>NW_027411644.1:252049135-257928370 GCF_047663935.1 Musca autumnalis
GAAATAAGAAAAATAAATGTATTGACCACAGATACTAACTACCATGGCTTAAGTAAAGAGTTTAAAAACAAAGTCACATCTCGTAAAACAAAAATAACACTCAACAATACACTGATAGTACCCATGCTTATGTATGGTTCTGAAGAATGGAAACTTGGGCGAGCGGATAAGGCAGTGCTTGGTGTGTTTGAGAGAAATATTCTTCGAAAGATCTAGGGCCAATATGTGTTGAAGGTGAATATCGATGTCGAATGAACCACTAGCTCTATTTGCTATATAACGACCTTAGTACAGTTAAGCGTTTCGTGATACAATGATTGTCTTGAGGTCATTCGTATGACTTGACCTAGCCAACAAATATTTGTATCTTGTTGCGTTTAACTATACTGATATACAACAGATATAATGACAGGATACCTCTTGAAAGGTACTCCTTTCGCCACTGGCATTCACATTTTTTCGGATAAGTGCAGTTTAAGGCCTGCACTCGATCGGAAAACAATTGTCTAATATATGAGCGTTGACACTACGTCGCCAGACTGGTTAACCTAAGTAACATGGTAAATGTCATCTTTGATATGATTATTAAAGACAGACGACGAATTTTTATTTGTCATAACTTCTTTTATTTTTCATTATCATCATTTCATTCATATAGAAGGGACAAGTGCGCATTTCCTTTATTTGCGGCCCTGGAATAGAGGCATAAATCAAATTATTTTTGTTCTAATTTATTATTTTGTGATTAAATCAGCACTCACCATGATACTACCAAGCAACTCAAATACTTTTTGGGGTACTGGTTCAGGTTGTGGTTCGGGCTTAGCTTCAGCTGAATTAATGGCCAATATCATGGCAATGGCAATAGTGAATACGTTGGCGAATTTCATTGTATCTCAGGAATTGTAGTCAAATGTTGAACTGATAATTGATGACTTTAATGACTGCTTTTATACCAATTCTTCTAATCGTTCGGCAACCATCAGCAAACAATTCAAAAACATTTGCCTATTGTTAGAAATTAAATAAGTGAAATAATTTTGGAAAATTAATTGTATGGAAGTGGTTGTATGTTCTTTTGTTTTAATTATGTCAATAATTCTTTTCATCCAATAGGTATTTCCCACAGGTTGCAAGTTATTCAGACTTGTTAACAATTCAAGGTTACAGTCTTGCAGCCTAAAACCCTATTTTTCATCATATATATATTTTTTTTTTTCGTTTGAAAGATCCCATTTTGAGCTAATTTCGATATTTTTATAAAAAGTTTTTATCATTTTAGGCGTATAGGAAGTACATGTATCCAAATCTGTACCGATTTCAATATAATTTGGTACGTACGTACTTTTAGACCAAATTCTGTTACATTTTCCAAACCGCATCAACATTTTACAGTGTGTTTTATGCATATAGTACCTCAAATCGGACGAAAGTATACATATATGGGAACTATACCCAAATCTCGACCAATTTTATTATAATTTGGCAAAAGTATTTCTTGGTGAAATACGGCCACGTTGTCAACATTTCATCGAAATGGATAAAATTTGCCGAAAATATATGGGAACTATATTCAGATCTGAACCGATTCTCACCAACAGTAATAGCGTTCGTCCTTTGGACATTTATGCTAACAAGGCAAAATGTGCCTCATCGAAATAATGGTTTTAGACCCCAAGTATGTTTGGACGAAATCCGTTTCAGACAATTTGGAGCCGATTTAGCAATGCCCGTCCGTCTGCCTATCTGGCTGGCCGGTGCGCACGATAACTCTCGAACGGATGAACCGATTTGGTTGAAAATTTGGCCTTTGTATTATTTTGTCCAAGCTTAGTTTAAGTTCGAAGATAGGCCATATCGGTCCACTCCTTCAGGTACCTCCCCCACCAAAGTTCGAAATTGTTTGGAAAAATTGTGCGAACGATAACTCTTAAAGATAGTAACCGATTTGGTCCATACTTTACACATCTTGAAATTTCTACCAGGCATAGATGAGATTCCAATATGGACTATATCGGTACACTCCTTCGGTTAAAATTTGATTTTTGTTGTAACAGCTTGTATTTGCTGCCCCCATTACTACGTTATAAGCTTTATCAGGGGCAAGTCCATACTTCCTGAGAAAATAGTCCGAAAGTTTAAAAACCCCTATGGCACCATGTGTAGTGGTTGGAGCGCACGATAACTCTCAAATTTATCAGCAGATTCGGTCAGAAATTTGGCGTTCGTAATATTTTGTTCAAACTTAATTTTAAATCGAAGATAGACCATATCGGTCCACTCCCTCAGGTACCTCTCCACAAAAAAATAAAAATGTTCGGAAAAATTGTGCGCACGATAATTCTTGAAGGGAGTAACCGAAACACTTTTCGCATCGTATGATTTCTACGGGACATAGATCAGTTTCGAATATGGACTATATAGGTCCACTGCTTCGAGGACTTCCCACACAAAATTTGTGAAGAGTGGAGTTTAAGGCCTGCCCTCAAATCGATTTGCTTCTTTTTGTAAAAACTTGTCTTCGCTGCCACCAATACGATAGTACACGTTTTTTTTTAGGGGAAAGTCCGTACTTCCTGGGAAAATAATCCGAAAGGTTTAAAATACCTCTATGGCACCTTATGTAGTCGCTGGAGCCCACGATTACTCTCGAAGGGATCAACCGAATCGGTTCAATATTTGGACTTCTAATCACTTTGGTTTTTGTAGTAACAACTTGTATTCGCTTTCCCCATTACGACGGTACATGTTTTTTCAGGGGCAAGCCCTTACTTCTTGAGATAATGGCACAAAAGCTCCAAAAAAGTCTGCTGGCACCAACTAAACTGGGTAGTACGTAAGATAACCCTCGAAGGGAGAAACCAATTTGGTCCAAACGTTGTACAACGTGTTATATAGACGTCAGTAGTATTGTGTGTTACCTTTTTCTTTAGTTCCGAGGGTTTTTTACTTGTTTGATTCAGTATTTGGCGAAAAATTGCTTTTAGCTGGCGCACCTGCCGGTTACAGACAACTTCAGACAGACGATTTGTATTTTTTTTATTTTTCTGTACTCATTTTTATATTCCAATTATTTGTGACCTAGAACAATATATAGGAAATTTAAATATATATATATATATATATGGTAACATGGGACGCTTTCGCCAGCGCCGGTTTTCTCGCAAAATATAAGTGCCAGAAAAAATCCGTTAAAAGCAAAATTGTGACTTTAATAAAGATCTATCATCTCCCAAAAGTTGACAGTTGTGTCATAGGTATGATAGGGGTGGGGCGCCTACGCCATGATAGGGGCGTGGTGGGTTAATGTTCGAAATATGTCACGTTTAACTTAAATTCTTTATACCATAGGTATACCACACTATAATAAGAAGTTAAAATCAAATATTATCCTAAACGTATCTTGTTTTAGTTATATTATGATTTTTGTACCTAAATTCAAAGCACCTACTTCAATTAACCGCTAGGATCGGTTACTTTTTGTGAATTTTAAAATAATTCTTGATTATTCAATAGAAAACAGGTTCATTTCTGCATAATGTTGATGTTTAAGGAATAAGTATGGTAAATTACAGTTGTAGAGTCCGTTTGAGAATGCTCAATATCGATGGCGAAGCTGCCCCATGGGTGGGGAGGCTTCGCCACTTTTTACACATTTTGTAAAATCTCAAAAAATCAAAATCTCAAAAATCAAAACTTATAGTCAAGATATGCTAATATTTGTACCAAAAACAATATTTGAAAAAACTTTAACGATGTCGGTATGAGAACATTTTGAACAAAAACGTGGCGAAGGCGCCCCATGTTACCATATATATATATGGTAAAAACAAAAATTTCTTTAGAATTCCATTTGAAAAAAAAAAAATAAAAAAAATCTGCGAGCACATCTACGATTTTTGGTATAGAGGTTAAGGAAAAAATTCTGGTTTTAAAATGTAATATTTGTTGTATTAATAAAGTGTACGCATATGCATTATAAAGGTGCAGTTTCGTTTTTGGAGAATATGCACCAGAGTTCCAAATATTGTTTAGGCTGCAGTATGCACCTCTGGCTGAATGAATGCGGATGTCGACATCATCATTTGCTCCGCCGCTAGGGTTGATGTTGCTACCTAGATAGCAGAAGTTATTGACATTTTCAATTAGTTTCCCGTTCAGACAGAATGAAGGGTTTTGGTTTGATTTAGCCACTACATTACATCTGTCTGCATGTTGGGTATTAACATGTAACGCAACGGAGAATTAAATTCCAGTGTAATTTCGCCGTAACCATTTTGACGCGCACTGCGAATAATTCTCATTCACTCTGCACTTCAGCCCACTAAAGTATTCCAGAATTGCTTGAGAAGGGCGAGCTTACTACTGCAGGGAGTTTGCTTCACGGGCTGGAACAAAAGGTTGCTCTAAGTCCGCCAACTTACGCCTCGGTGCCTAGTGTTGGGAATACGTCTTGAGAGCTACCCATTAAGTTGTGGTGGCTGATGCATACACTGGGCCTTCGGGTCAGCAGTTCCACAGGACCTTCGGGTCAGCTGTTCCACTGGGCCTTCGGGTCAGCAGTTCCACAGGACCTTCGGGTCAGCAGTTCCACTGGGCCTTCGGGTCAGCAGTTCCACAGGACCTTCGGGTCAGCTGTTCCACTGGGCCTTCGGGTCAGCAGTTCCACAGGACCTTCGGGTCAGCTGTTCCACTGGGCCTTCGGGTCAGCAGTTCCACAGGACCTTCGTGTCAGCTGTTCCACTGGGCCTTCGGGTCAGCAGTTCCACAGGACTTTCGGGTCAGCTGTTCCACAGGGCATTCGTGCCAGCTGTTTCGTACTCAGTAGCGCATGGTAGATACTAGATCGTAGCCTAGACTAACTCCCGAACATCAACAGCCGAGCGCCGAAGCCGACATTCATCGTACTCCCGAACATCAACATCCGACTGCCGAGCCCATCGTGTTGCCGAACATCACCAACCGAACACCGAACCCGTTGAATTCCCGAACACCAGCAGCCGACTGCCGAACGCACCGCTATCCCGAACATCCACAGCCGAGCTCCGAAGCCGACACCCATCGTATTTCCGAACATCAACAGCCGAGCTCCGAAGCCGACATCCATCGTATTCACGAACGTCATCAGCCGAGCTCCGAAGCCGACACCCATCGTATTCCCGAACATCAACAGCCGAACGCCGAGCCCATCGTGTTCCCGAAGATCAACAGCCGAACGCCGAACCGATCGTGTTCCCGAACATCAACAGCCGAAGGCCGAACCGATCGTGTACCCGAACATCAACAGCCGAACCCACTGCGTTCCCGATCATCTGTAGCCGAACACCGAATTCATCGTCTTCCAGATCATCTGTAGCCGAACACCGAATACATCGTCTTCCCGATCATCTACAGCCGAACACCGAATACATCGTCCTCCCTATCATCTGTTGCCGAACACCGAATTCATCGTCTTCCCGATCATCTACAGCCGAACACCGAATACATCGTCATCTCGATCATCTGTAGCCGAACACCGAATTTATCGTCTTCCCGATCATCTGTAGCCGAACACCGAATTCATCGTCTTCCCGATCATCTACAGCCGAACACCGAATACATCACAAACAATGCCGTTTCCCTCGTAGAAGAAGCCGGTAACTCAACACGAGCTCCTCAGCTGCTATATCCCAGCGAGTCTGCATAATCCAACGCCAACTATTAATCTAAATATGTATATACCCATTGAATTCATTCTTATCGTATTTGAACACCAGTAGATTGTAAATTAGTATTTATTCAATAAATCCCGATTTAGCCCCCAGGAAAGGGAGAATACTAGTCTTCTCATTTCGTAAGGTTTAGTGGGTCCTTATGGAGACCCAGGACGCGACTGAGCTTACCCCAGCCGACGACAAAACCACGTTACATTGGGTCTTCTCCAGGATTAGGGTAAATATCTGGTCAATGGTGAACTTGCCAGGTCTAAAGCCGCATTGGCATGGCCCAATTATTTAGTTGACCATAGGCTTTAGCCGTTTGCACAATATCCCTGACACTATCTTGTACACAATACGGAGAAGACTTATGCCCCTATAAGTGGAGCATATAGTCTTATTTCCTTTCTTATGGACGGGACACATGATGCCCAGGTTCCAATCGTCGGGTACGCGTTCTTCCTTACAGATGGTGCTAACTAGCTGATGCATACACCTTATCAGCGTGTCGCCTCCGGGTTTGAACAGGTCGGCTGGTAGGCCATCGGCTTCTGCTGCCTTATTATTCTTCAGCCGGTTTATTGCTGTCTTTACCTCATCTTGGCTGGGTGGTATACACAGCTGCTCAAAATTATATATACACTATGTGCATTTTTCTTGAAAGTTCAAGTATTGCAGTATTTATTGGTTAAAAGTTGTTTTTGAACACAAAAGTATGTTAATTTGTGTCCTCATATAGCCCAAATTTACGTTCGATTAAAAATTATCACTTTCGTTTATTTGTCTCCAAAATATTACGTCACCGTACGCAAGATCAGGAAGGAGCCAGAACGCTACTGAAAGTACCTTGTTTCACCCATGTACATTCATCAGTATAATTTAGATTATGCATCCTTTGGGCTTATTTCCGGTTTGAAATTATTTCTAATTAATAAATCGCCCATTTAATGTCGTTCATGTCCGGTTATGCTACATTTCTAGGGAAAAGGATGTGTAGTCCCTAGAGGACTCAACATTTTTCACCTAATATTTTTTAAATATTTCATCATTTCGAATTTGCATTCTTATTTTTGTAAATTTTTTATTGCATTTAATATTATTTCCCTTTAGAATGCGAATTTTGTGGTAAATATTTATTGGTAAAAATGGTGAAAGTATGCTACGAAATGTCACCTGGGATAACTCAAGAAATAAGGTCCTGAGGTCCAAATGTTGTTAGGAAAGTGGTAGGGGCAAAATTCGAAATATTTTCAACCAAATTTCATATGCCAAATTAGTAAAAGTTTATTATTTCCTCTTTTAACTAAAGAGTATATATTATCATGAGCAGCAAATCCACTGCCCTTTGTGGAAACATTACCTAAACCTAATTCATTTTAAATGAAACTTGGGTTATTTGTTGATTGCTATACCCTTTTGACATTGAGGTATAATAAAAACCATATTCTCAATTTCTTTAAATAAATATAATCTCTAACTTTAACTTTAAAGTAAAATGTACCTGGTGTATCTATTATTTTGAGCAGGTGTGTACATTCAATACCATCTTCTGCGATTGGATCTGTGGTATCTTCGTCAGTTTTATGTTTCACTCTTTGGTAGAATTTTCGGACTTCATTCTGGCTCCTGTACATCTCGATTTTTTCACACTCCCTCTTTTCCATCTCTCTCTTTTTCCTGCGGACAAGACGTTTCTTCTCCCTCCTTTTCTCCCGATACCTCTCTCGAGCACTGCCGCATTTATTTCTTCGGTAGCAGCATGACACTCCTGGTCATACCATGGATTCCTTGGTGAAGGTCTCTGGTATCCAAGTACTGATTATGCGGCTGTTTTCGTGGAGTGGGCAATATTTTGCCATTGCGCTGCTATGCTATCGCGACGAGAAGTGTTTTGATTAAACAATTGGGCCAGTTGGGTGGAATATGCTGTGGCTATTTGTTGTGCTTGCAGCTTACATATGTCCAACTTCCTTGTTTTGTCTGTTCGTACTTTATTTGCTACGTTTAACCCACGTAGCGTCGATAATTTTTTGCGAGAAAACTTAAAATGATATTTTTGAGACTTTTTAAGCAGTTTTTAAAAAATAACTTTTTTCTCTAAAACGTATAGGTTTGCTGCAATCGGGCCTTCTTTTTAAAGTCCCGAAAAGTTTGAAGGGTAATATAGGTGTATCCTTATATGACAATCCCTTAGTTTTTTATTGAGAAAATGCTCTTACTATACTCCTAACAAATCCCTGACTTTATAAATGACAAGGAGAATGACAAAGACCCAGGGAAATGATATTTTAATATTAAATTTTGTAAGCTTCATTTGTCCTTTGATTTTTTTAACCCACTTAGCGCCGAGAATTTTTTTTGCGAGAAAACTTAAAATTCTCTATGAAAATTATATTTTTTTCTCTAAAAAAAACCACAAAAAAAGCCACAAAAATATTCGAAAAAACCAGAGTTTTGCGTCATTTTTTGCTTTACCTGGGTTAATTAACTGCAGCCTTGACTTTGAAATCGGTCTATTTGGATATAGCTCCCAAGTACAATTTAACATATTCACAGTGGTGCAGGGTATCACAAAGTCGGGCCCGGTCGACATGATCCTTCGCTGACTATTGACTATTTATTTTTTCTCTGCATATCTACTTCTTTCTTTATGGTTTCATATTGTATCTGATGGTTTCTTTAAAAATCCTATGATAAATTTATTTAATAATTAACATAGATTGAATAATCTCAAATTTACATTAATTACACCCACGGTAATGAGTCCACGGTAATGATGGAAACGTGACTATTCTTGGATTTAAATGTGGAAATCTTCAAAATTAGTTACAAAATCTATATATATAAAAGAGTAGTGAGGTGAGTGACTGACTGACTGACTGACTGACTGATTGACTGACTGATTCATCAACGCCCAGACGAAACCGCTGAAGCTAGAAAGTTGAAATTTTGGGTGTAGGTTGCTGTTGGTGTGTAGGGGTGAGATAAGGCTGGGTTTTTGGAAATTCGACCTAGAAGTGTACGAAAAGTACGAAAAGGTACTAAATATGGTACCCTTTGTATTAGGCAAACGGTAAGAGCTAGAATTCTGAAATTTGGAATGAGGGTCACTGATGGAGAGTTAGAAAGATGTACCAAAGGGTTTTTGGAAATTCGAACTACAAGGGTACGAAAAGTACAAAATGGTACTAAATTTAGTACAATTTTGATTTGGGTGAACGGATAGGGCTGGAATCCTGAAATTTGGAAAGAGGGTCACTGATGGAGAGTAAAAAAGAAAGGTTTTAAGAAATTCGAACTATAAGTGAACGAAAAGTACTAAATGGTACTAAATTTAGTACAATTTGGATTTGGGTGAACGGATAGGGATGGAATCCTGAAATTTGGAATGCGGATCACTGATGAAGAGTAAAAATGAAAGGTTTTTGGAACTCGAACTATAAGTGTACGAAAAGTAATAAATGGTACTAAATTTAGTACAATTTGGGTTTGGGTGAACGAATAGAGCTGGAATCCTGAAATTTGGAATTAAGGTCACTGATGGAGAGTAAAAAAGGAAGGTTTTTGGAAATTCGAATTAAAAGTATACGAAAAGTACTAAATGGTACTAAATACAGTACAATTTGGATTTGGATGAACGGATAGAGCTGGAATACAAACATTTGGAATTAGGGTCACTGATGAAGAGTAACAATGAAAGGTTTATGGAAATTCGAACTACAAGGGTACGAAAAGTACTAAATGGTACTAAATTTAGTACAATTTTGATTTGGGTGGGATTGAGCTGGAATACAGACATTTGGAATGAGGATCACTGATGAAGATTAACAATGAAAGGTTTTTGTAAATTCGAATTATAAGGGTACAAACAGTACTAAATGGTACTAAATTTAGTACAATTTGGATTTGGGTGAACGGATAGAGCTGGAATCCTGAAATTTGAAATTAGGGTCACTGGTGAAGAGTAACAAAGAAAGGTTTTTGGAATTTCGAACTAAAACTGCACGAAAGGTTCTAAATGGTACTAAATTTAGTACAATTTTGATTTGGGTGAACGGATTGAGCTTGAATCCTGAAATTTGTAATGAGGGTCACTGATGGAGAGTAACAAAGAAAGGTTTTTATAAATTCGAACTATAAGTGCACGAAAAGTACTAAATGGTACTAAATTTAGTACAATTTGGATTTGGGTGAACGGATAGAGCTGGAATCCTTGAAATTTGGAATGAGAATCACTGATGAAGAGTAAAAATAAAAGGTTTTTGGAATTCGAACTATAAGTTACGAAAAGTAATAAATGGTACTAAATTTAGTACAATTTGGGTTTGGGTGAACGAACAGAGCTGGAATCCTGAAATTTGGAATGAAGGTCACTGATGGAGAGTAAAAAAGAAAGGTTTTTGGAAATTCGAATTACAAGGGTACGAAAAGTACTAAATGGTACTAAATTTAGTACAATTTTGATTTGGGTGAACGGATGGAGCTAGAATCCTGAAATTTGAAATTAGGGTCACTGGTGGAGAGTAACAAAGAAAGGTTTTTGGAAATTCGAACTATAAGTGCGCGAAAAGTTCTAAATGGTACTAAATTTAGTAGAATTTGGATTTGGGTGAACAGATTGAGCTGGAATCCTGAAATTTGTTATGAGGGTCACTGATGGAGAGTAACAAAGAAAGGTTTTTAGAAATTTGAACTATAAATGCACGAAAAGTACTAAATGGTACTAAATTTAGTACAATTTGGGTTTGGGTGAACGAATAGAGCTGGAATCCTGAAATCACATTTGGAATGAAGGTTTTTTGGAAATTCGAATTAAAAGTATACGAAAAATACTAAATGGTGCTAAATATAGTACAATTTGGATATGGGTTAACGAATAGGGCCGGAATCCTGAAATTTGGAATGGGGGTCACTGATGAAGAGTAAGAAAGATGTGCCAAAGGTCGAAAAGTCGTAAATGGTAGTGAGTTTAGTATGATTTGGATTTGAAGAGCTGGAATCCTGAAATTTGGAATTAAGATTACTGTTGGAATATAGAATTGAGAAATAGAGGTAGCTTTGGAAAATCATACTAATGTGCACGAAGTAGTACTAAATGGTACGAAATTCGCTAAAATTTGTATTTGCGTGAACAGATTATTGTTGGAGTTGTAGTTTTGGAAATTCGTACTTATGGAAAAGTGCTAAATGGAACTACATTGGCTATAATTTGGGTTTAGGTGAACGGATATAGCTGAGATATGAACGTACATTTTGGAAAATCGTGTACGAAAAGTGCTAAATGGTACAACATTTCGTACCTTTTGGTAGTTGCAATATGGTATAGAATTTTGTACAATTTGTGATTTTGTAAAGGGTAGAACTGGAATTTTGAAATTCGGTATTAGGGTAGCAATTGGTGTTTAGAGTAGAGGTAGGAAGGACGTTTTGAAAATTCGTACTTATTTATACAAAAACAACTAAATAGTCCTCAAATGGGTTTCAGGGGAACTGGTAAGACTGGAAAAGTGAATTAGGGTTAGGATATATGTTGAACATAAGGAAGTAATTTTTGAAACGTTTACCTATGTGTACGAAAAGTTGGGTAACATGTTGGTACCAAAACCATTTTAAATAGTTAAGGTACTAAATTTGGTGTTGGGTGTAGGAACAAAGCAGGGATTATATAATTTGGAAATACTCTATTTGTATAAAAAATACGAAATGGAAAAATATTTGTTATGAAGGTCAATCTAAAATTTGAGACAAAGTTCTGAGTTTGAAAAATTGTACTGAATATTGTTCCATTGATTTGATGTTAACCCCAAGGAGATTCTAAATAATGTACTGAGATTAAGTAGTCAAACGTGAAGTATCTTTTTAAAAAATGTTTTTTGTTCTGACCGCTTTGGTATGTAAATTTGAAAACGTGGTCCAATGCGACAATTTTGTTAACTAGAAGGTATTTACCCCCTGATATTAAAAAATCCTAAATTGAAATGCCTCCAAAAAATTTTCCGTTATATACGGTTGACTTACCCGTGCACATTAACTACAATTTTTTGTAAAGAAGTTTTCTAGCTTTTCATGCCACAAATTCCGAATTTCGGTTGGAAAATGTGCAGAAGATCTTCAAAATACTCTAAATCTTCAAAATATCTCTTCTAATAAACGTGGATTGAAGTGGAGATTTTTTAAATTAAACTTTTATATCCTCTGAGTATTCAAGGTCCAAACTTAAAGAAAATTGGACAATATAGATTTGTTCTTCTTTTAAAATACACTAAGTCGAGAGGTACCGTTATACGGGGATATACGAAAACGTGGATTTTTATGACCATTTTGAATGCCGAAAATTTAACGGACCTATTCGGGTTCTGGGCGAAAGGGTGAGATAAAGTTTAGTGTTTGGAAATTCGTACTGGAAGGGAATGCTGTGTTAGTGAAGGGTTAAAACCAGGAGTCAAATCTGAAATTTGCAATATGATACGTAGCTTTGGAAATTCGAAATAAAAAATATGGTAGTTGTGTAGGGATGCGATACGGCAGATTTTTTTTTTTTTGTAAATTCTGACTACAATCGAAAAAAATATTGGTAATAAAAATAGGTCTTAGTACAACAGAATCTGCAGTATTCACCATTCCGGTATTAAATATTGTTTATATATATATTTCGTTTCCTTTCCGCATACGAAGTAGCGGGCATTTGCTAGTCTATATATATAAAAGAGTAAAGTGATGACTGACAGATCTACAACGCCCAGACGAAACGGCTGAAGCTAGAATCCCCAAATTTTGTGTGAAGATTAGTCTTGGGGCGAAGGTGCTCGATAAGGCTGGGTTTTTGGAAATTCGTCCTAGAAGGGTACGAAAAGTACTAAAATGTACTAAAAATGGTACCATTTGTGTGGGGGGCCGACTAAGAATCAACGCCCAGACGAAACGGCTGAAGCTAGAATTCCCAAATTTTGGGTGAGGATTAGTCTTGGGGCGAAGGTGCTCGATAAGGCTGGGTTTTTGGAAATTCGTCCTTCAAGGGTGCGAAAAGCACTAAAATGTACTAAAAATGGTCAAATTTGTGTGGGGGCCGACTAAGAATCAACGCCCAGACGAAACGGCTGAAGCTAGAATTCCCAAATTTTGGGCGAAGGTGCTCGATAAGGCTGGGTTTTTGGAAATTCGTCCTACAAGGGTGCGAAAAGCACTAAAATGTACTAAAAATGGTCAAATTTGTGTGGGGGCCGACTAAGAATCAACGCCCAGACGAAACGGCTGAAGCTAGAATTCCCAAATTTTGGGTGAGGATTAGTCTTGGGGCGAAGGAGCTCGATAAGGCTGGGTTTTTGGAAATTCGTCCTACAAGGGTGCGAAAAGCACTAAAATGTACTAAAAATGGTCAAATTTGTGTGGGGCCGACTAAGAATCAACGCCCAGACGAAACGGCTGAAGCTAGAATTCCCAAATTTTGGGCGAAGGTGCTCGATAAGGCTGGGTTTTTGGAAATTCGTCCTACAAGGGTGCGAAAAGCACTAAAATGTACTAAAAATTTTCAAATTTGTGTGGCTGACCGCCTAATAATCAACGCTCAGACGAAACGGCTGAAGCTAGAATTTTGAAAATTTGGGTGAGGGTTAGACTTGTGGCGAAGGTGCCCGATAAGGCTGTGTTCTTGGAAATTTGTCCTAGAAGGGTGCGAAAAGTACTAAAATGTACTAACAATGGTGCTTTTTGTATGGCTGACTGATTAATAATCAACGCTCAGACGAAACGGCTGAAGCTAGAATCTTCAAATTTTGTGTGAGGGTTAATCTTGGGGCGAAGGTGCTCGATAAGGCTATGTGGCTGACCGCCTTATAATCAATGCCCAGACGAAACGGATGAAGCTAGAAGCTTGAAATTTTGAGTGTAGGTTGGTGTTGGTATGTAGGCGTGAGATAAGGCTCGGTTTTTGGAAATTCGAACTGGAAGGGTACGAAAAGTACTAAATGGTACTAAATATGGTACCCTTTGTATTAGGCAAACGGAAAAAGCTAGAATTCTGAAATTTGGGATGAGGGTCACTGGTGGAGAGTTAGAAAGATGTACCAAAGGGATTTTGGAATTTCGACCTAGAAGTGTACGAAAGTACTAAAAGTTATAAAATTTAGTACCAGTTGTATATTCTGAACGGCTATAGCTAGAATCTTAAAATTTGGTATGGAAATAAAGGATGGGAAGTGGTGTTTATGAAAGGAAATTCGTTCTCATGTGTACGAAAAGTACTAAAGTGTACTAAATTTAGTACAATTTGGATTTGAGTGAACGGATAAAGCTGGAAACTTGAATTTTAAAATTAAGACTACTATTGAAGAGTAGAATTGAGATATGAGGGTTATTTTTGGAAATTCGTACTTATGTGTACGAAAAGTACTAAATTTGGTACAATTTGGATTTGGGTGAATGGATAGAGGTGGAATCCTGAAATTTTGAATTATTATTACTATTAGAGTATAGGATTGAGGTAGTTTTGAAAATTTGTACTTATTCGTACGAAAAGTACTAAACGGTCGAGAATTTGGTACAATTTGGATTTGGGTGAATGGATATAGGTGGAATCCTGTAATTTGGAATCAAGATTACTGTTGGACTGTAGGATTGAGTTAATCTTGAAAATTCGTACCTATGGGTATGGAAAATACTAAATTTGGTACAATTTAAATTTAGGTAAACGGACAGAGCTGGAATCTTGAAATATTGAATTAAGATTTCTATTGGGCTGTAAGACTGAACAAGTTGTGGAAATTTGTACGAAAGTACTAAATGGTACTCAATTTGGATTTGGGTGCACGGATAGAGCTGGAATCCTGAAATCTGGAATTAAGGTTACTGATGGAGTGATGGATTGAGGTAGTTTTGGAAATTCATACTTATGGGTGCGGAAGGTACTAAATGTACTAAATTTGGTACAATTTGGATTTGGGTGAACAGATAGAGCTGGAATCCTGAAATTTATAATTAAAGTTACTTATGGGGTGTAAGATTGAGGTAGTTTTGGAAATTCGTACTTATGGGTACGGAAAGTACTAAATGGTACTAACTTTGGTATACTTTAGATTTGGGTGAACGAATAGAGCTGGAATCCTGAAATTTGGAATTAAGATTACTGTTGGACTGTAGGATTGAGTTAGTCTTGGAAATTCGTACTTATGTGTACGGAAAGTACTAAATTTGGTACAATTGAAATTAACGTGGACCGATATAGCTGGAATCCTGAAATTTGGAATTATGATTACTTATGAAGTGTAGGATTGAAGTAGTTTCGGATGTTCGTACTTATGGGTACGGAAAGTACTAAATGGTACTAAGTTTTGTACATTTTGGATTTAGGTAAACAGATAGAGCTGGAATCCTGAAATTTATAATTAAGATTACTTATGGAGTGTAGGATTGAGGTAGTTTTGGAAATTCGTACTTATGGGTATGGAATGTACTAAGTGGTACTAAATTGGTACAATTCATATTTGGGTGAACGGAGAGAGCTGGAATCCTGAATTTTAGATTTCTGTTGGAGTGTAGGACTGAGATAGTTTTGGAAGTTCGTACTTATGGTTACGAAAAGTACTAAATGGTACATAATTTCGTACACTTTAGTTTTAGGTGGACGGATAGGGTAGTATCCTGAAATTTGGAATTACTGTTGGAGATAGTGATTGAAATTCGTACTTTCATACGAGAAGTATTAATGGTATTATGAATAGAGATGGAATTCGGAAATTTAGAATTATAGACCCTCTTAATGTGTAGGGTTGAGATATGGATGTGGTTGTTGATATACTTACAAAATGGCACAGAATTTGGTTCAAACTGTTATTGTGTAAATTAGTAGAGTTGAAATTGTGAAATTCGATATTATGTGTACGTACTTATGTATACGAAAAATACTAATTTGCGGTTGGGATTATGTTTTGGATAAAAGGCAGTAGTTTTTTAACTTATACATATTATAGGTACTGAATTTCGTACCAGTTTGGCGTTGAAGGGATAAGTGGAATTTCGAATTGTTGTTGAGGGATGGTGTTGGTGTTTAGATAAGAATTTTTTTTTAATGCATACAAATTCTGAAATTAGGCTTAGGGCTGGCTGACTTATTGAGAAATACACAATGGTATTAAATTTGACGTTGGTGTTGCAATGAAGCTGGAATAATATAATTAGTGTGTGAAAAGTACAAAATTGCAATCAATTTGGTATTGGGCTAAGGAATAGGTATATTATCTATTTGACAGGTTCATTTTTAGAAGTGGTCGTACAATAAATGTACTAGGAGTATTAAGTAATACTAAATATTGAAGCACTGGTATTGGGTGAATCGATAATTGAAATTTGTTGTGAGGATCACTGTTGAGATTGGATCAGAATGTTTATTAAAATCCACCTTTAAATGTATGAAAGATTTCCACATGTAATACTATTGACATTGGGTGAACAAGTAGAGCTAAAACTGTAACAAGCTAATGAGCTAAGGTTCTGGATTCTAAAAATTGTTCTGAATAATGCAGGAATCCTATCCTATTGTTTCTATGTTAACACGAATTCGGTTTCTAAATAATGTAATAATTGTTTCACAAACATCCCAGACGGGACAAGGGAGACTTCTCTCATATCAATGAGTGCACCACGATTCATATTAGATCAATGATATGGGACGTACTGATTGTCGCCGAGTCCAAACGGCGTGCCTTACGACAGCATTTGTAGAGAAGTTTTACATGACTGAAATACTCAGTAAATCTCGCCAACATTACTGAGGGCTATTTTGCAACCGTCGAAAATTTGATGTTGCCTGACCGGGGAATCGATCGGTTTTCTATATTTTGATATCACAAATTCCAAAATTCGGACTGAAATTTAATGAAATTTTTGAGATTCGAACAAAACATGCACCGAACAGTACTTGAAAGAAATTAAATATGAATTAAAATAGCTATAAGTACATAAAAATGTGTTCACCATATTAAATGTTTATTTGAATATTATTTCTTTTCCGCATACGAAGTAGCGGGCATTTTGCTAGTATAATATATTTTGAAATATTAGTGAATATCAGTGTTTTTTTTGTGTATTTGCAAGGTGCTGTTCGTACGATTTTTCATATAAATATGTAGAATATTTTATTTTGATTTTCGAGCCTTGTTGAAGGATATTTTGTTTTACTTATTCGTTTTCTAAGAATTAAAATATTTTCACTATTTTTAACCCAAAATGTGTCGGGATACAGAAACAAGTCTTTTCTCAATATACACCCATATATAAAAACAAGTAAAAAAGTATCAGACGACATTGCCGACAGAGATATGGTAATATTCAAAAAAGTTTTTCAATCGTTGAAGTTGTGGTTCACCATTTAATAAGTCGCGAACTGTTAATATATTTTATAAAATATGAATATATTTTTATTAATTGAAGTGTTTTAGCCACGATCTCATAATATGGACCATAACAAATCATTTTCGTGGAAGATGCGTTGGTGGTAATATAAAAAAATGGGAAAAATGTGTTGAAGTTTACTTGTTTTTTTGTGTTCTTTTTCGATTTCTGGCCAAACCACGCAAAATTCGAACCTGTGCTCAAAAAAAGAACTAAACAATACCCCTTGGGCAACATGGTTCTAGTGTATGACTTTTGGATATATACACTGCATCCCCCTAAAATCGATGCTGACATTTTGAAGTTTTGATTTCAGTGTTTTTCGAATTTTTTTTATAATTATAGGGTGCAACTAGATAATAATCCAAACTAGTTTATAGGATTGTAGAACTCGCCATTCCACGTCGTTCGATGTATATCTCATGAGTGTGCTCCGTACAGCTTCTTAGTAATAGGAGTCCAAAGGCGAAAATTTGGTGCGTACATTTTCTGAAAAAACCCTATTTTTTGGCTTTAAAATTTACAAATGTCGTACAGGTACCCCTGAACCCCGCGTGATTTTAGTTTTTTTATGTGTCGGATCTAATGAGCTCTTCCGCGGTCGAATTCATCCACTAAAACGCCGGATATAGATACCTTGAAAGTAGGAAAATCTGCAAAAATATATTTTGACAATTCCGCGAATTGAACCGCGATTTTCTTTGATTATTTTTGCATAAATGTAATCCTTTATACGCGATTATAATATTTGCCAAAAAGGTGTGTCACAAATTGCAAAGATTCAGGAGTAATATCCCTATTTATCCCAAAATAGAATGCGGTGGCACATCCGCAGTTCTTGACGAATCTGTCTAAAATAATTTATATTGACGTATTTTTAATAGGGGACCATTGAAATCGGATGCACCTTATAATCATATGCACATCGCGCAATTTTTGCCCACTTGAATGTTTTTTGAATAGTAAGATGCAACTGATGGCACACTTTGGCCGCTGGATGAGACATGGGAAAATCCATGCATATTGATAGACATGGACTCCCTGTATCCGAAAAGCACATGCACCTCAACCGATTTAAACCAATTCGCGAATTATACGGTTTCTAACTTCTATGTTTTTTCTTTGATTGTAATTTCAATATTACTCTCTACTTCTTATTTCTATTGCTTATCACAGAAAGCAAATATACTTTCACGATGACTAATTACTTTCCTCGTAGACGTTTATGCAAAATACTTCAGGATTTGGATCGAAATTTAGCGAAATAATAGAATAACTCCCAACATTTATTTTTCAAATTTTTCGTTTTTAACCAAAAATATATTTTTGAAATAATTTCCAACAATAAGTTTCCGTTCTTTGTTGTTGCTGTAATATGCAAGTTATAAACGCGATCTTTATAATTTTGGTCTAACATTTTTCTACGCGTTGTCTAGATTCTGTTCGTATTTTTAAATTATTTTTTTAGAGATTTTTTGGACTCTGATTTAGAATAAATAAAATTTATTCCAAGATTTCTTCAATATTTTTCGATTTTCCGCGAAAATAAAAAAAAAAATTAGCAACTATCTTAGCATCTACGGATAGATATCAAATGCTGCTAACGATTCATATATACATGTTCTTATTACAACACAATAGGAATTTTTAAATATTTTTCCTTTACAAGAGAGTAAAACCGCATATAACTTTTGAGTGCAGCATCCAATTTTGTGAACGCGAACAGATTTCAAACCACGATTTTTTTCGTAACCCATGTACCAAAAATGGCGGATGTGCTCGCCAAAAAAGTTTTTAATTTTTTTTTCTATGTAATTGTAAAGGAAATTTGAAATTTACCATATACCCTCAGCCTGTATGGATTGAAATACTATTTTTTTTTTTTTGCAAAAAATAACTTACGTATTCTGGGGGTTTTCAAAATAATATGGATAGGATTAAAGCGCAAAAATTTGCGGGGATATCGATAGATAGGGCTTTTTACTGAGTTTCGACAGTATTTAGAGTACCATTTTAGAGGATATTTTTTTGTGGGGGAGGTATCGGAAGGTCCACTCCTTGCACCTTCGAATTTCATCTAATATTCGAAGAAATATTACTATATCCAAAGTGTGGACGAACGCAGTATACGGTTCGATCTCTCCAGTCACTACATATGGTGCCATAGGGGGTTTTTACAACTTTCGGTCTTTTTTCTCAAGAAGAATGGACTTGCCCTTGAAAAAACTGTGGTAATTGAGGCAGCGAATGCAAGTTGCTTTAACAAAAATCAAAGTGATTCGAGAGCAGGCCTTAATGTGAATTTATCAATAAATGTGTGTGGGAGATACCCGACGGAGTACATTTTTGAACTTTTGTGTGGGAGGTAACTGAAGGAGTGGACCGATATGGCTTATCTTTGAACTTAAACTAAGTTTGCACAAAATATTACGAAGGCCAAATTTTGGACCGAATCGGCAGATCCGTTCGAGAGTTATCTTGCGCTCCATCCACTGCACACGGTGTCATAGGGGCTTTTTGTATCTTTCAGGCTATTTTCTCAGGAAGTATGGACTTGCCCCTGATGAAACTTGTACCGTCGTATGGGGGGCAGTGAATATAAGTTGCTACAACAAAAATCATAGAGATTCGAGAGCAGGCCCTAAACTGAACTTTTCCGAAATTTTTTGTGGGTGGTACCCGAAGGAGTGGACCGATTGAGTCCATATTGAAACCTTATCTACGAGTATGTCTGGTACACATTTAACGATATGCAAGGTATGGACCAAATCGGTTACTCCCTTCAAGAGTTATCGTGCGCACAAATTTTCCGAACATTTTCGAACTTTTGTGGGGGAGGTATCTGAAGGAGTAGACCGATATGGCCCATTTTCGGACTTAAACTAAGTATGCACAAAATATTACGATATCCAAATTTTGGATCGGCTCATCCATTTCAGAGTTATCGTGCGCACCAGCTAGTCAGACAGACAGACGGACGGACATTGGTAAATCGACTCCAAATTGTTTGAAACACATTCCGTCCAAACATACTTGGGGTTTAAAAACATTATTTCGATGAGGCACATTTTGCCCGTATGAAAGTGTATGTATATACCCTGAGGTATAATCAATATCTCGACAAGCTAAGTCGATCTGACCAGGTGTGTCCGTCTGTCCATCTAAACCTTGTAATCATGCTGCAGGTTGCGATTTTGGTCGGATCGTCTTGTAATTTTGAGGGTAGATGGGGTCCTAGAGGGTAAAAAACGTATGTACAGAAAATGACAAGGTTTTATTCTAATTTGAATATCTCTGCTTCTATCATGAGTATTTCAAAAGCAAAGTCTGACAATGAAAGTGGAAAACCTCACCTTTATAACAATGTAAAGTAGGTTGGCGTAGGTGGACAAACAACGGAGATATCGTAAAAGCCGCTAATCCAACCCACGTTTTGTAAGTTTAGCATCACAGCTCTGGCTAGTAGCCTTCCCAAAGCAAAAGCCTGCCTATGAATGGCAAAAATCTCACCTTTACAGTAATACAAAGTAGCTTGACGTAGGTGGTCAAAATAGTCAAACAGTCGGTAATACATACCATTTTTCATTTTTTTTTGTAATCACGCTACAGATCGTAATTTTCATCGGTTCGTCACAAAATGTTGGTTGTTGATGGGGGTCCCAGAGAGGAAGGAGCCTATTGAGTTTGGTGATGATAGCATAATATTCAGGGATTGGAATGGACAAAAAACTAATGTGGAACAAAATTCAACTTTTTATTCTTATGTGAATATCTTCGCTGCTAGTAGGGTATTCCAAAAGGAAGGCCTGTCAATGGAAGAAAAAATATTACCTTGACACTAATGCAAGATAGGTTGGTGTACATCCCACTTTTCCATTTTTATACCCTACACCAATATTTCAACGTTTTGTTCTATCCAAAAATCTCCGTTTCGAGTAGGGGTATTCCAAAAGCAAAGTCTGTCAACAGAGGAAGAAACGTTCACCTTTATGCAAAGATGCAAAGTCGAAATTTTGATCGAATCGTCAACCCTAGATTGGGCTGATGGGGGCCCCAAAGACGAAGAAGGCTATTGATTTTGGTGATGATCAGATAATATTCAGGCGTCGAAATGAGCAAATATGAACATATCTCCGTTCTTTAGTAGGGGTATCCCAAAAGCAATGCTTGTCAATGTCATCTTTACAAAGATGCAAAGTAGGTTAGCGTACCATATCCCTGCTTTAGTTAGGTGCATTTCAACAAAAGAACAATTATGACACTCTGAGGTTAAAATTGATGCCAAGTGTGTTACCAAAGTGGTTAAATACTTGAGATATATATCAAGACGCTCAGAAATTGTATTTCCAATGCGGATATCTGTGTTGACATTGATGGTAAAATATCAGAGTTATTGCAAAATGCACTAAGCTATCCCAATTTTAATATTTCGAAGTATTTTGTTAATGACAAATACCTCTGCTTCTCTACTTTTTATCTTCTGCAAAGCTTTCCATCACAAGGGTAAAAAGTATGTAAATTACACGGATGTTAGTCCGTGTGATTAGAAACAATAATTGTTATTGTTTTTCAAATATATCTTAAAAAGCAATTAAAAAAATCATAAGTTTAAACATTCCACTAAATGTTGGCAGTAGTAACTACTTACAAATTGGCCGTAAAAGTCATTATAGTTACATGGGGATGTTATAGGAAGGAAGTACTTCTTTAAAGATGTTTTTAAGTTCATACTTAACCAATACCGATAGTCGAAAAAGGTAAAAAACACGTTCTATTTTTAGAAAAATTAGGTAAATTTATTTATCTTCAAATTCAACACATCACATGTTTCTTGTTTTTAATTTCTCTTTTACTATGCTCCCTGTTCGTTTTGAACACATGAACTTCTAATTTGTGGCCAAACACACTACACACTAGGCCACTCGTACGAACAGTTACGGTTGCTTAAATACATACAACAAAATTTCTTCGTAATTTGGTTAACAAAAAACTCCCATGCAGACGTTGAGCTTTGAACACACAACCCTCGGATTTATAGTCAGGCATACAAGCTCTGTGTCACTGTACTCATTACTTAGTAATGAGTAAAGTAAGTAGTTATGTGTAAATCATTATATATGTGCTGCCTGATAATGCGGATAGTAATGAGCTCTCATTACTCGGTAATGCATGAAGTAATGACATGTGCCTACCAAATTTTTGCTGGGTTATTTTACTCGAATTTTTTTATTACGTTACCAGGCAGGTCCGTCTTTTGGCAGTCAACAACTTTTCTCACCTAGAGGTGGGGTTTTCGTTATTTATTGGACCTGTGGATGTCCAGCAAAAATTGTCATTACAAAACCCCCTACTAACCCATTATTTTAACCAGGGCATGTAGCGCGAGATAAGTAGTTATTTTGTGACTACTTATAGAAGTAGTTAAATAATTAGTAGTGAAGAAGTCGACTTGAAACATTAATCTATGGACAGAATTTAGGCTATACAACCTTTTCGCGTAAAATTATTTATTCAGAAAATTAATGCCCGTTTTGTATGTACGAACTTGCCGACAAAAATATGGATTTGAATTATAGCGCAAAAGTGTTTCAGGGCAGGTGCCTGAAGGATGTAGGACCATTCCTCCATTTTTGAAGTTGATCTTATTTTGGGCTTCATTCCATTCAATAGATATTATGCCCACCAGTCATTACAGTGTTTCATCGTATAATTTATGTCAGGAAACATGGACTTGTCCAAGAAAAACCTAATATATTTTTAAACAGTGTGAACTGCTATGAAATTTTACTTTAGGAAATATATCGTCACCATAAATGCCCGAAGACGTAACCCACAAAACCAAAACTTTACAGGAGAAGCAAAAAAACGTTATAAAATTAAAAACTGTTTTACGGAATATTAATCTTATGGAGGCGAGTATATGGGATATTATCGATCATATACGAAGGGGAATAAGTAGTGAAACCAAAACCGCGGAATTGCTTAGTTTTGAGATCCTCCATTACAACAACATCTGCAATATTATCCCATTTTCCAAAATGCCATTTCTTGAATAGGATCGTTGTTTTTGAACGTAGAAGCTTGAAATTTTGCTAGAGCATGTATTTTAGCTTTATGTATCAGATTACGTCGAAAAACGAATTTCGATCTTCATGTCGGTTACGTCTTCGGGCATTTATGGTGACGATATAGTTGTAGGCTATGAAATAAAAACTTGAAACTTTTAATTGTTTACACTATGCAACAAAATGGAGGTGAAAGTCTGGGGAAGAGATAATTCCTTTTGGGGATGGATGCCCTTGGTGAGTATATTAAGAACCCCGAAGGACAGATCCGCCGTGAATCGAACTTTCCAGTTATGGCGTGATGAATATTTTGCTTGAGACCCTATAAGCCCTCAGGAATTAGCGTTATATCTTTGTTAGCTGTTGCTTTAGATTATTTTTGGGATTTCATGTCTTCAGTCAAATTGAATAAGGATTATTTTCGTAGAACATTTCGATCTTCTAACTTTTTTCCTTCAGTGTCCTTTTCGTCCTTTATTTCAAGAACCGCATTGAATGTCCCACAATATGACATTATTCAGCTTCGCAATGTTCTGCAAAAATGTCGATCAGAAATTTTTAGGTACGACTCTCATTGACAATTAATCAATTTTGTTGCGTTTTCATGGTCATTTTTGAAATTTACCCAGCCTTGGCTCCAAAAAAGTACTATATTTTTTTTTTTGATATTTGTTACAGAACATACAAAAACACAGTTTTTTTTTGGCAAACAGGGGTAAATGTCAAAAATGACTACTATGAAAACGCTACAAAATCGATTAGTTATCAATGAGAGCCGTATCTAAAATGTTCTGAGCGACATTTTTGCAGAACATTTCGAAGCTAGAAAACGTCATCTTGTGGTACTTTTATAGCGGCTCTTAAAATAAAGGACGAAAAGGACATTGAAGGAAGCCAGTTAGAAGGTCGAAGTGCTCTACGAAAATAATCCTCATTCGATGTGACTGCAGACATGACACCTCAAAAATAAGCTAAAACAACAGTGAACAAAGATATAACGCTAATTTCTGATGCCTTACAGGGTCTCTAGCAAAAACTTCATCATGCCATAACGCGGAAGATCGACTCTCGGGGGATCTGTCCTTCGGGGTTCTTAATATACTCACCAAGGGCTTTCATCTCCAAAAGGAATTATCTCTTCCCCAAAATTTATGTTCACAGTGTTATTCAAAATATATGGAAAAGAAAATATTGAAAATCATTTCATTTCGAAAACTCAAATAATTAAGAAGTACCAAAGATGTTACAAAAAATTTAATTTTGTGAATCCTTTTTCTTCAAAGACGGAAAGGACGAAAGTACTCTTTATTGTTTCGTTGCATAAGGAGATAGAGCCTCATTGTGACTGCCGATTCTTTGGGGAATCGGTGTATCCCAGTTCAAACGAACATACCAATTCCCTGAAATTCATTATACAATTTTCCTGGTACAAAGGATTATCGACGTCCTGATTTTAAAGGATAAAACAAGAATTTAGAAGAGTCAAAAAAGAATAATATAAAAAGTACGGATTTAACGTTATAATTGGCTGAACCAAATTTTTTCTGAATAAAATCAGAGGCAACGAAAGGAATTATATCAAATAAGAACAAATCCCGCTAAAGCGGGAACCAAACTTTCCCAAAATAGCAATTCAATATGGGGAACATTCATTGAAGCCATTATGAAATTATAATGTTCTCCACGTAATTCTAACAGTTTCCGTTAAATAACGTGATACCTGATCGATACATAATCACAATATCTTATATTAACCATACGACCCGCAGGACCTTGGAGCTCCAGTTTTGAATTTTAATTTTACATTTTTTTTATACTCATTTCAATTTCCACATACAAGCTAAGAAAACTTAATCATTTAAACCTAATCACAGGTAAAGGCATGAATCGCTCAAAGTCAATAGGCCTGAGGACCAAGCGCAGTTTAATTGGTGAGTAATACCCATTTAACCTTACGTTTGCCTTAGCTCTCTTCATTCATTACACAGTGCAACACGAAAATTATTAATCATATTCTGACACCGCAGAGTGATAGAAGACCAAAAAATAGAAGACACGTGTCTTGTCGTTTTCCCCTATCGCATCAACTTTCGCGGTCCTAGGCCTCCAAAGGTTAGAGGCTTTGATGTAAAAAGGGGTCATTTAGTCAGGACTATATCTTCCAAACCGTTAGTAAATTTGAGTTTATCTCAGAGGCAATGTTGTAGATCTTGTCTTAAGGAACAAAAACTGTAAACACATATAATCCATCAAACTTCATCTGCAAGTTCAAAATCGCCAAGGTCAAATTTCTTTTAAAAATGTTTCTCGGGTTTTGGTCTGCAGCAATCAAACCGATCAAATTTGAAGTAAACAACCAACTACAAAAATGTACATCAGACTCCAATAAACATCTTTCTAGAACATGCGATCTCTGTATAGACGGTTCTTAAATATCAAAATAACAAAGCAAATGGGATTTTTTCCTGTTTTCTCTGGTTCTGGTCCGTTCAATAATCAAGAAAACAACCAACAGCAATAATGTAGCGAAGACATCAATGAACAACTTTCTGGAACATGGGAAATGTCTATGAACCGTTCTTAAAGGTGAAAATAACAAAAAACTTTTGAAAATATTCAAGTTTTACACTTTGTTTCCAATTCTGGTCCAAATATACCCAACCGCCCAAAAATTAAGGATACCGTCAACTACAAAAATTTTTGTAGTTGACGGTATCCCTAATTTTTGGGGGGTTGGGTATATTTGGACCAGAATCGGAGAAAAAAGTGTAAAAATTTAATATTTTCAAATGTTTTTTGCTATTTTCACCTTTAAGAACCGTTCTTAGACATTTCGGATGTTCCAGAAAGTTGTTCATTGATGTCTTCGCTACATTATTGCTGTTGGTAGTTTTCTTGATTATTGGTTTCTTGATATTTTTGTAGTTGGTTGTTTACTTCAAATTTGATCGGTTTGATTGCTGCAGACCAAAACCCGAGAAACATTTTTAAAAGAAATTTGACCTTGGCGATTTTGTTCCTTAAGAAAAGATCTACAACTTTGCCTCTGAGATTCAAAATTCCTAACGGTTTGGAAGATATGGTCTTGAAAAATGACCCCTTTTTACATCAAAGCCTCAATCCTTTGGAGGATTCCTAACGGTTTGGAGGATATAGTCATGAAAAATGACCCCTTTTTACATCAAAGCCTCAATCCTTTGGAGGCTTATAACCGCTAAAGTTGATGAGATAGGGGAAAACGGCGAGACACGTGTCTTCTATTTGTTGGTCTTCTATCACACTGTAGAGTCAGAATATGGTTAATAAAACATGACTCAAAAAATGACACACAGTGTTATTAAATAATATTTATTTACATCTTTGTGTTTATTTCAGCTTGAGTCCATATTTTGTTGTAATTCAATTGTTTGAATAACAACAAAATATTTTAAAGTGGAGTCGAAATTTGAGTCGAACTTCGCAAAGAATACGCAAAGAATACGAACATAGAAATGCTGCTTCAATAAGCGGGGGTAAAAACAACAAGAAAGTTGTTTTTGCATTACGCATTGGAGCAACATTCCTGTGTTCGTATTCGTTGCGAAGCAAAGACGACATAAAAACAGTGGTGGATATGAAATTATTTATTTCGACTCAAATTGTAGGGTAAACAGCTTTAGGGCCATACAGCAAATTTCTCATTTTGTTTAATTTGCTAGATGGCTTTATTGACCTGTTTATCGATACAGAGTCGGCGAAAAAGGGAACTGATGAAGTTGTTTGTTGACAACTGAAACTATAGTATTCCCTACCCTTCGCCCGCAACTAATCAATTTCATATTCACTTTAAAATATTTTGTTGTTATTTAAACAATTGAATTACAACAAAATATGGACTCAAGCTGAAATAGACACAAAGATGTAAAATTCTGCAGTCCAACAATAAAAAAACAAACGCCAACAATAATATTTATTTAACTAGCGATTGTTATACGAATTACATAATCGATTTATATATAGATAACAGCTATAACTTGAATCATTTTTTATCTTGGTTACAAGGATTCAATATTGTACTATTATTCCATAATTAGTCAATTTTATATGATCTTTACTTTTAATATTCGCTATTGTTTAGTTGAGTTCTAAATATAAACACAATGAATTGTTAAGTGTTAATTTTTCACTTGCGAAAGTTGAAGGTGTTTAAGTAATGATGTGTTTTAGGGCTAAAAACATATACTTCAGCATGGTAGGGTGGGTAAACTGAAGCGGTGGAATAACATATTTTAATTCCCACTTATTTTTACTATCATTTCCATTTCTATTCCTTCTTATAAAAGAGCTACCTTATTTTACTTTTATGATGACGAAACCGAGCCTACTTCTGAAGGAACACAGAGACGGCCGTGCGATAGAACAGTGATGGTGGCTCTTGACTTATTAAAAGCCTTTGATACAGTCAGGCACTCCACGCTGTTTGAGGACATTGAGCAGAAAACCCTCCGGCCAAGCTTGAAACGTTGGATAGTCAACTATATGTGTGGACGCCAGTCGTACGTGGAATTCAGGAATAAGAAGTCCAAACCCCGTAGAGTGAAACAGATATCTCCGGAACTATTTAACCTCTACCTCTCCTGTATTCCACCCCCTCCAGACGGCATTGAGATCGTGACGTATGCGGATGATTGCACGATCTTGG
Organism: Musca autumnalis; assembly: GCF_047663935.1. Taxonomy (NCBI): domain Eukaryota; kingdom Metazoa; phylum Arthropoda; class Insecta; order Diptera; family Muscidae; genus Musca; species Musca autumnalis. The sequence goes on from NW_027411644.1 coordinate 252,076,963, forward strand.
CGTCGGGTACCTATCCTGACGTGAGTTGAATGTCGTGGTCGACGGTAGCAGAATTCCGACCACAAACTGCCCTAAAATTTTAGGGGTCACATTCGACACTACATTCACGTCGTGCGCACACGCCACAGCTATCTGCGACAAGTTGAAAAGTAGGAACAAGGTCCTCAAGTCCCTGGCCGGCAGCAGTTGGGGTGCAGATAAAGAAACCTTGTTGACCACATATAACGCGATAGGTCGGTCTGTGGTAAGCTATGCGGCTCCAGTCTGGTCCCCGAGATTGTGTGATTCGAACTGGAAAAAGATTCAAACTTGCCAGAATGCAGCCCTGAAAACAGCGACAGGGTGCCTCCTCAAATCTTCAGTGGACCTTCTACATGAGGAGGCAAAAATTCTTCCTGTAAGCAACACAATGAGATGCTTTCGTTGCAGTACCTGCTTGGATGTTATCGTGTGAGCCATTCCAATCACCATCTTGTGGGTAGGCCCGGCCCATTCAGGGAGATCAGGAAGGATATCCATGCTCTAGAGGGAGAGGTCCAACGATACAGGAGAGAACCCCTAGATCAACAAGCATATCAAGCAGGATTGAATAGCATTCACACGGACGCAGTTGCCAAGGCCTTAAGCAATTATAGTGTGAATAAAGTACTCGGAGTACATCCTCCATCTATCGCAGCTGAGGAGCGTCAGCTGCCACGACAAACTAGAGTAGTTTTCTCTCAACTACGCTCGGGATATTGCAGTCGCCTAAATTCTTATTGGGCGGAAATCGATCGCGCCGTGCAAGACATCTGCCCAGTATGCGGCATGGGCCCGCACGACACACAACACCTTTTTAACTGCCCCGCCAAACCTACCCATCTAACTCCAGTGGATCTGTGGCTACATCCCATCGAAGCAGCCACTTTTCTGGAACTGGAGATAGACCCAGAGCCAGATTGAACAGAGGAACGAACAAATAAACATAACAAAAACACTGTTACAACAACAACAACAACAACAACTTCTGAAGGGAAAACAACTGCCCCAAGACTGAGCACGGCCTGGCGAGGAGGTAGCCACTTCTGGAGGAAATATGGCCGGAGTGGTGGTTCGTTACAACAGGACCACAAGGAATAGCTTTGGTTAAAAATTTCCCAAGGATCCTCGAAAAGAACATAAACTGTTCTTAAACAAAAATGTTGAACTATTAAAAGAAAGGTACCGTAAGGGGTGGGCCAATATTGCCCAGTTTTCGAACTTGAACTAAGTTTGGACCAAATTGGTTGGTTGCTCCGTTCAAGTTATCGTCGGTGTCATGCTTAAGTGCTCTATACGCCAACAAATTTTGCTTCCTCAAATGTTGCAAGATACTGGCTCTTACCGGACCTAACATGGCAAAGCCCAGGACTTATCTTGGTCTCTCTTTCATCTCAAGTGGACACATCATCTGGGTAGCTGCCTTTAACACCCGTTAAAGGTAGTGAGCTAACATGTGTCGCGTGTTCACACATAAGAACGTTAAAAATTAAAAAAAAAAAAACAAAGAAAAGGATTTACAAACCCCTCTGAATTTGACGTGATTGCCATGATCTCCGAATCAGCGCCTAGAATCTTCGCACTCTTTATTTCAGATGTACTTGAAAAATACAAAGCCGATATTACTGCCAGGCAGGAAATGCGATGGATCGGGAAAGGTGTCACAACAACACCTAAAAGGTGGCACACTGTATTATGGCTGCCATGACACAAAGCATGAATTTGGTTGCGGAGCTTTAGTTGGTCGGAGGTTAAAATAGCTGGTCTCCAGCTACACCATAAAAGCTAATTTTTTCAACATCAGCTTTATTTGCGCTCCCACGGACAACAGGGACGAACAGACCAAAAATATATTTTACGAGCGCTTAGAAGAAATAGGTATCTCGAGAAAAGGGTACATGTGGAACTTTTTTTCAACAGGAAAAAAAGAGAGAAATGAAAAAACGGGAGTGTAAATAAATGTAGATGTACAGAAGCCAGAATGAAGTCCGAAAATTCTACCAAAGAGTGAAACATCAAAGAGGTGGGGTTGTTACAAGCACATCCTACTGTAGAGACAAGCAAGGTAATTTGTTAACTGATACAGATATTGTGCTCGGAATATGGAAGGAGCATTTTTCCAGCTGTTTGTATCCAATAGTAGCGAAATAGACGAAGATACCACAGTTCCAAGCCCAGAAGATGGTATTTAATGTACAACGCCTGGCCAAGACGAGGTAAAGACAGAAACAAGTAAAAAAGTATCAGTCGGCTTTGCCACAGATATACCCTCAAAACGTATGAACCGACAAAAATATGGATTAGGATTAAAGTTGAAAGGTGTTGCGGAGGATGTGAGTCTTATTTTGGGAGTCATATCTTTTCGATAAACATCCCACACACTAGGCCTTTCAGTGGGTCATCGTGGACCAGCACATAATATCGCTGTAAACAGGGCCACAACGAACAGCACGGTATACATTCCGTAAGGAATGCACGACGCTGTGAAACTAAGTTTGGACAAAAATATGACGAAGGCCAAATTTTGGACCGAATCGGTTGATCAGTTTGTGCTCTCCAGGTACTACATGTGCTGCCATAGGGGTCTCTTACACCTTTCGTGTTTTTTTCTCAAGAATTATGGACTTGCCCCTGAAAAAAACTTTTACCGTCGTAATTGAGGCAGCAAATGCAACTTGATTCAACAAAAATCAAAGTGATTCGAAAGCAGATCTTAAAACAGAAACGAAATTTTGTGTGGGAGGTACCCGAAGGAGTTAACCGATTTGGTCAATATTGGAACCTCATCTAAGCCTGGTAGAAATTTTAAGATGTTCAATGTATGGACCAAATCGGTTACTCCCTTCAAGAGTTATCGTGCGCACAAATTTTCCGAACATTTTCGAACTTTAGTGGGGGAGGTACACGGAAGGAGTGGAAACTTAAACTAAGATTGGACAAAATATTACGAAAGCCAAATCGATTAATCCGTTCTAGAGTTATCGTGCGCTCCAACCAGACAGACAGACGGACGGACATGGCAAAATCAACTCCAAATTTCTGAAAAGGATTTCGTCCAAACATACTTGGTGTTTAAAACAATTATTTCGATGAGGCACATTTTGCCCGTATGAAAGTGTACGTATATACCTTCGTTAGCATAATAAACCGGCTGAAGAATGATAAGGCAGCACGAGCTGATGTTGAGCTGTTAAAAACCGGAAGCGATACGCTGATAAGTTGTATGCATCAGCTAGTTAGCACCATCCGGAAGGAAAAATTCTTCGAAAGATGAAGGTGAATATCGATCTCGAATGAACCACGAGCTCTATTTGCTATATAACGACATCAGTACAGTTAAACGTATCGTGGTAGAATGATTGTGTTGAGGTCATTCGTATGACTTGACCTAGCCAACACAATATTTGTAGCTTGATGCGTTTAACTATACTGTTATACAACATATACAATGGCAGGATACCTCTCGAAAGGTATTCCTTTCGCCATCGAACTTAAACATTTTTCGGATAAGTGCACTTTAAGACCTGCACTCGATCACAAAACAATTGTCTAATATATGAGCGTTGGCACTACGTTACCAGACAGGTTAACCTACGTAACATGGTAAATGTCATCTTTGATATGATTATTAAAGACAAACGACGAATTTTTATTTGTCATAACTTCTTTTATTTTTCATTGTCATCATTTCATTCATATAGAAGGGACAAGTGCGCATTTCCTTTATTTGCGGCCCTGGAATAGAGGCATAAATCAAATTATTTTTGTTCTAATTTATTAGTTTGTGATTAAATCACCACTCACCAAAATTTTATTAAGCAAATCTAATAATGGTTGGGGTACTGGTTCAGGTTGTGGTTCAGGCTTAGCTTCAGCTGAATTAATGGCCAATATCATGGCAATGGCAATAGTGAATACGTTGGCGAATTTCATTGTATCTCAGGAATTGTAGTCAAATGTTGAACTGATAATTGATGACTTTAACGGCTGCTTTTATACCAACTCTTCTAATCGGTGGGTAACAATCAGCAAGCAATTCAAAACATCCGCCTATTGTTAGAAATTAAATAAGTGAAATTATTTTGGAAAATTAATTGTATGGAAGTGGTTTTATGTTCTTTTGTTTTATTTATGTCAATAATTCTTTTCATCCAATAGGTATTCCCCACAGGTTCAATGCAATTTATTCAGACTTGTTAACAATTCAAGGTTACCGCCAGTCTTGCAGCCTAAAACCCTATTTTTCATTATATTTTTTTTTTTTTCGTTTGAAAGATCCTAGTTTTTGCTAATTTCGATATTTTTTAATATAATTTGGCAAAAGTATTTCTTGGCGAAATACGGTCACGTTTTCAACATTTTATGCAAATGAATAACATTTGCCGAAAATATATGGGAACTATATTCAGATCTCACCAACAGTAATAGCGTTCGTCCTTTGGAAAAAAATACCCTCAGCATTTATGCTAACGAGGCAAAATGTGCCTCATCGAAATAATGGTTTTAGACCCCAAGTATGTTTGGACGAAATCCGTTTCAATGTCCGTCCGTCTGGGTGCCACCGGGGTGCAATGGTATGCACACCCGCCTTGTACACATAAGGTCGTGGGTTCGATTTCCCTGCCAGGCAACATCAAAACACTTCCCAGCAAAAATTCGGATCCGTTAGTCATTACGTAACCCATTACAAAGTAATGTAAACAAGCTTCTTTTCGCATTACAAGTAATAGGAAAAGTAATGGGTTACTTCTTAAAAGATTTACAAGGCAAACCTACTTACTTTACTCCACCGGTGGCACAGTGTGTGTGTGTCAACGCTCACCGTCGGCACGCGAGTGTTTTTTAATTAAAAATAACAGTTCGTGGTGCACATGTGCACTGCACATTTAAGTTCTTAAGCAACCCTTAATATTCGTGTGCGTGGCACAGTGTGTAGTGTCTTCGGCCAGAAATCAGAGGGTTCGTGGGTTCAATTCGGGCAGACAGCGAAATAAAATAAGGTAAAAAACGTAAGAAGTGCGATGAAATTAATAACAAATTCTCTACATAAACTGTTCTAAAAATATAATTTTTTTCACCTTACTTTTCAACTTCTAGTGGCCACAGAATAACTAGTTATTCTAGTGGTCATAAAATAACTACAAACTGAGTGCAACATTCCCTTGTAAAAATAATGAGGAAGAAAGGGGGTTTTCGAGTAGTTACGGCTGCCAAAAATCCCATACAAAACCCACGATTTTGAGAGTACTTTTTTTTGGTGAGGAGTTTGGAATATTATATTGTTGCGCGTCCGGATTATTAAAAAAATCAAAAAACCCCGAAAATGTCAGCATCAATTTTAGGTGGATGCAGTGGATATATCGAAAAATCATACACTAGTATTATGTATTACATATATACACTAGTATTACATATAAATGCACAAAGACATAATACCCCTTACCACAGTGTGGTGTAGGGTATAAATAGGGACACGACTAAAATGTCTCAAAATCATAATTTAAAAAATAAATTTATACATTTGTGAAATTAAAATAGACTTTGTTCATTCTTCTAGAATAACCCTGGGTACTTAATTCATATAATATATTTTGAAATATTAATGAATATCAGGGTTTTTTTTGAGTATTTGCAAGGTGCTGTTCGTACGATTTTTCATATAAATATGTAGAATATTTTATTTTGATTTTCGAGCCTTGTTGACGGATATTTTGTTTTACTTATTCCGTTTCTAAGAATTTAAATATTTTCACTATTTGTAACCCAAAATGTGTCGGGATACAGAAACAAGTATTTTCTCAATATACACCCATATATAAAAACAAGTAAAAAAGTATCAGACGACATTGCCGACAGAAATACTATTTTTTTTTGCAAAAAAAACTTACGTATTCTGGGGGTTTTCAAAATAATATGGATAGGAGTAAAGCGCAAAAAATTGCGGGGATATCGATAGATAGGGCTTTTTTAAACTGAGTTTCGACAATATTTAGAGTACCATTTTAGAGGATATTTTTTTTGTGGGGGAGGTATCGGAAGGTCCACTCCTTGCACCTTCGAATTTCATCTAATATTCGAAGAAATATTACTATATCCAAAGTGTGGACGAACGCAGTATACGGTTCGATCTCTCCAGTCACTACATATGGTGCCATAGGGGGTTTTTACAACTTTCGGTCTTTTTTCTCAAGAAGAATGGACTTGCCCTTGAAAAAACTGTGGTAATTGAGGCAGCGAATGCAAGTTGCTTTAACAAAAATCATAGTGATTCGAGAGCAGGCCTTAATGTGAATTTATCAATAAATGTGTGTGGGAGATACCCGACGGAGTACATTTTCGAACTTTTGTGTGGGAGGTAACTGAAGGAGTGGACCGATATGGCTTTTCTTTGAACTTAAACTAAGTTTGCACAAAATATTACGAAGGCCAAATTTTGGACCGAATCGGCAGATCCGTTCGAGAGTTATCTTGCGCTCCATCCACTGCACACGGTGTCATAGGGGCTTTTTGTATCTTTCAGGCTATTTTCTCAGGAAGTATGGACTTGCCCCTGATGAAACTTGTGCCGTCGTATGGGGGGGCACTGAATATAAGTTGCTATAACAAAAATCAAAGCGATTCGAGAGTAGGCCTTAAACTGAACTTTTCCGAAATTTTGTGTGGGTGGTACCCGAAGGAGTGGACCGATTGAGTCCATATTGAAACCTTATCTACGAGTATGTCTGGTATACATTTCACGATGTGCAAGGTATGGAGCAAATCGGTTACTCCCTTAAAGAGTTATTGTGCGCATAAATTTTCCGAACATTTTCGAACTTTTGTGGGGGAGGTACCTTAAGGAGTAGACCGATATGGCCCATTTTCGAACTTAAACTAAGTTTGCACAAAATATTACGATAGCCAAAATTTGGACAAAATCGGCTCATCCATTACAGAGTTATCGTGCGCACCAGCTAGTCAGACAGACAGACGGACGGACATTGGTAAATCGACTCCAAATTGTTTGAAACACATTTCGTCCAAACATACTTGGGGTTTAAAAACATTATTTCGATGAGGCACATTTTGCCCGTATGAAAGTGTATGTATATACCCTGAGGTATAATCAATATCTCGACAAGCTAAGTCGATCTGACCAGGTGTGTCCGTCTGTCCATCTAAACCTTGTAATCATGCTGCAGGTTGCGATTTTGGTCGGATCGTCTTGCAATTTTGAGGGTAGATGGGGTCCTGGAGGGTAAAAAACGTATGTACAGAAAATGACAAGGTTTTATTCTAATTTGAATATCTCTGCTTCTATCATGAGTATTTCAAAAGCAAAGTCTGACAATGAAAGTGGAAAACCTCACCTTTATAACAATGTAAAGTAGGTTGGCGTAGGTGGACAAACAACGGAGATATCGTAAAAGCCGCTAATCCAACCCACGTTTTGTAATGTTTAGCATCACAGCTCTGGCTAGTAGCCTTCCAAAAGCAAAAGCCTGCCTATGAATGGCAAAAATCTCAGCTTTACAGTAATACAAAGTAGCTTGACGTAGGTGGTCAAAATAGTCAAACAGTCGGTAATACATACCATTTTTCATTTTTTTTTTGTAATCACGCTACAGATCGTAATTTTCATCGGTTCGTCACAAAATGTTGGTTGTTGATGGGGGTCCCGGAGAGGAAGGAGCCTATTGAGTTTGGTGATGATAGCATAATATTCAGGGATTGGAATGGACAAAAAACTAATGTGGAACAAAATTCAACTTTTTATTCTTATGTGAATATCTTCGCTGCTAGTAGGGTATTCCAAAAGGAAGGTCTGTCAATGGAAGCAAAAATATTACCTTGACACTAATGTAAGATAGGTTGGTGTACATCCCACTTTTCCATTTTTATACCCTACACCAATATTTCAACGTTTTGTTCTATGTAAAAATCTCCACTTTCAGTAGGGGTATTCCCAAAGCAAAGCCTGTCAACAGAGTAAGAAACGTTCACCTTTATGCAAAGATGCAAAGTCGAAATTTTGATCGAATCGTCGTGACATTGTGAGGGCTGATGGGGGTCCCAAAGACGAAGAAGGCTATTGATTTTGGTGATGATCAGATAATATTCAGGCGTCGGAATGAGCAAATATGAACATATCTCCTCCGTTCTTTAGTAGGGGTATTCCAAAAGCAATGCCTTTTAATGGAAGAAGAAAAGTTCACCTTTACAAAGATGCAAAGTAGGTTAGCGTACCATATCCCAGCTTTAGTTAGGAGCATTTCAACAAAAGAACAACTATGACACTCTGAGGTTAAAATTGATGCCAAGTGTGTTACCAAAGTGGTCAAATACTTGAGATATATATCAAGACGCTCAGAAATAGTATTTCCAATGCGGATATCTGTGTTGACATTGATTGTAAAATATCAGAGTTATTGCAAAATTCACTAAGCTATCCCAATTTTAATTTTTTGAAGTATTTTGTTAATGACAAATACCTCTGCTTCTCTTCTTTTTCTATTCTGCAAAGCTTTCCATCAGTACCAAGTATGTACATTGCCGACAGTAGTCAAATATAAAATTACTAGCAAATGCCCGCTACTTCGGAAAGGAAATTAAATATATATAAACAATATTTAATATGGAAATGGTGAACACTGGAGATTCTGTTGTACTAAAACCTATTTTTTCAGAACAAAAAACATTTTTTGAAAAGATACTTCACGTTTGACTACTTAATTTCAGTACTTTATTTAGAAACGCCTTCGCGTTAACATAAAATCAATGGAACAATATTAAGTACAATTGTTCAAACTCAGAACTTTATCACACATTTTAGAGTGATCTTCATGACAAATATTTTTCCGTTTCGTATTTTTTGCACACATAGCGTGTTTCCAAATTATATAATCCCAGCTTTGTTCCTACACCCAACACCAAATTTAGTACCGTTTAATACTTTTCGTTCCCCTATATAGGTATTTCTCACCTTAACCGTTTACACAATACCAAAATGGTTTTGGTACAAACATGTTACCAAACTTTTCGTACAAATAGGTAAACGTTTCAAAAATTACTTCCTAATATTCAACATATATCCCAACCGCAATTTACTTTTCCAGCTTTATCTGTTACCCTGGAACCAATTATAATACTATTTAGTACTTTTTGTATAAATAAGTAAGAATTTTCAAAACCTCCTTTCTACCTCCTCTCTGAACACCAATTGCTAATCTAATACCGAATTTCAAAATTCCAGTTCTACCCCTTTACAAAATCACAAATTGAACAAAATTCTGTACCATATAGCAAATACCAAAATGTACCAAATTTTGTACCATTTAGCACTTTTCGTACACGACTTTCCAATAACTACTTTCATATCTCTGCTCTATCCGTTCGTCTAAATCCAAATTATAGCCAATGTAGTTCCATTTAGCACTTTTCCATAAGTACGCATTTCCAAAACTACCTCAGTCCTACACTCCAACAGTAATCTGTTCACGTAAATACAAATTAGTACTACTTCGTTCACATTAGTGCGATTTTCCAAAGCTACCTCTATATCTCAATTCTACATTCCAACAGTAATCTTAATTCCAAATTTCAGGATTCCAGCTCTATCCGCCTTATCTCACCCCTACACACCAACATCCACCCACACTCAAAATTTCAAGTTTCTAGCTTCAGCCGTTTCGCCTGGGCGTTAATGAATCAGTCAGTCAGTCATTCACCTCACTGTTCTATTATACATATATATATAGATTATGTTGGTTCAGTCAGCCATAAGTCGGCACCGTCCCGATTTTATCCTTTGCTCACTTGTTATTGGATATCTAATTGTACTGCTTCAAAGGTGATTATGAAACATGGGATTTTCTACTTTCATAGTCAGGCTTTGTTTTTGGAAGATCCCCAACCGAAGCTGTGATATTCGTCATTATTATTAAAATCGCAAAAATAAAAAGTTGGGTTCTATTAGCGGCTATTGCGATATATTCGTTGTTTGATCACCTACGAGAACCTACTTTACATCATTTTCTAATTTTATTGCCAGGTTTTGCTTTTGGTATACCCCGTATAGAAGCTGAGATATTCGCTTTGGAAAAAAACGTTGTCTTTTTATACACATAAGTTTTTTGCCCATTCCGACCCCTAAATATTATCCGACCATCACCAAAATCAATAGGCTTCTTCCCCTCCGGGACCCCCATCAACATCCAAAATTTCGTGACGATCCGATCAAAATTGCGACCTGTAGCGTGATTACAAGGTTTAGATGGACAGACGGACTGACGGAAGGACACACATAGCCAGATCGACTCAGCTCGTCGAGACATTCATTTTGGTATATATAAGTATGGGTCTACGACCATTATTTCGATGCGTTACAAACTTTTTGGCCAAAACCAACTTATAATACCCTCCCCACATAGTGGTGTAGGGTATAACAAATCCCGCTAAAGCGGGAACCAAACTTTCCCAAAATAACAATTCAATATGGGGAACATTCATTGAAGCCATTATGAAATTATAATGTTCTCCACGTAATTCTAACAGTTTCCGTTAACTAACGTGATACCTGATCGATACATAATCACAATATCTTATATTAACCATACGACCCGCAGGATCTAGGAGTTCCAGTTTTTAATTTTAATTTTACATATTGTTTTATACTCATTTCAATTTCCACATACGAGCTAAGCAAACTTAATCATTTAAACCTAATCACAGGTAAAGGCATGAATCGCTCAAAGTCAACAGGCCTGAGGACCAAGCGCACTTTAATTGGTGAGTAATACCCATTTAACCTTACGTTTGCCTTAGCTGTCTTCATTCATTACACTGTGCAACACGAAAATTATTAATCATATTCTGACACCGCAGCGTGATAGAAGACCAAATAATAGAAGACACGTGTATTGCCGTTTTCCCCTATCTCATCAACTTTCGCGGTTGTAGGCCTCCAAAGGTTTGAGGCTTTGATGTAAAAAGGGGTCATTTAGTCAGGACTATATCTTCCAAACCGTTAGTAAATTTGAGTTTATCTCAGAGGCAGAGTTTATCTCAGAGGTAGATCTTGTCTTAAGGAACAAAAACTGTATAATCCATCAAACTTCATCTGCAAGGTCAAAATCGCCAAGGTCAAATTTCTTTTAAAAATTGTTCTCGGGTTTTTGGTCTGCAGCAATCAAACCGATCAAATTTGAAGCAAACAAAAATGTACCTCAGATTCCAATAAACATCTTTGTAGAACATATGAACTCTATATAGACGGTTCTTAAAGGTCAAAATAACAAAGCAAATGGGATTTTTTCCTGTTTTCTCCGATTCTGGTCCAAATATACCCAACCCCCCAAAAATTAGGGATACCGTCAACTACAAAAATGTACCTATGATTTCAGTAAATAACTTTCTAGAACATATGAGGATTCTAGGAATGATTCTCATGGCTGAAATTCAAGAACAATTAACTTATTTTTAACATTCCCCCTGCTCAGGTTTGGAAATAACAAACTGTTAAAAACTCAAGTAAATTTGAAAGGTTTGGTATATACGGACCTGAACAGGAAAGAATGATCTAAAATAATCGAATTTTCAGCTTGAAGAATCGTTCCTAGAATTGTCATATATTCTAGAAAGTTATTTATTGAAATCTTAGGTACATTTTTGTAGTTGACGGTATCCTTAATTTTTGGGCGGTTGGGTATATTTGGACCAGAATTGGAAACAAAGTGTAAAACTTGAATATTTTCAAATGTTTTTTTGCTATTTTCACCTTTAAGAACCGTTCTTAGACATTTCGGATGTTCCAGAAAGTTGTTCATTGATGTCATTGCTACATTATTGCAGTTGGTCGTTTTCTTGAATATTGAATGGTTTAGTATCTGTGGACCAGCACCAGAGAAAACAGGAAAAAATCCCATTTGCTTTGTTATTTTGATATTTAAGAACCGTCTATACAGAGATCGCATGTTCTAGAAAGATGTTTATTGGAGTCTGATGTACATTTTTGTAGTTGGTTGTTTACTTCAAATTTTATCGGTTTGATTGCTGCAGACAAAAACCCGAGAAACATTTTTAAAAGAAATTTGACCTTGGCGATTTTGTTCCTTAAGAAAAGATCTACAACTTTGCCTCTGAGATTCAAAATTCCTAACGGTTTGGAAGATATGGTCTTGAAAAATGACCCCTTTTTACATCAAAGCCTCAATCCTTTGGAGGCTTATAACCGCTAAAGTTGATGAGATAGGGGAAAACGGCGAGACACGTGTCTTCTATTTGTTGGTCTTCTATCACACTGTAGAGTCAGAATATGGTTAATAAAACATGACTCAAAAAATGACACACAGTGTTATTAAATAATATTTATTTACATCTTTGTGTTTATTTCAGCTTGAGTCCATATTTTGTTGTAATTCAATTGTTTGAATAACAAAAAAATATTTTAAATTGGAGTCGAAATTTGAGTCGAACTTCGCAAAGAATACGCAAAGAATACGAACATAGAAATGCTGCTTCAATAAGCGGGGGTAAAAACAACAAGAAAGTTGTTTTTGCATTACGCATTGGAGCAACATTCCTGTGTTCGTATTCGTTGCGAAGCAAAGACGACATAAAAACAGTGGTGGATATGAAATTATTTATTTCGACTCAAATTGTAGGGTAAACAGCTTTAGGGCCATACAGCAAATTTCTCATTTTGTTTAATTTGCTAGATGGCTTTATTGACCTGTTTATCGATACAGAGTCGGCGAAAAAGGGAACTGATGAAGTTGTTTGTTGACAACTGAAACTATAGTATTCCCTACCCTTCGCCCGCAACTAATCAATTTCATATTCACTTTAAAATATTTTGTTGTTATTTAAACAATTGAATTACAACAAAATATGGACTCAAGCTGAAATAAACACAAAGATGTAAAATTCTGCAGTCCAACAATAAAAAAACAAACGCCAACAATAATATTTATTTAACTAGCGATTGTTATACGAATTACATAATCGATTTATATATAGATAACAGCTATAACTTGAATCATTTTTTACAAGGATTCAATATTGTACTATTATTCCATAATTAGTCAATTTTATATGATCTTTACTTTTAATATTCGCTATTGTTTAGTTGAGTTCTAAATATAAACACAATGAATTGTTAAGTGTTAATTTTTCACTTGCGAAAGTTGAAGGTGTTTAAGTAAAGATGTGTTTTAGGGCTAAAAACATATACTTCAGCATGGTAGGGTGGGTAAACTGAAGCGGTGGAATAACATATTTTAATTCCCACTTATTTTTACTATCATTTCCATTTCTATTCCTTCTTATAAAAGAGCTACCTTATTTTACTTTTATGATGACGAAACCGAGCCTACTTCTGAAGGAACACAGAGACGGCCGTGCGATAGAACAGTGATGGTGGCTCTTGACTTATTAAAAGCCTTTGATACAGTCAGGCACTCCACGCTGTTTGAGGACATTGAGCAGAAAACCCTCAGGCCAAGCTTGAAACGTTGGATAGTCAACTATATGTGTGGACGCCAGTCGTACGTGGAATTCAGGAATAAGAAGTCCAAACCCCGTAGAGTGAAACAGGGAGTTCCCCAAGGTGGGGTGATATCTCCGGAACTGTTTAACCTCTACCTCTCCTGTATTCCACCCCCTCCAGACGGCATTGAGATCGTGACGTATGCGGATGATTGCACGATCTTGGCGTCGGGTACCTATCCTGACGTGAGTTGAATGTCGTGGTCGACGGTAGCAGAATTCCGACCACAAACTGCCCTAAAATTTTAGGGGTCACATTCGACACTACATTCACGTCGTGCGCACACGCCACAGCTATCTGCGACAAGTTGAAAAGTAGGAACAAGGTCCTCAAGTCCCTGGCCGGCAGCAGTTGGGGTGCAGATAAAGAAACCTTGTTGACCACATATAACGCGATAGGTCGGTCTGTGGTAAGCTATGCGGCTCCAGTCTGGTCCCCGAGATTGTGTGATTCGAACTGGAAAAAGATTCAAACTTGCCAGAATGCAGCCCTGAGAACAGCGACAGGGTGCCTCCTCAAATCTTCAGTGGACCATCTACATGAGGAGGCAAAAATTCTTCCTGTAAAGCAACACAGTGAGATGCTTTCGTTGCAGTACCTGCTTGGATGTTATCGTGTGAGCCATCCCAATCACCATCTTGTGGGTTGGCCCGGCCCATTCAGGGAGATCAGGAAGGATATCCATGCTCTAGAGGGAGAGGTCCAACGATACAAGAGAGAACCCCTAGATCAACAAGCATATCAAGCAGGATTGAATAGCATTCACACGGACGCAGTTGCCAAGGCCTTAAGCAATTATCGTGTGAATAAAATACTCGGAGTACATCCTCCATATATCGCAGCTGAGGAGCGTCAGCTGCCACGACAAACTAGAGTAGTTTTGGCTCAACTACGCTCAGGATATTGCAGTCGCCTAAATTATTATTGGGCGGAAATCGATCGCGCTGTGCAAGACATCTGCCCAGTATGCGGCATGGGCCCGCACGACACACAACACCTTTTTAACTGCCCCGCCAAACCTACCCATCTAACTCCAGTGGATCTGTGGCTACATCCCATCGAAGCAGCCACTTTTCTGGAACTGGAGATAGACCCAGAGCCAGATTGAACAGAGGAACGAACAAATAAACATAACAAAAACACTGTTACAACAACAACAACTTCTGAAGGAAAACAACTGCCCCAAGACTTAGCACGCCCGGGCGAGGAGGTAGCCACTTCTGGAGGAAATATGGCCCGAGTGGTGGTTCGTTACAACAGGACCACAAGGAATAGCTTTGGTTAAAAATTTCCCAAGGATCCTCGAAAAGAACATAAACTGTTCTTAAACAAAAATGTTGAACTATTACAAGAAAGGTACCGTAAGGAGTGGGCCAATATTGCCCAGTTTTCGAACTTGAACTAAGTTTGGACCAAATTGGTTGGTTGCTCCGTTCAAGTTATCGTCGGTGTCATGCTTAAGTGTTCTATACGCCAACAAATTTTGCTTCCTCAAATGTTGCAAGATACTGGCTCTTACCGTACCTAACATGGCAAAGCCCAGGACTTATCTTGGTCTCTCTTTCATCTCAAGTGGACACATCATCTGGGTAGCTGCCTTTAACACTCGTTAAAGGTAGTGAGCTAACATGTGTCGCGTGTTCACACATAAGTACGTTAAAAATTAAAAAAAAAACAAAGAAAAGGAATAACAAACCCCTCTGAATTTGACGTGATCGCCATGATCTCCGAATCAGCACCTAGAATCTTCGCACTCTTTATTTCAGATGTACTTGAAAAATACAAAGCGGATATTACTGCCAGGCAGGAAATGCCATGGATCGGGTGGCACACTGTATTATGGCTGCCATGACACAAATCATGAATTTGGTTGCGGAGCTTTAGTTGGTCGGAGGTTAAAATAGCTGGTCTCCAGCTACACCATAAAAGCTAATTTTTTCAACATCATCTTTATTTGCGCTCCCACGGACAACAGGGACGAACAGACCAAAGATATATTTTACGAGCGCTTAGAAGAAATATGTATCTCGAGAAAAGGGTGCATGTGGAACTTTTTTTCAACAGGAAAAAGAGAGAAATGAAAAAACGGGAGTGTAAATATATGTAGATGTACAGAAGCCAGAATGAAGTCCGAAAATTCTACCAAAGAGTGAAACATCACAGAGGTGGGTTTGTTACAAGCACATCCTACTGTAGAGACAAGCAAGGTAATTTGTTAACTGATACAGAAATTGTGCTCGGAATATGGAAGGAGCATTTTTCCAGCTGTTTGTATCCAATAGTAGCGAAAAAGACGAAGATACCACAGTTCCAAGCCCAGAAGATGGTATTTAATGTATAACGCCTGGCCAAGACGAGGTAAAGACAGAAACAAGTAAAAACGTATGAACCGACAAAAATATGGATTAGGATTAAAGTTGAAAGGTGTTGCGGAGGATGTGAATCTTATTTTGGGAGTCATATCTTTTCGATAAACATCCCACCCACTAGGCCTTTCAGTGGGTCATCGTGGACCAGCAGATAATATCGCTGTAAACAGGGCCACAACGAACAGCACGGTATACATTCCGTAAGGAATGCACGACGCTGTGAAACTAAGTTTGGACAAAAATATGACGAAGGCCAAATTTTAGACCGAATCGGTTGATCAGTTTGTGCTCTCCAGGTACTACATGTGCTGCCATAGGGGTCTCTTACACCTTTCGTGTTTTTTCTCAAGAAGTATGGACTTGCCCCTGAAAAAAACTTTTACCGTCGTAATTGAGGCAACAAATGCAACTTGATTCAACAAAAATCAAAGTGATTCGAAAGCAGATCTTAAAATAGAAACGAAATTTTGTGTGGGAGGTACCCGAAGGAGTTAACCGATTTGGTCAATATTGGAACCTCATCTAAGTCTGGTAGAAATTTTAAGATGTTCAATGTATGGACCAAATCGGTTACTCCCTTCAAGAGCTATCGTGCGCACAAATTTTCCGAACATTTTCGAACTTTAGTGGGGGAGGTACACGGAAGGAGTGGACCGATATAACCCATTTTCAAACTTAAACTAAGCTTGGACAAAATATTACGAAAGCCAAATCGATTAATCCGTTCTAGAGTTATCGTGCGCTCCAACCAGACAGACAGACGGACGGACATGGCAAAATCAACTCCAAATTTCTGAAAAGGATTTCGTCCAAACATACTTGGTGTTTAAAACCATTATTTCAATGAGGCATATTTTGCCCGTATGAAAGTGTACGTATATACCCTCGTTAGCATAATAAACCGGCTGAAGAATGATAAGGCAGCAGGAGCTGATGTTGAGCTGTTAAAAACCGGAAGCGATACGCTGATAAGTTGTATGCATCAGCTAGTTAGCACCATCTGGAAGGAAGAACGTGTACCCGATGATTCGAACATCCTGCTGCAAATGGTTATACGAGATGCAAACTTCAAAAGAAATGACAAAATACACACCAATAACCACATGTTACTTACTTATGCCTACGACATTGGTGACGTCATGGGTCGATCAGTAAAAAAAGTAACTGATACCTTTAAGAAGGTCGAAGGAGAATCTGCTAAGTGGGTCTGACAGTAAACGACGACAAAAACAAGTTAATGGTGTGGACGAAATAAGAAAAATAAATGTATTGACCAACAGATACTAACTACCTTGGCTTAAGTATTCGTAAAGAGTTTAAAAACAAAGTCACTTCTCGTAAAAAACTCTACAATACACTGATAGTATCCATGCTTATGTATGGTTCTGAAGCCTGGAAACTTGGGCAAGCAGATAAGGCAGTGCTTGGTGTGTTTGAGAGAAAAATTCTTCGAAAGATGAAGGTGAATATCGATGTCGAATGAACCACGAGCTCTATTTGCTATATAACGACATCAGTACAGTTAAACGTATCGTGGTACAATGATTGTGTTGTGGTCATTCGTATGGCTTGACCTAGCCAACACAATATTTGTAGCTTGATGCGTTTAACTATACTGTTATACAACAAATACAATGGCAGGATACCTCTCGAAAGATATTCCTTTCACCACCGACCTTCAAAAATTTTCGGATAAGTGCAGTTAAGACTTGCACTCGATCGGAAAACAACTGTCTAATATATGAGCGTTGGCACTTCGTTGCCAGACAGGTTAACCTACGTAACATTGTAAATGTCATCTTTGATATGATTACTAAAGAAAAACGACGAATTTTTATTTGTCATAACTTCTTTTATTTTTCATTGTCATCATTTCATTCATATAGAAGGGACAAGTGCGCATTTCCTTTATTTGCGGCCCTGGAATAGAGGCATAAATCAAATTATTTTTGTTCTAATTTATTAGTTTGTGATTAAATCACCACTCACCAAGATACTACCAAGAAACTCAAATATTGGTTGGGGTACTGGTTCAGGTTGTGGTTCGGGCTTAGCTTCAGCTGAATTAATGGCCAATATCATGGCAATGGCGATAGTGAATACGTTGGCGAATTTCATTGTATCTCAGGAATTGTAGTCAAATGTTGAACTGATAATTGATGACTTTAACGACTGCTTTTATACCAATTCTTCTAATCGTTCGGCAACCATCAGCAAACAATTCAAAAACATTTGCTTATTGTTAGAAATTAAATAAGTGAAATTATTTTGGAAAATTAATTGTATGGAAGTGGTTGTATGTTCTTTTGTTTTAATTATGTTAATAATTCTTTTCATCCAATAGGTATTTCCCATAGGTTCAATGCAATTTATTCAGACTTGTTAACAATTCAAGGTTTCCGCCAGCCTTGTAGCCTAAAACCCTATTATTCATCATATATTTTTTTTCGTTTGAAAGATCCCATTTTGAGCTTATTTCGATATTTTTGTAAAAAGCTTTTTGGGGTGTCCCATCTAGATCGAAAACAAATTGGCTGATTATCATTTTAGGCGTATAGGAAGTACATGTATCCAAATCTGTACCGATTTCAATATAATTTGGTACGTACGTATTTTTAGACCAAATTCTGTTACATTTTCCAAATCTCATCAACATTTTACAGTGTGTTTTATGCATATAATACCTCAAATCGGACGAAAATACACATATGTGGGAACTATACCCAAATCTCGACCGAGTTTAATATAATTTGGCAAAAGTATTTCTTGGCGAAATACCGTTCCGTTTTCAAAATTTCATCGAAATGGCAACATGGTTCTAGTGTATGACTTTTCTATATATACACTGCATCCCCCTAAAATCGATGCTGACATTTTGAAGTTTTGATTTCAGTGTTTTTCGAATTTTTCTTATAATTATAGGGTGCAACTAGATAATATTCCAAACTAGTTTATAGGATTGTAGAACTCGCGATTCCACTTCGTTCGATGTATATCTGAGTGTGCTCCGTACAGCTTCCTAGTAATAGGAGTCCAAAGGCGAAAATTTGGTGCGTAAATTTTCTGAAAAAAACCTATTTTTTTTTTGGCTTTAAAATTTACAACTGTCGTACAGGTACCCCTGAACCCCGCGTGATTTTAGTTTTTTTACGTGCCGGATCTAATGAGCTCTTCAGCGATCGAATCCATCCACTAAAACGCCGGATATAGATACCTTGAAAGTAGGAAAATTTGCAAAAATAGATTTTGACAATTCCGCGAATTGAACCGCGATTTTCTTTGATTATTTTTGCATAAATGTAATCCTTTATACGCGATTATAATATTTGCCAAAAAGGTGTGTCACAAATAACAAAGATTCAGGAGTAATATCCCTATTTATCCCAAAATAGAATGCGGTGGCACATCCGCAGTTCTTGACGAATCTGTCTAAAATAATTTATATTGACGTATTTTTAATAGGGGGCCATTGAAATCGGATGCACCTTATAATCATATGCACATCGCGTAATTTTTGCCCACTTGAATGTTTTTTGAATAGTAAGATGCAACTGATGGCACACTTTGGCGGCTGGATGAAACATGGGAAAATCCATGCATATTGATGGACATGGACTCCCTGTATCCGAAAAGCACATGCACCTCAACCGATTTAAACCAATTCGCGAATTATACGGTTTTTAACTTCTATGTTTTTCTTTGATTGTAACTTCAATATTACTCTCTACTTCTTATTTCTATTGCTTATCACAGAAAGCAAATATACTTTCACGATGACTCGTAGAAGTTTAAGCAAAATACTTCAGGATTTGAATCGAAATTTAGCGAAATAACAGAATAACTCCCAACATTTATTTTTCAAATTTTTCGTATTTAACCAAAACAAGTAAGAAAAGTCTATAGCCGGACGAAGCCGACCATGGGATACCCTATACCACTATCCCTGGACTATCGCTCTCCACGGAACTTCTTTTGATTGATGAATGATTGTGAAAATTTAATTATCAAATATCAGAGATGTAATGTATAATACTTATGACCAAAACCAAAAAGTTATCAAGCATGACAAAGACATTTTTGTAGCAAGAAAGGAAATTTTAGTAAAATGTAATGAAACCCACTTATGTAGTACTACTACTTCCTTTGTTTAACCGCTACGTTATTGAAATTTTTACCAATTGCACACAAAAGTTACAGTCCATTTAACACGCTAAGTATTATCTGATCTTCAAGTTGATTTGTACGCTTCTTCTTCATCATAAACTCTAACTTTGTTTAAAATTTTGCGGGTTATTATTTTGACCTACAGAGCCCCTACAAAATTGGTTAAAATTTTGTTTTTGGTCCATTTCATCCCCTGAACATTTCACGATCATCACCAAAAACTAATCATTTCTATTCTGGCCCGAACCCAACCTACTTAAAAAATTCGTAACAATCGGTCCATAATTGCGGCCTTAAGCTTGTTTACAATTTTTAATGGACGGACACACACCGCTAAATCGCTTTATCTCGTCGAGATATGAATTTCGGCATACCAAATAAGGGGTCTAGGACGAATATTTTGTGGTGTTACATAAACTTTTGGAGAGACAATAAGTAGCATGGGATAAAAATGTGGTTCTCTACACAGAACACATTATATATTAGGCAGTAGGCCCGTTATCTAGCAAACACTTTATTGCAATTTACATCAGAGGAAAGGTCAGTAGTTTTTTCCATATGTAGGCTACTTTGCGAAATATATATGTCCTCAAGGAATTAAAATATGTATCGACCAAAAATAAAATTTTTATATTTTTCTACAAAAGTAATGGTCCATTTCACCCGCAAAAGAATATCAGATCATCATTTAAAATTGAAGGCATCATTTTCAACCTATACTCTTACCCGGTGCAAAATTTCGTGACTATTGATGTATAATTGCGACTTCTATAGAGTTTATTATTACACTACAAACAAATAACGAAATATATTAGGCTGTAACTCTGTTATCTGATCATGCACAACAACATAATTGGCATCAATTGAAAGGTCAAGCGTTCCACTTACAAGTATATCTCACTTGTCCGGAATGTCACTTCCAGGAATTAAGATATAAGCTGTATATTAAAAATTTGCACAATTTTCACACAAAAGTTTTGGTCCATTTAACCCTCTAAATATTATCCGATCGCCATCTCAAATTGCAAGCTTCTCCTTTGTGATATACTCTTACCTTATTTAAAATTACGCGTTGATCGGACTATTATTGAGACCTACAGAGCCGCTAGAAAATTGGATAAATATTATGTTTTTGGTCCATTTCACCCGCTAAATATTTCACGATCATCACCAATAAGAATAGGGATCTATTCTGATCTGAACCCGACCTCCATACAAAATTTCGTGACGATCGGTCCATAATTGCGGCCTGGAGCGTGTTTACAATTTATAATGGACAGACGGACGGACGGAGGGACGGACGGACACACATCTCAAAATCGCTTTATCTCGTCGAGATATGAAGATTGGTATACCACATTGGGGGTCTCCGACGAATATTTCGCGGTGTTACATGAATTTTTACCAAAACAAACTTATAATACCCTTTTCACATTGTGGTATAGGGTATAAATATATATTTTTGAAACAATTTTCAACAATAAGTTTCCGTTCTTTGTTGTTGCTGTAATATGCAAGTTATAAACGCGATCTTTATAATTTTGGTCTCACATTTTTCTACGCGTTGTCTAGATTCTGTTTGTATTTTTAAATTATTTTTTTTAGAGATTTTTTGGACTCCGATATAGAATAAATAAAATTTATTCCAAGATTTCTTCAAAATTTTTTGATTTTCCGCGAAAATAAAAAAAATTAGCAACTATTTTAGCATCTACGGATAGATATCAAATGCTGCTAACGATTCATATATACATGTTCTTATTACAACACAATAGGAATTTTTAAATATTTGTTCTTTACAAGAGAGTAAAACAGCATATAACTTTTAAGTGCAGCATCCAATTTTGTGAACGCGAACAGATTTGAAACCACGATTTTTTTCGTAACCAATGTACCAAAAATGGCGGATGTGCTCGCCAAAAAAGTTTTTAATTTTTTTCTATGTAATTGTAAAGGAAATTTGAAATTTACCATATACCCTCATTATTACAAATCGAACTATACTCAACATTTCAACAAAATTCTGCCTTCAGGATGGGAATATATTTTTCGTTTTTAGTAGCCATTAAGATGAATGGAAATGGAAAAAAATGAAAAAATTAACCAGCCAAGTCAGCCTTTAGACGAGTCACACTAAAAACGTTGCTATGCAGCTCCATTTTTTTACAAACTCTTGTTTTACTAATTATTGAGTGTCAAAATGAATGAAACTTTCACAAATGTATAAGATCTTATTAATTTTGTGATTCAGTTTTTTGAAAAAAATTTTCATTTCATAGAATTTTGTCAAAAAATTTTTTTACGTGGTTTGTGCGGAACCTTTTTTTTATAATAAATTGGTATGAATGTTATTTTAGGCATAAATAGGCAAAATTTCATTCATCATTTTTGAGAAAAAATATCAAAAAGTCATAACCCTAATGTTCATATATATTTTGGGTACCTTTCAATGGTGAATAATTTTGAAGGAAAACTGTATCAGGTAATACACATTTTGAAATGCATGTAAAACGCGAAATCCTCAAAATCACTTGATGCGCATGCGGTTTCCCGATACAACGAATTGCTTTCTTTTCATTTGTAAACATTTACCAAGATTTACTTTGGCGGCGGCGATGTAGCATCGTCTGCAGTTTAGTGTGCAACAAATTGTATAACGCTAATAATTTTCACAAAGTGCACACACTTTTTATGCGCATCCGATTTCACTATTAACCGTGAAAAAATACATTTCAATAAAATCGGATGATGTTTCCATACCGCTTAACTTTTAAACCTCTGCTTCCGCAAAAACGAGAGGAATGTGTCGGTTTCTTAACTGAAAAAGAAACGATCCACGGAAAACGCGAATTAATCCGCGATATTTTCAAAAACATTTTTCGCAATTTTTTCAATTAAGCGAAAAAGATGAAGATACCACAGATCCAAGCCCAAAAGACGGACACATATAGTTCATATTCGAACTGATCTATATCTGGTAGATATATTAGGATGTGTAAAGTATTGACCAAATCGGTTACTCCCTTCAAGAGTTATCGTGCGCACAATTTTTCCGAACATTTTAGAACTTTTGTGGGGGAGGTATCTGAAGGATTGGACCGATATGCCTTATCTTCGAACCAAAACTAAAATTGGGCAACATATTAAGAAGGCAAAATTTTGGACCCAATCGGCAGAATTATCTTGCGCTCCAACCACTACACACGGTGTTATAGTGGTTTGTTGCAACTTTCAGGCTAGTTTCTCAGGAAGTGTGTACTACTATAACACATCTTCGAACTTCAAATAAGTTTGGACAAAATATTACGAGAGCTAAATTTGGATCGCATCGGTTGATCCGTGCGAGAGTTATGGCTAAATCAACTCCAAGTTGTCTGAAACGGATTTCGTCCAAACATATGGGGTCTACAACCATTATTTCGATGGGGCACATTTTGAAAGTGTTTATAACCTTGTTATCATAAATGCTGTGGGTATAATAAACCGGCTAAAGAATAATAAGGCAGCATGAGCTGATGGCCTACCAGTCGAGCTGTTCAAAACCGGAGGCGACATGCTGATAAGTTGTGTGCATCAGCTAGTAGCACCATCTGGCAGGAAGAACGTGTACCCGATGATTCGAACGTGAGCATCCTATGTCCCGTCCACAAGAAAGGAGATAAGACTGTGTGCTCCAATTACGGGGGCATAAGTCTGGGATATTGTGTGAACGACTAAGGCCTATGGTCAATGAAATAATTGGGCAATATCAGTGCTTTAGACCTGGCAATTCTACTATTGATCAAATATTTTGTTCTTCTTTATTTACTCATCCGTTATCCGGATATATGTAAGTGATCGTACAATTAATTTTTGTAACATTTTTCGCATTTTAGTTATCTTATTATATAATGGTTGCCATTTTTCTTTTTTTGCAGCATTCAGCAGATCATTTTCATTGTTATAACTTGTCCACTCCATGATGTTTTTGAGCCAGAATGTTCCTTTCCTTCCTCTAGCACACCTTCCATGTAAAATTTTGTATTTGTTGTTCCTTAATACGTGTCCAAGATACGCTATTTTGCAGTTTTTTTGTGGTTGTTGTTATTAATTGCCGACGTACATTCATCCTTCTTAGTACTTCGTCATTAGACATTTTCGCAGTCCATGCTATTTTCAGTACTCCCGGTAATTCCATTTCATCAGAGGATTTGATCGTCCAAACTTCTGTTCCATATAGCAGACCAGATATTTACCTTGCGGCAATTCCTGGAAAAGATCCAAGAAATGCAGATCGACACCTACCACCTTTTTGTCGATTATAAAGCAGCCTTCGACATCCCTATACGTTCAAAGGTATTCCAAGCCATGTCTGAATTTGGTATCCGCGCAAAAGTTATTTGGCTATTCTAAAACGACGTTAACTGATACCCTCAGTCTGCTAAAATAGGAAATAACCCATTCGAACAGTTCAGTACCAAGAGAGGTTTCAGACTAGAAGACAGAGTTTTGTGTGATTTCTTCAACATCCTGCAGCAAATGGTTATATGAGATGCAAACTTCAAAAGAAATGACACAACACAAACCAATAAACACATGTTACTTGCGTATGCCTACGACATTGGTGACGTCATGGGCCGATCAGTAAAAAGAGTAACTGATACCTTTAAGAAAGTCGAAGGAGAATCTGCTAAATTGGGTCTGACAGTAAACGATGACAAGACCATGTTAATGATGTGGACGAAATAAGAAAAATAAATGTAATGGCCAACAGATACTAACTACCTTGGCTTAAGTAAAGAGTTTAAAAACAAAGCCACATCTTGTAAAACAAAAATAACACTCTACAATACACTGATAGTATCCATGCTCATGTATGGTTCTGAAGCCTGTAAACTTGGGCAAGCGGATAAGACAGTGTGTGTAGGGCGAATATGCTTTGAAGGTGAATATCGGTATCGAATGAACCACGTGCTCTATTTTCTATATAACGACATCAGTATAGTTAAGCGTATCGTGTTACAATGATTGTGTTGAGGACATTCCTATGACTTGACCTAGCCAACACAATATTTGTATCTTGATGCGTTTAACTATACTGATATACAATAGATACAATGACAGGATACCTCTCGAAAGGTACTCCTTTCGCCACCGACCTTCAAAATGTTTCGAATAAGTGCAGTTTAAGACCTGTACTCGATCGGAAAACAATTGTCTAATATATGAGCGTTAACACTACGTTGCCAGACAGGCTATGATATGATTATTAAAGGCAAATGACGAATTTTTATTTGTCATAACTTCTTTTATTTTTCATTGTCATCATTTCATTCATATAGAAGGGACAACCGCTCATTTCCTTTATTTGCCGCCCTGAAATATAGGAAAAAATCAAATTATTTTTGTTCTAATTTATTATTTTATGATTAAATCACCACTTACCAGAGCAAGATTTTGAAGCAACCCAATTAGTGGTTGGAGTATTGGTTCTGGTTGTGGTTCGGGCTTAGCTTCAGCTGAACTATGTTTCATCATATATTTTTTTCGTTTGATAGATCCCATTTTGAGCTAATTTCGATATTTTTATAAAAAGCTTTTTATCATTTTAGGCGTATAGGAAGTACATGTATCCAAATCTGTACCGATTTCAATCTCATCAACATTTTACAGTGTGTTTTATGCATATAATTCCGCAAATCGGACGAAAGTATACATATATGGTAGCTATACCCAATTTTAATATTTGGCAAAAGTATTTCTGGGCGAAATACCATCACGTTTTCAAAATTTCATCGCCGAAAATATATGGGAACTATATTCAGATCTGAACCGATACTCACCAATAGTATTAGCGGTCGTCCTTTGGACAAAAAATTACCATCCACGATTTGCACACGGATATAATAATAAATGGGACCTGTTCTTTGATTCCGGACTGAGTAACAATCATGGGTCTATCTCGTTTCCTTATCCAACTTTCATAAAAATGCATAAGGACCTTTACCACAGTGTGGTTTAGGGTGTAGAAAGAAAATAGTGCAAATAGTCAATGTTCATTTGTAACGAAAAAATTGGCCATTTGATTGCCATAAATCGGCCTAAAAATTTAAAAATATCCTTTCTTCCCTAGGTCTTATTACTCAGTAGTGCGATTCGATAACTCCTTAGCGACAGAATTAACGACGAATGTCGGTAGTTAACGACAATTTTCGGTATGTGCTATTCTATATACCATTTTTAACGATTTTTGTCGGTAAATTATGTCGTTAATTACCGAAAATTATTGTTAAGTTAACAATCAAAAAAAGTAGTCGTTAAGGCTAAACGACAGTACATTATTGCAATATTTAGCTGATTTCTTTTAAGAAAGGCGTTTTTATTTGAATATATGTATGTTAATAAGGCGGGTGTAGATAATGTAAATTTCGCATTATTGACCTATTGTTTTTGGTGGATAAGTTTCGTGACCACTGGGAAACTCAAATATCCTCAAAATGCGGAAAATCGGGAGGTACCGTTATATATACGGTGACCAATGTTTTTGAATGAAAATAGAGTACATATACACTAGGTCGGCCCAAAAAACGACAAAAATTTTTTGAAACACCTACCCCCAATTTTTTTGATTTGATCCAAAAACCTTGTATATGAAATTTGGCGATCGGTTAACGTTAACCCGTGCCAAGAGGGCGATCTTTGATTCCACAGTGATTTGTATGGGACCGAAGGTAAAATTTCACGAAAATGCTCTAAAGGACGCATTTATGGTCCAATTGTTGTGGCTAAAAACAAATCCTACAATAATGTTTGAAGATCGATGTGGAAATAAAGATTGCTCTGGTGGCATGGGTTAACGTTTACCGATCGCCATAAAATTTCATATATACGTTTTTTGGATCAAATGGAGAAACATTACGGGATAGGCGTTTAAAAAATGTTGTCGTTTTTGTGTCGCCTTAATATACACATTGATGAAATGTTACATGTAAAATAGAGGACGGGAATTTTGTAATACTTTAACAAAAAATGCAACAAATTTTAAGGGGTTAAGCCACCTGCAAATATGAAAATAATCGAATTGTATAGCTCGTTTTAAAATATAAATTCCGAGTCGATCGAACAAAAATTGCGTCCTTGTATTGTTTGTGCATAGGAACGCAGGTTATTTGTATTATCCCCGTTCTTTTTAATTTTTTGACGATTTATAGCGAAAAACTATCCATTTTCCGGTAAAACTGAAATTTTGACTTTGACAGTGCACCATTTTTTAAAGCACAGTTCCGATTAAGGACATGATTTTTAGGTTCTCAATGATCCCATAAAAATATGTGTTGATAGGTTTATTCGTTTTTGAGCTACAGTGAGCACAGTAAACTGCTTCAGTAAAAACAGTGTTTCGAAGACGGACATTTGTCTGAAAACTTTGCCATATTTTTCAACAACAAAAAATTCCGAAATTAGCTCAAGGTGTGACCTTTCAGATGAAAAAACAATCTTATAAAAAGTCTGGTACAATCATTGTAAAAAAATCGTGAAATATACCTTTTTTGGTGCCCAATGCATTGTTATTGAGCACCATAAAAGATATTTGTCATGATTTTTTTTACAAGAATTCTGTTACCTTTCTTCCAAAGTTTTAAAATCAACAGAAAAATCAGTGATTTCATTTAAACCAAAACAATATTTTGTTTTATTTCTGCCTGATTTCATTGGATTACATATGTAAAACAATTCAAAAATAGAGGACATGGAGTATTTCTACTCAAAATAGAGGACAAATAGACGTTAAAAAAATAGAGTACGGACGCCTAAAATAGAGTACTGTACTCTATAATAGAGTACGGTTGGTCACCGTAGTTATATAGGGAGCTCTACAGACTTAACTTATATTAGATTTTAAACCTCTATCTTGGTCTAGCTTTTCTTTTTATTCCGATATTCAAAGCGCCACAACTCAAAATATGATCCTATCTTTGTAAATAGACAAAATAAAACAGCGCTTTAAATAAATACGCATAGAATTCTACCACATTTATATTTTTATATCATACACAGGAGTGATGCGTGCAATAAGAAGTGTCCTTCTGAACAGTGATCCTGATTAAATACATCTATTAAACATAAATAATTTAGCTTATGCTGCTACAATACAGTAATGTATAGATGCACTCTTCTTTAGATTACAGGCAAGTTCCTGTCCACTTCAAATCCATAAATTCGAGATATTCTGTATATTACATTGATGATCTATTGCGTTGATGCTAATGACATGTTAATTCATAGCCTGGAATAAAACCACCGAAATCTATGATACTGACTGGATATTTACCTCGTTGAAATACATACATACACACTTGACGCTTTAGAAGTTGCAATGTTACGTATTGTTGGGGTACTTGCAGCTACTTATATTCGGCATATTCCTCTAAAACACAGTCCCTTTTCCTCCTTATTTATGTTCTGTTGTTCCGAAAAAATATTTTCTACTTTAAAATACATTTATAAATATTGAAATATATTATTTGACAATTTATCTTTTCATCGATATTCGTCGGTATGTGCTAACGATTTCTACAATCGGTAACACAAAATTACAGAATAGCACATTCGTTAACAATTTCAATTCAATTTCAATTCTGCCAAAGGCCATGTTTATTAGGAATGATTTGTCTTATAAGATAACAGAAAAGGCTTACTGTGCTAATTAGAAAATATCTTATTGCTACTTCGCAATCTACAACATGAATATATATTTTTTAGTAGTGGTTTAGCCACTGGCAGCTATTATACACAAAAATTAAATGAATTCCGGCTTTTAAAAGTGCCCCAAAAAAATCCTATAAAAAAGGGCGTCATTACATATTTTTGCAACTAAAACTAAAACTTAAAAACTACAACTTAAAACTACTTATAACTACTATTTACAATATATACAAAATTATTTATTGGCTATTATTATAGACAATGCTATTTACATCAAGGGTGTTGTAACGTCTATGGTAGAAACGCAGTTCCCCGTTGACGAACAACAACCCTTCGTCATTGAGGCATGTTAAAGCCCCTGGAGGTAGGTGCCAACAAGCTCGCAGGCCATCATCATCTAGATCGCATCTGAGTGACTCCTCGACGACCCCATTTTCCAGTCCGCCAGATCTGTTCAAAAATTCCAGAGCCCCAGAAATAAGAACCCTATCTATTCTGTCTATATCAGCCCTATCGTAGAAAGGCTCTATTGGAGTGCCGTCTCACAGAACCATCCTGACTGAAAATCAGTCCACGCATTCCCAAGCAAGCTGCGAGGACTTTTCGTTCCCATTTCCTAAGCCTTTCCATCTGGTGTGATGAAATATCAAACCAGACAGGAAAGGCGTAGGAAATTACAGGCCTAATTATTTGCCGATATATCAGCAGCTTGACGTCGGGTGAAAGACCACCCCGCATCTTCATTAGCCCCTGATAACTGAAGAATATTTGTTTGGCTCTGGACAGGATGAAGTCAATATGCCTGTTGTAGTCAAATTTCTGGTGAAAAATGACACCCAGATACTTCATCCTGTCCTTCACCTCAACTATGTTCAGTCCGATTTGAATTATTGGACTGTACCTCCAGAAATTAGGTAAAACATGTTGTGTTTTACCTTTAATTAAAATAGCAGTGCATTTCTCGCCATTTAATATTAAACCCCAAAAGGTGAAATATCTGTCAAGAATTGCGAGATAGTCATTTAAGGTCGCCTCAATGACCCGGACCCTTGGCCCGACATCGCCACCAACACATCATCAGCATATGACAAAACCAACCCCCCCTGTGGGGGAGCTGGCATGTCGCTAACGAATATGTTGTACAACATCGGACCCAAGAGCGAGCCCTGAGGTACCCCTTTAAGTACAGGCCTACGACTAGACAGTCGTTCACCAACTTTAACACGGAAGCTTCTATCGGCCAGAAAACTTCTCACAAGCCTGCAGGTTTGGTGGTCAAAACCAAATCTGCGCATCTGCCTTTTTATACCCTACACCACTATGTGGGGAGGGTATTATAAGTTGGTTTTGGCCAAAAAGTTTGTAACGCATCGAAATAATGGTCGTAGACCCATACTTATATATACCAAAATGAATGTCTCGACGAGCTGAGTCGATCTGGCTATGTGTGTCCGTCCGTCAGTCCGTCCGTCTGTCAATCTAAACCTTGTAATCACGCTACAGGTCGCAATTTTGATCGGATCGTCACCAAATTTTGGGTGTTGATGAGGGTCCCGGAGGGGAAGAAGCCTATTTTGGTGATGGTCGGATAATATTCAGGGGTCGGAATGGAAAAAAAAACTTATTTGGGGAAAAAGTCAACGTTTTATTTCAAAGCGAATACCTCCGCATCTATAATGGGTATATCAAAAGCAAAACTTGCTAATGAAATTAGAAAATATCACCTTTACAACGATGTATAGTAGGTTGTCGTAGGTGGTCAAACATAGAAGAAATCGCAATAGTCGCTAATACAACCCATCTTTTTATTTTTGCGAATTGAGTTATAATGACGAATATCACAGCTTTGGTTGGGGATCTTCCAAAAGCAAAGCCTGACTATGAAAGAAGAATATTCCACCTTTACAATGATTCAAAGCGGGTTGGCGTATGTGGCCAAATAAAGGACATATAGCAATAGTCGGTAATACATCTCATTCTTAAATTTTTTTCAAAATCGCGCTACAGGTCGCAGTTTCGATCGGATCGTCACGAAATTTTGGGAGTTAATGGGGGTCCCACAGAGGAAGAAGCCTATTGATTTTGATGATGGTCGGATAATATTCAGGGGTCGACATTGGCAAAAACTTATTTCAGGAAAAGGTCAACGTTTTATTTCAAAGCTAATAGCTCTGTTTTTTTAAGAGGTATATCAAAAGCAAAACCTGGCAAGGAAAGTAGAAAATATCACCTTTACAACGATGTACAGTACAACAGAGATATTGCAATAGTCGGTAATGCATCTCATTTTCCGATTTTTTGTAATCACGCTACTGGTCCCAATTTTGATCGGATGGTCACGAATTTTTTTTGGGGGTTGATGCGAGTCCCACAGAGGAAGAAGCCTATTAAGTTTGGTGATGGTCGGATAATATTCAGGAGTCGGAATAAGCAAAAAGGTTATGTAGAGAAAAGTCAAAGTTTTTTCTTATGCGAATATCTCCGCTTCTGGTAGGAGTATTCCAAAAAGAAAGCTCGCCAATGGTAGAAGAAAAGATCTCCTTTATATTGATGCAAAGTATGTTGGCGTAAGTGGACAAACAACCGAGATATCGCAAAAGTCAGTAATATATTCATTTTTTAATTTTTTGTAATCACGCTACCGGTTGGAATTGTGATCGGATAGTCACGAGATTTTGGGAGTAGATGCGGGCCTCACAGAGGAAGAAGCCTATTGATTGTGGTGATAGTCGGATAATAGTTTTATTCTTTGTGAATATATCGGCTTCTAGTAGGGGTATTCCAACGGGGTATTCCTGTCAATAGAAGAAGAAAATATTACCTTCAAATTGGTGTAAAGTAGTTTGGCGAAGGTGGCCAATCAAGAGAGATACCACAATAATCGGTAATGCATCCAATACTTCCATTTTTTGCAATCACGCTACAGGTCGCAATTTTGATCGGATGATCACGAAATTTTGGTTGCTTATGGGGGTCCCAGAGAGAAAGAGTCATATTATGTTTGGTGGTAGTCGGATTATATTCCCTAAAAGAAATGTTTACCAGTGAAAAGCTTATGTACAGCGGTAATGGTGTAGGGTATCACATGGTCGGCCCCGTCCCGACTAAAGCCTTTGCTCACTTGTTATAATATGCGAACCTTTAAACAGATTTGTACAGTTTTGGTTTCATTTGAATCTTCGCGATGTTTAGATTACGTACATATTTTTATACCCTCCACGATAGGATGGGGGGTATATTAAGTTTGTCATTCCATTTGTAACTTCTCGATATAATCGTTGTTGACCCCACAAACTATATATATTCTTGATCAGCGTGCAATTCTACATCGATATAGCCATGTCCGTCCGTCTGTGGAAATCACTCTAGCGTCCAAACGGATTGAAGTAGGTGGATGAAATTTTGGTGAAATCTATTATATGTATGTAGGACTTTTGGTATTGAAAGCGGGCCATTTGACCACAGAATCGATTGTAAGTTTATATTTTGTGTTTCCACAGGCTAAGAAATATTTACCCTGCACAAGGGTATTGTTGTAGGGTAACACACGGTCGGCCCCGTCCCGACTATAGCCTTGGCTCACTTGTTTGTTTAATATTTCCATCACCAAACTAAATACATATTTACAAAAAATATTTTTTCTGCAAGGAGGGCACCTACTAAGTAGTGATAAACCTCAAAAAATGCAAAAAATCGCAATTTGGTATATTATGTATTTGATTCAGAACCCTTTTCTGAAGATATTTCCGGTTGCAGAATTTCAGACAAACTCAGACAATTTTGCAAAAGTCTTAGGTTGTATCCTATATGCCAATTATTTTCCACAGTAACTAATATTTTAAAGAAAATTATATCTTAAAACACTGCCACCATTCTAAAATTGAAAAATTTTGTTTAATCTACGCGAAAGTTTTTTGGTACATGGATTGAAAAAAATCCCATTCCCACATCTGTTCGAGTTATAATTTCGGTTATTGCGCGTAAAAGTTATAGCGGTTTCAATTCTGATAATAAGAAATCTTAAAATATCGCTACTCATTGTATTGAGAAACATTTAAATTAATGGCTTCCTAAATGCTATATGATTACTGAGGTCCCATAACTTTAGTGAAAGAATAAAACATTTGCAACATGTTTTAATATAATTCAAGCTGTTTATGCATCTTAAATATATTTAAACAAGTAGGGAAAGCGTTAAGTTCCGACGGGCCGAAATTTTTATATCCTCCACCACGAACTGTATTGAAGTGAATAGGAACAATTAGTCTTATTTCGTTTATGAAAGTACTAAACTCTTCCTTTTATTGCAGGAGTAGTACATATATCTCAATTGATAATACTCCCTTCAAAACAGTTAATATGGGGCGACATTTTTGTTCCTTCCAAAACATGGACCAATATTTACAATTTTCAAAATTGACCGCCCTTCTATGGAGGCTATATAAAACGTTAATCTGTACCGATAAATTTCTGGAGGAAAGTTTCGTAACTCCAGCGAAGACTAAATACCAAATTTCAGTTATTCCCATTATTGTGGCTAAAACTTTCAAAATACCGAAAATTGGGAGAGATCTTTCTATGGGGGAGTATATAAAAACATGGAACAATACCGGAAATTTTCAGGTGGGAAGTTTTATACCACCAACGGAGATTAAATATTAAATTTCATCCGTTTCAATGGGATATTGATGACACAACCTTAAAATACCGAAAATCGGGAAGTACGCTTCTACGATATTTTATACACCCATGGCAATTTAAATAATAAATTGCAGTAATGTATATTGAGGCCACAACTTTCAAAATACCGTAAATCGGAAGGTGCGGTCCTATGGGGGTATTTGAGGACGTCGACCTATACCGGCACATTTCGGCTGGAATGTTTCATACCTCTATCAAAAACTTAATACCAAATATCAGCTATTTTGGTGGAGAACGAGCTACATGTAGAAAATATGGAGGTACCGTTCTAGGGGCTATATGAAGACATGGACCTATACCGACAATATTCAGGTGGAAAGTTTTATACCCTCAACGAAGACTAAGTACCATCTTGCAGCCATTTCCGTGTTAAAATGAGGCTAAAACATTCAATATACCGACAATTGGGATATACCGTCCTATGGGGGTACCCCCCAAAACATGCACGTATACCGACAAATTTCTCAGGGAAATTTTTGTAGCCCAGAAAAAGACTAAATACCAAATTACAGCTACTTCGGTGAAATTATGGGGCTACAAAATTCAAAATACCGATAATCGGGTGGTACCGTTCTTTCAAAACGTTGACCTGTACCGACAAATTTCTGAGAGAAATTGTTGTAGCCCGGAAAAAGACTAAATACCAAATATCAGCCATTTCGGTGGAATATTAAGACCACAACCTTCAAAATACCGAAAATCGGGAGGTACCGTTCTATGGAGACTATATGAGGGCGTGTGACCTATACCGACAAATTTCATATGGAATGTTTTATACTCCAAATGAAGACTAACCACCAAATTTTAGCCATTTCGGTGGAATATTGAGGCCACAACCTTCAAAATACCGAAAATCGGAAGGTACCGTCCTATGGGGGTTATATGAAGGCGTGGACCTATACCTACAAATTTCCGGGGGAAGTTTTATACCCCCAACGAAGACTAAATGCCAAATTTCAGCCATTTCGCTGCCATAATGAGGCTAAAACTTTCAAAATACCGAAAATCGGGAGATATCGTCCTATGGGGTCTATATCAAAACCTGGACCTATATAAACATTTTTTGGTATAAATATTTCTTAGCCTGTGGAAACACAAAATATAAACTTACAATCGATTCTGTGGTCAAATGGCCCGCTTTCAATACCAAAAGTCCTACATACATATAATAGATTTCACCAAAATTTCATCCACCTACTTCAATCCGTTTGGACGCTAGAGTGATTTCCACAGACGGACGGACATGGCTATATCGATGTAGAATTGCACGCTGATCAAGAATATATATAGTTTGTGGGGTCAACAACGATTATATCGAGTAGTTACAAATGGAATGACAAACTTAATATACCCCCCATCCTATCGTGGAGGGTATAAAAATATGTACGTAATCTAAACATCGCGAAGATTCAAATGAAACCAAAACTGTACAAATCTGTTTAAAGGTTCGCATATTATAACAAGTGAGCAAAGGCTTTAGTCGGGACGGGGCCGACCATGTGATACCCTACACCATTACCGCTGTACATAAGCTTTTCACTGGTAAACATTTCTTTTAGGGAATATAATCCGACTACCACCAAACATAATATGACTCTTTCTCTCTGGGACCCCCATAAGCAACCAAAATTTCGTGATCATCCGATCAAAATTACGACCTGTAGCGTGATTGCAAAAAATGGAAGAATTGGATGCATTACCGACTATTGTGGTATCTCCCTTGTTTGACCACCGTCGCCAACCTACTTTACACCAATGTAATGGTAATATTTTCTTCTTCCATTGACAGGCTTTGCCGTTGGAATACCCCTACTAGAAGCCGATATATTAACAAAGAATAAAACTTTGAATGTGTCTCCACATGAGTTTTTCCCCATTCCGACCCCTAAATATTATCCGACTATCACCAAAATCAATTGGCTTCTTCCTCTGTGGGGCCCCCACCTACCCCCAAAAATTTCTTCTGACTATCCAATCAAAATTCCAACCTGAATACAAAAAATGGAAAAATTGGTTATTTTATTGGCTTTTGCGATATCTCGGTTGTTTGCCGACTTACGCCAACATACTTTGCATCAATATAAAGGAGATTTTTCTTCATCCATTGACGGGCTTTCCTTTTGGAATACTCCTATCAGAAGCGGAGATATGCGCATAACAAAAAAAAAAAAAAAAAAAAAAAAAACGTTGACTTTTCTCCGCATAAGCTTTTTGCTTATACCGACTCCTGAATATTATCAGACCATCACGAAACTTAATAGGCTTCTTCCTCTGTGGGACCCGCATCAACTCCCGATAATCGGGAGGTACCGTTCTTTCAAAACGTTGACCTGTACCGACAAATTTCTGAGAGAAATTTTTGTAGCCAGGAAAAAGACTAAATACCAAATATCAGCCACTTCGGTGGAATAATGAGGCTAAAACCTTCAAAATACCGAAAACCGGGCGGTGCCGTTCTATGGGAAGTATATGAAGACGTTGACCTATACCGACTAATTTCAGGTGGGAAGTTTTATTAGTTATAAGTTTATAAGTTTTATACCCACGACGAAGACTATGTACCACAAATATCAAATTTCAGGCATTTTTGTAGTATAATATAGCTAAAACCTTCAAAAATACCGAAAATTGGGGGATATTGTCCTATGGGGACTATATGAGGGCTTGTGACCTATACCGACATATTTCACTGGTAAACATTTCTTTTAGGGAATATAATCCGACTACCACCAAACATAATATGACTCTTTCTCTCTGGGACCCCCATAAGCAACCAAAATTTCGTGATCATCAATGGAAGAATTGGATGCATTACCGACTATTGTGGTATCTCCCTTGTTTGACCACCTTCGCCAACCTACTTTACACCAATGTAAAGGTAATATTTTCTTCTTCCATTGACAGGCTTTGCCGTTGGAATACCCCTACTAGAAGCCGATATATTCACAAAGAATAAAACTTTGTCTCCACATGAGTTTTTCCCCATTCCGACCCCTAAATATCATCCGACTATTACCAAAATCAATTGGCTTCTTCCTCTGTGGGGCCCCCACCTACCACAAATATTTCGTGACTATCCGATCAAAATTCCAACCTGTAGCGTGAATACAAAAATGGAAAAATTGGATATATTACTGACTTTTGCGATATCTCGGTTGTTTGCCCACTTACGCCAACATACTTTGCATCAATATAAAGGAGATCTTTTCTTCTTCCATTGACGGGCTTTCCTTTTCGAATACTTCTACCAGAAGCGGAGATATGCGCATAAGAAAAAAACGTTGACTTTTCTCCACATAAGCTTTTTGCTTATACCGACTCCTGAATATTATCCGACCATCATCAAACTTACATAATAGGCTTCTTCCTCTGTGGGACCCGCATAATCGAAAAATGGGATGCATTACCGACTATGGCGATATCTCTGTCGTTTGACCACGTACGACGACTTAATTTACATCGTTGTAAAGGTGATATTTTCTACTTTCCTTGCCAGTTTTTGCTTTTGATATACCTCTTAAAGAAACAGAGATATTGGCTTTGAAATAATACGTTGACATTTCTCCAAATAAGTTTTTGCCCATTCCGACCCCTGAATATTATCCGACCATCATCAAAATCAATAGGCTTCCACTGTGGGACCCCCATTAACCCCCAAAATTTCGTGACGATCCGATCAAAATTGCGACCTGTAGCGCGATTTCGAAAAAAATTGCTATATCTCCTTTATTTGGCCACCTACGCCAACTTAGTTTGCATTATTGTAAAGGTGGGATATTCTACTTTCATAGTCAGACTTTGCTTTTGGAAGTTCTCCATCCAAAGCTGTGATATTCGTCATCATAATTAAAATCGCAAAAATGAAAATTTGGGTTGTACTAGCGACTATTGGGATATCTTCGTTGTTTGACCACCTACGACAACCTACTATACATTGTTGTAAAGGTGACATTTTCTACTTCCATCAGCCTTTGATATACCCCTTATAGATTCGGAGATATGCGCTTTGAAATAAAACGTTGACTTTTTCTCCAAATTTCGTCCCCTGAATATTATTCGACCATCACCAAAATCAATAGGCTTCTTCCCCTCCGGGAGCCTCATCAACACCCAAAATTTGGTGACGATCCGATCAAAATTGCGAGCTGTAGCGTGATTACAAAGTTTAGCCAGATCGACTCAGCTCGTCGAGACATTCATTTTGGTATATATAAGTATGGGTCTACGACCATTATTTTCCTTGCGACAATTGTCAGTTTGATGGAGAGAGAGAGATGAGGCATATGGTAACCCTTTACCTCTCAACACCCTCTCTCACCGACAAACTGACAATTGCCGCAAGAAAAATTGCCTAATGTAAATATAGACTAAGAAAAAATATTTTTTCAAATTTATTTTGTGAGTTAGTTGAAGAAAATGTAGGAAAACTAGGTCGAAAACGGGCATTTATCATTGTAATCACTTCCCGAATACACGCTAACATCTTGAGGTAGATAGGGAAGATGTTCATTAGGGTTATGACTTTTGTACAACCTCATATCCCTGATGATGAGTATTTTGATGAGTTTTTGCCTAAGATAAAAAAGTATCCGCACAAAAAGCTTTTAAAGTTTTTATTTTTCAGAACTTTTGTAAAAATGTTGGAACCCAGCAAAAATACTCATTACAAATTGGCCTACTTTCTCATTATTTTAACAGGGGCATGTCAAAGGGAGTAAGTACTTATTTTTTGGCACTTAAAAGTAAATAAATAAGTACTTAAATAAGTAGTTACGTCTTGAAGTAACCATGGAGTAACTATTTATTTATCTACTTTTTATTGGCCAAAAGGTAAGTACTTACTCCCTATGACATGCCCGTGCTAAAATAATGAGAAAGTAGGCCAATTTGTAATGAGTATTTTTGCTGGGAAGTCACTGTAAGCAAAAGTTTAACTGAAAACAAGGTGTAGGGGCAATCGACATAACTAAAATGACATAACCGTTTGTTTTTCACTAATTGTATCATCGTATTATACCATATACATATGTATTGTGACGACATATTTCTACACTTAACACAACACTATAATGAACACTATTATGATGCGGCGTAGGGCCTTTCGGCTGGAACGAAGTTTGAGCTTGACAAGGGTAGATACTGATGGCAGGGCGTTTAGCACGGCAGCGGGCTGTGGATGTTGACGGAGAGGAATATTGACGACAGGATAGTTGGACGGACGGATTCAGCACGGAGATGACCAAAGGACGTTGGCGTCAACGTGGCACCACACCGGTGGCTATAGGTATCGAAAGCCAAGGGCACGGCAATCCCCCTCCTGACTCCAAACACTCTGACACAAAATATGTCTAAAACCAAGGGCACGTTATAAACCCCACTTGATTCTAAACACAACACTACACAATATGCCTAAAGCCAAGGGCACGTTATAAACCCCACTTGACTCTAAACAACAACAGCATACAATGTGCCTAAAGCCAAGGGCACGTTATAAACCCCACTTGGCTCTAAACACAACACTACACAATATGCCTAAAGCCAAGGGCACATTATAAACCCCACTTGACTCTAAACAACAACACAACACAATATGCCTAAAGCCAAGGGCACGTTATAAACCCCACTTGACTCTAAGCACAACACTACACAAGACATGCCTAAAGCCAAGGGCACGTTATAAACCCCGCTTGACTCTAAACAACCCAACTATTTTCTGTTTAGCCGACACAGCAACAGTAGTAGTAGTTCCGGTAATTGCCGCCAGGGTTACCGATGTTTGTTTTGCTGTTGGTTAGTACCACGCATTGCCACTAGGTGATCCATTTTTCCGTTAATTCAAATAATTTAAGTATTTTATTATTTCAATGGAAATACGAAATAAATAAAATACTGATTGTGGTCAAAAACGAGGCTACGACTTTTGATCGTTACATGTTATATATATATATATATATATATATATATATATATATATATATATATATATATATACACTAGCGGTCATCTGAATAGGTTTGAATTTTTTTCTTTTTATATGTTAAGGTATCTTCTGATGTGTTCGTATTGCAGATCCATACTATTTAGTTTTTGAGAGTCATATACTATGCCAACATTCCCAAGAAAAAACTTGACGGTGTTGCCATATTTTCAGAAAATATACCAATTATAATAAAAAATGTACAAAAAAGTGCCCAATTTTTGCGATCATCAGAATAGGTTTGAATCAAATAAAATTGAAAAATTGTACTACCCAAGCAAATATTGCGCAGTTTTTTGGTTTAGTTTAGTAAAATGGAACATTCTGATAAATCCTACAACAAATTTGACCCGCTTTATTTGGAACGTGGGTTCAATTCTCAACATGGAAAAGTTACCAAGAACTTTCAGATAAAATCAAGAAATATTCAAACAAAAACGTTTTATAAACTAGCTTTAAATTACTTTTTGAGTTCGTTAGATCTCTTCTGAGCTTCGAAAATTGTCTTAAAGCAAATACCAAATGTAGCCACATTATTAGGATCGATAAAATAGAAAGGTCATTGAAAATAGTTGGTATTTTAGATCAAGTTTCATTTTTTAACTATCCTTGCAGTACAAATTTAAGTATTATCATGCTCACAAATCCACCATAGTTGACCACACGTATCATAAATGTTCGAAAATTGGTCTGGAAGAATGTTTCATCGATGACAATAAAGTAGAAAATTGTAATTCAAATTTAAATCAAAGGGGCATGATATCACCGACTTTTATAGTGCTGTATAACCTCAGTAGTCCATTCTTTTGTACTTATTCGTGTTTGTTTTATGACTTGTGAACAGAAAAAAACTTTTTGACCTGACTATATAGGTATTACAGCACTGTAAAAGTCGGCGATATCATGCCCCTTTGACTTAAATTTGAATTACAATTTTCTACTTTATTGTCGTCGATGAAACATTCTTCCAGACCAATTTTCGAACATTTATGATACGTGTGGTCAACTATGGTGGATTTGTGAGCATGATAATACTTAAATTTGTACTGCAAGGATAGTTAAAAAATGAAACTTGATCTAAAATACCAACTATTTTCAATGACCTTTCTATTTTATCGATCCTAATAATATGGCTACACTTGGTATTTGCTTTCAGACAATTTTCGAAGCTCAGAAGAGATATAACGAAATCAAAAAGTCATTTAAAGCTAGTTTATAAAACGTTTTTATTTGAATATTTCTTGATTTTATCTGAAAGTTCTTGGTAACTTTTCCATGTTGAGAATTGAACCCACGTTCCAAATAAAGCGGGTCAAATTTGTTGTAGGATTTATCAGAATGTTCCATTTTACTAAACTAAACCAAAAAACTGCGCAATATTTGCTTGGGTAGTACAATTTTTCAATTTTATTTGATTCAAACCTATTCTGATGATCGCAAAAATTGGGCACTTTTTTGTACATTTTTTGTTATAATTGGTATATTTTCTTAAAATATGGCAACACCGTCAAGTTTTTTCTTGGGAATGTTGGCATAGTATATGACTCTCAAAAACTAAATAGTATGGATCTGCAATACGAACACGTCAGAAGATACCTTAACATATAAAAAGAAAAAAATTCAAACCTATTCAGATGACCGCTAGTGTATATATATACTAGCATATGCCCGCTACTTCGTATGCGGAAAGGGAACAAAATATATAAAAACAATATTTAATACGGGAATGGTGAATACTGGAGATTCTGTTGTACTAAGACCTATTTTTATTACCAATATTTTTTTGATTGTAGTCAGAATTTACAAAAAAAAAAATCTGCCGTATCGCATCCAACCACCACTACCATATTTTTTATTTCGAATTTCCAAAACTACGTATCATATGGCAAATTTCAGATTTGACTCCTGGTTTTAACACTTCACTAACACTGCATTCCCTTCCAGTACGAATTTCCAAACAATAAACTTTTTCTCACCTCTTCAACAACAATCACGCACATTTACAATGCAAGGTTCTAGCTTTAGTGGTTTCGCCTAGAACCCGAATAGGTCCGTTAAATTTTCGGCATTCAAAACGGCCATAAAAATTCACGTTTTCGTATATCCCCATATAACGGTACCTCTCAACTTAGTGTATTTTAAAAGAAGAACAAATCTATATTGTCCAATTTTCTTTAAATTTGGATATAAAAGTTTAATTTAAAAAATGTCCACTTCAATCCACGTTTATTTGAAGAGATATTTTGAAGATTTAGAGTATTTTGAAGATCTTTTGCACATTTTCCAACGGAAATTCGGAATTTGTGGCATGAAAGGTTAGAAAAACTTTTATACAAGAAATTGTACTTAATGTCCACGGGTATGTCAACCGTATATAACGAAAAATTTGTTGGAGGTATTTCAATTTAGGCTTTTTTATTATCAGGGGGTAAATAACTTCCACCGTGGTGCAATGGTATGCACGCCCGCCTTGCACACAGAAGGTCGTGGGTTCGATTCCCCGGCCAGGCAACATCAAACATTTTTCAACGGTGGCAAAATACCCCTCAGTAATGTTGGCGACATTTCCTGAGTATTTCAGCCTTGAAAAACTTCTCTACAAGTGGTGTCTTAAGACACGCCGTTCGGACTCGGCGATAAACAGTAGGTCCCATATCATTGAGCTAAATATGAATCGGGGTGCACTCATTGATATGAGAGAAGTCTCCCTTGTCCTGTATGGGATGTTGTGGAACAATGTTTTTTTTTGTGTTTAAATAACTTCTAATTAACAAAATTGTTGCATTGGACCACGGTCAAATTAAAATACCAAAGCAGTCAGAACAAAAAACATTTTTTGAAAAGATACTTCACGTTTGACAACTTAATTTCAGTACATTATTTAGAAACGCCTTGACGTTAACATCATATCAATGGAACAATATTCAGTACAATTTTTCAAACTCAGAACTTTGTCTCAAATTTTAGAGTGATCTTCATAACAAATATTTTTCCATTTCATATTTTTTGTAGAAATAGCGTATTTCCAAATTATATAATCCCAGCTTTGTTCCTACACCAACACCAAATTTAGTACCTTAACTGTTTACACAATACCAAAATGGTTTTGGTACCAACATGTTACCCAACTTTTCGTACACATAGGTAAACGTTTCAAAAATTACTTCCTTATATTCAACAGCTTTATCTGTTCCCCTGAAACCCATTATAGTACCTTTTGTATAAATAAGTACGAATTTTCAAAACCAACTCCCTTCCTCCACTCAAAACACCAATTGATGATCTAATACCGAATTTCAAAATTCCAGTTCTACCCTTTACAAAATCACAAATTGTACAAAATTCGATACCATATAGCAAATACCAAAAGGTTCCAAATTTTGTACCGTTTAGCACTTTTCGTACACGATTTTCCAAAACTACCTCAATCCTACACT
Organism: Musca autumnalis; assembly: GCF_047663935.1. NCBI lineage: Eukaryota > Metazoa > Arthropoda > Insecta > Diptera > Muscidae > Musca > Musca autumnalis. The sequence continues at coordinate 252,119,839 of NW_027411644.1, forward strand.
CCAACAGTAATCTGTTCACGCAAATACAAATTGCGAATTCCGTACCATTTAGTACTGCTTCGTGCACATTAGTACGATTTTCCAAAGCTACCTCCATCTCTCCATTCTATATTCCAACAGTAATCTTAATTCCAAATTTCAAGATTCCAGCTCTTCAAATCCAAATCATACTAAACTCACTACCATTTAGGACTTTTCGACCTTTGGTACACCTTTCTTACTCTTCATCAGTGACCCCCATTCTAAATTTCAGGATTCCGGCCCTATTCGTTAACCCATATCCAAATTGTACTATATTTAGTACTTTTCGCATACTTTTAATTCGAATTTCCAAAAACCTTTCTTTTTTACTCTCCATCAGTGACCTTAATTCCAAATTTCAGGATTCCAGCTCTTTTCGTTCACCCAAACCCACATTGTACTAAATTTAGTACCACTTATTACTTTTCGTACACTTATAGTTCGAATTCCAAAAACCTTTCATTTTTACTCTTCATCAGTGATCCTCATTCCAAATTTCAGGATTCCAGCCCTATCCTTTCACCCAAATCCAAATTCTACTAAATTTAGTACCATTTGGTACTTTTCGTTCACTTATAGTTCGAATTTCTAAAAACCTTTCTTTGTTACTCTCCATCGGTGACCCTCATTACAAATTTCAGGATTTCAGCTCAATCCGTTCACCCAAATCTAAATTGTACTAAATTTAGTACCATTTAGAACTTTTCGTGCACTTATAGTTCGAATTTCCAAAAACCTTTCTTTGCTACTCTCCACCAGTGACCCTAATTTAAAATTTCAGGATTCCAGCTCTATCCGTTCACCCCAATCCAAATTGTACTAAATTTAGTACCATTTAGTACTTTTCGTTCCCTTATAGTTCGAATTTACAAAAACCTTTCATTGTTACTCTTCATCAGTGACCCTCATTCCAAATGTCTGTATTCCATTTCAATCCGTTTACCCAAATCAAAATGGTACTAAATTTAGTACCATTTAGTACTTTTCGTACCCGTATAGTTCGAATTTCCAAAAACCTTTCATTGTTACTCTTCATCAGTGACCCTCATTCCAAATATTTGTATTCCAGCTCTATCCGTTCACCCAAATCCAAATTGTACTAAATTTAGTACCATTTAGTACTATTCGTGCACTCATGGTTCGAATTTCCAAAAACCTTTTTTGTTACTCTCCACAATTGACCCTAATTTCAAATTTGAAGATTCCAGCTCTATCCGGTCACACAAATCCAAATTGTACTAAATTAAGTACCATTTAGTACTTTTCGTACTCTTGTAGTTCGAATTTCTGAAAACCCTTTGGTACATCTTTCTAACCCTCCATCAGTTACCCTCATTCCAAATTTTAGAATTTTAACTCTTCCCGTTTGCCTAATACCAAGGGTACCATATTTAGTACCTTTTAGTACTTTTCGTACACTTCTAGGTCGAATTTTCAAAAACCCAGCCTTATCTCACCCCTACACACCAACAGCAACCTACACCCAAAATTTCAACTTTCTAGCTTCAGCGGTTTCGTCTGGGCGATGATGAATCAGTCAGTCAGTCAGTCAGTGAATACCTCACCTCACTGCTCTTTTATATATATAAAATAATATATATATACACTCCGGTTCATCTGAATAGAACCAGCCAATATTTGTCTACAAATACAGTTATATCTGACGAAAGGAGAGGAATTGTAAATTATAATTTTGTGGACATGTAGAGTATATAGTAGCCAATATTTTCAATACCTAACATGTTTCACATATGCGTCATAACGGTACTTTTTAATCGCTTTATGAAAAAATGTCAAAATATTAGCATTTTTTAATGGTTCGCCAGGATAGAACCAACCTAAGAATTTACACAAATCCTTTGTTAGATGTGGTAAACTTTAACAAAAAACTATTTATAATTATAAATAAATGCCGTGAGTGTTAATTGCTATCAAATATTGCGCAAAAAATTGTATTAGGGTCTTGAAATTTGATGAAAATCGATGCTTAGAGCTCCAAAAAATATTTTTATGAAGAAATCGGTAGAAACAATTTATAAAGACAACATTTTATACTGAATTATGTTCAAAATTTTCTATACTACAATAAAATTACAAAAAAGTCACATTTGATAGGTTTATAAGTCCGAAACAGAGGAAATATGGTAAAGATAATTCAAAATTCTACCTTTCCAATCCAAAATTTGATATTTTATCTCAGGAAAGTGAATGCAATTCGATGGGTTCCACCCAGTTTCGTTGACTGTGGACATCTACAGGTCCAAAAAATAAAGAAAATTCCACCGCCGAACGCTTCACGTCAACATCAAGTCCATGGAAGAATTTACACAAATCCTTTGTCAGATGTGGTAAACTTTTACAAAAAACTATTTATAATTATAAAAAACGGCCGTAAGTGTTGATTGCCAACAAATATTGTGCAAAAAATTTGTATTAGAGTCTTGGAATTTGATGAAAATCGATACTTAGAGCTCCAAAAAATATTCATATGAAGAAATCGGTAGAAATAATTTACAAAGTCAAAATTTTATACTGAACTAGCAAAGTGCCCGCTACTTCGTATGCGTTAAATATACAAAACAAAAAAAGATTTATAATATAGAATGGTGGAAACATTTTGTGTACTAATACGTACCACTTTAGTCCGATTTTCGTCACGCCTACACATCAAGAGCAGTCTACATTTTTTTAGATATTTTAATTGAGGTTCTCAGCGCAAATACGGCCTAACCCAACAACCGCCATCCTCATTTCCAGCTCTATCTGTTCCCCCAAAACCAATTATAGAACTATTTAGTACTTTACATGTAAATGCATAAATACGAACCTCCTCCTAAATTCCCTTCACACAATAACAAATTGTACCAAATCCTGTGTAAATCGGACGTTATAAGCAAATGATAACAGTAATCTTAATTCCAAATCTCACGAATCCAGATCTATCCGTTCAACCAATACAAAATTGTACCACACATGGAACCATTTCGTACCCCTAAGTGTACCTAATTCCACATTTTAGGATTCGAGCGCTATAATTTCACCCAAATCCTAATAGTACAAAATGTAGTTCTTTTCGTACTCATAAGTACGAATTTCAAAAACTACTTCCATATCTCAATCCTACACTCCAACAGTAATCTTAATTCCAAATTTCTTGATTCCAACTCTATCCGTTCGCTCAAATCCAAATTGTACCAAATTTAGTACTATTTAGTACTTTTCCTACCCACAACTAAAAATTTTCAAAATTTTATCAATACTACAATTCAACAGGTATTTTAATTCCAAACTTGAGTATGGCAGCTACATCAGATCACCGAAATCCAAATTGTACCAAATTTAGTACCATTTAGTACTTTTCCAACCCATAAGTACAAATTTTCAAAACTACCTCAGTGCTATGTTCAAACAATAAGCTTAATTCCGAATTTTAGGATTCTAGATATATCCGATAACTCAAATCCAAATTTGGTACCATTTAGTACTATTCGTATCCATAGTACGAATTTCTAAGCCTACATCTATCAACACTCCAACATCAACATCACATAAATTAAAATAAAATATCTGTTCACCCAAATGCAAACTGTATCAAATTTGGTACCATTTAGTACTTTTGTACCCATGAGTACGAATTTCTACAACTGCCTCAATCCTACACGCCAACAGTAATCTTAATTCCAAATTTCAGGATTACAGCTGCATCCGATCACCGTAATCCAAATTGTACCAAATTTGATACCATTTAGTACTTTTCGTATCCAAAGTACGAATTTCCAAACCTTCCTCTTTCAACACTCCAACAATAATTCCGAATTTCAGGATTCCAAATGTGTCCGATCACATAAATTAAAATTTGGTACCATTTAGTACTTTTCGTACCCATAACTAAACATTTCAAAAACTTCATAAATCCTACTTACCAACAGTAATCCTTATTCCGAATCTCGGGATTCCAGCTATATCCGTTCACCCAAATCCAAATTGTACCAGATGTGGTACCATTTAGTACTTTTCGTACACATAAGTACCAATTTTCAAAACTACCTCAGTGCTATGTTCAAACAATAAGCTTAATACCGAATTTCAGAATTCCAGATACATCCGATAACTCAAATCCAAATTTGGTACCATTTAGTACTATTCGTATCCAAAGTACGAATTTCCCAAACCTACCTCTATCAACACTCCAACAGCAATTTTAATTCCGAATTTCACGATTGCAAATGTATCCCAACAGTGAAATCTAAATTGTACCAAATTTAGTACTACTTAGTACTTTTCCTACCCATAACTAAAAATTTCCAAAACTTTATCAATCCTACACTCCAATAGTACTCCTTATTCCAAATCTCGGAATTTCAGCTATATCCGTTCACCCAAACCCAAATTGTACCAAATTTGGTACTATTTAGTACTATTCGTACCCAAGAGTACGAATATTCACAACTACCTCAAGCCTACACGCCAACAGTAATCTTAATTCCAAATTTCAGAATTACAGCTGCATCAGATCACCATAATCCAAATTGTACCAAGTTTAGTACCATTTAGTGCTTTTTGTTCCCATAGGTCCGAATTTCCAAACCTACCTCTATCCAACACTCCAAAAGTAATCTTAATTTCGAATTTCAGGATTCCAAATGTATCTGATCACCCAAATCCAAATTGTACCAAATTTGGTACCATTTAGTACTTTTCGTTGCCATAAGTACGAATTTCCAAAAGTATACCAATCCCACACTCCAATAGTAATCTTAATTCCAAATTTCACTATTCCAGCTCTATCCGATCACTTAAATTCATATTGTACCAAATTTGGTACCATTTAGTACTTTTCGTACCCAAAAGTACGAATTTCCAAAATACTTCTATCCTACACTCCGACAGAAATCCTAATTCTAAATTTCAGGATTCCAGGTCCATCCGTTCCCCCAAATCCAAATTGTACCTTATTTGGTACTATTTAGTACCTTCCGTACCCATATGTACGAATTTCGAAAACTACCTCCATATCTCAAACCTACACTCCAACAGTAATAGTAATTCCAAATTTCAGAATTCCAACTTTATCGGTTCGCCCAAATTCACATTTTACCAAATTTAGTACTATTTAGTACTATTCGTACAAATGAGTACACATTTTCAAAACAACCTCCTAATATCAACTTATCTTCTAAACCTTGATTTTCATTCCAAATTTCAAGATTTTAGCTCTGTCCGTTCACGTTATACCAAATGGTACTAAATATAGTAACTTTTATTACTTTTCGTACACTTATAGTTCGAATTTCCAAAAACCCTTTGGTACACCTTTCTAACTCTCCATCAGTGAACCTCATTCCAATTTTCAGAATTCTAGCTCTTCGCGTTTGCCTAATACTAAGGGTACCATATTTAGTACCTTTTAGTACTTTTCGTACTGTTCTAGTTCGAATTTTCAAAAACCGAGCCTTATCTGACCTATTCGGACCATGAGTGACCCTCAGCCAAAATTTCAAGATTCTAGCTCCAGCCGTTTAGTCTGGGCGTTGATTATCAGTCAGTCAGTCAGTCAGTGAGTCAGTGAGTCAGTGAATCAGTGAGTCAGTGAGTCATCATTACTGAACTCTTTTATAAGTATAGATTATGTAGGTTCATGAGTCCGAAACAGAGGCAATATGGTGAAGATAACTCAAATTTCTACTTTTCAAATCCAAAAATTGATATTTTATCTCAGGAAAGTGAATGCAAATCGATGGGTTCCACTCAGTTTCGTTAGCTGTGGACATCTATAAGTCCAAAAAATTAAGAAAATCCCACCGCCGAACGCTCCATGTCACCATCAAGTCCTTGGAATTTCAAAAGGTTCTAAGAATTTGATGTGAAGAAACAACTTAGAGATATGGGAAGGCAGACGCTAACTTTTTCGAAAGGAAAGGATTAAATTTTGATAGTTTTGGAGTTCACACATCTTTTACTCATGCTATAAGTCCCAACAAAATATTTCTGATCCGTTATTACGCAAAAAAGAGCGCCTATGCTTCTGTGCTTTTCATGTCATGCGATATCTTCTAAATCAAAGACCTTGATGTTGACATGAAGCGTTCGGCGGTGGGATTTTCTTCATTTCTTGGACCTGTAGATGTCCACAGCCAACGAAACTGAGTGGAACTCATCGATTTGCATTCACTTTCCTGAGATAAAATATCAATTTTTGGATTTGAAAAGTAGAAATTTAAGTTATCTTCACTATATTTCCTCTGTTTCGGACTCATGAACCTATCAAATGTGACTTTTTTGTAATTTTATTGTAGTCTTGAAAATTTTAAACATAATTCAGTATAAAATTTTGACTTTGTAAATTATTTCTACCGATTTCTTAATATGAATATTTTTTGGAGCTCAAAGTATCGATTTTTATCAAACTCCAAAACCCTAATACATATTTTTTGCACAATAATTGTTGGCAATCAACACTCACGGCCTTTATTTATAATTATAAATAGTTTTTTGTAAAAGTTTACCACATCTGACAAAGGATTTGTGTAAATTTTTAGGGTGGTTCTATCCTGGTGAACCATTAAAACATGCTAATATTTTGACATTTTTTAATAAAGCGAGTAAAAAGTACCGTTATAATGCATATGTGAAACATGTTAGGTATTGAAAATATCGGCTACTATATACTCTACATATCCACAAAAATATAATTTACAATTCCTCTCCTTTCGTCAGATATAACGTTATTTGTAGGCAAATATTGGTTGGTTCTATTCAGATGAACCGGAGTGTATATATATATATATATATATATATATATATATATATATATATATATATATATATATATATATATATATATACTAGCAAAGTGCCCGCTGCTTCGTATGCGGAAAGGATATAAAAGACAAATAAATAATATATAGTATCGAAATGGCAAACACTGAAAATTTTTTTGTACGTGCAGTACTATCCCTTTAGTTAAATCAACGTTGAACACCAAAACTCACCCTTACTAAAAAAATAAAAATTCCAGCACTGTCTCTACACCCAACAACAAATTGAGTACCATTAAGTACTTTTCGTATACTTATGGTACGTATTTCGACGACATATCTCAACTCCACACTAACATTAATACAAAATAATAACAGTAATCGTAATTTCTAATCTCAAGATTCCAACTGTATACGTCCGTCCTCATGTATCTCGCACTCTTTGAATCTATAAGTAAGATTTTCTAAAACTACCCCAATCCTTCACTTGTAACAGTAATCTTAATTCCAAATTTCAGAATTCCAGCTCTATCCGCTAAACCAAATTGTACCAAATTGAGAACAATTTAGAACTTTCGTACCCATAAAAACGAATTTTCAAAACTTTCTCAATCCAACATGCTTACAATAATCATAACTTCAAATTGCAGGATTCCACCACTATCCGTTCACCTAAATCCAAATTGTACCAGATTTGGTACCATTTAGTACTTTTCGTACCCATAAGTACGATTTTTCAAAACAACCTGAATCCTACCTGAACCTCTATCTGTTCACTCAAATCCATATTGTACCAAATTTAGTACTGTTCGTACCCACAAGTACGAATTTCCAAAACTTCCTCAATCTTACACCCTAATAATAATCTTAATTCCACTTTTCAGGGTTTCAGATCTATCCGTTCACCCAATTGCAAAATTAGTACCATTTAGTACTTTTCGTACTTATAAGTACGAATTTTCAAAACTTTCTCAATCCAACAAGCCTACAAATTGCACTATTCCACCGCTATCCGTTCACCTAAATCCAAATTGTACCAAATTTAGTATCATTTAGTACTTTTTTACCCATAAGTACGATTTCTCAAAACTACCTTAATCCTAATCTTCGACTGTAATCGTAATTCCAAATTTCTGGATTCTAGCTCTATTAATTCACCCAAATCCAAATTCTACCAAATTTAGTACCATTTAGTACTTTCCATAAGTACGACTTTCCAAAACTACCTGAATCCTACATTTCTATATTAATTCCAAATATCAGGATTTCAGCTTTATTCGTTCACCCATATTGTACAATATTTAGTATCATTTAGTACTTCTCTTACCCATAAGTACGAATTTTTAAAACTCCTCAATCCTACACTCCAACAGTACTAAAATCCAAATTGTACCAAATTTAGTACATTCCATAACCATAAGTATGAATTTCCACAACTCCCTCAGTCGTACACTTCAACAGTAATCTTAATTACGCATTTCAGGAGTCCAGCCCTATCTGTTCACTCAAATCCAAATTGTACCAAATTTAGTACTGTTCGTACCCACAAGTACGAATTTTCAGAACTTCTTGAAACCTACAGCCCAAGAGTAATTACAGGAGTCCAGCTCTATACATTCACTCAAATCCAAATTGTACCAAATTTAGTACTGTTCGTACTCATAAGTACGAATTCAAAAAACTTCCGCAATCCCACAATCGAACAGTAACCTTAAATCAAAACTTAAGGAATCCAGCTCTATTCGTTCACCCAAATCCAAGTTGTACCAAATTTAGTACCATTTAGTGCCTTCCGTACCTATAAGTACGAATTTCGAACACTAAACAGCTCTATCTGTTTACCCAAGTCGAAATTGTACAACATTTAGTACCATTTAGTGCTTTCGATACCTATAAGTACGAATTGCTAAAACTTCCTCAATCATGCAGACCAACAGTAATCTTAATTCCAAATTTCAAGTTTCCAGCTCTATCCATTCACTCAAATCCTAATTGTAACAAATTCAGTAACATTTAGTACTTCTCGTACACATAAGTACGAACTTCCAAAAACATTACTTTATCAGCCTGTTTCACTATGTCAAACGAAAATGAAAACGAAAGAAAAACTACTAAACTCGTGTATGATTTTTAATTTTGTAGTTGTTTCGAAGTAAAAACAATGTCAATATTACCATGATAAGGTTTAGGTGTTTTTTGTTCGCATTCATTTTCTATCGACATAGTGGAACAGGTCCTGTATCAACGCCACTTCCTAACCTTGATTCCCATACCAAATTTGAAGATTGTAGCTGTATATTTATAGGTCGAATTTCCAGTTCTATCTGTTCACCCAAATCCCCATTGTACCAAATTTAGTACCATTTAGTACTGTTTGCATTCTAAGTAAGAATGTCCAAAACTACACTCCAACAGTATTATCAATTCCAAATTTCAGGATTCCAGCTCTATCCCTTCACCCAAATCCAAATTGTACTAAATTTAGTACCATTTAGTACTTTTCGTACAATCATAGTTTCCAAAAACCCTTTAATACATCTTTTTTACTCTTCATAAGTGACCCTCAGTCCAATTTTGGGGAATCAAGCTCTATCCTTTCACCCAAATCCAAATTGTACTAAATTTAGTACTGCTCGTACACATAAGTACGAATTTCCAAAACTACCTCAATCATACACTTCAACAGTAATCTCAGTTACGAATTCAGGATCAAGGCTCTATCAGTTCACCCAAATCCCCATCGTACCAAATTTTGTACCATTTAGTACTTTTCGGACCGATAAGTACGAATTTCCAAAACTACCTCAATCCTACACTCCAACAGTAATCTCAATTCCAAATTGCAGGATTCCAGCTCTATCCGTTCACCCATATCTCCATTGTACCAAATTTAGTACCATTTTGTACTTTTCATAGAAATAAGTACGAATATCCAAAACGTCCCCAATCCTACACTCCAACAGTAATCTCAATTCCAAATTTCAGGATGACAGCTCTATCCATTTACCCAAATCCCTATTGTACCATATTTAGTACCATTTAGTACTTTTCGTACACATAAGTACGAATTTCCAAAACCACCCTCATATCTCAATCCTACACGTCAACAGTAATCTTAACTCCAAATTTCAGGATTCCAGCTCTATCCGTTCACCCAAATCGAAATTGTAGCAAATTTAGTACAATTTAGTACTTTTCTTACACATTAGTACGATTTTCCAAAACCATTTAATTACATCAACACCACTTCCCAACCTTGATTTCCATGCCAAATTCCATGATTCTAGCTTTATCTGTTCAAAATATACAATAGGTACCAAATTTTGTAAATTTTAGTACTTTTCGTACCCTTATAGGTCGAAATTCCAAAAACCCTTTGGTACACCTTTCTTACTCTCCACCAGTGACCCTCATTCCAAATTTCAGAATTCTAGCTCTTCCCGTTTGCCTAATACAAAGGGTACCATATTTAGTACCTTTTAGTACTTTTCGTACCCTTCCAGTTCGAATTTCCAAAAACCGAGCCTTATCTCACGCCTACATACCAACAGCAACCTACACTCAAAATTTCAAGCTTCTAGCTTCAGGCGTTTCGTCTGGGCGATGATCTGTCAGTCACTCACTCACTTATCACTAAGCTCTTTTATATATATAGATATGAGGAAAAGTCAAAATTTTTTAGTTTCCATGAAGCCAAGGTTTGCACTAATATAATACGCGAACTATTGTAGTTTACCAGTAACTATGACTATTGCTGGATTAATTTAGATGTTTTTGTACAAAGCTCAAAAATTTAGCAAAAAAAATTAATTTACGTGGTAGTTACGACCGCGTAAAGGAAAAAACATAGGTAAAAACACGTTAAAGCTAAACAGGTTTTTTACATTGCTATTCTATTTCTGATTAAACCATTCAAATTACGAACATCTGTCCAAAGTAAAAGTAGGAGAATACAAAATGAAGATTACACTTCTAATGTATCACTTTCCAAAATTTCCACTGCATCCACCTTTTATGGATGCTGACATTTTGAAGCCGGATTTCAGGTGTTTTTTTGTATTTTTTATGTAACTGGGACGCGCATTCGGATATTTCGAAAAACCAATTATAGGATTAAAGAACTCGCGATTTCGCATAATCTGATATGTATATTGAGTATGTAGCCCACACAGCAGCAGAGTAATCTACTGCCAAAGGCCAAAATTTAGTGTGATATTTTTTCTAAAAAACCTATTTTTTGGGTACAGTATTTACAATATCGTTTTGAGTGTGCTGGTACCCCGCGATATTTTAGTTTTTCGACGATCCGGATCATATGAATCACAGATCATAAAAATCCATCTACTAGAACGGCGGAAATGGCTACTGCAAAAATTGAAAAATTTGCGAAAAATATTTTTCAAAATATCGCTGACTAATTCGCGTTTTATGTGGATCGTTTCCATTTCAATGAAGAAAGTGAATCATCACTCGCGTTTGTGCGAAAACAGCGGTTTGAAAAATTTAGTGGCGTGGGAGCTGTATCCGATTTATCCAAAAAATACTGTGTGATGCTACATCCACGGTTCTTGATGGATTTTATTGAAATATGTTTAGATCGATGTATTTTTTCACGGTTGATAGTGAAATCGGATGCGCATAAAAAGTGTATGCACTTTGTGCAAAATATAAGCGTTATACAGTTTGTTGCACACTAAACTGAAGACGATGCTACATCTTAGCGGCCAAAGTAAATCCGGGCAAATGTGTATAAATTAAAAGAGAAGAATTCGCTGTATTGATAAACCGCATGCGCATCAAGTGATTTTGAGGATTTCGCGCTTTACACGCATTTCAAAATGAACATTACCCGATACAATTTTATTTCATGATTATACCCCATTTAAAGGAACCCAACATTTATTTGAAAGATATCCATATCTTCTGCTAGATGTTAGCGTGTTTTCGAGAAGTGATTAGAATAAAAAATGTGATTTATTGCGTGAAATTTAACTAAAATAGAAGAAAAACTCCGACCTATTTTTCTTTTTCTTTTTTTAGTTGAACAACATAACTCACAAAATAAATTTTAATAAATATTTTTTCTTACAAAAATTTTATAAATTTCCTCAATATATTTTTTTGTTTTCGCTATAATATGAAAACCACTAAACGGATTTGTATAGTTTTGGTTTCATTTGAATCTTCGCGATGTATAGATTACGTACATATTTTTTATATATTTTTCAGAGGCATAAGCAGGTTAAATTTTATTAAAACAAGTTGCAAACTACCAATTGTTTGGAATTCTTTCCTAATTTCCGCGAAAATGCACAACTTTTTCACTAAAGTTATGGGACCTCAGTAAACATATAGTATGTAGGGAGACCCTAATTAAGAGGGTTTCTCAATATAATGATTAGAGTCTTTTAAAGATTTTTTTCTTTTTATCAGAATTAAAACCGCCATAACTTTTGCGCGCAACAACCAAAATTAGTATCTCGAACAGATTTAAGAATGGGATTTTTTTCCCAATCTATGCAATAAAAATCTTTCATGTAGCTTAAAAAAAATTTTTTAATTTTTTTTTATGGAAAACTAAAAAATTTTGTCTTTTCTTCATATATATATTTTTTTTTCATATATCATAAAAATTAAATGTGGTTTGTGGTTTCAGTGGAATAAGAGTTATTTTAGTCATTAATAGATAAAAGAAAATCCACTCGTTCAAGAGGAAATCATTTTTTGAGAGAAAAAAATTTTCATTTCATAGAATTTTGTCAAAAAAATTTTTTACGTGGTTTGTGCGGAACCTTTTTATAATAAATTGGAATGAATGTTATTTTAGACATAAATAGGCAAAATTTCATTCATTCTCACTACAGGAAATCATTTTTGAGAAAAAATATCAAAAAGTCATAACCCTAATGTTCATACACTGCACCCCGGTTAACTACCTTTCATAAAATTCCAAAAAATTGGGGTAGTTATGTGGGAAAGGCAGTTAAGAAAATCTCGCATATCTACCTCATGTGGGTAGTTACAAAAATCTCATCTCAACCTTACAAAAAACGACAACAATTAGAAAACAATAAGTCAAAAAATAAAACCAAGTCTAAGAGTATAATGTAAGTTATATTATTTAATCAATAAGAAATTTTTTCATATGTGATTATAACATCATAATATAACACTGGACATCTTCATCACAATTCACGAAGTCATCGAAATCGATTGTCTCAGAAATATACCATTGCGGGTAATAAACCGAGAAAAGTATTAATAAATGTTCTTTTTGGGAAAATATTTGACAGGCAAATATCCGAATTGGGTACTTATAGAAAAGTAATTAACCGGGACATTTTGAACTCATTTATATGAAACAATTTTGGGGATTTAGATTATGAGGCAATTAAACGGGAAAGGCAGTTAAGCAGAGAGGTAAATAACCGGGGTGAAGTATATTTTGGGTACCTTTCAATGGTGAATAATTTTGAAGGAAAACTGTATCAGGTAATACACATTTTGAAATGCATGTAAAACGCGAAATCCTCAAAATCACTTGATGCGCATGCGGTTTCCCGATACAACGAATTGCTTTCTTTTCATTTGTAAACATTTACCAAGATTTACTTTGGCGGCGGCGATGTAGCATCGTCTGCAGTTTAGTGTGCAACAAATTGTATAACGCTAATAATTTTCACAAAGTGCACACACTTTTTATGCGCATCCGATTTCACTATTAACCGTGAAAAAATACATTTCAATAAAATCGGATGATGTTTCCATACCGCTTAACTTTTAAACCTCTGCTTCCGCAAAAACGAGAGGAATGTGTCGGTTTCTTAACTGAAAAAGAAACGATCCACGGAAAACGCGAATTAATCCGCGATATTTTCAAAAACATTTTTCGCAATTTTTTCAATTAAGCGAAAAAGATGAAGATACCACAGATCCAAGCCCAAAAGACGGACACATATAGTTCATATTCGAACTGATCTATATCTGGTAGATATATTAGGATGTGTAAAGTATTGACCAAATCGGTTACTCCCTTCAAGAGTTATCGTGCGCACAATTTTTCCGAACATTTTAGAACTTTTGTGGGGGAGGTATCTGAAGGATTGAACCGATATGCCTTATCTTCGAACCAAAACTAAAATTGGGCAACATATTAAGAAGGCAAAATTTTGGACCCAATCGGCAGAATTATCTTGCGCTCCAACCACTACACACGGTGTTATAGTGGTTTGTTGCAACTTTCAGGCTAGTTTCTCAGGAAGTGTGTACTACTATAACACATCTTCGAACTTCAAATAAGTTTGGACAAAATATTACGAGAGCTAAATTTGGATCGCATCGGTTGATCCGTGCGAGAGTTATGGCTAAATCAACTCCAAGTTGTCTGAAACGGATTTCGTCCAAACATATGGGGTCTACAACCATTATTTCGATGGGGCACATTTTGAAAGTGTTTATAACCTTGTTATCATAAATGCTGTGGGTATAATAAACCGGCTAAAGAATAATAAGGCAGCATGAGCTGATGGCCTACCAGTCGAGCTGTTCAAAACCGGAGGCGACATGCTGATAAGTAGACTGCGGAATCCTATGCAAATGCATATATGGTTTGGATGGTCGTAGAGAAAATCTGATTAGACAGAAACTCGTTTTATTAGAAAATAAAACGAATTAGGCCCAGAAATTTTTGCATATTTTGCATATTCTGCATATCGTGCATATTTTGACATATTTGTACATATCTGCATAAAAAGAGCATATGCAAAACCATATGCAAAAATATATTCAAGGATTTGTGGTCTAAATATCCCACCAAAATGGCTGAAATTTGGTATTAAGTCTTCGTTAGGGGTATGCAACTTTACAACTGAAATCTGTCCGCATAGGTCCACGTCTTCATATAGGCCCCATAGAACGGTACCTACCGATATTCGGTATTTTGAAAGTTGTAGCCTCAATATGCCACCGAAATGACTGAAAATTGGTACTTAGTCTTCGTTGGGGGTATAAAACACTCCACCTGAAATTTGTCAGCATAGGTCCACGTCTTCATATAGCCCCCATAGAATGGGACCTCCCGATTTTCAGTATTTTGAAGGTTGTGGCCTCAATATCCCACCGAAATGACTAAAATTTGGTATTTGGGTTTCGTTGGGGGTATACAACTTCCAACAAGAAATTTCTCGGTATAGCTCCACGTCTTCATATAGCCCCCATAGAACGGTACCTACAGATATTCGGTATTTTGAAAATTGTAGCCTTAATATCCCACCAAAATGACTGAAAATTGGTATTTAGTCTTCGTTGGGGGTATAAAACATTCCACCTTAAATTTGTCGGCATAGGTCCACGTCTTCATATAGCCCCCATAGAATGGTACCTCCCGATCTTCGGTATTTTTAAGGTTGTGGCCTCAATATCCTACCACAATGACTGAAATTTGGCATTTTGTCTTCGTTGTGGGTATAAAACTTTCCAGCTGAAATTTGTCGGTATAGGTCCACGTCTTCATATAGCCCCCATAGAACGGTACCTCCCGATTTTCGGCATTTTGAAGGTTGTGGCCTCAATATCCCACCGAAATGACTGAAAATTGGTATTTAGTCTTCGTTGGGGGTATAAAACATTCCACCTGAAATTTGTCGGCATAGGTCCACGTCTTCATATAGCCCCCATAGAATGGTACCTCCCGATTTCTGGTATTTTGAAGGATGTGCCCTCAAAATCCCTCCAAAATGGCTGAAATTCGATATTAAGTCTTCGTTGGGGGTATAAAACTTTCCACCTAAAATTTGTCGGCTTAGGTTCAGGCCTTCATATAGCCCCCATAGAACGATACTTCCCGATTTTCGGTATTTTGAAGGTTGTGGCTGTGGTTATACATTTCTCTATTTTATTGACTTGTCTGAAGAGAATTTTAAACAGAAAAATTGTACACATAGACATTTCTGTACCTATTATTGAAATATTTGTTGCATAAGAAAATATGTAAAATGCATAAATTTTGCATATGCAAAAATTTATGCATTTTGCATAATTTTGCATATGTCATATGTTTCGATTGCAATGTAATCAGAAGCCAAAAATATGCCCAGTCCCAAAATTTGACATGAATCGGACAAAAAATAGGGGTTGCATAAAATTCCGCTGTCTACTGATAAGTTGTGTGCATCAGCTAGTAGCACCATCTGGCAGGAAGAACGTGTACCCGATGATTCGAACGTGAGCATCCTATGTCCCGTCCACAAGAAAGGAGATAAGACTGTGTGCTCCAATTACGGGGGCATAAGTCTGGGATATTGTGTGAACGACTAAGGCCTATGGTCAATGAAATAATTGGGCAATATCAGTGCTTTAGACCTGGCAATTCTACTATTGATCAAATATTTTGTTCTTCTTTATTTACTCATCCGTTATCCGGATATATGTAAGTGATCGTACAATTAATTTTTGTAACATTTTTCGCATTTTAGTTATCTTATTATATAATGGTTGCCATTTTTCTTTTTTTGCAGCATTCAGCAGATCATTTTCATTGTTATAACTTGTCCACTCCATGATGTTTTTGAGCCAGAATGTTCCTTTCCTTCCTCTAGCACACCTTCCATGTAAAATTTTGTATTTGTTGTTCCTTAATACGTGTCCAAGATACGCTATTTTGCAGTTTTTTTGTGGTTGTTGTTATTAATTGCCGACGTACATTCATCCTTCTTAGTACTTCGTCATTAGACATTTTCGCAGTCCATGCTATTTTCAGTACTCCCGGTAGTTCCATTTCATCAGAGGATTTGATCGTCCAAACTTCTGTTCCATATAGCAGACCAGATATTTACCTTGCGGCAATTCCTGGAAAAGATCCAAGAAATGCAGATCGACACCTACCACCTTTTTGTCGATTATAAAGCAGCCTTCGACATCCCTATACGTTCAAAGGTATTCCAAGCCATGTCTGAATTTGGTATCCGCGCAAAAGTTATTTGGCTATTCTAAAACGACGTTAACTGATACCCTCAGTCTGCTAAAATAGGAAATAACCCATCCGAACAGTTCAGTACCAAGAGAGGTTTCAGACTAGAAGACAGAGTTTTGTGTGATTTCTTCAACATCCTGCAGCAAATGGTTATATAAGATGCAAACTTCAAAAGAAATGACACAACACAAACCAATAAACACATGTTACTTGCGTATGCCTACGACATTGGTGACGTCATGGGCCGATCAGTAAAAAGAGTAACTGATACCTTTAAGAAAGTCGAAGGAGAATCTGCTAAATTGGGTCTGACAGTAAACGATGACAAGACCATGTTAATGATGTGGACGAAATAAGAAAAATAAATGTAATGGCCAACAGATACTAACTACCTTGGCTTAAGTAAAGAGTTTAAAAACAAAGCCACATCTTGTAAAACAAAAATAACACTCTACAATACACTGATAGTATCCATGCTCATGTATGGTTCTGAAGCCTGTAAACTTGGGCAAGCGGATAAGACAGTGTGTGTAGGGCGAATATGCTTTGAAGGTGAATATCGGTATCGAATGAACCACGTGCTCTATTTTCTATATAACGACATCAGTATAGTTAAGCGTATCGTGTTACAATGATTGTGTTGAGGTCATTCCTATGACTTGACCTAGCCAACACAATATTTGTATCTTGATGCGTTTAACTATACTGATATACAATAGATACAATGACAGGATACCTCTCGAAAGGTACTCCTTTCGCCACCGACCTTCAAAATGTTTCGAATAAGTGCAGTTTAAGACCTGTACTCGATCGGAAAACAATTGTCTAATATATGAGCGTTAACACTACGTTGCCAGACAGGCTATGATATGATTATTAAAGGCAAATGACGAATTTTTATTTGTCATAACTTCTTTTATTTTTCATTGTCATCATTTCATTCATATAGAAGGGACAACCGCTCATTTCCTTTATTTGCCGCCCTGAAATATAGGAAAAAATCAAATTATTTTTGTTCTAATTTATTATTTTATGATTAAATCACCACTTACCAGAGCAAGATTTTGAAGCAACCCAATTAGTGGTTGGAGTATTGGTTCTGGTTGTGGTTCGGGCTTAGCTTCAGCTGAACTAATGGCCAATATCATGGCAATGGCAATTGTGAATACGTTGGCGAATTTCATTGTTTCTCAGGAATTGTAGTCAAATGTTGAACTGATAATTTATGACTTTAACGACTGCTTTTATACCAACTCTTCTAATCGGTCTGTACACAATCAGCAAGCAATTCAAAAACATTCGCCTATTTTTAGAAATTAAATAAGTGAAATTATTTTGGAAAATTAATTGTATGGAAATGGTTGTATGTTCTTTTGTTTTAATTATGTCAATAATTCTTTTCATCCAATAGGTATTTCCCACAGGTTCAATGCAATTTATTCAGACTTGTTAACAATTCAAGGTTACCGCCAGTCTTGCAGTCTAAAACCCTATGTTTCATCATATATTTTTTTCGTTTGATAGATCCCATTTTGAGCTAATTTCGATATTTTTATAAAAAGCTTTTTATCATTTTAGGCGTATAGGAAGTACATGTATCCAAATCTGTACCGATTTCAATCTCATCAACATTTTACAGTGTGTTTTATGCATATAATTCCGCAAATCGGACGAAAGTATACATATATGGTAGCTATACCCAATTTTAATATTTGGCAAAAGTATTTCTGGGCGAAATACCATCACGTTTTCAAAATTTCATCGCCGAAAATATATGGGAACTATATTCAGATCTGAACCGATACTCACCAATAGTATTAGCGGTCGTCCTTTGGACAAAAAATTACCATCCACGATTTGCACACGGATATAATAATAAATGGGACCTGTTCTTTGATTCCGGACTGAGTAACAATCATGGGTCTATCTCGTTTCCTTATCCAACTTTCATAAAAATGCATAAGGACCTTTACCACAGTGTGGTTTAGGGTGTAGAAAGAAAATAGTGCAAATAGTCAATGTTCATTTGTAACGAAAAAATTGGCCATTTGATTGCCATAAATCGGCCTAAAAATTTAAAAATATCCTTTCTTCCCTAGGTCTTATTACTCAGTAGTGCGATTCGATAACTCCTTAGCGACAGAATTAACGACGAATGTCGGTAGTTAACGACAATTTTCGGTATGTGCTATTCTATATACCATTTTTAACGATTTTTGTCGGTAAATTATGTCGTTAATTACCGAAAATTATTGTTAAGTTAACAATCAAAAAAAGTAGTCGTTAAGGCTAAACGACAGTACATTATTGCAATATTTAGCTGATTTCTTTTAAGAAAGGCGTTTTTATTTGAATATATGTATGTTAATAAGGCGGGTGTAGATAATGTAAATTTCGCATTATTGACCTATTGTTTTTGGTGGATAAGTTTCGTGACCACTGGGAAACTCAAATATCCTCAAAATGCGGAAAATCGGGAGGTACCGTTATATATACGGTGACCAATGTTTTTGAATGAAAATAGAGTACATATACACTAGGTCGGCCCAAAAAACGACAAAAATTTTTTGAAACACCTACCCCCAATTTTTTTGATTTGATCCAAAAACCTTGTATATGAAATTTGGCGATCGGTTAACGTTAACCCGTGCCAAGAGGGCGATCTTTGATTCCACAGTGATTTGTATGGGACCGAAGGTAAAATTTCACGAAAATGCTCTAAAGGACGCATTTATGGTCCAATTGTTGTGGCTAAAAACAAATCCTACAATAATGTTTGAAGATCGATGTGGAAATAAAGATTGCTCTGGTGGCATGGGTTAACGTTTACCGATCGCCATAAAATTTCATATATACGTTTTTTGGATCAAATGGAGAAACATTACGGGATAGGCGTTTAAAAAATGTTGTCGTTTTTGTGTCGCCTTAATATACACATTGATGAAATGTTACATGTAAAATAGAGGACGGGAATTTTGTAATACTTTAACAAAAAATGCAACAAATTTTAAGGGGTTAAGCCACCTGCAAATATGAAAATAATCGAATTGTATAGCTCGTTTTAAAATATAAATTCCGAGTCGATCGAACAAAAATTGCGTCCTTGTATTGTTTGTGCATAGGAACGCAGGTTATTTGTATTATCCCCGTTCTTTTTAATTTTTTGACGATTTATAGCGAAAAACTATCCATTTTCCGGTAAAACTGAAATTTTGACTTTGACAGTGCACCATTTTTTAAAGCACAGTTCCGATTAAGGACATGATTTTTAGGTTCTCAATGATCCCATAAAAATATGTGTTGATAGGTTTATTCGTTTTTGAGCTACAGTGAGCACAGTAAACTGCTTCAGTAAAAACAGTGTTTCGAAGACGGACATTTGTCTGAAAACTTTGCCATATTTTTCAACAACAAAAAATTCCGAAATTAGCTCAAGGTGTGACCTTTCAGATGAAAAAACAATCTTATAAAAAGTCTGGTACAATCATTGTAAAAAAATCGTGAAATATACCTTTTTTGGTGCCCAATGCATTGTTATTGAGCACCATAAAAGATATTTGTCATGATTTTTTTTACAAGAATTCTGTTACCTTTCTTCCAAAGTTTTAAAATCAACAGAAAAATCAGTGATTTCATTTAAACCAAAACAATATTTTGTTTTATTTCTGCCTGATTTCATTGGATTACATATGTAAAACAATTCAAAAATAGAGGACATGGAGTATTTCTACTCAAAATAGAGGACAAATAGACGTTAAAAAAATAGAGTACGGACGCCTAAAATAGAGTACTGTACTCTATAATAGAGTACGGTTGGTCACCGTAGTTATATAGGGAGCTCTACAGACTTAACTTATATTAGATTTTAAACCTCTATCTTGGTCTAGCTTTTCTTTTTATTCCGATATTCAAAGCGCCACAACTCAAAATATGATCCTATCTTTGTAAATAGACAAAATAAAACAGCGCTTTAAATAAATACGCATAGAATTCTACCACATTTATATTTTTATATCATACACAGGAGTGATGCGTGCAATAAGAAGTGTCCTTCTGAACAGTGATCCTGATTAAATACATCTATTAAACATAAATAATTTAGCTTATGCTGCTACAATACAGTAATGTATAGATGCACTCTTCTTTAGATTACAGGCAAGTTCCTGTCCACTTCAAATCCATAAATTCGAGATATTCTGTATATTACATTGATGATCTATTGCGTTGATGCTAATGACATGTTAATTCATAGCCTGGAATAAAACCACCGAAATCTATGATACTGACTGGATATTTACCTCGTTGAAATACATACATACACACTTGACGCTTTAGAAGTTGCAATGTTACGTATTGTTGGGGTACTTGCAGCTACTTATATTCGGCATATTCCTCTAAAACACAGTCCCTTTTCCTCCTTATTTATGTTCTGTTGTTCCGAAAAAATATTTTCTACTTTAAAATACATTTATAAATATTGAAATATATTATTTGACAATTTATCTTTTCATCGATATTCGTCGGTATGTGCTAACGATTTCTACAATCGGTAACACAAAATTACAGAATAGCACATTCGTTAACAATTTCAATTCAATTTCAATTCTGCCAAAGGCCATGTTTATTAGGAATGATTTGTCTTATAAGATAACAGAAAAGGCTTACTGTGCTAATTAGAAAATATCTTATTGCTACTTCGCAATCTACAACATGAATATATATTTTTTAGTAGTGGTTTAGCCACTGGCAGCTATTATACACAAAAATTAAATGAATTCCGGCTTTTAAAAGTGCCCCAAAAAAATCCTATAAAAAAGGGCGTCATTACATATTTTTGCAACTAAAACTAAAACTTAAAAACTACAACTTAAAACTACTTATAACTACTATTTACAATATATACAAAATTATTTATTGGCTATTATTATAGACAATGCTATTTACATCAAGGGTGTTGTAACGTCTATGGTAGAAACGCAGTTCCCCGTTGACGAACAACAACCCTTCGTCATTGAGGCATGTTAAAGCCCCTGGAGGTAGGTGCCAACAAGCTCGCAGGCCATCATCATCTAGATCGCATCTGAGTGACTCCTCGACGACCCCATTTTCCAGTCCGCCAGATCTGTTCAAAAATTCCAGAGCCCCAGAAATAAGAACCCTATCTATTCTGTCTATATCAGCCCTATCGTAGAAAGGCTCTATTGGAGTGCCGTCTCACAGAACCATCCTGACTGAAAATCAGTCCACGCATTCCCAAGCAAGCTGCGAGGACTTTTCGTTCCCATTTCCTAAGCCTTTCCATCTGGTGTGATGAAATATCAAACCAGACAGGAAAGGCGTAGGAAATTACAGGCCTAATTATTTGCCGATATATCAGCAGCTTGACGTCGGGTGAAAGACCACCCCGCATCTTCATTAGCCCCTGATAACTGAAGAATATTTGTTTGGCTCTGGACAGGATGAAGTCAATATGCCTGTTGTAGTCAAATTTCTGGTGAAAAATGACACCCAGATACTTCATCCTGTCCTTCACCTCAACTATGTTCAGTCCGATTTGAATTATTGGACTGTACCTCCAGAAATTAGGTAAAACATGTTGTGTTTTACCTTTAATTAAAATAGCAGTGCATTTCTCGCCATTTAATATTAAACCCCAAAAGGTGAAATATCTGTCAAGAATTGCGAGATAGTCATTTAAGGTCGCCTCAATGACCCGGACCCTTGGCCCGACATCGCCACCAACACATCATCAGCATATGACAAAACCAACCCCCCCTGTGGGGGAGCTGGCATGTCGCTAACGAATATGTTGTACAACATCGGACCCAAGAGCGAGCCCTGAGGTACCCCTTTAAGTACAGGCCTACGACTAGACAGTCGTTCACCAACTTTAACACGGAAGCTTCTATCGGCCAGAAAACTTCTCACAAGCCTGCAGGTTTGGTGGTCAAAACCAAATCTGCGCATCTGCCTTTTTATACCCTACACCACTATGTGGGGAGGGTATTATAAGTTGGTTTTGGCCAAAAAGTTTGTAACGCATCGAAATAATGGTCGTAGACCCATACTTATATATACCAAAATGAATGTCTCGACGAGCTGAGTCGATCTGGCTATGTGTGTCCGTCCGTCAGTCCGTCCGTCTGTCCGTCTGTCAATCTAAACCTTGTAATCACGCTACAGGTCGCAATTTTGATCGGATCGTCACCAAATTTTGGGTGTTGATGAGGGTCCCGGAGGGGAAGAAGCCTATTTTGGTGATGGTCGGATAATATTCAGGGGTCGGAATGGAAAAAAAAACTTATTTGGGGAAAAAGTCAACGTTTTATTTCAAAGCGAATACCTCCGCATCTATAATGGGTATATCAAAAGCAAAACTTGCTAATGAAATTAGAAAATATCACCTTTACAACGATGTATAGTAGGTTGTCGTAGGTGGTCAAACATAGAAGAAATCGCAATAGTCGCTAATACAACCCATCTTTTTATTTTTGCGAATTGAGTTATAATGACGAATATCACAGCTTTGGTTGGGGATCTTCCAAAAGCAAAGCCTGACTATGAAAGAAGAATATTCCACCTTTACAATGATTCAAAGCGGGTTGGCGTATGTGGCCAAATAAAGGACATATAGCAATAGTCGGTAATACATCTCATTCTTAAATTTTTTTCAAAATCGCTCTACAGGTCGCAGTTTCGATCGGATCGTCACGAAATTTTGGGAGTTAATGGGGGTCCCACAGAGGAAGAAGCCTATTGATTTTGATGATGGTCGGATAATATTCAGGGGTCGACATTGGCAAAAACTTATTTCAGGAAAAGGTCAACGTTTTATTTCAAAGCTAATAGCTCTGTTTTTTTAAGAGGTATATCAAAAGCAAAACCTGGCAAGGAAAGTAGAAAATATCACCTTTACAACGATGTACAGTACAACAGAGATATTGCAATAGTCGGTAATGCATCTCATTTTCCGATTTTTTGTAATCACGCTACTGGTCCCAATTTTGATCGGATGGTCACGAATTTTTTTTGGGGGTTGATGCGAGTCCCACAGAGGAAGAAGCCTATTAAGTTTGGTGATGGTCGGATAATATTCAGGAGTCGGAATAAGCAAAAAGGTTATGTAGAGAAAAGTCAAAGTTTTTTCTTATGCGAATATCTCCGCTTCTGGTAGGAGTATTCCAAAAAGAAAGCTCGCCAATGGTAGAAGAAAAGATCTCCTTTATATTGATGCAAAGTATGTTGGCGTAAGTGGACAAACAACCGAGATATCGCAAAAGTCAGTAATATATTCATTTTTTAATTTTTTGTAATCACGCTACCGGTTGGAATTGTGATCGGATAGTCACGAGATTTTGGGAGTAGATGCGGGCCTCACAGAGGAAGAAGCCTATTGATTGTGGTGATAGTCGGATAATAGTTTTATTCTTTGTGAATATATCGGCTTCTAGTAGGGGTATTCCAACGGGGTATTCCTGTCAATAGAAGAAGAAAATATTACCTTCAAATTGGTGTAAAGTAGTTTGGCGAAGGTGGCCAATCAAGAGAGATACCACAATAATCGGTAATGCATCCAATACTTCCATTTTTTGCAATCACGCTACAGGTCGCAATTTTGATCGGATGATCACGAAATTTTGGTTGCTTATGGGGGTCCCAGAGAGAAAGAGTCATATTATGTTTGGTGGTAGTCGGATTATATTCCCTAAAAGAAATGTTTACCAGTGAAAAGCTTATGTACAGCGGTAATGGTGTAGGGTATCACATGGTCGGCCCCGTCCCGACTAAAGCCTTTGCTCACTTGTTATAATATGCGAACCTTTAAACAGATTTGTACAGTTTTGGTTTCATTTGAATCTTCGCGATGTTTAGATTACGTACATATTTTTATACCCTCCACGATAGGATGGGGGGTATATAAGTTTGTCATTCCATTTGTAACTTCTCGATATAATCGTTGTTGACCCCACAAACTATATATATTCTTGATCAGCGTGCAATTCTACATCGATATAGCCATGTCCGTCCGTCTGTGGAAATCACTCTAGCGTCCAAACGGATTGAAGTAGGTGGATGAAATTTTGGTGAAATCTATTATATGTATGTAGGACTTTTGGTATTGAAAGCGGGCCATTTGACCACAGAATCGATTGTAAGTTTATATTTTGTGTTTCCACAGGCTAAGAAATATTTACCCTGCACAAGGGTATTGTTGTAGGGTAACACATGGTCGGCCCCGTCCCGACTATAGCCTTGGCTCACTTGTTTGTTTAATATTTCCATCACCAAACTAAATACATATTTACAAAAAATATTTTTTCTGCAAGGAGGGCACCTACTAAGTAGTGATAAACCTCAAAAAATGCAAAAAATCGCAATTTGGTATATTATGTATTTGATTCAGAACCCTTTTCTGAAGATATTTCCGGTTGCAGAATTTCAGACAAACTCAGACAATTTTGCAAAAGTCTTAGGTTGTATCCTATATGCCAATTATTTTCCACAGTAACTAATATTTTAAAGAAAATTATATCTTAAAACACTGCCACCATTCTAAAATTGAAAAATTTTGTTTAATCTACGCGAAAGTTTTTTGGTACATGGATTGAAAAAAATCCCATTCCCACATCTGTTCGAGTTATAATTTCGGTTATTGCGCGTAAAAGTTATAGCGGTTTCAATTCTGATAATAAGAAATCTTAAAATATCGCTACTCATTGTATTGAGAAACATTTAAATTAATGGCTTCCTAAATGCTATATGATTACTGAGGTCCCATAACTTTAGTGAAAGAATAAAACATTTGCAACATGTTTTAATATAATTCAAGCTGTTTATGCATCTTAAATATATTTAAACAAGTAGGGAAAGCGTTAAGTTCCGACGGGCCGAAATTTTTATATCCTCCACCACGAACTGTATTGAAGTGAATAGGAACAATTAGTCTTATTTCGTTTATGAAAGTACTAAACTCTTCCTTTTATTGCAGGAGTAGTACATATATCTCAATTGATAATACTCCCTTCAAAACAGTTAATATGGGGCGACATTTTTGTTCCTTCCAAAACATGGACCAATATTTACAATTTTCAAAATTGACCGCCCTTCTATGGAGGCTATATAAAACGTTAATCTGTACCGATAAATTTCTGGAGGAAAGTTTCGTAACTCCAGCGAAGACTAAATACCAAATTTCAGTTATTCCCATTATTGTGGCTAAAACTTTCAAAATACCGAAAATTGGGAGAGATCTTTCTATGGGGGAGTATATAAAAACATGGAACAATACCGGAAATTTTCAGGTGGGAAGTTTTATACCACCAACGGAGATTAAATATTAAATTTCATCCGTTTCAATGGGATATTGATGACACAACCTTAAAATACCGAAAATCGGGAAGTACGCTTCTACGATATTTTATACACCCATGGCAATTTAAATAATAAATTGCAGTAATGTATATTGAGGCCACAACTTTCAAAATACCGTAAATCGGAAGGTGCGGTCCTATGGGGGTATTTGAGGACGTCGACCTATACCGGCACATTTCGGCTGGAATGTTTCATACCTCTATCAAAAACTTAATACCAAATATCAGCTATTTTGGTGGAGAACGAGCTACATGTAGAAAATATGGAGGTACCGTTCTAGGGGCTATATGAAGACATGGACCTATACCGACAATATTCAGGTGGAAAGTTTTATACCCTCAACGAAGACTAAGTACCATCTTGCAGCCATTTCCGTGTTAAAATGAGGCTAAAACATTCAATATACCGACAATTGGGATATACCGTCCTATGGGGGTACCCCCCAAAACATGCACGTATACCGACAAATTTCTCAGGGAAATTTTTGTAGCCCAGAAAAAGACTAAATACCAAATTACAGCTACTTCGGTGAAATTATGGGGCTACAAAATTCAAAATACCGATAATCGGGTGGTACCGTTCTTTCAAAACGTTGACCTGTACCGACAAATTTCTGAGAGAAATTGTTGTAGCCCGGAAAAAGACTAAATACCAAATATCAGCCATTTCGGTGGAATATTAAGACCACAACCTTCAAAATACCGAAAATCGGGAGGTACCGTTCTATGGAGACTATATGAGGGCGTGTGACCTATACCGACAAATTTCATATGGAATGTTTTATACTCCAAATGAAGACTAACCACCAAATTTTAGCCATTTCGGTGGAATATTGAGGCCACAACCTTCAAAATACCGAAAATCGGAAGGTACCGTCCTATGGGGGTTATATGAAGGCGTGGACCTATACCTACAAATTTCCGGGGGAAGTTTTATACCCCCAACGAAGACTAAATGCCAAATTTCAGCCATTTCGCTGCCATAATGAGGCTAAAACTTTCAAAATACCGAAAATCGGGAGATATCGTCCTATGGGGTCTATATCAAAACCTGGACCTATATAAACATTTTTTGGTATAAATATTTCTTAGCCTGTGGAAACACAAAATATAAACTTACAATCGATTCTGTGGTCAAATGGCCCGCTTTCAATACCAAAAGTCCTACATACATATAATAGATTTCACCAAAATTTCATCCACCTACTTCAATCCGTTTGGACGCTAGAGTGATTTCCACAGACGGACGGACATGGCTATATCGATGTAGAATTGCACGCTGATCAAGAATATATATAGTTTGTGGGGTCAACAACGATTATATCGAGTAGTTACAAATGGAATGACAAACTTAATATACCCCCCATCCTATCGTGGAGGGTATAAAAATATGTACGTAATCTAAACATCGCGAAGATTCAAATGAAACCAAAACTGTACAAATCTGTTTAAAGGTTCGCATATTATAACAAGTGAGCAAAGGCTTTAGTCGGGACGGGGCCGACCATGTGATACCCTACACCATTACCGCTGTACATAAGCTTTTCACTGGTAAACATTTCTTTTAGGGAATATAATCCGACTACCACCAAACATAATATGACTCTTTCTCTCTGGGACCCCCATAAGCAACCAAAATTTCGTGATCATCCGATCAAAATTACGACCTGTAGCGTGATTGCAAAAAATGGAAGAATTGGATGCATTACCGACTATTGTGGTATCTCCCTTGTTTGACCACCGTCGCCAACCTACTTTACACCAATGTAATGGTAATATTTTCTTCTTCCATTGACAGGCTTTGCCGTTGGAATACCCCTACTAGAAGCCGATATATTAACAAAGAATAAAACTTTGAATGTGTCTCCACATGAGTTTTTCCCCATTCCGACCCCTAAATATTATCCGACTATCACCAAAATCAATTGGCTTCTTCCTCTGTGGGGCCCCCACCTACCCCCAAAAATTTCTTCTGACTATCCAATCAAAATTGCAACCTGAATACAAAAAATGGAAAAATTGGTTATTTTATTGGCTTTTGCGATATCTCGGTTGTTTGCCGACTTACGCCAACATACTTTGCATCAATATAAAGGAGATTTTTCTTCATCCATTGACGGGCTTTCCTTTTGGAATACTCCTATCAGAAGCGGAGATATGCGCATAACAAAAAAAAACGTTGACTTTTCTCCACATAAGTTTTTTGCTTATACCGACTCCTGAATATTATCAGACCATCACGAAACTTAATAGGCTTCTTCCTCTGTGGGACCCGCATCAACTCCCAAAAATTTCGTGACGATCTGATCAAAATTGCTACCTGTAGCGTGATTACAAAATAATCGGAAAATGGGATGCATTACCGACTATGGCGATATTTCTGTCGTTTGACCACCTACGACAACCTAATTTACATCGTTGTAAAGGTGATATTTTCTGCTTTCCTTGCCAGTTTTTGCTTTTAATATACCTCTTAAAGAAACAGAGATATTGGCTTTGAAATAATACGTTGACATTTCTCCAAATAAGATTTTGCCCATTCTGACCCCTGAATATTATCCGACCATCATCAAAATCAATAGGCTTCCGCTGTGGGACCTCCATTAAACCCCAAAATTTCGTGACGATCCGATCAAAATTGCGACATGTAGCGCGATTTGTAAAGGTGGAATATTCTACTTTCATAGTCAGGCTTTGCTTTTCGAAGTTCTCCATCCAAAGCTGTGATATTCGTCATCATAATTGTTGTACTAGCGACTATTGCGATATCTTCGTTGTTTGACCACCTACGACAACCTACTATACATCGTTGTAAAGGTGATATTTTCTACTTTCATCAGGTTCTGCTTTTGATATACCCCTTATAGATTCGGAGATATGCGCTTTGAAATAAAACGTTGACTTTTTCTCCAAATAAATTTTTTGCCCATTTCGTCCCCTGAATATTATTCGACCATCACCAAAATCAATAGGCTTCTTCCCCTCCGGGAGCCTCATCAGTACCCAAAGTTTAGATGGACGGACGGACGGACACACATAGCCAGATCGACTCCGCTCGTCGATACATTCATTTTGGTATATATAAGTATGGGTCTACGACCATTATTTCGATGCGTTACAAACTTTTTTGCCAAAACCAACTTGTAATACCCTCCCCACATAGTGGTGTAGTGTAAAACAAAAACATTTATATTGAGCAAAGTAAAAAAACGTTTGTAAGAAATCATATTTTTTCAAATTTATTTTGTGAGTTAGTTGAAGAAAATATAGGAAAACTAGGTCGGAGTTAATCATATATTTTAGGTAAAATTCACGCGAAAACGCACATTTATCATTGTAATCATGTAACGTGACCGTTTCATATATGTATTTCTACATGCATTCATTACCATCAACCACCACTACAAAGTCAGTATAGTGGACAAATTTAACTTGGGGGTAATTAACGATAACCACAGTTTATAATAATTCTCATTCACTTCGTGTAACTACCCGAATATGTATTCTGGGTTTATTCACCGAAGTGGTCGAACACCAGCCGACGAAGTACGAACAGACGTGTGGCTCCTCCGCAGTCCCGTTACCAAGTCAGCCCCGATTCGGCCCTGCGTTTAGCACGCTCCAAGCTCTTAGCAAGCTCCCTGCGCTTAGCACGCTCCAAGCTTTTAGCAAGCTCCCTGCGCTTAGCACGCTCCAAGCTCCTAGCAAGCTCCCTGCGCTCAGCACGCTCCAAGCTCTTTGAAAGCTCCCTGCGCTTAGCTCGCTTCAGGCTCTTAGTAAGCTCTCAGCGCTTAGCACGCTCCAAGCTCTTAGCCAGCTCACCCTAATCGTTCCCTTCCTAACAGCAACCCGGATACCCGACGACTGACGAGCCGAGTTCCACACCCGAAGAGTACCGAGTCAACAACCACCCGAATAACGCCGAGACGAGTTCTACATCCGACAACTGCCGAGCTGACAGCCGCCCGATTGCCCAGAGGTGAGTCGTGTAGAGCCGAGTCCTCCCGACAACTGCCGAGCCGAAAGCTACTGATTGCCCCGAGCCGACAGCAACACGAGTCGTGTAGAGCCGAGTCCACCCGACAACTGCCGAGCCGAAAGCTACCGATTGCCCCGAGCCGACAGCAACCCGAGTCTTGTAGAGCCGAGTCACATCCGACAACTGCCGAGCCGAAAGCTACCCGATTGCCCCGAGCCGACAGCAACCCGAGTCTTGTAGAGCCGAGTCACGCCCTACAGCTGCCGAGCGAAGCCACCCGACTGCCCCGAGCCGACAGCAATTAGTGTGGAGGCGAGCCATACCAGACGATTACTGAGCCAGTGCCGATCCGACTGCCGCCGAATAACACAGAAACAAACTCAACTAATCAATAATATTGCATCCACTCTCCAAACACATATATTATTCGTTCATCAAACACCAAGAGTTTAAAATAAAGATTAAACTTGTAAACACTCGTGTTTCACTTAAGGTTTGTGGGTCCTTAGGCCGACCCTGGCAGCGACTGAGCCTACCTCAGCCCTAGATAAAACCACCCGTTATAATCATTTCCCGAATACACGCTAACATCTTGAGGAAGATAGGGAAGATGTTCATTAGGGTTATGACTTTTTAACAGCCTCATATCCCTGTATCATATTTTGATGAGTTTTTACCTAAGATAAAAAAGTATCCACACAAAAAGCTTTTAAAGTTTTTATTTTTCAGAACTTTTGTAACAATTTCTGAAGTCACTGTAAGCAGATGTTTAACTGAACACAAGGTGTAGGGGCAATCGACATAACTAAAGTGACATAACCGTTTGTTTCTCACTAATTTTATCATCGTATTATACCATTTATATCATGTTATATATATATTTTTTATACCCTACACCACTATGTGGGGAGGGTATTATAAGATGGTTTTGGCCAAAAAGTTTGTAACGCATCGAAATAATGGTCGTAGACCCATACTTATATATACCAAAATGTAGGTCTCGACGAGCTGAGTCGATCTGGCTATGTGTGTCCGTCCGTCTGTCTATCTAAACCTTGTAATCACGCTCAGGTCGCAATTTTGATCGGATCGTCACCAACTTTTGGGTGTTAATGAAAAAGCCTATTGGGGGGAAAAAGCCTATTGATAATATTCAGGGTTCGGAATGGGCAAAAAACTTATTTGGAGAAAAAGTCAACGTTTTATTTTAAAGCGAATATCTCCGCTTCTATATGGGGTATATCAAAAGCAAAACCTAATGAAAGAAGAAAATATCACCTTTACAACGATGTATATTAGGTTGTCATAGGTGGTCAAACAACGAAGATATTGCAATAGTCGCTAATTTTTTGCGATTTTAATTATAATGACGAATATCACAGCTTTGGTTGGGGAGCTTCCAAACGCAAAGCCTGACTATGAAAGTAGAATATCCCACCTTTACAATGATGCAAAGTAGGTTGGTGTAGGTGGCCAATTAACGGAGATATAGTCGGAGAATAGTCGGTAATAAATCCTATTTTTCATTTTTTTCGAAATCGCGCTACTGGTTGCAATTTTGATCAGATCGTCACGAAATTTTTGGGAGTTGATGCGGGCCCCACAGAGGAAGAAGCCTATTAAGTTTGGTGATGGTCGGATAATATTCAGGAGTCGGAATAAGCAAAAAGCTTATGTGAATATCTCCGCTTCTGATAGGAGTATTCCAAAAGGAAAGCCCGTCAATGGAAGAAGAAAAATCTCCTTTATATTGATGCAAAGTATGTTAGCGTAAGTGGGCAAACAACTGAGATATCGCAAAAGTCAGTAATATATCCAATTTTGACATTTTTTTAATCACACTAAGGTTGGAATTTTGATCGGATAGTCACGAAATTTTGGTTGCTTATGGGGGTCCCAGAGAGAAAGAGGCATATAATGTTTGGTGGTAGTTGGATTATATTCCCTAAAAGAAATGTTAACTAGTGAAAAGCTTATGCACAGGGGTAGTGGTGTAGGGTCGGCTCCGTCCCGACTATAGCCTTTGCTCACTTGTTTAAGTACATATTTAACCAATACCAACCGATAGCCGAAAAAAGGTAAAAAACACATTCTATTTGTAGAAAAACTTAGGTGAATTTATGTTCAAATTCAACACATATTCTGACACTACAGAGTGATAGAAGACAAAAAATAACTAGACACGTATCCCGGCGTTTTCCCCTATCACTTCGAGTTTCGCGGTTATGGGCCCCCAAAGAGCTGAGGCCTTGATGTCAAAAGGACTCATTTTACTAGGCTCATATCTTCTAAACCGCTAAGAATTTAGGTTTATACGTCAAAGCAAAGTTGTAGCTCTTGTCTTATAGAATAATAATTGTGAACACATCAAATCCATTTAACCTCATCTTCTAGGTCAAAATCGTCAATGTCAAGTTTCCGTCATCATTTTTTCTCGGATTTTGGTCTTCAGATATCAAACCGATCAAAATTGAAGCCAACAACCAACTACAAAAATGTACCTTATATATCAATAAACAACTTTCTAGAATATGTGAACTCTGTAGAAACGGTTCTTAATGTCCAAAATAGCAAAACAAATGCTACTTTTATCCTCTTTTCTCCGATTCCGGTTCATAGCTACCAAACCGTTCAAAATTCAAGAACACAATCAACTACAATAATGTAACAAAGATATCAGTTAACAACTTTCTGTCTATGAACGGTCCTTAAAGGTGAAAATAGCAAAAAACTTTTGAAAATATTACATTTTTATACTTTTTTCTCCGACTTTGACCCACAGATATCGAACCGCTCACAAATTACGTATACATCCAACCACTAAAATATGATGTAAAGCAGGTTGGTAATACATCCCATTTTTTAATTGTTTTGTAATCACGCTACACGTCGCAATTTTGATTGCATCGTCACGAAGTTTTGGGTGTTAATGGGGGTCCCACAGAGGAAAAAACCTATTGATTTTGGTAATGGTCGGATATTATTCAGGGTTGGGAATTTGAAAAAAAAACTTATTTGGAGAAAATGCCATCGTTTTATTTCAAAGCGAATATCTCTCTTCTGTAAGAAGTATATCAAAAGCAAAACCTGGCAAGAAAAGTAGAAAATATCACCTTTACAACGATGTGAAGTAGGTTGTCATAGGTGGTCAAACAACAGAGATATCGCAATAGTCGGCAATGCATTCCTTTTTCATTTTTTGTGCAATCACAATACAGGACGGAATTTTGATCGGATCCTCGAGAAATTTTTGGAGTTGATGGGGGTCTCACAGAGAAAGAAGCCTATTGATGGTTGGCGTACATCCCACTTTTGCATTTTTTATTTAAGTTGTACTGACGATGTACTTAAATGCGTTTCAACAAAATTGACCTGTATTAATGAAGACATTCAGAGCAAAGGCGCTAAGCTATCCCAATTTTAATATTTTGAATTTTACCAGTGAACAGCTTATGCACGGGAGTAGTGATGTAGGGTATCACATAGTCGGTCCCGACCCGACTATAGCCTTGGCTCACTTGTTTTTCATATATCATAAAAATTAAATGTGGTTTGTGCGGGACCTCTTTTTAAAATTTAAGTGGAATAAAAGTTATTTTAGACATTAATAGATAAAAGAACATCCATTCGTGAAAGAGGAAATAACTTTTTGAGAGAAAAAAAATTTCATTTCATAGAATTTCGTAAAAAAAAAATTTTTACGTGGTTTGTGCGGAATCTTTTTATTATTATACCCTACACCACTATGTGGGGAGGGTATTATAAGTTGGTTTTGGCCAAAATGTTTGTAACGCATCGAAATAATAGTCGTGGACCCATACTTATATACATATACCAAAATGAATGTCTCGACGAGCTGAGTCGATCTGGCTATGTGTGTCCGTCCCTCCGTCCGTCCGTCCGTCTGTCCATCTAAACCTGGTAATCACGCTACAGGTCGTAATTTTGATCGGATCGTCACGAAAATTTGGATGTTGATGGGGGTCTCGGAGGGGAAGGAGCCTATTGATTTTGGTGATGGTCGGATAATATTTAGGGGTCGGAATGGGCAAAACACTTATGTGGATAAAAAGACAACGTTTTTTCCAAAGCGAATATCTCAGCTTCTGTATGGGGTATACCAAAAGCAAAACCTGGCAATGAATGTAGAAAATATCACCTTTCTAATGATGTAAAGTAGGTTCTCGTAGGTGATCAAACAACGAAGATATCACAATAGTCGCAAATAAAACCCAAACGTTCATTTTTGCAATTTTAATTATAATGACGAATATCACAGCTTTGGTTAGGGACTTTCGAAAAGCAAAGCCTGACTATAAAAGTAGAAGATCCCATCTTTACAATGATGCACACTAGGTCGGCGTAGGTGACCCAATAACGGATATATCGCAATAGTCGGTTATACATCCCATTTATCCATTTTTTTTTTGGAAATCACGCTACAGGTCGCAATTTTGATCGAATCATCACGAAATTTTGGATGTTGATGGGGGTCCCATAGAGGAAGAAGCCTATTGATTTTGGTGATGGTCGGATAATATTTAGGGGTCGGGATGGGCAAAACACTTATGTGGATAAAAAGACAACGTTTTTTCCAAAGCGAATATCTCAGCTTCTATATGGGGTATACCAAAAGCAAGACCTGACAGTGAAAGTAGAAAATATCACCTTTGTAATGATGTGAAGTAAGTTCTCGTAGGTGATCAAACAACGAAGATATTACAATAGTCGCAAATAAAATTCAAATTTTCATTCTTGCGATTTTAATTATAATGACGAATATCACTGCTTTGGTTAGGGACTTTCCAAAATCAAAGCCTGACTATGAAAGTAGAAGATCCCATCTTTACAATGATGCAAACTAGGTCGACGTAGGTGAACAAATAACGGAGATATCGCAATAGTCTGTAATACATCCCATTTTTATTTTTTTTGGAAATCACGCTACAGGTCGCAATTTTGATCGGATCGCACAGTGATGCCGCTCCCTTGTAAACGTGGACAAAAATAGAAGGAGTTGACCTAGGTCAATGAATTTTTTAGAAGTACTTATGAGCGCATAGGAATGAAAAATTCATACTTTGGTGCAAATCGGTTCAGATTGGGATATAGCCCCATATATATCTTTCCCCCATTTTGCTATATCTCAGCCAATTTTGATCGAATAGCATTCAAACTAAATATGTGATATTTTCATAAGCCCATAATTAGTTCTACGGATTTTGAGAAAAATCGGTTCAGACAACGAAAAAATGCATTAAGTGAGGCAAAATAAGAAAACATGGATTTTTCGTTCAAACTGTCTATGATAATCTAGTTGTGTCTCAAAGAATCGGATTTTGTCGGATGTAATTTTTGCATAATTTTATTCGAAAGGGGTGTCTGTTTCATGTACCAAATGGCCGAAGCTGCAATTTGCTGCAATTTTTAGATACGCTCCATGAAAGAAACGAAATGCATTAGTTTTGTATAAAATGTTATTGCTTCAATCAACATAGCGGTACTTTATATATAAACATTTTATGTAAACATTTTTTTTCACGAAGAGGAAGTCCATTGACCACTCTTTAATTCCCATTTCAAAAGATGTAATAATTCCATTAACTTCTTTAAATAAAGTTCCTTGAACATGTGGTCCGTTTTTATATAAAATTCAATATAAATTACCAACGAAAAATTTTCTATGTTTGAGGGGCTATAACTTTATAGTAACACCATATATCGTCAAAATTCTTTCAGAATTGTCCTATTTGAAGTGTTCTCTATAAAATGAAATCATAAAATTTTAAAAAAAGTCAACAACACATTTTTCGATTTTTGTCCACTGTGGCACCATTGTGTGGATCGTCACGAAATATATATTTGACCACTCTTTCCGGTACCCCCCACACAAAAGAGTTGCTCTCGAATCTCTTTGATTTCTCTCTAAGCATCTTGCATTCGCTGCCTCAATTACGATGGCAAGTATCGATCTTCTCTTTATGGTACCTCCCCCACAAAAATTCAACAATTGTGTCGATATGTCGGTAGATGAAAGTTTAAATTCACATAGGCTGAAGGTATATCTCTGTCGACAAACCGATGAATCACCATATAATATAAAGGACGCAATAGAATTCAAAAATAAATTAATGGACATAAATATTGAAGAAGACGAGATATTAATATCATTTGACGTGGTGTCTTTGTTCCCTAGCGTACCAATAAATCTAGCTTTAAAAACAATCGAGGAAAAATGGAACATTTTAGAAAAATATACAAATATTCCCAAGGATCTTTTTAGAGAAATACTAAACCTTTGCATTAAAGACTCTAGATATTTCAAATATTCTGACAAGGTGTACGAACAACGAAAAGGACTTTCCATGGGATCGCCGGCGTCACCGATCATTGCTGACATTGTAATGGAGGAATTATTGGACGCTTCGATAGAAAAACTGACGACAAAGCCGAGAGTAGTAACTAAATATGTAGACGATATTTTCTGTATAATTAAAAAAACGGAAATCGACAACACATTAAATAGTTTGAATTCATTCAACACAAGTATACAATTCACTCATGAAACGGAGAGCAATGAAAAACTATCATATTTGGACGCAGTAGTAATCAGACAAGGAAATAAACTTAAGTTGGATTGGTACCAAAAACCAACAGCATCTGGACGATTGATCAACTTTTATTCTAAGCATCCTCGACGTATAAAAATAAACACAGCTATTAATTTCATTAAAAGGGTATTAACCATAAGTGACGAACAATTTCACCCAAAGAACGAACAGAAAATACGCCATATATTAAGCCAAAATGACTTCCCATCCAGAACCATTGTGGATCTTATCAAGCATGCAAAATCAAACTGCAAAAAGGAACCAAAGCAAGAAAAACTGTATTAAACCATAACCTACATTCCGGGATTCTCAGAGAGACTGTGCAAATCGAATATTTACAATAAGGACCGATATCAAATAGCATTAAAATCAAATAATAAAGTCGACAGTATGTTTAGTAAAACAAAATCTAAAATTAAGAAAGAAGATAAGTGCAATGTTGTATATAAAATAAAATGTAATGGGGACGGAACCGACTTATGCCAAAAGGTATATGTCGGAACGACTAAAACAAAACTAAAAACTAGACTTTCCGGACACAAATCGGATCAAAAAACTGACAAACCTCTTGAACAAAAGACAGCTAGCAGCTCATTGCACATTAACAGGACACAAACCAGACTTTAATAATGTTGACATACTATCACAAGAAAATAACTATAAGAGACGATTCACATTAGAAATGTTACACATAATAAATTTACCTAACGAAAAACGGATTAATTATAAGACTGACACAGACCACTGTGCTCACATTTACAGAAACATAGTCCATAAGCACAGACGTAAGAAAGCTCAGTTTGATGGTGACATTAGATTCGAGTAGCCGCATCTCTCTCTAAAACATGTAATTTATAATTTTTGTGTTATACGTTTATTGTTAAATTAATTTGTAACTTGTGTTTTTACAATAGATCCCTGAAGATGATTACCGATGGTAATCGAAATATCGGATAATAAAGATCAAAAGCAATAAAAACCTCGTTTTTTAATGACCTAAAGCCAAACAATAACAAAAATCAAAAAGCCGACTGATACTTTTTTATTTGTTTGTCCTCCTAAACCTATATAGATTAGATCTAATTTGGCATTTTGGGTTCTAATTCCCGCAGAGAATTGCTATCGAAAGATTTTCAGCACTTCGAAGCAATTTGCCTAATTTTTAAAAACATCGTCTGTAATATGGATTTTGGAAATCCTTTTGGTGTAGAAAGTGGTTAAAATACATATATCCACGTTTAAATACAGGTATTGCATTCGCGAATATGTCGAATAGAGATATGTGTATAGTATTAAATAATAAAAAAAAATACTCCAAAAAGAAGAATAACTCGAATCCGTGATTGCAGTTTAGACTTGTAAATTACAGAAAATTACATTAAAACAAGTAAAAAATGTTGATTAGGATTCAAAATCAAAAGTTTTGCGGAGGAGACACTTTAAGGAATGGATGGACATTGGCCATTATGGAAGTGGATCTCCAGCCACTACATCTGGTGCTATTGGGGGTTTCTTCAACCTTCGTGCTGTCTGCTCAAGAAGTATGGACTTGCCCCTGAAAAAATTTTACCATCGTAATTGAGGCAGCGAATGCAAGTTGCTTCAACAAAAATCAACGTGATTCGATTGCAGGTCTTAAAGTGAACTTATCCGAAATTTTGTGTGGGAGGTACCGGAAGGAGTGGACAAATATAGTCCATTTTTATACCCTCAGCCTTTAGGCTAAAGAGGGTATTTACACTTTGATACGACCAAAAATGTGCCTCATCGAAATAATGGTTTTAGACACCAAGTATGTTTGTACGATATCCGTTTCAGACAATTTTGAGTAGATCTAGCAATGTCCGTCCGTCTGTCTGTCTGTCTGGCTGGTGCGCACGATAACTCTCGAAGGGATCAATCGATTCGGTTCAAATTTTGGGTATCGAAATATTTTGTCCAGATTCGATTTAAGTTCGAAGATGGCCCATATAGGTCCACTCCTTCAGGTACCTCTCCCACAAATGTTCAAAAATTGTCGCAAAACTTGTGCGCACGATAACTCTTGTAGGGAATAACCGATTTGGTCCATACTTTGCACATCGTGTAATTTCTACCAAACACAGATGAGGTTCCAATATGGACTCAATAGGTCCACTCCTTCGGGTACCTCCCACACAAAATTTCGGAAAAGTTCAGTTTAGGACCTGGTCTCGAACCGCTTTGATTTTTGTTTACGCAAGTTGTATTCGCTGTCCTCTATACGACGCCGTAAGTTTCATTAGGGGCAAGTCCATACTTCCTGAGAAAATAGCCTGAAAGTTACAAAATACCCTATGACACCGTGTGTAGTGGTTGGAGCGCAAGATAACTATCGAACGGATCTGCCGATTTGGTTCAAAATTTGGCTTCCGTAATATTTTGTCCAAACTTAGTTCAAGTTCAAAGATGGGTTATATCGGTCCACTCCTTCCAGTACCTCCCCCACAAAAGTTCGAAAATGTTCGGAAAATTTGTGGGTACGATAACTCTTGAAGGAAGTAACCGATTTTGTTCACACTTTGCACATTATGAAATTTCTACCAGACTTAGATGAGGTTCCAATATGGACGCAATCGGTAAACTCCTTCGAGTACCTCCCACACAAAATTTCGGAAAAGTTCAGTTTAGGACCTGCTCTCGAATCGCCTTGGTTTTTGTTGTAACATCTTGTATTCACTGTCCCCATACGAAGGTACAAATTTCCTCAGGGGCAAGTCCATACTTCTTGAAAAAATAGCCTGAAAGTTGAAAAACAAACCCTATGACACCATGTTTATGGATGGAAGCGCAAGATAATTCTCGAACGGAAATGCCGATTCCGGCCAAAATTTGGCCTTCGTAATATTGTTTCCAAACTTAGTTTAAGTTCGTAGATAAGCCATATCGGTCCACTCCTTCAGGTACCTACCCCACAAAAGTTCAAAAATATTCGGAAAAATTGAGCGCACGATAACTCTTGATGGGAGTGACCGATTTGGTCCATACTTTACACGTTCTCATAATATCTACCAGATATATATCAGGTTCGAATATGTACTATATTTGTCCACTCCATCCCGTACCTCACACACACAATTTTGGATGAATTCACTTTATGACCTGCTATTTAATCACTTTGATTTTTGTTGAAGCAACTTACATTCGCTGCCTCAATTACGATGGTAAAAGTTGTTGCAGGGGCAAGTCCATACTTCTTGAGAAAACAGCCCGAAAGGTGTAAAACCCCCCTATGGCACCCTCATGGTCTATGTCGGTCCATTCCTTTAAGTACATTTTCCGCAAAATTTTTGAACTTCAATCCTAATCAACATTTTTGTCGGTTCATAAGACCAAAATTTTGAAACCCCCTAAATACATAAGTTTTTTGTGAAAAAAGTGTTTCAATTTGCACAGGCTGAGGGTATATCTCTGTCGGCATAGCCGACTGATACTTTTTTACTTGTTGAACTTGATCTATATCTGGTAGATGTATTAGGATGTGTAAAGTATGGACCAATTCGGCCACTCCCTTCAAGAGTTACCGTACGAACAATTTTTCCGAACATTTTTGAACTTTTGTGTGGGAGGTACCTGAAGGAGTTAACCGATGTGGCTTATCTTCGACCTTTAACTATGTTTGGACAAAATATTACTAAGGCCAAATTTTGGACCGAATCGGCAGATCCTTTCGAAAGTTATCTTGCACTCCAACCACCACACGGTGTCATAGGGTTTTTTTTTGCAACTTTGGGGCTATTTTCTCAGGAAGTGTGGATTTGCCCCTGATGAAACTTGTACCGTCGTATAGGGGGCAGTGAATACAAGTTACTACAACAAAAATCAAAGCGATTCGAGAGCAGGTCCTAAACTGAACTTATCCCAAATTTTGTGTGGGAGGTACCCGAAGGAGTGGACTGGTTGAGTCCATATTGGAAACTCATCTAAGTCTGGTAGACATTCCACGATTTGCAAAGTATGGATCAAATCGGTTACTCCCTTCAAGAGTTATCGTACGTAAAAATTTTCCGAACATTTTCGAACTTTTGTGGGGGAGGTACTGGAAGGAGTGGACCGATATAACCCATCTTCGAACTTAACCAAAGTTTGGACAAAATATTACGAAAGCCACATTTTGGATCGAATCGATTGATCCGTTCGGAGTTATCGTGCGCTCTAGCCAGCCAGACAGACGGACGGACATTGCTCAATCGACTCCAAATTTTCTGAAACACATTTCGTCCAAACATACTTGGGGTCTAAAACCATTATTTCGATGAGGCACATTTTGCCCGTATGAAAGTGTATATACCCTTCATAGCCTAAAGGCTGAGGGTATAAAAAGAAAACATTTTAATCAGGAGTCGGGCAATACAAACTACGACTCACAGACTCCGAATCCTACTCGCAGTACTGTTTAAGACTACGAAACCCATATTTGTCTAAAAATATCTATGAAACAAGTGAGAAAAGGCTATACACCACTACTTCTGTGCATAATCTTTTCACTCGAAAACATTTCTTTTATGGAGATACGAAAGTTTTCACCTATTGGGCTTTTATACCAAATGACTTAAGGCGAACTGAACCAAAATAATTAATATTTAATTTTATATTTGACTACTGTCGGCATCACCAACATCAATAGGCTTCTATCTCTGAGAGAAAATTTCGTGATGATCCGATCAAAATTTCGACCTGTTAACGATTTATTACGATATCTCTATTATTTGACCATCTACGCCAACCTACTTTGCATAGTTTCAAACATGGGATTTTCTACTTTCTTAGTCTGGCTTTGCTTTTAGAAGTTCCCCAACCAAAGGTGTGATATCCGTCATCTATATTAATAAAAGAGTAGAGTGACTGATTCACTGACTGACTGATTGATTCATCAACGCCCAGACGAAACGGCTGAAGCTAGAATCCTGGAATTTTGGGTGTGGATCACTCTTGGTCCGAAGGGGTCAGATAAGGCTGGGTTTTTGGAAATTCGAACTGGAAGGGTACGAAAAGTACTAAAAGGTACTAAATATGGTACCGTTTGTATTTGGCGAACCGGTACAGCTAGAACTTCGCAATTTGGAATGAAGGTCACTGTTGGAGTGTAGGAAAGATGTGCTAAAGGGTTTTTAGAAATTCGAACTATAAGTGTACGAAAAGTACTAAAGTGTACTAAATTTGGTACCAATTCGTATTTTGTGAACGGATAAAAATTAAAGATTGAAATTTGGTGTGAAAATAAAGGTTAAAACGTACGGTTGACATAAGGGGGTGGTTTAGGAAAAGTGTACACATGTGTACGAAAAGTACTAAATGGTACTAAATTTGGTACAATTATGATTTGGGCGAACGGATAGAGCTGGAATCCTGAAATTTTGAACTAAGGCTACTGTTGGAGAATAAAATGGAAGTAGTCTTGAAAATTCGTACTTATGGGTACGAAAAGTACTAAATGGTACTAAATTTGGTACAATTATGATTTGGGCGAACGGATAGAGCTGGAATCCTGAAATTTTGAACTAAGGCTACTGTTGGAGAGTAAAATGGAAGTAATTTGAAAATTCGTACTTATGGGTACGAAAAGTACTAAATGGTACTAAATTTGGTACAATTATGATTTGGGCGAACGGATAGAGCTGGAATCCTGAAATTTTGAACTAAGGCTGTTGTTGGAGAGTAAAATCGAAGTAGTTTTGAAAATTCGTACTTATGGGTACGAAAAGTACTAAATGATACTAAATTTGGTACAATTACGATTTAGGCGAACGGATAGAGCTGGAATCCTGAAATTTGAATTAAGGCTGATGTTAGATAGTAGAATGGAAGTAGTTATAAAAATTAGTACTTACGGGTACGAAAAGTACTAAATTTGGTACGATTAGGATTTAGGTTGAACGGATAGAGCTGGAATCCTGATATTTTGAATTAAGGCTACAGTTGGAGGTAATTTTGAAAATTCGTACTTATAGGTACGAAAAGTACTAAAGGGTACAAAATTTGGTACAATTACGATTTGGGCGAACGGATAGAGATGGAATCCTGAAATTTGAATTAAGACTGCTGCTAGCGATTAGGATGGAAGCAGTTTTGAAAATTCGTACTTATTGGTACAACAATTACTAAATGGTACTAAATTTTGTACAATATGGATTTACGTTGAGCGGATAGAGCTGGAATCCTGAAATTTTTGAATCAAGGATGCAGTTGGAGCGTAGTATGGAAGCAGAATTGAAAATTCGTACTTATGGGTACGAATAGTACTAAATGGTACAGAATTTGGTACAATTGCGATTTGGGCGAACTGATAGAGCTGGAATCCTGAAATTTTGTACTAAGGCTACTGTTGGAGAGTAGAATGGAAGTAGTTTTGAAAATTCGTATTTTATGGGTACGAAAAGTACTAAATGATACTAAATTTGGTACAATTATGATTTAGGCGAACGGATAGAGCTGGAGTCCTGAAAATTGAATTAAGGCTGATGTTAGATAGTAGAATGGACGTAGTTTTGAAAATTCGTACTTATGAGTACGAAAAGTACTAAATGGTAATAATTTTGTACTATTACCATTTGGGCGATGGGATAGAGATGGAAACCTGAAATTTGAATTAAGGCAGCTCTTAGAGAGTAGAATGGAAGCAGTTTTGAAAATTCGTACTTATGGGTACAACAAGTACTAAATGGTACTAAATTTTGTACAATTTGCATTTAGATTGAGCGGATAGAGTTGGAATCCTGAAATTTTTGAATTAAGGCTGCAGTTGCAGAGTGGAATGGAAGTAGATTTGAAAATTCGTACTTATGGGCACGAAAAGTACTAAATGGCACTAAATATGGTACACTTACGATTTGGGCGAACGGATAGAGCTGGAATCCTGAAATTTTGTAGTAAGGCTACTGCTGGAGAGTAGAATGGAAGTAGTTTTGAAAATTCATGCTTATGGGTACGAAATGTACTAAATGATACTAAATTTGGTACAATTATGATTTAGGCGAACGGATAGAGCTGGAATCCTGAAACTTTGAATTAAGATTGATGTTGTAGTATGGGATGGAGATAATTTGAAAATTCGTACTTATGGGTTACGAAAAGTAATAAATTTGGTACAATTAAGATTTGGGTCATCGGATAGAGCTGAATTTCTGAAGTTGGGAATAAAACTTGCTGCTGGATTATAAGAATGGCTACTGTTGGATTGTAGAATGGAGTTGTTTTGAAAATTCGTACTTAAGGTTACGAAAAGTACTAAGTGGTACTAATTTTGGTACAATTTGAATTTAGTGTGAACGGTTAGAGCTGTAGCCCTAAAATTTCGAATTAACATTGATGTTAGAGTATGGGATTGAGATAATTGGGAAATTAGTACTTCGTAGGCTACATTTGGAGTGTAAAATGGAAGTAGTTTTGAAAATTCGTACAAAAAGTACCAAATTTGGATTTGGGTGAACGAACAGAGCTGGAATAATGAAATTTAGAATTAAACTTGATGTTTGCGGAACGGATAGAGCTGGAATCCTTAAATTTGGAAATGCGATTACTGTTGGAGTATAGGATTACGGTAGTTTTGGAAATTCGTACTTATGAGTACGAAAAGTACTAAATGGTATTAAATTTGGTACAATTTGGATTTGAGTGAACGAATATACCTGGAATCCTTAAATTTGGAATTGAGATTACTGTTGGAGTATAGGATTACGGTAGTTTTGGAAATTCGTACTTATGAGTACGAAAAGT
Organism: Musca autumnalis; assembly: GCF_047663935.1. Classification (NCBI taxonomy): domain Eukaryota; kingdom Metazoa; phylum Arthropoda; class Insecta; order Diptera; family Muscidae; genus Musca; species Musca autumnalis. The sequence continues at coordinate 252,164,283 of NW_027411644.1, forward strand.
ACTAAATTGTACTAAATTTGGTACAGTGGGTATTTTGGGGAACGGATAGAGCTGGAATCCTGAAATTGGGAATTGAGATTATAGCTGAAGTCTAGGATTGAGGTAGTTTTGGGAATTCGTACTTATGGGTACGGAAAGTACTAAATGTGTATTAAATTTGGTACAATTTGGATTTGAGTAAAGGAATACACCTGGAATCCTTAAATTTGGAATTGAGATTACTGTTGGAGTATAGGATTACGGTAGTTTTGGAAATTCGTACTTATGAGTACGAAAAGTACTAAATGGTACTAAATTTGGTACAGTGGGTATTTTGGGGAACGGATAGAGCTGGAATCCTTAAATTTGGAATTGAGATTACTGTTGGAGTATAGGATTACGGCAGTTTTGGAAATTCGTACTTATGAGTACGAAAAGTACTAAATGGTACTAAATTTGGTACAGTGGGTATTTTGGGGAACGGATAGAGCTAGAATCCTGGAATTTGGTAAGACTACTGTTGGAGTGTAGGATTAAGACATGCAGGTAGTTTTTGAAATTCGTACTTATGGGCACGAAATACACTGATAGCGCTGGAATCCTGTTTTTTGAAATTAAGTTTACTGGTGAAGTGAAGGATTAAGGTAGTTTTGGAAAATCGTTCTTATGGGTACGAGACTACTTAATGACACTCAATTTGTTGTTGGGTGTAGGGACAGTTCTGGAATCTGTATTTTTTTTTGGATTTAGTGTGAGTATTGGTGTGCAATGTTGGTCTTGCTGTTAACATGTAAGGCTGATCTCTTAGATCTTTTGAAAATCGAATAAAAGCGGTACGAACAGTACTAAAATATTAAACAATAAATATTGATTAAAATTGGTATAAGTACTATAAAATTTTCAGTGTTCGCCATTTCCATTATATTATATTATTGTTTATTTGTTTTTTATATCCTTTCCGCATACGAAGTAGCGGGCACTTTGCTAGTTATTATTAAAATCGCAAAAATGAGAAGTTGGGTTCTATTAACGACTATTGCGATATCTTCGTTGTTTGACCACCTACGACAACCTACGTTACATTGTAATAAAGGTGATATTTTCTACTTTCATTGCCACGTTGTGCTTTTTGTAGATCCTTATAGACGCTGAGATATTTGCTTTGGAATAAAATGTTGACTTTTTCTCCAAATAAAGTTTTTGCTCATTCCGACCACTAAATATTATCCGACCATCACCAAAATCAATAGGCTTCTTCCTCTGTGAGACCCTCATTAACCCCTTAAAATTTCGTGACGATCCGATCAAAATTGCGCCCAGTAGCGTGATTTCCAAAAAAAATGGAAAAATGGGATATATTATCGACTATTGCGATATCTCCGTTATTTGGTCACCTACGCCGACTTCGTTTACATCATTGTAAACATGGGATCTTCTACTTTCATTATCAGGCTTTGCTTTTGGAAAGTCCCCAACCAAAGCTGTGATATTCGTCATTATAACTAAAATTGCAAAAATGAAATTTTGGGTGTAACTTGCGACTATTGTGATATCTTCGTTGTTTGATCACCTACGAGAACCTACTTTACATCGTTTGAAAGGTGATATTTTCTACTTTCATTGTCAGGTCTTGCTTTTGGTATAAACCATGTAGAAGCTGAGATATTCGCTTTGGAAAAACGTTGTCTTTTTATCCACATAAGTTTTTTTGCCCATTCCGACCCCTAAATATTGTCCGACCATCACCAAAATGAATAAGCTTCTTCCCCTCCGGGACCGCCATCAACACCCAAAATTTCGTGACGATCCGATCAAAATTGCGGCCTATAGCGTGATTACAAGGTTTAGATGGACAGACGGACGGACGCACACACATAGCCAGATCGACTCAGCTCGTCGAGACATTCATTTTGGTATATATAAGTAGTCTACGACCATTATTTCGATGCGTTACAAACTTTTTGGCCAAAACCTACTTATAATACCCTTCCCACATAGTGGTGTAGGATATAAAAAGCCCGGTAAAAGTCATGATAACTTTATATATAGCTGTTGTTCCTACTTATTTTTATCTTAATTATATGAGTAGATGTATATGGACTCGATGACATTAAAAACATTCCAAGGACTATGCCCAAAGAATAACTTCTGTCGGCACAGCGGAGGCAAATCTATGAAAATGCATAACATTCGTTTTCTGGATAACAAGTAAAAAAGTATCAGTCGGGTTTGCCGACAGAGATATATCCTCAGCCTGTGTGACTTGAGATTTTTATCTATCGAATACAAGCTACATAGCCAACATCTTTTTCCCAAAAATTGTGTAGTCAGAGAGTTTCAGAATTTCGTGGCCTTTTTGGACGTATAAATATCGAAACATTTGGGGTATATAACTTCACACGATTGTGGGCGTTGCGAATAAATGATTAAGTTGTGCTCATAAATTTGAGTTCGATAAACGCGCAAAAGTTTTGCACTTCTGTAGAGAAAATACCTGCAAGAATGGATAGATTTTTGTGGATCTAATTTTGGAAGTCATTCCTTTTTATAGTTATTGTCCCAAGTCGTCATTTTAGTTGGTCACCGTAACATTTAGAGCTTCTGGGCCATTATATCAGGAATCATGGACTTACCCTCGAAAAATAGAGTATCGCTGTAAACAATTCCGCAAGAAGTATCATTGGTCAAAATGTCCTATGCATCCTCGAACTGCACTTAAATTGCACTTATGTTGAATTTTTGTGAGGGAGGTATACGAAGATATTGTCCCATATAGACCCACTTGGTAATTGATATATGTACGTCTGGAAGTAATTTTAGGACGTTCAAAGTTTCGATGAAATCGGATATTTGAAATCGATTTGGATCTTCGAGAGTTATTGTGCGCACCATTTTAGGGAATCATTTTAAATCTTGTGGGGATGTGCCTCATGGAGTGGACCGATATGACTTAAAGTTTCGACAAAATATTGCGAGATCCAAAGTTTGGACCAAATTGGTTGATCCGTTCGAAAGTTGTTATGCGCTCGTGCCAGACAAACGGACGAACTGGGCTAAATCGACTCCTAATTGTTTAAGGCGTATTTCTTCAAAACATATGTGAAGTCGAAGACCATTATTTCGTTATTATTTTTAGGCTATGGGTACAATATAAAATACAAATTACAGCAGAAACACACAACCAATGTTTGAGCATTAATTTCGTATACACGGTTGATAGGGAAAAAATCAGGTGGGTCTGCTACTTATAGCAGAAATTTTTCCAAAATAGGAATACAAAATGTTGATTAAGGCAGTAAAAAAAATCTAATTGGTTTTTCGTGAACCACGCAAACCTTTGATATATCGTATATTTTGTCCAATAGACATGCGATTTCAAGCACTTCTAATCCGCACAATACTGAACTCGAATTTTTTAATAACGAATGAGTTTAAAGCCTCAAGACATATACAGAATTTATTTGTTTATTTATATACAAAATTCCGCGGCACTTTTCTATTTGATAATGAAATGACATTGCATAAAAAAAGTTATTCAGATTTTGTTGGCGTTTTTTATTGTTGGACTGCAGAATTTTACATCTTTGTGTTTATTTCAGCTTTAGTCCATATTTTGTTGTATTCAAGTATTTGAATAACAACAAAATGTTTTACAGTGGATATGAAATTGATTAGTTGCGGTCTGCAGTCCAACAATAAAAAACGCCAACAACAATAATAGGCATCAGCACGGCCTTGTTGATCAATGCGTAATGCAAAAACAACAACTTTCTCGTTGTTTTACCCCCGCTTATTGAAGCAGCACTCCTATGTTCGTATTCTTTGCAAAGCAAAGACGACATAAAAACAGTGGTGGATATGAAATTCTTTAGTTCGACTCAAATTGTAGCGTAATCAGTTTTAGGGCCATATAGCAAATTTCTCATTTTGTTTAATTTGCTGGATGGGCTTATTGACCTGTTTATCGATACAGAGTCGGCGGAAAAGGGAACTGATGAAGTTGTTTGGTGACAACTGAAACTATAGTATTCCCTACCCTCCGCCCGCAACTAATCAATTTCATATCCACTGTAAAACATTTTGTTGTTATTCAAATACTTGAATACAACAAAATATGGACTAAAGCTGAAATAAACACAAAGATGTTATTCAGATTTTACTGAAAGTTTCTCTCAAAAAGTGTATTCAAACAAAAAAATTTAAAATTTTTCTTAGACAACTTGTTAATAAAGTACATTTTCGCTACAGAACTCTCAGAACAGTATACGTTTTCATTTGTTATTTCCAAAAACAGAGATTTACCCTCAGCATGTTTAAATTGAAGCACTTTTTTCCCGATAATAAACTTATGTATTTAGGGGGTTTTCAAAATTTTGGGCTTATGAAACCACAAAAATGTGGATTAGGATTAAAGTTCAGAAGTGAACAAATATAATCCATATTGGAAGCTGATCTATATCTGGTAGATATATTAGCATGTGTAAAGTATGAACCAAATCGGTCACTTCCTTCAAGAGCTATCGTGTGCACAATTTTCCGAAAATTTTTAAACTAAAATTGGGCAAAATATTAAGAAAGCCAAATGTTTGACCCAATCGGCATATCCGTTGGAGAGTTATCTTGCGGTGTCATAGGGGTTTTTTGCAACTTTCAGGCTATTTCCTCAGGAAGTATGGACTTGCCCCTGATGAAACTTGTACCGTTGTGTGGGGGCAGTGAATATAAATTGTTACAACAAAAATCAAAGCAAACATGTGCAAAATATGGAACAAATCGGTTACCCCTTCAAGAGTAATCGTGCGCACAAATTTTCCGAAGATTTTCGAACTTTTTTGAAGGAGATATCGGAAGGAGTGGACCAATATAACCCATCATCGAACTTAAAGTAATTTTGGACAAAATATTACGAAAGATAAATTTTGGACCGCATCGGTTGATCCGTTCGAGAGTTATGCCTAAATCAACTCCAAATTTTCTGAAACGGATTTCGTCCAAACATATGGGATCTACAACCATTATTTCGATGGGGCACATTTTGCCCGTATGAAAGTGTATATACCCTTGTTAGCATAAATGCTGTGGGTATAATAAACGGACTGAAGAATAATAAGGCTGAAGATAACTTGTATGCATCAGCTAGTTAGCACCATCTGGCAGGAAGAACGCGTACCCGATGATTGGAACGTGAGCATCCTATATCCGGTCCACAAGAAAGGAGATAAGACTGTGTGTTCCAATTACGGGGGCATAAGTACGGGATATTGTGTGAACGACTAAAGCCTATGGTCAATGAAATAATTGGGCCATATCAGTGAGGCTTAAGACCTGGCAATTCTACCATTGACCAGATATTTTGTTATTCTTTATTTACTCATCCGTTATCCGGATATATGTAAGCGATCGTTTAATTAATTTTTGTAAAGTTTTTCGCATTTTAGTTATCTATCTATATTAATAAAAGAGTAAAGTGATTGACTCACTGACTGACTGATTGATTCATCAACGCCCAGACGAAATGGCTGAAGCTAGAATCCTGAAATTTTGGGTGTGGATCACTCTTGGTCCGAAGGGGTCAGATAAGGCTGGGTTTTTGGAAATTCGAACTGGAAAGGTACGAAATGTACTAAAAGGTACTAAATATGGTACCGTTTGTATTTGGCGAACCGGTACAACTAGAACTTTGCAATTTGGAAAGAGGGTCACTGATGGAGTGTAGGAAAGATGTGCTAAAGGGTTTTTGGAAATTCGAACTATAAGTGTACGAAAAGTACTAAAGTGTACTAAATTTGGTACCAATTTGTATTTTGTGAACGGATAAAGATTAAAGATTGAAATTTGATGTAAGAATCAAGGTTAAGAGGTACGGTTGACATAAGGAGGTGGTTTAGGAAAAGTGTACACATGTGTACGAAAATTACGAAATGGTACTAAATTTGGTACAATTATGATTTGGGCGAACGGATAGAGCTGGAATCCTGAAATTTTGAACAAAAGCTACTGTTGGAGAGTAAAATGGATGTAGTTTTAAAAATTCGAACTTATGGGTACGAAAAGTACTAAATGGTACTAAATTTGGTACAATTAGGATTTAGGTTGAACGGATAGAGCTGGAATCCTGAATTTTTAAATTAAGGCTACAGTTGGAGGGTAGAATGGAGGTGGTTTTGAAAATTCGTACTTATAGGTACGAAAAGTACTAAAGGGCACTAAATTTGGTACAATTACGATTTGGGCGAACGGATAGAGCGGGAATCCTGAAATTTGAATTAAGGCTGCTGTTAGAAAGTAGAATGGAAATAGTTTTGAAAATTCGTACTTATGGGTACAACAAGTACTAAATGGTACAAAATTTTGTACAATTTGGATTTAGGTTGAGCGGATAGAGCTGGAATCCTGAAATGTGAAATTGAGATTTCTGTTGGAGTGTAGGATTGTGGTAGTTTTGGAAATTCGTACTTATGGGAACGAAAAGTACTAAATTTGGTACAATTGGGATTTGGAATCTGGAATCCTGAAATTTAGAATTGAGATTTTAGTTGAAGTCTAGGATTGAGGTAGTTTTGGAAATTCGTACTTATGGGTACGAAAAGTACTAAATGGTATTAAATTTGGTACAATTTGGATTTGAGTGAACGAATACACCTGGAAACCTTAAATTTGGAATTGAGATTATTGTTGGAGTATAGGATTAAGGTAGTTTTGGAAATTCGTACTTATGGGTACGAAAAGTTCTAAATGGTACTAAATTTGGTACAGTGGGTATTTGGGGGAACGGATAGAGCTGGAATCCTGGAATTTGGTAAGACTACGGTTGGAGTGTAGGATTTAGACATGCAGGTAGTTTTTGAAATTCGTACTTATGGGCACGAAATACACCAAATGGTACAACTTGAATTTGAGTGCACTGATAGCGCTGGAATCCTGTTTTTTGAAATTAAGTTTACTGGTGAAGTGAAGGATTAAGGTAGTTTTGGAAAATCGTTCTTATGGGTACGAAGAGTACTTAATGGCACTCAATTTGTTGTTGGGTGTAGGGACAGTTCTGGAATCTGTATTTTTTTGGATTTAGTGTGAGTATTGGTGTGCAATGTTGGTCTCGCTGTTAACATGTAAGGCTGATCTTTTTTATCTTTTGAAAATCGAACTAAAGTGGTACGAACAGTACTATATTAAACAATAAATATTGATTAAAATTGGTATAAGTACAATAAAATTTTTGTGTTCGCCATTTCCATTATATTATATTATTGTTTATGTGTTTTTTATATACTTTCCGCATACGAAGTATCGGGCACTTTGCTAGTATATATATAAAAGAGTAAAGTGATGACTGACAGATCTACAACGCCCAGACGAAACGGCTGAAGCTAGAATCCCCAAATTTTGTGTGAGGATTAGTCTTGGGGCGAAGATGCTCGATAAGGCTGGGTTTTTTGGAAATTCGTTCTAGAAGGGTACGAAAAGTACTAAAATGTACTAAAAATGGTACCATTTGTGTGGGGGCCGACTAAGAATCAACGCCCAGACGAAACGGCTGAAGCTAGAATTCCCAAATTTTGGGTGAGGATTAGTCTTGGGGCGAAGGTGCTCGATAAGGCTGGGTTTTTGGAAATTCGTCCTACAAGGGTGCGAAAAGCACTAAAATGTACTAAAAATGATCAAATTTGTGTGGGGGCCGACTAAGAATCAACGCCCAGACGAAACGGCTGAAGCTAGAATTCCCAAATTTTGGGTGAGGATTAGTCTTGGGGCGAAGGTGCTCGATAAGGCTGGGTTTTTGGAAATTCGTCCTACAAGGGTGCGAAAAGCACTAAAATGCACTAAAAATTTTCAAATTTGTGTGGCTGACCGCCTAATAATCAACGCCCAGACGAAACGGCTGAAGCTGGAAACCTGAAATTTTGTGTGAGGGTTAGTTTTGGGGCGAAGGTGCTCGATAAGGCTGGGTTTTTTGAAATTCGTCCTGCAAGGGTGCGAAAAGCACTAAAATGTACTAAAAATTGTCAAATTTGTATGGCTGACCGCCTAATAATCAACGCCCAGACGAAACGGCTGAAGCTAGAAACCTGAAATTTTGTGTGAGTGTTAGTCTTGGGGCGAAGGTGCTCTATAAGGCCGGGTTTTTGGAAATTTATCCTACAAGGGTGCGAAAAGCACTAAAATGTACTAAAAATGGTAACATTTGTGTGGCTGACTGATTAATAATCAACGCTCAGACGAAACGCCTGAAGCTAGAATCTTGAAAATTTGAGTGAGGGTTAATCTTGGGGGGAAGGTGCTCGATAAGGCTGGGTTTTTGGAAATTCGTCCTAGAAGGATGCGAAAAGCACTAAAATGTACTAAAAATTGTCTCATTTGTGTGGCTGACCGCCTTATAATCAATGCCGAAACGGATGAAGCTAGAAGCTTGAAATTTTGAGTGTAGGTTGGTGTTGGTATGTAGGCGTGAGATAAGGCTCGGTTTTTGGAAATTCGAACTGGAAGGGTACGAAAAGTACTAAATGGTACTAAATATGGTACCCTTTGTATTAGGCAAACGGGAAAAGCTAGAATTCTGAAATTTGGGATGAGGGTCACTGGTGGAGAGTTAGAAAGATGTACCATAGGGTTTTTGGAATTTCGACCTAGAAGTGTACGAAAAGTACTAAAAGTTATAAAATTTAGTACCAGTTGTATATTTTGAACGGCTATAGCTAGAATCTTGAAATTTGGTATGGAAATAAAGGATGGGAGGTGGTGTTTATGAAAGGAAATTCGTTCTCATGTGTACGAAAAGTACTAAAGTGTACTAAATTTAGTACAATTTGGATTTGAGTGAACGGATAAAGGTGGAAACTTGAATTTTAAAATTAAGACTACTATTGAAGAGTAGGATTGAGATATGAGGGTTATTTTTGGAAATTCGTACTTATGTGTACGAAAAGTACTAAATTTGGTACAATTTGGATTTGGGTGAATGGATAGAGGTGGAATCCTGAAATTTTGAATTATTATTACTGTTAGAGTATAGGATTGAGGTAGTTTTGAAAATGTGTACTTATTCGTACCAAAAGTACTAAACGGTCGTGAATTTGGTACAATTTGGATTTGGGAATAGGTGGAATCCTGTAATTTGGAATCAAGATTACTGTTGGACTGTAGGATTGAGTTAATCTTGGAAATTCGTACATATGGGTACGGAAAATACTAAATTTGGTACAATTTAAATTTAGGTAAACGGACAGAGATGGAATCTTGAAATATTGAATTAAGATTTCTATTGGTCTGTAGGATTGAACAAGTTTTGGAAATTTGTACGAAAGTACTAAATGGTACTCAATTTGGATTTGGGTGCACGGATAGAGCTGGAATCCTGAAATCTGGAATTAAGGTTACTGATGGAGTGAAGGATTGAGGTTGTTTTGGAAATTCATACTTATGGGTACGGAAGGTACTAAATGTGGTACAATTTGGATTTGGGTGAACAGATAGAGCTGGAATCCTGAAATTTATAATTAAAGTTACTTATGGGGTGTAAGATTGAGGTAGTTTTGGAAATTCGTACTTATGGGTACGGAAAGTACTAAATGGTACTAACTTTGGTATACTTTAGATTTGGGTGAACGAATAGAGGTGGAATCCTGAAATTTGGAATTAAGATTACTGTTGGACTGTAGGATTGAGTTAGTCTTGGAAATTCGTACTTATGTGTACGGAAAGTACTAAATTTGGTACAATTGAAATTTTCGTGGACCGATAGAGCTGGAATCCTGAAATTTGGAATTATGATTACTTATGGAGTGTAGGATTGAGGTAGTTTCGGATGTTCGTACTTATGGGTACGGAAAGTACTGAATGGTACTAAGTTTTGTACATTTTGGATTTGGGTAAACAGATAGAGCTGGAATCCTGAAATTTATAATTAAGATTACTTATGGAGTGTAGGATTGAGGTAGTTTTGGAAATTCGTACTTATGGGTATGGAATGTAATAAATGGCACTTAATTTAGTACAATCTATATTTGGGTGAACGGATAGAGCAGGAATCCTGGAATTCCGAGTTAAGGTTATTGTTGGAGTGTAGGGTTAAGGAAGTTTTGGAAATTCGTACTAATGGGCACGGAATGTACTAAGTGGTACTAAATTGGTACAATTTATATTTGGGTGAACGGAGAGAGCTGGAATCGTGAAGTTTAGATTACTGTTGGAGTGTAGGACTGAGATAGTTTTGGAAGTTCGTACTTATCGTTACGAAAAGTACTAAATGGTACTTAATTTCGTACAATTTATTTTTAGGTGGACGTGTAGGGTAGTATCCTGAAATTTGGAATTACTCTTGGAGATAGTTATTGAAATTCGTACTTTCATACGAAAAGTATTAATGGTATTATGAATAGAGATGGAATTCGGAAACTTGGTATTACAGACCCTCTTGATGTGTAGGGTTGAGGTATGGATGTGGTTGTGGATATACTTACAAAATGGCACAGAATTTGGTTCAAACTGTTATTGTGTAAATTAGTAGAGCTGAAATTGTGAAATTCGATATTATGTGTACGTACTTATGTATACGAAAAATACTAAATTGCGGTTGGGATTATGTTTTGGATAAAAGGCAGTAGTTTTTTAACTTATACGTATTATAGGTACTGAATTTGGTACCAGTTTGGCGTTGAAGGGATAAAGTGGAATTTCGAATTGTTGTAGAGGGATGGTGTTGGTGTTTAGATAAGAATTTTTTTTAAATGCATACAAATTCTGAAATTAGGCTTAGGGCTGGCTGACTTATTGAGAAATACACAATGGTATTAAATTTGACGTTGGTGTAGCAATGAAGCTGGAATAATATAATTAGTGTGTGAAAAGTACAAAATTGCAATCAATTTGGTATTGGGCTAAGGAATAGGTATATTATCTATTTGACAGGTTCATTTTTAGAAGTGGTCGTACAATAAATGTACTAGGAGTATTAAGTAATACTAAATATTGAAGCACTGGTATTGGGTGAATCGATAATTGAAATTTGTTGTGAGGATCACTGTTGAGATTTCATCAGAATGTTTATTAAAATCCACCTTTAAATGTATGAAAGGTTTCCACATGTAATACTATTGACATTGGGTGAACAAGTAGAGCTAAAACTGTAACAAGCTAATGAGCTAAGGTTCTGGATTCTAAAAATTGTACTGAATAACACGTTAACACGAATTCGGTTTCTAAATAATGTAATAATTGTTTCACAAACATCCCAGACGGGACAAGGGAGACTTCTCTCATATCAATGAGTGCACCCCGATTCATATTAGATCAGTGATATGGGACGTACTGATTATCGCCGAGTCCGAACGGCGTGCCTTACGACACCATTTGTAGAGAAGTTTTACATGACTGAAATACTCAGTAAATGTCGCCAACATTACTGAGGGGTATTTTGCAACCGTCGAAAATTTGATGTTGCCTGACCGGGGAATCGATCGGTTTTCTACATTTTGATATCACAAATTCCAAAATTCGGACTGAAATTTAAAATGTAGGTCGCTGTTGAAGTGTAGAGGTCTCTTTTTTTGAGATTCGAACAAAACATGCACGAACAGTACTTGAAAGAAATTAAATATCAATTTAAATAGCTATAAGTACATAAAAATGTTCAGTGTTCACCATATTAAATGTTTATTTGAATATTATTTCTTTTCCGCCTACGAAGTAGCGGGCATTTTGCTAGTATTATTATATAATGGTTGTCATCTCTCTGTTTTTTTTGCAGCATCAGTTTCATTGTTATAACATGTCCACTCCATGATGTTTTTGAGCCAGAATGTTTCTTTCCTTCCTCTAGCACGCCTTCCTTCATTTTTTCCTTTTTAAAATTGCTTGTAAGATTTTGTATTTGTTGTTCCTTAGTACGTGTCCAAGATATGCTATTTCGCGGCTGTTTTGTTGTTGTTATTAATTGCCGGCGTACATTCATCCTTCTTAGTACTTCGTCATTAGACATTTTCGCAGTCCATGCTATTTTCAGTACTCCCGGTACATATTTCGAAGGCTTCCAATTTTCATTTATCAGAGAATTTGAGCGTTCAAACTTTTGTTCCATATAGCAGACCAGATATTTACCTTGCGACAATTTCTGGAAAAGACCCAGGAAATAGAGATCGACACCCACCACCTTTTTGTCGATTATAAAGCAGCCTTCGACATCCCGATGCGTTCAAAGGTATTCCAAGCCATGTCTGAATTTGGAATCCCAGCAAAAGTCATTTACATTTTTTAAAACGAATTTAACTGATACCCTCAGTCCTATGCTAAAATAGGAAATAACATATCCGAACAGTTCAGGGGCCTAATTATGGTATTCGGTATCGAGTTATTTCGAACCGAGTACTCAAATTTGGTATGCTAGTATGCGATATCGAGTAAAATTATCGAGTTATCGGACAAATATTTGCTAGAATTTACTCGTAGCTACATTACCAAACGAGTAAACAAAAGGAACAAGAAAACAAGAAGATAAATGTGCAAATTGTTATTTGCTTTCGTACTATAAACCAAAATTTAAATTGGCAAAAAGTAAATGTTAAATGTGGCAAATTTCTAAACAAATTGAAAACAAAAACTAATTCCGAAAAAAGTTGATTGTTCTGGAGAGAATCGTATATGTTGTGGGCATAGCTTTTGCTCCATTTTATTCACAACATGTTTTACAATTTTTGATGTTGCACTCTGGCTCAAACCTAAAAGGAAATCATTGCCTATGTTGTGTTGGAAACTGCCACTTCCCAAAAGATTTAACGTTGCTGCCAGCTGCAAAATTGGTGGGACAGATAATGAAAGTTGTGTCGAAAATTCGTTAGCCTGAATCTCTGTCGAAATATACATATAAATATATGTATATATACATATATGTTTCAAACGAACACTTTAAAAATATGTACATTAAAATACTTACGCAGCATTTGTTAATGATAAAGGTTCACTGTGTAAACGAATTTGCCGTCGAATTAAATTAATATTGTTGTCATCTTCTTCGTCTGAAGACGATAATAAGAAAAACACAGACGTTTCTATTTTGTTATTCTTTTTGTTTATTTCTTACAAAATTGCGCCCAACAATTTGATAATTTTTTGTGAAAACAATTGTACATTTACTAAGGTAGACGCCTTAGTAATCTATAAAAACAATGTCTAAATGATTTATTAAAAATAATAAATTCACACGTTTTCTTAGTAAAACTTCTTTCTGAAATTATTGTTTAATATATTGTTCCACGAATTCAACAAATATTCACATTTTTTCATTCATAATTTTGATTTTCAATTTCTGATTTAAAACAAACACACAATTTTCCCATCTACCTTAATAACTTTCCTTCAAAAATACCTAGGCTTTCATAGTTAGATTACCGGTTATTTTGGAAATAATCGATAACGTTGATTTCCAGTTTTCGATCGAGTTCCCTCATGCCGTTTTTTTTAACGTCGATAACTTATTCACGAGCAAATTCTCGATCGATATCGAAAACCATAATTAGGCCCAAGTACCAAGAGAGGTTTCAGAGTAGAAGACAGAGTTTCGTCTGATCTCTTCAACATCCTGCTGCAAATGGTTATACGAGATGCAAACTTCAAAAGAAATGACACAACACACACCAATAACCTCATGTTACTTGTTTATGCCTACGACATTGGTGACGTCATTGGTCGATCGGTAACAGAAGTAGCTGATACCTTTAAGAAGGTCGAAAGAGAATCTGCCGTCTGACAGGAAACGATGACAAGACCAAGTTAATGGTGTGGACGAAATAAGAAAAATAAATGTATTGACCAACAGATACTAACTACCTTGGCTTAAGTAAAGAGTCACATCTCGATAAACAAAAATAACACTCTACAATACACTGATAGTATCCATGCTTATGTATGGTTCTGAAGCCTGGAAACTTGGGCAATGTGTGCTTGAGTGAAAAAATTTTCGAAAGATCTAGGGCCAATATGCGTTGAAGGTGAATATCGATGTCGAATGAACCGCGAGCTCTATTTGCTATATAACGACATCAGTGTAGTTAAGCGTATGATTGTGTTGACGTCATTCGCGTGACTTAACCTAGGTATATACACTCCGGTTAATCTGAATAGAACCAACTAATTTTTGCCTACAAATACCGTTATATCTAACGATAGGAGAGGAATTGAAAATTATATTTCTGTGGACATGTAAAGTATATAGTAGCCGATATTTTTAACACCTAACATGTTTCACATATGCTTTATAATGGTACTTTTTACTCACTTTATGAAAAAATGTCGAAATATTGGCATGTTTTAATGGTTCACCAGGATAGAACCACTATAAGAATTTGCACAAATCCTTTGTCAGATGTGCAAAACTTTTACAGAAAACTACATATAATTAAAAATAAAGGCCGTGAATGTCCATTGCCACCAAATATTGGGAAAAAAATTTATTTTATTTGTCCACAGCCAACGAAACTGCGTGGAACCCATCGACTTTCATTTATTTTACTCATAAAATATCAATCATTAAATTGGAAAGGCAGAAATTTGTATTATCTTTACCATATTCCTTCTGTTTCGGACTTATAAAGCTATCAAATGTGACTTCTTTGAGTTTTTTTGTAGTCTTGAATATATTGAACCCAATTCAGTATACAATTTTGACTTTGGAAATTGTTTCTAATGATTTCCTGGTAAGAATATTTTTTGGAGCTCTAAGCATCGAGTTTCATCTCATTTCAAGACCCTAATACAAATTGTTGCCCAATATTTGTTGGCAATGGACACTCACGGCCTTTATTTTTAATTATAAGTAGTTTTTCGTAAAAGCTTTGCACATCTCACAAAGGATTTGTGCAAATTCTTATGGTGGTTCTATCCTGGTGAACCATTAAAACATGCCAATATTTTGACATTTTTTTAAAGCGAGTAAAATGTACCGTTATAACGCATATGTGAAACATGTTAGATATCGAAAATATCGGCTACTATATACTCTACATGTCCACAAAAATATAATGTTCAATTCCTCTCCTATCGTTACATATAACGGTATTTGTACGCAAATTTGGTTGGTTCTATTCTGATGAACCGGAGTGTATCATATACAACAGATACAATGACAGGATACCTCTTGAAAGGTACTCCTTTCGCCACCGACCTTCAAAATATTTCGGACAAGTGCAGTTTAAGACCTGTACTCGATCGGAAAACAATTGTCTAATATATGAGCGTTGACACCACTTTGCCAGACAGGTTATGATATGATTATTAAAGACAAACGACGAATTTTTATTTGTCATAACTTTTTTTTTTATTTTTCATTGTCATCATTTCATTCATATAGAAGGGACCAGCGCGTATTTCCTTTACTTGCGGCCCTGGAATATATGCATAAATCAAATTATTTTTGTTCTAATTTATTATTTTGTGATTAAATCACCACTCACAAAAAGATCTTGAACCATCTTTCCTAATAACATTCGTGGGGGTACTGGTTCCGGTTGTGGTTCGGGCTTAGCTTCAGCTGAATTAATGGCCAATATCATGGCAATGGCAATAGTGAATACGTTGGCGAATTTCATTGTACCTCAGGAATTGTAGTCAAATGTTGAACTGATAATTGATGACTTTAACGACTGCTTTTATACCAACTCTTCTAATCGGTCGGTAACAATCAGCAAGCAATTCAAAAACATTCGCCTATTGTTAGAAATTAAATAAGTGAAATTGTTTTGAAAAATTAATTGTATTGAAGTGGTTATATGTTCTTTTGTTTTAATTATGTCAATAATTCTTTTCATCCAATAGGTATTTCCCACAGATTCGCTGCACAGATTGAGCTGATGTCGATATTTTTATAAAAGGTTTTTTGGGTGTCCCATCTAGATCGAAAAAAATTAGCTGATTATCATTTTAGGCGTATAGAAAGTACATGTATACAAATCTGTACCGATTTAAAAAAGATTGGGTACGTACGTATTTTTAGACCAAATTCTGTTACATTTTCCAAATATCATCAAATTTTTACAGTGTGTTTTATGCATATAATACCTCAAATCGAACGAAAGTTTACCGATTTTAATATAATTTGGCAAAAGTATTTCTTGCCGAAATACGGTGACGTTTACAAAATTTCATCGAAATGAAACATACATCAAATGCATAAAATTTGCCGAAAATATATGGAAACTATATTCAGATCTGAACCGATACTCATCAACAGTAATAGCGTTCGTCCTTTGGGCAAAAAATTACCATCCACGATTTCCACACGGATATGACGGACGAACGGACATGCATAGATCGATTCAGAACATGATGCTATATAGACCATTAAGAGTAACAACCATGGGTCTATCTCGTTTCAAGGACCTTTACCGCAGTGTGGTTTAGGGTATAGAAAGAAAATAGTGCAAATAGTCAAGGTTCATTTGGAACGAAAAAATTGGTCATTTGTTTGCCATAAATCGACCAAAAAAAAAATTTAAAATACCCTTTCTTCCCTAGATCGTATTACTCAGATCATCAGAATTATTTGAAAACTACAGCAATAGATCTAAAAAGCGGCAACTGAATGTTGTCAGTGCACTCACTATTGGTAATTTGTCCTGTTTTTAAGTCAAAAATAACAGTGGACTTATGGGCCTTTAATAAATTTCTAATGATTTATATACAAAAGTGGACTAAAACGTATAATTCGGTTATAGCGAACATAGGTTATAAGAAACTACGTTTACGTTTATGTGTTGTTTTAAGTAAGAAGTTATGCGAGATGCGAAGGTCAAAAGAAGTGGAACAATATATACAAACTGCCATAAGTTACTTGCTTATGCCGATGACTTTGACATTAAAGTTCGATCGGTAAAGGAAATCTGCTAAAGTCGGTCCGACAGTAAACGGCGATAAAACCAAGTTGATGGTATCGACGAGTAATACGTCGATCAGCTATGAATGCTGGTACCTACAATTTTGAGTCATAAACAAAACAAACAACATCATTTTTATACCCTACACCACTATGTGGAAAGGGTATTATAAGTTTGTTTTGGGAAAAATTCATGTAACACCGCGAAATATTCGTCGGAGACCCCCAATGTGGTATACCAATCTTCATATCTCGTCGAGATAAAGCGATTTTGAGATGTGTGTCCGTCCGTGTGTCCGTCTGTCCATTATAAATTGTAATCAAACTCCAGGCCGCAATTATGGACCGATCGTCACGAAATTTGGTATGGAGGTCGGTTACACATCAGAATAGATCGCTATTTTAATTGGTGATGATCGTGAAATATTTAACGCACGAAATGGACCAAAAACATACTTTTTATCAGATTTTGTAGCTGCTCAGTAAGTCGCAATAATAGTCCGATCGCCTCAAAATTTTAAATAAGGCAAGAGTACATGACAAAGAAATAGCTTGCAATTTGAGATGGCGATCGGATAATATTTAGAGGGTTAAATGGACCACAACTTTTGTGTGAAAATTGTGAAAATTTTTAATAAACAGCTTATATCTTTGTTCCTGGAAGACACATTCCCCACTCGTGAGTTACATTTGGAAGACGATCTCTTGACATTTCAATTGATCAGAAAACAGAGTTACAGAATAATATATCCAGTTTTTTGTTTGAAGTGTAATCATAAACCCGCTAGAGGTAGCAATTATAGCTCAATAGTCACGAAATTTTGCACGAGTTAAGAGTTTAGGTTGAAGAAAATGCCTATAATTTTGCATGATGATCTGATATTATTTAGCGGTTGACATTCACCATTGCTTTTGTATGAAAAATATACAAATTTTATCTTTGGTCCATATTTTCATTCCTGGAGGGCATATAACGGCAAAGTAGCCTACATATGGAATAATAACTACTGACCTTTCCCCTGATGCAAATTGCAATAATGTGTCTGCTAGATAACGCACCTATTGCCTGATATACAAACATACTAGTAAAGACAAGGGAGGCTTCTCTTATATCAATGGATTCATATTAAGTTATTGATATGTGACCTAGTTGTCCTAAGTTGCCACTTGTAGAGACGTTTTTCTTGGCTGAAGTACTCAGGAAATATCGCCAACATTACTAAGGGGTATTTTGCCACCGTACACGATTTGATGGGAATCGAACCCGGACATTCAGCGTGCAAGGCGGTTGCACATAGCTAATTCCTACAGGTTGTGGTGTAGGGTATCACATGGCCGGCCCCGTCCGACTATAGCCTTTGCTTACTTGTTTGAAATACGAAGAAGAATAGTGTTGGGCAACAGATGCTACTTTGGGCTAAGTAAGCAGTTTAAGAATAAAGCCACAAAAGTAACATTTTACAAAACACTGATTTTGCCCGTGCTAATGTATGGTTTCGAAACATGGGTACTTGCGCAAGTAGATGAGGCAGTGTTTGGTGTGTTCGAGGGAAAATTATTCAAAAGATCTACGGGCCTATCTGCGTTGACGGCAGGGACGTAGCCAGGATTTCATTTCGGGGGGGGCCCACCTGACCAAAATTTTTAAAGTTAATGTTAGCGAAAATTTATTATTTAGCAATGATTTAAACTTTATTTTAGGCTTATTTTCCTGATGAAATAAATGTCATTACTATTTTTTAATTAAAATGGTGTAAGATTTCTTGGCCAATTTCCCCTTGTTTCAGGCTTCAATTTTCCACTCCAGAGTATGGTCAATTTTTCAATTTCGGAAGTTCAGGTGTCCAATAGTTTTTATTGTCATAAAGAAACCAACTATTGTTATTTCCCTAAAGATATTTTGGTGTCCAATCGTAGATCTTATCACAAAGAATTTCTGAAGGCTGATAGTGGTTTTCTTGATAAAAAAATATTCTGAGCAATAGTGAGTCTATAAATCATAAAATTCTAGCACCTAATCGCGGGTATGTAAATTACGAATTCTATTGCCCAATCGTGCATGTAAATAGACTATTTTGGCGTCCAATCGTCAGACTTCTCTTATAGAAATTCTGGTTTCCGGTCGTGGATCTTCTCATAAATTGACCAGGAACTAGGAAAACTCTGGCAACCAGTCTTGAATTCTTTTAAAATGAAATTCTGGCGTCCAATCCAAGATCAATACATGTATACATTCTTTTAGCAAAAATCCATGAACAAAATGTTTCCCAATTTAAATTTTTTATACTCTCAGCCTTTAGTCAAAATAAACCTCATCGAAATAATGGTTTTAGGGCCAAAGTGTGTTTGGAAGAAATCTGCTTCAGAAAACTTGAAGTCGACTTAGCTATGTTCGTCCGTCGGTCCAAAATTTGGCCTTCGTTTTATTTTGTCCAAATTTTGATCAACTTCGAAGATGGACCATATGTGCAGTTTAAGACCTCTCTCTGCACAAAAAATAAGTGGATAAGTGTAAGCTGAAGACCTAAGTAGTCATGGCTTCACTTCCTTTTTGCTAATAATTTAGTTATAAGTAAAAATATGATATAAATAAATTAATAAATAAAAAGACTTCTCTGGAAACGCTTTCCTTTTTTGCAACAAGTGTTCTCGGTGCCACTATTACTACAGTACAAGTTTTTCAGGGGCAAGTCCATACTTTCAGAGAAAATGGCCCGAAAGCTGTAAAGAACACCTACGGCCGTCATGTGTAGTGACTGGTGCGCACGACAACTTTCGAACCTTATACTGCGGTACATCCTTCAAAAACTATCAAAATAGTTGTTAAATGCAGTTTAAGGTCTGTTCGAGGATCCTTAGAAATGTTTACTGAAGGTATTCCTTGTGTTTAGAACGGTATTGTGTTTTTCGTGGGCAAATCCATATTTCCTGAAAAAAAACTGAAAAATATTCTGTGACGAATGACAGGCGGGTGGGTGCAAAATCTTTTAAAAGGAATGACTTCCAAAATAAGATCTACTTCCAAAACGGTCCATTTCTTCAGGTATCTTCTCCGCAACACTTGTGATCAATGATATAATCCACATTTTGTCGCCAAGTTCATACGTCCGAAAATGGCTACACAATTCTGAAAATCTCCTAATACATAGCTTTGGGTTAAAGGATTTTGGTTGGGTGGCCCCTATTCGATCTGTCCATAGATGAAAATTTCACACAGACTCAGGGTATATTCCTGTCCGCAAAGCCGACTGATTCTTGTTGAGATTTTGACGAAGAAGAGAATCTGTTTCCGATCAGTTTTTTTTTTTTTTTTTTTTTTGATTTCGTTTGTCGTCACAAAGTCCTTTGTCAAAGCAGGCAAAAGGAACATTTCTACAAATGTGCATCCATAATTCCCAAAATACAATTCAAAGAGTAACACTATGCAACACTAAAAAAGGACGACTTCTAGTATGAATTTTTTGAAAATACATATTTAGACTACAAAAACCATAGTAGGGTTGTCCTGTCAGATCCAGTTCGGATTTTAAGGTCTCATCTAAACCGGGCTAAATCTACACGTTTTTGCATTTATCAGGCCTTGCTGTCTTTAGCAATATTGTAGCCATGTACTAGTAGAACTTATCTTCTGAAAAACCCACATAAGAAAAACTCCATCTACGGCATCAAAATCTATAATATAGAAAATTTTACATAACTGCTGAAATTCTGGTCAGTATGGGCTAAATTATTGGGAGTTGAACAAAGTAACCCATTGCAAAAGTCTTCCAAATAAAGTTAACTACAACTCTTTAGAACATTCTGAAACTCTAAAATGCTTACTTCATGTTGTTTCAGCAGCATTTTGCATCAAACACAGTTCACACCAACAGTTTATTCTCGCATTTCGGATTTCACTACATTATTGATATTTTAATTAAATCTTCGTTGAAAAATGTACTGAAAACAACAGCATAGAGGTATTTTACAACAATGACATGTTTTGAAGAGTTGTGTATTACATTCCATGGAATATTTTTTCAAAAGAAGATATTCAAAAAAAAAACCAGTAAGGAAAGGATCAAAGTCGGGCGGGGCCGACTATATGATACCCTACACCACTGTGAATATGTAAAATATAAATCGGAGCTATATCCAGATCTAAACCGATTTTGATATAATTTGGCACATTTATTTCCAGACCGAATTCAGTCACACATTCCAAATATCATTGAAATCCGACTTATATAGCGTGTTTGGAGCAGCAAATACGCGAAATCGGCCGAAAATATATATGGGTGCTATATCCAAATCTGAACCGATTTCGATATAATTTGGCACATTTATTTCTAGACTGAAATCAGTCACACATTCCAAATTTCATCGAAATCGGAAATATATAGCGTGTTTGGTACAGAAAATACGTGAAATCGGCCGAAAATATATATGGGAGCTATATCCAAATCTGAACCGATTTCTATATAATTTGGCACACTTATTTCTATACGCCTTTACCTCGCCTTTACCTTTTCCAGCAAAATGTTGAATAGGTCACACGAAAAGCTGTCTCTTTGTCTGAAACCTCTTTTGGTACAAAATTCTTCGGAGAGGTTCTTTCCAATTTTAACTGAGGACCTAGTATCAGTTAAAGTCATCTTACAAAGCCGGATGAGCTTTGCGGGGATACCAAATTCAGACGGGACGGGACATAGGATGCTCAGGTTCCAATCGTCGGGTACGCGTTCTTCCTGCCAGATGGTGCTAACTAGCTGATGCATACACCTTATCAGCGCGTCGCCTCCGGTTTTAAACAGCTCGGCTGGTAGGCCATCGGCTTCTGCTGCTTTAATATCCCCCCATACCATTGCTATCGCAAACGATCCGTTTTCGAATGTTTTTCGATAGTTTTGCGGATATTTTGTTCGAAAACGACACTCGAGAACGAATTAAAAACGATTCATTCGTCGCTCAGTTTGTGGCAGGAAAACCTTCGAATTCGAATGTCGTTAATAATATTATTAGCGAATGAAGGATGATAGTTTTTACGATAGTTCCGAAAAAGCATTTTTGGCGGAGTTTCGATTTTATGACATGTTTAACTTTATCTGAGGTCTCTTGATTTTCCTGTTATGTACCTTTTCTTCTTTGTAATGTTTGCGATTCAATGCGTATAAGAGTTTATAAACATTGTTGTCTTATATTTGTAACTATTGTTGTGTTTATCATCACTTCTTGTTAATATTATAAGTAGCATTTATATCGAAAATATAGTTAAACGGTTTTATGTTAAACATACATTGCAATGTTTAAGATAAATGTGCTAAAAATCAAAAAATACTAAAATAGATACAGTCGTGGGAATTATAAACATATGCATAGACTAGACTAAAATAAAACCGTGGGGCACGCCAATTGTCTACAATCGTTGATTAAAATGTTTGTTTTGTAATGTTACACTATAATTAGGCAGTTGTTCAACCGACAAAGATGGACGTGTGATAAGTAGGGCTAGAATGTGGAAACAATTTAGCAGGCTCGATTATAAGAGAGTTTTAGGGTTTCATAGTGGTAAGCGAGTAGTACTTTGTCGATTAAAGACAAACTACGAGCAGTGAAACGATTCCTCGCCAGCCAGCAGTGTGAATGTCCAACGATAAACTAGTTGAAACATCTATTTTATTTACATGGAGTATAGAACTATTGGAATTTCCATGAGCAAGAAAATAGTAAGTAATTTCCTCACCGTCTGCGGGCCAACTGCCTAACGACGAATTAAACGATTCTTCTATCGCACATTAAGTCGATAATTTGTAGACAATTGACGTGCCCCACGGTTTTATTTTATTTTAGTCTAGTCTATGCATATGTTTATAATTCCCACGACTGTATCTATTTTATTATTTTTTGGTTTTTAGTACATTTATCTTAAACATTGCAATGTATGTTTAACATAAAACCGTTTAACTTAAAAAGTTTTTTTACCTATTTTTATTTTCTAGTTTTTAGTTTTTATTTCGCATTCTGTTTAATTCATTTAGTGCTTCATTATTGCAAGGTTTCTTGCCCGTTAGTTTATTGCAGTCCCACTCCTCCATACGTAGTGCCTGCAAAGATCTTATTCTACTAAGAGCCACGTAGGCTTGACCTTCTTCAAACAGTTTCGCACCTAAGTATACGACTGCGTGATCCACAGTGCTGCCCTGCATTTTATGTATTGTAGAAGCCCATGATAGTATTAAAGGCAACACACATCTGTGTGTATCGCTGCCGTTGTTTTGTTAACCTGGCTTCATATTCTTCAGGTGTTTCTGACGCTATCATCTGTGTGTATCGCTCACGTTACTTTGTTAACCTGGCTTCATATTCTTCAGGCGTTTCTGACGCCGTCATTTGTATATATCGCTGACGTTGCTTTTTTAACCTGGCCTCATATTGCTCAGGTGTTTTTGACGCTAATTGTAATCGACTATTTCTATCACCTTCACTTTCTTTAGCTCGTTTTGCTTTATACTTTTCTTTCGCTTTTTGAAGCCTTCGTTTGCGTTGTGTTGCAGTTTCTGTTTTATTTGTGTTTGTATTTTTTATATTTTTTTTACCATTCTGTTCCCACGAGTAATGGACATTTAAACGGTCGACCCCCCCAAAGGAAGTCTTGAGGGGAAAACGCTAACGACATATAATTTTTATCCACCCTAATGCCATACAGTTCTCGGCGCGTTTTAACCTTTCACCTTAACTTGGGTGGTGTACCGCTAACGACGTATCATTTTTAGCCACCCTAACGCCACACAGTCCTCAACACGATAAAAAATCTTGACTTGGGTGGTGGATTCAGGCTGGATTAATCAGATACCTAAATTACAGATTTAATTTCTAAATTTAAATCTTAATTATACACCATTTAGTGGCTGCGCCCATCTTAAATATTGTGTTTGTATAGTGCACTGTATTCTTCTTGTCAAGCCCTTTTATTTGATACCCATATTGGTGGGATTGATAAAAAATTGTTATCAGCCATTTGGTAGCGGCGGCCATCATAGATTTCAATTTTGCACAGTAACTTGTATTCTACTTGTTGAGACCTTTCATTTGATACCCATGTTGATGGGATTAATAAAACCTAAGTTATCCGCCATTTTGTAGAGGCCGCCATCTTGGTTTTTAATTTTATATAGTACATTGTATTCTACTGGTTGAGCACTTTCATTTGATACCCATATTGATGGGATTGATAAAACCTACGTTATCCGCAATTTTGTAGCGGCCACCATCTTGGATTTCAATTTTTTATAGTATATTGTATTCTGCTTGTTGAGCCCTTTCATTTGATACCCATATTGATGGGATTGATAAAACCTACGTTATCCGCCATTTTGTAGCGGCCGCCATCTTGAATTTATAATGATAATGATTAAACATAATTGTATTGTCACCAAAATCCAAAGTGTATACAAAATTTCAGATTAATCGGTTGACAGGAATAGGGTCAAATTTGAATTACTAAATTTGACCCAAGAATAAATAATAAATAAAACAAACGGGGTGAGCTAAATAAAACCATTTAAAAACAGAGATTTACCCTCAGCATCTTTAAATTGAAGCACTTTTTTCCCTATAATAAACTTATGTATTTAGGGGGTTTTCAAAATTTTGGGCTTATGAAACCACAAAAATGTGGATTAGGATTAAAGTTCAGAAGTGGACAAATATAGTCCATATTGGAAGCTGATCTATATCTGGTAGATATATTAGGATGTGTAAAGTATGAACCAAATCGGTCACTTCCTTCAAGAGTTATCGTGTGCACAATTTTTCCGAACATTTTTGAACTGTTATGGGGGAGGTACCTGAAGGAGTGGACCGATATGGCTTATTTTCGAACCAAAACTAAAATTGGGCAAAATATTAAGAAAGCCAAATGTTGGACCCAATCGGCATATCCGTTCGAGAATTATCTTGCGCTCCAACCTCTATACACGGTGTCATAGGGGTTTTTTGCAACTTTCATGCTATTTCCTCAGGAAGTATGGACTTGCCCCTGATGAAACTTGTACCGTTGTGTGGGGGCAGTGAATATAAATTCAATTTTTTTCAATTTTCAATTCATTTATTCATCCATACGATTTCATATTTTACAAATTTGTATGTATACATGTTTCGAGACTTACAATATACATATATGTATTCCAACAATTTATTCCGTTATATTACTAAGTGATATTTCTGTTTATCTTAACATTAATTTGTTTTAATCAGGCAAAAATTGGGAAAAAAACCTTATTTGATTATTTATATAAATAGTTTAAACATTATGGGAAATTTATGTTTATAAATAGATTATGACGTCATAGTGAATATAAATTGTTACAACAAAAATCAAAGCAAACATGTGCAAAATATGGACCAAATCGGTTACCCCTTCAAGAGTAATCGTGCGCACAAATTTTCCGAAGATTTTCGAACTTTTTTGAAGGAGGTATCGGAAGGAGTGGACCGATATAACCCATCATCGAACTTAAAGTAATTTTGGACAAAATATTACGAAAGATAAATTTTGGACCGCATCGGTTGATCCGTTATCCGGATATATGTAAGTGATCGTTTAATTCATTTTTGTAAAATTTTTCGCATTTTAGTTATATTATTATATAATCTGTCATCTCTCTGTTTTTTTGCAGCATCAGTTTCATTGTTATAACATGTCCACTCCATGATGTTTTGAACCAGAATGTTTCTTTCCTTCCTCTAGCACGCCTTCCTTAATTTTTCCCTTTTAAAAATGCTTGTAAGATTTTGTATTTCTTGTTCCTTAGTACGTGTCCAAGATACGCTATTTCGCGGCTTTTTGTTGTTGTTATTAATTGCCGGCGTACATTCATCCTTCTTAGTACTTCGTCATTAGACATTTTCGCAGTCCATGCTATTTTCAGTACTCCCGGTACATATTTCGAAGGCTTCCAATTTTCTTTTATCAGAGGATTTGAGCGTCCAAACTTCTGTTCCATATAGCCTACCAGATATTTACCTTGCGACAATTCCTGGAAAAGATCGAGGAAATGGAGATCGAAACCCACCACCTTTTTGTCGATTATAAAGCAGCCTTCGACATCCCGATGCGTTCAAAGGTATTCCAAGCCATGTCTGAATTTGGAATCCCCGCAAAAGTCATTTACCTTTTTTAAAACGAATTTAACTGATACCCTCAGCCCTATGCTAAAATAGGAAATAACATATCCGAACAGTTCAGGGGCCTAATTATGGTATTCGGTATCGAGTTGTTTCGAACCGAGTACTCAAATTTGGTATGCTAGTATTCGATATCGAGTAAAATTATCGAATTATCGGACAAATATTTGCGAGAATTTACTCGTAGCTACATTACCAAACGAGTAAACAAAAGGAACAAGAAAACAAGAAGATAAATGTGCAAATTGTTATTATCTTTCGTACTATAAACCAAAATTTAAATTGGCAAAAAGAAAATGTTAAATGTGGCAAATTTCTAAACAAATTGAAAACAAAAACTAATTGCGAAAAAAGTTGATTGTTCTGGAGAGAATCGTATATGTTGTGGGCATAGCTTTTGCTCCATTTTATTCACAACATGTTTTACAATTTTTGATGTTGCACTCCGGCTCAAACCTAAAAGGAAATCATTGCCTGCGTTGTGTTGGAAACTGCCACTTCCCAAAAGATTTAACGTTGCTGCCAGCTGCAAAATTGGTGGGACAGATAATGAAAGTTGTGTCGAAAATTCGTTAGCCTGAATCTCTGTCGAAATATACATATAAATATATGTATATATACATATATGTTTCAAACGAACACTTTAAAAATATGTACATTAAAATACTTACGCAGAATTTGTTAATGATAAAGGTTCACTGTGTAAACGAATTTGTCGTCGAATTAAATTAATATTGTTGTCATCTTCTTCGTCTGAAGACGATAATAAGAAAAACACAGACGTTTCCATTTTGTTATTCTTTTTGTTTATTTCTTAAAAAATTGCGCCCAACAATTTGATAACTTTTTGTGAAAACAATTGTACATTTACTAAGGTAGACGCCTTAGTAATCTATAAAAACAATGTCTAAATGATTTATTAAAAATAATAAATTCACACATTTTCTTAGTAAAACTTCTTTCTGAAATTATTGTTTAATATATTGTTCCACGAATTCAACAAATATTCACATTTTTTCATTCATAATTTTGATTTTCAATTTCTGTTTTAAAACAAACACACATTTTTCCCATCTACCTTAATAACTTTCCTTCAAAAATACCTAGGCTTTCGTAATTCGATTACCGGTTATTTTGGAAATAATCGATAACATTGATTTCCAGATTTCGATCGAGTTCCGTCATGCCGTTTTTTTAACGTCGACAACTTATTCACCAGCAAATTCTCGATCGATATCGAAAACCATAATTAGGCCCCAGTACCAAGAGAGGTTTCAGACTAGAAGACAGAGTTTCGTGTGATCTCTTCAACATCCTGCTGCAACCTCATGTTACTTCCCAGCAAACACAATGTCGGACGTCCGACGCGTCTGACCGACTTCGGTCCGAACTCTGTCCGACTAGACTGACGAACTTTTTCCCGTTCGCTCTCTCCCTCTCTGAAGGAAATTTTTCTATTTTCTCTTGTGCTGCTTTGGCAAAATTAAGTGTAAATAAGCAGAGAAAAAAATTGTACATGCTTCGCTCGCACATTGTAAATGTGTAATTAATTGTTGATGTGCCGACGTTGATGCAGTACGAACGAAAAATTGAGTGCTCGGGTTTTAATCAGAGTTCGAAATAAACACTACGGTATCGTACCGTTCTGTACCGTACCAAGGTGGATAGGTACACTACGATAGTGTACCGCTCCGGAACACAAACACTAAAAACTATTTTAGTGATACTGTACCAGAACACAACGATAATCGTAGTGTACCACATGCCGGAGCACTAAAAATCTTAGTGCTCCGACTGCGGAGGACTAAAAATCGTAGTGTTCCGACTGCGGAGCACTAAAAATTTTAGTGTTCCGACTGCCGGAGCACTAAAAATCGTAGTGCTCCGACTGCGGAGCACTAAAAATTTTAGTGCTCCGACTGCGGAGCACTAACAATTTTAGTGTTCCGACTGCGGAGCACTAAAAATCAGAGTGCACCACGTGTTGGGACACTAAAAAATAATAAAGGTATTATGTTTTCTTAGGAAAATTAAATATTTGGTTAAATTTGATCAAATAAAAATTAAAATAGACTGTTACATAATGTTAAGATAATCGTCTGTTTATTATGTGTTTATTAAATATTTTATGTTTTTAGAATAAATAAATATGTATTTATTTATTATTTAATAAATTATTTATTAAATTATTATTTAATAACTAAAAATTAGAAGAAAATGTGTAAAACATCTGATTTGATTTTTAGACAATGGAGCACCAAAAATCGTAGTGTTCGACTGTGGAGCACTAAAAATCGTAGTGTTCCGAGTGCCGGATATCTAAAAATCGAAACAATGGAACAATAAAAATCGTGGTGTTCTGTTGTGGAGCACTAAAAATCGTAGTGTTCCTACTGCCGGATCACTAAAAATCGTAGTGTGCCACGTGCAATACAATAAGGTAATGTACCACACATGAGTTTATTATGTTTTATTATTGTATTAAATAAAAATATAAATAAACTATAAAAAATAGTAATTATCCTCCCTCAAGGAAAAATGCGCATAAGCAAGATAACTAATACTACACCACATTAGGCATAACCACAAAAAACATTTTTTTTCCTTTTATGACTGCCTTCTCAGAGGCATTAACGAAAATTAATGTATATGTACTAGAAAAATTCGTTTCAATAACACTATTTGAAATGCTGAAGAAGTTTGTTGGAGTACGTAGTATACGAAACACCAATTTTTTTTAACGCAGGGGGCAAAACATTATATAGACGAGCCACTCTAACTAGGAATGACGTATCCATTAAATGAACAACTAGGGGAATTTGCAACTGAAAGCTTCTTGACGAATGAAAAAAACACAAAGGCCCTTACCAGAAATTTCGGACATTGAGAAACAATTAGCTTGAAAAACATGAGCAACAACCGACAGTTCAGAAAGGAGGAAAACGAACAGCCCAGAAATTTGTGCACATACTGCGATATATGTGAACGGCTTTTCAAACCATAAATGTACCGCACCGCTCGGTTCAAAGACAGCTGTACCAAGTTCAAACAACATTGTGCCGTACCCGAATAAATTTCAAAACAATACAGTATAGATGGAAGAACAAGAGCCTTAACTAAACGCTCTTTGACAAAAGATGGCAAAGACAAATCAGTGCTGTAAAGAGATCTTAGGGCCAAATTTACTCTCGACACCACACGACTTATATGCTGCGTAAAGGAAAGCTTATTGTCTAGTATAACACCGAGGCATTCAAGCTGCCCAACATATTCAATAAGCGCACCAGCATACATTACATGAACATTTATACTACTACACGTAGAAAACAAAAGAGCTTTACTTTTTAACGGATTAACCTTAAGCTTGCTGTCATCTATCCACTTATGCAGCAAATCCATAACTAGATCTACCTGAGATTGCAACACAGAGGGAAATCTCGAATCTCCTTTAAACACTAACTGAAGATCATCAGCAAAAGCGAACGGGACACACCAACTCTCCAACTTGGCAAAAAGATCGTTCATGTAAATAACAAATAGGAGAGGTCCCAAAACAGACCCTTGGGGCACTCCACTACTCACCGCAAGCTGGCCACTACACCTGCCACCCACACTAACCAACTGACTCCTACCATTTAGATAGGACCACAACAAAGAACAGGCACTGCCTGAAAAATTATACATGCATTGTAACTTCCCCAAAAGTGTGGCGTAATGAACTCGGTCAAACGCTTTTTCTAAGTCCAGCGACACATGAATACAAAACCGGGTTCCACCATAATTGGCTCGAATTTCATCAGTCAAGCCTGCAAGAACTGTTGCTGCACTTCTATTATTTCTAAACCCACACTGAGAATCATGGAAAAGGTTATTATTTTCAAAGTAAAACAACATTTGTTTTTTTTTAGAATGTGTTCGACGATTTTAGAACAAACTGATAACATTGAAATCGGCCGAAAATCAGACGCATTTTTCTTTTCTACTGGCACAATTTTAGAAGTCTTCCACACTTTAGGGAAAACAGAAGTTGTTAATATGCTATTAACAACATGTAAAAAATATGTAGAAATTAGCGGATAAACTGTTTTAACATACTTTAGTGTGTAACCATCTAAACCCGCTGCATTCGACTTAATGGACATTAACGCTTTGGTCAAGTCCTCAAGACTAACACAAGAGAAGGAAAAACCTGCATCAAGATTTCTGATATGATATTCAGCCAAGTCATCAGAAACATCTAATTGGTTGCTAACAAAGACATGATTTAACTCATCGGGATCCAGATCACAATGGTAGGACTTAGCATCTGC
This sequence comes from Musca autumnalis, assembly GCF_047663935.1. Lineage (NCBI taxonomy): Eukaryota > Metazoa > Arthropoda > Insecta > Diptera > Muscidae > Musca > Musca autumnalis. Next base: position 252,194,595 of record NW_027411644.1, read on the forward strand.
AAGCCCATTATTTTTTATTAGTCTCCAAAACTCTTTACTCCCCCCATTCGCTGCAAACAATGATCCATGTGCTTCCCTTTTTTTGCCCTTACTACAGACCTATAATTCGTGAGGAAAATTTAATATTTTATGTTTTTTTTTAATAAATACAAATTAAGAAATAAAAATTAGTAGGAAATGTGAAAAACATCTGACTGGTTTTTGGACAATGGAGCAGTAAAAATTTTACTGTTGGACGTTTAGGTAATCATCTGTTTATTATGATTTATGAGGAAAATTGAAATTGTCTTCTTGATCTTCATGAATTACTTAATTTTTTAATGTGAACAAAAGAAATAAGGAACGGAAAATATTGATAACAACACAATGTTTGCGGAAATTGCACCTGTAACTTTTTGTATCAAAAACAAAATTCCTCAGTGAATGCAGTTGAAGAAAGTATGTGGATTTTCCAAAGAAGACTTGTACATTTAAAGTCAACTTTTTTTTTTTCTAACTTTCTACTAAAGCTCTCAACGTTTGTAACTAATTTAAAACACGTGCATTTTATTTATTAATTTTTAATTTTTACTCGTCTCACAACCCATAAAATATTTAATTTTCCTCAGAAATTATAATTAATAGCGTTTCGATTTTTAGAGATCCGGCAGTCGGAACACTACAATTTTTAGTGATCCGGCAGTCGGAACACTACGATTTTTAGTGCTCCACAGTCGAACACTACGATTTTTATTGTTCCATTGCACAGTGGATCCACCCATTGGCCAAAAATAAAAAAATGAATGTCAAAATTTTGGTACAACATCTGGCAACTCTGACAGCTATGACATGGACCTTTTTAAAAATATATTAGTTTTTATTAATTTTCTCGTTTAGAGTTAAGCTTAATGATCTGAAATTATTTGCAAGTGAAAAAGGAAAGCCATGGACTCGAACCCACATAGTCACCAAATTACGTTACCTGGTTTCATTGGTGGTAAAGCAAATCTTCGGACGTATCGACTATGTAATGGCTTCTCTGTCCTAGAACTTATGGTTTTTCAAATGCAAATGTGTTTTTATACATTAACGGATATTTGGCCGTTGAAATGTATTTTCTTCACGACAACCGCTTTTTGCGATGCCTTTGAAGTTATGAGTTTTGGCTTTGAACGCTAACACGCCGTGACAACATTTTTTTGATATGTTTTCAAGGACGTGGGTTCAAATCCCAGCCGGGCTCAGCCTATTTTTTATTTTTTGAAATTTTGCCTGTTAGGGCGAAGATCATTTTTTTTTAATGATTTTATTAATTTTCTCGTTTAGAGTTAAGCTTAATGATCTGAAATTATTTGCAAGTGAAAAAGGAAAGCCATGGACTCGAACCCACATAGTCACCAAATTACGTTACCTGGTTTCATTGGTGGTAAAGCAAATCTTCGGACGTATCGACTATGTAATGGCTTCTCTGTCCTAGAACTTATCGTTTTTCAAATGCAAATGTGTTTTTTGTTTCATTAGTTTTTGTTTCATTCGAACGCGATCTTCTTAAGAATTGCTTCAAAAGTCGGAACATTTGACTAATATTTTTTGTTGTGAGTACTACCTATTTTTTAAGTGCAAGTAGATATATTCAAAATATCGCGAAACTAATACGTATAGCAAAATATTATAGTGGATTTTGAAGGAGGAGGTAATAGCATAATTTTCATTAAAATATAGCGTTTTAGCGTGTTGTGGAATTCTAGTTAGCTGCATATTTTTTTGTGTGTTTTGTAATGCCAATTCGATCATATACTTAAATTTGACCTAAGGTTTTAGTCATGATGCCCACCAATGCCCACCTCGGGAATAATTTTCCAAAGTAGGTCATGGGTTTAAGATTATTCAGTATTAAAATCATCTGCCATCTAGTGCCAGACTATAAATGGTGGGTCGCTGACTAAAGCTGCCCTAGAATAGGGTTTCTATGGATATATTAGCGTATAGCTCTGTTATCTGACCACGTACATTAACATAATTGACATCAGTGGCAAGATGAAGAAATCTTCTTCCAAATTTGTCTTACGTTGGCGGAACGTGCCTTCCAGGAAGAACGCTATAATATCTATATTAAAAATTTTACCAATTTTCAGACAAAAATGTTGATTTTTTTTATCCGCTAAATTGGTTGGATTTTATACTGTTTTGGGTATTGTTTTGTTTCCCAAGCATATTTTTCCATCATAAGATAATCGGGACCTTTTTTCATGTCATTTTGTATTAACATCATAAAACAATTCTTACCCTATACCCCCTCCAGAGGGGAAAGGGGGGAGAATGTTACGCTCATGGTTTCTTAAAACACTCTTCGCTGCAGCACAAAGCTGTAACCGGCGCATTGGCTTGATTTTTACACTCTAAATATTTTTGGCCACCTTCTCCATACAAGTGGATCCACTGTGCATTGTTTCGATTTTTAGAGATCCGGCAGTCGGAACACTACAATTTTTAGTGATCTAGCAGTCGGAACACTACGATTTTTAGTGATCCGGCAGTCGGACCACTGCAATTTTTAGTGATCCGACAGTCGGAACACTACGATTTTTAGTGCTCCGCAGCCGAACACTACGATTTTTATTGTTCCATTGTTTCGATTTTTAAAGGTCCGGCAGTCGGAACACTACAATTTTTAGTGATCCGGCAGTTGGAACACTACGATTTTTTTTTTTTTTGATCCGGCAGTCGGAACACTACGATTTTTAGTGCTCCGCAGCCGAACAGTACGATTTTTATTGTTCCATTGTTTCGATTTTTAGAGATCCGGCAGTCGGAACACTACGATTTGTAGTGATCCGGCAGTCTGAACACTACGATTTTTAGTGCTCCGCAACCGAACACTACGATTTTTATTGATCCATTGTCCAAAAATCAAATCAGGCGTTTTTAACGTGTTCTATTAAATTTTATTTTTAAATTTGTATTTATTAAAAAAAATATTTAATTTTCCTCACAAATCATAATAAACTCATGTATCCACAGTCAGAACACTACAATTTGTAGTGCGCCATTGTACAACAACCGAATCAATGTTTTTCATATTTTCTACTTAAGTTCCCAACGTTATTAATTAATATGTATACATACATACATGGATTTAAGAGGTGTATCTGAGTTTTTATGTCTTAATTTGTACTTATCTCAAAAAATTATAAATATTTAATTTTCCTCGCAAATCATAATAAACTCGTGTGTGGTACATTATCATTACGTTATTTTTTAGTGTTCCGACATGTGGTACACAACGATTTTTTAGTGCTCCGACTGCGGAACACTACGATTTTTAGTGTTCCGACTGCGGAGCACTACGATTTTTAGTATTCCGACTTCGGAGCACTACGATTTTTAGTGTTCCGACTTCGGAGCACTACGATTTTTAGTGTTCCGACTGCGGTACCCAACGTTTTTTGTGTACCAAAATGTGGTACACTACGTTTATCGTTGTGCTCCGGAACAGTATCACTAAAATAGTTTTTAGTGTTTGTGTTCCGGAACACTAACGCTAAAAATATTTTAGTGATACTGTTCTCGGAGCGGTACACTATGTTAGCGTACTGTTTATTTTCGAACTCTGGTTTTAATTTCTGTATCGGAGAACAAATTTGGTTTATTTTTGTTATGCGTGTTGATGCATGATAGTGTTGAAATGTTATTCATAGTGATTGGTTTGCAAAGTAAAGATTTTTATACCCTCAGCATTTATGCTAACGATGGTATATGGTAAATAACAAAAATGTTTTGCAGTCGATGAATCCGAGTTTCACCCTTTCAGAATTCGCGAACTGTTAACATATTCTATAAAGTATGACTACAATTCTTTAAAATGAAGTGTTTTAGGAGGGATCCCTTAATGTCGACCATTAAAATTAATTTTCGTGGAAGCTGTGTTGGCATCAATGTAGAAAAATGGGTTGAAGCCAACAAGTTTTTGTATGTTCCCATGCGATTTTTGGCTTAACCTTTCATTTTATAGACCTATTCCCAAAGAATGAATCACAGAATACTCCATGGGCAATAAGATAGCAGTGTATGATTTTTTGCTATATCCACTGCATCCACCTAAAATTGATGCTGACATTTTGAAGCCGGAATTTCGGGGTTTTTTGAATTTTTTTAATAATCCGGACGCACAAGAAGATAATATTCCAAACTCATAACACGATTATAGAAGTCGTGATTTTACGTCGTTTGGTGCATATCTCATGAGTGTGCTCCTTACAGCATCCTAGTAATTGGAGTCGAAAAGCCAAAATTTCATGCGTGAATTTTCTTACAAAACATATTTTTTGCGTGTAAAATTTGCAACTGTCATTCAATTTCCTTTGAAACCCGCGTGAATTTAGTTTTTTTTTACGCGACGGTTCTAATGAAGCCTTCCGCGATCGAATTCATCTACTAAAACCGCGGATATAGATACCTTGAAAATCGGAAAATCAGCAAAAATATATTTTGACAAATCCGCGTACTAAACCGCGATTTTCTTTAAAATGTTTTACATAAATGGAATCCTTTACTCGCGATTATAATATTTGCAAAAACACGTGTCATAAAAAAACAGATATACGCGAGTAATATGGGTATTTCGCCAAAAATTGAATGTGGAGGCACATCCGCGGTTTTTGAAGAATCTATTTGAAATAGTTGTATATTGACGTATTTTTGATGGACGCTGATGAAACCGGATGCGCATCAAAATCGTATGCACATTGCGCGACTTTTACCAACTTTAAGGTTTTTTGCAGTGCATGATGCAACTGGCGGCACACTTTGACCGCTGAGTGAAACATCGAAATATGCATAAATATTGAAAGAGATTGATTCGCTGTATCCAAAAACGGATGCGCATCAACTGATTTTAACTTATTCGCGAATAATAGGCTTTTTACTTTCCACATTTTTTGAATGATTGTAATTTCAATATTACTCTTAATTTTCTATCCTTATAAGTTATCAAAGTAAGCAAATAAGCTTTCACGATGGTAAACTATATTTCTTAATGAAGTTTTAGCAGTACACATTAATTATTGTATGGGATTTTAGCGAAATAATTGGAGAACTCCCAAATATTTTTTTCTAATTTTTCGAATCAAACCAAAAAATATATTTGCAACAATATTTTCCAACAATAAGTTTTTCTCTTTTGTTGTTGCTATAATGTACCCAATCTCTATAAATTTGGTATCATATTTTTCTAAGCATTGTCTAGATTCCGCATATATTTTTTAATTTATTTTTTGAGGGTTTGTACGGACTCTGGGACATGATAATTTGGATTTTCTTCAATTTTTTTTTTTATTATTTGTTGATTTTCCGCGAAAATAATAACAAATTTAATAACTATGTAAACATCTACGAATAGATATGGAATGCTGTTAACGATTTATGCATAAATTTTCTCATAACAACAAATAAGATATTTTTAAATATTTTTTCTTTATATGAGAATAAAAACCGCTATAACTTTTGCGCGCATCGTCCAATTTTGTGAACGCGAACAGATTTGAAACCAGAATTTTTTTCTTAACCTCCATGCCAAAAATTGTAGACGTGCTCGCAAAAAAAAAATTTAATTTTTTTCAAATGGAATCGCTTTATTTATGCTTTATAATGGTACTTTTTACTCACTTTATGAAAAAAATGTCGAAATATTGGCATGTTTTAATGGTTCACCAGGATAGAACTACTATAAGAATTTGCACAAATCCTTTGTCAGATGTGCAAAACTTTTACAGAAAACTACTATAATTAAAAATAAAGGCCGTGAGTGTCCATTGCCATTAAATATTGGGAAAAATTTTATTTTTTTGTCCACAGCCAACGAAACTGCGTGGAACCCATCGACTTTAATTTATTTTACTCAGATAGAATATCAATCATTAAATTGGAAAGGCAGAAATTTGTATTACACTATGCAACATTTTCGAGGTTATTGTGTGCAAACAATTTCTAATGCGGATTTTATGAAAGAACAGACCCAGTCGACAAAAACCATATATGGGTTTTTTGTTGTTAGATCGGGCTTAGATTTTGTGGCCTCGTCTAAACATGGCTAAATATTGACTTCTTACAGCAAATCGAGGCAATATCTCTGAAACCAATTCGAATCTTGTTTAAATCTCTGAAGCAAGCTTGTAGATAAGAGCATGACGCAAATAGTTATAGAAATAATAAACTCGAAAAACTGCATATATTGCCTCAAAATGCATTATATAACTGAAAACTCCATTATTTTGTATATTTCGCAACATATCTTCTAAACTGTTACATTATTCCTTGACTAATCTTTGAAAAAGTAGCCACTGGGATGTTATTCACAAGTCTTCAGATCATTCCATTCTTGTAAGATGCCTCTATCAATCTGTTTCTAGCATATTTTTCAAATACAATTTGATAATTATATCAACAATGTATTGAAATCCCAAATATGAAAATAAATAGGTAGTGTGAACATTGTTTGAAATATATTTTGTAGAAAGTATAATATGAAATACCGGCTAAACAGCCTGAAATAAGTATTTTAGAGTTTCAGAGTGTTCTGAAGAAATGCTGAGCATATTATTTGGAACATTTTTACGAAAGGTTACTTGGATCGATTCCCAATGGCTTAGCTGCTACTGACCAGAGTTCCAGAAATTATGTAGACATTCATATATTATATCGATTTTCATCCGCTAGATGCAGTTTTTCCTAGTTCATCTGTTCAACACTTAAGTTCTACTACTTTAGGTCTAAAATATTGCTGAAGACCACAAAGCAAACTTCTTATTAGTTTTTGAGATAAAGCCTCTAACAATGTAAAACCGAACCAGGGTTTTTGTAGTCCTAATATGTACTTTCAGAAAATGCCCATTATAAGTTGTTTGCATTTTCAGTGTTCCACAGTGTTATCTTTTTACCATATTCCTCCTGTTTCGGACTTATAAAGCTATCAAATGTGACTTCTTTGTACTTTTGTTGTAGTCTTGAAAATATTGAACCCAATTCAGTATACAATTTTGACTTTGGAAATTGTTTCTAACGATTTCCTGGTAAGAATATTTTTTGGAGCTCTAAGCATCGATTTTCATCTCATTTCAAGACCCTAATGCAAATTGTTGCCCAATATTTGTTGGCAATGGACACTCACGGCCTTTATTTTTAATTATAAGTAGTTTTTCGTAAAAGCTTTGCACATCTCACAAAGGATTTGTGCAAATTCTTATGGTGGTTCTATCCTGGTGAACCATTAAAACATGCCAATATTTTGACATTTTTTCATAAAGCGAGTAAAATGTACCGTTATAAAGCATATGTGAAACATGTTAGATATTGAAAATATCGGCAACTATATACTCTACATGTCCACAAAAATATAATTTTCAATTCCTCTCCTATCGTTACATATAACGGTATTTGTACGCAAATTTGGTTGGTTCTATTCTGATGAACCGGAGTGTATCATATACAACAGATACAATGACAGGATACCTCTTGAAAGGTACTCCTTTCGCCACCGACCTTCAAAATATTTCGGACGAGTGCAGTTTAAGACCTGTACTCGATCGGAAAACAATTGTCTAATATATGAGCGTTGACACCGCGTTGCCAGACAGGTTATGATATGATTATTAAAGACAAACGACGAATTTTTATTTGTCATAACTTTTTTTTTTATTTTTCATTGTCATCATTTCATTCATTTCCTTTACTTGCGGCCCTGAAATATATGCATAAATCAAATTATTTTTGTTCTAATTTATTATTTTGTGATTAAATCACCACTCACAGAAAGATATTGAACCATCTTTCCTAACATTCGTGCGGGTACTGGTTCCGGTTGTGGTTCGGGCTTAGCTTCAGCTGAATTAATGGCCAATATCATGGCAATGGCAATAGTGAATACGTTGGCGAATTTCATTGTATCTCAGGAATTGTAGTCAAATGTTGAACTGATAATTGATGACTTTAACGGCTGCTTTTATACCAACTCTTCTAATCGGTCGGTACACAATCAGCAAGCAATGCAAAAACATTCGTCTATTGTTTGAAATTAAATAAGTGAAATTGTTTTGAAAAATTAATTGTATGGAAGTGGTTATATGTTCTTTTGTTTTAATTATGTCAATAATTATTTTCATCCAATAGGTATTTCCCACAGGTTCGCTGCAATTTATTCAGACTGGTTAACAATTCAACGTTACCGCCAGTCTTGCAGCCTAAAACCCTATTTTTCAAAATATTTTTTTTTTTCGTTTGAAAGATCCCATTTTGAGCTAATGTCGATATTTTTTTGGGTGGCCCATCTAGATCGAAAAAAATTAGCTGATTATCATTTTAGGCGTATAGAAAGTACATGTATACAAATCTGTACCGATTTAAAAAAAAATTGGGTACGTACGTATTTTTAGACCAAATTCTGTTACATTTTCCAAATCTCATCAAATTTTTACAGTGTGTTTTATGCATATAATACCTCAAATCGAACGAAAGTTTACCGATTTTAATATAATTTGGCAAAAGTATTTCTTGGCGAAATACGGTGACGTTTACAAAATTTCATCGAAATGAAACATACATCAAATGCATAAAATTTGCCGAAAATATATGGAAACTATATTCAGATCTGAACCGATACTCATCAACAGTAATAGCGTTCGTCCTTTGGGCAAAAAATTACCATCCACGATTTCCACACGGATATGATAATAAATGGGACCTGTTCTTTGATTACGGACTGACGGACGAACGGACATGCATAGATCGATTCAGAACATTATGCTATATAGACCATTAAGGGTAACAACCATGGGTCTATCTCGTTTCAAGGACCTTTACCGCAGTGTGGTTTAGGGTATAGAAAGAAAATAGTGCAAATAGTCAAGGTTCATTTGGAACGAAAAAATTTGTCATTTTTTTTGCCATAAATCGACCACCAATTTATACGCGGAGAGAAAATTAACACACAACCGACAATTTGAAAAATTGAATTTGAATTGACTTTATTTTTCATATGTATTCACAAAACTTATATTCTAAAATCTAAGCCTACTACGTTATTTGTGTATGAAAACATTAAAGTACATTTGGCTAAAGTATATTTTTTGATAAAGCATACTCCTACATACCCTTTCTTCCCTAGATCGTATTACTCAGATCATCAGAATTATTTGAAGACTACAGCAATAGATCTAAAAAGCGGCAACTGAATGTTGTCAATGGACTCACTATTGGTAATTTGGCCTGTTTTTGAGGCAAAAATTAATAACAGTGGACTTATGGGCCTTTAATAAATTTCTAATGATTTATATACAAAAGTGGACTAAAACGTATAATTCGGTTATAGCGAACATAGGTTATAAGAAACTACGTTTATAACGTACAAAGTTTTATTATAAAAAATTTATATCAATAGTGAATATTTTTGTGAAACAATTACATTAAACTACTTTTTTAAGACTTTGAAGGAAGACTATTCCGAAGACGAATCGTTGGTATGAAAAACTGTTTTTCGGACTTTGAGGTTTTTAATTTGAACTGTATACTTTTCTCCCCTCTAGTTGAATTTGCAAATTCTATGTGCTTGGAACAATATATACAAGCAGCCATATGTTATTATTTGCTTATGCCGATGACTTTGACATTAAAGTTCGATCGGTAAAGGAAATCTGCTAAAGGCGGTCGGGCAGTAAACGGCGATAAAACCAAGTTGATGGTATCGACGAGTAATACGTCGATCAACTATGAATGCTGGTACCTACAATTTTGAGTCATAAACAAAACAAACAACATCATTTTTTGAAATACGAAAAAGAATAGTGTTGGCCAACAGATGCTACTTTGGGCTAAGTAAGCCGTTTAAGAATAAAGCCACAAAAGTAACATTTTACAAAACACTGATATTGCCCGTGCTAATGTATGGTTTTGAAACATGGGTACTTGCGCAAATAGATGAGACAGTGTTTGGTGTGTTCGAGGGAAAAATTATTCGAAAGATCTACGGGCCTATCTGCGTTGATGGCAAATATCGACGTCGCACAGTGTTGCCGCAGTGGACATAACTCAAAAAATGTGATGTTAACTTTTTTATATGTTTCTTTCTTTCAGTAAACACATCTGTAAACCTATTCTGTAAATTTTATCGATTGAAAAGTTGTTAAAATTTCTTTTGTTTTTGTAACAACTACAAAACAAACAAATGAAATTGTTGTAAAATAAACAATGAGTGAAGTTGTTAAAAAGTTACTGAATAGGGGGGCTGGTACGACGAATCTGAAAGAATTTTGTCGATATATGCATCCATAACGAAATTATAGCCCTTTAAATATGAAAAATATTTCCCAGGTAATCTAAAGCGATACTTACTTACTTAGCTGGCCCATTACAGAACATTTGTTCCATAGACCGAACTAAGAAAAGATCTCCATTCCTCTCTGTTTTTCGCTTTGCTTTTTGGAATACCGCGCCTTTTTATTTCTTCATCCACTTGTATGCTCCATCGAAGCTTAGGCCTGCCGATTTTGCGTGCACCGCCGTGTGGCATGTATTCATACGTCTTTTTAGCGGGTTCATCATCGCTCATTCTTATGATATGGCCTAGCCAACGCAATCGTTGCATCTCGATACGTTTAACTATATTGATGTCTTTGTATAGCTGATATAGCTCGTGGTTTATACGACGTCGATATTCACCGTCAACGCAAATCGGCCCGTAGATCTTTCGAAGAATTTTCCTCTCAAACACACCATGCACTGCCTTATCTGCTTGCGCAAGTACCCATGCTTCGGAGCCATACTTTAGCACGGGTAGTATCAGCGTTTTGTATAGTGTTATTTTTGTTTGACGAGATGTGGCTTTGTTTTTAAATTGCTTACTTAGACCATAGTAGCATCAGTTGGCCAATACAATTCTTCTTCTTATTTCACAACTGATGTTGTTTGTTGTGTTTATGGCAGTGCCGAGGTAGATGAAGTCTTTAACTACCTCAAAATTGTAGGTACCAACTTCCACAGTTGGTCCGAGCTCTATGGACGCTTTACGCGTCGACACCATCAATTTGGTTTTTTCGCCGTTTACCGCCAGACCCACTTTCGCAGATTCTGCTTCGTCCTTCCTAAAGGTATCAGTTACTTCCTTTACTGATCGTCCCATGATGTCTATGTCATCAGCATAGGCAAGTAACATGTGACTATTGGTGTAGATTGTGCCACTTTTTTTGACGTTTGCCTCTCGCATAACCTTTTCCAGCAGGATGTTGAAGAGATCACTCGAAAGGCTGTCTCCTTGTCTGAAACCTCTTTTGGAACCAAACTCTTCGGAGAGGTTTTTTCCTATTTTAACTGAGGACCTCGTGTCAGTCAAAGTCATTTTACAAAGCCGGATGAGCTTTGCGGGGATACCAAATTCAGACATGGCTTGGAATACCTTTGAACACAGCGGGCTGTCGAAGGCTGCTTTATAATCGACAAAAAGGTGGTATGATTCGATCTGCATCTCTTGGCTCTTCTCCAGGATTTGCCGCAGGGTAAATATCTGGTCAATGGTGGACTTGCCAGGTCTAAAGCCACATTGGTATGGTCCAATTATTTCGTTGACCATTGGCTTTATTCGTTCGCTCAATATCCCTGACACTATCTTATAGGCAATAGGGAGAAGACTTATGCCCCTATAGTTGGAGCATACAGTCTTATCTCCTTTCTTGTGGACGGGACATAGGATGCTCAGGTTCCAATCGTCGGGTACGCGTTCTTCCCGCCAGATGGTGCTAACTAGCTGATGCATACACCATATCAGCGCGTCGCCTCCGGTTTTAAACAGCTCGGCTGGTAAGCCATCGGCTCCTGCTGCTTTATTATTCTTCAGCCGGTTGCTTGCTGTTTTTAAATCATCTTGGCCGGGCGGTATACATTCTATACCATCTTCTGGGATTGGATCTGTGGTATCATCGTCTTCGCTACTATTGGATACCAGATGATTGGAGAAATGTTCCTTCCATATCCTGAGCACGCTATCTGTATATATTACCAGATTACATTGCTGGTCTCTAAAGGAGGATGTGCCTTTACCATATCCATCACTTTGATGTTTCACTCTTTGGTAGAACTTTCGGACTTCATTGTGGCTCCTGTACATCTTGATTTTTTCACACTCTCGCTTTTCCATTTCTCTCTTTTTCTTGCGGAAAAGACGTTTCTCTTCTCTCCTTTTCTCTCGATATCTCTCTCGTGCGCTACGAGTTGCTACTGATTGTAAAGTAGCTCTATATGCCGCATTTTTCTCTTCGGTAGCAGCACGACACTCCTGGTCATACCATGAATTCCTTTGTGGAGGTCTCTGGAATCCAAGTATGGATTTTCCGGCTGTTTGCATGGAGTGGGCAATATTCTGCCACTGTGTTGTTATGTTATCGGGACAAGGAGTGCTCGCGTTAAGCAATTGGGTTAGTTGAGTGGAATATGCTGTGGCTATCTGTTGTGTTTGCAGCCTATCGATGTCCAACTTCCGCGTTGTGTCTGTTCGTGCTTTATTTGCAACGTTTAGACGGGTACGTACCTTTGCTGCAACAAGGTAGTGGTCCGAATCAATGTTTGCGCCTCGGAACGATCGTACATCCAACACGCTCGATGAATGTCTTCCATCTATCACAACATGATCAATTTGATTACTTGTTCTTTGATCTGGAGACAGCCAGGTGCCCTCATGAATATCGAGATGATTAAATCTGGTACTGCTAACTACCATGTTTCTTGCAGCTGCGAAGTCTATCAGTCTCATACCATTGTCAGATGTTTCACTGTGGAGACTGAATTTCCCGACTGTTGGGCCAAAGATATTCTCCTTTCCAATTTTGGCATTAAAAATCGCCAAGAATGATTTTAATGTCATGAGCAGGGCAACGGTCATATGTTTCTTCTAAGCGCTCGTAAAATATATCTTTGGTCTGTTCGTCCTTTTCTTCAGTGGGAGCATGAGTGCAAATAAAGCTGATGTTGAAGAATTTAGCTTTTATTCGAATTGCAGCAAGTCTTTCATTCACTGGGGTGAAGCTTGATACCAGATGTTTTAGTCTCCGACTAACTACGAATCCGCAACCAAACTCATGCTTTACGTCATGCCAGCTATAATACAGTGCGTCACCTTTTGGTGTTGTTGTGACGCCTTTCCCAGTCCATCGTATTTCCTGTATGGCAGTAATGTCGGCCTTGTACTTTTCAAGTACGTCTGCCAATGCGAAGACTGCACCTTCTCTATAAAGAGTGCGAACATTCCAGGTGCAGATTCGCAGATCATGGTCCTTAAAACGTTTGCGGGGTTCGTCAACTTTAGAGGGATTTGTTTTTCTTTTCTTTCGTTTTTTCATAGTGGGCTGGTTTTTCTAGGGGAGGGTTACTAACCCGACGCCCAAACCCAAGTTTTTAACGTTCTTATGGGTGAACGCGCGGCACATGTTAGCTCACTACCTTTAATGGGTGTTAAAGGCAGTTCCCCAGGTGACACCACGGGGAGGTCAGTGTCCACTTGAGATGAAAGAGGGACCAAGATAAATCCTGGGCTTTGCCATGTTAAAACCGGTCAGGACCGTTCCTTGGTATCTTCCATCCCCATACAGTGTTCATAGATGAAAAAAAAAGCACAAAAAATCGCCAGAAGGATTTTCTAATAAATCGAGGTCAAAGTTCACATTTTTAGGTTTTTTTAGTTTTCACGATTATGCTTGGAAACCGTTAGTCCTATGTAAACGGACTAAAGAAAATGCTGTAGCAGTGAAATTTCTCTACAAGATTGACCGTAACGGTTTTACCATTTTTGAGATATAGAAATTCAAATTCGGACAATGCACTGATTGTATCGCCTCCATATAAAACAGGGTCAAGTAAGGTGCCCCTTAACTAACTGTGAATGAAAACCGCTTACACCAGGGGAGTTTTTGAGGATTCTAAAACAGCAATGTTCCTAGATGAGAAAAATCCAAAAACAAGAAAAAATCGCTTTAAATAAATCGCGGTCAAAGTTCACAATTTTAGGTTTATCTTTACTAACTTTAAATTAAAGGTACTTACACCTGGGAAGTTTTTGCGGATTTTGAAATTACAATGTTCATGATGAGAAAAATAAAAACAAAAAACAAAAAATCGACAGAGGGTCAAAGTTCACGATTTTAAGTTTATCTTAGGTTTTCAGGATTTTTCTTGGAAGCTGAAAGTCCTATCGAAATGGCACTAAAGAAAATGTTGTAGCAGTGAAAGTCCTCTATAAAATTTTCTTTAGTCCCATTTCGATAGGATTTGCCGCTTCCAAACAAAATCCTGAAAACCTAAGATAAACCTAATATTGTGAACTTTGACCCTCTGGCGATTTTTTGTTTTTTTATTTTTCTCATCATGAACATTGTAATTTCAAAATCCGCAAAAACTTCCCAGGTGTAAGTACCTTTCATTTAAAGTTAGTTAAGGCGCACCGTGATCTGTTAAGAAATTACTATGCTAGAACAACAAGAACAATGTCATTAGCTGTATATTTCGCTTGTTTCGGAATATATTCTCTAAAATGATGTGAACGATAACTCTCGAAAGGAGCAATCGATGTGGTCCGAAATTTGCCGTATTATTTCATTCAATCTTGTATCAAGTTGGAAAATGGGCAATATCAATCCCGTCCTTCGGGTACCACCTATTCAAAATTTGGGAAAAGTATAGTTTGAGGATTCGTCTGGGATCTATTTGATTTTTTCAGAAGGTTGTTTTCACGGTCCCTTTTACAATGGTAAATTTTTTTCCGGATTAAATCCATACTTCTTGAGATAATGGCCCAAAAGCACCAAAAATCCCTGCAGATAAGATAATTCTCAATATACTTAGTTCAACTTAATTTAATATTTCGAGTTCTCTGTGAATCAGAACATTGCTTACTAACAATTTTTAGACTATATATTAATTATTTAGTATAGCTCAACGGTACAGATTCCACATATTTTGAAACAAATTTTTTATATGGCATAATAATTGATTTTACTTCTTTTTCAGAGGCTATAGGGTATAGAGGAGATATACCCTCCGTAAGCACAGCTGACTGATTTTCGTACTTTTTATTTAAATTTTCTGTTTAAATTGGTTGCAATTTAGCATTAAAGAAGGGTTCGTAGTGACGAAGGACTTCTCCGACAATGTTGAGGACATAGGTCCACGATACCTCCCAACTTCAAGTATTAAACAAAATTTTAGCTGACCGGATTTGGTTAGGCGATAGGTAATTGCTTTACGCAGTGGTCAAGAAAATTCACCTAAAATTGTGGTCAATGTTACATCCGTAACGGAAAGAAAACTAATTATTCCATTATAGTACAGAATATTTCATGATGTACGTTTTTACTTGTTTTTCATTAGATAAGTACCTAAATAAAGGTTTCAAGGTTTTGTATGTAAAAACTATACTCATCACAAAAAAAGTTGCCCGCCCCCTAATGTTGTTCCTGGCTACGCCCTTGTTCGACATCCCTATTCGTTCAAAGGCATTCCAAGCTATGTCTGAATTTGGTATCAGCGAAAAAGTTATTTGGCTATTTTAAAACGACTTTAACTGATACCCTCAGTCTGCTAAAATAGGAAATAACCTATCCGAACAGTTCAGTACCAAGAGAGGTTTCAGACAAGAAGACAGAGTTTCGTGTGATTTCTTCAACATCCTGCATCAAATGGTTATATGAGATGCAAACTTTAAAATAAATGACACAATACACACCAATAACCACATGTTACTTGCTTATGCCTACAACATTGGTGACGTCATAGGTCGATCAGTAAAAAAAGTAACTGATACCTTTAAGAAGGTCGAAGGAGAATCTGCTAAAGTAGGTCTGACAGTAAACGATGACAAGACCAAGTTAATGGTGTGGACGAAATAAGTAAAATAAATATATATACCAACAGATACTAACTATCTTCGCTTAAGTAAAGAGTTTAAAAACAAAGTCACATCTCGTAAAACAAAAATAACACTCTACAATACACTGATAGTATCCATAATTATGTATGGTTCTGAAGAATGAAAACTTGGGCAAGCGGATAAGACAGTGTATGTGTCTATTTGTTATATAACGACATCAGAATAGTTAAGCGTATCGTGTTACAATGATTGTGTTGAGGTCATTCGTATGACTTGACCTAGCCAACACAATATTTGTATCTTGATGCGTTTAACTATACTGATATACAACAGATCATGGTACAAGTACACAGGTAGCCGCATCGGCAATTGTTGGCAACATAAGATGTCAAAATTTGAAATTAATTCAACGCAATTGACACATTATGTTACCATCAGCTGGCATGATAATGCTACCTGTATTATTGTACCATGCAACAGATACAACGACAGGACACCTCTCGCAAGATACTCCTTTTGCCACCGACCTTCACAATTTTTCGTATAAGTGCAGTTTAAGACCTACCAAAGATGTCAATACGTCTTTGGACCTACACTCGATCGGAAAACAATTGTCTGATATACGAGCGTTGACACTGCCTTGACAGACAGGTTAACCTAAGTAACATGGTAAATGTCATCTTTGATATGATTATAAAAGAAAAACGACGAATTTTTATTTGTCATAACTTCTTTTATTTTTCATTGTCATAATTTCATTCATATAGAAGGGACAAACGCGCATTTCCTTTATTTGCGACCCTGGAATATATGCATAAATCAAATTATTTTTGTTCTAATTTCTTATTTTGTGATTAAATCATCACTCACCATAATACCGCCAAGCAAATGTTTTAAAATTTCTAATGGTTGGGGTACTGGTTCCGGTTGTGGTTCGGGCTTAGCTTCAGCTGAATTAATGGCCAATATCATGGCAATGGCGATAGTGAATACGTTGGCGAATTTCATTGAATCTCAGGAATTGTAGTCAAATGTTGAACTGATAATTGATGACTTTAACGGCTGCTTTTATACCAACTCTTCTAATCGGTCGGCAAGCATCAGTAAGCAATTCAAACACATTTGCCTATTGTTAGAAATTAAATAAGTGAAATTATTTTGGAAAAATAATTGTATGGAAGTGGTTGTATGTTCTTTTGTTTTAATTGTGTCAATAATTCTTTTCATGCAATAGGTAATTCCCACAGGTTCAATGCAATTTATTCAGACTTGTTAACAATTCAAGGTTACCGCCAGTCTTGCAGCCTAAAACCCTATTTTTCAAAATATTTTTTTTTCGTTTGAAAGATCCCATTTTGAGCTAATTTCGATATTTTTATAAAAGGCTTTTTTGGGTGTCCCATCTACATCGAAAACAAATTGGCTGATTATCATTTTAGGCGTACAGGAAGTACATGTATCCAAATCTGTACCGATTTCTATATAATTTGGTACGTACGTATTTTTAGACCAAATTCTGTTACACTTTCCAAATCTCATCAAAATTTTACAGTGTGTTTTATGCATATACTACCACAAATCGGACGAAAATACACATATGTGGGAACTATACCCAAATCTCGACCGATTTTAATATAATTTGGCAAAAGTATTTCATGGCGAAATACGGTCACGTTTTCAAAATTTCATCGAAATGGATAAAATTTGCCGAAAATATATGGGAACTATATTCAGATCTGAACCGAGACTCACCAACAGTAATAGCGTTCGTCCTTTGAACAAAAAAACAAGTAAAAAAGTGTCAGTCGGCATTGCCGAAAGATATATACCCTCAGCTAATGTGAAGTGAAACTTTCACCTACGGACAGATCGAATGTATTTAAGGTTTCTTCGGTATTTTGTGGCCCTCTTTGGACATTTGAACTTGCCGACAAAAATTAGGAATTAACTGCACTAAGACACAAATGTTGAACTTTTGTGGGTGAGATGAGGGAGGACCGATATGGGTCCGCCGAAGACCCAATGTTGGACCAAATCGGTTGAACAGTTCGAGAGTTATCGTGCTTTCCGACCGCCACATATAGTGAAATAGGGGTTTTTTACACCTTTTGGGCTGTTTTCCCAAGAAATATGGACTTGCCCCTGAAAAAAAACATTTACCGTGGTAGTGGAGGTAGCAAATGCAAATCTCTTCAACAAAAATCAAAGTGATTCGAGAGCAGGTCTTAAAGTGAATTTATGCGATATTTTGTGTGAGAGGTACCGGAAGGAGTAGACAAATATATTCCATATTCGAACCTGATTTATATCTGGTAGATATATTAGGATGTGCAAAGTATGGATTACATCGGTCACTCCTTTCGAACACTTTTGAACTGGGGGAGGTACCTGAAGGAGTGGACCCATGTGGCTTATCTTCGAATTTAAACTATGTTTGGACAAAATATTAGGAAGGCCACCTATTGGATCGAATCGGCAGACCGTTCGAGAGTTATCTTGCGCTCCAAGCATTACACACGGTGTCATAGGCGCTTTTTGCATCTTTCAGGCTATTTTCTCAGGAAGTATGGACTTGCCCCACATGAAACATGTACCGTCGTTAGGGGGGCAGTGAATACAAGTTGTTGCAACAAAAATCAAAGCGATTCGAGAGAAGGTCCTAATCTGAACTTATCCAAAATTTTGTGTGGGAGGTACCCGAAGAAGTGGACCGATTTAGTCCATATTGGAATCTCCTTGGGGTCTAAAACCATTATTTCGATGAGGCACATTTTGCCCGTATGAAAGTGTATATACGCTCGTTAGCATAAATGCTGAGGGTATAAATACAAAGCCGATATTACTTCCAGACAGGAAATACATATGACAAAGGAAAGTGGCTGATGGACTTCTCAGCGGCAAAAACATTATAGTTAGCAGTACCATATTTAAGCATCTCGATATTCGGAAGGGCACCTGGCCGTCTTCAGACCAAAAAGCAAGAAATCAAATTGATCATGTTTTGATAGGTTGGAGACATACATCTATCCGAGGAGCAAACGCGCTACGTACCCGATTAAACGTAGCAAATAAAGTACGAACAGAAGTTGAACATCGGTAAGTTGCAATCACAACACATAGTCACAGCCTATTTCACTCAACTGACCCAGTTGCTTACTCAAAGCTCTCCCGATTATATATCAGGAACTCATGGTATTACCAGGGGTATCTTGCTGCAGCAATGTGTAGCGCAAGAGATAGGTATCTCAAGGAAAGGACGTATATGGAACTTAGTTTCCGCAGGAACAAGTAAAAAAGTGTCAGTCGGCTTTGCCTACAGATATATACCCTCAGCCAATTTGAAACGAAAATTTCACCTCCGGACAGATATAATGTATTTAAGGTCTCTTCAGAATTTTGTGGCCCTTTTTGGACAGTTGAACTTGCCGACAAAAATGTGGATTTTAAATTAACTGCACTAAGACACAAATGTTGATATTTTGTGTGGGAGGTACCCATAGGCAGGACCGATATGGGCCATTTTAGAAGTTAAACTAAATATTGACAAAATATTAGGAGATCCATAGTTTGGACCAAATTGGTTTGGTGATATCGTCCTAGCATTTTAGTGACATTTTTAAATATTGGGGAGAAGTACCGTGCAACTAACTTTGGATAGAATATGACGGAGACCAAATTTTGGACCAAAACGGTTGAACAGTTCGAGAGTTATCGTGCTCTCCTATCGCCACATATGGTGACATAGGGGTTTTTTACACCTTTCGGGCTGTTTTCCCAAGATATATAGACTTGCCCCTGAAAAAAGTTTTACCCTCGTAATGGAGGTAGCGAATGCAAATCGTATCAACAAAAATCAAAGTGATTCGAGGGCAGGTCCTAATCTGAACTTATCCGACATTTTGTGTGAGAGGTACCAGAAGGAGTAGACAAATATAGTCCATATTCAAACCTCATCTATATCTGGGAAATATATTAGGATGTGCAAAGTATGGATTACATCGGTCAATCCCTTCAAGAGTTATCGTGCGCACAATTTTTCCGAACATTTTTGAACTTTTGTGGGGGAGGTACCTGAAGGAGTGGACCGATATGGCATATCTTCGAATTTAAACTATGTTTGGACAAAATATTACGAAGGCCAAAATTTGGATCGAATCGACAGATCCGTTCGGGAGTTTTCTTGCGCTCCAACCACTACACACGGTGTCATAGGGGCTGTTTGCGTCTTTCAGGCTATTTTCTCAGGAAGTATGGACTTTCCCCTGATGAAACTTTTACCGTCGTATGGAGGGCAGTGAATACAAGTTGTTGCAACAAAAATCAAAGCGATTCGAGAGTAGGTCCTAATCTGAACTTATCCGAAATTTTGTGTGGGAGGCACCCGAACGAGTGGACCGATTGAGCCCATATTGGAACCTCATCTAAGTCTGGTAGAAATTTTAAGATGTTCAATGTATGGACCAAATCGGTTACTCCCTTCAAGAGTTATCGTGCGCACAAATTTTCCGAACAATTTCGAACTTTTGTGAGGGAGGTACCGGAAGGAGTGGACCGATATAGTCCATCTTCGAACTTAAAGTAAGTTTGGGTATAATATTACGAAATCCAAATTTTGCACCGAATCGGTTGATCCATTCAAGAGTTATCGTGCGCTCCAGCCAGCCAGACAGACAGACAGAAAGACGGACGGACATTGCTAAAGCAACTCTAAATTGTCTGAAACGGATTTCGTCCAAACATACTTGTGGTCTAAAACCATTATTTCGATGAGGCACATTTTGCCCGTATGAAAGTTTATATACCCTCGTTAGCATAAATGCTGAGAGTATAACAAGTAAAAAAGCATTAAGTTCGGCCGGGCCGAACTTTTCATACCCTCCACCATAAAATATCCATTCCTGTCCCCAACTTTAAGTGAGTACGTTAAAATGTCAGATAATGTACATAAAATGCTTCATTCGGGAGGCCCTTTTTTATGGTGCCTATATCTAACTGTTGACAATTTTTGGTGGGCTAGAAATTGGGAGATACTGTTATATAGGGGTTATAATAAAACATGGGCTTATGTTGACAGTTTTTGATTGGAGCCTTTAATGTCAAATAACTCCTAATTCGGTTAAAAAATTTAGCTAGAATCCTCAAAATATCGAAAATCGGTACATAACGTGGGAACTTCAAATGTCATTAACATCTAGTTCGGAGGTATCTGGGCTATACGAAAATATGAACTTAAATGAACAATTTTTGTTGCAGAATTTTTGTTGACTTTTAAATTGTTCGGTTTAATATTGTAGCTAAAATCATCAAATTACTGAAAATCGGAGGTACCGTTATATGGGAGCTTTATAATTACATCGACCTTTCTTGACAATTTTTGGTGGAGAGGTGTGGGGATCACTAAGAATTTCAAATGTCAAATGTTCAAATTACAGATAATTCGGTTAAAACTTGTTGGTAAAATTCTCAAAATACCTGAAATCGGGCGGTAACGTTATATAGGGGCTATTCCAAAACATGGACCTATGTCCACTAGTTATATAAGTTTATTGACATTTAAGAACCCTAAATTTCAACTGATAGCTAAATCGGTCTGAAAATGTAGATAAAAACGTCAAAATGCCGTAAATCGGGGGTACCGTTATATGGGGGCTATACCAAAACTTGGACCTAGGTCCACAACTTTTGTTATATAAGTTTAGTTACACTTAAGAACCCTAAATGTCAAATTATAGCTATATCGGTCTGAAAATGTAGCTAAAAACGTCAAAATACCGTAAATCGGGGGGTACCGTTATATGGGGGCTATACCAAAACGTGGACCTATGTCCATAAGTTTTGTCACATAAGTTTATTGACATTTAAGAACTTCAAATGTCAAATTATAGCTAAATCGGTCTGAAAATGTAGCTAAACCCGTCAAAATACCGTAAATCAGGGGGTACCGTTATATGGGGGCTATACCAATACGTGGACCTATGTCCACAACTTTTGTTATATAAGTTTATTGACTTTTAAGAACCCTAAATGTCAAATTATAGCTAAATCGGTCTGAAAATGTAGCTAAACCCGTCAAAATACCGTAAATCGGGGGTACCGTTATATGGGGGCTATACCAATACGTGGACCTATGCCCACAACTTTTGTTATATAAGTTTATTGACTTTTAAGAACCCCAAATGTCAAATTATAGCTACATCGGTCTGAAAATGTAGCTAAAAACGTCAAAATACCGCAAATCGGGGGGTACCGTTATATGGGGCCTATACCAAAACGTGGACCTATGTCCACAACTTCTAATTTATAAGTTTATTAACACTTAAGAACCCTAAATGTCAAATTATAGCTACATCGGTCTGATAATGTAGCTAAAAAGGTCAAAATACCGTATATCGGGGGTACCGTTATATGGGGGCTATACCAAAACGTGGACCGATATAGCCCATCATCGAACTTGACCTGCCTGCAAACAAAAGACGCATTTTCCCAAAATTTCAGCGTCCTATCTCTATTTTTGTGGATGCTAGAGTGATTACCACAGACGGACGGACGGACGGTGCTCAGATCGACTTAGAATTTTACCCTGATCAAGAATATATATACTTTATAGGGTCGCAAATGAGTATTTCAATGCGTTACAAACGGAAAAACAAACTTAATATACCCTCCATACTATGGTGGAGGGTATAAAAAGCAAAAGCAACAGCAGACACAAATGTAAGCACATAAAAAATTCCAAAGAAATACATACATAATAGACTTTAATAAAAGAAAAACTGAATGAAAAATGTATTGATGTAATTGCCAATATTAAATGCGACTTTTTCCTTATCCAATAAAATATTTCCATTCACCTTTTGGATTCAATTATAAAAAGTATTGGGCATTTAATTTACTAAAAAGCGTAATTTAAAAAAGAACACAAAACACTGATTTATTGACTCACTTCACCGTCTATACTCAACGATTGTACTTAGAAAACTGAAGAAAAAATAACAACATAATTAATACCATTTTTTCTTTTCCTCTTCGCTTGCTACGTTGGTTAACAACAATAAAGCACGAAACACACGTGTTTTACAGCATACACACCACCAAAGCTTCTGGGTCAGCCATGCACGCGTCTTTACGAAAAAGTTAACTACAACTCTCTTTCCCATACAAAAACCCAAAATAGCATTCTCTTCTTGTGCACCATTGTTCTGGGTCTCCTATTATAACATACACACAGCTCTTTATTATAAAGCAGCATTCCGCAGCCGCGAGAGCCCTGTTGTTAGTCTCTTTGACAAAAATCCTCTTTCTACACATAAAAAATCCTCTCTCCATCCATAAAAAATATTCTCTTACATAAAAAATATGTTGGTACCCAAACAAATAAAATTGAGATATGTTACAAAATGTTGCAAACATATATTTGTTTGAACACAAACAATTTATGTTTGGACACAAACAATTTATGTTTGGACAGAAACAATTTATATTTGTATCCAAACATATATTTGTTTGCAATCAGTCCCAAACAAATATTTGTTTGGATCCAAACATATTTCTAACATATATTTTTCTGTGTGTATATATGTCGTTTTCTCAACAGGGCTTAAGACGGTCTATGGCGGTGTTATGGCCTTGAGTACTTAGTACGATTTTGGTCAATATACTTTGAAGAAGTATAACTTTTTTATTTCCGTACTGGCGGCATTCCATTGTGGACACCAACCCTATGGCATTAACATTACCATTGGAATGTTACTAACATTCCTTATGTTCATTGCAGACACCCTGTTAACTCCCAGCTCCACATAGTCGTCCCCATCAACCACCCGTTATGTTAACTATATCAATGAGATAACATAGTACTGTTAGGTGGTGGCTTATACAGAGTTGCCTTTGGAAAAAAGGGGAGTTCTTTTAACGGAATAACATTGGCCTGTTATGCACTTGTAGCCATGCTCTCTTAACACTTTAGTCATTCTCGCAGTGAGTTTGTTGGCATGCGGTTCGTGCGTTTTTAAAAAGCGGACGGTCGTTTTCGATAAAAACAACAATTAATGTTGCTGATGTTATGCAGCTATTTTAAAAAGTGTGTTGTGTGGAGTGAGTGTGTTTGTGTTTTTAACTTGTTGTTCTTTTTATTGTAATCGGGGGAAAAATAAGAATGTTTATCTCACTAAAGAAGCGCAGTAGTAAGAAATAGTTCAACGTGGAATATCCAAAAAATACGAGGAAAAGAGCACATAGAAAAAAAAATCAAAAAATCAACCACCCCACTTTGCTTTGAAAATGGTGTTGCATCCATCAATGAAATTATTTAAAAAAATGTAATTTCATAGAAAATTTTTGGTGAGAAGTGTCATTTAAGAGCAAAGGTATTTGAAAAGTGCAACAGAAATGGGTCAATAAATGAAAAAACAGCATTTTATCTATTGAAAGCCTAAAAAAAGGGAGAAAATAATTTCGTGTCTTTTCAACAAACGTTTCTACGGTCGATATTTAGCGGTTGCGGTCGCGTTCGCGGTGTGCCATCAATAGTTTTTGCGAGCATAGCATTCGTTGTATGGTGACATTCTATGGCCTCATTAAAATGTGTAAAAGTGCGAAAATCTAATTAATTTTTAAAATGAAAAGGTGTCGTGTGTTCTGCTAGTTTTAAGAGTGTGTGTGTGAGCCACTTCGTGTACGTGTAATTAGTAATAATTGAATATAAAATGGGCTCAGAAATAACCAAAATCGATTTAATGATCAAAAATTTACATAAAGTGCAGAGAAAAATATAAAGAATAATAAAAAGAAGCAGCAAAAAAGGCAAACAAAAAAATCGTGTGTTTATTTAAGTGCGTATTGAGGTCATTTATCAAAAACATCGTCAATGGCCTCAAACAACAACAAAAATCAACGTCATCTTCTACTATATAATAACAACAACAACGGCAACGTCGCTGTCGCCGTCACCCAACAAAATAGTGAACGTCGTCAACCTCTAAGAGGAGGCCCCCATTAAATTGTTTCATTAGAACATTCACATCATCGCCAGCAGGCAACAGCAGCAGCAGAAATAATAACAACAACAATAACCCCACTATAATCATTCAAAACAAATTTTACAAGTGTCACACAGTGTAACGTGTTTAGTCGTGCCGTTCGTATTTTGGAGTATTGTTGTGTTTTTGTTTTCGTTTTCTCCCCAATTGTGGGGCCAACGAAAAAGAGCGAGAGCAAATAATGAAACCAAGTGTAGTTTGAGAGAACCATGAGAAAACGTATTACCAGCGATTTGGGGCCTGAGTAATGTGTTGCAAATACTAAATAATAACAACATCAACAAATCGCCAAATAAAATCAGCTGCTGGCCCGTTTGTTTTTGTCTTCTGAATGGAATGGGGCGAGAGGATGGATGACAGTTAAACGTACTAGTAGTACGTCATCCATAAATTCAGAGAGTGTATCTTCAATGAACAAAAATGCTCCATATATGAGTGCTGTTGTACTTTAAAAATGCAAAATTATTATTGAGATTGAATATAAAAATCGATAAACAGAAGAATGGATGGATGTTTGGCTGGCTGTCTGATATGCAATGCCAAAAGAAAACAGGTGTAGATGAATAATTAAATACGAGAACAAATTAAATCAAGTGGAGAATTTGAATTCAACTCACCAAACAAAATAAAATCAATAGTCGAAAATAAATAAAAAACAACAAAACAAGTAAATAAATAATAAAGGTCATCATAGAAAGAAATAGCAAAAAATCAAAGTGGAATACATTTAATTGAGTGTACAATTTTGATGGAAATAAATGTCAAAAATAAATAAAAAAAAATATTAGTGAAAAAAAAATAATTTTAAATTATAGAAAAATAATATTATTATTGTGAATAATATTAATAAAAGTGGAAAAATAATGTCTATTAAACAAAAATAAAAAAAATAAATATTCACAATAAATATCTTAATAATCCTTATTATATTTCTATCAATTAAAAAAATCATAATAAAATAATTCGTAAATTTTCAAAAATGTGGAATTATTAACGATCACATAACACAGATCACAGTTAATCCTAATCCGATTGAAATAACTTTAACATAAAAAGAAAGGTTGGTATGATTCGTATGATTTATTGTAATATTTGTTCCAACTTATACTAAAATCCCGCCGTAAATTTAAACCTCCGTCGCCCTGAAATAAATTTCGTAAATGAAGTAGTACTACTCTGTGAACACTATTTAGATATCTTACTTATCTAGGAAGGACAGTTGCCTCAAGGTGTTGCCCCTAGTTGCACAACCAGTTTTCATGAATTTTTCCATGAATGAAAAATATTACTCTATACATTCTAGAAGTACCTATACATTTTATGTTTAAGGGATTATGGTCACTTATCGAAATAATGGTTTTAGACCCCAAGTTTGTTTAGACGAAATCCGTTTCAGACAGTTTAGGGTTGATGTAGCCATGTCCGTCCGTCTGTCTGGCTGTCTGGAGCGCACGACCGATTCGATCCAAAATTTGGTTTTCGTAATATTTTGTCAAAACTTAATTTAAGTTCGAAGATGGGTTATATTGGTCCACTCCTGTAATCACTCTAGCGTTCGCAATAATTGAGCTAGAGCGCTATATTTTTGCACCCGAGTGTCTTTTTTTCATAGGCGGGTCAGATTCGAAGATGGGCTATATCAGAACACTTTTTGGTATAGCCCCCATATAACCGTACCTCCCGATTTTCGCTATTTGACATTTTTTGACAGAACTACTTGTTATTTCAAGTGTGGGGTTCCTAGTGGTCACAAAACATTTCCACCAAAAACCGTCAACATAGGTCCATGTTTTAGTATAGCCCCCATATAACGGTACCTCCCGATTATCGGTATTTTGAGGATATTAGGTACAATTTTTGACCGAACTACCTGCAATTTGACAGTTGAGGTTCCTAGTTATCACAAAATATCTCCACCAAAAACTGTCAACATAGGTCCATGTTTAGGTATAGCCCCCATATAACGGTACCTCCCGATTATCGGTATTTTGAGGATATTAGGTACAATTGTCGATCAAACTACCTGCAATTTGACAGTTGAGGTTCCAAGTTATCACCAAATATCTCCACCAAAAACTGTCAACATAGGTCCATGTTTAGGTATGTATAGCCCATATATAACGGTACCTCCCGATTTTCTGTATTTTGTGGATTTTAAGTACATTTTTTGACCGAACTATCTGTAATTTCAGGTTTGGGGTTCCCAGTGGTCACAAAGTATATCCAATAAAAACCGTCGACATAGGTCCATGTTTTGGTATAGCCCCCATATAGCGGTACCTCCCAATTTTCGGTATTTTGTGGAATTTAACTACATTTTTGACCGAACTATTTGTTATTTCAAGTGTGGGGTTCCCAGTGGTCACAAAACATCTCCACCAAAAACCGTCGACATAGGTCCATGTTTTGGTATAGCCCCCATGTAGCGGTACCTCCCGATTTTCGGTATTTTGAGGATTTTAGCTAAAATGTTTGATCGAACTACCAGTAATTTGACAATTGAGGTTCCTAGTAATCACAAAACATCTCCACCAAAAACTGTCAACATACATAGGTCCATGTTTAGGTATAGCCCCCATATAACGGTACCTCACGATTTTCGATATTTTGTGGATTTTAACTACATTTTTGACCGAACTTCCTGTAATTTCACGTTTGGGGTTTCCAGTGGTCACAAAATATCTCCACTAAAATCCGTCAACATAGATCCATGTTTAGGTATAGCCGCCTATATAACGGTACCTCCCGATTTTCACTTTGATTCTGCCCTATATAAGGCTCCCTACCGATTGAATACATATTTTATGCTTTTTTAACTTATTTAGGTATCAGTGGTCACAAAATATCTCCGCCTAAAATTGTGGAGAGGAAAGAATATAATTATTCTGTTTTAGTTCAGAATATTTTATGGTGGAGAGTATAAACAGTTCGACCCGGCCGAACTTAACGCTTTTTTACTTTACGAGGGTATATACACTTTCATACGGGCAAAATGTGCCTCATCGAAATAATGGTTTTAGACCCCAAGTATGTTTGGGCGAAATGTGTTTCAGACAATTTGTAGTCGATTGAGCAATGTCCGTCCGTCTGTCTGTCTGGCTGGCTGGAGCGCACTCTCGAACGGAACAACCGATTCGGTCCAAAATTTGGCTTTCGCAATATTTCGTCAAACTTAGTTTAAGTACGAAGATGGGTTATATCGGTCCACTCCTCCCGGTACCTCCCCACAAAAGTTTGAAAATGTTCGGAAAATTTGTGCGCCCGATTACTCTTGAAGGGAGTAACCGATTTGGTCCATACTTTGCACATCGTGAAATTTCTACTAGACTTCGATAAGGTTCCAATATGGACTCAATCGGTCCACACCACTATAGGTCAAACAGCCCATTTTACTGGCCAAAAGTCAGATTTCGTACTTAGTATTTTCACTTATTTTGTGTCACTTTCTTGTAAGAAACACTTTAAATATAATAACAAGTAAAAAAGCATTAAGTTCGGCCGGGCCGAACTTTTCATACCCTCCACCATAAAATATTCATTCCTGTCCCCAACTTTAAGTGAGTACGTTAAAATGTCAGATAATGTACATAAAATGCTTCATTCGAGAGGCCCTTTTTTATGGTGCCTATATCTAACTGTTGACAATTTTTGGTGGGCTAGAAATTGGGAGGTACTGTTATATAGGGGTTATAATAAAACATGGGCCTATGTTGACAGTTTTTGATGGGAGCCTTTAATGTCAAATAACTCCTAATTCGGTTAAAAATTTTAGCTAGAATCCTCAAAATATCGAAAATCGGTACATAACGTGGGAACTTCAAATGTCATTAACAGCTAGTTCGGAGGTATCTGGGCTATACGAAAATATGAACTTAAATGAACAATTTTTGTTGACTTTTAAATTTCAAATTACAGAAAGTTCGTCCAAAAAATAAAGCTAAGGTACGGAAAATCGGGAGGTTTGTTTTGAGGCTATTCAAAAACATGGACCTACGTTCGGTTAAACATTTTAAGTAAAATCCTCAAAGTACTGAAAATCGGGAAGTATCGTTATATTGGGGCTATGTTGAAAATTGTTGATGCAGAAGTGTGGTGACCACAACAACCTTCAAATGTCAAATTACAGTTGTTCCACAAACATCCCATACGGGACAAGGGAGACTTCTCTCATATCAATGAGTGCACCCCGATTCATATTAGCACAATGATATGGGACCTACTGTTTATCGCCGAGTCTTGACAATTTTTGGTGGAGTGGTGTGGTGACCACTAAGAATTTCAAATGTCAAATGTTCAAATTACAGATAATTCGGTTAAAACTTGTTGGTAAAATTCTCAAAATACCTGAAATCGGGCGGTAACGTTATATGCGGGCTATTCCAAAACATGGACCTATGTCCACTAGTTATATAAGTTTATTGACATTTAAGAACCCTAAATGCCAATTGATAGCTAAATCGGTCTGAAAATGTAGATAAAAACGTCAAAATGCCGTAAATCGGGGGTACCGTTATATGGGGGCTATACCAAAACGTGGACCTAGGTCCACAACTTTTGTTATATAAGTTTAGTTACACTTAAGAACCCTAAATGTCAAATTATAGCTATATCGGTCTGAAAATGTACCTAAAAACGTCAAAATACCGTAAATCGGGGGTACCGTTATATGGGGGCTATACCAAAACGTGGACCTATGTCCACAACTTTTGTTATATAAGTTTATTGACACTTAATAACCTTAAATGTCACATTATAGATAAATCGGTCTGAAAATGTAGCTAAAAACGTCAATATACCGTAAATCGGGGGTACCGTTATATGGGGGGTATACCAAAACATGGGCCTATGTCCACAACTTTTGTTATATAAGTTTAGTGACGCTTAAGAGCCCAAAATGTCTATTTAGAGCTAAATCGGTCTGAAAATGTAGCTAAAAACGTCAAAATACCATAAATCGGGGGCTACCGTTATATGGGGGCTATACCAAAACGTGGACCTATGTCCACAAATTTTGTTATATAAGTTTATTGACACTTAAGAACCCTAAATGTCAAATTATAGCTAAATCGGTCTGAAAATGTAGCTACAAACGTTAAAATACCGCAAATCGGGGGGGTACCGTTATATGGGGGCTATACCAAAACGTGGACCTATGTCCACAAGTTTTGTTAAATAAGTTTAATGACACTTAAAAACCCTAAATGTTAAAATTTAGCTAAGTCGGTCTGAAAATGTAGCTAAAACCGTCAAAATACCGTAAATCGGGGGGTACCGTTATATGGGGGCTATACCAAAACGTGGATCTATGTCCACAACTTTTGTTATATAAGTTTATTGACATTTAAGAACCCTAAATGTCAAATTATAGCTACATCGGTCTGAAAAAGTGGCTAAAAACGTCAAAATACCGCAAATCGGGGGGTACCGTTATATGGGGGCTATACCAAAACGTGGACCTATGTCCACAACTTTTGTTATATAAGTTTATTGACATTTAAGAACCCTAAATGTCAAATTATAGCTACATCGGTCTGAAAATGTAGCTAAAAACGTCAAAATACCGCAAATCGGGGGGTACCGTTATATGGGGTCTATACCAAAACGTGGACCTATGTCCACAACTTTTGTTATATAAGTTTATTGACATTTAAGAACCCTAAATGTCAAATTATAGCTACATCGGTCTGAAAATGTAGCTAAAAACGTCAAAATACCGCAAATCGGGGGGTACCGTTATATGGGGGCTATACCAAAACGTGGACCTATGTCCACAACTTTTGTTATATAAGTTTATTGACATTTAAGAACCCTAAATGTCAAATTATAGCTACATCGGTCTGAAAATGTAGCTAAAAACGTCAAAATACCGCAAATCGGGGGGTACCGTTATATGGGGTCTATACCAAAACGTGGACCTATGTCCACAACTTTTGTTATATAAGTTTATTGACATTTAAGAACCCTAAATGTCAAATTATAGCTACATCGGTCTGAAAATGTAGCTAAAAACGTCAAAATACCGCAAATCGGGGGGTACCGTTATATGGGAGCTATACCAAAACGTGGACCTATGTCCACAACTTTTGTTATATAAGTTTATTGACATTTAAGAACCCTAAATGTCAAATTATAGCTACATCGGTCTGAAAATGTAGCTAAAAACGTCAAAATACCGCAAATCGGGGGGTACCGTTATATGGGGTCTATACCAAAACGTGGACCTATGTCCACAACTTTTGTTATATAAGTTTATTGACATTTAAGAACCCTAAATGTCAAATTATAGCTACATCGGTCTGAAAATGTAGCTAAAAACGTCAAAATACCGCAAATCGGGGGGCACCGTTATATGGGAGCTATACCAAAACGTGGACCTATGTCCACAACTTTTGTTATATAAGTTTATTGACATTTAAGAACCCTAAATGTCAAATTATAGCTACATCGGTCTGAAAATGTAGCTAAAAACGTCAAAATACCATAAATCGGGGGCTACCGTTATATGGGGGCTATACCAAAACGTGGACCTATGTCCACAAGTTTTGTTATATAAGTTTATTGACACTTAAGAACCCTAAATGTCAAATTATAGCTAAATCGGTCTGAAAATGTAGCTACAAACGTTAAAATACCGCAAATCGGGGGGGTACCGTTATATGGGGGCTATACCAAAACGTGGACCTATGTCCACAAGTTTTGTTAAATAAGTTTAATGACACTTAAAAACCCTAAATGTTAAAATTTAGCTAAGTCGGTCTGAAAATGTAGCTAAAACCGTCAAAATACCGTAAATCGGGGGGTACCGTTATATGGGGGCTATACCAAAACGTGGATCTATGTCCACAACTTTTGTTATATAAGTTTATTGACATTTAAGAACCCTAAATGTCAAATTATAGCTACATCGGTCTGAAAAAGTGGCTAAAAACGTCAAAATACCGCAAATCGGGGGGTACCGTTATATGGGGGCTATACCAAAACGTGGACCTATGTCCACAACTTTTGTTATATAAGTTTATTGACATTTAAGAACCCTAAATGTCAAATTATAGCTACATCGGTCTGAAAATGTAGCTAAAAACGTCAAAATACCGCAAATCGGGGGGTACCGTTATATGGGGTCTATACCAAAACGTGGACCTATGTCCACAACTTTTTTTATATACGTTTATTGACATTTAAGAACCCTAAATGTCAAATTATAGCTACATCGGTCTGAAAATGTAGCTAAAAACGTCAAAATACCGCAAATCGGGGGGTACCGTTATATGGGGGCTATACCAAAACGTGGACCTATGTCCACAACTTTTGTTATATAAGTTTATTGACATTTAAGAACCCTAAATGTCAAATTATAGCTACATCGGTCTGAAAATGTAGCTAAAAACGTCAAAATACCGCAAATCGGGGGGTACCGTTATATGGGGTCTATACCAAAACGTGGACCTATGTCCACAACTTTTGTTATATAAGTTTATTGACATTTAAGAACCCTAAATGTCAAATTATAGCTACATCGGTCTGAAAATGTAGCTAAAAACGTCAAAATACCGCAAATCGGGGGGTACCGTTATATGGGAGCTATACCAAAACGTGGACCTATGTCCACAACTTTTGTTATATAAGTTTATTGACATTTAAGAACCCTAAATGTCAAATTATAGCTACATCGGTCTGAAAATGTAGCTAAAAACGTCAAAATACCGCAAATCGGGGGGTACCGTTATATGGGGTCTATACCAAAACGTGGACCTATGTCCACAACTTTTGTTATATAAGTTTATTGACATTTAAGAACCCTAAATGTCAAATTATAGCTACATCGGTCTGAAAATGTAGCTAAAAACGTCAAAATACCGCAAATCGGGGGGTACCGTTATATGGGAGCTATACCAAAACGTGGACCTATGTCCACAACTTTTGTTATATAAGTTTATTGACATTTAAGAACCCTAAATGTCAAATTATAGCTACATCGGTCTGAAAATGTAGCTAAAAACGTCAAAATACCGCAAATCGGGGGGTACCGTTATATGGGGTCTATACCAAAACGTGGACCTATGTCCACAACTTCTAATGTATAAGATTATTAACACTTAAGAACCCTAAATGTCAAATTATAGCTACATCGGTCTGAAAATGTAGCTAAAAACGTCAAAATACCGCAAATCGGGGGGGTACCGTTATATGGGGGCTATACCAAAACGTGGACCTATGTCCACAACTTTTGTTATATAAGTTTATTGACATTTAAGAACCCTAAATGTCAAATTATAGCTACATCGGTCTGAAAATGTAGCTAAAAACGTCAAAATACCGCAAATCGGGGGGTACCGTTATATGGGGGCTATACCAAAACGTGGACCTATGTCCACAACATTTGTTATATAAGTTTATTGACATTTAAGAACCCTAAATGTCACATTATAGCTACATCGGTCTGAAAATGTAGCTAAAAACGTCAAAATACTGCAAATCGGGGGGTACCGTTATATGGGGTCTATACCAAAACGTGGACCTATGTCCACAACTTCTAATGTATAAGATTATTAACACTTAAGAACCCTAAATGTCAAATTATAGCTACATCGGTCTGAAAATGTAGCTAAAAACGTCACAATACCGCAAATCGGGGGGGGGGGGGGGGGGGGGGGGTACCGTTATATGGGGGCTATACCAAAACGTGGACCTATGTCCACAACTTTTGTTATATACGTTTATTGATACTTAAGAACCCAAAATGTCACATTATAGATAAATCGGTCTGAAAATGTAGCTAAAAACGTCAATATACCGTAAATCGGGGGTACCGTTATATGGGGGCTATACCAAAACATGGGCCTATGTCCACAACTTTTGTTATATAAGTTTAGTGACGCTTAAGAGCCCAAAATGTCTATTTAGAGCTAAATCGGTCTGAAAATGTAGCTAAAAACGTCAAAATACCATAAATCGGGGGCTACCGTTATATGGGGGCTATACCAAAACGTGGACCTATGTCCACAAATTTTGTTATATAAGTTTATTGACACTTAAGAACCCTAAATGTCAAATTATAGCTAAATCGGTCTGAAAATGTAGCTACAAACGTTAAAATACCGCAAATCGGGGGGGTACCGTAATATGGGGGCTATACCAAAACGTGGACCAATGTCCACAAGTTTTGTTAAATAAGTTTAACGACACTTAAGAACCCTAAATGTTAAAATTTAGCTAAGTCGGTCTGAAAATGTAGCTAAAACCGTCAAAATACCGTAAATCGGGGGGTACCGTTATATGGGGGCTATACCAAAACGTGGACCTATGTCCACAACTTTTGTTATATAAGTTTATTGACATTTAAGAACCCTAAATGTCAAATTATAGCTACATCGGTCTGAAAATGTAGCTAAAAACGTCAAAATACCGCAAATCGGGGGGTACCGTTATATGGGGGCTATACCAAAACGTGGACCTATGTCCAAAACTTTTGTTATATAAGTTTATTGACATTTAAGAACCCTAAATGTCAAATTATAGCTACATCGGTCTGAAAATGTAGCTAAAAACGTCAAAATACCGCAAATCGGGGGGTACCGTTATATGGGGGCTATACCAAAACGTGGACCTATGTCCACAACTTTTGTTATATAAGTTTATTGACATTTAAGAACCCTAAATGTCAAATTATAGCTACATCGGTCTGAAAATGTAGCTAAAAACGTCAAAATACCGCAAATCGGGGGGTACCGTTATATGGGGTCTATACCAAAACGTGGACCTATGTCTGAAAATGTAGCTAAAAACGTCAAAATACCGCAAATCGGGGGTACCGTTATATGGGGGCTATACCAAAACGTGGACCTATGTCCACAACTTTTGTTATATAAGTTTATTGACATTTAAGAACCCTAAATGTCAAATTATAGCTACATCGGTCTGAAAATGTAGCTAAAAACGTCAAAATACCGCAAATCGGGGGGTACCGTTATATGGGGTCTATACCAAAACTTGGACCTATGTCTGAAAATGTAGCTAAAAACGTCAAAATACCGCAAATCGGGGGTACCGTTATATGGGGGCTATACCAAAACGTGGACCTATGTCCACAACTTTTGTTATATAAGTTTATTGACATTTAAGAACCCTAAATGTCAAATTATAGCTACATCGGTCTGAAAATGTAGCTAAAAACGTCAAAATACCGCAAATCGGGGGGTACCGTTATATGGGGTCTATACCAAAACTTGGACCTATGTCCACAACTTCTAATGTATAAGTTTATTAACACTTAAGAACCCTAAATGTCAAATTATAGCTACATCGGTCTGATAATGTAGCTAAAAACGTCAAAATACCGTATATCGGGGGGTACCGTTATATGGGGGCTATACCAAAACGTGGACCTATGTCCACAACTTTTGTTGTATAGGTTTATTGATACTTAAGAACCCAAAATGTCAAATTATAGCTAAATCGGTCTAAAAATTTAGCTAAAAACGTCAAAATACCGCAAATCGGGGGGTACCGTTATATGGGGGCTATACCAAAACGTGGACCTATGTCCACAAGTTTTGTTATATATGTTTATTGACACTTAAGAACCCTAAATGTCAAATTATAGCCAAATCGGTCTGAAAATGTAGCTAAAAACGTCAAAATACCGTAAATCGGGGGGTACCGTTATATGGGGGCTATACCAAAACGTGGACCGATATAGCCCATCATCGAACTTGACCTGCCTGCAAACAAAAGACGCATTTTCCCAAAATTTCAGCGTCCTATCTCCATTTTTGTGGATGCTAGAGTGATTACCACAGACGGACGGACGGACGGACGGACGGACGGACGGACGGACGGACGTGCTCAGATCGACTTAGAATTTTACCCTGATCAAGAATATATATACTTTATAGGGTCGCAAATTAGTATTTCAATGCGTTACAAACGGAAAAACAAACTTAATATACCCTCCATACTATGGTGGAGGGTATAAAAATAAATTTTGTTTTTGTATGAGAAATTATACCGTTACATGGCAGGCTGCCAAATATGTATTATCCAAATATCTTTAAAAATTTGTTAACGAAATATGTTTACTTTTATACGTTCAGGATGAAACAAAATCACAATATTAGCACAAATAACGATTTGATTAGAAAGTATTCGATATCGATTTATCAAAAATGCCCTCCTATCATCATTTATGTGTACAAATAGTTATTAAATGGGTGTTAACTTTGAATTTTCGAAGAAAGTAGAACATTTTGAGGTTATGTACGCTTTTAAAGTCTCGGCAACGTTCGGCAATGAAAGTGAAAATTGAAATTGGTTCATTAACTCGTGCCGAATGCAGAAAATTTTATGTGATTTTGCGTAAATTTGCTCGACAAGAATTATACAACTTTTTTTAGGTTACCATATTTTCCATAATATTGATTTTTTTGAAGTCAGGGTTAAACCTCTTACCAAATAATGTTAGCCAAATTGGAGTCTACAGCATTCTGCTGTGTTCTAAAGTCAAATTATTTACAAATCTTTTATAAATATATACAGTTATAGTCAAAATATGTCACATCATATTGTGGGATTTTCAAGGTAATAATTTTAAGGCATATTCACATTAAAACTAAAACGAGACACAACAAAAAGGCTTCTGAACTTATCGGACGTCGATGCCTTCAATTCTATAGACAAATAACAGACCTTCCAGTTTTTGGTCCCCAAAGGGTTAAGGTACCAGTTGTGTATTTGGTCCATAAAGGGTTAATTTTTTGGCCCACGTTGTTCCATTTTTCTCCCTGAATCTAAAAACGCTATATTAACATAAACCAAATACTTGTTTTAGCTTTAAGACTTTTGGCCAATAAAATGGCCCGTTTGACCTATAGTGCACTCCTTCGGGTACCTCCCACACAAAATTTCGGAGAAGCTCAGTTTAGGACCTGTTCTTGAATCGCTTCGTTTTTTCGTAATATTTTTTTGAAAATATAGTTTAAGTTCAAAGATAAGCCATATCGGACCACTCCTTCAGGTACCTCCCCACAAAAGTTCAAAAATGTTTCGAAAAATTGTGCTCACAATTACTCATGAAGGGAGTGACCGATTTGGTCCATACGTTACACATCGTAATATATCTACCAGATATAGATCACGTCCGAATATGGACTGCATTTGTCCACTCCTTCGGGTACCTCCCACACAAAAATTTGGATAAATTCACTGTAATACCTGCTCTCGAATCACTTTAATTTTTGTTGAAGCAACTTGCATTCGCTGTCTCCATTACGGCGGTAAAATCTTTATCAGGGGCAAGTCCATACTTCCTGAGAAAACAGCCCGAAAAGTGTAATAAAATCCATATGGCACCATATTTAGTGGCTGGAGCGCATGGCAACTCTCGAACGAAAAGCTATCCTAGTCCATATTTTTGTCGGGAAGCAGGTGACCATTTTCTACGAAGTGTTTCTAATATGAACAACTTTCGTTGGATTTGGCTCGCTTTTGAAGACCTCAACGGTCGATTCCTGTTTTGTGTCGGGTTCCTAAGAAGAGATCAAAGATTCATCGTCTGTGACGATCTTATAAACGGCGTTTGAAGCACCGCGATCATTATTATTCACAATTTCTGAGCGATTGTCCAGTTTTGCGAACTTCGTTTTTGGCCGAGTGTCGGCCACGATTGAATTCATTAAATCAGTTTTTCAGTTATATAGGATGGCCCTTTATCGACATACAATGATTTAATTAGATCGATGCACTCTTGCCGTGATTATCCACGTCGAAAGTTGTGAAAAATGATCGGACAAGTAAATTGCATTTTTTTTTGCAATGTGATTTTTTCAAGTCACTGTAAACAACACAACACCTGGTCGTATGACAAACTGTCCTGAGTACGTTTAGGCTAAAAACTGTCAAAATTTCCAAAAAAATTGCAAATGGCTCCTGGCAACACGCGGTGTTGCCTAGGTCAGATAGTTTTCGTGCAGCCCTCGTATAAATCGCAAATAAACATTGTATATTTGGTAGAGTTGGGCAATCTCGTTGAATTGAACGATCCGGATCACTAACTCGTTCAATGAACACCGGTATTTTCTTTGACAAAACTGCGTATACTTAATTTCACACGTTGGTTTTTATGATGTTACTCATTCGTCTTTGAACGAGGACAGTGATCCTGATCGTTTAATTGAACGAGAATATTTGGGCAGAATATTGTTTGAGGACCAATAGTAAGAGATTTGCACAAAATACAGAATAGTTTTTACATAATTTGTTGCCATAAACTAACAATATGATTTTTTTACAATTTTCGTCTTTGCAATACATTTGTTGACTAACTGTATGTGTATTTTGAGGCCATTATTATGATCATTAGCCATAAGGCTGAGGGTAGTTTTAATTGAAAATCTGATTTCATACTTTGAGTATGTAGTTTATTCTATTTAATTTCATAGTCTAAAGGAAACATTGTTCCCCAGACTTAAATAAAATATCAACTATGCATATTTTTATCTAAACGCCATTCATTATAATGTTGTTACATGGTGTTAATTTGTTGAAATTACATACACCACGTTACGTTCCTAACGTGTAGCACCATGAAAAATATGGTGTTTTGTGTATTTTTATGATAATTGCTCCATTCACCTACTTTCGTTTATAGAATGTATGATTTTCATATTTATTTCTTTCTCTCTTTGTCGGAGTATTAAAAAAAGTTCTCGCTGCAAGTTGTACCTCCAGTACTCTCAACATTACCCCATGTCGAAAAATGAAGAAAATGTTAGCAGCATACCCATACATGACGAACAAAATACCAAACACAAAAATAATAGCAAAACAAAATCCCCATAGACGACTTAACAGAATACCTAGTCGTATTAACGAAACAACAACAAACCACAACAATCTGTGTTTTGATGGCTCTGAGAACTACTACCCATTTCAGAAAAACAAAATATGGTATAAATTTCTCTGAGTTGGAGCCCTCTACATAGCCGAGAGTATCCATTAACAGTAGTGGTTTCCATTAACATTGCTCCAACAATACCGGTCTCCCCAAAATTGTATTCTTCTTCTCTCTTTTGTAAACTGACTTATTCATGCTCTCCTATATCTCATATTATATTGGGAGCCCACCACACGACCATTCATTGATTTTTTTTTCTTCTTCTATAAATGTTTGTATACAACGAACATTGAAAGCAACAGAAGAACAAACAAACAAAACAATTTAAACGAATTACGTAATTCATAATTTGCTATAAATCTAATAGGACTAAATTTCCCAGAAAAATGTATTTTTCTTAATTTTCTAATTAGAATTCTATGGCATGCATTTGAATTGCATTACACATTTTGGTTGAGATGTGTCAAGTGTTGTTGCTCGTGGTTACCAATAAGAAAATTATCTCAGTCCATTTTTTGTGGAGCTCTCTTTTTCTCCCATACCGCAATGCCTCCGTACTCACTGCATATCCAAAAATAACCACTGTATCTGCATTCTTGTATTGCCTGATTTTTTTGTTGCTTTGACCGACCAAATAAATACTGACAATGCGCTTTGGCAGCAGAGAAGAATGCTGGCTGTAGGCATTTTTAGTGACTTGTTTTTCTTGCTTTCACATTTGGTGTGTCGGTCGTGTTTGTTTTAAAATTGATTTGTTGATGTACTTTGGCTGCAGTCAAAACAAAACACATGAAACTCATGAATTTCATTTCATTCACACTTTTCAACTTTTGACATATGTGGGGCGAAGTGTAAATGTAAACGAATTACAGAGAATGTAATGGATCAGTTCGTTAGCTGTGTGCGAAAACACGGAGTTTTTGTTTGAATGAGAAGAAGTAAATTTTTTGTCAACTTGTTAGATGGGTGAATCCTGTGATATTTAGATTTAACCAACAAGGATTAACTACCATAGGAATCGAAATCTATATTTTGTACATACTATAAATAAAACAGTGTTGTTGTTGAGTATCCACCTCTGGCAACGTCGGTGCTGATTACCAATTAAAGATAATAATACATATTAATATTAACAAGTAAGAAAAGCGTTAACTTCGGTCGGCCTGAACTTTTTATACCCTCAACCACAAATTTCAACCAGTTAGGAGAATTAATGTGACCACAACCTTCAAAATACCGAAAATCGGAAGGTACAGTTCTATGGGGGCTATATGATGGCGTGGACCTATACCTAAAAATTTCTGGGGGAAGGTTTTATAACCCCAACGAACACTAAATACCAATTTTCAGCCATTTCGGTGTGATAATGACGTTAAAACCTTCAAAATGCCAAAAATCGGGAGATATCGTCCTATGGGGGCTATATCAAAACGTGGACCTATATAAACATGTTATGGTAGAAATGTTTCTTAGCCTCTGGAAACACAAAATACAAAGTTACAACCGATTCTGTGGTCAAATGGGATTAATACATTCAAAATATATTAAAGGGACGCGTACTTTATTTGGGGCGTTATATGGGGGTAATACCAAAACGTGGACCTATATAAACCAAATTTGGTAGAAATGTTTTTTAGCGTCTGGAGACACAAAATACGAAATTACAACCGATTCGGCTGTAAAATGGGACAAATATCTTAAAAATTCCTTAAAACGACGACGCTTCACGCGTCATTTTGTATGGGAGCTATACGAAAGCGTGGACCTACATAGCCCGCTTTCAATACCAAAAGTTCTACGTACATATAATAGATTTTACCAAAATTTCATCAATTCTAATTCAACCGGTTCGCGACGCTAGAGTGATTTCCACATACGGACAGACGGACGGATATGGCTATATCGATGTTGAATTGCACGCTGATCAAAAATATATAGTTTGTGGGGTCTACAATGATTATTTAGAGTAGTTACAAACGGAATGACAAACTTAATATACCCCGATCCTTTGGTGGAGGGTATAAAAACAAGTAAAAATGTATCAGTCGGCTTTGCCTATGGAGATATACCCTCAGCCTGTGCAAATTGAAACACTTTTTTCACAAAAAACTTATGTATTTAGGGGGTTTCAAAATTTTGGTCGTATGAACCGAAAAAAATGTTGATTACGATTAAAGTTCAAAAATTTTGCGGAAAAGGTACTTAAAGGAATAGACCGACATAGACCATGGGGGTGCATAGAGGGTTTCGGGCTGTTTTCTCAAGAAGTATGGACATGCCCCTGAAACAACTTTTACCATCGTAATTGAGGCAGCGAATGTAAGT
The DNA here is from genome assembly GCF_047663935.1 of Musca autumnalis. Lineage (NCBI taxonomy): Eukaryota > Metazoa > Arthropoda > Insecta > Diptera > Muscidae > Musca > Musca autumnalis. Next base: position 252,235,726 of record NW_027411644.1, read on the forward strand.
TGCTTCAACAAAAATCAAAGTGATTCAATAGCAGGTCTTAAAGTGAACTTATCCAAAATTTTGTGGGGGAGGTACCGGATGGAGTGGACAAATATAGTCCATATTCGAACCTGATCTATATCTGGTAGATATTATGAGAATGTGTAAAGTATGGACCAAATCGGTCACTCCTTCAAGAGTTATCGTTTGGTCTTTTGTGGGGTAGGTACCTGAAGTAGTGGACCGATATGGCTTATCTACGGACTAAAACTAAGTTTGGAAACAATATCACGAAGGCCAAATTTTTGCCGGAATCGGCATATCCGTTCAAGAATTATCTTGCGCTTCCAGCCATAAACATTGTGTCATAGGGTTTGTTTTTCAACTTTCAGGCTATTTTCTCAGGAAGTATGGACTTGCCCCTGAGGAAACTTGTACCTTCGTATAGGGGACAGTGAATACAAGATGTTACAACAAAACCCAAAGCGATTCGAGAGCAGGTCCTAAAAATTTCTGGCGGAAAGTTTCTCGACGCAAAGAAGACTAAATACTAAATTTCAGCCATTTTAACGGATTATTGTAGCCACAACCTTCAAAATACCGAAAATCGAGAGGTACCGTTCTATGAGGGCTATATGTAGGCGTGGACCTATAACGACGAATTTAAAGGGGAAATTTGAATATCTCCAACGAATACTAAATACCAAATTTCAGCCATTTTGACGGATTTTTGTGGCCACAACCTTCAAAATACCGAAAATAGTGAGGTACCGTTCTATGGGGGCTATATGACGACGTGGACCTATACCAAAAAATTTCATGGGGAAAGTTGTATACTCCCAACGAAGACTAAGTACCAATTTCTAGCCATTTCGGAGGAATATTGAGGCCTCAACCTTTAAAATACCAAAAATCAGGAGGTACCGTTCTATGAGGGCTATATGAATGCGTGGACCTATACCAACAAAATTCTGGGGTAAAGTTTCATACTCCAAATGAAGACTAAATACCAAATTACAGCCATTTTGGAGTAATATTGAGGTCACGACCTTCAAAATACCAAACATCTGAAGGTACCGTTATATGAGGGCTATATGAAGGCGTGAACCTATACCGACGATTTCAGAGGGGAAAGTTGAATACGAGTACTTCCAAAAAAGACTAAATATCAAATTTCAGCAATTTCAATAGATTGTTGTGGCCACAAATTTCAAAATACCGATCTGCATTTACCGTTCTATGGGTGCTATATGAAGATGTAGACCTACACAGAAAAATTTCTGGGTGGGTAAGTTGTATACCCCTAACGAAGACTTTGTACCAAATTTCAGCGATTTCGGTGTTAAAAACTTCAAAATATGGAAAATCGGGTAGTGCCGTTCTATAGGGACTATATCAAAACGTGGACCGATATAGCCCATTTGCAATACCGAACATCTCAGGAGTAATATAAACTTCTATACCAAATTACAAAGCTATATCTTAAAAATTGCGAGCTATATCTTGATTTAAAGAGACGAACCATGTCCGTCGACTTGGAATTTTACCCTGATCAAGTTTATAGGGTATCCGATGAATATTACGATGTATTACAAACGGAATGACAACTATAATTATACCATTTATATTATGGTGGAGTGTATAAAAATGTATTTAATCAGGTGGTACCTTAATATGGGGGCTATCTGAAAGTGTGGTCCTATCTTGACAAGTTTTGGATCAAAAGTTATGTAGTTGCAGGGAACGTCAAATGTCAAATTACGGGTAGTTTCGTAAAATAATGTAGCTAAGTCCCTCAAAGTAGCGTTATATGGGGACTATATTAAAACATTGACCTATGTTTACGATTTCCGGTGGAGAAGTGTTGAGACCACTAAGAACTTCAAATGTCAAATTACAGCTAGATAGCTTAAAAATGTTAGCTAAAATCCTCAAAATACCGAAAATCGGGAGGTACCGTTATATGGAGTCTATATTATAGTGTGGACCTATCTTGAAAGGGAACGTCAAACAATGGTGCTAAGACCCTCAAATACCAAAAATCGGAAGTACCGTCATATGGGCGCTATACCAAAACATGGATCTATGTTGACGATTTTTAGTGAAGAAGTTTCGTGTCCACTGAGAACCTCAAATGTCAAATTACAACTAGTTCGGTTAAAAATACCGAAAATCTGGAGGTACCGTTAGATAGGGACTACATGAAAACATGGATCTATGTTTACAATTTTCGGTGGAGAAGTGTTGTGACCACTGAGAACCTCAAATGTCAAACTACAGCTAGATAGTTTAAAAATTTTAGCAAAAATCCTCAAAATACCGAAAATCGGGAGATACTGTTATATGGGGACTATATAAAAACACGGACCTATATTTACAATTTTCGGTGGAGAAGTGTTGTGACCACTAAGAACTTCAAATGTCAAATTACAGCTAGATAGCTTAAAAATGTTAGCAAAAATCCTCAAAATACCGAAAATCGGGAGGTACCGTTATATGGAGTCTATATCAAAGTGTGGACTTATCTTGAAAATTTTTGGAGGAACAGTTACGTAACTGCAGGCAACCTAAATTGTGAAATTACCGTCAAACAATGTAGCTAAGACTCTCAAAATACCGAAAATCGGGAGGTACCGTTATATGCGGGCTATACCAAAACATGGACCTATGTGGACGATTTGTATTGAAAAGGTTTCGTGACCACTAAGAACCTCAAATGTCAAATTACAGCTAGTTCGGTTAAACAATTTATCTAAAATCCTCAAAATTCCGAAAATCGGGAGGTACCGTTATATGGGAACTATATCAAAACATGGACCTATGTTAAAAATTTTTGGTGAAGAGGTGTTGTAACCACTAAGAACCTTAAATGTCAAATTACTAGCTAGTTTGGTTGAAAATTGTAGCTGAAACACTATAATACCGAAATTCCGGGCTATACCAAAACGTGGGCAAATACAGCCCATCTTCGAACATGACCTGCCTCGTGCAAAAATATAGCGTTCTAGTTCAATTATTGTAGAGTGATTACAACAGAAGGAAAAACGAACTTAATATACCCCCGCAAAAGTTGAAATTTTGCATTGGTTCAAACGATGTCGTAAAAGATCCGATCTTTTCATTACCATTTGAACCAATGCAAAGGAAGTCGTGGAAGATCCAGTATTTTCATCAGCATTTGAACCTATTCCAATAGAGATGGATTTTGTGTTTTTATTTATACACGTTTTTCTAAATATATAAGATTAATTATTTAAAATGGGTTTGATAGATAGGTTTTCTTCAGCAACGCAAAGGAAGTCGTGAAAGATCCGATCTTTTCATCAGCATTTGAACCCATTCCATCGATCCCATAGAGATGAATTTTGTGTTTTTATTTATACACATTTTTATACCCTATACCACAATGTGGAAAAGTTTGTTTTGGTAAAAATTCATGTAACACCGCGAAATATTCGTCGGAGACCCCCAATGTGGTATACCAATCTTCATATCTCGACGAGATAAAGGGATTTTGAGATGTGTGTCCGTCCGTCCGTCTGTCCTTTATAAATCGTAAACACGCTCCAGGCCGCAATTATGGACCGATCGTCACGAAATTTTGTATGGAGGTCGGGTTCAGATCAGAATAGATCCCTATTCTTATTGGTGATGATCGTGAAATATTAAGCGGGTGAAATGGACCAAAAACATAATATTTATCCAAGTTTCTAGCGGCTCTGTAGGTCTCAATAATAGTCCGATCAACGCGTAATTATAAATAAGGTAAGAGTATATCACAAAGGAGAAGCTTGCAATTTGATATGGCGATCGGATAATATTTAGAGGGTTAAATGGACCAATACTTTTGTGTGAAAATTTTTAATATACAGCTTATATCTTAATTCCTGGAAGTGACATTCCGGACAAGTGAGATATAATTGAAAGTGGAACGCTTGACCTTTCAATTGATGCCAATTATGTTGGTGTGCATGATCAGATAACAGAGTTACAGCCTCATATATCCAATTATTTGTTTGTAGTGTAATAATAAACTCGCTAGAAGTCGCAATTATACATCAATAGTCACGAAATTTTGCACCGGGTAAGAGTATAGGTCGAAAAAGATGCCTACAATTTTGAATGATGATCTGATATTCTTTAGCGGGTGAAATGGACCATTACTTTTGTATGAAAAATATAAAAACTTTATTTTTGGTTGATATTTTAGTTCCTTGAGGACATATATATTTCGCAAAGTAGCCTACATATGGACAAAACAACTGCTCACCTTTCCTCTGATGTAAATTGCAATAAAGTGTTTGCTAGATAACGGGCCTACTGCCTAATATATAATGGGTTCTGTGTAGAGAACCACATTTTTATCCCATGCTACTTTTTGTCTCTCCAAAAGTTTATGTAACACCACGAAATATTCGTCCTTGACCCCTTATTTGGTATGCCAAAATTCATATCTCGACAAGATAAAGCGATTTAGCGATGTGTGTCCGTCCATTAAAAATTGTAAACAAGCTTAAGGCCACAATTATGGACCGATTGTTACGAATTTTTTAAGGAGGTTGGGTTCGGGCCAGAATAGAAATGATTAGTTTTTGGTGATGATCGTGAATTGTTCAGGGGATGAAATGGACCAAAAACAAAATTTTAACCAATTTTGTAGCGGCTCTGTAGGTCAAAATAATAACCCGCAAAATTTTAAACAAAGTTTGAGTTTATGATGAAGAAGAAGCGTACAAACCAACGTGAAGATCAGATAATACTTAGCGGGTTAAATGGACTGAAATGTTTGTGTGAAATTGGTAAAAATTTCAATAACGTAGCGGTTAAACAACGGAAGTAGTAGTACTACATAAGTGGGTTTCATTACATTTTAGTTTGTGTGAACTAAATTTTCCTTTCCTGCTACAAAAATGTCTTTGTCATGCTAGATAACTTTTTGGTTTTGGTCATAAGTATTATACATTACATCTCTGATATTTGATAATTAAATTTTCACAATCATTGAAAGGAAGTTTCGTAGAGAGCGATTGTCCAGTGATAGTGGTATAGGGTATCCCATGGTCGGCTCCGTCCGACTATAGACTTTTCTTACTTGTTCTAAATATATAAGATTAATTATTTAAAATAGGTTTGATGTTGTCGGAGACTCGAAGTCACAACCAACGTTGTTAAAACTCTCGTCGTAATGATAATGTCATTGCAAAGGGTTGGTGAAATTAAATGCCAAAGCATTTGTGTAAATGGCATGCTTTGGATCCAAAAATGAATAGCATAGGAGATGCTAAAAAGATAACATGCCAGATCACTTGCACCCATGATTGAATGGCATCTTTGGCATCGAACATTTTGCTGGGACCCTCCATACTATGGTGGAGGGTATAAAAACAAATCAGAATCGGTTATGACTACGGTCGATTTTTGCATATCGTTTTGCGTATTCAATTATGGGACAACACTAGTACGGTGAAATTGTGTTCTCTCTTTTTTTGAATTTTTTTCCATTGGTTTTTATGCTGATTACGGGACTGTAAAATTTGCCTTATGGGCTGACCCGAAAGTTCGGGTACCCCAGAGTAGAAAATCTTAAGCTAGGACCAGATTGCTCCTACATAGAAAAAATATCCAATTTAGAAACAAGTGAGTAAAGACTATAGTCGGGACGGGGCCGACTATGTGATCCCATACACCGCTACCACTATGCATAGGCTTTTTACTGGTAAATATTTCTTTTAGGTAAATACTAAAGTTTTCACAATCCAGGTTTTTATACCATGTGACTTAGTGCTAACTGAACCAAAATAATTAATAATTTTATTTTTGGCTACTGTCGACAATGTGCTTAGTACTGATTGAATGCTTTGCAGAAGATAAAATGAAAAGAAGCAGAGGTATTTATCACTAAAATAAATATTTAAAATATTAAAATTGGGATAGCTTAACGCATTTTGCAATAAATCTGCTCAGATGGCCTAATTTCACTATAAAGCTCTCCCCTTATAATATGTCCAACAGAAGCAGAGGTATGCGCGTAGGTATTCGCGTCTTTTTCTATATTTGTAATATTTTACCACTTTTGGTACCGCGCCAATTTATAGCTCAGAATGTCACTTATGCGCCGTGTGGTGATTAGTATGGATCTCACGGTAACACCCGAGCAAGTACGCCAACGGAAGCATGTCAGTCAGTGTCTTACTGTACTGGAAGAATATTTGTCTTCTTATGTATACAGAAAAAATAATTACTGCATTTCTGGAATAGTGTTCCAAGGTTCAAATTTCTGCATTTCATGAACACCTTTCATAAAGAAAAAAAAAAAAAAATACTGTTTTTTGGAGAGATTGAAAAAAAAATGGCGAGTTGTTGTTTTTGTTATTATTGACTAACAACCACCACACAACAACGCAAACCATGTATACACACATGTTGAGTCTATCAGCACTAGGTTGAGACATTAGATGTTGCCTTTATTTAAAGAAATTTGAAAAAATTTGTTGTTGCGAACTCTACAGCCAAACACTTCGTTTTTTCGACACCAAACGCAGTGTAGTTGTTTGGTTGGTCAGTTAACTAAGAACAAAATTGTTGCGAACTACAGTGGTAGCTTAGGTATGTGGTTGTGGTGTGGTTTGTTGATATATCAACTATATATAGTCTCAATTTGAAGGTGAGACGACGGTGGTGGTTGTGTTGTGGTTTGTTGATACAATGTCAATACGATGGTGAGACGACAAGACCATTCTAAAAAAAAACGATAACAAAGTTGAGAGAATTTACCAAATAAGGGAGGAGACCGATTTATTCACAAAGAATAAAACTTTGAATTTGTTTCCACATGAGTTTTTCCCTATTCCGACCCCTAAATATTATCCGACTATCACCAAAATCAATAGGCTTCTTCCTCTGTGGGGCCCCCATCTACCCCCAAAATTTCGTGACTATCCGATCAAAATTTCAACCTGTAGCGTGATTACACGGGCTTTCCTTTTCGAATACTCTTACCAGAAGCGGAGATATTCGCATAAGAAAAAAACGTTGAACGTTGAATATTATCCGACTATCACCAAACTTAACAGGCTCTTCCTCTGAGGGTGCCGCATCAACTCACAAAAAATTCGTGAGGATCCGATCTAAATTGCGACCTGTAGCGTGATTACAAAAAATCGGAAAATGGGATGCATTACCGACTATTTCGATATCTCTGTTGTTTGACCACCTACGACAACCTACTTTACACTGTTTAAAGGTGATATTTTCTACTTTCCTTGTCAGGTTTTGCTTTTGATATACCTCTTAAACAAACAGAGATATTGGCTTTGAAATAAAACTTTGACATTTTAACCACATAAGTTTTTACCCATTCCGACCCCTGAATATTATCCGACCATCATCAAAATATCAAAATAGACATCTTGACGACGTGACGATCCGATCAAAATTGCTACCTGTAGCGCGATTTCGAAAAAAAAGTGAAAAATTAGATGTATTACCGACTATTGCTATATCTCCGTTATTTGGCCACCTACGCCAACCTACTTGGCATCATTGTAAAGAAGGGATATACTTCTTTCATAGTCAGGCTTTGCTTTTGGAAGCTCCCCATCCAAAGCTGTGATATTCATCATTATAATGAAAAGTTGGGGTGTATTAGCGACTATTGCGATATCTTCGTTGTTTGACCACCTACAACAACTTCTATATATCGTTGTAAAGGTGATATTTTCTAATTGCATTAGCAGGTTTTGCTTTTGATATACCCCTTATAGATCGACTCAGCTCGTCGAGACATTCATTTTGGTATATCAAGCTTTTTGTAGAAAATTAACTTATGTTGAAACTGAGGTATGGGGTATTGTAACTCGCGATCAGTTTTACTATACCATAACTTTTGACTGCATTTCGGTAAAATAAACTGTTTTAGCCCGATTCACCGAGGGGTTTCTTAAAATAATAATTTGAGCGGAAGCTGTGGTCGTACTAATGTAAAAAAATCGGAAAAAATCGTTGAATTAAACGAGTTTCATTATGTTATTTTCCAATTAGTGGTTTTACAACACAATGTAGAGCTTAATGCTCAAAGGAGAAGTTAAAGAGTACACTTCAGAGTTGAAGTTTCTAATGTATGATTTTTTAATATATCCACTGTATCTACCTCAAACGGATGCTGACATTTTGAAACCTGAAAAATGGGGTTTTTTGAATTTTTGCTCTAATCGGGACGCGCAGCTGGATTTCCCTAAAAGCATATTATTTGATTGTAGTACTCGCGATTTCGCATTTTTTAATGTATAACATGAGGGTGTAGCCCTCACAGGATCACAGTAATCTGCGCCCAAACACGAAATTTTTGTGCGTAAATTTTTCTCAAAAACCTATTTTTTTGGTTTAAAATTTACAAACGTCATTCGATTTCCGTGGAAACCCGCGTAAATTTAGTTTTTTTACGTTCTGAATCTAACAAGCCACGACGCGAAAAAATCCACCCACTAGATCGGCGGATATGATACCCCTCAAATTTTGAAAATTTGCAAAAAATTATTTTGAAAATATCGCATATTAAAACGCGTTTTGGATGTGTCAGTTCTACTTAAATAAATAGATCGATACGCGTGTTTACACTGTGCGAAAACAGATGTTTAAAAACTCTCGTAAATCCAGAGATATAATAGATTTTTTCTAAAAATTGAGTGCGATGCTACATCCACGGTTCTTGATAGATCGCATTGAAACGGCATAGAATGATGTATTTCTTAATGGTGATTATTGAAATCGGATGCGCATAAAATGTAAATGAACTTCGCGGAAATTATGACCATTTTACAGTATTTTGCACCCTAATATGCAGCAGATGCTACATCGTGGCCGCCAAATAGAATTTGACAAACTGTACATCAAATAAAAGGGATTGATTCGCTGTGTTGGAAAATCGGATGCGCATCATGTCATTTTCATAATTACGCGGTTTATACGCGTCTCAAATGTTATAATATTCAATATAACATTATTTTAACGTTATGCCACAATTGGAATTCCTTGTGATTTAATATAAGGTTCTAATAATATTATCCAATAGGAAAACTATAAGCGAAAAATTTGTTACAACGGAATATCATCATTATTTCGTGAAATTTTCACGAAAATGACGAAGAACTCAAACATTTTTTTCTCCAACTTTTCCTATAAAACCATAAAAAAATAAAATGAGAATAATATGATTTTAATTTTTTCCTAATATTTTCTTCGTATTTTTGCAAATAACATGAATACTATAACTCCAACCTTCACAACTTAGGTTTCATTTTATTCCTCAAAATGTTTGGATGCTGTTATAATTTTTTTATATATTTTTCGTAAGTATGAGCGCTATTGTTTCAAAAATATGTTTGTAAATACGTGAAATTATTTAACAAATTTGATTTTTCGCGAATCTATTGAGACTTTGCGATTATTTTTTGCATCATTGCAAAGATTACGAATTCAGTTAACGATAATAGGATATAACAGCTAAATATATTAAGCCGCGATTTTTTTAGAATTTTTTCTAATTATCATAATTAAAACGGTCATATCTTTTGCGCGCAACGATCAAAGTTAGTAACGAAAACTGATTTGGAATGCAGATTTTTTTCTTAATCTGCGTACCAAAAATCATTGATGTAGTATCAAAAATTTTTTTTTGATTTTTTTGAAATGGAAAAGACAATTTTAGACATTTTTCCTGATATATAAGTAAAAAAACCAACTTATAATACCCTCCCCACATAGTGGTGTAGGGTAAAAAACTACATCACGAACGAAAATATGTAAAAATTCTTGAAATATTTTTTTTTTGTATAGATAGACCACTGAAGATATGAGAAGGAACCCTGTTGCAGTTCTCAGGGCGGAATATTTTTCCGTCGCGTTGCACTCATATTCGCGGGACCACCCCGCCCATTTTCCACACTTCGGGAACGATGTGAGTGGCTAGCGATAGGTTGAGAATTTTAGTGGGATACTTGTCTCCCAGCACATTCAGGTGGCACAACTCACGATGAGCCCAAAAGCGGGCTAATGTTGGGACTATAACCTGGAGTACAGTTGAAACTCAGTCAGAAACTCTACCTCGGTAGTTCCACACCAGACTGCTACCCCCATACATTCCACGTAGAGCCTGGCTCAAGCGAGATAGGTCTGTATTCAACAGACTGATGCAATAGTAAAGCTAATCCCCCACCTCCACTTCTGGTGTGATCCTTCATCAGTCTGTAAGCTGCAGTTGTGAAATCCAATATTTCATCGATCTTACCTCGCAGTTCATTGCAATCAAATTGCAAAAAGGATGAATTTTTAGGGGATGGAACAACAACGGCATATCCCAGAATGCCTGCTCCGGATTCTTTTGGTCCGTGCCGGGACGGAGAAAACCATCGCCCATGTGAGGGGCTACGGCAAGGACTATATTGCTGCGTGAACACAACCCCCAGCGAGTCGTCCTCATCATCAGAATGTGCGACTCCCCCGTAGTGCCCCCAATAGCAGCCGCACTCGCTGCACTTAACAAGTGCTGCGGCGAACTCAAGGTGTTGTCGTCAATGTGTATGTTCCACTTATCTAGATAAAGCGTGCTTACCGAGTACTCATTCACCCGAGCAGCTTTTTAGGTGATATTTCAATGGCCTCAGCGGAATGCTGGTGGTTTTGTGGTGCGACAGCTTTGAGCTTATAACAAAGCGCTTCTGTGCCATCCTTTCAAGGACTTTCTGTCCGTGTTACTTTCGGAACAATTAGTTTTGTTTTACTGAGTCATCTCTTAAGACCCAAAGAAACAACGGAAAAACGTTGAAAAACGAAAATGGATGCCATTAAACGCTTTCCGCTGGATGATCATAAATTTGTTTCTAATCACACAACTTCTGAAACTAATTCCATTTCTAATACTCGACAGTCTTTGACATAATAAAACATATGATGTGTTTTGGATATAAACTTGAATTCATTTTAATTGAGATAACACACCAAAAAATCATTCAAATATCTTCTTTGGTCAGAATATGAACTCTTTTCTTTAGACCCATATGTATACGTTTTTGCCATTCCATGTGACTCAACATCTTCATAATGATCCGTTCGCCATTGAAATTGTTAATCGTTAGGGGCACATCATCCCATAAAACTAAATTAGTCATAACAAGCGGCATTTTTTTCTAAGTTGCTCCAATGAAGAAGCTGTTGTTGATTGACTTAAATAGTTTTGGGGATTTTTGGTTAACTCCTCTTCTCCACATTTTGATTTTTTATTTATGGTTATTTGTTCTACATCATTGTTTATTAATGACCTATTTAAAAGAGGAGGGGATATTTATTAAGAAATGTCAAAATATTGTTTGTTGGGTTTTTTGCTTTGTGAACATCAAAGGATTAGTGGCTACTCATTTTTTGTAAGCTCGCATGTTTTGTTATAGTTTCTGGAGACCACATGGATGAGCGAACTGCGTCATAAACACGAATTATAACTTATGTTTTGTGGGCAATGAGCTGAAGAATTTATTTTTACACTTTGATACATATCATAAGAATGAGCGATGATGAACCCGCTAAAAAGGCGTATAAATACGGGCCGGTGCACGCAGAATTGGCAGGCCAAGGAATAGATGACGCAAACAAGTGGATGAAGAAATGAAAAGGCGCGGTACTCCAGAAAGCGAAGCAATAAACAGAGATAATTGGAGATCTTTCCTTAGTTCGGACTATGGAACAAATGTTCTGTAATGGGCCAGCTAAGTAAGTACAATAAACAAGTAAAAAAGTATCAATCGTCTTATCCGACAGAGATTTACCCTCAGCCAGTGTGAATTGAAAAGTCCGGATTACGGATTTTGTGGCCCTTTTTGGAATTTGCCGACAAAAAGGATATTTGGCTTGAAGTGTTGCGGAGGATGTACTTGAAGGAATGGATCGACATAGTCCATTTTGGAAGTGGATCTTTTTTTGGGAGTCATTCCTTTTGATAGATATTGGGTCCACCAATCATTTCACTTGGTCTAAAAGTATGGAATTGCCCACGAAAAACATAATACCGAGCGTTTTTAAAGCTTCCGGGCTATTTTCTCAGGAAGTATGGACTTGCCCCGGAAAAACTTGTATCGTTGTAATGACCGTGAATAAAATTTGTTACAACAAATATCAAAGCGATTCGATAGCAGACCTTAAGGGGTTATGGCCACTTACAAATTTTACAAAAACGAAAAAATTGTTATTGGTTCATTTTAAAGTACGGGTGGAATAGAATATGCTGCGAGAAGATCGGACAAAAATGATCGAAAATCATCGAAGTTTAAAACGCAGTTTTCTCGAAATGGCATTTTTGAATGCGGTGCCCACTGTAGCCCAAAAACGGATGATCCGATCTCCGTATGTTTTTGTGGGGTTATTATAATTATAAAAAGCTTGTACATAAGCGAGAGATTTTTTAAAAAAAAATTTACGTTTTTATCGAGAAAAAAACTGTCAATTTTCTTTAGTTAAAATCGAAATTCTGACTTTGACAGTCCACCATATTTTTTAAAATAGATATTTTTAATTCCGTTACGCTTAAGTACGAGATTATTATGTTCTTAATGATCCCACAAAAAAATATGCTGATCGGTTTATTTTCGAGCTACAGTGGGCACCGCAACTGCTTTGGTAAAAACATTGTTCTTTAGTGTTCCATTCGACAGAAAACTGTGCAATATTTTTCAAAAAAAAAAAAAAAAAAATATCAGACAGTGATTCATCAGATGAGAACAAAATTGGTAGATTTCATGTAAAAAAATTCATGAAAATGTAATGTTTCGTACTCAATACGTGACCATAACCCCTTAAACCGAAATTGTATGCAAAAGTTGACATATATAGCCGATTTTCGAACCTGCTCACAGACACAAATGTTGAACTTTTGTGGGGGAGGTACCGTACGGAGAGGACCGATATGGGCCATTTTAGAAGCTAAACTAAATTTGGACAAACTATTAGGAGATCCAAAGTTTGGACTAAATTGTTTACCCCGTTCAAGAGATATCGTGCATATCATTTTATCGACATTTGTTAAATATTGGGGGGAAGTACCGGAAATGGTGGACCGGTTTTGCTCATCTTCGAACTGAAACTAAGTTTGGACATAATATGACAAAGCCAAAATTTTGGACCAAATCGGTTGATCAGTTCGAGAGTTATCGTGCTCTCCAGCCACTACATATGGTGCCATAGAGGGTTTTTTACACCTTTCGGGCTGTTTTCTCGAGAAGTATGGACTTGCCCCTGAAAAAAAACTTTACCATTGTAAGTAATTCAGCAACTGCAAGCTGCTTCAACAAACATCAAAGTGATTCGAGAGTAGGTCTTAAAGTGACCTTATCCGAAATTTTGTGTTGGAGGTACCCGAAGGAGTGGACAAATATGGTCCATATTCAAACTTGATCTATATATGGTAGATATATTATAATTGTTCCACAAACATCGCAGGCGGGACAAGGGGCACTTCTCTTATATCAATGAGTGCATCCCGATTCATATTAGCTCAATGATATGGGACCTGCAGTTTATCGCCGAGTCCGAATGGCGTGTTCTAAGACCCCCTTTGTAGAGAAGTTTTACATGGCTGAAATACTCAGGAAATGTCGCCAACATTACTGAGGGGCATTTTGCGACCGTTGCCAATTTGATGTTGCCTAGACGGGGAATCGAACACACGGTGTGCCTACCATTGCACCACGGTGGCACCCTGATATAGGTATATAAACATGTGTAAAGTATGGACCAAAACGGTCACTCCCTTCAAAAAATGTTTCCGAACATTTTTGAACTTTTTTGGGGGAGGTACCTGAAGGAGTAGACCGATATGGCTTGTCCTCGAGCTTAAACTAAGTTTCAAGGGAATATTACTAAGGCCAAATTTTGGACAGAATTCTCAGACCCGTTCAAGAGTTATCTTGCGTCCCAACAACTACACACGGTATCATAGGGTTTTTTTACCTTTCAGGCTGTTTCTCAGGAATTGTGGACTTGCCCCTTAAGAAACTTCCACTTGAACTTGAACTTGTCGTATAGGCAGAGCTCCGGTTTACTCGCGAGTGAAAAGATGGTGAGAGGATGTAAGTTTTTTTGGGTGCAATTTTTTTGTTGGCGGTGGGGTAAGTTTATTTGAGGTTGGGGTACGTTTTAGCTCAATAATATGGGTCCTGCAGTTTATCGCTGATTCCGAATTGCGTGTTCTAAGACACCCCTTTTGTAGAGAAGTTTTACATGGCTGAAATACTCAGGAAATGTCGCTAACATTACTGAAATGCCTGATTGGCACTACAGAAAGGAATGATTCTCAAAAATAGATCCAGTACCAAGATGAAATATGCCGGTCCATTCATTCGCTAAGGTCAACGAGTTTGTGCTTCTATCAGGTTTAAGGCCTTTTTTGTATAGTGCTGAAATTATAGGAATAAGCCAATTCTTCCTGAGATATGGAAACCGAAATAAACCCATATTTAGGGCCTCTCTTTCATACACCTCCCAGACTGAAGCTGATAGTAATCTTTGTGATCTTTGTTACAACGCTAAAATATTATTATCCACACTTCTTTCCAAAATGTCCACCTATGTCGAATTACGTTCCTTTGCTTGGTGTAGACTGTGTTGATTGGGTCTTTCAGTGGCGTAATTAGGTCAAGCTAAGCTAGGCTATTTAGAAAAACCAAATATTCCACAAATGCCTAAAGGTAAGGTCACATTCGGCAAATATTTGTTCCAACGACCGGCAGTGTGACCTTACCTTAAAACTTTAGGCCCATACCTATATACGGACGTATACCCAGGGCGTGTGTGGTGAAAAAAGTAGAATACATGTACATATGTCCCAATTTACATTAGGCGAGTTTACTTGCGGCAAGTCCCAGTTTGTAGAAGAAACACGTAAGGAGAATGGAAATGGAAAAAAACTTCTCGTACCGGCAATTCTCAGGCAATTCATTTTATATTTTTCGTATTTGACATTTTATAAACGCAAGAGGCAAGTTTAAAAAGGAACGAGAAAAATTGCCGCAAGTAAACTCGCCTAATGTAAATTGGGACTATTCTTATGAGAACTACCGAAATACGTCGAGCGTATACTATTTGTAAGTTGAAAAAGTTTAACTTTGACAGAACGTTATTGTTTGTATGTGTGTGTTCATTGCAAAGGAAAATTATTTGTTTTACAAATGAAAACATTTAAGTAAGTTTCGGTCGCGGATTTTGTGTTTTAAATGTGATTTGGGACACAAGGTATTTGGGTACTACTGACGCTCAGAGAGCGTTGTTTTGGTAGGTTGGTGAAATATTTGTGTACGTCCCGTCGTTATTAAGGTTTAGCAGTTAAGCTGGAAATTTTACCATTTTTAAAATTAGTGATCTGTACAATATATTTATTTTATCTCAAAATATTTAATATTTTCTAGACATTTAAAGAAAAATAAATTTTTCTTATTTTCAGGACACAACAGCCAAGCTGTTGTCTCCACTATAATTTGCCGGCAACTTTAAGTGATCATTTAAAATGGCAGCAACAAGCGCCGGCCTTCAAACGCAACAACAGCAGCAAAAACAACAACAGTCTGGCGCTAATGTTTTGCAACAAAAGTTGAATAGTTCAAATGCAACACTGCTAAGTGGTGGTGTGGCTAGAAATGCACAACTCCAACAGCTCCAGCAGCAGCCACAAATACACAATTTGCAACAACAACAGCATTTAATGCAACAATATGCTATAAAACAGCAACAACATAATAATTTTCTTCAACAACAACAGCAGCAGCAAACAAATCAATCGTTTATAATGCAACAAACCCAGCAACAAAGCTATCAAATCTCTCAGCAATCGCAGCAGCAGCAACAACAAATGTTTCACAATGCAAATAATCAATTTGCCAGCAACATGATGCCTTGTCAAAATTTTATGACACCTCCGCCACAATTGCACAGCCAACCGAATAGATTTACCAGCAGCAATAATAGCAATCCTTCATCCGTTAGCAATAGCATCAGCGTTAGCAACACCATTACATGGAGTCAACAATATCAAAATTTACAACAACAGTCACGAAAACAACCGGCAATAGTTGTGAATCACAAAACTTCAAGTCCAGCAACACAAATTCGTCCCAACAAGCCTTATCAGCAATTGGCCAACAACATCACTCAAATTCCCCAAACAAGCACTACAACTAACAACAATCAATTACAAATAATACCACAACAACAACAAGTTGTTAATATTCAACAACAACAGCAGGATAACATGCAAAATATGACAGCTGCAACAAAACCAGTGTTGCCAATATCGCAAACAACTACTGGGGAAACTAAAGAAGTGCAATTAAATGTTGTTGCTAGTGATAATACAAGGCAAAGACATGCACCCAGTGGGCAACATTCGCAGCAACATGTTGCCAGTGATACAAAAAGTAAAAGTGATGGCAACTCCGCGGGCAACAATATTGTAAAAGATTTGCCAACTAATACACCAAAAAATCTACTTACAAACGGATTACAATTAAAATCTTCGGATGAAAGCAGCCCAATAGACGCTAAACCAAATCTAGCACCCGGTTGGCGAAGGCAGTCCAATAACAACAATGAAATTGTTTATATAAGGTAAGTTAAAAAAATCATTCTAAAATTTTTTTAAATATATGTACATAAGTTGGATTTAGAGGTGGGCGCTTGTCGTGCCGAGAGTAGTGCGTGTTCGTGCCTTCTCGAAAATCGCCGTGTTTGTGCGTGTCGTGCCGGAATAAATTTTTGGCCGTGCGTGATCGTGCGTTTTTTCAAGGCACGATTTTGCACGGCACGACCAAACACGATCTGCACTATGTGTCACGATCGTGCTAAATTTTTGGGCTTCCTTTAGAAGTCGTGCAAGAGACCATACTAAACACAAACGCAATATACTGTCTTTGAAAATCAGCTGTTTATCTTGCTAAATTTGATATTGAAGACAAGTTGGGAAATTCTGTATTTGTAAACGACTATGGTTCCAACGTTGTTTCGGATTTTAAAAGATATAAACGTATACCTTGCGCTTGCCACAATTTGAACTTTGTTATGGATGATGCTGTTGAAAAACATCCCCTCCCGAATTGGGAAAACTGATTGACTGCTCAAAAAAGCTTATAAGATATTTTAAACTTTTGGAGCTAAACAACAAACTGTCGAAAACGTTAAAACAAGATATAAGAACACGTTGGATGTCAACATACCCAGCAAAAATACTCTAATCTAAACTCTAATTGATAAAGAAATTGATACATATTTAGCGAGTGACGTATCTAGCCAGACTGATGTTCGAAACTTTTGAAAAGAGTAAAATGTAAAATTTTTAAAACAATTAGCCAGGAAAATTTTGGCTATACCCGTCAGCTCAGCAACGAGCGAGAGATTTTTTCCACATCTGGAAATAATGTTTTTAAATAAGAATATGTAAATGTTAGTTTATAAGTAATTTTGCAATATGTATATTTTAGAAGTATATATGAATATCTATTTTTTGTAATTTCGTGCGTGAGTGTGCGTGTTCGTGCCTTCTTGAAAACCGCCGTGTTTGTGCGTGAATGTGCATACAAATTTTGTTCCGTGTTCGTGCATGTTCGTGCCTAATTTTTTAGGCACGCGCCCATCTCTAGTTGGATTGTCAAAAGGCAACATAAGCGTTTTTTTTTTTGAAGATTTGTAGGACCTCCCAAAAGGCAACGTAAGAGTGGATTTTTTAAAGATTTTTAGGAACAGCTAAAGGCAACTTATGCGTGGATTTTTTAAGATTTTTGAGGAGCAGCCAAAAGGCAACATAAGCGTGGATTTGTTTAAAGATTTTAGGACCTTCCAAAAGGCAACATAAGCGTGGAGTTTTTAAAGATTTTTAAGACCTGCCAAAAGGCAACATAAGCGTGGATTTTTTAAAGATTTTTAGGACCTGCCAAAAGGCATCATAAGCGTGGATTTTTTAAAGATTTGTAGGACCAGCCAAAAGGCAATATTAGCGTGGATTTTTTTAAAGATTTTTAGGACCTGCCAAAAGGCAACATAAGCCTGTATTTTTTAAATATTTTTAGGAACTGACAAAAGGCAACATAAGCGTGAATTTTTTAAAGATTTTTAGGAACTGCCAAAAGGCAACATAAGCCTGTATTTTTTAAATATTTTTAGGAACTGCCAAAAGGCAACATAAGCGTGAATTTTTCAAAGATTTTTAGGAACTGCCAAAGGCAACATAATCCTGTTTTTTAAAGATTTTTAGGAGCTGCCAAAGGGCAACATAAGCGTAGGCAGGGACTTACGCAGGGGGGGGGGGCACAGGGGGCCCGGGCCCCCCCCGAAATGGTTTGGTCGAACAAAATTTGTTAAGCTACTGTAACTACTTATTATATTTTTTTCTCATAAAAATGTTTGTATGTTTGAAGATTTCAAATTAAAACATACTTTTCTGAACAGAAAATGTTCATCATTAACAAGTTTTGTAAGAAAATATTTGAAATTTTTTTGTTTGTATTCTGTTTTTGAGAGAAACTTCCAATGAAATCTGAATTACTTCTTCATGTCATATCATTCCACTATCAAATGCGAATTCCATAATGAATATACTCCAACTTTATGTCATATTCGAACTATATATAGCTCTCGAAGCTTAAAACTCATTCAGTAACAACAAAAATAGCGATTTGAGTTTTGTGGGAATGGAAGTATATGAAAAAATGTCTATTGAATAAAATGTATGAAGAGTCGGTCCTTCGTGGACTCCATCATGAAAGCCATTTAGAAATTTGTTTTACTAGCATCGCCAAAATTTTGTTATCCTATTTTAGACAAATTAGCTGCTAAACAGTATGAGAAAATAATGAAGACAAATGAATTTTTGTGCGTCACTTCATTTTTTTCTTTATCATCACCGAAGTAAAATTGTAGCCTCAGACTTTAAGGTGTACGAGATTATATACACTAGGATACGAAACAAATAGGTCTCATCAAAATAATGATTTTAGACTCCACATATGTTTGGACGATATTCGTTTCAGACAAGATGGAAGTACTTACCACCGTCCGTCCGTCTGTATCTCTGTTTGTCTGGCAGGTTGGAACTCATGATAACTCTCGAACGGATCAACCTATTTGGTCCAAGATATGGATCTCGTAATGTTTTGTCCAAATTAAATTCAAGTTATATCGGTACCTCTGCCATAAAAGTTAAAAAATGTTAATTAAAATGGTCGAAGGGACTAACCGATTCAGTCTAAAATCGAACCTAGTATGGACTACCTAGTTCCACTCGCAAATTAACTTCCAAAAGTACATCAAGTTTCAAGAGATTTTTTTGGACAACATCTTCAGGTCCCTCATACAAGTCTAACATAACTGCAGTTTAAAGACTGTTCGAGGATCCTTTGGACATTTTGTAGTCTTGTTTACAGCGATATCCTATTTTTCGTGAACAAGTTCATGCTTCCTAAAATAGCTTATGGGCGCGGTAACTATCGAGAGGAGTGTCTCTCAAAATAAGATCCGTTTCCAAAATTAATTATCTTATTATTAGCAAATAATGATGTGGGGTTCTTTTGTAACATTATATTAAAAGTAAAAATAATCCTGGAATCAGACTCTATCTCCTCCGGTAAATAACATTCTGCAACATTTTTAAGGTAATATTGTGCAAACTATTTGAAGTGAGGATTTTGTGAAAGTACAGACCCAAAATACAGAAGCCCTAGTTGCGTTTTGTTGAGTCAGACCCAGCACGGATTATCCAAACATTGTTAAATATTGACTTTTTAAACCAACTCGGGGCTATATTTCTGAAACCAATGAATATCTTCTTCTGACCTCTGAAGCAAATTTGTAGAAAAGGGCCAGACCAAGGCAAATTTGTATAAGGTATATGCATGAATTACAACAAGTAAAAAATTTACAAAAACAACATTGTTGTTATTGAAAATTAATTGTCAAAAATAAATATTGAATAATAGGGTCGTTCCAAAATTTTTTTCAGGAAATTTTTTACATTTTGAAAATCCTCTAAAATAGAACAAATTTGAATCAAAATGTAAATATAAAGCATGTCGTAATTCATTGTTATTACACGTTTACGGTGAAAAGAATAATTTTATGGTAGCAAATTTCGAAGTTTCAAATTTCATGAGTAGACCCTATTAAATTTTGAAAACTAAATTTACAAAAAAAAGTAAGAATAAAGCAGGTTGTCACTTCTACCTTGTATAAATATGCCTTGGGCCAGACTAAAATATTTGGAGAAATAATGAACTGGAAGTAGATTTATTGCCTCAAATGTTATAATATATCTAAAAATTCCATAATTTGTATACATTTCGCACCATATCTCCATTCTTAAAAATTAAGCTAAGATCATCGAAATATTGAAAATCTTGCTATAGCAGAGATAACGGCAATTCTTTGTGTTTGTTAAATTCTGCGATAAACCATAACGTGGACCTATATGATTATATTCTATTTTCAATTCTAAATATCCTACTCTGTAAATATTTAAAATTGTATCCTAAATATTATGAATTCTTTCTGTTGAATTTATATGCTGTGTATCAATATTTCACATAAAATTCGAAAAATCTAATTTTTTTTGGCTCAATTTAAAGTACATGTAGAATAGAATATGGGTCAAAATCTCCAGTCCATCGGACAAAAATTTACCGAGATATGAGATTTCGAAGGGAAACATTTGTTGTGTTTTGTATCTAGCATAGAAACTAAAAACGTCTTTTCCTCGAAGAGGCACTTTTGAAAGCGGTGCCCACTGTAGCTCGAAAACGGATGCTCCGGTCTTTATATGTTTTTGTAGGACTATTATACACATAAAGCATGTGATTAACCGAGAGAGTCTTTAAAAAAAAAGCTGACGGAGTCCAACAAAAATATCAAATTTTTACAGTTTCTTATTTTTGTTAAAACCGAAATTTCGATTTTAACTTTTCAAAATTTTTAAAAATTGTTTTTTTTTTAATTCCGTTTCGATAATGGACAAGATTATTAGGTTCGTAATGATCCCACAAAAATATATGCCGATCGGTTTATTCTTTTTCAAACTACAGTGGGTACCGTAAACTGCTTTAGTAAAAACAGTGCTTTATAGGCGGGCACTTGCCAGAAAGATTTTTTCAAAAAAAAAAAAAAAAAAAACCAAAAAAAAAATAGAAGGTAACTCAAGGTTTAATAGATTTCTTAAACAAATGCATGAAAATGGATCCTTATAAATGGCCATAACCCATTAAAATGGCTTTGCGTAACGCTACACAACATTTTTTAATTTCATGATTTTTGGTCAAGTTGGGCCCCCCCCCGAAATGAAATCCTGCGTACGTCCCTGAGCGTAGGTTTTTTAAAGATTTTAGTAGTTGCCAAATGGTAACATAAGCGTGGATTTTTTAAAGATTTTTGGGATCTGCAAAAAGGAACATAAGCGTGGATTTTTTAAAGATTTGTACGATCTGCAAAAGGGAACATAAGCGTGGATTTTTTAAAAATTTTTAGGAGCTGCCAAAAGGCAAGATAAGCTTGAATTTTTTAAAGATTTTAGGAGCTGCCAAAAGGCAAGATAAGCGTGAATTTTTTAAAGATTTTTAGGAACTGCCAAAAGGCAACATAAGCGTGGATTTTTTAATGATTTTAGGAGTTGTCAAATGGTAACAGAAGCGCGGATTTTTTAAAGATTTTAAGGAGCTGCAAAAGGCAAGATAAGCTTAGATTTTTTAAAGATTTTAAGGAGCAGCAAAAGGCAAGATAAGCTTAGATTTTTTAAAGATTTTAGGAGTTGTCAAAAAGTAACATAAACGAAAAGCGTGGATTTTTAAAAGATTTTTAAAGTGTGAATTTTTTAAAGATTTTTAGGAGCTGCCAAAAGGCAAGATAAGCGTGGATTTTTTAAAGATTTTTAGGAGCTCCCAAAAAGTAACATAAACGAGGATTTTTTGACGATTTTTAGGAACTGCCAAAAGGCAACATAAGCCTGTTTTTTAAAGATTTTTACGAACTGGCAAAAGGCAACATAAGCGTGGATTTTTTAAAGATTTTAAGAGTTGTCAAATGGTGAAATATGCGTGGATTTTTTAAAGATTTTAAGAGTTGTCAAATGGTGAAATATGCGTGGATTTTTTAAAGATTTTAAGAGTTGTCAAATGGTGAAATATGCGTGGATTTTTTAAAGATTTTAAGAGTTGTCAAATGGTGAAATATGCGTGGATTTTTTAAAGATTTTTAGGATCTGCCAAAATGCAACATAAGCGCGGATTTTTTAAAGATTTTTAGGATCTGCCAAAATGGAACATAAACGCGGATTTTTTTAAAGATTTTAAGAGTTGTCAAACGGTGACATAAGCGTGAATTTTTAAAGATTTTTAGGAACTGCCAAAATGCAACATAAGCCCGGATTTTTTAAAGATTTTTAGGAGCTGTTGAAAAGTAACATAGTCGAGGATTTTTTTTAACGATTTTTAAGAACTGTCAAAGGCAGCATAAGCTTGTTTTTTAAAAGATTTTTAGGAGCTGCCACAAGGCAAAATAAGCGTGTATTTTTTAAAGATTTTTAGGAGCTGCCAAAAAGTAACATAAGCGTGGATTTTTCAAAGATTTTAGGTGCTGCCAAAAGGCAACATAAGCGTGGATTTTTAAGGATTTTTATGAGCTGCCAAAAATTTACATAAGCGTGGATTTTTTAAGGATTTTTAGGTGCTGCCAAAAGGCAACTTAAGCGTGGATTTTTTCAACGATTTTTAGGTGCTGCCAAAAGGCAACATAAGCGTGGATTTTTTTTAAGATTTTTAGGTGCTGCCAAAAGACAACATAAGCGTGAATTTTTTAAGGATTTTTAGGAGCTGCCAAAAATTTGCATAAGCGTGTATTTTTTAAGGATTTTTAGGAGCTGCCAAAAGTTTACATAAGCGTGGATTTTTTTAAAAAATTTACATAAGCGTGGATTTGTTTAAAAAATTTACATAAGCGTGGATTTGTTTAAAAAATTTACATAAGCGTGGATTTGTTTAAAAAATTTACATAAGCGTGGATTTTTTTAAAAAATTTACATAAGCGTGGATTTGTTTAAAAAATTTACATAAGCGTGGATTTGTTTAAAAAATTTACATAAGCGTGGATTTGTTTAAAAAATTTACATAAGCGTGGATTTTTTTAAAAAATTTACATAAGCGTGGATTTGTTTAAAAAATTTACATAAGCGTGGATTTGTTTAAAAAATTTATGTGGTGCCAAATGGCAGCATAAGCGTGGATTTTTTTAAAAAATTTAATTTAAGGATTTTTAGGAGCTGCCAAAAGGCAACATAAGCGTGGATTTTTTAAGGATTTTTAGGAGCTGCCAAAAATTTACATAAGCGCGGATTTTTTAAAAAAATTTATGTGCTGCCAAAAGGCAACATAAGCGTGGATTTTTTAAGGATTTTTAGGAGCTGCCAAAAATTTACATAAGTGCGGATTTTTTAAAAAAATTTATGTGCTGCCAATGGGCAACATAAGCGTGGATTTTTTAAAGATTTTTCGGAGCTGCAAAAAGGCAACATAAGCGTGGATTTTTTAAAGATTTTTAGGAGCTGCAAGAAGGCAACATAAGCGTGGATTTTTTAAAGATTTTTAGGAGCTGCAAAAAGGCAACATAAGCGTGGATTTTTTAAAGATTTTTAGGAGCTGCAAAAAGGCAACATACGCTTGGATTTTTAAAGATTTTAAGAGCCTCCAAAAGGCAACATACGCTTGGATTTTTAAAGATTTTAAGAGCCTCCAAAAGGCAACTTAAGCGTGGATTTTTAAAGATTTTTAAGAACCTCCAAAAGGCAACATACGCTTGGATTTTTAAAGATTTTAAGAGCCTCCAAAAGGCAACTTAAGCGTGGATTTTTAAAGATTTTTAAGAACCTCCAAAAGGCAACGTAAGCGTGGATATTTTAAAGATTTTTAAGAGAAACCAAAGGGGCATTTTTTAAAGGAAGCCAAAAGGGCATCATGGGTGCCATCGTGGTGCAATGGTATGCACACCCGCCTTGCACACATAAGGTCGTGGGTTCGATTCCCCTGCCAGGCAACATCAAAACACTTTTCAACGGTGGCAAAATACCCCTCAGTAATGTTGGCGACATTTCCTGAGTATTTCAGCCATGTAAAACTTCTGTACAAGTCTTGTCGTAGGATACGCCGTTCGGACTCGGCGATAAACTGTATGTTCCATATCATTGAGCTAATATGAATCGGGGTGCACTCATTGATATGAGAGAAGTCTCCCCTGTGGAACAATTATAAACGTGGATATTTAAAAGCCAAAAGGCCACATAAGCTTGGATTTTTTAAAGATTTTCAGGAGTATTTTTAGAGTTTTCATATGATTGGCCATAAGGATGGATTTGTGCAGATATTTAGCACCAGCCAAAGGCAGAAAAATTCATGGATTTTTTAAAGATTTTTAAGAAGAGCCAAGGCAGGTGTCACAGCTTGGACTTTTTAAAGATGTTTAGTAAATATTCCCCAAAATATAATCTTATTAAACTAAATAACAAATTATTATACCACTGGTCTTATTATACCATTAATCTACCTGAAAAGTGCCGCAAATATTAAATCGTTCTTCTCAACACTGATATAAAATTCAAGATTTAAATATTTTGTGGATTCTTTTTTCAAAGGATCAATTTCAGGCTTTTTACATTCATTTTATTGGTGTAGAACATAGCACCACAACACAAAAGAATATTATTTTTTAAGAATATTGCTTTTTTGTTTTGTTGTTGTTTAACCTTGTAGCGTTTGAAAGGATCAAAACGAGAAAAAAGTACGAAAAAAGAAGATTAACATTTGTTGATGAAACCATAAAACTTTTTATAACTACGTAAAAGAAAAATAATATCTATGCGGTATGTTGCCGAGTAGAAGAAAAAGACTTCAAGTCACGGCAGGACAAGGACGAGTGTACAGATATTTTGCTTGCTTGCAGTGGTTACTTGTTTTTTGTTTTTGTTGTCGACGAATAGGGATATTATTCTATTAGAAAATGATTTTTCATCCCCATGCCTGCGGATATGAAAATCTGTTGGTTTTGTTTTTAGCAGTACGTTATTAAAGGGCTTTTAACTCCTTCTGGTTTTTGGTGTTGAAATTTTGTTTCAATTTCAGTTTTTTGTATAAAAAAATCTTTGGCTTCGCATTCAGATATTTAGAGGAATAATATTCATTCATTCTGATAAACGGAAAATAAAAATATGAGGGAATTGGAGGATGATAGATATACATAGGTACTGACTGAATTATATCATGATATGAATGACAAATAGAACTCAAAAATACACTATATCGATAACGTTTTGTTGTGACGGCGCACCGGAAAGATCTAATGCTTCTCATTATAGTGTTACACCGACAACAATCCCACGGCAGCCTGTTCTTACCTACCGGATTGACCCATAGTGTTTCGACCAGTGGTTGACATATCTTAGCACAGATCGACCTATCACATTGTATTTGGTTAACAAGGCTTCTTTATCTGTTCCACAAGTGCTGACAGATAGAGACTTGAGGACCTTCTTCCTACTTATCATCTTATCGCAGATAACTTGTATAAGATATCGAATGTAACCCCAAGATATTGGGGTAATTAGTGTCGGAATTATTGATCAATCGACCTGCACTTTAAGTGGGAGCTTCATCTTCGCAGCCCATGTGATGGACAATGTGGCTCTTGACATAGTGACGGATATTTTATATTCCTCGAGGAGAAAAAATCAATGTTATCAGCGATGGTACTATGACGTAGAACCCTATAACTATTTCGCGCTCTGATACTGGGGAGGAGTAACGCCCCAATAATATTTTTACTGGTGACAAAAGTGAGATCAGCCTGTATATTTCACCTTTGCTGGCATCCTTGCGTGGCTTCAGTAGCGGGACTGGCCTGTCCAATTTCCAGGCATGAAAACTTCTAGAGGGCTAAATATACATTGAAGAATTTGCCCAAACACAGTATTCCTGGTTCATTCAGCTGCTTTAGCATCACCATAGAAATTTGTTCGGGCCCAAGCGCATTAAATGATTTTGCGCCTTGGATAACACCTACAATCGTAAACTCTGGTGGTTCCTCGTTGGATGAAAGAGATCGCAAACAATTCAAAACATATTTCTTTGTCCGGTCAGTATCCACGAGCTCACTAAATTGTAGGGTAAGATATCTCACGTTTTCTGTCACGAACACGCTATTAAAAATTGTTACAATGTTGCAGCATTCAGATGTTTTTTTCGCTTGTTTTCACCGACTAACCTATTGACTTCTAATTCGAGCTCTCTGACTCCAGGGTCGCTAAAGGTTCATACGGCGAAGCTGGTTTGGAAAATTTGGTTCTATTTCAGGATGAAGCAGTGATGATGAACCCAACGGCCTCCCTAACATATGTCCCAAACATATTTTGCAGCAAATATATACATATATGTTTGCAACAGTCCCAAACATAACATATGTTTGGGTCCTGCAAACAAATATATGTTTGGGTGCAAACAAATATTTGTTTGGATGAAATATACAAACCAAATAGGTTTCCCGTGAGCGTAAATTTAGTCTCACACACAACCTGTGTAGACTCTAACTGGTGGTGACCGAGAGTAAATTTACGCTCATGGGAGACCCATTGTCTTACTCCGACATACATTTATAACTGGGGGTTTTTCTTTTATTTACATGTATAGAAATCCCAAACACAAAAGCAACAACAGACGCGTAGATCCATACTTAAATCTAAATACAAGATATATGTCACACTTTTAAGAGAAAAACAAATAAAAACTATTAATTGCAAAATATAGAAACATCGTTGAACGCTTTTGGTTTTTTGTGAAATAAAGCACATTCTCCTCAAAAATGAAATCATCAACGGGAAATCGGCATCTGGAATCAAATGGTTATATAATTTAATAAATAGGTACAACCATATTTGATAAATATGCATTTATAGGAAAATTGTAATAATTTTATTACCAATATTAAATCCGATTTCTTTTTTGTGCAATAACATATTTCCATTCGCTTTTTGATTCAATTATAAAACTTCCAATTATAAAATGTGTTGGGCATTTAATTGGCTAAAAAACAACATTTCTTTAAGAGAACACTAAATACTGATTTATTCACACACTTTACCGTCCTTCTACACACACTTTACTTTTTCTAAATACAATCGTTGAGTAAGATTGTATTTAGAAAAATTAAGAAAAAGAACAAAAATAATTGATACCAATAACTGCTTGTGGAGAAAACAATCGCAACAAACAACAACAAATCACGAAACACATGCGTTTGGCCACATACACACCACCAAAGTAAAAAGAAACTTTTTACCCTCCTGTCTTCGCTTCTGCGTCTTCTATTACACCATACACACAGCTTGTTATTATAAAATTGCATTCCGCAGCCGTAAGAGCCCCATTGTTACTCTCTTTGACAAAAATCCTCTCTCCACCCATAAAAAATATGTTGGACCTACACAAATAAAATTGAGATATTTTACAAAATGTTGCAAACATATATTTGTTTGCAACCAGTCCCAAATATAATTTTGTTTGGATCCAAACATATTTTAAACATACATTTTTCTGTGTGTGTTCAGCAAGGGCTAAGCTCCTCTGATTATTTCCTAAAATTGAATCCCATAGTTGGTGATGTCAATCAAAATATCCTAGGACCTGTTACACTGTGCAACACGAAAATTATTAACCATATTCTGACACCACAGTGTGATAGAACACCAAAAATGAGAAGACACGTGTCTCGTCGTTTTTCCCTATCTCATCAACTTTCGCGGATATAGACCTCCAAAGGTTTGAGGCTTTGATGTAGAAAGGGTCATTCAGTCAGGACTATATCTTCCAAAACGTTAGGAAATTTGAATTTATCTTGGCAAAGTTGTAGCTCTTGTCTTTAAGAACAAAAATTGTGAACACATATAATCCATCAAGCTTCATCTGCAAGTAAAAATCGCCATGGTCAAATTTCTTTTAAAATTTTTTTCTCAAGTTTTGTTATACAGGTATCAAATCGATCAAAATTGAAGCAAACAACCAACTAGAAAAATGTACCTTATATCTTATTAAATAACTTTCTAGAACATACGAATTCTGTAGAAACGGATCTTAATGGTCAAAATAGGAAAACAATTGCGATTTTTATCCTCTTTTCTAGGATTCTGCTCCATAGATATTAAACCGTTCAAAATTCAAGAAAACAATCAACCACAATTATTAATTGGTGGGATATACACATTTAGCAGTTCAATCTCACACTTGGCCACTACCCCCATGCATTCTTAGTATGGGTCATTCGAGTCAAGCTGTACAGATTGGTGCACTAGGTTTCAAATCAATCGCCTTTATTTCTCGAACGACCATGACTATTCCGAAGGCAGCAGGTATTGTTCAGCTTCTTTTCTGCTCTAAACTACAGAAATGTCACGTTATTAGGGACAGGATCATCAATATTCGGCTTTAGTGACTTCCGCTAGCGCTGTTGTTGGGAGTTTCAAAGGGATATTCAAGTTGGCTCAGCACGAAGCAACATAATCCCTACTGCTCTCCCAAAATTCGATGTATTTCGCTAACGCCTTCCTGTGGTGGATGAGACGGAATCCTGAAAGGGCAATCCAGTATATACCGCTCTCAAAATAAAAATATACACGAACACGATCATGTAATTTCTGTGGGAGTCTGCTGGCCGAGCACGGTGCTCTTGAAGCAACTTTAAATGGAGGGTGCTTACACCTGGGAAGATTTTGCGGATTCTGAAAGTAAAATTTTTATAGATGTGAAAAATCAAAAAACAAAAAAATCGCCGGATCGCTTTTTAAATAAATCGCGATTCAAGTCGGAATTATTAGTGTTTTTTTTAGGTTTTCCCGATTTTGCTTGGAAACCACAAGTAATATCGAAATGGGATGGGAGAAAATGTTCTAGCTGTGAAAATTCTCTACAAGATTGACCTTTATGATAATTTCGTAGGTTTTACCGTTATTGAAATATAGAAGTTAAAATTGGGACAATCCATTGACCGTATCGCTACGTTATAAAACTAAGTCATATATTGGGGGGCCTTAACTAAATTTAAGTGAACACAGCTTACACCTGGCAAATTTTTTGCGGATTTTGAAACAGCAATGTTCATAGGTGAGAAAAATCAAAAAACAAGAAAAAATCTCTGGAGGGATTTTTATATAAATCGCGGTAAAAATTCACATTTCACAAGTCCTATTGAAATGGGGCTAAAGAAAATGTTGTAGTTGTGAAAAATCTCTAGAGGATTGACGGTTATGATCTGTTCCTAGATTTTGCCATTTTTGAGATATTAAGGTTTTCACGATTTGCTTGAAAACCGTAAGTCTGATCGAAATGGGACTAGAGAGAATTTTTTAGCTGTGAAAATTCTATACAAGATTGATTGGCTTTCGTAATTTTTTCCTAGGTTGGACAATTTTCGAGATATAAAAGTTTATGTTGGGAAATTGCAGTCATGACATTGTTTTATAAGAAGGCGATACAGTCAATGCATTGTCCCAATTTGAACTTCTATATCTCAATAACGGTAAAACCTACGAAATTATCATAAAGGCCTCTTTTAGAGAATTTTCAAAGCTACAACATTTTCTCTAATCCCATTTTGATATCACTTGCGGTTTCCAAGCAAAATCGGGAAAACCTAAAAAACCCCAAAAATTCCGACTTGAATCGCGATTTATTTATAAAGCGATCCGGTAATTTTTTTTTTTTTTTGTTTTTTTATTTTTCTCATCTATAAACATTGTAGTTTCAGAATCCGCAAAAACTTCCCAGGTGTAAGCACCTTCCATTTAAAGTTGCTTCAAGATCACCGTTCGAAGTAATGCCTTCTCGGGTCAAAACGGTAGATAGAACCAGTAGAGGGGTTTTTTGTTTTTAGTCATTTTCGTTGGTACCGACAAGGTTTTTTTGAGCTTTTGTGCCATTATCTCAATATCGTCGTAAAACGATCGCGAGGACAAACTTCTGAAAAAATTCAAAACGATCCGAGACATGCAACTGCAAGCTATTAATTTGGTGTGAGGGGTATTCGGAGGAGGTTACTCCCTTTGAGCGTTTGTGGTGGAGTTCCGATGCTGCCTATCTTCAAATCTGATCTATGTTTGAATAAAATATTACAAGGTGAAAACTTTGAACAACATCGGTTGACTCGTTCGAGAATAATCCTGCACACCAGCCAGCCAGAAAGATGAACGAGCGAAAGTACTAAGGCGATTCAATTTTTTATTTTGAGTAAAGGACAAACAAATTTAGTTTCCATGAAGCCAAGGTTTGTACTATTATAATACGCGAACTATTGTAGTTTACCAGTAACTATGACTATTACTGGATCAAATAAAAACCCTATTATTTGGGTACAGTATTTACAATATCCTTTTGAGTGTGCTGGCACCCCGCGATATTTCAGTTTTTCGGCGTTCCGGATCATATAAATCAAAAAAGACAAAAACATCTTTTTTTGTTTTTGCTATAATATGCGAACCGCTAAACAGATTTGTAAAGTTTTTGTTTCATTTGAATCTTCGCGATGTTTAGATTACGTAAATATTTTTTTAATATATTTAAGATGCATAAACAGCATGAATTTTATCTTATTTTCCGCAAAACTTACATCTTCTTCACTAAAGTTATTGGACCTCGGTAATAATATAGTATGTAGGAAGCCATTACTTTACAATGTTTCTCAATATAATGAGTAGCGTTCTTTTAAGATTTTTCCTTATTATCAGAATTGAAACCGCTATAACTT
Source organism: Musca autumnalis (assembly GCF_047663935.1). Taxonomy (NCBI): domain Eukaryota; kingdom Metazoa; phylum Arthropoda; class Insecta; order Diptera; family Muscidae; genus Musca; species Musca autumnalis. Next base: position 252,266,545 of record NW_027411644.1, read on the forward strand.
TTACGCGCAATAACCGAAAATAGTATCTCGAACAGATTTGAGAATGGGAATTTTTTCTCAATCCATGTACCAAAAATCTTTCGTGTAGCTTAAAAAATTTTTTAATTTTTTTCGATGGAAAACTAAAAAAATTGTCTTTTCTTCATATACCCTTGTTTCCCTAAAGGAAATAACAAATAACTTCGGTAACATCAACAAAAGCAATCTTCATCAGATATAAGTAGAATATTGTTAAGTTAGAATAAACAGGGCTCCACGGTAGCTGTCTCTCTTGCATGTTTGCAATTCCGCTTTAATCTTTTTTTCTTCGTGGAAAAAGAAGCCACCTAAAGCCGACGCAAGTCAAAATAAATAAAATTATTACCGTTGTTTATTACTGTAAATATTTTAAGCTACAATGAAAATGAAGTCAATACTTTAGTAGTAAGTGTTTACAACAATTCAAAGATAAAGCAGACATCAATAATGCATCTTGCCATGATTGATTGTGTGAAAAATTCAATGTTGCAATGTTTTTAAAATTATCTAAATATGTACATATAAGTAGATATTTTAAAATTTCTATAAACTAGGTTCTAAAACGTAAGTTTGCTAGCAGGAAATGTAGTGGTGCTCTGCACTACCACGTTTCCTTGTTGGCCCCTTGGTAATTAGTGTAGAATATAAAGTAGTCAGTACCGCTACCTTATTTATTTTTGAAGCTGTTTGAACATGCAAAGTACTCAAAAACATTTTAATTTCAGTGTATAATTCATAGAATTCCATACAAAGTTTACATTCCAAAATTCGTGTCGTCGGCCCCTACCAATTCAAAGTGGTGTTACATATCTACACATGTATATACATTAAATATTGTCCCCCTCCTTCTACATATCTTTAGCGATGGTTATCAAAAGACATGAACAAATATTTGCATTTATGTCGTGCACAGTTGACAGATGTCTGTCAGTTTTGTTTTAAGTGAATGAGATGCATTCATATGCTGCTGTTGTTGATGTTTTGTACTTGTTGTTGTTGCTGCTGTTGTTAATATGGTTTGCTCGCTTTTCGATATTTGTTGCAGTTGCTGTTTGTCCGCTGGCTGGTTTGCTGTTCTTTCAGGAATATTATGCATTAAACAAATATGTACGTACACAACAACAACAACAAGTATCTGTATGTTGCACATTTGTTTGCATAATGTTGCCCTTAGGCTATTATCTTACATGTCGCGTTGTCGTTTGTTGTTCTCAAACTTTAAAACCTAGTTCCATGAGAGAAACAAAAAAACCACAAAGGAATGTTTGCAAATGACTTTTACAAGAATTGCCCTAAAAGGTAAAGCAAAGAACGTTGACCAGTTTTTCAGTTTTGTGATGTGTATGTATATTGAATCATGAGAAGTTTTTTTAATTAACAAAAAGTAAGTCAAATTCCTTAAAGAAAAAAATATAATTTGTAGTTTTATGTTTTTGTAACTTTTGTTTCATTTTGGCACTAATTTCAACGTAGGGCTATGTATATGTATGTATATATGTATATACAGCCAGAGCATCAAACAACTCTATTCACTAAAGGTATTGTCTACAATATCCATTAGTTACCCAATAAGTGCTTAATCGATGGAAAAAATCACCGCAAGGATTATAGCCTGTTTTTGGCCCCCTCCAAAGGACTTTTGTTTTCGAACAACCATCAAAACTATTAGATTCACTACTGTCAACTAAAATATTGAAAATTTTGATCCCAAACTCGAGTAAAAATATTTTTATTGTTCTTTTTATATCCTCAGCGTTTATGCTAACGGATTTCAGAAAAGTTCAGTTTAGGACCAGCTCTCGAATCGCTTTGATTTTTGTTGTAGGAACTTGTATTCACGTCATCCCACACAACGGTACAAGTTTTATCAAAGGCTAGTGCATACTTCCTGAGAAAATAGCCTGAAAGTTGCAAAAACCCCTATGATACCGTAGTCTTTTTCTGAACAAAAACAGAACATTTCGAATCTGAAAAATGTCATCTGTGGTACTTTTATAGCGGCTCTTAAAACAAAGGACGAAAAGGACATTGAAGGAAGCGAGTTAGAAGGTCGAAGGGCTCTACGAAAATAATCCTCATTCGATTTGACTGAAGACATGTCATCTCAATAATAAGCTAAAGCAACAGTGAACAAAGATATAACGCTAATTCCTGATGGCTTACAGGGTTTCAAGCAAAAACTTCACGCCTTAACGCGGAGGTTTGACTCAAGCCGGATCTGTCGTTCGGAGTTCTTAATATACTCACCAAGGACTTTCATCTCCAAAAGGAATTATCTCTGCCCCAAAATTTGTGCTCACAGTGTTATTTTTGAAGTAACTTGAATTTGCTGCCTCAATTACGACGGTAAAATTTTTTTCAGAGGCAAGTCCATACCACTACAAGAATACAGCCCGAAAGGGGTAAAAACCCCTGTGGCACCATATGTAGTGGCTGGAGAGCACGATAACTTCCGAACCGATCAACCAATTTGGTCCAAACTTAGGATCTCCTAATATTTTCTCCAAATTTAGTTTAACTTCTAAAATGGCCCATATAGGTCCTCTTCTTAGTTCAACGTTTGTGCCTAAGTGCAATTAAAACTCTATTGGAAGTTCGTTTTTTAACGTGTACCGTTATGGTCCTGTTTAGACCGATATTATGTTTTCCGTGGACAAGTCCATGCTTCCTGGCATACGATTACGCACTGAAATGACTAGTGGACGCGATAACTATCGAAAAGATATGACTCCCTAAATAAGATCCACTTCCATAATGGACTATGTCGGTCCATTCCTTCAAGTACCTCCTCCGCAACACTTTTTAACTTTAGTCCTAATCACCTTTTGTAGGTCGGTTCAAATGTCCAAAAAGGGCCACAAAATGTTGAAAAGACCCCAGACATAGGCTGAGGGTATATCTCTGTCGGCAAAGCCGATTAATACTTGTTCTTCCGCACTCCTATTTTTTTAACAAAAAATTTGAAGACGATTTGTAATCTTCAAACAGTAAATAATTTAAAAAAAATATTTTTTTTTATTTTTTATTTATTGATATCCCACACAACAACACTAATGTGTTATAAATTAGAGTGTGGGGTGTTAGATTGAGTGTACAACAATGAGAGATGAACATAAAAGGAATAACATAGGATATAATTTTATATATGTATGTATGTTATAAATAAGTTTCATAAAAATATTTTAAAATAATAGTTTAAAAATTAAGTAGTTTATCTATACTTATAAAAGAGTTCAGTAATGATGACTCACTGACTCACTGATTCACTGACTGACTGACTGATAATCAACGCCCAGACTAAACGGCTAAAGCTAGAATCTTGAAATTTTGGGTGAGGGTCACTCTTGGTCCGAAGGTGTCAGATAAGGCTGGATTTTTGGAAATTCGAACTAGAACTGTACTAAAAGTACTAAAAGGTACTAAATATGGTACCCTTTGTATTAGGCAAACGCGAAGAGCTAGAATTCTGAAATTTGGAATGAGGTTCACTGATGGTGAGTTAGAAAGGTGTACCAAATGGTTTTTGGAAATTCGAACTATAAGTGTACGAAAAGTACTAAAAGTTACTAAATTTAGTACTATTTGGTATTACGTGAACGGATAGAGCTAAAATCTTGAAATTTGGAATGCAAATCAAGGTTAGAAAGATGAGTTGATACAAGGAGGTGGTTTTGAAAATGTGCACTCATGTGTACGAATAGTACTAAATGGTACTAAATTTGGTACAATTTTAATTAGGGCGAACCGATAAAGTTGGAATTCTGAAATTTGTGAATTACTATTACTGTTGGAGTGTAGGTTAGAGATATGGAGGTAGTTTTCGAAGTTCGTACATATGGGTACGAAAGGTACTAAATAGTACCAAATAAGGTGCAATTTGGATTTGAGGGAACGGATGGAGCTGGAATCCTGAAATTTAGAATTAGGATTACCGTCGGGGTGTAGGATAGAAGTATTTTGTAAATTCGTACTTTTGGGTACGAAAAGTACTAAATGGTACCAAATTTGGTACAATATGAATTTAAGTGATCGGATAGAGCTGGAATAGTGAAATTTGGAATTAAGATTACTATTGGAGTGTGGGATTGGGATACTTTTGGAAATTCGTACTTATGGCAACGAAAAATACTAAATGGTACCAAATTTTGTACAGTTTGGATTTGGGTGATCAGATACATTTGGAATCCTGAAATTCGAAAGTAAGATTACTTTTGGAGTGTTGGATAGAAGTAGGTTTGGAAATTCGGACCTATGGGAACAAAAAGTACTAAATGGTACTAAATTTGGTACAATTTGGAATACGGTGATCTGATGCAGCTGTAATTCTGAAATTTGGAATTAAGATTACTGTTCGCGTGTAGGATTGAGGTAGTTGTGGATATTGGTACTCTTGGATACGAATAGCACTAAATAGTACCAAATTTGGTACAATTTGGATTTGGGTGAACGGATATAGCTGAAATTCCGAGATTTGGAATAAGGAGTACTATTGGAGTGTGGATAGATAAAGTTTTGGAAATTTTTAGTTATGGGTAGGAAAAGTACTAAATAGTACTAAATTTGGTACAATTTAGATTTCAATGATGGGATACATTTGGAATCGTGAAATTCGGAATTAAAATTGTTGTTGGAGTGTTGATAGAGGTAGGTTTGGAAATTCGTACTTTGGATACGAATAGTACTAAATGGTACCAAATTTCGATTTGAGTTTTCGGATGTATCTGGAATTCTGAAATTCGGAATTATGCTTATTGTTTGAACATAGCACTGAGGTAGTTTTGAAAATTTGTACTTATGTGTACGAAAAGTACTAAATGGTACCAAATCTGGTACAATTTGGATTTGGGTGAACGGTGAACTGGAATCCAGAGATTCGGAATAAGGATTACTGTTGGTGTGTAGGATTGATGAAGTTTTTGAAATGTTTAGTTTTATGGGTACGAAAAGTACTAAATGGTACCAAATTTTAATTTATGTGATCGGATACATTTGGAATCCTGAAATTCGGAATTACGATTACTGATGGAGTGTTGAAAGAGGAAGGTTTGGAAGTACGTACTTTGGATACGAAAAGTACTAAATGGTATCAAATTTGGTACAATTTGGATTACTGTGATCGGATGCAGCTGTAATCCTGAAATTTGGAATTAAGATTACTGTTGGCGTGTAGGATTGAGGTAGTTGTAGAAATTCGTACTCATGGGTACGAAAGTACTAAATGGTACCAAATTTGGTACAGTTTGCATTTGGGTGAACGGATATAGCTGGAAACCCGAGATTTGAAATAAGGAGTACTGTTTGAGTGTAGGATTGATAAAGTACTAAATTTGGTACAATTTGGATTACAGTGATAGGATACATTTGGAATCGTGAAATTCGGAATTAAAATTGATGTTGAAGTGTTGATAGAGGTAGGTTTAGAAATTCGTACTATGGATACGAATAGTACTAAATGGAACCAAATTTGGATTTGAGTTATCGTTTGAACATAGCACTGAGGTAGTTTTGAAAATTTGTACTTATGGGTACGAAAAGTACTAAATTTGGTACAATTTGGATTTTGGTGATCTGATGTAGCTGAATTTAAAATACCTGTTGAATTGTAGGATTGATAAAATTTTGGAAATTTTTAGTTATGGGTAGGAAAAGTACTAAATAGTACTAAATTTGGTACAATTTGGATTTGAGCGAACGGGTAGAGCTAGAATCAAGAAATTTGGAATTAAGATTATTGTTGGAGTGTAGGATTGAGATATAGAAGTAGTTTTTGAAATTCGTACTTATGAGTGCGAAAAGTACTAAATTTGGTACAATTTGGATTTGAGCAAACGGCTAGAGCTGGAATCTTGAAGTTTGGAATTAAGATTACTGTTGGGGTGTAGGATTGATGAAGTTTTGGAAATTCGTACTTATATGTACGAAAAGTATTAAACGGTACTAAATTTGGTACAACTTGGATTTGAGCGAACGGGTAGAGCTAGAATCAAGAAATTTGGAATTAATATTACTGTTGGAGTGTAGGATTGAGATATGCTACAACTTGGATTTGAGCGAAAGGTTAGAGCTGGAATCTTGAATTTTGGAGTTAATATTACTGTTGGGCTTAGTTTTGGAAATGCGTACTTATGCTTACAAAAAGTACTACATTTTGTACAAAGTGGATTTAGGTGAAATTATAGCGCTCGAATCCTAAAATGTGGAATTAGGTACACTTAGGGGTACGAAATGGTTCCATGTATGGTACAATTTTGTATTGGATGAACGGATAGATCTGGATTCGTGAGATTTGGAATTAAAATTATTGTTATCATTTGCTTATAACGTCCGATTTAAGAAATATGTGCCATAAATATACGTAAAAAGTTGTAAATGGCACAGGATTTGGTACAATTTGTTATTGTGTAATGGGAATTTTGAAATAATAGGAGGAGGTTCGTATGTATATATTTACATGTAAAGTACTAAATAGTTCTATAATTAAGGGAACAGATAGAGCTAGAAATGAGGATGGCGGTTGTTGGGTTAGGCCGTATTTGCGCTGAGAACCTCAATTAAAATATCTCAAAAAATTTGGATTGCTCTTGATGTGTAGGCGTGACAAAAATCGAACTAAAGTGGTACGTTTTTTTCCACCATTCTATATTATATATTGTTCATTTGTTTTATATATTTAATGCATACGAAGTAGCGGGCACTTTGCTAGTATCTTTATATGACAAAAATCAAAATAAGTATTGAACAGGTTTATTAATAAAGGGAATATTTTAATAGTAGAAAACAAAATACTAATAGATTATGAAAAATGTGATATAATAGTACATGGTAAATCGTAGATAGTCGCCATAAGCGTTATGTTTGTCCAAACAGGTTAAATAGTGAATTTTTAAACGTTGCAGCATTGCCGAGGAGTTGAATCTTATTGGGTAATTGGTTCCAAAGTTTTGACGAGTATATGAAGAAATGTCATTCAGAAAACTTGCTGCGTTGACGTGGGGTGATTAATCTTTTACCTTTACGGGATAGAGCAAAATGCAAATTATCATAGAGATACCTTGGTTCCATAGTATATATAATTTTGTGAAGATATGTAAGCACATTTATTTTCAAAAGATTATCGAAAGTAACTCCGTATAGTTTATGGGAAAATGATGAAGTGTTATCTTGTCTTGCCAGACAGTAAACATATCTCAAGATAGCGTTGTAAGCAACACCAACGTTTAGGTGACTTTTTTTGTTAGATGATGCAAAGAGCTCGCAACCATATAATAATAGTTGGGGAACTATGTACGTTTTTGCCAGTAGTATTCTGATATGAAGTGGTATCACATTTTGGGTTGCGTAAAGTGATCTGAGCATTCCAAATGCTCTTCCTGCAGAAATTTGAATGTGGTTTTGCCATGTAAGACGATCGTTGAAGAATATTCCAAGATCTTTCACGTCCTTTACCACGCTTATTGTCTGGTTGGATGGGTTTAAAAATAATCCGTTTCTTTCCGCCTATGAGTGAACATTTCGCAAGTCCTCATTTAACAGGGCAATGCTTTGTTGAATACTGTTTTTTGGACTACTCACATAAAGTTGTACATCATCAGCGTAAACGTGGAACTTTGAATGTGTGATGTGATCCTGAAGGTCATGTATGTACATAGAGAAGAACAAAGGCCACAGAATCGAACCTTGGGGAACCCCTGTTTTAAGATATAGTGCACTGGATACTTTTTGATTTCCAACAACAGCTTGAGTTCTGAGATGCAGATAGGATTGTATAAGCCGAAGAGCAGTATTAGTGAAGTGAAAAAGTGTTTTCAATTTGGAGCACAACAACGTATGATTTCAGCGTTGCCGACAGTTTTTGATCGGAAATCGTCAAATCGTCAATAAAATTTGGAAAATCGTCAAAAATCTTCAACATACTCCAAAACTGTGACCAAAGTTTAATGCTAATTTTTTGCTGATAATTATGACAACGAGTCTAAAATCTAACATAAGGGGAGTACATACCATCATTCAAAACTGACAGTCAAATCACTTTTACGAAAATTTTCTGGCAAATAAAAACTTTTGTTTAACTTAAAATATTTGAAAAACAAAACGTAAAGTATAATTTAGAGATTAGGGAGGTAATTATTCAGCTAGACTTTGATATTAACGTAATAAACTTCGATGGCTGTCAGTTTGTTGGTCAGTGTGTACTATGCTTTAATCTCACTTAAATACCTCCAAAAGAGAACTTTGACTTTGACATTTTAATTTTACCGTACTTTGTCGATATGTCAAAAAATGAGTTACAGAATTCCACTACAGATGAGAGTTTTCCCTATGGATATCGAGTTTGCATGTTTGTCGGTCATCCACGTACATTATGAAATCGGAAAATTTTTCAATCAAAACCGTCTGACTAACTGCCCTCTTAAAGAGGGGAGAAGTCGGGACTCCTACATTTTTCATAACGAGATAGGTGATTTTTATCCATTAACAATCCTGAACGAAAATTTTTAACTGAAATAATTCGAATGTGAGGCAGAAAATCTATAGCCAATCTGGCTGGAAATTGCTAAGAACATTAAAAAAGCTCATAAGATCGAGTTTCCAACATTGTTTTCCTTAAATTCTTTCGTTAAATTGTGGTTAAAATATAGTTATCCTGTTTTATTACAAGGAATTTTGGCGTACATGAAAAATCGTCATTTCAGACCATAAAATCGTCAAATCGTCATTTTCCAATTTTGGACCAAAAAATCGTCAAAATGACGATAAATCGTCAAATTCGGCAACATTGTATGATTTACGCAGTCAAAAGCTTTCGAGTGATCTAACAATACTAGAAAGGTTATGTTTCCAGATTCAATGCTTTTTCTAATGGATTCACATACATCCGTTAGCGCTGTATTACAGCTGTGGCGAGCCCTAAAGCCAGATTGACGATCAACAAGTAGATTGTTAGCATGAATATATATTTGCCTGAGTATAATTTTTTTAAATACTTTAGAAAGGTATGGTAGTATTGCTATTGGCCTATACTCCTTGTTAGGTTTCATGATAGGGGTAATCATGGCGCGTTTCCACATATTCGGATATGTACTTGTTGTGGTGATGGTATTAAATAAATGTGTAACATGTTTAAGGATGAATCGTAGAAGTAGTTTGAAGAATCTTGGATGTATCAAGTCAAATCCCATGGCATTGGATTTCACTGCCATGCAGCTCAATAGAACTTCAGATGGTGTGATGCAATTGAATTGAAGTGTGATCCCAGAAATATCAGTTGTATTGCGAGTAGGTAATACGGCAGGAGGTGTAAATTGCGCGAATGAGTTTCGCACGACTGGAGGAATCATATCAAGATCCACAAATTGTTTGTTAAGTTCATCGACATTAACTGTATCATCTAGAGAATGATTTTTGCTTTTGCCTATGCCAATTTCTTTAATAACTTGCCATTTCTTTTTTGAGCTTGCTGCATAACGGAATTTGTGTTCATAAAAAATTGATTTAGCCCATTGTATTTGTATTGTGACCTCTTTTCTGGCTGGTTTGTATTCGTCATGGAAAGAGGATACTTTGTAGCGTTTCCAGCAGGCAAATAGCCTGTCTCTATTATCAATTAGATTCTTTATAGTACTGTTGAACCAGGATTTTTTCTTTTGGCTGTTGACGTTTCGCAGAGGAACATGATTGTTGAAGAGCCATGTTATGTTATTTTGTAAACAATCAAGCTGATCATCAGCAGATATTTTGTAGTATATCTCATTCCAGTTTATGCGCGAGATATCAGATTCAAGATCTGATATATTGATTCTACTAAAATTATGATATTTAACATTAGATTTCTCAATGTGAAGATTAAAATCATAAGTCATAAAAATAAGGTCGTGCTTCGAAAAACACGGAGCCGATACTTGATCATATAGTAGTACTTTATCTGTGGTGTCAACTATGAAGAGATCTAATAAGGTATTACAGGTGGAGGTGTAGTGCGTTGGTATACTCGAGTTTGCCACATGGAGACCTATAGAATTCAGATAAAACTGGAAATTATTCGGTTTCAAAAGGTTACAGTTCAGATCTCCTGCAATTAAGATATTGGAATATTGTACTGTGAAACCTCCGAGACGAATTAATAACTCATTATATTCAATGTGTTTATTAGGTCTGTAAATGCATGCCAGGAATAATTTATTTCCATTAGAAGTTAATTCAGCAAATATATACTCAATACGGTCATCTGTGCAGGATTGACTCAACACATTACATGAGATATTTGTTTTTACGTATGTTGCTACGCCCCCAGCATGGGTAGATCTATCTCTACGAAATAACTTATATCCGTCAGTTTGTACCATGGAGTCTGTGATAGATTTATTAAACCATGTTTCAGATATGCAAATAACGTCAATAGAAGATTCTTCGAATATGTGCCGAAACTCATCAATTTTTTTGATCAAACTTTGCGCATTAATATGGCATATATTTAATCCTTCTTTTTGCTTGCTTAGTATACGAATTAGGCTTTTAACGTTATCTTTGGAACCACTTACGGAGATGTCATATGGTCCAGACATAATATAAACTTTGGATAATGTTTCGACAGGCTATAAGTACTGAGATGTGCATGTAGACACTATTAAGAAATTTGTTTTATTTGCCACATTTCTGCTAATGAATTAACAGTTGGGATGTCAACAATGTTAAATAAATAAGAAATAGGCTAAAATGGAGAAGTCTAACCATGTTTATTCGACCATTAAGTTGGTGTGGATGAGCACTCCTATTATTTAGAACAAAGCTGTATGTTCAGTTTCACCACATTCCCCATTTTTATTTTGCTCTCAACAGCAATTTTTCGTACTTTTGTTAGAAAAACAACCCGTTTGCCGAAGGTGAGCGCTTAACTCACAACTCTCGGCTTTATAGTAGGACAAACGCAACCTCTGTGCCACCTTTCATTACTTAGTAATAAACAAAATAAGTAGTTTTGCCTCGTACATTTTTTAAAAGATGTAACTCATTTTGTTTTAGTTTACTGGTAATGAATGCATAAGGCAGCTTCTGTACATTATTTTACAGTGAGTTCATATGAATGACACACGAGCCATTCAAATATTCGAACTGCAGGGATAGTTGTAAGATTGTTATAATTGTGGCCAAACTTTGATTGTTTGCTAAATGTTCTGGATTGGTGAACTGCAAAGTTCGTGTACCGAATCGTGTACAGATCTCTATTGTCTTCGCTTTTAGAATGAAATTAACAAATTCCATTAATGGGTTAATACACAAAATAAATATTAAAAATGTGTTTGAACGCGGAATCACGCATAACCTTGGCCTTGTTTTTTATAATTCTTTTCAACTAAGAATAGACAGAGAAGAGGCAGAGAGAACTGTATAAAAATATTTGTGAAATTTAAATTAAATCTTCCAAAAAATTTTACGAGATAACCTTTCTTTGGAATGGAACAAAAATGTCCGATGATGTGTGTTGATAATTAAAACATAAACTCTTGCCCAATTTAGTATTGAAATCGTGGTGAACGAAAGCGGAATTAGATAGAAAATAATACCAAATGTTACGAGTTCTAAAATGGATTTTCGTGTTGTTAGTCGCAAATTGTTACATTGTGGCCGGTGAATTTGACCCTTTCGCTGAGATAAATCAACGATATAAACAACAATTGCTACGCTATGCAAAATCGGCTGAAATGCGTAATTATATGGATGAATCGGTAGATCCTTGTGAAGATTTCCATAAATTTGCCTGTGGCAATTATAGACGGCTGAATCCGCCAAACTATTATCCCTATGTCAATAATCCATTTGAGAGTATTTCGAATGCCTTGAGCCGAAAAATATCTGTGGTGCTCAAAGATGAATCCCATGCTGATACTTTGGCCCAAATGAAAGTGAAAAATTTCTATGAATCTTGCATGAATGTGGCCATCCTAAAGAATACTTATCGCGAAAAATTACTGGAAATTATAAAAGAGTTTGGAAAAATGCCTGCTCTGGAAGATGATTATGAGGTGTGGCTGAAATATGATTTTGATTGGTTAAAGACAATTGCTGAAATTGCTCATAAATATGATGTGCGGATAATATTGGGTTTTGAGGTGAAAGTTGATAGTGCCAATAGTCGGCTGCATCGTTTACACTTGGCAATGCAAGATTTACCATTGGGTTCCAAATTGATTTACACCAATGATGAACATGAAGTCTATAGGAAAATACGCAAAGACAACATAGCTGAATTGCTGAAGACCCTATTGGGTTTGAGTGAAGATTATGCCGAAGAAACAGCCCGTGAGATATTTGCTTTTGAAGTTCTCTTAGCCATGAGCAGAAGTAGCAGTAATGGGTCATTGTTTACCCAAACCCTAAGATCAGCCGACGATATGCAACATAAATATTTTCCACATTTTGATGTTAAGCGAATGCTGACAATTCTGTTGGGCTATGTTCCCACGGCAAAAATTTACGATCTCAATTCCTTTGATGTTGAGAATATTATAGCAGTTGTGCAGACCACGCCTAAACGCATTGTGGCAAATTACATTTTCTTTAATTTATTGGAACATTTTATGCTGATAAAACCCAAGGTGAGAGATGAGTTGGATCATTTATGTCTGATACGAACGAAGAGACATTTTAGCAATATTATGGATGATATGGTCTATCGGAAATACATAACTCCCCAAATGGAACAGGATGTTCAGGAAATGTGGCATAATATCAAGGCAAGTTTTCAACGTTCTCTGGACTCGGTGAAACTAGCTTGGATGAGACCCTTAACCAGGCAAATGGCCAAGCAGAAACTTGAGTCCATGAAATTGGAAATAAATTCCCATAAAGATGTTGATTTCGATTTGGAATTTGAAAATATAACATTGAATAAACATGATTTGGTAGCAAATCTAAAAGAAGTTTTCAAATGGAATGCCCTGCAGACACGTAAGAAGTTAAAGGAAACTCCTCGCCCGCACAATGAAGCTGTTATGTCATTTTCTCCTGTGTATGTTTTAACAGAAAATCTCATTAAAGTCCCAGTGGCCATGTTGCAGCCGTACTATCTTTGGTCTGACTCCTATCCAAATGCTTTGAAATTTGCCACTTTGGGTTTCTTTATATCTCACGAGCTAATACATGCCTTCGATGAAGAGGGGCGGTTGTTCGATGCCAAAGGCAATAATCGCCAATGGTGGGATTATTATACTCAAGAGCATTTTATAAAAGGCACCCAATGTTTTCGTGAACAATATAAATCGTACGTTTATAATGGTCATCATTTATCTGATACTCTATCACAATCGGAAAATATTGCCGATAATGGTGGCATACGCTTAGCATTTGAAGCGTATGCCGATTGGTATCAACGTTCGCGGATGAACATTGAATTGGAAATGTTGCCACGTTTAAATTTTACCGGTAAACAGTTGTTCTTCATTGCCTATTCTCAACTCTGGTGTAGCTCAACACACCCAATGCTAAGAAATTATTTTACAACACTCGATGAACATGTCCCCGATAAATTTCGTGTCATTGGACCGCTGTCGAATTTTGTTCAATTTTCCAAGGAGTTTTCATGTGAATTTGGTAGTGCCATGAATCCATATGATAAGTGTGTTATATATTGAGATGTTAGTTTTATTATTGTTGTGTTTTTAATAAAGCATTTTACATACATATTTTTTGTATATTTTTAAACCCTTTAGGTATTTGTTGGGGAGGTAATTTTGTTTTTTTTTTTTTTTTTTTTTTTTTCAGCGAGTCGCCTCCGGTTTTGAACTCTTCTGCTGCCTTATTACTCTTCTGCCAGTATATTACTGTCTTACCTCATCTTGGCCGGGCGGTATACATTCAATACCATCATCTGGGATTGGACAGTTTGGAAAAATGTTCTCTTCATATCCTGAGCACACTATCTGTGTCAGTTACCAAATTACCTTACTGGTCTCTACAGGAGGATGTGCCTGTACCAATGCCATCACTTTGATTATTGTTAGAATTTTTGGACTTCATTCTGGCTCCTGCACATCTCTATTTATTCACAATCCTGCTTTTCCATTTCTCTCTTTTTCCTGCGGAAAAGACGTTTCTCCTCTCTTCTTTTCTTTTGATACTTCTCTAGTGCTCTAGGCGTTACTACTGATTGTAGAGTAGCCCTACATGCCGCATTTTTTCGGTAGCAGCACGACACCCCTGGTCATACCATGGATTCCTTGGTGGAGGTCTCTGGTATCCAAGTATGCATTTTGCGGCTGTTTGGCGCTTTGATTTAGCAATTGGGCCAGTTGTGTGGAACATGCTGTGGCTATCTGTTGTGCTTGCAGCTTTTTGCCCGTTCGTGCTTTATTTATTTGCAACGTTTAGACGGGTACGTATCTTTCCTGCAACAAGGTAGTGGTCCGAATCTATGTTTGCTCCTCGGAACAATCGTACATCCAACACGCTCGATGAATGTCTTCCATCTATCACAACGTGATAAATTTGATTTCTTGTTCTTTGATCTGGAGACAGCCACGTGCCCTTATGAATATCCAGTGCTTGTAGAATAAATCTTTGCTCTGTTCGTCCTTGTCTTCGGTTGAAGCATGAGTGCAGATAAAGCTAATGTTGAAGAATTTTGCTTTTATCCGTGTTGTAGCAAGTCTTTTATTGACTGGGGTGAAGCTGGAGACCAGATATTTTAACTTCTAACCAACCAAAAATCCGCAACCAAACTCATGCTTTTTGTCATAGCAGCTATAATACAGTGCGTCACCTTTAGGCGTTGTTGTGACGCATTTCCCAATCCATTGTATTTCCTGTATGGGAGTTACATAGGGCTTGTATTTTTCAAGTACATCTGCCAGCGCGTAAACTGCACCTTCTCTAGAAGGAGTGCGAACATTCCAGATGCAGATTCGCAGATCATGGTCTTTAAAACGTTTACCGGGTTCATCAACTTTTGAGGCGTTCGGTTTTCTTTTCTTTCGTTTTTTTTATAGTAGGCTGCTTTTTTCTAGGGGAAGGTTACTCCCAACGAAGATTAAATACACATTTTTGGGTGTGATATTGAGGCCATAATCTTCAAAATACCGAAAATCGGGTAGTACTGCTATATGGGGACTATACCAAAACCTGGACCTATGTCCACAATTTTTGGTGGGGAAGTTTCCGTACCATTGAGAGCTCCAAATGCCAATTTACAGCCAATTGGGTCTAAAATTGAAGATAAAATCCTCAAAATACCTGAAATCAGTGATACCGGCTATATGGTGGCTACACGAAAAAATGGACCCATATTTGTTTTGGTTTCATATTCATGTATTGTCATCCAAATCTAAAAAGTGTGCAAAGTTTTAGTTCGATTAGTCAACTGTAAATGTGTTAAAAATTAGTTACTAGATTTGAACTAAACAGGCAGACATGAAAGCAAAAACACTGTAAAAAATTTTGAAAATGGGACTTATTACCGACTATTGCGATATTTGCGTTGTTTGACCACCTACGCCAGCCTACTTTGCATCATAGTAAGGGTAAGATTACCTACTTTCATTGCCAAACTTTGTTTTTGGAAGGCCGACATCCGAAGCTGTGATTTTCGTCGTTACAATTGAAATCCCAAAGATGAAAACTTGGTTGGACCAGCGACTATTGTGATATCTCCGTTGTTGTTGTAACAGTGTTTATTATATGTTTGTATGTTCGTTCAATCTTGCTCTGGGTCTATCTCCAGTTCCAGGAAAATGACTGCTTCGATGGGATGTAGCCACAGATCCACTGGAGTTAGATGAGTAGGTTTGGCGGAGCACTTGAAAAGGTGCTTTGTGTCGTGCGGGCCCATGCCGCATACTGGGCAGATGTCTTGCACTGCGCGATCGATTTCCGCCCAATAAGAATTTAGGCGACTGCAATATCCTGAGCGTAGTTGAGCCAAAACTACTCTGGTTTGTCGTGGCACCTGACGCTCCTCAGCTGCGATAGACGGGGGATGTACTGCGAGGACTTTATTCACACTATATTTGCTTATGGCCTTAGCAACTGCATCCGTGTGAATACTATTTAAACCTGCTTGATATGCCTGTTGATCTAGGGGTTCTCTCTTATATTGTTGGACCTCCCTCTCTAGAGCATGAATATCCTTCCTGATTTGCCCGAATGTGTCGGGCCTAGCCAGCAGATGGTTATTGGGATGGCTCTCACGGTAACACACAAGCAAGTAATGCAACGAAAGCATCTCATTATGTTGCTTTACTGGAAGAAACTTTGCCTCCTCATGTAGATGGTCTACTCAAGACTTGAGGAGGCACCCTGTTGCTGTTCTCAGGGCGGCATTCTGACAGGTTTGAATCTTTTCCCAATTCGTATCACATAATCTCGGGGACCAAACTGGAGCCGCACAGTTTACCACAGACCGACCTATCGCGTTATATGTGGTCAACAAGGGTTCTTTATCTGCACCGCAGTTTGTCGCAGATAGCTGTGGCGTGTGCGCATGACCTGAATGTAGTGTCGAATGTGACCCCTAAAATTTTGGGGCAGTTTGTGGTCGGAATTCTGCTACCGTTGACCACGACATTCAATTCTCTTCCAAACTGCGCTGTCCATGTGGTGAACAGAGTGGCTGTTGATTTTGTGGCGGAAATCTGCATATTCCTTGAATGGAAAAAGGTGGTAAGATCGGTTAAATAGTTGTTCAGTCTCTCACAGATGTCATCAGGATAGGTACCTGACGCCAGGATCGTGCAGTCATCCGCATACGTTACGATATCAATGCCGTCTGGAGGGGGCGGAATACAGGAGAGGTAGAGGTTAAACAGTTCCGGAGATATCTCCCCACCTTGGGGAACTCCCTGTTTCACACTACGGGGTTTGAACTTCTTGTTCCTGAATTCCACGTACGACTGGCGTCCACACATATAATTGACTATCCAACGTTTTAAGCTTGGCCGGAGGTTGTTCGCTCAATGTCCACAAACAGCGTGGAGTGCCTGACTGTATCAAAGGCTTTTGATAAGTCAAGCGCCACCATCACTGTTCTATCGCAAGGCCGTCTCTGGTTGAGTCCATGACAAATATGTGTGGTAATGGCGTGCAGCGCAGTTGTCGTGCTGTGCTGCTTACTGAATGCTGATGATCGGCAACTTGATAGCTATTTCTGATACTGGGGAGGACTAAGGCCTCAAGGGTCTTTGCTACGGGTGATAAAAGCGAAATCGGCCTGTACGATTCACTTTTGCTGGCATCCTTGCCGGACTTCCGTAGTGGGACCACCCTGCCCATTTTCCAGACTTCGGGAGCAATGAGGGTGGATAGCGACAAGTTGAGAACTTTAGTGAGATACTCTACTCCCGGCTCATCCAGCTGCTTCAGCATTACCATGGAGATTTTATCGGGGCCCAACGCTTTGGATGATTTAGCGTTCCTTATGTCATTGGCAACATCATCCATTGTAAACTGCGGTTTGCAACCTTCGCCAACCTACTTCACATCGCTGTAAAAGTGAAGTTTTCCACTTTCATTATCGGGCTTTGCTTTTGGAATACTCTTAACAGCAGCGGAGATATTCCCATTAGTATAAAACCTTGTCTTTCTTCCAACAGAAGTTTTTTGTCCATCCGACCCCTGAATATGATCCGACCTTCACCAAAATCATTAGGCTTCTTCCCCTCCAGGATCCCCATCAACCCCAAAATTTCGTGACGCTTCGATAAAAATTGCGACCTGTAGCTTGATTACAAAGTTTATATCGTCACCTAAAAGTGCCCAAAGACGTAACCCTCAAAGCGTTACGTTGAGGGTTATGTCTTTGTGAATTTCAGTTGACGATATGTACAGACGGACGGACAAACAAAGCCAGATCGACAGGTAAGTACAGGTTTGCGACCATTATTTCGATGTGTTACATACACTCCCCACGTAGTGGTGCAGGGTATAAATACTAATAAAAACCTTAACTTAAAATGTCTAAATGACACTTAGAAAATTGGTTTCTCTTTCCCCTACAATCACCCAGAATAGCATGCTCTTTGTGTGCATCTCTGTTCTGTGGTGTTAATGTGCAAAATTATGTCATCCTTTAGACCTTCACATGTTGCTGGCTTACCGACACCAACGGTGTAAAATCTAGAGTTGGGCAATTTCGTTCAATTGAACGATCCGGATCACTGTCCTCATTCAAAGACGAATGAGTAACATCATAAAAACCAATGTGTTAAATTAAGTATACGCAGTTTTGTCAAAGAAATTACCGGTGTCCATTGAACTAGATAGTGATCCGGATCGTTCAATTGAACGAGATTGCCCAACTCTAGTAAAATCACATGATTTTAGGGCCTTTAAAAAAACTATGCATAAAGTTAATCAACGGCCAGCGTGAGAGTTGCAATTGTTGAACAAGACGACGAGTTAAAGTGGACGCCCTTTCAGCCATACTATTGCGAAGAGCAGCAATAATTTATGCAAGACGAGCTGCACGAGTATGCACCGGTGCTTTCACATATGCTACACAGAAAAAAAATATTTCATTAATTTGTATATATTTTCGTTCATGGTGTAGTTTTTTCATACTGTACATATATATGGTCATTTTTTTCTTATATACATCCAAAGCCACTATTTTTTTTAAAAATATGTAAGTTTTTCATGAAGTGCAAAATCTTATTCCTATTTTTACCTACATTCCCATTATTTGCTCTTATATTTCCTCTCTTGTTTGGTTTGCTCTCAACTTTGTTTTTTTCTTTTGAATGGTCTCGTCGTCTCACCATCACATTGACACTGTATCAACAAACCACAACACATCAACCTGACTGAAATACAGCTTTACGTTAAACTACCACCGTCGCAACAACTAACAAACCAAACACCTACAGTGCGTTTGTCGTCGAAAAAGCAAAGTGTATGGTTGTACGATATATGAGGCGTTCAGAGCACACTTCGACTAACTCCATAAAACAAAAAGTTGAGAAAAGCGATGATGAAATGTATATTGTTTTTTAAAATTCCCCTGATAATATGGGTTCAAATATATAATGTAGAATGCATAATAGCAGGTGTAGCTTTCATCTAACGGTATATAAAATAAAATACAACAAATTGTCAACAAACAATCGTTAGTAATGTTGTGGTAATGGTGGAGTTAATCGAAGTGTGCACTGAAAAAAGTATTAAAGTTAGGTCTTTCATTTTTTTATTTTTTTATTAACGAAAAACTTAGTTAGTTAGTAAAATTTATGTTGGCAGTTCGGATATTGTACAATACTTGTAACTAATTAATGTTAGCTTTATGTTAGCGGCATTCTTCATTGGGAGGATTCAGCTATATTATAAATAATGTCTTCTCCATCAGTATGTGAGGAATCTTGATTTTGATTTGTTAACAAGTTCTTATAGTACTCGTGTTTAACCGGAGGAATACATTTTAGCAGGTCCATCATGTCTCTCCATTTTTCTTTAGGCACAGTTCTACCTTTAGGATATAATAAAGGTTGATCAATATTTTTCATACTTTGCGGTTTACCCACTAAAGATTTTCTTATATTAATGGTTTGAAATTCTGTGTCTTCATATAATCACATTTGAATTGTATGAGATAGGGTTTGGACCCTTCTACCTTTATCCAGCGTATTTTAAGCCAATTTACTGGAAGGCCTGTGGCGGTTAATTTTATGTTAATGATAGACTGTTCTAAAGGTTTTGTTGACAAAAAAATCATTGTGAGTCATTTCTATTAGCTTAAATGGCTCATTCTTTTTACATGTTTTGACTATATGGTACCAATCCTCCGGTGAAAAAAGTTTTGATTTTTTTTCGCGCATGACACGATAATGGCAAATTCTGAGTAATTGGGCAAATAGCTGTGTCCACTTACTAAAAATTTCATTTCAATTGATTCAGTCTTGATTTCCGTACTTTGTACAAGTTTTATTAAACTTTAGACGGTTTTAATATTTCTGTTTTGTCCTGTACATGAATCCGAATATGTTATTATTTTTTCAAAGTCTGTAAATTGCAGAAGCTTGTTTTTTTATATTAAAATGCATAATAAAAACTCAACTGTTAATTTTCTTTAATTTTTTAAATAACTAAAATAATTGAACAATAAATTGGATGACACTTGCCATCTACCGTACAATCTGCACACTTCCACTACTTTACGTGTGTTGCATCTGTTCGCAAAGTGATTTGGTTTATTTTGTCGAAAACCTTATTTTGGCTAGGTTTACGACGTTTCCGACGTATGAAATAAACGTCAGAAATGTATGTCATATACGTCATAATTTCCTACAGACCATCTATGGTTTCAACAAAGGCCGAAAGAGCATTGAATGTAAAAATGTACACGTTGCGAGCAGAGCTACATTTGAATGTGGAGTTAATCGAAGTGTGCACTGAAAAAAAATTGCATATTATTCAGTGGTCAAAAAAAACTTGTTATTTAAAGGTGCTCATCTTTATTATTCAGGAAAAATATTATAATCATAAAAAGATATGGCTATATCAAAGGCTTTGACACTGAAATCTCAAATTTTTCAAAAAGTGGAGTTAGTCGAAGTGTGCACTGAGCGGCTCATATGATACTATTTTAGTGAATAAAAACAAAACAACTCACGAAAATTGTTTTTTGTCTATCTCTAAGAAGAAATCAGTATCATTTTGCTTTATGAAACACGTTCATGAAATGCAAAAATTTGAACCTTTGCAAGACTTTATGAACACTATTCCTAAAATGTAGTAATTATTGTCTGTGACCCGGTTTATTTGATTTTACGCGATATTTCCGATTATACGCACATCGAATAAATTGCCCAAAAACGTACGAATGTATTTTGATTTAAACGCCCATTTTTGAGAGTAAGCCTGAATAACAACCGCGTTGCTCGATTGTTTATCTTTCCATGCCTCAAATTTAGTTAGTCTCAAATTGAGAAATGTGAAATGAAATGCAGAAAAAATTACGTTAATGCGTGGTTCACATTCAACATCGGCCTTCAAAATGCAGCCGCCTTTTATTTTTTGCGTATACCCCTAATGCATTTATGCAAAGTTATATATAAGCTAAAATTGCGCATGCGTAACATAGAATTTATAAAAAAGAGGATATTTGTTGTCTTAAGCAAATGCTTACTCAGCTTGTCACATATTTCCGTCCGCTACACAAAGTGAAACAAAGAAACATTTGTGTATACATAACTTCTAGTTTTATTTTACAAGGTTTATTTTGTTTCGCCGCTTCGGCTTGTGGTATCATACCTTCACTTTATTGTGTTTAAAGAAAATATAAAAAAACATATTCTTACCGCGTCTTTCAGACCGTATCTATGATGTGTGTAGAACAACTAGCATTTATTGTCCACTCTACATTTTGTGGCATTTAATTACACAATTAATATCAAATTAGGTCATATTATGAATAAACATCAGATGTTAGTGGTGTCGCTGATGACGAAGACCTGACAATGAAGGCCTGACTGGCTGACTGGCTGGTTGGCCACCATTCACATTATGAGCAGCGAGCCAGTCAGTCGACTGCTGGATATTGTTTATGTTTAGCAAATAAATTCTAGTTATAGGTATTACAAAATGCATTGCAAAGCAAAAAGAAAAAAAAAAAAACATAACAATAATTATATCGAGCGACTCTGTATGTAATTTCATAAGCTGACAGACAATCAGACATCAAAGAACATAGAATGACATAAAATTATTATCTCAATGCTTTGTTGTACATAATCATCATTGCTGTTGTTGTTGTCGTCGTCGTTGTAGAAGGCAAATACATGTCATAAATAAACATATTCAATTACAAATTTACTTTGGCGGCATTTTGTAACCGAAGAAGCGAGCTTAACGTCAATTGTGCAAGTACCATCAACCAGCCAATGACGTTTTATACTTTGTTATTGTTATTGTTACTTTTTTTTTTTTTTTTGAAAAACAAATAGTATGCTGTAGAATGATAGGAAGGTATTAAGAGAACTTTAAAAGTAGCGCTTTGTAAGCAATTATCGCAATGAATGAATATAACATAACCAACAAAAAGTTTTATACAACAACAAGTTTGCAATATTTACAGAATCACTCATAATTTTTACAACAACATAAGGTGAGCCGCTGGTTACAATCCCTTTTGACTCCTTGGTACGACTTTTGCTCGACAATATTTAACTGAACTTAAAGGCACAAACCATAGAGAGAATAAATTATATCTAATATGTGAGCAAAGACTATAGTCGGGACGCGGCCGACTATTTGATACTCTACACCACTACCCCTGTGCATAAGCTTTAACTCTTGCACATTTCTTTTAGGGAGATACTAAAGTTTTCACCTATCTGGCTTTTATACCAAATGACTAAATGCAAACTGAACCAAAATAATTAATATTTAATTTTATATTTGACTACACGGATGAAAAAAAATCATCTCTAACCTATTTTTCAGCAAACATATATACCTGTTTGCAGTCCGTCCCAAACATAACATATGTTTGGGTGCAAACAAATAGAAACCCAAAAGCCACAAAAAAAAAAAAACAAACACATGCACAAGTTGACGCTTTCTGAGAGCAAGAGAGAGTAAATTTCAATGTGAAATACATTGAAATGTATGCTCACTTGCTCTTAGTAATCGCTCACTGGCTATCTCAAACATATACACACATTTATAAATGGTGGTGGTTTATTGAAAAGCATAAAAAAAGCAAAAGCAACAACAGACACATAGGTACATAAAAAATTCCAACGAAATACATAACAGAATTTAATAAAAGAAAAACTGAATGGAATAATCGTTGAAAGCTTCTCCTTGGTTGTGAAATAAAACACATTTTCCTCAAAGTTGAAATCATCAGCGGGAAATCGGCATCTGGAATCAAATGATTATATAATGTAGTAAATAGGTACATTTATATTTCAAATATACATATGTATATATGTACACTCCACGTCAGTAGAATAGAACACCTAAATTTTTGTTAATGTTAGCTTATTTATCCCAAAACGAATGAATCTTCGTTTTTAATTTTGTGGGGATTTAAAGTCTATGATGTTCTGTATCAAACACAGAAAAAATTATGTCTCTAGCTTTTCGCGAAATGATTTTCTTTTCAATTTTCAGATAGTACTATGAAAAATAGACATTTATTTGTGGTCATCAGGATAGAGCAGTCACTTTATTTTCGCGAATTTTTGAGATATTAACGCCGAAATTTCTTTCAGTCGATAAAACAAGGCTTTCTAATCATTTTCCACCAAAGAAAACCTAAAAATTATTCCGCGGACACCGAAATAACAGCGTCAAAGGGTTTAAATTGACAGATATTTGAAACATCTGGGAATATAAATAGGAGTCGCGCAGTTATGTCATATTTCTTCACAATAAGATAGAATATGACACAGACAAGCTCGACGGATACAATCGAGTGCCTCGGATGCTGATAAGATGGAACATTTTCAAAATAATTATGAAAAGCGTCAAAATTTCTCATAAAAACCATGACGTTTTGTTCAATAAAACGGTTTTTCCGCGAACAAGTCTGCCTTTCAACAATTTGAAAATATGCTCCAGATTTGAAGGAAGATTATCTGATACGAAAACAACCGTTATTTTCATACATTGAGAGAAATTTTATTACTTTTTAAATTAACATACGAAACCTAAAACCTCAATTTCCATGACTGTGTTTTTCCGCGAAAACGGGTCTATTACATTTGCGAGTTCAGTTAAAAAAACTACTAATTCGTAAAATCCGGTATGGAAAGCATAACCTGGTCCATTTATATTGGAGCATAACACTGTTGAGAACAGTCGTGGACACCGAAATAAGAACACATATAAAATTCAAAGTCCAAAGGGTGTGTTCAATTTGAAAATGAGCTAAAATTTCCCTCAGTGTATTAAAATAGCGTTTGTTTTCATATCAGATTATTTTCCTCTAAATGTGGAGCATATTTCCAAACCTTTAAACGGAAGACTTGTTCGCGGAAAAACCGTTTTATTGATCAAAACATCATGGTTTTTATGAGAAATTTTGAAATTGTTCCATCTTATCAGCATCCGAAGCACTCGATTGTATCCGTCGAGCTTGTCTGTTTCATATTCTATCTTATTGTGAAGAAATATGACATAACTGCGCGACTCCTATTGATATTCCGAGATGTTTAAAATATCTGTCAATTTAAACACTAACGCTGTTATTTCGGTGTCCGCGGAATAATTTATAGGTTTTCTTTGGCTGAAAATGATTAGAAAGCCTTGTTTTATCGACTGAAAGAAATTTCGGCGTTAATATCTCACAAATTCGCGAAAATAAAGTGACTTTTCTATCCTGATGACCAAAAATAAATATTTTTCATAGTACTATCTGAAAATTTATCAGAAAATTATTTCCCGAAAAGCTAGAAACATAATTTTTTTCTGTGTTTGATACGGAACATCATAGACTTTAAATCCCCACAAAATTAAAAACGAAGATTCATTCATTTTGGGATAAATAAGCGAACATTAACAAAAATTTAGGTGTTCTATTCTACTGACGTGGAGTGTATATGAAAAATGTATTGATATAATTACCAATATTAAATGCGATTTCTTCCTTGTCCAATAAAATATTTCCATTCACCTTTTTGATTCAATTATAAAATGTATTGGGCATTTAATTTACTAAAAAACACCATTTCTTAAAGAAAACATAAAACACTGATTTATTCACTCAAACATATATTTGTTTGCAATCAGTCCCACACAAATATTTCTTTGGATCCAAACATATTTCTAACATATATTTTTTTGCGTGTACTGTCGACATCTACTTGCTACTGATTGAAAGCTTTGCTGGTCTTCTTGATTAGAATTTTACATGTCTTTAATAGAACCAAATTTGTCATTAAATTAAAAACTTCAAAATATTAAAATTGTGGTAGCTTAGCGCCTTTTGCAATATCTCTGATATTTTACCTTAAATGTCACATTTTGTATTAATTTAAAGCTCAGATGGTTTAGTTTCATCAAGCTCTCTACTTGGAATATGTCCGTCCAACAGAAGCAGAAATATCTGATGTGGAAATCAAATTCCATAAATTGGAAATTGGGATATCCCAATGTCTTTTTCAACATCACAAGCATTTCACCAGTTTTGGTAACCGGGCTCTTTGGAGCCCTATTAACCGCCAAAATTTTGTGACGATCCGATCAAAATTGCGACCTGCAGCGTGATTACAAAGTTAAGATGGACAGACGGACGGACACACAGCCAGATCGACTCAGCTCGTGAAATTAATAACTTAGAAACGAATGGAGATATCTTTCTGAAATTTTGCACAAACTCAGTCTGTGACTGTGGGTAATAATGTACTAAATATGAACAACATCGGCTTATATTTTGGTATAGCCCCCATATAACATTTCCAACAAAAAATTTGGACATAGGTCCACGTTTGGGTATAGGCCCCTTTAAAGGTACCTCCCGGTTTTCAGTATTTTGGGGGTTTAAAGCTACATTTTCCGGCCAAATTCGGTGTAATTTGGTATTTGGGGTTTCCAGTGGACACAAACATTCTCCACCAAAAATTGTGGACATAGGTCTACTTTTTGATATTGTCCCCATATAACGGTTCCTCCCAATATTCGGTATTGTTAGGATTTTGTCTACATTTTCATACCAAATAAGCTGAATTTTGGCATAGGAGGTTCTCGTTGGTTATACATCTTCTCCACCAAAAATTGTGAACATAGGTCTACATTTTAATATAGCCCCATATAACTGTAACGACATATTTTCATGTCTGTGAAGTTATATTGGAAATTATATCGAGAAAATTAATTTTTAGCAAAGACACAAACCATTCACAGGGTGACTCAGAGAAAAGATATTTAATCAAAATTGGATAACAAATTTAATCGCAAATTATAATTTATGGTCATTACTATTAAAATAACTATAAAATACAAATAATTTTAAACAAAATGAATGAAAAACACACTGAATATGGGCTGGTAGCTATTTAAGAGGCCTTTAGTTTAAGCCAAGTTTCGTCTGCCCATCTTTTATAGTTTTGGCACAGTGGGCTGTTAGGTTCAGTACATATTTCATAGATGGGCCCAAGGTAGATCGCAAAATGCAAATCTCTGAAATTGATTTCAGATAAAACCTATATATGGGCTGATAGCTATTCAAGATACCTTTAATTTAAGCCAAGTTTCGTCCGCCCATCTTTTATAGTTTTGGCACAGTGGGCTGTTGTTTTCAGTGTATATTTCATAGATGGTCCCAAGGTAGATCGCAAAATGCAGATCTCTGAAATTGATTTCAGATAAAACCTATATATGGGCTGATAGATATTCAAGAGGCCTTTAATTTAAGCCAATTTTATACATTGATTTTTTGACTTTCGCGCCGCTAGCTCAATGGTTTCGACCAGTGTGCACCGGTCCGCGTTGCTGGCTTTATTAACTTTATGCTTGACAATTCAAAAAATGGTATTTTCTTCCTCACTTCTTCGGTCCATTATCAAACCGAGGAGGATTTTAAATTTATCTGTGACGTTTCTATTGTCTTTCGGACTTTATCGGATTTTTTCGTCCACTGATGGTGTTTGAGATTTATGATCGTCCATGTCCCCTGTCTTTATCCTAAAGCGAACTAATTATAAAAGTTAAGAAAATGGTTAAGTCGAATTCTCCCGCTTATTGAGACTTATATATTTTTGTTTTTCATGACTGATGGACCGTAGAACCTCACAATTTAAGGAAATTTGTAAATATATCGTTTTTCTTGATCGGCGCCGCAACGACCTTTGTCTCGAAAATTAATTTGCAAGCCGATTCACTCATAAGGCCCCCGAAATTCGTCTGCAAATATATAGCATTTTCGACCACGGGATATTCCTTAACATTTTCGGAAATTTGCATGAAATTAGGTTCAGTAGTTTTGGAAAAGTAATGTATTAAAAAATGGGGCGTGGTAATCAGTTTTCAAGATATAATACCCTAGACAGACGTCAGCGTTAATTTGCATTAACTGCCTTAATTCAATTTAAAAATCATTTAGGTATTTCAATATGGCAATACCCTAAAAGAGAGCCTATATTCATATGACGGAGAGGGCATATTCATGCTCTGAGACACAAGAAAAACAAAAAATTACAATGCAAACAACAACAAAACAGCAATCAGCTGTTTCGTAAATGCAGAAACTGTCGTCTGTCAGGTTAAAATTAAATACAGTTCTTAATGCAAATTAACGCTGTCGTCTGTCTAGGGTATAACATATTTAAAAAGTATTTAAAAGGTATTTTGGCTCCAAATATGTAACTAGGGTACACACAACCCCATTGTATGCTGAAACCGATATAAACATATCGCGTTTAAAAGGAAGGCGTGGGGAAGGTACCCACCCCACTTCCTCCGAAATTCATAAGATATACATAACAACGGCAAAAATTGAGCCTTTGCTGCAAATCTGATGGAAATCGGTTCACTGGTATTGGAAATATAACATATTTAAAAACCAGGCGTGGTAGATTAATCCGGTAATTTTTAAACCAATACATACGTAATTTTTGCAAATGTCGCCCCCTCTAGAATTCAATAAAATATGTAGCCTGTTTCGGGGGCCATCCCTGTACATTCCCTGACAATTTCATTTCCATAGAAACCTATGTTGGGTTATGACGGTATTTGATTTTTATTCATGAAGGCAGTACCCCGTCCCCTTCGAAATTCAAGAAAATATGCATCCTATTTTTACCGGAAGGCCATCCCTGTGCATTCCCTGAAATTTTCAGGAAAATCGGTTCTGTAGTTTTGTAGATGTAACATATTTTAAAAAGTTGGCGTGGTCAAGTCTTTGGGTCCTAAAAAAGTAGGTAGGTCGAAGATACAACCACAATTGTCTAGAAAATTAATTTCCAACCCTATAAATTCGTAATAATTGTACCCCGCCCCTTCCGAAATTCAACAAAGTGTGTAGCCTAATTCGATCGCTTTACATTTCCTGGCTAGAAAAATAAGTTCAGTAGGTTTTGTAGAAAAGATTAAATTTGAGAGTTGAAAAAGTGGAAGTAAAAGTGGGCGTGGTTGAATTATCGTTGCATAAAAACCTAAGCTTGGATATGACTAGACAGCGGAATCCTATGCAAATGCAAGTACGGTTAGGATGGTAGCGGAAAAAATCTGAT
Organism: Musca autumnalis; assembly: GCF_047663935.1. Taxonomy (NCBI): domain Eukaryota; kingdom Metazoa; phylum Arthropoda; class Insecta; order Diptera; family Muscidae; genus Musca; species Musca autumnalis. The sequence continues at coordinate 252,294,720 of NW_027411644.1, forward strand.
TAAACATAAACTCGTTTTATCACAAAACAAGTAAAAAAGTATCAGTCGGCTTTGCCGACAGAGACATACCCTCAGCTTGTGTATATTGAAACAATTTTTTTTCCCAAAATACGTATGTATTTAGGGGGTTTTAAAAATGTTGGGCGTTTGAACCGACAAAAATTTTGATTAGGATTAAAGATCAAAAGTTTTGCGGAGGAGATACTAAAAGGAATGGATCGACATTGACCGCTCTGGAAGTGGATCTCCAGCCACAATATATGGTGCCATAGGAGGTTTTTACACTCTTCGGGCTCTTTGCTCAAGAAGTATGGACTTGCCCCTAAAAAAACTTTTACCATCGTAATTGAGGCTGTAAATGCAAGTTGCTTCAACAAATATCAAAGTGATTCGATATCAGGTCTTAAAGTGAACTTATCTGAAATTTTGTGTGGGAGGTACCGGATGGAGTGGACAAATATAGTCCATATTTGAAACTGATCTATATCTGGTAGATATATTAGGATGTGTAAAGTATAGACAAATTCGTCCACTCAATTCAAGAGTTACCGTAGGAAAAATTTTTCCGAACATTTCTGAACTTTTGTGGGGGAGGTACCTGAAGATGTGGACCGATATGGCTTATCTTCAAACTTAAACTAGGGTTGGACAAAAAATTACTAAGGCCAAATTTTGGACAGAATCGGCAGATCCGTTCGAGGAATATCTTGCGCTTTTTGCTACTTTCAGGCTATTTTCTCAGGAAGTATGGACTTGCCCCTGATGAAAGTTGTACCGTCGTATGGAGGGCAGTGAATACAAGTTGCTAAAACAAAAATCAAAGCGATTCGAGAACTAAACTGAACTTTCCGAAATTTTGTGTGGGAGGTACCCGAAGGAGTGGACCGATTGAGTCCAGATTGAAACCTTATCTAAGTCTAGTACACATTTCACGATGGGCAAAGTATGGACCAAATCGGTTGCTCCCTACAAGAGTAATCGTGCGCACAAATTTTGCTAACATTTTCGAACTTTTGTGCGGGAGGTACCGGAAGGAGTGGACCGATATAGCCCATCTTCGAACATAAACTATGTTTGGACAAAATATTACGAAAGCCAAATTTTGGACCGAATCGGTTGATCCGTTCGAGAGTTATCGTGCGCTCCAGCCAGCCAGACAGACGGACGGACATTGCTCAATCGACTCCAAATTGTCTGAAACACATTTCGTCCAAACATTCTTCGGGGCTAAAACCATTATTTCGATGAGGCACATTTTGCCCGTATGAACGTGTATCTACCCTCGTTAGCATAAATGCTGAGGGTATAATAAAACGAATTAGGCCCATTTTTGCTTATTTTGCCTATATTGCATTTTTAACATATTTGTACATATTTGCATAAAATGAGCATATTCAAGGATGAATATCTGAATATCCCACCGAAATGGCTGAAATTTGGTATTAAATCTTTATTGGGAGTATGAAACTTTACAACTGAAATTTGTCCGCATAGGTCCGCGTCTTCCCGATTTCCGATATTTTGAAGGTTGCGGCCTCAATATAACACAGAAATGGGTGAAATTGTGTGTTAAATCTTCGTTGGGGGTATATAACTTTCCAACTGAATTTTGTCGGTATAGGTCCACGTCTTCATGAATCCTACATAGAATGGTACCTCCCGATTTTCGTTATTTTGAAGGTTGTGTCCTCAATTTTGTATTTAGTGTTGGTTGGGGTATAATATTTTCGATCTGAAATTTGTCGGTATTGGTCCACGTCTTCATAAAGCCCCCATAGAACGATACCTCCCGATACCTCCCCCATAGAACGATACCCAGAGAATACTAGTTTCGTCCAACGCCATTTGGACTCATCAGTTCTCTTAGTTCTTTGCATTGAAGCAAAGAACTCTTCCTCAAGAATAAATGTGACCGACGAATTCGTTTAAATGCGAATTCAACAGAAACTTTCAAAAACTCTCGTAGCCGCGTACGCAAACCAAATTAACTACTCCCACTGCTTATGTTTTACATTCTATGTTTTATATTTCAAATTTAATAATGTATACCCTTTTAGTTCGAATTTCCATATCATACTCCACAGTTCTACCTTTGGCGCACTTACCACTGAGCTTTTTTATAGATAAAAATATATTTATCTAACATTGATTAAATCATCATCAGATTTAAGCCGAACCCTGTTACAATATTTCAAAAATTTGTACTAAATTATTAAAACTGTTTAGGCATAGGTCGTAGTTTAAAAAGATTGTCCCTTCAAATTCGAAATACCACATAATAGCTCCATCAATGCTAACTAATTTCTACGCAACGATTATAAATTTTACTCATCTTGACCTATGGTAACACAATTTCATATACCATATATTTTTAATTGCGTTTAGAACCCTCCTATTTTAACGCAGTCAAAAATTTATGAGCTTTGGTTTTTGGAGCAGTTATAACCGTTTTTTATGTGATTATCGTTTTCTTTTTTCGCTTCTTTATATTTGTTGTGTCATTATTTCTTCGGCTGTGTTATTTGGCCCGGTGAGTTATGCAGTTTTAGTCGAAATGCTATTCCGCATTCTTAAGATATTTCTTCGCTTCTAGATGGTGTGTGCCGATGTTTTGGATTTTGTTTGGTGTTTTTCTGTTGGTGCTTCTTTTTGGCTCTTTTATTGCTGCTCGTGCCACACAATTCGTTGCAGCCATCATCCAGATTGTCTTTATTTCTTTCATTTGTTCTGTTCGTAGAGCTTTTCTTCGTCTACTATGTACGTAGTCTTTGATTTATGTTTATTTTTGTGCTACGAATGTTGGTTTTTTTGGCTACCAAACACTTTTTATCTGTCTGTCTGTCTGTCGTTCTGCCAGCCTTCCTGCCATTCTGTCTGTTTATTTCTTTTTCTTGGTGCTATTGCGGTTTCTACGCTTTCTTGGGTTTTGGTTGCTTTGTTTGTTTATTTTTGCTTCTGCACTTCTTTTGGCTTGCTGTTTGTTTTTTGTGTGCGGTGGATAACAGTTTTGTTTCTTGACCTGGAAAGTCGTTTAAAACCAATTTTGAAATCTTTGCTTTTACAAATGGCATTTTTCTACTTCTTTCTTCTTCTCCCTCTACACGGTTGATTACAAATCCAGCGTTTAATATTTATTATAAATTTCTATGTCATTTTCTTTTGGATTTTATTAATGGTTTAGTCTTAGATTAAAAGAGAAATTTTCTTGTCAATGAATAATGTTTTCAAGTGTTGTTTTTAAGAGGAAAATCGATTAGTTTTGTCTTCGCTTTTAAAGTTTGTATATAATTTGGTTTGAAAGCTTTTTCAGTTCCCAATGGGGATTCAATGGTACCAGTCCACACCTAGAGATACATAATTTAAAAAGTGGACTTTTATGGTCTGTTTCTCTAACACGATTCGAATTCATAGCTATATAGAGCCCGAAATACCACAAATCGGCCAAATTTGCATATTGGAGCTATATCAATATCCAATCCGATTTTCAAAATTTTTTGCAGAAATCGTTTTTTAGCCACCATAATGAATTGGTAAAGTTTTTCATCGATCAGACCATAATTTAGAGAATTTTAGTGAAAATTCGCCTTTGGCCCCATACAAAATACTATGGAAAAAAAGATCGCTAGGTTGGCACGGGTTAACGTTTACCGATCGCCATAAAATTTCATATATCAAGTTTTTTAATCAAATGAAAAAAAATTGGGTGCCAAAAAAAATAAATTTTATATTTTTTTGGGTCACACTTTGCCTCATCGAAGTAAGGGTTTTAGACCCCATGTATGTTTGGACGAAATACGTTTCAGAAAATTTGGAGGTGATTTAGCCATGTCCGTTCGTCTTGTTGGCTGGTGAGCCCGATAACTTTCGAACGGATTAACCGATTCGGTCAAAAATTTGGCTGTCATAATATTTTGTCTAAACTTAGTTTACAACAATTTGTATTCGCTGCCTCCGTTACGACGGTACACGTTTTTCAGGGGCAAGTTCATACTTTCTGAGAAAATGGCCCGAAAGCTGCAAAAATTCCCTATGGCACCATACGTAGTGGCTAGAGCGCACAATAACTCTTAAACAGATCAGCCGATTCGTTCCAAAGTTTGGCCTTTGTAATATTTTGTCCAAACTTAGTTTTAGTTTAGGCCATATCAATCCATTCCTTCGGGCACCTCCCCCACAAAAGTTTAAAAAATGTCACTAATAGGTACGCGCTTTATCTCTTGAACAGACATGCCGATTTGGTTCCCCTAATATTTTGTCCAAATGTAGTATAACTTCGAAAACGGTACATATCAATCTTCTCCTTAGAGTACTTCCCCACAAAAATTCAACAGCTTTGTTTAAGTGCAGTCTGTTTGAAGATCCTTCGGAAATTCATACCGCATAGCAGTCTAAAAGATTTAAGTTATACGGTGACCAACTTAAATGACTGGCGGCGCACAGTGCGAAAAATGCAGATCTAGCGTGCAGAAAATAAAAGTCGATGTTTTAGTGTATGTTTATCCATAATTATGACAAGAATACCTTTAGATGGAAATTTTTACTTCATTTATTGATATATTCGCCCGATTTGTATTATTTATATATTTTTTGATATAAATCCCATAGGGCTGTACCTCCTATTGGTATTTAGTCTTCGTTGGGGGTATAAAATATTTCTACAGAGAATTGTCGGTACAGGTCCACTTTTTGATATGGCCCCATAGGAAGGTAGCACCCGATTTTGGTCATTTTGAAGATTATAGCCGCATTATCCAACTAAAATGGCTGAAATTTGGTATTTTAGCCGCATAATCCAACTGAAATGGCTGAAATTTGGCATTTATGTAGTCTTTGTTGTGGGTATAAAATATTCCGACAGAGAATTGTAGGTACAGGTCCACTTTTTGATATAACCCCCACAGAACGGTACCCCCGATTTTCGGTATTTTAAAAATGTCACCCATATCATCCAAACGAAATTGCTGAAATCTGTTTTGAATATACATAATTTATGGTGGAGGGTGTAATAAAAGTTCAAAATTACCCCATTCTGCACTTTTGGGTAATAAAAACTTGTATTTAACAGTTTGTTTCGAGACGCATCACTGCATTAATGTTCCTACTTGCACCCGTATCGTTGGAACCGTAGCACAGTGCGAAATATGAATACTTTAGCTGAACTTTACTAATAACTTTTAAAGGAAAGGGCGTAGATTCCTAAAATTTTACAAAAATGTCTCTAATATTAGTGGACAGTGTTTGGCTCAAATTGGGGCACATAGGCCCGCGGTTTCCCGTAGCGTTCATGTACGCCGGCTGCCGTTTTTACATTTTACATTCATTTTTCAAACGATTTTGCTGCAAATTTCCATTTTTCAGCGGATAGAAAACTTATGTACAAAATATTTTCAATATAGATTCGCGTTTAGGTATAGCTCCCATTGAACGGTACCGGTAGATGGGACCTATTTTAAATGTTACAGACACATTTTCCAAAATATTTGGTTGCATTTTGGCATTTTATGTTATGTAGATAGAAAACCACTGTGCGAAATATTATCATCGTATATACGCGTTTTTGGTATAGCCCCCATATGACGGGTTCCTTCATGTTAGGTATTTTAAATGTTGAAGACAAAAATTGCAACCGATTTTGATGCAAATGTAAATTTTAAGATATTAGCGAATAAACATCCTCCTCACATAAAATCTGTCAACATAGGTCCACTTCTGGTTGAAGCCCCACAACCCTACACATCCATTGCATGTTAATAGTTTATTGTTTTCATTTGTAGCTATAATGTTTATTGGTCTATTTAGCAGGTCTGTACCATTAATTTAATAATAATGTCTCTCAGATCAAGTTCATGTTAGAACTGCATTACAATTTTTAACGTATATTGGTACTTGTACCACAGCATCCAAAAATGTTGCACTTTATATAAATCACCAACATTTACAGGTCAAAACTATACAAAATTGCGAGAGGATTCTTAATTTAACAGAAATCATCATTTGTTAGAATTAGTGAGTCCATTTCTTCAAAACACCGTCAACAATGATGTTCATTGCCTTTGGAAAATGCTTACTTACTTACTTAGCTAGCCTTTTACAGAACATTTGTTCCATAAGCCGAACTAAGAAAAAATCTCCAATCCTCTCTGTTTGCTGCTGTATTTTCCCAATCTGGGATATGTAGCTTTGTGATATCTCGTTTCACTTGTTCGCTCCAACGAAGCTTTGGCCTTCCAGATCTGCGAGAACCTCCATGCGGCCCGTATTTATACGCCTTTTTAGCGGGTTCATCATCACTCATTCTTATAACATGGCCTAGCCATCGCAATCGTTGTATTTCGATTCGTTCAACTATATTGATGTCATTGTATAGTTGATACAGCTCGATATTCGCCGTCAACACAGATTGGCCCGTAGATCTTTCGAAGAATTTTTCTCTCAAACACACAAAGCACTGCCTTATCTGCTTGAGCAAGTACCCATGCTTCGGAACCATACATTAGCACGGGTAGTATCAGTGTTTTGTACAGTGTTATTTTTGTTTGACGAGAGGTGGCTTTATTCCTAAACTGCTTACTCAGCCCAAAGTAGCATCTGTTAGCCAACACTATTCTTCTTCGTATTTCACAACTGATGTTATTTGTTGTGTTTATGGCGGTGCCAAGGTAGACGAAGTCCTTTACTACCTCAAAACTATAGGTACCAACATTCACAGATGGTGCTGTGTTTATGGACATATTTCGCGTCGATACCATCAACTTGGTTTTTACGCCGTTTACTGCCAGACCAACTTTAGCAGATTCTCTTTCGACTTTTGCAAAAGGTAGTGAGCTAACATGTGCCGCGCGTTCACCCATAAGAACGTTAAAAACTTGGGTTTGGGCGTCGGGTTAGTAACCCTCCCCTAGAAAAAAACAGCCTACTATGAAAAAACGAAAGAAAAGAAAAACCTTTGGAAAATGCTATTAAATGAAATTTCCTAAGTCATTTAAAAAACTTGAATTCCTCCGAAGACCGCACGTTTCCGCAGCTGTTTTATGGCTTTGCGAACAGAGGAGACCCCAAACTTTTAGATCATATATATCTTAACACGGAAATGTACGGAGCTCACTTTTGAAATGTCCACGGATAATTAAAAAAAATAATTTTGAAAACTTCAAAAAAGCCCTTCTTACCTATTAAAATTGCATGAAAACAAAATAAAGAGTAAAATAGCATAATTGTTTTGTAAAATATTAAAATATTATTTTTTTTAATGAATCGAAATTATATTTCTTAGAAAAAAAAAATTGAAACAAAAGTGCAACTTTAAGTGCATTTTTAAGTCGTTTCGCGGAGTAAATCACCAAACTGAGTATGGATCATTTGCAGTGGAGTACTTAGCTAACGAATTCAATAAAATTTAATAAATTTTATGTACTTCCAAATTCCTTAAAGTTCCACTAAACTTCCAATACTTCGCACTGTGCGTGGGACGGACTTTTTCATTTTTTAATTTCTTATCTGCTATGCCGTGATCAATTCCAAGTGATATTTGATCTTATTTATCAAAATGTTTTCCATAATTGTAGTTTTATTTGAACCACACTTAAAAAAGCTTTGTTCCCGAATTGGCATATTTCCTAAAAATTGCTATAAAACCAAAGATCGCAGGAAGTCACAGGAAAAATTGAAGACATTATTCTAGACAAGATACATAAAACATTAAAAAAATAATTAAAGCTAAACTCGACTAATTTCCATACTAAACCCCTATTTTAATTGAAGAATTTGGAAAAAATGGGCCTTACATTTATTTACCCCGAAATATCTAAATAAAAATAATTATGGATTACAAAACTATTTAATTTATTTAAATACCATTACGGTATATCAAAAATACAAAAGATTCCGCAATAATATAATCACAGAATTCTCACGTCTATCGCAATTTTACAGCTAAAAAGGTCATCGTTAACATTGTAAAAATATCAATTTTAAATGTACCGTTATTCCGTTCTGATTAACTATTTCTAATTAGTACATATGCCACTGTGTACAGTCAACGCTGTAGTTCAATACTGTACTAGCGTTTCATAGTTTCCTTCAAGTCCATTTTTTGATTTTCTGCACGCTAGATCGGTATTTTTTCCCACTGTGGGGCGGCCTATCTCTCGAAAAGATATGATTCCCAAAATAAATAAAACCCACTTTCAAAATGGACTATGCCGATCCATACCTTCATGTACCTCCTCCGCAACACTTTTGAGTTTCAATCCAAATGTATTTTTCTTTATACCCTCAGCATTTATTTATTTGATTTTTGATTTTTATTGTAACAACTTGTATTCACTGTCCCCCATACGATGGTACAAGTTACATCAGGGGAAAGTCCATACTTCCTGAGAAAATAGCCTGAAAGTTGCAAAAAAAACCTATGAAACCGTGTATAGTGGTTGGAGCGCAAGATAAATCTCGAACGGATCTGCCGATTCGGTCCAAAATTTGGCCCTAGTAATCTTTTGTCCAAGCATAGTTTAAGTTCGAAGATAAGCCATATCGGTCCACTCCTTCAGGTACCTCCCACACAAAAGTTCAAAAATGTTCGGAAAAATTGTTCGTACGTTAACTCTTGAAGGGAGTGACCGATTTTGCCATACATTACACGTCCTAATACATCTGTCATATGTATATCAGGTTAAAATATGGACTTTATTTTTCCACTCATTCGGGTACCTCCCACACAAAGTTTTGGATAAATTCACTTTAAGACCTGCTCTCGAACCACTTTGACTTCTGTTGAAGCAACCTGCATTCTCTGACTCAATTACTACGGTAAAAGGGGCAAGTCCATACTTCTTGAGAAAGAACACCTAAATGTTTAAAAACCCCCTATGGCACCATATGTACCGATTTGTTCCAAAATTTGGCCTTCGTCATATTTTATCCAAACTTGGTTTCAGTTCGAAAATGGGCAATACCGGTTCACAACTTCCGGTACTTCCCCCCAATATTTAAAAAATGATAATGATAATGACAAAGTTTGCAGCAAATTGGTCCCGTCCTAGAAATATCGTGCATACAATATATTTCTAGGACGGGGCCAATTTGCTGCAAACTTTGGACCCCTAATATTTTGTCCAAATTTAGTTTAACTTCTAAAATGGCCCATATCGGTCCTCTCCTTAGGGTACCTCTCCCACAAAAGTTCAAAATGTATGTTCAAGAGCAGCTTAGGGTCTGGTCTGTTCAAACATCTTTTGGAAATGTATACCGATGCTCCACTTGCATAATGGACTATGTCGGTCCTTGGATATGACTCTGCAAATAAGATCCACTTTTATAATGGACTATAGTTGTTCTTTCCTTCGACAACACTTTTGAACTTTAATCCTAATCCACATTTTGTCGGCAAGCTCAAATGTCCAAAAGGGCCACAAAAAACGACACTAAATACATTCTATCTGCCCGTAGATGAAAGTTTAAATTCCCATAGGCTGAGGGTATATCACTGACGGCAAAGCCGACTGATACTTTTTTACTTCTTTTGTCGGCAAATTCATACGTCCCAAAAGGACCACAAAATTTTACATAGATAAAAGTATCAATTCACACAGGCTGAGTGTTTATCTCTGTCGGCAAAGCCCACTGATAGTTTTTTATTTGTTATCGATATAAATCGACATTTTATTATCGATATAAAACGGTTTCGATTGTTGAACGTTTGAAATATCGTATATCTATTACGATATTTGACCGAATTTTTTTCTGAATAAAAAATCCATTGATCATATCTTTATACCCTCAGCCTTCCGGCTAAAGGGGTATATACACTTTGATACGGCCAAAAACGTGCCTCATCGAAATAACGGTTTTGGACCCCAAGTATGTTTGGACGAAATTCGTTTCAGACAATTAGGAGTCGATTTAGCCATGTCCGTCCGTCTGTCTGTCTGGCTTGAGCGCACGACAACTCTCGAACGGATCAACCGATTCGAACCAAATTTTTGGTATCGTAATATTTTGCCCAACCTCAGTTTAAGTTCGAAGTTCAAAATTTGTCTGTAAAATGGTGTGAACGATAACTCTCGAAGGGGGCAATCGATTTGGTCCAAACTTTGCACATCGTATTATTCCTTCCAGATATAGATTGGGTTCGAATATGGACTATATTGATCCACTACTTCGGGTACCTCCCACACAAAATTCGGATAAAGTGAAGTTTACCAGCTCGGTAAATTTTTTTTCTTGCGCAAGTCCATACTTCCTGAGATATTGAGCAAAATGTTCCAAGAAACCCTGATGGCACCACCCAAAATGGCAAATCCGCAAGATAATTCTGACAGGGAGTTTCTGATTGATGCAGACTTTGCACAGCATATTATTTCATCCAGTCATGTATCAGTTTGGAATATGGACTAAGTCGGTCCACTCCTTCTTTTACCTTCCACACAAGATTGGGATAAAGTGAAGTTTAAGAGCTCCTCTCGGACTGTCTTGAAATTTTTTTTCGGCAGGTTGTCCATGCTGCTCCCTTTACGTCTGTACAATTTTTTTCTCGCGCAAGTCCATACTTCCTGAGATATTGGGCAAAAAGTTCCAAGAAACTCTGACAGCACCACCCAAAATGGCAAATCCGCAAGATAATTCGTGCAGATAGTTTCTGATTGATGCAGACTTTGCACATCATATTATTTCATCCAGTCATGTATCAGGTTGGAATATGGACTATGTCGGTCCACTCCTTCTTTTACCTTCCACACAAAATTCGGATAAAGTGAACTCTAAGAGCTCCTCTCGGACTGTCTTGAAATATTTCGGCAGGTTGTCAATGCGGCTCCCTTTACGACGGTACAATTTTTTACTTGCGCAAGTACATACTTCCTGATATATTGGGTAAAATGTTCCAAGAAACCCTGACGGCACCACCCAAAATGCAAATCCGCAAAATAATTTTTGCAGGGATTTTCTGATTGATGCAGACTTTGTACATAATAATATTTCATCCAGACATGTATCAGGTTGGAATGTGGTTTATGGTCCACTCCTTCGGATACCTCTAACACAAAATTCGCAAAAAGTGAAGTTTAAGAGCACGTCTCGCATCGTCTTGAAATTATTTTCAGCAGGTTGTCCTTGCGGCTCTTTCTCGCGCAAGACCATACTTCCTGAGATATTGGCCTAAAAGCTGCAAGAAACCCTAACGGCACTAACCAAAATGGCAAATCCGCAAGATAATTATCGCAGGGAGTTTCTGATTGGTGCAGACTGCGCACATCGTGAAGTTTAAGAGTTCCTAAGTCAGTACTTCCTGAGATAATGGTCCAAGCTTCAAAATCCTGCCGTAACATACTCAAATAGCTATCGTGCAAGATAACTCTAAAACGTTTTCACAAATGTCTTCCAAAAAGTTTGGTTACTAAAAATGTTTGGTATATGTCAATGATTTGGTATACATACAGATTTTAAAGCAAACTCGTGATACAGATTCAATATATTTTGCATACGGAATATCTATTGTGTTTGGTTTTGTTTTTTCTTTTTTTTTTGGGTCAGTGGCTGATGGTACTATATCTCTGTCAGCACAGCTAACTGATACTTTCTTACTTGTTTTTATTATTTTTGTGAGTATTTTTAATTCCTACTGGTACGGTCCAACTGTCCAGCAAAATTTATTCGACATACTCTGAATCGTTGTGAGGGCACACACACCTGCAAAGGGAATACCAAAAATTTTACTCTTTTTATTGCTTTATATCTTTACAAGAAATAAATATTTTAATTGGATTGCTGTTCTTAAAAGATTTTCTTTAATTGAAACAAATTGTGTTTTACCATCTTGAAGACGATGGTTAACCAAAACGTTGGGATAACATTCATCTATCATAACGACACTCCTATTCCACTCAATGCATAACTATGTACTTGCCAAGGAAGCCATTTCCTTTCGACTTTAGCTCTTATGGATTTTTTACATAAGTTTGCCATTGAATACGTCCTTCCCTCTCCCCAATAATTGTATTCCCCTCTGTGTACTATCATCATCTTCACTCATATTAGAATTTCATAGTTTTATGTAATATAAATCTTAAGTAGATCTTGTTTGGTTTTGTTGGTAACCCCTTAAGTATTTCGTTTTTCCCATTTGTTTTCTTTGTTGCGTCTGTTGAAATTCATATTTCCATTTCGTATCGTTGCTCTATGAACAGACAATCCTTTTCTGGTATTTTTTTAAGATTGTTTCTTGTTTTTTTTTATTCTCAATTCCTATGTCTTCATATTATTGCCATATATCAAATATCATTCTTAGGACTCGCATCGTCTTGAAATTATTTTCAGCAGGTTGTCCTTGCGGCTCTTTCTCGCGCAAGACCATACTTCCTGAGATATTGGCCTAAAAGCTGCAAGAAACCCTAACGGCACTAACCAAAATGGCAAATCCGCAAGATAATTATCGCAGGGAGTTTCTGATTGGTGCAGACTGCGCACATCGTGAAGTTTAAGAGTTCCTAAGTCAGTACTTCCTGAGATAATGGTCCAAGCTTCAAAATCCTGCCGTAACATACTCAAATAGCTATCGTGCAAGATAACTCTAAAACGTTTTCACAAATGTCTTCCAAAAAGTTTGGTTACTAAAAATGTTTGGTATATGTCAATGATTTGGTATACATACAGATTTTAAAGCAAACTCGTGATACAGATTCAATATATTTTGCATACGGAATATCTATTGTGTTTGGTTTTGTTTTTTCTTTTTTTTTTGGGTCAGTGGCTGATGGTACTATATCTCTGTCAGCACAGCTAACTGATACTTTCTTACTTGTTTTTATTATTTTTGTGAGTATTTTTAATTCCTACTGGTACGGTCCAACTGTCCAGCAAAATTTATTCGACATACTCTGAATCGTTGTGAGGGCACACACACCTGCAAAGGGAATACCAAAAATTTTACTCTTTTTATTGCTTTATATCTTTACAAGAAATAAATATTTTAATTGGATTGCTGTTCTTAAAAGATTTTCTTTAATTGAAACAAATTGTGTTTTACCATCTTGAAGACGATGGTTAACCAAAACGTTGGGATAACATTCATCTATCATAACGACACTCCTATTCCACTCAATGCATAACTATGTACTTGCCAAGGAAGCCATTTCCTTTCGACTTTAGCTCTTATGGATTTTTTACATAAGTTTGCCATTGAATACGTCCTTCCCTCTCCCCAATAATTGTATTCCCCTCTGTGTACTATCATCATCTTCACTCATATTAGAATTTCATAGTTTTATGTAATATAAATCTTAAGTAGATCTTGTTTGGTTTTGTTGGTAACCCCTTAAGTATTTCGTTTTTCCCATTTGTTTTCTTTGTTGCGTCTGTTGAAATTCATATTTCCATTTCGTATCGTTGCTCTATGAACAGACAATCCTTTTCTGGTATTTTTTTAAGATTGTTTCTTGTTTTTTTTTATTCTCAATTCCTATGTCTTCATATTATTGCCATATATCAAATATCATTCTTAGGACTGACTACATGTTTGCTTTGCTGTTGAATGGTAAAAATTGAGAAGCTTCCCTTTTAACTTTATGCCTCAGCTAAAGAAGGGGTTGCTGCCTTAAGGATATGTTAATATAACCACAAAAATTTGCAAGAAATTTGTTGCTCTAAGACATTTCTAACAATGAATGGTGGAAATGTGTGAGTGTGTGTGTTTGTTTGGTTGGCAACATGTCAAGATAAATTTGCTCTCCAGACAAGCCTACAAATGGGGGTATTTCATATGCCATTGGCAAATGATGTCGTCTTTGCAATAGTTTTAGTTCATAAATATATAAAGTTTTGGGGTTTGTTCTTGGAACATTCCAATAAAATATTTATGAGAATTTCAAAACGGTATTTTGTAGTCATCTCAAAGTCATTGAAAACAAATACATAATGGAACTTTATTTTGTAACTTTGAATAATGCACAACATGCAACTATTTTAAAGTTTAGTGGAGTTGAGAGTGAGTTTGTGTTGTGAGGTTTTGAAGACAATGGCATTGAATACAATCTTCCCACAAGGCAGTTATTTTCTAACTTTCTAGGTATTTAGTGCGTTAATAGGACCTTGCCTTGCAGGAAATGTGGCCGAATTTCGGCGACTAACAACCGCCAGATACACAGGGCAGGGATGGAGAATTCAGTACAATAGTACGTTTCATACCCTCAGCCTTTTGGCTAAATGGGTATATACACTTTGATACGGCCAAAAAGGTGCCTCATCGAAATAACGGGTTTAGACCCTAAGTATGTTTGAACGAAATTCGTTTGAGACAATTTGGAGTCGATTTAGCCATGTCCGTCCGTCTGTCTGACTGGTGCGCACAATAACTCTCGAACGGATCAACCGATTCAAACTAAATTTTGTGTATCGTAATATTTTGTCCACACTGAGTTTAAGTTCGAAGATGGGCCTTATCGGTCCACTCCTTTAGGTACCTCCCCCACAAAAGTTCAAAATTTGTCTGTAAAATGGTGTGATCGATAACTCTCGAAGGAAGCAATCGATTTGGTCCAAACTTTTCACATAGTATTATTCCTTCCACTCCCTCGGGTACCTCCCACACAAAATTCGGATAAAGTGAAGTTTAAAAGCTCCTTTCGGATCGTTTTGAAATTTGTTTCAATAAGTTGTCCATGCGGCTCCCTTTACGACGGTACAATTTTTTCTTGCGCAAGTCTACACTTCATGAGATATTTGGCAAAATGTTCCAAGAAACCCTGACTGGACCTCCCAAAATGGCAAATCCGCAAGATAATTCTCGCAGGGAGTTTCTGATTGGTGCAGACTTTGCACATAATATTATTTCAGCCCGTCATGTATCAGGTTGGAATATGGGCTATGGTCCACTCCTTCGTTATTAATTACTTAACAGACCTACTTAACCAACTACTGATGTCTAAATGTGTCATAGCTGCTAAAAGTTTGCAATTTGTCTTCAAAAATTATTAGACTTTTCTAAATCCTAAAAATTAAGTCCAATCGTATCTCACGCTGCTCTTGAATCAAATTTAAATGGAAGGTGCTTACACTTGGGAAGTTTTTGCGGATTCTGAAACTACAATGTTAACCTGACCTTACAACTTACTTTTACAACTTTTGAGATATAGAAGTTGAAATTGGGACAACTCAAATTCAACTCAATTCTGTATCGTCTCCTTATAAAACAATGTCATGACTGCAATTTCCCAACTTAAACTTATATATCTAAAAAAATGGTACAGCCTAAGAAAAATTACATAAGCCAGTCTTGTAGAGAATTTTCACAGTTATAACATTTTCTCAGGTCCCATATCGATAAGACTTGCCGTATTCAAGCAAAATCGCGAAACCCTAACAAAAAAAACCTAAAAATGTAAACTGAGTTTCTTTATCTCAAAAATGGTACATCCTGGGAACAAATAGTAAACGTCAATCCTCTAGAGAATTTTCACAGCTACAACACTTTCTTTAGCTCTATTTCGATTGGACTTGCGGTTTCCAAGCAAAATCGTGAAAACCTAAAAACACCTAAAATGTGAATTTTGACCGCGATTTATTCAAAAATCCCTACAGAGATTTTTTCTTGTTTTTGGATTTTTCTCATCTATGAACATTGCTGTTTCAGAATTCACAAAAACTTCCCCTGTGTAAGCGGTTTTCATTAAAAGTTAATTAAGGCGCACCCTTCATGACATTGTTTTTTTATAAGGGGGCGATACAGTCAGTGCATTGTCCCAATTTGAACTTCAATATCTCAAAAATGGTAAAACTTACGAAAATACCGTAAAAGTCAATCTGGTAGAGAACTTTCATAGCTACAACATTCTCCTCAGTCTTATTTTAATAGAACTTGCGGTTTCTAAGCAAAATGGTAAAAACCTAAACAACCCCTAAAAATATCAACTTGAATCGTGATTTATTTAAAAAGCGTTCCGGCGATTTTTTTGTTTTTTGATTTTTCTCATCTATGAAGATTGTAGTTTCAGAATTCGCAAAAACTTCCCAGGTGTAAGCACCTTCCATTTAAATTTGATTCAAGAGTACCGTGATCTTTATCTTACGTGGATACATTACCCCCTTTAAAACCTGACTCAAAGGTTGTGACCTAAGATGTTCCGTCTTATACCCTCGCATAAAGGTAACATTAAGAACAATACCATTTAAAATATTCCTCAAATATGTTTTCAGTATCACGTGTGCTTGGAATTTCTAAGGACTTTGGTTTGTCGCTTTAGTGCCGCCATGTCATTAACGGGCAAATTGTTTATTTATTTATTCTTAACTCTATTGAACTTAAATGGCAGCGACATAAGTTCCTATTAAGTGATATGTGAAACAAGATTTTTCTCATTTAATTTGAATTAAAAAGTCATAAGAACATCACCGCCTCCGGCACAAAAGCTATCCCTTGTCAACATCTCTACGTCACAATGCTACTGACTGACAGACAGCAGTGCGAAAACGGATCACATTTCACCATTGGGAACTTCATGAGAATTCCCAAAGGGGTTGTAAAAACATTGTTGCAACATAGTGCCCATATTTGTTGACATTTGAAGTAGACAGCAGACAAAGAGGAAACAAAACAAAAAAAGAGCTTCATGTCTCACATGTGTCTGCTTATGTTATCTTTACAGTTTGTCGGGTGTATTTCAACAAATAGAAAGAAGTGGTCTTGTTGTTTTGTTGGCTTTCCGGAACTTATTGGATGAAAACGTGACACAATAGTTAGAATGTACGATGAATGCCTGGATTCGATTTCCAGCTGCCCAGCTACAGATTCCATTCCTCTGTATTTGTTGCTTTATTTTGCCAATTCGGGATATCGTATTTTCTGATTTCGTCTTCCACCGTATTTAAACCTTTTTAGCGGGTTCATCATCGCTAATTCTTATGGCATGTCCTAGCCAATGCAATCGTTACATCTCGATACGTTTAACTATACTGATATCATTGTCTAGCAGATACAGCTCGTGGTTCATACGAGTTCGACATTCGCCGTCAATGCATATTGGCACGTAGATCTTTTGAACATTTTCTTTCGAACACACCCAGCTTTGCCTTATCTGCTTTTGCAAGTACCCATGTTTCGGAACCATTCATTGGCAGGGGTTGTATCAGCGTTTTGTAAAGTGTTATTTTTGTTTGACGATATATGGCTTTACTTTTAAACTGCTTACCTAAGCAAAACTAATTTATGTTGGCCAATACAATTATTCTTCTTATTTCACAACAGATGTTGGTTCTCGTGTTTATGGCCGAGGTAGGTGAAGTCTTTAACTACCTCAAAATTATAGGAAACAACTTCCACAGTTTGTCCGAATTCTATGGACACATTTCGCGTCGACAACATCAACTTGGTCTTCTCGTCGTTTACCGCCAGTCCCATTTTAGCAGATTTTCCTTGAACTTTCTTAAAGATATCAGTTACTTCCTTACTGATCGTCCCATGATGTATGTATATATCATCAGCATAAGCATGTAACATGTGGATATTGGTGTACTGAACTGTTCGGAGAGGTTTTTCCCTATTTTCACTGAGCGCTGGTGGACCGATTTAATTGGTTTTCCACATTTTGTAAAGCTAACTAAATTTCCTTCTTGATAAAAGTATATAATTACTGAGTGTGGTGTCTTCTACGCAGCCTAGAACACGAGGGAGAGCATTTTCCTGTTTTTAATGCGTTTTTGTCACACTTAAATCACTATAACTTACCCATTTTCAAAAATTATGGCTTGTTCGAAAGACATGATTTTCCCTTTTAAATAAAAAATAAGCTGTAAAAGTCCGTTGTGGAAAAAAGAAGTTATGTCCGTTTCAAGTTGAAAATCCAAGAAACCCCGTTTTTCACTACATTTACCGTTATAAAATCAAAAAACGAAGTAACCCAAAGAAGCCAAAGGTATTTTCGTCTTCCATGGACTCCCACAACATCGAATTTATGCATCAGAACCTCTGCAAATGTTCACTGTAGCACAGTGTTATTGTCAACTGCACAAAATTATTCTCTTTTCTTCGACAATTTTAATTTCTTCTCCCGGTATTCGATGCCGTGGTGGAAATCAATTTTGGTGAGCTTTTTTAGTGTGACGGGGTGGTTTTATCTTTGTTTTTTGTTTTTGTTTTTTTTTGTATGTACACCACCAGAAATAAGATTCTTTTTTATTTTTGACAATTTTGCCTATTAGGGCGAAGATCATTTTTATACCCTCCACCATAATATGGATGGTATAGTTAAATTTGTCATTCCGTTTGTAACACATCGAAATATTCATTGGAGACCCTATAAAGTATATCAGGAATATTGTCTATTATTTCATATTCCATTTCAGAAAAAAAGGATAAATTTTTTTCGCGCTACATCAACGATTTTTGATATGTAGGTTAAGAAAAAAATTCCGAGTACGAATCTGGTCGCGAGCCAATTTTTGGTTGTTGCGGACAAAAGTTATGGCGCTTTTATTTCGCTTTTTAAGAAAGAAAATATTATAAAAACGCTAGTTATTTTAATGAGCACAATTGTTACAAAAAAGTTCTCTCGAAGTTACTTCAGCGAGTAGATTGCATAATACCTGCAAAATGTTACACAGAATTCGCGGAATGTACAAAAAATTGATAAATTATTGAATATAAGTCTACTTTTTTCAAAATTAAGGCCCATTTAGTGGTCATAAAATTACAAAAAAAAAAATTGTTGTGGATCCAAACTTCACGGCAAATCAAATGAGACTACAATCATACAGATTGGTGTTATAGTTTGGATGTTACAGCCAAAATAAGCACATATTTCGGAAAAAAAATAATTTTTTGTTTAAAAAAATATTTTTCACATGCATTATGTAGTAGAAAATATTGTAAAAATTTATAGGAATACTTCCTTCATTTTGCTTAAATCTCCCAACAAAATAGACGGATTTTGCTTTATTGACATTCATATTAAAGCTTTCCCATTAGGGAAGCTAATTGGGTTGATGGGGATATATGTCAAAGCTTCTGAAATGGAAATAGAGGTCAAATAACCCATTTTTATTTATATGCATTTTTAAATACGTGTAAATCGCGTAATTATCAAAATCAGTTTGTCCGCATATGATTTTCATGTACAGTAATACCGTATCTTTTAATTTGAATATAGTTTTCGAAATTTAATTTGGAGGCTAAGATGTAGCATCGGCTGCATCTTAGTGCCTAAAAACCTATATAACGTCGCTTACTTGCGCGAAGTGCGTATGCTTTTTGTCCGCATCCGATTTCAGTGTCCACCATAAAAATCTACATCGATATATATCTATTTCAAGGCGGTCAACGAAGAACCGTGGATGTAGCATCACACACTATTTTTTGGGATAAAATGAATGTAGCTCCCTTATCAGTGAAGTTTTCAAATCTCTGTTTCCGCTAAAACAAAGATGCTGTATTAGTTGTTTCATTGCAGTGGAAACGAACCGCAGAAAACGCGATAAAATACGCGATATTTCCAAAAACAATTTTAGGTGATTTTTCTACTTTGGATTTTCTTGTAACTCGCGTTTTAGTGGATGGATTTTCACGGAGAATGATTTATTAGATCCGGAACGCAAAAAACTAAAATGTGCAATCAAGTACGAGGAAATCGAATGACAATTGTAAAAATTAGGCCCGAATAATATGATTTTTAGAAAAATATTCACACAAAATTTCGTCATTTCGATACATATTTCTGTGAAGCTGTGGAGGCTACATTCACGATATACGTATCAAAAAGCTCAGAATCGCAAGTACTATAATCCTATTAAAGCCTTTTTGAAAAATCTGTTTGCGGAACGCGACTAGAAGAAAATGTCAAAAAACACTGTAAATTTGGCTTCAAAATGTCAGCGTCATTTATTGGTAGACGCTGATGAAATTTTGAAAAGTTATACATTAGTGAGATTATCCTTATTTAGTTGGCTTCTACTTTTACTTTGACAGGAAAATCGTGAGAAGTGTGGTTTACTCACAAATCGAGAGAAAACAAAAAAAGACACGTTGGCTTCAACCCATTTTTACCCATTTTCTAACATAAATATAGCCACAGCTTCCACGCAAATTAACTTTTGAGGCCAATATTTTTTGCCACGTCCAAAAACATTTCATTTTATCCATAAACATTTAATTTGTATAATATACAATCACAAGTCACGTGTTCTAAAAGGGTAAACCTTGGCTTCAGCTATGTTAAATTTTCAAAAATACTGGTGATATATTCTTGATCAGGGTAAAATTCTAAATCGATATAAGCATGTCCGTCTGTCCATCCGTCCGTCTGTTGAAATCAAGATACAGCTCACAATTTTTAAGATGGGCCACATCGGTCCACGTTTTGATATAGCCCCCATAGAACGGTACCACCACATTTTCGGTATTTTGGGAGGTATTTTGAACGGTACCTCCCGATGTTCGGTATTTTGAAGGTTGTGACCTCAATATTTATCCAAATTTGGTATTAAGTCTTCGTTCGGGTAATAAAACTTTCCCACAGAAATTTGTTGGAACAGGCCCACGCCTTAATACAACCCCCATAGAACGTTAACACCCGATTTTCGGTATTTTAGCTTCGTTATCCCACTGAAATGGCTGAGATTTGGTACTTAGCCTTCGTTGGGAATATACAATTTTCCCCCAGAATTTTGTTGGTATGGATCCCCAAAGAAAGGTACCTCCCGATTTCCGGTATTTTGAATGTTGTGGCCTCAATATTTCTCCGATATTGCTGAAATTTGGTATTTAGTCCTCATTTCAGTTATAAAAGTTTCCATATGAAATTTGTCGGTATAGATCCACGCCCTCATATAACCCCCATAGAACGGTACCACCCGATATTCCTTTTTGAGGTTTGTGGCCACAACAACAAACAGAAATGGCTGAGATTTGGTATTTACTCTACGTTGGTAGTAAAACCCTTTCCGACTGCATTTCGTCGGAATAGGTCCACGTTTCGATATGGCCCCCATAGAACGTTACCTCCCGATTTTCATAATTGTGAAGGATGTGACGTTAATATCCCACCGAAATGACTGAAATTTTTTATTTAGTCTTTCATGGTGTTATAACATGTTCCAGATAAGAATTATCAGTATAGGTCCACGTCTTCATATATCCCCCATAGAAGCGTACCTCGTGATTTGCGGTATTTTTTAGGGTTTATCCACATTATTATCCTACTGATATATCGTAAATTTGGTATTTAGTCTTCTTTGAGTCTAAAAACTTTACACCAGAAATTTGTCGGTATAGATCGACGTTTTGATATAGCCCCCATAGAACGGTATCTCCTGAATTTCCGTCTTTTGAAGGTTAGCGATAATGTTTTACCGAAATTGCTGAAATTTAGTATTCTTTTTCAGAAACGAAAGGAAACTAATTGTTCCATTTTACTTTAATATTACTCCTGGTGGAGGGTATAACAAGTTTTGCCGATCTTAAAGCGGTTCTTACTTGTTAATATTAATTTTTATACCCTCAGCATTTATGCTAACGAGGGTATATACACTTTCATACGGGCAAAATTTACCTCCTCGAAATAATGGTTTTAGACCCCATGTTTGGACGAAATGCGTTTAGGACAATTTGAGTCGATTTAGCCGTCCGTCTGTATGTCTGTCTGGCTGTTGCGCACGATAACTCTCGAACGGATGAACCGATTTGGTCCAAAATTTGGCTTTCCCAATATTTTGTCTAAACTTACTTTAAGTTAGAAGATGGGTTATATCGGTCCACTCCTTCCGGTACCTCCCACACAAAAGTTCTAAAATGTTCGAAAAATTTGTGCGCACGATAACTCTTGAAGGGGGTAACTGATTTGGTCCATACTTTGCACATCGTGAAATTTCTACCAAACTTAGATGAGGTTACAATATGGACTCAATCGGTCCACTCCTTCGCGTACCTCTCACACAAAATTTCGGAAAAGTTCATTTAGGTCCTAAACTCTCGAGTCGTTTGATTTTTGTTGTAGCAACTTGTATTCACGGCCCCCCACACTGTGGTACAAGTTTCATCTGGGGCAAAACCATACTTCCTGAGAAAATTGCCTGAAAGGTTCAAAAACCCCTATGACATCGTGGGTTGTGGTTGGAGCGCAAGATAACTCTCGAACGGATCTGCCGAATCGATCCAAAATTTGGTTTCGTAATATTTTGTCCAAACTTAGTTTTAGTTCGAAGATAATCCATATCAGTTCACTCCTTCAGGTACCTCCCCCACAAAAGTTCAAAAATGTTCGGAAAAATTGTGCGCACGACAACTCTTGGAGGGAAGGACCGATTTGGTCCATCCATCCTAATATATCTACCAGATATAGATCAGGTTTGAATATGGACTTTATCTGTCCATTCCTTCGGGTACCTCCCACACAAAATTTCGGATAAGTTCACTTTAAGACCTGCTCTTGACTAACTTTGATTTCTGTTGAAGCAACTCGCATTCGCTGTCTCAATTACGACGGTAAAAGTTTTTTCTTTGGCAAGTCCATACTTCTTGGGAAAACAGCCCGAAAGTTGTAAAAAAAACCCTATGGCACCATATGTAGTAGCTGGAGAGCACAATAACTCTCGAACTGATAAACCCATATGGTCCAAAATTTGGCCTTCGTCATATTTTGTCCAAACTTTATTTAACTTCAAAAATGGCCCATATCGGCCCTCTTCTAAAGATACCTCCCCCCAAAAGTTCAACATTTGTGCCCAAGTGCAGTTTAGGGTCTGTTCGGAGATCCTTTGGAAATTTATACCGATGATGTTTTTTGTGGTCCTGTTTACACCCAAATTATATTTTCCGCGTCCATGCTTCCTGACATACTGGTCCAACAGGTGTACGATAACCCACTGATATCGATATCTATCGAAAAGATATGACTCTCAAAATAAGATCCACTTCCGTAATGCACTATGTCGGTCCATTCTCTCCTCCGCAAAACTTTTGAACTTTAATCCTAATCCACATTTTTGTCGGCAAGTTTAAATGTCCAAAAAGTGCCACAAAATTCAGAAAAGACCCTAAATTCATTCGATCTGTCCGTATTCACATACGCTAAGGGTATATCTCTGTCGGCAAAGCCGACTGATTCTTTTTTACTTGTTTTAATTAATTTCTCGTTGGAATCGAGCTTAATGACCGTTTATTTTTTGCATGTGAAAAAGGAAAGCCGAAGATTCGAACCCACACAACCTCCCCTATATGACATGCATGTTTCGCCTTTGGTAGGGGCTCTCCTAATCTTCGGCTTTCCTTTTTTCACTTGCAAAAATAAACGGTCATTAAGCTCGATTCCAACGAGAAATTATTTAAAAAAATTAATATTAAAATTGATATTCGCCCTAATAGGCAAAAATTTCAAATAAATAAAATCAGCTGAGCCAGACTGGGGCTTGAACCCACGTCCTTCAAAAAAACACAAGAAAAAATGTGTTGTCACGGCGTGTTAGCGTTCGGAGCCAAACTCATTACCTTCAAAGGAATAACTTGAAAGGATTTTGTCCATACTTTGCACATCGTGAAATTTCTACCAGACATAAATGAGGTTTTTATATGGACTCTATCGATCCACCCCTTCGAGTACCTCCCACACAAAATTTCGATGTAGCCCTTCTTCGAACTTAAACTAAATTGGACAAAATGTTACAGAGGCCAAAATTTGGATCGAATCAGCTGATTCGTCCGGAGCAACTACACATGGAGCTCTACGGCTTTCGGACATTTTCTGAGGAAATATGAACTTGCCCCTGAAAAAACTTGTACCGCCGTAATGGGGACAGCGAATACAAGTTGATATAACGAAAATCAAAGCGATTCGAGAGCAGGTTTTCAACTGAACTCGCAAAGCCGGCTGATACTTTTTTACTTGTTTTAGTGTATATAAATATATATACACCTTCGATTGATACAAACTGTAAATCATGTAAAACGATTTTGTATCACTTTGAATTTGTATTTTGTATTCATGATTTTTTATACCCGACATTTTTTATATTGCATTTTTAAAATTCGTGTATTTTTCATTTCTTTCAGGTAAGCTTACATATTGTACATTGACCCTGTTCTTTTGTAAGTACACCACCAAATATCAAACTTTATGAAACAAATTATACATTCTATATTTAATACTTATATTTTCCTCATTAGTAACTGCAGATATGTTGTTGCTTCCTTGCCAATTCATGTCGTGTATATACTAACTAGTAAGTTAGATAGCTCTATATTACATTAGCTGAACTTTTTGTTCACTTTGGCATGTTTCTTGTTTCGCAAACGAATCCAATGGTAAAAAGTTAAAGGTCATAGAGCTTAAATTCCTTTTATGTGTACATACTTAGCTCCCTTCCTACGACCTGCTACGAACTGTGACTGTTGCCTATAACAATGATTGCCCCTCTCTCTCTTCACATACATTGTGTATATCTTTTGTTGTAATTTTCTGTATAATATTTATTACCCAGTCCGCTTCCTTGTTTCCTTACCTTACTTTTGGCACTCATTCAACCATAGCACAATTTTGGGCCAACAAAATAAAATGGCAACAACGAAAAGTATGAAAATATTTTCATATGTCTTTTTCAAAATGCATGACATAATCCGCTTTTTTGTTCCTTCAACTTCTTTTCCATATGACAAAACATTTTCCCAGCCTACCGGCCCCGTTGCTGATGTTACTTGGTTTGTTCAGTTCATTTTCATCATATTGAAATCAGGCTTCGCTCTTCCTCCTGATTTTCTTTCATGTCGTCATCATGGGCCGCAATTTATATTTTGAGTTTAGTTTTTTTATTCTCATGTAGGCAAAGCATTGCACAGTGGTCGCTGCCAAAATTAAAAAAAAATGAAGAATGGTTTTCTATCACTAGGGTTGGACGACTGCCAAATTTTAGCCAATTCCAGAGAATGATACACTCAAAATACCAGATATCGGTGGGTACCGTTCTATGTAGGCTATACCTAAAGTTAGACCTGTGTTGAAATTTTTCATATTGATATCTGGATATGAAGTATTTTTGGCCGTTCTTCCCACACAAGTCCGACCACAGTACATTGTATGATTTTGTTGCCTGCCATACATTCTTTTATTTTTGGGAAAGATATCATCACGGACGTCCTTCTCTGTTTCGCTGCTATTTGTTGGATTTGTTTTTGTTGTTGTCAGTCAGTCTTCACCCAAATGAAGTTGAGCTTTCTGATACTACCAACCAGGAGTTTTATTGTTTTTCTATGTTGGGAAAAATATTTTAGCTACAAACTAACATGACCAAAAGTAAATGCGATTTAACCAAGGAATGCTCGAAGACATGATCACGATAATTATGATGATGGACATATTTATTGGGTGGTTCATTACATTGATTTTTGGTTTGACAATCCTTTGACCGTGAGAAGAGTTGAAAGAATATTTATTTAAATGTTTTTTTGTTTGTTTGATGGCTTGAGCATCTCGTATTTTCTAACGACGATTCAAATAAAAGCTAAATTCGTCATCAGCCTATGTGGGTCCTTTACACAGTGGATGGACGCATTTCTGTAGGAAGATGTGACGAATATATTTCTACCTAGCTATCGATCTGAAATTTTCGAATATGACGTAGAACGGACGTAGGTTTTGGTAAAAATGTTTTGAAATATGGTTAAGAAATTATTTAAGTAATAGAAAAAGTCGATCCTAGCCATTTTCCACGATAGTTCACAGAATTTTTGGTCTCGTATAACATTTTCCAACAGGATGTTGAAGAGATTACACGACAGCACGTCTCCTTTTGGTAATAAACTCTTCTTCTTTTCTATTATAACTGAGGACAAAGTATCAGTTAATGTCACCTTACAAAACCGAATGGGCTTTACGGGGATACCAAAATCAGACATGGCTTGGACCTTTGAACGTATAGGGCTGCAGAAGGCTGCTTTATAATCGACAAAAATATGGAAGTTGTCGATCTGCATCTCTTGGGTCTTCTCCAGAATTTGTCTCAAGGTAATTAGCTGGTCAATGGTGGATTTGCCCGGTCTAAAGTCGCACTGACAGGGTCCAATTATTTCCTTGACCATAGGCTTTAGCCTCTCACACATTATGCCATATACTATCGTATATATGATAGGCAGCAGACCTATACCCCTGTAATTGGAGCACACAATCTGTTATTCTTCAACCGGTTTACTGATGTCTTTAGCTCATTTTGGCAGGGCGGAATACATTCAATACCATCTTTTGTCGTCGTCTTCGTTAGTATTGGATACCAAAAGTTTGGAAAAGGCTCTTTCCATATCCTAAGCACACTATCTGTATCAGTTATCAAATTACCTTGCTGGTCTATACAGTAGGATTTGCCTGTACCAAAGCCATTAATTTGACTTTTCACTCTTTGGTAGAACTTTCGGACTTCATTTTGGCTCCTGTACATCTCGATATTTTCACACTCCCGCTTTTTCATCTCTCTCTCTTTTTCCTGCGGAAAGGACGTTTCTCCTCTACTCTTTTCTCACGATACCTCTCTTGTGCCCTACGCATTGCTGATTGTAAAGTAGCCCTATATGCCGCATTTTACCCTTCGGTAGCAGGACGACACTCCCGGTCATCATATGGGTTCCTTGGTTGAGGATTCTGATATCCAAGCATGGATTTTGCGGCCGTTTGCATGGAGTGGGCAATATTTTGCTCTTGTGCTGATATGTTATCTGGACGAGGAGTGCTTTCATTAAGCAATTGGGCTAGTTGCGTGGAATATGCTGTGGCTATCTGTTGTTTGCTGCCTACCGATGTCCAACTTCCGCGTTGTATCTGTTCCTGCTTTATTTGCAACATGACACGCTTACGTACTTTAGCTGCAACAAGGTAGTGGTCCGAATCTATGTTTGCTCCTCGGAAAGATCGTACATCCAACACCCTCGATGAATGTCTTCCATCTATCACAACATGATCAATTTGATTACTTGTTCTTTGATCTGGAGACAACCAGGTGCTCTTATGAATATCGAGATGCTTAAATCTGGTACTGCTACGCGGAGGAAAAAAACGCCTCTCTAACATATCGCTCATTTACTCAAAGATGGACACATTTCAAAAAATCAAGTTTCGAGAAAAACGCGTTTTAAGTTAACGATTGAAATTTGATTTCCCAACTTAAAAAAATTATTACACAAAAACTAAAATAACTAGTTGGACCATGTTTTGCATGACTTGGCGGGTTTAAGTGCTTCATAAATGCAAAAAACTTGTTTGATGATTTATGCG
This sequence comes from Musca autumnalis, assembly GCF_047663935.1. NCBI lineage: Eukaryota > Metazoa > Arthropoda > Insecta > Diptera > Muscidae > Musca > Musca autumnalis. The sequence goes on from NW_027411644.1 coordinate 252,321,950, forward strand.
AAACTCCTAGAAAATACACTGTAACTCGTTGAGGTTTAGAGATATCAACTTGAAAATTTGACACAAGATAAAGTAGAAGTCGTAGAAAAAATAGAAAATTCTAACTCAACAACCCCATTTTTTGAATTATGCCACTCTTTGAGTAAATGAGCGATATGTTCCAAACATATTTTGCAGCAAACATATATTTGTTTGCAATCACTCCCAAACATAACATATGTTTGGGTCCTGCAAACAAATATATGTTTGGGTGCAAACAAATTTTATGTTTAGATGCAAACAAATTATAAGTTTGGGTGCAAACAAATACAAACCCAAAAGCCACAAAACAAAAAACAAACACATGCACCAGTGGGCGCTTTCTGAGAACAAGGGAGCGTAAAGGACAATGTGAAACATATTAAAATGTATGCCCACTTGCGCTCACTGGCTATCTCTAACATTTATAAATGATGGTAGTTTATTGAAAGGCATAGAAAACAAGTAAAAAAGTATCAGTCGGCTTTGCCGACAGAGATATACCCTCAGTCTATGTGAATTGAAACTTTCATCTACAGATAGATCGAATGTAGTTAGGGTCTATTCAGAATTTTGTGGCCCTTTTTGGACATTTGAACTTGCCGACAAAAATGTGGATTAGGATTGAAGTTCAAAAATGTTGCGGAGTAGTTACTTGAAGGAATGGACCGACATAGTCCATTATGGAGGTGGATCTTTTTTTGGGAGTCATATATTTTCGATGGATATCGCGCCCACTAGTCATTTCAGTGGTTCATCGCAAAACTTTTCGACCTGTATGCCAGCAAGCATGGACTTGTCCACGGAAAACATAAAATCGCTGTAAATAGGACCACACCGAAGAGCATCGGTATACATTTCCAAAGGATCGTCGAACATACCCTTAACTGCACAAACAAATGTTAAACTTTTGTGGGGGAGGTACCCTAAGGTACCTCCATTTTAGGAGATAAACTAAATTTGGACAAAATATTAGGAGAACCAACGTTTGGACCAAATTTGTTCATGCATACCATTTAAGTGACATTTTTAAATATTCGGGGGAAATACCGGAAGTTGTAGACCGGTATTGCCTATCTTCGAACTGAAACTATGACAAAATATGACGATGGTCATATTTTGGACCAACCACTACATATAGTGCCATAGGAGTTTTTTTACACCTTTTGGACTGTTTTCTCAAGAAGTATGGACTTGCCCCTGAAAAAACTTTTACAGTCGTAATTTTGTGTGATAGGTACCCGAAGGAGTGGACAATATAGTCCATATTCGAACCTGATATATGTTTGGTAGAGTATGGACCAAATCGGTTACTCCCTTCATGAGTTATCGTGCGAACAATTTTTCGAACATTTTTGAACTTTTGTGGAGGAGGTACCTAAAGAAGTGGACCGATATGGCTTATATTCGCACTTAAACTATGTTTGGACAAAATATTACGAAGGCGAAATTTTGGACCAAATCTGATGATCCGTTCGAGAGTTATCTTGCGCTCCAACCAATACACACGGTATCATAGATGTTTTTTTTTTTTTTTTTTTTGCATCTTTCAGGTTATTATCTCAGAAAGTATGGACTTGCCCCTGATTAAACTTGTACCATCGTATGGCGGCCAGTGAATACAAGTTGCTTCAACAAAAATCGAAGAGATTCGAGAGCAGGTCCTAAACTGAACTTTTCCCAAATTTTATTTGGGAGGTACCCGAAGGAGTTGTTGAAGCGAGTTCAACCCATTAGCGCTTAAGATAGCCTTAAGAACAAAAATCATGAATTTCTAATGAATCCCTTAAAGTAACCAAATGAATTATAAAATCTCTCTCATCTGGTAACCTTGTACGCAAAGAGCTTTCACTCAATGCACAATAATTACCACTTTCAAATATGTCTCAAGAAAAATATACTTCTCTTGCTTCAGAGAAAAGAACACGACAAGAAGTCAAACAAATAAAGTCTGCCACATTTTTTTGTATTTTTTTAATAAGAAAACCAAAGTCTTTTTTTTCTTGGTTACCGCTAACCATACTTGCAGTTGAGGAAGTTGCCACCGCTACTCCACAAAAGAATCTACAGTCCACTTTCGGCTAACAACCACAATTGTACAGGAGTGGAAATGAAACAATGAAAATTTTATGAAACCGATTTCGTCCAAACATTATTGGGGTCTAAAACCATTATTTCGATGAGGTACATTTTGCCCGTATGAAAGTGTATATACCCTCGTTAGCATAAATGCTGAGGGTATAAAAATCAAAAGCACAACAGACACATAGGTACATAAAAATTCCAAAGAAAGACAAAACAGACTTTAATAAAAAAATTAAATAACTTATAAAAAGTCACACTTTTAAAAAGAAAAAATTATATAGAAACATCGTTGAACGCTTCTCCTTAGTTGTGAAATAAAACACATTCTCCTCAAAGTTGAAATCATCAGCGGGAAATCGGCATCTGGAATCAAATGATTATATAATGTAATAAATATGTACATCATTATTTCAAATATATATATAAGTACGTATGTATGTATGTATATGAAAAATGTATTGATGTAATTACCAATATTATTATATTATTCACTCACTTTACCGTCTTTACTCAACGATTGTATTTAGACAACTGAGGAAAAAACAACAACATAATTAATACCATTTTTATACCCTCAGCCTTTAGGCTAAAGAGGGTATTTACACATTGACACGACCAAAAATGTGCCTCATCAAAATAATGGTTTTAGACCCCAAGTATGTTTGTACGATATCCGTTTCAGACAATTTTGAGTAGATCTAGCAATGTCCGTCCGTCTGTCTGTCCGCTGCCTGTCTGGCTGGCTGGTGCGCACGATAACTCTCGAACGGATCAATCGATTCGGTTCAAATTTTGGGTATCGAAATATTTTGTCCAGATTTGATTTAAGTTCGAAGATGGGCCATATAGGTCCCCTCCTTCAGGTACCTCCCCCACAAATGTTCAAAAATTGTCGCAAAATAAAAAATAATTTCTACCAAACTTAGATGAGGTTCCAATATGGACTCAATCGGTCCACTCCTTCGGGTACCTCCCACACAAAATTTCGGAAAAGTTCAGTTTAGGACCTGGTCTCGAATCGCTTTGATTTTTGTTTACGCAAGTTGTATTCGCTGTCCTCTATACGACGCTGTAAATTTCATTAGGGGCAAGTCCATATTTCCTGAGAAAATAGCCTGAAAGTTACAAAAACCCTATGACACCGTGGGTAGTGGTTGGAGCGCAAGATAACTCTCGAACGGATCTGCCGATTCGGTCCAAAATTTGGCTTTCGTAATATTTTGTCCAAATTTAGTTCAAATTCAAAGATGGATTATATCGGTCCACTCCTTCCGGTACCTGCCCCACAAAAGTTCGAAAATGTTCGGAAAATTTTTGTGTACGATAACTCTTGAAAGAAGTAACCGATTTGGTCCATACTTTGCACATTATGAAATTTCTACCAGACTTATATGAGGTTCCAATATGGACTCAATCGGTAATTTCCTTCGAGTACCTCCCACACAAAATTTCGGAAAAGTTCAGTTTAGGACCTGCTCTCGAATCGCCTTGGTTTTTGTTGTAACATCTTGTATTCACTGTCCCCTATACGAAGGTACAAGTATCCTCAGGGGCGAGTCCATACTTCCTGAAAAAATAACCTGAAAGTTAAAAAAACAAACCCTATGAAACCATGTTTATGGGTGGAAGCGCAAGATAATTCTCGAACGGAAATGCCGATTCCGGCCAAAATTTGGCCTTCGTAATATTGTTTCCAAACTTAGTTTAAGTTCGTTAATAAGCCATATCGGTCCACCCCTTCAGGTACCTACCCCACAAAAGTTCAAAAATATTCGGAAAAATTGTGCGCCGATAACTCTTGAAGGGAGTGACCGATTTGGTCCATACTTTACACATTCTCATAATATCTACCAGATATAGATCAGGTTCGAATATGGACTATATTTTTCCACTCCTTCCCGTACCTCCCACACAAAATTTTGGATATGTTCACTTTAAGACCTGCTATTGAATCACTTTGATTTTTGTTGAAGCAACTTACATTCGCTCCTTCAGTTACGATGGTAAAAGTTATTTCAGGGGCAAGTCCATACTTCTTGAGAAAACAGCCCGAAGGGTGTAAAAACCCCCTATGGCACCCCCATGGTCTATGTCGGTCCATTCCTTTAAGTACCTTTTCCGCAAAACTTTTGAACTTTAATCCTAATCAACAATTTTGTCGGTTCATACGACCAAAATTTTGAAACCCCCTAAATACATAAGTTTTTTGTGAAAAAAGTGCTTCAATTTGCACAGGCTGAGGGTATATCTCTGTCGGCAAAGCCGACTGATATTTTTTTATTTGTTCTTTTCCTCTTCGCTTTCTATGTTGGTGAACAAGAGCAAAGCACGAAATACATGTGTTTCACCGCATACACACTATCAAAGGTTCTGCGTCTCTTATTACACCATACACACAGCTCTTTATTATAAACCGGCATTCCGCAGCCGGGAGAGCCCTGTTGTTACTCTCTTTGACAAAATTCTTCTCTCCACCCATAAAAAATATGTTCTAACCCAACCAAATAAAATTGAGATATGTTACAAAATGTTGCAAACATATATTTGTTTGGATCCAAACATACTTCTAACATATATTTTTCTTCTACCATTTTTTTGCAGCTGCAAAGTCTATCAGCCTGATACCATTGTCAGATGTTTCACAATGGAGACTAAATATCCCGACTGTTGTGGTTTGGTATATTTTTGGTCTGTTCGTTCTTGTCTTCGGTTGGAACAAGAGCGTAAATAAAGCTAATGTTGAAGAATTTTGCTTTTATCCACATTGTAGCAAGTCTTTTCTTCACTGGGGTGAAGCTGGAGACCAGGTATTTTAACCTCCTACCAACTACAAATCCGCAACCGAACTCATGCTTTATGTCATGGCAACTATAATGCAGTGCGTCCCTTAAGGTGTTGTTGTGACGCCTTCCCAATCCATCGTATTTCCTGTATGGCAGTTATATCGGCCTTGTATTCTTAAAGTACATCTGCCAGGGCGTAAACTACTGCACCTTTTCGATAAAGAGTGCGAACATTCCAGTTGCAGCTTCGCAGATCATGGACTTTAAAACGTTGGCGGGGGTCGTCAACATTAGAGGGCTTTGTTTTTGTTTTCTTTCGTTTTTCATAGTAGGCTGCTTTTTTCTAGGGGAGGGTGACTAACCCGACGCTCAAACCCAAGTTTTTAACTTTCTCAGTAATGTTGGCGACATTTCCTGAATATTTCTGCCAAGACACACCGTTCGGACACGGCGATAAACAGTATCGCCATATCATTGAGCTAATATGAATCGGGGTGCACTCATTGATATGAGAGAAGTGTCCCTTGTCCCGTCTGGGATGTTTGTGGAACATTTGTATTATATATGTGAACGCGCGGCACATGTTAGCTCACTACATTTAACGGGTGTTAAAGTCAGCTCCCCAGGTGACACCACGGAGACGTCAGTGTCCACTTAAGATGAGCTGGTCAGTACCGTTACGTGGTATTTTTGGTCCCCAACGCTACCCTATGATTAATAACTGTTAATATAACAAGATTATACAGATGTTTATTCCGAATCGTTGGGAACTCATACTATTTTTAAAATTGTTTCTCTCGTTTGAGACATAATTTTCTCCATGCCATGAATTCGAAATAAAAACAAAAAGAGCAATACATAAAACCCCTTTAGCAGTGGCATAAATTCTCCTTATCACTATCGCTTATAAAGTTCATTTAAAATTAGTCTTTTGTGCGGTTTAAAAACCCACTTAATTTAATTCACTAAAAAGAAAGATAAGAAAATATGTTTGGCACAAAATATCCCAACAGCAATATGATTGTTTTGAAAGCTATGTCATGTACTAAACAAATTTTTAATTGAATTTAATTTGGTTTGTTGTTCATTTATTTGAGCAGCATAGTAGGTCAAATTATATTTATCAAATTCGCCGAGGAAACGAAAAAAGTAGCGAATTGATATGACTTAGCAGTTTGAGGAGCAACTATATTAATAATGTATTGCTTAAACATCCATCAAAATTAAGAATGAACAGTCATTTAACTAAATATTTGCACAGCATTAACTTGTTTAAATTAAAAAAGTAGTACACAAATGTTTCAAAGCAAATGTAAATGAAATATGAAAAATTTCTTGGAAACAAAACCGGAAGCTATTCGCCACCCAATTTTGAGGTATACAATTTTATACATTTTTTTATATATTAATTAATACGACAGGCTACCTTAGCCACCCATTTCGAAAAATACCCTGTGTTTATACAAATATCTAGGGCTACAAAATAATCACACGGATTGATTGTTGTTTTCCAGGGGTTCGGTTTTAACTTTCATTGCTACCTTTTAAAATGCCACAATGCCTAAAAGCTTCATAGTTTTCGCCAACTCAAAATCGAACAAAGAAACGGATGGACGAATGAATTGCTGAGTTGATTTGTGGTTGTCTGCATATTGTGTGTAGCGTAGTTGTCGAGAAATCATGTTTAATGTAACATTAATAGGTTCAACATTTTGTGGTTTTTGTGTGAAATGAAATAAGTTGGGGGGTTCTTTTATTCACTTCACCATGTTTGTTAAAGTTTATTGAAAGCCTAAATGATTTGACACAAGGCTGGAGCGATAATGAAGACAATAATGATGATGATGGCATGACATGACTTCAGTGCTAACAGCACCGAGTAGTGAAGTAAAAAATCAAATAAGAAAAGAATTCATATGTAATACGATACAAGATACCACAATAGCAGATGTTGAAGGGGGAAACATACATGTATAAGTTGTGAAATTGAAGAAAAAGAAGAGACAACAAGATTTCAACATGAATGCTTAAACATACTTGACACCATAAAATATGATATTTTGACAGTTGTATAAAGGAGTAGTTTATTTATAGTGATGAAACCGCAGGCTATTGGGGAGTTTAAAAAATACCTTTTTTACTGTTTTTATTTTCAAGAACATATTAATGGTCATTTTATATTTCTTGATCTATATTTTATATAATAAATTATAAAGTTTATATTTTATGTTTTTATTTTATATTTTATACTAGCAGACCCCGGTCCGGTCCGCGTTGCTGACCCGTCGAAATGAGTTCTAATGACAACCTTTTATGGACTTTATGCTTGACAATTCAAAAATTTTGCCTGTAACCTGTCTTTTTCTCTTACGCTCTTTGACGGATTTTTTTCGCCCATTGATGCTGTTTAGGATTTATTGTCGTTCATGTACCCTGTTTTATACTAAAGCGATCTAAGTTAACAAGTAAGAACGGCTTTAAGTTCAGCCGGGCCGACCTTGTTATACCCTCCACCACTAGTGGTATTTAAGTAAAATGGAACAATTAGTTTCCTTTCGTGAAGAAGTCTTAATACCAAATTTCAGCAATTTCGGTAAAACAATGTCACTAACCTTCAAAATACCGAAATTCGGGAGGCACCGTTCAATTTGGGTTATATCAAAACGTTGATCTATACCGACAAATTTCTGGGGTAAAGTTTTAAGACTCAAAGATGACTAAGTTCCAAATTTCCGATATTTCAATAATATAATGTGGTTTAAACATAAAAAATATGGTAAATCAAGAGGTACGCTTCTATGGGGGATATAGGAAGACGTGGACCTATACTGATAATTCTTTTCTGGAACATTTTATAACCCAATGAAAGACTAAATATCGAATTTCAGTTGGAAAGGGTTTTACTTCCAACGTAGACTACGAAAATACCAAATCTCATCCATTTCGGTGGGTTGTTGTGGCCACAACCTTCAAAATACCGAAAATCGGGAGGTACCATTCTATGGGTGCTATATTAAGGCGTGGACCTACACCGGCAAATTTCATATGAAAAGTTTTATACCTCAAATGAGGACTAAATACCAAATTTCAGCAATGTTGGAGGAATATTGAGGCAAAAACCTTCAAAATACCGGAAATCGGAAGGTACCGTTCTTTGCGGGCTATATGAAGGCGTAGAACCATATCAACAAAATTCTGGGGGGAAATCTTATACCCCCGACGAAGGCCAAGTACCAAATTTTAGCCATTTCGGTGTGATAATGAAGCTTAAACCTTCAAAATACCGATGATCGGGTGGTGCCGTTCTATTGGGGCTGTATTAAGGCGTGAACCTATACCAACAAATTTATTGGGGAAAGTTGTATACCCCCAACGAAGACTAAGTACCAAATTTCAGCCATTTCGGATGACTATAGAAGCCACAACCTTCGAAATAACGAAAATCGGGAGGTACCGTTCTATGGGGGCTATATGACGACGTGGACCTGTACCGACAAATTAAGAGGGGAAAGTTGTATACCCCCAACCAAAACTAAACACCAAGTTTCGGATATTTCAATGGATTATTGTGGTCATAACATTCAAAATACCGAAAATCGGGAGTTATCGTGCTATGGGGGGTATATGAAGACGTGGACCTATACCGACAAATTTAGGGGGGAAAGTTTCGTACCCCCAACGAAGACTACAACCACAGTTATCTCGAAAATTTATTTGCGCCGATGCACTCATAGGTTTAGCAAATATAGCGATTATAAAACAATAGGCCCCCGAAATTCGTCTACAAATACATATATAGCATTTTGGGCGTTGTAATCAGTTTTCAATTATTTGTCTCTCAAACACGCCAAGCACTGCCTTCTCTGATTGCGCAAGTACCCAGGCTTCGGAACCATACAACAGCACGGGCAGTATCAGTGTTTTGTAAAGCGTTATTTTTGTTTGACGAGTAGCATCTGTTGGCCAACACAATTCTTCTTTTTATTTCACAACTCATGTCGTTTGTTGTGTTTACGGCGGTGCCGAGGTATACGAAGTTTTACTACCTAAAAATTATAGGAACCAACTTCAACAGTTGGTCCGATCTCAATGGACGCATTGCGCGTCGACACCATCAGCTTGGTCTTCTCGCCTTTTACCGTCAGACCCACTTTAGCAGATTCTCCTCCGACCTTCATAGAGGTATCGGTTACTTCTTTTACTGATCGTCCCATGATGTCTATATCATCAGCATAAGCAAGTAACATGTGGCTGTTGGTGTAGATTGTGCCACTTCTTTTGACGTTTGCCTCTCGTATAACCTTTTCTAGCAGGATGTTGAAAAGATCACGCGAAAGGCTGTCTCCTTGCCTGAAACCTCTTTTGGTAAAAATTTCTTTGGAGAGGTTCTTTCCTATTTTAACTGAAGATATTGTGTCAGTTAGAGTCATTTTACATAGCCGAATGAGCTTTGCGGGGATACCAAATTCAGACATGGCTTGGAATACGTTTGAACGTAGCGGGCTGTCGAAGGCTGCTTTATAATCGACAAAAAGGTGGTAGGTGTCGATCTGCATCTCTTGGGTCTTCTCCAGGATTTGCCGCAGGGTAAATATTTGGTCAATGGTGGACTTGCCAGGTCTAAAGCCGCATTGGTATGGTCCAATTATTTCGTTGACCATGGGCTTTAGTCGTTCGCACAATATCCCTGACACTTTCTTATAGGCGAAAGGGAGAAGACTTATGCCCCTATAAAAGTCTTATCTCCCTTCTTGTTGACGGGGCAAAGGATACTCAGGTTCCAATCGTCGGGTATTCGTTCTCTTGCCAGATGGTGGTAACTAGCTGAAGAATACACCTTGTAAGCGTGTCGCCTCCGGTTTCGAACAGCTCGTCTGGTAAGCCATCGGCTCCTGCTGCCTTATTATTCTTCAGCCGATTTATTGCTGTCTTTACCTCAATTTGGCTGGACTGTATACTTTCAATACCATCTTCTGGGATTGGGTCTGTGGTAGCTTCGTCGTCTTCGCTGCCATTGGATACCACCAGTTTTGAAAACAGTTCTTTCCATATCCTGAGTACACTATCTGTATCAGTTACCAAATTAAATTGCTGGTCTCTATAGGAGGATGTGCCTGTACCAAAGCCATCAATTTAATGCTTGACTCTATGGTAGAATTTTCGGACTTCATTCTGGATCCTGTACATCTCGATTTTTTCACACTCCCGCATCCCATCTCTCTCTTTTTCCTGCGAAAAAGACGTTTCTCCTCTCTCCTTTTCTCCCGATACCTCTCTCGTGCGTAACGCGTTGCTACTGATTGTAAAGTAGCCCTATATGCCGTATTTTTCTCTTCGTTAGCAGCACGTCATTCCTGGTCATCCAAGTACTGATTTTGCGGCTGTTTGCATGGAGTGGGCAATGTTTTGCCATTGTCCTGATATGCTATCGGGACGAGGAGTGCTTTGATTAAGCAGTTGGGCCAGTTGAGTGGAATATGCTGTGGCTATCTGCAGCTTACCGATGTCCAACTTCCGTGTTGTGTCTGTTCGCACTTTGTTTGCTACGTTTAATCTGGTACGTACCTTTGCTGCAACAAGGTAGTGGTCCGAATCAATGTTTGCGCCTCGGAACGATCGTACATCCAACACGCTCGATGAATGTCTTCCATCTATCACAACGTGATCAATTTAACTTCTTGTTCTTTGATCTGGCGACAGCCAGGTGCCCTTATGAATATCGAGATGCTTAAATCTGGTACTGCTAACTACCATGTTTCTTGCAGCTGCAAAGTCTATCAGCCTCATACCATTGTCAGGTGTGTCACTGTGGAGACTGAATTTCCCGACTGTTGGGCCAAAGATATTCTCCTTTCCAATTTTGGCATTAAAATCGCATAGAATAATTTTAATGTCATGGGCAGGGCGACGGTCATAAGTTTCTTCCAAGCGCTCGTATGTATTGGTCTGTTCGTCCGTGTCCTCAGTGGGAGCATGAGCGCAAATAAAGCTGATGTTGAAGAATTTTGCTTTTATTCGAATTGTAGCAAGTCTTTCATTCACTGGTATGAAGCTGGAGACCAGGTGTTTTAACCTCCGACCAACTACAAATCCGCAACCAAACTCATGCTTTATGTCATGGCAGCTATAATACAGTGCGTCACCTTTAGGTGTTGTTGTGACGCCTTTCCCGTTCCATCGTATTTCCTGTATGGCAGTAATGTCGGCCTTGTACTTTTCAAGTACATCTTCAAATGCGTTAACTGCACTTTCTTTATAAAGAGTGCGAACATTCCAATTGCAGATTCGCAGAACATGGTCCTTGTAACGTTTGCGGTGGTCGTCAACTTTAGAGGGATTTGTTTTTCTTTTCTTTTGTCTTTTCATAGTAGGCTGCTTTTTCTAGGGGAGGGTTACTAACCCTGCGCCCAAACCCAAGTTTTTAACGTTCTTTTCTTTACTTATCGCTATATCATCATGATATTGGTATATCATCATGATATTAATAGCGATCAGTAAAATGTTGCAACACTGTCAGTTCGTTTAGAAAAACATTACTTTTTTTATTATACCCTCCACCATAGGATGGGGGTATATTAAGTTTGTCAATACGTTTGTAACTACTCGAAATAATAATTGTAGACCCCCACAAACTATATATATTCTTGATCAGCGTGCAATTCTACATCGATATAGCCATGTCCGTCCCTCTGTCCGTCTGTCCGTCTGTGGAAATCACTCTAGCGTCCGAACGGATTGACGTAGGTGGATGAAATTTTGGGAAAATCGATTATTTGTACGTAGGACTTTTGGTATTGAAAGTGGGCTATGTAGGTCCACGCTTTCGTATAGCCCCCATACAAAATGACGCGTGACGCGTCGTCGTGGTTTAGGGAATTTTTAAGATATTTGTCCCATTTTACCACCGAATTGGTTGAAATTTGGTATTTTGTGTCTCCAGAGGCCAAAAAACATTCCTACCAAAGTTGCTTTATATAGGTCCACGTTTTGGTATAGCCCCCATATAACGCCACATAAAAAGTACGCGTCATTTTAATATAGTCCCATTTGACAACAGAATCAGTTGCAACTTTGTATTTTGTGTTTCCAGAGGCTAAGAAACATTTCTACCATAAAATGTTTATATAGGTCCACGTTTTGATATAGCCCCCATAGGACGATATCTCCCGATTTTCGGTATTTTGAAGGTTTTGGCCTCATTATCACACCGAGATGGCTGAAATTTGGTATTTAGTCTTCGTTGGGGATATAAAACTTCCCCCCCCAGAAATTTTTAGGTATAGGTCCGCGCCATCATATAGCCCCCATAGAACGGTAACTTCCGATTTTCGGTATTTTGAAGGTTGTGGCCACATCAATCCACCGAAATGGCTGAAATTTGTGGTGGAGGGTATAAAAAGTTCGGCCCGACCGAACTTAACGCTTTTCCCACTTGTTTTTTATATCATATATTTTATATTTTTTATATTTTATATGTAATTTATATTTTATACTTTATATTTTTATATTTTTTATATCATATATTTTATATTTTATATCTTATATTTTATATATTATTTTTTGATATTTTGTATTTTATATTTCATATTTTTTTATATTTTATATTTTGAGTTTTAAATGTTATATTTTATAGTTTATTTATTTATATATTATAGTTTATATTGGCATTGGTTAAACTCCTTAAATTCTTTTTCGTATGCATCGAATTCCTTCTTCTTGTCTCAACATTAATTAAAATTTATCTTCGACTTACAAAATATTTACATTTCTCATGGATGTTTTGTTTTTCTTCATAGCATTCTACTTCATTAATAGTTTATTTTTGCCCCCTTCGTCTCATAATCTGATTTGCAATTTCTGATGATGCTTCCTTATAGAATGCGTATTTAGACATTCCCTTCATATACGTCAAACACACCCAATGTTCACGATTGTATTTTCATTCACAACAATGTTGTTGACATTAACATTTGTTCTCGACTGCAACAACATGTATTTCTCCTGGGCACAGTGAAAAAATTTTGATTTTTTAAACCGCAGTTTTGGAGTAAGATAATTTTTACATATGCTTACGGAGTCGCTGTCTGCGAGACAGAATCGATCAAATTCACATATTTCACTTGGCAGGTACATGCTTATCATTACACCATTTTGGTACCCAAATCCCCTTCATATTAGTTTGTTATTAATGTTTCCGATCGAAACCACTGTTCATCATCGTTGTGCAAATGATGCAGAACCTAGAAATATAAAAGGTGGACATAAAGTTCATGGTAAATGATTTTGTTGAACATTTTCTTGTTGTTACTTATTACGACAATGTTGACATTAAAACTAGCATAGCATCGCCCATCATCTTCGCAATGCAAAGACTCTAAAAATGTTGTAAACAACCTAAGTACCCCATTAAATGTATCCTACGATAGTGCCCTTGAAGCTCACTGATGATGATGAGAAAACTTTTCAAAAGGGTTACTGCGACTGTTGCTGTTGTTGCTGCTGATGATGTCGCCTAAGTATGCGTATTTAATTGGCGTACTTTTCTTCTTTATATAAGCAATTTATGCAGCATATTCCATTATTCCTTTCCCCCCTACTTCGTCATCTTCTTCGTCTTAATCAAAATATAAGTGAATAACACCCATTTATTCAGTCATCCATCCATTCATCCATGGTGTTTAGTTGATTTGCAGAATATGCCTGGTTGTCAGAGGCGGTGGGATAAGTTGAACCCCAATGCGTAGATGCTGATGGTGATGACGATGACAAAGATGATACCGACCGAGTGCGACTTGTCCATTGCCTGGCAATGAATCTTTATCTACTTAGGCATGATTTTTATGTGAAGTATTATGGGTTATTTGGGCGTGGTAATATAGTTTCATTTGTTGTTTTTTTTGTTGCTTTTCGCATGAAGATAAATAATTTTATGATGGCAATGATTTGTACAGTGATTTAATTTTTATCGTTTTACGCGCTATCTCTTTCGTGAGAAAATTGTAATTAAATGGAAAAAGGGGGGTTTGAATCAGGTCATGTAATAAAATAACTATGGATGATCAAAATGGAAGTTCCACAGAGATTTTCAATTGATTTGATATTCCAATTACTTAAAGAATAAATAGTTTATGAGATCAGGAATTTTATGAATTAAAATTCTGTAGAAATCTTGAAAAATCTTAATAATTTAAGGATAAATAGTCCCACGTTCCATAACTAACTCCTTAAAATGTTCCTCCCTTTCGACTTATTTACAAAATTCCTTTTCCCTAACAAGTTTACATAAACTGCAGCTGATCAGGTACCACAAATGACGACCTTTCTACAATATAAAATACTTAATATCCTTTACGCAATGTCGGCAGTAATAAATCTCATAAAATGCCACAACAAAAGCTCCATAGATAGACATTATTTATTCAGACAAGTTCACAATTTAACCACCGCAAATTGAATTGTTTAGCAACTTCTTTGCGTCACTCCATAGCTCAAAGGAAGGATTACCTTGTTACCAACCCCATTTAACAAAAGCTTCATCGAAATTTCCTGTTTGACGTGTTAAAAACTGGTAATAGAATTTCCATGTTTATTTTCTAATAAAAGAAACATTTTCTTCCAAGTTCAGTGTTTGGAGATAATAAACTTTGTTAGATTTACACAAGTCATAAAAAAGAGTTAAGGGTTGTTCGAAATTATTTTATCAACGTGTATTGTGTACAATATTGCGTCTTAAGATGTTCAAAAATCTGTTTATTCAGGGCGATGTTTATTTTATTTCCTTTTATTGTTAAATTTGAATCGTTTTTCATAGAGCTTCTTGTTTATTTTCTGCGTAATGCCATTATATGCGAATTGAATAAATTTATGTAGATTTTTACATAAAAATAAAATACAAAGTTGCTCAGAAATTTCAGATTTTTATGCCACCATATAGATTTTTATGTCACCTGACCATAAAAGAAGCAAACACAATAACTATGCCGTATATAAAATATATTGATTTTGTATCACAAGTTTGTCTCGGAATGTGGCCTATACCAAATCATTGACATATGTATACATATGTACCAACACATTTTAGTAAGCAAGCTTCTAGTTGGTAGAGAACTTGAAATATTAAATTACTTTAAACTGAGTTTGGAAGAAATTGTTGAAAAAGTTTGAGTATGATTAATTTAATTAATCGAGCTTTATGAGCTAAGGAGATTACATTGAAAAAATTGATATCTAGCGAAGTCCTACACACTCATCAACCGCTATGCGACGATCGTTTCGTTAGCTGGTTAGGCTAACATCCTCAGGCATATTATATGTTGTTGTTGCTAGACAATTTTCGCCATTTGGAGCCCCTATTTATACATCCAAGATTGCAATTTTGCATTTGTGAAGTTCAAATTGACGTTTTTTTATCCCCCTTCTACTCCAGAAATTAATTTTCCAATATTACATTCATATTACAGTTAATGGTTTTTTTTTCATCGAAGACTGTATGTGTCTTTCACATCGAAAGATTTTTTAAGTGGATTGTGGTTCAGAATGTCTGTTAGTTGGCGTATGAATATTATCTTTCAGGGGTTTTTGGAGCTTTTGGGCTTTTATCTGAGACTTAGTCCTCAAAAAAGTTTATCGTTGTAATAAGGAACTTGAAAACAACCTTCTGCAAAAAAGTTCAAATAGATCCGAGTCGAGTCCTCAAACTTCACTTTTACCAAATTTTGTGTGGGAGGTACCCGAAGGAGTGTACCGATATAGTCTATATTCGAACCCAATCTTTATCTGGAAGAAATATTACGATGTGTTTAAATTTGTCGGTGAGTGACGTAGGGGATGGAACGGTCCTGACCGGTTTTAACATGGCAAAGCCCAGGATTTATTTGGTCCCTCTTTCATCTCAAGTGGACACTGACCTCCCCGTGGTGTCGCCTGGGGAACTGCCTTTTACACCCGTTAAAGGTAGTGAGCTAACATGTGCCGCGCGTTCAGCCATAAGAACGTTAAAAACTTGGGTTTGGGCGTCGGGTTAGTAACCCTCCCCTAGAAAAAACAGCCTACTATGAAAAAACGAAAGAAAAGAAAAAAACCTTTCTAAAGTTGACGAACCCCGAAAACGTTTTAAGGACCATGATCTGCGAATCTGCGCCTGGAATGTTCGCACTCTTTATAGAGAAGGTGCAGTCTTCGCATTGGCAGACGTGCTTGAAAAGTACAAGGCCCATATTACTGCCATACAGGAAATACGATGGATTGGGAAACTCGTTAAGGTGACGCACTGTATTATAGCTGTCATGACGTAAAGCATGAGTATGGTTGCGGATTCGTAGTTAGTCGGATGTTAAAACACCTGGTCTGCAGCTTCACACTCGTGAATGAAAGACTTGCTGCAATTCGAATAAAAGTTAAATTCTTCAACATCAGTTTTATTTGCGCTCATGCTCCCACCGAAGAAAAGGACGAACAGACCAAACATATATTTTACGAGCGCTTAGAAGAAACATATGACCGTTGCCCTGCCCATGACATTAAAATCATTCTAGGCGATTTTAATGCCAAAATTAAAAAGGAGAATATCTTTGGCCCAACAGTCGGGAAATTCAGTCTCCACAGTGAAACATCTGATAATGGTATGAGGCTGATAGACTTTGCAGCTGCAAAAAAACATGGTAGTTAGCAGTACCAGATTTAATCATCTCGATATTCATAAGGGCGCCTGGCTGTCTCCAGATCAGAAAACAAGAAATCAAATTGATCATGTTGTGATGGATGGAAGACATTCATCGAGCGTGTTGGATGTACGATCGTTCCGAGGCGCAAAAGGTACGCACCCGCTTAAACGTAGCAAACGAACAGACACAACACGAAAGTTAGACATCGGTAAGCTGCAATCACAACAGATAGCCACAGCATATTCCACTCAACTAGCCCAATTGCTTAATCAAAGCACTCCTCATCCAGATAACATATCAGCGCAATGGCAAAGCATTGCCCACTCCATGCAAACAGCCGCAAAATCCATACCTGGATACCAGAGACCTCCATCAAGGAATCCATGGTATGATCAGGAGTGTCGCGCTGCCACCGAAGAGAAAAATGCGGCATATAGGGCTACTTTACAATCCGTAGCAACGCGTAGCGCACGAGAGAGATACAGGGAGAAAAGGAGAGAGGAAAAACGTCTTTTCTGTAGGAAAAAGAGAGAGATGGAAGAGCGGGAGTATGAAAAAATCGAGCTGTACAGGAGCCAGAATGAAGTCCGAAAATTCTACCAAAGAGTCAAGCATCAAACTGATGGCTTTGGTACAGGCACATCCTCCTGTAGAGATCAGCAAGGTAATTTGGTAACTGATACAGATAGTGTACTCAGGATATAGAAAGTAAATTTTTCAAAACTGTTAGTATCCAATAGCAGCGAAGACGACGAAGATACCACAGTCCCCATCCCAGAAGATGGTATTAAATGTATACCGCCCAGCCAAGATGAGGTAAAGACAGCAATAAATCGGCTAAAGAATAATAAGGCTGCATGAGCCGATGGCTTACCAGCCGAGATGTTTAAAACCGGAGGCGACGCGCTGATAACGTGTATGCATCAGCTAGTTAGCACCATCTGGCAGGAAGAACGCGTGTGATCTCTTCAACATCCTGCTTGAAAAGGTTATACGAGAGGCAAACGTCAAAATAAGTGGCACAATCTACACCAATAGTCACATGTTACTTGCTTATGGTGATGATATAGACATCATGGGCCGATCAGTAAAAGCAGTAACTGATACCTTTTTGAAGGTCGAAGGAGAATCTGCTAAAGTGGTTCTGGCGGTAAACGGTGAGAAGACCAAGTTGATGGTATCGACGCGCAATGCGTCCATTGAGCTCGGACCAACCGTGGAAGTTGGTTCCTATAATTTTGAGGTAGTAAACGACTTCGTATACCTCGGCACCGCCGTAAACACAACAAACGACGTCAGTTGTGAAATAAAAAGAAGAATTGTATTGGCCAACATATGCTACTTTGGTTTATGTAAGCAGTTTAAAAACAAAGCCACATCTGGTCAAACAAAAATAACGCCCTACAAAACACTGATACTACCCGTGCCCTACAAAACACTGATACTACCCGAAGCCTGGGTACTTGCGCAAGCAGACATGGCAGTGCTTGGTGTGTTTGAGAGAAAAATTCTTCGAAAGATCTACGTAGCAATCTGCGTTGACGGTGAATATCCACGTCGCATAAACCACGAGCTGTATCTGCTATACAACGACATCAATATTGTTAAACGTATCGAGATGCATCGATTGCGTTGGCTAGGCCATATCATAAGAATGAGCGATGATGAACCCGCTAAAAAGGCGTATAAATACGGACCGCTTGGCGGTGCACGCATAATTGGCAGGCCAAGGAATAGATGGCGCAAACAAGTGGATGACGAGATGAAAAGGCGCGGTATTCCAGAGTGCGAAGCAACAGAGAGAAATGGAGCTCTTTTCTTAGTTCAGCCTATGCAACAAATGTTCTGTAATGGTCCAGCTAAGTAAGTAAGAAAAATCGTCATTTTACACCATAAAATCAAATCGCCATTTTTCATTTTTGGCCCAAAAATCGTCAAATTGACAGTCACCAGAGCCTTGTTTGCTTGAACAGAGGAAACCAAGGCACAAGTAGGCAGTGGGTGAGGTTGACGTTTGAAGAGGATTGGCTATGTGAACAAATGTACTATTCGCCTCAGTCTTCCGATCGCCCTTCAAGTTGATCTTAACATGTAATTGGGTTATACCAGAAGAATTCACCGATATACATAAATATATGGATCCACTTAAACGACATACAGTGACTGTCACTGAAAATGATGCATCCTGAAATAAAAAATTTAAACGTCGATAACTTGGAAACGAGTTGAGATTTTTTAACAAATGGAAAAATGAATTTGTAGGCTGAAAAGTTGTCTTTAAGATTGCATACAACAATTTTCCGTTTACAGTACCGTTATACTAAAATTTTACCGGGAATCAAAAAATGGGCATTCTTAAATTGAGCATTAAAAATGATGCACCACAAAAATCTTTATATATAAAACTCAATTGTCGTTTGTTGGTAATTAAATCAGTTGAAAACGGCTGGAGCGATTTGGATAATTTTTTGTGGAAATGTTAGTCATAGTCCAGTTTAAGTTTTTATGCAAAGAAAAATTGGCCACGCCCACTTTTCCGCCCACTTTTATAAATATGTTATATCTACGAAACTACTCAACAGATTTTCCTGAACGCAGGGAACGTAGAGTGATGGCCCCCCGTTGAAATAGGCTACATATTTGGTTGAATTTCGGATCGGGCGGGGTACCTCCCCTATGTCCTATTTTTGTAAAAATGCAATATTTGCAACAATTACAAATGTATCGCTTTCAAAATTAATTTTCGAGTCAATGGCGATTGTGTCTCCGACCTTACGTGCTTATTTGGGGCATAAAGACTGGACAACGCCCACTTTTTAAATATGTTACATCTACAAAACTACTGAATCGATTTTCCTGAAACTTTTAGCAAATGTACAGGGTTGGTCCTACATATCTTTCGACTTTCGGGTCGGGCGGGTACCTCCCCTATGCCCTATTTTTGTAAAAATGCAATATTTGCAACAAATACGAATGTATCGGTTTCGGAATTTATTTGCGAGTCAATGGCGATTGTGTCTCCAACCTTACGTACTTATTTTGGGACTTAAGATCCGACCACGCTCACTTTCTAATTAGGTTATACCTACAAAACTACTGAAGGGATTTTCAAGAAAATCGCGATTTGTCTAAACTTTTAAATCTTTATAAATAAAAATCAAATGTCGTTATGACATCAGTTGAGAACGGCTGGACCGATTTCGATCATTCATTTCGATCATTTTCTGTAAAATGTGTGGCATAACCCGACTTGGGTTTTTATGCAAAGAAAATTTGACCAGGGCAATTTTTACGCCAATTTTTTTCAATTTTCAATTTTTATCTTTTCTACAAAAAACTACTGAACCGATTTTCCTGAAATTGTCAGAGAATGTACAGGGATGGCCCCCGCTTAAAATAGGCTACAAATTCAGTTGAATTTCGGAAGGGGCAGGGTAATTCTCATATATCCTACTTTTTTAAAAATTTTATATTTACAATAATTACGAATGTATCTATTTGGAAGTTAATTTGCGAGACAATTGTGGTTGTGACTCCGACCTTACACACTTTTTTAGGATCCAAAGACTTAACCACACCCACTTTTTAAAATATGTTACATCTACAAAACTACTGAAAATGTCAGGGAATGTACGGGCATATTTTCTTGAATTTTGAAGGGGACATATTTAAAAAAAAAACGCCTTACCTTTATGAATAAAAATTAAATGCTGTCATAACCCAACTTAGGTTTTTTGGAAAGAAAAGTTTACCACGCCCCCGAAAACAGGTTACATATTTTATTGAATTCCAAGGGCGGGGTAACTCCCCTATGCGATATTTTTAAAAAAACGTTATATTTGCAAAAATTAGGCATGTATCGGATTAAAAATTTAAGGATTAATCTACAATCTAGGTACTTCTTTAGGCCCAGTAGGCCCTACCACGCCTGTTTTTATTTTAATATATCACAACTCCAATACTACTGAAGGGATTTTCATAAAATTTGCAGCAAAAGCTCAATGTTTGCCGTTGTTATGTATATTTTATGAATCTCGGAAGAGGTAGGGTACCTTTCCCATGCCTTTCTGTTAAACGCTATATGTATAAGCCAAACTTATGATTATATCGGTTTCAGCATACATTTTGGTAGGCAATGAAGTTGTGTGCACCCTAGGTACATATTTGGAGCCAAAATACCGGCCCAGGCCTACTCTTTTAATATGTTATATCTGATGACCACGCCCACTTTTTCAAAAACATTATTTTTCCAAAACTACTGAACCTAATTTTCAGAAAATTTTTAGGAATGTCCCGTGGTCCAAAATGCTATATATATTTGTAGACGAATTTCGGGGCCTATAATTTTATTATCGCTATATTTGCTAAACTTATGAGTGCATCGGGTTGCAAATTAGTTTTCGAGACAACGATGGTTGCGCCCCCGATCAAGAAAAACTATATATTTACAAATGTACTTAAATGGTGAGGTTCAACGGCCCATCAGCCATGAAAAGCTAAAACATATAAGTCTCAATAAGCGGGAGAATTCGATTTAACCGTTTTTTAACTTTTATAATTAGAACGCTTTAGGATAAAGACAGGGACATGGACGATAATAAAACCTAAAATTCACAAATTGGCGAAAAAGAGAAAAGAAAGTTTACAGACAAAATCTGTTGATAAATTTAAAAGCCTTCTCGGTTTGACAATGGACCGAAGAAGTGAGGTAGAAAATACCTATTTTTGAATTGTCAAGCATAAAGTCGATAAAAAGTTGTCAGTAAAACTCATTATGGCGGCCAGCAACGCGGACCGGGGTCTGCTAGTTGATTAATAATGTTCGCTTTTTATGCCATTTTGGTAATCAGAATGGTGGAATAAATGGTTCCCTATCGTTGTCAGCAGTTTTTCCATTGATTCCGATAGAACAAATTATGTTCCTGACGTAATTTTGGCATGATCGTAATTAGTGTCCCTTTGTAGGCAATTTGGCTAGAAATTTCTAATTTTTGAAAAATCATTAACTGTTATGTCTAGAGTACGTACAAACAAGCGTATGACATATGGAAAGTACTGTATTGCCCAGGCTTGCCCTATATTATACTAGTCTCTAACGGTGTTGCCCAGATAGAGGTAAAAATCTAGGCATATGACAACATTTTTTTGCACTCTCTTTGAAAATAGTTTTCAGAAATTTTGTTAAAAATGTTTTGACCATGTTTGCTTTTATAAAAACAAAAATGTCAACATCCATTGTTGCATTTTTCAACGACGATTTAATAAAAATGTCAATAATGCAGTGAAATCCGAAATGCGAGAATAAACTGTTGGTGTGAACTGTGTTTGAAATACGTGTTGTGAAAGATATGATTCAAAATACCACTGAAACAACATGAAGTAAGCATTTTAGAGTTTCAGAATGATCTAAAGAATTGTTGAGAACTTTATTTGGAAGATTTTTGCAAAAGGTTACTTGGTTCAACTCCCAATTGTTTAGCCGATACTGACCAGAATTTCAGCAATTATGTAAAATTTTCTATATTTTATAGATGGAGTTTTTCTTATGTGTTTTTTTCAACAGATAAGTTCTACAAGTTTAGGGCTACAAAGGCAGCAAGGCCAATTCCTATTCCGATAAATGCAAGAAAGTGTAGTTTTAGTCCGGTTTAGATGAGGCCATAAAATCCGAACTGGATCTGACAGGACAAAACCCTACTAGGGTTTTTTGTAGTCTAAATATGTACTTTCAAAAAATGCATACTAGAAGTTGTTTGCATTTTCAGGGTTGCATAGTGTTATATTAAAATTTTATATAGAATATTTCTCTCTAACATGATGTTTTGTTAGAAAATCTGCCACCAATTCGAAAAAGGTACGTCTTTAACCCTAAAATGAGTTTTTATTTTTTCGCATTTTCTACCCTTAGGTTAGATTTATCTGTTTTGGCGTATTCTGAAACTTAAAATAAGTGGCGGACATTTTTGTGGAATATATGAACTCGCTGCGAACCACGCTTAAAGAAGATTTAAAAACTTTATTAAAAACGGGACTTAAAAGACTTTAGCGAGGCGTTAGAGGGTTGACATATTCCACAAAAATATAATATTGCCAAAGACACCATATACCTAAAATGCAGGGATTACGAGGAATATTTCCAAAACAGTTCACAAAGCGAAATATTGAATCCCCTATTTATGTTACCTCCCGACGTAAACTTTCAAAATCCCGATACTCGTGTCTTTTATTTTCCGGTTCTCTTTCTTAATCTGTCCGATTTTACCTGTAATTATTTTTTGTGTTGTACAGTGTTATTAATCAACTTTGACCAGATCAAGAAAATTGATTCTCATAAAGGAACTTTACACTGCAAGAATTTATTATTTACAATTTATTGAGTAATTACATTAACAATTTATTAACTAATTTTAATACTCGCTGACTACCTTCCTTTATTACACACACCACGAGTTTTTTGTTTTACATGAAACGCCCACACTTCAATGCATCGTAAAATGTCAAAAACATGTTTGAATAATTACCCGATTAAATCTTAAAGAAATAAACAATAGCAATAAAGTAAATGCTACCAGATTATAAAATAATTTATATTGTAAAGCGATTAACGTAATTACAATTACAAATGCTTAAGCAAATGCAAGTATAAGTCCACCATTATAATTGTTGTTACAGTAGAAGACAAATATTTTTCAAACTATTTGTATCATATTGCTGTAATACAATTGCAAAAAAACATTCCCAAAAAAATCACAGAAGGGACAATGGGGAAAGTTTTCCTGGATCAATGAGCTTTACATGTAAAAAAGAAAATATGGTTATCATTGATATTCTACTTATTTAAGACTTAGGTCATCTATTTTTGGAGGGTCTGATAGAGTTATTTTGTAGAATCTCTTAAAGAGTTATTTATTTCTCAAAAACATGCTATCCACATGTAACTCCCTACCTTAAAAAAAACTATACAATTAAATGCTTTCATGTTTTCTATTGTATAATATTTATTTAAACAAATATTTTGTTTATATTTTCAGGTAAGATTGAACAAACTATATGTAATTTGGTAAGATTTGTAAACAATTCGTTACCTTAGTTTATGTGAAAATTGGTTTTCCCATATTATAGTCATGATTCTTTTTTTTGTGCCGCCTCAGGCTTTGAGCTGAAACATTGTCCATTCTATCAATTAATTTATTGCATGCAACTGAAAGTGAACAAACCAATCATAATTACAGTAATTTTAGCTATCCGAAGAAACTAAAAAAATGTATTCACTGCATTTTGAAAAACAATTGAAAAATTTACATTTTCATAACTCAACACTTTGTCGGTCGTTTAAACACTCCAATGAATTCACACACACAAAAGTTAACTTCAAGTATTTGAAACGAAAAAAAACAAAATAGTAAAAACTATAGAAAAAATCCAAACAACCGTGACTGTTTGAGCCCCTCGATCAAAATACAATTCATAATTAAATTGTTAAGTAATTTTGCAAATCAACAAATATGAATATGCAATGAATAATTTTATTATTAGTTTTGCTGTTGTTGAAATAAAAAACAATAATAGATGGAGTCGTAGCAAAGTATTTGTCACGAATCTCATTTACAAATATGTAAATGGAAATATCGTTGTTATGAAGTATAAAATCAAAATATCAATAGACAACAGAACTGATTCAAAACATTACTAAATATGTACTTCGCCCTCAATATGTCATTAGTACCAATTTCAATATCTGAGATTATTGTTTCGGAATAATTCTACTGACCCACTCTACTATTTCAACAGTCGCGTATATCTATTTTAGGTAACTGGTTTTGATGTTACGACCATGTAGAATTTGTTTACATACATATGCTGCATTGTTTTTGTAATTTATGCCAGAGGCGTATAATATGATACTGATCTCTAAATGTAACGGTCACTTCTAATACTAATTGTTGCCAGAATGCAAAACACTCAAAACAAAGCCAGAAAAATATTTCTCGGCATGAAATGAAGAATAATATTTTACATTTTCAAATCCATTAGATATTTTCCTGAGTCGTTTATCGAACAAAGGTGGCGACATATTAACACTTGAATATTTACATTACAGAGTTGGTTGTTGCACTTGTGAGGTAGCCTAAAGGCATATATGCCAATACAAAATAAACTACGTCTTGACAATTGAGAGCAGGCAAATAAATGTTTCTATTTTGAATTTATTTATTGACACGAATAGTAGATCAACTAATACAAAAAGTAAAATAGTATCAGTCGGCTTTGCCGACAGCGATATACCCTCAGCCTATGTGAATTGAAACTGTCATCTACGGTCTGATCGAATGTATTTAGGATCTTTTCAGTATTTTGTGGCCTTTTTTGAACTTGCCGACGAAAATATGGATTAGGATTAAAGTTCAAACGTGTTGCAGAGGAGGTACTTCAAGGAATGGAGCAACATAGTCCATTATAGAAATGGTTCCTATTTTGGGAGTCATATCCTTTCGATAGATATCGCGACCACTTGTAATTTCAGTGGGTCATGTTATAACTTTTGGACCAGTATGTCAGGAAGCATGGACTAGTCCACAGAAAACATAATATCGCTGTAAACAGGACCATAACGAACAGCATTGGTATACGAGGGGTACTAAAAAACCTTCTGGCCTAGGCAAATCGCAGTGTCGCCAGGTGTCATTTAATTTTTTTTTTTGAAAGCTTGACAGTTTTTAGCCTAGGCGTACTCAGGTCAGTTTGACATATGACCATATGTTGGTTGTTTACAGTGGCTTGATTGAGACACCTCGAAAACATGGTTTTTGAACGCTTTTACAACATCTTCTGGCGAAGAAAATGGTTGACCACGCCTTTTTTTCTTGATTTTTTGGAATTAAATGAAGTCACTGGATCCCAAGTAGGGCTGAACGGCGTATGACCCATCAATTCCACGTTTTGTCCGGTCAAACAGGCGTTGGCTTGAATCCATGTGTGAGAGTTCGCATTGTCATGATGCAGAACGATTCGTCTTCTCTTGTTCGTTTTTCGAATTTCTCAGGAGACTTTAGGCAAACAAATTGCAGTGTAAAGCTCAGAATTAACTGTCCTACATTTCTGAAGCTGTAGAGTCGCCACACGGTAAGTTTGGCAGAAGAAACAGGTGAACATTTGCTTCGAAGCTCTTCTTCCTTGACCAACTTTCGACTTCGAAGACTCAAACGGTCGATTCATGTTTTGTTTCGGGCTTCTAAGCAAAGATCCATGATTCGTCATCTGCGACGATCCTATAAATGCCGTTTGAAGCACCGCGATTGTTTCTATTCACAATTTCTTTGTACTAATTCACGAGAGCCCTTTTTTGAGCAATTGACCAATTTTGCTGGATCTAGCAAGAAAAATGCATTTTTGCGACCTGGGCCCTATTCCACGAAACAACTTATCAACTTTTCATTTTGCACTTATCAATATTTTTGACAATGCTCAAAGTTAAGTGTTCTACAGAACCATTATTTTTTGATAAGTGATAAGTTGCTAATTATAAAGTGAGTTTGCTTACTTTTCACAAAAATGTAGCTCTTTTTTTGATTTCTGTTCCACAAACGTTAATTCTGCTAAGTGAAAAGTTGTAACGGCAAAGCGTATTTTGCTTAGATTTTGCAAAAAAAATTTGCTCTTTCATTCCACAGAAAACTCTGCATTTTGATTTTGCAGATCAAATTTTGATAAGTTTGCCTTAAATTTGCGAGGTAAACGTTCTCTTTGCCAATGTACATTGTTAAAGCAAAATTTTGTTCGGAAATTGTGAAAACACGGTTATGACAAGAAATTGTAAAGATTTTTCCGAACTTCTACCCTCTGAATAAACCATCCTACTTCGAACTCTCACTATCCAAAATTCCACCCTACGAACAACCCCATTCCGAACTTCCACCCTGCGAACAACCTCACAAATCGATGTTTCTCGATTTTACATTTAGACTAAACTCTATTTGAGAGACTATTTTTATTTATTACTATACCCTCCACCATAATATGAAGGGTATATTGGGTTTGTCATTTCATTTGTAACTCATCGTGATTACAACAGATAGGGGATGAAATGCTGTTCACGCGTGTCTTAAATCAAGTTGGAAGTTGATCTTTGTTATAGCTCCCATGTAGCAGTGCCGTCGATTTCAGCTATTTTAAGGTTTTTAGCTACATTTTCAGAACGAATTAGTTATAATATGCTTCCAAAACTTATTAGCTACATGTCCAGGCCGAATTACCAGTCAATCACCAAGAAACGTCTCCACAAAAAATTATGGATATAGGTCTACGTTTTTTTTATAGCCTCCATATAGCAGTACCGTCCGATTTCAGCTATTTTAAGGTTTTTAGATACATTTCTAGAACGACTAGTTATAATTTGGCAAGTAACTTCTCCACTTTGTGGAGAAAGAAAACTAATTACTCTATGCCGAACATAACGCTTTTTACTTGTTTTATTTCGCTTAATTTTTTGTATTTTATTTTATTTTATTTTATTTTATTTTATTTGTATTTCCCTTCATTTTATTTTAGATTATTTTATTTCACTTATTTTTATTTTATTTTATTTATTTTTTAACTTTATTTTATTTCAATTTACTTTACTTTATTTCACTTACTTTTATTTTATTTTACTTCATTTGATTTATTTTGATCTTATTTTAATTTATTTCATTTAATTATTATTTAATCTTTAATTAAATTATTTTATTTTATTTTTATTTCATATTAATTTATTTTCTTTTATTTTATTTTATTTTATTTTATTTTATTTTATTTTATTTTATTTTATTTTATTTCATTTCATCATTTCATTTTATTTTATTTTATTCTATTTTATTTTATTTTATTTTATTTTATTTTATTTTATTTTATTTTATTTTATTTCATTTTATTTTAATTTATTTTGTTTTACTTTATTATTTTATTTTTTTTTATTTTATTTTATTTTATTTTATTTTATTTTATTTTATTTTAATTTATTTTATTTTATTTTGTTTTGTTTTATTTTATTTTATTTTATTTTATTTTATTTTATTTTATTTTATTTATTTATTTATTTAATTTTATTTTATTTTATTTTATTTTATTTTATTTTATTTTATTTTATTTTATTTTATTTTATTTCATTTTATTTCAATTTATTTTATTTTATTTCATTTTATTTCAATTTAGTTTAATTTATTTAATTTAATTTTATTTTATTTTATTTTATTTTATTTTATTTTATTTTATTTTATTTTATTTTATTTTATTTTATTTTATTTTATTTTATTTTATTTTATTTTATTTTATTTTATTTTATTTTATTTTATTTTATTTTATTTTATTTTATTTTATTTTATTTTATTTTATTTTATTTTATTTTATTTTATTTTATTTTATTTTATTTTATTTTATTTTATTTTATTTTATTTCATTTTATTTTATTTTATTTTATTTTATTTTATTTACTTTTAATAATATCAGTTTCTTTTCATTTTTTCGCTCGTCTCAATTTTACATGTCTTATTTATTATTGCCAAGTAAAAAATAATGCAAAGATGATAAAACGTTCTGTGGAACAAATATCATTCACACTTTGCAAGAGTACTGAGAGACTTACCAATATGGCGGAAAAATTGAGCAAGAGAGCACAACAACTGTGCTAAAAGAACAGTGATAGACAAAGTGCAAGGGAAATTGAAAAGTAATTTTGTGGAACAAAAAAAGCTTATCACTTTTCAAAATAACTACTTTTTGATAAATGCAAAATGAAAAGCGATAAGTTGTTTCGAGGAATAGGGCCCTGGTGTTCATGCAATATCGAATGTTAGTTGGTGGAATAAATGCCCAAGGATGTCTCTATCTCACGTATTTAACTTGGCGATCTTGGATTATCCGTTCACACACGGCTTAATTTTTTTCTGACACAACGGCCGTTTTTTACGACCCTTACGACCTTCGTTTTTTTAGCGAATGTCCGCCGCGTTCATAGTCCTAAAGGATGGCCCTTTATCGACATACAAAGATTTAGTTTGATCGATGCACCCTTGCCGTAATTATCCACGTCGAAATTTGTGAAAAATTATGGGACGAAAATGTTCACAAGTAAATTCCATTTTTTTCGCAAAGTTATTTTTTCAAGTCATTTAAACAACCCAACACATGGTCATATGTCAAACTGACCTGAGTACGCCTAGGCTAAAAACTGTCAAACTTTCCAAAAAAAAAACGTCAAATGACACCTGGTTGCCTAGGCCAGAAGGTTTTTTTAGTATCCCTCGTACATTTCCAAAGGATCTTCGAACTGCACTTAGACACAAATGTTGAACTTTTGTAGGGGAGTTACCTGAAGGAGTGGACCGATATGGCTTATCTTCGAACTTTAACTGTGTTTGGACAACATTTTACGCAGTCCAAAGTTTGGACCAAATCGGTTGATCCGTTCGAGAGTTATCTCGCGCTTCATCCACTACACACCGTGTCCTAGGGGTTGCACCTTTCAGACTATTTTTTCAGGAAGTATGGACTTGCCCCTGATGAAACTTGTACCATCGTATGGGGGGCAGTGAATTTCCGAACTTTTTGAACTTTTGTGGGGGAGGTACCGGAAGGAGTTGACCGATATAACCTATCTTCCAACTTAAACTAAGTTTGGACAAAATATTACGAAAGCCAAATTTTGGACCAAATCGGTTCATCCGTTCGAGAGTTATAGTGCGCACCAGTCAACCAGACAGACGGACGGACATTGCTAAATCTACTTCAAATTGTCTGAAAAGGATTTCGTCCAAACATACTTGGGGTCTAAAACCATTATATACCCTCGTTAGCATAAATGTTGAGGGTATAAAAATATTCAACGAATAGCGACTTTACCCTATAATGCCCGTAATTTCTACGCGTAGTTATCTACAAGTTCATAGATAACTCCCGTGTAAGCAAAATTTTATAATTTCAACCCACAGGTAACGTTATCGGGTCAAAAACGGCCGTGTTACACCATGGATTTTGCCTGGTTGATCGCTGTCAATGTGTTAAAAATTGTAAAGCACTTATATGTGGCAATGTTTTTGCGAAATCATGAGTGAAAATCATCAATGTTACCACATATTTTCCAAAATTACACGTCTCGGTAAACGACACGTAGAAATTACCAAACAATAGTCTTTGTCAACTGGACAATATTATTCTCTTCTCTCGGCATTTGATGTCGTGGTGGTGAAAAAACAATTTTGGTGAGTTTTTTTTGTATGACAAAATGATATGATAGTTCCTACCATCGGTATTGTTAATGATTTTTACAATATTGCGGAATTTTGGTTGTTGTTTTGGTTTTTTATGTTTGGAGCAAATGATGGTAATTTTGGATTTCCAAGAACAAAGCTTGAACAAAACAAATAAATTGAAGGAATAACAATAGATATTTTTGTTCCAACAAAAGCGTGAAATATTTTTTCTCTGCGTGTATAATACAGTACATCACCTTCAGGTGTTGTTGTGATGCCAATAATATCGGCCTTGTAGGTTTCAAGTACATCTATCAATGCGCAAACTGCACCTTCTCTATAAGAGAGCGATCATTCCAGGTGAGGATTTGCAGCTATATAGAGGTTTGTTTTTCTTCTTCTTTGTTTTTTCATAGTGTTTTGCTTTTTGCAGCTATGGGTTACTAGCCCAAGCTAAGTTTTTAACGTTTTCACACGCAGAGAAAAAATATGAGTCATATTTGTTATTTTTTATATTCTTATCTTGTGATTGGTGATTGGATGAGTTCTATGAAGTAGTTCTGTTTGTCTTTGCTGTCAGTTAAAGCAGCAAAACTTGACCATGTATTGTGTTCAATATTTGTAATATTATACGTGACATTTATACCAACATTATGTGGAAAGTGTATATGAGAATTATATACAATCAAGTCAATAATTTCAGTAACAGGTTTTCTGGACAGATAATATTTTTTGTAAACATTCTGATTATGATAGTTCTTACCATCGGTATTTTTACAATATTTCGAAAGTTGTTTTTGTTTTTTATGTTTGGTGCAAAGATTGTATTTTTGGATTTGCAATTACAATGCTTGAACAAAACAAATACATTGTTGGAACAAAAATATATATTCTTGTTCCAACAAAAGCGAAAACTAGTTTTTCTCTGCGTGCATGGGTGAACGCGCGGAACATTTTAGCTCATTACCTTTAACATGTGTTGAAGGCAGCTACCAGGTGACACCACGGAGAGGTCAGTGTATACTTGAGATGAAGGAGGGGCCGTGATAAGCTCTAGCCTTTACCATGTTAAAGCCATTTCCTACATCATCCCACTGAATGCTACACTTACTTTAATTCCCTTGACGTGAAGAATATAAGCTCTTAAGAGTCATTCATTATTTTAGAAGTATAATTTCATACCCGTTATAAAGAGTATTTATGATTCGCATTAGTCCAACTCACTTCCATTAGTACTTGTTCGTTGAAAACTATAAATGATACATTGTATCCGTTTATATAGTTTATTTATTACTTTTGTTGTCTGTAATTTGTTATTCGACACATAAAAAATAAATACGACTGACTGGAACGAACGAGGAAATAAAAAATCAAAAGTGAATAAAATTGAACAAAAAAAAAAAAAAAAAAAACAATAAACTATGCATATAAATTCCAATAGAAACTGTCATGCGCTTTTGTGCAGTTCAATTAAAAAGTTATTATGAAGGTTAAATGTGATTAATAAATTATACATATTAATAAAATATGTACATATCGCTCAATTACTCAGAGAGTGGCATAACTCACAAAATGCGTTTTCTGAGTTAGCAGTTTCAATTTTTTCTCTGCTTTATCTTGTGTCAAATTTTCCATATTGAAATCTCTCAACTTCAACGAGATATAAAGCACTTTAAATCATACTGATATTCATAGAAATTTAGCACTGATATCTGTATAGCTGTTTTATCTCATGTGGACACTGACCTCCCCGTGGTGTCACCTGGGGATTTTCCCTAGAAAAAACAGCCTACTATGAAAAAAACGAATGAAAAGAAAAGCAAATCCCTCTGTAGTTGACGACCCCCACAAACGTTTTAAGGGCCATGATCTGCGAATCTGCACTTGAATGTTCGCACTCTTTATAGAGAAGGTGCAGTTTACGTATTGGCAGATGTACTTGAAAAATACAAGGCCGACATTACTGTTATACTGGAAATACGATCGAACGGGAAAGGCGTCACAACAACACCTAAAGGTGACGCACTGTATTATAGCTGCCGTGACATAAAACATGAGTGTTAGTTAGAGATTTATAATTGATCGAACGTTAAAACAACCGGTCTCCAGCTTCTCCCCAGTGAATGAAAGACTCGATGCAATTCGATTAAAAGGACGAACAGACCAAAGATATATTATACGAGCGCTTAGAAGAAACAATCGTATGACCGTTACCCTGCTCATGACATTAAAATTATACTAGGCGATTTTAATGCCAAAATTGGAAAGAAGAAAATTGGAAAACAGTCGGGAAATTCAGTCTTCAGTCTCAGTGAAACATCTGACAATGGTATGAGGTTTGTAGACTTTGCAGCTGCAAGAAACATGGTAGTTAGCAATACCAGGTTTAAGCATCTCGATTATCATAAGGGCACCTGGCTGTCGCCAGATCAAAGAACAAGAAATCAAATTGATCACGTTGTGATTGATGAAAGACATGCATCAAGCGTGTTGGATGTACGATCGTTCCGAGGTGCAAACATAGACTCGGACCACTACCTTGTTGCAGCAAAGGTACGTACCAGATTAAACGTAGCAAACAAAGTGCGAACAGACACAACACGGAAGTTGGACATCGGTAAGCTGCAATCACAACAGATAGCCACAGCATGTTCCACCAACTGGCCCAACTGCTTAATCAAAGCACTGCTCGTCCCGATAACATATCAGGACAATGGCAAAACATTGCCCACTCCATACAAACCACCTCAGAGACCTCCACCAAGGAATCCATGGTATGACCAGGAGTGTCGTGCTGCTACCAAAGAGAAAAGTGCAGCATATAGGGCTACTTTACAATCA
The DNA here is from genome assembly GCF_047663935.1 of Musca autumnalis. Classification (NCBI taxonomy): domain Eukaryota; kingdom Metazoa; phylum Arthropoda; class Insecta; order Diptera; family Muscidae; genus Musca; species Musca autumnalis. The sequence continues at coordinate 252,354,566 of NW_027411644.1, forward strand.
GTAGCAACGCATAGCGCACGAGAGAGGTATCGGGAGAAAAGGAGAGAGGAGAAACGTATTTTCCGCAGGAAAAAGAGAGAGATGGAAAAGCGGGGGAGTGAACAAATCGAGATGTACAGGAGACAGAATGAAGTGCGAAAATTCTACCAAAGAGTCAAGCATCAAACTGATGGCTTTGGAACTAGCACATCCTCCTGTAGAGACCAGCAAGGTAATCTGGTAACTGATACAGATAGTGTGCTAAGGATATGGAAAGAGAATTTTTCCAAACTGTTGGTATCCAATAGTAGCTAAGTCGACGAAGATACCACAGATCCAATCCCAGAAGATGGTATTGAATGTATACCACCCGGCCAAGATGAGGTAAAGACAGCAATAAACCGGCTGAAGAATAATAAGGCAGCAGGAGCTGATGGAGATGGCCGAGCTGTTTAAAACCGGAGGCGACACGCAGATAAGGTGTATGCATCAGCTAGTTAGCTCCATCTGGCAGGAAGTACGCGTATCCGACGATTGGAACGTGAACATCCTATGTCCAGCCCACAAGAAGGGAGATAAGACTGTGTGCTCTAATTACAGGGGCATAAGTCTTCTTCCTATGGTCTACCAGATAGTTTCAGGGATATTGTGCGAACGACTAAAGCCCATGGTCAACGAAATAATTGCACCATACCAATGCAGCTTTATACCTGGCAAGTCCACCATTGACCGGATATTTACCCTGCGGCAAATCCTGGAGAAGACCCAAGAGATGCAGATCGAGACCTACCACTTTTTTGTCGATTAGAAAGGAGCCTTCGACAGCCCGCTCCGTTCAAAGGTATTCCAAGTCATGTCTGAATTTGGTATCCCCGCAAAGCTCATTCGGCTTTGTAAAATGACTCTAACTGACACAAGATCTTCAGTTAAAATAGTTAAAAAGAACCTCTCCGAAGAGTTTTGTACCAAAAGAGGAGAGAGCCTTTCGTGTGATGCTTCAACATCCTGCTAGAAAAGGTTATACGAGAGGCAAACGTCAAAAGAAGTGGCACAATCTACACCAATAGCCACATGTTACTTGCTTATGATATAGACATCATGGAACGATCAGTAAAAGAAGTAACCGATATCTTTATGAAGGCCGAAGGAGAATCTGCTAAATTGGGTCTGGCGGTAAACGGCGAGAAGACCAAGTTGATGGTGTCGACGCGCAAGGCGTGCATTGAGATCAGACAAACTGTTGAAGTTGCTTCCTATATTTTGAGGCCAACATATGCTTCTTTGGCTTAAGTTAGCAAAACAAAGCCTCAACTCGTCAAACAAAAATAACGCTTTACTAAACACTGATACTACCCGTCCTGATGCATGGTTCCGAAGCCTGGGAACTTGCGCAAGCAGATAAAGCAATTCTTCGAAAGATCTACGGACCGATCTACGTTGACGGTGAATACCGATGTCGTATGAACCACGAGCTGTATCTGCTATACAACGACATCAAAATAGTTAAACGTATCGAGACGCAGCGATTGCGTTGGCTAGGCCATATAATAAGAATGAGCGATGATGAACCCGCTAAAAAGGCGTATAAATTCGAGCCACATGGCGGTGCACGCAGAATTGGCAGGCCAAAGAATAGATGGCGCAAAAAAGTGGATGAAGAGATGACAAGGCGCGGTATACCAGAAAGCGAAGCACTAAACAGAGAGAATTGGAGAACTTTTCTTAGTTCGGTGTATGGAACAAATGTTCTGTAATGGGCCAGCTAAGTAAATAAGTTTTTATACCGAATTTTTCCTGCGAACTTTTTGGAAAATGAAACTACTTACTTTTGCCTATCTTTTCCATATTTGAGTTTTATTCTTTTTAATTTTCTTATTGTGATGTTATTACTACAGTTTATCACAAAATAACGCAGCAAAGTATTTTTGAAAGGCTGAAACTAGGAATTGATGCATCATCGTTTTCTTCCCGCACGTGAAGAGAAAAAGGCGTGGCCAACGTCGCCATAAGATGCTGTTGAAGCGTTCAAAAACCATGTTTTGGAGGTGTCGCATTCGGAGTGGTAAAAGTGCTTCAACAATTGGTTTAAGGCATGTCAAAATATAAATTATGCTGGAGAATACTTTAGAAAACAATAAAACCATTTTTGATGATAAATATTCGCCCTTTTATTATTAGGCCAGATACTTATATATCAGGATCAGAAATTATATCAGAAAAGATTTATATCATTGTAAAGACTACCTTCAGTGAAAATTTCAAAACAATTCTGCTTACATAGACTGCACATTTCTCTCCAGCGCTATATGTATGTGAGCAGAAATTCATTTATTCAGATTATAGCCATCAATTCGGTATTGAGACTCCATTAAAATTCTTACCCAAAACCAAGTTGTGCGTGCCATCAACAACCAAAGATAAAACCAAAAGATAAAGCGACATAAAGTGGTGGCCAGAGAGACATGTAAATGCTGCTGTAAATTGTTAAATTATGGGACAAGTTAAAATGCGTAAATATCTCCTAGACTTCTTGGATACACATGACATTCAACTACATCCATTCACTACATGCGAATAGGAGCAACGCAAATCACCAGAGAAATCAGCAACAAACAAACACTTCCAATAGGCAGTAGCTTTAACAGTATCAGCATCACCATCAAACAACACCATTACACTATTCTAGGATTAACATCAGCATCAGAACCGCCATCCTCAGCACCGTCATTATCCTCATTGTTGTCGTCATTGCCATCTGCATTATCAGATAAAACTTGAAATCTCCCAAAACAATTGTCGGTGTGTGCCGGCCAGCCGGCAAATGTGTGGCGTTCATTGAAATATGTGCTAATTGTTTTAAATAATGGCATTTTGGGCACCACATTCACCCAATGTCTGCTGTTCGATTGGTGTTTTTAGGCTAGGCCGGCCATGTGTATGGCATTCAACCACATGATATGCTTTTAGGCCTATTTTTGCCTGCCTGGCAGGCTGTATGCTTTCTAGATGACACAGTCACACCGTCCAAACTAAACAACAACAGCAGGGACGACTGCTGTTGCCTTGTAAGGTTACTCTCTTAATAATGACTCTAGTAGCGTTTGTGCTAAGCATAACAGAAACATTAACTAAAAGAATTATTGTAAAATAATGTGGAGAATAGGACTGGAATATGTGGATGACAGAATGGAAAATGTAACTCCGCGCTAGGGAGACATAATTTCAGAATTGAAAACCATCTAATAGGATAGTGTCATAATGTTTAAATTTTACTCAGGGAAGATATCATGGCAAATGTGCATCCTTCGTTATTAAAATCGAACTCTAGCATACGAATCAGAGCTTGCAAATATCAAAATGTTCATAGAAACTTTTCAATATTTTTAAATGCACTACACGGTGTGCCTTGTCCAAATTTAAATGGAAGGTGCTTACACCTGGGAAGTTTTTGCAGATTCTGAAACTACAATGCTCATAGATAAGAAATATCAAGAAACAAAAAATCGCCGGAGGGATTTTTAAATAAATCGCGATTTAAGTTCACATTTTTAGGGGTTCTTTAGGTTTTAACGATTTTGCTTAGAAACCGCGAGTCCTACGTAAATTGGCCTAAGGAAAATGTTGTAGCTCCACAATATTGACCTCTATGATATTTTCGTAGGTTTTACCGTTTTTGAGATATAGAAGTTTAAATTGAGACAATGCATTGACTGTATCGCCTCCTTATATAACACCCAAGCAAGTACAGCATCGATAACATCTTGTTGTGCTTATGCACCGGTAAAATATCCTAGTGAATATGGTCCTTGGTGTTATGAAGAGACACCTTATTATAGCCCTCAGACCGGCATTCTGGCATATTGAAATATCCTTTTACTGAGTAGCCTTAACTTTTGTATATCAAACTGGCGGCGCCATCATGCTTACATATGTCATCGACGATAGGACCGAACGCGTAAAATCAACCTTCTGGAGGGTGTGGAATTTGAGAAGGAGGTTAAACAGTTCCAGAGATTTCACCCCGCCTCACAGAGGACGAAATCATTGATCTAGCGGCGCGAAAGTAAAAAAATCAAAGTATAAAATTGCGAAATGTTTTCCATTATATCGATTACAGACACTCTGCTGACTAAGATTTTGTTTTTACTTTTTTGTTGTTGTAAATATTCACTCAGTTATTCAGTGTCACGCGCAAGAAATTTTGACGGATCAGATTTTAATAAAATTGTTGCTAAAAACCTGATCTCATATTTGTTTAATTGTTAAATAAATTCGTAATAAAACTAAACAAAGTTTATTTTTTTATTGATAGGAGAGGGTTTAAGTTAAATTAAAATAAAATATTTGGGGCCTGAAGTTACATAGTTATAAAGCAATAAATTTTCCAAAAATTATTATTTTTTGTATGTTTTTAGTGCAATATACTTTTGTTGGATGGAGCGTAACTACAAAGGTCCACCGACGTTCGGTCCAGTTATTTTTTTAATAATTAAATTGGACTCCCTAGATTCCGAATAACCAAAATTTACCTGCAAATCTTGCTGATAAATGGTCTTGAAAAATAGCTTAAATCCTCAAAATACCCAAAATCTGTCGGTACGGTTATATGGGGGCTATATCAAAATGTAGACCTATGTTCGCAATTTTTGGTGGAGAATTTTTGTGTCCACTGGGAACCACAAATACCAAATTACACCTAATTTGGTCGGAAAATGTAGCTTTAAATCCCCAAACTACTGAAAGTCGGGAGGTACCTTGAAAGGGGCCTATACCCAAACGTGGACCTATGTATGTGGTGGAAAGGTTTAGTGATCACTAGGAACCCTAAGTACCAAATTACAACTAATTTGGAAGGAAAAGGTGGCTTAAATCCTCAAAATATCGAATATCAGGAGGTACCGTTATATGGGGGCTATACCAAAATATTTGCCTATGTTGTTCATATTTAGTCCATAATTACCCACAGACACAGATTGAGTTTGTACTAGTTCCAAAACGTATGAGTAGCATCATGGAATGCAATGTGTGATATTAAGTATACGCAGTTTGTTCAAAGAGAAAATGTGGGCCATTGGAACTGCGAAGTGAACTAGATAGTTACATATAGTTCCTTTAGAACAACTCTAGTGAACTCCCTGTTCATCTCTACGGGTTTCGGTCATCTTGTTTCTGATTTAAACAAACGATTGGCGTCCGCACATATCACATATTGATTCCCCAACGTTTCATGGCTGAAGAGTGGTGTTCTCTATGTCATGGTTGACGGTATCGAAGGACTTCGATAGGTCAAGTGCAAGGACTATTGCAAGGTCTGTTCTAGGTTAGCCCTCAATCAATATGTGTGAATGTGGCGTTTAATGCTGTTGTTATACTATGCAGTTTCCGAAATCCGTGTTGATGTTGGGCAACTGGAAAACTGCTTCTCATAGAGGGGAGGAGTAGTGGCTCTAGAATCTTTGGTACTGGCGAAAGGAGTGAAATCGGCATGGGAGGGTTCTTTAACCGCGTAGCACACTCCTCTTCACCATATCACTCTCGGGGTGGTCTATAAACTGCCGGTTAAAATAACACGCACACCTTTTTGGGACAGTTATTGTCACACCGTTGAAAGTAACAGCCGTTCTCTCGTCCTTCTTTCCGAGAGTGATTTAACCGTTGCCCACAATTTACTAAATCCTATGCAACTGTTGCATTGCTTCAGATGACTTCAATATAAAGTTCTCTAACTCTTTGGTTCATTCGACGAAACTTATCACGCTCATTTTCTAGTCCATCGCCTCTGCTGGGTCTGATATCGGGTATTCGTCGAGCAGGTATTTAGCAGGCGGCGACTGCAGTGATGATGTCCCGGAAAGTTCTCCCGGCTACCCGAGGATCAGAGGGATTACCCATTCTCTAAATGGGCTCTCTGAAGCGGTGATTAGTAAATTCTCTGAACTCTTGCCAATCAGGTTTCCCCTGGTTCAGAAATCTACTGCGTTCAGAGATGATGATATCGGGTGCTCTATATGAAATGATAAGTGGTCAGGATAAATCGTTTATCGTCGTCTGGCGAGCTGTAGCAATTTTCTCTTCTCCTCGTGGGAGCGTCGTCATTCACTGTGCAAAACGTGGAACTACCAACTTGCTCGGCCAGCGCTGTATTCATTTGGTCATTACCTAGTACGGAATGCCAAAGCTCAAGTTAGGCATAGAAGTAGCCAAGCACCAGACGCTTATTGCCCTTTAAAAGCGAACTAAGTTCGGGCATATAATGCAGGGCACAGCTATTCTTCGGCGATATGTACACTTTACTACTACCCCCATACATTCCATATATGGGTCACTAGAGTCAAGCTCAAGCGAGATAGGTCTGTACTGGACAGACTGGCGTATTAGAAAGGCAAGTCCTCCTCCCCCGCTTTTTGTGCGATCCCTCCGTAAAACGTTGTAAACATCGCAACGCTGCAAAATACAGGTGGCGGTGGGCTTTGTTTCATGGATCGCGGCGACCATGATGTTCTTCCGACTTACAAAGTCCACAATTTCGCTGAGCTTATTGCGGATACTGCTGCAATTGAATTGCAGGAATGATGCATTTCCGGGCAGCTGAACAACACCTTGTGGTGTTAGATGCTGCGTTTGTTATTGTTTGGGGGACTTCGAGGGCGTCTCGATGAGGACGAATTTGGAGACACACTGGGAGATGTTCTGCCGCAGCAATATACCTGTCGCAGACCAGAGCACCCTCGTAAGTGTATTCATTCCATACATCCTTTACATCTCACCATTGTTGACATGTGGTGGATGGTTTTCCAGAAAACGGAACAGATCTACACTGGCCCGAGCGCGGGCCAAAAGAGCTCGCAGCAGGCATTGCGGGATATATTGCCTCACCCATGGTTAAAAAATACATGAACACAAACACAGAATTGTTGAGGTGACGGTCCTTGTAGTGCTACTCTCTAACCTGTTTTTTGAGTTCCCAATCAAAATCGGTAACGTTAAAACGCAAAACACGGTGCTCTTGAAACAATTTTAAATGGAAGGTGCGTACACCTCGGAAGTTTTTGCGGATTCTGAAACTACAATGTTCATAGATGAGAAAAATCAAAAAACAAAAAAAATCGCCGGAGCGCTTTTTAAATAAATCGCGATTTAAGTTGACATTTTTAGGGGTTGTTTAGGTTTTCCAGATTTTGCTTAGAAACCGCACGCCCTATCAAAATGGAACTACAGAAAATGTTGTAGCTTTGAAAATTCTCTACAAGATCGTCCTTTATGGTATTTTCGTAGTTTTTACCATTTTTGAGATATGGAAGTTCAAATTGGGACAATGCACTGACTGTATCGCCCCCTTATAAAACAATGTCATGAAGGGTGCGCCTTAACTAACTTTTGATGAAAACCACTTACACAGGGAAAGTTGTTGTGAATTCTGAAACAGCAGTGTTCATAGATGAGAAAAATCCAAAAACAAGAAAAAATCGCTGTAGGGATTTTTAAATAAATCGCGGTCAAAATTCACATTTTTAGGTGTTTTTTAGGTTTTCACGATTTTGCTTGGAAACCGCAAGTCCAATCGAAATGGAGCTAAAGAAAATGTTGTAGCTGTGAAAATTCTCTAGAGGATTGACGTTTATCATTTTTTCCCAGCCTGTACCATTTTGGAGATAAAGAAGCTCAGTTTACATTTGTAGGTTTTTTTGTTAGGGTTTCGCGATTTTGCTTGAATACGGTAAGTCTTATTGATATGGGACCTGAGAAAATCTTAAAGATGTGAAAATTCTCTACAAGACTGGACTAAGCAACTTATCCTAAGTTGTACCATTTTTATAGATATATAAGTTTAAGTTGGGAATTTGCAGTCATGACATTGTTTTATAAGGGGGCGATATCGAATTTATTTGAATTTGAATTGTCCCAATTTGAACTTCTATATCTGAAAAACGGTAAAACCGACGAGAATACCATACAGGTCAATCTTGTAGAGAATTTTCATAGCTACAACATTTTTTTCAGTCCCATTTTGAAAGGACTTGCGGTTTCTAAGCAAAATCGTGAAAACTTAAACAACTCCTATAAATGCCAACTTAAATCGCGATTTATTTAAAAAGCGCTCCGGAGATTTTCTTGTTTTTTTGATTTTTCTCATCTATAAACATTGTAGTTTCAGAATCCGCAAAAACTTCCGAGGTGTACGCACCTTCCATTTAAAATTGTTTCAAGAGCACCGTGAAAATTATTAATGAAAAGTTCCAATAAAAATTGATAGAACTGTTGCTATCGGCACACGAAGGAAAAAAGGCCTCTCTAATATATGTCCCAAACATATTTTGTAGCAATCACATATATGTTTGCAACAGTCCCAAACATAAGATATGTTTGGGTCCTGCAAAAAACATGTTTTGATGCAAACAAGTATTTATTTGGATGCAAACAAATATATGTTTGGGTGCAAACAAGTATATATTTGGGTGTATATATGTGCAAACATATATTTGTGTAGATGAAATATAAATACAAACCTAAAATCCACAAAAAACATACACATACACAAAAGTAAGCCAATGGGTCTCCCGTGAGCGTAAATTTACTCTCGCTTACAACCTGTGTAGACTCCAACTGGTAGTAAATTTACGCTCACGGGATACCCATTGCCTTACTCTGACATACACTCATTTGTAAACGGTGGTAATTTGTCTTTTATTGAAATGCATAGAAATACCAAAATTAAAAGCAATAACAAACGCGTAGATACATACAAAATTCCAAATACAAGTAATAGTGTCACACTTTTAGAAAGAATAACAAATGAAAACTATTTATTATAAAATATTGAAACATCGCTGAAAGCTGCTCGTTAGTTGTGAAATAAAATGCTTTCTCCTCAAAATTTAAATCATATACGGGAAACCGGCATTTGGAATCAAATGATTATATAATGTAATAAATAGGTACGTCTATATTTCAAATATATGCATGTTTATGAAAAATGTATAATGTTATTACCAATTGCAAATGCGGTTTCTTCCTTGTCCAATAAAATTTCTATTCACCTTTTTGATTCAATTATAAAATTAAATTAAAATTATTGGGCATTTAATTTGCTAAAAAGCACAATTTCTTAAAGAAAACAGAAAACACTGATTTATTCACTCAATTTAAATCAAACTTTTTCACCCTCCCGTTGTCGCTTCTGTGTCTTCTATTGCCCAGCCCTTTATTATAAAATAAGCGAGAGCCCTGTTGTTACGCCCTTTGACAAAAATCCTTTCTCCATCCACAAAACATATGTTCTAATATAAAAAAATGTTGGTACCCAAACAAAAAAAAAATTGTGATAATATACAAAATTTTGCAAACATATATTTGTTTGGATCCAAACATATTTGTAATATATATTTTTTTGCGTGTGGAACTTTACGTATACTTTTTGTTGGAAATATAAGCATTTTAGTTGTACATATTTTTGTCGGTAACTAAAAAAATGTGTTTGAGAACACCACACTACTGGTCGAAGATTCCTCCGAGTTAATCGTTATTCAGGGATTGTTTTTCGAGCTCTTATCTGCAAGTTTGCTGCAAATATTTAATCTCGTACCCAATTCTTCATTTTGTGTGGTTCTTTATACACGAACGACATGGCAGATGTGGCGTATGCCTGTTATTGTAACTTATACGCCTCCAAAGATTTATTTAACTCAGCCTATTTTACACAATTTCTTTAGAGTTGGATAATCTAGTTCCTAGTTCCTTGTACTAGTTCCAAAACGTATGAGTAACATCATAAAATATAACGTGTAATATTAAGTATACGCAGTTTGTTCAAAGAAAAAAAATGTGGGTCATTGCAACTGCGAAGTGAACGAGATACTTCCATATAGAGATTGTTCCTTTGGCACAACTCTAAATTTCTTAATTACCCAGCAAAAATTTGGTAAGCACATGTCGTTACTTCTTGCATTACCGGGTAATGAGTGCTCATTACACACGCATTATCAGGCAGTATATATATAACAGTTTGCACATAACTAGTTACTTCCTTACTTACTACTTACTTACTAAGTAGTGAGTATGGTGGCGCAGAGCTAGTGTGTCCGACTACAAATTCTAGAGTTGTGTGTTCAAAGCTCAGCGTCGGCATGGGTGTTTTTTGTTTACAAAATTACAAAAACATGTTGATGTACATGGATAAGTTAAACCAACCCTTGTTGTTCGTGCGAGTGGTCTAGTGTGTAGTGTGTTTGGCTACAAATCAGAAGTTCGTGTGTTCAAAACTAGTAGGTATCGATTGAAAAGGAAAAAAAAAAAACAAAAAATGTGTAGTGTTGAATTTGAATATAATTTCACCTCAATTTTTTCTAAAAATAGAACTATGCTTTTTAGCTTCTTTTCGACTGCCGGTATGTGGTAAAGTATGTACTTAAAAAACATATTTAAGGAAGTACTTCCTTCCTATGACATCCCCATGTAAAAATAATGACTTTTACGGTATATTTGTAAGTAGTTACTACTGCCAAAATTTACTGAATAAAGTCACTACTTAGTAATGACTTTTTTTGCTGGGTAAATATTGTTGTCGTCGTAATTTTAACGTCAAATATAAAATTGTAACATATTTCAAAATTATTATTTGATCATTTTAATATTAATTTTTAATTAATTTTTCGTTGGAGTCGAACTTAATGACCGATGTTTTTTTGCAATTGAAAAAGGAAAGCCGAAGATTCAAACCACCATTATGTTACCCGGATCGCCATATCGGCTGTGGAGTGGCTTCACTGACATCGAACTTTTTCTCTTTCAAATGCAATTTGTTTTTAAAGTGGTGGATATTTGTGACGACAAACGCTTAGTGCAGCCTTTGGAATTTATGAATTTTGGCTCTGGGCACTAACACGCCGTGATAACAGTTTCATTTTCAATATGTTTTCAAGGACGTGGTTTCAAACCCCAGCTCAGCCTGATTTCTATGTATTTGAAAATTGTGCCTATTGGGGCGAAGATCATTTTAATATTAATTTTTAATTAATTTCTCGTTGGTGTCGAGATGAAATTTAAATCTTTTTTATTTTTTTAATTTCAGGTAAATATCACGAACTAATTTTATTGTAAACTATTGTAAGTACATAATAATTTTTATTTGATTCATTTCAAAAATTGGCCCATTTACTGTTGTCATATTACAATGCACATCATACTGAACGAAGGGAATATGGTGTCATCACCATACATTATCATTGATGGCCGTATTGGGGAAAATTAATGATGTCGACGATGAAAATATCCAAGGCACTAAAGGCTTTTTGATACTATCCGAAAAACTATTGCCCAGCAATAACCATGGCGTTGAAAATATTTTATAGATGATAGCAAAAAAGCAATCCATGCAAAATATTGCAACGCATTTGAATGCAATTAATTTTCGGCATGCCAAAAAAGACATATAACCATCCCTGCAATCAGCATTCTCAACGATGTCATCAGTCTCATGATTCTTTTGTAGTTGCTCATTGGAAATTTGTTTGCATAGACCCGAAAATGATACAAACCATAGTCAATGAAAAATCAAAAAAAAAACTTCAACGAAAACTCATGAATATTGTATGTGTGGCTGTTGTATTTTTCTTGATGGACCAGGTATCTTTTTTTCCTTTATGTTCTATGCGCTTGGTTGCCTAACCGCCGTCATTATAGTCACGTTGCAACTCCCACTTACCGCCATAAATGTTTCGCAAATTAAGAGGCATGAATTGTACATTGCTGGTGGTGTAGTCATGATAAATTTTCACAATTTACCACATTTTAATTTAGACATTTTTTCCTACTGTTGTTTTTGTTAGTGAGTTTTTCACAGTGTTTATTTATCTTTGTATCCATCTATCTCTGTGTCTGCCTATAAATACTAGTAAACTGAATATTTTCATCCATTTGAAAAATCTATGAGTTTTTGTTTACACATTTTTTGTTGTATTTGTGTGTGTCAGTGTTGGTGTCGGCGGCTTTATAATTTACCTATTTTCATAGTAATTAATTTGCCATGGCAAAGAGTATTTTCCCCGAGTAGCGTTTTTGACACATAATGTCTGTAGCGAATTTTGTTATTTTTATGGAATGTTTATTTTGGCTGAAATTATGTAAATTCAAATGGGAGGTTTTATAGCATTTGTCGAATTTGAGTTTTCCGCGGACATTGGTTTTTTGAAAATTATGTCAATATTTATAGTTGATATGAAAGGGGATTTGGTAGAAAATGTTGTAAATCATAGTAATATTTTATTTTTGGAATTTTGTGAAGTTCTGAATTGGCGAATTAGAATTTTTAAAGTTGCAAACAAGTCAAGGTGATATTTAACAGATAGATAGCTTAGAGCGACTTCTATCAGCCGCCAATCAGAGCTGGGATAATCGTCATTACAATTCAAATATGTACCAACAATGAAACGTGGGATGGATTACCGACTATTACAATAACTTCGTTGTTTGGCCACCTACATATACACTCTCTGGCTTTGCCTTTGGAATGCCTCCAATAGAAGCTGAGATACACATAATTTGTTTGCCCATTACGAATCCTGACCATTGCCAAAATCAAATGGGACCTTCATCAACACCCGAAATTTTGTGACGATGGCCAGACGGACGGACACAATTAACTCAATTTGGCGAGCAATTCATTATATGTACCTGCAGCCTTTAGGCTAATAAAGGTATACACACATTTTGGTACAATAAACATGTGTCTCATCAAACTAATGGTTTTAGACCCCAAGTATGTCTTGGTGAAATCCGTTTCAGACAATTTGGATTCATTTAGCCATCTCCGTCTGTCTGGCTAGCTGGAGCGCCCGGTAACTCTCGAACGGATAAACAGATTTGCCCAAAATTTTGTCCAAACATAAATCAAATTCCACGCAAGGAATATGCAGATTTACGCCACAAAATCTACAGCCACTCTGTTCACCACATGGACAGCGCAGTTTGGAAGAGAATTGAACGTCGTGGTAGACGGAAGCAGAAATCCGACCACAAACTGCCCCAAAAATTTTAGGGGTCACATTCGGCAGCACTTGGCGTGCAGATAAAGAAGCCTTGTTGACCACATACATGGCGATAGGTCGGTCTGTGGTAAGCTATGCGGCTCCAGTTTGGTCCCCGCGATTAAGTGATACAAATTGGAAAACGATTTAAACCTGTCTACATGTGGAGGCTAAGAATTTTCCAGTACAGCAGCACAATGAGATGCTTTTGTTGCAGTACTTGCTCGGGTGTTACCATGAGAGCCATCCTAATCACCATCTAGTGGGTAGTCCCGACACATTCAGGAACATCCACGCTCTAGAGGGAGAGTTCCAGCGATACATGAGAGAACCCCTAATTTACAGGCATATCAAGCAGGTTTAAATATCATTCACACGCACGCTGTGGCAAAGGCCCTAAGGAAATATAGTCTGAATAAAGTCCTCGGAGTACATCTCCATTTTTCACAGCTGAGGAGCGTCAGCTGCCACGACAAACCAGAGTAGTTTTGGCTCCACTACGCTCGGGATATTCTCGTCGCCTAAATTCTTATTGGACGGATATCGATCTCGTGGTGCAAGACATCTGCCCAGAATGCGGCATCGGCCTGCACGACACACTGCACCTTTTCAACTGCCCTGCCAAACCTTCTCTGCGGTTACATCCCATCGAAGCAGCCACTTTCCTGAAGCTGGAGATAGACCACGCATACAAAAATAAACACTGTTACAACAACAACAACAGCAGCAGAAGCTCAAAGTTTTTCGCTAAAATCGTGCGCACAAGAATTCTCGAACTGAGCAACATATTTGGCCCAAAATTTGATTCTCAGAATGCTTTTATACCTTCCACCATAATATGGAGGGAATAATTAAGTTTGTAATTTGGTATAGTTTTGATATAGCCCCCACGTTTTGATATAGCCCCCATAAAACGGGACCACCCGGATTTCGGTATTTTGAAGGTTAGCCACATTGTTTTACTGAAATTACTGGAATTTGGTATTTAATTTTCTTCATAAACGAAAGCAAACTAATTGTTCCATTTTACATCAATACAACTCTTTTAGCTTCATTATCACACCGAAATGGCTTAAATTTGGTACTTAGTCTTCATTGGGGGGTATAAAACTTTCTCCCAGAATTTTGGCGGTATAGGTCCGCGCCTTAATACAGCTCCCATAGAACGTTACCTCCCGTAGAACGTTACCTATCGTAGTGACTGAAATTTGGTATTTAATCTCCGTTGGGGGTATTCAACTTTCCCATCTAAATTTGACGGTATTGGCCCGCGCCTTCATATAGCGCCCATAGAACAGTACATACCAATTTTCGGTATTTTGAAGGTTTTGGCCCCAATATTTAACCGAAATGGCTGAAGTTTGGTATTTAGTCTTCGTTTGGGGTACAAACTTTCCACCTGAAATTTGTAGGTATGGGTCCTCATGGAACGGTACCTACCGATTTTCGGCATTTTGAAGGATGGGGCTTTAATATTCTACCGAAATGTCTGAAATTTAGTATTTAGTCTTCGTTTGTGGTATAAAACTTTCCCCCAGAAATTTGTCCATACAGGTCCACGCCTTCATATAGGTCCCATAGAACGGTACTTCTCGATTTTTGGTATTTTAAAGGTTGTGGCAACAACAACCCACGGAAATAGCTGAACTTTGGTATTTAGTCTACGTTGGAGTTAAAAACCTTTCCGACTGAAATTCGTCGGTATAGATCCACATTTCGATATAGCCCCCATAGGACGGTACCACCTGGTTTTTGTAATTCTGAAGGTTGTGGCGTCAATATCCCACCGAAATGACTGATATTTGTTATTTAGTCTTCTATGGGCTTATAACATATTCCAGAAGAGAATTATCAGTACAGGTCCACATTTTCCTATATTCCCCATAAAAACGTACCTCTTGATATTCGATATTTTCATATGTTTTAACCACATTCTCTGACAGAGATATCGGAAATGTGGTATTTAGTCTTCTTTGAGTCTAAAAACTATCCGCCAGAAATTTGTCGTTATAGTCGACTTTTTGATATAGCCCCCATAGAACGGTAACTCACCGAATTTCGGTATTTTGAAGGTTAGCCACATTGTTTTACTGAAATTACTGGAATTTGGTATTTAGTTTTCTTCATAAACGAAAGGAAACTAATTGTTTCATTTTACTTCAATACAACTCTTGGTGGAGGGTATAACAAGTTCGACCCGGCCGAACTTAACGCCGTTCTTACTTGCTTCCAAACAGAAATCAGCTCCAAATATGGACTATATCGATCCACTCTTTCGGGTACCTCCCACAAACATTTCAAAATTTTTGGCACAAGGGCAGTTTAGTATCTCCTTACTGATCGTCACAATTTTATTGCAGGCTGTGTTTTCGGCCCTTTTTTAAAGGTACCATTTTTTTCGGTGGCGAGTCCATATTTCCTGAGATAATATCTCAAAACTGAATATCCTATTTTAACCGAAACTTTGCACATCGTAAATGTATTCCAAACGTACATCAAGTTCCAAGATGTATATTGGAAAACATATTCGGGTACATCATTTACATAAGTCCAACATTTATGCTTACGTGTAGTTTAAAGTTTAAACGCTGTTCGAGGGTCGTTGGCAAATTTTTGCCGAAAGTACTACTTCTTGTGGCAATTTTTGGCACATATGCAGTTTAGGAACTCTTTTCGGATCGTCGTGGTTTTTTATTCAGCAGGTTGTGTTCGCATTATCTTTTACAACGGCACATTTTTTCGGGGGCATGTCCATAAGTCCTGAGATAATATCCCAAAATCTCTAAATAACCCTGGCTGCACCAAATCACGTTGACCACGAAAACTTACGAAATGATTATCCAATTTGACCAAACTGTACATATTGTACAATGTATAATGGTCCAAAAGCGCTAAAAAATCCACGGTGGACAACTAAAGCACCTGATCGACACCATAATAATCGGTCTACTCCTTCGGGTGCTTCTCACAGAAGATTTCAAGTTTTTTTTCGCAAGTGTGCAGGATTGTTATTTTCCTGCTCATATTACGACAATATAATTTTTATTGGAGGTATGTCTATACTGACTGAGATAGCTACTCATTAAAAACCCTATTGCTCACAAAGTGAGTCCTCAATTTGGTTCAATAGAAGGAATTTTACGATGTGCAAAGTTTCGTCTAAATCGGATATTCAATTCGTAAAGAATTGGTTGGCGACGGGTTCTTAGACATTTTAGGATATTATCGCAGGAAGTGTGGAATTTTCCTAAAACATTGTATCGTCATAATAAAAATTGCGAGTATAATCAAAACGTCACGAAACATGTCCCTTAGCTGCACTTTTGGGAAAAAATTAAACTTATTCGGAGAAGGGACCGGAATTCAAACCTGACCTATGTTTGGAAGATAAATTACGATGTATAAAGTTTAAACTAGTCACTCCCTTCGAAAGTTATCATGCGTAGCGGACACCGAACTTTATCTGAGTTTGCACAATATATTACGAGGTGCAAGGAGAGTCATTCTGCGCACCAATTAGCCAGACAAAATAAGACAGACGGAAATTTCTTCTAAATCGGCCGAATTTTCTGAAACCGATTTCGCCCAAACATGAACTTGATCCAAGTTTGGAATGAATATTACTATGTACAAAGTTTAGAGCAACTCGGGTTCTCATCGGTGCGCACCAGTCAGACAGTCAGGGAGATGTACAAACACGTAGATCGTTTAAATTCTCTAACTCATGTGGTATAAACATTTTTGTACATTTCTCTAGCAAAAGTTTAAATTTTGTCAAAAGTTCAAATTGTGTCAATCAATTACCATACATTTGGACTCTCAAACAACTCGCCCCACAAATCTTTTTATTCTATCCCACTGCGGCGTGTTCTTCGATACCGGATTGACCCGAAACCATACAACAACCATGTTGCGGCCAGTGGCTTCCGCCTCAGTGTACATATGTTTGCATTTGTATCGGTTTTCTGTGTTGAGAACATCATATCCCGGAATTCCAGTGGCAATATGGATGTCTCGGTCAGCAGACTTACATCAGTAATGGAAAAGATAATTGGCCTAGCTTCAGAGAGTTCGCTACTCACCGTTTCGGAGACTTGTCTAACAGAAAGGATGTTCCAAGACATCATCACTGCTGCAGCCACTCGCCATATACCTGCTGTTCGCATACCCGAAGTGAGACCAAATTTTTAAGTAAAGGCGACGGGACTAGCAAATAAGCTTTATGAGCTTCGTCGTGCCAACTCCAGTGAGTTGACGCATAAGCGGAACAAGCTAAATCATTGGAGGAGTTTCATTGGAGCCGGCAAAAGTGAATTGTGGGCAAAGGTTAAGTCACTCTCGAACCCTGAAATATGGAAGATAGGACCTAAGTCACGTTTGGCAACGTTACGCTGGCTGATCCGAAGAGATGCGCAACTTATTTCTCTCGGGGTGTTCGATAAGCTGTCGATTAGAGAGTGACAGCTAGTAGAGAAGAATACTACGTCGCGTTAGACATCAACCACCACAATTTACAATGGATGTTGTTATCGAGTACCTTTCGCAAGACACACACATCGCTCCCGAAGTGTAGAAAATGGGCAGGATCGTCCCGCTACTGATGCCAAGCAAGGCGGCCAATACCGATTTCACTTTTGTCGCCCCTTGTAAAGAACCATGAGACTTTAATCCTCCATCGCGTCAGAAATTGCTATACAGATGCCGATAATCACAACGGGTTCAGTAAGCAGCACAAAATTACAACACCGCTGCACGCCATCTAAACATGTATTAGTCGAGGGCTCAAAGAGAGAAAATCGTGCGATAGCACCAAAATTTGCAGGCTCAGTTATTTTCTTTTTTATACCCTCAGCATTTATGCTTACGAGGGTATATCCACTTTCATACGGGCAAAATGTGCCTCATCGAAATAATGGTTTTAGACCCCAAGTATGTTTGGACGAAATCCGTTTCAGACAATTTGGAGTTGATATAGCCATGTCCGTCTGTCTGTCTGTCTGCCTGGTGCGCACACGATTACTCTCGAAAAAATGGCTTTCGTAATATTTTGTGCAAACCTAGTTCAAGATCGAAGATCGGTTATATCGATTCACTCCTTTCGGTACCTCTCCCACAAAAGTTCGAAAATGTTGGGAAAATCTTGAAGGGAGCAACCGATTTGTCTCATACTTTGCACATCGTGAAATTTCAGACTTAGATGATGTTCCAATATGGACTCAATCGGTCAACTCCTTCGGTTACCTCCCACACAAAATTTCGAAAAAGGTCAGCTTAGGGCCTGCTCTCGAATCGCTTTGATTTTTGTTGTAACAACTTGTATTCACTGTCCCCTATACGATGTTACAAGTTTAATCAGGGCAAGTCCACACTTCCTGAGAAAATAGCCTTAAAGGTGCAAAAAACCCCTATGACACCGTGTGTAATGGTTGGAGCGAAAGATAACTCTCGAACGGATCTGCCGATTCGCTCCAAACTAAGTTTACGTTCGAAAATAAGCTATATCTGTCCACTTCTTCAGGTACCTATCCCACAAAAGTTCAAAATTGTTCGAAAAAATTTTGTGCACGATATCTTGAAGGGTTTGACCGATTTGGTCCATAATTTACATATCCTAATATATCTACCAGTATAGATCAGGTTCGAATATGGACCATATTTGTTCACTCCTTCGGATACCCCCCACACAAAATTTCTGATAATTTCACTTTAAGTCCTGAACTTGAATCACTTTGATTTTTGTGGAAGCAACTTGCATTCGCTGCCTCAATTACGACGGTAAAATTGGTTTCAGGGGCAGGTCCATAATTCTTGAGAAAACATCCCGAAAGGTATAAAAAACCCCCTATAGCAACATACGTAGTGGCTTGAGAGCATGATAACTCTAGAACTGATCAACCGTTTTGGTCTAAAATTTGGCCTTCGTCATATTTTGTCCGGTTCACAACATCCGGTACTTCCCCCCATTAAAAAAAAAATCACTTAAATGGTATCTCTGGAACGGGACAAGCAATTTGGTCCACAATTTGGATCTCCTAATATTTTGTACAAATTTAGTTTAATTTCTAAAATCGTTCCTCTCGGTCCTCTCCATAGGGTAACTCCGCCACAAAAGTTCAACATTTAGGATCCTTGGGAAATGTATACCGATGCTGTTCGTTGTGGTCCTGTTTACAGCGATATTATGTTTTCCTTGGACAAGTCCATGCTTCCTGACATACTGGTCCAAAAGTTATAGGATGACCCACTGAAATGACTAGTGGGAGCGATATCTATTGAAAAGATATGACTCTCAAAATAAGATCCACTTCCACAATGGACTATGTCGGTCCATTCCTTCAAGTGCCTCCTCCGCAACACTTTTGAACTTTAATCCTAATTCACATTTTTGTCGGCAAGTTCAAATGACCAAAAAAGGCCACAAATGTCTGAAAAGATCCTAAATACATTCGATCTGTCCGTAGATCAGGGGTGCTCAGAATAGTTGGTGTATTTGTAGTGGTAAGACACTCTCCCCATTGCTAAGCAATGGCAAATCAGACATAAAGAGAGAATACGTATGGTTTGTTTTTACACTACCATAAGGAAGCGAGCACCAATGCCGTAGATGAATGTTTCAATTCACATAAGCTAAGGGTATATCTCTGTCGGCAAAGCCGACTGATACTTTTTACTTGTTCTTCTTTCTTTAGATTTCGATGTCCGATGTCCCTTTTTCGTGTAGAATCCTGTCCTATTTCACATCCGAAGTCGAAATCAGCATAAGAAATTTGATCGCAAGGGAGTAGATTTCACTGCGATATTTTTGGTACCTTGGGTGCGATTGGCCCTGACGCACTAATCTTGTAATCATCAGCATTAACCCCGAAGAAATGTAGTCCTATCCACCAAAGTAGCCATATATACACCCATGACAATTAATTAGATTTCCAAAATAATTGCTAAATCTTTGTTTTCCTACATAAATATTTTTTTAAATATTTCCTGAATAACAGAAAATATTTTTTCTGTATGTAGTTCTAGAAATCAAGTTATTGCATTTTGTCCCATTTTGTATTGTATAAAGTAAACTATAAATATTGCAGCCATTTACTTCATAAAAGAGTTGATGATTTTAGTTAAAATCATTACATTATATTTCAATAGTGTGCACTGCACGTTTGACATTCGGTGTATAATCGAATGATTTTTTCGGCGGCATGTTCCGCTGCTGTATGCGAGTAACTATACAAAATTCAATAATTGTGCAGTTTAAGAGGATTTTGCTAGGTCGCTTGCTTTAATATTCAATGCTACTTTGAAATATTGGCAAATAAAAAAGCATTTCATAATTGGAAAAAATAGTGTGTGTCTGCCGCTGATGATGGCGATGACGCCCAGACATGCATAAAAAAAACAACACCTTCAAAACCTACATTTATGGAATATTGGCGAACAGCCAACAAATTTATTAACCCAAATGTAGTTTTTGTATTTAGCTAAAATATTGCAGCATGTGAGATATTGAGACAAAATTGAATTACAAAATGGGAATTTCGTAACAAATGCCATTATTAATAAGTATAGAGTTTTTGTGTTCTTCAATTGGCTATAAAATTAAAATGGAACATTAATATACATGTTACAATTTTCAAAGAGGCGTCTCGAATAAAGGCTAGCTATAATTTAGCTTAAAACGTGATTGTAATTTGATTACATTAAGGTGCAGTCATAAATAACTGCTGCTGCACTTTTAAAGTGCTTCGATTTAATCGTTGTTATCGCCATTACGATAGAGCAATAATTATTGAAGATAATTGATATATACATGTATAAACGGCATGGGTTAGAGAACACAAAAATTAATTTATTTGTTAATTTACATAAATTTTCATGTTATTTATCCCCAAATAACAGACATCTTTGCGATAATCAGATCAAACCAACGCCAACATTCTTAATGTCTAACAAACGCCCAAATATCTTCGGCGAAGAACATTGTAAGAGTTTGTAAACAAGATTTACATTATTTCACAAACACTTGTCATTTTGCCACTCTCAACATTTTACTCACGAATCCTTATTCCCTTACTTCATCGTCTACATCTAATTTCATTTGACATCACACCATTAAATTGCAAAAATAACTGCAAATTACTGTCAATTTAGAAAAATAACACAATATCCACTTGAGCGAAATTCTTCTCCCACATCTTCAGTGATTGAGTTTTTGCATACAATTTACAACTTTGAATTTTACAAAAGTCTCTTGAGGCCAACTTTCACTAAATTATGTAAATTTCATTGTAACAACACAAAAGTCGCAACCGATAAATAACACATGCAGCAATGATTGATTGTTAAGTAGCTGTATGTATTTATTTTAAGAAATTTTTGTATGGCACTTTTATTTGGAGGATTTGAAGGGTGAATAACAAATTCAATATACATATGTACATACACAAATAAAGTATGCATTTAAATAAATGCGTTTTTGTTAGATTCTTAATCTACTAATGTACTTGATTTAGGGTTTATATAACATAAAATAAAAAATATAAAGTATAAAATATATAATATAATTGTTCCACAAACATCCAAGATGGTATAAGGGAGACTTCCCTCACATCAATGAGTGCACCCCAATTCATATTAGCTCAATGATATGGGACCTCCTGTTTATTGCCGAGCCCGAACGGCGTGTCCTAAGACACCACTTGTAGAGAAGTTTTACATGGCCGAAATACTCAGAAAATGTCGCCAACATCACTGAGGGGTATCTTGCCACCGTTGAAAATTTTATGTTGCCTGGCCTGGAAATCGAACCCATGACCTTTAGCGTGCAAGTCGGTGGTGAATCCCTTTGCACCAAATGTAAAATATAAAATATAAAGTATAAGATTTAAAATCTATATAAATAAAAATCTAATGTATTTCGTTGGTAATGGTATCAGTCGAGAACGGCTGGACCGATTTGGATAATTCTTTTTTTGATATCTTCGTGATAGCCCAACTTACGTTTTTATACCACGCCCACTTTTACACTTACTTTTTTAAATTTTCAATTTTAATATTTTCTACAAAAACTATTGATCTGATTTTCCTGAACTTATCAAGGAATGTACAGGGATGGCCCCAGGTGAAAATAGGCCACATATTTTGTTGAATTTCGGAAGGGGCGGGGTACTTCTCCTATACCCTATTTCTTTAAAATGCTATACTTACAATAATTGCGAATGCATCGGTTTTGAAATTAATTTGGGAGACAATTGTGGTTGTGTCTCCGACCTTACCTACATATTTCGAATCTAAAGACATTACCACTCCAACTTTTTAAAATATGTTACATCTACAAAACTACTGAACCGATTTTCCTGAAATTTTCAGGGAATGTACGATGCATATTTTTTGGCTTTCGAAGGTACGGGGTACTTCCCTTTGCGATATTTAAAAAAAAACGACATATCATAACGCAACTTAGGTTTTTATACTCTCAGCATTTATGCTAACGAGGGTATATACACTTTCATACGGGCAAAATGTGCCTCATCGAAATAATGGTTTTAGACCCCAAGTATGTTTGGACGAAATCCGTTTCAGACAATTTGAAGTTGATTTAGCCATGTCCGTACGTCTGTCTGTCTGGTTGGTTGGAGCGTACGATAACTCTCGAACGAATCAACCGATTTGGTCCAAAATTTGGCTTTTGCAATATTTTGTCCAAACATAGTTTAAGTTCGAAGATGGGTCGGGTCCACTCCTTCCGATAACTCCCCCACAAAAGTTCGGATAAATCTTGAAGTGAGCAGCCGATTTGGTCGATACTTTGCACATCGTAAAATTTCTACCAGACTTAAATAAAGTTCCAATATGGACTCAATCGGTCCATTCCTTCGGGTACCTCCCATACAAAATTTCGGAAAAGTTCAGTTTAGGAGCTGCTCTCGAGTGCTTTGATTTTTGCTGTAACAATTTTTATTCACTGTCGCCCATACGACGGTACAAGTTTCATCAGGGGCAAGTCCATACTTCCTGAGAAAATAACCTGAAAGATGCAAAAAGCCCCTATGACACCGTGTGTAGTGGTTGGAGCGCAAGATAACTCTCGAACGGATCCGCCGACTCGGTCCAAAATTTGGCCTTCGTAATATTTTGTCCAAACATAGTTAAAATTCGAAGATAAGCCATATCGGTTCACTTCTTCAGGTACCTCTCCCATAAAAGTTCAAAAATATTCGGAAAAATTGTGCGCACGTTAACTCTTGAAGGCAGTGACCGATGTAATTCATACTTTGCACGTGCTAATATATCTACCAGATATAGATCAGGTTCTAATATGGACTATATTTGTCTACTCCTTCTGGTACCTCTCACACAAAATTTCGGATAAGTTCAAGCGATTTGCATTCGCTACCTCCATTACGACGGTAAATGCTTTCTTCAGGGGCAAGTCCATATTTCTTTGGAAAACAGCCCAAAAGGTGTAAAACAACTCCTATGCACTGTGGTCGAACTTGTATGGGAAGAGCGGCCAAAAATACTTCCTGAGCAGATAGTTTGATATTGATATTTTACTTTCACCTAACTTTTGCACTGAATTCACCTAGAAATCCAACCTGTTAAATTTTCTCTTTTTTGGTGCCATTCTCAAAGAGTACAGTAAGAAGTAATCCATAACAAATTTATTTTAGAGAAATTTAACATGTTAGTAGTAGATACGAACACATTTGGTACCAAAAATTAGACTTTCATTTTTTAATTTTGGCCAATGGCAGCGACCACTGTGCTATGTCACCATATGTGGCGGTCGGAGAGCACGATAACTCTCGAACTGTTCAACCGATTTGGTCTTCGTCATATTACATCCAAACTTAGTTTCTTGGGGCAATAACGGTTCATAACTTCCGGTACTTCTCCCCAACATTTAAAAGATGTCACTAAAATACTAGGACGATATCACTTAAATGGGGCAACCAATTTGGTCCAAACTTTGGATCTCCACTATAGTTTGGGAATTCCCGACTTTCCCGGAAACCCGGGAATTCCCGGGACTACGAGAAATCGAGTTCGTGGGGCATAGACGTGACAGAGAACAAACATAAAGGAAATAAATACTCCTTATATTTATAGTTGTATCATTAGTTCTCTCTTTGCAACAATATTAACGACGATCCGCAAAATCTTGAAGGTACCAACACATCTTATATGACAGCTGGTCAAGCCAACCAATTCTTCCTGACTAATTTGCGGAGATTATATAAATTGCTGTTTCCCACGACCACCCTCGCAAAGGCTTCCTTCATATCAAAGATTGCTGTGCGACTCTATTTTTTAGGTCAATGATATGGGACGTTCTTTTTATGGTTCGAAGGGCGTTTCGATCATAGAATAAATCCGTTGATAAAGGATTTTTACAAGGTTGACCTTTTGTGTACAAAGCTTCACAATTGCACCACGAAGGCATCAAAGATACAGATATATAAACATACAAACTATAGTTATTACTGTCCTCCATTCCTAATATACACGATTTGCCACATACACATTATACAGTGTTTACAATAATTTTGGAGAAAACAACGATTCGAATCGTTCGCAGAGTTTATATCTTAGCAAATTAATATACTTCCAGAATGCCATTAATAAAAATATGGACTAGAACAACAAGGAAGTGGCTCCAAAAAGTTCAGATTTAAGTGAGTTTATACAGACTTCGACTTCCAGAAAAAAACAATAATTATTGAGAGGACCAAAATGTACGTGGGTGAATATTGCGAAAAGACTTGTTTTGGGGGTCGAAAACTGCAAAGTGCAAAATTAAATATTTTTCGGCTGATACTATTTTATAAGACAATTTTATGCATAAATTAGTAAGGGGCTTTGTATATTTAAGAATTTTTTGAACCCACTGGAATGACATAGACCAATGACATAGACATGTGATATTTAAATATTTAATTTTGTAAGATTCATTTGTCCTTTCATTGTTTTAATTAACTACAGCCTTGACCTTGAAATCGGACTATTTGGGTATAGCTCCCAAATACAATATAACATATTCACTGTGCTGTAGGGTATCTTATAATCGGGCCCGGTCGACATGATCCTTTCCTTATTGACTTTATCTTTCCTCTGCATTTCTACTTTTTCTTTATGGTTCCATGTTGTATTTGACGGTTTGCTTAAAAATCCTATGATACTTTTATTTAATAATTATCACAGATTGAATAATCTCAAATTTACATTAATTATACCCACGGTAGTGAGTCCACAGTAATGATAGAAACGTGACTATTATTGGATATAAATGTGGAAATCTTTAAAATTTTTTACAGATTATAATATAATTCAATGAAGGCTTAAGAAATGAATACACCATTACCATAAATTTGGAAATTATAATATAAATAAGGGAAAAAATACTCATCACGGGAATGACAAATTTTCGGCAACACCCACAAAATACACTTCAACAGTTCTCAAAATACTGACTATATATTTCACTTCTGTCGATTATCTTTAAAACTAACGGGAATTGTCGTTAGATTGTCAGATTACATATAAACAAAAAAACACATTGGCGCACGGGAATGACAAAACAAATAGGGACACGACTAAAATGTCTCAAAATCATAATTAAAAAAATAAAATTTATATATTTATGAAATTAAAATAGACTTTTTTCATTCTTCTAGAATAACCCTGTGTACTTCATTTTTGAGGACAAAACGACTGGGGACACGCCACGGTAATGAGTATTTGCACCTTGCGACCCATTTTTTTCATATAAATATGTGGAATATTTTATTTTTATTTGAAAAGTTTGCCTTTTTTAGGCGAAGATCATTTTTAGTATTAATTTTTAATTAATTTCTCGTTGGAATCGAGCTTGATGATCAATCAATAATTTGATTTTCGAGCCTTGTATAAGGATATTTTGTTTAACTTATTCCGTTTCTATGAATTTTAATTTTTTCAATATTTCTAACCCTGAATGCGTCGGGACACAGAAACAAGTCTTTTCGCAATATTCACCCATGTATTTTACACGAATTATCGCGATTTTTACTATGGACCCTAAGTTGTTACAAATGATCGGGAATAACGAATTATCGGGGCATGAATAATCGCTATTCCACTATATTTTCAACATTAAAAAGCTATAAGACAAATAAGATAAGATTTATATATGAAAAATACAAATACCCGTATTCCCGGGAATTTAAAAAAAAATTTCCGGGAAATCCCGTCCGAAAAAAATCGAGAATTCCCGGGAAATCCCGGGTCGACAATTCCCGACCAGAAACTCTAATCTCCACAAAATTCTGAAGAGACCTTAAATATATTCGATCTGTCCGTATGTGAAAGTTTAACTTCACATTGGCTGAGGGTATACATCTGTCGGCAAAGCCGACCTACGTAGGAATACTTATATTCGAAAAGGCTTTAGGAGGAGTGTTACCTTCTGAAACATAGAAAAATACAATAGTAGCTCCATAACAGTCCTGAATGGGTAGAGAACGCCTTCATATCTCCTATATTTATACTTTAAAATATTAAAAAAGTTTATATAATTACACTGTGCAACATTTTAAGGTGATCTTGTGCAAACAATTCGAATTGAGGATTTTTTGAAAGTACAGACCCAAACGACAAGAAACCCTAGTTGGGTTTTGTTGTGTCAGATCCAGCTCGGATATTATGGCCCCAAGACAAGAATAAAATATTTTGAGAAATAATGAACTCGAAAAACTACATTTATTGCCTCAAAGTTCAAATTATATGCAAAAATTCCACAATTTTTATACATTTCGCACTGTATCTCCAAAACCGTTAATTTTTTCTGAATATTTTCTTTTGGAAAAATATTCTCTGGAATGTTATAAATAACTCTTCAGAACATGTCATTGCTGTAAAATGCCTCTATACCGTTGTTTTCAGTACATTTTTCATCGACGATTTAAAAAAAGTCAATAATGTAGTGAAATCCGAAATGCGAGAATAAACTGTTGGTGTGAACTGTGTTTGAAATACGTGTTGCAAAAGATATGATGCAAAATACCGCTGAAACAACATGAAGCAAGCATTTTAGAGTTTCAGAATATTCTAAAGAATTGTTGAGAACTTTATTTGGAAGATTTCTGCAAGAGGTTACTCCCAATAGTTTAGCCTGAACTAGAATTGACTAGAATTTCAGCAATTATGTCTATTCTATATTTTATAGATTTTGTGCCCTAGATGGAGTTTTCTTATGTGGTTTTTTTAAAAGATAAGTTCTACTAGTTTAGGGCTACAATATTGCTAAATACAGCAAGGCCTAGTTCCTCTTCGTTTCTGAGATAAAGGCCTGATAAATGCAAAAAAGTGTAGATTTAGCCCGGTTTAGATGAGGACATAAAATCCGAACAAAACCAACTAGGATTTTTATAGTCTAAATATGTACTTTCAAAAAATGCATACTAGAAGTTGTTTGCATTTTCAGTGTTGCATAGTGTTATAGCATTATATTTTATCGTTATTTTTATCTAGACGGGGTAGCAAAGCGCACCGGGTTCAGCTAGTATAATATAAAATATAAAAATTAAAAACTAAAATATTAAGTGTCAGGACAGCGGTCATATATTCATTTATATTTAAGAGAAACATTCTTAGTTTTCCAATTATTTCGTTAAATTAGAAATTGTTTATCGGTATATAAGTCGTTAGTCTATTGTTACTTTAGTATTCATAGCTAGAAATATACCAAGCATGTTCCTCCTTTTTATCTGCAACGTGGTGGTGGTATCTGTCATTCATCAGTTTTGTGTATTGTTGTCGACGTTAAGACATGTCGACAGGTAATCAATAATAATGTCCATTCCCCATTCACACCGACCACAAGAAAATAAAATAAAAAACAAGATATACCTAAATGAAACAAAGGCTTTTCAGGCTGTCTCCGAGCGCGTTGCATGATGCTGTTGATGAGGATGGAACTGACGATGGTGATTGTTATTGTGAAAGCCGCCTATAACAACCGCAAATGGCTTGAGTTAGAGAGACTAGGATGAATGTTTGTTAAATGTGTTGCAAGTGTGGCTTGTTGGTGTTTAATGCAGCTGCTACTACCACTACTGATGCTTGCTTACTTTAAAATAATAATAACAATAATCTGTTGTTTGGTTTGTTTGATGAATATGGACGCCAGAAGCAAATGCCACCCATTGTTTCTCTAACTTTGAGGAAAATGTAAAGTGGTGTTATAATTAATGACTTTAGCTGGCTTTATGTTTAGAAAATGAAAATGGTTTTATGTTAGAGAAATTGTAAAAAAGATATAATTGTGTGGTTTATTTTTACAGACGTGTGAGAAATGCAAATATGTTTATGGGATATTATTGCGTAGAACATGTATATTGATTTTTTGTCCCTTTTTGAGGTAATTTATAGTATAGATATACACTTTTTAATAAATACAAACATACAATTTTTTGAAATTATTTTTACTCATCATGCAAAGAAAATTTATTACAAATTTTCTTTTGTGGCCAATCAAGAGTGGCATGTGTTGAACATCATCATTTCAAGTTAAATTGATTTTTAATTTTATTTCTGCTCTACTCAAAGAAACAAAAAACATGATGACGCTCATTTTGGCCTCATCGTAACCATGTGCGTACATAAATTTTCATTAATTTATGAATATTTGTATTGCGTTTGGTTTTTTACTTATTTCATTTATTTTTGCTTTCATATATTTGCTTTCTGCAGAAATATTCATTGTGATTTTATTTACATGTTTGTTTTGCACATAGCGTCCATAGCACTCTGGCAACTGTAAAATGTTTCATAAGATTCTTTACTTAATTAAAACAAAAAAAAAAAGGAAAACTGAAACGTTTCAATTTACATTGTTGAATTTAATTTTATTTGAATTTCTCTGTATTTTCTCTATATGTCAGAATCTGAATCATATATGTACATGTTCGATACTATAAACAAAAAAGTTCTGCACACTATATTACCACACTAATGAGTGAATGCATATTTTGCTCGTAGTGGCATTGTTTGTATGTATGTGAATTTATGATGCTGATGAGATGCAGATTCTGAGTTTTTTTGTATGGGCATTTGCATCTGTTTTCTGTAGCCTGGTTATTTACCAATAACAAATGTCCACCTTTTGTTCATTATCAATTCATTTGTTTGCCTCCCTGGTCTGGTTGCCTGGCAAACGTTACTCATACGTCGTCTCTGTCATTTGTAACGGTACTTTGTGGGTTAATTAATTTTCTGTTTTGCTACATATTTCATTTTTGTGTATATGAGATGGAGCAAAACTTTAATTGCATTTACGTTTGATGAGTTTGTGTTTTTGTTTGTTGTCTTTATTCAATGATACGCATATTTGATTTTAAATATTTATTATTTGTTGTGTTTTTTTATAATGAATTATCTAAATTGAATTTAAATATTAAATGTTGAAATTTCATTACGTATATGTCACGATGTCCCTTCAATTAATTTTAACGATTTCAATTCGATTTGTTGATTTTATTATTTTAAAACATGAAAACACAATGTTGTTGATGCAGTGGCACATGTTGCTAGCTCTAAAGTTAACTATCTGTGATACCTTTCGAAATTTGTTTTTAATTTTTACGGTGTTGTATTTAACTTGCTTTGTTTCATGTCTTTTTTGTTCAAATCTAGTAACTCATTTATAACACAGTTGCAGTTGACCAATTGAACTAAAACTTTGCACACTTTTTAGATTTAGAGTTCCCAATGGTACAGACACTTCCCCACCAAAAATTGTTGACATAGGTCCAGGTTTTGGTATAGCCCCCATATATCGGTTTTACCCGGCCATCATTGGCTGTAATTTGGTTATGGGAGTGGTCAAACAATTTTATTTACTAAAGAGTTAAAACTTAAAAATAATTTAAAAAATTAAGCTACAGTGTTTTATTGAAAGCTAGAAAAAAATTTTTCGCTTAGCATTAATTAGTATATTCTTCTTCATGATGGAATCTCTCAAATAAAACGCTTGCATTTAAATTAAAAATGGTGATAAAATTAACGACAAGCGTTTTATTTGAGATATTCTATCATGAAGAAGAAAAGACTACTTGATGCTATGCGAAAAATTATTTTCTAGCTTTCAATAAGACACTGTAGTAGAGTTGTATAGTTCATGAACGAACTAGTTCAATTGAACGATTCATTGAAAAGAGCGTATGAACTAGATCAGTCGATATAGTTCATTATAGTTCAATAGTTCACTGAACTATAATCAGTCGGTGACCGTACGATCAACGAACGATTCACAATCTAGTTCAACAAGTCGTTCACAAATACATAAAGTGACGGAGTCGTCTATGTTAAGGGATGCCTTCGTAATGTGATCAGTTTGTTTGAATCAAGGTACATGGAATAGCAGTCCGAAAATGAAGATTTCTACAAAAACATAGAGACATAACATATTACTATATGTCGAATCGATTACCTAATGAATCTGCCTTTTTGGATAGAAAAAAAAAATGGAAAACATAAAAAGAATCACACACGCACAAAGCTTTTTCGCAATGACAATTTCGACACACACACACAACATAAATTTTTTTGCCAGCCACCTAAATGAAGGATGTTTTTTTCTAAAATGAATTAATCTTTCTTTAAGAATGCAATAAAACTATGTAAATGTAATATTTTTGTTATGGAGTAGTTAAATTATATTAGTCTTTTGTTTGTTTGTATTTGGTGTATGTATGCGTTTTCATCAAACGACCGACTAAGAATGATTGAAGTGGACAGTGAACTATGAACTAGATTACTGACCTAGTTCAGTTTAAAGAGCTGAGCTATTGAACTAGATCTTTCAAATGAACTAGATTGTACAACTCTACACTGTAGCTTAATTTTTTTAATTATTTTTTATTTCGAAATTAAATCCTTATAAATAAAAAATCAAATGTCGTTCGTTGGCAACTGCATCAGTTGTGAACGGCTGTACCGATTTGGACAATTCTTTTTTTTTTTTTTTTTTTTTTTGAAATGTTCGTCATAACCTAACTTATGTTTTTATGGACTCTATCGATACACTCTTTCGGGTACCTCCCACACAAAATTTCGGATAAGTTCACTTTAAGACCTGCTCTCTCACTTTGATCACTCGTTGCCTCAACTACGACGGTAAAAGTTTTTTCAGGGCAAGTCAATACTTCCCAGCAAAAAAGTCATTACTAAGTAATGACTTTATTCAGTAAAATTTGGCAGTAGTAACTACTTACAAATATTCCGTAAAAGTCATTATTTTTACATGGGGATGTCATAGGAAGGAAGTACTTCCTTAAATATGTTTTTTAAGTACATACTTAACCACATACCGGCAGCCGAAAAGAAGCTAAAAAGCATAGTTCTACTTTAGAAAAAATTGAGGTGAAATTATAATCAAATTCAACACTACACATTTTTTTGTTTTTGTTTTTTTTTTCTTTTTCATTCGATACCTGCTAGTTTTGAACACACTAACTTCTGATTTGTAGCCAAACACACTAGGCCACTCGCACGAACAACTAAGGTTGGTTTAACTCATTCATGTACACCAACATGTTTTTGTAATTTTGTAAACAAAAAACACCCATGCCGACGCTGAGCTTTGAATACTCAACTCTAGAATTTGTAGTCGGACACACTAGCTCAGTGCCACCATACTCATTACTTAGTAAGTAAGTAGTAAGTAAGGAAGAAACTAGTTATGTGTAAACTGTTATATATATATATCCTGCCTGATAATGCGGAGTGTAATGAGCACTCATTACCCTGTAATGCAAGAAGTAATGACATGTGCTTACCAAATTTTTGCTGGGTTCTTGAGAAATTAGCCCGAAAGGTGTAAAAAACCCTATGGTTTATGTAGTGGCTGGAGAGCACCGTAACTCTCGAACTGATCAACCGATTTGGTCCAAAATTTGGCCTTCGTCATATTTTGTCCAAACTTAGTTTCAGTTCGTAGGTGGGCAATACCGGTCCACAAATTCCGGTACTTCCCCCAACATTTAAAAAAAATGTCACTAAAATAGTATGCACGAGATCTCTTGAACGGGGAACCAATTTGGTCAAAACTTTGGATCTCTGATTATATTTTGTCCAAATTTAGTTTAACTTCTAAAATGGTCCATCGGTCTTCTCCTTAGAGTTACTTTCCCACAAAAGTACAAAATTCGTGTCTAAGTGCAGTTTAGGGGCTGTTCGAAGATCCTTTCGGAATGTATACCGATGCTATTCGTTGCGGCCCTTTTTACAGCGATATTATGTTTTCCGTTGGCAATTCCATGCTTCCTGGCTGAAATGACCAGCGGGCGTCATATCTATCGAAAAGATATGACTCCGAAAATAAGATCCACTTCAATAATGGAATATTTTGGCTCATTCCTTCAAGTACCTCTTCCGCAACACATTTGAACTTTAATCCTAATAAAATTTTTTGTCGGCAAGTTCAAAGAAAATGGTAGTATGTCGCGTTTTTCTATATGTTTTGCCCTTGTCGGAAAAGGTTGTAAGTCCACAAAACGCACAATTTTGAGTACGAAAAGGTCGTAAGTCCACAGGAAAATGTATACTTTAAAAGAATACTACACCTAATGTAGTTCATATATAATGTTTACCGTCATCCATGGTTGGGGTACAATGTAAAGAACTAGCCTACACTTTTGGATGATAATCGGATGATATTTGGCGGAGCCTGTGGACAAAACTTTTGAACAAAAATGTGATAATTTCTATATTGAAACGAAAATTTACATTTGAAATCTATTTTCCCCTATAAGCGAACTGATTCGGAAAGATGGACCATTTTCATTGATACAAATTGGGATGCTGTGTGCGTTCAAATACCTCATATATTGAAAAATTTAAAAAAAAATCAAAAATTTTACTGTTTTAATGTCGTATATCTTACTTAACTTTATCAACTGGTCATTTGTGGTTTCTCGAGGGACATTCATAGGACGTAGGACATTCACATAACGAGATTAGTGTGTATTCTGAATTCAATAAAGTAATACCTTCTAACGGACGGGTAAGTGCAATGTTTATATTATTAAATGATTCTATAATAATAATTGATTGAAATGTTATTAAACTAAGAAGTCATCATGGTTTTTGAATTTGGAATGGAATTAGACGATGGTGTCATGGGTCTTGTTCCCTATGGTTTTCACGGTGATTCTGAAAGCTCTGATGATGTCAATACCAAACATCCAAGAAGTAATAGAAACTCTTAATTTCAAAAGACGGACAGACGGTCATGATTATACCGACTTAGAATTCTACTCTCGTCGGGTCTTATTGCTAAAATATGTACCCAGGATGGGAGAAACGTAATCGTTCGTAAGTTTTATATATAGCGCATTTAAAAAATAGGGCACCGTTTTAACCCGCTCCTCCGAAATTCAACAAAATATATAGCCTACTTCCACCAAGAGACATTCCTGTGCATAATCTGGAAATTACATGGATCTTAGGGTCGGAGATTCAGCAACCGTTGCCTCGCAAATTAATTTTCTGACCGATACTTTCATAACTTTTGCAAAAAACAGGTCCTGCCCCCGCCCCCTCCGAAATTCAAAAACTATAAAGCCTATTTTCTCCTCGGTTGTTCCTTGCATATTCTCTGAAATTTTCAAAAAAAATCGGTTCAGCCGTATTTGAGTCTATGCGGAACATACAAACATACACACATTGTCTTTTATATATAAGATTTCACACAAAAGTTTTGGTCCATTAAACCCGCGAATTATTATCTGATCATCATGTTAAATTGCAAGCTTCTTCTGTGCCTTAAACTCAAATCATTCTAAAAATTTTACGCCGATCGGAATATTATTGCGATCCCATGACCGCTACAAAATCGGGTAAAAATTTTGGGTTTGGCCCATTTCACACCTTACGATCATAACCAACAGCTAATGGGGTCACTTCTGTTCGGAACCCGACCTCTCCACAAAATTTCGTGACGATCGGTCCAAAATTGAGGCCTGGAGCTTTATTACAATTGTTAATGGATAGACGGATACACATAGCTAGATCGCTTTATCTCATCAAGATATGAAAAAAATGGCAAGGGGAGGGGGTATACGATGAATACTTCGCAATGTTACACGAATATTGGACAAAACAAACTTATAATACCCTTTCCACATTGTTTTGTAAAGTATAAATATTTTATTTTAAAAACGTCCGTAAATTGTAGGAAAAGGTCGTAAGTCCCTACAAAAATACAAAACTGTACAAGGAAAAGGTCGTAAGTCCAAAGAATTCCAATTATCTCCCAAACGCGATGGAATTTTATTAAACAAAGTACAGAAATTGAAGCAGAATAAATAAACGAAAAATACTGCCTTTACCACCATAATAAAATCTTTAATACAGAAAGCGCTGGAATGTTTTTTCTTCCTCCTGAAAAATTTACTGAGAGGGACTTACGACCTTTTCCGACGGAGCAGACGATATACATATATTCTTGAACAGAGTAAAATTCTAAGTCGATACAGCCATGTCCGTCTGACCGTCTGTTGAAATCAAGATACAGCTTGCAATTTTTAAGATAGAGCTTTGAAATTTGGTATAGAAGTTTCTATTACTCCTAGGATGTTTGGTATTGCAAATGGGCTACATCGGTCCACGTTTTGATATAGCCACCATAGAACGGTACCACCCGATTTTCGGTATTTTGAAGGTTTAGCTTCATGATTACACCGAAATGGCTGAAATTTGGTATTAAGTGGTTGTTGGTGGTAAAAAACTTTCCCCCAGAATTTTGTTGGTATGGGTACACGCCTTCATATAGCCCCAATAGAACGGTACCTCCCGATTTTCGTTATTTTTAAGGTTGTGGTCTCAATATTACTACGAAATGGCTGAAATTTGGTATTTATTCTTCGTTGGGGGTACGAAACTCTCCCCCAGTAATTTGTCGGTTCAGGTCCACGCCTTCGTATAGCCCCCATAGAACGGTACCTCCCGATTTTCGGTATTTTGTAGGTTATGGCCAAAATAATCCATTGAATTGGCCGAAATTTGGTATTTAGTCTTCGTTAGGGGTATTCAACTTTCCACTCTAAATTTGTCGGTATAGGTCCACGCCTCCAGATAGCCCCCTTAGAACGGTACCTCCCGATTTTCGGTATTTTGAAGGTTTTAGCTTCGTCATCACACCAAAATGGCTGAGAATTGGTACGTAGCCTTCGTTGGGAATATAAAAGTTTCCCTCAGAATTTTGTTTGTATGGGCCCACTCCTTCATATAGCCCCAAAGAACGGTACCTCCCTAATTCCGGTATTTTGAAGGTTGTAGCCTCAATATTTCTCTGATATTGTTGAAATTTGGTATTTAGTCCTCATTTGAACCCATAGAACTATACCTCCCGATTTTCATTTTTTTGAGGGTTGTGGCCACAACAACAAACAGAAATCGCTGAGATTTGGTATTTACTCTACGTTGGAAGTAAAACCTTTTCCGACTGAATTTCGTCGGTATAGGTCCACGTTTCGATATAGTCCCCATAGAACGGTACCTCCCGATTTTCATAATTGTGATGGATGTGACGTTAATATCCCACCGAAATGCCTGAAATTTTTTATTTAGTCTTTCATGGGTTTATAAAATGTTGCAGAAAAGAATTATCAGTA
This sequence comes from Musca autumnalis, assembly GCF_047663935.1. Taxonomy (NCBI): domain Eukaryota; kingdom Metazoa; phylum Arthropoda; class Insecta; order Diptera; family Muscidae; genus Musca; species Musca autumnalis. Next base: position 252,390,216 of record NW_027411644.1, read on the forward strand.
TAGGTCCAGGTCTTCCTATATCCCCCATAGAAGCGTACCTCGTAATTTACGGTATTTTTTAGGTTTTAACCACATTATTATCCTACTGAAATATCGTAAATTTGGTATTTAGTCTTCTTTGAGTCTTAAAACTTTACGCCAGAAATTTGTCGGTATAGATCGACGTTTTGATATAGCCCCCATAGAACGGCACCTCCCGAATTTCTGTATTTTGGTTTACCGAAATTGCTGAAATTTGGTATTAAGTCTTTTTCCATAAACGAAAGGAAAGTAATTGTTCCATTTTACTTTATAACAAGTTCGGCCCGGCAGAATTTAAAACCGTTCTTACTTGTTTTTTTTTTAATCGGTTAAACATTTGGCTATGTAGAAATGTGTTTAACTTTTCGGGTTTTTATAAATATTTCTTATCTTTTAACAAAACGCCACCTGTTGCTTAATATCACAAGTTTTTATTGTATTGTAAATTTATTTTTATTATTATATTATTTTAAACGCAATAACTCTCCTACAATATAAACACCTATACCTTATATAAATTCTGTCATAATATAATTATAATATAATTACTTCTAATGAAGGCTTAATTACAACAAATAATTCGAATTGTCAAAAGAAAATGTCAACGTATTGTATGAATATTTTGTATTCAAACGTTGACATTGGACATATTTGCATGTTTTGTCATCATATGTCACTCATGACATAGGATCTCCAATTATTTTGTTATTTTGACAATGGGAATCTTACGAATGTGTATTTTTTTTGGCATGTAATTGAATTTAATTTGCTCAGCTGTTTTTTTTTTTTTCATTTGTATTTTATAATAGGGATTATATGTGGGCGATTTTTTTTACTACAATCAAAAATAAAAAAAAAAATATTCATTGTTTAAATTTAGGGTTGTCAATACTTACTGTATAACGTTTTATATATGTTTTGTTTGGGTTGAACATTCAAATAAATCTATCTAATGTGGAGATGCTGAAAACAAATGAAATATGAATAATAAATGATTTATTTTTGTGTGTGGATTTACTAGATTTTTTTAATTTTCTCTTTCGAATAAAATGTACCGAAAACATAATTATCATATACATTATTACATTTAGAAAAATTTTCTATTACTTCTTTTTATATTATTTGAAATTAAAAGTAAAACAAAAAAATTAAAATTATTAAAAAAACACTGAGGACGATGTCTATGTTCGAACCAATCCCTTCTGGCCAATTAGCCAACAACTAGCTGACTGATTCATTTTTCAATGATTTTTCTCCCTTGTTTCTGTTGTTGTAGATAAACTTAAAATTAATGAAGAGCCTAATTGAAATCGTTAAGATTTTAATTAGATGATGAATCGTTTGTTGTAGGCAATAAGATAACCGCATTACAAATATTCTTGTTCTATATCAAATTTAATGACTTTGAGTTACCGGAGTAATTAATAAAGCGACTACTGAATGCCTGCCTTATATTTCTAAATTTAAAGATAATGAGTTAATAACAAGCTGTTTAATTATTAATCATTTCAAGTTGTTGTTGCTGCTAATTACTGGAGCAACAATCAATTATAATTACCATGGCTGTAAGCTACACTGTGTAATAAATATCTTAGGCGCATAGAGTTTTTGGAGAAACTCTTAAGGCCTCAGTAGCTATTTGTCACGTTATATTTATAATTAATATCTATAAATATAATTGTTTCTAAACAAATAAATAATATTTTCATTCCACTGTAGTACTTTAGTGATAACACCAAAGATGGCTAGCTGAACTTACATTTTAAGAGAAATTTTATATTTTATATTCTATATTTTATATTTGATATTTTAAATTTAATATTTTGTATTTTATATTTTTAATTTATAGTTTATTTTTTATATTATTTATTTTATACTAGCAGACCCCGGTCCAAGTTGCACTATGTCGCGAGTTCATATTAACTGTGGCCAAAAATAGAAGGAGTTGTTGTAGGTACATCAATTTTGGTACACATACCTATTATTGACTTACAAACTCCAGGACAAAAAACCACCATGGAACCGTACCTCCCTATTTTCAGTATTTTGAAAGTTTTAGTCATAATGACCAACCGAAATTACGGAAATTTGGTGGTTAGTCTTCAGAAGAGGTATGAAACATTCCAACTGATAATTTTGGGTGTAGGTTCACGTTTTGATATAGCCCCCATAGAGCGGTACCTCCCGATTATTGGTATTTTGAAGATTTTAGCCTCACTATTACACGGAAATTGCTGAAATTTGGTATTTAGTCTTCGGTGGGGGCACAAAACTTTCACATTGAAAATTGTCTGCATAGGTCCACGCCTTCATATAGCCCCCATAGGACGGTAACTCCCGATTTTCAGTATTTTGGAGGTTTTAGCCTGATTATCACACCGAAATGTGTGAAAATTGGTATTAAGTCTTCGTTGGGGGCTTATAATGTTGTGGCCTCAATATCCACCCAAAATTACTGAAATTTGGTGTTCAGTCTTCATATTTTTTTGTGAGCTTATTGAATACATCAAACTCTTGTCTTTATATATGAGAATTTTCCTTTAAAAACGTTTTTTGACCGATATGTGGTCAAAAACGGTCCATTTTTTTGTAAAACATCGAATTTCGCTACTCACCATTTTTTTTTAAAAAATTGATATTTTTAAAAGATTCTCGTTTTAAAGCAAGATTATTACGAACTTAATAAGCCCACAAATATATGATGATCGGTTCATTCGTTTTCGCGCTATAGCCAACAACGCAAAGCGATTTGTTAAAATAGGGGGTAACCCCTGAGTGATGTGGTCGCTGAAAAAGAGAATTAACATGTTCGTCTGCAAACCTCTGCTGCTGGAACCTTTATCTGTTTGAAGTACTCACTTTTCAAAACTCAAACAACAAATAATATCGATATACACTTTTATACAATTTGTTCCATTCCACTAATTTTACAATTTGGTTCACAAAATCGATGTAGTAAGTACCACAGACTTGGGTAGCTGTAAACACCATATGATCACTATTTACTTCCAAACAAAATTAAATCCATGTTTATTACATCCAAAGCAACTTTAAAAATTTATTTTAGAACGATAAATTACTTTAAATTTTAAAATTTTAGAGCATAATACAAGTTATTAATTTTAGTAAAATAAGGACAAAAAAACATATTTCCAACAATTATCGGATTTGAACCTTTCCATGGACAAAACTACTTGACAAATCAATACCATAATTCAAATTCCTTCAAATTGAGATGTTTACTATAAATTCTCATCAATAAATTTGTATTCCGAAGTACTTGATTGTGACCATTTTTGGCCTCGGTCGTGACACTGTGCGTTGCTGGCCCGTCGTAATGAGTTTTAATGACAACTTTTTCTGGACTTTATGCTTTACAATTCAAAAAATTGGTATTTTCTACCTCGCTTCTTCGGTCCATTCTCAAACCGAGGAGGATTTTAAATATATCTACAGATTTTGGTTGTAACCTTTCTATTTCAATTTCTATTCTATTCTAGCGATGGAAATCGGTTAAGTACTATTGGAGATATAACATTAAAAAAACAGGCGTGGTCGGGTCTTTAATCCGTAAATTTTTAAAGTGATACATGCGTAATTTTTGCAAATTTCCCCCCTGGAATTTAATAAAATATGCAGCCTGTTTTCGGAAAAAAATTAAATTGGAAATTTAATTTGAAAATTGAAAAAAGTGAGTGTGCTAAAATTTTCTTTCCATAAAAACCTAAGTTGGGTTATGACGGCATTTGATTTTTATTCATAAAAATATGGCGTTTTTTTTAAATATGACAAAGGGAAGTACACCGCCCCTTCGAAATTCAAGGAAATATGCATCCTATTTCCACCGAAAGCCATCCCTGTACATTGTAACGTGGTTTTCTCGTCTGCTGGGGTAAGTCCAGTCGCGTCCAGGGTCTCCATAAGGCCTCACTAAAACTTACGAAATAAAAGACTAGTTTTATCCCTCCTAGGGTTTCATCTTGATACTAATTCAATGAAATGCGATATTGATAGGCTTGAGAAGGCTTGTAGTAAGGCCGGTGATAAGGGTGACAAACTGTTAGGAGTGATGTTGATCGATGTTTCAGTATCGACGACGTTCGTTAATGATCGTTCACGACGAACCTGATTGACAATCGGGTTCTGCGCTAATTGTGGAGAAGAAGCTGGTTGGCATTCGGGATCTGCGATTTAGCGATGATCGGGAACGTGTTGATTGCTGATCATTCGTTTGACGATGATATTATGGAATTCGGAAACTCGGCTGACGATGATCGTGAACTCGGCTGATGAAGGACGATGACAGCAGTCGATGAACAGGAACGAAGAATTTGGTTAATTCTACGATTTAGTGATGATCGGGAACGTGTTGATTGATGATGATAACGCTACAATAGTTAATGCTACGATCTCGTCCAAGCTACTACGTATCTCTATAAACAGGGAACCGACGTTCCTGTGGAGGACAGACTACTGAAGTACCTGTGTGAGACGGAAAGCCGAAGCTTCCGTGTGAGACAGAAAGTTGAAGTCTCTATGTGGGACAGAAAGCCGAAGTCTCACTGTGGGACAGAAAGCAGAAGATTCTGTGTGGAGTAGAAAACCGAAGTCTCTGTGTGGAACAGGAAACCGAAGTCTCTGTGAGGGACAGTAAACATGGATTCACTGTGTGCAATGTATTAATGGTACAGCCACAATGGGTAGTCCCTTCCAAAACTTGCAAACGCAACTCGCCACCAACGATTACCTTGGTGGATAGCAAGCCCCAGCAGTAGCAAGCTGACTTCAATGACGAAAACTGAAATACTTAAGGTTCAGCTAGTATGAAGTGTATGAGAATTATTCTGCATTGATTACAGCAAGCGAATGACTTCAATGCATGACTGGGGTAGATGGAGGTGACGTTGAGTGCACGCTGATTCACTGCTACTGTGATGGCAGGGGTAGACCGTAGGTGTTGTTGTATGTGTGTGCCATTTGTCACGTTACAACATTCCCTGAAAAATTCAGGAAAAGCGTAGTAGTAGTAGTTTTGTAGATGTAACACATTTTAAAAAGTGGGCGTGGTCAAGTCTTTTGTTCCTAAAAAAGTAGATAAGGTCGGACAACCACAATTGTCTCGTCTAATTATTTTAAATATTGCATTTTTTAAAAATAGCGTATAGGAGAAGTACCTCGCCCCTCCGAAACTAAATTTGTAGCCTATTTTCGCCGGGGGCCATTGCTGTACATTCCATGACAATTTCAGAAAAATTAGTTCAGTTTTTGTAAAAAGATAAAAATTAAAAATTGAAAAATGTTCAGGTTCAGCTCATGGTTCAGGTTATGGCGAACATTTCACAAAAAGAGTTATCCAAATCGGTCCAGCCGTTCTCAGCTGATGCCATTAACAAAGAACGACATTTTATTTTATATTTTATTTTTTATATTTTACATTTTATATATTATCTATTGGTTTGTTCCAGAACTGCAAGAATCTACTAATTTTTACTAATTTGTACTATTTTTTCCGATAACATACATGAAAAAATGCTATCGTTGTAAAAATAGTAGCTTCTTGCAGGTTCTGGAACAGAGCATATATGTATGTATATGAAAGAGTTGAGTGATGATGACTGACAGATCAACACCGCCCAGACGAAACGGCTGAAGCTAGAATCTTGGAGTTTTGGTTGGCGGTTAGTCTTGGGGCGAAGGTGGCCGATAAGGCTGGGTTTTTGGAAATTCGTCCTAGAAGGGTGCGAAAGGTACTAAAATGTACTAAAAATTGTGTAATTTGTGTGGTTGACCGACTAAAAATCAACGCCCAGACGAAACGGCTGAACGTAGAATATTGAAATTTTGGGTGGTGGTTAGTCTTGGGGCGAGGGTTGTCGATAAGGCTGGGTTTTTGGAAATTCGTCCTAGAAGGGTGCGAACTATAAGTGTACGATACGTACAAAAAAGTACTAAATTTAGTACAATTTTATATTATTTGAACGGATAGAGCTAAAAGCTTAAAATTTGGACTGAGAATCAGAGTTGAGAAGTAGGGTTGATACAAGGAGGTGGTTTTGTTAATGTGTACTCATGTAAACGAAATGTTCTAAATGTTACTAAATTTGGTAAAATTTGGATTTGGGTAAACGGATGGAGCTGGAATCCTGAAATTTGGAATTGAGATTACTGTTGGAGTATAGAATTGAGGAAGTTTTGGAAATTCGTACTTATGGGTACAAAAAGTAGTAAATGGTACAAAATTTAGTACAATATTTATTTGGGTGAACGGGTAGATCTGGAATCCTGAAATTTGGAATTAAGATTACTGTCGGAGTGTAGGACTGTGGTAGTTTTGGAAATTCGTATTTATGTTTTCGAAAAGTACTAAACGGTACTAAATTTGGTACAATTTGGATTTGGGCAAGCCGATAGAGCTGGAATATTAAAATTTGGAATTAAAATTACTGTTAGAGTGTAGGATTCAGATATGGAGGTGGTTTTGTAAAGTCGTACTTATGTGTTCGAAAAGTACTAATCCCCTGTTTTTGTAACTAATTTTTGTTCGTTCGTCTATATTCGTAATAATTTAGGCCTCCATAGCTCAGCCCCCAGAAGACATACATACCTAAGTTTTCGTATACCCGTTCCATATATCGTTAAGAATTCCTCATTTAAAAATCAGCGCTCTGCATTTGCGCTAAAGCGAGTAAATCGATCTACAAAATTTGACAATTCGTGTGAAAAGAATAAAATTTTTTACAAAAACAGGGGGTAAATGGTACTTAATTTATTACAACTTGGATTTGGGTGAACTGATACACGCAGAGAAAAAAATATGTTTGATCCAACAATATTCCAAGAGCAAAATATGTATGTGTTAACATATTGTTGGATTCCTTATGTAGTATTGTGAATCCAACAATCGTTTTTGTTAAATCCAAAAATAGTTTGTGTCAACTGAACAATATTTCTCTCTTTTCTTCGAAAATTCTTTTCTCTTCTCTCGCTATTCTATCCCGTATTAAAAAAAAACAATTTTGGTGAGTTGTGGTGTTTGTATTACTTGCTGCCTTTATCTTTGTTTTTGTGTGTATGTATACCAACAATGAGATTCTTGTTTTTATTTGTTTCTGTTTTGTTTCATTCTTCTTTCCTTTTCATGTTTGTTATGGTGTTTTATTATTCCTTATGTTGTGGTGGCTGCTTGTGGCTTTTTGTTTGTCTTTGTTGTCAGCTGAAGTAGCAAACCATGTATTGCGTTCATCAATGCTCGTAATATTATACGCGATATTTATATCAAAGTTGTGTGGAAAGTGTATATGAGAAGTATATACACTCAAATCAAAAAATTTAGTATCTGGTTTTCAGGGCTGACAATATGTTTTGTAAAAAATTTAGATTATGATTGTTCCTACAATCGGTATTGTTAACGATTTTTACAATATTGCGGAAATTCGAAAGTTGTTTTTGTTTTCTATGTTCGGAACAAAAGATGGTATTTTTGGATTTGGATTACAATGTTTGTACAAAACAAATACATTTTTGGAACCAAAATAGATATTTTTGTTCCAACAAAACCGAAAAATATTTTTTCTCTGCGTGTAGAACTAGAATCCTGAAATATGAAACTAAGATTAATGTTTGAGTATGGGATTGAGATAGTTTTGGAAAATCGTACTTACTTGTACGAAAAGTACTAAATGGTATTAAATTTGTTACAATTTGGATTTGTCGTAACGGATCGAGCTGGAATACTGAGATTTGGAATTAAGATTGCTATTGGGGTGTAGGATTGAGGATATTTTGAAAATTTTTACTTATGGGCACAAAACGTACTGAATGGTACTAACTGTGGTACAATTTGGATTTGGATAGAGCTGAAACACTGAAATTTGGAATCAAGATTACTGTTGGAGTGTAGGATTGACGACGTTTTGAAGTTCGTACTTATGGGTACGAAAAGTACTAAATGGAACTAAGTGGTACGAATAGAGCTCGAATCCTGAAATTTGGAATTAAGATTACTGCGTTAGTGTAGTTTTGAGGAAGCTTTGAAAATTCGTACTTATGTGTACGAAAGGTTCTAACTGCTATAGAATTTTAAATCATTTTTATTGTGGGAGGAGGTTTCGGAAATTCGTACTTGTGTATTTATATGAAATTACTATTATTGGGCTTCGAAGAACTGATGGTGCTGAAAATGAGATTGGAAGTTGGAATAAATAGTTATACCCAAGTGTATGAAAAGTACTAAATTTGGTACAATTTTGTTATTGCATGAACGATAACACTGTGTGTAATTTTTTGAGTCATGTTTTATTAACCATATTCTGACTCCACAGTGTGATAGAACACAAAGAACAAGAAGACACCGTTCATTGGCATTTCGTATGTTCCAGAAAGTTGTTTATTGATGCTAAAATATTGTGGTTGATTGTTTTCTTGAATTGTTTTGCTATTTTGACCATTAAGATCCGTTTCTACAGAGTTCGTACATTCTAGAAAGGTGTTTATAGAGATCTGAGGTACATTTTGGTAGTTGTTTGTTTCCTTCAAATTTGATCGGTTTGATAGCTGTATAACAAAACTTGAGAAAAAATGTAAAAGAAATTTGACTATGGCGATTTTGACCTTGCAGATGAAGTTTGATGGATTATATTATATTATATCTTTAAGATAAGAGGCACAACTTTGCCTTTGAGATGAATTCGAATTTCCTAACGGTTCGGAAGATATAGTCCTGACGAAATGACCCTTTTTACATCAAAGCCTCAAACATTTGGAGGCCTATAACCGCGAAAGTTGATGAGATACGAAAAAACGGCGAGACACGAGTCCTCTCTTATTTGGTTTTCTATCACAGAATATGGTTAATAATTTTCGTTTTGCACAGTGTAATATAAGTTTTTTTGAGATGCTTATAAATTCTGAAATTTGGTTTGTGGGTCGCTGATGGCTGAAATGTATGGAAATGTCTACTATAAGGCTACAAAAAGTACTAAATGGTACCAACATTGGTCTTGGGTTTCTTTGTTTACAAGAATGTTTTAACATCTGAGGACAGAAATTGGTATTACGAGGGCGGTTCGGAAACTTCTTAGCCTATCAATGAAAGAGATTAGTTAGTTTTCCAAAAATATTTTTATTTTTCAATATAATTTCCTGAAACTTCAATACACTTAGTCCAACGCTTTTCTAGCAATTCTATCCCTTGATTAAAATAGTTTTCCTCAAGGTCTTCAAAATAGTGGTTTACAACTGTAATTGCATCTTCATTTGAGGTAAAACGCTTGCCAGCAAGGAATTTTTTTAAGATTTGGAAACAAGTAAATGTCACTGGGAGCTAAATCAGGAGAATAAGGTGGGTGCTCAAGCAACTCGTACTTTAATTCGTTGATTTTAGTCATTGTTAAAATACTCTTGTGCGCTGGTGCGTTGTCTTGATGAAAAATTATTTTTTTGTGTTGTAAGCCAGGACGCTTTTCTCGAATTTGTACATTTAATTGATCCAAAAGGATGCAATAGTACTCTGAATTTATTGTTTTACCCTTTTGCAGATAGTCAATCAATAAACCAAAAACCCGTTGCCATAACCTACCACCCGATTGAATTGTTTTTGCCTTCTTTGGGGCACTTCCTCCAGCTTCAGTCCATCGTTTGGATTGTTCTTTTGTCTCTGGAGTATAGTGGTGGATCCATGTCTCATCAACAGTTACGAAACGACGCTAAAAATCCATTTTATTTCGCTTAAAACGATCCAAACAAGCTTGAGAAATGTTCATTCTTATGCGTTTTTGATCGACTGTTAACAAATGCGGCACCCATCTTGCAGAAAGCTTTTTCATCTGTAGTTCTTCATGCAAAATTAAATGGACTCGAACATTTGAGATGCCCATGATATTAGCAATTTCACGCACTTTTAATCGTCGATCATTTAATACCATATCATGCACTTTGGCTACAATTTCTGTTGTTGTTGCTGTTTTTGCACGTCCACTACGTGGTTCATCTTCAATGCTTGTACGACCACGTTTAAATTCAGCCACCCAATTTTTTACTGTTGCATATGAAGGAGCACTTTCACCTAACACATTCACCATATCATTAGAATTTCTTGTCCCGATAAACATTTTTTATGTAAATATTTAATGACAGCACGCATTTCTAATTTTTCCATTGTAAAAAAATTGCGGATGCGTCTTTTTTGACCACCTGTTTTTATATGAAGGAGTTGCCAGATCGAAACAAAATTTAACATGTGTTCATAACATGTGTTCTAAAACACTTAACTTTTTTCTGTTTATACCGCGCTATTTGTGCTAGGCTAAGAAGTTTCCGAACTGCACGCATAGTGCAATAAAACTTTCAGTGTTCGCCATTTCCAAAGTAAATATTGTTTATTTGTTTTTTATATCCTTTCCGCATACGAAGTAGCGGTCACTTTGCTTGTATTTTATATTTTAATTTTTTATAGTTTTTCAGTGTAGTTCCGATACTGCGGACACTCGTTAGTCCGTAATTCGGACATCACATATTTTTCTTACCTCGATAATCCGGACACCAATATTTTATTCCTTTCTTGAGCATTAGATTCTTATTTATTTCATTGACGTTTTCGTTGTTAGCAATATCAACTGATGTTATACATAAGAAAAATTAAGTTTTTGATCCAAAACTCGAATCAAAAACACTTCTTAAGATTTTAATATTTACAGTTGATGGTGCTCCTTAATAAAATAAAAGTTCGAATTACGTTTTAAAGCTTTTCATTATACAAAAAAAAAAAAAAAACACACACACACATCTCCACATTAATGACATAACCATACCAACTATGATCGTCCTTGTGTGGCACATAACATGTTAAAGGTTTGTTACGACGACAATTCAAAGCCCTGAAAACACGTCAAAATGGTAGCTTTATTTTTATGACGCCTATAAAAACATTTGCACCAACAATTGTTGCATGCTCTTGTAATGGTAATGACAGCAGTCCTGTACACAACCGTATGACTGGTTGCTTGACTTAAACAATAATTGTCGCTTTCCTTTGGATTCTTTTTCCTAGAATTGCCCTTTCGTATAGTTTTGTTTTGCGTCGGAATTGTACTTTTCTCCTAGAAATGTGAATGTGTCGAAGGACAACAAACTGAAACTGCTTCACAATTATATAAGCCTCATAAATCGTATACAGTTGAAATGGGTTTACATAAGAACGAACTGCTGGTAAATGTTTACTTTGATTGGTTTACATAAAAAATAAAGGGTATTTTCAGTGATACTATTGCAGATAATAGAATCGAGTGGAGACGACAACATCTTATCAAATTTAATACGTGCAATTTTATATAAAATTATTACCTACTTCGTTCAAAATGGCCGAGAGCTGTACAAATACTACGGTAACGAATTAAAATGGTTCGTAGCCAGGGTCAAGTACCAAGATGGTATATTGGTCCATTTCTCCAGGTGTCTCCTCCACAAATATTTTTACGCTTAAATACCAATTGGGACTATTTCTCGGGTAGTGTTGAAATTTTAATTGGGGCCCACTTCGCGAATTGTTCGGGTTTTTTTTCTGGGAGAAGCAATACTTGCCCACATGAAGTCGAACCTGCCATATATATGGTCCATCGCACGATGCTTATGACACCGGGTTAATGTGTCTACCAACGCCCTCACACTAAAGTGTGAGTTCAAAGTTGCTCACATGGCTTTGGACGTGATGACCTCCTGCCTCTCTCTTGGTCAGGCACCTGGTTGACAATGCAACTCCACATTCGAGAAGAAGCTCTGGAATTGATTCTAAAACGCAGCCACAGCGATGCTCCTCCAAGGGGGCTTACAACAACCGTCGGGCTAGATCCGAAGATCTAGGTGCACTTGACACCCGCAGTACCAGAATATAGCCCACGCTCAAATATGTATGCTGGAGACAATCAAAATTTTTTGTCATAAAAATTTAATACTATTCAGCTTGCCATAAACGAATTTTTTAATTTGTTATAATTAATCTTTTATGGAGTATTGTAAAGAATACCTTTCCCAGGCATGTCAAAATATTTAACAAAACATTTATTATTCAACAAAAGATCAAATTAAAGCCATGCCACCACCTCCACTTTTGTGGCCATTATGTGTGAAAAAGAAACTTCAATTCATCATTCGTCATTGTCGTGGTCGTCGTCGTACACATGATTGTCGAAGTCTTTACCAAATTTGCAAAACAAAAAATTCAGTTAGGATCTATAGAAGAAAAGCAACTTTTTTTCTATCCACGACCAAAGCTAACATTTCAATTGTCTCAAGAGTTTGGCTTAAACAAAATGTATTGTTCGTTCACACGAATGTGGTTAAATGGTTTTCTGTATATCTTTTGTCATATCGAAAAAAGTTGGTCTTAAAGCAAACAAAAAAATATACGGAACAGTGGAGTCATTATGAAAATAGTAGTAGGCAAATAATGAGCAAATTTGAAAGAACTAACGATTTTGGAAATTCGTTAATGTGAATACAAGTTTTTTATAATAATGATAAGGATTTCTATAATTAATTTACTTCGAAGGAAAAGAGATATGTAGTAATAGTAGAAGTGGTGCCATTGAAGCCATTATTGGTATAAATAATCATTGTTTGATAAATATTACACTGTGATTGTGTATTTTCTCTATGACAAAGTCCACATGAGTCCTCTTAAATGTATATACTTTATACAATTTAAATATGTTATTGAACACAGTGTCTAATATTGCAGACAAGTTACTAAACTTACCCCCTCCATTTACAACATATTTTGTATTTGATGCCAATTATTATTGGAATATTGTCAAAATATTCCATTTCAGTCATGGCCATAGAATGCCAAGTTTTAACTAACAACTACTGACAGATAGAGTAAAGCTAGACGGCCAAGGAATGCCTGACTGGCAGTCTGGTGGCTACCTTTTCTTCCTACCTATCACTGACAAAATGATAATTTTCGTTGTCTTTTGTGAAATCCTCAATGCTCTAAGAAAGGAAAATATTAATGTGGTTTTCTTTCTTATTTTTTCTTCCAAGACATTCTCTTGGCATTTATTAACATTTTAATAAAAAGAAAACAGTAACGTCAGTTAGTCAGTCAGCCAGCCAGCAAGCAAACCACAAACAAAAACACACACATCCAATCCTCCGTGCTTTTTTCATTGTTCAGGTGCGATAGAGAACACCTTGAAACTTTGTATACATTTTTGTTTGTTTATTATTGTTTTTTGGTGTCTGTGCTGAAGTTTGTTTTTGTTTTGATTGGCTGTGAATAATATTTTTCCATTTTAATTAGCTTTTTTTGATGGCAATGTGTGAAAATTAAGCAATTAAAAAATGCAAATTTGTTGGAAGTTGAAGGTGGGGAAAAATTTTGTTGATGATCTCTCAGCAAATATAGTTGGAAAATCCACGTCTATTGCTGTGATGGTCCTTTAAAAAAATATTAAAAATCCACGCCTATTGCTGTGATGGTCCTTTAAAAAAATATTAAAAATCCACGCCTATTGCTGTGATGGTCCTTTAAAAAATATTAAAAATCCACGCCTTTTGCTTTGATGGTCCCTTGAAAAAATATTAAAAATCCACGCATTTTGCTTTGATGGTCCCTTAAAAAAATATTAAAAATCCACGCCTTTTGCTTTGATGGTGCCTTGAAAAAATATTAAAAATCCACGCCTTTTGCTTTGATGGTCCCTTGAAAAAATATTAAAAATCCACGCCTTTTGCTTTGATGGTCCCTTGAAAAAATATTAAAAATCCACGCCTATTGCTGTGATGGTCCCTTGAAAAAATATTAAAAATCCACGCCTATTGCTGTGATGGTCCCTTGAAAAAATATTAAAAATCCACGCATATTGCTGTGATGGTCCCTTGAAAAAATATTAAAAATCCACGCCTATTGCTGTGATGGTCCCTTGAAAAAATATTAAAAATCCACGCCTATTGCTGTGATGGTCCCTTGAAAAAATATTAAAAATCCACGCCTATTGCTGTGATGGTCCCTTGAAAAAATATTAAAAATCCACGCCTATTGCTGTGATGGTCCCTTGAAAAAATATTAAAAATCCACGCCTATTGCTGTGATGGTCCCTTGAAAAAATATTAAAAATCCACGCCTATTGCTGTGATGGTCCCTTGAAAAAATATTAAAAATCCACGCCTATTGCTGTGATGGTCCCTTGAAAAAATATTAAAAATCCACGCCTATTGCTGTGATGGTCCCTTGAAAAAATATTAAAAATCCACGCCTATTGCTGTGATGGTCCCTTGAAAAAATATTAAAAATCCACGCCTATTGCTGTGATGGTCCCTTGAAAAAATATTAAAAATCCACGCCTATTGCTGTGATGGTCCCTTGAAAAAATATTAAAAATCCACGCCTATTGCTGTGATGGTCCCTTGAAAAAATATTAAAAATCCACGCCTATTGCTGTGATGGTCCCTTGAAAAAATATTAAAAATCCACGCCTATTGCTGTGATGGTCCCTTGAAAAAATATTAAAAATCCACGCCTATTGCTGTGATGGTCCCTTGAAAAAATATTAAAAATCCACGCCTATTGCTGTGATGGTCCCTTGAAAAAATATTAAAAATCCACGCCTATTGCTGTGATGGTCCCTTGAAAAAATATTAAAAATCCACGCCTATTGCTGTGATGGTCCCTTGAAAAAATATTAAAAATCCACGCCTATTGCTGTGATGGTCCCTTGAAAAAATATTAAAAATCCACGCCTATTGCTGTGATGGTCCCTTGAAAAAATATTAAAAATCCACGCCTATTGCTGTGATGGTCCCTTGAAAAAATATTAAAAATCCACGCCTATTGCTGTGATGGTCCCTTGAAAAAATATTAAAAATCCACGCCTATTGCTGTGATGGTCCCTTAAAAAAAATATTAAAAATCCACGCCTATTGCTGTGATGGTCCCTTGAAAAAATATTAAAAATCCACGCCTATTGCTGTGATGGTCCCTTGAAAAAATATTAAAAATCCACGCCTATTGCTGTGATGGTCCCTTGAAAAAATATTAAAAATCCACGCCTATTGCTGTGATGGTCCCTTGAAAAAATATTAAAAATCCACGCCTATTGCTGTGATGGTCCCTTGAAAAAATATTAAAAATCCACGCCTATTGCTGTGATGGTCCCTTAAAAAAAATATTAAAAATCCACGCCTATTGCTGTGATGCTCCCTTGAAAAAATATTAAAAATCCACGCCTATTGCTGTGATGGTCCCTTGAAAAAATATTAAAAATCCACGCCTATTGCTGTGATGGTCCCTTGAAAAAATATTAAAAATCCACGCCTATTGCTGTGATGGTCCCTTGAAAAAATATTAAAAATCCACGCCTATTGCTGTGATGGTCCCTTGAAAAAATATTAAAAATCCACGCCTATTGCTGTGAAAAAATATTAAAAATCCACGCCTATTGCTGTGAAAAAATATTAAAAATCCACGCCTATTGCTGTGATGGTCCCTTGAAAAAATATTAAAAATCCACGCCTATTGCTGTGATGGTCCCTTGAAAAAATATTAAAAATCCACGCCTATTGCTGTGATGGTCCCTTGAAAAAATATTAAAAATCCACGCCTATTGCTGTGATGGTCCCTTGAAAAAATATTAAAAATCCACGCCTATTGCTGTGATGGTCCCTTGAAAAAATATTAAAAATCCACGCCTATTGCTGTGATGGTCCCTTGAAAAAATATTAAAAATCCACGCCTATTGCTGTGATGGTCCCTTGAAAAAATATTAAAAATCCACGCCTATTGCTGTGATGGTCCCTTGAAAAAATATTAAAAATCCACGCCTATTGCTGTGATGGTCCCTTGAAAAAATATTAAAAATCCACGCCTATTGCTGTGATGGTCCCTTGAAAAAATATTAAAAATCCACGCCTATTGCTGTGATGGTCCCTTGAAAAAATATTAAAAATCCACGCCTATTGCTGTGATGGTCCCTTGAAAAAATATTAAAAATCCACGCCTATTGCTGTGATGGTCCCTTGAAAAAATATTAAAAACCCACGCCTATTGCTGTGATGGTCCCTTGAGAAAATATTAAAAATCCACGCCTATTGCTGTGATGGTCCCTTGAAAAAATATTAAAAATCCACGCCTATTGCTGTGATGGTCCCTTGAAAAAATATTAAAAATCCACGCCTATTGCTGTGATGGTCCCTTGAAAAAATATTAAAAATCCACGCCTATTGCTGTGATGGTCCCTTGAAAAAATATTAAAAATCCACGCCTATTGCTGTGATGGTCCCTTGAAAAAATATTAAAAATCCACGCCTATTGCTGTGATGGTCCCTTGAAAAAATATTAAAAATCCACGCCTATTGCTGTGATGGTCCCTTGAAAAAATATTAAAAATCCACGCCTATTGCTGTGATGGTCCCTTGAAAAAATATTAAAAATCCACGCCTATTGCTGTGATGGTCCCTTGAAAAAATATTAAAAATCCACGCCTATTGCTGTGATGGTCCCTTGAAAAAATATTAAAAATCCACGCCTATTGCTGTGATGGTCCCTTGAAAAAATATTAAAAATCCACGCCTATTGCTGTGATGGTCCCTTGAAAAAATATTAAAAATCCACGCCTATTGCTGTGATGGTCCCTTGAAAAAATATTAAAAATCCACGCCTATTGCTGTGATGGTCCCTTGAAAAAATATTAAAAATCCACGCCTATTGCTGTGATGGTCCCTTGAAAAAATATTAAAAATCCACGCCTATTGCTGTGATGGTCCCTTGAAAAAATATTAAAAATCCACGCCTATTGCTGTGATGGTCCCTTGAAAAAATATTAAAAATCCACGCCTATTGCTGTGATGGTCCCTTGAAAAAATATTAAAAATCCACGCCTATTGCTGTGATGGTCCCTTGAAAAAATATTAAAAATCCACGCCTATTGCTGTGATGGTCCCTTGAAAAAATATTAAAAATCCACGCCTATTGCTGTGATGGTCCCTTGAAAAAATATTAAAAATCCACGCCTATTGCTGTGATGGTCCCTTGAAAAAATATTAAAAACCCACGCCTATTGCTGTGATGGTCCCTTGAGAAAATATTAAAAATCCACGCCTATTGCTGTGATGGTCCCTTGAAAAAATATTAAAAATCCACGCCTATTGCTGTGATGGTCCCTTGAAAAAATATTAAAAATCCACGCCTATTGCTGTGATGGTCCCTTGAAAAAATATTAAAAATCCACGCCTATTGCTGTGATGGTCCCTTGAAAAAATATTAAAAATCCACGCCTATTGCTGTGATGGTCCCTTGAAAAAATATTAAAAATCCACGCCTATTGCTGTGATGGTCCCTTGAAAAAATATTAAAAATCCACGCCTATTGCTGTGATGGTCCCTTGAAAAAATATTAAAAATCCACGCCTATTGCTGTGATGGTCCCTTGAAAAAATATTAAAAATCCACGCCTATTGCTGTGATGGTCCCTTGAAAAAATATTAAAAATCCACGCCTATTGCTGTGATGGTCCCTTGAAAAAATATTAAAAATCCACGCCTATTGCTGTGATGGTCCCTTGAAAAAATATTAAAAATCCACGCCTATTGCTGTGATGGTCCCTTGAAAAAATATTAAAAATCCACGCCTATTGCTGTGATGGTCCCTTGAAAAAATATTAAAAATCCACGCCTATTGCTGTGATGGTCCCTTGAAAAAATATTAAAAATCCACGCCTATTGCTGTGATGGTCCCTTGAAAAAATATTAAAAATCCACGCCTATTGCTGTGATGGTCCCTTGAAAAAATATTAAAAATCCACGCCTATTGCTGTGATGGTCCCTTGAAAAAATATTAAAAATCCACGCCTATTGCTGTGATGGTCCCTTGAAAAAATATTAAAAATCCACGCCTATTGCTGTGATGGTCCCTTGAAAAAATATTAAAAATCCACGCCTATTGTTGTGATGGTCCCTTGAAAAAATATTAAAAATCCACGCCTATTGCTGTGATGGTCCCTTGAAAAAATATTAAAAATCCACGCCTATTGCTGTGATGGTCCCTTGAAAAAATATTAAAAATCCACGCCTATTGCTGTGAAAAAATATTAAAAATCCACGCCTATTGCTGTGATGGTCCCTTGAAAAAATATTAAAAATCCACGCCTATTGCTGTGATGGTCCCTTGAAAAAATATTAAAAATCCACGCCTATTGCTGTGATGGTCCCTTGAAAAAATATTAAAAATCCACGCCTATTGCTGTGATGGTCCCTTGAAAAAATATTAAAAATCCACGCCTATTGCTGTGATGGTCCCTTGAAAAAATATTAAAAATCCACGCCTATTGCTGTGATGGTCCCTTGAAAAAATATTAAAAATCCACGCCTATTGCTGTGATGGTCCCTTGAAAAAATATTAAAAATCCACGCCTATTGCTGTGATGGTCCCTTGAAAAAATATTAAAAATCCACGCCTATTGCTGTGATGGTCCCTTGAAAAAATATTAAAAATCCACGCCTATTGCTGTGATGGTCCCTTGAAAAAATATTAAAAATCCACGCCTATTGCTGTGATGGTCCCTTGAAAAAATATTAAAAATCCACGCCTATTGCTGTGATGGTCCCTTGAAAAAATATTAAAAATCCACGCCTATTGC
Organism: Musca autumnalis; assembly: GCF_047663935.1. Lineage (NCBI taxonomy): Eukaryota > Metazoa > Arthropoda > Insecta > Diptera > Muscidae > Musca > Musca autumnalis. Next base: position 252,408,865 of record NW_027411644.1, read on the forward strand.
TGTGATGGTCCCTTGAAAAAATATTAAAAATCCACGCCTATTGCTGTGATGGTCCCTTGAAAAAATATTAAAAATCCACGCCTATTGCTGTGATGGTCCCTTGAAAAAATATTAAAAATCCACGCCTATTGCTGTGATGGTCCCTTGAAAAAATATTAAAAATCCACGCCTATTGCTGTGATGGTCCCTTGAAAAAATATTAAAAATCCACGCCTATTGCTGTGATGGTCCCTTGAAAAAATATTAAAAATCCACGCCTATTGCTGTGATGGTCCCTTGAAAAAATATTAAAAATCCACGCCTATTGCTGTGATGGTCCCTTGAAAAAATATTAAAAATCCACGCCTATTGCTGTGATGGTCCCTTGAAAAAATATTAAAAATCCACGCCTATTGCTGTGATGGTCCCTTGAAAAAATATTAAAAATCCACGCCTATTGCTGTGATGGTCCCTTGAAAAAAAAATTAAAAATCCACGCCTATTGCTGTGATGGTCCCTTGAAAAAATATTAAAAATCCACGCTTATTGCTGTGATGGTCCCTTGAAAAAATATTAAAAATCCACACCTATTGCTGTGATAATCCCTTTAAAAAATTATTAAACATCCACACATATTGTTGGGATGGTCCCTTGAAAAAATATTAAATATCCACGCATATTGCTGTGATGGTCACTTGAAAAAATATTAAATATCCACGCATATTGCTGTGATGGTCACTTGAAAAAATATTAAATATCCACGCATATTGCTGTGATGGTCACTTGAAAAAATATTAAATATCCACGCATATTGCTGTGATGGCCCCTTGAAAAATATTAAAAATCAACGCCTATTGTGGTCCCTTGAAAAAAAATATTAAAAATCCACGCCTATTGTGGTCCCTTGAAAAAAATATTAAAAATCCACGCCTGTTGTGGTCCCTTGAAAAAAATATTAAAGATCCACGCCTATTGTGGTCCCTTGAACAAAATATTAAAAATCCACGCCTTTTGCATTGATGGTCCCTTGAAAAATATTAAAAATCCACGCATTTTGCTTTGATGGTCCCTTGAAAAATATTAAAAATCCACGCCTTTTGCATTGATGGTCCCTTGAAAAATATTAAAAATCCACGCCTTTTGCTTTGATGGTCCCTTGAAAAATATTAAAAATCCACGCCTATTACTGTGATGGTCCCTTGAAAAAATATTAAAAATCCACGCTTATTGCTGTGATGGTCCCTTGAAAAAATATTAAAAATCCACACCTATTGCTGTGATAATCCCTTTAAAAAATTATTAAACATCCACACATATTGTTGGGATGGTCCCTTGAAAAAATATTAAATATCCACGCATATTGCTGTGATGGTCACTTGAAAAAATATTAAATATCCACGCATATTGCTGTGATGGCCCCTTGAAAAATATTAAAAATCAACGCCTATTGCTGTGATGGTCCCATGAAAAATATTAAAAATCCACTCCTATTGCTGTGATAGTTCCTATTGCTGTGATGGTTCCATGAAAAAAATATTAAAAATCCACTCCTATTGCTGTGATGGTCCCTTGAAAAATATTAAAAATCCACGCCTATTGCTGTGATGGTCCCTTGAAAAATATTAAAAATCCACGCCTATTGCTGTGATGGTCCCTTGAAAAAATATTAAAAATCCACTCCTATTGCTGTGATGGTCCCTTGAAAAATATTAAAAATCCAAGCCTATTGCTGTGATGGTCCCTTGAAAAATATTAAAAATCCACGCCTATCGCTGTGATGGTCCCTTGAAAAAATATTAAAAATCCACGCCTTTTGCTTTGATGGCCCCCTGAAAAATATTAAAAATCCACGCCTTTTGCTTTGATGGCCCCTTGAAAAAAATATTAAAAATCCACGCCCTTTTGCTTTGATGACCCCTTGAAAAATATTAAAAATCGACGCCTTTTGCATTGATGGTCCTTTGAAAAAATATTAAAAATCCACGCCTTTTGCTGTGTGGTCCCTTGAAAAAATATTAAAAATCCACGCCTTTTGCTTTGATGGTCCCTTGAAAAAATATTAAAAATCCACGCCTTTTGCTTTGATGGTCCCTTGAAAAAATATTAAAAATCCACGCCTTTTGCTTTGATGGTCCCTTGAAAAAATATTAAAAATCCACGCATTTTGCTTTGATGGTCCCTTGAAAAAAATATTAAAAATCCACGCATATTGCTGTGATGGTCCCTTGAAAAAAATATTAAAAATCCACGCCTATTGCTGTGATGGTCCCTTGAAAAAAATATTAAAAATCCACGCCTATTGCTGTGATGGTCCCTTGAAAAAAAAAATATTAAAAATCCACGCATATTGCTGTGATGGTCCCTTGAAAAAAAATATTAAAAATCCACGCATATTGCTGTGATGGTCCCTTGAAAAAAATATTAAAAATCCACGCCTATTGCTGTGATGGTGCCTTGAAAAAAATATTAAAAATCCACGCCTATTGCTGTGATGGTGCCTTGAAAAAATATTAAAAATCCACGCCTATTGCTGTGATGGTGCCTTGAAAAAATATTAAAAATCCACGGATATTGCTGTGATGGTCCCTTGAAAAAATATTAAAAATCCACGCCTATTGCTATGATGGTCGCTTGAAAAAATATTAAAAATCCACGCCTATTGCTGTGATGGTCCCTTGAAAAAATGTTCAAAATCCACGCCTATTGCTGTGATGGTCCAATGAGAAAATATTGAATATCCACGCCTATTGCTGTGATAGTCCCTTGAAAATATATTAAAAATCCACGCCTATTGCTGTGATGGTCCCTTGAAAAAATATTAAAAATCCACGCCTATTGCTGTGATGGTGCCTTGAAAAAATATTAAAAATCCACGCCTATTGCTGTGATGGTGCCTTGAAAAAATATTAAAAATCCACGCTTATTGCTGTGATGGTGCCTTGAAAAATATTAAAAATCCACGGATATTGCTGTGATGGTCCCTTGAAAAAATATTAAAAATCCACGCTTATTGCTATGATGGTCGCTTGAAAAAATATTAAAAATCCACGCCTATTGCTGTGATGGTCCCTTGAAAAAATATTCAAAATCCACGCCTATTGCTGTGATGGTCCCTTGAAAAAATATTAAAAATCCACGCCTATTGCTGTGATGGTGCTATGAAAAAAATATTGTTTAAAATACACGCCTATTACTGCGATGGTGTCCCTTGAAAAAATATTAAAAATCCATGCCTATTGCTATGATGATCTCTTTAAAAAGTCCCAGGCCCATTGCTGTGATTGTCCTTTAAAAAATATTGTTTAAAAATTGTGATTGTGCTGCCTACTTTCCTTACCTCTCTTTGGCTATCTGTAGCTATTACCAAATTCCCCTCGTTTCGAATTTACACATAATTCGTACATGTCTACATACATGTTCCTATGTATATCATACCCATAACATTTATTTTCTATTGACATTTCTCTGAAATTAAACACACCTTTTAACTTTAACTGCCACTAAAGAAGAAAAGCAGCCAAAGAAGAAAAACGAATAACAATTTTAATGAGTGTGTTTTTGTGTTTATTGTCTACATAACACAACACTCCAGCAGACTTAAAGACAACATAATGACATTAATACATACATAGGCCTACTTGGGACATGGTACTGACGTCATTGTTCAGGGACTTAATTAACCTCCATATGTCAAAGTAATTAATTGTGAATATAACACATGTAGTCAAAGTAAAAACAAAAGGACTTCGTAGGTTATGTGGAGGGAATATAAGCGTAAGGAGTGTGAGGCAAATGTGTCTGCCAAGCTGCTTGTTGCAAATAAAATTTTCAATTTAAAAAGGCGACGCCAACATTATTTTATATTTAGTAAAAGTATCTCCTCCTCGTGACACCACCACAATGACATATTGCCTGCCAGCCATCCACCCTTCCTTGCCTTTTAATCTAAAATGCCTTGAGCTTTGGCTTGAGTTTATCTCCTGTATTAAATCTATAAACGTCATGGTGCCTGTATGCCGCCTTGTTATATAACACATTCTTTTGGGTCGTAACACTCAAGTTGTTGTCATCTAACCACCTACTACCCCAACTGCTGCTGCGACAAGGTATAACAAAACAAATTAATTAAAATTGTTTTTTATTATTGTTGTAAAAACTCTTGTCTTCCCCTTGCCCCGCTATACAGTTGTTAAACATGGTTAATAATTGTTTTTAAGTTCCCTTTAGAAAATGTCCTACCCCAACAAGGCTTGACGAGTATTCTCTCGACCTCTAACTGTATTAGCTTTTTACTATTGACTCTTGGTTTATTCATGTTTTATTAATTTGTGTTTCTCCCTCTCCGTTTTCTCTTTTCTTACAGTCCAACTGGTGTTACATTACGTTCACCATTTCAAATCAAGGATTACTTACTGACATCGGGTACCTGTAAATGTGGATTACCATGTCCGTTGCGGCCAGAATATTTCTTCAATTTTAATGTTCAGGTAAGTGAATTAAGTTTTAATTGTTTTTAAATTGAGTTCTATTTTAAATGAATAATTGAAATTATGTATAAGGGGTTTTGTTTGTTAGAGGAAGTACATATTAATATTTTCAGAGGTGTTAAGCTGATTAGAAACACTAATTTTGTTTAATTTGGTTTTCGTCACCATAAAAATTATATTTTCCTAGGTCATAAATGCATAATTGATTAAATTAATTAAAAATTTCACAATAATGACCTTCGTCCTAATAAGACAACAATAAATATCAATTTAGCATGTGCCCGGCTGAAGTTTGAACCTAGGTCCTCGCTAACCAACGAACAATGTTGCAGATGTCTTATCTTCTATCCAATTTGGCCGAAACTTTGCACATCGTAAAATTTCTTCTAAAGGTACATCAAGTTTGAGGAAAGTTCATAGGAAGCTACTCCTTCGAGTACTTCCCTCACAAAAGTTCAAAATGTTCGCATAAGTGTAGTTTTTCAACTGTTCGAGGATTTTTAAATTTTTACCAAAGGTACTACTCTTGATTCCTTTCAAAACGTTTTTCTCGTGACCAAGTCCATGCTTCCTGCCAAAAGCTCTTACAGCTCTTAGTACCTGCGGTGGTGACCACCTACATTGGTTGGAGGGCACAGCAACTATAGAAATGAATGGCTCACATTGGTCTAAAATTTTCAAGTTGTAATATTGGAGATGGATTGGCCACACCATAAGAAAAAATTTTCATAACATAATCAGGATGGCACTTGAATGGAATCCCCATGGATCACGAAATCACCAAGAAACACCTGGCGACGAACAATAAGCGTGTAAGATGGCGATGCTTTGTGAAAGCCCTATGCTCTCAAACTTAAATCAAGTCCGAAAAAAGCTATATCGGACAACTCCTTCTGGTACCTCACAAAAGCTCAAAATGTTTCGAGGATGGGTAACGTAGGGGATGAAAGATACCAATGAACGGTCCTGACCGGCTTTAACATGGAAAAGCTCAGGATCTATCTTGGTCCCTCTTTCATTTCAAGCGGACCCTGACCTCCCCGTGGTGTCGCCTGGGGAGCTACCTTTAACACCAGTTGAAGGTAGTGAGTTAACAACTTTTTCAACATTATCTTATCTGCGCTCATGCTCACCAAAGATATATTCTATGAGCTCTTACAAGAAACATACGACCGTTGTCCTGCCCATGACATTAAAATTATTCCAGGCGATTTTAATGGCAAAATTGGAAAGGAGAATATCTTTGGCCCAACAGTCGGGAAATTCAGTTTCCACAGTGAAACATCTGACAATGGTATGAGGCTGATAGACTTTGCAGCGGCAAAAAACATGGTAGTTAGCAGCACAAGACTTAAGATTCTCGACATTCATAAGGGCAGCTGGCTGCCAGGGACGTACGCAGGATTTCATTTCGGGGGGGGCCCAACTTGACCAAAAATCATGAAAAATTCAAATGTTGTGTAGCGTTACGTAAAGCTATTTTAAGGGGTTATGTCCACTTATAAGTATCAGAAAAGCCATTTTCATGTATTTTTATAAGAAATCTGTTAAACCTTGAGTTACCTTCTAATTTTTATTTTTTTTTTTTTGTTTTTGAATAATCTTTCTGACAAATAAATGCCCGCCTATGAAGCACTGTTTTTACTAAAGCAGTTTGCGGTACCCACTGTTGTTTGAAAAAGAATAAACCAATCAGCATATATTTTTGTGGGATCATTACGAACCTAATAATTTTGTCCATTATCGGAACGGAATTAAAAAAATCAATTTTTAAAATTTTGAACAGTTAAAATCAAAATTTAAAAAAAAAAAAGCGCACTGTAAAAAATTGATATTTTTTCGGACTCCGTCAGCAGTTTTTTAAAGACTCTCGGTAAGCATATGATTTATGTGTATAATAGTCCCACAAAAACATATAAAGACCGGAGCATCCGTTTTCGAGCAACAGTGGTGCCCACTTTCAAAAGTGCCACTTCGAGGAAAATACGTTTTTAGATTCTATGCTACATACAGAACACAATAAATGTTTCCTTTCGAAAGCTAATATCTCGGTAAATTTTTGTCCGATGCACACTGGCCGAAACCACTGATCTAGCGGCGCAAAAGTCAAAATATCGAACTATAAAATTGCGAAATATTTTCCATTGTATCGATTACAGACACTTTGCAGACAAAGATTTTGTTTTTTTTTTCATTTTTGTTGTTGTAAATATTCACTCAGTTATTCACTATCAAATACAAGAGATTTTGTTGCATCACATTTTAAAAAATTGTTGCAAAAAATTAACTTCATATTTATTTAAATGTTAAATAAATTCGTAATGAAACTGCACAAGATTTATTTTTAATCAATAGCAGAGGGTGTGATTTAAATTATAAAAAATAGTTTGGGTCTGGAGGTACTTGTTATATAGCAATAAATTTTCAAAAAATTCAATTTTTAGTGTTTTTATGGGTTGTATGCGCTTGTTCCATAGGGTGCATCTTGTAAACTTGGACGAACTTAGGTTCGATTATTTTTTTGGGGAATTATAGTGGAGTCTTTGGATACCGAATAACCACATTAGGGCTGCAAATATTTGCAAATCTTCTGATAACTGCACTTTTAAAATATGGGATTTTGCTTGAAATAAATACTAATTTATTTGAAAATTTTTGCTTTTTAAGCGAAGATAATTTTTTAAGATTAATTTTTTAATTTTTTTTTAATCGAGCTTTATGATCTATTATGCAAGTGAAAAAGGAAAGCCGACGATTCGAACCCACACACCCACCACTATGTGACATGCATGTTTCGTCTTCGGTAAAGACTCTTCAGACATATCGGATGTGGAGCGGCTTCGATGTCCTCGAACTTTTCTTCTTTCAAATGCATTTTTGTTTTGTATTTTACAACAACAATGAGGATTTTCCCATTTAGTTGTGCTTTCATGACAAACGCCTAGCGCTGCCTTTGAAAGTTATGAGTTTGGCTCTGAACGCTAACACGCCGTGACAACACTTTTTTCCTGTGTTTTCAAGGACGTGGGTTCAAACCCCAGCCTGGCTCAGCTGATTTTATTTATTTGAAAATTTTTGCTTTTTAAGCGAAGATCATTTTTTAAGATTAATTTTTTAATTTTTTTTAATCGAGCTTTATGATCTATTATGCAAGTGAAAAAGGAAAGCCGACGATTCGAACAGACACACCCACCACTATGTGACATGCATGTTTCGTCTTCGGTAAAGACTCTTCAGACATATCGGATGTGGAACGGCTTCGATGTCCTCGAACTTTTCTTCTTTCAAATGCATTTTTGTTTTGTATTTTACAACAACAATGAGAATTTTCCCATTTAGTTGTAAATACTAATTTAGCTGAGCATTTGCATGGGAGCTAAATCAAAATAGGAACCTATCTTGAGAAATGTTTACGAGGAGGAGTTCTACCCCCGGAGACACTATAATACCATATTATAGCTAAATATGTTATTAAATATGGGATAAAAAGTAAAAATTCAACGAATCGGGGGTACCATAAAAGGGGCTACATCGAAACATAAATCTGTGTTGAAAATGTTTTGTAAGAAGATTTTATACGCAGTGAGAACACGGAATGCAAAATTACAGCCAAGTTGGTTTAAAAATTTGATCATGATATTCAAAATACCTTAAATTGGGAGGTACGATTACATGGGGGCTATATCAAAACGTGCACCTATTTCCATAATTTTTGGTGAAAATATTTTGTGACCACTATGAACCCTAAGTACCAAATTACAGGTCATTTGCTACGAAATTGTGGCTTTAATCCTCAAAATACCTCAAACCTTAAGGTACCGTTATATGGGGGCTATACCAAAACATCTGCCGATATTGTTCATATTTGGCCCATTATTACCCACAGGTGCAAGCTGAGTTTGTGCCAAATTTCAGTAACGTATCTCAATTCGCTTCCAAGTTATTAATTTCGCGCCGCTAGATCAGTACTTTCGACCACCGTGCGATGGACTGAAAATTTTAACACAAAAAAATAGATTTTTCGAATTTTATATGAAATATTGGTACAAAGTATATAAATTCAATAGAAAGAATTCATAATATTTAGGATACAATTTTAAATATTTACAGAGTAGGATATTTAGATTTGAAAATAGAAAATATTCGGTAAAGTCGCCATGTAAAATTTAAGCCCCGTTTTCAGTATATTGAAGTTTTTAATAATAATAATAATAATAATAATAATAATAATAATAATAATAATAATAATAATAATAATAATAATAATAATAATAATAATAATAATAATAATAATAATAATAATAATAATAATAAGAATAATAATAATAATAATAATAATAATAAAACAAATACAGGCCCACGTTATAGTTTATCGCAGAATTTTGCAACCACAAAGAATTGCCGTTGTCTTTGCTACTATTTCGATGACCTTAGCCTACTTTTTAAGAATATCGGCTGCCGTTGTCGTTGATTTGTTTCCGAATGAAAATATAAGAAAAATTTAACAGTTTTGGGGATATGATGCGAAATCTATACAAATTATGGAATTTTTAGATACATATGTTATAAAATTTGAGGTAATAAATGTAGGTTTTCCAATATTTGTCCAAATATTTTATTCTGGTCCTTATCTACAAATTTGCTTCAGAGGTCAGAAGAAGATTTTCTTTGGTTTCAGAGATATATCCCCGAGCTGCTTTAAAAAGTCGATAATTAACGCTTTTGTTAATTACTTTCAAAAAATCCTCACTTCAAATTGTTTGCACAAGATTACCTTAAAAATGCTGCACAGTGTTATTTACCGGAAGAGATAGAGTCTGATTCAGGATTATTTTTTACTTTTAATATAATGTTAAAAAAAAAACATTATAATTTTTTTTTAATTGTACGATTAGAAGTTTTCGGACTCGACACTTTGACAAACACTTTGATGGACTTAGTTCTATATAGTTTTGACAAATAACAATCGATCCTTATAGCTAATTAATTTTAGAAATGGATCTTATTTTGAGAGACACTCCACTCAAAAGTTACGGCGCCCATAAGCTATTTTAGTTGGTCACCGTAGCATTTAGAGCTTTGTCAGGAAGCATGAACTTGTCCACGAAAAATAGGATATCGCTGTAAACAAGACTACAAAATGTCCAAACGATCCTCGAACAGTTTCTAAACTGCAGTTATGTTAGACTTGTATGAGTGACCTGAAGATGTTGTCCAAACATATTCTCTTGGAACCTGATGTACTTTTGGAAGTAATTTTGCGAGTGGAAGATAGTCCATATTAGGTTCGATTTTAGACCGAATCGGTTAGTCCCTTTGACCATTTTAAAGAAAATTGTTGAACTTTTATGGCGGAGGTACCGATATGACTTAAATTTAATTTGGACAAAACATTACGAGATCCAAAACTTGGACCAAATCAGTTGATCCGTTCGAGAGTTATCATGAGTTCCAACCTGCCAGACAAACAGAGATACAGACGAATGGACGGTGGTAAATACTTCCATCATGTCTGAAACGAATATCGTCCAAACATATCTGTGTGGAGTCTAAAATCATTATTTTGATGAGACCTATTTGTATCGTGTCCTAGTGTATATAATCTCGTAACCTTAAAGTCTACGCCTACAATTATACTTCGGTAATAATAAGGAAAATAATCAAGTGACGCACAAAAATTCATTTGTCTTCATTATTTTCTTATACCGTTTAGCAGCAAATTTGTCTAAAATAGAATAACAAAATTTTGGCGATGGCAGTAAAACAAATTTCTAAATGGCTTTCAAGATGTAGTCCACGAAGGACCGACCCTTCATACATTGTATCCAATAGACATTTTTTCTTATACTCACACAATACTGAAGTCGTTATTTTTGTTGTTACAGGATGAGTTTTAAGCCTCGAGAGCTCTATATGGTTCGAATATGACATAAATGATATGACATGAAGAAGTAATTCAAACTTCATTGGAAGTTTCTCTCAAAAACAGCATACAAACAAAAATTTTTAAAATATTTTCTTACAAAACTTGTTAATGATGTACATTTTCTGTTCAGAAACTTAAGAAAATATAAGTTTCAATTTGAAATCTGCAAATATACAAACATTTTTATGAGATAAAAATATAATAACTAGTTACAGCAGCTTAACAAATTTTGTTCGACCAAACCATTTCGGGGGGGGCCCGGGCCCCCTGTGCCCCCCCCCCCCCTGCGTACGTCCCTGCTGGCTGCCTCCGGATCAAAAACATGAAATTAAATTGATCACGTTGTGATAGGGGCCACCGTGGTGCAATGGTTAGCACGTCCGCCTTGCACTCAGAAGGTCTGCGGTTCGAATCCCAGGCCAAGCAACATCAAATCTTCAACGGCGGCGAAATTCCCCCTCAGTAATGCTGGCTACATTTCCTGAGTATTTAAGCCATGGAAAACTTCTCTACAAGTGGTGTCGTAAGACACGCCGTTCGGCGTAGGTCCCATATCATTGAGCCAATAGGAATCGCACTCATTGATATGAGAGAAGTCTCCCTTGTCCCTTCGGGAATGTTGTAGGAACATATGTACATATGTATGTGATAGATGGGTGACATTCATCGCGCGTTCCGAGGAGCAAACATAGACTCGGACCACTACCTTGTTGAAGCAAAGGTACGGTTAAACGTAGCGAAAAAAGTACGAACAGACACAACACGAAAATCAGACATGGGTAAGCTGCAATCACAACAGATAGCCACTGCATATTCCACTCAACTAGCCCCATTGCTTAATCAAAGCACTCCTCATCCCGATAACATATCAGAAAAATGGCAAAGTATTGCCATTCCATGCAAACAGCCGCAAAATCCATACTTGGATACCAGAAACCTCCACCGAGGAATCCATGGTATGACCAGGAGTGTCGTGCTGCTACCGAAGTTAAAAATGCGGCACATAAGGCTACTATACAATCAATAGCAACGCGTAGCGCACGATAGAGATGTCATGGGGGGACAAACGTCTTTTCCGCAGGAAAAAGAGAGAAATGGTAAAGCGATAGTGTGAAAAACTCTAGATGTACAGAAGCCAGAAAGAAGTCGGAAAGTTCTACCAAAGAAGCACATCCTCCTGTGAACGCACATCCTCCTGTAGAGTCCAGCAAGGTAATTTGGTAACTGATACAGACAGTGTGCTCAGGATATGGAAAGAGCATTTTCCAAACTTTTGGTGTCCAATAGAAGCGAAGACGACGAAGATACCAAAGATCAAATCCCAGAAGATGGTATTGAATGTATACCGCCCAGCCAAGATGAGGTAAAGTCAGCAATGAACCGGCTAAAGAATAATAAGGCAGCAGGAGCCGATGGCTTACCAGCCGAGCTGTTCAAAACCGGAGGCGACACGATGATAAGGTGTATGCATTAGCTAGTTATAAGCATCTGGCAGGAAGAACGCGTACCCGATGATTGGAACCTGAATATCCTGTGTCCCGTCCACAAGAAAGGAGGCAGGACTGAATGCTCTAACTATAGAAGCATAAGTCTTCTCCCTATTGCCGACAAGATAGTGTCAGGGATATTTTGCGAACGACTAAAGCCTATGGTCAATAAAATAATTGGACCATACCAATGCGGCTTTAGACCTGGCAAGTCCACCATTGACCAGAGATTTAATCTACGGCAAATTCTGGAAGGCAGCCTTCGACAGCCCCCTACGCCCAAAGATATTCCAAACCATGCCTGAATTTGGTATCCCCCCAAAGCTCATTCGGCTGTGTAAGATGACTTTAACTGATACTAGGTCCTCAGTTAAATAAGGAAAGAACCTCTCTGAAGAATTCAGTACCAAAAGAGGTTTGAGACAAGAAGACAGCCATTCGTGTGATCTGTTCAACATCCTGCTGGAAAAGGTTACACGAGAAGCAAATGTTAAAAGAAATGGCACAATATACAGCAACAGCCACATGTTACTTGCTTATGCTGATGACATCTATCTGGCCTAGGCAACACTGCGTGGGCCATCCTGTAGCACTATGAAAAACTGGTTTAATGAATTCAATTAATCGACAAAAATTGGCCGCTCTGCCAGAAAAAAATTAAGCCGTGCGTGAACGGATAATGCAAGATTGTCATGTTATACACCGTGAGATAGAAGCATCCTTTGGAATTTCTTCCATCAACTAACATTTGATATTGCATGAACAACTGGCCGCAAAAATGGATTTTTCACGTTAGATCCAGGAAATTGGACAATCGCTCAAAAAGATGCTCCTGTGGATTGATGCAAAGAAATCGTGAATATAAACGATCGTTGTGCTTCAAATCGTGAATATAAACACAAGATCGTGTGCTTCAAACGACGTTTATAGAATCGTCACAGACGACGAATCTTGGATCTATGCTTAGGAGCCCGAAACAAAACAGGAGTCGAACGTTTAAGTCTTCGAAAGCCAGCCAAATCCAACGAAAGTTGTTCATTTAAGAAGCACATCGAAGCAAATGGTCGACTGATTCTGACCGTGGCTGATCGTGTTGCTTTAGAAACTTAGGACGGTTAATTCTGAGTCGTACACTACAAATTGCTTGCCAGAAGTCTCCTGAGAAATTTGAAAAACAAATAAGAAAAGACGAATCATTCTGCATAATGACGATGCGAGCTTTCACACATCAATTCAAACCAGTGACTGTTGGCCCGGTCAAAAATTAATAGGTCATCCGACGTACAGCCCTGACTGACAATGACTTAATTTGATTGAAGGAAACAATGCGTTCAAAAACCATGTTTTGGAGGTGTCTAAATCGGAGTGGAAAAAGGGATACGACAATTGGTTTGAGCGCACGAAAAATCCTATAAATCATGCTATAGACTACTTAAAAAAATAAAACTATTTTTGATGGTAGATATTCTCGTTTTTATTGTTAGGCCAGATGTTTATCTTTCAGCCTAAAAATGTACACAGGAAACTTCCAAAACTTATTTTGGCACCTATGAGAATGCTATTTATTTTTAATATTAGGGATCTGCCGTAGTACCTTTTGGCCCACCACCCTGTTATTTATTTTTTTAGATTCTACCTTCAATTGTTTCTGCAGGTACACTCGCCACTTAACTCCTTAATATGTGCATAAAAATATTTTAACACTACGTTCGCATTTTTTACAAAAGCACTCTCTGTCGTGTATCCTCATTACATTTCTCAACATTTACACATGTTATACGCTGTGTTGTCATTGATTTATCCCGATCTATACATGACAATGTCCATCCGTTTGCGGTACGTTTGTGCTAGTTTTGTTGTAACAAGTCGATCGTGATTTTCTGCCACAGACATAAAACAGGAGCAGGTGCTTCTTGGAGTGTGTTTTATTTTAATTGATGAGGGATTTGCTACATGCGAATGGATGTTAGTTTTTAGTTGCACCATTAGTTCCCTCCTTCCCTCCTACCTTACCACCTAAGGCTATTTCCTCAAGTTTTTCTTTTAATAGGCATATTATGATGCTGTTTGTTTTCTTGTACTACAATTGTTGTTTTTCACTGGTGTCTCCATCTTTTGTTTGCATGTTTTTCTACTGATTGCCACACTGGATATGGTCCCGGAGATAAATGTAAAATAAAGCCTGCAACTATAATTGCACCTGGGAGGATTATTTATTGTTATAATTGGATTGTGTAAATACTCGCTCTTCTTAAACTCATATTTGTATTGTTGCTGTTTTGAGTTGCCAGCTTGTATTTGTGTATGTTTTTACTTTTTTTGTAATAAAAGTTAATGATCTCCATGTTGTGGCAATAAATCTGTTTGCTACAGAGCAACCTAACAATGTTACAAGACAATGTAAACCTATGTTGGTGAGCGAGTGAACGTTGTCCTATTATTCCAGGGCAATTAGTGAATGGTTTTTAATGGTAAAGTGAAAGGAATTGTTTGTTTGTTCAAATGAAGCAAAGCTAATTATTTTGAAGGTTTATTTGCGCCAATTATATTTTTCTTCTGAATTTGGAAATAGCAAAATTTTCCTTTAACTTTATATAATGATTTTCCGAGAAAGGGAATTAATTATAAAATTTTGAAAAATATTAATTTTACACGAATAACAGAAAGGAATTGTGGAGTTTTTATCAAAATATTAGGCGTGGCTTATTAAGAAAGTACTTTGGATCAAAATCATAGAAATTCACAAGGATTTCTAAAAAATACTTTTGAGGGATATTACAGAACAAAAAACAGGGGATTTCCACAAATTTTTATTAGCATACGCACGAGTATTATGTTATAGTATAAATGTTAAAAAACCTGTAGGACTTGTACCAGCTGTCAATATCCTTGTCTTATTGGGCCATTCACACAAAGATTGAACTTACTTACAATCATAGATAGCTATAATACAAATTTACGATGATACGATTGTTTCTGGTTAAGAGTTTCGGTCTTCTGGGTAAGTACAACTGAAACATATTCTTCACATGAGTTTTCGTTAAAGTTTTGGTGATTCTTTATGAAATATTCTACGTAAAAAAACAAAGAAAAACAAAAACAAATTCCTCTAAAGTTAACGACCCCCGCAAACGTTTTTAGGATGATCTGCGAATCTGCATCTGACTCTTTGTAGAGAAAATGCATTTACCGCATCGCAGATGTACTTACAAATTACAAGTAGAGCTGGCAAACTATCGATAGTCTGACTATCGTTTTGATTGCTATCGGAAAGCAAATTATACGACGCACAGTGGTTTAGAATGGGGTTTTCCTGGTCAAAATTCTGTAACTTTTGAACGGTTAGAGATATTTTTTTTGTTAGACACAGAACACAATCAGCTTTCAGACGAATTATAGGCGGTCATTTTCGGTCTGGTAGTTGCAGAGAAATTCAAAGTCAAAGTTAAACTTTTGAGTTATTTAACTAATTTTCATCAAAATATGAGCGTTTTTGTTGTTTTTATATCTTCCTATGTATTAAAGATGGT
The DNA here is from genome assembly GCF_047663935.1 of Musca autumnalis. Classification (NCBI taxonomy): domain Eukaryota; kingdom Metazoa; phylum Arthropoda; class Insecta; order Diptera; family Muscidae; genus Musca; species Musca autumnalis. The sequence continues at coordinate 252,424,274 of NW_027411644.1, forward strand.
CAAACACCAACAAATAAACAATAAAATTACCAAAAAACTAAAAAAAAAAAAATTAAAAAAAAAATCGAAAAAAAATTTGTTTTCAAAAATTTGTAAAAAAAATACAAAAAATTAAAATTTTTTCAAAAATTAAAAAAAAAAATACTCCTTTGGGTTTTATACACTTTATATAACTCGTATAAAAACTCATATACTCAAAAAAATTTTAATTGGTATCAAAAAGCTGTAATTTTTATGGAAACAGTATAGAAAAACACACAATTTTACCCATGTAATTTCAATAAATTGAAAAAAATGTTAAACGGACGGAACGGGACGTGTACAAAAGTATATATGGACTGAAAGGGGAGACTCTCGGGCATCTTTCTGTGAAAACAGAACTTTGTTCCATGTTGTTCCACAAAAGTTTTAGTCCACTAAATTTGGAATTTCATAAAATTTAGTACCTGAGGAAAAATTAATTAGCTGATGGTGTGTAAATGCTACGGTAATATACTAAAACGATTTTTAAATACCACAGTCCTACCTACCTTACAAAAAAACAATGAAGACAACATTTGTTATAGTTTCCGAGAAATAGCTACGTCTTTCTCCAGAAATTTGCAAAAATTACGTATTTCCCAAAATGGGCAAAATGTTCGTCTTTAGGGACACACCACGCACACACTTTCCAATATTTTGACCCAGTTTTTTGGTTTCCGTAGTTTCCATATGTTTACTATCGAATCCTGTATAGAAATTAAATATCTTTGACAAAACAAAATTTTGATTTTTGGCCAGGAAAATCGATTCCTGAGCCATTGTGCGACGTCTACCAAAATATATCTTTATGGTTATTTGTCGCGAATTATTAAAAAAAAAAATATTTGTTTGGAATCCGATATAAACAAAGCTTTACGACAGTGATCAAAACGATAGTCAGACTATCGATAGTTTGCCAGCTCTAATTACAAGACCAATATTGGTGTTATACGGGAATTACGAAGATATTGGGAAACATTTGGCCTCCAGTTTCACCGTGGTGGATGAATGACTTGTTTTGGGATGTAAGCTAAATTCTTCAACATCAGGCTGTAGAGAAAGATGCCTTCATCGAAGGCAAGAATAGGCAGACCAATTTTATTTTTTGTGGAGCGCTTAAAGCAACATGACCGTTATCCTGCCAATGACATTAAAATTATTGTAGGCGATATTAGAAAAGAGAATATCTTCGATCCAGCAGTCTTGAAATGAAAATCAATGATTTTGATAGGCTTTGCAGCGGTAAAAACATAGTAAGCTGACATGAGCTAAACATCTCGGAATTTATAAGGCCACCTGACTGTCACAAAAAAAAATACCAATTGATCATGGAAGAAAGTCTTGGTTGTACGATCTATCCGACGTGCAAAAATTGACTCGGATCACTATTTTCTTCCAGCAAGATAGGTACCCGATTAAGGATAGTAAATAAAGTACGACCAGACACACCACGGAAGTTTGATATCGGTAAGATATGACAGATATACGCAGCATATTCCACTCAACTGGAATGTTCGATAACATATCAACACATTGGGTAAGTATTGCATATTGCATATCAGAAGCCATCCACCAAGGTACCCATTGTATAAGCAGAAGTGTCATACTGCTGCTGAAGAGAATAATGCAGCATATAGGGCGTTTGTGCAATCAACAGCAACGCGCAGAGTACGAGGGCGGTTCGGAAACTTCTTAGCCTATCAATGAAAGAGAATAGTTAGTTTTTCAAAAATATTTTTATTTTTCAATATAATTTCCTGAAACTTCAATACACTTAGTCCAACGCTCTTCTAGCAATTCTATCCCTTGATTAAATTAGTTTTCCTCAAGGTCTTCAAAGTAGTGGTTTACAACTGTAATTGCATCTTCATTTGAGGTAAAACGCTTGCCAGCAAGGATTTGGAACAAGTAAAAGTCACTGGGAGCTAAATCAGGAGAATAAGGTGGGTGGTCAAGCAACTCGTACTTTAATTCATTGATTTTAGCCATTGTTAAAACACTCTTGTGCGCTGGTGCGTTGTCTTGATGAACAATTATTTTTTTTTGTTGTAAGCCAGGACGTTTTTCTCGAATTTGTACATTTAATTGATCCAAAAGGTTGCAGTAGTACTCTGCATTTATTGTTTTACCCTTTTGCAGATAGTCAATCAATAAAATACCTTTAAAGTCCCAAAAAACCGTTGCCATAATCTTACCAGCCGATTGAATTGTTTTTGCCTTCTTTGGGGCACTTCCTGTAGCTTCAGTTTGGATTGTTCTTTTGTCTCTGGAGTATAGTGGTGGATCCATGTCTCATCAACAGTTATGAAACGACGCTTAAAATCCATTTTATTTCGCTTAAAACGATCCAAACAAGCTTGAGAAATGTTCATTCTTATGCGTTTTTGATCGACTGTTAACAAATGCGGTACCCATCTTGCAGAAAGCTTTTTCATCTGTAGTTCTTCATGCAAAATTAAATGGACTCGATCATTTGAGATGCCCATGATATTAGCAATTTCACGCGCTTTTATTCGTCGATCATTTAATACCATATCATGCACTTTGGCTACAATTTCTGTTGTTGTTGCTGATTTTGGACGTCCACTACGTGGTTCAACTTCAATGCTTGTACGACCACGTTTAAATTCAGCAACCCAATTTTTTACTGTTGCATATGAAGGAGCACTTTCACCTAACACATTCACCATATCATTATGAATTTCTTGTCCCGATAAACATTTTTTTATGTAAATATTTAATGACAGCACGCATTTCTAATTTTTCCATTGTAAAAAATTGCGGATGCGTCTTTTTTGAACACCTGTTTCTATATGAAGGAGTTGCCAGATCGAAACAAAATTTAACATGTGTCCATAACAGAGATGGAAGTTTCCAAAACACTTAACTCCTCCAGAAATTGGTAGGTATAGATCGACGTTTTGATATAGCCCCAATGGAACGGTACCTCCCGATTTTCGTAGTTCTGAAGGTTGTGACGTCAATATCCCACCTAAAGTCTGAAATTTGTTATTTAGTCTTACATGTGGTTATAAAATATTCCAGAAAAGAAGTATAGGTGCGCGGGTTCCTATATCCGCCATAGAAGCTTACCTCTTGATTTTCGGTATTTTGAAGGTTTTGCCGAAAGAACTTTCCGCCAGAAATATAGATCGTCGTTTTGATGGAACGGTACCCACGAATTTCGCAATTTTGAAAGTAAGCTACATTGTCTTACCGAACTTGCTTAAATTTGGTATTTAGTCTTCATCATAAACGAAAGAAAACTAATTCTTCCATTTTACTTCTGTACAACTCGTGGTGGTGTGTATAACAAGTTCGGTCTGGCCGAACTTAACGCCGTTCTTACTTGGTGCGACTTTAATTGTAATCACGAATGTCACAGCTTTGGTTGGGGACTTTCCAAAAACAAACCCTGACAATGACAGTAGAGATTCCCACCTTTGCAATGATGCAAAGTAGGTTGGCGTCATACAAAGGAGATATCTCAAAAATAGGTGATACAAAGTAGTTTGGCATAGGTGGTCAAACAACGGATATATAGCAGTAATCGGAAATGCTTCATATTTTTAATTTTTTCTTCAATGGAAGAACAAAATATCACCATTTTTCCATTTTGTATTGACGAAGATTCCAGGTTTGCTTGGGTGCATTTCAACAAAAGTGATTTATTTAATGAAGACAGACATTACCGGTAAGTTGATCCCAATTGCGTTGCCAAGAGTTGTAGAAATATAGAAAAAGACGCTCAAGGATTCCCAACATCCGTCGTATTTGAAGCAGCGAATGCATGTGTTAGAGTTACCCGAAAGATTGAACAAATATAGTCTATATTTGAACCTGATCTATATCTGGTAGATATATTAGGATGTGTAAAGTATGGGCCAAATCGGTCACTCCCGTCAAGAGATATCAGGCGCACAAGTTTTCCAAATATATTTCTGGGGCAAGTACCTGAAGGAGTGGACGGATATGGCTTATCTTCGAACTTAAACTAAACTTGAACAAAATATTTCGAAGGCCAGATCCGTTCGAGAGTTATCTTGCGCTTTAATCACTACACACGGTGTCATAGAGTTTTTTTCAACTTTCTGGCTATTTTCTCAGGAAGTATGGGCTTGCCCCTTTTGAAACTTATTACTTCGTATAGATGGCAGTGAATACAAGTTGTTACAATAAAAATCAAAGCGATTCGAGAGCAGGTACTAAGCTGAACTTTTCCAAAATTGTATGTGGTAGGTACCCGAACGAGTGGACCAATAGGGTCCATATTGGAACTTCATCTAAGTCTGGTAGAAATTTTACGATGTGCAAAGTATGGACCAAATCGGTTACTCCCTTCAAGAGTTATCGTGCTCACAAATTTTCCGAACATTTGCGAACTTTTTTGGGGGAGGTACCTGAAGTGTGGACCGAATGTCCCATTTTCGAACATAAACTATGTTTGGACAAAATGTTAAGAAGACCAAATGTTGAACCAAATCGGTTCATCCATTCGAGATGAACCGTGCGCATCAGCCAGACAGACAGTCGGACGGACATTGCTAGATCGACTCCAAATTGTCTGAAACGGATTTCGCCCAAACACACTTGGGGTCTAAAACAATTAATACTTAAAACCATGGAATCTCTACTAACAGTTTAGTATAAAAAGCCTTCAGAAGTTTCAATTAACTGACATAATTTCGCATATACATTTATCTAATGAATTGCGTATACATAAATACTAGTTACCAAGCTTTGCCTTCGTCTGCCACAAAAGCAAAATCCTAATATGCCTGAAGATCGGCCTAACCACCCGTGAAACGTAGCATAATGGTTGGATTCGTGGGACTTCGGTAGACTCCTAATTTTTCAATGTATCTCTTAGCTCTAAACAGCTCAACTCGAAAGAGAATTAATTAAATATCACTATAAATGACCTTCGCCCTATTAAGGCAAAAAAAACAAGTGAGCAAAGGCTATAGTCGGGACTGGGCCGACCATGTGATACCCTACACCACTACCCCTGTGCATAAGCTTTTCACTGGTAAACATTTATTTTAGGGAACATAATCCGACTACCACCAAACATATTTTGGTTTTTAATCAAAAAAATATGCTTCTTTCTCTCTGGGACCCCCATAAGCAACCAAAATTTCGACCTGTAGAATGGAAAAATTGGATGCATTACCGACTATTGTGGTATATCCCTTGTTTGAACACCTTCGCCAACCTACTTTACACCAATGTACACGTAATATTTTCTTCTTCCATTGACAGGCTTTGCCGTTGAAATAACCCTACTAGAAATCGATATATTCACAAAGAATAAAATTTTGAATTTGTGTCCACATGAGTTTTTCCCCATTCCGATCCCTAAATATTATCCGACTATCACCATAATCAATAGGCATCTTCCTCTGTGGGGCCCCCATCAACCCCCAAAAATTCGTGACTATCCGATCAAAATTCCAACCTGTAGCGTGATTACAAAAAATGGAAAAATTGGATATAATATATTTTGCGATATCTCGGTTGTTTGCCCACTTACGCCAACATACTTTGCGTACATATAAAGGACATCTTTTCTTATTCCATTGGCGGGCTTTCCTTTTGGAATACTCCTACTAGAAGCAGAAATATTCGCATAAGAAAAAAACGTTGCATTTTCTCCACATAACCTTTTCGCTTATTCCGACTCCTGAATATTATCCGACCATCACCAAAATAATAGGTTTCTTCCTCTGTGGGACCCGCATAAAATTCCAAAAACTTCGTGACGATCCGATCAAAATTGCGACCTGTAGCGTCATCGGAAAATGGGATGCATTACCGACTATTGCGATATCTCTGTTGTTTGAGCAGCTACGACAACCTACTTTACATCATTGTAAAGGTGATATTTTCTACTTTCCTTGCTTTTGATACACCTCTTAAAGAAACAAAGATATTGGCTTTGAAATAAAACGTTGACCATTCTCCAAATAAGTTTTTGACCATTCCGACCCCTGAATATTATCCGACCATCATTAAAATCAGTAGGCTTCTTGCTCTGTGGGACCCCCATTAACCCCCAAAATTTCGTGACGATCCGATCAAAATTGGGACCTGTAGCGTGATTACAAAAAAATCGGAAAATGGGATGCATTATCGACTATTGCCATATCTCTGCTATTTCACCACCTACGACAACCTACTTTACATCGTTGTAAAGGTGATATTTTCTACTTTCCTTGCCAGGTTTTGCTTTTGATATACCTCTTAAAGAAACAGTGATATTGGCTTTGAACTAAAATGTTGACTTTTCTCCAAATAAGTTTTTGCCCATTCCGACCCCTAAATATTATCCGACCATCACCAAAATCAATAGGCTTCTTTCTTTTTGGGACCCCCATTAACCCCCAAAAATTCGTGACGATCCGATCAAAATTGGGACCTGTAGCGTGATTTCCAAAAAAATGGATAAATGGGATGTATTACCGACTATTGCGATATCTCCGTTATTTGGTTACCTACGCCATCCTAGTTTACATTATTGTAAAGACGGGATCTTCTACTTCCATAGTCAGGCTTTGCTTTTGGAAAGTTTCCAACCAAAGCTCTGATATTCGTCAATATAATTAAAATCGCAAAAATGAAAATTGAGGTTTTATTTGCTAGTATTGTGATATCTTCGTTGTTTGATCACCTACGAGTACCAACTTTACATCATTAGAAAGGTTATATTTTCTACTTTCATTGTCAGGTTTTGCTTTTGGTATACCCCATATAGAAGCTGAGATATTCGTTTTGGAAAAAAACGTTGTCTTTTTATCCACCTAAGTTTTTTGCCCTCTCCGACCCCTAATTATTATCCGACCATCACCAAAATCAATAGGCTTCTTCCCCTCCGGGACCCCCATCAATATCCAAAATTTCGTGACGATCCGATCAAAATTGCGACCTGTAGCGTGATTACAAGGTTTAGATGGACAGACGGACAGACGGACAGACGGACGGACGGACGGACTGACGGACGGACACACATAGCCAGATCGACTCAGCTCGTCGAGACATTAATTTTGGTATATATAAGTATGGGTCTACGACCATTATTTCGATGCGTTACAAACTTTTTGGCCAAAACCAACTTATAATACCCTCCCCACATAGTGGTGTAGGGTATAAAAATAAAAAATAAAAAATTACCTACACTTTCTGGCGACATGCTTTCGTTAAAATAATGGGTTACTAAGGAAATTTTTGTAATGAGTTTTCTGCCGCGTATCTGACATCCCCAACATCTCTCCAAGATGTAAAAATATCCCAATAAATGTTCTATTTTATACTGTCTATCATCTAAGAACGTTTAAATATACATAATCATAGTATCATTAAATAGATTTAATACTGATGTTTACATTCTATCATAACACAAAGTCGCCACTCCATTTAATTAAGGAAATAATTGGTCATCATAAATAATGGCAATTATCGGAATTCATGTTGTCACTTATGGTATAAACGATATCTCACAGTAAATTGTGATATTTTTAGCATTCATCATAATCTTGCCATATACAGAAGTCTTTAACTTCAATATCGTTGTTTTCTGCTGTTGTTGTTGTTGTTTGCTTTGCGAAAGCTATCATCATAAATATAAAATTATCCAGTTACACCTCTTTCTGTGTCTGAACGTCGTCATCTCATCCTTATCATAGTACAAAAAAACAAACTTGAATGCATCGTATCCCCTCATCGTGCCAGTAGGACGACACACAATTGTCAATTAAGAAAAAATATACATAGTTGAGTATGAAAAGTAAACTATAAATATGGACCACATCATCATAATACACGAAATTATGTGAACAGAAAAAACAAATCTTTTAACTGAAAAAAAAGAAAACCCACCATAAAAAGGCAGCAGTATCAACATTGAAAATAATATCAAAAAAAGTTGTTGAAGGACAGGATATACATGTTTAAAAAGATTGAAAATTGTACGTTACAATCAAAGAACAATAACAACAACAAAATATTTGAGCAACCATAACTAGTCGTTGTTCTTCTTGTGGTCGGTCTCTGCCCACCGACACACTACACCACACCACACTATTTGGCACTCAGCACTCAGATTTATCTGACATTGTCCACCTATGTAAAGAAGTTGTGAAGCCTGCCAATCCTTGCCAGAAAACCAAGTGTTCAAGTTATGATGGCTAAGGGAATAACGTATTAAAAGGTAATAAAAATTTTTATAATCAACAACTACCAAGCATCATCCAACAACAGCAAGAACAACAACAGCAACACAACATCATTGTCCTCATTCTTATTGCCTTCGTCATCTTTATCATCTCAAACGTACGTATGTAAGTAAAATTGCACGCAAATGTATAAATAAATGAAGGGAAACGAGAGTAATGTTGTGTGAACAGTGGGACAAATTATGCTCGCCCGTGCTAAGAGAAACAAGTAAGAAAAGCGAAGTGAATAGGAACACTTAGTTTAATTTCGTTTTATTACAGGAGTAGTAAATATATCTACCTTCACAACAGCTCATATGGGGCGACATTTTTTTCCTTTCCAAAACAGGGACCAATATTTACAATTTTCCGAATTGAGCGAAATACATAAATTGGGCAATACCGACTAGTCCTAAACCTGGATATTCTGGATTTGGATAGGTAACAACATCGGGAGCACCGTTCTATGGAGGCTGTATGAAACGTTGACCTGAACCGATAAATTTCAGGAGGAAATCTTTGTAACTCCAGCAAAGACTAAATACCAAATAATGTGGCTAAAACTTTCAAAATAAGGAGAATTGGGAGGACCTTTCTATAGGGGCAATATAAAAACAGGGAGCAATACCGAAACATTTCAAAGTTTTATACCACCAACGGAGACTAAATATTTAATTTCATCCGTTTCGATGGGATATTGATGACACAACCTTCAAAATACCGAAAAACGGGAAGTACGCTTCTATGCGGTTATTTGAAGAAAATGGCTTATACTGATAATTCTCTTCTGCAATATTTTATATACCCATGGCAGTTTAAATACTAAATTGCATATCGGTGGTATATTGAAGACGCAACTTTCAAAATACCGAAAATAGGGAGGTACCGTTCTATGGGGGCTATATGAAGACGTGGACCTACACCGACAAATTTCAGGTGGAAAGTTTTATACCCTTAAGGAAGACTTAAACCAAATTTCTGCAATTTCGGATGGATATTGAGGGCAGAACCTTCAAAATACCAGAAATCAGGAGGTACCGTTTTATGGTGGCTATATGAAGACGTGGACCTGTGCTGACAAATTTCAGGTGGAAAGTTTTATACCCCCAAGGAAGACTAAATGCCAAATTTCAGTCATTTCGGCAGAATATTGAGGCCACAACCTTCTCAATACAGAAAATAGGGAGGTACCGTTCTATGGAGGCTATATGAAGACGTGGACCTAAACCGAAAAATTTCATGTTGAAAGTTTTATACCCTCAAGAAAGACTTAAACCAAATGTCAGCCATTTCGTTGGAATAATGAGGCCACAATACCTCAAAATACCAAAAACCGGGAAGAACCGTTCTATAGGGGCTATATGAAGGCGTTGGTTTGTGGTCAAATGAGACTAATACATTCAAAATATCCTAAAGTGACGCGTACTATATATGGGGGCTATACCAAAACGTGCACCTAAATAAACCAACTTTGGTAGAAATGTTTTTAGCCTCTGGAGACACAAAACACCAAATTACAACCAATTCGGTGGTAAAATGGGACAAATATCCTAAAAATTCCTTAAAACGACAACGCGTCACGCGACACTTTGTATGTGGGCTATACGAAAACATGGACCTACATAGCCCGCTTTCAATATCAAAAGTCCTACGTACATATAATAGGTTCTACCAAAATTTCATCCACCTACTTCAACCCTACATGTGGCCTAGCCAACGCAATCGTTGCATCTCAATACGTTTATCTATACGGATGTGGTTGTATAGCAGATTCGGCTAGTGGTTCATACGACGTTGATATTCACCGTCAACGCAGATTGGTCCATAGATTTTTCGAAGATTTTTCCTCTCAAACACAGTGCTTGGTGCTTGACCTTGTCTGCTTGCGCAAGTACCCAGGCTTCGGAACCATACATCAGCACGGATAGTATCAGTGTTTTGTAAAGCGTTGTTTTTGTTTGACGAGATGTTGCTTTGTTCATAAACTGCTTGCATAAGCCAAAGTTGCATCTGTTGGCCAATATAATTTTTCTTTTTATTTCACAACTGATGTTGTTTGTTGTGTTTACTACCTCAAAATTATTATAGGAACCAACGTCAATAGTTGGTCCGATCTCTATGGACGCATTGCGCGACGACACCATCAACTTGGTCTTCTCGCCGTTCACCGCCAGACTCACTTTAGCATATTCCCTTTCGACTTTTGCAAAGGTATCAGTTACTTCTTTTACCGATCGACCCATGATGTCCATGTCATCAGCATAAGCGAGTAACATATGGCTGTTTGTATATATCGTGCGACTTCTTTTGACCTTTGCATCTCGTATAACCTTTTCCAGCAGAATGTTGAATAAGTCACACGATTGGCTGTCTAATTTCCTGAAACCTCCTTTGGTACCAAACTCTTCGGAGAGGATTTTTCCTATTTTAACTGAGGTCCTAGTATCAGTTAATGTCATTCTACAAAACCGTATAAGCTTTGCAGGGATACCAAATTCAGACATGGCTTGGAATACCGTTAAACGTAGGGGGCTATCGAAGGCTGCTTTGTAATCGACAAAAAGGTGGTAGGTGTTGATCTGCATCTCTTTGGTCTTCTACAGGATTTGCCGCAGGGTAAATATCTGGTGTATTTGCCAGGAATAAAGCGGCATTGGTATGGTCCAATTATTTCATTGACCATAGGCTTTAGTCGTTCGCATAATATCCCTGACACGTTCTTGTAGGCAATAGGGAGAAGGCGTATGCCTCTATAGTTAAAGCATACAGTTTTATCTCATTTCTTGTGGGTAGGGCACAGGGGGCTCACTTCCCAATCGTCGGCTACTCGTTCTTCCTGCCAGATGGTGCTAACTAGCTGATGCATACACCTTATCAGCGTGTCGCTTCCGGTTTTTAACAGCTCGGCTGGTAAGCTATCGGCTTCTGCTGCCTTATTTTTCTTCAGCCGGTTTATTGCTGTCTTTACCTCATCTTGGCTGGGCGGTATACATTTAATAACATATTCTGGGATTGGACATGTGGTATCTTCGTCGTCTTCGCTACTATTGGACACCAACAGTTTGATAAAATGCTCTTTCCATATCCTGAGCACACTATCTGTATCACTTACCGTATTACCTTGCTGGTCTCTACAGGAGGATGTGCCTGTACCAAAGCCATCTATTTGATGTTTCACTCTTTGGTAGAACTTTCGGACTTCATTCTGGCTGCTGTACATATCGATTTTTTCACACTCCCGCTTTTCCATTTCTCTCTTTTTCCTCCCCTCTCCTTTTCTCCTGATATCTCTCTGGTGCGCTACGCGATGCTACTGATTGTAACGTAGCCCTATACGCCGCATTTTTCTCTTCGGTAGCAGCACGTCACTCCTAGTCATACCAAGGATTCCTTGGTGGAGGTCTCTGGTATCCAAGTATTAATTTTGCAGCTGTTTGTGCTGATAAGTCATCGGGACGAGGAGTGCTTTCATTAGGCAATTGGGTCAGTTCAGTGGAATATGCTGTGGCTATCTGTTGTGTTTGCAGCCTACCGATGTCCAACTTCCGTGTTGTATCTGTTCGTGTTTTATTTTTAACGTTTAGACGGTTACGTACCTTTGCTGCAACAAGGTAGTGGTCCGAATCTATGCTTGCTCCTCTGAACGATCGACATCCAACACGCTCGATGAATGTTTTCCATCTATCACAACATGATGAATTTGATTTATTGTTGTTTGATCTGGCGACAGCCAGGTGCCCTTATGAATATCGAGGTGCTTAAATCATACCATTGTCAGATGTATCACTGTGAATAATGAATTTCCCTGCTGTTAGGCCATAGATATTCTCCTTTCCAATTTTGGTATTAAAATCGCCTAGAATAATTTTAATATCATGGGCAGGGCAAAGGTATTAAGTTTCTTCTAAGCGCTGGTAAAATATATCTTTGTTCTGTTCGTCCTTGTCTTCAGTGGAAGCATGAGCGAAAAAAAACTGATGTTGAAGAATTTAGCCTTTAACCGAATGGTAGCGAGTCTTTCATTCACTGGAGATCCGATGTTTTAACCTCCGACCAATTACAAATCCGTATAATTCGTAATATACCTAATATTCATAAAAAAGGAGATGTACTTAACTTTTGAAGAATAAATTTTAAAATAAAAATTAACTAAAAACAATTAATCCTTGCGTGAACGGATAATTCAAGATCGCTATGTTATATAGCGTGAGATAAAGGCAATCTTGGACATTTCTTCCACCACCTAACATTTGATATTGCATGAACACCTGGCCGCAAAAATAGATTCTTCTCGTTAGATCCAGCAAAATACGACAATTGCTCAAAAAAGCTCTTGTGGATTGGTGCCAAGAAATTGCGTTTATAAAATCGTCACAGACGAATTTTGGATCTATGCTTTGACAGCCTTGTTCAAATAATCGTTTTCGTCAAAATACCTGAAATCGGGCGGTACCGTTATATGGGGGCCCATACCAAAACATGAACCGATATAGTCCATGCTCGAACTTGACAAGACCCGAAACAAAAGACCTATCTTTCTAAAATTTCATTGTCCTATCTCAATTTTTGTGGATGCTCTAGTGATTATCACAGACGGTAATCAGAAAGAAAAAATACAACAAATTGAATAACTTATCTCTTTATACCCTCATCCTTTAGCCTAGAAAAGGTATATACAATAGGGTATATACAATTTGATACGACCAAAAATGTGCCTCATCGATAAAGTGAATTTTAAGAGCACCTCTCGAATCGGGTTGAATTTTTTCAGTAGGTTGTCGTTGCGGTTCCCTTTACAACGGTACAATGTTTTTATTTCCGGATATATTGGCCCAATTGCTCCAAGAAACCCTGACGGCACCAACCAAAATGGCAAATCCGCAAGATAATTCTCGCAGGGAGTTTCTGATTGGTGCATATTGTGCTCATCGTATTATTTCATGCAGTCATGTATCAGGTTGGAATACGGATTGTATCGGTCCACTTCTTCGGGTACCACCCACACAAAATTCGGATAATGTGAAGTTTAAGAGCTCCTCTCGGATCGTTTTGAAATTTTTTCAGTAAGTTTTCCTTACGGCTCCCTTTACGACGGTAAAATTTTTTTCTTGCGCAAGTCCACACTTCCTGAGATATTGCCTTAAAAGTTCCATGGAATCCTGACGGCACCAACCAAAATAGCAAATCCTTAAGATTATTCTCGGAGGGAGTTTCTGATTGTTGCATACTGTGCACGTCGTATTATTTCATCCAGTCATGTATCAGGTTCGAATGATTGTATCGGTCCACTTCTTAGGATACCTCCTACACAAAATTCGGATAATGTTAAGTTTAAGAGCTCCTCTCGGATCGTTTTGAATTTTTGTTCAGTAAGTTTTCCTTGCGGCTCCCTTTACGACGGTATAATTTTTTTCTTGCGCAAGTCCATGGTTCCTGCGATATTGGCCTAAAAGCTCCAAGAAGCCCTGACGACATCAACCAAAATGGTATATCCGCAAGATATTTCTCGCAGGGAGTTTCTGATTGGTTCAGACTTAGCACATCATATTGCTTCATCCAGTCATGTATCAGGTTGTACCTCCCATACAAAATTCAAATAAAGTGAAGTTTAATAGTTCGTCTCGCATCGTTTTGATTTTGTTCAGTAGCTTGGACGAGTGGCTTCATTTACAACGGTACATTTTGTCCGGAGTAAGTCAATACGTCCTAAGATAATGGCCCAAAAGTTCGAAAACACTGCCGGCACATACTAAAATGACAATTGTGCAAGATAACTCTAAAACTTTTTCAAAAATTTCTTTCAAACTTAGTAATATAATATTTCGAATCCTTTATGAGGAAGTTTGGTTACTAAAAATGTTTGGTATATACAAATATGTCGATGGTTTGGTATAGCCTCACATTGCGGTACATACATATTTTAAAGCAAACTCGTGACACGTGTTAACACATAAAAATTGTACTAAAACTTTGGCAATTTTAGAATATAGTAAAACTAAAAATTTAAAGGGGCTGCAGCCTAAAAAATCCGGCATCGATTTTTTAATAATAATATAATAATTATATTCGTACTGATACCAGAAATCAAAACAGGTCAATGCACCGAAATACAGATATGTGTATTTATTTAAGTTCTATAGAACGAGTAAAATAAAACAAATAGAAACGTTTAATTTTATTTGTTTTCATACCATGCATTGTTTCACTTGTTTCGCCGGATGCCTACAAATTAGGAGGAATGACCGCCAAAATGTAACACAAATTGTGGATGGAATTCTGAGACATATGACTTAGGAGACGTATGAATTTCAATCCAATTTTGATGTTTTTATACGAAGCCGATTAACCAGTTCTCGTATTTGTCAAATGTGTTAATTGCAAAGACAAGCTCTAGAACTCATGACATTTAAAATCGGTTTATAGACTCAAATGGGATTGCTTCGAAATTAGTACATCAATAATATTAAAAAGATATAGAGTTTATCGCGCGAATATTAAAATGTGGAAAACAATTTCAGTTTCATTAGTAATGTGTATACTACAATTATCACAAACCACCAACTCAACACCAACAAATTTTCCAGGGTCAAATGAAAATAGTGCTATTAAACAAAGAGCTTATCGTCAAAATAAATTTCAAGAAATTGGCAAATTTATGAATATTACGGCAGATCCATGTGACAATTTCTATAAATTTGCCTGTGGCAATTGGAGGCATTATCATCCTGCAAATGCCGATGAAACTCAAAGAGATGCCCTAACAGAGGCCCATAAAGAATTCCTGTACAATCTGGAAAACATACTAACACCGAAAGATTTTGGAGATTTCAGTGAGCCAGAAATAAAATTGAAAAATCTTTATGATTCATGTTTAAGTTTGCAACAACTACAACAAAGGGAGTATAATGCGAAGCTAAACGAACTTGCCAAAGAATTTGGTGGAATGCCATTGTTGGAAGGTGATGGCTGGAGGGAGCAACAATTTGATTGGCAAAAAACCATAGCCCAGATATCGCACAAATATGGATTGAATATTATTGTGGGCTTTGAAATTGCTCCCCTTAATCAATCTCAAAATGAAATTTATTTTAGACCTCAAGATTTTCCCATACAAAATGATTTCCTGGAACATCGTGATGTTTATCGTGGAGAGGTGTTAGAACTGTTGAAAACTCACTTTAATCTGGATGAAGTAAAGGCTCTGGAAGTGGCCCAAGGACTTGTGGAATTTGAACTGAAGTTATGGAAAGCCAAAGTGGAAGATGCCAATGCCCCAAGTAATCCCATTTCCATTGATGAACTTCAAACGAAGTTCTCCCTCGACTTGGATGTATATCAGTTTATGGAAATTACATATGGTTCCATTCCTCATAGTTTGCAGGCAGATATAACAGTATATCTGGAAAAAGTTATCGATATTATAAAATCAACACCCAAACAATTGGTGGCAAATTATATATTTTATAATTTGCAAAAACATTTTCAATTCAAAATACCCAATGACCACAATAAACTGAAATCGGAGTGTCTCATTAAAATAGAGCAACTTTTGCCAAAGGTTATCAGTCATCTCTATTATCGAAAATATAAATTGGAACGTTATAAAAAACCTTTGTACGAAATGTGGAATTCCATAAAAGCAACAATACAAAAGGCTTTGGAATCACCCAAAATGTTCTGGAACGACAATGAATTTAGAAATTTCAGCTTGGCAAAATTACAATCCTTGGAAATGGTAATAGCTTCTTATCAAGAAAACAACTTCACCACAGAATATCAAACCCTTACCATATCCCCGCATGATTTTGTTGAAAATCTCAAGTCATTGCTAAGCTTTAAGGCCTATCAAACACGACAAACTCTACATCAAAAACCAGAACTTGTTGAATTTGGCCTTGATATGTTTTTACCCAGCTATGTGCCAACGGCAAATAAAGTCATTGTTCCTGTTTCAATTTTAGGAGATAATTTTATTTGGTCTGAATACAATTCACATAATTTAAATTATGCCCATTTGGGCTTTACTCTAGCTCATGAGATGATGCATGCATTTAACGGTGCGGCTCGTTATTATGATTATTTGGGTAGACTTATTACGAATACATGGGATATTGAAGAGGAATTTGTGCAGCACGAAGAATGCCTTTATAATCAATATCACAATTACACCTTTGGTGGTCGTCATTTGCCTCAGGATAAAATGCAAGAGGAAAATGCTGCTGATAATGAGGGCATTTTAATCACCTTGGAATCCTATCGTAATTGGTTAGGGAATGCAGCTCGTTCTGATGTGGAAGACCAATTGTCGCTTGAAATGATACCCGATTTGAGTTACAATCCTGAGCAGGTATTTTTCATCTATTATGCCCAACTGTGGTGTTCCGATACATTTAATGCGAATACTTTAGTGAAGGCAGCTACCGATGTTCACGTTCCCGATGAATTCCGAGCCTACGTGCCATTGACAAATTTACCACAATTTTCCAAAGCATTTAAGTGCCATAAGGACACAGCAATGAACCCGTCGGTTAAATGTAAACAATTGTTCCTTTTGTAGATGATGTTTTTAATGTAGATATTAATAATTTATGAATAAAATGTATTATCCTATCATCCTACACACATAACAAGACGGCTATATAAAATAGAATTTTATTACTCCCAATAGCATATTGAAATAAAAGTTTTATTGAATGACGGAGATCGTTACGTTATATCGATAATATTTGTCATTGATTTTGAATCAACGTAGAATGAAAAATGTTTCAATGAAAAAGATTTCAATGAGTTGCATTAAAGTAAAATTTATACATACTTGCAATTATGTAATTATGTAATGAATCATTTTCATTAATATTAACGATAGTTAAAATAACGAAAGGGTTTCATTAATACCATGAAATAGTTTTAATACATTAATGAATTATTTCACTACATTAATGATATTTCACTTATTTACACTGAAAGAAAATTACGTTGTATCAATGAAATTTGTCATTGATTTTGAGCCAACGCAAGACTTTATTGTATTAATGAAGAAGTTTCATCGAGTTTCATAAAATAACTTTCATTATTGTTTCATAGTGTTAATGTGAAATGTTCATAGCAATAATAGCTTTGTAACTTCTAACTAATTTATTGAATTAATAAAGAAGTATCATTGCATATTTGAGGAAATTTCATTGGAATAATGACGAAACTCGTTATTGTTATATAACGAAACTTTTCATTTATTCAATGAAACTCTACGTTGGTTCAAAATCAATGAAACATTTTTTCTTTCAGTGTAATGATAGTTTTTCATGCCCTTATTAGCCAATCATTAATGAAGTCTTACATTAGCTTAAAATCAATGGCAAATTTAATCGATATATGGGGTTTCTTCTGGGTTACTAACCCAAACATTTTTCAATTATCTCAGGAAGTATTGACTTGCTCATAAAAAAATTATATCATTATGATTGGCACCACAGGGACTACCTTCGGTGTAAATTCAAAGACGATTCTGAACAGGCCTTAAGTAGCGTCTAATGAAAATTTTGAACTTTAGTGAGGTAGATACCCGTAGGATTTGTCTTTTCTATCGATATTATCGGATTAAAAATCCCGAACCTAAAATACATTGATATAAAGAGTAATTAGAAATTGTCGGTTGTGTGGATGTGAAAAGTAAGTCCGTTGTCACACGTAAAAATTTTTCGGAAAAGTAAATTGTATCTTTGTGTCAAAAGATACAACTGTTTTTTTTCTCCTTTATATTTCTGTGAAGTACTTGTACAAAATGTCTACAAAAGTACACGCAAAAAAACGGCCTCTCTAACATATGTCCCAAACATATTTTGCAGCAAACATATATATGTTTGCAACAGTCTCAAACATAATATATGTTTGGGTCTGCAAACAAATATATGTTTGGGTGGAAACAAATATATGTCTGGGTGCAAACATATATATGTTTGCGTGCAAAAATATTTATGTTTGGGTGCAAAGATATATATGTTTGGGTGCAAACAAAGATATGTTTGGGTTGAAACAATTTTATGTTTGGGTGCAAACATTTTATATGTTTGGGTGCAATAAAATAGAAACCCAAAAGGCACAAAAAAAAAACAAACACATGCACCGGTGGGCGCTTACTGAGAGCAAGGGAGCGTAAAATTCAATGTAAAACACTTTAAAATGTGTGCTCACTTGCTCTCAATAAGAACTCACTGGCTATCTCTATAGTATACACACAAATGTTGTGGTGTTTTATTGAAAGGCAAAAGAACAACAAACACATAGGTACATACAAAATTCCAAAGAAATACATAACACACTTTAATAAAAGAAAAACTGATTGAAATAATTTGTAAATAGTCACACTTTTAAAAAGGAAAAATATATGGCAAATAACAAAATTCATTTGCAATTCCATTTGAAAAAAATTAAAAAAAATTTTCGCGAGCACATCTACGTTTTTTGGTATAGAGTTAAAGGAAAACAATCTGGTTTCAAATCTGCTCGCGTTCACGAAATTGGCCGATGCGCGCAAAAGTTATAGCGGTTTTTATCCTCTTATAAAGAAAAAATATTTTAAAATTTCTTATTTTTTGTATTGAGAAAATGTAAGCATATATCAGTAACAGCATTTGATATCCATCCGTAGATGCACCAAAATTTCCAAAATGTGTTTTTATTTTCGCGGAAAATCAAAAAAATTAAAACAATCTGGCAATAAATTTAAATTATACTAACTCAGAGTCCGTATAAACCTCTAAAAACTAAATTAAAAATATGTACGTACAGAAACTAGACAACGCGTAAAAAAATGTGAAACCAAAATTATAAACATTGGCTTTATAAATTGCATATTACAACAACAACAAAAGAGAAACAACTCATCGTTGGAAAATATTGTTACAAATATATTTTTTGGTTTGTTTCGAAAAATTAGAAAAAATATTTGAGAGTTATCCAACTATTTCGCTAAAATCTAATACATAAATTAAAGTATTCTGCTAAAACTTTATCAAAATATATGGCTTACCATCGTGAAAGCTTAACTGCTTACTGTGATAACTTATAAGGATAGGAAATTAAGAGTAATATTGAAATTACTATCATTTAAAAGATATGAACATTAAAAATCCTGTAATTCGCGTATTAGTTAAAGTCGGTTGATGCGCATCCGATTTTGGATAAAGCGAATCAATCTCTTTCAATATTTATGCATATTTCGATGTTTCACTCAGCGGCCATTGTGTGCCGCCAGTTGCATCATGCACTGCAAAAAACCTTAAAGTTGGTAAAAGTCGCGCAATGTGCATACGATTTTGATGCGCATTCGGTTTCATCAGCGCCCATCAAAAATACGTCAATATACACCTATTTCAAATAGATTCTTCAAAAACCGCGGATGTGCCTCCACATTCAATTTTTGGCGAAATGCCCATATTACTCGCGTATCTCTGTTTTTTTATGACACGTGTTTTCGCAAATATTATAATCGCGGTATCTATATCCGCGGTTTTAGTAGATGAATTCGATCGCGGAAAGCTTCATTGGAACCGTCGCGTAAAAAAACTAAATTCACGCGGGTTTCAAAGGAAATTGAATGACAGTTGTAAATTTTACACGCAAAAAAATATGTTTTGTGAGAAAATTCACGCATGAAATTTTGGCTTTTCGACTCCAATTACTAGGATGCTGTAAGGAGCACACTCATGATATATGCACCAAACGACGTAAAATCACGAGTTCTATAATCGTGTTATGAGTTTGGAATATTATCCTCTTGCGCGTTCGCGCGCGTCCGGATTATTAAAAAAATTCAAAAAAAAAACCAGAAATTCCGGCTTCAAAATGTCAGCATCAATTTTAGGTGGATGCAGTGGATATATCGAAAAATCATACACTGCTATCTTATTGCCCATGGAGCATTCTGCGATTCATTCTTTGGGAATAGGTCTATAAATGTAATTTTAATGGTCGACATTATGGGATCCCTCCTAAAACACTTCTTTTTAAAGAATTGTAGTCATACTTTATAGAATATGTTAAGAGTTCGCGAATTCTGAAAGGGTGAAACTCGAATTCATCGATTGCAAAACATTTTTGTTATTTACCATATAGAAACGTAGTTGAACGCTTCTCCTTAGTTGTGAAATAAAACAAATTGTCCTCATAGTTGAAATCAGCAGCGGGGAATCGGCATCTAGAATCAGATGATTATGTAATGTAATAAATAAATATGGATATGCCATATTTCAAATATACATAAGTATGTATGTAATTACCAATATTAAATGCGATTTCTTCCTTGTACAATAAAATATTTCCATTCACCTTATTGATTCAATTATAAAATTTCCAATTATAAAATGTATTGGGCATTTAATTTTCTAAAAAGCACAATTTCTTTAAGAAAACACAAAACACTGATTTATTCACTCACTTTACCGTCTTGACTCTACAAAGGCAACTAAAACACTTCTACGTCTTCTATTATACAATGCCCACAGCCGCGAGAGCACTGTTATTACTCTCGTTGACAAACATCCTCTCTCCACCCATGAAAAAAATGTTCTAACATAAAAAATATGTTTTACCCAAACATATCAAATTGAGATATGTTACAAAATGTTGCAAACATATATTTGTTTGCAACCGGTCCCAAACATGTTATGTTTGGATCCAAACATATATTTGTTTGCAACCGGTCCCAAACATATATTTGTTTGGATCCAAACATATTTCTAAAATAAATTTTTCTGCGTGTTTAGACATTTCCGCCATTTTTATTTTCAAAACAATGGTGATGACAAATTAATGATAATATCAATAGTTGTCGATTTTTTGAAAAAAATATCGACAATATCTAATGTTAGGAATATCGATAGTTTGCCACTCGATTTCGGAGTCGAGCCATTTTTAGTTCGACTCTGGGGTCGGCTTCTTTCACGACTCCAGACTCCGGAGTCAACTCCGAGGGTAATTTTCAATACCACTTAAAATGAATAAAATATGTACATGTTTCCAATTTTTTCCTATATGTTGCCTTTTTCATAAGTTATTCCTAAACTACACTAAAAAACTTGCATATAATTCCTGAACTTATCCCATCGAAATGAGAACACGTGTGAAAATCTTTAAGCTTTGAACATTGTCAGCTTGAAAACATTTACCTATATAAGAAACAATATGTGAAACTAAAACAATTAGGTTTGAAAAGAATTCTGTGCCGAATTTAAAATATATTCCGTAAAACTCTATATTCAATTCAACAGACATACTGACATGGCAAAATCGACATAGAAATTAATTATGGTGAAGGTCAAATGATAGTAAATATCCTCTGTCTCATCCTCTAACTGAATATAATATATTACATAGTTTGTTTATAATATAAATAAACGGACCAAAAAATTTTTTTATTCATATATTTTTCATATAAGAATAAAATAAATAAATATAAGAATAAAATTTGCCCGGAGTCGAGTTATTTTATTCGATTCAGACTCCGACTCTGACTCCAGCAAAATTGCTCGACTCCGACTCGTAGACTCCGACTCCGGCTCCGAAACCCTGGTTTGCCAGCTCTAGTACCAAATCGGTTAATCTCTTCGAGATTTATGTTATTAACTAGCAAGTCAGCTGGACGCACGCCCATGGCTAGCCAAATTACCAGAATCGGATTTTGTCATGAGTTTTAAAAACTCGTATTTGAATCAGGCCGTCCCACACTGGTCGAAACCATTGATCTAGCGGCGCGAAAGTCAAAAAATCAAAGTATAAAATTGCGAAATGTTTTCCATTGTATCGATTACAGACACTCTGTTGACTAAAATTTTGTTTTTGCTTTTTTTGTTGTTGTAAATATTCACTCAGTTATTAACTGTCAAGTGCAAGACATTTTAATGCATCAGATTTTAACAAAATTGTTGCTAAAAACCTGATTTCATATTTGTTTAATTGTTTAATAAACTCGTAATAAAACAAAACAAAATCTATTTTTTTTTGATAGGGGAGGGTGTAAGTTAAATTAAAAAAAAATTTTTGGGGCCTGAAGTTACATAGTTATGTAGCAATAAATTTTCAAAAATTATTGTTTATTATATTTTTATGTTTTCAGTGCAATATACTTTTGTTGAATGGATCGTAACTAAAATCGTTTTTACTAATTAAGTTGGACTTCCTAGATTCCGAATAACGACAATTCAGCTGCAAATAGCTGCAAATCTTGCTGATAAATGGTCTTGAAAAATAGCCTAAATCCTCAAAATGGCCAAAATCTGTCGGTACAGTTATATGGGGGCTATATCAAAATGTAGACATATACTCAAAATTTTTGGTGGAGAAGATGTATAATCAACGAGAACCTCCTATGCCAAAATTCAGCTTATTTTGTCTGAAAATGTAGACAAAATCCTAACAATACCGAATATTGGGAGGTACCGTTATATGGGGACAATATCAAAAAGTAGACCTATGTCCACATTTTTTGGTGGAGAATGTTTTATGTCCACTGGGAACCCCAAATACATAATTACGCCTAATTTGGCCGGAAAATGTAGCTTTAAACCCCCAAAATACTGAAAATCGGAGGTACCTTGAAAGAGGCCTATACCCAAACGTTGACTTATGTCCACAATTTTTGGTGGAAAGGTTTAGTGATCACTAGAAACCCAAAGTATTAAATTACAACTAATTTGGAAGGAAAGGGTGGCTTAAATCCTCAAAACACCGAATATCAAGAGGTACCGTTATATGGAGGCTATACCAAAATATTACCCGATGTTGTTCATATTTACTACATTATTACCCACGGACACAGACTGAGTTTGTGCAAAATGTCAGAAAGATATCTCCCTTCGTTTTCAAGTTATTAATTTCGCGCCGCTAGATCAGTGAATTCGACCCCTGTGCGTCCGTCTGATCGTGATAAAATGTAAATGAAATTTGACTTTTCCTCACATATCAGTACCATATTGGGTTGAGCTTTTACCCAAGATTAGATACAGATTTAATTATAAGGTGTTTCGATAAAAAAATGTTTCCGCACAAAATGATTTCAAAATTTTTATTTATCAGAACTTTGACCAATTTTTGAAGTCATTGTAAGCAGATATATATCTAAAACATGCTTTAAATTTATATATCCTTTTGTTTCTTCCTAGTTTTATCACCATATCATTACATATACCATTTTATATCATAAGGTTATGTACCTTATTCCATATATCATATCAATTGATAGTAGTTTGTGCATGACCTTTTATACCCTCCACCATAATATTGAGGGTATAATTAAATTTGTCATTCCGTTTGTAACACATCGAAATAATCATCGGAGACCATATAAAGTAACCCTTTATAAATAAAAATCAAATGTCGTTCGTTGGTAATGGCATCAGTCGAGAACGGCTGGACCGATTTGGATAATTCTTTTTTTTTTAATTTTCGTCGTAGGTTTTTATGAAAAAAAAAAATTGACCACGCCCAATTTTTCAATTTTAATCTTTTCTACCAAAACTACTGAACTGATTTTCCTGAAATTGACAGGGAATGTACAGCGATGGCCCCCGGTGAAAATAGGCTACAGATTTTGTTGAATTTCGGAAGGGGCGAGGTACTTCCCATATACCCTATTTCTGTAAAAATTCTTTATTTACAGTGATTACGAATGCATCGGTTTCAAAATTAATTTGGGAAACAATTGTGGTTCTGTCTCCGACCTTACCTACTTATTTGGGACCCAAAGACTTGACGTCGCCCACTTTTTAAAATATGTTACATCTACAAAACTACTGAACCGATTTTCCTGAAATTTTCAGGGAATGTACAGGGATGGTCTCCGGTGGAAATAGGAAGCATATTTTTTTGAATTTCAAAGGGGCGGGGCACTCCCCTTTGCCATATTTAAAAAACACCATATCTTTCTTTATGAATAAAAATCAGATGCCGTCGTAAGCCATCTTGGGTTTTTATGGAAAAAAATTTACCGCGCCCACTTTTTTCAATTTTCATTTCAATTTATAGTATTTCCGCAAAAACTACTGAACCGATTTTCCTAAAATTGTCTGGGAATGTACAGGGATGACCCCCGAGAAGAGGCTACATATTTTATTGAATTCCAGAGTGGGCGGGGTACCTCACCTAGGCGATATTGCAAAAATTACTCATGTGTTGCTTTAAAAATGTACGGATTAATCTACAATGTAGTACTTCTTTGGGGCCTAAAGACCAGACCACGCCTGTTTTTTAAATGTTATATCTCCAATACTACTAAACCGATTTGCATCAAATTTGCAGCAAAAGCTCAATGTTAGCGGTTGTTATGTACATTTTGTGAATTTCGGTAACTTCACCACGTCTTTCTTTTAAACGATATATGTATAAGCAAACTTATAATTATATCGGTTTCAGCATAAATTTGTGTGTACCCTAGGTACATATTTGGAGCCAAATACCGGACCACGCCCACTTTTTTAAATATGTTATATCTTAAAAACTGATGACAACGCCCACTCTTTGCAATACATTATTTTTCCAAAACTACTGAACCTTATTTCATGCAATGTTCAGAAAGTGTTCAGAAATGTCCCGTGGTCCAAATGCTATATATTTGTAGACGAATTTCCGGGACCTATTGTTTCATTATCGCTATGTTTGCTAAACTTATTAGTGCATCGGCTTGCAAATTAATTTTCGAGACAACGCTTGTTGCACTCCCGATCAAGAAACACTATATATTTACGCGGACCGGGGTCTGCGTATTCTTGCTCGCCCTACACATTCATATTGCGGTAATATAAAGGTATTTTGAAGATTGTGGCCTCAAAATTCCTCCGAAATGGCTGACATTTGGTATCTAGTCTTCGTTAATGCTACAAAACTTTCCACCAGAAATGTGTCGGTACAGGTCCACTCCTTTATATTGCCCCCATAGAAGTGTACCTCCCGATTTTCGGTATTTTGAAGGTTGTGACTTCAATATTCCACCGAAATTACTGAAATTTGGTATTTAGTATTCATTGAGGGTATTCAATTTTCTCCTTTTTTACAAAAATATAATTTCAAAGTGTGAAAGGTTTTTCCATTATTTCAACGGAATAAACTTCGTTTTTGTTACTAGTTCATTCATCCCCGTTACTGGAAAACATTTTTGAGAAAAAATTTTAACAAGTCACAACCCCAGTGTACATCATCTGCGATCATAAGCGTTTATTACTGTCTTCGCTTTTTCCCTTTCAGGAAATGTAGACATTTTTATAAATTATTCCACTGTAGATCTTCGATGCATAAGAAATCATCCATAAAAAATATTTAGTTAAACCAGTTTGTCAACTGGATGTTTATTGTCGAATTTGTATGACGATGAAAACGATGTTGTTTGAGTTGAATTGTGTTGCTGGGCCATAACTCCCTACATTTCCTGTCAGTTATTTTTGTTGTTGTTGATTTTCCCCATATCCCTAAACCTTCATACACAATTGAACCGAGCTACGCATCTCTTTTTATTATCCACATTTTATGTTGCTGAAGTAAAAAAACCAAAAAGCAAATAAAAACACAAACAAACGTCTATCTTAAGTTTAATATCAAAAAAAGCGCGTTTTGCTTGTTTTGCCTCGTTCATCGATACAAATTTGTTGTACGATGCCCCCTCCTCAACCATTCAATTTGAAACACGACAACAAGCCAGCCAGCCAGCCCTACATAAATGTGTGGTGTACATCAAAGTACATAGCTATCTGCTTCTCTATCTTGCAACACTCACACGATGCATCCTTTTGTGGGTTACCTACCATTTCATGCCTCTTTATTGTCATTTTTCGCTTTTGAATTTTTGATGTTGTTGCGGGGCTGAAGCATCCACAATTCGCTTTTATTTAGGTTCCATTGACAATTTGTTAGTTTAACATAAATTGCATTAAGGATAAAGCCAACGAGTCAGTGAGAGAGAGAGAGGGAAAGGCAGAGATGCAAAAGTGGAACAGTCTTACCACAGATCAACTCTTCAAACCGGCTGGACTGAGCAGCCAGCAATCCATATTTATGGTCATGTGCGTGTAACCCTTTTTTTTAACCGGCCAGCCGGTTTAATTTAATTTCAATTTTGTTGGTGTTTTTTTGTTGTTTTTGGTGAGTTGTGTGGATTTTTTATGTTGTTGTCAGTGTTCCATTGGCTTTTTACAAGGACTACTGCCTTTTTTACTGCCTGCTGTCTCCAATGTGTTCCCTGTTTTAATGACTTGTTTTGAACGTTAACAAAAACATAAATAAATTTCGGAATTGTAATCCATACTCCTTCTTGTACACTTCCCTTCCAATATTACGCTTCAAATCTTAGCATATTGTCTTCGCTTGGCACAGAGCCTTCTCGCCTTGTCTTGTCCTGGATTCTGATTGAATTGTAGAGTCGGTTTTTTTTTAGTTTTTCGAAGTAGTCTTCATTTGTTGTTTTTTCTTTTTTGTTTTCAATTTTATAAATTTGGTGTTGAGATAATTACGTACGATCACGAAATGTGTTCGACAAACGACAAAAATTGTATCCCATGTCATGTTGAAATGCTTTTTAAGTGAAATCCCCTCAGCATTTTTTGTGCTCTCGTTGAGAGATTTCAAGTCGTTAAGGTTTATATAGCCATTGACGCTTTTTCGAATTGAATTTATTTATGATAAAGACAAATTGAATTATGGGGATTTATGTTACGAAATGGTAATGAACTGAAAGTAAAGTTTTCTCTAAATAATGTGTTTTAAATTTTTTAAAGCAGTTTTTGGGAAAATCAAAAATATTCCCGACTTAGCAGGTTGGTTTATCAAAAATTCTTCATGGACCATATTCGATTTTATTTGGATTTTTTCTTTTCTTAACCAATTCGTGTTGTTTCAAGATAACATTACGGTTATTTCTCCACTTGAGATGCAAGTGGGAACAAGTGGATCCTGGCATGTACCATGTTATCAACCCCTAAATGTTCAGATTCCGATTTTTCTTAAGACAGAGCTCCTCTTCAACCTTGAGAATGATAAAGTCGTTATTGGACGACACCAACGTATGCCAGAAGGTATATGTTGGTACGACAAAAACCAAACTCAAAACCAGACTATCCGGACACAAGTCGGATCAAAAAACTGACAAGCCATTAGAACAAAAAACAGCATTAGCGGCCCATTGTGCCTTAACTGGACATAAACCAAACTTTAAAAATGTAGACATATTAACACAGGAAACTAATTATAAACGACGATTCACTTTGGAGATGCTTCATATAATAGACGTACCTAATGAAAAAAGAATTAATTATAAGACTGATACGGACCACTGTGCACATATTTATAGGAATTTAGTACAAAAACATAGATGTAAAAAAGTTTAGTTTGATGGTGACATTGAACCAGCACAGGTGATCTCCAAAAAATGTAATATTTTTGTGTTATATTTGGTTGTTCATAATTTTGTAATATGTGTTTATATTTTTGTGAAATAGATCCCTGAAGATGATTGTCGATGACAATCGAAATATTGGAAAAATAAAAGAAGAATAAAAATCAAAAATACATCGTTTTCTTTTTCAATTGACCTATAGCCAAACAAAACCACTAATAAAGGAAATTATTACCGATAACAGCTTCGTTCGCTGTTCACTAAAAATGACTCTATTCAATATAGGCAACAATCACCTTTCAAAAACTATTTAAACTTGTTAATTAAAAAAAGCAAACAAAACACCATAAAACAAATAAAATGAATTACGAGCATTAATCATGAAATAATTTTCGCGGTGAAGAAACGCCAGACACGTTATACGCCGCCAGACTTGACTGCTAACTGCAATGTATTTTCACATTAAAATTTATTTATGGAAAAAATGTTAAAAATTTGCTATTGTTAATAGGAAGTGATTAACCGTTAAACACAACTAAGTCACAACAGACAACAACAAACATGTAAATTTTACCAACAACAACACCACCACTGACTATAGCATGTAAGAAATATAACGCCAACGCCCACCAATTTTCTCTTCCTAGACAAACGAAAAAATAAATATTTTAAATGCCGTGCAGTTTTACAAGCGATTGAATAGCTAGCAGGCTGGCTGGCTGAATGACTGACTAAGCGAATATGTTTAACACCAGTCATTAATTACAATCGCAATCCACGTGTTAGCTGCCGTTTTAATTAAATTAATCGTCTTACACAGCCACCACCAACAACTACCACGACAAGAATTATAACAACTAAAACATAGCCAAGGCGATCTGGCGGTAAAATGGAAACCGCTTGCGGCATTTAGTTTTAAATCAAATGACGAAGAAATTAACAGAGGGATCAGACAGACACACGAGAGGTGACAGACTTAGTAGGAAGTAAAAAAAAACAACAACAACAAAACTAAACAATGGGATTTGTTAATAGATAAAAAGTAATAAAGGGTGGTGCGAAAATGAGCGATGAGTTTTTAATTAAAAAAATATGAAATGCTTGGAGGATAATGTTTGGGGCTTAGTATAATATAAAATACAAATATTTAAAATATAAAATATACATAAAATATAAAATAAAATATATAAAATATAAACTATAATATTTAAAATATAAAATTTTAAATATAAAATTTAAAATATAAAGTGTAAAATATAAAATTTATAATAAAATATCTATCTATATATATAAAAGAGCTTAGTGAGTGAGTGAGTTACTGAGTGACTGAGTGAGTGACTGACATATCATCGCCCAGACGAAACCGCTGAAGCTAGAAAGCTGAAATTTTGACTGTGGGTTGCTGTCGGTGTGTAGGGGTGAGATAAGGCTGGGTTTTTGGAAATTCGACCTAGAAGGGTACGAAAAGTACTAAAAAGTACTAAATATGGTACCCTTTGTATTAGGCAAACGGGAAGAGCTAGAATTCTGAAATTTGGAACGAGGGTCACTTATGGAGATTTCGAGAGATATACCAAAGCGTTTTTGGAAATTCGACCTATAAGTGTACGAAAAGTTACTACATTTGGTACCAATTGTATATTTTTAGCGGATATAGCTACAATCTTCATATTTGGTATGGGAATCAAGGTTGGGAAGTGGTGTTGATTTAAGGAAATGATTTTGGAAGTTCGTACTTATGTGTACGAGAAGTACTAAATGGTACTAAATTTGGTACAATTTGGATTTGGGTGAACGGATAGAGCTGAAAACCTGAAATTTGGAATTTAGATTACCGTAGAAGTGTACGATTGAGATATGGGGGTAGTTTTGGAAATTCATACTTATGTGTACGAAGAGTACTAAATGGTACCAAATTTGGTACAATTTGGATTTAGATAGACATGGAAACCTGAAATTTGGAATTAAGATTACTGATGGAGTGAAGGATTGAGGTAGTTTTGGAAATTCTTACTTATAGGTACGAAAAGTAGTAAACGGTACTAAATTTGGTACAAATTGGATTTGGCTGAACGGATAGAGCTGGAATCCTGAAATTTGGAATTTAATTAATTTTGGAGTGTAGGATTGAGTTAGTCTTGGAAATTCGTACTTATGAGTACGGAAAGTACTAAATGGTACTAAATTTGGTACAATTTAAATTTAGTTGAACGGATGGAGCTGAAATTTTGATTTAAGATTACTATTGGGGTGTAGGATTGAGCAAGTTTTGGAAATTCATACTTGTGGTAATGGAAAGTACTAAATGTACTAAATTTGGTACAATTTATATTTGGGTGAACGGATAGAGTTGGAATCCTGAAATTTCGAATTAAGGTTACTGATGGAGTGTAGGATTAAGATAGATTTGGAAATTCATACTTATGGGTACGGAAAGTACTAAATGTACTAAATTTGGTACAATTTATATTTGGGTGAACGGATAGAGTTGGAATCCTGAAATTTCGAATTATGGTTACTGTTGGAGTGTAGGATTGAGGAAGTTTTGGAAATTCGTACTTATGGGTACGAAAAGTACTAAATTTGGATGTGAGTGAACGCATAGAGATGGAATACTGAAATTCGAAATTAAAACTACTTTTGAAGTGTAGGATTGAGGTAATTCTGAAATTCGTACTTTTAAGTACGGAAAATACTAAATTTGGTATAAATTGCATTTGGATGGTACAATTTATATTTGGGTGAACGGATAGAGTTGGAATCCTGAATTTTCGAATTAAGGTTACTGTTGGAGTGTAGAATTGAGGAAGTTTTTTGAAATTCGTACTTATGGGTACGCAAAGTACTAAATGGTACTAAATATGGTATAATTTAAATTTAGGTGGACGGATAGAGCTGGAATCCTGAAATTTGGAATTATGATTACTTATGGAGTGTAGGATTGAGGTAGTTTCGGAAATTCGTAGTTTTGGGTACGGAAAGTACTAAATGGTACTAAGTTTGGTACATTTTGGATTTGGGTGTACAGATTGAGCTGGAATCCTGACATTTATAATTAAGATTGCTTATGGAGTATAGCATTGACGTAGCTTTGGAAATTCGTACTTATGGGTACGGAAATTAATAAATGGTACTAAATTTGGTAAAAGTTAGATTTGGGTGGACGGATAGGGGTGGTATCCTGAAATTCGCAATTACTGTTGGAGATAGTTATTGAAATTCGTACTTTCATACGAAAAGTATTAATGGTATTATGAATAGAAGTGGAATTCGGAAATTTGGTATTATAGCCGCTGTTGGTGTGTAGGGTTGAGATAATGATATGGCTGTGGATATACGTACAATAAGTGTACGAAAATTACTAAATGGCACAGAATTTGGTCCAAATTGTTATTGTGTAAAGGGGTAGAGCTGAAATTGTGAAATTCGGTATTAGTATAGCAGTTGACGTTTAGAGTGGAGATAGAGGAACTTTTGGAAATTCGTACTAATGTATATGAAAAAAACTAAATCGCGGTTTGGATATAGTTTTGGATAAAAGGAAGTAATTTTTGAAACCTATACATACTATAAGTTCTAAATTTGGTACCAGTTTGGTGTTGCATGCTGGGATATAGGTGGAATTTCAAATTGTTGTATGAGGGATTGTGTTGGTGTTTAGAAAGATACGGATTTTTTTAAAAGCATACAAATTCTAAAATTAGGCTGAGGGCTGGATGATTTATTGCGAAATACGAAATGTACTTAATGCTATTAAATTTGACGTTGGGTGTAGCAATGAAGACGGAATTATATCATTAGTGCGTGAAAAGTACAAAATTGCAATACATTTGGTATAGAAGTGAAATTCTGATTGGCAGGTTCATTGTTAGAGGTGGTCGTACAATAAGTGTACTAGAAGTATTAAATAATACTAAATATTGAAGCAATGGTACTGGGTGAATCGATAAATGAAATTTGTTTTGAGGATAACTGTTGAGATTGGATCCGAATGTTTATTTAAATCCGCCTTTAAATGTATGAAAGGTTTCTACATGTAATACCATTGACATTGGTGAACAAGCAGAGCTAAAACTGTAACATTTGAGCTAAAGTTCTGGATTTTAAAAATTGTACTGAATAATGTACTATTGTTTTTAGGTTAACACGAATTTGGTTTCTAAATAATGTACTGAAATCAAAAAGTCAAACGTACCTTTTCAACAAAATTGTTTTTGTCCTTGTTGTCTATTCTAAACGTTATTGTAAGTTCATTTGAAAAGGATCTATGCGGCTAATGTTTTACAAGAAGGTTTTTACATCCTGAGAAAAAAGGCCTAAAATAAAATGTCTCAAAAACTAACTGTTATATAGAGTAACATCTTCTGAATAATGGTTTTCTACATTTTGATATCACAAATTCCAAAATTCAGTTGGAAAATGTGGGTAAAATTTTCAAAATACCCATACCGTTCTAATAAAACATGGACTGGAATTTAAAATGTAGGCCGCTGTTGAAGTGTAGAGGATTTTTTTTTGAAATTCGATCAAAACGTATACGAGCAGTACTTGAAAGAAATTAAACATGAAATCAAATAGGTATTAGTACATCAAAATTGTCAGTGTTCTCCATATTAAATATTGTTTATTTGTATATTATTCCTTTTCCGTTACGAAGTAGCGGGCATTTTGCTAGTATAATATAAAAAATTAAATATAAAATATAAAAATAAAAATATAAAAAATAAAATACAAAAGATAAAATATAAAAAATAGAATATAAAAAAATTAAATATAATATATAAAATAATAAAAAACTAAAAAAATATATATGAATGTAAAACAAAAAATATAAAAATAAAATATAAAATAAAAATGAAAATATAAAATACAAAAAATATAAAAGATAAAATATAGAATATAAAAAACTAAAATACAAAATATAATATATAAAATATTTATAGCACAGTTAGCCGATTCTGATTTATTATTTTTATACCCTCAGCAAAATGTGCATCATCGAAATAATGGTTTTAGACCCCAATTAGGTTTCGACGAAATGTGTTTCAGACAATTTGGAGTTGATTTAGCTATGTCCGTCTGTCTGTCTGGCTGGTGGAGCGCACGATAACTCTCGAACGGATCAACCGATTCGGTCCAATATTTGGTTTTCGTAATATTCTGTCCAAACTTAGTTTAAGTTCGAAGATGGGTTATATCGGTCCACTCCTTCCGGTACCTCCCCCACAAAAGTTCGGAAAATTTGTACGCACGATAACTCTTGAAGGAATTAACAGATTTGGTCCATGCACATCGTGAAATTTCTACCAGATTTAGAGGATGTTCCAATATGGACTCAATCGGTCCACTCCTTCGGGTACCTCCCACACAAAATTTCGGAACAGTTCAGTTTAGGACCTGTTCACGAATCGCTTTGATTTTTGTTGTAGCAACCTGTTATCACTGCCCCCCATACGACGGTATAAGTTTCATCAGGGGGCAAGTACATACTTCCTGAGAAAATAGACTAAAAGGTACAAAAATCCCTATGACACCGTGTGTAGTGGTTGGAGCGCAAGATAACGTTCGAACGGATCTGCCGATTCGGTCCAAAATGTGGCGTAATATTTTGTGCAAACTTGGTTTAAGTTCGAAGGTAAGCCATATCGGTCCACTCCTTCAGGTACCTTCCCCACAAAAGTTCAAAAATGTTTAGAAAAATTGTGCGCACGATAACTTTTGATGGGAGTGACCGATTTGGTCCATACTTTACACATCCTAATATATCTACCAGATATAGATCAGGTTCGAATATGGACTATATTTGTCCACTTCTTCAGGTACCTCCCACACAAAATTTTGGATAAATTTACTTTAAGACATGCTCTCGAATCACTTTAGTTTTTGTTGAAGCAACTTGCATTCGCTGCCCCAATTACGACAGTAAAAGTTTTTCAGGGGCAATTGCATACTTCTTGAGAAAACAGCCCGAATACTGCGTTCGTCCAACCTTTGGATATTGTAATACAAGGTGGCGCAAAAGTAATCTACCGAAGTTTTTTGGCTGTAATTAAAAAAAATAATGAAAAACTTTGATTTTTCTTGTGGACTATTTTTATTTGGTCTTTTAATTTTTTTACATCAAGTCGAGAATATGATGTCAGATAAATGGCCGCCGCCACAGTTTTTTGTCATTTGAGCCCTTTTTATGGCATTTTACATCACTGTGGCCAAAACTTCCAGCGATAGGTCCTAACATTCTTGGCGGATATTGTCTTTAAGAGCTGAAAGAGTCTGAGGCTTGTTGACATAAACCCGCGACTTCAAAAAGCCCCACAAACAGAAGTCTGGAACGCCTCATCACTCATGATTATTTTTGATGAAAAATCATCTTCCTCTTGGTGGTGATTAAGGATGGATTGATCGTATGTTAGTCGCGATTGGCGGTCAGCATTTAACAGCTGATGCACCGTCTGGACTTTGTACGGAAACATCATCAAATATTGTACCAAAATTCGCTGTAAAGACCGTCAACTAATACCCATTTGCGTGGCACGTCGTCTGGTCTATGTCGACGGCGCTTCCGTGACATCGTGTATTTCGCATGTGTTTACTACACAAATGTCAAAACAGAACTGCCATTAGGGGCCAATCGCAAAAATTATAGCATTTTCTGATGGGAGGATTACTTTTGCACCACCTAGTATTTCTTCGAATACTAGATAAAATTTGAAGGTGGTGCTTATAGGTAAACTCCCCCACAAAAATTCGAAAAGATTCGGTAAAATGGCACGCGCGATTTCTCATTGACGTAGCAACCGATATGGTCCAAACTTTGGATCTCTAAATATTGTCAAAACTTAGTTTATGTTCAAATTTGGGCCCTATATGTTCAATCCTTGTGGTACCACTCACACAAATGTTCAACATTTTTGTGTGGTTAAGGGTCTGTTCGAGGATCCTTTGGACATTATGGTTTTCGTAGCCTAGTGTGATAAAAAGCTCTTGGTCTGTTCCTTTACTTTTGAAAATGGTAAAAGTGGCAAAAGTTGTAATCTACTTCCATATGAATTGTATGGTGTCTGAAGTAAAGGAACGCTTTTCAAGTAAAAAGTTCTAAAACTTGAAGATTCTTGCACGTAAAGAACAGGGCTTCTATTTATCGATAACCCCGCAAATTTTTGAACTTTAATTCTATCCATACTTTTGTCGGTTCATACGCCCAAAATTTTGAAAACCCCCTAAATACATAGTTGGTTTTGGGAAAAAAGTATTTCAATCCACGACTGATTCTTTTTTACTTGTATTAACTGATATCACACCAAACCCATTATTAATGGATCTCCCAAGTCCCTGTTTCTTTCGTGGCGGCTCTTTAAAACATGCGCATGCGCTATTGCGTAACTGAACGCTGTAATTTGTACTTGTATCGCAAGTGGCAGCAGCAACATAAAGCAAATGCCGTTGCAGACACTTCTTTTTTCTTGTGACCAGACAATAAGAGGCAACAACATGGCAACATAGTTTCCACACACTGCCACCAACATTGCTGTCACAAGGCAGCAACAACATTTACAATAACTAATCGCAGCAATTTGTTAAAATGTCAACTTTGTCTCTTTTACTTGCGATAAGAGCTACAAAGAAAGACACTTTAAAGCCCAACCATGAACAACGGCCGCCAACAACGCTTGACTCACCAACCAAGAAACAAATTGAAGGAAAATGTTAGGCGATGGTGAAACGATTTGGGGTTTAACTTGATATTTTTCGATAGTTAGTTTAGTTACATACTGTTGGATTATGCAAAACAAGTTTCTTTGTTTGCCACCACCATCAGCTATCTAATCTCGTTAAATGTTGTAACCGAGTCTAGGGAAACAAATTTTAAATTATTGCCAATAATTTAAAGGTCCAACGTTTGAGGTGCATGACTAATTTCAAATGAGTGAAGGAACAAAAACAGAGTTGCCATTTCAGTTAATTGTTTTTGGGACTAACAACAAAGACATTAAAAGTGCTTGATATGTTAACATATTTAATACGGGGAGGTACCATCCAATGCCAATATGTTAGAGAGGTGCACAGTGAACCTTTGAAAACGATCTCCCCTTCGACTAAGTTCAGTAGGGTATGCTGCAGCTATATATTACGTTTAAGACATTCTTATCTTAGCTGGCTTTTTACAGAACATTTGTTCCATAAGTCGAACTAAGAAACGATATCCAGTTAATCTGGGATATGAAGCTTTGTGATATCTACACCATTTTCACATGTAATTTGAAGAATTTCAGTTGTAATTTGATTATTTAATTTGAAATTCGAAACATTTCACTTGTAATTTGAGAATTCCAATTGAATTTCGAATTATTTCATTTGTAATTTGAGAATTCCATTTGATATTCGAATTATTTCATTTGTAATTTGAATTTTTTCATTTGTAATTCGAATTATTTCATTTGTAATTCGAATTTTTCCATTTGTAATTTGAATTTTTCTATTTGTAAACCGAATTTTTTCATTTGGAATTGCAAGTAAAGAAAATTCCAATTACAAATGGAACAATTCGAATTACAAATGAAATAATTCGAATTACAAATGAAAAAATTCAAATTACAAATGAAATTATTCAAATTTCAAATGGAATTCTCAAATTACAAATGAAATAATTCGAATTTCAAATAAAATTTTCAAATTACAAATGGAATAATTCGAAATTCAATTGGAATTCTCAAATTACAAATGAAATGTTTCGAATTACAACTGAAATTATTCGAATTACATGTGAAAATGGTGTAGTTTCACTTGTTCGCTCCAACGAAGGTTTGAACTTCCAGATCTGCGTAAACTTCCATGCGGCACGTATTTATACGACTTTTTAGCGGGTTCATCATCACTCATTCTTATGACATGGCCTAGTTATCGCAATCCGTTGTATCTCGATTCGTTCAACTATATTGATGTCGTTCTATAGTTGATACAGCTCGTTGTTCATACGACGTCGATATTCGCCGTCAACGCATATTGGCCCGTAGATCCTTCGAAGAATTTTTCTCTCTAACACACCAAGCGCTGCCTTATTTGCTTGAGCAAGTACCCATGCTTCGGAACCATACATTAGCACGGGTAGTATCAGTATTTTGTAATGTGTTACTTTTGTTTGACGAAATGTGGCTTTATTCTTAAAATGCTTACTTAGCCCAAAGTAGCATCTATAGGCCAACACTATTCATCTTCGTATTTCACAACTGATGTTGTTTGTTGCGTTTATGGCGGTGCCAAGGTAGACGAAGTCCTTTACTACCTCAAAATTGTAGGTAGCAACATGTGCGAGATCTGTGGACGTATTACGCGTCGATACCATCAACTTGGTTTTATCGCCGCTTACTGCCAGACCGATTTTAGCAGATTCCCTTTCGACTTTTGCAAAGGTATCAATTACTTCCTTTACCGATCGACCCGTGGTGTCAATGTCGTCAGCATAAGCAAGTAACATGTGGCTGTTTGTGTATATTGTTTCATTTCTTTTGACCTTCGCGTCTCGTATGACCTTTTCCAACAGGATGTTGAAGAGATCACACGGCAGGCCGTTTGAAACCTCTTTTTTGGTAATAAAAATTTCGGAGAGTTTCTTTCCTGTTTTAACTGAGGACCGAGTATCAGTTAATGTCATCTTACAAAGGGTCCAATTATTTCATTAACCATAGGCTTTTGTCACTCACACAATATGCAAGATACTATCTTATATGCAATAAGGAGCAGACTTATTACCCTTATGTCTTATCTCCCTTCTTGTGGACAAGACATAGGATGTTCACGTTGCAATCTCCGGGTACGCATTTTTCCTGCCAGATGGTGGTAACTAGGTGATACATATACCTTATCACCTTGTCGCCTCCGGTTTGGAACAGCTCGGCTGACAGGCCATCGGCTCTTGCTGCCTTTTTATTCTTCTGTCGGTTTATTGTTGTCTTTACCTCATCTTGGCCGGGCGATATACATTCAATATCATCTTCTGGAATTGGATATGTGGTATTTTCGTTGTCTTCGTTAGTATTGGATACCAGTAGTTTGGAAAAATTTTCTTTTCATATCCTTTGCACACTATCTGTATTAGTTACCAAATTTCCTTGCTGGTCTCTACAGGAGGATGTGCCTGTACCAAAGCCATCAGTTTGATATTTCACTCTGCTAGAATTTTCGGACTCCATTCTTTTTTAAAATCTCGATTTTTCACACTCCCGCTTTTCCATTTCTCTCTTTTTCCTGCGGAAAAGACGTTTCTCTTCTCTCCTTTTCTTCCGATACCTCTCTCGTGCGCTACACCTTCCTACTTATTGTAGAGTAGCCCTATATGACGCATTTTTCTCTTTGCTAGCAGCACGACACTCCTGGTCATACCATGGACTCCTTGGTGGAGGTCTCTGGTAACCAAGTATGGATTTTGCGGCACTTTGCATGGAGTGGGCAATATTTTGCCATTGTGTTGATATGTTATCGGGACGAGGGGTGCTTTCATTAGGCAATTGGGTCAGTTGAGTGGTATATGCTGTGGCTATCTGTTGTGTGTACAGCTTACCGATGTCCTACTTCTGTGTCGTGTCTGTTAGTGCTTTACTTGTAACGTTTAGACGGGTACGTACCTTTGCTGAAACAAGGTAGTGGTCTGAGTCTATGTTTGCTCCTCGGAACGATCGTACATCCAACAACACGCTCGATGAATGTTTTCCATCTATCGCAACGTGATCAATTTGATTTCTTGTCCTTTGATCTGAAGACAGCCAGGTGCCCTTATGAATATCGAGATGCTTAAATCTGGTACTGCTAACAACCATGTTTTTTTGTCGCTGCGAAGTCTATCAGCCTCATTCTATTGTTAGATTGTTTCACTGTGGAGACTGAATTTCCCGACTGTTGGGCCAAATATATTCATTCTCCTTTCCAATTTTGGCATTACAATCGCCAAACGTTCATATGTTTCTTCTAGGCACTCGTTGAATATATCTGTGGTATGTTCGTCCTTGTCTTCGGTTGGAGCATGAGAGCAGATAAGGCTAATGTTAAAGAATTTGCTTTTAACCGTATTGTAGCAACTCTTTCATTCACTGGGGGTGAATCTGGAGACCATATATTTTAACCTCCGACCAATTACAAATCCGCAACCAAACTCATGATTTGTGGCATGGCAACTATAATAGAGTGCATCACCTTTAGGTGTTGTTGTTATGCCTTACCCAATCCATCGTATTTCCTGTATGGCAGTTATATCGGCCCTGTACTTTTCAAGTACACCTACCAGCGCATAAACTGCACCTTCTCTATAAAAAGTGCGGACATTCCAGGTGCAGATTCGCAGATCAGGGTCTTAAAACCGTTTCCGGGCGTCGTCAACTTTAGAAGGGTTTGCCTTTTCTTTTCTTTCGTTTTTTTCATAGTAGGCTGGTTTTTTCTAAGGGACGGTTACTAACCCAAGTTTTTAACGTTTTTATGGGTGAACGCACTTTATCCGCTAGTAGCCGTTGCTGTAGTAACCCGAGTCGCCCGACAGTATGCCGCTATGCTCCCCCGAAGAACCGGACGTTTTCTTGCAACACGCAGTGTCGCCAGGCGTCATTTGACATTTTTTGGAAAGTTTATCGTGAGTACGCCTAGGCTAAAAACTGTCAGTTTGACATACGACCATGTGTTGGGTTGTTTACACTGGCTTGATTGAGACACCTCCAAAACATGGTTTTTTAACGTTTTTACAGCATCTTCTTGCAACGAAAATCCTTTTTTTCTTGATGTGCTGGAATCAAATTAAGTCGTTGGATCCCCAGTCAGGGCTGCACGGCGCATGACTCATCAATTCCAAGTTTTGTTCGGTCAAACAGGCGCTGGTTTGAATCGATGCGTGAGAGCTCGCATTGTCATGATGCAGAACGATTCGTCTTCTCTTGGTCGTTTTTCGAATTTTTCAGGAGACTTTAGGCAAACAAATTGTAGTGTAACACTCAGAGTTAACCGTCCTACATTTTTGAAGTCGCATATTCAGTTTTGTCGAAAAAACAGGCAAAATGTGTTTTGAAGGTCTTCTTCCTCTAATTACTTTCGTTGGATTTGGCTCGCTTTCGAAGACCACAACGGTCTATTCCTGTTTTGTTTCGGGCTCCTAAGCATAGATCCAAGATTCGTCGTCTGTGTCGATCTTTTAAATGTCGTTTGAAGCACCGCGATTGTTTTTATTCACATTTTTTTGCACCAATCCACAAGAGCCTAGATGTAACGAGAAAAATCCATTTTAGCGGCAAGGTGTAAAATATTGGTTGGTGGAAGAAATACCCAAGGGTGTTGTAACGTGACAAAACGATCACGTACATATTAGGAACAATATTACGGCCCACCACCTAACAACGCAATGTTATCCACACTTTTAAAACCCATACCTATACAACCAGTATACATTCGTTACTATGGGGATGGTGCGTTACAGTGTATTTTGATTAATCGCCAACATCAGAACAAAGGAGTAATTCTCAATCGCTTTGTGCGACCGTTCATTTAAGTATTTCAGTTTGTGGTGGGACTGGGAGGCTTGCTACTGCAGGGAGCCAGCCATACGGGCTTGAGTACAGTTGTGTGTTCGTGGTCCGCCAACCGACACGGGAGTTCGGAAGTATTTTTGAGAGCTACCCCTTTGCTCGCTGGCTAATACATTCACTGCACCTCCGGGTGTTGTGCCACTCCACCTCGGGTGTTGTTCCACTCCACCTTCGGGAGTTGTTCCACTCCCCCTCGGGGTGTTGTTCTACTCCACCTCCGGGTGTTGTTCCACTCCACCTTTGAGTGTGCCACTCCACCTCCGGGTGTTGTTTCACTCCACCTTTGAGTGTGCCACTTCGCCTTTGAGTTAACTTAGAACTAACACTAACTAACGACGACCCGAACAACCGAGCCGAGAGCTGAATCACCGAGTACCCGAACCCCTACAACACGAGAGCCGAGGCCCCGATCTACCATACGAACACCGAGTGGCCGAACACATACGAACCCCGAGTAGGCGAACATCTACAACACGAATCATCGAGTGACCGATCCCCGAATCACCGAACACATACGAACCCCGAGTAGGCGAACATCTACAACACGAATCACCGAGTTCTCAATTATCTTCAAATCGCCTACTACCGAACAGCGAATCATCGAATTCCCGATTATCTTCAGATCGCCTACTACCGAACGGCGAATCACCGAGTTCCCGATCATCATCAAATCATTTACTACGAATCCCGAAGCTGGTCGTTCTTCCGTCAATTACTGAACTTCGAGTCATCCAGCTCCAGGGCAACTTCTATTCTGAAGAAGCCTCCTATGGAGGCCGTCTATTCTATTGAAGCCTCCTATGGACGCCTTCTGTTCTATAGAAGCCTCCTATGGAGTCCTTCTATTCTATAGAAGCCTCCTATGGAGTCCTTCTATTCTATAGAAGCCTACCATGGAGGCCTTCTATTCTGAAGAAACCTCCTATGGAGGCCTTTCGCATATCGCATCGTTGGGCCCTGCCACTCCACCAGCCACTTACCTCGTACGAAGTTTCCAACTACAAATACTGAATCCAAGTTGCCGATCCCTCAGTCAGTTACCCCATATACCAGTTGCTATTTAAAACCTTCTTATCGTATTTAAACATCAGTAGATTATAAATTAGTTTTACATCAATAAATATCCAATTCAACCCCCAGGATAGAGAGAATACTCGTCTTATTATTCCGTAAGGTTTAGTGGGCCCTTATGGTGACCCTGGACACGACTAAGTCTACCCCAGCCTACGACAAAACCACGTTGCAGTATCTCACGGTAAATGACATGGCGATCTTGCATTATCCGTTTCTTTTTTTTTCTGGCACAGCTTCCGATTTTGGGCGACCCTCACGAACTTCGTTTTTTGGCGAGTGTCGGGCCACGATTGAATTCATGAAACCAGTTTTTCATAGTACTATAGAATGGTCCGTTATCGACATACAACAATTTAATTTGATCGATGCACTCTTGTCAAAATTATCCACGTCGGAAGTTGTAAAAAATTATCGGTGAAAATGTTCACAAGTAAATTCCATTTTTTTGCAAAGTGATTTTTTCAAGTCACTGCAAACAACCCAACACATGGTCGTATCTCAAACTGTCCTGAGTGCGCTTAGGATAAAACTGCGTGTTTCCTAGGCCAGAAGGTTTTTTGTGTCCCTCGTATATATTTGATCTATTTGGCTCATAGATAATACTTATTGTGATACATTTAGTTTTTTTCTGAAATGTTGGTAGTTTTCTGAACATTGTACTTGTCCTGTTAAGATGTAGGGAAAAATAAAGGTTAATTTTCCATACAATATTTTATGACAGATCAATACATCAATTAATGTGGAGTTTTTGAGAGGCTGCCTAATGGCCTTTAAAAATCTTTAAATATATTTTTTCATTCCACAGATGTTGTACACTTAGCTTTCACCATAACTCAGCCAACTGACAGTTAGTTGGTGGGTGGATATGTTGCCCTCAACTCAATGTGATGCATCGAATGACACAAAGAAAATTGTGAAAGTTGTGGTCATGTTGCAAAACAAAAAAAAAAAAAAAAGGTTAAATGCATGACAGTGCTGTCTGGTACTGTTTTCTGAAAGCAATTAAAACTACGAATTTTCCTTGGCAAAAACCTCCCATTGAAACTTCACAGCCAAGCCCATATTTTTAAATGCAATTAACATACATTCGCATGCACTATCATGGTTTAAACTAACGGCTTGTGAGGTAAATCCATAGTTGTGTGCCGCCAGTGTACGAAGAAAATCCCAAAAAGCAATTAAACATTATTTTTCACAAATGGGTTTTTTGCAGTTTTCTTTTCTTTAAATATTTGTGTTTACTATCCATTTGAAGCTTTTAAACCTTTGTTGTTGTTTTTGTTTGTTTGGGGCCTTTTGAAATTGTGCATAAAATCACTTCATTAACACTCTTAAATATATGAATGTCTTGGCTCCCCAAAGAAATATTGCATTTTAATACCTTTGACATGTGTGAAGTGCAGGCGCGTGTGTATATGTGTCCGAAACGTTGAACATGCATAGTTTGCATTTTCAATGAAAAGATCTTAAACAATTTGCCTTAGGTTGATACTGTTTTGTTTGTGTCTTAAATGTTCTAAAAGCCCTGCATAATTTACTACCACATCCTCGTTTTGTTTTCTATTTACATTAAAGCCAACCAGTATTTTATGTGTTGAAAATCTCTCCCTCTCGCTCTGTTCTCTAAACACATTTGAATAAATCTAGGTCAACCAAAACTATATAAATGCACATGTACGTGGTTGATGTCGTCCTCGTTGTAGTCGTCTAGTACATTCAACTACAAAATGTGGCATTTAAGGTTGAATGTTTTTATTTTTTGAGATGTGTATATGTATGTATGTTTGTTAGCAGCCATTTTCAGTATTTTTTTTTGCTAACAGCACAAAGTACTGTTGCATTTTCCAACAATATTTGCAATTTTCCTAGAACAAGTTGGTGATGGGCATTTGGAATGTGACATACAAAATATGCCTCATCGAAATTATGGTTTTAGACCCTAAGTATGTTTGGACGAAATGCGTTTCAGACAATTTGGAGTTGATTTAGCAATGTCCGTCCGTCTGTCTGTCTGTCTGAAAGGAGCGCACGATAACTCTCGAACGGATTAACCGATTCGGTCCAAACTTTGGCTTTCATAATATTTTGTTCAAACTTTGTTTAAGGTCGAAGAAGTGTTATATGGGTCGACTCCTTCTGGTACCTCCCCTACAAAAGTTCGAATATGTTCGGAAAATTTGTGCGGACGATAATTCTTAAAGGGAGTAACAGATTTGATCCATACTTTGCGCATCGTGATTTTTCTACCAGACTTAAATGAGTTTCCAATATGAACACAATCCGTCCACTCCTTCGGGTACCTCCCACACAAAATTTCGGAAAAGTTCAGTATAGGACCTGCTCTCGAGTGGCTTTAATTTTTGTTCTTAGAACTTGTATTCACTGTCCATTATACGACGTTACAAGTTTCATCAGGAACAAGTCCATACTTCCTTACAAAATAGCCTGAAAGTTGCAAAAAAACCCTATGACACCGTGTGTAGTGGTTGGAGCGCAAGATAACCCTCGAACGGATCTGCCGATACGGTCCAAAATTTTGCCTTCGCAATATTTTGTCCAAACATAGTTTGTGTTAAAAGATAAGCCATATCGGCCCAGTCCTACAGGTACATCCTCCACAAAACTTAAAAAAATGTTCGGAAAAATTGTGCGCACGATAACTCTTGAAGGGAATGATCGATTTGGTTCATAATATACAGATCCTAATATTTCTACCAGGTATAGGTGAGGTTCGAATATGATCTATATTTGTCCACTCCTGCGAGTACATATACCACACAAAAGTTCGGATAAGTTCACTTTAAGACCTGCTCTCGAATCGCTTTGATTATTGTTGCAGCATCTTGCATTAGATGCCTCAATTACGACAGTAAAAGTTTGTCAGGAGCAGATCCATACTTCTTACATACACCGGTCAATACAATACCGGTGCACAACTTCCTGTACTTCCCTCAATATTTAAAAACAATTAAGAACGGCGTTAAGCTCGGCCTGGCCGAACTTGTTATACCCTTCACCACGAGTTGTATTGAAGTAAAATGGAACAGCTAGTTTCCTTTCGTGTATGAAGAAGACAAATACCAATGTTTCTGTATGATAATGTGGCTAAAACCTGAAAATACCAAAAATCAAGAGGTATCCTTCTATGGGAACATAGTTGGACGTGGACCTATACTAATAATTCTTTTCTGGAATATTTTATAACCCAATGGAAGACTGAATAACAAATTTCAGTCATTTCGGTGGGATATTGACGTCACAACCTTAAGAAATTCGAAAATCGGGAGGTAGCGTTCTATGGGAGCTTTATGAAGGCGTGGACCTATACCAACAAAATTAAAAGTGAAAGTTAAATACCCCCAAAGAAGACTAAATACCAAATTTCAGTCACTCGATAGATTATTGTGGCCATAACCTTCAAAATACCGAAAATCGGGAGGTACCGTTCTATGGGGGCTATATTAAGGTGTGGACCTGTACCGACAAATTTA
Source organism: Musca autumnalis (assembly GCF_047663935.1). NCBI lineage: Eukaryota > Metazoa > Arthropoda > Insecta > Diptera > Muscidae > Musca > Musca autumnalis. Next base: position 252,469,005 of record NW_027411644.1, read on the forward strand.
TGGGGAAACAATTTATACTACTAACGAAGACTAAATACCAAATTTCAGCCATTTCGGAGTAATATTGAGGCTACAACCTTCAAAATACCGCAAATTGGGAGGTACCGTTCTATGGGGGCTATATAAAGGCGTGGTCCTGTACCAACAAATTATTGTGGGAAAATTTATACCCCCAACGAAGACTAAATACCAAATGTCAGCCATTTCGGAGGAGGCCACAACCTTCAAACTACCGAAAATCGGGAGGTATGCACGATATCTCTTGAACGGGGCAACCAATTTGGTCCGAACTTTGGACCTCCCAATATTTTGTTGAAATTTAGTTTAACTTCTAAAATGGCCCATATCGGTCCTCTCCTGTTTAAAGCGATATTATGTTGTCCATGGACATATCCATGATTCCTGGCAAAAGTTATACGATGACCCACTGAGATGACTAGTGGGCGCGATATCTATCGAAAAGATAGAACTCTTAAAGTAAGATCCACTCCCATAAGGTACCAAGTCGGTCCATTCCTTTAAGTACCTCCTCCGCAACCCTTTTGCACTTTAATCCTAATCCAAATTTTTGTAGGCAAGCTCAAATGTCCAAAACGGGCCACAAAATTCCGAAAGGACACAATTTTGTAGACACAATTTTTAATTCACATAAGGGTGAGGGTATATTTCTGTCGGCAAAGCCGACTGATACGTTTTTACTTGTTATAATGGAAAATTTGTTAAGGAAATTTAAATTTGACCGTCAAAATCATAGTTGATCGCTATTTATCCTTCATAAGCAAGCGTTTTATTTGAGTGATTCCATCTTGAGGAAGAATATACTTATTGAGACAACAACTCTAACACATCGTAGGTATTAATTACGAACAGCCTAAAAGAACTTATGGGTAGAAAACTCCCGAATCTTAAACATAAAGGCAGAATATGTTTATACCTGTTCTTGAAGGAAACTCACCTTACATTATTTCTTTGAACAAACTACATATACTGGATTTCACTCGTTACATTCCATGATGTTACTTATACGTTTTGGAACTAGAACAAGGAACTAAGAACTAGATTACCCAACTCTAACATGGCGGTCGTAGCGGTTTTTAAAGCTTTCGTTAAATTTTCCCAGGAAATATAAACTTGCCCCTCAAAAAATCTGTACCGCCGTAAAAAAGGTAGTGAATAAAAGTTGTTGTAAAAAATCAAAGTGATTCAAGAGCAGTTCTTAAACTGTACTTTTCCAAAATTTTGTGTGGGAGGTACTCAAAGGAGTAGATCGATATAGTCTATATTCGAACCTGATTTATGTCTTGTAGATCACTCATCGTTATATGCAAGGTATGCACCAAATTGGTTGCTGACTTTGAGTGTTATCGTGCGCACCATTTTAGCGAAGAGTTTTGAACTTGATATGGGCCATATTCCAGCTAAAATTATGTTTGAACAAATATTACAATAGCCTAATTTTGACAAACAGACAGACTTAATCGCTAAATCGACACCAAATTGTCTGAAGCCGATTTCATCCAAAGATGCTTGGGGACTAAAACTATCATATCAATGAGGCACATTTTGATCGTATCAGTGTGTATATGTGCGGAAGGAATATTGCCCTGATAACGAAACTGTGTACCGGCACAATCTTAATTATCACGATTTGACAAAAAAATCAGATTAGACTAATGTAGAATGGTCCGATATTGAAGATTATATTCAATTTCAAGAAGAAATAGCTTATTTAATAACTATTTGCTATGCCAACAAATAACTCCAATGAAAAACAGTATAGTCTCGATAATCCGGACACCACATGTTTCGGCGATGTCCGGCTTACCCAGTAGTCACAAAAACACATAATTTTATAAGTTAACATCATTAATATCGGATGTTTACTAGATAATAACCTGACATCTAAGGTAACCGAATTCATATTAAGCAAATATCACGGGTCACGACCATTTTAAGCAACTTTCCTGGCTACTAAATTTACTTCTTAATTTTACTCCTCCAGCGTGATTTATGTAGGTGACATTTCCAATACACTGGTAGTCTAAAACTTCTCTACAATTGGTGTATATTTATTCATAGTTTTATTCAAGGATATAAACTTCGTAGCCCATGTACGGATATTGATTTTCAGAGTCTATGGAATACGAGCCTATTAGGACTTGAAATATAACATCAGAATTCAAATGCACTCACCTCATTATGGTGAATATATTTTAGCTATTTCTATGAACATCAGCAACTGACTTTACCTTGGTATTGTTTTATGTAAATGTTGGAAAAAGACAATGGAATTTAAATCTATTGGTTGTATACTTACGAGAATACAATACAACAATTCGTAGTTGCCGGTGATTTTGTATCTCAAAGAATGAAAATAAAAGGAGTCACGCGTTTTTAAATAATTTATTGCAATTACTATAAAAGAACTAATTTTTTATGTTACCGAAAAAATCAGTAAAATTATTTTTTATAATTTCGGTAGCTAACGATATTTTTCAGTAAGTTAGTGATAAAAAAGTAGTCGTTAAGTTCTGCCAATAGCAATGGCTGTTAACTTTTATTTAAACTTTTTATTCATAATTTTAAGTTTTTATTTTACCGATTTTTGTCGGTAACTCAAAATATGAGTTTGAGAATCTAAAAATTCTAAAAACTAAGCTATTAATTCGAACGCTTTAAATTTTATAAACATTTCTAGATGAAATATCATGGAATACTTTACACAGTTCCAAGGGACTTTCTCACTGCTCGAAGGCCTAAAGAACTAATTCCTTTAGAGGAAAGGAACACCCGATATCGTTTTTTAAGGGAACTAGGCTACCCAACACTAGGTTGAAAATACTGTTGCTTATCATAGTGAGACATCGATGGTTGAAGGCTAGAAAAATCATTCGACAGATTCAAATAGTTAATTCCATATTGACTGTATAACTGTGTCAACAGTGGCTAGCCAGGGAGACGAGATGTGGACCGAAAACTTTGAAAAGCTTAATTTTTCTTTTTATACCCTCAGCCTTTAGGCTATGAAGGGTATATACACTTTCATACGGGCAAAATGTGCCTCATCGAAATAATGGTTTTAGACCCCAAGTATGTTTGGACGAAATGTGTTTCAGACAATTTGGAGTCGATTGAGCAATGTCCGTCCGTCTGTCTGTCTGTCTGTCTGCCTGTCTGGCTGGCTGGAGCGCACGATAACTCTCGAAGGGATGAACCGATTCGGTTCAAATTTTGGCTTTCGTAATATTTTGCCCAAACTTAGTTTAAGTTCGAAGATGGGCTATATCGGTCCACTCCTTCCGGTACCTCCCCCACAAAAGTTCCAAAATGTTCGGAAAATTTGTGCGCACGATAACTCTTGAAGGGAGTAACCGATTTGGACCATACTTTGCACATCGTGAAACTTTTACCAGACTAAGATAAGGTTACAATATGGACTTAATCGGTCCACTCCTTCGGGTACCTCCCACACAAAATTTCGGAAAAGTTCAGTTTAGGGCCATCTCTCGAATCGCTTTGATTTTTATTTTAGCAACTTGTATTCACGCCCCTCCATACGGCGGTACAAGTTTCATCAGGGGCAAAATCTTACTTCCTGAGAAAATAGCCTGAAAGGTTCAAAAAACCCCTATGACACCGTGTGTAGTGGTTGGAGCGCAAGATAACTCTCGAACGGATCTGGCGATTCGATCCAAAATTTGGTCTCCATAATATTTTGTCCAAACTAAGTTTAACTTCGAAGATAAGCCATATCGGCTCACTACTTCAGGTACCTCCCCCACAAAAATTCAAAAATGTTCGGAAAAATTGTGCGCACGATAACTCTTGAAGGGACGGACCGATTTGGTCCATACTTTACGCATCCTAATATATCTACCAGATATAGATCAATTTTGAATATGGACTATATTTGCCCATTCCTTCGGGTACCTCCCACACAAAATTTCGGATAAGTTCACTTTAAGACCAGCTCTTGACTAACTTTGATTTCTGATGAAGCAACATGCAATCGCTGACTCAAATACAACGGTAAAAGTTTTTTCAGTGGCAAGTCCATACTTCTTGGGAAAACAGCCCGAAAGTTGTAAAAAACCCCTGTGGCAACATGTGTAGGTAGTAGTTGGAGCGCATAATAACTCTCGAAGTGATAGACCAATTTGGTCCAAAATTTTGCCTTCGTCATATTTCGTCCAAACTTAGTTTAACTTCTAAAATGGCCCATGTCGGTCCTCTGCTTAGGATACCTCCCCCAGAAAATTCAACATTTGTGTCCAAGTGCAATTTAGGGTCTGTTCGGAGATCCTTTGGAAATTTATACCGATGATGTACAGCCATGTTATGTTTTCCGTGGACAAGTCCATGCTTCCTGGCATACTGGTCCAACAGGTGTACGATAACCCACTGAAATGACTAATAATAATAATAATAATTGTTCCACAAACATCCCAGATGGGACAAGGGAGACTTCTCTCATATCAATGAGTGCACGCCGATTCATATTGGCTCAATGATATGGGACCTACTTTTTATTGCCGAGTCCGAACGGCGTGTCTTACGACACCACTTCTAGAGACGTTTTTCATGGCTTAAATACTCAGGAAATGTCGCCAGCATTACTGAGGGGGAATTTTGCCACCGTTGAAAATTTGATGTTGCTTGGCCTGGGATTCGAACCGCAGACCTTCTGAGTGCAAGGCGGACGTGCTAACCATTGCACCACGGTGGCCCCCATGAAATGACTAGTGGGCGCAATATCTATCGAAAAGATATGGCTCTCAAAATAAGATCCACTTCCGTAATGCACTATGTCGGTTCATTCCCTTTAATCCTAATCCACGTTTTTGTCGGCAAGTTCAAATGTCCAAAAAGTGCCACAAAATTCTGAAAGGACCCTAAATACATTCGATCTGTCCGTAGATGAAAGTTCCAATTCAAATAGGCTGAGGGTATATCTCTGTCGGCAAAGCCGACTGATACTTTTTTACTTGTTTATACACCAATTGTTATTGCTAAGAACTAAAACGTCAATGAAATAAATAAGAATCTAATGCTCAAGATAGGAAAAAATATTGATGTCCGGATTATCGAGGTACGAAAAATATGTAAAAAATTCTAGTGTCCCGATTATCGAGACTATACAGTATGTAATCTATGTGGAAACTTATTAACGGTAGGGGAAAAGTGATTTCTATTTTCCATGCTCTACACAGGTATGTGGTGGTATTTTTGATATTTGCAAAAAATGCAGAAAAGTTATAACCCTAGTGTAAATACCCTTATTAGCCTAAAGGCTGAGGTGTAGCACTCTACCTACACCTAGGAATATTAAAGAAGTTCAAATTTAATATGAATGATTAAGCACATAACATATGCTTTTTCTCTTTTATTACTATACCACTAAATCGGAAGGTCCACCAAATATTCTAGTTTTAAAACGAAGTCCATTTGAAATTTTGTAAAATTGATGAAAGATTTCCTGAATGCTTTAGTTACTTTTCCAGCCTCAAAATTTATAGCAATTTCATGATAAGTTTCTATAATTTCGAGAACTTGTTATGTTTGTAGAATGCCTGCAGCGGCTGTGACCAGAAATGTGATGGGGATGCCTGAGAAATGTTACCTTGGAAATCCACTAGTTAATTTACTTTTAAATCTCAAGCTCAAAATGAAATCCAAATTTAAGGGTGAAACTTGCTGGACTTTTTGTCGTATACATGATGTAATCACTTATACGCTCCAGTTTATAAATAATTATGTATGATTATTTTAGATATTTCGGTGTTCAACAGACCGTAGTCTGTCATTTAGTTTGGTAAAAATACAATCGGGCAGTACTAATTAATCTCTCATATCTCTTCTGATTACATTTGTGATCTTCATGGCAACAGTTGGGACGTACGTATGTATATTTTCGTTTAAAACGTCAAACTGTGTCTAGTGGTTGTCATTAAAAATTATTCCATTTTAGGAACTTTTGTTCACTCCTTGGATTTTCTCGTATTACATTAATTTTAAAATGCTTTCGATTGAATCCAGTTTATTCGGTGTGTCCAAACTTTGCGATATAACCCAGCAAAAAAAGTCCTCCCAAAATCATGGGTTTCGTAAGAGATTTTTGGCAGCCGTAACTACTCTCAAACCCCCTTTCTTCCCCATTATTTGTACAAGGGCATGTCGCACTCAGTTTGTAGTTATTTTATGACCACTAGAATAAGTAATTATTCTGTGGCCAATATAAGTTGAAAAGTAAGGTGAAAAAAAATTCTATTTTTAGAACAGTTAATGTAGAGATTTTTTTTTATTTTATCACACTTCTTACTTTTATTTTACTTTATTTTATTTCGCTCGCTGTGCGAGTTGAACACACGAACCCTCTGATTTTAGCCAAAGACACTACATACTATGCCACGCACACGAATATTAAGGGTTGCTTAAGAACTTAAATGTGCAGTGCACATGTGCACCACGAACTGTTATTTTTTAATTAAAAAAAAACTCGCGTGCCGACGGTGAGCGTTGAACACACAACCGTAGGATTTATAGTCGGACACACACTCACTGTGCCACCGTCGTCATTACTTAGTGAGGAGTAAAGTGTGTAGGTTTACCTTGTACATTTTTTAAGAAGTTGTGACGCCGGAAGTCGCCGGCTCGTTTCCGGCTACACAGACTGGTACCACAGGATGGTACTATAGTAGTATTATATTAATATGATAGTAATGAATTTGAATTGAATACTTTGTAATATAACATAAAATGAATTACCAAAATTTCATGTTTCTCTACATTGTCCAACTGACCCTCGAAGTTGTTTTCGTAGTCTAAGGATCAAAACAACTTACCGTTGCGTAGATTTTTAAAAAACAACGTCCAACGATATTCAAATGAGTTGATCGTTGTAAACATGTAGCAACAAAACACACGTCCATAGGGTTGCTAGTGGCGAATGCATTGCAACGAATGCACTTGCAAGTAAACATCTAGCAACAAAACGTACGTCCATAGGCTTTCTATTGGCGACTGCATGGCTGGCGAAATGCACTTGCAGGTGAACAACTCGGTATATGCGCGTAAACATGTAACAACAATGCGCCTGCGATTGATGCATTTCGACTCTACTGGGTTGTAAACAACCAACAACACGATGTATGCACCGAGAACCTTTGTGCATTCCGACTCCGCTTGGTTGTAAACAACCAACAACACGATGAATGCATCAAGAACCTTTGTGCATTCCGACTCTGCTGGATCGTAAACAACCAACAACACGGTGCATGCGCGGAGAATCTTTGAAAATCCCCGCGAAGTAAACAAGGTAGTTGGAGTTGTTTACAGCGTACTATAAAAGGACGTGGCGAAATTAGGACAGGGATCAGTTTGCGAATCCAGAACGTAGAGTCTACGTCAGCAGGAAAATCACAGCAAGAAGTACAAGGCAACCCAAGAACCCAGGTGAGTAGAGTGAACTGTGGACAACTACCGACCGGGGACAGTTTGAAATAGTGAGTTGTGTTAGGCCACTAGAATCGGAGAAGTGAGTAGAAACGCCACTTCCGTCCACATACAGCTGCCAGCCCAGTGAGTTGTCCCACGCCACGGGAACCCATACCTGACGCGATTCGGAGCAGGAAGCCTGGTGAGTTGTCCCACGCCACCAGAGGAGTATCGTCCCCCAGGAAATCCCGGAACCAACATAGTGACGCCGCAGAGCCGCAAGCGAGAAACCTGGTGAGTTGTCACACGCCACCAGGATAACATCGTCCACCAAGAAATCCCAAGGGACCATTGTTCGAGAGTACAACAGGCGGAGCGGGATAAAGAAGCCGTCCGAGACCAGTGAGTTGTCCAACGCCACTGGCATACGAGCCCGTCTTGACTCTGTGCGGATTCACCGGCGGACGGACATCTGGGGTTACCCTGTTAAGGCCGCCGCATATAAAATAGTAGCAATAAAGCGGATTATCCTTCCTTTGAAAGTAATACCTTTGTCTTTCCTTACTCCTGTCACTGACAGAAATAAATTTCTGTGACGAACTCTGGCCACCGCGAGCTAACCTCAGCAAACGGAGCCAATAGGTGTCGTTACAGTGGCGCCCGAGCAGGGACAGAGTAAGGAACAAACCGTCAACATAAAAAGGAAGGGGCTATCACCAGTGTAGAGGGATGCCCGCAACGCTGCGCACATCATGGGCTTATAGCCTACGTAAAGAGGAACTGGGGAATTATTTGACTGAGTTTGGCCTCGACGTAAGCGGAACAGTTGAAGAACTCCGGAAGAGATTCGGACAATTCTTGGGCGAAGAACATACCGCAGAGGCGTTGGAAAAGCTGCTTCGGTATCAGGATATGCATGAACAGTCGACATCAAAGCAAGACAGCAAGACCGGTCTTTCGCCGAAAACAACCCCGAGCTTGGCCATTACGAATCCTAATGGGGCCACAACCCTTATTCCGGGGAACAATCCACCGCGACCTCCGTCCCCAAATGGTAGACCCCGAGCCTCCCCTAGCAACGATATTAGGACAATGGCCGATCAAGTCCGGAAGTGGAACCTGGGATTTGATGGCGAGCAGGACCCGCTAGAGTTCCTGGAAAGGGTCGAGGAGCTAGCGAGTATGTACGCGATACAGATAGATACGCTGCCAAAGATGATGCCAGAAATGATGAAGGGTAAAGCGCTGATCTGGTTCCGGAACAACAACCAACGATGGCAATCCTGGGCGGACTTTCGGGAGGACTTCCGGAAGTTCTTCCTCCCAACGCGCTTCTTGGATCATCTGGAGGACGATATTCGGAAACGGCTTCAGCGTCCCCGTGAAAAATTCCGCGACTATGCACTCAGTTTGCAGAACATGATGAGACATAGCAAATACTCCGAGGAGCAGAAGTTGGAGCGGATTTTCAAAAATGCTCTCCCGGAGTACCTGTGGTATATCCGACGCCGCGACTTCAAAACCCTACACGAGCTTATGGCCATGGCCGAGGATTTGGAGAACCTGCCCCCGTTAGCTACACCGACCAAGGAACAACACAGGCGTCTTGAGCCCGAAATTTCAACGTCCGGGTCGCACTCCGCACCTATCAATCCGCGAACGGCGTGTCGCCGTTGTGGCCAAGATGGACATTTTGCCACGGGCTGCCGGAACGAAGCGATTTTATTCTGTTGGGAGTGCGGGCGGAGAGGTAGTCGTACCGTGGACTGTTGTCGTAGGCGTACGTCGGGAAACGAGCGGCGGACCCGCAGGGAACAGGGGGAGACGGGTCCGCAGGTCATCAACAAGCCCCTAAATTAAACACATCACTCCGTATGGAACCCAACAGGTTGGTGGTTACTATTGAGGTAGGGGGACAGCAAGTCGCAGCCACGATCGATACGGGGGCCACCACCTCATTCATCAGCGAATCTCTGTCGTCGGCGCTCGAGGACAGGGTCAAGCTGGTACCGTTCAGCTCCAGAGTAACTTTGGCCGATGGATCTCAGCGGAGCTTGGAGCATGCCGTTGAAACTATCATTGGATTGGGCCACCAACGTGTAGCCACTCGCTTCCTTGTCATGCCGAGGGCGACCGAAGACATAATCATCGGATTGGATCTCCTGGCAAAGGTTGGAGCCCGCATAACGATGGCGGGGCTGTCGTGCGTCTTCACGGTGGATAACGACTCCCGAGGGCCAATTCCACCAGAACGGCATCGTTCCATCGCCACAACCTGTAGCTGCGAGGTAGACAAACCGCAGTGTCGCCGGGCCACCGATAACAGGTTAGCTGCCGCAGGACCTTTACCGGTAAGCGCCCACTCGGATGAGGACCAGCAACGGATTCAAGCGTTTTTGGACCAGGAACTACAAAAATTTCAAGAGGTTCATGGACCCTCTACCGCGGCAAGGCATCGCATAGTTATGACCGACGACCGGCCATTTAAATTGCGGTATGCAGCCCGCAATCCCGCGATGCAGGAAATTATCGATGCCAAGATAAACGAACTGCTGGCAAACGGGTTTATTGAACCCTCACGGAGTCCGTACAGCTCGCCAATCACACTCGCCCGAAAGAAGAACGGAACATGGCGTCTCTGTATGGATTTCCGACACCTCAATGGCAAGTCGGACCCCGACGCATATCCCCTTCCCAGAATCCAATCCATCTTAGATCGACTACGGGAGGCAACGTACGTCAGTAGCATAGACCTCAAGGATGGATACTGGCAGATTCCTCTGGAGGAAGACAGTAAGAAATACACGGCGTTTACGGTAGCAGGGAGAGGCCTGTTCCAATGGCGGGTGATGCCTTTCGGCTTGCACTCTGCACCCGCAACGTTCCAGCGTGCTTTAGACAGCGTCATAGGGCCGGATTTAGAGCCATTCGCCTTTGCGTATCTGGACGACATCGTTGTCATAGGGAGGACTCTCGACGAGCACTTGGCGAAACTACAGGAGGTCTTTCGAAGGCTACGGGCTGCCAATCTACGCATCAACCCCGAGAAGTGCCAATTTTTCCAGAAGGAGACTAAATATTTGGGACACGTGATCTCCGAGGAAGGCATACAAACGGATCCGGACAAAGTGGCGGCTATAAGGGATATGAAGCAACCACAGACTTTGAAGGAGTTACGACGGTTCTTGGGCGTGGCGTCCTGGTACCGCCGCTTCGTACCCGAGTTCGCGACTGTGGCACACCCGTTGACGTCGCTACTGAAGAAAGGCAAGCATTGGCGATGGACGGAGGAACAGCAAACCGTGTTTGAGCTGTTGAAGACAAGATTGACACAGGCACCGGTCTTAGCCTGTCCGGACTTCGGTCGTACTTTCCTGTTACAAACCGATGCAAGTGACTGTGGCCTTGGCGCAGTGCTGACCCAGGAGTTTCCCGAAGGAGAGCGGGTGATCGCCTACGCAAGCCGGACCCTCAATGACGCTGAACGGAACTACTCGGCGACGGAGAAGGAGTGTCTGGCCATCGTATGGGGGATTAGGAAGATGCGCCAATACTTGGAAGGCTACGAGTTCCAAGTACTAACTGACCACTTAGCCCTCAAATGGTTGAACTCGCTCGATAACCCTACAGGTCGTTTGGCAAGATGGGCGCTGGAGCTCCAGCAGTATAGGTACACTGTCAAGTATCGGAAAGGGGGATTGAATGTCGTCGCGGACGCATTGTCTAGACAACCCATGGAGTCCCTACAAAGGGCGGTGACGGAAACGCCCGAAGAGTGTCCCTGGATAAGGACTAGACTGGATGAGATCAAGAAGAACCCCGAGAAATTTCCCGACTATGCCGTCGTCGGAAACCAGCTCTATCGGCACATCCCTCACCACGCGAATGACGTCGAGAGTATTACCTGGAAACTATGCGTGCCGACGTATTTAAGGGAGAGGGTACTGAGCGAGAACCACGATCAACCGGCCGCGGGTCACCTTGGAATAAGGAAGACTGCGAATAGGGTCCATGAGCGTTATTACTGGCCCGGAATGATGCGAGATATTGCTAGGTATGTCAAGGGATGTACGTCGTGTCAGCGGTATAAGCCTAGTCAGATGGCACCGGCAGGGGAAATGCTGATAAGCATCCCGGAGGAACCATGGGCCACCGTTTGTGCGGACTTCGTTGGGCCCTTACCCCGCACGAAACATGGCAACACGATGTTGTTAGTGTTCATCGATCGTTTTTCTAAGTGGGTGGAGCTTGTGGCACTTCGTAAGGCAACTTCGTGCGCCGTGGTTAAGGCGTTCAGGGAGCGTATCTTGGCCAGGTTTGGGACGCCGAAAGTTTTCCTGACGGACAATGGCAGCCAGTTTACCAGCCGGGAATTAAAGAAGTACTTGTGCGAAATTGGAGTAAGGCATCAGTTCACTGCACCTTACACTCCACAGGAAAACCCCACGGAGAGGGCAAACAGGACCCTCAAGACGATGATGGCACAGCTCTGTCAGAACCAACACCATAAATGGGATGAATTCCTGCCGGAAATAAACCTAGCAGTCAACACCAGTGTATCGGAAACTACCGGCTACAGTCCTGCGTATCTAGTGCAATGTCGTGAGCCTCGACTACCTGGTAATCTCTACGACGAGGTAACGACGGGCACTGGGGCCACGAACAGGGGGCCTAAGGATAAGGCGGAGGAGCTTCAGGACATATTCAAAATGGTGCGTCATCGAATAGGTCAAGCCGGAGAGGATCAAAGACGGTACTACAACCTACGCCGCCGTCAGTGGAAACCAGCAGTGGGGGAATGGGTGTGGGTTCGGCAGCATCCCCTGTCAAAGGCCGTGGAGAACTTTGCTGCAAAGTTGGCCCCAAAATATGATGGCCCCTACGAAGTACTGAGTTATTCATCACCGGTAATCGTAAGCGTCCGTGGTATATACCGGAAAGACGTCCGATCGGCCCATGTCAGCGAACTCAAACACTTCACTGCGACAGACAGTACCCGTACAGGACGCACCGTCGACCCGGTACATATACCGCCTAATAACAAATTGTCTATTCTTTCTTCTACAGTGATCACAATTCCCATCCGCGACATGGAACACCAGAGGCCCCACTTGAAAACGAAGGCTTATTATAAGCAGCGGTGGCAAGACAGTCAGGAGGCCGGGCCCAGCAAGCGAGTTTGCGGCGGGACGTCGGATACGGCAGCAGTGGTAACTTCAAACCACCTGCCCCGGCTATGGAAAACAACAGCCGAACCGGTGCAGCGACCCGTGGCAATTGTTCACCCCTTCCGGTCAGAGTCCCAAGTGCGAACAGCCGATATAGCTGAGGTTTTGAACCAGGAACCGGTTACCCCCCCGCGCTCGAATTGGGCCTCGGCTAACCTGGGTGTTGTACTGAACACTGATGACCTTATTACGCCTCTACGCCCGGGACGTTTGCCACCCAACCCACATACGCCGTCGCCTTTCGTGTCACCTGGATCCCCAGTCATCATCCTGGATGAGGACTCCGTGTTGGAGGTAGCCGCGTCCGAAGCAAACACTTCAACCGGCGAGATGTCCGAGTTCGAGGAGTTGGGTGACGTGTACAGTGTGGTGACGGTCTCTGACGAGGAGGACCGTGTGATCGAAGAACCGGACAACGTAGTCACGTCCCGAGTGCGAACTTCGCCCAGATATACCGCTTGGACAGATACGGATTCCGACGGGGATGCTGCGGATTCGATGATTCCTGGTAACGAGGGAGTTGAGGTGAACCTGGACACGTTCGAGCTAAACATGAGTCCCAGGTACGGCGAATTGTCCGATTCGGTAGTTAGCGGTCTGTGGCCGAATCCCAGCCCCGTCAGCAGCCAGAGTGGGCCGGATAGCCCAGGGAGGTTACGCAGCGTGGTGGTGGTGCCGGATGCCAGGGACTCATGGTGTCGATTTGCCAGCCGGGAGGAATTTCCCAGGGAAGTACAGGTAGGGCTTCAACGGCATATCCGGTTGGGACTTGCGCTGCAAGTTCCCCGTAAGCAGTACAAGCAGGTCGTGGAAGTCTGCGGACGCCGCTATCGAATAATAATTAATCGGCAGAAGGAAGTCTTTGTCAAGAGCCTTTGACTACTTTGCAATCGAAGAGGGGGAGAAGTGTGACGCCGGAAGTCGCCGGCTCGTTTCCGGCTACACAGACTGGTACCACAGGATGGTACTATAGTAGTATTATATTAATATGATAGTAATGAATTTGAATTGAATACTTTGTAATATAACATAAAATGAATTACCAAAATTTCATGTTTCTCTACATTGTCCAACTGACCCTCGAAGTTGTTTTCGTAGTCTAAGGATCAAAACAACTTACCGTTGCGTAGATTTTTAAAAAACAACGTCCAACGATATTCAAATGAGTTGATCGTTGTAAACATGTAGCAACAAAACACACGTCCATAGGGTTGCTAGTGGCGAATGCATTGCAACGAATGCACTTGCAAGTAAACATCTAGCAACAAAACGTACGTCCATAGGCTTTCTATTGGCGACTGCATGGCTGGCGAAATGCACTTGCAGGTGAACAACTCGGTATATGCGCGTAAACATGTAACAACAATGCGCCTGCGATTGATGCATTTCGACTCTACTGGGTTGTAAACAACCAACAACACGATGTATGCACCGAGAACCTTTGTGCATTCCGACTCCGCTTGGTTGTAAACAACCAACAACACGATGAATGCATCAAGAACCTTTGTGCATTCCGACTCTGCTGGATCGTAAACAACCAACAACACGGTGCATGCGCGGAGAATCTTTGAAAATCCCCGCGAAGTAAACAAGGTAGTTGGAGTTGTTTACAGCGTACTATAAAAGGACGTGGCGAAATTAGGACAGGGATCAGTTTGCGAATCCAGAACGTAGAGTCTACGTCAGCAGGAAAATCACAGCAAGAAGTACAAGGCAACCCAAGAACCCAGGTGAGTAGAGTGAACTGTGGACAACTACCGACCGGGGACAGTTTGAAATAGTGAGTTGTGTTAGGCCACTAGAATCGGAGAAGTGAGTAGAAACGCCACTTCCGTCCACATACAGCTGCCAGCCCAGTGAGTTGTCCCACGCCACGGGAACCCATACCTGACGCGATTCGGAGCAGGAAGCCTGGTGAGTTGTCCCACGCCACCAGAGGAGTATCGTCCCCCAGGAAATCCCGGAACCAACATAGTGACGCCGCAGAGCCGCAAGCGAGAAACCTGGTGAGTTGTCACACGCCACCAGGATAACATCGTCCACCAAGAAATCCCAAGGGACCATTGTTCGAGAGTACAACAGGCGGAGCGGGATAAAGAAGCCGTCCGAGACCAGTGAGTTGTCCAACGCCACTGGCATACGAGCCCGTCTTGACTCTGTGCGGATTCACCGGCGGACGGACATCTGGGGTTACCCTGTTAAGGCCGCCGCATATAAAATAGTAGCAATAAAGCGGATTATCCTTCCTTTGAAAGTAATACCTTTGTCTTTCCTTACTCCTGTCACTGACAGAAATAAATTTCTGTGACGAACTCTGGCCACCGCGAGCTAACCTCAGCAAACGGAGCCAATAGGTGTCGTTACAAAGTAACCCATTACTTTTCAGATTACTTGTAATGCGAAAAGAAGCTTGTTTACATTACTTTGTAAAGGGTTACGTAATGACTACCGGATCCAAATTTTTGCTAGGAAGGGATTCGGAGGTGTCGAATTATTTTATTTGTATTTATTGTTATTTTTTTCCAACTTCTTATAACCCTGTGAATGAAATTACTTTTCTTTTATGCATGACTGTAATAACATTACAAAGATATAAAGATACCTAATAAATGATTTATTTTTTTAATATTTTCAGGTATGGATTTAACTAAGAATTTTATCTGTGGTTGGTAAGTTAAAAACTTAAAAATGATACCCAATGAAACATAAAAAATTAATTGTGGCAAATTACATTGGCCACACTTATGATTATAGATGGGATTCTACCCGGTATTTACCCAAAACTTGGGTAAATCCCTTAAAATACCTTTTCAGGGTGTTTATTTGGGTATTAAAAAAAAAACAAAATTGAAAATTTTTATTTTTCAATCGGCTAAAAAATTATTTCAAATAAAATTTAGAACCGCTAAAAAAGTATTGTACCTGTATAAAATACACTAATCTATCTGATTAATCTGTTGATAAGGTATGCGGTAAAATGTGAAGACTGTTAAAAATGGAAAAATAAAATTTGATCGTTTTTAAGATGAGAATACCTAAAAATGAACGAATATGGAAGCATTTTGCAACAAATCCAAGCAACTCAAAGGCAGTTCTTTGCAGATACTGCAACACGGTTTACAAATTCCCAAATGTTAATAAAATGGCAAAACATTTGGTCAACTGCGTCAAGTGCCCAATTACGTTAATAAGTGAAGTAAGTGAAATGATTCCAAGTTAACAGAACACCCAATTGCAAAATTCGAACCACTACAGTGATGTTTCAAGCGCATCAACTTCCCTTCCACCATCAAACTCGAGCCTCAAAATATGCGATGACTACAAAGATAGCCTTGAAGAGAAACTTGCCAGAGCAATTATTGTATCTGGAGCTCCTTTTTCAATGGTTGAGCATCCACTTTGGCAGCAATTTTTCGAAGAATTGAATCCTTCACTTAAATTACCAAATAGAAAGACAATTTCCAGCAAGTACTTGAACAAGATATATGATGAAACTTCGAAAAACATTACTGAGCAAGTGAAGGCAGCAAGTTACATGCATCTGCAGTGTGACGGTTGGAGCAATGTGCGCAGTGAAGGTGTAATCAACTTTTTAATCTCAAAGCCCGAGATGGTGTTTGTCCGAAGCTTGGCAACTGAAGACAACAAGCACACCTCAGCATATATCGCCGATGAGATTATTAAAGTAATGAATGTTTACGGTGAGCACAAGTTTATAGCTCTCACTGGCGATAATGCTGGGAATATGCAGGGTGCATTTAAAGAGGTTCAAAAGGTATATCCTCAAGTAGTACCACTAGGATGTGTAGCCCATTGCCTTAATTTGCTCAGCGAAGACTTTTTAAAATGTCCCACTGTGAAGAACTATTTTTTACTAGTTATTGATATAATCAAAACTATTAAATACAGTAAGGTCCTTTCATGGACATTTGCTAAGATCTGTAAAGAAAAAGGATCTGGAGAACAGCTAAAACTCCCAGTTAAAACGAGATGAGGCAGTTAGTAGCATAACTGTAAAAAGCTTAGTGAACAGTAAAGTATCCCTTCAAGCCTTGGCTGTTCATGAAAAAATAACCCTGAGTCCAACAACAAAATCATCATTACTCTCGGAAGATTTTTGGAACACGTTAGACATCAATTTACAACTCTTCCAACCTATAGCTGAATGGACAACCTTTTTCGAATCAAATCAACACAATATACATCGTGTGAATTTTGCATTTAAAGACATTCGTAATAAGCTGCAAAATACATTAACAGCAACAAACGAAATTAATGATGACGAAAAAAAAGAATTATTGTCATCCTTTGATAAAAGGATGGAAAAAAACGATTAAACCCATACATTTGGCAGCAAGTTTACTTGACCCCAATAGCGTTGGGTATGACTTAAATTCATCTGAATTTTTAATTGCGATGGAATTTATTCATGATATGGGTTTAAAATTTAATGTAAATGTAATGACGGATCTAGCAAACTATAAAGCTAGAGGATCTATGGTCAAAAGATTTTGTATGGAGCTGCGTACAAGAAATATCTCCTACTACATGGTGGAACAGAACGCTCATTCAGCACTCACAGTTTTATCCACTCCAAAAAGAGAAACAGATTAAGTGCAGATACTGCTGCAAAAATATGTTTCATATCTCACAATTGGAATCTCTGCAATAGAGCGAAAAATCAAAGGTGTAATTCCCAGAAAAATATATGCCCTGAGGAGGAAATCTTAAATTTATCTCCAATATTGGATGAATCACCATCCACGTCCAGTGGTATTACCCACTCTACGCCTAACTCTTCCATAATTTGTATTGGGAGTGATACTGATAGTGACAGTGATGTTATGATCTAATATTGCAAAAATATTGTGTTTAAATAATATGTTTAATTGTTCATTTTAACTTGTTCTGTATGCCGTTTAAATGTACATTAATAAAATTTACTATTAAATGGACCATGTAATATTTCAGACTGAATTTTGTCCTAAATTACTTATATAATAGTTTTTACCCACAATTTGGGTAAATACCTGGGTATTTACCCATTTTTACCCAATATGCCCAAAATAATGGGTATTTACCATTTGGGTATTTACCCATTTCCCATCTCTACTTATGATCTAAACATATCCAATATTCATTTAGTATTGTTTTTACAATTGATTGTGCAAAACAATTGATTGTGTAAAAATCAGAGATATTTGGAATTTCTCTAAGTTATGTTGTATATTTGAAACGCATCATTTTTAAAATTTACGTTTCAATTTTGACGAGTTTGTCGGTAACCAAATATAGTAATAGTTACCAATTAGGGATATATTTCAAAAATTTTACATAAACAATGAACTTACTGATTTGGATACGAACCGCACGTTCTTAATAGATGGAGAATGGATATGGAGGAAGCAATAAAATCACTACTTAATCATGAAGAAATTCAAGTGGAAATGTAGGGGAGTCGGTCAGGCCCCTATTTTTTTAACTGTTTTCGACGAATTTCGAATTTTACAAAATACTCTACCATCCTTAAAATGAATTCTGTTCATTTGTAAATATATGTGCGAATTTTCGTAGTTTTGTTTAATTTAGGTTTAATATTGTCCTTATTTTAGTAGCAACAGACAGACGACTGCATAAACAAATTCAAAATTTGCTACTGTTGCAGTCTGTGTATTATGAAAAAAATCTCTATTCAGAAATTTGTGGCACGTTGTAGTATTAGTCGAATTTTTTGGTGTTTTATTTTCCGGCTAGTTGTACATAGTGGCGATTGTGCATTGTCGTTGTTTCGAGTGGATGGATAGCAACAATACGCTAACAAAAATGTTCATTGTTTTATAAGCTTTGTAAATATATATGTATGTATGTTCATTAAATTTGTATGTGGCAACTAAGCAAATTTTAGACTGACATCATTATCTGTTTGCGTTGTGTTCGTTTAGTCTGTGTTTAGACACACAAATTTCTAGGGAAAGTAAATTGAGTTTTTGGGAGAGAGCGGAAAGGAAAGAGCTCCTCAATACTCTTTACTACCCCCTATTGCCTAAAAACTGAATTTACTTTCCCGTGTGTCTAAACACGGACTTATTTTTAAATCAATGCAAATGAAACGTTGATGTTTAACGGCAATTACAGGTCGTGTTGTTGAATATCCGATTACGGAAATTGTTTTAAAATTGATATATTTTAAATCACATTTTTTACAACATAAAAAATAAACATTTGAAAAAAAAATAACAAAGTTTTATTTTCAATTAGTCGAATACATATTTGTGTAATTTCCGTTGTATTTTTTGATGTTTTATTGAAATGCATTTTATTTTACCAATTAATGATTTGTCCATTTCTTAACCTTTAAATTAAAATGTCGATTGTATCTTTGTTCAGTGGCATGTTTTTGTTTTCGATTAAACAGGAATCACGGCATTCAATTTTTATTTTTTTTTATATTGGGTGGGGTCATCGTTTGCCAGCGTATGTGTCACCATGATGTGGTGTCTCTCTATTCATTGTCTCACATTATCCGTTCATAATCACACCTTTTCACACGTTTTCGCCGGGTATTTTGTTTGCAATTTGTTATGAACGTGCTGGAGATTTATTCGATATTTTGATGTGGGATTTATTTTTGAAGATGTTCTTCTTTTAACGAGACGAGTATGAACATTACGGCGAGCGTTTGAACTCTTCTCCCTCTATAAGAGGACCGTTTGGACTTCTATGAGAATGAGTATGAGACAGCTCTTTGGTATCTTATGAAAGTACCTTTTGGTCTTCTATGAGATGACCTTTTGGTCTTTCACGAGTGTCCCCTTTGATATTCCATGAGAAGACCTTTTTATCTTCCACTGAGAAGACCATAAGAAGACCTTTTGGTCTTCTATGGGAAGACATTTTGGCGTTCTATTGGGAGATATTTTGGTCTTCCATGAGAATACCCTTTGATCTTCCATGAGAAGACCTTTTGGTCTTCTATGGGAAGACCATTTCCCTTTGAAAAGACCTTTCGGTCTTTTTTGAGGAGACATTTTGGTCTTGTATGGGAATACTATTTCCTTTTGGTCTTCTATGGGAAGACCTTTTGGGGTTCTACGGAAAGATTTTTTGGTCTTCCATGAGAAGACACTTTGATCTTCCATGAGAAGACTCTTTGATCTTCCATGAGAAGATCCTTTGATCTTCCATGAGTAGATCTTTCGATCATCTATAAGAAGATCATTTGGGCTTCCACGAGGAGACTCTTTGATCTTCCAAGAGAAAAAGTTTTGATCGTCTTCCATAGGAAGACCTTTTGGGGTTATATGGGAAGATCTTTTGGTCTTCCATAAGAAGTCACTTTTATCTTCTTTGAGAAAACCTTTTTTCTCTTTTATGGGAAGACCATTTCCTTTTGGTCTTCTATGGGAAGACCTTTTGGGGTTCGATGGGATCTTCCGATATTCTATAAGAAGATCTATTGGTCTTCACGAGGAGATCCTTTGATCTTCCAAGAGAAGAACTTTTGATCGTCTACGAGAAGATCTTTTGGTCCTCTATGGGAAGACTATTTCCTTTTGGTCTTCTATGGGAAGTCCTTTTGGGGTTCTACGGGAAGATCTTTTGGTCTTCCATGAGATGACACTTTGATCTTCCATGAGAACACTCTTTGAACTTCCATGAGTAGATCTTTCGGTCACCTGTAAGAAGATCAATTGGTCTTCCACGAGGAGACCTTTCATCTTCCAAGAGAAGAAGTTATGTTCGTCTACGAAAAGATCTTTTGAAAAGACTTTATGGTCTTCTATAGGAAGACCATTTGGGGTTATATGGGAAGATCTTTTGGTCTTCCATGAGGAGACACTTTGATCTGCTTTGAGAAGACCTTTTGATCTTCTATGGCAAGACCATTTCCTTTGGGTTTTCTATAAGAAGATCTATTGGTCTTCACGAGGAGATCTTTTGATCTTCCTAGAGAAGAACTTTTGATCGTCTACGAGAAGATCTTTTGGTCCTCTATGGGAAGACTATTTCCTTTTGGTCTTCTATGGGAAGTCCTTTTGGAGTTCTACGGGAAGATCTTTTGGTCTTCTTGTCCCAACTGGGATGTTTGTGGAACAATTATATATATGAGATGACACTTTGATCTCCCATGAGAACACACTTTGATCTTCCATGAGTAGATCTTTCGGTTACCTGTAAGAAGATCAATTGGTCTTCCACCAGGAGACTCTTTGATCTTCCAAGAGAAGAAGTTTTGATCGTCTACGAAAAGATCTTTTGAAAAGACTTTTTGGTCTTCTATAGGAAGACCATTTGGGGTTATATGGGAAGATCTTTTGGTCTTCCATGAGAAGACACTTTGATCTGCTTTGAGAAGACCTTTTGATCTTCTATGGGAAGACCATTTCCTTTGGGTCTTCTATGGGAAAAACTTTAGGGGTTACATGGGAAGATCTTTTGGTCTCCCGTGAGAAGGCACTTTGACCTTCCATGAGAAGAATATTTGATATTCCATGAGAAGATCCTTTGATCATCCATGAGTAGATCTTTCGATCTTCTATAAGAAGATCTTTTGGTCTTCCACGAGGAAACCCTTTGATCTTCCAAGAGAAGAACTTTTGATCGTCTACGAGATCTTTTGGTGTTCTTTGGAAAGACCTTTTGGTCTTCTTTGAGAAGACCTTTTGGTCTTGTATGGGAATACTATTTCCTTTTGGTCTTCTATGGGAGGACCTTTTGGTTTCTACGGGAAGATCTTTTGGTCTTCCATGAAAAGACACTTTGATCTTCCATGAGAAGACTCTTTGATCTTCCATGAGAAGATCCTTTGATCTTCCATTAGTAGATCCCTCGATCATCTATAAAAAGATCAATTAGTCTTCCACGAGGAGAATCTTGGATCTTCCATGAAAAGAAGTCTTGATCGTCTACGAGAAGATCTTTTGAAAAGACCTTATGGTCTTCTATAGGAAGACTTTTGGGTTATATGCGAAGATCATTTGGTCATCCATAAGAAGGCACTTTGATCTTCTTTGAGAAGACCTTTTTCTCTTCTATGGGAAGATCATTTCCTTTTGGTCTTCCATAGGAAGATCTTTTGGGGTTCCATGAAAAGATCTTTTGGTCTTCCGTGAGAGGACACTTCGATCTTCCATGAGTAGATATTCTAAAAGACGATATATTGGTATTCACGAGGAGATCCTTTGATCTTCCAATAGAAGAACTTTTGATCGTCTACGAGAAGATCTATTGGCCTTCTTTGAAAAGACCTTTTGGTCTTCTATGGGAAGATCTTTTGGGGTTCTATGGGAAGATCCTTTAGTCTTCTATGAGAAGACATATTGATCTTCCATGTTTTCTACGAGGATGTTCCAAGAGAAGAACTTTGGTTCGTCTACGAGAAGATCTTTTGGTCTTCTTTGAGAAGAGAGAACTTTTGGCCCTTTATTGAGAGAAAATTGTCCAGTCCTCCCTTGTATTTAAAGAAAATACATTTGTGAAATTTATTTTTGGAAATATATATTTTTCATAAATAGAGGGTGAGATAATTATTCGATTTTAACATTTGTCATAATTAAATCTTTCTTCATGTGTCAGGCAGGTACTCCTCTGTGTGTCTCTGAGTGTGCACGTTGACATAGCGATAATATTCGAATTATTTAAATCCTCCTAATAATGGAATAACAAAACATATTCTCAGCACTACATAATTCGCAAGACACTAAAATGTAACCGAATAATTATTATGCCAGACATGTTAAGCTACTTTTAAAAGATTTGCAAGTGAAGAAAAAAAATACAACCGCGACGATTCTTAAGTGAATTCATAGCAAATAAACTGAGATCAATGCCACCACAAACAATATTAACAGCTTAAAATTGACGGAAAGCTGGGGAGAGTAACGCCAATAACACAAAATTGCCAAGGCATTTGTTGTGGAAGAGTTGTGGCGGTAGCACACCAACAACGACAACAACTTCCATTGTGTCTGACTGGGGGTACTGTCAGGAAACCAATAAATTAATTATTGAAAACACAATGTCTTGCCATTGTCAAAGGTATTGGCTGCTGTTTGAAATTTGTGTCTCCATGCTTCACTGCCACTGCGCTAGTTGATAAATTGTATGGGGGAGAAACCTTACTCAATTTCTACAAAACCGACAGAAATAACGAACGAAAAACGACAGCTTAAATCATTGGCAATAAACAATAATTAAAATGTTTACGACAAAAGTTTCTTATTTATGCAAATCACATTCAGAGAGAGACTCCTGTCTACATGCAAGCCAGACAGCCAGCCAGTCAGCCGAACTCTAGTCATTCGTGTCTATGTGTCTAAATTCAACAAATCTCAATTGATTGTAGATTTATTTTTATGAGATTTTTATAAGTTTTTATGGTTTTTATTAAGAAGGAAAGAAAATCCAATTCCACACTTCAAAACACAACATGATATACCACCGAAAACCAAAAAAACCGTAGGCCAATAAATTGTATTGCCTCTTCCCCCGTCTGACGCAATGAACACCTAAAACCAACTTGTCAAAATATCTGTTGAGACTATAAAAACCAACAAGCAGACAGCAGCAGCTACATTTTTGTTACTTAAAACCGCTACTAATCAGCCAACCGGCGGTGGTGGTGCTGCTCCCGCTTAGCATTGCCCATAGAGTGATCGTGTGCACACCTATATATAATGAAATTTATGACCATTTTCGAAATAAGTTATCCATAACATTTACAAAGCTCAATGCTTTTGGGAGACGATGGCGGTGGCAACGACATAAAATAACTATGCTTGCTATGGCCTATGTAAGATAATCTACCGCCGTTAATCTCTTTACATAATTGCCTAATTATAATATTTTTTTGGAAATAAACGTAGACAGTTATACATCAGGGTGACGCACACAGTGGTAAGGAGTTATGCAGGATCATGTAACTTGACTTATTGAATTAAACGATGTTCACATTTTGCATTTCTTCCTTCGTGAGAAGGTGTAGTGATCTTCCACATATTTTTGTCTGGTCTGTTCTTCTGTGGAAACCGTATTGTTCTATGAGAGGATATTTTGGACTTTTATCAGAAGAGCTAGTGATCTTCTGTGAGAAGACCCACTGGTATATTAAGAAAACAAGTAAAAAAGTATCAGTCGGCTTTGCCGACAGAGATATACCCTCAGTTTATGTGAATTGAAACTATCATCTACTTACAGATCGAATGTATTTAGGTCTCTTCAGAATTTTTTGGCCCCTTTTGGTCATTTACCGTGCCGACAAAAATCTGGATTAGAATTAAAGTTCAAAAGTGTTGCGGAGAAGGTACTTGAAGGAAAGGACCGACATAGTCCATTATGAAAATGGATCTTATTTTGGGAGTCATATATTTTCGGTAGATATCGCGCCCACTAGTCATTTCAGTGGGTCATCGTATAACTTTTGGACCAGTATGCCAGGAAGCATGGACTTGTCCACGGAAAACATAATATCGCTGTGAACACTATCACAACGAACAATAACGGTATACATTGCCAGGTGATCTTCGAACAGACCCCAAACTGAACTTAGACACAAACGTTTAACTTTTTTGGAGGAGGTACCCTGAGGAGAGGACCGATATGGGCTATTTTAGATGTTAAACTGAATTTGGACAAAATATTAGGAGATCCAAAGTTTGCACCAAATTAGTTGCAATGTTCAAGAGATATTGTGCAAACCATTTTAGTGATATTTTTTTTAAATATTGGGGGAAGTACCGGAAGTTGTGGACCGGTGTTGCCCATCTTCGAACTGGAAATAAGTTTGGACAAAATATGACGAAGGCCAAATTTTGGACCAAATCGGTTATTCAGTTCGAGAGTTATCGTGCTCTCCAGCGACTACATATGGTACCATAGGGTTTTTACACCTTTCGGGCAGTTTCCTCAAGAAGTATGGACTTGCCCCTGGAAAACCTTTACCGTTGTAATTGAGGCAGCGAATGCAAGTTGCTTCAACAAAAATCAAAGTGATTCGAGAGCAGCACTTAAAGTGAATTTATCCGAAATTTTGTATGGAAGGTACCTGAAGGAGTGGACAAATATAGCCCACATTAGAACCTGATCTATAACTGTTAGATATATTAGGATGTGTAAAGTATGGACCAAATCGGTCACTCCCTTCAAGAGTTATCATGTGAACAATTTAATCGAACATTTTTAAAGTTTTGTGGGGGATGTACCTGAAGGAGTGAACCCATATGGCTTATCTTCGAACTTAAACTAAATTTGGACAAAACATTAAGAAGCCCAAATTTTGGACCGAATCGGAAGATGCGTTCTTGCACTTCAAGCACTATGCACGGTGTCGTAGGGATTTTTTTTTTTTGCACCTTTCAGGCTATTTTCTAAGGAAGTATGAACTTGCCTCTGGTCTTAAACTGAACAATTTCGAAATTTTGTGTGGGAGGTACCGAAGGAGTGGACCGATTATATCTGGTAGATATATTAGAATGTGCAAAGTATGGATCATGCGCACAAATTTTCGGAACATTTTCGAACTTTTGTGGGGAAGGTACCGGAAGGACCTATATAACCCATCTTCGAACCTAAACTAAGTTTGGACAAAATATTACGAAAGCCAAATTTTGGAACGAATCGGTCATCCAGTCTTCCCGGCAGCCAGATAGACGGACGGGCATGGCTAAATCAACTCCAAATTGTCTGAAACGGATTTCGTCCAAACAAAACCATTTTTTTCGATGAGGCACATTTTGCCCGTATAGAAGTGTGTATACCCTCGACAGCATAAACGCTGGGGGTATATAGAAAAACCGGGAAGACCAACTGCTCTCTATGAGATCACCAACTGATCTTCAGTAAATTCTATAAGAAGACATGCTACTCTTCTGTAATAATTCCATCTGATCTTCTATACGAAGCACAACTGATTTTATTTAAGAAGACCAGAAGGTATTCTATGAGAAGACCAACTGATATTCTATAAATTCT
Organism: Musca autumnalis; assembly: GCF_047663935.1. Lineage (NCBI taxonomy): Eukaryota > Metazoa > Arthropoda > Insecta > Diptera > Muscidae > Musca > Musca autumnalis. Next base: position 252,494,636 of record NW_027411644.1, read on the forward strand.
ATAAGATCAGCTGGACTACTATTAGAAGATCAACTGGTCTTCTATAAGAAGACCGACTATTCATCTATGAAAAGAACAACTGATCTCCTATGAGAAGACCAAACAGACTTCTTTGAGAAAACCAACTGATATTCTATGAAAATACTAACTGGACTTCTATGAGAAGAACAATTGGTCGTTTTTGAGACAATCAACTTGTGTTCTATTAGAACACCAACAGATCTTCAATAAATTCTATGAGATGACCTGCTGATCTTCAATATGAAGACTAACTGGTCTTTTTCGAGAAAACTACCTGGCTTTCTTTTAGAAGACTAACTGATCTTCTATGAGAAAAACAACTGAACTTCCATGAGAACAAACTGATCTTCAATGAGAAGACCAACTGATTTTATATGAGAAGACTAACTGATCTTCTATTTAAGGACCAACTGATTTTCTGCGAGAAGATCAAATGATCTTCTGCGAGAAGGTCAAATGATCTTCTTTGAGAATACCAACTGGTCTTCTATGAGAAGATTAACTGATCTTCTATGAGAAGATCAAATGATTTTCTATGAGAAGACCAACTGGTTTTCTATGAGAAAATCAACAGATTTTCTATAAGAAGACCAACTGATATTCCATAAGAAATCCATGTAATCTTCTATGAGAACTGGTCAACTGAACTTCTATGAGATGATCAGCTGATCTTGTAAGAGATGATCAACTGACCTTCTATGAGAAGAATAACTGATCTTTTATGAGAAGATCAAATGGTCTTCTATGAGAAAATCAAATGATCTTCTATGGGAAGATCAAATGATCTTCTATGGGAAGATCAAATGATCTTCTATGGGAAGATCAAATGATCTTCTATGGGAAGATCAAATGAATTTCTATGAGAAGATCAACTGGTCTTCTATGAGAAAATCAACAGATTTTCTATAAGAAGTCCAACTGATATTCCATAAGAAATCCATGTAATCTTCTATGAGAACTGATCATCTGACCTTCTATGAGAAAATCAGCTGATCTTGTAAGAGATGATCAACTGACCTTCTATGAGAAGATCAACTGATCATCTATTAGAAGACCAAATGGTCACATATGAAGACCAAGTCATTTTCTATAAGAATACTATCTGTAGTGCGATTCTCTAACTCATTTTTTGAGTTAATTCCGGTAATTAACGATTTTTTTCGGTAAGTTAGCGACGGATAAAAAGTAGTCGTAAAGTTCTACTGATAGCAAGAGTGGTGTCAACTTTTATTTGAATTTTTCATTCATAATTTTGCGTTTTAATTTTACCGATTTTTTCCGTAACTCAAAAAATGAGTTAGAGAATCGCACTACAGATCATCTATGAGAAAACTAACTGATCACATATAAGAAGATCAACTGATCTTCTATGAGAAGATCAACTGAGATTCTATGAGAAGAACATCGTATCACCTAGAATAAGTCCAATTGATCTTCTATGTGAAGAATAGTTGATTTTTTATGAGATATTACTGAGATTCTATGAGAAGATCAACTGAGATTCTATGAGAAGAACATCGTATCACCTAGAATAAGTCCAATTGATCTTCTATGTGAAGAATAGTTGATTTTTTATGAGATATTACTGAGATTCTATGAGAAGATCAACTGAGATTCTATGAGAAGAACATCGTATCACCTAGAATAAGTCCAATTGATCTTCTATGTGAAGAATAGTTGATTTTTTATGAGATATTACTGAGATTCTATGAGAAGATCAACTGAGATTCTATGAGAAGAACATCGTATCACCTAGAATAAGTCCAATTGATCTTCTATGTGAAGAATAGTTGATTTTTTATAAGAAAACCAACGGATCTTGTTTGAGAAGTCCAACTGATCAAATGAGAACACCAACTTGATATCTATAAGAAGAACAGCTGGGATTCTTTGAAAGGACTAGCTGGTCTTATTTAAGAAGACATACTGGTATTTTTTGAGATGACCAAGTGCTCTTTTATGAGAAGAACAACTGATATTCTATGAGAGGACCAATTGGTTCTCTTTGAGAAGAATAGATGGCTTTCATTTAGGAAACTAGCTGGTCTTTTATAGGGTGCCACCGTGGTACAACACTTTGCACACTGAAAGTCATGGGTTTGATACCCCAACAACATCGACATTTTCAACTGTGGCAAAATACCTCCCAGTAATTTTGGTGACATTTCCTGCGTATTTTAGCCATAGACAACTTCTATACAAGTAGTGTCTTAAGACACTCCGTTCGGACTCGACCTATAAGAAGTAGGTGTAAAGTTCTACCGATAGCAACAACGTTGTCAACTTTTATTTGAACTTTTCATTCATAATTTTGCGTTAAATTTTACCGATTTTTGTCGGTAACTTAAAACATGAAATAGGCAATCACACTATGGTCTTCGTTGAGAATACCAACTAGTCTTCTTTGAGATGGCTTTCTATGAGGCGACTGGCTGTACTGCTTTGAGAAGACCAACGGGTCTTCTATCAGAAGACCAACTGTCCCCTTGGTATGTTTGTGGGAAAATATTCCCATATAATGTTACTGTACATTATGCATGTTGTCCCACTGTACACACCCATTTGGTTAATCAAAACACCATATCACGTTATACCCAATATTTCAACAATTTCTGTGAACAGACTCTTTGGTGATGGCGCATTTAATATTATGCCGCATTTATGGCTGTCTTTCTCTCTTCTCAATGTCTATCATATCTTTGGAAATCAATAAATAACTCACTGTAAATATTTGAGAAGATAACCTTTATTACGCAAGTCTGGGTGCTGGTGTACGACGACGTACACCACATGTCTAGCGGAGGAGATAGATTCATACTTTCCAATTGCGCAAATGGTTAATATTTGCAATTTTCCAGTTATCGAGTCAAGTCGACAACAGCAAGTCAAGGCAGAAAATCCACAATAAATTTTCACACAAAATTTAATGTTCAAACAAATTGCAAAACATTTACAAGGAGACAGCAGCAGCAGCAGCAGCAGCAGAGTCAGGAGGCCAGAGATAGTCACACAGAGACTGACTGGTTCAACTAAACCAGTCGCAATTGTTTAACTTTATTCACTTAACGTTCAAACCAAAGACACGCTAAACGTTAAGCAAATTTAATAGGCCGCATAATAACAGCAATTTTAGCGCATATTTAGTCACAAATGCTTGTTTTCATAGATGTTTGCAATTGCTTTACGGCTGCCGTCAAACTGATTTTGTTGAATTTTTATAACGGCATGCTCGAACATTTTTGTCTTAAACAGATTTGAAATGTTGGTTGGCTGAGTGTGTTTTGGTTGCTTGCGGCAGGAAATTTCTTTGTTCAATTTGATTGATGGCAGTTGTAAAATTGTAATTGTTGGATATGACGTTTTTGTTTCTTGGGTGAATGTGAGCTCTGTAATTTAATTAATTGGTTTTAAATGCTAGGATACATAAATTGGGAATTGGAATTCGATATTGAGGCAACGTTTACAAGAATGGAAACATCATTAAATGTTTGTTTTGAAATGTTTATAAAAAAATATCAATATCTGAAATAATAGGACTCCAGTTGTTCCTACGGGTACTTGAATACAGAATTTTGTGGCTTTGATACTGCGGAATGGCAAAATGTATCGTAGTTGAGGATAATTAAACACTTCAGGCATTCTCTATTAGTGGTTATTTTAATTGACCAAAGAACAGGTAATCATTGTAATAATAGTAATCTTTGAGATAAAAGAAGTCCCGATTTTTCGTTTGAATAGGTTTCATATTGAAAACCAAAACAATTTTTTTATTTATTGTTGTCTTATTAGGAGAGTTGGCGTTTGTATTTGAGATGACGACTTATATTTTATTTTATTAAAACAACTTTAATTTATTTGTGGGAAAAATTGGCGATGTTTACCAAGGGGTAAATCAGGGAAGACTAAGACTCTCACAGATCCTCATCAGTTCCCTTTTTTCTTGGTTTTCAACAAGAAACTTTTATATTGCTCGCTCAAATAAATACGTACTCAAAGAAACACTATGATGGAGAATTTCGTTCTTCTTCTTCTTTATTTGCCTATTCGTCATACGAATTTTAGCGATCAATACAATTACAATAAAAATTCGATTTTAAATAAAAATATTAGACAAATTCATAAATTTTTCACAATATCAGCAAATATGTCTCTATTTCTGGCAGCACTTAGTAGGTATCCAACATCTCGTAATCCAGTCCATTCTTGAATATTCGCAATCCAACATAATTCTTTTCGGCCTTTAGGATTTTTTCCTTCAATTTTTGATTTTAAGATATCTTGCAGTATTTTGTATTTTGAATTTCTCATGATATGACCAAGGTAAGCTGTTTTTCGTCTCTTGATGTTTATCATGATCTCTCTACTTCGATTCATTTTTCGCATCACTTCATTGTTTGTAATTAAGGCCGTCCATGGAATTTTTAAAATTCGGCGGTATACCCACATTTCGAAGGATTCTAATTTCTTCACATCTACTGCTTTTATTGTCCATGTTTCCATAGCATATAATAATGTTGACCATATATATGCTTTTAAAAATCTACATTTTGTTTCCAGGTTAATATCATGGCTATTCAGAACTTTCTTGTATTTAAAGAATGAGTTTCGTGCAATTTCAATACGCCTTCTTATTTCTTTGGAGCAATTCCATTCGTCATTTATGTCTATTCCAAGATAATTAATGTTTTGGACTCTTTCAATTGAGAAGTTTTGTATTTTTAGGGAAATGTTGTTGTGGCTATTTCTCCTGCTCACAATCATATATTTTGTTTTCTTTGTGTTTATATTTAGGCCATATTTGTTACTGCATGTTACCAATTTGTCCATTAATTCTTGTAGTTGTGAGATACTGTCAGCTAATATTGTAGTATCATCAGCATATGTTATTAATGTATCTACCACCAATGAATATGCCTTTGGACGTTTTGTTGATGGATTCTTCAAAAATTTTTTCGGAGTAGATATTGAATAACAGTGGAGACAATATACATCCTTGTCTTACGCCTCTCGATATAAGAATAGGTTCCGTTATATCTCCATCGACTTCAATTTGTGCGGATTGGTACCAATATAGATTTTTGATACATCTGATTTCTTTGCTGTCAATACCAATTGATTTCAGGATATCAATTAGTTTGTCGTGTTGTACCTTGTCGAACGCTTTTTCATAGTCGACAAAGCATAAGAAAACATCTTTCTGCACTTCTCGGCATTTTTGAATAATAATTTGTAAGGAGAGTAAAGCTTCACGAGTACCCATACCTTCTCTAAAACCAAATTGAGATATGCCCATATATTTTTCGCATTTTTCATAAATTCTCTTGTGGATTATCCTGAGGAATATTTTTAAAGCGTGACTCATAAGACTTATTAGCCTGTAATCATTACATGATTTGGCGTAGCTTTTCTTGGGTATGGTTACGAAAGTTGATTTTAACCAATCTTGAGGATATATTCCCGTCTCATAAATCTCGTTAAATAGTATTGTTAGTAAGTCGACATTGTTGGAATCTATAAGTTTTAATATTTCTGATGGAATCTCATCAGGACCCGGCGATTTGTTGTCCTTAAGTGATGTTATAGCGGACTCTATTTCATCTCTTGTTATACGGGTTCCTGAAAGTGGCAATTGTATTTGTTCACTGTTGTCTGATCGACTATTATCAGTGAACAGTTGTTGAATATATTCTTTCCATACTTTCCATTTCGTTGACACAACCTAAACCCGAATAACTTCACTAGCAAACAAAAACCAAATCCTTCCCACAGATTGTCATATTAGGCCGAAGGACAAACTATTTTGTTCATAAAGTTTGTCGGTTTGGACAAAGATCTTTTTTAAATTTTTTTGTTTTTTTAATTTCTCATCAGGGATCTCACCTCAGCAACTATATTTTAGTGTTCGTTTATTTTTACACCATGCTCCGAACTCTTTTGGATGTAGAAGAACCCCCTGACCATGTATCCCCAGTAAAAAAACCTTATTAAATAATGACGTTTTATAGTACACTGATAGCCGTAACTACTTACAAAACCCCCTACTAACCCATTATTCTAACAAGGGCATGTCGCACTGAATAACTAGTTATTTTAGGGCCACTAGAATAACAAGTTATTTGAAGTATAAAAATAAGCTAAAAATCATATACATACTATACTATACTATGTTTTTCTATTTTAGAACTGTTGAGGTGGGAATTTGTTTAATTTTTCAACACACTTCATAGTTTTATTTTATTTTGTTCTCTGTGGGATTTGATCATGCAAACTTCTGATTTGTAGCCGAACACACTATAAACTCGGCCACGCGTACGGACATAAAGGGTTGTTTAACGCTATTGCCACCATCACCTCTGTTCTTTATTTTGTCGACAAAAATCCCGATTGCCGACGGTCAGCGTTGAACACACCCCCAGGATTTGTAGTCGGACACACACGATCTGTTCCACCGTACTCATAACTTAATAAGGAGTAATATAAGTAGTTATTTTTGTTTACATTACTTTGTAATTGGTTATATAACGACTAACGGATCAGAATTTTTCCTGGTATCTGTTCTTTTTGCCAGATCCGCAAACACCGAATGTCAACATGCACTTCTGGAGCTGCTCCGGTCTTAGCCTTCTACAGAATTACTGCGATAGGAGTTATGTTGCTGCTCTCTATGTCTGAACATCTCTCAGCGTGTTTCCAACTTCGAAATCCCCCGTCGTCACCCAAACAGCAGCATCTTCTTCTATGAGAGGACCAAGTGGTCTACTGACATACAGCCGCTAAATTGATATGTTTGCATTATATGCCTGACACTAGTTCGCTTTTAGATGGCAATCACCGTCTGTGCTTAGAAACTTCAACGCTTATAATAAGCTTTGGCACATTCCTTCGTGGGCAATGACTTGAGGACCATAACGCTGGTCTCGGATATTGATAGTACCACATTTTTCACGTTGAACGATGGCGTTCATACAAGGATAAGTGGAGGTTTCTACAGCTCGCCAGAAATAGTCATTGTGACACGCGGTCTTTTTAAATGAGGGGTTCTGACAAGACGTCATTCCGCTTGGCTCTGGACAACTACCTTTCATCGACCCATTAAAACACCACCCGACTAAATAACCTCTGATCACTGTACTTTTCTGAACCAATAAAAAAGTGGTTGGCAAGGATTCAAAAAATTTAACAACATTAGCTTTATAAAACTGTCCAGTCCCTCAGATCCTCGCTTAATTTTCCGGGACATCATCACTGCTACATACGTTCACTACGTAGCTCCTAGAATAATATCCGAAATTAGACCAAACTTTCCAGCAGGGTCAATGGGATAGCAAATGAGGTTCGCCGTACAAAACATGAAAATCCGAGAGTTAGGGAGCTTACCCTTGAAGTCAGCAGATTAATAGGCGAGCACAGACGGAAAGAGTGTCTAGATCACTTGAAGCCATGCGGCATTGATATGGGCTTGGATAAATTATGAGCAACGTTTAAATCACTCTCGAATCTAAATAGTAATGCTTAAGCAGGTGGATGAACCTGTCAAAATTTTCACGTACATAATACAACATATACTACCCTTACCATACGGAACCAGCCATCTAAATAAGCAACATGCACTACATCATTACTACCCACCCGCTGTGAGATTACATATAATCCAAGGGAGAATTGCATTCCAGTGTAACCTTATAACAATTGTCGTCAGTGCTTATGACTAATAATTCTCATTTACTTCATACTATAGGTCACTGAAGTATTTCAGATATGGGTGAGAATGGTGAGCTTACTACTGCAGGGAGTTAATTACACAGATTGGAACTAAAGACGGTTCTAAATCCGCAAACTTACACTTTGGGTCAGCAGTTCCAAGGGGCCTTCGGTTCAGCTGTTCCACTGGGACTTCGGTTCAGCAGTTCCACAGGGCCTCCGGGTCGGCTGTTCCACTGGGATTTCAGGTCAGCTGTTCCACTGGGCCTTCTGATCAGCTGTTTCGTAGTTAGAAACCAATAGCGTCAACAGCCGAACCCATCGTGTCCACGGGCATCGACAGCCGAACGCCCAACCCATCGTGTTCCCGAGCGTCAACAGCCGAACGCCGAAACCATCGGTTCCCCGATCATCTACAGCCGAACCGAACCCGAGTCCTTCGTGTTCTCGAACATAAACATCCGAACTTATCGTGTTCCCGTGCATCAACAGTCGAACGTCGAATCTATCATCTACAGCCGAACATCGAATCCATCGTATCATTGATCATCTACTCCGAACACATCGTGCTCAATCATCCACAGCAGAACACCGAATCTATCGTATTACCGATCATCTACAGTCGAACACAGAATGCATCGTGCCCGATTACCTACAGCCGAACAAGGAAAACATCATGTTCCCGATTGTCCACACACGAACGCCGAATATATCCCCGATTATTTACAAATCGCTCAGCAAATAATATATTCAAACCAACGATCAACTCTAATACTTTTATCGCATTTAAATACAAGTATATTGTAAAATAGTATTTCATCAATAAAGCACCCGATTAAGCCCCCAGGAAAGGGAGAATACTAGTCTTCTAATTTCGTAAGGTTTAGTGGGCCCTTATGGAGACCCTGGACGCGACTGTACTTACCCTAGCCGACGACAAAACCACGTTACACTGGTGTTGAATATTTGACAGCTGTCGTCGATTTCTCTTTAGCCACACATATTAAAGCTTAAGAAGATAACAGGGTGCTCCCGCTATTGAAGCCAGCAAGGATGCTAACAGCGATGCCAGTAGAGCCGAATCATACAGGTCAATTTCCTTCTATGACCAGTACTTGCCCAACATCAGCATGAATTCCGCAACAACATTTAACACCATATCCACACATATCAGTGGGGGACTTAGCCAGAAGAAGCCGAGCGACCGAACATTAATGATGGCTCTTGACATATAGAAGGCCTACGATACCGTCAACCATGCTTTCAGCCGTAGAGTGAAACTAAGTGATATCTTCGGAACTGTTTAACCAGACGGCAAAGATATCTGCTGATGATTGTACAATGTTGGCATCAGTTTTATCGTTGATCACATATGTATGTATGTGATAGGTCAGGTTCTCTCTCACATGACCGAAATTACTTACTTACTTAGCTGGCCCATTACAGAACATTTGTTCTATAGGCCGAACTAAGAAAATATCTCCAATTCTCTCTATTTGTTGCTTCGCTTTCTGGAATACCGCGCCTTTTCATCTCATCATCCACTTGTTTGCGCCATCTATTCCTTGGCCTGCCAATTCTGCGTTCACCGCCAAGCGGTCCGTGTTTATACACCTGTTTAGCGGGGTCATCATCGCTCATTCTTATGATAGGGCCTAGCCAACGCAATCGCTGCATCTCGATACGTTTAACAATATTGATGTCGTTGTACAGCAGGTACAGCTCGTGGTTCATGCGAGGTCGATATTCACCGTCAACGCAGATTGGTCCGTAGATCTTTCGAAGAATTTTTCTCTCAAACACACCAAGCACTGCCATGTCTGCTTGCGCAAATACCCAGGCTTCGGAGCCATTCATCAGCACGGGTAGTATCAGTGTTTTGTAGAGCGTTATTTTTGTTTGACGAGATGTGGCTTTGTTTTTAAACTGCTTACTTAAACCAAAGTAGCATCTGTTGGCCAATACAATTCTTCTTTTTATTTCACAACTGATGTCGTTTGTTGTGTTTACGGTGCCGAGGTAGACGAAGTCTTTTACTACCTCAATATTATAGGAACCAGCTTCCACAGTCTGTCCGAGCTCAATGGACGCATTGCGCGTCGACACCATCAACTTGGTCTTTTCACCGTTTACCGCCAGACCCACTTTAGCAGATTCTCCTTCGACCTTCATAAAACTATCAGTTACTTCTTTTACTGATCGGCCTATGATGTCTATATCATCAGCATAAGCAAGTAACATGTGACTATTGGTGTAGATTGTGCCACTTCTTTTAATGTTTGCCTCTCGTATAACCTTCTCCAGCAGGATGTTAAAGAGATCACACGAAAGGCTGTCTCCTTGTCTGAAACCTCTTTTGGTACCAAACTCTTCGGAGAGATTCTTTCCTATTGTAACTGAGGACCTGGTGTCAGTTAAAGTCATTTTGCAAAGCCGGATGAGCTTTGCGGGGATACCAAATTCAGACATGGCTTGGAATACCTTTGAACGCAGCGGGCTGTCGAAGGCTGCTTTATAATCGACAAAAGGTGGTAGGTGTCGATCTCCATCTCTTGGGTCTTCTCCAGGATTTGCCGCAGGGTAAATATCTGCTCAATGGTGGACTTGCCAGGTCTAAAGCCGCATTGGTATGGTCCAATTATCTCGTTGACCATTGGCTTTAGTCGTTCGCACAATATCCCTGACACGATCTTGTAGGCAATAGGAAGTAGACTTATGCCCCTATAGTTAGAGCATACAGTCTTATCTCCCTTCTTGTGGACGGGGCACAGGATACTCAGGTTCCAATCGTCGGGTTCTCGTTCTTCCTGCCAGATGGTGCTAACTAGCTGATGAATACACCTTATCAGCGTGTCGCCTCCGGTTTTGAACAGATCGGCTGGTAAGCCATCGGCTCCTGCTGCCTTATTATTCTTCAGCCGCTTTATTGCTGTCTTTACCTCATCTTGGCTGGGCGGTATACATTCAATACCATCTTCTGGGATTGGGACTGTGGTATCTTCGTCGTCTTCGCTGCTATTGGATACCAACAGTTTTGAAAAATGTTCTTTCCATATCCTGAGTACACTATCTGTATCAGTTACCAAATTACCTTGCTGGTCTCTACAGGAGGATGTGCCTGTACCAAAGCCATCATTTTGATGCTTGACTCTTTGGTAGAATTTTCGGACTTCATTCTGGCTCCTGTACATCTCGAGTTATTCACACTCCCTCTTTTCCATCTCTCTCTTTTTCCTGCGGAAAAGACGTTTCTCCTCTCTCCTTTTCTCCCTGTATCACTCTCGTGCGCTACGCGTTGCTACGAATTGTAAAGTAGCCCTATATGCCGCATTTTTCTCTTCGGTGGCAGAACGACACTCCTGATCATACCATGGATTCCTTGGTGGAGGCCTCTGGTATCCAAGTATGGATTTTGCGGCTGTTTGCATGGAGTGAGCAATGCTTTGCCATAGCGCTGATATATTATCGGGATGAGGAGTGCTTTGATTAAGCAATTGGGCTAGTTGAGTGGAATATGCTGTGGCTATCTGTTGTGATTGCAGCTTACCGATGTCTAACTTTCGTGTTGTGTCTGTTCGTACTTTGTTTGCTATGTTTAAGCGGGTTCGTACCTTTGCTGCAACAAGGTAGTGGTCCGAATCAATGTTTGGGCCTCGGAACGATCGTACATCCAACACGCTCGATGAATGTCTTCCATCTATCACAACATGATCAATTTCATTTCTTGTTTTCTGATCTGGAGACAGCCAGATGCCCTTATGAATATCGAGATGATTAAATCTGGTACTGCTAACTACCATGTTTTTTACAGCTGCAAAGTCTATCAGCCTCATACCATTGTCAGATGTTTCACTGTGGAGGCTGAATTTCCCGACTGTTGGGCCAAAGATATTTTCCTTTCCAATTTTGGCATTAAAATCGCCTAGAATGATTTTAATGTCATGGGCAGGGCAACGGTCATATGTTTCTTCTAAGCGCTCGTAAAATATATCTTTGGTCTGTTCGTCCTTTTCTTCAGTGGGAGCATGAGCGCAAATAAAGCTGATGTTTAGCTTTTAGCTTTTATTCGAATTGCAGCAAGTCTTTCATTTACTGGAGTGAAGCTGGATACCAGATGTTTTAGTCTCCGACTAACTACAAATCTGCAACCAAACTCATGCTTTAAGTCATGGCAGCTATAATACAGTGCGTCACCTTTAGGTGTTGTTGTGACGCCTTTCCCAATCTATTTATTTATTTATTTATTTATATCCATCCATCGTATTTCCTGTATGGCAGTAATATCGGCCTTGTACTTTTCAAGTACGTCTGCCAATGCGAAGACTGCACCTTCTCTATAGAGAGTGCGAACATTCCAGGTGCAAATTCGCAGATCATGGCCCTTAAAACGTTTGCGGGGTTCGTCAACTTTAGAGGGGGTTGTTTTTCTTTTCTTTCGTTTTTTCATAGTATGCTGTTTTTTCTAGGGGAGGGTTACTAGCCCGACGCCCAAACCCAAGTTTTTAACGTTCTTATGGGAGAACGCGCGGGTGGTAAAGGCAGTTCCCCAGGTGACACCACGGGGAGGTCAGTGTCCACTTGAGATGAAAGAGGGACCAAGATAAATCCTGGGCTTTGCCATGTTAAAACCGGTCAGGACCGTTGCTTGGTATCATCCATCCCCTACGTCTGATAACACTGTGCAACAAGGTTTCTGTGCGGTGGAAAATTCCTTTTGGAGATGAAAGCCCTTAGTGAGTATATTAAGAATCCAAAAGGAAATTTTCTCCATAGGTCAAGTTTCCGAGATATCGCGCGATGAATTTTTTGAATTTTCGCCTATGATGCTTGAGAAAATAGCTTTATATCTCTGTTTGCCGTTATTGTAGCTTCGTTTTGAGATTACATGTCTTCAGTCAAATCGAATGGCGAATATTTTTGTAGAACATTTCATTATTCTAACTCTATTCTTTTCATGTCCTTTTCGTCCTTTATTTTTTGAACCGTAGTAAAAGTACCACATGATGAGATTTTACTACATCCAAATATTCCACAAAAATGTTGCTCAGAGAATTTTAGGTACGGTTTTCATTGACAACTAATCGATATTGTCATGTTTTCATTGTCTTTTTTGACATTTACCCGGTTTTTGTTCAAAAAAAACCTATGTTTTGTTTTTCTGTATATTCGTTATTGGTTATGTATTGGTAGGTAGACATACCCATTGGTTATCGCTTATATTGACATCTGGGATCTGAAAATTTTACCATATATGGCTCCCGATATGCTGAACACGTTAATGACAAATTTTCTTGGAAAATATATCCGGTTATATAATATTTTGAACCGGATATAGCGATATAAAACCCGGATTTTGTACCGATTTTAAGTAACCGATTAAGCTTATATGTATACCATTAGAAAGCTAATAAAATTGCCAATGAGGGAAAATAAATTTTTTGACAGCATCTTACCTGAGTTCTGTGCTAAACCAAAAAACCCGTATTCTTGAACCGTTTTTAAGGAAAAATATCACTGCGCGTAAATATGAAGATAAAAGCTTGGTGGGTGAAATATTCTTTTTGCCGATGAAAGTCGATGAAGTTAATATTATGAAGCCGGAAGGACAGTTATGCCATAGGTCAAACTTCTGAACAAAACAAAAAAAAACATTATATTTTTGAAAATTATGAGAAATTCCTTTATAGGTTTTTGTGGGGTTTTTCAGACATAAACCACTATAACTTAGCCATTTGTTAACCGATTTAAAACAATAATAGCTTATTCAAAAGACATTATTCACCCCTTTAAAAGGAAGACGGATCAAAAGAAATCCGTTGTGGAAAAAATAAGATATGCCCGTTTAAATTTGAAAATGTAAGAAACCCAGATTTTCACTACTTTTACCGTTATAAAAAAATAAAACGAAGAGACTCAAACGAAATAAAGGCATTGTCGTTGTCCATGGATCCCAACACGATATAATTTTGCATCAGAACACTGGAATATTTATCGGGTCAAATTTTGTAGCACAATGTCATTTATCGACATTTTCCGAAAAGTGTGCACATTTTTAGGGCCAAAACTGCCTGAAGGAGCGTTCCAATGCTTTTGCGATGTATTAGAGAGTTTTCAATTACTGTCTTGGCTACAATATTTGTCTTTGTGTGGGATCGAAAATCCCAATGGTTTGGCTGTTATATGCCAAAATATCCAAAAAACGTCAATAAAAAACTTAACTTCAAAATCGGGAGGCTCGATTTTCACGGTAGATATATGGTCCAGTGGACTTTTTTGCTCAGTTCAATCCCAGGAATCAGAAACGCGAAGGGCTCATTAAGGTTTTTTTGCTTCCACACAAATCGCCCCACCCTAATGTCTACCTACCAATGCATAACAAATAACGAAAATACAGAAAAACAAAACATAGGTTTTTTCTGAACAAAAACCGGGTTAATTTCAAAAAAGACAATGAAAACGTGACAATATCGATTAGTTGTCAATGAGAACCGTATCTAAAATTCTCTGAGCAACATTTTTGTGGAATATTTGGATGCTGTAAAATCTCACCTTGTGGTACTTTTACTACGGTTCAAGAAAGAAAGGACGAAAAGGACATGAAAAGAATTGAGTTAGAAAAATGAAATGTTCTACAAAAAGATTCGCCATTCGATTTGACTGAAGACATGTAATCTCAAAACGAAGCTACAATAACGGCAAACAGAGATATAAAGCTATTTTCTCAAGCAACATAGGCGAAAATTCAAAAAATTCATCGCGCGATATCTCAGAAACTTGACCTATGGGGAAAATTTCCTTTTGGGTTCTTAATATACTCACTAAGGGCTTTCATCTCCAAAAGGAATTTTCCACCGCACAGACCTTGAGTTCCAATTTGTGGCACAGTGTAATCTAATTCCGCTTTTTAGAAATCATCAATCCATTGATTATGAATGGAGGAAATCTCATGTCATCTCATGAATGGTGGTTTACACTGAGTCTATCAAACAGGCTTAAATAGAAGCCATGTCGTTGGTTTCAAAATCGGCACTTGTAGACCTAATACATCTAAATTTTAAATTTATATTTTTTATTATTTATATTATTCAGTCTATTATCTCACTTCTCTTTCTTCCCTATCTTTGCAATTTTATGAGCAAATGAAAATTCAAATTAGTTAAGCAAACAATTACACTGTCATAAATTAACAAATTTTATGGCCCGTATAACAATGACAGACGAACGTCAACGATTGTTTGCTGCCACATAGCACCAATACACAGAGACAATGTCCCGGTTTGTCGTTTCATGTTTAACTTCGCACTAAGAATGTGTGACAATAATCATCCATTGCTAATGGTGTCAAATGGGCCAAGGGGATCCATTACCAGCGCCGCCCCATTGATCCAACCATAAAAGCAATAATAACAACGAACATCAGCCAATAGCAGACTTTACTTTTGTAATGTTAGCGACATGCAGTTGAATGGCAGCCAGGCTGACTGACTGTCTGCTCTCAACTAACAACGGCTACAGCGGCAAACAACTCCGCAGCAAATTGACAATAATAGCATATCTGTCATTAGCAAATATTTATGTTGACAGCCGTTTAACAAATTGATTGACAGTTTTTGTTTAAAACTAAACAAACACAGCAAATAGGCAGACTCACACACCCATACTCCATATAGTCATGGGTTCCAAAAACGAAGTGTCGCAAAAATTACAAAATCCATTCGAATGTTATTGGTACCGCTTTGAAAATTGTATGTTTGTGTTTTAACTGTAGAGTGAAAACGCATTGCAAAAGGGAAAATGTAAACATGCAGTTACATTTAGCTTAACTTCGTTAAAGTTCGTTAAACCAACAGATTTTTGCAAGCATCCAAACATCTAAATAGGGATTGCGAGGCGTGTTATCTGATAGTCGTTTGCCAACAAGTATGGTATTGTGTATACTGTAAATATAAGCTCCATATCCCCACTTTAAGGGGAAGAAGATTCTGTAAGTTGTGTGTACCTCTTGAATCAATGAAAGTCATTTTTATCAAAATTTATGTCGCTCTGTGGTTCAGAATTGTTTTTACCTTGTCAAAAATCTGTAACTTTTGACGGGATAGTTATATTTTCATAATTTAGTTCGACAGATAACATTATCAGCTTTTCGATGCATTAAAATCATTTGAATTCGATCTAGTAGTACGGATAACCCAAAATGCAGAAATTATCTCATCTAAAAATTATGATCAGCCAGGTGCAAGTAGGGATGTCAAACGGGACAGGTTTTCAAAAATCCCGGGCTTCGGTATTTCGGGGTTTCGAGATTTTTCGGGACTGTGGGATTTGTCGGGACTTGGCAATATAGTAGTATTTTGTGAAAATAAATTGAAACAAATAAAATAAGAAAATATTATAGTAATAAAAACCGGAACAGAACTGGGAAAATGACTCTCTTACAGAAAGAAGCTAAATCGCAAAACGATTCTTTTACCCTAAGATCTTTAAATTTTCATTTTTTTTCTTAACCCTGGAACCGACCGCCGAACTTAACATGGTTTTCCATGGACAACTTGAATTCAACTTGCGTCGTTTCAGTTTGAGGAACACATTTAAAACGCAAATCGAGGTCTGGGGTTATTACTCGGACCGCTTAAGAATGGCATTTCCAACGACCTGCATTAGTACATGACTTAGATGCGAACAGCTTTAGAATTGAAGATATGTACTTCAGCTGCGTTCTCCTTTCCTTCTTTTCGAATTTTGTACGTATGTATGTATATGTTTTTAAAAAACTATCTTGGACATATTTCTTTACGGAACATTTCCTAATTTATTTAAAAATATACCCTACTCGGCGAAATTCATCATTTATATTTTCGACAAATCATTCTACTGAGGATAATTTTCCATATGTGGATAAAAACCCATTAAAAAGTAATTTAAGAAATCCCAGGACCAGGAAGAAATAAATCCCGGGACTCGGGATTTCAATAATACCAAAAAAACGGGGTTTCGAGATTCGGGATTTTGTGATCATCATCTCTAGGTGCAAGGTACCACCTAGGGGACTATATCAAAGTGTGGACCTATCTTTACAATTTTTGCACGGAAAATCAGAAGTGAAATTACGAGTAGTTCCGTCAAACAGTGTAGCTAAGACCCTCAAAATACCGAAAATCGGGAGATACGGTTGACTATTTTTAGTGAAGAAGTTTCGTGACCATTGAATACTTCAAATGTCAAATTACAGCTAGTTCAATTTTTGGTGGAAAAGTTTCGTCACCACAGAAAACTTCAGATGTGAAATTACATCTAGTTTGGTTAAAAATCGTAGCTAAAATCCTCAACTTAACGAAAATCGGGAGGTACCGTTTTATATGGGGCTATACCAAACCATGGACCTATGTTGAGGATTTTTGGTGGAGAAGTTTCGTGGCCACTGAGACCCTCAAATGTCAAATTAAAAATCGTAGCTGAAATCCTCAAAATACCGAAAATCGGAAGGTACCATTATATGGGGGCTACACAAAACCATTAACCTATTATAAAGATTTTTGGTGAGACCCTCAAATGCCAAATTACAGCTAGTTCGGTTCAACATTGTAGCTGAAATCCTCGAAATGCCGAAAATCGAGAGGAACCGTTATATGAGGGCTATACAAAAGCATGGAGCTATGTTCACGATTTTTGATGGAGAAGTTTCGTGACCACTGAGAACCTCAAATGCCAAATTACAGCTAGTTCGGTTCAACATTGTAGCTGAAATCCTCGAAATGCCGAAAATCGAGAGGAACCGTTATATGAGGGCTATACCAAAGCATGGAGCTATGTTCACGATTTTTGATGGAGAAGTTTCGTGACCACTGAGAACCTCAAATGCCAAATAGTTCGGTTACATATTGTAGGCAAAATCCACAAAATACCGAAAATTGGGAGGTACCGTCATATGGGGGCTATACCAAAACATGGACCTATCTAGAGAACTTTGCTATTGAGAACCTCAAATGTCAAACTGCAGCTAATTCGGTTAAAAATCGTAGCTAAAATCCTAAAAATACCGAAAAATACCGTCATATGGGGGCTATACCAAAACATGGACCCATGTTGACGTTTTGTGGTGCGGGAAGTTTCGTGATCACTGAGAACCTCAAATGTTAAATTACAGCTAGTTCGGTTAAAAATTTTAGCTAAAATACCGAAAATCCGGAGGGACCGTTATATGGGGGCGATTCCAAAACATGGAACTATGCCCATAATTTTGTACTTTTGTTGATCACTGAAAGCTAAAGATCAAATTATAGCTAGTTCGGTTTGAAAATGTGACTAAGAACGTCAAAATACCTGAAATCTGGCGGTACTGTTACATGGGGGGTATACCAAAACGTGGACCGATATAGCCCATCAAACAAAAGAGGCATCTTCCCAAAATTTCAGCGTCCTATCTCCATTTTTGTGGATGCTAGAGTAATTACCACAGACGGACGGACGGACGGATCGACTCAGGGTAAAATTCTGAGTCGATCCGTCCGTCCGTCATCACCTTATAGGGTCGCAAATGCGTTACAAATGGAAAAACAAACTTAATATACCCCCCATACTATGGTGGAGGGTATAAACAAACAATTAAAAAAATGTTTTTAAAAAAAAATTGTTTAATTTTTTTTTTAAATTTAAAATTTTTTCAAAATTGAAAATAAACTCCTATGGTTGCTATAAAATTCATATAACTCTTATAAAAACTCATATATTAATGTCTATTTGTGTAAAAGAGCTAAAAGAACTAATTCCTAAAATTATTTAGGAAATGATATGGAAAACAAGTAAAAAGTATCAGTCGGCTTTGCCGACAGAGATACATCCTCAGCCTATGTGAATTTAAACTTTCATCTACGGACAGATCGACACAATTGTTGAACTTTTGTGAGGGTGGTAACATGAGGAGAAGATCGTTATCGGCCATTTTAGAAGTTAAACTAAATTTGGACAAAATATTAGGAGATCCAAAGTTTGGACCAAATTGGTTGCCCCGTTCAATCGTGCATACCATTTTAGTGACATATTTTAAATATTGGACGGAAGTAACGGAAGTTGTTGCCCATCTTTGAACTGAAACTAAGTTTGGACAAAAAATTACGAAGGCCACTCCCTTAAAGAGTTATCGTGCGCACAAATTTTCCGAACATTTTGGAACTTTTGTGGAGTGGACTGATATGGCTTATCCTCCAATAAACTATGTTTGGACAAAATATTACGAAGGCCAAATTTTGGACCGTATCCGCAGATCCCATAGGGGTTTTTTGCATCTTTCAGGCGATTTTCTCAGGAAGTTTGGACTTGCCCCATATGAAACTTGTACCGTCGTATGAAGAGCGGTGAATACAAGTTGTTACAACAAAAATCAAAGCGATTCGAGAGCAGAATCTACCTGAATGTGTGGACCGATATGGCTTATCTTCGAACTTATACTAAGTTTGGACAAAATATTACGAAGGCCAAATTTTGAATCCAATCGGTTGATCCGATCGAGAGTTATCGTGCGAGTTATGTATAATGACCCCATAGATATTTTTTTAAAAGAAATAAACAAATAAACTCCAACTTTTGTAAAGTTGTTGCATAAGCATTTTTATAAGGTCAATCACTTTTGTTAATTAACTTTCAATATTAATTTTGCTAACATTGCATTTTTAGCAGTATATTAACATTTATGGCATTACAGCCAATCAAAATGCATTCTTATAATAAATTGCCAATTCTGCATTAAATGATAGTCTACTAAATTTAGGGCATATTAGCCAATCAAAAACTCATTTTTTATAAATTGCTAATTTTGCAAATAAATGATGGTTTACTAAAAATTAGGGTTATTAGCCAATCAGAATAAACTAAATAATAAAAATGCTTACACAACAGCTAAGAAGAATATTATAAATATCAATGTAAAATTCGATTTAAGTCAGTCTGTGTTTAACTCCCGATCTATATTCAAATAAACGGTTTTTAAAAGTAAATTAAAAACAAATAAACTTTTTTTTAATAAGTGAACGAAGTGCAATATAAAAGTGGCGCAGTCGGTAGGATTCTTATAAAAATAAGGATCCAGTGAAACGAACTTAAATGTGAAGTGTATTTTAAAATTGCTTATGTGAAAATTAAAGGACACCACTAAAATTACAAAAAGTAATAGTGAAGTGATCTGTTACATATTTCAATAAAAAGGACACCACAATAAAGTGCAGTGTATTTTAAAATTGCATATGTACAAAAAGGACACCACTAAAATTACAAAAAGTAATAGTGCAGTGAACCGTCACATAGTACAATAAAAAGGACACCACATTAAATCAAAACTGAGTTCACAAAAGAAAAAGAGAAATACAGTATTTGACAGACGGAGGATGGAAAACCAGGCTCAAGACATCAACGCAGTCCTAGCGGAGATTGCCAGAAAGGATGAACAAATCGAAAGACTTAGAAGTGCCTACATCGAACTACAACAAAGCTCACAACAACACAATAGTACCAGAGAATCCATATTAAAGGCAATAAATTATATTCCAATCTTTACTGGAAGTGGTGAAATAACAGTCAACAGCTTTTTCTGCAGCACCGAGTATTTGCTTTCAACTATTAACAATGAAGAATTGAAGAAGGAAGCAGTGAGATTAATATTCTATAAAATAATACAAGGACAGGCCAAGAACACAATTATAAACATCCCGGAACCAGACAATTGGGAACTTATTAAAGAAACTTTAAAATTGAGATACAGACCATCGGTGGAACCCCATCATATATACAGAATGATTGCAAATCTAAAAGTGAACAACGTAAGCGAATTAATTATAGAAATCCAAAACATTAAATATAAGTCTGATGAATTAATTATATACTATAAAAATGACCATTACATTGACTTATCTAATATTGACAGTTTATTAGTTAATACGATAAAGGAAATGACGCAGGGAACGCTTCTAGACAAAATTTACGAAGAAACACATATTAATGACATATTAAAAATACTAACAAAAAGACGTTTTGAGGATACATGCATTAGGGATGAATATAGAAAAAATAAATGTAATAAATATAATAACAATAATAGTCCTCATAAAAATAAAAATGAGGGAAACAATTATAATCAAATAAATAGAGGACAAGGAAATAATTTTAACAGAAATAATAACTTTCATTACAATAACAACAACCGAAATTTGTACGGACAACCTTATAGTCCACGAATCGACTATAACCAAAATAGGAACCAAAATAATAATTCAGGGAATTTCCAAAGATACAGAAATCAGAATAATGGTAATAATAACAATTCAGGAAATTTTCAGCGGTTAGCACAGGTAGGA
Organism: Musca autumnalis; assembly: GCF_047663935.1. Taxonomy (NCBI): domain Eukaryota; kingdom Metazoa; phylum Arthropoda; class Insecta; order Diptera; family Muscidae; genus Musca; species Musca autumnalis. The sequence continues at coordinate 252,515,701 of NW_027411644.1, forward strand.
CACCCAGGGCCATATTCCGGTCAATTTCGCAGGAATCAACCTTGGCAAGACCACGGCGAACCAATGGAAATTGATAACATAGAAGCAAAGGATTCAACAATTTTAAATAAGGACAATAATAAGCAAAATAAAAATTATAAAGAAGATGAAGTAAATCAATATGAAATAATAGAGGACAGTAAACAAAATGAAAGACAGAATTTATTAAGAAATAATTTATTTCTAAATACAACATCAGAGTTTTTACCTATGATAAAATTAACAATAAAGAATAAAGACTATGTAGCATTGATAGATACAGGAGCAAGTATAAGTATAATTGATGAAAACATAAATGAATTTAAAAAGTATAAATTGCAAGAAGTTATTCAATTTAGCACCATACATGGAATAGGAAAGATAAAATATGAAATATTAACAGATATACCAGATCAATTTAATATTAAAGAAGGAAAAATTAAATGGAAAGCAACACCACTTACAGGACGAAGGTATAACTTTATAATAGGTATAGATTTACTCAACTCATTTAATACAGTAATAAATATGGTAGATGGTAAAATTTCTTTCAACAATCTAACAACAAATTTTATTATAAATCCATATAAAAATATTCAAATATGTACGTTAGAAGCATCAGATTTTGACTGGAATAGAATTGAACTAGGACATTTAAATACCGAAGAATTGGAAGAAGTTACAAAAATCATAAACAGATTTAAAACCTTATTCTTTAAAGAAGGGGATGTATTGACAAGTACAATGGATATAAAACATGAAATTAGAACAACTACAGATGAACAAATAAAAGCTAAACTTTACAGATACCCACCAGAACATGAACAAGAAGTAAGAAGACAAATAAAAGAAATGGAAGATCAAGGAATAATTAGGAAAAGCAGTTCTCGATATGCAAGTCCATTAATTGTAGTACCAAAGAAAATAGATAATTCTGGAGAAAGAAAATATAGAATTGTAGTGGATTATAGAAAATTAAATGAAATAACAATTGATGATAGTTTTCCATTACCAAACATTGATTCAATTTTAGATAAATTGGGACGAGCACAATATTTTACAACTCTTGACTTAGCAATGGGATATCATCAAATATTAATAAGAGAAGAAGATAGGGAAAAGACAGCTTTTGTAACACCTCATGGACTATATGAATTTATTAGGATGCCATTTGGTTTAAAAAATGCTCCAGCAACATTTCAAAGGTTGATGAACGAAACTTTACGCGATTATATAAATAAAACTTGTGTAGTATATCTAGACGACATTCTCATATTTAGTACCTCACTAAAAGAACATGTTAAAGCAATAACAAATATTTTTAAAACTTTAGAGAAAGCTAGTTTAAAAATTCAAATAGATAAATGTAATTTCATGAAAAAGGAAACTGAATTTTTAGGACATATTTTAACAAAGGACGGATTGAAACCTAATCCAAATAAAATAAAAGTTATCCAAGACTTAGAATTGCCAAAAACTGAAAAACAAATTAAGAGCTTTTTAGGATTAACAGGTTATTACAGAAAATTCGTTAAAGATTATGCAAAAGTAGCACAACCTATAACAAAATATTTGAAAAAGGGAACAAAAATTAATACTAAAGATCCAACATATATTGAAGCCTTCGAAAAGCTAAAATTACTAATCAGTTCACATCCAATCTTGAAATATCCGAATTTTGATAAAAAATTCACATTAACCACTGATGCATCAACTTATGCAATTGGCGCTGTGCTTTCGCAAGAAGGACACCCCGTTTGTTTTGTATCAAGGACATTGAATAATCATGAAAGAAATTACTCAGCCACAGATAAAGAATTTTTAGCTATTTTATGGAGTGTTAATTATCTAAGACCATACCTATACGGAAGAAAATTTCAAATATTAACAGATCATCAACCAATTAAATATTTACATACTAAATACAAAGGAAAGGATATATCTCCAAGACATCAAAGGTGGTTACTTAAGTTAGGAGAATATGATTTTGATATAGAATATATTAAAGGGAAAGAAAATAGAGTGGCAGATTTTTTGAGTAGAATTGAACAAAATAGTGACAACACAAATGATGAAGATAAGAAAACGAAAACTCAATCACACGAAGAGATAGATCAAGAACTATTTGAAAATACCGTAAATGCAATAGAAGACGATAATCAAACCTTAGCAACAGTTCATTCAGCGGAAGAAAACTTACTACACCATTTCTTTATAAAAGAGGAAATAGTTAACAAATATAAGACCCAAATAATTCTTACTAATAATAAAACTGAAGAACTTAAAACAATACATGGAAAGAAAATAATTTTTATAGCCGAATCAGATTTTGACAATATGGGAGACATATTCAGGAAGTATATAACTAAAGGAAACGTAGGAATTTATTCAGAGCTATCAGACCATAGTTACAACAAAGTTCAGGAAAAATTAATAGAAATGTTTTCAAATAATAGAAAACTAAAATTTACAAAGTGTACAATAAGAGCACAAGATATAGAAACAGAAGTCGAAGCAGTAAAACAAATTTCCTTGTACCATATCAGAGAGAGTATGCATTCCGGAATTCTTGAAACCTACAATAACATTAAAAACAAAATATATTATCCAAAATTATTAGAACTAATTCAACTCGTAATAAATCAATGCGAAATATGTCAGGAAGTAAAATATGATAGAAATCCCATTAAAACTAAATTTTCTCAAACAGAAACTCCTTCTACTAAGAATGAAATTATCCATGTAGATACATATGTAATGAAAGGATTTCACTTTTTGACAGTAATCGATAAATTTTCTAAATTTGCGGCAGCTTATCCATTGAATGACAGAAATATTATAACTATTATAGAAAAATTAGAGGAACATTTCACTAGAATAGGTAAACCAAAGAAAATAGTAGCGGACAATGAATTCAATGCTATTAGACTAAAAGAATTTCTACAAAATGAAAACATAGCTTTACATCTTACTAAACCCAATAGCCATACAGGAAATGCGGATGTAGAACGTCTACATAATACAATAGCAGAAAAATTTAGAATTTTATATAAACTAAATAAAGAAACACCAATAAAACAACTTATCCAGAAAGCAGTTAGGAATTATAATGAAAGATATCATTCAACCACAAAATATTCACCTAAAGAGATTCAACAGGATGAAATTGATGAGAATAAAGTAAAAAAGAATATAGATGAGAATAAAACAAAAGCAATTGACAAACTTAACAAGTCTAGAGAAGAATATACCGAAAATAGAGAAGAAGGCTATATCAAAAATTATAAGGCTCTTAGGCACAAAGAACAACCCAAATATAAGAAATCAAAATTAGATAACATTCACCCTTGTAACATCAAACGACCATTAAAATTTGCAGGTTTGGATAATATTGATGGCAATGATCCTGACAACAACAGCGACTCAAGCAACAATGACGACGAGGCATCTGATTGAACAATCAGGATATATAGACGTAGCAATAAAACAGCAGGAAATTGTAAAAGAAACCGACATTATCATACATGTAATAAATTTAGAAGACATTAAAAACATCGTAGAACAAATGACAGAAAACATAATTTTATCAAAAATCAGAAATAAGGAAATGTTACAATTAGAATTAATAGAAATTAAAAGTAAACTAATGACTCTAATTCCAAGACCAATAAGAACGAGACGAGGACTAATAAATGGAGTAGGAAAATTATCAAAGTGGTTATTTGGCACAATGGATGACGAAGACAGACAAACTATACAGAATAAATTATTCAATATTAATGATATTAGAGAAAATAATAACCAACAAATTATTATAAATGATTTTTTTTAACTTGACGTTGACTCATTTGAAAACAGTAATAAATAATGATCGTATACTTATAGAAAGAGAATTAAATTCGATAAATAAATATTTAAATGAGGAAAATGAAAAAACAGTTTTTCTAGAACAGTTAACCAATATTCAACTTATAAAAAATAAATTGGAACAAATTCAGGACAATATAATATCTGCTAAATATGGTTTAGTACATCCCAGCATTCTGACAACTGATGAAATAACGAAGTACGACATTGACTATCATAAAATTAAATACATACAGACAGGGACAGCATATTTTAATCATACTTATCTAATTTTCGGACTGAAAATACCTAAAGAATTTATTGAAATAGAATTAAGGACAATTGTACCATTAACGAATAATAAAAGCTATGAAATAGATTACAATATTGAACAAATTTTTGACTATGATAATAAAACATATGCATTTGAAGAAAATAAATATTTTAAAGATTTAAAACTAAGTAAACACTGCATTGTAAAAAACAATTGTAAAATGACAACAAATAAAGATTTAGAAATTGTTCAATTAGAATTAGATACAATCGTTATTAAAAATTCAAAAAACTTATATATAAATAATACTTGCAATTCCAACGATACTATATTAAATGGGAACTTTCTAATAACTTTTAATAATTGTTCAATACGAATTAAAGATTATTATTTTTCAAATTTTAAAGAATATGAAAGAAGAATACCTATAAAGGAATATAATACAATTAAAAATTTTAGTCATCAAATATCATTTGAAAAAATTATAGAAGAACACGAAAACAATGTGAAAAATATAAACAGATTAAACTACCACAACAAATTGTCATTTGGATATAATATTGTAATTTTATTGATTATTGTAACAATTATTTTGTTCATACTATTTAAACATAAAAGCATAAAGCTTGAATTAAATAATCGAATTCAGGAGAATTCTTTTTCAAAGGGAGGGGTAGTTATGTATAATGACCGCATAGATATTTTTTTAAAAGAAATAAACAAATAAACTCCAACTTTTGTAAAGTTGTTGCATAAGCATTTTTATAAGGTCAATCACTTTTGTTAATTAACTTTCAATATTAATTTTGCTAACATTGCATTTTTAGCAGTATATTAACATTTATGGCATTACAGCCAATCAAAATGCATTCTTATAATAAATTGCCAATTCTGCATTAAATGATAGTCTACTAAATTTAGGGCATATTAGCCAATCAAAAACTCATTTTTTATAAATTGCTAATTTTGCAAATAAATGATGGTTTACTAAAAATTAGGGTTATTAGCCAATCAGAATAAACTAAATAATAAAAATGCTTACACAACAGCTAAGAAGAATATTATAAATATCAATGTAAAATTCGATTTAAGTCAGTCTGTGTTTAACTCCCGATCTATATTCAAATAAACGGTTTTTAAAAGTAAATTAAAAACAAATAAACTTTTTTTTTAATAAGTGAACGAAGTGCAATATAAAAGTTGCGCTCCAGCCAGCCAGATGAGGCACATTTTGCCCGTATGAAAGTGTATATCAGGAAAAATGTCTAAAATTGTCTTTTCCATTTCAAAAAAATCAAAAAAAAAAAATTTTGATACTACATCAATGATTTTTGGTACATAGATTAAGAAAAAATCAGCATTCCAAACCTGTTTTCGTCACTAACTTTGATCGTTGCGCGCAAAAGATAAGACCGTTTTAATTATGTTAATTAGAAAAAATTCTACAAAAATCGCGGCTTAATATAGTTAGCTGTTATATCCTATTATCGTTAACTGAATTCGTAACCTTTGCGATGATGCAAAAAATATCCACAAAGTCTCAATGGATTCCCGAAAAATCAAATTGTTAAATAATTTCACGTATTTACAAACATATTTTTGAAACAATAGCGCTCATACTTACGAAAAATATATAAAAAAATTATAACAGCATCCACACATTTTGAGGAATAAAATGAAACCTAAGTTGTGAAGGTTGGAGCTATAGTATTCATGTTATTTGCAAAAATACGGAGAAAATATTACGAAAAAAATTAAAATCATATTATTCTAGTTTTATTTTTTTATGGTTTTAAAGGAAAAGTTGGAGAAAAAATGTTTGAGTGCTTCGGCATTTTCGTCAAAATTGCACGCAATAATGATGATATTCCGTTGTAACAAATTTTTCGCTTATAGTTTTCCTATTGGATAATATTATTAGAACCTTATATTAAATCACAAGGAATTCCAATTGTGGCATAACGTTAAAATAGGGTTATATTGAATATTACAACATTGGAGACGCATATAATCCGCGTAATTATGAAAATGACATGATGCGCATCCGATTTTCCAACACAGCGAATCAATTCCTTTTATTTGATGTACAGTTTGTCAAATTCTATTTGGCGGCCACGATGTAGCATCTGCTGCATATTAGGGTGCAAAATACAGTAAAAAGGTCATAATTTCCGCGAAGTTCATTTACATTTTATGCGCATCCGATTTCAATAATCACCATTAAAAAATAAATCATTCTATGCCGTTTCAATGCGATCCATCAAGAACCGTGGATGTAGCATCGCACTCAATTTTTAGAAAAAATCTATTATATCTCCGGATTTACGAGAGTTTTTAAATATCTGTTTTCGCACAGTTTAAACACGCGTTTCGATATATTTATTTAAGTAGAACTGACACATCCAAAACGCATTTCAATATGCGATATTTTCAAAATAAATTTTTGCAAATTTTCGAAATTTGAGGGGTATCATATCCGCCGATCTAGTGGGTGGATTTGTACGCGTCGTGGCTTGTTAGATTCAGAACGTAAAAAAACTAAATTTACGCGGGTTTCCACGGAAATCGAATGACGTTTGTAAATTTTAAACCAAAAAAATAGGTTTTTGAGAAAAATTTACGCACAAAAATTTCGTGTTTGTGCGCAGATTACTATGATCCTGTGAGGGCTACACTCTCATGTTATACATTAAAAAATGCGAAATCGCGAGTACTACAATCAAATAGTAAGCTTTTAGGGAAATCCAGTTGCGCGTCCCGATTAGAGCAAAAATTCAAAAAACACAATTTTTCAGGTTTCAAAATGTCAGCATCCGTTTGAGGTAGATACAGTGGATATATTAAAAAATCATACATTAGAAACTTCAACTCTGAAGTATACTCTTTAACTTCTCCTTTGAGCATTAAGCTCTACATTGTGTTGTAAAACCACTACTTGGAAAATAACACAATGAAACTCGTTTCCTTCAACGATTTTTTCCGATTTTTTTATATTAGTACGACCACAGCTTCCGCTCAAATTATTATTTTAAGAAACCCCTCGGTGAATTGGGCTAAAACAGTTTATTTTACCGAATCCATTCAAAAGTTATGGTATAGTAAAATTGATCGCGAGTTACAATACTCCATACCTCAGTTTCAACATAAGTTAATTTTCTACAAAAAGCTTGATATACCCTCGTTAGTATAAATGCTGAGGGTATAAACACAAAAATTTTTACACATGTAATTTAAAAAAAATTTTAAAAAGTGTTAAACGGACGATATTGTGTGGGTACAAAAGTATATGTGGGCTAAAAGAGGGCACTCTCGGGTATCAATCTGTGAAAAAGGAACTTTCTTTCAAGCTTTTCCCTAATAGTTCTTGTCGACTAAACTTGGAATTTCACTAAAGTGTAGTACCCTAGGAAAAATAAAAATAGTCACTTCGTGAAAACGCTACGATAATTTATTGAAACTGTTCTTAAAAACAACAATCCTAGCTACCTAAAAAACAAACAATGTACACAATATATGTTATAGTTTCAGAGAAATATCTATCTCTTCCTCCAGAAATTTGCAAAAGCGAGGTATGGTCCAAATTTTCCAAAAAAAATTCACACAGAAGTTCGCGTGTTCGTAACTCCGTCAAGGCAAATTTACGTTTTCAGCAGTTTTTAAAATGCTCAGTGTGTCGTATCGACTACATATCCTGAGCCATTTAAATTGTTTCTGTAAGTGATGATGTAATTTGTTCTACACACATAGAAAAGTTATTGCAGGCGCAATAATATTGTGAAAAAAAAAAACAATTTTACAAATATATATTGTCGGTGCAACAATATATTTTGTACCAATATGGTGCCTGACACAAAATATATGGTTGAGGCAACAATATTTATTTTTACATTTTAAAATACCCATTTCCAACAACATCTCTTTTTCTTCGTTTACACACGAAATGAGAGGCTCGTATACATAAGTGAGGTAAAATAGAATCGGGTCGATAATTTTGATCTCAGAGACTTCTCCTCATGTCATTTTTGGGATGTTCGTGAGAACTAGTTTTCATTCGTAACATGTATTGATGTTATTTCAGATGTGATGGAAACAAAAATAGTTTTTAAATAGCTATAAACCAATGAACCTATTTCTTCTCTTCTTGAAACAAAGCTTACAAATAAGAATTATTGAAATTCTTGCACATTTTCTTTACTTTTCTTTTAAAATCGCACATTTTCATTAAAATGTTATTTAAATTTTGCCTTTGGAAAGTTCCTCTTTTCCCCCATTATTACAAAATTCGCATGGACGTTTTCGGACCAACATACTTCACATGTCGATGTTTAACACTCTACCACAATGCGATTCTGTTTGGCATTTTTATGGCCAACATAACTCCTTATTCGCTTTAGTGGATATATTTTTATGGCTTTGTACGGACAGATTTCACAAACATTGGTATTTTCCCAAGACTTAACCAATATGACTTTGTTTAATGCAACCATTCATTGATCTATACACGTTGGGGTGTTCGCCAACACCCAAGTCCATCCATCCGCCGCCTTGTTGTTTACGTTCTCATGGTTTTACAATTTCTCGTTGTTGTCACTACGTTTCATTTTATTTGATTTGGTAAGGTTTGCCTTTTTTGTTTCGCTTAGTTGCTGGTTTCAGTTTGGAAGTTGACAAGATTTCTAAAAAAAATGGCATGAAACTTATGATACTCGGTACAGTGGTAAGAAGGGTACATTGTTGTATTTGCATCCCTACTTAGATGGCTATAAAAGTCTGCTAAAAAGCTTGATTTTAAGGAGGGATGGATTATGTATTGGTTTCGTTGCAATGTCAAGATGTCTTTAATTCAACAGATCTATATAAAAATGCCATCCTTAGTGGAACCACAGAAATCGTGATTGATTTTGACCTAAAGGCCAAGCATGAACACTGGGGCGACAGTGGACAAAACACAAGGGGCCGTTCATTTAAAAATTTAATTTAATGCTGCCCTAACATAGAAGTATGCCCAACGAATTAACCATCCAAGTATGTGGATGGATTCAGACTATTAGTTTTCATAATTTTGATTTTGTGGTGGATCCAAAACAGTTTGCGGCAAAATATTCGCTAGTAAATATAAGCATTATTTAGGAAGACATTCTCTAACAAGACTTCTAAGAGCTTTTATAAGACGGACTTTAATAAGTCTGGTATAGATATCCCTAGAACCACTTCTGAAATCACTGTATGTATGTATTACCAAACTAAGCCGTCGTGTGTTTCAATCATCATCAGCGACATCAGTTGCGTTCATCATAACGTTGACAGCTTTGTTTAACTTGAAAATTACCTCGGTCTGAGACGAAAACAAAAGGCAACGCAAACAAGAAGAATAATAACAACAACAAAAAAACTCTACAACAAAATTTAGTTTCTTCAGATTTTCTTTAGAAATCGGTGCAAAGTTAAAGAAGCCGTAAAATCTACAGTTAACCTCAATTTAGGTTACTGCCTTCCTGCTGTGGCAGTAGCGGGCGACTTAAATGTGACTGACTTCTGATGCAACGTCAGTCAGAAGAGTCTGTTGTGGCTGCTGTTTTATAACTACTATTGTAAATGATTCTTCTTCTTCTTTGGTTGGCTAAAGTTTTTAAGATTTCTATTGTTTTGTTGTTGCATTGTTTTTTTTTCATTTTTGCAAAAATGTGTGTTTTGTTTAAACAAAAATGTTATTATTACCACCATAATCATTCTCCTCCTCCCCCGAAACAATCCACTGGCAATTATGTTATGTTGCCATACTTGCAGCACTCAAGTTTTTTTGTGAGCCTCAAGTTTGTAGCTTTATTACCACGAGTAGTAGATTTTGCCACAAATTCAATTATTAAATGCATGCGTGTGGCATTTTGTTGCCGTCGTCGATACCTTAGCGGCGAACACCATCATCATTGCCAACAAACTCGGTATAAAGGTTTGTTATTATTTGTTTCAACTATCTTCCACCATCAGTTGATGCCAGTAACTTTTAACCATATTTTTTTTGCCATGTTTACTTGACGGCCTCTCATAAATTTATTGACTGACTTGCTATTGGGGTCATAGGTTACTGACATCTTAGTAGGTATTTTATTGATAGCAGCCTTCCCTTTTTCGTGTCTCGTTTTCATAATAAAGATTGATGGGCTTTGTTTTGTTAATTTAATAACATCGATGGTGGATATCGGTTGATTGGTTTTAAATCATTAATTTTGTAATGGGTTGTGTTGTTGTAATAAATTAAACATTTATTATTTAATTAAATTAGTTTCTAATTGTATGTCTTGGTTTCTTTTTTCAGGTATGTTTAAAAACTACATTTCAAGGAAAATTACCGTGGCGGTAAGTTGTATATTTATATCCTTTGTCCGCCTACAATATATCTATTCTACAGCCTCAGTTTTGAGCGACAAGACGTACCGAATACTCCATATAGACAGCTTCAACGCAGTTGGTTTCCTGGGGCTGGATTGGTTACTTCGGTTATTTTAGCCGGTTCATCTGAATATGTGCATAAAAACATGTGTTTTTTAGAACAGCTATATCTCAAGAATGGTTCCTTCTAGGAAAAAATCGATCTCCTCGATAGGACCATAATTGCGGCCTTAAAAAAAATTTCCTGAAAATGCACCATTGGTCCTATACATATTACTGCGGAAACAAAGATCGCTCTGGTGGCGCGCCTTAACGTTAACCGATCGCCATAAAATTTAAGATACAAGGTTTTTTAATCAAATGGAAAAAAAACAAATATTTTTTGAGACACCCTAATGTACATAGATTTTTAACATTACATTTGTATGTCTCCATGGACGATATGACCAGATACCAAACTGTACAATCATCCTCATACATTACGGTCTCTATGTTGGTCAGAAGATATTAAACAGCACCGACAATATCGTTCTACCTTGGGTAACTCCCTGTTTCATTCTACGGCAACGACTTCTTGTTTCTGAATTCCACAAAGGACTGTCGTCCTTGCATATATTTGTTTGTCCAACATTTTAAACACGGTTGAAGGGAAGTCTTCTCTATGTCCATGGTTGATAGTATTGAAGGCCTTCGATAGGTCATTAATAGCTATGACTGTACGATCACATGGCCTGTTCTGGTCCTGTACAATGCATTTTCGGGAATCCATGCTGATGTTGGGTAACTGTAAAACATCTTCAAATGAATAGTGAATATAGAATTTTCCCTGGAGACAGAAGGGTAATCGGCCTGTATGATACGCCTTTGTTGGCATCCCTGCCTGGCTTCATTAGCGATACCAGCCAGCCACCTTTTCAAACTTCTGGTACACTATAGGTGGCTAACGATACATTAAGTACACTTGTCAAATACTCAACTCCGGATTCATCCAGTTTCTGAAGCCTTACCATTGAGATTCAATCCTGTACCAATGCTTGTGCACTCCAACCACTCTCTTGGGTCTTCTTGGTTCGTACAATGACGTTTTTCACGCTCATTTGCTAGTCACGTCGCCTTTGCTGGGAAATTTGTCCTACTTTCGGGTATTTTACCAGCTGTAAAACTGTGATAATGTGCAACAAAATTCTCTCAGCTTCCCGGATCTCATATGAGAGACTGGGAAGCTCCATAAACCTATTTCCTTTCCCATGGTTCAGTCAGAGAGACTATGGTAGGAAGATAGGAAGGTAGTTTGAACTAGCCTATTGATTTCAAGAGTAAGTTCCCTCACGGTTAGGTGTTCACGGTTCATACTACGAAGCTCATTACTCTCATTCTCTCAGCTACCCGAGGATTTTAAGAACAGGGTAGATCTCTGAAGCAGCGATCTTTGTGGTATAATGTTATAATTTTATTCTTTATACTTCTCTACACACAGAAAAAAGGCCTCTCTAACATATGTCCCAAACATATTTTGCAGCAAACATATATTTGTTTGCAAACAGTCCCAAACAAATTATATGTTTGGGTGCAAACAAATACAACCCCAAAAGCAACAAAAAACAAACACATGCACCAGTGGGCGCTTTCTGAGAGCAAGGGAGCGTAAATGTCAATGCGAAACACATTGAAATGAATGCTCACTTGCTCGAAGCAAGCGCTCACTGGCTATCTCTAACATATACACACATTTAAAAATGGTGGTGTTTTATTGAAAGGCATAGAAAAAAAGCAAAAGCTCAACAGACACATAGGTACATAAAAAATTCCAAAGAAAGACAAAACAGACTTTAATAAAAGAAAAAAAAAACAGAATGAAATAACTTATAAAAAGTCGCACTTTTAAAAAGAAATAAATATATAGAAACATCATTGAACGCTTCTCCATAGTTGTGAAATAAAACACATTTTCTATTTTTGCCTTATTAAGGCGAAGGTCATTTATAGTGATATTAATTAATTCTCTTTCGAGTTGAGCTGTTTAGACCTAAGAGATACATTGAAAAATTTGGAGTCTACCGACATCCAACCATTACGCTACGTTTCACGGGTGGTTAAGCCGATCTTCAGGCATATTAGGAAGTTGTTTTTGTGGCAGACGAAGGCAAAGCTTGGTAACTACTATATATATTCAATTCATTAGATAAATTTATGTGCGAAATTATGTCAGTTAATTGAAACTCCAAACTTTTCCTATAGTCCTGCTTGGTAATCCCATTTTTCAATGTTCACAAATACTATGGTAAGTTTTATTCCTACGCACAGTGCGAAATTTGGGAAGTTTAGTGGAACTTTAAGCGATTTTCAAAGTACATGAAATTAATTAAACTTTTTTTGAAATCGGTAGCTAAGTACTCCACTGCAAATGGTCTATACTCAGTTTACCGATTTATTCCACGAAACGACTTAAAAATGCACTTAAAGTTGCACTTTTGTTTAATAATTTTTTTTTGTAAGAAATGTATTTTAGATTCATTAAATACATGGAGTGGCGCGGACAAATGGTAAGTCAGTATGGCATGATTTATTTTTCTTCATATTTTATAAAACAATTATGATATTTTACACTTCAAAAAATGCAAAAAACCCTTATTGTTTTCGTGCAATTTTAGTCGGAAAGAAGTGATTTTTTGAAGTTTTCAAAATTATAATTTTTTATTTTCCGTGGACATTTCAAAAGTGAATTACGTACATTCACGTGTTAAGATATATATAATCTGAAAGATTGGATTCTCCTCTGTTCACAAAGCTATAAAACTGCTGCGGTATCGCGCGGTCTTTGGAGATATTCAAGATTTTCTAAAAAGACATCGGAAATTTCATTCAGTTGCATTTTCCAAAAGTGGAAGGTAAATGCGACAATGAACGCCATTGTTGACTGTGTTTTGAAGAAATGGACTCACTAATTCTAACAATGATAAATTCTGTAAAATTAAGAAACCTCTCGCAATTTTTCATAGTTTTGACCTCTAAATGTTGGTGATTTACATATAGTGCAACATTTTTAGATGCTGCGGTGCAAATACCAAAATAAGTTAAAAATTGTAATGCAGTGCAGACCTGAACTTGATCTGAAAGGCATTATTAACAAAATTAATGGTACAGACCTGCTGAATGGACCAATAAACATTATAGACACAAATGAAAACAAAAAAATATTGACATTTTACTCCTTAATAGATGTGTAGGGTTGTGGGGCTTCACCCAGAAGTGGACCTATGTTGACAGCTTTTGTGTGAGAAGGTTTTTTTATTCGCTAACATCTTAAAATTTACATTTGCATCAAAATTGGCTGCAATTTTTGTCTTTAACCTTTAAAATACCCAATATGAGGGAACCCGGCATGTGGGGGCTATTCCAAAACGCGAACCTATATTGAAAATATTTTGTACATAAGTTTTCTATCCGCTGAAAACTCAATATACCAATTTGCATCAAAATCGATTGAAAAATGAATGTAAAACGTAAAAACGACAGCCACCGTTACATGAGCGCTACAGGAAACCGCGGGTCTATGTGGCCCAATTTGAGCCCCACACTGTCCACTAATATAATAAACATTTGTGCAAAATTTAAGGAATCTGCAACTTTTCCTTTAAAAGTTATTAGTAAAGTTCCGCTAAAGTGCTTATATTTCGCAGTGTGCTACGTCATTAGTACCTGCTCTTCTATATCAGAAGATTTTGATCATCAATTATTGTCTACTAATGTTTTGACAAGTTGATGGTGGCTCAGAACGTTAAGACGCCGGCAACCTTGACACTCAGTTGTCGGGGACCTAGGTTCGAATCCCAGCCTGGCTCATGCTGAAAATATTTTTTATTTTTGTCTTATTAAGGCGAAGGTCATTTATAGTGATATTTAATTAATTCTCTTTCGAGTTGAGCTGTTTAGACCTAAGAGATACATTGAAAAATTAGGAGTCTACCGAAGTCTCACGCATCCAACTATTATGCTACATTTCACGGGTGGTTAAGCCGATCTTCTGGCATATTAGGATGTTGTTTTTGTGGCAGACAAAGGCAAAGCTTGGTAACTAGTATATATACACACATTTTCTTCAAAGTTCAAACCATCAGCGGGAAATCGGCATCTGGAATCAAATGACTATATAATGTGATAAATAGGTACATCCATATCTCAAATATACTCGTACATAGGTATGTATGTACATATGTATATGAAAAATGTATTGATGTAATTACCAATATTAAATGCGATTTTTTCCTTGTCCAATAAAATATTTCCATTCACCTTTTTTATTCAATTATAAAATGTATTGGACATTTAATTTACTAAAAAGCACAATTTCCATAAGAAAAGACAATACATTGATTTATTCATTCACTTTACCGACTTTACTCAACGATTGTATTTAGAAAACTGAGGTAAAAAAGAACAACATAATTAATACCATTTTTCATTTCCTCTTCGCTGGCTACGTTGGTTAACAGCAACAAAGCACGAAACACACGTGTTTTACGCATACACATCACAAAACTTCTGCGTCTACTCCCAGCAAACCAATCGTACCGACATTGTAACGAAATCGGAACAAAATTCGGACGATACGTCCGATATCTGATCCGAAATCGTAACGATATCTTAACGAAAGTTGTATGAAGTTGTTGACATAATTTCGGAACGAAATGTCGGAGCGACATCGGATCGATTTCGGTCCGATTTCGTAACGAAATCTGAAGGAAATTCTTGGGAAATTCGGAAAGGAAATTTCTTTCCGACATTCATTCTGAAATCGGAACGAAATCGGTACAAAATCTGAACAATTTCCTCTCCGAAAAATCGTTTAGAAATCGGAACGACTTTGCTTCCGAAATTGTTCAGACGTGTCGGACTTCAGACATTTAGTTTGCTGGGCTATTACACCATGCACACAGCTCTTTATAATAAACCAGCATTCCGCAGCTGCGAGAGCCCTGTTGTTGTTGTTGAAAAAATCCTCTCCACCCTTTGACGACGTGTTTTCACATTAAAGCTGGGGTAGTTCAGTGGGACAAGTCGCAAGAATTTATTTGTTGGGAACTTTAGAGAGAGAAAACACCAGTTTAAGTTTTTTTCATAAACGTTGTAATAATTTATTCTAAAAACACTTAACACTACATTTCATAAAAACACTGTATCGGAAACTTCTTATTCATTTTCGTTTAGACCAGCGTCAGGCGATTAGGCGCCAATGTGCGCTCATTTACCGTTGCTCTCTGCACACACACAATTCAACCCATTGAAAAAGCATGCACTCACACAATGACACCCCGTAAAGTATGCAATAGAAAAGTATGGTGCCTGACCCTGGTTTAGACCCAGTTTCAGAGGCTTCGGCTTGATCAACTGTAGTTCTTAATAACAGGAGAGCTGAACACCCGACTATCCCTTAATTGTTCGCGGGAGTGATTATTGTTTTCCGACGACAGCACGGGTAATAACTGTTTGGCGAATCACTATCTCTGTTAACTGTCATATGCTGGTGTCTTTATAATCATTCGTTAGGGCGATGACATCAATACATTGATGCTCAAAATAAAAAAGAGAGTAAAGTAGTGAGAGAATTACAAGAAAGTTTGTATCAGCATTCAGTGGTTGCTAGACCTGTGGCCAGTAAACATGTGGCGGATGTGTGCGGTTTTGTTCAGTGTCCCCACTAAAATTATGCGTATATCCATGCACATGTTTACTTGTCGGCTGCTCAGCGACGACTGATTGTTATTCTCACATAATTGTTCCACTAACATCCCATACGGGACAAGGGAGACTTCTCTCATATCAATGAGTGCACGCCGATTCATATTGGCTCACTGATATGGGACCTACTTTTTATTGCCGAGTCCGAACGGCGTGTTTTACGACACCACTTGTAGAGAAGTTTTTCAAGGCTTAAATACTCAGGAAATGTCGCCAGCATTACTGAGGGGGAATTTTGCCACCGTTGAAAATTTGATGTTGCTTGGCCTGGGATTCGAACCGCAGACCTTCTGAGTGCAAGGCGGACGTGCTAACCATTGCACCACGGTGGCCCCAATACGTTAACGTATATGGATGATCTTGACTGCATCAATATCACAATTTGTCGAAGGATGTTAAGAGATCGGTACGTCGATTGCTCTCTGTACCCCAATTAACAACTACTCGTACACCGCCGCACAGAGTTAAGAGATCGGTACGTTGATTGCTCTCAGTACCCCAATTAACTTACACAAAACACCAAAGAGTTAAGAGATTGGTACGTCGATTGCTCTCAGTACCCCAATTAACTCACACACAACACCAAATAGTTAAGAGATTGGTACGTCAATTGCTCTCGGTACCCCAATTAACTCACACACAACATTAAAGAGTTAAAAGATTGGTACGTCGATTGCTATCGATACCCCAATTAACTTATACACAACATTAAAGAGTAAAGAGATTGGTACGTCGATTACTCTCAGTACCCCAACTAACTCACACACAACATTAAAGAGTAAAGAGATTGGTACGTCGATTGCTCTCAGTACCCCAACTAACTCACACACAACATTAAAGAGTTAAGAGATTGGTACGTCGATTGCTCTCAGTACCCCAATAACTACACCACAGAGTTAAAAGATTGGTACTTATCATACCCCAGTTAACTCACTACTATCCCACAGAGTTAAAAGATTAATACTTGTCATACCCCAGTTAACTCGTCGGCGTTCAACAGACAACTGTCCCTAGTGACGGCCAGGCATCTCCTTTTATAGCGTGGCGGTGGTGGCTGCGCCAACCAACTGCAGCCAACTTCAATTGGTATGCTGTTGTTTATTTACTTTACCGCTATGGGTGGCGCTGATGTGGTAATACCATCTGTTGACATTAGAGGTCTTCGCTTGGCAGTTAATTTAAAATTTAATTCAAAAGTCTTTTTAATTAAGTTTAATTGTTTAACATAATCAATTTACTGTAACCAAAAACGAGAGATCCAAGATCACGACTTTTGGGGCGTTACAACCAATAAAAATATAAAATTGAGATATGTCACAAAATGTTGCAAATATATATTTGTTTGGACACAAATAAATTATGTTTGGATCCAAACAAATATTTGTTTGGGACTGATTGCAAACATATTTCTGCGTGTAGAATATCCCGGATGTTCCATAAATGCCACTCAAGTGTCATTCTTCGTCCACCCCTCCTCTTTAAAGCTGCCAAAAACTCGTTAGTCGCAACATTCGATGTTATCGATATTTCCATTCCAAACTTTCAATACTATCGCTCTTTAAATAGCCGCATTAACGCTCTTTAATTAAACCTGTTCACATGGATTTGTCTGCAAATTTTCTGAAAAGCGATTTGTGGAAGTCTATAATATTCAGTAGAAATGAGAAAGGTTTCCTTAGGCAAAGTCTTGAGACTATACACAGCATACAAGCCTTTGAGGTAAACGACCTAATATTTTAAACAACCCCTCATGCGGAGCTTCAAACAAACAGATATGCAGGGCAAAATGCTAACCATAACACCACGGTGACACTTTTCTCTCTTGTACAGATTTATCTTACGAAAAAGGTATTCAGAATGGTCGACCATTTTACAATATCCTGAAACCTTTAATCCAGAAAACATGGGACGATTGGGTATCGGAATAGATTAAGACACCATTAAATGTTGTTATACTCTCATACAATTTTAAATTTTTTTTACTTCTTCTTCCCAATTTGTCTATGATATAGCATATACATATGCGTTATTTTTATAAATCTTTGTTAGTGGTATGAAGTACATGTTTAGTATATGACTTTCTATTCCGTCGGCCTTATGTCTAAATAAGGTTTTTCAACTTTGTCCCTGCTGTATTGTCGTCCCTATTGAGTATTTAATGCGGTTTTCAAAGTAAAGTTTTGTGAGAAATAAAATGTCACTCACTATTTAAACTTTCTGAAATCTCATCAATTCAAAATTGATTGCAACAACTTTAATTTATTGCTACAACTTTCATTGCTTCGACCCTTTTTCCTTTGATTATGTCAAATCATGGTCAAAGTTCTTGTTTTTTATGTCTGGCCTTCGCACAAAAGAAAAACAAAATGTCTCCATTTATTTTCTTTATTTCTTCGACAATGGCTTAAGTCCGACGGCCAGCAGACATGATTTGCGTAAAGTAATTTTCTAATGCTATTCTCCAAAGCAAGACCAAAAACAACAAAAATGATAAATGACATTGCTGCTAATGTTATGCATGGCAATGTTAACAAAGGTCTATAAAATTTACTCATGTCAATTTTTATAAATCCTTTTATTGCCAAGGCCAAGCAAGCAATCACCTCAAACTGAAAATCCAAGAAACCCCTTTCCATTTGGGGAGTGTGTGTCCTTTTTCATGTTGCTGTTGTTTGGGGTTTCTTAGAAAGAAAGCCAACAACTTGCCTTGTTGGTTGTTAGTTTTATATAGAAAATATTTTACAACATTTTTATTCAAATGCTTTCCTGCAGAAATAGAAAAACAAGAACAACAACGACAACATTATAACATGTTTAAGGACATTGAGTGAAATAAGTGTAGAAATTGCTCTTAGCATGTATATGACTGAATGGTTAGTTGTTGGCTGGTTGGCCATTTCCCTTTGATTTGTTGAAGGCCACCCCTAAAATTTCTTATTATTAACTTAACTTCTTCCACTTCATGGTCGTCTTTCAGGAAATCGTTGACGACAACGTCTTTTGTTTTTCCATTGAATGGTTGGTTTTGTGTTTGAAGGGGTTTCTTATATATTTTTTTAGCCAAAAGTTCCATTGGAGTAGTTTAAATAACAATAAAATTTTCAATGGATCCTTGTGTTTTAATGGCAAACGACAACAACTTGTAAGATTTGTAAGTTGATTGTTAGTGTTGTTTCCCCCCACCCTGAATGGAGTCATGTGTTCGTGGTTTGGTTATATGCATGAAATTGCTTGATTATGATTTATTTCATAATTTTTCATGTGACTGCAAATGAGACAAGGAACTGGGGGAGAATTGGTTTTTCTGGACAAAGAATGTAACATTATTATTCATGGCCCTTAGTTTATCTTAAGGAGAGGGAGGAATGGTGCGTCATAAAAGGATTGTGCAGAAGAAGAAAAATATCCTTATTTTGATGGATTGAATGATTTAAGAAATTTGATTGCATAAAATTAAACATTGCACTAGTTTGCTTGATATTCTAAAGTCTGTAGTCTATCGAAGTATTAAATTGATTGTAACCTATGGAAAATATTAATTTTCCTATTCTTTAATGCTTGGCTAATATCTGCAGTTTTCTGATAAAAAAGCGGATGCCTATTTTGAGCTTTTAGTGCCAAGAATGTGTATTTTTTGAGAGCTCTCCTTATTAAACCCCTTTTCTTGAAAAACTTAACCATCCCTGAGATAATTTAGCGTAAAATGTCTTAACTCAGTATACTTTCAGATTTACAAATTAACAACTTCCCATCTAAGATTTTGTAGACACATTGGCAGAATAATCCATTACAAAGTAATGTAAATAAGCTACCTGGTGCATAATTAACACCACCGTTTTGCGATAAAAGAAAAAAAACTAAATTTTCACTTTTTATCACTCTTTCAGGTGATATTTTATTTTATACACGAGTTATTATTATTCACTTTGAATCTATCTTTAGACTGACTTTACAATAATTTTACTTGCTATTTATATATTTTTTCTTAACTTAGAACAATATTAAATTGTTTATGTCAACCACAATTTCATCGAATTAATTTTACAATTTGTCAAATTAATTAGAATTTTGTCTGCTGAAAAGAAATGCTAATAATGCAATCTTTAGGCAGTGCGTTTATTTGAACGGGAGTACAACCTGAATTACTATTGCAAAATCGAATGTTATTTCTTCTTTTGTTTATGGATGATGAAACTTAAGGTGGCACGTGTACTTGTTAAAGAGGGTATGTTTGTGTGTTTGTTCTTTCGTTTATTTAAGCGGAAGAACAAAAAGAACTACAAAAATGATTTTATTTTTTGAAATTTTGCCTGTAAGGGCGAAGATAATTTTTAATGATTTTTCATTAATTTTCTCGTTTAGAGTTAAGCTTGATGATCGGAAATTATTTGCAAGTAAAAAAGGAAAGCCAAGGACTCGAACCCACATAGTCACCAAATTACGTTACCTGGTTTCATTGGTGGTAAAGCAAAGCTTCGGACGTATCGACTATGTAATGGCTTCTCTGTCCTAGAACTTATCGTTTTTCAAATGCAAATGTGTTTTGTACATTTACGCGCAAAAAAAGCGTTTGTCGTGAAGAAAATACATTTCTGTGGCCAAATATTCGCGTAAATGTACAAAACACATTTGCATTTGAAAAACGATAAGTTCTAGGACAGAGAAGCCATTACATAGTCGATACGTCCTAAGATTTGCTTTACCACCAATGAAACCAGTAGTGCGATTCTCTAACTCATTTTTTGAGTTACCGACAAATATCGGTAAAATTTAAATGCTTATAAATACGGTAATTAACGATATTTTTCGGTATGTCAGCGACGAAAAGAAAGTAATCGTAAAGTTCTACCGATAGCAACAGTGTTGTCAACTTTTATTTGAGCTTTTCATTCATAATTTTGCGTTTTAATTTTACCGATATTTGTCGGTAACTCAATAAATAGGTTAGAGAATCGCACTACAGGTAACGTAATTTGGTGATTATGTGGGTTCGAGTCCTTGGCTTTCCTTTTTCACTTGCAAATAATTTCCGATCATCACGCTTAACTCTAAACGAGAAAATTAATGAAAAATGATTTTAGTTTTTATTTCAATTAATTGTAAAAATTATGAAAATTGGGTTACGCGTGTAAGGGAATTTTAGGAGGCATGATTCTGTTAAATAATATTTATAGGTGTTATGAGAATATTGGATGGATCTGAAAAAAATGAATTATTTCGCTTATATTTTACAAGGCAAAATTTTCTTTATACACAAATCAGGAGTACGCCATTTCAATCCCATGATTGGCCCCCGTTTTACGGAGGCTATTCCAAAACTTGGGCCAATGTCCACAGTGTTTTGAACGCAAGGAACCCTTAATGCTAAATTTTAGCTAATTCAGTAAGAAAACGTAACTAAAAACTTCAATATATTGGAAATCGGGTTGTACCGTTATATGGGAGCTATTACAAAAAGTGGATCTATCTCCACAATTTTTGGTGGATAATGTTGTTTACCACTTTTAAACTTAAACACAAAATTATATACAATTTGTGTCGATGAAAACTTATATGGGGAGCTATACCAAAACGTGGACCTTACTTACTTAGCTGGCCTTTTACAGAACATTTGTTCCATAAGCCGAACTAAAAAAAGATCTCCAATCCACACTGTTTGTTGCTGTGTTTTCCCAATCTGATTTATGACGTGTTCTGATGTCGTATTTCATTTGTTCGATCCATCGAAGACTTGGTCTGCTTGCAAGTGATTGGCAAGTGTTCAGAAAATTTACTAATATCCGCTTCAACCTTCCCAGTCCTTCAGATCATGACAGTAAGCTATCTACATAGCTTACTTTTTTCTTCAATCTGAGGAGTCTGAAAACATTCGCAATGCATTGTCATAATGTTCATTACATGGACGGCTAGAATGAGGCTCCTCCTGAATATATTTAACGATTCCGACCACTAACTTGAAACAAGATCCTCCAGTGGTTGGCCACCAGCACTTGGGTTGCTGACAGCAAAGGTTTACCTATCACAAAGCAATAGAGCGGTCTGTGTTAAGCTATACAGCGCCAGCAACTAAATTTTTTTGAGCTACTTTAGGAAATTATTGCGTTTTTTTTCACTAAAATAATTTTTATTTTTGGAATTTTCAAATGAAAACATGGATTGTTCTGAATGTCATGTACTAAAAATGTACTTTATGAACAAGTTGTTTACGAAATATTTAATTTTTTTTGTTTGAATACTCTTTGTGAGAAAACTTCCAGTGAAATCTGAATTACTACTTTTTCTCATGCAATTTCATCATTGTATTAAAAAAATTACGAGTTTTGTATTGTGCGGATTGGAAGTGCATCAAATGACATGTTTACTGGACAAAATGTACGATATATCAAGTGTTTTCCGTGGAGTATATCTCTAAAACCAATAAGAAAATTTAATGGAGAAAAATTTACTGTTGTGCGTCATAAAGTGCTAATATCTGCTATAAGTAGCATACCCACCTGCATTTTTTCCTATCATTAACAAAGTTGTAGCTGAAACAAAATTAATGCTCAAACATTAGTTAAATGGTATTAAAATCTGCTGTAATTTCGGGCTTTAGACTAACGATAAAAATTTAACTCATCGAAATAATGGCCTTCGACTTCTCATATGTTTCGACAAAATCCGCTTCAAATAATTTGGTGTCGATTTAGCCCAGTTCTTTCGTCTGTCTGGCTCGAGCACATGATAACTCTCGAATGTATCAACCGAACTTTATGTCATATCGGTCCACTTCTTTTTTCCCACAAGTCTACAAAATGTTTCGCTAAAATGGTACGCACAATAAATGTCGAAGGTCCAAATCGATTTCTTCGAGACACAGATTAGGTTCGTATATGAATTATATCGGTTTACTCCTTCAGGAACCTCCCATACAAAATTTCAATATCCGATTTCACCGAAACTTTGAACATCCTAAAATTACTTCTGGACGTACATATGTGTATCAAGTACCAAGAAGATCTATATCGGACAACATCTTCGGATACCTCCCTCACAATCTATTGGACCTTTTTTGGCAATGCTACTCCTTGCGGTCTTGTTTACAGCGATATTCTGATTAACACGATAACTATCAAAAGGAAAGACTTCCAAAATTAGGTCCACTTCCAAAATGGACCATTCTTTCAGGTATCTTCTCCACATAAGTGCAAAATGTTGCGCTCTTTTCGAAATTATATATATATATATATATATATATATATATATATATATATATACATATACATATATAATTGTTCCACAAACATTCCATAAGGGACAAGGGAGACTTCTCTCATATCAATGAGTGCACCCCGATTCATATTAGCTCAATGATATGGGACCTACAGTTTATCGCCGAGTCCGAACGGCGTGTCTAAGACACCACTTTTGTAGAGAAGTTTTACATGGCTGTAATAATCAGCAAATGTCGCCAATATTACTGAGGGGTATTTTGTCACCGTTGAAAAGTGTTTGATGTTACCTGGCCGGGGAATCGAACCCACGACCTTCTGTGTGCAAGGCGGGTGTGCATACCATTGCACCACGGTGGCACCCAATCGAAGTACAATTAAGATAGAAAAAAGGCGGAACAACCATTGGGATATCAGATGGAGTTTTTTCGACTTAACCTACTTTGTCAGGACTAAAATTTTGCCGAGCCCGAATGTGGGTTTCGTAGTCTCAAACAGTACTGCGTGTAGAATTTGGAGTATATGGGTCGTAATTGGTATCGCCCGACTCCTGATAAAAATATTTTCTGTTCTAAATGCATGTTCCAGAACCTGCAAGAATCTACACATTTTTACTACTGAAAATGAGTGGATTCTTGCAGTACTGGATAGACCATAAATCTAATTTTCTGAATTTTTTAGTTGGCTTGCACGGAATCTATAACTTCTGGTAAAATAGTAAAGTTTTCGTGTTTTTATGACATAAAAGAATATTATTTTCTTACAATAGCTGGCAATGCTTGATTGGAAATGTTTCGTACAAGTCTAATCTGCACTCGGAGATTCCAGTTATTCTTTTTTTTTTTTTTTGAGTTACTTATTTCAATTATTTAATGGTATACAAATAACATTAATAGGTTTTTTTAGATAGATTTTCTTATCAGCATCAGTCCTCGCGGTGAAAATTTGTCCAATTGATAACTTAATAAGGCAAAAGTAACCCAAAACTTGTTTAATGGGACTAAAGTTAATATGTGATATATGGATATGTACTTTAAAGAATAAGAAATACTGAAAATCTTTTAAATAGAATCGAAAATGCCAAATAAGAGCTACTGTGGTTACAAATTCTGGGATACACCAACACGTAAACTTACATTTGTAATATTCATTTGAAAGATATTTTAGTTATTGCGTCAATTCTGTTGGAGAATTTGGTTAAAAACTTCAAAATACCATGCAGAACCTTTGTATGGGGACTATACTGAACGTATTATAATATGCTTCATTTTACTCTGTTCCAAATTTCAAACTCTCTCTATTGAAATTATATACTTTGTGTCAATATTTCATATAAAATCAACTCAAAACCCTTTAAAATAGCTTTATGTAACGCATTTTTTCAAAACATTTTTTAATTTCATGATTTTTGGTCAAGGTGACCCCCCCCCCAAAATGAAATCCTGCGTACGTCTCTGTCCGACACTCACCTCTGTAGAACCCCCATTAACCCCCAACATTTCATGACGATCCGATCAAAGTTCGACCTGTAGCGTGATTACAAAAAATGGGAAAAAGGGATGTATTACCGACTATTACAATATCTTCGTTATTTGGCCACCTACGCCAACATATTTTGCATCATTGTAGAGATGGGATTTTCTACTTTCATAGTCATACTTTGTTTTTGGAAGGTCCCCAACCAAAGCTGTGATATTTTCTACGTTCATTAGCGGGTTTTGCGATTCAGCTGGTCGAGATATTCATTTTTGTATATATATGTATGGGTCTACGACCATTATTTCGATGCGTTACAAACTTTTTGGCCAAAACCAACTTATAATACCCTCCCCACATAGCAGTGTAGGGTATAAATACTCCTCCCTAGTTCAAAAACGTATGAGTAACGTGAGACAAACTAATGTGTGATTTTACATATTCGCAGTTTGGTCATACAAACGACCGGTGTCCGTTGAACTAGATAGGAAACTAGGTCATTCAATATGCAATCGAATATCGATTATCCGTAATGGTCGGGACCAGAGGCATGATGGATAATCGATTTTCCTGGATAATGGAGTAACACTGCATATCGCATATTTTAACTATTTTAAAATAATTCATTTGTGTATTCTTTTGTCCAGTGAAATTTGGTCAAATGACATATAATCCCGCATCATAAAGATTTTCACGGTTAATTGGTGTAAAATTAACAAAAAATCTGCGTTTTTCTTTCCCAGATAATGGAGGTTTACGGATAATCGATTCCCGAATAAACGAGGTTCGACTGTAGTTCAATTGGCACAGCTTCATTGTACGCTTTTCAGGCAGAAGGTTTTACCGTCTTGAATGCGTTAGAGGTGTTAGTGGGGATGACAACTTTTGACGTAGAGTGGCCGCAGTATATGTAGATACTCAGGCTGCCTAAAAGCATTCGCTATTAAATATAAGACTGTTAAAAACTGCAGATATATTTTAAAATCATGTAGTAGCGTTCTTCAATTTTGTTGGGTACCAGGGCACCAGGGATGTCAACTGTCCCGAGGTAAAAAATCGCTACAGCCACATACGCACCATAGATCTGTAGCGATTTTTACCTTAAAACAGTTGATATTCCTGCTTAAACAGTGGTTTTTGTACGTCAAAAATCACCACAAGTAGCGGGAAAACCACC
Organism: Musca autumnalis; assembly: GCF_047663935.1. Classification (NCBI taxonomy): domain Eukaryota; kingdom Metazoa; phylum Arthropoda; class Insecta; order Diptera; family Muscidae; genus Musca; species Musca autumnalis. The sequence continues at coordinate 252,541,832 of NW_027411644.1, forward strand.
AAGTTGGCACCCCTGCAGGGCACTGCAATGTTGAGGGAAATGAGATAGTAGATGAACTTGAATGACATCGTTCTCACCTACAAGTGGAGGCCGGTGTCGAGTCACCGCTCTTCCTCGACAAACTTAATAAGTTCTACTGCAACCATTTGGCGGACCGGGACATGAAGCATCGAAGTCAATTTGGTCGGTAATCTCACGAAATCCCTACTCTCACTTAGCTAGTCAGAGATCAGGGTTGCTGTAGGTGTTATTAAATACCACTGTCGTATAAGATCTTTAAGGTACAAGTGAGCGGGCAAAAACGTTGAGTATTGTAGGCTCTGCGTAGATGAAAAATAGACTGAAAAGATCGAGAATATTTTCTGCAGGTGCCCAAATCTGGTGAACAAAATACACAGGCTGTTTGTTCACTGTACTATTTCCAAAACGTATGAGTAACGTCATAAAATCTAACGAGTGGTATTAAGTATACGCGGTTTGTTCTAAAAATTAGGTGGGCCATTGGAACTGCGTAGTGAACTAGATAGTTCATTTGGCAGAACTCTACTCTTTGGTTCTGTTGCGAGTTGATATATCTCACTCCAACGTATCTTCCATAAAACCCGTGGCTCAATTAAGTTACGACAGGAGTCGTATGTGGCTGTGGGCGGAACTTCTTAAATGTACTTCAGTTCCGTTATTTGCTCCACCATATTATTCGGACTAATTCCTTTCTATTCACTTCCCACTTTAGGTCTACTTCCCTTGGTATAGTTTGTTTCTTCTTTTCATAGGCTGAGACACTTCCAAGATGTTAACTAGGGTATTATTGCTCATAATCGTTCACGTTCACCTGACAATTAAGTAGGACCGACTATATATTGGCGTCACTACCGCAGTTATTAACGTTATTATTATTTTCGTCCTTCTGTTAAGGCTTGTAGTACATGTTAACCATATATCCGTGAAACATTTGCCATGGCCAACCATTGCTAACCAAGTTGGTTACTGTGGTTTCAGAACTACTTTCCAGACAATGGATAAAACCCACAACAATAGCCATAACCATTATGTAGCCAACTGGACATAACCAATGCCTATCAAAGCGTGAAACGATAAAAACCATCTAAAACAATTACATAAAAAGTTAAGAGGGTGAGTGGTAGATGTCAAAAGGATACAAAAAAACAAAGGATATTTCAAACACAAAAAATCTCTTTTTTATAAATATAAGGATAAATATTTTTTGTTTATAGTGAAGACGGCAAAGAATCCTTTTTGTGAACCATATGTAAATTTTTACTCGCTTTATGTTTGCCTTTGTAACTCGATAACATTTTATTGTGTACGCATAAAAATGTTAGCTTTTTTATTCTCTATTCATTGATATCTCAAACTTTTTTATTCAACTTCTTGGGGGATGAGGATTTTTTCATTTGATGTTGGAAATTCCTTCTCCATTTCCATGTGGTTACCGGATATCTGAGTGAAATTTATTAACATATGTATTACTGTTTGAATAGCTAAAGTAGCTGCAATAAAACGAAATCAATGATCCATAAAATAATTGAAACAAAGACATTTGTTTTGACGACTTTCGAACCGGTAAAGAAATAAATTCTATTTCAAAGTTTTCGAAAAGAAACTTAAGCTTTGTTTTATTGCTGAATTGCTACTTTATTCTAAATAATGTTATTACTTTAAGTTTTTGTTTGTTTCTGTTCGGTAATAAAGAAGTTATTGAAGAAATGTGAGTTTTGTTGGCCTAAAATTTTTCTATAAACTTATTTCAAACAAGTAAACATTTAACCTTTTTGTATGTCTACAATGAATAACAAATTAATCCGATATTTATGCTTGATTGAATATTCTAATAAAATTGCTATGACCTTATTGTGATTTTGTAAATCAATGTTGGTAGTTGTTGTTCTTTGTCGTATATTTTGCCTCAAAGTATTTATTTCCATTCATTATTTATTAGCATATAAATTTGTTAACTTAACAAGGAGAAATAAACCAGTGAATGTTTTCACACAGTTTTAGAGGAAAAGAACATGAAATAAAATGAAATTTAATAACTTCTTTTCGGATTAGTGAGCTTTTGTTGTACAAAGTAGCAGATCCATGATAATCACCGATTTATTGCCAATTTGTTTGGTCTCCTTTTGCAGTGTTGTGCCACTTTAAATGAGTATAAGATTACAAAGTATTCAAAGATAAACATCATTCAATACTGCTTAAGCTACATAGCAGTCAGTAGCCGGTTGTGTCAGCATTTAGCAATTTTCACACTTGACCAGGTATACCAGCTCTTGGTTTCAAAATGCATGGACAAAAAAAAACCTTAAAAGTTTATCAAGAATTAAAAAAATAGACATGTTGCCAGTTTTACTTTTAGTATTGTGAGGTAGTCCTGCTGATTTCAATCTAAGCACGAAATTCAATATGATCGTTGGTATGTGTTGCTGAATGATGGTCATATATTGTTGTCAAGAAAGGTACAAATATAAAATTTAAAATAAAAATATAAAATATAATATATAAAATATAAAATACAAAATATAAAATATAAATAATAAAATATAAAACATAGTATATAAAATACAATGTATAAAATATAAATAATAAAATATAAAATATAAAATATAAAAAATGAAAAATGAAATATAAAAAATAAAGTATAAAAAGAAAATATAAATAATAAAATTTAAAATATAAAACATAAAATATAAATAATAAAATATAAAACATAGCATATAAAATATAATGTATAAAATATAAATAATAAAATATAAAATACAAAATATAGAATTTAAAATATAAAAAATAAAATATAAAAAATAAAGTATAAAATAGAAAATATAAATAATAAATTTTATATTTTATTATTTATATATACAATATTTATATATACAATATATACAATAAAAAGTATAAAATATAAATAATAATAAAATATAGAGTATAAAATGTAAAACATAAAATAAAAAATATAAAAAATAAAATCTGTATAAATAAAAACTAAATGTCGTTCGTTGGTAATGGCATCAGTTGAGGACGGTTGGACCGACTTGGATAATTCGTCATAACCCCACTTTTTCAATTTTAATATCTTCTACAAAAATTACTGAACTGATTTTCCTGAAGTTGTCGGGAATGTACAGGCATGGCCCCCGGTTAAAATGGGCTACAAATTTTGTTGAATTTCGGTGGTACGGGGTACTTCCCGCCTTTTTTCAATTTTAATCTTTTCTACAAAAACTACTGAACTGGTTTTCCTGAAATTGCCAGGGAATGTACAGGGATAGTCCCCGGTGAAAATTGGCTACAAATTTAGTTTGGAATGTATCGGTTTGGAAATTAATTTGCGAGACAATTGTGGTTGTGTCTCTGACCTTACCTACTTTTTTATGACACAAAGGCTTGATGACGCCAACTTTTTAAAAAATTTTGCATCTTCAAAACTGCTGAACCTATTTTCCCGAAATTTTCGAGTGCCCGGTGAAAATATTTTCTTGAATTTCGAGGCGAGGTACTTCCCTTTTCCATATTTAAAGAAACGCCATATCTTTATGTATACAAATCAAATGCCGTCAGAACCCAACTTAGGTTTTTATGGAAAGACAATTTTACGACTCCAACTTTTTTTATACCCTCAATATTTATGCTAACGAGGGTATATACACTTTCATACGGGCAAAATGTGCCTCATCGAAATAATGGTTTTAGACCCCAAGTATGTTTCAGACAATTTGGAGTTGATTTGGCCATGTCCGTCCGTCTGTATGGCTGGAGCGCACGATAACTCTCGAACGGGTCAAATTTGGCTTTCGTAATATTTTGGGTTATATCGCTCCATTCCTTCCGGTACCTCCGCCCCAAAAATTCGGAAATGTTCGGAAAATTTGTGCGCACGATGACTCTTGAATAAAGTAGCCGATTTGGTCCATACTTTGCACATCGTGAAATTTCTACCAGACTTAGTTCAGTTTAGGGCCAGCTCTCAGATCGCTCTGATTTTTGTTGTAGCAACTTGTATTCGCTGTCCCCCCTACGACGGTACAAGTTTCATCTGGGGCAAGTCCATACTTCCTCAGAAAATAGCCTGAAAAGTGCAAAACACCCCTATGATACCGCGTTTAGAGGTTGGAGCGCAAGATAACTTTTGAACGGATCTGCAGACTCGGTTCAAAATTTGGCCTTCGCAATATTTTGTGTAAACTTAGTTTAAGTTCGAAGATAAGCCATATCGGACCACTCCTTCAGATACCTCCCCCACATAAGTTCGAAAATGTTCGGAAAAATTAAGCGCACGATAACTGTTGATGGGAGTGACCGATTTGGTCCATACTTTACACATCCTAATATATCTAGCAGATATAGATAAAGTTCGAATATGGACTACATTTGTCCACTTCTTCGGGTACCTCCCATATAAAATTCTGGATAAATTCGCTTTACGACCGCTCCCGAACCACTTTGATTTTTGTTAAAGCAAATTGCATTCGCTGTCTCAATTACTAAAGTTTTTTCAGGGGCAAGTCTACACCGAATACTGCGTCCGTCCACACTTTGGATATTGTAATATTTCTTCGAATATTCTATGAAATTCGATGGCTTATAGGTCCACTCGTTCCGGTACCTCCGCCACAAAAGTTCGAAAATATTCGTTAAAATGGTACGCGCGATATCACATAGACGTAGCAACCGATTTGGTCCAAACTTTGGATCTCTAAATATTGTCGAAACTTAATTTATGTTCAAATTTGGGCCCTATCTGTCCTATCCTTGTGGTAGCATCCACACAAATGTTCAACATATGTGTGTGGTTAAGGGTCTGTTCGAGGATCCATTGTACATGTTTAGCAAATGTTTTCCTAGTGTTTTTCAATTTACTGAACCGATTTCCATAAAAGTTCAATGTTTGTCGTTGTTGTGTATATTTTATGAATTTCGTAGGAGGTGGGGTACCTTCCCCACGCCTTTCTTTTAAACGCTATATCTATAAGCCAAACTTATGATTATATCGGTTTCAACATTAATTTTGGGAGGCAATGGGGTTGTGTGTACCCTAGGTACATATTTGGAGTCAAATAACTGGACCATTCCGGGGCTTATTGTTTTATAATCGCTATATTTGCTAAACTTATTAGCAAATTAATTTTCGAGACAACGGTGGTTGCTCCTCCGACCAAGAAAAACGATATATCGCTCATTTACTCAAAGAGTGGCATAACTCAAAAAATACGTTTTCTGAGCTAGCAATTTCTATTTTTTCTACGACTTCTACTTTATCTTGTGTCAAATTTTCATGCTAATATCTCTAAAAATCTACGAGTTACAGCTTATTTACTACGAGTTTCGCATAATTCAACACAAAACTTTTTTGAGTTTATGAAACACTAAAACACTTTAAATCATACTTGGTCTTGCACAGAAATTTAGCACTGATATCTGGCTAGCTATTTGCAAAATATGGTCCAAGTAGTTATTTTAGTTTTTGTGTAATAATCTTTTTCAGTTGGGAAGTCAAATTTCAATAGCCAACTTAAAACGCGTTTTTCTCGAAACTTGATTTTTTGAAATGTGCCACTCTTTGAGTAAATGAGCGATATGTATTTGCAAATTTCCTTAAATCGTGAGGTTCAACTGTCAGTCAGCCATCAAAAACTAAATCATTTAAGTCTCAATAAGCGGGAGAATTCGACTTAAACATTTTTAAAAACAGAGGATATGTACGATAATAAATCCTAAACAGCATTAATGGGCGAACAAATTCTACAGTCCGTAAGAGAAAAGAAAGGTTACAGACAAAATCTGTTGATAAATTTAAAATTCTGGTTTGGTTTGACAATAGACCGAAGAAGTGAGATAGAAAACACCTATTTTCGAATTGTCAAGCATAAAGTCCATAAAAAGTTGTCACTAAAAGTTGTCCATAAAGAATGGTCATTAAAACTCATTACGAGGGGCCAGCAACACGGACCGGGGTCTGCTAGTATACAAAAAAAAAAATAAATTTTTTAAATGATATTTTTTTTTAAGAAAACAGTTATATTTTTTCATTTTTCTTTTTATTTATTTTTATCTTTATTGTTGGAAACACACAAAAATAAGGAATTCAGACTTCAAAAAACAAAAGTTAGAATTCAAAAAACATTTTAGCACATATAAGCGGACAAAACTGAAGCATCCCCCAATTTGAGGTACAACAAAAACTATTGAAATCAATATTTCGTTGCGTATCCTCTATTCTGGATAATACCAGCACATCTTTTAGCCATAGAGGATTTAGCTTAAATCCTAGAAATACTGAAAATCGGGAGATACCGTCATATGGGGGGTTATACCCAAACGTGGACCCAGGTCCACAATTTTTCGTGGAAATGTTTGTGACTATAAGTACCAAATTACAGCTAATTTAGTAGGAAAATGTGGCTTAAATACTCAAAATATCGAAAATCGGAAGGTACGGCTATAAGGGAACTATACCAAAACATTAGCCAATATTATTCTTATTCATCCAAAAATTATGCTACAGCATCTTCTGGTCAAATACAAAATCGCATAGATTGAAAAAAATTAGCAAAAGAACGATTAACAGAAGAAAGGTAGACGACGGGTTATTCAGTCGACACCAACAAAAAAAACCCTTTCATATCGACAAAAAATGATGGAGCCAGACTGGAATTCGCCAAGACCCATCTGAACTGGGGTATCCAAAAATGGAGGACTGTGCTGTTTGATGAATCTAAGTTGATTTTAAAGGATTCGGATGGCATAAGGCATAGATCAAATGGGCAACGGTTAAATCCTAAATACTGTAGGGCTCTGTATAACATGGAGGCGTAACACAATGATCTAGGATTTTTTTGCGGGGCAAGGGATTGTACCAATTCATAAAATTAATGGAATTATGTATCGTTTCAAGTATCGTAACGTATTAAAAGGAGTGATGTTTCCTTATGCTGAAGAAAAGATACCACTTAGATGGATGATATTCCAGGAGATATATCGAGCCAAAACATGTATCGAAGTTGTTAAGGAGTGATTCCAAAACAATTAGACAGAAGTTCTCCGTTGGCCCAACCAATCACCTTAGCTCTCAATTGGGGCTTGTGGAAGATCGTTAACTCAAAAATCATCCGAAAAAAAATTAAAAACAAAGAAAATTTATTTGAAACCGCAAAAATGGCCTAGAAAGCAATATAGCCTGCAATAATTAATTATTTGATACCCTCTATGCCTAAACGATGTGCTTGCGTCATCCAGAATAAGGGATACGCAACGAAATATTGATTTCAATAGCTTTTGTTGTACCTCGAATTGGAGGGTGCTTTAGTTCTGTCCGCTTACATTTGCGACGTAAAATGTTTTTTTTTTTTAATTTTAACTTTTGTTTATTAAATTCTGAATTTCGTATGTTTGCATTTTCCAATAATAAATATATACATAAATAAAAATAAAAATACAAAACAGAAAATTGGTGGCGTTTTTTATTAGGATAGCTTTTACAATTTTGATTTTTCAAAATAGTCTGGCTTAATCCCATTGTTGTTGTTTTAATATTTAAAACAACTAATTTATTAGTGGAGAAGGTTTGGCATTGTTCGCCAAGGGGTAAGGCAGGGAAGACTAGTTTCGATCCTCGCCACAGTATCTCATTAGTTCCCTTGTTTCTTGTTTGTGGATATTCTCCACCGAAGTTATTTTTCAATAACTTCTTCAACAAAAAACTTTTTATTACCAAACATTAATTGTCAGCTCGAAGTATAAAGGTGAACCAAGAAAAAACTTAAATGAGAAGTTTTTCTTTGGCAACCTCACACAACCCCGACGAAAGTGTTTGCAAAACAAGGCAACCTTCTTCCACTGTTATGTGTCGTTGATTTTCAACAAATGCCCATAACAAAATGTTGTTGGTAGCTTATACCAACCATACAGAAACCGTGCCAGTGTTTCTCAAACAGAACATTGGTGGCGTTTTTTATTGGGACAGCTTTTACAATTTTGATTTTTCAAAATAGTCTGACTTAATCGCATTGTTGTTGTTTTAATATTTAAAACAACTAATTTATTAGTGGAGAAGGTTTGGCATTGTTCGCCAAGGGGTAAGGCAGGGAAGACTAGTTTCGATCCTCGCCATGGTATTAAGTATTAAATATAACATATAATATATAAAATGTAACTCCAATTATAAAATGTAACCAAACAGAATTGTCAAAAAATCGCTAAAATATTTTGAAAGCATTTGTGTTATATTGTGGTCGTTCTTCCTTTATATGCCAATCATTTTCCAATAAAGAATGGTGTGAGAGGGATACAATAACAATATGTAGTTATTTACACTGTGCAACAAAATGCAATTTTTTTCAAAATGATGGGAAAAATTGATTAGATTATGAAAGTTGAGCTAAAAATATGAGACACGTGTATCGGCGTTTTAAAAGTTTACGTCGGAAAGTAACCAAAATAGGCGGAGCAATTTCCGCCCATTTTTAATTTTTTCGAAATATTCGAGTTAATATATCTTTGAATCCTTGCATTTCAGGTATATAGTGTCTTCGGCAACTTTACAGAAGAGTATGTGGGCAATATTTTTGTTAAAAATTTTAACCCTCATGCGGTTCATCAAAGGGGTCTTTTTTGTCCTTTTTTCAAAAATCTTTCAAAAACTCCTTAAAAATGTGATTGTATCAAATCCAAATATTCTACAAAATTGTTCGCCATAAAATTTTACTATAGGTCTCAGAATACACCAAATATGTAACTCTTGTCTAATCGCCAGGAATCTCTAAAAATGAAAAACACGTTTTAGGGTTAAAGTCGGACTTCATCTGAGTTTATTCAAAATTGTCCCACAAAACATAATTTTAGAGAGATGATGTCAGAGACAAAAATATTCTTCGTCAAATTTCACTATGGGTAACCAAAGAAATGAAATGCCTATTTACATTTTATAGCATAAAAATATCAGTATCAATTTAGCTGAAAAAACATGAAAATATTTCCCAATTTTTTTGATGAAAATCTTTCCTTCTTTTTTCGAGTTGGTACATGGAAGTAATATGAAACTTGGTTATAGGTGAAAAGTGTCAAAGGATGAAAAATTCTACACAAAATTTCACTATGAGTTTCAAAATAAACCATATATCTATGTATCTATATATCTATGTAATCTAATTTTTTTAGGAAATAGTACCAAATATGTAACTCTTGTCTAATCGCCAGGAATCTCTAAAAATGAAAAACACGTTTTAGGGTTAAAGTCGGACTTCATCTGAGTTTATTCAAAATTGTCCCACAAAACATAATTTTAGAGAGATGATGTCAGAGACAAAAATATTCTTCGTCAAATTTCACTATGGGTCACCAAAGAAATGAAATGCCTATTTACATTTTATAGCATAAAAATATCAGTATCAATTTAGCTGAAAAAACATGAAAATATTTCCCAATTTTTTTGATGAAAAATCTTTCCTTCTTTTTTCGAGTTGGTACATGGAAGTAATATGAAACTTGGTTATAGGTGAAAAGTGTCAAAGGATGAAAAATTCTACACAAAATTTCACTATGAGTTTCAAAATAAACCATATATCTATGTATCTATATATCTATGTAATCTAATTTTTTTAGGAAATAGTATACATAGATATATGGTGTATTTTAAAACTCATAGTGAAATTTTGTGTAGAATTTTTCATCCTTTGACACTTTTCACCTATAACCAAGTTTCATATTACTTCCATGTACCAACTCGAAAAAAGAAGGAAAGATTTATCATCAAAAAAATTGGGAAATATTTTCATGTTTTTTCAGCAAAATTGATACTGATATTTTTATGCTATAAAATGTAAATAGGCATTTCATTTCTTTGGTGACCCATTGTGAAATTTGACGAATAATATTTTTGTCTCTCACATCATCTCTCTAAAATTATGTTTTGTGGGACAATTTTGAATAAACTCAGATGAAGTCCGACTTTAACCCTAAAACGTGTTTTTAATTTTTAGAGATTCCTGGCGATTAGACAAGAGTTACATATTTGGTGTATTCTGAGACCTATAGTAAAATTTTATGGCGAACAATTTTGTAGAATATTTGGATTTGATACAATCACATTTTTAAGGAGTTTTTGAAAGATTTTTGAAAAAAGGACAAAAAAGACCCCTTTGATGAACCGCATGAGGGTTAAAATTTTTAACAAAAATATTGCCCACATACTCTTCTGTAAAGTTGCCAAAGACACTATATACCTGAAATGCAAGGATTCAAAGATATCTTAACTCGAATATTTCGAAAAAATTAAAAATGGGCGGAACCTGCCCCGCCTATTTTGGTTACTTTCCGACGTAAACTTTTAAAACGCCGATACATATAGCTCTACTTTCATAATCTACTCGATTTTCCTTGTCATTTTTTTTGTTGTCGCACAGTGTTATTAGCGTTTATTGCTGCTATATGCAAATTTGTGTCTGGTGTTCTACTTTTTGCTGCACATTAGTATGCACAGACATGAGCTCAAATTAGTTACGACTTTATCTACAATGCAATCAATAATTGTTTAACATTATTCTCGATGACATTGTTAGGCTAAAATTATATTTGAAGTTAAAAAAACGCTGTTTAAAAATTATTTGTTTATTTAATATATTTGTAAGCTTTTGAAAGCTTAACAAATTGTTCTTGTTCCAATAATAAACTCTTGTCCTGCTTAAGAGATATCACAGGGATTCTTCCCATCAATTTCTCACATACACTCAATTTCACAAATTTTATTTTATTTACAAATTACTGAATAACTTTACAGATACACCTCAGCTATGCCTAATTAATGACGTGGTACAAAGTGGGGATTATGCTCACAAATTTAATTGCTTTTGACGTTTTTGGCTGTTGTCAGCTGTTAATTTGAATAGCCTTAAGTCACATTAAAGAGACTTGCTTCTTAAACACCCATATTGCTACCAGATGAGTGATCAGCTATATTCTCGTGTTTGTCGTTTTTCGTCTGGTGTAGTGTTAATTTAGATGTTTTTTTCGGAGGGTGAAACCTAAAAGCTTCTATGTATGTATGACATTAATCAATGTCATGTTTTGCAAAAAGAGAGTTAATATTGACATATGACAGCTTAGAATTAACGACTACACAAACAACAACAATGCAACTTTTAACAAACTGCAAATTAAAGAGAGAAAACCAAACACATAACACATTACTCTGTCAAAAACTTTTCATATTTGTAAAAAAAGAACAAAATCATCTCTGGTAGCCAACGGCAGCGCTATGAATGGTTTAAAGGTGTTCACACAAAACACATTGACGATTCCGACGAGACATTATGGCTACTTTGCAATTAGTGAAAACAGTGGGACAAAATGTGTAAGGGCAGGGGGAGAATTAGAAATATTGTGTCATGAGTGACGACATGGAAGTATGGCCGAAAACTTCTTCAAATACGACTTCGTATTACATATTAAATTTTGCCACCGTTACAGATAGCACCTAATGATCATCAGCACCCAGTTATCCTATGAATTAAATATTGTTTTCAAACATTCCCCACCGTATGTGATTCTAATCTGACATATTCTTACAAATTGTGTGTACACGTATACGCCACAATTCAACTTTTTCATCATGGCTGAAAATCCGAAAAAGACAGCAGCAGAAAATAAGGTTAATGACTATTCACTCAAAGTAGGCAGGCAGCATCAGCAGACATATTGACAAGCGTTTTTCTTTTTTTTTATACCCTCCACCATAGGATGGGGGTATATTAAGTTTGTCACTACGTTTGTAACTACTCGAAATAATCATTGTAGACCCCACAAAGTATATATATTCTTGATCAGCGTGCAATTCTACATCGATATAGCCATGTCCGTCCGTCTGTCCGTCTGTGGAAATCACTCTAGCGTCCGAACGGATTGACGTAGGTTGATGAAATTTTGGGAAAATATGTTATATTTACGTAGGACTTTTGGTATTGAAAGCGGGCTATATAGGTCCACGCTTTCGTATAGCCCCCATACAAAATGACGCGTGACGCATCGTCGTTTTAAGGAATTTTTAAGATATTTGGCCCATTTTACCACCGAATTGGTTGTAATTTAGTACTTTGTGTCTCCAGAGGCCAAAAAATATTCCTACCAAAGTTGGGTTATATAGGTCCACGTTTTGGTATAGCCCCCATATAAGGCCCCATATAAAGTACGCGTCATTTTAATATATTTTGAATGTATTAGACCCATTTGACTACAGAATTGGTTGTAATTTGGTATTTTGTGTCTTCAGAGGCCAGAAAACATTCCTACCAAAGTTGGGTTATATAGGTCCACGTTTTGGTATAGGCCCCACATAAGGCCCCTTATAAAGTACGCGTCATTATACCCTACACCACTATGTGGGGAGGGTATTATAAGTTGGTTTTGGCCAAAAAGTTTGTAACGCATCGAAATAATGGTCGTAGACCCATACTTGTATATACCAAAATGAATGTCTCGACGAGCTGAGTCGATCTGGCTATGTGTGTCCGTCCGTCCGTCTGTCCGTCTGTCCATCTAAACCTTGTAATCACGCTACAGGTCGCAATTTTGATCGGATCGTCACGAAATTTTGGATGTTGATGGGGGTCCCGGAGGGGAAGAAGCCTATTGATTTTGGTGATGGTCGGATAATATTTAGGGGTCGGAAAGGGCAAAAAACTTAGGTGGATAAAAAGACAACGTTTTTTTCCAAAGCGAATATCTCAGCTTGTATATGGGGTATACCAAAAGCAAAACCTGACAATGAAAGCAGAAAATATCACCTTTCGAATGATGTAAAGTAGGTGCTCGTAGGTGATCAAACAACGAAGATATCACAATAGTAGCAAATAAAACCCCAATTTTAATTTTTGCGATTTTAATTATATTGACGAATATCACAGCTTTGGTTGAAAATTTTCCAAAAGCAAAACCTGACTATGAAAGTAGAAGATCCCGTCTTTACAATGATGCAAACTAGGTCGGCGTAGGTAACCAAATAACGGAGATATCGCAATAGTCGGTAATACATCCCATTTTTCTATTTTTTTGGAAATCACGCTACAGGTCGCAATTTTAATCGGATCGTCACGAAAATTTGAGGGTTAATAGGGATCTCACAGATGAAGAAGCCTATTGATTTTGATGATGGTCGGATAATATTCAGGGGTCGGAATGGGCAAACACTTATTTGGAGAAAGGTCAACATTTTATTTCAAAGCCAATATCTCTGTTTCTTTAAGAGGTATATCAAAAGCAAAACCTGGCAAGGAAAGTATAAAATATCACCTTTCCAGCGATGTAAATTAGGTTGTCGTAGGTGGTCAAATATCAGAGATATGGCAATAGTCGATAATGTACCCATTTTCCGATTATTTTGTAATCACGCCACAGGTTGCAATTTTGATCGGATCGTCACGAAATTTTAGGGGTTAATGGGGGTCCCACAGAGGAAGAGGCACATTTTTTTGGTGCTAGTCGGATTATATTCCCTAAAAGAAATGTTTACCAGTGAAAACCTTATACACAGGGGTAGTGGTGTAGGGTATCACATGGTCGGCCCCGTCCCGACTATAGCCTTTGCTCACTTGTTTTAATATATTTTGAATCTATTAGACCCATTTGACCAAAGAATCATTTGTAACTTTGTATTTTGTGTTTCCAGAGGCTAAGAAACATTTCTACCATAAAATGTTTATATAGGTCCACGTGTTGATATAGCCCCCATAATACAATATCTCCCGATTTTCGATATTTTGAACGTTTTAGCCTCATTATCACACCGAGATGGCTGAAATTTGGTATTTAGTCTTCTTTAGGCGTATAAAACTTTCCCCCAGAAATTTGTAGGTATAAGTCCACGCCATCATATAGCCCCATAGAACGGTACCTTCCGAATTTCGGTATTTTGAAGGTTGTGGCCACATTAATCCACCGAAATGGCTGAAATTTGTGGTGGAGGGTATAAAAAGTTCGGCCCGACCGAACTTAACGCTTTTCTTACTTGTTCTTTTTATGCCATTCATCGCAAAGAAAAATGTTTGCTTTGTGTTTGAGATGGGCTATAGATTTCAAGAAAGAAAAACATAGAGAAGACAACTGAAATAATGCGACGACAAGCAACGGTGATGAGTAATTGTTCAAACTAATGTATGAGACACTACACGGTGGTGTGAATAAATGGCAAATATGTTCGTGATGGAAAATCATTGCAGAAGTTTGTGGGCTATAGAACAGAGGTTAACAGTAGCATATTTTACATTAGAAGGGTAATATAAGTTAGATTTGGCTCAAATAATGGTTAGTGAATGGATATCTAATTGGGGGTCACCCCAAGAAAACTATTAAACATTTTTAGTAGATTTGTGTTTCATCTGAAAGAACAGATCTTTATGTAGTGTCTGATTTTTTTCGTTGAAAACTATTATGTGTTTTTTTTTGAAATGGCCGTCCACGAAACGTTTTTTTTTTTTTTTGTAAAAGTGTTTTGCAGTGCGAACTCTAGCTCGAAAACTAATTAACCGATCGTCATATATTTTGTGGGCTTATTTAGAACATGGGCTTATTTAGAACATAGTTCATCGATCGATTATTTAAAAAATATTAGATTTTACTGATATGGTGGATTAAAAAAAATCTAAATTTCAATTTTTGGCTTAAAAAACTGAAGCTATGTTGCATAGTCCATATTTACATAGACAATTTTCCTGGCAGCAATTGTCATTTTGTAGGTGAGAGAGGATGTTGAGAGGAAAAGGGTTAGCATATGACTCAGCTCTCTCTCCATCAAACTGACCCTTGCCGCAAGGGTCACAATACACAATATATGATTCCCTTCAAAAGCTCATATCTCATACAATATTGTTCGGATCGACTTGACAATTTTATCACTTATTCTACACTACTTCTACTTTAAAATAAGAAATAAGCCAACATTTTTCGATTTTCTGAAATTTGCAAGTGGCCGTCACCCATTAAAGAAATAACATTTTCGTAGGTAGAACATTGGTGGCGTTTTTTTATTGGGATAGCTTTTACAATTTTGATTTTTCAAAATAGTCTGGCTTAATCTCATTGTTGTTGTTTTAATATTTAATTTATTAGTGGAGAAGGTTTGGCATTGTTCGTCAAGGGGTAAGGCAAAGAAGACTAGTTTCAGTTCCCTTGTTTCTTGTTTGTGGACATTCTCCACCGACGTTATTTTTCAAAAAATTCCTCAAAAAAAAAAAAAAAAAAAAATTGTACCCAAACATCAATCGTCAACTCGAAGTATAAAGGTGAACCAAGAAAAAACTTCAATGAGAAGTTTTTCTTTGGCAACCTCACACAACCCCGATGAAAGTGTTTCCAAAACAAAAATGGGGTAGGTGTCACAAACAACAGGCTTAGTTCTTCTACTGACATATCCAGTGAATAAGTCGACACTAATAATAATATTTTTTTTTTTTGAACTTTCGGGAGATTATCGAGGGAAGGTGAATAAAATTACAGCGGTGTAAACAGACCACAAAGACTGCTCGCTACTACCCGCTATTGTGTTTTCTGAATAATGAGCTTTCTGTTGGCAACATTTTTATATTTTTTTTAAAACGCGGTTTATTGGATACGTGAAAAATTGCTTAAAATTATTAATATTTGAATAATAAATAATAATCCCATATTTCGGGAACAACATATTGGCTATCCCTAAAAAATATTCGGTTGTAGTCATAATCATGAGGACTACCATTAACATTTTAAAACGATTAAAAGAGTGGCCTTGAAAACGTTAAACGAAAAGCAATATTCGAACAGTCCTCTATTTGTACGTAAGCTCAAATGATGAAGCTTCGTGAGGGAGACACCTGAAAGAGTTGCCTGATACAGAAATTCTTGGAAATTGAGGGCACTTGTCAGGTACTCAACTCCGGGTTCATCCAGTTGCTTAATAAAGCATTACCATTGAGATTCCGTGTGGGCCCGACGCTTTGAGTGATTTCGCCGATAACATCTGCAACATAGCTCATCGTATATTTTTGTGTTAATTCCTCGGCTGAGAGGCCTTTTATACGCCGTAGCATACTCTCCTTTGCCCTATCACACTCGGGATGATTTATACATTGCCGGTTTAAATAATTGTATATACACTTTCATACGGGCAAAATGTGCCTTATCGAAATAATGATTTGGAGTCGATTTAGCCATGTATGTCCGTCTGTCCGGTTGGCTGGAAATGTGTTTCAGACAATTTGGAGTTGATTTAGACATGTCCGTCTGTCTGTCTGGCTGGTGGAGCGCACGATAACTCTCGAACGGATTAACCGATTCGGTGCAAAATTTGGCGTTCGTAATATTTTGTTCAAACATAGTTTAAGTTCGAAGATGGACAATATCCATCCATGCGGGTACCTCCCCCACAAAATTTCAAAATTTTCGGAAAATTTTGCGCAATATAACTCTGGAAGGGAGATAACAATTTCGTTCACTTCTTCTTCTACATCTTAGGGTATCTACTCCACTAAAATTCAAAATTTTTGGCTAAAATTGTGCACGCTATAACTCTCCAAAAGAGAACCTGATTAGGTCCATACTTTGCACATCGTAACATTTGTACCAGACATAGACAAGGTTCTTATATGGACTCTATAAGTCCACTCCGTTGTGTACCTCCCACACAAAATTTCGGAAAAGTTCAGTTTAAGCCCAGCTCTCGAATCGCTTTGATTCTTCTCATAAAGACTTGTATTCGCGTTTCACTTACGACTGTACAAGTTTTTTCAGGGAGCAAGTGCATACTTCCTGAGAAAACGGGCATAAAGTTGTAAACAACCCCTATGGTACCATGTGTATTGGCTGGAGCGCACCATAACTCTACCAGATTAGCCGTGTCGGTCCATATCTTGGCATTCGGAATATTTTGTTTAAACTTAATTTTAGTTCGACCATATTGATCCACTCCTTTCGGTACCTCCCCCTCAAAAGTTTAAAACTTTTCGATAACATTTTGGAAAAGTGTAGTTTAAGGCCTGCTCTCGAATCGCTTTGAAAGGTGTAAAAAATCTCTATGGCACAGTGTGAAGTGGCTGGAGAGCACGATGACTCTCGATCAGCCTATTCGGTCCAAAATTTGGCCTTCGTAATATTTTGACGAAACATACGTTAAGTTTGAAGATGAACCATATCGGTCCTTTCCTTCCCGTAATTCGACCTCAAAAGTGCACAAAAATTCGTTCAAATTGTACGCAGGATTATCTTGAACGAAGCAACCGATTTGGTCCAAGCTTTGGATCTCCTAATATATTGTTCAAATTTGGTTTAACTTCAAACATGTTCCGTATCGGTCTCCTCCTTAGGTACAAAAGTTTAAAGCTTTTGGCGCACCATAATTACCTCCTTCAGGTAAAAAAGTTCAAAGCTTTTGCCGCACAGTAATTATCGTAATATTTCTGCGAATCTTAGGTAAAGTTCGAATATTAAATAGACCGATATATTTCCTTACCTCCCCCACAAAAGGTCAACATTATTGTTTAAGTGCAGTTCAGGATCTGTTCGAAGATGCTTTGAAAGTTTATACCAATGCCTAGTGGTCCTGTTTACAGCAATATTATGTTCTACATGGGCAAGTCAATGCTTCCTGATGTAGTGGTACTAAAGCTCTAAGTTATGCGGTGACCAACTGAAATGATTGGCAGTCGCGTTATGTAAAAAACAAACATTATTCCACAACATCCCATACGGGACAAGGGAGACTTTTCTCATATCAATGAGTGTACCCCGATTCTTATTTAGCTCAATGATATGGGACCTTCTGTTTATCGCCGAGTCCGAACGGCGTGTCTTAAGACACCACTTATGGAGAAGTTTTTTCAAGGCTGAAATACTCAGAAAATGTCGCCAACATTACTGAGGGGTATTTTGCCACCGTTGAAAAATGTTTGATGTTGCCTGACCGGGGAATCGAACCCCCCGACCTTCTGCGTGCAAGGCGGGCGTGCATACCATTGCACCACGGTGGCACCCATGTACCGAAAAGAAATGACTGGCAAAATAAGACCCACTTCCAACATGGCCTTTTGAGTTTTAATCTAAATATGTATTATTGATTTAAACCCCCCTAATTCATCATTATTGGGGAAAAGGATTTTGGTTGCTTAGCCGGTATTCGGTATTGTCGATATATGAAAGTTTCAGCTCACACAGGCTGAGGGTATACCTCTGTCGGCAAAGCCGTCTGATACATTCTTAGTTGTTGCTACATGCCAGTGGTCACAAATCTTCTTCACTAAACATTGACTATTTAGTTTGCTGTCAAATACATTATTTTGACATAAAATACAAAGGAAATCAAATCACAATAATGAACAATCTATTATGTTTGTTGTCAAAAGTTGTAAACAGAACTCTGAATGGTCGACCTTCTGTAGACCTTGGGTACCTCCTTCGGTATTTTGAGAATTGAGCAATATTTGTTGACCGAACCACATATATCTAATTTGACATTTGAGGTAACAAAACTTCTGTATTAAAATATGTCAACATAAGTCCATGTTTTGGCATAACAGTACCTCCCATTTACAGTATTTTGATAGTTACAGCTACATTTTTTCGGTCTGGTCGAATTTAATTATTTTTAATTTTTTTATACCCCACACCACACTGTGATAAGGGGTATTACGTTTATATGTTTAAGTAGAAAAATTATATATTGTAACTAACCTCTTATATACATATGTATATCAAATTAATGTGAATACATGGAATCAATTTGTCAATAACAAGTAGGAAAAGCGTTAAGTTCCGCCGGGCCGAACTTTTTATACCCTCCACCTCAAATTTCAGCCATTTCGGTGGATTAATTTGGCCACAACCTTCAAAATACCGAAAATCGGAAGGTACCGTTCTATGGGAGCTATATGATGGCGTGGACCTATACCTACAAATGTCGGTGGGAAATGTTTATACCCCCAACGAAGACTAAATACCAAATTTCAGCCATTTCGGTGTGATAATGAGGCCAAAACCTTCAAAATACCGAAAATCGTCCTATGGGGGCTATATCAAAACGTGGACCTATATAAACATTTTATAGTAAAAATGTTTCTTATTTCTTAACCCCTGGAAACACAAAATACAAAGTTACAACCGATTTTGTTGTCAAATGAGACTAATACATTCAAAATATATTAAAATGACGCGTACTTTATATGGGGCGTTATATGGGGGCTATACCAAATGTTTTTGGCCTCTGGAGACACAAAATACCAAATTACAACCAATTCGGTGGTAAAATCGGAAAAATATCTTAAAAATTCCTTAAAATGAGGACGCGTCACGCGTCATTTTGTATGGGGGCTATGCGAAAGCTTGGACCTACATAGCCCGCTTCCAATACTCGTACCAAAAGTCATACGTACATATAACGGATTTTCAGAAAATTACATCCACCTACGTCAGTCCGTTTTGGACTCTAGAGTGATTTCCACAGAAGGACAGACGGACGGACATGGCTATACGATGTAGAATTGCACGCTGATCAAGAATATATATAGTTTGTGGAGTCTACAAAGATTATTTCGAATATTTACAAACGGAATGACAAACTTAATATACCCCCATCCTATGGTGCAGGGACGTAGCCAGGATTTCATTTCGGGGGGGGGGCCCACCTGACCAACATTTTGAAAGTTCATGTTAGCGAAAATGTCATATTTAGCAAAGATGCAAACCTTATTTTAGACTTATTCTACTGATGAAATAATTTCAATACTATTTTTTAGTTCATATGGCGCAAAACTTCTTGGCCAATTTATCTTTTAGAATTTTTTTGACAATATGTCACAGTTAATATATGGTCAAAACAATGAATATATTAATAATGCCATATATTTTTCGGATCATTTATCAAATAATTCACAACTACAGTGAATGTTATGAAATTCAGTGATATCACTTCGGTAAGGCCAAAAGAAAGCGAATACAATGGAAAACCTTAGAAATATCATAACATTTTAGTTTCAAATATCTTAACATTACAATTTTCAAAAATATCCAAAATTCCGATGTCTACATACCGCAAAGAATTTCTGAAGGCCGAGAACTAATGCAGAGCAAAATTTAGTCTATCCATCAAGAAATTCTAGCACCTAATCGCGGTTATGTAAATGACAAATTCTGTCGCCAAATCGTGCATCTGTCATAGACTAATTTTGGCGTCCAATCGTCGGACTTCACTTATAGAAATTCTGGATCTTCTTATAAATTTATCAGCAACAAGGGAATCTCTGGAATCCAGTCTTAACTTCGTCTATACGTGTATACATTATTTTAGCAAAAATCCATAAACACAATTTTTCCAATCTACATTTTTTATACTCTCAGTCTTTAGCCAAAATGTGTCTTATCGAAATAATGGCTTTAGGGCCAAAGTGTGTTTGGAAGAAATCTGTTTCAGAAAACTTGGAGTCGACTTAGCTTTGTCCGTTTGTCTGGGTAGCCGCCTGGGGAGCACGATTATTTCTCAAACAGATCAACCGATTCGGTCCAAAATTTGGCCTTCGTGATATTTTGATCTATCTACTCTTTCGGCAAACTTCCGCAGAGTATTTCAAACAATTTCAGCGAAGTGCAGTTTAAGACCTCTTTGGATAAGCTGTGTAAGCTTAAGACCTCAATGGTAATGGCTTCACTACGCTTATGCTAATAATTAGTTATAAGTAAATATAAAATAAATTAATAAATAAAAAACTCTCTGGAAACGCTTTGCTTTTTTACAACAAGTGTTCTCGGGGCTCCTATTACTACCGTACAAGTTTTTCAGACGCAAGTCTATACTTCCAGGGAAAATGGCCCGAAAGCTGTAAAGAACACCTAAGGCAATCATGTGTGGTGGCTAGTGTACACGACAACTTTCGAACCGGATACTGCGTTGGTCCAAACTTTGTTTATCGCAATATTTCAGCGAGCCTTATATATACAAAATTCGAAGATGGTGATTTTCGGTCTACTTCTTCTGGTATTTCCCCCCCAAATTTCAAGAATTTTAGCTAAAGTGGTAAGCGCGAGTTTTCTTGAACGGAGCAACAGATTTGGTCCAAACTTTGGATTTAGTAATATTTTTTCCAAACTTAGTTTTTGCTCGAAAATGGGCCATACTGGGGTAGCTCCCTCACAAACCTTCAAAATAGTTGTTTAAGTGCAGTTTAGAGCGGTATTAAGTTTTTCGTGGGCAAGTCCATATTTCCTGACATAAGAGTCAAAAGTTGAAAATTATACTGTGGCGAACTGAAATGACTGGTGGGCGCTGTACCTTTTAAAAGGAATGACTCCCAAAATAAGATCTACTCCAAAAATGAACTATGTCGGTCTGGTCCATTTCTCCATACCTCCTCCGAAACACTTGTGATCAATGATACAAATCCCAATTTTGTTTGCAAGTTCATACGTCCGAAGTGGCTACAAATTTCTGAAAAGCTCCTAATGCATAGTTTTTGGGTTTAAGGATTTTGGCTGTGTAACGGCTATTCGATCTGTCTATAGATGAAAGTTTCCATTCACATAGGCTCAGGGTATATTCCTGTCCGCAAAGTCGAGTGGTACTTGTTGAGATGTTGACGAAGAAGAACCTGTTTCCGATCAGTTTTTAGATTTCGTTTGTCGTCACAAGGTCCTTTACCGAAGCAGGAAAAATTAACATTTCTAGAAATGTGCATCCATTGAAAGTACTTCCCAAAATACAATTGCTGTGGGTTTATATGACGTTTTCTTCTGGTTTTATTCAAAGAGTAATCGACAGAAAAATCTCTGAAGATGAAATTCATTGTTATTTTGAAATATTGGAAATAATATGTAATAAATCAATATATATAAAGTAGAAAAATGTTTGTACGTCTGTTTGAAGTTTATGGACTCAAAAACCGCTGAACTGATCTTCCTGAAATTTTCAGAGTATATCACTACCTGGCCTGAAAGTAACATAGGCTATAAACATTTCTGAAATTCAGCGTTGATCCAGAGATAGCATCAGAATCGGAGGTACTTCCAAAAAATTTAGATTTTTTATGCTAATATCTATAGAACGGTAACAGATAATGTCTCCAAATATTGGATGTGTGCAGGAATTTGGTTAGAAATAATTCGGTCTAGAATTGAAATCGGTTCAGATTTGGATATAGTGCCTATATATATTTTCGGCCGATTTCATGTATTTTATGCATTAAACAAGCTATGTATGTCCAATTTCAATGAAATTTGGTGTGTGTGACGGAATTGGGTCTAGAAATAAATTTTTCAAATTATATTGAAATCGGTTCAGATTTGGATAAAGCTCCCATATATATTTTCCTCCCATTTTATGTATTTGATGTACCAAACACGCTTTATATACCCGATTTTAATGAAAGTTGCAATGAGTGACGAAAATTGGCCTATAAATAAATTTGTCAAAATATAATTTACCTTATTCGGGGTAGCGAAGCGCACCAGGGTCAGCTAATAAAATATAAATATTGACCTCAAGCTTAATAATCTTGATTTTATTAACATTCGAAAGGTCGAACAAAACATAAAAATTCGACAGAAAAATCCTTTTGTCCAATAGACATTTACGACACTGTGGTGGAACAGAAATTATATCATAAAAAATGGTTGGTATAAACAGTTTTTTTATTGCAAATTTCAAACATAATAAAGAATTTGTAATTGTTATGAATTTCAAAATAATTCATTATAAAAACGTGTTAGAGAAAATATACAAACAATTAAAACCACAAAGATTAGGCAACAGTTTTACATTTTATTGTTGAATTGCTCTTATAAAAAAATTCAAAAACAAAATGTCGCAAAAAATTTTTTTTCTGGCTGTTGCCAAGCCAAAGTATTGGACCTACAAGCAAACGTTCAATAAATACAAATAAACGTATTGTTCTGAACTCAGTAACACCGTCAGCCTAAAATTCCGATTAAACGCTTAAACAACACCTTAAAAATTAACAAGAACTTTGCATAAAATTGCCTAAAAAGCCTCACTTGTTCATTATTTTTATATTTGGAAATATGTTGGACAATAAGTATACCAATGTAGTTAAATAATTCTATGTAATGCTTCCAACTACTTTACATATTTCTTGAACAATTTAAAACAGTTTAAAATTTTACTCAAAAATTAAAAAATGGGTAACATAAGCTAATATTCTATGGGAACTAAAATCATTTGGGGGGGGCCGGGCCCCCCGGGCCCCCCCCCCCTGGCTACGTCGGTGCTATGGTGGAGGGTATAAAAATACATACATACATATGTATATAATGACTTTTCCTTTTTTACACCTACACCACACTTTATTGTCCGATTCAGCTGAAAAATAGGGAATGCCACTTTTTAGCAATAGGAAGAACGCTATTGCTTATAGTAAAAATCGGTTCAGATTTGTATATAGCTCCAATATATATTTTCGGCGATTTCACGTATTTGCTGCACCAAACACGCTATATACGTCGGATTTTTATGAAATTTGGAATGTGTAACTGAATTCGGTCTAAAATAAATGTACCAAATTATATAGAAGTCGGTTAAGATTTGGATATACCTCCCGTATATAGTTTCGGCCGATTTCACGTTTTTGCTGCAACAAACAATCTATATGTGTCCGATTTCGATGAAATTGGAAAGTGTGACTCAATTCGGTCAAGAAATAAATGTGCCAAATTATATCGAAATCGTTCCAGATGTAGATATAGCTCTCATACATATACAGTGTTGGTCACAGAATTAGCACACCCCTTTGAGGCAAAATGATTTCATTCGGCTAAGAGTTTTTATATGGCAAATTGAAATATTTTCGTAAACAAAATCCTTTCCTATAATGTATTTAACAGATTTAATGATATAAGTGAATAGTATTATCAGTGGTTTTTTGAAAATAAAAGTTTTGTGAAGACGCCTAAATTATCAAGGGGACATATAATTAGCACACCCTAAATTTTTTTAATTTAATTCAATTAATGTACAAAAATTAATTTATATTGAAGTTAATTCATATTCAAAACGTATTGAACAAATCATTTTTTGAAAGAAGAAATAATTTATCACCCCAGAATCTCAAAATATATCCCAATAGCGGACCATTTTTCGTAATGTACACTTAAACGTCAGAAAGTCGCCAAAACTTTAACAACAAATGTACAATTGGATCTGAAATTATTGGAATTGTTAACCGATTACCGAAATTTAAATATAAAGTGCAAAAACTTTTCAAAAAGTGTTTAAGTTCGATAATTCATTCAAGAAAATTTTTGATTTGGATGGGGTTTATAGAAAGAAGACCAATAAAATGCACCCTTATGTGAGGAAGGATCAACTTATAACACCATTTGTTATTCAAAATTACACGTCTGAATAACACCAAAGACCTATCACTACAAAACTGTCAACAAAGCACTAGATGAACACGTAGCACATGAGTATGTTTAAAGGTATAACCCCTTTCTAACAATAAAGGATTTGAGGTTTGCTGAAATTGGTTAAAATCCATGAAAGTAGGCATATACTTTTCAAGATAAATGTTTTCTGGATTATTGGTTTTAAATTTAATCGTTTTAAGCTCCGGGAAACATATTATCTTGCGATCTCACTAGACTATCTCCCATTTGCCTTATGTTTAGAAAATTATTGAAATTTGCGTAGGTCCCATAGAGATGAACATAGGTATATCGTGGCATACATCACGACTTATCGGTAAAATTCAGTCCAGATGGATAAGTATTTATAAAATCAATAACTCAAAGCATCATATTACAGTTTTTTAATGAAAATTTTTGTGTCAAACGGACTTTACAGATGCACACTGCTGGAGGGTACATCCCACTATTCGCAAATTTACAAAGACGAACAATAATATCATGTTTTATTTGATGTTTCTATGAACTTGTTTACATGAATTTGTTTACATGTGAAAAAATCGATAAAAAACACTAAAAAACTTAAATTTCCATCAGTCCTTGAGACCCAAGGTGTACCCCATATAATTCCGTCCTGACACTGAAATTTCGGAGACTGGTGGAGAGTATAACTAGCAGACTGGAACTTATTCCCAAACGAAAGGGATTTAAAACTGAATATGGACGAAAATATTGAAACTATTCACAATATTAGTGATTCTTTTAAGGTGTGCTAATTAAGTGTCCAGTGAATTTAGGACATTTTTTTTTAATTTTTGGAGGTGATTCAAATTGACATTTATGTTTCAGTTTCTGTATTGCGTTGAATTCTTTAAGCGTACTACTGAGAATATATTAGTACAAATACTTTATTAAATACAACTACTTTTGAAGGTCTTTTTAGGCGAAATAAATGTTGGTAGTGGGGTGTGCTAATTATGTGACCAACACTGTATATTATGGGCCGATTTCAAGTATTTCATGCACCAAACACGCTATATATGTATTTCGATTTCGATGAAATTGTGACTAAATTCTAGAAATAATTGTGCCAAATTATATCAAAATCGGCTCAGATTTGGATATAGCGTCCATATATATTTTCGGCCGATTTCACGTATTTGTTGCTCCAAACACGCTATATATGTCCGTTTTCGATGAAATTTGGAATGTGTCGCTAAATTCGGTCAAGAAATAAATGTGCCAAATTATATCGAAATCGGTTCAGATTTGGATATAGCTCCCATATCTATTTTCGGCCGATTTCACGTATCTGCTGCACCAAACACGCTATATAGTCCGATTTCAATGAAATTTGTAATATGTGACGGCATTTGGCCTATATACATAAAAGTTCCAAAATATATCAAAATCGGTTCAGATTTGGGTATAGCTCCCATTTGAGGTATTTGATGCACAAAACACGCTATACTTGTCCAATTTCGATGAAATTTGCATTGTGGGACTGAATTTTATCTAGAAATAAGTGTGCCAAGATCTATCGACATCGGTTCTGATTTAGATATAGCTCCCATTTATATTTTACATATTCAAAGTGGTGTAGTCGGCCCCGCCCGACATTGATCCTTTCTTACTGTTTCTTTTTTGAATTTGGTATTTTTCAACGAAAGTAGTCATAGGGACGTATGTCAATTTTTCTATTGCAACCAAATTTTTATTCGAATAGGCGGTGTTGGGACTTTTCAAGGTACATTTACGTTCACTGCTCCCGGTTTTGGCTAGGGGTATATTGCTATTGGCTAAGCCCCTTAATTTTTTTATACTTCCTATATTGTGCTGAAGAATTTTTTTCTAAAACCTATGTGAGTGTGTAGGTAATATGTGAAAACAAATGGGAAAGAAAAAAAGCAATTCTAGCCTGAAAATTTTCCTTACACAACCTCCATAATATAAACCAACAAAGTAAGGACAATAAACCGTGTAAAGAGAATTTAACTTTGTGATGCTCAGCTCATTTTGTTAACAGTTAAAGAGCATAAATTAATACAATATGGCAACAATCATCAGACAGCATTAAAAGGCAAAGTGAGAAGAAAAGAAATTCATGTAAACGACCTCTAGCAACAAAGCATGTTAAGTATTGCGCCTGTCACACATTTCATGACGATGCTGGTGATTATGTCCTTTCTTTCTATAGAAATTGTGTAGGATGCGCCATTGAAGTGTTGTGGAATTAAATACCTACTCTTTGTAACCCACAAAGACATTTATTCAAGTATTATTTATGTTATCAGATACACACACATGTTCGCATGAAAAATTAATGTGCCAACTAATTGTGATGAATTTGAAGCCGCTAATTGTGGGGTCCAATTGTTGTTTCCCTTTGTGTGTATCGATGATTTTATTTTTCTCAGGTTCTTATAGGAGATTTCTAATTGTGGCTGTTGGCTATCTTATTAACATATATGGACCATCTCTTATAATAATTTGGATAGAACGGGAACATGGGAAATAGGTGGTACAAGTCTTTTCTGGGGCAAGTCCATACTTCCTGAGAAAAAGTACCGAAAGCTGTGCGTCCCCCACAGCAGTTAAAAACTTCTCGCTAAAATTGTTGCCTCGATAACTTTCGAAGGTAATAACCGATTTGTTTCATACTTTGCACATCGTTATATTTTTACGAGACATAAATCAGGTTATAAATATGGACTATATATGTCAACTCCTTCGGGTACCTCCCATACAAAATTTTGGAAAAGTACAGTGTAGGACCTGATATAGAATCGTTTTGATTTTTCTTGTAACATGTTGAACTCAAGGCCCCAATGACAATGGTACAAGTTTTTTGAGTGGCAAGTCCGTACTTCTTGAGAAAATGGACCGACACCTGTAAAAACCCCTACGGCCAACAAGTGTAGTGGCTGGTGCGCACGACAACTCTACTGTGTTGGTACACACATTTCATATCGTTATATTTCCTCAAATGTTATATAAAATTCGAAGGTAGTGCTCATAGGTCCACTTCTTCTGGCACCTCCTACACAAAAGTTCGTAAATGGTCCCCAAAATGGTACGGGCGATGTCGAGAAAATGAGCAACCGATTTGGTCCAAACACAAAAGTTCAACGTTTTTGTTAAAGGCAGTTTAAGGTCTGTTCGAGGATCATTTGGAAATTTTTACCAAAGATACTTCTTGTGGTCCTGTTTACAGCGTGCAAGTCCATGTTTCCTGATATAATGGTCCAAAGATTTAAATTATATGGTGACCAACAGAAATGACTGGTGGGCGCGATATCTATCAAGAGCAATGACTCCCAAAATAAGACCCACTTCTAAAATGGACTATTTCTGTCCATTCCTTTAGGTACTTCCCCGCAAAACGTTTAAGCTTTAATCCAAATCCATATTTTGTCGACAAACGCATACGCCTAACACTCTGAAAATCCCTGATTACATAAGTTTTTTTGGGAAATAAGTGTTTCAAATCACCCAGGCTGAGGGTATATCACTGTCGGCAAAGCCGACCTGCGTAGATGTTCACGGACTTAAAGGTAATTCAAATTTTGTGTAACTTCTTTCCTTCCTGTTCCAAAACCTCCTCCAATTCTTGCAGTTCCCGTTTGAAATATGCAAACAAAAAATACACACAATTTTCAATTTGACATCAATCAACGTCTCTTTATTGTCTTACAATTTAATCTCGATGTCAATTTTTAGCAATTTGTCATTTCCGACTTAAAGATGCAACGCTGCATGCGAAAGATATCTTCGTAAGCCATTGTCGTCAGTTTGGCATTCAGTTTCAGATGTCCGCTCAGGTTGCAAAGGCAACAAAAAAACAAATCAACATAAACATGGACAGGCAGCAATGGCTTTCGTCAGATAAACGAAGATATCCAGGAGACAGGCAGACAGACGGACAGACGAGTGCATGAACAAAAGGAGTGAAATTAAAATTTCCAAGTTGTCAGGTTTTTTAACAAGTTTCAGTAAACATCACACACTAAAGTCCCAAAAAATACGCAAAACTATAACAGTTGCAGCATACGCACATCTACAGCGTCAAGGTAAGAGTCAAGCAACATTTGGCAAACAAAAAAAAAACACAAACTAAACTGGACAAATTTCAACATTGTTTACTTCCATTTTGGCCAACAAAAAAGCAGCTGCCATCTGTCAACACAGGCTGTGTATTCTTTTTTCGTATAATGTTTGTAGCTCAGCCAAAAACAACTTTTGCCAAAAATAAGCCTACCTGCAACTGAAAAATAAAACGGACATCAGCAAAATTTGTTGATGGTTTGTTTATGCCAGTAGATTGTCTGTATGTATTTATATGTTTTTGTTTCAAAGCAAAACCATGCTAAGACTACTTCTTGAATGAAATGTTCTGCGATTATGTTAATTTATTTTTGCATTTTTTTAGGACTCTAGAATTCAACAGACTTTGTTGGTTCCTTTGAACGAACTTTGTACAGCAGCGATATGCCATTTCATTGTTGTCTGCAGGGGTTTATGTTGCTGCTTACCTTATTTGTTCAGAACAAACACAATAACAACAAATACCCTAAGACACCTTTTTTATGAAAAGTTTCACAACAAAGCTACTTCAAACGCCCGCTGTGTCATTTTGCATTCCATGTTCAATGTGAATGAATTGAAATTGATTGAGACACTTTAAACACTTTTTTTCGTTTGTAACATTGTGTCAATTTGTAGCGACTACCGATTGAAATATAGTCGCAGTGATTGTTATAAATGCTTGTAGGGTATAGAGGTTTAAAAAGTTTTATATAAGAGGGCCCACTGATATCACTTCCTCTATTGTTGCAAAGAAGTTATTTCGCTGTTGCAGGACCTGCAAAAATCGACTATTTGGGGACATTTTTAAAAATGTTTTATACATTTGAAAAATTGAGGAGTCAGTCCATTCATCTGTCCCTTTATCCATCTAAACCTTTTTAGTCACTATAAAGTTAGCAATTTTGATGGTGTTGGTCGAATAATATTTGAAGGTCGAAAATAACGAAAAAATCCTATGTGGGGAGTAGTCAAATACTTATGCGAATATCTTACTTACTTAGCTTGCCCGTTACAGAAAATTTATTCCATAAGCCGAACTAAGACAAGATCTCCAATTCTCCCAATTTGTTGCTTCGCCTTTTGGAATACCGTTCATCTCTTTGTCCAGTTGTTTGCTCCATCGATGCCTGCCAGTTCTGCGTGCACCACCATGTGGGACGTGTTTATACGCCTCTTAAGCCGGTTCATCATCGCTAATTCTTATCTACACTGGTGTGGTTGTATAGCAGATACAGTTCGTGGTTCATACGACGTCGATATTCACCGTCAATGTAGATTGGTCCGTAGATGTTTCGAAAAATGTTTCTCTCAAACACACCAAGCACTATCCTGCCTTATCTGCTTGCGCAAGTACCCAGGCTTCGGGATCATACATCAGCACGGGCAGTAGCAGTGTTTTGTAAATCGTTATTTTTGTTTGAAGATATGTGGCTTTGTTTTTAAACAGTTTACTTAAGCCAAAGTAGCATCTGTTGGCCAATACAATTCTTCTTTTTATTTTACATCTGATGTTGTTACTTGTGACGAAGTCTTTTACTACCTGAAAATTATAGGAGCCAACTTCAACAGTTGCTCCGAGCTCTATGGATGCATTCCGCGTCGATACCATCCACTTGGTCTTCTCGCCGTTTACCGCCAGACCCACTTTAGCAGATTCTTATTCGACCTTCATAAAGGTTTCAGTTACTTCTTTTACTGATCGACCCATGATGTCTATATCATCAGCACAAACAAGTAACATGTGGCTATTGGTGTAGATTGTGCCATTTATTTTAACGTTTGCCTCTCGTATAACCTTTTCGAGCAGAATGTTGAAGAGATCACATGAAAGGCTGTATCCTTGCCTGAAAGCTCTTTTTAGCCGCTCACACAATATGCCAGATACAATCTTATATGCAATAGGGATCAGACTTATTCCCCTGTAATTGGAGCACACACAGTCTCATCTCCATTCTTGTGGACTGGATATAGGATGTTTACGTTCTAATCGTCGGGTACGCGTTCTTCCTGCCAGATGGTGCTAACTAGCTGGTGAATACCCGCGTGTCGCCTCCGATTTTGAATAGGTCGGTCGGTAGGCCATCGGCTCCTGCTGCTTTAGTATTCTTCAGCCGGTTTATTTCTGTCTTTACATCATATTGGTCGGGTGGTCTTCGTTAGTATTGGATATCAACAGCTTGGAAAAATGCTCTTTCCATATTCTTAGCATACTACAGAAACAGATTTCAGTTACCAAATTACCTTGCTGGTCTCTACAGGAGCCTGTACCAAGCCATCAGTACCATTTAGTACTTTTCGCACATATAAGTACGCATTTTTTCCAAAACGACCTCATATCTACACTCCAAAAATCTTAATTCCAAATTTCAGGATTTTAACTTTATCCGTTCTCCCAAATTAAATTTGTACCGAATTTAGTACCATTTAGTACTTTTCGAATTCATGAGTACACATTTCCAAAACTACCTTCTTAACTTTCCGTCTTTAATTCTTATTCCAAATTTCAAATTTTTCCGTTCACATAATACTAAATGGTACGAAATGTAGTACAATTTAGTACTTTTCGTAAAAATGAGTACACATTTCTAATAACCAGCTACTTATATCAACCCTACTTCCCAACCTTGGTTCTCATTCCAAAGTTCAGTTAGCTCTATCGGTTCACATAATACCATATAGTACCCAATTTAGTACATTTTAGTACGTTTCGTACACTTATAGTTAGAATTTCTAAAAACCATTTGACATACCTATCCTACATTGAAAGTATAACACATCAGTGGCCCTTAGTCAAAATTTCATAATTGTAGCTCTTCCGGTTCGTCAAATATAAATTGTACCATATTTAGTAACTTTTAATACTTTTCGCACCGGTCTATTTCGAATTTCCCAAAACCAAGCCTTATCTGACATCTTCGGACTGAGAGTAACCCTCACCCAAAATTTCAAGATTATAGCTTCAGCCGTTTAGCATGGTCGTTGATTATCAGTCAGTCAGTGAATCATCATTACTCAACTCTTTTATAAATATAGAGAGAACATTCAAACTTAGAACGAGTATTAAATTTAGTTTATCCCATTTTATTTATATAAGTTTGTCTGTCGCATGACAATTGTCAATAAATGTCAAAAAATTTAATAAATAAATGATATTGTAGTAAAATGCTGAAGAAATAGAGTCAATTATGTACTTGTTAACTAACCATTTCAAATATTATTCCGCAACAAATGAAGTGAATGAA
Organism: Musca autumnalis; assembly: GCF_047663935.1. Lineage (NCBI taxonomy): Eukaryota > Metazoa > Arthropoda > Insecta > Diptera > Muscidae > Musca > Musca autumnalis. Next base: position 252,573,538 of record NW_027411644.1, read on the forward strand.
ATTTATTTTTATTAGATTTTTCTTGAAGGCGGTAACAACATTAACAACAACAAATTACAAATTATAACTCAATAAACAAAATGCAGTCAACAAAATCGCACAACAACAGCGTTTGGAAAAATTGCCTTACAACAATCACAGCGTCGTAGAGACTCAATGAATATTTATTAATTTGTTAAAAGGTCGCCCGTTTAGGTTATAATGGTACACGATTTGAAAGTATAACACAATGCACAGCGATTGTTGTAACCCAGTAAACGATTTTGGCATGGAATGAAATATATGATAACCAGAGATATTGTATAGAGGGATAATATATAACAAGGTGACGTAAAGGATGAAAGATAGCAAGTAACGGTCCTGACCGGCTTTAACGTGGTAAAGGCTTTAAAAACTTAGGTTTGTGCGTCGGGTAAGTAATGCTCCCCTAAAAAACAGCCTACTATGAAAAAACGGACGAACCCCGCAAACGTCTTAAGGACCATGATCTGCGAATCTGTACCTGGAATGTTCCCACTCTTTATAGAGAAGGTGCAGTTTACGCATTGGCAGATGTACATGAAAAGTACAAGGGCGATATAATTGCCATACAGGAAATACGATGGATTTGGAAAGCCGTCGCAACAACACCTAATGGTGACGCACTGTATTATAGCTGCTATGACACAAAGCATGAGTTTGGTGCGGATTTGTAGTTGGTCGTTAAAACATCTTTTCTCCAGCTTCATCCCAGTGAATGAAAGAATTGCTACAATACGGATAAAAGCAAAATTCTGCAACATTAGCTTTGCTTGCGCTCATGCTCCCATTGAAGACAAGGACGAACAGACCAAATATATATTTTACGGGCGCTTAGAAAAAAACATATGACATTTGCCGTGCCCATGGCATTAAAAATTATTTTCTACAAATTAAAATTATGTTTTAATGCCAAAATAGGAAAGGAGAGTATCTTTGGCCAAACAGTCGGGAAATTCAGTCTCCATACGAAAAAATACAACGCGGAAGTTGGACATCGGTAGGCTGCAATCACAACAGATAGCCACATCATATTCCACTCAACTGACCCAATTGCTAAATGAAAGCACTCCTCGTCCCGATAACATACTAGCACAATGGCAAAATATTGCCCACTCCATGCAAAGAGCCTCAACATCCATACTTGGATATCAGAGACCTCCACCAAGGAATCCATGGTATGATCAGGAATGTCGTGCTGCTACAGAAGAGAACAATGCGGCATATAGGGCTACTCTACAATCAGTAGCAAAGCGTAGCGCACGACAGGGGTATAGGGAGAAAAGGGGAGAAAAGGGGTATAGGGAGGAGGAGGAAAAAAGAGATAAATGGAAAATCAGAATTGTGAAAAAAATGAGATGTATAGGAGCCAGAATAAAATCCGAAAATTCTGCTAAATAGTGAAAAATCTAACTGATGGCTTCGGTACAGGCAAGTTCATTTGGTAACTGATACAGATAGCGTGCCCGACATATGGAAAGATCAATTTTCCAAACTGTATACTAGCGAAAACCACGAAGATACCACAAATCCGATCCCAGAAGATGGTATTGAATGAATACCGCCCTGTCAATATGAGGTAAAGACAGTAGTTCCAATGGCCCACATTTTTTCTTTGAGCAGACTGCGTATACTTAATATCACACGTTAAATTTCATGATGTTACTCATACGTTTTGGAACTAGTACAAGGAACTAGGAACTAGATTACCCAACTCTAAAAGACAGCAATAAACCGGCTATAGAATAATAATAAGGTAGCAGTAGCCAATTTTGACACGCTGATAAGCTGTATGCATCAGCTAGTTAACCCCATCTGGCAGGAAGACGATTGGAACGTGAACATCCTATATGCAGTCCTCCAGAAGGGAGATAAGACTGCGAGCTTCAATTACAGGGGAAAAAGTCTGCTCCCTATTGCATATAAGATAGTATCTGGCATATTGTGTGAGCGAATAAAGTCTATGGTCAATCAAATAATTGGACACTATCTGTACGGCTTTAGACCGGGCAAATCCACCTTTGACCAGATATATACCTTGAGACAAATCCTGGAAAAAGACCCAAGAAATGCAGATCGACACCTACCATCTTGTTGTCGATTACAACGCAGCCTTCTACAGCCCTATACGTTCAAAGGTATTCCAAGTCATGTCTGTAGTGCAATTCTCTATCTAATTTTTTGAGTTACCGACAATTGTCGGTAAAATTAAAATGTTTATATTTTCGGTAATTACCGATGTTTTTCGGTAAGTAAGCGACGAATAAAAAGTAGTCGTCAAATTCTACCGATAGCAAGAGTGTTGTCAACTTTTGTTTAGACTTTTCATTCATAATTTTTCGTTTTAATTTTACCAAGTTTTGTCGGTAACTGAAAAAATGTGTTAGAGAATCGCACTACAGATTTTTGGTATTCCCGCAAGGCTCATTCGGCTTTGTTAGTTAAAATAAGAAAGAACCTGTCCGAAAGAGGCTTCGGTTAAGGAGGCGGAATGTCGTGTGGTCAACATTCTGTTGGAAAAGGTTATACGAGAGATGCACGAAAACTAGGGGGCTAGGCAACACCGTGTGTTGCCAGGCGCCATTTGAAAATTTCTTTGGAAACTTTGACAGTTTCTTGCCTGGACGTACTCAGATCAGTCTGTCGTACGACCATGTTATGCGTTGTTTACAGTGACTTTAAAAATCACTTTGCAAAAAAAATGGAATTTACACGTAAACATTTTCGTCCATGAATTGTTTACAAATTTCGACGTGGATAGTCACGACAAGAATGCATCGATCAAATTAAACCTTTGTACCACCCATAAGACTATGAAAAACTAGTTTAATGAATATAATCGAGGCCCAAAATCTACCGTTGTGCCAGAAAAGAGTTATGCCGTGTGTGAACGGATAATGCGATATCGGCGAGATATATACCGTTAGATAGAGCCATCATTGGGCATTTCCTCCACCACCTAATATTTGATATTGCGTAAACACATGGCCGCAAAAATGGATTTTTCTCGTTAGATCCAGCGAAAATGGACAGTCGCTCAAAAAAGGCTCTTGTGGATTGTTTCAAAGAAATTGTACATAAAATCGATCGCGGCGCTTCGAACGACGTTTGTAAGATCGTCACATACGACGAATTTAGGATCTATGCTTAAGAACCCCAAACAAAGCAGGAATCGGCCGTTTGGGTCTTCGAAAACGAGCCAAATCCAACGAAAGTTGTTCATGTAAAAAACACTTAGTTGCAAAAAGTCGCCTGTTTCTTCGGATAAACTGACCGTGTGGCTACTATACCGCTTTAGAAATGTAGGACGGTTAATTCCGAATTTTACACTACAATTTTTTTGCCTGAAGTCTCCTGAGAAATTCGAAAAACGAACAAGAGAAGTCGAATCGTTCTGCATCATGACAATCAAGCTCCCATACATCGATTCAAACCAGCGCATGTTTGACCGGACAAAACGTGGAATTGGTAGGTCATCCGCCGTACAACCCAATGATTTCATTTGATTCCAGCACATCAAGAAAAAAGGCGGGGTAACGATTTTTGTCGCCTGAAGATGCTGTAAAAGCGTGCAAAAACCATGTTTTGGGGTTTTCAAGCCGAGTGGAAAAAGTCTATAGATGTCTTCTATAAAAATTAATTAATTTAAAAATTTATCCCTTTTTATAACCTCAGCATTTATGCTAACGAGGGTATATGGAAATATTCAAAAATGTTTTACAATCGTTGAAGTTAAGGTTCACCATTTAATAAGTCGCGAACTGTTAATATATTTTATAAAATATGAATATATTTACATGAACTGAAGTGTTTTAGCCACGATCTTTTAATATGGACCATAACAAATAATTTTCGTGGAAGCTGCGTTGGTGGTAATATAAAAAAATGGGTAAAAATGTGTTGAAAGTAGCAAGCTTTTTTGTGTTTTTTCTTGATTTCTGGTCAAACGAGGGAAAATTCAGACCTGAGCTCAAAGAAAGGATTGACGAATACCCCCTGGGCAACATGATGCTAATGTGTGACTTTTCGATATATACAGTGCATCCCTCTTAAATCGATGCTGACATTTTGAAGTTTTGAAATCGGGGTTTTTTGAATTTTTCTTATAATTGGAGGGCGCAACCAGATAATGACCTAATCTATTTATTGGATTGTAGAACTCGTGATTCCACGTCGTTTGATGTATATCTCATGAGTGTGCTCCCCACAGCTCCCTAGTAATAGTCGAATTTTTGGTGCGTAATTTTTCTTTAAAAACCTATTTTTTGGCTTCAAAATTTACAACTATGACTCAGGTACCCTTGAACCCCGCGTGATTTTAGTTTTTTTCCGCGCCGGATTCAATGAGCCCTACCGCGATCGAATCCATCCACTAAAACCGCTGATATAGATACCCTGAAAATAGGAAAATAAGCAAAATTTTATTTTGACTAATCCGCATACTTAACCGCCATTGCCCTTAAATTTTTTTACATAAATGGAATCCTTTATACACGATTATAAAATTTGTCAAAAAGGTGTGTCATGAATTTCAGAGATTCGGGAGTAGTATTCGTATTTAACCAAAAATAGAATCAGGTAGCACATCCGCGGTTCTTGACGAATCTGTATAAAATTTGTCTTATTGACGTATTTTTAACAGGGGGTCACTGAAATCGGATGCGCCTTATAATCATATGAACATCGCGTTATTTTTACCCACATGAAGCATTTTGGTGTAGTAAGATGCAACTGATGGCACACTTTGGCGGTTAAATGAAACATGGAAAAATGCAAACATATTGACAGAGATGCACTCGCTCTATGCGAAAAGCACATGCGCCTCAACTGATTTTAACTATTTCGCGCGTTATACGGTTTTTAACTTTTATGTTTTTTCTTTGATTGTAATATCTATATCACTCTTTACTTTCTAATTCCATTGCTTATCACACTATGCAAATATACTTTCACGATGATAAACTATTTTCCTTGAAGAGGTTTTAGCAAAATAATTCAGGTTTTGTTAGGAAATTTAGCGAAATAGTAGAATAACTCCAAAAAATGTTCTCAAATTTTTCGCATTAAACCAAAAAATATATTCTTGAAATAATGTTCCAACAATAAACTTTTGTCTTTTGTTGTAGCTGCAATATGCAATTTAAAATCCTAATCAATAACATTTTGGTCTCACATTTTTCTGGACATTGTCAAGATTCTGTACGTATTTTTAATTTATTTTTTAGAGATTTTTATGGACTCTGAGTAAGAATAAATAAAATTTACTCCAAGATTCCTTCATTATTTTTTGATTTTCCGCGAAAATGAAAATAAATTTAGCTAATATTTAGGCGTCTACGGATAGATATTAAATGTTGTTACCGATTTTTATATACATTTTGGTATTACAACACAAAGGGAATTTTTAAATATTTTTTCTTTATAAGGGAATAAAACCCCCCATAACTTTTGGGCGCAGCATCCAATTTTGTGAACGCGAACATATTTGAAACCACGATTTTTTTCTGAACCCATGTAACAAAAATCGTGAATGTGCTTGTCAAAATTTTTTTAATTTTTTTCTCGATGGAATTGTAAAGGAAATTTGAATTTTACCATATACACTTTCATACGGGCAAAATGTGTCTCATCGAAATTATGGTTTTAGACCCCAAGTATGTTTCAGACAATTTGGAGTCGATTGAGCAATGTCCGTCCGTCTGTCTGTCTGGCTGGCTGGAGCGCACGATAACTCTCGAACGGATCTGCCGATTCGGTCCAAAATTTGGCTTTCGTAATATTTTGTCCAAACCTAGTCTACGTTCGAAGATGGGCTATATCGGTCCACTCCTTCTGGTACCTCCCCAACAAAAGTTCGAAAATGTTCGGGAAATTTGTGCGCACGATAACTCTTGAAAGGAGTAACCGATTTGGTCCATACTTTGCACATCGTGAAATTTGTACCAGACTTAGATAATGTTTTAATATGGACTCAATCAGTCCACTCCTTCGGGTACCTGCCACACAAAACTTCGGAAAAGTTCAGTTTAGGGTCATCTCTCGAATCGCTTTGATTTTTGTTTTAGCAACTTGTATTCACTGCCCCCCATACGACGGTACAAGTTTCATTAGCGAAAAGTCCATACTTCCTGAGAAAATAGCATGAAAGTTGCAAAAACAACCCCTATGACCGTGTGAGGTGGTTGGAGCGCAAGATAACTCTAGAATGGATTTGCCGGATAACTCTAGAACGGATTTGGCCTTAGTAATATTTTTTCTAAACATAGTTAAAGTTCGAAGATAAGCCTCCCCCATAAAATTTCAAAATTGTTCGGAAAAATTGTTCGTACGGTAACTCTTGAAGGGCGAGGCCGAATTGGTCCATACTATACACATCCTAATATATCTACCAGATATAGATCAGGTTCAAATATGGACTATATTTATCCACTCCATCTGGTACCTCCCACACAAAATTTCGGATAAGTTCACTTTAAGACCTGATATCGAATCACTTTGAATTCTATTGAAGCAACTTGCATTCGCTACCTCAATTGCGACGGTAAATGCTTTTCCAGGGGCAAGTCCATACTTCTTGAGCAAACAGCCCGAAGGGTGTAAAAACCCCCCTATGGCACCATATGTAGTTACTGGAGATCCACTTCCATAATGGTCAATGCCGATCCATTCCTTTTAGAATCTCCTCCGCAAAACTTTTGATCTTTAATCCTAATCAACATTTCTGTCGGTTCAAAAATTTTTAAAATCCCCTAAATACATACCTTTTTTAGGAAAAAAAAAATTGTTTCAATATACACAGGCTGAGGGTATATCTCCGTCGACAAAGCCGACTGATACTTTTTTACTTGTTAATTAAAAAATATGTAATTTAAAATTGTATCCCTTTTTTTAATTTTGCAGAACCAATTTGACTTCTTGAATAACCTGTTCTATATTAAAATCCCGGACTGAGTCATAATATAATTTTCCAACTTTATTTTACATTAATGATAAATTTGCTTCTTTCAAAATTTGTCATATTTGTTGCACTGGGTTCAAACCCCTGCAGTGCTCATACACATACATACCTCTTGGCTATACAATAAATTCCTGCATGGTTAATAGGCCGCAAATAATGATTGCGTGCAAACAAACGATCTCAGTGTTTTGTTATGTCTTTAACTCTCTTACTCTACCTCAGGCTGCTGCAGTCAGGCATTGTGTTGGTTGTTTTGACCGACAGTATGTCTTTTCGTGATCTTTTGCTGCTAAACAATGCTCCGGCCAAATGAATTCACATTTCAAAGTTTTGCGCATGCGCGACCTACTGCACTCTAAACATAACAACAGCATGAATAAAAATTCATATTAAGAAAAGTCTTAAATTCGCGTTCACACACATACACATTTATGAATAACCAAAACAATTGGCACTCGATGAGAACTTACTTAGTATGTTTATAAATGCCTTCAATTTTGAACATTTATGTTTTTTTTCTCCCTGTATGTAACTACAACGAGATAGCCTTTTGTTTGTTTGTAGTAGGTGTTTATACCTTTTTTCATAGAAGGTTAAACCAGGTCAATTGGAAATTCATTACAGCGAACAAAAGACAATGCAAAAAACTGTTCTGTAATTTTGTGTTTATTTTAAAAGGGAAGAGAAAAAAGAGAATATGTTGTAAAAAAAGAAACAATTGGGGTGAAAGTCCACATGGGTTTGGTTGTTGGTCGATTGTTTTGGTTATAATGTACTTGCATGGCTATGCTAGGTTAATTTATTTTGCAAACTTTTAACAACCAGCAACACCAACTGCACCAACTGCTTTGTTGTGTATTAGCTTAGCTAGCATGTCCAATTAGTCTTTGTTTATAAATTTGTCTGTAAAATGACATGTGAAGGGTTCAGAGTTATGTTGCAAAAATTCGGAATTTGTTAAATAGATTAGGGACTTTAGTTAGGGGATATTCATTTTGTTAGGAAATGACAGCGATGTGAATAAATATTTGTTGGAATGATATGGAGAGGATATTCTAAATAACAAACGTGTAAACATTATTAACTATCAAGTTCGTGACGTAGGCACATAAAAATCGGACCTAGTTATTCCACTGACAGATCCAATCAACACAGTCTACACCAAAAAATCTTAATCCTTGTTATATAGGATTGTTTTGGAACATTCGGGTCATTATTGAGAATAAAATTATAGCGTTGTAACAAAGACCACAGAAACTAATAAAAGTTTTGTGCTAGAGATGTATGAAAATGTGTCCTTAAATATAGACGTATTTAGGGTCCCTTATCGTAGGATGTATTGGCATCTTCTACCAAAAATGAATGACCCCCACCATAAAAATCCAATCAGGTACTGCAACGAAAGCATATTATTATTCTTTCCTACGGGAAGAATCTTCATCTGCTCATTTAAATGGTCCACTGAAGACATCAGGAGGGCAACCTGTACAGCTCTCGAGACAGCTATCTAATAGGTCCAAATCTTGATACTTTTTATGTATTATCGAATATTTGCCTAAGCACCCAGGGGTATTAGATTATGTTCGAAGTTAGATCATATTGGTCCACTTCTTAGGGTACATTCCCACAAAAGTTCAAAAATGTTCGGTAAAACTGTGCACGTGATAACTCTCCAAAAAGAGAACTTGATTTGGTCCAAGCATTGCATGTCGTAGTATTTCTTCCAGACATAGATCGTCTTTAAATATAGCAGCATGTTGTGCTCGAATCCCCTATTATGGCGGTACATTTTTTTCGGGGACGAGTCCGCACTTCCTGAGATAATGTCCCAAGAGCTCTAAACAATCTTGTCGGTGCTAACCGATGAACATTATAATTTAGGAATACGATTTGGTCCACATTTTGTACATCGTAAAATTTTCTCCCAAAAGTATATAAAGATCCAAGAAAGTGCATACATGAAATCTTTTTTTCGAATACCTCCCTCACGAAAGCGAACAATTTTTGCTTAAGTTTAGTTCAATGGTTTTTCGAGGACCATTTCCAATTTATAACCGAAAGTACTCTTTGTGGTCCTGTTTACAGCCATATAATGTTTTTTTTTTTTTCGTAGACAAGTCCGTGCTTCCTGCCATGTTAGTCGGGAAGATCTAACAAAATTGTTGAGTACATATTTTATGATCTTCCGGAATGACATTTATACAATAAATGTTTATTTTTCTTACCATACCATATATATACCACACTAATACCGTGTGGGGAATTTTGTCCTGATAATGAAAAAGAAAAACAAACCAATCTAAAGTTGACGAACCCCGCAAACTTTTTAAGGATCATGATCTGCGAATCTGCACCTTGAATGTTCGCACTCTTTATAGAGAAGGTGCAGTTTACGCATTGTCAGATGTACTTGAAAAGTACAAGGCCGACATTACTGCCATACAGGAAAAACGATGGAACGGGAAAGGCGTCACAACAACACCTAAAGGTGACGCACTGTATTATAGCTGCGATGACACAAAGCATGAGTTTGGTTGCGGATTTGTAGTTGGTCGGAGGTTAAAACATCTGGTCTCCAGCTTCACCCCAGTGGATGAAAGACTCGCTGTAATTCGATTAAAATCAAAATTCTTCAACATCAGCTTTATTTGCGCTCATGCTCCCACTGAAGACAAGGACGAACAGACCAAAGACATATTTTACAAGAGCTTAGAAGAAACTTATGATCGCTGCCCTGCCCATGACATTAAAATTATACTAGGCGATTTTAATGCCGAAATTGGAAAGGAGAATATCTTTGGTCCAACAGTCGGGAAATTCAGTCTCCACAGTGAAACATTTGACAATGGTATGAGGCTTATAGACTTTGCAGCTGCAAGAAACATGTTAGCGGTACCAGATTTAAGCATCTCGATATTCATAAGGGAAGATCAAAGAACAAGAAATCAAATTGATCACGTTGTAATAGATGGAAGACATGCATCAAGCGTGTTGGATGTACGATAGTTCCGAGGAGCAAATATAGACTCGGACCACTAACTTGTTGCAGCATAGGTACGTACCAGATTAAAAGTAGCAAACAAAGTGCGAACAGATACAACACGGAAGTTGGACATCGGTAAGCTGCAATCGCAACAGATAGCCACAGCATATTCCACTTAACTGGCCCAACTGCTTAATCAAAGCACTCCTTGTCCCAATAACATAGCAGAACAATGGCAAAACATTGCCCACTCCATGCAAACAGCCGCAAAATCATTACTTGGATACCAGAGACCTCCACCAAGGGATCCATGGTATGACCAGGAGTGTCGTGCTGCTACCGAAGAGAAAAATGTGGCATATAGGGCTACTTTACAATCAGTAGCAACGAGTAGTGCACGAGAGAGGTATCGGGAGAAAAGGAGAGAGGGGAAACGTCAGAAACGTCTTTTCCACAGGAAAAACAGAGAGATGGAAAAGCGGGAGTATGAACAAATCGAGATTTACAGGAGACAGAATGAAGTCCGAAAATTCTACCAAAGAGTGAAACATCAAACTGATGGCTTTGGAACTGGCACATCCTCCTGTAGAGACCAGCAAGGTAATCTGGTAACTGATACAGATAGTGTGCTAAGGATATGGAAAGAGAATTTTTCCAAACTGTTGGTATCCAATAGTAGCGAAGTCGACGAAGATACCACAGATCCAATCCCAGAAGATGGTATTGAATGTATACCATCCGGCCAAGATGAGGTAAAGACAACAATAAACCGGCTGAAGAATAATAAGGCAGCAGGAGCTAATGGCCTACCAGCCGAGCTGTTTAAAACCGGACGCGACACGCTGATTAGGTGTATGCATCAGCTAGTTAGCTCCATCTGGCAGGAAGAACGCGTACCCGACGATTGGAACCTGAGCATCCTGTGTCCCGTCCATAAGAAAAGTGATAAGACTTTATGCTCCAACTGTAGGGGCATAAGTCTTCTCCCTATCTCCTACAAGATAGTGTCAGGGATATTGTGCGAACGACTAAAGCCCATGGTCAACGAAATAATTGGACCATACCATTGCGGCTTTAGACCTGGCAAGTGCACCATTGACCATTGAGGCAGATCGACACCTACCACTTTTTTGTCGGTTATAAAGCAGCCTTCGACAACCCGCTGCGTTCAAAGGTATTCCAAGCCATGTCTGAATTTGGTATCCCCGCAAAGCTCATCCGGCTTTGTAAGATGACTTTAACTGATACTAGGTCCTCAGTTAAAATTGGAAAGAACCTCTCCGAAAAATTTTGTACCAAAAGAGGTTTCAGACAAGGAGACAGCCTTTCGTGTGACCTATTCAACATTTTGCTGGAAAAGGTAATACGAGATGCAAATGTCAAAAGAAATGGCACAATTTACACTAATAGCCACATGTTACTTCCTTGTGCTGATGACATAGACATCATGGGACGATCAGTAAAAGAAGTAACCGATACCTTTAGGAAGGTCGAAGCAGAATCTGCAAAAGTGGGTCTGGCGGTAAACGGCGAAAAGACCAAATTGATGGTGTCGACGCGCAAAGCATCCATAGAGCTCGGACCAACTGTGAAATTTGGTACCTACAATTTTGAGGTAGTTAAAGACTTCTACCTCGGCACTGCCATAAACACAACGAGCAACATCAGTTTTGAAATAAGAAGAAGAATTGTATTGGCCAACAGATGCTACTATGGTTTAAGTAAGCAATTTAAAAAGAAAGCCACATCTCGTCAAACAAAAATAACACTATACAAAACGCTGATACTACCCGTGCTAATGTATGGCTCCGAAGCATGGGTACTTGCACAAGCAGATAAGGCAGTGCTTGGTGTGTTTGAGAGGAAAATTCTTCGAAAGATCTTCGCTTATTTGCGTTGACGGTGAATATCGACGTCGTATGAACCACGAGCTATATTAGCTATACAAATACATGAATTTTGTTAAACGCATCGAGATGCAACGATTGCGTTGGCTATGCCACATCATAAGAATGAGCGATGATGAACCCGCTGAAAAGGCGTATGAATACATGCCACAAGGCGGTGCACCCAGAATCGGCAGGCCTAAGCTTCGATGGAGCATACAAATTGATGAAGAAATGAAAAGGCGCGGTATTCAAAAAAGTCAAGCGAAAAACAGAGAGGAATGGAGATCTTTTCTTAGTTCGGTCTATGGAACAAATGTTCTGTAATGGGCCAACTAAGTAAGTAAGTAGTATAAATAAAAAACAAGTAAAAAAGTGTCAGTCGGCATTGCCGACAGATATATACCCTCAGACAATGTGAAGTGAAACTTTCACCTACGGACAGATCGAATGTATTTAAGGTCTCTTCAGAATTTTGTGGCCTTTTTGGACATTTGAACTTGCCGTCAAACATGTGGATTAGGAACTAACTGCACTAAGGCACAAATGTTGAAATTTTGTGGGGGAGGTACCCTTAGAGAGGACCGATATGGGCCATTTTAGAAGTTAAACTAAATTTTGACAAAATATTAGGAGATCCAAAGTTTGGACCAAATTGGTTGCCCCATTCAAGTGATATCGTCCTACCATGTTAGTGACATTTTTTAAAAATTGGGGAGAAGTACCGGAAGTTGTGGACATGTATTGCCCCATGAAACTAAGTTTGGATATAATATGACGGATACCAAATGTTGGACCAAATCGGTTGAACATTTCGAGAGTTATCGTGCTCTCCGACCGCCACATATGGTAACATAGGGACACCTTTCGGACTGTTTTCCCAAGAAATATGGGATTGCCCCTGAAAAAACTTTTACCGTCGTAATGGAGGTAGCGAATGCAAATCGCTTCAACAAAAATCAAAGTAATTCGAGAGCAGGTCTTAAAGTGAACTTATCCGAAATTTTGTGTGAGAGGTACCAGAAGGAGTGGACAAATATAGTCCATATTCGAACCTGATCTATATCTGGTAGATATATTAGGATGTGCAAAGTATGGATTACATCGGTCACTCCCTTCAAGAGTTATCATGCGCAAAAGTTGTCCGAACATTTTTGAACGTTTATGGGAGAGGTACCTAAAGGAGTGGAACGATATGGCTTATCTTCGAATTTAAACTATGTTTGGACAAAATATTACGAAGGCCAAATTTTGGACCGAATCGGCAGATCCATGCGAGAGTTATCTTGCGCTCCATCCACTACACTCGGTGTAATAGGGGCTTTTTGCATCTTTCAGGATATTTTCTCAGGAAGTATGGACTTGCCCCTGATGAAACTTGTACCGTCGTATGGGGGCAATGAATACAAATTGTTGCAACAAAAAGCAAAGCGATTCGAGAGCAGGTCCTAATCTGAACTTATCCGAAATTTTGTGTGGGATGTACCCGAAGGAGTGGACCTATTGAGTTCATTTTGGAAACTCATCTAAGTTTAGTAGAAATTTCACGATGTGCAAAGTATGGGCCAAATCGGTTACTTCATTCAAGAGTTATCGTGCGCACAAAATTTCCGAACATTTTCGAACTTTTGTGGGGGAGGTACAGGAAGGGGTTGACCGATATAGCCCATCTTCGAACTTAAACTAAGTTTGGACAAAATATTACGAAAGCCAAATTTTGGATCGAATCGATTGATCCGTTCGAGAGTTATCGTGCGCACCAGCCAGCCAGACAGACGGACGGACATTGCTCAATCGACTCCAAATTGTCTGAAACACATTTCGTCCAAACATACTTGGGGTCTAAAACCATTATTTCGATGAGGCACATTTTGCCCGTATGAAAGTGTATATACCCTCGTTAGCATAAATGCTGAGGGTATAATTATAATCAATTTACAACTGATTTTGGCCTACGCTGACTTTAACCTTGCAATGTAAGGTGGTTGGGTTCAATTCCAAGTTTGAGCGATGGTATTTCAATTGACGATATTCAAAATATCTGATCTTGAATGTTATATATATTGCCCCACGATGACGGGTTCTTTGATATCGAATTGACCGGGAACCGTAATAGATCAGCGTACCGGACAGCGACTGCCACCTCAGTGTTCATATGTTCGTAGTTGTGTCGTTTTTCTGTGTTGATACAGCATGTAGATATCGGAAAGGGGTTGCTCCCCTGCAAACAAAAACTATCGCTAAAGTGACTTAAGGTAGAGTTACATTAGGCAAATATTTGCTCCAGCGACCAGCAGTGTGCGCTTACTTAGAGCAAGTTAGCATAAATTCAATGTATTATTAACACTCACTTGATCTCAGTAAGCGCACAATGCCGGTCGCTGGAGCAAATATTTGCCTAATGTGAACTTACCTTTAGGCTTGCCGCCAAAGGCAATGAAAACAGTAGCGGCGATAGTCGCAAAAGTCACCCTGAAGTGACCTCCGTTGTGAAGAAATGAACCACGCCTGGCTGTCGTCTTGGAAGTCACTCCAGCGACACTTTTTGGAGATCATTTCCGCGATAGTTCTTGGAATTAAAAAATATATATATTTTTTTGTTTTAATTTTTTTATTTATTTTGTTTAAAGTACGCGGTTAGAGAATTTATAATTTTTTCATTTTAATTTTTTATTTTTATTTATTTGTTTAAAGTACGCGTTTTTAGAATTTATAATTAGGAATTTCCGCCTACATTAATTTTTCTCATTTTAAAAATGTGATGTTGTGTTGTTGCCTAACTTGGGAAGCGAACCCGAACCTTCAGAGTGCAAAGCGGGTATGCTTACCACTGCACCACCGTGTCATATAATTTTCAGATAGAAAAATGTCCCATATTTGCTCAATGCTTTAAATAAATGTAAACAATCGCTTTGGAAGTCACTCAGGCGTCACTTCGAAGTGTCGGCATACGCGATAAAAGGTAATGGTAATAATGCTATAGAAATTGTTTGTGCAATGCACTAACGATCTTTCTTGGCGTGTCTCCGGAATGACGTCTTAGGCGAGGGAGTGTGGAACTCACATCCAAATGTTGGCAGGGTCTGGACACATCTATGTGAGGAACTATGTGAACACAGCGACCAGTGTGTCGTATACGTCATCAGAATACCAGGAAATATTCACTTTATGAGTCGGCTGTGTAAGAAAGCGCATCACCAATTGCAGCTTACAGCATTGTGATTGTTATAATGTATTCAGTAAAAATCCATCCAGTAGTGCGATTCTCTAACTCATTTTTTGAGTTACCGACAAAAATCGGTAACTTTAAAACTCAAAATTATGAATGAAAAGTTCACATAAAAGTTGACCACACTGTGGCTATCGGTACCGATTTTTGTCGGTAACTCCCAAAATGTGTTAGAGAATCGCACTACAGAAGTGAAGTTGGTAGTCCAGTCAAAATAGAATAGAATTCCCAAAGGTGGAGAGGCAGGGTATGTCATTAGAAGTAATGTCCTAAAAGTCCTCACCCCCAAGATTTTCAAGTTCAAAATCATTTTTTTGGAGAGTTTATTCAGTTGGGGTTTCTTAAAAACGGCAAGACATATAAAAAACCGTCTGTAGTAAAAGTTGTATAGTTACAAATTGTCTACAAGATGGGTCTTTACGGTTCTTAAAACTAAATCACCATTCTTATGATGTCACGTTCTAAGAGTAGAAACGGGTCTAACACGGTTTTTGAATCTGGATGTTCGGGACAAATAACCGGATCCGCCCCCCAAGAAAATTATACATTTCCGTAATCAGAGCATTTATCCCTACCTCTGCAAAAATCAAAGACTACATTGATCACTACCGTTGCTTAGTTTTCAAGTAATATGGGTTACGCCTTTTTTATACCCTCCACCATATGGAGGGTATAATTAAATTTGTCATTCCGTTTGTAACACATCGAAATATTCGTCGGAGACCCTATAAAGTATATATATTATTGATCAGCATAAAATTCTATGTCGATTTGACCATGTCCGTCTGTCCGTCCGTCCGTCAGTCCGTCCGTCTGTCTGTCTGTTGAAATCAAGATACAGCTCGCAATTTTAAAGATAGAGAGTCAAAATTTGGTACAGAAGTTTTTATTACTTGCAGGATGGTTGGTATTGAAAATGGGATATATCGGTCCACGTTTTGATATAGCCCCCATAGAACGGTACCTCCCGATTTTCGGTATTTTTAAGGTTTTAGCTTCATTATCCTGCCAAAATGGCTAAAATTTGGTACGTAGTCTTCTTTAGGGGTATAAAACTTTCCCCCAGAATTTTGTCGGAATCGGTCCACACCTTCATATAGCCCCCATAGAATGGTACCTCCCGATTTTCGGTATTTTTAAGGTTTTAGCTTCATTATCCTACCAAAATGGCTGAAATTTGGTACGTAGTCTTCTTTAGGGGTATAAAACTTTCCCCCAGAATTTTGTCGGTATCGGTCCACACCTTTATATAGCCCCCATAGAACGGTACCTCCCGATTTTCGGCATTTTTAAGGTTTTAGCTTCATTATCCTACCAAAATGGCTGAAATTTGGTACGTAGTCTTCTTTAGGGGTATAAAACTTTCCTCCAGAATTTTGTCGGTATCGGTCCACACCTTTATATAGCCCCCATAGAACGGTACCTCCCGATTTTCGGTATTTTCAAGGTTTTAGCTTCATTATCACACCGAAATGGCTGATATTTGGTACTTAGTATACGTTGGTGGTATAAAACTTCCCCCAGAACTTTGTCGGTATCGGTCCATGCCTTCATATAGCCCCCATAGAACGGTACCTCCCGATTTTCGGTATTTTCAAGGTTTTAGCTTCATTATCACACCGAAATGGCTGATATTTGGTACTTAGTATACGTTGGTGGTATAAAACTTCCCCCAGAACTTTGTCGGTATCGGTCCATGCCTTCATATAGCCCCCATAGAACGGTACCTCCCGATTTTCGGTATTTTGAACGCTTTGGCCTCAATATTCCACCGAAATGGCTGAAATTTGGTATTTAGACTTTGTTGGGGGTGCTCAAACTTCCCCTTTAAATTTGTCGGTATAGGTCAACGCCTTCATATAGCCCCCATAGAACGGTACCTCCCGATTTTTTGTAATACTGAAGATTGTGACGTCAATATCCAACCGAAATGGCTGAAATTCGTTATTTCGTCTTCCAAGAGTTATAAAATATTCCAGAAGAGTATTATCAGTATAGGTCCACATCTTCCTATATTCCCATAGAAGCGTACTTCTTGACTTTCGGTATTTTTTAAGTTTTAGTCACATTATCTTACCGAAATATAGGAAATTTGGTATTTAGTCTTCTTTGAGCCTAAAAACTTTCCGTCAGAAATTTGTCGGTATAGATCGACTTTTGAAATTGCCCCCATAGAATGGTGCCTCACATTGTTTTACCAAAATTGCTTAAATTTAGTATTACGTCTTCTTCATACACGAAAGGAAACTAATTATTCCATTTTACTTCAATACAACTTGTGGTGGAGGGTATAACAAGTTCGGCCTGGACGAACTTAACGCCGTTTTTACTTGTTGTGTTTTGAGTCGTTATTTTTAAACGTTGAAGAGCAGAGCATGTACTTATTTTAGATTTATGTATCAGATTCCATCAAAGAACGAATTTCGATTTTCATGTTTGCCATTTCTGGTCAATTTAAATAAAGCAATTGGTTTATTTATTTTCATGATCTACCCGACTACGCGGTGGTATTTTTGATATTTGCAAAAAAAAAAAATATGCTAAAAAGTAATAATCTTACCTATTAATTAATTAAATATTTCTTTTATTATTTTCAGGTACGTGCCAAATATTTTAATTTTGCAAGACTCTTATGGTAAGCTTAACCAAAATAATGTTTTAAATAAAAGCGGAAATGATATATTTTAAGTTTGCAAATTTCGTTATTACGTAATGTAATTAATTTTTGTGAAAATTCAGAAAATGTATTTTAATACTGGAAATGCTGTGTCACTGATGACAAATGTACAATAAATATCTGTGAAGTCATTCAGCATGAAACTGCATTTCAGTTTCATCGTATGTTTTTTTTTTATTATTTTGCATTTCTCATTATCCGGACTGACTTGACTGACTGGCACATCACATATGTTCTACTTCAGTGATTTTCTTAAATGGCCAAAAAGGAAATGGAAAAATACTTTTTAAGACAATTATTTGCAAATGTTAACAATATTGTTGTTATTTCTGTTTTTGTTGTTGCTGCTGCTGCCATTGTTGTTATTTTTTTATTTAATCACTTTGCTCCACATTCACATACGCGTCCACACACTATACAATATGCAAATGTGACTTCTCCCTGGCATTTTATTTGTTTGCTATCTTCATCATTGTTTCACATTGTCACTTTAGTTTGCAACAATTTTTCCTTAAATAGCAGCGGCAACAGCAAATTGTGTCTATGTGAATAAAATTGTTTAAGAAAAAAATTTAGGGATTGGCTCCTCTTGGGGTAATTATTTTATGTGATGAGGGGGCTACTTGTTTTTTGCTGCTGCCATTCAGCTCTGTGGTATTGAGCGAACAACAAACATTTGCATTGCTAATTTTAAGTGTCTTCTAGATTTATTAATTGAGATATAAATGCCTACATTAACAGCAGCGGCAGGCAGCTGCCGGCTACAAAATAAAACTTTCTTGAACAATTAAATTTAGGAATTCATGCATAAATGATTATTGTAAGAAAAAAACTGTAGTACATATAAAAAAATTCTGTAACGAGGTCTTTAAGGTATGTACAGTGGACACACTAAGGTTCATAATACCTTAATTAAATTTGAGATATGTTCACAAAGTATGAATGAGACTACATATACTACATATTTGCTTTTCACCTCATTATGGAGATTTAATGGTCTGTTTCACTAAAACGATTCGAATACAAATTCGTTCGAACTAATACAAAACTCCATTTTTTTAAAAAATATGTTTTGAATTGTTTTTTTTTTTTCAGTCAAACAAACATTTCCCACAACAACAGGAGTTTGGTAGTAATTCGAACGAATTTGAGAGAATTAGAGAAACAGGCCAATAGTTTGTCACGGTGCTCATGAGTCAAATTTAACTGGAAGGTGCTTACACCTGGGAAAAATGGTACAACCTAGAAAAATTACATAAGCCAGTCTTGTAGAGAATTTTCACAGCTATAAGATTTTCTCAGGTCCCATGCTGATAAGACTTGCCGTATTCAAGCAAAATCGCGAAACCCTAACAAAAAAACCTAAAAATGTAAACTGAGCTTCTTTATCTCAACATTTTCTTTAGCTCCATTTCGATTGGACTTGCGGTTTCCAAGCAAAATCGTGAAAACCTAAAAACACCTAAAAATGTGAATTTTGACCGCGATTTATTTAAAAATCCCTACAGTGATTTTTTTCTTGTTTTTGGATTTTTCTCATCTATGAATATTGCTGTTTCAGAATTCACAAAAACTTCGCCTGTGTAAGCGGTTTTCATTAAAAGTTAGGTAAGGCGCACCCTTCATGGCATTGTTTTATAAGAGGGTGATACAGTCAGTGCATTGCCCCAATTTGAACTTCAATATACCAAAAATGGTAAAACCTACGAAAATACCGTAAAGGTCAATCATGTAGAGAATTTTCATAGCTACAACATTTTCTTCAGTCTCATTTTGATAGGACTTGCGGTTTCTAAGCAAAATCGTGAAAATCTAAACAACCCCTAAAAATGTCAACTTGAATCGCGATTTAATTAAAAAGCGCTCCGGCGATTTTTTTGTTTTTTGATTTTTCTCATCTATGAAGATTGCAGTTTCAGAATTCGCAAAAACTTCCTAGGTGTAAGCACCTTCCATTTAAATTTGATTCAAGAGCACCGTGTTGTATGTGGGTATTTATCACGTTCATTATATTTATTTTTTGATGTCATAGCTTTGGAAATTCATTATGAAGTATCACATAAATTCCCTAATTACTTTAAAATTATTTTCACACTATTTGATATTAATTAAAATATTTATTTTACCTTGTCACGCAAATAATATAAATCATCACAAATGTATTCAACACTTTGTCTGCGAGCGTAATAAATTTATTTGAATAAAAAAATAAAAATATGCTAAATGTAAATTAGTTGCTATACAATAGTTAAAAGCCAGACAAACTCACGACATATTTTAAAATTTATTATATTTTTAACGCTTAATTAAAAGCAGATCATAAGCTAGCGATAATGATACAATATTATAATGACAATGAGCTGTTGAGTTATTTATGAAATTTTAATTTTTCTGGGACAAAATAAACCTTTTTTATGTGAAATTTAAAAATACAAAAACATTAACAACAATAAATTATTTGTAGCTTCTCATTATGAATGTCACGATGCGCATTAACTAAATTTAAATGAAAGGTTCTTACACCTTGAAAGTTTTTACGGTTTCTGAAACTACAATATTCATAGATGAGAAAAATCAAAAAAAAAAAAAAAAAAACAAAAAAATCGCCGGAGGGATTTTCAAATAAATCGCGGTAAAAGTTCAAATTTTTAGGGCTTTTTTAGGTTTTCACAAGATCATGACTGCAATTTCCCAACTTAGACTTATATTTGTCAAAAATGATACTACCTTGTAAAAAATTACGAAAACCAATCTTATAGAGAATTTTCACAGCTATAAGATTTTTCCTCGTCACATTTCGATAAGTCTTACCGTTTTCAAGCACATCGTGAAAACCTAACAAAAAAAAAACCTAAAAATGCGACCTGAACTTCTATATCCCAAAAATGGTAAAACGTAAGAAAAAATCATAACAGCCAATCCTCTGCAGAATCTTCACAGCAAAAGAATTTTCTTTAGCCCCATTTCGAAAGGACTTGCCGTTTCCAAAAAAAAAAAACGCGAAAACCTAAAATAAACATAAAAATGTGAATTTTGACAGCGATTTATTTAAAAATCCGTCCAGCGATTTTTTCTGGTTTTTGGATTTTTCTCATCTATAAACATTGCTGTTTCAGAATCCGCGAAAACTTCCCAGGTTTAAGCGGTTTTCATTCAAAGTTAGTTAAGGTGCACCCTGCATGAAATTATTTTATAGGGGCGATACAGTCAGTAAATTGTCCAATTTGAACTTCTATATCTCAAAAATGGTAAAACCTACGAAAATACCATTGAGGTCAATCTTGTAAAGAATTTTCACTGCTACAACATTTTCTTTAATCCTATTTCGATAGGGCTTGCGGTTTCCAAGTAAAATAGTGAAAACCTAAAAAAGCCTTAAAAATGTGAACTTTGACCGCGATTTATTTGAAAATCCCTCCGGCGATTTTTTTGTTTTTTTGATTTTTCTCATCTATGAACATTGTAGTTTCAGAAACCGGAAAAACTTCCCAGGTGTAAGCACCTTTCATTTAAATTTAGTTAAGGCGCACCGTGATGTCTTATGAGAGCAAATGTATTTTATCATTATTAAATTTCTTAAATAAACATTTCTTTGGATTTGCTGAGACAATGGCTGATGTGTCATAATTTGAGGCACTATTTTGTATAGTTTGCATTTAATCAAATTCCATTTTCTTCACTCTAGAAAAGTTCTTACCTGAAATGTAATTTTAATTTATTCTAAACTTTTGCAATTTATCCTTCCACTCGTTTTCAACATTTACCCAAATTAAAATATATATCCTTTGCAATTCCAACTCACAACTGCAACCAAACATATGAGTCATTCCTATGTATTTTGGCAAGAAGAAAAGTCTCTCAATTAATCGACGTTTGTTTTAAAAATATATGGAGAAATATTTACCAAAACACTAGATGTGTATAAAATAACATGGATTGGAAGCTTCCCGCGTCCAAATGAATCTTGGTCATTATGACCGTCAAAACAGCAGTCATAATATAATGAATTCGGGTGTTCTACCCCAGAGAAGACCAAATATTTAAAGCCTTAAAAGTTCAAACAAAATCGGCCTATATTTTCCTGTGGTGATATTCAA
Organism: Musca autumnalis; assembly: GCF_047663935.1. NCBI lineage: Eukaryota > Metazoa > Arthropoda > Insecta > Diptera > Muscidae > Musca > Musca autumnalis. The sequence continues at coordinate 252,595,386 of NW_027411644.1, forward strand.
AACGTAGACCTAAATCGATCGATATCGACAAGTCCGAATTCCAAATAGATATAACCTTCGATGCCATGTCGTTCGATTAAAGTATTTTATCTAAATGTGATCTGATTTTAAACAAGTAAAAAAGTATCAACCGGCTTTGCCGACAGAGATATACCCTCAGCCTATGTGAATTCGAACTTTCATCTACGGGCAGATCGAATGTATTTAGGGTCTTTTCAGAATTTTGTGGCACTTTTTGGACATTTGAACTTGCCGACAAAAATGTGGATTAAGATTAAAGTTCAAAAGTTTTTCGAAGGAGGGAATGGACCGGCATAGTGCATAACTTAAGTGGATCTTATTTTGAGAGTCATATCTTTTCGATAGATATCGCGCCCACTAGTCATTTCAGTGGGTTATCGTACACCTGTTGGACCAGTATGCCAGGAAGCATGGACTTGTCCACGGAAAACATATATGGCTGTAAACAGGACTACAAAAAACATCATCGGTAGAAATTTGCAAAGGATCTCCGAACAGACCCTAAACTGCACTTGGACACAAATGTTGAACTTTTGTGGGGGAGGTATCCTAAGGAGAAGACCAATATGGGTCATTTTAGAAGTTAAACTAAGTTTGGACAAAATATAACGAAGGTCAAATTGTGACGACGTATTTTCTACTTTGAAGCTGGGGTAGGTTCAGCGGGGCCAGGGTCGTCACAAAAATTTATTTTGATTTGGAGACATTAGAGAGAGAAACACATTAGTTGATTTCCTTTTTTACAATACGTTATAAACACACTTTATTAACTATTTTTATCACAATAACACTACACATATTTAACACTGCATCGTTGTTCTGAACCTAAATATACTGGTACATAGATGGCCGGGCAAGTTTATACGAAGAAATTTTGGCACGAGATGATATGCTGGATGAGTCAGGTTTGATGTGGCTTGGACTCGAGACAGCGGGACAAGGCGGTAGGCACAGGCTTTAGCGCAGCAGCGGCGCGATGAATATGCCGTTGATTCGTTGAATGACGACTGTGTAATTGGCATATGGTTTGGCACAGCCGTGGCCCGACAAATGCTGGAGGCACGACGATTGGCAGCGACGTAAGCACAGCAACGGCGTCCGGATGTAGCAGTGGCGGTCGGCTACGCGCTGAGGTATTGTCGAGGTTCGTTTTTACAACCCCACTCGACGAGACAAACACTAATTTTTCTGCGCGTCAAGGTTCGTTTGAACCCCACTCGACGAGACAGACACTATTTCTACGGTGCGTCGAGGTTCGTTTGACAACCCCACTCGACGAGACAGACACTATTTCTATAATGCGTCGAGGTTCGTTTTACAACCCCACTCGACGGGACAACACTAATTCTTCTGTGCGTCGAGGTTCGTTTGCACACCACTCGACGAGACAGACACTATTTCTACAATGCGTCGAGGTTCGTTTTACAACCCCACTCGACGAGACAGACGCTATTTCTACAATGCGTCGAGGTTCGTTTTACAACCCCACTATTTTCCACAGAGTCAAGGTTTTGTTTTGCAACACCACTTGACTACGCAGAAACTACCATCTACTCTACTCCCACAAAAGCCAAGGTTTTGTTTTCACACCACTTGACTCAACAACCGCCAACAGACGACTGCCCCGATTGTCTCTGAAGCACCTCCTTTTATACCTGCTGATGATGCCAGCTGACTGCTTGTTGACAGATTGTTTATGTTCGTCCGCATTGCCGCTTGGAGGACTCATTCATCAGGTTAATGCTCTTCGTCACCGCTAGAGGGCATTTCGCCCGATAAATTTGAATTTAACATTTGAAATAATTACAGTTTAATATAGCATCACTATTTAATGTAATCAAAAACGAGTACCCGCGACTTTTGAGCGTTACAAAATTATGGACCAAATCGGTTTATCAGTTCGAGAGTTATTGTGCTTTTCAGCTACTACACATGGTACCATAGGGGTTTTTACAACTTTCGGGCTGTTTTCCCAAGAAGTATTGACTGGCCACTGAAGAAACTTTTACCGTTGTAATTGAGACAGCGACTTCAACTTGCTTCAAAAGAAATCAAAGTTAGTCAAGAGCATGTCTTAAAGTGAACTTATCCGAAATTTTGTGTGGGACGTAACCGAAGGAATGGGCAAATATAGTCCATATTCAAACCTGATATATATCTAGTAAACATATTAAGATGCGTAAAGTGCTGATCTATATCTGGTATATCTGATCTATATCTGGTATATATATTAGGATGCGTAAGGTATGGACCAAATAGGTCCTTCCCTTCAAGAGTTATCGTGCGCACAATTTCTCCGAATTTTTTTTTAAGTTTTGTGGGGGAGGTACCTGAAGGAGTGAACCGATATGGCTTATCTTCGAACTTAAACTAAGTTTGGACAAATTATTGTAAAGGCCACATGGAGAGGCCACATGGAGACCATATTGACCGAAACGGCAGATCCGTTCGAGAGTTATCTTACGCTCCAAACACTACACACGGTGTCATAGGGTTTTTTTGTAACTTACAGGCTATTTTCTCAGGAAGTATGGACTTGCCCCTGATGAAACTGGTACCGTCGTACCGTACCGACGTATAATATGCTACAACAAAAATCAAAACGATTCGAGAGCAGGCCCTAAACTGAACTTTTCCGAAATTTTGTGTGGAAGGTACCCGAAGGAGTGGACCGATTGAGTCCATATTGAAACCTTACGCATTTCACGATGTGCAAAGTATGGACCAAATCGGCTATTCCCTTCAAAAGTTAGCGTGCGCACAAATTTTCCGAACTTTTTCTAGCTTCTGTGGGGGAGGTACAGGTAGAAGTGGACCGATACAACCCATCTTCGAACTTAAACTAAGTTTGAACAATATATTACGAATGTCAAAATATTACCAAAGCTAAATTTTCGACCGCATCGGTTGATCCGTTCGAGAGTTATCGTGCGCTCCAGCCAGCCAAAAAGACGGATAGACATGTCTAAATCAACTCCAAATTGTCTGAAACTGATTTAGTCCAAATATACTTTGGGTCTAAAACCATTATTTCGATGAGGCACAATAATAAAAATGTTTGATATTTTTCAAATAGTTTTGAACATGGGCACAACTCGTCATTTCAGATAGTGTCGAATTGTAATGTGAATGATATTTGACATTGATGTATCCCAAAAGCGACAGTAGAGAAATTGTGCACAACTTCCCAGTTGGTGAAGCTTCTGTCTTACTTACTTACTTAGCTGGCCCATTACAGAACATTTGTTCCATAGGCCGAACTAAGAAAAGATCTCCATTTCTCTTTGTTGCTTCGCACTCAGGCATACCCCGCCATTTCATCTCTTCATCCACTTGTTTGCGCCATATATTCCTTGGCCTGTCAATTCTGCATGCACCGTCAAGCGGGCCGAATTTATACGCCTTTTTATCGTGTTCATCTTCGCTCATTCTTATGATATGGCCTAGCCAACGCAATCGTTGCATCTCGATACATTTATATATACTGATGTCGTTCTATAGCAGATACAGCTCGTGGTTTATACGACGTCGATATTCACCGTCAACGCAGATTGGTCCGTAGATATTTCGAAGAATTTTTCTCTCAAACACACCAAGCACAGCCTTGTCTGCTTGCGCAAGTACCCAGGCTTCGGAACCATACATCAACACGGGTAGTATCAGTGTTTTGTAGAGCGTTATTTTTGTTTGACGAGATGTGGATTTGTTTTTAAACTGCTTACTTAAACCAAAGTAGCATTTGTTGGCCAATACAATATATTTTACAAATTTGACAATAGTATTTTAAGAGGTTTAACCTTTTTCTACTTAGATATATAAATATAATTTATGAATAAAGATGGATGTAAATGGTGTATAAAATGAAGGAACAAATTTTCAAAAACCTTTATGAATTTTTTAATAAAAAAACTGCTTACTTAAACCAACGTAGCATCTGTTGGCCAATACAATTCTTCTTTTTAATTCATAACTGATGTCATTTGTTGTGTTTACGGAGGTGCCGAGGTAGACAAAGTCTTTTACTACCTCAATATTATAGGAACCAACTTCCACAGTCGGTCCGAGCTCAATGGACGCATTGCGCGTCGACACAATCAACTTGGTCTTCTCACCGTTTACCGCCAGACCCACTTTAGCAGATTCACCTTCGACTTTCATAAAGTTATCAGTTACTTCTTTTACTGATCGTCCCATGATGTCTATATCATCAGCATAAGCAAATAACATGTGGTGTTGATTGTGCCACTTCTTTTGACGTTTGCCTCTCGTATAACCTTTGCCAGCAGGATGTTGAAGAGATCAAACGAAAGGCTGTCTCCTTGTCTGAAACCTCTTTTGGTACAAAACTCTTCGGAGAGATTCTTTCCTATTTTAACTGAGGACCTCGTGTCAGTTAAAGTCATTTTACAAAGCCGGATGAGCTTGCGGGGATATCAGACATGGCTTGGAATACCTTTGAACGTAGTTCGGTTGGTAAGCCATCGGCTCCTGCTGCCTTATTATTCTTCTGCCGATTTATTGCTGTCTTTACCTCATCTTGGCTGGGCGGTATACATTCAATACCATCTTCTGGGATTGGGTCTGTGGTATCTTCGTCGTCTTCGCTGCTATTGGATACCAACAGTTTTGAAAAATGTTCTTTCCATATCCTGAGCACATCTCGATTTGTTCCCACTCCCGTTTTTCCATCTCTCTCTCTCTCTCTTAACTGCGGAAAATACGTTTCACCTCTCTCCTTTTCTCACGACACCACTCTCGTGCGTTACGCGTTGCTACTGATTGTAAAGTAGCCCTATATGCCGCATTTTTCTCTCCGGTAGCACCACGACACTCCTGATCAGACCATGGATTCCTTGGTGGAGGTCTCTGGTATCCAAGTATGGATTTTGCGGCTGTTTGCATGGAGTGGGCAATACTTTGCCATTCGCTGATATTTTATCGGGATGAGGAGTGCTTTGATTAAGCAATTGGGCTAGTTTAGTGGAATATGCTGTGGCTATCTGTTGTGATTGCAGCTTACCGACGTCTAACTTTCGTGTTGTGTCTGTTGGTACTTTGTTTGCTACGTTTAATCGGGTGCGTACCTTTGCTGCAACAAACTAGTGGTCCGAGTCTATGTTTGCTCCTCGGAACGAACGCACATCCAACACGCTCGATGAATGTCTTCCATCTATCACAACGTGATCAATTTGATTTCTTGTTTTCTGATATGGAGACAGCCAGGTGTCCTTATGAATATCGAGATGCTTAAATCTGGTACTGCTAACTACCATGTTTTGTTTCACTGCGGAGACTGAATTTTCCGGCTGTTGGGCCAAAGATATTTTCCTTTCCTGTTTTGGCATTAAAATCGCCTAGAATAATTTTAATGTCATGGGCAAGGCAACGCTCATATGTTTCTTCAAAGCGCTCATAGAATATATCTTTGGTCTATTCGTCTTTCTCTTCGGTTGGATCATGAGCGCAGATAAAGCTACTGTTGAAGAATTTTGCTTTTATTCGCATTGTTGCAAGTCTTTCATTCACGAGTGTGAAGGTGGAGACCAGGTGTTTTAACCTCCGACCACATACCTTTAGGTGTTGTTGTGATGCCTTTCCCATTCCATCGTATTTCCTGTGTGGCAGTAATGTCGGCCTTGTACTTTTCAAGTACATCTGCCAATGCTTAAACTGCACCTTCTCTATAAAGGGTGCGAACATTTCATGTGCAGATTCGCAGATCATGGCCCTTAAAGTAGGCTGCTTTTTCTAGGGGAGGGTTACTAACCCTGCGCCCAAACCCAAGTTTATAACCTCCTTATGGGTGAACGCGCGGCACATTTTAGCTCACTACCTTTAACGGGCGTTAAAGGCAGCTACCCCAGGTGACACCACGGGGAGGTCAGTGTTCACTTGAGATGAAAGAGGGACCAAGATAAATCCTGGACTTTGCCATGTTAAACCCGGTCAGGACCGTTCCTTTGTATATTTCATCCCCTACGTCACGCTTCTGTCTAAGTTTTGCAAATATTCATACGTATGATTCCATCTGGGTGGCCTTTTCTTTTTATGATTGTGGCCAATTGGCAACCTTTGTACTATAAAAAGAAAATTAATAGAAAAAAGTTTTACTTTATTATACATACGTTTTTTATGTTCACAGATTTATAAAAGAATACAAAACGCAAAATTGGTGCTAAAATGCATAACTAAGAGTTAATAACATTAGACTTACAATTTTTATTCCATCACAATGGTACATTAAGTTAATGAAACTGTTTCATTATTTGTTTATATATTTGCTATTTTTTAATAATTATATTGTTTTTAACATTTGTACGATATTCAACAGCAAAACTTCTATAAAATCCCACATATACACATGCTGCAAAATGCATCATCATATTGTCATGCAGCAGACAGGCAGTCAGTATTGGGAAAGTACAAACATTTTCCCCAAAACTATAATGATAAAGTTAAACTCCTTAAGCCAAATGTTACTTTATGCGAGCTTAGTTAGTGTCGGAGTAGATAGTCTTAACTGTTTTTGTTGTTGTTTGTTATGTTACCTGATGATGGGGGCTAATACATTCACTGGCACACACAACTTTAACTTAACTTTGCACAAAAACATCGTTTAGCTTGGAACTAACCAAAGGAAAATTTTTAAATTTCCATTGTAGCCAAGTCACTGCATTAGGGAATTATTTGTTTGGTTGGCAACAGCTGGAGCATCAACAGCCCCAGCACCAACTTTGGTACTTCTTACAAAACCTCCATGGATTTACAATATGAGGTGTGTGTAGGTGGTGTTTCTGGCATATCGTTTGTTGGCTTTCTTCCGGATTTGTATTTCGAGGTAGACAGACATAACTACAGTTTGTTTTTCACTCCTTTCAAAAACTTCCAACAGGCAGCAGCTACATTGGCAGCATCGTATGAACAACATCATTCTTTCCTTCTCATTGCCATCATCTCGTTATGGATTTAAAAGCTTTCCTTTTAAGCGGATGAACTTTCTCTATTACTTTGTGCAATTTATTTTACCATTTCTGTTAGTAGTCTTCATATGGGCGAATGTGTGTGTGTGTGTGCCTGTCTCTGTTGCAACATTATTTTTACCTTACATCTTTGTTGCAAAATAGCAACATTGGCAAATGGCGATAACAACAACACAATCTTCCAAAAATACAAAATCATTAAACATGCATCTGAACTGGGAATCTGTTACTCTGTTCATTCGATAACTTCAAGAGAAAGGTTAACGGCCATACTTGAATTGAAATAAGAGGTAAATGGGGACTTCGTGGCAGCACTATAATATTTACTTTGTTTAGAAGTTGTACATTTCACGAAGTTTGTCGTATACCAAAAGATGTAAAACTTGATGAGACAAATTTGTTCTAACTAATATTTGCTGCGTACTTGGTGTTACTTACTAAACAGAACTAGAACTGCCAAGATCACCCAACATCTGTTCGCTTTATTCTCATCTGCCGTGGTTCAGCAAAGGAAAGACTCGCTCAAAGAGACTAATGCACAAAATATTTTGAGCAGCACCGAACTAGAAACAAATTTCATTCCTCTCCCTCTTTGCGGCTTTATTTTTTCCAATTATGAAAATCGTGTTATTTTCGATCTCCGTAGGGGTCTTCTATAGAATAGAAGACCTCCGTAGGAGTCTTCTATAGAATAGAAGACCTCCGTAGGGGTCATCTATAGAATAGATGACCTCCGTAGGGGTCATCTATAGAATAAATGACCTCCGTAGGGGTCATCTATAGAATAGATGACCTCCGTAGGGGTCTTCTATAGAATAAAAGACCTCCGCAGGGGCCTTCTATAGAATAGAAGACCTCCGTAGGGGTCTTCTATAGAATAGAAGACCTCCGTAGGTGTCTTCTATAGAATAGAAGACCTCCGTAGGGGTCTTCTGTAGAATAGAAGACCTCCGTAGGGGTATTCTATAGAATAAAAGACCTCCGTAGTTGTCTTCTATCGAATAGAAGTCCTCCGTAGGGGGCTTCTATCGAATAGAAGTCCTTCGTAGAGGGTTATATAGGATAGAAGAACTCCGTGGGGGGCTTCTATCGAATAGAAGTCCTTCGTAGGGGGCTTCTATCGAATAGAAGACCTCCGTAGGGATCTTCTATAAAATAAAAGACCTCCGTAGTTGTCTTCTATCTAATAGAAGTCCTCTATAGAATAAAAGACCTCCGTAGGTGCCTTCTACCTCTACGGAGATCGTAGGGGTCTTCTATGGAATAAAAGATCTCCGGAGGGGGCTCCTCTAGAATAGAAGACCTCCGTAGGGGTCTGCTATAGTATAGAAGACCTCAGTTGGGGTCTTCCATAGAATAGAAGACCTCCGTAGGGTTCTTCTATAGAATAGAAGACCTCCGTGGGGATCTTCTATAGAATAGAAGACCTCCGTAGTGGTCTTCTATAGAATAGAAGGCCTCCGAAGACCTACGTAGGGGTCTTCTATAGAATAGAAGACCTACGTAGGGGTCATCTATAGAATAGATGACCTCCGTAGGGGTCATCTATAGAATAGATGACCTCCGTAGGGGTCTTCTATAGAATAAAAGACCTCCGTAGTTGTCTTCTATCGAATAGAAGTCCTCCGTAGGGGTGGTAGGGATCTTCTATAGAATAGAATAGACCTCCGTGGGGGTCTTCTATAGAATAGAATACCTCCGTAGTGGTCTTCTATAGAATAGAAGACCTCCGTAGGGGTCTTCTATAGAATAGAATACCTCCGTAGTGGTCTTCTATAGAATAGAAGACCTTCGTAGGGGTCGTAGGGATCTTCTATAGAATAGAATACCTACGTAGGTGTCTTCTATAGAATAGAAGACCTCCGTGGGGTCTTCTATAGAATAAAAGACCTCCGTAGGGGTCATCTATAGAATAGATGACCTCCGTAGGGGTCATCTATAGAATAGATGACCTCCGTAGGGGTCTTCTATAGAATAAAAGACCTCCGTAGTTGTCTTCTATCGAATAGAAGTCCTTCGTAGGGGGTTATATAGGATAGAAGAACTCCGTAGGGGGCTTCTATCGAATAGAAGTCCTTCGTAGGGGGCTTCTATCGAATAGAAGACCTCCGTAGGGATCTTCTATAGAATAAAAGACCTCCGTAGTTGTCTTCTATCTAATAGAAGTCCTCCGTAGAGGGCTTCTATCGAATAGAAGTCCTTCGTAGGGGGTTATATAGGATAGAAGAACTCCGTAGCGGGCTTCTATCGAATAGAAGTCCTCCGTAGGGGGCTTCTATCGAATAGAAGTCCTTCGTAGGGGGTTATATAGAATAGGAGACCTCCGTAGGGGGCTTATATTGAATAGAAGAACTCCCTATGTGATTTCTATAGAATAGAAGAACTCCCTAGGGGGTTATATCGAATAGAAGTCCTCCGTAGGGGGCTTCTATCGAATAGAAGTCCTACTCGTATAGAAGTCCTCCGTAGGGGGCTTCTATCGAATAGAAGTCCTTCGTAGGGGGTTATATAGGATAGAATAACTCCGTAGGGGGCTTCTATGGAATAGAAGTCCTTCGTAGGGGGCTTCCATCGAATAGAAGTCCTCCGTAGGGGGCTTCTATCGAATAGAAGTCCTTCGTAGGGGGTTATATAGAATAGAAGACCTCCGTAGGGGGCTTCTATAGAATAGAAGAACTCCCTATGTGGCTTCTATAGAAAAGAAAAACTCCCTAGGGGGCTTATATCGAATAGAAGAGCTCCGTAGGGATCTTCTATAGAATAAAAGACCTCCGTAGTTGTCTTCTATCGAATAGAAGTCCTCCGTAGGGGGCTTCTATCGAATAGAAGTCCTTCGTAGGGGGTTATATAGGATAGAAGAACTCCGTAGGGGGCTTCTATCGAATAGAAGTCCTTCGTAGGGGTCTTCTATAGAATAGAAGACCTACGTAGTGGTCTTCTGTAGATTAGAAGACCTACGTAGGGGTCTTCTATAGGATTAAAGACCTCCGTAGGGGTCTTCTATAGAATAGAAGACCTCCGTAAGGGTCGTAGGGATCTTCTATAGAATAGGAGACCTCCGTAGGGATCTTCTATAGAATAGAAGACCTCCGTAGGGGTCTTCTATAGAATAAAAGACCTCCGTAGTTGTCTTCTATCGAACAGAAGTCCTCCGTAGGGGGCTTCTATCGAATAGAAGTCCTTCGTAGGGGGTTATATAGGATAGAAGTCCTTCGTAGGGAGCTTATATCGAAGAGAAGTCCTCCGTAGGGGGCTTCTATCGAATAGAAGTCCTCCGTAGGGAGCTTCTATCGAATAGAAAGACCTCCGTAGTTGTCTTCTATCGAACAGAAGTCCTCCGTAGGGGGCTTCTATCGAATAGTAGTCCTTCGTACTGGGTTTTATAGGATAGAAGTCCTTCGTAGGGAGCTTATATCGAAGAGAAGTCCTCCGTAGGGGGCTTCTATCGAATAGAAGTCCTCCGTAGGGAGCTTCTATCGAATAGAAGTCCTTCGTAGGGGGTTATATAGGATAGAAGAACTCCGTAGGGGGCTTCTATCGAATAGAAGTCCTTCGTAGGGGGCTTCTATCGAATAGAAGTCCTCCGTAGGGGCTTCTATCGAATAGAAGTCCGTCGTAGGGGGTTGTATAGAATAGAAGACCTCCGTAGGGGGCTTCTATAGAATGGAAGAACTCCCTATGTGGCTTCTATAGAATAGAAAAACTCCCTAGGGGGCTTATATCGAATAGAAGACCTCCGTAGGAATCTTCTATAGAATAGAAGTCCTCCGTAGGGGGCTACTATCGAATAGAAGTCCTCCGTAGGGGGCTACTATCGAATAGAAGTCCTTCGTAGGGGGTTATATAGGATAGAAGAACTCCGTAGGGGGCTTCTATCGAATAGAAGTCCTTCGTAGGGGGCTTCTATCGAATAGAAGTCCTTCGTAGGGGGCTTCTATCGAATAGAAGTCCTTCGTAGGGGGCTTCTATCGAATAGAAGTCCTTCGTTGGGGGTTATATAGAATAGAAGACCTCCGTAGGGGGCTTCTATAAAATAGAAGAACTCCCTATGTGGCTTCTATTGAATAGAAGAACTCCCTAGGGGGCTTATATCGAATAGAAGACCTACGTAGGGGTCTTCTATAGGATTAAAGACCTCCGTAGGGATCTTCTATAGAATAGAAGACCTCCGTAGGGGTCTTCTATAGAATAGAAGACCTCCGTGGGGGTCTTCTATAGAATAGAAGACCTCCGTGGGGGTCTTCTAAAGAATAGAAGACCTCCGTAGGGGTCTTCTATAGAATAGATGACCTCCGTCATCTATAGAATAGAAGACCTCCGTAGGGGGCTTCTATAGAATGGAAGAACTCCCTATGTGGCTTCTATAGAATAGAAAAACTCCCTAGGGGGCTTATATCGAATAGAAGACCTCCGTAGGAATCTTCTATAGAATAGAAGTCCTCCGTAGGGGGCTACTATCGAATAGAAGTCCTCCGTAGGGGGCTACTATCGAATAGAAGTCCTTCGTAGGGGGTTATATAGGATAGAAGAACTCCGTAGGGGGCTTCTATCGAATAGAAGTCCTTCGTAGGGGGCTTCTATCGAATAGAAGTCCTTCGTAGGGGGCTTCTATCGAATAGAAGTCCTTCGTAGGGGGCTTCTATCGAATAGAAGTCCTTCGTTGGGGGTTATATAGAATAGAAGACCTCCGTAGGGGGCTTCTATAAAATAGAAGAACTCCCTATGTGGCTTCTATTGAATAGAAGAACTCCCTAGGGGGCTTATATCGAATAGAAGACCTACGTAGGGGTCTTCTATAGGATTAAAGACCTCCGTAGGGATCTTCTATAGAATAGAAGACCTCCGTAGGGGTCTTCTATAGAATAGAAGACCTCCGTGGGGGTCTTCTAAAGAATAGAAGACCTCCGTAGGGGTCTTCTATAGAATAGATGACCTCCGTCATCTATAGAATAGAAGACCTCCGTAGGGGTCATCTATAGAATAGATGACCTCCGTAGGGGTCATCTATAGAATAGATGACCTCCGTAGGGGTCATCTATAGAATAGATGACCTCCGTAGGGGTCATCTATAGAATAGATGACCTCCGTAGGGCTCATCTATAGAACAGATGACCTCCGTAGGGGTCATCTATAGAATAGATGACCTCCGTAGGGGTCATCTATAGAATAGATGACCTCCGTAGGGGTCATCTATAGAATAGATGACCTCCGTAGGGGTCATCTATAGAATAGATGACCTCCGTAGGGGTCATCTATAGAATAGATGACCTCCGTAGGGGTCATCTATAGAATAGATGACCTCCGTAGGGGTCATCTATAGAATAGATGACCTCCGTAGGGGTCATCTATAGAATAGATGACCTCCGTAGGGGTCATCTATAGAATAGATGACCTCCGTAGGGGTCATCTATAGAATAGATGACCTCCATAGAGGTCTTCTATAGAATAAAAGACCTCGTAGTTGTCTTCTATCGAATAGAAGTCCTCCGTAGGGGGCTTCTATCGAATAGAAGTCCTTCGTAGGGGGTTATATAGAATAGAAGACCTCCGTAGGGGGCTTCTATAGAATAGAAGAACTCCTTCTATCGAATAGAAGACCTCCTCGAATAGAAGTCCTCCGTAAGGTCAGATCCCCTCGTGACTCCCCGTGGTGTGGTCAGTGCCCACTTGAGATGAGAGAGGGACCAAGATAAGTCCTGGGCTTTGGCATGTTAAAGCCGACATTCATTGTATGATATATTCTTCTCAGTCGAGAATAGAATATTATAGGGTACCAGAAAATCAATAAATAAAATTGTAACATTGAATGCATTTATTTGGTTGTCTTATAACTGTTCTTCTCTCTGCCATTTTCCATGCTTTTCAAGTTGAATTATTTGATGCATACATAACAAAACTTCACTTCCAAAAAAGAAAAATACCTTTCACAATGAACGATGATTATGATGCAGCAGGCTGCTTGTTGTTGGCTTTAAAGTATTATTTCGTTTGTTTGCTTGTTTTGAAGTTAAACTTGTTCGGTTCCAGCCCCAACTACCAGCACTATGCTGTTGTTCTGGTAAACTTTTGTATCAGGGCGATGAATGTCAATTTTTGTGTATTTTGCAGTTTTTAAGTCTCTTAGTTTTGTGTGATCGTTTAGTGTTTACACGATACAATCATGTAAATGTTTGCTGACACAGACAACAGCAACAAAAACAACTCCTTCCAGGAGAGCAAAAGCAAAACATGAAGGCCCGACTGACTCTTGTTGGTTAGACATACCGATGACTAGAAAGATTATGACATGGAATCATGTGGGGATAAAATCCCCTACTTCTCCTCCCTTTATGCTGTTCTGGCAATGATAGCTCTAACATCAAATGATAGTTGTGTTTAACGAGTGTTGTTTGAAATCATGTTTGAAGGCGTTCTTAACTTGTTTTATATGCATTTGAATTTGAATTTAGATCAACCAGAACGTTTCTCCATCCAACCAACTATCATTGATGTTGTTGCATTAAAACCAATTCTTTTTTTCTGGGCAAACAAAACAAAACTTTGATTCACTGCTTAGTTTTGTGTTTCTTTCCCCCATTCTATTTTTTTCTTTTGCATTCTTTTGATGTTAACAAATTGCATTTCTATGCCATTCATTTGTCGAAGTTCTTCTATCAACAACTGCAGCGACAACAACAACAACTTGAATAGAAAGTCATTTCGATGACAATGATGTTGCCTTTTTAGTGTCATTAAAGTTTGGGGATTTCATTTCTTTTGTGTGGACTTTGAGAAACAAGGAAAATGTATGTAGAATAGAGTGGGGCGATTTGAACACCATCACGGGCGCCTGGAGTTTCTGATTCTTGGGATTGTACTGAGCAAAAAAGTCAACTAGACCATATGTCTACGGTGAAAATCGAGCCCCCGGATTTTGACTTGAAGTTTTTTTCAAGGATTTTTGGATATTTTGGCATATAACAACCAAACCACTGAGATTTTCGATCCAACACAAAGACAACAATTGTAGCCAAGACAATAATAAAGAACTCTCTAGTACATCGCAAAAGCAATGGAACGCTCCTTCAGGTAGTTATGGCCTCGAGAAGGTGCACATTTTTCGGAAAATATCGATAAACGACACTGTGCTACAAAATGGAACTCAAAGTCAGTGGGTGGAAAATTTCTTTTGGAGATGAATGCCCTTGGTGAGTGTACTGAGAACCCAAAAGGAAATTTTCACCATAGGTCAAGTTTCCGAGATATTGCGTGATTAATGGTTTAATTTTGGCCCCTTAATTTGTGATCAAATAGCTTTATATCTCTCTAAAGCGTTATTGTAGCTTCATTTTGACATTACATGTCTTCAGTCGAACCGAATGGTGAATCTTTTTGTAGAATATTTCATCCCTCTAACTCAATTCCTTTCATGTCCTTTTCGTCCTTTATTTTTTGAACCGTAGTAAAAGTACCACAAGGCGAGATTTTAGAGCATCCAAATATTCTACAAAAATGTCGTTCAGAAGATTTTAGTTACGGTTCTCATTGATGACCAATCGATATTTCCCCGTTTTCATGGTCCTTTTTGACATTTTACCGGTTTTTGTTCAGAAAACTATGTTTTGTTTTTATGTATATTCGTTATTGGTCTGTGGTGCTTCTGAAATACTTACCATAAATAGCTCTTGTAATGACGAACACGTTAATAACAAATTTTTTTGGAGGACAGATCCGGTTATCTAAATTTTTGAACCGGATATTCTGATATTAAAACCGATTTTGGAACCGGTTTTAAGTAACCGATTAACCGAATATGTATATCATTAGAAAGCTAATAAAATGGTCAATCAAATGACAGCAAGTAGCTAATTACAACAAAAAAACCGCGTTCTTAAAGATTAAGATAATATTATAAATCTGGAAAGGCAGTTATGTCATAGGCAAAACTTCTGAGTTATGGCGAGATGAATTTGTGTTATGTTGTTTTTTTATCATGCACTTAAGGTTCATCAAGAATGAATTAATTTCGCCATAACACAGAAGTTTGAACCACGTCAATAACTGTCCTTATCATTTTCATTTTTCCATAGCGCAAAATTATAAAATGTTCTATTTCTTATTTTTCCTAAATTTTATCCAAAACTATAATGTTTTTTGTTTTGTTCAATATTTATTTTGAAAAGCTTCGTAACCGACAAAGTTGTAATCAGCTACTTGCTGCCTTTTGATTGACCATTTTATTAGCTTTCTAATGATATACATATTCGGTTAATCGGTTACTTAAAACCGGTTCCAAAATCGGTTTTAATATCAGAATATCCGGTTCAAAAATTTAGATAACCGGATCTGTCCTCCAAAAAAAATTGTTATTAACGTGTTCGTCATTACAAGAGCTATTTATGGTAAGTATTTCAGAAGCACCACAGACCAATAACGAATATACATAAAAACAAAACATAGTTTTCTGAACAAAAACCGGTAAAATGTCAAAAAGGACCATGAAAACGGGGAAATATCGATTGGTCATCAATGAGAACCGTAACTAAAATCTTCTGAACGACATTTTTGTAGAATATTTGGATGCTCTAAAATCTCGCCTTGTGGTACTTTTACTACGGTTCAAAAAATAAAGGACGAAAAGGACATGAAAGGAATTGAGTTAGAGGGATGAAATATTCTACAAAAAGATTCACCATTCGGTTCGACTGAAGACATGTAATGTCAAAATGAAGCTACAATAATGCTTTAGAGAGATATAAAGCTATTTGATCACAAATTAAGGGGCCAAAATTAAACCATTAATCACGCAATATCTCGGAAACTTGACCTATGGTGAAAATTTCCTTTTGGGTTCTCAGTACACTCACCAAGGGCTTTCATCTCCAAAAGAAATTATCCACCCACTGACTTTGAGTTCCATTTTGTAGCACAGTGTCATTTATCGATATTTTCCGAAAAATGTGCACCTTCTCGAGGCCATAACTACCTGAAGGAGCGTTCCAATGCTTTTGCGATGTACTAGAGAGTTCTTTATTATTGTCTTGGCTACAATTGTTGTCTTTGTGTTGGATCGAAAATCTCAGTGGTTTGGTTGTTATATGCCAAATTATCCAAAAATCCTTGAAAAAAAACTTTAAGTCAAAATCCGGGGGCTCGATTTTCACCGTAGACATATGGTCTAGTTGACTTTTTTGCTCAGTACAATCCCAATAATCAGAATCTCCAGGCGCCCGATAACACTTTTTTCCTTCCATACAAATCGCCCCGGCCTAATGTAGAACCAAGGAACGATAGACGACAATTTGAAGATTTGTTTAAATTTGCATTTTCAAGAAACTTCATTTATCTGTCAACTATCTTAGCAACTTCCATCTATCAATTTATTCGTTTTTTTTTTTTTTTTTTTTGTTTCTTCTTGGGCGATCGCTTTCTTCTCTTGTTGAAGGTGACGGAGGTAATGGATAATGTTGCATCTGCATAGCTTTTGCTTTAGGGTAAGTTTTGTATTGTACCCTACACTGGTATGTGGGTATGGTAGATCGTTCCAATATCAGTCACTCCTCACGATAGCAGCCAGTCATTTTAGTTGGTCTCAGTAGGATTTTTAGAGCTTGTTGACAATCTGTTTGTCAGAAAGCATGGACTTGCCCGCGAAAAACATTATATTCTAATAAATACGACCATAGGGGCTACCTTCGTTAAAATTGTTTAAATGATGCTTGAACCGCACTTGAACTGCACTTTCGCGAAAGTTCTATAGTTTTGTTAAGGAATTAACCTAAAATAACCTGTTCGATAATGGTTCTTGAATTGGATACTCAATTCATAAATTATCTTGCCCATTACATGCAGAAAAATATATGCAACATTTTGTAACATATCTCAATTTTATTTGTTTGGGTACCAATACCCCCCTCCATAATATGGAGGAAATAATTAAATTTGTCATTCCGTTTGTAACACATCGAAATATTCAGCGGAGACCATATAAAGTATATATATTCTTGATCAGGGTAAAATTCTAAGTCGATATAAACATGTCCGTGCGTCCGTCTGTTGAAATCGAGATACAGATCGCAATTTTTAAGAAAGAGCTTTGTAATTTGGTAAGGAAGTTTCTATTTCTCCTAGGATGTTTGGTATTGGAAATGGGCTATATCTGTGCACGTTATATGGCTATATGAACCCCATAGAACGGTACCACCAGATTTTCGGTATTTTGAAGGTTGCGGCCACAATAATCCACCGAAATGACTGAAATTTGGTACTTAGCCTTCCTTGGGAGTATAGAACTTTCCTAGAATTTTGTCGGTATAGGTCCCCGCCTTTATGTAGCCCCCATAGAACGGTACCTCCCGATTTTCGGTATTTTAAAGGTTGTGGCCACAATAATCCACCGAAATGGCTTAAATTTGGTACTTAGTCTTCGTTGGGGGTACAAAATTTTCCCCAGAAATTTTTCGGTATAGGTCCACGCCTTCACATAGCCCCCCATAGAACGGTACCTGCCAATCTTCGGTATTTTGAAGGTTGTGACCTCAATAATCCACCGAAATGGATGAAATTTGGTATTTAGTCTTCGTTAGTTGTATAAAACTTTTCCCCAGAAATTTGTCGGTACAGGTCCATGTCTTAATATAGCCCACAATACAACTCTTGGTGGAGGGTATAACAAGTTCGGCCAGGCCAAACATAACGCCGTTCTTACTTGTTTATGTTAGAACATATTTTTTTATGGGCGGAGAGAGGATTTTTGTCAAACAGCGCAACAGCAGGGCTCGCGCTTATTTCATAATAAAGAGCTGTGTATGATACAATAGAAGACGTAGAAGCGACGATGGGAGGGTGAACAAGTTTGTTTGCCCCCATATAGCGGTACGATCCGATTTAAAGTGTTTTAAGGTTTCTATCTTCATTTTCAACCCGAATTGGCTGAAACTTGACATTTGAAGTTTCCAATGGTACAGAAACTTCCCTACCAAAAATTATGGACATAAGTCCAGGTTTTGGTATAGCCCTTATATAACGGTATCACACGATTTCAGGCATTTTAAAGTTTTTATCTACATTTTCGGCCTAAATTGGCTATAATTTTGTTATGATGTTCTCAGTGGTCAACAAATTTAATTACTGAAAAGTTAAAAATAAAAAATAAATAAAAAATTAACTTTCAGTGTTTTATTTATAAAAACACTTAAAAATAGAAAATACTTTTTCATGATGGAATCTCTCAAATAAAACGCTTGCATTTGAATTAAAAATTGTGACAATGTTAAACGGCAAGCGTTTTATTTGAGATATTCCATCATGAAAAATTATTTTCTACTTTTAAGTGCATTTATAAATAAAACACTGTAATTTAATTTTTTAATTATTTATTTTATTAGTAAATTAAATGCCCAATACTTTTATAATTGGAAATTTTATAATTAAATCAAAAAGGTGAATGAATGAATATTTTATGGGACAAAGAAGAAACCGCATTTAATATTAGTAATAACATTAATACATTTGTCATATACATATATGGATGTACTTATTTATTACATTGCGATTTCCCGTTGATGATTTAAATTTTGAAGAGAATGTGTTTTATTTTCAAGCGTTTAACGAGGTTTCTATATTTTATAATTAATAGCTTTTATTTGTTTTTCTTTCCAAAAGTGTTGTGTTTTGTCTTGTATTTGGAATTTTGTATGTATCTACGCGTCTGTTGTTGCTTTTGTGTTTGGTATTCCTATGCATTTCAATAAAAGAAAAACCACCACAATTTATAAATTTGTGTATGTTTTTTGTGGATTTTGGGTTTGTATTTATATTTCATCTAAACAAATGTTTCTTTGAACCCAAACATATATATGTATGTTTGCTGCAAAATATATTTGAGAAATATGTTAGATAGTCCTTTTTTCCTCCGTGTTGCTCGGTTTTTAAAGCATTTAGACCATTATGTCAGGAAGTAAGGTCTTGCGCCCCAAAGAAATTCTACCGTCGTTGTAGGGGCCGCGCTGCTGCTCCATGATATTTTAGAACAATCTGATACATATCCTTAAACTGCACAAAAATGTTATATGGGAGGAATGCACCGATGCAGCCCATTTTCGAACCTGTTCTATGTCTGGATGAAATATTTGGATGTGCAAACTATTGACCAAGCCGGTTTCTTCGTTGCAGAAACCCTGTCCTTTTTGAGGTACAAGTAGAAGTCGGGCGATTCATCTTGATCTAAATTTGGACAATATAATAGCAGGTGCACAAGTTCGAGAGTTGTCGTGCGCACTCTCTACCACCGAGCCTGACAGACAGACAAGCCTAATGTTTTCTCAAAAGGATTCCGTCTAAACATTCATGTGGTCCATCTAAACATTCATGTGGTGCTACCAGTCGGAGTCTAGCAAATTTTTCTAGCCTGCACGCAGAGAAAAAATATTTTTCGCTTTTGTTGGAACAAAAATATATGTTTTGGTTCCAAAAATGTATTTGTTTTGTTCAAACATTGTAATCCAAATCCAAAAATACCATCTTTTGTTCCAAACATAGAAAACAAAAACAACTTTCGAATTTCCGCAATATTGTTAAAATCGTTAACAATACCGATTGTAGGAACTATCATAATCTAATTTTGTTTACAAAAAGTATTGTCAATACAGAAAACCAGCCCAGAAATTTTTGATTTGAGTGCATATACTTCTCATATACACTTTTCGCATAACTTGGATATAAATGTCGCGTATAATATTGCAATCATTGATGAACACAATACATGGTTTGCTGCATTGGCTGACAACAAAGACAAACAAAAAGCCACAAGAACCCACCACAACATAAGGAATAATTAAACACCATAACAAACATGAAAAGGAAAGAAGAATGAAACAAAACAGAAACAAATAAAAACAAGAGTCTCACAAGTACATACACACAAAAACAAAGGTAAAGGCAGCATGTCATACAAACACACCACAACTCACCAAAATTGTTTTTTCAACACGGCATCGAATAGCGAGAGAAGAGAAACAAATTTTCGAAGAAAAGAGAGAAATATAGTTCAGTTGACACAAACTATTTTTGGATTTCTACATGAGGAATCCAACAATATGTTAACAATACATATTTTGCTCTTGGAATATTGTTGGATCAAACATATTTTTTTCTCTGCGTGTGGAGTCGGAGTTGATGGAAATATGACTCGACTCCACAGTCCTGGTCCTAAAACATTAATTTGTGTTAGTTTCTCAGTTGTATCCTCACCTCATAATGCACAGCCGTCTTATTCACATCGTATTGGACAGCCGCCATATTCATATTGGACAAGCATAGAGTAGGAAACAATTGGAGGAATTAGTTAGAAATTCTCAATCTATTCTTTAGGAAAAGCCTTCATATAACGTCAAGTTCATATTTCCGATCGATCTAATGTATCTTAAATCGAAAAACATAATAATTAAATAATTGTACCACAAACATCCCATACGGGACAAGGGGGACTTCTCTCATATCAATGAGTGCACCCCGATTCATAACAGCTCAATGATATGGGACCTACTGTTTATCGCCAAGTCCGAACGGCGTGTCTTAAGACACCACTTTGTAGAGAAGTTTTACATGGCTGAAATACTGAGGAAATGTCGCCAGCATAACTGAGGGGTATTTTGCCACCGTTGAAAATTTTGATGTTGACTGGCCGGGGATTCGAACCAACGTTCGAATCAGCGTGCAAGGCGGGTGTGCATACCATTGCACCACGGTGGCACCCAAATCAAAAAACAAGTAGTCTTGAAATCTGAAATCTTAAAGTTGAATACATACATGTTAGAAATGTTTCTCTGTCTATGACTTTAAAAACAATATCAATAAAACCTACATTAAGTTCGACTTTGCCGAACTTTGTATATTGGGGACTAAAAAAAACTTGGATCTATATAGCAATTTTTCTAAGGGTCGTTCTTACCAATTAGGAAGAACTTAAAAGAACTGCCTTAAAGTTGTATCTTAATTATACCCTACACCACTATGTGGGGAGGGTATTATTGTACCCTACACCACTATGTGGGGAGGGTATTATAAGTTGGTTTTGGCCAAAAAGTGTGTAACGCATCGAAATAATGGTCGTAGACCCATACTTATATATATATACCAAAATGAATGTCCCGACGAGCTGAGTCGATCTGGCTATGTGTGTCCGTCCGTCAGTCCGTCGTCTGTTCATCTAAACCTTGTAGTCACGCTACAGGTCGCAATTTTGATCGGATCGTCACCAAATGTCGGATGTTGATGGGGGTCCCGGAGGGAAAGAAACCTATTGATGGTGATGGTCGGATAACACTGGTCAACACGACTTTTGTTTCAACCGAAGTTGCGGTTGTTTCTAGATGAAATCGGCGAGTTATTTTCAAATCCGGTCCCGGGTTTTCTCCATCAGCTCTTGTTTTTGAGATATAGCTCAAAATCGGTTTTTACGAGTTTAACCCAGACTTTCGTTATTTTCGGATACAAACAAATATTTTTTGTGGGTTTTTCAACATTAATATATTAAGGAAATATTGTACGCTCGATACAAATCTTTTTTGAAATAGTTATGGTGAGTATATATCAAAAAATATAGAAAATATACGACGGACCTTGTAAAAATTGCATATTTTGAGTAATTTCACCTGTAATTACGTCATCGGGGGAAGTCATAGGATCTTCATATGGCAATGCGGATATGCTTATGGTGTCTACTATATAGTCTAGTATTCAAATATATAATATAAAGTTCATAGCGCCCATGATTCGGCCATAACCTAAAAATCGCCATGAAGACTGCTAAAGGGAAATCATTTACCAGTGATATCATTACCACATAAGCCATTTACTTTTCAATGGCATTTTTCATGATGGTTTTTAGTTTATGGCGGAATCATGGGCGCTATGAACTTTATATTATACATTTGAATACTGGATTATAGAGTAAACACCCTAACCATATCCGGAGTACCATATGAAGATCCTATGACTTCCCCTGATGACGTAATTACAGCTTAAAGTACTCAAAATATGCAATTTTTACATGGTCCGTCGTATATTTCCTATATTTTTTGATATATACTCACCATAATTATTTCAAAAATGATTTGTATCGAGAGTACAACATCTCCTTAATATATATATTTTGAAAAACCCACAAAAAATATTTGATTGTATCCGAAAATAACGAAAGTAAAACTCGTAAAAACCGATTTTGAGCTATATCTCAAAAACAAGAGCTGATGGAGAAAACCAGGGACCGGATTTGAAAATAACTCGCCGATTTTATCTAGAAACAACTGCAACTTCGTCTGAAACATTCAACTTTTTCAATTTTGTTGAGCAGTGTAATATTTAGGGGTCGGAATGGGCAAAAAACTTATGTGGCTAAAAAGACAACGTTTTCTTCCAAAGCCAATATCTCAGCTTCTGTATGGGGCATACCAAAAGTACAACCTGACAATGAAAGTAGAAAATATCACCTTTCTAATGATGTAAAGTAAGTTCTCGTAGGTGATCAAACAACGAAGATATCACAATGGTCGCAAATAAAACCCGAATTTTCACTTTTGCGATTTTAGTTATAATGACGAATATCACAGCTTTGGTTAAGGACTTTCCAAAAGGAAAGCCTGCCCATGAAAGTAGAAGATTCCATCTTTACAATGGTGTAAACTAGGTCGGCGTAGGTGACCAAATAGCGGAGATATCGCAATAGTCGTTAATACATCCATTTATCAATTTTTTGGAAATCACGCTACAGGTCGCAATTTTGATCGAAATTATGAGGGTTTACGGGGGTCTGACAGAGGAAGAAGCCTATTGATTTTGGTGATGGTCGGATAATATTTAGGGCCGGAATGGGCAAAAAATTTATTTGGATAAAAAGACAACGTTTTTTCAAAGCGAATATCTCAGCTTCTATTGGGGTGTATAAAAAGCAAAA
This sequence comes from Musca autumnalis, assembly GCF_047663935.1. Lineage (NCBI taxonomy): Eukaryota > Metazoa > Arthropoda > Insecta > Diptera > Muscidae > Musca > Musca autumnalis. The sequence continues at coordinate 252,618,321 of NW_027411644.1, forward strand.
CCTGACAATGACAAAGTAGAAAATATCATCTTTCTAACGATGTAAAGTAGGTTTCCGTAGGTGATGAAACAATCAAGATATCTCAATAGTCGCAAATAAAACCCAATTTTTAATTTTTGCGATTTTAATAATAATGACGGATATCACACCTTTGGTTGGGGACCATCTAAAAGCAAAGCCTGACTGAGAAAGTAGAAAATCCCATCTTTAAAATTATGCAAAGAAGGTTGGCGTAGGTGTTAAAAAAATAGAGATATCGCAATAGTCGGTAATACATCCCTTTTTTCCACTTTTTGTGCAATCACACTACAGGTCGGAATTTTGATCGGATCATCACGAAATTTTCTCACAGAGATAGAAGCATATTGATGTTGGTGATGTCGACAGTAGTAAAATATAAAATTAAATATTAATTATTTTGGTTCAGTTCGCCTTAAGTCATTTGGTATAAAAGCCAGATAGGTGAAAACTTTCGTATCTTCCTAAAAGATATGTTTTCGATTGAAAAGATAATGCACAGAGGTAGTGGTGTAGGGTATCACATAGTCGGCCCCGTACCGACTATAGCCTTTTCTCACTTGTTTTACTATGAAATGGCTATATCGACATAGAAATTAATATATCTTCCATCTTATAGAAAATTTGAAAAAAAATGGCAATTTCAATTAGAAGTTTTTTATAACTCCTTGAAAAACTGTACCCACTCCTCTGATATGGGCATTACATTTCATTTAACATATAGATAACGTGTAGAAGATTCATAGCTCTTCTGACTGTAAGACAAAAGAATAACTCATAGAATAAGCTCGTATTCTTTCGTTGACTCGATTTGCGTTAACAAAAAAAATTATCGATTTTGTTTTGATTAGCGTTACTGATTCGATTTGCGTAATACAGTAAATAATATATATATGGCTTTAAATATCGTGAAGAGGTCATTCATGAGTTCTTAAATTCATCCGAAGAATCAATTAAACACGATTACTTATTTTCCATTGAGGCCATGCATTAGAGGAAGAATCATCTGCGTATAATAATGTTGCCGCACAAAAAAGAGGAAGGTCAAGGTCAAGATATATTTGTGGGCAATGATCCAGATGAAAATCACAGTGAAAAGCCAAAAATGTACTAGTTGAAAGAAATATATTTAACAAAAAAATTATTTTCAGCTGCATCCAACTCACTTCATACCCAAACTATGAAATTTAAATTAGCTTTTTTATCACAAAAACAAATACCCCATCACAAACACAAAACCTAACATTTCAATTGATTGAAAACGTAAAAATGAAGTGCCTAAATAAAACTATTGACAATTTATGAAGCTACTGAAATTTTAATTAAAATTTATTGCGAATACAACACACAAAACCAATGCCAATAAAATATCCATAGGCAACAACAACGAGGACAGACAATCAGCGATGAATATTGAAATAAAAATGAATGTGTTTAACAAACATATTTGATATCGCATATAAATTGAGGTGATCATATTCAATGCCCAATACCCAGCAAAAAAAATGTGGGATTTTCGACACAGCTGAACAATTTCGGATGCGAAATTGTTCAGATTTCGTTCCGATTTTTATACGATTTTTCGTAGGAGAATTCGTTCCGATTTCGGCGAGAATGTCGGAAGTAAATTTCCCTTCGAATATATCACATTTACAATGATAAAAAATCATTAGAAACGTTTGGATTTACAATCGTCCAACAAAAAACATAACAAAGAAATATTGAATAATAAACAAGTAAGAAAGTATCAGTCAGCTGTGCTGAAGGAGAAATATCCTTAGCCACTGACCAAAAAAAAACAAAAACAATAATGATGCCGTATATAAAATATATTGATTTTGTATCGGGAGTTTACTTTAGGATCTGTATGTACCATAATGTGGGGCTATACAAAATCAATGACATATACCAAACATTTTTAGTAACCAAACTTCTTCATAAAGGACTCGAAATATTAAATTATCTTAAACTATGTTTGAAAGAAATTTTTGAAAAAGTTTTAGAGTTGTCTTGCGCAATAGCCATTTTAGTATGTACCGGCTGGGTTTTGGAGCTTTTCGACCATTATATTAGAAAGTATTGACTTACTCAGGAAAAAGGTTGTACCGTTATAAATGAGGCCGCTAGAAGAACCTACTGAAAAAAGAGTCAAAACGATGCGAGAGGAGCTATTAATCTTCACTTTATCCGAATGGGTGACCGATATAGAACATATTCCAACCTGACACATGACTGGATGAAATAATACGATGTGCAAAGTCTGCACAAATCAGAAACTCCCTGCTTGAATTATCTTGCGTATTTGCCATTTTGGTTGGTGCCGGCAGGGTTCTTGGAGCCCTAAAGCCAATATCTCAGGAAGTATGGACTTGCGCAATAAAAAAAATTGCACCGTTGTAAAGGAAGCCGCAAGAAAAAATTACTGAAAAAACTTCAAAACTATCCGAGAGGAGCTCTTAAAAATCACTTTATCTGAATTTTGTGTGGGAGGTACCCGAAGGAGTGGACCGATACAATCCATATTCCAACCTGATACATGCCTGTATGAAATAATACGGTTGCACCAATCAGAAACTCCGTGCGAGAATGATTTTGTGGATTTGCCATTTTGGTTGGGTTTCAGGGTTTCATGCAGGACTTGCGCAGAAAAAAACTTGTACCGTCGTAAAGAGAGCCGCAAGTACAACCTAATGAAAGAAATTTCAAAACGATCCGAAAGGTGCTCTTAAACTTCACTTTATCCGAATTTTGTGTGGGAGGTACCAAATCGATTGCTACCTTCGAGAATTATCGTTCACACCATTTTACAGAAAATTTTTGAACTTTTGTGGGGGAGGTACCGGAAGGAGTAGGACGAAGGATTGCGGTTCGAGTCGGTTGATCCGTTTGAGAGTTATCGTGCGCACCATCCAGCCAGACAGACAGACGGATGGACATGGCTAAATCGACTCAAAATTGTCTGAATTGAAAGAATTTCGTCCAAACATACTTGGGGTCTAAAACCGTTATTTCGATGAGGCACATTTTTGGTCTTATCAATGTGTTTATACCCTTTCTAGTCTAAAGGCAGAGGGTATAAAAAAGGCGTCAGGGAAATTTTTTTCCTTCGATATTTATACCACATTATTCCGGAATCTTTACGAAGATTCGGAAGGTACCTCCGATTTTCATACGACATTATTCCGATATCGTTAGAAATCTGTACGAACCGAAATCGATCAGTTTTTGCTCTGAAATTTCGTTCCAAAATTATGTCAACCATTTCATACAACTTTCTTTAAGATATCGTTACGATTTCGGATCCGACACCTGACGTAGCGTCCGAATTTCGTACCAATTTCGTTAAGATGTCAGTACGATTGGTTTGCTGGGTAACAATCCAATACATACAAACACATTTAAAATTATATATCGTTAGACAAACAATTTTTTACACTTTAAACGTAAATAAATTAATTACATGACAATGTGACAAAGTTTAATGTTCGCACACAAAAAGTTTTAACGAATCAAAAAAGAAAAAAATCGTTTAACAAAAATGCACAAAAAACGCATTCATTCAACAAGGTTATTGACAGTGTGTTTTGCAATGGAGAGATGCATTTTAAAAAAAATTTACCTACCTACACGCAGAAAAGCAATATTATTGAAGCAAGCAAATGTAAAAATATATGTTGTTCGAGCAACGATATGCTTTGTGTCATTATGGTGTTTGATACAAAATATATGGTTGCTCTAACAATATATGTTTACATATTTATGTATATATATTTAAAATACACAATTTTCTCTCAAAATTGGCTTGCTTCAAAAATGTGTATTCATTTTCAGTGTATATTCAGGTTCTCATTAAAGAACGTTTATTTATCATGGAATTTCTCATTCGGATATCTTTAACTGATATCCTCAACATGGCTTTAGATAGATTCATGCAAAATGCATTTGTTGAAATTGTTCTTATCTCCAACAATAACACCCTTTATCGCCTGCCTATCGTAAAGAACATAAGTGATAATCATGTCAAATCCGTCTGAATTGTAATGAATAACTTTTATACGCCGAAAAAAGAAAACAGTTTGCAATTCTTTTGTAATTTAGAATTAAAATTGCCTCAACGTCAAAAACAACAACAACGTCACCAACAAGATTGCGTGTATATTATTAAATTGTAAATTGTTTTGATACAATTACTAAGTCGTATGTATGTTCGCCGATAAAATTAAAAAAAAAATGGAAATTGAACACAATGTGTAAAAAAACTTACGTCTTTTTAGTTTTTATTGCTGTTGTTGTTTCTTTTTTTAATAAAACATAAAAATAGAAATAAACAATGATGTCAGGGACAGTCAATTACATTTTACAGTGGCGACAAACGACAACGTTTGTTTGAAATCAATTTGCAAAGCCGCGCCATAGTCGCGTTCAGAGTGCACCGAAAGCTATCGCATTGCAGCGTTAAACAGTTTTTTTGTCGGTTTTTCATATCAACGAGAGAATTGTTGGCAATTTGTGTACAATTGTGACTGTTGGTGATGATGTTGTTTTTTTATTTTCATGTGACATGCAATTCATTTTTTTTGTTGCTTGTAAGAAAATCTACGCCTAAAAAATTGCAATAGTTTGTTTTTTATTGTTTGTAAAGTGTTGTTGAATTTATTTATTCTATGAATGGTATTGATTGTTTAATTAATGTTGAAATCAAAAGAATATCGGTAATAAAAAGTCCACTATTCGGAGAAACTTAGCTGAAGGAGATAGGGATAGAAATCTACATTTCCTGAGTCCTTTTCGAACTCGGCAATAAATTCTGACGCCGAATTTGGTACGAAAGTTGTATGGACGTGGTCACCGAATTCGAAAAGAATTTTCTAAGGAAAATCTAAAAAAAATATTAGAGTTTCGCGACGAATTCGGACCGAATTAGGAAGTAAATTCTTGGAAAATTTTAGATTTTCTGGCAGAAATCGGTCCGAATTCGGAAAAAATGCTGGAAAATTTAGATTTTGTGTAGAAAAGCGGTCAAAATTCGGAAAGAAGTTCTGGAAAAAAGTCTAGATTTTCTGAAAAATATTGGAAAAAATTATTCGGCGCCGACACCTTAGAATTGACACAGCACAGAACAAACCCCACTAAGAGACAATTTTCTTTTAATGCGCTAATTATGGAAGATTATAATTTCAAATTTTCTAATGATTTTCCCTGTTGCTATCATTTTGGGATTAACAGTAGAACCAAGTACACGTGTATGTTGAAGCTATTAACACACGGAGGAAAAAAAGGCCTCTCTAACATATGTCCTAAATATATTTTGCCGCAAACATATATATGTTTGGATGTAAACAAATATTTGTTTGGGTGCAAACAAATATATGTTTGGGTGTAAACAAATATTTGTTTGGGTGCAAACAAATATATGTTTGGGTGTAAACAAATATTTTTTCAGATGAAATATAAATACAAATCCAAAGTCCACAAAAAACATACACATTCACACATTTATAAAAGGTAGTGGTTTTTCTTTTATTGACATGCATAGAACTACCAAACACAAAAGCAACTACACACGCTTAGGTACATACAAAATTCCAAATACAAGAAATAGTGTCACACTTTTAGAAAGAACAAGTAAAAAAGTATCAGTCGGCTTGGCCGACAGAGATATACCCTCAGCCTGTGTATATTGAAACAATTTTTTCCCAAAAAAACGCATGTATTTAGGGAATTTTGGGCGTTTGAACTGACAAAAATGTTGATTAGGATTAGAGATCAAAAGTTTTGCGGAGGAGATACTAAAAAGAATGGATCTCCAGCCACTACATATGGTACCATAGGGGTTTTTTACAACTTCAGGGATGTTTGCTCAAGAAGTATGGACTTGCCCCTGAAACAACTTTTACCATCGCACTTGAGGCAGCGAATGCAAGTTGCTTCAACAAAAATCAAAGTGATTCGATAGCTGGTCTTAAAGTGAACATGTATCCGAAATTTTGTGTGGGAGGTACCGGTGGAGTGGACAAATATAGTCCATATTTGAACCTGATCTATATCTGGTAGATATATTAAGATGTGTAAAGTATGGTCCAATTCGGCCACTCTCTTCAAGAGTTATCGTACGCACAATTTTACCGAACATTTTTGAACTTTTGTGGGGGAAGTACCTGAAGGAGTGGACCGATATGGCTTATCTTCGAACTTAAACTGTGTTTGGACAAAATATTACTAAGACCAAACTTTGGACCGAATCGGCAGACTGTTCGAGAGTTATTTTGCCCTCCAACCTCCTCACACGGTGTCATAGGGGTTTTTTGCAACTTTCAGGTTATTTTCTCAGGAAGTATGGACTTGCCCCTGATGAAACTTATACCTTCGTATGGAGGGCAGTGAATACAAGTTGCTAAAGCAAAAATCAAAGCGATTCGAGAGATGGTCCTAAACTGAACTTTTCCAAATTTTTGTGTGGGAGGTACCCGACGGAGTGGACCAATTGAGTCCATATTAAAACCTGATCTAAGTCTGGTACACGCTCCACGATGGGCAAAGTATGGACCATATCGGTTACTCCCTTCAAGAGTTATCGTGCGCACAAATTTTCCGAACATTTTCGAACTTTTGTGGGGGAGGTACCCGAAGGAGTGGACCGATATAGCTCATCTTCGAACTTAAACTAAGTTTGGGCAAAATATTACGAAAGCCAAAATTTGAACCGAATCGGTTCATCCGTTCGAGAGTTATCGTGCGCTCCAGCCAGCCAGACAGACAGACAGACGGACGAACATTGCTCAATCGACTCCAAATTGTCTGAAACACATTTCGTCCAAACATACTTGGGGTCTAAAACCATTGTTTCGATGAGGCACATTTTGCCCGTATGAAAGTGTATATACCCTTCATAGCCTAAATGCTGAGGGTATAAAAACAAATAAAACTATTATTAAAAAAAAATTAAAAAAAAATATTAAACTCTTTTATGGAAAACTAGCAGAATGCCCGCTACTTCGTATGCGGAGAGGGAATAATATACAAATAAACAATATTTAATAAGAAAATAGTGGACACTGAAAATTTCAATTGATATTTAATTTCATTTAAATACAGTTCGAATACCTTTAGTTCGAAATTCCAAAAAAAGACCTTATCGCAGCCCTGCACATCAACAGCAACCCACATTTTAAATTTCAGTCCACGTTTTATTAGAACGGTACGGGTATTTTGATGCTTTATTCGCATTTCCAACCGAAGTAACTATTGTTTCGGAGTTTGTGATATCAAAATGTTGGAAACCTTTATTCAAAAAATGTTACTTAATGCGCACGTTTTGACCTGCCTCCTATATAACAGTTAATTTTTATACCCTCAGCATTTATGCTAACGAGGGTATATGGTAATATTCAAAAATGTTTTACAATCGTTGAAGTTGAGGTTCACCATTTAATAAGTCGCGAACTGTCAATATATTTTATAAAATATGAATATATTTATATTAACTGAAGTGTTTTAGCCACGATCTCATAATATGGACAATAACAAATTATTTTCGTTGAAGCTGCGTTGGTGGTAATATAAAAAAATGGGTAAAAATGTGTTGAAGTTAGCAAGCTTTTTTGTGTTTTTTCTTGATTTCTGGTCAAACCAGGGAAAATTAAGACCTGAGCTCAAAGAAAGAATTGAAGAATACCCCTTGGGCAACATGATTCTAATGTGTGACTTCTCGATATATACAGTGCATCCCCCTAAAATCGATGCTGACATTTTGAAGTTTTGAAATCGGGGTTTTTTGAATTTTTCTTATAATTGGAGGGCGCAACCAGATAATGACCTAGTCTGTTTATTGTATTGTAGAACTCCTGATTCCACGTCGTTTGATGTATATCTCATGAGTGTGCTCCCCACAGCTCCCTAGTAATAGGAGTCCAAAGTCGAATTTTTGGTGCGTAATTTTTCTTTGAAAACCTATTTTTTGGCTTAAAAATTTACAACTGTGACTCAGGTACCCTTGAACACCGCGTGATTTTAGTTTTTTTCCGCGCCGGATTCAATGAGCCCTACCGCGATCGAATCCATCCACTAAAACCGCTGATATAGATACCCTAAAAATAGGAAAATAAGCAAAATTTTATTTTGACTAATCCGCATACCTAACCGCCATAGCCCTTAAATTTTTTTACATAAATGGAATCCTTTATACACGATTATAAAATTTGTCAAAAAGGTGTGTCATGAATTTCAGAGATTCGGGAGTAGTATTCGTATTTAACCAAAAATAGAATCAGGTAGCACATCCGCGGTTCTTGACGAATCTGTATAAAATTTGTCTTATTGACGTATTTTTAACAGGGGGTCACTGAAATCGGATGCGCCTTATAATCATATGAACATCGCGTTATTTTTACCCACATGAAGCATTTTGGTGTAGTAAGATGCAACTGATGGCACACTTTGGCGGTTAAATGAAACATGGAAAAATGCAAACATACTGACAGAGATGCACTCGCTCTATGCGAAAAGCACATGCGCCTCAACTGATTTTAACTACTTCGCGCGTTATACGGTTTTTAACTTTTATGTTTTTTGTTTGATTGTAATATCTATATCACTCTTTATTTTCTAATTCTATTGCTTATCACACTATGCAAATATACTTTCACGATGATAAACTATTTTCCTTGAAGAGGTTTTAGCAAAATAATTCAGGTTTTGTTAGGAAATTTAGCGAAATAGTAGAATAACTCCAAAAAATGTTCTCAAATTTTTCGTATTAAACCAAAAAATATATTCTTGAAATAATGTTCCAACAATAAACTTTTGTCTTTTGTTGTAGCTGCAATATGCAATTTAAAATCCTAATCAATAAAATTTTGGTCTCACATTTTTCTGGACATTGTCTAGATTCTGTACGTATTTTTAATTTATTTTTTAGAGATTTTTATGGACTCTGAGTAAGAATAAATAAAATTTACTCCAAGATTCCTTCATTATTTTTTGATTTTCCGCGAAAATGAAAATAAATTTAGCTAATATTTAGGCGTCTACGAATAGATATTAAATGTTGTTACCGATTTATATATACATTTTGGTATTACAACACAAAGGGCATTTTTAAATATTTTTTCTTTATAAGGGAATAAAACCCCCCATAACTTTTGGGCGCAGCATCCAATTTTGTGAACGCGAACATATTTGAAACCACGATTTTTTTCTGAACCCATGTAACAAAAATCGTGAATGTGCTTGTCAAAATTTTCTTAAATTTTTTCTCGATGGAATTGTAAAGGAAATTTGAATTTTACCATATACACTTTCATACGGGCAAAATGTGCCTCATCGAAATAATGGTTTTTGACCCCAAGTATGTTTGGACGAAATGTGTTTCAGACAAATTGGAGTCGATTGAGCACTGTCCGTCCGTCTGTCTGTCTGCCTGTCTGGCTGGCTGGAGCGCACGATAACTCTCGAACGGAGGAACCGATTCGGTTCAAATTTTGGCTTTCGTAATATTTTGCCCAAACTTAGTTTAAGTTCGAAGATGGGCTATATCGGTCCACTCCTTCCGGTACCTCCCACACAAAAGTTCGTAAATGTTCGGAAAATTTGTGCGCACGATAACTCTTGAAGGGAGTAACCGATTTGATCCATACTTTGCACATGCTGAAATGTGTACCAGACTTAGATAAGGTTTCAATATGGGCTCAAACGGTCCACTCCTTTGGGTACTTCCCACACAACATTTTGGAAAAGTTCAGTTTAGGGCCATCTCTCGAATCGCTTTGATTTTTGTTTTAGCAACTTGTATTCACTGCCCCCCATACGACGGTACATGTTTCATTAGGGGCAAGTCCATACTTCCTGAGAAAATAGCATGCAAGTTGCGAAAAACCCCTATGACACCGTGTGAGGTGGTTGGAGCGCAAGATAACTCTCGAACGGATCTGCCGATTCGGTCCAAAATGTGGCCTTAGTAATTAATATTTTGTCCAAACATGATTTAAGTTTGAAGATAAGCCATATCGGTCCACTCCTTCAGGTACCTCCCCCACAAAAGTTCAAAAATGTTCGGAAAATTGTTCGTACGGTAACTCTTGAAGGGAGTGGCCGAATTAGTCTATACTTTACACATCCTAATATATCTACCAGATATGGACTATATTTGTCCACTCCATCCGGTACCTCCCAAACAAAATTTCGGATAAGTTCACTTTAAGACTTGATATCGAATCACTTTGATTTTTGTTGAAGCAACTTGCATTCGCTGCCACAATTACGATGGTAAAAGTTTTTTAGGGGCAAGTCCATACTTCTTGAGCAAATAGCCCGAAGAGTGTACAAACCACCTATGGCACCATATGTTGTGGCTGGAGATCCACTTCCATAACGGTCAATGTTGATCCATTCCTTTTAGTATCTCCTCCGCAAAACTTTTGATCTTTAACCCTAATCAACATTTTTGTCGGTTCAAACGCCCAAAATTTTTAAAACCCCCTAATACATACGTATTTTGGGAAAAAATTGTTTCAATATACACAGGCTGAGGGTATATCTCTGTCGGCAAAGCCGACTGATACTTTTTTACTTGTTTTGAGACATTTTAATTTAGGCCTTTTTATTCTCAGGGGATAAAAACTTTATTGTAAAACAATAGTCGCATAGATTTTCGGTTTCAAATCTCAAGAAAAAAAATGTTCAAAAGATACGTTTGACTTTTTGATTTCAGTGCATTACTTATAAACCGCTTTCGCGTTAACATGAAAGCAATTGTACAATATTCAGTACACTTTTTAAAATCCATGGTATTGGTAGAAACATTTCATATATTTTGATTGCGGATTTTCATAAACATTCTGATCCAATCTCAACAGTGATCCTCATAACAAAATTCGTTTATCAGTTCACTCAATACCAGTGCTTCAATCCTTGGTATTATTTAACACTTCTGTAGTGCGATTCTCTAACACATTTTTTGAGTTACTGACAAAAATCGGTAAAATTAATATGCTTATTAATTCGGTAATTAACGACATTTTTCGGTAAGTTAGCGACCAAAAGAAAGTAGTCGTAAAGTTCTACCGACTCTTATTTGAACTTTTCATTCATAATTTTGCGTTTTAATTTTACCGACATTTGTCGGTAACCAAAAAAATTAGTTAGATAATTGCACTACTGGCACATTTATTGTACTACCACCTCTAACAATGAACCTAACAAATAAATAATAAATCAGAATTCCACTTCTATTCCTTAGCCAGTACCATATTTATTGCACTTTCGTACTTTTCACATACTAATTATATAACTCCAGCTTCACCTAACACCATATTTAGTACCATTATGTAATTTTCGTATTTCCAACACCAACTCAATAATTCTGTCCTTAGTATCGACCTCCACACATACTTCCAGAATTTGTATGCATTTCAAAACTCCTTATCTAAACATCAACATAGACCCTTATACAAATTCAGTACTTATAATAGGTATAAGATTAAAAAATTACACCTCTATATTCAAAACTATATCCCTCCATATCTCAATCATCCACTCCAACAGTAATCTTAATTCCAAATATCAGGATTTCACCTCTATACAGTCACCCAAATCTAAATTGGTACCATTTAGTACTTTTCGTACACATAAGTACGATATTCACAAAACTATCTAAATCCTTAACTCCAACAGTAATCTTATTTCTAAATTTCAGGATCCTGAAAACTACTAAATTGTACTAAATTTAGTACCATTTAGTACATTTCGTACGCAATAACTACGACTTTCCAAAACTACCTCAATCCTATACTCCAACAGCAATCATATTTTAAAATTTCAGAATTCAATCTCTATCCATTCAATCATATCCAAATAGTACCAAATTTAGTACCTTTTATGTACGAATTTCCAAAAAGACCTCCATATCTCAATTCTACACTCCAACGGTAATATTAATTCCACATGTGAGTTTCCCACTCCATCCGTTCTCCAATATCAATATTGTACCAAATTTAGTACCATTTAGTAGTTTTCGTACACCCACATCCAAATTGTACCAAATTTAGTACCATTTAGTAATTTTCGTACACATAAGCCCGAATTTCTAAAGCTGTATCCATAGTACCGTTTAGTACTTTTACCATTTAGTACTTTTTTAGTACCATTTAGTACTTTTCATACACATAAGTACGAATTACCAAAACTATAGTTTATAGTTGAGGTATACCTCAATCCTATACTCCAACAGTAATCCTTATTCCAAATTTCAGGATTCCACCTCTATCCATTCATCCAAATCCAAAGTGTAGCAAGTTTAGTACACTTTAGTACTTTTCGCGAACATACGTACGAATTTCTAAAACGGCATCAATATCCCAATCCTACACTTCAACTGTAATCCTTATTCAAAATTTTAGGTTTGCAGCTCTACCCGTTCACTTAAATCCAAATAGTACCAAATTTAGTACAATTTTGTACTTTTCCTACACATAAGTACGAATTTACAAAACTACCCCCATATCTCTTCAACAATAATCTTAATTCCAAATTTCAGGTTTCCAGCTCTATACGTTCACCCAAATCCAAATTGTACTAAATTTAGTACCATTTAGAACTTTTCGTACACATGAGTACGAATTTCCAAAACATTTCCTTTTATAAACAGCACTTCCCAACCTTGATTTCCATACCAAATTCCAAGATTCTAGCTCTATCCGTTGAAAATAGACAATTGGTACAAAATTAAGTAACTTATCAGTCACTCACTCACTCACTCACTGAGCTCTTTTATATACATATATAGATTACTCTTATGAAGGCGAGTATATGGGATATTATCCATCATATACGAAAGGGAGTAAGTAATGAAACCAAAACCGCGGAAACTCTTGGTTTTTGGGATCCGTCATTACAACAAAATCTGCAATGTTATCCCATTTTCGAAATGCATTTTCTTGAATAGGATCGTTATTTTTTAACGTAGATGCTTGAAATTTTGCGACTTCGTACATTTATAGTGACGATATGTTTTTATACCCTCAGCATTTATGCTAACGAGGGTATATGCACTTTCATACGGGCAAAACGTGCCTCATCGAAATAATGGTTTTAGATCCCAAGTATGTATGTTTGGACGAAATCCGATGTGGACCATACTTTGCACATCGTGAAGTTTCTACCAGACTTATATAATGTTACAATATTTACTCAATCGGTCCACTCCTTCGGGTAACTCCCACATAAAATTTCGGAAAAGTTGAGTTTAGGACCTGCTCTCGAATCGCTTTGATTTTTGTTGTAACAACATGTATTCACCGCCCCCATACAACGGTACAAGCTTCATCTGGGGCAAGTTCATACTTCGTGAGAAAGTAGCCTAAAAGGTGCACCATGTGTAGTGGTTGGAGCGCAAGATAACTCTCGAATATTTTGTCCAACCTTAGTTTAAATTCGAAGATAAGCCATATCGGTCCACTTCTTCCGGCACCTCCCCAAAGTTCTAAAATGTTCGGACAAATTGTGCGCACGATAACTCTTGAATGGAGTGACCGATTTGGTCCATACTTTACACATCCTAATATACTATATTTGTCAATCCTTCGGGTACCTCCGACACGAAATTTCGGATAAGTTCACATTAAGACCTGTGTGCGAATCACTTTGATTTCTGTTGATACAATTTGCATACGCTGCCTCAATTACCATGGTAACCTTTTTTCAGGGACGAGTCCATACTTCGAACTGAACAACCTTTCGTCATATTTTGTCCAAACTTAGTTTCCATTCAAAGATGGGCAACATTTCCCCCCATATTTATAAAATGTCACTAAAATGGTATGCACGATATCTCTTGAACGGGGCAACTTATTTGGCCCAAACTTTAGATCTCCTAATATTTTGACCAAATTTAGTTTAACTTCTAAATTTTCCGATATCGATCTTCTCCTTATGGTACCTCCCCCACAGAAGTTCATTATTTATGTCTAAGTGCAGTCTAGGGTCTCTTCGAAGATCCTGTGGAAATGTATACCGATGCTGTTCGTTGTGGTCCTGTTTACAGCCATATCCATGCTTCCTGGCATACTGGTCCAAAAGTTATACACTGAAAGTTATTTTTTTAAAATAAACTTTCTTTATTGTAAACAAGTGAGAAAAGGCTATAGTCGGTACGGGGCCGACTATGTGATATCCTACACCACTACCTCTGTGCATAGTCTTTTCACTCGAAAATATTTATTTTAGGAGATACGAAAGTGTTCACCTATCTGGCTTTTATACCAAATGACTTAAGGCGAACTGAACCAAAATAATTAATATTTAATTTTATATTTGACTACTCTCGACATCACCAACATCAATCTCTGTGAGAAAATTTCGTGATGATCCGATAAAAATTCCGACCTGTACCGTGATTTCCAAAAAAATGGAAAAATGGGATGTATTACCGACTATTGCGATATCTACGTTATTTGGTCACCTACGCCAACCTAATTTGCACAATTTTAAAGATGGGATCTTCTACTTTTATAGTCAGGCTTTGCTTTTGGAAAAATCCCCAACCAAAGCTGTGATATTCGTTATTATAATTAAATTCGCAAGAATGAAAATTTGGGTTTTATTTGCGAATATTGTGATATCTTCGTTGTTTGATCACCTACGAGAACTTACTTGACATTATTAGACAGGAGATATTTTCTACTTTCATTGCCAAGTTTTGCTTTTTGTATACCCCTCATAGAAGCTGAGATATTCGCTTTGGAAAAAACGTTGTCTTTTTATCCACATACGTTTTTTGGCCATTCCGACCCCTGAATATTATCCGACCATCACCAAAACCAATAGGCTTCTTCCCCTCCGGGACCTCATCAACACCAAAAATTTCGTAACGATCCGATCAAAATTGCGACCTGTAGCCAGCGTTGCCGACAGTTTTTGATCGGAAATCGTCAAAAAAATCGTCAAACCGTCAACAATATTTGAAAAATCGTCAAAAAATCGTCAACATGGTCCAAAACTCGGTTTGATTACCTTTTAATGCGATTTTTCGCTGATATTTTTGTGCATGAGACTGACAACATAAGATATACAATCCACAGCAATAAATCTAACCCAATATCACTTAAATACTGCTATAAAAACAGCTTTCAGAAGATGATAGTTTTCATATAGTTATCGAGTTTGAAGTAATGCAGCATGGTAAAGCTGGGTACACATTGTCATTTTAAATGGTAGCTTAGCTCAAATATCGCTTGCTTGACAGTGTGACCGTCCATGTTTGTCCGTACACGTACATTTTGGTTGTTGGGCAGTCGAAAATCGATAAAAATTGTCATTCAAAACTGACAGCTTAAAGAGGGCATTTGTAGGAAGTTAATAAAGCTGGACTCATATTTTTCTATAACAAAATATATAATTAATATTTTATCTCGAAAACTTTTTAAGGAAGATTTTCATCCATTACCAAAACTAAACGAAAATTTTCAGCTCATGTAATTTGAATGTGGGGCAAAAACTATGAAATACCTGTGCCTAGATATGCCAGAGATGTGCCTAAATATAGCCAATCCGTCTGAAAATTGCTATAAAACATTAAAAAAGCTAAAAAATCGAGCATGGACGCTGATGCTACATATAATCGATTGTAATAACTACAAATATGTAAGTACAATAAAAAAACGTCCAGTACTTCACCCCAATACTTTCTTGAAAGGGGCAACCAATTTGTTACAAACTTTAGAACTTCAAATAATTTGTCCAAATTTTGTTTAACTTCTAAAATGGTCCATTTTTGTCCTCTCTTTAAGGTACCTCCCCCGCAAAAGTTCAACATTTTTGTTTAAGTGCAGTTTAGGGTCTGTTCGAAGATCCTTTGGAAATGTATACCGATGCTATTCGTTGTAGTCCTGTTTACAGCGTTATTATGTTTTCCCTGGACAAGTTCATGCTTCCTGGCATACTGGTCCAAAAGTTATACAATGACTCACTGAAATTACTAGTGGGTGCGATATCTTTCGAAAAGATATGACTCCCAGAATAAGATCCACTTTCATAATGGACTAAGTCGGTTCATTCCTTCAAAAACCTCCTCCTACGCAACACCATTGATCTTTGATCCTAATCAAAATTTTTGTCGGCAACTTCAAATGCTCAATTCTGAAAATACCCTAAATACATTCGATCTGTCCGTAGATGAAAGTTTCAATTCACATAGGCTTCTTTACTCGTTAGTTTTTAATTGTTGATTGACAAATCTACGCTGTTTGTACCTTTGGACCCCACCATTTAATGCAATTTGTGAGGTATCGTACCGCGAACGAAATTCATGCACAACTACCGTTTTCTCGCAAATTAGTTTCCAAGCCGATGCTTTAATAAGTTTAGCAAACATATTGATTTTAAAACAATAGGCCCCGTGTAATTTATCAACAAATATATAGACATTTTCACCGCGTGAACATTTTTAGTCAATTTCATGAAATTAGGTTCAGTCGTGGTCATAGTTAAACAAAGTCGGCGTAGTCGGGCATTTTTCCTCCAAATATGTACCTAGTGTTGGAGACACGCCCCCATTGTACCCCAAAATTAATTCTCAAACCGATGCGGCCATAATTTTTGCATATATAGTGATAAATAACCAAAAATACGCCACTCCAGCATCATATGTGGAATATTTGCCCTGATTTAAAATCGATTCGGTTAAAAAAGTTCCCACGCCGAAAGCAATTTCTTAAGGCCTTTCGATAATTTGTTTCTTAATAAAATTTTAATTTTTATTTATTGGCTAATTTCCACACAAAAATGTCTTCTTTAAAACCCCTTTTCTGTCGTATTGAAAAAGTAAAGAAAATATATGCAGTTGAAACATGAATGCAATCGGTGAGGTAACGGAAACGTGACAACACATTTCTTAATATTTTTCCATTCTTTTCACGGCTATATGGTGATATTTTTGATATTTGCAAAAAAAATTATAACCCTAATGTACTTATGTATATTTTTAGTAAACATATTAAAGTGTTGACTAACTATATTTTTTAATTAGAATGCAAAATATCCAATGACTTTATTATACTACTATTGACACTCCAAACTTTTAACGATAATTCTATGCACGATTTCAAAATTGATAGTCACGACATTGATACCTTTCAAATGAATAGCATTTTTTGTTGTCTAATGCAACAAACTGCTAGTCAAGAGTATAGAAATTAGTTTTCAAATGAAAAATCTAAGACTTGATTTCTTCTTAAGAAATACCTTTCTAATCATTAGTGACGTTGACGATAGTTGTTGGTTGCAACCATAATAATCGAACACGTCGTCGTCTGTCGTCCTTATTAACCCATTCGAAGGCAATTGATTTGATTATCTCTGTCTTATTGAACTCTACGTTTTGCGTTGATTTTAATGGCATTTCTTTTTAATGATTTCCTAATCAATATTCATTAGTCGTTAAAAATTTCCAACTGCCAACACTTGGGCTTTTTCGATGCAACCAATCGGTGGCAACAACCACTCCAGGCACTCACTTCACCAATCGAAGCCATGCCATTCATTTCATTTATGTCTGCAATTTGCTTTATCAGAATTGAATTAAAAAAATACCAACAATGCCCGTGATGGTGGTGGCAGTGGCAGTTGTTGGTGGTTTTATTTTATTTTCTTCTCTTTAATTATTTAATTGTCTTTAGATTGCATGCAATTACATTTTGAAGGAATTGTGAGTCAAAAATGTCAGTCAGTCAGACAGACAAGACGTTCCAATTGATTGCTGCTATGATTGCTGGTGGCTGAGTAACTGGTCGGCCAGCCGGCTGGCTGCATTATTTGGTCCGTTGGTCGGTTGGTTGTTGACTTTAATACTCCTTGGCAAATGAGTGAATTCAATGAAAATTTATGGTATTTTAAGTTGATGAGAGTGTCTTAATACGAATGAAATTGATGAGGGATTGCAGATTAATTTTCATTACATGAAATGGGTGGCATTTATGTGAAGATATAATGGCAGTAATAAAATTTAAGGATTTTAACAATTCTCAGTATTTCAAATAATTAATACATATATTAAATGCCCAATTGATGACCGGTATAAATTTATTACTGGCGCTCCCATTCAATGCAGTGCAAAAAATAGTATAATGTGAAGACTTTTCTATCACGCCAGTCATTAAACAGAAGTGTAAGTATCCTGCACTTCGCTATAAATATCATATCCAAATAATTTTTGAATCAATTCAGCTTTAGATCTGTAAAATGTTTCGCAAAAGAGTAGTTTAAGAACACCTCTCTGATCGCAGAACGTTTGCCTCGAGGTTCCCATTAGGACGCGAAGCGACGGTACTTTTTTGGTTAAGTTCATTTTTCCAGAGATAATGGCCTTGTCGGCACCAACTAATACAGAGTGAGGCAGAGAAAATTTTTGGGTCTCTCTTGTGTTCTCAATGAGCGTAAATTTGTTGTTGTTCACAACGTGTTAGCATTTACACAGGCTGTGAGCGATAACAAATTTAAGCTCACTTAGAGCACATGGGCTCTCTTGTGAGTCACAGTGCCTACCCTTGAACTAATATGTCGATAACCACGATAACTTACATATTGAGTATCCGATTGGGCCGAAATTTTACACATCGTAAAATTTCTTCCAAACGCAGATCAAGTTCCAACACGTTGTTATACCTCGTTGTTATACCCTCAGCATTTATGCTAAAGAAATAATGGTTTTAGACCCCAAGTATGTTTGGATGAAATCCCTTTCAGTCAATTTGGAGTTGATTTAGCCATGTCCGTCCGGCCGTCTGTCTGTCTGGTTGGAGCTAGTGTTGGGCAATCTCGTTCATTGAGCGGATCGATCTTTTTTTATTCCGTTCATTGGCTCTTTTTCGTTCAACAATACATTTGACTGTATTATTTTCTTTTGAAGTCGTTCGTTCTCTGCTGCATATGACTCCGTCGTTCTTTTAACCGAATCGTTCTTTTGAAAATGTTCGTTCACGAATGACACAACTGTTGTGTTAAGTGCTTGTTTGTGTGCTAATGGGGGTGGTTTTGTTTCTGAACGTAGTGGTGGTTTTCATTTGAAAGAACCAGATGAACGAATGATGCAAAAGAAATATATGACCGAGATGTGCTACTGAATGAGGTGAGTTACTGAGCGAGAGTAGCTCTCTGAATCATTGTTTGTTTTATGTGGAAATTTGTGCTGCTTGCGCTAACGCAGCGTTTGTTTAGAGTTTGACTGCAAAACCAATGCTGCTAATTTTGTAAGTAGCAATGACTCGTCCATCGGGTATCTAAATGAACGATATAAAAGAATGAGCTGGATACGGATCCGTTCGTTCTTTTTACGGAATCGTTTCTTTGAGCCGGTTCGTTCATGAACGACGCAACTCTAGTTGGAGCGCACGATTCGATTCAAAGTTTGGCTTTGTTAATATTTTGTCCCAACTTTTTTTAACTTCGAAGATGGGTTATATCGGTCCACTCCTTGCGGTACCTCCCCCACAAAAGTTCGAAAATGTTCGGACAATTTGTGCGCACGATAACTCTTGAAGGGGGTAACCGATTTGGTCCTTACTTTGCACATCGTAAAATTTCGACCTGACTTAGATGATATGGTCTCAATCGGTCTACTCCTTCGGGTACCTCTCACACAAACTTTCGGAAAAGTTCAGTTTAGGACATGCTCTCGAATCGCTGTGATTTTTTTGTAACAACTTGTATTCACTGCCCCAATACGTCGGTACAAGTTTCATCAGAGGCAAGTCCACACTTCTCGAGAAAATAGCCTGAAAGTTGCAACCCTATGGCACCGTGTGTAGTGATTGGAGCGCAAGACAACTCTCAAATGGATCTGCCGATTCGGTTCAAAATTTGGCCTTCGCAATATTTTGTCCAAACTTACTTTAATTTCGATGCTAAGCTATATCGGTCCACTTCTTCAGGTACCTCGCCCACAAAAGTTCAAAACCGTTCGGAAAAAGTGTGCGCACGATAACACTTGAAGGGAGTGACCGATTTGGTCCATACTTTACACATGCATAATTTCTACCAGGTATAGATCAGGTTCGAATATGGACTATATTTGTCCACTCCTTCGGGTACCTTTAACACAAAATTTCGGATAAGTTCGCTTTAAGACCTGCTCTCTTTTTTTTCAGGGCAAGTCCCGATGGCACTATATGTAGTGGCTGGAGAGCACGATAACTCTCGAACTGATCAACCGATGTGGTCCAGAGTTTGGCCTTTCTTCATATTTTGTTCAAACTTAGTTTCAGTTCGAATACCAGTCCACAACTTCTAGTATTTCCCCCAATATTTAAAAAATGTCACTGGACTAAACTTGGGTTTCCTAATATTTTGTCCAAATTTAGTTTAACTTCTTAAATGGACCATATCAGTCCTCTCCTTAGAGTACCTCCCACACAAAAGTTCAACATGTGTGTCTAAGTGCAGTTTAGGGTCTGTTCGAAGATCCTTTGGAAATGTATACCGATACTGTTCGTTGTGGTCCTGCTTACTGTCATATTATGTTTTCCGTGGACATGTCCATGCTTCGTGGCATACTGGTCCAAAAGTTATACGATGACCCACTGAAATGACTTGTGGGCGCGATATCTATTGAAAAGATATGACTCCCAAAATAAGATTCACTTCCATAATGGACTATGTCGCTCCATCCTTTTAAGTACCTCCTCTGCAACACTTTTGAACTTTAATCCTAATCTATATTTTTATCGGTAAGTTCGAATGCCCTAAAGGTCTACAAAATTCTGAAAAGACCCTAAATACATTCGATCTGTCCGCAGATGAAAGTTTCAATTCACATAGGCTAAGGGTATATCTCTGTCGATAAAGCCGACTGATACTTTTTTACTTGTTTGTGTGCAAGTCCATACGTCCTGGTATGGAGGTCCAAAAGCTCTAAAAATGACTGGTTGCCCTGGTAACTATCGAAAGGAGTGACATCCAAAATTAGATCCAGTTCTTCGATATCCTATGTCGGTCCATTCCTTCAAATAACTTGTATACAAAAATTAAAGATTTTTGCCCCACTGCTTCATATACATCCCCCACTAAAGTAGTCTTTATTCTCTTGGTTACATGGCTAAAATTTTATTCTCCACATTTCTTTAGATAATTGCCGGAAGGCTCAAAAACACCGCTCAAGTGATTTTCTAAAAATATAAGGATTATAGTTTTTGTGTAGACGTTTGGATGAATGCAATTAACAGGTGATCCCAGCTTCCAGTCTACATGCTGATTTTTGGTTGTTGTGATTGCATCTTTTCGACCTTCCGTCGGATTCGGGCCTCACATAGCTGACGCCGTATAGTTTATTTTTTCCATAAGTTGAACGTATTCTTATTTTCAAAATCGGAATAATTTACATTACGTCTGCAACACCGATCATTGAAAATTGTGGTGGTATCTCCTCAGCTGAGAGGGTTTTACAGCGTAGTATGCTCCTCTTCGCATGGGCGTGCACTATGAACTGCCGGTTAAAATAACATGCACACCTCCTGGGATTTGTCACTATCACGGCGTTGAAAGTATTCCGATTCGAGAGTGATTTAACGGTTGCCCACAATTTACTCATTCCTGTTCCATTTCTTCAGGTGGTCTAGCCACTTTTTCCGCGTATGCTCGCCCACTGGTCTGTTGACTCCAAGAAGAAAGTTCTCTAACTCTTTGGCCTTCCGGGTTTGTACCCAGCTAAAAAAGTCCTCCCAAAATCATGGGTTTCGTAAGGGATTTCTGGCAGCCGTAACTACTCTCAAACCCCCTTTCTTCCCCATTATTTTTACGAGGGCATGTCGCACTCATTTTGTAGTTATTTCATGACCACTAGAATAACTCGTTATTCTATGGACACTAGAAGTTGAAAAGTAAGGTGAAAAAAATCTATTTTTAGACAGTTGATGTAGAGAATTTGCTTTTAATTTCATCACACATTTTACTTTTATTTTATTTCGCTGTCTGCCCGAATTGAACCCACGAACCCTCTGATCTCTAGCCAAAGACACTACACACTATGCCACGCACACGAATATTAAGGGTTACTTAAGAACTAAAATGTGCAGTTTACATGTGCACCACGAACTGTTATTTTTGAATTAAAAAAACTCACGTGCCGACGGTGAGCGTTGAACACACAACCCTAGGATTTATAGTCGGACACACACTCACTGTGCCACCGTCGTCATTACTTAATGAGGAGTAAAGTAAGTAGGTTTACCTTGTAAGTTTTTTAAGAAGTAACCCATTACTTTTCAGATTACCTGTAATGCGAAAAGAAGCTTGTTTACATTACTTTGTAAAGGGTTACGTAATGACTACCGGATCCAAATTTATGCTGGGTACGATAAAACTCATCACGCTCATTTGCTAGTCCCGTCGCCTCTGCTGGATAGTTTGATTTGATTTTGGGTATTCTACCAGCAGATATATAAAGCTGAGTACACATTGCCAGTTTTGAATTACAGCTTTGTTTGTGCTTGCTGGTGTGGCCGTTCATTTTTGTCATTCATCATGCAACCACAAAATGTTTTGTGGTTGCTGGACGGTTGGACAGTTATCGATAACAGCGAAATATCGACATTCAAAACTGATAATGTGTACTGCTCTTAACGAGCAGCTGCAACCGTAATGATGTTCCGGAAAATTCTCTCAGCTACCTGAGGATCTTAGGGAATGGACAGTTTTCTAAAGCGGTGATTGGTAAATTCACTGAATCCTTGCCAATCAGATTTTTCATGGCTCTGAAAAGTACGGTGGTCAGAGGTTATGAAGTCTGTTAATGGAAACGATGATAAGAAAATGTCCTGAGCCAAGTAAAATAACGGGTTGCCAGGATACGTCATTTATCGGACCTGTAGGCCTATTCTGTAGCTTTTATCGATTGAAAAGTTGTTAAAATTTCTTTTGTTTTTGTAACAACTACAAAACAAACAAATGAAATTGTTGTAAAATAAACAATGAGTAAAGTTGTTGTTGTTTTATCAGCTATTTAATAAAAAATATAGAAAAAAATTGCACAGTGGGCTTGGATGCAATTTTCACGATTTAATATTTAAAATAAATTTTTAAAAATGATCGACCCCTCCGATTTTCTTAATTTTTTTTTACAAAAACAAAATTACAAAAATGTTTAGTTCTATTTGGTAGTGGGATTCGACTTTGAACCACTTCTTTCACTCACTTTTTGTGATGCCTAAATCTTACTGTCCATTAATTCTCTTGGAATATTATTCATTACCCTTGTGCAAACCTTTTTTGTTCTTTCCAGAAATTTAAATTTTCGCAATTAAATAGAACAGTAAAAATGAAAAATGATGTCATTGTTTTCAATGTTTTAATGAAAGCTAGCTAAGCATATCGATGCAATATGTCAGTGTAAATTCCGTCATATGTCATTTTTTCTGGCCGTGTTGTCATTGATTGCAATGAAATGTAATCAATTGAAATGTAATTGTACAACTATTAGACACACTGAGACATTGAGACAAATTTTTCCTTCAAGTGACTTACATGCAATATTAATGAGGGTGTGTAGTGAACATGCAAGAGCTGTGTAAAGAATGAAATATTGTAATTTCCTAAGTAAATTAAATTGCAACAAATTAAAAAGTCTTCAGTAGAGGTTTCATATTGCAATTATATCAGAAAAAATAATGGAGCAAATTAATTACATAAATATTTTTTTATTTCTTTTCAGGTAAATATTTTTACTTCGGTTCATAGCCATATTACCAGGTAAATTCGTAACTTTGTTTTTAAATAAAATAGCACTTATCTCTAAAAAAATCATCAATGCAGTTACATTTTCTACTGCATCAAGTTGGTTTGGCGTTTTGTTTTTGTGTATTTTCTTTTCTTTTTTGCCCTAATGTCTGGAATAATCATGCCAAGGCGAAATGCAATTAAAGGATAAAATTAAAAGAAATTAGTATAATTAGATTAATGGTCGTACAAAGACGAACAAAAAAAAACAACCTCCAGAATAGCAGAACCATTACACTTTGCCCATAGAAGAGCGACAACCATTCTTGTTTGAAAGAATAACACTCAAAGTGCCACTTAAAAGGAAAAACTCTTTGATTTTAATTTGATTATTATGTAACAACATTGCCTCCGTCCAAATTTCTTCCCTTTTTCTGCAGCATTCATTCCTCGGCCACTGTTGTATTTTCTTATTGTAATTTAATATAAATAAAAATGGTCCAAGTAAAACAAGGTTCTTGCGATAAGGCACATGACAGCCAAAGAGTCTCTCTCTGTACAAACGAAATCTGAATGTTGCTGTCCATAGGCAATACAAAAAAAAAAGAAAGAATGAAAGCGAGTTAAAAAAACACAGGAAAAGGAATTGAGGCATGTCATGCTCCATCCGCATTAATGCGACAGCTCCAGCAGCAGTCAACACAAAGGCAACTGCAACACATTTCAAGTGTGGCATTCACACTCGGCCTGCAGTAGTTCTCTGTGTATTGAGTGTGACGAAATATTAAGGATCTGGTGTTGAAAGGCAATATAGTTGGGGTTTTTGAAGGCAGGGGGTTTCATTGGTGATATGTTGTGTTATTGTATGCCCAACTGCCTTGCATTACGGTACAATGCTTTCTTTAATAATGACACAGTCTAGAGATTTTTCTGTTCTGTAAATGTTGTCGCTGCATTATTGCATAATGAGAGAATAAATGTATGAAGGACATGTGTAAAATTAGAATTTTTTATTTCGTTTTATCGCTCCTACATAATGAAATTATAATTCACAGTTAAATCAAAAGGAAATGTGAAGCAATGAATCCTTTCTTCTTTTTCGTTTGTAATGTGAAATATTCAAAGAAGGCTTTTGCTTGGATGGCCTTCCCAGCGAAGACTCTCATTACTAAATAAAAAAGCTGGCAAAATGTTTATCACTAAAATGGCAATATTGTAAATCGAGAATTTTCGAATTACTGTGCATCGCCTTACATTGCATACTCCCTTCATAAAATGCACATTCACCCAAACTTCTGCTTGCATCACATTTTCAATTTCACTGAAAAATTCCACTTTCGAAATTCGAGAGGTCCTTTATTGTTGGCGTCGTCATAACAACACTGCAATTGTGTACTTATTACAGCCACTCTCACTTAGTAATGATGGTATTTTGTACACCATATTTTTGCCTTCAAAGTGAGTAAGTATTGTCGTCGTCACGGTAGTTTGAAAATTAAATCATTATTTATTTGCATTTACACCAACACACACTCACGACTTAAATACGAAGTATTGATATTATAATGTGTTGAAGTGGGAATTATTTAACGGTAGGGCCATTATTTTGTAACATAAAAGGTTTAAAAATTAATTAAAATTTACCATTCCATTATTATTGGACATTTTCTGTCTCTCTCTGACTGACGTTCGATTTGTAATGAATGTTTGGGAAATTGAACCACCTGGACAATATGGTAAAATTATATTTCGTTATTTGAAATGGTTTGATAAAATATTTTTAATGTGTGGTTATGATGAGCAAGTGTAATAAATTTAATCGGATGTGAATGTTATATTTTTGTTACGTGAGATTTAATTTATCAAATTTTAACAACCACAAATGACAAGTGGGATTATTGGTAACAAGGATTGTTTACCATATTGCAAATGACCTTTGGGTCACTTATGGGAATTAATTACTGTAAATTACCAGTAGATACAAAATTATTCAATATACATAAGTTTCACTTTATGGTACTATATAGTTGTTGTTTCTGTTGTCATGAGACCGTAGTATATAAAAGATACCAAGGAATGACCCCGACCGGTTTTTAATTAGCAAAGCCCTGAACTTATCTTAGTCTCTCTGGTGTCACCCGTTAAAGGTAATGAGCAATACATGTTGGTACTGCATCGTCAACATCTTGTTATTCTGATGCACGGGTTAAATTTTCACATCCTCATAAAGTAATGGAGTATATAAGTTGCAATCCTTCAGGTAAATCCCAAACAAATTTTCAAAAAACGTTCACAAAAGTGCAATTTTAGATTAGGTTTTTGGAACGGGCTGTTCTCGAGTCGTTTGAGCCCTTTCTGTCCGTCCGGCTGGCTGGTTGCTGCAGGCGATAAATCTTGAAAGTGATAACTAGACAGCCGAATTTTATGCAACCCATATTTTTGATCCGATTAATGTCAAATTTTGGGGTTGGGCATATTTTTGGCTTCTGATTAAATTGAAATCGAAACATATCACATATGCAAAAATTTGCAAAATGCATGCAAAATTTATGGATTTCACATATTTTCTTCTGCAACAAATATTTCATTAATATCTTCAAAAATGTTTAAGTATAAATTTTTTTCTGTTTAAAATTCTCTTCAGACAATTCAATAAAATAGGGAAATGTATAACCATAACCATAACCTTCAAAATACCGAAAATAGGGAGGTCTCATTCTATAGGGGCTATATGAAGGCCTAGACCTATACCGACAATTTGTAAGTTGAAAGTTTCATACCCCCAAGGAAGATTAAATACCAAATTTCAGTCATTTCAGTGGGATAATGAAGCCGCAACCTCAAAATAGAGAAAATCGGGAGGTACCGTTCTATGGGGGCTATATGACGACGTGGATATGTACCGAAAAATTTTAGGTGGAAAGTTTTATACCCCCAAGGAAGATTAAATACCAAATTTCAGTCATTTCAGTGGGATATTGAGGCCGCAACCTTTAAAATACCGAAAATCGGGAGGCACTGCTCTATGGGGGCTATATGAAGACGTGGACCTATACCGACAAATTTCAGGTGGAATGTTTTATACCCCCAAAGAAGATCAGATACCAAATTTCAGTTCTTTCGGTGGGATATTAAGGCCGCAACCTCAAATTTCCGTTCCAAAGTTTTGTACCTCCAGGAAGACTAAATACCAAATTTCAGTTATTTCGGTAGGATATTGAGGCCACAGCCTTCAAAATACCGGAAATCGTGAGGTACTGTTCTATGGGAGTTATATGTTCGAAAGTTTTGTACCTCCAAAGAAAGACCAAATACCAATTTTCTGTCATTTCGGTGGGATACTAAGGCCACAACCTTCAAAATGCCGAAAATTGGGAGGTACCGTTCTATTTGGGCTGTATGAAGTCGTGAACCTTTGCGGAAAAAATTCAGGTGAAAATTTTATACCAGCAACTATTTGCTCCACACTTTGAGCATCGTTATATTTCTTTCGGACATAGACTAGTTTCGAATATGAACTATATATGTAGGCCTACTCCTTCGGATACCCCACCTTAAAATTTCGAAATTTCACTCAAACATAAACCAAGTTCCAAGGTGGTCTTTATTGAACGGTGAACTATTCTCGTGACATATGACCCAACATCTATAAAAATTCTAGGGTGACTATCTAAAATTCCCAAATTTACATCTAATTTCAAGATGGACTAGGTCGGCCCTTTCTTCCCTTCCTCCTCCGTAAAACTTCCTGACTTTTACGCTTTAATACACTTTCTTTCAGAAAGGGTCCATAGAAACACCCTTTCTTTGAGAAAGGGTCCATAGAAGCTCTCTTTCTTTCTCTATAGAAGCACCCCTTTACTGAAAGCGTCTATAAAAACACCCTTTCTTTCGGAAATGGTTCGCAGAAGCACCTTTCTTTCAGAAAGGGTCTATAGGAGCATCATTTCCATAGAAGTATCTTTTATTACAGAAAGTGTGTATAGGAGGACCCTTTCCATAGAAGTATCTTTTATTACAGAAAGGGTCTATAGGAGCACCCTTTCCATAGAAGTATCTTTTATTACTGAAAGGCACCCTTCCATAGAAGTATCTTTTATTACAGAAAGGGTCTATAGGAGCACCCTTTCCATAGAAGTATCTTTTATTACAGAAAGGGTCTATAGGAGCACCCTTTCCATAGAAGTATCTTTTATTACAGAAAGGGTCTATAGGAGCACCCTTTCCATAGAAGTATCTTTTATTACAGAAAGGGTCTATAGGAGCACCCTTTCCATAGAAGTATCTTTTATTACAGAAAGGCACCCTTCCATAGAAGTATCTTTTATTACAGAAAGGGTCTATAGGAGCACCCTTTCCATAGAAGTATCTTTTATTACAGAAAGGGTCTATAGGAGCACCCTTTCCATAGAAGTATCTTTTATTACAGAAAGGCACCCTTCCATAGAAGTATCTTTTATTACAGAAAGGGTCTATAGGAGCACCCTTTCCATAGAAGTATCTTTTATTACAGAAAGGGTCTATAGGAGCACCCTTTCCATAGAAGTACCTTTTATTACAGAAAGGCACCCTTCCATAGAAGTATCTTTTATTACAGAAAGGGTCTATAGGAGCACCCTTTCCATAGAAGTATCTTTTATTACAGAAAGGGTCTATAGAAGCACCCTTTCCATAGAAGTATCTTTTATTACAGAAAGGGTCTATAGGAGCACCCTTTCCATAGAAGTACCTTTTATTACAGAAAGGCACCCTTCCATAGAAGTATCTTTTATTACAGAAAGGGTCTATAGGAGCACCCTTTCCATAGAAGTATCTTTTATTACAGAAAGGCACCCTTCCATAGAAGTATCTTTTATTACAGAAAGGGTCTATAGGAGCACCCTTTCCATAGAAGTATCTTTTATTACAGAAAGGGTCTATAGGAGCACCCTTTCCATAGAAGTATCTTTTATTACAGAAAGGCACCCTTCCATAGAAGTATCTTTTATTACAGAAAGGGTCTATAGGAGCACCCTTTCCATAGAAGTATCTTTTATTACAGAAAGGGTCTATAGGAGCACCCTTTCCATAGAAGTACCTTTTATTACAGAAAGGCACCCTTCCATAGAAGTATCTTTTATTACAGAAAGGGTCTATAGGAGCACCCTTTCCATAGAAGTATCTTTTATTACAGAAAGGGTCTATAGAAGCACCCTTTCCTTCAGAAAGGGTCTATAGAAGCACTCTTTCCTTCAGAAATGGTCTATAGAAGCACCCTTTCTTTCAGAAAGTGTCTATAGAAGCACCCTTTCTTTCAGAAAGTGTCTATGGAAGCACCCTTTCTTTCAAAAAGGGTCTATAGATGCACCCTTTCCTTCAGAAAGGGTCTATAGATGCACCCTTTCCTTCAGAATGGGTCTATAGATCCACCCTTTCATTCGGAAAGTGTCTACAGAAGCACCCTTTCTTTCAGAAAGAGACTCTAGATGCACCCTTTCTTTGAGAAAGAGTCTCTAGATGCACCCTTTCCTTCAGAAAGGGTCTATAGATGCACCCTTTCATTCGGAAAGTGTCTATAGAAGCACCCTTTCTTTCAAAAAGAGTCTCTAGATGCACCCTTTCTTTCAGAAAGGGTTTATAGAAGCACCTTTTCATTCAGAAAGAGTCTACAGAAGCACCCTTTTCTTCGGAAAGTATCTATAGAAGCACCCTTTCTTTGAGAAAAGGTCCATAGAAGCACCCTTTCTTTGAGAAAGGGTCCATAGAAACATCCTTTATTTCAGAAAGAGTCCATTAAAGCACCCTTTCTTTTAGAAAGGTTCCATGGAAGCACTCTTTCTT
This sequence comes from Musca autumnalis, assembly GCF_047663935.1. NCBI lineage: Eukaryota > Metazoa > Arthropoda > Insecta > Diptera > Muscidae > Musca > Musca autumnalis. The sequence continues at coordinate 252,647,856 of NW_027411644.1, forward strand.
TCAGAAAAGGTCTACTGAAGCATCCTTTTATTGAAAGCGTCTATAGAAATACCCTTTCTTTCGGAAATTGTTCGCAGAAGCACCCTTTCATTCAGCAAGCACTCTTTCTTTGAGAAAGTGTCCATAGAAGCACCCTTTCTTTTAGAAAGGGTCCATAGAAGCACCCTTTCTTTTAGAAAGGGTCCATAGAAGCACCCTTTCTTTTAGAAAGGGTCCATAGAAGCACCCTTTCTTTGTCTATAGAAGCACCCTTTCATTCAGAAAGGGTCTACAGAAGCACCCTTTCATTCAGAAAAGGTCTATAGAAGCACCCTTTCTTTCAGAAAGGGTCTATACAAGCACACTTTCTTTGAGAAAGAGTCCATAGAAGCACCCTTTCTTTTAGAAAGGGTCCATAGAAGCCCCTTTCTTTTAGAAAGGGTTCATAGAAGCACCCTTTCTTTGTCTATAGAAGCACCCTTTCCTTCAGAAAGGGTCTAAGAAGCACCCTTACTTTTAGAAAGGGTCTAAAGGAGCACCTTTTCTTGCAGAAGGTGTCTATAGAAGCACCATTTTTTTTCAGAAAGTATCCATAGAAGCTCTCTTTCTTTCAGAAAGGGTCTACAGGAGCACCCTTTCTTTCAGAAAGGGTCTATAGAAGCACCATTTCTTTCAGAAAGGGTCTACAGGAGCACCCATTCTTTCAGAAAAGGTCTATAGAAGCACCATTTCTTTCAGAAAGGGTCTAAAAAAGCACCCTTTCTTTCAGAAAGGGTCTACAGATCAGCCCTTTCTTTCGGAAAGTGTCTATGGAAGCACCCTTTCTTTCAGAAAGTATTCAGAAAGGGCCCATAGAAGCACCCTTTCTTTGATAAAGAGTCCACAGAAGCAACCTTTCTTTGAGAAAGGGTCCATAGAAGCACCTTTTCTTTGAGGAAGGATCCATACAAACAGCCTTTCTTTAAGAAAGGGTCCATAGAAGCAACCTTTCTTTCCGAAAGGGTCCATAGAAGCACTCTTTCTTTCAGAAAAGGTCTACAGAAGCATGCTTTTACTGAAAGCGTCTATAGAAATACCCTTTCTTTCGGAAGTGGTTCGCAGAAGCACGCTTTCTTTCAGAAATGGTTCACAGAATCACCGTTTCTTTTAGAAAGGGTCCATAGATGTACCCTTTGTTTCAGAAAGGGTTTTTGGAAGCAACGATTCTTTCACAAAGGGCCTTTGGAAGCAATTTTTCATTCAGAAAAGGTCCATAGCAGTATTCTTTCTTTCAGAAATGGTCCATAGAAGCACCTTTCTTCCCTTACCTCCTTCGTAAAAGTTCCACATTCTTACGCTTTAATCCATTTTAAGGCCAATTCTCGGATCATATTGTAATTTTAATAGCGGGAAGGCGTTGTGATCTTGACTTCAACATTATAATTTTACTTTGCTTCCTGAAATATAGGCCCCGAAATGTCCCAATATTTAGCGTCACTGCTTGTTTTTGTAGACTATGTTAACTATGTCTATCTGTGGAAAAATTAGACCCACTTTTAAGAGACCTACCCCACAAATGCCCACAATTTTTTTCACTTTAAAATTTTAATTATTTTTTAAGTTAGGAATCTGTTCGTAGTCAATTTAGTTATTGTTATGTACGCTCGTAAGTTGAAAATATTTAGCTGTCGGCAAAGTGGACTGAATCTTTAATTGTTCTTAATAATATTGGTTATGTTTGTATTGTCTTTTCAGCTGTACGAGACAATTTTCTTGGAAAACATACTTTGCAGTATTGTAATAAAAAAAAACCAAAATTAATTGGTCTAAACTTTTAGTGACTTTGGCAAAAATGATGTATTAAAACCATTCAAAGGAAAAATTACTTTACAACACCACAATTTGTACAGTTGTTTGTTTAAACATTTCATTCGTTTTGTTGTTTATCGTATACCCACCCAAAGTGGGGAAAAATGTCTACAATTCAAGTGAAAATAAATCGTTTTATAAATCTTTTAAAACAAACTTTTCTCTTGGAAACTTAATTACTTAATCAAGCTTAATGAAAATCAATGCTCTTTGATGTTGTGGCTGCTTTCGTGCGGGTTTCTTAGGTCATCTTTTAATGGGATATACCACTTAACCATGCTCCGCAAAATGTGTATTCTTTTTATATTTTCTTTTTTTTTGTTATTTTCGCTTTTACAAAATTTCTTTCTTAAGCTTTTGCGTGTGCCAAAAGGTCAACATGACGTTAGAACGCAGACACTTAATGACCTTAAATGCTTTTGATGTATTGACCAGAAAATGAATTTCTTTTTCTTGTCAACTGCTCCATTGTCATTACTTGATTTTTTTGAAGGTGGATCAAAGGCGTCTTCTTGGGGTGTGCCGGGATTTTTTATTGTCAAAGACTCTGTTTTTTCTCATTTGGTATTTATTCGATAACAAAGGAAAAACTTTAAAATTTATTGCTTTACGGTTTATTTGATTTTCTTTGATATATTTCCCAAAAGGGGATTTCTTATAAAAGATTGACAAAGGCATTCATGTTCTTAAGTCATTGCGTTTTAAGATCCCTTCAGGCTTCGCAAAGTTTGTTTAAAAAACAATGTGTCTGAGCTTCACATGTTTAATCATCTGCAAAAAAATGTTATCTGTAAGCCACAATATTTAAGCATTTAATGAAACATCATCCATAAAATCCACATTAACTGCTTATTATTAAAATTTATTACCTCCTAACTACTTTGCAATCGAAATTTACTTTACGGATTTAGCTAACCAAATGTTTACCTTTGCCACATAAAGTGAGAGGCAGGTGCATTATTATGGTGCTATATGGTGATATTAGGGTCTACGTTTTGCTGTTGGCCTTCTTAACAGGTTATGTGCCAAAAAGCTGGGGTAGGTTAACACTTGCGAAATGTTGTGGCTATTGAGAAGAGCTTCTCATTGCTGTTTGTTTTTTTTTTTTTTTTTGTTTTGCACTAATAAAGCTGATTATACCTTGTTCACACAGACACGCAGGTCTTTAATTCGTCTGGTATTACCTTACCGGAACAGCTGTGGTAGGAGGGGACCCAACACTTCCTCCACACTCAATCCTTGTCCATTGCTTGTGGTGGTGGTGTTTTGCAAATTCATGTTCATTTAATTATACTTAAGGGCACAGATAAGTCGTGTTAAGCTTCTTGTTGTCTGTTTGCCTGGAAAGCTTAACTACTATTCCTGCTGACTGTATGTTTGTCTGTTTGTCGTCTTTACTAACTTAACCAAACAAATGTTTGCTGTTTTGGTGTTGTTGGTAAATTTGACTAACTAGCCTGGATAACAAATACCTTTGAAAAGCCTCTAGGCATTTAAGGGCTTGAAGTTTAATGCCGGAGTTGGTATTTGTTTTTCTTCAACCACCAAATCATTAGGCATGGTGTGATATTGTCTGTTGTCCGTAAGGGCTGTACTTTTTTGTTTGTTGCTCGGTTGTTTATCGCCGTTTGATTGAATACTAAACTGCCAGGGGGAGTTAGTGAAACAATACCGCTACAATTACATCCAATAAATTTGTTTTTATTTGCATATGGCCTAAACTGGAAAAAAGGCTAAAATGAAATTAAACTGCACTACACAGCTACGTATGCGAATCTATTGCTATGGGAGTGCAAAGAAGTGAGATATCGATTAACAATACCAACATGTAGGTGTTAAAATAAATACTGGGTTGCGTTTGGTGGAAACATTATATACCCGCTTAGTTTAGTAGGTCTTTTATTAGTCGTTTACATTTATAATGGTCAGGTGTATAATTACACAGCCCAAGGGTATGGGATAATACAAAGTTGAAACATTTTGTCTGCTATTAGGCAGGCATTGATTTACGACTTTGTTATCGATGATTTACAGGAATATCCAACCATATGTTGTTAGTTAAACGAGTAAGTAATTGCAGCGATTAGTTGCTTATATGGCGATAATTGAAAAAGTTTGAAAACAGCTAGAGGGTATTTATTTAGGAAAGGTAATGAAATGTGCGGTTGAAATAATTTAATTAATTTTTTATTATGTAACTTAGATGAAATAAAAAAATTAAAACTATAAAAAATAAGAGATTAGAGATAATATATAAAATAAATATAAAAAACAAGTAAGAACGGTGTTAAGTTCGGCCAGGCCGAACTTGTTATGAGTTGTATTGAAGTAAAATGGAACAATTAGTTTCCTTTCGTTTATGAAGAAAACTGAATACCAAATTTCAGCAAGTTCGGTAAAACAATGTGGCTAGCCTTCATAATACCGAAATTCGCTAGGTACCGTTCCGTGGGGGCTATATCAAAACGTCGATCTATACCTACAAATTTCTGGCGGAAAGTTTTTAGACTCAAAGATGACTGAATGCCAAATTTCCGATATTTCGGCAAAACCTTCAAAATATCGGTATGGTACGCTTTATGGGGGGAATATTTTATAACCCCATGGAAGACTAAATAATAAATGTCAATTCGAAACGTGGACCTATACCGACGAATTTCAGTCAGAAAGGCTTTACACCCAACAAAGATTTAATACCAAATTTCAACCATTTCGGTGGGTTGCTATGGCCACAACCTTCAAAATACCGAAAATCGGGAGGTACCGTTCAATAGGTGCTACACTAAGGCGTGGACCTATACCGAAAAAATTGTATACGCCCAACGAAGACTAAGTACCAAATTTCAGCCATTTCGGTGTAATAATGAGGCTAAAACCTTCAAAATACTGAAAATCGGATGCTACCGTTCTATGGTTGCTTTATGAAGGCGTGGACCTATACCGACAAATTTCAAATTTAATACCCCAAATGTAGATCAAATACCAAATTTCCGCCATTTCGATGGAATATTGAGGGCACAACCTTCAAAATACCGAAAATCGGGAGGTACCGTTCTATGGGGGCTATATAAAGGTGCGGACCTGTACCGACAAATTTATGGGGGAACATTTTATGCGACTAACGAAGACTAAATACCAAATTTCAGCCAATTCAGAGGAATATTGAGGCCACAATCTTCACAATGGCGAAAATTGGGAGGTACCGTTCTTTGGGGGCTATATTAATGCGTGGACCTGTACCAACAAATTTCTCTGGGAAAGTTTTATACCACCAACGAAGGCTTAATACCAAATTTCAGCTATTTCGGAGGAATATTGAGGACACAACCTTCAAAATACCAACAATCGGGAGGTACCAAGCGGAATGACAAATTTAATTATACCCTTCATATTATGGTGGAGGGTATAAAAATAAAATATAAAATACTTTCAAATAGAACATTGGAGGCGTCGTTTTTTATTGGGATAGCTAATACAATTTTGTTTTTTTTTTTTTTCAAAATAGTCTGGCAAAACAACTAATTTATTAGTGGAAAAAGTTTAGCATTTTTCGCCAAGGGGTAAGGCAGGGACTAGTTTCGATCCACCCCACTGGATTCTCAACCGAAGTTATTTTTTAATAACTTCTTCAAACGTCAATCGTCAGCTCGAAGTATAATGGTGAACGAAGAAAAAACTTCAATGAGAAGTTTTTCTTTGGCAACCTAACACAACTCCGACGAAAGTGTTTGCGAAGCAAACCAAACCTTTTTCCACTGCTATGTGTCGCTGAATTTCGACGAATGCACATAACAAAATGTCGTTGGTAGCTTGTCTCGATCCACGCCACTTTAAAATATAAAATACAAAATATTAAATATAAAATATTAAATATAAGGTATCAGTCGGCTTTTCCGACAGAGATATACCCTCAGCCTATGTGAATTGAAACTTTCATCTAAAGACAGATCGAATGTACTAAGGGTCTTTTCAGAATTTTGCGGCCCTTTTTGGACATTTCAACTTGCCCTTGAACTTAGAAGTTTAACTAAATTTGGTCTAAATATTAGGGGATCCCAAGTTTGGACCAGATTGGTTAGCCCGTTCAAGAGATATTATGCAACCATTTTAGTGAATTTTTTTAAGTACTTGTGGACCGGTATTGCCCATCTTCGAATTATGACTATCAGAAGTTGTGGACCGGTATTGCCCACCTTTGAACTGATACTAAATATTGACAAAATATGACGAAGCCCAAATTTTGGACCAAATCGGTTGATCAGTTCGAGAATTATCTCCAGCCACTACATATGGCTAGGGGTTTTAATACCTTTCGGGCTGTTTTCTCAAGAAGTATGGATTTGCCCTGAAAAAACTTTTACCGTCGTAAAGGATGCATCGAATGCAACTTGGTTCAACAAAAAAGTGCAAAGTGATTCGAGAGCAGGTCTTAAAGTGAACTTATCCGAAATGTGTGTGGGAGATACCCGAATGAATGGACAAATATGGTCCCTATTGAAACCTGATCTATGTCTGGTACATATTCCTACCATATGTACCAGACATAGATCAGGTGTAAAGTATGGACCAAATCGGTCGCTCCCTTCAAGAGTTATCGTGCGCACAATTTTTTCGAGCATTTTTGAACTTTTGTGGGTGAGGTACCTGAAGGAGTGGACCGACATGGCTTATCTTCGAACTTGAAATAAGTTTGGGCAAAAGATTACGAAGGCTAAATTTTGGACTGAATTGGCAGATCCGGACGAGAATCACCTTGTGCTCCAACCACTAAATACGGTGTCATAGAGTTTTTTTTAGCATCTTTCAGGTCATTTTCTCAGGAAGTATGACTTGCCCTTGATGAAACTTTTACCGTCGTATAGGGTACAGTAAATACAGGTTGCTATAACAAAAATCAAAGCGAATCGAGAGCAGGGCCTAAACTGAACTTCTCCGAAATTTTGTGTGGGAGGTACCCGAAGGAGTGGACCGATTGAGTCCATATTGGGTCCTCATCTAAGTCTGGTAGAAATTTCACGATGTCCAAAGCACAGACCAAATTGGTTGCTCCCATCAACAGTTATGGTGCACACAATTTTTCCGAACATTTTCGAACTTTTGTGTGGGAGGTGCCGGAAAGATTGGGCCGATGTAACCCATCTCCGAACTTAAACTATGTTTGCACAAAATATTAGGAAATCCAAATCTTGGACCGAATCGGTTGACCCGTTCTAGAGTTATCGTGCTCTCCAGCCATACAGACAGACGGACGGACATGGCTAAATCAACTCCAAATTGTCTGAAATGGATTTCGTCCAAACATACTTGAGGTCTAAAAACCATTATTTCGATGAGGGACATTTTATCCGTATGAAAGTGTATATACCCTTGTTAGCAGAAATGCTGAGGGTATACAAATATATATAAACAAGTAAAAAAGTATCAGTCGGCTTTGCCGACAGAGATATACCCTCAGCCTGTGTATATTGAAACAATTTTTTTTTCAAAAAACGCATGTATTTAGGGAGTTTTAAAAATTTTGGGCGTTTGAACTGACAAAAATGTTGATTAGGATTTAATATCAAAAGTTTTGCGGAGGAGATACTAAAAAGAATGGATCTCCAGCCACTACATATGGTACCATAGGGGTTTTTTAGAACTTCAGGGATGTTTGCTCAAGAAGTATGAACTTGCCCCTGAAACAACTTTTACCATCGCAATTGAGGCAGCAATGCAAGTTGCTTCAACAAAAATCAAAGTGATTCGAAAGCAGGTCTTAAAGTGAACATGTATCCGAAATTTTGAGTGGGAGGTACCGGATGGAGTGGACAAATATAGTCCATATTTGAACCTGATCTATATCTGGTAGATATATTAGGATGTGTAAAGTATGGACCAATTCGGCCACTCTCTTCAAGAGTTATCGTACGCACAATTTTTCCGAACATTTTTGAACTTTTGTGGGGGAGGTACCTGAAGGAGTGGACCGATATGGCTTATCTTCGAACTTAAACTATGTTTGGACAAAATATTTCTAAGGCCAAACTTTGGACCGAATCGGCAGACCTGTTCGAGAGTTATTTTGCCCTTCAACCTCCTCCCACGGTGTCATAGGGGTTTTTGCAACGTTCAGGCTATTTTCTCAGGAAGTATGGACTTGCCCCTGATGAAACTTATACCGTCGTATGGAGGGCAGTGAATACAAGTTGCTAAAACAAAAATCAAAATCATCAAAAATCATCATTTTCGAACTTTTGTGGGGGAGGTACCGGAAGGAGTGGACCGATATAGCTCATCTTCGAACTTAAACTAAGTTTGGACAAAATATTACGAAAGCCAAAATTTGAACCGAATCGGTTCATCCCTTCGAGAGTTATCGTGCGCTCCAGCCAGACAGACAGACAGACAGACGGACGGACATTGCTCAATCGACTCCAAATTGTCTGAAACATATTTGGGGTCTAAAACCATTATTTCGATGAGGCACATTTTGCCCGTATGAAAGTGCATATACCCTTCATAGCCTAAAGGCTGAGGGTATAAATATAAAATATTAAGTTTATAAGCAAAGAAAATTTCACCACGCCCAATTTTAGCCCACTTCTTTAATTTTCAATTTTAATGTTTTCTACAAAAACTACTGAACTGATTTTCCTGAAATTGTCATGGAATGTACAGGGATGGCCCCCGGTGAAAATAAGCTACAAATTTAGTTTCGGAGGTGCGGGATACTTCCTCTATACCCTATTTTGTTAAAAATGCTATATTTAAAGTAATAACGAATGTATTGGTTTGGAAATTAATTTGCGAGACAACACCTAATTTTTTGTGGATGCATATTTTTTTTAAATTTCAAAGGGGACGTGGTTCTTCCCTTTGCCATATTTAAAACACGCCATATTTTTATGAATAAAAATCAAATGCCGTCATAAAGAAAATTTTACCGCGCCCCCTTTTTTCCAATTTTCATTTCAATTTAAAACTTTTCTGCAAAAATTACTGAACCGATTTTCCTAAAATTTTCACGGAATGTACAGGGATGGCCCTCGAAAATAGGCTACATATTTTATTGAATTCCAGAGGGGGCGGGGTATCTCCCCTGTGCGATATTTTTAAAAATCGTTATATTTGCACAAATTACGCATGTAGAGGTTGAAAAATTTTAATTCGGAAATATACAATCTAGGTACTTCTTTGGGGCATAAAGACCCGACCACGTCTTTTTAAATATGTTGTATCTCCAATACTACTGAACCGATTTCCAACAAATTTGCAGCAAAAGCTCAATGTTTGTCGTTGTTATGTATATTTTATGAATTTAGGAGGAATAAGTAATGGAATTCGGTCTAGAAATACATTTGTCAAACTCAACTCCGCCATTGCTGGTCCCAAGCCCGGATGAGAAAGGACGAGGGTTAAGGCGAAGGGTTGGTAACCCACCCTTGTACTTGGTGTGTTCGAGAGAAAAATTATCCGCAAGATATACAGACCGGTCTTCGTCGGCGGTGAATATCGACGTCGAATGAACCACGAGCTATACCAGATATATACTGACATCGACATACTTAAACGTATTGAGCTACATCGATTGCTTGGTCATGTCATAAAAATGAACGACGATGCCCCCGCAAAAAAGGCGTATGCACATGAGCCGCCAGACGGTAAACTAAAAGCTGTTAGGCCAAGACTCCGATGGAAAGAACTGGTGAAATGTGACATCGATGCCCGTGGTATTCCCTCATACTGGGAAGATATTGCAAGCCCCCTATAGATATTTCGACCGATTTCGTATATTTTATGCACCTAACACGCTATGAATGTCCAATTTCCTTCAAATTTGGAATGTGTGACGAAATTGGTTCGGATTTGGATATAGCTCCCATATATATTTTCGGCCGATTTCACTCACCATACAAAGCACTGAACTCCTTTATTTGTTCATTAAAGTATTAAAAATGGTAGCATTTGAAGGTAATATAATTTTAGTCATTCCTTATTCTTAGCCGGGGTAGCAAAGCGCAACGGATTCAGCTAGTAAAATATAAAATATAAAAAATAGAAAATTAGAGCAGAAAATAAAAAATAAGAATAGAAATAGAAATATACACTAAACAAATTTTGTATTTATTGGTTCGGATTTGGATATAGCTCCCATATATATTTTCGGCCGATTTCACTCACCATACAAAGCACTGAACTCCTTTATTTGTTCATTAAAGTATTAAAAATGGTAGCATTTGAAGGTAATATAATTTTAGTCATTCCTTATTCTTAGCCGGGGTAGCAAAGCGCAACGGATTCAGCTAGTAAAATATAAAATATAAAAAATAGAAAATTAGAGCAGAAAATAAAAAATAAGAATAGAAATAGAAATATACACTAAACAAATTTTGTATTTATTTATAACATACAATAAAAACCAGACGTTTTTTGTTTTTTCTTGAATACATTTTTACTACAAAAATTCTGATAACATTGTCGCCATGCTTGTATACAATTCCCATACATACCTACAGGCTGAGTATGAGTAATTCAGCCCGACTCCTTACTTATTTTTCAATTAATTTTATTGCAACACGTGAATCTCGCTTATAAAGTCATAACATAATTGTGCACATTTGTTAGTGTTAATAACCTCCAGCTAACCACAACAAAGCCGAAAAAAGATTTAAAAATATTTCAAATAAATAACCCCGAAGTCGGAAAGGCGGTTTAAAAAGTAATAAAAAAATCCAATATAAAACGACGCCCACTTTTCACACATTAATAAAATTGTTAATTTATGGAAACATTTGTTTGCCGTCCAGAAAAATGTTTGCTGTTCAGTTTGCTTTTGCTTTTAGTAGAGGATTTAGGAACGGGAAACTGCTGGTTAACACCTAACTCCAATGGATAAACAAATTAATCTCCACCTACATACAAAATATAATAATGTACACAGGTTAAAGTTTCGTGATATGGAACACAAAGAAAAATATTATAACAATTTAATTTGTGTGGTAAATATAACGGTATTGTAAAAAAGTGTACATATTTGTTAGTTTGGGAATTTAAAGAAAATGCCAATTTTTGATTTGTAGTATTGTCATAGGAAAAAAGTGTTGAGCTCTTGGGTCTATATTTTTTATTAGGATGTTTCTCAAATGCTAAAAAGTTTCTTTCTTATTGTTTATTTAAGGCTATCAATTTGGTTCAAAATGTATATTTTCTAAACCTGATTCTTTAACTGAGAAAATTATATAGTAACTGTTGAGAAAATTATGAAGTACAGTATTTTATTTAATATCCTTTAGTAAATATCCAATGGGGTTCCCATAAATACCATAAAATTATTATTCTGTTCCACTTCTAATGAACTTTAATTATTGTTATTTTTGTTTTCGTTAAGTTTCCAACCACAAATAACATTTTGTTAGCTTGTCTTGTTGTGTTTATTTAACTAAAATCAATACTTTTGATTTATTGAAGAACAAGTTTACCACCTACTTTATGGCTGAATGAATGGCTGGTTGGTTAGCTTTCTCTATGCAATTTGTAGCACTGTCGACTTGTTTTCACTAAAAATCAAATTTGCGGCTGCAAGAAACACCAACAACGACAAAAAATGTAAACAAGAAATTGGCAACATTGTTAAGCATTTTAGCCAATTTAGATGCAACAGAGTGATAATCGACCATAACCACCCATTGACTGAACTAAACATTGTATTTAAACGCTTTTATGTTCGTTGATTAATGTTCTCATTTTTTTCTGTGGTGCTTTCATTTACTGCTCTTATAAATCACTTAATCAATAATCGTTGTAGTTAGTTAGCTTGGTGAAAAGAATAAATGTTAGGTTTTATTTTATACCCTAGGGTGTCCAGGTTCTAAATTCAACGATAGATTTGTTGATTTTTAATAAAAAATAGCAAAATTATCAAGTAGGTAGAAAATATAGAGAATTTCGGAAAAAGCTTATTCTATCTGTTTCAACTGTCGCATAAACCTCTACATATACATATGAAGTAGGAATGGCCTATTATATGGGGGCTATACGAGATTTTATACACTCAGTCTTTAGACTAACAAAGGCATATACACTAGGGTTATGAACTTTTGACCCTTTCTCTCAAAAATGATTTCTTTTAGCAAGAATGAATGAACTTTTGGCTAGTAATGACTAAAATAAAGTGTTTTATTTGAACACATTTTTTGTTTTTGGAAAAAATACTATGAAATTAAAAAAAAATCCCAAAAAATTATTTCCAGTTGCACGAATGAATGACCTTTTGCCTATTATTGACTATAATAACTTTATTCCATATATATATTGAAAAAGGTCCCGCACAAACCAATTTTAACTGATTTGATATATAAAACTAATATATATACGATTTAGCAATGTGAACCAATTTGTTAAAAATTTTGCATTCTTAATATTTTGTCCAAACACAATTTAAGTTTGAAGATGAGCCATGTCAATCCACTCCTTCAGGCACTTCCCTTACAAAAGTACAAAAATGTTTGGGAAAATTGTGCGCACGAGAACTCTTGAAGGGAGTAATCTACCAGATATAGATGAGGTTCTATCGGACCACTCCTTCGGGGTACCGCCCACACAGCATTTTATAAAAGTTATGTTTTGACTGAAACCTGTTTTGGTACGAAACTGGTCAGGTTTCAGTTAATGTCGCCTTAAAAAGCCGAATAAGCTTTGCGGGGATACCAAATTCAGACATTGCTTGGAATACTTTTGAACGTAAGTCCCAGGTTGGTCTATAATCGACAAAAAAGGGTGTAAGTTCCGACCTGCATCTCATGGGTCTTTTCCAGGATTTGCTACAGGGTAAATAACTGGTCAATGGTGGATTTGCCAAGTTTAAAGCAGTATTGTTATCGCCCACTTATTTCACAATAGGCTTTAGCCGGTAGTACAATATCCCTGACAGTATCTTATTAGCAATAGGGTGCAGATTTACGTCCCTATAATTACAGCACACTATCGTATCTCCTTTCTTGTGGACGGAACACAGGATGCTCAGGTTACAATCGTCGGTGTTCGGCTGTAGATGGTCGGGAAGATGATGAATTCGGTGTTCGGCTGTAGATGATCGGGAAGACGATGTATTCGGTGTTCGGCTGCAGATGATCGGGAAAACGATGTTTTCGGTGTTCGGCTGCAGATGATAGGGAAGACGATGGAGTCGGCGTTCGGCTGTTGATGCTCGGAAACATGACGGCTTCGGGTATTAGTCTAGTGTTATGGTCTATTTTCTACCATGCGCCACTGGTTTCCAACTACGGAACAGCTGACCCGAAGGCCCAGTGGAACTGCTGACCCGAAGGCCCAGTGGAACAGCTGACTCGAAAGCCCTGTGTATGTATTAGCCACCACAACTTAATGGGTAGCCCTCAAAAAGTATTCCCAACACTTTGGCACCGAAGTGTAAGTTGGCGGATTTAGAACAGTCTTTTGTTCCAACCTGTGTAGCTAACCCCCTGCAGTAGTAAGCTCGCCCTTCTCAAGCAATTCTGGAATACTTTAGTGGGCTGGAGTACAGAGTGAATGAGAATTATTCGCAGTGCGCGTCAAAATGGTTACGAAGAAATTACACTGGAATTGAATTCTCCGTTGCGTTACATGTTAATACCCAACAGGTAGACAGATGTAATGTAGTGGCTGCTGCCTATTGAATGACTGTTCAGTATGTCTGCAGTATATTGGGTGGTAGCCGGTATTATGTTGTTGTACTATGTATGTACATGATAGTATTGTCACGTTACAACACCCAGTCAGCGTGTCGCCTTCGACTTTGAACAGCTCGTCTGGTAGGCCGTCGACTCATGCTGTCTTATTCTTCTTCAGGTGGTTTATTGATGTCTTTACCACATCTTAGCCAGGCGGTTTAAATTCAATACCATCTTCTGAGATTGGATCTGTTTGGAAAAATGTTCTTTTCATATTCTGAGCACACTATCTGTATCAGTTACTAAATTACATTTACCAAAACTATAAATTTGATGTTTCACTCGTTGGTAGAATTTTCCGCTTTATTCTGGATCCTGTTCTCCAGATACCTCTCTCGTGAGCTACGCGTTGCTACTAATTGTAGAGTAGTCTTATATGGCGCATTTTTCTCACGACACTTTTGGTCATACCAAAAGGATTCTTCAACTGCAATATTCATAGATGAGAAAAAATTTAAATAAATCGCGGTTACAGGTCACATTTTTAGGGTTTTCGGGATTTTGCATGGAAACTGCATATTCTACTCAAATGGGATTAGAGAAAATGTTGCAGCAGTGAAAATTGAAAAAAATTGAAAAAAAAATCTGAGAGTTTTCATTGGCTTCGTTCCCCTTGAGCTTTCGATTACACATGTGGGTTAAATGGGCTATTTTTGCATAAAATGACCCTAACATGGAATAACTTTACTGAATACGCATTTGTTGGATTTTTTTTTAAAGATAGGTATAATTTCGCTATTCAAAAAAAAATATATATATTTTTTGAAGGAACAGACCCGGTTACTCCGGTTATTTTTGCAGTTTCATCTGAATATCTGCACATTTCCCTTATAGGTGCATATATATGATGCGTTTTTTAGAACCGCTATATCTCAAGAATGGTTCCTTCTAGGACTAAACTTGTAGAGAATTTTTCTGTCTACAATATTTGCTTTATTCACATTTCGATTAGACCCACCGTTTTCAAGAAAAAATCCGAAAGCCAAAGACAGGTTTTGCACAAATAGCTCTCCACCAAAATTCAGCTTTGTGGACATTTTTGCTATTTCTTGTCCATTTTGACTGGACTATTAATCGGGTATGTAGCTTTGTTGCATATGCTCCAATACGCTCGATAAATGTCTTCCATATATCACGACGTGAACCATTTGATTTCTTGTTTTTTGGTTTGAGACAGTCAGGTGCTCTTGTGAGATGCTTAAATCTGGTACTGTTAACTGCCATGTTTTTTAGCTCTGCAAAGTCTCATTCCATTCTCAGATTTTTCACTCTGGAGACTGAATTTTCCGACTGTTGCACTGTGGTCGAAAGCACTGATCTAGCGGCGCGAAATTAATAACATGCAAACGAATTGAGATACGTCACTGAAATTTGGCACAAACTCAGCTTGTGCCCGTAGGTAATAATGGGCCAAATATGAACAATATCGGCTGATGTTTTGGTATAGCCCCCATATAACGGTACCTTAAGATTTTCGGTATTTTGATGATGTATCCCTTTTTTTTGGTACCCCCGATTCGTTAAATTTTTACTTGTTAACCCATATTTAATAACATATTTAGCTATAATATGGTATTATAGTGTCTCCGGGGGCAGAACTCCTCCTTGCAAGCATTTCTCTAAATAAAGCCGAAATCGCTTATAACGCCGGTCAAGGGACCGACCAAAATCGGACGCTATAAGCGATAGTCGTTACAAACGATACTTATAAAAGAGGTGAAATTATATTATGTATAGTGACTTTTAGGTATAAATACGTTGTTTTATTACTTTTTCATCTATATGGACACGTATGAATGACTTAAAAACAAAAATACATTCTTCAGCAGATATATTACATAAATATGGTCTATATTTTGATTTAGCTCCCATACAAATGCACAGCTGAATTTGTAAGAATTTCATGCAAAATCCCTTATTTTAAAAATGCAGTCATCAAAAGATTTGCAAATATTTGCAGCCCTAATGTGGTTATTCCGTATCCAGAGAGTCCAATTTCATTCCTCAAAAAATAATCGAACCTAAGTTCGGCCAAGTTTACAAGATGCACTCTATGGAACAAGCGCGTACAACCCATAAAAACACTAAAAAATTGAATTTTTTGAAAATTTATTGCTATATAACTAAGTACCTCAATTTTTAGCAAACATTTTGTTAAAATCTGATGCAGCAAAATTTCTTGTATTTGATAGTGAATATCTGAGTGAATATTTACAACAACAAAAATGAAAAAAACGAATTTTTGTCTGCAAAGTGTCTGTAATCGATACAATGGAAAATATTTCGCAATTTTATAGCTCGATTTTTTGACTTTAGCGCCGCTAGATTAGTGGTTTCGACCATTGTGTGTTGGTCTAAAGATATTATCCTTTCATGGTCCCCAACCCAGCCTTGTATTTTTCACATCTATAAAGAGTGCGAACATTCCAAGTGCAGATCGCAGATCATAGTCCTTAAAACTTTGACGGTGGTTGTCAACTTTAGAAGTATTTGTTTTTCTTTGTCTTTTTTTTTTCATTGTATGTTGCTTTTTAGAGGGATGGGCTACTAGCCCAACTCAAGATCTTTTTATGTTTTTATGGGTGAACGCGCTGCACATGTTAGCTCACTACCTTTAACTGGTATTAAAGGCAGTTATCTTGTGGTGAAAGAGGTCCCAAGATAAGTCCTGGGCTTTGCGAAGTTAAAGCCGGTCAGGGCCGTTGCATGGTATCTTTCATCCCCTACATCATCCGAAAAGTAACTAATTTTACTCATTACAAAGTAACGAGGATCGTAAGCACCTAGTGTGCAAAAGCGAGAGCGTGTATGTCCGATTATAAAACCGAGAGTTGTAAGCTAACCGCTCACCGTTGCAAACAAGTTTTTTTAATAACAAATGAATGAAAATTTGTTGCTGCCCATGCACGCGTTTCTACCCGCGTTTAGAATGCGTAGAGTGTTTAGGTAAAACCCTTAAATCCGCCGTATCTGCATTATTATTAATTTTGCCAGTCCCGATATACTAAATTGTCAAGCTTCTATTATATCTGGTATTACTGAAAACTTTAATTTTATTTTTCTATTTTCAGGTATGTGTTTTTATGAAGATTTTATTGTGGTAAGTTGGAAATTATAATTATATTTGGTACCAATTCCATAATTTTGTTAATAGTAACAAAAACCTAAAGCAAAGAACTTAATGGTCATAAATTCCTCAAGTCTAATATCAAACAAGCCATCTCTCCTATATAATAGGAAACATAAACAATACACATATTGTTGTTGTTGTTTTAATTCCATTTATTATTTTTCTACATTCACTTTTTGATACTTCTAATCTCTTAAAACGTTTATCCGATAGAGATGATGTTAAGCAAATATTTATGTTTTTCATGATAGCCAGCCAACGCCAAGCAGCCACTAGAAGAAAAGAAATATTTATTTATGAACTGGGTGCGTGTACATGCGCTGCTGTGGGACGGACAGACAGTAAACGATGACGACGACAACGACATTATGTGCTGCTGAGATCATGACTCCATTACTAGACATAAATGTTGTTGTTAAGAAGGCCTAAAGCGTTAAATTCCAATAAGCAACCGCCATCAACTATCACACAACAGCTCAACACACAGCTCAGCAACAAACAAAACAAATGCCAAAATAACCAGAGATAGGCCTATAAGACACAACACCATAAGACCAGATAACCAGTTTCTTAATATGGCTTTATTAAGCGTATTAACAACAACAGCAACAGCTTTTTATAGAGCAACGCCCGCATTCACATTTTATAAGAGTTTTTTTTGGGTTATAATTCTTTGCACAGCATTCACTGGCTCAAATCTCAACACTAGATTTTGGCTTATTAGAGTTGGAGGCAAGAAAACAAAAACACGCACATTTTTCTTAATAGGCCCGGTCCGCTCCCAGAGAATATCTGCACTTGGAAAGAAGTGATTATGTCATTTTAGATATTTGTCGGTAAATCATGTTTCCATGGGTTGTCTACCTCCTTGAACTTCTTCTTATTCTGCAATGAACGTCTACTTCGCCTATCATGCTAACATTCGCCGATTTTTATATTTACTTCGAAGATCCTATTTTCTTGTCGTCGTAATCATGGCTGACGTCTTTAATGTAATTTGTTGTACACTATCGCAATTATCGTAAATCGTAAAACATATACACGATTTTTAGTAGTTTATCTGTTTTTTGTGTTCGTTTTCTTTGTGGTTTATGGTTATCTTTAAGGAGGATGGTATGCAGAGAATGGTGAACAAATTGGAATTAAGAAATCACAAGTATGTGTATCGTTAATATGCTCACGATTTTTTTGTTCTTTTGTAAATTTGCTTCTTCTCTAATGTTTCTCCTGTTGTTGTTGTAGCACCGCAAATATGTTCATGTATTATTTTAGGCATCTGGTTCTGGTTCCTCTGTTTACAGACTCAACAAAGACCAAGTGCGTCTATAAAGAATGAGGAGTTTATTGTGGCGTTATCTGGAAATTGGCCAAGATTTAACTCCCGAAATTCGAAAAAAATAGAATGAGAAGACAGGTGAGTGGGTTACCTGGACATCTAAACAAATGCAGTATGTCGTGTGGTCCCAATCTACATGCAGGGTAGATGTCGTGTACCGTGGCAATAACTCGGGCCCAATATGTATTGAGCCGTTTGCATCGTCTGGATCTTAACTGGCAGCTGGCTTACTTACGCTGCGATGAATGGGAGTGGTCTCCATGTACGGCATTCACACTGTATCTCCGTACTACTTACGCGACTGTTTCAGTGGGAATGCTAGCCAAGCCTGCCTGACATGCTCGTTGGTCTAGATCATTGCCGAACAGACGTTATCGACAGACACGACCCGAACGCACACAAAGAGCGTGCAAGAAGGAGCAAAAGCTTCGATTTATTATTAGCTTGCGTATATACAAACTTACTAACACACTGTCATAAATTGCCAATATTTTTAATACATTCACATTTTTGTCTGCCCTCTTCTTGGTCAGCACTGGGGGCCTATTCTGTAACTTTTTAACAACTTTACTCATTGTTTACTTCACAACAATTTAATTTGTTTGTTTTGTAGTTGTTACAAAAACAAAAGAGATTTTAACAATTTTTCAATCGATAAAAGTTACAGAATAGGCCTACTGGTCTAAAGCAATGATGAACACGAAGAGAGCATTTCTATATTTCATCTTGTTCATCTATGGTTTAGAGGTTATCGTTTGTAACTTTGGACCTATCACTAGATCATGAAGATCTCTCCTGACGTACATAGTTGGGGGAAGTCTGTCTATTACATAGCGACAGAAAAGCTCACTGCGACAACATCCAATTAGGTATTGCAGGTTGATACACCGGTAAAACCTTCGTCTCCTCATGAAAATGGTTCACTGATGTCATGAGGAGGCACCCTGTATGCTCGAAAGTTACACCCACTATTTTCAGTGGGATCCTTATTTCAGCCGTCCAAATTGTAAACAGTGTGGCAGTGAATTTAGCAGCGGATATATTAATATAACTCAGATGGAAAAACTGCACTAGGTCAGCTATGCAGACATTTAACCTATCACATATTGCATCGACGATAGGACCCGACACCAAGATCGCATACATTACGATCCCTATGCCGTCCGGAGGATGTGGGTAGGTAGAAGTTAAACAGTTCCGGAGATATCACCCCACCTTGGAGAACTCCCTTTTTCATTCTACGGGCTTTGGACTTCTTGTTTCTGAATTCCGCAAAAGACTGGCGTCCGCACGTATAGTTGATAATCCAACCTTTTCTACACGGCTGAAGACTGGTCATATATATATCCTCGTATAGCTTGGCCTTCAATAGGTTCATAATTCTGGTTCAGTCTTCTACTGATATAGGTGGATATGACGTGTAATGCTGTGTTAATGCATTTTCCGGAATCCATGTGGATGTTGGACACCTGGAAAACTGCTTCTCATCGTGGTGAGGAGTAGTGCCTTTAGAATCTTTGCTACTGGCGACAGGTGTGAAATCGGCCTAAACGATTCACCTATGCTGGCATCCTTGTCAGTCTTCAATAGCGGGACCACCTTCCCATCTTCTTAGGGTTCTGGTACAATACACTTGTTAAATACTTAACTCCAGGATTATCCAGTTGCTTAAGCATTACCTTTGATATTTTGTGTTCCAAAGCTTTGGAAGATTTGGTATCTCGGATGACGTTTGCAACATCGCCCAGTGTAAACGGTGGTGGTACATACCTCCTCGGCTCGAAGGGCTCTTCTTGGCGCACTCCTCTTTGCCATATCACCCTCGGTGTGCTCTATAAACTGCCGGTTAAAATTACACGCACACCTCTTTGCTACTGTCACTCCGTTGAAGGAACAGCCGTTCTGTCATCCTTCTTTCCCGGATTCGAGAGTGATTTAACCGTTGCCCACAATTTACTTATGTTTGTACCAGTATTGCATTGCTTCAAATTATCTAGCCACTTTTTCCGCTTATGTTCGCTTGCTAGCCTTTTGACTTCAAGAGTAAGCTCTCTAACTCTTGGGTCTTCAGGGTTCGTGCGACGAAGTTCATCAAGCTTAATTGCTAGGCCCGTGGCCTCTACTGGGAAATTTGATTACGGATATTCGACCAGCGGATATGTAGCGAGCGGCTGCTGCAGTGATGATGTGCCAGAGATTCTAAGGGAATGGGCAGCTCCCTGAAGCGGTGATTGGAAAATTCTCGGAACCCTTGCCAATCAGCTTTCCCATAGTCCAGAAAAGTACGGCGTTCAGAGGTTATGAAACTTGGTCTTAACCAAGGGACATGTCATTTATCGGACCTGGCACTACAATGGTTATGTCAGGCGAGTTGAGGCAATCTTCTCTTATTCTCGTAGGAGCGTCTTCATTCACCGAGCGAAACATGGAGCTATCAGTTTGTTCGGCCAGCAGTGTACACCCCTGGTGATTACCTAGGACGGAATGTCAAGGCTCATGATGGGCGTTGGCGACATTTCCGGAGGATTTAAGCCATGTAAAACTTCTCTACAAGTGGTGTCTTAAGACACTTCGTTCGGACTCGGCGATAAACAGTAGGCCCCATATCATTGATCTCATATGAATCGGGGTGCACTTATTATTATGAGAGAAGTCTCTCTTTGTCCCGTCTGGGATGTTTGTGGAACAATTATTATTTTTACATATTATTTTTCCGTGACACTTCCTGTAGCTACTGACCACTCTTTCGTACACCTCCCGCAGAAAAGATCTCCACTTTTGAACTTATGTGCAGTATAATGGCGGGTTCTTACCGATGGCAACATTTGTGCTGATTCTTCAAAAGAAAATTTTATCCTTCCGTAGATAACGGTGCGAAACCTAACAAGTAAGAACGGCGTTAAGTTCGGCCACGCCGAACTTGTTTTACGCTCCACCACGACGTGTATTGAAGTAAAATGAAACAATTAGTTTCCTTTCGTTTATGAAGAAGACTAAATTCCAAATTTCAGCAAGTACGGTAAAACAATGTGGCTAACCTTTCAAATACCGAAATTCAGTAGGTACCGTTCCATGGGATCTATACCTACAAATTTCTGGCGGAAAGTTTTTAGACTCAAAGAAGACCAAATACCAATTTTCCGATATTTCGGTAAAACCTTCAAAATACCGAAAATCAAGAGGAACCCGCGGACCAATACTGATAATTCCCTTCATAATTTCCCTTCATGGAAGACTAGATAACAAATTTTAAGTCTTTCGGTGGATTATTGAGGCCACAACCTTCAGAATTACGAAAATCGGGAGGTACCGTTTTATGGGGGCTATATCGAAACGTGGATCTACACCTACGAATTTCAGCCAGAAAAGCTGTTACCTCCAACAAAGACTAAATACTAAATTGCATCCATTTCGGTGGGTTGCTGTGGCCACAACCTTCAAAATACCGAAAATTGGGAAGTAGGGGGATATATCAAGGCGTTAACCTATACCGGCAAATTTCTGGGAGAAAGTTTTCTACCCCCAACGAAGACTGAGTACCAAATTTCAGCCATTTCGTTGTGATAATAAGTCTAAAACCTTCAAAATACCGAAAATCAGGTGGAATTAGGGAGTTATTGTTCTATGGGGCTATATGAAGGCGTGGACCTGTACCGACAAATTTCATATGGAACGTTTAATACAACAAATTAATACCAAATACCAAATTTTAGCCATTTCGGTGGAATAGTGAGGGCTATATGAAGGCGTGGACCTATACCGACAAATTTCATATGGAATACAAAATGAATACAAAATACTACATTTTAGCCATTTTCGCTGGAGTATGGGTGGCCGCAACCTTCAAAATACCGAAAATCGGGATGTACCGTTCTATGGGGGCTATATGAAGGCGTGAACCTATACCGACAAATTTCTGGGGGAAAGTTTTATACTCCCAACGAAGACTAAGTTGGTTGGATATGCCGACGCTTATTTTTATGCTTGTATGTATATCTAGTCCTTTTGAAATTAGCACCGCCTTGTGTCCTTTTGAATATTTGTTAAATTAAATTCGACGTCATGAAAGCAACAATCTCTCGGCATGTCACCGCACCACCTGAATATTCACCCCTCTTAAATTTACCAGTTTGTCTTTAACATCATAATCTCGTTAACAATTTTTATTGCTATTCAATGGCGAATTTGATTTTATTAAATTGGTTGTACTTGTTATTTTGCCAATAACGTCTGCGAAGGAGGTGGTGATGATGATTATGATGGTGGTGGCGGTGGTAGTCGTAGATTGAATATCAATATCTAAGCCTATTATAACTGATACTATTATGCTCGAAGCTAATCCAATTTTACAACTTTTTTGAAAATGTTTTGACACAATACACCGCTTTTTAGATTCTAATAAAGTTTGACAGGTAAATCCATACAACGCAATGTTGTATCTCGTGTTGTGATGCGGATAATAAAATACATCGCTTATTAACGAAAATGGTCAAGCAGAAAGTTGTCGGATTGAATTTTATAATTTAATTATAAGGCACACGATACATGAACCACATAAAATACTCGTTAATGATTAATAATTATTAGAGGAATTTCACAAAAGATCATCAGTATAAGCAACATAATTATAAATCTCAACAACAACTTCCCACTGTAGTATACTAAATTTTTATGGTGATAACTCTCATTTAACATAAGAATTCCAAATAAAATTACAAAATGCAACAAATATGTTCATCAAAAATAAAAAGCACATCCTGTAAACAACAATGGCCTTCCTTTTCTCTTAATACAGCTGCTGCTGTAACTTCAATCATCTTTCCGCATTACCAACAAGTTTTCACCGCTACCACCACCACAGCAACAAAATGATAACTTTAGGCTTTGATGCAGACGATCATCATCAACATGGCTTAGAAGATGCATAGATATCATAGAGAGATGCCAGTGCCAGCCAGCAAGGTATCAACACCAAACGCAATCTCTCTCAAGTGACTCTAACCTGGTGTGATGTGACGTCGGTTATCTATGTGGCGATCATTGTGTTTTGTGTTCATTCAGCTGTGGCTATGTAAAAATGGCAATTCAATTGGCAACACCATAAAAGGTTATTAAAACGATTTGCGCAAACACAGAAACCCCAAATGCACACAGAAGAGACCAAGTGATGATGGTTGTTGTTGCAGCAGTTTATTTGTAGCAAGCAAATGCATTGTTGCAACCACATTTACTTTTGCGGTATGTGCTGCAGTTGTTGTTGTTGTGCCCCTTTGGACCTTTGTAAACCATCTTTTTTGCCTTTTCATGTTGTCTGTTTTTTCTTGTCGTTTTTCTTACAAAACCGACCACAACCCAACACAATGCAACTTTAATGGCTGCTTACATCTCACAACTTCCCGATTAAGAGCAAACGAGTATTGTATAACCCCCAATGGTCATATAATAAGTGTATACTCAATTATTTTATCATGGCACGATCGTAACTTTTTTCCGCTGTTTTGTCTTTTTTCCTTTTTGTTTTTTTTTTTTATTTTTACGGAAATTTCTTCACTTCATCTTAAGGACGTTTTAAAAAGATGTTGTTTGTTGTAGCAATTGTTGCAGATGGCTGTTGACGGTGATGATGTGAAGCGGCCAACAAATAGCTGCAGATATACTAAGTTTATGAACAAAGTACAGTGGTTTGAAAAACATTTTTTATTATGTATATAAAGGCACTGATACGATCAAAAATGTGTCTCAACGGAATAATGGTATTAGATCCCAAGTATGTTTGGATAAAATCTGATTCAGAAAATTTGAAGCTGTTTTAGCCCTGCCCGTCCGTCGATCTGGCTGGCCGTCTCGAATAGTTTTGATATTCTTTGCAGCAGGCTGTCCACCACAGTCCACATGTTTTCGGAAGGAAATTAACACTTCCAGCTATAATGGCCCTAAAGCTGTTGCCCTGGCGGAACCAAATAAAATTACTGACTACTTAGGGTTTGGCAATATTATTTTTACACTCATTCCTTCATACACCTCTTGAACTAAAGTTTTTATACCCTCAGCCTTTAGGCTAATGAGGGTATATTTACTCTATACTAAATACACGACAAAAATGTGTCGCATCGAAATAATGGTTTTAGACCCCAAGTATGTTTCGACGAAATGTGTTGCAGACAATTTGGAGTTGATTTAGCCATGTCCGTCTGTCTGTCTGGCTAGAGCGCACGATTATTCTCGAACGGATCAACCGACTCGGTCCAAAATTTGGCTTTTGTAATGTTTTGCCCAAACTTATTTTTAGTTCGAAGATGGGTCATATCGGCCCACTCCTTCCGGTACCTCCCTCACAATAGTTCGAAAATAATCGAAATTTTGTGTGCACGATAACTCTTGAAGGGATTAACTTATTTGGTGCATACTTTGTACATCGTGAAATTTCTACCAGACTTACTATATGGGGATCCAATATGGATTCAATCTTTCCACTCTTTCGGGTACCTCCCACACAAAATTCGGAAATGTTCCGTTTAGGACCTGCTCTCGAATCGCTTTGATTTTTGTTGTAACAACTTGTATTCACTGTCCCCCATACGACGGTACAAGTTTCATCAGGGGCAAGTTCATACTTCCTGAGAAAATACCCTGAAAGGTGCAAAAAAATCCTATGGTTGGAGCGCAAGATAAATCTCGAACGGATCTGCCAATGTCGTCCAAAATTTGGTCTTCGTAATATTTTGTCCAAACATAGTTTAAGTTCGAAGATAAACCATATCGGTCCTCTCCTTCAGGTACCTCCCTCACAAAAGTTCAAAAATGTTCGGAAAAATTTTGCGTTCGATAACTCTTGAAGGGAGTGACCGATGTTATGCATACTCTGCAAATCCTAATATATCTACCAGATATAGATCAGGTTCGAATAAGGACTGTATTTGTCTACTCCTTCTGGTACCTCCCACACAAAATTTCGGATAAGTTCACTTTAAGACCAGCTCCTCGTATCACTTTGATTTTTGTTGAAGCGATTTGCATTCGCTGCCTCCATTACGACGGTAAAAGTTTTTTTTCAGGGGCAAGTCCATATTTCTTTGAAAACAGCCTTATGTCACCATATGTAGCGGCCACGACAACTCTCGAACTGTTCTAACGATTTGGTCCAACATTTGATCTTCGTCATATTTTATTCAAAATTAGGTTCATTGGGCAATAACCGTCCAACAACTTTCGGTATTTCACCCCAATATTAAAAAAATTTCACTAAAATTCTTGAATTGGGCAACCAATTTGGTCCAAACTTTAGATCTCCTAATATATTATCAAAATTTAGTTTAACTTCTGGAATGGCCCATATCGGTCCTCCCTAAGGGTACCTCCCCCACAAAAGTTCAACATTTGTGTCTTTGTGCAGTTAATTCCTAATCCACATTTTTGTGGTCAAGTTCAAATATTCAAAAAGGGCAACAAAATGCCGAAGAGACCCTAAATACATTCGATTTGTCCGTAGATGAAAGTTTCACTCCACATTGGCTGAGGATATATCCCGGTCGGCAAAGCTGACTGACACGTTTTTACTTGTTCAGTGACCACCTCACTCAGGGGTTACCCCCTTTTTCTAACAGAGAGTTTTGCGGTGTTGGCTATAGCTCGAAAACGAATGGACCGATCATCATATATTTTTCTGAGCTTATTAAGTACGTAATAATCTTGCAACGAAGACTAAATACCAAATTTCAGCAATTTCGGTGTAATAATGAGGCTAAAAGCCTCAAAATATCAAACATCGGGAGGTACCGTTCTATGGAGGCTATATCAAAACGTGGATCTACACCCATAATTCTCTGTTGGAATGTTTTATACCTCTGCCGAAGACTAAACACCAAATTCCAGTCATTTCGATTGGTCATTGTGACTAAAACTTACAAAATACTTTGGGGGCTATAAAAACCGTGGACCAACCATCCCAGTTTTTTGTCCTAGAGGTTATAAGTCAATAATAAGTACTTGTACCAAAACTGATGTCCCTACGATAACTCCTTCTACTTTTGGCCACAGTTAATATGAACTCGCGACATAGTGCGCCGCACAATGGCTCAGGAATCGATTTTCCTGACCAAAAATTACAATTTTGTTTTGTCAAAGATATTTAATTTCTATATGGGATTCGATAGTAAACATATTGAAACTAAGGAAACCAAAAAAAGGGTCAATATATTGGAAGGTGTGGGCGTGGTGTGCCGCTAAAGACGAACATTTTCCCCATTTTTGGGAAATACATAATTTATGCAAATTTCTGAAGAAAGACATAGCTATTTCTTTCATAACTATAACATATATTGTGTTCATTGTTTTTTTTAAGGTAGGTAGGATTGTGCATTTAAAAATCGTTTTAGTAAATTACCGTAGCGTTTACACAACATGAGCTATTTTATTTTTCCTTAGGTGTACTACCTATAAAATTCCAAATTTAGTGCACTAAAACTTTTGGGGAACAACATGTTTTCACAGAAAGATGCCCGAGAGTCTCCTCTTTCAGCCCAGATATATTTGAAAAAATTAAATTTTTTACAGTTTTTTGAAAAAAATTTTCGACATTTTCTTCGAAATTACTTGTTTGTTTTTTTTTTTTTTTTTTTTTTTTGGAATTTTATTGTTTATTTGTTGGTGTTCGACCATCTTTAATACATGGGAAGATATAAAAACCACAAAAACACTCATATTTTAATGAAAAATAATTAAAAACTCAAAAGTTTATCTTTGAACTTGAATTTCTCTGCAACTACCAGACCGAATTTGACCGCTTATAATTCATCTGATTGTGTTATCTGTGTAACAAAAAAAGAAGTATGGAAATATCTCTATCCGTTTCAAATTTACAGACTCAGTGTTAAAATGTAGGGCATTTATCATTGAGCGAATATGAATCGATGTGCACACATATTTTGATGAGTTTTTAATGAAGATTAGATAAAATCTTACATATAAGGTGATTCGCACAAAATGTTTTTAAAAAGTTTATTTGTATTTTTGGACAGTTTTGAAATCAGGATCATCAAACGTACATAACAAGTTCAATATTCACATGTTCATGATAAAGGAGAGATTGTCTATATTGCGGCAGGAGTTTTATAAGTCTGGTATAACATTGATCGCATGCTCATAGCAATAGTTTCCTCGGACATTGCTGATAGGATATTTATCTTTTTGCAGTGGGTCTTCAAGCATTTGAGTGACACTTGGAGCAACAGAGAGTTCTTCAAAATCTTCAGCGTGGTACAATTGACTTCTGAACAAATGATCAGCTCATGAGTAAGAAATTAATGAAAAGATTTTACGCAACCTAAACTAAAATGACACGAGAGTTCCCGCATGTATTGCAGATGTTTGGGATCTGCTTAAATTTTATAAAAGGGATCTCAAGTTGGTATGACAATGCCATCAGCGGAAGGTTCGTGGAAATTTGTGGGAATACAACTTTGAGCTTATAACAAAGCGTCCGCAATGACTTTTGCACAGTGATGCTGCATTGTCGTATCGCTGAGCTGCATTGTATGGTCTCATCGCTGAGCTGGTAAGCGTGAACACAGATGCATTCATTGTCCTCTTTCGCTTGGATGGGTGGGATATGGGCTTTGCTCTGTCTTCTTGGTGATGTCAAACAGTTCCTTCAATGAATAAACGTTTCGTTTTTTCTGCGCTGCTCGTACTCTTCCAGAAGTTTAGTTGGTTTTGCAAAAATTTGTTAATCAGACATATGCGAAATTTCAATGTTTTTGAGAAACAAAGTCGAAAAGTCATCACCTTATGTAAAGGTCGATGTGTAACGAGTGATCTTCGCCTACACAAACAGTAGTATCTAGATCTCCTAGGTGTGGGAAACCCAATTCCTTAAGAAATTGTTTTTTAAGCTAATGAAAATTAAATACAAATTTAGACGATGGGGAATACATAAATGAAAAAGTGCATGTTAGCGATATTATTGTGGCTCTGTTATTATTTTCAAGTACTATGTTCAAGTTGCTTTACCCTTTCGGAACTAACCTGTTGCTTTTCTATGGAAGAATTTCTTGAACCTTCCCTAAAAACCAGATTTCTATTTTACATAGCGATGCCTTGAATACTATTTACATTTCAAAGGATCTATGGTAGTTTAGCGGTACACTTCGATTGCTAGAATCTTGATAATACTCCAACTGATGAAGCTGTAATGTGGTGCTTATGCCTTCCATTAAACTTTCCCACTTTAAAAAGTTGTTTGCAACACACAGTGCCAACCAACCGACAATGAAAACCTACAACATTGTTGTATGACGTCTTCTTGTGTAATGATGTTGCCGTTGATGTTGTTGCTGTGTGTTGACTTTATGGTTAACTCGTAAATTTGTTGTAGCTGATGTTGATGCTGTTTGTTGCTCGAACAGTTTTTTGTTGTTTTGTTTTGGATTTTATTTTGTGGTTGAACATAAAGTCAACACGTTCACGTTTGTTGGTTAGGGGATTTAATGTTGGTTTGTGGCTTTTTTTCTAAAGTTGTTGGTTGGTAACTTCACTCGCTTAGGATTCACTTAAGACATTGCAGTTGGGCTAAAAAAAGTTACTAAAGATGTTGGGAAAACGCTTAAGAATTTGTGGTATTTTAAATGGAATTTATCTCAATTAATTGTTGGTAGTGTTGTTGTTGTTGTTGCAGATACACCAACTATATGCATGCTGCAAACAACTGAATTTAGTGATTATAAGGCAAAGATCATAACAAGCGAATATGGGAGAGGAAAAACAAAACCGACTCGAACAACCTAAAAAGGCATGAAATTGATAAATTACAGGACAATCAAGAAAATATATTAATTTGATCAAGAAAAATAATAAAGATAAGTGATATTATAGATTACACTGCTCAACAAAATTGAAAAAGTTGAATGTTTCAGACGAAGTTGCAGTTGTTTCTAGATGAAATCGGCGAGTTATTTTCAAATCCGGTCTCGGTTTTTCTCCATCAGCTCTTGTTTTTGAGATATAGGTCAAAATCGGGTTTTACGAGTTTTACCCAGACTTTCGTTATTTTCGGATACAAACAAATATCTTTTGTGGGTTTTTCGACATATATATATTAAGGAGATGTTGTACGCTCGATACAAATCGTTTTTGAAATAATTATGGTGAGTATATATCAAAAAATATGGAAAATATACGACGGACCTTGTAAAAATTGCATATTTTGAGTACTTTAAGCTGTAATTACGTCATCAGGGGAAGTCATAGGATCTTCATATGGTACTCTAGATATGCTTAGGGTGTTTACTATATAATCCAGTATTCAAATGTATAATATAAAGTTCATAGCGCCCATGATTCCGCCATAACCTAAAAACCATCATGAAGACTGCCATTGAAAAGTAAATGGTTTATGTGGTAATGATATCACTGTTAAATGATTTCCCTTTAGCAGTCTTCATGGCTATTTTTAGGTTATGGCCGAATCATGGTCGCTATGAACTTTATATTATATATTTGAATACTGGACTATATAGTAGACACCCTAAGCATATCCGCATTGCCTTATGAAGATCCCATGACTTCCCCCGATGACGTAATTACAGCTTAAAGTACTCAAAATATTCAATTTTTACAAGGTCCGTCGTATATTTTCTATATTTTTTTGATATATACTCACCATAATTATTTCAAAAACGATTTGTATCGAGCGTACAACATCTCCTTAATATATATACGTCGAAAAACCCACAAAAAATATTTGTTTGTATCCGAAAATAACGAAAGTCTGGGTAAAACTCGTAAAAACCGATTTTGACCTATATCTCAAAAACAAGAGCTGATAGAGAAAAACCGAGACCGGATTTGAAAATAACTCGCCGATTTCATCTAGAAACAACCGCAACTTCGGTTGAAACAAAAGTCGTGTTGACCAGTGTTATAGTTAAGGAAAATCGATAGGGATGTCAGATTCCACGTGAGTTATTTGCATGTTAAAAATTTAAAAATTTTCAATGTGATAGTAAGCATAGAAGGTCGTGAGAACCTCCCGTGAGACAACAGTGCATTTTTCAACGGTTGTCAAACCCCTCAGTGCAATGTTCACTAAATTTTCAGAGGTTTTCCAACCCGCCGTTTGTACGCGTAGTCAAAAAAGGAGGACCCATCCCATATATTTAAAAATAAAATCGAGCTGTCTATACGCTACACCACACTGTGGTAAGGGGTATTATGTATTTGTACATTAGTATGTAACATACGAAAGGAACGAGATACACGTTTCTTTCAGGGTCTATAGAAGCACCCTTTCTTTGAGAAAGGGTCTATAGAAGCACCCTTTCTTTGAGAAAGGGTCTATAGAAGCACCCTTTCTTTGAGAAAGGGTCTATAGAAGCACCCTTTCTTTGAGAAAGGGTCTATAGAAGCACCCTTTCTTTGAGAAAGGGTCTATAGAAGCACCCTTTCTTTGAGAAAGGGTCTATAGAAGCACCCTTTCTTTGAGAAAGGGTCTATAGAAGCACCCTTTCTTTGAGAAAGGGTCTATAGAAGCACCCTTTCTTTGAGAAAGGGTCTATAGAAGCACCCTTTCTTTGAGAAAGGGTCTATAGAAGCACCCTTTCTTTGAGAAAGGGTCTATAGAAGCACCCTTTCTTTGAGAAAGGGTCTATAGAAGCACCCTTTCTTTGAGAAAGGGTCTATAGAAGCACCCTTTCTTTGAGAAAGGGTCTATAGAAGCACCCTTTCTTTGAGAAAGGGTCTATAGAAGCACCCTTTCTTTGAGAAAGGGTCTATAGAAGCACCCTTTCTTTGAGAAAGGGTCTATAGAAGCACCCTTTCTTTGAGAAAGGGTCTATAGAAGCACCCTTTCTTTGAGAAAGGGTCTATAGAAGCACCCTTTCTTTGAGAAAGGGTCTATAGAAGCACCCTTTCTTTGAGAAAGGGTCTATAGAAGCACCCTTTCTTTGAGAAAGGGTCTATAGAAGCACCCTTTCTTTGAGAAAGGGTCTATAGAAGCACCCTTTCTTTGAGAAAGGGTCTATAGAAGCACCCTTTCTTTGAGAAAGGGTCTATAGAAGCACCCTTTCTTTGAGAAAGGGTCTATAGAAGCACCCTTTCTTTGAGAAAGGGTCTATAGAGCACCCTTTCTTTGAGAAAGGGTCTATAGAAGCACCCTTTCTTTGAGAAAGGGTCTATAGAAGCACCCTTTCTTTGAGAAAGGGTCTATAGAAGCACCCTTTCTTTGAGAAAGGGTCTATAGAAGCACCCTTTCTTTGAGAAAGGGTCTATAGAAGCACCCTTTCTTTGAGAAAGGGTCTATAGAAGCACCCTTTCTTTGAGAAAGGGTCTATAGAGCACCCTTTCTTTGAGAAAGGGTCTATAGAAGCACCCTTTCTTTGAGAAAGGGTCTATAGAAGCACCCTTTCTTTGAGAAAGGGTCTATAGAAGCACCCTTTCTTTGAGAAAGGGTCTATAGAAGCACCCTTTCTTTGAGAAAGGGTCTATAGAAGCACCCTTTCTTTGAGAAAGGGTCTATAGAAGCACCCTTTCTTTGAGAAAGGGTCTATAGAAGCACCCTTTCTTTGAGAAAGGGTCTATAGAAGCACCCTTTCTTTGAGAAAGGGTCTATAGAAGCACCCTTTCTTTGAGATAGGGTCTATAGAAGCACCCTTTCTTTGAGAAAGGGTCTATAGAAGCACCCTTTCTTTGAGAAAGGGTCTATAGAAGCACCCTTTCTTTGAGAAAGGGTCTATAGAAGCACCCTTTCTTTGAGAAAGGGTCTATAGAAGCACCCTTTCTTTGAGAAAGGGTCTATAGAAGCACCCTTTCTTTGAGAAAGGGTCTATAGAAGCACCCTTTCTTTGAGAAAGGGTCTATAGAAGCACCCTTTCTTTGAGAAAGGGTCTATAGAAGCACCCTTTCTTTGAGAAAGGGTCTATAGAAGCACCCTTTCTTTGAGAAAGGGTCTATAGAAGCACCCTTTCTTTGAGAAAGGGTCTATAGAAGCACCCTTTCTTTGAGAAAGGGTCTATAGAAGCACCCTTTCTTTG
Organism: Musca autumnalis; assembly: GCF_047663935.1. Lineage (NCBI taxonomy): Eukaryota > Metazoa > Arthropoda > Insecta > Diptera > Muscidae > Musca > Musca autumnalis. The sequence continues at coordinate 252,679,881 of NW_027411644.1, forward strand.
AGAAAGGGTCTATAGAGCACCCTTTCTTTGAGAAAGGGTCTATAGAAGCACCCTTTCTTTGAGAAAGGGTCTATAGAAGCACCCTTTCTTTGAGAAAGGGTCTATAGAAGCACCCTTTCTTTGAGAAAGGGTCTATAGAAGCACCCTTTCTTTGAGAAAGGGTCTATAGAAGCACCCTTTCTTTGAGAAAGGGTCTATAGAAGCACCCTTTCTTTGAGAAAGGGTCTATAGAAGCACCCTTTCTTTGAGAAAGGGTCTATAGAAGCACCCTTTCTTTGAGAAAGGGTCTATAGAAGCACCCTTTCTTTGAGAAAGGGTCTATAGAAGCACCCTTTCTTTGAGAAAGGGTCTATAGAAGCACCCTTTCTTTGAGAAAGGGTCTATAGAAGCACCCTTTCTTTGAGAAAGGGTCTATAGAAGCACCCTTTCTTTGAGAAAGGGTCTATAGAAGCACCCTTTCTTTGAGAAAGGGTCTATAGAAGCACCCTTTCTTTGAGAAAGGGTCTATAGAAGCACCCTTTCTTTGAGAAAGGGTCTATAGAAGCACCCTTTCTTTGAGATAGGGTCTATAGAAGCACCCTTTCTTTGAGAAAGGGTCTATAGAAGCACCCTTTCTTTGAGAAAGGGTCTATAGAAGCACCCTTTCTTTGAGAAAGGGTCTATAGAAGCACCCTTTCTTTGAGAAAGGGTCTATAGAAGCACCCTTTCTTTGAGAAAGGGTCTATAGAAGCACCCTTTCTTTGAGAAAGGGTCTATAGAAGCACCCTTTCTTTGAGAAAGGGTCTATAGAAGCACCCTTTCTTTGAGAAAGGGTCTATAGAAGCACCCTTTCTTTGAGAAAGGGTCTATAGAAGCACCCTTTCTTTGAGAAAGGGTCTATAGAAGCACCCTTTCTTTGAGAAAGGGTCTATAGAAGCACCCTTTCTTTGAGAAAGGGTCTATAGAAGCACCCTTTCTTTGAGAAAGGGTCTATAGAAGCACCCTTTCTTTGAGAAAGGGTCTATAGAAGCACCCTTTCTTTGAGAAAGGGTCTATAGAAGCACCCTTTCTTTGAGAAAGGGTCTATAGAAGCACCCTTTCTTTGAGAAAGGGTCTATAGATGCACCCTTTCTTTGAGAAAGGGTCTAAAGAAGCACCCTTTCTTTGAGAAAGGGTCTAAAGAAGCACCCTTTCTTTGAGAAAGGGTCTATAGAAGCACCCTTTCTTTGAGAAAGGGTCTATAGAAGCACCCTTTCTTTGAGAAAGGGTCTATAGAAGCACCCTTTCTTTGAGAAAGGGTCTAAAGAAGCACCCTTTCTTTGAGAAAGGGTCTATAGAAGCACCCTTTCTTTGAGAAAGGGTCTATAGAAGCACCCTTTCTTTGAGAAAGGGTCTATAGAAGCACCCTTTCTTTGAGAAAGGGTCTATAAAAGCACCCTTTCTTTGAGAAAGGGTCTATAGAAGCACCCTTTCTTTGAGAAAGGGTCTATAGAAGCACCCTTTCTTTGAGAAAGGGTCTATAGAAGCACCCTTTCTTTGAGAAAGGGTCTAAAGAAGCACCCTTTCTTTGAGAAAGGGTCTATAGAAGCACCCTTTCTTTGAGAAAGGGTCTATAGAAGCACCCTTTCTTTGAGAAAGGGTCTATAGAAGCACCCTTTCTTTGAGAAAGGGTCTATAGAAGCACCCTTTCTTTGAGAAAGGGTCTATAGAAGCACCCTTTCTTTGAGAAAGGGTCTATAGAAGCACCCTTTCTTTGAGAAAGGGTCTATAGAAGCACCCTTTCTTTGAGAAAGGGTCTATAGAAGCACCCTTTCTTTGAGAAAGGGTTTATAGAAGCACCCTTTCTTTGAGAAAGGGTCTATAGAAGCACCCTTTCTTTGAGAAAGGGTCTATAGAAGCACCCTTTTCTTTGAGAAAGGGTCTATAGAAGCACCCTTTCTTTGAGAAAGGGTCTATAGAAGCACCCTTTCTTTGAGAAAGGGTCTATAGAAGCACCCTTTCTTTGAGAAAGGGTCTATAGAAGCACCCTTTCTTTGAGAAAGGGTCTATAGAAGCACCCTTTCTTTGAGAAAGGGTCTATAGAAGCACCCTTTCTTTGAGAAAGGGTCTATAGAAGCACCCTTTCTTTGAGAAAGGGTCTATAGAAGCACCCTTTCTTTGAGAAAGGGTCTATAGAAGCACCCTTTCTTTGAGAAAGGGTCTATAGAAGCACCCTTTCTTTGAGAAAGGGTCTATAGAAGCACCCTTTCTTTGAGAAAGGGTCTATAGAAGCACCCTTTCTTTGAGAAAGGGTCTATAGAAGCACCCTTTCTTTGAGAAAGGGTCTATAGAAGCACCCTTTCTTTGAGAAAGGGTCTATAGAAGCACCCTTTCTTTGAGAAAGGGTCTATAGAAGCACCCTTTCTTTGAGAAAGGGTCTATAGAAGCACCCTTTCTTTGAGAAAGGGTCTATAGAAGCACCCTTTCTTTGAGAAAGGGTCTATAGAAGCACCCTTTCTTTGAGAAAGGGTCTATAGAAGCACCCTTTCTTTGAGAAAGGGTCTATAGAAGCACCCTTTCTTTGAGAAAGGGTCTATAGAAGCACCCTTTCTTTGAGAAAGGGTCTATAGAAGCACCCTTTCTTTGAGAAAGGGTCTATAGAAGCACCCTTTCTTTGAGAAAGGGTCTATAGAAGCACCCTTTCTTTGAGAAAGGGTCTATAGAAGCACCCTTTCTTTGAGAAAGGGTCTATAGAAGCACCCTTTCTTTGAGAAAGGGTCTATAGAAGCACCCTTTCTTTGAGAAAGGGTCTATAGAAGCACCCTTTCTTTGAGAAAGGGTCTATAGAAGCACCCTTTCTTTGAGAAAGGGTCTATAGAAGCACCCTTTCTTTGAGAAAGGGTCTATAGAAGCACCCTTTCTTTGAGAAAGGGTCTATAGAAGCACCCTTTCTTTGAGAAAGGGTCTATAGAAGCACCCTTTCTTTGAGAAAGGGTCTATAGAAGCACCCTTTCTTTGAGAAAGGGTCTATAGAAGCACCCTTTCTTTGAGAAAGGGTCTATAGAAGCACCCTTTCTTTGAGAAAGAGTCTATAGAAGCACCCTTTCTTTGAGAAAGGGTCTATAGAAGCACCCTTTCTTTGAGAAAGAGTCTATAGAAGCACCCTTTCTTTGAGAAAGGGTCTATAGAAGCACCCTTTCTTTGAGAAAGGGTCTATAGAAGCACCCTTTCTTTGAGAAAGGGTCTATAGAAGCACCCTTTCTTTGAGAAAGGGTCTATAGAAGCACCCTTTCTTTAAGAAAGGGTCTATAGAAGCACCCTTTCTTTGAGAAAGGGTCTATAGAAGCACCCTTTCTTTGAGAAAGGGTCTATAGAAGCACCCTTTCTTTGAGAAAGGGTCTATAGAAGCACCCTTTCTTTGAGAAAGGGTCTATAGAAGCAACCTTTCTTTGAGAAAGGGTCTATAGAAGCAACCTTTCTTTGAGAAAGGGTCTCAAGAAGCACCCTTTCTTTGAGAAAGGGTCTCAAGAAGCACCCTTTCTTTGAGAAAGGGTCTCAAGAAGCACCCTTTCTTTGAGAAAGGGTCTCAAGAAGCACCCTTTCTTTGAGAAAGGGTCTATAGAAGCACCCTTTCTTTGAGAAAGGGTCTATAGAAGCACCCTTTCTTTGAGAAAGGGTCTATAGAAGCACCCTTTCTTTGAGAAAGGGTCTATAGAAGCACCCTTTCTTTGAGAAAGGGTCTATAGAAGCACCCTTTCTTTGAGAAAGGGTCTATAGAAGCACCCTTTCTTTGAGAAAGGGTCTATAGAAGCACCCTTTCTTTGAGAAAGGGTCTATAGAAGCACCCTTTCTTTGAGAAAGGGTCTATAGAAGCACCCTTTCTTTGAGAAAGGGTCTATAGAAGCACCCTTTCTTTGAGAAAGGGTCTATAGAAGCACCCTTTCTTTGAGAAAGGGTCTATAGAAGCACCCTTTCTTTGAGAAAGGGTCTATAGAAGCACCCTTTCTTTGAGAAAGGGTCTATAGAAGCACCCTTTCTTTGAGAAAGGGTCTATAGAAGCACCCTTTCTTTGAGAAAGGGTCTATAGAAGCACCCTTTCTTTGAGAAAGGGTCTATAGAAGCACCCTTTCTTTGAGAAAGGGTCTATAGAAGCACCCTTTCTTTGAGAAAGGGTCTATAGAAGCACCCTTTCTTTGAGAAAGGGTCTATAGAAGCACCCTTTCTTTGAGAAAGGGTCTATAGAAGCACCCTTTCTTTGAGAAAGGGTCTATAGAAGCACCCTTTCTTTGAGAAAGGGTCTATAGAAGCACCCTTTCTTTGAGAAAGGGTCTATAGAAGCACCCTTTCTTTGAGAAAGGGTCTATAGAAGCACCCTTTCTTTGAGAAAGGGTCTATAGAAGCACCCTTTCTTTGAGAAAGGGTCTATAGAAGCATCCTTTCTTTCAGAAAGGGTTTATAGAAGCATCCTTTCTTTCAGAAAGGGTTTATAGAAGCATCCTTTCTTTCAGAAAGGGTTTATAGAAGCATCCTTTCTTTCAGAAAGGGTTTATAGAAGCATCCTTTCTTTCAGAAAGGGTTTATAGAAGCATCCTTTCTTTCAGAAAGGGTTTATAGAAGCATCCTTTCTTTCAGAAAGGGTTTATAGAAGCATCCTTTCTTTCAGAAAGGGTTTATAGAAGCATCCTTTCTTTCAGAAAGGGTTTATAGAAGCATCCTTTCTTTCAGAAAGGGTTTATAGAAGCATCCTTTCTTTCAGAAAGGGTTTATAGAAGCATCCTTTCTTTCAGAAAGGGTTTATAGAAGCATCCTTTCTTTCAGAAAGGGTTTATAGAAGCATCCTTTCTTTCAGAAAGGGTTTATAGAAGCATCCTTTCTTTCAGAAAGGGTTTATAGAAACATCCTTTCTTTCAGAGAGGGTCTATAGAAGCCCCCTTTCTTTCAGAAAGGATTTATAGAAGCCCCCTTTCTTTCAGAAAGGATTTATAGAAGCCCCCTTTCTTTTAGAAAGGATTTATATTAGCACCCTTTCTTTCAGAAAGGATTTATATTAGCACCCTTTCTTTCAGAAAGGATTTATATTAGCACCCTTTCTTTCAGAAAGGATTTATATTAGCACCCTTTCTTTCAGAAAGGATTTATATTAGCACCCTTTCTTTCAGAAAGGATTTATAGAAGCACCCTTTCTTTCAGAAAGGATTTATAGAAGCACCCTTTCTTTCATAAAGGATTAATAGAAGCACCCTTTCTTTCAGAAAGGATTTATAGAAGCACCGTATCTTTCAGAAAGGATTTATAGAAGCACCCCTTCTATCAGAAAGGATTTATAGAAGCACCCCTTCTATCAGAAAGTGTCTATAGAAGCACCCCTTCTATCAGAAAGTGTCTATAGAAACATCCTTTCTTTCAGAGAGGGTCTATAGAAGCCCCCTTTCTTTCAGAGAGGGTCTATAGAAGCCCCCTTTCTTTCAGAAAGGATTTATAGAAGCCCCCTTTCTTTCAGAAAGGATTTATATTAGCACCCTTTCTTTCAGAAAGGATTTATATTAGCACCCTTTCTTTCAGAAAGGATTTATATTAGCACCCTTTCTTTCAGAAAGGATTTATATTAGCACCCTTTCTTTCAGAAAGGATTTATGTTAGCACCCTTTCTTTCAGAAAGGATTTATATTAGCACCGTTTGTTTCAGAAAGAGTCTACAGAAGCACCCTTTCTTTCAGAAAGGATTTATAGAAGCACCCTTTCTTTCAGAAAGGATTTATAGAAGCACCCTTTCTTTCAGAAAGGATTTATAGAAGCACCCTTTCTTTCAGAAAGGATTTATAGAAGCACCCTTTCTTTCAGAAAGGATTTATAGAAGCACCCTTTCTTTCAGAAAGGATTTATAGAAGCACCCCTTCTATCAGAAAGGATTTATAGAAGCACCCCTTCTATCAGAAAGTGTCTATAGACACTATCAGAAAGTGTCTATAGAAGCACGCCTTCTTTCAGAAAGTGTCTATAGAAGCACCCCTTCTATCAGAAAATGTCTATAGAAGCACCCCTTCTTTCAGAAAGTGTCTATAGAAGCACCCTTTGTTTCAGAAAGAGTCTACAGAAGCACCTTTTCTTTCAGAAAGTGTCTATAGAAGCACCCTTTCTTTTAGAAAGGATTTATATCTCCCAGAAAGGGTATATAGGAGCACCTTTTCTTTCAGAAAGGGCCCATAGAAGCACCCTTTCATTAAGAAAAGGTCTATAGAAGCACCGCATCTCCCAGAAAGGGTATATAGGAGCACCTTTTCTTTCAGAATGGGTATATAGGAGCACCTTTTCTTTCAGAAAGGGTCTATAGAAGCACCCTTTCTTTCAAAGAGGGTCTATAGAAGCACCCCTTCTTTCATGTCGCCCTTGGACTTATCAATCATTACCTTAGAAACTTACTACCCCTCCATGTTATACCCCAATTTAAAAAAATATAAAATCAACATTTTGTTCAACAAACCTCATTTATTTCCTCATATTTCATCGCCGAATTCATTCCACTGACAGATGTGTTTTGAATTTATGCCTAGTTAATAATCCTGAAATCATACTACCAAAATACATTCACCCATCCATAGCATAAGTGCTGTTATGTTTATATTATGGATCATTAAAATAAATCTGGAATTGAAACCGCATAGCCATAGTCACCCACAAGAAAAGAAACAACAACAGCAACGGCCATTAACAAGCAAACACTTGTTCTGCCAAATTGACTCAAGACCAAAACAGATGACACCAAACGATTTGTTGATGTTGTTTCGTTCGTTTGTTTTGTTTTGTTTCTTCGCCCTTTCCAAGGAGAGCCAAGCGACGGAGTACAAGGCCAATAAAAACTTACGCACCAACGCTTTGTTGTGAATTGGTTGCCACACCGCATGCCAAATGACTGGCGAAACTAATGTGAAAAATATGTTGTTGGCGTCGAGAGTGTCAAGGAGTTTCATCTTGGAACAAGAAGACATTTGAAAGGAAAATAAAATAGCTTAAGGAAAACTTGGAACATAAGTAAAATGCCAAATGTAAGAAGAAAGTTTTTGGTTTATTGAACCTTGACAATCGTTTCATCTTTGGCATACTGTTGGCGTCTGTAATTATTCACAGTATGGCGTAAATGTCAGTGGGTGAAATGTGTATAACATTGAAATTTATGGAGTTGGTATATTGTTCTCGATTTAGGGAATGTAATTTTCCCCATGACAGTATATTTAGTCCGGGGTAAAGCCCTCTGAACAAGCAATCATTTATCTTTGTTGTTTCTCAAAAATGCTATTAAAAATGCTGCAGCAATTTTTTTGGAGAATTGTATTTAAAATGTTAAAAGTACTCATTGTCAAAAAAATGAGTTTAACATTTTAACTTATTTGATAAACTTATGGTCTGTTTCTGTAAGACAATTCGAATTCAAATTCGTTCGAATTGTTACCAAACTACAGTTGTTGTAGGAAATGTTTGAAAATGAAAACAGAAATAAAAAACAGAATCGTCTTGCTGAAACAGGCCATTAATATAGGATAAACTTGGTGCATATAAACATACAGCTGCGCAGTGGTAGAAGTATCAATATATCACGAAAATGCTAATAATATCCTAAGATCAGGAACTGGACTGCAATTTCCCAACTTAAACTTATATATCTCGAAAATGGTACAACCTAGGAAAAAAATTACGAAAGTCAATCTTGTTGAGAATTTTCAAAGCTATAAGACTTTCTCTAGTCACATTTCGATGATACTTACCGTTTTCAAGCAAATCGTGAAAACCTAAGATAAAAAACCTACAAATGTGACCTGAACTTCTATATCTCAAAAATGGTAAAACCTAAGAACAAATGATAACGGTCAATCCACTGCACAATTCTATGGTTACAACTTTTTCTTTAGCACCATTTCGATAGGACTTGCGGTTTCCAAGCAAAATCGCAAAAACCCAAAATAAACCTAAAAATGTGAATTTTGACCGCGATGTATTTAAAAATCCTCCCAGTGATTTTTTCTTGTTTTTGGATTTTTTTCATCTATGAACATTGCTGTTCCAAAATCCGCAAAAACTTCCCAGGTGTAAGCGGTTTTCACATAAAGTTAGTTAAGGCGCACCATATATGACATTGTTCCAATTTGAACTTCTATATCTCAATAACGGTAAAAGCTACGAAAATATCACAAAGGTCAATCTTGTAGAGAATTTTCATAACTAAAACATTTTCTTTCGTCCAATTTCGATAGTACTTGCAGTTTCCAAGTAAAATCGTGAAACCCTAAAAAAGCGCTGAGGCGATTTTTTTTGTTTTTTGATTTTTCTGATCTATGAACATTGTAGTTTCAGAATCCGCAAAAACTTCACAGGTGTAAGCACCTTCCATTTAAAATTGTTTCAAGTGCACCGTGGTCTTTAATACAACAAATAGCAGCATTAAAGTAAAAACTTCCAAATATTAAAATTGTGATAAATTAACTCCGATATTTAACCATAAATGCCACTTTTTGTCTTAACTTAAATCTCAGATGGTTCAGGTTCATTATCAAGCTCTCTCCTTGGAATGTGTCCAACAGAAGCGGAAATATCTGACATGGAAATAAAATTCCATAAATTGGAAATTGAGATTTTCTACTTTCATAGTCAGGCTTTGCTTTTGGAAAGTCCTTATCCAAAGCTCTGATATTTGTCATTATAACAAGAAAGTATCAGTCGGCTTTGCCGACAGAGATATACCCTCAGCCTGTGTAAATTGAAATACTTTGTTTCCAAAAAAAAAAAAATGTATGGGATTGGATTGGATTAAAGCTCAAACAGTTGCGGGGGATATCGATAGATAGGGTTTTTCTACCGTACTAGCCTATGAAAAGCATAATATCGGGCCACTAGGAAAACATTCGGTAAAAATGTCTAAACTTCAACTAAGTTTGCACAAAATATTACGAAGGCCCCATTTTGGACCGAATCGGTAGATCCGATCGAGACTTATATTGAGCTCCAACCACTACACACGGCGTAATAGGGGTTTTTTGCACCTGTAAGGCTATTTTCTCAAGAAGTATGGACTTGCCCCTGATGAAACTTGTACCGTCGTACGAGTGGCAGTGAATACAAGTTGCTAAAATAAAAATCAAAGCGATTCGAGAGCAGGTCCTAAACTGAACTTTACCGAAATTTTGTGTGGAAGGTAACCTAAGGAGTAGACCGATTGAGTCCATATTGGAACATCATTTAAGTCTGGTAGGAATGTCACAATATGCAAAGTATGGACCAAATCCGTTACTCCCTTCAAGAGTTATCGTGCTCACAAATTTTCCGAACTTTTGTGGGGGAGGTACCGGAAGAAGTGCACCGATATAACCCATCTTCGAACTTAAACTAAGTTTGGACAAAATATTACGAAAGACAAATTTTGGACCGAATCGGTTGATCCGTTCGAGTTATCGTGCGCTCCAGCCAGACAGACGGACAGACGGACGGACACGGCTAAATCAAGTCCAAATTGTCTGGAACACATTTCGTCCAAACATACTTGGGGTCTAAAACCATTATTTGGATGAGGCACATTTTGCCCGTATGAAAGTGTATATACCCTCGTTAGCATAAATGCTGAGGGTATAACTAAGATTGCAAAAATAAAAAGTTCGGTTTTATTTGCGACTATTGTGATATCTCGTTGCTTGACCACCTACGACAACCTACTTTATATCGTTAGAAAGGTGATATTTTCTACTTTGATTGTCAGTTTTTGCTTTTGTTATACCCCTTATAGAGCTGAGATATTCGCTTTGGAAAAAACGTTGACTTTTTCTCCAAAAAAGTTTTTTGCCATTCCGACCCCAACATTTTATCCATGATCGCCAGATCGACCCAGCTCGTCGAGACATTCATTTTGGTATGTACATATATGTCTACAACATTATTTCGATACGTTACAAACGTTTTGGCCAAAACCAACTAATAACCCCCCATACCATTGCTATCGCAAACGATTCGTTTTCGAATGTTTTTTGATAGTTTTGCGAATATTTTGTTCGAGAACGACACACGAGAACGAATTGAAAACGATTCATTAGTCGCTCAGTTTGTGGCAGGAAAACCCTCGAATTCGAATATCGTTAATAATATTATTAGCTAATGAAAGATGATAGTTTTTACGATAGTGCCGAAAAAGCATACTTTATCTGACGTCTCTTCATATTTTTGTTATGTACCTTTTTCTTCTTTGTAATGTTTGCGATACGATGTGCGGTAAACATTACCCAGCAAAATTTGAGGGAAGGGGTTCCATGCGATGACGTGATTTCATGGCACCTTTGCATTGATCCAAACGAAGTCGAGAAAGATCCGATCTTTTCACCAGCATTTGAACCCATGCAAAGGAAGTCGTGAAAGATCCGATCTTTTCACCAGCATTTGAACCCATTCCATCGATACAATAGAGATGAATTTAGTGTTTTTATTTATACACATTTTCCTGAATATATAAGATTAATTATTTCCAATAGGCTTGATGTTGTCGGAGACTCGAAATCACAACCAACGTTGTTAAAACTCTCGTCGTAATGATAATGTCATTGCAAAGAAAATGTGAAAATGACTTGCCAAAGCATTGGTGAAAATGACATGGCAAAGCATTGGTGTAAATGGCATGCTTTGGATCCAAAAATGAATAGCATCTTTCGGGGTCCACGCTCATATAAAATTCATCGATGAAGATGCTAAAATGATGACATGCCAGATCAGTTTCACCCATGGTTGACTGACATCTTTGGCATCGAACATTTTGCTGGGTAGTTATGTTCCAGAACCTGCAAGTTAGTACTATTTTTCCAAGATTGTGCTAAAAATGCGTTCCTGTACACCAAAAAGTAGCTCTCTTCTGCAATTTTCTGCTACACAAATTTGGCTGTGTAGAAACTTGCAAATCTAGCAAATGATAAATTTGACATTTAATTGCCAGGGATAACTAGCTAGGAAAAAGATTCAATGATTAATACACACAAAAGGAAAAAAACAAAAAGAAGTCGGAAAAGAAATAAAAACAAAAACATGTCGGAAAGGAAAAAATAAAAAGAATTGAAAATTGTGATAAAAAACATGATAAATGGATATGGAAAAACTGTTTTATAATTAATTGGAGGAATGTTTGATTTTTGTTGACGTCCTTTTTAGCTAGGTTTCTCTAGTCCGATTTTGCCACAAAGTGACGACATTTTTTATTTTGACATTTTTTCAAATTTTTACCACCTTTCCGTTCCCTTACATTTTGGAAAAAGTTGCACATAATAGCAATTTTTTAGAGTTCTCTCTTTTGCAACTTTTACCACTATAAAAGTACTGGAACGAAGCTATTGTTGTTTTGTATTTTAAAACACAGGCATATGTTGTGTTTATCAACACTTCTTGTTTATATGATACGTAGCATTTATATCGAAACTATTTGAAAAAAGCAAATGGGAATTTTATACGAACTACATAAAATTATTTTTTAAAACAAACAAATTTCCGAATTACAAAATGTTTCTCCAAACGATTTTTCTTGTAAAGAAAAAAAAAACATTCTCCAAATGTTCGAAAATGATATCGTTTTTAAACTTTTGACGAACAAAAGAACAACGTGCTTGTGTACACCCGAAAAACATTTGCCAATCCTTCGAATGTGATATCGTTTTCGAAAGTTGTGCCGGACATTCGAATAATATCCGCATCTGGTATGGTGGAAATATCCGCGTCTGGTATGGGGGGAATACCCTCCCCACATAGTGGTGTAGGGTATAAAGTGTGTTGAAATTGAAAACAAATTCCACCTCAACTGTTCTAAAAATATACTTTTTTAGCTTATTTTTTTAAGTTCTAGTGGTCACAGAATAAATAATTATTCTATTGGTCATAGAATAACTAGCAAATCAGTGCGACATGGCCTTGTTAAAATAATGGGCTAGTAGGGGGTTTTGTAAAATGTTACGACTACCATAAAGTACTATAAAACCCCATTATATGTAAGGCTTTTTTGCTGTGTTGTTTGTCCGAGTCAGGTCCGTAAATATGAAAACGCTCACAGGTCGAGGAAAAATCAACTACAAAAATTTACATAAGATCGCAATTTCTAAAACTTATGAATTCCCAGTTTTGTCTCCAGCAAAGCATGTGGCGGATTGTATATTATGAGTAGAAATCCCGTTGTTGAATCGTTTTGTACCGCTTGTGATTGTTGGTTTACAATTGACAGCAATGTTTACAATTGAGTTGGAGAGGATATGTATTCGCATTACTAACCCTCTATTTGTATACCCTCAGCCTCTCAGGCCTCATTGAAATAACAGTTTCATACCCCAAGTATGTTTGGACGAAATTCATATCAGACAATTTGTAGTCGTTTTAGCCATCAACCGATTCGAACCATATTTTGGGTATCGTATTATTTTGTCCAAACTTAGTTTGAGTTCCACGATGGGCCATATCGGTCCACCCCTTCGGTTACCCACTCCCCCCACAAAAGTCTCCTTCCAGATATAAATCGGGTTCAAATTTGGACTATATTGGTCCACTCCTTCTGGTAGCTCCTACACAAAATTCGGATAAAATGAAGTTTAGGAGCACCTCTAGGATCGTTTTGAATTTTTTTCAGTATGTTGTCCTTGCGGCTCCCTTTGCGACGGCACATTTTTTCTTCCGCAAATTCATTCTTACTCAGATATTGGCCTAAAGGCTCCAAGAAAACCTGACGGCACCAACCAAAATGGCAAATCCGCAAGATAATGTTCGCAGGGAGTTTCTAATTGATGCAGACTTTGTACATCGTACTATTTCATTCAGCCATATGTCAGGTTGGAATATGGACCATATCGGTACACTCCTTCGGGTACCTCCCACACAAAATGTTACTAAAGTGAAGATTCTTTTTTCAGTTGACTGTTCTACCGGCCTCATTTACAACGGTACATTTTTTCCTGTGTTAGTCAATACTTCCTGAGATAATGACCCCAAAAACTCCAAAACCCTGGCGACACATACTAAAATGGCTATTGTGCAAGATAACTCTACAATTTTGGTATAGACTAATACTAACCGGCAACATTAAAATTGTTCTTCTTACTAAACACCGGCTAAAGAGTAAAGTTGAATGAATGCAAACAATGAGCACAAATGTTAGCACCACTAATATTATTTAGGGCTTAAATGGTAAACACTCGTTTTGTTATTCAACAACTTGGAATTTTACTAACGAAGTAACCCAAGTTAGCTATCAAAACAGTTGATGTAAATGAAAATGTTATAAAGTCATTTTCTGCCAACGAGCCATGGAATTTTGATTCAACATTAAACAACAACAAAAAGAGTTTTGGAAAAAGAGGGTGAATAATAAAAAAACTATTTTCTACATCTAAAATAGTTTGTGTTGGGCAATATTAAATGGTTATGGAAATGATGAAAACTTGCTTGTCATTTCCACAGTGAAATTATATAAAATTAATGGTGGATTCTAATGGTAAAGGAATTTATAAAGACATTTGTTTTCAGAATTGAATGTTGGAAACTATATAAATGATTACTTCTTTTAGTTGTTTTTCAATCTCGTTAATTTTTTGTGTTTCTAACAACATTTGTAAAAAGTGCCAAAATTCATTACGTGCTTTTGTTTATTCACTATCCATGATGTTTATTCAAATCTACTGAATACCCTCTAATATACGTTTACATACTACATAAAGTGAATATTTATGTACATTGCAATGCACTGCACTGCAAAAACTGACTTTACTGATCGCTTCTGTTTTCTTGTTTTAACAACAAAACAAAAATTTGAATAATTTGCCAAAGCATATGTCGACAAAACACTCTGCACTCTGGCATGACTTCAGCTTCAGCTAACTCTATGGCAAGTTGTTAATGCTGCACTTCAATTGTTGTACAACAAGTTGTTTCGAAATATACAGTATTTACCACGAAATGGAAGAAAACAAAAATACTACACTCAAAACTATTCTTAGTCGTGAAAAGTTTGCTATAGCTACCAAATTTACATACACATATGTATGTATACATGTACATCATCAAGTTCTCACTCTTATGGCTGTCTGCCACCGAATAAAATGCATAACAAATGTCCATAATACAACAATTGTGTTATACAATGCAAGTTCATCGAGAAGAGGTTTTTCGGGTTATTTTGTTTATTTATTACTATATGTGAGGTTTTAGAATGAATTTAAAATTTTTGTTAACAGTGATTTAAATAAAATAATATTCTCCCAACATTACAAATCTGACGGTCCACGCCTTCCGGTACCTTCCCCACAAAATTTCGGAAATGTTCACAAAATTTGTGCGCACGATAACTCTTAAAGGAAGTAACCGATTTGGAACGTACTTTGCACATCGTGAACTTTCTACCAGACTTATATGAGGTTCCAATATGGACTCAATCGGTCCACTCCTTCGGGTACCTCCCACACAAAATTTCGGGAAGGTTAGTTTAGGACCTGCTTTCGAATCGCTTTGATTTTTGTTGTAACAACTTCTATCCTCTGCCCCCCATACAACGATATAAGTTTCATCAGGGGCAAGTCCATACTTCCTGATAAAATAGCCTAAAATGTGCAAAAAAACCCCTTTTGACACCGTGTGTAGTGGTTGGAGCGCAAGATAACTCTGGAACGGATCTGCCGATTCTGTTCAAAATGTGGCCTTCGTAATATTTGTGAAAATATAGTTTAAGTTCAAAGATAAGCCATATCGGTCCACTCCTTCAGGTACCTCCCCCACAAAAGTTCAAAAATTTTCGGACAAATTGTGCGCACTATAACTCTTGAAGGGAGTGACCGATTTGGTCCATACTTATCGTAATATATATTACAGATATAGATAATGTCCGAATATGGACTGTATTTGTCCACTCCGTCGGGTACTTCCCACACAAAATTTCGAATAAATTCACTTTAATACCTGCCCTCGAATCATTTTGATTTTTGTTGAAGCAACTTGCTTTTGCTGTCTCCATTACGGCGATTATCAAGGGCAAGTCCATACTTCTTGAGAAAACAGCAAGAAACGTGTAAAAATCCCTGTGGCACCATATGTAGTGGCTGGAGCGCATGGCAACTCTCGAAGCTTTGAGATTTTATCCTAGTCCATATTTTTGTCGGGAAGTTCATACGCCTAAATACATACGTTTTTTTTTTTCGAGAAAAAAGTATTTTAATTCACACAGGCTGAGGGCAAAGCCGACTGATACTTTTTTACTTGTTTATCTAGAGGTTCCTTCACGTGTCTCTGGTCTTCTCTCTAGATCGTTGAGATCTCACCTTACGTAAGGGTCGTTTACACGAATATCTATTTCCACAACGATTTTGTAGGCTGTGCTTGAAAATTAGGTCTAATCTTGGTTATTCTAACAACAGGAATTTAACTGGCAAGGGAAGCATTGGTGAGGTGTCGATAACTCAGCACGTTCAATTCTTGCCAGTTGGTATACTTAAAGTTGAAGAAAGTTTTGCGAACAAAAGCTATAAAATAGATAGGTCGATTTTAGGATATGGCTATGGGCAGGTGGTCGGAGGCAAGTGAAAATTCACATTGCTCTGAGAAGTCAATAATCAAATCCGGGGATGCAATGGTATTGTCCGCACAATCCTTGTCGGGTCTTCCTCGAGACAATGTTCACACACCATGAAGCAGCGTAATTACTGTTGTCAGATCCGGCCTAAACCAGAACCGTCCTTGAAGTGCATTTATTGCAATGTACTGATATTAACCTAGGAACAGAAGACAACTATTGTAAGATATTTTCTTCGGTCACAACATGGGCCCGAAGCAAACACTTCGTGATGTGTTTCTCCTATAGCGGAAAAACAAAACCAAATATAAGACAAGATAGCAGCCCCTGAACAAAATTTCCTTTGTTTTGTTTCAATCACACAGATTGGTTTCAGAATTTTTTCTATCCACATGAGGTTGAACTGACAGTTTCTTATTTATTTATTCATGACGTTTCATAAGATTTTCTGTGTCACTGTCCTTTCGATATGATGGTATATTTTTATACCCTCAGAATTTATGCTAACGACGATTGTATATACACTTTCAAACGGCCAAAATGTGCCTCATCGAAATAATGGTTTTAGACCCCAAGTATGTTTGGACGAAATCTGTTTCAGACAATTCGGAGTTAATTTAGCCATGTCCGTCCGTCTGTATGTCTGACTTGAGCGCACGACAACTCTCGAACGGATAAACCGATTTGGTCAATAATTTGGCCTTCGTAATATTTTGTCCACACTTAGTTTAGGTTCGTCGATCGTCCATATCGGCCCACTCCTGCAGGTACCTAACCCACAAAAGTTCGAAAATGTTCCGAAAAATTGTGCGGGCGATAACTCTTGAAGGTAGTAACCGCTTTGGTCCATACTTTGCACATCGTAAACTTCATACAAGAAATACATCAAGTTCGAATATGGACAATATACATATGTCAAATACAACGGGTACATCCCACACAAAATTTCGGAAGAGCGCAATTTAAGGCCTGCTTTCGAATCGTTTTGATTTTTTGCAAAAGGTTGTTCTCTTTGCCCTTTTTACTTTGGTTCAATTCTTTTAGGGGCAACCCCGTGCATACCTGACAACATATCCCGAATGCTGTAAAAACCCCGAATCTTAGTTAATGTTCGAAGATTGTTCTTTTCGGTCCACTCCTTTCGGTAGCTCCTCCCCCACAAAAATTCAATTATTATTATTTATTTTAAATGGTTCGATATCTCTTTAACGTAGTTAAACTCCGAAAATATTACATATCGGCCTGCTCATTAGGGTACCTCCCTCACAAAACCTCAAAATTTTTGCTTATGTGCAGTTTAGGATCTTTTCAAAAATCGTTTGGAAAATTATATTATACTAGTCATAAGGGCTTAGTTTGCAGCGATATTATGTTTTACATGCGTAAGTCCATTATTCCTGACATAGTGGTCCGAATGGTCCAAGTTATGCGTTGAGCAACTAAAATGACTGGTAGTGCGATATCAATTGATTCGATGTTATGAATAATATATGAATAACATGGGCTGCGGGTATATCTCTGTCGGCAAAGCCGACTGATACTTTTTTACTTGTTGGCGTCGCTTTCACTGTTACCGTACTTTTTGGTCAAGAGGAGATGTTTTTCAACAGCATTGTTGTTACTTTCTCGGTTGATTTTGAACCATACTATGGGAAGGTTTTTACTGGAGGAGTACGAACGGGACTAATATCCTTGGATTCGTTCCTTACGACTTTGGATTGAAAATCGAAGAATATACGGTAGTGCCATTTGGCATACAATTTGTAGAAATCTCAAATGGATAAAGAGCTTCTTGGTGGCCTTATCCTTGGTTACACACCTTGCGCTTATACTCCATTACTTTTGACGGAGCTGGTTTCTCAAGGAAGACTTCCATATTGCGATCGCATGCCATGCTGAATCTCCATGCTGATTTGCCTTTTGCTTCTATAGGCTATTCCTTAAAATCGTACGTAGGTGGATTATCATGCCCTCAGGTGGAGTATCATATACGTAGGTGGAGTATCATGTCATAGGAACCAGAGACATTACAGAGGGAAAAAACAACATTTTGTTGGGAATGGCATGATATTTCATTTCAGATTGCTGGATCAGCCATAAAAATCGGAACGTTAGGAAATTCATTCTTACTTCTGTTTAGAAAACAAATGTTGCGCCTTCGGTCAGCTAGCTCAATAAGCAAATCAAGAAAAATAAGCAATATTAAAAAAAAATCATATGTCACCCGTGTGTATAAGTAATGTTCGTTACGTATACGCTACAGTGGTTATGTGAATGAAGATGCGTATAATTTATATTCATTAAGTATACGCTAGGGTGGCTATTAATTATTTTTTTTATCGATTTACTTATTGATATTTGATGGATTTTATATTTCAACAAATTTCGTGTGTATCCAGAATCTTTCGCAACTAAGAAAAAACCCCAAAATCTTTTCCCCCAAACACTGTGCGAGTTTAGAACAATTACCCCATTGTCGTGCTCCAGTTTTAGTTACAGGAACTTATCTGCATCTCAATGTCATTCCCAATGGTATTTCCTATTGTGCTGTCTTTTGCACAATTTTTCTGCAGCCGAAGGTACAAAGGTTTACAACAGCAATAACGACAACAACAAAGTACAAGAACAACATATGTTTTAAGCACTTTTCGCGTTTTGAAAATTTCACAAAGTTTTATTATTGAATTGTTGCACTTGGAAAAACTAGCAAAACGACAGCAGTTCAAAAATAGCCGTAGGAGGGTTGAATAGATAGATGTAAGGTAATATGGCTGGCAACCGGGTAAAAAAATGCATATTGCCACCGTGCAATTTAGAAATGTCAGTTTAGTTTGTGGCACATTCAAAGAACTGTAAAACAAAACTAAAACAATTATCTGTATGTGTGCGTATGTGTGTTTGTAATTGCATACATATCTGAAAGAGCGTTGCATGTTGGGCATAACAAGAACGTGAAGCAAAGCCGGTGGCACAAAATCGACAAGTTTGTTTTCTGTTTTCTGCTTTTTTGTTTTGTTTGCAACTTGGTTAAAAAGACATAAAGTTTGATTTTTGTAGTTAGTGGCTAAAAGCATATCATGGCAATTCTATTTGAAGTTAGTTTTTAGATATTTTTGTCAAGGGGGAAGTTTTTGCTCCTATTTCAGTTTACAAGGGGTTAGTGTTGGAATGGCAACAGCGGGATATATTTTTATTGCTAATTTCGTTTTAATGTTGCTTTAAATTTGAAGTATTTAGATAGTGGCAGTTCTGATATTAGTAGTACTCTGTTGCCGTAGAGCTGCCAATTATAAGTCACCGTAAACATTGGTTATTATTTCATAACATTGTTGAAAATGTTATTTGACCAACTTTATTAAGAGTCGGCAAATTGCTGACAGCCGAGTTGGAATGTCTACCGAAATGAATGAATAATTTATTAACGTAGTTTGTAATAAAGGGTTTCATGTCATAATATTTTGTTTGTTCATGTAATTTATTATGTTTTGTGCGGAATAATACATTTGGGTTGCGTTGTTTTAATTGGTTTGTAGGTTATGGGAAAATCAAATTCAAAAACATTCACATTCGAAATGGCTTAAATATTGTTTAAACATTTTAAGTGTCTTACAAAACTAATAGCCATATGGTGCCACTATGGTCGAATGGTAAGCACACGCGGCCTGCTCACAGAATACCCGATTTCTGGTAAAACAGAATCAGCGAATCACATGGTCCCACTCCACAAGCAGGGCACGTGTGACCCAATACAAATGGAGGTGACTACACAGTCCTGATTTTAGTTGTGCTAAAACCACGAGTGTTTTTCTTGGCAGCTGCTGCGATGGAATGAGGTAGCTCCGAGTACGACATTCACACTTTTATTACTGTTTGCACAACTGCTTGATCAACTCGTTGATGTTCTCTTTATCATGAGGAATTCTCCTAGATTTACTGGGCGGGAAACCTGTCCACAAGATTGTGGCTGCGATACTCACGGCGACACACTCAAGCAGGTTCTGCATCAACAACATATTTTTGTGCTGGTGCACAGGTAAAATCTTGGTGCAGCGTTGCCGACAGTTATAGCCCAGATATCGCTTGCTTGTCAATGTGGCCGTCCACGTTTGTCGGTGCACGTACATTTTGGTAGTTGGGCAGTCAAAAATCGATGAAAACTGTTATTCAAAACTGAGTCACAGCTTAAATAGGGCATTAGCAGGAAGTATTTTATCTAGAGAACTTTTTATGGAGAGGATTGTTTGACAGTAAGAAGGTTTTTGATAAGACAACACTGCCCTATCTCACGGCTTGTTCTGCTCGCGTGCTCGACTAATATGTGTAGCGCTGTTGTAGTGCTGTGATGCTAACGATCTGTACGACTCACCTTTGCTGGCATCCTTGCCTGGCATCAGTAGCAGGACAACCATGCATATTTTCTAGACTACGACGTAGCACAACCGTGTTGGTTTTCAAAACATGTTGGTCCTTATATTAAGGAAGTATGGACTTTCTCATGCAAAACATATCAAACAACCACACTGAACACCAGTGGGGGAGGTAGCCGAAGTAGGTGGCCGATATGTGCTTCTTTCGCTGATACGAATTTGCCAAAGACATGTACAATCGTCATTACAATCAAATTCGAGGCCTTTAAAAATATGTTTAAAAATCCACGATGCATTTGGGTGCCTTTAAAAATATTTTTAAAAATTCTCAAGGTCTTTGGGGGCATTTAAAAATATTTTTAGAAATCCACGAGACCTTTAAAAATATTTTTAAAAAGCCACGAAGCCTTTGGGGCATTTAAAAATATTTTTAAAAATCCTCGTGGCCTTTAAAAATATTTTTAATAATCCACGAGGCCTTAAAAAATATTTTTAATAATCCACGAGGCCTTAAAAAATATTTTTAAAAATCCACGAGGCCTTTAAAAATATTTTTAATAATCCACGAGGCCTTAAAAAATATTTTTAAAAATCCACGAGGCCTTTAAAAATATTTTTAATAATCCACGAGGCCTTAAAAAATATTTTTAAAAATCCACGAGGCCTTTAAAAATATTTTTAAAAATCCACGAGGTCTTCAAAAATGATTTAAAAATCCACGAGGCCTTAAAAAATGTTTTAAAAATCCACGAGGCTTTCAAAATATTTTTAAAAACCCACGAGGCCTTCAAAATATTTTTAAAAACCCACGAGGCCTTCAAAAATGATTTAAAAATGGACGAGGCCTTCAAAAATGTTTTAAAAATCCACGAGGCCTTTGGAGGCTTAGAAAATATTTTAAAAAATCCACGAGGCCTTTGGAGGCCTTAAAAAATATTTTTAAAATTCCACGAGGCCTTAAAAAAATATTTTTAAAAATCCACGAGGCCTTAGAAAATATTTTTAAAAATCCACGTGGCCTTTGGAGGCCTTAGAAAATATTTTTAAAAATCCACGAGGCCTTTGGAGGCCTTAGAAAATATTTTTTAAAAATCCACGATGCCTTTGGAGGCCTTAGAAAATATTTTTAAAAATCCACGAGGCCTTTGGAAGCCTTAGAAAATATTTTTAAAAATCCACGATGCCTTTGGAGGCCTTAGAAAATATTTTTAAAAATCCACGAGGCCTTTGGAGGCCTTAGAAAATATTTTTAAAAATCCACGAGTCCTTTGGAGGCCTTAGAAAATATTTTTAAAAATCCAAGAGGCCTTAAAAAATATATTTAAAAATCCATTAGGTCTTTGGAGGCCTTAAAAATATTTTTAAAAATCCAGGAGGCTTTTGGTGGCCTTAAAATATATTTTTAAAAATCCACGAGGCCTTTGGAGGCCTTAAAAAATATTTTTAAAAATCCACGAGGGCTTTGGAAGCCATAAAAAATATTTTTAAAAATCCACGTGGTCTTTGGAGGCCTTTAAAAATATTTTTAAAAATCCACGAGGCCTTTAAAATTATTTTTAAAAATCCATGAGGCCTTTAAAATTATTTTTAAAAATCCACGAGGCCTTTAAAATTATTTTTAAAAATCCACAAGGCCTTTAAAATTATTTATAAAAATCCACGAGGCCTTTAAAATTATTTTTAAAAATCCACGAGGCCTTTAAAATTATTTTTAAAAATCCACGAGGCCTTTAAAATTATTTTTAAAAATCCACGAGGCCTTTAAAATTATTTTTAAAAACCCACGAGGCCTTTAAAATTGTTTTTAAAAATCCACGAGGCCTTTAAAATTATTTTTAAAAATCCACGAGGCCTTTAAAATTATTTTTAAAAACCCACGAGGCCTTTAAAATCGTTTTTAAAAATCCACGAGGCCTTTAAAATTATTTTTAAAAATCCACGAGGCCTTTAAAATTATTTTTAAAAATCCACGAGGCCTTTAAAATTATTTTTAAAAATCCACGAGGCCTTTAAAATTATTTTTAAAAATCCACGAGGCCTTTAAAATTATTTTTAAAAATCCACGAGGCCTTTAGAATTATTTATAAAAATCCACGAGGCCTTTAGAATTATTTATAAAAATCCACGAGGCCTTTAAAATTATTTTTAAAAATCCACGAGGCCTTTAAAATTATTTTTAAAAATCCACGAGGCCTTTAAAGTTATTTTTAAAAATCCACGAGGCCTTTAAAATTAGTTTTAAAAATCCACGAAGCCTTTAAAATTATTTTTATAAATCTACGAGGCCTTTAAAATTATTTTTAAAAATTCACGAGGCCTTTAAAATTATTTTTAAAAATCTACGAGGCCTTTAAAATTATTTTTAAAAATCCACGAGACCTTTAAAATTATTTTTAAAAATCCACGAGGCCTTTAAAATTATTTTTAAAAATCCACGAGGCCTTTAAAATTATTTTTAAAAATCCACGAGGCCTTTAAAATTATTTTTAAAAGTCCACGAGGCCTTTAAAATTATTTTTAAAAAACCACGTGGCCTTTAAAATTATTTTTAAAAAACCACGTGGCCTTTAAAATTATTTTTAAAAAACCACGATGCCTTTAAAAATATTTTTAAATATCCACGAGGCCTTTAAAATTATTTTTAAAAATCCACGAGGCCTTTAAAATTATTTTTAAAAATCCACGAGGCCTTTAAAATTATTTTTAAAAACCCACGAGGCCTTTAAAATTGTTTTTAAAAATCCACGAGGCCTTTAAAATTATTTTTAAAAATCCACGAGGCCTTTAAAATTATTTTTAAAAACCCACGAGGCCTTTAAAATTGTTTTTAAAAATCCACGAGGCCTTTAAAATTATTTATAAAAATCCACGAGGCCTTTAAAATTATTTTTAAAAATCCACGAGGCCTTTAAAATTATTTTTAAAAATCCACGAGGCCTTTAAAATTATTTTTAAAAATCCACGAGGCCTTTAAAATTATTTTTAAAAATCCACGAAGCCTTTAATATTATTTTTATAAATCTACGAGGCCTTTAAAATTATTTTTAAAAATTCACGAGGCCTTTAAAATTATTTTTAAAAATCTACGAGGCCTTTAAAATTATTTTTAAAAATCCACGAGGCCTTTAAAATTATTTTTAAAAATCCACGAGGCCTTTAAAATTATTTTTAAATATCCACGAGGCCTTTAAAATTATTTTTAAAAATCCACGAGGCCTTTAAAATTATTTTTAAAAATCCACGAGGCCTTTAAAATTACTTTTAAAAATCCACGATGCCTTTAAAATAATTTTTAAAAATCCACAAGGCCTTTAAAATTATTTTTAAAAATCCACGAGGCCTTTAAAATTATTTTTAAAAATCCACGAGGCCTTTAAAATTATTTTTAAAAGTCCACGAGGCCTTTAAAATTATTTTTAAAAATCCACGAGGCCTTTAAAATTATTTTTAAAAATCCACGAGGCCTTTAAAATTATTTTTAAAAATCCACGAGGCCTTTAAAATTATTTTTAAAAATCCACGAGGCCTTTAAATTTGTTTTTAAAAATCCACAAGGCCTAAAAAAATATTTTTTTAAAGATCCACCAACGCTTTTAATTTTTTTTAAAAATCCACAAGGCCTTAGAAATTGTTTTTTAAAAATCCACAAGGCCTTTGTAGGCCTTAAGATATATTTTTAAAAACCCACGAGGCCTTTGGAGGCCTTAAAAAATATTTTTAAAAATCCACGAGGCCTTTGGAGGCCTTTAAAAATATGTTTAAAAATATACGAGGCCTTTAAAAAATATTTTTATTTGAGGGCTTTAAAAAAATTTTTAAAAATCCACGAGGCCTTTAAAAATATTTTTAAAAATCCACGATGCTTTTGGAGGCCTTAAAAAATATTTTTAAAAATCCACGAGGCCTTCAAAATTTTTTTTTTAAAAATCCACGAGACATTCAAAAATGTTTTTTAAAAATCGACGAGGCTTTTAAAAATCCACGAGGCCTTTAAAATTATTTTTAAAAATCCACGAGGCCTTTAAAATTATTTTTAAAAATCCACGAGGCCTTTAAAATTATTTTTAAAAATCCACGAGGCCTTTAAAATTATTTTTAAAAATCCACGAGGCCTTTAAAATTATTTTTAAAAATCCACGAGGCCTTTAAAATAATTTTTAAAAATCCACGAGGCCTTTAAAATAATTTTTAAAAATCCACGAGGCCTTTAAAATAATTTTTAAAAATCCACGAGGCCTTTAAAATTATTTTTAAAAATCCACGAGGCCTTTAAAATTATTTTTAAAAATCCACGAGGCCTTTAAAATTATTTTTAAAAATCCACGAGGCCTTTAAAATTATTTTTAAAAATCCACGAGGCCTTTAAAATTATTTTTAAAAATCCACGAGGCCTTTAAAATTATTTTTAAAAATCCACGAGGCCTTTAAAATTATTTTTAAAAATCCACGAGGCCTTTAAAATTATTTTTAAAAATCCACGAGGCCTTTAAAATTATTTTTAAAAATCCACGAGGCCTTTAAAATTATTTTTAAAAATCCACGAGGCCTTTAAAATTATTTTTAAAAATCCACGAGGCCTTTAAAATTATTTTTAAAAATCCACGAGGCCTTTAAAATTATTTTTAAAAATCCACGAGGCCTTTAAAATTATTTTTAAAAATCCACGAGGCCTTTAAAATTATTTTTAAAAATCCACGAGGCCTTTAAAATTATTTTTAAAAATCCACGAGGCCTTTAAAATTATTTTTAAAAATCCACGAGGCCTTTAAAATTATTTTTAAAAATCCACGAGGCCTTTAAAATTATTTTTAAAAATCCACGAGGCCTTTAAAATTATTTTTAAAAATCCACGAGGCCTTTAAAATTATTTTTAAAAATCCACGAGGCCTTTAAAATTATTTTTAAAAATCCACGAGGCCTTTAAAATTATTTTTAAAAATCCACGAGGCCTTTAAAATTATTTTTAAAAATCCACGAGGCCTTTAAAATTATTTTTAAAAATCCACGAGGCCTTTAAAATTATTTTTAAAAATCCACGAGGCCTTTAAAATTAGTTTTAAAAATCCACGAGGCCTTTAAAATTATTTTTAAAAATCCACGAGGCCTTTAAAATTATTTTTAAAAATCCACAAATAATTTTTAAAAATCCACGAGGCCTTTAAAATAATTTTTAAAAATCCACGAGGCCTTTAAAATAATTTTTAAAAATCCACGAGGCCTTTAAAATAATTTTTTAAAATCCACGAGGCCTTTAAAATAATTTTTAAAAATCCACGAGGCCTTTAAAATAATTTTTAAAAATCCACGAGGCCTTTAAAATAATTTTTAAAAATCCACGAGGCCTTTAAAATAATTTTTAAAAATCCACGAGGCCTTTAAAATTATTTTTAAAAATCCACGAGGCCTTGAAAATTATTTTTAAAAATCCACGAGGCCTTTAAAATTAGTTTTAAAAATCCACGAGGCCTTTAAAATTATTTTTAAAAATCCACGAGGCCTTTAAAATTATTTTTAAAAATCCACGAGCCTTTAAAATTATTTTTAAAAATCCACGAGGCCTTTAAAATTATTTTTAAAAATCCATGAGGCCTTTAAAATTATTTTTAAAAATCCACGAGGCCTTTAAAATTATTTTTAAAAATCCACAAGGCCTTTAAAATTATTTATAAAAATCCACGAGGCCTTTAAAATTATTTTTAAAAATCCACGAGGCCTTTAAAATTATTTTTAAAAATCCACAAGGCCTTTAAAATTATTTTTAAAAATCCACGAGGCCTTTAAAATTATTTTTAAAAATCCACGAGGCCTTTAAAATAATTTTTAAAAATCCACGAGGCATTTAAAATTATTTTTAAAAATCCACGAGGCCTTTAAAATTATTTTTATAAATCTACGAGGCCTTTAAAATTATTTTTAAAAATTCACGAGGCCTTTAAAATTATTTTTAAAAATCTACGAGGCCTTTAAAATTATTTTTAAAAATCCACAAGGCCTTTAAAATTATTTTTAAAAATCCACGAGGCCTTTAAAATTATTTTTAAAAATCCACAAGGCCTTTAAAATTATTTTTAAAAATCCACGAGGCCTTTAAAATTATTTTTAAAAATCCACGAGGCCTTTAAAATTATTTTTAAAAATCCACGAGGCCTTTAAAATTATTTTTAAAAATCCACGAAGCCTTTAAAATTATTTTTATAAATCTACGAGGCCTTTAAAATTATTTTTAAAAATTCACGAGGCCTTTAAAATTATTTTTAAAAATCTACGAGGCCTTTAAAATTATTTTTAAAAATCCACGAGGCCTTTAAAATTATTTTTAAAAATCCACGAGGCCTTTAAAATTATTTTTAAATATCCACGAGGCCTTTAAAATTATTTTTAAAAATCCACGAGGCCTTTAAAATTATTTTTAAAAATCCACGAGGCCTTTAAAATTACTTTTAAAAATCCACGATGCCTTTAAAATTATTTTTAAAAATCCACAAGGCCTTTAAAATAATTTTTAAAAATCCACGAGGCCTTTAAAATAATTTTTAAAAATCCACGAGGCCTTTAAAATAATTTTTAAAAATCCACGAGGCCTTTAAAATTATTTTTAAAAATCCACGAGGCCTTGAAAATTATTTTTAAAAATCCACGAGGCCTTTAAAATTATTTTTAAAAATCCACGAGGCCTTTAAAATTATTTTTAAAAATCCATGAGGCCTTTAAAATTATTTTTAAAAATCCACGAGGCCTTTAAAATTATTTTTAAAAATCCACGAGGCCTTTAAAATTATTTTTAAAAATCCATGAGGCCTTTAAAATTATTTTTAAAAATCCACGAGGCCTTTAAAATTATTTTTAAAAATCCACGAGGCCTTTAAAATAATTTTTAAAAATCCACGAGGCCTTTAAAATTATTTTTAAAAATCCACGAGGCCTTTAAAATTATTTTTATAAATCTACGAGGCCTTTAAAATTATTTTTAAAAATTCACGAGGCCTTTAAAATTATTTTTAAAAATCTACGAGGCCTTTAAAATTATTTTTAAAAATCCACAAGGCCTTTAAAATTATTTTTAAAAATCCACGAGGCCTTTAAAATTATTTTTAAAAATCCACGAGGCCTTTAAAATTATTTTTAAAAATCCACGAAGCCTTTAAAATTATTTTTATAAATCTACGAGGCCTTTAAAATTATTTTTAAAAATTCACGAGGCCTTTAAAATTATTTTTAAAAATCTACGAGGCCTTTAAAATTATTTTTAAAAATCCACGAGGCCTTTAAAATTATTTTTAAAAATCCACGAGGCCTTTAAAATTATTTTTAAATATCCACGAGGCCTTTAAAATTATTTTTAAAAATCCACGAGGCCTTTAAAATTATTTTTAAAAATCCACGAGGCCTTTAAAATTACTTTTAAAAATCCACGATGCCTTTAAAATTATTTTTAAAAATCCACAAGGCCTTTAAAATTATTTTTAAAAATCCACGAGGCCTTTAAAATTATTTTTAAAAATCCACGAGGCCTTTAAAATTATTTTTAAAAGTCCACGAGGCCTTTAAAATTATTTTTAAAAATCCACGAGGCCTTTAAAATTATTTTTAAAAATCCACGAGGCCTTTAAAATCATTTTTAAAATCCACGAGGCCTTTGGAGGCCTTAAAAATATTTTTAGAAATCCACGAGGCCTTTGGAGAACTTAAAAAATATTTTTAAAAATCCACGAGGCCTTCGGAGGCCTTAAAAATATTTTTAAAAATCCACGAGGCCTTTCGAGACCTTAAAAAAATATTAGGAGGATTGGCGTTTTTTGTTTGGGATGACGACTTCTATTTTGTTTTTCAAAATAGTCAGGCTTAATCCCATAGTCGTTGTTTTAATATTTTATTAAAACAACTTTAATTTATTAGTGGGAAAAAATTGGCGATGTTTACCAAGGGGTAAGGCAGGGAATACTATAGTTTCAGATCTCGCCACAGATCTTCATCAGTTTCCTTATTTCTTGTTTTTCAACAAGAGACTTTTTATACCCAAGTGTCAATTGCTAGCTCAAATAGATACGTGCGCAAAGAAAAACTCTGATCGAGAATTTCTTTGGCACTACCTAAACTCTAGCAACTTCACTTGCAAACAAATCCAAATTCTTCCCACTGCTATGCGTTCGTCGATTCTCGACGAAAAAGCACATAACTAATTTGTTGGTATTGCATACTACAGCAATAAACAACATTTTGACGGTGCCCGGTCTCACAATTAGGAGGATTGGCGTTTTTTGTTTGGGATGACGACTTCTATTTTGTTTTTCAAAATAGTCAGGCTTAATCCCATAGTCGTTGTTTTAATATTTTATTAAAACAACTTTAATTTATTAGTGGGAAAAAATTGGCGATGTTTACCAAGGGGTAAGGCAGGGAATACTATAGTTTCAGATCTCGCCACAGATCTTCATCAGTTTCCTTATTTCTTGTTTTTCAACAAGAAACTTTTTATACCCAAGTGTCAATTGCTAGCTCAAATAGATACGTGCGCAAAGAAAAACTCTGATCGAGAATTTCTTTGGCACTACCTAAACTCTAGCAACTTCACTTGCAAACAAATCCAAATTCTTCCCACTGCTATGCGTTCGTCGATTCTCGACGAAAAAGCACATAACTAATTTGTTGGTATTGCATACTACAGCAATAAACAACATTTTGACGGTGCCCGGTCTCACAATTAGGAGGATTGGCGTTTTTTGTTTGGGATGACGACTTCTATTTTGTTTTTCAAAATAGTCAGGCTTAATCCCATAGTCGTTGTTTTAATATTTTATTAAAACAACTTTAATTTATTAGTGGGAAAAAATTGGCGATGTTTACCAAGGGGTAAGGCAGGGAATACTATAGTTTCAGATCTCGCCACAGATCTTCATCAGTTCCCTTATTTCTTGTTTTTCAACAAGAAACTTTTTATACTCAAGTGTCAATTGCTAGCTCAAATAGATACGTGCGCAAAGAAACACTCTGATCGAGAATTTCTTTGGCACTACCTAAACTCTAGCAACTTCACTTGCAAACAAATCCAAATTTTTCCCACTGCTATGCGTTCGTCGATTCTCGACGAAAAAGCACATAACTAATTTGTTGTTATTGCATACTACAGCAATAAGCAACATTTTGACGGTGCCCGGTCTCACAATTAGGAGGGTTGGCGTTTTTTTGTTTGGGATGACGACTTCTATTTTGTTTTTCAAAATAGTCAGGCTTAATCCCATAGTCGTTGTTTTAATATTTTATTAAAACAACTTTAATTTATTAGTGAAGTTGCTAGAGTTTAGGTAGTGCCAAAGAAATTCTCGATCAGAGTGTTTCTTTGCGCACGTATCTATTTGAGCTAGCAATTGACACTTGGGTATAAAAAGTTTCTTGTTGAAAAACAAGAAATAAGGGAACTGATGAAGATCTGTGGCGAGATCTGAAACTATAGTATTCCCTGCCTTACCTCTTGGTAAACATCGCCAATTTTTTCCCACTAATAAATTAAAGTTGTTTTAATAAAATATTAAAACAACGACTATGGGATTAAGCCTGACTATTTTGAAAAACAAAAATTAAAAAAATATTTTTAAAAATCCACGAGGCCTTTGGAGGCCTTAAAAAATATTTTTAAAAATCCACGAGGCCTTTGGAGGCCTTAAAAAATATATTTTAAAATCCACGAGGCCTTTGGAGGCCCTAAAAAGTATTTTTGAAAATCCCCGAGGTCTTAAAAAATATTCTTAAAATCCAAGAGGCATTTGGAGGCCTTTAAAAATATTTTTAAAATTCCTTTGAAGGGCTTTTAAAAATATTTTGAAAAATCCACGAGACATTTGGAGGACTTTAAAAATATTTTTAAAAATCCACGAGGCCTTTAAAAATATTTTTAAAATCTACGAGGCCTTCTGAGGCCTTTACAAATATTTTTAAAAATCCACGAGATCTTTGGAGGCCTTTAAAATTATTTTTCTTTATGCTAAAAGTTGCTATGAAACCACCTCAATAGCACCCTTTATGTCATATATTTGGTCCAGTTTACATAAAAAAAATGTTAGAAAAACTTCATGAAATGCTAACTTTTTTATAGACGTACATGCATAATTATTAATACTATGTCAGTTATTTATGTTCGTTCATTTATCAGTATCTCTGTCTGCCCATGTCAATAGTTTTTATTGCATTTCAATATTAAAAATAAAACAAACAAGAAACACTTTAGTTACAATATCTTTCATGCAATATTCATATTTGTTGTGGCCACCAAACAACCACTCGACCAAACAGTCTCTCTGCAGTGACGCTAAAATATTAATAAATAATCACTCTTTGCTAAATTAATAAACAAGGTCATTATGTGTTAGTCATATTATAGACATGGTTACTACATGTCTGTCTACATGTGGAACGCTAGTTGTTTGGTTGGGTGACAAACATAAAATCATGCGAAAATATTTGCAAGACTAGCAGTTATTATATGTGGTGGGCTGTTGGCTGTGTCTATTAGTAGTGGCAATAGAACGTGACTAGCATTCATGAATGCCATGCGATAATAACTTAACTAAGAATGAATATTGCGATTTGTAAAGATAACGAAGACATGGAGAAAGCTCATAATGAATTATCACCCATACATGTTGTATTTCACTTATTAGCATTATTGCGTATTGATTTTGAAAGTATATTTTGCTTAATTATACTTAAATTGCTTGGTAAAATATTTGAAGTTCGGATTTAGGACACATATTATTAATTCCAAATAAATGTTCAGTGGAGCCTTAAGAAATTGAGTGTTGACTAAGTAGATTTTAAACCAAGCCTATAAACTTCTTTTTATAAGATTTGGTCCTTCAACTGTGTATTTAAATTCCATCGCAAGTACAGTTTTTCAGTATGAAAAACATCGACTCATTGTTTGCAACAACGAAATTCACCACTGCATCCTCAGCCATGTCATAATAAATTATAAAAATAGGTGTCATATTTTGTATGATAAGTTCTATGAACGAACGATAAATTGCAACTAATTGTAACCAACATAAAGTCACACTGTATTATTCTCGCTACGTAACCCATTTATTGTGTCCAAACCTGTAAAAGTGTTAAAATATCTCGAAGTAGTAGATATCTCCTCCTCTATTATCCTCTTTTAAAAGATATTTCTTTCTTTTTAATTTACTGCTTTGTGTTATGATTTACGGCCATGTTCTTTTTACTGCTGGCAGCATGCCTAGCTGCTGTTGTTGCTCTCAATGACTGGTTCTTGCAGTAGTTACTCATCTGTGGAATTGCATACATTTCCGGAGACAAACACGCTCGACTACTCACTTCGGTATATCTTTGCCGACAAAATATGCAGCAGCAGTAACGTACTTGAAATTCTGTCTGATGAATATCTATTATGTCGTTGTATTCTACTGGCATAATGTCGACATTGCACACAAGATATGAAGATTTTGTACATTGGGGTGTAACGTTTCAGTTTATATAGAACTGATGACAATATTACTAAAAAACTTAATGAAATATTAAAATAATACAATTGGCAGTAGGACAGCACGACAGCAA
This sequence comes from Musca autumnalis, assembly GCF_047663935.1. Classification (NCBI taxonomy): domain Eukaryota; kingdom Metazoa; phylum Arthropoda; class Insecta; order Diptera; family Muscidae; genus Musca; species Musca autumnalis. The sequence goes on from NW_027411644.1 coordinate 252,711,330, forward strand.
CGTTCCACACATATTGGTCGAGGACTCAACCAGGGCAAGCAATTTTGCGACGGTGATGTTGCATACATTTCCTAATAATTGCAGCCTTGTAAAACGTCTCTACAATATGGAGATATTGTTGTAAAGAAGAAGGTGTACTTTAAAGAAAAGTCGTGCTAATCCCTTTAAAAATTATATAGAACTATCTCCTTATTCCGTCGGCAATGTCTTCGGAAATATGTTTTTTTTAGTTGAATGATATCTACCCTTATACATTCTAAACTGTTTACACTTAACTAGTAGCTTTTATAATTCATGTTGACTTATCTTTATAAAATTCAACGATTGTCTTTTGTTTCGCAAGTACGCATGTTTGTCCTCTTGTTTAGCCGCATTAAGGAATCGAGCAAAATTCTTGTGAAATGATTTATTTTGCTTTCGCTTTTGTTTGACTTTATGTTCGTTGTTGTAGTTATCATGTTTGTTGTTGTGTCAAAAAATCTAATGAAATCTAATTAATGTGGTACAAACAAAGCCGACATTGAATGCTGAATATTTTAAAGGATGTTAAGAAAGAAAAAATAATACATTTACAGCTATGCCCAGATAAATATGTTGGACCAAAATAAGGGACATCCCTAATTCGGCCTATTTTAGGGACTGTTACATTTCTCGTAAGACTGTCTTTTAATTTGATATTTTACGTTCTCAAGAAACTAACACTCATCATTGGTTCCTCAAAACCTTCAGCACGGTTCAATTGATTTTAAGTTACCAGCCATGAGTAACACGTGAATGAACAGATTTTACGCAACCTGTTCCGAGTTTGAGGCATCAGAATAAACGCAAGAAGAAATTGTCGAAATTTATTATACCCTACACCACTAGGTGGGGAGGGTATTATAAGTTGGTTTTGGCCAAAAAGATTGTAAGGCATCGAAATAATGGTCGTTGACCCATAGATACATATATATACCAAAACAAGTAAAAAAGTATCAGCCGGCTTTGCCGACAGAGATATACCCTCAGCCTGTGTGGATTGAAATACTTTTTTTCCAAAAAAAAACTATGTATTCAAGGTTGTTTTCAAAATTTTGGGCGTCACGGTGCTCTTGAAACCATTTTAAATGGAAGGTGCTTACACCTTGGAAGTTTTTGCGGATTCTGAAACTACAATGTTCATAGATGAGAAAAATCAAAAAACAAAAAAAAATCGCCGGAGCGCTTTTTAAATAAATCGCGATTTAAGTTTACATTTTCAGGGGTTGTTTAGTTTTTCACGATTTTGCTTAAAAGCCGCAAGTCCAATCGAAATGGAGCTAAGGAAAATGTTGTAGCTATGAAAATTCCCTAAAAGACCGACCTTTACGGTACTTTCGTTGCATTGCACTGACTGTATCGCCCCCTTATAAAACAATGTCATGAAGGGTGCGCCTTAAATAACTTTTGAAGAAAACCGCTTACACAGAGAAAGTTTTTGTGAATTCGGAAACAGCAGTGTTCATAGATGAGAAAAATCCAAAAACAAGGAACAATCGATGTAGGTATTTTTAAATAAATCGCGGTCAAAATTCACATTTTTAGGTTTTCACGATTTTGCTTGGAAACCGCATGTACAATCGAAATGGAGCTAAAGAAAATTTTGTAGCTGTGAAAATTCTCTAGAGGATTGACGTTTATTATTTGTTCCCAGTCTGTACCATTTTTGAGATAAAGAAGCTCAGTTTACATTTTTAGGTTTTTTCGTTAGGGTTTCGCGATTTTGCTAGAATACGGTAAGTCTTATAGATATGGGACCTGAGAAAATCTTAAAGCTGTAAAAATTCTCTACAAGACTGGCTTAAGTAACTTATCCTAAGTTGTAACATTGTTTTAGATATATAAGTTTAAGTTGGGAATTTGCAGTCATGACATTGTTTTATAAGGGGGCGATACAGAATTAAATTGAATTTGACTTGCCCCAATTTGAACTTCTATATCTCAAAAACGGTAAAACCGACGAGAATACCATAAAGGTCAATCTTGTAGAGAATTTTCACAGCTGCAACATTTTCTTCAGTCCCATTTTGATAGGACTTGCGGTTTCTAAGCAAAATCGTGAAAACCTAAACAACCCCTAAAAATGTCAACTTAAATCGCGATTTATTTAAAAAGCGCTCCGGCGATTTTTTTTTTGTTTTTTGATTTTTCTCATCTATGAACATTGTAGTTTCAGAATACGCAAAAACTTCCGAGGTGTAAGCACCTTCCATTTAAAATTGTTTCAAGAGCACCGTGGCGTATGAACCGAAAAAAGTATAGATAGGATTAAAGCTCAAACATTTGCGGGAATAACGATAGATAGGGCTTTTTGTCACACTAGCCTACGAAAAACATAGTATCGCTGTAAACAGGGCCACTAGAAAAACCTTCGGTAAAAAGGATTGGACAGATAGGTCCCAAATTTGAACATAAACTAAGTTTCGACAATATTTAGAGATCCAAAGTTTGGACCAAATCGGTTGCTACGTCTATGAGAGATCGCGCGTACCATTTTAACGAATATTTTCGAACTTTTGTGGGGGAGGTATCGAAAGGAGTGGACCTATAAGCACCACCTTCGAATTTCACCTAATATTCGAAGAAATATTGTAATATCCAAAGTGGGGACGAACGCAGTATTCGGTTCGAGCACTCCAGCCACTACATATGGTGCCATAGGGGTTTTTACAACTTTCGGGCTCTTTTCTCAAGGAGTATGGCTTTACCCCTGAAAAAACTGTTAATGTCGTAATTGAGGCAGCGAATGCAAGTTGCCTCAACAAAAAACAAAGTGATTCGAGAGCAGGTCTTAAAGTGAATTTATCCAAAATTTTGTGTGGGAGGAACCCGAAGGAGTGGATAAATATAGTCCATATTCGAACCTGATCTACATCTGGTAGATATATTAGGATGTGTAAAGTATTGACCAAATCGGTCACTCCCATCAAGAGTTATCGTGCGCACAATTTTTCCGAACATCTTTGAGATTTTGTGGGGCAGGTACCTAAACTAAGTTTGCACAAAATATTGCTAAGGCCACATTTTGGACCGAATCGGTAGATCCGTTCGAGAGTTATCGTGCTCTCCAACCACTGTCCACGGTGTCATAGGGGTTTTTTGCACATTTCACGCTATTTTCTCAGGAAGTATGGACTTGCCCCTGATGAAACTTGTACCGTCGTATGGGGGGCAGCGAATATAAGTTGCTACAACAAAAATCAAATCGATTCGAGAGCAGGCCCTAAAATGAACTTTTTCCGAAATTTTGTGTGGGAGGTACCCGAAGGAGTGGACCGATTGAGTACATATCGAAACCTTATCTAAGTCTGGTAGAAATTTCACGATGTGCAAAGTATGGACCAAATCGGTTACTTCATTCAAGAGTTACCGTGCGCACAAATTTTCTGAACATTTCCTAACTTTTGTGGGGGAGGTACCGAAAGGAGTGGGCCAATATAACCCATCTTCGAACTTAAACTAAGTTTGGACAAAATATTACGAAAGCCAAATTTTGGACCGAATCGTTTGAACCGTTCGAGAGTTATCGTGCGCTCCAGCCAGTCAGACAGACAAACGGACGGACATGGCTAAATCATCTCCAAATTGTATGAAACACATTTCGTCCAAACATATTTGGGGTCTAAAACCATTATTTAAATGAGGCACATTTTGCCCGCATGGAAGTGTATATACCCTCGTTAGCATAAATGCTGAGAGTATAAGAAAACAAAAAAATTGCCGGAGGGATTTTCAAATAAATTGCGGTAAAAGTTCACATTTTTAGGTTTTTTTCAGGTTTTTACGATTTTGCTTGGAAACCGCAAGCCCTATTGTAATTGGACTAAAGAAAATGTTGTAGCAGTTAGAATTCTGTACCTTTCCCGTTTAATTGCCTCATAATCGAAATCCCCAAAAGTTTTTCATATAAATGAGATCAAACTGTCCCGGTTAATTACTTTTCTATAAGTACCCAATTCGGATATTTACCTGTCAAATATTTTCTCAAAAAAACATTTATTAATACTTTTCTCGGTTTATTACCTGCAATGGTATATTTGTGAGACAATCGATTTCGATTACTACGGAATTGTGCTGAAGATGTCCAGTGCTACGTTATGGTGTTATGATCGCAGATGAATAAATTTCTTATTGATTAAATAATATAACTTACATTATACTTTTAGAATGGTTTTATTTTTTGACTTATTGTTTTCTAATTGTTGTAATTTTTTGTAACGTTGAGATGAGATTTTTGTAACTACCCACATGAGGTAGATATGCGAGATTTTCGTAACTGTTCAAGTTCAAATTGGGACAATGTACTGATTATATCGCCTCCTTATAGAACAATGTCAAGTACGGTGGCACTTAACTAACTTTGAATGAAAACCGCTTACACCTGGGAAGTTTTTGCGGATTTTGAAACAATTTCATAGATGAGAAAAATCCGAAAACAAGAAAAAATCGCTGAAGTGGTTTTTAAATAAATCGGGGTCATGGTTCACAATTTTAGTTTTATCTTAGGTTTTCATGATTTTGCTTCAAAACGGCAAGTCGTATCGAAATAGGACTAAAGAAAATGTTGTAGCAGTGAAAATCCTCTACAACATTTTCTTCACTCCCATTTTGATAGGACTTGCCGCTTCCAAGCAAAATCCTAAAAACCTAAGATAAAACTAAAATTATGATTTTGGCACAGTTTGAGAGAATGGTATATTATTTGCTATTGCGTTTCCACATTATCAGGACCAGTAGTACCATCTTCCAGTATAGGGGTAATTTGAACGGGGCAGACTAGTGCTATCTGTTGCGTTTGCATCTTCCGTTCTGTCGTTTCCAAAGCGTCAAATGTTCCAAGGAGTCCAACTGTTAAACAAGGAAAGCGAACTCAACAACAAACGGCTGGTGGCATTTAAACTTCGAGAATTAGCCGGGGCTATGTCCGATCATATCCAACATATACAACACCTTTAAAATATAATGTAAAAATCCATGTTTATAACTGTGATTATTCCCAAAAAAAATTATAAACAAGTCACAATTATATCTCTAAAATCCTTTGTGTTATTCACTTAATTGTTGCCTTCATTAACTTTTACTTCCTATTAATGATTTGTTTCGTTTCATTATTTCATATCGTTATCACCTTTAATCGAACTTTGCATGTCCATAAGCTTGTTGCATTTGCATATTTTCAAAATAATCTTCAGTTTTAATCTTTGTCTCTCTCTTCCAACGAAGGAGGTGTAATTGTGTTAACTCGGCACGTAATGGTAATTTGTTATTTGTTTCTTGGTTCGGAATGGATTTATTGATAGGTGGCGCCACATTTAATTTGTTGTACTGTTCGTTTGTTTGCTTTAGCTTGCCTTTTATGGCCAATAGTGAGTGTAATGTGAGTGAAGCTGGCTGGCAAATGTGATTAGCTTAACGTTTTACATGAAACACCACCAACAAAAATGTCATCGAGGTGTTGCATTTGTTAGTTATAAACAACGTCTTACCAATGTTTTTATAATTGTGTTTTGTTTCTTTGCTATCGGGTGGTGATGGCGAAACTGGTTAATTTTGAAATCAAATGGAATTGATTTGCATAGGCTTAGTCGGTGGTTGGGTTTGTGCTGGTAGCCGAGTGTGATTAGTGGTTATAATTCACAACCTGACAATTTGTTCTACAATCAAATTGCAATTAGTTGCAAATGCAGAGGGTCGAGTTTATGACATTCTCAAGTGGTTGTAAAATTATTATAGCCTGAGGTTGTTGTTAACACTCAAAGATTGTTTTATGCAAATTTTTATCATGCAAATTTATTTTTATGTTTGTCTTATAAAATAAATGAATCAATCATAGATTTAATTTGGTATTTAGCAACAAAGTAAGCAAAAGGTCAGTACAAGGTCTTCTGGAGTTACATTCTAAGTTATGCTTTGGCGAGACACCACATTGTATTAATGGTATGCTGGATTTTTTTTATCATTCCTTTCCAAATGATTTTCTCTTACCAATTGTTTGGCTTTCAACCATTCGCAAGTAAGTAGTTTTCACTTTACCGAAAGAAAAAAAGTGTCATTGAAAAAGGTCAAACTGAAAAATATACCCTCATTGTTGCAATAGTCGATTTTGCTTCAACTAAACGCTATGACCCGCTAACACTTCATGAATAACAAAACGCCAATTTTGTTGGTCTGCAAATAAAGTGGGGTATGCTAGTGACTGCTTGTGTTTTTGATATAAGCAAACATTTGCACTTGAAAGATAAGATCCACTAAAAATGCCCTCTCAGTCCCAATTGACGAACAAGAAGAGGAACAAAAAAAAAAAAAAAACAACCAAATTGAACATTCAATGGAGGGGAAACAAAAGAAATTTTTCTAGTGTTTTAGGAGTGCAAGACCGACATTATTTTTCACTTCCATTCTCCATTGAATGGGTTTGGTAAAAAAAAAACAATTCAACGCAAGCAATCAACTGACACCTACTTTCTTTTGAAAATACCATTGCATTTGAACTGTGAAATTGTCTATAAACTGTGGTTTGAAATTCAATGATGGGACTTAATTTGTTATTTTAGATATTTGTACTTCTGATCATTTGCATCCATAATTTAACTGCTTAGTTGGCTTGAACATTTTACTGGAATCAATTGGCTAGGAACATAGAGCGTATGACTATTGACATAATGTATACGCACCTACTGTTCTTTAAAGTTGACTAACAATTGAGGATAGTTCACATCTACTATGAAGATACAACAAATACAAAAGAGAATTAATTCAAATAACAATTTTATTTAATTGAGCTATCATGACTTAGGGGGAGTTTTATATGAGGACAAAAACCTTTGATTATATATGGCCAAAACCAAATTTCCTTTACAATTCCATTTGAAAAACAAATAAAACAATACCTTAGGTAGACTAGATAGGAAATGGACTTTGAAAATAAGCAAAAAGTTCGTATAAATAGAAGTTATCAAACCCTCGTCAATTACATCTATTACACTATGTAACACTGAAAATGCAAACAACTTCTAGTATGTATTTTTCGAAAGTACATATTAAGACTACAAAAACCCTAGTAGGGTTTTGTCCTGTCAGATCCAGTTGGGATTTTATGGCCTCCTCTAAACCGGGCTAAATCTATATATTTTTGCATTTATCAGGCCTATACCTCAGAAACGAATAGGAATTTGACCTTGCTGTCTCTAGCAATATTGTAGCCCTTAACTAGTAGAACTTATCTATTGAAAAAAACCACATAAGAAAAACTCCATCTAGAGCATCAAAATCTATAAAATATATATAAAATTTTACATAATTGCTGAAATTCTGGTCAGTATCGGCTAAACTATTGGTAGTTGAACCAAGTAACCTTTGGCAAAAATCTTCCAAATAAAGTTCTCAACAATTCTTTAGAACATTCTGAAACTCTAAAATGCTTACTTCATGTTGTGTCAGCGGTATGTTGCATCATACCTTTTACAACACGTATTTCAAACACAGTTCACACCAACAGTTTATAATCGCATTTCGGATTTCACTACATTATTGACATTTTTATTAAATCGTCGTTGAAAAATGTACTGAAAACAACGGCATAGAGGCATTTTACAACAATGACATGTTCCGAAGAGTTGTGTATTACATTCCAGGGTATATTTTTCCAAAAGAAAATATTCAGAAAAAATTAACGGTTTTGGAGATACGGTGCGCAATTTATAAAAATTGTGGAATTTTTGCATATATATTGAAATTTGAGGCAAAAAATTTAGGTTTTCGAGTTCATTATTTCTCCAAATATTTTATTCTTGTCCTTATCTAAAAATTTGCTTCAGAGGTCAGGAGAAGATTCGCATTGGTTTCAGAGATATAGCCCCGAATTTCTTTAAAAACTCAATATTTAACCATGTTTAGATGGGGCCATAAAATCCGAGCTGGATCTGACACAACAAAACCCAACTAGGGTTTCTTGTCGTTTGGGTCTGTACTTTCAAAAAATCCTCAGTTCGAATTGTTTGCACAAGATCAGCTTAAAAATGTTGCACAGTGTTATTCGTGATACAACAATAAGAGGAACGATCGTAGCATATTGGTTGGATGTGTGGGACTTCGTTAGATATCATATTTCATTACAACTTGCCCTAGGTCTTGATAGCTCAATTTTAATTATACCGTTAAATACGGTCACTAGCTATATACTTATCTATAATTAGATTGTTTTTACCCTTGAAACCACTGTACCAATGCATTTGTGACGAAAAAAGTAATTTTCAAATAATAAAGCACTTTTCGTCTAAAACCAAAGGAAACTTTGAAAAGCAAATAAAAAAGAGGTTGCTGCTGTTGCTGTCTTTATTGTTGACTAGTCCAGAAAGAAAGGTAGAAAACACGTCACGATTTTAACCACATACCATAACATTCATTCATTCATTGAGGATAACATTTTGCTAGCAAATAACAAACGAAAAAAACTGACTGTTACCAACCAAATGGACGATGTAAAAACTAAGAAAACAAATGAACGACAACACTTCGACCTAAATGCAATTTGGAAATGCTTTCACAACGAACACACACACATCCACCCAAGAGAGGGGGTCGGTCGGCAAATGACTGTCGGAATTGTTTTCCCTAAAAGAAGAGATTGCCTGTCAATTTTATGTTCTGGTGTTTGGTTACATATTTGTGTATGTAGTGTTGGCATTTGGCATTTCCTTTCTCCTAGTAACTTCTTCTGATTTGTAGTCAAATACAACATTGTGCTGGAAGATTAAAAACAGCACCATCAGGCAGGAAGAACGCGTATCCGACGATTGGAACCTGACCACAACTACAGGGGCATAGTATGTACCCTATTGACTATACAAAAGTGTCAGGAATATTGTGTGAAAGACTAATGTATGTTAATGTATAATACCAATGCGGCTTTATACCTGGAAAATCCATAATTGACCAGATTTTACCCTGCGGTAAATCCTTGAAAAGAATCAAGAGATGGGGATCGAAACTACGTTCTAAGGTATTCTAAGCAATGTCTGAATTTGTTATCACCGCAAAGCTCTATGATGACATTAACTGATAACCGGTCCTCAGTTACAAAATAAAAGAACTTCTCCGAAAAGTTCAGTACCAAACATGGTTTCAACATCCTGCTGGAAAATGTTTTACGAGATTAAAATGACAAAATATACTCCAATAACAACATGTTACTTGCTTATGCTGAATATACTGGCATCATGGGTCGATCAGTAAAATAATAAACTGATAACTTTAAGAAAGTGGGTCTGGCAGTATACGTCGACAAGACCAAATTTATGGTGTCGATGAGTTCGTAGAGGTTGAACCAACTGTGGACGTTGGTGCCTATAATTTTGAGGTAATGAAAGACTCCGTCTACCTCGATACCGATATAAATACAACAAACATGCTCAGTTGTGAAATAAGAAGAATAGTAGTACTGGCTAAATAATGCTACTTTTGCCTAAGTATTTAGTTTAAAAACCAGTAAGTAAGGATCAATATATGATACCCTACACCACGGTAAATATTTAAAATATATGGGAGATAATATAAATCTGAACTGATTTCGATATAATATGCTACACTCATTACACTGTGCAACATTTTTAAGGTGATATTGTGCAAACAATTTGAGCTGAGGATTTTTTGAAAGTACAGACCTAAATGACAAAAACCCTAGTTTGGTTTTGTTGTGTCAGATCCAGCTTGGATTTTATGGCCCCATCTAAACATGATTAAATATTGAGTTTTTAAAGCAATTCTGTACTATATCTCTGAAACCTATGTGAATCTTCATCTGACCTCTGAAGCAAAATTGTAGATAAGGGCAAGAATAAAATATTTGGAAAAAAATGAACACGAAAAATTACATTTATTGCCTCAAATTTGATAAAATATAGAAAATTTCCATAATTTGTATATATTTCGCACCATATCTCCAAAATCGTTAAATTTTTCTGATTTTTTTTTTTTTTTGGAAAAATATTCGCTGGAATGTAATACACAATTCTTCAGAACATGCCATTGTTGTAAAATGCATCTATCACGTCGTTTTCAGTAAATTTTCCAACGACGATTTAATAAATATATCAATAATGTGGTCAAATCCGAAATGCGAGAATAAACAGTTGGTGTAAACTGTGTTTGAAATACGTGTTGTAAAATATATGATGCAAAATACCGCTGAAACAACACGAAGTAAGCATTTTAGAGTTTCAGAATGTTCTGAAGAATTGCTGAGAACTTTATTTGGAAGATTTTTACAAAAGGTTACTTAGTCCAACTCCCAATAGTCTAGCGGATACTGACCAGAATTTCAGCAATTATGTCAAATTTTCTATATTTTATCGATTTTCAAGTCATAGATGGAGTTTTTCTTATGAGGTCTGTTCAAAAGATAAGTTCTACTAGTATAGGGCTACAACATTGCCAAAGACAGCTAGGCGAACTTCCTAATCGTTTCTGAGATAAAGGCCCGACAAAGGCAAAAACCGGCAATTTTAGCCCGGTTTAGATGAGGCCATAAAATCTGAACTGGATCTGACATGACAAAATCCTACTAGGGGTTTTGTAGTCTCAATATGTACTTTCAGAAAATGCATACTAGAAGTTGTTTGGCAAATTTATTTCTAGACCGAAGTCAGTCCCACATTTCAAATCGGGACGTATATATCGTATTTGGTGCTGCAAATATGTGAAATTGGTCGAAAATATATATGGATGCCAGATACCTTCGTAACAAGTGCCACAAAGACAAACAAAAAATGTAAAAAAAATAAAACAATCCGAGACGAGTCCTTAAACGGCAGTCTTTCCAAAATTGGTGTGGGAGGCACTCGAAGGAGTATTCCGATGTAGTCCATATTCGGACGTAATCCAAGTCTCTAAGAAATAATACGATGTACAATATTAAGACCAAACCGGTTTCTCCCTTCGAGGGTTATCTTAGGCACTAGTTAGTTTGGTTTGCGTCGTCTCAGGAAGTATGGACTTGTTTATAACAAATTCAAAACGGCTCGAGAAGAGCTGTTAAACTATAATTTTCCCAAAGGAGTGGGCCGATGAAGTCCATATTCGAACCTGGTATATGTATGAATAGAAGTAATATTTCCACATCCCTAGTTTGGAACAAGTAAGTCCCTTCTGGAACTATCGTGCGAATAATCTTAGCGAAAAATGTTTAACTTTTGTGGGGGTAATTAACGGAAGGGGTAGACCGATATGGATGGTCCATCTTCGATCTTAAAGCAAGTTTGGACAACATTTACGAGAACTAAAATTTGAACCAATTATGTTGATGATTTGAAAACTTGTCTATCATGATTGCGAAATTTTGAAATATGGAATGTAAATGTAGTTCTATGCAAGAAAATCACAACAATAATAAAACCCCTATATGTTAAGCAATAGTTTACTTATCTAACCGCTATATTCATTTTGGTTTTCAAGTTTATTTTCGTAGATTGCCGAAATATGCCTCTTAGAAATAAAATATAGACCAAAAATTGAATTTGGATATTTTCCCCACTAAAGTTCACCCGCTAAGAATTATCCGCTCATTATCCAAAATTGTTGGCATCTTCCTTGACCAAAGTTCTTACCTCGTGTATAAAATTGTCAGTATTAAACTACAACTCCGAACTCTGGTACATAATTAAAATGGTGGAATTTCTGTATACACTAGGCTGTAACTCTGTTATCTGAGCACGTACATCAACATAATTGGCATATATGGATAGGTCGAGAGATCGTTTTTCAAAAATAACTCACGTGGGCGGAATGTGCGTACCAGGAATAAAGGTATAAGATATATATTAAATTGTTTTCCAAGTTTCACACCAAAGTTTCGGTCCATTTCACCAAATACGGATAAAAATTTTGTTTTTGGTCCACTTCACGCCTTAATTATTTCACGATCATCACAAATAACAATAACGATATATTCTGATGTGAGACCGACCTCCATACCAAATTTCGTGACGATCGGTCCATAATTGCGGCCTGGAGTTTGATTACAATTTATTTAGGGACGGACACACATCGCTATATCGCTTTATCTCGTCGAGATATGAAAAATGGTATATCGTCGGTGTCATGCTTAAGTGTTCCATACGCCATTTTTGACTTTTTGAGATACATGTAATTTATTAGGTTTTTTGCTATGCTCTTTCTGAATTTTTGTTGGACTTTCTCTTATCTGCTCTAGTATGCGATATGATATTTTAAAAACTTAGAAGTTTAAAAACAGATTTCAAAAATCAGAACTTTAGTTTTCGATTTAGAAGTATTTAATTTATTGAGGCAAAGATGGAATACAATTTTTGTCACTTTGTTCCATAGCGTGTACAATATTTCACATTTGTGTCATAACTGTGGATGTGGAACAAATCGGCAACAATTCTATTTGTTGTTGTTGTTTATCGTTAACCTGGTAAATTTTTAATTGTGATTTTGTTGTTTCGGCTGAAGGTCATTAAAAAATCAGTGTTTTAAAAAATCAGTGTTTTAGTTTTAATTTTATTTTCTCTTTATTTATTCATCCGATATTTCGATTGTCATCGGCAATCATCTTCAGGGATCTGTTACAAAAAACAATTTATTACAAAATTATAAACAAACAAATATAACACAAATATTACATTTATTTATGGAGAACAGCGTCTACACGAATTTAACGTCAAAGCTAAACTAAGTTTTCTTTCGTCTGTGCTTATGAACTAGATTCCTATAAATGTGTGCACAGTGGTCCGTATCAGTTTTGTAATTCATTCTTTTGTCGTTAGGTATGTTTATTATATGTAGCATCTCTAATGTGAATCGTCTCTTGTAATTGTTTTCTTGAGCTAAAATGTCGATTTTTTTAAAATTGGGCTTGTGTCCTGTCAATGTGCAATGCGCTGCTAATGCTGTCTTTTGCTCAAGTGGCTTGTTTGATTTTTGATCCGACTTATGTCCGGAAAGTCTAGTTTAAAGTTTAGTTTTCGTCGTGCCAACATATACCTTCATATACCTTTATACAGAGATATAAAAGATAAATATAACAAAAACATTGTCAACAACACCAAACAATACTCCAAATATAATAAGCAAGCATCATCACTAACAGCATCGACAACATTCTTAATAAAATGCAGGAACATGGGAATAATACCAACATTCATTTATAATACAACAAAAAACACCTACAACATATTCAAAACAAATGAGCAAATCCCGCCAAATTTACTGTCAACTATAGAAACATACAATTACAACTTTCATTTCAAAATACTCAAACTATTAATACAACAAAAACATAAAGAACTCCACAACAATAAAACTATGCTTTCAAACACAAGGGCCAAACTCCAAAATTTAATGGACGAGAAAGACTTCCACACTTATATGGAGAGTGAAAATATTCTCCGCAAGAACTACGACAACAATAACAAAACAAGACACATCAACAAATATCAACGATTAAAAGAAAAACAACAAGCAGAACTTAACATACAACACAACAACGAATGGTTTACCAACAACACCAACGTAACTATACCAAACGACGTTCAGTGGCTGCTGTCAATGGGACCAAAATTTGCATTTCCAACAACAAACACGGCATTTCCCCTACTCAACGTCATTGCTGAGAGCGAAGAATGCATTCAGACGTTAGAAAACAAAGAAGAACAGGAAAATGGAAGAATAAAATTAGTATCACTTATTGACGACCACTTAAAAAGGAGAAAATTAAGTAAAAGAGATAAACTTATAATTGACACAGTGGGCCAAACAAAACAATTTTTAAAGGAGAATAAGGACGTATTAATATTAAACGCAGATAAAGGGGGAAAGACAGTCGCTATGCATAAAAAGGACTATGAAACAAAGATGAAGGATATTTTAAGGGACATTTGTACTTATCGAAGATTAAAAAGAGACCCGACAACTACATTACAAAATAAAAATAACAAATTGGTCGATAAGTTATATAATTTAAATATTATAGACATCGCAGAGAAAAATAAACTAACGACAAACACATCAATCGCTCCACGAATATACGGTCTTCCGAAAATACATAAGGACGGAATACCACTACGACCGATATGCTCATCGATAAATGCACCTTCTTATGGACTGTCCAAATATATTGTTGATATCTTAAAGCACTTGACGAAGGACTCAATATATAATATCAAAGATGCAGTGGAATTCAAAGTTTGTAACGCATCGAAATAATGGTCGTATACCCATACATATATATATACCAAAATGAATGTCTCGACGAGCTGAGTCGATCTGGCTATGTGTGTCCGTCCGTCTGTCCATCTAAACCTTGTAATCACGCTACAGGTTGCAATTTTGATCGGATCTTAACCAAATTTTGGGTGTTGATGAGGGTCCCGGAGGGGAAGAAGCCTGTTGATTGTGGTGATGGTCGGATAATATTAAGGGGTCGAAATGAGCAAAAAACTTTTTTGGAGAAAAAGTCAACGTTTTATGTCAAAGCGCATATCTCCGCAATTTTTAAGAGGTATATCAAAAGCAAAACCTGCTAATGAAAGTAAAAAATATCACCTTTATAACGATGTATAGTAGGTTGTCGTACGTGGTCAAACAATAGTCGCTAATACAACCCAACTTTTCATTTTTGCAATTTTAATTATAATGACGAATATCACAGCTTTGGATGGAGAGCTTTCAAAAGCAAAGCCTGACTATGAAAGTAGAATATCCCACCTTTACAATGATGCAAAGTAGGTTGGCGTAGGTGGCCAAATAATGTAGATATAGCAATAGTCGGTAATACATCCCATCGGAAATTTTGGGGGTTAATGGGGGTCCCACAGATTGATTTCGATGATGGTCGGATAATATTCGGGGGTCGGAATGGGCAAAAACTTATTTGGAGAAAAGGTCAACGTTTTATTTCAAAGCCAATATCTCTGTTTCTTTAAGAGGTATATCAAAAGCAAAACCTGGCAAGGGAAGTAGAAAACATCACCTTTACAACGATGTAAAGCAGGTTGTCGTAGGAGGACAGACAACAGACATATCGCAATAGTCGGTAATGCATCCCATTTTCCGATTATTTTGTAATCACTCTACAGGTCGCAATTTTGATCGGATCGTCACTAATTTTTTGGGAGTTGATGCGGTTCCCTCAGAGAAGAAGACAAACAACCGAGATATCGCAAAACTCAGTAATATATCCAATTTTTCCATTTTGTGTAATCACGCTACAGCTTGTAATTTTGATCGAATTGTCACGAAATTTTGGTTGCTTCTGGGGGTCCCAGAGAGAAAGAGGCATATTATGTTTGGTGGCAGTCGGATAAAATTCCCTAAAACAAATGTTTACCAGTGAAAAGCTTATGCACAGGGGTAGTGGTGTAGGGTATCACATGGTCGGCCCCGTCCCGACTTTAGCCTTTGCTCACTTGGTTTTATTCTGATAGTTAATTTTTTTTTATAATTTTTAATAAATAAGAAGACACAAAAAGGATAAAAACGCATCATGCAAAATATTAATAAATCTCAAAACTTTCTCAAGAAAGTTATGAACATATATTAACCATTCAAAAGTTTCAGAATTTTTGTACAGGAGAAAACGATTCTTAGCCGCTGTGTGGTGGTGCATACTGCATTTGCGAATCGTGCGAATACAAATGCACTGCACGCACTAAAGCAGTGAATCTTTTTTTGGGATGAATCTGGGAAAAGGCACGAGAGTGTGTGTGATCTCTGGTGCAAAGTATGGGGCAAATCCGTTACTGCCTTCGAAAGTTATCGAGCACACCATTTTAGCGAAAAATTTTGAACTTTTGCGGTAGAGGTACCCGAAAGAGTGGACCGATATGCTCCATTTTCGCACTTAAACTAAGTTTGGACATAATATTACAAAAGCCAATTATTGGACCGAATCGGCTGGTACCTTCGAGAGTTACTGTTCACTCCAGCCAGCCAGAAACGTATTTCGTCCTACCATACTTGGGGTCTGAGGGTGCAGCATGTAGGTTTTAAGCCATAAATGAATAAGATGAGTACTTGCCTTTGCGTTTTCATACGATTCGCCATAACTTTTCGTGTTCATTATTGTTTTAAGCCCTTTGTTACAATTTTTAATCGTTAAATCTGGTTATTCCTTATTTTTCAGATTTAAACATTAATCAAATATTTCGAAAGTTTCTATTTTTTAATTTTAATTAGCATCCGTGTATTATGATCTTTCTAATACTATTTTGGCCTCACATTGCAAATGTCTATTTATTCTTTCGCTTATCTTACTCCATTATTTTACAAAATTCCTGCTGTGATTTAGCATTTCAAGTCAACCCTAATTGTATACCACAAATGAGGTAACAATTAGCTCTCATTTCAACAGAGATTTAATAACAACCGCATCATTGCATATTTTCTTAACAGAGAACATCAACCCCTAAATTATGCTACAGTTTTCAACATTTGCCTCTAACACACACAGAATCTTAAGAAAATATCACTTCATTATAAAGTTTTTTATTTTCATAAAATATTCCTATATATTCTTCTATTTCTTATCATTATTTATTCAGAGGTAACAACATGATGTTGAAAATGTCTTTCCAATGTGAGAATGTCCCACATAGCTACAGAAAACAACTAATTTAACGTTAGATTCTTGAATAATAACTAATTTTCTATACATTGTACACTTTTAAATAAGCAAAGAACAAAGCCAAACTCTTCAGTGCTTTTACCTTTTTCTTCTTTCATTTTGTTTTTTGCAGGTTCCTAATACACCGTTAATGGCAGCAACGACGACAGTATACCAAAATAATAATGGCTTTAACAATTCCTCGTCCTCATCAAGTTCCCAAACCACCAGCATCAACCAACACCAAACATCATCCCCATTGTCGTCTGCAACTTCATCATCAGCATCGTCGTCAACGACAACTGCATCATCATCATCGTCGTCATCTATACCCGCCTCGAATTCGTCGTCCGTGCCAAATGCTTTGGCATCCAGCACAACAACGATGCCATCTGGTGCAACGCCAACAACTACCCTGGATACAGTAACGGCAACAATACCATCAGCAACTCCATCATCATCGCTGACGTGTTTGCATCAGCGACGTTTTCTTGATTGCCAGCAATTACATGCACAACCCACGGAGTTATTTAATATAGGTAAGCAAGTTGTATGTACATGGGTGTGTGTGTTGAGAATGATTTTAGTTTTTCGTCATTTATAATACTTGTAGCATATCTTGGGGCGCACATTGTTATAGTTTTAACAGCTATTGTTGCATACCTCAAAGAGTGATGGGGGATTTGTTAATTTCCCAGCATGGGGTATGAAAGAAGGAAGGTGTTTTAATGAGAAAAACTTATTTCAAAAACGTCATAAAAATTAAACAATGTAGACAAACATTGTAGTCTAACACACTTTAAGAAAAATTAAAATGTTCACATGTTTTTATAAAATTTTGTCATTTTCACTTAGCACCATCAAAAAATTTTCTATTTTTGACTAAAACTCTTTTTGAGATTGATTCCTAAACCATAGCAAGTATTATGTAAATGAAAATCTACAAAATGTGTATTTGGTGACATATAAAGTCAATATTTGTTTTGCGCACAGGATATGAATGAAATGAAACGCATAAATTATTGCCAGACTACTATAGTCTGCCAATATCCATATTGGCAACGTAGTGAGTTGACATTTTTGGGTTTTTTGTTATTGTCGTCGAAAGTCAATTTTCAATTTTTGGTTTCGTTGTCAAGGACAAAACAAAAAGGGGGCAATGCCACAGTACTCAATTTTACTAAAAGCTTTTAATGTCAATATTTACATTTACGTTTACAAAATGCTTAAGGGACGTAGTTCATGACCCGTGTTTGTTCATGCATCAGAATCAACATATTACATCATTTGATGGGTGAAATATATACGTAAATTGTTTTCTATTGCGTTGAGGATTTACTATTATCTTCATAGCATAAACAATTTTGGATATCTCACACAGGAAATTTAACCTTTGGAAAAGAATAGCAGACTAATGCTTCCACAAGTTTCGGATAGTTAAATATCCATCAGATTGGGAGACTGTGAATCAAATAAAGAGTCGTGGACAATTCTGCGAAATTATGGGGAGAATCTCGATCCACAGAATGAGTTTTGACGCCCTAAACCTACCCCTAAAACCAGGTTCACGTAGGATAACATCAAAAATCATGTGTTATGTTGTTGGGTTATGCTCATTTGATTTCCCCGATTATCTTTCAGTGATGCATGAATATCATTCATGAAAAATTGTGGATGTAGCATCACACAGTATATAACGGGTGATTTTATCTAAGGCTGAGATAAATTGTGGTGCAGCCAGGGTCAGCTGAAGAATCCACACACTGTAAATGGAAGCAAGAGTGGTAACAATTAACCCCTTTACTACGAGGAGAACTAGAACGCCCTTTACTATGAGGAGAACTAGAACGCCAGACGCAATTTGATTTTTTTTTAAGTTTGTTTTTTTTTGTGTTGTTTAAAATGACTTCAAAAATAACTTTGCAAAAAAAAAAATGAATTTACTTGTGAACATTTTCGTCCGATAATTTTTCACAACTTTCGACGTGGATAATCACGGCAAGAATGCATTGATCAAATTATATCTTTGTATGTCGATAACACTGTGCAACATTTTTAAGGTGATCTTGTGCAAACAATTCGAACTGAGGATTTCTTGAAAGTACAGACCCAAACGACAAGAAACCCGAGTTGGGTTTTGTTGTGTCAGATCCAGTTCCGATTTTATGGCCAATGGTTAAATATTGAGTTTTTAAAGAAATTCGGGGCTATATCTCTGAAACCAATGCGAATCTTCTTCTGACCTCTGAAACAAATTTGTAGGATAGGACAAGAATAAAATATTTGGAGAAATAATGAACTAGTTTTCGAGTTCATTATTTCTCCAAATTTCAAAATATATGCAAAAATGCCACAATTTTTATACATTTCGCACCGTATCTCCAAAACCGTTAATTTTTTCTGAATATTTTCTTTTGGAAAAATATTCCCTGGAATGTAATACATAACTCTTCAGAACATGCCGTTGTTGTAAAATGCCTCTACGATTTAATAAAAATTTCAATAATGTAGTGAAATCCGAAATGCGAGAATGATATTTTCGTAAGTTTTAAGCGGGGTACACACGATCAGTTTTGACTGTCGACTTTTCGGAAACATCGATAAATGCTAAACCGTCCAGCAACCACAAAATATTTTGTGGTTGCCTGATGACTGACAAAAATGAACAGCCACACTGGCAAGCAATCGATTATTTGAGCAAAACTGACAGTCAAAACTGATCGTGTATACCCCCCCCCCCCCCCACTTTATAGTTTTTGAGAAATAGAAGTTCAAATTGGGGCAATGCACAGTGGATCCACCCATTGGCCAAAAATAAAAAAATGAATGTCAAAATTTTGGTACAACATCTGGCAAATCTGGCAGCTACGACATGGACCTTTTTAAAAATATATTACTTTTTGTTTCATTTGAACGCGATCTTTTTAAGAATAACTTCAAAAGTTGGAACATTTGTCTAATATTTTTGGTTGTGAGTACAACCTAAATTTTAAGTGCAATTAAATATATTCAAAATATTGCGAAACTAATAGGTATAGCAAAATATTATAGTGGGTTTTGAAGGATGAGGTAATAGCTTAGATTTCATTAAAAAATAGTGTTTTAGCGCGTTGTGGAATTCATGTTAGCTGCATATTTTTAAGTGTATTTTGTAATGCCAATTCGATCCCATATTTAAATTTGACCTAAGGTTTTAGTCATGATGCCCACCAGTGCCCACCTCGGGAATAATTTTCCAAAGTAGGTCATAGGTTTAAGATTATTCAGTATTAAAATCAGCTGCCATCTAGTGCCAGACTACAAATGGTGGGTCGCAGAATAAGGCTGCCCTAGAATATTGTTTCTATGGATATATTAGGGTATAACTCTGTTATCTGACCTCGTAGAAGAACATAATTGGCATCAATGTAAAGGTCTTATTCCATATATGAATTACGTGAGCGGGTATGTGTCTACGAGGAAAAACGCTATAAGATCTTATTAAAAATTTTACCAATTTTCAGACAAAAATGTTGGTTTTTTTAATCCGCTAAATTGGTTGGATTTTATGTTGTTTTGAAGATTGTTTTGTTTCCCCAACCCTTTTATTTGCGTCATAAGATAATCCCGACCTTTGTTCATGTAATTTTGTATTAACAGCCTAAAACACTTCTTACCGTATGCCCCCTCTAGAGGGAAAAGGGGGTGAATGTTACGCTCGTGGTTTCTTAAAATTTTTGGCCACTTTCTCCATACAAGTGGATCTACTGTGTGTTGGTGTGAACTGTGTTTGATATAAAAAAGTTATTATGCAAAGTTATTATTCTAAAGAATTGTTGAGAACTTTATTTGGAAGATTTTTGCAAAAGGTTACATGGTTCAACTCCCAATAGTTTAGCCGATACTGACCAGAATGTCAGCAATTATGTAAAATGTTGTTGATGCATCTAGAGTTTTTCTTATGTGTTGTTTTTTCATTATACCCTACACCACTATGTGGAAAGGGTATTATAAGTTTGTTTTGGGAAAAATTCATGTAACACCGCGAAATATTCGTCGGAGACCCCCAATGTGGTATACCAATCTTCATATCTCGGCGAGATAAAGCGATTTTGAGATGTGTGTCCGTCCGTCCGTCCGTCCGTGTGTCCGTCTGTCCATTATAAATTGTAATCAAACTCCAGGCCGCAATTATGGACCGATCGTCACGAAATTTGGTATGGAGGTCGGCTTCACATCAGAATAGATCGCTATTTTAATTGGTGATGATCGTGAAATATTTAGCGGGTGAAATGGACCAAAAACATAATTTTTATCCGATTTTGTAGCTGCTCTGTTGGTCGCAATAATAGTCCGATCGCCTCGTAATTTTAAATAAGGTAAGAGTATATGACAAAGATGAAGCTTGCAATTTGAGATAGCGATCAGATAATATTTAGAGGGTCAAATGGATCAGAACTTTTGTGTGAAAATTGTGAAAATTTTTAATAAACAGCTTATATCTTTGTTCCTGAAAGACACATTCCCCACTCTTGAGATAAATTTGGAAGACGATCTCTTGACCTTTGAATTGATGTCAATTATGTTGATGTACGTGATCAGATAACAGAGTTACAGCCTAATATATCCAGTTTTTTGTTTGTAGTGTAATCATAAACCCGCTAGAGGTCGCAATTATAGCTCAATAGTCACGAAATTTTGCACGGGGTAAGAGTTTAGGTTGAAGAAAATGCCTATAATTTTGCATGATGATCTGATATTATATAGCGGTTGACATAGACGATTACTTTTGTATGAAAACTATACAAATTTTGTTTTTGGTCCATATTTTCATTCCTGGAGGGCATATACCGGCAAAGTAGCCTACATATGGAAAAATAACTACTGATCTTTCCCCAGATGCAAATTGCAATAATGTGTCTGCTAGATAACGCACCTACTGCCTGATATATAATGTGTTTTGTGTAGAGAACCACAATTTCCTCCCATGCTACAAATTGTCTCTATCATGACAGAAAAATTTTCAGTTCAGATGACAAATTGGATTTTTATACAAATATTGCAACATCGGATCGCCTCGCCACCTATTTTATACCTCAGGATTTAGGGTAAAGGGGATACAAACAAAATACGATCAAAGATGTGTCTCATCGAAATATTGGTTTTAGAACCCAAGTATATTTGGACGAAATTCGTTTCAGACAATTCGGAGTCTATTTAGCGCTGTCCGTTCATCTGTCTCTCTTAATGTCTAGCTGGCTGGTGCGCACGATAACTCTCAAACGGATCTACCGATTAGAACCAAATTTTATACAACGTAATATTTTGCCCAAACTTTGTTTAAGTTAGAATGTAGGCTATGTCGGTCCACACCTCCCCCAAAAAAGTTCAAAATTGTTTTCGAAAAATTGTGTGAACGATAACTGGAGAAGTGAGTAATCGATTTGCTCCAAACTTTCCATATATTATTATTCCTTCCAGATATAGATCGGATAAGACTATGTCGGTCCTTAGGGTACCTCCCACACAAACTTCGGAAAAGGGAAATTTAAGAATCCTCTCGAATTTGTTTCAGCAGATTGTGCTTGCGCCGCAAATTCGCAAGTTAACTCTCAAGGGGATTTTCTGATTGGTCGAAACTTTACACATCGTATTATTTCATCCAATCATGTATCAGGTTGGAATATGGACTATATCGGTCCGTCCTTCGAGTACCTCCCACACAACAAATTTGGGATCTATTTGATTATAATTATTTTTTTTTTCTTTGAAGAAGGTTCTTTTCACGGTCCCTATTCTGGTCCCTTTTCCGGGGTAAGTCATACTTCATTAGATAATAGTCCAGAAGTTCTAAAAACCCCTGCCGGCTCCAACTAAAATTACAAATCTGAAAAAATAATTCTCAATCTTTTCCAAAATTCAGATTTTAGCTTACTAAAATTGATTTGATATAGCCCCATAGCCCCGTATTTTGAAGCAAACTCGTTTTACAAAATAAATATATTTTTAGAGGCTCAAGGTATATCACCGTTAGCGCAGCTGACTTATACTACCTTCTTTGCTGTGTAATTGAATATGAATAATTTTGGGATCTATAAATTTGTTTGCATGCAAAATTTTGGAATTTCTATTCATTGTTAGTTATTTCTACCGGTATAACATATACTTTAGATATCAGAATATATGCCCACAATGAACAATTTTCGAAGCATATGTGAGGTACAAGTGCACCATTTTTGGACGATAGATCTTCAATAAACTCGCAATTTTCCCAATTACCAAATATACCAAATTGCATGGTATATATATTTATTTATTTTAGGTGTATTCCAAAAAGAAACCTGATATTCAAAGACAATTTGAGGGAGGGGCTAATCAATGTGAATTTTCCAATTTTCGAATATTATTTAGAAATGTATAATTTATATTTTTTTCCACAAACATCCTAGTAAAGACAAGGGAGGCTTCTCTTATATCAATGGATTCATATTAAGTTATTGATATGTGACACAGTTTTTATCGCCGAGTCCGAACGGCGCACTGTGGGCGAAATTCAAATCTAGCGGAGCAAAAGTCCGAAAACTGGCCTTATGTTATATGGAAATAATTAATGTCGTCCTATTCTAAACATCTTGCGGCACCAGAAAACAATAAACAAATTTGTATTTTATTGTAGTTGGCTGTTATAGCGGTACATACATTGGGAGTTTTTATTCGTGATTTGCCAAATCGACTTTTCTGGTATTTGTTTTGATCGTCAAAAATTGTGGGAAAAATTAAAGTAAAGAGTGCATAATTGAATTTTTTCCAACAGTTTGGATGTGCTGCTTTATAAAGAAAGTGATTGCAAAATTATTTACTGTTGTAAATATTCAAAAAAATAATCTTTAATTATTAAGACACAACTTTTCGACTTTAAGTATCTTATATAAAGTACAACTAACCGGGGATAACCGGGGATCACTTCCGAATATTGTTTTTCTTAAAATACATACTCCGAGGTAATTACTCCGAAAATTCCGACTGCTACTATTTGCAACTCTTCATTTTATCGCCATTTTATTTTGAAGTAAAAAAGTCGTTTAGTTTGGATATCATTACATGGAACCTATACCAAAACGTGAAGCTATGCCTCCACTTTTTTTGGGAGAAGTTTTTTTGGCCACTGGTTACCCTAAATGTCAAAATACAGCTAAGTCGGTCAGAAAAATTTGTTAAAAACTTTAAAATAACTAAAATCGGACAATACCTATATATGGAGGCTAAACCAAACGTGGATCTATGTCCCCAATTTTTGTGGAGAAGTTTTTTGACCTCACGGAATCCGAAATGTCAAAATACAGTTGATTCGGCCAGAAAATTTAGCAAAGTTATTCAAAACGCCGAAAATCGGGCGGTACGGTATGGGATCTACACCAAAATGTGGGCCAATATAGACCATATTCCATAACATGGGTCCCACGGTCATAAAAAACATATGATTAAAATTTCAAGAGTCTATCTTAACTATTTTAAAAGTTATTAATTTTTCCCCGCTAGATTTGGATTTCACCCACAGTGCGGCGTGTCCTAAGTTGCCACTTGTAGAGACGTTTTTCATGGCTGAAATACACAGGAAATATTACTAAGGGGTATTTTGCCACCGTAGACAATTCGATGGGCATCGAACCCGGACATTTAGCGTGCAAGGCAGTTGCACATAGCTAATTCCTACAGGTTGTGGTGTAGGGTATCACATGGTCGGCCCCGTCCGACTATAGCCTTTGCTTACTTGTTTCAAAAGATAAGTTCTACTAGTTTAGGGCTACAATATTGCTAAAGACAGAAAGGCTAAATTCCTATTCGTTTCTGAGATAAACGCCTGATAAATGCAAAAAAGTGTAGATTTAGCCCGGTTTAGATGAGGCCATAAAATCTGACAGGACAAAACCCTACTAGGGTTTTTGTAGTCTAAATATGTATGTACTTTCAAACAAGTAAAAAAGTATCAGTCGTCTTTGCCTATACCCTCAGCCTATGTTGATTGAAATACTTTCTTCCCAAAAAAAAAAAAAAAAAAAAAAAAAAAAAACAAGTAAAAAAGTATCAGACGGCTTGGCCGTCAGAGATATACCCTATGCCTGTGTATATTGAAACAATTGTTTCCCAAAAAACGTATGTATTTAGAGAGGTTTAAACATTTTGGGCGTATGAACCGACAAACATGTTGATTAGGATTAAAGAGCAAAAGTTTTGCGCAGGAAATACTTAAAGGAATGGATCGACATTGACCATTATGGAAGTGGATCTCCAGCCACTACATATGGTTCCATAGGATGTTCTTACACCCTTCGGGCTGTTTTCTCAAGAAGTGTGGATTTGCCCCTGAAAAAACTTTTACCATCGTAATTGAGGCAGCGAATGCAAGTTGCTTCAACAAAAATCAAAGTGATTCGATAGCAGGTCTTAAAGTGAACTTATCCGAAATTATGTTTGTGAGGTACTGGATGAAGTGGACAACTATAGTCCATATTTGGACCTGATCTATATCTCGTAGATATATTAAGATGTGTTAAGTATGGACCAATTCGGCCACTCCCTTCAAAAGTTACCGTACGAATAATTTTTCCGAATATTTTTGAAATTTTGTGGGGGAGGTACCTGAAGGAGTGGACCGATATGGCTTATCTTAAACTATGTTTGGACAAAATATATCTAAGGCCACATTTTGGACCCAATCGGCATATCCGTTCGAGAGTTATCTTGCGCTCCAACCACCTCACACGGTGTCGTAGGGGTTTTGTGCAACTTTCAGGCTATTTTCTCAGGAAGTATGGACTTGCCCCTGATGAAACTTGTACCGTCGTATGGAGGGCAGTGAATACAAGTTGCTAAAACAAAAATCAAAGCGATTCGAGAGATGGCTCTAAACTGAACTTTTCCGAAATTTTGTGTGGGAGGCACCCGAAAGAGTAGACCGATATAATCCATATTCGAACTTGATGTATGCCTAGAGGTAGTATTACCATGTGCAAAGTTTGGTTCAATTCGGTTACTCCCTTCGAGAGTTATCGTGCGCACAAGTTTTGCGACAATTTTTGAACATTTGTGGGGGAGGTACCTGAAGGAGTGGACCTATATGGTCGAACTTAAATCTAATCTGGACAAAATATTTGGATACCCAAAATTTGAACCGAATCGGTTGATCCGTTCGAGAGTTATCGTGCGCACCAGCCAGACAGACAGACGGACAGACGGACGGACATTGCTAGATCGACTCAAAATTGTCTGAAACGGATATCGTACAAACATACTTGGGGTCTAAAACCATTATTTCTATGAGGCACATTTTTGGTCGTATCAAAGTGTAAATACCCTCTTTGGCCTAAAGGCTGAGGGTATAAAAACCAAGGCGATTCTAGAGCAGGTCCTAAACTGAACTTTTCCGAAATTTTGTGTGGGAGGTACTCGAAGCGGTAAACTCCTTCGAGTCCATATTGGAACCTCATCTAAGTCTGGTAGACATTTCACGATTTTCAAAGTATGGACCAAATCGGTTACTCCCTTCAAGAGTTATCGTACGCACAAATTTTCCGAACATTTTCGAACTTTTGTGGGGGAGGTACCGGAAGGAGTGGACCGATATAATCCATCTTTGAACTTGAATTAAGTTTGGACAAAATATTACGAAAGCCAAATTTTGGACCCAATCGGCAGATCCGTTCGAGAGTTATCTTGCGCTCCAACCACTACACACGGTGTCATAGGGTTTTTTGTAACTTTCAGGCTATTTTCTCAGGAAGTATGGACTTGCCCCTAATGAAACTTACAACGTCGTATAGAGGACAGCGAATACAACTTGCGTAAACAAAAATCAAAGCGATTCGGGACCAGGTCCTAAACTGAACTTTTCCGAAATTTTGTGTGGGAGGTACCCGAAGGAGTGGACCGATTGAGTCCATATTGGAACATCATCTAAGTTTGGTAGAAATTACACGATGTGCAAAGTATGGACCAAATCGGTTATTCCCTACAAGAGTTATCGTGCGCACAAGTTTTGCGACAATTTTTGAACATTTGTGGGGGAGGTACCTGAAGGAGTGGACCTATATGGCCCATCTTCGAACTTAAATCGAATCTGAACAAAATATTTCGATACCCAAAATTTTAACTGAATCGATTGATCCGTTCGAGAGTTATCGTGCGCACCAGCCAGCCAGACAGACAGACGGACATTGCTAGATTTACTCAAAATTGTCTGAAACGGATATTGTACAAACATATTTAGGGTATAAAACCATTATTTCGATGAGGCACATTTGTGGTCGTATCAAAGTGTAAATACCCTCTTTAGCCTAAAGGCTGAGGGTATAAAAATTGATGGTTTTTACAGTGTTTTATTTAACTTGCTATGGTCCGTTAAGTTCAAATCTGGTAACTCATTTTTAAAACAGTTGCAGTTGACCAATCGAACTGAAACTTTGCACACTTTTTTGAGGCCGAATTGGCTGTAACTTGGCATTTGGAGTCCCCAATGGTACAGAAATTTCTCCACCAAAAATTTTTGACATAGGTTCAGGTTTTGATATAGCCCCCATATTGTGGTACGACCCGATTTCAAGAGTTTTAAGACCTAAATTGACTATCAGTGGTCGAAACTAAAAAGTTTAAAATAAAATACACTCCACGTCAGTAGAATAGAACACCTAAACTTTTGTTAATGTTAGCTTATTTATCCCAAAACGAATGAATCTGCGTTTTTGATCTTGTGGGGATTTAAAGTCTATGATGTTCCATATCAAACACAGAAAAAAAATATGTTTCTAGCTCTTCGCGAAATGATTTTCTGATCAATTTTTCGATAGTATTATGAAAAATAGGCATTTATTTTTGGTCGTCAGGGTAGAACAGTCACTTTATTGTCGCGAATTTTTGAGATATTTTCACCAAAGAAAACCTATAAATTATTCCGCGGACACCGAAATAACAGCGTTAAAGGGTTTAAATTGATAGATATTTGAAACATCTCGGAATATCAATAGGAGTCGCGCAATTATGTCACATTTCTTCACAATAAGATAGAATATGCTATAGACAACCTCGACGGATACAATCGCTTCGGATGCTGATAAGATGGAACATTTTAAAAATAATTATGAAAAACGTCAAAATTTCTTATAAAAACCATGATGTTTTAATCAATAAAATGGTTTTTCCGCGAACAAATATGCCGTTCAAAGGTTTAAAAATATGCTCCAGATTTAGAGGAAGATAATGTAATATGAAAACAACAGTTATTTTAATACACTGAGGGAAATTTAATTTAAATAAAAACATAATTTTTTCTGTATTTGATACTGAACATCATAGACTTTAAATCCCCACAAGATTAAAAACGCAGATTCATTCGTTTTGGGATAAATAAGCTAACGTTAACAAAAATTTAGGTGCTCTATTCTACTGACGTGGAGTGTATAATTTAAAAAATTAAGTTTCAGTGTTTTATTTAGAAATGCACTTAAAACTAGGAAATAATTTGTCGCTTAGCCTCAATAAATATATTCTTTGAGAGATTCCATCATGAGAAAGAATATATTTATTGAGGCTAGGCGACAAATTATTTCCAAGTTTTAAGTGCATTTGTAAATAAAACACTGAAACTGAATTTTTTTAAACTATATTTTATTTAGGCATAAATCTGTCATTTTTTTCTGAAAAAAGTCTCTCTCTTAAGAACAAGCTTACAAGCACCGCTTTCAAAAATGCAATTTTGGGTAAACCGCGTTTAAAACTTCGATATTACATACAAATCACAATGATGGTGTCCGATCGACTTCACATTTTTTGCAACATATTTGTACTTTAAAATTAACCAATAAAAATTTTCGATTTTGTAACATTTTCAAGTGGCCAGAACCCCTTAAACCGGAGTTCTTTTGCTGCTTTGTATCTGTATCTTTGCATATGTTCAATTCATGGGTCACTAGAGTCAAGCTCAAGTGAGATAGGTCTCTCCGCTTCTTGTACGGTCCTTCCACAATACGTTGTATCCAGCCCAACGTTGCAAGCTATCAGTGAGGGTGAGTTTTGTCTCGCGAATACCATCATGTTTCTCCGACTCATAAAATCTACAATTTCGCTGACTATGTTGCGTAGACCGTTGCAAGACACGCTGAGAGATGATCTGGCTAATTGTTGTGGTGACGACCTTTAATTCCTCCGAGTCAATCCGGTGCATATAAAAGGGCACCGTGGGATTGGGTAGGGCTGGTAATATACCGTGGTGTTGTCGAATTGGTGATACTCGGATTGGTGGTACTCGACTTGGTGACACGTGTCCATATGAGTCATTTGTATGATACTCCACTTGTTTTTTGTTGGGTTGGTGTAACTCGGCTCTAATAGTACTCGGCTGTAGTATTTGGGTTAATGACTCTCGTCTTAGATATATTCCGATAAAGCAATCTGGCGATGTCACACGGCCAGTGATATTCGGCTGGGCTGATGGTTTTTGGGCTGATGGCTTTTCAGCCTGAAGTAACTCGGCTGAAGTTGTAGGATTCAGCGAGACATTTATAGCTGTTATTGTCCTACATGCGTTGTATTATCATCACTGATTTAAAATTGAACACCAATTGTCTGTAATGATCGGGACAGAAGGCATCACATATAAGTGTATTAATAAATATTCTCATTTAAACTGGTTATATATTATTGGTAAATAAGTTTTTCTTCAACTATTTTATGAAAGTTACTCTTTTGAAGATTTATATATTAATCAACATTTTCCTCCCAGTCCGTGCTCCCTTTACCCCTTCTATTACAATTCGTTTTTATTATTGATATCACAAAAACAACCTACTCACCCCTACTTTCAATAAATATGTATACAAGCATGCACTTAACATTATTTTCTGGCTACCACTTACCCCACCCACAGTTAATTCATCATAAAATTTTACAATCTGTGCTTAATTTTTGTATACGTGACAAAGACAAAAGAAATATTGCTCATTTTTTTGTTGTTGCAGAAAAGATGGATGAGTGTTCACTTATTCGTCCTTTGTCGTTTGCCTTCTGCTGTTTCATTTATAAAACAATACTTTGATGATGATGACGATGATGAAAAATTTGATTTCTTACAATTCCGGAAGTTGAGAAACGAGTACGAAAAAAATCGAGTAAAACAAAGCCACATTATTCATTTTCATCATCATGGGACGAATGAAATCATCTAGCAAAAATTCCAAGCAACTTGCGTATATCTTTTAACGATTTCTTTGTCATTGTACTCACCACGGTTTTCGTTAAAAGCCATTGACATGTCATCACATGCATCACGCCCAAGCAAATGCAACGTTTAGCTGTCTCACCCAACACAACCAAACCCTTACCAAATGCCATGCAGCACTGAATGCACCGACACTTTTGTGGCCACCTTTCATTTTGCCATTATTCGTGTTTCTACCCTTTCTCGAGCAAAAAATTCTCACATTGTATTTTTTATGAATTTCCTTCTTCTTTTTACTTCTTTGGCACTTGCACAATTGTTACGCGAAATTGTGGGTGTAGATACTATTTTTCCCTCTCTCAGGGCTCCGAGGGATGTCAATGCTTCATTTATTGTTAATGTATCCTTTTTCTTTTGTATATCCTATTGCTATGTTGTTCATTTTTTCTTCTCTGGAAATCACAAATCGATTTTTTTCTTAGGTCAAGGAAATGCAATTTAATCGGCTGTTGTTATATTATAAATGAAAACTATTTTTTATATATATAAAGCTTTAAACTGAGCAGCACACTTCAGGAAGCCTACGTTTACCACACTTTGAGCAGTTTTTTCTTCGTTTCTACTTTTACAAATTATTTGCAAATGATACTTTTGTCTTTATCTTAATTTATCCTTAATTTGCAAAACTGTTTGCTTAAGAACTCAGTTCTTCTTTTTATTACTCTTATTCTCTGATTGTACTCGTTCTTGTCAATTACTTCTTGCTAAATTTACAAATGCAATCTTACCTTTCATTGTAGTAATTACAGTCTTTTTGTTTCGGTTTCTTTTTGCGAAACTTCTTATCCAATGGGAAAATGTAGTATACTTTTTTTATGGAGCATTCTTCACAAAATTTTAATTACAAGATTGTCTTAAGGACTAGTCTGAGTACCTATTTGCTAAGGATACATATATTTTTTGTTTGAAAATATGATTGAAGAAATCGTTAACATTTTGATGGTTAAGAAATTACAAATGAAATGAGATGGAAGATAATACAATTATAATAGAATACATTTTTGGTATTTTAATATAATGTCCAAGAAAAGATCACAGAAATATATATATTAGGCCGGGGCGATTTGAAAACCTTAATGAGCCCTTCGCGTTTCTGATTCCTGGTATTGAACTGAGCAAAAAAGTCCTCTAGACCATAGGTCTACCGCGAAAATCGAGCCTCCCGATTTTGACTTTAAGTTTTTTATCCACGTTTTTTGGACATTTTAGCATATAACGGCCAAACCATTGACATTTTCCATCCATAACGAAGACAAAAATTGTAGCCAAGACAGTGTGTAAGAACTCTCTAATACATCGCAAAAGCATTGGAACGCTCCTTCAGGCAGTTTTGGCCTTGAGAATGTGCAAACTTTTCGGAAAATGTCGATAAATGGCACTTTGCTACAAAAGTTGACCAGAAAAATATTCAAGCGTTCTGATGCAAAATTCTATCGTGTTGGGATCCATGGACAACGAAAATGCCCTTAGTTCGTTTGGGTCACTTCGTTTAATTTTTTTATAACGGTAAAAGTAGGCAAAATCTAGGTTTCTTACATTCAGTTATAGTTTTTTTGTGGGGGTTTTCAGACATAAACCACTATAACTTAGCCATTTGTGAACCGATTAAAAAAGATAATAACTTGTTCGAAAGATATTATTCACCCCTTTAGAAGGAAGAAGGATCAATAGAAATCCGTTGTGAAAAACAGAAGATATGCCCGTTTAAATTTGAAAATGTAAGAAACCTAGATTTTGCCTACTTTTACCGTTATAAAAAAATTAAACGAAGTGACCCAAACGAACTAAGGGCATTTTCGTTGTCCATGGATCCCAACACGGTAGAATTTTGCATCAGAACGCTTGAATATTTTTCTGGTCAACTTTTGTAGCAAAGTGCCATTTATCGACATTTTCCGAAAAGTTTGCACATTCTCAAGGCCAAAACTGCCTGAAGGAGCGTTCCAATGCTTTTGCGATGTATTAGAGAGTTCTTACTCACTGTCTTGGCTATAATTTTTGTCTTTGCATTGGATGGAAAATCTCAATGGTTTGGCCGTTATATGCTAAAATGTCCAAAAAACGTGGATAAAAAATTTAAAGTCAAAATCGGGAGGCTCGATGTTCGCGGTAGACCTATGGTCTAGAGGACTTTTTTGCTCAGTTCAATCCCAGAAATCAGAAACGCGAAGGGCCCATTAAGGTTTTTATCCTTCCATACAAATCGCCCCACCCTAATATATATATATATATATATATATATATATATATATATATATATATATATATATATATATATACGTTTAATTCTTCGTTTACTTAGGTAACCCCCCAGCTAATAACTTTTTTCCGGGGGTTCAGAAGTCAAATTTTTTCTATTTTTTTTTTGTAGTCTGATTAGAAAATTGATGAATTTTTAAATTTCCATTAGAGATTGAACCGATTTTCAACAAGATTTCGCATAAGAATATCCGGATATTTTCTTTTTTATTTCCGAAAATCAGCACATACTCTAAAGGGAAATTTTTATTCGATATTTTATATTTTACACTTTTTATTTTGTATTTTAAATCTTATATTTTATACTTTATACTTTGTATTTTAAATTTTATATTCTAAACTTTATATTTTATACTTTATATTTTATACTCTATATTTTATATATTATATTTTATAATTTATGATTGCTTAAGTCTGGAGTATTCGGACAATATCTTAACTTTATTATTACTCTCTATTACAGAGAGTAATGTTTTTCAAAACGAACTGACAGAGTCGCAACATTTTACTGATCGCTACCAATATTTTTTATATTTTATATTGTATACTTTATATTTTTTATTTTATACTTTATATTTTATACTTTAGATTTTATATTTCATCATTTTGTATTATATATTTTATATTTCATTTATATTGTTTACTAGCAAAGTGCCCGCTACTTCGTATGCGGAAAGGATATAAAAACAAATAAACAATATTTAATATAAAAATGGCGAAAACTTTAATTAGATTTTCAAAAAACAAAAAAATCTGCCGTATCTCACCCTTACGCATGAACAGAAGCTACATTTTTTTGAGGCATTTTAATTAAGAGCTTTCTGTTCTCAGAAGGTAAAACGTTCTTGTAAACAAATAAACCCAAGACCAATTTTAGTACCATTTTGTACTTTTTGTATCCTTATAGTAGGTATTTCCAATACCATTTCAGGCATCAACGACTCTCATACCAAATTTCAGAATTTGTACGCATATATTATCGTTCAATAACAAAATGGTTCCAAATTTAGTACTTATAGTACACCTGGGTATATAACCCTCACAAGATTACCTTTTTATATGAGCCATTTATACCAACCGCCAGCTCTATCAGTGCAAACCCAATAATAGTAATTTACATATAAATACACCACTATGAATTTCCGAAACCTCCTCCAAAAATTTCAAAAAACCCTGCTAACCCCTTTACAATAAGAACTTATATAAAATTCTGTACCATTTAGTACTTTTCATAGTATGCATCTCTGTATCTTAACCCACATATTAACAGTTACTCTAATAACAAATTTTAGAATTTCAGCTCTGTTCCGTCAATTTATGAAACGTATTTCTTAAAACCAACGTTATATACCAATGTTACACACTAATACTCATCCTAACTCCAAAAAACAAAGATTCCCGCTCTGTCCCTACACCCAACAGCAAATTGAGTACCATTTAGTAATTTTCGTATAATTATGGTACGTATTTCGATAACCACATATCTCAACCCTACACTGATATTAATACAAAATAATAACAGTAATCTTGATTCAAAAATCTCAGGATTTCAGCTGTATGCGTTCATCCAATACCAAATTGTACCAAACTAAGGACCATTTAGTACTCTTCGTACCCATAAGAACGATTTTTCAAAACTACCTCAATCCTTCACTTTAAAAGTTATCTTAATTCCATATTTCAGAGTTCCAGCTCTATACGTTTGCTCAGATCCAAATTGTACCAAATTTAGTCCTTTCCGTATTCATAAGTACGAATTTCCAAAACTACCTCAATCGCACACTCCAACGGCATTCTCTATTCCAAATATTTTGGGTCACCAATATCGAAATTGTACCAAATTAAGTACCATTTTGTACTTTTCGTACCCATAAGTACGAATTTCCAAAACCTCCCCAATCCTACACTCTAACAGTAAACTTAATTCCTAATTCCTAGATTGCTGCTCTATCCGTTCACCCAAATCCAAATTGTACCAATAAGTACAAAGTATAAATTTTTAAAACTCCCTCAGTGCTACAGTCCAACAGTAATCTTAATTCCAAATTTCAGGATTCCAGCTCCAAATTGTACCAAATTTTTTACCATTTATAACTTTCTGTACCAATAAGTAGGAATTTCCAAATCTACCTCAATCCTATACCCCAACATTAATCTTAGTTTCATATTTCAGGATTCTAATTCTATCAGTTCACCCAAATCATGGTTGTAATAAATTTAGTATCACTTTGTACTTTTCATACCCATACTAAACACGTGCAATGGTATAACTGTTTATATGAACAAAACAGATATATCATATACATAACAGATATAATATGATATAAATGTGGGAATGAGTGTAACAGTTATGATATTGTTTGGGTTGTGTATACTCACAATAACATAACTTTTAGAAACAGTTCTGTGTTGTATATGAACGAGTGAGAACTTTATTTGTTTTTTCGTTCTCAAGTATCTGTTGTACAACAGATATTTTTCAAATACTACAGATACCAACAGATACTATAGGTGTAACAGGCTTGTGTGAATAACTTCTAAGGAAAATTTCATAAAAAATAAAATTTTTTAACATTTTTATTATTTAGGGGATAAATAAATATTAAAGACATGAACTGTTATAACTGAACGCATCAATTCGAATGTTTTTCTGGGTTCAGTGAGTGGAATAGTATATAGAAAATAGTTTTATTATTTTCCAAATATTTATTGCAAATAGTTTTGTTATATTTGAAGCGTTTTTGTGGTTATTTAAAAACTAGGTTTAAAATACCTTTAAACCAATTTATTTCCCGCAGGGAAGTGTTAGCTTGTTACATTTTTAAATTGGTGTGGTACTGATTAAAAAGAGAGGGAGATAGAGAGAGTAACATATTTGCTTTAAATTAAATTATGGTTAGTTTAAACAAATACTTACATATTATATGTGCCTACAACATCCCGGAAGGGAGAAGGCATACTTCTTCCATATCAATGAGTGCACAGCGATGATATGATATGGGACCTACTTTTATCGCCGAGTCCGAACGGAGTATCTTATGACACAACCTGTAAATAAGTTTTCATGGCTGAAATACTCAGGCCACCACCGCCGAAAATGTTGTTGTTCTGGTCGGGGATTGACCTTAAGAGAATAATACCTTCAAAAGTTCTTAAAACGACGCGTCACTTTGTAAGGTAGGGGTTGTTCCAAGCTGAATGGACCTACAATACATTTACCGAAGTATTATCCACGTACATACTTCGGACATTAAAGTAATTTCCACAGAAGTGCAGTCATGGGGCTATATCGTTGTAGAAGCAGGCCGATAAAGAACATATCCACTTATATGATCTTAAATTATTATTTCGAGGAGTTACAAACAGAATGACAAACATAATATACCCTCCATAACAAATTAAACGATTTTGTTATTCCTAATGGTTTTCATAATGCTGAATTTGTTATTGGTCCATGGAATGGATCTGAAGAAATTCGAAATTCACATTTTTGATTTGGTTTGTAGTACTCGGTCCAGTAGCACCATGTCTAACCAGATTTTGTATCCTGATTTTCCGGTCAAATAAGTTATAGGTGCTTTATATGTGCATATCATTATTATGTGACTTTTAGGAACGCGATATTTTATAGAGAATTTTACGGTCGTTGTCTTTTGCTTTAGTCACTTTTTGGTAAGGCTCACAGTTTTTGAGATATATAAAAAACCCAATGATATGACCTATGACCATGAATAAGTTTCTTTGCACGCATGGGATCAACAGCGATTTTTAGGACCTCATTTGTAATGACAAATCCTACATTTCCACAAAAATTCAGCTCTGTGGGAATTTTTCTATTTCAATTCCTATTTTGTTTGGGCTACATACAATAAATACTTATTGTATCACACCAATATCCATTTATATCAGTTTGTACAAACCAGATATAAACAAATATGTTCCTTTTTTTTCTGTCTATACCAACTCATATCATACCTGTTTGAAAAAGTATCAGTATCAACTTGTAACTGAAACTACATTCTACATATCCATACTCACTCAATGTTGAAAAATGTCGGAACTGATATATTCAGTTGTATCCATGCAGGTGTTTAACCCATACGTACGACTTTCCAAAACTATCTCCATACCTGAATCCTACACTCCAACAGTAATATTGATTCCAAATTTCAGGTTTTCGGCTCTATCAGTTCACTCAAATCTAACTTGTAAATTTAGTACCATCTAGCACTTTTCGTACAGATAAGTACGAATTTCCAAAACCATTTCCTCATATGAATACCACTTCCCAACCTATATACCAAATATCAAGATTCTACCTATATCCAACTCCGCCTGGTCATATTTTATATGACCTGCCGGTCCCCAGCCCGGATAAAGGAGGAGGGGGACACGTCAGTGAAACCCTGAATGGCCTTAGCGCGTCTCAGGAACTAGGAGGATGTCAGCAGGTATTCCCTCTGAAACACGGTGTCAAAAACAAAACAAAAATGTACCCTCACCTAGAGAAGCAGGTTTTGCTGTAGGCCAATAACCCACACAAGTAAAAAAACATTATTATAGAAACGATTACAAATTCAAATCAAACAACCCCTCTTACGATGACGACCTTTGGCTTTAAGAAACGGATAATGATTGGTACATGGAACGTTAGAACTCTCTCGGAACCATCCAGACTACAACAAGTATACAGGGAGATGCACAATTATAAATTGGATATTCTTGGTCTGAGTGAGACAAGACTGATACAAAGTGGGAGCATCCCACTGTCTAATGGCTATAAATTCCTTTATTCTGGCAACGTATCACACCGAATTCATGGGGTAGGACTACTCCTAACACGACAAGCTAGCGAGTGTTTGATTGATTATCGTGCAATTTCAGACCGTATAATCACAGCTACATTCACTTCTCGCTTTCGGAAGATTTCCATAATTTAATACTATGCACCCACCCAACCTGACAACGATTCTGCAAAGGACGAGTTCTATACATATATCAAAATTATAATCGGTGATTTCAATGCAAAAGTCGGGAACAATAACACCGACATTCAAACGGTTATGGGGCCACATGGCCTAGGCAACACGAGAAACGAGAACGGTGACCGACTCGTAGACTTTTGCTCACGACATTGCCTATATATTGGAGGCACTAGATTCAAGCATAAAGATATTCACAAATATACGTGGCAATCCCCTGATGGCAGAACTCGAAATGAAATTGATCACATCATTGCGAGCAAACTTTTCGTGGGTTCATTAATGGATGTAAAGGCGAGACGAGGAGCAGACATGGATACTGACCACCAACTGTTGGTTGGAACCTTCAGGCTTCGCCCTGCCGGTATCAAGAAGAAAAAAAAACCCCGCAAATACAACGTAAAAAGACTGCAAAACCAAACCACGCGTGAAGCATACAACTCCGCATTGAGATTATATGAAGGAATAAACGAAGCAACAACATGGGAAACCATAGCACATGCCTGTAAGTAAAGCGATCAGTCTGTCCTTGGCTGTATAACAGAACGCAGAAAACCATGGATAAGCGACTTAACATGGTCTGAAATAAATAACAGAAAAACACTAAAAACACGCATGGATTCTGCACGCACCGACGTCGAAATAGCTGCAACAAAGGCGTAGTATAGAAGATCAGCCGCGAGCGTCAAACATCTTGCACGCATCGACAGAGAACAATATTACAACAACATCGCAGACGAAGCTGAGCAAGCCTCAAATATTGGAAACATACGTCAAGTCTACTCGGCAATAAAAAAATTGGGTGATAATAACATCAGAAGCACTGCCTCTATTAAGGATAAAAACGGGATTGAACTCACCACACCAACCGAACAGTTAAATCGAATTCTTTATGGAAAATCAACCAGCTGTCGAGACGGAACCCAAGACGTGATATCCCTACTCATCTACCAACTTGCGGGGAGATTAAAACAGCACTTGAAGCTTTGAGAAACGACAGATCCAGCGGCCCCGACGATATACCGGCTGAGCTAATAAAATATGGTGCACCAACTCTGGCGGATATACTAACTCCTATCATTCGAAACGTTTGGGTAACCGGGCAAATACCAGACGATTCGAAAAAGGGGGTCATAATAACAATTCCAAAAAAGGCGATCTAAAAGAGTGCAAAAACTGGAGAGGTATCACTCTATTAAACTCCATTGCCAAACTCATGGCAACATTGATCCTGCATAGGATACGCCCAACTGTGGAAAATATGCTACGATGCGAACAAGCTGGTTTTCGCCCTGGAAGATCTTGTGCTGACCACATAAACACTTTGCGCATTATAATTGAGTAGTCCAGAGAATACAACTCGCCATTATATTTAGTTTTTGTTGACTTCGAAAGAGCCTTTGACACTGTGTCACGAGACGCGCTATGGAACATCCTGGGTCTCAATGGTATTCCCAACAAAATAGTGGAACTTATTCGGGAGCTCTACACAAACTCTAGCAACTGCGTACGTTTTTATGGTGAAGAAAGCCCATCTTTTTCTCCTACTGCAGGTGTTAAATAAGGATGCATACTATCACCAACCTTATTCCTTATAATGCTCGATTATGGCATTAGATGGAACCTCAACGATCGTCTTAATGACATTGACTACGCTGACGATATTTGCCTGATGGCCCACCGTTTTGTGGACATTCAGGAAATACTAAACTAACTGGTAATAAACGCAGCAAACATAGGTCTCAAGGTAAACATCAAGAAGACAAAAATGATGAGGATTGGCACAAATGTAACGACTCCTCTGACCGTAAATGGAACTGCTATAGAAGATGTCGAAACCTTCAGCTATCTCGGAAGCATAATATCAGCGAACGGCGGATCTGAAGAAGATATATTGGCTCGCATCAACAAAGCCCGAGTAGCCTTTCAAGCGCTCCATAAAATATGGCAATCCACTAACATAAGCCGCAAAACTAAACTCAGAATTTTCGACAGCAGTGTGAAGTCGGTACTGCTTTATGGCTCAACCACGTGGGGCTACACACAATCCAATATAAAGAAGCTCCAAACGTTCATAAACCGATGTCTTAAAAAAAATACTACGCATATATTGGCCCAACACAATAACAACATTCGAACTGCTAGAACGCACCAACAATGTACTAGTTGAGAAAGAAATAAAGAAGCGCAAATGGACCTGGATCGGTCATGTTCTCCGAAGGCCTGACGATGATGTGACAAAATCAGCATTACACTGGAATCCTCAAGGCCAGCGAAGACCAGGAAGGCCACGAACCACGAACCGGTCAAACAGGAATACGAAGCCCACAACAAGACATGGAACCAAGTCAAGAATATCGCTAATGACAGAAGAAGATGGAGAGAATGCGTAATCGCCCTATGTTCAACATGAACCTTTGTTAAATATATTTATTTGCAATCTGTATTTAGATATATGTAAGAAATAAAAATAACTTTATTAATTTTCCTACACTTGTGGTTCGAATTTCCAAAAACCCTTTGGTACATTTTCTAACTCTCCATTAGTGATCTTCATTCTAAATTTCAGAATTCTAGGACTTCCCGTTTGCCTAATACAAAGGGTACCATATTTAGTACCTTTTAGTGCTTTTCGTTCGAATTTCTAAAACCCAACCCACACTCAAAATTTCGATCTTCTAGCTTCAGTCGTTTCGTCTGGGCGATGATCTGTCACTCACTCACTTATCACTAAGCTCTTTTATATAAAAAGATTTTATACAATATAATTTATATTATATATTTTGTATATTATATTTTATATATTTTATGTTTTATTTTATTTATTTTATATTTTAGCTCACAGACTTTAATATTTACTCCAGGATATACCACTGATATGTTTCTCCGCACATAATATATAATGAGTCATAGACATTGATAGATATGTTAATGCCGGGAAACGCCGTTGTATGTTGTATTGAGATATCCATAATCAGTGATAATGGGCGCCATAAACATATTGTGGTATTAAGAATCAATCTGACTTAAAGAACATTACATATTTCTGCTGCAGATCTATATATTCTTAAATATATTCCGAATATTGTTCTTTGTAGATTTTACATTTCACTTAACACGAAACAAACATTTCCTTTATGTTATATTTTGCTTAGATTTTTAAACTCAATCTCCCATGAAATTTTTATGATGGAAGATGTTCATGAATGCATTCATGTGTATGGATGGATGTGTGTGCGTGAGTATGCAATGTCGGTGTCCCAAAAACGTCAGATAACCGAAAAACATCAAAAGATATAAAACGGAAAAACTGCTTCACAAAAAAACAACAACAACAAAAGAATACAAACAGGACTAACTACAAACATATAACAATTCGAATCTCTTCAGAATTTACAATAAAAGCTTCCTTTTTTACAATTCCCAAACAATGCCATGCATTTATTGTTTGGATTTATGCTTACCTACATACGTTTATGCAGGATTGGGATGTTTTTATTTCATGTTTTACGGCATGTCTCCTTGTATCCCTTTCGAAGTAGCCCATATCTATCTACAAGTTTGAAGTTTATTTCTCTAAATCTAAATAAAAATGTTTACTTTAAATGCTGAACAAAACCATGAGCTGGAAAAAAAAGATGAAACATTATTATTATGAGCTATACAAGTGGCAAATACTGGCTGCTTTTGTATATTATTTATGTATGTTTAGCATATTTCCAGGATGTTTATTTGCATGTATTGTTATAACTTGTTCATGTCGTTTATACGATTTATATGCTCTCCCTCTGGTATTTTTCAATTGTCTGTGAGCCAGGTTCACAGCCTCATGTATTTTCATCTTGTTGTTGGTTTTCCGCGTCTATTTATTCTCACACTCTTTAAAATTATCTTTGCTTCTGATGTTTTTTCGACGCTGTGTCAGATTGCATTTGCGCAGTTCTTCCTTGGGGCCCTTGGGCAAAAAAGTTATAGAGTTGCATTATTGCAGTTTTTTTATTGTTCTACACTAAGGCAAATGTTGGTGTAAAGTTATTCAATTATGCAAAATCTTAGTAAATGAGCTTATAACTGAATAGTTTCCAATCAATACACTGCCATTTTATTTCTAAAAATTGTTGTTTTATTAAAGTCATTGAGTGTTTTTACAGTGTATAAATTCTTTTCCATTTTGTCTTCCTTTCATATTTTTCAATCTTTGTGTGTATTGTTTTTTTTTTTTAAGTTGAACATTTAGCTATGGTTTTGTTGAGCTGTCTTGTTGTAGATTTCATTAAATTTATAGCATATTTTTAGGTATAGTCAATTATGTGTACCAGAATGTTTTTGTTGCAGCTAATAAATGTGCCACGATTGAGCTGTAGTTGGCATCCGAAAAATATGCATTACTTTTTCTTTGGCAGATGTTTACAGTATACAGAACTCAAACAAAAATCAGCAAAAAAACATTTCCAAAGCAATTAAAAAGTAATATTTAAAAAAGTAACATTTCGAAAGCAACTACAGTAAATTCATAAGAAGAATATGTTCCCACAAACATCCCAGAAGAAATATTAGATCAATCATATGGTTCCTACATTTTATTACAGAGTCCGAACGTTGTATCTTAAGTCACCACTAGTATAAAAGTTGTATATGATTAAAATATTCAGGGAATATTTCTCAGAATTTTTTGCCCACGTTATTCGGCCTGGGAACCGAAACAGAGAATTCAGCGTTCAAGACAGTTACGCTTGTCATTGTACGACGCTGGTAATGAAGACGAAAGGTAATGAAAATTATCTTTGTATTGGGTAGACTATTTACTTAGGTTGTCCGATACAGAACATCTGTAAGCCGAACTTTGAATAAATAAAATATTTTTCTAGTAGGGAATCTGTTTTCATTCTCATGAATTAGTTGTTCCACTCCTGATATAACTTGATATATTTCAACGTATATTTATACCCTCCACCATAATATGGAGGGTATAATTAAATTTGTCATTCCGTTTGCAACACATCGAAATATTCATCGAAGACCCTATAAAGTATGTATATGCTTGATCAGGGTAAAATTCTAAGTCGATATAACCATGTTGAAGCTTTGGCCTCAATATTCCTCCGAAATGGCTAAAATTTGGTATTTAGTCTTCGATTGAGGGTATACAACCTTCCCCTAGAAATCTTTCGATATAGGTCTACGCCTTCGTATAGCCCCCATAGAACGGTACCTCCCGATTAACGTATTTTGAAGGTTGTGGCCACAATAATCCACCGAAATGGCTGAAATTTGGTATTTTGTCTTCGTTAGGGGTATACAACTTTTCCCCAGAAATTTTTCGGCATAGGTCCACGTCTTCGTATAGCCCCCATACAACGTTACCTCCCGATTTCTGGTATTTTGAAAGTTGTGGCCTCAATATTCCTTCGAAATGGCTGAAATTTGGTATCTAGTCTTCATTTGGGTGTATAAAACTTTCCATATGAAATTTGTCGGTATATGTCCACGCCTTCATATAGCCCCCATAGAACAATACCTCCCGATTTTCGATATTTTGCAAGTTGTGCCCTCAATATACCTTCGAAATGGCTGCAATTGAGTATTTAGTCTTCGTTGGGGGATAAAAAACTTTCCCCCAGACATTTTTCGGTACCGGTTCGAGCTTTAAAATAGCCCCCATAGAATGGTACCTCTCGATTTTCGGTATTTTGAAGGTTGTGACAGAATAATCCATCGAAATGTCTGACATTTGGTATTTAGTCTTCTTTGGGGGTATTCAACTTCCCCTCTAAATTTGTTGGTATAGGTCCACGGCTTCGGTACATCGCAATTTTCTATATATTGAAATGAATATTGAGGCCATATTCCACCGAAATGGCTGAATTTTGGTATTAAGTCTTCGTTGGGGGTACCACAATTTGAAATTTGGTACTTAGTCTAATGGGGCTATAAAATATTCGAGAAGTTAATTATCAGTATAAGTGTAAGTCTTCCTATATCCGCCATAGAAGCGTACGTCTTGATTTTCGGTATTTTGAAGGCTTTAGCCACATTATCTTACCGAAATATAAGAAATTTGATACTTAGCCTTCTTTGAGTCTAAAAACTTACCGTCAGAAATTTGTCGGTATAGATCGACGTTTTGATATAGCCCCCATAGAATGGTGCCTACCGAATTTTAGTATTTTAAAGGTTAGCCACATTGTTTTACCGAAATTGCTGAAATTTTGTATTTAGTCTTCTTCATAAACAAAAGGAAACTAATTGTTCCATTTTACTTCATTACAATTCGTGTTGGAGGGCACAACAAGTTCGGCCCGGCCGAACTTAAGGCCGTTCTTAGTTGTTTTTGAATATTTTTCTCTCAAACACACCACGTTCTGCATTGTAACACTCAACGGACATAATGCCCATAATGGATCGTGGCCGTTATGATAGTCCAGACCGCGGTCGTAAGGCCCAATTTAGTTTCGGGCGTTACGATCGTCACAATACCGGTCATAAATACAAATGGCCGTTTAGTCTGTTTTTAATAGAAACAATTACTAAGATAAGAACCATTTTGAACGCATCTGTCTTAAATTCTTGCTGAAGACCGGCTCTTCTTCTTCTTATTCTGTTATCCTCACTCCCTGTGCAGCATAAGGCCTCATCCAACATTTTATATCGAAGTATGTTGTGGGATGCTTGACTGACGTCGTCCCATGTATACTTTCCTGCTTGCAGTTCTGCGTCGATCGACCTTTTCCAAGTTTTAGCTGGTTGGTTCGGCCACCAAATGTTCAAAATTTGCCGCACACATTTATTTGATTGAATTCGTGAGTTTCCAGGCTTCGCATCCGTAAAAAAGAACAGATTTAGCATTCGAATTAAATATATGAAGCTTGTTATAAGTTGATTTGTCGGGAATAGGTTGAATCATGGCTAAAGAAGCCTTTAATTTTTTTAATCGATCGTTGATGTCTTCTTCGGCTTCACCCTTTATCGTTATATGGCTACCAAGGTAATTTAATTTGTCCACCCATTCGATTGAAACTCCGTCAATGCGGGTGTGTGAATCAGAGTTCGCTCCATAGACTCCCAGCATGGACATAGTTTTTGAGATGTTGATTTCGAGCCCGACTAATCGCGACTAATTTTTCAAATACCACCAAATTTCACTATGGGTTATGTTGCAAATGTTTTCTCAGACTCAAAATCATCCAAAGCGCTTAGACCTTACGGAATGATGCCTTAATCAGCTCAGCCTGGAAATGGGATGGTGTGCCCCCAGCAAAGGGAAATCATACAGTTTTGTGACCAGTAGCAACAATTTTTAATTTGTTTATCCTCTCAGAATCAGAGCGTGCCATCCGCATCGTAAACACAGGTTCCGGGAAGCAGAATGGTACCATAATATATCTGCACGCCGTTTCCACATACATAGTCCAGGTCTCTACCGCAACAAGTCATGTCGGAGAATATAATAGTATGTAGCATTAGACCTGACTAAGGTATTTGAAACGGTCAACCATGCTAAGCTATTCGAGGATACCAAAAGTACTATCCTCCGACCTTCTTAGAAACGTCGGGTCCCCAACTGTATGTGTGGCTCCTAAGCTCTTAGAGTAAAGGAAGTAGTTCCCAAAGAAGGGGTGATGTGTCGAAACGGCTAAACCTCTACCGCTCTGCAATTCCACGCCCACCCAATGG
This sequence comes from Musca autumnalis, assembly GCF_047663935.1. Lineage (NCBI taxonomy): Eukaryota > Metazoa > Arthropoda > Insecta > Diptera > Muscidae > Musca > Musca autumnalis. The sequence goes on from NW_027411644.1 coordinate 252,756,133, forward strand.
CATTGACAAAATTACGTACGCGGATGCCTGTAAGCCCATGACGTCAGATCCCACCCTTGACAACATTTGTTCTAAATGTCCATCTCATTAATCTTGCTGAGTCTTCTCACTGACCTTGTTCCGTTCACTGAATTTACAGGTCGGCAGGTCAAAATTTCCACCACTAATTTTTTCCAAAGTCGTGGAGAGATAAGACGAGAAGTAGAAACAAGGTCATAAGTCCCTTACTCTTGAAAACAACGACGCCTCTATATTATGAACACGTGTATCTTCATCTCTTTGATGAGGGTGTCTTCTTATCTCTTCGATGAACAACTTGTATAATGAGGCTAAGTGACTGTTCAGCAATACATCTCACCCAACGCCCATTCCGTTATGGTCGGGGTACATACACTTTCATAATGATTTTAGACCCAAGTATGTTTGGACGAAATCCGTTTCAAACAATTTGGTCTTGATTTATCCATGCCCGTCCGTTTGCCTGTTTGTCTGGCTGGAGCACACAAAAACTCTCGAACTGATCAACCGATTCGGTCCAAAATTTGGCTTTCGTAATATCTTGTGCAAACTTAGTTTAAGTTTGAAGATGGATTATATCGTTCCACTCCTTCCGGTACATCCCCCACAAAAGTTCGAAGTTGTTCGGAAAATTTGTGCGCACGATAACTCTTGAAGGGAGTAACCGATTTGGCACATCGTGAAACTTCTACCAGACATATCAAGCTTTTTGTAGAAAATTAACTTATGTTGAAACTGAGGTATGGGGTATTGTAACTCGCGATCAGTTTTACTATGCCATAACTTTTAACCGCATTTCGGTAAAATAAACTGTTTTAGCCCGATTCACCGAGGGGTTTCTTAAAATAATAATTTGAGCGGAAGCTGTGGTCGTACTAATGTAAAAATCGGAAAAAATCTTAATGCTCAAAGGAGAAGTTAAATAGTACACTTCAGAGTTGATGTTTCTCATGTATGTTTTTTAATATATCCACTGTACCTACCTCAAACGGATGCTGACATTTTGAATCCTTAAAAATGGGGTTTTTTTAAATTTTTGCTCTAATTGGGACGCGCAGCTGGATTTCCCTAAAAGCTTATTATTTGATTGTAGTACTCGCGATTTCGTATTTTTTAATGTATAACATGAGGGTGTAGCCCTCACAGGATCACAGTAATCTGCGCCCAAACACGAAATTTTTGTGCGTAAATTTTTCTCAAAAACCTATTTTTTTGGTTTAAAATTTACAAACGTCATTCGATTATCGTGGAAACCCGCGTAAACTTAGTTTTTTTACGTTCTGAATCTAACAAGCCACGTGTAAAAATCCACCCACTAGATCGGCGGATATGATACCCCCTCAAATTTCGAAAATTTGCAAAAAATTATTTTGAAAATATCGCATATTAAAACGCGTTTTGGATGTGTCAGTTCTACTTAAATAAATTGATCGATACGCGTGTTTAAACTGCGCGAAAACAGATATTTAAAAACTCTCGTAAATCCAGAGATATAATAGATTTTTTCTAAAAATTGAGTGCAATGCTACAACCACGGTTCTTGATGGATCGCAATGAAACGTCATCAAATGGTATTTTTTAAAGGTTATAATCGAAATCGGATGCGCATAAAATGTAAATGAACTTCGCGGAAATTATGACCATTTTACTGTATTTTGCACCCTAATATGCAGCAGATGCTACATCGTGGCCGCCAAATAGAATTTGACAAACTGTACATCAAATAAAAGGGATTGATTCGCTGTGTTGTAAAATCGGATGCGCATCATGTCATTTTCATAATTACGCGGTTTTTATGCGTCTCAAATGTTGTATTATTCAATACAACGTTATTTTAACGTTATGCCACAATTGGAATTCCTTGTGATTTAATATAAGGTTCTAATAATATTATCCAATAGGAAAATTATAAGCGACAAATTTGTTACAACGGAATATCATCAATATTGCGTGAAATTTTGACGAAAATGCCGAAGAACTCAAGCACTTTTTCTCCAAATTTTCCTATAAAACCATAAAAAAATAAAATTAGAATAATATGATTTTAATTTTTTCGTAATATTTTCTTCGTATTTTTGCAAATAACATGAATACTATAGCTCCAACCTTCACAAATTAGGTTTCATTTTATTCCTCACAATGTTATAATTTTTTTTATATATTGTTTCAAAAATATGTTTGTAGATACGTGAAATTATTTAACAAATTTGATTTTTCGCGAATCCATTGAGACTTTGCGATTATTTTTTGCATCATCGCAAACGTTACGAATTCAGTTAACGATAATAGGATATAACAGCTAACTACATTAAGACGCGATTTTTTTAAGATTTTTTTCTTAATCTATGTACCAAACTTCATTGATATAGTATCAAAAATTTTTTTTGATTTTTTTGAAATGGAAAAGACAATTTTAGACATTTTTCCTGATATATGAGTATTCAATATGGACTCAATCGGTCTACTTCTTCGGGTACCTCCCACACAAAATTTCGAAAAAAATGCTGCCGTCCCTCTTCTCTCAACTTGTACTCGCTGTCACCATTACGACGGTACGAGTTTTTTCAGGAGCATACTTTTTGAGAAAATAGCCCCGAAGCTATAAAAACTCCTACGACGCCATGAATAGTGGCTGAATGAAGTGCACGATAACTCTCGAACGGATCAGCCGATTCGGTCCAAAAGTTGGCTTTCGTAATACTTTTTCCAAACTTTGTTTAAGTTCGAAGATGAGCACTATTAGTGCGCAACTTCCGTTACCTCCCCCCCAAAATTTAAAAAAATGTCACTAAAATGCTACACACTATATCTGTTGAACGGAACAATCGTCCGACCTTTGGATCTTCTAATAGTTTGTCCAAATGTAGTTTTACTGCAAAAATGGTCCACATCAAAAGTTCACTATTTTTGTTTAAGTGCAGTTTAGGCGCAGATTTTTTGGAAACGTATACAAATAATACTCTTATGGTCCTGTTTACAGCAGAATAAAGTTTGTCGTGGACAAGTCCATGCTTCCTGACATATTGGTCCAAAAGCTCAAAGTTATACATTGATCAACTGAAATGAATGGTGGACACAATATCTATCGAAAGGAATGACTCCCAAAATAAGATGCACTTCGAAAATAAACTTTGTCGGCCCATTCATTCAAGTACATCCTCCGCAACACTTTTGAGCTTCAACACAAATATATTTTGTCATACTTTTAAAATCTGCCTAGCCGGTATTAGATTTGATATTGTCGATAGATACAAGTATCAATTCACACAGGCTGAGGTATATCTCTGTCGCAAAGCCTACTGATACTTTTTTACTTATTTTTTACAAGTTATTTGTGTTTATATATTTATTTTCGTAGTTCCACACTTCCATGTATAACAAATAAAACCAAAGGAAAGGAAATGTCCCTATTATCAACCACTTATTTGGAAATTCAAATCACAACATCCAATTATTTAATTACAATCCTGCTGCTGACCGAAATCTGTACGTGACTATTTTAAAGCTAATCAGCAGCAACTTTCATTATAAGATGTCATAAGATGTCAAATTCGTTTACCCAAGAACACTAAAATTTGTCATATTCTTACATTATCATGTATATGACATCAACAACAACAACTAATCGTGACTAAATGTCAAATTGTCAACACGTTAACACAACAGGCCCATTTCCGTCAAGCATTTACTTACCACAGACATGGTTAAATTGGCAATAATCACAAATACAAACACACACATATATATCCATTATACACCAAATATGTAGAGAATACAATGTACAGGATATAGGATATGGGCTTTAATAACGTTTCATTGCTCAAAATTGAAAGCCAACAAACAAATAAATACACATGACATAAGAAGAAGAATAACAATAGAACTATGGTTTCATATTGTCACGCAATATCTAGTCGAATTTCACCAACGAAGCGTGTAATAAAACAAATTAATGTTGAAGAAGTCATTACGAAGTAAAGAAAACAGAGGGGATATAAAGGAAGTTTTGAGGTTTTTTTTCTTAATGCATGTGAACACAAATATATGCATAGCATACATATTTATATTATATCTATTATTAATTTTTGCTTTATATTTATATTTTATATTTTTATATGAATAATATTTTTTATATTTTATCTGTTGTGTTACATATTTATTTCATGGTGAATTATGAAAACAAGTCAAACACCATCTTTAATTGTTTAAATAGTTAAACATGTACATAGGTGTATTACTTCCTTCCTTCTAGCTACGCATTATCCCCTCTCTACCTCATTGTCCCACATTCTCTGTTCAACATTTTAAAATTCATTATTTCCTTAATGATTTCATACTTCCCATTACACATTTCAAACCCTCCGTTATAATGTTGTTAATTTGAATATCTTTAAGCTAAACTTGTTTGAATAATACTCCAGCTTTTCGAACATTGCACTATAGGTAATTTGCCCTGTTTTTGAGGCAAAAAGTCGATTTTGCAACTTTTAATAATAATATTTTTTTAGTTGCCATTGAAAAAAGAACATGTCAAAATTTATTAATATGAATGACATTTTTCAAAATAGCGTCATTATCGCGGTTTAAATTGAAGTCAAAGTGAGAATTTCGAAGAAGAACTAAAAAAGTATATATTGTAAGGCATATTTCAATGTACTTAAAACCACGGAAAAATAAAATAAATATAAATATATGTAAAATGGGATAGATTGGCAATTGCGAGAGGAATTTATTTCATATATAATATAGCTTAAACATTTTGGGTAGCGAACAAAAATCACAAAAAGTCAGAAATAAATATTTTATTTTTCTTAAACTCACTTCATATAGACTTATACTAAATTGGCCGTATTTGGCTGCGAGTTTGCCACATAGAACAAATTACTGAAAGTCTTCTGCATTGGTATTACTAGGTTTCAAAACCCGATTTTGCCCGTTTTTGATATTTATGAGATTTTATTAGGTTACTTCTCAATAAAAAGTCTTAAAATTGTGGAAATTTTGGTTTGAAGAAATAAATAATAAATGTAAAAATATTGTTGTTTATAATTTCATTGCAAGTAAAATAAGTAATAGCGACAAATTGTTCGGTATATCCGTGGTTTTCTATAAACGGTGCGGCAGTAATAAGCTTTATTTTATCTCTCTATTACATATTAATCATTGATACGGTTTAAAGGAGTACTAAACTCGTCATTATTAACGTATATTCAAAAAATATACAGAACTGCAGTAACCATTCGTTGGAAAATCTACTCGCGAGGACAAAATTTGTGTTACTTACTACCGTGATCGTTTTCATCAGTTTGTTGTGTATAAGAAAACTAATGAAAATGGCATTGGAAAAAATAGCTTTGTTCGTTATATACGTAGTTGCTTATAACCGTTGTTCCTTATATCCGAATTTATCTGTAAAAATCTTTGTTTTATCTCACTTTTACACATAAATAATTTAAAAAGTTAAAAAATCCTTTAATTCCGCAGTTATTAATTTTTGTCTCAAAAACAGGTCAAATTACCTATAGTGCATTGATATGATTATTTAAATGAGAAGAACTGAAACGTTTTTCTGATGTTTTGTTTGAGGTATGTAGGTGTTTATGTACAATTATGTAAAAAAATTAAAAAAAAAAACACTTCAAACAGATAGCAGATATTCATGTCATTATCACAAGTCAACCAACCGACACTACCGCCATTATGAAATCACCGCAGGGTGAATGTAATGAATAATACAAATTGAAAGGAAAACAGCGAGAAGTAAGTGAGAATTGAGTATTTCCTTTAGATGAGTTTGCGGATTTCCAACATTGAGGGATTGGAGGATAATTTTAATGAATGTCAAATACATAAAAATTCATGGCTGTAGTTGAAATTTTTGTGATTTTTTTAAGTAAAAATTAAAAACAAAAACATAATTTGAAAATTTTGCCGTTTTTAGGCGAAGATAATTGTTTTTAGTTTTAAAAAAGTATAGACCGTCCTAAAAGAGACAACACTTTCAAATAATTGAAATCAGCTGAGCCAGGCTGGGATCTGAACCCACATCCTTGAAAAACACAAGGAAAAAAGTGTTGTCACGGCGTGTTAGTGTTCAGAGGCAAACTCATAACTTTCCAAGACTACGCTAAGCGTTTGTCATGAAAGCAATGATTGAACAAAACATTCAGCGTTGTAAACAACAAATTGCATTTTAAAGAGGAAAAGTTAGATGTTAGCGAAGCCGTTCCACATCCGATATGCCTGAGGAGCCTTTACCAAAGCCGAAACATGTCATGTCGGCTTTCCTTTTTCACTTGCATTATTGATCATCAAGCTCGATTCCAGAATGGTGGGATATTGGTTCCATATGATTTTCAGTAGTAGGAACAAAAAGGTTTTGCACTTTTCTTTGAAAATAGTTTTTAGGAACATTGTAAACAATGTCTTGATCATGTTTTCTTTTATAAAAACAACATTTATTGTTGCCATTTAAGTCCAAACACTACTACACCCTACACAGAATCACTCAAATTCTTTTTTGGTTCGGGTTTTTTCAAGCTCTGTCGTATTTTTGCGTGTATTGTGTGGTGTAAAATTCTTATTCGGATGAAAATCAGGATATTTTTCTTGTGGAAGAAGACAACACACCTGCATTTAAATAAATAAACTGTCGCTATAAAAAAGAAATATTCTTCTATACGATCTTAAAGACAACTTTTCAGCCTACAAAATTATATTCTGAGTTGTTAACAAATCTCTACTCGTTTCGAAGCTATCAACGATTAATTTTTATACCCTCCACCATACTATGGATGGTATAACTAAATTTGTCATTCCGTTTGTAACACTTCGAAATATTCATCGGAGATCTTAAATTCAGAAATTTTGTTATTAGTCTTCTTTGGGGGTACGAAACTTTCCCCCAGAAATTTGTCGGTACAGGTCCATGCCTTCATATAGCCACCATAGAACGGTACCTCCCGATTTTCGGTATTTTGAAGGTTATGGCCACAATAATCCATTGGAATGGCTGAAATTTAGTATTTAGTCTTCGTTGGGGGTATTCAACTTTCCCCTCTAAATTTGTCGGTATAGGTCCACGCTTTCATATAGCCGCCATAGAACGGTACCTCCCGATTTTCGGTATTTTGAAGGTTGTGGCCTCAATAGTCATCCGAAGTGGCTGGAATTTGGTATTTAGTCTTCGTTGGGGGTATAAAACTTTCCCCAAGAAATTTGTTGGTACAGGTCCACGTCTTAATACAGCTCCCATTTAACGGTACCACCCGATCTTCGGTATTTTGAAGGTTTTAGCTTCATTATCACACGGAAATGGCTAAAATTTGATACTTAGTCTTCGTGGGGGGTATAACATTTCCCCCAGAATTTTGTTGGTATGGGTCCACGCCTTCATATAGCCCGCAAAGAACGGTACCTCCCGATTTCCGGTATTTTGAAGGGTGTGGCCACAACAATCCACCGAAATGGCTGAGATTTGGTATTTAGTCTACTTACTTACTTACAGAACATTTGTTCCATAGACCGAACTAAGAAAAGATCTCCATTCCTCTCTGTTTTTCGCTTGACTTTTTGGAATACCGCGCCTTTTCATTTCTTCATCCACTTGTATGCTCCATCGAAGCTTAGGCCTGCCGATTCTGCGTGCACCGCCATGTGGCATGTATTCATACGCCTTTTTAGCGGGTTCATCATCGCTCATTCTCACGATATGGCCTAGCCAACGCAATCGTTGCATCTCGATACGTTTAACTATATTCATTTCTTTGTATAGCTGATATAGCTCGTGGTTCATACGACGTCGATATTCATCGTCAACGCAAATCGGCCCGTAGATCTTTCGAAGAATTTTCCTCTCAAACACACCAAGCACTGCCTTATCTGCTTGCGCAAGTACCCATGTTTCGGAACCATACATTAGTACGGGCAGTATCAGCGTTTTGTATAGTGTTATTTTTGTTTGACGAGATGTGGCTTTGTTTTTAAATTGCTTACTTAGACCATAGTAGCATCTGTTGGCCAATACAATTCTTCTTCTTATTTCACAACTGATGTTGTTTGTTGTGTTTATGGCAGTGCCGAGGTAGACGAAGTCTTTAACTACCTCAAAATTGTACGTACCAACTTCCACGGTTGGTCCGAGCTCTATGGACGCTTTGCGCGTCGACACCATCAATTTGGTCTTTTCGCCGTTTACCGCCAGACCCACTTTCGCAGATTCTGCTTCGACCTTCATAAAGGTATCAGTTACTTCCTTTACTGATCGTCCCATGATGTCTATGTCATCAGCATAGGCAAGTAACATGTGGCTATTGGTGTAAATTGTGCCATTTCTTTTGACATTTGCATCTCGTATTACCTTTTCCAGCAAAATGTTGAAAAGATCACACGAAAGGCTGTCTCCTTGTCTGAAACCTCTTTTGGTACAAAATTCTTCGGAGAGGTTCTTTCCAATTTTAACTGATGACCTAGTGTCAGTTAAAGTCATCTTACAAGGCCGGATGAGCTTTGCGGGGATACCAAACTCAGACATTGCATGGAATACCTTTGATCGGAAGGGACTGTCGAAAGCTGCTTTATAATCGACAAAAAGTTGATATGTGTCGATCTGCATCTCTTGGGTCTTCTCAAGGATTTGCCGCAGGGTAAATATCTGGTCAATGGTATGGTCCAATTATTTCATTGACCATTGGCTTTAGTCGTTCGCACAATATCCCTGACACTATCTTATAGGCAATAGAGAGAAGACTTATGCCCCTATAGTTGGAGCATACGGTCTTATCTCCTTTCTTGTGGGCAGGATGCTCAGGTTCCAATCGTCGGGTACGCGTTCTTCCTGCCAGATGGTGCTAACTAGCTGATGAATACACATTATCAGCGCGTCGCCTCCGGTTTTAAACAGCTCGGCTAGTAAGCCATCGGCTCCTGCTGCTTTATTATTCTTCAGCCGGTGATTGCTGTTTTTACATCATCTTGGCCGGGTGGTATACATTCTATACCATCTTCTGGGATTGGATCTGTGGTATCATCGTCTTCGCTACTATTGGATGCCAGCAGATTGGAAAAATGCTCCTTCCATATCCTGAGCACGCTATCTATATCTCTTACCAGATTACCTTGCTGGTCTCTACAGGAGGATGTGCCTGTACTAAAGCCATCTGTTTGATGTTTCACTCTTTGGTAGAATTTTCGGATTTCATTATGACTCCTGTACATCTCGATTTTTTTCAGATTCCCGCTTTTCTATTTCTCCCTTTTTCTTGCAGAAAAGACGTTTCTCATCTCTCCTTTTCTCCCGACATCTCTCTCGTGCGCTACGCGTTGCTACTAATTGTAAATTAGCTCTATATGCCGCATTTTTCTCTTCGGTAGCAGCACGACACTCTTGGTCATACCATGAATTGAAAGTCTCTGGAATCCAAGTATGGATTTTGCGGCTGTTTGCATGGAGTGGGCAATATTTTGCCATTGTGTTATTATGTTATCGGAACAGGGAGTGCTCTCATTAAGCAATTGGGTTAGTTGAGTGGAATATGCTGTGGCTATCTGTTGTGTTTGCAGCCTATCGGTGTCCAACTTCTGCGTTGTGTCTGTTCGTGCTTTATTTGCACGGTTTAGACGGGTACGTACCTTTGCTGCAACAAGGTAGTGGTCCGAATCATTGTTTGCGCCTCGGAACGATCGTACATCCAACACGCTCGATGCATGTCTTCCATCTATCACAACATGATCAATTTGATTACTTGTTCTTTGATCTGGAAGCAGCCAGGTGCCCTTATGAATATCGAGATGATTAAATATGGTACTGCTAACTACCATGTTTTTTGCAGCTGCAAAGTCTATCAGCCTCATACCATTGTCAGATGTTTCACTGTGGAGACTGAATTTCCCGACTGTTGGGCCAAAAATATTCTCCTCTCCAATTTTGGCATTATAATCGCCTAGAATGATTTTAATGCCATGGGCAGGGCAACGGTCATATGTTTCTTCTAAGCGCTCGTAAAATATATCTTTGGTCTGTTCGTCCTTTTCTTCAGTGGGAGCATGAGCGCAAATAAAGCTGATGTTGAAGAATTTAGCTTTTATTCGAATTGCAGCAAGTCTTTCATTCACGGTTGTGAATCCGGAGACCAGGTGTTTTAACCTCCGACCAACTACAAATCCGCAACCAAACTCATGCTTTATGTCATGGCAGCTATAATACAGTGCGTCACCTTAAGGTGTTGTTGTGACGCCTTTCCCGTTCCATTGTATTTCCTGTATGGCAGTAATGTCGGCCTTGCACTTTTCAAGTACATCTGCCAATGCGTAAACTGCACCTTCTCTATAAAGTGTGCGAACATTTCAGGTGCAGATTCGCAGACCATGGTCCTTAAAACGTTTGCGGGGGTCGTCAACTTTAGAGGGATTTTTTTTTCTTTTGTTTTCTCATAGTAGGCCAGGGATGGAAAATTCAGTACAATAGTACTTTTTTCAGTACCGTTTCACTATAAAAAGTACCGAAATACCCCCGCGGCCAATTCAGTACCATTTCCTTACTCTAGTCTAGAAAAATTTTATGTGGAACTAAAAATGAAAAATTCAAGATTAAAATTACTAGAAAATTTATAAATCTGGATATACATATGTACCTTTGTGTTGGGAATATACCAAAATATGAATCTATATTGACCATTTTCTTCGTGGAGCTCTTGCACCGTTTGAGAATCCGAAATATCCTCTAGTATGGTATAAAAATATATACCATATTGGAACATTCCACTATAGGTCAAACGGGCCATTTTATTGGCCAAAAGTCTTAAAGTTAAAACAAGTATTTGGTTTAAGTTAATTTAACGTTTCTAGATTCAGGGAGAAAAATGGAACAACGTGGGCCAAAAAATTAACCCTTTATGGACCAAATACACAACTGGTACCATAACCCTTCGGGGACAAAAACTGGAAGGTCTGTTATTTATCTACAGTATTGAAGACATCGACGTCCGATAAGTTCAGAAGCTTTTTTGTTGTATTTCGTTTTAGTTTTAGTGTGAATATGCCTTAAAATTATTACCTTGAAAATCCCACAATATGATGTGACATATTTTGACTATAACTGTATATATTTATAAAAGATTTGTAAATAATTTGACTTTAGAACACAGCAGAATGCTGTAGACTCCAATTTGGCTAACATTATTTGGTAAGAGGTTTAACACTGACTTCAAAAAATCGATATTATGGAAAATATGGTAACCTAAAAAAAGTTGTATAATTCTTGTCGAGCAAATTTACGCAAAATCACATATAATTTTCTGCATTCGGCACGAGTTAATGAACCAATTTCAATTTTCACTTTCATTGCCGAACGTTGCCGAGACTTTAATAGCGTACATAACCTCAAAATGTTCTACTTTCTCCGAAAATTCAAAGTTAACACCCATTTAATAACTATTTATACACACAAATGATGATAGGAGGGCATTTTTGATAAATAGATATCGAATACTTTCTAATCAAATCGTTACTTATGCTAACATTGTGATTTTGTTCCACCCTGAACATATACAAGTAAATATATTTCATTCACAAGTTTTTAAAGATATTTGGATAATACATATTTGGCAGCCTGTCATGTAATGGTATAATTTCTCATACAAAAACAAAATTTATTTTTATTATATCTGAAGTGTTTCCTACAAGAAAGTAACACAAAATAAGAGAAAAGACAAAGTGCGAATTCTGACTTTTGGCCAGTAAAATGGGCTGTTTGACCTACAGTGCATTCTTCAGATTTCATAGATTTAAGCCTTTGTTGTTGTTTTTTACTGAATAAAATTTTGGGCTTAAGTCTCGATTAGGGGCACCTCTCGGCTCGGGGGAAGTACATACTTCCCGAGATATGGGTCTTGACATTTTACTATTTTTACTTGGGCAATATGGGTATCATTTTAAAGCTGGCGGTGAGTACTTTTGATTGCTTTTACGACTTTTGCTCCTGCCCATAGAAAAAAGTCTTAAATCCCGGCCGAAGGCCGGCTACTTAAACAAAACTTATAATTTTGGAGAAACTTTTGTTCGCGTAGCCCACTTTTGCTCCTGTCCATAAGGGAAAGTATTAAATCCCGGCCGAAGGCCTCTGGAAAGATATAGATAGTTGTGATCAGGGTCCCAAGGACTACCTATGGTGAAAATTTAAGCCCGATGCGAGAGGTGCCCATAAATATAGTAATGGTGTTAAAGTAGGACTTTCCCGAAATGTCAAGACCCATATCTCTGGAAGTATGGACTTCCCCGGGAAAGATATATATAGTCGTGATCAGGGTCCCAAGGACTACTTATGGCCCTAAACGAGACTTGTTGCAAATTTTGTTTTTTTTTTTCCTTAAAAAAATAATAAAAAGTACCTTTTTAATGAAAAAAGTACCATTTTAGTACTTTTTGAAATTTTTATTTTTCCATACCTGTAGTAGGCTGCTTTTCTAGTGGAGTGTTACTAAACCGACGCCCAAACCCAAGTTTTTAACGCTCTTATGGGTGAACGCTCGGCACATGTTAGCTCACTACCTTTAACAGGTGTTAAAGGCAGCTTCCCAGGTGACACCACGGTCAGGGCCGTTCCTTGATATCTCTCATCCCCTACGTTACCCAATATGTCAAATCGGCCGAAAATATATATGAGAGCTATATCCCAATCTGAACCGATTTTAACCAAAAGCAATAGCGTTCTTCCTATTGCTAAAAAATTATATTTCCCAATTTTCAGCTGAATCGCGACCTGTACGTTGCGAACAAAAATACATGGACAGACGGACGGACATGCATAAATCGACTCAGAATGTGATTATATGTATATCCCCAAAAGGAACTATCGGTCTATTTCGTTTCCTTTTGCACTTTACCTACAAATGCACAAAGACATAATACCCCTTACCAAAGTGTGGTGTAGGGTATAAAAAGCTGGAATATGAGCACTAGGGTTATGACTTACAACAACTTACAACCTCAAACCCCTGTATCATAGCGTGATGAATTTTGCCATAAGATTACATAAAATCTTAATTATAAGGTGATTCGGTGAAAAAAACCTCACTCACAAAATGATTTTAAAATTTGAATTTATCAAAATTATGGACAATTTTTTGAAGTCACTGAAAACAGATATATAATTGAAAATAAACTTTAGAGCCACATGAGATAATTAAAATGACATAAAATGTATTTTTCACTATTTTTCTTCAATTCTGAGAATCGTAAAAATATCGTAAACGCTTTTATTCAAAAATTATTTTTTAACAAAAAACAAAAAATTTTAAATATTTGAAAATTTTTTTGCCTTTTTAGGCGAAGATCATTTTTTTAAGATTAATAAAGCTCGATTAAAAAAAAAAATAAAAAAAAAATAAATAAAAAAAAAATAAAAAAAAAAATTTTAAATTTTTGCAAAGTTACTTTTTTCGCGACTTTTTTAATATTTGAAAGAAATAAACCTTATTATAGTTATTAGTAGGCTTATAGTTATTCATTCGTGCAAAAAAAAAATAATTTTTTGAAAAAAAATTTTTTTTCATTTCATATATTTTTTCAAAAAATTATTTTTTTAGAATCGATTTGTGCGTGAACTTTTTTTATATTTCAATGGAATAAAAGATAGCATAGTGATTAATAGGCAAAAGTTCATTCATCCCTGCTACAGGAAATCATTTTTGAGGAAAAATGTCAAAAAGTCATAACCCTAATGAGCACATTTTCTGATCATAAAATACTCCTTTGTCGGGAGAAAAACGTAACCTCAGGCGACTCTTCTAAACAGATCACAAATGAGTCTTCCTCTGCATTAGTTTAGAGTCAGTTTCGATCATTTTCTGATGGCATATAAAGTCTTTTTCGAGTCGTATTTTCTTCATTCCACTTGGCAAAATCTGGACATGTGCTGTGTTTGTCAATAATCTTACTATTTATTATACGTGCCATTTATATCAATGTTTTGTAGAAAGTGTATATGAAAATTATATAAAACCAAAAAAAAACAATCAGTGTTTAATCACCTATCTGTTCAAAATCTGATCAGAAGATATATAATTCTAATCAATTTTCAAACAACAGCATGATTTTTGATTACGAATTTTCAATCTTCAGTGATCAAAATCTGACAATAAATAACGAAAAAAATAGCCAAATTTAAAACACCTCAATTATTTATTTTCGATTGCTAAACATTTTGTTGTTGTTCTTTAAATTGAAATCTTTTTAATCATTAGAGGGAGTCACTTTCAAATTCCTTTTTGATCATATACAGGAATTAATCGGTTTCTGATCACCAAAAGTACTCTAAAAAGACACCGCAATGTGATTTTTGGAAAAACAATCTTCCAAATGCTACCTGGGGATATAGTAAGTTCCTACATTTAATGTGAATAGCTCATGAATGTCCGTTTTCGGAATAAAAGCCTATTTTTTTTGAAAAAGATGGCCCACATTGAGTTTCCCTAGTTTCTTTATCTCATAGGTTGAAGGTGTATATCTGTCGGCTATACCGATTAATACTTTTATAATTGTTTATTTCTTTGTTCTTCAAAATTTAAAAAGTTTGTCCATAGTCAACTGTTTCCCCAAATTCTTTTGTTAACTTTGCTCTAAGATCCTTGAAATCAGACCTTCAAGTAATACTTATCACTCACATCCAATGGGACAAACACGTTCAGTGCCTATGAATAGATACTTCTCACCACTAACGAGCACATCAAAAATGTATAAAAAACAAATTTCAATGTTTGTTTATCCCAGGCAGCATTTCAATTAAAAATCCTTTCACCCTAAATAAATAGTCTTGCATATATCCTTGTCTGCCACACCAAGTGCCAACTATTGTTTTGACAGTAGATATCTCTGTATGTATGTGTGGATGTATATTGGTTTACATACTCGTCCATTGTTTGAGAATGGCTCAAGTGTTAGCCAAATAAAAGCGGAAATACATTTAAAATACAATCACAAGTGTTTTTCTATGTTTAAGTGTTGTATCCTCCCCTTCATCATTATTTGTTTTCGTTTTTTTTCTGTGTTTTCATTCAAAACTTTCTTCTTTGTTAGCCAAATGTAAGTATTGGTATATGTGTGTGTTTCTTGGCTTGGTTTCTGGATGATGTTGTCAAGAAAATTTGTTATGCTCAATTTATTGTCTAAATAATGTTCTATTTATTTAGATATACTTTGGAAAAATATATAAATTTATTTTGTCAGTTGTTGGTGTTTATTAAATTTTGGAAACATTCTGAACATATGGAGATAATGGCAATGAGAAATGTTTGACACAATGACAATTGAGTATTTACGAAGATTGGTTGGGCGAAGCGAATAGAAAAAAAATAATTGCACCCAAACTTTTTTTAAATATTTGCATATTTTTAGGATGCATAGAAAATTAAGTCAGCTTTTAGGGAATCGTTAAAAAATAAAATACTTAGTTCGCTGATTGACTTTTATAAACATTTTTTGAAATGGTGTATACTTCTGGTATTTCTTTGAAAAGAAAATATTTCACATTTCTTTTATTCTTCTAAAGTAAATTCTCTACGCATTGATACCATTTATACAAATATTTAACAACATTCTCCAGATTTTTTTTTTTTTTTGCATGCACTTCACTGCCCCTCCGTGGCAACTGACATAAAAGAAAACAGCTTTTACTGCAATTGAACGTGACTTTTTGTGTAACGACATTTTGTGTGTATGTTTGTGCTGATGTAAATTTGTGAATTTTGTTGTAGTTCTATTTCGTATTCTTTTTTTCCTACTTCAATTCAAGCATTGCATTCAATTTCTCTAGATTTTTCAAATGGAAAATTTGTGCGATTTCAATTTTAGATAGTTGTTCATTTCTATTTTCTTCTGCTGTGAGCAAAGAAACATTTTGAACGTAGTCAGCAAAAATAGTAGTAGTCGGTCGAGTGGCAAAAAAGTGCGGATTCATTGAATAGTCTTTGTAGCAAAAATATTTACACTTTTCGAATTCGTAGTATGTCAGTCATTTGGTGTGTCAGCCATTTAAAAGAATTAGCTAAAGGTTTTTCTCTTTCATATTTGGTGAAAATTTGTTTCATTTTTTCACTGTTGCCTGGGCAAAATGGAAAAGGTTAGCAAGTGGCTAGCATTCGTTTATAAAGAAAGTAGTCATGTCTATGCCAGATGAATATTTGTTTCGCTTTGTTGGTATTTGCTTTTTACGTTTTTTTATATCATTCAAAAATGGTAACATTTATTTTTTATTTTTGCCTGTTTGACTTTGATACATCTGATTTTGGTTATTTGCCTAAAAGTATGCATCAGTAGTTAGTTTTGTGTTATGTCTCAGAATTGCCAATGATATGTCAGCTGTTTTCTTCCTCTAATACAGGTAACTTTTTGTCTTTCGAAGCTAAGTTTCCGTGGTTATATTTAAGCTACTTATACCAAAAATCCTTTAATATAAAATAAACATCCTAATTAAGTCTTTAAGGTATACTTTTAGGAGCTTAAGTAGATATTAATGACGAAGAAAAAAATGAAGTGTTTTTCGTTCACAATAAGACAACAAAAATGTATGATCGGTTTTGGAAATTATAACTGATTTAATAAATTTGTAATTTTGTTAAAATGATTTTCTATTACGAACCGTGTCAGAAAGTATGCAATTACACAGGAAAAAAAAAATTTACTCAATTTATGAATAGTGTTCAAAAATCGTTTCCAATGTTCAGATTTTTACATTGTATGAACCTAATTCATAAAGCAATAAATACTGGTTTCTTTTTTGAATGAAACATAAACGTGCAATATACATACGTCTATTCTCTTTTGTAAAATATGAAATAATTCATTCATTTCAAAATAATCTTCTTTAAAGTAAGAAAAAATTACTTATAATCAAAACTCCGTTATATTTTTTATAAATTTATTTTTTCTATAAAATTTTATTTTTTTATTTTATTTTGAAATTAGTTTTTTTTATTTCATTTTGTAATTATTGTTCCTTAAACGTTTTTCTTCTAATTGATTTTTCTTAATGAATTATGTATCTTGTGAATCACAACAATGTGAACCATATCTACATACATATTGAGTCCATCAGCACTAGCTTGAGTTATTAGATGTTGCATTTGTATTAAAGAAATTCAAAAATTGTATATGCGAAATAATTCTATTGATATTGTGAGTGTTTTCCGACATCAAACATAATCTGCAAGCGGCAATGGTGGTTGTTTAGGCTGTTGTGCTTTGTTGACACGGTGTCAATGTGCGTGTAGATACGTTGGAGGGGAGAAAAGACAAAAACAATAGAAGCAAAACCACAACACCAGAAAAAAATAATGGCGAATGTAGGGGAAACTAGAAAATTTATTTTTGTATTTTAGAAAAGCATTCATACTTTTGCCAAATTAGTATTGTGTACATGAGTAAAAAAATTTGTGCATTCACTTTAAAAGAGGTGCGTTCAAATTATGTACAAAAAGAATTATGAACGGAATTAATAAAAAATTCATACTTTTGTTTTTTTTTTTTTTTTTTGTGTATTAGCATATTTTGAACGTACGGTCTATGACTGATATCCCATTTTGCTTTACGTTTAATTGAAAATTTGGCCTTTCCGCTCTCTTCACACGTTACAATGTGGCCAAATTACGCATACTAGCTAATAAACACTAAAATAGTCGTTCGAATTAAATCGTGTCTGCTGATTCGATAAACCCCACATTAATGTTTGAGCCTATACAGGCTAAAAGTGGTGCAAAAATCCATTACTCTAAGAGCTCAGATCTACTTAACTAAACTCAAAGAATTTATCAGAAGTCTATTTTAGTCAGATATCTGTGATACACTAGAAGTTATGGTCAATTTTTTAAATTGTGAAAATTTACTCAATTGTTCCACGGGATCTTTTTTCATATCAGTAACAGAATGTGAGTCAAAACCCGCTGCACGTGTGTGTCCGACTACAAATAAACGCTAACCATCGACACGCGAGTTTTTTGTTGACAAAATAAAAACCAGATGACGGTGTACATGTAAGCGTTTAAACAATCCTTAATGTTCGTATGCGTGGCATAATATGTAGTGTGTTCGGCTACAAATCTGAAGATCGCATGATGAAATCTAGCAGAGTGCAAAATATGAAATTTTCTAAAAACATATTTTTTTTAGCTTATTTTTTAACTTCTAGTGGTTACTGAATAACTAGTAATTCAGTGTGACATGGGTTAGTAGGGGGTTTTGTAAGTAGTGGATATGATCAATATAATGAGTAGCGTTTTTTAAGACTTTTTTCTTATAATCAATATTAAAACAACCATAACTTTTGCGCGCAATAACCAAAATTAATATCTCATGCAGATTCGAGAAAGGAATTTTTTCTCAATCCATACCCCAAAAATCTTTCATGTAGCTTCAACAATTAGTTTTAGTTTTTTTTTTTTCAAATGGAATATTATAAAAGTAAAAGAGGTATAGTCGGACTGGGCCGAGCATGTGATACTCTACACCACTTGTGTCCTTCAACAAAATTAAAATGTGTATTAAACAAGTAATGAAGTAACAGTCGGCTTTGCAGACAGAGATATAACCTCAGCATATGTGAATTGAAACTTTCATCTACGGACAGATCGAATGAATTTAGGGTCTTTTCAGATTTTGTCTCTTTTTGGACATTTGAACTAGCCGACAAAAATGTGGATTAGGATTAAAGTTCAAAAATGTTGCGGAGGATGAACTTAACGGTATGGATCGACATTGTCCATTATGGAAGTGGATCTTATTTTGGGAGTCATAACTTTTCGAAAGTTATAACGCCCACTACACTATTTTCATATGTAATTCGAATAATTTCAGTTATAATTCGAAACATTTCATTTGTAATTTGAGAACTTCATTTGAAATTCGAATTACTTTATTTGTAATTTGAGAATTCCATTTGATATACTAATTATTTCATTTGTAATTAGAAAATTTCCATTTGTAATTTGAATTTTTTTCATTTAAAATTCCAAATGAAAGACTTCGATTTACAAATAGAAAAAATTCAAATAAGAAATGGAAAAATTCGAATTACAAATGAAATAATTGGAATTACAAATGAAGAAATTCAAATTGCAATTGAAATAATTCGAATTTCAAATGAAATTCACAAATTACAAATGAAATAATTCGAAATTCAATTGGAAATCTCAAATTACAAGTGAAATGTTTCGAATTTCAAATGAAATAATCAAATTACAACTGAATTTCTTCGAAATACATGTGAAAATGGTGTAGTCATTCCAGTGGGTCATCGTATAAGTTTCGGATCAGTATGACAGGAAGCATGCATTTGTCCACGGATAACATAATATCGCTGTAAACAGGACCACAACGAACAGCATCGGTATACATTTCCAAACGATCATCGAACATACCCTAAACTGCACTAAGACACAAATGTTGAACTTTTGTGGGTGAGATACCCTAAAGAGAGGACCATTATGGGTCATTTTAGAAGCTAAACTAAATTTGGACAAAATATTAGGATATCCGAAGTTTGGACTAAATTGGTTGCCCCCTTCAAGAGATATGGTGCATACCATTTTAGTGACATTTTTTAAATATTGCACACAGAGAAGAGATATTGTTGGAACAATCATATTCTAAGAACAAAATAGTGTATTTTAAAAATCCGAAAATATATATTATTGTTTCAACCATATATTTTTTATTAAGAAACATGATGACACAAAATATATTGTTGAGCTAATAATACATATTTAGGAATTTTAAAATACACTATTTTGTTCTTAGAATATGATTGTTTCAACAATATTTTTTCTCTGCGTGTGGGGGGAAGTTTTGGAAGTTGTGCACATCTTCGAGCTGCAACTAGTTTGGACAAAATATGACGAAGGCCAAATTTTGAACCAAATCAGTAGATCAGTTCGAGAGTTATCGTCCTCTCCACCCACCCACTACATATGGTGCCATAGGGATTTTTTACAGTTTTCGGGCTTTCTCAAGAAGTATGGACTTGCCCCTGAAAACATTTTTACCGTCGTAATGGGGGCAGCGAGTGCAAATTGCTTCAACAAAAATCAAAGTGATTCGACAGCAGGTCTTAAAGGAGTGGACAAATATAGAGCATAGTCGAACATGATCTACACATATGAGGATGTGTAAAGTATGGCTAAATCGATCACTCCCTTCAAGAGTTATCGTGCGCACAATTTTTCCGAACATTTTTTAACTTTTATGGGGGAGTTTCGTGAAGGAGTGGCACGGTGCTCTTGAAGCAACTTTAAATGGAAGGTGCTTACACCTGGAAAGTTATTGGAGATTCTGAAACTACAGCGTTCATACATGAAAAAAATCAAAAAACAAAAAAAAAAATCACCGGAGCGCTTTAGGGGTTTCACGATTTTGCTTGGAAACCGCAAGTCTTATCGAAATGGGACTAAACAAAATGTTGAAGCTATGAAAATTCTTAACAAGATAATTTCGTAGGTTTTACCGTAATTCAGATATTGAAGTTTAAATTTCGATAAAACTTGCGGTTTCCAAGCAAAATCGTCAAAACCTAAAACCCCCTAAAAATGTCAACTTGAATCGCGATTTATTTAAAAAGCGCTCCAGCGATTTTTTTGTTTTTTGATTTTTTTCATCAATGAACATTGTAGTTTCTGAATCCGAAAAACTTCCCAGGTGTAAGCACATTCCATTTAAAGTTGCTTCAAGAACACCGTCTTGGACCGATATGGCTTATCTACGAACTTAAACTAAGTTGGACAAAATATTATGAAGGCCAAATTTTTCGACCGAATCGACAGGCCCGTTCTAGAGTTATCTTGCGCTCCGACCACTACACACGGTGTCATGGGGGGTTTTTTGCACCTTTCAGGCTATTTTCTCAGGAAGTATGGACGTGCCCCTGATGAAAATTGTGCCGCCGTTAGGAAGTGGTTGGCAGTGAACAAAAGTTGTTACAGCAAAATTCAAAGCGATTCACGAGCAGGTCTTAAACTGAACTATTCCGAAATTTTGTGTGAGAGGTACCCGAAGGAATGGCCGGATTGAGTCCATATTGGAACCTCATCTAAGTCTGCTAGAAATTTTACGATGTGCAAAGTATAGACCAAATCGCTTACTCCCTTCAAGAGCCATAGTGAGCACAACATTTCAGAACTTTTGTGGGAGAGGTACCGTAAGGAGTGGACCGATACAACCCATTTTCGAACTTAAACTAAGTTTGGACAACATATTACGAAAGCCAAATTTTGGACCGAATCGGTTGATCCGTTCGAGAGTTATCGTGCGCTCCAGCCACCCAGACAGACGGACGGACATGGCTTAATCAACTCCAAATTGTCTGAAACAGATTTCGTCCAACATACTTGGAGTCTAAAACCATTATTTCGACAGTGGCACGTGTTAACATATTCCAATTGTGCTCAAACTATGGCAATCTTAAAATTTAACAAAACTAAACACTTTAGGGGGTGCCGCATAAAAAAATCAGACAACGATTTTTTAAAACCAGTCTAATAAACACTTTACTTTGGCACTTAGTTTTAAATGCTCATTAAGATAAATTTATTGTTTAGAAGTTTTTCTCACTCCAGTTGGTATCCTGTATAAATAGTGAAAAAAATATATTTATGTTTTTATTATTTATACAATACTCCAAACATTCAGTGAATAATTATAGAAATTCATTTGCAAAAAACAGATATCTTTTCTTACCCTTTAAAAAAATTCTCGGGAACTTTTTTATATGATTATTGTGTTTAATCTTCTCTTTACATGTTCTTCATATTATCTGGTTTATTATTGGTTCAACAAAAGTCTAAATACTTCAATTTAGTTTCACTAATTAAGCTAATTATTCAAATATATGGTATGCATGAGGCATATTATTAGGCGCTTGCTTTGTTAAGCATTTTTACCATGTTTTGTTTTGTTTTTGTCTCTTCAACATAACAACATGGTATTTTTTAGTTTCTTTATCTAATTATACTAAGTACCTCATTCAATAGAATATGTGATGCATACTTTTAGGCATGTTATTGCTACACATAGCATTGCATATATTTTTCACATGAGATTTTGTTTTGTTTTCTTTTTCATTTATTTATTCCATTAGCTCTGAAAAAAAAAGAAATTTACTCTCACATCATCATCATTTTCACATAACTTATCCAATTGGGTGGCAACAATTTGGCAATTCGTTTGGGAACTACATTCATTCTGTGGGTTTAGACTTAAGTGGATTTGTTAAACAAACTATACACGTATTTCAGATACAATACCGCATAATAGACTCAGACTGATTGTGGTACATAATAAGCTGCAACAAGAACACATACTGTGCCAAGTACGTGGTCTGTGGTTTTTGAATTTTTGAATAAATGCCCAGCGGGTGGTGGACAGATGTAGTAGTAAATACAAGTAGCCAAAAAAACAGACAGATTCTAAAGAAAACATATTTATAGGCATCAATTGGTATTTTATTGTGTGTTTCTGTGCTTGTTTTAAGGTCTTATGAAGTTAATGCTTCTGTGGGAATCAGCATTAAGGTTTTTTTATTACGGAAATTATTGTTAAGCAGATAATGAAATGTTAAGTGAGGGGATGTTAAGCGTAGTCCTGTAATTAATGATCATATAAAATGCACGTGAATGAATACATATTAAATGAGGTACTTTATCGATCCTACATGAAACAAATAGGCGGGGCCATAATCGGATAGGCGAACTTTTGATATCAATAAAATATTACATAAGACCAAAGGAATTTCCCAGCAAAATTAATTGGAAGTAGTGCAATGTAGACTAGTTCTTTCACGGCATGTTTCGATGCAGTTCTAACGGAGTTGTGAAAAAGGCACTCCATTCCTCACATTTTATGCGCATTCAGATGCGATCCAACGACTGACATCCATTTCTCAAATTTTAACAGCATCCGGATGCAGTCCAAATGAAGTCGTTACATTTTATTAGCAGTTGTTAGAGGTCTCTACAAGTACATAAGTGCAAAAACAGGAAAAAAAACATTTCCAAAAATTTGTTATAAAAGCTCCGTTCCTTTACGTGCAAAAATCTTCAAGTTTTACCACTTTTTACTCGAAAAGTGTTCCTTTACTTGACAATAGCCCAATACTTCTAAATCAACTAAAATGGTGATAAAAAAGAAGGGAATAATTTCCAAAACACGATCCACTTTGGCCCAAATGTATTAGCAAAAGGTAAGCATTTATTCGGAACGCCCACAATAATTAAACAAACGAATTCAAACATTTTTGTAATTTGCTAATTTGTTCGTTTTGGACAAAAACTTAACAATGTTATCCTGAAATAATTATCACACACCCCTCATCGAATTCAACACACCCTCATTGACGGGGGGAAAATAATAACGACACGTTTGGTTAAATAATTTTTTAATGTGTCACTGATTTTCAATGTCCATCACAAACACCACCACCATCATTGCTGCCACATCGACATCACCACTTTGGCAAAAATGACCAACATCACCAGCAAATGTTGTTGTTGTATTTAGTGACGTTTTTGCCAAACAATAAATACCACACTACTAACGAACTCAGATGTGTGTAAGTCTGTATATGTCACGCATATTTCCTCCACAGCAGCAACAACAATACCAATGAATTCGGGTAAATGTGGTCACTTTGGAGCAAGACCGCAATCATAGCCAGTCGATGAAACGACGATGATGTTCATTCTTATCACAGCGTAGAAAATGACAAAAGCAATTTTCTGCATAAACGCTCCAATGCCAATACCTGTAAAATGTCAATAACATTCACTCAGCCTTTGTTTTGCATCCCAGTTGTGGGTGGGGTGAGGGTGGTCGTATGTGACTATGTGGCATTATAAACAGATACAAAATGAGTAACCATATCACACCTCCCACATATGAAAGTGGGATGAATCTTTTTTTGCCTAGAATGTTAATTGGTTTAAATTGAAAAAGTTTTTCTTGTTAAGTTTTCTAACGTTTTCTTTGCCATAGAAACTGAAGGTAGGTTACGTTGGGTACTAATGTTAACTTCATCTTAATGTTAACTTCATTTAACATTCACGAAACCAATCAAATGCTACTTGGTCTCAATGGCAGTTGAGCTAACTAAGTATATTCTGAATCTAAGAAATAATACTTCGTATTGATACGGACGAAAAAGATGTGTATGTTTCCTTCGAAGAAAAAAAAACTTAAAATACCGCAAAATCATCTGTTGTTTATGATCTAAAAACCATTAAAGGACAACATAACAATGTTTGTCCAACTAAAATGAAACGGAATTGTCCAACATATCCCTCCTAACATTTAATGGAAGAAAAAGAAAAAAACGTCCATAAATTCTTAAATAAATATTGGATATTGACAGGACGCCCACTTGGAAACTTAGTAAATAAATACAGACAGTGTTTTTGCTCACTTCTTGTGTGGACATGTATGCTTTGTTCTCTTTGTTAGTAGTTCTTTTTCTTACATTCCTTCGAAATATATTTATCCTTGTTGTATTCCTGCAAACATATGGACAGCTGATGACAGGGTATATGAAACATATACAAATATTTTTTCTAAATACAGTACAGTGAGTACATATAAGAAATATTTTAGTTTACAAAAACAGTACCTCAAGTTCTATTTACAGTAATGATCAGTTAACGTTATAAAACCTTAACAGGCACTGTACTACATCAAATTTCAAAATAGACATCGACGTTTTAAGTTTTAACTAGGACAAATAAACTTTTTATAAAATTCATATTTAATAAAATCCATTACATACATACATACATATGTACGTATGTTAGCACATCATCCCTGATGCCAGAAACTTGACATAAGCCATTTTTCCTTTTTGGATCTTATTATTTAAATCAAGGGCTTCCATACTCAATATGAATTTTGCGATATCATCTTCAAGTTTCCATCCGAGTTTTGAACTTTCCTTAGTGCATATACAGTCAAACGGCCCGTATTCATATTCCTCCTTGGCGTGGGCATCTTTATCCATCCTATTGATATGACCAAGCCAACGGAAGTGTTGTAACTCCTTTTTTCATTCAAAGTTGTGTGTTCTAATTTTACCGACTTTTGTCGTTAGCCAAAAAATGAGTTAAAAAATTGCACCGTTTGGTTTTGAAAGGGGTTTTAGAAGCACCCTATGGTTTGGAAAGGACCTTTAGAAGCACCATTTGGTTTGGAAAACGTATCTAAAAGCTTCGTTTTGATTTGAAACGGTCTTTAGCAGCACCCTTCGCTTTGGAAAGGGTCTTTAGCAGCACCCTTCGCTTTGGAAAGGGTCTTTAGCAGCACCCTTTGCTTTGGAAAGGGTCTTTAGCAGCACCCTTTGCTTTGGAAAGGGTCTTTAGCAGCACCCTTTGCTTTGGAAAGGGTCTTTAGAAGCACCCTTTGGTTTGGAAAAGGTATATAAAAACTTCCTTTTGATTTGAAACGGTCTTTAGCAGCACTCTTTGGTTTGGAAAGGGTCTTTAGAAGCATCCTTTGGTTTTGAAAGGGTTTTTAGAATAATCCTTTGGTTTTGAAAGGATTTTTGAAAGCACCCTTTGGTTTGGAATCTTCAGAAGCAACAGTTCTTTTAGAAAGGGTCTTTAGAAACACCTTTTGGATTGAACACGGTATTTAGAAGCACCCTTTGGATTGGAAACGGTCTTTAGAAGCACCCTTTGGTTTGGAAAGGGTCTTTAGAAGCAGCATTTGGAATGAAAAGAGTCTTTAAAAACACCCTTTGTATTTGAATGTACCCTTTGGATTTGAAATGACCTTTAGAAACAGCCTTTGGATTTGAAAAGGTCTTTAGAAGCACCATTTGGATTTGAACGGGTCTTTAGACGATCCCTTTGGTTTGTCTGGGTCTTTAGAGGTACCGTTTGGATTTGAACGGGTCTTTAGAAGCACACTTTGTATTTGAAAGGGTCTTTAGACGAACCCTGTGGTTTGGAAAAGCTCTTTAGAACCCATTGGTTTGGGAAGGGTTCCTAGAACCACCTTTGTATTTGAAAGGGTCTTTAGAAGCACCCCCTTGATTTGAAAGGTTCTTTGGAAGCACCTTTTGGTTTGGAAAGGGTCTTTTGAAGTACCATTTAGTTTGGAAATGATCTTTAGAAGCACCCTTTGGTTTGCAAAGGGGCGTTTTGAAACACTCTTTGGTTTGGATAGGGCCTTCAGAAGTACCCTTTTGTTCGGAAAAAGTCTTTGAACCACTCTTTCTTTTGGGAAGAGTCTCTAGAATCACCCTTTGGTTTGGAAAGGGTCTTTAGAAGCACCCTTTGGTTTGGAAAGGGTCTTTAGGAGCATCCTTCGATTTGGTAAGGGTCTTTAGAATCGCCTTTTGGTTTGAAACGTATCTTTAGAAGCATCCTTTGGTTTAAAAACAGCCTTTTTACCCTTTGGTTTGGAAAAGACCTCTAGAAGCACCCTTTCTTTTGGAAAGGAGTCTTAGGAAACACCGTTTCCTTTGGAATGGGGTCTTAGATAACACCGTTTTCTTTAGAAAGGGTCTTTAGAAGCACCCTAAGCACCTTAAGCATTCTTCGGTTTAGAAAGGGTCTTTAGAAGCGCATTTTGCTTTGGAAAAGTTCTTTATACCATATATGTACCGATATTCGTTTCAGACAATTTGGAGTCGATTTAGCCACGTCCGTCTGTCTGTCTGGATGGGTGGTGAGCGAGATAACTCTCGAATGGATCAACCGATTTGAACCAAGTTTTGGGTATCGTAATAATTTGTCCAAACTAAGTTTAAGTTCGAAAATGGGCCATATCGGTCCACTCCTTTGGGTACCTCCCCCACAAAATTTCTAAATGTTTCTGTAAAATGGTGTAAACGATAACTCTCGAAGGGAGCAATCGATTTGGTCTAAACTTTGCACATCGTATTCTTCCTTCTGAGATATAGATCGGGTACGAATATGGACTATATATATCCACTCCTTCCGGTACCTGCCACACAAAATTCGGATAAAGTAAAGTTTAAGAGCACCTCGCGGATAGTTATGAAATTTTTTCAGCATGTTGTCCTTGCGGCTCCCTTTACGACGGTACAATTCTTTGCCTGCACAAGTCCATACTTCCAGTGATATTGGCCTAAAAGCTCCAAGAAACCCTGACGGCACTAACCAAAATGGCAAATCCGCAACATAATTCTCGCAGGGAGTTTCTGATTGGTGCAGACTTGGTACATCGTATTATTTCATCCAGTCATGTATCAGGTTGGAATATGGACTATATCGGTCCACAACTTCGGGTACCTTCCGCACAAAATTCGGAAAAAGCGAAGTTAAATCTCCTCTTAGATCGCTTTGAATCTTTTTTCAGTAGGGTACATTTACAACGGTACAATATTTTCCGGAGTAAGTCCATACTTCTCCCCTGCCAGCACATACTAAAATGGTTATTGTGCAAGATACCTCAAACACTTTTTCAAAAAATTCGTCCATGAAATTTGCGTACGATAAATTGTTTGTATACGTCGATCATTTGGTATTGCCCCACATTACGGTACCTACAGCTTCCACGTATTTTAAAGCAAATTCGTGATTGTTGTGATTGTAAAAATGCTCTCAAACACCGTGGTAAATCTGGAAACTAGGTTTTACAGTATCCGATTTGCCATAAATCTAGTTGTGAATAGACTAAGTTCCTAACTATTAATTTAAGAACTTGACAATAAAGAAATTTACCATAAATCCAACACCTAGCTCATGTATCATTTCATGGCAACTACTATACAGTGCGTAATCAAATTCAATCACACTTTCATTAAGGCGATAATATTAGCTTTATACTTTCAAAGTACAAGAGAGGATATTTCTAGCCCTCCGGAAAAACACTCAGCACAAATAGAACAACAACACTGTTGTGTAATATATTTAATGCCTGTTACTCATCTAATCTAATTTTTTCATTTCTTTAATTCCAGGTATGTTGAAAATTCTTCAACTTTTATTTTATCAAGGTTCGGTAAGTTTAAAAACTCCAGCATCTCTTAAATCATTTATTCTTTTATACTTTTCACTTGTAATTTAATACGCAATTGTTTATTAAGTGTTAGGTAATTAAATGCAACTTGAGCACTTTTTCTCTTCGCAATGCTTGGTTTTGACAGATGCTAAGAATCAACTACACAATACAATGTCGCTTTGTCTAAATTGTGCGTGCGATTTTCTTTCAATGTGTTCTCGAAATATTCAATAATTTTTGCCTGGAATAACTCTTCTAATTGAATATATAGTCCATTTAGCAATTTTACCAAAAATACGCAGAAAAATACAAAATTGTAGAATTATTTTCACATTACCGTCATGTGGCCCGTATTTATACGTCGCTCATTTTTATGGCATGGCCTAGCCAACGCAATCGTTGCATCTCGATACGTTTAACTATACTGATGTCGTTGTATAGCAGATATAGCTCGTGGTTCATACGACGTCGATATTCACCGTCAACGCAGATTGGCCCGTAGATTTTTCGAAGAATTGTTCTCTCAAACACACCAAGCACTGACTTATCTGCTCAAGCAAGTACCCAGGCTTCGGAACCATACATTAGCACGGGTAGTATCAGTGTTTTGTAAACCGTTGTTTTTGTTTGGCGAGATGTGGCTTTGTTTTTAAACTGTTTACTAAAGCCAAAGTAGCATATGTTAGCCAGTACTAACCTTCCTCTTATTTCACAACTGATGTTGTTTGTTGTGCCAAGCCTTTAACTACCTCCAAATTATACAAGACCAATTTATACAAACTTCAAAATTGGTCCGAGGTCTATGAACGCATTCCGCGTCGACACCATCAACTTTGTCTTTTCGCCGTTTACCGCCAGACCCACTTTTGCTGATCGCCTTCGACCTTCTTAAAGGTATCAGTTACTTCATTTACTGATCATCCCATGATATCAATGTCATCAGCATATTTTGACATTTGAATCTCCCTGTCTGAAACCCCTATTGGTACTGAACTGTTCAAAGAGGTTCTTTTCTATTTTAACTGAAGACCTAGTATCAGTTAAAGTCATCTTTCAAAGCCGAATGAGCTTTGCGGGGATGCCAAATTTAGATATAGCTTGGAATATCTTTTGGCGTAGGACACTGTCGAAGGCTGCCTTATAATCGACAAAAAAGTGGTAGGCATCGGTCTACATCTCTTGAGTCTTCTCCAGGATTTTCCGCAGGGTAACTATCTGGTCAATGGTGGATTTGCCAGGTCTAAAGCCGCATTGGTATGGTCCAATTATTTCTTTGACCATAGGCTTTAGTCGTTAGCATAATATCCCTGACACTACCTTGTAGGCAATACGGAGAAGACTTATGCCCCTATAGTTAGAGCATACAGACTTATCTTCTTTTTTTTGTGGACGGGACACAGGATGCTCAGGTCCCCATCGTCGGGAACGCGTTGGTTACCTTATCAGCGTGTCGCCCCCGGTTTTCAACAGCTCGGCTGGTAAGCCATCGGCTCCTGCTACCTTATTATTCTTCAACCGACGTATTGCTGTCTTTACCTCATCTTGGCTGGGCGGTATATATTCAATACCATCTTCTGGGATTGGATCTGCGGTATATTCGCCGTCTTCGCTATTATTGGATACCATTAGTTTGGCAAATTTTTCTTTCTATCTATCTGTATCAGTTACCAAATTACCATGCTGGTCTCTACAGGAGGATGTGGCTGTACCAAAGCCATCAGTGTGATGTTTCACTCTTTGGTAGAACTTTCGGACTTCAATCTGGCTCCTGTACATCACGATTTTTTCACACTCCCGCTTTTCCATTTCTTTCTTTTTCCTGCGGAATTCTTTTCCTTTCTCCTCTTCTTTTCTTTTCTCCTCTCTTCTTTTCTCCCGATACCACTCTCGTGCGCTACGCGTTGCTACTGAATGTAAAGCAATCATGAACAAGAAGAGAGCATTTGTATGGTGAATCGTACGAAAACGTAAAGGCGAGTGCTCATCTTGTTTATCTATGATGTAGAGTAGCCCTATATGCCGCATTTTCCCTTCGGTAGCAGCGGCTGTTTTCATGGAGTGGGCAAAACTTTGCATTGTGTTATATGTTATTGGGACGTGGAGTGCTTTGACTAAGTAATTGGGCCAGTTGAGTGGAAAATGATGTGGCTATCCGTTGTGATTGCAGCTTACCGATGTCTAACTTTCGTGTTGTGTCTTTTCGTACTTTATTTGCTACGTTTAACCGGGTACGTACCTTTGCTGCAACAAGGTAATGGTCCGAGTCTATGTTTGCTCCTCGGAACGAACGTACATCCAACACGTCGATGAATGTCTCCCATCTATCACAACGTGATTAATTTGATTTCTTGTTTTCTGATCCGGAGACAGCCAGGTGCCGTTATGAATGTTGAGATGCCTAAATCTGGTTCTGCTAACGACCATGTTTTTTGCCGCTGCGAAGTCCATCAGGCTCATTTCATTGTCAGATGTTTCACTATGTAGTCTGAATTTCCCGACTATTAGGCCAAAGATATTTTCCTTTCCACTTTTGACATTAAAATCGCCTAAAATAATTTTAATGTCAAGGGCAAGACAACGGTTATATGTTTCTTCTAAGCGATCATAGAATATATCTTTGGTCTGTTCGTCCTTGTCTTCGGTTGGAGCATGAGCGCAGATAAAGCTAATGTTGAAGAATTTTGCTTTTATACGTAGTGAAACATCAAGTCTTTCATTCACTGGAGTGAAGCTGGAGACCAAATGTTTTAACTTCCGACCATCTAAAAATCCGCAGCCAAACTCATGCTTTGTGTCATGTCAGCTATAATACAGTGCGTCACCTTTACGTGTTCTTGTGATGCTTTTCCCAATCCATCGTATTTCCTGTATGGCAGTAATATCATCCTTGTATTTTTCATGTACATCTGCCAATGCGTAAACTGCACCTTCTCTATAAAGAGCGCGAACATTCCAGGTGCAGATTCACAGATCATGGTCCTTAAAACGTTTGCGGGGGTCGTCAACTTTGGACTGTTTCTCTTTTCTTTCGTTTTTTCATAGTAGGCTGCTTTTTCTAGGGGAGGGTTACTAACCCGACGCCTAAACCCAAGTTTATAACGGTCTTATGGGTGAACGCGCGGCACACGTTAGGTAACACCACGGGGAGGTCAGTATCCATGAGATGAAAGAGGGACCAAGTTAAATCCTGGGCTTTGGCACGTCATAGCCGGTCAGGACCTTGGTATCTTTCATCCCCTACGTCAAAGTATGCGTACGGGTTTCAACTATCTTCTCCATTAGACGAATTTAGGTTCAATCCGAATTTTTTTAATTTAATTTTTAAAATATACAAAATCTTATCCTTACCTATGACTCAATCATGACCAAGAAGAGAGCATTTGTATGGCGAATCGTACGAAAAATTAAATGCCAGTGCTTATCTTGTTCATCTACGCCTATGACTATTGCAGATCAATAACGCTGTTAGTCAAAGAACACTGTATATATGTTTATTAGGGTTTTTTTGTATTACAGAATATGTACTTCAGAAATTCCAGGTTCAATATAGATCCCATACTGTTTAGATCAAGAGGGCTGAAGAAAATACACATTTGAAACTAAAAAAAGCAAAAAATATCATCCCATAACAAAGTTTTGTCATTCATTCCATTGTCAAACCTTAAGTAAACACATCATCAGTGATCAACACAAACTAAGTGTCAAGCACTCTACATAGCTCTTAATTTATATTGAAATAACTTCGTTTGGAGGATAGTTTACCGATCTACCACACAAAACATTTAGCAAGTCATCTCTATTGACACTAAACAACAATCATCGCAGCGAACGAACTTCTTTACTCTCATTTTGCGTCTTCATAAAACGGAAAAAAGTTTCAAGTACTTTCTGCCAGCATTTGTGTGTGTATGTTTTTGGAGGGAACCTTTTCTTGGAAATGAAAATGAATTTATTTTGCATAGCTTACAAAAGTTTGATTCTCGATAAAGCATGAAACTCCATAATGCCCGCTCGCACACACACACACACACTGGCATATCTTCATCAGCATTAATTGTTGTCTACATCTCCTGTGGTGCATTTTTTTACTGCTCTCCAATATGACCGACCCGTAACTGTTCCTTCCTCAATATATGGGCTGACTGGCTGGCCGGGTATAGGTTCGTTCGGTCGGTCGCCCATTTGCTCGCTTGCACACTCACAATTGAAATTTCAAATAATTCAAGTGCTTTTGTCTTTGCTGTTGCTGCTGCTTTTTCGTTTTCATTCGTCTCTTTGGGAAAAAATATAGACTATGATGAAATTCTCAAGTGCTTAGATGCCAGAAAATTTGTATTTGTTTGTTGTGCGTTTTTTTATTTATTTAGTTTGTATATGAAACCCCACGAATATATTAAGGTGGGTTATTTGCTGGTGAATACTTATATAAAACACTTTGTTATTTTCCTATAACCGAATAGTTATTTTTTGAAACCGATGTCAGAAAATACTTTAAGAGCCTTCCAAATTCCGTATATCGTCAGCTTGAGTTGGTCCCGACGAGAATGAACCAGAATAAAATACTTACACTGTAATGTCTTGGGCGATTGCATCAGGTTGAGTGCCACTCAGTGTAACCACTGAGTAATTTCTCGGGCTCACATCCCACAACATGTATAAGTTGTTCGCATCGTCCGGATCTTAAGTAGGCTAAAACCACTCGAGTTTTCCTTCGAAGATGACATTCTTATGCTGCAATTGGTCTCCGAGTATGACATTCACACTGTATCTTTGTACTACCTGCACAACTGCATCAATCCTGTCTCATAGGCTCGATGATTTAGTGGTTCTCGCTTTTACCTCTAGACCTCTCTCTCCAGATCATGAAGTGATCCTGGTAGGGATGCTCAAGTGACTAACAACCAAGGAGGTACTGCATCGACAACTTATTGTAGCGTTGACGTACCAGTAAAATCTTCATCTTCTCATGAAGTGGACCCAATGATGTTATGAGGAGGTACCCTGTTGCAGTCCTCAGGTCGGAATTCTGGCAGGTGTGAATATTATTCCACTGCATATCATCACACTGGCGCCACATAGCTTACCACAGACCGGCCTATGGTTTTATAAGATCTGATCTTTTGTGCAAATAGCTGTAGTTTGCACGGATGAATTAAGCATGCTGTTGAACGTCACATCCATGTCCATTTGATCGTGGCAGAAATGCTCAAGTCATTAACAACCAAGGATGTACTGAATCAACAACGTATTGTTGCGTTGATGTACCAGTAAAATCTTTATCTTCTCATGAAGTGGGTCCAATGGTGTTATGAACAGGCACCCTGTTGCAGTCCTCAGGTTGGAATTGTGGCAGGTGTGAATATTCTTCCATTGCATACCACCACCCTGGCGCCGCATAGCTTACCACAGACCAGCCTATTGTTTTATAAGATCTGGTATTGTCGCAAATAGCTGTGGCTTGCGTGGATGACTTAAACATGCTGTTAAACTTCACATGCAATATCTTGGGTGATTAGTGGTCGGAATCAGGGCACCATTGACCAATATGTTCAGGGGGAGCCTCATTTCAGACGTCCAGGTGGTGAACAGTGTGACAGTGGATTTAGCGGCGGATATTTCATGCATTTAACTTATCATTATTATTATCGGCGATGGACCCGTTGCCATGATTATACCATCATCCGCACACATTACGATCTCTATGCAGTGTGGAGAGTGTAGCATTTCAAAAAGGTAGAGGTTAAACAGTTCCGGATATATCACACCGCCTGGGCATTTTGCGGAAGCCATGCTGATGTTGGGCAACTGTGAATCTCCTTCTCATCATGGGCAGGAGTAGTGCCTCTAAAAGCATTGCTAATGGCAACACGAGGGAGATCGGCCTGTAGCACTCCAGGCTTCTTATATAATATGGGTGGCTAATGATAGATTGAGGACACTTGTAAAATACTCAGTTGCTGAAAAATTACCATTGAGATTCGGTGTGGACCCAATGCTTTGGATGATTTTGAGTTTTGGATGACTTCTGCAACATAGATAGTTCATCGTAAATTGTGGTGGTACCTACTCGGCTTAAGTTCGCTTTGAAAAGTGGGAAGCTCATCACGCTCATTTGGTCTGATTTCGGGTATTCTGCCAACAGGTATTTAGCTAGTGGCTGCAGCAGTAATAATGTGCCGGGATTTTTCTCTGCTACCGGAGGATCTGAGTCAATGGGAAGTTCTCTGAGGCTGTGATTTGTAAATTCTCTGATTATTTGCCAATCATCTTTTCCACGGTTCAGGGGTTATGAAGTAGAGTTGTTCTGTTTACGGATGCGATGATCGGAAGATCGTCAGAGCCACGGGGAAAAACGGATTTGCAAGGACACGTCATTTATCAGCCCGGGTGCCAAAATGGTGATGTTGGGGGAGCAATCTCTAGGAAGCTGTGGAAGCTCTGGGTCTGTTTACGGATACGATGATCGGAAGATGGTCAGAGCCACGGGAAATAACGGATTTGCCAGGACACGAAATTTGTCAGACCGGGTGCCAAAATGATATGTCAATCTCCTCTTATCCTCGCAGGATCGCCTTCATTCTATTCTGGAGCTATCTATTTGATCCGCCAACGCTGGACGGCATGCCATAGCTCTTTATGATCATTGAAGTCCTCTAGAACCAGACGGTTATTGCCCTCCAATAACGAACTAATGTTGGGCATACAACGCAAGATATAGCTATTTATCGGCGGATGCCATATACTGCTACCCCATACAGTCTATGTATGGGCCAATAGAGTTAAACTCAAGCGGGATAGGTCTGCACTGGACTGACTGGTGTATAAGGAAGGCAATTCCTCCTTCTCGGCTTCTTGTACGATCCTTCGGTAAAACGTAGTTACCATCGCAAAGTTGCAAAATGCAGGTGACGGTGAGCTTTGTACCCTGAGTCGCGGCGATCATGATGTTTCTTCGACTCGCTGACTTTGTTGCAAAGACCGTTGCATTTGAGTTGCAGGAATGATGCATTTCCGGGGCGCTGAACAACAACTTGGGGTTTTATATGCTGAGTTTGCTGTTGTTATGGAGACTGCAGGGGTGTCTCGTATTCAGACAACGATGATGATTCCGACGACGAAGTTGGAGACACTATGGTAGTAGCCCTGGAGTCAATTAAGACCTGAGTAGCCTCTGAAGTGCACACATCCTCTACATCCATCACATGATGTGATTCACATCTCACCGCAGTTGACATTAGGTGGATGCGGTTGTGGCAAACGAAGCAGATCCATGGCCCGGGGTTCTTTTTTCTTCCGGCATCGACCAAAACTGTTCGGAGTAGGCATTCCGAGATATATTGCGGCACCAGTGGTGAAAAAAGTACACGAACACAAACGAAAAATTCCTCGGAATCAATCCGGTGCAGAGAAGAACCGTAGAGCGGGATTTTTAGAGCTTTTGTGGCGTTATTTCTGGAAGTATGGACTTTCCACTGAAAATATTTTCAAAACGATCTGAAATATGTCCTTGAACTGCATTCTTGTGAACATTATTGACTTTAGGTACCCGAAGGTTTGATCCGATATAGTCCCTATTCGAACCAGGTTTATACACGGAAGAAATATTACGTTGTGCAAAGTTTGAACCAAATCAGTTTAAGAGTTATTGTCACGAAATATTATGAACTTTTTGGGGGAGGTACCAGAAGGAGTGTACCAATAGGGTCCAACCTCAAACTATATCTACGTTTAGATAGAATAAAACGAGATCCAAATTGGTTGAAATGTTTCAGAGTTATAGTGCGCACCAGCCAGAATTTCAACCAAACCCTCGTGCCTGTGACCCTTTTTTATACCCTCAGCCCGCACGATAACTCTCGAACCAAATTCTGGGTATTGTAATATTTTGTCCAAACTTAGTTTAACTTCGAAGATGGGACATATCGGTCCCCTCGGTTCTAAATTTTTCTGTAAAATGGTTTGAACGATAACTCTCGAAGGGAGCAGTCGATTTGGTCCAAACTTTATTCTTTCCTGACATAGATCGGGTTCGAATATGGACTATATTTCTGTCCACTCGGGTACCTCCTACACAAAATTCTGTTAAAGTGAAGTTTAAGAGCACCTCGCGGATAGTTGTGAAATTTTTTCTGCAGGTTGTCCTTGTGACTCCCTTTACGATGGTATAATTCTTTTCGGGCGCAACTCCATACTACTGAGATAATGGCCTTAAAGCTCCACGAAACCCTGAAGGCTGAATTTCTGATTGATCCAAACTTGGCACATCGTATTATTTCATCCAGTCATGTATCAAGTTGGAATATGGACTATATCGGTCCACTCCTTCGGGTACCTCCCACACAAAATTCGGATAAAGTGAAGTTTAAGAGCACCTCGCGGATAGTTATGAAATTTTTTCAGCATATTGTCCTTCCGACTCCCTTTACGACGGTACAATTTTTTTCGGGCGCAAGTTCATACTTCCTGAGATAATGGCTTAAAAGCTCCAAGAAACCCTGACGGCTCCAACCAAAATGGCAAATACGCAAGATATTAACGCAGGGAATTTCTGATTGATTCAAACTTAGCACATCGTATTATTTCATCCAATAATGTACCAGGTTGGAATATGGACTATATCGGTCCAGTCCTTCGGGTACCTCCCACACAAAATTTAGATAAAGTGAAGTTTAAGAGCAGCTCGTGGACGGCTTTGAATTTTTTTCCGCAGGTTGTCCTTGCGGCTCCCTTTACGATGGTACACTTTTTTTCTTGCGCAAGTCCATACTTCCTGAGATAATGACCTAAAAGCTCCAACAAACCCTGATGGCGCCAACCAAAATGGCAAATCTGCAATATAGGGAGTTTCTGATTGGTGCAGACTTTGCACATCGTGTTATTTCATCCAGTAATGTACCAGGTTGGAATATGGACTGTTTCGGTCCACTCCTTCGGGTACCTCCCACACAAAATTCGGATAAAGTGAAGTTGAAGAGCACCTCGCGGAGAGTTATGAAATTTTTTTCAGCAGGTTGTCCTTGTGACTACCTATACGACCGTACAATTTTTTTCGTACGCAAGTTCATACTTCCTGAGATAATGACCTAAAAGCTCCAAGAAACCCTGACCGCGCTAAACCAAAAGATAATTCTCGTGTGGAATTTCTGATTGGTGCAGACTGTGCACATCGATTAGTTCGATCATTGATTTGCCAGGTCTAAATCCGAATTGGTATGTAATAGGAGCATAGACATAGCCCTCGGTACCTGCCGTTTATTTTCTGTCCACAGAACAATGAATGCTTTGGTTCCAATAAATACCAATTTGTTTCTGATAACCATCTTAAATTTACGAAACTTATTCGAAATCTTGCACTTTTTAAAAATTATTTTCTGAAAAGGTTCTGAAGAAGAATTCGTAATCGCTAATAAGTACCAACCTTATTATTTGATTGTTAGCAACCTTTGACATTCCGCACAGCACATTTACAAGACCTTCAGGGCATAACACTCAAAAATATTTCTACGAATGCGAATTTAATTGGTATCGGTCTCTCTGTGTTCTGTTCGAGAAATCTCAATAAAATCATATTTAACTTAAGTAGGTCGAAATTAAATGTACGTCGTCGACAATTCCCAAGGCATGTGTGTGCGATTAACGTTCACTTCCATCAAAAGTAGTAGAAAAAGCAGGGAGGATAACAACGCCGCAACAACACGTAGAGGGATGATGTTTCGTTCTTAACGTTGGTGATGTTGATGTTGCTGCTGCTGTCGTTGCTGGTTTACTGGCTGCTGATAGCTCTCAAGTGCCAGACAACCAAACATCCAGACAGCAGCCTGGCAGCAGTAAAGCCAGCCAGCCAACCAGCCCCTTGTAATGGCTCTAAAGCCTGGAGTATGTGTGAATGAACAATCAATCAGCGAGGACAGTTTAGATTTGACGGGCGATGAAGTAAGACGTGCGTGTGTAAACGAATTTATTTTTCTTCTATGTGTCACAACAAAACGCTAACGAGATTATTTTAATAAACGCATATTTAATAATAATTGGCGATTAATCGAAGAAATATGTGTGTGCATAATTTAGTTGAAAATATTGATCTATGGAATTAAAATGTGTAATAATATGCAATGGAAAATAATTAGTACAAATTTACGAATGACATGTGAAAGAATGGTGTAAACACAATTCTAAAATAAAAGGAGTACAAATTTTAATCTAAAAACTGAAATATTTTTTATAAGAAATTACAAAAAACATTTATTAAGGATTTCCAAATTTAAGGGAAATTTTTGAAACGGGAAATATTTTTTTAATATTAAAAAAAAAATAAAGAATACAATTCTGTGAATAAAATTCTAATAAAAAAGTAAAACATAAATATTATTTAATGCCAATTAATATGTTCTGTGAATATCTGAATAATAATACTGAATATCAAAACATGGTCAAAATTTACAAAGAGTTAATTAAATATTTTTAAAAAATATTCAAAATAAAAATACGTGTGTACTCTCAACTATTGTACAGAGGATTAACAAATAATAATATTTATTTTCTAACCCACGGAATAAAAATACACATTTGCAAGTAAGATTCCCACAAGTATTTTGCCGAGGGTAGTTTAATTGTTTGTTTTAATAATATTTCCTTCAATTGTTTACGGTACTTAGGATTACGTTTTTCAAATTTTACGGTAGTTTTCTGTTTTGTTTTTGCAATTACTGGGATTTGAATTTCCTGGGTGAATGTGGCTGTAACAAACATCGAATGCATGTCTGCACACGTGTAGCCGTCACTCATTACCTTTTGTTGCAAACAACTCAAACTTCAATTCAAGGATTAGAACTTCATCCCCATAAACAGACATCGCTTGCAATTCCCATCGCTCAATTATTCACAACTAACTACCTTGTTGAAGTGGATGCCGTCGTGCATTATTTGTCTTAAAACTATTGACTCGATCTCTAAACAATTCAGGAAATGTGTGAAAATAGTCAATTAAAAAACTCCGACGGCATTCACTCAACAACAATGCCGTCGGCAATGAAACCGCCCTTCAGAAATGTTGGTTTACCGTCGCTAAAAAGGTGTTGCAATTAATTGATCATAAAACATATCTGGAGTCAAATTGAAGTATTCAACAATTATATGACTCGATAGTTGAATAATATATTAGGCTTCCCAAAGTATTTTTAAGATCTAATTAATATAGGGAAATTTAAATTTAACGACGGCAAATATTAAAAAAAAAAACTAAATTTGTTATTGGCTTATTTTAAAATACCGATAGCACGATAATTCTCGAATGGATCAACCGATTCGGTCCAAAATTTGGCATTCGTAATATTTTGTCCAAACTTAGTTTAAGTTCGAAAATGGGTTATATCGGTCCAATCCTTCCGGTACCACCCCCACAAAAGTTCAAAAATGTTCAGAAAATGTGTGCTTACGAAAACACTTGAAGGGAGTAAAAGATTTTGTTCATACTTTGCAAATCGTGAAATTTCTACGGGACTTAGATAAGGTACCTTCCACACAAAATTTCTGAAAAGTCCAGTTTAGGACCTGCTCTCGAATCGCTTTGATTTTTGTGGTAACAACTTGTATTCACTGCCCCCCATACGACGGTGTAAGTTTCATTAGGGGCAAGTCCATACTTTCTGAGAAAATAGCCTGAATGGTGCAAAAAAACACCTATGACACCGTGTGTAGTGGTTGGAGCGCAAGATAACTCTCGGGCGGAACTGCAGATTCCGTCCAAAATAACATTTTGTCCAAACTTAGTTTAAGTTCGAAGGTAAGCCATAGTAGTCCACTCCTTCAGTTTGGCCTTCGTGATATTTTGTCCACACTTAGATTCAGATCGAAGATGGGCAATACCGTCCATAACTTCCGGTACTTCCCCGCAATATTTAAAAAATGTATCTAAATTGGTATGCACGATATCTCTTGAACGGGGCTATCAATTTGGTCCAAACTCTCCTAATATTTTGTCAAAATTTAGATTAACTTCTAAAATGGCCCATATCGGTCCTCAGCTTAGGGTATCCCCCACAAAGGTTCAACATTTGTGTCTAAGTGTAGTTTAGGGTAGGTTCGAAGATCCTTTGGAAATGTATACCGATGCTGTCCCTTGTGGTCCTGTTTACGTACGACCTTGTGTGTACGCTGTACACAGTAATTTGAAAAATCAATTTGTAACGGGGTTTTGTCGTCGTTTGGGGTAAGTTCAGTCGCGTCCAGGGACTCCTAAAGACCCACTAAACCTTATGAAATTAGAAGACTAGTATTCTTCCTTTCCTGGGGAATAAATCAGGTTCTTTATTGATTTAATACTAGTTTACAATCAACTTGTGTTTAAATGCGATAAAAATATATTCAATGGACAGAGTGGATGGTGCTTTGGCAATTGGGGAGTTCGTGGTGAGTCGTCGAGTTCTGCTCTAGACGATTCGTTGGTGTTTTGGTGATCGGGAAGACGATGTCTTCCATGTTCGGCTGCAGATGATCGGGAAGGTGATGTATTCGGTGTTCGCTGCAAATGATCGGGTAGACGATGTATTCGGTGTTCGGCTGCAGATGATCGAGACTACGATATATTCGGCTGTTGATATTCGGGTGTTAGTCTGAGGCTATGGTCTGGTTTCTAGCATGTACTACTATTACCCAAACAATGGAACAGCTGACACGAGCTCCTGTAGAACTGCAAACCCGAAGGTCCAGTGCCGAATTGAACTGGTGAGGATTTAAGCTTCAATTTTTAATCGCCCCATACGTCGCCCCATATATATATATATATATATATATATATATATATATATATATATATATATATATATACAGTATCGGCCAAAACTAAAGCACCCCCTCAGTATATTTCTTTTAAATGATAATTTTTTTAAGAAAACAAAGTAATAAATTTATTTTTTATTTTTCTTTTTATTTATTTATATCTTTATTATTGGAAAACACAATAATAAGCAATTCAGAATTTAATAAACAAAAGTTAAAATTCAAAACACATTTTAGGTCGCAAATATAAGCGGACAAAACTAAAGCACCCCCCAATTTGAAGTACAACAAAAACTATTGAAATCAATATTTTGTTGCGTATACTCTATTCTGGATGACACAAGCACATCTTTTAGGCATAGAGGATACTAAATTATTAATTATTGCGGGCAAAATAATTGATTTTCGGAAAATTTTGCTCAAATCCTCAAAATACTGAAAATCGGAAGTTACCGCTATATGGGGGCTATACCCAAACGTGAACCCAGGTCCACGATTTTTTGTGGATATGTTTTGTGACCACTGGGAACGCTAAGTACCAAATTACAGCTAATTTAGTAGGAAAGTGTGGCTTAAATACCCATAATACCGAAGATCGGAAAGTACTGCTATAAGGGGGCTACACCAAAACATTAGCCGATATTGTTCATATTCATCCAAAAATGATGCTGCAGCATCCTCTGGTCAAATACTAAACAGCTTAGGTTTAAAAATTAGCAAAAGAACGATTCACAGAAGAACGGCAGATGCCGGCTTATTCAGTCAGCAAAAAAAACCTTTCATATCGACTAAAAATGAAGGAGCCAGACTGGAAGACCCATTTGAACTGGAGTAGAAAAAATCGAGGACTGTGCGGTTTTCCGATGAATCTATGATTAATTTAAAGTAGTCAGATCGTAAAAGGCGTGGGCCAAATTGGCAACCGTTATATCATAACGATTGCAAAGACACTGTAAAACATGGAGGCGGAAGAGTTTTTGCTTGTCGTCGGCTGAATAAGTCGGCGTCTACCGTTCTTCTGTGAATCGTTCTTTTGCTAATTTTTAAACCTAAGCGATTTTGTATTTGACCAGAGGATGCTGTAGCATCATTTTTGGATGAATATGAACAATATCGGCTAATGTTTTGGTATAACCAACTTATAGCGGTACCTTCCGATTTTCGGTATTTTGGATATTTAAGCCACATTTTCCTACTAAATTAGCTGTAATTTGGTACTTAGGGTTCCTAGTGGTCACTAAACATACCCACCAAAAATCTGAACCTGGGTCCACGTTTGGCTATAGCTCCCATATAACGGTAACTTCCCATTTTCAGTATTTTGGAGATTTAAGCTAAATTTTCCGAAAATCAATTATTTCGCCTGCAATAATTAATAATTTAGTATCCTCTATGCCTAAAAGATGTGATTGTATCATCCAGAATAGAGGATACGCAACGAAATATTGATTTCAATAGTTTTTGTTGTACCTCAAATTAGGGGGGTGCTTTAGTTTTGTCCGCTTATATTTGCGACCTAAAATGTTTTTTTGAATTTTAACTTTTGTTTATTAAATTCTTTATTCCTTATTTTTGTGTTTTCCAATAACAAAGATATAAATAAGTAAAAAGAAAAATAAAAAAATAAATTTATTACATTGTTTTCTTAAAAAGTTATCATTTAAAAAAATGTACTGAGGGGGTGCTTTAGTTTTGGCCGATACTATATATATATATATATATATATACAGGGACGTACGCAGGATTTCATTTCGGGGGGGGCACAACTTGACCAAAAATGATGAAAAATTCAAATGTTGTGTAGCGTTACGTAAAGCTATTTTAAGGGGTTATGGCCACTTATAAGCATGAAGAAAGCCATTTTCATGTATTTTTATAAAAAATCTATTAAACCTTAAGTTACCTTCTATTTTTTTTTTTTTTTTTTTTTTTTGAAAAATCTTACATTCAAATGCCCGCTTATAAAGCACTGTTTTTATTAAAGCAGTTTGCGGTACCCACTGTAGTTTGAAAAAGAATAAACCGATCAGCATATGTTTTTGTGGGATCATTACGAACCTAATAATCTTGTCCATTGTGCTGATAAACTTCAGGTTTAGGTTATGTAAGCCTGCCTAGCTGATGTGTCGGCGCTTGAGAACGCCACTGGCAAAAAAGATGTTTGTTGGTACTGTTGCTGGCACTCAAAAATGCCTTGCAGATTATTTAATTCAGCACTAGAGAGTGCTAGTGAAACTAAATTATTTTTTCGTTGCCGTTGAAACTTATTTAATTTTATTTACATTTTTGTCCTACTTATATTATAGGATAACGGTATAAACTTAATTCTAGTTTCTTACATTCTATTATCCTCAAATGTAAACAAATTTGTACTAAAAATAAAATATGGGAAAAACAGCTGGTCATATCAGCTGGTTAAGAGCAGGTAATCTGTAGGGTTCTAGAGTGGTATTATCGATGGTAGTCAATGACAATCGATAACACTACACCATTATCGAAAAGGAATTAAACAAATCAATTTTTAAAAATTTTGAACAGTTAAAATCAAAATTTCGATTTTAACAAAAACAAAACACAGTACAAAATTGATATTTTTTCTGACTCCCTCAGCAGTTTTTTTTAAAGACTCTCTCGGTTAAGCACATGATTTATGTGTACAATAGTCCCACAAAAACATATAAAGTGCCACTTCGAGGAAAAGACGTTTTTAGTTTCTATGCTACATACAAAACACAATTAATGTTTCCCTTCGAAAGCTCATATTTATCTCGGTAAATTTTGAAATAATGGTACAAAGTATATAAATTCAATAGAAAGAATTCATAATATTTAGTCCCAATTTACATTAGGCGAGTTTACTTGCGGCAAGTCTCAGTTTGTAGGAGAGACACGTAAGGGGTATGGAAGTGGAAAAAAATTGCTCGTACCGGCAATTTTCAGGCAATTCCTTTTATATTTTTCTTTTTTGACATTATTGTCATTGTTTTGAAAACAGAATTGCCGAGAAAAATTGCCGCAAGAAAAATTGTTTAATGTAAATTGGGACTAACCCAACCTTTACACATGCCAGTGACAATTCGAAAAATTCAATACATACACAATATTATAATACCCCAGCCACCATTTTTTGAAAATTTTAATCAAATTCGAGACTTTTGGGATCCGACTGCACGATTAAAAAACTAGAATATGAGCTCATTTTCTGATCATAAATGACTCCTTTACGGGAGGAAATCGTAACCTCAGGCGACTCTTTTAAACAAATCACAAATGAGTCTTTTTAGAGTCATGTGTATAATCGTATACGAGTCTTTAGGGAGTCATCTATGAGTCTTGTTATTAGGCGAAATAAATTAAAAGAATTTTCTTTTTATTCTTTTTTGTTTCTTTCCTTTGTTTTGTTGTCTTTTCTGCTTTGTTATTTCTTTTAATTATCCTTTGTGTTGCGCGGTGGTATACTGCTTCTTCATTTCACTTGGCAAAACCTGAACATGTGTTTTGTTTGTCTATAATATACGTTACATTTATATCAAAGTTTTGTAGAAAGTGTATATGAGAATTATTTACAACCAAACAAAAGTAAAACAAAACAATATGTTTTTAATCACCTAACTGTTCAAAATATGATCAGAAGATACATAATTATAATCACTTTTCAAACACCTGCATGACCCTTTTTTGATTAAGCATTTTTTAATCTTCATGAAGATCCAAATGTGACAATAAATAACGAAAAAGTAGTCACATTTCAAACGCCTCAATGATTTATTTGTGATTTCTACGCATTTGTGTTTGTATTTTAAATTGAACTCTTTTTAATCATTACAGGGAGTCACTTTCGAGTCCC
Organism: Musca autumnalis; assembly: GCF_047663935.1. Taxonomy (NCBI): domain Eukaryota; kingdom Metazoa; phylum Arthropoda; class Insecta; order Diptera; family Muscidae; genus Musca; species Musca autumnalis. The sequence goes on from NW_027411644.1 coordinate 252,800,765, forward strand.
TTTCTGGTCATACAAGCGACTTAATCAGTTTTTGATCACCAAAAGGACTCTAAAAAGACTCCGCAATGTGATTTTTGAAAAAGCAATCTTCCAAATGCTAGCTGGGACCACAATTACATTTTTTGAATTGTCGACTCCACTGGCACTAGATTTTTCATGCCAGCAAAATTTTGAGCTGGCTGCCAGTGATATGTCGAAAATGAAAAAAGAGTTGCCGAGACTATTTTTAATCCATGCACATTTTTGTTTCTTTTAAGAATGCAAAGATTTAACGCATATTTTCAAAAATGTTATGAAACACAAATAATACATCTCGGTAGCTACAATATATTAGTTGTGAATGAAGACATAATTTTGATGTTTTTCATGAAAATATAGGCTGACAAATAATTTCCCCTCTGGGATTATCCAATATTGAAAAGACGGCAATACCAGATTCATTATGTTTATGATTGAAAACAATCTGTTTAAACGAAATAAAATAAAAATAATAAAATATGTTGTGGATTATGTTTTAAATCTGAAATATAATGCAATTTTGTGTGTTAAATGCATGTTAAAATAATTTTGAAATTGAACTTGCACTGGCATGTGTAAACACACAAGAAAACTGCATGCCAGTCGAACACTTTTTCGGCATTTTCGAGTATAATACATGTACTCAATTGGCACCAATTTACTGGCATGTGTAACTGCAGTGTAAGGATACAATTTTAAATATTTACAGAGTAGGATATTTAGAATTGAAAATAGACAATATCGGGCCACGTTCGGTAATGTCGCCATGTAAAATTTATTGAAGTATATTGAAGTTTTTAATCATACATGTCCACGTTATGGTTTATCGCAGAATTTTACAACCACAAAGAATTGCCGTCGTCTTTGCTATAGCAAGATTTTCACTATTACGATGATCTTAGCCTAATTTTTAAGAATATCGGCTGTCGTTGTCGTTGATATATTTCCAAATGAAAACATTAAGAAAAATTTAACAGTTTTTGAGATATGGTGCGAAATGTATACAAATTATGGAATTTTTAGATATATTATAAATTTTTTTTCATTTCTCCAAATATTTTATTTTGGCCCTTATCTACAAATTTGCTGCAAAGGTCAGAAGAAGATTTGCATTGGTTTCAGAGATATAGCCCCGAGTTGTTTAAAAAAAGTCTATATTTAACAATGTTTAGATGGGGCCATAAAATCCAAGCTGTATCTGACTCAACAAAACGGAACTAGGGCCTTTGTACTTTGGATCTGTACTTTCAAAAAATCCTCACTTCAAATTATTTGCACGAGATTACCATAAAAATGTTGCACAGTGTTATTTACCAAAAGAGATAGATTCTGATACCAGGATTATTTTTACTTTTAATATTATGCCACAAAAGAAGCGTTACAATTTGTTTTCTTAATTTTCTTAATTGTACAAGACTACAAAATGTCCAAAAAATCATTGAACAGTCTTTAAACTGCAGTTATGTTAGACTTGTATAAGAGATCTGAAGATGTTGTCCAAACATATTCTCTTGGACCTTGATGTACTTTTGGAAGTAATCTTCGATTTTAGACCGAATCGGTTAGTCCCTTCGACCATTTTAGTGAACATTTTTGAACTTTTATGGCGGAGGTACCGATATGACATAAATTTAATTTGGACAAAACATTACGAGATCCATAACTTGGACCGAGAGTTATCATGAGTTCCAACCTGCCAGACAAACAGAGATACAGACGGACGGACGGTGGTAAGTACTTCCATCTTGGCTGAAACGAATATCTTCCAAACATATGTGAAGTCTTAAATCATTATTTTGATGAAATCTATACGATACAATCCTAGTGTATATAATCTCGTAATCTAAAGTCTGAGGTTACAATTATACTTCGGTAATGATAAGTAAAAATCAAGTGACGCACAAAAATTCATTTGTCTTCATTATTTTCTCATACTGTTTAGCAGCAAATTTGTCTAAAACAGAATAACAAAATTTTGGCGATGACAGTAAAACAAATTTCTAATTGGCTTTCAATATGTAGTCCACGAAGGACCGACCCTTCATACATTTTATTCAATAGATTTTTTTATATATTTCCATTCCCATAATACTGAACTCGTTATTTTTGTTATACAGTTCGAATAAATAATAGACATGGGGTATATTCATTAAGGAATTAGCATTTGATAGTGGTATGCTATGACATGAAGAAGTAATTCAGATTTTATTGGAAGTTTCTCTCAAAAAGAGCTTACAAACAAAAATTTTTAAAATATTTTCTTACAAAACTTGTTATTGATGTACATTTTCTGTTCAGAAACTTAAGAAAATATAAGTTTTAATTTGAAATCTTCAAATATACAAACATTTTTATGAGAAAAAAATATAATATCTAGTTACAGTAGCTTAAAAAATTTTGTTCGACCAAACCATTTCGGGGGGGGCCCGGGCCCCCCGTGCCCCCCCCCTGCGTACGTCCCTGTATATATATATATATATATATATATAAATTGTAGCTAAAACCCTCAAATTACTGAAACTCGGGAGGTACCGTAATATGGGGGCTATATTCAAACATGAACCTATGTTGATTACAAATTTTAGGAAAATCCTAAAAATACCGAAAATCGGGAGGTACCGTTGTATGGGGGCTATACCAAAACATAGACCCATGTCGACTATTTTTGGTGGAGAGGTGTTTTGACGACTAAAAACTTCAAATGTAGAATCACAGCTACTTCGGTTATATGGGGGCTATACCAAAACAGGGACCTATGTCCATAATTTCTAAAATATAAGTTTTTTGATCGCCAGGAACCCTAAATGTCAAATTATAGCTAATTCGATCCAAAAATATGACTAAAAAGTTCAATATACCTGAAATCGACCGGTACCGTTGTATGGGGGCTATTCCAAACCGTCGACCTATGCCCACAAGTTTTTTTTTTGACCCTTAAGAACCCTTATTGCGAATTATAGTTAATTCGGTCTGAAATTGTAGCTAGATACGTCAAAATACCGGAAATCGATAGGTACCGTTATATGGTGGCTATACCAAAACGTGGAAGCTCGATTAATTAAATTAATTAAAATCTCACAAATAATGGCCTTCGCCCCTAAAAAGGCAAAAACTTAACAATAAAAATTCAGCTGAGCCCGGCTGGGATTCGAACCTGGGTCGTCGCCAACTAACAGACAATGTTGCCGACGTCTTAGCGTTCTGAACCACAATCCACTTAAAAAATCTTTCGATGTGAAAGACATATACAGTCTACGATGGGAAAAAAATCCATTGGCTGTAATATGAATGTAATATTGAACAAATTGATTTCTGGAATAGAAGGGGGAGAAATGATTCGCCTTTGGAAATAAAAAGCTTCAATTTGAAATTCACAAATGCAAATTTGCAATCTTGTATGTATAAATAGGGGCTCCAAATGGCGAAAATTGTCTAGCAACAACAACATCTAATATGCCTGATGATGTTAGCCTAACCAGCTAACGAAACGATCGTCGCATAGCGGTTGATGTGTGTGTAGGACTTCGCTAGATATCAATTTTTCAATGTAATCTCCTTAGGTCATGAAGCTCGATTAATTAAATTAATTAAAATCTCACAAATAATGGTCTTCGCACCTAAAAAGGCAAAAACTTAAAAAAAAAATTGTAATGTCAAAATTTGTAAACATTGTGTTCCCGTACTTTTTTAATGGTAATGTAAGCAAAAAAGCGAATTATCAAAAATTGCTTTCCTATACAAATTTGTATGGGAAAGAAAAAATGACAGAAATTGCCAATATCAGCCAATCAGATGACAGCAAACATACTGTAAGTTTCTACTCAAATTTGTATAGCAGGTAATAGGAAAGAAGGGGCAAGAAGTGCAAGTTTTTCTAGTTATCCGTGTACAGCAATGCATTTCTTGTACACAATAGAAAAATAGTGCATGTAGTACTATTTTGCAGGTTCTGGAACACAACTTTTTTAATGAAAATTAATTATTATTATGATAGCTCAATGATAAAATCATTTTTATACCCATCACCATAGTATGGAGTGTATATTAAGTTTTTCTATTTGTAACGTCAGTCTGTGGTAATCACTCTAGCATGCACAAAACTGGATATAAGACGTTGAAATTTTGGGAAAATTCATCTTTTGTTTGCAGGCAGGTCAAGTTCGATGATGGGCTATATCGGCATTACATTGAAAAATTGATATCTACCCAGCAAACCAATCGTACCGACTTCGTAACGAAATCGGAACAAAATATCGGACGTATCGTCCGAAATCGTAACGATATCTTAACGAAAGTTGTATGAAGTGGTTGACATAATTTCGGAACAAAATGTCGCAGCGACATCGGATCGATTTCGGTCCGATTTCGTAACGAAATCTGAAGAAAATCCTTAAGAAATTCGGAAAGGAAATTTCTATCCGACATTCGGTCCGAAATCTGAACGAAATCGGTACAAAATCTGAACTATTTCCTCTTCGAAAAATCGTTTAGAAATCGGAACGAAATCTGAACGACTTTGCTTCCGAAATTGTTCAGACGTGTCGGACATCAGACATTTGGTTTGCTGGGTAGCGAAGTCCTACACACACATCAACCGCTATGCGACGATCGTTTCGTTAGCTGGTTAGGCTAACATCATCAGGCATATTAGATGTTGTTGTTGCTAGACAATTTTCGCCATTTGGAGCCCCTATTTATACATCCAAGATTGCAAATTTGCATTTGTGAATTTCAAATTGAAGCTTTTTATTTCCAAAGACGACTCATTTGTCCACCTTTTATTCCAGAAATTTTTTGTTGCAGCAATTCATCATCTACCTTGTTTATTGTCCTACGTAAAAAGTGTTGCAACTTTTAGTATTTTTAGACAAAAACCGGGTTGTATATCATGAATACTGATTTCGCTGAAATCACAAAATGAGATGATTTAATTGTTGTATGCGAAATCGTGGTAAATGTTACTTGAATCCGCGCGAAATCACGAAACGCCTACGAAATCACGAAACACGATGCGTACACGCAGAGAAAAAAATATGATTGATCCAACAATATTTGAATAGCAAAATATGTATTGTAAAGATATTGTTAGATTCCGAATGTAGTATTGTGAGTCCAACAATCTTTTTTTGTTAATTACAGCAATTGTTTTTGTTATATTCAGCAATAGTTGTTGTCTTATCCAACAATAGCTTTTGTCTGCTGGACAATATTACTCTCTTTTCTTCTACAATTTTATTCTCCTCTCTCGGTATTCGATGACGTGGTGACAAAAACAATTTTGGTGTGTTTTTGTTTGTGTGAGTTCCTCTTATCTTTGTTTATACCCTACACTACTATGTGGGGAGGGTATTATAAGTTGGTTTTGGCCAAAAAGTTTGTAACGCATATAAATAATGGTCGTAGACCCATACTTATATATACCAAAATGAATGTCTCGACGAGCTGAGTCGATCTGGCTATGTGTGTCCGTCCGTCCGTCTGTCCATCTAAACCTTGTAATCACGCTACAGGTCGCAATTTTGATCGGATCGTCGCGAAATTTTGAGTGTTGATGAGGGTCCCGGAGGGGAAGAAACCTATTGATTTTGGTGATGGTCGAATAATATTCAGGGGTCGGAATGGGCAAAAAGCTCATGTGGATAAAAAGACAACGTTTTTTTCCAAAGTGAATATCTCACCTTCTATATGGGGTATACCAAAAGCAAGACCTGACAATAAAAGTAGAAAATATCACCTTTCTAATGATGTAAAGTAGGTTCTCGTAGGTGATCAAACAACGAAGATATCACAATAGTAGCAAATAAAACCCAAATTTTCATTTTTGCGGTTTTAATTATAATGACGAATATCACAGCTTTGGTTGGGGACTTTCCAAAAGCAAAGCCTGACTACGAAAGTAAAAAATTCAATCTTTACAATCATGCAAACGAGGTCGGCGTCGGTGACCTACTAACGGAGATATTGCAATAGTCGGTAATACATCCCATTTTTCCATTTTTTTGGAAATCACGCTACAGGTTGCACTTTTGATCGGATCGTCACGAAATTTCGAGGGTGAGAGGGGGTATCACAGGAGAAGAAGCCTATTGATTTTGGTCATGGTCGGATAATATTTAGGGGTCGGAATGAGCAAAAAATTTATTTGGAGAAAAAGTCAACATTTTATTCCAAAGCAAATATCTCAGAGTCTATAAGTTGTATACAAAAAACAAAACCTGGCAATGAAAGTAGAAAATATCACCTTTACATTGATGTAACGTAGGTTGCGGTAGGTGGTCAAACAACGAAGATATAGCATTAGTCGCTAATAGAACCCAACTTTTCATTTTTGCGATTTTAATAATAATGACGTATATCACACCTTTGGTTGGGGACCTTCTAAACGCAAAGCCTGGCTAAGAAAGTAGAAAATCGCATATTTAAAATTATGCAAAGTAAGTTGGCGTAGGTGGTCAAATAATAGAGATATCGCAATAGTCGGCAATGCATCCCTTTTTTTCCACTTTTTCTGCAACCACACTACAGGTCGGAATTTTGATCGGATCATCACGAAATTTTTTCACAGATATATAAGCCTATTGACGTTGGTGATGCCGATAGTAGTCAAATATAAAATGCAATATTAATTATTTTGGTTCAACTCGCCTTAAGTCATTTGGTATAAAGCCAGATAGTTGAAAACTTTCGTATCTCCCTAAGAGAAATGTTTTCGAGTGAAAAGATTATGCACAGAGGTAGTGGTGTAGGGTATCACATAGTCGGCCCCGTACCGGCTATAACCTTTTCTCACTTGTTTTTATTTTAGTTGTACTGACGATGCACTTAAATGCGTTTCAACAAAATTGACCTGTATTAATGAAGACATTCAGAGCAAAGGCGCTAAGCTATCCCAATTTTAATATTTGGAATTTTACCAGTCAAAAGCTTATGCACAGGTGTAGTGGTGTAGGGTATCACATAGGCGGCCCTGACCCGACTATAGCTTTGACTCACTTGTTTTTATTTGTTTCTTCTTTCTCATTCTTCTTTGTGTTTTGATAGTTGAGTTACACCACAATCTGAGATGTGTTTTTGGTCATAATTTGTGTTTTCTTTTCATATTTGTTGTGGTTTTATGGTATTCCTTATGTTGGGGTAGGTGCTTGGAGGATGAGCGCAATGCAGTAGTTATGTTTCTTCATTCAATTTGTTGTCTTTTTACTTAGACCTGGCAAAACTTAGCCATGTGTTGCGTTATGCTCATACACATTAAAATAAATTGGAAGTAGGGCAGTGTGGACTAGTTCTTTCACGGCATGTTTTGATGCAATTCAGACGGAGTCGTGAGAAAGGCACTCCAATTCCTCACAATTTTTCAGCATCCGGATGCAGTTCAACGGAGTCGTGAAAAAGGCACTCCAACTCCTCACAATTTAACAGCATCCGGATGCAGTCCAAACGGAGTCGTGAAAAAGGCACTCCGTTCGCTACATTTTATTAGCAGTCGTTAGAGATCCCTACAAGTACATAAATCAGTTTGTACATCTCTACAGGCAGCGGCATTCATTTTCCAAAAAGATATAAGCGTGTTAACATTTCCAAAAATTTTTAATATAAAATAAAAAATATTTAATTTGTGAACATTTTTCCGGTAACTCACGAGAAGAAAATTTCCCAATGGAGTGCTGTTGGAGTACATGTCGAAATCTTAACTGGTGATGGGAAGACAATATCAAACCCATTTAGCAGATGAAAACAGTTTAGCTTGGATTAAATGGAGAGCGGAGGAAACACGCATGGTTGCTATTGAATTCAATGGAGAATTTTCATCATTTGTGTTAATGTTATAAAGTTCTTAATATTTTTGTTTTACACAAATAATAAATGCATTTTATTTGTTCTGGGATATTTTGTAATGGCTTGCACACATTCCGCAGAACGCCTGTATCAAAACACGTGCTTTGGACCGCATCCCATTCTACCCCAAGGGTTATAATGCAGGTCAGTTAAAATGCAGTGCCAAAAGGTCAGTTAAACTGCAGTGCAATGGAGTGCGTCTTTCAGTGGTCACGCTCTTGTAAAAATCATGAGTGAAAATGCATAATTTGATGCACTTCCAGATCAGTTGTACATATGATTTAACTGCCTCTTTGGTGGTAAATTTTTTGCTGGGTAGTATTATACGAAACATTTATACCAAAGTTATGTGGAAAGTGTATATGAGAATTATAGTTTTTGTAAAAATTCTAGATTATGACAGTGCCTACCATAAGTATTCAATGTCAATGATTTTTAAATATTGGGGAATTTCGCAAGTTGTTTTTGTTTTGTATGTTTGGATGTGCAATGCTTGAACAAAACAAATGAATGGTTGGAACAAAAATAGATACTGTTGTTCCAACAAAAGCGAAAAATATTTCTGCGTGTATGTGTTTGTGCCAAATTGCGTTACCAAAATGGTGAAATACTGGAGATATAGTAAAATACGCTCGATATGCCAATTTTCTAAATTGTGGAATTTTATTTCCATGAAGGATATCACTGTGCAACACGAAAATTATTAACCATATTCTGACACCGCAGCGTGATAGAAGACTAAAAAAGAGAGGACAAGTGTATCGCCGTTTTTTCGTGTCTCATCAACTTTCGCGGTTATAGGCCTCCAAATGTCTGAGGCTTTGATGTAAAAAGGGTAATTTAGTCAGGAGTATATTTTCCAAACCGTTAGGAAATTTGAATTCATCTCAGAGGCAAAGTTGTAGCTCTTGTCTTAAAAAACAAATATTGTGAATTCATATCGACGCCTCCAAACAATAGTATGCTAAGTCGACATAGCATGTTTTCCAGTTCTTTACATTTTTATATTTAACGTCTTTTAACTTAAATTCTGTCAAATTTTGGTAATTATCGGACAATCCGAACAGAAGTTATAAACAAATATTTACTTAGCATAGTACTGAAGGTCAAAGAAATTTCCAAACTTTAAGAGCTTGTCCTGCAAAACTCGCTTTTCAGAATTAGCAAAATATTATTTGGAGGTGTCGAACGTCCTTTAACTTAAATTCTGTCTAATTTTGGTAATGATCGGTCAATCCGAAAAGAAGTTATAAACAAATATTGACGTAGCATAGTACTGAAGTTCAAAAAAATTCCCAAACTTTAAGAGCTTCTCCTGCAAAACTCATTTTTTAGACTTAGCATACTATTATTTGGAGGTGTCGATATAATGCATTAAACTTCATCTGCAAGGTCAAAATCGCCACGGTCAAATTTCTTTTAAAAGTTTTTTCTCAAGTTTTGTTATACAGCTATCGAACCGATCAAATTTGAAGCAAACAACCAACTACAAAAATGTATCTCAGATCTCAATAAACATCTTTGTAGAATATACGAACTCTGTAGAAACGGATCTTAATGGTCAAAATAGCAAAACAATTTCGATTTTTATTTCTTTTCTCGGCTTCTGCTCCATAGATACTAAACCGTTCAAAATTCAAGAAAACAATCAACCACAATATTGTAGCAAAGGCATCAATAAACAACTTTCTGGAACATACGAAATGTCTATGAACGGCTCTTAATGGTAAAAATAGCAAAAATCTTTTTAAAATATCCAATTTTTATACTTTTTTCTCCGACTCTGGTCCAAAGATACGCAACCGCCCAAAAACACAGTCAACCACAAAAATGTACTTATGATTTCAATAAACAACTTTTAGGAACATATGAAGATTCTAGGAATGATTCTTACGGCTAAAATTCACGAACAATTAAATTATTTATAACATTCACCCTGCTCAGGTTTGGAAATAACAAGCTGCTAAAATCTCGAAGAAATTTGAAAGGTTTGTTATTTACGGACCTGAACAGGAAAGAATGATCTAAAATAATCGAATTTTGTGCTTGAAGAATCGTTCCTAGAATCTTCATTTGTTCTAGAAACTTGTTTGTTGAAATCTAAGGTACATTTTTGTAGTGGATTGTATCCTTAATTCTTGAGCGGGTGTGTATCTTTGGACCAGAGTCGGAGAAAAAAGTATAAAAATTGGATATTTTCAGAAGATTTTTGCTATTTTGTGTATCTCAGCTTATGTTCGAAATATTCCAAGGGGAGCAGCTGATAATGAAAGTAGACCATCTGTGCTTTAAAATATTGCCAAATGTGTTGGTTTTTATGGTCAAATATCAGAGTTATTGCTAAGTTATTAGAATTAGGTATCTGTACTATACCTAATAGTGCATGTTGGCTCACCACTGCTATTATTGTTTTTTTTTTTTTTTTTTTTTGTACCGTCATAGATTTACTCTAGTTTATCAATTTATTTCATTTGGACATTTAACTGTAGAACTTGTTTTAAATCAGTGACTACAAGTTGTATGTAGCAACGCAATGTAGTAGTCCTGGTATTATATTGTCCCTTTCCATGCTAGGAATTTATTTCGGCTTTAGTTTAGTTGTTTGTTTGCATACAAATCTGACAATAAAATGCAAAGCAAACAACAAATGACAGGAATTCAGAGCTAAAAACCTACGTGTTCCTCTTTTTTTGAAGTTTACTGACCATAACATTACATTGGTAAAGATTGTAGGCCCATGGGACATTAGTCCGATTGTCATACATACGCATAGTCTTAGGAGAACCAGTAGAACGTTTTTACACATGTCTAACATGTGTCAGTTTGTATTTTCTGCAAAGAGGTCTTTGGATGATTATTTCTATTTTGATTTACGACAACGACGACACACAAGCTTTTGTCATTTTACGACTGAGTAGGTTTTGTTTTAATTTAGAAGCCATGTAAAATAGGTTAACTAATATTATATTATTTGAGGAAACAATGTTTGTAAGGGAAAGATACGTTCGTTTGTAATTTTTGTGTGTTATACCTTTTCCCCTTTTACTTGTCATGGGTCTTCGTCGTTCTGTTCAAGCGTTGAGATTTGAGGTCATTTGTCGTTACTATAGTTAAAGTTAATTGTAATAACGGTTTACCATGGCAACATTTTTAACTTAAACTCATGAGACTATTTAGGATTTGAGAACAGACCGACCGAATCGGAATGTAATTGATTTGTTGTCATACAAGTGTTGTTAGAATTAATTGCAAATAAAATTAAGGTTAGGTTTACAATTGTCTTGTGTCAAAGTAACGGTAATATATTGTAGGGAGTAGATACATTTTACAAAACATTGCATTGTGGCTGATTTTATCGTTATTTGTATTCAATGTAGGTTTAACAACTAAAAATATGTATATCTGTTTGGCGAAACCAAACAAAAATACTCAATTGTTTATTGTGTCGGATCGTTTGATGACTTGAATAGCTGCATTTAAGCGACCTTATAAGATGTTGTTAAAACAAGTAGGCAGGGACTTTAATCGGGACAAGGCAGACACTGTAGTGTCCTTCATAATTACCCCTTTATATTACCTTCCAAAGGTTTGGTGGTCTAATTCAAAATTTATTTAGTTCTTCCAAACTAACATTAAGTTGATCTAAGATGGAATATATCGGTCTAATCCTTCTGAGAATTTCCATCCACAAAAGCTCAAAATGTTTGTCTTATTTGCCGTTGAAGTGCTGTTCGAGAATCATTTTCAAATTTGTCTTTGTTGTCCTGATTATAACAAAATACTTTTTGAGAGGAAGTCTAACTTCCTGAGAAACATTCCATTAGCTTAAAAAGTTGGTGGTAAGCACAATACCTCTCAAATTTTGCCCATCGTAATAGTTATTTCAATTTTGATATTGCAACCCTAAACACATCATCCATTCTCTAATAATTGTAGTTTTTTTTGTTCTCGTTTTTTGCATATTACCGTCGCACAGTGGTTCAGAATCGAACGGATAAAGATATTTTCATAATTTTGTTCAACAAATAACTCATTCAGTTTTTCTTTACATCAAGAGAGATCAAAATCAAATTAAAAATTAAAAGTTTGAGTTTTTTTCATATTTTGCATCAAAATATGAGTGTTTTTGAGTTTTTCATATGTTCAAATCTCTTAAAAAGGTCAAACGCCATCAGCAAACCATAAAAATACGAAACAATAAAAAACTAATTTAAAAAAAAATTCAATAAATTTCAAAATTGTTCAAAAATTAAAAAAATATATATCCTTCGATTTTCATTAAACTCATATAAAAACTAATATATTCATTATACAAAAACGAAACTTTATTCCATGATGTTCCCTAAAAGTTCTAGTCCACTTAAGTTTCATTAAAATTTAGTACATAAGAAAAAAAGAGCTCACTTTGTGTAAACCCTACGGTCATTTATTTAAACGGGTTTTAAAGGCTACCTAACAAAAAATGAACACAATATTTTTTATAGTTTCCGAGAAATAGGTATTTCTTTCCCCAAAATTAGAGAAAAAAGGTCGTTATTAGGAATACACCATGCCCACACCTTCCAATATTTTGACCTATTTTTTGGTTTCCTTAGTTTCAATTTATGGTGGTCCTGATAGCAACAATATACTTTATTTTATTCAACAAGCCCGAAATAGATCCCAGAGAATTCCCAACCGTGCGTCCATCAAGAAAATTGTGTTTTTCGTTCTTTTAAGTTGGTCTCCGATTAACATGAACTGCCTGTGCGACTGCATCCGTGTGAGTGCTATTCTGAATGCTTGATTGCTCGTTGATCAATAACTTTCTTTTAGACCTTTGGATCTCTCTCTCTAGATCATAAAGGTCTGCCCTGATGTGCCTGGTGGTTGAAGTCTTTTCAACCGAAAGTGGCAGGGGTGCTCATGGCGATAGCACCAAAGCGGGTACTGCATCAACAACATCTTTTTGCAGTCCCCAGATTAGAATTCTGGCAGGTTGGGATATTCTAACATTTGTACGCCCAACTAGCGTCGCATAACTTACCACCGACCTACCAGGCTTCTGTGTACAATATGTTTGGATAAATTGATCATGGCTTTCACGGCTTGGGGTGATTTCATGGCATCTGCAACATCGCTTATCGTTAATCATGCCGTTGGAGAGTGATTTAACCATTACCCACAATATACTTAATACTTTACCAATGTTACATTGCTTCAGATGGTATAACCACTTTTTCTTCTGGTGATCGCCTACTAGCCTGTCGACTTCAAGAGCTGGTTCCTAACGCTAGGGTTTTTAGAGTTCGTACAGCAAAACTCATCACGACCATTTGCTAGTCCTGTCGCCTCTGCTGCAAATTTGGTCTAATTTTAGGTATTCGACCAACAGCGAGCGTTTGCAACTGTGATACTGCCCAAAAAATATTTCAGCTACCCGAGGATTTGGGGGAATGGGTAGCTCTCTGAAGCGGTGATTGGTAAATTAAATTATCCCATGGTTCAGAAAATATTGCGGTTAGAGGTTATTAAGTGGTATTTTAACGGAGGCGATGATAGAATGTCAAGCGCAATGACGGCTTGTCAAACTCGTTATGTATCAGCCCAGGTTGAACAATGGCGTTGTCTAGCGAGCAATGACAATCTGTTCTTATCCTCGTAGAAGCTTCTTTGTTCACAATGCAAAATGTAATTTGCATGGCAAGAGCTGTACCCCCTGGCCATTGTCTAGGGCGTAATATCCTATAACCTCGGCAGTCCCACACTGTACTTCTACCACGATACATTCCATGTATCAAAGGCACCTCCTCCACTTCTTGTACGATCCTTCTGCAGAACTTTGTAACCATCGCAACGTTGTAAGCTACTGGTGACGGTGAACTTTTCTTCCTGGATTGCAGAGACCATTATGTTTCTCCAACCCATAAACTCTATAATCTTGCTGACCTTGTTGCGTAGAATGCTGCAATTCAATTGCAAGAATGTTGCACTTCCGGGCCACTGAACAACAACATGGAGACTGCTGCGGTGCCTCGTATTCCGACCACGACGATGTATCGGTCGGTGATGGATCTGGCAAACGTAACATATCCATGACCCGCCGTTCATCTCTATACCGGCCCGAATCAAAAGAGCTCGGAGCATTCTGGTATGTATTGTCGCTCCCATGGTGATAAAAATACACGAACACAAACATATAATTGTAGAGGTGACGGTGATCGAAGATTCCTCCGAGTCAATGCGTGGGAATCCTTTACTATGTAGGAATCAATTGGAGGCTGGTAAAGACCAAAATGTTAATGCCTTCAAAAGCCTTTCATCATTTCAGCTTAATACTATCGAAAGACTCATCGGCGTGCATTTTCGAAAAAATATGAAGAACTCAAATAACATATCTTCCAGTTAACACGCTTACCTAAAACCACAACACGCTCACCACAAACACAGCACTACACAAAGTAGTTAGGACTATTGAGAAGCCTTTAGATTACAAACAATACTCCTTCGCTGCCTTCCTGGATATAGAAGGCGCCTACAACAAAGTTAGTACATGCTCTAGATAACTTCGGCGTGCAACCATGGTGGGTTGATTAAGTCAATCTGTAGTCTACAGAAAAAAACTACAATAAGGATTTGTCCGGCAGAAGCCCTAAATATAATGACGCATATTCGACCAATTGATGTACAAATCAAGGCAAATGTTGCTTGTAAAGCCCCAATGTTCCAGTCTTTTAAATTGAAATATGAACAAAATTTTAATTTTTGCATGTAAAATATATAACAAATTTTAAAAATAACAATATCCGGAGGGATATTTGTCGACAGTTAAGGGTTAGCAATCACATTAATATCAATGCTATCAATGCTAATAAAAGAATGTAAAGAAGAAATTACGCATGAACTCCTAAACGCGTCAGTCGCAACAAAAGTGGGAATATTAAAGAGGATATCTTCGAGTCACAAAATCTGAAATTTACTAAAATATATAGATAGCGGTTGACGTGTAGGACTTCGCTTAGGTATCATTTTTTCAGTAGAATCTCATTAGGTCCTATAGCTCGATTAATTAAATTAATTAAAAATGTCACAAATAATGGCCTTCGCCCTAAAAATCCAAAACTTAAAAATGAGAACTTTTCACGGTGCGCCTTAACTAATTTTAAAAGGAAAGTGCTTACACCTGAAAAGTTTTTGCAGATTCTGAAACTACAATGCTCATAGATGAGAAATATCAAGAAACAAAAAAATCGCCGGAGGGATTTTCAAATAAATCGCGATTTAAGTTTACATTTTTAGGGGTTCTTTAGGTTTTCACGATTTTGCGTGGAAAACGCGAGTCCAATGTAAATGGGCCTAAAAAAAATGTTTTAGCTGTGAAAATTCCCCACAAGATTGACCTTTATGATATTTTCGTAGGTTTTACCGTATTTGAGATATAGAAGTTCAAATTGGGACAATGCAGTGATTGTATCGCCTCCTTATAAAACAATATCATGCTAACTTAACTACCTTTTGATGAAAACCGCTTACATATGGGAAGATTTCGCGGATTCTGAAACAGCAATGTTCATAGATAAGAAAAATGAAAAAAAAAAAAAACAGAAAAAATCGCAGGAGGGATTTTTAAATAAATCTTGATAAAAATTCACAATTTTAGGGTTTTTAAGGTTTTTGTTTGGAAACCGCAAGTCGTATCGAAATGAGTCTAAAGAAAATGTTGTAGCTGTGAAAATTCTCTACAAGACTGACATTTAGGATTTTTCGTAGGTTCTACCATTTTTGAGATATGGAGGTTCAGATAAAATTTTTAGGTTTTTATCTTATGTCTTCAAGATTTTGCTTGGAAACCGCAAGTCAGATCAAAATGGGACTAAAGAAAATGTGACAATTCTCTACAAAACTGGGTGATTTAGTTTTTCCTAGGTTGTACCGTTTTCAAGATATATAAGTTTAATTTGGAAAATTGCAGTAATGACAATGTTTTATAAGGAGGCGATACAGTCAGTGCATTGTCTCAATTTGAACTTCTATATCTCAAAACCGGTAAAGCCTACGAAAATATCATAAAGGTCAATCTTGTGGAGAATTTTCACAGCTACAACATTTTCTTTAGGCCCATTTACATTGGACTCGCGTTTTCCAAGCAAAATCGTGAAAACCTAAAGAACCCCTAAAAATGTGAACTTAAATCGCGATTTATTTGAAAATCCCTCAGGCAATTTTTTTGTTTCTTGATATTTCTCATCTATGAGCATTTAGTTTCAGAATCTGCAAAAACTTCCCAGATGTAAGCACCTTCCATTTAAATTTGGTTAAGGCACACCGTGTTTTATGTTCTGCAAATGTTAAGCTATATTGTTAACTAATTTTTTACTAACATCAACATTTTCTTTTATTTACAGGTAAGTTTCTGATGATAACATTTGCACTCTCGTAAGTCATATACAAAATTGAAATCAATATCTATTATCCCAATAAACAATTTATTTAATCTCAATTGCTAAATAATACATTTAAATTAAGTAATATTAAGACACCCTCTTCTTGTGTAGAGCATTATGACCCTAGAGCAGTTATGTTAATTTTCATCTCTTTTGATTTTATCTCCGCTGGTGGTTCTATTGACGCCTGTTAACCCTTCAATTCCATATCGATAGTGATGACAAAGTTTCTATGGCATCGTTGTAAACTCAGCATTTGGCAATTACATATTTCTTCGCCCATAATGTTACACACCGATTCGTATTCGTATATCCTGGTGACAACAACAACTACAGCATCACATCACCACTGGTTGTTGTTAACTTAATTTCATTAATGTTTACTTAATATCTTTTGGTCTTTTGATGTTGTTGCCTAAATGAATTTACATGAATGGCTTTATGAAATAATGAATGAGGAGGGGGAAGTTCTCTGGTTGCCAACACAACACCATGGATGTAAATGAAAAATATTCTGTATGGGGGGATTTAAGTGGCATTTGTCAAAAGTGAGGTTAAAAGCCCTGCAGGGATATTGTGTGTGGTATTTGAAAATGGAAGCCGATGTTTTCATATCTACTTTTTGTATTAAATTCTTTTGAGGATTTATCGTTGTTGTTGTTGTATTTCAAAAGCGTGTTATATTTATAATGTGACAATAAGGTGTTTTAAATAACAAGAATTAATTTCTTATCTCTTAAAATCGATTAAAATAATAATGGGACAATTTAATTTTTGTGTGTTAGATTATGTCTCCGAAAGGTGTTAAGGATAAGGATTTGAAAGTTGGACAGAACAGTCATCCGACTAGTTTTATTGCAATGAAGATAATCATTGGATTAATGAATGTTATGAGTCGGAAAAATAGTTACCAATATATCTTGCCAGGTTCCATTGTGCTTTTGACTTTGAAACGTGGCCACGTAGATATTGATATTTGACCCAACTTATTTCACCAGCTTTTATGTGATAGTGTTTGGTTTTTGTTCTTAAGCCTCTTGACTGTCGACAGCAATTTCTGTCTGAAAAACACTGCAGTCCTGCAGGTAGCTTTGTGGAAAAACGTAATTTACTCGAGGCATCACGATTGAACTGATACAGTCAATTTTCGAAGCACTAAGTTTGAACAAACTCGGTTACGCCTTTAGAGTGCTCTCGTGAGCACCAGCCAGCCAGACTGACGGACATCAATCCCACGCGGTCGGTTCTATGCACCGGGTTGACTCGGAGGAATCTTCGAACAGGGGCCGTCACCTCAACAATTATGTGTTTGTGTTCGTTATTTAAAACACATTTTTACAATGGGAGCGGCAATTTATCCCGGAATGCCTACTACGATCTCTTCTGGTCCGTGCCGGGATAGAGATGAACCCCGGGCCAGTATGGATCTGTTCCGTTTGCCAGATCCGCATCCACCACATGTCAACAATGGTGAAATGTAATGGATGTATGGAATGGGTGCATTTTCGTTTGTGCTCTGGCCTTAGTAGCACCCGGGATTACAGCGATAGGTATGTTGCTGCTTGCTGCGTCAGCGCATCGCCCAGTGCGTCTTCTACGTCGTCGTCTGATTCTTCGTCGTCGACGGAATACGAGACACCACCGCAGTCTCCCCAACAACAACAAATGCAGCACCTAACACCACAAGTTGTTGTTCAACGGCCCGGAAATGCATCTTTCCTGCAATTCAATTGCAACGGTCTCCGCAATAAGGTCATCGAAATTGTAGATTTTATGAGTCGGAAAAACATCATGGTCGGCGCGATCCAAGAAACAAAGCTCACCGCCACATGTAGCTTGCATTGTGATGGTTACAACGTTTTGCGGAAGGATAGCACAAGAAGCGGAGGAGGAGGACTTGCCTTGCTGATACACCAGTCTGTCCAGTACAGACCTATCTCGCTTGAGCTTGTCTCTAGTGACCAATATATGGAATGTATGGGGGTAGCAGTAAAGTCGAATTGCCGAAGTCGAGCTGCTTAATGTGTACATACCGCCGATGAATAGCTTTGCCCGGCGTTATATGCCAGACATTAGTTCGCTTTTAGAGGGAAAAAACCGTCTGGTGCTAGGGGACTTCAATGCTCATCACGAGCTTTGGTATTTCGTCCTAGGTAATGACCAGAGGGGTACAACGCTAGCTGAGCAAATTGATAGCTCCACGTTTTGCACGGTGAATGAAGACGCTCCTACGATGATTAGAGGAAACTGCCACAGCTCGCCAGATATCACCATTGTGTCACCAGGTCTGATAAATGACGTATCCTGTCAATCCGTCATTTCCCTTAGCTCAGACCACCTCCCTATCATCATCTCCGTAAGCAGATCACTCGATTTCATAACCTCTGAACGCCGTACTTTCCTGAACCATGGGAAAACTGATTGGCAAGGGTTCAGAGAATTTACCAATCACCGCTTTAGAGAATTGCCCACTCCCTCAGATCCTCCGGTAGCTGAGAAAACTTTCCGGGACATCATCACTGCAGCAGTCGCTCGATACATACACGCTGGTCGAATACCCGAAATAAGACCAAATTTCCCAGCAGAGGCGGCGGGACTAGCAAATGAGCGTGATGAGCTTCGTCGTACGAACCCTGAAGACCCAAGAGTTAGAAAGCTTACTCTTGAAGTCAACAGGTTAGTAGGCGAACATAAGCGGAAAAAGTTACTAGACCACCTGAAGCAATGCAACATTGGTGTAGGATTAAGTAAATTGTGGGCAACGGTTAAATCACTCTCGAATCCTGGAAAGAAGGATGACAGAACAGCAGTTACTTTCAACGGTGTGACAGTAACTGACCCAAAGAGGTGCGCGTGTTATTTTAACCGGCAGTTCATAGAGCACCCAGAGAATGATAGGGGGAAGAGAAGAGCCCTTCCAGCCGCGGAGGTACCACCACAATTTACGATGAGCGATGTTGCAGATGCCATCCGAAACGGGAAATCATCCAAAGCAACTGGATTAACCTGGAGTTGAGTATTTAACAAGTGTCCTCAACCTATCGTTAGCCACCCATATCATACCAGAAGCCTGGAAAGTTGGCAGGGTGGTCCCTTTACTGAAGCCTGGCAAGGATGCCAGCAGAGGTGAATCGTACAGGCCGATTTCGCTCCTGTCGCCAGTAGCAAAGATCCTAGAGGCACTACTTGCCCAACATCAACATGGATTTCGGAAAATGCATAGTACTACAACAGCATTAGATGCCATATCCACACATATCAGTAGAGGACTGAACCAGAGAAGGCCGTGCGACCGAACAGTCATGGTGGCCCTTGGCCTATCGAAGGCTTTCAATACCGTCAACCAGCCATGTTTGAAACGTTGGGTAATCAGCTATATGTGCGGACGCCAGTCGTTTGTGGAATTCAGAAACAAGAAGTCCAAACCCCGTATAGTGAAACAGGAGGGGTGATATCTCCGGAACTGTTTAACCTCTACCTTTCTAAAATTCCACACCCTCCAGATGGTACGATCTTGGCGTCGGGTCCTATCATCGATGACATATGTGATAGGTTAAATGTCTACATAGCTGACCTAGTGCAGTTATTCCATCTGAGGAATATGAAAATATCCGCCGCTAAATCCACTGCCACACTGTTCACTACATGGACGGCTGAAGTGAGGCTCCCACTGAACATATTGGTCGATGGTGCACTGATTCCGACCACTAACTACCCCAAAATACTGTTTGTAACGTTCGATAGCATTTAAGTCGTCCGCGCATGTCACAGATATTTGCGATAAGATCAGAAGTAGGAACAAGGCGCTCAAGTCGCTGGCCGGCAGCACTTGTGGAGCTGACAAAGAAACCTTGTTGACCACCTACAATGCAATAGGCCGGTCTGTGGTAAGCCATGCGGCGCCAGCGTAGTCTACAAAGGTTAGCACTACGCAGTGGAAGAAGATTCAAAACTGCCAGAATGCTGCCCTGAGGGCTGCAACAAGGTGCCTCTTCATGACACCAGTGGACCAGATTCATGAGGAGACGAAGATTTTACAGGTGCGTCAACACAATAAGATGTTGTCGATGCAGTACCTGCTTGGGTGTTATCGCAGTGAGCATGCCTGTCACGATTTAATGGACAGGCTTCCTCCACCCAGGCACGTCAGGAGAGATCTTCATGATCTAGAGAGAGAGATCCATAGGTATAAAAGAGAACCTCTTGACCAACGAGCTTACCAGGCAGGCTTGGATAGCATTCACACTGACATGGTTGCGCAGGCAGTACAGAGATACAGTGTGAATGTCGTACTTGGAGATCACCCCCCATCCATCGCAGCAGAAGAACACCAGCTGCCAAGGCAAACACGAGTGGTTTTAGCCCAGTTAAGATCCGGACGATGCAGCCGCCTCAATTCGTATTGGGCCCGAATTGAGACCACGATACCCAACACATGCCCAGCATGTGGATTGGGACCACACGATGCACTGCATTTGTTTAGCTGCCCAGCTAACCCCACTCACATGTCTCCTCATTCCTTATGGACGAAACCATATATATATATATATATATATATATATATATATATATATATATATATATATATATATATATATATATATATATATTGTTGAATAAATATATGTCGGCTACGTCTTCCCAGTCAGCACTATCGGAGCGACCTAGATAAGTACGCCCAGCTGATGGTATTCTCGTCGTTCTCTGCCGTTGTGGGAGACCTGGATAAGTACTCCGGTAGATTGTTCCACGTAGCCCTGAATAGATACTCTTCCTCGCCGTTCCCTGCCGCTGTGGGAGACCTGGATAAGTACTCCCGTAGGCCTTCCACAGTAGCCCCAGAAAGGTGCTCCAGTAGGCTGCCCGAAGGAGACCTGGATAAGTACTCCTTGCCAAGACGTTAGCTTTGCTGGCCCTGATGGAGACCTGGATAAGTACTCCCTTCTGTTTCGGAGATATGGCCTGTCGAAGACCCGGTCCGGTGGTTAATATGGGGTTGGGATTTGCTGGAGATCCACTGCCGATCTTAAGGTCAGACGAGGGTTGACGAAGGGGAACCCGAGAGTTACGGACACTACTCAGGTTGACACGAGGGGAATCCGAGAGTTACGGACACTACTCAGATTGGCACGAGGGAAGCCCGAGAGTTACGGACACTACTCAGGTTGACACGAGGGGGATCCGAGAGTTACGGACACTACTTAGATTAGCACGAGGGAAGCCAGAGAGTTACGGACACTACTCAGGTTGACACGAGGGAAGCCCGAGAGTTACGGACACTACTCAGGTTGACACGAGGGGAATCCGAGAGTTACGGACACTACTCAGATTGACACGAGGGGAATCCGAGAGTTACGGACACTACTCAGATTAGCACGAGGGAAGCCCGAGAGTTACGGACACTACTCAGGTTGACACGAGGGGAATCCGAGAGTTACGGACACTACTCAGATTGACACGAGGGGAATCCGAGAGTTATGGACACTACTCAGATTAGCACGAGGGAAATCCGAGAGTTACGGACACTACTCAGATTAGCACGAGGGAAGCCCGAGAGTTACGGACACTACTCAGGTTGACACGACTGTAAAAAGAATAAATCACCACTCTGACTCACCTGGTTTACTTCGACTGGACACTCGGGGTATATTCGCGCACTGTACACTTCGACACTTGTTCACCGACTGATCCCCCTTGTAATTCCTCCTTCCCTTTTATAGGAAAAACTGGTGGTACCTATTACCTCTAATAAATTCTTAAAATTCCTTAAAGGGTAGGGATAACCTTGGTGATAGGTTCACCTGTTACCAGTTGTTCGCCAACACGTGGCCTTGACCCGATCGGTCAGTGAACCTAACGGTTAACAGTGAAACTATACGAATACTGGTAAAAGGAGAAATTCATTTATTTAGTGTTAATAATAACACTGGTCAACACGACTTTTGTTTCAACCGAAGTTGCGGTTGTTTCTAGATGAAATCGGCGAGTTATTTTCAAATCCGGTCCCGCTTTTTCTCCATCAGCTCTTGTTTTTGAGATATAGCTCAAAATCGGTTTTTACGAGTTTAACCCAGACTTTCGTTATTTTCGGATACAAACAAATATTTTTTGTGGATTTTTCGACATTAATATATTAAGGAGATGTTGTACGCTCGATACAAATCGGTTTTGAAATAGTTATGTTGAGTATATATCAAAAAATATAGAAAATATACGACGGACCTTGTAAAAGTTGCATATTTTGAGTACTTTAAGCTGTAATTACGTCATCGGGGGAAGTCATAGGATCTTCATATGGCAATGCGGATATGCTTAGGGTGTCTACTATATAGTCCAGTATTCAAATATATAATATAAAGTTCATAGCGCCCATGATTCGGCCATAACCTAAAAATCGTCATGAATACTGCTAAAGGGAAATCATTTACCAGTGATATCATTACCACATAAGCCATTTACTTTTCAATGGCAGTCTTCTTGATGGTTTTTAGGTTATGGCGGAATCATGGGCGCTATGAACTTTATATTATACATTTGAATACTGGACTATATAGTAGACACCCTAAGCATATCCGGAGTACCATATGAAGATCCTATGACTTCCCCTGATGACGTAATTACAGCTTTAAGTACTAAAAATATGCAATTTTTACAAGGTCCGTCGTATATTTTCTATAGTTTTTGATATATACTCACCATAATTATTTCAAAAACGGTTTGTATCGAGCGTACAACATCTCCTTAATATATATATGTCGAAAAACCCACAAAAAATATTTGTTTGTATCCGAAAATAACGAAAGTCTGGGTAAAACTCGTAAAAACCGATTTTGAGCTATATCTCAAAAACAAGAGCTGATGGAGAAAACCCGGGACCGGATTTGAAAATAACTCGCCGATTTCATCTAGAAACAACTGCAACTTCGTCTGAAACATTCAACTTTTTCAATTTTGTTGAGCAGTGTAATATAATCCAACAAAACAAAATATAACATGAATGGTGGGGACGAAAACAAGTGTAACGACTTTCGTCGTCACAAAGGTTGAGGGTATTTTTGCAGTATGTACATAATTCTATATTTTACTCCTTTCTAATGGATATCATGGTTCATGTTTATATCCTTCCGTAATTATGACACAAAAACATATTTCTGAAAATTCCAAAATGAACAAACAAGCTAACATTAATGTACTTTTGACAATATTGGGCAATAGTTGCCTTAACAACAATCGCCAATAGCCTTCAAGTTACCAGACATATTCTACATTCATTTGTATATACAACTTATCCCCTAACACAATTTTCTTACACTCTCTACCCAATTCAATAAAATTTGCTCAAGGCTATGTTGCATGTCTTCTTAATGCCAAACTCACTGTCAGTTTCAATGCTACTCCTCTATTCAATTTGAACATTCACTATCATCTAAAACGAATGTTGCATTTTGAACGCCTTTCGATGATGAGAATGAGTAGCAGCAACAACAGTCTGGCTATCTATAAATTACTCAAAATCAATTGGTTAAAAGTGTTCGCTGAAACCAGAAGAACTAGAAGGGAATGTGAATACTCTTCCAAATTGTATCTCCATGCCATGTCTTTCTTCCTTGCCCATTGTGAATGCATTACAAATGCAACATTGTTGGTTATTGGACTCCAGTTGATAGACCATATAATTCTAGTTGAACAGTTCCACTTGGGATCTATGTATGCATTGTGAGAGGAGAATTACATTGCATTTGCTCTAGTTTGAGTTGAGGTCCGTAGTATCTGTTTGCAACAATTGTTGCTGCCAACTCAAATCGATGGCCAAACATAGACTTTTTAAATTTAAAATCATTTCAATATCTCACATGCGAATGGTAGCAGTTAGAGTGGCGTGGAGTCATCAACAGCAACAAAGCATTATAAAGGATACATCGGATTTACCGGATGAGTGTTACAACCAACATTCAGCAGAACAACCGTTACAAACGTGTATATTCCTACCTGGTATGTAGCTTTTGTATCCATGGTCGGTCATCATTGTGTAATGGTCAAACACTCATACTCTCAGAGGCCAAATTATGTAATATATGTGTGTGTGTCTGTATGAAAATCATGTCATGGCTGACTGAAAGGATTGTTGTTCTCGACGTTTGTGCGTCGTTCACAAATTATTGACTATCTTTTTTGGGAGAGGTGGTACGGCGCATTTGTGGATTTACAACCATATTTTTGCTGATACTGCGGCTGGCCAAAAAAGAAAAATGGAAACCGACTGTTTAGCTAACAGTCATTGTAGTGGGGTAGCAGTGTGTGTGCGAACCACACATATTTGCAACAAAAGTACCAGACAAAAAATTCCTTTTTTGTTAATTGTGTACTCAATTGTACTTGAACCTCACAGAGCATCCCAAAATGATGAGCCAAAGCATCAATGCCATCATTGCCTCATCATTATCATTGTCGAAATGTGGTCCACATGTGTTGGCTACGAAAGTATGAATTTCATCGTTGTTTTGTTTCATCCATTTAATGGTGTCCTTTCTCTATGCCTTTTTCGTTTTGTTTGTTTTTAGTTTTCCATGACCATTGACTATGTGGTTTTTATCCTCTTTTTTCCCCATGTAGCTTAGACCAAAACTTGTTTACTTGGCTTATATGATTCAACTTTGTACTTTACTATGATAATACTGGTGGTGGTGATGTTGACGATGATGATGACCAATGCTTTCTAAATTTGGTTATGTTTTGTTGCATTCAAAAAATTTAGATTTTGTGTGGAAAAATTTAAATAAACTACTAATTTTGTTGCATTAAAAATAAAAATTAATTTGAAATTTTATAACAAAAAAATTGTAATAAAATTATATAAAAACAAGTGAGCCAATGCTATAGTCAGGTCGGGGCCGACTATGTGATACCCTACACCACGTGCCCTGTGCATAAGCTTTTGACTGGTAAAATTCAAAATATTAAAATTGGGACAGCTTAGCTCTTCATTAATACAGGTCAATTTTATTGAAACGCGTTTAAGTGCATCGTCAGAATTACGAAAGAAAAGAATGGAAAAGTGGGATGTATGCCAACCATCAACCATCACATTCCGACCCCTGAATAATATCCGACCATTATCAAAATCAATAGGTTTATTCCTCTGTGGGACCCCCATTAACACCGACGTGTAGCGTGATTACAAAAAATTAAAAAAATAGGACGTATTAACGACTATTGCTATATCTCCGTTATTTGGCCACATACGCCAACATGCTTTACATCATTGTAAAGATGGGATTTTCTACTTTCATAGTCGGACTTTGCTTTTGGAAGGTCCGCAACCATTGCTGTGCTATTCGTCATTATTATTAAAATCGCAAAAATGAGAAGTTGTGTTTTAATAGAGGCAATAGATATATATTCGTTGTTTGGCCACCTACAACAACCCACTTTACATCGTTGCAAAGGCGATATTTTCTACTTTCATTAGCAGGTTTTGCTTTTGGCATACCCCCTATAGAAGCTGAGATATTTGGTTTGGAAAAAACATTGTCTTTTTCTCCAAAAAAGTTTTTGCCCATTCCGACACCTTAATATTATCCGACCATTAACAAAAATGAATAGGCTTTTTCCCCTGCGGGACCCCCATCAACACCCAAAATTTGGTGACGATCCGATCAAAATTACGACCTGTAGCGTGATTTCTTTAAAAGTGGAAAAATGGGATGTATTACCGACTATTGTGATATCTCCGTTATTTGGCCACCTACGCTAACCTACTTTGCATCATTGTTAAGGCAGGATTTTCTACTTTCATACCCAGGTTTTGTTTTTGGAAAGTATCCAACAAAAACTGTGTTATTCGTCATTAGAATTAAAATCGAATAAATGAAAAGTTGGGTTCTATAAGCGACTATTGCGATATCTTCGTTTTTTGACCACCTACGACAACCTACCATACATCGCTGTAAAGGTGATATTTTCTGCTTTCATTAGCAGGCTTTGCCTTTAATATACCCCTTATAGATACGGAGATATTCGCTTTGAAATAAAACATTGACTTTTTCCGCAAATAAGTTTTTTGCCCATTCCGACCCCTGAATATTATCCGACCATCACCAAAATCAATAGGCTTCTTCCCCTCCGGGACCCTCATCAACATCCAAAATTTGGTGACGATCCGATCAAAATTGCGACCTGTAGCGTGATTACAAGGTTTAGATGGACAGACGGACAGACGGACAGACGGACGGACGGACGGACTGACGGACGGACACACATAGCCAGATCGACTCAGCTCGTCGAGACATTCATTTTGGTATATATGAGTATGGGTCTGCCACCATTATTTCGATGCGTTACAAACTTTTTGGCCAAAACGAACTTATAATACCCTCCCCACATAGTGGTGTAGGGTATAAATAGCACTAGCATCTAGGGCTATCGGATAATGAAAATAGAAACAAGTAAGAAAGCCTCAGTCGATATACCCTCAGCATGTGTGAATTGAAAAGTCCATCTATTGACAATATCGAATCTAGGGATTACGGATTTGGTGACCCTTTTTCGAACTTGCCGACAAAAAATATATTTGGTTTGAAGCTCAAAAGTGTTGCGGAGGATGTACTTGAAGGAATGGAACGACATAGTCCATTTTGGAAGTGGATCTTATTCTTTTGAGTCATTTCTTTTGATAGATTTTGTGCCCACAAGTTATTTCAGTTGGTCTGAAAGCATGGACTTTGCCCATGTAACACATAATGACTTTTTCATAACCGCAGAAAATCTTTTGAAATTGTAAAACTGCCAAAACAGCCAAGTCAACAATTTATGGGCAAACTCGAAAATCTAGCACATGATAATCGATTATGCGACTTTCCCTCTATACAAAAGTCGACTACGATTTTTAGACTTTTGACTGCAAGAAGTAGAATAATCGAATGTCGACATACATATCCCTAATTACGATGTGCAAAGTATGGACCAAATCAGTTAGTCCCTTCAAGAGTTACGGTGTGCATAATGTTTGCGTTTTAAGGACCATGATCTGCGAATCTGCACCTGGAATGTTCGCTCTCTTAATAGAGAAGGTGCAGTTTACGCATTGGCAGATGTACTTGAAAAGGAAATACGATGGAATGGGAAAGACGTCACAACAACACCTAAAGGTGACGCACTGTATTATAGCTGACATGACACAAAGCATGAGTTTGGTTGCGGATTTGTAGTTGGTCGGAGGTTAATACACCTGGTCTCCAGCTTCACACCAGTGAATGAAAGACTTGCTACAATTCGAATAAAAGCAAAATTCTTCAACATTAGTTTTATCTGCGATTCCACTCAACTAGCTCAGTTGCTTAATCAAAGCACTCCTCATCCCGATAACATATCAGCGCAATGGCAAAGTATTGCCCACTCCATGCAAACAGCCGCAAAATCGATACTTGGATACCAGAGACCTCCACCAAGGAATCCATGGTATGATCAGGAGTGTCGTGCTGCTACCGAAGAGAAAAATGAGGCATATAGGGCTACTTTACAATCCGTAGCAGCGCGTAGCGCTCGAGAGAGATATCCGGAGAAAAGGAGAGAGGAGAAACGTCTTTTCCGCAGGAGATGGAGATGGAAAAGCGGGAGTGTGGAAAAATCGAGATGTACAGGAACCAGAATGAAGTCCGAAAATTCTACCAAAGAGTGAAACTTCAAACTGATGGCATTGGTACAGGCACATCCTCCTGTAGAGACCAGCAAAGTAATTTGGTAACTGATACAGATAGTGTGTTCAGGATATGGAAATAACATTTTTCAAAACTGTTGGTATCCAATAGTAGCGAAGACGACGAAGATACCACAGACCCGATCCCAGAAGATGGTATTGAATGTATACCGCCCAGCGAGGATGAGGTAAAGACAACAATAAATCGGCTAAAGAATAATAAGGCAGCAGGAGCTGATGGCCTACCAGTCGAGCTGTTTAAAACTAGAGGCGACTCGCTGATAAGGTGTATTCATCAGCTAGTTAGCTCCATCTGGCAGGAAGAACGCGTACCCGACGATTGGAACCTGAGCATCCTGTGTCCCGTCCATAAGAAAGGAGATACGACTTTATGCTCTAACTATAGGGTCATAAGTCTACTACCTATTGCCTACAAGAGTGTGTCAGGGATATTGTGCGAACGACCAAAGCCTATGGTCAACGAGATAATTGGACCATACCAATGCGGCTTTAGACCTGGCAAGTCCACCATTGACCAGATATTTAAACTGCGGCAAATCCTGGAGAAGACCTAAGAGATGCAGATCGACACCTACCACCTTTTTGTCGATTATAAAGCAGCCTTCGACAACCCGCTGCGTTCAAAGGTATTCCAAGCCATGTCTGCATTTGGTATCCCCGCAAAGCTCATCCGGCTTTGTAAAATGACTTCAACTGACATGATATCCTCAGTTAAAATAGGAAAGAACCTCTCCGAAGAGTTTTGTACCAACAGACAAAGAGACAGCCTTTCGTGCGATCTCTTCAACATCCTACTGGAAAAGGTTATACGAGAGGCAAACGTCAAAAAAGGGGCACAATCTACACCAATAGCCACATGTTACTTGCTTATGCTGATGATATAGACATCATGGGACGATCAGTAAAAGAAGTAACTGGTACCTTTATCGATTCCAATTTGTCTAAAACCGATTTCGTTCAAACATACTTGAGGTCTGAAACCATTATTTCGATGAGACACATTTTGCCCGAATGAAAGTGTATATACCCTCGTTAGCGTGTATAGCATGAGGGTATAAAAAAAACAAATAAACCCTCCATACAATGGTGGAGGGTATAAAATTGCATATACTGATCCAGTGATTATTGTATATTTGTGTGCAATAATCAAACTATTCCAGATGCTTCCTGACATGCCTGGTTCGAGTGGTTACTATAAAACTAAGCTAAGGCATGGCTCCTGCGAAAACACCGAAGTTCTGCAGGGACTTAAGGACCTTGGTAGCGACCATACGATCTCTATAAAGCACTTGGAGGATATTTGCCTGTCCAGCTTTCAATTCGATCGGGGTATTGGTGCAGATGAGATAAGTAATAGACAGTTGGTATATACGGATTAAATTGAATTTAAATACCAGATTTTTTTATTATTCTTTTTAATATAAATACAAGGTGGCGCAAAAGTAATCCTCCTATCAGAAAATGCTATAAATTTTGCGATTGGCCCCTAATGTCAGTTCTGTTTTGACATTTGTGTAGTAAACACATGCGAAATGCACGTTAATAAACAATGTTACGCTACACTGCTCCAGAACTCCATCCTTAATCACCACCAAGAGGAAGATGATTTTTTATCAAAAATAATCATGAGTGATGAGGCACATTTCCATCTCAGCGGGTACGTAAATAAGCAAAATTTACGCTTTTGGGGCACTGAAAATCCGCGTGTAACCCATGAAGAACCATTACACCCGCTCAAAGTTACTGTATGGTGTGCTGTTTTCGCTGGAGGAGTCATCGGACCTTTTTTCTTCGAAGACGTCGTGGGCCAAACGGTTACTGTGAATGGTGAGCGCTACAGAGCAATGATCAACGAGTTCTTTTTGCCGCAACTTGATGAATTGGGATTAGAAAACATGTGGTTCCAAAAGGACGGTGCAACGGCACACACTGCACGTGCCACAACCGATATGCTGAAGAATGCATTTCGCGGGCGGCTAATCTCCCGTTTTGGCGATTTGCACTGGCCAGCAAGTTCGCCTGATTTGACCGCTCCAGACTTCTTTTTGTGGGGCTTTTTGAAGTCGCGGGTTTATGTCAACAAGCCTCAGCTCTTAAATACAATATCCGTCAAGAATGTGAGACCCCATTGCCAGAAGTTTTGGCCAAAGTGATGGAAAATGCCATAAAAAGGGCTCAAATGACAATAAACTGTGGCGGCGGCCATTTATCTGATATCATATTCTCGACTTGATATAAAAAATTAAAAGACCAAGTAAAAATAATCCACAAGAAGAATCAATATTTTTCATTTTTTTTTTTTTTTTTTTTTTGTTTAAATGACAGCCAACAAACTTCGGAAGCTTACTTTTGCGCCACCTTGTACAACACCTAGATCATGATCTTTAGATCTCTGGTGAGGTTTTTTTATTTTTCTCAAAGAAATTTAACAATATGCTTATGGCCACATTGATTTTTAACAAAGTAGCTTCCACCTATAAATTGTGATGGATTTCGACCTAACTTGCAAAAGTGTAGTTAGAAATATTCCGAAAACTTTAACGTGCCAAAAGAAAATTCCCCCTACTAACTTCCACTCCTTCATGGCAGCAGTCAATATTTGCAAATTTGTGTTAATCCTTGCCGCACACATATTGTCTCCTTCCTTCCATCTACATCTTTGGTCCATTTTGATTCATTTCTCGGCATTGGTCTTCATCTACTGGCATTATTCTTTCGCTGAATGACAGTTGCATGCATTCCTTTTTGCCTGATGACTGACATTTCTTTGACACAGAATGAATGACTGTGACTACTTCTTGCTGGTCGGTCAGTAACGGCCATGGGCTTCACTCCGAAATGTCTTTAGGTTGGTGTTTTCCACCATTCCCTTTTTGGCCCTTGTACGATTTGCGGTCTAATGGTGTTTGTTGTTGTATTGTATTACCCTGTTGTCAATTTAGATTGCTGACCATTCTGATAGGCAGACATACACATATTTTGCTCCCTCTCCCTCTCACACTTTTTGCCCCCTAAAATTGATTGCCAAGATTTGTGTACTTGGAAGACAATTAACAATGGCTTCCACATAACGAGCTATATCTTTGGCCTGTTCAAACATAAAACGCCTCGATGAATGGTCAAATGTAAAGAGATGCACAGAAGCAAGAAAAACTTTGATTTGAATGATTTGTGTTTGGTTTTGGCGGCGATTGGCAGTAGAGATATTCGTATGTCTATGACCATTTGTATCTGCCTTAGTCGCATCTTTGATAGCTCCTGGTGAATTATGTTTAAGGCGTATGTTTGTGAATTGGTTAAAAGTATTGTTAATTTGTTTTATAGTTGTAAGCTGTCAATTTGTCATGTTGTTTTGGTATGTTATCCCTTGCTGCCGGTATCAGTGTGTGTGCGCTTGACAGTCCATAAACATGCCAATATATTGCAAAATGAAAATTAATTGAATTTTCTTTCAGTTTGCATTTTCCATCGCAGCATCAGCGTCCGCAATTGAAGGTCCAGTAGATGTCTGCAACCTTTGGAGGGGCTTTAAAGGAAAAAAGGTCAATAGAAATTTTATTGTGTGGAATTTTGTCTACCACGTAGTATACAGATATTACATACATATGTACATATTTTCTCAGTGAATATAATAAATTGAGTCCATAAAGTTTGCAGACATCACCATATGTTTGTATGGATATACATTGTGGGTACAGTAAAGAATATTTTCAATTGAGTAAATTTTTGAGATTTTAGCTATGTTCGTAGTTTGCAAAATTGAAATGTCCCGTAGGTATATTGGGTAACTACGACTCAAATAATGAAGAGCGAACAGTTCAGTCGATCTAAGGGTAGTGTCACGAAATAAAAGTCTGAGAGCCTATGATCACTGATTTGACTAGGCTAGTCTTTGAAGCCACAAGATTTCATGAAATTAGGTGTTTTTAGATCGATTTCCCCACTAAAGCAATTTCATGATACTACTTTACTATGGAACTCGACCGTCTCCTGCTTCTTCTTTTATCCCTGTGGTGCGATGCTTCACTGAAGTCGTTCCATGAACAGTTTGCTGCTTGTAGTACTGTGTCGATCGACCTTCTCTACGGCTTCTACCCTGGGGATTCCAAAGAAGCGCTTGACGAGCTTTGTTTTCGACAGGTCTCCGTAGCGTGTGGCCTATCCAACGCCATTTCCGTTAACAGAACTCAACGGTAGGCGCGATTTGAATTATGATGTTCAATAGTTCAGCATTCCGTATGCAGTTCGAACACCAAATGTTTAAAATTTGCCGCAGACATTTATTTGTGAAGGTTCCCATACATTTTAGAGAATATTTACCACTGTAGAATTTGCCGGGCCCTTCAGGATATCCGCATTTCTTCTCAAAATTTTAAGTTTTGATGACTCGAAGTGCAATTTGTCGGGCGCATTTAGGGTAAAAGAAATTTACGCCCAATTCCTTTATAATTATTAATGACTCCCCTCATCAAGTAAACAATTGCATTGGCGTTGTTAGTCCAATTGAGTTATTAAGTGTTGACTTGAAATGTTCCATCCACATTATTAACTGTTCATCGGTCGCAACAAGCAGGGTTCCATTTTCGGTCATAATAGGTTGGTTGGTGTAGGTTTGTTTTCCGCTCAATGACCTTGATGGTCTTTGAACCCTATTTGAACCCTAATAACAATATGGAACTCGAGCAACGCATTATTTCATGAATTGTTTTTCAATGAAATCTCTCTAGTGTGGGTTAGTAACCCACACGTGGGAAAAAATAACTACTAAGGAAAAGTTAAAAAAACGACGGAAGCCTCCTTATGCTGACGACTCTCGTAAACGTTTTAATGTCCATGATCGGCAAATGTGTCCCATAATCAACACTGGAGCCATCGTGGTGCAGTGGTAAGCACGTCCGCCTTGCACTCAGAAGGTCTGAGGTTCAATCCCCGACCAGAACATCAAGATTTTCTGGCAAATCTCCTCAATGTAATGCTGGCTTACATTTTCTGGGTATTTTAGCCATGAAAAATTTATCTACAAGTGGTATCGCAAGTCGCCCCTTTTGAATTCGACGTTAAAAAGTAGTTCCCATATCATTGAGCGAATATGAACCGGCGTATACTTATTGATACAAGAGAAAAGTCTCCCTGGTCCGGAAATGTTGTGGAATATATGTATGTGCATGTATATTAAATTTGTGATGGTGTATATCTTAGACCCTACTGTGGGAGAATCCTGGAGAAAACTCACTATAAGGTTGTACACTATAAGGTTGTACACTATAAGGTTGTTGTTGCTGTGACAGCAAATGATATGTCTGCGTGCTCGTCTTAATGCTAAATCTACCTCCAGATATATCTGCCGGTCTAGGAATATGGCTGGTTCAATAGAGTAGGTTAGGGTAGAGAGTTGAGTAGGTGCAGTGAGTCGCGCGGCCCTATACCGCTTGCTGGGCAGATGTTTTGCACGGCGTCATCAATCCTTGCGTTTCGAAAATAGGTTACTATCGACCGGAACATTCGGTTTGTGCTCATCTCCACAGTACATGAACAAAGGCCGTTGAATTAGTTGCGTATATTTGCATATTCCTCGTGAGGAAAAAGTTAGTATGGTCGGTTAAATAGGAGTTCAGACTTTCACAAATGACACCAAATGACATTACGTCAAGAACGAACTACCATATATATATATAAGGATCTTAATGCTGTTTGGAAGGGGTAGAATACACATATGACTGATTACACGGTGCAACATTTTTAAGTTAATTTTGTGCAAACAACTTCTAATGCGGTTTTTTGAAAGTACAGACCGAATAGACAAAAACCATATTTGTGTTTTGTTTTGTTAGATCGGGTTCCGATTGTATGGCCCTATCTAAACATGGTTAAATAATTATTTTTTAAAGCAAATCGGGGATATATCTTTGAAACCAATACGAATCTTTCTAGGACATGCGCAGCAAACTTGTAGATAAGAACAAGAAGAAAATATTTGGAAAAATAATGAACCCGAATAACCTCATTTATTGCCTCAAATTTTATAATATATTTAAATATACCGTAATTTGTATATATTTCGCAGGGTATTTTAAAAACGGTTACATTTTTCTTAATGTTATCTTTGGAAAAAAATATTCGGTGGAATGTAATACACAACTCTTCAGAACATATCATTGTTGTAAAATGCATCTATCACGATGTTTCTAACCTATTTTTAAACGACAATTTTATAAATATATCGATAGTGTATTGCAATTTCAAATATGAGAATAAACAGCCTATGTGAACGTTGTTTGAAATATGGTTTGTAGAAAGTATGGTATGAAATACCGCCTAAACAAAATGAAATAAGTGTTTTACAGTTACAGAATGTTCTGAAGAATTGCTGAGCACATTATTTGGAATTTTTTGCGAAACGTTACTTGGTTGAACTCAGAATAGTTTGGCTGTTACTGACCATAATTCCAGAAATTATGTAAACTTTCCTATATTTGAGCCCGGATCATTGGAAAGAAACCCAGCAAAATGTTCGATGCCAAAGATGCTATTCAAGAATGGGTGCAAGTGAAATGGAATGCCATTTTTTCAGCATCTTCACTCATTCTTTTTACAAGAGCGTGACCCCCAAAAGATGCAATTCATTTTCAGATCCTAAGCATGTCATCTTTACTAACTCGATGGAATGGCATCTTCAACAATTCTTTGGCATGGCATCTATACCAATCCTTTGGCTTAGCATCTTAACCAATTCCCAAGAATAGCATTTTCAGTAATCTTCGGCATGTCATTTTCACCAACCCTTTGGCATGAAATTTTCACGTCTTGTTCGGAAAATGGAAAATGCTGTATTGAAAAATGACTTCCTAGCATAATAAATCTTACATTGCTTTAAACGTACATATTTAGATAAATAAAAGAATATATAAATTATATCAATATAGTTTTCCAATTTTTGATTTGAACAAAATCTTTATTTTAATAAGCAAGTTATATCAATATATTTTTCAGATTTTAATTTGTGTCAATATAAATTGTTGTGTGTTTATTTTATGTTGGACGAGCAGCGTTGCTGGCTCTTTCGTTCTTGACTTGCGATGGCAGAGTAAGTGTTACTCTTTGCTTTTAAAATGTTCTTCCCACCAAAACAGCAACATCATCATTTTCATTTTATTTTACTTCTTGCAGCAAACTGCAAGCTCAGCGTCTGGTAATTCTGTTGGTATTTTGTAATTTTAACTTATACATGTGTAAAAATAAAAACACAAAATTCATATCTATTGGATCGATGGAATGGGTTCAAATGCTAAGGAAAAGATCGGATCTATCACGACTTCCTTTGATTTGGTTCAAATGCTGATTAAACGATTGGATCTTTCACGACTTCCTTCAAATGGGTTCAAATCCTGATGAAAAGATCGGATCTTTCACGACTTCATTTGAACCAATGCAAAAGATCCAGTGAAATCATGGCATCTCATGGAACCACTTCCATAAAATTTTGCTGGGAAGGGTCGTTTTAGCCTGGTATAGATGAGGCCATAATATCCAAACCCGATCTAAAAACACAAAACCCAACTAGGAGTTTTGTAGTCTCAATATGTACTTTCAGAAAATGCCCACTAGAAGTTGTTTGCATTTTCAGTGTTGCACAGTGTTATCCAACGTTTCAAAATTAGCCGGGGATAGTA
The DNA here is from genome assembly GCF_047663935.1 of Musca autumnalis. Taxonomy (NCBI): domain Eukaryota; kingdom Metazoa; phylum Arthropoda; class Insecta; order Diptera; family Muscidae; genus Musca; species Musca autumnalis. The sequence goes on from NW_027411644.1 coordinate 252,836,428, forward strand.
TACTCGATTCTTCAAACAGTCTGGAGTGCTTGACTTTATCAAAGGCTTTTCACAAGTAGAGCGCCACCAAAGATGCTTACGAAACCCATGCTTATAATCGGCAACAGGACAGCTAATTCTTACACTGGAGGATATTTGCCTCAAGGACCTTTGCTACGAGTGACAAAAGTGAAATCATTCTGTAGGATTTACCTTTCCTGGTCTCCTTGACAGGCTCCAGTAGCGGGCCTACCCTGCCTATTTTCAGACACTGCGAATTGTAAATTCTCCTCGGCAGGAAGAGATCTAATACGACTCTTTTTTTCACCCTGTCACTACCGATGTGCTCGACAAATTGTCGAGTAAAATAGCTTGAGCAACTCTACGGGTCAGTCAACGTAATATCGTCAAACGTGACAGAGGTCTTGACTTCCTTCTTCCAGGTTTCAAGTGTGACGTAACCGTTGCCTACAATTCACTTATTCCAGCTCTGCCTGAAAATTTGGTCCCACTGCGTGTATTCGACCAGAACGTCATTTCTTCTACCCGAACATCGGAATGGTTGGACATGCATCCCAGAAGAGGCAATGGAGGCACTGATACCAGAGACAGACGACAGCGTTAATTTACATTAACTGCCTTAATTCAAATTAATTCGTGCATTATCCACATTCTTAATGCACAAAATCAAACCGAATTTAAACTGAACTTATGTATTTCAGTATGGCAATACTCTAAATGAGAGCTCATATTCAGCCATATGGCTAAAGAGGGCATATGCGCTTCGATACGATAAGTCTCTCTTGCGAGCTAAGCAGTCCATGTTTTGGTTCCCACATATCGATAACTTCGGATTTCAGATATTTTGAAGATTTTAACCAAATTTTTCGAGTTCTCTATAGACTGGTTATTATACCCTTAGCCTTTAGGCTTTCATACGACCGGAATCTATGTATGCTTAGACGAAATCCGTTTCAGACAATTTGGAGTTGATTTAGTCCGTCACACGATTCTGTCCAAAATTTGGCCTTTTTGATATTTTGTCCAAACTTTTATCAAAATTCGAAGATGTGAAATATCGGTCTACTCCTTCTGGTGCCTTCCCCAGAAGAATTCAAAATTTTTTGCTATAATGGTGCGCATGATAACTCTCGAAGGCAGTAACCGATTTGGTCTATACATTGTACATCGTGATATTACCGCTAGACATAAATCCGGTTCGAATATGGACTATATCGATTCATTCCTTTGCGTACCTCCCACACCACATTTTGGAAAAGGCTTCCACGCAAACCCTTTTGAGTTTTTTTTTGCAACAAGGTGTACTCGTTCCCCCGTTAAAACGATACAAGTTTTTTTTTTTTTTTGAAAGGCCATTCTTTCTGAGAAAATGGTACGTAAGCTGTAAAAAAACCCTACGACCACCATATGTAGTGGCTGGTGCGCAAGACAACTCTCGAACCGGATACTGCTTTGGTGAATGAATAAAGTCCTCTTCTTCCGGTACCTTGCCCCAAAGATTAAAAAATATTGACGCAATATCTCTCAAACGAAGCAAGCGATTTGTTCCAAGCGGTGGCTTTCGTAATATTTTGTACAAAAATAGTTCATGTTCGGTCTACTCCTTAGGATACCTCCCTCACAAAAATTCGAAATTTTTTGTTTAAGTGCAGTTTAAGGTCTGTTCGAAGATCCTTTGTAAATGTTTTACTGAAACTACTCCTTGTGGTCCTGATTACAGCGATGTTATGCTTTTCGTGGGCAAGTCCATGTTTTCTAATATAATGATCCAAAAGCTCCCAGATTCACAGAATAAGACTCCCATAAAAATTCACTTCCAAAATGAACAATGAGGTCCTTTCTTTCAGGTACCTCCTTCGAACGACTTATGAACATTAATCCAAATCCATATGTTGTCGACAAGTTCATACGTCCATAAAGGGCAAACAAAATCTGAAGATTTTGCTTTTGTAGCCGGTATTCAATTCAATTCACACATGCGTTTTTAGTAGAATTTCACCCCTCTAGTCCTCTTTGTTTCCCAAAAACAACGTTTTACAAAACACTGATACTACCCGTGCTGATGTATGGTTCCGAAGCCTGGGTACTTATGCAAGCAGACAAGGCAGAGCGTGGTGTGATTGAGAGAAAAATTCTTCGAAAGATCTATGGACCAATCTGCGTTGACGGTGAATATCGACGTCGTATGAACCACGAGCTGTATCTGCTATACAACGACATCAGTATAGATAAAGGTATCGAGATGCAACGATTGCGTTGGCTAGGCCATATCATAAAAATGAGCGATGATGAACCAGCTAAAAAGGTGTATAAATACGTGCCACATGGCGGCGGACGCAGAATTGGCAGGCCTAAGCTTAGATGGAGCAAACAAGTGGATGAAGAGATGAAAAGGCGCGGTATTCCAGAAATCGAAGCAGTAAACAGAGAGAATTGGAGATCTTGTAAATTTTTACTGAAACTACTTTGCGGTCCTGTTTACAGCGATGTCCTGCTTTTCGTGGGCAAGTCTATCTTTCCTAATATAATGGTTCAAAAGCTCCCAGAATCCAAAATGAACAATACTGTCCTTTCCTTCAGGTACTTCGAAACACTTATGAGCTTTAAACCAAATCCATATTTTGTCGAGAAGCTCATACGTCCATAAAGGGCAACAAAATTCTGAAAATCCCCTAAATACAATGTTTGGTTATGTAGTCGGTATTCAATTCAATTCACAAATGCTGAGTGTATACATATTACTGTTGGCATAGCCGACAGATACTTTTTAGTAATATTTAACACATGTAGTTCATTTTGTACTCGAAATAACGTAATCAGTTTGATTAACAAAGATCTGCATTTATTCGTTAAGATAAGCCCATTATCGGGCTTAAGATAAATACCGTTAAGATAATTACCCAAAATTAAACAAAACCTTACTTCTTTCCCATGAAGTGCCTTAAGACACTTCTTTGAACTCGGAGATAAAAAGTACGCCCCACATCATCTCAGCCAGCATTCTTTGAAAATTTTAATCAATTTTGAGTCTTTTTTTATCCTACTACACAATTGAAAAGCTGGAAAATGAGCATATTTTCTAATTATAAATGACTAAAAGTGGCCTCCCGCGACTGTTATAACAATATCACTCTTTAATCTTCCTCTACAATAACTTAAGTCGCCTTTGACAGTTTTCTGGTAGTATATAAAGTCTTCCTTTAATTCGTGTTTAATCATTTATTAGTATTATTTTCTTAACATGTGACACTTTTTCGAGTCTTTTTTGAGTCATGTATATAATAGTTTATAAGTCCTTAGCGAGTCATTTATTAGTCTTTTATCAGAGGAGGAAGAAATGTTCAAGAAAAAATTAAAGGATTTTTATTTAATTAATTCTCTTTCGAGTTGAGCTGTTTAGAGCTAAGAGATACATTAAAAGATTAGGAGTCTACCAAAGTCCCACGCATCGAACCATTATGCTACGTTTCACGGGAGGTTAGACCGATCTTCAGGCATATTAGGATGTTGTTTTATTTTTTATTCTTCTTTTTGTATCTTTCATTTGTTTTGTTTTTTTTTTTTCTTTTGTTTGGTTTACTTTTCTGCTTTATTATGATTTTTAATTATCCCTTTATGCTGCGGTGGTTAGTATAATGTTTCTTCATTTCACTTGACAAAACCTGGACATGTCTTGTGTTTGTAAATACTCTTCAAGTGAGTTATTCAATTTTTGATCATCAAAAGGGTTCTTAAAAGACTCCGGAATGAGATTTTTCAAAAACAACCTTCCAATGCTGTCTGGGATTGAGCTAATATGAATCGGGGTACACTCATTGATATGATAGACGTCTCCCTCGTCCCGTCTGATTAATTTGGATTTTTATTCTATATTTAAGCCCGATAATGGATTCTTTCACCAAGTCAGTGAAGCTCAGTGGGTTATCAGTCCGTAAATATTTCGTCTATTTTTGAAACTATCTACGAAGAACTAGTTCAATCACCATCTACAGTAGTTTCCTCAATCAAACTTCGATTACGTTTCTGTCCTTCTAATTAATTTGCAAATTATGAAAAATTAATATTTTCTCTTTATCTAGTCGCCCATCAGACACATAATTTGGAAAAATTAATTTACCAAAAATATGTTACTGTTGGTTTGCCGTTGGCGTCCAGCAGGCTTAGATTCTACCACGTACTGATGTTGCTACAACAAAACCGCATAATTAAAATATGATATTAACCCGAAAAGCCACATAAATGCAAGCAAAACAAAAACAAGATAGGCATGTGTTGTGAGAGATAAATCTCATTTATAATTTAGATGCTAGGCCTGGGGTGAAAATGCACGCATAATATATGGTTTATTTAATTTTATAAAACCACATACACTTTCATACAAATAAACATTTTGCAAAATTCCCATATTGTTTTAGGGTATTTTCAATGTTTTTTTTTTTTTTGTCTCATTTGTATGTCCTGCTGTTTTATTACTAGGCATAAAATATCCATGTCTGGCCAATGTCTGTTTGTTTGTAGATTTATAAAATAAGTATATGTTAATGTTACAATTTAAATATACCGAACGTTAAACACCAAACAGAAGCAATATAATTAAATTAAAATCTCTACAGGCAATTTATACACACATTAATACGTGCATTTTGTGAAATTATGCCTCTGACCATGGCTCGCACAAACATACATTGATATAATGTATAATTGTCCTATATGAACTGTTTTGCCCATATGCCACCATGGTCTATTTTGTGTCTGAAATTAAATATTAGGATGGAGTGAATAAATAAAAATAATTTTTGGGGTAGACTAGAAAAATAACCAGAAACACCCACAATGGCAATTTTGTATTTCAGGTCAGGATGTTCAGGATCAGGCTGCTTATACTTCTCATAACTCTCTGTTGATGAAAATTACAATCCCTTAATTTTCAAATTTCCGATATCTCTAAAATATTTCATTTGATATGTTGAAACTATTACCCACAAACCTACCTACCAGCCATCCATTATCCATCTCTCGCACCCCACACACATCATTCACAGACATGTAAATATTTTTGCAAACAGACAGAACATTTGACATAAAGCCACCACAGCAATAGCAGCATATCGTCGCATCCACAACTAATAATTAAATTTAATCGCCTTTCTGTCATTTGGCAATTTCATCCAATTAAGTGTCGTGGTTTTAATGCCATTTCACTCTTCATTTGTTTGTTTCGAAATTTTTGTTTTACATAAAATGTTGTTGTTTAAAACTTGGGTTGGTTGGATTGTTTTACTTGCCAGTCGTTGCTGATTGTAGCCATTACTCACAACAGTAACAAAATAAAAAAACAACAACAAAATAATAAAATAAAATGAGACAACTTTAGTGAAATTTCCAATGAAAATTTTTCTGCTTCCAAAAAAAAAGTGCAGATAAATGGACAGGAATAAATTTCCAAAAAAGAAAGAAATAACTTTAGCAGACAATGACTAAACAAAATAAATGAATAACTGTCAGCTTGTTTTGTTGGGGAAAATAAAATGGATCTCAATTTTATTTCCATTGTAGAAAGGGGGATAGACAATATTATAATATTTTTTGCAAAATTCCTAAATTCATCTACATTTCAATTTAGTCAAACTTGTGCAAATAAGAAGTAAAAAAACTTGATAATGGATTTGCCGAGTAACCCATAGTATAGTAACTTACTTACTTACTTAGCTGCCCCATTACAGAACATATGTTCCATACACCGAACTAAGAAAAGATCTCCAATTCTCTCTGTTTCGTTCTTCGCTTTTTGGAATACCGCGTCTTGTCATCTCTTCATCCACTTGTTTGCGCCATCTATTCTTTGGCCTGCCAATTCTGCGTGCACCGCCATGTGGCTTGAAATTATACGCCTTTTTAGCAGGTCCATCATCGCTCATTCTTATTATATGGCCTAGCCAACGCAATCGCTGCATCTCGATACGTTTAACTATATTGATGTCGTTGTATAGCAGATACAGCTCGTGGTTTATACGAAGTCGATATTCACCGTCAACGCAGATCGGTCCGTAGATCTTTCGAAGAATTGTCCTCTCAAACACGCCAAGCACTGCCTTATCTGCTTGCGCAAGTACCCAGGCTTCGGAACCATACATCAGCACGGGTAGTATCAGTGTTTTGTAAAGCGTTATTTTGATTGACGAGTTGTGGCTTTGTGTTTAAAGTGCTTACTTAAGCCAAAGTAGCATATGTTGGCCAATACAATTCTTCTTTTTATTTCACAACTGATGTCGTTTGTCGTGTTTACGGCGGTGCCGAGGTATACGAAGTCTTTTACTACCTCAAAATTATAGGAACCAACTTCCACAGTTGGTCCGAGCTCAATGGACGCATTGCGCGTCGACACCATCAGCTTGGTCTTCTCGCCGTTTACCGCCAGACCCACTTTAGCAGATTCTCCTTCGATCTTCATAAAGGTTTCGGTTACTTCTTTTACTGATCGTCCCATGATGTCTATATCATCAGCATAAGCAAGTAACATGGGGCTATCGGTGTAGATTGTGCCACTTCATTTGACGTTTGCCTCTCGTATAACCTCTCTCTCCTTGCCTGAAACCTCTTTTGGTTCAAAACTCTTCAGAGAGGTTCTTTCCTGTTTTAACTGAAGATCTTGTGTCAGTTAGAGTCATTTTACAAAGCCGAATGAGCTTTGCAGGGATACCAAATTCAGACATGGCTTGGAATACCTTTGAACGTAGCGGGCTGTCGGAGGCTGCTTTATAATCGACAAAAAGGTGGTAGGTGTCGATCTGCATCTCTTGGGTCTTCTCCATGATTTGCCGCAGGGTAAATATCTGGTCAATATTGGAGTTGCCAGGTCTAAAGCCGCATTGGTATGGTCCAGTTATTTCGTTGACCATGGGCTTTAGTCGTTCGCACAATATCCCTGACACTATCTTGTAGGCGATAGGGAGAAGACTTATGCCCCTATAGTTGGATCATAAAGTCTTATCTCCTTTCTTATGGATGGGACACAGGATGCTCTGATTCTCCTTCGACCTTCATAAAGGTATCGGTTACTTCTTTTACTGATCGTCCCATGATGTCTATATCATCAGCATAAGCAAGTAACATGTGGTTATTGGTGCAGATTGTGCCACTTCTTTTGACGTTTGCCTCTCGTATAACCTTTTCTAGCAGGATGTTGAAAAGGTCACACGAAAGGCTGTCCCCTTGCCTGAAACCTCTTTTGGTACAAAACTTTTCGGAGAGGTTCTTTCCTATTTTAACTGAAGATCTTATGTCAGTTAGAGTCATTTTACAAAGCCGAATGAGCTTAGCAGGGAATTCAGACATGGCTTGGAATACCTTTGAACGTAGCGGGCTGTCGAAGGCTGCTTTATAATCGACAAAAAGGTGGTAGGTGTCGATCTGCATCTCTTTCGTCGTCTCCAGGATTTGCCGCAGGGTAAATATCTGGTCAATGGTGGACTTGCCAGGTCTAAAGCCGCATTGGTATGGTCCAGTTATTTCGTTGACCATAGGCTTTAGTCGTTCGCACAATATGCCTGACACTATCTTGTAGACGATAGAGAGAAGACTTATGCCCCTATAGTTAGAGCATAAAGTCTTATCTCCTTTCTTATGGACGGGACACAGGATGCTCAGGTTCCAATCGTCGGGTACGCGTTCTTCCTGCCAGATGGATCTATCTAGCTGATGCATACACCTTATCAGCGGTTTTAAACAACTCCTGCTGCCTTATTATTCTTCAGCCGGTTTATTGCTGTCTTTACCTCAACTTGGCCGTGTGGTATACATTCAATACCATCTTCTGGGATTGGATCTGTGGTATCTTCGTCGACTTCGCTACTATTGGATACCAACAGTTTGGAAAAATGTTCTTTCCATATCCTGAACACACTATCTGTATCAGTTACCAAATTACCTTGCTGGTCTCTACAGGAGGATGTGCCTGTACCAAAGCCATCAGTTTGATATTTAACTTTTTGGTAGAATTTTCGGACTTCATTCTGTCTCCTGTACATCTCGATTTGTTCACACTCACGCTATTACATCTCTCTCTTTTTCCTGCGGAAAAGACGTTTCTCCTATCTCCTTTTCTCCCGATACCTCTATCGTGCGCTACGCATTGCTACTGATTGTAAAGTACCCTATATGCCGCATTTTTCCCTTCGGTAGCAGCACGACACTCCTGGTCATACCATGGATTCCTTGGTGGAGGTCACTGGTATCCAAGTACTGATTTTGCGGCTGTTTGTATGGAGTGGGCAATGTTTTGCCATTGTCCTGATATGTTATCGGGACGAGGAGTTCTTTGATTAAGCAGCTGGGCCAGGTGACTGGAATATTCTGTGGCTATCTGTTGTGATTGCAGCTCAGGGGTGCCAAGTTGGTGGATTCCGTTACTTGTGGTGATTTTTTCGGTACAAAAACCACTGTTTAAACAGGAATGTCAACTGTATTAAGGTAAAAATCAGACCTATGGTGCGTATGTGGCTGTAGCGATGTTTACCTCGGAACAGTTGGCATCCCTGTTGCAGCTTACCGATGCCCAACTTCCGTGTTGTGTCTGTTTGCACTTTGTTTGCTACGTTTAACCTGGTACGTACATTTGCTGCAACGAGGTAGTGGTTCGAGTCTATGTTTGCCCCTCGGAACGATCGTACATCCAACACGCTCGATGCATGTCTTCCATATATCACAACGTGATCAATTCGATTTCTTGATCTGGCGACAGCCATGTGCCCTTATGAATATCGACATGCTTAAATCTGGTACCGCTAACTACCATGTTTCTTGCAGCTGCAAAGTCTATTAGCCTCAGATGTTTCACTGTGGAGACTGAATTTCCCGACTGTTGGGCCAAAGATATTCTCCTTTCCAATTTCGATTTAAAATCGCCTAGAATAATTTTAATGTCATGGGCATGGCAACGGTCATATGTTTCTTCTAAGCGCTCGTAAAATATATCGTTGGTCTGTTCGTCCTTGTCATCAGTGGGAGCATGAGCGCAAATAAAGCTGATGTTGAAGAATTTTGCTTTTAATCGAATTGCAGAGTCTTTCATTCACTGGGGTGAAGCTGGAGAACAGATGTTTTAACCTCCGACCAACTACAAATCCGCAACCAAACTCATGCTTTGTGTCATGGCAGCTATAATACAGTGCGTCATCTTTAGGTGTTGTTGTGACGCCTTTCCCGTTCCATCGTATTTCCTGTATGGCAATATCGGCCTTGTCCTTTTCAAGTACATCTGCGTAAACTGCACTTTCTCTACAAAGAGTGCGAACATTCCAGGTGCAGATTCGCAGATCATGGTCCTTAAAACGTTTGCGGGGTTCGTCAACTTTAGAGGGGTTTGTTTTTCTTTTCTTTCGTTTTTTCATAGTAGACTGTTTTTTCTAGGGTAGGGTTACTAACCCGACGCCCAAACCCAAGTTTTTAACGTTATTATGGGTGAACGCGCGCACATGTTAGCTCACTAACTTTAACGGGTGTTAAAGGCAGTTCCCCAGGTGACACCACGGGGAGGTCAGTGTCCACTTGAGATGAAAAAGGGACCAAGATAAATCCTGGACTTTGACATATTAAAGCCGGTCAGGACCTTCCTTGGTATCTTCCATCCCCTACGTCACCCTAGTATAGTAACTTAAATAATTTAAAAACAATTAAGTGTTTTTAAAAGAATTGATTTCGGTGTCTGCACCTGTGAATTATGGTATACTCTACAAATTATGTATAATAAAATACATAAAAGGTCATTAACATTTAACTTAAGTAAATAATACCATAATTATTCTTAGTTATTATTTTAATCTCTGGCAAGCATTTATTATGTCTGTAAACATTAGAAGCATATTATTATAAGGACTACAACAACACAACAGCAACAACATTCCTCAGTATGTATGCTGCCCCACAACACATGAAAGTAACCGTACAAATGCACTAAGGATAATATGGTTATATCCTTGGCAACTTTCAATTTTATAAATGTTGCAACTTTGTGTTTTATGTGACTTCAACAGAGTCAAGTACATCGTACCTACACATACTCACTCACTGAATATACCACAGAGTAAAAACAAAATCTTCTCCCGGGTAAACAACTAGCACAGCATGTGTTTGTAGGATTATGTCGTCTGTGAAAAAAAAAATAACTGTGGTTGGAGTTCAATTTATTTGTGGCTTTCTGGAGTTCTTAACCCTGACCATCAGATTAATGAGTAAAAATAACAAAATAATGTTTACGAAAGTTGAACTTTAATGAAAGCACAAATACAATGCACAAGTTTGTTCGTTATGCATGTCATAGTCAAGTGAGTTTGTGCAGATTTCTGTTTTCAAAATAATTTTGTTTTTACTTTGAACTTGAGTATAATGTTTGTTAAAAGTTTTAATAATTTCAAGTTGACTTTTAGAGTTTTGAGATTTTTTTTTTTGTAAATTGCATAATTGTTTTATGTTTTCATATTAATGAGCATCATCTATTTGAAGTATTGCAGAAAGCGAAATCACAAAGTTTAAAAATTTCACAAATCATACGCCCCGGTGATTTTGTATGTAAAAGTTTGATTCAATAAGAGGTTCATGAATATGTTTGGTTGGGTTGTTTAAAAAGAGAGGCAAGAAATCGCAAAATGTCACAGGGTTCAGGAGAAAATAATATTATATAAAATGTAATATATAAAATATATTAAATACAAAGTATAAAATGTAAATTATAAAATATAAAATAATATAAAGTATAAAATATAAAATAAAAAATATAAAATATAAAATAAAAAATTATTGTAATAATTATTGTTGACCTTTGGACTAGTTTTCATTTTGTTAACTTTATTCGGCTCGAGATCATGTAAAATAAAAACAAAATTTTGTTTTTAAGTTTTCAGATTTTTATTTTGGCTATATTTCGATCGTAATCTACGATCATCATTAGGACGTTTGACTTTTGAAAATAAAACAATAACAAAAATTGTATATAAATATATTAGCAAAAACATTTTCACATTAGAATAATTACGTTGTTCTTATTTATTAGCAGCACATTACACGTCTTGCTCTTTTTTGAGTCAGAATTCAACTAAATTTTTGATGGTTTTCAATTGTGCTTCTGTATATTTGCGCACAGTGTTCGGCATCAGTTTTGTAGTTGATGCGCTTTTCGGCAGGAATATATATAATATGCAACATTTCCAAAATATGAAAAATAAAAAAATATAAGATATAAAATTTAAAATATAAAATGTAAAATATAAAATCTATATAAATAAAAATCAAATATCGTTCGTTGGTAATGGCATCAGATGAGAATGGCTGGGCGGATTTGGATAATTTTTTTTTTTAATGCTCGACAAAACCCAACTAAGGTTTTTATGAAAGAAAATTTGCATTTGAACTGATTTTTCTGAAATTGCCAGGGAATGTACAGCGATGGCCCACGGTGAAAATAGGCTACAAATTTAGTTTGGGACTGCGCGGGAAACTTCCCCTATACCCTATTTTTAAAAATGCTATATTTAAAATAATTACGAATGTATCTGTGTGGAAAGTTATTTGCGAGACAGTTGTGGTTGAGTCTCCGACCGTAACTACTTTTTTAGGACCCAAAGACTTGACCACGCCCACTTTTAAAAATATGTTACATCTACAAAACTACTAAACCGGTTTTCCTGAAATTTTCAGGGAATATACAGGGATAGCCTCCGGTGGAGATAGGATGCATATTTTCTGGATTTTGAAGGGGGCGGAATACTTGCCTTTGCCATATTTAAAAAAAACATATTTTTATGAATAAAAATCAAATGCTGTTATAACCCAACTTAGGTTTTTATGGAAAGAAAATTTTACCGCTCCCATTTTTTTAAATTTTGATTTCAATTTAAAGTTCTTCTGCAAAATTTTACGAGCGCTTAAAAGAAACTTATAACCGTGACATGACATTAAAATTATACTAGGCGATTTTAATGCCAAAATTGGAAAGGAGAATATCTTTGGCCCAACAATCGAGAAATTCAGTCTCCACAGTGAAATATCTGACAATGGTATGAGGCTGATAGACTTCGCAGCGGCAAAAAAAATATGGTAGTTAGCAGTACCCGATTTAAGCATCTCTATATCCATAAGGGCACCTGGCTGTCGCCAGATCAAAGAACAAGAAATCAAATTGATCACGTTGTGATAGATGGAAGACATGCATCAAGCGGCTAGACTCGGACCACTACCTTGTAGCAGCAAAGGTACGTACCAGATTAAACGTAACAAACAAAGTGCGAACAGACACAACACGGAAGTTGGACATCGGTAAGCTGCAATCACAACAGATAGCCACAGCATATTCCACTCAACTGGCCCAACTGCTAAATCAAAGCACTCCTCGTCCCGATAACATATCAGGAAAATGGCAAAACATTGCCCACTCCATGCAAACAGCCGCAAAATCAGTACTTGGATACCAGAAACCTCCACCAAGGAATCCATGGTATGACCAGGAGTGTCGTGCTGCTACCGAAGAGAAAAATGCGGCATATAGGGCTACTCTACTATCAGTAGCAACGCGTAGCGCACGAGAGAGGTATCGGGAGAAAAGGAGAGAGGAGAAACGTCTTTTCCGCAGGAAAAAGAGAGAGATGGAAAAGCGGAAGTGTGATCAAATCGACAGAGTACAGGAGACAGAATGAAATCCGAAAATTCTACCAAAGTGTGAAACATCAAACTGATGGCTTTGGAACTGGCACATCCTCCTGTAGAGACCAGCAAGGTAATCTGGTAACTGATACAGACAATGTGCTAAGTATATGGAAATAGCATTTTCCAAACTGTTGGTATCCAATAGTAGTGAAGTCGACGAAGATAATACAGATCCAATTCCAGAAGATGGTACCGGCGCGCAATCGGTCCATTGAGCTCGGACCAACTGTGGAAGTTGGTTCCTATAATTTTGAGGTAGTAAAAGACTTCGTCTACCTCGGCACCTCCGTAAACACAACAAACGACATCAGTTGTGAAATAAAAAGAAGAATTGTATTGGCCAACAGATGCTTGTTTGGTTTAAGTAAGCAGTTTAAAAACAAAGCCACATCTCGCCAAACAAAAATAATGCTTTACAAAACACTGATACTACCCGTGCTAATGTGTGGTTCCGAAGACTGGGTACTTGCGTAAGCAGATAAGGCAGTGCTTGGCGTGTTTGAGAGAAAAATTATTCGAAAGATCTATGGACCGATCTGCGTTGACGGTGCATATCGACGTCGTATGAACCACGAGCTGTATCTGCTATACAACGACATCAATATAGTTAAACGTATCGAGATGCAGCGATTGCGTTCGCTAGGCCATATAATAAGAATGAGCGATGATGAACCCGCTAAAAAGGCGTATAAATTCGAGCCACATGGCGGTGCATGCAGAATTGGCAGGCCAAAGAATAGATGGCGCAAACAAGTGGATGAAGAGATGACAAGGCACGGTATTCCAAAAAGCGAAGCACGAAACAGAGAGAATTGGAGATCTCTTCTTAGTTCGGTCTATGGAACAAATGTTCTGTAATTGGCCAGCTATGTAAGTAAGTACTTATCATTTATAGACGATTGTGCTGATTTGTGAAGACATTCCACGGATATTGGTTTTAGTGCTTATAATCGACCGTTATTGACTTCACTAATCAATATTAGGTTGAGTAGAACAATTGGGTAGTAAAAGTCTTGTATTTGCATCATCAGTCCCATTGAATTTATTTTCAGCCTTAAAAAATTATATCGATGTGTCTTAAAACTATTTACAATTTTTTAACGACAATTTAAACGTTGATTTATTCATAACATTAATGTTAAATGATTTAAACTTAAATAAAAATATTTTCCTTATTTTCTGTCCGCTTATAAATCTTAAAAATTAATTACATCTACAAGCCTTTTTAATATCTTCAACAATTTACGAAACCTTCATAATAAAAAGCTTACAACATGGCAACTTCTAAGGGTTATGGTAATGAATGACTGGCACTTTCTGTGGCCAGGATCTTTTTGAAAATATAATATTCTTTTTAAACACAAAAATAACTAAATGAAGTGATAACAACATTGGCTGTTCATCTTGATGCCCTCTGGTATTACTTAAATATTACCAACCTAAGGCTCTGTTGTTCTTGTTGTTGTTTGTGATTTTAGCATCCGGTTATTTCCATTAAAATTTCAACACAAAGACACAAAACCCACAATGCGGTAATTTGTGTTTCTATTAAACCACTTTGTGGTTGGTGGTTATGGTTATTATTTTTAATTTATTAAAAGTGGAAAGTGAATTTCAAATTTTCCAACAACGAAAAAATAAAACAAACAAGAGTACGAAAAAAGAAAAACAAAAGGAACGTAATAATGTAAAGTATAGGAAGTAACCTCCTCCAGTGTCCGTTCTTCCTGGTCACCATTTATTACTTCCTTAATTATGCTTTCGTTGTGGTTTCATATTCTTTTTTTGGTTTGGGTTTACTGAAGTAGCTGTAAACTGCCTATGGATTTTTTTTTTGCTTTTAATTTTCATAAGTAAATGTTGTCCTCTTCAGAAAAGAGTGAGTAGAAACAATAAGGATAGTATATGGAAAGCAGAAGATAATGGTATATTAAATTAAAAACTGATGAAATTAAATTAAAAACTAAATTAAAAACTAATAATTTTGTCTTACTAACCACCCAATGTTTGCACTCGTACTCACTATTCCATCTCTCCCAAGCTGTGTGGTAGGTAGTAAGTAATTCTACCCAGGGTATTCCAAGTGATTTCGAAACGAGGAACGATGTGCTAGGAAATCAAATCTAGTTATGCTTCCGATTAAGCCACATGTATTTTAATAAAAACCAAATGCCGTTCGTTGGTAATGGTATCAGTTGAAAACGGCTGGATCGATTTGGTTAATTATTTTTGTGAAAAGTTCGTCATAACCCAACTTAGGATTTTATGGAAAGAAAATTTGACCACGCCCACTTTTTCAATTTTAATATTTTCTACATAAACTACTGAACTTATTTTCCTGAAACTGTCATGGAATATACAAGGATGGCCCCTGGTGGAAATAGGCTATATATTTTGTTGAATTTCAGAAAATGTTCAGGAATATCCCGTGGTCCAAAATGCTATATATTTGTAGACGAATTTCGGGAGCCTATTGTTTTATAACCGCTATATTTGCTAAACGTATGAGTACATCAGCTTGCAAATTAATTTCCGAGACAACGGTGGTTGCGCCCAGATCAAGAAAAACGATATATTTTCAAATTTCCTTAAATGGTGAGGTTCAACGGTCCACCAGCCATGAAAATCTAAAACATATAAGTCTCAATAAGCGGGACAATTCGACTTAACCATTTTATAAAAACTTTTATAATTACATCACGTTAGCATAAAGACAGGGAACATGGACGATAATAAATCCTAAACAGCATCAATGCGCAGTGGTCCCACTTGTATCGGAAGGTGCGACAGAAATATTTATAATCGTCGGATCAATCTGAGTTTTTTTCAGTATATGCTAAAAATAAGTAAAAACTACTTTAGCCAAAAAATAATAAATGTGGGTCCAGTTTTTCCTATAACCCCCATGTAGCTGTACCACCCGATTTTAGGTATTTTGAAGCTTTTATCTACATTTTCGGCCCTAGTTGGATGTAATTTAGTATTTGGGGTTCCCAATGGTCAAAAACCTTCTGCGCCAAAAATTTTGCACTTGGGTCCAGGTTTCGGTATAGCTCTCATATTACGATACCTCCCGATTTCAGGTATTTTGAAGATTTTATCAACATTTTCGGTCCGAATTGGTTGTAATTTGCCATTTGGAGTTCCCAATGATCAAAAACCTTCTGAGCCAAAAATTGTGGTCTTAGGTCCAGGTTTAGGTATAGCCCTCATATTACGGTACCTCCCTATTTCAGTTATTTTGAGGTTTTTATCTACATTTTCGGTTGGAATTGCTTGTAATTTGCTATTTGGAGTTCTTAGTGGTCAAAAAACGTCTCCGACTGGTATCGTGGACAGGAAAGGAAACAAATTATTCCATTTGAGGTCAGAATATTTCATGGTAGGGGATATAATAAAGTTCGGTGCGACCAGGGTTTCGGAGTCGAGGTATTTTTGGCTCGACTCCGACTCCGACTCCAGACGAATTTTTTTCACGACTCCGGCTCCGACTCCGACTCCGGGTCGACTCCGAGAGTGATTTCCTATACCACTAAAAATGAATAAAATGTGCAAAATTTTTTAACTTTTTCCTATATTTTGGCCTATATAGGCTAATGTGTTAGTTTTTTCCTTACATATTCATAAGAAAGGACATTCGTTCGAATACATTCGATCATATCAATATCGTTTCGACCGAATCTTACGAAAGTTTCTGTCGGTTTTCCTTTTTTTGGACGAGTATATTCTGGACGGAATTCTTCCGCGTGAGAAAATCTTAAAGCTTTCAAAATATGTGAAAATGAAGGGGTAAGACAAATCATAAGGACTGTGTACATGCAACAAAAATTATAAGCAATTCATGACCAAGTTTTAAACTGGATGTAAACCAACATTTTAGTGTGCTTAGTCTTAAAAGGAGAACCGCAGTTGTAAATCTCAATAAAAGCAATTTTTTCCGAGAGCACTATGTAACTTTTTGGCAGATTTTTTTCTCCATCTGAAAGAGAAAAATATTACGAAGTTTTGAGGCAGTCTACGAAACCCAGCTTTTATTAAAGCATTTTGCGGTGCCAACTCTAGCTCGAAAACTAATAAACCAATTGTCATATATTTTTGTGGCCGATTTCGAGAAAAACACAGTTTATATGCTGCATACAAAAAAATAAATTGTTCCCATCCAACTCTCATACTAAGGCAATATTGTTCCGATCGACTTAAAAATTTGACCACATATTCTATGATATTTATACTTTCTACTTTTTTCTGAAATTTATAAGTAGGGATCACCCCTTAAACTAAAGTTCAGCGCTCACATTTTGATAATTTTATTGAAATATTTGAGATATATTGTGGACACCACCCAGCTCGTAGGAAGATGGATGTCTTCTGGAACTGAAAAATTAGCACACTAAGATTTCGTGCATGAAAATATTCTACAAAAATGTTGCTAGGAAAATTTTATATATGATCGGTCCACTAGGACAAGTAATCGATATTGTCATATTTTCATTGTCCTTTATCACTTTTACCCGATCCTTTTTTCATGAATAACTATATGATTATGCATTTTATTGAATTTCGTATAAGCTATTGATTGCGTAGAAAACTCGGATACACATGAACTATATCTGTTCCTGGCGGACGGATCCGGTTACTTGAATGTCTCCATCTAAAGCCCTCATTGAGTATATAATGAATCCTAGAAAAAAGATTCGCCGTTTGTCAGACATCTGAGTTATGGCGGAATGAATCTATCGTTGACCAACAACGAATTTATGATGCCATGATTCAGAAGCGAATTTCATATATAGTTAATAGATTATGCGAACTTTACCGAAGTATATAAACATACGATTTTTTTTTTTTTTTTTGAGAAAGTAATGGGTAAAACTGATAAAGGACAATGAAAACGTGAAAAATAATGATTTCTTGGATATTGGAAACCTACATATAATTTTCGATGGAACATTTTTGTTAAAAATGTCATTTTGTTTAATTTTTGAGTTCAAGAACAAAAAGGACATCGAAGGAACTGAGGTAGAATGACAGCATATTCGACAGAAAGGTTCCTCATTCTATTTAACTGAAAACATGACATCTAACAATGATGAAACAATATCTCGAAACAGAGATAAAAAGCTATTTTCTCAATGATTGATGGGGGTCAATCAAAAAATTCATTACGTTATAACTCGGAAATTTCAGCTATGGGATCCTTTGGGGGTTTCAATTGGGGTTTTCATCCCGAAAAGGAATTTTTCCACCCTCAGATCTTGACTTCCATTTTGTATCACAGGGTATTCAGTAAGATTTCCCATTGAGACCACAATGTCTTTAATAGAAGACAAGGAAAACAAGATGAGAATACCAATAGAACTTTGTGAGAATACAAGTAAGACTTCTGACGAAAGAGGTTAAAGGTCCAATCTTAGTTCGATTGTCATAGAACTTTACTTTTGTTTGCAAAAATGTAAAAAATCAATTGGATCAACAAAATAGGGATGAATAGACTACACTTCAGAGGATAGTAAATATCCTGTGAATTTTCCTTTAACTTAGTATAATATACCGTTTGCATATATGTTTTCTTATACCTTCCTTTTAAAAAAATAATAATTAAAAAAAAATTTTCTTGTTCCAAATTTAATGTTATATTTCTATAACGTGGAAAAAATTTTGCCCGGAGTCGGAGTCGAGTTATTTTTTTCGACTCAGACTCCGACTCCGACTCCAGCCAAATTGCTCGACTCCGACTCGTAGACTCCGACTCCGACTCCGAAACCCTGCGTGCGACCGAACTTTACATTTTTACTTGTTTATCATATTATATCCCAGCCAGCATTTGGAAGATTGTTTTTTCAAAAATCATATTGAGGGGTCATTTTAGAGTCCTTTTGGTGATCAAAAAATGATTAAGTCGCTTGTATGATCAGAAAGGGACCCGAAAGTGACTCCCTGTAACGATTGAAAAGAGTTCAAATTAAAATACAACAACAAATGTGTAGTAATCACAAATAAATCATTTAGGCGTTTAAAATGTGACTATTTTTTCGTTATTTATTGTCACATTTTGATCATCAGAAGATTGAATAATGCTTAATCAAAAAATTGTCATTCTGGTGTTTGAAAAGTGATTATAATTATATATCTTCTGATCATATTTTGAACATATAGGTGATTAAATACTGATTGTTTGTTTTATTTTTGTTTTGTTGAAAATAATTCTCATATACACTTTCTACAAAAATTTTATATAAATGTAACGTATAATATTAAGAGTATAGACAAACACAACACATGTTCAGGTAAAGGGGATAATTAAAAGTCATAGCAAAGCAGAAAAGACAACACAACGAAGGAAAGAACAAAAAAAGAAGAATAAAAAGAAAATTCTTTTACTGCTTTCGTCTAATAAAAAGACTCATAAATGACTCCCTAAAGACTCATAAACGATAATAAACATGACTCAAAAAAGACTCGAAAAAGAGTCCCAAATTAATCAACAAATCACCAATAAATGATTAAAATACGACTCGAAAAATACTTCATATACCATCAGAAAATGGGCAAAAATGACTAGAAACTTATGCAGAGGAAGACTCAGTTGTGATTTGTTTAGACGTTACGTATTCTTCCCGACAAACGAGTCATTTATGATCAGAAAATGAGCTCATATTCCAGCTTTTTAATCGTGCAGTCGGATCAAAAAAGGCTCGAATTTGATTAAAATTTTCAAAAAATGCTGGCTGGGATGTAGCATCATACATATATCAAAAATATACAAATGTAAAAAATACACTCATAAGTAGATCCCAAAACAAAAATGTCTAAATCTTTAAAGAAAAAAACAAAACCAACAATTAAAACACAAAACAAAGAAGAAACTGAGAATACAGTAATACGGCATATTCACTGAAACGACCAGTGGCATCGTCAGTATTTTTAATGTCACACACGGAAATGCAAATATATGCAGCTGGAATAATTTTTTTTGTAAACTTGACACTATTTCGAACATTCTTCAAAATATTTGGAGAGTGGCGAAGGATGACGAAGTTAGTAAAACTCAACTTCAATTTTTAGGACTTGGAAAAAAATCCACAAACAAGCATTATAAAAAAATGTGATTTCCTGCATATTTTATGCGAATAATGTGTTCAAATTTTTATGTAAAAGTAATTAGAAAACGTAGTAATAAAACTCCCATTTCGAAAAAAAAAAATAATTTTATCCTTTCAATTTTGAGTTACTTACCTTGTAAGAAGTCACAACCTTACTGATGTTTTTAAAGCTTTTCAGAGATCATACGTAAATGTCAACTTCTTTTGTTTTATTTTGTTAAATACCGTTATAAATTACAAAAATAGTGCTGGAATATGAAAATATGATATGTTTAGAGACAATTTGCTGAATTGTCGCAGAGATTTGCTGATATCGATTTTTCGATTTTTGTCTCAGGTTGGGACCAGGGTGCAATGGGCGAAAAAATCCGACAGTCCGTGAGAGAAAAGGAAGGTTACAGACAAAATCTGTTGATAATTTTAATATCCTCCTCGGTTTGAAATGGACCAAAGAAATGAGGTAGAAAATACCTATTTTTGATTTGTCAGGCATAAAGTCCATAAAAAGTTGTCATTAAAACTCATTACCAGCAACGCGGACCGGGTTCTGCTAGTCAGTTAATATATTAAATAAATTCTTTAGGATGTTCCTCATAAATTCATTTCAAATAAAATTTCGGTAAATGGCTTATTATCTTTCAACGCAATGTATAACCATCTTTACGGCAGTGTCAACAAATTATAATGATAGACAGAGAGACCTTCGGCAGATTTACCCGCTACACCAATGTTATGTAAATGTGAGATTATCTTTTTTGATTCACAAAAGTGTTGACCCCTTAGGAAAGGACGTATGGTATATTTGGTAAACTTTGTTTTAATGCCCCTTCATTTAAAATGCTAAAAAGTTTCTCATCACATGTGAAAAGTTAGCAAAACAGAGGAGGATAATACACATCATCCCTTGGCATTACTCCCTTAATCACCATTCAACAACAATAACAGCATCAACAACAACTAACAACAATGACTGACTGCTTCTTTTAACATTTTTGTTGAAAAATTAGATTTACAACACCAACAACATGCGAACAGTGGCAGGGTATTAATTTTGTGATCCCTGTTACCTTGGTTATGCACAGATTTTTATTTCTTTACGCTTAAGCTATTAAGTGAATACTACGTTATCATATTTTATTTTAGCTTCTCTTTTGGGGTGGATGATACTAGGCGGAGAGGAAGCAGCAATTATATTTTTACCTTTTTCAGTGTTTATATCATTAAAAACATAACCTCCTCTCCACCTCTGTTATATGTGTTCGTTATAATGTGTGTACGTGGAAATTCCTTTTGTTTTTTTCTTCAGAGGGGGTGTGATTATGTCGATTATATGTGTTTACCAGAATACCATCCTTAATTCACCATTTATGCCTGCAAATGATTTACGATATAAATCTTCTGCTCACAAATGGTCACCATGGTCACCCAAAAAAATTAAGAACCTGAACTAATTTCAATTTCAACTAAGTTACGAGTTGTTATCTCCAAACAATGCTATGGTAAATTAATTTTAGTGGATGTTGGAAGAAGAAATATGGACTTTATATACATTGAACGAAATAGTGTCATATTTATGTATTAGCTTTAAGGATATTTGATATATAATAATATACACGTACATATTTTATATAAAATTTATTTTCCTTTCAGGTATGTGTATCGAATGTGAAACCTTAATGATGTCGCTGGACGACTTCGGTAAGTATGATGAAGACATGTTTACCCCAGAACCTTGCCTCAAAGAGTAAATCAAATGATGTGAGTAGTGTCAAAACTGCCACCAAGTTCTTAGTGGTCCATGATAGGTATCATAAATATTTTACCGAATTATCCCACTGGTTGAGCCAATCAATGCAGTCAACACAAAAAAATAATAATTCTACCCACATCGCCATTATGGCACACGGTCAGACCATCTTAAACTGCCATCTTACTATCATGTTGTTGTTGTTGTAACAGTGTTTTATTATTGTCCTGTTCAATCTGGCTCTGGGTCTATCTCCAGTTCCAGGAAGGTGGCTACTTCGATGGGATGTAACCACAGATACACTGGAGTCAGATGAGTAGGCTTGGCGGGGCAGTTGAATAGGTGCTTAGTATCGTGCGGGCCCATGCCGCATACTGGCCAGATGCCTTGCACGGCGCGATCGATTCCCGCCCAATAGGACTTTAAACGACTGCAATATCCCGAGCGTTATTGAGTCAAAACTACTCTGGTTTGGTGTGGCAGCTGACGCTCTTCAGCTGCAATAGATGGGGAATGTACTCAGATGACTGCATTCACACAATAATTGCTTATGGCCTTGGCAACTGCGTCAGTGTGAATGCTGTTCAAACCTGCCTGATATGCCTATTGATCTAGAGGTTCACTCCTATATTGTTGGACCGCCGTCTCTAGAGCATGCATATCCTTTTTGATATGCCTGGGTGTATCGGTGGCCAGCAGATGGTGATTGGGATGGCTCTCACGGCAATACCCGAGCAAGTACTGCAACGATAGCATCTCATTATGAAATCGTACTGGAAGAATCTTTGCCTCCTCATGTAGATGGTCCACTGTAGATTTGAGGAGGCACCCTGTTGCTGTTATCGTTCGTTATCGGGCGGCGTTCTGACAAATTTGAATCTTATCCCACTGCGTGTTAATAAATTCGGAGACCAAACTGGCGCCGCATAGCTTACCACAGACCGACCTATCGCTTTATACGTGGTCAACAAGGTTTCTTTATCAGCACCCCAAGTGCTGCCGGCTAGGGACTTGAGGACCTTGTTCCTACATTTCAGTTTATCGCAGATAGCTGTGGCATGCAAGGACGACGTGAAAGTGGTGTCGACTGTGACCCCTAGAATTTTGGGGCAGATTGTGGTCGGAATTCGGCTACCATCGATGCTGATATTGAACTCTCTTCTATACTGCGCCGTTCATGTGGTGAAAAGAGTCGCCCTCGATTTAGTGGCGGATATCTGCATATTCCTCGCGTGGAAAAAGGTGGTAAGATCGGTTAAATAGGAGTTCAGTCTCTCACAGATGTCATCAGGGTAGGTACCTGACGCCAGAATCGTACAATCATCCGCATACGTTACGATCTCAATGTCGACTGGAGGGGGCGGAATACAGGAATACAGTTCCGGAGATATCACCTCTCCTTGGGGAACTCCCTGTGTCACTCTACGGGGCTTGGATCTCTTGTTCCTGAATTCCACATACGACTCGCGACCACACATATAGTTGATTATCCAACGTTTCAGACTTGGCCGGAGGGCTGTCTGCTCGATGTCCTCGAACAGCGTGGAGTACTTGACAGTATCAAAGGCTTTTGTTGACACGGCCGCTTCAGGTTGAGTCCTCGACAAATATGTATGGAGATGGCGTGCAGCGCTGTTGTCATGCTGTGCTGCTTACGGAATCCATGCTGATGAACGGCAACTTGATAGATATTTCTAATGCTGGGGAGGACTAAGGCCTCAATGGTCTTCGGTACAGGTGACAAAAGCGAAAGCGGCCTGTACGATTCACTTTTGCTGGCATCCTTGCCTGGCTTCAGTAGCGGGACCACCCTGCCCATTTTCCAGACTTCGAGAACAATAAGGGTGGCTAGCGACAGGTTGAGAACTTTAGTGAGATACTCCACTCCCGGCTCATCCAGCTGTTTAAACATTACCATGGAAATTCCGTCAGGGCCCAACGCTTTGGATAATTTAGCGTTCCTGATGGCATTCGCAACATCATCCATTGTAAACTGTGATGGTTCATCCTCGGTAGGAAGAGATCTAATGCGACGTAACACTCTTCTCTTCGCCCTGTCACTCTCGGGGTGCTCGGTCTGTATTGAACAGGATGGTGCAAAAGGAAAGCTAATCATCTATCTTACCTCGGAGCCCATTGCAATTAAATTGCAAAAAGGATGCATTTTCTGGGATTGGAACAACAACGGCTGGTGTTAAATGCTGCGCGTGCGACTGCTGTTGGTGGGACTGCGGGGGAGTTTCGTAATCCGACGACGAAGGAGTTTCGTAATCTGACGACGACTCACTGGGGGATGTGTTCGCGCAGTATTAAGCAACATAGTCCCTATCGTAGTCCGTCGCGTGGGCAACCCCTTAAATGCACCTCCTCCTGACATCTATTGCATCTCACCGAAGATTGTATATGGGTGAGGATGCGGATGTGACAAACCGAGCACAAATATATTTTTCCTGGGTTTTCCTCCGTCCCGGCACGGACCAAAAGAATCCGGAGCAGACATTCCGGGATATGCCGCTCCCAGCACAGAAACACGAAACAAATACAAACACATGTACCGCCGCTGGTACAAAGAACCCGCTGCCGTGGGATTGTCTTCCTATTATAGTCTCCTTTAACAGACCACCAGACCCCATAACCCCTGAACGCCGTACTCTTCTGAGCCATGGGAAAGCTAATTGAAATGGGTTCAGGGACTTCAGGATTGAGTAAATTGTAGGCAACGGTTAAATCACTTTCCAATCCGGAAAAGAAGGATGGTAGAAGGGCAGTTACTTTAAACGACGCGACACTGTCATATCCTAAGAGGTGCGCATGTTATTGGCAGTTTGTAGAACACCTCAAGAGTGATACGGCGAAGAGGAGTGGCTACGCCGTATATAAGCCCTCTCAGTCGAAGAGGAGATGTCATTTGACACGCGAAATCCAAAGCGCAGGGTCCACACGGATTGTCAATGGTAACTGGATGAATCCGGCGTTGAGTATTCGACATTTGTCCTTATTTTAACGTTATCAACGCATTGATCTTTTCAACAAATTTGAAAACTCTATTGAAAAAGAAAACAATATATTTTGAAAATAAATATAAATAAAAGTGTATAAAATATAATTGTTTACATTGAAATCGCAAATAAATACATAGAAATATACTGCGCAAGTTAGAATAACAACAACAGAATTCTAACCAATGATAAGCAACAACAAAGCAATGCAAACAAGGGGAGTTGTCTCATATCTCACACCTTAACTTGGCAACACTACCGAACCAACCCACCCATCTTTTTTAGGCATAAAACATCCTCCTCTTCCTTAAGTTTGTTGTAATGCCACAGACAGTTTGATGACAGTGGCAATGACACTGAAAGGACAACAATACAATTCAAATGGAATTATAAAAACAACATAAACACCATCATCTTCCAACCAACCAGCCATCCAGCCATTGCGTTTATTCATCCAACTAACAAAAACAAACAATAGCTCTTCTAGTAATACCAAAAACAACATCATTATCATCCTCATCGCACACACACACCCACTGTGGTGGTGGTGATGTTGCTTAGGATCATCATCATCGTTACTAAAAAAGCTTAAAAACGGGAGTAAAAACAAGAACTAAAGAGGAAAAATGGCGTTGAACAAATAAACGCCAATGCCAACAGCAGACAGACAATACGCTAAGCACTTGACGTTTTTAAGCAGAGTGAGGCAGAGAACATTTTTGGGTCTCTCTTGTGCTCTCAATGAGCGTAAATTTGTTGTTGTTCACAACGTGTTAGCATCTACACAGGCTGTGAGCGATAAGAAATTTACGCTCACTTAGAGCACATGGGCTCTCTTGTGAGTCACAATGCCTCCTCCTGTTTTTAAGTGCTTGACAAAGACCGATAACAGCCAGCGAGCGAGTGGATAAATTTCTAAGAAAAACAACTAGCGCAACAGCAGCATATGACAATGCGTATGAAATAACGCAAGAACGATGGAACATCCACCGTAATAATGACAATAAAATAAAATGTTCAAATTCAATTAAAGCAAAGAATAAATAATGAAAGAAAAAAAGAAGTGATAAACAAAACGTTGATATCCGTCGTTTTTGGTGGGATTTTTAGTAGTGAGAAACTCATTTAAAATTAATTTAATTTCGGTGAAAATTTAAAAAGTTACTTTAGATTTTGTAACTAAAAACGGTCGGATTTCTGACCCGAAGTTATATGTAGTAGTTAAAATTTTCTCTGACCGATATGTCAAATGAACAAGTAAAAAAAGTATCAGTTGGCTTTGCCTACAGATTGTGGAGTGAAACACAATGTTTTCCAAAAAATAAACTTTTGTATTTAGGAAGTTTTCCGAATTTTGGGCGTATGAACTTGCCGACAAAAAATAAAGATTTAGATTAAGTGGTTATCCCTAGTTGTGCAGACCTAAAACTCATTTTTCATTCATCTGAAAAAGCACATCTTATACAACTTTTTGTATTTTTGTTTTTGAAAAATATTGCATAGTCTTGTAGTAAATGGCTACCTGTGAAACTCTGTTTTGTAAAATAGTTTTACGGTGGCAACGATACCTCGACAACGGATAGGCCGATCTTCGTATATTTTTGTGTATTTTTTAAAAACCTTATAATCTTGTCTTTATGCGAAAAAGAATTTTACAAAAATGAACTTTAAAAAAATTGTGAACTGTTAATAACAAAATATGGATTTTAGCGAAAAACCTAGACCTTTTTTGTCAACAAAAATCGGACAAAAACAATTTGAAACTAATTAAAAGTCGTTAAGTCCGGCCGGGCCAAACTTTTTATACCCTCCACCATAAAATAGTCTTAATTAAAATGGAATAATTAGTTTTCTTTCACAATTTTAGGTGGAAATATTTTTCAACCACGGATATCCCAAATGCCTAAATTACACTGTGAACCGAAATTTTGGGGGGTGGAAAATTCCAATTGGAGATCGAAGCCCTTGGTGAGTATATACAGAACCCCGAAGGACAGATTCGCCGTGAGTCGAACTTTCGCGATATGGCGTGATGAAGTTTTTGCTAGAGACCCTGTAAGCCATCAGGAATTAGCGTTATATCTTTGTTCACTGTTGCTTTAGCTTATTTTTGAGATGACATGTCTTCAGTCAAATCGAATGAGGATTATTTTCGTAGAGCATTTCGACCTTCTAACTCGCTTCCTTCAATGTCCTTTTCGTCCTTTATTTTAAGAGCCGCTATAAAAGTACCACAAGATGAAGTTTTTCAGCTTCGAAATATTCTGCAAAAATGTCGGCCAGAAAATTTTAGGTACGGCTCTCATTGACAACAAATCGATTTTGTCGAGTCTTCGTGGTCGTTTTGTGCATTTACACTGTTTTTGTTCAGAAAAAGACTATATTTTGTTTTTTGTATTTTCGTCACAGAACATACAAAAACACAACAGGAGTAAATGCACAAAACGACCACGAAAACTCGACAAAATCGATTTGTTGTCAATGAGAGCCGTACCTAAAATTTTCTGGCCGACATTTTTGCAGAACATTTCGAAGTTGAAAAACTTCATCTTGTGGTACTTTTATAGCGGCTCTGAAAATAAAGAACGAAAAGGACATTGAAGGAAGCGAGTCAGAAGGTCGAAGTGCTCTACGAAAATAATCCTCATTCGATTTGACTGAAGACATGTCATCTCAAAAATAAGATAACCCCTTCGGGGTTCTGTATATACTCACCAAGGGCTTTCATCTCCAATTGGAATTTTCCACCCCCCAGACTTTGAGCTCCAGTTTGTTGCACAGTGTTATCTAATCTAATCTAAAAAGTATACCATCTGAGGGGTTATATCAAAGTGTGAACCTTTAAAATTTTTGGTGAAAAAGTTTTATAGCTGCAGAGAACCTCAAAAGTCAAATTACTGGTAGTTCCGTCAAACAATGTAGGTGATACCCTCAAAATACTGAAAATCGGGAGGTACCGTTATATAGGAGCTATACCAAAACATGGACATATGTTGACGATTTTTAGTGAAGAACTTTCGTGACCACAGAAAACCTCAAATGCAAAATTACAGCCAGTTCGGTTAAAGATTGTAGCTAAAATCCTCAAAATACCAAAAATCGGGAGGTGCCCATAATTTTTGGAATACAAGTTTGTTGATCACGATGAACCCTAAATGTCAAATTATACCTAATTCCGTTTGAAAATGTGACTAAAAACGTCAAAATACCTGAAATAGGGCGGTACCTTATATGGGGGCTATACCAACGCGTGGACCGATAGAGCCCATCATCGAACTTTACCTGCCTGCAAAGAAAAAACGCATCTTCCCAAAATTTCAGCTTCCTACTCCCGCTTTTGTGGATGCTAGAGTGATTACCATAGACGGACGGATGGACTTGCATAGATCGACTCAAAACTTTACCCTGATCAAGAATATATATACTTTATAGGGTCACAAATGATTATTCCAATGCGTTACAAACGGAAAAAAAACGAACTTAATATATCCTCCATACTATGGTGGAGGATATAAAAAAATCTGACTCGCTTAAAGACAAGCTTTTTATGTATTTAATAAGCTCAGTAAACCATATGGTCGATTGCAGCCCGTATTTGGGGTTTTACAGTCCAAAACTGCACTTTTTTGAAATTTTGTGTGGTAGGTACCCGGAGGAGTTGGCATATATATTCCATATTATAGCCGGATCAATGCCTCGTAGAAGTATCACCTTCGAGAGTTATCGTGCGCACCATTTTAACAAAAAGTTTTAAACTGTTGTGGCGGAAGTACCCAAAGGAGTGGACCGATATGATGGCCCATCACAGAACTTGATTTAAGTTTGTACCAAATATTACGACTACCAAATTTTGGTGCCTTAGTTGTTTTTTACAGCTTTCGGATCATTTCTCAGGAAGTATGGACTTCCTCCTGAAAAAAACTTGTACCGTCGTAATGATGGCGGCGAATACAAGTTGTTACAACAACAAGTAAAAAAGTATCAGTCGGCTTTGCCGACAGAGATATACCCTCAGCCTGTGCAAATTGAAACATTTTTTTTTACAAAAAACTTTCAAAATGTTGGTCGTATGAACCGACAAAAATGTTGATTAGGATTAAAGTTCAAAAATTTTGCGGAAAAGATACTTAAAGGAATGGACCGACATAGACCATGGGGTGCCATAGGGGGTTTTTACACTCTTCGGGCTGTTTTCTCAAAAAGTATGGACATGCCCCTGAAACAACTTTTACCATCGTAATTGAGGCAGCGAATGTAAGTTGGTTCAACAAAAATCAAAGTGATTAAATAGCAGGTCTTAAAGTGAACTTATCCAAAATTTTGTGTGGGAGGTATGGGATGGAGTGGACAAATATAGTCCATATTCGAACCTGATCTATATCTGGTAGATATTATGAGAATGTGTAAAGTATGGACCAAATCGGTCACTCCCATCAAGAGTTACCGTGCGCACAATTTCTCCGAATATTTTTGAACTTTTTCGGGGTAGGTACCTGAAGGAGTGGACCGATATGGCTTATCTACGAACTTAAAGTAAGTTTGGAAACCATATTACGAAGGCCAAATTTTCGCCGAAGTATGGACTTGCTCCTGAAACAACTTTTACCATCGTAATTGAGGCAGCGAATGTAAGTTGGTTCAACAAAAATCAAAGTGATTCAATAACAGGTGGGGTGGACAAATATAGTCCATATTCGAACCTGATCTATATCTGGTAGATATTATGAGAATGTGTAAAGTATGGACCAAATCGGTCACTCCCATCAAGAGTTATCGTGCGCACAATTTTTGCGAATATTTTTGAAATTTTGTGGGGTAGGTACCTGAAGGAGTGGACCGATATGGCTTATCTACGAACTTAAACTAAGTTTGGAAACAATATTACGAAGGCCAAATTTTGGCAGCAATCGGCATTTCCGTTCGAGAATTATCTTGCGCCTCCATCCATAAAAATGGTGTCATAGGGTTTGTTTTTCAACTTTCAGGCTATTTTTTCAGGAAGTATGGACTTGCCCCTGAGGAAACTTGTACCTTCGTATAGGGGACAGTGAATACAAGATGTTACAACAAAAACCAAGGCGATTCGAGAGCAGGTCCTAAACTGAACTTTTCCGAAATTTTTATGTGGGAGGTACTCGAAGGAGTTTTCCGATTGAGTCCATATTGGAACCTCATCTAAGTCTGGTAGAAATTTCATAATGTGCAAAGTGTGGACCAAATCGGTTACTTCCTTCAAGAGCTATCGTACGCACAAATTTTCCGAACATTTTCGAACTTTTGTGGGGGAGGTACCGAAAGGAGTGGACCGATATAATCCATCTTTGAACTTGAACTAAGTTTGGACAAAATATTACGAAAGCCAAATTTTGGGCCGAATCGGCAGATCCGTTCGAGAGTTATCTTGCGCTCCAACCACTACACACGGTGTCATATGGTTTTTTGTAACTTTCAGGCTATTTTCTCAGGAAGTATGGACTTGCCCCTAATGAAACATACAGCGTCGTATAGAGGACAGCGAATACAACTTGCGTAAACAAAAATCAAAGCGATTCGAGACCAGGTCCTAAACTGAACTTTTCCGAAATTTTGTGTGGGAGGTACCCGAAGGAGTGGACCGATTGAGTCCATATTGGAACCTCATCTAAGTTTGGTAGAAATTACACGATGTGCAAAGTATGGACCAAATCGGTTATTCATTTACATTTGTGGGGGAGGTACCTGAAGGAGTGGACCTATATGGCCCATCTCCGAAATTAAATCGAATCTGGACAAAATATTTCGATACCCAAAATTTGAACCGAATCGATTGATCCGTTCGGGAGTTATCGTGCGCACCAGCCAGCCAGACAGACCGACAGACAGACAGACGGACGGACGGACATTGCTAGATCTACTCAAAATTGTCTGAAACGGATATCGTACAAACATACTTGGGGTCTAAAACCATTATTTCTATGAGGCACATTTTTGGTCGTATCAAAGTGTAAATACCCTCTTTAGCCTAAAGGCTGAGGGTATAAAAATCAAAACGATTAGAGAGGATGTCTTAAACTGCACTTTTCCGAAATTTTGTGTGGGAGATACCCGAAGAAGTGGACCGATATAGTCCATATTCGAACTTGATCTATATCTGATACAAATTTGACAAGGTGGAAAGTATGGACCAACTCGGTTACTCCCTTCAAGAGTTATCGTGCGCACAATTTTTCCGAACATTTTCGAAATTTTGTTGGGGAGGTACCTGAAGGAGTGGACCGATATGGCCCATCCTCGAACTTAAACTAAGTTTTGGGCAAAATATTACGAAGTGCAAAATTTGATTCGAATCAGTTGATCCGTTGAAGAGTTATGGTGCGCCCCAGCCAGCCTGACAGACAGATAGACGGACGGACATGGCTAAATCGACTCCAAATTGTCTAAAACTAATTTTATCCTAACATACTTGGGGTCTGAAACCGTTAATTCGATGTCGCACATTTTTGGTCGTATCAAAGTATTATACCCTCGTTAGCCTAAAGGCTGAGAGTATAGAAACTTATACTGTTTTAGTTGACTTTCGGAAAAAAGGTTTAAAAATTTCCCATTTCTATGACCCGCCAATGCAATCGTTGTCGGTCGGTGGTTCATAGGATGAAGGTATTCATCGTCAACGCATATTGGTCCAGGGAATGCTATTAATTTTGCAGAAATGCCAAGCTCAAACATGGCTTGGAAAACCCTTGATTTTATTGGGCTGACGAAGTCAGCCTTATAGTCAACAAACAGGTGGTATGTGTAGTTATATATTTTTGTAGGTCTTCTTTAGGATTTGGCGTGGGCCTTTCTCACAATACGCTCGATAGCGCTAGTGCTATATACGATGGGTAGGAGAATTATGTCTCTGTGATTGGCACAAACTGTCTTGTAGCCTTTCTTATGCACAGGACATAGTAGACTGATGTTCCAGTCTTTGGATATTTATTCCTTCAGTCAAATGTTGCTAATCAACTGATGCAAACTCCTTATCAGTATGTCGCCAGCGTTAGGCAGCCCATCATGGGGGTCCATCAAGGGACCAGTATAAGATCTAGACTTTCGCATGTACCCTTGCTATGTATCTTTCATTCCCTTCGTCACCCGTTACAGCTACTGTAGTAAAGTTCCAAGTCCATTTTCGAACTTGATCCAAGAAGAAATTGTTAGAGGTACACATAAACGACCGAGTCAGTTACATCCTTTAAGTATTATGGTGAGCACCAGTCAGAAGAGTAAATTCTGAACATGGCTAAATCAACTGAGCTGAATTTCGTCCCAAGCTAGGTAGGGTTTAAACCATTATTTCAATAGGCTCATTTTTTAACGTATAAAAGTCTGAGTGTATAATAAATATTGATTCATAAAAATATAATGGCAAAATAATGTGCATAAAATCTTCTGGCTTCATAAAAATCTACATCAAACAATCACTGTCTATATATTAAAAACAAAAAAAAAAAAACATTTTATTTTATTTGAAAATTTATTACTTAATTTATTATTATGGCCCTTTAGAGACGCACATTACTTTACTATTGTTTAAATATGAGTTTTTGCACGTGTATACACTTAACAAGACGTGTGTCTGCTGGTTTGCGCTTTATGATTATTTGTTCAATAAAGTGTATTTGAACGTTATATTTTGATTTTGGGGAAAAAGACGTTTGCAAACATTTTGTATTTGTAACAAGCATATGTGCACATATGATTCCTGAAATACAATATACATGTCGGTATGTGTGTGTTTATCTTCTCCATTGAATATTAAATACAAATCACGTATTTTATGCCAAGTAAATTTTCCAGAATTTGATTATGTAGGCTGTGTTTGGATGACGGCAAATGCGAGGGGTCCAACACAAATATGAAAATATATGTTTTTTATACCTTTTGAAATGATACGAGTATTTTTGAGCTTGAGGTCTATATTGTTGTTTTTTATTTTCTCATTTTTTTATTTTATTCCATTTAATATAACTTGAATTTTGTCATACATTTTGTAATTCAATTGGAGAAAAATCAAGGGGATTTGCAACATTTATAAACGAGTATTGGTGATATACATGAATCATATTTCTTGGCCTTTTTTCAATCCCTACGTAACCTTGCCTTGAAATATTCATAATAAATGATCTCTGCTGCCTATGTGTGCGTGTTGTTTTATGTTTGAATTTGTGGAAAATTCGATTTTATCTATGAAGTGATGACACATTCAATGATATCATATTTGCCTCTGTCTGCATGTACATAATAATCAAGATGTTTCAATATGTGCCTGCGGATAGCAGATATGGAATACATAAACATTTTTACCTTACAGCAGAGTTTACCAGATTAATTCTTCTCAAGCGGGTCCCATATGTCCAGCAAGCAAAAGAATATGTTTGAGTTGTCTGTACGGATAGTACTTATTATTTGAATTTTCCTTAGCACGGTTAATACTACAGTCTTGGAGATTTCGATTTTTTTGTGCGACAAGTGGCGTGCTTGTTTTTAAACTGCGTACTTACTCTGAAGTAATGTAAGTTGGCCTAAATTATTCTTGTTCTTATTTCGGAAATGATTTTTTCATTAATTTTATTTTTGGCGAAGGTGAAGTAGTTGTCAAGGATGTCGTCAAAAATCTTCGTTATAAATAGAGTGGATTTTACTTGACGGGTATGCTGTGTAATTAAAATTTGAAATCCAGTGAATGCATAAAAGCATAAAATCTTCATGTGAATATTTATAGAACATCGTCGTGGATCTGCCTTTGAAATATTTCGAACAAATCCCTTCGGTAAACTAGTTTTTGTTTCATTCGAACGCGATCTTCTTAAGAATAGCTTCAAAAGTCGGAACATTTGACTAATATTTTTGTTGTGAGTACGATATATATTTTAAGTGCAAGTAAATATATTCAAAATGTAGTGGATTTTGAAGGAGGAGGTAATAACTTAATTTTCATTAAAAAATTGTGCTTTAGCGTGTTGTGGAATTCTGGTTAGCTGCATATTTTCATAGTGTATTTTGTAATGCTAATTCGATCATATACTTAAATTTGACACAAGGTTTTAGACATGATGCCCACCAGTGCCCACCTCGGGAATAATTTTCCAAATTTTCTGACCACGTACATTAACATAATAGGCATCAGTAGCAAGATGATGAAATCTTCTTCCAAATTTGTCTTACGTTGGCGGTACGTGCCTTCCAGAAAAAAAGCTATAAGATCTATATTAAAAATTTTACCAATTTTCAGACAAAAATTTTGATTTTTTAATCGGCTAAATTGGTTGGATTTTATGTAGTTTTGGAGATTGTTTTGTTTCCCCAAGCCTATTTTTGCATCATAAGATAATCGGGACCTTTGTTCATGTCATTTTGTATTAACAGCATAAAACAATTCTTACCGTTACCCCCTCCAGAGGAGAAAGGCGGATAATGTTACGCTCGTGGTTTCTTAAAACACTCTTCACAAAGCTGTAACCGGCGCATTGGCTTGATTTTTACACTCTAAATATATTTGCCCACATTCTCCATACAAGTGGATCCACTGTGCATAGGGGCTTTACAAATTTTGGACCATTTTCTCAGGAAGTATGGACTTGTCCCTGAAAAAATGTGTACCGTCGTAATGGGGGCAGAGAATACAGGTGGCAGCAAAAAGAATCAGAACGATTCGAGAGCAGGCCTTAAACTGCACTTTTCCGAAATTTTAGGTTGGAGGTACCAGAAGGAGTGGACCAATAGTGACCATATTCGAACCATATCTATGTCTGATAGAAGTTTCCCTATGTACAAAGTATGGACTCACTTCAAGAGTTATCGTGCGCAAAATTTTTCTGAACATTTTAGAACTTTTATGGGGGAGGTACCCGAAGAAGTGGACTGATATGACGAAAACAAATTTTGGACCAACCAGCCAACCAGACTGGCGGACATTGCTAAATCGACTCCAAATTGTCTGAAACGGATTTCGTCCAAACTTACTTGGGTTCTAAAACCACTATTTCAATGATGCACATTTTGCCCGTATGAAAGTGTACATGCATATGTATGTATGTATATACCCTCGTTAGCATAAATGCTGAGGGTATAATAAACAACAAGTCGGAACATTGATAACATCTTCACGATTTAAGGTGATGGTGGGATAATATTTAAGGTTTGGAATCGGTAAAAACTAATATGAATTTTTATTATTATGCGTATATGGGCAATATTATTGAAAATTTAACATCGTTGAAGCCAAGGTTTACCTCTTTATAACTAGCGAATAGTGGTTGTATATTGTACAATTTAAATGCTTTTGGATAAAATGAAATGTTTTTAGACTTGGCAAAAAATATTGGGTTTCAAAGTTGATTTGCGTGGAAGCTGTGGCTATATTTATGTTAAAAAATGGGTAAAAATGGGTTGAAGCCAACGTGTCTTTTTTTGTTTTCTCTCGATTTGTGATTATACCACACTTTTTACGATTTTCCCGTTAAAGTAAAAGTAGAAGGCAACCAAATAAGGATCATCTCACTAGTGTATAACTTCTCAAAATTTGATCTGCGTCTACCATTAAATGATGCTGACATTTTGAAGCCAGATTTTAAGTGTTTTTTGAAATTTTCTTATAATTTCGTTCCGCAAACAGGTTTTTAAAAAAATCATATATAGGAATGAAGAACTCACGAATCTGATTTATTTGATATATGTCTCGTGAATGTAGCCTACACAGCTTCAGAGAAATCTGTATCCAAATACGAAAATTTTGTGTGAACAAATTTCTAAAAATCATATTTTTCGGGCCTAATTTTTACAATTGGCATTCGATTTACTCGTACTTGATTGCAAATTTTTGATTTTTACGTTGCGGATCTAATAAATCAATACTCGTGAAATTCCATATACTAAAACGCGAGATACGAGAAATTCCAAGGTAGGAAAATTACTTAATATTGTTTTTGAAAATATCGCGCATTTTATCGCGTATTCTGTCTGCAGCTTGCACTGCTATGAAAAAACTAGTGCAGGATCTTCCTTTTTGCGGAAACAAAGATTTAAAAACTTCACTGATAAGGGAACTACATTCATTTTATCCCAAAAATAGTGTGTGATGCTACATCCACGGTTCTTGACTGATTGCCTTGAAATAGGTATATATCGATGCAGATTTTCATGGTGACACTAAAACCGGATGCGGAACGAAATTGTATGAACTTTGGGAAAATTAGCGATGTTTTATAGGTTTTTTAATGCTAAGATGCAGCCGATGCTACATCTTAGCGTCCAAATTATATTTCGAAAAATATATACAAATTAAAAGATATGGTCTTGCTGTACATGAAAATCACATGCGGACAAAACGATTTTGATAATTACGCGATTTACACATATTTTAATAATGCATATAAGTTAAAGCGGTTTATTTGAACTCTGTTTTCGTTTAAGAAGTCTAATGATTTATTTCAACAACCCGATAACTTTCCTCAATGGGAAACCTTCTATGTGAATGTAGATAAAGCAAAATCCACCCATTTTCTTGGGAGTTTCAAGAAAAATAAAGGAAGTACTCTTATAGAATTTTTCCAATATTTTCGACTCTAGAATGCGTGTGAAAACTATTATTCGAAACCAAAATTAGTTTTTTGTAACACAAATATGTGCTTATTTTGGCTATAATATCCTAACTACTATCCCGATGATTATAAGTTTGGTCTCATTTGATTCCCCGTGAAGTCTTTATTTAAAACTGTTACTTTTTTTTGTAATTTTTGACAGGTATATGGAGCTATATTTTCAAAAAATTCGGATTACATTTAAAATTTTGTCAATTTTTTGTAAATTCCGCGAATGCTGAGAAACATTTTACAAGTATTATGCAATCTACTTAATGACGTCACTTCGTGATAACTTTTTAGTGACAATTGTGCTCAATAAAATAATTAGCGTGTTTATAATAATTTTTTCTTAAAAGCAGAAGTAAAACCGCGATAACATTTGTCCGCAACAACCAAAAATTTGCTCGCGAGCGGATTTGTAATGGGGAATTTTTTCTTAACCTATGTACCAAAAATCGTTAATGTAGCGTGAAAAGAAAAAATTCAATTTTTTGGAAATCGAATATGAAATAATTGGCAGTTTTGCCCATATATACGCATCTATTACGAGTATTCCGAAAATAAAAGCCACTCAGTGAAAGAAGAACAGCTCACAACGGAAATATCGCAGTAGCCTATAATGGGATCTCACCGAAATAATGGCTTTAGATCCCAAAGTATGTCTGAACGAAATCCCTTTCAGACTACATGAACTCGATTTCGCCCTGTCCGTCGACGTGGCTGGTGCAAATTTGGTTCAAATCTCGTACTTCGTAATATTTTGTCCAAATTTAGATTAAGTTCGAAAATGAGCCATATCGGTTCACTCCCACAAAGAATTTAAAATTGCTCCCTTAAATGATGCGTGCGATAACTCTTGAATGAAATAACCGATATTCGGGGATCGAAATTCGAAATTTTTACCTAAGATACTCCTTGTGGTACTGTTTACTAAGATGTAAAGTTTTTCTGACATTATTGTCCAAATGCGATAAAAAAAAATCCTAGGGTGAGCTACTAAACTGTCATGATTACTATCAAACCGCCCAATTTAAAAGATGTGTCCAATCGTCGTTTATATCCAGAACAAAAATTCCAAAAATATTTCGCAAAAGTGCAGCTTAGACTTTTTTTGAAATGCCTTGCAGTAGTTTATGCTCCTCCCCCTATTCCAATTTTCTTTGGGCCCAAAAGCACTAAAATCCCTTCCGGCACCAACAAAATGGCTGATGAACACTAAACTTACGAATTAAGAATCCGATTTGGATGAAATATATCAAGTTCCAGGAAGGTCCATATCGGACACCTGCCCCACGACATTTCCAAATGTTAGCTTAAGTGCACATTAAGGGCTTTTCAAGGATCGTTCGTAATAAAGGCCCTTGCCC
Source organism: Musca autumnalis (assembly GCF_047663935.1). Lineage (NCBI taxonomy): Eukaryota > Metazoa > Arthropoda > Insecta > Diptera > Muscidae > Musca > Musca autumnalis. The sequence continues at coordinate 252,873,946 of NW_027411644.1, forward strand.
ATGCTTTCAGACAGAATGGTCCAAAAAATCCCACGGTAACCATGGATAGTGCTATGATAATCCAAAGAGTGGCTGACATTGCCCAACCTTCGAACATCGTAATATATCTCTCAACCGTACATGAAGTTCCAAGATTGTCATATATCCATCACAAAAGTTCGAAACTACTCTTAAATGAAGTGAAGAATCAAAGAAAGTCAATAAGATTCTTATTACAACGATATATTTTTTATTTTTTGTGGGAAGTCCATGATTCAAGAGATGAAAAAACCTACGGTTACCAACTAAAATGATTAGTCAGCAAGATAACTATCGAAAGGAATGATTTACAAAACTAGATCCAGTTTCAAGATAGACCATGGCTACAACCATATATACTAGGGTTATGACTTTTTTATAACCTCGTATCCCTGTATCATATTTGGATGAGTTTTTACCTAAGATTAGATAAAATATTAATTATAAGGTGGTTCGATAAAAAAGCTCACACACAAAGACATTTGAACATTTTGTTATATGAGCATATTTGACAAAATTTTAAAGTCACTATAAGCAGATATATAACTGAAAAAGTTTTGGACCCACACGACATTACCCAAATGGCATAACCTTTTGTTTCTAACTAAACATTTCTTTATATCATATCAATTAAAAGGGGTTTGTGCGGGATCTTTTTCAATATTTAAACGGAATAAATAATAATTATTTCCCAAACATTCCAGAAGGGACAGGGGAGACTTCTCTCATATCAATGAGTGAACCCTGATTCATATTTAGCTCAATGATATGGGACCTACTGTTTATCGCCGAGTCCGAACGGCGTGTCTAAGACACCACTTGTATAGAAGCTTTACAAGGCTGAAATACTCAGGAACGGTCGCCAACATTACTGAGGAGAATTTTACCACCGTTGAAAAATATTTTTATGTTGGCTGGCCGGGGAATCGAACCCACGACCTTTATCGTGCAAGGCGGGTGTGCATACCACTGCACCACGGTGGCACCAAACGGAATAAAAGTTATTTTATTTATTAATAGGCAAAACGTCATTCATTCGTGCAACAGGTAGAAATTGTTTTAAGAATTTTTTTTTTTTCGTTTGATAGGATTTTCCAAAAAATCAATTTTTTAAAGAAGTTTGTGCGTGATCTTTTTTAACAAAATGAAATGAACGTTATTTCAGACATTAATAGGCAAAAGTTCATTCATTCTCAATACAGAAAATCGTTTTTGAGAAAAAATGTCAAAAAGTCATAACCCTAATATATAAAACTGCCCGACGGGTTAAAAAAACGCGTGTGGCACCATATGTAGTGGCTGGAGAGCACAATTACTCTCGAACTGATCAGCCGATTTGGTCCAAAATTTGGCCTTCGTCATATTTTGCCCAAACTTAGTATCAGTTCGAAGATGGGCAATACCGTTCCACAACTTCCGATACTTCCCCCCAATATTTAAAAAATGTCACTAAAATTGTATGCACGATATCTCTTGAACGGGGAAACCAATTTGGCCCAAATTTTGGATCTCCTAATATTTTGTCCAAATTTAGTTTTACTTCTAAATTGGTCCTTAACGCCCCTCTCCTTAGGGTACCTCCCTCACAAAAGTTCAACATTTGGGTCTAGGTGAATTTTGGGGTCGGTTCGAATATCCTTTGGAAAGTATACCGATATTATATTTCCCGTGGACAAGTTCATGCTTCCTGGCATACTGGTCCAAAAGTTATACGATGACCACTGTAATGACTAGTTGGTCGTATACTTATCGAAAAGATATAACTCCCAAAATAAGATCCACTACCATAATGGACTATGTGGGCCCATTCGCAACACTTTTGAACTTTAATCCTAATCCACATTTTTGTCGGCAAGTTCAAATGTCCAAAAAGCACCAAAATTTTTTGAAAAGACCCTAAATACATTCGATCTGTCCGTAGGTGAAAGTTTCAATTCACATAGGCTGAGGGTATATGGTAAATTTCAAATTTCTTTTGCAATTCAATTGGAAGAAATGTTTAAAAATTTTTTGCGAACAAATCCGCAATTTTTGGAGTATAGATTGAGAAAAAAGTCATGGTTTCAAATCTGTTCGCGTTCACAAAATTGGATGCTGCGCTCCAAAGTTATGGGGGGTTTATTCCCTTATAAAGAACAAATATTTAAAAATTCCATTTTTGCTGTAATAAGAAAATGTATATATAAAGCGTTAACAGCATTTAATATCTATACGTAGATACCTAAATATTTACTAAATGTATTTCTATTTTCGCGGAAAATCTAGAAATACTGAAAAAATCTTGGAGTAAATTTAATTTATTCTAATTTAGAGTCCAAATAAAACTCGAAAAAAATAAATTAAAAATACGTACAGATTTTAGACGACGCGTAGAAAAATATGAGGCCAAAATTTTAACGATAGGATTTATAACTGCCATATTACAGCAACAACAAAAGACGAAAACTAATTGTTGGAATATTATTTCAAAAATATATTTTTTTGTTTAATACGAAAAATGGAAAAAATGTTTTTGGGAGTTATTCTACTATTTCGCTAAATTTCGATGGAAGGACTGACGGAATTCGCTGAAACTTCTTCAGGGAAAATACGATGACAAACCCGAAAGTGTATTTGCTTACTTTGTTAAACAATAGGATTATGAAATAGAAAGTAATATTGAAATTACAAACAAAGAAAAAAACATAAAAGTTAAAAAACGTATAATTCGCGAATTCGTTAAAATCAGTTAAGGCGCATGCGCTTTTCAGATACAGCGAGTGCATCTCTATCAATATGTAGCGATTTTTACACTTTTCATTCAGCGGCCAAAGTGTGCCGTCAGCTGCATCTTACTGTTCAAGAAACCTTTATGTGGGTAAAAATTGCGCGATGTACATAAGATTATAAGGCGCATCCGATTTCAGTGACCGTCTATAAAAAATACGTAATTATAACAAATTTTAAACAAATTCATCAAGAACCGCGGATGTGCTACCAAATTCTAGTTTATTCGAATTACTAATATTACTCCAGAATCTCGATAATTTATGTCACACGGTTTTGGAAAATAATATAACCGCGTATAAAGGATTCCATTCATGTAAAAATAACCAAAGAAAATCGCGGTTCAATGCACGGAATCTCATCAAAATATAATTTTGCAGAATTTCCTACTTTCAAGGTATCTATAACCGCCGTTTTAGTGGATGGATTTGAAAGCGGAAGGGTTCATTAGATCCGGCGCGTAAAAAAAAACTAAAATCACGCGGGGTTCAAGGGTACCTGAGTCACAGTTGTAAATTTTGAAGCCAAAAAAAATAGGTTTTTAAAGAAAATTTACGCACCAAAATTTCGACTTTGGACTCCTATTACTAGGGAGCGGTATGAAGCACACTCATGAGATATACATCAAACGACGTGGAATCACGAGTTCTGCAATCCAATAAATAGTTTGGGTAATTATCTGGTTGCGCCCTCCAATTATAAGAAAAATTCAAAAAACCCAGATTTCAAAACTTCAAAATGTCAGCATCGATTTTAGGGGGATGCAGTGTATATATCGAAAAGTCATACATTAGAACCATGTTGCCCAAGGGGTATTCTTTCTTTGAGCTCAGGTCTGAATTTTGCGTGGGGCCCGTGCCCCCCCCCGAAATGGTTTGGTCGACTACAATCTTTTGAGCTACTTTAACAAATTATTACGATTTTTTCTCTAAAATAATTTTTGTTTTTAAAATTTCAAATGAAAACTGATATTGTTCTGAAGGTTCTGTACTGAAAATTTACTTTGTCATCAAGTTGTCTAAGAAATATTTAATTTTTTTTTGTTTGAATACTCTTTTTAGAGAAACTTCCAGTAAAACCGAATTCCTTCCTTATGCCATGCCAGTGTTTTGGAATTCTGTAATGAATATAAAGGTCTTGAGGCTTTAAACTCATTTTGTATTCAAAACATTTACAGATTCAGTATTGTGTGGATTAGAAGTACATAAAATGAAATGTCTATTGGACAATATGTACGACATATCAAGGGTTTTCCGTGGAGTATATCTCGAAAAGCAGTTAGAAAATTGTTTTACTGCCTTAATCAAAATTTTGTATTCCTAGTTTATATTAACTTGTTGCTAAACAGTGGGATAAAATAATGTAGAAAAATGTATTGTTGTGCATTATAAAGTGATAATATCTGCTATAAATAGCGTGCCCATCTGAATTTTTTCCTGTCAGTAACAAATTTGTAGCTGAAAACAACCGTAAACGAAATTAATGCTCAAACTTTCGTTATATGGTATTGTATTAAAATCTGCTGTTATTTGTATTGTACATTACGGTGCTCTTGAACCAGCTTTAAATGAAAGAAGCTTAGATGAGAAAATCGAAAAACAAAAAATTGCATTTTTAGGGTTTTTTAGTTTTTGACGGTGTTGCTGGGAAACCACAAGCCCCATCAAAATGGAACTAAAGAAAATGTTGTAGCAGTGAAAATTATCTACAATATTGTTCTTATTTTCGTAGTTTTTACCATTTCTGAGATATAGAAGTTCAAATTTGGACAACTCACTGACTGTATCGTCGCCTTATAAAACAATGTCAGGACTACAATTTCCCAACTTTAACTTATATATCTCAAAAATGGTACAACCGAGTAAAAAAATTACGAATCCCAATCTTGTAAAGATTTTTCACAGCTACACGATTTTCTGTAGTCCCATTTCGACAAGACTTACTGTTTTGAAGCAAATCGTGAAAACCTAACAAAAAACCTAAAAATGTGACCTGAACTTCTATATCTCAACAAGTAAAAAAGTATCAGTCGGCTTGGCCGACAGAGATATACCCTCAGCCTATGTGAATTGAAAATTTCATCTACTGACAGCTGGAATGTATTTAAGCTGTTTTCTGAATTTTATGGCCCCGTTAAAAGGATATCGTGCATACCATTTAAGTGACATTCTATAAATATTGGAGGGAAGTACCGGAAGTTGTGGACCGGTATTGCCCATCTTCGAACTGAAACTAAGCTTGGACAAAATATGACGAATGCCAAATTTTTGACCAAATCGGCAGATCAGTTCGAGAGCTATCCTGTTCTCCAGCCACCTCATATGGATTTTTTACACATTTCGGGCTTATTTCTCAAAAAGTATGGACTTGCCCCTGAAAAATATTTTACCGTCATAATTGAGGCAGCGAATGCAAGTTGCTTCAAAAGAAATCAAAGTGATTCGAGAGCAGGTCTTAACGTGAACTTATCCGAAATTTTGTGTGGGATGTACCCGAAGGAGTGGACCAATTGAGTCCATTTTGGAACCTCATTTAAATCTGTTAGAAATTTTACGATGTGCAAAGTATGGACTTAATCGGTTACTCCCTTCAAGAATTATCGTGCTCACAATTTTTCCGAAAATTTTTGAACTTTTGTGGGGGAGGTACCTAAAGGAGTGGACCGATATGGTCCATCTTCGAACTTAAACTAAGTTTGGACAAAATATTACGAAAGCCAAATTTTGGACCAAATCGGCAGATCCGTTCGAGAGTGATCTTGCGCTCCAACCACTACACACGGTGTCATAGGTGTTTTTTTGCACCTTTCAGGCTATTTTCTCAAGAAGTATGGACATGCCCCTGATGAAACTTGTACCGTCGTATGGGGCAAATCTTGAGCAAAGTCCAATCCGATTTTTTCGAGACCTAGAGTAGGTTCGAATATGGATTATATCGATTCACTCCTTCAAATACCTTCAACACAAAATTTCAATTACCCGATTTGGCGGAAACATCCTAAAATTACGTACATATCAAATTCTGAAACTTCTTGGCTATACAATTTATAGAAAAAATTGGCTATGTAGCCCGTATTCGATCTGTTTATATATAAAAGTCTCAACTCACACAGGCTGAGGGTATATCTCTGTAGGCAAACCCGACTGTAACTTTTTACTTGTTTTCCAGAAAACAAAAGTTATGCATTTTCATAAGTTTGTGATTGGTCGTTGGAAAGTTTTTAAGGTCATCGAGTCCATAAACATCTAGTCGTACAATTAAGATAGAAATAAGCGGGAACAACAACCATTGATGTATCAGATGGAGTTTTTTGTCTTAAACTATTTTTTCAGGATTTAGCTAAAATGTTGCCGGGCGTTTTTAGAGATATTTTTCGACCATGTGTTAGCGTAGTCTCAAACAGTACTGGAGTTGGATTCGGAGTCTATGAGTTGTAGATTGCATCGCCCGGCTCCTGATATTTTTTTCCTTTTTTTTTTAATGTAATTTTCTGAATTATTAGTTGGTTTTTACGGACTCTATCACTTCTGGTAAAATAGTAAAGTTTTGGTGTTTTATGCACTAAAGAATATTATTTTCTTACAATAATACAAAACTTTTTTAATGACACTGAACTTAGTGTGTGATAAAGAAGAAACGGCGTTATGTTCAGATCGAACTGTTTATATCTTCCAAACAATATCTATTCGAAATATTCGCGAATGCAATCCCTGCGTTCGAACGTGGATCTATTTTCACCACTTCTTGCATGGAAGTTCTCCCAACAAAATGATTTCCAAAATCCATATTACTGACGATATTTTTAAAAACTATGCTTATAGCCTCGAATATAGAAAATGTTTCGAAAGCTATTCGCTGCGGGAACCCAAAATGCCAAATAAGAGCTAATGTGGTTGAAAATTCTGGGATACACCAAAACGTACATCTATATGGGTAATATTAATTTGAAAGATTTTTTAGTTATTGCTTCATTTCTGTTGGAGAATTTGGTTAAAAACTTTTGTAAGGAGACTATGCCGAACGTGGTCTGATATGGTTCATCCAAGGACTAATATATTATAATCAGTTCCAAATTTCAATCTTGTATCTAAAATATTGTGATCTCTCTATTTTGAATGTATATACTTTGTGGCAATATTGAATGTACAAAAAATCAATTAAATCCCCTTTAAAATAGCTTTACGTAACGATACACAACATTTTTAATTTTCATGATTTTTGGTCAAGTTGGGCCCCCCCGAAATGAAATCCTGCGTACGTCCCTGGTGGTGGTTGTGTGCTAATTTAATAAATTAATACATCATGTCAATGAGAATTGCACACTCAAACCTCAATTGTTGGCTACTTAAGGCTATTTAGACAAATATTGAGAGTACACATTCATTCCCTCTCCCCTTTCCCTCTACCACCATACATACCATACATTCATAATTTATAATATGTATCTCCTGCCACCTAAATTTCTTTTCATATTTTGTTATACAAACAAAGGACATCATGTCCTTTTGTGTACAGAGAGACCTCAACATAATTGTATCAGCAGCCTCCCCATTTTTATTTTGTGGTGAAATGAAACACTTGACATGTCATTATAAATAAACATAATGATATTTTCATTTTGATACTCAAACTCAGAGAAGTATCATATAGATGAGATTGGATGGATCGCTGGCTAGCTGGTTGATTGGATGTCAGCCAATTGGCCGCATGCATTTTTCTGTGTATTAAGCAGAAATATAATTACAATTATTTTCGAAAAGCAAAAAAAGATAACCGAAAAGAAATTTTCTAGGGAGTCCACCAAGGACAATGGAAATGAGATGATAAAAGAATCAGCAATAATAACCAAAAAAATAAGTATTCACAGACAATAATATTATGCTTGTAATATGAGGACCCCCAGAGCATATGTACGTGCCTATCTTAAATACAGAGTATGTGTGGCAAGGACACACACATCCATATTTTTGAAACTCTTTGTAACAGAATGACATGGTGAATATGCGGGTAGAAGGATATTAATAACATTGTAGACAAAATGTGAGTCTTAACAATGTAACGGATATATGCCACCATTAACATTAAGAATTTTATTGGAGCGATAAATGTGATTCAATAACCAGAAATGCTCACACACACAGTGCTAGGGCTCAGGCTAAAAGTGTTTTGTTTCTTTGTTTGGGGGAAATATGATTCTATTTAAGTAAAATTATGTGAATACTTGGGTTTCAATCTAATGCTTATTGGGATAAATAAGCAGAGACTATTGTAGTATGATTACCTCGATACAAACGCCATTGTTAACAGATTACCAAGAAGCCACAAGAAACCAAAGTAAATACCAATGAAATCCCCATAACATTCTCCCTACCCACATTTTCATATTTCGTTTCATTTTCATATTTCGTAGCTAACGAAAAGCAAAGGCAATCTCGCAGATAATAGAGCCAATGAAATGAAGAACGAATTACTGGCAATATTCAAACAAAAAAAATCCATGAAACATCTAAATAAACGCATCGATGCCTGTGTGCGGCAGATAAAAATGGCAAAACAATAAAGACGACGACTAACAGCATTCCGACACAAGTCTCGCTGCTGCCGCTGGCTGGTTATGGCCAAAAAATACCAAGAAAAGGAAACGGAAACAATTTTATTGGCTTTTAAGGAAACGGATGTTACGGAAGCACAAGTACATACATACTTATGTATGTAGTCATGTAAAGTAGAACGGCTCTAAGGAAGAAATAACCAAAAGAAAACAACATAAACAAGAGAAACGCAATCACCATTGTCATGTTATCGATGAATAATGACGATGAAAAAATATAAGGGAAATGTTGATTTGAGAACCTACACCAATAACTGCAATATTGTGAACACAGCAGTTATTGGTAATTGGATGTAGTTTAAGAAAGGATCCGTGGCAGCCGGAGCTGAATTAAACCACCAGCGAAACGATCGTAGTATATTGGTTGGATGTGTGTGGACTTCGCTATATATAACTTTTTCAATATAAAACTCCTTAGGTCATGATAGCTCAATTAATTATATTAAATAAAACTCTCACAAATAAATGACCTTCTTCCTATTAAGACAACAATTAAATAAAAATTAATTGCATAAACCCGGTTGCCCCCGCTGAGGTTTGAACCTGAGTCCTCTTCAACAAATAAACAATGTTGTCGAGATCTTAGCGTTCTAAGCCACTGCCAATCTATTAAACTTCCGAACTGGAAGGCATTACATTTCATGAAGAAAAAAATGTTCGATTGTATATGTGTGTGTATTGAAGAAGGGTTCTATGAAAACCAGAGCCTCTAGGCTAATCTTTTGCAATGCGAATAAACAACTAGTCCGATTGCAGCTTCATAATCTCAAACCATCCTGTCGAGTTTGTCAAAAGTTTTTGTTATCTGGTTAGCATGATGTCGATTGACAACGGTGTAGACGACGATATTGACAACCGGCTGAAAAAAGCCAGGTCAGCATTTGGCCGCTTAAACAAAATCTGGAGAGCAACACAAATATCCCAGAATACCAAATTAAAAATATTCAAATCGTGCGTGAAGTCAACACTTTTTTATCGCAGTGAAACATGGCTCATATCAAAAGCTTTAGCCCAAAAAGAAATCATCAACAAATGTCTCTGAATAATCTGTGGCATACCAAAACTATTTCAAACATTTCAAACATAGATTTACATACCAGGATGAGAGAATAATCTATTACAAAGCAAATCGCTAGACGAAAGTGGAAATGGATTGGGCACACTTTAATAAAATTGGTCACCAGTATTTCTCGTGCGGCTCTAGAATGGAACCCTCAAGGATCTCGACGTCCAGGACGTCCAAAGAACACATGGCGCAGAAAAATCCAAAATGATATATCAAGAATTAATAAATTAATCAATGATGTAAAAACAATATGTATCGATAAAATAAGATATAATTGTCTGTAGAAGCCCTATGCTCCCAAGAGGAACAATAAAGGAAAAATAGGGACGGAATGGCCTTGCCAAAAGCCTTACTGAATACAAGGTTTCGTGAACAATTTTAAATGTTTTGCACATTGTGATCAGAAGAGGGCGCCATTCTTAAATAACGGTTCGGTAATACCCTATAGATTCTGAAACTACAATGTTCACAGATAAGAAAAATCGAAAAACAAAAAAATCGCCGGAGGGATTTTTAAATAAATCGCGGTCAAAGTTCACATTTTCACGATTTTGCTTGGAATCCGCAAAGTCATATCGAAATGGAATTAGAGAACATTTTGTAGCAGTGAAAATTCTCTACAAAATTGACCTAAATCGTATTTCGTAGGTTTTACCATTTTTCAGATATAGAAGTTCAAATTGGGACAATGCACTGACTATGTCGCCCCCTTATAAAACAATGTCATGCAGGATACATCTTAAGTAATTTTAACTGAAAACCGCATACACCTGGGAAGTTTTTGTATCGAAATGGGAATAACGAAAATGTAGAAGTGAAAATCCTCTACAACATTTGTTTAGTCACATTTCGATAGGACTTGCCGTTTCCAAGCACAATCCTGAAAACCTAAAATAAACCTAACAAGTAACAATAGTATCAGTCGGCTTTACCGACAGAGATATACCCTCAGCCTGTATATATTGAAACATTTTTTTTAACATTTTTAAAAATGTTGGGGGTTTGAACCGACAAAAATGTTAATTAGGATTAAAGATCAAAATTTTTGCGGAGGAGATACTAAAAGGAATGGAAATACATTGGCCATTATTGAAGTGGATCTAAAGCTACTACGTATGGTGTCATAGGGGGGTTTTTACACCCTTCGGGCTGTTTGCTCAAGAAGTATGGACTTGCACCTGAAAAAACTTTTACCATCGTAATTGAGGCAGCGAATGCATGTTGTTTCAACAAAAATCAAAGTTATTCGATAGCACGTCTTAAAGTGAACTTATCCGAAATTTTGTGTGGGGGGTACCGGATGGAGTGAACAAATATAGTCCATATTTGAACCTGATCTATATCTAACAGATATATTAGGATTTGTAAAGTATGGACCAATTCGGCCATTCGCTCCAAGAATTACCGTACGAACAAATTGTCCGAACATTTTTGAACTTTTGTGGGGGAGGTACCTGAAGGAGTGGACCGATATGGCTTATCTTCGAACTTAAACTATCTTTCGACAAAATATTTCGAAGGCCAAATTTTGGTCCGAATCGGCAGATCGTTCGAGAGTTATCTTGCGCTCCAACCACCTTACACGGTGTCATAGGGGTCTTTTGCAACTTTCATACTATTTTCTCAGGAAGTATGGACTTGCGCCTTATGAAACTTGTACCGTCGGATAAGGGACAGCGAATACAAGTTGCTACAACAAAAATCAAATCGATTCGAGAGCAGGTCCTAAACTGAACTTTTCCGAAATTTTGTGTGGGAGGTACCCAAAGGAGTGGACCGATTAAGTCCATATTTAAACTTCAAGTCCGGTAGAACCTTCACGATGTTTAAAGTGTGGGCCAAATCGGTTACTCCCTTCAAGAGTTATCGTGCTCACAAATTTTCCGAACATTTTCGAACTTTTGTGGGGGAAGTACCGGAAGGAGTGAACCGATATAACCCATCTTCGAACTTAAACTAAGTTTGGGCAAAATATTACGAAAGCCAAATTTTGAACCGAATCGGTTGCTCCGTTCGAGAGTTATCGTGCGCACCAGCCAGACAGACAGACGGACAAAAAGACAGACAGACGGACGGACATGGATAAATCAACTCCAAATTGTCTGAAACACATTTCGTCCAAACATACTTGGGGTCTTAAACCATTATTTCGATGAGGCACATTTTGCCCGTATGAAAGTGTATATACCGAGGGTATATACATGCTAAGGGTATAAAAATCACCGGAGCGCCTTTTAAACAAAGTTCAAAGTTCACATTTGTAGGTTTTCATGATTTTTCTGGGAAACCGCAATTTTTATTGAAATGGTATTAGAGCAAATGTCGTAGCTGTGAAAATTCTCTACAAGATTGACCTTTATGATGTTTTCGTAGGTTTAACCATTTTTAGATATAGAAGTTTAAATTTTGACAATTTACTGACTGTCTCCTTATAAAACAAGGTCATGACTGCAATTTCCCAACTTAAACTTATATATGTATCTCAAAAATAGTACACCCTAGGAAAAAATTATGAAACACAATCTTATAGAGAATTTTCACAGCTATAAGATTTTTTCTAGTCTCATTCCGATAACACTTACCGTTTTCAAACAAATCATGAAAACCTAACAAAAAAACCTGAAAATGTGACCTGAACTTCTATATCTCAAAAATGGTAATACCTACGAAACATTATAAAGGACAATTTTTTAGAGAATTTTCACAGATACAAAATTTTCTTTAGCCCCATTTCGACAGGACTTGCGGTTTTCAAGCAAAATCGCGAGAACCAAAAATAAACCTAAAAATGCGAACTTTGTCCGCGATTATTTAAAAATCCCTCCAGCGATTTTTTCTTGTTTTTGGATTTTTCTCATCTATGAACATTGCTGTTTCAGAATCCGCAAAAACTTTCCGTTTTTTACTTAAAGTTAGTACATGACATTGTTTTATAAGGCGGCAATGCAGTCAGTGCATTATCCCAATTTGAACTTCTATATCTCAAAAATGATAAAACCTATGAACTTATCAGAAAGGTCAGTCTTGTAGAGAACTTTCACAGCTGCAATATTTTCTCTAATCCCATTTCGAAAGGACTTGCTAAGCAAAATTGTGAAAACCTAAAAAACCCATAAAAATGGCATCTTGAATCGCGATTTATTTAAAAAGCGCTCCGGCGATTTTTTTTTTGTTTATTGGTTTTTCTCATCTATGAACATTGTCGTTTTAGAATCCGCAACAACAGGTGTAAGCACCTTCCATTTAAAGTTGGTTCGATTACAAAACAATTTCTCTACAAATATATATCATTTTGGACCGCGGGATATTTCTGAACATTTTCTGAAAATTGCATGAAATTAGGTTCAGTAGTTTTGGAAAAATAATGTATCGAAAAGAGTGGGCGTGGTCATCAGTTTTCAAGATATAACAAATATAACAAACAAAGTGGGCGTGGTCCGGTATTTTGGATCCAAATATGTACTTAGGGTACACGCAACCCCACTGCCTCTCAAAATGTATGCTGAAATCGATATAATTATAAGTTTGGCTTATACATATAGTGTTTAAAAGAAAGGCGTGGGGAAGGTACCCCACCTCTTCCAAAATTCATAAAATATACATAACAACGGCAAACATTGAGCTTTTGCTGCAAATTTGATGGAAATCGGTTCAGTAGTATTGGAAATATAACATATTTAAAAAAACAGGCATGATCGGGTCTTTAGGCGCCGCAGAAGTACCTAGATTGTAGAATAATCCGTAAATTTTTAAACCGTAAATTTTTTTCCGACAAATTACGAAAACGTGAAAACCAACCCTTAACCTCGCCCTTGATGCAAATTATATAAAAAAGCGGTTACATAACGGATCCTTGTGGTTTGTTTATAAAGATCCATGCTACAAAATGTCGCAATCATAATAGAAAAGTTTTGAAAACATAATGCAGAAATTTTTAATTTATGCTAATTGCAATGCTGTACGGGATCTTGAAGTTTTTGTGCTACCCTTGGTTAAAAATTAGTGTAATACATCGAAATATTGGCTGGAAAGCCTATTTCTAAATGCCTGTGATATTTGTTTTAATATACATTTTAATTTGTTGCCGGAATATGTATGTATACAACAAATTCCGTGAAAAATCTAGTCAGTAGGGGAAGCCGTGTAGGGTATCACATGGTCGGCCCTGTCCGACTATAGCCATCTTTTACTTGTTTTTTTTTTTTTTTTGTTATTGAACCATCAGTGAGTAATTTGATTTTTGATTCTTTGAAAAAAGTCCCCAGGCCCTGGGTACCGTAGGGCCTACGGTCCTGGTCACTAATGGGAGCTAACCTTTGTTAACTTTTAGTTCCATAACAACATTTACGATGTGTATAGACAGTTTTCCCATAATAATTAATTTCCCTTTTATTTATTTACAGGTAATTATTTATGGAGAAACAATTTCCGTTCAGATGCCAATTTTCAGCAGATGTTTGACTATGACGGCAACTTAACATGTGGTAAGTTCACAACTTGAAAAATAAGCAGACAATTGGAGCTGTGACAATTAAAATAAATCGCCCAACAATAGTAGCGACTAATGGATACTTAAATTATGTCAGATTTTTCTCTTTTTTTTGCGCTATGCGAGTGTCATTGTTTTATTGATAAATAAAAAGCAATGCCACAAAATCCCATAAAATTCCCCCCAAACAACAAAAACAAACAACGACGATGAACGCATTGCATTCGTAATGATTTACAATCATATAAAATTCCAATGACGCCAATAGCCACCGCCAGTGATCGGCTGACTAAAATGATTATCATTGTTGCCGTTTCAAATTGGAAATTTTTCTACCAAACTTTTTTTTATATATCAAGAACAGTTAATATATCAAGGGACAGACATTTTTGAGTTATAAGAAAATGGAAAGAAAGTTTTATTCTTATATATTCCTTCACGGGCGATGATCGTTTTTTTTTGGGATATTGTTAATTTAAACTTTATTATCGTAGGATTTTTTATTACAACAGAGAAACTTCGAGAAGTTCCTTGCATTTTAACATAAATCATTTCTAACCATTTTTGCCCCAACACATAGATAATAATGGCAACTTTTATGATTACCTTTTCTCTTCCTTTCAATCTGTTTTCATTTGCCCGTAGATAGATGGAACAGATTCTAGATATGAGGACCATTGTGATGTCGGCTTTTTTTCCTCTGAAATGAAAACAAACAATCAACAACCAAACCAAAACGGACATATCCGCCGTTTGTTCGTTTGTTGTATGCTTCGTTTCATTTTCCTTGTTTCCCCCACGTTCACTCCCTGTTCCTCATCTACTCATGATCCAGCTTTACTGCCCACAAAATAAAACAAATTGAATTTAATTGACTGCAAAAACTATGAAAAACTGCACTGAACATTTGTGTTGCAGCAGGCCGCAGTAGTAGCCTTTGTAGTTTTTAAAATAGTTGCAGTGGCAGTTGTATTTCTATTCGGAGGCATTTGTAACTGCAATTTTTCGACGCCACAAATAATTTGAACGTCGCTACCCCTCCCTCTCATTGTGAAGGCAAATTTATACAATTTAGTTAGACTTGGCAAATATAACACTTGTATGAGAGAACGAGCGTAACATAACCGACCGTCCGTCCGTCTGCCTAGCCAGCGAGTCTAATAGACGGACATTTCTATTTTTATGTTGAATATTTTATTGAATTTGTATGAAGCAAACAACAACAAAAAGCAACACCACTAACAACAAAAGATTTATCGTATCACAAGCGTTGAAACGGCTGAAATATTTAGAGCAATAACAAATCACTTGAATAATGAATGGATAATATGTAAACAACTGTTGTTTATGGGCAATTATGTGGTCGAATGGACACAGTAGTTGTTGTGTGGTTTAAACATTTGTAGTGGATACAAAAATTAAATTTTTTTGGAACTAAGATATTTAGTTCGACCAGTTAATCCAAAAAAAATGGAAGGAATGCTGAATATTCCATTACAAAGTAATGTTAACAAGCTAAATTTTGCATTACCAGTAGGCTCAAAAATAATGGTTTACTCCCTTAAAATTTTACAAGCATAACCTACTTATTTTACTCCTTCCAAATTAATGGGCCACGGAGAGTTGTGAGTACCGTAAAAAATCCATGTAACCATTTTAACAACTCCTAATGTTGGCTACAAATCGCAAGTTCAATCCTAGCAACGAACAAAATAATAATGTGGAGCGTAATTTCACCGTAACATTTCTAAATGTTAAACATATCGCTCATTTACTCAAAGAGTTGCATAAACCAAGAAATGCGTTTTCTGAGTTATTATTATTATTTTTTCTACGACTCATATTTTATCAGGTGTCAGATTTTCATGTTGATATCTCTAAAACTCAAGAAGTTACAGCTCATTTACTACGACTTTAGCACAATTCAGCAAAAATGTACTTTGAGTTTTTGAAGTACTAAAAAACTTCAAATCATATTTGCCCTTGCACAGAAATTTAGCTATGATATCTGGCTAGCTATTAACAAAACATGGCCCAAGTAGTTATTTCAATTTTTGTGTAATAATCTTTTTTGAATTTTTTGAGATGTGTCACTCATTGAGTAAATGAGCGATATGTTTTCAGCTTATGTATCGACACTTTTTCAAAAAGTGGTTTTTGATTTCTTTTATTTTTTGCTGTGGTGATACCGCTCATCGACAAAACGATTCAGATATTTTTTTGACTAACAGTTCCGGAGACATTGAAAAAGTCGAATTCTGTCAAAACAAGTAAAAAAGTATCAGTCGGCTTGGCCGACAGAGATATACCCTCAGCCTGTGTATATTGAAACGATTTTTTCCCAAAAAACGTTTGTACGAGTATATAGGGTTTTTTAAAAATTTCGGCGTATAAACCAACAAAAATGTTGATTAGGATTAAAGAGCAAACGTTTTGCGGAGGAGATACTTAAAGGAATGGATCGACATTGACCATTATCGAAGTGGATCTCCAGCCACTACATATGGTGCCATAGGGGGTTTTTACACCCTTCGGGCTGTTTGCTCATGAAGTGTGGACTTGCCCCTGAAAAAACTTTTACCATCGTAATTGAGGCAGTTAATACACGTTGCTTCAACAAAAATCAAAGTGATTCGATAGCAGGTCTTGAAGTGAACTTATCCGAAATTTTGTGTGGGAGGTACCGGATGGAGTGGATAAATATAGTCCATATTTGAACCTGATATATATCTGGTAGATATATTAGGATGTGTAAAGTATGGACCAATTCGGCTACTCCCTTCAAGAGTTAACGTACGAAAAACTTTTACGAACATTTTTGAACTTTTGTGGGGGAGGTACCTGAAGAAGGTGACCGATATGGCTTATCTGCGAACTTGAAATATGTTTGGACAAAATATTACTAAGGCCAAATTTTGGACCCAATCGGCAGATCCGTTCGAGAGTTATCTTGCGCTCCAACCACCTCACACGGGGGGTTTTGTGCAACTTTCAGGCTATTTTCTCAGGAAGTATGGACTTGCGCCTGATGAAACTTGTAACGTCGTATGGGGGGCAATGAATGTAAGTTGCTGCAACAAAAATCAAAGCGATTCGAGAGCAGGTCCTAAACTGAACTTATCCGAAATTTTGTGTGGGAGGTACCCGAAAAAGTGGACCGATTGAGTCCATATTGGAACCTCATCTAAGTCTGGTAGACATTTCACGATTTGCAAAGTATGGACCAAATCAGTTACTTCCTTCAAGAGTTATCGTACATACAAATTTTCCGAACATTTTCGAAGTTTTGTGGGGCAGATACCAGAAGGATTGGACCGTATAACCCATCTTCGAACTTAATCTAAGTTCGGACCAAATATTACGGAAGCCAAATTTTGGACCGGATCGGTTGATCCGTTCGAGAGTTATCGTGCGATCCAGCCAGACAGACAGACGGACGAACATTGTTCAATTGACTCCAAATTGTCTGAACCACATTTCGTCCAAACATACTTGGGGTCTAAAACCATTATTTCAATGAGGCACATTTTGCCCGTATGAAAGTGTATGTATATACCCTCGTATGCTGAGGGTATAAACATATGAAATACTACTCATAAGGGAGAGAAGTCTCCCTTGTCCCATCTGGGATGTTTGTGGAACAATTATATATAATGTCTTTAATAATGGTCCAAATAGAAAAAATCTATTTTTTGTATTATTTATTTTTTTATCAGCTATCTAATAAAAAATAAAAAAAAAAATTTGCACAGTGGGCTTGGATGCAATTTTCTCGATTAAATATTTAAAATTTTAAAATCGATTTTCTTGAATTTTTTTTGTATTAAACTACGATTAATTACAAAACTTTTAAAAGTCCTATTTGGTAGTGTTTAAAAATGATCTGCTGCGATAGATGGGGGATGTACTCCGATGACTGCATTCACACAATAATTGCTTATGGCATTGGTAACTGAGACCGTGTGAATGGTGTTCAAACCTGTCTGATATGCCTGTTGATCTAGAGGTTCTCTCCTATATTGCTGGACCTCCGTCTCTAGAGAATGAATATCATTCCTGATATGTCTGGGTGTATCGGTGGCCAACAGATGATGATTGGGATGGATCTCACGGTAACACCCGAGCAAGTACTGCAATGATAGCATCTCATTATGTTGCCGTACTGGAAGAATCTTTGCCTCCTCATGTAGATGGTCCTCTGTAGATTTGAGGATGCACCCTGTTGCTGTTCTCAGGGCGGCGTTCTGACAAAACTGAATCTTATCCCACTGCGTGTCACATAAATTCGGGAACCAAACTGGCGCCGCATAGCTTTAAATTTATCGCAGATAGCTGTGGCATGCGAGGACGACGTGAAAGTGGTGTCGAATGTGTCCCCTAGAATTTTAGGGCAATACCGGATCGGGCGGAATATAGGAAAGGTAGAGGTTATACAGTTCCGGAGATATCACCCCTCCTTGGGGAACTCCCTGTTTCACTCTACGGGGCTTGGATTTCTTGTTCCTGAATTCCACATACGACTGGCGACCACACATATAGTTGATTATCCAACGTTTCAGACTTGGCCGGAGGGTTGTCTGCTCGATGTCCTCGAATAGCGTGGAGTGCTTGAGAGTATCAAAGGCTTTTGATAAGTCAAGCGCCACCATCACTGTTCTATCACACGGCCGCTCCTGGTTGAGTCCTCCACAAATATGCGTGGAGATGGCGAGCAGCGCTGTTGTCATGCCGTGCTGCTTACGGAATCCTTGCTGATGATCGGCAGCTTGATAGCTATTTCTAATGCTGGGGAGGACTAAGGCCTCAAGGGTCTTCGTTACAGGTGACAAAAGCGTAATCGGCCTGTACGATTCACCTTTGCTGGCATCCTTGCCTGGCTTCAGTAGCGGGACCACCCTGCTCATTTTCCAGACTTCGGGAAATCGGCCAAGTTTTCAATATAGCTCCCATAATGTGTTCGTCCGATACGAGGTATTGGATGCATCAAACACGCTATATCTGCCCGCTTTCGATGAAATTTGAAAGGGGTAACGGAATTCGGTCTAGGAATAATTTTACCAAGTTATATTGAAATTGGTTGAGATTTGTATATAGTTTCCATATATATTTTCTGCCGATCGGAGGTATCATAGGTGCTAAACACGCTATATCAGTAAAATTTTGGAGAAAGGTACATTCAGTACCTAAGGAAACAATAATTATTCCATATTTTACATTATCACAGCGACTCTGTCCGACTTTGATCCTTTCCTTACTGGCTAAAATTAGGAATATGTTCATAAGGTATCTCCAGTCCATCACTCCAGTTAAGATTTTTGTTGAACTTCTACTCGGCGATAAAAAAATATTCTATATCATATAAGCTGAACATTTACATGAGATAAACTGTCTTGTCTCTTTGGATGTGTTCGTGGGATAGAAGGACGAACAGAAGGATGGAACTGTCGGTTGGCAATATATTTACTACAATCCTTTGAGGCAATGATAACGTATAATTCCCATACAAACACTGGAATATATGTTAAGTGCATTAACCCACACCAAAAAACATAGTAACTATACGTTATCAATTCCTACCATCAACTAAAGGAAAATACATAAACATAATGAAGGAAAATTATTTTAAATTGCTTCATGTTGAAACTATTACCATTATTAAAGTTGAGTTTCCACCACTTAGTCTGGCTGCCAAAAAGTTTGTAATAAATTCAAATTGATTTGAGACCATTAACCCTTAGGTCACTGGAATCGATACTTAAAGGTTTATATAAATGACCTTAATTGAGTTCAAAGCGATTAAATTCACTATGTCATATCTGTATCTCAGAATGTGACTTAACGAAGTTCGTACATAGATTTTAGTAGCGACTCTAGTGATTCTAGGGTTAATAGAGGCCAATAGCAAAAGTCTATTAACTTTTATTCTACAAACCGATAACATAGACTTTCGCCAAAAAGTTAATAGAATAGAGTTAAGAAAATTGTTTTCAAAAAGTTTCATAAACCACAAGATTACGTGATTCTTAAAAGAAATGTTGAAAACATACTCCCTTCCTCTAAGGAAATTAAATCAATTACACTTTTGTTTGAGTTGAATTGTTTTCTTACAACAAATAAACAATGGAATAATAGTGCAAATGGTCAGTTGGGTTTTGAAATAGGAAACCGTTTTATTTTTGGCACAAAGAATTTAACAAAGATATATAGTTTATATAACAAAACAAAAAAACAACCGGATGATATATAATTTTATAGCAATTACCCAAAGACAATAAATGTAGACTGAAAGTGTTTTACCAAACTAAAAAAGCAAAACTTAAAACTATAATCCAAACAAATAAAACCAAATGATTGATGATGACAGTCCATTTTTGTTTCATTCATTTGGCACGAGGAGAGTAAACTTTTATTTACCAAGTTTTACAACAATGGTTACAACAAACACAACGAACTTTTGTTGGATAGTTTCCATTTGTGTTTGTGCTGTTTTTTCTCTTATGGACAAATTTAGTATCCTGTTTAGAAATAAACACCAACATAAACATTTCATATTCAATCCCAGTAACTAAAAAAATGAGAAAAAAATAAACATATATTTGTTTAAATCCTTTTGTGAAAAATAAACTATAAAAGAAGAATAACAATTGGTTTTGAACAATAGCTAGAGAGTTAAGCCAATGGAAATTACATTTTCATATAAGCATTAAAATGGATTTTTGTTAGGGTGGGCAGATTGTTTGTAACGCCAGTGCAAACTATTTTGCAAGCGAGATTCCAAAATAAGGATACTCATGCATTCACTTCTATCTCTGGCTGAAAGGCATGCCAAAAATCTAGATTTCTCGCTTTTGCAGCAAGTTCCATAGATTCGAACTGCACACCCTATTATCTTGCAACTAAATGTGTATATTCACATGTAGTCAAGCATGCAATGAAAACTTTTTCCTATTCTCGCCGATACTCGGCCAACAATAAAACATTTACCCACACACACAAATACTCCTGTGGAGCAGAGGGCACATTGTCCAAAGTTCTTCCCATTTTGTGGGTGCCTGTATGTGGTGTGAGAGTTTTGGTTGAGGCTTTTAAACCATATGGTATTAAACAGAGTAACGGAAGTGTATTAAAACCGGATATAGCACACACAACATTCCATAGAGTGTAGTGTGAATAGGCAACTTTAACGTTAATTTTCAAATACACAGTCATCACTGTTGTAAAGTTTATTTTTCTGCGACTTAGTTTGAAACTGGGAGGGCAAAAAGTTAAATATATTTTACAAACTAAATTAAATTGACTAACTTTATCAGAAATTAAAGAAAACAACAATAACCGAATTTTAAAGTATTTATATAAGAACCAAAGAGTACTATGATGCTATTTGATCCCTATAACAGAATTTCTTGACTCCCAGCTGAGATTCGACTTCAAACCGCCTTAGAGTAATGTGCTACTTCAAATACTTACATAAAGTTTCTAGATATCTTCCTTTACTTTGGCGCTCCATCGTAGTGTTGGTCCTCATTGTTAACGGGATAATCTTTGTAATTTGATAAGTAAACCTCCGTTATTGTAATTTTTAAAAAATATTTTTTTTCAAAAAAAAAAAAACATTTTTAATATCCAGGGTTTCTTTAAATTCTCTAGTCCATTTTTTAATATTTGTTTTCAACAAAAAAAAAAAACTTAAAAACTTTTATATTAAAACCTTTCTTGAAATCCAAATTATTTTACAAAAATCCAATATTATTTTTCAAAACTTGTATTTCAAAGAATAATATTATTATTATAATATTTTAAATTACCAAGTTTTTTTTTGTTTAAATTTTAAAAAAGGAAAATATACACATTTTATAAATATTTTAAAATATTATTTGTAAGTAGTCAGGCTTAATCTCATATTTGTTGTTTTCAAATTTAAAAACAACAAGAGCTCGAGTCTTCATAAAATTGGGGAAGGGTTCTTTGTTTCAATACAAAGAACTAAGAGAACTGATGAGTCCAAGTGGCGTTGGACGAAACTAGTATTCTCTGCCATCCCCAAAAGTAATCAATTTTAACTACATCCCACTTGAAACTTGTTATTTTTAAATTTGAAAACAACAAATATGAGATTAAGCTTGACTACATACAAATAGTTAGTAAAACACACATCTCAACAAAACTGCCAAAGTGAATCTATTTTAAAATACTTCCGTATTTTCTAAAAAAATATGTTGTTTTTTTAAATCGAAGTATTTAAAAAACTCTACGTTTTAATAATATTTTTAACAAATCCATTTTTTTATTTATTTAAAAATACACCTTTTTCAAAAGGTTTGAAAACATGAAAAATGGTTTTTAATGCAAGTTTTGAAATTTTTTAATCCACGTTTTGAAAACAAAATGATTTATAAAACCACTTTTTATTTATTCTTAAATGTATGTATTCTTAATTCCCCTTTTTAAAAAATATCAAAAAATTTACGTTTCTTTAAATACTCTGAAAAATAACTTTTTAAAAATTCCCATATTCACGCTGTTTTTGAAATAGAAATTCTTTTACAAAAATCCAATATTTCAAAAATTGTATTTCAAAGAATAAACGTTTTTTCACAATATTTTAAATTACCAAGTTGTTTTTTTTAATGTGAAAAAACACCTAAAAATACACCTTATATTAATATTTTGAAATATTTCCGCATTATTAAAAAATATTTTGTTTTTTTTAAATCGAATTATTTGAAAATATATTTAAAATAATCTACATTTTAATAATATTTTTAACAAATCCGGGTTTTAAATTATTTAAAAAAAAAACCTTTTTCAAAAGTTTTGAAAAAAATGTTTTTTAATCCACGTTTTGAAATTTTTAAATCCACATTATGAAAGCAAAATGATTAAATGATTTAAATCCACATTTTTATATTAAAAATATATTATATATACATTATATTATAAATATAAAATATATTATTAAAAATATATTTTTAAAATATTATCAAAAAAATCCGCAATTTAAAAAAATCAAAGTTTTTATAAAAAAATATATTTTGTTTTTCAAAATAGTCAGGCTTAATCCCATAGTCGTTGTTTTAATATTTTATTAAAACAACTTTAATTTATTAGTGGGAAAAAAATTTGGCGATGTTTACCAAGGGGTAAGGCAGGGAATACTATAGTTTCAAAGAAATTCTCGATCAGAGAGTTTCTTTGCGCACGTATCTATTTGAGCTAGCAATTGACACTTGGGTATAAAAAGTTTCTTGTTGAAAAACAAGAAATAAGGGAACTGATGAAGATCTGTGGCGAGATCTGAAACTATAGTATTCCCTGCCTTACCCCTTGGTAAACATCGCCAAATTTTTTTCCCACTAATAAATTAAAGTTGTTTTAATAAAATATTAAAACAACGACTATGGGATTAAGCCTGACTATTTTGAAAAACAAAATAGAAGTCGTCATCCCAAACAAAAAACGCCAACCCTCCTAATAAAAAAATATACTTAAAAATCTAAGTCTTTTAAAAAAATATATTTAAAAAAAGCTCCAAACTTTTTTAAAAAATGTACTTAAAATAATGCGTTTTTTAAAAAAAAATATTCTTTAAAAATCCAGTTTTTTAAAATATTCTTTAAAAATCCACGTTAAAAAATACTCTTAAAAGATCGATTTTCCATATTTTTTTAAATCGCGTTGTATAAGGTTTTAAAAAAAAAACATTCTTTAAAAATTCACGTTTTTTCATTGATAGATTTCTGATTTTTATCAAATGTATTCTTTATTAAAAAAATCAATTTTTTAAAATATAATCCGTATAAAAATCCACACAATTTTAAATATTCTTTATAAATCCACGTTAAAAATGCTCTTAAAAAAACAATTTTCGAAATTTTTTAATTCGCGTTGTATGACAGAAAATCTTTCAAAAATTCACATATTTGAAAAATTTACATATTTTTTAAACTTCTTTTGTAAAAATTCTTTAAAAAGTCCACGGTTTTAAAAAAAAATATTCTTAAAAAATCCACGGTTTTTAAAAAACATTCTTTAAAAATTCACGTTTTTTTCATTGATAGATTTTTGATTTTTATAAAATATGTTCTTTATTAAAAAATACTTTTTTTAAATAATCCGTATAAAAAATCCAAATTTTCTAAAAAATATTCTTAATAAAAAATCCAAATTTTTTTAAAAAAAATATTCTTTATAAAAATCCACGTTTTTCTTGGCTACAAAAATTATTATTTAAAAAATCCACCTTGGTGTTGGTTGGAAAAATATTATTTAAAAATTCCAGGTTGGTTTTGGCTGAAAAAAATATTATATAAATTAAACAATCGAGGTTTTTTGAAAAAATATTTTAAAAAATATGGTTAAAAATCCATGTTCATAAAAAAAAACATAAAAATCCACGTTATAAAACACTTTTCAACGGTGGCAAAATACCCCTCAGTAATGTTGGCGACATTTCCTGAGTATTTCAGCCATGTAAAACTTCTTTACAAAAGTGGTGTCTTAGACACGCCGTTCGGACTCGGCGATAAACAGTAGGTCCCCATCATTGAGCTAATATGAATCGGAGTGCACTCATTGATATGAGAGAAGTCTCCCTTGTCCCTTATGGGATGTTTGTGGAACAATTATTATAATTATGGTACCATGGGGCGCCTTCGCCACTGTGGCGGCTACGCCATCGCCGATTTTCTCGCAAACTACAAATGATAGAAAAAATGCGTTAAAAACAAAATTGTGGGTTTAATGAAGACCTATCATCTCCCAAAAGTTGGCAGTTGTGTAATAGGTATGATAGCGGACGCATGCGGTTTTGTGTTTTCAGGGTATTGGGAAAAATAATTATGGTAGGTATTTTTTGTGATATCTTCTTTACCTTTTGTGATATCAAAAACTCATTTTATAGCGTTAGAAGACAACTAGTGAAGAATATAAATCCCAATAATTCGCATGAAAAAAGCAATGTGAATATATTAATATTATGAAATATGTAAGAGGTGGGGCGCCTACGCCCTGATAGGGGCGTGGTTTAATTAATGTTAGAAATTTGTCATGTTTAACTTAAATTCTTTATACCATATATATACCACACTATAATATGAAGTTAAAATCAAATAGCATCCTAAACGTATCTTGTTTTAGTTATATTATGATTTTTGTACCTAAATTCAAGGCACCTACTTCAATTAACCGCTAGAATCAGATACTTTTTGTGAATTTTAAAATAATTTGTAATTATTCAATAGAAAACATGTTCCTTTTTTGCATAATGTTGATTTTTAAGGAAGAAGTAAGGTAAATTACAGTTTTGGAGTCCGTTGAAGAATGTTTAACCCTCCGTTGGACACCAGAGTCTGGTCAGGCCTTTTTCATTTTATTTTGCATTTTAAACTGGGTTACGATAAAGCTGTGAAGCTGAGATTCCAGGTAGCTTCATGAAATTTTCTTACCTTTCAAATGAAGGAATATGAAGTCAAAAGGATCACCAGAAAAGGAGCTACAAGGATTTTTTGACATACATATCACATTCGTAACACATGAATCTGGCCAGACCCCACCCATTTTTCATAAAAAAATTTCCGAAATTTTTCTTAAAATTTGATTCTTCCTAGATTATTTGACAAAATGAATACCCTTTTATGAAACTTATCGCATTTCACCCTACCATGTCTTCAAAATTGCACAAAAACGGTCGCAAAAGCAGGATATGGGTTTGAAATCAGTGAGTGTACCACAACCTAAAAAAATCCCTTGCAAATAGGGTTACACTTGTATTCTCGACAATTATACACATAACTGGACTAATAAAACCATTACTTAGCTTTTCTGCTCTTTTTGTGGGGTGGATTGGTCCAAATATAGGATTCTCCACATGAATTATACGAAAATCCTTAGGATATATGCATTTATTTACCTATTGATATCATCGTTATTGCACTGCAATAAGCTGTAAAGTTATAAAATAGACACTCTTCATTTTGAATAATAGGCCAAAACTAAAATATAGTGCTTCAAAATGAAATATAAATAGGATTTTCGAGCATAGAGTCAAGAAAACTACGAATTTTTTACTTCGTAGGCATATGTCCTGTTTTACTAACTTGATAATATCATTTATATTTATAGTTTTTCGGCAGGTTTTTTGTCAAAAAAGGATTATTAATTAAAGATTAGGGTCCTTTAAACATATTTTACAATTTTTTATATGAAAATGTTAATTGAGTTTACTAAAAAAATATACGTGTGTTACGAATATGACAAACAATATGGGTGTCCATCGAAGGGTTAATATCGATGGCGAAGCTGCCCCATGGGTGGGGAGGCTTCGCCACTTTTTACACATTTTGTAAATTCTCAAAAATAATATTTGAAGAACAAAATTATAACCATTTATATATCAAAACTTATATTCAAGATATGCTAATATTTGTACCAAAAATAATATTTGAAAAAACTTTAACGGTGTCGGTATGAGAACATTTTGAACAATAACGTGGCGAAGGCGCCCCATGTTACCATATATTTCTTTGATAGATTTTTGATTTTTATAAAATATATTCTTCACAAAAAATTCAATTTTTTTAAATATTCTGTATTAAAAAATTCAAATTTTTTTTAAAAAATATTCTGTATTAAAAATCCACCTTTTTTAAAAATATTCTTTATAAAAATCCACGTTTTTTTTTGGCTACAAAAATATTATTTAAAAATTTATCTTGGTGTTGGATTCAAAAATATTATTTAAAAATTCCAGGTTGGTGCTGGCTGAAAAAATTCACAAATAGAATATTTTTTAAAAAAAACCTTGTTTATAAGAAAATATTCTCTAAAAATCAACAATCGAGTTTTTTTGAAAAAAATATATAAATTTTTAAAAAATCAAAGTTTTTAAAAAAATATTTTTAAAAAACATGTTTAAAAAAACAGGTTCATAAAAAATATGTTTAAAAAATCCAAGTATTTTAGATATTGTTCTTCAAAAAATCGACGTTTTTTAATTTTTTTTAATCAACCGTTATGATTTTTTTAAATCCACTTTTTTGAAAATTTGTGTTTTCAAAATCCAAGTTTTTGATTTTTTTATCCAGGTTTTTTAATTTTTTTTAATACACGTTTTTTAAGAAATATTCCTTAAAATATCCAAGTTTAGTTGTTGGTTGGAAAACATTCCTTAAAATATTCACGTTTTGTTGTTGGCTGGAAAATATTCCTTACAATATCCATGTTTTGTTGCTGGCTGGAAAAATATTCCTTTAAATATCCATGTTTTGTTGTTGGTTGGAAAAGTATTCCTAAAAATATCCACGTTTTGTTGTTGGCCTCAAAAGTATTCCTTAAAATATCAACGTTTTGTTGTTGGCTGGTAAAAAGTATTTTAAAAAATAAACCATATTTCCTTGTTGGCAAGAAACAACTTTTGAAAAAACCAAGTTCTATTGTTGGCTGGAAAACTTTTTAAAAAAATGCCATGGTTTGTTGTTTGCTGGAAAAAAATTAAGAAATACAATTTTTGTTGTCATCTGGAAAAAATTAAAAAAATCCATGATTTGCTGACTGGAAAAATTATTTTTTAAAAATTCACGTTTTGTTTTTGTCTGAAATGTTCTTAAAATATCCATGTTTTGTGGTTAGCTTAAAAACTATTCTGCGAAAAATCTACGTTCTGTTGTTGGCTCGAAAAAATGTTTCTAAAAGACACGTTTTGTTTCTCGATGATCTGTGAGCTTTTGATTGAATTGGATCACACAAATGGCAAATGGTGGCAATACTGATTTGAAGACTTCTTAGCAATTATTCTCAGCTACCTTGACGCCTGTGGGATTTGACAGTTTTTTGAATGATAGCAGCATTATCTGCGTACATTATTATGTATCGTACTGTCTTCGATATCACATTACCACTGAGCTAAAATGAATCCGGCTGTACTCAATATTAGGAGGGACATTTCCCCTTTAATGCTTTGGGAATGTTCATAGGAAATACTTTTTCATTAATATTTTTGGTTCATATGATTGAATAGTAGGAAATTTTACCTTAATATCCAACTTTGAAATAGCTGTGTCATAACTAAAATACGGCCAAAATAAAAGTTAATTAGTTTGCAACAAAAGCGAAAATAATACCCCGAAACAGATGAATTACCATCACCATTCACTTGCCACTTGTGGCAAACAACAATAGATAATGTCCAAATGAATCAACATCAAATGTTCGTATTACCTTCAAAATGTTATGGCATTACAACAAAACGGACAATGGCTTAATGTTGCAAAAAACAACATGACATGGCCTGTCGTAGTTTTGGCAACGCTAGCTAGCAACCTGTTCAACGACAAATCATTTCAATCCGCAACGAATTGAATGCTCCTGAGGTGTCTAAAGCAGCCGGGTGCTAGCTGGTTACCATTACTAAAGTAGACGCGCCATCAAACAATATTCCGCCTGACAGTTTTGCTGACATTCACTTTAGCTTGAGATGAACGGCAAGCACAACGACTAATTTTATCTCGGGCAGAAAGAAAATCCATGTCAAAGCTAAAATTGTGATAGATAGCTGCAACAACAAACAGCAGCAGTAGCAAATGGGGGTAATGGTAGAAAATGTATTGTAAGTGTAACTAACACCGATATGATCCGCTGTTAGATAAAGCTATACAGTTTAACGATTTTTCATGTTTCTCCTTGACCAGTAGTGGCCAATGTTTGAAAAGTGTATTGCTACAATTTGTGTATTTCGTTATGGATTAAGATTAGTGATTTGTGTTTTTATGGGTGCAGTGAATATTTGGCATAAAAAATGGAAAACAAATCACGTTAATTTAATTTTCTTTAAATTTGCAACGAGAAAACTTAAACATATCAAAACATAGTGTCACCATTTTATCTTTGAGAATTGTTTTTCTCAGTCTCAGAAGGACCCAGCAAAATTTGACGGAAGGGGTTCTTTGCGATGACGTGATTTCATGTCATCTTTTGCATTGGTTCAAGGGAAGTCGTGAAAGATCCGATCTTTTCATTAGGATTTGAACCAATGCCAAGGAAGTCGTGAAAGATCCGATCTTTTCATCAGCATTTGTACCCATTCCATCGATCCAATAGAGATGATGTTTGTGTTTTTATTTACACACCTGTTTATTTTCATTTTGGTATGTTCCAGTACTGCAAAAATCTACTAATTTTTACTATTTTTTTCGATAACATAAAGGAAAAATTGTTATCGTAGTAAAAATAAGTAGATTCTTGCAGTTTCTGGAACAGACCAAAGTTGTTAGAACTGTCGTCGTGATGTTGTCTTACTAGGCGTTTACACACAGACAGTATTGGCAAGACAATAGCAAAGTTACAAACCATTTTCACCAATACATTCATACTTTTCTCTACACATATTAAAAAATTTATAAATGTATTTGTGAAAAAGGTTTGTATTTTTGCTATTGTCTTGCCAATACTGGCATTTGTAAACGCAGTGTTACATTTCCTGCATATCAAACAACTAAAATTTCTAAACAATTGGTATTATATGAAGTCCCAACCATCGAGCTAAAAATAGAATCGGACTGCACACATTGCTATTTTAAAAGTTCCCTCGTCTGTTCTAAATCTGACATAGAATGAAATCAATCAAATCTCGCTTCTTGGAATTTGAAAAAAAGTCCGAAACGAAAAGGAACAAGAATCTGAAAATAAAGAAGAAACTACTTTTGGAAAGAAACAATTAAAAATAAATTAATTAAGCATAGATGGTATTTTCCATAAAAAGTCTCTCCTCCCCGTTCGTTACATTTTGTTCTTAGAGATCCCTAAAGCAAGCCGGGTTGTAGATCCCTACATATGTCCGTCACTAAACAAAAGAGTATAAACTACCAAAATGTTGTTATAAAATAACAAAATTATAAAATAAAAGTAATTTACGAAATAAAAATACTTAAAGGAGTGCATTTGGAGTCCATGTTGAAATCTGAACTGGTGATGGGAAGATAATTGAAAAAACCTTTTGTAAGATGAAAGAATATCAGTTGCGGAGAACGGAGGAAGTAATCTTTTGCGTTGCAGCGGTGGTGATTACATTGCAATTTTGGATGTAAACTTTTGAAAAACTAAACTGATAAATTAATTGTAGCTATTTCATGAATTCGTTTGAATTAATAAAGAGTTTTGTTTTTCATGAAAACCATATTTCAATACAGCATTTCCATTTTCCAAACAAGACATGAAAATTTCATGTCAAGTGGTTGGTGAAAATGACATGCCAAAGCATTGGTTAAAATGACATGCTTAGGATCCAGAAAAGAACGTCATCTTTTGGGGTCCACGCTCATATAAAATTCATCGATGAAGATGCTAAAAAGATGACATGCTAGATCACTTGCACCCATGATTGAATGTCATCTTTGGCATCGAACATTTTGCTGGGGAATGTTTTGGTTTCTTAAAGTTCCCTTTATAAACATGTAAATATAAGCGATTTTAAAAAAATGTGCATATTTTTAGGCTTCCATACTTCGATTTTGTTCTTAAGCATACACTACATATGAATTTCTTTGAAAATTGTTTCCCCAGTTGAGTGCCATGCTCATAGCATAAGCCTATTAGCAATTTGAAATGTATACCATTTGCTTTGCTACTTAACAATAACTTCGTCATAGCATAAGCTTAAATGACGTCTAGACATTTATATCGGAAATATACACGTGCACGCATGGCTTTCGTGTTATATTTACTGACGCCATCCGGCATTCAGGTGCATTCATGCCATAAGGCTCATAAATATGATTAGATTTTACTAACAACTATGACATATTCTGAAGAAAAACTTGCAGCACGACAAAAGCTACACCAAATGTCGTTTAAAAGACATAATTAATGAAAAATACGGACATTAAATTTTATGTATTTTGTAAAATTTAAAAACAAAAATTTGAGAAGTCGAAGAAAAAACCAATGAAAACATTTTTGAAAAAACGCGAAATATTATTTTAAGGTTTCCCAAACTAACAGCAAGCCAATTCATTACTTTCGTTGCATAATTTTAAATGTTCACCCTTATCTCAATTCATGGCATACTTTGGGGAGCACTTAATATTGAATTTCTGTATTGTTTCAACAATTTAATGGTTATTGACTTAAAATTCCCATTCATTGTTGCCTTAAATATGTATTTTGCAAATTCAATAAAAATCTATTAAGCTGTCAGACAAATATATTATTATTGCCATTGTAGCATTTGCTTGTTTTGCCATTTACATTTTACTGTTTGTCTATGCGTCTGAGATAAACCCTCATAAATAAACATTTGGGATGACACAGGCAGAGTGGTGGGGTCTAGTTTAAATAATTGAAAATAAATTGTCTTGCAAATACACAAACATTTTAGATTTTTAAATCGAACTCTAAAGGTCATAATTATTGAAGTTTCAGCACATAAAAGACGATCTATACCATCAGCTCATTTTAGGCTAGAAAGGCTTAAGAGGGTATATACTCGTACACAATGATATAATCGAAAATGTGTTTTTCTTTGAAATAATAAAATCAAGTATACTTACTTACTTAGCTGGCCCATTACAGAACATTTGTTCCATAGTCCGAGAAAGAAAATATCTCCATTTCTCTCTATTTGTTGCTTAGCACTCTGGAATACCGCGCCTTTCATTTCTTCATCCACTTGTTTGCGCAATCTATTCCTTGGCCTGCCAATTCTGCGTGCACCGCCAAGCGGTCCGTATTTATACGCTTTTTAGCGGGTTCATCTTCGCTCATTCTTATGATAGCCAACGCAATCTGCATCTCGATACGTTTAACTATATTGATGTCGTTGTATAGCAGATACAGCTCGTGGTTCATGCGACGTTCATATTCACCGTCAACCCAGATTAGTCCGTAGATCTTTTGAAGATTTTTTCTCTCAAACACACCAAGCACTGACATGTCTGCTTGCGCAAATACCCAGGCTTCGGAGCCATACTTCAGCACGGGAGGTATCAGTGTTTTGTATAGCGTTTTTTTTTGTCTGACGAGTTGTGGCTTTGTTTTTGAAGTGCTTACTAAAATCAAAGTAGCATCTATTGGCCAATACAATTCTTCTTTTTATTTCACAACTGATGTCGTTTGTTGTGTTTACGGATGTGCCGAGGTAGACGAAGTCTTTTACTACCTCAAAATTATAGGAACAAACTTCCACAGTTGGTCCGAGCTTAATGGACGCATTGCGCGTCGACACCATTAACTTGGTCTTCTCACCGTTTACCGCCAGACCCACTTTAGCAGAATACCTTTGAACGTAGCGGGCTGTCGAAGGCTGCTATATAATCGACAAAAAGGTAGTAGGTGTCGATCTGCATCTCTTGGGTCTTCTCCAGGATTTGCCGTAGGGTAAATATCTGGTTAATGGTGGATTTGCCAGGTCTAATGTTGCATTGGTATGGTCCAATTATCTCGTTGACTATAGGCTTTAGTCGTTCGCATAATATCCCTGACACGATCTTGTAGGCAATAGGGAGTAGACTTATGCCCCTATAGTTAGAGCATACAGTTTTATCTCCCTTCTTGTGGACGGCGCACAGGATACTCAGGTTCCAATCGTTCTTCCTGGCAGATGGTGCTAACTAGCTGATCAGCGTGTCGCCTCCGGTTTTGAACAGCTCGGCTGGTAAGCCATCGGCTCCTGCTGCCTTATTATTCTTCAGCCGATTTATTGCTGTCTTTACCTCATCTTGGATGGACGGTATACATTCAATACCATCTTCTGGGATTGGGTCTGTGATATCTTCGTCGTCTTCGCTGCTATTGGATACCAACAGTTTTGAAACATGTTCTTTCCATGTCCTGAGCACGCTATCTGTATCTGTTACCAGATTACCTTGCTGGTCTCTACAGGAGGATGTGCCAGTTCCAAAGCCATCAGTTTGTTGTTTCACTCTTTGGTAGAATTTTCGGACTTCATTCTGTCTCCTGTATATCTCGATTTTTTCACACTCCCGCTTTTCCATTTCTCTCTTTTTCTTGCGGAAAAGACGTTTCTCTTCTCTCCTTTTCTCCCGATATCTTTCTCGTGCGCTACGCGTTGCTGCTGATTGTAAAGTAGCCCTATATGCCGCATTTATTTCTTCGGTAGCAGCACGACACTCCTGGTCATACCATGGATTCCATGGTGGAGATCTCAGATATCCAAGTATGGATTTTGCGGCTGTTTGCATGGAGTGGGCAATGTTTTGCCATTGTGTTGATATGTTATCGGGACGAGGATTGCTTTCATTAGGCAATTGGATCAGTTGAGTGGAATATACTGTGGTCATCAGTTGTGTTTGCAGCTTACCGATGTCCCACTTACCTGTTGTGTCTGTTAGAGCTTTATTTGCAACGTTTAGACGGGTACGTACCTTTGCTGCAACAAGGTAGTGGTCCGAGTCTATGTTTGCACCTCGGAACGATCGTACATCCAACACGCTTGATGGATTTCTTCCATCTATCACAACGTGTTCTTTGATCTGGCGACAGCCAGGTGCCCTTATCGATACCAAGATGCTTAAATCTGGTACTGCTATCTACCATGTTTTTTGCCGCTGCGACGTCTATCAGCCTCATTCCATTGTCAGATGTTTCACTGTGGAGACTGAATTTCCCGATTGTTGGGCCAAAGATATTCTCCTTTCCAATTTTGGCATTAAAATCGCCTAGAATAATTTTAATGTCATGTCGCGATCATAAGTTTCTTCTAAGCGCTCGTTCGTCCTTTTCTTCAGTGGGAGCATGAGCGCAAATAAAGCTGATGTTGAAGAATTGTGCTTTTAATCGAATTGCAGCGAGTCTTTCATTCACTGGGGTGAACTGGATACCAGATGTTTTAGCCTCCGACTAACAACGAATACGCAACTAAACTCATGCTTTGTGTCATGGCAGCTATAATACAGTGCGTCACCTTTAGGTGTTGTTGTGACGCTTTTCCCAATCCATCGCATTTCCTGTATGGCAGTAATATCGGCCTTGTACTTTTCAAGTACATCTGCCAATGCGAAGACTGCACCTTTTCTATAAAGAGTGCGGACATTCCAGGTACAGATTCGCAGATCATGGTCCTTAAAACGTTTGCTGGGTTCGTCAACTTTAGAGGGGATTGTTTTTATTTTCTGTCGTTTTTTCATTTTAGGCTGTTTTTTTTTGGGGGGGGGGGGGGGGGGGGGGCCTCACTAACCCGACGCCCAAACCCAAGCTTTTAACGTTCTTATGGGGTGAACGCGCGGCACATGTTAGCTCACTATCCACTCCATTTTTATACCCTCCGCCATACTGTGGAGGCTATAAGGTTATAAGGTCGCAAATAATCATTCAATCAATTTTTTTGGAAAGTGTGACAGTTTGACATACGACCATGTGTTGGTTTGTTTACAGTGACTTGAAAAAATCACTTTGCAAAAATAATGGAATTTACTTGTGAACATTTTCGCCCGATAATTTTTTACAACTTTCGACGTGGATAATCCCGGCAAGAGTGCATCGATCAAATCAAATCTTTGTATGTCGATAAAGAGCCATCCTATAGCACTATGAAAAACTGGTTTAATGAATTTAATCGTGGCCGACACTCGCCAAAAAAACGAAGTTCGTGAGGGTCGTCCAAAAACGGGCTTTGTGCCAGGAAATGCCTTGGGCATTTATTCCACCAACTAACATTTGATATTGCATGAACACTTGGCGGCAAAAACAGGGGTTTTCTCGTTGGATCTCGCGTTGATTGGTGCCAGAAATTTCGAAAAAAAAATACGATCGCGGTGCTTCAAACAACGTTTATAAGATTGATCCAGGTGACGAATCATGGAACTATGCGTATGAACCCGAAAAAATTGCAGCAACCGCCTGAAGATGCTGTAAAAGAGTCCAAAAACCATATTTTGAAGCTGTCTCAATCAAGCCACTGTAAACAACCCAACACATGGTCGTACGTCGAAGTGTCCTGAGTACGCTTGGGGTAAAAACTGTAAAACTTTCAAAAAAAGAATGTCGAATGACGCCTCGCTACACTGTGTGTTGCCTAGGCCAGATAGCTTTCTAGTGAACCTCGTACAACACATTTTCAATACCAAAAGTTCTACGGACTTAGATAAGACGGATATGTCATATATTATATAATTCTGCACTATAATTA
Source organism: Musca autumnalis (assembly GCF_047663935.1). Lineage (NCBI taxonomy): Eukaryota > Metazoa > Arthropoda > Insecta > Diptera > Muscidae > Musca > Musca autumnalis. The sequence goes on from NW_027411644.1 coordinate 252,909,032, forward strand.
TAAGATTCTTGTATTGTTGTGTAGAAATAAAAATAAATAAATACAAAATTATATTATCATCAAAATCGAATTAAACTATGCTGAAGAAGAGAAGTGAGAATCTTTATTTCAGTTAGGATATTTGGTATTGAAAATGGGACAATTTACCAATTGATACCTTTCATGTTTTTATTACGATTACTATCATCCAACTAGAGAGAACCAAGAGAGTGACATTGAACTCACTATCGATATATAAAGTTGTTCCAAATTAAATTCTTTCTGAAATATGCCACTCATTTCCTTCAGAAATCTTCCTTCTTTACAGCATATTTCATCATGAACTTCATATTCCTTCCTCCTATTGCTGCTTATATTTATTATTTGCTTAACTTTTGCAAAAAGAGAACACGACAGCATCTTCAACAAATACATAACAAACAACAAAGCATACTTTCAAGATTTATTTGCATACTTCTTGGAGTAGAATACAATTTTATTTACTTTTGACAATTCATGCAAACTCACGTAATTCCTGCTCAATGTTTTTTTCTCACTCCCAGGAAACGTGAAAGAAAGCAAACGCAAAAAAAAACTGAAAGGAAGAATCCTCTGCATTCTTAAAACACAAGATTCCGTCATGGATTTTGTTTGATATGCTGCTGTCCTGTTTATTATTTATATTACGACGATGTTGATGACGACAGCGGCAGAGATGATGGTGGTGATGACGGCAATGCAGCCAACCGTTGAAACATCCATCATTCATTCATTATAAAATTTTTCTTGATCGCTCATTAAAGCATTCAAGTGGAATCTCTTTTTTTTTCTTTATTTCAATGACGTTTTTAACGCATTAACAAAGGCATGGTTAAAGATTTTATTTTTTTTTGCTGTGCAATTGAAGTGGGAACACATCTCCCGTATGTGTGCAGTGGCTCTTACAAATCCTCCTGCTGTTTGTTACCTTTTGCATTGACATTTAAAAGCAAATAAATGCAAAGGCAGTTTGATGTACACACGCACGTATCCCATGACGAAGTCCTTCCAGCAAGCAATGAAGCAAAACTGAAGTGGGGTTTAAATATCGATGTGCAAACATTTACAGTAAAAATAAAATCGTATTTTTGTTTTGCAAATTCACGGAGTTAAATGGCAAAAATCATTTTTGTTTCCACAAATAGGCAAAAAAAAAAGAAAACAAAATCAAAATCAGGTAAAAGTTCAGCTAGAAGTTAAATTGGAATGTTACAGGGTTGCTCGGCTTTAAATTGGACAAAATGAAAGCAAAAATGTTTGATTTTTTAATTTTATTAAAAAATAAAATAAATCCATATGTGTCGTTTTGCGTTCAATTGACCACTTTTTGGGACTTATTGCCATTTCAGTGTTGGCGTACAATTCTTTTGAATTTCAGACATGTAAAATTTCTCCACAAGTGGTGAAGTACTCCCGACACGTCGTTTGGCCTTGGCGATTAAATGAGTCCCAATATCATAGAGGTATCAATACGATAGGACTTCACCCAATGCTATGCGAGAAGCCTCCCAAAACCTCGATATTTTTTTGTCATTTTACCATTTCAATATCCCATATTCTATGTGTCTCGACCACTGCCTCGTATTTCACTCTTTTCATCGTCAATTGTTTCGCTTACGCTTTCTGTATTTATTTGATGTTGACTATTTGCATTTTTTAATAATGGAATATTTGTGAAGTCTATTAAGAGTCAGCAAACAATTTCTGTTGAAATTCTTTTTTCAATATGAATTTTAATAGAGTTGAATATTCGCATGAACAAAAATCAATCAAATAAATAAAAGAAGAGTTTTCCTAAATGGAAAAAATATTTTATTGTTAAAGTATACATAAGGCGCAAACAAATTAGCTGGATATCATAATAATTTTTTGTGGGCAAATCAGTCCTTAGGTTCTAAAAAAAGTTCTAAAAATAACACAGGACCACCAAATAAAAGGACTGCTGATCGGCAGTTCCACGGCGGACGGTTATATGGGCCGGATCGACTCGGAGGAAACTTCGACCAGGGCCGTCACCTCAACAATTATACGTTCTTGTATTTTTGTACCATGGAAGCGGCAATTTATGCCGGAATGCCTGCTCCATACTCTTTTGGTCTGTGCCGGGATAGTGATGAACCCCTGGCTATGAATCTGTTCCGTTTGCAAGATCCGAATCCAAAACATGCCAATATCGGTAAGATGTAATGGATGTAGGAAATGGGTGAAGTTTTGAGACTGTTCTGGTCCTTAGTCGCCTCCAGGATTACTGCGATAGGAGTAATGTAGCTGCTTGCTGCGCATTAACATTCCCAGCATTTCTCCAACTTCGTCGAAGAGGAGGGCTTGCCTTTCTAATACACCAGTCTGTGCAGTACAGACCTATCTCGCTTTACATATCGCCGATTAATAGACATGCCTCGCGTTATATACCCACTATTAGTTTGCATTTAGAGGGTAATAACCGTATGGTGCTAGGGAACTTTAGTGCCCATCATGAGCTTTGACTTCCTGTCCTAGGTAATGATCAGAGGGGTACAGATCTGGCCGAGCAAATTAATAGCTCCACGTTTTGCACAGTGAATGAAGACGATTCTAGGCGGATAAGAGGAGATTGCACACAGCTCTCAAGATATAACTATTGTGGCACCAGGTCTGATAATCGACATATCCTGACAACTCGTCATTTCCCTTGGCTCATGGCAGTCATGAGCTTTGGCATTCCGTCCCAAACAATGATCAAAGGGGTACAGATCTGGCCGAGCAAATTAATAGCTCCACATTTTACATGGTGAATGAAGACCAACTTACGAGGATAAGAGGAGATTGTCACAGCTCGGCAAATTCAGCATCGTCTGATAAATAACGTATCCTGACAACTCATTTGCCTTGGCTCATCGTAAATAGGCCACTCGATTTAATAACCACTGAACGCCGTACTTTTCTAAACCATGGGAAAGGTGATTGACAAGTGTTCAGAGAATTTACCAATCACCGCTTCAGAGAGCTGCCCATTGCCTCAGATCCTCGGGTAGGTGAGAGACCTTTTCGGGACATCATCACTGTAGCAACCGCTCGCTGCATGCCTGTTGGTCGAATTCCTGAAATCAGGCCAAATTTCCCAGCAGAGGCGATGGGACTACCAAATGAGCGCGAAGAGTTTTGTCATACGTACCCTGAACACCTAAGAGTTGGAGAACTTACTCTTGATGTCAACTGGTTAGTGGGCGGCGCACAGTGCTTCAGAATCGCTTTTTTCTGATCAAAATGTCAGTTTGTGTAAAAAAGCTATTAATTTATATGGAAAAAGCATTGAAAAATCACTTTTTTACCCATGTAATTTCAAAAAATTTAAAAAAGTGTTAAACTGACGGAACGGGACGGGTACAAAAGTATATATGGTCTGAAAGAAGACACTCTCAGGAATCATTCTGTGAAAACTTTGTGTCAAACTGTTCCCTAAAAGTTCTAGTCCATTAAAGTTGGAATTTCACTAAAATTGAGTACCTGAGGAAATATAAAATAGCTCACTTCGTAAAGCCTACAGTAATTTATTGTAACGGTTCTTAAAGACAACAATCCTACCTACTCTACCTTACAAAAAAATATACAATATCTGTTATAGTTTCCGAGACATAGCTATTTCTATCTTGAGAAATTTGCAAAAATTACGTTTTTCAAAATTGCGAAAAAAAAAAAAAATGGTCGTCTTTATGAGCACGCCACGCCCACACCTTCCAATATTTTGACCTAATTTTTTGGTTTCCTTAGTTTCATTATGTTTACTATCGAATCCCATATAGAAATTAACAATCTTGGACGACAAACAAATTGGGGATTGACCAGCAAAATCGATTCCTGAACCACTTTGCGGCGTGAGGTGGGCGTATTATTTTAACTGGCAGTTAATAGAGCACCCCAAGAGTAGTAGGGCGAAGAGGTGTGCTACGCCGTGTAAGAAGAGTCCTCCCAGTCGAGGAGGTATCCCCTGAGAAATTTGAAAAATGAACAAATCGTGGAATTGATGGGTCATCCGCCGTACAGCCCTGACTGGGGATCCAATGACTTCATTTGATTCCAGCATATCAAGAAAAAACGCTTGGTCAACAATTTTCGTCGCCAAACCCATGTTTTGGAGGATTGGAAAAAGTGATTCAACAATTGGTTTGAGGGCATGAAAAAGTGTATAAATCATCCTGGAGACTACTTAAAAATGCAATAAAACTATTGTTAATGGTAAATATTCGCGTTTTCGTTGTTACTCCAGATCGTTATCGTTTTTTGTTGAGTTCCAATTATAAAATAATTATCTCGGAACAAATAACGATAGTAAATACCCTTTTCCAATTGCCTTAAAAGGGCTGATCTAACCCACATTCACTACCTGATTTACTTTCAAACTACCCCAATCATAATAAATCTAAATTCAAATCAATATTACGTGACGACTTAAATAAATCTCAAAAATGTCCTTTGCAAATTTACACGACTCTTGAATTTTTTCAAATACTCAATCGAAAAAAAATATTTCAAAAGTATGTCTATCTGTGTGTACATGCTAGTCCTCGTCGCACACGCATACAACACACTTCTGCAATCTATGCGAACAAACAAAATTGAATGAAAAACGTGCAACCACTTGAATTTTTGGAATTTCTATTTGTTTCCCTTCTCGATTCACTCATTCCAATTTTGTACTTACGCAAAGTTATTCCTTCCGTCTGATCAAAAAAACGCAAAATCCTTGCTGGTGCTGGAGATTTGTTACTGGTCCATGGACACCACGAAAGGTCAATAGAGAAAAAACCTTATTTGCTTTTAGTATTGTTGTTGCTACTGCTTTGTGTCCCATCCTTTGTTGTTGGCGGTAGCGGTTAATAAACTGACTTTACGAAGATTAAATTGAATATGGCCGACAATTCAAGTGGATTTTTTGCTTCGTTTTTTTACCATTAGGCTTTGGGCAAGTACCAAAAGAATTGTTGGTATCTGGCTATCATAAAATCAATGTTAACCTCCCTTTATTTTTATTTGTCGAGAAAGTTTATGGAAAAAGTTTTCCAAATTGGAAAGGTAAAGTTTAACAACGTTCTCCCATAGACTGGCTCACACATGATACTCAAACCGCACACTCTTTTCAAGTGATTTTGATTTATGAAAATTGTTGATTAGTTCACAACAATCAAAGAAAGTTATTGAGACCGAACGACTCTACGTTGTATGTGAGGGAATGCTTGATCTTTAATAAATTGCCCCAATATAAAAAGGATAAAAGTTTATTTAATTGGGGGCTATATAAGGCTTTTGTTCTTTAGTTAATTAATTCTTGCTAAGGTTATGGTTTTAGGGTACATAAACAAATATACCTTTATTTGGTACAGTGTAAGATATTGTTTAAGATTTATCTGTCACGTTAGAGTTTGTGAAAAAGGTCACGCACAAACCATGAGGTTTTTTATCGAATAATCTTATATGTAAGATTTTATCCAATCTTCTCATCTTAATTCGATGCAGGGAAACTAGTCTGCAAATAGTCATCATAAATACGGTTCAGCATAATGTTGGTCACATAAGACGAGTACGGAATCGGTGTGAACTAATTAGCACTCTCCTTTATTCTTTCGTAGGACATATGACAGATATGCCTTTGTACAGATTTATCTGAAATACGTAATTTTGTCGTCGATCGAGGATCTGTTCTTAACTACAAACTTCCCATTCGACTCCTGGCGGTAATGAGTGTAATATATGAATCGATTAACCTCTCACTTAGAAATGTCAACACATCGGAAGCCCTGACATGTTGGATAAATAAAATGCTAGAAAGCAGAATTATAAATTCGCATATGGGGAGACGACCATTAGGAAAACAGTAACTAGTGTTACTTCTCATGATGGGGTGCTCTCACCTTTACTTTGACTGCTTCTAATCAACAATATACTGACGGGATTGGATAATCCGGTAAATTCCCTTCCAAATTTCGACACTTATGCAAAGAAACTTATCAACAAACACAGAATTGGTATTAGGCGAACTAGTAACGTTTCTGGCCTAACATTGAAAACGCAAATATTTATCATCAAAAATGCTACGATTTATATGTATATACCCTTTTCATGCACTCAAACCAATTGTTGGAGCACCTTTTCACTCCGATTGAGAAACTTCCAAAACATGGTGTTTGAACGGTTCAACAGCATCTTCTGGCGACGAAAATCGTTAACCGCGCCTTTTATTCTTGATGTGCGGGAATCAAATGTAGTCATTGAGTTCCAAGTCGGAGCTGTACGGCGGATGACCCATCAATTCCACGCTGGTTTGAATCGTTTTGTGAACTTACATTGTTCGTTTTTCGAATTTCTCAGGAGACTTCAGGCAAACAAATTATAGTGTATCCAGCGTACGTAAATAAACTTAATGAAATGTTTGCAATCGTTTCGTTTTTTATTTTCCATAGGAACAAACAAAACGGAACATAACGCAAGTTGACCGAACTCGCTGTTTAGTTTCATAAAAAACAAAACAAAACACATTTCAATCGCTTGAAAACATTTACTGGTTGATTAAAACCTCCAAGTATGTTCATGTTAGCTTAGTGCGTTGTTAGAGAATCAAATGTGTGTGTCTGAACGTGTCACTGATTATTTTGCACAACAAACGTTTGCAAACGATTCATTTTGTTTCATTCGTGAATGAAACTACTCGGAACAGCATAGCCGAAGTACATTTCAGTAATCGTACAGCTTCAGTTGAAAAGTTTGTGGTTTCGTCTTCTCTTGAGAACGAAACGATTCAAAAAAAAAATGAAAAGTTTTTGACATTGTGTGATGGTACGGGAATCGTTTCGTTTGTTTGCGTTCATTGAGTGTACCAATTAGAATTAACCGTCCTGCGTTCCTCACGCCGTATAGTAGTCACATGGTCAGTTTAGCCGAAGAAACAGGCGACTATTTGCTTATATGTAGTTCTTCCATGAACAACATTCATTGAATTTGAATCGCCTTCGAGGACCCCCACGATCGATTGCTGTTTTGTTTCGCATAGATCCAAGATTCGTCGTCTGTGACGATTTTATAAACGTCGTTTGAAACAACGCGATCGCATTTATTCACAATTTCTTTGCACCAATCGACATGGGCCTTTTTTAACTACTGTCAAATCGTGCTGGATTTAACGAGAACAAGTAGGAAAAGCGTTAAGTTCTGTCGGGCCGAACTTTTTATACCCTCCACCACAAATTTCAGCCATTTCGGTGGATACATTTTATGGTAGAAATATTTCTTAGCCTCTGGAAACACAAAATACAAAGTTACAACCGAATCTGTTGTCAAATAGAACTAATACATTCAAAATATATTAAAATGACGCGTACTTTATATGGGGGCTATACCAAAACGTGGACCTATATAAACCAACTTTGGTAGGAATGTTTTTTGGCCTCTGGAGACACAAAATACAAAGTTACAACCAAATCGGTGGTAAAATGGGACAAATATCTTAAACATTCCTTAAAACGACGACGCGTCACGCGTCATTTTGTATGGGGGCTATACGAAAGCGTGGACCGACATAGCCCGCTTTCAATACCAAAAGTCCTACGTACAAATAATAGATTTTCCCAAAATTTCATCCACCGACGTCAATCCGTTCGGACGCTAGAGTGATTTCCACTGACGGACAGATGGACGGACATGGCTATATCGATGTAGAATTGCACGCTGATCAAGAATATATATAGTCTGTGGGGTCTACAATGATTATTTCGAGTAGTTCCTATGGTGGAGAGTATAAAAACACATTTTGCGGCCAGGTGTTCATGCATATCAAGTGCTAGTTGGTGGAAGAAATGCCCAAGGATGCCTCTAGCTCACGGTATATAACATGCCGATCTTGCCGGGCCTCCCCCAGCCTACGTCGGTGACTGGATGTATAGCACTGTGGTAAGAAGGTCCATCCTACCATACGCCAAAAATCGACATCCTGCAAAATAGAGTGCAAGGTGCAAAGATCAGCCTCGATTCTAATAAAGGGAGCAATGCTGAACCTCCGGTCTTTGGGGACAATATTAAATTTCACGCTATACGAACCGAATCTCTGGCGTAGCAGTATTTTGTGCACGGATGTATCCTGAAAGAATTGCGAGACCTCAAAGTGGAAAATAACGTTTTCGGCGAAAACCGGTTTCGGTTTTGTAACTCAAAACCGGTTAACCGGATTCGGTTTTGGACACCCTAGATAATATTCTCATTTCAAGATCTCATCCATTCTACCATTGTCATCTTTAAAAGATTTCACTACGATCGATATCGGATTATATAATCAATCGTTATACCAACAGATATGGATGGTTATTATTCGCACATCAACCCAGTCACTGACCTTCTGTAGGTCTAGTTTAATGTCGGTGTATCCGAGATGCTGAAGGCCTGTTCCTGTAATTGTAGCCCTTTGCTCAATTAACACGGAATAAACATGCTATGGCTCGCATACATATCTAGTTTATATCCCAATATACTCCATAAGCCGAATTTTTAATCTATTATTTTATTGCTTTTTATTTATTATTATTTCTTTTTTCTGATGTGGTTTTGGATGTTTCCGACGTAACTTTGGTGGGATTAAGTATTCCACAGACATACCTAATCAGCACAATCTGGGAATCACAAGCACTAACTTAGATGAACATTTCAATAAAACCGATCCTCGAACAGTCCTCTAAATGCACTGAAATGTTAAATGTTAACTTTTGTGGTATCGGAAAGAGTATTCCGATTTAGCCAATCGTTGAACTTCATTTAATTTTGAGAAAAATATAACGATGTGTCAAGGTTGGTTAGTTATACTGTCCACCAGCCATTTTAGTTATCCATCATAGGTTTTTTAGAGCTATTGCACCATTGCACATAGGTTTCAATCAGGAAATTTTTGGACAAAACCCTATTTTTGAAGTTTCGAAATTTTAATTTTTTTGCACAGAATAATAAAAAACACATCAAGTCATCTGAAAATAATTAGTTTTTGTAAATAACGTTAGTATTCGTTGATTGGCGCAGTACCAAAGTTGACACTTTCTTATGTAAAAATAAAACAGACTTTGTGCTGTAAAATATACAATTTTTGTTGTATTGCGTCGCTGCATAAATATACAGAAGTGAGACCAAAGTTATTATGAATCGGGAAGCTGTTAGTGAGTACTTTCATAATATTTACAAAAAGAACGATGAAATTTGTAAAATTAGCGTAATATTATCAATGTTTTTATATATATTAAAAATTATTTTTTACAGCTATTTTTAAAATATTCTTAAACTTTAAAAAAATGTCCAAATATGTCCACCTCCAAATCGAATTTGGAAGATAGCAGGAGGTCTGTACTAATAAATTCAGAAGTCAAATCGTGCTAAAATTTGCCACAGTTAAAATAAAGTGGATTTTTCTGTTTTAAGATGGGAGAATTTTTTGTAAATACCTGTTGTGACTGTACATAGTATCCAATTGAAATAGAACGGTAATACCCACATCTATCAACCGATTTTCCTTAAAATTCATATTTCAGAGTTTCAGAATGTAGAAAGCAAGTATGTATATATTTTTTTTTTTGAAAATAAGTCAATTTTTTGTCGTAGCCACCACATAAAAGTACCGTCCGATTTTAGATATTTTGTAGATTTTAGCGACACTTTATGACCGATTCGGCTGAAATTTGGTATTTTGGCCTCTTGGAAGATATGAATCCTTCGTACCAAAAATTATTAACATAGGTCAATGTTTTGGTTTAGACCCCACACAACGGGCTACCCTGTTCAACAAATTTTGGCAGTTTTTGGTCATTTTGGTCGATAAAACGTAAGAATTGCTCTCTGTACACATTTATTATAAATAATAATTAATTTCAATACTAAATGGACGTTGAAATAGTTTTGGCCAGAAAATTTGGATTTGGGACCATTGTGCATTGTCAGGAAACATGAACTTGTCCAGGAAAAATATGATGTCACTGTAATCAGGATAACAAAGGAAAACCTGCGGTAAAAATTTCAAAATGATACTCGAGCAGCCCTTAAGCTGCTCTTACCAGCACTATTAATTTTTGTGAGGTAGATTACCCGAAGGTTTTGTCCAATATAAAACTTGGTAGAAAAAAATTTTACGATGTACGAAGTATCTGCCAAATCGGATACGTAATTTGTACCTTATCGAGGGTCTTTTGTACCATCGTATAGGGTCCTCGAGGACAAAGTGCTGCAAAAATTGAAAACGATCAGAGATATCTCCTTATTTTGAGACCGATATGGCCAATCCATCAATCTTAATCTAAGTTTTGATAGAATATTACGAGGGGCAAACTGAAGAGGAAATTGCTTGATCCATTCGAGAGTTATTGTGCTCACCAGCCAGACGGGCGGAGAGGCTAAATCGACTCCATATGGTCTTAAAAAGATTTAGTTCAAACACATTTGGGGTCCAAAACCATTATTTCGATTAGGGTAATTTTTATCGAAACCGTATTCTAGAAGTTGTCCCGTGGCAACTTTTCGTCTACACAATTCACATCTTAGAAAAGGGTTATTTCAATAGCACCTGTTACCAGAAATACCTTGCATGTCTCCACGGGAAAATGTACACGAACCAAACTAATCCGTTTGATGTTTCACTCTTTAGTATAATGTTCCAATATTAACTGCGATTCGAGTATATCTTGGTTTTCATGTTTTTTTCTCTTCTCTCGGAAAGTAGGTTTCTAACTCAACTTCTATTCGTTCCATACTTCCTTTTCTTCCCTTAGCTTCAGTTGTGTTTGCAACTTTTCTATGCAATCGTGATAGTGATCCGAGTCGATGTTTGCTACATGAATCAACCGTTTCTTGTGAATTGATCTGGTACCATCTATGAGACTATATACTTATTAATATGTTCTTATATCCACTGGTGTGGAGCCAGTTCTATCTCATCAAACATTGTGTATGGCGATAACATCTGCCTTGCACTTTGGAATTTTTAAATAAATCGCAATCAAAGGTCACATTTTCAGGTTTTTTTAGGTTTTCACAATTGTGCTTGGTAACCGCAAGCCCTATCAAAATGGGACTCGGAACATGTTGTAGCAGTGAAAATTCTCTTTAGTCCCATTTGGAATCTGAGAAAAAATAACAAAATGTTCATTATGTAGCCAATTCCGTTTTCAAGGCCTTTTTAAATGTTTGGAAATTTCAATTAGCAATTTTTGTGTTTTTTATAAAAGGTTAATAAATAATAAAAAAATCTAAACAAAAATTTACACTTCCCCTTTTGAGGGCAGGTCTAAAAATAAGTCTTATGGTTAAATTCATTTTTTTTTCCTTTCCCGCCAAGGGGCTTAACAACTGAAAACCAGTTAAACATTTCTACAGAATTTATACACATTTATGTTAAAGAGAAAAAACGTGATGTTTCAAGGATGTAGCTGATGAAAACAAACTAAGCACTTGACGAAACACTTTTGCCAAAGTAAATTGGTTAGAAATGTTCCAACGCCGTCAAACCTGGCACCAACACATTCTCGCCTACCGGCTTTATTTCAACAAAAATGCTAAAGTGTTGCAAAGGATGAGAGCTTGGTCTTTGTGTTTGGTGCCTTGGGTATTACGCTTCCTTGCAATGCAAGTATGTTTATTTCAGGGAGATTTTTCAAAATGTGTTGTGTTTATTTTTCGTGTTAATTTGTTGTTGCTGTTGGTTTTTTTTATGTTGCTACTACGTTTGTTTAAATAACACGCGATTTTGCAATTTTCCCGTTTTGTTGTTTTGCAATGCTATTGTTAGTTTATTTTTGTTGGTTTTACTCCTTCTAATCCGTGAATGACGTGGTTGGAGCTGGTGCTACTTTAAGTATAATTCCGGGTCCTTCCAGCAAGCTGTTAGATATTACTCGGCTCGACTGTAAGCTGACTAACTGTTTGGTCAGTGCTAATGACTTATGTTGCGTGTTTAACTGATTTCCTCTCCCGGTTAAAAAAAAACACGCTTGTTTTCCATTTGTTTGTTATGTTAGACTCTGTGTGTGCGTGTGTGTTTGTATTGCATTTTAGTTGAGTGCACTTAACTTCCGTTTCCGCTTTAGTTTAAGAACTTTGAAACGTTAACGTTTAGAAATTGCATGATTGTGGCGGGCAAATAATAAGTAAAAAATATATATAATGGAAAATTGTTTTTAATGTTTGATTTTAATTTACATTTAACTATATTTAAAAGATTTTCTTGGGACATAGGGCCAATCGGTGATAGGATAATTATATATAAGAAGTTTGTTATATACAACTAAACGTAAGGAGGACATGCAGTCATATTTACACAGGATGTCTGATAAGCAGCTCCACAGTTTACGAAGATCTTCACTCAGTTGTTAGTATACCTACATCGCGAGCTTATCGTTCCCACTTCCACACTTTTTTATCTGAAGAAGTCACCAAGTGAAAAGTTTAGTAATGGGGGCATTCGATGGGCATTGTATATTTTGGCAATTTCTTGATACAAAATTATATTTTTTTTTATTTTATTTGAAATATTTATTATAATAAAAATTACAATAAAATTATATAAAAAAATAGCACTAGCATCTAAGTCTATTGGCCTAACAAAAGTATATATTTTTCACAATTTATTTGTTTATAACAAAATCTACAGAATATTTTAGGCAATCGTTAAATGTTGATCTCCACAGAATATTCAATTTTCATTATTGGATTTTGGAACAAATTGTTTTGTAGTCTATTGATTTTCAAATCTAAACACCAGATTTCAACCAAAAATATTTTAACAAACATGAACTACCATATACCCATAACATTGTAAATAGTTGCTACAATTATAGGCAACTGTAACTTTAAATCTTAAGGGATTTACATATTTAATTAGTAAAACAATTGTTGCAAATTCACAGGCTTTTTTCCTCACAGCAATAAAATAACATGACCCTCTCATGCACATGTACAGCAATTGAAATTTATAACAAATAAAATTTTCATTTATACCACATAATCCCCTTGGTGAAAATAAATCTTTTTTCGGATGAATATCTGCGTGTGGAATAAAACAAGATACAAATATGTAAATACACTGAAACATTTTAAATAAATAAATTAAGCATTGGAAAATGGTTTTGTTTTTTTTAGCGGGATTTCAAAAACAATTATAACAAGTAAAAACGTATCAGTCGGCTTTGCCGACAGAGATATACCCTCAGCCTGTGTATATTGAAACAATTTTTTCCCTAAATATGTATGTATTTCGGGCGTTTGAACCGACAAAAAAGTTGATTAGGATTAAAGATCAAAAATTTTGCGGAGGAGATACTAAAAGGAATGGATCGACATTGACCGTTATGGAAGTGGATCTCCAGCCACAACATATGGTGCTATAGGCGGTTTTTACACTCTTCGGGCTGTTTGCTCAAGAAGTATGGACTTGCCCCTAAAAAAACTTTTACCATCGTAATTGAGGCAGCGAATGCAAGTTGCTTCAACAAAAATCAAAGTGATTCGATATTAGGTCTTAAAGTGAACTTATCCGAAATTTTGTGTGGGAGGTACCGGATGGAGTTGACAAATATAGTCCATATTTGAACCTGATCTATATCTGGTAGATATATTAGGATGTGTAAAGAATGGACCAAATCGGCCACTCGCTTCAAGAGTTATCGTACGCACAATTTTTCCGAACATTTTTGAACTTTTGTGGGGGAGGTACCTGAAGGAGTGGGCCGATATGGCTTATCTTCGAACTTGAACAAAGTTTGGAAACAATATAACGAAGGCCAAATTTTGGACGGAATCGGCATATCCGTTCGAGAGTTATCTTGCGCTCCAACCACCTCACACCGTGTCATAGGGTTTTTTTGCAACTTTCATGCTATTTTCTCAGGAAGTATGGACTTGCCCCTGATGAAACTTGTACCGTCGTATGGAGGGCAGCGAATGCAAGTTGCTAAAATAAAAATCAAACCGATTCGAGAGATGGCCCTAAATTGAAATTTTGTGTGGGAGGTACCCGAAGGAGTGGACCAATTGAGTCCATAGTGGAACCTCATATTACTCTTGTAGAAAGTTTACGCTATACAAAGTATGGGCCAAATCGGTCACTCCCTTCAAGAGATATAGTGCGCACAAACTTTCCGAACATTTTCGAACTTTTCTGGGGGAGGTACCGGAAGGAGTGGACCGATGTAGTTCATCTTCGAACATAAACTAAGTTTGGCAAAATATTACGAAAGGCAAAATTTGAACCGAATCGGTTCATCCGTTCGAGAGTTATCGTGCGCTCCAACCAGCAGGACAGACAGACAGACAGACGGACGGACATGGCTAGATCGACTCCAAATTGTCTGAAACACATTTCGTCCAAACATACTTGGGGTCTAAAACCATTGTTTCCATGAGGCACATTTTCATCGTATCAAAGTGTATATGGGCAAAACTGCCAATTATTTCATATTCCATTTCCAAAAAAATGAATTTTTTCTTTTCTCGCTACATTAACGATTTTTGGTACATAGGTTAAGAAAAAATTCCCCAGTACAAATCCGCACGCGAGCAAATTTTTGGTTGTTGCGGACAAATGTTATCGCGGTTTTACTTCTGCTTTTAAGAAAAAAATATTATAAACACGCTAATTATTTTATTGAGCACAATTGTCACTAAAAAGTTATCACGAAGTGACGTCATTAAGTAGATTGCATAATACTTGTAAAATGTTTCTCAGCATTCGCGGAATTTACAAAAAATTTACAAAATTTTAAATGTAATCCGAATTTTTTGAAAATATAGCTCCATATACCCGTCAAAAATTACAAAAAAGTAACAGTTTTAAATAAAGACTTCACGGGGAATCAAATGAGACCAAACTTATAATCATCGGGATAGTAGTTAGGATATTATAGCCAAAATAAGCGCATATTTGTGTTACAAAAAACTAATTTTGGTTTGGAATAATAGTTTTCACACGCATTCTAGAGTCGAAAATATTGGAAAAATTCTATAAGAGTACTTCTTTTATTTTTCTTGAAACTCCCAAGAAAATGGGTGGATTTTGCTTTATCTACATTCACATAGAAGGTTTCCCATTGAGGAAAGTTATCGGGTTGTTGAAATAAATCATTAGACTTCTTAAACGGAAACAGAGTTCAAATAAACCGCTTTAACTTATATGCATTATTAAAATATGTGTAAATCGCGTAATTATCAAAATCGTTTTGTCCGCATGTGATTTTCATGTACAGCAAGACCATATCTTTTAATTTGTATATATTTTTCGAAATATAATTTGGACGCTAAGATGTAGCATCGGCTGCATCTTAGCATTAAAAAACCTATAAAACATCGCTAATTTTCCCAAAGTTCATACAATTTCGTTCCGCATCCGGTTTTAGTGTCACCATGAAAATCTGCATCGATATATACCTATTTCAAGGCAATCAGTCAAGAACCGTGGATGTAGCATCACACACTATTTTTGGGATAAAATGAATGTAGTTCCCTTATCAGTGAAGTTTTTAAATCTTTGTTTCCGCAAAAAGGAAGATCCTGCACTAGTTTTTTCATAGCAGTGCAAGCTGCCGACAGAATACGCGATAAAATGCGCGATATTTTCAAAAACAATATTAGGTGATTTTCCTACCTTGTAATTTCTCGCGTTTTAGTAGATGGAATTTCACGAGTATTGATTTATTAGATCCGCAACGTAAAAATCAAAAATTTGCAATCAAGTACGAGTAAATCGAATGCCAATTGTAAAAATTAGGCCCGAAAAATATGATTTTTAGAAATTTGTTCACACAAAATTTTCGTATTTGGATACAGATTTCTCTGAAGCTGTGTAGGCTACATTCACGACACATATATCAAATAAGTCAGAATCGTGAGTTATACAATCCTATATATGATTTTTTGAAAAACCTGTTTGCGGAACGAAATTATAAGAAAATTTCAAAAAACACTTAAAATCTGGCTTCAACATGTCAGCATCATTTAATGGTAGACGCAGATCAAATTTTGAGAAGTTATACACTAGTGAGATGATCCTTATTTAGATGCCTTTTACTTTTACTTTAACGGGAAAATCGTAAAAAGTGTGGTTTAATCACAAATCGAGAGAAAACAAAAAAAGACACGTTGGCTTCAACCCATTTTTACCCATTTTTTAACATAAATATAGCCACAGCTTCCACGCAAATCAACTTTGAAACCCAATATTTTTTGCCAAGTCTAAAAATATTTCATTTTATCCAAAAGCATTTAAATTGTACAATATACAACCACTATTCGCGAGTTATAAAGGGGTAAACCTTGGCTTCAACGATGTTAAATTTTCAATAATATTGCCCATATACCCTCCTTAGCCTAAAGGCTGAGGGTATAAAAACAAGTAGACATACTCTCTGCCTCTGAGAATTGAAACTTTCATCTATTGACTATATCGAATCTAATACCCCACACAGCTACGCAGATTTTGTGGCCCTTTGTGGAAGTATGAACTTGCCGACAAAAAATATGTTTGGTTTGAGGAGGATGTACTTCAAAAATGGGACGACATAGTCCGTTTTAGAAGTGGCTCTTATTTGGCACTCATGACATTCTATAGATATTGTGTCCACCAGTCATTTCAGTTGGTCACCGTATACCTTAAAGGTTTTGGACCACTATATCAGGAAGCATGGCCTTGCCCACGAAGAACATAATATCGCTTAGACAGGACTACAAGGAGTATCATTGGTATAATTTTCCAAAGGATATTCGAACAGATCCTAAACTTCACTTAAATAAAAATGTGATCTTTTGTGGGGGAGGTACCCTAAGGAGAAGAGCGATATGGACCATTTCTTCGTGACTTGGTAAGTTATCGTCCGCACTATTTTTGTGGAAGGTTTTGAAATTTTTGTGGGGGAGGTACCTAAAGGTATGGATCGACATACTCCAATATGAAAGTGGATCTTATTTTAGAAGTCATTTCAGTTGGTCACCGTATAACTTAGAGGTTTTGGAGTAGAATGTCTGGAAGCATATACTTGCCCACGAAGAACGTAATATCTCTGTAAACATTACTACAAGGAGTAGCATCGGTATAATTTTCCAAAGGATCTTTGAACAGATCCTGAACTGCACTTAAATAAAAATGTTGCAATTGTTTGGGGGAGGTACCCTAGGTAGTAGACCTATTTGAACCATTTTCGAAGTTAAACTACAAATTTTTTAAAGGTAAAATTTTGGATCGAATCGGCTGCGCCGTTTGAGAGTTATCGTGTGTTGCAGCCACTACATATGTTGTCACAGGGGTTGTTTACTCCTTTCGGGCCATTTTCTCAGGAAGTATGGACCCCTGAAAAAACTTGTACCGTCGTGATGGGGGCAGCGAATTCAATTTGCTACAACAAAAATCAAACCGATTTGTGAGCAGCCCTTAAACTGCACTTTTCCCAAATTTTTCGTGGGAGGTTCCTGAAGTAGTGGACCAATATAGTCCACATTTGAATCTAATCTATGTTTGACAGAAATATTACGATGTGCAAAGCAAGAACCAAATCGGTCACTGCCTTCAAGAGTTAATGTGCACACCATTTTAGCGAAATGTTTTGAAGTTTTGTGGGGCACGTACCCGAAGTAGTGAGCCGATATGACCCATCTTCTAACTTTAACTAAGTTTGGTCAAAATATAACGAAGGCCAAATTTTGGACCTAATCGGTTAATCCGTTCGAGAGTTATCGTGCGCTCCAACCACTACACATGGTGCCATAGGGATTTTTTTACCTTTTGGGGTATTTTCTCAGGAAGTATGGACTTGCCACTGATAAAATTTGTACCGTCGTATAGAGGACAGTGAATACAAGTTGCAACAAAAAAAATCAAAGCGATTAGAGAGCAGGTCCTAAACTGAACATTTCCGAAATTTTGTGTGTGAGGTACCCGAATGAGTGGAACGATTGAGTCCATATTGGAACCTCATCTAAGTCGGTTACTCCATCCAAGAGTTATCGTGCGCACAAATTTTCCGAACATTTTCGAACTTTTGTGGGGGAGGTACCCGAAGGAGTCGACCGATATGGTCCATCTTCGAACTTAAAGTAAGTTTGAACAAAATATTACGATACACAAAATTTGGTTCTAATCAGTTGATCCGTTTGAGAGTTATAGTGCGCACCACCCAGCCAGACAGACGGACATTGCTGAATCGACTCCAAATTGTCTGAAACGGATTTCGCCCAAACATACTTGGGGTCTAAAACCATTATTTCGATGAGGCACATTTTGCCCGTATGAAAGTGTATATACGCTAGTTAGCATAAATGCTGAGGGTATAATAAGACTTTTTGGACTGTGCGTTCAAAAAAATGCAAAAAGTGTTGAACAATTGTGGAGAAGATACCGGAAGGAATGGTCCGACATATTCCATTTTGGTACTGTATCTAATTTTGAAAGTCAGTAGATTCGATAGTTATGTAGGATTTTTTTAGCTTTTGGGTTATTTTGTTAGGGAGCATGTACTGCCCACAAATAATGTATATCCTGGTAATCAGAATCACAGGATTTACTACCTGTGTTGAAAAATTCAAAACAATCTCCGAACAACTCTGAAACTGCACTTAAGTGAACATTTTGACCTATTGTGAGGGAGATACCTGAAAGAGTTTTCCGACATATCGAAAGTTATCATCCCAATCCACCATTTAAATTGGTCACCGTAGGATTTTAGAATTAGAACTTTGGGAGCCACCGTGGTGCAGTGGTAAGCACGTCTGCCTTGCATTCAGAAGTTCTGCGGTGCAATCCCTTACTGTTCTAGTGTCCCCTCATCGTAATGTTGGCGTAGATTTCTTGAGTATTTCAGCCATGAAAAACTTCTCTAAAAAGTGGTGTCGTAAGACACGCCATTCGGACACGGCGATAAAAAGTAGATCCCATATCATTAAGCCAGTAGTAACCCGTGTGCGAGAGAATTCTCCCTTGTGCCTTGGTGGGTGTTGTTGGAACATATATTTACTCGTATATGTATTTATGTAATTTTCCGTTAAAATTTAAAACTGCCCTTTAACTACAAATAAGCGAACATTTTGAAAATTTGGGAGGATTTTACGTTTGGAAACAACGTTACTATGTGCGATCTTGTTGTGCTGATGCACCGGTAAAATCATAGTCTTCTCATGATTATCCAACACGGCTGCAGGGAAATATTCTATATGTCTTCGAAAAGTTTGACATGGCTTGTCCCAATTTGAACTTCTAT
The DNA here is from genome assembly GCF_047663935.1 of Musca autumnalis. Classification (NCBI taxonomy): domain Eukaryota; kingdom Metazoa; phylum Arthropoda; class Insecta; order Diptera; family Muscidae; genus Musca; species Musca autumnalis. Next base: position 252,928,282 of record NW_027411644.1, read on the forward strand.
ATCTCAACAAGTAAAAAGTATCAGTCGGCTTTGCCGACAGAGATATACCCTCAACCTATGTGAATTGGAACTTTCAGCTACGGACAGATGAAATGTATTTAGGGTATTTTCAGAATTCGGTGGTGCTTTTGGGACATTTGAACTTGCCGACAAAAATCTGGATTAGGATTAAAGATCAAAAGTTTTGCGGAGGAGGGAATGGACCGGTATAGTGCATCACGAAAGTGGATCTTATTTTGAGAGTCATATCTTTTCGATAGATATTGCGCCAACTAGTCATTTCAGTGTGTTATCGTTGGACCAGTATGCCAGAAAGCATGGGCTTCTCAACGGAAAACATAATATGGCTGTAAATAGAACCACAAAGAACATCATCGGTATAAATTTCCAACGGATCTCCGAACATACCATAAACTGTATCCTAAGGAGTGGACCGATATGGGCTATTTTAGAAGATAAACTAAGATTTTAACAAAATATGACGAAAGCCAAATTTTGGACCAAATCGGTTTATCAGTTCGAGAGTTATTGTGCTCTCCAGCTATTACATATGGTGTCATGTGGGTTTTTTACAACTTTCGGGCTGTTTTCCCAAGAAGTATGGACTTGCCACTGAAAAACTTTTACCGTTGTAATTGAGACAGCGATTGCAAGTTGCTTCAACAGAAATCAAAGTTAGTCAAGAGCAGGTCTTAAAGTGAACTTATCCGAAATTTTGTGTGGGAGGTACCCAAATGAATGGACAAATATAGTCCACATTCAAACCTGAACTATATCTGATAGATATATTAGGATGCGTATAGTATGGACCAAATCGGTCCTTTTTTCAAGTGTTATCGTGCGCACAATTTTTTGGAACATTTTTGAACTTTTGTGGGAAGGTACCTGAAGGTATGGACCAATTGAGTCTATATTGGAACCTCATCTAAGTCTGGTATAAATTTCACGATGTGCAAAGTAGGGACCAAATAAGTTATTCCCTTCATGAGTTATCGTGCGCACAAATTTTCCGAACATTTTCGAACTTTTGTGGGGGAGGTACCGGAATGAGTGAACCGATATAACCCATCTTCGAACTTAAATTAAGTTTGGACAAAATATTGGGAAAGCCAAATTTTGGACCAAATCGGTTCATCCGTTAGAGAGTTAGCGTGCGCACCAGCCAGCCAGACAGACATACAGACGGACGGACATTGCTAAATCGACTCCAAATTGTCTGAAAAACATTTCGTCCAAACATACTCGGGGTCTAAAACCATTATTTCGGTGAGCCACATTTTGCCCGTATGAAAGTTTATGTATATACCCTCGTTAGCATAAATGCTGAGTATATAAAAAATATAGGTTTCAACAAGTAAGAAAAGCGTTAAGTTCGGCCGGGGCGAACTTTTTATACCCTCCACCACAAATTTCAGCCATTTCGGTGGATTAATGTGACCACAACCTTCAAAAACCCGAAATCCGGAAGGTACCGTTCTATGGGGGCTACATGATGGCGTGGACCTATACCTAAAAATTTCTAGGGGAAAGTTGTATACGCCTAAAGAAGACTAAATACCAAATTTCAGCCATCTCGGTGTGATAATGAGGCTAAAACCTTCAAAATATCGAAAATCGGGAGATATCGTATTATGGGGGTTATATCAACACGTGGACCTATATAAAAATTTTATGGTAGAAATGTTTCTTATGCTCTGGAAACACAAATACAAAGTTACAAGCGATTCTTTGGTCAAATGGGTCAGATACATTCAAAATATATTAAAATGACGCGTACTTTATAAGGGGCCTTATGTGGGGGCTATACCAAAACGTGGACCTATATAACCCAACTTTGGTAGGAATGTTTTCTGGCCTCTGAAGACACAAAGTACCAAATTACAACCAATTCCGCGGTCAAATGGGTCTAATACGTTCAAAATATATTAAAATGACGCGTACTTTATATGGTGCCTTATATGGGGACTATACCAAAACGTGGACCTATATAACCCAACTTTGGTCGGAATGTTTTTTGGCCTCTGGATACACAAAGTACCAAATTACAACCAATTCGGTGGTCAAATGGGTCAAATACATTCAAAATATACTAAAATGACGCGTACTTTATATGGGGCCTTATATGGGGGCTATACCAAAACGTGGACCTATATAACCCAACTTTGGTAGGAATGTTTCTTGGCTTCTGGAGACACAAAGTACCAAATTACAACCAATTCGGTGGTAAAATGGGACAAATATCTTAAAAATTCCTTAAAACGACGACGCGTCACGCGTCATTTTGTATGGGGGCTATACGAAAGCGTGGACCTACATAGCCCGCTTTCAATACCAAAAGTCCTACGTACATATAATATATTTTCCCAAAGTTTCATCAACCTACGTCAATCCGTTCGGACGCTAGAGTGATTTCCACAGACGGACAGACGGACAGACGGACGGACATGGCTATATCGATGTAGAATTGCACGCTGATCAAGAATATATATACTTTGTGGGGTCTACAATGATTATTTCGAGTAGTTACAAACGTAGTGACAAACTTAATATACCCCCATCCTATGGTGGAGGGTATAAAAATGTATCCCTACCATCGAGGGGAGGGGGGTTTTCAAGGGAAGATTTTTTTTATTTGAAGACAGATCAGACATAATATATACCAAAACTTGTTTAAAATTTTACTTTTTTCATTTTTTTTAATTGAGTTTACTGTTCGAACAATCGAACACTAAATACGAAATGGGTTAAGGCACACAGTGATATGTCGGCAAAGGCGAAAGAAACAGTTTTACTTGTTTTTATTTATCTATATTACCAAATAAATTATTACTCTACTAATTGATACGTTTTTTGTTTTTTCTTTAATTTCAGGTAATATTTCAAATGCAAGATGTTGTACAGGTAACGTTATACGAAATATATTTAAATAATATACAAATTTGAAAAGACATACATACATAAAATATGATAAAAAAATAATTTTCAAGCATATCATTGAAATTATATTAATTACAATGGGAGTTCCATTTATTATTTATTTTCAAATCAATTAACCTTTGAAATTTAAATATTCGCTCTAGTCTATTAATCATAACTAAACTAAAATGCCTTTACAAATATACGTATTTACATGTATGTACTTCTAGACATGTAAATAGACGAAAAATAAATACCGACTGTTGACCAATAAAAAAAGCAAATAAATATCACGTTCAAAATATGTTGAAATATGCCAAACGCTTGAAAACGAAAACCTACGGGCAATTGCAATGACGACAATAAGTTATCGAAAAAACCGCAACAAAAGTTTGCAATTTATTTGACACTTTTTTAATATTTCCCAATTGTCCATTGCCACTGTGGCTATTTGTAAGGTTTTGCAGTCGCACAAAAAAGCCCCCCAAATAAAAATCGTACATTTTATATTGTTTGGATTAAGTGTAATGTTCGATGTGGCCAAGGGGATAACAAGAAAAAGACACATACGAACATTCTCCTAAAAGCAACGCATTCATTTAACATGTTCATTTGTATTTCATTTTTACCAATGGCGTGGCAAGCCGAGTGTTCAATGGGAAATTATGGCCATTGAATTCTTAATTATTCTAAATCGAAAAAAATGAACAGCGACAATTCTATTGGAAAATTCACTTAACCCCGCCAATATTGGTCCCCACAACACTACTCACACCACATTATTTGTGTTTTGTTTTTGTAAATATTGATGTTGTCTATTTCCTTGTGTGTTAAAATATGTTATATAGTTCGTGTTGTGTTATTAATATTGTTGGTTTTTATTGTTGTTTTGTTTTCCATAGAAAACAATCTATGTTATGTTTTGTGCATGTCCATAAGTCTGCAACACCAATGACAACAATACAAAATAAAAAGAAGAACAAAAAATACGTTGCAAAAATCGAAAACATTTATCATCATAACACACTCCCACGCCCCATTTTGATTCGTGATAAAAATGTTCCAATTGATGTCATTTTGAACAATTGTCTGCAGGCATAGTGACTGACGACAGCAAATCGAAGTGGAAACGTATTTAACCAAGAAAACATTGTGGTACTAGGGCTGCAGTCAGACTATATACCATTGTGAAAGGAAATATTAAATATTATTTTTCTATATTTTTATATTTTATATTCTAAATTTTATATTTTGTACTTTATATATTGTATATTATATGTATTTTATTTTATATTTATACTAGCAAACCCCGGTCCGCGTTGCTGGCCCGCCGCAATGAGTTTTAAGGACAATTTTTTATGGACTTTATGCTTGACAATTCAAAAATTGGTATTTTCTACCTCACTTTTTCGGTACATTGTCAACTCGTGGAGATTTTAAACGTATCTACAGATTTTGTCTGTAACCTTTCTATATTCATACGGATTTTGTCGAATTTGTTCGACAATTGATACTGTTTAGCATTTATTATCGTCCACGTCCCCTGTATTTTTACTAAAGCGATCTAATTTTAAAAGTTAAAAAATCGAAAAGTCGAATTCTCCCGCTTACTAAGACTTATACGTTTTATACCCTCCGTCATTCATTCCGTTTGTAACACATCGAAATATTCGTCGGAGACCCTATATATATGTATTATTGATCAGCATAAAATTCTATGTCGATTTAACCATGTCCGTCTGTCTGTCTGTTGAAATCAAGATACAGCTCGCAATTTTAAAGATAGAGAGTCAATATTTGGTATAGAAGTGTTTATTACTTGCAGGATGCTTGGTATTGAAAATGGGCTATATCGGTCCACGTTTTGATATAGCCCCCATAGAACGGTACCACCCGATTTTCGGTATTTTGAAGGTATTAGCTTTATTATCACACCGAAAGTACTGAAATTTGGCACTTAGTCTTTTTTTGTCGGTATCGGTCCACGCCTTTATATAGCCCCCATAGAACGGTATTTTGAATTTTCTGTATTTTGAACGTTGTGGCCTCAATATTGCAATGAAATGGCTGAAGTTTGGTGTCATCAACTTTCCTCCGAAATGGCTGAAATTTGGTATTTAGACCTCGTTGGGGGTTCTCAACTTTCCTCTTTAAATTTGTCGTATAGGTCCACGCCTTCATATAGTCCCATAGAACGGTACCTCCCGATTTTCGGTATTTTGAAGATTGTGGCCTCAATTTTCCTCCGAAATGGCTGAAATTTGGTATTTGGACTTGGTTGGGGATACCCAAAATTTGTCGATATCGGTCCACGCCTTCATATAGCCCCCATGGAAAGGTACCTTCCGATTTTCGGTATTTTGAATATTGTGGCTTCAATATTCCACCAAAATGGCTGAAATTTGGTATTGAATTTTCTTTGCGTCTAAAATTGAATTGAAACTAATTTTTCCATTTTACTTCTATACATTTCGTGGTGGAGGGTATACAAGTTCGGCCCGGCCGAACTTAACGCCGTTCTTACTTGTTTAGTTTTAGATGGCTGATGGACCGTTGAACCTCACCATTTAAGGAAATTTGTAAATTTATCGTTTTTCTTGATCAGGGGTGCATCCACCGTTATGTCGAAAATCAATTTGCAAGCCGATGCACCCATAAGTTTACCAAATATAGAGATTATAAAACAATAGGCCCCCGAAATTCATCTACAAATAAATAGCATATCGGACAAAGGGACATTCCCCAGCATTTTCTAAAAATTGCATGAAATTAGGTCGAGTAGTTTTGGAACAATAATGTATTGAAAAGAGTGGGTGTTGTCATCAGTGTTCAAGATATAACATATTTAAAAAAGTGGGCGTGGTCTGGTATTTTGGCTCCAAATATGTACCTAGGGCACACACAACCCCATTGCCTCCCAAAATTTATACTGAAACCGATATAATCATAAGTTTGGCTTATACATATAGTATTTAAAAGAAAGGGGCGGGGAAGGTATCCCACCTCCTCCGAAATACGTAAAATATACATAAAAAGGGCAAACATTGAGCTTTTGCTGCAAATTTGATGGAAATTGGTTCAATAGTATTTGAGATATAACATTAAAAAAAACAGGAGTGGTCGGGTCTTTAGGCCCCAAAGAAGTTATACATTGCAGAGTAATCCGTAATTTTTTAAACCGATACACGTGTAATTTTTGCAAATATAGCGTTTTTCGCATAGAAGAGGTACCCCGCCCCCTCAGGTATTCAATAAAATATGTAGTCTGCTTTTGGGGGGCATTTCTGTATATTCCCTGAAAATTTTAGGAAAATCGGTTCGGTAGTTTTTGCAGAAAAACTTTAAATTGAAAATTTAAATTTAAATGAAAATTGAAAAAGTGGGCGCGGTCAAATTTTCTTTCCATAAAAACCTAAGTTGGGTTATGATGGCATTTGTTTTTTATTCATAAAGATATGGCGTTTGGGCAAAGGGAAGTACCCCGCCCCTTCGAAATTCAAGAAAACATGCATCCTTTTTACCTCCGGAGGCAATCCCTGTATATTCCCTGAAAATTTCAGGAAAATAGGTTCAGTGGTTTTGTAGATGTAACATATTTTAAAAAGTAGGAGTGGTCAAGTTGTTGAGTTCCAAATATGTAGGTAAGGTCCACAATTGTCTCGCAAATTAATTTCCAAACCGACACATTCGTAATTATTGTAAATTTACATTCCATGACAATTTCAGGAAAATCAATTCAGTAGTTTTTGTAGAAATGATTAAAATTGAAAACTAAAAAATGCGGGCGTAAAAGTGGGCGTGTCAAATTTTCTTTGCATAAAAACATAAGTTTAGTTATGACGAGCATTCCAAAAAAAGAATTATCCAAATCGGTCCAGCCGTTTTCAACTGATACCATTACCAACGAACGACATTTGTTATTTATATAGATATAAGCTTTGTTCCTTTACGTTAAAAATTCTTCAAGTTTTACCAATTAAACTTGAAGCAAAATTTAAGAGAAAGCATGCCAAATGGCTTTCTCTTTTGATACTTTTTGCTCGACAAATTTCGTGGTGTACAAAGTGGAAAATCTGTCAAACTGCTTATTTGACATTTATTTGACAATTAACACCAAACAGAAATGCAAAAAACAACGCGCACTGTCAAAGCAAAATAAAATGAAATAAAATAAATAAAAATAATAAAAAAAATTAAACCAGTGAAATAAAAACTAAAATACAGTGAAATTTATTTTGTTTGTTGTTGTTATTTTAAGCAGCCATGTTTGTTTTTTGACATTGTTGCCTAGAGTTTGGGAATTCCCGACTTTTTCTCATTCCCGGGAACCCGGGAATTCCCGGGACTATGGGAAATCGAAACCGTGGGGCATAGACGTGACAGAGAGTAAGGAAACATGATGTACTTACTCCCTTTATGTGTAGTTTTGTCGTTAGTTATCTCTTTGGAACACTATTAAGGGTAAAATACAAAAGGGTCAAAAAGCAAAAGCAAACATCTTAAAAGACGTTGCGCCAAAATCTTGAAAGAACCAATAAATCATATACGGCATATGGCAGCTGTTCAAGAATTTCTATATGTATGCGATCAAAATCCAATTATTCGTGACTAATTTGCGGAGGTTATATAAAATACTCGTATATGTTTCGCACTACCAAAGTTCCTTGATATCAAAGAGTTCTGTCCGATTATATTTTTAAAGTCAACGCGTGTTAATCATAGAACAAATCCGTTTCTAGCGAATTTTTATTTGGCTGACCTTTTGAGTTCACGACTTCACAATTGCAACACGATGGCACCAATGATTAGAGGCGTATTTATATGAACATTCATACCATAGTTATTACTGGCTTCGAATCCTAATATACTCCATTTGCCACTTATACATTATACAGTTTTTAATATTGCAGACAATAATTTTGGAGAATAGATCACAGCTTTAAAATAAAGCTATGTACATGACTTATATATGAAAATACAAATACCAGTATTCCCGGGAATTTCAAAAAAATTTCCCGGGAAATCCCGTTCGGGAATTCCCGACCAGAAACTCTATTGTTGCCAGATCTACTATTCTTCCGTTCCTTTACTTATGTGCAAAACTTGTTACGTGAGACCAATTTTACCGTTATATCTTTTGCTACTTTTCCTATTAAAAAAAGTAAAGGAACAAAGCTATCGCATTTTTAAAGAAATAGTGTATAGGGGAAGTAGCCCGAGCGTCAACAAAATATGTAGTCTATTTTCACCGGGGGCCATCCCTGTACATTCCTGACAATTTCAGGGAAATCAGTTCAGTAGTTCTTTTATAGAAAGTGGGCGTGGTCAAATTTTTATAAAAACCTAAGATGGGTTATGACGAACATTTCAAAAAAAAGAATTATCCGAATCGGTCCAGCCGTTTTCAACTGATGCCATTACCAACGAACGACATATGATTTGTATAACCTCAGCATTTATGCTAACGAGGGTATATCACGAATATTGTCAATTATTTCATATTCCATTTCAGAAAAACAGGATACATTTTTTCGCGCTACATCAACGATTTTTGGTATGTAGGTTAAGAAAAAAATTCCCAGTACGAATCTGGTCGCGAGCCAATTTTTGGTTGTTGCGGACAAAAGTTATGGCGCTTTTATTTCGCTTTTTAAGAAAGAAAATATTATAAAAACGCTAATTATTTTAAAGAGCACAATTGTTACAAAAAAGTTCTCTCGAAGTGACTTAAGCGAGTAGATTGCATAATACCTGCAAAATGTTACACAGAATTCGCGGAATGTACATAAAATTGATACATTTTTTAATATAAGTCAATTTTTTTTTCAAAATTAAGGCCCATTTTGTGGTCATGAAATACGTAAACATTTGTTGTGGATCAAAACTTCATGGCGAATCAAATGAGACTACAATCATACAGATTGGTGTTATAGTTTCGATGTTACAGCCAAAACAAGCAGATATTTTGGGCAAAAAAATAATTTTTTGTTTGAAAAAATATTTTTTCACATGCATTATGTAGTAGAAAATATTGTAAAAATCTATAGGAATACTTCCTTCATTTTGCTTAAATCTCCCAATTAAATAGACGGATTTTGCTTTATTGACATTCATATGAGGATATATCTCAAAGCTTCTGAAATGGAAAAAGAGGTCAAATAACCCATTTTAATTTATATGCATTTTAAAATACGTGTAAATCGCGTAATTATCAAAATTATTTTGTCCGCATGTGATTTTCATGTACAGCAAGACTATATCTATTAAGTTGTATATATTTTTCGAAATATAATTTGGACTCTAAGATGTAGCATCGACTGCATCTTAGCATTAAAAAACCTATAAAATATCGATCATTTGCACAAAGTGCATACAATTTTTGTCCGCATCCGATTTCAGTGTCCACCATGAAAATCTACATCGATATATATCTATTTGAAGGCGATCAATCAAGAACCGTGGATGTAGCATCACACACTATTTTTTGGGATAAAATGAATGTAGCTTCCTCATCAGTGAAGTTTTCAAATCTCTGTTTCCTCTAAAACGAAGATGCTGCTCTAGTTTTTTCTTTGCAGTGGAAACAATCCGCAGAAAACGCGATAAAATACGCGATATTTTCAAAAACAATTTTAGGTGATTTTTCTACTTTGGAATTTCTCGTAACTCGCGTTTTAGTAGATGGATTTATTGGAGGAATGATTTATTGGATCCGGAACGTAAATAAAAATAGGTAAAAAACTTTTTAAGTTAAACGGTTTTATGTTAAACATACATTGCAATGTTTAAGATAAATGTACTAAAAACCAAAAAATAATAAAATAGATACAGTCGTGGGAATTATAAACATATGCGTAGACTAGACTAAAATAAAACCGTGGGGCACGTCAATTGTCTACAAATTATCGACTTAATGTGCGATAGAAGAATCGTTTAATTCGTCGTTAGGCAGTTGGCCCGCAGACGGTGAGGAAATTACTTACTATTTTCTTGCTCATTGAAATTCCAATAGTTATACACTCCATGTAAATAAAAGAGATGTTTCAACTAGTTTATCGTTGGACATTCACACTGCTGGCTGGCGAGGAATCGTTTCACTGCTCGTAGTTTGTCTTTAATCGACAAAGTACTACTCGCTCACCACTTTGAAACCCTAAAACTCGCTTATAATCGAGCTTGCTAGCTTGTTTCCACATTCTAGCCCTACTTATCACACGTCCATCGTTGTCGGTTGAACAACTGCCTAATTATAGTGTAACATTACAAAACAAATATTTTAATCAACGATTGCAGACAATTGACGTGCCCCACGGTTTTATTTTAGTCTAGTCTACGCATATGTTTATAATTCCCACGACTGTATATATTTTATTATTTTTTGGTTTTTAGTACATTTATCTTAAACATTGCAATGTATGTTTAACATAAAACCGTTTAACTTAAAAAGTTGTTTACCTATTTTTATTTTCTAGTTATACCCTCCACCATAGGATGGGGGTATATTAAGTTTGTCACTACGTTTGTAACTACCCGAAATAACCATTGTAGACCCCACAAAGTATATATATTCTTGATCAGCGTGCAATTCTACATCGATATAGCCATGTCCGTCCGTCTGTCCGTCTGTCCGTCTGTCTGTCCGTCTGTCCGTCTGTGGAAATCACTCTAGCGTCCGAACGGATTGACGTAGGTTGATGAAATTTTGGAAAATATGTTATATTTACGTAAGACTTTTGGTATTGAAAGCGGGCTATGTAGGTCCACGCTTTCGTATAGCCCCCATACAAAATGACGCGTGACGCGTCGTCGTTTTAAGGAATTTTTAAGATATTTGGCCCATTTTACCACCGAATTGGTTGTAATTTGGTACTTTGTGTCTTCAGAGGCCAGAAAATATTCCTACCAAAGTTGGGTTATATAGGTCCACGTTTTGGTATAGCCCCCACATAAGGCCCCTTATAAAGTACGCGTAATTTTAATATATTTTGAATGTATTAGACCCATTTGACCACAGAATTGTTTGTAATTTGGTACTTTGTGTCTCCAGAGGCCAACAAATATTCTACCAAAGTTGGGTTATATAGGTCCACCTTTTTTTATAGCCCCCATAAAAGGACCCATATAAAGTACGCGTCATTTTAATATATTTTGAATGTATTAGACCCATTTGACCACAGAATTGGTTGTAATTTGGTGTTTTGTGTCTTCAGAGGCCAGAAAACATTCCTACCAAAGTTGGGTTATATAGGTTCACGTTTTGGTATAGCCCCCACATAAGGCCCCTTATAAAGTACGCGTCATTTTAATATATTTTGAATGTATTAGACCCAGTTGACCAAAGAATCGGTTGTAACTTTGTATTTTGTGTTTCCAGAGGCTAAGAAACAGTTCTACCATAAAATGTTTATATAGGCCCACGTGTTGATATAGCCCCCATAATACGATATCTCCCGATTTTCGATATTTTGAACGTTTTAGCCTCATTATCACACCGAGATGGCTGAAATTTGGTATTTAGTCTTATTTAGGCGTATAAAACTTTCCGCCAGAAATTTGTAGGTATAGATCCACGCCATCATATAGCCCCCATAGAACGGTACCTTCCGAATTTCGGTATTTTGAAGGTTGTGGCCACATTAATCCACCGAAATGGCTGAAATTTGTGGTGGAGGGTATAAAAAGTTCGGCCCGACCGAACTTAACGCTTTTCTTACTTGTTTTTAGTTTTTATTTCGCATTCTGTTTAATAGTATTAAAGGCAACACACATCTGTGTGTATCGCTCCCGTTGTTTTGTTAACTTGGCTTCATATTCTTCAGGCGTTTCTGACGCTAACATCTGTGTGTATCGCTCACGTTGCTTTGTTAGCCTGGCTTCATATTCTTCAGGCGTTTCTGACGCCGTCATTTGTGTATATCGCTGACGTTGCTTTTTTATCCTTGCCTCATATTGCTCAGGTCTTATACTTTTCTTTCGCTTTTTGAAGCCTTCGTTTACGTTGTGTTGCAGTTTCTGTTTTATTTGTGTTTGTAATTTTTATATATTTTTTACCATTTGCACGAGTAATGGACATTTAAACGGTCAACCGGTTATCTTTTAAGGCCAATATTTTTTGCCACGTCCAAAAACATTTCATTTTATCTAAAAATATTTAATTTGTATAAAATACAATCACAAGTCGCGTGTTCTGAAAGGGTAAACCTTGGCTTCAGCTATGTTAAATTTTCAAAAATATTGGTGATATACACTTTCATATGGGCAAAATGTGCCTCATCGAAATAATGGATTTAGACCCCAAGTATGTTTGGACGAAATGTGTTTCAGACAATTTGGAGATGATTAAGCAATGCCCGTCCGTCTGTCTGTCTGTCTGGCTGGCTGGTGCGCACGATAACTCTCGAACGGATCAACCGATTCGGTCCAAAATGTGGCCTTCGTAATATTTTGTGCAAACTTAGTTTACGTTCGAAGATGGGTTATATCGGTCCAATCCTTCCGGTACCTCCCCCACCAATGTACGGAAAATGTGTGCGCACGATAACTCTAGTGTGATAAAAAACCCTATCTATCGATATCCCCGATAATTTTTTAGCTTTAATCCTTGTTATCTATATAGATTTTATATATTATTTTTTATTTTTATATTTTACATTATAAATTTTATATTTTATATATTTTATATTCAAAATATTATATTTTATTAAAATATATATTTTATATATTTAAATTTTATATATTTTACATTTTATATTTTTATATTTAAGATTCTATGTTTCACATTTGTAGTGAATGTTTCACATTATTTTGCTGGGTAATTATAGATTTCAATATTGCATTGTTATGACAATTTCCATAAACAATATAAGAAATATTTGCTGCCGTCTATGAAGTCTGTGTTTGGGTTATGGGTAATTGAGTTTACCTGCATATTTTTCCCGAATGGAAAATGAATTGTTTGGGAAAAAACATACATTCACATGTAAGTAAGTTGTGGCGACAATACAAAATAAATATATTTCTTCACGTTTGCTTTGTTTTTCCTTTGGGTGCTTTACAAAAATTAACTTTTGCCCAAAGCATTACTGTGTAAAAGTACCCAACCATTATGGTCTTTTACACAAACAATTTCCCTCAAAACTAAAGGTGTGGCGTATCCTTCAGCTACTATATCTCTTGCGTGGTTTAACAAAATTTGTTTGTACATTTTCATTAGGAATTGACGGTGACTGCATTCCACAAATCTGACCTCAAACACGTAGTCTTCGTCCCCCTCTTCCCCCAATTAGTCATCAATGTTTAAGCAAATTTTGTGCTTATTTAGCAAAATACTTACATGACATTAACATTAACTGCATAAGCAATAAAGTCGTTGACATGAAACCATCCTTTTTACCTACCTACCATCTACCAACGTCACTAACCGGTCGATGTCCTTAAACTAACATGGGTTAATTATACATACTTACATTCATGCATGATGCCCTGCATGCATGCTTCCTAGCTAGGAGGTTGTTATCCTCTTTTTGGTTTAATTCTTCATTACTGCTGTTATTTTTTCCTTAGGGTGTTTAACAATAGAATTGCGTGATTTTTACACACATCCATTGTTGTTGGTTGGTTGATGTTGTTGTTTCTTTTTACAGTGTTTTTTTATTTTAGGTATCCCTGTTTTTTGTTTGTCTTGCTTTTCAATGTTGCCTTTTATGTAAATTTATGTTAATTTGCATTTTGTTTGGCATTCTCTTGGTTAGAATGAAAATTGTGTTGAGGGAAAAATATAAAATTTGATGAATCATTTGAAATAAAAAATGTTAAAAGTTAAATGAAAATAAATTGAATTTATGTTCTTTAATTAACAAAAAAATACAATATGACAATATCTGGGAACAGTTTTTGAACTTAGATAGGGGTCTCTAATGTAAATAATTGGTCTGTTCCAGAACTACAAGAATCTACTAATTTTTACTATTTTTTCCGATAACATAAAGGAAAAAATGTTATCGTAGTAAAAAATAGTAGCTTCTTGCAGGTTCTGGAACAGAGCGAACATAAAAGGTTCTGGAACAGAGCGAACATAAAAGAGAGGCCAAGATAAATCCTTTATTTTTACATATTAAATCCAATCTAAACATACCTATCTGCCAAAACATACCAACAACCATTTATTTTACTTTATAACATTACTGTTATTTCCAATAAACATGCCACAGAATATATTTTCTTATATGGTCAAGGCAACTATAGTCCATAAAAAATCCTCCTTCAATAAATAACAGTTATTTATGTTTTCAAAATACCAAAATTGAAACATTTAGACGGAAATACACAAATAACTTGTTTCCTTTTGACAGAAATTTAAATTTCCGTTTTATCCAAGCAAATAATAAATGATTTATTGATTTCTAGAGAGGCAACTAACCGTCTGCCAAAACCAAGTTCAATATAAACTTCAACTAGCGGCATTATTCTTTGTCTTTTCACTAGCCCCTGCTGGTGATGTGATGGTGTTTTCGACAGCATCACTTCATTTTGGGAAGACGTGGAACAGTAGATAGGGGAGCGAGTTAGAGTATTGGAAAGAAAGCAAACTTTTACGTTGAAGTTATCTTGGACTATTAATCACATTTCTGTTCTGTCGTTGTTAAATAGACAACAGCACTTTTAACTGTGTCCTTCCATGTTTGTTTCCATGATTCGGCGGGTGGTTGGGTGTTTGGATGTTGATGTTTGGTTTGTTCGATCGTTGCTATTTGTAACATGAATGCCAACACTTTGTGTGCTGTGTGTGCTGCTGCAATAAAGTGTTTGAAAGTTCAATGTGTTGGCGGTATTTTTCCGTCGTAGAATGTCAGTGATGTGTAACAGCGACATTGTTGGAAAACCAAAGAGTTTCATGTGATGTACATACATGGCAAAATGTTTGTCAAAGGTGTCTAATGGTACTTTTTGTAGAGAAGATTGTATGTTAAGAAATGGCATTGGGTTTAAGAACTGATGTTCAGCCAAAAAAGGTCCCTATTTCTTAGATATTCATCTGTGCAGTGCATGTGGTAAAAAATATGACCGCATATTTAGTGCTAGATATTTCCAAATTCCTTGCATGCAAGAAAGCCGTAAAATAAGCTAAATAGACGTTCAATATTCATAAACATTATCACCGATAGAACCCGAACCCATGATCGTGCAATCGCTAGAGGTATAGTTCAACCCTCCATGAGCAACTTTATTTTACAGAGCTACAGAGCTTCGAATTGTTGTGTGTGATTCCACCTAAGACTGGAGTCCACATGACTAATTCATTATTCAACATTTCGAACTGGAGAGTGGATTGCACTTTAGTAAAAAACGGCACATCATAATAGCCCAGTCAAAATAGACATGTGTATAAGAGAGAAATGGCAAAAATCCCACAAAGCTGAATTTTGATGGAAAACTAGGGTTTACCATTAGAAGCAATGCCCTAAAAGTTTCCATCGACCCCATGTGGGCAAAAAAAGTTATTAGGGGTCAAATGACATTTTTGGATGCATTATTCACTTTTTTCTTATTTTTCTCAGAAACGCTAAGACTAAGCAAAAACCGCCTAAAGTAAAAGTTGTAGATTTAATAGTTGTCTACAATAATGGTCTTTATGATTTTTAAAAACGACCTAAAATTTTTGAGATATCGCGATCTAAACGTCAAATTAAAAATTAGCCTCGTAAGTACATTATGGATAGACCATATGCTAAGGAATAGATGGATAAGCTGCGCGCCACAAGACGTAACAAAAAGAGACAAAGTTGGCCAGGGGACGCTACAGGGAGGAATACTATCACCTCTCCTGGGTTTACCACTATAAATAGTCTAAGGATCTTTACCGACGAGGGATTTGAACCAATCTGCTATGCAGACGATGTATATCCGAATATACTCTGTAGAAGGGCCGAAACGGCTCTAAAAATAGCTTGCAACTGGGCTAGACCGAGAGGTCTAAATGTCAACCCGGAAAAAAGAACTATGTCTGTTCACTAGGTAAACGAAAATAGGAGCTTACGAAGAACCCGTTTTCCTAGATAAGATGATAAACATTTCTCCAACATTTAAGTACCTGGGAGTAATTCTGGACGGGAAACTTAAATGGAAAGACCATATTCAGGAAAGGGCTAATAAAGTCCACAGATGTTGGTCAACCTGCAGAAGAGCTATAGGCTCAAAATGGGGTTTCAGTCCTAATAGTCTACTGAGGATCTTAACCGACGAGGGATTTGAACCCATCTGATATGCAGACGACGTTATAATACTTCTTAGGGGAAAGAATCCAAATATACTCTGTAGAAGGGCCGAAACGGCTCTAATAATAGCTTACAACTGGGCTAGACCGAGAGGTCTAAATGTCAATCCGGAAAAAACAGAACTATGTCTGTTCACTGGGTAAACGAAAATAGGAGCTTACGAAGAACCCGTTTTTCTAGATAAGATGATAAACATTTTTCCAACATTTAAGTACCTGGGAGTAATTCTGGACAGGAAACTTAAATGGAAAGACCATATTCATGAAAGGGCTAATAAAGCCCACAGATGTTGGTAAACCTGCAGAAGGGCTCTAGGCTCAAAATGGCGTTTCAATCCTAGGATGACACACTGGTTATACAGAAGCGTAATTAGACCGATTCTAACTTAAGCATCTGTGGTATGGTGGACAGCTACGGACAAGAAATGCAACGTAAAAGTACTACAAAAAGTCCAAAGAATGTGCTGCTTAGTATTAGCGGAGCAATGAGGACTGCACCAACCAGGGCTTTACAGACAATTTTGTTTGTCCACCCAATAGAAATTCAGGTAAGGTATGATGCAGCCATCGCAGCTATAAGACTTAAGTCGATGAGCGAGTGGATCGTAAGAGACCACCAAACATACCACCAAAGCATATTACGGGCTACAACGGGTGTGTCAATAGATCATATTATATCAGACCGTATACCTGAAACAATTGAAGCCGCCTTGTGTGAAATTTTAATACCGGACATAGACATGTGGATCGATGGAACCTTGGAACGGATGCCAACTGGACGCTGTGGATTTACAGATAGCGCCGTTCTAGGGGGGAGAACGGGTCTGGGTCTATATATCGAAGACCAGGAAACGAGGATCTCCCTTCGACTGCTGGATCATAATACGAACCTACAGGCCGAAATCCGAGCGATCAGGGAGTGTCTGAACTGGTTTAAAGCTAACACAAGGCCAATCACTGTAAACATCCTAACGGACAGTAAAGCAGCTATTAAAGCAATAACAAGCAAGACTATGAAATCAAAAACTGTCTTGAAGTGTAAAAAGTCAATCACCGACCATTTTCAAAAAATAAATCCGAAAACCTAAAACAGCCTTAAAATTTGACCTTTGACCATGAATAACTTTTTTGCACACATGGGATCGATGGAAAAGAGTGCCAAAAATAGTTATAATCAACCTACCAACTCCAACTTTTAAACATAGGTTCATAACAAGCCAAAAAGATAGAAAACCATTTTTAGTGGTTGTAGGTCCATATTTGGTATAGCTCCCATAGAAAGGTACCGCCCGATTTTTGGTATTTTGACGATTTTGGCCAAATTTACCAACCGATTTGGATGTTATTTTGCATTTTGAGTTCTGAGTGAATAAACTACCTCCTTGCAAAAAATATTTAATATAGGTCCACATTTAGGTATAGCCCCCATATAAATGTACCCTCAGGTTTTCGGAATTTTGGCAATTTTAGCGAAATTTCCCAACTGATTTGGTTGTAATTTGGCATTTTGAGTTCTGAGTGAACCAAATACCTTCATGCAAAAAATGGTCAATATCGGTCTACGTATAGCCCCCATATAAACGTACCTCCCGATTTTCGAAATTTTGACGATTTTACCCATATTTTCCAACCGGTCTGGCTGTAATTTTGCATTTTGAGTTCTGAGTGAGCAAAATACTTCCTTGCAAAAAATATTCAGTATAAGTCCAAGTTTAGGTATAGCTCCCATATAAACGTACATCCCGATTTTCGGAATTTTGATGATTTTACAGTAAATGATTTTACAGTAAATTGTAAATTTACAAAAATAATGCTGGATGTTAAAAATTTGATATGTTTAGAGAATATTTATTTCAAATTGGAAAAATAAATTAGTTGTTTTAAAATAATAAAACAACAACAATGGGATTAAGCCAGACTATTTTGAAAAAAAAACAAAATTGTATTAGCTATCCTAGTAAAAAACGACGCCACCAATGTTCGATTTGAGAACACAGGCACCGTTTATATGTTTGGCTGCGACAAGCTACCAACGACATTTTGTTAAACGACTCATAGCAGTGGAAAAAGGTTTGCTTTGTATCGCAAACACTTTCGTCGGAGTTGTGTTAGGTTGCCAAAGAAAAACTTCTCTTTGAAGTTTTTTCATTGATCACCTTTAAGGCCCCCACTCATTTATCAGTCTGTGCCGTCAGTCCGATGAACCCTTTCTGTATGTGTGACTGACAAGTGTGTAGCACAAATCATCAGTCAAGTCTAAAAATCTTGAATTTCTCCTACAAAAATGAATGAATTCTACGTTTTTTGTGTTCCAACACCAACATTATTTTCTGTTTTTCAAAATTATTTATTGACAATTTGAAAATAAACACAATTCACCCAGACTGATGGGGGTTCATTTTGAAATCAAAACTATTTTGATTTTCATCAGTCTTGGAAAACTCACACATACATTCTCAAAATTTCAAAAATTTACACATACTACCATAAATGCTGGCAGTCAGACTGACTAATGAGTGGGGGCCTTTATACTTCGAGCTGACGATTGATGTTTGGGTATAAAAAGTCTTCCTTGCCTTACCCCTTGGCGAACAATGCCAAACTTTCTCCACTAATAAATTAGTTGTTTTAAAATAATAAAACAACAACAATGGGATTAAGCCAGACTATTTCGAAAAAAAAAATTCAATCGCAATAAAATTTGTCTCCATCAATTTTTCGATTTTTGTCCACGGGCGGAACCACTGTGCGATGGGGACTTTTAGGTCGTTGCTTCTAATGACAAACCCCCGCCCTCCACCAAAATTCAGTTTTGTGGGCATTTTTGCCAATTCAGTGTCTATTTTGACTGGGCTATAACCCCTCGACTGATATGTGTGGGGATAGTGTGCACTATCCCATTTACGGACTCCGGCAACTCGACAACTATCTTTGATGATAACGAGGAAAGAAATCAGCAACCTGGCATAGTTTTAAAATCAAGATCACTTTGACCATTTATCAGAGAGGAGTGGGTGTCGAAATTCTCTTTTAATATTTTTTGTTTCACAAGGCATTAGCTGCAGTGTCCATGCTAAGCTGTGATGGTACATAATCCACTGGAGAGATGTTATGGCACATGATTGTCTTTTTGACTAAAATCGGATCAGTCAACATGAATAAAGTCAAAGGGGGTTCGTTGCCTAAAAATGTTAACACGTTAAGGGCTCCAATTTGGTATTCCCCTTGGTAACACCGCCGGGTTCCATTTTGGTAATCCCGCCGCTTCTGCTGAAAATTTTGCTATCACTTTAAGTATCACTTTGTGATGTTACCCGGAAAATTACAAAGACGAAATCCGTTTCCGACAATTTTGAATCGATTTAGCCCTGTTCATCCTACTGTCGGGTCAGCTGGAGCGCACTCACAAAGGGATCAACCAAACCAAACTTATGTCATGTTCAAAATTGGACCGTATCGATCCACTTCTTCGGTTACACAAAACTTTAATAATTTTTCACAGAAGTACAGTGAAAGGATAAAACTCGGATTGTTTTGAAATGTTTTGCAGCAGGTTGTCTTCGCGGTCCATATTACGACGGTATACGTCAATTCCGGGGAAGTATTTACTTGCTGAGATAATTGCCTCAAAAGCTCGTAAAACCCCCCTATTCTCAACTAAAATGATTGATAAGCACGATAACCTTCGAATAGAATATCCATTTGGAGCGAAACTTTGCACATCGTAGTTTCTTCCAAACTTCGGACAACACCTACGGTTATCTTCTTCACAAGCTTTCGCTTAAATGAAGTAAGTGAGGCGGTTCAAGGCTAGTTTTGAAAATTTTACCTAAGGCACTCCTTGTGATCCTATTTACAGTATTATAATGTCTTTCGGGGCATGTCTAAGCTTCCTGACATAATGGAGTAAAATAAAATGTCCAAATAAAATGTCTGGTTAGTCCAATAATTATCTAAACTAATGACTCTCAGTTCCATATGCAATATGAACTATGTCTGTTTATTCCTTCAAGAACCACCTCCGCTTAGGTGCACTCTATGCACTTCAATTCATTTTAATCTCACAGTAAACATAAGAATTGTTTTGCTAGAGGAAGCCAATATTTCCTGGAATGTTTCAATATTTAGGTCCATTTGTTAAATTTTATTCTCTATACTTCTCTCAATTACGCCCTGAATGTTCGAAAATCCCCGTCCGAATTGTATTCTTGAAATATATGAAGGATCCTTGTGTAACCTACGAAAATAGTATATAATTTTAAAATTAGGGATATGTTAATAGATCATTTATGTCCAACCAACCAACCTAAACTTATAAATCCCACCTCTAAAATGAAAAAAATGTCTTCATGTGAACTCACACCGAAAGTTAATTCTGGCATAGCAACATTCACGGATAGTAAATTAATTCAGTTCGCTGCCTTCACCTGGCCATTGTTGGGGGAAGATGAAAACGGATGATGTACGGCGAAAAACCCATTAATGTAGAAAGGGGTTTCATACAAAAGCAATCAATTATACTACAACATCATCATCGTCATCAGCACCATCGCCCTCATCGATATATTGAAATATGTATATTAGGGTCATGACTTTTTCACAACCTCATATTCCTGTATCATATTTTGATTAGCTTTTACCTTTGACCTTTTTTACTAATTAAATGGAAAGAACGTTATTTTTGGCATTAATAGACAAAAGTTCATTCATTCGCGCTAAAGGAAATTATTTTTGAGAAAACAGTTCAAAAAGTCATAATCCTAATGCATATGTATGTCTGTCTGTACGTACTAAGGTAAAACCGAAACATCCGCAACAATAAAAGCAAATGCATGAAACCTGCGGAATAACATTTTCAACATTTTGCAATACAGCACAGACGACTATGATTTTATTGACGATTTCAACGACGTCATTTTGAAGTGTCTTTAGCCGTTGTTGGAGTAAAAGTGATTTCTATGTTCCATGGTAATAGAAGTCAAAACCGTTAGATGATGTATGGTGAAATGGTGGTTTGGGGGAAGCTAAGGTATGCGTGCTAGACAGTTAAATGTTTGTTGTTCAAAAAGTTCTGTTTTAGCATATGTCCTGCCACAATCATTTGCATTTTAGCCATATTTCACCTTACCACCAGAAACAACGACATCAACAACAAAAACAACACACATAACATAACGTGTCGACAATGACAATGGCGACAGCCGCTGTATACCAACCATGTCATAACATTCGTCTATTCATACATACATTTTTACTGTTTGGTACTTTAACTGGTACATAAATATACTCCTTCCTATCTGGAAGAAATTGAAGTCTAATTTTAGCACAATACTGAAGCACTGTATGTTTTATATTTTGTTTGATATTAGAAAAAAATGTCATATTCTCTTAAAATGTCATACTCTCAAAAATGCAAATAAGCACGTCCTCCTATCCTCTGATTACACTGTGCAACACTGGAAATGCAAGCAAAAAACTTCTTGTGGGCGTTTTCTGAAAGTACATTTTAAAACTACAAAAAACTTAGTTGGATTTTGTGTTGTTGGATCGGATTTTATGTTATGTGATCGGGCCTTTATCTCAGAGACTAATAACAAGTTTACTTAGCAGTCTTTAGAAACAACGCTGTAGAATCATTTTACAGAGTTGTGTATTGCATTCCAGCGAACATTTTCCCCAAAGGTAACATTAAGAAAAATACAACAGTTTTGGAGATACGCTGTGAAATATACAAATTATGGAGTTTTTAGATATATTATAAAATTTGAGTTTGAGTTTTCTTATTGCTCTTATCTATCTACAAGTTTGATGCAGAAGTCGAAACAAGATTCGTATTGGTTTCAAAGATAAAGCCCCGATTTTCTTTAAAAATTCAATATTTAACCACGTTTAGATGAGGCCATACAATCCGAAACCGTGCATACCATTGCACCACGGTGGCACCCTATTTGATTTCTACTTTCATAAAATACTTGGCAGAAGTTGTATGCACAAAAATGTTGCACAGTGTTATTAGATTGCGTGTACCTCTCCTTGTGTGTGTGTGTTTTTTTTTTTTCACGGGCGTAAAAAACATACCTTATCAATTTATAAATCTTTTGCGGCATAATTAAAATAAACATTTGCATATAGTCACGTTCCTATATCCTATCATAAATTACAGGGTTTACGTAGGAAAATATTATGTGACAATAACAACCTATCGATTCCATTGTAATTTAAAATAAAACAAATAAAAGTTGATTTATGTTCTGTTGGTCCGTTACATAAATACCAAATATCCAAAAAACATCAGTTTAAAATGCCGAGATTGTTATTGGTTCTTGTCTGAACTCATCTGCAACAATAAATTTTTACACAGTTAATTGGGTAGTATTTTTTAAAAAACTTACTGAGTTTTTTTATGATTAGATAAAATCTTACATATCACGGTACTCTTGTACCAAATTTAAATGGAAGGTGCTTACACCTGGGAAGTTTTTGCGAATTCTGAAACTACAATGCCCATACATATTTTGCAGCAAACATACATATATTTGATTGCAAGCAGTTCCAAACATTACATATGTTTGGGTCCTGCAAACAAATATATGTTTGGGTGCAACAAATACAAACCCAAAAAAAAAATACAAACACATGCACCACTGGGCGCTTTCTGAGAGCAAGGGAGCGCAAATGTCAAAGTGAAACAACTTGAAATGTATGCTCACTTGCTCTCAGCAAGCGCTCACTGGCTATTTCTAACATTTATAAATAGTGGTGTTTTTTATTGAAGGGCATAGAAAAAAGGCAAAACAACAAAGACACATAGGTACATACAAAATTCCAAAGAAATACATAACACACTTTAATAAAAGAAAAACTGAATGAAACAACATATAAAATGTCGCACTTTTAAAAAGAAAAAAATATATAGAAACATCGTTGAACGCTTCTCCGTAGTTGTGAAATAAAACACATTTTCCTCAAAGTTGAAATCATCAGCGGGAAATCGGCATCTATTAAATGTTATGTCAAATGTTTAGCACTGTTAACCTCATAGTACTGGAGGTACTGTTCCATGAAGCCTACATCAAAACGACATGTTTTTTATCATCTGGAAGCACAAAATATCAAATTACAACGAATTCGGTGGTCAAATGGGACTAATACTATCGAAATTCCTTAAAACGTTGACGAGTCAAGAGTCACTTTGCGTGGGGGCTATATCAAAACGTAGACCTATATACCCAATTTTCCATACCTGAAGTTCTACGGACCTACAATAGTTTTCACCATTTTTTTGTAGCCCTAATATGCATTTGTTATTGCTTTTTTGTTTACTGAATAAAAAGTTGTTAATTTCTCTTAAAAAGTAATAAAAAAGTGCCTTTTCGCTGAAATAAGTACAATTTAAGTCTTTTTTGACACAAACAAACAAAGATCTCTACATGGGTTAACGTTAACCGATCGCCATAAACGTATGGGATGGAAGATACTAAGCGACGGTCCTGACCAGTTTTAACATGGCAAAGCCCAGGATTTATCTTGGTCCCTCTTTCATCCCAAGTGGACACTGACCTCCCCGTGGTGTCACCTGGGGAACTGCCTTTAACACCCGTTAAAGGTAGTGAGCTAACATGTGCAGCGCGTTCACCCATAAGAACGTTAGAAACTTGGGTTTGGGCCTCGGGTTAGTAACCCTCCTCTAGAAAAAACAGCCTACTATGAAAAAACGACAGAAAAGAAAAACAGTCTTCGCATTGGCAGACGTACTTGAAAAGTACAAGGCCGATATTACTGCCATACAGGAAATACTATGGATTGGGAAAGGTGTCACAACAACACCTAGAGGTGACGCGCTGTATTATAGCTGCCATGACGTAAAGCATGAGTTTGGTTGCGGATTCGGAGTTAGTCGGAGGCTAAAACATCTGGTATCACGCTTCACCCCAGTGTATGAAAGACTTGCTGCAATTCGAATAAAAGCTAAATTCTTCAACATCAGCTTTATTTGCGCTCATGCTCCCACTGAAGAAAAGGACGAACAGATCAAAGATATATTTTACGAGCGCTTAGAAGAAACATATGACCGTTGCCCTGCCCATGACATTAAAATCATTCTGGGCGATTTTAATGCCAAAATTGGAAAGGAGAATATCTTTGGCCCAATTTGGGAAATTCAGTCTCCACAGTGAAACATCTGACAATGGTATGAGGCTGATAGACTTTGCAGCTGCAAAAAACATGGTAGTAAGCAGTACCAGATTTAATCATCTCGAAATTCATAAGGGCACCTGGCTATCTCCAGATCAGAAAACAAGAAATCAAATTGATCATGTTGTGATAGATGGAAGACATTCATCGAGCATGTTGGATGTACGATCGTTCCGAGGCGCAAACACTACCTTGTTGCAGCAAAGGTACGCACCCGCTTAAACGTAGCAAACAAAGTACGAACAGACACAACACGAAAGTTAGACATCGGTGAGCTGCAATCACAACAGATAGCCACAGCATATTCAGTCTCCACAGTGAAACATCTGACAATGGTATGAGGCTGATAGACTTTGCAGCTGCAAAAAACATGGTAGTTAGCAGTACCAGATTTAATCATCTCGAAATTCATAAGGGCACCTGGCTATCTACAGATCAGAAAACAAGAAATCAAATTGATCATGTTGTGATAGATGGAAGACATTCATCGAGCATGTTGGATGTACGATCGTTCCGAGGCGCAAACACTACCTTGTTGCAGCAAAGGTACGCACCCGCTTAAACGTAGCAAACAAAGTACGAACAGACACAACACGAAAGTTAGACATCGGTGAGCTGCAATCACAACAGATAGCCACAGCATATTCCACTCAACTAGCCCAATTGCTTAATCAAAGCACTCCTCATCCCGATAACATATCAGCGCAATGGCAAAGCATTGCCCACTCCATACAAAAAGCCGCAAAATCCATACTTGGATACCAGAGACCTCCACCAAGGAATCCATGGTATGGTCAGGAGTGTCGTGCTGCCACCGAAGAGAAAAATGCGGCATATAGGGCTACTTTACAATCCGTAGCAACGCGGAGCGCACGAGAGAGATACAGAGAGAAAAGGAGAGAGGAGAAACATCTTTTCTGCAGGAAAAAGAGAGGGATGGAAAAGCGGGAGTGTGAAAAAATCGAGATGTTCAGGAACCAGAATGAAGGCCGAAAATTCTACCAAAGAGTCAAGCATCAAACTGATGGCTTTGGTACAGGCACATCCTCATGTAGAGACCAACAAGGTAATTTGGTAACTGATACAGATAGTGTACTCAGGATATGGAAACAACATTTTTCAAATCTGTTGGTATCCAATAGCAGCGAAGACGACGAAGATACCACAGCCCCAATCCCAGAAGATGGTATTGAATGTATACCGCCCAGCCAAGATGAGGTAAGGACAGCAATAAATCGGCTAAAGAATAATAAGGCAGTAGGGGCCGATGGCTTATCAGCCGAGCTGTTCAAAACCGGAGGCGACACGCTGATAAGGTGTATTCATCAGCTAGTTAGCACCATCTGGCAGGAAGAACGAGTACCCGACGATTGGAACATGAGTATCCTGTGCCCCGTCCACAAGAAGGGAGATAAGATTGTATGCTCGAGAGGCAAACGTCAAAAGATGTGGCACAATCTACACCAATAGTCACATGTTACTTGCTTATGCTGATGATATAGACATCATGGGCCGATCAGTAAATGAAGTAACTGATACCTTTATAAAGGTCGAAGGAGAATCTGCTAAAGTTGGTCTGGCGGTAAACGGTGAGAAAACCAAGTTGATGGTGTCGACGCGCAATGCGTCTATTGAGCTCGGACCGACTGTGGAATTTGGTTCCTATAATATTGAGGTAGTAAAAGACTTCGTTTACCTCGTCACCTCCGTAAACACAACAAATAATATAATAATAAAAATAATATAATAATAAAACAAGTGAGCAAAGGCTATAGTCGGGACGGGACCGACCATGTGATACCCTACACCACTACCCCTGTGCATAAGCTTTTCACTGGTAAACATTTCGTTTAGGGAATATAAACCGACTACCACCAAAAATAATATGCCTCTTTGTCTTTGGGACCCCCATAAGCAACCAAAATTTCGTGACCATCCGATCAAAATTACGACCTGTAGCTTGATTGCAAAAAATGGAAGAATTGGATGCATTACCGACTATTGTGGTATCTCCCTTGTTTGACCACCTTCGCCAACCTGCTTTACACCAATGTAAAGGTAATATTTTCTTCTTCCATTGACAGGCTTTGCCGTTGGAATACTCCTACTAGAAGCCAATATATTCACAAAGAATAAAACTTTGAATTTGTCTCCTAATGAGTTTTTCCCATTTCCGACCCCTAAATATTATCCGACTATCACCAAAATCAATAGACTTCTTCCTATGGGGGACCCGCATTAACTCCCAAAAAATTCGTGACGATCCGATCAAAATTGCGACCTGTAGCGTGATTACAAACAAATCGGAAAATGGGATGCATTACCGACTATTGCGATATCTCTGTTTTTTGAGCAGCTACGACAACCTACTTTACACCGTTGTAAAGGTGATATTTTCTACTTTCCTTGCCTGGTTTTGCTTTGGATATACCTCTTAAAAAATCAGAGATATTGGCTTTGAAATAAAACGTAGACCTTTTCTCCAAATAAGTTTTTGCCCATTCCGACCCCAGAATATTATCCGACCATCATCAAAATCAATAGGCTTCTTTGTCTTTGGGACCTCCATTAACACCCAAAATTTCGTGACGATCCGATCAAAATTGCGACCTGTAGCGTGATTACAAAAAAATCGGAAAATGGGATGCATTATCGACTATTGCGATATCTCCGTCATTTGGTTACCGACCTAGTTTGCATCATTGTAAAGACGGGATCTTCTACTTTCATAGTCAGGCTTTGCTTTTGGAAATTTTACAACTAAAGCTGTGATATTCGTCAATATAATTAAAATCGCAAAAATGAAAATTGGAGTTTTATTTGCTACTATTGTGATATCTTCGTTGTTTGATCACCTACGAGCACCTACTTTACATCATTAGAAAGGTGATATTTTCTACTTTAATTGTCTGGTTTTGCTTTTGGTATACCCCATATAGAAGCTGAGATATTCGCTTTGGAAAAAAACGTTGTCTTTTTATTCACCTAAGTTTTTTGCCCTTTCCGACCCCTAAATATTATCCGAACATCACCAAAATCAATAGACTTCTTCCCCTCCGGGACCCCCATCAACATGCAAAATTTCGTGAAGATCCGATCAAAATTGCGACCTGTAGCGTGATTACAAGGTTTAGATGGACAGACGGACAGACGGACGGACGGACGGACTGACGGACGGACACACATAGCCAGATCGACTCAGCTTGTCGAGACATTCATTTTGGTATATATAAGTATGGGTCTACGACCATTATTTCGATGCGTTACAAACTTTTTGGCCAAAACCAACTTATAATACCCTCCCCACATAGTGGTGTAGGGTATAAAAAATAATAAAAATAAAAAGAAGAATTGTATTGGCCAACAGATGCTACTTTGGTTTAAGTAAGCAGTTTAAAAACAAAGCCACATTTCGTCAAACAAAAATAACGCTCTACAAAAAACTGATACTACCCGTGCTGATATATGGCTCCGAAACCTGGGTACTTGCGCAAGCAGACATGGCAGTGCTTGGTGTGGTTGAGAGAAAAATTCTTCGAAAGATTCCAGTATTCCAGAGTGCGAAGCAACAAATAGAGAGGAATGGATATATTTTCTTATTTCGGCCTATGGAACAAGTGTTCTGTAATGGGCCAGCTAAGTAAGTAAGTAAGATCGCCATAAAATTTCATATATAAGGTTTTGGGTCAAATGGAGTCGTAGCCTTAATGCATTTGTACTTAGCTTTATGTCTGGCTATACCAACATACAATATATGTATGTACGTATATGGAAAGTCTTCTGTCAGGGTTTCTATCCCCTAAGAAACATAAATACAAATTTACAACCTAATCTTTTGGAAAATGTATGACCCGAAGTAAGTAATAATCAGGAGGTAACTTTCGATTAACTTCACTTTTTGAAAAATTTAAGTGTCAAAGACCTTGATATAATCATAACGATTTGCTTCTTATGGTTATCCTCAAGTAGTTGTGATGAAGTAAAGTTATGATGGATGTCTTTGGCGAAAGTTATAATTGTTTTGGGATCATTGTTTGAATGCCTAGACTATGCTTACATGGAAAGTGGGAACCTCTATCTATATGGTGTGATCTTTGTGTGCAGAATTTTAACTCTTTGACCCAGTTTTTTATTACCATAGAATCCGGTTTTCCATCACTCCCGAACCACTGTAAATAAAATGAAAAATTAAAATATATTTTCCGACCGATTATGATATGTCAATTTAACAATAAAAAGAAGCGTATGCATGCCACAAGCCACCAAATACAAGTGAATTTATACACATGAATAGTTTTTAAACAAACAACAACAACACGTACTATTCAAATGCGTGTTGCATGTTGCTGCCGGTACTTTGGCATTTATTACTACAACAAACCATAACTTTAAAGGATAACAACACTGAATTCCGCACCCAAAACATAGGCAGGCAGTACTTACCCTTCAGAGCTCTTTAGTTGGAGTAACACGGTTAGTTGCGTGTCTATTGACACGTCAAGTGTAGAGCATGCCTGACTAATGATGATGATGTTGTTGTTGTTGTTGTTAATTTCGGGGTGGTATTACCGGCCTGCATGTTTTTAGCTTTTGTTAGGTGTTATTATCGTTGAACTCTAGAAAATTTTCAAATAAAATAAATCTCCAACATCAACATACATAGAGTAATTTGCTTTTAAATGCGTGCATGCATGTGTTTTGCTGGTGTTCCAACACCATTGGTTTGGTTGTGTCTATACTATTTGCATATTTACATGCAATTTTATGCAAAATTCTATAGAATTTGCATGACACTTCTCACTCTGAGGGTAGTTTGTGTATTTGCTGTCTGTCCGTCCCTTGTTGTGCAAGCGTTAAGACAACGCAGGGATGGGGGATTGTGTTCAAATATTTGTTATAATAGCTTTTATATTTTGAATATTTAGGTGTTTCTAATGTCCCCTAAGTATGCAACATAATATTATCACACATCAAATTTTCCAAAGCAATGTATCTACCTTCCTATTAGATATGTTTATTCATTATACAGATTTTAAATGATTTTCTAAGTTTCCAAATATGCCACCTTCTAGCGTTGAATGGCGTACTTTAAGCTCTATATTTTCATTATTTTATCATCTCTTTACCTTTCCTCCCGCTCTTTTCAGATGTCAAACGCCGCCGAATAGCTGCCAATACAGAGTCTATTTCAATGAGTGACAGTAACAACTGTTTAGACGTTATGCCACCTGCCACAATAGATTCCGATTCAATGTTTGCCTCAACATCATCAGCAACAGCTGCAAGACATCAGTGTGCTAGTCAGAATTACAAAATGATGCCGTCATGCAACATGGAACAGCAGCAGCATCCACATCATCATCACCATTCACATAATCATCACCAGCAACATCATCAATGTGGAGGACATCAGCAACAACAACAACAGGCACAACAGCATTTACATCACCATCATCATTCGGCTGCAACACAACATCACCACCACCATCATCAACAGCAGCGGCCACAACCTGCGATAACAAACTGTTACACTAACAATAACAATATGATGGCAATGGAAAATCCAAACAGGCCATGGTGCAAAGATAATGGAATGATGGCGTCGACCACACATCAACATCTTGAAAGTGGCAGCACTCCATGGTCACAGCTAAATACTAAAACAATGTCGGATGGAAATATGTGTCCACATCAACACCATCATCATCATCAAAACCAACATCAACAACAGGACCACCACCGTCATCAACAGCATCCACACCATTGTTCGGAATTTAATAATAATGAAGAGACGAAACCATGTCTCTTCAAGGATGATCTAAATGGATATTTGCAACATCAAACTGAAATGGTACACAATTCAATGATGAATGTCCAACATCATCATCACCACCAACATAGTTACGATCATAGTGATGATGAGGGGGAAGGAGAGGAAGATGATGATGAAGAAGATGAGGATCCAGCCAGTGCTATTAATGAAGAGGATAATGATTTGGAGGATAATGGTCTCGCAGAAAGTCACATGGATGACATGGAAGATAATGAGGAAGAGGAGGGAGATGAAGAAGACGATGATGATGATCAAGCCACCCAAGATTTGTTACACTTGAAAACTACTCAACATTGTTTGGATTTCCTTCAAGGAGATTTGGGAATGGATCTTGGACTTGAAGGAAATCAACATCTGGGTGACAATGGTGGACAAATGAAATCCACAGAAACTGGGGGAGGCGAGGAAACAAATACCAATGAAGATATTGAGGAACCTCAACCTCAACATGCCCAAGATAATGAAGATGGCAATGCAAACCATGAAAGCGAAGTAGAGGAAGAAGATGACGACAATGATGAGGATGATGAAGAGGACGACGAAGAAGATGAAGATCAGGAACAAACATGTGATGATATGGCCAGCCATACCCAGCAACCCATGGAACAAACTGTGATTGAACCACCACCACAACAAGTGGTGGACACTGCAAGTGAAACGAGGCTTTTAGGCAACCAAACTCCAAATGGAGGATTTTATCAAATTACCAATACCACGGCAGCAACTCTGCAAGAAGAAAATAAACAAAATTCGGTAAACTTAAGTAATATGCCGCGATTATCAGCTATTTCTCTCAGTTATGATATAAAAACGCATGAAAATCAAACATTGGCCACAGTCAATATTCAGCAGCCTCAAACTCAATGTCAACAGCTGATGCCATGTCCCACCACATCCCATAAGACGGCAATAAAATTTGTTCCCCCCGCACAAGAATCTCCTTCAAGCACAGTGGGTGGTCCAAGATCTACATCAGACATACAACGCAACGCAAAGGAGGCTAATAAAAAACCCGAACAGGTGGGGGCTATCTCCACCAGTAATGAAAGTCCACGTTCTTGTACGCCTTCACCATCAGCAGCGAACATGGAGCAGCACCATGGAACAAACACTAAACAACCGGGTCTGCAAAGTAGAACCACGGGATCACCCATGCCCTCACCAAGGCCACAAAGTGCTGGAAAGCAAATAGCACAGCACAACAAACAGCAACAACAACAGTTGCAGCAAGTAAAGCTGCAAACCTGTCAAAAGAGTCCAGTGCGGATTGTACGACAGGTAAAACATGTCAATCAAATACCACAACAGCAGCAGCAACAACAAAGAATCTTTAATACCAACAATAACCGTAACACTCCCACAACGATTGCTGGCAATCGTGGAATGGCCACAACCACTGCTACCACTTCCTCAGTTGCAGGCCAACGGAATATTAACACTAATGCCACAACAACAACAGCAGCTATGGCCCAAAAACTACACACCACAATGCAAAAACTTGTAACAAACAACAACAGCAACAACACCAGTGCGACCACCACAACCACCATACCCCTTGGCCAGCTGCAGCTACAACCGCTATTGCGTAACGCCCAGGACAATTCCGGAAACTCACAAATTATTATGACATCGACGGGTCAAATTATTGTTATGCCCTCCTCGAACAACAAGACACATTTGCAAACTGTGCCTCAGCAACAACAACAGCAGCCGCAAGTGATAATTGCCAACGGCAATGCGACGACAGCTACTTCGCAAAACCCAACACCAAGCGCCAATTTAATTATTCAACAAAGCGCCGCCGATGTCCTTAACACCACCGGACAATTAACGGCCACTTTACAACAACAACCAAATGGTAGCTTCATTGTCAGCCAACCAGCCACGCAACCAACCGCCAATCCGACAAACTCACTACAGCCTACAACGGTTATTTTAAATCCAGGACAAAATATTTTGACAGGCAATGCTGCCGCCAAGGTGTTAACGGCAACCACCAACAATCCTGGCGCAAACATAATTCACGCCACTGGTACGCAGTCTATACTAACAACGGCCGGAAATCAATTGATCACAGCCCAAACGACCGGAAATAACACCAATGTTTTGGGTCAACAGACAGTTGTTTTGAATCCCTTGCCAAATGGTGGCTATGTCATACAGCCACAACAAGCACAGCAAACGGCTGCACAGGCCACACAACAATTTACCACTTTAGACAACCAAGTTGTCTCGCAGATTGTACAACAACCCGATGGAACCCAGCGCATTATTATATCCTCTCCAGCCGATCTTAAGAGACGTACAAAGAAACGTAAAAATTCACCAACTCCCACCAATCAAATAACAAATCAAACAGCAACACTGATACAACCCCACACCCTGAACATACAAACCGCAGCACAGCAACAACAACATGCTACCCCTGTCCAAGCCCAGCCTCAGGTGGTTCAACTTACCGCCACCACACCTGCTACAGCCACCGCGACGGCCAATGCTTTCTCCCAACAATTTCAGTTAGGCTCCACCGGTATTCAAGGCATTGTGGTGAGTAAACCCGCCACTGCCACAACCACCACCACACAACCACAACAGATCATTCTACAAAATGGTCAAATCATACAGCCCATGAATCTAATAGGTCAACAGCTGATATTGCCCACAACAGGTTTGGTAATGGGGCCCGATTCTACCCTACTGCAAATACAAAATGTCAGTGGCTGTACGCCAACAGCCAATCTCTTGACAGCACCACAAGCCACTACAACCATGATGTTGCGTGCCACTTCACCTCAGACCAGTAAATCGTTCATCTCCTCCACAGCCACGGGACAACAGTTCATTGTGGGCAGTAATGGTCAACTAAGTCCTATTGGACAAATCTATTCCACACCAATGGGTCTTATGATGCCGGCGACAACGCAACATCACACGACAACGCCAACGACTACCTTTGTACAGCACAATGGCACAACTATCCAGTTGCATCATCATCACCATCAACAGCAGCATCAGCAGCAGCAACAACAGCATCATCATCAATTGAATGCCACAACAACTACCACCCAACATCAGGTTACATTGCAGGCATTGCAAACACATCAACAGAATTTAAATCAAGTCATCAATAATCCAGTGGGTATTGTTCTGGAAACGGCAGCCACATCGACAACATCACCCAATGCTATGCAACAAGCAACATCTGTGGGTGGTGGTAGTTCACGTTCTTCGGCAGCAAGCCCTCCCGATACAACAACGCATAGTCCAAGGAGTCCGGAAAGGCCACCAAGTCATCGTAGTGGTGGCAGTGATATGGTAAGTTAGGGGGAAAAGGGATGAAGGTAGTCATTTTGAAATTGCAAGAGACTAATACTGCGATTTTCTTCTTCTTCTTTTAAGGTTCAATGCGTTTCATCCTCAGAACCGGATGGTGGCAATGTTTCACCCATGAGCACGGATAGCAGACAATCTCCATCGACAACTGTGTGCGATAAAGGTAAGTTTAAGACACAAGTAAAATCAATATTGCATTAAATTGAATTCACAAGGAGTGGAGAATTTTTTAAACTCTATAAGGAAATCATTTTAGGGCAAACATCCATTCTCAAACACTAACCTAGGTCCGGAATATATCAAGGTAGCCATGCCCAAACATCAACATTACTAGGAGGGCTATTATAATTTTGGCAACCGCCACCATAAATACAGGCCAGTCAGCAGGAAAATGAGCACACAAAACATTGCTTTGTAATTTGGTATATTTTTCTCATTGTAAAGCATTAAATTTCTATCCTGCGGATATCATCTAAAAATGGTTACAAATTTCATGAACAATATACTCTTACAACATAATACACAAACGACCGACCGACTGAATTCCTTCCTGTCTCAACACTTCACTTTATGTTTCATATTCCATATCCTTTATTCTTTGCAATGCACGGAGTTGAGTGTTACAAATTGCAAACCCTATTATTTGCAGACCATCATCCCCACCACATACTTAAATAACTGTTATAACATTACAAAATTCAACGCCCGGAATAGAAATGAGAAACAGACAATAAAGTATATAACAAATACGGGAGGAACACTTTGTGAGTTGCTTTGTGATTGTCGTCGTCGACATTGAATAAACCTCAATGGTGCAGAACATTAGATTATGCTATTTACTCCATGTTATAACGGAGGGATGGGGTGTTTAATGCTATTGCTATATTGCTAATAAATATATTGTGTGAAAAACTAGATTTTATGCGGCAAAGTACAATTTTGAGATATTCCTAAGGGAACAAATTCAATATAGAGACTGTATATGGAAGTGACGTTGGGGATGGAAGATACCAAGGAACGGTCCTGACCGGCTTTAACATGGCAAAGCCCAGGATTTATCTTGGTCCCTCTTTCATCTCAAATTGACACTGACCTCCCCGTGGTGTCACCTGGGGAGCTGCCTTTAACACCCGTTAAAGGTAATGAGCTGACATGTGCCGAGCGTTCAGCCATAAGAACGTTAAAAACTTGGATTGGGGCGTCGGGTTAGTAACCCTCCCCTAGAAAAAGCAACCTACTATGAAAAAACGAAAGAAAAGAAAAACAAACCCCTCTAAAGTTGACGAACCCCGCAAACGTTTTAAGAACCATGATCTGCGAATCTGCACCTCGAATGTTCGCACTCTTTATAGAGGAGTGCAGTTTACGCATTGGCAGACGTACTTGAAAAGTACAAGGCCGACATTACTGTCATACAGGAAATACGATGGATTGGGAAAGGCGTCACAACAACACCTAAAGGTGACGCACTGTATTATAGCTGTCATGACACGGCGGATTTGTAGTTAGTCGGAGATTAAAACATCTGGTCTCCAGCTTCACGCCAGAGAATGAAAGACTCGGTGCAATTCGATTAAAAGCAAAATTCTTCAACATCAGCTTTATTTGCGCTCATGCTCCCACTGAAGATAAGGACGAACAGGCCAACGATATATTTTACAAGCGCTTAGAAGAAACATATGACCGTTGCCCTGCATATGACATTAAAATTATATTAGGCGATTTTAATGCTAAATATGGAAAGGAGAATATCTTTGGCCCAACAGTCGGGAAATTCAGTATCCACAGCGAAACATCTGACAATGGTATGAGGCTGATAGACTTTGCAGCTGCAAAAAACATGGTAGTTAGCAGTACCAGATTTAAGCATCTCGATACTCATAAGGGCGCCTGGCTGTCTCCAGATCAAAGAACAAATAATCAAATTGATCATGTTGTGATAGATGGAAGACATTCATCGAGCGTGTTGAATGTACGATCGTTCCGAGGAGCAAACATAGATACGGACCACTACCTTGTTGCAGCAAAGGTACGTACCCGTCTAAACGTTGCAAATAAAGCACTACGAGACACAACAGGGAAGTGGGACATCGGTAAGCTGCAAACACAACAGATAGCCACAGCATATTCCACTCAACTGACCCAATTGCCTAATGAAAGCAATCCTTGTCCCGATAACATATCAGCACAATGGCAAAATATTGCCCACTCCATGCAAACAGCCGCAAAATCCATACTTGGATACCAGAGACATCCACTAAGGAATCCATGGTATGACCAGGAGTGTCGTGCTGCTACCGAAGAAAAAATGCGGCATATAGGGCTACTCTACAATCGGTATCGGGAGAAAAGGAGAGAGGAGAAACGTCTTTTCCGCAGGAAAAAGAGAGAAATGGAAAGACGAGAATGTGAGAAAATCGAGATGTACAGGAGACAGGATTAAGTCCGAAAGTTCTACCAAAGAGTGAAACATCAAACTGATGGCTTTGGCACATCCTCCTGAAGAGAACAGCAAGGTAACTTGGTAACGGATACAGATAGTGTGCTCAGGATATGGAAAGAACATTTCTCCAAACTGTTGGTATCCCAGAAGATGGTATTGAATGTATACCGCCCAGCCAAGATGAGGTAAAGACAGCAATAAGTCGGCTGAAGAATAATAAGGCAGCAGGAGCCGATGGCATACCAGCCGAGCTGTTTAAAACCGGAGGCGACACGCTGATAAGGTGTATTCATCAGCTAGTTAGCACCATCTGGCAGGAATAACGAGTACTCGACGATTGGAACCTGAGCATCTTGTGCCCTGTCCACAAGAAAGGAGATAAGACTGTATGCTCTAGCTATGGGGGCATAATTCTTCACCCTATTGACTACAAGATAGTGCAAGGGATAATGTGCGAACGACTGAAGCCTATGGTCAATGATATAATTGGGCAATACCAATGCGGCTTAAGACCTGGCAAATCCATTATTGACCAGATATTTACCCTGCGGCAAATCCTGGAGAAGTCCCAAGAGATGCAGATCGTCACTTACCACCTTTTTGTTGATAACAAAGAAGCCTTCGACAGCCCCCTACGTTCAAAGGTATTCCAAGCCATGTCAGAATGACATTAACTGATACTCGATCGTCGAATTTAGTACCAAAAAAGGTTTCAGACAAGGTGATGGTCTCTCGTGTGATCTCTTTAACATCCTGCTGGAAACGGTTATACGAAAGGCAAACGTCAAAATAAG
This sequence comes from Musca autumnalis, assembly GCF_047663935.1. Lineage (NCBI taxonomy): Eukaryota > Metazoa > Arthropoda > Insecta > Diptera > Muscidae > Musca > Musca autumnalis. The sequence continues at coordinate 252,965,070 of NW_027411644.1, forward strand.
TGGCACAATCTACACCAATAGCCACATGTTACTTGCTTATGCTGATGATATAGACATCATGGGACGATCAGTAAAAGAAGCTGATACCTTTATGAAGGTCGAAGGAGAATCTGCTGAAGTGGGTCTGGCGGTAAACGCCGAGAAGATCAAGCTGATGGTGTCGACGAGCAATGCGTCCATTGAGATCGGACCAACTGTTGAAGTTGGTTCCTATAATTTTGAGGTAGTAAAAGGCACCGCCGCAAACACAACAAACGACATCAGTTGTTAAATGAAAAGAAGAATTGTATTGGCCAACAGATGCTACTTTGGCTTAAGTAAACACTTTAAAAACAAAGCCACAACTCAAACAAAAATAACGCTTTACAAAACACTGATACTACGCGTGCTGATGTATGGTTCCGAAGCCTGGGTACTTGCGCAAGCAGATAAGGCATTGCTTGGCGTGTTTGAGAGAAAAATTCTTCGAAAGATCTACGGACCGATCTACGTTGACGGTGAATATCGACGTCGTATGAACCACGAGCTGTATCTGCTATACAACGACATAAATATAGTTAAACGTATCGAGATATAATAATATAAGAATATAATATAATAAGAATGAGCGATGATGAACCCGCTAAAAAGGCGTATAAATTCGAGCCACATGGCGGTGCACGCAGAATTGGCAGGCCAAAGAATAAAAGAAGCGAAGCACAAAAAAGACAGAATTGGAGATCTTTTCTTAGTTCATTTTTGTATGCGAAATCATGAAAAATTTTACTTGATTCCGCGCGAAATCACGAAACGACGCTGAAAGTAAACCAAGCATAACGCCAGCTACTCAAATGACAATGCTTTTTATTATTAATCATGATTGTTAAAGACAATTGACATTCCACTGGGAATATGGGTTCAAAAAATTTTTCACTTTAACTTACGTCTAAATATTTTGATGCTCTTATAAAAATCCCCAGCAATATTATCGGCTTAATGCCTTGTTCATTGTTTAATATTAAGGGAATACCGTTTGGAGATTTATTTTATGTTATGGCAACGGCTTACTAAGGACGTTTGATATTGACTCAACTCAGATTTATTTCCATTACAAATAATAGAAAAAAAATTTTGTTATAACAATTTTCTTATGGGTTCTTCTTTATCTCATGGCTCTTTTTGTGTATTCTCCTTTTTTCATTCAGGTATTGTTATGTCAACCGCATATCAACAACAACAAAATGCCAATATTTTTAAGCCCTCAGAGGCGAAAATTCGACGTGTACAAACACCACCACAATATCAAATGATTGCTGCAGCAGGAGGAGGTGGAGTTTCGTGTGCCACAACAACTGTAACAGCCAGCACAACAAATATTGCGGGTCTAACGAATTTGACGCTACACCAACACCATACAACAACGGCAACTAATAATTCACAGACATTACAACAAAAGCATATGGATTTGAAACCAGATACACATGGTATGTTGTTGAATCCTTGATTGTTTTTCCTTTTTTTCTCTTAATGCAATATCTAGACGCACTAACACCAAAACAGATAACCGAATCACATCCTTGCTCCATAACCACCATACACGTTAACACATCAGCAGGGATACACGCTAAGAGCGATGACTACAACAAGGACAGTTTTATGTAGTTTCCGCTTGAATGTGGTTCCCAAAAAAATTATACTTCATAACGACTTTTACAGTCTTATATTAATATGAGCAAATAAATGACAATCGAACTAAAATGTACGACGACATTAAAACGATGTGAGTCATTTTATTTAAAAAAAAATAAATAAATTTCTAAAAATCACAGACCATGAATAATTACCTACATATTTTATTTTTGACGAATTAATGTAAGTCCCAATTTACATTGGGCGAGTTTACTTGCGGCAATTGTCATTTTGTAGGAGAGAGAGGTGAGGCATATGGTAACCCTTTGGCTCTCAGCACCCTCTCTCACCTACAAACTGACAATTGCCGCAAGTAAACTCGCCTAATGTAAATTGGGACTAACAATCACAAATAAAAAAGAAATAAAAAAGTATTGAAAATAGGAATTACATTTCTAAAACGTCATATTTTCACTTCCAACTACAACCACAAAAACGTTCTTCCAAACCAATTCTTTATTGACATTTAAATATTAAATCGAATAATCTCTTTAAGAATTTCCTTATAAAATGACTCACATAGTATTGAAATCTTACACATAATACCATAAAATCCTTATCCCCCGAAACCTTTTGTATTAACCATATTGACTTTTGTATTTATACCCTACACCACTATGTGGTAAGGGGTATTATGTGTTAGTGCATTTGTATGTAACATACAAAAGGAAGCGAGATAGACCCATAGTTCCTTCTAGGGATATACATAGAATCACTTTCTGAGTCGATTTATGCATGTCCGTCCGTCCGTCCGTCCGTTCGCAACATACAGGTCGCATTTGTTGACCGATTTCGCTGAAAATTGGGGAATACCATTTTTTTAGCTGTCGGAAGATCAAGTTCGAAGATGGGATATATCGGTCCACGTTTTGGTATAGCCCCCATATAACGGTAACCCCCGATTTACGGTATTTTGACGTTTTCAGCTACATTTTCAGACCGATTTGGCTATAATTTGACATTTAGGGTTCTTAAGTGTCAATAAACTTATATAACAAAAGTTGTGGACATAGGTCCACGTTTTGGTATAGCCCCCATATAACGGTACCCCCCGATTTGCGGTATTTTGACGTTTTTAGCTACATTTTCAGACCGATGTAGCTATAATTTAACATTTAGGGTTCTTAAGTTTCAATAAACTTATATAACAAAAGTTGTGGACATAGGTCCCCGTTTTGGTATAGCCCCCATATAACGGTGCCCCCCGATTTACGGTGTTTTGATGTTTTTAGCTACATTTTCAGACCGATTTGGCTATAATTTGACATTTAGGGTTCTTAAGTGTCAATAAACTTATATAACAAAAGTTGTGGACATAGGTCCACGTTTTGGTATAGCCCCCATATAACGGTACCCCCCGATTTGCGGTATTTTGACGTTTTTAGCTACATTTTCAGACCGATGTAGCTATAATTTAACATTTAGGGTTCTTAAGTTTCAATAAACTTATATAACAAAAGTTGTGGACATAGGTCCCCGTTTTGGTATAGCCCCCATATAACGGTGCCCCCCGATTTACGGTGTTTTGATGTTTTTAGCTACATTTTCAGACCGATATAGCTATAATTTGACATTAAGGGTTCTACAGTGTCAATAAACTTATATAACAAAAGTTGTGGACATAGGTCCACGTTTTGGTATAGCCCCCATATAACGGTACCCTCCGATTTGCGGTATTTTGACGTTTTAAGCTACATTTTCAGACCGATGTAGGGTTCTTAAATGTCAATAAACTTATATAACAAAAGTTGTGGACATAGGTCCACGTTTCGGTATAGCCCCCATATAACGGTACCCCCCGATTTACGGTATTTTGACAGTTTTAACTACATTTTCAGACCGATTTAGCTATATTTTGACACTTAGGGTTCTTAAGTGTCAATAAACTTATATAACCAAACTTGTGGACAGATTTGGATATAGCTCCCATATATTTTTCCGCCGTATAAAGCGTGTTTGGTGCAGCAAATACGCCAATGCTGCACCAAACACGCTTTATACGTCCGATTTTGATGAAATTTTGAATGTGTAACTGAATTCGGTCTCAAAATAAATGTCCCAAACTACATCGAAATCGGTTCATATTTGGATATACATAGCTCCCAAATATATTTTCGGTCGATTTGACGTATTTGCTGAAAACACGCTATTTACGTGCAATTTTGATGAAATTTGGAATGTGTAACTGAATTTAGTCTAGAAATAAGTGTAACAACTTATATCGAAGTCGGTTCAGATTTGGATATAGCTCCTATGTATATTTTCGATACATATCTCCTATATTTTACATATTCACATTGGTGTAGGGTATCATATAGTCGGCCCCGCCCGACTATGATCCTTTCCTTACTGGTTTTATCCTATAATATATACATTCTTGTTATCCATCTATTACCTAAACATTCTTACATACTTACATACATATATTTATTTACATATATAACTAACTGAATTTCATTCTCGAGTCCTTTGGAATTTATGTTGTATTTTTTTCTGATTCATCGCATTGTCATCTTAAACACGCACACACATACGCTAATATTCATCTGCGAATGATTTGGCATATTTGAATTTAAGTAAAAAAGTGATAAGCTAAACACATGTTTTTGTTATTTTCCACCCCCTCCAATTATTATTTAATAATATTATGTTTTAGTTTTTCTGTATTTACTTTTTATTCAGTTGATTTAATTTAGGGAATAATCTATTTGTTTATTTAGGAAATCATTAGGAATCAGGTTAAAGTGGCAAATATGATCGAGCCAGAATATAGTCTGGAAATTTAACTATTTTAATTGGACTACTTTTCATATCAATAATTGAATTTTTTAAATAATGTGCACCTTCTTATTGGCAAGGTTGAATGTGTAACATAGCTATCGATATAGCTATTTAGAGAGATTGTCTAAAACATTTCTGGACATTAAAGCCAGAGTTTTACGCTGTACTGAATATCTCTGGATGAACAAAATCCAGAATTTATCTTCGTTCTGCTTTTATCTCAAATTAATAATTACCTCCACACACATTTTAGTTGACCCTCTAAGAACTAAGAATATTGTTACGGAATTAGATTTAACTAATCTCCGTGTAGACGTTGTTTTATTCCCCGATATGATTTGTACCAAATAAAACAAGGTTCGTTTTAGATTACGTTTCTACAATGCTTTATTTACTTTATTACACTTATTCGGAACCGACTTTAATTACTGAGCACACAGCTTGTCTCTAGTTAGCACGCAGCTATTCTTTAACCGATCTGTTCAGTTCAACGCTTAAAACACAACTAACTCGTCGTTGCGGCTTTCACCCGTATTTATCCCCAAAATTCCCACGTTCAAGAATCCTCTAGAAAACGTCTGGCAACACCTCGAATCTGTACAACGAAAACACAGACGCACATTCGCACTAAGCGAACAACCAGACTCACATACATGGGCGAACATCAATACAAGTGGACAAGCAGACTAATGACGTAATTACAACAACAAACAAATGCAAGAAATAAAGAAGTAGCAACCTAAACGATAATTACATGATTATGGCAAAACAAACAAAAGCACATTAAAGAAAGGTAAAGTAAGAACTAGAATGATGAAGAGAATTCTACATGGTAGTTGTTGTTGCTTAAATAAAGTAACTGCGTAATAAAAAACTTTACGTTACAATTCAAATTTTTAAATTAACGGAAATTAAACTAAATTAACTTAAACCTATCAGTTACATTCGTAACAATATGTTTCCAATCTTCTTTATTTCTTGCTTTTCTTTCCCAATTTAGAATGTCGTGATGTTTGATCTCTTTTTGTTCTGCTAGTACCGCTATATCTATCAGACACCATACAAGAAATCAACCAATTTAAGGCAAATGAGTTTAAAAACCTGAGGGATTTGGTCAAGTGCACATAATTTCTAAAATGACCTTATTAATAATATAATTTATATATAATCTCCCCCAAACACACAAACACAACCGTCCTACTCGTTCTCTAATACACAACAAGCACTGTTTTGTCACAATTCGCCAGACATAACCATCATGTCACCTAGTCTGACAAGTGACGTTACCTGGCAACCCGTCATTTCTCTAGCATCAAACCATCTCCCCATAATTGTCTCTATTAGCAGACCACCCGATTTCATCTCCTCAGAACTCCGCACTTTCGTCAATCATGGAAAAGCTGATTGACCGAATTACAGAGAGTTCACTAATCACCGCTTCAGAGATCTGTCCAATCTTTCTGAGGCTCGGGTAGCGGAAAGGACGTTCCCAGACATCATCACTGTACAGCCGCTCGCCATATACCTGCTGGTCGAATACCAAAAGTGAGACCAAACTTCCCAACAGAAGCGACGGGATTAGCAAATGAGCGTGATGAGCTTCGTCCAACCAACCCCAGTAACCCCAGAGTCAGGAAGCTGTCACTGGAAGTTAACAGGTTGGTCGGCGACCATAAGCGGAACAAGTGTTTAAATCATCTGAAGAGTTGCAACATTGGAGCCGGTATAAGTGAATTGTGGGCAACGGTTAAGTCACTCTGGAACCCTGGAAAGATGGAAGATAGGACCTCAGTCTCGTTTGGCGACGTTACGTTGACTGAGCCGAAGAAGTGCGCAAGTTATTTTAATCGACAGTTTGTTGAGCACCCCGGAAGTGACAGGGCGAAGAGAAGAGTACTACGTCGTATGAGATATCTTCCTGCCAAAGATGAACCACCGCAGTTTACAGTGGATGATGTTGCGAATGCCATCTTGAACGCTAAATCAACCAAAGCGTTGGGCTCTGATGGAGTCTCCCTGGTAATGCTGAAACAGCTGGATGAGCCGGGAGTTGAGTATCTCACTAAAGTTCTCAACTCTGGAAAATGGGCAGGGTGGTCCCGCTACTAAAGCCAGGCAAGTATGCCAGCAAAAGGGAAGCGTACAGGCCGATTTCGATCATGTAGTCGGTAGCAAAGACCCTTAAGGCCTTAGTCCATCCCATCGTTAGAAATAACTATCCAGTTGCCGATCATCAGCATGGATTCCGTAAGCAGCACAGCACGATTACAGCGCTGCACGCCATCTCCACACATTTTTGTCGAGGATCCATCAATATAAGCCTTGTGATAGAACAGTGATGGTGGCGCTTCACTTATTAAAAGCCTTTAATACTGTCGGGCACTCCACACTGTTTCAGGACATTGAGCAGTCAACACTCCCGCCAAATCTGAAACGTTGGATAATCAATTATATTTGTTGACGCCAGTCGTACGTGGATTCAGGAACAAGAAGTCCAACCCGATATTGTGAAACAGGGAGTTCCCCAAGGTTGGTTGATACCTCCGGAACTGTTCAAACTCTACCTCTCCTGTATTCCGCCCCTCCTGACGGCATAGATATCGTAACGTATGCGGATGCTTTCACGATCGTGGCGTCATGTACCTTCCCTAATGACATCAGTGAAAGACTGAACTCATATTTAACCGATCTTACCACATTTTTCCACGCGAGGAATATACAGATACCCGCCACTAAATCTGCGACCACTCTGTTCACCACATGGACGGCGCTGGTGGGAAGAGAGTTGAATGTCGTGGTCGGTGGTAGCTGAATTCCGACCACAAACTGCCCCAAAATTCTAGGGGTCACATTCGACAGCACATTCACGTCGTCCTCGCATGCCACAGCTATCTGCAACAAACTGAAAAGTAGGAACAAGGTCCTCAAATCCCTAGCCGTCAGCACTTGGGGTGCATATAAAGAAACCTTGTTAACCACATATAACGGTCTGTTGTGACCTATGCGGCACCAGTTTGGTCCGCGAGTTTATGTGATACGCAATGGAATAATATTCAAACTTGTCAGAATGCCGCCCTGTGAACAGCAACAGGGCACCTCCTCATGTCTTCAGGGGACCATATACATGAGGAGACAAAGATTCCCCAGTACATCAACACAATGAGATGCTTTCGTTGCAGTTTTTGCTTGGGCGTTACCGTGAGAGCAATCCCAATCACCATCTGGGGAGTAGGCCCGACACACCCAGGCACATCAAGAAGTATCTTCACGTTCTAGAGAGCGAAGTCCAGCGATACAGGAAAGGACCTCTAGATCAACAAGCATATCAAGCAGGTCTCGGTTTCTGGGACAAACATTTTACTTTGATTCCTCCCGTTTTGTTTCCTTTGACAGATTTTTCTTCTTTCTCCTTTTCTTCCTACAATTCTTTTGGATCATCTATGTTCTGTCACTGACGGCAGGGTCACCCACACCCATACGTGGTCTTACTGACCATATGCGTTGTCGATAGTGTATCAACACCGTTTGTGGTCGAAATGAGAACGCCGTTGTCAATTTGACAACGAGATGGTGTCAACGGTGTCGAGAATTCACAACGTACCGTGAGCACCACCAGCGACCACAATGAAATATTAAAAATTGAGCACATAACAAACAACGACTGATGCTTACTCTCAATTTACGCTACCGTGAAGAAATGAGCAGCCGTACCATACGGTGTTGATTTTGAATAGACTTTTTCCCTCAGCAGCATTGTCGCACTCTTGATCGTACCATCGATTCTTAAGTGGTGACTGGGGCGAACCTAGTCTGATGTAGGGAAATTGTCCGAATAAAGCTTTGTTCCCGTACTTTTTAATAGTAAAAATTGTAAAAGAGAGAAAAATTGTTCTCACACAAAAGTTTTTTCAAAAAGTTCAGGAACGCAAAAATGAAAAAAACGTCAAAAAGCTGGAACAAATGTCAAAGTCGACGTAGCAGCCAATCAGACGCCGTCAACCATGTTACTATTTTTTACACGCTCAAATTTGTCGAGTAAAAAGTTTTTAAAGAGAGCGTCATTCAGCGCCATTTTTGTTTAAAGAGAAGTGAAAATTTTACAACTTTTTTGTGTACGGGAACGGGTTTTCGGGTAAAATGTGTAAAAGTTGTGAAAATTGTAAAATCTTTTTAGTTCTGGAACAAAGCTTAAATATTCGATCCTCAATTCTATAACACAGAATGAATACTATTTGTCTGTTATATATTTTAATAGAAACATATGTATTTATATAGAAACATATAGACTATTTTAATAGAAACATACAGACCACGCAATAAAAATTTGGACCTTTTGCCCCACGAAACGTATATTTCAACCTTTAAATATTATTTGATCCCAGTAAAGAGCAGATATTCTTCCCCGTCATAATGAAAATTTTCACAACGACTTTTTTCACTTCGATTTTTCAATTAAGCTTGTGTTTAATGGGGGAATAAAGCCATCACTTTACACAATATGATCGGAAAAAGTAAACATTTCCATCTTGTGACGTATGGCTTTCCGGCACTAGTATGGTAAACAAGGGACCCACTGTATGTGGTCCAACAATACTTTTCAGAGAAGAACTCATAAAATATTTCTTTAAATAACTGATCATCAATGCGTTTTACGTCTGTACTTTAAATAAACAATATATCAAAATTTTCCAAAGTTTTGTATGGTAATGAAAACGGCATTTAAAAAGGTCACACCATAAACATAAATCACACTTTTATTGACATTTTTTAGCATTGCTAGCACAAATCGTAAATTATCAAAATAATTTTGATTTATTGGCAACAAAATAACAACTGCATATCCGAAACCATTGGTGAATGTAACTAATAAACCACAACAAACTAACAAATGCCATCCGACGAACATCATTCATATATCTATAACAGGCTCATGGTTATGTTTCGTATTTTTGGTTTTGGTTTCCCTTTAAACATGATTCACATTTAAAGCGCATTATTTCACATTCAAATATTAACTATTCATTGTTACACTAAAGCTTGTTTCCCCGTTTTTCTCCTCTCATCTTTCTCTAACGGCTTGAAAAATGAAGTATTTCTTTGATTTTGCTTTATATATTTAAAGTGTTATTTTATCATAGATTCGCCACAGAATTCTCCCACAACAACGGTTATGTTAACACCGCCACCACCACGAACCCCAACCCCTTTGCAACAAATGCTACACCACCACCAACAACAACAGCACCAACAATTGCAACAATATCACCAACAGCAGCAGCAGCAGAACTTTTTACAAAGCTCTTCAACGATTTCCGTTTCCGAGAATCGTGCACAACAACAACAACAGCAACAGCAGCAATCGGGCAATCATAGAACAACTCCAACCAAACAAACTCAACGGAATCGTAATCGTTCCTTAAAACCTTTATCAACACTTACCACCACTACCACACACATTAAGGGAACTGTTGCTGATACCGAGGAAATTGGTAATGGTGGGGTTGCTGCAGCTGCTTCTGGAGTTGGTATACCCATATCACCATCTTCATCCTCTACCCCACCCTTGGCCATGAGTTTGTTACGCACTTTCTCTGTGGGTGAATTAATATGGGGACCAGCCCGTGGATTTCCCGCTTGGCCGGGTAAAGTTGTAAAAATACCCGATAATCAACAGGAATCGGTGTGGGTTCAATGGTTCGGTGGTGGTGGCCGCTCAAATACGGAAATAATGCCCACAAATTTGTTGCAAAGTCTATCGGAGGGTTTGGAGGCTCATCACAGGGCCCAAAAGGATACAAGAAAGTGAGCAAATTTTTTGTTACATTATTTATAATTTTTAAGGGGTTTTTGCTAGATTTTAGTTGTGGAACAGGAACATTTAGTGAAGTAGTAGGTATTGTAGGTAGTAGGTACGCAGATTGGTTTTATACCATGAGCCTATAGGTTAACGAGGACAAAAACACGTTGATAGATCAAAAATTAGCCTTATCGAAAAAATCATTTTGGACCCCAAGTACGTTTGGACGATATCCATTGCAGACAACTTGGATCTGATTTATCCCTGTCTGTTTGTCGGGCTGGTGCGTACGATAACCCTGTGAGGAATTAACCAATTTGGTCCAAACTTCACAACTCGTAATATTTTGTCCAAATTTGGATCAACTTGGATGATGGGTAATATAGGACAACTCCTTCGGATACCTTCCTCAAAGAATTTCAACAATTTTTATACCATACACCACTATGTGGGGAGGGTATTATAAGTTGGTTTTGGCCAAAAAGTTTGTAACGCATCGAAATAATGGTCGTAGACCCATACTTATATATACCAAAATGAATGTCTCGACGAGCTGAGTCGATCTGGCTATGTGTGTCCGTCCGTCAGTCCGTCTGTCCATCTAAACCTTGTAATCACGCTACAGGTCGCAATTTTGATCGGATCGTCACCAAGTGTTGGATGTTGATGAGGGCCCCGGAGGGGAAGAAGCCTATTGATTTTGGTGATGGTCGGATCATATTCAGGGGCCGGAATGGGCAAAAAACTTATTTGCGGAAAAAGTCAACGTTTTATTTCAAAGCGAATATCTCCGTATCTATGAGGGGTATATTCAATGCAAAGCCTGCTAATGAAAGCAGAAAATATCACCTTTACAGCGATGTATGGTAGGTTGTCGTAGGTGGTCAAACAACGAAGATATCGCAATAGTCGTTTATAGAACCCAACTTTTCATTTATTCGATCTAAATAAGAATGACGAATAACACAGCTTTTGTTGGATACTTTACAAAAACAAAACCTGGCTATGAAAGTAGAAAATCCTGTCTTTACAATGATGCAAAGTAGGTTAGCGTAGGTGGCCAAATAACGGAGATATCACAATAGTCGGTAATACATCCCATTTTTCCACTTTTAAAGAAATCACGCTACAGGTCATAATTTTGATCGGATCGTCATTTTGGGTGTTGATGGGGGTCCCGCAGGGGAAAAAGCCTATTTATTTTGGTGATGGTCGGATAATATTTAGGGATCGGAATAGGCAAAAACTTTTTTTGGAGAAAAAGACAATGTTTTTTCCAAACCGAATATCTCAGCTTCTATAGGAGGTATGCCAAAAGCAAAACCTGCTAATGAAAGTAGAAAATATCGCCTTTGCAACGATGTATAGTAGTGTTGTAGGTGGTCAAACAATTAAAACACAACTTCTCATTTTTGCGATTTTAATAATAATGACTAATAGCACAGCATTGGTTGGGGACCTTCCAAAAGCAAATTCAGAGTATGAAAGTAGAAAATCCCAACTTTACAATGATGTAAAGCATGTTGGCGTATGTGGCCAAATAACGGAGATATAGCAATAGTTGTTAATACGTCCTATTTTTTAATTTTTTGTAATCACGCTACACGTCGGTGTTAATGGGGGTCCCACAGAGGAATAAACCTATTGATTTTGTTAATGGTCGGACATTATTCAGGGGTCGGGAATGTGATGGTTGGCATACATCCCACTTTTCCATTTTTATAAAAAAAAAATAAATAAAATTCTGAGTCGATCGGTGCACGTCCGTCCGTCCGTCCGTCCGTCCGTCTTTGGTAATCACTCTAGCATCCACAAAAATGGAGATAGGACGCTGAAATTTTGGGAAAATGCGTCTATTGTTTGCAGGCAGGTCAAGTTCGATGATGGGCTATGTCGGTCCAAGTTTTGGTATAGCCCCCATACAACGGTATCCCCCGATTTACGGTATTTTGACGTTTTTAGCTACATTTTCAGACCGATATAGCTATAAATTGACATTTAGGGTTCTTAAGTGTCAATAAACTTATATAACAAAACTAGTGGACATAGGTCGATGTTTTGGAATAGCCCCCATATAACGTTACCGCCCGATTTCAGGTATTTTGACGTTTTAAGTCACATTTCTAGACCGAATTAGCTATAATTTGATATTGAGGGTTCTTAGTGACCAAAAAACTTATATTTCAAAATATTATGTTTTGGTATAGCCCCATACAACGGTACCTCCCGATTTTCGGTATTTTGAGAATTTTACCTACAAGTTTTAACCGAATTATCTGTAATTTGAACATTTGAAATTTGAAATTCTTATTGGTCACCACCCCTCTCCACCAAAAATTGTCAAGAAAGGTCGATGTATTGATAAAGTCCCCATATAAAAGTAGCTCCCGATTTACAGTAATTTGATGATTTTAGGTACAATATTAAACCGATCTAGCAGTAATTTGACATTTGAAGTTCTTAGTGGTCACAACACCTCTCCATCAAATATTGTCAACATAGGTCCATGTTCGGATATAGCTCCCATATAACGGTACCTCCCAATTTTCAGTAATTTGGCAACTTTTGCTACAATTTTTAACCAAACTAACAATAATTTGCCATTTGAAGGTTGTAGTGGTCACCACACATCTGCATCAACAATTTTCAACATAGCCCCAATATAACGATACTTCCCGATTTTCGGTACTTTGAGGATTTTACTTAAAATCTTTAACCGAACGTAGGTCCATGTTTTGGTTTAGCCCCAAAACAAACCTCCCGATTTTCCGTACCTTAGCTTTATTTTTTGGACGAACTTTCTGTAATTTGAAATTTAAAAGCCAACAAAAATTCTGCAATAAAATTGTTCACTTAAGTTCATATTTTCGTATTGCCCACATACCTCCGAACTAGCTGTTAATGACATTTGAAGTTTCCACGTTATGTACCGATTTTCGGTATTTTGAGGATTCTAGCTACAATTTTTAACCGAATTAGGAGTTATTTGACATTAAAGGCTCCCATCAAAAACTGTCAACATAGGTCCATGTTTTATTATAACCCCTATATAACGGTACCTCCCAATTTCTAGTCCACCAAAAATAGTCAACAGTTAGATATATGCACCATAAAAAAGGGCCTCCCGAATGAAGCTTTTTATGTAAATTATCTGACATTTTAACGTATCCATTTAAAGTTGTGGACAGGAATGAAAACTAATTATTCCATTTTAGTTCAGAATATTTTATGGTGGAGGGTATGAAAAGTTCGGCCCGGCCGAACTTAACGCTTTTTTACTTGTTCTTAAATGCTTCGCACAATAACTGTGGAACGGAGTAACCGATTAGGCCCAAGCTTTGCACATCGTAATAGTTTCTTCGGAGACAGGTTAGCAATGAAAATGGATAGATAGTCCATCGGTATACTCCTAACGTTGCGTCTTAAGTAAATTTAAATGAAAGGTGCTTACACCTGGGAAGTTTTTGCGGATTCTGAAACTACAATGTTCATAAATCGCGGTCAAAGTTCACATTTTTAGGGATTCTTTAGGTTTTCGCGATTTTGCTTGGAAACTGCGAGTCGTATCGCAGTGGGACTAAAGATAATGTTGTAGCAGTGAAAATTCTCTACAAGATTGGCCTTTATGACTTTTTCCTAGGATTTACCATTTTTGAGATATTGAAGTACAAATTGGGTCAATGGACTGACTGTATCGCCTCCTATGAACATTGTAGTTTCAGAATCCGCAAAAACTTTCCAGGTGTAAGCACCTTTCATTTAAATCTAGTTAAGGCGCACCGTGTCCTCCTTCGGGTATCTTCCACACAAAATGTCAGATTAACAATTTCCCGAACCAAGTCCACACTACCTAAGGTAATGGTCCAAAATCTCGAATAAATCCTGCCTGCGCTGATGAACACGATAATATATCCGAATATCCGATTTGGACGTAACATTTATTCCAAGAAGGTCTATAACAGACAACACCTTCGGATACCTCCCTCACAAAAGTTCAACATTTTCGCGTCGGTGCAGTTTATGTCCTGTTCGAGGATCGTTTTGAAACTTTTATCAAAGATTCTATTGTCGCCCTGTTTACAGCGATATAATATTTTTCCTGGGTAAAACCTTGTCTCCTGACATAATGGTCCAAAAATCTATACTGCAGGGACCAACCGAAATTGCTCGCACTTCCCTCACAAAAGGTCAAATTTTCCCTAAGTGCAGTTAGAGGCCTGTCCGAGGATTATTTTGAAATTTTCATCGAAAATAGTTCTTGCGATTCTGATTAGGCAAGTTAATACTTTCTGAGATAATGGCCCAAAGCTCTAAAAACTATCGAAAGGAATGATTCCCCCAATGGACTTCACACTTTTACGTTTTAATCCGGTTTAAACCAAATTCTCAAATCGTTTTGAAATTTCAATTGAGGTAGTCATTGTGCTCGTGACATAAAATTATGTTTTTTTTTTTTTGTTTGTTTTACTTCCTGAGACACGGGCCAGGAATATTTTAGTAGTCTTTGTAACAACGCCATAATTAGGGCTACGTAATCGAAGTCTAAAGTCGACTTTTCGAACTTTTGATTTTTAAATTAAACTGAAAATTCGACATTTCGATCATACGATTTTCACCTTTATCTATAATGTCGACTTTTCGATCATTCGTTTACGATCCGAGTCGACTAAACCCGATTTTTGATCGATTTTAGAGCTTTTTAGATACATATTAGGTATGTACGATAAACGAAAAATTTGTACAAATTCGTACAAATGTTTACTGAATGCTGTTCGATAACAAAATTATCCAGCAAAAGAGAGTGAGTTTGGAGAATTCTGTGACTGAGAACGTGCAAATTTTTGCTGGGAAAATTTGTCCCTTAAAAATTTGTATGTTCGGCCAGCTGACTTTTAATCAGCTGTTCAATGTAAACAACTTGAAATGTTAACATTTTTGACTAAAGAGCAGTACACATTGTCAGTTTTGAATGTCGATATTTCGCAGTTATCGATAACTGTCCAACCGTCCAGCAACCACAAAACATTTTGTGGTTGCATGATGAATGACAAAAATGAACGGCCACACTAGCAAGCACCAACAAAGCTGTCATTCAAAACTGGCAATGTGTACTCAGCTTAAGAAAATTTCATAATTTCACATTTTTTTAGATTTTAAAACGTTGTTGGTTTAAATATCAAAGAAACAAAACCAATTTTCATACATTTTCGAAAACAGCTAACTATCTTGCAAGTTTTTGCCAAATTTTGTTCGATAACTTTCTGCAATTTCTTTTTGCTTGAGAGAGCAAAATTCACTGTGAGAGGTTGCTGGAACTTGCTGAGTAATTTTTGTCCCAATTTACATTGGGCGAGTTTACTTGCGGCAATTGTCATTTTGTAGGAGAGAGAGGTGAGGCATATGGTAACCCTTTGCCTCTCAGCACCCTCTCTCACCTACAAACTGACAATTGCCGCAAGTAAACTCGCCTAATGTAAATTGGGACTTTGCTGGTAAAGTTATCGTACAGACCTATTGCTGTCATATAAAAATCGTGATTAGAAAAATCGAAAGCCGACCATGAAAGGTCGACTTTTCGATTCCCCTATAACCGAAAGTCGACTTCGATTTTTAGACTTTTCAAACCAAAAAGTCGATTAATAATTTTATTTTCCATGTAAATATTCGTCGGTGCGTAATTAATTAACAACACTACATATTTTATCCAACAAAAGTGAAATCTGACATAGGTTTATTAGGTTCAGAATTGGTCCATGAGGTTCGAATTTTCATTCACATATATTTAATTAATTTTTTTTTCAACTCCTAGTTTTCCACAATCCTGATTAGGTAGTTTCGGTTAGTTTTTGTTAATAAAATGTATTTATTTTTTTCTTTTGTGTTAAATTTTAACATTTATTTTATTTTTATTTTCTGCCTTTTCCCCTCAAATCCCAATCCAAATATTCCCACAAAACAAAACTACAACAACACAATAATATTCTACCCAAAAACAACAACTATCTCTTACAACAACAAAAAATCTAAAAAAATACACATAATTCCAAAGGAGCCGTAAATTAAATTCTCAACTTGAAAAAGCCATACAAGAAGCAATGACCGAATTGGATCGTATTTCAGCTACATCAAGTACCAATAGCAGCAACAACAAACAACAACAACCGACTTCGTCTACCACACAACATCAAAATAGTCCAAATCGAGCTAATAAACGTCCCATACCAAGAACCGGAGGCTATGATCTAATTGCTGGTCTTGTTAATACAAACAATTACAACAACAATCACAATTATACATCATCAAATACGATATCAACAACAACAGGATCAACAAATCGCACCAAACCAATACGTATAGCACCCGCTCCCGCACCACCAGCCCAAAATAATAGTAGTTCATCACCCATGAAAACGATTACAACAAGTGGCAGCGGGGGTGTGGCGGCAACAACTCAACCACTTGCAGCTTCTTCATCGATAACAACAACAAACAAATGACAGCATCTCAACAAGGAGTTAGTGATCAAGACCCCACCCGTTGTGGTAAGTTCAAGCTCCATAACTAATACAACAATATCTACAACAACTACAGTAAATAATGGCAATCCCCAATTGGCATGGACCATGCAGGGTGGCTATACATTTGTTATACAAAGAACTTAAATGCAAAAAAAAACAAAAGTTAAGAAAAAATTCCAAAAATAAACAATTTGTTATTAATTTTTAAGTGTGTGTATTTAAAACTAATTCTATATTTATTTCACCCCATCCCCAATCTATTTACATAAGGAATTATGTATTAAGGAATTGTTAAATAAATCAATGTTTAAAAATATTTAAACACAAAACGCAAATAAAACCTAACTTTAGAGATTTTCTTAACCATACAAAACTTAGAACATGAACATACACACAAACATGAAGTAAATTGAATTACGATACCCGTTTAAAAAGAGTAGCTAGTGTGATTTAATGTAAAATTCGGTACGTTGAGAAAACAAACGGAAGTTTGGATTTAATGCACGTTTCATTTTTTTATTCAGTATTTCCAATTTGTGGAGACGAATACGTAATTTTAAATGGAATAATTCAAAATACAAATGCAATAATTCATATTGACTTACAAACGAAATGCTTCAAATTGTTGAATTACAATTCAAATTTTTCGATTAAACAAGTAAAAAAGTATCAGTCGGCTTTGCCGACAGAGATATACCCTCAGCCTGTGTATATTTAAACAATTTTTTTCCAAAAAAAGCATGTATTTAGGGAGTTTTAAGAATTTTGGGCGTTTGAACTGACAAAAATGTTGATTAGGATTTAATATCAAAAGTTTTGCGGAGGAGATACTAAAAAGAATGGATCTCCAGCCACTATATATGGTACCATAGGGGTTTTTTAGAACTTCAGGGATGTTTGCTCAAGAAGTATGAACTTGCCCCTGAAACAACTTTTACCATCGCAATTGAGGCAGCGAATGCAAGTTGCTTCAACAAAAATCAAAGTGATTCGAAAGCAGGTCTTAAAGTGAACATGTATCCGAAATTTTGAGTGGGAGGTACCGGATGGAGTGGACAAATATAGTCCATATTTGAACCTGATCTATATCTGGTAGATATATTAGGATGTGTAAAGTATGGACCAATTCGGCCACTCTCTTCAAGAGTTATCGTACGCACACTTTTTCCGAACATTTTTGAACTTTTGTGGGGGAGGTACCTGAAGGAGTGGACCGATATGGTTTATCTTCGAACTTAAACTATGTTTGGACAAAATATTACTAAGGCCAAACTTTGAACCGAATCGGCAGACCTGTTCGAGAGTTATTTTGCCCTCCAACCTCCTCACACGGTGTCATAGGGGTTTTTTTGCAACTTTCAGGCTATTTTCTCAGGAAGTATGGACTTGCCCCTGATGAAACTTATACCGTCGTATGGAGGGCAGTGAATACAAGTTGCTAAAGCAAAAATCAAAGCGATTCGAGAGATGTTCCTAAACTGAACTTTTCCAAAATTTTGTGTGGGAGGTACCCGACGGAGTGGACCGATTGAGTCCATATTAAAACCTGATCTAAGTCTGGTACACGCTCCACAATGGGCAAAGTATGGACCAAATCGGTTACACCCTTCAAGAGTTATCGTGCGTACACATTTTCCGAACATTTTCGAACTTTTGTGGGGGAGGTACCGGAAGGAGTGGACCGATATAGCTCATCTTCGAACTTAAACTAAGTTTGGACAAAATATTACGAAAGCCAAAATTTGAACCGAATCGGTTCATCCCTTCGAGAGTTATCGTGCGCTCCAGCCAGCCAGCCAGACAGACAGACAGACGGACGGACATTGCTCAATCGACTCCAAATTATCTGAAACACATTTCGTCCAAACATACTTGGGGTCTAAAACCATTATTTCGATGAGGCACATTTTGCCCGTATGAAAGTGTATATACCCTTCATAGCCTAAAGGCTGAGGGTATAAAAATGGAATTTACGAAGTACAATTGAAAATTTCCGAATTACAAATGTAATTCTCGAATTACAATTAAAATAATTCTAATTACTTCTGAAAATTGTGGTCCAAATTTCAAACATTATTATACCCACAGCATTTATGCTAAATGTGCCTCATTGAAATAATGGTTTTAGACCCCAAGTATGATAGGACGAAATGTGTTTCAAACAATTTGGAGTTGATTTAGCTATGTCCGCTCGTCTGTCTGTCTGGCTGGAGGGCACGATAACTCTCGAACGGATCAACGATTCAGTCCAAAATTTGGCTTTCGTAATATTTTGTCCAAACTTAGTTTAAGTTCGAAGATGGGTTATATCGGTCCACTCCTTCCGGTACCTCCCCCACAAAAGCTCGCAAAATTTGTGAGCACGATAACTCTTAAAGGAAGTAACCGATTTGGTCCATACTTGCACATCGTGAAATTTCTACCAGACTTAGATGAGGTTCCCATATTGACGCAATCGGTCCACTCCTTCGTAAACCTCCCACACAAAATTTCGAATAAGTTCAGTTTAGGACCTGCTCTCGAATCGCTTTGATTTTTGTTGTAGCAGCTGTCCATACTTCCTGAGAAAATAGCCTGAAAGGTACAAAAAAACCCCTATGAGACCGTGTGTAGTGGTTGGAGCGCAAGATAACTCTCAAACGGATCTGTCGATTCGGTCCAAAATGTGGCCTTCGTAATATTTTGTGCAAATTTAGTTTAAGTTCGAAGATAAGCCATATTGGTCCACTCCTTCAGGTACCTCCCCACAAAAGCTCAAAAATGTTCGGAAAAATTGGGAGTGACCGATTTGGTCCATACTTTACACATCCTAATATATCTACCAGATATAGATCAGGTTCGACCTGCTCTGGAATCACTTTGATTTTTGCTGAAGCAACTTGCATTCGCTGCTTCAATTACGACAGTAAAAGTTTTTTCAGGGGCAAGTCCATACTTCTTGAGAAAACAGCCCTAAAGTTGTAAACCCCTATGGCACCATATGTAGTGGCTGGAGAGCTCGAACCGAATACTGCGTTCGTCCACACTTTGGATATTATAATATTTCTTCGAATATTAGATGAAATTCGGAGGTGGTGCTTATAGGTCCACTCCTTCCGGTACCTCCCCCACAAAAGTTCAAAAATATTCGCTAAAATGGTACGCGCGATTTTTCATAGACGTAGCAACCGATTTGGTCCAAACGCTGGATCTCTAAATATTGTCGAAACTTAGTTTGTATTCGAATTTGGGCCCTATCTGTCCAATCCTTGTGGTACCATCCACACAAATATTCAAAATTTTTGTGTGATTAAGGGTCTGTTCGAGGATCCTTTGGACATTTTTACCGAAGGGTTTCCTAGTGGCCCTGTTTACAGCGATATAATGTTTTTCGTAGGCTAGTGTGATAAAAAAGCCCTATCTATCGTTATCACCGCAATTTTTTGAGCTTTAATCCTCTCCAAAATTTTGAAAACTCTCCTAAATACATACGTTTTTTTGGGGAAAAAAGTATTTCAATCCACAGAGCTGAGGGTATATCTCTGTCGGCAAAGCCGAATGAAACTTTTTTACTTGTTTTTCTTCCAAACTTACATCAATAATGAGGGTGTCGTGTAACCACACGTGGATGCAGCCACCACCATCCAAAACCTTTACTTCATTATCGCAATGGTAGGGTAGATCGGCAGATAGTTTGAATAGACTCTAGAGTACTTTATATTGATGGCACCTCTAGCTGCACGTTGTTGACCAGTGTTTCGTTAACGTCGGTGGCATCTTCATTGTTTTCTCCATTCTAACCAGCCGGTCGTGGGACTTTAGGGGCTTTAACATCCCTTATGTCAAATTGTAGGATTGTTTTCCTACTCCGATCTCAGTCAATGGAGAACCAAGCTCATGCTATTATGTGGCTGATTGACGATTTGCGACAACTCGTCCATCTCTCTTCATTTTCGCGAGGAATTTTAGCTTCTTCGGGACATCGCCCAAACCCAAACCCTGGCATAAGGTCTCATGGGATTTCATGGGACGGGATCAGCCTCGCTAAGCTTACTAACTTAATTGGCCCTCCACAGAAAATTTGACCAATATTTCTTGCTTTATTTTCTAATTTGAAATACCGCGCTTTTCGAGGAGGAGTTGCTAGCGACCAGGCTTTTTTATTCACTTCACAACCTTGCTCATAAAAGTGTCGCTCGAGTAAGGTGTACTGTGGTTAAGTAAATTAGCCTCCTAGGCTCCCGACAAGATTCATCACCCTTCTTAGAAGCTTGGAACAACCTAAGAGGCATTTTAAGTAATCCTTGTGATCTAGAACAAATTGAAGTATTTTAATCTGCAGGCACCCTGTGTGCACCAAATAAATTGACTTCTGTACCCAAAGCGGGTACTTATGTGGGAGATATACCATATGTTTTCAAAATCGACCGTTTTCTGCTAAAGACCCAAAAATAGTTTTAAAAAAAGCGTTTTATTAGGGTTCCACTGTTAAAGAATTCATAATTTTCAACTGTAAAACCTTTGCGGTGATTTTTGCGTTTGTCACCAGAGATCATAGCTCTGTTCCAGAACTAAAAAGTTTTTACAATTTTTACCACTTTTACACATTTTGCGTTCCCGTACACAAAATTTATATGAAAATCGTTTACGACTTTTACAACTTTTACGACTTTTACCACTTTTTAAAGTACGGGAACAGGTCACATATGATTTCATAGATGACACTATTTACAGAGTTTTACAAGTGTTGCCAATTTATATGTCAAATAGTGCGATATCATATTTTGCACCTAAAAGTATGCTACGGTCAGCCGTAGATATGAATTTATAGGTTAATATAAGCTCTGTTCCTTTACGTGCAAGAATCTTCAAGTTTTACAACTTTTTACTCGAAAAGCGTTCCTTTACTTCAGACACCATACAATTCATATTGAAGCAGATTGCAACTTTTGCTACTTTTGCCGGTTTTACCACTTTCAAAAGTAAAGGAACATACCAATACTTGGCAATATTGGTAAATGTGTGTAATAATTAGAGATGGTATTTACCTGGTAAATACTAGAGCTGGCAAACTATCGATAGTCTGACTATCGTGTTGATCGCTGTCGTTAAGCTTTGTTCACATCGGAATCCAAGCCAATTATTATTCAAATAATTAACGACGTATAACCCAAAAAATATGTTTTTTTGACCGACGTAAGAGGTAGTTTACACTATCTATCAATGTCATATGACACGAAATAAAAACATTCCATATCTACCCATGCAGGCAATGTGGAGACGTAATTTTATTACAATTTTGCTGATGTAGACGCACAAAGTAAATGGCGTAAGGAAAATCCCCAATATTGCACATATTAGCGACTATATAATGATGGAAAATTTCATGTCATATGACATTTAGTTTACATGTAGTTTACCCTAAACGTTGTTTTTCGACAGCAATGAAAACGATAGTCAGACTATCGATAGTTTGCCACCTCTAGTAAATACCCATTTGTGGACATTTATTTTGGTATTTACTATATTGAATCGCCAATACAACGTCCCTAACCCAATTCCTGGGTTTAGATTGTGAAATCGTTTAAAAATGGATAGATTTACAATGCTTTAAACAAGTGGGTAAATACTAGGGGAAATACCCGAGTATTTGCCCAAATGTTGGGTAAAAACTCTTTAACTGGCGAACCACTTGACGTAGGCGGGTATTTACCCGATATTTACCCAATTTACCGGGTATTTACCCACTGTCCATCTCTAGTAATAATGGGTTCATTCGTCGTTTGTAGAATCCTTCTTATATCGTATATTTAAAGTCCGTTTTTGTTATCCCTTTAAGAAAAGTGGGGAAAGAAAGTTCGCATTACCAGAAATTTGTTATTATATCCTCCATTTACAATGAATGTCATATTATTTAAAAATAAGGCAATATCAAGCTAAAAACCCTGAATACTTCAAGTTTACACAAATCTGATTGGTTGATTTTAATTTGATGTCATTTTTCTTGGTTTTGGTGCAGCAGGAACACAAAGTTTCTGTTAAGTTATTTGAGACTTATTTTTAAAGCAAACTTGTAAGAATAATAAACGGATTAACTGTTCAATACTGACCAATATTTAACTACCGAAAGGTTATAATAATGGGCCATAGTAAGTTAACAATAGTGTGGTTACCTAATCCCATGACTTTTATCATTCTTAGGAAAACGTAATATTGGACATTTTAGGGGCGTCAAATAATCTCATCGCCAATGTAGGCATTACAAGCACCCTAAAATGTAGTCTTAAATTTTCTCCATAAAAGTCACAATTTCACTAAAATAAATGTTGATAACACTGAAAATAAAAACATGAAACGTAGCGATCGAACAAGGCGAATATATTACACAAAGTAATAAATTAGCAACTAAAAGAAAATTCTAACATAAAATATTAAGTATAAATAACTTAGTATAAGACATTTAAAAACAAGGAGTTTTAGACAAACAAAAAACAAAACGTAAATTTTCGTTTGTGTCAATTTATTATGATGAATTCAACGCTTCTTGGCCTTTGTTGTAATTACCAATCATGAGATCTTTTTTTAGAGCAGTGCCGAAAAATATTTACTTAAAGACCAACCAAGTTGAACGGTGGCAGTATAATGAAATATAACAATTTAATAATATAAATTGTATGATTCGAAACAGCATAAAAGTCGCCACAATATTTTCTCTTGGTAACAGCTACCCTGCTAAAACAAAATTCTTAATTCTTAATCAGCAGCCAACAACAAAAAACCGAAAATAGACAATAAAGCTAAATTTAAATAAAAAATGAAGCATATATTTTTTGAAATAGAAAACACAGTTATTTACAACAAAACCTTAAACAAAATGTTTAATATTTATTAACAGAAATATTTTTCTTATTAATCAAAAGAAAGAAAACAAAAAACACAAATCAATATATATTTTTAAAGCTATGAACACAAAATAATATGCCCCCCTCAACCAAAAGGCAAATTAAGCTTTTTTGTAAATATAGATGTTGATTATTTTGCATTTTTATTTTCTTATTAATTTTAAATATATATAATATATTAATTATATTAATTATATTAATTTTAAATATATAGTTTAAGAAGTATAAAATAAATCATTAATCAAAAATAATAGCTTCGAAAAAAAGAAGAAAAACAAAATTACATCTTCTCTGTCTCTGTTTAAATTAATAAATGTTTGTACAAATTTAGACTTTCAAAATAAAACTGAAAAACCCCCTACTTAAAAAGTTATGTTAAAAACATGAATCTGTCGCAAGACTAAAATCAAAAATAGTTTAAACAAATGGATATCTAAAAAAAGAAATAAAATGTATTTAATAAGAAAAATATAATAAAAATATTTGTTAGTTTATAAGCTTTGAATTTGTTATTGGATTTTATTTTAAGAATATGAAAAAACCGAGGTCCTTTGACTTAATTTAAAAAACATATATAATACCCACGTAAATATAAGCTAATATTACAAAATTTGTTGATGATGTTTTTTCTTTCGTTTTTCTTCGATTTCATTATTTTCTTTAATGTGTTGTTTTAATATTTATAATTTTTGTTTTTTTTTATTTTAATTTATTCATTGATGGCTAAACTTTTTGTATGAATTTATTAATTTTAATTACAATTGTTGTTATTATTTATTTAGTAATTGTTTTTTTTTTTAATTAATGGGACAAAACTGTGAAAATATATTTAATAAATTTTGTTTTAATTTATAACTTTATTTCATTTGTCCCATGTTATTTGTGTCCACATACAGTATGTATAATAAAAGAAATATAGCAACTAAAATTGTCTAAGAAAAAAAATAGAAACAAATAAAGAACAGTACATAAAATCGCAAATTGTAAACCCATAACAAACCAACCAACATATGGTGGTACACCAAGAAAGCAAATATTCATGGCATTATTTAATTAATAAAGGAAAACGAATAATAAACCGAAAAAACATAACATCTGTGTTTTATTTATTTTGTGTTAAAATAAAAGGTTTGTATTTAAATCGAAAGAATGACTAATAAAAACCATAATGACTTTAGCTATATTCATAAAATGAAAGTCAATATTGACGAGTAGTCAGGGTAAAGTGGAACGGTTTATTTCAAGAGAATTCCCTAATTTTAAAGGGCTTTGGAGCTCATGTTATTGTTATATACTCGCAAAATGTCAATTAAAGCCAAGTCGTTCCTAACGAAAGACAAGTAGTTATGTCACATGGTTTTCATGAAAGATCCAACATTTAAGAATATGGAATGTGCTATAGAGCAAATTGCCAAAAACAAATGGAACATCAGACGGAGAAAAATTCCATTTTGTCAAAAAAAAAATATATGAACTTCAACGAAAGGCATGTCTAAAACTGTAATTATTTCACAGAAAAAAAAATAAACAAACGACCGTATTACATGCAATCGCTTAAAAACCTCTCATTTCGAATTTGCCTCATTTAAACAACAAACACACCCATATCTGGGAGTTATGCCATATGTTTTTAAATTCGGAAGTTTTAAGTTGTAGACCCAAAAAATATATTAAGAAATAATTCGTTTTATTAAGGTTCCACTGTTAAAGAATTCGTATTTTTCAACAGTAGAACCTCGGTGGTAATTTTGTATTTGTCTCCAGAGATCATATGATTCAATAGATGGCATTATTTACACGAATTTACCACTATATTAACATGAAAAATCACACTTAAATTTGACTGTGGCATAGTTTTAGGCGCAAAAGAAATTATCGCACTATTTAACATATACATTGGCAACACTGGTAAAACCATGTAAATAGCGCCATCTATTGAATCATATGATCTCTGGAGACAAAAACAAAATGGCCACCGAGGTTCTACTGTTGAAAAATACAAATTCTTTAACAGTGGAACCTTAATAAAAACGCATTATTTTTCAACATATATTTTTGGGGTCTATAACATTAAACTGTCGACTTTGAAAACATATTCAATTGATGGATATCACAGATTTATTTGATATGGGTAAACTAATATATAGCCGAGAGTTAAAATTAAAAAAAAAAAAATACTAAACCCGAGCCAGTGACTTTAATGTGCAATATTGTACAAATATCGACTTTTAAGATTCAAAAACAATACTTTTATTAGTAACAAAATAAAGTGACTATTTATCTTCCTGGTAGTAGAATATGGATTCCGTGCCAAAAATGTTTTTTTCATTTTAAAGCAAACAAGTGAAAACGGCAGTAAGTATAGCCTTTGTACCCATTGTTGGTACCCTCCATCCACCATGTGGCTAACATTTGAAAAATATCAAAAATCACGCGGCACCTTTCTATGAAGACGAAATAAAAACTTGGACCTATTGCGACAAATCTCTGCAGGAATATTGTTTACCCCAAACGAGTACTAAATTCCACACTCATACTATTTCGGTTGGATAATGCGGCTAAAATCTTCAAAATTCTTTCAAAATTCAGCAGGATCCGTTCAATGGGGCTACACAAAAACGTGTACATATTCCTACAATTCATTGCAAGAATGTTTTGTGCCTCCGACGGAGACTAAATACCCAAATTTCTGGGTGAAAGTTTTGTAGCCTCAACGAAGACTAAAAATCTAATATCAACCATTTCGCTGATATTACCCCCATTATATCACCGACATATATCGCACACATTCTTCTTTCGACATACAGTAACAGGCTGTTAATTATTCTGATGGCTACACATTTAGGGGTCGATTATGGATGGCAATTATCGTTGAGTGGAGTTGTCAGTTGTCAAAATTACTTTATGTATGGCAGCCTTCAACTGAAGTTGCGAATATCAGTTGACGAACCGGCTATTTTTCAGCAACCAGTTATTTTTAGTTGCAGTGAATATTTTTGAAGAAACAAGAATCAAAATTGAAAGGAAAAAACATTTTCTTTACAATTGTTGATTATTTGGATGATTAATTAATATTGTGTATCAAAAATATATTGGAAATAACTACAAAACAACAGTTGGATAAATTGAGTGCAAATCCAATGTGCACATGGGTTCCATCTATACAGCCGACTACACCAGGGAATTTCGTTTTTGAATAAAAATGATTTTTCTTTTGACTTTTTTCCTCCTCCGTCATCTTCGAAACGATCCAATTTGTCCTCTATCAAGTGGACAACTTCCTTCAATACGTTCGACAATGTAGATTGAGCCATGCAATTGTTGTAATCATTGCCATGGGACTTTTGGAAACTTCCCTCCGCAAAAAATCTCAACGCAGCGCACACTTTTAAAAGTGGGGGTATTGCTGTTGATCTGTAACTTACATTGAAGTCATCCTTTAACGTTTCCACAATGTAAACTACGGCATCCTTTGGCAATCGAAAATACGCCTTAAACCTAAAATAATTTACAGTTCATACAGATCTTTCCAGCATGAGATTCAACTTACAGTGCAGATGGCAATTCCAATGGATTCTACTTGTCCCTTAAATTTCTTCTAATAGATGTCATGGCCTGTACATTTTCTTAATCATCAAAAAATAATTCCACTGAACTTATTTAAAATAGTTTTTTTTTGCTAATTGTGCTTTTTGGATTTATGTTTAGTTCACAAGTCTGAAAAAACACTGATCGATAACACGTTTATCGACAACCCAGTTGGGTTGACATCAATAATACAACATTTCGGGCTCGATTATGGATAGCAACTCAACTGTAGTTGCGTTGCCAGATGAGAAAATCATACAATTAAATTAACTGAAAGGACAGAATTTTTTTAAATCCATTCAATATCAGTGTTTTGAACCTTCATCTATTAATTTATTTGTGAAAAAGTATGAATTTCAATGCGGAAATGGAAAATTCTATTATTAAATTTGCTGTCGGCAACGCAACTGGAGTTGGGTTTCTATTCATAATCGACCCCTTCATCTCAGTTGTGCTGACAACTGACAACGCAACTCAAGTTTAGTAGCAATGCCTAATCGACCCCATTCTCTCAAAAATACATTTTTTATTACTATTGACACAACAAATATGTGGGTGTTATGTAATTTGTTTCCAAAATCGACAATTTTAAGTTGTGGATCCAAAAATATTATTTTAAAAAATGTATGTCGTTTTATTAGGGTTCCACTGTCAAAGAATTCGTGTTTTTCAACAGTAGAACCTCGGTGGTCATTTTGTATTTGTCTCCAGAGATCATATGATTCAATAGATGGCGTTATTTACACGCATTTGCCACTGTTGCCAACTATATCACCTAAAACTCATAACTACAATTCACCTTGGCATACTTTTAGGCGCAAAATAGGTTATCACACTATTTGATAGATTGGCAAACACTGGTAAAAGCACTTGGCACGTTCGCGGACGCAAAAAAAAACTCAGAGAAGTGTAAAAAATGTCACCGAATTTTTTCGAAATTAGTTTTTTTTTTGTATTTATTAATTAATTATTAATATTATTATAATTTTTTATTTATTTTATTATGGATATTTATGAAATAAGTCGTATTATGTAAATTAATCACAAAAACATACGATTATGTACAAGTAAATGATTAAAAATTTACTTTGGATGTGAATGCTATAGCATTCACGTTATCCTACGTCACCACCAAAATTAATACTATAGCATTCACGTCCGTGAACGTGTTAAATAGCAACATAAAAAGTATAAAAAGTGCTTACAACCACTTCAACTATTTCAGATTGAAGCTGTCACTTAAATTTTAATTATATAAATCTTATTTGCTATTAAAAGGCTAGGCGATGTTCTTACCTATTGTAGCTGATGATATTGTATCAGTTAATTTTATCCATCTTAGTGGACCGTTGATTGTATCTCTACCCATTAAAAAATTAAATTTTACAATCTTTTTTCTTAAATATTTTATTTTTTCATTTATTTAATATTTTCATCATTTCTTTTGTTGTTGTTTTTTTACATATAATCAATTCAATTAAAAGTAAATCATTAAAATTATATTAAAGTTGTTTGTTTTAAGTTGTTTTGT
This sequence comes from Musca autumnalis, assembly GCF_047663935.1. Classification (NCBI taxonomy): domain Eukaryota; kingdom Metazoa; phylum Arthropoda; class Insecta; order Diptera; family Muscidae; genus Musca; species Musca autumnalis. Next base: position 252,993,834 of record NW_027411644.1, read on the forward strand.
TTGTTTTAGGGGATAGAGAAAATATAATATAATAATATTAAACATTGTTTCTTTGTTATTTGTATTATTTATTCTATTTCCACAACAGTTTTGTGAAAAAATTTTGCAATTACAATATATAAAGGTATATATAAATATCATTGAATTACATTTGCCGTTTTTTGTTTAATAAATAAAAGAAATTTTTAAAACAAAATTCAGAATTTTAAGCAAACAAAATAAAAAAAGAAAAAAAAAACGTATTTGGACTCAAAAATACAACAAAAAATTAAGGGATAATTATGCTAAATATGTTTGCTTGTTGTAATGGTTTTAAGAAATCGTTAAAGAAAAAAATATAATAATTTTACAAATATATTATAAGGTATGTGTGAATATTTCTTTCATTTTTTATATGTTTTTTTTGCATGATACGAAAGTAAGTCACCACAAGATTTGATAGCTTAAAATTATTTCTATTAAAAAATCAAATGAATAAAAAAAGAAAAACAACGTAACTTAAAATGAAAGGTGTTTTCTAAAATATTACAACTAAGAAATTTAAACAAAAATAATTATTTAAAATAAAGAGGGGTAGGAAATTACAAATCATATAATTTTTTTCTTGTTAGCAATGAACAATGTGTGGGAGGATTTTCATACATTTTTACTAGACTAATACAAAAAAATATGTATCCTTGTTTAAATAACACTGTGCAACACTGAAAATGCAAACAACTTCAAGTGGGCATTTTCTGAAAGTACATATTGAGACTACAAAACCCCTAGTTGGGTTTCGTGTTTTTAGATCGGGTTTGGATTTTATGGCCTCATCTATACCGGGCTAAAACTACCCTTTTTTCCATTGATCCGGCCTTTATCTCCGAAACTAATAAGAATTTTGCTTTGCGGTGTTCAGCAATATTGTAGTCCTAAAGTAGTAGAACTTAAGTGTCGAATGAATGATCTAGGAAAAACCGCACCTAGCGCATCAAAATTAATAAAATATATAAAAATTTACATAATTTCTGGAATTATGGTCAGTTACAGCCAAACTATTGAGAGTTGAATAAATATCCTTTCGCAAAAATTTGCCAAATCATGTGCTCAGCAATTCTATAGAACATTCTGAAACTGTAAAACAATTATTTCATGTTGTTAAGGCGGTATTTCATATCATACTTTATACTAAACATACTTTAAACAACGTTCACACAGGCTGTTTATTCTCATATTTGAAATTTCAATGGAATGTTGATATATTTATCAAATTGTCGTTGAATAACATACTACAAACAACGGGATAGAGGCATTTTACAACAATGATATGTTCTGAAGAGTTGTCTATTACATTCCAGCGAATATTTTTCTCAAAGATAACATTAAGAAAAATCTAACCGTTTTGGAGATATGGTGCGAAATATATCAAATTGCGGAATTTTTAGATATATTATAATATTTGAGGCAATAAATGAGGTTATTCATGTTCATTATTTTTCCATATACTTTCTTCTTTTTATTATCTACAAGTTTGCTGCGGATGCCATGGAAAGATTCGTATTGGTTCCAAAGATATAGCCCCGATTTGCTTTAAAAAGTAAATATTTAACCATGTTAAGATAGGGCCATAAACTCTGAACCCGATCTAACAAAACAAAACCCAAAGAACGTTTTCGTCTATTGGATATGTACTTTCATAAAAACTACATTAGAAGTTGTTTGCACAAAATTACCTTGAAGATGTTGCACAGTGTAATTTTGTTTTTCAGAAAAATTGGTAGTGTTGCCTTTGCTTTTATAATATTTTTTTATTATTGTTTTAATTTATTAATTATTATATAAAATTTAATGATTTATTTTGTTGACTACATGATTTGTTGTTTTAATGATTACAAAGTTTAAAAATGCTACAAATTTCCAATATACTTGCCGAGTTTGGCATAACATAGACTATAGACACTAATGAGGTCATTTTAGGTCCAGTTATTTCACAATATTTTGATTGTGAAAAAACTTCGTATACAATTTTCTGTGGCTGTAAAAAGTATATAGCCTGCTTATGAACAATTTGCAAGTATTCTTGGCCGTAGCCTGCTTTGTTGTCTCTTAATACAATATTATTTTGTAATTTCTTATGAATTTTTACTAAAAAAATTAAAAATAAAAAAAAGAATATACTCTTAAAAACATTTATTGTATAAAATGTTTTATTGTTGTTGTTGATGATGATACTTCACATTTGAACAGTCCTTCGCAGTTTGTTGTTTGTTACACATTAAAATTTAAATAAAGATGTTTTATGTATGGTATTTTGTTGTTGTTGTTGTTGTTGTTGTAGATGTGTAGATGTATGTAGTGTAGTGTATTGTGTCTGGTTTTGTGTATGAGGTGGAGAAAAAAGAGCTAGAATTGTTGCAACGTTTTCTTTACAAAATCAAAATTGATTTAAAATATTTCAACAACAAAATATATGCTTCTTGCTGTTGTTGTTGTTTTGGTCTCTATATTCATTGACTGACTGATTGATTTATCCACATATGCCATGATAATTTGCAGTAAAACCTTATTTGCTTAATACTTCTTTCTTAACATCTTTCTTGGCTTCTCTTTAGTTAAATGAAGTACGAGTAGTAGTAGTAGTAGGTAGGAGTAGTAGTATAAAATATGATGAGGTGTGTGGAGTACAAGTAGAGGGGGGATGCTACAGAATTGCTCTATATCCTGTAATATTATAATGAAACAACATTTTTATAGAATTATTTTATATGTCTGTATGTAGTATATACACTTAATTAACAAAATTATTGATGTCACATAAAATAAATTTATGTTTGGAGACAACTCGAAAGGGAAACAAAAAAATAATAATAAAAATATATTATTGTTTTAATAAATTTGTAAGTTCGTTCGAATATACATATCTAAAAAAAACTTTCTTTAACTAGATTTTGTAAGTTTGTTTTTTTTTAAGGGTATTCATAAGAATCCTTTGTTGACGATTTGGTTATTTATTAATTAAACATTTTGTTATTATTAAACGCAATAAATTTAACAAATGGAGTTAATTTGTTTTCAAACATTTTACACAACTTCATAAACGATAGGCTAAAAAGGGAGAACGCACTAACAATAAACACACAGATTTATTAGCACAGCGCAAAGACATATAACGTCTAAAAGTGTACGTTTACAATAAGGGAACTTTTTTTCTTGGTTTCTATATGGTCAACATGTTACACTGATTATATTTTCTTTAACACATTGTTTAGACAAGAAGATTGTGGGATGTTAACAACACAATTCAAAATCTTAAGGAAAAGTTTCAATATAAGTTAAAATTTGTTTCCATCTGTAAGTTGTGTCGAGATTGAATGAATTCTCCTTCATTTAAATAGATTTTAATTTTTTATATTTAATTGTTAAATCTTTTTTTTTTGGCTATGTTCCCATACAACTTGGATCACTTCTGGTAAATTTACTAAATAGTGAAGTTTCTCCAAAAAAATTATGGCAATATCGCTATGATTTTTTTGTGATTCATAAATGTATATTGTGAACCGATATAACATAGCCAAAAATACATATATGCATAATCGTAAGTCAATTCCTTTACGTTTAAATTAAAGATGTGTGTACATTTTTTTTTTTGCAAAGATATCAAAATTTTTCCATTGATTCTACGATCATATAACGGTACAACCCACATTTAGACAATTTGAAAGCTTTAGTTAAATTTTTAGTGACATTTGCTGTATTTAGTGTTCATCTTCAGAACATCAAAGACTGTTTATGACCGAACATAACCCCACTTCTACTTGTTTCCTATAGGAGCTCTTCCAGGTTTTATGTAAATGTAATTAATTTAAAAACAATTTCAATTAATTGTTAATTAAATAACAAAGTTATTATTATTATAGATGTTTTCCTTATTTTACAGATATTAGAAGTAGAATGGTTCAAAAGCAATGGGGAAAAACTTAGAAATATTTTTTATTCCGAATCTAGTAAATACCTAATGCCATTCAAAATGATGCAAAAACAATAGTGATTAGCAGTTTTCAAAATCGTATATACAATTTGAACTTATAGTAAGTTTACATTTTCGAAATCCACTCGATTGCAACTGTCAATTCCATTGCTTAAACGTCAAATGAAATCCAATGGATTTCAGATGAGTTTTCATTTGACGTATACGCAAAGGAATTGACAGTTGAAATCGAGAAGACTGTGATGTAGGACCTAATTTATAATAAAAAAACTACACTACCAATTACCATTCCACCCTGCAAGATTTAAATGACAGTCAACATTGATGTTTCGAAGACTTTCTCTCAATTAATACTCACTACATCTTGAGAAGACTAACAGCCTGTTTTACTATGTCGAACGTAAATAAAAACGAACGAAAAATAACTAAACTCGTGTATAACTTTTAAATTTTGTAGTTGTTTTAAAGCAAACACAAAGTCAATATTGGCATGAAAACCAAAGTTTAGGTGTTTTTTCGTTCGCAATCATTTTTTTTCGACATACCCCCATTGTTATAAGTCATCTTTTGTTATATTTTGGATTTACCGAACAGATTTAAGGCGTTCCGGCTAACTTAAAGTTAAAAGTGATGATTGAATTTCAAGGAGGAGCTTCTTGTCATTAACTTTCAATGCGAAATTATATTTTTATTGCCTCCAAATTAGTTTATTTTGCATTTTCAAATCCATCAGATAGTAAAAGAACACATGTAATAATGGCCCATAGTGAAACAGGCCCTTAGGCCATCTTTATATTATAGCATTTTGCAGGGTTAACCTTCTTTATGAGGATTTATTTGAAATATGAGCAATGAAACTGACATTTGAAACTCAGGGGGTTTGTTAAATCCGGTTATATATAATCGTACTATAAGGCTTGAATATGATGTTTTGATAATCTTATTAATTAATTATAAATGTTCAAATATGGGACATTTCTCACTTTCACCATCTTGCTGCCCAAAATTCAAATTATAGAAAAGTGAAAAATCATTTATTTCAAAAAAAAACTGCTATAAAAATCGATCTATTTGGAAAACTATTGTAAGGTCGAACTATAGGACAAAATTTTACTTAGGAATCCATTAGAAACTGATTAGAATAAAAAGGTTTTTTTAGCTTTTATTTCCCAGCAAAATGTTGGTTTACAAAGAAGTTGAGAAATTATGAGTGCAAATGCTTCCGACCTACATCTATTTACCTGAAAGAAGTCATGATATTCACAAGGACGTGGTAGGGCTAGGATGCAGTCTATTTCACATATAGATCACGCCTTTAGCATGACTCTAAGAAAGTGAATATAGAAGCATTTGTTAAAATGTTTTTAATTTCTAAACATCATACAAGAGCAATTAGGATTTTTTTAGAAGTTTTTTAGAAAATTTATTCAAAAAATACCTTAATATTAATTTATTTCATTTTTAACAAAGGCCGAAAGATAACACTGTGCAACACTGAAAATGCAAACAACTTGTAATGGACATTTTCTGAAAGTACATATAGAGACTACAAAAACCTTAGTTTGGTGTTGTGTTGTTAGATCGGGTTTGGATTTTATGGCCTCATCTAAACCGTGCTAAAATGAGCTTTTTCCACTGATCGGACCTTTATTTCAAAAACTAATAAGAATTTTGCTTTGCCGTCTTCAGCAATATTGTAGCCCTAAAGTAGTAGAACTTATGTGTAAAGTAGATAAACTACGAAAAACTGCATCTAGCGCATCAAAATCGTTAAAACATAGAAAAGTTTACACAATTTCTGGAATTCTGGTCAGTAACAGCTAAACTGTTGGGAGTTGAACCAAGTAACCTTTCGCAAAATATTGCAAATAATGTACCCACCAATTCCTCAGAACATTCTGAAACTATAAAATGATTATTTCAGGTGGTTTACGCGGTATTTATTAACATACCTTCTAAAAACATATTTCAAACAATGTTCACACAGCCAGTGTATTCTCATATTTGGGATTGTTGAAATATTTATCAAATTGTAGTTGTAAACTATTCTAGAAAGAACGCCATAGAAGCATTTTACAACAGTGAAATGTTCTGAAGTTGTGAAGTGAAATATTGTGAGTTGTGTATTACATTCCAGTGAATATTTTTTTCCAAAGATAACATTAAGAAAAATTTAACATTTTTGAAAATACGCTGCGAAATATATACAAATTATGGAATTTTTAGATAGATTATAAAATTTGAGGCAATAAATGCAGTTTTTCGAATTCATTATTCCTACAAATATGTTCTTCCTGCTCTTATCTATGAACTTGCTGCAGTGGTGAACACAAGAATCGTATTGGTTTCTAAGATACAGCCCCGATTTGCGTTCAAAAGTCGATATTTAACCATGTTTAGATGGGGCCATAAAATCCGAACGCGATCTAAGAAAACAAAACACAAATATGTTTTTTGCCTATTGGTCCTCTACTTTCAGAAAAATCTCGACAAACGTTGTTTGCACGCGATTAGCTCAAAAATGTTGCACAGTGTAATTGAAGTTGAAAAATTATACTGTTCTGAGCAGGGTTGTTCTAGATGTACTTCATTGTCTATCATAAAATCCATTCGTTATAATGGTATAAAACTGACATTCCTAACCATGTTTTTGCACAATTTAGATATCAATGTATAGGAAGTTCATAAATGTATTTTCAATAAATTCTCTGATTTGCATATTTTTCGGATGTTGTTAAATGAAGTAGTGGAAGTACTGGTTCATCATGAACTACATCAATTTTATTCCGCTGGGTTATAGTAATCACCAATACATTTATAATTAATTGTCTAATAAACTTTCTATGAATTGATCTTTTAATAAAGTATGTACAACAAAAAAGGAAAGCTCTAATTTACCTTTTCGGTATAGTTTGAATATTCCTTAATTATCTTCTCCATGAATTTTATGAGTGAAATTATCTTATTGAATGTATGATATAAGCCGTTCACTTTATTACCTATTACCCGCAAAGGGTAGATTTGTATAAAGATTACTATAAAAGACTTTCTTTTAGATGATTCGAGGTATTGTAAAGACATCGGAAATCAAGTAATGTCAAACAATACATTTGCTTTAAGTAAATATTATCGAAATGTATGGAGATATGTGAATGATATATTTTAAAATAAAAAGTTTGAATTTTAAACAAAAAAAATAAATCTCGAGGTCGTATAAACTGGAGCTTAAATAATTCTATAAACAAAACGAAAGTAAAGAGGTCGAACAAAACCCATAATTAACACAAAAAAATAAAATAAAATAAAAAATATATAAAGAATTTTATAGACTGTAGGAGGATGTCGGGAAATTTTGAAACATTTTAACTACATAGATACATAAACTCGGCCGATTTCGGTCGTTAACGATGCTTGAGCTTACCCAACACTGAATGAGAATATGTCTCGACTATAAGCAGATTGGCTTTATCGACAATTTACCATCACTTATAAAACCAAATTTGGAATAAGCATTGATCTTCTTGTTCATCATACTAAAACCGACCGACAATAATAATAATAATAATAAATAAATCCTTTAAATATTTACAGCCAGTGTCTATAGTTACTTAAAATTCTTGTGGGCCAATTTTGACTTAAGCATATTTTTAATACTTGTGGTGTTTTTTCTTATATTTGCTGTTGTTTAGTTGCAGCAATGCAATCTTATTTTGTAGTAATTTGAAACTCTCTGGGGGAAATCTGTACAACTAAAAAACAGTTACAACATTCTACTATAGAAAACGACATCTGAAAAGGGGTTATCTCAAAGAATACCATAAATTAGATTCAAATAGAAAATACTTGACAAACAAATGTTTATTTTAATAAATAATGGTGGTAACCTGACTTTGGATTTAGTAGTAAATATCGTATATTATGTGTAACTAATAGTAATGAGGCAAACGCAACAATTGGTGTAACGTGCAAAATAGAAAAAATTTATTCCACTGAACTGGAACGAACTGCTTAGTTTTTCAATCATTAGTATTATATTGGTTAAAAAGACAGATCTGCGGTTAATATAAAAAAATAGAAAGAAAATTAAGTTAAATATCTTTCCTTCTTTGCAAGAGATGCATAACATATGTTACACAAATACTATACATGGTATTATTATTCTGTAATTAGCAATTGATGGTCCATGTTATTTATAAATTAAAGATATATTTATCTGAAATCTATTATTGACATGTTTCTGTAAAACATTCAATCACGAAAAGCAAAAAACTCCTCTACAACTCTTTTGTGTTTTCAAACAATTTCTAATAGTAGAATGGGGGTTCAGAATGGATTTGTTTTGTTCGTTAGTTGTTCATAAAGGTGTACGAAAAGTCTCTGCCTGATATTCATCTTGAAATAGAATGAATCGATTTAGTGGACAATTTAATTTGGCCTATAAGTGGGTGTGTCCATTATTTGTGCCTCAAATAATAGTATGAGTGCAGTACATTTGCATAAAAAGGCGATAATTTAAATAATCTGAATGCTTTAATGACAGCGACTGAAGTAGGCCAGTTGTTTAGTATTTATATCTTCGGACAAGATGAAGCTTGGCAGAAAATAATCCCCAAAGACACCAATAGGATACTACTTAATATTGTGTTCAATGCAGATCCCAAAGTTTTAAATAAGATGACAGATGTGATAACTACTACAGATTGATAATGTGAAGGCGCAGGAGAAAATGCTACAGTTGGCCATCTCCTTTGAAGCTGTCCTTTGTTGAAATCAAAAAGGTGTAGGCTATTTATTAATTAAAAGTTAGATATTTCTACCTTACCAAACATCGATCACTTTAAAACTTTGCTAAAGTCCTCTCGTGGACCAGCAAACGCACTTAACATTTTTCTCTCCTATCCATATCACTGAATAATAATCTGCACAATTCTCTACTTCTCCATCTCTAAAATAATCTGGCTTGTTCTGGAATCACAGTGTATTTTATACACATTACATATATTTCAAAAAATGTCTGCCAATTTGGCATTTCAAGAAAAATAGATTTTTTAAGCGAATTTTTTTGTGTCTTGAATTTTTAATAAGTTGGGCATTAATTAAATTTTTGCATACTTTTTGAGAATATATTAAACTTCGGTCATAAGTATTTCTTGGCGGACATATTTCATTAGTTTGTATCAATCAAAAACATGAATTTATCCGGCTCCCATTAAAAACTGACAGTCAATGCACTTTTGGACAATTTTCTGACAAATAAAAACTTTTGTTTAGCTAATAATGTTTAAAATACAATATATGAAGTATTATTTAGAGATTAGGAAAGTAATTATACAGCTAGACTTTGATATCAACGAAATAGACCTCGATGACTGTCAGTTTTGTTGGTCAGTGTAGTACACACTGTTTAAGAAAATGGCAGTGTGTCTGACACACCAAAAATAGGCCTAATGTGCGTTGCAAAAACGCCATGTCTGTGTTCGTTAAACTTGAATCCCTGATGTGAATGCAAGCCTAAATACCAAGGATAAATACAATGGCCCAATAGTATCCGAGTGGAGTGGCTGACCTCGCATCCTTAAACCTTATCTGAACAGAGTAATCCAGTGAAAGAGGGCACGACATCAAATCTGAAAAGTATTATGCAACGTTCATTGCAAGAGGTTTTTAAAACCCACCAGATCAACATGTCAGTAAAGTGATGTGTGGGTCGTATCACCCCAACATTTACATTGCATTTACAATTGATCGGTATAAAGTTTTCCTTTAGGGATATTATGACGGCTTGTGTTTACACTATTATAAAGTGGTTTCCACTGGGCTGATTCAGTTTTCGGTATTTTTATAACTGCTAATACAATATTTACACACAGTAATTATTTTTTAGATTTGTTTAACATCCCTCACTTAATACGTTCAAGCTACTTTACTTTATATCGAATTTGTTATTTTAAATTTAAACTGCAATATACAGTACTAAGGTCGAGACTGGACATCATGCAAATTTAAATAAATAAAAAATCAACCACTCTACTATGGGCTTACTATTATACAATTTCAATATTCTACAGAAGCTTCAACTACTACAACGAATTTGGAAAATAAGTTCTTTGAATATTGCGCCAATAAAACTTATATTTTTTGTTTTCATTAAAATTTTGTCACTCTATTTACTCTTTTTCTATATCCAAAGTGTGAAAGGAAACGAATTGTGGAAAATTTTGATTCAATACTTTATTTTTATGTTTTCTTTTCGCAAAACAGAAATTTATTACAAAATTTTGAAGAAAAGGTCCAATCAGTTTACACGCGTGATTTTTTTTTGCATGAACAAAAAGAAAATTTTAAAAATAAAAATTCAGTTGTAGTTTCTTGGTTCTTTCATTCTTACAACTTATATAATATATGTATGTATATAGAGAAAAAGGGTATAAGGTAATTGTATGTATCTATAATGAATTATAAAGTACACTATTAAAAATAAGGTATAATTCTAAGAGGAAGTTAAAATTAAACTAATTCAAACAAAACTATATAAAATGGCCAAAAGATTACATAGCATTTAAGTTAGTTGAATGGGAAGTGGAACTTAACCAAAAAAGGGAAATTAAGCAAATTAAATGTAAACCAAAATTAAAGGGGAAATAAAGAAAAAGAAGAAAAAAAAAAACTTAAACAAAAATAAACTTAAGCACAGATTTCAATAAGAAAGCATTTTTATACATGTTTTTTATTACATATTTTGCAAATGTTAGTTCTGTTCAATCTGTGTAATTTAAAAATAGAAAAAAAATTGAAAAAAAGCATAAAGCCATTTGCATATAATTACAATAAAATAGTAATCAATTATAGAAATGGGATGGGTACAATGGTTGGTTGGAAGCTAAAAAGGAGGGTTTTGAAAAAATTAGTCTAAAAATTTTCAATTACAAAATAAACATTTGTAATATTTTAAAATAGTTAATAGTTTTTTTTTTTAAATATCTAAAAAAAGAAAGAGCTCCCAAATTTTTTGTTGTAAATGTTGACAATTACAATGGTCACTACTATTTTGTTGAAAGTTTTACATTCATAAGCATTTAATATAGCTGATCGTTGATTCTAGTTCTTTTCTTAACTTTGCTACATGGGGCTGCCTGGCTGTGCATAATAGTCTGTGTGTTTTGTTTGTTCAGAAAAATATCCCATTTCAATATTTGCATTACTTTGCTTGTTTTTTTTGGGATGAAAATATTTAAAAATGTTTTTTGTTTTTTAATATTAATTAATGAATTGATTGATTGTTTTTTGTTTGTTGTTGTTGGTTGATTAAGTAAAATGTTATGTATTGATGCTGTTTGTTTGTGTTAATTTCCAAAATAAAATTGGATGTTATTAATTAATAATAACCAAATCGTGCCAATTCTCATCTTGATAAGCTGTGAGAACGTTCGCGGCTGCTGCTACCTGATGAGGCGGGTTGCATATTTTTGACGGCGGCATCACCCAAACGTTGATGTGGTGGGAGTTTATCAAAGAATGGATGACGTAAAGCTTCTCCTGTTGTTGTAGTAATTTGTTGGTGGGGGGAAAGATAAAAAGAATTTAAATAATTAGTTAGAAAGATATTAAAATGTATTATAATGATTTGTTTCCAGTGATTCATACCTTGTTCAAGTCTAATAATAATAAGGATTATACGATTTGGATTGTAATATACATAATTTTGGTATTCAAACTAATTCTACCTGAATCATGTAGCTGTTTAAAAGAGACAATTATAACCCTCTCTTATACCTCGGCAGGGATAACGATCATGACGCGATTCGGGGCTTAAAGCCACAACGTTCTTTACGTAATGCCCTGCAGGCGTCAGAGATCAGACGATCGTGTGCCTATCGGTGTTCCAAGGTTTCATTGACGACAAAATCCCATCAACGTTCACAAAAAATGATAAAACCAGATCCGGGAGATTCAGTCTATGGCCGACGGGACAGTAGTTTAGAGAAGAGACGGACTTGCGGTGCCCAACATATATTTGGCGGGGAAGAATGGTCTAGCGAAACAAAGCAAACAATTGCTAGTCTTTATGGAACAAACGGTGCCCGTGAGTCTCAACCGGGTTAGTGGTTCTGTTGAGGACAGCCCCATCTAGTAACGCGAAATGGATGCCAGGGGAAAAGAGGACTTGCCGTAGATTAATGGCCTATCTCAGAATGTTCGTTAGCAGGAAACTCTTGCCCATCTCAATGAGAGAGTACAGATTGTTCAGATTATTACTCTCAAGGTGTCGACCCAGCAAACTAAATGTCGGATGTCCGACACATCGAAATAATTTCGGAAGCAAAATCGTTCAGATGTCGTTTAAATTTCTATACGATTTTTCGTAGATGAATTAGTTCAGATTTCGTTCCGATTTCGGGAAGAATGTCGGAAGTAAATTTCTCTTCGAATATGCTAATGTTTTTGTTCCGATTTCGGTATGCCGGAAACAAATTTCCCTTCGCACAAGAACCACCTTTTGTATATATCTAACAAGCAACATTTTAGTTTGTTGTCGAAAAACAAAATGGTTGGTTACAAAATTCGCATATACAATTTTTAAATATTTTAGATGTGAAGAAATCTTTACGAAGATTCGGAAAGTACCTCAGATTTTCATACGACATTATTCCGAAATCGTTCAGAAATCTGTACGGAAATTCGAAGGAAAAAATTCGGATTCCGAATTTCCCAAGGATTTTCTTCGGAATTCTGACCGAAATCGATCCGATTTCGCTTCGACATTTCGTTCCGAAATTATGTCAACCACTTCATACAACTTTCGTTAAGATATCGTTACGATTTCGGATCCGAAATCAGACGCAGCGTCCGAATTTTGTTCAGATTTCGTTACGATGTCGGTACGATTGGTTTGCTGGGGAGACACCTTCACTAGCACAGGTGGCATATTGAGTTAAACATAAACCCCAATAGCTCCTAAATGTCACATCGGGAATGATGTTGATTTGGCTCAATCTCCCATGGTTGATTCATCCAAGATAAACCAACGACGCAGTGGACTGGAAAGGCTTACTGAGCACAGGTCTTCACAACTGGGAGTGTAAATCCGCCACAAAAACAAGATGAAAATAGTTATTTCCAAACCCTCTTACTCCCCTGCTTGCTATCAAATGAACTGAGAGCCAGAACGATACTACTAGCAAGGTAGCTTCACAAACTACGCAAAGTTACAAGGTATCTTCCAGATCTCACCTCACGAGTAGCAACTCTGAAAAGAAGAGCACCAAACGTCCAATGGATCCACACGAGCTTTGAGTGGGCGTTATCCATAGAACTGACCCTCATGGCAAAATCAGTGGATGCTGATCGTAGATCGTATACAAGACATTGTACTCTCTGGCGATGGGGATCCTCCAAAACATACCCTTTTACTGCAGTCAGTCAAATTATCTGATGTGAGAAAAGGAAATCTTTGAACTTCCTTATTCCGGCTGTCAATAGATACTCAAATCAGGGACTATAGTATCAAAAGACGCGTGAAGGTACGCTTCACTTTGGTCGGTCTTGGATAATACTCCGTCTCACACCAAGGCAGTAGAAGAACATATGCAGGAACCACTTCGCATCATGCAGATCAATTTGCTACATTGCAAAGCGGCGGTTTCCTACTTCTTGTAGCCTGGATGAAGTCTGAAGTTGACATTGTTCTAGTCCAGCAGCCATATTTTTAAACAATAGGATTGCTGGGCAAAACGATTGCAACTATGCCACCCTCAACCAACATGCAAGTGGAGGCTGGTGTGAAACCTCCGCTTTGTCACTCCATAGACAAACTCACCAGGTTCTACGTTGAGAAAACCAAAAGAATTTGGCAAGATGCTCCTGGATGTCGGGTTGCAAAGTCAATCTGGCCGGAAAATCCGGCGCGTAGAACTGCTTCCCTTCTCTCGTTGTGCAAGTCGGAGATCAGAGCTGTTGTAGGGATAATTACTGGTCACTGCAACATTAGATCTATGACTTGCAAATGGGATAACAGCAGCAGTGAATACTGTAGGCTGTGCGAGTACGTGGAGGAGACGGAGACAATTGAGTATCTTCTCTGTCTGTGTCCCAAAAGACATTAGCTTTTTGGCGTTCACAAGACGGAATCCCTATCTCACTTCTCCTCTTCCGACCCCACAGCCTTGCTGGCATACTGAAGAGGCCTTAAACGGCTATGGGGCGGGTTAACTTAAACTATATCAGTTAATCTACCATTTAAATATCTCCATCTGATCCCTCCTCTTTTTTCTCTTATTATCTTTCTACATCTCCCCTGTCTCTTCACTTTCCACCTCCTTTCTCCTATCCAAATCTAATCTTCCATTTCCTTAGCGGCAACAAGACGAAACAGTCAATATCATCACCACATCCAGAGCCACACTCGCCATAGACATCTCATCTATAACCGTCTTTTCATTCCATTACCAGTATCCATCATCACCACATCCGGAGCTGCACCTATTCTCTTCACCTATAACCATCAAGCTATCAATCAATCACAATGGACCTCAAGGTCTCCGAGTGGAGTGGCTGCCATTTACAGCAGCTGCGGATCCTAAAACCTAACCTAACCTATGCCACCCTCGCCATGTCTAATCGAGGTAAGGTAAGAACTAGCAAATAGAGGATGAATTGTGAGCATTGAAGTTTTGTGAAGTTGAGGAAGACTCAAAGCAAAAGGGACAAATAAGTGCTTTCACCTACCTATCATTAACCTAACCAAGTACTGATAAGAAATCGTAAAATCCTTATTATTACTTAGCATTTTAATTAAAAACACATACATAAGCCTAAAACTTTCTTTCCAATGGAACTACATAGAAGGGACGTATTGACGTGAAGACTTACGTTTTTTTTGTAGATCTTACCTTTGAAGTTGAAAATAGGAAAGAAAGCTTGGCATGAAAAAACATTGAAATACACAGTACGTATAATGCAAAAAATTTTTGCTACAGATATATGAAGGTATTTTCTGATCTATACAAACACCAAATTTGAAGAATTTGGTTTGAGAAAAACATAGTTATAACACCGAAATAGCAAGTTATTACAAATATTTTAAATGGAATCAAATTGGGAAATGTTTAAAGTGAATTTTTACGTAATTTTGCAAACTTTCAAACTAATCTATACACATATAACAGAAAACTTCAACAAGGTATTATTAATCACTGAAACAGTTAGACAACATATTCAAGAACAAACGCACTCACCTAACGTAACACGTTGTGATGGCTCATATTCCAACATTTTCTTAATTAAATCAAATAATTCGCAATGATCCTCAGCATCGGACATTTGGTATCTGAACAATGGCTTACAATGATCCCGTACATAACGTCCAGCCGATGACTTCTCATCCCAATCCAACTTACCATGATAGAAGTATTTTGTTTTGGTTTTGCTGTAAAGAACATGATTGCTATAGGTTAATCGAACAACATGAAGTAAACCTGCGTTGCGTTAAATGTAAGCATGTTAAATTTATACATTACCGTGCCATACGATATGGTATTTGTCCTAAGATACGTTCCATCATGGCTAAATGTTCACGATTGTCATGGGTCTGGAATAGTGTTATGCCCAGATATAATTCAAAGAGAATGCAGCTGTATATAAAAAAACAAAGAGATAAACAATTAGTAATGCAAAACAAGAAGAAAAGAATATGTTTTAGTATCTCAACTTACCCAATAGACCACACATCACAGGGTTGTGACCAACCTAATTCGAGTATAACTTCGGGTGCACGATAATGACGTGTTGAGACAATGGTACTATGATGTTCATGATCGAAAGTGGCTGAACCAAAATCAATAAGACGAACATCGGTATTTTTAACACGTCTCACTTCGCGATTCTGTAAAAGAAAAAAGAAATGGAAAATTTGGAAATGAAGTTAATATTACAGTAATAAATTAATAAAAAGAATCTGATTCTTGATGCCGATACAAGAGTGAAAGGAAAACAACACACACGCATAGCTGTTCGTAAATTGTCACAAAAGTTATCCAAAACTTCAACTTTATCTGGCAAAAAGTTTAAGTTTATAAATGTGTGGGAAATGATATATAAAAAAATAGTTCAAGTCACACTTATTGAATAAACCGAAATTAGTAAGCCATGATGCCTGTGGTCCGACCATCGCGGATAAACTAGTTGCAACTTTTTTCCTTTCTGTTTTTTCCTATCGACATCAAGATCCTTGTTTCCTTTAAATACTTACGATCTTATGATTATAATGTGTTGTATATTCCGAATCAACGAATAGTATATTTTCAGGTTTTAAATCTGTGTGCGTTAAACGAGTGTCATGTAAAAATTTCACAGAATAGCACAATTGATAGGCCATATGTCGAACTTGCTCCAATGGATATGGTTCATAGTTGTTCTCACGCTGTTAAACGAAAATAAATTAAAAAATTTAATTAATTTTTTAATTAAAGGAAAAGGTGATTTCAAATAATGCAAATGATATATAAAAACACGAATGAAACGTTGAAATTATTAAAATTGCTTACGTTAAATAATATAGTAAAAACTTACCAAGAAATCGAAAACACTCAAACCTAACATTTCAAAGGCAATGCACATGTGTCCGTGATAATCGAACCAATCTATCATTTTAACGCACAAACTGAAAGAGAAGTAAAGAAAGAATTGATTTAATATTTGTATTATGTGTATACATGATGTTCAGTTAAAATGGTCGACAGATTGAACTAAAATGAAATATCTGTGGAAATAATAATTTGATCAATTTATGTGGAGGTTTCACTGGAATGTTCGCCAATTCTTACGTTTACGGTTTCAAAGTAAATTAAAAAAAATCTGCTCATGGCGAGGATCAGCGTAACGTGACATCAATTAAAATAATTTTGTTTTGAAATTAAAGTTGATGTAGACGGAGAGGCCATCGTCCGACAGATACAAATACCGACTACTAGTACAATTTCTATATCGATTTTTTGAGACAAACAGCGGACAGCATAAGCAAAGGAAGTCCCCTCAAAATCTGGTTTCAGATGGAGTCTTGGAAGCCAATTTAACTTCGAAGTAAAGAGCGATACGTCTGTTACTTACAGACACCCAAGTAAATAAGAGAGGAGGATAAAAAGTAGTGTGAAGTATGACCTGCCAGAATAAAGTATACAACCGTGTATAAATAGAATACTTTTTGCGTTGAAAATACAATTTTTTAAGCGTCTTGTGGCAATTTTGTTCCGCTAACGGAACACACATGTTCATCAATTCTTTGGAATTGAAATTTCAATTAACAATTCTTTGGAAAACATTTTATAATCTTATTTCAAAGAATGAGTGGAAAGCACAATTTCACATGGAACAATTTCCATTTGGTTTTGCCAGGAAAATTTATCATATCAATGATTATCGATGTAAATTGTTTTTGTTTTAGAAGCTACTACACATGTATCCCTTCTTATTTTTATTAATTTCGTGTTCAAAAATGGCTCCACCTGGATAGGATTTGTCCATAATAAAATGGGGGTTAGATAAGTTGATTTGTCTTGTCAGTTGAACAGGTGCATAGGATCAGGCGCACCGTTATTGAATGCTATAGAGATGTTCTGCGTTACGTCGACAATGCTGTCCCAATTGAATTTAAGGCGGTCGGATTTTATTCATAGAATTTACCATTAAGTGGTGGCGTGACCCCCAGTTGTAAAGCCCAATTAAAGCCATTTTATGAATTTTTTCCAAGAAAAATGTAAAAATTTTTTAGATGTTTTTTTTTCATCTGAAGGAGCTCATCTTAATCTACTTTCTGAATTTTTCTTGTTGAAAAATATTACGAAGTTTTGTGGCAATTGACCATCTACCACCAAACCATGTTTTCATTGAAGCGTTTTGCGGTGCCAACTCTAGCTAGAAAACTAATAAACCGATCGTCATATATTTGTTTATGCTTATTAAGAAAATAAAGATGTAGTCCTTCATCGATGGTTTTTTTTTTAAATGTTAAGTTTTAAAAAATGGTGGAATCAAAAAGTCAAAATTTAAATTATTTGCTTAAAAAACTGATGTTTTTTGGTTAAAAAACGGGCAAAATTTTTTTTAAAAATAAAATCGATCGATGAGGGACTAGCTTTTAATGTGCTGGATAAGCCAACAAAATTACATGACAATTGGTTTATTAGTTTTTGAACTAGAGTTGGCACCGTTTTCAAAATGCCATTTCGAGAAAAACAGGTTTTTAGTTTCCATGTTACATACAAATCACAATGATTTTTTTCCCTTCCAACACTCATATCTCAGTCAATTTTATTCCGATTTACTTAAAAAGTTTTGGCACATATTCTGTGATACTTATACTTTAAAATAGGCCTGTACGCCCTTAAAACCTCCCAGACTGTATCAGTATGAATACTATTCAAACCTGCTTGGTATGCCTGTTGTTCTAGAGGTTCCCTTTTATATCTTTGGATCTCTCTCTAGATCAGATAGCTGTGACTAGCGCGAAAGTCATATATATTAGCTAACGAATCTGATCCCCAGGGCTTTGGGGTAATTACATTATACCGACCTATCCAGTCTTACGTAGTTAAGAAGGTTTATTTATCTGCTCTTCAAGTGCTGCCGGTTAGAGACATGGGGGGCCTTGTTTCAGCTTATCTTATTGCAAATAGCTGTGAAGGAAAAAAAACCTTAATGGGCCCTTCGGGTTTCTGATTCCTGGGATTGAACTGAGCAAAAAAAGTCCACTAGACAATAGGTCTACGGTGAAAATCAAGCCTCTTTAAGTTTTTTATCCACGTTTTTATACCCTCAGCATTTATGCTAACGAGGGTATATACACTTTCATACGGACAAAAATGTGCCTCATCGAAATAATGGTTTTAGACCCCAAGTATGTTCGGACGAAATCTGTTTCAGACAATTTGGAGTCGATTTAGCAATGTCCTCCGTCTGTCTGTCTGGCTGGTGCGCACGATAACTCTCGAACGGATCAACCGATTCGAACCAAATTTTGGGTATCGTAATATTTTCTCCAAACTTAGTTTAAGTTCGAAGATGGGCCATATCGGTGCACTCCTTCAGGTACCTCCCCCACAAAAGTTCGAAAATGTTCGGAAAACGATAGCTCTTAAAGGTAGTAACCGATTTGGTCCATACTTTACACATCGTGGAATTTCTACCAGACATAGATTAGGTTCCAATACGGACTCTATCGGTCCACTCCTACGGGTACCTCCCACACAAAATTTCGGAAAAGTTTAGTTTAGGACCTGTTCTCAAATCGTTTTGATTTTTGTTGTAACAAGTTGTATTCATTGCCTTCCATACGACGGTACAAGTTTCATCAGGGACAAGTCCATACTACCTGAGAAAATAGCCTGTAAGATGCCACCATGTGTTGTGGTTGGAGCTCAAGATAACTCTCGAAAGGATCTGCCGTTTAAGTTCAAAGATAAGCCATATCGGTCCACTTCTTCAGGTACCTCCCGCACAAAAGTTCCAAAATGTTCGGAAAAATTGTGCGCACAATAACTCTTGAATTGAGTGACCAATTTGGTCCATACTTTGCACATCCTAATATATCTACCACTCCTTCGGGTACCTCCCACACAAAATTTCGGATAAGTTTAGTTTAAGACCTGCTTTCGAATAAATTTGATTTTTGTCGACGCAACTTGCCCTCGTTGCCTCCATTACGGCGGTAAAACTTTTTCTGGGGCAAGTCCATACTTCTTGCGAAAACAGCCCGAAAGTTGTAAAAAACCCGTATGGCACCACATATAGTGGCGGGAGCGCACGGTAACACTCGAAGCTTTGAGCTTTTATGCTAGTCCATATTTTTGTCGGGAAGTTCATTCTGAAAAACCCCTAAATACAAAGGTTTTCAAGACAATTCACACAGGTTGAGGGTATATCTCTGTCTGCAAAGCCAACTGATACTTTTTTACTTGTTTTTTGACATTTTGGCATATAACAACCAAGCCACAGAGATTTTCGATCCAACACAGAAACGAAAATTTTATCCGAGACAGTAAATAAGAACTCTCTAACACATCGCAAAAGCATTGGGACGCTCCTTCAGACAGTTTTGGCCTTGGGAAGGTGCAAACTTTTCGGAAAATGTCGATAAATGGCACTGTGCTACAAAAGTTGACCAGAAAAATATTCAAACGTTCTGGTGCAAAATTCTATAGTGTTGGGATCAACGGACACCGAAAATGCATTTAGTTCATTTGGGTCAGGCATTTTCGTTGTCCATGGGTCCCAACACGATAGAATTTTGCATTAGAACTTGAATATTTTTTTGGTTCACATTTTGGTGAGCACGATATCTCTCGATACCGATACATTGCACATGGTAATGTTTCTACCAGGCATAGATCCCACTCAAAATTTAACAATAAAGTGCAGTTTAAGACCTGCTCTTGAATCGTTTTGATTCTTTTGAAACAGGTTGTTCTCGAAGCCCCTATTTCGACCGATATTTCGGCACGGCCGAACTTAACACTTTTTTATTTGTTCCGTTTCGTGATCACTAACTATCCTATTGATTTCCAATGTCAGCTATCTGACACTATCGCACTTGGATGTGTACGGCGAAGCTCTTTACGCTCATTTGCTAATCATGTCACCTCTGCTGGGAAATTAATTCTTACTTCAAGTATTCGACCAGCATGAATATGGCGAGCGGATGCAGTAGTGATGATGTCTTGGAAATCCCTCTCTGCTACCCGAACATCGGAAAGATAGGTTTCTGATTTCTATACCTACATATACACCTATACTTTTAACCCCCATTATTATAAGTCTTCTTTTGTTATAGTTTGGATTTTCCAGAAAGATTTATAGCGTTCCGGTTTACTTTAAGTTAAAAGTGATCATTAAAATTCTAGGAGGACCTTCTTGGCATAAACTTTTAATATTAAAATTATATTTTTAATGCCTCCAAATTGGTTTATTTTGCGTTTTCATATCCATCCGATAGTGAAAGAAGACATGTAATAATGGCCTTTAGTTTGCCAAATGCATTTATGACCCGATAATGTATTTTTGTACTTTTTTGTAAAAAGATTCAAATGAAGTCTTATAATGGAACCCACAGTATCCACTATGCGTTCCTTAGGCAAATAGCCATTAATGGAGTTAGTTGTTATTGTCATATAATAGGTGATACAACTAAGGTGGCGGCCTACTATGCCAAATGAAATGGAGTTTTTTTAATACCAATACTTACTGTTCACAATTTGGATCCTTTTGTGCAATTTTCTCTAAGGCATTGATTTCAAGTTTAGCCGCTTCACGGTATTTCTCCACATTTTTAATGATCTTCAAGGCCATGCAATAGTCCCTATTGAAGATAAAATAAAAAAATAGTTATTATTTTAATCTAATTCAAATAAGAGCATAAATCAAATACCTTTCCATATCTTTGACTTTGACAACACGACCGAATGTGCCTTCACCCAGTGTTGCCATAATTTTATCTGAAAATTTAGGAAAATACACATATTGAAATTACACAAATTCTCAAACACTTATATTTTTATTAACACAATGTTATAACGTACGTTTTTATAACTATTAATTGAAAATAATAATATTAATAAATAAACCTGATAAAGGAACCTGGTGGTCTCAATATTTATGTTCTTCAATTGAATTGAGGGCGCAATTAGAACTACTTGGATTAAAAGAAAATTGAGAGAGGGAAAAATATGCAAAATAAAATACTTTGCTAAAAAAAGGATTCGAATCGAAAACTAAAATAAGGAAAGTAGGCTATATTATTGAAATTTGAAACAGAATTTTTGAAAACAAAACTGAAAAGAAAATTAAAATTAAGCGCGTTCTTTGGAGGGGAAATATTGAATTGTATATTTCGAATTTTTGAAATAATTTTGAAAAATTTGTACTGAATATAGAACTAAATAAAATTTTAAACAAAATATTAAATACAAATTAAGAGTGAAAAGCTAATGCATCTGGTCCTTTCGTAAGGGGGCAAAGATTTTTAAGATGCCATGCATCGTGTAGCTTTTCATTGATAGTCATCACACGTTTGCCTGGTACAATGTGAAATTATAAGGGACAACATCGATAGAATACCAGTATGGTTTCCAAATTCCTTTATAACTTTACATTTCCAAGGCCAAACGCAGCAAATATTTCCGCCTTGTGGAAAAGTACTGAAAGCTTGACACGATCAATGGTAACTGTTAATTACAAATCATTAATAACCGTAGGCATTCGCTTGCATTAACCTTTTACCCCTAAAAGTATGTGAGAAAAAGCATTAAAAGCCTAAATTGGAGATTTGAAGCCTTAATAATTTTGTAATAAGAAAACGCGCTTCAAACTAAAGAGTATTTGTGAAAAACAAAAGAACCAAGAAACTAAAAACAAAAACAGAAAAAATATTTAAAAATTTAAATTATTTTTTAATTAAGCAATTTGTATTGTAAATATAGAAAAAAGCTGGAAAATATTTAAAGAGAAATGTTCTTCTATTTTAGTTTAAAGTTTCTTCGTTTGAGATCTGGCCTGGCGTTATGTCGTCTGGGAAGAAGGGGGAGAGACAGATATTGGGGTTATTTAGAGTACAGAGACACCTAGCTAGGTTGTAAATTCTGTTTCACTATGATTGGATTCGGTTTCATTGCCTAAACATATAGACACACGCACAGAAATATTTATATAGTAAAAAATGGAAAAATAGTAAATAGATAGGAATAAAAAGAAATAAAAACAAAAAATTGTCACGAACATCTGTGATGAAGTATATCGCCAGAACGATAAATCAAGTGGCCATCACTGTCATCTTGTATGACGGGCTTTGCTGTCTGTGATTTTTGGATTTTTGATAGAGGGTGCACGGACGATAGAGACAAGATCAAGATCAATCAAGTTATGTGGTGGTGTAGCAGTAGAAGTAGAAACGTTGGTGGTGTTTTTGTTCGGGAGCAGCAGCAGCGGGAGTATGGATCAGCAGCATTGTATTGAGATTGAGCGTCGACAGGGTAGTACAAAGACGTTGTGGAGTTTTGAGTTTTGAAACGATTTTTGATTGGTTGAGATGGGTGGGTACGGTTGGTTGAAAATTGTATGTTTATTGTTTTTGGTGGTGGTGGTTTGGTTTTTTTGGTCATCAACATCACAACAAAACATATAAGAAAGAGAGAAAAAAAGAAAAAGAAAAAAAAAACAGAGAAAAAAAGAAAAACGATTTCAGAACCGCAAAAGGGGGGACATCATCAGTAACAGCAGGCGGCAGCAATCAGGAAACACACACGATGTCATCATTATTATCCACAGCAGAGGCAGCATCAGTAGAAGAAGAAACAGCATTTGCAAAGCCCCATGAAGAAGATGTGCCACAGCAGATTCAGCAATCCCACGTTGACACCACATATATTTTTTTGAAGCCAAATTTGACAAATTCACACAATTTCCCCAATAAAAGCAAAGCCATTTTCATCATCATCACGAATTTCATAGTCATCAACATCATCATCATCATTTTGATAATCATCATCATCATCATTTACACATATAATCGAGAAAAACACGAAAAAAATACGTTCGTTTTTTCGATAAGAAAATTGGTTCGGACAAATTGTTGTTTTTGCATTTGTACAAAAACTTTCAATTTTGTATGTTTTTTTTTAATAATTTTTGTTTTACTAATAGTAATGTTATAACAAGAAAATAAAACAATAACATTGTTCAAAACAAAACTAACAACAAAAATTTCCATACATTTAATACATACAAATACAATAAAGAGGCCATAGGGTGTTAATAGATATTTTATTTTAATTTTATATTAATTTATTAGTAGATTTATTTTTAAATAAAAAGAAAAATTATTTTTCAAATTTTGGAACAAAGAAAAAAATTAGTTTTGATTGAAAAGAAAACAATAAAAAATAATATTTTTGTGTTATTTTGGTAAAATTATAATGCATAATTTTTCGTTGGCTGGCAAACATAAAGCTGTTTTAATTGGCTTAAAATTAATTTGAATAAAATATTTAAATTTAGGTAGCTAGTTTTACGTTTAAAGGTTCCAAATTTAAATTAATTTTAGGATAAGTATTTATATTAAAATAAAATAAATAATAATTAATTAAAATATATTATAAATTACATTAAATTAGTATTGTATATATGTATGTACCTATATTAAAAATTCTGTTTTCAAATTACTAGTTTTCCTTTTCAAAGATCTTCTGGAAAGCGTAATTGTTGGATTCATAATATTGAAATAAAAAAAATATTTAATTATATCAAAACTATTAACTGTAGCTTAAAAAAGAGCATATAGCTCTGTTTCAATATTTTGTATAAATATTTATAAGATTAAATAATGACATTGTATCTGTCTTAACTCTGTAAACAGAATCTAAGCAGTATGTCGTATTAATACATATCGCACCTGTTCAAGAAAAGTGCAGTAACTCAACATTTTTTATTTTTCAGTAGAGACAAAAAATGCTGATACATGCATTGTTAAGGCCAGGGTGCATAAGCTGCCTTGCCTACTTGCCTGGGTTTCCTGCTTCATTTCTGATATATCAAAAATAAAGAACAATTTCAAAATTTGTTGAACAGGTTCGATAAATATATATTTTTCATATAAATATATATTTTTTCAATATAAAAATTTTAGCTAAAACTATCATAAAAAATCTTATTAATAAAAAATGGTACCTTAGTTCCAAATAATTAACCGTAGTCCAAACATTTTTTAAATATTTAATTTTAAAACTAATTAATATAATTTATATAAATACGACCCATTAACTTAATATATATTTTAAGTTTAATAAATAAAAATCAACATTTATTATTGTGAAATGTTCAATAAATTCTGGATTACACGTTTATAGTCGAAAGAATACACACCATTAAAATATTGATATGATATTACTTTGCTTTCATCATTACAAAATAATGTTTGTTTATGGCATGTACCTGCTGCTGAATGTGCTCTTTCGAATATTTAATTTCTACATTAATCGATGGTCGATGTGTGTGAAAAGGTTAAAGCACAAGGGACAAAATCCAAAGATGACATGCAACAACAAAAAACTTTGTATACCTTAACAACACTGTCGTCGGGGTTGTGTGAGGTTGCCAATGAAAAACTTCTCATTGAAGTTTTTTCTTTGTTCACATTTATACTTCGAGTTGACGATTGATGTTTGGGTATAAAAAGCTTTCAGTTGAAGAAGTTATTGAAAAACAAGTAAGTACGGCGTTAAGTTCGGCCGAGCCAAACTTGTCATACCCTCCACCACAAGTTGTATTGAAGTAAAATGGAATAATTAGTTTCCTTTCGTGTATGAATAAGACTTAATACTAAATTTCAGCAATTTCGGTAAAACAATGTGAGGTACCGTTTATGGGGGCTACTTCAAAACGTCGATCTATACCGACAAATTTCTGACGGAAAGTTTTTAGACTCAAAGAACACTAAATACCAAATTTCCTATATTTCGGTCAGAGAATGTGGCTAAAACTTAAAAAATACCGAAAATCAAGAAGTACGCTTCTATGGGGATATAGGAAGACGTGGACCTATACTGACAATACTCTTCTGGAGTCTTGGAAGACTAAATAACGAATTTCAGCCATTTCGGTGGGATATTGACGTTACAATCTTCAGTATTACGAACATCGGGAGGTACCGTTCTGAGGGGGGCTATATCGAAACGTGGACCTATACCGACGAATTTTAGTCGGAAATGGGGCAATATGAAAGAGTGGACCTGTACAGACAAATTTCTGGCAAACAGTTTTATATCACATTGAAGACTAAATACCAAATTTCAGCCATTTTGGTGGAACATTGAAGCCACAACCTTCAAAATGCGGAAAATCAGGAGGTATCTTTCCATGGGGGCTATATGAAGGCGTGGAAGTTTGAGTACCCCCAAAGAAGTCTAAATACCAAATTGCAGCCATTTCGGTGTAAAATTGAGGCCACAACGTTCAAAATACCGAAAATCGGGAGGTACCGTTCTATGGGGGCTATATGATGGCATGGACCGATACCGACAAAGTTCTGGGGGAAAATTTTATACCACCATCTTACACTAAGTACCAAATTTCAGCCATTTCGGTGTGATAATGAAGCTAAAACATTCAAAATACCGAAAATCTGGAGGTACCGTTGAACTTTTGTAGGGCAGGTACCCTTAGGGAGGACCGATATGGGCCATTTTAGAAGTTAAACTAAATTTTGATAAAATATTAGGAGATCCAAAGTTTGGACCAAATTGATATCGTCCTAGCATTTTAGTGACATTTTTTAAATATTGGGGAGAAGTACCGAAAAATGTGGACCGGTATTGCCCATGAAACTAAGTTTGGATATAATATGACGAAGACCAAATGTTGGACCAAATCGGTTGAACAGTTCGAGAGTTATCGTGCTCTCCGACCGCCACATATTGTGACATAGGGATTTTTTACAACTTTCTGGCTGTTTTTCCAAGAAATATGGACTTGCCCCTAAAAAAACTTTTACCGTCGTAATGGAGGCAGCGAATGCAAATCGCTTCAACAAAAACCAAAGTGATTCGAGAGCAGGTCTTAAAGTGAACTTATCCGAATTTTTGTGTGAGAGATTCGAACCTGATCTATATCTGGTAGATATATAAAGATGTGCAAAGTATAGATTACATCGGTTCAAGAGTTATCGTGCGCAACATTTTTCCCAACATTTTTGAAGTTTTGTGGGGGAGGTGTACATGGAGGCGTGGACCGATATAGCCCATCTTCGAATTTAAACTATGTTTTGATAAAATATTACGAAGGCCAAATTTTGGACCGAATCGACAGATCTGTTCGAGAGTTATCTTGCGCTGCAACCACTACACAAGGTGTCATAGGGGCTTTTTGCACCTTTCCGGCCATTTTCTCAGGAAGTATGGACTTGCTCCTGATGAAACTTGTACCGTCGTATGGGGGGAAGTGAATACAACTTGTTGCAACAAAAATCAAAGCGATTCGAGAGCAGGTCCTAAACTGAACTTATCCGAAATTTTGTGTGGGAGGTACCCAAAGGAGTGGGCCGATTAGGTCCATATTGGAACCTCATCTAAGTCTGGTAGAAATTTCACGATGTGCAAAGTATGGACCAAATCGGTGACTCCCTTCAAGAGTTATCATGCCCACAAATTTTCCGAACATTTTGGAACTTTTGTGGGGGATGTACCGGAAGGAGTGGACCGATATAGCTCATCTTCGCACTTAAACTAAGTTTGGACAAAATATTACGAAAGCCGAAATTTTAACCGAAATGGTTTATCCGTTCGAGAGTTATCGTCGTGCGCACCAGCCAGACAGACAGACGGACATTGCTAAATCAATTCCAAATTGTCTGAAACACATTTCGTCCAAACATACATGGGGTCTAAAACCGTTATTTTGATAAGGCACATTTTGCCCGTACAAAAGTGTATATACCCTTTCTAGCCTAAAGGCTGAGGGTATAAAAACTGTTAACTGATATCGTCACCTCTCACCAAATATATATATTTACGAAAATACACCCCGATACCGAAAGTTCTACTCCAAAGAATACAGGGACAATACCACAGACTACATCAAAAAAACATCACTTATTGGCACAACAAATTATTGACCACATCTAATATTACATTTACATTTTTAATAATAATGTGAATTTACATACAATTACTCGTATTTTATAATTATAATTGTTCCACAAACATCCCAGAAGGGACAAGGGAGACTTTTCTAATATCAATGAGTGCACCCCGATTCATATTAGCTCAATGATATGGGACCTACTGTTTATCGCCGAGTCCTAACGGCGTGTCTAAGACACCACTTGCAGAGAAGTTTTACAAGGCTGAAATACTCAGGAAATGTCGCCAACATTACTGAGGGGTATTTTGCCACCGTTGAAAAGTGTTTGATGTTGACTGGCCGGGGAATCGAAGCCACGACCTTTAGCGTGCAAGGCGGGTGTGCATTAGGGTGGGGCGATTTGAACACCACCACGGGCGCCTAGATTTTCTGATTATTGGGATTGTACACAGCAAACCATTGGAACGCTCCTTCAGGCAGTTACGGCCCCGAGAATGTGCACATATTTCGGAAAATATCGATAAATTACACTGTGCTACAAAATTTGACTTAAAGTCAGTGGGTGGAAATTTCCTTTTGGAGATGAAAGCCCTTGGTTAGTGTACTAAGAACGCAAAAGGAAATTTTCAGGATAGGTCAAGTTTGGTTTGGCCAAAATATCCTTGAAAAAAATTTCAAGTCAAAATCCGGGGGGTCGATTTTCACCGTAGACATATGGTCTAGTGGACTTTTTTCCTCAGTACAATCCCAATACCAAACTCCAGGCGCGCACTATCACTTTTTTCTTTCCATACAAATCGCCCCGGCCTAGTGTGCATACTAGAGTTGGGCAATCTCGTTCAATTGAAAGATCCGGATCACTATCTCGTTCAATGGACACCGGTAATTTCTTTGACAAAACTGCGTATACTTAATTTCACACGTTGGTTTTTATGATGTCACTCATTCCTATTTAAATGAGGACAGTGATCCGGATCGTTCAATTGAACGAGATTGCCCAACTCTAGTGCATACATACCATTGCACCACGGTGGCCCCATATTTTCGTATTTTCAATTTTTACTAAAATATATAATATCAATAGATCAGATTTTGGCGCAAAAAAACTTAAATTGTTTAATTACGACTGAATGCCAGAAATAAACAGAATGAAAATTATGACATCTTTGACAGCTTGGCATGTCGCCGTGGGCCGTTGTCCGATTGTAATTTTTTGGTTTTGGAGGGTTGAAAGTGTTAAGAATACAATTCCGTTATTTGTTTTCAATCACTGACTTGAAAAATGATCTTTTGTCATTGGCCCAATCGTGCAATGTTTTAATGTCTAAAATTTTTAAATTTCGAAATTCGAACGTTTTATTAAACACAACTTTCAACATTGGACACACTTTAAAATTCTTCAAAATTATAAAAATGTTGTATAATAATATAAAATTGAACAGAACCAATAATTTGCAACAAAATATTCATCCAACAAAAATTGCCTACGAAAAAACCCTTCCACTCGAATATAATTGGAAAGGGTCAACACTTATTCCATATCACATAATTTTATAAATTAGAAATAAAGTAATATAATTTATAATATTTCAAAAATTAAACAAATTACAATTTTTTTGTTATTTTTTAACACATGCACATTTGAAAAAAATAATAATACAAACTGTCATAAAAACAATAACTATTTGCGAATGCATTATCTCAAAATGAACATTTGACAACAAGAACACATAAAAATAACAACACAATAAACAACAAAAAATATATATATTCACAAAATATATTTTGCACTGATGAGATACAGATGATATTGACGCTGCGGTATGTAAATTATTAATAAATAAAATGTAATAGAGTAATGATGATAAGGTAGAAAGTATGTGGTAGAAAGTTTGAGTATAAAAAGGCAAGAAGAAAATAGACATTTTATTTAAATGACTTTTCCACTTGAACTATTCCAAGGGTAAACGCAAATGAAAGAAGCCATTGCAATGAATCCGATCTATAGATCATGTATGACATGAATAAGATGTTGTCCTCGGATTTTTTTAATAGTAAGGGTGGATGATCATGGGCCTCATGATGTCTATTGTCATTTTTGTTACAGTCAGAGAGTCTGCCATGACACTAAATAGTAACCATTAATGGAAGCATAATGTCTTTTTAGTTAGTTTTCTTTTTCGATTTTTTGCTGGCGAGGAATGAAGTTGACAAAAGTTGAAGAAAAGAAAAAGCAGATAAAAGTACTCAAGTTATATAGCAAGAAAGAACGTTACGTCTGCATCATGCATGCACAGATTGCAAGCCTCACATTTCTTTTTCAAAGCTCACAGAAACTGAGCGAAAAATAAAAATAAATAGTGAATAAAGCATTTCAAAGTTCAATAGAATAGTTGTTGGAATCTTACAAAAGACGAATAGGTTTTTGGAATGCGTGACCTATGAAAGAGAGAAGAGGCGGTGGCACTTTTCGTTAACATATTCTGTTGATAGTGCTGTTGCTGCTGCTGCAGTTGCTGATAGGCGGCAAGTTGTTGTCGTTGATATGCAGAACTAACACCACCAGTGGCTGCTGTTGATGATCCCAAGGCACCCGTTCGCCGGCTACCACCACTAGTATAGGCTGAGGTATAGGGATCATAATGATTGGAGGGTTTATAGGTTATCTCACCCAAGGCATAACGTTCCCTTGTGGTAGCTGGATAACGAGAGGAGGTGGTGGAGGAGGTTGCAGTGGTGGTGCTGGGAGAATTTTCAAATTCACTTAGGACAGCAGCAGTACGCGAAGTGGCGCCCGAGTAAGGTTTTTGTGTGCGTGTATTACCAGCCGCCCCCAAACGTTCACTAATGCCACCAAAGGCTAAAGCTCCCGAACTGGATGAGTGCATAAGGCCAGCCGTGCTGTTGGTAGTGGTTGTGGTGGGCATTGGTTGTGGCCTGTACTTGGATAGGTCATTGTTATTTTTGTCTGCTGTGGTGTGTTTATTGTTATTGGTGTTGTTAGCATCTGTTTGATCTTTCGTTGTGGTGTTGGAGGAGGAGATGGTGTCGGAGGGGTTTGTGGTATTAGTTGTTGTTGCTGTTGGTTTGACACTGTTTGTAATATTCTCTTTGGTGCTATTGTTATCATCTGAACTTGTATCTGTTTCATCATCATCCTCATCATCTTCGTCTTCCTCATTCGAAGATGATGTGGTGTTGTCTTCTTTAGTGTCATCAGTGTTTTGGATAGTTACTTTTTTGTTGCGCGATTTTTTGGCCTTGGCTTTTTCCTCTGTTACTTTTCCATTTTCTGTTGTGTTGTGTGTGGTGTTGGTCGTGTCGGGTTTTTTCGCCGTTGATGCCACCACAGCGGTGTCTGAAACCGTTTGTTTGGCAGCCAAATCTTTTTCGTGTTTCTCCACCTGTTCCTTTAGCGACTTTTCTTGGTCCTCTTGCAGTTTTTGTAGCTCTTTGGCCTTTTCAGCTTCTTGGGCATAGCGATTCATGCGATCCTTCAGTTCGGTACGCAGGCGCATACGCTCCTCGTATTTTTTAGCCTCCAGATATTGACCATCATCACGTAAAGCTAAGAGAATGGCAGCATTATCAGCTGAAGAACGATCATCATTTAAAATTTCTAATTCTTCAGCTGTTAATTCATTACTTGTGGTAGGTGCTCGGTGGGTAGAGGATCCCACGGAGGTCATTTGCGGACGTTTGTGGGCAAAACGGTTGCGTGAATTGGTACTGTGGGAAGTGTCAATGACATCGGGCGGTGGTTCGTAGCGCGAACGACCACTAGCCATGGCTTCACCTTCGGCAGAGACGAGACTTTCACAGGTTTTGTTGCGGCCATATGCTCTTTGACGTCTGGCACCAGCTGCAGATGTCGACGTGTCTGTGGACGCTGCTGGATCATAATCATCATTGCGCGACCTGGGACCTAGGCGGGAACCATCATAATAATTACTGTAATCCAAACCACTGCGTGGTTTATAACTGGAGGCATATTCACCGGTACGTGAATATCGTGACGTACTGGGGTTATACTCATCTTGATAACGGTGGTCATAGTTGTTGCCATAATTGTGAGCGCCAGCCCGATAACGTGATGATCCATAATCAAGGGGATAATTGTCATCCAGCAGGGTACTACTGTCATTGGCCAAACGGCCATTTGTAGTACTCGCTGTGGTCAAATAACCACTGTCATTTGAATCACCCAAATACCGAGATCGGTTCTTTTGCAATCTATAGGGGGTGCGCTCTTTGCGATCGGCCGCATTGAACGAGCTCGATGACAATTTTGGCTTGTTGGCCGACAACAGCTGATGCGTGGTGGCCGATCTCGCCAGCGGATTGTAATTTTCATTTGGTTCAAGGGTTTTGTCACGATCACGACGACCAACACGATCTAAAATATCAGAATATTTATTTTCTAAACGTGAAAGGGCAGATATTTTGCTACCGGCTCCTCCTGATGTAGAGGCCACAGGTGTTCTTTCTTTATCATGATCTTTACGCTGTGGTGTTTAGAAAAAAAGGGGTAAATGCAAAAAAGAATTGAAATCAAAAATCTCTTTCATTGGAATGCAATTTGGACAAAGGTTTAGTTTCTTTTTGGATCTGTGGCAAAATTTCTTTTCACACAATTATTGCTTCATACTCAAAAATTTATGATGACCTGCATCACACATATGTACTTTGTGGGGAGCTAATGCTTGCAAAATTACCCACACCATTACACCGATTAGGCATATATTGACAAACTTTTCTCAAAATAACTAAAATGTACGACTCCCACTCTATTTAGGAAATTCGAAATCATTATTGACGAATATTTTTTCTTCTTCGCTCGTTTTGACCAAACGTAAAATAAACAAACATTTTCAAAATTCTCTCAAGCAAAGCAACCAACAAAATGCTTATTTCGTTCAATTCTAATCATAAACGACCTTCAAACAAGTTTTTGTGTATACTTTCTAAAGAAGCTTATACAAAATAAAAACACACCAAGACACACACACATGTGTGTCTGTGCCCAGCAAACCAATCGTACCGACATCGTAACGAAATCGGAACAAAATTCGGACGATACGTCCGATGTCTGATCCGAAATCGTAACGATATCTTAACGAAAGTTGTATGAAGTGGTTGACATAATTTCGGAACGAAATGTCGGAGCGTCATCGTATCGATTTCGATCCGATTTCGTAAAGAAATCTGAAGAAAATCCTTGGGAAATTCGGAAAGCAAATTTCTTTCCGACATTCGTTCCGAAATCGGTACAAAATCTGAACTATTTCCGCTCCGAAAAATCGTTTAGAAATCGGAACGAAATCTGAACGACGTTGCTTCCGAAATTGTTCAGACATGTCGGACATCAGACATTTGGTTTGCTGGGTGGTTACTAAACTGATGCCCTAGCGCGAAAATCCCCCAAAAATGTGGTGCAGCAGAAAATTTTCTTGTGTTTTCTTTTTTGTTCACTTTTTTTCGATAATTCTTAACTAAAGTATTTTTGAAATTCATAGAGCCAGTTGAGGAGGAGAGGAGATCACGAAGAGATTCTACATTTTGTTAATTTAATGAACTGAATTTTATTAGCTTTAACGTTGTTGTTGCTGCTGTTTAATTTTTTTTTTTTGCTTTCGGTTTTATCAAATGCAAATGGCAATGAAAAATTAAAAACTGCATTTCAAAAATTAGATTAACACTTATTAAATCTTAAAGTGAAAATGAATTGATTTTAATTTTTCCCAGAATTGTTTTTGCATGTGATCTTGAAAAACACGAATATTGGCCAAGATTAACGCCGCCGTGGTTTTTATAGTTTTATTTCTATAAAAGTGACATAATTTTAATTAAATAAATTTTATATTTTTAAGTGTTATTGAAAAATTAAGGAGGAGGTTAGAGACGTTTTTAGTGGCAATAAAATGAATTGCATATTTAGATTTTATATTGGGAAATAGTGAAAATGCTTTTTATTGCTAATAAAAAGATCTTTAAAAGTTTATGTTGGGAAATGATGGAAATATTTTCATTTCAAAACAGTTGTATATTTGGAATATTAAACAATCTGTTGGTATTTAAAACATAACAACGAACATGTTAAATGGGAATATAAGTCGTTTTGTTTGTTGTCAACAATTAAAGGTGGAGAAATGTTTTGACCATTTGGAACCCCAAATGCAAAATTGCAGCCACTTTACGATATAGAAAACAACATTAAAGTACACGAAATCGATCGGTATCACTGTATAGGGGCTATACCAAAAAGTGGGCCTAGGTTTATAGTTTTTTTTACCAATTTCGACCGAAAATGTAAATAATTATTCAATTCAAATTACTTATAATCGGGCGGTACCATTTTTTGGGTCTATACAACAACGTGGGCCTGTGTCTTCAATTTTTGGTGGAGAAGTTCTTTGATCATAAAGAACCCAAATTCCAAAATACAGGCGATTAGGGCTGAAAATGTATGTAAAAGCATATATAACTGAAATCGTGTGGTACACTAATATGGAAGCTATATCAAAACGTGGGCCGATATAGCCCATCGGGGACGTGCAGAGGTTGTTTTCAAAGGTGTACGAAATGTCATCTAAGAACTTAATCTGCCTATCGGAAAAATCGTACCGCTACATAACTCCCAACGGACATAACTCCCAAATTGTTTGGAACCTATGGCCGACCCCCCCTAACGGACATAAGTACCAATGGGAGTTAGTATGTCAGTTTTTAAAATTTAATTGATTTTTATTTAAATAAAATGTTTATTTCAAATTTCTAAGAAAATTTAAGTTCATATACATTTCTCATTTCATAATTTGTAATTGATTTAAATTTTTTATGAAAATTAAATGCAAAATAAGTAGTAGCCAATACGAATCTAACTATATTTAAAATTTTACTTCAGACCTATTTTAAATGAAAAATTCCGCCTGCAGGAAAACAAAAAGTTTTTATTAAAAAAACGCCGAAAATGAAAATATTAAAAAAAATCGCGCGATTTTTTACAAATATATTTTCAATATTTAAGAAAATAAAAAGATTTTCTTCAAATTTGCAAAGAATTTCTAAAAAACAAAAAGCGCCGCAGGTTAAAATATTTTTGAAAAATCACGCGATTTTGTACAAAAAAAAATATTTTCACATTTTAAGAAGATAAAAAATGTTTGTAAAAAATTCAAATACTTTCTGAAAAACAAAAACGCCGCAGTCCAAAATATTTTTGAAAAAAATCGCGCGTTTTCTTACAAAAATATGTTCACAATTTAAGAATATAAAAAGTTTTTGTTTTGCGATTTTTTTATCAAAATATTTTCACTATTTAAGAAAATAAAAAGTTTACAAATGAGCAAATACTTTCCGAAAAGCTAAAAACGCCACAGGCGAAAGTTTTTTGAAAAAAATACGCGATTTTCTTGACAAATATTTTCACAATTAAAGAAAATACAAAATTTCTTATTCTTATTTTTTATAAAATTTATAACAATTTTTATAATTATAATTTTCAACATTAAGCAAAGAAATAATTTTGAAATTAAAAAAACCACTGGGAGTTATGTCCGCGATTTTCTTTTGGGGGTTATGTCCGTGAAGCAAAGCGGACATAACGCCCAAAATCATTTTGGGAGTTATATCCGGGCAGCGGAAAAATACCCTCGGATTTAAAAAAATAGCGTTCCACCTCAATTATATTTGACACTAGAGTTATTACAAGATACGGAAATGTCCGAGGTAACGCAATTTGGTAATTTTTATTGAAAAGCCCCAACAAAAACTGGGATATTCGCCTTTAAAATTAAAATAAAAAATGAAATGGATTGGATTGGGAACTATTGCCATATCTCAGTTATTTAACCACCTACTCAAAAATGCTATATATCATTGAAAAGGTGAAGATTTTCTACCTTAAAAACGGATATATAAAAAGTTGACAATTTCTTCCACATAATTGTTGTTGCGTATTCCAACCCTTGGATATTATCTGGTCATCACCAAAATCAATAAGCTTTTCTCTGTGGCATCCTCCTCTCAACCTATGCGCCTTCTCCAATAAATTGCGACCTGTAGCGTGATTACAAGCTTTAGATAACGAACAGACAGACGGAGAGACACACATAGCTAGATTGACTCAGTTCGTCGAGAAATTTATTTTGGTGGTTCTACGACCATTATTTCAATGTATTACAAACTTCCGAGCCAAAACCAACTTATAAATACCCTCCCCATATAGTGGTGTAGGGTATAAAAACAATTCTTTGTTTTCTTATTGGGTGAGCAATTGGGCGGGGTTTTTGGAACATTCGGAAAATTTTCGAAAGAAGTATGGAGAGTAAAATTATAGCGTTGAAACAAAGATAAACAAAGATAAGATTACTACAAATTTTGGTTTTTTTGGAACGCACGTTAACTCTCCCACACAAAATGTCATTTTTTTTTTACAAAAACCAATTTTTTATGACCACTTATTGAGCACGAAAACTGAAATTGTTCATGAATTTTTTTAAGAAGATTTTGTTTGCAGCTAATAGAATTTTTTGTTGAAAAATATTGTACACTGTTCTGACAAATGACCGCCTAAGAAACACTGTTTTTACTAAATCAGTTTGCGGTACCCACAGTGGCTCGAACACGAATAAACCGATCAGCATATATTTTTGTGGGATCATTAAGAAACTAATCATCTTGTACTTAAGCGAAAAGAAAAAAACTGTCCATTAAAAAAAAATTGACTGTCAAATTCAAAATTTCGATTTTAAGGGGTTATGGCCGGCCACTTATTGAGCACGAAAAATGACATTTTTTTTGTTTTCGTCTGATAGATACACCTGGAGCTACTTTCGGATTTTTTGACAAATATTGCACAGTGTTCTGACAAATAACCGCCTACGAAAACCTTGTTTTTACTAAAGCAGTTTGCGGTGCCCACTGTAGCTCGAAAACGAATAAACCGATCAGTATATGTTTTTATGGGATCGTTAAGAACCTAATATTCTTGTACTTAAGCGAAGCGAAATTAAAATATAAATTTTTAAAAAATGTGAACTGTCAAAGTCAAAATTTTCTTTTTAACTAAAAAAATTGATAGTTTTTTCTCCATAAATTCGTCAAAAAATGTTTTTAAGAAAGTCTCTCACTTAAGTACAAGCTTTTTATGTGTATAATAATATCACAACACCATATGAAGATCGGATCATCCGTTTTCCAGCTACAGTGGGCACCGCATTTCAAATGCCATTTTGAAAAAACCGTGTTTCAAACTTCGATATTACATACAAAATCACAATGAATTTTCTCTTTCTATCTCTGCTAGTTTTTGTCCGATCGACTCGAAATTGTTGCAAGGTATTCTATTCTACCTGAACTTGAAAATGAGCGAATAAAAAAATTTAGATTTTGTTCAATGTGTCACAGTGCGCCTTAACTAAATTTAAATGAAAGGTGCTTACACCTGGGAAGTTTTTGAGGTTTCTAAAACTACAATGTTCATAGATGAGAAAAATAAAAAAACAAAAAAAAAAAAAAAAATCGCCAGAGGGATTTTCATATAAAGAGCGGTCAAAGCGGTTCACATTTTTAAGGCTTTTTTAGGTTTTCACAATTTTGCTTGGAAACCGCAAGCCCTATCGAAATGGGATTAAAGAAAATGTTGTAGCAGTGACAATTCTCTACAAGATTGACCTCAATGATATTTTCGTAGGTTTTACCATTTTCGAGATATAAAAGTTCAAATTGGGACTATGTACAGACTGTATGGCCTCCTATAAAACAATTTCATGCAGGGCGCACCTTAACTAACTTTGAATGAAAACCGATTACACCTGGGAAGTTTTTTGCGGATTCTGAAACAGCAATGTTCATATATGAGAAAAATCCAAAAACAAGAAAAAATCGCTGGAGGGATTTTTAAATAAATCGCGGTCAAAGTTCACATTTTTAGGTTTATTTTAGGTTTTCGCGATTTTGCTTGGAACCCGTAAGTCCTATAGAAATGGGGCTAAAGAAAATTTTGTTGATGTGAAAATTCTGTAGAGGAATGACCATTATGATTGGTTCCTAGGTTTACCATTTTTTTTTTTTGAGATGTAGAAGTTCAGTTTACATTTTTAGGTTTTTTGTTACCTTTTCACGATTTGCTTGAAAACGGTAAGTCTTATCGAAAGGGAACTAGAGAAAACCTTATAGCTGTGAAATTTCTCTATAAGATTGGTTTTCGTAATTTTTTCCTAGTTTGTACCATTTTTGAGATATATAAGTTTAAGTTGGGAAATTGCAGTCATGACCTAGTTTTATAAGGAGACGATACAATCAGTATATTGTCAAAATTTAAACTTCTATATCTCAAAAATGGTAATACCTACGAAAACATCATAATGGACAATCTTGTAGAGAATTTTCACTGCTAAAACACTATCTTTAATACCATTTCGATAGGACTTGCGGTTTCCAAGCCAAACCGTTAAAACCTAAAAATGTGAACATTGAACGTGATTTATTTGAAAATCCCTCCGGCGATTTTTTTATGATTTTTCTCATCTTTGAACATTGTAGTTTCAGAAACCACAAAAACTTCCCAGGTGTAAGCACCTTTAATTTAAATTTAGTTAAGGCGCACCGTGTTGTACGTGGCCATAACCCCTCTTATGGTCAGGTTTCGTATAGTTTTGATTTTTCCCGCAGATAGTCCTCGCGACTACTGTTACAGTGGTATATTTTTCCTGAGATAATTACCCTTAAGCTGTAAAAAAACCTACGTTCTTCAACTAGAATGGCTATCGCACATAATAACTCTCGGGGGAGAATCCGATTCGGTCAAAATTTTGAATAGCGAAATAGTTCTTCCGAACATAGCTTAAGAACGGATTTAGACCTGCTCGCGGACATATGGAATTCAGTCTCCTAATTCAAAATTGGTGGCATGTTTTGGTATAGCCACGTTTTCCAACTGAGTTAACTGTAAATTTGACTCTATGTGTAGCACCTAGTAGCTAAATTTTCAACAGAAGCATTTATTCGGAACTTCCAACTTTCAGAAAGTTCATACTTCTTAAAAATACTAAATACCTTCTAAGATTTTTTTTGGGAAAAATTTCGTCGCAGCTTGATTTCTTGGTCAAATATCGACGAAATGTAATAAGGATACATCTCCTATATATCTCTGAGTGCACTCTGATTCTTATTTGCTAAAATCTATTTTTTATAATCTTGTCTGAAAGGCGTGTCTTAAGGCACCACTTGAAATATCACCAACGTTACTCTAAGGGCTATTTTTGCCGAACCCTGGAATTAATTAGAGTTGTATAGTTCATGAACGAACTAGTTCAATTGAACTATTCATTTAAAAGAGCGTATGAACTAGATCAGTCGATATAGTTCATTATATTTATTATTGTCTTTTTCATTATAGTTCAATAGCTCACTGAACTAGAATCAGTCGGTGACCGTACGATCAACGAACGATTCACAGTCTAGTTCAACATGTCGTTTACACATGCATAAAGTGACGCCGTCGTCTGTGTTATGTGATGCCTTCGTAAAGTGATGTGTTTGTTTATTTGGTGTATGTATGCGTTTTCACTAAGCGAACGATTCTGATCCGAATGATTGAACTGGACAATGAACTATGAACTAGATTAATGAATTAGTTCAGTTAAAAGAGCTGAACTATTGTACTGGATCTATCAAATGAACTAGATTGTACAACTCTAGAATTCAGTGTGCAATAACAGAAAATAATTGAATGTATTTCACTGTGCGACATTTTTAAGGTGATCTTGTGCAAACAATTCGAACTGAGTAGCTTTTGAAAGTACAGACCCAAACGATGGGTTTTGTTGTGTCAGATCCAGCTCCGATTTTATGGCTCCATCTAAACATGGTTAAATATTGAGTTTTTAAAGAAATTCGGTGCTATATCTCTGAAACCAATGCGAATCTTCTTCTGACGTCTGAAGCAAATTTGTAGATAAGGACAAGAATAAAATATTTGGAGAAATAATGAACTCGAGAAACTACATT
The DNA here is from genome assembly GCF_047663935.1 of Musca autumnalis. Taxonomy (NCBI): domain Eukaryota; kingdom Metazoa; phylum Arthropoda; class Insecta; order Diptera; family Muscidae; genus Musca; species Musca autumnalis. Next base: position 253,033,432 of record NW_027411644.1, read on the forward strand.
TATTGCCTCAAATTCTAAAATATATGCAAAAATTCCACAATTTTTATATATTTCGCACCGTATCTCCAAAACTGTTAATTTTTTCTGAATATTTTCTTTTGGAAAAAAATTCCCTGGACACACAACTCTTCAGAACATGCCATTGTTGTAAAATGCCTCTATACCGTTGTTTTCAGTACACTTTTCAACGACGATTTAATAAAAATCTCAATAATGTAGTGAAATCCGAAATGCGAGAATAAACTGTTGGTGTGAACTGTGTTTGAAATATGTGTTGTAAAAGATATGACGCAAAATACCGCTGAAACAGTATGAAGTAAGCATTTTAGAGCTTCAGAATGTTCTAAAGAATTGTTGAGAATTTTATTTGGAAGATTTTTGCAGATAGTTACTTGGTTCCACTCCCAATAGTTTAGCCGATACTGACCAGAATTTCAGCAATTATGTAAAATTTTCTATATTTTATAGATTTTGATGTCCTAGATGGAGTTTTTCTCATGTGTTTTTTTTTCAAAAGATAAGTTCTACTAGTTTAAGGCTACAATATTGCTAAAGACAGCAAGGCCAAATTCCTATTCGTTTCTGAGATAAAGGTCTGATAAATACAAAAAAGTTTAGATTTAGCCCGGCAAAATCCGAACTGGATCTGACAGGACAAAACCCTACTAGGGTTTTTGTAGTCTAAATATGTACTTTCAAAAAATGCATACTAGAAGTTGTTTGCAGTGTTGCATAGTGTTTTTAGACGTTAGGAGTTAACGGTTTTTTTGAAAAAGTGTGCATATTGGGTCTGCTTCCTTGTTTATGACACAGGCTGAGGGTATATCTATGTCGACAAAGCCGTTTAATACTTTTTTAGTCCTTACAAAGGGTTTCATATTTTCTTGCTAAACACCAGAAAGTCCGAAGATGAATATCCCTCACAAATTTGAAACGTCTAAAACCACCGAAGCTACTGTAGACCTATTCTGTAACCTTTATCGATTGAAAAGTTGTTAAAATTTCTTTTGTTTTTGTAACAACTACAAAACAAACAAATAAAATTGTTGTATAATAAACAATGAGTAAAGTTGTTAAAAAGTTACAGAATAGGGCTACTGATCTACTAACCTAAGTTTCACATAACAAAACGTATTTTTTTTAACAAAACTTTCATTCTTAGCGAATTTCTGTATATTTTCCTTCGTGGTAATTTAAAACATGGATATCATTCAATATTTCATTTATTAAATTGACAATTTCTGGCCTGTCCTCATTATCTAAAAATATGGATGTGTGTTCTCATATTAAGGCCCAAGTGCAAAAAACATATCAAAATGTTGAAGTGCATGTTTATAGAGGAAGAGAAGACAAGCGGTACTAGTAGCTAACTGCATAAGGCAACAAAAATAAACACAAATGTATATGTATATTTGTCCAGAAGACAAAACAAGAAGAAGACCACAAAATATTTTTAATAATACTATATGAATACCTATAAAACAACAACGGTACAGCCATCAGGAAATGTTATTGATGACTGGGCTGCACATGAATCATAAATAATGAAGAAAAGAAAACAAAAATTCCATAATAAAATAATGGAAATATTTTTTAAAATTAGATTATGATTGAGATATTTTGCCAAGATCCAAAGGGAGAAGAAAATAAACCTTTTCCAATAAAATTGTAAATATTTGTTTGGTCATAAAAATACTAACACTAAATGTTCTCATCAAGGGTTTATAGTATGATGACACTGGACTAAGATTTGAACGTAAACGATCTAAAGCCGAAACTGCTGTGGTGGAGCTTTTTTGATAACGTCCACCGCTGGAGGATGTGGAGGGGTCATAGAGACCCGTACTTGTGGCTGAGGTGCCCAAACCTCCTGCACCGGCATAATAGCGATTATAACGATAACGATCACTCATCGAGTTGTTGGTGGGAGTTTTTGAGGAACGTGATGAGTGACCAGATGAGGATGATGTTAAATACGAAGCTACCTCGTCGTTGTTTCTCCTTTGATATCCTGTTGTATCACTGCACTCTTTGGAGTAACGATGTGAATTGCGACGTTTATCCTTTTTACTGGCTGAGGGTGTACGTTCGCGTAGAAATTTAAATTCACTGGAAAATGTTTGGTTAATAATAAAATTCGTTTGATTTTTAGTTTAAATGCGTATGGTTTCTTTTCGATATTTTTCTTTTTTTAGTATAACATTAAAAACGATCACTTTTCTTTTTTTTAATAAAATTATGTGTGGCACTTTGTAAATACTTTATTTTCATTTAGTATTCATTATATTTTTACTGATTTGTTACATTTATTATTATTTTTATATATGGATTTATTTCTCAATTTTTCTATATCACACAATATAAACATATCTTCTTATGCTATCTGTATATGTATATGCATTTTTTCATATATAAAATAAATTATATATTTTTCTATTTTCGCTATCACTTTTTTTCTTCGGTGAAATTGTTTTAGTTTTTTAAACACGCGCACCGTTGCTGATTATCATCGTTGTTCAAACGTATTGTCGAAAAATCAAAAATTAACTGAATCTCACACGTCTATAATTTTCTTATTTTCACAAAACCGTGGCGTAGAAATACGAACGAGAAAAAAAATTGTAAAATATATACGCTGAATTTTTCTGTGTGAAAAACGTTTTTGCCGTTTGTTAAAACAAAGAAAAAGAAAACAAATTCATGATAAATCGAAGAGAACAGCATCACGATGATGCTGAGTATTAAAGACAGACCGAAAAGAAAATCTGTTTTTTTTTTCCTTCCATATGATCTAGAAAAAGATGGGGGCGGCGTTGTGTTGGACCATTAAAACATTCGAACATGACATGACAGTAATAATCCAAAATGCCCACAACAAAATATACAGAGCAGCAGCAATAGCAATATCATCATTTCTCTATATTGACCATTGAGAAAGGTGAAAATATAGGAAATATAAAAAGGCGAAAAGAAAGAACGCACACAATGTTTATGAAAACAAAGTAAACTCATACCTAAACTATCCCCTGCATCCCCTCAGACACACACGTATTACCTATTGGTAGAATAGTTGAAGATCTAAGCGCAAGCAACAACACCTGCAAGACCCATAAAAATCTTTGTGTAAAACAGAAAAAAAAAAATAGAGAGCAAGAAAAACACATCACATTGAACTACTTTTTCACTTGAAATTATATTTGCGCACCAAAAATAATTTTATTCATAAAAAATTATAGTTTTTTCAAAGAAAACAAAAAGACAAATTAAAAAAAAAAATATATATATATAAAATGGAAAACGTCTCAAAATGTCTAGTTTTGCCAGCCAAAAAGGCAGTCTTGTCTAATTTGTTTTCATTCACGGTAATGTTCAATTTTAATTTGTTGTCGTATTTTTTACTTATATTTTTTTAATAAATACTAAATGTTGTTTTTGTTGTTGTTTGTGAAATTTCGAAAAATATATGTAACATGTGGATTACTAAAAAAAATAGTCTCACTTTTTTTCGAAATCAAAACATTGCGGAAAATTGAAAGAGAGAATGGGAGACAGAGAGGAGATCTTAATAGTCACCTCTCTTCACAAAATCAGTGTGAGACATACATACATATAATAAAAAATAAAACATAATTAATTAAATTAGCTAATTTAAACACCAACAAAGTCAAAACAGATGAAGAAGAAAATGAAAAAACTCAACATAAAAATATTTGAAAATTTCGAAATATTGCTACCAAATGTGTGATGATTCACAGCTATGCGCATAGGTATTCAAACAAATTATGCATAGGTTTTTAAACACAGACGCATTAAGGTACATGGTAGGCAGAGGTTAAGGTTGAGGTTGCGACCCTAAAAAACACGTTTATTTATGAGAAGTTGAAAAGTCATGGGTTTAGGCGTGGTGTTGCAAACCAACTCATAGTGATACATGAAGCTAAAAGAGTCTACGGCTGCTAAAACCATGGTAATGAGCCGCTCCAAATCTAAACACCTTTATTTCTCCATTTTTTTTTTTTTTTTAATTTAACAACATCTTTTGACGTTAATAACAACTTTTTTTCTGTGGAAGATTGTAATTTCAAGGACATCTATGGTATGACTTCTTAAGAGTTTTTTTATGGGAAGCGGATCGTCTAAAACCCATCTATGGAAAGATCGTTTTCTAAATACCATCAATGGGAAGAAAATCTTAAAACATATACTATGAGAGGTGCTCACAAAAAAAAAAAAAGAAAATATACAAAAAATAAATAAAACAAGTAAAAAAGTATCAGTCGGCTTTGCTGACAGAAATATACGCTCAGCCTGTATAAATTGAAACAATTTTTTCCCAAAAAAACGTATGTATTTAGGGGTTTTTAAAAATTTTGGGCGTTTCAACCGACAAAAAAGTTGATTAGGATTAAAGATCAAAAGTTTTGAGGAGGAGATATTAAAAGGAATGGATCTACATTGACCATTGTGGAAGTGGATCTCCAGCCACTACATATGGCGCCCTAGGGGGCTTTTATACCCTTCGGGCTGTTTGCTCAAGAAGTATGGACTTGCCCCTGAAAAAACTGTTACCATCGTAATTGAGGCAGCGAATGCAAGTTGCTTCAACAAAAATCAAAGTGATTCGATATCAGGTCTTATAGTGAGCTTATCCGAAATTTTGTGTGGGAGGTACCGGATGGAGTGGACAAATATAGTCCATATTTGAACCTGATCTATATCCAGTAGATATATTAGGATGTGTAAAGTATGGACCAAGTCGGCCACTCCCTTCAAGAGTTACCGTACGAACAAATTTTCCAAACATTTTTGAAATTTTGTGGGGGAGGTACCTGAAGGAGTGGACCGATATGACTTACCTTCGAACTTAAACTAAGTTTGGACAAAATACGACGAAGTCCAAATTTTGGATCGAATCGGCAGATCCGTTCGAGAGTTATCTTGCGCTCCAACCACCTCACACGATGTCATAGGGGTTTTTTGCAACTTTCAGGCTATTTTCTCGGGAAGTATGGACTTGCCCCTAAGGAAACTTGTACCGTCGTATGGGGGCAGTGGATACAAATTGCTAAACTGAATTTTTCGGAAATTTTGTGTGGGAGTTACCCGAAGGAGTGGACCGATTGAGTCCATATTGAAACCTTATCTAAGTCTGGAACACACTTTACGTTGGGCAAAGTATAGACCAAATCGGTTACTCCCTCCAAGAGTTATCGTGCGCACAAATTTTTCGAACTTTTGTGGGGGAGGTACCGGAAGAAGTGGACCGATATAGCCCATCTTCGATCTTAAACTAAGTTTGGGAAAAATATTACGAAAGCCAAAATTTGAACCGAATCGGTTCATCCGTTCGAGAATTATCGTGCGCACCAGGCAGACAGACAGACAGACGGACATTGCTCAATCGACTCCAAATTGTCTGAAACACATTTCGTCCAAACATACTTGGGGTCTAAAACCATTATTTCGATGAGGCACATTTTGCCCGTATGAAAGTGCATATACCCTCGTTAGCATAAATGCTGAGGGTATAAACATAAAAAATAAATTGTAAATAAATAATTCTTTTTATATGTCTTCCATAGGGAGAATGTCTTTTAAAGATATTCTATAGGGTGTAGAATTTTAACCCATTTCGTCTCGAAACTATTTTTTTATTTATTTTTTAAGAAAGAAAAAAATACTTTTTAGGGTAATTAGGGACCCAAATGGAGTCAAAATCTACTGAAAACAATTTCCGATTTGAGTCTTCTTTGGGCCTACAAAACTTTTCCCCGGAAATGTGTCGGGACTGGTCCACGTTTTGGATTACCCCCCATATACGGTAACGCCCGATGTTCGGGTTTTCCAGGGATTTAGTTGCATTATCCTACAAAAATGATTGTAATTTAATACATATTTAGTTTTCTTTGGGGTTACTAAACTTTGTCAGCACTGGATTTTAGGGGTTTTCAGGATTTTAGCCATACTATCCTACAGAAATGGCTGACATTTAGTATTCAGTCTTCTATGGAGCTATATTAACTTTTTCCCCTAATTTGTCAGTACATGTCCACGTTTGGATATATCCACTGACATATAGGATAGGAAGTTTCGAACAGTCAACTTTGCACATATGAAAAGTCGCGCTCGCGGACGTAAATCGTGTTCTTCATATTTTGTGAAACGGTTACATATATTGGCAATAATTCCCCTTAATTACTTTTTAAATTTTATTTTTTTTTATAATTTTTTAAAATTGATTTAAAAAGTATAGGTTTCAAAAATGTACCCCTACCATCGAGGGGAGGGTGAGTTTTCAATGGAAAAATTTTTTTATTTGCGACAGATGAGACTTAAGCTTTGTTCCACAACTAAAAAGTTTTTACACTTTTTACGACATTTACATGTTTTACCCGAAAACCCGTTCCCGTACACAAAAAAGTTGCAAAATGTTCATTTCTCTTTAAGCAAAAATGGCGCTGAATAACGCTGTCTTTAAAAACTTTTTACTCGACAAATTTGAGCGTGTAAAAAATAGTAACATGGATGCCGGCGTCTGAGTGGCTGGTGCGCCGACTTTGACATTTGTTCCAGCTTTTTTGGCGTTTTTTCCATTTTTACGTTCCCAAACTTTTTGAAAAAAACTTTTGTGTGACAAAAATTTTTCTCTCTTTTACGAATTTTACTATTAAAAAGTACGGGAACAAAGCTTTAATATATATACTAATACTTGTTTAAAATTTTACATTTTTTATCCATAAATATTTTTTTAAAAAAATTATTTTACTGTTCGAAAAATCAAACACTAAGTACGAAATGGGTTAAAGATCTATTGTATGAAGAGGGCTTTTGTAAGGTCCTCGATGAAAAATAAGTCTTTAGAAAGATTTCTATGGGAGATAGGAAGATTGTCTATGGAAGGCTTTCAAAGACCACTCCATGCAATCAATTGCAACAGCAGTATAAGGGTACCAGGGGCCTTCTACAACAAACCCACATTTCGATCAGAAGTGCTTTGAGGCTAAAGAAGGGAATAATCCGGAATAGTCATACTCTGCAATAAGTAACAACACAAGGGAAAACGAAATAATGTAAAATGTGAGTGCCAAAAATTGAGATGTACACGAGGCAGGACAAAGTCCGAAAATTTTATCAAAAATTTAAACATTGAACTGATGGCTTTACACCAAAATGTTAATTTTTTTAGACATTTTTTGTATATTTTACTCACAAAGCATAAAATGTTTGTCCATACAGACCTTGTCTGTATTTCGTGTATCCCCTCAGAAGTATTGGCTTCTTAAGTCAAAAAAGTTGTAGTCACTTGCCCACGCAAATATACATATAATTGTAATCAGATTATCAACGAGTCACCCAAAGTAGCACTTAAGCAAAAATGTTTAACACCATCGAACTTCATTTAAGTTTTAAGTGAAATATTACAATGTGGAAAGGTTGGACCAATGTCGGTAACTCCTTTCGATAGTTTTCGTGCCCAAAAGTCATTTTATTGGTTACCGTATAACTTTTTTCGAGCTTTTGAATCATTTTGTCATATCGTGGAAAGGATGGACTTGCCCACGAAATACATATAACATAATCAGGGCCAAAAGATCCTCCTCCTATCCGACATAGTCCATCATCGAACTTGATATAACATAAAAGAAATACTACAATGTGTAAAGGTTTTTAACATATCCGAAGGAGGTGCCCGAAGGAGTCCGAAGGGTTAAAGCTTTATGGAAATTGATGTATGCTTAAAAAAATTAAAGATATCCTAAGTTTCGGCAAAATCAGATACTCAATTCGTAAGTTTTCCTGCTCCGAGCAAATTGAACCGTCGTAAAAGAGGCCGCGGGGATTACCTGCAGTAAAAATTACAAAACTATCTGAGGCATGTATTTAAACAGCAATTAAAAAAATGAAAATTTAACAAGTAGATACCCGTAGGAGTAAGTCGAAAAATATTACCATGTGCAAAGTTTCGAACAAATCGCCTACGTTTGTAGGCTACTACCGATTTGGCCCATCTTCGAATTTGTTCTAAGTTTGGACCAAATAGTACGAGGTGCCAAGTATTTATCAAATCGGTCCAAACAGATGCACAGAATTCCTTTTTGAGAAGATTTTGAAAATATATTGTTTTTACATATAAAAATTGAAATTTTTAGCGGATGTTTTCGTTTTATAAAAGTAAATTGCTTAGTCATCCTCTGTTTATCCCACATATTTTCCATGATAAGTGACAACATTTCTGTTATTTTTCTAATAACAATATTTAATGATGATTCACTGCTATTGTTAGATTATGAAAAATAAATCGGCGACATAGAATTTCAAAATTTTGCAAAATTAATTAAGATATGTATAGTATAAATATTAGATTAATAAATAGTGTTTTATTTAGTCTATAATTGGAATATTAGAATGGCTAAACGAAAACAGTACACGTATGATTAATATTATTTGAATGTAAAGTATACGCAACATGTAATCAACAGATAATACGTATACGTATGTATATGAGTATTGTATTGTACATACTAATTAATTAAAAAAATGGATTATACATTTGTGTTATGACGAGTATTTCAAAGTTATTTTATTTGCACAATATTTTTTTTGCTTATAAATATAAACATACTATGCAAGAATGCCCTTGAAATGTTTGATATTATGTTAAATTAGAATGTATTAACATATTATTATATACATCTGTATAAGTTTTAAGAATTTAAGGTTTACAACAACTGTTTCTGCATATTTCTGCTAAATGGGTTAAGTTAATCTTCAATAGACTCTACGTGTAATAACAGAGTTAAGTGAGTCCTTATACATGAGCTGAAAGAAAGAGTCCATATGGGGAGCAAAAGCAAATGAAGATGAACCAGAACTAAGTCTTAAAAGATCTGAAGGACACTAAATGAGAAACTTTATAGACGAGCTGAAGGGAGTCTTTATAGACGGGCTGAAGGGAGTCTTTATAGACTAGCTGAAGGGAGTCTTTATGGACTAGCTGAAGGGAGTCTTTATGGACTAGCTGAAGGGAGTCTTTATAGGCGAGCTGAATGGAGTCTTTATAGACGAGCTGATGGGAGACTTTATAGACGAGCTGAAGGGAGTCTTTATAGACGAGCTGATGGGAGTCCTTATAGACGAGCTGAAGGGAGTATTTATAGACGAGCTAAAGTGAGTCTTTATAGACGAGCTGAAGGGAGTCTTTATAGACGAGCTGAAAGGAGTCTTTATAGACGGGCTGAAGGGAGTCTTTATAGACGAGCTGAAGGGTGTCTTTCTATACGAGCTGAAGGGAGTCTTTCTAGACGAGCTGAAGGGAGTCTTTATAGACGAGCTGAAGGGAGTCTTTATAGATGAGCTGAAGGGAGTCTTTATAGACGAGCTGAAGGGAGACTTTATAGACGAGCTGAAGGGAGTGTGACCTATTCAACATTTTGCTGGAAAAGGTAATACGAGATGCAAATGTCAAAAGAAATGGCACAATTTACACCAATAGCCACATGTTACTTGCCTATGCTGATGACATAGACATCATGGGACGATCAGTAAAGGAAGTAACTGATACCTTTAGGAAGGTCGAAGCAGAATCTGCGAAAGTGGGTCTGGCGGTAAACGGCGAAAAGACCAAATTGATGGTGTCGACGCGCAAAGCGTCCATAGAGCTCGGACCAACTGTAGAAGTTGGTACCTACAATTTTGAGGTAGTTAAAGACTTCGTCTACCTCGGCACTGCCATAAACACAACAAACAACATCAGTTGTGAAATAAGAAGAATAATTGTATTGGCCAACAGATGCTACTATGGTCTAAGTAAGCAATTTAAAAACAAAGCCACATCTCGTCAAACAAAAATAACACTATACAAAACGCTGATACTACCCGTGCTAATGTATGGCTCCGAAGCATGGGTACTTGCGCAAGCAGATAAGGCAGTGCTTGGTGTGTTTGAGAGGAAAATTCTTCGAAAGATCTACGGGCCGATTTGCGTTGACGGTGAATATTGACGTCGTATGAACCACGAGCTATATAAGCTATGCAAAGACATGAATATAGTTAAACGTATCGAGATGCAATGATTGCGTTGGCTAGGCCATATCATGAGAATGAGCGGTGATGAACCCGCTAAAAAGGCGTATGAATACATGCCACATGGCGGTGCACGCAGAATCGGCAGGCCTAAGCTTCGATGGAGCAAACAAGTGGGATTGTTTATAGATGAACTAAAGGGAGTCTTTATAGGCAAGCTTAAGGTATTGTTTATAGACTAGCTGATGGGAGTCTTTATAGTCGATCTGAAAGGAGTCTTCATAAACTAACGAATTGCTTTAAGTTACTGTCAAACTTTTGGTTTTTAAGAATATTTCCTTCATATGTTATTTGATGATTTTTACATAAATTATTTTGTTTTGTTTTCACCATCTATGATTTTTAGCAATTTGAAAATTCCCATCTAGCATAATTCTATTGTGCGTATACGTGATATGGTCTTTAATTCATTACTTATTGTATTGTGTATACGCAACAGGCAGCAGCGCCATTATTATTAACAATTTTCAAAAAAACTTCATATTTCATTCTTCAAAAATGAATATAAAGCCGTACGCATATCTTTGTTTGAAAAAAAAAATACATTTACGTGAAGAGAAAAGACAAAAGTTGGACCCATCTTCGAGTAAATAAAAACAACAAAACAAAGAATACAATAAACTTTGTTGTATGAGTTAAATGATTAATAAAAATTAATAATGATGGGTGGCATTAACCCATCTTGGAATTTTACATATTATCATTTACAACAAAAAATATTAATTTTAATTGAAGTCAACAAAAGAAAGATTAAGAAGAAGCAGCAACAGCAAAACACTAATATGCAATCAATGCATGTGATGTCTTGTAGAATAAAGAAAATAAAACGTTTTTGGTGGTATGCTCATTTGCTAGACAAGTCTTGTGCCCGACGCCATAACAATGCAAATAAGAAAAGAGAAAAAAATCAACAATTCTTTAAATTTCCGCATTGACAAAACATTGAAAAGGTAAAGAAAACAAAAGGAAAACAACCACAAAATAGTATCACATTTGTTTGGGGCAATTTTGTTATAAATAAAACACAACCGAAATGTCTAAAAATAAGAAAACGGAATTAAAGGTGAAAAACCAACCACCAACTTCCTAGTACAAGTATTATAGGGGGGAAAATAGAATGTAACAAATAAATATGTCACCATTGACATTTGCTAAATAGAGGTGGTCAAATAAAAATAATACATAATAATACAAAGAGAGTATTTTTTTACATCTGCTGGTGCTTTTATTTCGTTTCATTGTTACACAGATGTATAATAAAATCAATTCTTTATATATAGCATCATACATAATGTTATGTCAATTAATTTTCTTTGATAACAACAATGCATCTAAGAACCTTGAACTCTGTGCTCGCTCTCTGCAAATAATGACAACATCGAATGCAACGAAAGCTGGCAATTGTTTTACGAATTAAACAATCTTTGAAAATACTGAAAGTTAGCAAGTAAATCAAAGAATGGATGTGGCGCTGCTTGATATGAATGAAAATAAAAAATAAATACTGTAAAAAATCTCAATTGAGAAAATACCTCTTTTAACGATAAACAAATTACTTATTGAAGCTTTTTCTCAAATACACAAAGCTTTTTGAACATTCTTAGAAGCTTTTGTTTTGATAATTTATGAGAAAAAAGAAATAAATCTTGTAAAAATCTCAATTGAGGCGATAGAAAAAAAAAACAAATTACTTATTGAAGCTTTTTCTCATCTACATTAAGCTTTTTGAAAATTCTTAAAAGCTTCATTTTTGATAATTTGTGAGATGATGATGATTAATGTATTTATAGACGAGCGGAAGGGAGTCTTTATAGATGAGAAGAAGAAAGTATTTACAGGCGGACAGAAAGGAGTCTTTGTAGACGAGTAGAAGGGAGTCTTTATAGACGAGCAGAAGGGAATATTTATAGACGAGCAGAAGGGAGTCTTTATAGACGAGCTGAGGGGATTCCTTACAGACTAGCTGAAGGGTGCCTTTATAGACGAGCTGAAGGCAGTTTTATATACGAGTTGAAAGCAGTCTTTATTGACGTGCTGTAGGCAGTCTTTACAGACGAGCTGAAAGGAGTCTTTATAGACGAGCTGAAGGGATTCCTTACAGAACGAGCTAAAAGGAGTCTTTATAGAAGGGCTAAAGGGATTCCTTACAGATGAGCTAAAGGGAGTCTTTATAAACGAACTAAAAATAGTTTTTATAAACGAGCTGAACGGAGTCCTTATAGACGAGCAGTAGTGAGTCTCTATAGACTAGCTGAAGTGAGTCTTTATAGACGAGCTGTAGTGAGTCTTTATAGACTAGCTGAAGTGAGTCTTCATAGACGAGCAGAAGGGGGGTTTATAGGCGAGCAAAAGGGAGTCTTCATACACCAGCTGAAGGGTGTCTTTATAGACGAGTTGAAGTGAGTCTTTATAGACGAGTTGAAGTGAGTCTTTATAGACGAGTTGAAGTGAGTCTTTATAGACGAGCAGAAGGGAGCCTATTTAGACCAGCTAAAGTGAGTCTTTATATACGAGCAGAAGGGGGTTTTATAGGCGAGCAAAAGGGAGTCTTTATAAACCAGCTGAAGGGAGACTTTATAGACTAGCTGAAGTGAGTCTTTATAGACGAGCTGAAGGGAGTCTTTATAGACGAGTTGAAGTGAGTCTTTATAGACGAGCAGAAGGGGGTTTTATAGGCGAGCAGAAGGGAGCCTATTTAGACCAGCTGAAGTGAGTCTTTATATACGAGCAGAAGGGGGTTTTATAGGCGAGCAAAAGGGAGTCTTTATAGACTAGCTGAAGTGAGTCTTTATAGACGAGTTGAAGTGAGTCTTTATAGACGAGTTGAAGTGAGTCTTTATAGACGAGCAGAAGGGAGCCTATTTAGACTAGCTAAAGTGAGTCTTTATATACGAGCAGAAGGGGGTTTTATAGGCGAGCAAAAGGGAGTCTTTATAAACCAGCTGAAGGGAGACTTTATAGACTAGCTGAAGTGAGTCTTTATAGACGAGCTGAAGTGAGTCTTTATAGACGAGCTGAAGTGAGTCTTTATAGACGATCTGAAGTGAGTCTATATAGACGAGCTGAAGTGAGTCTTTATAGACGAGCTGAAGACCTTTTATAAGAAGTCTTTTAAGAGCTTCTATAAGAAGTCATTTTAGGGTCTCCTATATTCTTCAATCTATAAAAAGTCAGATGTCGCTTAAGGACTTCCATAAAAAGTCCTTTAAAACCTTATATATGAAAATATTGAAAGGATTGTGTAATAAGTGTTCGGAGGGCCTTCAATTAGAAGCCATAGAAGATCTTCTATAAGAAGTAATTGAAGGAAGTTTATTAAGGCATTTTATAATAAGTCCTTTAAGGTCTTCTATAAGAAGTCCTTTAAGGTCTTCTATAATAAGTCCTTTAAGGTCTTCTATAAGAAGTCCTTTAAGGTCTTCTATAAGAAGTCCTCTGAGGCCATCTTTAAAGCCTTGAATAAGAAGGCCTTTTATAAAAAGTTCTGTAAGGTCTTCTATAAGAAGTCTTCTGAGGACATCTTTAAAAAAATCCTTTAAAGCCTTCAATAAGAAGTCCTTTAAGGCCTTTTAAAAAAATCCTTTTAGGCCTTTTATAAAAAGTTCTTTAAGGCTTTTATAAAAAGTCCTTTAAGGCCTTCTATAAGAAGGCCTTTTATAAAAAGTTCTTTAAGGTCTTCTATAGGAAGCCATTGAAGGCCTTCTATAAGAAGCCATTAAAGTCCTACTATAAGAAGTCCTTTAAAACTTTATATAAGGAGCCCTCGTAGGCCTTCTAAAGAAGCTACTGCAGCGCTTCTGTAAGAAGCTTATTAAGGATGTCTATAAGCTCTTAAAGGTCTTCTACAAAAGCCTTCAAAGTCTTAAAGACCTTCTAGAAGAAAAGCACAAAAAGGGTATGTATGAGAAGCCCTTAAAGGTATAAAAAGCAAAAGAAGGGTATGTGTGCTTGAATGAGAAGCTCCTGAAGGCCTTGTATAAGAAGCCCTGGAGGCTTTCTATGAGAAGGCCTTTCGCTGTAAACTGAAACACAAGGCCGACAACAACAATCTTTGAACAGACCTTTAACTGTACTTAACTTTTGTATTCTGTTGTCTTATGTAATCCTTCTTGGAACTTGATGTACGGAAGACATTTAAAATGTGTAAACTTTCGGCCCAATCGGATACTCAATTTGTAAGTTATCGTGCTGGGGCTTTAGGAGCTTTTGTGCCCTTCATCCGAAGGTATTGTCAAAAAATTAGACAGTCCTTTGAAAACGATCGGAGGTATGTCCTTAAACAACACTTTTGCAAAACATTTGGACATTTTATCATGTGAAGTGGTAAGGACGTCCGCCTTACATTCAGGAGGTCTGCGGTTCAATCTGCTACCACAGGATTCCAATTTTCGGCGAAGGCAAATCCCCACAGTGTAATTAATGCTAGTTTTCATTACCGGAGTATTTCAGCCATAAAAAAAACTTATCTGCAAGTGGTGTCGTAAGACACGCCGTTCGGACTCGGCGATAAAAAATAGGTCCCATATAATTCAGCCAATATGAATAGGCGTGCACTCATTGATATGAGAAAAGACTTCCTTGTTTCTTCGGGGATGTTGTGGGAACACGTGTATGTATGTGTGTGGTACCTGAATGAGTGGACCGATATGGATATAGTCCATATTCCAACTTGTTCTATTATGTCTAGAAAAAAATATTGCGATGTGAGTATTGGTGGATCATTCCCTTCTAGAGTTTTAATGCACACTATTATCGAAAAATTTAGAATTTTTGTGGGGAGGGTACCCAAAGGAGTCAACCGGTCGGTATAGTCCATTTTCGAACATGATTTATGTTTAGACAAGGCTCAGTGTACCAAATCGGTTGATCTGTTTGAGAGTTATTGTGCGCACCAGCTAACCAGACACGCTGGATTATTTTCAGATCCTTAGCATGGCATTTTGACTAACCGCCCCAACCCTTTGGCATGGCACAGAAACAACAATGTTATTGCTGGTAAAATTGCATTTAGCATTCATGGAACTCGTTCAAATGCGAAAGAAATAATTAGATGTAAAAGATCCAGTAAAATGACCTCGAAGTGGTTCCAATGAATAACTTTAATCGGTCATCGTTGGATCTTTTAGAAATCAGGAAGTATGGAATTGCCAACAAAAACATTATATCGTGTTAATCGGAATCACAAGGTAAACATTTCAAAACCATCCTTTAACAGCTCTTAAATTGAACTTAAGCGAAAATTTTGAAGTTTCGTGAGTGGAAGTGGAACTTCGCAGTGGTTACACTTCCATAAAATTTTGCTGGGAGTGCATAGCAAAATCCTAGAGGTATAAAGGGCAACTTATTTCATATTTATGAGAAGAGTCCGATTTCATTAATAACTGAGTAGAGAGGTGCTCAAAAAGATCCAAACGGAAAATCGAACATAGTACGAACACCCTCTTAAGGAAGTAAAGCATTGACGAAATAAAAATTTTAGAGTCTAACTTCCGTGGATAAATGTAATAAACTTTTTACTACAACTTTACTTACACTGAAACGTTTTAATTAATATTTATGATATCGTACAAATAAAATTATTCTGCAAAATTAAAAATGTAATATTATGGGTTGTTTTCTTTAGTAAGGCCTTTTAAAGTTTCTTGCGTAAATCAATACAAAAAGCCCGATATTTATGAATTATCTCCATATTTCAACTTTCCTCCATCTGATCAATGTTTACATTTTGCACAAGAGAGGTACTTTCGCATTAAAATATATAACATAATTGAGAAAAAGAGAGAGATCCTCAATATATTATAGATATGTATAAGACATTTTACCAAACAAAAAAAGCACAAAAGCTCTAAGATGTATATAGAAGAAAGTAAATCATTCACAATAGGGAACATGGATTGCAAAATAATATAAGAAGTATAAGAGAGAGAGACAATTATTCGACAAAAAGAGTAAAAGAAATATAAATGAGTAAAAATACAGTTGTTTTGAGAACTTTCAATGAATTATTTATGGCGGAATTGTAACATTTTCCTCAAAATTGATTTATTTTTAAAAACGAAACACACATAAATAAATTTAAACGCAAAAATACGAAACATTCTGCGTACAATAACTAGGCGATTTTTTTAATTTTTTATATAATTTATAGTTTCACTGATATGGGTCAGCAATTACGCTCAAAATTAAAAGCTTTATTGCTTGAGTACGAGGAGGCAGCGACGAGTGACCTTTATAGAATATTTTCCGCATTTTAAGGCAGGCATTTTGTTATGTATTATTTTACCGGTAAAATAGAATTTGTTTGAAGTGCACTTTTTTTTAATGGTAATCAGCAATTGAGGATAGGCGTATTTTATTTTATTTATTTGGGTTATAAATAAATTTTGTTGTATAATTAACCACACATTTTTTTTAGTAAACTAAATAAGATAATTTATAAGAAAAGTGATCGTTTTTCTCTTATGTTTTCAACTGATTTAAATAAATTTGAAATCGTTTTGTTATTCATCTTTGTGATTGCTTTTCATAAATTTGTTTTTTTTTTTCTTCACATTATCATCACATTGCGTATAATTTACCGATTTGTTTTGTTCTGTTGTTGCTTTTCACGTTCCCGCTCCCGTTCACGTTCCCGTTGTTGTGTTTGTGATTTTGGTTCAGGTCGTTCGCTTGGATTACGCCGGAATCTTTGCAACAGGCTATTGCAACCATCGGACAACAACTGTGTTACACTGGCTGCGGTGGCACTACGCATATAGCGTCTCTGTTGTCGTGGCTGTGCGGATGAAGTTGACGTTGATGGCGTAGTCGTCGTTGCAGCATCCGTATCATTTACTTTCGCATTTTTCTCTTCTTTTTTCAATTTATTCTCCTTTTCCTCGGTGGGTGTCTTGGTGGAATCACCACCGCCATCACCATTTACTATGGCAATGGCATCTTTAAGAGTGGCAAAAACATATGATCGCCTTCTCAATGGTTTACCACCACCACCGCTGCCAGATGATGAAAGTTCATCATCATTCTCTTCGATTTTAAGTTCATTAATCGACGAAGAGTTATTTCCGGGTTCAAATTCTGAATTTCTCTTTGTTGTTGTTGAAGAGGCGTTTTTATTTTGTTCTTTCGCTAAGAGCGGATGTTTTTCACTTTTTTCACGTTGAAAACGATTAAGAAATGCTGTAGCCATATTTCTTTACGGAGAGATCAAATGAATGAGGACGATTTTTTTTCTCTGTTTGAGGTGAGTTTAAGAGTAAACTAACTAAACAAATATTAGGATGGCGCCGTATATTTTGTGTGTTGTTTTTTGCAATTTTAAACACTTTGTTTACATTTTTCAGGTTTGTTTTTTTTTTTTGTTATTGCAACATATGATTTTTCTAGAATTTTGAAATATTTAATTTGGGAGTTTATCTTTTGTGGAACTTTATTTAGAAAACTAAAACTGAAGGAATAATAGTTAAATTTAGGCTTTAAAGTGAATCATTTCTTGTTCCTTCAAAATAAAATATTGTTTGTAGTTTTTTTCTCGTAATTTTATTGCAAATTTAGACACATGTTTACATACACCGCTGGAGGTAATTTTATTATAAAAAAATACCATTATAAAAATTTGATTGTTTATTTTAAAAATAATTAAGAAAATAACACTGTGCTACAGTGAAAATTTGCAGGGGTTCTAATGCATAAATTCGGTTCTGTGGGAGTCCACAGAAGACGAATATACCTTTGGTTTCTTTGGGTCACTTCGGTTTTTCATTTTATAACGGTAAATGTAGTGAAAAATGGGCTTTCTTGGATATTCAAATTTAAACGGACATTACTTCTTTTTTCCACAACCGATTTGCACACACTGTTTTTCATTATAAAGGGTAGAGTAATGCCTTTCGAACAAGCCATAGATTTTTAAAATCGGTTTACAAATGGCTAAGTAATAGTGGTTTAAGTGTGACAAAAACGCATTAAAAAACAGTAAAATGTTTTTTCTTGTGCTCTAGGCTGCGTAAACGACACCTAACAGTACAATTATTTACTGTTATCAAGTAGGAAATTTAGTTGGCTTTCCAAAATGGGAAAAACAAACGAAATCGGTTGAAAAATGAATGCGCTATGGCATTTTTTGTGTTTCAACTTTTTGGTTTTTTTTCATATTTTCCTTTATAAAAGATGGGTATCTTAGCATGTATGATTCTAATTGTGATTATCTTGCTTAACAATTACGCACAAGGTACCAATCTTTTATAAAGGAAAATATGAAAAAAACCAAAAAGTTGAAACACAAAAAATGCCATAGCGCATTCATTTTTCAACCGATTTCGTTGGTTTTTCCCATTTTGGAAAGCCAACTAAATTTTCTACTTGCTAACAGTAAATAATTGTACTGCTAGGTGTCGTTTACGCAGCCTAGAGCACATGGAAAAACATTTTACTGTTTTTTAATGCGTTTTTGTCACACTTAAACCACTATTACTTAGCCATTTGTTAACCGATTTTAAAAATCTATGGCTTGTTCGAAAGGCATTACTCTCCCCTTTATAATAAGAAACAGTGTGTGCAAATCGGTTGTGGAAAAAAGAAGTAATGTCCGTTTAAATTTGAAAATCCAAGAAAGTCAATTTTTCACTACATTTACCGTTATAAAATCAAAACCCGAAGTGACCCAAAGAAACCAAAGGTATTTTCGTCTTCTATGGACTCCCACAAAACCGAATTTGTGCATCAGAAATCCTGCAAAAAAATTTTGTCCACTTTTGTATCACAGTGTAATTATTGTTCCTTCAAATGAAATTAGGGGTGCTCAAGTTTTTCATGTTTGCAATAGTGGCAATTAGTTTCAATTTTAATATAGTCGACAATTGTTTGCCAATCAAAACTTGTTCCAATAAAATTTCGCACGGTGCGCCTTAAATAATTTTAAATGAAAGGTGCTTACACCTGGGAAGTTTTTGCGGATTCTGAAACTACAATGTTCATAGATGAGAAAAATCAAAAATCGAAAAAATCCCCGGAGGGATTTTCAAATAAATCGCGGTCAAAGTTCAATTTTTAGGGCTTTATTATTTTTTCACGATTTTGCTCGGAAACCGCAAGTTCTTTCGAAATGGGATTAGGCAAATGTTGTAGCAGAGAAAATTCTCTACAAGATTGACCTTAATGTTATTTTCGTAGGTCTTACCATTTTTGAGATATAGCAGTTCAAATTGGGACAATGCACTGACTCTATCCTTTCCTTACAGAACAATGTCATGAAGCGTGCACCTTAACTAACTTTACGTGAAAACCGGTTACACAGGCGAAGTTTTTGCGGATTCTGAGACAGCAATGTTCATAGATGAGAAAAATCCAAAAGCAAGAAAAAATCGCAGGAGGGATTTCGGAATAAATCGCGGTCAAAGTTCACATTTTTAGGTTTTCACGATTTCGTTTGGAAGCGGTAAGCCGTTTCGCAACGGTAGAACAAGAAAAGGTAGCAGCAATACCCAGCTGACTGAACTGGGCTGTAATGTTAGTGTCAAATTCCATACGACATTTCGAAATGTTGTAGCAGTGAAAATCATCTACAAAATTTTCTTTAGTCCTATTTCGAAAGGACTTGCCGTTTCCAAGAAAAATCCTGAAAACCTAAAATAGACCTAAACATTTGAACTTTGGCCGCGATTTATTCCGAAATCCCTATAGCGATTTTTTCTTGTTTTCGGATTTTTTCAGTTCTTTATGCCTTGATTTTAATCATATATGTAGATGTACGATCGAAACTTTTGCAATAAATCGAAATCATATATTTTAAATGTGGTCTTAAAGCACGTTTATATATTCAGATTTAACAAACCCACTGGGTTTCAAATGTCAAATCCTTTGCGTACACGTCAAATAAATCCTCATTAAGAGGGTTAACCCTGCATAAAACTATAAATAAACATGGGCTTATTGTTTTACTGAAATCATGATTTTTAAAAACATTTTTAAATGAGGACGGAAAAATATACATTTATCATCAAAACCTATTGACAAATCCATTTGTATCGGTTTCCATCACATACCAGATAATTTTTCAAAATTAAAGATGATAGTTGTCTGGGCGAATAAGTATTGATGGTAATCATACGCCCTGTATACAGACAGCCAACATATTGAACGTACCTGTATCGTATACATGATCTTAGAACTTATACGCCATAGGGTTTGTGAGCTAATATTCTTTTATCTCTGCAACATTTCTAATATTTTCATTTAATTAAAATCCGAATAAATTTAAGTACAGAAAAATATGTACATCAAGTCTATTATTGTAAAAAGACAGTAGTTAAAAAAAAAAAAATAGCGTTTCGTATGTGACAAAATAAGTTGCGGAAGTTTCTAGCGTAAACTTCTAGGTTTTTGGATTCATAAAGTGTGTCTAATTATCCCTCTGGCAGACACAATTGACTCAGTCTACACCAAAAGAAACTATAAACCTTATTATATTTCGTTTTTTCTTTCTTATTATATTTAAAGAATAGGATAGGGTTTTTGGAAAATTCGGTCATTATCGAGGAAGGTGTGAAGAATAAAATTGTGCTGAAGGCGTAGGAAGGAATGACTCTAAATATTGGGATATTACCGGCCCATAACTCAGGAAATATGCGCTGGTGATCACAAATACTACTCGCTATTAAAATTTCAATACGAAGTAGCCTCAAACTGGATTATAGAGCAAAAGTATAGAACTTTTGCGGAGGATGTGCCTGAAAGAATGGACAGTCCACCTTAAAACAGAATCTAATTCTAGGAGTCATTCCTTTCGAAAGTTATAGTGGACTTTCACGGACATGCCCACTGCGAACGGCTCTGAAACTACACTTAAGGGGTGATTCCCACTTACAAATTTCAGAAAATCAAAAATAAGTGGAAAGATGTTCAAGTCGATCGGAACAAACTAAATACCTGTTATTCTCGATATGACATTTTGAAATCGGTGTCAACTCTAGCTCGAAAACTAATGAACCGATTGTCATACAATTTTGTGGGTTATCAGGGACTACATCTTTATTTTTATCTTTCCGTCCTCATTTGGTAGTTTTCCTAAAAAAACTTAAAAATTGCCTTTTTGGGCTATACAAGTGGGTGTCACCCCTTAAGCAAAAACGTTCCGAGGTATGTCCTTAAACTGGACGAAAACTTTGAACCAACCTTCTTTGAACTTAATTTAGTCTTGGAAACAAATTACGAAAATTACGAAAAAACGGATGCTCTATGTGCCAAAACGGATACGTAAGTTATTTTGCTCATGCTGCACTATTTCCAAAATGTTTGAAATTCATGTGCCCGATGGGAAAAAATATTACGAGGAGCAAAGTTTGGATCAAATCGATTGATTAATCCATTGGAAAATTATCGTGCGTACCATTTTGCCGGAGAATTGTGAAGTTTTGTGGGAGAGGAGGAGAGGATCGATTAGTACCATCTTGGAACTTAAACTATGTTTGGGGAAAATATTACGGGATCCAAAGTTTGGACTAACTTCTACGAATCAGACATATGGACGGACAGGGCTAAATCGGCTCAAAACTGTCTGAAACGGATATTGTCCAAAATATTTGGGGTCCAAAACAATTTTTTTAGAAATATCAAGCAAATAGCAATAGGCCTAAGGGCTTAGGCTATAATAAAAAAAGGTTTTCAAAAGACTTTCCTTGGACACTATTTGTAGCTAACACCTCTATGCGGGGATGTTATTATGAGTTGGTTTTCGCTCGAAAATTTGTATTACAATAGAAATGATGGTCCCACCCACCTTTGTACATACATTTATACCAAAATGAATGTCATGACGAGCTGAGCCGACCTGGCGCCATGTGTGTCCCTCCGTCCATCTGTCATTACAACTTTCATTACGAATAGTTTTGGTGGAGATATTGGTCACAAAGAGGACGATTTTTGATTTTGTGATGATCAGATAATATTCAGACGCTGCACAGTGCTTCAGGAATCGATTTTCCTGGCCAAAACCCAAATTTGTTGTCAATTTTTATATGGGATTCGATAGTAAACATATTGAAACTAAGTCCCAATTTACATTAGGGGAGTTTACTTGCGGCAATTGTCAGTTTGATGGAGAGAGATGTGAGGTATATGGTACACAATGTGAGCTATTTTATTTATCCTTAGGACTAGACTAGAACTTTTAGAGAACAGCTTGGAACAAAGTTCCGTTTTCACAGAATTATGCCCGAGAGTGTCCTATTTCAGTCCATATATACGTTTGTACCCGTCCCGTTCCGTCCTTTAACACTTTTTTTAAATATTTTTAAATTACATGGGTAAAAAATGTGTTATACCTTTTTTTGCACAAATGGACTTTTTTTAATATATGCGTTTTATGAAAACCCAAGGAGTATTTTTTTAATTTTGGAAAAAAATAAATTTTTTGAAAAAAAATTTTTATTTTTTTAATTTAAATATTTAAAATACTCATATTTTGAAGCAAAATGTGAAAAACCCAAATTTTACCTATCGCAAAAAAAAAACAGAGCTTTGACCAGGAAAAAACGATTTTGATTTTAAACCACGTCGGAATGGACCAACAACTTCTATGGAGGAAATAACCATTTTTTTATTCTTAGACGCATATCTGGTTATTATACCCTCAGCCTTTAGGCTAAAGAGGGTATTTACACTTTGATACGACCAAAAATGTGCCTCATCGAAATAATGGTTTTAGACCCCAAGTATGTTTGTACGATATCCGTTTCAGAAAATTTTGAGTAGATCTAGCAATGTCCGTCCGTCTGTCTGGCTGGTACGCACGATAACTCTCGAACGGATCAATCGATTCGGTTCAAATTTTGGGTATCGAATTATTTTGTCCAGATTCGATTTAAGTTCGAAGATGGGCCATATAGGTCCACTCCTTCAGGTGCCTCCCCCACAAATGTTCAAAAATTGTCGCAAAACTTGTGCGCACGATAACTCTTGTAGGGAATAACCGATTTGGTCCATACTTTGCACATCGTATAATTTCTACCAAACTTAGATGAGGTTTCAATATGGACTCAATCGGTCCACTCCTTCGGGTACCTCCCACACAAAATTTCGGAAAAGTTCAGTTTAGGACCTGTTCTCGAATCGCTTTGATTTTTGTTTAGGCAAGTTTTATTCGCTGTCCTCTATATGACTTTGTAAGTTTCATTAGGGGTAAGTCCATACATCCTGAGGAAATAGCCTGAAAGTTACAAAAACCCTATGACCCTATGAGTTTTATGAAAACCCAAGGAGTATTTTTTTAATTTTGGAAAAAAAATTAAATTTTTTGAAAAAAAAATTTAATTTTTTTTTAATTTAAATTTTTTAAAATACTCATATTTTGATACAAAATGTGAAAAACCCAAATTTTATCTATCGCAAAAAAAAAAACAGAGCTTTGACCAGGAAAAAACGATTTTGATTTTGAACCACGTCGGAATGGAGCAACATCTGCTATGGAGAAAATAACAATTTTTTTATTCTTAGACGCATATCTGGTTATTCTCAAACAAAAACCTGATAATGATAGTAGCAAATTCCACCTTAACAACGATTCCAACCTTTGTATCTTTGCGGATTTTGATTGCAATTAACAATATATTTGACCAATATAAAAAAAAAGATTTTCTGAGGTCTAATTTGGTATCAATTGTGTTGCTAAAAGTGGTCAAATACTAATGATATTGGGACTAGAGGATCATCTATGGTTATTAGGGCGGCCCAGGAAATGAAAATTTTTATTTTTGAAATTTCAAATTTTTATTTATTTTTTAAATTTTAATTTCTTTTTCCATTTAATCCAAATACCTTATACATGAAATTTTATGGCAATCGGTTAACGTTAACCTGTGCCTCCGGAGCGATCATGTTTCCATAGTAATTGGTATGGGACCAAAGGTCGATTTTCACGAAAAATCGCTAAAGTCCTCAATTAAGGTCCAATCGAAGAAAAACTTTACCACTTGATAATTTTGAAAAAAAAAAATTACAACAAATTTTTTTTGAAAATTGGATCGGATTTTGGTATAGGCCATGCATATGTGACCTGTATAAAAAACGTATCCGATTTTCATAAAGTAACGTTTTTTCATCGATTGGAATTTATTGCAATCCTCTTCTAAGGGGTTTATTGTGCACGAAAAAAACATTTTAATTAATTTTTTATATGAAATCTACCAAACCATTTTAGACGATTTTTTTTGAAAAATATTGCTCAGTGTTCTGACAAATGGCCGCCTACGAAACACTGCTTAGACTAAGCAGTTTGCGGTGTCAACTGTAGCTCGAAAATTAATCAACTTATCAGTATATGTTTTGGGGGATCATTAAGAACCTAATAATCTTGTCTTTAAGCGAAGCAAAATTAAAAAATATCTATTTAAAAAAATGGAAACTGTCAACATCAACATTTAGATTTTAACTAAAATCCGTCCAATTATTTTTTGTTTTTTTGAAAAGTATCTCTCCTTGGTGACCCAATTCGTTGAGTTTTCTATAGGACATAACTTTGAAGAAGTTGGTCTACATTTATGAAAATTCCTCCCTATGAAAATGTTGACTTGTGCACAATGGTGGTGGATATTACATATGGGTAAATCCTGCGTGACGAACGCTACATTTGTACGCGTTTTCGGGCAAAAATATTAACATTTTTTGAACTTTCCAGATAGATGCATTGAATCTATACATGGTATTTAATAGAATTTGAGAGCACTTTCAAATGCCATAAAACAATTTTTTTAACAAGTATAATTATCGGAAAAAATTGATTATAAGTTATTGTGACGCACGCCACAAAAAGTGGAAGTAGCTTCCGACCTTGTGCTATGTTTTCATAATTTTTAGCAAATTTTGCATAATAAAGCACACAAAATTAAAATTTTAAAAGAAAGATGAATATAAGAGAATTCTAAAACAATTAATTTTTAGGCAAACAATTTTGTATTTTTTTTCCAAAATCAGTGAACCTAATGTGACGCACGCTACATGATGCACGCTACATTTTTTCCAGTATATAGTAAATAAAAACCAGTGTATTTATTTTAACGAAACAATGTATATTTCTTGTAAATAACGTTATTTAAGTCATATTTTATGTTCATAAATAAGTTTATCAATGCGTATATGTTTATAAATAAATTTTATGTTTTAATGAATCTGACGTTAGTGCGATTTTGAGCACATTTTTGTTATATGACGAAAAATAATGTTTGCTTTTAATTCCGGGAATGCTCTTAACGTTAGCCCATCTCTCCGAAAGAATTCCAGCTGATTTTTGTATATAACTTCTGCTTATATATAAAATGAAAATACCATATGTATTCATTTTTGCCAATTTAAAAGAAATCATGGGCGTTATTAAGAACAATATTCTGAGCTTTTACCATTTTCCAATTTTTTTTCTTTACGACAGCGCCGATTCCGTCTACTGCACCCTTTCCGTGAGCAGTTGCAAAAAATTCCACTCAAATTTTTTTTGAAAAAGGGTATACTACTTAAAATGAGTTTGTTTTTAAATCGACTTGCACATCCATCAGAAAATAAATATAACTTTGAAATATCATTTCATTTTTTTAATTTCTTAACAATTAACTGAACTCAAATCGATACGAAAACAGAATAAAACAAAAATAGAATACAAGAGAAAGTGAAAACAGAATTAAAAGGCAAATTTTTTTTTTTTTATTTTTTGGGATAACTCAAATCGTGACGAACGCTACAGAAATTAATGCACTGTAATTTTTTTATTTTTTATTATTGTAGATTTTTTTCTATTTCCTTAAAAGCAGGATATTAATTTAATTTAAATTTATAGATGATTTAAAAAAAAAGAAATTTCTGCCCACAGTATAAAAAAAAAAACATAATTTTTCGTGACGAACGCTACACCACTTGGATCTGTCTTTCCATACCTAATTTCACTTTTTCCAAAATAGTAAAAGATAATATTTTCTGTCAAAATCTAAGAGAATTGAGTGAATAACAATACAGCTTTTGAGTTTACCACTTATGTTAACACTAAAGTAATAATATGAACATGTAAAAAATGTACAATTTTTGTATAAAATTAAAAAACCTGAGGTAGGGTAGAATTTTGTAATAATTTTTGTGTTAATAATGATAGAAAAAAAAAAGTTTTTAACATATTTCTAAAATTAGATATCCAGTCTAATCTTCTGTGAAAAAATAAATTAATTTGGATAAAATAAAAAAAATTTTGGCTGGTAGACTGTTTCTGGGATTTGCCCATATTCGGCCACTATAGCCTAAAATTACATATACATTAATTTTTTTTATAAACGACCAGTGAACACCCCTAATCCACAAAGTTATTTATAAATTATGGTTAAGAAATATTTCTATTAAAAAAATAGTCTTCACTGACGCTTTGTCTGCTGCCCTCACACAAATCTAATTTTTTCATCGAATATTTGCGTTCGGTATTCACAAAAAAAAGTGTGTTAACGTTTTATGATTTCTTTAATGGTATAAACAAATACTTAAAAAATAGTGCAAAAAGAGGTCTTGTTCATCGATAAATGGCATAAATATACATTGATTGGGAAATGAAAGCTATTGTGATGGGCTAATAAAAGATTTATAAATGGCAAGGTCGCTCATCAATAGGTTTGGTTTTTTTAATTTTCCTAATTACCAACATATAAATGATAATTTACATGATTGAAAGGCGATGAATGATGTTTTAATGTGATTTCTTTGATGTGGAAATTCATTTAAAAGTGTTGTTGTTTACACACAGAGGTCATTGAACTGTAATTATGCAAAATTTAAATTTTTTATATTATATTTTTTTATATTTTTATATTATAACTATAAGGAATTAAAGGGTTAACAACATTCATTTGCCATGAAACTTAACAAATTTATTAAAAAACAATTATAAATTGTATGTGAATTTTATGAAAAATTAAAAAGAAACCCACATTCACTAACGGCTAAGTGTTGTCGTTGCTATGACAAACATACGCTCCATTGTGCAGCTTAATTAAAATCACTAATACGCGAGAGTGCCTAATTTGAGTAGTAGTATTATTAACAAGTATACGCACCGATGTGCAGTAAAATTAATATAAAGTATTCGATCAAATGTTCTTGGTCTTAAAAATGATCCATATAACAGCGAAACAAAGGTAGAGTTTGATGTAAAAACTTTCTTTCGACATTGAAAATCTAAAATTATCTAATTAGCAAAGAATTAACTTATTGACAAACACGTTAAGGTTCATATTCAAGCTGTGTGAAAGCTAAACAAAATTGACAAGATGTCATATTCAAAAAATAATAGATAATTAAGTAGAATAGACAATGGCTATGGCATGTTCTCTCCCACAAGCCATATTGTGGGCAATGACATTGAAAAATCAGAAAAAACAATACGAAATACATGAAATATATTTAAGTAGTTTAAATAGAATTAATAACAAATGGGTAGAATTGAATATGGCAAATAAATTACTATGAAATAAACAAGACATGAAAAAAAATATTTGACACTATACAAGAAGACATCATGTAACACCAACTAAGAATGAGGAGAATAAGACAAAAAAGTAGCAAAAATTGCCAGACACTTGTTTTTGATTTTACACAATTTTGTAACTGCACAAGCATGGCTACAAATATGTATGTATGGATGTATACATTTTGTGGCTATTTCCGTCTAATGAATGTCGTTGGTCGCATGTGATATTTCTAAAACTACAACACAATTTTTGCCATGACAAAGTCATATTTTCTTTTTCTGTAATTTTATTCAAAGAGAAAGGAAAGATGATGTTTGGATTTCTTGTGGCATATGGTTTATAGGGAAATGGCTAAGGTCTAAGAAAATCTAAACATAAATACGAACAATTACGAAATGTGTATGTGTGTGTAAAAATGAAACGAAAGAAACCCCCCAGAGAATAAGTCCCAATTTACATTAGGCGAGTTTACTTGCGGCAATTGTCAGTTTGATGGAGAGAGAGGTGAGGTATATGGTAACCCTTTGCCTCTCAACACCCTCTCTCACCCACAAACTGACAATTGCCGCAAGTAAACTCGCCTAATGTAAATTGGGACTAAGAAATAAATAAAATTGTCATTTTGAATATAATAATATTGTTTTTAAAATATTAACAAAAATTGAAGCAAAAAAAAAAAAAAAAACTTTGACAATTTATATTTATTATGGCAAAAAAATAAAGAAAATGACTGTTTGATCCTCTTAAATAGCATCAAATTTATTTTTTGTTTTCTTTTTGTTATATTATGATTTAGAGGGTATTTCACTTTGACAAAAATAGAACATTTCTTTATTTTCATTTTACAAAATTAGTGAAAAAAAATCAAATTTCTGTTGATTTTTTTTTGTTTCCTTTGAAAAGTTTAGCGGAAGAACCAACCCCACAAGAAAAAAAAGTGCTGAGGGATATATCTGTTTTAGTTATGATTTGTTTCTTCTTTTGTTTTCGACAAATTTCTATTGGGCAAAACAAGCGAGAAAAAAATTATAAACATTTGCGTCAATTCTTTGGTTTGATGCCTTGCGAGCAGAGAAGATGTTGTTGATTATAATGTGAGAGGGGAAAGTGTGAAAGCGAAAGAAAAAAAAAACAATGACAATATATTTAACGCTTTTTTATTTATATTTAAAATGAATTAAGATTTTTGTTGGCGAAATAAATTATTTTAAATGTTATGACCGGTTTTCCCTAAAAAAAGAACAGGGGAAAATAAAATTTATGGGCAAAGCCAAATGAAAAACAAATGTGGAAATTTTTTGTTTAGCCAGAAAATAGGAGTAGATTGAATTTAATTATTTCATTGGCTATAAAATATTTGCAAAATTAATTTAAAAATTATAACAAAAAATGATAAAAGTTCATTTTTTGCAAATGTTTAACCAGGAAAAAATAAAAACAAAACAACAGACACTCATTTTAGAGCGGCTAATTATTGTCGTTTCTATAATAAACATACGCTCCACTGTACCACTTAATTAAAATTACTAATACGCGTTATGTTTCTACAAATTTAGTAGTGCTAATAATACTAAACTTTGGAAAGAAAATTCTATGAAAAATGGAAAATTAATTCACGAATAATATTTGTTCTTGAGAACGGGTCAATATAAAATTGGGAAAGAGTATATGTGGCCATTTGCGATGCTACAGACTTCTCTGCCTTTCCCGAAAGCAAAATGACGGAACTGAGATTAAGTAGAATTACTGTGCAAATAAAATGTAGAATATACGCAAAATAAAAAGAAAACAACAGACGCTAGCAAATTTTAACGCTGGTAAGTATTGTCGTGGCTATAATAAATATACGCGCCACTGTTCTACTGAATTAAAATAATTAATACCCGATCTATTTACAGTAATTTAACATTTTTATAAACAAATAAAAAAAGGAAATACAGGAGAATTGAGTCAATTTCCATTAAGGCCTACGAGGTGTCCGAGCCTTTTTAAAAATTATAAAAAATCGAAAAAAAATATATTGCCCGCTCTGGCTCGTAAAGTAATGAACCGATTGTCATACAATTTTGTGGGGTTATCAAGGACATCAAAATCCAAACCTTCATCGATCGATTTTAATTTTAATTTTTTTTTGTCCGTCAGTTTTTTAAGCCAAAATTTGAAATTTTGGTTTTTTTAGTAAAATCTAATATTTTTTTTTAAAAAAATCGATCGATTAAGGACTAGATCTTCATGTTTTTAATAAGCTCACAGAAATATATGATGATCGGTTATTGGTTTTCGAGCTAGAGTTGGCACCGCAAAACGCTTTTACTAAAGAAGGGTTTCGTGGACGGCCATTTGCCACAAAACCACATAATATTTCGCAACAAAATAAAAATTCAGACACTAGATTAAGATGTGCTCTTTCAGATGTAAATAAAAACAATCTGCCAAAAAGCTTGGCAGTTTTCTTGGAAAAAAATCATGAAAAAATTCCATTTTTGAGCTTTGAAAGTGGGAGTCACCCCTTAAAACTGTTATATTTTTGGCAGGATTTAGACTCATTTTTAAAACAATACACATTACACATTTCGGTTTCTCAGTAAAACAGGTTGTAACTTGGAGTTTCGATCTGGAAGAGGTTGGGAAGAAGTCCACATGTTTTAGATATTTTTCAGATTATAGGAACATCTTTAACAAAAAACTGATGGAATTATCAACTATTTTGATTGGCACGGTATGGGTATGAAGGGTCTAATGTTATAGAAATGTCGCCTATTTCTATATCAAATGAATTACCATAGGAAAGCAGCTCTACAAGGCTATCTGGACAAGTCTAGGGATGTGGTTGCGTCAATGGGTTGTAACCACAAAGCTAATGGAGTCAGTTTAGTAAATTTGGTTTCCCAAATGTTTTGCACTGTGTCATAAATCCTTGTCCTATAGGAATTTAGACAGCAGCATCATGCCGAATGAAATTGGGCCAAATGCACTCAGATTTATCGTAGCAGCGGCCGTTCCATTAGAGTTACATTAATATAATTGTTCCACAAACATCCCGTAAGGGACAAGGGAGACTTCTCTCATATCAATGAATACACCCCGATTCATATTAGCTCAATGATATGGGACCTACAGTTTATCGCCGAGTCCGAACGGCGCACACTGGTCGAAACCAATGATCTAGCGGCGCAAAAGTCAAAAAATCGAACTATAAAATTGCGAAATATTATCCATTGTATCGATTACAGACACTTTGCAGACAAAGATTTGGTTTTTTAATTTTTGTTGTTGTAAATATTCACTCAGTTATTCACTATCAAATACAAGAGTTTTTGTTGCATTAGATTTTAGAAAATTGTTGCAAAAAAATTAACTTCATATTTGTTTAAATGTTAAATAAATTCGTAATGAAAATGGACAAGATATATTTTTAAATAATAGCAGAGGGTGAGATCTAATTTATAAAAATTAGTTTGGGGTCTGGAGGTACTTAGTTATATAGCAATAAATTTTCAAAAAATTCAATTTTTTAGTGTTTTTATGGGTTGTACGCGCTTGTTCCATAGAGTGCATCTTGTAAACTTAGCCGAACTTAGGTCCGATTATTTTTTGGGGAATGATATTGGACTCTCTGGATACTGAATAACCACATTCGGGCTGCAAATATTTGCAAATCTTTTGATGACTGCACTTTTAAAATAAGGGATTTTGCATGAAATTCATACAAATTTAGCTGTGCATTTGTATGGGAGCTAAATCAAAATATGGACCTATCTTGAGAAATGTTTGCAAGGAGGAGTTCTACCCCCGGAGGCACTATAATACCATATTATAGCTAAATATGTTATTAAATATGGGATAACAAGTAAAAATTCAACGAATCGGGGGTACCATGAAAGGGGCTACATCGAAACATAAATCCGTATTGAAAATGTTTTGTAAGAAGATTTTATACGCAGTGAGAACACGGAATGCAAAATTACAGCCAAGTTGGTTTAAAAATGTGGTCATGGTATTCAAAATACTTTAAATTGGGAGGTACGCTTACATGGTGGCTATATCAAAACGTGCACCTATGTCCATAATTTTTGGTGGAAATATTTTGTGACTACTAGGAACCCTAAGTACCAAATTACAGCTAATTTGCTACGAAATTGTGGCTTAAATCCTCAAAATACCGAAAATCGGAAGGTACCGTTATATGGGGGCTATACCAAAACATTAGCAGATATTGTTCATATTTGGCCCACTATTACCCACAGGTACGAACTGAGTTTATGCAAAATTTCAGTGACGTATCTCTATTCGTTTGCATGTTATTAATTTCGCGCCGCTAGATCAGTGCTTTCGACCACCGTGCGGCGTGTCTAAGACACCACTTTTGTAGAGAAGTTTTACATGGCTGAAATACTCAGGAAATGTCGCCAACATTACTGAGGGGTATTTTGCCACCGTTGAAAAGTGTTTTGATGTTGCCTGGTCGGGGAATCGAACCCACGACCTTATGTGTGCAAGGTGGGTGTGCATACCATTGTACCACGGTGGCACCCAGTTAGAGTTACATTACGAAATTCAAATTAAAATATATTTAACCTAATAAAGGCCAACGATAAAGTTGTGTTTTTGTACCCTCAATCTTATGGTCAATAATTAAAACCATATTCGCTTCAGAAAATTTGAAGTCTATCTATCATGTCAGCCCGTCTGTCTAGCTGGTGCCAAAGTCTGAGGAGTTTTCACTTTGTTACTTGTTATATTTGTAATCAAAATTAATAATGTGTTCATGAATGATTTTAGGTCCACTACTGCTGCTATGGTTGATTATCCTTTCCCAAGTCATAGGTTGAGGGTACAAGTCAGTAAAAAATTTCTTGATAATGGCCCGAAGGTAAAAAGTCGAAATCTATTGTTTTTATACCCTCGGCCTTTAGGCTGAAGTATGTTTTGACGAAATTCCTTTCGTACAATTTGGAGTCCATTTGTCATGTCCGTCCGTCTGTCTGGTTGGCTGGTGCGCACAATAACTCTCGCACGGTTCAAACGATTCGAACCAAATTTTGCACTTCAAAATATTTTGGTTAAACTTAGTTTAAGTTCGAAGATGGGCTATATCGGGCCTACTTCTTCGGTTACCTCCCCCACAAATGTTCACAAATATTTTTCTGTAAAATGTTGTAAACGATATTTCGTAGAGCATTTTGACCTTCTAGATCGCATCCTTCAATGTCCTTTTCGTCCTTTATTTTAAGAGCCGCTATAAAAGTACCACAAGATGACGTTTTTCAGCTTCGAACTGTTCTGCAAAAATGTCGGCCAGAAAATTTTAGGTACGGCTCTCCTTGACAACAAATCGATTTTGTCGCGTTTTCGTGGTCGTTTTGTCCTGTTTTTGTTCAGAAAAATAATGTATTTTGTTTTTTGTATATTCGTTACACAACATACAAAAACACAAAACACAGTTTTGTTCTAAGCAAACAGGGGTAAATGCACAAAACGACCACGAAAACGCGACAAAATCGATTTGTTGTCAAGGAGAGCCGTACCTAAAATTTTCTGGCCGCGCCATATCGCGAAAGTTCGACTCACGGCGAATCTGTCCTTCGGGGTTCTGTATATACTCACCAAGGGCTTTCATCTCCAATAGGAATTTTCCACCCTCCAGACTTTGAGCTCCATTTTGTTGCACAGTGTTATCAAGGAATTGTAAGCTAACATTACCATTAAGTCTACTGTGGCGTGATAGTACAATATCCCCTTACGGCAGCCATTTTCCAAAGTCAAGATCAGAAAACTTTCATTGCAACCAACAAAAATGCTCCTATCATCGGTGTAGGACCTGTTCATGGGATATGTAGGTCTACGACGACCGATATTCATATTTTTTACAGTCATTGGCTGTAAGCTTATAGCTAACGACAAAGACGAGTGCTTTTAGACATTTATTGCTGTATCTTCATTCGCTTTAGACATAGTGTTGAAAATTTCCATACACTCTATGTAAAAATCATATTTCAAAAGGAATATTTAAAATTGCGCATCTTGTTGCAACAAGTTTACAGTGAAGACTTTAAAGGAAACCTTATCCCTATTCCCTAAAACTGAGGACGTAACATGATTTGAATTAAATGCTGCCATGCTGCATCGCGTACGCTTAATATAGTAATTACAACACTTAGCCGAAACAAAAAAATCATTAGTTCTTCCAAATATTCCACTTGTTTAGCTCTGACAACATTCGAAGTAAACATGAAAAATATTAAAAATCTATCAAAATTCTTAACGAAAAATAATACCTTCCATTACTAATCCTTTTTAAAAATACCACAAATCTCAAAAATACCATAACATTCTTGTCACTTTATAAATTTCCGTTTGATTGCTCAATAAATTGTAAATGATCTCAAATGACTTGCTGTTGTTGATGTTGTTTTGTTTGAAAATTATTTTCATATTGGCCAAATAGAAATTATTACATTTTAGAGAAAATATTTTACAAAATCCGCATACACAAAACCAATGCACAGATGTTGGCTGTTGTTACGAGATTTTTGGTTGGTTTTCAAATAATTAATTATACGAAATGATGAGGTTGGTGTGCAGGCGGCAGGCACAATAATAATTGTTATTGATTTATTATGAATCTACGCATTTAATAAATTTCACCTAAGAACCAAAACAAACAACAATAACAACTAATTGGCAAATAAGCAAAAACAATTGTGTGAGCGTCGTGATTCACATTGGAAAATGCAGAAAAATTATGTACGTACGCAGAGATATTTTTGAAGATGAAGAGGATTTTGAACAATTATTGAGCACGAAAGAAAACAATTTTTCATGAATTTTTTACAAGAAATCTACTAAACTTTTTTAGAAGATTTCGTTTTCATGTGAAAGGTCTTAACTTGAACATGATGAGGATTTTCAACAATTATTGAGCACGAAAAAAAACAAATTTTCATGAATTTTTTACAAAAATCTACTGAACTTTTTTTTAGAAAATTTCTTTTTCATCTGAAAG
Source organism: Musca autumnalis (assembly GCF_047663935.1). Taxonomy (NCBI): domain Eukaryota; kingdom Metazoa; phylum Arthropoda; class Insecta; order Diptera; family Muscidae; genus Musca; species Musca autumnalis. The sequence goes on from NW_027411644.1 coordinate 253,068,007, forward strand.
GTCACAACATGTGCTACTTTCGGAATTTTTTTGATGAAAAATATTGCAAAAATATTGAAAAACTATTTTTCCTTAGGCAGTTTGCGGTGCCCACTGTAGCTCGAAAACAGTTAAACCGACCAGCACATATTTTTGTGGAATCATTATGAACCTAATAATCTTGTCTTTAAGCGGAACGAAATTAAAAATATCAATTAAAAAAAAAAAATGGTGAACTGTCACAGTCAAAATATCGATTTTTACTAAAAAAATTGTGGTTTTTCGCGATAAATTGGTCCAAAATTCTTTTTATTTAAAAATCTCACGCTTAGGGACAAGACTTTTATGTATGTGTAATTACCCCGCAAAAACATATGAAGATCGGATTATCCGTGTTCGAGCTACAGAGGGTGCCGTTTTTAAAAATGTCATTTCGAGAAAACGGGGTTTAAAACTTCGATATTACATACAAATCACAATGAATTGCTCTTTTCTTATCTCAGCCAATTTTTGTCCGATCGACTCGAATTTTGCAACATATTCTATTCTACTTGTGCTTTAAAATGAGCCAATAAAAAGGCAAAATTTTCAAATAAATAAAATCAGCTGAGCCAGGCTGGCTTTCAAAGGCAGCGCTAAGCGTTTGTCATGAAAGCACAAATGGGAAATCCTCATTGTTGTTGTAAAAAACAAAACAAAAATGCATTTGAAAGAAGAAAAGTTCGAGGACAGCGAAGCCGCTCCACATCCGATATGTCTGAGGAGACTTTACCAAAGTCAACATGTCATGTCACATAGTGGTGGGTGTGTGGGTTCGAATCGTCGGCTTTCCTTTTTCACTTGCATTATAGATCATAAAAGCTCGTTTAAAAAATTAATACTAAAAAATGATCTTCGCCTAAAAAGGCAATATTTTCAAATAAATAGAAAACATTTCGATTTTGTAAAATTTGCAAGTGGCAATAACCCCTTAAATAATTATGTACGACTTGTCATGGACGTGTTCAAAATATGAGGAATAGATTTTTTCGAAGCTAGAGATTTTTTTTGCCACAAAATCAGATATTTTTCGAGGTTGCCACCGTGGTTCAATGATAACAACACCAGCCTTGCACACCGAATAGCCGGATCAAATTAAATCTTTGTATGTCGATTGTAAATTCAATCGCGGCCAACACTCGCCAAAACCCGAAGGTCGCGAGGTTGACAAAAACGGCCGTTGAGCCAGAAAAAAATTAAGCTTTGATTTGATTTTTGTTGAAGCAACTTGCATTCGCTGCCTCAATTACGACAGTAAAAGTTTTTTCAGGGGCAAGTCCATACTTCTTGAGAAAACAGCCCGAAATATGTAAAAAACCCAATGGCACCATATGTAGTGGCTTGAGAGCTCGAACCGAATACTGCGTTTGTCCACACTTTGGATATTGTAATATTTCTTCGCATATAAGATGAAATTCGAAGGTAGTGCTTATAGGTCCACTTCTTCCGGTACCTCCCCCGCAAAAGTTCGAAAATATTCGCTAAAATGCTACGCGCGATTTCTCATAGACGTAGCAACCGATTTTGTCCAAACTTTGCTTCTTAAAATATTGTCGAAACTTAGTTTATGTTCAAATTTGGTCCCTATCTGTCCAATCCTTGTGGTGCCACCCACACAAATGTTCAACATTTTTTTTTTTTTTGGTTAAGGGTCTGTTCGAGAATCCTTTGGGCATTTTAACGAAGATTTCCTAGTGGCCCTGTTTACAGCGATATTATGTTTTTTGTAGGCTAGTGTGATAAAAAAGCCCTATCCTATCCATACTTTTGTCGGTTCCTACGCCCAACAATTTTTAAAACCCTCCTATATCCATAAGTTTTTTTTGGAAAAAAAGTATTTCAATCCACACAGGCTGAGGGTATATCTCTGTCGGTAAAGCCAACTGATACTTTTTTACTTGTTTTGTTAGATTTTCACGGGTTTGCTTGAAAACGGCGAGTCTTATCGAATTGGGACTAGAGAAAATCTTTTAGTTGCGAAAATTCTCTACAAGATTGGCTTTTGTAATTTTTTCCTATGTTGTACGATTTTTGAGATATATAAGTTTAAGTTGGGAAATTGCAGTCATGGCATTGTTTTATAAGGAGGCGATAGTCAGTGCATTGTTCCAATTTCAATTTCTATATCCCAGAAACTGTAAAACCTACGAAAATATCGTAAATGTCAATCTTGTAGAGAATTTTCCATGTTACAATATTTTCTTTATTCCCATTTCCGTAAGTCTTGCGGTTTCCAAGCTAAATCGTGAAAACCTAAAAAACCTTAAAAAATGTGAGCGTTGAAAGCGATTTATTTAAAAAACCCTCCGGCGATGTTTTAGTGTTTAGATTTTTTTATCTATGAACATTATAGTTTCAGAATCCGCAAAATTATTCCAGGTATAAGCTCCTTTCATTTAAAGTTGGTTAAGGTGCACCGTGAAGACGAATCATTGTCCACCATGACAATGTGATCTCTCACACATCGATTCAAACCAGCGCCTGTTTGACCGAAAGAAGCGTTGAATTGAAGGCATATCCGCCGTACGTCCCTGACTTGACAATGGCTTTATTTGATTCCCTCACATCAAGAAAAAAGGCGTGGTCAGCGATTTTCATCGCCAGCAGATGCTGTTGAAGCGTTCAAAAACCATGTTTTGGAGATTTCTCAATCGGAGTGGAAAAAGTGCTTGAACAAATGGTTTGAGCACATTAAAAAGTGTAAAGCGTGCTGAATACTACTTAAGAAAACAACAAAACTATTTTTAATGGTAAATATTCGCGTTTTCATTACTAGGCCAGAAATTTTTCTAGTTTCCCTTGTATATACAACCTTTAACTTTTTTTAAAACAAGATCTATATTTTGCACCCTATAAAATATTTTTATATGTTTTACTTTTGAACTCAGGCTTATTAGGTAGGTCCTTTATAAAGTAAACGTCTTATTTATTATTACAGTTATTGTTATTATTTCAGCCATCTAAAACTCGTTTAACCGATGTATGTAAACATTTGCAATATTTTAAAATTGAAATAAAATTTTCTACGAAAAATATTGTGTCGCACTGATTTTATTTTTCTTTTTCACAGTTAAAATAAAATATAATATTGACATTATTTTCACCGTTTTTTTTTCTTTAACTAAGAAAATGATTCACTTTTTTTGTTCAAAATCTCAATGCAGTATAGATTGTCGTCATTGCTAAATATTTATGTAATTGTGAAATTGCATTTTATATTTTGTGACACAAGGTAAGGCACAAAAAACACAATATTTTTTTTCAAGATTTCTTTCCAAAAACAATAATTATTGGGGTACTGATTTCATTTCTTAATATTATTTCAATGCACTTTAATTATTCCATAAACAAAACAGAATAAATGATTCACTTAAAAAAAAAATGCTAATTATAAATTATTTTTATGGTACATTTGATTTGCAAAACCGAAAAAGAAATTATGTGTGAATACACAAAGAGCGAGCACTACACGGCAATATGGTTTGGCGGCGTTAATGTCGGTATCAATTATCAGATTTTAGAAAAAAATTCCGCAATGCACATTTTTGGGCCATGTTTTTTATTTTTATGTTTTTTTATGGCACTAAGAAATTTCCGCATAGAATTTGTTTTCAATTTAAAATTGTAACACTTTTCAATTCAATTTGTTATTAATCTCTTATTTCACTATTAATTTCTCGTTTTATTTCCCATAAAAAAAATCATTGTTATATACTTTTTAAAACATCAATTAATATTTTCTTAACGTAAATCCGCAATATAAAAAATATATTTATTTTTTAATTCTGTTCGTTTCGTAGCTATTTACGAATGTATACACGTTTTACACAATACTAAAATCATAAAAAAATTTCTTGTTTCGTTTTCATACCAAAAATTGAGATCAAATTGGCAAAAGAACAAAATTTTCTTCATGTTTTTTTATTTCTTCTTCTTTGGTTTGTCTTGTTTGCCTTTGTGGCCACAAACCACAAAAAAACGGAATCTCTTGCGCAAATCATTAGAATTTTTGTGTGCTATGTTTTCTGAGGAAAATTCTTAATTTTTAGAGATCTCTCTTTTTTTTGAACAATTGTTACTCTTTTATAAACAAACAAGTGAGGATCGGCAATTGAGTGTCTCTCTTTGAGATTCATCATTGTTTTATAGAGAGAATTTGCAAAACGGAGAGATTGAGGAGTAGGAGTAATTTTGCATTTTCTGGGGTTATTTTGCAACTCGATTTGCTATAGACGATGAAAAAGAAATGTATTTTGCGCACAATGGGTATAATGCATAGATGAGCAAGAAAATTAAGTCGCCTTTACCTTTTCGCACGATTCGCCATTCCCTTCGTGTTAATCATTGGTATATATGGCTCTTTTTGATGAGTAAAGAGGATTTCACGATTGTTTTTGTCAGTAAATTATGTACTAAACAAAAAAGAACATTTCTAGGAAAAGTATTAGGGGAAGCCCTCAGCCTGTCCCAACCTTTCTTCCGCATACATTTATTACAAATTACATCAGACTTTTTATTACAAATTACATCGGACTTTTATATCGGAAAGACTATGTTTCTTCAGGACAACCATTACGTTATACCTTCTAATCAAGGCTTGAATTGTCGTTAAACTGCCCTTTAGGGAAATTTTGCAACTTTTTTGAGGACGATAACTGAAAAAATGTGTCCTAAAATGTCTAGTATCAAAAGGTGTGAGTGACATTTACCTGGTCATCGTGTAGGATTTTTAAAGCTTTTGGACTACTATATATAGGGAAACACGGAATTGCTCACGAAAAACATTATATTACCGAATATAGGACCACAAATTAGTGACGTTTTCTCTATTATGGTCCTTCATCCCAGAGTAACTTCAACGACAACTTTAACAGTCTGAGAAGTCTTGGTCCTTGAAAACGCCGAAAATCGATTGAAAGTCATATATACGACAATGTCCAATGTAGGCCCATAAATGGAAAATTGTCTGCTATATATACGCCTATTTGGTTCAAAAATATGACTTTAACCTAAAAATAAGACGGAACATGTAAAAAAGTATCAGTCGGCTTTGCGGACAGAGATACACCCTCAGCCTGTGTGGATTGAAATACTTTTTTCTCAAAAAAACTTATGTATTTAGGGGGTTTTCAAAATTTTGGGCGTATAAACCGACTAAAGTATGGATAGGATTAAAGCACAAAAATTTGCGGGGATATCGATAAATAGAGCTTTTTTATCACACTCGCCTACGAAAAACATATATCGCTGTAAACAGGGCCACTAGGCCCTTCGGTAAAAATATCCAAAGGATCCTCGAACAGACCTTTAACCACACAAAAATGTTGAACATTTGTGTGGGTGGTACTCCAAGGATTGGTCAGATAGGGCCCAAATTTGAATATATACTAAGTTTCGACTATATTTAGAGAACCAAAATTTTGACGAAATCGGTTTCTACGTCTATAAGAAATCGCGCGTACCATTTTAGCGAATATTTTCGAACTTTTGTGGGGGACGTACCGGAAGGAGCACCACCTTCAAATTTCATCTAATATTCGAAGAAATATGGACGAACGCAGATCCGTAAAGTGTGGACGAACGCAGATTCGGTTCGAGCTCTCCTGCCACTACAAATGGTGCCATACATATTTCGAGCTGTTTTCTCAAGAAGTATGGACTTGCCCCTGAAAAAAATTTTTACTGTCGTAATTGAGGCAGCGAATGCAAGTTGCTCCAACAAAAACTAAAGTGATTCGAGAGCCAGTCTTAAAGTGAATTTATACAAAATTTTGTGTGGGAAGTACCCGAAGGAGTGGACAAATGTAGCCCATATGCGAACCTGTAGTGCGATTCTCTAACACATTTTTCAAGTTACCGACAAAAATCGGTAAAATTATAAGGCTTATAATTTCAGAATTTAACAATATTTTTTTAATTTTTACGATTTTTGACGGTAACTCAAAAAATGAGTTAGAAAATCGCACTACCGATCTATATCTGGTAGATATATTAGGATGTGTAAGTAGGATGTGACCAAATCGGTCACTCCCATCAAGAGTTAACGTGCGCAAAATTTTTCCGAACATTTTTGAACTTTTGTGGGGGAGGTACCTGGTGGAGTAAACTAAGTAAAATAAGTTTACACAAAATATTACGAAGGTCATTTTTTGGCCAAATTTTGGACCGAATCGGCAGATCCGTTCAAGAGTTATCTTGCGCTCCAACCACTACATACGGTGTCATAGGGTTTTTTTGTACCTTTCAGGCTGTTTTCTCAGGATGTATGGACTTGCCCCTGATGAAACGTATACCGTTGTATGGGGGCAGTGAATACAAGCTGCTACAACAAATCAAAGCGATTCGAGAGCAGGTCCTAAACTGATCTTTTGTGTGGGTGGTACCCGAGGGAGTTTACAGATTGAGTAAATATTGGAACCTCATCTAAGTATGGCAGAAATTTCACGATGTGCAAAGTATGGACCAAATCGGTAACTCCCTTCAAGAGTTATCGTGCGCACAATTTTTCCAAATATTATTGAACTTTTGTGGAGGAGGTACCTGAAGAGTGGACCGATATGCCTTATCTTCGAATTTTAACTAAGTTTGGACACAATATTACTAAGGCCACTTTTTGGACGGAATCGGCATATCTTGCGCTCCAACCACAACTCATGGTGTCATAGGGGGTTTTTCAACTTTCAGGCTATTTTCTCAGGAAGTATAGACTTGCCCCTGATGAAACTTGTACCTTCGTATGGGGGACAGTGAATACAATTTGTTACAATAAAAACCAAGGTGATTCGAGAGCAGGTCCTAAACTGAACTTTTCCGAAATTTTGTGGAACCTCATCTAAGTCTGGTAGAAATTTCACGGTGTGCAAAGTATGGACCAAATCGTTTACTCCATTCAAGAGTTATCGTGCGCACAAATGTTCCGAACATTTTCGAACTTTTGTGGGGGAGGTACCGGAAGGAGTGGACCGATATGACTTATCTTCGAACTTGAACTAAGTTTGGACAAAATATTACGAAAGCCAAATTTTGGAACGAATCGGTTGATCCGTTCCGTTCTTAAAATGGGTACAAAAAATTTGCGAAGATAACACTGTCGACAGTCAAAATTACACTTGAACCGGACTATATACGTTTGAAAGTATAGGAAAAATGGAGTATAATGGTATTTTTAATTTTTCGTTCAGCAGCCAATGCTATAAAGATATAGCAAGATAGGCAAGAGCCTTTACTAACTCTGTATTTACTAAACTGTTAATAATAAATAAATAATAATTTTTCGTTTTCTCATCGTTTTGACCTTTTAGTGGTCAAACAAATTTCAAAGGTCAACATATTTCAAAAAAATATTTTAAATACTTGTACTCGTTGTACGATGCTGGTATTGGTGTCATATTAAAGAGGAGAAGGCTTTATATAATAATTATAAATTATTGCATTCCAGGATGAAAAGGACATTAAAAATATCCTTGAAAAATTAAATCAAAAGTGATCATTTTGGCAGGCGAATATCTTCTAAACCGCGAAGAATTTTAAATTGCTCATGGACGCAAAGTTGTAGCTCTTGTCATAAAGAATATAAATTCTGGACGCATGAAATCCACCAAACCTCATCTTCATCATCTTCTATAACTTTTTCTAGGGTATTGACATTGACGATTTTGAGATATGCGACTGCCAAAATGTTTACTTTTGACTTAATTTTTCAAGGATATTTTTGATGTCCTTTTTATCCTGGAATGCAATAAATTATAATTATTATATAAAGCCTATAATCTCCTCTTTAATATGACACCAATACCAGCATCGTACTACGAGTACAAATATTTAAAATATTTTTTTGAAAAATGTTGAACTTTGAAATTTGTTTGACCTCTAAAAGGTCAAAACGATGAGAAAACGAAAAGTTAAAAATACCATTATACTCCATTTTCCTATACTTTCAAATGTATATAGTCCGGTTCAAGTGTAACAAAATGTTTTGAAAATTGTCGGACGGTGTAATAGGCCTATTCGTTTTCGAGCTATCGTGGGTACCGTTAAGTGCTTTTACAAAAAAAGGGTTTCTCAGGTAGCCATTTATTTACCACAAAACTATGCAATATTTTTCAGCAACAAAATTTCCAGATGTTTTCTTTCAGATGAAAAAAAAACATCTACTTAAAAATATTTATAGTTTTCTTTAAAAAATCATGAAAATGAGTTTATTACAACTAGGGATAACCCCTTAAAAATTCAGTTTTTTGTTCCGATCGACTATTCTATTCTACTTATACTTCAACATTATTTTTTATTTATTTATTTTTATTATTATTTTTATCAAAAATAAGGGGAATAACCCTTCAATATGAGGGCTACACCTCAATAGGTAATTGTCTTTACAAACATGTTATTCCGATTTGAAGATAAACATTCGCAGTGGCCTGTATTGGAAAATTGCCATATCTCTAGTTGATCCAGTTTTGACTTATAAAAAAACACTTTTATTTATTTTGATTTGCCCACATGTGAAAACATTAAAGGCCATAATTAAAAACCCCTGGAAATCATCACAATTGAGGTTTTTCATCAATCAGGTGAAAAACATGATTGCTAATGGCAAAATAATTGTTTATTTTCAAAATATTTATAGATTTGTTTTTTATTTATTTATTTATTATCAAGCTTTTTGAATGAATTTAAATAATAAAATATATTTTTTCACCGCCGGATGCTTTAACGTCATTGAGCAAAAGAGTGCAAAATTTGAAATATAAAAATATTTTCCAAAAATACAATTTAAAATTCTTTCCTATTTTCACGGCATAAATTTCTAGTACTAACAGAGCAGGTCACTCGAGCTCCAACTGGATTTCAAATTGTACTATGAAAATTTAGTTCTTATAAAAATATATTTAGGTATTTCTACGAAAATACTTTTAAGTTTTTTTTTAAGAAGACCCTTCAGACCTTCAATAAGAAGATGGTCTTCTGTAAGATAGATGACCGTAAATGCCTTCTATAAGATGTCCTTTAGGGCTTTCTATAAGAAAGTGGGTAATATTTATTTAGTTCATTTTAAGAATTTCCATATATTTTTATCTTAAGTTGTACTCTTCTTAATTTCCTAGGTCATTTCCATTAACAGACTGCTTGCTGTCTCTTGTTGGCTATGACACAAATATAAATATACTGGACGACATCAGAGCTTTGACCCTGACCTGGTTTATTTTTTCCCAACGTAAAAGTCTTCAATATTAAGAAACTGCATACAATAACCTCACCACACGAATACGCGCACACGAAATTAAAAGATCTTTATTTAACATAAATAAGAGATTTTTGTTTGTTTATTGTTTACAAAAAAAAGGAAAAAAACATTGTTTAGTGGAAATATCTAGACGCACTTAATTAATATTGAGTTTATGTTACACACACAAAAATTAAGTTTTCCCAAAAGAATTGTTTTTCAATTAGAAGAAGTATTAAACAAAAAATTGTAATAAGAGGTGTATGGAAAATGAAACGGGAGACTTGTGGAAGCAATTCCAAAAGAGGTCAATGCATTATTTCAATACAATTTGTATTTAAACAAATCCTACATGTCAATCTTCTAGCCACAAAAATAAATATTTATTAAACAATAAACAATAATAAATGTCATAAAAACCACAATTTCCAAATATAAAAATGATGTATTTTCTTAAAAGAAATATGACACAAATGTCCTCTCTCTGTCTCCACAATACCGCGTTTAAAAGACATGCATATAAAAATGGGAAAAAAATAATTAACTACAATGAGTGCCAAAGAAATGTAATTAACCCATTTTTTCAAAAACAGATGGAGAAAAGTAATAAAAAAAATTTTATGCATCCATGAAGGACATTCAACCTAATTTATGCGATCGTTAAATACCCACATAATGACAAAAACATCTCCCATCTGAGAAAAGAGCGATTTATGGGTATCGGGGTAGGGTAATCATTCACAATTTCGACAATTAAATTAAACAAAAAGTTTGAAACTAAAAAACCCTAATTAAAGCGATCTTCTACCTGAATTCCGTGTAAAAAATTTAACTTTTTCCTTAAATAAAAAAATAAAATGAAGAATAGTAGAAAATTAGTTTTTATTCATTATTCCCCTGAATATCTCAATATACAATTAATTAAATCTATTCCAATGAAAACCATACGATTTACAAACATACTTTGACACACAAATGACATTCAAAAGCTTTTATAAACAATTTTCACTAATTTCCTATTTATAAAAGCTTTTGATTGTCTAATTTCACTTAATGCCTAAAAGTATGCAACATTATAACATCATTCATATACTGTGAGATCTTTTAACGTTTGTTATTTGTTTATTGAGTGTACAAGAGGAAAAAATTAAAGCTCTAAATAGCATAATTATTTTTCTTTGTTGTTGTTGTTGTAGTTTTTCAAATATTATTCATTTGAAAATTTGCGTCATATGTGTCTGCGTTACAGTAAAATTATGTCAATTTTTGCATGATATTGTTGTAACACAACAACAACTATTTATACAAAATTTAATTAAGCAACAATTATTGAGTCATATGAGTATTTTTTCAAATGTCAGTCAGAGATGGTAAGACGAGAAAAAGGAAATTAGGACAGACCTTAAGGCCTTTTATCAGAAGATTTTTAAAGAGTTCTATAAGAAGACCTTTAGGAGCTTCTACAAGAAGACCTGTAGCGACTTCTATAAGAAGACCTTAAGGGGTTTCTATAAAAAGATATTTAAGGGCTTCTACACGAAGACCTTTAGAGCTTCTATAAGAACGTCATCTATAGGAAGACCTGTAGACCATCTATACGAAGACATTACATGTCTTTGTACATGTAGACCCCTATAGGAAGAGCTTTAAGACCTTCTATAAAAATCCCTTGTGGGCTTTACTTCTGTAAGAAGAAATTTAAGGCTTTCTATACGAAGGGCTTCTTAAGAAGAGCTTTTATAAGAAGCCCTTATAGGAAAACCTTTAGGGACTCCTATAAGAAGACCTTTAGGCACTCCTATAAAAATAACTTTAACGACTTCTATATAAAGGCTTTGAGGCTTTCTAAAGGAAGACCTTTAGGAATTTCCATAAAACGACCTTTGTGTTAACCTGCACAAAAACCTTTAAGGTCTTCTATAAGAAGACCTTTAAGGGCTTCTAAACGAAAGGTCATCTATAAGAAGGCATTTAAGGCCTTCTATAAGGCGTTTAAGGCCTTGTATAAGAAGACCTTTAAGGCCTTCTATGAGAAGGCCTTTAGGACCTTCTATAAGAAGACATGTAAGGCCTTCTATGAAAAGACCTTTATAAGAAGACATGTAAGGCCTTCTATAAGAAGACCTTTAAGGTCTTTAATACGTATACCTTTAAGGACTTCTAGAAGGCCTTCCATAAGAAGACCCTTAAGGCCTTCTATAAGAAGACGTTTAAGGGCTTCTGTAAGAAGGCCTTCTATAAGGCGTTTAAGGCCTTGTATAAGAAGACCTTTAAGACCTTCTATAAGAAGACCTTTAAGACCTTCTATAAGAAGACCTTTAAGACCTTCTATAATAAGACATTTAAAGCCTTCTATAAAAAGAGCTTTAACGCTTTCTATAAGAAGACATTTAAGGCCTTCTATAAGAAGGCTTCTATAAGAAAACCTTTAAGGCCTTTAGGGGCTTCTATTAGAAGACCTATAAGACCTTCTATAAGAAGACATGTAAGGCCTTCTATAAGAAAATTTTTAAGGCTTTCTATAAGAAGATATTTTAGAACTTCTATAAGAAGGCCTTTAAGGCTTTCTATAAGAAGGCATTTAAGGCCTTCTAAAAGAAGACCTTTAAGGCCTTCTATAAGAAGACCTTTAAGGCCTTCTATGAGAAGACCTTTAAGGCGATATGATTAAGGCTTTTTATAAGAAGATATTTTAGGCCTTCTATAAGAAGACCTTTAAGGCCTTCTATGAGAAGACCTTTAAGGCCTTCTATGAGAAGACCTTTAATGCCTTCTATAAGAAGACCTTTAATGCCTTCTATAAGAAGACCTTTAAGGCCTTCTATAAGAAGACCTTTGAGGCCTTCTATCAGAAGACCTTTAAGGCCTTCTATAAGAAGACCTTTAAGGCCTTCTATAAGAAGACCTTTGAGGCCTTCTATAAGAAGACCTTTAAGGGCTCCTGTAAGAAGATCTTTAAGGGCTTCTATAAGAAGTCCTTTAAAGCCTTCTATAAGAAGACCTTTAAGGCCTTCTATAAGAAGACCTTATAGGCCTTCTATAAGAAGACCTTTAAGGCCTTCTATAAGAAGGCATTTAAGGCCTTCTATAAGAAGACCTTTAAGGCCTTCTATAAGAACACCTTTAAGGCCTTCTATAAGAAGATATTTAAGACCTATAAGAAGACCTTTAAGGCCTTCTATACGAACACCATTAAGGCCTTCTATAAGAAGACCTTTAAGGCCTTCTATAAGAAGACCTTTAAGGCCTTCTATACGAACACCATTAAGGCCTTCTATAAGAAGACCTTTATGGCCTTCTATAACAAGACCTTAAAGGCCTACTATAACAAGACCTTTAAGGCCTTCTATAAGAAGACCTTTAAGGCTTCCTATAAGAAGATATTTTAGGCCTTCTATACGAAGACCTTTAAGGCCTTCTATACGAAGACCTTTAAGGCCTTCTATACGAAGACCTTTAAGGCCTTCTATACGAAGACCTTTAAGGCCTTCTATACGAAGACCTTTAAGGCCTTCTATACGAAGACCTTTAAGGCCTTCTATACGAAGACCTTTAAGGCCTTCTATACGAAGACCTTTAAGGCCTTCTATACGAAGACCTTTAAGGCCTTCTATACGAAGACCTTTAAGGCTTTCTATACGAAGACCTTTAAGGCCTTCTATACGAAGACCTTTAAGGCCTTCCATGAGAAGACCTTTAAGGCATCCTGTAAGAAGACCTTTAAGGCCTTCTGTAAGAAGACCTTAAGGGCTTCTGTAAGAAGACCTTTAAGGCCTTCTATAAGAAGATATTTTAGGCCTTCTATAAGAAGATCTTTAAGGCCTTCTATAAGAAGACCTTTTAGGCCTTTTATTAGAAGTCCTTTAAGGCCTTCTATAAGAAGACATGTAAGGCCTTCTATAAGAAAATTTTTAAGGCTTTCTATAAGAAGATATTTTAGAACTTCTATAAGAAGGCATTTAAGGCTTTCTGTAAGAAGACCTTTATGGCCTTCTATAAGAAGAAGTTTATGGGCTTCTGTAAGAAGACCTATAAGGCCTTCTAAAAGAAGACCTTTAAGGCCTTCTATAAGAAGACCTTTAAGGCCTTCTATAAGAAGACCTTTAAGGCTTTCTATGAGAAGACCTTTAAGGCGATATGATTAAGGCTTTTTATAAGAAGATATTTTAGGCCTTCTATAAGAAGACCTTTAAGGCCTTCTATGAGAAGACCTTTAATGCCTTCTATAAGAAGACCTTTAATGCCTTCTATAAGAAGACCTTTAAGGCCTTCTATAAGAAGACCTTTGAGGTCTTCTATCAGAAGACCTTTAAGGCCTTCTATAAGAAGACCTTTAAGGCCTTCTATAAGAAGACCTTTGAGGCCTTCTATAAGAAGACCTTTAAGGGCTCCTGTAAGAAGATCTTTAAGGGCTTCTATAAGAAGTCCTTTAAAGCCTTCTATAAGAAGACCTTTAAGGCCTTCTATAAGAAGACCTTATAGGCCTTCTATAAGAAGACCTTTAAGGCCTTCAATAAGAAGGCATTTAAGGCCTTCTATAAGAAGACGTTTTTAAGGCCTTCTATAAGAAGACGTTTTTAAGGCCTTCTATAAGAAGACCTTTAAGGCCATCTATAGAAACACCTTTAAGGCCTTCTATAAGAAGACCTTTAAGGCCTTCTATAAAAAGACCTTTTAGGCTTTCTATAAGAAGACCTTTAAGGCCTTCTATAAGAAGGCATTTGAGGCCTTCTATAAGAAGACCTTTTAGGCTTTCTATAAGAAGACCTTTAAGGCCTTCTATAAGAAGGCATTTGAGGCCTTCTATAAGAAGGCATTTGAGGCCTTCTATAAGAAAACCTTTAAGGCCTTCTATAAGAAAACCTTTAAGGCCTTCTATAAGAAGACCTTTTAGGCTTTCTATAAGAAGACCTTTTAGGCTTTCTATAAGAAGACCTTTAAGGCCTTCTATAAGAAGGCATTTGAGGCCTTCTATACGAAGACCTTTAAGGCCTTCTATACGAAGACCTTTAAGGCCTTCTATACGAAGACCTTTAAGGCCTTCTATACGAAGACCTTTAAGGCCTTCTATACGAAGACCTTTAAGGCCTTCTATACGAAGACCTTTAAGGCCTTCTATACGAAGACCTTTAAAGGTCTTCGTATAGAAGCCCATAAAGGACTTCGTATAGAAGCTCATAAAAGAATTTGTATAGAAGGCCTTCTGGAAGTCCTTAAAGGTCTTCTTATAGTAGGCCTTCTAGAAGTCCTTAAAGGTCTTCTTATAGAAGGCCTTAAATGCCTTCGTATAGAAGGATTTCCTTCTAGAAGTCCTTAAAGGTCTTCGTCCTGCCTTTTATAGTCAGAGTTTTTGGGACATCTAAAAGAATCTTCTACGAGAAAGCCTAAAGCAGACAATTTAGATTTTTTTTTTCGATGTTCATTGCTCATCCCTAATAATCATATGTGTGAAGAAGCATTTGTTTCGCACCATATGAAATAAAAGAGAAAAAAACTAATCCACTAAAAGAAAATTAATAATTTATATTTTCTTTTAATGTTGTTTTTAGTTTCATAAAGGCCCCCCACTACCATCACAAAGAAAAAACAACTAGAAAAATAAACAAAGTTCCCAACAACAAGAACAAAAATAACAACAACAAAAACTACCGAAAAAAAGAGGTGGCGGCAAATTCAACAACAATAATAATATGACTAATCACACTGAATTTAGCATTTGCCAAATGTCTGCCGCCTATTGCGCCCTGCCCACCACAGAGTAGTCGAGGCAAACAGGAGCATTAGTGGAACTCTGTGGCCAAATGGATAATTTTAAATCCAAAAAATGAACTTCGCCAGTCTATTTGTATTTTTGTTTGATTCTTAATAAAATTAAAAAGAAGAAGAAAAAGAAAGTGCGCCACAACAAAATAACAACGATAAATAGAAAAACAAAAAACTTCTTGTTTACATGGGAAACTAATGTTCAATGTGTGTTTTGTTGCTGAAATTCGCCAAATAAAAAAAACAAATCAACAACAAGTACCCAATAATTATGGCAACCAATTTGGACACATGTGTGTCCAATTTGAAACACAGGAGGAGTAAGGGAACGGACCATTTGCCGACGCCGTTAGATTTTGTTGTTTTATTTTAATGTTCAATACTTGGAGGCATCAACATTATGTTGCACACATTGATCGTCATCATCATCACGATAGGCAACAAAGATGAAAAACAACAAATGTTCAAGAAAACGAAGACCACGAAGCTGATATCGCAAGTGGTTATGACTCAAAATAGTCGAACTAAAACAGCGCAACGCATCACCCCATAAAACGCCTAGTTAGAGGAAACACGGCAGGGGGAATAGAAACTAGAGTGTTGTTGTTAGATATAAACATTGTAAAGATTTGTATTGAGAAACAAAAACCAAAACATCAAACCTAGAAACTGAGGGAAAAAATTAATGTCGCCCGATTTTTTTCCGCACACGCTGCTGTGTGCGTGACGTCGTTGCTGTTCTTATATTAGGATTAGTGTACGTATGTACCTTATTAATCATAAAATGCGCCATGCCGCCATATGTTGTATTTTAATTTAGTGAACATCAATTTTGTGAATAACCGAGAAACCAAAAAGAAGATCATTTGCTTTGTTGTTTTCCTACTAAAGGTAATATATTGAGAAAGAAAAAATTGTATCAAAAATAAATATAGACAAAAACATATTTCATAAAGAAAGATGTGAACTTATTATTGTAGTGGTCATGGAGCGTATGCTTGTTTGTTTTTGTACATGAATTATGATTAGTCATATCAATCATAGGCAATATTGACTTGTTTATTTATATTAATTATACGCCCGAGGAGCAAGGGATTGATTAAATTTGATTTATGACTGCTAAGTTGTTACAAAAAAAAAAAAACGGATTGATATGTTTTTTTTTTTTGTGGGAAATATACCCATGCAGTTAAGGCTTTCAAAGTTACTATGACGACCTTTAAGGCATTCTATAAGCAGACATTTAAAGTCCTCTAAGAAGACATAAAAGGCCTTCTAGAAAAATCCCTTTTAGATTTCCCACAAGAAAAACACTTTCTGCCATTTAAATCATTTTTTTTTTTTTTTGAATATTCTTAGTACATTAAAAATTCCCAATTATTTTTTAAAGTGAGAAAATAATTCCATTCAGAAAAAAGTTCAATGACATTATTTATCCATAAAAAATATTGATCATAATTTTTCAATTATGTCAAAAATAAAAATTGATATTCAAAATTGATTGCACACAACAAAGGCAATGCATTTTATTGATAGGAAATTTAATATAGATAGAATAGAAAGTAAGTAAATTGCAATGGAAATCATTTTGACAGAATCTTTATTCAATCAAGGTAAGGAAAAAAATTCTTAGATGTTTAATTAGAAAAGTTTAGGGAAATATATTTATTGTAAATCATACGCAAAATGTTGGCAAATGTATGAATTTTTAAGAGGAAATTAATATTAACCATGAAATGGATTGTTTTCGTGGAAAAAAAACCGAATTTCTCTAATATTAAATCTATAAGACTTTCAACGAGAAGAAAAGATTTAAAAATTCCTAAAAAAAATTCTCTACAATAATTAAAATGCATTAGCATTATTTTTGGACCCCAAAAGACATTTTTAGGCAATTTCAAAAAGAACCACAATTTTACGTGCAATTATATGAATAATAAACATTAATATTCAAAAATTGATTGTTAACAACAAAGACAAGGGAGATTATTGGTAAGCATTTTGTTGACACATCATTTTGTGGCTGGTTGAACAAGCCTGTTAACACATAATAACAATGACAATGCAAATTGCATGTGGTCATAATCAATGAATATTTACACATTAGCCAGGAAAGTAAAGGAAATGATGTCGGAAGAATTATTTAAGGAAAGTCTGGAAGTTTCATCTTTGGAACATCAGATCGTCGTAGAATTTGACCACAAAACTTATTGGTTAAGTATAAAAAATTTAATTTTAAATTTAGAAAACATTAAATATACGCCACAGGGTTTTCTAATATTATAAATCATACACAATACTGGATAATGTGTTTTTTTCCTTTAAGAAAAAATCATAATTTCAAAAACTGAAAAGCCAATTAATAATTCCCTTCGCCGGGATGAAATCATGACATTGGTAGCGATCATTAAATTTTGCAAGCTGTCAGTGCGTTTTGTAAACATTATTCGCAAAGAAAGTAATGATGAAGTTAAGCCAATGGGGGAATACTCCAGACTTAAGCAATCTTAAGAAAATAATTTGAAATAATTTAATTATGAAAACTATTTTATTTTTTATTAAATTTATCTTAGTACAAAAAAAAAAAAAAAAAAAAACAAATATTTCCAATCAAATTACAAAGAGAAAAATGGAATTATTTTTTAGAGCCCAACCAACATTTTTATGATGAATTCTCAAGAAATCGATCATAATTTTTACGTGCAATTTTTTCAATAAAAAATTATATTCAAAATTGATTGCTTAAAACAAATACAAGGCAATTTATTGGTATTTGCATTTTGTTTGCCTGAATCCACAGAAAACAATTAAATTTCAATGGAATTTCGATTTGTCAGAATCGATGAGTATTTCGAATGAAGAATCAAGGAAAAAAATATCTTCTAAATTGTATCTGTCTATTATCTTCTTCTCTCTGACGACGCACAGTGGTTCAGGAATCGATTTTCCTGGTCAAACCCCCAATTTTTGTCGTCACCGATTGTTAATTTCTATATGGGATTCGATAGTAAACATATTAAAACTAAGAAAAAAATACGTCAAAATATTGGAAGGTTTGGGCGTTGCAGGCTCCTAAATGCGAAACATTTTTCCCCAATTTTGGAAAATACGCAATTTTTGCAAATTTCTGGAGAAATAAACACATATATCTCGGAAACTGTAACAGATATTGTGTTCATTGTTTTTTTGTCAGTTAGGTACACAGAAAAAAAATCCGGCAATAAAAAAAATTGTCATATTGACGAAATTCGATAAAATTATTTGATCACAAAGGAAAAATACAACTGATAAAATATTTCACATATTGACTAAAATATTTATCGATTTTTTATATTGAACTGATAAAATATTTCACATATTGACAAAAATATGTACCAAAATATTCCAAATTTTGAATTGCGGTGTAATTTTTTCTCTATCGCGAAAAAAGTTTCCGCACCAAATGCATTGAAGTTCAGTAATTTTATTTTTTAAAATGACATATACGCTTTCCGTAATAACTTATTAATGGTTTTAATCTAATTTAAAATCAATATCGAACCATTCTCGACCAATTTGGCTTTTGGAGTTGTATTTAATAAAAAACAACAAAATAATTGTAAATATGAACATTTTTTATCGATTAAAAAAATGTATTCAACAATTGCTCTGTTCCAGGACCTGCAAGAATCTACTATTTCTTACTACGATAACATTTTTTCCTTTATGTTAACGGAAAAAAATAGTAAAAATTAGTAGACTCTTACAGTTCTGGAACAGACCAAATTTTTTTCATCAAGGAAATATTTTGATAAATATTTTTGTCAATATGTGAAAAATTTTATCAGTTGTATTTTTATTTTGTGATCAAATAATTTTATCGAATTTTGTCAATTTTTTATCGCCAGAAAATCGATAAATTTTTGATTGAATCTTTGAATTTTTTTTATAAAGAAGGCTAAAATTTTTTTCTGTGTAGGGTTGTAGACTTTAAGTTAAATTAGCGTTTACACGGAGTGAGCTATTTTATTTTTCCCAAGGTAATACATTTTAGTGAAATTTCAACTTTGGTGGACTAGAAATTTTAGGGAACAGCCTGCAATAAAGTTTCGTTTCACAGAATGATGCATAAGAGTGTCCTCTTTCAGCCATATACACTTTTGTACCCGTCCCGTTCCGTCCGTTTAAAACTGTTTTAATTTTTTTGAAATAACATTGGTAAAAATGAGTATTTTTTCCATTCCGTTTCCCGTATAATCTATAGAATTTTTACCCAAATGGATTTTTTAATATGATTTTTTTACAGTTATATGAGTTTTATGAACTTTTTAAATTTTGGAAAAAAATTAAATTAAAACAAAGAAATATTTTTTCATATTTTTTTTTTTTGCAAAATAAGAAAATTTTTTAATTTTGACCTTGAATTTCTCTGCAACTACTAGACCGAATTCGAAAGTATTTAAAGCACATGTCTCGAAAAAAATATGAAAATAAATATATCAGTTCAAAAGTTACAGAGTTTTGATCAGGTAAATTCGGTGTTTTTTTTTTTTTTTTTTTTTTTTTTTTGGTAAAACGATTTGTTCAAGTCAAAACAACTTAAACAACATTATCGTACGTCAAACCGTACTGAGTACGTTTAGGCTAAAACTGTCAAACTATTGTGAGGGAGGTACCGGAATCAGTTGTCCGATACAGACCACATAAGACAGTGATTCAAATTTCAAATTCGAGATTTCGATAGTTATAGTGCCCACCGGCCACTTTAGTTGGTCACCGTAAGATTTTTTAGTATTTTTGTCATTATTATTAAATTATGCATATGCCCCCGAAATACATTTTAAAAATTTCAAAACGGGCATTGAAAAAGACTTTTCAGAGGAAGGTGTTGGACGAAATTTTACGAAGTACAAACTTTCATCCAAATCAGGTACTCAATTCGTAAGTTATTGTGCTCACCCAGTCATTTTATTTGGAGCCGGCAGGGGTTTTAGATCAAGAAGTGCGCGAAAAAATGTTACCCTCTAAATAGGGTTCGCGAGTACTACCTGCTGCATGAAATTTCAAAACGACCCGAGACTTTTAACTGTAAATCTTGAATTTGTTGTGAAAGCCACCCTAGTGAGTGAACCAATATTGTTCACATTCCAATCTTATGCACGGTGCGCCTTAACTAATTTTAAATGAAAGGTGTTTACACCTGGGAAGTTTTTGCTGATTCTGGAACTTCAATGTTCATAGATGAGAAACATCATGCGAAAATTCTCTTAAGGATTCGCCTTTATGACGTGTTCCCAGGTTGAACCATTTTTGAGATATAGAAGTTCAAATTGGGACAATGCATTGACTGTATCGTCTCCTTATAAACAATGTCATGAAGGATGCACCTTAACTAACTTTAAATGAAAGCCGCTTACAACTGGAAAGTTTTTGCGGATTCTGAGACAGCAATGTTCATAGATAGGAAAAGTCCAAAAACAAGAAAATATTGCTAGAGGGATTTTGAAATAAATCTGGGTCAAAGTTCACATTTTTGGGTTTATTGTAGGTTTTCAGGATTTTTCTTGGAAACGTCAAGTCGTATCGAAATACGACTAAAGAAAATGTTGTAGACGATTTTCACTGATACAACATTTTCTTTAGTTCCATTGCGAAATGACTTGCTGGTACCAAGCAAAATCCTGAAAACCTAAAATATACCTACAAATGTGAATTTTGACCGCGATTTATTTAAAAATCCCTCCAGATATTTTTTCTTGTTTTTGGATTTTTCTCATCTATTAACATTGCTGTCTCAGAATCCGCAAAAATTTCCCAGGTGCAAGCGGGTTTCATTTAAAGTTAGTTAAGGTGCACCCTTCATGACATTGTTTTATAAGGAGTCGATGCAGTCAGTGCATTGTCCCACTTTGAACTTCTATATCTCAAAAATGGTAAAACCTACGAAAATAACATTAAGGTCAATCTTGTAGAGAATTTTCACTGCTATAAGATTAGCTCTAATCCCATTTCAATAGGGCTTGCGGTTTCCGAGCAAAATCGTGAAAACAAAATAAAGCCCTAAAAATTTGAAATTTGACCGCGATTTATTTGAAAATCCCTCCCGCGATTTTTTTTTTCATTTTTTGATTTTTCTCATCTATGAACATTGAAGTTCCAGAATCAGCAAAAACTTCCCAGGTGTAAGCACCTTTCATTTAAAATTAGTTAAGGCGCACCGTGTATGTCTTGAAGAAATATTCGAGGATCCAAATTTTAGAGTAAATCGATTATTGCATTCGAAAATTATCGTACGCATTATTTTAGTGAAAATTTTTGCGGTCCCTCTTAAGTGGACCGATATGGCCTATTTTCGAGCTTGATGTAAGGTTGGACAAAAATATTACTACAACCTGCAGCAAAAAATTACAAAACGATCCGAGAGTTGTCTTAAATTGCAATTATGTGAGCAAATGTGAAATTTTATGTGGTATTTAAGCGAAAGATAGGGCAAATATTATGCATATTCGAACCAAAGTTTAAACCAAATCGGTTGCTTTCTTCGAGAGTTATGCTGAGCACCATTCTAGGGAAAATGTTTGAACTTTTGTCGGGGGAGGTAGAGGATAGAGTGCACCGATATGATCTATGTTTTGAGTTACCGACAAAAATCAGTACAATTAAAACGCCAAATTAAGAATGAAAAGTACCAATTGACGACACTGTGGCAATCGGTAATAGTTAGCGACAACTTTATTTTGGTTGTTAACTTACTGACAATTTTTTTAAAGGAATTTCTCGTTAGATTCTATCATAATGACCGATGATTTTGTGTGAAAAAGGAAAGCCGAAGATTCGAACCCACACAACCACTATTATGTGCTATGTCTTGCTGTTGGTAGCAGCTCATCAGACATATCGGCTGTGTAGTGGCTTCTCTGTCAGTGACTCGACAAACGCTTTTTTAGCGCAGCCTTGGGAAGTTATGAGTTTTGCTCCGAACGCTAACATGCCGTGGCAATACTTTTTAATGTTGTCAAGGACGTGGGTCCAATCCCCAGCCTTGCTTAAGCTTATTTTTATTTATTTGAAAATTTGCCTATTAGGGCGAAGATCATTTAAATATTGATTTTTAATTCATTTCTCGTTAGAGTCGAGCTCAATGTCATTAATTTAATGATTTTTTGCAAGTGAAAAAGGAATGCCGAAGATTTATTCGAACTCACACAATTTTTGTTGGCAACTTGAAAAATAAGTTACTCTTATGCCAGACACTGAAAATAACACATGAACATATTTTAGCTTTTAGGAGAGAGCGGAGGTGAAGGAGCGCCCTTTCTCCCTTCTTAGCCAAACGCTCAAAACATTTTCATGAACATTTTCATAGTCTGGCACAAGACTTACAGAACTTTTTCTGGAGGAAATATTGCGATGGACAAAGTTATCGTGCGCACAATTTTAAGAAAATTTTTATGGAATTTTGTGTATAAAATTAGCTTATTATTTATTCTTAGATGCGCCTAATAAATATTTTCTTGACTCATTTCTAGACTCCTAGATAAAATTTGCTGTTTTTTGTAAATTCCCAAAAATAAATTATCTAAAATACGTGCCTCATAGAAAAATTGCAACAGATGTTCTTGGGAACAATAATTACGATGTCAATAACCGCAATTATTATTCAAAAGAAACGAATTACGATTTCTATTTAAGAGGAATTTATGGACAAGACATTCAGAGGAAATTTTATTCAAAATCATACACATAGGAAATTCCTTAATCCTTAAAAGAAATTTCAATGTGTCAAATTCAAATCAATTGGGCAAATCGAACGAAATTCAATCTTAATAAAGATTTTGAATAATATATGATTTTTTCAAATACATCAAAATTAAAATTCCCTGTGCAACATAATAATTGTTTAGGCGGCACCAGATATAAACTGTGTCGCCGCCACCAAACAACCAAAAACGAAAACAAAAGAAAATCATATTTGTCAACATTTTTGTTTTTGTTTATAAATAAATAAAAAAAGTATACGGCGGTTTTGGGTAGTAAAGATTTTTGATTAAAATGCCTTGTGAATGCTACCGTGAAACAGGTGTCAAAATATTTTAAATTAATAATAAAAACAAAGCGAAAAAAATGCAATAAAATAAATTGGCAATGACAAATAATTGCATGATAAGCAGTCAAATGAAATTTTTGTTTAGATTTTTAATTGGGGTCAAAGAACTGCGTTTTATGAAGGGGGGAAATATTAAAAAAAATTATGAAAATATTAAAAATAGAAAAAAGTGAATATTGTTTGCCTTACTTGAGAAACCAAAACCAAAAAAGAAAAAAATAGACTGGCAATGATAAACAATTGCTTGATAATCAACAGCAAAATGCATTTTTTCTTGTTTAGATTTTTTGTTAGGGTCAAAAAAACCCCTTTTTGTGAAGTGACAATTTAAAAAAAAATATGATAATATAAAAAAATCAAAACTAGGTAAACCCAAAGTATTTTTGTATAGAATATTGCATAAATATGTGACTTTTAGGTCAACAGCAAAATTAATTTTTCTTGTTTAGATTTTTTGTTAGGGTCAAAGAACCCCTTTTTATGAAAAGGAAAATATAACAAAATTAAAAATATGTAAACCCAATGTATTATTTGTATAGAATGTTGTATTAATATGTGACTTTTAGGTCACCGGGTCTAATACTTATTGAGATACCGCATACGCCTAGGTGATCCAAATAATTAATAATACTTATACGTCACCAAGAACACAAAAATATATTAATATTGTTTTTAAACATAATAATTAAATAAAATCAAACGTTTTTTGATCGTGAAGTCTTATTGTTTTTTGTTTATCCTTTATTTTAAATGTTTCGCAATTTACTTGAATTGCATCCTCAGGGAAAATAAGTAAATTCAAAATAAATAAATTGGCAATGACAAATAATTGCATGATATGCAACAACAGCAAAATTAATTTGTTGTATAGATTTTTAATTGGTGTCAAAGAACTTAAAATTTTACTGAATATTTTAAGTAAATATTGTTTTGTTTGCCTTCCTTGAGAAACCAAAAAATAAAATCAAATAAATTGGCAATAACAAATTTATATTGCAGGATAAGCAGCAGTCCGAATTTTTGGCTGTTTAGATTTTCTTTTTGTTAGGGTTAAAGAACTTCGTTTTTTGGTGGGGGAAAATATTAAAAAAAATGTGAAAATATTAAAATAAAAAAAAACTCTAAATAAAGTAAAATAGGTAAATTTAACGTATTATTTGTATAGAATATTGAATTAATGTGTGAATCATACGTCGCTGGGTCTAATACTTGTTGAGATACCCCATACGCCTAGGTGAAAAAAATTAATAATACTTATACGTTCCAAAGAACACAAACATATTTTCATGTTTTTATAATAATAGTAATTAAGAAAAATATGAAAATATTTAGATTTAAAAATAGGTAAAGCTAATGTGTTGTTGTTATAAATTGAGTTAGTATGTCGCTCATACGCCATCCCGTACTAATCCTTATTGAAATGACACATACGCCAAGGCGATAGAAATAATTAATAGTACTTATACACAAAAATATTTTAATATTGTTCTTAAAAATAATAATTAAATAAATTATGTTTAACCATCCTTTTTTCATATCAATAACTAAGTCCAAAACTTATTTCATATAAATTAAAAAAATCTATTATTTTATATTAGAAATAAATTGTTTTAGTACCTTTTCATGCACAATTCACAAGCGTTTTAGGAAACATAGCAACACTATTGCAGAGCAGCAGGTGGGTGAATGGCGGTAGACATCATTACAGCTCACATTAAAACACGAACACAAACAGAAAGAAACAAAAACATATTCAAGAGAAAACTTTAAAGAATTCACCTCAGTGGTAAAATGTAAACCTATGGCCGATTTGGACATTAAATTGTTCGATTTTGAGTGGTTCAAAATCATTGAAGTGCTCTGTTGCAGGGGATAATGGTGTGGTTGTTGCTGCTGTTGTTGTTGTGCAGCAACATGTTGCTGATACATAAAGTTTTGTGTCTGTTGCAAATGTTGCTGGGCGGTTGGTTGTCCTGGACCACCCGCAATTGGTTGAAATACTTGCGTGGCATGTTGGTGTTGCGGTGGTTGTTGATAAAAACTTAATGCAGAGGCCGAAGCCGATTGCATTAAGGGATGTTGTTGTGGTTGCGTGTGACCCGGATGTTGTTGGTGTTGTTGTTGTTGCTGTTGCATAAAACGTGTAATGCCACCTCCTGTTCCAGCCGCACCAGCTGCTTGATTTGCTTTTTGTTGATAATATTTTTGTTGCTCTGCAGTGGCTTTACCATAATAACTATCAAATGTTTGTAAAATTTTACGTTCTGGCTGCACAACATGTTGTGGCAACATGTTGCCATAGCTGTTGGTAGATGGATGTTGTTGCTGCTGATGCTGTCCCATTGGTATGTGGCCTATATTAAGCTGTACACTAATTGGCTTTTGAACCGCTGAAAATGAGGCCGAATGACTGAGAGGATTTTTCGTTCTTGAGGGATAAACCACAAAGGCAGAGTTATGTTGTTGTGGTTGCTGATTATTAAATTGTGCCTGATGCTGGTTAGATTGTTGGTGTTGTTGTTGTTGCGCCTGCTGCTGATTACTAAATTTATTTTCCTTATTACTTTTTTGCATAAAATGTTGTCCTCCGCCACCAGCTGCCGAGGGTGTGGATATGGGTTTAAATGTGGTCAAGTTTGGTTGCTGTTGCTGAAATTGTTGCATTTTCTTGGCAACATTTGTTACCGAGCTACATTGTTGTAACTTATTTTGTTGCTGATAATGAGGATCATTGGTATTGCAGGCAAATGTGGACCAATTCAAGAAAGTTTTCTTTTGTTGGGGATAATTGTGGGGTGGAGGCCCAGCAAAATTGTGATTGTTTGCCTCTTGTGTTGCCGCAACATGTTGTTGCTGCAGTTGCATGGGTTGCAATAAATGTTGCCTTTGATAGCTGGCCATTGGTATTTGTGATGTTGAACTTGACTTGCCAATGGGATATGTTTTCTTTGTGTTTATTGCCACGGGTATTTGTGATTGATTTGCTGCTGCGGATGATGATGACGTTGTTGCTGACAAGGTTGCCCCCGTCGTCGTCGACGGCGTTTTTATTGCGCATGAGGCCGCCGTTGCAGTGACTAAATTTTCATTAACCTTGCTGTTGTTTATTGAGGAGGAGGTTGTCGTTTTGTTGTTGAGGTTCATCATTTCATTATTTATTGGCTCCTGTTTCGATTTCTCATTACCAATGGGGTTCGTTGCCGCCGCTGCTGCCAGTGCAGCTGAGGTGGTTGTTACATCTGTAGTTGTGGCCGCTGCCGCCATTGGTTTTTGTGTAAGTTTTTTCGTTTTATCAGTGAAAGATTTTTCGATTTTATTATCGCTTTCCTTTTGACGCTTTGACAATTCTAAATTGGCAGCACTTTGGGCTTTTGAGATCTTATAGCCAACACCACCACCAGCAATGGTGTTGTTGCTATTTTGCCCCGCAGCTGATGATGTTACTAATACCGCTGCTGATGATGATGACGATGAAGACCCTGACGTTGGCCCCATTTGATTGCCACCAGCATTGGCAGCTTGTTGTTGGGTTGATGACGCAGATGCCGATGAATTTGAATTCATCAACTTATCCTGGGCCGGTGGTATGTGAAAAGTGGATGTCAATTTTGTTAGCTGCGGCAAATGGGTGGCACAACAATTGGTAACAGTTATGCTGCCGGTACTAATGGTACTGTTACTCTTTTCAGACTTGCGTTCCAGGGAAGGAGATTCAGTGTTGGTAGAATTTGTAGAGGAGACACTACCTTTCATGGCAATTTGGCCAGCACTTTTCGGCACCGGATCCTTGGGTTTGTATTCCATAAAGGAAGGTTTTGTTTGTGGTTTCTGTTGTTTCTGCTGTTGTTGTTGCTGCTGCCTTAACATCATGATTTCATCATTTAAAGCGGAAGTACCCATTTTCTCAACACCATTACCAGTGGTACTGCTGGGTGTTGTTGCATTGCCAGCCATTAGCGAAGTCGACATAATCAACGGTTTTAGGGGAGATGAATCACTTGTCTGCGGTACCAAATTCGGTTGCAGTTGCTTACTAACACCACCAAAAGGACTATATTTAGGTGTTCCATAAACATTTGAACTTGATAGACTCTTGAGCAGGCCTCTTAGGGGATTTGCTGCATCATTTTGTTTGGGTGAGGAAGATGATGAAGAAGGTGACGCATACAAACCCGCCGTTGACATTGTCATTGAACTGGCCATGGGTAAGGCGGCAGCTGGCCTATTTATGGTTTTATTCGCACCAGCCAAGGGTGATGATGTAGCTTCCGTTTTTGGTTCCGGTGGCAAGAGAATGGCACTATTTGAGGTACTGCGACTAAGGGCCGGCAAATGTTTCATATAGCAGGGTATGTGGGTTTTGGAAGAGGAGCGCCTAAGATTGTTGAAGCCCAGTGTGGGATGTTGAGAAGCCGCCGCCACTGCAGTTGGATGTTGTTGCAAAATACCCATGTGACCACCACCACCTTGAGGTACATGGGTCATGGAAACGCTTTTATTGAGATTGCCGCTTGCCGTTGCCACTGGAGGGTTAACTTTAACCGGTACCTTGCTGGAGAACAAAGTAGACGTTTCACTGGCCTTGGGTGAGGATGGTTCATTGCATATCAATTTATAGAGATCTTCCTTGGTTACAGCCTGTCTAACCTTCATATCCAAATGGGAAAGGGAGGCATTCTTTTGCAACTTATTGGGAGGCTGTGGCATATTTTGTTTTTGCAATTCCTTTTGTGCTGCCTCAGCTACGGTGGGATCAAATATGGCCAATTTCTTGGCAGTTTGAGCATCCACTTTGAGTGGAGCTCCAGCAGCTCCCACCGAGGGATTACATATTTTCTCATAATTCCACAGGGTCCTCTTGGGAGTTTGTCTCTTTTGGGATTGGGCCAAATTGTCGGCCCAAAACTCATTCATGGTTTGTTTGTTCAGCGACATATTTGAACCATTTAGTTGGGAATTTTTCTCCTCAGCCAAGGTGAGAGGTTGGTCAAAAAAGTTTGTTCTTTGCAGGCCGGGAGAATTTGCAGAGGAGCTGGTGTAGGGCATATTTGAGCTGGATATGCTGCGTTGCAATTTTGGTTTTTGTTGAAATATCGAAGGATATTGTATGCGCTGTTGCTGCTGGCTACTTGGATTAACAAAATTTGGAGCCGTATTGCTATTCGTTGAGGCGGCTGATGGCGAGGAGGGCGTTGTGCCCAACATTTGAAAATTCGTCGAGGAGGATTTTGTCAATTGATTTTTCTCCACTGGCTTGAGTATCGACTTCTGCAAATCGCCCACACTTTGCTGTGAATCGGATTTACTTAAAGGAGCCTGCCTTTTCTTTAGCTTGTCATAGAGGACCTCACATTCCCGAAATTCTTTGTGTAACTTTCGATCCAATTCACTATAGTCGGGTAGTGACTTCAAATATTTATTCATCATTTCAATTTCGGCATCATAAAAAGAGGCATCCAATTTGGTGGAGGCCTGTACAGCTGCCGTCTTCTCTTCCAATTCCTTTTGCTGGGCAATCAATTTATCCAAATCTAATTTGGAAGAAGAACTTTTGGGAGATGAGGCCATTTGGGTTTTCGAAAGTCCCGTAGTAGTTGTAGACTTGGGACTTTCATTGAGCAGCCGGTGTATGTTGCCATTTGAGGGTACCTTGGGTGCCCTACAAGGCAATGGTGGCGGCGGTGGCGATGAAGAAGGTGATGACGTGGATGAAGATAACGAAAGGCTTGAAGCCGGACTAGATGCTATAGCAGCCATCATTCGCGCCGGTACTGCTGGTATTGTTATGGGCGATGATATTGTACCCGTTGAGGCATTATATGCCAAGGGATAATGTTTTCGTGCTGAGGGTGGTGTTGATTTTGGACTTACCGGTGGTAGGCCACGATTTTTCCTTCCCGCCAGGGGTGAGGAAATGGGCGATCGCAGGCCAGATTTGGTTTCAGCTTTACTTGAGGACATAACGGTGGCCATTTGTGGCGACATCATTTGATAGGAGGAGGAGGAAGCTTGTGATTTATTCATGTAGGCAATGTCGTTGTTGTTGCTGTTGTGATTCTCTATATTAGAGGAGGGTTCATTATTGCATTCAGAACGTTTAGCAGACTGTTCAATTTCTGTGGCAGATTTATGGTTTGTTTCTTGAGATTTTATTGTTGTTGTTGTTGCTGTTGACTTTGTATCATTGTTGTTGCTGGTGGCGGCAGTCGAGGTGACATTACAGTTGTTGTTGCTGTTACTATTATTATTGTTGGTATTACAAACTTCATCAGTTCCAACATTTTCACTCATTTGGTTTGAAATATTAACGAGGCAATGATGCGAATGTTTTCAAAGAGACCTTTTTTAAAGTTTTGTGTAATTTTTAAAATTATTTTGAAAAGTTGTTTCTGCTTATTTTTGTAAGAATATTCGATCATAAATTTCACTTAACTCGATTCCGCGTAGGATAAATTGAGGAAAAATTTGTGGCCCTACGAATCGGTTGACTTTGTGTGACATTCTTGTTTTCTTAATTTTTATTTTGTGTTTCGATTCAATACAGTTTGTGTCAAGATTTCCCTGGTAGATTTTCTTTTAATTTCTTCTATAAGGAGGACCTTAGCTAAGAAGCCTTTTGTGGCTTTACCTATGAAGGCCTTTCTGGCTTCACCTAGAAGGCCCTTTAAGGCCTTCTATAAGATGCCCTTCAAGGCCGTCTATAAGAAGTCCTTCAAGGCCTTTTATAAGATGCCTTTCAAGGCCTTCTATATAAAGACCTTCAAGGCCTTCTTTAAGTAACTCTTCAATGCCATATTTAAGAAGCCCTTCAAGGCCTTTTATAATAAGCTCTTCAAGACCTTCTATGAGAAGCCCTTCAAGGCCTTCTACAAGAAGACATTCTAGGCCTTCTATAACAAGCCCTTCAAGGCCTTCTATAACAAGCCCTTTAAGGCCTTCTATAAGAAACCCTTCGAGGCTTTCTATAAGAAGCCTTTCAAGGCTTTCTATAAGAAGCCCCTCAAGGCTTTCTATAAGAAGCCCCACAAGGCTTTCTATAAGAAGCCCTTGAAGGCCCACTTCACATCACGGCCTTCAATTAGCTTCTATAGATGGCCTTCAAGGGCTTCTCATAGAAGGCCTTCAAGGGCTTCTCAAAGAAGGCCTTCAAGGACTTCTTATAGAAGGCCGTAAAGGGCTTCTTATAGAAAGCCTTAAAAGACTTCTTATAGAAGGCCCTAAAGGACTTCTTATAGAAGGCCTTAAAAGACTTCTCATAGAAGACCTTCAAGGGCTTCTCATATGCCTTAAAGGAATTCTTATAAAAGACCTTCAAGGACTTCTTAAAGAAGGCCTTAAAGGACTTCTTTAAGAAGGTCTTAAAGGACTTCTTTCAGAAGGCCTTAAAAGACTTCTTTAAGAAGGTCTTAAAAGACTTCTTATAGAAGACCTTCAAGGACTTTTTATAGAAGGCCTTAAAGGACTTCTTATAGAAGGCCGTAAAGGACTTCTTATAGAAGGCCGTAAAGGACTTCTTATAGAAGGCCGTAAAGGACTTCTTATAGAAGGCCGTAAAGGACTTCTTATAGAAGGCCTTAAAGGACGTTTTATAAAAGACCTTAAAGGACTTCTTATAGAAGGCCTTAGAGTTCTTATTACAGAAGGCCTTAAAGGACTTCTTAAAGAAGACCTTAAAGGACTTCTTATAGAAGGCCTAAAAGGACTTCTTATAGAAGGCTTTAAAGGACTTCCTATAGAAGGTCTTAAAGTACTTCTTATATAAGGCCTTAAAGGACCTCTTATAGAAGACCTTAAAGGACTTGTTATAGAAGGCCTTAAAGGACTTCTTATACCAGGCCTTAAAGGACTTCTTATGGAAGGCCTTAAAGGACTTCTTATAGAAGGTCTTAAAGAACTTCTTATAGAAGGTCTTAAAGAACTTCTTATAGAAGGTCTTAAAGGACTTCTTATAGAAGGTCTTAAAATACCTCTTATAAAAGACCTTAAAGGACTTCTTATAGACGGCTTCAAGGACCTCTTATAGAAGACCTTGAAGGACTTCTCATTGAAGACCTTCAAGGACTTCTCATTGAAGACCTTCAAGGACTTCTTACAGGCATCAAAGGACTTCTTACAGAAGGTATTAAAGGACTTCTTATGGAAGGCCTTAAAGGACTTCTTATAGAAGGCCTTAAAAGACTTCTTATAGAAGGCCCTAAAGGACTTCTTATAGAAGGCCTTAAAAGACTTCTTTTAGAAGGCCCTAAAGGACTTCTTATAGAAGGCCTTAAAAGACTTCTTATAGAAGGCCGTAAAGGACTTCTTATAGAAGGCCCTAAAGGACTTCTTATAGAAGGCACTAAAGGACTTCTTATAGAGGGCCTTAAAGGACTTCTTATAGAAGGCCTTAATGGACTTCTTATAGAAGGCCTTGAAGGACTTCTTATAGAGGGCCTTAAAGGACTTCTTATAGAAGACCTTGAAGGACTTCTTATAGAGGGCCTTAAAGGACTTCTTATAGAAGACCTTGAAGGACTTCTTATAGAAGACCTTGAAGGACTTCTTATAGAAGGCCTTAAAAGACTTCTTATAGAAGGCCCTAAAGGACTTCTTATAGAAGGCCTTAAAAGACTTCTTTTAGAAGGCCCTAAAGGACTTCTTATAGAAGGCCTTAAAAGACTTCTTATAGAAGGCCTTAAAGGACTTCTTATAGAAGGCCTTAAAGGACTTCTTTTAGAAGGCCTTAAAGGACTTCTTTTAGAAGGCCTTAAAGGACTTCTTATAGAAGGCCTTAAAGGACTTCTTGTAGAAGGCCTTAAAGGACTTCTTATAGAAGGCCTTAAAGGACTTCTTATAGAAGGCCTTCAAGAGCTTTTTATAAGAAGTCTTAGAGGGCTTCTATAAGAATTTCACCAAGGACTTTTATGAGCAGCCCTTTAAGGCTTCTATGATAAGCCCTTTGAGCCCTTCTTTCCGAAGAGCGTTTTTATTTGTGAACCTTTAAACAAGTTTTCTCTTTACGTCACATCACAACACATCAGACGACAGGTTGATAAAATAATTAAAAAAAAAACATTACAACAACAACAACATTGAACGCACAAAAGAGAGGAAACAACAAAACCAACAAACAATACACACTTTTCCTCAAACACAACAAATTCCAAATACATCCTCCACCAACAACAATGGACATACAATGGACGAGAGACTGACTGAAAAAACAGGACTCCATAATGATGAACGCGCAGCAACACACATGGAAGTGATTTGAACCAACCTTAATATATTGTTCCGGTATTTTGGAATTTTTCGGTACGATAAACTTCTTGATAATTATAATTTTATCACCTTCAATCTTTTGTATGGTTATGGGAACACCTGGCATTGGCCGGGCCGGTTTAGCGGGTTGGGCAGGAGGATGATGTACTGCCGTGGTACGTGGACCTTGGGGTCCCGTGAGTATACCACCAGGATTTGGTTTACTAGCAATTGTTGCTGATTTTTGCAGTGGTACTGGTTTTGGTTTGGGCTTGCTGCTGCTACTCGAGGAGGACGAAGAGGGTTTATGCTCCTTGCCATCACTGCGTACAATGGACAGATGATAGAGTGGTTTATCATCATCCAGGATACTTTTTTGTGGTTCGGTTTTACGTTCAACTTTACGTAGCACAACACCCAGCATGGGTCCCTCATTTTTCTTCACCGTTATGTGGGTACGGGGTGGTGTTACTTTTTTCAAACTAACGCCCAGACTAACCCCCACTGGGGGTGGAGTTTTGGTGCGATGCACCATTTTACCCGTGGGAATTTCTCTACGCAAAGTTTCTGCTGCAATTTCTTTGATTTCTTCTTGGGTTAGTTCTTCTTGCACCTTGGGATCGGTGTGCAGTACTGGCTCATTGGCTATCAAAGGAGAGGGTCCGGGAAATAGACCAGCCAAACTACTTCTACGCCTCTCCATATTGGGAGCTGAGGCTGTTTTAGCCAGTGGAAAGGGTGTTAAGGGTGGTGTGGGGGGTAATGTTACCGTGGCAGAAACGGATATGTCACTAATAATGCTGGCATTGCTGCTACGACGACTGGCATCTTTGCTGGCCGAATTGAGACGCTCCGGTGCTGTACTACGTTCCGTGTGATTTAAACGACCATCATCTGGCAAAGAATCTGAACGTCTTTCTCTGCTATCTTCGCGATTGCGACGTTGTTTTCTCAACATTTCAATGGAGTCCAAAATCGATGGACGTTTGCTTTTGAAGCGTTCGGAATTTTCCATGTCCGTTAGAGAAATATCGGAATTATTAAGGGGATGTTTGAAAAATCCTTCGGGTATATTTTCCTCAGATGTTTGTTGGGAAGCAGATTTTGGAGGTTTTAATTTGCTGGCTGCCGAGGAAGAATTTGCTGCAGCAGAAGCGCTTAGAGAGAGGAAATGATCTTCCATGCCATCATCAAGCAAAGATGGTAATGATGTTATGCGCTCCCTGGGAGCTGGAGAGGATGGTAATAACCTTGGCCCTTCAGCGTGCAAATGATTTCTATCAACTTTATCATCTTCTTTTTCTTCTTCCTCCTCCTCTGAAGACTCTGAATTCTCTTCATCGGATTTATTTGCCCACTCCACTTGTACTGTGTTGTTTGTTGAGAAAAAGCTGGCCTCACTGCTTGTCTTCGATAGACTGTTAGGAGCTGGTGGTGGTTCACTACGGAAACTTGACACGCTATCATTTTTTGTTAGGGATGTGCTACTGCTGGACGGAGCACTTATTATCATGCCTACATCTTTGGCTTTGGCCAGGGCGTTTTTAATCTCAACAGCAGCTGCTGCACGGGCAGCAGCCAATTCTGTGGCTGTCATTTGTTTGACACTAAGACGACGTTTTTCATCGACAATATGCGTGGCAGTAACACCATTATTGTTTGTCGAACCAAGGTCGGGACAGCCCATGGCAATTAGTTCGCTTAACTCGTTGGTAGACATTGTTGTGGTTGTTGGTTTGTTGTTTTTTTTCTGTTGTTGCTGTTTGATTTGTTTGGGTGTTAGCTAGCCTTCGAACGATTTGCTTGTGAGAAAACTTCAGGTTGTCAGTTGATGGTTTCTCTGTACGTTCAATGTTGAGTGTTTTGGAATTTTTTTTATTTACAAAAATATTTGTTGGTAAATTTTCCAGTTTATTCAACTTAAAATCGCATTTTCACTTGATTTGTTGTTGGTGTTTGGTTTGGTTTTTTGAGTCCCCAAAAATTGAAATTTTTTCTTCACCGATTATTTAATCACTAAAATTTTTCTCATTTCATTAACAGATAAATTTAAATTTGCAAATAGAAACGGAGGTATTATTTTTAATGGTCTTTCAATGCGTTTGCTTTTCTTTGTAGTTTGTCGAAAACTAAAGGTGTGTTTCAATGAATTTTCCTCAATTAAAAAAAATTGATAAGATTTTTCTTGTTTCGCCATATTGTCTTCTATAAAATTGAAAAAAAAAATCGAAAAAAAATAATCGAATTATCTGAAATTTATCTACGCAAGACATTTATTTTTGTTAACTTTCACGACTATATTTTCTACCCCCTCTCCCTCTCTTTCTCACTGTGCTGGTCAGTAATTCAATGTCAATGTTTTTCAAAAACGAAAAAAAATCGAAAATACCAACAAAAATTGTTGTTGCCATCTGATCTGCTCTTGCCATTTTTTTATGTTTTTTTCTTGTTTAATTTTTTGGCAACAAATCTTTTTTAAAAATTTTTTCTTTCCTTTTTTTAAAATAAAGAAAACATTGAAATAGGGAATGTGTCGATTTAACGATATATATTCATAAAATGTTTCTTGTTTCGATTTGTAAATTATTTGTTTGGGGGCAAAATGTTATTGCGCTCAAATGCCTTGATAGGAAGGAATTCAATTCGATCGAGTGTTGTCATGAAATTAAGAAAAAAAAAGTAATAAAACAAAAACAAAGGCGCCACTGCTAATTAATTGTCTGACAAAAAAAAAATAGATTCAAGTCCAAGCGGGTTGTAAAAAATACTTTTTGCTTGAAATTTTTAGAAACAAAGAGAACATGTCTAATGTCAGAATATAAATTGTAGAGATGTGTGATACAGACATGATCATTTTGCGACATGTAGGTCAACAGTTTTGCAACATGTTGCTGTGAAAGGCATTTTTGTAGGAAACATACAAAAACCCTTGCCCTATACGAAAGCCCTTTGAAGGTCTTCCATAAGAAGCCTCTTAAAACCCATGAAGGTCTTCATAAGAAGTTCATGAACGCCTTCTATAAACAGCCTTTAAAACAATTTATAGTTAGCTGCTTAAGGTCTTTTATAAGTAGCCCTTGAAAGCTTTCTATGAAAAGTCTTAAAAATCCTATATGAGAAGCCCTTGAAGACCTTCATAAGAAGCTTTTGAAGTAATTTTGTAAAAAGGCTTAGAAGCCATGAGGGCCTTCTGCAAGAAGACTGTTTGTTTAAATCTGTTGATTATCTCGAACACGTTGAGAAATACCCAAAATGTTGCTTAGATTTAAGGGCAACATGATGATGACATGACAACAACAAATTTTCGTAAGTAGAAGTTTTTTTAGAATGGACATTTAAAAATTACGGAAAAATTGTTATAATATTCTAATTATCCCGTCTTGATTTATTTAATTCCTGAAGCGTTTTTTATTAACCTGAGAAATCATCATTCTAGGCGATTTTAATGCCAAAATTGGAAAGGAGAATATATTTGGCCCAACAGTCGGGAAATTCAGTCTCCACAGTGAAACATCTGACAATGGTATGAGGCTGATAGACTTTGCAGCTGCAAAAAACATGGTAGTTAGCAGTACCAGATTTAATCATCTCGATATTCATAAGGGCACTTGGTGTCTCCAGATCAAAGAACAAGTAATCAAATTGATCATGTTGTGATAGATGGAAGACATTCATCGAGCGTGTTGGATGTACGATCGTTCCGAGGCGAAAACATTGATTCGGACCACTACCTTGTTGGAGCAAAGGTACGTACCCGTCTAAACGTTGCAAATAAAGCACGAACAGACACAACGCGGAAGTTGGACATCGATAGGCTGCAATCACAACAGATAGCCACAGCATATTCCACTCAACTAGCCCAATTGCTTAATCAAAGCACTACTCATCCCGATAACATATCAGCGCAGTGGCAAAGCATTGCCCACTCCATGCAAACAGCCGCAAAATCCATACTTGGATACCAGAGACCTCCACCAAGGAATCCATGGTATGATGAGGAGTGTCGTGCTGCCACCGAAGAGAAAAATGCGGCATATAGGGCTACTTTACAATCCGTAGCAACGCGTAGCGCACGAGAGAGATACAGGGAGAAAAGGAGAGAGGAGAAACGTCTTTTCCGCAGGAAAAAGAGAGAGATGGAAAAGCGGGAGTGTGAAAAAATCGAGATGTACAGGAGCCAGAATGAAGTCCGAAAATTCTACCAAAGAGTCAAGCATCAAACTGATGGCTTTGGTACAGGCACATCCTCCTGTAGAGACTAGCAAGGTAATTTGGTAACTGATACAGATAGTGTACTCAGGATATGGAAAGAACATTTTTCAAATCTGTTGGTATCCAATAGCAGCGAAGACGACGAAGATACCACAGTCCCAATCCCAGAAGATGGTATTGAATGTATACCGCCCAGCCAAGATGAGGTAAGGACAGCAATAAATCGGCTGAAGAATAATAAGGCAGCAGGGGCCGATGGCTTACCAGCCTAGCTGTTCAAAACCGGAGGCGACACGCTGATAAGGTGTATTCATCAGCTAGTTAGCACCATCTGGCAGGAAGAACGAGTACCCGACGATTGGAACCTGAGTATCCTGTGCCCCGTCCACAAGAAGAGAGATAAGACTGTATGCTCTAACTATAGGGGCATAAGTCTACTCCCTATTGCCAACAAGATCGTGTCAGGGATATTGTGCGAACGACTAAAGCCTATGGTCATCGAGATAATTGGACCATAACAATGCGGCTTTAGACCTGGCAAGTCCACCATTGACCAGATATTTACCCTGCGGCAAATCCTGGAGAAGACCCAAGAGATGCAGATCGACACATATCACCTTTTTGTCGATTATAAAGCAGCTTTCGACAGTCCCCTCCGATTAAAGGTATTCCATTCAATGTCTGAATTTGGTATCCCCGCAAAGCTCATCCGGCTTTGTAAGATGACTTTAACTGACACTGGGTTACCACTTAAAATTGGAAAGAACCTCTCCGAACAGTTTAGTACCAAAAGAGGTTTCAGACAAGGAGACAGCCTTCCGTGTGACCTATTCAACATTTTGCTGGAAGTAACTGATAAAGGAAGTAACTGATACCTTTAGGAAGGTCGAAGGAGAATCTGCGAAAGTGGGTCTGGCGGTAAACGGCGAAAAGACCAAATTGATGGTGTCGACGCGCAAAGCGTCCATAGAGCTCGGACCAACTGTGGAAGTTGGTACCTATAATTTTGAGGTAGTTAAAGACTTCGTCTACCTCGGCACTGCCATAAACACAACAAACAACATCAGTTGTGAAATAAGAAGAAGAATTGTATTGGCCAACATATGCTACTATGGTTTAAGTAAGCAATTTAAAAACAAAGCCACATCTCGTCAAACAAAAGTCCGTGCTAATGTATGGCTCCGAAGCATGGGTACTTGCGCAAGCAGATAAGGCAGTGCTTCGTGTGTTTGAGAGGAAAATTCTTCGATTTGCGTTGACGGTGAATATCGACGTCGTATGAACCACGAGCTATATCAGCTATACAAAGACATGAATATAGTTAAACGTATCGAGATGCAACGAGTGCGTTGGCTAGGCCATATCATAAGGAAATCAAAATATTCTGCAACATGTCAGCACGTATCAACTAAGAATTCGTCGAATTCTGTGAGTTGATTTTGATTTTGGTGTGTCTTTGGAAAAGCCGAAAAGTGAGTGTGATTCTCATTCATATGGGAATACCAGACACTTAAAGAGTTCGGTTTTTCGCAAAAAAGGCATCATTTCAAAAACTGAGAAGCCAATTGATAATTCCCTTCGCCGGGATGAAATCATGATATTGGTAGCGATCAGTAAAATTTTGCAACACTGTCAGTTCGTTTTGAAAAACATTTTATCACTGAATTTTTGGACATTTGAACTTGCCGACAAAAATGTGGATTAGGAATTAACTGCACCAAGACACAAATGTTGAACTTTTGTAGGGCAGGTACCCTAGGGAGGACCGATATTGGCCTAGCATTTTAGTGACAATTTTTAAATATTGGGGTGAAGTACCGAAAGTTGTGGACAGGTATTGCCCATGAAACTATGTTTGGATATAATATGACGAAGACCAAATGTTGGACTATATGGGTTGAACAGTTCGAGAGTTATCGTGCTCTCCGACCGCCACATATGGTGACACTTCGTTTTTTTTACACCTTTCGGGCTGTTTTCCCAACAAATATAGACTTGCCCCTGAAAAAACTTTTACCGTCGTAATAGAGGTAGCGAATGCAAATAGCTTCAACAAAAATCAAAGTGATTCGAGAGCAGGTCTTAAAGTGAACTTATCCAAAATTTTGTGTGAGAGGTACCAGAAGGAGTAGACAAATATAGTCCATATCCGAACCTGATCTATATCTGGTAGCTATATTAGGATGTGCAAAGTACATATAGATTACATCGGTCACGCCCTTCAAGAGTTATCGTGCGCAAATTTTTCCGAAGATTTTTGAACTTTTGTGGGGGAGGTACCTGAAGGAGTGGACCGATATAGCCCAGCTTCGAACTTAAACTATGTTTTGATAAAATATTACGAAGGCAAAATTTTGGAATGAATCGACGGATCCGTTCGACAGTTATCTTGCGCTCCGACCACCACACAAGCTGTCATAGGGGCTTTTTGCAACTTTCCGGCCATTTTCTCAGGATGTATGGACTTGCCCCTTATAAAACTTGTACCGTCGTAAGGGGGGAAGTGAATACAAGTTGTTACAACCAAAATCAAAGCGATTCGAGAGCAGGTCCTAAAATGAACTTATCCGAAATTTTGTGTGGGAGGTACCCGAAGGAGTGGGCCGATTGAGAATATTAAAAAATCATCTAAGTCTGGTAGAAATTTCACGATGTGCAAAGTATGGACCAAATCGGTTGCTCCTGTCAAGAGTTATCATGTCCATAAATTTTCTGAACATTTTGGAACTTTTGTGGGGGAGGTACCGGAAGGAGTGGACCGATATAGCCCATCTTCGAACTTAAACTAAGTTTGGACAAAATATTACGAAAGCCAAAATTTGAATCGAATCGGTTCATCCGTTCGAGAGTTATCGTGCGCACCAGCCAGTCAGACAGGCAGACGGACGGACATTGCTAAATCAACTCCAAATTGTCTGAAACACATTTCGTCCAAACATACTTGGGGTCTAAAACCATTATTTCGGGGAGGCACATTTTGCCCGTATGAAAGTGTATATACCCTTTCTAGCCTAAAGGCTGAGGGTATAAAAAACTAAACTGTTAAAATCAACGCTACCTCCCGATTTTCGACATTTTGAAGGTTGTGGCCTCAATATACCACCGAAATGGCTGAAATGTGGTATTTAGTCTTCGTTAGGCGTAAAAAACATTCCACCTGAAATTTGTCGGTATAGGTCTTCATATCACTCACGGATTTTCAATATTTTGAAAGTTTTAGCCATCGATTTAAAACATTATAAAAGGTATTGCTCAATTTTATGTATTTCGAATTTTTTTGGTATTGTGTAGTCAAAGGATAGAAAGAACAACGATGAGCTATTTTACATTTTCCTTCTGAAGTGGATGTAACTTTGTATTTTGGAATCTCAGCTCTCTCAAGCTGTCTATCAACATAATCAACATATAACTTATTTGGTTCTACTCCAGCAAAAAACTTATCTCCCTCTATATATTTATCAAAAATCTATATTGCCTGACAATATGCACCCTGACCTATTATTTAATAATTTTGCATTTACATTTCAAAATATTTCCGTTTACAAATTTATTTGCGTCCTTGTCCAATATAACTACATATGTATATACAAACAAGCTGTAAGCAATTATAAATAATTTATAGGCTAAGGTAAAAATACATCATTTCAAGATGTTTTTTTTTTAAAATACAACAGGCAAACACATGTTTAAATTATTTCCACCAAAAAAAATGAAAATAATGAGAACAATGGAAAATGTGTCAAAAATATCAATTTTCCTCTCTCTCACGTCATATAAAACTGTAGCCTTGAATAGAGACAAATGGTTTTCGACAACAGGGGTTAACTACTGCTAAAAGAAAATCGAATCGAATTTTCTAGCGAAAAAAACAAAGAAAAGCAAATGCATTGATTTGAATTGAGTAAAGGAAAAAAGGTCATAAAAAGATAAATGTATAAAATGAAAATAAGGAAATTATGTTTCCTTCCACATGGAAGAGGAAAATAAATGCAAAAATATAATTGAATCGGTCACACATTTTTTGGTTTGTTTGAAAATGTTTTTTTTTGCGGCGAAATAAAAACGATTTGAAAACGTCACACATTTCAAAATGAAGTCGTCGGCATTTACTTGCTTTTTTGTTTATTTTTATTTATTTTTTTGTTTTTGTGTTTGGCTATTTGTTTTGTATACGACGAAAAAAATGCAGCAGGCGGTGATAGATTTTGCGAAATCTGCTGTTTATTTTATTTTTATTTCTTAATTTTGTTTTCTTTTTCGTCGTTTTTGTGCACTAAAATTCACTTGATATATGTATAGATTTAAAGGCGGAAAAACTAAATAAAACACTTGATATATAAATTTATTTCTTCTTTGATGGCAAACGCGTGCGTGTGTGTGTTTGTGCGGATTGTATAATTTTTTTCTTGGTTCGAGTCGTTTTGTTGTTTAAAGACACATTTCATTTTGAAAAGAAAATTTGGGTTAGGAAAGTATAATAATAAAACGGCATAGCAAATGCAAAAAAAACACTTTTGCATTAAAAATATAATTTATTAAATACACTTAATAAATGTACTTAGTTATTGTTGGATTTTTGGAACACAATTATAGATTGGATTTTTAATACTCTGGGAAATAATTTTTCAAGAATTTCACATTAAAATTGCAATAATGCACAGTAACTATATTTTTTTTTTGTTTCCGTCCCAGAAGGAAATATTTTCGTGGTCATAATTGCAAAAGAACTTAAATCACATAAGGTTTAGAATATAATTTTTAGGGTAAAATATACTTTCCGAATATATAATACAATATGAATGTGCAAAAGTGTTCAAATATAATACAAAACCGCACAACAATTTCAATAAAAAACATTTATATTTATATTATTTTCATGATTCTTTAAACACTTCACGTTGATCGAAGCACAAAGCAAAAATCGCGAGTTAAGTTCATTTGCAATTATTGTGACCATATGTACAATTTTCAGCTTCCTTTTGTTTTTATTATTTTTCCAGGTTTATTATTTTTGCCTTTCATCAAGCATTTCATTCAACACATCACACACAATATTCCATAATTTTTTTTTTTTTTGCATTGATCCTAAAAATAGTTCGGTCTATGTTTTAAAAATAAAACTTTCTTTTGTCGATAATAATTACCGTGGGTCTACACACAACTTTAGCATAATCATCAACGTCAGATGGAAAATATGCACAGTATTCAAAATAATGTAAAAAACAAATATCATCATCTGACAAATATTTTTCTATAGAAATATGTGTCTTGAGAGTCACCTGAAAAAAATCCGTCCTTAGTAAACTAAAAAACATTTTTCCATAGAAAAAATGGGTTCTCAGTAAAATGAGGAAAACTTTTCTATAGAAAAATGTGTCCTCAGTAACCTGAGAAATGGTTTTCTATAGAAAAACGTCTGATCAGTAAACTTAAAATTTTTTTCTATAGAAAAATAACAAAATATTCCACAGAGCACATAGGAGACATTTTTCTACAGTAAAATATTCCTCAGGTTATTGAGAAGAAATTTTTCTGCGGCAAAATATTCCTCAGGTTATTGAGAAGACATTTTTCTACAGCAAAATATTTCTCATATTTTTTTATACCCTCAGCCTTTAGGCTAAG
Organism: Musca autumnalis; assembly: GCF_047663935.1. Classification (NCBI taxonomy): domain Eukaryota; kingdom Metazoa; phylum Arthropoda; class Insecta; order Diptera; family Muscidae; genus Musca; species Musca autumnalis. The sequence continues at coordinate 253,110,174 of NW_027411644.1, forward strand.
GAGGGTATATACACTTTGATACGATGAAAATGTGCCTCATCGAAATAATGGTTTTAGACCCCAAGTATGTTTGGACGAAATGTGTTTCAGACAATTTGGAGTCGATCTAGCCATGTCCGTCCGTCTGTCTGTCGGTCTGTCTGTCTGTCCTGCTGGCTGGAGCGCACGATAACTCTCGAACGGATAAACCGATTCGGTTCAAATTTTGGCTTTCGTAATATTTTGCCCAAACTTAGTTTAAGTTCGAAGATGAGCTACATCGGTCCACTCCTTCCGGTACCTCCCCCACAAAAGTTCGAAAATGTTCGGAAAGTTTGTGCGCACGATAACTCTTGAAGGGAGTGACCGATTTGGTCCATACTTTGTATAGCGTAAACTTTCTACCAGAGTAATATGAGGTTCCAATATGGTCTCAATAGGTCCACTCCTTCGGGTACCTCCCACACAAAATTTCGGAAAAGTTCAGTTTAGGGCCATCTCTCGAATCGCTTTGATTTTTGTTTTAGCAACTTTTATTCACGGCCCTCTATACGACTGTACAAGTTTCATCAGGGGCAACTCCATACTTCCTGAGAAAATAGCCTGAAAGTTGCAAAAAACCCCTGTGACACCATGTGAGGTGGTTGGAGCGCAAGATAACTCTCGAACGGATCTGCCGATTCTGTCCAAAATTTGGCCTTAGTAATATTTTGTCCAAACATAGTTTAGGTTCGAAGATAAGCCATATCGGTCCACTCCTTCAGGTACCTCCCCCACAAAAGTTCAAAAATGTTCGGAAAAATTGTTCGTACGGTAACTCTTGAAGGTAGTGTTCGAATTGTTCCATACTTTACACATCCTAATATATCTACCAGATATAGATCAGGTTCAAATATGGACTATATTTGTCTACTCCATCCGGTACCCCCCACACAAAATTTCGGATAAGTTCACTTTAAGACCTGATATCGAATCACTTTGATTTTTGTTGAAGCAACTTGCATTCGCTGCCTCAATTACGATGGTAAAAGTTTTTTAGGGGCAAATCCATACTTCTTGAGCAAACAGTCCGAAGAGTGTAAAAATCCCCTATGGCACCATATGTTGTGGCTGGAGATCCACTTCCATAACGGTCAATGTCGATCCATTCCTTTAAGTATCTCTTCCGCAAAACTTTTGATCTTTAATCCTAATCAAAATTTTTGTCGGTTCAAACGCTCAACATTTTTAAAACCCCCCAAACACATACGTATTTTGGAAAAAAATTGTTTCAATATACACAGGCTGAGGGTATATCTCTGTCGGCAAAGCCGACTGATACTTTTTTACTTGTTCTATAGAAAAACAAGTAAAAAAGTATCAGTCGGCTTTGCCAACAGAGATATACCCTCAGCCTGTGCAAAATGAAACACTTTTTTCACAAAAAACTTGTGTATCTAGGGGGTTTCAAAATTTTGGTCGTATGAACCGACAAAAATGTTGATTAGGATTAAAGTTCAAAAATTTTGTTGAAAAGGTACTTAAAGGAATGGACCGACATAGACCATGGGGGTTCCATAGGGGGTTTTTACACCCTTCGGGCTGTTTTCTCAAGAAGTATGGACTTGCCCCTGAAACAACTTTTACCATCGTAATTGAGGCAGCGAATGTAAGTTGCTTCAACAAAAATCAAAGTGATCCAATAGCAGGTCTTAAAGTGAACTTATCCAAAATTTTGTGTGGGAGGTACGGGATGGAGTGGACAAATATAGTCTATATTCGAACCTGATCTATATCTGGTAGATATTATGAGAATGTGTAAATTATTGACCAAATCGGTCACTCCCATCAAGAGTTATCATGCGCACAATTTTTCCGAATATTTTTGAACTTTTGTGGGGTAAGTACCTGAAGGAGTGGACCGATATGGCTTATCTACGAACTTAAACTATGTTTGGAAACAATATTACGAAGGCCAAATCTTTGCCGGAATCGGCATATCCGTTCGAGAATTATCTTGCGGTTCCACCCATAAACATGGTGTCATAGGGTTTGTTTTTCAACTTTCAGGCTATTCTTTCAGGAAGTATGGACTTGCCCCTGAGGAAACTTGTACCTTCGTATAGGGGACAGTGAATACAAGATGTTACAACAAAAACCAAGGCGATTCGAGAGCAGGTCCTAAACTGTACTTTTCCGAAATTTTGTGTGGGAGGTACCAGAAGGAGTTTACCGATTGAGTCCATATTGGAAACTCATCTAAGTCTTGTAGAAATTTCATAATGTGCAAAGTATGGACCAAATCGGTTACTCCCTTCAAGAGTTATCGTACGCACAAATTTTCCGAACATTTTCGAACTTTTGTGGGGGAGGTACCGGAAGGAGTGGACCGATATAATCCATCTTTGAACTTGAACTAAGTTTGGACAAAATATTACGAAAGCCAAATTTTGGACCGAATCGGCATATCCGTTCCAGAGTTATCTTGCGCTCCAACCACTACACACGGTGTCATAGGGTTTTTTGTAACTTTCAGGCTTTTTTCTCAGGAAGTATGGACTTGCCCCTAATGAAACTTACAGCGTCGAATAGAGGACAGCGAATACAACTTGCGTAAACAAAAATCAAAGCGATTCGAGACCAGTTCCTAAACTGAACTTTTCCGAAATTTTGTATGGGAGGTACCCGAAGGAGTGGACCGATTGAGTCCATATTGGAACCTCATCTAAGTTTGGTAGAAATTACACGATGTGCAAAGTATGGACCAAATCGGTTATTCCCTACAAGAGTTATCGTGCGCACAAATTTTGCGACAATTTTTGAACATTTGTGGGGGAGGTACCTGAAGGAGTGGACCTATATGGCCCATCTTCGAACTTAAATCGAATCTGGACAAAATATTTAGATACCCAAAATTTGAACCGAATCGATTGATCCGTTCGAGAGTTATCGTGCGCACCAGCCAGCCAGACAGACAGACAGACGGACAGACAGACAGACGGACGGACATTGCTAGATCTACTCAAAATTGTCTGAAACGGATATCGTACAAACATACTTGGGGTCTAAAACCATTATTTCGATGAGGCACATTTTTGGTCGTATCAAAGTGTAAATACCCTCTTTAGCCTAAAGGCTGAGGGTATAATAATCCTCAGACTACTGAGGACAAATTTTTCTATAGAAAAATAATCCTCAGACTACTGAGGACAAATTTTTCTATAGAAAAATAATCCTTAGACTACTGAGGACAAATTTTTCTATAGAAAAATAATCCTCAGACTACTGAAGACAAATTTTTCTATAGAAAAATAATCCTCAGACTACTGAGGACAAATTTTTCTATAGAAATATAATCCTCAGATTACTGAGTTCAAATTTGTCAATAGAAAAATAGTCCTCAGATTACTGGGGACAAATTTTTCTATAGAAAAATAATCCTCAGATTACTGAGGACAAATTTTACTATAGAAAATAATCCTCAGGTTACTGAGGAGACATTTTGCTATAGAAAAATATTCCTCAGGTTACTGAGGACAAATTTTTCTATAGAAAAATAATTCTCAGACTACTGAGGACAAATTTTTCCATTGAAAAATAATCTTCAGATTACTGAGGACGAATTTTTCTATAGAAAAATAATCTTCAGATTACTGAGGACAAATTTTTCTATAGAAAAATAATCCTCAGACAACTGAGGACAAATTTTTCTATAGAAAAATAATCCTCAGATTACTGAGGACAAATTTTTCTATAGAAAAATAATCCCCAGATTACTGAGGACAAATTTTTCTATAGAAAAATAATCCTCAGATTACTGAGGACAAATTTTTCTATAGAAAAATAATCCTCAGACTACTGAGGACAAATTTTTCTATAGAAAAATAATCCTCAGACTACTGTGGACAAATTTTTCTATAGAAAAATAATCCTCAGACTACTGAGGACAAATTTTTCTATAGAAAAATAATCCTCAGACTACTGAGGACAAATTTTTCTATAGAAAAATAATCCTCCGACTACTGAGGACCAATTTTTCTATAGAAAAATAATCCTCAGACCACTGAGGACCAATTTTTCTATAGAAAAATAATCCTCAGACTACTGAGGACCAATTTTTCTATAGAAAAATAATCCTCAGACTACCGGGGACCAATTTTTCTATAGAAATATAATCCTCAGTGTTCTGAGGACAAATTTTTCTATAAAAAAATAATGCTCAGTCTACAGAGGACAAATTTTTCTATAAAAAAAAATAATCCTCAGTCTACTGAGGACAAATTTTTTTATAGAAAAATAATGTTCAGATTACTGAGGAAAAATTTTTCTATAGAAAAATAATCCTCAGATTACTGAGCACAAATTTTTCTATAGAAAAATAATCCTCAGGTTACTGAGGAGACATTTTTCTGTAGAAAAATAATCCTCAGGTTACTGAGGAGACATTTTTCTATAGAAACATAATCCTCAGGTTACTGAGGAGACATTTTTCTAAAGAAAAATAATCGTAAGGTTACTGAGGAGACATTTTCTATAGAAAAGTAATCCTCAGGTTACTGAGGGGACATTTTCTATAAAAAAGTAATCCTCAGGTTACTGAGGAGACATTTTTCTATAAAAAAATAATCCTCACATTACCGAGGACAATTTTTTCTATAGAAAAATATTGCTAAGGTTACTGAGGACACATTTGTCTATAGAAAAATATTGCTCAGGTTACTGAGGAGACATTTTTATATAGAAAAATAATCCTCAGGTTGCTGAGGAGACATTTTGCTATAGAAAAATAATCCTCAGGTTACTGAGGAGACATTTTTCTATAGAAAAGTAATCCTCACGTTACTGAAGACAAATTTTTCTATAGAAAAATATTCCTCAGGTTACTGAGGAGACATTTTTTCTATAGAAAAATATTCCTCAGGATACTGAGGAGACATTTTTTCTATAGAAAAATATTCCTCAGGATACTGAAGAGACATTTTTTCTATAGAAAAATATTCCTCAGGTTACTGAGGAGACATTTTTCTATAGAACAATATTCCTCAGGTTACTGAGGAGACATTTTTCTATAGAAAAATTTTCCTCAGGTTACTGAGGAGACATTTTTTCTATAGAAAAATATTCCTCAGGTTACTGAGGACAGATTTTTCTATAGAAAAATATTCCTTAGGTTACTGAGGACAGATTTTTCTATAGAAAAATATTCCTCAGGTTACTGAGGACAGATTTTTCTATAGAAAAATATTCCTCAGGTTACTGAGGACAGATTTTTCTATAGAAAAATATTCCTCAGGTTACTGAGGACAGATTTTTCTATAGAAAAATATTCCTCAGGTTAATGAGGACAGATTTTTCTATAGAAAAATATTCCTCAGGTTACTGAGGACAGATTTTTCTATAGAAAAATATTCCTCAGGTTAATGAGGACAGATTTTTCTATAGAAAAATATTCCTCAGGTTAATGAGGACAGATTTTTCTATAGAAAAATATTCCTCAGGTTAATGATGACAGATTTTTCTATAGAAAAATATTCCTCAGGTTAATGAGGACAGATTCTTCTATAGAAAAATATTCCTCAGGTTAATGAGGACAGATTTTTCTATAGAAAAATATTCCTCAGGTTACTGAGGACAGATTTTTCTATAGAAAAATATTCCTCAGGTTACTGAGGACAGATTTTTCTATAGAAAAATATTCCTCAGGTTACTGAGGACAGATTTTTCTATAGAAAAACATTCCTCAGGTTACTGAGGAGACATTTTTCTATTGAAAAATATTCCTCAGGTTACTGAGGACAGATTTTTTTATAGAAAAATATTCATCAGGTTACTGAGGACAGATTTTTCTATAGAAAAGTAATGCTCCGGTTATTGAGGAGACATTTTTCTATAGAAAAGTAATCCTCAGGTTACTGAGGAGACATTTTTCTATAGAAAAATATTCTTCAGGTTACTGATGAGACATTTTTCTATAGAAAAATAGAACAGTTTGTCCGCAGTAACCTGGGCAATACTTCTCTATGGCAAATTTTTAATTTTGACTTAAATATTCAACTACCGTATTTTGTCATCTGAACACTGTGCATTAATTTTGAAAAAAAACAAGCATGTTTTTGCTCTACTTTGTTGCTATGACATGTTTTGAGATAATTATATTAAAATTTGTGAAAATTAAAAAAAACGTTTTCTATAATTTTTTGTAATTTATTGGCATGTTGTTGATAGTTTTTTGTTTTTCTTTTTATTTCCACTTTTAATTTTTTTTAACTGAAATATGTCATATGATTGTTAATTTTAATTCAATTAAAAATTTATATTTTTATTTTTATTTATTTTATTTTTTTAGTTTTTTTTTGTATCCCAAAAACGATCTATTCAATTATTTTACATTTGTTTCCCAATTTTAAATAAAGTTACAATTTGTTTTGTATTTGATATTGTTTGATGGATTTTTTGTTGGTGGGTTGGATTTTATTCTACTATTTTTTTTCTTTTTGGTCTTGTTTTCGAGTAGTATTTTTAAAGCATTATCGGTATTTTCTATTATTTTTATTGACATTTCTCACAATTTGGGGGAATGCAGTAGACATTGGTTATTTCTGTTTTGGGGGTACATTTTCAAAATATTGGCAAATACGATTTTTTTAAGTAGTGCTATTATTGCCTTTGTTATTTTCTTTTCTTTTCGTTTTTGGGTTATATCACCACTTATTTAAGTAACCCAAAAAACAAACAGTAAAAAATACACACAACACATTTTATTTTGCTTATTTCCATAAAACAAAATAAGAACAGGCAAGAAAAGTAGAACTATTTCGGAAAGGAAAAACATTTCCATAATCCACACAACTAAGAAGAGTAGCAGCAGCAGCAACGGGCGGCATCACACAGTACGACAACATAATTTCAGAATACACCTGAAAACAGTTGTTGTTGTTATTTGTATAATTCCCGTAACGTGTAGCATCAGCGGAAAGAAACAACAAAACCGAGAAATCCATATAAATAAAAAATACGCCGCACATACACACGCACATTTGTTTGAAGAAATTGAATTAGTACAAGATTTCGCAACATCTGGCCGCCTGTGTTTTTTTTTCTCTTTTTCTAAACATCACTATATAAAAAATATTTTTTTTGTATTGAAATTTGAAATGTTATTTTTCCTCAATTTATCCATTGTTGTAAGATTTGTTCAAAACCCGGAAATTTTAATTATTTTTTGTTTAATATCAAATTGAAAATCTCCACAAATCATTTTCATTCACTTTATGGTTGTTTTAAAAATAAATATAATATTTATAATTTTCATTGATTTTCGTTAATTTTTTTTGCTTCCAAACTGATCGCTTTAAATTCACAGAAAACACACCAATTTTGTTGTTGTTTTTGTTGTTATTTTGGTTTCACAGTTCACACAATCCGTGAAAAATCAAAACGGGAAATCGAATAGATAATAAAATTACAGTGTGAAAAAAACAGAAACACTCTAAAAGTTAGATATTGTGAATTCAAGTAGCGTAAAGAGACCACCGCGACCAACGAAACTCTGCACAACCGTCTAATGAAGATTCGAATCTTCGTCTGATTTAAGATGTTCGAAAAATACAAGATTTTGGTGGTGGCAGAAAGTGCCGAAACACAAGCAAAAATACAAAAAACGAAAAGGAAAAACACTTTTCCGAAAGGTGTTTTCATCGAAAACAAAATCAGTTTCCCCACCCCGTCGCACCACACCGACAATCCCACCGCAACTATAACTTTGTGTACTCAATTCGTTCGTTGTGCAAGGCGGCGGCCGTGGCCCCCCTTGTGAATGAATCGATCTTTCGAATGTTTTGGCGTCATCATTCTCTGCAATAATTCTCGCTCTGCCTCTCTCTCTCTCGCCGCTTTTCTTGGTAACCCCATCAACATAAAATCGCTAGAGTTTCCTATTTTCGAAATTGTTGAGAAAAATAATGGCAAAATAGAATTTGGAAAATAAGCAGTAAAAAAACCAAACAAAAACATTCGTATTTTTTTTTTCTTTAATTCAAACGCGAAGATCAGTGGATTTTTATAAACAAACATTGAAAATTTCATATTTCTTTTTTAACCCCCACAAGCGCCACATCACATAGAAGACGTCAGTCAGTTGCTTGCGCACGCATCACTGCAGTGTATCGTGCAACAAGACAGCAACAAGAACAACAACAAAACAACTACATTTACTACAAGTTCATTTTGACAGTTCGTCCCCTTTAATTTTGGTTCTTGTTTGTCTTTGGCACAACACTTGTGACGTCATGCATTAGGAAAATTTATTTCAAGAAGAGGGAGTTCCTATTTCTCTCTGTCACTCTCCCACCCTCTGAGAGAAGTAAATTTCAGAAAGCAAATGTTTTGATATTTTGCAGATCAAGAAAAACGAAAAATAAAACAAATGAAAGGTGGATGAAATGAGAAAATTGGCGATCATCTTGGAAAGAAAATCCATTGCCTTTCAAGCAAAGGAGAGAAAGAGCAAATTGCTCTTTAATCAAAAGGAAGAAAACTTATGAAGAACCATATGATTTCGAAGTTTACAAACATTTTGGCAAAGAGTATAAGTGAGAAAAATTCAACAAGCTTTCAAACTAGACGTTTGACAACTGAAAAGCTATCTTAAGCATTTGTGGCACCCTGTGCAAAACACATGGTGTCCAAAAATATATTTAATTTCTATTTAATATGGGAACGAATCGACTGTGAGATGCACTACACAGTGAGGAAATTGAGAGAAAACCCATCATCAGAAAACTGTGGAAATGTTTCCAATGGAAAAAACATCCTCAGTATACTGAGGAAATTTTTTCTATAGAAAAAACCATCCTCAGAGTACTGAGGAAATTTTTTCTACAGAAAAAACCATCCTCAGAGAACTGAGGAAATTTTTTCTATAGAAAAAACCATCCTCAGAGAACTGAGGAAATTTTTTCTATAGAAAAAACCATCCTCAGGGTAATGAGGAAATTTTTTCTATAGAAAAAACCATCCTCAGAGTACTGAGGAAATTTTTTCTATAGAAAAAACCATCCTCAGAGTACTGAGGAAATTTTTTCTATAGAAAAAACCATCCTCAGAGTGCTGAGGAAATTTTTTCTATAGAAAAAACCATCCTCAGATTACTGAGGAAATTTTTTCTATAGAAAAAACCATCCTCAGAGTACTGAGGAAATTTTTTCTATAGAAAAAACCATCCTCAGAGTACTGAGGAAATTTTTTCTATAGAAAAAACCATCAGAGTACTGAGGAAATTTGTTCTATAGAAAAAACCATCCTCAGAGTACTGAGGAAATTTGTTCTATAGAAAAAACCATCCTCAGAGTACTGAGGAAATTTGTTCTATAGAAAAAACCATCCTCAGAGTACTGAGGAAATTTGTTCTATAGAAAAAACCATCCTCAGAGTACTGAGGAAATTTGTTCTATAGAAAAAACCATCCTCAGAGTACTGAGGAAATTTGTTCTATAGAAAAAACCATCCTCAGAGTACTGAGGAAATTTGTTCTATAGAAAAAACCATCCTCAGAGTACTGAGGAAATTTGTTCTATAGAAAAAACCATCCTCAGAGTACTGAGGAAATTTGTTCTATAGAAAAAACCATCCTCAGAGTACTGAGGAAATTTGTTCTATAGAAAAAACCATCCTCAGAGTACAGAGGAAATTTGTTCTATAGAAAAAACCATCCTCAGAGTACTGAGGAAATTTTTTCTATAGAAAAAACCATCCTCAGAGTACTGAGGAAATTTGTTCTATAGAAAAAACCATCCTCAGAGTACTGAGGAAATTTGTTCTATAGAAAAAACCATCCTCAGAGTACTGAGGAAATTTGTTCTATAGAAAAAACCATCCTCAGAGTACTGAGGAAATTTTTTCTATAGAAAAAACCATCCTCAGAGTACTGAGGAAATTTTTTCTATAGAAAAAACCATCCTCAGAGTACTGAGGAAATTTTTTCTATAGAAAAAACCATCCTCAGAGTACTGAGGAAATTTTTTCTATAGAAAAAACCATCCTCAGAGTACTGAGGAAATTTTTTCTATAGAAAAAACCATCCTCATAGTACTGAGGAAATTTTTTCTATAGAAAAAACCATCCTCAGAGTACTGAGGAAATTTTTTCTATAGAAAAAACCATCCTCAGAGTACTGAGGAAATTTTTTCTATAGAAAAAACCATCCTCAGAGTACTGAGGAAATTTTTTCTATAGAAAAAACCATCCTCAGAGTACTGAGGAAATTTTTTCTATAGAAAAAACCATCCTCAGAGTACTGAGGAAATTTTTTCCATAGAAAAAACCATCCTCAGAGTACTGAGGAAATTTTTTCTATTGAAAAAACCATCCTCAGAGTACTGAGGAAATTTTTTCTATTGAAAAAACCATCCTCAGAGTACTGAGGAAATTTTTTCTATAGAAAAAACTCTGAGGATGTACTGACGAAATTTTTTCTATAGAAAAACCACCAGTTCTATACAAAAAACCATCTTCAGAGTACAGAGGAATTTTTTTTTCTATAGAAAAAAAAACACTTCAGTTTTCATGTTTTTTTGGTAAAAAAAAAAAATTCTCTGGTGTCCCTAAGTTTTCTAAGGACGGTTTTTTCTATAGAAAAAATTTCCTCAGTTTTCTTAGGACGGTTTTTTCAATAGAAAAAAATTTCTTCAATATTCTGATTACGGGGTTTTCTATAGAAAAAATTTCCTCAGTTTTCTGAGGACATTTTTTCTATAGAAAAACATTTCTCAATTTTATGAGGTCGGTTTTGTCTATAGAAAAAAATTTCCTCAGCTTTCTGAGGACGGTTTTTTTTCTATAGAAAAAAATTCCTCAGTTTTCTGAGGACGGTTTTTTCTATAGAAAAAAAAATCCTCAGTTTTCTGAGGACGGTTTTTTATATAGAAAAAATTGACTCAGTTTTCTGAGGACGGGTTTTCTCTAAAGAAAAAAATGCCTCAGTTTTCTGAGGACGGAATTTATTTCTATAGAAAAAATTTCCTCAGTTTTCTGAGGACGCCTTTTTCTTTAGAAAATATTTCCTCAGTTTTCTGAAGATGGGTTTTTCTATAGATAAAATTTCCTCAGTTTTCTGAGGACGGTTTTTTCTATAGAAAAAAATTTTCTTATTCTTCTGAGGACGGTTTTTTCTATAGAAAAAAAAATTTCTCATTTCTCTGAGGACGGTTTTTTATATAGAAAAAATTTAATTAGTTTCTGAGGACTGTTTTTTCTATAGAAAAAAATTCCTCAGTTTTCTGAGGACGGTTTTTTCTATAGAAAAAAGTTAAAAATGTTGCAAATGCCAATCAAACTTAAAAAAATAATAAAAAAAAAAAAATAATGAAAATATGGAGTTAGTACAATTAGACATGTCACACATGTATCACAAAACAGCACACCAAAATTCTGCATTCAAATTCGTTTCTCCCTCTCCCGAAAGAGAGAAAGGAAAACATGTTTCAAACTCACAAGATAATCATCGTTATGATCAACAAAATACTCATCCTCTATCCAATCATCGAGATAACGTTCAAACTTCAACTCTGAGCTTAGAACCAAATCAAAGAGATTATGAAAAAGACGCTGAGGACATATTCGACGCCAGGGCGATGGTGTCTTTTCAAATATTTTAATTTTTTCAGCTTCTTCATTAGCTTTGATGTCTTCTTCGGCTTTTTGTATCGCATAATGTTGGGCAGCAAGTATTTGTTCTAATTTCCGAAAGAAATCAATGGTGACGGCGAAAAACGAGAAAAACGTTTCGAAGTTCGATATAAAACGCAACGAGGCTGATAAAACGCGCACGCTTCTTTTTGAGGAGCAACAAATTTTATTCTTTTTAAGAAGATAAACCCCCAAAATTACACAATTGAAACTGAAACTGACTGACTGTGACAAAACAAAATTGAGGACAATCAACGGCGATATGATAAATGACAAACTGACTGATAGGGCCCTGAGAGGCGGCAAAATCAAAGGAAAAAATGGCAACACAAAAAACTCTGGTATGGGATGAGATAGTTAAGGTAATAATGAAAGTGGAAATGAATGAAAACGAAGATTCAAAACAAAATAGATTGGCCACACAAAAGAGACAACCATTAAAAAAAGCAGAAACGAAATACAACAAATAAAATGTCAAACAAATTGATTTCAATTAAATTAAGACAAATTATTTTTAGGTGCCAGAAAAACACGAACGAACAGACGAAAAATTACCAAGAGCACATGAACTTGATCTGATTGGGGTTTAGTAGTAAATATCAATACAATAAAACAAAACCTTGCATAGTTTCTTTCTTTTCTTATCAATAGCGTACATGCTACCTAAGAATGGCTCTCCTCTCTCTTTGTGGACCACAATTTAACCTTACCAAATAATCACTGTCATGATCGGCAAAATACTCATCGACTATCCAATCTTCCTCAATGTAGGGTTTATACAACACGGATGTGGCATAGACCAAATCATGGAGTATTTCAAGCTTTTTGGGTGGAGATAATTCACGCATTTTGTAATAGCATGGCACCGTGGAGTTTTCAAATGTTTCCGCAGCCAATTGTTGTTTTTCCAAATAACGTTTAAAAAATAACATTTTTAGTTGATTTTTTTCCAATTCACGTGTCGTCGCCTTAACAGAAATGATCTCGCGCCCCAAGCTTTCGCCACACAACTAAATTGTTGAGTATTGGGGTTCATTGGTTCTCTGTGAATTTTCACAAATCGGCGTAACAAGCGAAAGAGGAGTGTTTTGGCAAGCTGTTAATTAGTGAGTAATTATGTTTCAGTCATCATCATCGGTCAGACTCATTGGCGTACAAACAGTGAAGAACGAATGTGGAGGAACAAATAGTGACAAGTAGAAAACAGGTGTTGGTGTATGGCATTTGAGGGAATTTGTGATTTCTATACCAACAAGGCCAAGAGAGCTTAAATGTTAATAACGTAAAGTTCATAACCTTTGGCGACTATAAGAACGTTGGGGGAGGGCAAAAGGACAATTCTCAATAGATTTTTTCTATAGAAAACCATCCTCAGAAAATGGGGGAATTTTTTTCTATAGAAAACGAACCTCAGAAAGCTGAGGATATATTTTCTATAGAAAACACCATCATCAAAAAACGAAGGAACTTCTTTTCTGTGGAAAAACAATCATCAGAATAATGAACAACATTTTCTATTAAAAAAACCATGCTTAGGGTCCTGAGAATTTTTTTCTATAGAAAAAGCAATCCTCAGGTTATAGAGGACATTTTTTCTATAGGAAAAATAACCTCACAAATCTTTTCTATAGAAATAACCATTCTTAGAAAAAAAGCGTTTGATAGAAAAAACCATCCTCAGAAAACTGACGAAATTTTTTCTATAGAAAAAACCATCCTTGGGAAGCGGAGAAAATGTTTTCCTATAAAAAAAACCATCCTCGGAGACCTGAAAAATGTTTTTCTATAGAAAAAAGCATCCTCAGAGACCTGAGGATTTTTTTTCTATAGATAAAATCATTCTCAGAGTACTCAGGACATTTTTTATAGAAAAAAAAACTTCTATAGAAAAAACCATCCTCAGGGTCCTGAGGAAATGTTTTTATAGAAAAAGCCATTCTCAGGGTTTCGAGGAAATTTTTTCTATAGAAAAAACCAACCTCAGGGTACTATAGAAAAAACCATCATCAGTTTACTGAGGAAATTTTTTCTATAGAAAAAACTATCCTCAGGTTACTGAGGACATTTTTTTATAGAAAAAAACATCCTCATGTTACTTAGGAAATTTTTTCTATAGAAAAAACCATACTCAGTTTACTGAGGAAATTTTTTCTATAGAAAAAAACCATTCTCAGGATACTGAGGACATATTTTCTATAGAAAAAACCATCCTCAGGTTACTGAGGAAATTTTTTTCCACAGAAAAAACCATCCTCAGGTTACTGAGGAAATTTTTTCTATAGGTTACTGAGAAAATTTTTTCTATAGAAAAAACCATCCTCAGGTTACTCAGGAAATTTTTTCTATAGAAAAAACCATCCTCAGGGTACTGAGGAAATTTTTTCTATAGAAAAAACCATCCTCAGGGTACTGAGGAAATTTTTTCTATAGAAAAAACCATCCTCAGGGTACTGAGGAAATTTTTTCTATAGAAAAAACCATCCTCAGGGTACTGAGGAAATTTTTTCTATAGAAAAAACCATCCTCAGGGTACTGAGGAAATTTTTTCTATAGAAAAAACCATCCTCAGGGTACTGAGGAAATTTTTTCTATAGAAAAAACCATCCTCAGGGTACTGAGGAAATTTTTTCTATAGAAAAAACCATCCTCAGGGTACTGAGGAAATTTTTTCTATAGAAAAAACCATCCTCAGGGTACTGAGGAAATTTTTTCTATAGAAAAAACCATCCTCAGGGTACTGAGGAAATTTTTTCTATAGAAAAAACCATCCTCAGGGTACTGAGGAAATTTTTTCTATAGAAAAAACCATCCTCAGGGTACTGAGGAAATTTTTTCTATAGAAAAAACCATCCTCAGGGTACTGAGGAAATTTTTTCTATAGAAAAAACCATCCTCAGGGTACTGAGGAAATTTTTTCTATAGAAAAAACCATCCTCAGGGTACTGAGGAAATTTTTTCTATAGAAAAAACCATCCTCAGGGTACTGAGGAAATTTTTTCTATAGAAAAAACCATCCTCAGGGTACTGAGGAAATTTTTTCTATAGAAAAAACCATCCTCAGGGTACTGAGGAAATTTTTTCTATAGAAAAAACCATCCTCAGGGTACTGAGGAAATTTTTTCTATAGAAAAAACCATCCTCAGGGTACTGAGGAAATTTTTTCTATAGAAAAAACCATCCTCAGGGTACTGAGGAAATTTTTTCTATAGAAAAAACCATCCTCAGGGTACTGAGGAAATTTTTTCTATAGAAAAAACCATCCTCAGGGTACTGAGGAAATTTTTTCTATAGAAAAACCCATCCTCAGGGTGCTGAGGAAATTTTTTCTATAGAAAAAACCATCCTCAGGGTACTGAGGAAATTTTTTCAATAGAAAAAACCATCCTCAGGGTACTGAGGAAATTTTTTCTATAGAAAAAACCATCCTCAGGTTACTGAGGAATTTTTTTCTATAGAAAAAACCATCCTCAGGTTACTGAGGAAATTTTTTCTATAGAAAAAACCATCCTCAGGTTACTGAGGAAATTTTTTCTATAGAAAAAACCATCCTCAGGTTACTGAGGAAATTTTTTCTATAGAAAAAACCATCCTCAGGGTGCTGAGGAAATTTTTTCTATAGAAAAAAACATCCTCGGGGTACTGAGGAAATTTTTTCTATAGAAAAAACCATCCTCATGTTACTGAGAAAATTTTTTCTATAGAAAAAACCATCCTCAGGGTACTGAGGAAACCATCCTCAGGGTACTGAGGAAAATTTTTCTATAGAAAAAACCATCCTCAAGGTACTGAGGAAATTTTTTCTATAGAAAAAACCATCCTCAGGGTGGTACTGACGAAATTTTTTATATAGAAAAAACCATCCTCAGGGTGGTACTGAGGAAATTTTTTCTATAGAAAAAAACCATCCTCAAGGTACTGAGGAAATTTTTTCTATAGAAAAAACCATCCTCAAGGTACTGAGGAAATTTTTTCTATAGAAAAAACCATCCTGAGGAAATTTTTTCTACGGAAAAACCATTCTTAGTGCACTGAGGAAATTTTTTTTTACAGACAAAACCATCCTCAGGGTGGTACTGAGGAAATTTTTTCTATAGAAAAAACCATCCTCAGGGTGGTACTGAGGAAATTTTTTCTATAGAAAAAACCATCCTCAGGATGGTACTGAGGAAATTTTTTCTATAGAAAAAAACCATCCTCAGGGTGGTACTGAGGAAATGTTTTCTATAGAAAAAACCATCCTGAGGGTACTGAGGAATTTTTTTCTATAGAAAAAACCATCCTGAGGGTACTGAGGAAATTTTTTCTATAGAAAAAACCATCCTCAGGGTACTGAGGAAATTTTTTCTATAGAAAAAACCATCCTCAGGGTACTGAGGAAATTTTTTCTATAGAAAAAACCATCCTCAGGGTACTGAGGAAATTTTTTCTATAGAAAAAACCATCCTCAGGGTACTGAGGAAATTTTTTCTATAGAAAAAACCATCCTCAGGGTACTGAGGAAATTTTTTCTATAGAAAAAACCATCCTCAGGGTACTGAGGAAATTTTTTCTATAGAAAAAACCATCCTCAGGGTACTGAGGAAATTTTTTCTATAGAAAAAACCATCCTCAGGGAACTGAGGAAATTTTTTCTATAGAAAAAACCATCCTGAGGGTACTGAGGAAATTTTTTCTATAGAAAAAACCATCCTCAGGGTACTGAGGAAATTTTTTCTATAGAAAAAACCATCCTCAGGGTACTGAGGAAATTTTTTCTATAGAAAAAACCATCCTCAGGGTACTGAGGAAATTTTTTCTATAGAAAAAACCATCCTCAGGGTACTGAGGAAATTTTTTCTATAGAAAAACCCATCCTCAGGGTGCTGAGGAAATTTTTTCTATAGAAAAAACCATCCTCAGGGTACTGAGGAAATTTTTTCAATAGAAAAAACCATCCTCAGGGTACTGAGGAAATTTTTTCTATAGAAAAAACCATCCTCAGGTTACTGAGGAAATTTTTTCTATAGAAAAAACCATCCTCAGGTTACTGAGGAAATTTTTTCTATAGAAAAAACCATCCTCAGGTTACTGAGGAAATTTTTTCTATAGAAAAAACCATCCTCAGGTTACTGAGGAAATTTTTTCTATAGAAAAAACCATCCTCAGGTTACTGAGGAAATTTTTTCTATAGAAAAAACCATCCTCAGGGTGCTGAGGAAATTTTTTCTATAGAAAAAAACATCCTCGGGGTACTGAGGAAATTTTTTCTATAGAAAAAACCATCCTCATGTTACTGAGAAAATTTTTTCTATAGAAAAAACCATCCTCAGGGTACTGAGGAAACCATCCTCAGGGTACTGAGGAAAATTTTTCTATAGAAAAAACCATCCTCAAGGTACTGAGGAAATTTTTTCTATAGAAAAAACCATCCTCAGGGTGGTACTGACGAAATTTTTTATATAGAAAAAACCATCCTCAGGGTGGTACTGAGGAAATTTTTTCTATAGAAAAAAACCATCCTCAAGGTACTGAGGAAATTTTTTCTATAGAAAAAACCATCCTCAAGGTACTGAGGAAATTTTTTCTATAGAAAAAACCATCCTGAGGAAATTTTTTCTACGGAAAAACCATTCTTAGGGCACTGAGGAAATTTTTTTTACAGACAAAACCATCCTCAGGGTGGTACTGAGGAAATTTTTTCTATAGAAAAAACCATCCTCAGGGTGGTACTGAGGAAATTTTTTCTATAGAAAAAACCATCCTCAGGATGGTACTGAGGAAATTTTTTCTATAGAAAAAAACCATCCTCAGGGTGGTACTGAGGAAATTTTTTCTATAGAAAAAACCATCCTCAGTCTACTGAGGAATTTTTTTCTATAGAAAAAATCATTCTCAGGATACTTTTTTTCTATAGAAAGAAGGGTCCTGAGGAAAAAAATAGAAAAAATCATCCTCAGAGAACACAGAAGATAATTCCATAGGAAAAAATAATACTAGGGAGCTGAGAATTTTTTTATAGAAAAACAATCCTCAGAGAACCTCCTGAATACGGTTTATATTTTTTTTAATCTTCGTTTTTAAAACTATTCCTAATATCTTAAATCTACCTTAAGAAGAAATATTTGTTAAACCAGCTTTATGTTTGCATTAAATAGTATAGTTTTAACACAAAAAATTATGCATTATTTGAGTAAAAGAAGAATTTTGTTTCAAACACCATTATAAAAATAATAAACTAAAAAATAATTAGAAAATAACCAAAATAATTTGCCAAAAATATTCAATAAGAAATTATTAATTAAGGTTACTTGATTTTAATGTGAAAAGTTAATTATTTAATTATAACAATAAAAATAATTTATAATTAATAATAATACGAACAATAACCTAACCAACAAAAACTAATTCCCTGCATATAAAATGAAAACGTTTTTACCTTAGAATGCGATCTCCGATTATTGCGTCCACTGTCCCTTTCATCCTTGGCACGGTCACGATGACGACGTCGTGAGCTTGAGTGTGAGGTATCATCTCTGTAACGATATTTATTATGGACACGACGGCCCGAGGTGGGTGACTTACGGTGTGAACGTTTCGAACGCTCCTTGCGTCGACGTGATGAACTATCAAAGCTAGAAGGAGAAGAAAAAGAAAAAGGAGAAATAAACATATTAATTAGTTATGAAGTGGGAAAAATATTTTTATTATTTAAGGATAGAAATGACCTGGGATATCAGGATGTTTCTTTGCCATCAATAATTATGGCCTATTGAAATTGCAATTCTCTGTTTGTTATTTGTTAAAAATTTTGCTCAATGAATATTCTCAATTGCGCTATTTGTTGTTTTGTTAGTATTTTTTTTTTCTTTCTTTCAATTTTCATTTTCTTTCTCTTTTTGAATGAATAAAATTATTTGTTGTCATTACAAAGGAATGAAACGAAAAATGCCTGTTTATTTTCAAAATACAATTTAATAATACAAATAATAATACAAGCAGCAAGCATGCACAGTGTTTTCGTAAAGTTATAACGTAACTTAAGGATGGGCGAAGGTAACATACAAAACATGAGAGAGGGACCTGAATTATGGTTGCTCTTTGTAAAATAAACTAATGTGCTCGGACGATTTTGCGGGAATGTTCGGAATTATTAACACATCGACCTGCACATACAGTGGGAGCTTAATTTCCACAGAAAATTACCAATTATTTTTCTGTAGAAAAAACAGTCCTCAGAAACTGAGGAATATTTGTCTAAAGAAAAAAAACATCCGCAGAAAACGGAGGAAATGTTTTTCTATGGAAAAGAAAACTCAGAAAACAGTGGGAGGAGTTTCATCTCCACAGTGCATATGGGGGTGAACAATTAGGCTGACTTAGTGGGGGATATTCTCATATTCCTCGCGTGAAAGAACTCAGCAAGATAAATGAAATAGAAATTTATCCTGGCACATATAATATCAACGGAGGAACCTGGCGTCATGAACGTGGAATTACAGGAATATAGAGGGGAACACCATGCTTCACTCTATGGAGTTTGGACGGACTTCTTGTTTCTGAGCTCTACATATGATAGCTTAGAACGGCTGACGGTATAAAAGCCTTCAGTCAGGTCCAATGTGACATGGTCTGTTCTGCTTGAGATCGGCTAATATGTATAAAAATGGCATGTAGTGCTGTTATGGTATTTTGCTGCTTTCGAAACCCGTATTATCCGCAGCAGGATAGCATCCTCCTTTGCTGGGGAGGAGAAGGCCTCAAGTATCTTCGCAACTGGCGACAATTTTAAGATCAGTATGTATGATTCGCCTTTGGTGGAATCCGTGCCTGACTTCTGGTTCATCTAGCTTCTATAGCATCACCATTGAAATTTTGTCAGTTCCATGCGCATTGGATGGGGTTTCTATGATACTTCTCATAGAAGATCAATGAATCTTCACATACAATATCGATGGATCTTCATGTAGAAGATCAATGTGTCTTCTCATAGCAGATTGAAGAACCTTCTCATAACAAATATATCGATTTACGCACTGTGAATCTTCTAAAAGATGATTGATGATCTTCTCATAGAATATCGTTGAATCTTCTCACAGAAGATCAATGAATATTCTCTTAGAAGATCGACTAAACTTCTCATAGAAAAAGATTATCCTTTCCACAGAAGATCTAAGGATCTTATCATAGTAGATCGATGCATCTTCTCATAGAAGATCGAGATATCTTCTCATAGAAGATCGATGGATCTTCTCATAGAAGATCGATGGATCTTCTGATAGTAGAACGATGGATCTTCTCATAGAAGATCGAGAGATCTTGTGATAGTAGATCGAAGGATCTTCTCATAGAAGATCGATGCATCTTCTCATAGAAGATCGAGATATCTTCTCATAGAAGATCGATGGATCTTATCATAGAAGATCAATGGATCTTTTTATAGAAGATCGAAGATCGATGGATCTTCTTATAGAAGATCGAGATATCTTCTCATAGAAGATCGATGGATCTTCTCATAAAAGATCGATGGATCTTCTCATAAAAGATCGATGGATCTTCTCATAAAAGATCGATGGATCTTCTCATAGAAGATCGATGGATCTTCTCATAGAAGATCAAGAGATCTTGTGATAGTAGATCGAAGGATCTTCTCATAGAAGATCGATGGATCATCTCATAGAAGATCGATGGATCTTCTCATAGAAGATCGAGATATCTTCTCATAGAAGATCGATAAATCTTCTCATAGAAGAACGATAAATCTTCTCATAGAAGATCGAGAGATCTTGTCATAGTAGATCGATGGATCATCTCATAGAAGATCGATGGATCTTCTCATAGAAGATCGATGGATCTTCTCATAGAAGATCGATGGATCTTCTCATAGAAGATCGATGGATCTTCTCATAGAAGATCGATGATCTTCTCATAGAAGTTCGAGATATTTGCTCATAGAAGATCGATGGATCTTCTCATAGAAGATCGAGAGATCTTGTGATAGTAGATCGATGGATCTTCTCACAGAAGATCGATGGATCTTCTCATAGAAGAGTGGTGGATATTTTGAAAGAAGGTCGATGGACTTTAATTTTGAAGATCGTGAATTTTCTCATAGAAGATCGATGGATTTTCTCGCAAAGGATCGATGGATCTTTTTGAAGGTCGATAGATTTTCTTTAGAAAATCTATGGATTCTCATTGAAAAGGTCAATGGATCGTTGGCCCTTCTCATAGAAGATGGATCTTCGGGTAGAAGATCGATGGATCTTCTTAAAAGATCAATGGATCTTCTTATAGAAGACCGATGGATCTTTTTAAAGAAGGTCGATAGATTTTCCTTAGGAGATCGATGGATTTTCATTAAAAAGGCCAATGGATTTTCTCGTAGAAGATCGATGGATCATTTTAAAGATGGTTGATGGATTTTCATTTAGAAGGTCGATGGATTTTCATTTTGAAGATCGATGGATCTTCTCATAGAAGATCGAGAGATCTGCTCATAGAAGATTGGTGGATCTTATCATAGAATATCAATGGATCTTCTCATAGAAGACCGGTGGATATTCTTATAGAAGAAGATTGGTGGATCTTCTCATAGAAGATCGGTGGATCTTTTCATAGAAGATCGGTGGATCTTCTCATAGAAGATTGGTGGATCTTTTCATAGAAGATCGGTGGATCTTCTCATAGTAGATGTATGGTTTTTTTAAAGAAATTCGAGAGATTTTCTTTTAGAAGACCGATGGACTTCCATTGAAAACGTCAGTGGAAGTATCTACAGTACAAAAAGTGGAGCTATCTATTTGTTCAGCCAGCGATATGCCTCTTCGGAAAATTTCAAGGGTTGAATGCCATAGCTCATGACTTGCTATACCAGCCGGTCATCACCTTCCAACATTGGTTTGTTGTCAGCTAGAACACAGCTGTTATTTGGCGGGATATACACACTCAAGTTCAAGCTATGTAGGCCTATACTGTACAGACTGCACAGTAGTCCCACTTGTATGGGTAGGTGCGACAAAAATTTTTCTAATCGTCGGATCGATCTGATTTTTTCAGAAAATGCTTAAAAGAACTTTAGCCAAAAATCATCAACATGGGTCTAATTTTTCCTATAGCCCCCATATAGCGATACCACCCGACTTCAGTTGTTTTGAAGCTTTTATCTACATTTTCTGCTCGAATTGGCTGTAATTTGGTATTTTGAGTTCCCAGTAGTCAGAAACATTTTGCACGAAAAACTGTGGTTTTGGTATAGTCCCCATATAATGGTACCTACCGATTTCAGGTATTTTGAAGTTTTTACCTCCAAAATACCCCTCAGTAATGTTGGCAACATTTCCTGAGTATTTCATCCATGTAAAAGTTCTCTACAGGCGGTGTCTTAGGACACGCCGCTCGGACTCGACGATAAACTGCAGGTCCCATATCATTGAGCTAATATGAATCGGGGTGCAGTCATTGATATGAGAGAAATCCCCTTGTCCCGCCTGAGATGTTTGTGGAGCAATTATATATAAGGAGTAATATAAGTAGTTATTTTTGTTTACATTACATTATAATGGGTTTCATAATGACTAGAGGATCCGATGTTTTCGCTGTGTAAGGTTTGTTTTTTTTTTAATAAGCGAGAACATTATCCTTTTCCGACTCATAAAATCCAATCCATCAAATCTCAGTGATCTTTCCACGAAAACAATCGAAGCCCAATGCAGTCTTTCGTATATATAGAACATTATTGATCATTAAATATTTTCCTTATATTCGACACGTCTGCATAAATTCTGATGTTTTTCCGTCCTGTCTGACAAACTTGTGCACAAATTCTTTCTTTTTGGCTGATTCATATTTATTTATTCATGTCACTGTGCAATGTATCTATGCAGACATCTGCACTTAACATAAATATGAAAAGAAAATTAATACAACAAATGCAACAAAAACACACATACTGCACAAAATAAACAAAAATACGAGATGTAAATGTGAAGAAAAACACATGTAAACGCCAACATGTTCACGCAAAAGTAATGCAATTGAAGCTTACAAACAATGTTACAAGTTTGACACGTTAGAAAAGCGGAAATTAAAAGTAATCGATAATTTATTTAATTTCACTTATAAGTTTAAAAAGACACACACATTCACATTTAGATACCTTAATAATTTCGATTTAAATGTCATATCACTAAAATTTCTTCCCATCAATAGTGAATATTTAAAACACATTCTTCGTTAAGCGATTTTCAGGTGACAACAACAATTGAACGCCAAAGGCATTAAACCATTAAAACTAAGCCAAGCAAACAAAATTTTGGCCAAAAACAATTAAACTAAAATTCCTTGTTAATAATTTTCCTTATATGTTCTTTGTTGGTTTGGCTTCTTATGGTGCTATTATTGTTGAGGTTGCTGTTTTTCGATTCTCGTTTTCCACTAATACTGTTGTTGTTGCTGTTGCGGCCACCACATCACAATGCTGCTGCTGATCATCTTCGGCACATTGTGTTGTACTTTTTTGAAAAGCTTAAATAATACTAAAATTTAAATTTGATCATTTATTGTTCTAAAGAGCCACCACAACAAACCAACCCATCATCTTCCTCAGAAACGTCAGCAGATAAATTCTCAACAACAACAAAAAGTTTTTGCTGCTTATTGTTGTTGGGAATTTTCAATTGTAATTATGACCAGAGTAAACATCAGAAGCACCACCAATAATAGCAGAGGATCATAAGAGTAAAAGCAAGAAGAAAAAAAAAATAGGGAAATATTATGATGCGGTAGCTGCTGCTGCACTCAAATTCAAAACAATAGAAAAAAACACAAATGTGCGGAGGAGGTGATAGGCCCGGCATTCCCAGTCACACACACAAGTAGACAATGCAAATAAATTAATAAATTAGCCACAAATTGAATTATATCTGTACCAAGAAGAAGAAGAAAACGTGTGCCACTCAGCCAAAGAAGTATTGCCTCAGAGCGCTAGGTCAAGAGATAATGATATGTAGCAGCAGAAGTAGCGGCAGCAGCGGTATCAATGATCACATGCAAATAATGAGAATTTATTGTATGATGCATAAATATTAGGGTGGTTGAGATTAGTTTATACGATAAAAAATATGCCTCTTTAAAATATAATTTAGACCCCAAGCATGTTGGGACAAAATCCGTTACAGACAATTTGGTCGTCCGTGACCGATTTGATGTAAACTTTGCACTTGCAATATTTTGTACATCATGTTTGAAGATGAACCATATCGGTCCACTACTTCGAGTACTACTCCAGAAAAGTTCAACATTTTTCGCGGGAATGATGCGCGATAAATGGATAGCGAGTAACCGATTTCGTCCTTACTTAGCGCATCGTAATATTTCTACAAGACATAGATCAAATTTTTTTGTAGAAATGCGGTGTAAGACCAGCTCTCGGATCGTTTAGAAATATTTTTCATCACATTTTTTGCGGGGGCAAGTCATGGAAAAATAATAGTTTTCTATTAAAAGACCCATTGACTACTGTGATAAGTTCCATTGATCTTGTATGAGCATATCCATTGATCTTGTATGAGCATATCCATTGATCTTCTATGAGAAGATCCATGTATCACTGTCGATCTTTTATGAGAAGATCCATTGATCTTCTATGTGAAGATCAAATGATATTCAATAAGAAGACCCCCTGATTTTCTATTAAATGATCCATCGATCTTCTTTTAGCGGGTAACTGCCCACCGAACTGTTATGAGAAGATCCATCGATCTTCTATGAGAAGATAAATTGATCTTCTAAGTGAAAATCGATTGATCTTTAAAGGTATATCCATTCAGTCTTAATGAGCATATCCTTCGATTTCCTATGAGAAGATCCTTCGATCTACTATAAGAAGATCCCTTGATCATCTATAAGATCCTTCGATATTCTATGGGAAGATCATTCGATATTCTATGAGAAGGCCCCTTAATCTTCTATGAGAGGATCAATCGATCTTCCATGAGAAGCTCCACCAATTTTCTATGAGAAGATCTTTTGATCTTCTAGAAAAGATCCGTTGATCTTCCATGCTAAGTTCCACTGCTCTTCTATGAGGACATCCTTCGTTTTTTTATTAGAAGATCAAGTGGTCTTCTTTAGCGAGATCCATCGATATTCAAAGAGAATACTCATTGACATTTTATGAGAGGATTCGCCGAGAGACGACCTTCTTTGAGAACATTTAGAGGCTTGCACTTAGACGAATAGATTGTCGATGGAATCTATGAGAAAAACCATCGAAGAGAATAATCCTTCTCATAGAATATCGATGAATCTTTTGACAGAAGATCGATGAATCTTCTCATAAAAGATCGATGTATATGCTCATGACAGATTTGCGATCTAAGAGAAGATCGATAGATATTTTATAAGAAGATCAATAGGTCTTCTTATAGGAGTCAACACATGCAAAGATAATGATTCTCTATAAGAAGATCCATTTATCACTATGTGAAGATCCATTGATCTTCTATGTGAAGATCTATTGATTTTCTATAAGATCCATTGATCTTTTATGAGAAGATCTATTGATTTTCTATAGAAGCTCTTTTGATTTTCTATAAGAAGATCTATAAGAATAAAAAATGATCCATCGATCTTCTTTTAGATGATCACTGTCCATCGAGCTGTCATAAGAAGATCCATCGGTCTTCTATGAGAAGGTCCATCGCTCTACTGTGAGAAGATAAATTGATATTCTATGTGAAGATCAATTGAACTTTAAGGGTATATCCATTTAGTGTTTATGAGAAAATCCTTAGATTTTCTATGAGAAGATCCTTTGATCTTCTATGAGAAGATCCTTCGATCTTTTATGACAAGATCCTTCGATCTTCTATGAGAAGATCCTTTGATCTTCTATGAGAAGATCCTTCGATCTTCTATGAGAAGATCCTTCGATCTTCTATGAGAAGATCTTCTCCTAGAAGACCTTCTTCCATAGATCTGTCATGAGAAGATCCTTCGATCATCTGTGAGTAGATCCTCCGATCTATTGATCTCCAATGAAAAGATGTATTGATCACTATGAGAAGATCCATCGATTTTCTATGAGAAGTTCTATCGATCGTCTATGAGAAGATCCTTCGATCCTCCATGAGAAGATAAATGGGTCTTCGATCTTATCATGAAAGAGCGAGAAGAGTGAGAAGACACAATAATTTTCATAGAGAAGATCCATTGATTTTATACGTGAGGATGCTTCGGTGAGATGATCCACCCATCTTCCATAAGAAGATCTTTCGATGTTCTAAAAAGGGCTTTTATGAGAAATTCTTGTGATATTCTACTTTGAGCAGATACGTCTTCTATAAGAAATTCCACTGACCTTTTCATGAAAGTCCATCGATCTTCTAAAAGAAAATCTCTCGAATTTCTTTCCTTCGACCTTCTTTGAAAATATCCACCGATCTTCAATGAGAAGATCCATCGATTTTCTATGAGAAGCTCCATCGATCGTCTATGACAAGATCCATCGATCCTTCATGAGAAGATAAATGGGTCTTCGATCTTATCATGAAAGAACGATATTCTATGAGAAGACGCATTGATCTTCATAAAGAAGATCCATTGATCTTCCATGAGAAGATCTTTCGATATTCTATAAGATGATCCTCCGATCTTTTATGGGAAGATGTTTCAATCTTCTATGAGAACATTATTAGATATTCTATGAAAAAATTCTTTGGTCTTATATGAAAATATCAATCGACCTTCTATTATAAATTTCACTGATATTCTAATAGAAGATCCATCGATCTTCTCTGAGAAGGTTGACCGAACTTCTGTGAGAAGATAAATTGATGTGCTACGTGAAGATCGATTGATCTCTAAGGGAAGATCCATTCAGCTTTTATGAGGAGATCCTTCGATTTCCTGTGAGAAGATTACCAGATCTTCTATAACCTTCTAACAGAAAATAAATTGATCCTCTATGAAGAAGTTCGATCAATTTTCTATGAGAAGATCCGCTAATCTTCTATGAGAAGGTCGACTTATCTTCTATGAGTATTATCTTTCTTATGAGAACATCCTTCCATATTTTATTGTACGCTTCAGTTGTCTCCTTTGGCGAGTTGCTTCGATCTTCAAAAAGAATAAGCACCGAATACTCATTGATCAGCTATGAGAGGATTTGTCGAGAGACGATCTTCTTTGAGACTCGAAACAACCACTGTCTATGGGAAAATCCATGGAAGAGAATAGTAGGTCGATTAATCTTCTCACCGAAGATCGATGGGTATTCTCATGGTAGATCGCTGGATACACTGAGTATTTAAAAGAAGATCGAAGGATTTTTTATTAGAAGATCAATCATATTATAGAATATCATTCAATCGTCTTTAAGATGATCACTGTATCCACCAATCTGCCACCAGAAGATCCTTTGATTTCCTATGAGAAAATCCATCGATTTTTACGAGAAAATCGTTCGACGTTTATTAGAAGATTTACGATCTACTACTAGAACAATCGATCAATCGATCTTTTCCGAGAATATCCATCGGTCTTCTCCGAGAATATCCATCGATCTTCTTCGAGAATATACCTCGATCTTCTCCGAGAATAAACGTCAGTCTTCTCCGAGAATATCCATCGATCTTCTCCGAGAAATCCATCTATATTCTCTGAGAATATACCACGATCTTCTCCGAGAATATAGATCGATCTTATATGAGAAGACCCATCATGAACGTTTTTTGAAAAGATCCATCGACTTTCTATGAGATGATCTATATATCCATCTTCTATAAGAAGATCCATTGATCTTCCATGAGAATGTCCATTGATCTTCTATGAATAGATCCATCAATTTTCTTTTAATAGCTCCATCGATCCACTATGAGAAAATCCGTTTACTTGCTCTGAGAAGATTCCTCAAACTCCAATGAGATCCGTTGAGCTTCTAAAAGAAGACCCATCGCTATTGTATGAATAGATCCATTGACTTTCAATGTGATGATCAATTGAACGTTTATGAGAAGATCAATTGATTTTCTTGGAAATAGAGTATCTTTGATACTTCTTGTGGAAGATCGATGGATCTTCTCTCTGAAGATCGATGTATCTTTTATTAGAAGATCAATGGTTATTCTTTTAGAAGATCACTAGATCCACCCATCTGTCATGAGAAGATCCATGGATATGTATGAGAAAATACTCTGGTTTTTATTAGAATATCCTGTGATTTCCTATGAGAAGATCTTTCGATCTTCTATGAGAATATATTTTGATATTTCCCTAGAAGATCCATCGATCATGTATGATGAGATCTATTTATCTTTTATGAGATCCATCGACATTTAACGATAAGATCAATTGATCTATAATGGAAGATTAATCGATCTTAAATAAAAAGATCGATTGAGCTTCTATGAGAAGATTCACAGATCTTCTTTGAGAAGATACATCGATCTGCTCATGATAATGATCAATGGATCGTCTATATGAAGATCCAATTCCATGTTTTAAGAGAAGATCCTTCTATATTCCATGAGAGGATCTATCGATAATGTATGAGAAAGTGCATCGATTTTGTATAAGGAGTTCATTCAATCTACAATGAAATAATCCATCAATCTTCTACTGATTCTGTTATGTCAGTGGAAATATTTTCCTGTTATTTTAATAGTTGACCTTTGGACTGTTTTAAACATGTATTTTTTGTTTGGCTTTAGGTCAGAATAATTAAAAATGAAATGAAATTTATGTAAACAAAATTATGTAAAAAACAAAACTCATTGTTTTTTAATTATTCTGACCTAAAGCCAAACAAAAAATACATGTTTGAAATATTTTCCACTGATTTCATATGATAATTGTTCCCCAAACATCCCAGACGGGACAAGAGGGACTTCTGGCATATCAATGAGTGTAACCCGATTCATATTAGCTCAATGATATGGGACCTACTGTTTACCGCCGAGTCCGAACGGCGTGTCTTACAACACCACTAATAGAGAATAGAGAAGTTTTACATTGCTGAAATACTCAGAAAATGTCGCCAACATTACTGAGGGGTATTTTGCCACCGTTGAAAATCTTGATATTGCGTGGCCTGGGAATCGAACCGCAAACCTTCTGAGTGCAGTGCGGATGTGCATACCACTGCACCACGGTGGCACGGATTTCGTGTGATAGCCGTTAACATTTCACATAAATACGAACTAATTAATTTCTCCCAGTGTATAGGGCACCTTGTATACATGTTGCAGCAACATGTATCTGCAACATTTCATACTCGAACATTATCTTTCCAACCATCTACTTGATATGCAAACGTAATTTACTCAAAGTCAAATAAAGAAATGAGAAAAAATCGTTTAAATAAAACCAGTTCTTAATTAAATGATTTTAAGCACACCCGCAATAAAAAAAACGTTCGCTAACAAATATAGCCATTAGCAAATCAAAAGCTTTGGTTTGAGAAACTCTGCGTCATAGTGGCAATAAAAAGCGAAACAAAAAACATATTGCACAAATTGTTATTAAAAAAAAAAACAAAACACATGAAATTCTTTTCTACAAAAATGGTCAGAAAAGTTAATAAACTTTAAAAGCGGACTCATAAAAGCAGCAGAACCTGCAAAACAACAACAAACCAAAAACAGTTGTTGACAATTGACTAAAATAATAATAAAAAAGCAAAACCATTCAACAAATATCTTAATTGTCAATTGATTTTGAATGATAATTACAGATGTGACAAGCAATTGTTGGGAGTAGGAAAATTGTTTTTCAAGAAGAAGGGGGAAAATAAGAAAATTATCAGGGCAATCATGAATATTTCCCTCGGAATTTTCCGCACGGAAACTAATTTTAAAAAGTGAAATTCTTCTAAAATCAATATTTTAGAACGTTAAAAACTATTAGAATCAGTTAATTTTGGTATATTCAGCCGAATCGACAAAGATATTCCCTTTTTGGTCATAAATATGGAAATAAAAATAAAAAATTCCGAAAGTTGGAAAAGAGAACAAATTCCGCAAGGGATTTTTATTCATGATTTCCCTATATATGTCACTCTCTAAAGGCGTTCCGGTACGAATGACTGAAAAACTAAGTACATAAAAAAATTTGAAATATGTTGAAAATTGTTGGAAAATATTTTGAATTTTTAAAATCTCACAAATTTCAATCCACTCTAAAGACATTTTGCATACTTTCTACCAATGTCTACCAAAATTACGTTAATATATCACCCATATGATATTGACGGAAATAATTCTTAATATTTAACAATTTAGAATGGTTGCGGGTAACTCTGTTTATTCATATTTAAATATTTAATTTGGTAAAACATCAACATAGCTGTCCGGCTAGCTAGCTGACTAGAAGTCAGGCAGCACAGGCGTTTAAATCACTACCAATCAATGTGATTTATTTGATTTTTCAAACTTCTCCTCAGGTGATTTGCTTGGCGCCGGCGCGTATTTTTACTGATTCTTATTTCCATTTTATTGTTGTTGTTTATTTTGTTTTTGGTATAGGCATTATGGCCCACAGCCAATAAACACCATCAACATTTGTGTTTCTGTTTTTGGGGAAGATTACCTTGTCTGATACGCCTATATGGTAAATATTTTTTGTGTCTGGTTAGGTCTAGCCACCCAACCAGCCAGCCAGTATGATGGTGGTGGCCACCAGACACAATTTAAACTAGAGTTTGTTTGTTTGTAAGCCTATTTAATGCGTGGTTTAAACTAGGCTATCGTTTATTGGAAATCAATTGTCTGTGAGATACGACAGACAGACAAGACAAATAAATATATGACGAGGGGCTTAGCGAATTTCCTCGATGCGTGTTGTTGGTTGGTATGTTTGTTTTGCCATTTAAATATGGAGTCTAAATATTGCCACTAAACATTGATTTGTTTATTGTAACATTAATCAGAGCGACCACAATAATCTATCGTAAGGTAGTAGCAGTAAAATCATTTGAGAGAAGCAGGGGGAAGAGTTAAGTAGTTAGAAGAAAACCTTCATTGGTAATTTAATCTGTGTTTGGTAGACGCCACCTGTTTTGATAATATTATTATAATAACGAGTTGTTTGTGGAATTACAAAGGTCTTTGGGGTTGTTTAAAAATTTCAATATTTCTATACAACATTTAAATTCTTTTATGGTAGCAAAATTATTTATTACATTCGCTTTTAGCGATTCAGGCAACAAAACTAATTAATAAATGAAACGTCGTATGTTATGTATGGGGACATTGGCAATGATGGAGATTAACGGCCCACTAATTCCAATAAGCACATATCGCTCATTTACTCAAAGAGTGACACATTTCATAAAATCCACTTTCGTGAAAAAAGCGTCTTAAGTTGGCAAATGAAATTTGACTTCCCCGCCTTAAAAATATTGTTGCACAAATGCTAAAATAACTACTTGGAGCATATTTCGGAAACAGCTAGCCAGATATCAGTGCTAAATTTATGTTCAAGATCAAGCATGATTTGAAGTGTTTTAGTGATTCATAAACTCAAAAAACGTGTGTGTTGAATTATGCGATACTCGTTGTAAATGAGCTGTAACTCGACGAGTTTTAGAGATATCAGTATGAACATTTGACACAAGATAAAGTAGAAGTCGTAGAAAAAATAGAAATTGTTAACTCAGAAAACGTATTTTTTGAGTTATGCCACTCTTTGAGTAAATGAGCGATATTGAGTCTTGTAATGATGCACACAGAAAAATATATGTCAGAAATAGGTTTGGATCCAAACAAATATATGTTTGGGACTGGTTGCAAACAAACATATGTTTGGATCCAAACATATGTTCTAAACAAATGCATATATGTTTGCAGCATTTTGTAACATATCTCGATTTTATTTGTTTGGGTACCAACATATTTTTTATGTTAGAACATATTTTTTATAGGTTGAGAGAGGATTTTTGTCAAAGAGCGTAACAACAGGTCTCTCGCTTATTTTATAAGAAAGAGCTGGTATATGATGCAATAGGAGACGCTGAAGCTTCGACCGGAGGGCGTTTTCGCTTTAGTGGTGTGTATGCGGTATTCGGCCAAACGCTTGTGTTTCGTTTGTTGCTGATGCGATATATTCTTCCATAAACAGGTATTTTTCTGTAACTCACAGTTAACCAACCTAGCAAGTGGTATGAATAATTTTTGTTCTCTTTTTTTGCGAGAATGGCAAAGAGCATTTTTTCTTCAGCTTCTTCAAAACAATCGTTGAGTAAAGATGGTAAAATGAGTAGTGTACAGTGTTTTCTTAAAGTAATGTTGATTTTTGTTAATTAAATATCCATATCCAGTAAATTTTATAATTGGAAATTTTATAATTAAATCCAAAAATGCAGTGAGTTACGACTTTTAGTTTCCAAAGATTAGATACTTATTTTAATGGCCCTAATCAAATAATACGTTGTAAGGAAATTTGTAATGACTTTTTTGCTTGGTATGCAGGAAACAAAACAAAATATGTTTTGTTGCTCATGTAAGGTCACACTAGGCAAATATTTGCTCCAGTGGTCGGCAATGTGGGCTTACTGAGAGCAAGTGAGCGTAAATATTCCATTGAAATTTATGCTCACTTG
The DNA here is from genome assembly GCF_047663935.1 of Musca autumnalis. Taxonomy (NCBI): domain Eukaryota; kingdom Metazoa; phylum Arthropoda; class Insecta; order Diptera; family Muscidae; genus Musca; species Musca autumnalis. The sequence continues at coordinate 253,142,392 of NW_027411644.1, forward strand.
CTCTCACAGTAAGCGCACACAGCCGGTCGCTGGGGGCAAATATTTGCCAAATGCGACCTTACCTTTAGACTAGCATGTAAAATGTATCAGCCAGCTTTGTCGACAGAGATATACCCTCAGCCTGTACTAACCCTCCGATGAGTGAGAAGGTCTAGGGACCTTTTTGCCTTTTCAAACTGAAATTACTCCTACTTTGGCCACTCCCCCCAAACTTAATCTGTATTCCAAGAGTATTGCGCATCTTTTGGAAAAAAATCAAGCCGATCGGAACATTACTTTAGGAGTTATTGAGGTTTTAGTGAGAATAGTACGCGGACGTGTGAATAGGTCCGTATGGACCTTGTACTGAATTTCACTAATAAATGCATGTTTTTGGGCATCATTATAATTTTTTATTGTTTCAACACATAATTTACTTGTTCTAAACACAGAGATCTAGGGGTCGATTATGGGTAGCAACCTAACTCCAGTTGCGTTGCCCACAGCAAATTTAGTAATAGAATTTTCTATTTCCGCAAAAAAATTGAACTTTTTTACAATTAAATTAATAGCTGAAGGTTCAAAACACTGGTATTGATTGAATTTGACAAAAAGTTTAATGGCATGATTTTCCCTTCTGGCAACGCAACTGGAGTTGGGTTGCTATCTATAATCGACCCCCTTTCCTCAAAGACATTAGGGATGATTATAAAAACAAAAAAATTTAAGAAAAACTCGCTGCAACACTTGCGCACAGGTCGGGGGACAAGAAGTACGCGCTCAACAACAATAATTTTTAAACTTTTTCATAATAGTCTAAAGAAAATTCAAGCAAAAATTCACACGGCCATGAAGTTCAGAACTGTCACTCATCGGAGGGCTAATTGAAACTATTATCTGTTGACAATACCGGCTACACAATCAAAATCATTTTTCCCAACAATTGTGTTAGAGGATTTTTAGATTTTTTGGCCCAAAGTTTGGACCATTTAAGTTAAATTTTTTGCACTTTTGAGGGGAAGTACAGACTGAAACTAAGTTTGGACAACATATTACGAAATGTTGGACCGAATCGGCTGATCCGTACGAAAGTTATCGTGCTCCAGCCACTAAACATGGTTCCGTATGACTTTTTACAGCTTTCGGCTCATTTTCTCAGGAGATATGGACTGGTCCTGAAAAACTTGTACCCTGGGGGCAGCGAAAACAAGTTGTTCCAAAAAGAATTAAAGCGATTCGAAAATTTTGTGTGGGAGGTACCCGAATGGAGATGCCATATATAGATATATGTCTCGTAGAAATATTACGTTGTGCAAAGTATGTACCAAATCGGTTACTGCCTATGAGAGTTATTGTGCGCACCATTTTAGCGAACAATTTTGAACTTTTGAAGAGGAAGTTCCTGACCGATATAGATAATTTTCGAACTTAAACTAAGTTTGGACACGACTGTTTCGTTCGAAAGTTATCCTGCGAGTAATGATAGCCTTATCATTACCAATATCCTAATAACCATAATCCTAAAAATCCTTCTCTCCAAAATTAATATATTTAATTTCATTAATCATTTTCTTTGTACTATTTATTTTAACTTATATTTATAACTGATCAGTTTTTAGATTTTATCATTCTCATTATTACAATATTAACACCCTGTATAATTTCTCTTATCGACATATTTTCATTTCCTGTTCAACATATTTTTCATACTTAGTCACTGGGAAATTGTCTTTTAAATTATCATTATTCTGAAAATATATTTTAAAATATTCAATTGGAATAAATTATCAAAAAACTATTTACAAATCCAATTTAATCTGGATAAATAAGCGGTTTACATTATTTGCGCTCCAGCCACTACTCATGATGTCAAAGGGTGTTTACGACTTTTGGACCATTTTCTAAGGTGCAAACTTGCACCATCGTAGTTGTTACAACAACAATCAAAGGGATTCGAGCCACGGGTCTTGAAGTGCATTTTTTCGTAATTTTGTGTGGAAGGTGCCCAATAGAGACCACATTGGAACCTCATTTTGTCTAAAAAAATTACATTATGCAACGTTTTTAGCTTTTGTGAGGGAGATACCCGGAGGTGTGGACCGATATGGCCTATCTACGTACTTAAACTAAGTGAAAAATTACGAGAGCCAAATTTTGGACCGAATCGGTTGATCCGAATCGTTGATCGTGTGCTCCAGCCAGACAGACGGACGGACATAGCTAAATCGACTTCAAATTGTCTGAAACGGAGTTCGTCCAAACATACTTGGGGTCCAAACCCATATGATATAAAATGATATATGTACACTAGGGCAACCCAAAAAAACGACAAAGTTTTTCCCCCTAAATTTTTTCCATTTCATCCAAAAAACCTTATATTGCATCCGAGTTTGACCCTTACAGAATTCGCGAAGTGTTAACATATTCTATATAGTATGACTGAAATTCTTTAAAATGAAGTATTTTAGGAGGGATCCCATAATATCCACCATTAATGTACGTGGAAGCTGTGTTAGAATCAATGTAGAAAAATGGGTAAAAATTGGTTGAAGCCAACAAGATTTTTATGTTCCCTTCCGATTTATGGATTAACCTTACATTTTATAGGTCTATGCCCAAAGAAAGACTAAAAGAATACTCCATGGGCAACATGATACTAGTGTATGAGTTTCCGATATATCCACTGCGCGATTATAATATTTGCCAAAAAGCATGTCATAAATTACAGACATACGCGAGTAATATGAGTCTTTTACCAAAAATGTGTAGGGACATCAGCTGTTATTGAATAACCTATTTGAAATATGTGTATATTGACGTATTTTTATGGGTACTACTGAAATCGAATGCGCATTGCGCGACTTTTACCTACTTTAAGGTTTTTTGCATTGTGTGATGCAACTGACGGAACACTTTGGCCGCTAAGTGAAACATCGAAATATGCATAAATATTGAAAGAGATTGATTCGCTGTATTAGCAGTATACATTGATTATTGTATCGGATTTTGGAAAATAGTTGGAGAACTGCCAAAATTGTTTTTCTAATTTTTCTTATCGAACCAAAAATATATTTGGAATATTTTATTAATAAGTTTTTTTTTTTCTTTTGCTGTTGCTATAATATCCAATCTCTATAAATTCGGTTTCATTCTTTCCTATGCATTGTCTAGATTCTGTAGATATTTCTAATATATTTTTTAATGGTTTGTACTCTGGGGCAGGATAATTTAGATTTACTTCAAGATTTTTTTTTATTATTTGTTGATTTTTCGAGAAAACAGAAATAGATCTAATTATAAAATAAATATTTAAATATCCACGAATGGATACTGTAACTGATTTATGCATACATTTTCTTATAAAAACAAATAAGACATTTTAAAATATTTTTTCTTTAAATGAGAATAAAACTTTTGCTCGCAATGGCCAATTTTGTGAACGGGAACGAATTTGAAACCAACATTTTTTCCTTAACCTTAAACTGTAAAAACTGAATCCTACAAAACCTTGTGAAAATTGGATCGGATTTTGAACTACAGTGTCGGCCAAACTAAAGTACCACCTCAGTAGATTTTTTTAAATGATATTTAAAAAAAGTTATAAATTTATTATTGGAAAACACAAAAATAAGGAAATCAGAATTTAATAAAAAAAATTAAAATTCAAAAAACATTTTAGGTCGCAAATATAGCGGATAAAACTAAAGCACCCCCCAATTTGAGGTACAACAAAAACTATTGAAATCAATATTTCGTTGTGAGTCCTCTATTCTGGATGACACAAGCACATTTTTTAGGCATAGAGGATATTAAATTATTAATTATTGCAGGCGATTTAGCAACCCAAACTATTTTTCCGGCTTTAAATAAATTTTCTTTGGTTTTGCAATTTTTTCGGTTGATTTTTGAGTTAACGATCTCACACTAAGATGAGGGTATTCGGCAGGCCAATGGAGAACTTCTGTCGAATTGTTTTGGAATCACTCCTTAACCACTTTCGATACATGATTTGGCTCGTTATCTTCCTGGAAGGTCCATTTAAGTGGCATATCTTCTTCGCCATAAGGCAACATCGCGCCTTTTAATACATTACGATACTTGAAACGATCCATAATTCCATTAATTTTATGAATTGGTCCAATCCCTTGCCCCGAAAAAAAATCCCAGACCATTGTGTTCCGCCTCCATGTTATACAGTGCCCTTACAATATTTAGGATTTAACCGTTGTCCATTTGATATATGCCTTATGCCATCCGAATCCTTTAAAATCAACTTTCATCAGAAAGCAGCACAGTCTTCCATTTTTGGATATCCCAGTCTAGATGGGTCAGTCTGGCTCCTCAATTTTTAGTCGATATGAAAGGTTTTTTTTTTTGCTGGTTGTCGACTGAATCAGCCGGCGTCTACCGTTCTTCTGTGAATTGTTATTTTGCTAATTTTTAAATCTAAGCGATTTTGTATTTGACCAGAGGATGCTGTAGCATAATTTTTGGATGAATATGAACAATATCGGCCAATGTTTTGGTGTAGCCCCCTTATAGCGGTACCTTCCATCTTCGGTATTTTAAGTATTAAAGCCATATTTTCCTACTAAATTGGCTGTAATTTGGTATATTGGGTTCCTATTAGTTACAAAACATTTCCACCAAAATCGTGGACCTGGGTCCACGTTTGGGTATAACCATATAACCGTACCTCCCGATTTTCAGTATATTGAGGATTTAAGCTAAATTTTCCGAAAATTAATTATTTCGCCTGCAATAATTAATAATTTAGTATCATCTATGCCTAAAAGATGTGCTTGTGTCATCCAGAATATAGTATACGCAACGAAATATTGATTTCAATAGTTTTTGAGCTAAAATGTTTTTGAATTTTAACTTTTGTTTACTAAATTCTGAATTTCTTATTTTTGTGTTTTCCAATAATAAAGATATAAATAAATTAAAAAAAAACATAAAAAATTATCATTTAAAAAAAAATGTTTTAAAAGAAGGACTCTTTTCATGCGACATTAAGTCCACACGGCCGTAAGACTGATATTTTTACTTTTTAATGGGAAAAACTTTATTGATGTGTTAATGTTATGTTAGTTATAAAGTTCATTATTAAAATATGTGTATGAAATAAAAGCTTTCATATGACGATATTCCTATACAGAATAAATTTTGTGAACCAATGTAACAATAAAGTAATACATACCGCAATTTCATTTGCATAAGAATCATTGTATTTATTCGTTAATGTCCATTAAATTTGTTAGTCTGTCTCAATGAAAATGAAATGCGTATGACCAAAATAATTTTATTATTGGATCTTAATCCCATATCATTATCTTTATTTTATTATGGAGATAGCAAGAATGAAACAAACGACGACTTGCCGCCAATCAAATGTAAATTATACCCCTAAAATCTTATCCATATAAGATTACAAAAATGCCTTCTGTCTGTTTATTCATTTGCTTGCAAAATTCTCATACATTTCATTGATTCATGAAAAATTCAAACATCGAAAAAAACATGTTCCCTGTAATTATGTTTGACATTTTGTATTTATGTACTTGTCAGAGGCTATTTATTTTAAACAAGTGGCACGTTGTTTTTTTTTTTTCAAATTTGTATATAAATTTCATGTGGTGCGTTTTTATATTTTACGCAATGAATGAAATTGCAAAAAAAATCACATATCCAGTTTTTGACACACTGTTGCACTTTCCTATCGACAAAGTTTGGAATTGAGATTTTTCTAGTTTTTCTTTTTTAATATTTTTGTTCATTCATATCTATCTATCAATGGAAAGTTGGTGCAATATTGAAATTATTTCATTTTTTATTTATTTTTTTGGAGCGAAAATAAGTTAGAAAAAAAAAATACCGACGTCAAACAATGACTTTTTGCGGTAACTTGTCCGCCAGTTACAGAGACAAAAAAGCAGTACAACGCGTTACAATGAACTTTTATGGCTTTCCATAGAAGCGGCTACTTTTGAAATGTTTAACACAGGGTTGGAGAATTTACATTTTATTTTCCATTTTTTTTCGCAGTTAATCTGTAACATTGATTAATATTAATATCAATTTTTACATTTATATAGAAAAGAAATGTATTTCATTTTGTATTGTGATATGGGGTTGTTGTATTTAAAACGCTTATCGCCGCCGTTTATTTAACACTGTTTTTTTATGGGAAATAACGTTGGAAGTGGTATTCAATTGTCATATGAATTTTTTTTAAACAAGACAGTTGTGGAAGAACTGCGGTGTGGCGAGTAAGTATAAAAGCAGTTAGCAACCAAGGCATTTACATATAAAAAATATTTTTTTAAATGGCGAGTCATGGCTAGATCGTAGGAAATTCTTTTCCCTAGATTTCTGAAGAAACAGAAAAATCCAATTGAATGATTTCAAACCATGTCACTTTTGTGCCTTGTAGTTAAATAGATTGCCTAAATATTTTAGAAGCCTCTGTGTAGCATTATTGTGGGTTCATTTAAAAATGGCACCTACTTCCAAACATTTTAGCCTACATTCATACGTACTTCTTTAGCATTTAACATAGCTTTCCACTTTTTTTGTTTCACACCATCTAATTATAATTGCTACACATAAATGCATCTGTTGTATTGAATACATAAATATATAATTTAACGCTTGATTTAACAAATTGTGTCAATGTTAAGAAAAGCAATTAGCAAAAGGTTGTTAAGTTGCTAACAATCAGACAACAACAACAACAACAACAATAGAAAAACATGGTGGTTAATAACAAAAACCTACAGACAAAAAATTACGACAACAATTCCAATGTAAAAATAGCTTACATTTATTAAAAAAACGTATTAAAAATGTATTTGTTTGTTATGACCAACACTCACTGTTTGGGTGCCCTACACTCAAGGGTTGAGATTAAAGTTGTGCAACCGATTCCTAGTTCACTAGGTGTATATTCCACATAGTTTGTATGAAAAATCCCGTATACGCAATTTCACACGTTAGTTTGTATGACGTTATTCATACTTTTTGGAAGTGGGAAACTATGAACTAAATTGCCAATGGGGCGGCCCAAAATTCGAAATTTTTTTATACCCTCAGCATTTATGCTAACGTGGGAATATACACTTTCTTACGGGCAACATGTGCCTCATCGAAATAATGGTTTTAGACCCCAAGTATGTTTGGAAGAAATCCGGTTAAGACAATTTGGAGTTGATTTAGCGTACGTCTGTCTGGCTGGAGCGCACGATAACTCTCGAACGGATCAACCGATTCGGTCCAAATTTTGGCCTTCGTAATATTTTGTCCAAACTTAGTTTAAGTTCGAAGATGGGCCATATATCGGTCTACTCCTCCCACACAAAAGTTCGAAAATGTTCGGAAAATTTGTGCGTACGATAACTCTTGAAGGGAGTAACCGATTTGGTCCATACTTTGCATATCGTGAAATTTTTACCAGACTTAGATAAGGTTTCAATATGGACTCAATCGGTCCACTCCTTTGGGTACCTCCCACACACAATTTCGGAAAAGTTCAGTTTAGGGCCTACTCTCGAATCGCTTTGAATTTTGTTGTAGTAACTTATATTCACTGCCCCAATACAACAGTACAAGGTTCATCAGGGGCAAGTCCGTACTTCCTGAGAAAATAGCCTGAAAGTTGCAAAAAAAACCCCCTATGACACCGTGTTTAGTGGTTGGAGCGTAAGACAACTCTCGAACGGATCTGCCGTTTCGGTCCAAAGTGTGGCCTTCGTAATGTTTTGTGCAAACTTAGTTTAAGTTCGAAGATAAGCCATATCGGCCCACTCCCTGGGGTACTACCCCCACAAAAGTTAATTTTTTCGCAAAAATTACACGCACGATAACTCTTGAAGGGACTGACCGATTTGGTCCATACTTTGCACATCGTAATATTTTACTAGGCATAGATCAAGTTCGAATATGGACCATATTCGTCCACTCCTTCGGGTACCTCTCACACAAAATTTCGGACAAGTTTACTTTAAGACCTGCTCTTAAATCACTTCGATTTTTGTTGAAGCAACTTCGCTGCCTCAATTACGATGGTAAGGACAAGTCCATACTTCTTGAGAAAACAGCCCGAACGGTGTAAAAAAACCCTCTGGCACCATATGTAGTGGCTGGAGAGCACGAAATTTGGCCTTCGTCATATTTTGTCCAAACTTAGTTTCAGTTCAAAGATGGGCAATACTGGTCCACAACTTCTGGTACTTTCCCCTAACACGGTGCTCTTAAATCAAATTTAAATGGAAGGTGCTTAACCTGGGAAGTTTTTGCGTATTCTGAAACTACAATGTTCATAGATGAGAAAAATCAAAAAACAAAAAAATCGCCGGAGCGCTTTTTAATCAAATCACGATTCAAGTTGACATTTTTAGGGGTTGTTTAGGTTTTGACGAAAATGTTGGTGCTATGAAATTTCTCTACAAGATTGACCGTTACGGTATTTTCGTATGTTTTACCATTTTTGAGATATTGAAGTTCAAATTGGGACAATGCACTGACTGTATCGCCCCCTTATAAAACAATGTCATGAAGGGTGCGCCTTAACTAACTTTTAATGAAAACCGCTTACACAGGGAAGTTTTTGTGAATTCGGAAACAGAAATGTTCATAGATGAGAAAATTCCAAAAACAAGAAAAATCGCTGTAGGGATTTTTAAATAAATCGCGGTCAAAATTCACATTTTTAGGTGTTTTTTAGGTTTTCATGATTTTGCTTGGAAACAGCAACTTCAATCGAAATGGAGCTAAAGAAAACGTTGTAGCTGTGAAAATTCTCTAAAGGATTGACGTTTATTATTTGTTCTCAGGCTGTACCATTTTTAAGATAAAGAAGCTCAGTTTACATTTTTAGGTTTTTTTGTTAGGGTTTCGCGATTTTGCTTGAATACGGCAAGTCTTATCGGCATTTGACCTGAAAAAATTCTCTACAAGACTGGCTTATGTACTTTTTCCTAGGTTGTACCATTTTTTTTAGATATATAAGTTTATGTTGGGAAATTGCAGTCATGACATTGTTTTATAAGGAGACGATACAGAATTAAATTGAATTTGAATTGTCCCAATTGCAACTTTTATATATCAAAAGTTGGAAAACCTACGAAAATATCATTAAAGTCAATCTTGTACAGAATTCTTATAGCTACAACATTTTCTTTATTCCCATTTTGATAGGACTTGCGGTTTCCAAGCAAAATCGCAAAAACCTAAACAACCCCTAAAACTGTCAACTTGAATCGCGATTTATTTAAAAAGCGCTCCGGCGATTTTTGTAGTTTCAGAATCCGCAAACATTTCCCAGGTGTAAGCACCTTCCATTTAAATTTGATTCAAGAGCACCGTGCCAATATTTAAAAATGTCACTAAAATTTCTTATGATATCTCTTGAACGGGGCAACCGATTTGGTTCAAACTTAGGATCCCCTAATATTTTGTCCAAATTTAGTTTAACTTCTAAAATGCCCCATATCGGTCCTCTCCTTCGGGTACCTCCCCCACAATAGTTCAACATTTGTGTCTAAGTGCAGTTTGGGGTCTCTTCGAAGATCATTTGGAAATGTGTGGCGATGCTGTTCGTTGTGGTCCTTTTTATACCCTCAGCCTTTAGGCTAGAATACGACCACAAATGTGCCTTTGCGAAATAACGGTTTTAGACCCTAAGTATTTTGGACGAAATTCGTTTCAGAAAATTTGGAGTCGGTTTAGCCATGTCCGTCCGTCTGTCTGTCCGTCTGTCTGGCTGGTGCGCACGATAACTCTCAAACGGATCAATCCCCCACAAAAGTTCAAAATTTTAGTGTAAAATGGTGTGAACGATAACTCTCGAAGGGAGTAATCGATTTGGTCCAAACTTTGCACATCGTATTATTCCATCAAGATATAGATCGGGTTCGAATATGGACTATATTGGTCCACTCCTTCGGGTACCTCCCACACAAAATTCGGATAAAGTGAAGTTTAAGAGCTCCCCTCGGTTCGTTTTGAAATTTGTTTCAGTAAGTTGTACTTGTGGCTCCCTTTACGACGGTACAACTTTTTTCCTCCCCAACTTCATACTTCCTGAGATATTGACCTACATGTTCCAAGAAACTCTGACGGCACAACCAAAATGCGAAATCCGCAAGATAATTTTCGCAGGGAGTTTCTGATTGGTACAGACTTTATACATCACTCCTTCGAGTACCTCCCACACAAAATTCGGATAAAGTGAAGTTTAAGAGCTCCCCTCGGTTCGTTTTGAAATTTGTTTCAGTAAGTTGTACTTGTGGCTCCCTTTACGACGGTACAACTTTTTTCCTGCGCAACTTCATACTTCCTGAGATATTGACCTAAAAGTTCCAAAAACCTTGACGGCACAGCCAAAATGGCAAATCCGCAAGATAATTCTCGCAGAGAGTTTCTGATTGGTACAGACTTTGCACATCATATTATTTCATCCAGTCATGTATCAGCTTGGAATATGGACTATATTTGTCCACTCTTTCGGGTGCCTCTCATACAAAATTCGAAAATAGTGAAGTTTAAGAGCTCCCCTCGGTTCGTTGTGAAATTTGTTTCAGTAAGTTGTACTTGTGGCTCCCTTTACGACGATACAATTTTTTTCCTGCGCAAATCCATACTTCCTGAGATATTGGCCTACAAGCTCCAAGAAACCCTGACGGCACCAACCAAAATGGCAAATCTGCAAAATAATTCTCGCAGGGAGTTTCTGATTGGTGCAGACTTTGCACATCATATTATGTCATATTATCACATCATCAAGTCCTGTATCAGGTTGGAATATGGGCTATTTCGGTCCACTCCTTCGGGTGCCTCCCATACAAAATTCGAAACTAGTTAAGTTTGAGAGCTCTCTCGCATCGTTTCGATTCCTTTTTTATTAGGTTGTTCTAGCGGCCTCATTTACAACGGTACAATTTTTTGCGGAGTAAGTCAATACTTCTTTAGATAATGGTCCAAGCTCCAAAACCCTCCTGGCACATACTAAAATGGCTATAGTGCAAAATAACTCTAAAACTTTTTCAATTTTTTTTTTCAAACTTAGTTTTACGTAATTTAATATTTTTAGCCCTTTATGAAGAAGTTTGGTTACTAAAAATGTTTGGTATAGATCATTGATTTGGTATAGCCCCCACAATACGGTACATACAGATTTTCCAGCAAACATGCCTAAGGAAAAGAGATAGACCCATAGTTCCTTCTAGGGATATGCATAGAATCACTTTCCGAGTCGATTTATGCATGTCCGTCCGTCCGTTCGTAACGTACAGGTCGCATTTATTGTTCGATTTGGCTGAAAATTGGGGAAGATCATTTTTTTAGCCTAACAAAGAACGCTATTGCTTTTGGTGAAAATCGGTTCAGATTTGGATATAGCTCCCATATATATTTTCGGCCGATTTGAACTATTTGATGCACCAAACACGCTGTATCTGTCCAATTTTCATGAAATTGGGAATGTGTGATGGATATAGGTCTTTAGATAAATGTGCCAAATTATATCAAAATCGGTTCAGATTTGGATATAGCTCCCATACAAATTTTCGGCCAATTTTTGGTATTTGGTGCGCGAAAGACGTTATATGTCCCATTTGGAATGTGTGACGGAATTTGGTCTAGAAATAAGTGTGCCAAATTACATCAAAATCGGTGCAGATTTGGATATAGCTCCCATATATATTTTTGGCCGATTTTTGGTATTTAGTGCACGAAACACGTTATATATGTCCGATCTCAATGAAATATGGAATGTGTGATGGAATTTGGTCTAGAATAAGTGTGCCAAATTTTATCGAAATGGGTTCGGATTTGGATATAGCTCCCATATATATTTTCGCCCGATTTAAGGTATTTGATGCACCAAAGACGCTATGTATGTCTAATTTTGATGAAATTTGGAATGTGTGACGGTGTTTGATCTAGAAATATATGTGCCAAATTATATCGTAATCTGTTCACATTTGGCTTTAGCTTCCATATATATTTTATCTATTCACAGTGGTGTAGGGTATCATATAGTCGGCCCCGCCCAACTTTGATCCTTTCCTCACTGTTTTTTTTTTTTCAGTGGCTGAAGGTACATCTCCGTCAGCACAGCTGACTGATACTTTCGTACTTGTTATAGCGAAATTATGTTTTCCGTGGACAAGTCCATCATGCTTCCCGACATACTGGTCCAAAAGTTATACGATGACCCACTGAAATGACTAGTCGGCACGATATCATCTATCGAAAAGATATGATTTCCAAAATAAGATCAACTTCCATAATGGACCGACTTGGTCCATTCCTTTAGGTACTTCCTCCGCAACCCTAAACACATTTCCACATTTTTGTCGGCAAGATCAAATGTCCAAAAATGGCCACAAAATTCTGAATATACCCTAAATACATTCGATCTGTACGTAGATGAAAGTTCGTCCGTCGGAAAAGACGGCTGATACTTTTTTTACTTGTTTTAGAATGGCATTGTAAATTCTGTGGTTCTATTATTTCGCATATCAATGTATATCCTTGGTCTGCTCGACCAGCTTTTAATAAATTTATATAAAGGACAATGGAAAACTTTACGGTTGGAAATAAGAAAAACAAGAGTACTTGTAGGAGGGCGGGCTAAAATTCGAGATATTCAATCAATATTAGGCAATGGCGAAAATGTACCAAAACGCTTAACTACTCGTATATTGTCTTTATTAGTAGCAACATTTTAATATTTTCAATTACTATTCACAGCTAAATATTTACAAAAAAAAAAAAATATCATTCGAGTTGTTAATTAATTACTGGGCGAAATAAAAAAAAAACAAAATAAATCTAGCTTATTTATACCATTTAAAGTCATTACAGCAATAAATAATAGAATATTTTATTAAACAGAAGAAAAAAAAACTGAGTGGGCTTGAATATGCTATTTTTTTTATATACGTTTAATATTTTTTCGTTTGATTAAAGACATTGATTTGTCAACATCTGAACAAGGCAAATAATGAAATAAGAGGTGTTGTATAAAGTGTTCATGAATTTTTATTATAGAGCAAAAGTATAAAGTTTTTGTTCAAAACTTTATGTTTATTTAATGTGTTATGCAGCACACAATTGTAAAATTCTCTTTGTTATTTTCATTCTTTATTGTTATGACCACCAATTGTTGGTGATTGCATTTTTTGTAATACTACGTACAAAAAGCAAAATCGTTAAGACCCGTAACAATAAGATTTAAGCTTTTGTAGAGTTTTTTTTTGCAATTTAATGTCTTGTTTATGATAAAAACTCAGTCAAATGCAATGGGAATGGTATGCGGCGAATAGGCGTTGGTTATAATTTTGACCATAATTTTGTTTTCAATGTGTCAGAAAAGAAAGAACGTCCACGGAAAAGTGAAATGAGAATGGTGAGCAATGATTTGGATTTGTAAGGTAGAAAGGTTCATAGAGATATCATGTTGTACACGTGGAACTGCAAAATTTAAACGTTGTATGGGCGTTGCAAGGAAAGAACAGTAGCTGAATTAAAAACTTTCTACAAATTTTACAAAACCATAGGGCGTATGAATAATATTAATACAAATGACGCCATACGGCGTGTGATTATTATTAAACCCCCGTGTCATTGTTACTTCTCTCTGTCATGCACAGTGAATTATGAGTATCTCAATGATATCTACCATTCGCTTGGCCCCTAGTCCTTGTTAAATTATGTATAAGCTTAAATTAAATATCAATCCGAGCTGATCCTCTATACGTTTTATAAGTCATACGCTCCAGTGACATCTACATATATTAATGTTAATCATACGTGGACGAATTTTACCACAGTTTAAGACAATTACAAGGATGTTAAAGTATTTGGTAATGATATCATCCCTAATTCATTTAATTTGCAAGTTTCTAAAGCCAGTTCTGAGATCTTCGGGAAGCATAGCTGAGTGCTACAGAGTGATAAAAATAAAAAAACACTCTTCGTCTTTTTTTCTTGTAACAAAAACCTGCTGAGCTTTATTTAAATAACTCTTTTAAATAAAGTCATTAAACAAATTACTAAAGTAACATTAGATTGGAGAATTAATGTTCCCAATCCATTACCTTACCTAAAGATCTAAAACAAATTGCACAAAAAATCGAATAAAACTATTAAATAACGGTTACCAACCAAACATTATTTTTATTTTATTGCATCCATTGATTGTTCGTATTTTACACGCTCCAACACCAAATTTGGTGCGGCTCGACAAACGTGGAAACTTGTTTTAGCACTATCTGCACAATTTACACAAAACATCAAATTTACACAATTGGACAAGTGGTGAACCAATCAACCATCTAACTAACAACAACAGCACTAATAATAATGCAATATTATATACACGGAGAGAAAATTTTCATGTAATACTTACGAAATAGTATGTATAGAATTATTTAAAATTTTATTGAACTTACCTAAAAAGAGAAGAAATTAAAAAAGATTAGTAAAAAATTTTAAATTTTATTATAATAATAAATTATAATAATAATAATATTATTATAAACGTATAAGTATTAATGGCATTCATACGCCACTCATACATATGTATATAAAACAGTTTTACCGTACACGCGACGTATACTAACGTTACAATTCATCCGCCAAAGGGTGTTAATGTACTGTTTGCTAATATTCTGGTCCCTAATTCTCGCATCCGTTATCGAGCGAGTTTTTGTTCGAAAACAAATTACGAACGATCGAAATTTTTGGATGTCCTTATACGAAATTATTTAAAAAAGTTATCGATACATACGGTTATCGAACGGTGAAACATGTGATAAACACAAAATATTAAAAACAAACAAGTTGTTGTGCGGCAAGTTGCTCGTAAAATGATATGAAAACATGAAAATTACATAAAAGAATAGTAAATTGTGAAAAATTAAAAGTAAAAGTGACCCGAAATAAATTCTACTATGTAAAAATATAAAAAATATAAAAAAGAAACATCCCGTTTTTGACTATTTTTTTTACTGATTTTATTGGAAAAAGTATTTAGTATGTGAATTTGATTAGTTTTATTGAAAAATGATTCATTAAAGTTCGTTTTGTTCCACAAAAATAATCATTTCGACTCGCAAGATTCCACTCGAAAGTGTATTCGACAACGGATGCCGTAATACAAATACTGAAAATATCGATCGAAATAACTCGATCACGTATGCGAGAATTAGGCCCCTGATTTCTATGCAAAATTTTTAATAATTTTGTTCCTTTAATTTAAACCTCGGATTTTTTAAAAACACTTTATGCGTAAATGTCGTTTTTTAACAAAATATTTTAAACTTTTTTGTTGCGCACATTTGTGTCGCCCCTTGTTGCAAAATTTTAAAGTGCACATTGAGGTAATGGTACCTCCCCCACAAAAGTTCAAAAATGTTCGGAAAAATTGTGCGCACGATACCCCTTGAAAGGGAGTGACCGATTTGGTCCATACTTAACACATCCTAATATATCTACCAGCTATAGATCAGGTTCGAACATGGACTATGATTGTCCACTAATTCGGGTACCTCCACACATAATTTCGGATAAGTTCACTTTAAGACCTGCTCTCGAATCGCTTTGATTTTTGTTAAAACAAATTGCATTCGCTGATCCCCTTACGATGGTACAAGTTTTTTCAGGGGCAAGTAAATACTTCCTGAGAAAATAGCCCGAAAGTTTAAAAAATGTCTATGATACCTTGTGTGGTGGCTTAAGCACACTATAGCACTCGAATTGGTCAACCGATTTGGTCCGAAATTTGGACTTTGTCATATTTTTCCCAAACTTAGTTTCAGTTCGATTCATGTGTCCAGAATTTATGACAAGAGCTACAACTTTGCCTCCATGAAAAAATTAAAATTCTTCGCGGTTTAGAAGATATGCGCCCGCCAAAATGCTCACTTTTGACTTAATTTTTCAAGGATATTTTTGATGTCCTTTTTATCCTGGAATGCAATAATTTATAATTATTATATAAAGCCTATACTCTTCTCTTTAATATGACACCAATACCAGCATCGTACGACGAGTACAAGTATTTAAAATATTTTTTTGAAAAATGTTGACCTTTGAAATTTGTTTGACCTCTAAAAGGTCAAAACGATGAGAAAACGAAAAATTAAAAATACCATTTTACTCCATTTTGCCTATATTTTCAAACGTATATAGTCCGGTTCAAGTGTAATTTTGGCTGTCTGACAGTGTTATGGGCAATACCGGTCCACAACTTCCAGTATTTCCCCCCAAATTTTAAAAAATGTCACGGAAATGGTATGCACGATACAATTTCTTGAACGGGGTAACCAACTTGGTCCAAACTTATGATCTTCTAATATGTTGTCCAAATTTAGTTTAACTTCTAAAATGGCCTATATTGGTCCTCTCCTAAAGGTACCTTCCCCGCAAAAGTTCAACATTTTTGTTTAAGTGCAATTTAGGGTCTGTTCGGAATGTATACCGATGCCATTTGTTGTTGTCCTGTTTACAGCGATATTATGTTTTCCGTGGACAAGTTCATGCTTCCTGACATACTAGTCCAAATGTTATACGATGACCCACTGAAATGACTAGTGGTTGCGATATCTATCGAAAAGGTATGACTCCCAAAATAAGATCCACTTTCATAATGGATTATGTCGGTCCATTTCTTCAAGTACTTCCTCCGCAACACTTTTGAACTTTAACCCTAGTCCACATTTTTGTCTGTAAATTCAAATGTTCAAAAAGGACCACAAAGTTCTGAAAAGACCCTAAATACATTCGATCTGTCCGTAGATGAAAGGTTCAATTCACATGGGCTGAGGGAATATCTCTGTCGGCAAAGCCGACTGATACTTTATTAATTGTGCTTTTTTTTGTTCCTTAAATTGGGTTGCTTTAGTTTTGTCTACTTATTTATATTTGCGACATAAAATGTTTTTTGAGTTATAAATTTTTTTATTAAATTCAGAATTCCTTAAATTTGTTTTCTTTTTTTTTCAATTCTGCAGATTTTACATATTTTAAAGGTTTTTATCCACGTTTTCAAATCGAATTTGCTGTAATTAAACATTATTTTGGTGACCACCATTTGCAAATTTTCATAGAAATCTGTTGTAATTCGGCTGTTTGAGTTCTCTGTGGACAGGGAATATTCCTATATAATTTATTGACTAAAGTCCACATTTCTTTGGACCGTCGACTATTGTCATGATAAAGGTCCGAAAATTTCAAAAAGGCAAGTTTATACTTCCCGAAAAAGGTTGTCAACCGGTATTCGTCTGTCCATACATTAAAGTCTCTGTTTCTAGACGAAGATCTACCTCATGCGACAACAAAGATCTCAGGCTAATATTCTAGGCTTTATTCTCAAATTCTAAACTTTTATTGAGCTTGCTTCTTTTGTAATGTTACAGGCTGAGGGCAATCCCCTGTTCGCAAAGCTGACTGACTACTTTACTAGCTTTATATTATATGAACCAGAAAATTCCTTTTCCTTCTTCAAATTAAAATATAATAATAATAATAATAATAATAATAATAATAATTGTTCCACTAACATCCCAGATGGGGCAAGGGAGACTTCTCTCATATCAATGAGTGCACCCCGATTCATATTAGCTCAATGATATGGGACCTACTGTTTATCGCCGAGTCCGAACGGCGTGTCTTAAGACACCACTTGTACAGAAGTTTTACATGGCTGAAATACTCAGGAAATGTCGCCAACATTACTGAGGGGTATTTTGCCACCGTTGAAAATTGTTTGATGTTGCTTGGCCGGGGAATCGAACCCACGACCTTCAGCGCGCAAGGCGGGTGTGCATACCATTGCACCACGGTGGCACCCCAAATTAAAATGCAACTTTACAATTTCTCAAAGTGCATTCAAAAACTCTTATTGCTACTAACAACGACAAAAGAAAAACATCATTGTCTGCTTTAGTTAGTTGGTCACAACATATTAATGGTTGGTAAATGGTTGAATGGACCATTGAGTATGTTGCAATTTATTATCGATTGGAACTGTGTGTACACATAAAACTCTACATTTTTGTACAGACGACATTTGTTTTACAGATTCCATTAAAGTGAGTTTTTTTTTTGTGTATTACGCTTACAGTTTGGATATACAGTTGCTCACTTCTTTTGTCATTGCTGGTTAAGTGATTGATCCACCAATTGTAATTTAATAGATCTGTCACATTGGATCATGACAACAAAAAGAAAAAAGAAAACAAAAAATAAGTAAGCGATTGTCTGCTGTGAGAGGGAAGTGTTAATGCTAAAGTGCAATTCAAACATTCACAATGGCATGCCAGGCAGCCAGCCAATAAGCAACAATGAAAGAAACAAAAAAACCAATAACAACAAAAAACAAGGTGTTCCAACAACAATTGCCAAGATAATAAATCAAAATCATTAGGGAGATACCTCAACGCAGATAGAGGAAGGCAGCACAACAGCAATGGATCAAACGTTTTGTTTAGGGGGCTGGCTACTACTTTAAATTGTCAAACGTTTTCAAAAACACTGTTTAAATGATTGTTTTCTGTCAAATCCCCACTGTCATTTGAAATTCGGTTTTTTGCCACACGTTTTATTATTTGGCGAACAAAAGACTAATGCTGTTTTGGTGTGTTTACAAAAAAACCAATCATTTAGACCAGACAAAATGAAGCCACAGCAAAAACCAAAATGTAAGCCATTTTTTATGGGGCGAAATATTTTTGTGAGGTGTTGTTTCTTTTGAATGTACAAAAAAAAAAAAACAAAATCGTAAAAAGAAACATTTACAATGTCGCCTTGATGTCTGGTCAAATCGTGTGCACCAATCTCAGAGACAATAAATGTGTGCGTATTTTAATTGCAAATTTTAAACGTATTACGTGTTTATTTTAAGAAGTAATGAAGAAAATGTAACTAATTTTAATTTATTTCTTGTACAAATAGTTAAACTTTAACAAATAAGAACGGAGTTAAGTTCGACCCTCCACCACGAGTAAAATTGAACAATTTGTTTCTTTCGTTTATGAAGAAGACTAAATGCCAAATTCCAGCAATTTCGGTAAAACAATGTGGTAACTTTCAAAATGAAGCCACATCATTTAAAATACCGAAAATCGGGAGATACAATTCTATGGGGGGCAATATGAAGGCGTAAACCTATACCTACAAATTTCAGGTGGAAAGTTCTGTACCCCCAACGAAGTCTAAATACCAAATTTCAGCCATTTCGGTGGAATATTGAAGCCACAAACTTCAAAATACCGAAAACTGGGATGTGCTGTTCTATGGGGGCTATATGAAGTCGTGGACCTATACCAACATATTGAGAGGGGAACGTTGAAGGCGTGGACCTGTTCGGACAAATTTCGTGGGGAAATTTGTCATACTACCAACGAAGACTAAATACCAAATTTCAGTCATTTTGATGGATTATTGCAGCCATAACCTTGAAAATACCGAAAATCGGGAGGTTCCCTTCTATGGGGACTATATTAAGGCGTGGACCTGTACCGATACATGTCTGGGGGAAAGTTTTATACCAAATTAACGAATACTAAATACCAAATTCCAGCCATTTCGGAAGAATATTGAAGCCACAACTTTCAAAATACCGAAAATCGGGAGGTACCGTTCTATGGGTGCTATATGAAGACGTGGAGTTATATTAACAAATTTCATATGGAAAGTTTTATATCCCAAATGAAGAATAAATACCAAATTTCAGACATTGCGGAAGAATATTGAGGCCACAACTTTCAAAATACCGAAAATCGGGAGGTACCGTTCTATGGGGGCTATATGAAGACGTGGACCTATACCAACAAATTTCATATGGAAAGTTTTATATCCCAAATGAAAAACAAACACCAAATTTTAGCCATTTCGGTGTGATGTGAATGAAGATTAAATCTTCAAAATACCGAAAATTGTGTCGTATCGTTCTATAAGGGCTAAATAAAAACGTGGACCGATATAGCCTATTTGCAATACCAAACATCCTAGGTGTAATAGAAACTTCTATACCAAATTACAGAGCTCTATCTCAAAAATTACGAACTGTATCTTAATTTCAACAGACGGACGGACAGACAGACATGGTTATATCGAGTTTATAGGGTCTCCGATGAATATTTCGATGTGTTACAAACGGAATGACAAATTTAATTATATCCTCCATATTATGGTGGAGGGTATAAAAATAATCCATAGATTTCATAACAAATTGAAATTAAGGTATTAGTTATCTGAACGAATTAGAATTGACAACACTCATACGCTTCGCATATTTCCAGCATATTTACTGTACATGTGACGTATACGTGATGCTTGAACTCATCCGCCAATAGGAGCTAATGGATTGTGTGCTAATATTCTTTTAAACGTGGATTTTTATAGGGAGAAAATAATATTTTTAAAAAAGAAATACAAACATGTTCCATAATGTTATCTACCGTAAATGCGCCCAGTTCAACAAATTAATGCGGTAAGGCACTTTTCTGTACAAGAAATCCTAAACTTGTGTCAAATCTCAGATTCACTGTTTCCTCTGCACAAAATATTTCGAAGGAATTTTCAAGCGGCTTAAGGTATTTTCGAAGTTACATACTTGTTGCATAATTTTAATCCATAGACTTCATATAATTCTCAAAATGGAGGTGCCGAAAAAATATGGATTTGAATTAAAGGTCAAAAGTGTTGTACTGGAAGGAATGGTCCGAAATAATCCACTTTGGAAGTGGGTCTCATTTTGGGAGTCACTCTTTTCGATAGGTATCGTCATTTCAGTTGCTCACGACATAATTTAGAGCTTTTGGGCCATTATATCAGGAAGCGTGGACATGCTCACGAAAAAGATAATATCGCTGTAAACAGGGCCACAAGGAGCACCTTCGGTAAAAATTTCTTCAAGGATCATCGGGCTGACCTTAAACAGAACCTAAAAAAGTTTTGAATTTTTGTGATGGCATTGGACCGATATGGCCAATTTTCGAAATTAAATTAAGTTTGCAGAAAATATTTCGATGAGCTCAATAGATTGCTCCATTTTAAAGATATCGCGCGTACAATATTTGCGAATATTTTTGAACTTTAGTGTAGGATGTGGACCGATAAGTACCATCATCGAATTTTGTCTAAGATTTGCAGAAATATTACGATATGCAAAGTTTGGAACAACCAAGAATCCAATTCGAAAGTTGTCGTGCGCACCAGCCTCTACATACGAGGGGTACTAGAAATGCTTCTGGCCTAATAATGAAAATGAGTATATTTATCATCAAAAATAGTTTTATTGTTTTCTAAGGTATTCTACAGATGATTTATACGCGCATGCTTGCGCTCAAACCACTTGTTGAAGCACTTTTTGAAGGCACACTTTGAAGGCTTCAACTGCATATTCTGGCGACGAAAATCGTTGACCACGCCTTGTTTTCTTAATGTGCGGGAATAAAAAGAAGTCATTGGATGCCAAGTCAGGGCTGTACAGCGAATTACACATCCATTCCACGTTTTGTCCGGTAAAAAGGCGCTGCACAGTGGTTCCGCCCGTGGACAAAAATCGAAAAATTGCTGTCGATTGAAATAAAAAATTCTCTAAACATATCATACTTTTAGCATCCATTTTTGTAAATTTACAGCGGTTATATGCCAAGTTGAGTCGAAGATGTTGTGATTTGAATGTGAGGCCTTAAAAACGAAAAATACATCCGCAAAGCATTCGTAGGTTATGAGTAAAATTATAAAAAGTTGGAGAGGTCAATGTGCAATTTCCAAAATGAAACTTTTAGGTGATGGCATTGACAATGTTTTAACGAAAAAACAAATTCATAATACGTTTTCTAACTTCATTAAAAATAATTTCTTTAAAATGACATTTTCTGCTATTTTTAATATAATTACTATTAATTTATGTTGAGTTTTATTAATGTTGTGAGCATTTGTGAGTCTCGAATTTTTGTTTAATGCCGGGGATAGTCTCTGGTTTACGACTAAAAAAGTTCAGCTGCCCCCATCTGCCACCCGCTAAGTTATTCCTATTATACCACGCCTGTAAAATCGTAAAATTTCCGAAAATCGGGAGGTACGTTTATATGGGAGCTATACCTAAACATGGACCTATACCGAACATTTTTTGCGTGGAGGAATTTGGTGCACTCAGAACTCAAAATGCCAAATCATAGGTAATTCAGTTGGAAAATTTCGGTAAAATTGTCAAAATACCGAAAATCTGAGGGTACATTTATATGGGGGCTACACCTAAACATGGACCAATATTGAATATTGTTTGCAAGGAGGTAGTTTATTCCAGAGTACGTAAAAATACTTTAAATAACATTTCCAATCGTTTCGTTTCGTATTTTCCATAGGAACAATACAAAACGAAACATAACCCTCGTTGGCCGAGCTCGCTGTTTAGTTTTGTTTTGTTTATATTCGTGAGTGCGAACAAAACGAAAAGCGAAAAGTACTCAAATCCACAAGAGCAAATAGAAAACGGAATAGTACTAAACACATGTGAATAATATCAATAAATCAAAAACGTTTGGTGGTTGATAAAATTCACTGTGGTATGCTGATTGGTGGTTGATAAAATTCACTGTGGTATGCTGATGCTATCTTATAGGGTTGTTAAGCAATCACATGTGTGTGTGTCTGAGTGTGTCATTGACAATACGCACGGCAAACGTTTCCCAAAAATACTTCTTGTTTCGGTGGTGAATGAAACAACTCGGCAAAGCATAACCGAAGTTACATTTCCGCAATCGTACGGTTTCCATCTTTTAACATTGAAAAGTTTGTGTTTTTGTTTTGGTTGTGAGAATGAAACGATTCAGAGAAGCTGAAAAGTTTGTGGGTTTGTGTGATTGGTACGGGAATCGTTTTGTTTGTTTCCGTTCATTGGTTTATTCACTCAGACCTCAAAGTGCAAAATTACAGCCAAATCGCTTGGCAAATTTGGCCAAAATCATCAAAATACCAAAAATCGGGCCGTACCTTTCTATTGGGGGCTATACCCAAATATGAACCTACATCCACTAAAAATGGGTTTCTATCTTTTTGGCTTGTCATAAACCTACGTTTAAAATTTGGAGGCGGTAGCTCGAAAATAACTGTTTTTGGCACTCCTTTCCATACAAGTGGGACCACTGTGCGCTGCTTTGAATCGATGTCTTATCTTGTTCATTTTTCGAATTTCTCCGAAAACTTTAGACAAACAAATTGTGACGTACCACTCAGAATTGACCGTCCTACGTTGCTCAAGCGGAATAGTCGGGACTCATGGCTTCTTCTTTAATGAACAACTTTCGTTAGATTTGACTAGTCATCGAAGACCCTCATGGTCAATTGCTCATTTGTTCGGCACCTGTGATGATATTATATATCTCTTTTAAAGCACTGCGATCGTATATTTTTCAGCATTTTTTTGTTTTTTTTTTTTTTTTTTTTTTTTTTTTTTTTTGATCAGCCTTTTTGGGGAGATTGTCAACTTGTGCGGGATCCACTCAGATCAAGCCCTTTTTACGGACCATCTTCATGCAATATCGAATGTATGCTGGTGGAAGAAATGCCCAAGAATGCCTTTGTCTTACGGTATGTCAATGTTTTCTGGCACAACCGGCGCTTTTGG
Source organism: Musca autumnalis (assembly GCF_047663935.1). Taxonomy (NCBI): domain Eukaryota; kingdom Metazoa; phylum Arthropoda; class Insecta; order Diptera; family Muscidae; genus Musca; species Musca autumnalis. Next base: position 253,166,018 of record NW_027411644.1, read on the forward strand.
ACGAATTTAGTTTTTGAGCGAGCGGTGGCCACGATTGAATTTTTGAGGTATAGAAGTTCAAATTGGGACAATGCGCAGACTGTATCGCCTCCTTATAAAAACAAGTTAAAAAGTATCAGTCGGCTTTGCCGACAGAGATATACCCTCAGCCTATGCAAATTAAAACACTTTTTTTCACAAAAATTATATGTATTTAGGGGGTTTCAAAATTTTGGTCGTATGAACCGACAAAAATGTTGATTAGGATTAAGTTCAAAAATATTGCGGAAAAGGTACTTAAAGGAATGGACCGTCATAGACCATGGGGGTGCCATAGGGGGTTTTTACACCCTTCGGGCTGTTTTCTCAAGAAGTATGGACTTGCCTCTGAAACAACTTTTACCATCGTAATTGTGGCAGTGAATGTAAGTTGCTTCAACGAAAATCAAAGTGATTCAATAGCAGGTCTTAAAGTGAACTTGTCCAAAATTTTGTGTGGGAGGTACGGGATGGAGTGGACAAATATAGTCCATATTCGAACCTTATCTATATCTGGTAGATATAATGAGAATGTGTAAAGTATGGAACAAATCGGTCACTCCCATCAAGAGTTATCGTGCTCACAATTTTTCCGAATATTTTTGAACTTTTGTGGGGTAGGTACCTGAAGGAGTGGACCGATATGGCCTATCTACGAACTTAAACTAAACGGAATCGGAATTTCCGTTCGAGAATTATCTTGCGCTTCCACCCATGAACATGGTGCCATAGGGTTTATTTTTCAACTTTCAGGCTATTTTTTCAGGAAGTACGGACTTGCCCCTGAGGAAACTTGTACCTTCGTATAGGGGACAGTGAATACAAGATGTTACAACAAAAACCAAGGCGATTCGAGAGCAGGTCCTAAACTGAACATTTCCGAAATTTTGTGTGGGAGGTACTCGAAGGAGTTTTTCGATTGAGTCCATATTGGAACCTCTTCTAAGTCTGGTAGAAATTTCATAATGTGCAAAGTTTACTTCCTTCAAGAGTTATCGTTCGCACAAATTTTCCGAACATTTTCGAACTTTTGTGGGGGAGGTACCGGAAGGAGTGGACCGATATAATCCATCTTTGAACTTGAACTGAGTTTAGACAAAATAATACGAAAGCCAAATTTTGGACCGAATCGGCAGATCCGTTCGAGAGTTATCTTGCGCTCCAACCACTACACACGGTGTCATAGGGTTTTTTGTAACTTTCAGGCTATTTTCTCAGGAAGTATGGACTTGCGCCTAATAAAACTTACAGCGTCGTATAAAGGACATCGAATACAACTTGCGTAAACAAAAATCAAAGAGATTCGAGACCAGGTCCTAAACCGAACTTTTCCGAAATTTTGTGTGGGAGGTACCCGAAGAAGTGGACCGATTGAGTCCATATTGGAACCTCATCTAAGTTTGGTAGAAATTACACGATGTGCAAAGTATGGACCAAATCGGTTATTCCCTACAAGAGTTATCGTGCGCACAAGTTTTGCGACAATTTTTGAATATTTGTGGGGGAGGTACCAGAAGGAGTGGACCATATGGCCCATCTTCGAACTTAAATCGAATCTGGACAAAATATTTCGATACCCAAAATTTGAACCGAATCGATTGATCCGTTCGAGAGTTATCGTGCGCACCAGCCAGCCAAACAGACGGACAGACAGACAGACAGACAGACGGACGGACATTGCTAGATCTACTCAAAATTGTCTGAAACGAATATCGTACAAACATACTTGGGGTCTAAAACCATTATTTCGATGAGGCACATTTTTGGTCGTATCAAAGTGTAAATACCCTCTTTAGCCTAAAGGCTGAGGGTATAACAATGTCATGCACGATGCCCCTTAACTAACTTTAAGTGAAAACCGCTTATACCTGGAAAGTTGTTGTGGATTCTGAAACAGCAATGTTAATAGATGAAAAAATCCAAAAATAAGAAAAAATCGCTGGAGGGATTTTCAAATAAATCGCGGTCAAAGTTCACGTTTTTGTTTTATTTTAGATTTTCGGAATATTGTTTTTTTTTTTTTCTTTTTTTGTAGTGAAAAATGGTGCTTCCAAGATTTTCAAGTTTAACTTCTTTTTTTACAACGAATTTCTATTCATCCTTTTTCTTTTAAAGGGGTGAATAATATCTTTCGTGGATATTTTTCGGGTCAACTTTTGTAGCACTGTGTCATTTATCGATATTTGCCGAAAAAATTGCCCTGTCTCAAGGCTAAACCTGCCTGAAGGAGCGTTCCAAATTCTTTTACGATGTACTGGAAAGTTCTTAACTGTTGTCTTGGCTTCAATTTTCGCCTTAGTGTTGGATCGAAAATCTCAATGGTTTAGCTGTTATATGCCAAAATGTCAAAGAAACGTGGATAAAAAACTTCAAGTCAAAATCGAGAGATTCGATTTTCACCGTAGAAGTATGCTCTAGTAGACTTTTTTGCTCAGTACAATGCCAGGAATCAGAAACGCTACGTGCCCATTAAGGTTTTTTCCTTCCAAATCGCCCCGGCCTAGTATGCACCCACACCTATTTCATAACACACTTCCCTATTAATCTTCTTAATTTGCAATTTTTCCCAATTAACCGCGTGCTCTCGCTCTCTCACCCACCTACCACTAAAAAGCAAAAGAAAACAAAAATACATTAAATCACAAAATTACACTTCCGAAATAATAAATCTTTCTTTATAGCCAAAAATAAATTCACTTGACCCAAGTGGCATGTTATAGACAAACAAACAAAAAATGAAACCAACGAAATTGTAATTCCAACCGACACAGAAACACGTTAACATTAAGCCCCAAACGTCTGCTGTGTCTACAGACAGATGACGTGAAACAAGGTGTTTCCGTCATCTGATTTTGAGGAGTTTTTTTTTTATTTAATTTCAAAGCAATGAGCGCATGCGCGCACACACATAAATCTCTTCAACATTGCATTTATTAAGCCTAGGCCTACACAGAAAAACAAAATATTGACATGGACAGGGGAGGGCAAATTGCTCCACCTTTCATTGTCTGTTGTAAAAGCAGTGACGAATTTTTGTTGTTAAATTTCTTAACGCAACCTCTGTTGTTACTGCAGCGAAGAGTCAGAGATTGATTAAATGTTGGTTAATTTATCATAAACTCAATGCAGTCGCACGCAATGCCTCAAGCTTTTTGTTTTTTGTTTTCTTTGCTTGAGAAAAAATCTCTTGATCTCATAACTCTTGTTTAAACATAATGCAGTTGGTAGTGGGTGGAAGATGCAGTAATAATATCTGTGGTGGTATTGGTATGGTTCAGCCAGCAGTTTCTTTTTGTTGTCATGCAGTTTGTTTAGGCTTCGAATGTCTAAAAATAGTAATGATGTTATTGTTGAGCTTGTTATGTATGGTGTTGTGGTTTATTTATGTACAGTTGTATGTATGTAATTATTACAAATGAAAAAAAAAAAAAAACAAAACATACGGTTGATATATTTTATAGAACTAAATGCATTCACAGTTAAATATGACTTTTTCATCCATATGGGACAAATGGATGGTCATGAACATGTTTGCTTGGGCCAAGAAAAAGCCTTATCAAAAGGCTATTGAAAAAGCAAATTATTAAAAAAATATCCCACAAACAGCCCCATTATATTTATAGCTCAATATGTAGGAAATGCTATCAACATAGGCCCTCTATTTTTAAGACCAATTCTGAACGGTGTGTCGGTGATATGACATCATTAGAAGAGAAGTTTTAAATGTCTGAAATACTCTGTAAATTCCACATATACCGTTTGTTAAGGAGGAAAAATGATATTTTGACTATACGGGAACTCGAAGCTCATACATTCTGTGTGCAACACGAGAAAGTTGCAGTGTCACTAATAGACCATAGAAAATGACAAAAATATTAAAACGACAACTCCATCAAGATTTGAACAAAATTGAAATTAAAAAAAAAAAAATAGTTTACTCCAATATTCCCCATTTAATATTGAAAGTCTTATCCTAACCTAAAACACATTTGTCTTACGATTGCCTTCTCGGTAATCAAAAGATATGTAAACATTAAAATTAATTGCTGGGTTTGTGTTTTGTTTGCAAATATTTCCGCTTCGAATCGCATAATACCCACCACCCAGCCATTAATATTGAATTTCAACAAATCCAATAAGAAACAAAAGAGCAGCTAATAAATCATTTAAAATGCAGTGTGCAAAACAAAAAAAAACTATTTGTAAATTTAAGGCGCGCAAGCGTTTACACTTTCATTTACTACAAACAAAAAATGTGGCAAATTTTAACAACTCTCAAAAAATTCTGCAATAACAAAAATGCAATGCAAACATATCATCTAATTAAGATTGAAATAAAAGCAAAACGTGATTTGGTTTGTAATGCAGCCCACATTGAAGATTCGAAAGAAAGGGGAATCGAGCAAAAGTCCACTGAGTTGCAGAAGTTTTGCAAAGTTAAAAAAAACAAAATTAAATAATAAATAAATAAAATAAAAATAAAACAACATTATAAAATAAAATATGCAAATAAAATAAAAACACAAATAAAATAAAAATGAATTAAAATCTAAAAATAAATATATAATTTTTATGACTTAAACTGGCTTAAAGATTCGGAGGTAAAAGTCAATAAAATAAAAAAAAATAAAATAAAAATAAATTAAAATAAATAAAAAATATATAATTTTTATGACTTAAAGAGTGACCCCCATTTGTACAGTCAAAAAAGGCAATTTTTCATGAATTTTTCTCAAGCCAACTACCGAACTTTTTTGGTAGATTTTTTCTAGTGTCTGATTTTATTTATTTATTTATTTTCATTTATTTATTTATTTATTTATTTGGGTGACGTAGGGGATGAAAGATACCAAGGAATGGTCCTGACCGGCTTTAACATGGTAAATTCCAGGATTTATCTTGGTCCCTCTCTCATCACAAGTGGACACTGACCTCCCCGTGGTGTCACCTGGGGAGCTGTCTTTAACACCCGTTAAAGGTAGTGAGCTAACATGTGCCGCGCGCGCGTTCACCCATAAGAACGTTAAAAACTTGGGTTTGGGCGTCGGGCTAGTAACGCTGGCAGATGTACTGGAAAAGAACAAGGCCGACATTACTGCCATAGAGGAAATACGATGGACTGGGAAAGATGTCACAACAACACCTAAAGGTGACGCACTGTATTATAGCTGCCATGACACAAATCATGAGTTTGGTTGCGGTTTTGTAGTTGGTCAGAGGTTAAAATATCTGGTATCCAGCTTCACCCCAGTGAATGAAAGACTTGCTACAATTCGATTAAAAGCAAAATTCTTCAACATCAGCTTTATCTGCGCTCATGCTCCAACCGAAGACAAGGACGAGCAGACCAAAGATATATTCTACGAGCGCTTAGAAGAAACATATGACCGTTGTCCTGCCCATGACATTAAAGTTGTTCTAGGCGATTTTAATGCCAAAATTGGAAAGGAGAATATCTTTGGACACACAGTCGGGAAATTCAGTCTACATAGTGAAACATCAGACAATGGAATGAGGCTGATAGACTTCGCAGCGGCAAAAAAACATGGTAGTTAGCAGTACCAGATTTAAGCATCTCGATATTCATAAGGGCACTTGGCTGTCTCCAGACCAAAGAACAATAAATCAAATTGATCACGTTGTGATAGATGGAAGACATTCATCGAGCGTGTTGGATGTACGATCGTTCCGAGGAGCAAACATAGATTCGGACCATTACCTCGTTGCAGCCAAGGTACGTACCCGTCTTAACGTTGCAAATAAAGCACGGACAGACACAACACGAAAGTTGGATATCGCTAAGCTGCAAACACAACTGATAGCCACAGCATATTCCACTCAACTGACCCAATTGCTTAATGAAAGCGCTTCTCGTCCCGATAACATATCAGCACAATGGCAAAATATTGCCCACTCCATGCAAACTGCCGCAAAATCAGTACATGGATACCAGAGACCTCCACCAAAGAATCCATGGTATGACCAGGAGTGCCGTGCTGCTACCGAAGAAAAAACTTCGGCATATATGGCTACTTTACAATCAGTAGCAACGCGTAGCGAACGAGAGAGGTATCGGGAGAAAAGGGGAGAGGAGAAACGTCTTTTCCGCAGGAAAAAGAAAGAGATGGAAATGAGGGAGTGTGAACACATAGAGATGTACAGGAGACCGAACGAAGTCCGAAAATCCTACCAAAGAGTGAAGCATCAAACTGATGGCTTTGGTACAGGCATATCCTCCTGTAGAGACCAACAAGGTAATTTGGTAACTGATACAGATAGTGTGCCCAGGATAAGGAAAGAACATTTTTCCAAACTGTTGGTATCCGATAGCAGTGAAGACGGCGAAGATACCACAGATCCAATCCCAGAAGATGGTATTGAATGTATACCGCCCAGCCAAGATGAGGTAAGGACAGCAATAAACCGGCTAAAGAATAATAAGGCGGCAGGAGCAGATGGCCTACCAGCCGAGCTGTTCAAAACCGGAGGCGACACGCTGATAAGGTGTATGCATCAGCTAGTTAGCACCATCTGGCAGGAAGAACGCGTACCCGACGATTGGAACGTGAGCATCCTATGTCCAGTCCACAAGAAGGGTGATAAGACTGTGTGCTCCAAGTACAGGGGCATAAGTCTGCTCCCTATTGCATATAAGATAGTATCTGGCATATTGTGTGAGAGACTAAAGTCTATGGTCAATGAAATTATTGGACCCTATCAATGCGGCTTTAGACCTGGCAAATCCACCATTGACCAGATATTTACCTTGATACAAATCCTGGAAAAGACCCAAGAAATGCAGATCGACACCTTCCATCTTTTCGTCGATTATAAAGCAGCATTCGACAGCCCTATACGTTCAAGGGTGTTTCAAGCCATGTCTGATTTTGGTATTCCTGCAAAGCTCATTCGGCTTTGTAGAATGAAATTAACTGAGACGAGATCCTCAGTTAAAATAGGAAAGAACCTCTCCGAAGAGTTTATTACCAAAAGAGGTTTCAGACAAGGAGACGGCCTGTCGTGTGATCTATTCAACATCCTGCTGGAAAAGGTCATACGAGACGCGAAGGTCAAAAGAAATGGAACGATATACACGAACAGCCATATGTTACTGGCTTATGCCGACGACATTGACATCATGTGTCAATCGGTAAAGGAAGTAACTGACACCTTTACAAAAGTCGAAAGAGAATCTGCTAAAGTTGGTCTGGCAGTAAACGGCGAAAAAACCAAGTTGATGGTATCGACGCGTAATATTGCTACTTTGGGCTGAGTAAGCAGTTTAGGAATAAAGCCACATCTCGTCAAACAAAAGTAACACTTTACAAAACACTGATACTACCCGTTCTAATGTATGGTGCCGAAACATGGGTACTTGCTCAAGCAGATAAGGCAGTGCTTGGTGTGTTCGAGAGAAAAATTCTTCGAAAGATCTACGGACCAATCTGTGTTGACGGCGAATATCGGCGTCGTATGAACAACGAGCTGTACCAACTATACAATGACATCAATGTAGTTAAACAAATCGAGATACAACGATTGCGATGGCTAGGCCATGTTATAAGAATGAGTGATGATGAAGCCGCTAAAAATGTGTATAAATACGGGCCGCATGGAGGTTCTCGCAGATCTGGAAGGCCAAAGCTTCGTTGGAGCGTACAAGTGAAACGAGATATCAGTAAGCTACATATCCCAGATTGGGAAAATACAGCAGCAAACAGAGAGGATTGGAGATTTTCTCTTAGTTCGGCTTATGGAACAAATGTTCTGTAAAAGGCCAGCTAAGTAAGTAATTTATTTATTTATTTTCATTTATTTATTTTATTAATTTATTTATTTGCTTATTTAATTTATTTATTTATTAATTTGTTAATTTATTAATTTTTTTAATTTATTAATTTATTTTTTATTTATTTATTTACTTATTTATTTTCTTATTTATTTACTTATTTACTTATTTATTTACTTATTTATTTATTTATTTATTAATTGTATTTATTTATTTATTTATTTTCATTTATTCATTTATTTTTTATTTATTTATTTATTTATTTACTTATTTATTTATTTATTTACTTATTTATTTATTTATTTATTTATTTATTTATTTATTTATTTATTTATTTATTTATTTATTTATTTATTTATTTATTATTTATGTATGTATGTATATATTTATGTATGTATGTATGTATGTATTTATTTTTTATTTATTTTTTTATTTATTTATTTATTTATTAACTCCAGCTAACAACTCCAGCTAGAAAACTAATTAACCGATCGTCATATATTTTTGGGGGATTTTACTCGAACCGATCGTCATATATTTATGGGGGATTTTGCTCGAATGGTGGATCAAAAAAAATCAACATCTAAATTTTTGGCTTAAAAACTGACGTTTTCTGGTCATAAAACGGACAAATTATTAAAAATAAAATCGATGGATGAAGGACTAGATTTTGATATCCTTGATAAACCTACAAAATTGTAGGACAATCGTATCGGTTGACTCCGATTTCAAAATGTCATTTCGAGAAAAATACGATTTTAGTTTTTTTGTTGCATGCAAAACACAATAAATTTTTGGCTTCTAAATCTAATGCGGGTATTCTGAACGTAAATTCCCCTTGAGTTTTCTCAGTCTATCCTTTAAGTTGAAACGGCCGAATGAGAAAACTCACCGTGAATTTTTGTTCAGATAACCTCCAATATCACAGGCAATATTGTTCCGATCTACTTGAACACTTTACTATTTTACTTTGAAATAAGCCAATAAACATTTTTTTGATTTTCTGAAAGTATATGGGGAATTTTCACTGCTACAACATTTTCTTTAGTTCCATTTTGATAGGGCTTATGGTTTCCCAGCAAAATCGTGAAACCTAACCATAACGCGATCTATATCCCCACTCCTAAAATATTCCTACTAATGGGGGTGACCACTTTGGTTTAAATGGCAAAGAATTGATAATTTTTGAAAGTGACAATTATCCAATTGTTGCAATTGCTACAATAACAGCAACAATAAAATACTGGATTCTAATAACAAACCAGGTGTTTGCTTTGCCAGTGGCGTTTTGGTTTTTTTTTCTTTCTTAAATTTCATAATGAATGACTATTCAACGTCATTATGTTTGTTGCAATTCATTTGCTTGCTGTCGTTTTTTGTTGAGCTTTGTCATCAGCGGAAATGATAGCTTTAGGTGGTACAAGAAACCAAGAGGTACCAACACCCGACGACACACCACACGAGAAAAGAAATAACAATCTCACCACCACCCATTTAGTGTTTGTTCCAAACACAGGCCGGTTGGTCGGTTTGACTATTTTTTGGTTGTTGTGGATTATGCAAATTTTGTCGCGTGAGTTGTGTTTTGTGGCTTAGAAAAAAATCAAAATCTCAGCTGCAGCCGTGTCTCCAGTCACATGTGGCTAAAAATATTGGTTAGTCAAAGTTGGCATAATGGTGGCCGCCGCCGCGCCATATGAATTAGCCATCATGCTACGAAGGCAGCAAAGCAGGCAGGCGTTAAGCAAACGTGTCCAAACAAAAAAAAAATCACATAAAAATGAATTGCTGTATTAAGTGTTAAAAATGAATTGAATTCTATGTGAGTTTTGTGTGTGTGTGTCTCTTATTACCCATGGCAATTTTGTTGTTGTTGTTGCTGGAGATCCCCTCGCAATAGATATACAATTTTATCAATGAAGATTTGCTTTGTTTTTTGTGAATTGCTTGCTGCCACAATGTATTTGACTTAACTGGTTTCCGATGGTGTAGTGAAGTAAAACAAACCACCATATGCAGCAGCAGACAGACAATTTCAACCAACCGGACAACGACCACACTTGTCCACAAAAAAAAAGCAGTTGAAGTTATAGAGTTACGTGGTCGGTAGTGGGGTTATCGTTCGACGTACTCTGCGCCAACAACTAACTACCTTGCTAGCTATTGAATTTTCATACCATAAGTACCGAATTGAATTGCAGTTTTGAAACTGAAATTTGAGTTGCTATTTTTTTAAGGCGGTAGCAACAGCAACATTTTGGCCATTTGGTGTTGAAGTTGATAGACAAACAGACAATCGAATGAATGGCAAAAATCGGAGTTTATAAACTTTTGAGTATTTTGGGTGTTAAGACAAGGACGTTTGGTCGTCTATACCAAAGTCTGCAAGTCTGTCTGCCTTATGTCACTTGGACTTTACCGAGGTAGTTGCAGTAGTAGTCCGCCAACTAATAAATTATGTTTGTTTTTTGGCTTGTATTTTAATATTTATGGACAATTTGAAGCTTTATAAAATTAAAATTTGTTTGGTTCTGTTTTAGCATCACTTGTCAACGAAGTCCATACTAGTAATTTGTTACATCGAAATATGTGGACAAAGATTGTTAAATCATAAGGTTTGGAGGTATTTTAAATACATAGGGCGTTATTGTTGTTTATTTCGGTTTTGAACCTCAGTTAATATCTCAGAGTCAACACCTTTTCAATGTAATTCCTAAAGCTTTATTCCTGTTAAAGTTTCTTAAAGTTTTATCCGTTTTACCATTTTTAACTCGGAAAGTGATCCTTAACCGCAAAACGTAGTAAAACATGAATCAAAATTTAAGAGAGAGCATGCCAAATTGGCTTTCTCTTTTACTACTTTCTGCTCGACAAATTTCGTGGTGTAAAAAGTGAAAAATCTGTCAAGCTGCTGATTTGACATTTATTTGACAATTAAGAAAGAAAACAAATTACGCGCACTGTCAAAGCAAAATACAAAAGAAATAAAATAAATATAAATAATCAAAAATTTAAACCAGTGAAACACAAAATAAAAACCAGTGAAACTTATTTTGTTTGTTGGTATTTTTTTATGCGACCATTTTTGTTTTTTGACATTGCTACCAGATCTAATATTTTTCCGTTCCTTTACTTTTACGCAAATCTTGTCGCGTGAGAGCACTTTTGACAATTCTTTTACTATTAAAAAGTAAAGGAGCAAAGCTTAAATTGTCGTTTGACATTGATGCCGAATGTAGAAATGGCTTCCAAACGCACAGTGCGAAATATGGGCACTTTAGTGGAACTTTACTCATAACTTTTAACAACAACAAACCCCTCTAAAGTTGACGAACCCCGCAAACGTTTTAAGGACCATGATCTGCGAATCTGCACCTGGAATGTTCGCACTCTTTATAGAGAAGGTGCAGTCTTCGCATTGGCAGACGTACTTGAAAAGTACAAGGCCGATATTACTGCCATACAGGAAATACGATGGATTGGGAAAGGCGTCACAACAACACCTAAAGGTGACGCACTGTATTATAGCTGCCATGACGTAAAGCATGAGTTTGGTTGCGGATTCGTAGTTAGTCGGAGGCTAAAACATCTGGTATCAAGCTTCACCCCAGTGAATGAAAGACTTGCTGCAATTCGAATAAAAGCTAAATTTTTCAACATCAGCTTTATTTGCGCTCATGCTCCCACTGAAGAAAAGGACGAACAGACCAAAGATATATTTTAAGAGCGCTTAGAAGAAACTTATGACCGTTGCCCTGCCCATGACATTAAAATTATTCTAGGCGATTTTAATGCCAAAATTGGAAAGGAGAATATCTTGGCCGAACAGTCGGGAAATTCAGTCTCCACAGTGAAACATCTGACAATGGTATGAGGCTGATAGACTTTACAGCTGCAAAAAACATGGTAGTTAGCAGTACCAGATTTAAGCATCTCAATATTCATAAGGGCACCTGGCTGTCTCCAGATCAAAGAACAAGTAATCAAATTGATTATGTTGTGATAAATGGAAGACATTCATCGAGCGTGTTGGATGTACGATCGTTCCGAGGCGCAAACATTGATTCGGACCACTACCTTGTTGCAGCAAAGGTACGCACCCGCTGAAACGTAGCAAACAAAGTACGAACAGACACAACACGAAAGTTAGACATTGGTAAACTGCAATCACAACAGATAGCCACAGCATATTCCACTCAACTAGCCCAATTGCTTAATCAAAGCACTCCTCATCCCGATAACATATCAGCGCAATGGCAAAGCATTGCCCACTCCATGCAAACAGCCGCAAAATCCATACTTGGATACCAGAGACCTCCACCAAGGAATCCATGGTATGAACAGGAGTGTCGTGCTGCCACCGAAGAGAAAAATGCGGCATATAGGGCTACTTTACAATCCGTAGCAACGAGTAGCGCACGAGAGAGATACAGGGAGAAAAGGAGAGAGGAGAAACGTCTTTTCCGCAGGAAAAAGAGAAAGATGGAAAAGCGGGAGTGTAAAAAAAATCGAGATGTACAGGAGCCAGAATGAAGTCCGAAAATTCTACCAAAGAGTCAAGCATCAAACTGATGGCTTTGGTACAGGCACATCCTCCTGTAGAGACCAGCAAGGTAATTTGGTAACTGATACAGATAGTGTACTCAGGATATGGAAAGAATATTTTTCAAATCTGTTGGTATCCAATAGCAGCGAAGACGACGAAGATACCACAGTCCCAATCCCATAAGATGGTATTGAATGTATACCGCCCAGCCAAGATGAGGTAAGGACAGCAATAAATCGGCTGAAAAATAATAAAGCAGCAGGAGCCGATGGCTTACCAGCCGAGCTGTTCAAAACCGGAGGCGACACGCTGATAAAGTGTATTCATCAGCTAGTTAGCACCATCTGGCAGGAAGAACGAGTACCCGACGATTGGAACCTGAGTATCCTGTGCCCCGTCCACAAGAAGGGAGATAAGACTGTATGCTCTAACAGTAGGGGCATAAGTCTTCTCCCTATTGCCTACAAGATCGTGTCAGGGATATTGTGCGAACGACTAAAGCCTATGGTCAACGAAATAATTGGACCATACCAATGCGGCTTTAGACCAGGCAAGTCCACCATTGACCAGATATTTACCCTGCTGCAAATACTGGAGAAGACCCAAGCGATGCAGATCGACACCTACCACCTTTTTATCGATTATAAAGCAGCCTTCGACAGCCCGCGGCGTTCAAAGGTATTCCAAGCCATATCTGAATTTGGCATCTGGCTTTGTAAAATGACTCCAACTGGCACAAGATCTTCAGTTAAAATAGGAAATAACCTATCCAAAGATTTTTGTACCAACAGAGGTTTCAGGCAAGGAGACAGCCTTTCGTGTGATCTTTTCAGAGGCAAACGTCAAAAGAAGTGGCACAATATTCCCCATTATCCACATGTTACTTGCTTATGCTGATGATATAGACATCATGGGCCGATCAGTAAAAGAAGTAACTGATACCTTTATGAAGGTCGAAGGAGAATCTGCTAAAGTGGGTCTGGCGGTAAACGGTGAGAAGACCAAGTTGATGGTGTCGACGCGCAATGCGTCCATTGAGCTCGGACCGACTGTGGAAGTTGGTTCCTATAATATTGAGGTAGTAAAAGACTTCGTCTACGTCGGCACCTCCGTAAACACAACAAACGACATCAGTTGTGAAATAAAAAGAAGAATTGTATTGGCCAACAGATGCTACTTTGGTTTAAGTAAGCAGTTTAAAAACAAAGCCACATCTCGTCAAACAAAAATAACGCTCTACAAAACATTGATGCTACCCGTGCTGATGTATGGCTCCGAAGCCTGGGTACTTGCGCAAGCAGACATGGCACTGCTTGGTGTGTTTGAGAGAAAAATTCTTTGAAAGACCTACGAACCAATCTGCGTTGACGGTGAATATCGACGTCGCATGAACTACGAGCTGTATCTGCTATACAACAACATCAATATTGTTAAACGTATCGAGATGCAGCGACTTAGTTGGCTAGGCCATATCATAAGAATGAGCGTTGATGAGCCCTCTTAAAAAGCGTATAATTACGGACCGCTTGGCGGTGCACGCAGAATTGGCAGGCCAAGGAATAGATGGCGCAAACAAGTGGATGATGAGATGAAAAGACGCGTTATTCCAGAGTGCGAAGCAACAAATAGAGTGAAATGGAAAACTTTTCTTAGTTCGGCCTATGGAACAAATGTTCTGTAATGTGCCAGCTAAGTAAGTAAGTAAGTAAGTGAAAATTCTCTACAAGATTGACCTTAATGGTATTTTAGTACGTTTTACCATTTTTGAGATATAGAAGTTCAAATTGGGACAATGCACAGAGTGTATCGCCTCCTTGTATTTATTTTAAAATCCCTTTAACGATTTTTTCTTGATTTTGGAATTTTCTCATCTATTAACATTGCTGTTTCAGAATCCACAAAAACTTCCCATGTATAAGCCATTTTCGTTTAAAGTTAGTTAAGGCGCATCGTGCATGACATTGACCTTCTATATCTCAAAAATTGTAAAACCTTGGAAAATACCATTAAGGTCAATCTTGAAGAGAATTTTCATTGCTACAACATTTTCTTTAGTCCCATTGCTATAGGACTTGCGATTTCCAAGTAAAACCGTGAAAACATAAGAAACCCCTAAAAATGTGAACTTTTATCGCGATTTATTTGAAAATCCCTCGGGCGATTTTTTATTTTTTTTATTTTTCTCATCTATATCTAAATTAAAATGGCTGAGATATTTAGCTCAGAACAAAGGTAATTCATGTTGTTTGTTTTACTTGTTCGAAGAAATTGCCTTTTAAACATTTTCAGTACAAACCTCCTATGGTTGTGCAATTTTTTACTAGTGAAGCGTATGAGTAGTGTCACAACTTATACGCCACATGCTAGTCTGGAAGCAAGATTTTCTGTACCTCCCTTCATATACTTTAATAAAAAATACATATTTATAAGGATAAAATTAACAAAATAAAGTTAAATACAATAACCTTATATTCTGTTATCTATAAGAATAAGTTATTTAAAAAAATTAGCCTATCTGATGTTGCATTGGACAAATAAAAATATCCTTATAAGGATAAATTTAAAATAAAAATATGTACCTTAGATTTATATAATCAGCCATCTAGATTGCGTAACAAAATTATTAAATAAAATGAGGCTAACTCTCGAGCAGGCACTGCTACCTACATAGACATCAGATAGACACAACAACGCCCGATCAACTTGCAGAAACAAACACCTTTGCTTGCTGTTTTCCTGCTGCTGCTGCTCTCAGTACATTTCACAATTACATGTTTTGTAATACAACGATAAGTCATATTTTTCAGTTTCCATTTGGTTGTAAATCCAAAGTAACAACATTTCAGTTTTGAATTTTGTCGATATGTGGGTTTTTTGTTTCGTACGACGACGACCACCAAATGCAATGATTAAATAATCATTAACGGGTCTTTGAGAGCACAGATGCTAGACAAAATCGAGCAGAAAAAAGCAAAATACTTGCTGTAAACATGAAATACATATTTTATAATGCAAACTATTTTTTTTTTGCTCAAACTCATTAAAAAACGCACACAAAAATGCCAATGACAACATAAATTAAAAAATAACCGACTAAAAATTATTGTAAAATGCATGCATTAACAAGCTACCAATGACTGATGACAGACTACGAGCGTAAGTCATAAGTAATTTATAAAGAATTTGATATGTGTTTTTCAATTCCGTTTATTTTTATATTTTTTCCTCTAATTATGTGTGTAAAATGCGGTAATTGCAATAGAATTTCAATACAGAAAACAAAAATTTAATTGAAAATTCAATGACTGTTTGTCGACATATCGACACCTCCAAATAATAGTATGCTAAGTCTAAAAAGTGAGTTTTGCAGGAGAAGCTCTTAAAGTGTGGAAATTTTTTGAACTTCAGTACTATGCTAAGTCAATATTTGTTTATAACTTCTGTTCGGATTGACCGATCATTACCAAAATTTGACAGAATTTAAGTTAAAGGACGTTCAACACCTCCAAATAATTGTTTGCTAATTCTGAACAGTGAGTTTTGCAGGACAAGCTCTAAAAGTTTGGAAATTTCTTTGACCTTCAGTACTATGCTATGTACATATTTGTTTATAACTTCTGTTCGGATTGTCCGATTATTACCAAAATTTGACAGAATTTAAGTTAAAGGACGTTAAATATAAAAATGTAAAGAACTTGAAAACATGCTAAGTCGACTTAGCATACTATTGTTTGGAGGCGTCGATATGAAACCAAAGCAATTGCCATTTGATGGTCGCAAGTCAAAAGCTATTAAAATAAGCGTCAATAGACAAGTTCAGATATTTCCATAAAGAAATGTAATAAATAAGATTAACATTCGTATTTAGATGAGTAAATGTTTCTTCGAAAATCCTAGTTCCAGCACACATTGTTTATTCATGGATCATAAGTACCCAAAAGGATTTTTATTACCCCAATTCTTCCGACTGCTGGGTATTTTTCAATGTAAGCCAGTAGAGCGTATAAGTGGTGTCATTACTTATACGCCACGTATATCACAGAAATCTTTACCACCATAATATTATTACTACTAGGTCGATTTTTCATAAATCCACACGTGATAAATATTTAAGACACATGATAAACATTTAATAAATTTAACGTCTATAATAATTTTCACCAAACAAATACTCCTGTCCTTACAAAAAAATCATTGCATTAATGCTCAAAAAATTTACATATGATAGTGGCACTCAATGAATAACCAATGAAAATGATTGATACTCCATCACATCGAAGCCAAGCCATCCATTAACATTGAGATAAATTTCCGACATATTCCAATGACAAAAAAATTGCACAATTTATGAAGTCTTAATATTCACACTTGATTACAAGTCAATCACAATGATTTTCTTTTGAAATTGACAGGCGGCGGCCTCAGTTTATATTTTTTTTCCCCCTGTTTGCGTGAATTTTTAGAACAATAAAACGTTCCAACAATTGTCCACAATAAAAACAAGCAAAACAAAAAACACAAAGTATGAAAAGCATAATACCCGATCGGCCGGCAAGTCTACCGGTTGGTCAATAGCGTATCTGTCCACCATATTTAAGCTAAACATTACACTGTGTGTGACTCGTAAATAATGACTAAATAAATACAAAGCGGCAGCAAATGAAGTCAACAAAAAAATAAATCAAAGAGATGTTTATGAAGTAATACCAAAAAATAAAAGCCTTTAAAATATCATTGAACCCTACCACAAAATCAATGATATGATTTTTATGGTAGGTACTTCACGAACATTTACTCAATGGTAGTCGTGGTGGGATGGTCAGGTACGAAAGTGTTGAGGCCATACCTCGTCATTTTATGTCAATGTTGATTTTAACACCTTCCAGTGCCTTGAACTTCACATTGAACTCTAGATCAAAAGAGGTAGATATAGCGTAAAGAATATAAGGAAGAGGAGAGGTGGAAAGGTGACAAGTTAGGGAATAATATGAAGTCACTGAAAATGTAGGTGTGGAGGAAAATTGATAAAAGAATGATTCAAAAAAGTTTTGTCTTTACTTGAAAATGAAAGTTTTTTCATTCATTCTTTGCAAAAAAAACTATTTTTTCACACTTTCATGAAAATGAAATTGAATTTTAGTACCATAAGAAAGTATGCAGAAGGTAGGTATTCGAAGGTATGTAATATTCTACCATGAAGCATTAAGTGTGTAAAGTTTCTAAAGTTAGTTTTTCACAGTTAATATAGTTTTATTTTTAGCACTGCGTTTCGCCGTCATAACTTCACACCAGTAAACAGATAATGATGATTTTGATACGAAAATGAGCTTTGTTGAATAAAGTCGTATAGTATACATAGGACCCCTAGGGAATAAAGTTTCCGATTATAACATTTTTCAGGTTCAAAATTCGATTGTTGTTATAATTTTCAGATTCAAAATTCGATTTTCCTGATCAAAACTCCAAAAATTCTTGTCATCACCTATTTCAAACTTATATATGGACCAAAAGATTGGTGTTAGCGTGGCGCGCCGGGCATTCTTATTTCTAACAAGTAAGAAAAGCGTTAAGTTCGCTAGGGCCGAACTTTTTATACCCTCCACCACAAATTTCAGCCATTTCGGTGGATTAATGTGGCCACAACCTTCAAAATACCGAAATTCGGAAGGTACCGTTCTATGGGGCTATATGATGGCGTGGACCTATACCTACAAATTTCTGGGGAGAAAGTTTTATACGCCTAAAGAAGACTAAATACCAAATTTCAGCCATCTCGGTTTGATAATGAGGCTAAAACGTTCAAAATATCGAAAATCGGGAGA
Source organism: Musca autumnalis (assembly GCF_047663935.1). Classification (NCBI taxonomy): domain Eukaryota; kingdom Metazoa; phylum Arthropoda; class Insecta; order Diptera; family Muscidae; genus Musca; species Musca autumnalis. The sequence goes on from NW_027411644.1 coordinate 253,184,193, forward strand.
TATTGTATTATGGGGGCTATATCAACACGTGGACCTATATAAACATTTTATGGTAGAAAGGTTTCTTAGCCCCTGGAAACACAAAATACAAAGTTACAACCGATTCTTTGGTCAAATGGGTCTAATACATTCAAAATATATTAAAATGACGCGTACTTTATAAGGGGCCTTATGTGGGGGCTATACCAAAACGTGGACCTATATAACCCAACTTTGGTAGGAATGTTTTCGGGCCTCTGAAGACACAAAATACCAAATTACAACCAATTCGGTGCTCAAATGGGTCTAATACATTCAAAATATATTAAAATGACGCGTACTTTATATGGGGCCTTATATGGGGGCTATACCAAAACGTGGACCTATATAACCCAACTTTGGTAGGAATATTTTTTGGCCTCTGGAGACACGAAGTACCAAATTACAACCAATTCGGTGGTAAAATGGGCCAAATATCTTAAAAATCCCTTAAAACGACGACGCGTCACGCGTCATTTTGTATGGGGGCTATACGAAAGCGTGGACCTACATAGCCCGCTTTCAATACCAAAAGTCCTACGTAAATATAACATATTTTTCCAAAATTTCATCAACCTACGTCAATCCGTTCGGACGCTAGAGTGATTTCCACAGACGGACAGACGGAAGGACATGGCTATATCGATGTAGAATTGCACGCTGATCAAGAATATATATACTTTGTGGGGTCTAAAATTATTATTTCGAGTAGTTACAAACGTAGTGACAAACTTAATATACCCCCATCCTATGGTGGAGGGTATAAAAAACTTAATATTTGTACAGGTAATATCTTGAAACTTTTCTCGGTATAAGAGTCAATTTTATATTTGCTCAGTGGGTATGAGTTCTACACGAAATGAGCTATTTGCTTTTTCCCTAAGTACTATAGTTTAGTCAATTTCAAACATTGGTGGTCTAAAACTTTAAAGACATGGAAAGACTTAAGGCGATATTTTGGCATAAAGATAGCATTTGAATTTTCCTTCTCAGGGGAAATTGGCGCAAACCGTTTTGTTTTATTTTTAATATTTTGTACTCAATAAAATATATTCGAATTTAATTTGGCATTTCGGGAAATTTGTTTCAGCAGTATCCTGGTTTTTGTATATTCCCCATGTAATGGTTCCACACGGTTTTGAATTGTACTGACGAGTATCTCAGCTTTTGGTTGGATGCGATTCAACAATGAAAATATTCTAAGCTTTAAAATGTTCCCAATTGCGTTACCAAAATTGGTGAAATGCTTGTGATGTTGAAAAAGACGTTGGGATATCCCAATTTCAAATTTATGGAATATTGTTTCCTTATCAGTAGACAGCGGAATCCTATGCAAATGCATATATGGTTAGGATGGTCGTAGAGAAAATCTGATTAGACAGAAACTCGTTTTATTCCAACATAAAACTAATTATGCCCAGAAATTTTTGCATATTTTGCCATATTTGTACATATCTGCATAAAATGAGCATATGCAAAACCATATGCAAAAATATATTCAAGGATTTATGGTCCAAATATCCCACCGAAATGGCTGAAATTTGGTATTAAGTCTTCGTTAGGGGTATGCAACTTTATAACTGAAATCTGTCCGCATAGGTTCACGTCTTCATATAGCCCCCATAGAACGGTACCTACCGATATTCGGTATTTTGAAAGTTGTAGCCTCAATGTCCCACCGAAATGACTGAAAATTTGTATTTAGTCTTCGTTGGGGGTATAAAACATTCCACCTGAAATTTGTCGGCACAGGTCCACGTCTTCATATAGCCCCCATAGAAGCGTATCTCCCGGTTTCCGGTATTTTGAAGGTTGTGGCCTCAATATCCCTCCGAAATGGGTGAAATTTATTATTAATTTATGGCTATCACAATTTTAATATTTTGAAGTTCTTATTTTAATGACAAATACCTTTGCTTCCATTTGGTGTATTAAATGGCATGAAAAATGCTTATCAGGAAGACCAGCAAAGCTTTCAATCAGTACCAAGTAGATGTCGATAGTAGTCAAATATAAAATTAAATATTATTTATTTCGGTTCAGTTCGTCTTAAGTCATTTTAAATAATTTTTCTCTTTTTATTTTTTTAACTTTTTATTTATTATTTCTTTTTCTAATATTTTTATTTCTTTAATTCTTTTATTAATTTTTTTATTTTAGTTTTGTTTTTTATAATTTGTTTCAATTTTTTTTTATTTATTTATTTTACTTTTTATTTATTTTTTATATTTTTATCTAATATTTTTATTTCTTTAATTCTTTTATTTATTTTTTTAATTTTTATTATTTTTTATATTTTTTCTAATATTTTTATTTCTTTAACTCTTTTATTCATTTTTTTATTTTAGTTTTATTTTTTTATAATTTGTTTTAATTTTTTTTATTTATCATTATAAATAATTTTTCTCTTTGCATTTTTTTAAACTTTTTATTTATTTATTTTTTTTATACTTTTTTCTAATATTTTTATTTCTTTAATTCTTTTATTCATTTTTTTATAATTTGTTTTAATTTATTTATTTATTTATGTTTTATTTTTTTAACTTTTATTTATTTATTTTTTTAATTTTTATTATTTTACATATTTTTTTCTAATATTTTTATTTCTTTAATTCTTTTCTTCATTTTTTTATTTTAGTTTTATTGTTTTATAATTTGTTGTTGGCGTTTTTTATTGTTGGACTGCAGAATTTTACATCTTTGTGTTTATTTCAGCTTTAGTCCATATTTTGTTGTATTCAAGTATTTGAATAACAACAAAATGTTTTACAGTGGATATGAAATTGATTAGTTGCGGGCGGAGGGTAGGGAATACTATAGTTTCAGTTGTCACCAAACAACTTCATCAGTTCCCTTTTCCGCCGACTCTGTATCGATAAACAGGTCAATAAGCCCATCCAGCAAATTAAACAAAATGAGAAATTTGCTATATGGCCCTAAAACTGATTACCCTACAATTTGAGTCGAACTAAAGAATTTTATATCCACAACTGTTTTTATGTCGTCTTTGCTTTGCAAAGAATACGAACATATGAGTGTTGCTTCAATAAGCGGGAGTAAAACAACGAGAAAGTTGTTGTTTTTGCATTACGCATTGATCAACAAGGCCGTGCTGATGCCTATTATTGTTGTTGGCGTTTTTTATTGTTGGACCGCAGAATTTTACATCTTTGTGTTTATTTCAGCTTTAGTCCATATTTTGTTGTATTCAAGTATTTGAATAACAACAAAATGTTTTACAGTGGATATGAAATTGATTAGTTGCGGGCGGAGGGTAGGGAATACTATAGTTTCAGTTGTCACCAAACAACTTTATCAGCCTCCGCCCGCAACTAATCAATTTCATATCCACTGTTAAACATTTTGTTGTTATTCAACAAAATATGGACTAAAGCTGAAATAAACACAAAGATGTTTTATAATTTGTTTTAATTTTTTTATTTATTTATTTTGTTTTTTTTTTTTAATTTTTACTATTTTATATACTTTTTTCTAATATTTTTATTTCTTTAATTCTTTTATTAATTTTTTTTTAGTTTTATTTTTTTATAATTTGTTTTATTTTTTTATTTATTTATCATTATTATTATTATTTTTTTTTTTTTTGAGTTAATTTAGTACTGTTCGTCCGTTTGTCTGTCCTGCTGCTGTATAATATCGAACAAATCAACCGGCTTGGTTTAAAATTTGTACCTCTTAATATTTTTTTTCAAATTTACATCAAGCTAGAAGATGAGATGGTTTTCCCCCACCAAAAGTCTCGAAGGCAGTAACCGATTTAGTCCAAACTTTGTACATCGTAATATTTGTATTTTTCTTTTTATTTATATCGATATTATTGGAATCCCAATCCCACGGCAGCGTATTCTTTGTACCGGATTCACCCGGAACTACACAGCATCATTGTTGCGGCCAGCGGCTGCCACCTCAGTGTACATATGTTTGTATTTGTTTCATTTTTCTGTGTTGGGAGCAGCATATCCCGGAGTGCCTGCTCCGAATCCTTTTGGTCCGTGCCGGGACGGAGGAAAACCCAGGACCAATATTTGTGCTCGGTTTGTCACATCCGCATCATCACCCACATCCAGCCTTCGGTGAGATGCAATAGATGTCAGGAGTAGGTGCATCTAAGGGGTTGCTCTGGACTTGTCTACGTGAGGGACTACAACTGCATGCTGTGTAAATACAGTCCCCAGTAAGTCGTCATTGGATAACGAAACTCCCTCGTCGTCTGATTATAAGACTCCCCCGCAGTCCTCTCAACAACAACCGCACACGCAGCCTTTAACACCAGCCGTTGTTGTCCCAATCCCGGAAAATGCATCCTTTTTGCAATTTAATTGCAATGGACTCCGAAGTAAGATCGAGGAAATAGTAGATTTCATGAGTCGGAGGAATATCAAGGTCGCTGCGGTGCAAGAAACCAAGCTCAACAACAACTGTAGCTTACAACGTTGTGATGGTTGCAACGTGCTAAGGAAGGATCGCACCAGAAGTGGAGGTGGGGGATTAGCATTCCTTTTGTACCAGTCTGTCCAATACAGACCTATCTCGCTTGAGCTTGTCTCTAATGACCCGTACATGGAATGTACGGGGGTAGCAGTCAGGTGTGGAACTGCCGAGATAGAGTTGCTGAACGTATACATCCCGCCGAGAAATAGCTGTATCTCCGATTACGTGCCTAACATTAGCCCGCTTTTGGAAGGTCATAATCGTCTGGTCCTGGGGGAATTTAATGCGCATCATGAGATGTGGCATTCGGCCCTCGGAAACGACCAAAGAGGTACAGCGCTGGCTGAGCAGATTAACAGCTCTACGTTTTGCACAGTCAATGAGGACGCCCCTACCAGAATCAAAGGAGAGTATCCAGCTCGCCAGACATAACCATCGTGTCAACTGGTCTGACAAATGACGTTACCTGGCAGCCCGTCATTTCCCTTGGATCATACCATCCCCCCTAATTGTCTCCATTAGCAGACCACCCATTACCACACATATTTTTCAAGGACTCAACCAGAGACGGCCGTGCGATAGAACAGAACAAAAGCCTTTGATACAGTCAGGCACTCCACGCTGTTTGAGGACATTGAGCAGACAACCCTCCGACCAAGCTTGAAACGTTGGATAGTCAATTATATGGTGGACGCCAGTCGTACGTGGAATTCAGGAACAAGAAGACCAAACCCCGTAGAGTGAAACAGAGAGTTCCCCAAGGTGGGGTGACATCTCCGGAACTGTTTAACCTCTACCTCTCCTGTATTCCGCCCCCTCCAGACGTCATCGAGATCGTAACGTAAGCGGATGATTGCACGATCCTGGCGTCGGGTACTTATCCTGATGACATCTGTGAGACACTGAACAACTATTTAACCGATCTCACCACCTTTTTCCATTCGAGGAATATACAGATTTCCGCCACAAAATCAACAACCACTCTGTTGGACAGCGCAGTTTGGAAGAGAATTGAATGTCGTTGTCGACGGTAGCAGAATTCCGACCACAAACTGCCCCAAAATTTTAGGGGTCACATTCGACGCTACTTTCACGTCAATAAACTGAAAAGTAGGAACAAGGTCCTCAAGTCCCTAGCCGGCAGCACTTGGGGTGCAGATAAAGAAACCTTGTTGACCACATATAACGCGATAGGTCGGTCTGTGGTATGCTATGCGGCGCCATTCTAGTCCCCGAGATTATGTGATATGAATTGGAAAAAGATTCAAACTTGCCAGAATGCCGCCCTGAGAACAGCAACAGGGTGCCTCCTCAAATCTTCAGTGGGCCATCTACATGAGGAGGCAAAGATTCTTCCAGTAAAGCAACACAATGAGATGCTTTCGTTGCAGTACTTGCTTGGGTGTTACCGTGAGAGCCATCCCAATCACCATCTTGTGGGTAGGCCCGACACATTCAGGCAGATCAGGAAATATATCCATGCTCTAGAGGGAGAGGTCCAACGATACAGGAGAGAACCCCTGGATCAACAAGCATATCAAGCAGGTTTAAATAGTACTCACACGGATGCAGTTGCCAAGGCCTTAAGCAATTATAGTGTGAATAAAGTACTCGGAGTACACCCTCCATCTATCGCAGCTGACGAGCGTCAGCTGCCACGACAAACTAGAGTAGTTTTGGCTCAACTACGCTCGGGATATTGCCGTCGCCTAAATTCTTATTGGGCGGAAATCGACCGCGCCGTGCAAGACATCTGCCCAGTATGCGGCATGGGACCGCACGACACTAAACATTTTTTCAACTGCCCAGCCAAACCTACTCTACAAAAAATCTAGCAAACTTTTTAGTAGATTTGTTCCCATCTGATTTTTTTTTTTTTTTTTTTTTTTTTTTTTTGTTGTTAGGCATTTTTGGACAGTTTTCTGACAAATGCTTGGGTATACCTCCGGCAGCACAGATAGCTCATACTTTCTTATTTGTTATTTACTTGTTTCATTCCAGATTCCATACTTTAAGGTAACAAATTTGCAATTGGTCATAGACAATTTTATGCATTATTTGTAACTAATTATTAAAAAAATAATTATAATTATAACACCTTATGCACAAATATTAGAATAATTAACAATTAATAACATTTTTTGCTGCGATTAAAACAAGTTTTTGCAAGAACTGGCATTTAAAAATCTATTTCAATGGCAGCAGAAGAAAGAAGAAAAAACACGTTGATTATTAAAGTCTGTTATAAAAAAAAAAACAAATAGTGAATCATATTGCTCTCTATACAGGCAACGACGAAACCCCTACAATTGTAGCCAAAGCAGCAGCAGTAATTGCTATAGCAGCCAGTCAGTATATTGTTTGACGACAAAGTGAGGTATGGACGGACTTCACACAATTCAGCTTGTTTTAATAATAACGCCAAGGTGTGAATGCCAACATTTTTTTAGTCGATTAAATTTATTTACTAGCATTTCCGTTTGAATTTCTTCTTTCATCTGTGTGTGTTTCAATTTTTTCTTGCTAAAATCAAATGTGAACTCTGCTCTGGTGATTCGCCAGAGTTCCAGTTTTGTGATGCATTTGCAAGCAGACTGATTGAAGAGTATTTCCGTTGTTGTTGGTGTATTTTTTATTATTGGGGAGCATTTGTTAAAAATTGCCGGCAGCATGCTTTAAAGCCATTTAAGATAATTGGCAACAAACAAAACAATGAAAATTAGCAATGTTATTTGCACTAAACATTGAATGGATTGATATGATTGGTTGTGCTGGTCGTCATTATCAAGGTTGTTATCAAAAAAAAATAGGTGCTCTCTGGTAGTAGATCAAGGTGCTTGATGTTGGAGTTTATGGGTTTGTAGAACAAAAAAAAAATTAACCAAACTAAGGGGGAATTTAGTTTAGATTAGAAATATATTGGGTAATGTGACGTAATTTTAATAAAAACGTTTTATTGGTTGAAGCTCTAAAGTGAATATTATATATAGAAAAATGACTCCACAGTAACCTGCGGAATATTTTTCTACAAAAATTGGCTCCTCAGTAACCCAAGGACACATTTTTTTAGAGAAAAGTGTCTCTTCAGAAACCCAAGGACAAATTTTTCTATAGAAAAATAATCTTCAGACCAGGGTTTCGGAGTCGGAGTCGGAGTCTACGAGTCGGAGTCGAGCAATTTTGCTGGAGTCGGAGTCGGAGTCTGAGTCCAAAAAAATAACTCGACTCCGACTCCGAGCAAAATTTTTTCCACGTTATAGAAGTATAACATTAAATTTGGAACAAGAACATTTTTTTAAATCATTTTTTATTTTAAAAGAAATGTATAAGAAAACATATATGCAAACGGTATATTATACTATGTTATCGGACGATTCACGGGATATTTACTATCCTCTGAAGTGTAGTCTATTCATCTCTATTTTGTTGATCCAATTGATTCTTTACATTTTTACAAACAAAAGTAAAGCTCTATGACAATCGAATTAAGATTGGGCCTTTAACCTCTTTCGTCAGAAGCCTTATTGCTCTTCTCACAAAGGTCTATTGGTATTCTCATCCAGTTTTTTATGAGAAGTCATCCTTGTCTTCTATTAAAGACAGTGTGGTCTCTATGGGAAATCTTACTGAATACCATGTGGCACAAAATGGAATTCAAGATCTAGGGGTGGAAAAATTCCTTTTCGGAATGAAAGCCCCAATTGAGAACCCCAAAGGATCCCATAGCTGAAATTTCTGACTTATGACATAATGAATTTGTTCATTGACCCCCATCCATCATTGAGAAAATAGCTTTATATCTCTGTTTGGAGACATTGTTTCATCATTTTTAGATGACATGTTTTCAGTGAGGAACCTTTCTTTCTATATACTCGATGAGGGCTTTAGATGTAGACATTCAAATAACCGGATCTGTCCGCAAGGAACAGATATAGTTCATGTGTATCCGAGTTTTCTACACAATCAATAGCATATACGAAATTCAATGAAATAGATAATCATAGTTTTCATGAGAAAGGATCGGGTAAAGGTGATAAAGAAGTGAAAACATGGCAATATCGATTTCTTGTCCTAGTGGACCAACCCTACATAAAATTTTCCTAGCAACATTTTTGTAGAATATTTTCATGCACGAAATCTCATCGTGTGCTAATTTTTCAGTTCCGAAAACTTCCATCTGCCTACGTGCTGTGTAGAATACACACTATATCTCAAATATTTCCACACCAATGTTCAAAATGTGTATAAATTTCAGAATGTATAAATATTAGGGTTAGTCATTTTTTTCATTTTTTTCGAATATCAAAAATCTGTGGAAATGGCATGTAGGGCAGGCAAAAATAATAAGAATTGCGTTTTTACTTTTTCGAAATTGTAAAAAAACCTTCCGCACAAAATGCAATTACTTTAGCTAAAAACAAACTTTTTTAGTTTACTTTTTTTAAATTTTTAAATTTGAGAAATTTTTTTCTGCAATTGTTGTTCTTGGAAATATTTTTTTTAGTTGGTTTTAGTGCATCGATTTCAAATATGCAATTTGATCAAATATCTGTCATTTAGTTTTTAAGCTACATCGATTTTAAAATTTGCAACTCGGATTCATTTCCCAGTTTTAAAAATTTTAAACGAGTTGCTCTAATAAAAGTTTGACAATACAGAAGTAATGTCATAATACATAATTTATATCGTTTTGAGTTTTAAATTATTTTTTCATAGTTTGTGTTCACATCGCCATGTCGTTTAAAAAAAGTTGCAAAAATGTCCAAAAAAAAATTTTAAAACTGGGAAATGAAACCGAGTTGCAAATTTTAAAATCGATGTAGCTTAAAAACTAAATGACAGATTTTTGATCAAATTGCATATTTGAAATCGATGCACTAAAACCAACTAAAAAAATTATTTCCAAGAGCAACTATTGCAGAAAAAAATTTCTCAAATTTAAAAATTAAAAAAAAAGTAAACTAAAAAAGTTTGTTTTTAGCTAAAGTAATTGCATTTTGTGCGGAACGTTTTTTCACAATTTCGAAAAAGTAAAAACGCAATTCTGCTTGTTTTTGCCTGCCCTATATGCTATTTCCACAGATTTTGAATCTAAAAAAAATGACTAACCCTAATAAATATCATAGAGTAGGTAGTCAAATTTTTAAGTCGATCGGAAAAATATTGCCTTAGTGTGAGCGCTGGATTGGAAGAATTTATTTTATTTTGTTTGCAGCATAAACTGTGTTTTTCTCGAAATCGGCCACAAAAATATATGAGAATTGGTTTATTAGTTTTCGAGCTAAAGTTGGAACCCCACAATGCTTTAATAAAAACAGGGTTTCGTAGACGGCCTCAAAACTTCGTAATATTTTTCTCTTTCAGATGAAGAAAACAAAACTGCCAAAAAGTTACGTAGTTTTCTCGGAAAAAAATCAAGAAAAATGGCTGTTATTGAGCTTTACAACTGGGGGTCTCCTTTTGATGCTAAGCACACTAAAATGTTGGCTTACATCCTGTTTGAAACTTGGTCATGGATTGCCTATAATTGTTTTGCATGTAGTCCTTATGATTTGTATTGCTCCTTCCTTATTTTGAAAGCTTAACGATTTTCTCACGCGGAAGAATTCCGTCCAGAATATCCTCGTGCAAAAAAGAAAACCGACAAAAACGTTCTAACTTTGCTATTTTTCAATGTAAGATTCGGCAGAAACAATATTGATATGTTCGAATGTATTCGAACGAATGTCCTTTCTAATGAATATGTAAGGAAAAACTAACACATTAGCCTATATAGGCCAAAATATAGGAAAAAGTTAACAATTTGTGCAAATTTTATTCATTTTTAGTGGTATAGGATTTTACTCTCGGAGTCGACCCGGAGTCGGAGTCGGAGCCGGAGTCGTGAAAAAAACTCGTCTGGAGTCGGAGTCGAGCCAAAAATACCTCGACTCCGAAACCCTGCTTCAGACTATTGAGGACAATTTTTTCTATAGAAAAAGACATTCTCAGACTACGGAGGACAAATTTTTCTATAGAAAAACAAATTCTCAAATTACTGAGGAGAAATTTTTCCATAGAAAAATAACCCTCATACAACTGAAGAGACATTTTTTCTATAGAAAAATGTCTCCTCAGACTACTGAGGACAAATTTTTCTATAGAAAGATGTCACCTCAGACAACTGAAGACAAACATGTCTCCTCAGACTACTGAGGACAAATTTTTCTATAGAAAAATTTTTGTTCAGACTACAGAGGACAATTTTTTCTATAGAAAATTTTGTGTTCAGACTACAGAGGACAATTTTTTCTATAGAAAAATATTCCTAAGACTACTGAGGAAAAATTTTTCTATAGAAAAATATTCCTCAGACTACTACGGACAAATTTTTCTATAGAAAAATATTCCTCAGACTACTGAGGACAAATTTTTCTATAGAAAAATATTCCTCAGACTACTGAGGACAAATTTTTCTATAGAAAAATGTCTCCTCAGACTACTGAGGACGAATTTTTCTATAGAAAAATGTCTCCTCAGACTACTGAGGATAATTTTTTCTATAGAAAAATGTCTCCTCGGGCTACTGAGGACAAATTTTTCTATAGAAAAATGTCTCCTCAGACCGCTGAGGACAAATTTTTCTGTAGAAAAATGTCTCCTCAGACCGCTGAGGACAAATTTTTCTATAGAAAAATGTCTCCTCAGACCGCTGAGGACAAATTTTTCTATAGAAAAATGTCTCCTCAGACTACTGAGGACGAATTTTTCTATAGAAAAATGTCTCCTCAGACTACTGAGGACGAATTTTTCTATAGAAAAATGTCTCCTCAGACTACTGAGGACGAATTTTTCTATAGAAAAATGTCTCCTCAGACTACTGAGGACGAATTTTTCTATAGAAAAATGTCTCCTCAGACTACTGAGGACGAATTTTTCTATAGAAAAATGTCTCCTCAGACTACTGAGGACGAATTTTTCTATAGAAAAATGTCTCCTCAGACTACTGAGGACAAATTTTTCTATAGAAAAATGTCTCCTCAGACTACTGAGGATAATTTTTTCTATAGAAAAATGTCTCCTCGGGCTACTGAGGACAAATTTTTCTATAGAAAAATGTCTCCTCAGACCGCTGAGGACAAATTTTTCTGTAGAAAAATGTCTCCTCAGACCGCTGAGGACAAATTTTTCTATAGAAAAATGTCTCCTCAGACCGCTGAGGACAAATTTTTCTATAGAAAAATGTCTCCTCAGACCGCTGAGGACAAATTTTTCTATAGAAAAATGTCTCCTCAGACCGCTGAGGACAAATTTTTCTATAGAAAAATGTCTCCTCAGACCGCTGAGGACAAATTTTTCTATAGAAAAATGTCTCGTCAGACCGCTGAGGACAAATTTTTCTATAGAAAAATGTCTCGTCAGACCGCTGAGGACAAATTTTTCTATAGAAAAATGTCTCCTCAGACCGCTGAGGACAAATTTTTCTATAGAAAAATGTCTCCTCAGACCGCTGAGGACAAATTTTTCTATAGAAAAATGTCTCCTCAGACCGCTGAGGACAAATTTTTCTATAGAAAAATGTCTCCTCAGACCGCTGAGGACAAATTTTTCTATAGAAAAATGTCTCCTCAGACCGCTGAGGACAAATTTTTCTATAGAAAAATGTCTCCTCAGACCGCTGAGGACAAATTTTTCTATAGAAAAATGTCTCCTCAGACCGCTGAGGACAAATTTTTCTATAGAAAAATGTCTCCTCAGACCGCTGAGGACAAATTTTTCTATAGAAAAATGTCTCCTCAGACCGCTGAGGACAAATTTTTCTATAGAAAAATGTCTCCTCAGACCGCTGAGGACAAATTTTTCTATAGAAAAATGTCTCCTCAGACCGCTGAGGACAAATTTTTCTATAGAAAAATGTCTCCTCAGACCGCTGAGGACAAATTTTTCTATAGAAAAATGTCTCCTCAGACTACTGAGGACAAATTTTTCTATAGAAAAATGTCTCCTCAGACTACTGAGGACAAATTTTTCTATAGAAAAATGTCTCCTCAGACCGCTGAGGACAAATTTTTCTGTAGAAAAATGTCTCCTCAGACCGCTGAGGACAAATTTTTCTGTAGAAAAATGTCTCCTCAGACCGCTGAGGACAAATTTTTCTATAGAAAAATGTCTCCTCAGACCGCTGAGGACAAATTTTTCTATAGAAAAATGTCTCCTCAGATAGCTGAGGACAAATTTTTCTATAGAAAAATGTCTCCTCAGACCGCTGAGGACAAATTTTTCTATAGAAAAATGTCTCCTCAGACCGCTGAGGACAAATTTTTCTATAGAAAAATGTCTCCTCAGACTACTGAGGACAAATTTTTCTATAGAAAAATGTCTCCTCAGACTACTGAGGACAAATTTTTCTATAGAAAAATGTCTCCTCAGACTACTGAGGACAAATTTTTCTATAGAAAAATATTCCTCAGACTACTGAGGACAAATTTTTCTATAGAAAAATGTCTCCTCTGGCTACTGAGGACAAATTTTTCTGTAGAAAAATGTCTCCTCAGACCGCTGAGGACAAATTTTTCTATAGAAAAATGTCTCCTCAGACCGCTGAGGACAAATTTTTCTATAGAAAAATGTCTCCTCAGACAGCTGAGGACAAATTTTTCTATAGAAAAATGTCTCCTCAGACCGCTGAGGACAAATTTTTCTATAGAAAAATGTCTCCTCAGACCGCTGAGGACAAATTTTTCTATAGAAAAATGTCTCCTCAGACTACTGAGGACAAATTTTTCTATAGAAAAATTGTTGTTCAGACTACTGAGGACAAATTTTTCTATAGAAAAATGTCTCCTCAGACTACTGAGGACAAATTTTTCTATAGAAAAATGTCTCCTCAGACTACTGAGGACAAATTTTTCTATAGAAAAATGTCTCCTCAGAATACTGAGGACAAATTTTTCTATAGAAAAATGTCTCCTCAGACTACTGAGGACAAATTTTTCTATAGAAAAATGTCTCGTCAGACTACTGAGGACAAATTTTTCTATAGAAAAATGTCTCGTCAGACTACTGAGGACAAATTTTTCTATAGAAAAATGTCTCCTCAGACTACTGAGGACAAATTTTTCTATTGAAAAATGTCTCCTCAGACTACTGAGGACAAATTTTTCTATAGAAAAATGTCTCCTCAGACTACTGAGGACAAATTTTTCTATAGAAAAATGTCTCGTCAGACTACTGAGGACAAATTTTTCTATAGAAAAATGTCTCGTCAGACTACTGAGGACAAATTTTTCTATAGAAAAATGTCTCGTCAGACTACTGAGGACAAATTGTTCTATAGAAAAATGTCTCGTCAGACTACTGAGGACAAATTTTTCTATAGAAAAATGTCTCGTCAGACTACTGAGGACAAATTTTTCTATAGAAAAATGTCTCGTCAGACTACTGAGGACAAATTTTTCTATAGAAAAATGTCCCCTCAGACTACTGAGGACAAATTTTTCTATAGAAAAATTGTTGTTCAGACTACTTAGGACAAATTTTTCTATAGAAAAATGTCTCCTCAGACTACTGAGGACAAATTTTTCTATAGAAAAATGTCTCGTCAGACTACTGAAGACAAATTTTTCTATAGAAAAATGTCTCGTCAGACTACTGAGGACAAATTTTTCTATAGAAAAATGTCTCGTCAGACTACTGAGGACAAATTTTTCTATAGAAAAATGTCTCCTCAGACTACTGAGGACAAATTTTTCTATAGAAAAATATTCCTGACTTCGGTGAACAATTTATAGGAAAATAACCCTCAAACTACTGCACTTTATGCATGGTTAACCTTCTTTATGAGGATTTATAACAGAATGGAACTGACATTTGAAATTCAGTTGTAAGTTAACGTACTATAAGCGTACGTTTCATATACAAATTAAAAAAAAAAAAACTTGAAAAATTACAAAAAAATATTCAAACACAACACCCAACTCTTAACATTGTCAAGCTGTCAATCATTGCAGCATTTGTAAACAATAGAACCGTTAGCAGCAACAATACAATGGCTTGTCCACATGGTGGAGTAGAACTCATGCAAACAAAATGAGTCTGCAGGCTATGCAGCGACGCTGACGTAATGAGCGGCGGGTTGGCTATAAATATACATATTTCCTTTTGGACATTGAATTAAAAAATATCTTCTCGGACTTCATTGTCATTTGAAGTTGGTGAAGTAGGAAAATAAAGATTTGGACATTTATTCTTAGTGGATCTTATTAGGACACCATAATATGTATGTGATCCCAGTAAACCTCATTTCGGATGTCCGAAATCTATGCACAAGTTCGGAAGAATCATCAGACTCTTCGCTCCTATTTCGTTCCGACTTATTTTCGAACTGCTTCCTTCCATTATTCTTCAAGGGAAAATTTTCTTATTTTATAGCTAAAACATATATACAAACTTCTTTGTCTTAGTCACCACCGCCACTTGCCGAAGCAACATTTTATCGTTTTACTTTAAAGTTTATGGCGGTATAATTAAGAAAACAAAAAGGAAACTATGTCAATATCAAATAATAATTAAAGCGATCTAAAATAAATGAACGCTGATAAAAAAAGTGAACAATCAATTGAAACGATAATGCAGCAGCGGCAAGGCAATGAAGAAGAAAAAAACAGAACGCTAAATATCAATTCGTCAGTGCATCCGATGAACGACATCATCAGCAGTACACATGTGCGTGTAATTCTTTTATTTTTCTATTTTTTTTTTTTTTTTTTTTTTTTTTTTTTAATTTCTATAATAAAAAATCGACTATTTCAAAATCGACAACAGATGGTTAGATTGGATTGATGGATGCAGCCGAGCATCGAGCAGCTGTTTTATATTGGGCGAATAAATTGAAATGAGACACA
The DNA here is from genome assembly GCF_047663935.1 of Musca autumnalis. Classification (NCBI taxonomy): domain Eukaryota; kingdom Metazoa; phylum Arthropoda; class Insecta; order Diptera; family Muscidae; genus Musca; species Musca autumnalis. The sequence goes on from NW_027411644.1 coordinate 253,199,546, forward strand.
TACCCACAAAAATTAAAAAGAAACAAAAACACACCATCATTTAATGAAGAATTGAATTGAAATGCATTTGAAATATAAAGCAGCAGAAGAAGAAGTATAACAACAACAAAAAAACGTGGCAATAAAATTAAATTCGAAAAATAAAATTGCTTAACTTAACTATTTAATGTGAGTCGCATCATTGCCGTTTGGTGACACGAGAAGATGGCGGGATCGTGGGTGTATGCGAGTATATTTTATTTAAGTGTCGAATGTCGTATCTCTTGTAAATGCAGTTTTTCCGTCGTTAGTTGGTTAAACTTGTTGATGCGATGAATGCAGAAAATAGAGATAAAATTATTTTATTTAAAAGGGAGAAATGACTTTGGGAAATAAAACAACGAAACGACAAAAATAAAACTGCGGATTACAATATGTATTGAAACTCGAAACTAAGTACATTTTAATATACGACAATGCAATATAATGCCAATCAGAAAAGCAACATGCTCAGAGCAAACATATTTGCGAACAAAATAGACTAAATATGTAAAAATAGATATTACTGCAGTAACCCATATTATGTTGTGTAAGATAAAATATATACTTGCAGCAACAATATATTTTTACACAATTTAATACATGTTATAGGGATATTGTTGAAGAAAATTTGGAAATAATAGGTAATTGCAAATATGCAAAAATATATATTGTTGAAGTAAGCATGCATTTGGTATAAAATATCATATTGACAGAAAATATATAGTTGCTGCAACAATTTTTACATATTAACAATACCCTCGGAAGAGCATTGACATTAAAATACATATACTCAATATTTATTTTATACTATTCCTTCTCGTTTATATTTTTATTTATTTATTTTTTTATTTTATTTATTTATTTATTTTGGTGGGGGAGTGGGTCTTGTAATTCTTGCCTTTAAAATATTACAGCTTTCAGCAAAAGATCATTTTTGTAAACAAAAATAAAACAATGTCTATCCCATCAATTTTTCACTATTGGATACACTGTGTGTAATTTTTTGAGTCATGTTTTATTAACCATATTCTGACTCCACAGTGTGAGAGAACAAAAAACGAGAAGACACGTGTCTCGCCATTTTTCCCTATCTCATCAACTTTCGCGGTTATAGGCCTCCAAAGGTTTGAGGCTTTGATGTAAAAAGGGTCATTTAGTCAGGGTTATATCTTCCAAACCGTTAGGAAATTTAAATTTATCTCAGATGCAAGGTTGTAGCTCTTGTCTTAAAGAACAAGAATTGTGGACACATATAATCCAACAAACTTCATCTGCAAGGTCAAAATCGCCATGGTCAAATTTCTTTTAAAATTTTGTCTCAAGTTTTGTTATACAGCTATCAAACCGATCAAATTTTACGCAAACAACCAACTACAAAAATGTACCTCAGATCTCAAGAAACATCTTTCTAGAATATACGAACTCTGTTGAAACGGATCTTAATGGTCAAAATAGCAAACCAATTTCCAATTTTATCCTCTTTTCTCGGCTTCTGCTCCACAGATTCTAAACCGTTCAAAATTCCAGAAAACAATAAACCACAATATTGTAGTAAAGGCATCAATAAACAACTTTCTGGAACATACGAAATGTCTATGAACGGTTCTTAATGGTAAAAATATCAAAAATCTTTTTGAAAATATCCAATTTGTATACTTTTTATTCCGATTGTTCTTTAAGACAAGAGCTACAACTTTGCCTCTGAGATGAATTCAAATTTCCTAACGGTTTGGAAGATATAGTCCTGACTAAATGACCCTCGCCTATAACCGCGAAAGTTGATGAGATACGAAAAAACGGCAAGACACGTGTCCTCTCTTTTTTGGTCTTCCATCATGCTGCGGTGTCAGAATATGGTTAATAATTTTTGTGTTACACAGTGATAGTAAACAAAAGAATATGATGGAAAATTTACTACACATTCCCTAGGGATACCAACTATCGCATAGTACACTTTCGCTTATTTGAATAAAACCCCTATTGCAATTAATTGTTCAATCACCAAAATACGAAAAGACAAACAAAGAATACCAGGGGCTGGATTCTTGTTCTATGAAATTTTGAAATGAAAACTTTTATAAAGGAAATAAATTTCAAATGAAAAAAATTATAAAGAATAAATATTGCGACCAGCGTCGAGTTGCGTTGCCAGTTGTCTCTGCGACCAAATTTTAAATTTGTATTACATAAAGCGATCGATAATAATTGGGATGTACACTTCTATCGGGGCTATATCAAAACGGGGACCCAACCCACATAGCTCATTTTCAATACCAAACATTCTAGAAGTAATAAAACTTCTGTACCAAATTATAAAGCTCTATCTATATCAAATGTCGTTCGTTGGTAATGACATCAGTTGAGAACGGCTGGACCGATTTGAAATGTTCGTCATAACACAACATAGGTTTTTATGCAAAGAAAATTTGGCCACACCCACTTTTACGCCCATTTTTTTCAATTTTAATATTTTATACAAAAACTACTGAATTTATTTTCCTGAAATTGTCAGGGAATGTAGAGGAATGACCCCCGGTGCAAATAGACTACCTTTTTTGTTGAATTTCGGAAGGGGCGGGGTACTTCCCCTATACCCTATTTCGTTAAAAATGCTATATCTAAATAAAAAGCAAATGTCGTTCGTTGGCCTAAAGACCCGACCATGCTTCCTTTTTTAAATATGTTATATCTCCATTGCCGTGGCAATGTATACTCTATGAATTTAAGAGGTGGTGATGTACCTTCCCACGCCTTTCTTTTAAACGCTATATGTATATACCTAACTTATGATTATATCGGTTTCAGCATTAATTTTGGGAGGCAATGGGATTGTGTCTCTGACCTTAGGTGCATATCTGGAGCCAAAATGCCCACTTTTTTAAATGTGTTATATCTTGAAAACTGATGACCACGACCACTCTTTTCAATACATTATTTTTTCAAAACTACTGAACTTAATTTCATGAAATTCTCAGGAATGTTCAGGAATGTCCCGTAGTCCAAAACAGCGTACGTAAAAATTCCTTTAATAACATTTCCAATCGTTTCGTTTCGTATGTTCCATAGGAACAATACAAAACGAAACATAACCCACGTTGGCCGAGCTCGCTGTTTAGTTTCGTTTTGTTTACATTCGTGAGTGCGAACAAAACGAAAAGCTCCACAAGAGCAGATAGAAAACGGAATAGTACTAAACACATGTGAATAAATCAAAAACGGTTGGTGGTTGATAAAATTCACTGTGGTATGCTGATGCTAACTTATACTCGTAGGGTTGTTAAGCAATCACATGTGTGTGTGTGCCTGAGTGTGCCATTGACCATAACGCACAGCAAAGCATAGCCGAAGTGCATTTCAGCAATCGTACAGTTTTCATCTTTTTACATTGAAAAGTTTGTGGTTTTGTTTTGGTTGTGAGAATGAAACGATTCAGAGAAGCTGAAAAGTTTGTGGCTTTGTGTGATGGGTACGGGAATAGTTTTGTTTATTTCCGCTCATTGGTCCAAAATGCTCTATATTAGTTATTGAATTTCGGGGGCCTATTGTTTTATAATAGCTATATTTGCTAAACTTGTCAATGCATCGGCTTGCAAATTAATTTTCGAGACAACGGTGGTTGCGCCCCAGATCAAATGTTCTCTCTTGGTGCCCGAAAACCCGACCGCGGACATTTCTTAATTATCTCGAAAACTAACAAACCGATTTTAATGAAATTTTATGGAATGTGCCATGGTACATGCAGGCATGAATTTCGAAGGTGGCGCGGTACCTCCCCTATTAAGGAAAACTATATACCCAGCAAAAAAGTCATTACCAAGTAATGACTTTATTCAGTAAATTTTGGCAGTAGTAACTACTAACAAATTGACTGTAAAAGTCATTATTTTTAGATGGGGATGTCATAGGAAGGAAGTACTTCTTTAAATATGTTTCTTAATTACATATTTAACCACATACCGGTAGTCGAAAAAAAACTAAAGACTAGAACAATTGACGTGAAATTATATTCAAATTCAACACACCAAATTTGTTTGTTATTTTGTTCTTTTATTTCGCTCCCTGCTAGTTTTGAACACACGAACTTCTGATTTGTAGCCAAACACACTACACACTAGGCCACTCGTACGAACAGTAAGGATTGTTTAAACACATCCATGTACATCAACATTTCATCGTAATTTTGTGAACAAAAAAACTCCCATGCCGACAGTGAGCTTTGAACACACAACCCTAGGATTTGTAGTCCGACACACTAGCTCTGTGTAAACCATTATATATGTACTTCTTGATAATGCGGAGTGTAATGAGCACTCATTGCTCGGTAATGCATGAAGTAATGATATGTGCTTACCAAACTTTTGCTGGGTATTTACAAATGCCCTTAAATGGTGAAGTTCAACGGTCCATCAGCCATGAAAAACTAAAAACATACGTCTCAATAAGCGGGGGAATTCGACTTTACCTTTCTTCTTCAAGAGAATTTTCACAGCCACAACATTTTCCATTTCGATAGGACTTGCAAGCAAAATCGCGAAAACCAAAAATGTGAACTTTGACCGCGATATATTTAAAAATCCCTCCACCGATTTTTTCTTGTTTTTGGATTTTTTCATCTATGAACATTGCTGTTTCAGCATCCGCATAAACTTGGTAAAACCTACGAAAATATCATAAAGGTCAATCTTGTGGAGAATTTTCACTGCTACCACATTGCGGTCTCCCAGCAAAATCGTGAAGACCTTAAAAAGCCTAAACAGGTGAACATTGAGGGCAATTTTTTTAAAAAGCGCCCGTCGATTTTTTGTTATTTGTTGTTTCCCATCTATGAACATTGCAGTTTCAGAATCCGCGAAAACTTTCCAGGTGTAAGCTAATTTCATTTAAAGAGCACCGTGATGTACAATTTTAGCAATATTTCAAAAACAATATAAAATCAATTATTTTGCAAGCATTGCACATTTCTGCAACAAGTGTTATTTTACGCCAACAAAAAGAATGCACGATATTTAAAATGGACATGAAGTAACAATAAACACAATAGAGCTGTGAAGTTTTGAAATGTCATTAATTGCCACGTTGTTGTTTTTGTTATTCATATAAAAGGCCATAAAAATAAAAACAATAAAAACAATAAAAACAAATAATGAATATCGTCATTATAGATCAATGCATGAATGGACAATAGAGTAGAAATATTTCAAAACTTAAATGAAATGTTTTCTTTGAAAGCCTTGCAGCAGCAACAACAACAACGGCACATATTGCAACAACAGCTGAAATGCAGTAAAGTTTTTTTATTTTTCTTTTGTTATAGTAGTAAGTAACTGGTTATGGGACAGGTTACATGGATTTGTAACCATGTTTTAAATTTTTTTACAGACCATAACTAATTTGTAATGTGTATGGTTGTCGTCTGTCTGTCACACCACGGCCATATTCGTCGTGTTGTAAAGATTAGATTTAAGCGATTTTCATAATTTTAATTGATTAATGGCAAATCTGGTTACCCAGTCCCTGGTGACGGCGTGCACGCATTTTATGGCCTTTGTTTATGATTTTTCTCACCGTTTAATTGAGTTGTTGTGGTGTTGTGCAAATTCACATGATAATTTGTCCATGATATGTTTATTGTCAATATTATAAGAATTTTTTTATGGTCAAATATTAGGTCTAGTTTTTATTGCATGTTTATAGTAAGTCCTTAACCCAAAACTCTTTCATGAAATTTATATAGAAGTACATAGTTGTTTCGAAATTTATTCAAATATAAAGGAGAACAACCACCGAACCTTGAAAAGTCACCGTCACCCATGAAAGTGTTTAGCAAATATTTTACCTGGTCAAATTTTGTTTTGAACGAAAAGCAAAAGTAATGAACTTGAAATATATTTGCTCAGACATTAACAACACATGACGGTTCGAAAAGAACAAATAAATCACAAGTTCTTCTGTACATTCCAAACAAAATATTTAGTAATAAAATACAATTTAATTTTTATACAAACCAGGAAGCGCAACAAATTCAAAATTTTTTAGGGTTGTGGTCATCACATCACAGAAATGTTATGCATTACCCCCAGAGCATCTTATTCAATTACGGGTTCATTGTTGTTACGTTTTTTTGTTTATTGATAAGAGAGGTTACTTACCTAAAAAGAGAAGTAGAAAAAAAAACAGAATTTTATTAGTCACATATTGTCGTAAAAAATAAATATTTCTCAAAGGTCATAAAAATAATATAATTGAATTGAAATTTGTAATCAAAGTGACCTCACACAAGATCAGACGCAAACACACATTTTTTTATACAAATTTTTTATTTTGTTGTCGTGTTTTCATTCAAAAGTCTATTCAACCTGGAAGTTATTATTAAATTAGATATTTACTTTTTTGTATTCTCGAAATAAACGTGAGTATGATTAAGAGATTTTTTCAAATTTATTACTGTAAAAAAAAACAATTTATTTTGTTGGCGATTGAGGCAAAATTTGTTACACTACTTCTGGTCAACCTGCATGCCGTCGTGGTTATTGATGCCTTGAGGCTTTAATATATTAAACAGCAATATTTTATAAATATAATTAAATGTTCTGAAATATGAGAGGCTATTGAACATAGACGAACTGAAGTGAGGCTTTTTACAGTGTTGTATTTAACTTGCTATGGTTCATGTCTGTTTAGTTCAAATCCAGTAACTCATTTTTAACACAGTTGCAGTTGACCAATCAAACTGAAACTTTGCACACTTTTCAGATTTGGGTGACAATACATGAATATTGTTACAAAACCAATATGGGTCCATTTTTTCCTATAGCCCCCACAATTTCTGGTGTTTTTAGGATTTTGTCTTCATTTTTTGTCCGAATTTGATGTAACTTGGCATTTGGTGTTTTCGATGGTGCAGAAACTCCCCCACCAAAAGTTGTGGACATGAGTCAGATTTTGGTGTAGCCCCCATATAACGGTACCACTCGATTTCAGGCAATTTAAAGTTTAAATCTACATTTTTGTCCTAAATTGACTGTAATTTGGCTATGGACTTCTCAGTGGTCAAAAACTGTATTTACTAAAAAAAAAATTAATTAAAAAAAATTAAATTTCAGTGTTTTATTTATTAATGCACTTAAAACTTAAAACTATTTTCTTCCTCATGATGGAATCTCTCAAATAAAACGCTTACATTTAAATTAAAAATGATGGCAAAATTAAACGACATCAGCTAGTTAGGCATAAGTCTTCTTCCTATCGCCTACAAGATAGTGTCAGGGATATTGTGCGAACGACTAAAGCCAATGGTCAACGAAATAATTGGACCATACCAATGTGGCTTTAGGCCTGGCAAGTCCAGGTAAATATCTGGTATTTACCCTGCGGCAAATCCTAGGGAAGACCCAAGAGATGCAGATCGACACATATCACCTTTTTGTCGATTATAAAACAGCATTCAAACAGTCCCCTCCGATCAATGTCTGAATTTGGTATCCCCGGCTTTGTAAAATGACTCCAACTGGCACAAGATCTTCAGTTAAAATAGGAAAGAACATCTCCAAAGATTTTTGTACCAAAAGAGGTTTCAGGCAAGGAGACAGCCTTTCGTGTGATCTTCTCAACATCCTGTTAGAAAAGGTTATACTAGAGGCAAACATCAAAAGAAGTGGCACAATCTACACCGATAGCCACATGTTACTTGCTTATGCTGATGATATAGACATCATGGGACGATCAGTATAAGAAGTAACCGATACCTTTATGAAGGTCGAAGGAGAATCTGCTAAAGTGGGTCTGGCGGTAAACGGCGGGAAGACCAAACTGATGGTGTCGACGCGCAATGCGTCCATTGAGATCGGACCACCGCCGTAAACACAACAAACGACATCAGATGTGAAATAAAAAGAAGAATTGTATTGGCCAACAGATGCTACTTTGGCTTTAGTAAGCGCTTTAAAAACAAAGCCACAACTCGTCAAACAAAAATAACGCTTTACAAAACACTGATACTACCCGCGCTGATGTATGGTTCCGAAGCCTGGCTACTTGCGCAAGCAAATAAGGCAGTGCTTGGCGTGTTTGAGAGAAAAATTCTTCAAAAGATCTACGGACAGATCTGTGTTGACGGTGAATATCGACGTCGTATGAACCACGAGCTGTAGCAGCTATACAACGACATCAATATATTTAAACATATCGAGATGCAGCGATTGCGTGGCTAGGCCATATAATAAGAATGAGCGATGCTGAACCCGCTAAAAAGGCGTATAAATTCGAGCTACATGGCGGTGCACGCAGAATTGGCAGGCCAAAGAATAGAAGGCGCTAACAAGTGGATGAAGAGATGACAAGGCGCGGAATTCCAAAAAGCGAAGCACGAAACAGAGAGAATTGGAGATCTTTTCTTAGTTCGGTCTATGGAACAAATGTTCTATAATGGGCCAGCTAAGTAAGTAAGTAAGTAAGTAAGTAAGGTTAAGTGACAAATTAAAATAAAATACTGAAACTTAATTTTTTTATATTTTATTTTACTCTAAATCCGTTACGTTATGTACTGGGGACACCCGTGGTGAAAATAGACTATATATTTTGTTGAATTTCGGAGAGGGCGGGGTACCTCCCCTATACCCTACTTAAAAAACGTTCTAGCACGCCCACTTTTTGAAATATGTTATAAATCCAAAACTACTGAACCAATTTTTCTGAAAATATCAGAGAATATGCAGGAAGGACCCGTGCTGAAAATAGGTTACATAGTTTGTTCGAATGGGGCGGGATACCTACCCTATGCCATATTTTTTAAAAACGCTATTTTAGCAAAACTGGCGAACGTTTCGGTGAGAAAATTAATTTGCGAGGCAATGGTGGTTGTGTCTCCGATCCTAGGTACTTATTTGGGGCCTAAAGACCCGACCACGCCCACTTTTTAAAATATGTTATATATCCAAAACTTCTCAACCGATTTTCTTGCAAATTTCAGAGAATGTAAAGGGATGACCAGTGGTGAAAATAGGTGAAATATTTAGTTGAATTTCGGGGGAACGGGGAACCTCCCCCAGGTCCTATTTTTTCAAAACGCTAATTTTGCAAAAATTAAGAACGTATCGGTTAGCAAATAAATTTACGAGGCAATAGTGACTGAATCTCCGACCCTGAGTACCTTTTTGGGGCCTAAATACCCGACCACGCCCACTTTTTTTAAATATTATGTATCTCTGAAAATACCGAACCAATTTCCCTGAAAATTTCAGAGAATATGCAAAGATGACCCCTGGTGCAAATAGGCTATATATATTGTTGAATTTCGGAGGGGGAGGGGAACCTCCCTTAGGCCCAATTTTTTCAAAAACGCTATTTTTGTACATTTTGCGAACGTATCGGTGGTTGTGTCTCCCACCCTAGGTCCTTATTTGGGACCTAAAGGCCCGACCATGCTTTCTTAAATATGTTATATCTCCAAAACTTCATGTAATTTTCAGACCATGCACAGTGTTGCCGCGTGGACAAAAATCACAAAATGTGATGTTAACTTTTACATATGTTTATGTTTTTTTCTTACAGTAAACACATCCGATACAAGGAATCTGAAAGAATTTTGTCGATATGTGCATCCATAATGAAGTTATAGCTCTTTTAATATGAAAAATATTTCCCAGGTAATCAAAGGCGATAATCATATGAAAATTAGACGACATTTAAAATAACATTTTCTGAAAAATTTGTTGATAATACTAAAAGATTTGGATGGGGATTTGATGAGTGGGCTATAAATGTAACATTTTAGTAATTTTGTTTTTTCAAAATAGTCTGGCTTAATTCCATTGTTGTTGTTTTAATATTTTAAAACAAATATTTTATTAGTGGAAAAGATTTGGCATTGTTCGCCAAGGGGTAAGGCAGGGAATACTATAGTTTCGATCCACGCCACTGGATCTCATCAGTTCCCTTGTTTCTTGTTTGTGGATATTCTCCACCGAAGTTATTTTTCAATAACTTCTTCAACAAGAAACTTTTTATACCCAAACATCAATCGTCAGCTCGAAGTATAAAGGTAAGCAAAGAAAAAAGTTCAATGAGAAGTTTTTCCTTGGCAACCTCATACAACTCCGACGAAAGTGTCTGCGAAAACAATTCAAACCTCTTCCACTTGTATGTGTCGTCGAATTTCGACAATTGCACACACCAAAATTTGGTTGGTCTGCTTTACAGCAAAAACAACACACGTCGTGCCAGTGTCTTCAATTTGAAGCATTGTGGCGTTTTTTTTTATTGGGATAGCGTTTGCAATTTTGTTTTTTCAAAATGTAACATTTTAGTACAAAAAGTTGACATTAACTGCGCCCATGTGCAGTATGTACCATTATCAAGAAATCAAAATTTAAATTTGATAAAAAATTCAAAATTCTTAATATTTAGTAGAGCAGATCTTTTGATTGCCACCTTGGCTCCTGTTTTCCGTTATTTGGACATCTCTTCCAAATCAAAATGTGTAAAAACATTCTGCCCATCCCTGCAAATTTACGAAAATCGGTGAAACTACTCGGGGGCATAAGAAAATATCAAATATATGAAGGCTATTCGATTAAAATTGACCGAGTTATAGCAACATCGGGGAAAGATATACACTCCACGTCAGTAGAATAGAACACCTAATTTTTTGTTAATGTTAGCGTATTTATCCCAAAACGAATGAATCTACGATTTTAATCTTGTAGGGATTTAAAGCCTATGATTTTCCGTATCAATCACAGAAAGAATTATGTTTCTAGCTTTTCGCGAAATGATTTTCTGATCATTTTTCCGATAGCACTATGAAAAATAGGCATTTATTTTCGGTCATCAGGATAGAACAGTCATTTTATTTTCGCGAATTGTGGAGATATTAACGCGGAATTTTCTTTCAGTCGATAAAGCGGGGCTTTCTAATCATTTTTCACCAATAAACCCATATAAATAATTCCGCGGACGCCGAAATAGCAGCGTAAACGGGTTTAAATTGACAGACAATTAAAACATCTCGGAATATTAATAAGAGTCGCGCAGCTATGTCATATTTCTTCACAATAAGATAGAACATGACACAGAGAACCTCGACGGATACAATCGAGTGCTTCGGATGCTGAAAAGATGGAACATTTTCAAAATGAGTATGAAAAAAGTTAAAATTTCTTATAAAAACCTTGATTTTTTTCTACAATAAAATGATTTTTCCGCGAACAAGTCTGCCGTTTAAAGGTTTGGACATGTGCTCCACATTTAGAGGAAGATAATCTGATATGAAAACATCCGCTATTTTAATACACTGAGCGAAATTTTAGTAATTTTTAAAAGCAACTTACGCAACCTAAAACCTCAATTTCCATGACTGTGTTTTCCCGCGAAAACGGGGCTTTTACAGTTATAAAAACGACTAATTCGTAAAATCCGGTATGGAGAGCTTAACCTGGTCCATTATTATTGGAACATAAACTATTGAGAACAGTCGCGGACGCCGAAATAAGAACACATATAAAATGCAAAGTCCAAAGGATGTGTTCAATTTAAAAAATGTGCTAAAATTTCGCTCAGTGTATTAAAATAGCGGATGTTTTCATATCAGATTATCTTCCTCTAAATGTGGAGCACATGTCCAAACCTTTAAACGGCAGACTTGTTCGCGGAAAAAATCAAGGTTTTTATAAGAAATTTTAACTTTTTTCATACTTATTTTGAAAATGTTCCATCTTTTCAGGATCCGAAGCACTCGATTGTATCCGTCGAGGTTCTCTGTGTCATGTTCTATCTTATTGTGAAGAAATATGACATAGCTGCTCGACTCTTGTTAATATTCCGAGATGTTTCTATTGTCTGTCAATTTAAACCGGTTTACGCTGCTATTTCGGCGTCCGCGGAATTATTTATATAATTTTATTGGTGACAAATGATTAGAAAGCCCCGCTTTATCGACTGAAAGAAAATTCCGCGTTAATATCTCCACAATTCGCAAAAATAAAATGACTGTTCTATCCTGATGACCGAAAATAAATGCCTATTTTTCATAGTGCTATCGGAAAAATGATCAGAAAATCATTTCGCAAAAAGCAAGAAACATAATTCTTTCTGTGATTGATACGGAACATTATAGACTTTAAATCCCTACAAGATTAAAATCGTAGATTAATTCGTTTTGGGATAAATACGCTAACATTAGCAAAAATTTAGGTGTTCTATTCTACTGACGTGAAGTGTATTGGGGGCTATATCCAAATCTGGACCGATTTTTGTGAAAATTGGTAGAGCTACTCAGGGGCCTAAGAAAATACTACATATTAAATTTTAAGGGTATTCGATCGAAATTGACTGAGTGTTACAAAATCGGGGAAAGATATATATGGGGGCTATATCCAAATCTGAACCGATATGGACCATAGTTGAAATTTGTCATTCCTATGTCTTTATAAGTACTTGTGCAAAAATTCATCAACCAAGGTCAACTCCTTCTATTTTTGTCCACTTTTGTATGGAAGCGGCAACACTGTGTGTCCCCTGGTGAAAATAAGCTATATATGTATTTTGTTGAATTTCGGCGGAGCGGGGTTTGAAAATTAATTCGATAGACAATGGTGGTTGTGTCTCCGACACTTAAGACCCGACCACGCCCACTTTTAAAATATGTTATATCTCCAAAAATCCCAAACCGATTTTCATGTCAATTTCAGATGGTGTACATGAATGTCCCTTGCTGAAAATAGGCTCTGTATATATTTTGTTGAATTTTGGAGGACCGGATTAACCCCTGTGCCTATTTTTTTAATACGCTATATATGTAAAACATACGAACGTGTCCGTTTCCCCGACCCTGGGTACATATTCCCCCGATTCTTGAAGGATTTAAGAAGCAATCCACGTTTAGATTTCAGACAAACACTTCCAGTTATACTATTCCAAGAGATGAAATAAATGCATGCCTCAAGTCATCAGTTCTTTGGCGGTATGTTAAAATTACATATCCACACGAACATTTTTGAAGATTTTGTATTTATAGTCACTTACAGATCCCGACTAATTAGCGATGCAAGAAAAATACAATTGACTTAAGAAAAGGTATCATAAAACTGCTTCAAGGTCCAGCAAGGCGGACGGGGTCGGCTAGTATTTTTATATTTTTGTATGTTTTGTTTTTGTATTTTTATATTTTTTTATATTTTATTTTTTTTATTTTATTTTGTATTTTATATCTTTTATATTTTACATATTTTATATTTTATGTTTTATATTTTATATTCTATATCTTTTATATTTTACATATTTTATATTTTTATATTTTTAAATTTTTGTATTTTTTTTTTTGTTTTTGTATTTTTATATTTTTTATATATTGTATTTTATGTTGTATATTTTAGATTTCATATTTTATTCTTTTATTTTATATTTTATAATTTATACTTTACGTTTTATATTTTATTTTATATTTTAAATTTTATATTTTATAATTTTATATGTTATAATTTGTATTTTATATCTTATATTTAGATCTAATTTTCATTACTATAATTTCACAATTATCACAAGATTTTTTTTTACCACATTCAATTCCATATTCATTTTTGTGTGCAATATATCAGCCTACTTGCTCCGCACATTTGTTATTGTTACAACCAACTGGAAACCCACATCTTTATAAATTAAGAAGCGGTTTTTAAGAGGAGGAGTGAGAGGAAGAAAAAAAGAATTGAAATCATGATTACAGAAATAGCCATGAGTTAACAGCTTGTGGTAGTTATGGTGATGATGACGATGATATTTTTTCGTTCGTTGGCTGATTTACAATTGTCAAGGAAATGTAACAAAACTTAATTTTTTACCAATCCACTCCTTAACACACAGAAACAAACACACATAACCAGACTGAGTATCTGCAACAGGAAATGTAAAGATAAAATATGATGAAATTTGTTATTTCGTCACCAATCTGCTGTTACCATTTTGAATGTATATTCAAATATTGTTACAATTTGGAAATTCGACAGCAAAAAAAAAAAAATACGATTGATAAGGAACAAGTAATAATTTCCCGTTTAACATGCCCGGGCGATGATGAAATCCACTTGTTTGTCAAGTAGACATACAACAATGCATATCGATTCCAAAAGTCATTAAATCGATTTCTAAATAAGAAGAAAACAAATCATAAATAACAAAACTGACAATTTCAATTGCAATTAACCATTGTTGATGGTTGGATAGAGGGATGGATGGATGGGTAACATAGCGGCGGCTTCACATTTTGAGATCTTATCAATGGAAGTCTTTGTTTGAAGTTTGTTTTTTTTTCCTTGCTGCTGATGCAACCTTATTGATGTTGTTGCTACTGCTCATGCACTTTTAGTTACTTGAAGCTTCTGTTGTGAAGTTTTTTTTTTTTTTTTTTGCTTTGAAATACTTGCTCTGTATTCAAATTAAACTTTGAAGTACTAAACGAGTTCGCGTTCGTGTTGATGATAATGACATTTTATTAGTTGTAATTATGTCTGTCAAATTATTGTTGGCAGCTACTTAAAAAAAGTTATAACAATGCAACATGTTTAACAAAGTGTTTCAAAATTTACATACAAATAAATTTCCTTTTTGGAAAACATTGACTTTTTGGAAAACATTGATACATGAGCATAATCACTTTGGCAAACTAACGGATAATTTTGAGAAATTCAATGGTAAATTATAGTAATTAGGAGTAGAGAAATAGTTTATTCAACCCAGTAGGTTTAGTGACTTTATGGTTGTTTATAATTTCAACGATGTTGATGGGATAACGAAATATGGAAAAACCCCATACCCCGTGATTGCGTGGGAATTGAGCATTAGAAAAAGAGGTTTGTAGACAAATTGAAGCGAATATTTATAGATAAGCTGAAAGGAGTCTTTAAAAATAAGCCGATGTAATTCATTATGTAAGAACTGAAGGACGTATTTATAGACGAGCTAAGAGAAGTCCTTTTGGACGACTAAGGTAAGTCTTTATGGAAGAACTGAAGCGCCTCTTATGAACGACCTTAAGGGAGTTTCTATAAAGGGATTCTAATAAGTGTACTTCGGGTAAACCTTTTAGGTACATGGAAATGGAGCACCTGGAGGGACAAAGTGAAGGTAAAAAGGGATTAAACATTATTGTTATGACACAAAAATACGTTTAGTAGAACCAAAATGTGCTTCTACACAGACGAGTAATAAGTATGCCTTTACACAGACGAACACAACTGGGTGTCGAGCTTCGACGCGATAGGTGTTGGTTTTATGTAGACCGTGGGCGATGTATGGGGTAAAAGGTACCAAACAACCGTATTGACCAACTATAATATGCTTAGTGAAGGATTTATTATCTTACATTTCAAGTGGACACGGACCTACCTTCTGCCCTTGGTGTCACCTTGGGAACAAACTTCCAATACTCGCTAAAAAATAAAAACTTGAACTTGAAAAATTCGACATGCCTACGAGGGGAATGCAAATTTTACGAGGAATGAAACCTCATACTGATTGTTAATGTGCAGCCATATTCTTCTGTACATATATTTAACGGAATCTGCAAGCTGATAAATATACTATTCAAAGCATGTGGAAGGAGTGACCTTCTTACGATTTCCTTTAGATAGAACTCCATTTTACGGTCTATTATAGATAGAAGACCCTTTTTACGCCATCCTATAGAAAAAGATTTTTTTACGGTCTCCTATAGATAAAATACTTTTTTAGGGTCTCATGTAGATATAATAATCGTAAAAAGGTCTTCTTTTTATAGGAGACCGTAAAAAGGTTTTCTTTCTTTAGGAGACCGTAAAATATGTGCTTTATATAAGAGACTGTAAAATGAGGTAGCTAATATAAAGCATATCTTTTACGGTCTCCTTAAGAAAGACTTTTTACGGTCTCCTATAAAAATACCTTTTTATAAAAAGAAGGTATTTTTGGCGGTAAAAATACGTTTTTACGGTATCATACAGGGAAAAAACCTTTTTACGGTCTACTATAAAAAGAAGACCTTTTTACGGTCCTCCATACATAACATACCTTTTTACGGTATCCTATAGAAAGAAAACCATTTTACGGTCTCGTATAGAAAGAAGACCGTTTTGAAGGTCTCTTATAGACAGAAGACCTATTTTACGGTCTCTTAAAGATATGTAGAAGACCTGTTTAGAAATATCTTCTTATTACGGTATCTATAGTAGAAGTCCGCTTTACGGTTTCCTATAGAAAGAAGACCTTTTTAAGGTCTCATATGTGTAGAATACCAATGTCAATAATACAATATCCTATAGATAAAATACCTTTTTACGATTTCCTATAGATAAAATTGCTTCTTACGGTATCATACGGAAAAAACCTTTACGGTCTCCCATAAAAAGAAGACCATTTTACGGTCACCTATAGATAACATACCGTTTTACGGTCTCATATAGTCTTTCTACGTTGTCCTATAGATTGAAAGCTCTTCTACAAAAAGAAGACCTTTTTACGGTCTCCTGTAGATAGAAGACTTCTTATGTTCTCTGTTATAGACAGAAGACGGTCCCCTAAAAATAGAAGCCCATTTTACGGTCTGCTATAGAAAAAATACCTTTTTACGTTCTCCTATATATAGAAGATCTTTTTACAATCTCTTATAGGCAGAAGCCCTTTTTGCGGTCTCCTAAAAATAGAAGATCTGTTTACGGTATCCTATAGAAAGATAGTCTTATTACACTATCTATAGATAGGAGACCCCTTTACGGTCTCCTGTAGAATGAATACGTTTTCACGGTCTCCTGTATCTGTAGAAGACCACTTACGTTATCCTATAGAAAAAACACCGGTCTCCCATAAAAAAAGACCTTTTTACGGTCTTCTATAGTAAGACTTTTCTACGTTATCCTATAGAAGGAAGACCTTTTTAAGTAATCCTATAGATAGATCTTTTTATATCATCCAATATATAGAAGGTATTTTCACGGTCTCTTATAGACAAAAGACCTTTTTAGGGACTCCTAAAGATAGAAACCTGTTTACGTTCTCTAATAGACAGAAGACCGCTTTACTGTCTCCTAAAAATAGAAGATCTGTTTACGGTCTCCTATAGATAGATGGTCTTATTACACTATCTATAGATAAAAGACCCCTTTACGGTCTCCTGTAGAAAGAAGAAGTTTTTACGGTCTCCTGTATCTGTAGAAGACCATTTACGGTATCATATAGATACAACACATTTTAACGGTATCATACGGAAAAAACTTCTTACGGTCTCCCATAAAAAGAAGGCCTTTTTACGGTCTCCTATAGTCAGAAGACCTTCTCCAGTTATTTATAGGAAGAAGACCTTTTTAAGTTATCCTATAGATAGATATTTTTACATCATCGAATATATAGAAAGTCTCTTCACGGTCTCTTATAGACAAAAGACCTTTCAGGGCCTCCTAAAGATAGAAACCTGTTTACGGTCTCCTATAGAAAGAAGACCTTTTTTAAGTTATCCTATGGATAAATCTTTTTGCATTATCCTATAGATAGAAGATCTTTATACGGTCTCTTATAGACAGAAGATCTCTTTAGAGTCTCCTAAAAATAGAAGAGCTGTTTACGGTCTCCTATAGAAAGATGGTCTTATTACAGTATCTATAGATAGAAGACCGCTTTACGGTCTCCTATAGAAAGAAGACGTCTTTACGTTCATATGTAGAAGACCATTTTACGATATTCTGTAGATAAAATACCTTTTTAAGGTATCATAAAGAAAAAGAAACCGTTTTACGGTCACCTATAAAAAGAAGACCTTTTTACGGTCTCCTATTGATAACATACTTGTTTACGGTCTCTTATAGTAAGAAGACTATAGATAGATCTTTTTGCGCTTTCCTACATATAGATAGAAGATCTTTTTACGGTCTCCTGTAGACAGAAGACCTTTTTACGGTCTCCTAAAAATATAAGACCTGTTTACAGTCGTCTATAGAAAGGTGGTATAGATAAAAGACCCCATTACGGTCTCCTGTAGAAAGAAGAAGTTTTTACGGTCTCCTGTATTTGTAGAAGATCCTTTTACGTTATCCTATAGATCAGATACCTTTTAACGGTATCATACGGAAAAAAACTTCTTACGGTCTCCCATAAAAAGAAGACCTTTTTACGGTCTCCTATATTAAGAAGACTTTTTTCCGTTATGCTATAGGAAGAAGACCTTTTTAAGTTATCCTATAGATAGATCTTTTTACACCATCGAATATATAGAAGGTCTCTTCACGGTCTCTTATAGACAGAAGATCTCTTTAGGGTCTCCTAAAAATAGAAGAGCTGTTTACGGTCTCCTATAGAACGATGGTCTTATTACAGTATCTATAGATAGAAGACCGTTTTACGGTCTTCTATAGAAAGAAGGCCTTTTTATGGTCTCATATGTGTAGAATACCAATGTACAATATCCTATAGATAAAATACCTTTTTACGATTTCCTATAGATAAAACTGCTTCTTACGTTATCATACGGAAAAAACCTTTACGGTATCCCATTAAAAAAAAGACCATTTTACGGTCTCCTATAGATAACATACCTTTTTATGGTCTAATCCTATAGATTGAAGGCTCTCCTACAGAAAGAAGACCTATTTACGGTCTCCTGTAGATAGAAGACTTTTTACGTTCTCCTATTGATAGAATACCTTTTTACAATCTGTTGTAGACAGAAGACGGTCTCCTATAGAAAAAAGACCTTTTTACGTTCTCCTATATATAAAAGATCTTTTTACGGTCTCTTATAGGCATAAGCCCTTTTTACGGTCTCCTAAAATAGAAGATCTGTTTACGGTCTCCTATAGAAAGATGGTCTTATTACACTATCTATAGATAAAAGACCCCATTACGGTCTCCTGTAGAAAGAAGAAGTTTTTACGGTCTCCTGTATTTGTAGAAGACCCTTTTACTTTATCCTATAGATCAAATACCTTTTAACGCTATTATACGGAAAAAAACTTCTTACGGTCTCCCATAACAAGAAGACCTTTTTACGGTCTCCTATAGTAAGAAGACTTTTTTTCCGTTATCCTATAGGAAGATCTTTTTAAGTTATCCTATAGATAGATCTTTTTACACCATCGAATATATAGAAGGTCTCTTCACGGTCTCTTATAGACAAAAGACCTTTTAGGGCCTCCTAAAGATAGAAACCTGTTCACGGTCTCCTATAGAAAGAAGACCTTTTTTTTAAGTTATCCTATGGATAGATCTATTTGCATTATCCTATAGATAGAAGATCTTTTTACGGTCTCTTATAGGCAGAAGATCTCTTTACGGTCTCCTAAAAATAGAAGACCTGTTTACGGTCTCCTATAAAAAGATGGTCTTATTAAAGTATCTATAGATAGAAGACCGCTTTACGGTCTCCTATAGAAAGAAGACGTTTTTACGTTCATATGTAGAAGACCATTTTACGATATATTGTAGATAAAATACCTTTTTAAGGTATCATAAAGAAAAAGAAACCGTTTTACGGTCACCTATAAAAAGAAGACCTTTTTACGGTCTCCAATAAAAAGAATACCTTTTAAAGGTTTCCTATAAAAAGAATTCCTTTTTACGGTCTCCTATAGATAACATAACTTGTTTACGGTCTCTTATAGTAAGAAGACTATAGATAGATCTTTTTGCGTTCTCCTATAGATAGACGATCTTTTTACGGTGTCTTGCAGACGGATGACCTTTTTATAGTATCCTAAAAATATAAAACCTATTTACGGTCTCCTATAGAAAGGTGGTCTTATTACAGTATCTATAGATCAGGGGCGAGCTTCTTTGCTTTTTTGTATAGTGAGGGCGCCCACTGAGTTGTTTTTGCATTTGCTTCTCTCCCTCACGTACAGTGTAAGTGTACATAAACAAACGATGAATATCATGTGGTTGTTGTTTTTTTCACCCATGCATAGGCATATGCTTTAGTATTGATGGAAATATTGTGGTCGACACTGCTATAGATAGAGACTGTTTTACGGTCTACTATAGAAAGAAGACGATTTTACGGTCTCCTTTATGTTTTTACAATAACGTATGGATAACATACCTTTTTAAGGTATCATACAGAAAAAAAAAAATTTATACGGTCTTCTATAAAAAGTAGACCTTTTTATGGTCTCCTATATTAAGAAGACCTTTTTAAGTTATCCTATAGATACGAGGGCGGTTCGGAAACTTCTTAGCCTATCAATGAAAGAGAATAGTTAGTTTTTCAAAAATATTTTTAATTTTCAATATAATCTCCTGAAACTTCAATACACTTAGTCCAACGCTTTTCTATCAATTCTATCCCTTGATTAAAATAGTTTTCCTCAAGGTCTTCAAAATAGTGGTTTACAACTGTAATTGCATCTTCATTTGAGGTAAAACGCTTGCCAGCAAGGAATTTTTTTAGATTTGGGAACAAGTAAAAGCCACTGGGAGCTAAATCAGGAGAATAAGGTGGGTGGTCAAGCAACTCGTACTTTAATTCGTTGATTTTAGCCATTGTTAAAACACTCTTGTGCGCTGGTGCGTTGTCTTGATGAAAAATTATTTTTTTGTGTTGTAAGCCAGGACGTTTTTCTCGAATTTGTACATTTAATTGGTCCAAAGGTTGCAATAGTACTCCGAATTTATTGTTTTACCCTTTTGCAGATAGTCAATCAATAAAATACCTTTGAAGTCCCAAAAAAAACCGTTGCCATAACCTTACCAGCCGATTGAATTGTTTTTGCCTTCTTTGGGGCACTTCCTCCAGCTCCAGTCCATTGTTTGGATTGTTCTTTTGTCTCTGGAGTATAGTGGTGGATCCATGTCTCATCAACAGTTATGAAACGACGCTTAAAATCCATTTTATTTCGCTTAAAACGATCCAAACAAGCTTGAGAAATGTTCATTCTTATGCGTTTTTGATCGACTGTTAACAAATGCGGCACCCATCTTGCAGAAAGATTTTTCATCTGTAGTTCTTCATGCAAAATGAAATGGACTCCATCATTTGAGATGCCCATGATATTAGCAATTTCCCGCACTTTTTTTCGTCGATCATTGAATACCATATCATGCACTTTGGCTACAATTTCTGTTGTTGTTGCTGTTTTTGGACGTCCAATACGTGGTTCATCTTCAATGCTTGTACGACCACGTTTAAATTCAGCAACCCAATTTCTTACTGTTGCATATGAAGGAGCACTTTCACCTAACACATTCACCATATCATTATAAATTTCTTGTCCCGATAAACCTTTTTTATGTAAATATTTAATGACAGCACGCATTTCTAATTTTTCCATTGTAAAAAAATTGCGGATGCGTCTTTTTTTGAACACCTGTTTCTATATAAAGGAGTTGCCAGATCGAAACAAAATTTAAAATGTGTTCATAACAGAGATGAAAGTTTCCAAAACACTTAACTTTTTGTGCTAGGCTAAGAAGTTTCCGAACTGCCTCGTAGATCCTTTTACGTTCTACTACAGATAGAAGATCTTTTTACGGTCTCCTATAGAAAGAAACCCGTTTGCGGTTTCCTATAGAAAAAGATACCATTTTTGCGGTCTCGTATATAAACAGGCCTTCTTATGTTCTCTTATATGACTAAAATACATTTTTACATTATTTCACGGTCTTCTGCGGATAGAAAATCTTTTTACGATATTCTATACAAAGAAGATATTTTTCCTGTCTTCTATACATAAAAAAGCTTTTGACGATCTACTATAAACAGAAGACATTCTTACGGTCTTCTCTGGATAGAATCCTTTTCTACGGATGTTTTATGACCTTCTATAGATAGAGAATCTTTTACGGTTTTCGTTACCTAGAAGATCTTATTAAGATCTTCTTCAAATAGAAAAATAAGGTTTCCTCTCTTATTATGGTGTTCTGACTTTTAGACTTTTTAAACTTCCCCTAGTTAGTTAAATAAATGCTATTCGAAAAAAATAAATTTAAAAATTATATCCATTTAATAAAAAACAGTAGCAGGCAGATCGAATTGAAAATTTATTATTACCAATTTGTTTTCTCTGTTGTTGTTGCTTTTTATTGTTTATAATTTATGGATTTCCTTATTTTTTTAGTAAATACTTTTTGTTTTGCTACGATTTTATTCACAAAACAAAGTCAATACAATTTTTTGTTTTCAATTCAAAAATTTCAATCACGTTTTCATTATTTTTCTGTTAAATGTATTTTGTTTTTGTTGTCGTAGTTGTTGTTGCTGATATTACTTTTTCTGCATCACCTTCCTTTTTTAACCATTGTGTTCAGAGGCAGATTTGCGTTTTGGTTTTGATTTTCAATTTTAGATTTGAATTGAGTTGGATTTTTATTGTTGTCATTGTCGTTTGTGGCTGTGGCTTTTGTTTTATTCTCTATGGGGGTATTATTTCCACTTTTAAAGTGATTAATTTTTATCTGCAGAGATATATTACCGACAATTCGCCTAGCAGGAGGTTAGGTTTTTCTTGTTTCTTTAAAGTTTTTTTGCTTTTATTTCGTCTTTTCGTCAGCGGCAGGTTTTTTGTTGCTTTAAGTCACATTGCCGTAGCCACATTTTCTTTGTAGACAATTTAAATCGCAGCTTATTTTTGTTAAGCACTTTAAAACAGCAGGAAGTATTATTTGTTGAAATTTGTAAAGTGTTTCTAGTTTTTCCTTTGGGAGGAGTGCATAATTTTCACCCACTGGCAAACACATGCCGAGCACATGATGTCATTGAAAAAAAAAACTATGATATGGTGTGGAAAATAACAATTCAGTATTGAAACACGAAAAATGTTAAATAAGAAGATTACCTCGGGCGTAGCTTTGAGTATTTAAATTCCGATTTATGGCTGGTTTCTACTTATAGGCTTTAAAATATGAAGGAAAAGTTATTAAGGGACATTTTTTTTTTCAAATTAGTCAGCGTTTTGGAGTATGGGGGTAGGAATTGTAGGGATTCTAAAGTAATATATTTTTTACAACGATTTTACCTAAAACTTAAGCTGACTAAAGTTATCTTTGTTAAATGTTGAATATTTCCCTGACAATAAACAAATTCGCAATATTTAAATGTGTGTCTAGGTCAGGTATTTTTATTTGGCTTATTGATGCTATTCTCTTTTGTTGTTCTAATGTTTATGTTTCCTATTGACATATGCTTTGTTTTTTTGACAAATATTTTCAAAATTATTGTTAGTGACGCTTCATTTGAACTTCTTCAATTTTGCGCCGATTTCTTTTGATCAATTTGTGTTTGATATTTGTTTTGTTATGCCACTTAATATTCAATTTGAAATTATTAATAAGTTCCAAAAAATCGTTTTGTGTTTTCGTTATTTTTAGGGAATTGATAGTTTCATGACGTGACGCTATTAGGCAAACTTAAAAAAGTGAATTTGAAAACAAATATTATGAAATAGAATTTAATTTTGCATTTCTTTTGAAATTAGCCGCTAAATGCTAGATGAGTCTTTGTGCCTAAGAACATAAGTAAATAATTCTCATTCACTTTAACATTAAAAAATATAATTAACTATATGTGCATGTTTTACACAGTGAAATACAATTAAAATTCAATTTTAAATTTTCAATTTTTTTTTTTTTAATTTAAAATTTATTTATTTTTAATATATTTTATTATATCTAAACAGCTATACGAGACCAGTATGAAAGTGAAATTATTTTCTCCCATTTTTTTTTTTTACATGTCTAGCCGTTGGTATATATGACAACTTGTTGTTATTGCTGGTACAGAGATAATGAACATTACTCGGAGATAATCTTTGGTATTTTTGTGCAAATACATAAAATATTACAAACTGCAATAGTGGCGTGTGTGAAGCGCTTGCTACCAGCTACTGACTACTGGACGCCAACTATTTTTTGTTTTTTATCTTTATTGGTAGCAATAAGAAATATTTTAAATTGCAAATTAATTCAAGTTTTTTTTAATTTTCATATTTATTTTTTTTTTTGAATATTTTTGTCACGCTTATTGTTGGTATTTTTTATAATCAGATGGCGTTTAGTGACGCATACCATTTCTGATAAAATCTTCGAAATGCATACCCGCACATACAAACAGGTTGACAAGACACGTTTAGCAAAATGGACTTATTTGTTTAGAGTGAATTTTATACAAATGTAGAGGCCAGTAGTTTTAAACGACGGATTGCAATCGTTTGTAGAGACGAAAGCCTAGCAGCAAAAAATACATTTATGGTCTTCTGTGGATAGAAGACCCTTGATCTTCTATTTACATATTTACGGTTAACCTATAAAATGTAATCTTTATATAGAATATCGTAAAAGGTCTTCTATTTATAGAAGACCTAAAAAGTTCTTCTATCTATAAAAGACCGTAAAAAGGACTTCTATCTATAGAATACCATTAAAAGGTCATATATCTATAGAATACCGTAAAAAGGTCTTCTATCTATAGAAGGCCGTAAAAAGGTCATCTACATATATATAAAATACCGTAAAAAGGTCGTCTATCTATATAATACCGTAAAAATGTATTCTATCTATAGAAGACCGTAAAAAGGTCTTTTATCTATAGAAGATCGTAAAAAGGCCTTCTATCTATATAAGACCGTAAAAAGGTTTTCTATCTATAGAAGACCGTAAAAAGGTCTTCTATCTATAGAAAACCGTAAAAAGCCCTTCTATCTATAGAATACCGTAAACAAGTCTTTTATCTATAGAAAACCGTGAAAAAGGTCTTCTCTCTATAGAAGACTGTAAAAAGGTCTTATATCTATAGAAGACCGTAAAAAGGTATATATCTATAGAAGACCGTAAAAAGGTCTTCTATCTATAGGAGACCGTAAAAAGGTCTTCTATCTATAGAAGACCGTAAAAAGGTCTTCTATCTATAGAAGACCGTAAAAAGGTCTTCTATCTATAGAAGACCGTAAAAAGGTCTTCTATCTATAGAAGACCGTAAAAAGGTCTTCTATCTATAGAAGACTGTAAAAAGGTCTTCTATCTATAGAAGACCGTAAAAAGGTCTTCTATCTATAGAAGACCGTAAAAAGGTCTTCTATCTATAGAAGACCGTAAAAATGTCTTCTATCTATAGAAGACCGTAAAAAGGTCTTCTATCTATAGAAGACCGTAAAAATATGTTCTATCTACAGAAGACCGTAAAAGGCTCTTCTATCTACAGAAGACCGTAAAAAGCTCTTCTATCAATAGAAGACCGTAAAAATGTCTTCTATCTATAGAAGACCGCAAAAGGCTCTTCTATCAACACAAGACCGTAAAAATATGTTCTATCTAAGGAAGACCGTAAAAGGCTCTTCTATCTATAGAAGACCGCAAAAGGCTCTTCAATCAACACAAGACCGTAAAAATATGTTCTATCTAAGGGAAGACCGTAAAAGGCTCTTCTATCTACAGAAGACCGTAAAAAGATCTTCTATCTATAGAAGACCTAAAAAGGTCTTCTATCTGTAGAAGACCGTAAAAAGGTCTTCTATCTGTAGAATACGTAAACAGGTCTTCTTTCTGTAGAAGACCGTAAAATGATCTGCTATCTACATAAGACCGTAAAAAGGTATTCTATCTATAGAAGACCGTAAATGTCTTCTATCAACAGAAGACCGTTAAAAGATCTATCTACAGAACACCGTAAAAAGGTCTTCTATCTACTTAAAAAGGTCTTCTATCTATAGAAGACCGCTAAAAGGTATTCTATCTATAGAAGACCCTAAAAAGGTCTTCTGTATATAGAAGACCATAAAAGAAGGCTCTTCTATCCACAGAAGACCGTAAAAAGGTCTTCTATATATAGAAGATCGTAAAAGGCTCTTCTATCAACAGAAGACCGTAAAAAGGTCTTCTATCTATAGAAGACTGTACAAATGTCTTATATCTACAGAAGACCGTAAAATGCTCTTCTATCAACAGAAGACCATAAGAAGGTCTTGTATCTATAGAAGACCAAAAAAGGTCTTCTATCTATAGAAGACCGTAAAAAGATCTTCTATCTACAGTAGAAGGTATTCTATCTATATAAGACCGTAAAAGGGTATTTTATCAATATAATACCGTAAAAAGGTCTTCAATTAATAGAATACCGTAAAATGATCTTCTCTCACTAGAAGACCCTGACAAGAATAGAAGACCGTAAACATATCTTATCAATAAAAGATCGTAACATGGTCTTTTATGTATAGAAAACCGCAAAAAAATCATCTATTTATAGAAGACCATACAAAGGTCTTCTATAGAAGCGAGTAAAAAAATATTCTGTCTATAGAAGACCGTAAC
Organism: Musca autumnalis; assembly: GCF_047663935.1. Lineage (NCBI taxonomy): Eukaryota > Metazoa > Arthropoda > Insecta > Diptera > Muscidae > Musca > Musca autumnalis. Next base: position 253,225,814 of record NW_027411644.1, read on the forward strand.
AGGAGAGATTTAAAATAAAATATACAAAGAAACTCTTCCGTATATATGAAAGAACTTACGAGTAATATACGTTTTAAAGTTCTTGTAGCGTAACCAAAAAATTGGCACACACACGCATATCAATTTTCTCCCATCGCTCTCCCCCTCCTCCCACAAGAAAAATATACAAATCAGTATTTAAACTTAATTTTGTAACTTTCTTTTTCACAAAATGTAAATAATCAGAAAGTAAAACCGAATCCGAAAAAGCAAAAAATACTCAAGAAAACAGTTCAAACGTAACGTATGTAAGTTAGTTGATGATGCTTTTGCTGCTGGCTGCAAGCAAAAAAACAAAACTGAAATGAAAACGAAAATCACATTAATGTTCGAATGCTTTACACGAATTTATTTTAAGCTGCGATTTACGCAATTAATAACGGTATTTACAGTGGGCAAAGAAAAAGAAGAGTAGCAGTTACTGTTTTTTGGGCCTTCTTTAAGATGTTTGGAGTTACTGTTTGGCTTTTTGGGGTCACTAAGGCACACTCCAAACAACACCAACCACTAAGACAAATGTCCGACAACAACATGTCACGCTGATAATGTTGCAAATAAAAGGCAATTAGCACCAATAAGTTTACAAAGTATATACATTAAATGAAGAAGGGGAGGAGCAGGGTGGTGTAGGGGCTTGGAAAAAAGTGTGGTAATTATTGGTGTCTGAATACTAAAAAACACAAACAAAATACGCATGTTGTGTGTTACACATGCGGGAGCTAAAACAGAGTAAACTGCTCTTCATGTTTCATGTGCTTTTTTTGTCTACGTTTATTTTCCCCATGACTGACACAGTTTACATGTAAAATTTACATATTTCAGACAATTGTTGTCAGAATTTTCGTTGTGTTAACATAATTTCACTTTTTATGACGACTTAGCCAAATGATGTTGCCAGATAAAGAAAGAGTCAAAGTAGTAAACTGTGGAAGCTTAAATGTTAAATTATTACCCTTTAGTGTTATGAGCCATGGAATTACATTCTTTTTTCCGAAAATTAACAAATAAAGCAGAATTTGTGTTTTATGAGTCAGTTCTTTTTTCGTTCGGTTGGTTTGTCTGTCAGTCAGTGTCCGCCTTGCTGTCTCTGATTAAGATATATAACTGATAATTAACCTAGTTTTCCAAGCTTTGTTTCAATATTATGATTCTAAAAAGTTTTTTTTTTCATGTAATAAAAATGAAACAAGTTCGTTTTTCTTGTTGTTTTGTTTGTTCTTGGCTTTATGTAGGTCTGCTGTACAAAGTAAGTTTTGTTGTTATTGGTACTTTATGTTTCATTGTCGGTATGTAGGATGGATGACATAGAATTAGCTTTAATTTGATAATAATAGTGTCAGATAATATTATGTTTGACAGTTTATGGCCAAGAAGAATATGACACTCAACAAAATATTTTATTAAAAATCAAGAACGAATATGAAAACAATTTTGTAACGACTATCACATCTCCATGCGTGGATTTTTTAAATAATTTTATTTCAATGGCTTTCAGAACGCTTAGCGTGGAATGTTTAAACAATCTTTTTTCAATGATTATCAGAAATTTTTCTTGAGTGTAAAAAAACATTTTTTTATTTGTGAAACTTTGTTGCTTCTTAAGTAGGTTTAATGTTGGTGGCTAACAGCAAACTATGTTTAAACAAAACGGTTTATTAAATTGTCATAGGAGTTTATTATCTCTAAAACATTATATTTTTTATCTTGGCCAACAAAAACACAAACTAAAATGGTAGCCAAGACTTTGTAGAATATTATTAGTTTTTATAATGTGTGGCACACACACAGTATTATAATTTCTTAATAAGAAACTGAATTACTTTTTGAAGTTTGGCTAACGGAAAACTACCATGTTTGGCGAAATAGTACTTGTTCAATTTGCTTAATTTTGCTTTGAAATCGTTCAACATTTTGTAAACTTAGTAGGCGTTAAAATAGACATGACTTTGGTTTGCAAACAAAACAAAAGCAGCCGCCGCCACCAAATCAAGCAGTCAGTGCCAATGTCTTGGGAGCCAAAGACCGGACCTATAAATCGTTTACCTTTCGTTTTCAATTAAACAGTGGTATAAAAGATATACTTTTATTGAAAATTAATTTAATCTATAATTTTTATAATGAGTCAACTTTTTATTAATTAATTAATTGCTTATAATTTAAAGTTTAAACTTTAATATAAAAAATAAATTGTAAAATATACAATATAAAATATAAAATATAAAATATAAAATATAAAATATAAAATATAAAATATAAAATATAAAATATAAAATATAAAATATAAAATATAAAATATAAAATATAAAATATAAAATATAAAATATAAAATATAAAATATAAAATATAAAATATAAAATATAAAATATAAAATATAAAATATAAAATATAAAATATAAAATATAAAATATAAAATATAAAATATAAAATATAAAATATAAAATATAAATATAAAATATAAAATATAAAATATAAAATATAAAATATAAAATATAAAATATAAAATATAAAATATAAAATATAAAATATAAAATATAAAATATAAAATATAAAATATAAAATATAAAATATAAAATATAAATATAAAATATAAAATATAAAATATAAAATATAAAATATAAAATATAAAATATAAAATATAAAATATAAAATATAAAATATAAAATATAAAATATAAAATATAAAATATAAAATATAAAATATAAAATATAAAAATATAAAATATAAAATATAAAATATAAAATATAAAATATAAAATATAAAATATAAATATAAAATATAAAATATAAAATATAAAATATAAAATATAAAATATAAAATATAAAATATAAAATATAAAATATAAAATATAAAATATAAAATATAAAATATAAAATATAAAATATAAAATATAAAATATAAAATATAAAATATAAAATATAAAATATAAAATATAAAATATAAAATATAAAATATAAAATATAAAATATAAAATATAAAATATAAAATATAAAATATAAAATAATAAAATATAAAATATAAAATAAAAATATAAAATATAAAATATAAAATATAAAATATAAAATATAAAATATAAAATATAAAATATAAAATATTAAAATATAAAATATAAAATATAAAATATAAAATATAAAATATAAAATATAAAATATAAAATATAAAATATAAAATATAAAATATAAAATATAAAATATAAAATATAAAATATAAAATAAAATATAAAATATAAAATATAAAATATAAAATATAAAATATAAAATATAAAAAATATAAAATATAAAATATAAAATATAAAATATAAAATATAAAATATAAAATATAAAATATAAAATATAAAATATAAAATATAAAATATAAAATATAAATATAATATAAAATATAAAATATAAAATATAAAATATAAAATATAAAATATAAAATATAAAATATAAAATATAAAATATAAAATATAAAATATAAAATATAAAATATAAAATATAAAATATAAAATATAAAATATAAAATATAAAATATAAAATATAAAATATAAAATATAAAATATAAAATATAAAATATAAAATATAAAATATAAAATATAAAATATAAAATATAAAATATAAAATATAAAATATAAAATATAAAATATAAAATATAAAATATAAAATATAAAATATAAAATATAAAATATAAAATATAAAATATAAAATATAAAATATAAAATATAAAATATAAAATATAAAATATAAAATATAAAATATAAAATATAAAATATAAAATATAAAATATAAAATATAAAATATAAAATATAAAATATAAAATATAAAATATAAAATATAAAATATAAAATATAAAATATAAAATATAAAATATAAAATATAAAATATAAAATATAAAATATAAAATATAAAATATAAAATATAAAATATAAAATATAAAATATAAAATATAAAATATAAAATATAAAATATAAAATATAAAATATAAAATATAAAATATAAAATATAAAATATAAAATATAAAATATAAAATATAAAATATAAAATATAAAATATAAAATATAAAATATAAAATATAAAATATAAAATATAAAATATAAAATATAAAATATAAAATATAAAATATAAAATATAAAATATAAAATATAAAATATAAAATATAAAATATAAAATATAAAATATAAAATATAAAATATAAAATATAAAATATAAAATATAAAATATAAAATATAAAATATAAAATATAAAATATAAAATATAAAATATAAAATATAAAATATAAAATATAAAATATAAAATATAAAATATAAAATATAAAATATAAAATATAAAATATAAAATATAAAATATAAAATATAAAATATAAAATATAAAATATAAAATATAAAATATAAAATATAAAATATAAAATATAAAATATAAAATATAAAATATAAAATATAAAATATAAAATATAAAATATAAAATATAAAATATAAAATATAAAATATAAAATATAAAATATAAAATATAAAATATAAAATATAAAATATAAAATATAAAATATAAAATATAAAATATAAAATATAAAATATAAAATATAAAATATAAAATATAAAATATAAAATATAAAATATAAAATATAAAATATAAAATATAAAATATAAAATATAAAATATAAAATATAAAATATAAAATATAAAATATAAAATATAAAATATAAAATATAAAATATAAAATATAAAATATAAAATATAAAATATAAAATATAAAATATAAAATATAAAATATAAAATATAAAATATAAAATATAAAATATAAATATAAAATATAAAATATAAAATATAAAATATAAAATATAAAATATAAAATATAAAATATAAAATATAAAATATAAAATATAAAATATAAAATATAAAATATAAAATATAAAATATAAAATATAAAATATAAAATATAAAATATAAAATATAAAATATAAAATATAAAATATAAAATATAAAATATAAAATATAAAATATAAAATATAAAATATAAAATATAAAATATAAAATATAAAATATAAAATATAAAATATAAAATATAAAATATAAAATATAAAATATAAAATATAAAATATAAAATATAAAATATAAAATATAAAATATAAAATATAAAATATAAAATATAAAATATAAAATATAAAATATAAAATATAAAATATAAAATATAAAATATAAAATATAAAATATAAAATATAAAATATAAAATATAAAATATAAAATATAAAATATAAAATATAAAATATAAAATATAAAATATAAAATATAAAATATAAAATATAAAATATAAAATATAAAATATAAAATATAAAATATAAAATATAAAATATAAAATATAAAATATAAAATATAAAATATAAAATATAAAATATAAAATATAAAATATAAAATATAAAATATAAAATATAAAATATAAAATATAAAATATAAAATATAAAATATAAAATATAAAATATAAAATATAAAATATAAAATATAAAATATAAAATATAAAATATAAAATATAAAATATAAAATATAAAATATAAAATATAAAATATAAAATATAAAATATAAAATATAAAATATAAAATATAAAATATAAAATATAAAATATAAAATATAAAATATAAAATATAAAATATAAAATATAAAATATAAAATATAAAATATAAAATATAAAATATAAAATATAAAATATAAAATATAAAATATAAAATATAAAATATAAAATATAAAATATAAAATATAAAATATAAAATATAAAATATAAAATATAAAATATAAAATATAAAATATAAAATATAAAATATAAAATATAAAATATAAAATATAAAATATAAAATATAAAATATAAAATATAAAATATAAAATATAAATATAAAATATAAAATATAAAATATAAAATATAAAATATAAAATATAAAATATAAAATATAAAATATAAAATATAAAATATAAAATATAAAATATAAAATATAAAATATAAAATATAAAATATAAAATATAAAATATAAAATATAAAATATAAAATATAAAATATAAAATATAAAATATAAAATATAAAATATAAAATATAAAATATAAAATATAAAATATAAAATATAAAATATAAAATATAAAATATAAAATATAAAATATAAAATATAAAATATAAAATATAAAATATAAAATATAAAATATAAAATATAAAATATAAAATATAAAATATAAAATATAAAATATAAAATATAAAATATAAAATATAAAATATAAAATATAAAATATAAAATATAAAATATAAAATATAAAATATAAAATATAAAATATAAAATATAAAATATAAAATATAAAATATAAAATATAAAATATAAAATATAAAATATAAAATATAAAATATAAAATATAAAATATAAAATATAAAATATAAAATATAAAATATAAAATATAAAATATAAAATATAAAATATAAAATATAAAATATAAAATATAAAATATAAAATATAAAATATAAAATATAAAATATAAAATATAAAATATAAAATATAAAATATAAAATATAAAATATAAAATATAAAATATAAAATATAAAATATAAAATATAAAATATAAAATATAAAATATAAAATATAAAATATAAAATATAAAATATAAAATATAAAATATAAAATATAAAATATAAAATATAAAATATAAAATATAAAATATAAAATATAAAATATAAAATATAAAATATAAAATATAAAATATAAAATATAAAATATAAAATATAAAATATAAAATATAAAATATAAAATATAAAATATAAAATATAAAATATAAAATATAAAATATAAAATATAAAATATAAAATATAAAATATAAAATATAAAATATAAAATATAAAATATAAAATATAAAATATAAAATATAAAATATAAAATATAAAATATAAAATATAAAATATAAAATATAAAATATAAAATATAAAATATAAATATAAAATATAAAATATAAAATATAAAATATAAAATATAAAATATAAAATATAAAATATAAAATATAAAATATAAAATATAAAATATAAAATATAAAATATAAAATATAAAATATAAAATATAAAATATAAAATATAAAATATAAAATATAAAATATAAAATATAAAATATAAAATATAAAATATAAAATATAAAATATAAAATATAAAATATAAAATATAAAATATAAAATATAAAATATAAAATATAAAATATAAAATATAAAATATAAAATATAAAATATAAAATATAAAATATAAAATATAAAATATAAAATATAAAATATAAAATATAAAATATAAAATATAAAATATAAAATATAAAATATAAAATATAAAATATAAAATATAAAATATAAAATATAAAATATAAAATATAAAATATAAAATATAAAATATAAAATATAAAATATAAAATATAAAATATAAAATATAAAATATAAAATATAAAATATAAAATATAAAATATAAAATATAAAATATAAAATATAAAATATAAAATATAAAATATAAAATATAAAATATAAAATATAAAATATAAAATATAAAATATAAAATATAAAATATAAAATATAAAATATAAAATATAAAATATAAAATATAAAATATAAAATATAAAATATAAAATATAAAATATAAAATATAAAATATAAAATATAAAATATAAAATATAAAATATAAAATATAAAATATAAAATATAAAATATAAAATATAAAATATAAAATATAAAATATAAAATATAAAATATAAAATATAAAATATAAAATATAAAATATAAAATATAAAATATAAAATATAAAATATAAAATATAAAATATAAAATATAAAATATAAAATATAAAATATAAAATATAAAATATAAAATATAAAATATAAAATATAAAATATAAAATATAAAATATAAAATATAAAATATAAAATATAAAATATAAAATATAAAATATAAAATATAAAATATAAAATATAAAATATAAAATATAAAATATAAAATATAAAATATAAAATATAAAATATAAAATATAAAATATAAAATATAAAATATAAAATATAAAATATAAAATATAAAATATAAAATATAAAATATAAAATATAAAATATAAAATATAAAATATAAAATATAAAATATAAAATATAAAATATAAAATATAAAATATAAAATATAAAATATAAAATATAAAATATAAAATATAAAATATAAAATATAAAATATAAAATATAAAATATAAAATATAAAATATAAAATATAAAATATAAAATATAAAATATAAAATATAAAATATAAAATATAAAATATAAAATATAAAATATAAAATATAAAATATAAAATATAAAATATAAAATATAAAATATAAAATATAAAATATAAAATATAAAATATAAAATATAAAATATAAAATATAAAATATAAAATATAAAATATAAAATATAAAATATAAAATATAAAATATAAAATATAAAATATAAAATATAAAATATAAAATATAAAATATAAAATATAAAATATAAAATATAAAATATAAAATATAAAATATAAAATATAAAATATAAAATATAAAATATAAAATATAAAATATAAAATATAAAATATAAAATATAAAATATAAAATATAAAATATAAAATATAAAATATAAAATATAAAATATAAAATATAAAATATAAAATATAAAATATAAAATATAAAATATAAAATATAAAATATAAAATATAAAATATAAAATATAAAATATAAAATATAAAATATAAAATATAAAATATAAAATATAAAATATAAAATATAAAATATAAAATATAAAATATAAAATATAAAATATAAAATATAAAATATAAAATATAAAATATAAAATATAAAATATAAAATATAAAATATAAAATATAAAATATAAAATATAAAATATAAAATATAAAATATAAAATATAAAATATAAAATATAAAATATAAAATATAAAATATAAAATATAAAATATAAAATATAAAATATAAAATATAAAATATAAAATATAAAATATAAAATATAAAATATAAAATATAAAATATAAAATATAAAATATAAAATATAAAATATAAAATATAAAATATAAAATATAAAATATAAAATATAAAATATAAAATATAAAATATAAAATATAAAATATAAAATATAAAATATAAAATATAAAATATAAAATATAAAATATAAAATATAAAATATAAAATATAAAATATAAAATATAAAATATAAAATATAAAATATAAAATATAAAATATAAAATATAAAATATAAAATATAAAATATAAAATATAAAATATAAAATATAAAATATAAAATATAAAATATAAAATATAAAATATAAAATATAAAATATAAAATATAAAATATAAAATATAAAATATAAAATATAAAATATAAAATATAAAATATAAAATATAAAATATAAAATATAAAATATAAAATATAAAATATAAAATATAAAATATAAAATATAAAATATAAAATATAAAATATAAAATATAAAATATAAAATATAAAATATAAAATATAAAATATAAAATATAAAATATAAAATATAAAATATAAAATATAAAATATAAAATATAAAATATAAAATATAAAATATAAAATATAAAATATAAAATATAAAATATAAAATATAAAATATAAAATATAAAATATAAAATATAAAATATAAAATATAAAATATAAAATATAAAATATAAAATATAAAATATAAAATATAAAATATAAAATATAAAATATAAAATATAAAATATAAAATATAAAATATAAAATATAAAATATAAAATATAAAATATAAAATATAAAATATAAAATATAAAATATAAAATATAAAATATAAAATATAAAATATAAAATATAAAATATAAAATATAAAATATAAAATATAAAATATAAAATATAAAATATAAAATATAAAATATAAAATATAAAATATAAAATATAAAATATAAAATATAAAATATAAAATATAAAATATAAAATATAAAATATAAAATATAAAATATAAAATATAAAATATAAAATATAAAATATAAAATATAAAATATAAAATATAAAATATAAAATATAAAATATAAAATATAAAATATAAAATATAAAATATAAAATATAAAATATAAAATATAAAATATAAAATATAAAATATAAAATATAAAATATAAAATATAAAATATAAAATATAAAATATAAAATATAAAATATAAAATATAAAATATAAAATATAAAATATAAAATATAAAATATAAAATATAAAATATAAAATATAAAATATAAAATATAAAATATAAAATATAAAATATAAAATATAAAATATAAAATATAAAATATAAAATATAAAATATAAAATATAAAATATAAAATATAAAATATAAAATATAAAATATAAAATATAAAATATAAAATATAAAATATAAAATATAAAATATAAAATATAAAATATAAAATATAAAATATAAAATATAAAATATAAAATATAAAATATAAAATATAAAATATAAAATATAAAATATAAAATATAAAATATAAAATATAAAATATAAAATATAAAATATAAAATATAAAATATAAAATATAAAATATAAAATATAAAATATAAAATATAAAATATAAAATATAAAATATAAAATATAAAATATAAAATATAAAATATAAAATATAAAATATAAAATATAAAATATAAAATATAAAATATAAAATATAAAATATAAAATATAAAATATAAAATATAAAATATAAAATATAAAATATAAAATATAAAATATAAAATATAAAATATAAAATATAAAATATAAAATATAAAATATAAAATATAAAATATAAAATATAAAATATAAAATATAAAATATAAAATATAAAATATAAAATATAAAATATAAAATATAAAATATAAAATATAAAATATAAAATATAAAATATAAAATATAAAATATAAAATATAAAATATAAAATATAAAATATAAAATATAAAATATAAAATATAAAATATAAAATATAAAATATAAAATATAAAATATAAAATATAAAATATAAAATATAAAATATAAAATATAAAATATAAAATATAAAATATAAAATATAAAATATAAAATATAAAATATAAAATATAAAATATAAAATATAAAATATAAAATATAAAATATAAAATATAAAATATAAAATATAAAATATAAAATATAAAATATAAAATATAAAATATAAAATATAAAATATAAAATATAAAATATAAAATATAAAATATAAAATATAAAATATAAAATATAAAATATAAAATATAAAATATAAAATATAAAATATAAAATATAAAATATAAAATATAAAATATAAAATATAAAATATAAAATATAAAATATAAAATATAAAATATAAAATATAAAATATAAAATATAAAATATAAAATATAAAATATAAAATATAAAATATAAAATATAAAATATAAAATATAAAATATAAAATATAAAATATAAAATATAAAATATAAAATATAAAATATAAAATATAAAATATAAAATATAAAATATAAAATATAAAATATAAAATATAAAATATAAAATATAAAATATAAAATATAAAATATAAAATATAAAATATAAAATATAAAATATAAAATATAAAATATAAAATATAAAATATAAAATATAAAATATAAAATATAAAATATAAAATATAAAATATAAAATATAAAATATAAAATATAAAATATAAAATATAAAATATAAAATATAAAATATAAAATATAAAATATAAAATATAAAATATAAAATATAAAATATAAAATATAAAATATAAAATATAAAATATAAAATATAAAATATAAAATATAAAATATAAAATATAAAATATAAAATATAAAATATAAAATATAAAATATAAAATATAAAATATAAAATATAAAATATAAAATATAAAATATAAAATATAAAATATAAAATATAAAATATAAAATATAAAATATAAAATATAAAATATAAAATATAAAATATAAAATATAAAATATAAAATATAAAATATAAAATATAAAATATAAAATATAAAATATAAAATATAAAATATAAAATATAAAATATAAAATATAAAATATAAAATATAAAATATAAAATATAAAATATAAAATATAAAATATAAAATATAAAATATAAAATATAAAATATAAAATATAAAATATAAAATATAAAATATAAAATATAAAATATAAAATATAAAATATAAAATATAAAATATAAAATATAAAATATAAAATATAAAATATAAAATATAAAATATAAAATATAAAATATAAAATATAAAATATAAAATATAAAATATAAAATATAAAATATAAAATATAAAATATAAAATATAAAATATAAAATATAAAATATAAAATATAAAATATAAAATATAAAATATAAAATATAAAATATAAAATATAAAATATAAAATATAAAATATAAAATATAAAATATAAAATATAAAATGTAAAACATAAAGTATAAAATAAACAACAATATACAATTTATATATTTTTAAAACTTTTATATAGTTTATATAACTTTAATAATTTTAATAATCTTCAAAACTTTTAAAATTATTATAATTTTCATTATTTAAATAAACTTTATAATTTAGAACCCCTAACCACTGTACCACTTTTATATTCTAAACATTCATACCTCATTGGCATTTTATGATATTAAAGTTGTTAATTGGAATTAAATTCAAATCGTTGACTGCTAATTAAACCAACTGAACATATAAATCAAATTCATATTCGCAACGAGAATTTATGCAAAGTGTGCGGCAAAAGATCGAAAACAAAATTGAAAAAAAAAATAAATAAAAAAACATAGCAAAATGACAAATCGTAACAAACTTTATAACTGGTTTTAAGTTTCAAATTTGCAATAAGTGTACACATGAACGTGGGGTAGTTAAACCAATGAAATGTGTTCTCGTCGCCTTCCCCTTCTCTATTGCTTCTCTAAAGCCAAAAAGAACACAAATAAAGGTGGTAGTCGTAGCCATGCAATGGGATTTATTTGTATTCCATTTGAAGTCGATTAATCTTAATAGGTTTTTTATTAGAGACACCCTACTCTGCAGTCGTTCACACAACGACAGAATATCATTGCAGCCAGCTAAAGGCGTCCTTGTACCTCCCCAAACCGCGCTTCAGTTCAAATACTCAAGCAGTAGTCCATTTTTTTGCCTTCTGAAAAGGCCTTTGGTTCACAGTGTTTAAAAAAGAAATATACGAGGGTGGAGTTATCTCCCCAAAAAAATATTAGAATTAGGCAGTAAAATATAAGACTTAGAATTATATACAAAAATAAATAAATATATATATATCCAGGAATTAAAACACAGATGCTATTTGGTAGCCACATAAGCCGAATAACCCATTACCACGTAATGTACAGAAGCCACTTACTACATCACCAATGATAAAATGGGCCACTTTTTAAAAAATGAATAATGATAGCACCGTGGGATCGATCGCTCATACACAAAATCTAGGGTTATGATTTCGAGACTCAGGATGCTGTCTCTCAGGCAACATATTATTTAAGGGTGACTGACCCCCACTTGAAAATTTCAGAAAATCGAAAAAAATTATTGACCCATTTTAAAGTATAAGTACAAAATTGACTGATATATATAAGTGTTGGAAAGGAAAAAATTCATTATGAAAACGGGGCCAACTCTAGCTCAAAACGATGGTCATATAATTTTGAGGGCTTATCAAGGACATCAAAAACTAGACCTTCATCGATCAATTTTATTTAAATAAAATTTTGTCCGTTTTATGACCAGTTTTCCTTTCATGAATTCATGAAAAATGGTTTTAAATGGGCCTTAAAAGTGGGGGTCACCCATTAATTGACTATCACTATGTCATTGAAGATCTACCAGCTAGACGCATACGTGAGGACTTCAGGTGGTATCGTGAATGTGTTTGTCATGTCTCTTAAATATCCCAAACTCCCACAGTTACCCTCGTAAATCGCACACTCAGGCATATATTCGATATCTGTCTTGTCGTTTCTTGTGCATATGGCTTAAATGTTGCAATCTCTGAGCCAACTTTTTTAACACACAAAAAACCCCTACACATAAGGCTAAACAAAATCACATTTGTTATAAACATTTCAGATGTTATAGAAAAATAAAATACACCGAACAATGTCGGTCGCTCAGCCGATCATATGGATTGAGCACTTGTATGTGTGATTTTTTTTTTCTTGTCTATTTTCAATATCCAATATCTTTTTTATTGAATTTTGTATAGCTGCGTTTTTTATGCGATTTGTGTGCCTGCATCTGTGGTGTACTTTAATTATTAGTGTGTAGGTGTTATTTTGGATTATTCGTTGCTGTGTTTGATTTGGGGTCTAGCCTAGCGCTCTTGGTAAGTTGGTTATATTTGTCGGTATTCCATGTATCATTGATTTGGTGGCGACAACGACAACGGTAGTCATCAACTTTGTAGTCATCGTCATCTGTTTTGTTAAGTTTTGTTGTTGTTAAACACACACGAGACCAAAAAAAATCACTTTCCGTTTCGTTTAAAATAAATTTTGACGTCAAAATATTGTCGATGTGTTTCGTTTTTTTTTTCTCTTCTGAGTTTAAATTTAAGTTGAAATGTTTGTAGGCCATATAAGGTATTTAATTGTTATCTACAATTAACAAACAAGTATTTTATGGTTCAATGCAACCAGAAGAAGAAGAAGAAAGATGCAAAACATTGGGGGATGTAGTTGTGGAAGTAGTTCATGTTGAAGGTGAAACTTTAATTAACACTTGTGTGTCTTTCAATTAAATATTGGCAGGGTTTGATTGGAAAATTGTTGTTGCATTTGTAGACATAGAAATAAATTTTGTAATGTAAATACTTACAAATTTTAATTAATAGAAATATTTCACTTACCTAAAAGAGAAAAGGAAAAGAAATTAGTTAATACTATTGTTGAATTGGAATTATACAAAAACAAGTACAGAAGATTCAGTCGGCTTGGGTGTTATGACGTTTATTCCACATTTATAGCACACGACTGAATTTTGGGCGTTGTGACCGCCACAATTCTATACAACCTATAAGTCGATGAGTTACTAAGGCAAGTTTTGAACGCGTGACCAGTTTGTCTAAGTGTGAAAGTAATAAATCCTTTTCGAAGTGTGGCTGCGTATTACAATTTTTGCTATTACAATTTGCACACGATCCGGTAATTGGCTTTATAAATAGATGTAGTCCACATTGGAACTAAATTTTACTTTGAGTTACCCCTTACGATAGTTATCGTGCCAACCAGGCTTTCCAGGTGGTCACTGTGGGATTTTTTAGAGCATTTTGGTCATGGTGTCAGGAAGTATGAACTTGCCCACGAAATATATTTCGTTGTAACAGAATAACAAGGACTTCATTTCCAAAAAAAATAAAAAATCCTCAAACAGTGCTTTAACTGCACTTAAGTGATACTTTTGAGCGTGGACCGACCGGCCACGTATTACAGTTTCCACTATCAAAATTCCCACACGATCCGATAAGTGACCTTAAACTGGACTGCATCGCAAAAATGTAAATTGCAATAATAGACTTTATTTTGGGAGTTATTCATTATGTGCCAATCAGCCATTTAGGGTGGTCACTGTAGGATATTTAAGAGCTTTTTGTTCATAATGTCAAGAAAAACATATTTGGTTGTACAGAACTGCAAGGACAACCTTCGCTATAAAAAATTTCGAACAGCGCTTAAACTGCACTTAAGAGAAAATGCTGAACTTTTGTGTGGAACGTACGTTTGGAAGAATTAATACGATACACAAAGTATCATTCATATTGATTACTCAATTCGAAAGTTATCGTACTCATCAGTCATTTTAGTTGGTCACCGTAGAATATTTTTAGAGTTTTTGGGCCATTATCTCTACATGTCTGCATGTCATCTAAAAAATTGTTTGCAAAAACAAGTAAAAAACTATCAGTCGGCTTTGCCGACAGAGATATACCCTCAGCCTATGTGAATTGAAACTTTCATCTACGGACAGATCGAATGTATTTAGAGTCGTTTCTAAATTTTTTCTATTTCGGAAGTGGACCATCGTATATCAGTGGGTCATCGTATAACTTGTAGACCAGTATGTCAGGAAGCATGGACTTGTCCACGAACACATAATATCGCTGTAAACAGAACCACAACGAACAGCATCGGTATAAATTTCCAAAGGATCTACGAACAGACCCTAAACTGTACTTAGACACAAATGTTGAACTTTTGTGGGGGAGGTACCCTAAGGAGAGGACCGATACGGGCCGAGATAAACTAAATTTAGACAAAATATTAGGAGATCCAAAGTTTGGACCAAATTGGTTGCCTGGTTCAAGAGATATCGTGCATACCATTTTAGTGCCCTTTTTAAATATTGGGGAGAAGTACCGGAAGTTGTGACCCGAACTGAAACTAAGTTTGGACAAAATATGACGAAGACAAATTTTGGACCAAATCGGTTGTTCAGTTCGAGAGTTATCGTGCTCTCCATCCACTACATATTGTGCTATAGTGGGTTTTTTTACACCTTTATGGCTGTTTACTCAAGAAGTATGGATTTGCCCCCGGAAAAACTTCTTGTCATATCGTCGTAATTGCGGCAGCTAATGCAAGTTGCTTCAATAAAAATCAAAGAGATTCGAGAGCAGGCCTTTAAGTGAACTTATCCGAAATTTTGTGTGGGTGGTACATGAATGAGTGGACAAATATAGATCATATTTGAACCTGACCTATAGCTGGTAGATATATTAGGATATGTAAAGTATGGACCAAATCGGTCACTCTCTTCAAGAGTTACCGTGCGCACAATTTTTCCGAACATTTTTTTTAACTTTTGTGGGGGAGATACCTGAAGGAGTAGGCAGATAGGGCTTATCTTCGAACTGGCACTAAGTTTGAACAAAATATTATGAAGGCCAAATTTTGGACCGAATCGGCAGATCCGTTCGAGAGTTATCTTGCGCTCCAACCACTACACACGTTGTTATAGGGTTTTTTGCACATTTCAGGCTATTTTCTCAGTAAGTATGGACTTGCCCCTGATGAAAATTGTACCGTCGTATGGGGGGCAGTGAATACAAGTTGTTACAACAAAAATCAAAACGATTCGAGAGCAGGTGCTAAACTGAACCTTTTCGAAATTTTGTATGAGAGGTACCCGAAGCCGAGGACCAATTGAGTCCATATTGGAACCTAATTTAAGTTTGGTAGACATTTCACTATGTGCAAAGTATGGATAAAATCGGTTACTCCCTTCAAGAGTTATCGTACGCACAAATTTTCCGAACATGTTCGATCTTTTGTGGGGGAGGTACCGGAGGGATTGGACCGATATAACCCATCATCGAAGTTAAATTACGTTTGGACAAAATATTAGGAAAGCTAAATTTTGGACCTAATCGGTTAATCCGTTCGAGAAATATCGTGTTCTCCAGTCAGACAGACGGACATTTCTAAATCAACTCCAAATTGTCTGAAACGGATTTCGTCCAAACACACTTCGGGTGTAAAACCATTATTTCGATGAGGTACATTTTGCCCGTATGAAAGTGCATATACCCTCGTTAGCATAAATGCTGAGGGTATAAAGAAGTCCGAAAGGCGTTATGTTCGACCGCGTGAACTATTTATATCCTCCACCACGAACTGTATTGAAGTAAATGTGAACAATTAGTAACTACTAAGCTCTTCGTCTACGTTAAGTCTAATTCCTTGGGGGAGAAGGTGTCTGAAGGTTTACTACCCACCGTGAGATTTACTACCCACCGTGAGGCTTATACCCCTAATTTCTGGTGGAAAGGACTAAATACCAAATCTAAGCCATTTCGGTGGGATATTGAGGCCACAACCTTCAAAATATGGAAAAATCGGGAGGTACCATTCTATGGGGGATATATAAAGACGTGTAGCTGTACCGATAAATTTCAGGTGGAACGTTTTATGCCCCCAATGAAGACTATATACCAAATTTCAGCCATTTCGGTGGAATATTGAGGTCACAAACTTCAAAATACCGCAAATGGTGATAGTGAGGCCACAACCTTGAATATACCAAAAACCGGGAGATACGGTTCAATGGGAGGTATATGAAATCCTGGATCTAAACTAACAATTTTCAGGTGGAAAGTTTTAAACCCTCAACGAGGACAAAATACCAAATTTCGGTATGATGTTGAGGTTACAACCTCTAACATACCTGTACCGAAAAACGGAAGGTACTCCTTCAGTTACTGCCTAAACAAATGCTTCACTAAAATGGCGCGCATTATAACTCTCGAGCTCGGTAAAGTGTTTTAATACCTCCCAGCAAAAATTTGGAAGCCACATGAACCGAACAACGAACCCATTACAAAATAATGTAAAAAAACTACCTTTTTCATTATTTCTTTACAATTTTACAAGGCAAAACTACTTGTTTGCTCATTACTATGTAATGCCTTTGCGTCCGCCAGTCTGTCCATCTAAACCATGTAATCACTAGGGTTATGAATTTTCGACCTTTTTTTTTCAAAAATGATTTCCTGTAGCACAGATGAATGAACGTTTGCCTATTAATCACACATTGTAAGATAAAAAAGTTCACGCACAAATCGATTTTAAAAATTATATAAAAATGTATGAAATAAAAAAAAAATGTTTTCAAAAATTATTTCCTGTTGCACGAATGAATAAACGTAAGCCTACTAATAACTAAAATAACCTTTATTCCAGTCAAATATTGAAAAAGGTCATGCACCAGCCAATTTGAAAAACAAAATATATATTTTTTTTTAATTATATTTTTGAAAAAAAATGTTTACGACATTTTTATGATTTTTAGAATTAAGGGGTGACTCCCAATTGTAAATTTTAGACCATCAAAAAAAAAAACATTGGCCTATTTTAAAGTATAAGTAGCATAAAATATGTGCTATTACTTTCAAGTCGATCGGAACAAAATGCGCTCTATCAGATGAAAAAATCATCTACTAAAAAAGTTTCATAGTTTTCTTGAAAAAAAAAAAATCGTGAAAAATGGCTTTAATTGGGCTTTACAACTGGGGTCGCCCCTTAAAGAAAATTAGTGGGAAACAGACGCTATGTCAGTTTGGTTATCTCTTGTGGCTCTAAAGTTTGTTTTCAATTATATATCTGCTTACAGTGACTTCACAAATTTGCCCATAATTCTGATAAACTAAATTTTTGTGAGGTTTTTTCGGCGAATCACCTTATAATTAAGATTTCATGTAATCTTATGTAGAAACTCATCACACTATGATACAGGGTTATACGGTTGTAAAAAAGTCATAACCCTAGTAATCACGCTACAGTTCATAATTTTTATCAGAGCATCACGTAAACTCTCTTTTAGAGACTGTGGTCCCACAGAGGAAAAATGCTACTAAAGAAGTCTATACATGTTGGTGATGGCTGGATAATCATCAGGCCCATGACTGGCAGAAAACTTCTGTGAGGAAATAGTCACCGATTTATTCGTATGCGAGTATCTCCACTTATATGACAATCAAAGGTTCGTGTAGGCGGTCAAACAACAGAGATGTCGCAATATTCACCAATATCTCTCATTTTTTCCATTTTTTGGGGTTTAATTGTAATGACATTTGGGACATTTCAATAAAAGTGATCCGTATTAAATTGTACACAAAAGTGCATAATACTGGAGATACAGAAAAATATCCTCAGCTATCCCAATATTATTTTTTTTTTCAATTATATTTCCATGGCAGATAACTCTGCTTCTACGGAATGTATTCCAAGAGAAAGATCTGATAATGAGAGTAGGCCGAGCTTTCCTCGTAGTGCAATAGTAAGCATACCCGCCCTACGTACTGTATGCCCGGGTTCGATTTCCAGGCCAAGCACACACACACATTTTCAACGGAGGTAAATATAACCCTTAGCGTCCCGGCTATAGCATTTGCTTACTTATTTAATTTTTTTAGTCTACATTGTTTTATACGCCAACATAGTTAACGTTAATGTCAACAATAAAATAAATTTCTCAGTCTTAAAATTTCATGTAATTGTTTTAAACCCAATATAAATTTTACTTTTTCTTAATAGCTACTAACAGCCAAGCAAGTAAACCGCCCGAATAGAAAAAAATCTAAAATGTAAAACACCAAAAACATTTTGTAAAACAAATTCGATATGCATATTTTAGATTGAGCACAAACTATAATCATGCCAGCAATACTGTAATGAATGGAGGGAAACACAAATTATGCAAATTTAGAATTGAAAATGAAACTTTTCGCCCATAAACAGGCGCAATATTCCAATGACCAATAATGAAACAGAAAAAAAAAACGTTGATGAATATTTACAGTTGCCATTTTAGTTTGAATAAATTTTTGACTACTTTATAACGTAAACCAGTTTACATTTGTCGTTTATTTTGTAAATATTTTTGCTGCAGAAAATAAAATTTAAATAAACTCAACCTACGAAAGCCCGCAACAATAACATTTTTTAAGTTATAGTTAACACTCTATTAAAATAAAACAAACAACATTACATTAATATTCAAACACATGAATTTTTGACCCTGAAAAAGTTTGTGAGAAATATTTCAAAGATCAAGACATAACACCGCTTCGAACTGGCAGTCAGGTTGGTAGCCAATCAAGCAACCAGCCAGCACTCTTTTGTTTTGACCAGCCTGCAAATGTAAAATGTCCAAGATAATTGCCAAGACTTTTGGCTTCCATTTGGCACAAAGAATGGGGATAAGAGTTTGAATAAAATACGTGTGGATGGATTGATTGCAGGTTGTTATGCTGCTGGAAGCTACTACGTACGGCCTGCTGTTGCTTTTCAAACTAACAACGACGCCTCATTTATTTATGCTTTCTGGAATTAGTTATGGTTACGTTTCATTTAGTCTTTTGCCAGATAAATAATGGAAATCTTATTTTTTCTGTGTGTTTGAATCATAAGACCATAACAAATGGCCTTAATTATAATAACGTTGAACGCTTCAAAAGTTAATGGATAAAAGTGAATACCTTATTTACGTTAATATTAATCTATTTTTGATAGGCAATTTATTGCTAGATTATGTTTTTATTCATCACACTGTTCATCCATCTTAGATTGGCATGACGGATGAGAAGAATGGCAAAAGGAGATAAACAGCCGAAATCCAACAAATTGTTTTTTTTTTTTTTCGAGAACAAAATGAGAATAAGAGCAGAAAAGATCCGCGATATTGAACACCAGCGAATAAGAGATACACCCTTGAGATTTTAGAAAGTCCAAGAGAGCATGGAAAAATCCATGACCACCAAAGAAGACAAAGATCATAGACTAATTTTCTTGGATATTTTTATCTGAGAATATAGTTCCCATCCAAAACTAACCCCATGTAGTCTTTTGCCAGAACAAAATATTTGATAAATTGTATTTGTTTGTCATTATACCCTTAGCATTTATGCTAACGAGGGTATATACACCATCATACGGGCAAAATGTGCTTCATCGAAATAATGGTTTTAGACCTCATGTATGTTTAGACAAAATCCTTTTCAGACAATTTGGAGTTGATTTAGCAATGTCCGTCCGTCTGTCTGCCTGTCTAGCTGCTCCAGCACGATAACTCTCGAACGGATAAACCGATTCAGTCCAAAATTTGGCTTTCGTAATATTTTGTCCAAACTTAGTTTAGGTTCGAAGATTGGTTATATCGGTCCACTCCTTCCGGTACCTCCCTCACAAAAGTTCGAAAATATTTGGGAAATTTTTGCTAGCATGATAACTCTTGTAGGGAGTAACCGATTTGGTTTGGTACATCGTGAAATTTCTACCAGTCGGTCGAATCTCTTTAATTTTTGTTATAACAACTTGCGTTCACACCCCCCATAAAACAGTACAAATTTCATCAGGGGCAAGTCTACACTTCCTGAGAAAATAACCTGAAAGTTACAAAAAAAAAAACCCCGATGGCACCGTCTGTAGTGTTTGGAGCGCAAGATAACTCTCGAATTGATATCCGTTCAAAATTTGGCCTTCGTAAAATATTGTCCCAACTTAGTTTAAGTACGAAGATAGGCCATATCGGTCCACTACTTCAGGTACCTCCCCCATAAAAGTTCAAAAATGTTCGGAAATATTTTGCTCACGATAGCTCTTGAAGGGAGTTGGTCCATACTTTAGAATATATCTACCAGATATAGATCAGTTTCGAATATGGACTATATTTGTCCACTCCTTCGGGTACCTCCCACACAAAATTTCGGATAAGTTCACTTTAAGACCTGCGCTCGAATCACTTTGATTTTTGTTGAAGCAACTTGCATTCTCTGCCTCAATTACGACGGTAAAAGTTTTTTTCAGGGGCAAGTCCATATTTCTTAAGAAAACAGACCGAAAGGTGTAAAAACCACTATGGCACCATATGTAGTGTCTCCTGCCACTGCACCATAACTCTCGAACTGATCAACCGATTTGTCCAAAGTTAGTTTCAGTTCGAAGATGGGTAATACCGGTCCACAACTTCCGGTACTTCCCCCCAATATTTAAAAAATGACACTGAAATTGTATGCACGATATTTCTTGAACGGTGCAACGAATTTGGTCCAAACTTTGCATCTCCTAATAGATTGTCCAAATTTACACCTTTTTCAGATGTAATTCGAAACATTTTAGTTGTAATTCGTAACATTTCATTTGTAATTCGAGAATTATATTTGTAATTCGTAACAATCCAGTTGTAATTCGAATTATTCCATTTGTAATTTGAATATTCCATTTCTAATTCGAATTATTCCATTTGTTATTCGAATTATTCTATTTTTAATTCGAATTATTCTATTTGAAACTCGAATTATTCCATTTGTAATTCGAATTATTCTATTTGTAATTCGAATTATTCTATTTGAAATTCGAATTATTCCATTTGTAATTCGAATTGTGAAAATTGTGAAAACCACCTAAATACATCCTTTTTTTTGGGGAAAAGATGGTTTCAATTTACACAGACTGAGTGTATATCTCTGTCAGCAAAACCGAGTAATACTTTTTTGCTTCTTTTATATTGAGTTGCATGGTCATCAAACCCAATTCGAACATAATCGGTGAGAACATTCCGTTGTCTATATTTTGTTTGGCATATGTAAAAGACTACGCAATTAGTCCGGTCAAAATAGACATGCGTATAAGGGGGAAATAGCAAAAATTCCCACAAAGCTGAATTTTGGTGGAGAGCTAGGATTGGCCATTAGAAGCAACGTCCTAAAAGTCCCCATCGATCCCATGTGTGCAAAACAAGTTATTCGGGGTCAAAGGTCATTTTTGGAGGCATTATTCAGATTTTTTAATTTTTCTCAAAAACGGTAATACTTAGCAAAAGCCGGCTAAAGTAAAAGTTGTAGATTCAATAATTGTCTACAAGATTGGTCCTTATGATTCTTAAAAAAGACTTACCACTTTCAAGATATCACGATCTAAAGGTCAAATAAAAAATTAGCCGCGTAAGTACATTATGAGGCGAACCGGTTAAAGTAACGACACTATGTGTTAGATACTTCCGTAAGCTTTCAAACTATATCCACTTTGCAGTAATCGGTTTAGTAGAACCGGGTCTAACCCGGTTTTTAAATTTTGCCTTTCGGGTCTAATAACCGGCGAACCGGATCCGCAACCGTTGAAAATTATACATTTCCGTAATCAGCGCAACAAACCCTACCTTCAGACAAAACTTGAAAAAAATCGGAGAGTTTTCGTTGGGGTCTTTCCCGTTGGGCTTTCGATTTTACATGTGGGTTAAATGGGCTATTTTTGCATAAAATGACTCTAACATTGAATAACTCTACTAAACAGACTCCGATTTTGTTGGAATTTTTTTAGAAGATAGCTATAATTTCGCTCTTCAAGAAAATATATATATTTTTGGGGGACAGACCCGATTACTTCGCTTATTTTAGCCGGTTCGTCTGAATATGTGCATATTTGCCTTATAAGTGCATAAAAATCATGTGTTTTTTAGAACAGCTATATCTCAAGAATGGTTCCTTCTAAGAAAAAAATGTAAGGGTCAAACTTGTAGATAATTTTTCTGTCTACAATATTTACCTTAGTAACTTTTGGATTAGATCAACCGTTTTCAAAAAATAAATCCGAAAACCTAAAAATCCTTAAATTTTGACCTTTGACCCCGAATAATTTTTTTTGCACACATGGGATCGATGGGGACTTTTAGGACGTTGCTTCTAATGGCAAACCCTAGCTCTCCACCAAAATTCAGCTTTGTGGGAATTTTTGCTATTTCAATGTCTATTTTGACCGGACTAAATGCCAATACTCGTTGAAATTGTTTGAAAAATACAGGAAGACTGTGATATAGTTGAAGTCTTGCTGTAATATTATGTTACATTTAATTTATTATAGTAATTATTATTTTTTATTTATACAAAATTCGTGTCGTTTTTTATTATAAAAGGATACATTTGCTGAAACATGTAATAATATACTAATTGTAAGTAAAGACTTATACAATGTCCACAGAAAAAATTTTAATTGGAAATTATTTCCTTTTCTTAGGATTTTAAAATACACAAGAAAGGCGTTAAGTTCATCCCGGCCTAATTTTTTATACCCTTCGCCACGGGTTATATTGAAGTAAAACTGAACAATTAGTTTCCTTTCGTTTATGAAGAACACTAAATATAAAATCCCAGCAATTCCGGTAAAAAAAATGTGGCTATCTTTCAAAATACCAAAATTCGGGAGGTTCGATTCTATGGGCGAAATATGATAGCGTGGACCTGTACGGCAACATTTCGGGGGAAAGTTTTATGACCCAAATGAAGACTAAATTTCAAATGTATGCCATTTCGGTCGAATATTGAAGCCACAACAACCTTTAAAATACCGGAAATCGGGAGGTACAGTTCTATGGTGGCATATGAAGGCGTAAACCTATACCTACAAATTTCAAGTGTAAAGTTTTGCACTCCCAACGAAGACTAAATATCAAATTTCAGCCATTTCAGTGGAATATTGAGGTCACAACCTTCAAAATACCGAAAATTGCAATGTACCGCTCTATGGGGGCTATATGAAGGCATGGACTATACCGACAAATTTAGAGGGGTAAGTTGAATACCTGCAATGAAGACTAAATACCAAATTTCAGCCATTTCGGTAGAAGATTGTAGCCACAACCTTCAAAACCTTCGGGTGGTGGGGCTATACCATAACGTGGACCTATATATACCATATCCGAACTTGACCTGTCTCATGGCAAAAAGACACTCGGGTGCTAAATTTATCGTTCTATCGCAATTATTGTGTACGCTAGAGTGATTACAACAGACGGTCATAAGGACGGACAGGGGTAGATCCATACTATGGTGGAGGGTGTAAAAAGAAGGATTGACATTTTTTTTTTTTTTTTTGGGATGACAACTTATATATTGCTTAGTCAGACTCAATCCCATAGTTGTTGTTTTAATATTCTATTAAAACATCTTTAATTTATTAGTGGGAAAATTTACGAAGTTTGCCTAGGGTTAAGGCCGGGAAGACTCTAGCTTCGGATCTAGCCAGAGATCCTCACTGTTAATACCCAAGTGTCAATTGTTCGCTCAAATAGATACGTTTCCAAAAAAAAAAAAAAAAAAAAAAAAAAAAAAAAAAAAAAAAAACAATTAACACTTGGGTATAAAAAGTTTCTTGTTGAAAAAGAAGAAACCAGGGAACTGATGAGGATCTGTGGCGAACTCCGAAACTATAGTCTTCCCTACTATACCCATTAGTAAACATCACCAATTTTCCTACTTATAAATTAAAGTTTTTTTAATAAAATATTAAAACAACGGCTATGGGATTAAGCCTGATTATTTAAAAAGTATATTGTCACCAGAGTCATATTTTCTCTGCTTGAAGTTATTCGTACACAAATATAGTTCGTAAACATTTAATATCTTCGACAATTATGATGTCAACAAATTGTCGAAAATGATATGATTTTTCCACTGAATATATTTCCATTTTTTTTACAATGGCACCTAAAAAATAATGAAAAATTAATCTTTGGAAACCCATTAAAAACAAAATCATTTTTCATCCACTCAATTTCTCTTCCCCACACTTTTTCATTTTGCTGTCGCATGTCGCTAAGTGACATGCCTTTATTTAGGCTTTTTATAACAACAAAGCTTGTGAGGATAAAGGTCAATAAATTTAATCTGAGAAATTACTAAAAAAATATAAATTAAGAAACGTGAGAAATTAATTTTCAAAAAAAAAACTGTTGTCTCAGACTAATACATCATTTTTTGGAAGTGCATTTTGTTTGGGGAAATGATGCTGTCGCCGCCACCGCTGTAATTTATCACGAAAGAGAAAGCATTGAACTTTATTTTTCTTTTGGGTTACGGTTTGTTATTATTAACAAATACTGGCAATAAAACGCTTGGTTGGTTGTTTAACTTCATACATATCTTATTTAGAAGCTCACATTAAATCGTCAGAGATAAATGTTATATGAAGCAAGTTCAAAAGTTCATTATGAACGATGATGATAATGATTGTAATTGATGTCAATTAGGGAAGTGAAAATAAAAAAATTTTAACACTTCCGTTTCATTTTTTCCTATACAAAAATTAAGACATTATAGACAAATGCTGCTGCACATTCCAAAGAAATCTCTACATTTTCCATGGTCCCCACAGCAATCATTACATATTTCTATTTTGAGTACTTCAAAAAAATATAGGCCGACCATTTCCGCTTTCAAACTTGTGGGTGTTGTATTCCGAATCATATTTTTAAGAAATTTTATTTTTAAACAAACTTGTGAATGTAATGTGTGCATGCATGTTGCAAAAAAAGGGCATATATTTTTATTTCAATACGTCGTTTGCAGTGTGATTTCGAACGCTTACTCAATAAAATACTTTTAGATATGAATGTTTCTGGTTTTCTCAATGAAACGATCGTTTGTCCGGCTTGTGAGCAAAATTTTGATGTCCTACACAATTTTTGAAAATTATCTGCCAATATAAATTATACAATAATTATCATACAAAATATTAAATGGATAAAATATTAACAATAAACATCTGTTTAATATTGAAAATAAAAAAAAATATTTGCAAGGTCATTTACACAAAAATTTTAAATTTGCAAACATTTAAAAAAATCCAAAAGTAACAATTACCAACAATGATATGCTGCCAACAGCGACGAACATTATTAATTTCAATTTATTGTTTGCAACAAAACACAAATAACAACAAAACAAATGCAGATCATTGAAATGCCAACAAAAAGGCAAGCAAATGAATGAATGGATCAAACAAAAAATACAACAACCTATATACATACAACAAACAAATATAAAATATCAAATCGAAATAAACTCCAAAAACAAATTTTTGGTAATAGAAGTCAAGTTTGAAAAGTTTTCCGAAAAAAAGAACCTAAATTTAATGGTATTGCAATATTGCGAATCATCGAAAAGTGCAAATGTTCGACAACCTTGACTGACAGTTAACAACATTTCATAATAATATTCTTTAAACTTTATTTTTTGAGGTTCTAAATTGCACTGCCACAAAAAACGAAATCGTAGAAATACACGGTAGAATTGCCAAAATTCGAATCAAAGTTTATTGTGAAACATTTGCAGTTTAACAAGAATTTCAAAATAAAAACGGTAGCAATAAATAAAACCTAATTATATTTTAACTTCATAACCTAATCTTCTGGTAAATAATAATGATGATAATGGTGGTAAAGTTCCGAAGAATTTAATGTCGTCAATGATCTTCAGATAATTCTATTACAAATTATGGTATTACTTAGCGGAAAAAGGTTTTGATCTATAGAGAGTGAGTAAATCAGGAGGGAATTGAAATACAATTGAATATTAATCAAGTAAAAATGGCGTTAAGTTCGGCCAGGCCGAACTTGTTATACCCTCCACCACGAATTGTATTGAAGTAAAATGCAACAATTAGTTTCCTTTCGTTTATGAAGAAGACTAAATACCAAATTTTAGCAAGTCCGATAAAACAATGTGGCTAAACTTCAAAATACCGAAATTCGGGAGGTATCGTTCCTTGGGACTATATCAAAACGTAGATCTAAACCTAAAAATTTCTGGCGGAAAGTTTTTAGACTCAAAGAAGACTATGTACCAAATTTCCGATATTTCGGTAAAAACTTCAAAATGCCGAAAATCAAGGGGTATGCTTCTATGGGGGATATAGAAACCCGCGGACCTATACTGATAATTCTCTTCTGGAATATTTGATAACCCCGTGAAAGACTAAATACAACATTTCAGCCATTTCGGTGGAATATTGAGGCCACAACCTTCGAAATACCGGAAATAGGGAGGTACCGTTCTATGGGGGCTGTACTAAGGCGTGGACCTAAACCGACAAATTTCATATGGAAAGTTTAATACCCCAAATGAAGACCAAATACCAAATTTCAGCCATTTCGGTGCAATATTGAGGCCACAACTTTCAAAATACCGGAAATAGGGAGGTACCGTTCCGTGGGGGCTATAATAAGGCATGGACCTGTACCAACAAGTTTCTGGGGGAAAGTTTTCTACCCCAACGAAGACTAAATACCAACTTTCAGCCATTTCTGAGGAATATTGAGGAATACTCAAGCGCGGACCTGTACCAACAAGTTTCTGGGGGAAAGTTTTCTACCCCAAACGAAGACTAAATAACAACTTTCAGCCATTTCTGAAGAATATTGAGGCCACAACCTTGAAAATTAAAAAATCGGGAGGTGTCGGTCTATGGGGGATATATGAAGGTGTGCACCTATACAGACAAATTTCATGTGGAACGATTAATATCCCAAATGAAGACCAAATACCAAATTTCAGCCATTTCGGTGGAGTATTGTGACCACAACCTTCAAAATACCGAAAATCGTGAGGTACTGTTCTGTGGGGGCTATATGAAGGAGTGGACCAATACCGACAAATATCTGAGGGAAAGTTTTATACCCTCGACGAAGACTAAGTACCAAATTTCAGCCATTTCGGTGCGATAATGAGGCTAAAAGCTCCAAAATACCGAAAATCGGGTGGTACCGTTCTATGGGGGTGCGATATAGCCCATTTGCAATACCAAACATCCTAGGAGTAATAGATACGTCCATACTAAATAACAAAGCTCTATCTTAAAAATTGCGTGCTGTATCTTGATTTCAACAGACAGCGGATGGACAGACGGACATTGTAATATAGTCTTAGAATTTTACCCTGATCAAGAATATAATTTCTTTATTGGGTCTCTGATGAATATTTCGATGTGTTACAAACGGAATGACAAATTTAAGTATACCCTCCATATTAATGACATACCCTTAATACTAGACCTCGTAGTTCCGATTGAAGGAACCACGGATTCTTCTTTTTAAACGGTCATATTTCAGACACCTTTGTGGAGATCGACTTGAAATACACATATTCACATATCGACGCCTCCAAACAATAGTATGCTAAGTCGACTTAGCATGTTTTCAAGTTCTTTACATTTTTATATTTAACGTCCTTTAACTTAAATTCTGTCAAATTTTGGTAATGATCGGACAATCCGAACAGAAGTTATAAACAAATATATACTTGGCATAGTACTGAAGGTCAAAGAAATTTCCAAACTTTTAGAGCTTGTCCTGCAAAACTCCCTGTTCAGAATTAGCAAACTATTATTTGGAGGTGTCGAACGTCCTTTAAATTAAATTCTGTCAAATTTTGGTATTGATCGGTCAATCCGAACAGAAGTTATAAACAAATATTGACTTAGCATAGTACTGAAGTTCAAAAAAATGTCCACACTTTGAGAGCTTCTCCTGCAAAACTCACTTTTTAGACTTAGCATACTATTATTTGGAGGTGTCGATATAATTTTTGGATGACTTAGGGGTTGGAAGATACCAAACAAAGACCTCGGTGGGCTTTAACATGGCAAAGTCCAGAACTTATCTTAGTTCTTCTTCCACCTCAAGTGGACATTAGGTAGCTGCATTTAACGCAACGCGAATCGCCAAGAAAAATATCGGTAGAAGAGTAGAGACGACATGCGTATTATCAAAAGTAAAAAAGAAAGAGCAGGAAATCGTCAGTGTGAGAAACTCGCAGGAAAAAGCATACTGACCGTTATCCAAAGAACACTGCTCAAAATTTTAGGTGTGGCCCTAAATTTTGGGAGCCCATACATATCTCAGGAATTATTGGTTTCCCCTAACAAAACCTCAGGATAGTCGTTGCAAAAATGGCCTTGAGCTGAATTAAAACGTAAATGTGTTAAATTTTTGCGGAGGACCGACATGAATACATGGACATAGTCAATCTTGGAAAATGTCCATTAAGATAAAATAGTATTTAACTAGCGGATATACAACTACTCTAGCGGAGACACAAACTGCTCTAGTGGCGACACAAACTAATCTAGCTTCGTCGAACCAACCCCAATGACAGGGAGCTGACACAGGAAGTTAACAGGCTGGTCGGCGAGCATAAGCGGAACATGTGGTTAAATTATCTGAAGAATTGCAACATTGCAGCCGGTATAGGTGAATAGGTTAAGTCACTCTCGAACCCTGGAAGAATGGAGGATAGGACCTCAGTCACGTTTGGCGACGTTACGTTCACTGACCCGAAGAGGTGCGCAAGTTATTTCAATCGACAGTTTGTCGAGCACCCCGGGAGTGACAGGACGAAGAGAAGAGTATTACGTCGCATCAGATCTCTTGCTGCCGAGGAGGAACCACCATAGTTTACAATGGATGATGTTGCCACAATTCCATCAGGAACGCTAATTCAACCAAAGCGTTGGGCGCTGTTGGAATCTCCATGGTAATACTGATGCAGCTGCATGAGCCGGGAGTGAAGTATCTCACTAAAGTTCTCCCCCTTTTCGCTATACACACTCATTGTTAGTCTGGAAAATGGGCAGGGTGGTCCCACTACGGAAGCCCGGCAAATATGCCAGCAAAAGTGAATCGTACAGGCCGATTTCGTAGCAAAGACCCTTGAGGCCTTAGTCCTCCCCAGTATCAGAACCAGCTATTAAGTTGCCGATCATCAGCAAGGATTCCGTAAGCAGCACAGCACGACAACTGCGCTGCACGCCATTACCACACATATTTGTCAAGGACTCAACCAGAGACGGCCGTGCGATAGAACAGTGATGGGGGCGCTTGATACAGTCAGACACTCCACGCTGTTTGAGGACATCGAGCAGACGACCCTCCGACCAAGCTTGAAACGTTGGATAGTCAATTATATGTGTGGACGCCAGTCGTACCTGGAATTCAGGAACAAGAAGTCCAAACCTCGTAGAGTAAAACAGGGAGTTCCCCAAGGTGGGGTGATATCTCCGGAACTGTTTAACCTCTACTTCTCCTGTATTCCGCCCCTTCCAGACGGCATCGAGATCGTAACGTATGTGGATGATTGCACGATCCTGGCGTCAGGTACCTATACTGATCACATCTGTGAGAGACTGAACAACTATTTAACCGATCTTACCACCTTTTTCCATTCGAGGAGGAGTGATAAGAAGGCTTTCGATTTTGTGGCGGAAATCTGCATATTTCCGCCACAACATCAACAGCCACTCTGTTCACCACATGGCCAGCGCAGTTTGGAAGAGAATTGAATTTCGTGGTCGACGGTAGCAGAATTCCGACCAAAAACTGCCCCAAAATTTTAGGGGTCACATTCGACACCACTTTCAAGATGTGCGCGCAACCCACAGCTATCTGCGACAAACTGAAAAGTAGGAACAAGGCCCTCAAGTCCCTAGCCGGCAGCACTTGGGGTGCAGATAAAGAAACCTTGTTGACCACATATAACGCGTAATGTCGTTCTGTGGTAAGCTAAGCGGGCGCCAGTTTGGTCCCGGGGATTATATGATACGAATTGGAAAAAGATTCAAACCTGCCAGAATACCGCCCTGAGAACAGCAACAGGGTGCCTCCCCAAGTCTTCAGTGGACCATCTACATGAGGAGGCAAAGATTCTTCGAGTGAAGCAACACAATGAGATGCTTTCGTTGCAGTACCTGCTTGGATGTTATCGTGTGAGCCATCCCAATCACCATCTTGTGGGTAGGCCCGACACATTCAGGCATATCAGGAAAGATATTCATGCTCTAGAGAGGGAGGTCCAACAATATAGGAAATAACCCCTAGATCAACAAGCATATCAAGCAGGTTTAAATAGTATTCACAGGGATGAAGTTGCCAAGGCCATAAGCAAATATAGTGTGAATAAAGTCGTCGGAGTACATCCCCCATTTATCGCAGCTAAGGAGCGTAAGCTGCCACGACAAACTAGAGTAGTTTTGGCTCAACTACGCTCGGGATATTGCAGTCGCCTAAATTCTTATTGGGCGGAAATCGACCGCGCCGTGCAAGGCATCTGCCCAATATGCGGCATGGACCCGCACCACACAAAACACCTTTTCAACTGCCCACCCAAACCTACTCATCTAACTCCAGTGGATCTGTGGTTACATCCCATCGAAACAGCCAATTTCCTGGAACTGGAGATAGACCCAGAGCCAGATTGAACAGAGGAACGAAAATACAAACATAATAATAAACACTGTTACAACAACAACTAATCTACCTAAGACTTAAACTACACCTTTTTCAAATGTAATTCGAATTATTTTAATTGTAATTTGAGAATTCCATTTGTAATTCGAATTATTCCATTCTTTATTCGAATTATTCCATTTGTAATTCGAATTATTCCATATGTAATTCGAATAATTCCATTTAAAATTCGAGCTATTCCATTTGTAATTCGAATTATTCCATTTGTAATTGGAATTATTTTATTTGAAATTCGTATTATTCCATTTGTAATTCGAATCATTTTATTTTTGACTAAATACCAAATTTCAGTCATTCCGGTGGGATATTGAGGCCACAACTTTCAAAATACCGAAAATCGGGGGACATCGTTCTATGAGGGCTATATGAAAACGTGGACCTATACCAAGAAATTTCAGGTGGAAAGTTTTATACCCCCAACGAAACCTAAATACCAAATTTCAGTCATTTCGGTGGGATATTGAGGCCAAAACTTTCAAACTACCGAAAATCGGGAGGTACGCTTCTAGGGGTGGCTATATGAAGAGGTGGACCTATACCGAGAAAATTCAGATGGAAAGTTTCATAACCCCAACGAAGACCAAATTTCAGCCATTTTGGTGGGATATTCAGGCCACAAATCCTTGCATCTGTTTTTGCATATGTTCATTTTATGCAAATATGTAAAAATATGCACGATATGCAAAATATGCAAACATTTCTGTGCCTAATTCGTTTTATTTTGTGATCTAACGAGTTACTGTCTAATCAGATTTTGTCTACGACCATCCTAACCATATATGCATTTGCATAAGATTCAGCTGTCTACTCATCATGTTGAGGGGAAAAGTGAAGGGGGTAGGGGACGGGCCCCTCAACTTTCTCAAATTAGTCCAAAGCAACATCAAAGCCTGTTAGCTACTACACACACAAACGGTCAAAAAATAAATATTTTTTTCGCTCGATTTTATTCGTATATTCTTACAATTATATCGAGCATTTTCACTCCCACTCCCGATCCTAAATAAAACAAATGAATGGAGAGAAAATTTCTTACAAGACGCGTACTATCGAGTACTCTCGCTCGCGCGTTATTTTCACCCGAGAGTAAAATAGAGCAAAACGGAGCTTTGAAAGCTTAACATTGTAACACCACAGTCTTTTGACAGGATCATATTTCCAACTTTGCGCAATACAGGGAAATGTCGACTTCCTGATTACTTCAGCCATGAAAAACTTCTCTTTTCGAATTTGGTAATTAAAAGTAGGTACCATGTAATTGAACTAATATGAATCCGAGGAGTGCACTCATTGATATGCCATTATTCCAATGAGAGGCAAAGTCCATAAAGTAACGATCGCATTAACCCAAAAAGAATTAAACTGCATGATTTTGCAAAGTAATTGTTCTTTGATTGTCAAGTTGGAGTTGTGAAATTCTTTAAATCTGATATGGAGGAGGAGAAGACACTGTGGCTATGTCCACAAGTAATATACAAACAAACTATTTTGAAAGGCTCTGTGTTTGGCCTCTGGTAGTAGCAAATAAAGCAATGCTGCAGATATTCCACATTAAAACTTCAAGGGTAATTTAAACTTTTGGCGACGTTTGAAATTTCAGTTCATCCGTTCAAATGTCACCTCAGGGCATTCGGAGCAAAACAAAAAAAAACAAGAAACCAACAAAGCAAAGTAATACAAAACGGCAGCAATCAGTGGCTGACAGTTGAGACAGACAAATCAACGGAGGAGAATGATGATGAAGTTGGTTGGAGCCGTCTTAATTTCATAGCAAATTAAAAACAAAACCAAAACATTAAAGCTCAAATTCGTGCGTTTTGCAGAAATGGTCGGCCTAAAACACTCTGGGCAGACTTTCTTTTTGTGATAGGCCCACT
The DNA here is from genome assembly GCF_047663935.1 of Musca autumnalis. Lineage (NCBI taxonomy): Eukaryota > Metazoa > Arthropoda > Insecta > Diptera > Muscidae > Musca > Musca autumnalis. The sequence goes on from NW_027411644.1 coordinate 253,260,319, forward strand.
AAAATGATTCTTGAATTACACACAAAGCACCAGCAGCATTGTATCTACGCTATACAAAGCTTCAAATGCTACCACTTACCACGAGAAGTTTGTTTCAAGGTAAGCGAATGGTAGGTAACACATATCCAAATGTTGTTGTGGTTGTTGGCGTTGGAGTATGAAACGCCAGTTTTTTTTAGCAAAAACAAAAAACAATTTGCTTAACTTAGCAAAAAATATGGTCTTTGATGTAATTGACACATACAATGAAACCCCCCAATGCCCCCTCTCCAGGAGACAAGTAAACAAAGCATGCCCACCATTTGCCCCTCCAATTCACACCGTCGTCATTGAAGAGTTGGATTATGAATGTGAAACAGCGTGAAATAACAGTTCAATGAACGTTTGCGCCGCTTGCCCGAATGTATACAACGGGGTATACAGCCACACACACCCGCTTGTCACTAAGTGACCACACTTCTACCGGTCGTTTGGTTTGCTGGTTGGTCAAACATGTTGTGCCGAGTTCCTCCTATATTTCTCACTCTCGCTGTAACAGAAAAATCGCTGATGATGTTGCTGGTGATGATGGTGTTGCCATGATGATGACGAGACTACGACACCAGTCGGTGGTGTCGATGATTGACTAAAGCGATGACTGGGCTTTTTTTTTTTTTTGAAAATTAACAGTTATGAAATTAAACGAACAAAAACACAAAACAAATGAAACCCGTCAGCCTAAAGTTAATGGACTTTAATTAGAAATGGAGTAAAAGTTCAAATAACAACAACAAGTACATTATATGCGAAGAACAAAAGCCCAAGAACCCGGGAGAATGAGAGATGGAACATAAATCACATGGTTTTAGGGAAGTAAGTACTTTATTTGCGATCACTGCTGACTCAGCATGCCTAAAATCATTAATTAGTGCGACAGTAACAGTTTCATTGAAACTGAGGATGAGGAATTAAATCTCATTACATTTGGAACATTGTTGCTCATTAAAGCAGTGTTACAATTTTCCACAAATTACAGACTTAGTTAATCAAAAGAAGTTAAAAACTTTCGTCATTACGTAATGGTAGTAATATTGTTGTAAACATACTTACACTTACACACTTTATAAATATGAACATAAACAATGTTGTGGTTGGACTTACCTAAAAAGAAAAGAGAAAAAAAGAAATTGTTTAGATATATAGATTTATATTAGTATAAAAATGTCGGTCAGTTTTCTGACACCATATAATTTTAAAAAAGAAAAACAATAATAGAAGTGGTGAACCTAAATCTAATATGAACAGATTCATAATTTTAAAAATACAGTGGAACGTTTCCTCAGAAACTGAGAAGATTTTTTCAAAAGAAAAAAACCCATCCCCAGAAACTAATTAGAATTTTTTCTAAAGAAAAAACCATCCTCAGAAACTGAGGAGAATTTTTTCTATAGAAAAAAAACATCCTCAGAAACTGAGGAGAATTTTTTCTATAGAAAAAAACCATTCTCAGATACTGAGGAGATTTTTTTCTATAGAAAAACCCATCCTCAGAAACTGAGGAGAATTTTTTCTATAGAAAAACCATCCTTAGTTTCTGAGAATTTTTTCTATAGAAAAAACCATCCACAGTTTCTGAGAATTTTTTCTATAGAAAAAACCCACCTCAGAAACAGAGGAGAATTTTTTCTATAGAAAAACCCACCTCAGAAACTGAGGAGAATTTTTTCTATAGAAAAACCCACCTCAGAAACTGAGGAGAATTTTTTCTATAGAAAAAACCTACCTCAGAAACTGAGGAGAATTTTTTCTATAGAAAAAAACCATCCTCAGTAACTGAGGAGAATTTTTTCTATAGAAAAAACCATCCTCAGTAAATGAGGAGAATTTTTTCTATAGAAAAAACCATCCTCAGTAAATGAGGAGAATTTTTTCTATAGAAAAAACCATCCTCAGTAACTGAGGAGAATTTTTTCAATAGAAAAAACCATCCTCAGTAACTGAGGAGAATTTTTTCAATAGAAAAAACCATCCTCAGCAACTGAGGAGAATTTTTTCTATAGAAAAAACCATCCTCAGAAACTGAGGAGAATTTTTTCTATAGAAAAAAGAACATCCGCAGAAACTGAGAATTTTTGCTATAGAAAAAACCCGTCATAAGAAACAGAGTACATTTTTTTCTATAGAAAAAACCATCCTCAGAAACTGAGGAGAATTTTTTCTATAGAAAAAACCATCCTCAGAAACTGAGGAGAATTTTTTCTATAGAAAAAACCATCCTCAGAAACTGAGGAGAATTTTTTCTATAGAAAAAACCATCCTCAGAAACAGAGGAGAATTTTTTCTATAGAAAAACCATCCTCAGGAACGGAGGAGAATTTTTTCTATAGAAAACAACCCGTCCTCAGAAATTGATGAGAATTTTTTCTATCCACCACCACCCTCAGAAGCTGAGGAGAATTTTTTCTATCGAAAAAACCACCCTCAGAAACTGAGGAGAATTTTTCTGTTAAAAAACCATCTTCGGAAACTGAGGAGAATTTTTTCAATAGAAAAAACTCATCCTCAGAAAATGAGGATGATTTTTCTATAGACAAAATGTTACTTTCCGTGTATATGTTTCTCTGTGGATGGTTTTTGCTTTAGAAAAAATTCTCCTCAGCTTCTGAGGATGGTTTTTTCGATAGAAAAAATTCTCCTCAGCTTCTGAGGGTGGTTTTTTCGATGGAAAAAATTCTCCTCAGCTTCTGAGGGTGGTTTTTCGATAGAAAAAATTCTCCTCAGCTACTGAGGATGGGTTTTTCAATAGAAAATTTCTCCTCAGTTTCTGAGGATGCGTTTTTCTATAGAAAAAATTCTCCTCAGTTTCTGAGGATGGGTTATTCTATAGAAAAAATTCTCTTCAGTTTCTGAAGATGGTTTTTTCTATAGAAAAAACTCTCCTCAGTTTCTGAGGATGGTTTTTTCTATAGAAAAAATTCTCCTCAGTTTCTGAGGATGGTTTTTTCTATAGAAAAAATTCTCCTCAGTTTCTGAGGATGGTTTTTTCTATAGAAAAAATTCTCCTCAGTTTCTGAGGATGGTTTTTTCTATAGAAAAAATTCTCCTCAGTTTCTGAGGATGGTTTTTTCTATAGAAAAAATTCTCCTAAATTTCTGAGGATGGTTTTTTCTATAGAAAAATTCTCCTCAGTTTCTGAGGATGGTTTTTTCTATAGAAAAAAATTCTCCTCAGTTTCTGAGGATGGGTTTTTCTATAGAAAAAATTCTCCTCAGTTTCTGAGGATGGTTTTTTCTATAGAAAAAATTCTCCTCAGTTTCTGAGGATGGCTTTTTCTATAGAAAAAACATCCTCAGAAACAGCAGAATTTTTTCTATAAAATAGAAAAAAAAACTCAGAAACTGAAGAAATTTTTTTTATAGAAAAAACATCCTCAGTAACTGTGCAGATTTTTTCTATAGAAAAAACCATCCTCGGAAACTGAGTAGAATTTTTTCTCAGACACTGAGAAGTTTTTCTATAAAAAACATTCTATAGAAAAAAACCATCTGAGGAGAAATATCCTCAGAAACTGAGGAGAATTTTTTCTGTAGAAAAAATATCCTCAGAAACTGTGGAGAAGTTTTTCTGTAGAAAAAATATCCTCAGAAACTGAGTTTTTTTTATAGAAAAAATATCCTCAGAAACCGAGGAGAGGAGAATTTTTCCTATTGAAAAACCCACACTTTAGAAACAGAGGAGACAATTTTCTATAGGATTTTTTTTATAGAATGTGATTTTTTTTTTTTTTAATATTGGTAGAACGAAAATCTCAATTTTATAATCGACTGCTTTAGAATGTCCCCACTTAATTTTCCACATTCTCCAAACACCAATGATTAATGAGCATTGACACCTATTGACAATGGAAATAGAAAACATCAAGTCATATCAACAATAGCAGATACTTTATAATCGTGACAATTTATGACATACGAAGCTGTCAATAAACAATATACTTAACGTGTGTGAGAGACATTGATCGTCAGTCACCATCATTAATAACAGTGATTAAAGGCAATTAACAATTAATTTCGATTAACTTACAAAAATTCTCTAAGCAGCTTTACAAAGAGACAAAAAACAAACAATAAATATACTTGGCTAAGAGCCATCCATCGATCCATCCAAACACATCAAGTGAAGGGCAATTGAGAAAAAAAAAACAGAAAAATTAAATAAATAAAAAATATGACTAGAATATTATCACGAACTCGATAGAGGAGAATCCCCACCCAACCCCACAACATCAACAAATGAATGGTCACTGTTGTTGTCATCAATGATACAATTGGACATATTGACTGACAGACAGTAGTAGTAGCAACAACAACAACAATGGCAAAAGCAACATAATAATTACATACATAGAATTGTGAATAAAGTAAAAAACCAAACAAACAACATTATTGTTAAGTTGTCATCAGACTATTAGCAGATGATTATTATTGCCTCTGTTCAGCGGCAGTTAGTTGGTTGTGTCAGGTTCGGCCGTCCGTCCGTCTCTCGTTGACTATTTCTTAAAACAATTTCCAACTTGTTTAACCATATTTGGTTGCTATTCTTTCAACCATATTTGGTTTTATTGTCACAAAGCGAGAACAATATTGGAAAATATAACTGATTTTTTTCGGTTTTGGGTTCATCGTCGGTGGCGTCCGCCGGCAATGGTGGCGGCGTCATCAATTTTATAAATGACCAAATGACGCATTTAGCCTAAAAACCTCATAAAATAAATAAGCAGTGATTTTTTAGCATTCAAATTAATTGACATCTGTGAGCGAGTTGGGTAGCTATGAAATATGACTTTGTTTTCAATAAATTTGCTATTGATTTGAATAGCCCTGTCCGTCTGTCATCGTCTCCTCATAGGCCTGTTTGCCTGCCTGCCTGCCGGTCTAGGCCTTGTAATGCAGACCTCTGTTTTGATGTAAACTTTTGTTTGTCTGTTGTCTAGCTGTATCTGTGTCTAGCCTTGTAGGCTAATTATTATATTTTTGTTGCAATTGTTGTTGTTGATTCGGTCTATTAGCAAGAAACAGGAACCGGCACCAACATTGTCGACAGCTACATCAACAACATCACAAAACTTGATTTGACCATATTTAATCACAATAACAATACAAAATACATAAAATGTATTTTAACATCAAGTTTACGGAGAGCTTTGTTGCAATCGGATTTCAGTTGTAAATGCGTCCGTTTGTATGTGTCTGTTGTTTGGATGATTTTTGTAAATTGAAAATTATTCCGCATAGATATTAATAAATTGAAAATAAAAGCGAAATTTGAAGGATAGTTTCTAAAGTTTTTTGTATAGAAATAATTTTTCTTAGGTTCTGAGAATGGTTTCTTCTATAGAACAAATTTTCTCAGTTTCTGAGGATGTTTTTTTTTTCTCCTCAGTTGCTGAGAATGGCTTTTTCTGTAGAAAAAATTCTTCTCACTTTTTGAGAATGGTTTTTTCTATAGAAAAAATTCTCCTCAGTTTCTGAGGACGTGTTTTTTCTAGAGAAAAAATTCTCCTCGGCTTCTAAGGAGTTTTGTTTTTCTATAGAAAAAATTTTCCTCGGTTTCTGAGGATGGGTTTTTTCTATAGAAAAAATTCTCCTCAGTTTCTGAGGATGTTTTTTTCTATAGAAAAAATTATCCTCAATTTCTGAGTATGGTTATCTTATAGACAAAATTCTCCTCAGTTTCTGAGGATAGTTTTTTTCTATAGAAAAAATTCTCCTCAGTTTCTGAGGTGGGTTTTTTCTATAGAAAAAATTCTCCTCAGTTTCCGAGGTGGTTTTTTCTATAGAAAAAATTCTCCTGTTTCTGAGGATAGTTTTTTTCTATAGAAAAAATTATCCTGTTTCTGAGGATAGTTTTTTATATAGAAAAAAATTCTCCTCAGTTTCTGAGGATGGTGAGTTCAATACAAAAAAATCTCCTCAGTTTCTGAGAATATTTTTACTATAGAAAAAATTCTCAGTTTCTGAGGATGGGTTTTTTCTATAGAAAATATTATCCTCGGCTTCTAAGGAATTTTGTTTTTCTATAGAAAAAATTTTCCTCAGATTATGAGAATGGTTTTTTTCTATAGAAAAAATTCTCCTCAGTTTCTGAGGATAGTTTTTTCTATAGAAAATATTATCCTCAATTTCTGAGTATGGTTATCTTATAGAAAAAAATCTCAGATTCTGAGGTGGGCTTTTTGTTTAGAAAAAAACTTCTCCTCAGTTAGCGAGGTGGGTTTTTTCTATAGAAAAAATTCTGCTCAGTTTCTGAGGATGGTTTTTTCTATAGAAAAAAATTCTGTTTCTGGCGATGGTTTTTCTATAGAAAAAATTCTCAGTTTCTGAGGATGGTTTTTTCTATAAAAAATGCTCCTTAGTTTCTGAGGTGGGTTTTTTTTCTATAGAAAAAATTCTCCTCAGTTTCTGAGGATTGTTTTTTCTATAGAAAAATTCTCCTCAGTTTCTGAGTTTGGTTTTTTCTATAGAAAAATTCTCCTCAGTTTCTGAGGTTGGTTTTTTCTATAGAAAAAAATCTCCTCAGTTTCTTAGGATGGTTTTTTTTCTAAAGAAAAAAATCTCCTCAGTTTCTGAAGATGGTTTTTTCTATTAAAAAAATTCTGCTCAGTTTCTGAGGAAGGTTTTTTCTAAAGAAAAAATTCTCCTCAGCATCTGCGGATGGGTTTTTTCTATAAAAAAAAAATCTCCTCAGTTTCTGAGGATGGTTTTTTCTATAGAAAAAATTCTCGGTTTCTGAGGATGGTTTTTTCTATAGAAAAAATTATCTTAATTTTCTGAGGATGGTGTATTTTTCGGAGTTGTATTTTTTCTAAAGAATAAATTCACCTCAGTTTGTGAGGATTGTTTTTACCACAAAAATAGTTTCAGTTTCTGTCATTAGTTATTTTACAGAAAAAATATATAGAAAAAATCAATATCTCCCCTTTTCGATTACGTCTTATCTTTTATAATAATTCTAAAATTGTATTCCAAGAAAATTAATTTCTAATTAATTTTTTTATCAAATGCCATTATTTTGTTTTACCAAAAAAGTTCCCCTATCAACCACCAACAGCAAAAGACACAATAGAACACCTCTATTAACCTTGTTGTTCTGTTTAGAGGCGTTGTGTGTGTACTTCCATAACAATTTGATCAATTTTTCAATGATTAAAATCTAATTTTTTTCAACACTCAAGTATTTTATTTTAAGTGTTTTATTTCCTGTTTTACTTTTTTGTTCTTTATTTCTTAAGAGGTTTATAAGATTAACACTATAGAGTTCCTTTTGCGATATATTCGCTTGTGTCGCCACTTTTAATAGCCAAGGCAGCATTCCAAATAAGGTTTCTTACAGGGACGTACGCAGGGGGGGGCACGGGGGGCCCGGGCCCCCCCCGAAATGGTTTGGTCCGACAAAATTTTTTGAGCTACTTTAACAAATTATTACGATTTGTTCTCTAAAATAATGTTTGTCTTTGAAATTTCAAATGAAAACTGATATTGTTCTGAAGGTTCTGTACTGAAAATGTACTTTGTCAACAAGTTGTCTGAAGAAATATTCAAATTTTTTTCGTTTGAATACGCTCTTTGAGAGAAACTTCCAGTAAACCTGAATTCCTCCCTTATGCCATGCCTGTGTTGTGGAATTCGTATTCAAAAGGATTACAAATTCATTATTGTGCGGATTAGAAGTACATAAAATGAAGTGCCTATTGGACATATCAAGGGTTTCCGTGGAGTATATCTCGAAAACCAATTAGCAAATTGATATACTGCTTATATCAAAATTTTGTATTCCTATTTTATATTAACTTATTGCTAAATAGTGGGAGAAAATAATGGAGAAAAATTTATTGTTGTGCATAATAAAGTGATGATATCTGCTATAAATAGCAAGCCCATCTGAATTTTTTCCTATCAGTAACAAATTTGTAGCTGAAAGCAATCGTAAACGAAATTAATGCTCAAACTTTGGTTATTTGGTATTGTATTAACTTTGGTTATTTGGTATTGGTATTGTATTTGTATTGTATATAACGGTGCTCTTGAATCAATTTTAAACGAATGAAGCTTACACCTGGTTTCATAGATGAAAAAAATAAAAAAAACGCATTTTTAGAGTTTTTCAGGTTTTGACCATTTTGCTGGAAAACCACAAGCCCTATCCAAATGGAACTAAAGAAAATGTTGTAGCAGTGAAAATACTTGTTCTTTTATGATGTTTTCAAACGTTTTACTATTTTTGAGATATAGAAATTCAAATTGGGACAATTCACTGACTGTATCGTCTCCTTATAAAACAATGTCATGACAGCAATTTCCCAACTTAATCGTATATATATCAAAAATGGTACAACCGAGGAAAAATTACGAATCTCAAACTTGTAGAGAATTGTCACAGCTATAAGATTTTCTGTAATCCCATAAGACTTACTGTTTTGAGCAAATCGTGAAAACCTAACAAAAAACCTAAAAATGTGACTGGAACTTCTGTATCTCAAAAATGATAAATCCTAGCAACCAATTTTTAAAGCTACAACATTTTCCTTAGCCCAGTCGATAGGACTTGCAGTTTTCAAGCAAAGTCGCGAAAACCTAAAAATGTGAACTTTGACCGCGATTTATTTAAAAATCCCTTCAGCGATTTTTTGTTTGTTCTTGGATTTTTCTCGTCTGTTTTACGTTGGTTCAAGAGCACCGTGATATTGTACCCTCAGCCGTTAGGCTAATGATAAAAATGTAACCCGCGTTACAATTTGGAGTCGATTTATCCCAGTTCATCCGTCCGTCAGTCTGTATGGCTCGAGCCCATTATAACTCTCGAACAGATGAAAATATTTTGTCCAAAATTTGGATCTCGCAATATTTTGTTCAAACTTCCTTTGGACACTTCCCCAGCCAGACTTCAAAATTTCCCTAAAATCGTGAGCAAAGTCCAATTCGATTTTTTCGAGACCTAGAGTACGTTCGAATATTGGTCCAAAAGTTCTAAATCTTACGCCGACCAACTAATTTGACTTCCAAAATTAGGTCCACTTCCAAAATGAACGATATCAGTCGATTCTTTCAGGTATCGTCTGTACAAAAGTGCAAAACTTTTGCGCTTTCATAGAAGTCACATTTTTGATCAGAACGCCAACAATCGAGAAGTTGTACACCCCAAATATTTCGAAGTTATTGTCGGAAAATTTATACGTCCAAAAAAGGAGACGAAATTCTGAAACTTCCTGGGTATACAATTTACAGAACAAAAATTGGCTATGTAGCCCGTATTCGATCTGTCTATATATAAAAGTCTCAACTCACACAGACTGAAGGTATGTCTCTGTAGGCAAACCCGACTGTTACTTTTTCTGGTTTTTCAGAAATCAAAAGTTATGAATTTTTATAAGTTTGCCTCCGCTGTGCTGACAGAAGTGATTGGTTGTTGGAAACCATTGATGTATCAGATGGAGTTTTTCGACTCAACCTATTTTTTTCAGGATTTAGCTAACAAGTACTACAAGTTGGATTCGGAGTCAATGAGTCGTAGATTGCATCGCCCAGCTCCTGATAATTTTTTTTAATGTAACTTTCTGAATGTTTAGTTGGCTTTCATTGACTTTATCACTTCTGGTAAAATAGTAAAGCTTTGGTGTTTTTATGCACTTAAAGAATGTTATTTTCTTACAATAACACTATGCAACACTGAAAATGCAAACAACTTCTAGTATGGATTTTTTGAAAGTACATATTTAGACTACAAAAACCCTAGTTGGGTTTTGTGCTGTCAGATCCAGTTCGGATTTTATGGCCTCACCTAAACCGGGCTAAATCTACCCTTTTTTGCATTTATCAGGCCTTTATCTCAGAAACGAATAGGAATTTGGCCTTGCTGTCTTTAGCAATATTGTAGCCCTAAACTAGTAGAACTTATCTTTTGAAGAAACCACACAAGAAAAACTCCACCTAGGGCATCAAAATCTATAAAATATAGAAAATTTTACATAATTGCTGAAATTCTGGTCAGTATCGGCTAAACTATTGGGAGTTGCACTAAGTAACCTTTTGCAAAAATCTTCCAAATAAAGTTCTCAACAATTCTTCAGAACATTCTGAAACTCTAAAATGCTTACTTCATGTTGTTTCAGCGGTATTTTTCATCATATCCTTCACAACACGTATTTTAAACACATTTCAAACAAACAGTTTATTCTCGCATTTCGTTCGTCGTTAAAAATGTAATGAAAACAATGGGATAGAGGCATTTTACAACTATGACATGTTCTGAAGAGTTGTGTATTACATTCCAGGGAATATTTTTCCAAACGAAAATATTCAGAAAAAATTAACGGTTTTGGAGATACGGTGCGAAATGTATAAAAGTTGTGGTATTTTTGTATATATTTTGAAATTTGAGGCAATAAATGTAGTTTTTCGAGTTCATTATTTCTCCAAATATTGTATTCTTGTCCTTATCTACAAATTTGCTTCAGAGGTCAGAAGAAGATTCGCATTGGTTTCAGAGATATAGCCCCACATTTCTTTAAAAACTCAATATTTAACCATGGGGCCATAAAATCCGATGGGGCCATAAAATCCGAGCTGGACCTGTCACAACAAAACCCTACTAGGGTTTCTTGTCGTTTGGGTCTGTACTTTCAAAAAATCCTCAGTTCGAATTGTTTGCACAAGATCAGCTTAAAAATGTTGCACAGTGTAATACAACACGTTTTTAATGGCACTGAAATTAGTGTGTTATATATGTACTTTAAAGAATAAACGGCGTTATGTTCGCTGTATATATTTATTCCACATATTCGCACTGTTTGCATGGAAGTTCTTCCACCAAAAGGATTTCCAAAATCCAAATTTTTAAAAAGTATGCTAATAACCTCAACAACACAACACATAGTCGTATGTAAAACTGTCCTGAGTATGCTTATGTCAAATGACGCCTGGCGACACTTCGTGTTGCCTAGGCCAGAAGGTTCTTAGTGCCTCTCATACATAAAAAACCCTTTAAAATAGTTTTACGTAACGATACATAACATTTTTAATTTTCATGATTTTTGGTGAAGTTGGGCCCCCCCCGAAATGAAATCCTGCGTACGTCCCTGGTTTCTTATTCTGAAGATCTGCGTTGTTCATGGACAAAACCAATTGAAACGAAAGAACAAGAACCGAAATGTCGTCGTCATCGTCAACAAATGTGTAAAGAAGGCAGTTAATTGGTTTTGCCAATGAAGGAAAAACACTTTTGGAATTAAAGAGGAAAATGTTTAAAATTTTTTATCACAAAAGGATTTAATTGGCGGTTCGTGTAATTTACAAAAAAAAAAAAAACAATGAAAGCTGTGAAATTGAAGGGCATAGATAGGGGAAGGGGAGAATTGTATTACAAACTTTAGTTGAGGTTCAACTCTTTCATTGAACTCTAGTATTTTTGATTGCAAATTTTAATATAAAATGCTGCTGGTAGGCGTTTTTAATTTAAATTCTTTTGTTTTAGAAAAGCATTTAAGATAACAAAACTATATACCAATTAACTTATAGTTCCATTAATTTGAATGGCCACCGTTTTGCCCATTTTCGGTGCAGATTAAACAAAGTTTTGTGATTTTGTTTTGCTGTTTCTTTTACATCAATGGGAATTCTTGCTTATTGTCTTCAGAACAAGTCTTTCGTTTTGCTGTCTTTCCACGTTGTTTTCTGTTTATTCACTTGTTTTCTGATTTGTATTATGATTCATCTTTAATTCGCCTAATCGAGACGGTGATGATTATGATGATAATCATTATGACGACAACGAATGAATGTGGCGGATTCACTTTAACCGCACATGATTTATTTTTATTATAGTTTTGGTTTTGTTTCTGAAGCACGAAATATCATCAAAACATAACATATTAAATAATATTTTTTTATTATTTAATTTTTATTGTTGTTAAAGAACACCAAAGTGTTGTGTGTATTGAATTTGTAAATAGTAACAACAAAAGTTGCTAATGAAAACATCACTTCAATATCGGAGAGGCCATTCGTGCCAGACAGGCATAAACACAGCTGTTTCGACATGCCAAAAACAAATTGATAGTTTCCGATGTGAATGTGTCAATGTTTTGTTTATTTATATTTTTGTCGAAAAGGGAAATGAACGATAATTTTTTGCAGACTTCCAATATGAAATACAAACAAGACAAATTTTTGTATAAAAATACACCTCAGAATCTGAGTAGATTTTTTTCTTTAAATTTGGGAATTTTTTCTATAGAAAAAACCTTCTCTGAAATTGAGGACAAACTGAGAACATTAAAAAAACCAGCCTCAGAAACGGAGGTGAATTTTTTTAGAAACTGAGGAGAATTTTTCTATTCAAAAAACCATCCTAAGAACCTGAGGAGAATTTTTTTCTATAGAAAAAACCATCTTCAGAAACTGAGGACAATTTTTCTATTCAAAAAACCATCCTAAGAACCTGAGGATAATTTTTTCTATAGAAAAAACCATCCTCAGAAACTGAGGAGAATTTTTCTATTCAAAAAACCATCCTAAGAACCTGAGCATTTTTTCTATAGAAAAAACAATCCTCAGAATCTGAGGAGAATTTTTTTCTATAGAAAAAAACCATCCTCAGAACCTGAGGAGAATTTTTTCTACAGAAAAAACCATACTCGGAACCTGAGGAGAATTTTTTCTGTAGAAAAAACCATCCTCAGAACCTGAGGAGTTTTTTTTCTATAGAAAAAACTAACCTTACAAGCCGAGGAGAATTTTTTCTATAGAAAAAACCAACCTAAGAAGCTGAGGAGATTTCTTTCTATAGAAAAAACCAACCTCAGAAACTGAGGAGAATTTTTTTTTTATAGAAAAAACCGTCCTCAGAACCTGAGGAGAATTTTTCTATAGAAAAAACCGTCCTCAGAACCTGAGGAGAATTTTTCTATAGAAAAAACCGTCCTCAGAACCTGAGGAGAATTTTTCTATAGAAAAAACCGTCCTCAGAAACTGAGGAGAATTTTTTCTATAGAAAGACCATCATCAGAAACTGAGCAGATTGTTCTCAATAGCAAAAACATTCTGAGAAACTGAGGAAATTTGTTTTCTATAGAATACACCATCCTCAGAACCTGAGGAGACTTTTTTTCTATAGAAAAAACCATCCTCAGAACCTGAGAATTTTTTCTATAGAAAAAACCATCCTCAGAACCTGAGAATTTTTTTATACAAAAAACCATCCTCAGTACTAGAGGAGAATTTTTTCTATAGAAAAAACCATCCTCAGTACCAGAGGAGAATTTTTCTATAGAAAAAACCATCCTCAGTACCAGAGGAGAATTTTTCTATAGAAAAAACCATCCTCAGAACCTGAGGAGAATTTTTTCTATAGAAAAAACCATCTTCAGAACCTGAGAATTGTTTCTTTAGAAAAAAACCATCCTCAGAACCTGAGGAGAATTTTTTCTAAAGAAAAAACCATCCTCAGAACCTGAGGAGATTTTTTTCTATAGAAAAAACCATCCTCAGAACCTGGGATTTTTTTTTATAGAATTTTTTTAGAGAATTGTTTCTTTAGAAAAAAACCATCCTCAGAACCTGAGGAGAATTTTTTCTAAAGAAACAACCATTCTTAGAACCTGAGGAGAATTTTTTCTATACAAAAAACCTTTCTCAGAACCTGAGAAGAACTTTTTCTATAGAAAAAACCATCCTCAGAACCTGAGGAGAATTTTGTTCTATAGAAAAAAACATCCTCAGAACCTGAGGAGAATTTTTTCTATAGAAAAAACCATACTCAGAAACTGAAGAGAATTTTTTTCTATAGAAAAAACCATCATCAGAAACTGAAGAGAATTTTTTCTATAGAAAAAACCATCCTCAGAACCTGAGGAGAATTTTTTCTATAGAAAAAACCATGCTCAGAACCTGAGGAGAATTTTTTCTATAGAAAAAACCATTCTTAGAACCTGAGGAGAATTTTTTCTATAGAAAAAAACATCCTTAGAACCTGAGGAGAATTTTTCTATAGAAAAAACCATCCTCAGAACCTGAGGAGAATTTTTTCTATAGAAAAAACCATCCTCAGAACCTTAGGAGAATTTTTTTCTATAGAAAAAAAACATCCTTAGAAACTGAGGAGAATTTTTTCTATAGAAAAAAAACCATCCTCAGAAACTGAAGAGAATTTGTTCTGTAGAAAAAAACCATCCTCAGAACCTGAGGTGAATTTCTTCTATAGAAAAAACAATCCTCAGAACCTGAGGATAATTTTTTTCTATAGAAAAAACAATCCTCAGAAACTGAGGAGAATTTTTTCTATAGAAAAAACCATCCTCAGAACCTGAGGAGAATTTTTTCTACAGAAAAAACATCCTCGGAACCTGAGGAGAATTTTTTCTGTAGAAAAAACCATCCTCAGAACCTGAGGAGTTTTTTTCTATAGAAAAAACCATACTCAAAACCTGAGGAGACTTTTTTCTATAGAAAAAACCATCCCCAGAACCTGAGGAGACTTTTTTCGATAAAAAAAAACCATCCTCAGAACCTGAGGAGAATTTTTTCTATAGAAAAAACCATACTCAAAACCTGAGGAGACTTTTTTCTATAGAAAAAACCATCCCCAGAACCTGAGGAGACTTTTTTCTATAGAAAAAACCATCCCCAGAACCTGAGCAGACTTTTTTCTATAGAAAAAACCATCCTCAGAACCTAAGTAGACTCGGAACCTGAGGAGAATTTTTTCTGTAGAAAAAACCATCCTCAGAACTTGAGGAGAATTTTTTCTTTAGAAAAAAAAACAATCCTCAGAACTTGAGGAGAATTTTTTTCTATAGAAACAACCATCCTCAGAACCTGAGGAGAATTTTTTCTATAGAAAAAACCATCCTCAGAAACTGAGGAGAAAACCTGAGGAGAATTTTTTATATTATGTTGTCTTACACAAAATATATGGTTCTAACAATAATATATATTTTAAAATATTTTTGCTACCCTACTTTGCCCTCAAAACATTCGGAAGAAACTTTTCCAGATTTTTTTCTGAATTTTAATTTCCACAAAAACTCTCTTTCTCTCTTTGACTTACCTATACTCACGATTCGTGGACTCCAAAATGTCGCCCGACTTATCGATGACGCATGGCGATACATAATATTTATCGGCAATTTCATGGTGTGGCAGGTAACGATGCTTAACATAATCCTCATTTTGATTGTTATTCGAATCGGAGGCGGGTATTCGTACCTTAGTCGGATGTGAACATTTTGGAGCCCACGATGCAACAGCCTTGTAGATGTCCGTCTGCTGATGCTGGTGATGATGTGAAGATGTTGTCGTCGTTGTTGGTGGTGGCGAAGAATCTGGTGAAGCATGCGTATAATAACCATTATCGGCTTGATGATACGGATCCAAATATTTCGAAGAGTATAAAAGAGATTTTCTACTATCACTAGCTGCTGGCGTATTATTCGATAATTTACCATTACTAGCGTAGAGATAATCGTTGATACAGGTGGAATATTTCGTTTTTGAACGTAGCGACGATGTCGAAGTTGCCGTCGCTAGCGTGTTCAGAGTATCTGTCGAATTGTTCGAATTTTGATAGTGTTGTTGAAGAGTAGTAGAGGAGGGGTTTTGATTCAAAAGATGACTGCAACGTCGTTGCGAATGAGGTGAATTTAGACTAGAATCATAGTTCGTTGTTGTTGTTGGTGTTATGAGTTTGCTAGAGTTTCCTACTCCACCACCTCCTATCCAGGTGGTTTGTGGAGATATGGTACCATTATGTGTTGATTTGTGATGATGCTGCTGCTGACGACTGTGGTGATTTATGACTTTGGTAAAGTCTACATAGAGTGGTTCATCATTGGAGGGTTTACGTTGAAATTCATCATCCTCCTCGTCATCATAGTCACGGGGAGTTTGCGGTGTTGTTGAGCTACCGGCACCACCGCCCCCCTTGGAGCTATAGAAACTATAATTACTTGAAGAGGACTGGGAATAGGAACGATTACGCCGATAAAACTCATCTTCAAAAGGCAAACCCTGAGGGAATTTCGTTGAGAAGGCTTTCTTGGATTTGGGCGAACCCTGAGAACCACTGGATTGATTTGATGAACTATTGCTACCAGTACTGCCAGTTTTGTGGGCCATTATCGATGATGAGTAGTTTTTATTTTGCCCGTAGCTGGTGGTAATGTTTCGATTGGTGGAGGAATTTGTGGGTTTGTTACGCCCGAAAGTGGGTGTAGCTGGGGCAGCAGAAGAGTTATTGCTACCAGTTGCGTTTCTGGTACGCTGCAACGCCGGTGATGGCAAGGCCTTGGCATTACAGGTGGCATTAAATGAGTTGATACCCACACTGGAAATAAAACGCCTTTGATTTAAATTTGGTGAGGCGGCCGCTGACACGGATGATTCATCCTTGCATTTCCTGCGAAATGAAGCTGTGGGTGGTAAGGGGGCTGGATAGGATTTTATGGACTTGGGAGGTCCATTGTGAGATCCATTTTGAGTGTCCTTAGGTTGATTTTCCTTTGCTACTTTACTAACCGTATTGGCATAGGCCCGCTTTTGTGTGGCAGCCGCTGTTGCCGAGTTGGTGGTGGTAGTGGTGTTGGTGGCCTTGGGTATAAGGGATTCTTGAGATCCATTACTGGAACTTATGGCAGATGAACGACGATTACTGCTACCATTGGCACTGCTGTTGTTGTTAGTCTTTTGTCGAATACTTAAATTGGCCTGATGGAAACGATCGAAATTTGAGGATTTTCTTTGAGGTGGTGTGGGAGGTAAATTACGTGGCCTTAAATACTGTTTGTGGGCAGTGGGTGGAGTGGCATGAACACCATTTGTTGTAGCCGTTGATGGTGGATTGGGAGCACGAGCCTTGGTATGTGTTTGTTGAGAGCAGGTGGATTCAATGCGTTTCACTAGTTTGGGTGTAAGGGGTTTTACACTCACAGTTGTGGTTGAGGATGTTGTCACTGCTCCTCCTCCTCCACCACCACCATTTGAGGATGTGGGGATTCTGCTTGTTTCTCCTCCACCGCTTGGTGCAACTTTGTGGTTATAACGGGTACCATAAAAACTACTACGCAGTGGTTGTTGCCTTGTGAAATTCGAGGACAAGCCATTGCTGTTACTATTGTTGTTGTTATTACTATTATTGCTGCTACTGTTGCAATGATGATGATGGCCCTTAACTGCTATTGAACTGGCTGATGATGAAGTCTGCAAAGGATTTCCACCATTTAAAGATATCTTGGTGCAATTATGATGTGTGTGATGCGCAGCAGCCGACGAGTTGGCCGTCGACGGCAAATATGTAGCTGTGGTATGATGCTGCAAGGCACAACTACCCCTACTAGCCCGAAATGAGCTGTAGGGTCTTGTAGTGTATTCAAAACCACTAACTGGCATTTTGTGGTTGTTATAGGTTTTCAATGTTGTTGTAGATTAGGCGGCAATTAAACTGGCATAAAAAATCATTTAATTGCTATAATTGCATAGAGTTAATATGACGAAGAAGCTGACGATGAGGTGGCTGGTGTTGATGATGTTTTATTGGCAGTCAAAAAATAAATAAAATAAAATTTTATTCGAAAATCAAAGGCACTTTATCACACATGTAAGTCTCATAGATGATTTTCTTAAAATAAATTCGTTGTTATGTATTTTTTGTTTCACTTTAACGCCAATCAATTTGTTGAATTGACTAATTTCAAATAATTATTTAAATGTTTGTATTTTGTATATTTCGTTGTTTTCACATATTTTTTTCTCTTAATGCTAAACTTTTTTGATGATTTGTATTTATGATGATTTTTGTTTTGTGGTGTAAAATTATTTAGCGTATTGTCACATATTTATTGAATATTTTCTGCAAATAATCGAAAATAATTTAATTTTTGGAAAGAAATATTTTTTAGTTCTTTATTTATTTATTATAATTTCCATTATTATTTTATATTTGTTATTAATATTTATATGTAATTTCATATTTATTTTATTAATTTTGTAGATATTTTTTAATAATCAGGAATAATTGAACTTTTGGAATAGAAATATTTCACAGTTTTTTTTATTGTTTCTTTATATTAATTTTCTTATTTATTTTATAATTCCTATTCTTAGTGTCATTTTATATTTATTATTAAAGTGTATTTTATTTTTATTTATTTTTTTATATTTGATTTATTTTAAAACCATTTTAAAATAATCACAAATATATTAATTTTTGTAAAGAACTATTTCTGATTTTTTTTTTTTATTTATTTATTATTATTTTATTGGTTATTTTAAATTTTTTATTTTTTTAAATTTTTTAACTGTTTATTTTATTATTTTAAGTACTTTTTTATATTTATTGTTATAACTTTCATATGATTTGTTTTGTTGATTTTTTATTATTAAATGTTTATTTAATTACTCATATTTTTTGTATTTGATTAATATTTTAAATGATTATTTGTATTTCTTATGTTTTTAAATGCTATTAGTTTATTATATTTAAATTGTTCCACAAACATCCCAGAAGTTTTCTTATTTTTTTTATCACTTTTTATATATTTTCTACTATTTTTACTGCTTTCGTGGTTGTTCAACATTTTCAAAATTTATAGAAGAATCTGGCAATAAATAACGGTGATAGTACGTACATTTCTTTTCAAACTTTCAATTCTTCTATAGTTTTCAATGGACAATAAAAGACGCCTTTTGCAAAGTAAACGTTTGAAACACTCATTACAAAACCCCATTATTTTAACAAGGACATGTCGCGCGAAATTATTGCGACACGCCCTTGTTAAAATGATGGGTTAGTAATGGGTTTTGTAATGAGTATTTTTGCATGGTGGTTCATTACCAAATAATGGGTTCCTCAACCAGACGTACTTCAATACAACAATGAACTTTATATTTAAGCAGGAGACGTAAGCAGTTGGGTGACTCAAAAAGGTCAATATTAAGAACCCGTTATTAACCCACTTAGCGCCGAATATTTTTTTCTCGAGAAAACTGAAAATTCTATATGAAAATGACAGACAACGGACAACATTATAACAAGATGTAAAAAACCACAAATATATGCGAAAATATCCGTGTTTTACGTCAATTTTAAAACATTTTTGTGGCGTTTAAACGAAAAGTTAGAACTTTTGTTTGATAAAAATTTTACCACGTGCAAAGTTTCGTCCAAATCGGATACTCAATTTTTATGTTATCGTTTTAATCACTCATATGTCGTGATCATCAGTCACTTTAGTTGTTGCCGGCAGGGTTTGTTAACACTTTTGGGCCTTTATCTCGTGAATTATGACCTTGGCTCATCCCGCTCCAAATAATTTCCAAGCAAGTCCCTAACTTGCACTTTTGCAAAAAAAAAATAATTGTCTGTAGAAGGTCCATCGGACCACATCCAAAACTAATCTATGTCTGGAGAAAATATGAACCAAATCGGTTACTACCTTCGAAAATAGTCGTGAGCACCATTTTAGCGAAAAATATTGCATTTGTGATGAGGAGGTACAGGAGGGAGTAAACCGATATGGCCCATCTTCGAATTTGTTCTATGTTTGGGCATAATCCTACGAGTTGCATAGTTTAGATCGAATAGGTTGATCCGTTCGAGCAAAGGCACAAGATGAGTGGATAGGTCGAATAGGGCAAAATGTATGAAACGGATTACGTCAAAACATACTTGAGGCCCAAAGCAATTGTGCTGATGAATCACATTTTTGATCGTATCAAGGTGTATACAACCTAGAGACTGCAGCTATAAAAAATCAATGTTCAGAGAATGATCAAATTTTTTCGACAGAAATGTCAATTCTGATTTATTCTATAGAGTGGCACTGTGGGGCAGTGGTTAGAATGTGACCGCCTTGTACGTTCAATTCTGGATTAATTTCCCAGGCACAAGCCATAAAAAGACTTTACTACAATTCGTGTCGTTAGACACACCATTCGGTCCCATATCACTAAGCAATATTAAAACCTTCCTGTAGAAAAAAAACTAACCTAAGTTCCTGAGGACAAATTTTCTTAGAAACAAGTAAAAACGTATCGATCGGCTTTGCGACAGAGATATACCCTCAGCCTGTGTGGATTGAAATATTTTTTTCCAAAAAAAAAACTTATGTATTCAGGGGGTTTTCAAAATGTTGGGCGTATGAACCGACAAAAGTATAGAAAGGATTACAGCTCAAAAATTGCAGGGATAACGATAGATAGGGCTTTTTTATCACACTAGCCTATGAAAAACATAATATCGCTGTAAACAGGGCCACTAGGAAAACCTTCGGTAAAAATGTCCAAAGGATCCTCGAACAGACCCTTAACCACACAGAAAAGGATTGGACAGATAGATCCCAAATTTGAACATAAACTAAGTTTCGACAATATTTAGAGATCCAAAGTTTGACCCAAATCGGTTGCTACGTCTATGAGAAATCGCGCGTACCATTTTTGTGAATATTTTCGAACTTTTGTGGGGGAGGTACCGGAAGGAGTGGACCTATAAGCACCACCTTCGAATTTCATCTAATATTCGAAGAAATATTATAATATCCAAATTGTGGCCGAACGCAGTATTCGGTTCGAGCTCTCCAACCACTACATATGGTGCCATAGGGGGGTTATACAACTTTCGGGCTGTTTTCTCGAGAAGTATGGACTTGCCCTGAAAAAACTTTTACTGTCGTAATTGAGACAGAGATTGCAAGATGCGTCAACAGAAATCAAAGTGATTCGAGAACAGGTCTTAAAGTGAATTTATCCAAAATTTTGTGTGGGTGGTACCCGAAGAACTGAACAAAACAAATATAGTCCATATTCGAACCTGATCTATATCTGGTAGATATATTAGGAGGTGTAAAGTATGGACCAAATCAATCACTCCCATCCAGATTTAGTGTGTGCACAATTTTTCCGAAAATTTTTGAACTTTTTTGGGGGAGGTACCTGAAGGTGTGAACCGATATTGCTTATCTTAAGCTAAGTTTGCACAAAATATTATGAAGGCCGCATTTTGGACCGAATCGGCAGATCCGTTCGAGAGTTATCTTGCGCTCCAACCACTACACACGGTGTCATAGGGGTTTTTTGTACCTTTCAGGATATTTTATCAGGAAGTATGGACTTACCCCTGATGAAACGTATACCGTCGTATGGGGGGGGGGTCAGTGAATACAAGTTGCTACAACAAAAATCAAACCGATTCGAGAGCAGGTCCTAAGCTGAACTTTTCCGAAATTTTGTGTGGGAGGTACCCGAAGGAGTGGGCCGATTGAGTCCATATTGGAACCTTATCTAAGTCTGGTAGAAATTTCACTATATGCAAAGCATGGACCAAATCGGTTACTTCCTTTAAGAGTTATCGACGCACAAATTTTCCGAACATTTTCCAACTTTTGTGGGGGAGGAGTGGACCGAAGTAACCCATCGTCGAACTTAAACCAAGTTTGGACAAAATATTACGAAAGCAAAAATTTGGACCGAATCGGTTGATCCGTTCGAGAGTTATCGTGCGCTCCAGGCAGACAGACGTACGGATAACTCCAAATTGTCTGAAACACATTTCGTCCAAACATACTTGGGGTCTAAAACCATTATTTCGATGAGGCACATTTTGCCCGCATGAAATTGTATATACCCTCGTTAGCATAAATGCTGAGGGTATAAAAAGCCCATTCTAGTACCTGAAGATTTTTTCTTTTGGTCTTACTGAGTGAACACCAGTTCATTGTTGTGGCTAAAAAAAATAATTCGACAAAAATTTATTAAAATTGGGCCAGATTTTGATATTACTTCAATATGCATATATAGCTATTATTAAAATTTGAGACTATTTTCACAAATTTTTGCAGGATTCACTTTTCGTCACAACAATGAACTGGTAATATTTTTTTATCGATTGGAAAATAATAATGGCCAGTAGATCGATTTCCTGAAATTTCGCCTTTGGCCCCCGTACAAAGTACTATGGAAATAAAGATCGGTCAGGAGGTACGGGTTATCCCAAACTAATATTTACTCATTTATCCATTTATTTACACAAACACACCATGGATGTGGTAACTTTGCTAGGAATAAAACTAGTACCTTATTATTTTTCAACTACTGGTAATGCAAAAGGTGGCTCGTTAATATTATTCGTAATGGGTCACTCGAGTCAATCATTTTTTCCTGGGCCAAGACATACAAGACAAAATTTGAATAATATTTTGGTAATCGGAGAGTTTGCATGAACAAAACATATGTTAAAAATGTTGTCCTTCGATTACAATTAAGTATGAAGAAGAAGTACCCGTGTTACACGAAGTATTATTCGGAGGAACGCAGCATTATTAAATATTTAAAACATATGATTAGATATTACCTCAGCAATTTCTATTTCTCTATTGAGGTTTCATCAAGAACATAGGAAATGAAGGCACCGGACTAGGGTTGTACAAGGGTCCAGCCCCCAAAAAGTCATAATTGGTCTAGGGTACGTTTACACTCGAACGTGGCTCATTCTTCTAACACAAAAAGTACACACGAATGTGTCAAGCATTTAGGGCTGAATGTTCAATGACGCGATACCGATCGGTAGTGCTAAAAACTATAACCGTATAACCATTTTTTTTTAATATACAGAATATTATTTACTGCTGCTCTTGAATATTCCAATGACACAATCACGTATGCTACACAATGAATATACCCGCGTGACACGACATATGTTGAACAGACACACGGAATAAATATAAAATATTTAAAAACGTGAATAAATCTTATATAAACAATCGGAGATTTTGAATCTAAAACAGGGATAGCCAGTGGGCTCTTACTGAGAGCAAGTGAGCGTAAATTTCAATGTAAAACACTCTCAGTAATCGCCCACTGGCTATCCCTGATCTAAAACCACACAAATGCCTACAAGGAGGAAAAAAAGCCTCTCTAACATATGTCCCCAACATATTTTACAGCAAACATATATATGTTTGCAACAGTCCCAAACATAATATATGTTTGGGTGCAACCAAATATTTGTTTGGGTGCAAACAAATATTTGTTGGGGTGCACGCGTGCATTGGAATTTATGTTTCTTTTCTCTGCTGACCAGCAATGGTCTAGATGTACTTAACTACTAGAGTATCGTCTGCAGTTCATTACACTCTAGCGAAATTCTTGTTCATAAGAGATGCAAAATAATCAGTCTCCACGCACAAATGCTTCGAAAAATCTATTCCCAGATCAAATGTAATATTGAATTTTCAGCGGTGGGGAAAATACCTTCAGAGTAATGTTGGTGACATATCCTGAGCATTTCAGAAATAAGAACTCTCTGGTTCTTAAGATCTCATATTATTGAGCTAATATGAAAGAAGTCTTCTTGTCCCTTCTCGGATGTTGGTCCTTTAAGCAACATTTTATTTTCAAATCTTCAGCCACATTCAAATATTAGTCGGGTCGCACCGAAATATCTTTACCTAAAACTTGATTTTATTTTTCTTTTTGAAGGGGGAATTTCCGGGATATCTCGTATTTAAACTTGAGCACTTTCTGCCTATTATAGGTTCTTTCATTAAAGCAAGTCCATTATATCCCAGTGCAGATTTTATTCGGTCCTTCGACTATATTAAAATTGTGAACAGCTCCTGTTAATTCATAATAATTCCTACATTAATATCATTTATCGAAATAACGAAAATTAAACTAAATTAAATAAATGCAGGTTTATCATTTGCAGAAACCCACAAAATGTGGTATTTATTTATAAACTGGGTGTGTCGGCGCAGTATATCGTTTTTGTTTAAATTCACTTTTGTATATTATTTAAAATTAAATTTCTTTAATTCCAAGCACATATCCATAAATTATTCACTAATTTGTAATTTATCTATAGCACTTCCACTGATCGTCATCATCATCATCACTGTGAATGGTGGTGTTTAATTGCAATTATTACATTTTAATGAATTTTTTATTTGTTGGTAGTTTAACAATTTTCCGTCTGTAATTTTATAACCAAGGCAAGTATTTAATATCGTTTAAATACATCTCCCGCTTGTAGTTATTTTATTTAATTTCTTTTCAAAAATTAATTTAATTTCCGTCCCGTCAATGATAAGCGTATTTTCGTCGATATCGAAGAGAAGCCTCAAATCGCGCTTGAAGTGTCCGTCAAAAGCGAGAGACCACTACTTTAGGCTGACGAGTTAGCGAATGAAACGACGCGTTGTGGCGAATGAGAATGGGAATAATGGACGGGTGTTGATTAAAAATAATACAGAAGCCAGTTGTGTTTTTTACTATTTTTTTGTTTTTATGTTGTTACTATTTTGAGGCAAAAGAAAAAATGAAAAAAAAAAATACAAAAAAACATGAATAACAAGGAGAAAAACAAAAAGAAAGAATAAATGAAACGCATTTGTTGGTCTTCAATTTGTCCGCAATTGTTGCTGCAAGAGTGTGTGCCGACAAAACCCTATGCCAGATATTCAGAATCGAAAAGTAGCAGCAAGATGATGACAACAACAAAACACTTGTTAATCTTTCTCTTCCAAAGAAATTTATTTCAAGTAATTTCTTTTTGTTTTATTGTGGTGTGGCATTAAAAAAAGGAAAAGTCCAATGCGGAAAGCAAAAGTTGTGACCACACATTAAAGTGTCACTTGATTCCATATGACACCAAAGTTAATTTTCTAATAAATGTTTGAGGGTAAGAAAACGGCCACATGGTAATCAATCGATATTTCTTATGTTGCTTTGATGTCGATGTTCTTGTGTTTATTTAACCACTTGTTTTTTGTATATAGTATTGTGACATGTTATTTAGTTCTTAAATTAGAAAAAAATCAGCTAACATAAAAGTTCTTGAAAAAAGAAACAAAAAACCATAAGAGACCTTTGTGAAACTTTGACCAGAAAATACTAATGACAAACATCGCCAATTGCTTGAGGCTTATGTACTGAGGAGAGAGAAAAAAGAATTAACAATGAACTAAATTAGGGACTGGTAAATTTTAATTATAACCAGTTCATACAGTGCAAGAAATTAATTCATACATAATATAAATTGGTTCATAATGTTTTTATTTTAGAAAAATCAAAAAAGTTGTTCTTGCGTAATATGAATAAGGACCCATTTTCGCGCTACCCATGAAAAACTTTTTCTACATTTATGAACTAGTTCATATTGTGTATGAATTAATTCGTAACACTATATCAAATTAAAAACAAATTAATTAAAATAAGAGACATTTAAGAAGAGTGGATTATTAGCTACAAAACCAAATGAGAGACCTTTGTGAAACTTTGACCAGAAAATACTAATGACAAACATCGCCAATTGCTTGAGGCTTATGTACTGAGGAGAGAGAAAAAAGTATTAACAATGAACTAAATTAGGGACTGGTATATTTAAATTATAACCAGCTCATACAGTGCTAGAAATTAATTCAAACATAATATAAATTGGTTCATAAATATTTTTATTTTAGAAAAATCAAGAAAGTTGTTCATGCGTAATATGAATAAGGACTTTCCATATATTTATGAACAAGTTCATGTTGTGTATGAATTAATTCGTAACACCACATGAAATTAACAACATGAATTAAAATAAGAGACATGTAAGACGAGAGGATCATTAGCTGCAAAACCAAATAAGATACCTTTGTGAAACTTTGACCAGAAAATACCAATAACAAACATCGTCAATTGTTTGAGGCTTATGTACTGAGGAGAGAGAAACAAGTATTAACAATGAACTAAATTAGGGACTGGTAAATTTAAATTATAACCAGTTCATACAGTGCAAGAAATTAATTCATACACAATATAAATTGGTTCATAAATATTTTTATTTTAGAAAAATCAAGAAAGTTGTTCATGCGTAATATGAATAAGGATTCATTTTCGGCCTACGCATTAAAAACTTTCCATATATTTATGAACAAGTTCATATTGTGTATGAATTAATTCGTAACACTATATCAAATTAAAAACAAATTAATTAAAATAAGAGAAATTTAAGAAGAGAGGATTATTAGGTACAAAACAAAATATTTTATATATTATTGTCTTTATTAAGTTTTAAATTTGAACAAACTGCATTGACTTTTATGAAGCATTGAGGCTGTCGCATTACTTGAGGCTATTGTACAAATGAATAAAAATGTTTAAATACTGGAATTATTTAGGGGCTAGATAATTGAAATTATATATTATTATAATCAAATCTTAACTGAAATGAATTGGTTCATAGATACCATTAACTAGTTCATGAATATAATGAAATAATGCTTTCCTGGAAGAAAAAAAGGAAATTGTTCATGTATTATATGAACTAGGTAATTAAAATCATGAATAGTGTAACAAGTGTGAATATTGTGAATAATAAATCGCTTGATGCATCAACTGACATGTTTCAGTGAATGCTATTTTGATCAAAGTGAAAGAGATAGGACAGAAAATAATGCCCTTAAAAATAGATTTCATAGTTGCGGGCTATTATGAATGTCTTAAGTATTTTGAGTGAGAGTTTGAAATTTGAAAGATTTTGTCAGAGCAGGAATAGTATAATTTAATTCAATAACAATCAATGTGTGTTGTGTAAAAAGTGAAATATTCTCCAATGAATTGAAATTCTAAGAAATCGAAAAATATGTTGGTCCTTCGACCAACAAAATATGATTTATAAAGAAGCATTTTGTTAAAAACATAGTAAAGAACAATTCTAGCAAATTTAGTTTATTTAAATTGAAATAGATATAGAATTGAATCGTCTTAGTGAAACATGCCAAATATTCAGCGTCCTAATAGACAAAATTTTCAAATAAAAATAAAATCAGCTTAAGCCAGGCTGGGGTTTGAACCCACGTCCTTGAAAAACACAGGAAAAAAAGTGTTGCCATGGCGTGTTAGCGTTGAGAGCCAAACTCATAACTTTCAAAGACTACTCTAAGCTTTTGTCATGAAAGCCACACAAGATTGAACAAATATTCAGCGTTGTAAAAAAACAAATTGCATCTGAAAGAGGAAAAGATAGCGAAGCCGCTCCACAGCCGATATGTCTGAAGAGCCTCTACCAAAGACCCTCTACCATAGTGGTAGTTGTGTGTGTTCGAATCTTTGGCTTTCCTTTTTCACTTGCATCATTGATCATTAAGCTCGACTATAACGAGAAATTAATTAAAAAATAAATATTTTATAATAACAGATGTCCCCACGAAACACTTCGTGTCATGCAGGTTTCTTTTTCTTCTCATCCAGTACTACAATATCCTAGTCGAGGACTGTACCCGCGTGACACGGAATATTTTGAGGATGCACGTGCTATAATTATGAAATTGCTTTCTTCTATTGATTTGTAATGCATTATATCGTATTAGATAAAACTGATTTTGAAAACTTTTTCTAAATACTTATGAAAAAATATTTCTTGAGATTTCAATAAGAATAAAGTTAACTACTTTAAAATGTATTATATTACACGAACAACAAATTTATAAAATACTGAAATCAATGAATGTACCCGCGTGACACGAAGTATTGTCAAGAGACACACACTGTAATAAAGAAATATTTAAAATTAGTACGAGGGTCACTAAAAAACCTTTTGGCCTAGGCATCACGCAGTGTCGCCAGGCGTCATTTGAAATTTTTTTGGAAAGTTTGACAATTTTTAGCCTAAGCGTACAGAGTTTTAGTTACGACCATGTGTTGTGTTGTTTACAGTGACTTGGAAAAATTACTTTACATAGAAAAGTGAATTTACTGGTGAACATTTTCGTCCGATAATTATACCCTCAGCCTTTAGGCTAAAGAGGGTATTTACACTTTGATACGGCCAAAAATGTGCCTCATCGAAATAATGGTTTTAGACCCCAAGTATGTTTGTACGATATCCGTTTCAGATAATTTTGAGTCGATCTAGCAATGTCCGTCCGTCTGTCTGTCTGTCTGGCTGGTGCGCACGATAACTCTCGAACGGATCAATCGATTCGGTTCAAATTTTGGGTATCGAAATATTTTGCCCAGATTTGATTTAAGTTCGAAGATGGGCCATATCGGTCCACTCCTTCAGGTACCTCCCCCACAAAAGTTCAAAAATGTTCGGAAAAATTGTCCGCACGATAACTCTTGAAGGGAGTAACCGAATTAGTCCATACTTTGCACATCGTGACATATCTACCAGACATAGATGAGGTTCCAATATGGAGCCTATTGGTTCACTCTTTCGGGTACCTCCCACACAAAACTTTGCTTAAGTGCAGTTTAAGGCCTGCTCTCGAATCGCTTTGATTTTTGTTGCAGCCACTTGTATTCACTACCCCCATTACGACGATATAATTTTTTTTCAGGAGCAAGTCCATATATATAATACCATGTGTCGTAGTTGGAGTGCACGATAACTCTCGAACGGATCAACATATTTGGTAAAAATTTTGGGTCTTTCAATATTTTGTCCAAACTTAGTTTAAATTCGAATATAGACCATATCGGTCCACTCCTTCCGGTACCTCCCCCACAAAGGTTCAAAATTTTTCGCCAAGATTGTGGGCATGGTAACTCTAGGAGGGAATAACCGAATTGATCCAAACTTTGCTATTGCTAATATTACTTTCAGGCATAGATCGTGTTCTAATATGGACTATATCGGTCCACTCATTTGAATACCTCCCACACAAAATTTGGAAAAAGTATAGTTTAACAACTCCTCTCTGATCTTATTAATTTGTGACGCAGCAGGTTGCAGTTGCGGCCCCTGTTACGACGTTGTAATTTTTTTCGTGGGAAAGTCCATACTTCCTGAGATAATGACCCAAAAAGGTCCCGAAAATCCTACCGGCACCACCTAAACTGGCTAATGTGTAAAATAACCCTTTAAGAGAGAAATCGATTTAGCTCAAACTTTGTAAATTGAAAAGTAAAATTGTAATATATTTAAATTCAATAAATTAAGTACAACATATTTAATTATATAGTCTGTAAGGAAAATATCTATAGACTTATAAAGAAAAAACATATTTCCTACAGATTTGTATTAGGTCCGAATATGTACTACATCGGATCACCCCTATGGGTACACCCTACCCAAAGTTTGGAAAAAATGCACTCGTCTTGGATCATTCTGAATTTTGTTGCAACATGTAGTTTTTTGCGGCCCTTTCCATCCTGGAAAAATTTCCCAACAGCTAAAAAACCTACAGAAGTATTGTGTTAACTTTTTTTCTTCGGGTACGTGGCTGAGGGTATATCTCTGTCGGCTCAGCTGACTGATACTTTCTTACTTGTTTTTCACAACTTTCGACGTGGATAATCACTGCAAGAGTGGATCGATCAAATTAAATATTTGTATGTCGCTAAAGGACCATCCTATAGCACTATGAAAAACTGGTTTATTAAATACAATTGTGGCCGACATTCGCCAAAAAAAAAAACGAAGTTCGTGAGGGTCTTCCAAAAATGGTGGTTGTGCCAGACAAAATTAAGCCGTGCGTTTGATATAGCATTAACGCTTGGGGCCCAAAATGGGGGTTTTCTCGTCGGATCCCGTGTTGGTCGGTGCAAGAAATTTTGAAAAAATACGCGGTGCTTCAAAGGTGAGGTGGATCCATGTGACGAATCATGAAACTATACGTATGAGCCCGAAAAATCGCAGCAATCGCCACTAGATGCTGTAAAAGCGTTCAAAAACCATGTTTTGGAGGTGTCTCAATCATGCCACTGTAAACAACCCAACACAAGTCAAACTGTCCTGAGTACACTTAGGCTAAAAACTGTTAAACTTTCCAAAAAAAATGTAAAATGATGCCTGGCGACTCGGCGTGTTGCCTAGGCCAGAACGTTTTTAGTGACCCTCGTATGTATCATTCCTTCGGGGAACCTGTAACCCCTATTTGCCGAGTCGCCAGGTGGCGGATAGGTGCATGCTTCCCAGATATGGGTAGTAAGACGGAATTCAAATACGTCTCCCGACAGATAGCTGAGTCTGTCTTTAAGTAAAGCGGCAACAAACAGCGTCTGAACTCCATTCAGAAGGCCTCGGGAAACTACAGAATTAACTCTTCCCTGAAATCTTACAATATGAACATCGAAAAAAATACACGGCCCTCAGTTTCCGGCCAAACGAGGATGCTACTTCAACATACATATTAATAAATTACACTGTGAACACAAATTTTGAGGCACCGAAAATTTCTCTTGGGGAAGAAAGCCCTCGGTGAGTATATTAAGAACCCCGAAGGACAGACCAGCCGTGAGTCGAACTTCCGCATTATGGCGTGAAGAAGTTTTTGCACAAAACGACCACGAAAACGCGACAAAATCGATTAGTTGTCAATGAGAGCCGTACCTAAAATTTTCTGAGCGACATTTTTGGAGAACATTTCGAAGCTGAAAAATGTCATCTTGTGGTACTTTTATAGCGGCTCTTAAAATAAAGGACGAAAAGAACATTGAAGGAAGCGAGTTAGAAGGTCGAAGTGCTCTACGTTAATAATCCTCATTCGATTCGACTGAAGACATGTCATTTCAAAAATAAGCTAAAGCTACTTGGGACAAAGATATAACGCTCATTCCTGACGGCTTACAGGGTCTCTAGCAAAACCTTGATCAAGCCATAACGCGGAAATTTACTCACAGCGGATCTGTCCTTCGGGGTTCTTAATATACTCACCAGTGGCTTTCTTCCCCAAGAAATGTTTACCAGAGGCGGCTTCCTTCCGGACAAAATTCGATAAATTGGTTTTTAAATATTATTTCAGAATTATTTAAAAAAAAATATTTCTCGGATTTTAAGTAAAAAAGTTCATTTAGAAAAACATTTGTATTATATTTTTGCCTTTTTAACGTCCGATCATCAGGCCTATTAGAATGTTATTTTAGTGGGTGTACGAGGCTAAGCTTGGAAACTAGCATTTATACGTAAAACAATCGAAAATTGTATATAGTCCGACTTGGTTGGTAACCCTATTTTTCAATGCTTAATTACAAATACTATGACAGCTTTTCTCCACCTTTATACAGGGTGTTTTTTTAAGCTAGATAGAACTTTAAATTGTAAAAAGTAAAACAAAAAATTTAATTTTGATGAAACTTTTTTTTTATTTGTTTCAGTATACTCTGACAAATCATCATGAATAGACTCACGCTTGAACAACGCTACGAAATTATCCAAATTTACTTTGAAAATCAGTCGTCGATTCGACCCGTTGTTTTATCGCAAAATTGTGTTCAGCGATGAGGCGCATTTTTGGCTTAACGGGTTTGTTAATAAGCAAAATTGCCGCATATAGAGTGAGACCAATCCACAAGAGACCCTACAGACTCCATTACATCCAGAAAAATGCACCGTATGGTGCGGTTTTCACGCTGGTGGCATCATCGGACCTTATTTCTTCAAAAATGAGGCTGGAGCTCGCGTTACGGTCAATGGAGATCGTTACCGCACCATGATCAATGATTTTTTGTTTGAAAATATGGATGACATTGATCCGGAGGAGATGTGGTTTCAACAGGATGGCGCTACGTGCCATACGGCGAACGCAACCATCGACTTATTGAAATCAAAATTTGGCGATAAGTTGATTTCGAGAAGTGGACCTGTCAATTGGCCTCCAAGGTCGTGCGATTTGACACCTCTCGAGTATTTCCTGTGGGGCTACGTGAAGTCACTGGTTTATGCTGATAAACCAACAACAATTGATGCCTTGGAGGCCAGCATTGTTCGTGTTATTCGTGACATACGGCCAACAGTGCTCGAAAAAGTGGCCAAAAATTGGACGTCCAGAATGCACTTCGTCAAGAACAGCCGCGGTGCCCATATGCCCGAAATCATTTTCAAATGTTAATGTCACGTATTGATCTTTCGAATAAAAAAAATGATTACAATTTAATTTATGGTGGTTCGAATCCCACCATCACCACCATAATTTTATAGTGATATTTGAATGAATTCTCTTTCTAGTTGAGCTGTTATAACTTAAGAGGGGCATTGAAAAATTTCTAGTTTCATCATATTTTACATAGAAATATCACAATCAAGTTAATAATTCTGAACAGAAAAGGCATTCAAAACAGAATCAATCATGGGAATTCGTCTAATTTTCTAATACACGTGTATTTTGAATTTCGTCACATCATTGGAACCCCTTAAGCCGCATTAAAAATTGCTAAATTAACAACAATAAAATAATGCTCTCCCGCATGTCTTTTGGGTACATCGAGAATATGATGTTAATAAGCCTTCAACTACACATAACAACAACCACAAAAACACACATATTTTTTGCTGGTTATGAGATCATAATTTATTTAAGGAGTTGATTGGTCATTGGTGGATATTGAGAGTATTAAAAAAAGACAAATGCTTATGGAATGTATGTACAGTATTCAAAAGCTAGCCTTAGCATAAAGATGTTGCTACGTAGAGTGTCTGTCTGCTAATTGCTAATGTATGATCTGGAAAAAAAGTGTAATTGCAACAAAAAATGTATATAATTATTTTATTATGGTTTCAGAAACTTAATACGGATTTAATGTTTTTAATTAAGATTGTATAAAGTCGGGATTTAGGTTTGTTTCTCCAAGACGATTCGAAACCAATTTCGTATGAATTACTAACAAAAATCTTACAAAACTAAACCCTTTATGGGGTTGCCGCATAAAAATCCCACATCGATTTTTTTAAAACCACCCTAGTGTGGATACAACAAAATCACAAATATAACAAGGTGGCTGGAAGCAACGATGATTCCAGAAGTCTCAAACTCAGAGAAACGACCTAAGAAAGCCTATCTACGGTCCGAGCTGAACCCCAAGAAAAGGTGTAGAGAAAATATTGTAAGTGTTCTCTCTACGGTCCGTACCGCGCGAACTTTAGACTCCAAAGGGAGCTGTAGGCAACTTATATATCCAAGAATGCAGCTCTCTATTGTCCGTACAACTATATCTTAACCAATAGGAATTCTACAAACACATTTCCCACGTCACATGTTTACCCGAACCATTATGCCACTTCGTAATCTCTTTGAAACAAAATGGCAAACACTAAATCCATTGAAACAATTTCATGGTAACCTCGTACGGGGATTAGAGAATGGAATTTCGGACATTCTAAAGATTTCAAATGTTGTTGGTTGTGGTGCTCACATTTAAAAAGATTTTTTTTTTTAATTTCTTCTTTTTTTTGCCTTTTTTCTGTTACAAATGACAACGACAGCGGCTTAAAGCTTATCGCTTTAATTAGCTTGATATGGGTTGATTGTTTTGCTTTGTGTTTATTCTAAATCTAAGCGAAAAAATAAGGCTTAAATGAATGAATGAGCAGCATTGACAGCAGTGGTGGTGGTGGTGATGGGCATGTGCTGCTTTTGTTGGTTGGCCTTTTGCCAATATTGATTTTCTAGTTTACATAATTTTGAAATAAATCAGCTGGCTGGCTTTGAGTAGAGTAAGAGCAACAACAAACAGTAAACAATTTGACATATTAAATTTCAGTAAAGATGTGTGATTTCTTAATGAAATTAAATTTTTCACACCCTCATTTCGGGCAACCGCATGGTGCTGCTGTTGTTGTCACAAAAATAAGTCTTCTTTTCCTTCACCCCACAAGGAACGGCAGCAAAAAAAAATCATCAACATCTTTTAATAACTCCCACAAGTTAGTCATGCTCACGCTCAATACATTTAATAAAAACTATTTGTTTGAAACTTTGAAAATGTGTTTTTTGCCGTTACGAAGCTGACTTTGGCTGCTTGGCTTCGGCTGATTGTTATTTCATTGTGAATGGTCGGCGGTAAGCCTAGCGCGACAGCAAACACTTGATTTCTTAATTTCAAGGGCAAGCCATTGAAACTATCTGCTATTTGAGAGCTTATACATAGAGATACTCGCGTACAAGTGTTATTTGGTGTCAGCAGCAGCAGCAGCTGTAAATGCTGTGTTCAATGAATGAATCGATTTATCCCCCCATTTAACCATTCATTCATGCATTCATCAGTGATGTCTCAAAGTCTCTATTGCGTCTGGCAATGAGTCTAGGTTTTTTATTTATAAAAAAATAATCAACAATATTGAAAATTAACTGCCGAATACTTTAAATGGCAACAGCAGCAGCATCACTCACCATCATCAGCAAGTAATGACACTGAGCTTTCTAAGCCTACCTTCCGTGGCAGTGAGGAATTCCTCACTAAACCCACACATGCTTTGAAAAGTGAAATCTCAAAACAAAAATCCACAGTTAATTATGTTTCTCTTTTTTTTGGTAATTGACGATTGTTTTGTTGTTAGTTTGTATTGTTTTTCTAATTACAAAAGATTTGTTGAAATCTATTGCAATTCATCAATCATTTTGTGCTGTAACAATAATGAATTTAATATTACATGGAGAAAAGAAGGGTGCTTCAAATTGGAATGAAATAAAACAAGAAAAAAAGAATTAGACCGGGACCTAAAGGAAGTATGGTGGATAAATTTAAGGAGAGACATCATTAAGTCTACCTCAAACCTGGTCCTTAATATTCAGACATTTCGTGGCCCATATCTAGAAAGTATAGGTTTGCTTCAGCAAATAATTATGCTACTCAAACTCAGGGAAAGATAATGGTTGCTGGAATCATAACTTAAGATGAAGTCGCTCCCATTTTAATTCATTTGGATCGTACGTTCGTTCACACTAGAACGCGGTTCTTACTTCTAATACAAAAAAATCAAGAACGTGTCACGCGTAAGTGTTTAAATAACACGATTATGTACACTTACAATTGAGGTATCCGCGTGACACGAAATATTAAGCAGAGATGGTCTGTCTACAATGATGACGTATATGACATACATTTCTGACGTATATTACATACGTCGGAAACGTCGTAAACCTAGCAAAACAAACAAGGTTTTTGACAGAATAAACAAACGAATTTTATATCCTAAAAATCGATGTTTTTCCATAATAATAAAATTCAGTTTATTATTATTTTTTGAGATCCTATTTTATTACAAAACAGGTATAAAAAGATTTCACTCAAAAATTTACATTTTATATATATTTTTTATGTTATATGGGCATTATACATATATTTGTTTATTCACCGGCAAATTCTTTGAATCTACGTAAAGTAGTGGTATTGTTCGGACTATATTGTAGATGGCGTGCTAAGTGGCTAATCCAATTTATTGTTCAATTATTTCAGTTATTTTAAAAATTAAAATATTAATAAAAATATGCTGTTATTATTAAAAAAAGGTACGGACTCTCTTCAATAACAAAGACAGGCTTGCAGAATTAATATTAAGTGAAAAATATGATGGCAACATACATTTTGTGAGGTTTATGACATTTACTACTTTTTATACGTTTTCTACGGGTATATGACGTTTTCGACGTTTACAACTTTCTTACAGTAGAAAACCTAAAAAATCATCATACAGACCATCTCTGATATTAAGACACGGAGTTTCTTTTTTATTTTTGTTAAAGATCATAATAACTAAAAAATCAATGTACCCGCCGCGTGACACGAGACATGAATAATAATATTAAAAATATTTATAATTATGATTATGTCACACAGATAAAGAGTATAATTTCTCGAATCATATGTTGAGAGATTTAGTCTCCCATCTTGATTCGATAGTATAGAAAGGTAAATTTGGGATGGATCGTGTTGAGTCATCTAGAAACGAATTTTCACACTAACATGCCGATATGTCTTTTTATACAAAAAGAAAGCACGAGCGTGAATGTTTAAATGGTCCGATTACGTACGCTAAGAATTAATGTAAACTCGTGACACCAAATGTTTTTAAAAAGGCCATATTATTTACATTAATATTCTTTTGACGATTGCTACACATAAATGTACCCGCGTGACACGAAACAAAAATATTAATATTTAAAAATGTGATTGCTTAAAATTTCGATTCACAGAGAAAGAGTAATGTTGCTGAAAGTATATGGGAAGATCAAGTCACTAATCTTAATTCATTTAGATGGTAAGAGTGATTTCCGACGAATGGCATATCTTATCCATTGAAATTAATCATGTGTACCCTCTAAATGGCATGTTCGCAAGAGAAGCACGTTGTCGTAACAACATAGAATAACGAATTCAAATGAGAGCTATGTCAGACGTTATTGAACATAGGGACATTACTCTCTCATCAATTCTCTGTCATTTATTTTGGACACCAATGGTTCTAACTTCGAATGTAACAATAAAGCACGAGCGTGGCACGCGTGAGTGTTCAAATGACACGATTACGTAGTGAGATTTGTTTTAGAGCCTTTGGTAATGGTCGAGTAGTCTGGAGGAAGCACGAAAACGCTTTGCGTCGTTTCACTTTGAGGCGGGGTTTTTTTTTTGGATCGTATTAACGACGCAAAGGAAATAGGACCACAATCACTACCTTCCGTAAAAATTTCCAAACTATTCTCACAGGAGATGGTCTTCTACAGGAGATGGTCTTCTAGTGCGAACATGTCTTCACATGTCTTATAATGTAACAATAAAGCACTCACGTGTCACGCATTAGTGTTCAAATGACACGATTACGTTGTAGTAGAGCCTCTGGTAGTGTACCTTCGGTACAAATTTCCAAACTATTTTCAGACAACCCTTGAAAAGCATTTAACAATTTTGGAACATTTGGGGGAAGATACTTGAAGTAGAAGGAACCTGATCTAAGTTTAACAGAAATATTAGGATGTACAAAGTTTGGGTAACACCCTTTAAGAGTCTGGTTACAGCTTGGCAGTCGGATAGACATGCCTATATGTATTACAAATTGTCTAAACCATTGTTTCAACGAAGATCTTACGAGGGTCTTCTACATATGAGGCGCTCAGCGCCAAAATGGCCTAACACACATGGCAAAAAAAAAAACTGACTATACAGATCTAACTGCAACCTTTTGAAATAAAAACTAAAAAACTCCCTATTGCATTATATAACATTAGGTTATACTACCTCCTAAAACAATGCAATATGGATTTTTTTAGTATTTATTTCAAAAGGTTCTGGTTTGATCTTCATAGTCACTTTGATTTTTTTTTAACATGTATAACAGACCTCTTATACGGGTCCTTTATACACATAATACCTCATATGTGGTTACGTGGGTTCTCTATACTTGGAAAAACTCTCATGAGACTCTTTTATATACAGAAGGGATACCTCTTATGAAGGTCTTATATACATAGAATACTTTTTATGAAGTTCTTCCATATAAAGGAAACTGCTTTTTAGAGATTTCTACACATAGAAGACATCTTATAAAGGTCTTCTATACATACAAAACCTCTTATGAGGGTCTCCTTTACTTAGAAAGCCTCTTATGAGTGTCTCATATACTTCGAAAACCACTTAAGAGTGTTCTTCAGAGACTTTTGCGATGATCTTCTATACATAGAAGACCTCTTGCGAGGGTCTTCTATACATAGAAGCTCTTTTACGAGGGTCTTCTATACATAGAAGACCTTTTGCGAGGGTCTTTATAAATAGAAGCCCTTTTACGAGGGTCTTCTATAAATAGAAGTCCTTTTTCGAGGTTCTTCTATACATAGAAGCCCTTTTACGATGTTCTTCTATACATAGAAGCCCTTTTACGAGGGTCTTCTATAAATATAAGCCCTTTTACGAGGATCGTCTATACATAGAAGCCCTTTTACGAGGGTCTTCTATACATAGAAGACCTCTTGCAAGGGTCTTCTGTACATAGAAGACCTCATGCGAGGGTCTTCTGTACATAGAAGACCTCTTGCGAGGGTCTTCTATACATAGAAGACCTCTTGCGAGGGTCTTCTGTACATAGAAGCCCTTTTTCGAGGTTCTTCTATACATAGAAGCCCTTTTACGAGGTTCTTCTATAAATAGAAGACCTCTTGCGAGGGTCTTCTATACATAGAAGACCTCTTGCGAGAGTCTTCTATACATAGAAGACCACTTGCGAAGGTCTTCTATATATAGCAGATCTCCTATGAGGGTCTTCTACACAAAGAAGAGCTATTATGAAGGCGTAGTATACAAAGACGTGCTTCTATTCTTTCTCCCTTTCGATATTATTATATACGAGGGACTCTAGAAAACTTTCTGGCCTAGGCAACACGCAGTGTCGCCAGACGTCATTTGGTTTTTTTTTAAGTTTTGAAGTTTTTAGCCTAAGCGTACTCAGTACAGTTTGACATACGACCATGTGTTGGGTTGTTTACAGTGGCTTGATTGTGACACCTCCAAAGCACGGTTTTTGAACGCTTTTACAACATCTTCTGACTATGAAAATCGTCGACCACGCCTTTTTCCTTGATGTGATGAAATCAAATGAAGTCATTGGATCCCCAGTCATGGCTGTACGGCGCATGACCCATCAATTCCACGTTGTGTCCGGTCAAACAGGCGCTGGTTTGAATGGATGTGTGAGAGCTCGCGTTGTCATGATGCAGAACGATTCGTCTTCTCTTGTTCGTTTTTCGAATTTCTCAGGAGACTTCAGGCAAAAAAATTGTAGTGTAACACTCAGAATTAATTGTCCTACATTTCTTAAGCCGTATAGTCGCCATAGGTCAGTTTTGCCGAAGAAACAGGTGGTCATTTGCTTCGAAGTTCTTCTTTCATGAAGAACTTTCGTTGGATTGGGCTCGCTTTCGAAGACCCAAACGATCGGATTCCTCTTTTGTTTAAAGCTCCTAAGCATAGATCCAAGATTCGTTGTCTGTGACGATCTTATAAATGTCATTTGAAGCACCGCGATTGTTTTTATTCACAATTTCTTTGCACCAATCCACAAGAGCCTTTTTTTTGAGCGATGGACCAATTTTGCTGAATCTAGCGAGAAAAATCCACTTTGCGGTCAGGTGTTCATGCAATATCAATGTTCGTTGGTGAAAGAAATGCCCAAGGGTGCCTCTATCTCACGGTATATAACAGGGCGATCTTGCATTATCCGTTAACGCAAGGCTTTAGTTTTTTCTGGTACAACGTCCGACTTTGGGCGACCCTCACTTCCTTACTTTTTCTGCGAGTGTCGGCCACGATTGAATTCAATAAACTAGTTTTTCATTGTGCTATATCCACGTCGAAATATGGGAAAAATTATCGGACAAAAATGTTCACAAGTAGTTTTTTTTTTATTTGTTATTTTTTTATTTTTTTTTTTTTTTTTTTTTGATTTTTCCTGTCGCTGTAAACAACCCAAATCTTCGTATGTCAAACTGTCCTGAGTACGCTTAGGGTAAAAACTGTCAAGCTTTCCAAAGAAAAATGTAAAATGACGCCTGTTGCCTAGGCCAGCAAGTTTTGTAGTTCCTCTCGTAAGACTTCTTATCAGGGTCTTATATCCATAGAAAATAAACTATAAAGGCCAGAACAGAATCAATCGTCGCTTGCTTCCCAAAGGAGAACGCAGGCGGATTTGCAAGGAGGCTCTGGAATTTCTTTATAATTTGACATTTGGGGAAGCAAGCAAAGCAAGCGACTATTGATTCTGTTCTGGCCTTAAGGGTCTTCCATTCATAGAATAGCTTTTATACATAGAAGACCGCTTATCAGGGTTTTCTATATATATATATATATATATATATATATATATATATATATATATATAGATCTCTTATGAGGGTTTTCTATATATATATATATATATATATATATATATATATAGATCTCTTATGAGGGTATTCTATATGTCAGACCACTTATGAAGGTCTTCTATACACAGCAGAGCTCCTGTGAGTGTCTTCCATAAATTTTATGAGGGTTTTCTATAAATATAAGATCTTTTATAAAAATATTCTATACAAATCAGACCTTTTATGAGGGTCTGCTTTATATTTAAGACATCTTATGAGATATTTTGCCCTGATTGGCAGGCCTGACGCTCTTATAGATGTATATAGAAGCAACCTCCAATAGCTGTAGAAGATTTTTCTTTGTTTTATGATGTATCCCGCCGGTATGGTAAAAAAATTGGGGAATTTTTATTTAATCAGAAAGATTTTTCATTTTTATTACATGGAATAAAAATATGAAATCTTTCTGATTAAATAAATATAACCAAATTGTCTACGAAACCAGGTCTTCAAAATAATATACCTGATTTGCGACAAATTTGTCCCTATTAAAATCAATTTGTTTCCATAATTACTGGCTTCAATGATCCAATTTAAATTAACTAATTCTGAAATTAATTTGTGTGTTTCTAAACAGTTCATAATTTTATTTTAAAACAAAATAAATTGTTTTTTGTTTTTTATAGAACCGGTTGTGGTTAATCGATTAAATAAATACTGGTTACCTGTTCGTCGCTTGCTTGTCTTTGAGCGACTTTCATTCTTTTGAATGACGCTGATAAGCCAAAACAAATAATAAATAATACAACAGTGAAAAAAGATAAACATTGTGAACTAAAGAATGTTAGACGGCATCATCCCCCCTTTGTAAACTAGATATACGGGGGCTAGCTACTGTTTTAACTACCATCAGAGCTAGCTGTAGTTTAGCTACCTTGGTAACACTGAACCATATTTTGTTCTCGTTGTGATGAGTGTTATTTTCTTCTATTCATGGCTTAATTGCCATTAATTTTAGTTATTTTTATTTCCTTTTTTTATATCACACATATTAGTATGTTGTTTTTGTATTTGTTTTTTTATTTTGATTTTAATAGTTTCAAGCTTTGTTTTTATTTGAACTTTTTCTTGTTTCTTTTTTCTCCTTACTTATCATATTTGCTATGTGTTTATCTGCTTTATTGCAGTTTTTTTTATTATTTAATTTTTTAAACAAATCACCATCTGTTCATATGTTTATTGTTTGTGTTTTTGTTTTGACTTAATGTCCGAACATATATTTTTTAATATTTGTTAAATATTTCAAATTGAACATCGTAAAACGATCGTTGTTGTTGAGATATTTATTTCATACTGGCGTTTGCTATGTTAATAATAAACTTGTTTGCAAATTTTGAAGCAGAAAAATAAACGAATTTCGTTTATTATGTTTACCAATGTTTGAAAAATGTTTTGAAATAAATCATACTAAATGTCTATTGGCAGTGTATCTAGTTCTCCTCTCTTGGAATGTGGTCAGAGCAAATACATTTTATGATCGCAATCAGGGGTTTGTAAATATGTAAAAGTACATATTGTTGCCTTAAACAATATTTTGTTGCCAGACATAAAACTTGTGGTAACGGTAACAATATTTATTTTAAAATGATAACATGTTTGGAAATCTATTCTCTGTTCTGATTATGTATAAGACAAATGTTTAGTTAGGAGCTGAAGCTTAGTAAAAAATCATATGAGGAATGCCTTGTATGTATATAAGACCCTCATTAGAGGTATGCTTAGTATAGAAGATCCTCAAAGATTATGTTATTTGTATAAAAAACTTCAAAGAGGCT
Source organism: Musca autumnalis (assembly GCF_047663935.1). Taxonomy (NCBI): domain Eukaryota; kingdom Metazoa; phylum Arthropoda; class Insecta; order Diptera; family Muscidae; genus Musca; species Musca autumnalis. Next base: position 253,301,710 of record NW_027411644.1, read on the forward strand.
TTTTTATATAGAAGACTCTCAAAGAAGTTTGCTATGTGTAGAATACGCTCATGACAGGGCTACTATGTGCAAAAAGAGTTCTTATTTGAATAAAAAACCCTCTAAGAGGTTTTCTTCGCATAAAAGACCTTCAAAGAGGTCTGCTGTATATAGGAGACCTTTATAAAATGTCTTCTTGGTATAGAAGACATTCATAAGAGATCTGCTCTGTAGAAGACCCTCATAAGAGGTCTTCTATGTATAGAATACACACTTAAGAGGTCTTCTATGTATAGAAGACCCTCGTAAGAGGTCTTCTATGTATAGAATACCCTCGTAAAAGAGCTTCTATGTATGGAAGACCCTCGTAAAAGGGCTTCTATGTATAGAAGACCCTCGTAAAAGGGCTTCTATGCATAGAAGACCCTCGTAAAAGGGCTTCTATGTATAGAAGACCCTCGTAAGAGGTCTTCTATGTATAGAAGACCCTCGTAAGAGGTCTTCTATGTATAGAAGACCCTCGTAAGAGGTCTTCTATGTATAGAAGACCCTCGTAAGAGGCCTTCTATGTAGAAGACCTTCATAAGAGGTCTTCTATGTATAGAAGGCCCTCGTAAAAGGGCTTCTATGAATAGAAGACCCTCGTAAAAGGGCTTCCATGTATGTATATACGACCCTCATAAGAGGTATTCTATTTAGAGAAGACCCTCGTAAAAGGGCTTCTATGTATAGAAGACCCTCGTAAAAGGGCTTCTATGTATAGAAGGCCCTCGCAAATGGGGTTCTATGTATAGAAGACCCTCGTAAAAGGGCTTCTATGTATAGAAGACCCTCGTAAAAGGGCTTCTGTGTATAGAAGACCCTCGCAAGAGGTCTTCTATGTACAGAAGACCCTCGCAAGAGGTCTTCTGTGTATAGAAGACCCTCGCAAGAGGTCTTCTATGTATAGAAGACTCTCGCAAGAGGTCTTCTGTGTATAGAAGACCCTCGCAAGAGGTATTCTGTGTATAGAAGACCCTCGCAAGAGGTATTCTATGTACAGAAGACCCTCGCAAGAGGTCTTCTTTGTACAGAAGACCCTCGCAAGAGGTCTTCTATGTATAGAAAACTCTCGCAAGAGGTCTTCTATGTATAAGACTCTCGCAAGAGGTCTTCTATGTATAGAAGACCCTCGTAAAAGGGCTTCTATTTATAGAAGAACCTCGTAAAAGGGCTTCTATGTATAGAAGACCCTCGTAAAAGGGCTTCTATGTATAGAAGACCCTCGTAAAAGGGCTTCTATGTATAGAAGACCCTCGCAAAAGGGCTTCTATGTATAGAAGACCCTCGTAAAAGGGCTTCTATTTATAGAAGACCCTCGTAAAAGGGCTTCTATGTATAGAAGAACCTCGAAAAAGGGCTTCTATGTATAGAAGACCCTCGTAAAAGGGCTTCTATGTATAGAAGACCCTCGTAAAATGGCTTCTATGTATAGAAGACCCTCGTAAGAGGTATTCTATGTATAGAAGGCCCTCGTAAAAGGGCTTCTATGTATAGAAGACCCTCGCAAGAGGTCTTCTATGTACAGAAGACCCTCGCAAGAGGTCTTCTATGTATAGAAGACCCTCGCAAGAGGTCTTCTATGTATAGAAGACCCTCGCAAGAGATCGTCTATGTATAGAAGACCCTCGCAAGAGGTTTTCTATGTATAGAAGACCCTCGCAAGAGGTCTTCTATGTACAGAAGACCCTCGCAAGAGGTTTTCGATGTATTATCGACTCTTATGAGTCTCTTATATACATAGAACACCCTAAAAAGGCAAAAACTTAAATATTAATTATTTTGGTTCAGTTCGCCTTAAGTCATACGGTGTAAAAGCCAGATAGGTGAAAACTTTAGTATCTCCCTAAAAGAAATGTTTACGAGTGGAAAGCTTATGAACAGTAGTAGTGGTGTAGGGTATCGCATAGTCGGCTCCGTCCCGACTAAAGCCTTAAGTAACTTGTTTTCAATACAAAGTAATATGGAATTGCTCAAAAATATTTCTCCATTATATGTTATGAAAGAAAAGCTTGAACTTCCTTCCTTTTTCGGATGAGATAATAAAACAAAACAATTATACTTCATTCTCCTTTCACATTTCCACAAAACGCTTCGTAATAGTGAAATTATTTCACATTAACTATGTTTAAAATTATTAGCGTTTTTTCGCATCCTAGCTTGGCAAAGCACTGATTGACTAGCTACATGAATGCTCTTCCAGTTTAGGATGCAATAAAGACGCCGAAGGAGTTCATTGGCACTTTGGTTAAATGGAAAAAAAGGAAAATTAGTCATAAATTACCAACAATTAAAATTGCGTGTGTGTGTGTTGTTGTTTTTTTAAACACAATTTTTCCTTAAATGATGAAATGAGTGCAATTCGAGATGGAGGCCTATTCTGCACATCAAAACAAAAAACTACAATCCTGTTTTGTGGCTGCTCTCTTTTTCCAAACGAAAAGCGCTCTAGACAAAGGCGAAACTTCATCTCCATCTACGCAATTTTATTACCTGGCAATCACATTTGATGACCGTGGCGGTTGTCTGCCGCCATGTGATTACAATCCAACAAAACAAATTTGTAAACGATTGCAAACGAAGCAAGGTTGTTGTTTGTTGTTGTTGTTGGTGATGATGATGATGACTAACTCCTCATCTCCAATCTTTGGAAAAACAAATATGATCGCTTTACTTGCAATCATGGCCATTTAAGCCAACAAGAAATGCCAGCCAGCTAACAGAGTCAACAACAACTTAGACAGATAGGCAATCTTTATACAGCCAACCAGCTGACTAACTAACTCTGAGTGGCGGTTGTCTGTTTAGTTTATTGGCTCTGTGCGTACACTGTGCCGCAGTACATTCTCTCCACATCCATTACCTTGACTAAAATGATGATTGAAATTTTACTTTTTGTCTATCACATCATCATCATCATAGGCAAATATGCATTGCTCATAAACTAAATTTGTAACTGAGTTTTAATGGCAAAGCCTAAGCTATTGGTGGTTTCCTTCCCCGCCTCCTTAACTTCCATACCATCTACCATCCTTAAGGTTTTATTTGTTGTTGTTTTTTTTTATGTTTTCGATTTCGATATAAAAATTAGTGCAAGTTTAGTTTATGAAAAATAATACTTTATTTTGTGGTAAGTGGTTTTGAGAGTTCGGCTAATGTTTGGGGGCTGGTTGTCTGTCTGTGTGTCCGACTACCTCCACATCCTCTGAACCAACCCAACCAGCAGCACACCAACCACCAACTTCCAACAACTAGTTAGTTGGTTACAAAAAGTGCATTGATCACACTGCCAACCCAAGACCAACAAAAAAAAAACAACAACAGCACAGCAACAACAACATCAGCGACGACTACATCCACATCTCTAAAGACACGTTTTACAAGTTGTTGTTTGCAGTTTTGTTTATTGTAATGCCAGTTGTTATTGTTGTTGCAAATTGCTTTTTGCTTACTTTTACGCTTGCAGTCTTTCTTTGGGCCATTATTTTCTGCTCCAGAAGAAATTAAAGTGAAATTGCTGCACCGTTCATAGTTTTATGGTTTAATGCCATAATACCATATGTTTCGTCGTATCCTAAAGTCATTTGTAATGACAATAAATTTGAATGCCAAGGAAGCTGTTTTAAGGGTTTTAGAGATTTTGTATTTATTTATTTTTTAATACGGGAATAATGGGCGAAAACACCTCGTTCTGTTGAATAATATCCATCGTAATTTGTAAAAAATTGAAGTAGGATCTTAGAGGGGTTATGGTGCAAGTTATTAGACATCGGATTTTTGCATATTTTTGAAAATTGTAATGCAAACAATTCGTTTATAAAACAATAGAAGCAGGAGCTTTGTACGTATTATTGATTATTTTCAATATGACATCGAATAGTTTTCTATACATAGAAGACCAATTATGAGTTTATTCTGTACATAAAACACCTCTTATGAGGGTCTTCTATAGATAGGAGTCCTCTCATGGGTGTTTTCTATGCATAGAAGACCTCTTATAAGACACTTCTATGCGTACAAGACATCGTATGAGAGTATTCTATGATGAGGGTGTTCTGTATTTAGAGACCTATGGTGAGGGTCTTCTATAAATAAGAGACCTTGTACAAAGTTGTTTTATTCGTAGAAAATCTTCCATACATAGGAGACCTCTTAGGAGGGTCTTCTATACATAGAAGACCTCTGATGAAAGTCTTCTATTGGAACGATGTATTTCTATACAATAACGTAGTTATAATTGGTTGATATTTCAAAAATATGCAAAAATCCTATGTCGAATAATTATGCAAATGAATTACTTTGGGAAAGCAGGCCGCGATTTTCACGAAATCAGGAATGGGTATGATGTCAACTGAGCGCTTTTTAATGGATTTCAAACTATTTTTTCGGTCTCCAAAATGGATAATAAACGTGGATTTTTGAGGGGAAGCACGAACGTGTCACGCGTGATTGTTGAAATGACACGTTTACCAACTCCAATAATTAATAATTAATTAATAATCCTGACACGAAATATTTTTGAGAAAACACGAAGTGTTGTTTTTTTTTTCTGGGCAAAGTTTGAATAACATGTACCCGCTAGACACGAAACACGAAGTAAATTGAAAAGACATGCACAATACATACAACAAATATCTGGGATACTGGACTGGTGGAATATACACTAGTGATACGAAGTATTTTGAGAAGACTCTTGTTTCACTTTAACAATGTGATTAAATATCAAAATTTATGGCAGGCTGTTACATGTTTAACACGATTGGCGAAGTGACCTTAATATGAGTTGAAGTGTTGAACGGAGGAGGTACATGAAGGAATAGACAAACTGGATCTAATTTGGGAGTCATTCATTTCGATAGTTATCCTAGCAAACAGCAATTGGTCATCATAGGATTTTTAGAGCATTCGGGCAATTATGTCAGGCAGCGGGGACAGAATCACAAGGACGGTAGCGTTGATGAGAATGCCAAAACAATCATAGAACAGCCCTTAAATTGTGCTTAATCAGAAATATTGAACATTTGTGAGGGAAATATCCGCATCTTCAGCCATAATTACGTTCAAGAGAAATATTACGAAGTGCAAAGGCTGGACTAGTATAAAAATATCATAATTATCGTGTTCATAAGTCATCTGGTGCTTTATGAGATTTGTGACAATTAGATCAGGAAGTATGGACTTGTCCAACCAAACAAAAAAAAATCATACCATTGTAATTAGGGGCCGAAAGGACTACCTTCGAGAAAAGACCTTAAGCGGCACTTCAGTGAAAATCTGGAACTATCGTGAGGAGTTAAGCCGATATAGTACATCTCCAAAATTGCTTTAAGTATGTAGAAGAAGATTACGATATAAAAATCTTGAACGAAATCGGTCAGTCAGACAGACGGACGATCGAAGACCTCTCATGAGGGTTTTCAATACTTAGGAGCAGTCATAAGTGGGTTTTTATACTAAGGAGACGTCATAAGAGGCCTTCTATACATAGAAGGTCAATTGTGAGGGTCTCCTATACATTGAAGACATCTTATGAAGGTCTCTTAGGAAGGTATCCTATATATAAAAGTCCTTTAATGGGGGTCTCCTGTATTTAGGAGACCTCTTATAAGGGACTTCTATAAGACATAGGGTCTTATATACGTAGACGACCTATTATAAGGGTCTTCCATACATAGGAGGCCTCTTATGAGGGTCTTCTATACATAGGAGATCTCTTATGAAAGTCTTGTATACGTAGAAGACCTCTCCATAAGGGTCTTCTATGCATGGTAGACCTTTTACGAGCGTCTCCTTTATGTAGAAGACCTCTCATGAAAGTCTTCTATATATAGGTGGCCTCTCATGAGGGTTTTATGTACATAGCGGACCTCCCATGAAGGTCTTCAATATGTAGGTGATCTCTTGTGAGGGTTTTCTATACATAGGGGACCTCTTATGAAGGTCTTCTGTTTTTATGAGACCTTTTGTGATAGTCTTCTGTACATGGAAGACCGTTTGCGAAGTTATTTTATTCGTAGATCATTTTTTATGCATAGGAGACCTCTTATGAGGTTCATCTATACGTAGAAGACCTCTCATAAGGGTCTTCAATACATAGGGGGACTCTTACGAGGGTCTTTTATACATAGGAGACTTCTTATGAGGGCCTTCTATGTGTAGAAGACATCATATGAAAGACTTCTATACATAGGAAACCTCTTATGAGTGTCTTCTATACGTAAAATAGCTCTAATGAGGGTCTTCTATACATAGGAGAGCTCTTACGAGGGGTTTCTATACGTAGAAGATCTCTGATGAGGGTCTTTCGTACTTAGCAGACTTCTTCGAAGGGTCTTCTGCACATTGATGTCCTCGTTCGAGATTATTTTATCCACAGAATATCTTTCATTCATAGGAGAGTTCTCTTAGGATGGTCTTCTTTACATAGAAGTCCTCTGATGAGGATCTGCTGTACTTAGGAGACCTCTTCTGAGGGACTTGCATACATAGGATAACACATATGAGGGTTTTCTATACGTAGGAGGCCTCTTATGAAGGTCTACTACATATAGGTGACCTCATATGCGGATCTTATATTCAGAGGAGACCCTTATGAGGGTATTCTTTAGATAGGAGACCTCTTATGAGTTCTTATATGCATAGAAGACCTTTTATAACGGCCTTCTATACATAGGAGACCTCATTGAGGGTCTTCTATTCGTAGAAGACCTCTTATGAGGGTCTTCTATAGTCAGAAGACCTCCCATGAGGGCCTTCTATATATAGGTAACCTCTTATAAGGGGTTTCTATTCATAGAAGACATCTGATGTCGGTCTTCCGTACTTAGGAGACTTCTTCGGAGGGTCTTCTAGACAAAGAAGTTCTCGTTCGAGGTTATTTTATTGGTAGAAAATCTTTCATTCATAGGAGAGTTATCTTAGTATGGTCTTCTTTACATCGAAGTCCTTGGATGAGGGTCTTCTGAACTTAGGAGACCTCTTCTGAGGGACTTTCATACATAGGAGAACGCATATGAAGGTTTTCTATACATAGGAGGCCTCTTGTGAAGATCTACTAAGGTGACCTCTTATGAGGGTCTTCTATTCAGAGGAGACCCTTATGAGGGTATTCTATAAATAGGAGACCTCTTATGAGTTCTTATATATAGAAGACCTTTAGCAAGGTCCTACTATACCCTCTTTGAGGGACTTCTATTCATATAAAACCCTTTTGAGGGTCTCCTATTCTTCGAAGACCGCTTATGAGGTTCTTCCATTTGAATAAGACCTCTTATGAGGGTCTTCTATTTGAAGAAGACCTTCTATGAGGTTCTTCTATTCATAGAAGACCTCTTATGAGGTTTTCCTATTGGTAGAAGACCTCTTATGATGGTCCTCTATACGTGGAAGAACTCTATCGAGGGTCTTCTATTCGTAGAAGACCTTTTATGAGGGTATTCTGTACTTATAGGAGACCCCTTATCAGGATCTTATATACATAGAGACCTTTTATAAGGGTCTTCTATTCGTGGAAGACCTCTTATGGGGCTCTTACGTTCGTAGAATACCCCTCATGAGGTTCTTGCATTCGAAGAAGACCTCTCATAAGGTTTTCTAGACCTTTTTCTGATATAATTCGAAACATTTTAGTTGTAATTCGTAACACTTCATTTGTAATTCGAGAATTCCATTTGTAATTCGAATAATTTCATTTGTAATTCGAATACGGGCAAAATGTACCTCATCGAAATAATGGTTTTAGACCCCAAGTATGTTTGGACGAAATGTGTTTCAGACAATTTGGAGCCGATTGAGCAATGTCCGTCCGTCTGTCTGTCTGGCTGGCTCGAGCGCACGATAACTCTCGAACGGATAAACCGATTCGGTTCAAATGTTGGCTCTCGTAATATTTTACCCAAACTTAGTTTAAGTTCGAAGATGGGCTATATCGGTCCACTCCTTCCGGTACCTCCCCCACAAAAGTTTGAAAATGTTCGGAAAATTTGTGCGCACGATAACTCTTGAAGGGAGTAACCTATGTGGTCCATACTTTGCCCATCGTGAAATGTGTGTTTCAATATGGACTCAATCGGTCCACTCCTTCGGGTACCTCCCACACAAAATTTCGGAAAAGTTCAGTTTAGGGCCATCTCTCGAATATCTTTGATTTTTGTTTTAGCAACTTGTAAACACTGCCCTCCATACGACGGTAGGTACAAGTTTCATCAGGGGCAAGTCCATACTTCCTTAGAAAATAGCCTGAAAGTTGCAAAACACCTCTATGACACCGTGTGAGGTGGTTGGAGCGCAAGATAACTCTCCAACGGATCTGCTGATTGAGTCCAAAATTTGGCCTTAGTAATATTTTGTCCAAACATAGTTAAAGTTTGAAGATAAGCCGTATCGGTCCACTCCTTCAGGTACCTCCCCCACAAAATTTCAAAAATGTTCGGAACAATTATTCGTACGGTAACTTTTGAAGGGAGTGGCCGAATTGGTCCATACTTTACGCATCTTAATATATCTACCAGATATAGATCAGGTTCAAATATGAACTATATTTGTCCACTTCATCCAGTACCTCCCAAACAAAATTTCGGATAAGTTCACTTTAAGACCTGCCATCGAATCACTTTTATTTTTGTTGAAGCAACTTGCATTCGCTGCCTCAATTATGATGGTAAAAGTTTTTCAGGGGCAAAACCACACTTGTTAAGCAGACAGCCCGAAGGGAGTAAAACCCCCTTATGGCACCATATGTAGTGGCTGGAAATCGACTTCCATAATGGTCAATGTCGATCCATTCCTTTAAGTAATTCCCCCGCAAAACTTCTGCTCTTTAATCTAATCAACATTTTTGTCGGTTCATACGATCAAAATTTTTAAAACCCTCTAAATACATACGTTTTTTGGGAAAAAAAATTGTTTCAATATACACAGGCTGAGGGTATATCTCTGTCGGCCAAGCCGACTGATACTTTTTTACTTGTTCAGATGTAATTCGAAACATTTTAGTTGTAATTCATAACATTTCATTTGTAATTCGAGAATTCTATTTGTAATTCGAGAATTCTATTTGTAATTCGAATGATTCCATTTGACATTTGAATTATTCCGATTGTAATTCGAATAATTCTATTTGTAATTCGAATTATTCAATTTGCAATTCGAATTATTCTATTTGCAATTCGAATTATTCTATTTGAAATTCGAATTATTTCATGTGTAATTTAAATTATTTCGTTTGTAATTCGAATTATTCCATTTGTAATACGAATTAATTTATTTGAAATTCAAAACAAACAAAATTGCAAAATATTTTTTGTATTGATTTTATAGCTGTATCTTTCGAATTACGAATAAAATGATTCGAATTACAAATGAAATAATTCGAATAACAAATGTAATAATTCGAATAACAAATGTAATAATTCGAATTACAAATGGAATAATTTGAATTTTAAATGCAATTATTCGAATTACAATTGGAATAATTCGAATTTTAAATGGAATTATTCGAATTACATATAGAATAATTCGAATTACAAATGAAATATTTCGAATTACAAGTGGAATAATTTGAATTACAAATCGAATAATTCGAATTACAAATGAAATGTTACAAATTACAAATAGAATTGTCGAATTACAGTTACAATAATTTGAATTACATATGAAAAAGGTGTATTCTTAGGAGATATATGTATTATGAGGGTCTTCCACAAATAGGAAATTTCTAATAATGGTATTACATACACAGGATATCAGTTATGAGGGCCTCCTATACCTACAAGACTTCTTGCGAGGGTCTTCTACCCCTGGGGAAGTCGGTCTTCTTCCTCATTGTGCGATTTGTTTGAAAGTGGAAACATTATAAAAGTATTTTCTAAAGGTAGTTTTTTTCAAAATGATTTTCAAGAGGACCCCCACCATTCAAATGTTTTCCATTATTCAGGAAACTCTTACTGACCTATTTATCAGCTATGTAATTCGATAATTAAATATTGATTTACCAGATATTTTTCAATTGTATAACATAACTGTAATAATAATAGGAACAGCAGTGGAAATAGCTACAAACAAGAAAAGCATAAATATTGCAAACAATTTTCCATAAATTTTCAAATGCTATGATATTTAATACCTCGTGTTTAACAACAAATACAAGAAAGAAAGAAAAAAAATACACTCGTCATTACATGGGAAAAGAAAAGCCATAACAACAACTAAATTAAAAATAAATAACAATAAAAAAACAATAACCAAATTCTTATAAGCCAAAAAGTCAGCCAGCCCTATGCTAACCTAAAAAACATGAAACGACGATAAAGCAGAAAAGTGGCGGTAGTGGGAGGGGGCTCAGTTGATTGTGGCGAAAGAAAGCCACCAATAAAATTGTAATCAATAACCAGAATGAAAGAAGAGACGACGACGACGACTCCATATAATTATCAATTGCAATGCAATGGTGTGGTGTTGTTGTTGCTGTTGTTTTTATTGGAGGGAGATGCCATTTACGCACTTTATCGTCTTCTGTTGTTATTGTTGTTATTGCTTACTACTGCTGCTACTGGCATTTCTCCTCCTACGGGTTGCAATGGAAACCAATATCAATGCGCATTTATTGAAGCATTACCGATCGTAGAAAGAGTCGTTGCTCTCCACGGTTGAATGCATGTCTTGACCTAAAAAACAACTAATCGAACAGCAATAACAACAACATATAAATACGACCAAAGTATATTTCTTCTTGAATATGATGATAACAGAAAAGGCACTACCAACAACAACACATCAATAATAATAATAATAATAACTTCTCCATGAGAAGTAAGTAGTGAGAGTGTACATCATGCTAGGCACCAGCTGGTAGCCAGCGCTGAAGAAAGGCAAAGTATGTATTTTGTCTTTCTTTATTCTTGTGGCTTATGGCAATTGGGAAATTTATGCCCGCGTTTATGCTCACATTTAGGCATGTTAAAGATAATGATCATGGCGTTCATCAGTGTTGTTAACTGATGGAGGGTTAAAAAAATCGCTAAGTTTTGATTTTTATAAATTCAACTTGTTAAAGAATTTTCGCGGCTTTAATTCTGTGGTTATCAAAAATCAGTTGTATCAAAAGTTGATAGCTTCTGAGCTTCGTGTAAAACTAAAGACTAGGTAATACTACTAATGTTGAACAATCTTGATCTTTGAGACATTCATTCCGTTCACCAAAAGGAACCTGGTCGTTCCTTTCGTTCGTTAGTCAATTTTCGTTCATTTTTTATACTGTGGCATATGTAACATTTTAATGTAAAATGACATAAAGGAACTTTATTCAATCATTGAAATTAAAATAAACTAGAACAGCTATATGAACGAGAGGAGCTAAATGAACGATAATAAACGAATGAGCTAGATATGGTTTCATTTGTTCAGTTCACGGAATAGTTCCTTTGAACTAGTTAGTTAAAAAAACGACACAACTCTTAAAACTACATATTTTGAGGTATATAGTTTAGAAATTAAAATCAAACACATTCTAACTCCCTGTAAGGAATACTTCTTTATAACGAAGTTGTTATTAAGGCACAAGAGAACAATCTTACACAAAATTATCTGTTTAACGAATTTCTCTACAACCTAGTAATCCGTCGCTCCCGAAGGGTTATGTTATGAAAAAGTTCAACTGTAATTGACATCCATCAATTAATTAGAAGAATAATTTAGTTTCATAAAAAAATATATGGGATTTAAATTTTTTTTCAACCCTTTATCCACTGACTGACTTATTAGGTACAATTCCTACAACGGAGATAATAAAAAGAATATAAAGAAAACCAACTGTTTAGAATTCCTTCAGATTTTGGTCAGAACTATCTAAACAAATTCGGCTAGAATTAATTATAAATAACGGAAAAGTCAAATAGTCGAACAAGTACAGATATTGTACAAGACTTGTAGGATCTTGTGCAGGTTTATTTTGTTTTTAGACGGAACAAGACCCTTTGTAGATAGTATACCTTTTGACGAGGCTTTGCCTATAGATCGAAGACGCATTAGAAGGAAAACGTACTATAGGTAAAAGTGCGTCTTTTATAAAGAAGATGCCATAGATACTGAAGACGTATTTATATCATCATCAAAATATGCCTCATCGACATATTAGTTTGAAACCTCAAGTATGTTTGGACGGAATCCGTTTTAGATAACTTTAAGTTGATTTGTCTGTCTGTCTGGCTTGCTGGTGTGCAAAATAACTCTCGAACAGATAACTCGATTTGTTCCAAATATTATCCAAACATGACTATACCGTCCCACTATTTCGGATACCTTGAAACTCAATATTTTTGCTGGCTGGTCTGCACGATCACCCTCGAAGTATTAAATTTTGAACAACATTTTAAACTTCGTAAAATAATATATAATATTAGATAACTTCCAAAATGGGCCATATCGATCACTCTATCGGGCACGTCCACCACAAACGTTCAAAAATGTTGTCTAAAATGCTAAGCACTATAACTTTCGAAAGGAGTAACTGTTATTGTCCAAACTTTGCACATCGTAATGCCTCTTCCAGACATAGACCAGATTCGTATACAGAGCATATTTGCCCAATTCGAAAACGTCAGGGACACTTGTTTGATTATGTTAATACGTTTTGCAGCAGATTGTCCTCGCTCACTTCCAACAACCGATTTTTATACCCTCCACCATAGGATGGGGATATATTAAGTTTGTAACTACTCGAAATAATCATTGTAGACCCCACAAACTATACATATTCTTGATCAGCGTGCAATTCTACATCGATATAGACATGTCCGTCCGTATGTCCGTCTGTGGAAATCACTCTAGCGTCCGAACGGATTGACGTAGGTGGATGAAATTTTGGGAAAATCTATTACTTGTATTATTTGGACTTTTGGTATTGAAAGCGGGCTATGTAGGTCCACGCTTTCGTATAGCCCCCATACAAAATGACGCGTCGTCGTTTTAAGGAATTTTTAAGATATTTGTCCCATTTTACCACTGAATTGGTTGTAATTTGGTATTTTGTGTCTCCAGAGGCCAAAAAACATTCCTACCAAAGTTGGTTTATATAGGTCCACGTTTTGGTATAGCCCGCATATAACACCCCATATAAAGTAAGAGTCATTTTAATATAATTTGACAACAGAATCGGTTGCAACTTTGTATTTTGTGTTTCCAGAGGCTAAGAAACATTTCTACCATAATATGTTTATATAGGTCCACGTTTTGATATAGCCCCCATAGGACGATATCTCCCGATTTTCGGTATTATCACACCGAGGTGGCTGAAATTTGGTATTTAGTCTTCGTTGGCGGTATAAAACTTCCCCTCCAGAAATATGTAGGTATAGGTCCGCGCCATCATATAGCCCTATAGAACGGTAACTTCCGATTTTCGGTATTTTGAAGGTTGTGGCCACATTAATCGACCGAAATGGCTCAAATTTGTGGTGGAGGGTATACAAAGTTCGGCCCGACCGAACTTAACGCTTTTCTCACTTTTTCTATTTCAACAGCACAAGTCATTGAGGGAAACCTAATCAAGTCCAGGATATAAACCATATGTGTTTGATTCAAGCTTGTGGCACGAGAACTTCTACGCCGAAGCTACGATATATTACGCCAATGGGTTCGAAGATATCAAAGGGGCAATTGCCTAAACCGGTAGTTACTATGACGTTATCTTTGGAGCTCGAGGTTATTGGGAAATGAAGAATATATCGTGTTCGTCAGAATCCCGAAAAAAGACACGCCTGTTGGTGCTCTTCTTGGAAGTTCAACATCTATCAAAACAATGGCGAAACAAATTAGAGCCACATAGACCCCCCATACCAAGAACATTTCACTATCTTTATGACAACTTTGCGTTCGATCGGCTGCTGAAATTTTGTTTAGATGATGTACTCTCAACCTCGAACCAAAAGAAATGAAGCAAGCACAATACTTCTGACGGCTATAGGGGTTTTTGAGTTTTTGGGCCAATTTCTCAGGAAGTGTGGATTCGACCAAAAAAAATTTACCATTTTTACTAAGGCCGCATTTTGTACGCGCACTTGTTGCTAAAAATTTAAAAACAATCCAAAAGCGAGTCCTCAAACTACACTCTTTCTAAACATTGTGTGAGAGGTACCCGAAAGAGTGGTCCGACGTAGTCGATAATCGGACATAATTCGAGGCTGTAGAAATAATACGATGTACAACATTTGGATCAAATCAGTTTCTCCTTCGAGGGTTAGTTTACGTACTAAACTGTTTATTTGGTGACGGTAGGCTTTTTTTGGAGCTTTTGGGCAATTATCACAGGAAGTATGGTCTTGCCCCCGAAAAAATTGTGCGGTCGTAAGAACAATTTTTGGAAAATTCAAAACGATCCGAGATGAGCTGTTAAACTGCACTATTCCCAAATTTTGTGTGGTTGTACCCGAAGTCCATATTCCAACCTAATACATGATTAGATGAAATAATACGATGTGCAAAGCTGGGATCAATCGGAAACTCCGCAAGATTGCGAGAGTAATCTTGCCATTTTAGTTGATGCCGTCAAGGTTTGAGCTTTAAGGCCATTATATCAGGGAGTATGGATTCGCCCCCCAAAAACTTGTATCTTCATAAAAGGGGCCACAAGAACAATATGCTGAAAATGATTTCAAACGATCCGAGAAGATATCTTAAGCTTCACTTTTTCCGAATTTTGTGTGGGAGGTACCGAAAGGAGGATATAGTCCACCTTCGAACTTAAAATGAGTTTGGACAGCTTACGAATGCCAAATTTTGGACAGAATCGTGCGCCCTAACCAGCTAGATGAACCGACGGACACCAAATTGTCTGAAACAGATTTCGTTCAAACATACTTGGGGTCAAACCCCGTTATTTCGATGAGGCACAGTTTAGCTGGAAACTTACAAAACTTCGTTTGTCACTCCGAAAATGATATTTATTTATTTATTAATATTATTATTTTTTTTTTTTGTAAAGTCAATGCATTCCGTATCATTTAGTAGAGTTGGTCAATCTAGTTCCCAAAATAGTTCCAAATAATGCCTAGACTAAACTAATCATTCTCTTTTATCGAATTATTCCATTTGTAATTCGAATTATTCCCTTTGTAATTCGAATTGCTCCACTTGTAATTTGAATTATTAAATTTGTAATTCGAATTATTGCATTTGTAATTGTAACTATTTTATTTGCAATTCGAAAAAACAAGATTATTATTTTTGTTTCGAATTTCAAATAAAATAATTCGAATTACAAATTGAATAATTTTACTTACAAATGGAATAATTCGAATTGCAAATGTAATAATTCGAATTGAAAATGGAATAATTTGAATTTCAAATGGAATAATTCGTATAACATATGGAATAATTCGAATTACAAATGAAATAATAAGAATTACAAATGGAATAATTCGAACTACAAATTAAATATTACGAACTATACTATATCTAAAATGTTTCGAATTACATCTTAAAAAGGTGTACCAAAGAAACTATGTGAACTAAAGAAACTATATGAACGCAAGATCTGGACATACAGTCTAACATCTCTATAACTTTCCTGTCACGATTACTTCTCTATAACGAAGTTCTTTTTAAAGCACAAGTGGAAATTCTCACATAAAATAATCTTCGCTATAACGTAGTATTCGTCGGTTCAAGTGCTAGCTGTAGTGCCAATAGTTCCTTGGAATTAGTTCGTTCCGGAACTACAAAACACTACACCATTTTGACATGTAATTCGAAGAGTTTCAGTTGTAATTTGATTATTTCTTTTTAAACGTTTTACTTGTAATTTGAGAATTCCAATTGAATCTCGAATTATATTATTTGTAATTTTAGAATTCCATTTGAAATTCGAATTATTTCATTTGTAATTTGAATTTTTTTCATTTGTAATTCGAATAATTTCATTTGTAATTCGAATTTTTCTATTTGTTATTTGAATTTTTCTATTTGTAAATCGAAGTTTTTCATTTGCAATTTCAAATAAAAAAATTCAAATTACAAATGGAACAATTCGAGTTAAAAAAGAAATTATGCGAATTACAAATGCAAAAATTCAAATTACAAATGAAATAATTCGAATTCAAAATTAAATTCTAAAAATTACAAATGAAATAATTCGAAATTCAATTAGAATTCTCAAATTACAAGAGAAATGTTTCGAATTACATCTGAAATTCTTCGAATTACAACTGAAATTCTTCGAATTACATGTGAAAATGGTGTAGCATTTATCTGTCGGGGTTTTATAGATAAAAATACTGGAACACATATTTTATTGAATAATTCCTCATGACATATTTCTTAAGGCAGAAATGTTCCCTGTTGTGAAAAATTACTAAATTAGCATTACTATTGGTGATTATTCAATACATACTCTCTGCTTTAAATGCAATTTCAAAACATATGCGTGAGCAGTTTGTAAAATTTCAGTTGTAAATGAATAACACTTGACAGGGAAGAGGATATGGTAAAATGCTTGTTATCCAGCCAAGACAATTGACAAAATTAACAATGACAATTTAAAAAAATCAAGAAAAATTCCTAAAAAGTATACATAAAGTAAATTGGAGATATTGTAGGAAGGAATACGGCTAATTGCATGCGTAAGCGTATAAGTAAAGTCCCCAACACCATTTATTTACATGTCAATACCAGCAGTACACATGCGTAGTGAAAAGAAACGAAGAATTTGAAGAAGAAGAAAAAAACCAACCAACGAAAAACAGGTCATCTCCTCTTCCAGAAAGAAAATAAAGTGGACAAACCAATGACTAAGACAGGCTGTCACTCAACTTGCCTTCTTTTGGGACGAAAACCAGCAACAAGCCAGTGAAGAAAATAAATGAAAATATGTCACACTCCGCAAAGGAATGAATGGCTAACGAAAGAATTCTTCCATTTTTTGAAGCTTGCAGTCGTTGGCGGAGTAGTAGAAGGGAGGGAGGGAGTGATGTTTACTCCAAGAAGATGAATGACATTTTATTTGAGGACAAGACAAGAATGTGTGGTGATGAAATGAAAACTTTGGTCAAGTTATTGAGTGGTCTGGCCTGCAAATGCGGCTGCGACTCATTGACCCAATTATGTGAAAGAGACATCACTTTTTTAAATGAGAACAGCTTGTTTTGAGATATTACAAAGTTCATGTGAAAAACATTTGAGGGAAATGTGGAGTTTGGGGACATTGAAATGATTTATTGAAAGGAAATAACAATGAAGACTGAAAATGAGATGAAATGAGGTTTAAAAGGGCCATTGGATCAAAGTCGCATTAATTTTTATGAAAGTATATCAATGGCAAATATTAAGGGAGTACTATAGTATTAAAGACAGAATGCAAGAAAAAACCTTGTTGTTTTCCTAAAACTGTTATTCCCTTTGAATTCCTTGACTTGTCTGTCTCGATATAAAATCAGTAACCTTTTTCGGATTTTTTTTAGAAAAATATTTCATATTTAAAATATTTCACATTTGTTTGAGGACATTATTGAAATCAAATGGACAATGTCATTTGAAAAATGTGGGACCATTCACAATTTGAAATCTCTTCTTAACAAGTAAAAAAAGTATTAGTCGGCTTTGCCGATAGGGATATACCCTCAGCCTGTGTGAATTGAAACACATATATCCCAAAAAATTTAATTTTGGAAGTATGAACCGACAAAAACATGGATTTGGATTAAAGCTCAAAAGTTTTGCGATGGAGGTACCTACAAGAATGGACATAGCCTTTTTTTGGAAGTGGGTCTTATTTTGGGAGTCATTCCTCTCGATAGAAATTGCGACCACCTGTCATTCCAATTGGTCACCATATAATTTAAAGCTTTTGGACCACTATATCAGGAAACATGTACTTCCCTACGAAAAACATAATATCGCAGTAATCAAAGCCACCAGGAGTACCTTCGGTAAAAGTTTACAAAGGATCTTTGAAAAGAGCCTCAGCTGCACAAAAATTTTGAATTTTTGGTGGTACCCCAAGAAATGGACCGATAGGGCCCACTTTTGAACATAAACTAAGTTTGGACAAAATATTACGAAACCCAAATTTTGGACCGAATAGGTTGATCCGTTCGATGTTATCGTGCGCTCCAGCCAGTCGGACGGACAGACGGACGGACTAAATGACTACAAATTGTCTGAAACGGAATGAATTTCGTCCAAACATACTTGGGGTCTAAAACCATTTTTTCGATGAGGCACATTTTGTCCGTATGAAAGTGTGTATACTAGGGTTATGACATTTTCACAACCTCATATCCATGTATCATAGCGTGATGAGTTTCTACATAAGATTACATAAAATTTTAATTATAAGGTGATTTTGTGAAAAACCCTCAAGCACAAAATGATTTTGAAATTTGAATTTATCAGAATTATGGGCAATATTTTGAGCAGATATATAATTGAAAATAACTTTAGAGCCACATGAGATAACCAAACTGACATAACATTTGTTTCTAATTTTCTTTCATTCTAGGAATCATAAACATTTCGTAAACGCTTTTTTTTTCAAAAATATAATTTTTTAACAAATTTTTTTTCGAAATTTTTTCAAAGTGGTTCGTGACCTTTTTCTATATTTGAATGGTATATTCGTTCGTGCAACAGGAAATAAATTTTGAGAAAAAAGTTTCAGTAATTTTATACATTTTTCAAAAAAAAAAACCAGTAGGAAAAGACCAAAGTCGGGCGGGGCCGACTATGTAATACCCTACACCAGTCGAAATGTGTAAAAATGGAATAATTAGTATACATCCCAATACGCAAATTGGAGCCATATTTGGGGAAAATCGTTAAAATACCTAAAATCGGGAGGTACCGTTATATGGGGGCTACAAAAAACATGGACCTATCTTAAAAATTTTAAGTGGCGAAATTTCGTGGCCACTTGGAACCACATATGTAAAATTTCAGCTAGTTCAAGCAAAAAATGTGGCTAAGATCCCTAAAATACCGAACCGTGGACCTATCTTGAAAATTTTTAGTGGAGCAATTTCGCGGCCATTGAGAACCTCAAATGTAAAATTTCAGCTAGTTTGGGCAAAAAATGTGGCTAAGATCCATAAAATACCTTAAATCGGGAGGTATCGTTATATGGGGACTATACCGAACCGTGGACCTATCTTGACAATTTTTAGTGGAGCAATTTCGCGGCCATTGGGAACCTCAAATGTAAAATTTCAGCTAGTGCAAGCAAAAAATGCGGCTAAGATCCCTAAAATACCTTAAATCGGGAGGTATCGTTATATGGGGACTATACCGAACCGTGGACCTATCTTGACAATTTTTAGTGGAGCAATTTCGCGGCCATTGAGAACCTCAAATGTAAAATTTCAGCTAGTTTGGGCAAAAAATGTGGCTAAGATCCATAAAATACCTTAAATCGGGAGGTATCGTTATATGGGGACTATACCGAACCGTGGACCTATCTTGACAATTTTTAGTGGAGCAATTTCGCGGCCATTGGGAACCTCAAATGTAAAATTTCAGCTGGTTTGGGCAACAAATGCGGCTAAGATCCTTAAAATACCTTAAATCGGGAGGTACCGTTATATGGGGGCTATACCAAAACTTGGACCGATATAGCCCATCTTCGAACTTGATCTTTCAGCGAAATCGGTCAACAAATGCGACCTGTATGTTGCGAACGGACGGACGAACGGACATGCATAAATCGACCTAGAAAGTGATTCTATGTATATCCCTAGAAGTAACTATGGGTCTATCTCGCTTCCTTTTGTATGTTACATACAAATCCACTAACACATAATACCCCTTACCACATAGTGGTGTAGGGTATAAAAAAAATTAATGGGCCGATTCCGTACAGCGAGGCGAGTCATGTCGCGTCGTCTATCGTCTCTGTGACAAAATTTAAAAAATGCACTACGTACAGCGATATAAAATAATCGTCGATAACAAGTTATTTTTATTTTTTTTTATTTTATTTTTATTCGTTAGTAAAAATGTACGGCGACAGCTAATTTGTTGTCGCCGGAAAATGAACATTTCGGCGACAAAATTTGACGACGTCAGGCGATATTGCCATACGGAATCGAAAAATTGCATTTGGCGACGCGACACGACTCGCCTCGCTGTACGGAATCGGCCCATAAATCTATTTGTGCGTGATTTTTTTATATTTCAATAAAATAAAAGTGATTTTGGTGATTACTAAGAAGTTCATTCATCCGTGCTACAGGAAATCTGTTTTGGAGGAAAAATGTCGAAAAGTCATAACCCTAGTGTATACCCTTGTTAGCATAATTGCTGAGGTTATAAAAACTCCATATAAACCACAATGTCCCTAGGGACTTATTATGAAAAAATAGTAACAAATTTAAAAAGAAAGAAAAAAACATTTTCTTGTATAAATATTTATTCAACAAAGACTCAGTGAAGTTTCAAAAATATACAAAAATAGAACAGAAATGGGTTGAACCAACACCACCCATGTCTTATCATTTCAAATATTAAATAGAGGAAGAAAGTAAATAAAATTTTAAGTCTAACAAAATTGTTGTTAAATTGTACAAAAAAAACGAGGGTGAGCGAATAGTGACGTTTAACAAAAAATGGAAGATAATAATGCAATGAACGCAGTTGCTGCTGCTATTGCATAGAATTTATTTTTCAACAGATATGATAAGAATGATAATTCAAATTGATTTACTCCATGGGAACTTAAAAATAACCAACAACAAAAACACGACAAGGTAAAAGGAATTGAGGGGTAAATTTTTCAATAGACTGACAGACAGACATACTCTTGAAGAACAGGCGCAAAAACACTCTTTGATAAGAATAGACCGAAACAAAATCTTATCTAACCCACCGAAAAAAGACGAAATGAAATGAAATTTTATACAAATGATAAGAGTAGAAGGAAAACGCATGGGGTTTTTGACCAACCAACATACGTATGAAAAAGTCAACAATTGTTGTTTCGATTATGATGGCCATTGGTTTCAAATCAAACGCACAAACACTGCACAATGCGTAATTACAAATAAATAATCATTATATAAAAAATATAAATCTATAACAAAGTAAATTACTGTCTTTAAGCCATTTAATGCCTTATACAATCGCAATCAAATGTCATAATTGAAAAGTGGCAAGGCATAAATCCGCTTAGATAAGACACAACAAATAATATTTTTATTGTATTGAATTAAATCATTTAATTCCATTCCGACATATTAATGCAAATAATGAAAACATGGCGTCTCCTAATTTTTGTAGGGAAAATACACCAAAACAGGTAAAGAGGAATATGTCAACTTCCTAAAACACCTATGCTTATCACTGTAAAAAATATTAACAGGTGTGGGGACCTAAATGTTCTTTGGAACAGATATTTTATTTTTAGAAGTAGATAGCTTTTTCGTTTGGAAGTTTCCAGCGTAAAGTTGTAGGCGATTATGAGCTAGGTATAAATATAATAAATGTTCCAGTAACATCCCAGAAGGGACACGGGAGACTTCTCTCATATCAATGAGTGCACCCCGATTGATATTAGCTCAATGATATGGGACCTACAGTTTATCACCGACTTCGGACGGCGTGTCCTATGACACCACTTTTAGAGAAGTTTTACATGCCAGAAAACTCAAAAAATGTCGCCGCATACCATTGCACCACGGTAGGTCAATTTCTTTGGAAGTATTGGCTTCCACTAGCAAAAAAAAACTTTAACACGATCCTAAAATTGGTGTCATTAGACATGTCATTAGGTTTCGTCTATAAAATGCAGGTCCCACATCACTGAGTAATAAGAATCCGAAAGCACTCGTTGATATGAGAGAAGTTACCCTTGTAGGATATTTGTGGGTTGTGTGGTGGTTTCAGGGTTACGACATTTTTTCATCCTCATATCCCCTTATCATAGCGTGATGGGTTTCTACATAAGATTACATAAAATCTTAATTATAAGGTGAATCGGTGAAAAACCTCACGTACAAAATAATTTTAAAATTCGGATTTTTAAGAATTATGGGCAATTTTTTGAAGTCACTGCAAGCAGATATATAATTGAAAATAAACTATAGAGCCACATGAGATATCCAAACTGACATAACATTTGTTTATCGCAAATTTTCTTCAATTCTGAGAATCATAAAAATGTCGTAAACGCGTTTTACAAGGATATGATTTTTTAACAAAAAATAAATTCAAAATTTGTTCAAAGTGGTTTGGGCATGAACTTATTTTAATGGAATAAACGTTATTTTAGTATTAGTACGCCTAAGTTTATTCTTCCGTGAAATAATTTATGAAAAAAATTGATTTTTGTTATTTCATTTTTTTTTTTTCAAAAAATAGTTTCGTTCCCGTACTTTTTAATAGTAAAACTCGTCAAAGAGAGCACTGCAAAAAACTGTTCTCACACACAAGTTTTTTGAAATAGTTCGGGAACGGAAAAATGGAAAATACGTCAAAAAACTGGAACAAATGTCAAAGTCGGCGTATCAGCCAATTAGTCGCCGGCAACCATGTTACTATTTTTTACTCGCCCAAATTTGTCGTGTAAAAAGTTTTTAAAGAGAGCGTCATTCAGCGCCATTTTTGTTTCAAGAGAAGTGAACATTTTACAACTTTTTTGTGAACGAGAACGCTTTTTCGGGTAAAATGTGTAAAAGCAGTAAAAATTGTAAAAACTTTTTAGTTCTGGAACAAAGCTAATATTTTGTTAATATCGATTTGTGATTGAACTTTTTTTATTTCAATGGAATGAACGTTATTTAAGGGATTAATAGGCAAAAGAAGTCCATTCATGCGTGCTACAGGAAATCATTTTTGAAAAAAACCCTAACCCTAATGTTCAATTTGTGGATTTGTTATGCAATAGGGTAAAAGACTACAAGAAGATTACAAGAAATTCTAGAATAACAAATAAATAGACAGCGGAATTTTATGCAACCCCTATTTTTGGTCCGACCTATACCGAAAAATTTCAGGTGGAAAGTTTTATACCCCAAGGAGGACTTAATACCAAATTTCAGCCATTTTGAAGGGATATTGAGGTTACAACTTTCAAAATACCGAAAATCGGGAGGTACTGTTCTATGGGGGATATATGAAGCCGTGGGCTTATACCGACAAAATACTGGCGAAAAGTTGTATACCCCCACCGAAGAATAAGTACCAAATTTCAGTCATTTCGGTGGAATATTAAGGCCACAATCTTCTAAATACCGCAAATCGGGAGGTATCGTTCTATGGAGGCTATATAAAGACGTGGACCTATACCGACAAATTTCAGGTCGAAAGTTTTGTAGCCCCAACGAAAACTAAATACCAAATTTCAGTCATTTCGGTGGGATTATGAGCCCACAACGATGAAAATACTAAAAATAGGGAGGTACCGTTCTATGGGGGCTATATAAAAAACCGAAAAAACCGAGTAAAGTTTCACACCCCCAACGAAGACTTGAAACCGAATTTCAGGCATTTCGGTGGGATATTCAGGCCATAACTCTTTGCTTATGGTTTTGCATAATATGCTCATTATATGCAAATATGTAAAAATATATCAAAATATGCAACATATGCAAAATATGCTAAAATTTCTGGGACTAATTCGTTTTATTTTGTGATAAAAGGAGTTTATGTCTAATCAGATTTTCTCTACGACCATCCAAGCCATGTATGCATTTGCATAGGATACCGCTGCCTACAAATAAACTGTTTCGAATTAAATTTGAACAAGTAAGAAAGTCAGAGATTTACCCTCAGCCTCGGACCTAAAGAAAAGAAGCCAACACGATAATTCTGACGTATGTATATAAAGGGTTTTTGAGATTTTTGACCAATTTCTCAGAAAGTATGGATTTGCCCCCGAAAAAATTTTACCGTCTGAAGTAGGGACGCATATACAACAATTCAAAAACTATCCCTGAACAGTCTTTAAACTGCACTCTTTGCAACGTTTGTACCAAATCGGTTTCTCCCTTCGAGGGTTATCCTATGTGTACACAGTTATGTTGGTACCGGTATGCTTGTTTTGTGAGATCTTGATCCATTATCTCAGGAAGTATGGACTTTCCCCGAAAAAACAAGAACTTTTTGGAAAAAATTTCAAAATGATACGAGATGAGCTGTTAAATTGCACTTTTCCCAAATTTTGTGTGGGAGATAACCGAAGGACTGGCCCGATATAGTCCATATTCCAATCTGATACATGACTTAAGGAAATAATACGATGTGCAAAGTTTGGACAAATCAGAAACTCTCTGCGAGAGTTATCTGCGGATTTTCCATTTCAGTCGGTGTCGTCAAGGTTTCTTGGAGCTTTTGGATCATTATCTCAGGAAGCATGGACTTGCCCCGCAAAAAAAATGTTACCGTCGCACAATGGTTCAGGAATCGATTTTCCTGGCCAAAAATAAAAATTTTGTTTTGTCAAAGATATTTAATTTCTATATGGGATTCGATAGTAAACATATTGAAACTAAGGAAACCAAAAAATTAGGCCCAAATATTGGAAGGTGTGGGCGTGGCGTGCCCCTAAAAACGAGCATTTTCCACATTTTTGGGAAATACGTCATTTTTGCAAATTTCTGGAGAAAGACGAAGCTATTTCTCTGAAACTATAACATATATTGTGTTCATTGTTTTTTATAAGGTAGATAGGATTGTGGCCTTTAAAAATAGTTTCAGTAAATTACCGTAGCGTTTACACAACATGATCTATTTTATTTTTCCTCGGGTACTAAATTTTATGAAATTCCAAATTTAGTGGACTAGAACTTTTGTGGAACAACATGGAACAAAGTTCTGTTTTCACAGAAAGATGCCCAAAAGTCTCCTCTTCCAGCCCATATATACTTTTGTACCCGTCCCGTTCCGTCCGTTTAACACTTTTTTCAATTTATTGAAATTACATGGGTAAAAATGTGTGTTTTTCTATACTGTTTCCATATGAATTACAGTTTTTTGACACAAATTACAACTTTTTTGAGTATATGAGTTTTTATACGAGTTATATAAGCTTTATTAAAACCCAAGGGGATTTTTTTAATTTTTAAAAAAAATTTAAATTTTTTTTGTAAATTTTTTTTACAATTTTTTGAAAAAAATTTTTTTCGACATTTTTTCGAATTTTTTCTTTGTTAGTTTTTTGGTAATTATTTTGTTTATTTGTTGGTGTTTGAACATCTTTAATACATAGGAAGATATAAAAACCACAAAAACGCTCATATTTTGATGAAAAATAGTTAAAAAACTCAAAAGTTTAACTTTGACCTTGAATTTCTCTGCAACTACCAGACCGAACTTGACCGCTTATAATTCGTCTGAAAGCTGATTGTGTTATGTGTCTAACAAAAAAAAAATATGAATATATCCCTATCCGTTCAAATGTTACGGAATTTTGACCAGGAAAAAACGATTCTGAACCACTGTGCGTCGTAAAGGGGGCCGCAAGAACAACTCTCTGAAAAAAAATGTCCAAATGACCAGAGAAGAGCTCTTAAACTCCACTTTTTCTGAACTTTCTCTATCGAGAAAACTCAAAAATCCATGAAATCCAAGAATATAACATGATTTTTTATTATTTTGTTACACCTTTTTCTACTTAAAATGTCAAAATTAATAATATGGATTTTTCCCCAAAATCCTCAGCAAACACTTGTATCAATATCGAAGAACGAAAACAAAATATTGATATGTCTAGATCTGATCAAAATTACAGAATGTTTGCCAAAAGACAAAATGATTCTAAATCATTGGCCATGGTAAAGGTGGGTTATTTTCTATACTTTTATTATGTTTTAGACGTAAAAGTGTAAATTGGTCCATTGTTTTGCCTAATTAGGTATTTTATCAAATAAATTCTTTGTAGCGGACAACATATATAAGAATCGAAAACTTTTTAAAAAAATTACCATCAAAAACAATAATTTTTATCAATTTCGAATTTGAAAATTTCCTTAATTTTATTTGTTAATGCAATTTTAACAGTCAAAATTCTCTTAAATTATTTTCACATCCATAAACATAATTTGACAATTTAAGTGGTTTATTGTGTCGCACACATTACAATATTTAAAAAAACGTTACATTGTTGTAATAATGTGTTGAGTTAATTTAAAACAAAACACTTTTAATTTTTTTTTAATAATTTTTGCTTTCTTTTTTTAAGAATTTATCTTCCATAAATTTTAAAAAATGTTGTTTGCTGCTGGTATTTTCTCTCTCGTCGTGTTATTTATAATTTTTGTTGTTGTTTTTGGATTTTAATAATTTATGTTTTTGTTTAACATAAACACAGGGTGTTGGTCGAGGTTGGTTGTTTGGTTTGTTGTTTTAACATATGGGTCATTTTAATTGCACTTTTTTTAACGATAAATATTAAACAGAAAAATAAACACAACAACAAATCATTGCAGAATGAAGCGCGAACATAACAAATCATTTATAATTGCACAATTTTTTTAAGGAAAATTTTTTAGTTTATTATTAAAATATTTAAAAATTGCAGATTTTTAAGAAGGTTATTTTTCACTTTGGTTTATTTTGTTTGGTGCATTAAATTTTGTTTTTAAAATATTAGAAGATATAAATAAATATTTTGTTTGTATTACTCTTATTAATTGGCAAGAAGCTGAACACGCACTGCAATACATATTTTTTAGTATATTGTTTGGTACATTAAAAATATTAAAAATTTATGTAGAAAAATATTTGCTTTGCATTGCTCCTCCTTATTCCATATTTAAATTTTTAATACTCATAACATGCTGATTTTGATTGAAATCAAAATCAAAATTTTCCACATTAGCAAATGTGCACTAAATTTTATAAAAAAAACCGGTTCGCTTGTTGAAGACTGCATTTCACATGCATTAATAAAATGTAAACACATTAAACCTGCTATCAATTGAAATTCTAGGATCTGATGATTCATCTTTAGTGATTTCCCTACTTTCCAAGATATGCAAAAATATCAATGTG
Organism: Musca autumnalis; assembly: GCF_047663935.1. NCBI lineage: Eukaryota > Metazoa > Arthropoda > Insecta > Diptera > Muscidae > Musca > Musca autumnalis. Next base: position 253,328,698 of record NW_027411644.1, read on the forward strand.
ACTGACTGACTCATCAATTATATTGCAATTTTGAAAAGTTCAAGAAAATTGATAAGCGACCAATTATTTAATCAATAGGGTACCATATTGCATCACGGGAAGAAAACTTAAAATAAACATTATTTGTTTTTAATCCTATTATATTGAATATTAAAATTATCCAAAGCAAAGAATCCGCTAAGGTATAATAGATACCAAGCAACGGTATTGACCGGCACTAATATGGCAAAGTACAGAATTTTTCACCGCACATCCAAACTGTTGGAAAAAATTCAATTATACACTCTTTACTTTAATTTTTCCCACAATTTTTGACGACCAGAAAAGTCGATTTAGCAATCACGAATAAAAACTCCCAATGTATGTACCGCTATAACAGCCAACTACAATAAAATACAAATTTGTTTATTGTTTTCGGGTGCCGCAAGATGTTTAGAATAGGACGACATTAATTATTTCCATATAACATAAGGCCAGTTTTCGGACTTTTGCTCCGCTAGATTTGAATTTCGCCCACAGTGCGCCGTAGTGACATCTGGGACACTACCTTAAGGGGATATGGCCATTTATTGAGCAGGAGTTTTTTACAAGAAATCTACAATTTTTTTTTAGAAGATTTTGCAATAGCTTTTTGCTTTGCCCACTTCTACATGTACTTTAAAATGAGCAAAACATTTTGATTTTGTAAAATTTGTAAGTGGTCATAACCCCTCAAGCAACCTATGAAGATAGTAATCTAATACGCATCGCACTTCGGTTTAGTATCCACGAATTAAAATATCTTACTATAAAAATACATAGAAGAATAAAGAAAAAACCCCTCTAATGCTGACCACACCCCAAAGGTTTTAAGGACCTTTATATAGAAACTGCCTTTCAGGGCGATGGAATGGGAAAGGCGATCACTAATTGTGATGCACTTTGGCTCCCATGAATTCGGTAGTGACTAAAACATCTAGTTTAACCTTTTTCCAAATCACTTCGGTGAATGAAAGACTATCGAAAACACTACGCGGTGTCATAGGGGTTTTTTTCACCTTTAAGGCTATTTTCTCAGGAAGTATGGACTTGCCCCTGATGAAACTTGTATCGTCGTATGGGGAGCAGTGAATACAAGTTGCTACAACAAAAATCAAAGCGATTCGTGAGCAGGTCCTAAACTGAACTTTTCCGAAATTTTGTGTGGGAGGTAACCGAAGGAGTTGACCGATTGATATTAAATTAAAGGAGGATAATACCAAAAATATATTTAGCGAACATAGCACCCATGACATTATGCACAAATGCCAAAATTGAAAAGTAGAACATTGTCGTCCGGACTACAATAAACTTCTGACGATGAAATGGGCACGATAGGCTAAGTATACAAAAGCGGCACTGAATGACGCTCTCATCATGTACTTTTTTCTAGACATGTTCGAACTATATGAACAATTTTGTAGGGGAAAGATATTTTTAACAGTAGTTCTACAATCAAAAAAAAAAAAAAAAAAAATACGGGAACACAATAATCGACTCGTATCACTAACTTTTTGCAGAAAGTGTGCACGTGTCACGATCGTGACACTAAACAACGACAACTAAGCACGACAAAGTAGTAAACACTTTAGTTGTTGTTTAGCGAACAAATTACGAACAGACACAACACAGAAAATGGAAATCAGGAAGCTGCAGACCGTAGCAGTATATTCCAATCAACATACTGAATTTCTTCATGAAAGCGATCTTCGTCCATGCCACGACACTAATATACGTGATTCACCCCAGCAAACCAAATGTCGGATGTCCGACACGTCTGAAAAATTTCGGAAGCAACGTCGTTCAGATTTCGTTCCGATTTCTAAACGATTTTTCGGAGCGGAAATAGTTCAGTTTTGTACCGATTTCGGAACGAATGTCGGAAAGAAATTTCCTTTCCGAATTTCCCAAGGATTTTCTTCAGATTTCGTTACGAAATCGGATTGAAATCGTGAAATTATGTCAACCCCTTCAGACAACTAAGATGTCGTTACGATTTCGGATCAGACATCGGACGTATCGTCCGAATTTTATTCCGATTTCGTTATGATGTCGGCACGATTGGTTTGCTGGGGCGTTAATACAGAAGAGAAGAGTGTGGCAACAAATACAGATTGCTTGCTCAGATTATAAAAATCACTTTTCTATCTGTTGGTATCCAATACACGCAATGAAGAGCATCTAGCACATAAGATGATATTGAAATATACAGCCCAGTCGGTGGTCAGACACCGGACAAGGGAGACTTCTCTCATATTAGCTCAATGATATGGGACCTACTGTTTATCGCCGAGTCCGAACGGCGTCTCTTAAAGACGCCACTTGCATAGAAGTTTTATATGGCTGAAATACTGGGGAAACACCATTGAAAATTTTGATATTGCCTGGTCGGGGAATCGAACCCACGACCTTCAGCGTGCAAGGCGGGTGTACATACCATTGCACCATGGTGGCAGCCCCATATTGGGGTTTAGACCTAGAAAATACGCTGTTGATTAGATCATTACCCCCTCTCAAATCCTGGAGAAGACTCAAGAGGTGCAAATCGAGATTTAACATATTTTTATACCCTCAGCATTTATGCTAACGAGGGTATATACACTTTCATAGGGCAAAATGTGCCTCATCGAAATAATGGTTTTAGACCCCAAGTATGTTTGGACGAAATGTGTTTCAGACAATTTGGAGTCGATTGAGCAATGTCCGTCCGTCTGTCTGTCTGTCTGGCTGGCTGGAGCGCACGATAACTCTCGAAGGGATGAACCGATTCGGTTCAAAATTTGGCTTTCGTAATATTTTGTCCAAACTTAGTTTAAGTTCGAAGATGGGTTATATCGGTCCACTCCTTCCGGTACCTCCTCCACAAAAGTTTGAAAATGTTCGGAAAATTTATGCGCACGATAACTCTTTAAGGGAGTAAAGGATTTGGTCCACACTTTGCATATCGTGAAATTCCTACCAGACTTAGATAAGGTTTCAATATGGACTCCATCGGTCCACTCCTTCGGTTACCTCCCACACAAAATTTCGAAAAAGTTCAGTTTAGGACCTGCTCTCGAATCACTTTGATTTTTGTTGTAGCAACTTGTATTCACTGCCCCCCCAGTACAAGTTTCATCAGGGGCAAGTCCATACTTCCTGAGAAAATAGCCTTAAAGGTGCAAAAACCCCTATGACACCGCGTGTAGTGGTTGGAGCGCAAGATAACTCTCGAACGGATATACCCATTCGGTCCAAAATGTGACCTTCGCAATATTTTGTGCAAAAATAGTTTAAGTTCGAAGATAAGCCATATCGGTCCACTCCTTCAGGTACTATACTATATAGGTACTATATTTGTTTTGTTCACTCCTTCGGGTACCTCCCACACAAAATTTTGGATAAATTCACTTTAAGAGCTGCTCTCGAATCACTTTGATTTTTGTTGAAGCAACTTGCATCCGCTGCCTCAATTACGACAGTAAAAGTTTTTTTCAGGGGCAAGTCCATACTTCTTGAGAAAACAGCCCGAAAGAAGAAAAAAAACACCTATGACACCATATGTAGTGGCTGTAGAGCTCGAACCGAATACTGCGTTCGTCCACACTTTGGATATCTTAATATTTCTTCGAATATTAGATGAAATTCGAAGGTAGCGCTTATAGGTCCAATGCTTCCGGTTTAGTTAAGGGTCTGTTCGAGAATTCTTTGTACATTTTTACCGAAGGTTTCCCTAGTGGCCCGATTATATGCTTTTCGTGGGTTAGTATGGTACAAAAGCCCTATCTATCGATATCCCCCCGCAAATTTTTAAGCTTTAAACTAAACCATATTTCTCTCGGTTTGTACGCCCATACATTTTTTTGTAAAAAGAGTATTTCAATCCACACAGGCTAAGGGTATATCTCTGTCGGCAAAGGCGACTGATACTTTTTTACTTGTTTACCAGAAGGCTGCCTCGAAAGGCCCTGTCCTCTCTAAGGTATTTCAAACATGTCTGAATTTGGACGGAAGTATTAAAAAGTGTGGTATTAAAATTGGAAAGACAAAGTAAATTATGTAAACGTTCTCTAATTATTTATTTCGTCAATAAGAAGTTTAATTTAAAAAATTAAAATTTCTGATATTTATGTCAGATTTTTTATTGAAATCTACAATCATCTTTGCGGAATTGTAAGCGAGTAAATGAGTCTCCTGTAACTGATTATTATAGTATTTAAAAAAGAAGGAAAAAACTCCTAGTTAAACTTCGTATGAATAGTTTATGTAAATATTTATATTTTAAAATATCATTATTGTACTACTTATTCATTATTTTAGTTAGATATTATTTAGATATTATTTTTAGTTTTTATTTTATATTTTTATTATATCTTTATTTTTATATTGTTAAATTTTTTTCTATTTTAAATAAATATTACTTTATTTATTTTTATTTCTGTATTCAATTGTTCTATTTCATAGAAGATTATATTGAATTTTGATACGCGTTGTCATATTTTTTGTTGTTGAAATTTTTATTTTTAGTTATAATAAGCGTAATATTTGTATTTATATTTTAAGATAAATTTGGATTTAATTTTAATTTGGATTTTTTCGTATAAATATCTTTATTTTTGTTTTTGAAAATTTCAATTTTTTCATATTTGTTAACATTTATTTAATTTACTTATTTTTAATTTGTATATATTTAATTTGTATGTTTTTTGTTTATTATAGCATTTCTTATTTTTTGTGCAATATTTTTTGTACAAGTTCCAACATATTATTTTATTATTATATTTTAATAATTTTTATTAATTTAATTGATTTTTGTTTTAAATCCAACAATTTTATTTTCCGCAATTTTTCAAAAATAATTTATTTCAACATTTTTGTAAAATTTATTAAATTTCTTTCCAAAAATCACTTTCAAACACTTTTCACAGTAATGTAAATTTTTCTCATATTTTTATATCCATTAAAACTTCATTTAAATCTTAAAACCATTCATTTTTTGGCCATTTATTTACATTTTCTTGTGTTTAATACAAAACGACGAATGCACACACGTTGTTGTTTATTTAAACAAACAAAAATTCCGTAATATTTAACGAAAACACCTCCATTCGCTTTAAAATAATCGCATCGACTGAATTCACAAATGTTTTGGATCTTTTCAACAAGTGTCGGCGTCGTAACGTTGTCGCGCCCCGCAATCATTGTGTGTGAGAATGTGATATCCAACCAAAGACTACAGAGTAGAGTAGATAGTTGGTTAAACTCTCAATAATAATATTTGAAAGAGCAAAGAAAAATCAGTTGGGGAGTTGGAGCCATACAGAGGGAGAGTAGCGAGTGGTGAGAGCAAGATCAAAATAGTATGCCCGGAGCAGACAAGCACCGAAAACCACAAGTTAAGATTCAATCAACCGATTTGTTGTGGTTTATTTTTTATCTGTTTGTCTTTTTCAAGTAAAAAAAAAACAAAAACAAGAAGTTGACTAAACTCGATCAAAAAAGGCAAAAAACCACCTAACGAAACAACAAAGGCGAATTCAGCACAGCTGCGAACGTTGTCGTTTCTTGAAAAGTGGGTTGTGGGGATTGAGTATCGGCGTGAGTGCGATCGTGGTGTTGCAATTGTGTTAAAACTTTTAACTTAAAAGTGTGGGGGCAATGAATTCGCCGCATTATTAACAAAAAAAAAAGATGCAAACAATTTGTTGAGAGAGCTAAGAGTGCGATCCAAACCTAACGTGTGTTAAATTCTCACCAAACACAAAAACCATGTGGGGCTTGATTTTTTTGTTTGTTTCTTTGTTTGTTTACTCAAGTGTTGTTGGCCTGGAGATTGATGGTAAAGACCAGGAGTATAATACCCTATAAACGGTGTATAATAGACGTATATAAAAGGTATTCTATCGATGGAACCTGTATATATGACCACCAGTAGTAGGTTTTATAATTCGTGAAGACCTCAATAGAAAAGCTTCTAATTAGACCCGCCATTCTAATTAGAGAAGTCCCCAATTAGATTTCTTCTAATAGTAGAAAATCTCTGTATAAAGTCTTCTAATTAGAACAGGTTGCAATAGAAGACATCCTTATTAGAAAAGACCGCAACAGATAGTTTTCTAATTAGACGGGATTTCTATAGTAGATTTTCCTATCAGTGATCCGTTAGTCATTATGTAACCCATTACAAAGTAATATATACAAAAATAACTACTTATATTACCCCTTACCCTAAGTAAGGTTGGGTACTTTTTTTTTAAAAAACAAAGAACAGTTGTGGGTGCACATGTAAACACATGTACGAATTCAAACAAACCTTAATGTTCGTACGCGTGGCCGAGTATGTAGTGTGTTAGGCTAAAAAGCAGAAGTTCGTGTGTTCAAATCCAGCGGAGGACGAAATAAAAAAAAAATAAAATAAAAAATTTGAAGTGTGTTGAAATTGAGAACAAATTCCACCACAACTGTTCTAAAAATAGAAAATATAATTTTTTAACTTATAGCTTATTTTTCAACCTCCAGTGGCCATAAAATTACTAGTTGTTCTAGTGGTTATATTGGTCATAGAATAACTAGTTATTCAGTGCGAGATGCCCTTGTTAAAATAATGGGTTAGTAGGGGTTTTGTAAGTAGTTAAGACTACCAAAAAGTACTAAAAAACCCATTATTTTGGTAGAACTTTTTTTGCTGGGAAGGTCTCCTAATTAGCGAAGAAAACTAAAAGTCTCCTATTTAGAGAAGGCCTAAATAGATGTCTTCTAATTAGAAAAAACTGAATACGTCTTCACAATAGAAGACATCCATGGCAGACCTTCTCACAATAGAATACATACATGGAAGGTCTTCTTAATATCGAAAACCTCGATAAAAGGTTTTCCAACTATAGAAGGCCTCAATAGAAGGTCTTTAAACTACAGAAGACATCCAAATATATTCCTCAAACTATAGAAGACCCCAATCCAAGGTCTTTAAAATACAGAAAACCTCTATAGAAGGTCTTTTAACTAAAAAAGCTGGACTTTTCATTATAAATACCGCAATAGAATGTCTTCTAACTATAAAAGACCTCAACAGGAGGTATTCTAACTCAATGGAAGGTATTCTGTAACCTCAATTGAAGGTCTTCTAATTATAGAAGATTTCAATAGCAGGTCTTCTAGCTATAGTAGACCTCAATAGCAGGTCTTCTTACCATAAAATACCTCAATAGCAGGACTTCTAATTATAGAAGACCCTAATTGCTGGACTTCTAATTATAGAAGACCTCAATAGCAGGTCTTCTAACTTTAGAAGACCTCAATAAAAAATCTTCTCACAGTAGAAAACCTCAATAGCAGGTCATCACATTATAGAAGACCACAATAGGTCTCATAACTATAAAATACATCAAAAGCAGGTCCTTTAACTATATAACACCTCAATAGCGGGACTTCTAACTATAGAAGACCACACTAGAAGGTATTCTAACTATAGAAAACCTCAATAGAAGGTCTTCTAATTATAGAAGATTTCAATAGCAGGTCTTCTAACTATAATAGACATCAATAGCAGGTCTTCTTACCACAGAATACCTCAATAGCAGGACTTCTAATTATAGAAGACTTCTATAGCAGGTCTTCTAACTATAGAAGACCTCAATAGCAGGTCTTCTAACTATAATAGACAACAATAGCAGTTCTTCTTACCATAGAATACCTCAATAGCAGGACTTCTAATTATAGAAGACTTCAATAGCAGGTCTTCTAACTATTAGAGACATCAATAGCAGGTCTTCTTACCATAAAATTATAGAAGACTTCAATAGCAGGTCTTCTAACTATAAGAGACATCAATAGCAGGTCTTCTTACCATAGAATACCTCAATAGCAGGACTTCTAATTATAGAAGACTTCAATAGCAGGTCTTCTAACTATAGAAGGCCGCAATGGCAGGTCTTCTAACCATAGAATACCTCAATAGCGGGACTTCTAACTATAGAAGACCTCAATAGCGGGACTTCTAACTATAGAAGACCTCAATAGAAGGTATTCCAACTATAAAAGACCTCAATAGAAGGTCTTCTAACTATAGAAAACCTCAATAGAAGGTCTTCTAATTATAGAAGATTTCAATATCAGGTTTTCTAACTATAGTAGACCTCAATAGCGGGACTTCTAACCATAAAAGACCTCAATAGCGGGACTTCTAATTATAGAAGACCTTAATTGCAGGACTTCTAATTATAGAAGACCTCAATAGCAGGTCTTCTAACTATAATAGACATCAATAGCAGGTATTCTTACCATAGAATACCTCAATAGCAGGACTTCTAATTATAGAAGACTTCAATAGCAGGTCTTCTAACTATAGAAGGCCGCAATGGCAGGTCTTCTAACCATAGAATACCTCAATAGCGGGACTTCTAACTATAGAAGACCTTAATAGCGGGACTTCTAACTATAGAAGACCTCAATAGAAGGTATTCCAACTATAAAAGACCTCAATAGAAGGTCTTCTAACTATAGAAAACCTCAATAGAAGGTCTTCTAATTATAGAAGATTTCAATATCAGGTTTTCTAACTATAGTAGACCTCAATAGCAAGACTTCTAATTATAGAAGACTTCAATAGCAGGACTTCTAATTATAGAAGACTTCAATAGCAGGACTTCTATTTATAGAAGACTTCAATAGCAGGTCTTCTAACTATAATAGACATCAATAGCAGGTATTCTTACCATAAAAACCTCAATAGCAGGACTTCTAATCATAGAAGACTTCAATAGCAGGTCTTCTAACTATAATAGACATCAATAGCAGGTCTTCTTACCATAGAATACCTCAATAGCAGGACTTCTAATTATAGAATACCTCAATAGCAGGACTTCTAATTATAGAAGACTTCAATAGCAGGTCTTCTACCTATAATAGACATCAATAGCAGGTATTCTTACCATAGAATACCTCAATAGCAGGACTTCTAATTATAGAAGACTTCAATAGCAGGTCTTCTAACTATAATAGACATCAATAGCAGGTCTTCTTACCATAGAATACCTTAATAGCAGGACTTCTAATTATAGAAGACTTCAATAGCAGGTCTTTTAACTATAATAGACATCAATAGCAGGTCTTCTAACTATAGAAGACCTCAATAGCGGGAATTCTAACTATAGAAGACCTCAATAGCGGGACTTCTAACTATAGAAGACCTCAATAGAAGGTCTTCTAACCATAGCAAACCCCAATAGAAGGTCTTCTAATTGTAGAAGATTTCAATAGCAGGTCTTTTAACTATAGTAGACCTCAGTAGCGGGACTTCTAACTATAAAAGACCTCAATAGCAGGTCTTCTAACCTTAGAAGACCTCAATAGCAGGACTTCTTATTATAGAAGACCTCAATAGAAAGTCTTCCAACCATAGAAGACCTTAACAACAGGACTTCTTATTACAGAAGATCTCAATTTAGATGACCTCAATACAAATAGAAGACCTCGATAGCTGGTCAAACTATAGAAGACCACAATGGACGGTAGCAAAATTATAGAAGACCTCAATAGCGGGACTTCTAACTATAGAAGACCTTAATCGAAGGTCTAACTATAGAACACCTCAATAGAACGTCCTCTAATTATAGAAGACATAAATAAAAGGTCTTATAATTAAAGAAGACCACATTAGAAGGTATTTTAACTATAGAAGAAATCAATAGCAAGACTTCTAACTATAGAAGACCACTATAGAAGGTATTCTAACTATCAATAAAAGGTCTTCTCACTGTAGAAGACCTCAACAACAGATCATCAAACTATAGAAGATCACAATAGAAGGTATCATAACTATAGAAGACATCATAAGCAGGTGTTTTAACTGTAGAAGACCTCAATAGCAAGACTTCTCACTACAGAAGGCCTGTAGTGGGATTCTGTAACTAATTTTTGCTTTTACCGACAAAAATCGGTAAAATTAAATCGCAAAATTATCACTAAAAACATAAAGAAAAGTTGGCATCACTGTTTGTGTCGGTAGACGCTAGCGACTACTTTTTATTCATCGTTAACTTACCGAAAAATTTCGTTAATTATCGAAATTATAAGCATTTTAATTTTACCGAAAATTATCGATAACAGCAAAAATGAGTTACAGAATCCCACTACTGGATACCAGGTCTCCTCACTGTAGAAGACCTCAATAGCAGGTCATCAAACTACAGAAGATCATAAGTATAGAAAACATCAAAACAGGTCTTTTAACTGTATAAGACCTCTATACAGGACCTTCTAACGATATAACCTCCAATACAAGGTCTTCTAACTATAGAAGGACCTAGTACAAGGCCTTCTAATTACAGTATACCTACATACAAGTTTTGCTAACTATGGAAGGCCTCAATACAAGGTATACTGACTATAATATATATAATATAAAATATATCTTCTAAGTGTAGGAGATCACAATAGAAGGCTTCTAATTATATACCATCTCAATATTATGTCTTTTTGATCTTTAGAATAGATCTCAATAGGAGGTCAATAGAAGAAAATGCACTAGAATTACCTGCATAAGATCACAAGGAAATTTCCATCCCTGGCTCTTAGCGTCAAACACTTCCCACATAATTGTTTCCACTGGAGCGTTTTGGCACCATTGAAACAATCAACAACCTCATGTGTTGGAGCACTTTTACTCTCTTCAAGAATCAAGAGTTGTTTGTTTTACACATGCACTGAGAATGTGAGAGATTCAAAGAGCTGTCAAGAGTGTGAACAAAATATTAAATGTGTTTCTCTGCATATAGGAGGAGGAAAAAACGCCAAACAGAGTGTGAATGAATAATTCATAATATCAAAATAAACATTCAGAGGGGTTGCTCCGTCGTCAGTCAGTCAATCAGATTAATCATTTGTCTTTTCTTTCTACATGGGCTTCTTTCTTAGTTACTCACATTTGCTGTGAGGTATATTTATGTGGGTTTTTCTCGGTCTCTCTCTCCACAACCAACCAAAATGGACAAAATAAGCAGAAATGATTAAAAATCAAGGCACATAGCCAAAACCAATTGCGGCAATAATAATAATTATAAACAAATAGGCTTTACTTCTAAGCCAACCAAATTAAGTTGGAACATAGAGTCGAGGTGGAATACGGCAACAACAACGACAATCAAGATCTCGATCAGAGATCAAATGGGGGAGCGTTAGCTTGGCTAGCTGCTTGTTTGTGAGTAGTTTTGGGTTTTGAAATTTATTATGTTGTTTTTTGTTTGATTGGTTTTTAATTTCTTAATTATGGCAAAAAACGTGTTCGATTATTTAGTATTTTTTTCTAGTGAGTATTATTAGAGAATAGATAAACATAATAATTGTGGGTGAGAGAGAGAGAGAATAACACATCGATTGAGGGTGTTAAAAGAGTTGTGGATAGAGAGATTTTTAAACAACATAACCAGCTAATGTTTATTGGTAGGAAAAGAAGATTTGAAAAGATTTCAAATAAATGGTATAGCGTAAAACCCAAATCTGTAACAATCGTAATTTTGTGTTGATTTTTTGGGGTTTTGTTTTGGACAAGAATAGTTTTCGTGTCTTAAATTCCATAGATAATTGCGGGTAGGGTTAATAAACCACAACTTTTTTTTGGCAATGACCTGTGTTACTGTTTAATTAATTCTATTTTACTTTTAGTAAAGAAACGACCACTAATTACTGCCAAAGAGTGGTTCGGAAACTGGTTCATGATCAATGTAACTAATATGAAATGTAAAAATAAAGTCAATAGTAGATCAAATTGAGAAGTAAGATTTAAAATAGCATGAAGAAAAATAATTTCGGGGTAAGGGTAAGGGTACGAATTAGTTTATACATTGTAAGTGGCATCCATAACCAGATTGATTGGGAAAAATAATTTTCTCGAAGGAAAAGTGTCTGAATAGTTGGATGTTAAATCAAAATTTTTGAACTACATTGTAAATAATTTTTATGAGTAAAGTCTAATTTTTACAGTAGTTTAACAAAATGCACAGCACAACTTCTACAAAAATCAAAAATTTTAAAATTAAAAAAATCATATTTTACGGCTCCGACACAGGGGTAGAGCGGGCAAACTATCAATAGTCCGACTATGGTTTTAATGCATTGGTAAAATGACCCAAAGGTCTAAAGTATATGGTTACCAACAGAAATGACTGGTGGGCGCGATATCTTTCGAGAGGAATGACTCCCAAAGTAAGACCCACTTACAAATCGACTGTTTCGGTCAATACCTTTAGGTGGATGAAGTAGTATTTATTTTAACATGTACAAAAAGTATCAGTCGGCTTTGTCTCAGTCTGTGTGAATTGAAAAAAACTTATGAACGTAACTTGCAGACAAAAATATGGATTTAGATTAAAGCTACAAAGTTTTGCGGGGGAGGTATCTAAAGGAATTGACAGACATAGTCCATTTTGTAAGTAGGTCTTATTTTGGGAGACATTCCTCACGATAGATATCGCGCCCACTAGTAATTTCAGTTGGTCACCATATAATTAAGACCTTTGGACCATTATATCAGGAAACATAGACTTGCCCTAGAAAAACATATTATCGCTGTAAACAGGGACTCAAGGGGTACCTTCGGTAAAAATTTCCAAAGGATCCACAAACAGACCCATAACCGCACTTAAACAAAAATGTTGAACGTTAGTGTGAGTGATACTCCATGCAGTGGACCGATAGGGCCCACATTTGAACATAAATTAAGCTTGGACACAATAGCTTTGTTCCTCTACTTTTTAATGGGAAAATGGTAAAAGAGAAAACTGTCAAAATAGCTCTCTCATGACCATTTTACCAGAAAAGTAAAGAAACGAAAACAAATTGTAGATCTGGTAGCAATGTCAAAAAGAAACATAAAAATTTACTTTTCTTCTTTTATTTCACAGTTTTTAATTTTGTTTTGTCAGCATTCGCTTTTTTCTTCTGTTTTTGTACCTCCCCCACAAAAGTTCAACTTTTTTCTGTAAAATGGTTTGAACGATAACTCTCGAAGGGAGCAATCAAAACTTTGCACATCGTATTATTCCTTTTAGATATAGATCTGGTTCGAATATGAACTATATCTGTCCACTCCTTCGGGTACCTCGCACACAAAGTTCGGATAAAGTGAAGTTTATGTTAAGGGCTCCTCTCGGATGGTTTTGGAATTTTTTTCAGTAAGTTTTCCTTGCGGCTCCCTTTATGACGGTACAATTTTTTTCTTTCGGATGTCTATACTTCCTGTGATATTGGCCTAAAAGCTCCAAAAAACCCTGACGGCACCAACCAAAATGGCAAATCCGCAAGATAATCCTAGCAGGGAATTTCTGATTGGTGCAGGCTTTGCACATCGTATTATTTCATCCAGTCATGTATCAGGTTGGAATATGGATTGTATCGGTCCACTCCTTCGAGTACCTCCCACACAAAATTCGGATGAAGTGAAGTTTAAGTGCTCCTCACGGATCGTTTTGAAATTTTTTTCAGTAAGTTTTTTTTGTTGCTCGCTTTACGACGGTACAATTTTTTTGCCGGAGTAAGTCAATATTTCCTGAGATATTGGTCTAAACCTGACGGCACCAACCAAAATGGCAAATCCGCAAGATAATCCTCGCAGGGAGTTTTTGATTGATGCAGTATGGGATTGAAATATAGACTATATCGGTCCACTCCTTCGGGTACTTCCCACACAAAATTCGGATAAAGTGAAGTTTGGGAGCTCCTCTCGCATCGTTTTGACTCTTTTTCAGTAGATTGTTGGAGCGGCCTCATTTACAGTGGTACATTTTGTTCCGGAGTAAGTCAATACTTCTTAAGATAACGGCCCAATAGCTTCAAAACCCTGTCGGATATTGTGCAAGATAACTCTAAAACTTTTTCAAAAATTTCTTTCAAACTTATTTTAACATAATTTATTATTTTGAGTCCTTTATGAGGAAGATTCGTTGCCAAAAATGTTTGGTATATGTCAATGATTTGGTATAAGCCCACGTTACGGTACCTACAGATTTTAAAGCAAACTCAAACTTGGTCAGTGGCTGAGGGTATTTCTCCGTCAGCACAGCTGACTGATACGTACTTGTTTTTTTTTTCTTCATTGACATTTTTTGCTTCATAACCGTCAAACAAATGGCGAACAATCAGTCCTACCATTTTTACCCGAAGAAATTTGTCTGGTAGCCTGTGGTAGAAGAGAAAGACAATAAGGATCTCTCTCCTCTCCCTCTCTCTTAAAAATTGCTTCCAGTTTTACCACTTTTTGTGGTTAAGGAACACTTTGCAGGTTAAAAATGGTGAGAAATGGAAAAAATTTAACTTCAGCTAAGTAAAGGAACATGACTAATATTCCGAGATCCAAAGTTTGGACCAAAGCACCACCTTTGAAGTTTATTTAATATTCGAAGAAATATCACGATATGCGTCATTTTCTCAAGTAGTATGGACTTGCCACTCAAAAAACGTATACCATCGTAATAGGGGTCTTGAGTCCAACCTATTGCAAGAAAAATCAAAATGGTTCGAGAGGTGGTCCTAAACCGCACTTTTTCGAAATATTGTGTGAGAGGTACCCGAAGGAATTGTCATCTATAGTCCATATTCTAACCGGATATATGTCTCGTAGAAATATTTCGATGTGTAAAGTATGGACCAAATCGGTTACTGCCTTCGAGAGTTATCGTTCGCACCATTTTAGCGAAAAGTTTTGAACTTTTGTGGGGGAGGTACCCAAAGGAGTGAGTACTGAAAGGAGTTGACCGAATCAGTTTATTCGTCCGAATAGGGATGTGTAATCGAAGTCAAAAGTCGACTTTTCAATCTTTCAATTTTTACCTCCAACTTAAAAGTCAACTTTCCGATCTTTCGATTTTCAACACTAACTAAAAACTCGACTTTTCGATCTTTCGATTATGATCAAAGTCGACTAAATTCCATTTTACTTGATTTTTTGATTATGATCAAGATCGACTAAAATCGATTTTAGAGCTGTTTTGATACATAATGTTGTCAACAGAGTGTGTCATTTTAAAAGTTGTTGTGTTAAAAATCGTGGTAAGGAAAGTCGAAAGCCGACCATGAAAAGTCGACTTTTCGATATTGTCTACTGTCAAAAGTCGACTTCGATTTTTAGACTTTTTAAACCGAAAAGTCGACTTACCTACCCTTATTCGAGAGTTTAGTATAGCTATTCTGATATTTATAGCTTTCCGGTCATTTTTTCAGGAAGTATGGACTTGCCCCTGAAAAATCTTGTACCGCCATAATGGGGGCATCGAATACAAGTTGTTACAACAAAAATTAAAGCGATTCGAGAGTAGGTATTAAACTGAACTTTTTCAAAATTGTGTGTGGGAGGTACTCAAAGGAGTGGACCTACGCAGTCCATATTCGAACTTCGTCTGGTAGAAATATTGCGAAGTGCAAAGTATTGACCAAAGTGGTTAGTCCTTCAAGAGTTATCGTGCGCATAATTTTTTCGGAAAAAAAAATTGAACTTTTGTGGGGGAGGTACCCGAGTTAGTGGGACCGATATGATGCATCTTCGAACTTAAACTAAGTTTGGACAAAATATTACAAAAGCCAAATTTTGAACCAAATTGGTTAATCCGTTCAAGAGTTATCGTGCGCTCCAGCCAGACAGACGGACCGACATTGTTAAATCGAATCCAAATTGCCTATACCGGATTTCGTCCAAACATACTTGAGGTCTAAAACCATTATTGCGATGAGGCACATTTTGCCCTATGAAAGTGTATATACCCTCGTTAGCATAAATACTGAGCGTATCATCAACGATTTCAATATTTGAGATTTTAAATATTCAAAACAAATCATTTTAAAAACGCTTAGAACCAACATCTGTTTGTAAAACTAGATAGACATCAGAAAGTAAAATTTTGTGATATTTAAGCGATTGACATAGTTAATTTTATGTTTTAAAGTGACAGTTAATGTCACGTGAACTTAATTCTAAATCAAAGATATTATCAAAAAAATTGAAAGCAATAAATAAAATTTATTATCGAGAAAAACAGCGAATCAGAACATCGTTTAGTATTAATTTATAGTTTATAGTCGATTAATCTTAAAAACAAATGAGGTAAGGTTATTTAGTCGGAGGTTACAGTGATCTACGAAAGATATCATCTCAAAGTCAAATCAAGTTTTTTTCTGTCAATAGAGAAGTGAAGAATTCTCTAAATATTCCAGGGACAAATGTATAGAGTTTGGCAATCTTAGAACAGATATTGTAACATATTTCTAATATTGATTATGCTGTTCCTAAAGTACAAAATATTGAAAGACAAAACATGTTTTGTTATTAGAAAGTCATTTAAGAATCTTTCGCCAATATATTTTTATAAAAATTAATATTGAAAAAAGAATTCCAAAATTGCTATTAAAATATTTTTAATTTAAATACTTGACAAAGTGTCAAGAGGAGTAAGGCAATAATGCTTCAGATGTCATGATATACCATTTTATATGATTTGTTTATTTAAATAATTTTTTATTTATTTATCTATAAAAACCAAAATAGAAAAATGATTATTATTGTCAATGTGGTGGTGGTGATGGTGGTTGATTGTTTGTCCAACTCGCCAAAATGACTGTTTGATTGGGTAGCCTGCTTGCTGCTGCTGCTGACTCTGTAATACAATATTCTGTAATTGTGTCAAGTACATTGATTTGTTTTCTATCAACAAGGAGAAGGAGGTCTGTTATGAAGCAGCCAGCGTTAGCTGGCCTCTGTGCCATAGACATTTCACAGAATTCAAATACAAAGATTAGATACAAATTGCAAATAAAATTCTTAAGTTATTGCAAATCTGTTTTATATATAGAACAGTAACGCCAGCAATAATAGGATGATTTGTTAAATAAAAGTAAGACAACAACAAAAGGAAAATAAAATGAAAATCATTATCTAATTTTAGAATGGAAAATATAATAAATTAGATTAACTGTGCCTTAGGGGATGTGTTTATTTTTGTCGAAAGGAAATGTTTCAAATAAATTGAATTGGGGCGGGTGGATGGTGCCAAAAGTGACTCTTTTTACCAAAACCACAAAAACTCATAGATTGTCAATTTGCAAAGGCAAGAAAAAACATGAATAATATTAGGGGAAAACAAATATATTTCTTTGGCGACAACCGAGACAGAAGGTGTTATAAATGTCTCATTAACCCATATAAATAAAATTCAAATGTGGTTCGTTGGCAGTTGGATCAGTTGAGGACGGCGTGAACGTTTTGGATATTTTTTCAATGTTCGTCACATTCTAACTTAGGGTTTTACGAAAAGAAACTTTGACCACGCCTTCTTTTTTAAATATAACTGTGCAAC
Organism: Musca autumnalis; assembly: GCF_047663935.1. Classification (NCBI taxonomy): domain Eukaryota; kingdom Metazoa; phylum Arthropoda; class Insecta; order Diptera; family Muscidae; genus Musca; species Musca autumnalis. Next base: position 253,346,034 of record NW_027411644.1, read on the forward strand.
ATTTTTAAGGTAATCTTGTGCAAACATTTTGAGCTGAGGATTTTTTGAAAGTACAGACCCAACGACAAAAACCCTAGTTGGGTTTTGTTGTGTCAGATCTAGCTTGGATTTTATGGCACCATCTAAACATGGTTAAATATTGACTTTTTAAAGCAATTCTGGGCTATATCTCTGAAACCTATGTGAACTTTCATCTGATCTCTGAAGCAAATTTGTGGATAAGGACAAGAATAAAATATTTGGAGAAATAATGAACTGGAAAAACTACATTTATTGCCTCAAATTTTATAAAATATCGAAAATTTCCATAATTTGTATACATTTCGTACCATGTCTCCAAACCCCGTATTTTTTTCATAATGTTTCCTTTTGGAAAAATGTTCGCTGGAATGTAATACACAACTCTTCAGAACGTGTCATTGTTATAAAATGCCTATATCACTTTATTTTCAGTATATTTTTCAAAGATGATTTAATAATAAACTGTTGGTGTGAACGTATTTCAACGTGTTGTAAAAAATATGATGCAAAATACCGCTATAACAACACGAAGTAAGCATTTTAGAGTTTCAGAATGTTCTGAAGAATTGCTGAGAAGTTTATTTGGAAGATTTTTGCAACAGGTTACTTGGTTCAACTCCCAATAGTTTAGCCTATACTGACCAGAATTTCAGCAATTATATACAATTTTCTATATGTTATAGAGTTTTAATTAAGTGGTCTGTTCAAAAGACAAGTTCTACTAGTTTAGGGCTAAAATATGCCAAAGACAGCAAGACCGAATTCATATTCGTTTCTGAGATAACGGTCCGATTAAATGCAAAAATCTTTAGTTTTAGCCCGGTTTAGATGAGGCCCTAATATGGTTTTTATAGTTTCAATATGTACTTTCAAAAAATGCAAACTAGAAGTTGTTTCCAGTGTTGTCCTAAAATGGTCCCGGGTGAAAATATGCTACACACTTTGTTGAATTTCGGAGGAGGTGGGGTTCCTCTCCTATGTGTTTAAAACAGTGTATTTGCAAAAATTATGAATGTATAGGTTTAAAAATTAAAAATTTTGAGATATTGATCGTTGTGTCTCCGACCTTATGGACTTATTGCCTCCCCTGCGACTGCACCCTATAAAAAATTCAGATTTAAAAAAAAAAATTAAAAAATATTTGGAATAATTATGGACTTTTCGGCTTAAAAATTAATCAGAATCTAGGTACTTCCTTCTTTGAGACCTAAAGACCCGACCATGCCTACTTTTTTAAATGTGCTATGTCTTCAAAACTACTGAACCGTTTTTTTATGAAATTTGCACAAATTGTTCAAGGTTTGCCGTGGTAATTTTATACACTCCCCACCATAGTATGGAGGTTATATTAAGTTTGTTTTTCTGTTTGTAACACGTCGAACTAATCATTTGTGTCTCTATAAAGTATATGGTAATATTCAAAAATGTTTTACAATCGTTGAAGTTGAGGTTCACCATTTAATAAGTCACTGTCAATATATTTTATACAATATGAACATATTTATATTAATTGAAGTGTTTTAGCCGGGGTCGCATGAAAAGAAACAGAACAAATAATTTATGTGGAAGCTGTGTTGGTGGTAATATTAAAAAATGGGTAAAAATGTGTTGAAGTTTACAAGTTTTTTTGTGTTCTTTCTTGATTTCTGGTCAAACCACGGAAAATTCAGACCTGAGCTCAAAGAAAGAATTAAAGAATACCCCTTGGGCAACATGGTTCTAATGTATGATATATACACTCTTTCGATATATACACTGCATCCCCCTAAAATCGATGCTGACATTTTGAAGTTTTGAAATCTGGGTTTTTTGAATTTTTCTTATAATTGGAGGGCGCAACCAGATAATTACCGAAACTATTTATTGGATTGTAGAACTCGTGATTCCACGTCATTTGATGTATATCTCATGAATGTGCTTCATACAGCTCCAAAGTCGAAATTTTGGTGCGTAAATTTTCTTTAAAAACCTATTTTATTGCTTCAAAATTTACAACTGTGACTTAGGTACCCTTGAACCCCGCGTGATTTTAGTTTTTTTACGCGTCGGATCTAATAAACCCTTCCGCTTTCAAATCCATCCTCTAAAACGGCGGTTATAGATACCATGAAAGTAGGAAATTCTGCAAAATTATATTTTGATGATTCCGCGCATTGAACCGCGATTTTCTTTGGTTATTTTTACATAAATGGAATCCTTTATACGCGATTATATTATTTTCCGAAACCGTGTGGCTTAAATTGCCGAGATTCTGGAGTAATATTCGTATTTCGTATAAAATAGAATTTGGTAGCACATCCGCGGTTCTTGACAATTTTTTTTTAAATTTGTTATAATGACGTATTTTTTATAGGCGGTCACTGAAATCGGATGCGCCTTATAATCTTATGTACATCGCCAATTAATACCCACATAAAGGTTTTTTGAACAGTTAGATGTAGCTGAAGGCACACTTTGGCCGCTGAATGAAAAGTGGAAAAATCGCTACATATTGATAGAGATGAACTCGCTGTATCTGAGAAGCGCATGCGCCTTAACTGATTTTAAAGAATTCGCGAATTATACGTTTTTTAACTTTTATGTTTTTTCTTTGGTTGTAGTTTCAATATTACTTTCTATTTCATAATCCTATTGTTTATCAAAGTAAGCAAATACACTTTCGGGTTTGTCATCGCATTTTCCCTAAAGAAGTTTCAGCAAAGTCCGTCAGCCCTTGCATCGAAATTTAGCGAGGTAGTAGAATAACTCCCAAAAATGTTTTTTTTTTCTATTTTTCGTATTGAACAAAAAAATATATTTTTGAAATAATATTCCAACAATAAGTTTTCGTCTTTTGTTGTTGCTGTAATATGGCAGTTATAAATCCTATCTTTTAAGTTTTGGTCTCATATTTTTCTACGCGTTGTCTAGAATCTGTACGTATTTTTAATTTTTTTTTTTCGAGTTTTATTTGGACTCTAAATTAGAATAAATTAAATTTACTCCAACATTTTTTCAGTATTTCTTGATTTTCCGCGAAAATAAAAATATATTTAGTAGATATTTAGGCATCTACGGACAGATATTAAATGCTGTTAACGCTTTATTACAGCAAAACTGGAATTTTTAAATATTTTTTGGAGCGCAGCATCCAATTTTGTGAACGCGAACAGATTTGAAACCACGACTTTTTTCTTAATCTATGTTCCAATTGTGGATGTGCTCGCAAAAAATTTTTTAATATTTCTTCCAATGGAATTGCAAAAGAAATTTGAAATGTACCATACCACGAATCCTTCCGATATTTTTTTTTTTTTGTAACGCTGTCCCCATTACTACGGTACAAGTTTTTTCCGGGACAAGTCCATACTTCTTAAGAAATTGGCCTGAAAGCTGTACAAACCCGCTAAGGCACCATTTGTAGTGGATGCAGCGCACGATAACTATCGAACAGAGAAGCCAATTCGATCCAAAATTTGTCAGTCCTAATATTTTGTGCAAACTTAAATCAAGTTCTAAGATAGGCCATATCGGTCCACACCTTTGGGTACCTCCTATACAACAGTTCAAAACTTTTCGCTAAAATGGTGCGCATGATAACTCTCGAAGGCAGTAACCGATTTGTTCCCTACGTTGGACATCGTAGTATTTCCACGAGACATAGATCAGGTTACAATATAGACTGTATATTTCAACTCCTTCGGTTACGTCCCACTCAAAATTTCGGAAAGTTCAATTTAGGACCTCCTCTCGAATCGTTTTGATTTTTCTTGCAACAGGCTGCACTCAAGGCCCCTATTAATATGGTACAAATTTTTTGAGTGGCAAGTCCATACTTCTTGAGAAAATAACCCAGAAGCTGTAAAGACCACCTACAGCCAGCAAGTGTAGTGGCTGGTGCGCACGACAACTCTCGAGCCCAATATTGCGTTGATCCACACTTTGCATATCGTAATATTTCTTCGAATATTTGATAAAATTCGAAGGTGGTGCTTATAGGTCCACTTCTACCGGTATCACCCCCATACAAATTAAAAAAAAAAAAAAATTCCCTAAAATGGTACATGCCATATCTCATAAACGGAGCAACTTTGGATCTCGAAATATTGTGTCCAAACCTAGTTTATGTTCAAAAGCGGGCCCTATCGGGTTACCACCCACACAGATGTTCAAAATTTTTGTTTAAGTGCGGTTAAGGATCTGTTCGAAGATCCTTTGAAATTTTTTACCGAAGTTACTCCTACTATACCTGTTTACAGCGATAATATGTTTTTCGCGGGCAAGTCCATCTTTCCTGATATAATGGTTCAAAGGTCAAAATTATATGGTGACCAAATGAAATAACTGGTGAGCGCGATAACATCAACACCGAAAAAATAAAGAAAATCAAAAATCACTTTTTGAAAAAGTGCCCGATTTCAATCAGAAATCCCAATATGAAGGAATTGAAGCTTTGAACATAAATCAATTTTCGGCAAAATTCTTTTCACCAGTTTCCATTAAATTTATTTTACAACAAATAAAACACACAAACTACACATTACCCAGTGCAAAGAGAGAAATGAATAATTGTTAAAGAAAAATGTAAAAAAATAAATGTTATTAATTTTCATATATAAATATTGATTTTTACATATGCACATGAAATGTACTTTTAAAATGCAATACAAAAAGCCAGCGCAGCTATTATCGACACAAGTCCCCTCAAAAAAACAAAATAACAAGACTTGCATTCATACAAAAAAAAATCATTGAAAAGCGGCATTACTTTCGTTATGGTGTTAATTTAAACAGACCAAGTATAAACAAATAAATAAATAAACAGACAGAAAAATCACTACAACAACAACATTATGAAAAAACAACACTGAATTTTAGACACTAAGGTCAAAAGCCCAGTCAACCAACAATACAACAGAGATCACACATTCCCTAAATCATCAAATCATCATGAAGTGATACGGATGATGATGATACTCGCTTTTTCATGGTTCACAATGGAGGGAGAATCCCTCGAAAAGAATCTTCAAATTCTATGCCCGATATTGATCATATTCCCCACTCCACACCACACCAAACAAATAAAATGTGCGTTCATTGCACTTGGAGAGATTGTTGGAGATTTGAAAATGTTTTGTGTTTTCGTTATTAATTGAAATACGAATAATAATGGCTGTGTTGCCGGCATCCCCCATCTCTAATAGTCACCGCACCACTCAAACAAAGAATGCTTCTTCTGCTGCTAATAGACAAATATTTTTATTGGGGCATCATATATGGAATTTAATTGCGGATTAAGAAAAGGTGTGAACATAATAACAAAAGGGGAAATATATGAGGATACAACGACTGAATTTTATATTTGCTATTGTTACTTTTTGTTATTTTATATTTACCCAAAAAAAAAAACGAAAAGTGTCATTGTTTTAAAAATATGTGATTTTTTTACTTCGCATCAAATTGGTTTTATTCTCCCGACAAGGGAATTTCTTTTTGAGAAACTATGTAAGAGTTTGTAGATTAGGTAAAAATAAAGGTCGCGTCAAGAGGACCAAAGCATTTTAACTGTACTCAAGCAAAAATGTTAATCTTTAGTGAAGAAGGTACAGCAAGAAGTTTGTCAGATATAGCCCATCTTGAATAAGGTTTGAGAAAAATATTATGTACAAAGTTTGGGCCGATAGTTATCGTGCCAACCAGTCATTTAAGTTGGCCATGGACCCACGAAAATTGTTATAAAGAGCCCTTAAACTGCTCTTAACCCGTAGATGTTGTCCGATATAGACCTTGTTGGAACATGACAATTTACAACACACAGAAAAATATATGTTAGAAAAATATGTTTAGATCCAAACAAATATTTGTTTGGGACTGGTTGGCAACCAGATATATGTTTGCAACATTTTATGACAAAGCTCAATTTTATTTGTTTGGGTACCAACATATTTTTTATGTTAGAACATATTTTTTATAGGTTGAGAGAGGATTTTTGTCAAAGAGCGTAACAGCAGGGCTCTCGCTTAAGTTATGAATAAGAGCTGTGTGTATAATGCGCTGGTGATCAAAATATGTTGTGCATTAGTCTCCCTGAGCGAGTCTTTCCTTTGCTAAACCACGACAGATAAGAATAAAGCGAACATATTTTGCAGTTGCAGTCACGTTAACGTATATGGGTGATCTTGGCTGGTATAATGCAATAGAAGACACAGAAGAGACTAAGGGAGGATGAACATTTTTGTTTTTGCTTTGGTGGTGGGTATGCGGTTGTTGTTGTTACGATATATTCTTCCACAAGCAGGCATTTTCTTCTGTAACTCACAGACAACCAGCCTAGCAAGCGAAGAGCAAAAGAAAAAAATGTTATGATTTTTACTCTCAGCCTTTCCACCAAAAATGTGCCTCATCGAAATAAGTTTTAAACCCCAAGTATGTTTGGACAAAATTCGTTTCAGACAATTTGGAGTCGATTTAGCCATATCCGTCCGTTTGTCTGCCTATTTTTGGTCCGTCTGGCTGGCTGGTACGCACGATAACTCTCGAACGAATCAACCGATTCGAACCAAATTTCGGGTATCGTAATATTTTGTCCAAACTTAGTTTAAGTTCGAAGATGGGCCATATCGATCCACTCCTTCGGGTTCCTCCCCTCACAAAAGTTTAAAATGTTTCTGTAAAATGGTGTTAACTATAACTCTCGAAGGGAGTAGTCGATTTGGTCCAAAATTTGGAAATCGCATTATTTCTTCCAGATATAGATCGGGTTCGAATATGGACTATATCGGTCCACTCCTTTGGGTACCTCTAACACAAAATTAGGAAGAAATTAAATTTAAGAGCTCAATATGTTGTGCTAGCTGTTCTCTTGCTCGGAATTTCTGATTTGTCCAAACTTTGCACATCGTATTATTTCATCCAGTCATGTATCAGGGTGGAATATGGACTATATCGGTCCAATCCTTCTGGTACCTCCCCCACAGAAGTTCAATTTTTTTTTCTGTATAACGGTGTAAACTATAACTCCGAAGGGAGCAATCGATTTGGTCCAAACTTTGCACATCGTATTATTCCTGCCAGCTATAGAATGGGTTGAATATGGTCTACATCGGTCCATTAATTCAGGTAGCTCCCACAAATAATTCGGAAAAAGTGAATTTTAAGAGCTCCGCACGGATCGTTTGAATTATTTTCAATAGGTTGTCTGTCCTAGCTGTTCCCTTTACAACGGTAAAATTTTTTTTCGAAATACGTCCATACTTCCTGATATAATGGTCCAAAGACCCTGTCGGCAAGTCCTAGTGTGCAAAATAACTCTCAAACTTTTTCAAAAATTTCTTCCAAACTTATATTTTAACGTAGTTTAATATTTTGATTTTTCTTGGAATCAGAAGTTCCATCTTTTGTACGTCAATGATTTGGTATAGCTCCACATTACGGTAACCGCAGAGGCTGAGATTGTTTTTTGTTCTTTGTTAAGCGAATGCAAATTTGGACACTTCGAGAGTTATACACTCCATTATATTAGCAAAAACATTGAACTTTTGTGGAGGGAGGTACGCAAAGGGTTTGACCGATATGTCCTGTCTTGGATTTTGATCGAAGATTGGACCAAACATTACGAGATGGCCAACTTCTTTATATAGAAGATCACTTTTTATAAAAGATTACCTTCTTATAGATTATCACAATTTTTTCTTACTGAAGCTTAGAAGGTCCTTTCTTCTTGCATAAGACCACAAGGTATTTTAAAGATCACAGGATCTTATAGAAGGCCACAGAGCCACTCCGCAAAAGACCACAAGGTTTTCTTAAAAAGGGCAGAAGATCTTCTTATACAAGCCATAAGATCTATAGACAATAAAAGACAGTAAGGTCTTCTTATACAAGACAACAAGGTATTCTTACAAAAGATCACAAGTTCCTCCTTTAGAAGACCACAGGGTCCTCCGATAGAAGACAACAAGGACTTCAAATATGTAGAGGACCACAAGGTCTTCATAAAGAAAAAGTCCATAAAGAAAAAGTCTTCTTATAGAAGTCCCCAAGGTATTCTGATAGAAGTCCACAAAGTATTGTGATAGAATATCACAAGGTCATCTTAAGGATGACCACAAGGTCTTCCTATAAAAAACCGCAAGCACTTCGTACAGAAGTCTTTTGCTTAGAGAAGAACACATGTTCCTCTGATAGAAGAGGTCTTCTTATAGATGGATATCCTCTGATAGAATATTTCAAGGTATTCTTATAGGAGTCCATAAGGCCTTCTAATCAAGATCGCAATGTCTTCTTAAGAAGACCACAAGGTATTTTTATTGAAGGCCAGTATTTTTAATTGAAGATCGCAGGAGACCAGAAGGTCGTCTTATAATAGTCCACATGATCTGCATTTAGAATACCGCAAGGTCTTCTTATAAAAGACCGCAAGATCTTCTTAGAGAAGACCGCAAGATCTTCTTAAAGAAGACGACACGATTTTCTTATAGATGACCTTCATGCAGAAGTCCACAAAGCCTCTCTGCAGAAGACAACATGGTTTTCTTAAAAAAGGGCAAAAGATCTTCTTAAACAAGATCTATAGAAGAGACAATAAAAGACAATAAGGTCTTCTTATAAAAGACAACAAGGTCTTCTTACAGAAGACCACAAGTTCCTCTTATAGAAGACCACAGGGTCCTCCGATAGAAGACAACAAAGTCTTCAAATATATAGAAGACCACAAGGTCTTCATAAAGAAGGAGTCCACAAGGTCTTTTTATAGAAGTCCACAAGGTATTCTGATAGAAGTCCACACGGTATTCTGATAGAATATCACAAGGTCATCTTAAGGATGACCACAAGGTCTTCCTATAAAAGACCGTGAGGTCCTCTGATAGAAGACCACGAGGTCTTCTTATAGATGGAAGACTACAAGGTCCTCTGATAGAATATTTCAAGGTATTCTTATAATAGTCCACAAGGCCTTCTAATGAAGGTCGCAATGTCTTCTTAAGAAGATCACAAGGTATTTTTATTGAAGGCCAGTATTTTTAATGGAAGATCACAGGAGACCAGAAGGTCTTCTTATAATAGTCCACATGATCTACTTATAGAAGACCGCAAGGTATTCTTATAGAAGACCGCAAGATATTCTTAAAGAAGACGACACGATTTTCTTGTAGAAGACCACAAGGTTTTCTTTAGAGGACCATAAGTTCCCATTTTAGAAAACCACAAGGTCTTCTTATGGATGATCAAAATAGGATGACACAATCATCTTATAGAACACCACAAGGTTTTCTTATAGAAGACCACAATGTTTTCGTATAGAAGACCACAAGCTCTACTTATGAAAAACCAAAAGATCTTCTTATGGAAAATCAAAGGTCTTCTGATGGAAGATCACAATATCTTCTTAAGAAGACCACAAGGACTTTTTATTGAAGGCCACAAGGTTTTATAGACGGCAACAATGCCTTCTTAAGGAATATCTTACTTTCTTAGCTGGCCCATTACAGAACATTTGTTCCATAGACCGAACTAAGAAAAGATTTCCAATTCTCTCTGTTTAGTGCTTCGCTTTTTGGAATACCGCGCCTTGTCATCTCTTCATCCAATTGTTTGCGCCATCTATTCTTTGGCCTGCCAATTCTGCGTGCACCGCCATGTGGCTCGAATTTAAACGCCTTTTTAGCGGGCTCATCGTCGCTCATTCTTATTATATGGCCTAGCCAACGCATTCGCTGCATCTCGATACGTTTTATTATAATGATGTCGTTGTATAGCAGATACAGCTCGTGGTTCATACGACATCGATATTCACCGTCAACGCAGATTGGCCCATAGATATTTCGAAGAATTTTTCTCTGAAACACACCAAGCATTGCCTTGTATGCTTGCGCAAGTACCCAGGCTTCGTAACCATACATCAGCACGGGTAGTATCAGTGTTTTGTAAAGCGTTATTTTTGTTTGACGAGTTGTGGCTTTGTTTTTAAAGTGCTTACTTAAGCCAAAGTAGCATCTGTTGGCCAATACAATTCTTCTTTTTATTTCACAACTGATGTCGTTTGTTGTGTTTACGGCGGTGCCGAGGTATACGAAGTCTTTTACTTCCTCAAAATTAAAGGAACCAACTTCAACAGTTGGTCCGATCTCAATGGACGCGCATCTACATCATCAGCTTGGTCTTCTCGCCGTTTACCGCCAGACTCACTTTAGCAGATTCTCCTTCGACTTTCATAAAGGTATCGGTTACTTCTTTTACTGATCGTCCCATGATGTCTATATCATCAGCATAAGCAAGTAACATGTGGCTAATGGTGTAGATTGTGCCACTTCTTTTGAAGTTTGCCTCTCGTATAACCTTTTTTTAGCAGGATGTTGAAAAGATCACACGAAAGCCTGTCTCCTTGCCTGAAACCTCTTTTGGTACAAAACTCTTCGGAGAGGTTCTTTCCTATTTTAACTGAAGATCTTGTGTCAGTTAGAGACATTTTATCAAGCCGAGTGAGCTTGGCGGGGATACCAAATTCAGACATGTCTTGGAATACCTTTGAACGTAGCGGGCTGTCGAAGGCTGCTTTATAATCAACGAAAAGGTGGTAGGTGTCGATCTGATCTCTTGGGTCTTCTCCAGGATTTGCCGCAGGGTAAATATCTGGTCAATGGTGGACTTGCCAGGTATAAAGCCGCATTGGTATGCTCGAATTATTTCGTTGACCATGGGCTTTAGTCGTTCGCACAATATCCCTGACACCATCTTGTAGGCGATAGGGAGAAGACTTATGTCCCTATAGTTGGAGCATAAAGTCTTATCTCCTTTCTTATGGACGGGACACAGGATGCTCAGGTTCCAATCGTCGGGTACGCGTTCTTCCTGCCAGATGGAGCTAACTCGCTGATGCGTACACCTTATCAGCGTGTCGCCTCCGGTTTTAAACAGCATGGCTGGTAGGCCATCAGCTCATGCTGCCTTATGATTCTTCCGGATTATTGCTGTCTTTACCTCATCTTGGCCGAGTGGTATACATTCAATACCATCTTCTGGGATTGGATCTGTGGTATCTTCGTCGACTTCGCTACTATTGGATACCAACAGTTTGGAAAAATGTTCTTTCTATATCCTCAGCACACTATCTGTATCAGTTACTAGATTATGGAAAATCACAAGGCCCTTTTATGGAATATCAAAGGTCTTCTTATGGAAGACTACAAGAACCTTCTCATTCGTCTTATATTGTTGAAGACCACAAGGTCTACTTATAGAATACCTTTTTAAAAATAAACCCTTAATATGGTAAAGATATCTTTTGCTGTAAAGGCCTCGACACATAAGAAACATTGCATTCCTGCTTAAGTCATATCTGGTAAATGACTAAAGACCAAGTTCGACCTAATTCAAATGTGATTCTGAAATCTTTTTATTAGGTCGAACTTGGTCTTTAGTCTTTTATCAGATATGACTTAAGGAAGAATGCCATGCTTCCTATGTGTCGAGGCCTTAATGTTTTTACTTTCTTGAACCTTCCTGTGAAATAGAAAATAAGTGAATATGAATGACTATATACTACAATTAAAAATTTCTGCAATTGACTTTTAAGTGGTTGCCACCCATAAAAACTATCACGGTTGGGACTAGAACAGAAATTCAATTTTCTGATTAGCAACGCCTTGCTGCCAATTTACTCTTTTACTGAAATCATAAATTAACTTATTCAGCAAATTGCAATTTAACAATTTTTATAACAACTGTTATTGTTGTTGTTTTAATTTTCTTATTTATATAAGTGAACCAACATCGCCCTCAGTTTGCATTTAAAATATAACTGGCAGATGTTAGACAACCAAAAGAAGGCTGGCAAATGCATATTAAGTGGGAAAAAGGCGACTTTTCTTTTTGAAGCCACCAACACAAATATTGAAATGAATGAAGGAAATGTGCCCAAAGAGTTTTGGAAAAGTTATGAGATGAGGAAAAATGATCAATTGCTTTGGTGAAAAGAAAGAAAAACTGCAACAAAGGCAAGCATCACTGTTGATGGAGGAGGCAGACACAGTGTTTAGGATTAAAAATATTTACAACATTAAACCAAGAGAAGTTAAACACTTTTATTTAGGCGAAAATAACGAAAAAACAAAATTAAAAATTAAAGAAACAATCTGTCACTAATGTCCTCTATGAGTAAATGGATTCTTCTTTCTCTCTTATCAATGTGTAGAGCCCAATTATATTACTCCTTTTTAACGCCAAATGGACTGGTAATTTTTTTTACAAAATTTTGAGGGGTTTCAATTTATTTGGATTAAAATCCAAAAGAAACTATTTTTTCCCAATTCTCTCTACTGAGTATGTAAGCCAGAAAATACAACACAAAACGTTGCTGCACAACCAAATTTCCATGTTGTTAATGGCCTTAAAATTTGTTTCCTTTTCAGTTTGCTGCTATTACCTGGCTTTTTTATATTTTTGTTAACAATTTACAGACAAAAGACAACAATGGCGACAAAGCGACAAGGAAAAAAGCAATCACAATGCCAATAATAATAATTTGTTAATAATAAACACCGCACTTCAATCAACCGCCAGCATAAAAATAACAATATAATGAAATTATTATTACCGATGAAACATGAAGTCTATGTGCAGCTCCCCAACAAATAAGGAAAAAGTTTGCAATCAATGATTTAATACAAAAATACTCTAGGATATTTTTGGCTCCACAGAGACAACACCACACCTTTATTTTTAAAATAAATCTCAAACGTTTGGTTTCATTTTTATTATTTGGGGGGTATGCAAAATAGCCAGGTATTTTTTTGTGATATATCATTATTTTTATAGAGGTTTTGTTTATTTTTTATCTGATGAAGAGAAATGCCAAAAAATCTCATAAATATTTTAAAATATTCGTTAGATATCTATTCGGTAATATTATTTTAGAAAATAAAATTTAACGTCTACTGATTGTAGATATTGTTTTATAAATATGTATAGAGGTATGTGAATATATTGAAATTATGGAAAATATCCTGCAGGCCATTACACATGTAAATGATTTAATGTGATCACCTCATATATTATACTTACATACGTAATAACGTCTTTTGAAAATAACAAGAATTTATGTGCACTTACCTGAAAGAAAAAATAACAAATATTAAAAAATTGTTTAATGAGAAGATTAGAAATATACATAAATATAATATTATATATTTTATATTATATATTCTATAGTTTATATTTTATACTGTGTATTTAATATTTAATAATTTATAATTTTTTTTTTTTGGGTGACGTAGGGGATGGAAGGTACCAAGGAACGGTCCTGACCGGTTTTAACATGGCAAAGCCCAGAATTTATCTTGGTCCCTCTTTCATCTCAAGTGGACACTGACCTCCCCGTGGTGTCACCTGGGGAACTGCCTTTAACACCCGTTAAAGGTAGAGAGCTAACATGTGCCGCGCGTTCACCCATAAGAACGTTAAAAACTTGGGTTTGGGCGTCGGGTTAGTAACCCTCCCCTAGAAAAAACAGTCTACTATGAAAAAACAAAAGAAAAGAAAAACAAACCCCTCTAAAGTTGACGACCCCCGCAAACGTTTTAAGGACCATGATCTGCGAATCTGCACCTGGAATGTTCGCACTCTTTATAGAGAAGGTGCAATCTTCGCATTGGCAGACGTACTTGAAAAGTACAAGGCCGATATTACTGCCATACAGGAAATACGATGGATTGGGAAAGGTGTCACAACAACACCTAAAGGTGACGCACTGTATTATAGCTGCTATGAAGTAAAGCATGAATTTGGTTGCGGATTTGTAGTTAGTCGGAGACTAAAACATCTGGTCTCCAGCTTCACCCCGGTGAATGAAAGACTTGCTGCAATTCGAATAAAAGCTAAATTCTTCAACATCAGCTTTATTTGCGCTCATGCTCGCACTGAAGACAAGGACGAACTGACCAAAGATATATTTTACGAGCGCTTAGAAGAAACATATAACCGTTGTCCTGCCCATGACATTAAAATTATTCTAGGCGATTTTAATGCCAAAATTGGAGAGGAGAATATCTTCGGCCCAACAGTCGGGATATTCAGTCTCCACAGTGAAACATCTGACAATGGTATGAGGCTGATAGACTTTGCAGCTGCAAAAAACATGGTAGTTAGCAGTACCAGATTAAGCATCTCGATATTCATAAGGGCACCTGGCTGTCTCCAGATGAAAGAACAAGTAATCAAATTGATCATGTTGTGATAGATGGAAGACATTCATCGAGCGTGTTGGATGTAGGTACGTACCCGTCTAAACGTTGCCAATAAAGCACGAACAGACACAACGCGGAAGTTGGACATCGATAGGCTGCAAACACAACAGATAGCCACAGCATATTCCACTCAACTAGCCCAATTGCTTAATCAAAGCACTCCTCATCCCGATAACATATCAGCGCAATGGCAAAGCATTGCCCACTCCATGCAAACAGCCGCAAAATCCATACTTGGATACCAGAGACCTCCACCAATGAATCCATGGTATGACCAGGAGTGTCGCGCTGCTACCGAAGAGAAAAATGCGGCATATAGAGCTACCTTACAATCAGTAGCAACGCGTAGCGCACTGGAGAGATATCGGGAGAGAAAACGAGAGAAATGGAAAAGCGGGAGTGTGAAAAAATCGAGATGTACAGGAGCCAGAATGAAGTCCGAAAATTCTACCAAGTATCAAACTGATGGCTTTGGTACAGGCAAATCCTCCTGTAGAGACCAGCAAGGTAATCTGGTAACTGGTGCAGATAGTGTACTCAGGATATGGAAAGAACATTTTTCAAAACTGTTGGTATCCAATAGCAGCGAAGACAACAAAGATACCACAGTCCCAATCCCAGAAGATGGTATTGAATGTATACCGACCGGCCAAGATGAGGTAAAAACAGCAATCAATCGGCTGAAGAATAATAAGGCAGCAGGAGCCGATGGCTTACCAGCCGAGCTGTTCAAAACCGGAGGCGACACGCTGATAAGGTGTATTCATCAGCTAGTTAGCACCATCTGGCAGGAAGAACGAGTACCCGACGATTGGAACCTGAGTATCATGTGCCCCGTCCACAAGAAGGGAGATAAGACTGTATGCTCTAACTATAGGGGCATAAGTCGACTCCCTATTGCTTACAAGATCGTGTCAGGGATATTGTGCGAACGACTAAAGCCTATGGTCAACGAGATAATTGGACCATACCAATGCGGCTTTAGACCTGGCAAGTCCACCATTGACCAGATATTTACCCTGCGGCAAATCCTGGAGAAGACCCAAGAGATGCAGATCGACACATATCACCTTTTTGTAGTAGTTAAAATTGGAAAGAACCTCTCCGAACATATCAGTGCCAAAAGAGGTTTCAGACAAGGAGACAGCCTTTCGTGTGACCTATTCAACATTTTGCTGGAAAAGGTAATACGAGATGCAAATGTCAAAAGAAATGCCACAATCTACACCAATAGCCACATGTTATTTGCTTATGCCGATGATATAGACATCATGGGACGATCAGTAAAAAAAGTAACTTATACCTTTATGAAGGTCGAAGGAGAATCTGCTAAAGTGGGTCTGGCGGTAAACGGTGAGAAGACCAAGTTGATGGTGTCGTCGCGCAATGTGTCCATTGAGCTCGGAGCGACTGTGAAAGTTGGTTCTTATAATATTGAGGTAGTAAAAGACTACCTCGGTACCTCCGTAAACACAACAAACGACATCAGTTGTGAAATAAAAAGAACAATTATATTGGCCAACAGATGCTACTTTGGTTTAAGTAAGCAGTTTAAAAACAAGTAAAAAAAGTATCAGTCGGCTTTTCCGACAGAGATATACCCTCAGCCTGTGTATATTGAAACAACTTTTTCCCAAAATACGTATGTTAAATATTTTGGCCGTTTGAACCAACAAAAATTTTGATTAGGATTAAAGATAAAAAGTTTTGCGAAGGAGATACTACAAGGAATGGATCGGCATTGACCGTTATGGATCTCCAGCCACAACATATGGTGCCATAGGGGGTTTTTACACCCTTCGGGCTGTTTGCTCATGAAGTGTGGACTTGCCCCTGAAAAAACTTTTACCATCGTAATTGAGGCAGTTAATACACGTTGCTTCAACAAAAATCAAAGGGATTCGATAGCAGGTCTTGAAGTGAACTTATCCGAAATTTTGTGTGGGATGTACCGGATGGAGTGGATAAATATAGTCCATATTTGAACCTGATATATATCTGGTAGATATATTAGGATGTGTAAAGTATGGACCAATTCGGCTACTCCCTTCAAGAGTTAACGTACGAAAAACTTTTCCGAACATTTTTGAACTTTTGTGGGGGAGGTACCTGAAGGAGGTGACCGCTATGGCTTATCTTCAAACTTAATCTATGTTTGTACAAAATATTACTAAGGTCATATTTTGGACCGAATCGGCAGATCCGTTCGAAAGTTATCTTGCGCTCCAACCACCTCACACGGTGTCATAGGGGTTTTTTGCAACTTTCCTGCTATTTTCTCAGGAAGTATGGACTTGCCCCTGATAAAACTTGTACCGTCGTATGGAGGGCAGTGAATACAAGTTACTAAAACAAAAATCAAAGCGATTCGAGAGATGGCCCTAAACTGAACTTTTCTCAAATTTTGTGTGGGAGGTACCCGAAGGAGTGGACCTATTAAGACCATATTGAAACCACATATTACTCTGGTAGAAAGTTTACGCTATACAATGTATGAACCAAATCGGTTAATCCCTTCAAGAGTTATCGTGCGCACAAACTTTCCGAACATTTTGGAACTTTTGTGGGGGAGGTACCGGAAGGAGTGGACCGATGTAGCTCACCTTCGAACTTAAACTAAGTTTGGACAAAATATTACGAAAGCCAAAATTTGAAAAGAATCGGTTCATCCGTGCGAGAGTTATCGTGCGCTCCAGACAGCAGGACAGACAGACGGACGGACATGGCTAGATCGACTCCAAATTGTCTGAAACACATTTCGTCCAAACATACTTGGGGTCTAAAACCATTATTTCGATGAGGCACATTTTCATCGTATCAAAGTGTATATACCCTCCTTAGCCTAAAGGCTGAGGGTATAACAAAGCCACATCTCGTCAAACAAAAATAACGCTCTACAAAACACTGATACTACCCGTGCTGAAGTATGGCTCCGAAGCCTGGGTACTTGCGCAAGCAGACATGACAGTGCTTGGTGTTTTTTGAGAGAAAAATTCTTCGAAAGATCTACGGACCAATCTGCGTTGACGGTGAATATCGACGTCGCATGAACCACGAGCTGTATCTGCTGTACAACGACATCAATATAGTTAAACGTATCGAGATGCAGCGATTGCGTTGGATAGGCCATATCATAAGAATGAGCGATGATGAACCCGCTAAAAAGGCGCATAAATATGAGCCGCTTGGCGGTGCACGCAGAATTGGCAGGCCAAAGAATAGATGGCGTAAACAAATGGATGATGAGATGAAAAGGCGCGGTAGTCCAGAGTGCGAAGCAACAAATAGAGAGAAATAGAGATCTTTTCTTAGTTCGGCCTATGGAACAAATGTTCTGTAATGGGCCAGCTAAGTAAGTAATTTATAATTTTTAAATTATAATTTTGAATTAAAAAAATATATTTATAAATTATAATTTTATAATTTCATAATTTTTATGTTATATTTTATATTTTATCTTTTATATTTTAAATTATAGAGTGAATACATTTTTATGAAATTATTTTATTTAGAAGACCTCTGTGTCCCAAACCCCGTATGATCTGAAAATATTTACCACTCTAAAAATGTAAAATAGTAGGGGGTACAGAAATTATCTAAAAATACATGTTGGTGTTTTGATTTTCTATTGGCGACTATGGAAATAGCCCATCCAACAATTGTCACATTGAGAAAGAAAAAAAAAACATTTCAAACACAAATCGCATATTGAGTGAAAGAAAAATACAGTATTTAAATTAAAATGCACAAACGCGTAATAGCTGTCAGTGTGACAGTCACAGCGAAGACGTCATTAATCAACAGCCGATAAGGCAGTAGTAGTGGTTGTAGTTGCCATTCACAAACTGTTTTTTGATGCAGTGCAGAAATCAAGGAATATCAAGTAAATAAATTGAAATAAAATAAAATGAAAAGAGAAACAAAGTACTTCCACCATCAAGATAGAGCATGTGTAGACCATAAAACGATGGGGACATGATATTGGAATGATGAAGTTATAGAGACTTTCAATCTTCATGATGTGAGGGGTATATGAAAATAATAGGTGTTTTTTTTGCAAATCTAAAAAGTCCAGCAATAGAGAAGGAAAATGAGAGAAATGTACAAGTCTTTGCTGAAGAATTTGTCCAGCTAAAAAAGGTTAGATTCGGTTAACTTATATATTAAAATATTTGCAAATTAATAATTACTTTATAGTCTCATTAGATTTCAAACTTTTTCAAAATAGGTTCATACACGAGAACAGCTTATTTTAGCGAATGTTTATTTACTATATGCAATATTTTTGCGCCAGGGAGTAGACTACTATTTACTCTCTCCAAAGAGCAATGTTTGCTAGGAAAGTTATCGAACGGTCTTAATGCTTTCGGATATCAACATACTAATATCCCTAAAAATAATTTAAAACATTGTAATTCCAAATCCGCACACCCTATTTTATGAAAATCAATTGAATAAAATTTGAACTCAACCATGTTGCAAAAAATGCACATACCATATGGCCACCGTCAATAACATTGTCACCTCCCCCATCACATTCTGTGGGAGTAGAGATATGCTTGGCCATGCTTCCATCAATTTATGGCATACAATAAAACGCCAAGAGCATAAAGTGGGAATAGAATTGAATACAAGTACCGTTAGAAATATTTCTATAAGAAAACACACAGTCAAGAAAACGCACTAATAAAAATGTGGTTCCTACGACCATGTTTTGTAAGGACAATATATTAGCATTATACGATATTGTCCCAGCAAAATTTTATGGAAGTGGTTCCATGAGATGCCATGATTTCACTGGATCTTTTGCATTGGTTCAAATGAAGTCGTGAAAGATCCGATCTTTTCATCAGCATTTGAACCCATTCGAAGGAAGTCTTGAAAGATCCGATCGTTTCATTAGCATTTGAACCAATTCAAAGGAAGTCGTGATAGAACCGATCTTTTCCTTAGCATTTGAACCCATTCCATCGATCCAATAGAGATGAATTTTGTGTTTTTATTTTTACACATGTATATATTCTTTTATTTATCTAAATATGTAAATTTAAAGCAATGTAAGATTTATTATGCTAGGAAGTTCCAATCATTGAGCTAAAAGTAGAGTCGGACTGCACTCTTTGGTATTAGTCGTGTTCCTTTACGTGCCTGAGGTTACCAGTTTTTACCCGCAAAGTGTTTCCTTACTTTTAAAAGCATACAATTTATATGAGAGCAGTTCACCACTTTTACCATTTTTGCAACAATTACCATTTTTAAAAGTATAGGAACAGACCAATTATAAGTTTCCTTGCCTGCTCTAGAGAACCCTGCTCAACAAGTCCTTTTGTAGATCCCTACAAAACAATAAACATTTCCAAAACGTTGCAAAATAAAATTCACGAAATAGTAATCTGCAGTTGGAGTCAATGTTGAAATCTGCACTGCACTGATGGGAAGTAAAATCCTTTTGTAAGATGAATCAAAACCTGTTGCGGAGGAAGTAAACTCTGTTGCGTGCAGCGGCGGTGTTTAGACTGCAACAGCTGCGACGGCCGGAAGTCAAGTTTCTCACTTAAATTTACAACCTGTCGCTCAAAGACATCGTTCCCGAAGTCTGGAAAATAGGCCAGCTACTGAAGCCCGAAAAGGATGCCAGCAAAGGTGAATCTTACAAACCGATTTCGCTTTTGTCGCCCGTAGCAAGGACCCTTGCGGCTATAGTTCTTCCAGCATCAGAAATAACTTTCCAGTTGCCGATCAATAGCATAGGATCCGTAAGCAGCACAACAACTGCGCTGAAGGCCATCTCCATCTCCATATTAGCAGAGGACTCACTCAGAGCAAGCCGTGCTCATAATCTAGAAAGAGAAGTCTAACGTTACAAGAGAGAACCTCTAGATCAACAAGCCTTTCAACCAGGTTTAAGTAGCATTCACACGAATGCAGTCGCATTCCTATAGGGCAAGTACTGATGACACCGTGGAAAACATCTGCCTAGCATACAGCACAGGCCCCCACGACACACTGCTCCTTTTCAATTGCCCTACCAATCCTGCTAAGAAACTTAAGTTTGCAGCTTTGTGGTTACAAACCATATAAATAGCGAAATAGCCACATTCTTACGACTGATAGACCCAGAGTCACATTAAGCAGAAAGATGAGAATACAAACATATTAACTACTGTTACAACAACGAGAACAAACTGCAATTATAGATGTAAACTTTATGATGATAAATAAATTATAGTTATTTCATTAATTCCTTTGAATTAATAAAATAAAAAAATGAAAATCATTTTTCAATACGGCATTTTCCATTTTCCGAACAAGACGTGAAAATTACATGCCATAGGGTTGGTGAAAATGACATGCCAAAGATTAGTGAAAGTGCTATTCTTGGGAATTGGTTAAGATGGCATGCCAAAGGATTGGTATAGATGTCATGCCAAAGGATTGGTATAGATGCCATGCCAAAGAATTGTTGAAGATGCCATTCCATCGAGTTAGTAAAGATGACATGCTTAGGATCTGAAAATGAATTGCATCTTTTGGGGGTCACTCTCTTGTAAAAAGAATGAGTGAAGATGCTGAAAAAATAACATTCCATTTCACTTGCACCCATTCTTGAATAGCATCTTTGGCATCGAACATTTTGCTGGGGTATTATTTGGTGATTTAAAAAAATAACCATATTATTATTATTATTATTATTATTAATAATTGATGTATATGTTTCATACGACCATATAAATTATATTTTACTCCTTGCGTAAGACACGTGTCTCGATGTGCGGTTGAAACATTCTACCACTAGACCATTTACCATAGGTCTCTAAGCTCATCTACTGATATTATATGGTCACATATTTTTTATTTAGCGTATGGATTTTTTGCGTACAGTGTTTTAGTAGAAAATATAATATTTTTTAGTAAATGTGTAGTTTTTAAAGATTTCATAGGGAAGGGGCAACACACACGCAGCTAGCGTCATCGGAAAGGTCCGACCTTGTTAGAGACTCCGATGTTCTGGCTGTCTCCATTTTTGGCAGTAGGATGATATTAAAGATAAGTCTGATCCCAGAATCTTCACTAAAATTTCGAAGTTCGTATGTTACGTTACGATTGCCATATCGTCTGCATAATTAAATTTGCGAGGTGTTTTCGGAAGATTATGGATGTAAAGATTAAACAGTGTTGGGGCAAGGACTGAACACTGAGCCTGAACCCGTTATTGAGTTTTTTTGGTCTGCTAGAGCTGTCGTTTTAAAGGCCTGTAAAGAGTATGTCGCCGAGCATGGCGTGTATTTGTGTATTTCTAAAAGTCGAAGTCGACTATTGACTGTGCGAAAACCGGATAATCACTTATTCTTAGTAGACTTTCAGAAGACGGCGTCAACTATTATTCGTAGTCAACCATTAGTCGTAGTGTATTATTCGTAGTTTGCTATTAATAGTGGTCGACTATTACGACGGTACTTTTTTATGCATATAACCCGCATCAACGAAAAGGGTCGGTTATATTCGATTATAATCGGTTTCCGGAGGTTAACGATTAATCGAAAGTCGACTTTTAGAACACTCTCAAACAATCGACTAACCGAAAATCAAGTTTTAAGTTTTTCACGAAAACCGAATAATCGAAAAACCGATTATTGCAATTCACTGCGTATCCCAGCGTGTATAATGTTGCATATCCTACTGTAGAGAATTATTTTGTTTAGTTTTAGTAACAGACCCTTTTCCAGACTTCCAGATCGATGACAGAGACTGCGGTTTTCTGTATCCTGTCGAAACCTTACTCGATATAATTGGTGAGGGCCAGTACTTGGCCGGTGCAACTTTGGCCTTTGCGAAAGTCTACTTGTTCGTTGGGGATGAATTTGTCAATTTCATTTTCAATGCGGCATAAAATTAGACGTTCGAAACGCTTTCAACAAACCGAAAGAAGAGCAATAGTCCGATAACTCGGTGCTTCCGCTGGATCTTTACCTGGTTACAATAGCGAGATTACTTTAGATCTTTTGAAGGAGCGGGGGAGGTAGCCAATGTGCAGAATGTCTGTCAAGAATCTTGCGAGCCATGCCTTAATACGTACATGGTCTATGTGCCTATCTTCTGTAAGGTGATGTAGTTGGCCACTGAGCACACCCAGGTAACAATTTTTTCCGATTGCTCTGATTTCCGATTTTTTCTGAGATTTTCTGAATATTTTTTTTTTTAGAAATTTGCCGATTTCTCTAATTTTTTCCTAGATATTTGACTAATTTTTCCTAGATATTTGACCGATTTTCTAGAAGTTTGTCTTTAAGAATCTCAGCACATCTTCTGAAGTATCTTAAGAATATTCGATCCGAATTTGTTCCGATTTCTATGCGATTTTCTAAGGCATGTTTTTGTTTGGTTGTTATCGAAAAACAAAGTTATTGGTTATGAAATTCGCATATACAATTTTTAGTATTTTTTAATATAAATGCAACATATAATAATTGAAGCCAGTATTGATAGCTTCCAGTTACACGTGCACATTGTTCTACTATTAATCACCAAATGATAGCAACAGGAAAAATCATTAGAACGTTTGAAATTTAGAATCGTTCGTAAATAGCGAATTAAATGAAAATTGTCTTTCTTGTGTGTTGTGTCAATATCAAAGGCGTCAGCTCCCAAGAATTTTTTCAGAAAACCTAAATTTTTCTTCGAATTTTTTCAAAATTTCTTTCCGAATTCGGACCGATTTTCTTAAGGAAATCTAAATTTTCCACCGAATTTTCCAGATTTTTTTTCCGAATTCTGTCAGAAAATCTGATTTTTTCTCCGAATTTTCCAAGACTTTACCTTCGAATTCGGACCGAATTCGTTGCGAAACTCTAATATTTTTTTTAGAATTTCCTTAGAAAATTCTTTCCGAATTCGGTGACCACGTCCATACAACTTTCGTACAATTTCGGCATCAGAATCTGAAATTTTTTCAGAAATTCAGAAATGTTAGCTGGGCACCTACTGTACACAGAGCACATATACTGACGGTAAATGGCCTCTAAAACCATCTGCTGAATGGTCAATGTCCTCTGAGCGTATGTACTGTATGGAAGATAGCAATGGTAGATGGCAACTGAACCAAGGTACAGTATGGAAAACGGTCTCTAAGAGCCCATCTGATGTATGAGGACTTCTGAGTCTAGATGGCTACTAAGTCCATCTACTGTATCGTTGGTGGCCTCACAGTGTTATCGAATGTATGGAAAAATGCCTCTAAGCCTATCTACTGGAGAGCAGAGGGTCTCTGATAATTTTTTTTTATGGACGATGGCCTCTGAGGCCATGGATTGTATGGTAGAGGACCTCTGAGTACACGTAATGCATAACAGACGGCCACTAAGTTTATCTAATGTATGGTAGATGGCCACTGAATCCATCTATTGTACCATAAGTGGACACTGTGCCAATGTACAGAATGGAAACGATATCTGAGAACCCATCTGGTAGATGGTACCTGAGCCAAGGTACTGTACGGAAAACGGTATCTAAGAACACATCGAATGAACCTATATACTGTATGAAAAATGGCCTCAGTGTCTATCTAATGTATGTTGCATGCCCTCAGCCTACATCTGTATGATGTATGGTAGATGGCCACTTAGCACAAGTCTACTGAACAGTAGATGACCACTGAGCACATATACTGTAAAGTAAACCCTCTACTCTATGTAGAATGTCCTCTGGGGGCAGAGGGTCTCTGAGGTTATTCACTGCATGGTAGGTGACGTAGGGGATGGAAGATACCAAGGAACGGTCCTGACCGGTTTTAACATGGCAAAGCCCAGGATTTATCTTGGTCCCTCTTTCATCCCAAGTGGACACTGACCTCCCCGTGGTGTCACCTGGGGAACTGCCTTTAACACCCGTTAAAGGTAGTGAGCTAACATGTGCCGCGCGTTCACCCATAAGAACGTTAAAAACTTGGGTTTGGGCGTCGGGTTAGTAACCCTCCCCTAGAAAAAACAGCCTACTATGAAAAAACGAAAGAAAAGAAAAACAAACCCCTCTAAAGTTGACGAACCCCGCAAACGTTTTAAGGACCATGATCTGCGAATCTGCACCTGGAATGTTCGCACTCTTTATAGAGAAGGTGCAGTCTTCGCATTGGCAGACGTACTTGAAAAGTACAAGACCGATATTACTGCCATACAGGAAATACGATGGATTGGGAAAGGCGTCACAACAACACCTAAAGGTGACGCACTGTATTATAGCTGCCATGACATAAAGCATGAGTTTGGTTGTGGATTCGTAGTTAGTCGGAGACTAAAACATCTTGTATCCAGCTTCACTCCAGTGAATGAAAGACTTGCTGCAATTCGAATAAAAGCTAAATTCTTCAACATCAGCTTTATTTGCGCTCATGCTCCCACTGAAGAAAAGGACGAACAGACCAAAGATATATTTTACGAGTGCTTAGAAGAAACATATGACCGTTGCCCTGCCCATGACATTAAAATCATTCTAGGCGATTTTAATGCCAAAATTGGAAAGGAGAATATCTTTGGCCCAACAGTCGGGAAATTCAGTCTCCACAGTGAAACATCTGACAATGGTATGAGACTGATAGACTTTGCAGCTGCAAAAAACATGGTAGTTAGCAGTACCAGATTTAATCATCTCGATATTCATAAGGGCACCTGGCTGTCTCCAGATCAGAAAACAAGAAACCAAATTGATCATGTTGTGATAGATGGAAGACATTCATCGAGCGTGTTGGATGTACGATCGTTCCGAGGCGCAAACATTGATTCGGACCACTACCTTGTTGCAGCAAAGGTACGCACCCGCTTAAACGTAGCAAACAAAGTACGAGCAGACACAACACGAAAGTTAGACATCGGTAAGCTGCAATCACAACAGATAGCCACAGCATATTCCACTCAACTAGCCCAATTGCTTAATCAAAGCCCTCCTCATCCCGATAACATATCAGCGCAATGGCAAAGCATTGCCCACTCCATGCAAACAGCCGCAAAATCCATACTTGGATACCAGAGACCTCCACCAAGGAATCCATGGTATGATGAGGAGTGTCGTGCTGCCACCGAAGAGAAAAATGCGGCATATAAGGCTACTTTACAATCCGTAGCAACGCGTAGCGCACGAGAGAGATACAGGGAGAAAAGGAGAGAGGAGAAACGTCTTTTCCGCAGGAAAAAGAGAGAGATGGAAAAGCGGGAGTGTGAAAAAATCGAGATGTACAGGAGCCAGAATGAAGTCCGAAAATTCTACCAAAGAGTCAAGCATCAAACTGATGGCTTTGGTACAGGCACATCCTCCTGTAGAGACCAGCAAGGTAATTTGGTAACTGATACAGATAGTATACTCAGGATATGGAAAGAACATTTTTTAAATCTGTTGGTATCCAATAGCAGCGAAGAAGACGAAGATACCACAGTCCCAATCCCAGAAGATGGTATTGAATGTATACTGCCCAGCCAAGATGAGGTAAAGACAGCAATAAATCGGCTGAAGAATAATAAGGCAGCAGGGGCCGATGGCTTACCAGCCGAGCTGTTCAAAACCGGAGGCGACACGCTGATAAGGTGTATCCATCAGCTAGTTAGCACCATCTGGCAGGAAGAACGAGTACCCGACGATTGGAACCTGAGTATCCTGTGCCCCGTCCACAAGAAGGGAGATAAGACTGTATGCTCTAACTATAGGGGCATAAGTCTACTCCCTATTGCCTACAAGATCGTGTCAGGGATATTGTGCGAACGACTAAAGCCAATGGTCAACGAGATTATTGGACCATACCAATGCGGCTTTAGACCTGGCAAGTCCACCATTGACCAGATATTTACCCTGCGGCAAATCCTGGAGAAGACCCAAGAGATGCAGATCGACACCTACCACCTTTTTGTCGATTATAAAGCAGCCTTCGACAGTCCGCTGCGCTCAAAGGTATTCCAAGCCATGTCTGAATTTGGTATTCCCGCAAAGCTCATCCGGCTTTGTAAAATGACTTTAACTGACACGAGGTCCTCAGTTAAAATAGGAAAGAACCTCTCCGAAGAGTTTGGTACCAAAAGAGGTTTCAGACAAGGAGACAGCCTTTCGTGTGACCTCTTCAACATCCTGCTAGAAAAGGTTATACGAGAGGCAAACGTCAAAAGAAGTGGCACAATCTACACCAATAGTCACATGTTACTTGCTTATGCTGATGATATAGACATCATGGGTCGATCAGTAAAAGAAGTAACTGATACCTTTATAAAGGTCGAAGGAGAATCTGCTAAAGTGGGTCTGGCGGTAAACGGTGAGAAGACCAAGTTGATGGTGTCGACGCGCAATGCGTCCATTGAGCTCGGACCGACTGTGGAAGTTGGTTCCTATAATATTGAGGTAGTAAAAGACTTCGTCTACCTCGGCACCTCCGTCAACACAACAAACGACATCAGTTGTGAAATAAAAAGAAGAATTGTATTGGCCAACAGATGCTACTTTGGATTAAGTAAGCAGTTTAAAAACAAAGCCACATCTCGTCAAACAAAAATAACGCTCTACAAAACACTGATACTACCCGTGCTGATGTATGGCTCCGAAGCCTGGGTACTTGCGCAAGCAGACATGGCAGTGCTTGGTGTGTTTGAGAGAAAAATTCTTCGAAAGATCTACGGACCAATCTGCGTTGACGGTGAATATCGACGTCGCATGAACCACGAGCTGTATCTGCTATACAACGACATCAATATTGTTAAACGTATCGAGATGCAGCGATTGCGTTGGCTAGGCCATATCATAAGAATGAGCGATGATGAACCCGCTAAAAAGGCATATGATTACATGCCACATGGCGGTGCACGCAGAATTGGCAGGCCAAGGAATAGATGGCGCAAACAAGTGGATGTTGAGATGAAAAGGCGCGGTATTACAGAGAGCAAAGCAACAAATAGAGAGGAATGGAGATCTCTTCTTAGTTCGGCCTATAGAACAAATGTTCTGTAATGGGCCAGCTAAGTAAGTAAGTAAGTAAGGTAGGTGACCACGGAACAGTAGATGTGTGTAAATAACCTCTGAACCCATCTGTTCTATGGTAGATGTCCCCTGAACTCTTTGTGCAGAGGTAGATGGTCTCCGAGAGAGTCCATATACTGTATGGTAAATGATCTCTGAGTGCATGAACTGTATGGTAGAGGATTGTATGGTAGATGATCACTGAGGCGATCTCCTGTATGGTAAACAGCCACTGAATTCAACTATTTTATGGCAGTTGGCCGCTTAGCCCATGTGCAGTATGAAAATGATCTCTGAGAGCCCATCTACTGTATAAAAGATTGTACTGTGCCCATCCACGGTGTGGTATTCTACAAGAAGGTGGTCTTCTACAACAAGTATTGATAATCGTCCACAAGAAGGTCGGATGGTAGAAGACCAGCAGACCTGGCGGTATACTACAAGAAGATCTGATGTTCTTCCGCAAGAAGACCTGTTGGAGTTCTACAAGCTAATCTGTTGGTCTTTAACAGAAGAATAAATGGCTGCCTTGTATAAAAAGATCTTGTGGTCCCCCATAAGTGGACCTGGTGATCTTACAAACATAACTAGTGGTCTTCTATAAGAAGACCCAATATTTTTACCATGAATACTTAGGGGACCACTATAAGTAAACCTAGAGGTATTTTATAAGAATACCTAGAGATCTTCTTTAAAAAAATCTGGTGGTCATGCTCAAGAAAACATCTACAAGAATAAGTGTTCATCTACAACAGGACTTAGTGGTCATCTATAGGACCTGGTGATATTCCAAAAGAAGGCCTGGCGATTTTCTTCTTCTGTAAGAGGAACTGGTAATGTTCTACAAGAAACCCTGATGCTCTTCTACAAGAAGACCCGGTTGTCTTCTACAAGATAACATTTTCTCTTATGAGAAGACATACACGCAGAAAAATATATGTTAGAAATATGTTTGGACCCAAACAAATATTTGTATGGGACTGATTGCAAACAAATATATGTTTGGATCCAAACATAATTTGTTTGTGTTCAAACAACATTTTGTAACATATCTCAATTTTATATGTTTGGGTACCAACATATTTTTTATGTTAAAACATATTTTTTATGCGTGGAGAGTTCTTTTGTCAAAGAGAGTAACAACAGGGCTCTCGCAGCTGCGGAATGCTGATTAATAATAACAAAGAGCTGTGCATGGTGTAATAGGAGACCCAGACGTTTTGTGATGTGTATGCGTAAAACACGTGTGTTTCGTGCTTTGTTGAGCATACATTTCAATGTGCTTCACATTGACATTTACGCTCCCTTGCTCTCAGAAAGCGCCCACTGGTGCATGTGTTTGTTTTTTTTTTGTGGCTTTTGGGTTTGTATTTGTTGCACCCAAACATATAATTTGTTTGCCCCAAACATATATTTGTTTGCAGGACCCAAACATATGTTATGTTTGGAACTGCTTGCAAACAAATATATATTTTTGCTGCAAAATATGTTTGGGACATATGTTAGAGAGGCCATTTTTTTCTGTGTGTACGTGTAAGGTTTTAAGTCCGAAAACTTGAAACTTTTTTGTCAAGGACCCACAAAACAAATATTGAAATATAATTTAAAAAAAAAAAATAAAACGAAATATGATTCACAACAATAACAAAGAAATCCCATACTTCCAATTTGTATGGGGAAACAACAACAGGAAGATGATGAGACCACCACATTTCATTAAAATATACAAAGTGGAAAAATCGTATCGAATGTATATCACAAAAACAAAACGAAGAAGAGAACCTCTAGTCAGTCAATTGACTGACGGTCTGAGTAAATTAACCACCAACTGTCACCATTAAAAAACAGTCATTATTTACACTTAGTATGAATGTAACATTCGTTACATGTTGTTATTGTTGATGTTGTTGTTCATGCATTCATTCATTCTTCCCATGTCGGATGGTGCAATCGTCGTTGTCGTCGTCGCTATACGTTGATGACAGTAAATTATAACACTGTTAAGCACACCACTGCGACCGCCTGCATGTTTAACATGCAGCCTGAGCTTTGCTTGCATGTTGCAGCTCTTTCACTCCCACCCACATGCTGTGAAAGATCATCATCAACCATCGTCGTTTATAGGTGGGGAAAGCTAAATTTCGAAAACAAAATGCAACATTAGTTGAATGATTAACTCGGAACACACCACTCACAGATCACTGGTGATGAATGGGTGTTTAGATCATTTCGTTACTCCGCATAAAAAGCGAAACAAAGTTAACGACATACGTATGTTGCATCGTTTGTGTTACGGAAGATCACATCAAATTGGTGAAATGTAATTCAGTCGATGCATTTTATGTGAAAAGTGTGTGTCTCGCTCAAGCTGGCGGAGGTTGGGCTTTGTAGTGTTCATTAAAATTAGGAGGCATTACCAGGGGAGTAGCGTATTAAAACTTTAATCATTTAACCCAGTTTTTATTACATCATGAGCCTTATAATGTTCCAAAATTTCTTCGATCAAAATTGATTAGAGTTCGGTGTGTTGAGATTCATGTCATAAATTCACAAATATCAAATATCAAATTTCGAATGCCCGCTACATCGTATGCGGAAAAGGAATAATTTAATTTTCAATATTTAATATGAAAATATTAAAATATTTTAATTGATATTTAATTTCATTTAAGTACTGTTCGTACACTTTTAGTTCGAACATCAAAAAATCTTATCTTATCGCACCCCTACAAATCAAGACCGACCCACATTCGAAATTTCAGTACGGTACGAGTATTTTGAAGTTTTATTCCCATTTTCCAACCGAAGTAGCTGTAAATCGGAGTTTGTAATATCAAAATGTAGAAAACTTTTATTCACAAAATGTTTTGACATTGAGCCTATATGACAGTTATTTTTTATACCCACAGCATTTATGCCAAAGAGGGTACATACACTTTGATACGACCAAAAATTTACCTCATCGAAATAACGGTTTTAGACCCAAGTATGTTTGGACGAAATTCCTTTCACACAATTTGCAGTCGATTTAGCCATGTCCGTCTGTCTGTCTGTCCGTCTGCCTGTAATATTTTGCCAGAACTTAGTTTAAGTTCGAAGATGGGCCATATCGGCCCTTCAGGTACCTCCTCCACAGAAGTTCAAAATTTTTCTGTAAAATTATGTGAACGATAACTCTCGAAGACATACTTTGCACATCGTAATATTTATACCAGACATAGATCATGTGCGAATATGGACTATATCTGTCAACTCCTTGGCGTACCTCCCACACGAAATTTTGGAAAAGTGCAGTTTAAGACCTCCTCGCGAATAGTTTTGATTTTTTTTTTACCATAACTTGTATTCTCTGCGCTCCTTGCAACGGCTCAAGTTTTTTCAGGGGCAAGTCCATACTTCCTGAGAAATGGTATAAATTATATGGTTGTTCAACCAAATGACTGGTGCGTGCGATATCTATCGAGAGGAATGACTCCTAAAATAAGGCCCATTTTCAAAATTGGCTATGTCGGTCCATTCCTTAAGGTACCTCCACCACAATACTTTTGAGCTTTAATCCAAATCCACTTTTTTGTCGGCATGTTCATACGCCCAAAATTTTGAAAACCCCCTGAATACATACGTTTTTTTGGGGAAAAAAGTCTTTCAATGCACACGGGCTCAGGGTATATCTCTGTCACTGATACTTTTGATACTTTTACTTGTCTTAATATTAATTTTAATAAATTTCTCGTTGGAGTAGCAGCTCATAAGACATATCGGCTGTGTAGTGGCTTCTCTGTCATCAAACTTTTCATTTCTCACATGCAAAGTTCCATGACAGAGAAGCCACTCCACAGCCAATATGTCTGATGAGCTGCTACCAATAGCGAAACCAGGTCACATACTGGTGGTTGTTCGGGTTCGAAACTTTGGCTTTTCTTTTTCTCTTGCAAAAAAATGCCGATCATTAAACTCGACTCCAACGAGAAATTAATTAAGATTAGTTTTATATATCAATAAAAAATCCACAAAGTCTAGCAGCAGATAATCACATTTCGAATATTACATATTTTTAAATAGAAAATGTGGTCTTAAATGGGTGACGTAGGGGACAACGTCACAATAACACCTGAAGGTGACGCACTGTATTACAGCTGCCATGACACAAAGCATGAGTTTGGTTGCGGATTTGTAGTTGGTCGGAGGTTAAAACATCTGGTCTCCAGCTTCACTCCAGTGAATGAAAGACTTGCTGCATTTCGAATAAAAGCTAAATTCTTCAACATCAGCTTTATTTGCGCTCATGCTCCCACTGAAGACAAGGACGGACAGACCAAAGATATTTTTAACGAGCGCTTAGAAGAAACTTATGACCGTTGCCCTTCCCATGACATTAAAATTATACTAGGCAATTTTAATGCCAAAATTGGAAAGGAGAATATCTTTGGCCCAACAGTCGGGAAATTCAGTCTCCACAGTGAAACATCTGACAATGGTATGAGGCTGATAGACTTTGCAGCTGCAAAAAACATGGTAGTTAGCAGTATCAGATTTAAGCATCTCGATATTCATAAGGGCAACTGTCTGTCGCCAGATCAAAGAACAAGAAATCAAATTGATCACGTTGTGATAGATGGAAGACATGCATCAAGCGTGTTGGATGTACGATAGTTCCGAGGTGCAAACATAGACTCGGACCACTACCCTGTTGCGGCAAAGGTACGTACCAGATTAAACGTAGCAAACAAAGTGCGAACAGACACAACACGGAAGTGGGACATCGGTAAGCTGCAATCACCACAGATAGCCACAGATAGCCACAGCATATTCCACTCAACTGGCCCAACTGCTTAATCAAAGCACTCCTCGTCCCGATAACATATCAGGACAATGACAAAACATTGCCCACTCCATGCAAACAGCCGCAAAATCAGTACTTGGATACCAGAGACCTTCAGGAGTATCGTGCTGCTACCGAAGAGAAAAATGCGGCATATAGAGCTACTTTGCAATCAGTAGCAACGCGTAGCGCACGAGAGAGGTATCGGGAGAAAAGGAGAGTGGAGAAACGTTTTTTCCGCAGGAAAAAGAGAGAGATGGAAAAGCGGGAGTGTGAACAAATCGAGATGTACAGGAGACAGAATGAAGTCCGAAAATTCTACCAAAGAATGAAACATCAAACTGATGGCATTGGAACTGGCACATCCTCCTGTATAGACCAGCAAGGTAACCTGGTAACTGATACTGATAGTGTACTCAGGATATGGAAAGAACATTTTTCAAAACTGTTGGTATCCAATAGCAGCGAAGACGACGAAGATACCACAGTCCCAATTCCACAAGATGGTATTGAATGTATACCACCCGGCCAAGATGAGGTAAAGGCAGCAAGACACCGGCTGAAGAATAATAAGGCAGCAGGAGCTGATGGCCTACCAGCCGAGCTGTTTAAAACCGGAGGCGACACGCTGATAAGGTGTATGCATCAGCTAGTTAGCTCCATCTGGCAGGAAGAACGCGTACCCGACGATTGGAACCTGAGCATCCTGTGTCCCGTTCATAAGAAAGGAGATAAGACTTTATGCTCCAACTATAGGGGCATAAGTCTTCTCCCTATCGCATACAAGATAGTCAAGGATATTGTGCGAATGACTAAAGCCCATGGTCAACGAAATAATTGGACCATACCAATGCGGCTTTAGACCTAGCAAGTCCACCATTGACCAGATATTTTGCCTGCGCCAAATCCTGGAGAAGTCCCAAGAGATGCGATGGACACCTACCACCTTTTTGTCGATTATAAAGCAGCCTTTCGAGCAATGTCTGAATTTGGTATCCCAGCAAAGCTCATTCGGCTTTGCAAAATGACTCTAACTGACACAAGATCTTCAGTTAAAACAGGAACGAACCTCTCCGAAGAGTTTTGTACCAAAAGAGGTTTCAGGCAAGGAGACAGCCTATCGTGTGACCTTTTCAACATCCTGCTAGAAAAGGTTATACGAGAGGCAAACGTCAAAAGAAGTGGCACAATCTACACCAATAGCCACATGTTACTTGCTTATGCTGATGATATAGATATCATGGGACGATCAGTAAAAGAAGTAACCGATACCTTTATGAAGGTCGAAGGAGAATTTGCTAAAGTGGGTCTGGCGGTAAACGGCGAGAAGACCAAGCTGATGGTGTCGACGGACAATGTGTGCATTGAGATCGGACCAACTGTTGAAGTTGGTTCCTATAATTTTGAGGTAGTAAAAGACCTCGTAATCCTCGGCACCGCCGTAAACACAACAGACGACATCAGTTGTGAAATAAAAAGAAGAATTGTATTGGCCAACAGATGCTACTTTGGCTTAAGTAAGCACTTTAAAAACAAAGCCACAACTCGTCAAACAAAAATAACGCTTTACAAAACATTGATACTACCCGTGCTGATGTATGGTTCCGAAGCTTGGGTACTTGCGCAAGCAGATAAGGCAGTGCTTGGCGTGTTTGAGAGAAAAATTCTTCGAAAGATCTACGGACCGATCTGCGTTGACGGCGAATATCGACGTCGTATGAACCACGAGCTGTATCTGCTATACAACGACATCAATATTGATAAACGTATCGAGATGCAGCGATTGCGTTGGCTAGGCCATATAATAAGAATGAGCGATGATGAACCCGCTAAAAAGGCGTATAAATTCGAGCCACATGGTGGTGCACGCAGAATTGGCAGGCCAAAGAATAAATGGCGCAAACAAGTGGATGATGAGACGATAAGGCGGCGCGGTATTCCAAAAAGCGAAGCACAAAACAGAGAGAATTGGAGATCTTTTCTTAGTTCGGTCTATGGAACAAATGTTCTGTAATGGGCCAGCTAAGTAAGTAAGTAAGTAATATGGTCTTAAATATATTTTTCATTGGCAAATTCAGAAAGAGTCCACATGCCACAATCATTCTCAATGCTACAAACAGAGACTGATACCACATCAATGTCAGCAATAATGACCCTCATATGCTGTGCTTTCACAGTTTGTATTTCAATTTTTTTTTTAATTTTCTTATTTAGATTTTCTTTTGCAGTATTTTTGTAGGGTTTAAGACATCTGACACACGCACATACTTCAACATACTAAATATGTACCAACAGATGTGTGTATGTTATGACCTGTGACAACAATTTTTCATTGCAAAATGCAAACACTACACGAGGTGGTGTTGTAGTGTATTTCTTTTTTTTCTAATGCTTTTTTGATACTTTCGTTCGGTCGTTCGTTCGTCATCTTACTGATGGTGTCAGTGTCGTTGGTTGGTTGGTACGCGCTGTTGCTGTGTTCATAAGCTGGTGGTTTTCGGTGTATATTTGCATTGGACACTTTTTCCATTAACTTTGTAAATTTCTCTTGAATTTTTCTTGTTACTGCTGTTGTTGCTGTTTGCCTTGCACAAATGAACTCTTATTTTTATTTTGATGCATTAGATGATTTCCCAACTTTACTTTCCATTTTCTTTGAC
This sequence comes from Musca autumnalis, assembly GCF_047663935.1. Taxonomy (NCBI): domain Eukaryota; kingdom Metazoa; phylum Arthropoda; class Insecta; order Diptera; family Muscidae; genus Musca; species Musca autumnalis. The sequence continues at coordinate 253,380,743 of NW_027411644.1, forward strand.
CGACCGACTGACCAACCGTCCAGAGTGCACCGCCGGAATACAAAAAGAAAAAACCTTAATTGAAAAATGTGTTGACCGTTTGATTTATGGCGGACATGTCTTGTTTAAGGAAATTGCTTTGTGTATTTTGTTTTGAGCTTTTTTTATTTTTGTTTACTTCTGTAAAAAAAGTCAGTTCAAATGTGAAGAAAGTAGAGTATCTGAACGGAGTTTAAATCCTTTTGAGAAGGTACTAATCTGAGCCAATATACTGTGCGGTAGATACCCCCTGAGTACATCTACTCTATGATAGATGTCCACTGAGCCCATCTACCCCTTCTAAGGTAAACATACTCAGGTTCCATACTAACTAAGGCATTGAGTTTCAGTTTCCATCATACTCAGGTTCCAGAGAACCACAACCGCCATTAATTCCAAATCGTAGTCCAGTAATACCATCGATCTTAATGCCCATAAGGGCGAAAAGTGTCTATTGCTGCCGCCCCAGCTAGAGTCAGGCGCAGAACGACAGACCGCCCACTGTCGGTCAGACCCTTCTGGATTTATTTGTAGAATACCCTTCCGATAAATACGATTTTCACTATGGCACGGGTTAGATACCCTCTGAGCCCATCTGCTATATGATAGATGTTCACTGAGCCCATCTACTATTCTATGGTAGACATACTCAGGTTCGATACCAAGGTATTCAGTTTCAGGTTCCAGAAAAGCCCAGCCGTCATTAATTCCAAATCGTAGACCAGTAATGCCATTGACCGTAATGTCCATAAGGGCCAAAAGTGTGTATTGTGCAGCCCAGTCGGAGTCAGGCTCAGAACAGCAGGCCGACCTGGGCCCTTCCGAAAAATACTATTTTCAAAAGGGCGTTGGTATTTGCGAAAGTAGTCCCGTCTACGTTTACATGTTTCTCGCATTGACAGCTCAAACTATGGTGAACCATTGCACGGTAACAGCAATATCATGCGTCGACCAGCGTCCCTTTAAGTTTACGTAGGGGGAGAGAGAGTGGTTGCCCTCCACAGAGCTTCCAAGTCTATCTCGCAGCACCAATTTTATGTTCCATTGTATTGGTTTCACTTTCCTCTTTGTAGGGGGATGAGGTCTATCTTTCACCAGAAAATAAATCCCCTGTCAGAATTCGTAGTTGATAATACTACTAGGTTTAATTCCACACAAATCGGGACTGGTCGCCCAGTGAGTGCTAGGAGCGAGTCCTATTCCCTGGAGCTGATGAACGGAAATCTATTTTGGTGTAAAAGTGCCAACGACAAGAACGTACAAGATCTATGATTGTGGAGAGTTGATTACCAACTACTACTGCACCTGCTGTACCAGAAATGGAAGCTCCGACGCCATCTACCATACAGTATATGACCTCTAAGACCACCTACACAGAAAAAAATTTTAGCCATTTGATAAAAAATTTATCGATTTTCCGGCGATAAAAAAATTGCCATATTCACAAAATTCGATAAAATTATTTGATCACAAAGTAAAAATACAACTGATAAAATATTTCACATATTGACAAAAATATTTATCAAAATATTTTCCACATATTCCATTTTATCAGTTCAATATAAAAAATCGATAAATATTTTAGTCAATATGTGAAATATTTTATCAGTTGTATTTTTAATTTGTGATCAAATAATTTTATCGAATTTCGTCAATATGAAAATTTCTTTTTCTGTGTACTGTATGACAGATGACCTCTGAGCCTATCTACTGTATGACAAATGGCCTCTGAGCCTATCTACTGTATGACAGATGGCCTCTGAGCCTATCTACTGTATGGCAGATGACCTCTGAGCCCATTTGCTTTATAGCAGATAGCCACTGAGCCCATCTATTGTGTGATAGATGGCCTCTGAGTTCATCTGTTCTATGGTAGATAGCCACTGATACCACCTATTTTATGGCAGATGGCCTCTGAGCCTATCTACTGTAAGGCAGATGGCCTCTGAGCCCTATGTTGTGTGATAGATGGCCTCTGAGCCCATCTTTTGTGTGATAGATGGACTCTGAGCCCATCTATTGTGTGATAGATGGCCTCTGAGCCCATCTATTGTATGTTAAATGGCCTCTTGGCCATTGTGTGATAGGTGGCCTCTGAGTCGCTCTATTGTGTGATAGATAGCCACTGAGCCCATCTATTGTGTGATAGATAGCCACTGAGTCCATCTATTGTGTGATAGATGGTCTCTGAGCCCATCTATTGTGTGATAGATGGTCTCTGAGCCCATCTGCTCTATGGTAGATAGCCTCTGAGCCCATATACTGTATGGCAGATGACCTCTGAGCCCATCAGTTGTGTAATAGATGGCCTCTGAGTCTATCTTCTCTATGGTAGATAGCCACTGAGCCCATCTATTGTGTGATAGATGGCCTCTGAGTCCATCAACTGTGCGAGAGATAGCATCTGAGCCCATCTACTGTATGATAGATGCCTCTGAGCCTATGGCAGATGACCGCTTAGCCTATTTACTCTAAGGCAGATGATCTCTGAACCCATCTACTGTATTGTAGATGATCTTTGAGCCCATCAAGGCCTCTGAATGGTCATAGATCACATCTATTGTATGGTAGATGGCACTAAACTCATCTACTGTATGGCAGATGGCCTCTGAGCCCATCTGATGTGTGTTAGATGACATCTAATCCTATTTACTGTAGTCGGATGACCTCTGGACCCGTCTGCTGTATGTCAGATGGCCTTTGAGTCCATCTACTGTATGGCAGATGGCCTCTGAGCTCATATATTGTGTGATAGATGGCGTCTGAACCCATCTACTTTATGATAGATGCCTCTGAATCCATCTACTGTATGTCAGATGACCTCCGAGCCCATAAACTCAGCAGATGGTATCTGAGTGCATCTAATATATAATAGACGGAGTCCATCTACTGTATGGTAGATGACCTCTGAGCCCATCGAGGCCTCTGAATGATCACAGATGCCACTAAACTCATCTACTGTATGGCAGTTGGCCTCTGAGCCTATCAGATGTGTGTTAGATGGCATCTAATCCTATCTACTGTAGGCGGATGGCCTCTGGACCCATCTGCTGTATGACAGATGGTCTCTGAGCCCATCTACTGTATTGTAGATGGCCTCTGAGCCCATCTGATGTGTGGTAGATGGCACTTGATACTATCTACTGTAGTCGGATGACCTCTGGACCCGTCTGCTGTATGACAGATGGCCTTTCAGCCCATCTACTGTATGGCAGATGGCCTCTGAGCCCATATACTGTATGGTAAATGGCGTCTGAAGCCATCTACTCTATGATAGATGCCTCTGAATATATCTACTGTATGTCAGGTGACCTCCGAGCCCATAAACTCCAGCAGATGGTATCTGAGTGCATCTAATATATAATAGATGGAGTCTATCAACTGTATGGTAAATAGCTACTGGTAGATATACTGTATGGTAGATTGTCTCTTAAGACATCTATTGTATTATAAGTGACCTCTGAGCCCATCTACTGTACGGTAGATAGCCTGTAAGTATATACACTGTATTGTAGATGACTACTGATACAATCTACTGTAAGGCAGACAATCTCTGAACCCTTCTTCTATATAGTAGATGGCGGTATATGCGTTTCCAAAACTCATCTACTGTATGGTAAATGACCACTAATTACATCTTTTGTATGACAGATGGACTTAGAGCCCATCAACTATGGGGTAGAAGGCTTTGGAGTCCATTCACTGTATGATAGATGTCCTCCGAGCGCATCTGGTTTTTGGTTGATGAACACTGACGCCATCTATTGTATGGTAGCCCACAATAGATGACCACTGGGAGAACTTTCTTTGTCATTGACGGCCTCTAAGTGTATATCTACTGAGCCTCGGTAGGTATGGAGCAATGATAGAACACTGAGTTAATCTTATCAATAATATAATTCCTCTATGCCCATCTACGGTTTAATGGTTAACCGCTGGGACCAATCAATGTATGGTATACGGCCTCTGAGCATATCTGCTGTATATTAGATTTAATCTCAGCCCATCTATTACATAGCTTTTGAGCGCCACCAACCAAATCAACTCTGTACCTTGATAAATTTGATTTTTATTTAAAGCTAAATAATTTTCTTTGTTGAATGTAGTTGGTGTAAATAAATAAAATACTTTTTTAATGCAATTAACCCTCAGGGGTCATTTACTGTAGCGCAATTCATCTTAATGTCACATGTGTACTCATATACGGTATGATGTAATTACACTCATTTGTTTTTGTAATACAAGCCATTAAAATAAAAATAAAAAAACATTCAAAGATTGACAGTATGATATTAAAGGGTCAATTTGTCAACTTTTTGCAAAACTTTTCTACCGTTATTTAAATAATAATAAAAAAACAATCTTGCAAAACTATGAATATTCCGTATACACTATGTCTGGAAATTGTAATAAGCAGCGATTCCATCTATCGTCCTAAGGGTACATCTTAAATGATTAACAAATTAAGAGAAAATCTAATCTAATCGGGTAGACAACAACAATTGGAGTAGTTTGTATCCTCCAGCTGCCAACAGGTTCAACTTTATTTATTCATAATATTGTCATTACATTGATAATCCAGTTTTATGGATTAATTTACGTATGAAAAATATTAGCTCAAACATATCACTGAACTTATCGATTACACGATTATAGAGAGATTATAATCAATGATATAATTAAATCAGAATTTTATTGAACTACTAGATATCAAATTCTAGAATTGCAATGCCGCACACACACTCAACTGGTGTATTATTTATGCATTTCTTTTTATGAACTCAAATCATATCAAACAACAACACAACTGTGTAAAATGCCCAAAGCAAGTCTTAACTACATGGAATGTGTAATAATTTTAGATTTTTTCTAATAAAAATTTTATTTGATTAGCAAAGAATTTTTTCTGTTGTTTTTGTTAATAATTCTATTGTAAACTGACACTTGTTGTGCTTAATTGGAAATAACAACACACGACTACTAGAAATGTACGTCAGTCGGTATTGTCTGTCCGTCCGTCCCTACGTTGTTGGCCCATACCACCCGCTGGCTTATTTGTCGCCTTAAGTCAAATGCTGCCAAGCCTTTGATCCAAACCTCAGAGCATATTAATTAATTGATTGAGCGGAACGTTTTACAGTAAGTGTAATTTTGTACACAATGAGAATGTAGTGCACCGAGCTATTAAAAAAATCAACCGGCCACTTTTAGTGCAAACAAATAATCGTGTCTTCACTTTTGTATGCAATACGCATATTATGGTATTTTTTTTTCTTGTTTTTAATTTCCGTTTAAAGAGGTACTTGTAATGAAGGAAAGGATGAATGGAAAATATAGGAATGGTTGCTGGAATCATATTTTGTCGAGCATATTAGGCATACAATGAGGCTAATAAAATATCGTCACCATTAATGCCCGAAGACGTAACCCACAAAATCAAAACTATACAGGAGAAGCAAAAAACGTTATAAAATGAAAAACTGTTTTATGGAATATAATTTTTATGAGGGCGAGTATTCGGGATAATATCAATCCTATACGAATGTGAGTAATAGATGAAACCAAAACAACGGAAACGCTTGGTTTTGGGACCCGTCATTACAACAAAATCTGCAATATTATACCATTTTCCGAAATGTCATTTCTTGAATAGGATCGTTGTTTTTGAACGAAGAAGCTTGAAATTTTGCCAGAGCATGTATTTTAATTTTATGTATCAGATCCCATCAAAAAACGAATTTCGATTTGCGTGTGGGTTTCGTCTTCGGGCATTTTGGTGACGATATATAACACTGTGCAACACTGACAATGCAAACAACTTCTAGTAGGCATATTCTGAAAGTACATATTAAGACTACAAAACCCCTAGTTGGGTTTCGTGTTTTTAGATCGGGTATGGATTTTATGGCCTCATCTATACCGGGCTAAAACGACCTTTTTTTCAATTGATCCGTGCTTTATCTGATAAACTAATAAGAATTTTGCTTTACGGTCTTCAGCAATATTGTAGTCCTAAAGTAGTAGAATTTATATGTCAAACAGACGAACTACGAAAAACCGCATATAGCGCATCAAAATTGATAAAATATAGGAAAGATTACATAATTTCTGGAATTATGGTCAGTAACTGCCAAACTATTGAGAGTTAGTTGGTTCAACTCTCAATAGTTTGGCAGTTACTGCCTTTCGCAAAAATTTTCCAAATAATGTCCTCAGCAATTCTTCAGAACATTCTGAAACTGTAAACACTTATTTCATGTTGTTTAGGCTGTATTTCATATCATTCTTTCTACAAAACATATTTCAAACAATGTTCACAAAGGCTGTTTATTCTCATATTTGAAATTTCAATGTATTGTTGATAGGAACAACGCGATAGAGGAATTTTACAACAAAGATGTGTTCTGGAGAGTTGTATATTACATTCCAGCGAATATTTTCCCAAAGATAATATTAAGAAAAATTTTACGGTTTTGGAGATACGCTGCGAAATATATACAAAGCACAGAAATTGTAGGTATATTATATAATTTGAGGCAATAAATGTTGTTATTCGTGTTCATTATGTTTCCAAATACATTCTTCGTGTTATTATCTACAAGTTTGCTGCGGATATCATGGAAAGACTCGTATTGGTTTCAAAGATATAGCTCCGATTTTCTTTAAAATGTCAATATTTAGCCATGTTTACATAGGGCCATAAAATCCGAACCCGATCTAACAAAACAAAACCCAAAGGGGGTTTTTGTCTATTGCGTCTGTACTTTCATAAAAACCGCATTTGAAATTGTTTGCACAAAATTATCTTGAAAATGTTGCACAGTGTAATTTTGAAGTACAGTATAGTCTCGATAATCCGGAAAACGCTGTAATCCGGACACTAACATTGTCCGGATATCACAATTTTTAACACTTGCAGCATTTGTTCAGTTTCAGCAATTACAATAAAAAAACAGGTAAGAAAGTATCAGTCAGCTGCGCCGACAGAGATATACCCTTAACCTCGGGGCTAAAGAAAAGAAGCAAACACAATACTTCTGGCGTCTATAGTTTTTGGACCAATATCTCAGGTTTGATGGATTTGCCCACGAAACAAATTGTACCGTTTTAACTAGGATCGCATTCAAAACATGTTGCCAAAAAATCAAAAACTATCCAGGACTAGTCCTTAATGGTGACCCCTTCACTAGTAAAGCCCAAAAAACGGAATTTTCAAGAATTCTTTCCATGAAAACTACCAATATTTTTTGGTAGATTTTTTTCATCTGAAAGAGCATATCTTAATGTAGTTCCTGATTTTTTCTTCTTTTTTTTGTTGAAAAGTATTATGTAGTTTATAGCAAATGACCGTCCACGAAACCCTTTTTTTGTAAAAGCGTTTTGCGGTGCCAACTCTAGCTCGTAGACTAATTAACCGATCCTCATATATTTTTGTGGGCTTATTTGGAACAAAAATATTAGATTTTACTGTAATTATGGCCCAAAACGTAAAAATTTCAAGATAAGACGGATAAAAAATTTTTAGTAATATAATTCATCGATGGAGGACTAGATTTTGATTTCCTTGATAACCCCAATAAAATTTATGACAATCGGGCCATTAGTTTTCTAGCTAGAGTTGGCACCGATTTCAAAATGTTATTTCGAAAACCAGTAAGGAAAGGATCATAGTCGGGCGGGGTCAATTTGAGCTGATTTCTATATAATATGATACACTTATTACTAGAGAAAATTCCGTCACACATTCCAAATTTCATCAAAATTGGACAGATCGGACGAAAATATACATAGGAGCTATATCCAAATCTGAACCGGTTTCGATATAAGTGGGTACACTTATTTCTAGACCAAAATCAGTCACACATTCCAAATTTCATCAAAATTGGACGTAAATAGCGTGTTAGGTGCAGCAAATACGTCAAACCGGCCGAAAATATATATGGGAGCTATATCCAAATCTGAACCGATGTCGATATTTGGTACATTTATTTATATACCTAATTCCGTCATAAATTCCAAATTTCATCAAAATTGGACAGATATAGCGTGTTTGGTGCATCAAATACCTCAAATCGGACGAAAATATATATGGGAGCTATATCCAAATCTGAATCGATTTTCACCAAAAGCAATAGCGTTCTTCTGCTAAAAAAAATGATCTTGCCCAATTTTCATCAAAATCGGACAACAAATGCGACCTGTACGTTGCGAACGGATGGCCGGACATGCATAAATCGACTCGGAATATGATTCCATGCATATCCCTAGAGGGAACTATGGGTCTATCTCTTTTCCTTATACATGTTACATACAAATGCACTCACACATAATACCCCTTACCACAGTGTAGTGTGGGGTATGAAAAACACGTTCTTAGTTTTTATGTTGCATGCAAAATATCTCTGGCAATATTGTTCCGATCGAGTTGAAAATTTTACGGCATATTCTACCTTTAAAATAAGCCAAAACAATTGTTCGATTTTCTCAAATTTACATGTGGAAAACTTTGTGTGGGAGGTACCAGCCGATGTAGTCGATATTCGGACATAGCTCGCGGCTGTAAGAATACGATGTACAAAGTTTGGACCAGGGCCCTATTCCACGAAACAACTTATCAACTTTTCATTTTGCACTTATCAATATTTTTGACAATGCTCAAAGTTAAGTGTTCCACAGAACCATTATTTTTTGATAAGTGATAAGTTGCTAATTATAAAGTGAGTTTGCTTACTTTTCAAAATAATGTAGCTCTTTTTTTGATTTCTGTTCCACAAACGTTATTTCTGCTAAGTGAAAAGTTGTAACGGCAAAGCGTATTTTGCTAAGATTTTGCAAAAAAAATTGCTCTTTCGTTCCACAAAAAACTCTGCATTTTGATTTTGCAGATCAAATTTTGATAAGTTTGCCTTAAATTTGCGAGGTAAACGTTCTCTTTGCCAATGTACATTGTTAAAGCGAGATTTTGTTCGGAAATACTCAAAACACGGTTATGACAAGAAATTGTAAAGATTTTTCCGAACTTCTACCCTCTGAATCAACCATCCTACTTCGAACTCTCACTATCCGAAATTCCACCCTACGAACAACCCCATTCCGAACTTCCACCCTGCGAACAACCTCACAAATCGATGTTTCTCGATTTTACATTTAGACTAAACTCTATTTGAGAGATTTTTATTTATTACTATACCCTCCACCATAATATTTCATTTGTAACTCATCGAAATAATCATTTGCGACCCTATAAGGTATATACATATATTTTTGATCAGCGTAAAATTCTAAGTTGATTTAACCACATCCGTCCGTCTGTTGTAACCACGCTATCTTCCGAACGAGTTGAGACAGGGGGATGAAATGCTGTTCACACGTGTCTTAAATCAAGTTGGAAGTTGAGCTTTGTTATAGCCCCCATATAGCAGTGCCGTCGAGTTCAGCTATTTTAAGGCTTTTAGCCACGTTTTCAGAACGAATTAGTTTTAATATGCTTCCAAAACTTACCGACTTAGGCCCATCTTTTATTATAGCCCCCATATTCCGCCCTATTTCAGCTGATTTGTGGTTATTAGCTACATTTCCAGGCCGAATTAGGTATAATTCAGTCAATCACCAAGAAACGTCTCCACAAACAATTATGGATATAGGTCTACGTTTTTTTATAGCCTCCATATAGCAGTACCGTTCGATTTCAGCTATTTTAAGGTTTTAGATACATTTCTCGAACGAATTAGTTATAATTTGACAAGTAACTTCTCCACTTTGCACATAGGTTTCAATCAGGAAATTTTTGGCCAAAACCCTATTTTTGAAGTTTCGAAATTTTTAATTTTTTTTGCACAGAATAATAAAAAACACATCAAGTCATCTGAAAATAATTAGTTTTTGTAAATAACGTTAGTATTCGTTGATTGGTGCAGTACCAAAGTTGACACTTTTTTATGTAAAAATAAAACAGACTTTGTAAAATATACAATTTTTGTTGTATTGCGTCGCTGCATAAATATACAGAAGTGAGACCAAAGTTATTATGAATCGGGAAGCTGTCAATGAGTACTTTCATAACATTTACAAAAAGAAGGATGAAATTTGTAAAATTAGCGTAATAAAATCAATGTTTTTATATATATTAAAAATTATTTTTTACAAATACTTTTTAAATATTCTTAAACTTTTAAAAAAATGTCCAAGTTTGTCCACCTCCAAATTGATTTCGGAACATAGCTGGGGGACTTGACTAATAAATTGAGAAATAAATTCTTGCTCAAATTTGCCACAGTTAAAATAAAGTGGATTTTTCTATTTTAAGATGGGAGAATTTTTTGTAAATACCTGTTGTGATTGTACGTAATATCCAATTGAAATATAACGATAATACCCACATCTCTCAAGCGATTTTTCTTAAATTTAATATTTAAGGGTTTCAGAGTGTAGAAAACAAGTATGTGTAAGTTTTTTGAAAATAGGTCCATTTTTTGTCATAGCCCCCGCATAAAAGTCCCGTCCGATTTTAGATATTTTTTAGATTTTAGCGACACTTTATGACCGATTCGGCTGAAATTTGGTATTTTGACCTCTTCGAAGATATGAATCCTTCGTACCAAAAATTATTAACATAGGTCAATGTTTTGGTTTAGACCCCACACAACGGGACCACCCTGTTCAACAAATGTTGGCAGTTTTTGGTCATTTTGGTCTATAAAACGTAAGAATTGCTGTTTGTACACATTTATTATAAATAACAATTAATTTCAATACTAAATGGACGTTGAAATAGTTTTGGCCAGGAAATTTGGATTTGGGACCATTGTGCTTTGTGGAGAAAGAAAACTAATTACTCTATGCCGAACATAACGCTTTTTACTTGTTTGATTTCGCTTAATTTTATTGTATTTTATTTGTATTTCCCTTAATTTTATTTTGGATTATTTTATTTCACTTAACTTTATTTTAATTTATTTTTTAACTTTATTTTATTTCAATTTACTTTACTTTATTTCACTTAATTTTATTTTATTTCACTTCATTTTATATTGTTTTATTTTTTTATTTTATTTCATTTTATTTTTTATTTTATTTTACTTCATTTGATTTATTTTGATCTTATTTTAATTTATTTCGTTTAATTACTATTTAATCTTTATTAAAATTATTTTATTTTTATTTCATATTAATTTATTTTGTTTTATTTTATTTTATTTTGTTTTATTTTATTTTATTTTATTTTATTTTATTTTATTTTATTTTATTTTATTTTATTTTATTTTATTTTATTTTATTTTATTTTATTTTATTTTATTTTATTTTATTTTATTTTATTTTATTTTATTTTATTTTATTTTATTTTATTTTATTTTATTTTATTTTATTTTATTTTACTTTATTTCATTTTATTTTACTTTCATTTTATTTTATTTACTTTTAATAATATCAGTTTCATTTCATTTCGCTCGTCTCAATTTTACATGTCTTATTTATTATTGCCAAGTAAAAAATAATGCAAAGATGATAAAACGTTCTGTGGAAGAAATATCATTCACACTTTGCAAGAGAACTGAGAAACTTACCAATATGGCGGAAAAATTGAACAAGAGAGCACAACAACTGTGCTAAAAGAACAGTGATAGACAACTTTGCTAAGTGCAAGGGAAATTTAAAAGTAATTTTGTGGAACAAAAAAAGGTTATCACTTTTCAAAATAACTACTTTTTGATAAATGCAAAATGAAAAGCGATAAGTTGTTTCGAGGAATAGGACCCAGATCGATCTTCGATGGGTATCTTACGTACTAGCCAATTTAGTTTGTACCGTCAAGCTTTTTTGGAGATTTTAGGCCATTATCTCAGGAAGTATGGAGTTAGCCAAGAAAAAATTACGTCGTCGTAGCAAGGCCCGCAAGAACAATTTTTGGAAAAAATTTAAAACGAGCCGTGATGAGCTGTTAAACTGCACTTTTGCCAAATTTTGTGTGTGCGGTGCCCGAAGGACTTGACCGATATAGTCCATATTTGAACCTGATACATGACTACACATTTTTCAGATGTAATTCGCAAGATTTTAATTGTAATTCGTAACATTTCATTTGTAATTACTATTCCATTTGTTATTAGAATTATTTCATTTGTAGTTCGAATTATTCAATTTGTAATTCGAAATATAATAATTGTTCCACAAACATCAATCAATCAATGAGTGCACCCCGATTCATATTAGCTCAATGATATGGGACCTACAGTTTATCGCCGAGTCCGAACGGCGTGTCTAAGACACCACTTTTGTAGAGAAGTTTTACATGGCTGAAATACTCAGGAAATGTCGCCAATATTACTGTGAGGGGTATTTTTCCACCGTTGAAAAGTGTTTTGATATTGCCTGGCCGGGGAATCGAACCCACGGCCTTATGTGTGCAAGGCGGAGGTGCATACCATTGCACCCAAATTCGTAATATTTTATTTGAAATTCGAAAAAAAAATCAAAATATTTTTTGAATTGATTTTATACCAGTTTTGTTCGAATTACAAATAAAACAAGTAAAAAAGTATAAGTCGGCTTTGCCGACAGAGACATACCCTCCAGCCTATGTCAATTTAAACTTTCATCTACAGACAGATCTTATGTATTTAGGGTCTTTTCAGAATTGTTTGGACATTTAAACTTGCTGACAAAAATGTGGATTAGGATTAAAGTTCAGAAGTGTTGCAGATGAGGTACTTAAAGGAATGGACCGAAGTGGATCTTATTTTGGGGGTCATATATTTTCGATACATATCGCGTCCGCTTGACATTTCAGTGGTCATCGTATAACTTTTAGACCAGTATGCCAGGAAGCTTGGACTGGTCCACGGAAAACATAATATCGCTGTAAGCAGGGCCACAATGAACAGCATCGGTATACATTTCCAAAGGATCTTCGAGCGGACCCTAAACTCCACTTAGACATAAATGTTGAACTTTTGTGGGGGAGGTACCCTAAGGAGAGGACCAATAGTTAAACTAATTTTGGACAAAATATTAAAAGATCCATTTGGACCAAATTGGTTGCCCCGTTCAAGAGAATTCGTGCATACCATTTTAGTGTTTTTTTTTTAAATATTGGAGGAAGTACCAGAAGTTGTGGACCGGTATTACCCATCTTCGAACTGAAACTGAATTTGGACAAAATATGACAAAGGCCACATTTTCGACCAAATCGGTTGATCAGTTCGAGATATATCAAAACCCCATAGGGATTTTTTACACCTTTCGGGCAGTTTTCTCAAAAAGTATGGACTTGCCCCTGAAAAAACTTTTACCGTCGTAATTGGGGCAGCGAATGCTAGTTGCATGAATAAAAATCAAAGTGATTCGAGAGCATATCTTAAAGTGGACTTATCCGAAATTTTATGTGGAAGGTAGCCAAAAAAGTGGACAAATACAGTCCATATTCAAACCTGATCTATATCTGGTAATATAGAATGTGTAAAGTATGAACCAAATCGGTTACTCCCTTCAATTTTTCCAAATATTTTTGATCTTTTGTGGGGGAGGTACCTGAAGGAGTGGACCTGGTGTGGCTTATCTTAGAACTTAAGCTAAGTTTGGACAGAGTATTACGAAGGCAGATCCATTTGAAAGTTATCTTACGCTCCAACCACTACACACGGTGTCATAGGGGTTTTTGCACTTTTCAGGCTATTTTCTCAGGAAGTATGGACTTGCCCCTGATGTAACTTATACCGTCTTATGTGGATCTATGAAACAAGTTGTTACAACTAAACTGAAATTTTACGAAATTTTGTGTGGGAGGTACCCGAAGGAGTGGACAGATTGAGTTCATATTGGAACCTCATCTAAGTCTGGTAGAAATTTCACGACGTGCAAAGTATGGACCAAATCGGTTTCTATAGTGCGCACAATTTTTCTGAACATCTTCGAACTTTTGTGGGGAGTGGACCGATATAACACATCTACGAACTTAAACTAAGTTTTGACAAAATATTACGAAAGCCAAATTTTAGAACGAATCAGCTGATCTATTCGAGAGTTATCGCGCTCCAGCCAGCCAGAGAGACGGATGGACGGACATGGCTTAATCATTAATAATTGTCTGAAACGAATTTCGCTCTAAAACCGTTATTTCAATGAGGCACATTTTTAGTCGTATCAAAGTGTATATCGTCACCATAAATTCCCAAAGACGTAACTAACAAAATAATAAAAAAAAATTATAGGAGAATCAAAAAATGTTATAAAGTGAAAAACTTTTTTTATGGAATATTAATCTTATGGGAGCGATTATTTGGAATACTATCAATCATATACGAATGGGAGTAAATTATGAAACCAAAACCTCGGCACGTTTGGTTTTGGAATCCGTCATTACAACAAAATCTGCAATTTTATCCCTCTTTCAGAAATGTCTTTTCTTGAATAGGATCGTTATTTTTAAACGTAGAAGCTTGAAATTTTGCAAGATCATGTATTTTAGTTTTATGTATTAGATTCAATCAAAAAACGAATTTTGATTTTTTGGAGACACGTCTTTTGGCATTAATGGTGACGATATACCCTCTCTAGCCTAAAGGTTGAGAGTATAAAAATATTATTATACACCTACCACGAGTGACTCTATCATAGAAAATATATTTGTTGGTACTATTCAGTAATCCGGACACCGCCGAAACGTGTGGTATCTGGATTATCGAGATTATACTGTACTTGCAAATATTGATCATCTTCCGATGGGATGTCTCTCAAAAACTTGACATTTGACAATTGGCAATCGATACCTTTCTGAATTATTATTATTACTTAATTAGTTGTTGTTGTTGTTAGTTTTGTAAAATTCAATGTACATACAATTTAATATCAGCTCGACTGACCACAAACTGCGCAAATTCCATGCATTCGTCCAAAACCACCACAGTCTTTTTTTTTTTTTTGAAAATTATTTTGATCTTTATTTGAATGTCTCCATTAGTAAAAATAATAACAAACCCATAAAAACAATCAAACCAGAAAAAATGTTATAATCGACAGTAGCCCGAATCGATACATTTATTTGTTATTACAAACAGTTAACAATTTAATTAACTGTTAATAATATTAAGTATGTGTGGAGAAGCAAATTTCGATTGATTGCAAAACGACCGGCACCACCAACTACCCAGCCAGCCACCAGATTCATTCTGTATTTTGTTGTTTCCGCTCGAAATGATAATTTATTTAACAGCAAACGTGTTGTTATTTATATAATTTTTGAGGTTTTCTTTGAACATCGCTTGGAAAACCGACCGACCGACTGATTGGTTGGTTAGCTAGCTGATGAACTAAAAACTGACTTGTAAGATATTTGTGATCGTTTGGTTTTTGTGGTTTTAGTTATTTCAATGTTAGAAAACAAAATTGACCTAAAATTTGTGAATATACACACTTTGAAATAGTTTTCGTTTGAGAGATGGCAAAGGACTAAAGGGGTAATACGTTGGTGATGTCGGTTATCATGAACGGTTAAGATTGTCTTTACAAGAACTGTTGAAGCGTCGGACGAGTAACGACAAGTACCCAGCAAAAATTCGGATCCGTTAGTCATTATGTAACCCATTACAAACTAATATATCAGGGCAAATCTACTTATTTCACTCCTTGCTAATTTCACTCCGACTACAAATCCTAGGGTTATGTGTTCAATGCTCACCGTCGGCACGCAAGTTTTTTTGTTATCGAAATAAAAACAAACAACCCTTTAAGTTCGTACGGCTACAAATCAGAAGTTCATATGATCGAATCAGCCAAGAGCAAAATAAAATAACAATATCAAGTGTGTTAAAATTGAAAACAAATTCCACCTCAACTGTTCCAAAAATAGAAGGTAAGTTTTATATCTTATGTTTCAACTTCTATTGGACATAGAATTACTAGTTACTCTAGTGGTTATATAATAACCAGTTATTCAATGCCACATGCCCTTGTTAAAATAATGGGTTAGTACGAGGTTTTGTAGGTAGTTACTACTACCAAAAAGTACTAACAAAACCCATTATTTAGTAATGATTTTCTGTGCTGAAGCCTCCCTAAATACGTATTTTTTTGGAAAATGAATTTTAGTTGTCTCTAGAGGATAGTTCCAATTCGCACGGACTGATACTCTTTCACATGTCTCTTTAACAGATCTGCATTGGAGATTGTATTTGACCAAAATATTCTACAACTGGTTTATTTGGGATTGGATTTCTGAAAACGTCATGAGAAACATGCAATTTAGTTTGAACAGATATCTGTCAAACCTTCTACTAGACGCCATCCTCATCTTACTTACTTACTTAGCTGGCCCATTACAGAACATTTGTTCCATAGACCGAACTAAGAAAAGATCTCCAATTCTCTCTGTTTAGTGCTTCGCTTTCTGGAATACCCCACCTTGTCATCTCTTCATCCACTTGTTTGTGCAATATATTCTTTGGCCTGCCAATTCTGCGTGCACCGCCATGTGGCTCCAATTTATACGCCTTTTTAGCGGGTTCATCATCGCTCATTCTTATTATATGGCCTAGCCAACGCAATCGCTGCATCTCGATACGTTTAACTATATGTCGTTGTATAGCAGATACATCTCGTGGTTCATACGACGTCGATATTCACCGTCAACGCAGATCGGTCCGTAGATCTTTCGAAGAATTTTTCTCTCAAACACGCCAAGCACTGCCCCATCTGTTTGCGCAAGTACCCAGGCTTGGGAACCATACATCAGCACGGGTTGTATCAGTGTTTTGTAAAGCGTTATTTTTGTTTCACGAGTTGTGGCTTTGTTTTTGGAGTTCTTACTTAAGCCAAAGTAGCATCTGTTGACCAATACAATTCTTCTTTTTATTTCACAACTGATGTCGTTTGTTGTGTTTACGGCGGTACCGAGGTATACGAAGTCTTTTACTACCTCAAAGTTATAGGAACCAACTTTAACAGTTGGTCCGATCTCAATGGGCGCATTGCGCGTCGACACCATCAACTTGGTCTTCTCGCCGTTTTCCGCCAGACCCACTTTAGCAGATTCTCCTTCGACCTTCATAAAGGTATCGGTTACTTATTTTACTGATCGTCCCATGATGTCTATATCATCAGCATAAGCAAGTAACATCTGGCTATTGGTGTAGATTGTGCCACTTCTTTTGACGTTTGCCTCTCGTATAACCTTTTCTAGCAGGATGTTGAAAAGATCACACGAAAGGCTGTCTCCTTGCATGAAACCTCTTTTGGTACAAAACTCTTCGGAGAGGTTCTTTCCTATTTTAACTGAAGATCTTGTGTCAGTTAGAGTCATTTTACAAAGCCGAATGAGCTTTGCGGGGATACCAAATTCAGGCATGGCTTGGAATACCTTTGAACGTAGCGGGTTGTCGAAGGCTGCTTTATAATCGACAAAAAGGTGGTAGGTGTCGATCTGCATGTCTTGGGTCTTCTCCAGGATTTGCCGCAGGGTAAATATCTGGTCAATGGTGGACATGATAGGTCTAAAGCCGCATTGGTATGGTCCAATTATTTCGTTGAGTATGGGCTTTAGTCGTTCGCACAATATCCCTGACACTATCTTGTAGGCAATAGAGAGAAGACTTATGTCCCTATAGTTAAAGCATACTGTCTTATCTCCTTTTTTTGTGGACAGGGCACAGGATGCTCAGGTTCCAATCGTCGGGTGCGCGTTCTTCCTGCCAGATGGTGCTAACTAGCTGATGAATACACCTTATCAGCGTGTCGCCTTGCTGCCTTATTATTCTTCAGTCGACTTATTGCTGTCTTTACCTCATCTTGGCTGGGCGGTATACATTCAATACCATCTTCTGGGATTAGATCTGTGGTATCTTCGCCGTCTTCGATACTATCGGATACCAACAGATTGGAGAAATGTTCTTTCCATATCCTGAGCACACTATCTGTATCAGTTACTAAATTACCTTGCTGGTCTCTGCAGGAGGACGTGCCTGTAACAAAGGCATCAGTTTGATGTTTCACTCTTTGGTAGAACTTTCGGAATTCACTCTGGCAGCTGTACATCTCGATTTTTTCACACTCCCGTCTTTCCATTTCTCTCATTTTCCTGCGGAAAAGTCGTTTCTCCTCTCTCCTTTTCACCCGATACCACTCTCGTGCGCTTCGCGTTGCTACTGATTGTAGAGTAGCCCTATATGCCGCATTTTTCTCTTCGGTAGCAGCACGACACTCCTGGTCATACCATGGGTTCCTTGGTGGAGGTTTCTGGTATCCAAGTATGGATTTTGCGGCTGCTTGTATGGAGTGGGCAATATTTTGCCATTGTGCTGATATGTTATCGGGACGAGGAGTGCTTTCATTAAGCAATTGGGTCAGTTGAGTGGAACATGCTGTGGCTATCTGTTGTGTTTGAAGCTTACCGATGTCCAACTTCCGCGTTGTATCTGTTGCAACGTTTAGACGGGTACGTACCTTTGCTGCAACAAGGTAGTGGTCTGAATCTATGCTTGCTCCTCGGAATGATCGTACATCCAACACGCTCGATGAATGTCTTCCATCTATCACAACATGATCAATTTGATTACTTGTTCTTTCATCTGGAGACAGCCAGGTGCCCTTATTAATATCGAGATGCTTAAATCTGGTACTGCTAACTACCATGTTTTTTGCAGTTGCAAAGTCTATCAACCTCATACCATTGTCAGATGTTTCACTGTGGAGACTGAATTTCTCGACTGTTGGGCCAAAGATATTCAAATTTCCAAATTTGCCATTAAATTCGCCCAGAATAATTTTAATGTTATGGGCAGGACAACGGTCGTATGTTTCTTCTAAGCGCTCGTAAAATATATCTATGGTCTGTTCGTACTTGTCTTCAGTGAGAGCATGAGCGCAAATAAAGCTGATGTTGAAGAATTTTGCTTTTAATCGAATTGCAGCGAGTCTTTCATTCACTGGGGTGAAGCTGGAGACCAGATGTTTTAACCTTCGACCAACTACAAATCCGCAACCAAACTCATGCTTTGTGTCATGGCAGCTATAATACAGTGCGTCACCTTTAGGTGTTGTTGTGACGCCTCTCCCAATCCATCGTATATTCTGTATGGCAGTAATATCGGCCTTGTACTTTTCAAATACGTCTGACAATGCGAAGACTGCACCTTCTTTATAAAGAGTGCGAACATTCCAGGTGCAGATTCGCAGATCGTGGTCATTAAAACGTTTGCGGGGTTCGTCAACTTTAGAGGGGTTTGTTTTTCGTTCGTTTTTTCATAGTAAGCTGATTTTTCTAGGGGAGGGTTACTAACCCGACGCCCAAACCCAAGTTTTTAACGTTCTTATGGGTGAACGGGCGGCACATGTTAGCTCACTACCTTTAACGGGTGTTAAAGGCAGCTCCCCAGGTGACACCACGGGGATGTCTGTGTCCACTTGAGATGAAAGAGGGACCAAGATAAATCCTGGGCTTTGCCATGTTAAAGTCGGTCAGGACTGTTCCTTGGTATCTTCCATCCCCTACGTCACCATATACCATATTCACAAAATTTGAGAAAAGCGTAGTTGAAGGATTTCTATCGAATAATTAGTAATGATTTTCTTTGCTGGGCACGTCCAAAAAGGGCCAGAAAATTCTGAAAACTACCTAAATACATAATTTTTTTGGGAATTGGATTTTGGTTGTCCGTAGATTATAGTTTCAATTAACACAGACTTATACTTTTTTACTTCTTTTCTTTAACAGATCTGCATTGGAGATTGTATTTCACTAAAATATTCTACACATACATAAATCATACAAATTGGTTTATTTGGGATTGGATTTTTGGATGAATCGTATTATTTGTGAGACATGTTGTGCTTCGGTATTCAACGTCATGAGAAACATGGAATTTAATTTGAACAGATATTAGCAGATATTAACTGTTACTAGACGCTTGTAATCGTACATTTATAGGTGACGCTACATTTCTCCTTGTTCACTTGTATAAAAATAATTGACATTATTTTTGTTGATGTGAATTTCGGACTATACTATAACGTGGACATATAATTTTCATTTTTTGAGAAAAAATTTCTTAGATATAGTGAAACCTGATTAAAATGCAGCTTTACTGTACGAATTATTGAGATCCTACTGTATATACCATTTCTAGAGTCGTACATTGATTACACCTCATTTCACTTACCCTATTTCAGAGTTTGAAATCTATTAGAAATAAAACCACGGTACTTACCTAAAAGAGAAAAAGAAAAAAAGGAAAAATTAGTTTTGAAAGAAAAAAAATATTATTTAACATTTTTAATAAATTCTAATTTATTTTCCTTGAAGACTTTGTTCCTGTAATAAAGATAATTTTTTCTAATATTTTTAAATCCCAATACATTATAAATTTTATAAACAACATTCCTTTGCCTGAAGCCTCTTGCTACAATAGGTGATGGGAATTTAATCAATCAAAATTGTTTATGTTAAAATAATAAGTTATTTACAATAGAATATGTCAGTGAAATATTTTAATTACTTGTGGGCGGGTTAATAACCAATCGCGTTGACGCCATCATTGCAAGTGCATAGCACCAGTGGACTACAATGTGACATTGTTGTCGTTGTAAACTGATTATCTTAATCTCAATAGAGACAACAACATTTGTATTTTTTTTTTTTACAAGAGAAATTTGCATATGTGGTGAGATAAAACGGGCAATTGATGCTAGAGAAACAAGACACAAATCACTTGACAATGTAAATTGTTGTTGTCAATAATTAATGTTGTTGTAACAAGTATTTAAATCACAGTGTAGATTGTATTTTAATTTCACGGTGTTCAAAAATGGAATTTGTATGCACAGAAAAGTAAATTGGGACTGAAACTGTCAATTGAAATCCATGAAAATCCATACTTCCTGAGATAATGGCCCTAAAGGGTGAATCGTAGGCATCGTAATATTTACTCTCAACCTAAATAAGTTCGTAGATGGTCTACAGCGTAGCCCTTGTGATCCTGATTACAATTATAATTTTGCATAGAAGCATGCCTCAATCTTATATCAATTACATTAATTGCATT
The DNA here is from genome assembly GCF_047663935.1 of Musca autumnalis. Classification (NCBI taxonomy): domain Eukaryota; kingdom Metazoa; phylum Arthropoda; class Insecta; order Diptera; family Muscidae; genus Musca; species Musca autumnalis. The sequence goes on from NW_027411644.1 coordinate 253,401,790, forward strand.
CGCGCTACTGTGACTATATTTCAAGCTTTAAGAGACTTGTTTTCGTACCGCATGAAAAGTACACGCCACGACACTGAACGCGCGCAACATCTAAATGAGCAACAGTAGCAGATTGTGTTGCGATAAGACTGTGACAAAAATGCTACTTTAACGGCAAGAACGCACAGTGTAATAGTCGGGAAGTGTCGTGTTTGTTGTTTGGTGCAGCTGCTGTTGGTTGGTTGGCTGGTGTTGCTTATAATTTTTTGCAACAAGCGCCGTGGTATGTGGCGGATTTTTAATTACAAGTTACCCAAGAAAAACTTTAAACCAAGGCAACAAAAACATTCCAAAATTAACAAATTACAACCAAAATGAGAAATTACAATGACAAATTTCCGCTAAGCATGAATATTAGGAGTCTAATACAATAAAAAATAAAATAAATACAAAAACAATCAGTCGGCTATGTCGACAGTTTATACCATCAGCCTATGAAACAATCGGGTATGTTCACCTCTCTCCCTAGGGAATCTTAGCCCCAAGAATTTCGCAAAAAATAGGAGCACATTGAAACGTGAAGTGAGAGGTAAATCGGTTCTCAGTACATACCCTATTATGTCCTTAATTTAAAAAACAAAACAAAACATTTTCGTAGGTTACATAGAAAAGTTCTAGAAGTTCCCAGCGTTAATTTTTAAGGCGGGCCTTATTATTCCACTGACAGATCCAATCAAAACAGTCATTAAGGCTTTATCTATTACAAGAACATCATGTGGGTGACGTTTTGGAACATTCGGACTATTATCGAGGGAAGCATGGCATGGTATAGTTAAAAGGTATGGCAGAGCTCATAGCTGATTACAATTTTTTCCGTTAGTGACCGACTTGTGTCAAACCCATTTTGATATGTTTTGTTTGGATTGTTTACATTATGACAAATTTCAAAGAGAAAATATTTACACACATACATAACAGCATTTTCATTTGAAACAAAAAGATTTTTAATGAAAATAAAAATAATTTGAACACAAAAAATTGATGTTAACTTGCGAGAAATGGTTTCAAGTACAGTCAATATTTCTAATGACTTCAAGAATTCCACATACTAGGGCGGTTCGGAAACTTCTTAGCCTATCAAGGAAAGAGAATAGTTAGTTTTTTAAAAATATTTTTATTTTTCAATATAATCTACTGAAACTTCAATACGCTTAGTCCAACTTTTCTAGCAATTCTATCCCTTGATTAAAAGAGTTTTCCTCAAGGTCTTCAAAATAGTGATTTACAACTGTAATTGCATCTTCATTTGAGGTAAAAACGCTTGCCAGCAAGGAATTTTTTTAGATTTGGGAACAAGTAAAAGTCGCTGGGAGCTAGATCAGGAGAATAAGGTGGGTGGTCAAGCAACTCGTACTTTAATTCGTTGATTTTAGCCATTGTTAAAAGACTCTTGTGCGCTGGTGCGTTGTCTTGATGAAAAATTATTTTTTTGTGTTGTAAGCCAGGACGTTTTTCTCGAATTTGTACATTTAATTGATCCAAAAGGTTGCAATAGTACTCTGAATTTATAGTTTTACCCTTTTGCAGATAGTCAATCAATAAAATACCTTTGAAGTCCCAAAAAACCGTTGCCATAACCTTACCAGCCGATTGAATTGTTTTTGCCTTCTTTGGGGCACTTCATCCAGCTTCAGTCCATTGTTTGGATTGTTCTTTTGTCTCTGGAGTATAGTGGTGGATCCATGTCTCACCAACAGTTATGAAACGACGCTTAAAATCCATTTTATTTCACTTAAAACGATCCAAACAAGCTTGAGAAATGTTCATTCTTATGCGTTTCTGATCGACTGTTAACAAATGCGGCACCCATCTTGCAGAAAGCTTTTTCATCTGTAGTTCTTCATGCAAAATTAAATGGACTCGATCATTTGAGATGCCCATGATATTAGCAATTTCACGCACTTTTATTCGTCGATCATTTAATACCATATCATGCAATTTGGCTACAATTTCTTTTGTTGTTGTTGCTGTTTTTGGACGTCCACTACGTGGTTTATCTTCACTGCTTGTACGACCACGTTTAAATTCAGCGACCCAATTTTTTACTGTTGCATATGAAGGAGCACTTTCACCTAACACATTCACCATATCATTATGAATTTCTTGTCCCGATAAACCTTTTTTATGTAAATATTTAATGACAGCACGCATTTCTAATTTTTCCATTGTAAAAAAATTGCGGATGCGTCTTTTTTGAACACCTGTTTCTATATGAAGGAGTTGCCAGATCGAAACAAAATTTAACATGTGTTCATAACAGAGATGGATGTTTCCAAAACACTTAATGATGTCTACACATTTTGCACGTTCCTACAAGGATAAGAAAAGATTGACACAGCTCACAAGATATCACCATTGCGACACTTGATGTGATAAATTACGTGTTCTGACAACCCATAATTTCGCTTGGCTCAGAAAAACACGAGGTCTTTTTATAGAGAGCCATGAGGTCTTCTTGAAGAAGATCATGAAGTAAGTCTTCGTATAGAACACCATTTGGAATTCTTATGAAATTACCATGACTTTTTTATGGAAGACCATGAAGTCTTCTGCATCGTTTCCGTAAACAGTCCACCGGGTTATTTAAGACCATTTTGTCTCCTAATAGAAGACCATGAAGTCCTTTTATAGAATTCTAGAAATAGAAGACCATGAGACAGAATACCACTAGGTCTTCTAAAACACGACCATGAGTTCATCTTATAGAAAACCATAATGTATTTTTATGGAACACCATGATGTGTTCTGATAGACGAATAATGGGTCTTTTTAGAAAAGACTATGAAGTGTTCTTATTGAAAACAATCAGACCACCCGACTTTACAACCTCTGACGGACCTACCTTTCTGAACCATGTCAAGGTTGGCAAAGGTTTCAAGAATTACCAAACGATGGCTTCGGAGAACTCCCCAGTCTCTCAGATACTTCGTCAGCTGAATTCCATGAGGTTCAAGAATTAATCAACCTCCGCTTCGGAGAGCTCTTCAGTCCCTCGGATAGCTGAAAGAATTTTCAATCAGCAGTTGCTCGACACATACCTGCTTTCCCGCCCGAAGTGTTACAGAAATTACTCTTGAAGTCAACCGGCTAGTAGGCGATCATCAGTGGTTCAAGTGGCTAGACTACCTGAAGCAATGAAACATGGATACAGCATTGAGTAAATTGGGGCTAACGGATATAAATATAAACTCTCCAATCCAGGAAAGAAGATTGACAGTGCCAGATCTGAATATATGCGATTATTATTTTAACCGGTAGTTCATAGGGCATACGGGAAGTGACAGAAATCGAGAAGTGTGCTACGCAAGCCTAGCGGGTACCTCCACAAATCATCCAATGAGTTGGATAAACGTGAAGTCATTCAGCCACCCATATGGTAAAACCAGGCAAGTGTGCCAAGCGGCGACGAATCGTAGAGGCAGATAAATTTGTCTCCGTAGTGTCGATACCAAAGGCTCTAAAAATGTCCATGCGAGTTCTTGCTGGATCCTGATTTTTCAAAGGCCTTCGATATCGTCGACCATGCCAAACAAGAGAACATAGAGAGGACTTCCCTCCAGCCGTACTATGGCCTGTTCTGTGGTGAACTTTGCGGGGTCCGTGTGTAATACAGCGCTACTCAATGGCTAACCTCCGAAACATCAGTTGCTTTAAAGTTTTAAGATTTCGTCAAAATATTGCAGTTGCAGACTCCTACATTCCAACTGCGAATGCATCAGAAATAAAAGTGATGCTATTTTGTTCTTTAATTGCGTTAAAAATACACAGCTTTGAAATACTTCAGACAGCCAATCTTTCGAGTGTCGTGAAGAGAAAGGGAGGCTTATTGGTCTGTAGTCTCGCGGCATTATATTGATGTAAGTTTGTTCAAAGTTTGAAGCAAACTCCGTACTACATTCGAGAGTTATCGAGCTCAGAAATAATTTTAGTTGATGGCCGTAGAGTTCTTTAGTTCTTTAAATCGGTCCATTATCTCAAGATATGTGGGCTTGCCACGACAAAAATTATATGATTGTAATCAGGACCACAAGCACTACCTGGGGTAACAATTTCATACCGGCCCTCCAACAGACCTCAAGGAGATGATGTCCCTATTTGTGCAGGCCAAAAAACACTAATTTTTCATAATGTTTGGACGAAATTCGTTTCAGGCGATTTGGAGTCGATTTAGCCATGTCCGTCAGTCTGTCTGGCTGGCTGGTGCGCACGATAACTCCCGAAATTATTCTGCAAAATGATGTAATCGATAACTCTCGAAGGGAGCAATCGATTAGGTCCAAACTTTGTACATTGTATTATTCCTTCCAGATACAGATCGGGTTCGTATATGGACTATATCGGTCCAGTCCTTCGGGTACCTCCCACACAGAATTCGGAATAAGTGAAGTTTAGGACCTCCTCTCGGAACGTCTTGAGCTTTTTTCAGAATGTTGTCCTTACAGCCCCATTTACGAAGGATAACATTTTTTTCGGGGGCAAGTCCATACTTCCTGATATAATGGCCTAAAAGCTGCAGGAAACCTGACGGCACCAACTAAAACGGCAAATTCGCAAGATAACTCTCACAGGGAGTTTCTGATTGGTCCAAACTTTACACATTGCATTATTTCATCCAGCCATGTATCAGGTTGAAATATGGACTATATCGGTCTCGTCCTTCGTGTAACTCCCACACAAAATTTGGGAAATGCAGTTTGAGGACTTATCTCCGATCTATTTGAAATTTTTTGCAGAAGGTTATTTTTACGGTCCCTATTACAGGGGTGCAATTTTCTTTCAGAGTAAGTCCATACTTCCTGAGATAATGGCCCAAAAGCTTCAAAAATCCTGGCAGCATAAACTAAAATGGCCAGTGTTCAAAATAACTCATAAACATTTTCAAAAATGTCTTCCAAATTAAGTTTAATGTAATTTAATATTCCGCAGTGTGATAGAAGAGCAAAAATAAGAAGATACGTGTCCCCGCATCCCTATCACTTCAACTTTCGCGTTTATGGGCCCCCAAACACCTGAGGCCTTGATATCAAAAGGGATCATTTTGTCAGGCACGTATTTTGTAAACCGCTAAGAAGTTGGGTTTAGAAAAATGTACCTTAGAAAGTTGTTTACTGAAATCGTAGGTACATTTTTGTAGTTGACTGTATCCTTCCTTAATTTTTGGGCGGCTCGGTATCTGTGGAAACAAATTAAAAGTTTCTATGCTACATACAAATCACAATAATTTTTTTCCTTCCAATACTCTTATCTCTGTCAATCTTTCTCCGATCGACTTGCGGTATACTCTATACTACCTGTACTTCAAAATGAGCAAATTTAATTTTATTTCGATTTTTTTACCTTTTAAAATGCAGTTAATTGAAACCTATCTCCGCTTTAGAAGTTAAGCATGGATATATGTATTTCACAATTTCTGTAGAGCCCGGCGCCCCCGACAGAGGTTTGAGGTCCAACAAATAAACAATGTTGCCGAAGTCTTGGCGTTCTATCAAACTTCCGAAATGGGAGGCATTACAATTCATGAAGGAAACCTCCTTCGATTGTCCATGTGCTTGTATTATAGACAAGACGACTTGATAGAAAAGGCTTCAAAAATACTTCATACACGGTGCTCTTGTAACAATTTTAAATGGAAGGTGCTTACACCTTTGAAGTTTTTGCGGATTCTGAAACTACAATGTTCATAGATGAGAACAATCAAAAAACAAAAAAAATCGCCGGAGCGCTTTTTAAATAAATCGCGATTTAAGTTGACATTTTTAGGGGTTGTTTAGGTTTTCGCGATTTTGTTTAGAAACCACATTTCCGATAAAAATGGGACTAAAACAAATATTGTAGCTATGAAAATTCTCTACAAGATCGACCTTTATGGTATTTTCGTAGTTTTTACCATTTTTGAGATATAGAAGTTCAACTTGGGACAATGCACTGACTGTATCGCCCCCTTATAAAACAATGTCATGAAGGGTGCGCCTTAAGTAACTTTTGATGAAAACCGCTTACACAGGGAAAGTTTTTGTGAATACTGAATCAGCAGTGTTCATAGATGAGAAAAATCTAAAAACAAGAAAAAATCGCTGTAGGGATTTTTAAATAAATCGCGGTCAAAATTCACATTTTTAGGTATTTTTTAGGTGTTTACGATTTTGCTTGAAAACCGCAAGTCCAATCGAAATGGAGCTAAAGAAAATGTTGTAGCTGTACAAAATTCTCTAGAGGATTGATTTTATCATTTGTTCCCAGCTTGTACCATTTTTGAGATAAGGAAGCTCAGTTTACATTTTTAGTTTTTTTTTGTTAGGGTTTCGCGAATTTGCTTGAATACGGTAAGTCGTGTCGACATGTGACCTGAGAAAATCTTAAAGCTGTGAAAATTCTCTACAAGACTGGCTTAAGTAACTTATCCTTAGTTGTAACATTTTTTTAGATATATAAGTTTAAGTTGGGAATTCGCAGTCATGACATTGTTTTATAAGGGGGCGATACAGAATTGAATTGAATTTGAATTGTCCCAATTTGAACTTCTATATCTCAAAAACGGTAAAACCGACGAGAATATCATAAAGTTAAATCTTGTAGAGAATTTTCATATCTACAAAATTTGTTTTAGTCCCATTTTGATAGGAAATGTGGTTTCTAAGCAAAATCGTGAAAACCTAAACAACCCCTAAAAATGTCAACTTAAATCGCGATTTATTTAAAAAGCGCTCCGGCGATTTTTTTTTTTGTTTTTTGATTGTTCTCATCTATAAACATTGTAGTTTCAGAATCCGCAAAAATTTCCGAGGTGTAAGCTCCTTCCATTTAAAATTGTTTCAAGAGCACCGTGCATATATTTTGCAAATATTTATGTATAAATATAAGTTTTCAAACTCATCCTTTGTCTTCTTGCCATTCACAGCTGAGATCGTAGCATATTGGTTGGGTGTGTGGAACTTCGATAGAATTCACTTTTTCAATAGAAAAAAACTTAGGTCATCTTGATAAAATTCAATTAATTAAAAACACTAGATTATATAGTGTAAATTTAATAATAAAATAATATATTTTTAGTGCACAAAAATCCCAATACACCCACACAAAGCCAAAGAATGTATTTAATTTTTTCTTCAATACATTCATTCTCCTAGACCAAACAAAAACAAAAAAAATCCAATGTTGTATTGATTTTGCCATATTTGGTTGAATTGTCCTTCAAGTTCAAGTCACGTTGTTGCTACAAAACAAAAGATGAAGAATAGCCTTGAAATTGTAACTGAAGAAGAAGAACAAAAGCAGTATTTATTGATTCTCTTTTGAGTTTTGTTTCCCAAAATCCCTAGTCATGAAATTCTATGGCATATCACAATACACACAGAGTGTACTTGAAGTTCGTTGAACACAATGTGATGAAACTATAAAAATCTAAAAATAGTTTTTTCAACTCATCATTGTTAAGATTTTTTTTATATTCCAGACGTGAAAAGCCCAACATGCAACGGTTTGCAAGCCAAACTGTCGGTAAGGATGAAAATAAATTTTGATTTCTTTTATTAAAAGTTTGGCAATTAAGATCTAAGAGCTACACGGATCATTTTGGAGTCTATCGACGTTACACACAGCCAACCTCTATGTTACTTTTACAAGTAGTTAGTCGATTTCATTTTTCTGTTAGTAGGTATGCAATATTTTTTTCATAGGAATAAGGAAGTATTGTTTCTAAAACACCAAATATTCCACAACCATTTTATCTATCCTTCATTAACAACAGTTTAAAATTCAATTAACTCTGTGTAAATTTGTAAAAAAAAACCAATCGCATATATTTAAGCAAATATGTTCAACAAAGAAAGAAAGAAGACAGACCGCAAATTAAACTCACATAAAAATAATTAACATTAATTATAATTTTGTACATTGCAATTAATATTTATGAGTCATTAACGCCAAAAAGATGTGTATTTAATATTGTTATAAAAAATATAAAATAAGAAAAAAAACAAAACCAAAAACAAATTATGCATTTAAAATGCAATACAATGACATTAACACTGACAACTACTCAGTGTAACCACACACACGCACACCACTCTTCTCTTGAACATGATATATGAGGAGTGAAATCTGTATCTGAAAAAAGGTCAAACGTTGAACAAAATACTTCCTTGCTGGCACTTTCGGAATGGTGAAAAATGTACAACGCCTCCGCAACATCTTCATTAATATCAGATGAAAAAAAGGAAACAAAAACAGATGAAACACAAGAAACCCATTGAATGGATATGTGTTGTTCCTGTTGTTGTTATCGTTACCGATGACAATGCCAACAACAACAACTCCAATAACAATTGTATAAACAAAACCCATTCGGTAACTTCTACAAAGAAGTAGGTATTAAAAATGCTAAAAGCACCCAACTGTCTGTTAATGCCAGCCACACAGACAATGTCATAGACAGCGAGTTATCGGCTTGGTTTTCATAGTTCCTTTGTTCGGTCAAGTTTTATTCCTTTTATGGTTGTAACAACATTTTACTGCTACTGCCGCTGTTAGCAGCTACACAAAACATTTACTTGTCCAACTGAACATAACAGACATGAGAAGCATGTCTGTAAATATGTTGGAAGTACGCCGGCTCCGTCTCAGCTATTTGTTGTACGAGGATCAATTTTAAATTGGAAAACAATAAAATTTCCAACGATAATTGGGAATTTAATATACAGGGCAACAATCATGAATAAAAATTCCGTGCGGAATTTGTTCACTTTCCCCAATTTACACAATTTTTTATTTCCGTATTTATGTCCAAAGGTGATTAGGTGAGAATATTCCTCAATTTGGTGATTCTAGTAGTTTTCCACGTTTTAAAATATTGATTTTTAGAGAATTTCACCTTTTTTAAATTATTTTCCGTGCGGAAAAATTCCGAGGGAAATATTTGTGATTGCCCTGATAGTGAAATTCTAAAAGAAACAAGTAAAAAAGTATCAGTCCTCATTGCCGACATACCTCATTGCATACATACCCTCAGCCTGTGTGAATTGAAACGTCCATCTATTGACAATATCGAATTTACGGATTACGGATTTTGTGGACCTTTTTGGAATTTGCCGACAAAAAATATATTTAAATTGAAACTCAAAAGTGTTGCGGAAGATGTACTTGAAGGAATAGACCGACATAGTACATTTTGGAAGTGGATATTGTTTTGGGAGTCATTCCTTTTGGGTGACGTAGGGGATGGAAGATACCAAGTAACGGTCCTGACCGGCTTTAACATGACAAAGCCCAGGATTTATATTGGTCCCTCTTTCATATCAAGTGGACACAAACCTCCCCGAGGTATCACCTAGGGAACTGCCTTTAACATCCGTTAAAGGTAATGAGCTAACATGTGCCGCGCGTTTACCCATAAGAACGTTAAAAACTTGGGTTTGGGCGTCGGGTTAGTAGCCCTCCCCTAGAAAAAACAGCAGTTCTAGGAGAAACGTCTTTTCCGCAGGAAAAAGAGAGATGGAAAAGCAGGAGTGTGAACAAATCGAGATGTACAGGAGACAGAATGAAGTCAGAAAATTCTACCAAACATCAAACTGATGGCTTTGGAACTGGCACATCCTCCTGTAGAGACCAGCAAGGTAATCTGGTAACTGATACAGATAGTGTGCTAAGGATATGGAAACAGCATTTTTCCAAACTGTTGGTACCCAATAGTAGCGAAGTCGACGAAGATATCACAGATCCAATCCCAGAAGATGGTATTGAATGTATACCACCCGGCCAAAATGAGGTAAAGACAGCAATAAACCGGCTGAAGAATAATAAGGCAGCAGGAGCTGATGGCCTACTAGCCGAGCGGTTTAAAACCGGAGGCGACACGCTGATAAGGTGTATGTATCAGCTAGTTAGCTCCATCCCGACGATTTTAACCTGAGCATCCTGTGTCCCGTCCATAAGAAAGGAGATAAGACTTTATGCTCCAACTATAGAGGCATAAGTCTTCTCCCTATTGCCTACAAGATAGTGTCAGGGATATTGTGCGAACGACTAAAGCCCATGGTCAACGAAATTATTGGACCACATCAATGCGGCTTTAGACCTGGCAAGTCCACCATTGACCAGATATTTACCCTGCGGCAAATCCTGGAGAAGACCCAAGAGATGCAGATCGACACCTACCACCTTTTTGTCGATTGTAAAGCAGCCTTCGACAGCCCGCTAGGTTCAAAGGTATTTTAAGCCATGTCTGAATTTGGTATCCCCGCAAAGCTCATTCGGCTTTGTAAAATGACTCTAACTGACACAAGATCTTCAGTTAAAATAGGAAAGAACCTCTCCGAAGAGTTTTGTACCAAAAGAGGTTTCAGACAAGTAGACATCCTGCTGGAAAATGTTATACGAGAGGCAAACGTCAAAAGAAGTGGCACAATCTACACCAATAGCCACATGTTACTTGCTTATGCTGATGATATAGACATCATGGGACGATCAGTAAAGGAAGTAACTGATACCTTTATGAAGGTCGAAGGAGAATCTGCTAAAGTGGGTCTGGCGGTAAACGGCGAGAATACCAAGTTGATAATGTGGACGCGCAATGCGTCCATTGAGATCGGACCAACTGTTGAAGTTGGTTCCTATAATTTTGAGGTAGTAAAAGACTTCGTGGTGGAATGGTATGCACACCCGCCTTGCACACTTAAGGTCGTGGGTTCAATTCCCCGGCCAGGCAACATCAAAATACTTTTCAACGGTGGCAAAATACCCCTTAGTAATGTTGGCGACATTTCCTGAATATTTCAGCCATGTAAAACTTCTCTACAAAAGTGGTATATTAGACACGCCGTTCGGACTCGGCGATAAACTGTAGGTCCCATATCATTGAGCTAATATGAATCGGGGTGCACTCATTGATATGAGAGAAGTCTCCCATGTCCCTTATGGGATGTTTGTGGAACAATTACACTATGCAACACTGAAAATGCAAACACCTTCTAGTATGAATTTTTTGAAAGTACATATTTAGACTATAAAAACCCTGGTAGGGTTTTGCCCTGTCAGATCCAGTCCGGATTTTATGGCCTCTTCTAAACCGGGCTAAATCTACACTTTTTTGCATTTATCAGGCATTTATCTCAGAAACGAATTGGAATTTGGTCTTGCTGTCTTTAGCAATATTGTAGCCCTAAACTAGTAGAACTTATCTTTTGAAGAAACCACATAAGAAAAACTCCATCTAGGGCATCAAAATCTATAAAATATAGAAAATTTTACATAATTGCTGAAATTCTGGTCAGTATCGGCTAAACTATTGGGAGTTGAACCAAGTAACCTTTTGCAAAAATCTTCCAAATAAAGTTCTCAACAATTCTTTAGAACATTCTGAAACACTAAAATGCTTGCTTCATGTTGTTCCAGCGGTATTTTGGATCATATCTTTTACAACACGTATTTCAAACATTTTACAACAATAACATGTTCTGAAGAGTTGTGTATTACATTCCAGGGAATATTTTTGCAAAAGATAATATTCAGAAAAAATTAACGGTTTTGGAGATACGGTGTGAAATGTATAAAAATTGTGGAATTTTTGCATATACAGTGTTGGTCACAGAATTAGCACACCCCTTTGGGGCAAAATGATTTCAGTCAGCGAAGAGTTTTGATAGGGCAAATTGAAATATTTTCGTAAACAAAATCCTTTTCTATAATGTATTTAACAGATTTAATGATATAAGCGAATAGTATTACCGGTGGTTTTTTGAAAATAGAAGTTTTGTGAAGACGCCCAAATTGTCAAGGGGACATATAATTAGCACACCCTAAGATTTTTTAATTTAATTCAATTAATATACAAAAATTAATTTGTATTGAAGGTAATTCATATTCAAAACGTATTGAACAAATTATTTTTTTAAAGAAAAAATAATTTATCACCCCGGAATCTCAAAATATATCCCAATAGCGGACCATTTTTCGTAATGTACACTTAAACGTCAGAAAGTCGCCAAAACTTTAAAAACAAATGTACAATTGGATCTGAAATTATTGGAATTGTTAACCGATTACCGAAATTTAAATATAAAGTGGAACATTTTTTTAAAAAGTGTTTAAGGCCAATGATTCATTCAAGAAAATTTTCGATTTGGAAGGGGTTTATAGAAAGAAGATCAAAAAATGCACCCCTATGTGAAGAAGGATCAACTTATAACACCATTTGTTATTCAAAATTACACGTCTGAATAACACCAAAGACCTATCACTACAAAACTGTCAACAAAGCACTAGATGAACACGTAGCACATGAGTATGTTTAAAGGTATAACTCCTTTCTAACAATAAAGGATTTTGAGGTTTGCTGAAATTGTTTAAAATCCATGAAAGTAGGCATATAGTATTCAAGATAACTGTTTTCTGGATTATTGAATGTAAATTTAATCGTTTTAAGCTCAGGGAAACATGTTATCTTTCGGTCTCACTAGACTATCTCCCATTTGCCTTATGTTTAGAAAGTTATTGAAATTTGCGTAGGTCCCACGGAGATGAACATAGGTTTATCGCGGCATACATCACGACATATCAGTATCATTCAGTCCAGATGGATAAGTACTTATAAAATCAATAGCTCAAAGCATCATATTACAGTTTTTTAATGCAAATTTTTCTGTCAAACGGACTTTACAGATGCACACTGCTGGTGGGTACATCACACTATACGCAAGTTTACAAAGATGAACAAGAACATGATGTTTTATTTGATGTTTCTATGAACTACTTGCCTCAATGAATTTGTTTACATGTGAAAAAATCGATAAAAACACTAAAAAACTGAAATTTCCATCAGTCCTTGGGACCCAAGGTGTACCCCATATAATTCCTTTCTGACACTGAAATTTCGGAAACTGGAGGAGAGTATAACTAGCAGACTGGAACTTATTCCCAAACGAAAGGGATTTAAAACTGAATATGGACGAAAATATAGACACTTTTCACAATATTAGTGATTCTTTTAAGGTGTGCTAATTACGTGTCCTGTGAATTTAGGACATTTTTTACATTTTTGGAGGTTATTCAAATTTACAGTTATGTTTCAGTTTCTGTATTGCGTTGTATTCTTTAAGCATGCAACTGAGAATATATTAGTACAAATACTTTATTTAATACAACTATTTTTGAAGGGCTTTTTAGGAAGAATAAATGTTGGTAGTGGGGTGTGCTAATTGTGTGACCAACACTGTATTTTGAAATTTGAGGCAATAAATGTAGTTTTTCGAGTTCATTATTTCTCCAAATAATTTATTCTTGTTCTTATCTACAAATTTGCTTCAGAGGTCAGAAGAAGATTCGCATTGGTTTCAGAGATATAGCCCGAATTTCTTTAAAACCTCAATATTTAACCATGTTTAGATGGGACCATAAAATCCGAGCTGGATCTGACACAACAAAACCCAACTAGAGTTTCATATCGTTTGGGTCTGTACTTTCAAAAAATCCTCAGTTCGAATTGTTTGCACAAGATCACCTTAAAAATGTTGCACAGTGTTATAAAAGACTTCGTATACCTCGGCACCGTTGTAAACACAACAAACAACATCAGTTGTGAAATAAGAAGAAGAATTGCATTGGCCAACAGATGCTACTTTGGCTTAAGTAAGCACTTCAAAAACAAAGCCACAACTCGTCAAACAAAAGTAACGCTTTACAAAACACTCATACTACCCGTTCCGAAGCCTGGGTACTTGCGCAAGCAGATAAGGCAGTGCTTGGTATGTTTGAGAGAAAAATTATTCGAAAGATCTACGGACCAATCTACGTTGACGGTGAATATCGACGTCGTATGAACCACGAGATGTGTCTGCTATACAACGACATCAATATAGTTCAACGTATCGAAATGCAGCGATTGCGTTGGCTAGGCCATATCATAAGAATGGGCGATGATGAACCCGCTAAAAAGGCGTATAAATTCGAGCCACATGGCGGTGCACGCAGAATTGGCGGGCCAAAGAATAGATGGCGCAAACAAGTGGATGAAGAGATGACAAGGCGCGGTATTCCAGAAAGCGAAGCACTAAACAGAGAGAATTGGAGATCTTTTCTTAGTTCGGTCTATGGAACAAATGTTCTGTAATGGGCCAGCTACTCGTAAGTAAGTCCTTTTGATAGATATTGTGCCCACCAGTCATTTCAGTTGGTCTGAAAGCATGGGCTTGCCCACGAAAACCCGTCGTAATGGCAGCGAATAAAAGTTGTTACAACAAATATTAAAACGATTCAATAGCAGGCCTTAAACCGCATTTTTCCGAAATTTTGTGTGAGAGGTACCCGAATGTACCTTATCTATGTCTCGAAATATAACGATGTGCAAAGTATGTACCAAATACTATCTTCGAGAGTTATCGAGTGCCCAATTTTAGTGAAAAGCTTTGAACTTTTGTGGGGAAGGTACCTAAAGCGGTGGACTGATATGCCTCATCTTCGAACTTAAATTTAGTTCGGACAAAATATTACGATGACCAAATTTTGGACCCAATCTGCAGATCCGTTCGAAAGATATCGTGCGCTCCAATCACTACTCTTGGTGCCATGGAGTTTTTTTACAACTTCGTGCTATTTTCTCGGGAAATATGGACTTGCCCCTGATAAAACCTGTACTGCCGTAATGGGCGCAGCAAATACAAGTTGTTACAACAAAAATCAAAGCGATTCGAGCGCAGGTCCTAAACTGAACTTTTCCGAAATTTTGTGTGGGAGGTGCAAAGAGTGGACCGATGGAGTCCATATTGGAACCTCATCTATGTCTGGTAGAAATTTCACGAAGTGTAAAGTATGGATCAAATCGGTAACTACCTTTAAGAGCTATCGTGCGCACACAATTTCCGAACATTTTCGAACTTTTTGGCCCATCTTCGAACTTTAACAAAGTTTGGACAAAATATTATGAAGGCCAAATTTTGGACCAAATCGGTTCATCCGTTCGAGAGTTATCTTGCGCACCAGCCAGACACACGGACAGACGGACGGACATTGCTAAATCGACACCAAATTGTCTGAAACGGATTTCGTCCAAACATACTTGGGGTCTAAAACCGTTATTTCGATGAGGCACATTTTGCCCGTATGAAAGTGCATATACCCTAGTTAGCATAAATGCTAAGGGTATAAATACTGGCATCAGTAAAAATTTCAAAACCTACGGTATTGAAAAAAAAAACAAACATTTTTGGAAATATAGAACTGTGTTTTATCTCGGACCACCAAAATAAACAAATCTTGTAAGAATATGTGGCAGATGACGCTTATAGATCATTGTTTAAAGCATAATTTTGTTTCTTTTTTCATTACATATTGCATTTTTAAAGGCTAGGTTTGGTTTAAAGTTTAAGACATTTATTTTTACATGAAGAAATGCTGGTGTGATTATGCAAATTTTGTCTTGTTTAAAGTTCCATATACTGACACCGATTTGAAACCTTATAAACCACGGTACTCGTTGGTACAATAAATAAAAAGAAAGAGTGGACTGTAATATAATTTGAAAGAAGAAAAGTTCGATGACAGAGAAGCCGCTCCACAGCCGATATGTCTGAAGAGATTCTACCAAAGGCGACACATGCATGTCACATAGTGGTGGTTGTGTGGGTTCGAATCTTCGGCTTTCCTTTTTCACTTGCAAAAATAAACGGTCATTAATCTCGATTCCAACGAGAAATTAATTAAGATTAATATTAAAAATGACATTAGGCAAAATTTTCAAACAAAAAATGTAATTTCAAAGCAAATTCATTACAGAATCAAATAAATTGGACAGAATCAAATAATTGACAATTAAATTTGAACTTCAATTGTTCTTCTGATTTTTTACCATATTCCGGAAAAATGTCTTCTTACAATCCTGTGTTTTGAATTCATTAGCCACCTGGTATGAACCTAAACATTACAATTATGGTAAAAATTGATTTAAGGACTCTGATTATAAAACTTTCAAGTATGGTTAGTACAACAACAAAACCCAACAAAATTTACATAATAATATTTTTGTTTGAAACTACCATCCATAATAAAGTAATAAAAAGTGTACATCTGTTGCTTACAACAAATAAGTCATATCATAAATAACTTAATTCCCGATTTTCCATTTTTTAATGCCTCTAAACTCCACAAATGGTGATAATCCATAAATATAATTGTCAGATTACTTGAATAAAAATGTCATTAAATTCCTTGTAATCTCAACTTATGTACAAAACAAAAGATATTGAATCTTTTTGTCTGAAATGAAAGAATATTATTTATTGAAATCAATAATGCGAAACAAACAAAAAAATGCTAAGAAACGTTTTGTAATGAATGTCGTCCATGTGTAAGTCTCCTCCAATTGGTATGCATGCCTCCGTATGTTTTCCGGGAAAATCAATCAAAATCAAAACAGCATCTGATAACGGTCGATGATGGCACCCACCTACATGAAACCACTCGAGCGCACACAGCCATCCACAATTGGACAAAAAATCGATTTTTGATTTGTGATTCATAAAACAAAACGTGTTTGAGTCATAAACAGAGCTTAGTGTAAATAAATTGATTACACAGATATGATGGACAAGTTTTAATTAGTTTGGGTTGATAATAAATAAATATACTTTAATTGACCTCTCCTTTTTAAAGAAACTTTTTTGTTAAATGTCTTTCCATACAATACCCTAGTAAAATATAAAATATAAAACAATATCTTTATAAATAATATCGTTCGTTGGTAATGGCATCAGCTGAGAAAGGCTGGACCGATTTGCATAATTCTTTTTTTGAAATGTTCGCCATAACCCAACTTAGGTTTTTATGCAAAGAAAATTTGAACGCTCCCATTAATATTTTGCGCAATATTAAAACAAGGTCTAAGATGGGCAATATCTGTATACTCTTTCGGGTACCTCCGTCACAAAATTTCGGAAAGTGGAGTTTAGGACCACCTCTCGAATCGTTTTGATTTTTCTTGCAGTATGTTGCGCTGAAAGCCCCTATTATGATGGTAAAAGTTTTTAAGAGGCAAGCCCATACTTCCCGAGAAAATTACCCGAAAGCTGTAAACAACTCCTATGGCCAGCATGTTGGCTCGACGAAGCTCATCACGCTCATCATTTGCCAATTCCGTCGCCTCTGCTGGGAAATTTGGTCTTACTTCGGGTATTCGACCAGCAGGTATATGGCGAGCGGCTGCAGCATTGATGATGTCTCGGAACGTCCTTTTCGCTACCCGAAGATCAGAAGGATTGGGCAGTTCTCTAAAGCGGTGATTGGTGAACTCTCTGAAACTCGGCCAATCAGTTTTCCTATGATTGACGAACGTGCGGCGTTCAGAGGTGATGAAATCGGGTGGTCTGCTAATGCAGACAGTTATGGGGAGATGGTCTGATCCAAGGGAAATGACGGGTTGCCAGGTGACGTCATTTGTCAGACCAGGTGACACAATGGTTATGTCTGGCGTACTGTGTGACACTCTCCTCGAATTCTGGTAGGGGCGTCCTCATTATAAAAACACACGTACACTGAGGTGGCACCCCCGCTGGCCGGAACGCTAATGTTGTGTTGTGCCGGGTCAATCCGGTACGAAAGAACCCGCTGCTGTAAGGATCCTTTGGACATTTGTCCCCGCCTGGGATAACGATCTTGGCGCGATGCGGGGGCTAGACGTCACAATGTTCCACTCAGCTTCTTATAGTGTTGATCTGGGGGTTGTGACCGACCAAAGGTTATCCACATCTACTGTCACAAACCAATACAGTGCACTGAACACCCACAGTGTATCTTTGGAATGTGTGACACATATTTGATAGTGATCTCCTACCAAATAAAAAATTGCTGAGATCCCCTAACAGCGCGATGTTAAGCGACCACGTACCCATCGGTGTTCTCAAGGTTTGCAGTTAGGGTACCAACTGTATTTAAACGGAGCCTCGTTGATACCTGGGCGTCTCAACGAGTAATTGTCATGTCCTTGCCGTGGTAAGGAGGCTATGCCGCGGTAGACCTCAGCTCCCCCCAAAACAAAATCTCATGGATATTCGAAATTTAAACAAAAAAACTAAAAAACTAAAAAACTAAAAAACCAAAAACCCAAAAACCTCAAATGAGCCTTCGACTGATGTAGGTGTGGATGCCTTGGCACCCTCAGTCTTCACACTCACAAGTACAACCTCCTCATTATCCCTGACAATTGCGAATATGGACATTGACAACGATTCCCCTAACGTTACGGCCAGCAGCTCTAACTCTGCTACAAATAGTACTGGTAATGGCACTCATGGCACTCTATTCCTGTAAGAATTCCATTGGGAAAAGCTGGGGATTGAGACCACAGATCATACACTGGCTGTATGTAACCGTGGTTCTGCCCATACTTACCTATGGTGGACTGGTAGGGTGGCAAGCTCTTGGGAACAAAGCGTTACTCTCCAAATTATCGAGTGTACAAAGAACCGCATCACTGCTGATTACCGGATCGATTAAATGCACTCCTCAAGCTGCTTTAAACGTCATCCTGGATCACCAACCTCTGGATATCCTTATCCAGTTTCAGGCGGCGAGAACTGCTTTTAGACTCCGGGAGTCAGGGCGTTGGCGTGGTTCACACTTTGGAAACTCGAATGTCCTAAAACTAGTTGATAGTCGACTTGAGTTAGGTGACAATGGTTGCGTAAGCGACTATGGCTGAGGGCTGAGTGCATATCTCCTTTGGGCGGTCTGGCAATTTACACAGACGGGTCCAAGATGGAAGAAGGTACTGGCGCTAGCGTCTACTGCGAGAATCCACTAATAAAAAACTCATACAAGCTTGACGATAATTGTAGTGTTTTTCAGGCGGAGATTCTTGCTATCATGAAAGCAGCTGAATTGGTGAAATGGCTTGAAGGCAGTCTTACAGGACCGGTGACTATATATGTCGATAGTCAAGCGGCCCTCAAGGCTCTCAAGTCACGAACCATAAATTCAAGAGCTATTCTTGATTGTAGGAGAGCTCTGCAGGATATACACGATATCGTAAAGCTATGATGGGTTCCGGGTCATAGCAACATCATGGGAAACGAGGTAGCAGATGAACTGGCTCGAGGTGGCTCTAGGTCTATCGACTTATCAGTTAATGAAACCGTCCGACCACCGATGTGCCATTACATCGGAAACTTCGGGAGATCTTCAATGAGAAAGCACATCAAAGATGGCTATTGGAACCTGGTTGTAGGGTATCCAAGGCAATCTGGCATGTGGTTTCTCGTCGAAGAACGGCTTCCCTCCTCTCACTTGATAAGTTAGGGATGAAAATCGCGGTGGGACTTATAACAGGTCACTGCAGAGTGAGGTCCCTAACTTCAAAATGGTACGACAGTGGCATTGATTACTGCAGACTATGTGAAGACGCGGAGGAGATAGAGACTGTCGAACATCTGCTTTGTAGGTGTCCCATGTTGCAAACAAGGAGATACCGTACACTAGACAGATATGAGATAGACACTCTAACCTTCCTGTCTAACATAGATCCCATCGTCCTACTCAACTTTGCCAGACATCTAGCATGGATTGGCAAAGGCCCTTAACAAGCCTTAATAATCAGACTCTTTTCACTTTTCCAGATAACTCCTTGGCGTCAATCTCTACATCTCCCACAATCACCATCATCTCATCATCTCTATCCTATCATCCTCATCTCATCAAGCTGCATCAACATTCTATCATATCCTTCATCTTAAATCATCTCAACAACACACCTCCATCATCTTTAAATCATCATCTCCATCATCTTTAAAGCCATAATCTTTAACCTACACCGGATGATCACAATGGACCAACGGTCTCCGAGTGAAGCAGTCACCTATGCTAATAGAGGGATGCGCATCCTAAAACCTAACCTAACCTTTGTACTCCTTGTGGACCTGTTTACAGCGATATTATGTTCTTTTTTGTAGGCAAGTACATGTTACTTGATATAATGGTCCAAAAGTGCTAAATTATATGGTGACCAACTAAAATGACTGATGGGCACTATATATATTCAGAGAAATGACTCCTAAAATAAGAACCATTTTCATTCCTTTAGGTACCTCCCCCGCAAAACGTTTGCTTTAGTCCAAATCTATATTTTTGTCGGCTCATACGCCCAAAATTTTGAAAACCCCTTGAAAAAAAGTGTTTCAATTCACACAGACTGAGGGTATATCTCTGTCGGCAAAGATGACTTATACTTTTTTACTTGTATAATTTTCACGCACTATCGAATTTTTTAATTTACTTTTCATTTTCATTTATTTCCTAATATTGTTTTATTTCATAAATTTAATTTCTATTTTTTTCGTTGTTTTATTTATTTTTATAATTTAAATGTTTTTTTATTTTATTTTTTGAATTTTTGGTAAACTTAATGTTTTTTATTTTAATATATTTTTTTATGTTGTTTTAATTAATTTATTTTATAATTTTATTATTTTTTAATTCATTTTCATTAATTTCCTAAGATTGTTTTTATTTCATTAATTTAATTTCAATTTTATTTTCGTTGTTTTATTTATTTTTATAATTTAAATGTGTTTTATTTCATTTTTTGAATTACATATAAATTTTTGGTAAACTTAATTTTTTTAATATTTTTTATTTTGTTTTAATTTAATTTATTTTATCATTTTATTATTCTTTAAATTAATATGTGTTTTTAATTTTATTTAATTTTTATTTTTTTAATTTTATTATTTTTTTTTAATTGCTTTGAAAACCTGGGTTAAATAATTTGAACATTTTTAAAACCTATATCGAAAAACTTAGTTTCGCAGTAGAATTTTTAACTCATGTGTATATGCTTACTTACTTACTTAGCTGGCCTTTTACAGAACATTTGTTCCATAAGCCGAACTAAGAAAAAATCTCCAATCCTCTCTGTTTGCTGCTGTATTTTCCCAATCTGGGATATGTAGCTTTGTGATATCTCGTTTCACTTGTTCGCTCCAACGAAGCTTTGGCCTTCCAGATCTGCGAGAACCTCCATGCGGCCCGTATTTATACGCATTTTTAGCGGGTTCATCATCACTCATTCTTATAACATGGCCTAGCCATCGCAATCGTTGTATCTCGATTCGTTCAACTATATTGATTAGAGTGGGGCGATTTGAACATCATCACGGGCGCCTGGAGTTTCTGATTCTTGGGATTGTACTGAGCAAAAAAGTCAACTAGACCATATGTCTACGGTGAAAATCGAGCCCCCGGATTTTGACTTGAAGTGTTTTTTCAAGGATTTTTGGACATTTTGGCATATAACAACCAAACCACTGAGATTTTCGATCCAACACAAAGACAACAATTGTAGCCAAGACAATAATAAAGAACTCTCTTGTACATCGCAAAAGCATTGGAACGCTCCTTCAGGTAGTTATGGCCTCGAGAAGGTGCACATTTTTCGGAAAATATCGATAAACGACACTGTGCTACAAAATGGAACTCAAAGTCAGTGGGTGGAAAATTTCTTTTGGAGATGAAAGCCCTTGGTGAGTGTACTGAGAACCAAAAATGAAATTTTCACCATAGGTCAAGTTTCCGAGATATTGCGTGATTAATGGTTTAATTTTGGCTCCTTAATTTGTGAACAAATAGCTTTATATCTCTCTAAAGCGCTATTGTAGCTTCATTTTGACATTACATGTCTTCAGTCAAATCGAATGGTGAATCTTTTGGTAGAATATTTCATCCCTCTAACTCAATTCCTTTCATGTCCTTTTCGTCCTTTATTTTTTGAACCGTAGGAAAAGTACCACAAGGCGAGATTTTACAGCATCCAAATATTCTACAAAAATGTTGTTCAGAAGATTTTAGGTACAGTTCTCATTGATGACCAATCGACATTTCCCCGTTCTCATGGTCCCTTTTGACATGTTACCGGTTTTTGTTCAGAAAAGTATGTTTTGTTTTTATGTATATTCGTTATTGGTCTGTGGTGCTTCTGAAATACTTACCATAAATAGCTCTTGTAATGACGAACACGTTAATAAGAAATTTTATTGGAGGAAAGATCCGGTTATCTAAATTTTTGAACCGGATATTCTGATATCAAAACCGAATTTGGAACCGGTTTTAAGTATCCGATTAACCGTATATGTATATCATTACAAAGCTAATAAAATGGTCAATCAAATGACAGCAAGTAGCTGATTACAACATTGTTGGTTACGAAGCTATAACAAAAAACGCGTTCTTAAACCAATTTTGATGTAAAATATCACTGGGTTCTTTTTGGCGATGAAAGTCGATTAAGATAATATTATAAATCTGGAAAGGCAGTTATGCCATAGGTCAAACTTTGGAGTTATGACGAGATGAATTTGTGTTATGTTGTTTTTTTTTTATCATGCACTTAAAGTTCATCAAGAATGAATTAATTTCGCCATAACTCATTTTTTCATTTTTCCATAGCGCAGAATTATAAAATGTTCTATTTCTTATTTTTCCTACATTTTATCCAAAACTATAATGTTTTTTGTTTTGTTCAATATTTATTTTGAAAAGCTTCGTAACCAGCAAAGTTGTAATCAGCTACTTGCTGTCATTTGATTGGCCATTTTATTAGCTTTCTAATGATATACATATTCGGTTTATCGGTTACTTAAAACCGGTTCCAAAATCGGTTTTAATATCAGTATATCCGGTTCAAAAATTTAGATAACCGGATCTTTCCTCCAATAAAATTTGGTATTAGCGTGTTCGTCATTACAATAGCTATTTATGGTAAGTATTTCAGAAGCACCACAGACCAATAACGAATATACATAAAAACAAAACATAGTTTTCTGAACAAAAACCGGTAAAATGTCAAAAAGGGACCATGAAAACGGGGAAATATCGATTGGTCACCAATGAGAACCATACCTAAAATCTTCTGAACAACATTTTTGTAGAATATTTGGATGCTGTAAAATCTCGCCTTGTGGTACTTTTACTACGGTTCAAAAAATAAAGTACGAAAAGGACATGAAAGGAATTGAGTTAGAGGGATAAAATATTCTACAAAAAGATTCACCATTCGATTTGACTGAAGACATGTAATGTCAAAATGAAGCTACAATAACGCATTAGAGAGATATAAAGCTATTTGTTCACAAATTAAGGGGCCAAAATTAAACCATTAATCACGCAATATCTCGGAAACTTGACCTATGGTGAAATTTTCATTTTGGGTTCTCAGTACACTCACCAAGGGCTTTCATCTCCAAAAGAAATTTTCCACCCACTGACTTTGAGTTCCATTTTGTAGCACAGTGTCGTTTATCGATATTTTCCGAAAAATGTGCACCTTCTCGAGGCCATAACTACCTGAAGGAGCGTTCCAATGCTTTTGCGATGTACTAGAGAGTTCTTTATTATTGTCTTGGCTACAATTGTTGTCTTTGTGTTGGATCGAAAATCTCAGTGGTTTGGTTTTTATATGCCAAAATGTCCAAAAATCCTTGAAAAAACACTTCAAGTCAAAATCCGGGGGCTCGATTTTCACCGTAGACATATGGTCTAGTTGACTTTTTTGCTCAGTACAATCCCAAAAATCAGAATCTCCAGGCGCCCGATAACACTTTTTTCCTTCCATACAAATCGCCCCGGCCTAATATTGATGTCATTGTATAGTTGATACAGCTCGATGTTCATACGACGCCGATATTCGCCGTCAACACAGGTTGGCCCGTAGATCTTTCGAAGAATTTTTCTCTCAAACACACAAAGCACTGCCTTATCTGCTTGAGCAAGTACCCATGCTTCGGAACCATACATTAGCACGGGTAGTATCAGTGTTTTGTACAGTATTATTTTTGTTGGACGAGAGGTGGCTTTATTCCTAAACTGCTTACTCAGCCCAAAGTAGCATCTGTTAGCCAACACTATTCTTCTTCGTATTTCACAACTGATGTTATTTGTTGTGTTTATGGCGGTGCCGAGGTAGACGAAGTCCTTTACTACCTCAAAATTATAGGTACCAACATTCGCAGATGGTGCGGTGTTTATGGACATATTACGCGTCGATACCATCAACTTGGTTTTTACGCCGTTTACTGCCAGACCAACTTTAGCAGATTCTCTTTCGACTTTTGTAAAGGTGTCAGTTACTTCCTTTACCGATCGACCCATGATGTCAATGTCGTCGGCATAAGCCAGTAACATGTGGCTGTTCGTGTATATCGTTCCATTTCTTTTGACCTTCGCGTCTCGTATGACCTTTTCCAGCAGGATGTTGAATAGATCACACGACAGGCCGTCTCCTTGTCTGAAACCTCTTTTGGTAGTAAACTCTTCGGAGAGGTTCTTTCCAATTTTAACTGAGGATCTCGTCTCAGTTAATGTCATTCTACAAAGTCGAATGAGCTTTGCAGGAATACCAAAATCAGACATGGCTTGGAACACCTTTGAACGTATAGGGCTGTCGAATGCTGCTTTATAATCGACGAAAAGATGGAAGGTGTCGATCTGCATTTCTTGGGTCTTTTCCAGGATTTGTCTCAAGGTAAATATCTGGTCAATGGTGGATTTGCCAGGTCTAAAGCCGCACTGATAGGGTCCAATAATTTCATTGACCATAGGCTTTAGTCTCTCACACAATATGCCAGATACTATCTTATATGCAATAGGGAGCAGACTTATGCCCCTATAATTGGAGCACACAGTCTTATCACCCTTCTTGTGGACTGGACGTAGGATGCTCATGTTCCAATCGTCGGGTACGCGTTCTTCCTGCCAGATGGTGCTAACTAGCTGATGCATACACCTTATCAGCGTGTCGCCTCCGGTTTTGAACAGCTCGGCTGGTAGGCCATCTGCTCCTGCCGCCTTATTATTCTTCAGCCGGTTTATTGCTGTCCTTACCTCATCTTGGCTGGGCGGTATACATTCAATACCATCATCTGGGATTGGATCTGTGGTATCTTCGCCGTCTTCACTGCTATCGGATACCAACAGTTTGGAAAAATGTTCTTTCCATATCCTGGGCACACTATCTGTATCAGTTACCAAATTACCTTGTTGATCTCTACAGGAGGATATTCCTGTACCAAAGCCATCAGTTTGATGCTTCACTCTTTGGTAGAATTTTCGGACTTCGTTCTGTCTCCTGTACATCTCCATTTGTTCACACTCCCTCTTTTCCATTTCTCTCTTTTTCCTGCGGAAAAGACGTTTCTCCTCTCTCGTTTTCTCCCGATACCTCTCTCGTGCGCTACGCGTTGCTACTGATTGTAAAGTAGTCCTATATGCCGCATTTTTTTCTTCGGTAGCAGCACGGCACTTCTGGTCATACCACGGATTCTTTGGTGGAGGTCTCTGGTATCCAAGTACTGATTTTGCGGCTGTTAGCATGGAGTGGGCAATATTTTGCCATTGTGCTGATATGTTATCGGGACGAGAAGCGCTATCATTAAGCAATTGGGTCAGTTGAGTGGAATATGCTGTGGCTATCTGTTGTGTTTGCAGCTTGGCGATGTCCAACTTTCGTGTTGTGTCTGTCCGTGCTTTATTTGCAACGTTTAGACGGGTACGCACCTTTGCTGCAACGAGGTAATGGTCCGAATCTAAGTTTGCTCCTCGGAACGATCGTACATCCAACACGCTCGATGAATGTCTTCCATCTATCACAACGTGATCAATTTGATTTATTGTTCTTTGGTCTGGAGACAGCCAAGTGCCCTTATGAATATCGAGATGCTTAAATCTGGTACTGCTAACTACCATGTTTTTTGCCGCTGCGAAGTCTATCAGCCTCATTCCATTGTCTGATGTTTCACTATGTAGACTGAATTTCCCAACTGTTTGTCCAAAGATATTCTCCTTTCCAATTTTGGCATTAAAATCGCCTAGAACAATTTTAATGTCATGGGCAGGACAACGGTCATATGTTTCTTCTAAGCTCTCGTAGAATATATCTTTGGTCTGTTCGTCCTTGTCTTCGGTTGGGGCATGAGCGCAGATAAAGCTGATGTTGAAGAATTTTGCTTTAAATCGAATTGTAGCAAGTCTTTCATTCACTGGGGTGAAGCTGGAGACCAGATGTTTTAACCTCCGACCAACTACAAAACCGCAACCAAACTCATGCTTTGTGTCATGGCAGCTATAATACAGTGCGTCACCTTTAGGTGTTGTTGTGACATCTTTCCCAGTCCATCGTATTTCCTGTATGGCAGTAATATCGGCTTTGTACGTCTGCCAATGCGAAGACTGCACCTTCTCTATAAAGAGTGCGAACATTCCAAGTGCAGATTCGTAGATCATGGTCCTTAAAACGTTTGCGGGGTTCGTCAACTTTAGAGGGGTTTGTTTTTCTTTTCTTTCGTTTTTTCATAGTAGGCTGTTTTTTTTCTAGGGGAGGGTTACTAACCCGACGCCCAATCCCAAGTTTTTAACGTTCTTATGGGTGAACGCGCGGCACATGTTAGCTCACTACCAAGACCAAGGGACCAAGATAAATCCAGGGCTTTGCCATGTTAAAACCGGTCAGGACCGTTCCTTGGTATCTTCCATCCCCTCATGCAGAATGCAAAATAAATCTGTCTGTGTAAGGTCCATACTTATAATCCGTATAATTTGCTATTTTTCATATCTCGGGGAATATACGTACATCATCGTTCCACTTCAAAATAAAAGATATAATGAACATTTGATAAAGAGGGCATTAAATTCAGCAAGTCATACTTTTCGCCACACACACAAAATCAGTCATCAAACCAAATCGCAGATGTCTTATTTTTGACAAGGTTAATGTCATGCTGTTTACAATTGTTGTTACATTTCATATGTCACTTTTTTACGCAAACAAATCTATGAAACTTTGTAATCAAACAAAAAATCATAATAGATTAAAGAAGGCATACCATAGTTTTGTTAAAGGAGATTGCAAAATGCATTACATTAACACACGTTTTTTGGTAAATTCACGTAGGCATCTTTCTTCTCAATTCAATTTGACTTTAATTGTAAAGAAGGTCACATCATACAAATATCCATGGTTTCGTGGTTAAACACCCACATGGCTCACACAACAAACATACAATTACCGGGGTCTACTGGCGTAGTAAGCGAGCAGCAGTGAAATCGCATCCCATATCTTCTGGCTGTTTTTAATTTCGAATATTTTGTTTTCTTAGCATAATTTATGATCGTTACAAACATGTTGTTGTCTTCATCTGCTGCTTCTCCTGAGCTATTTTAGAGTTCTGTTTATGAATGACTTGCAAAAATACCCCATAGCAAACAAAATTGTCCATTGTCTTTGAAAAAAGTTAGGCGGAGTTTGATTAACTTCAATGTGACTTGGGTGTTGGATGTTTTGGAAATATGTATGTTCATAGCCATATGCTTGCATTTCATGATTTCAAGTGTTAGATTTTGTGATGAAATTCCATTCAAGTACCCACCACCACGGTGTGCTATGATACATTCATTTATCCATCCATCCGCCATAACATTTGCTCATACACTCTGCCAGTTGAGAGTTAGCGCTTCAAACGCTAGACACTTAACGTAAAAGATATCATTCCCATTTCAATTAAAATTCACTCTTTCTCATGATTTTATGTGTCAATATTACCACCTACACTAGGTACATCAGCTTATTGATCTTGACATTAAACCACAATTTTGTTAAATGTTTATGGCAAACATAAAAAATTGAAATGTTTATTGATAGATGAGTTGGAATTTTAAACCGAAATTTTAAACGATACTTTAGGACATCCTGTAAATTAGTATAAATTCCTTGTGGGCCAGTAAGACTTTTGGAAAACGCATATCCCTAAATCCTGCGGATACGATTAAAACTGCTGTCGAAAATTACACACAATATTTTGGGAGGAGCCTCATATCAGTGAACATGGAAGCAGTAGATAGAGCGACCATAACTGCTAGGTCACATGATCTGTTCTTGTTAAGTTACCTATCTATGGACATGAGTAGTGTCTCTAGAATCTTGTGTTACTGGCTATAGAAATAAGATCGGCCATTCAGTTGCTTAAGCATTACCATTGACATTCTGTGGGCTCCCAATGCATTTTGGATGGTGGTCGCTTCTCGACTGAGAGGGCCTTTATACGGCGTAGCATACTGCTCATGCCATGTCACTTTCGGAGTGCCCTATAAACTGTCACGCGATCGAAAGAAACAACCGCTCGATCACAAGTTCCCTGATTCGGTGGGAATTTAAGCGTAGCCCACTGTCCTGTAGCAATGTTTTTTTGCTTTTGGCGATCTAGCCACTTTTTCCGCTTTTGGTTGACATCAACAAGACTTTGGTATTCTGTACCCGTCGCCCCTGCTGGAAAATTTAGTATAATTTCGAGTATTCCACCAGCAAGTATGGCAAACATAAAAAATTGAAATGTTTATTGATAGATGAGATGGAATTTTAAACCGAAATTTTAATAAAAACCAGAAGGTACTTTAAGACTCCCCGTAAATAAGTATAAATTCCTTGTGGGCCAGTAAGACTTTTGGAAAACGTATATCCCTAAATCTCGCGGAGACGATTATAGGTGCTATTGAAAATTACACACAATATTTTGGGAGGAGCCCCATGGTTTGTACTGCTGGCGCTGAGTTGACTATCCCTGGCCGAGCTGGACTCGGGTCGTTCCGGAGCGTAGATTCGATTGTTGTTGTAGCAACGCATATATGTTCGTTCGTGTATTATTTCAGTTATCAAGTTCCTCTGTATCCAGACTCAAGAGTTCCGCAACCTGGACTGGTTGCGTCCATAAAGAATGAGGAGACAGGTGAGTGGGGTTAGATGGGCAGTTAAATAAATGCAGAGTATCGTGTGGTCCCAATTCACATGCTGGGCATATATTGGGTATCGTGGCGTCAATTCTGGCCCAATACGAATTGAGGCGACTGCATCGTCCGGATCTTAACTGAGCTAAAACCACTCGTGTTTGCCTTGGCAGCCGACGTTCTTCTGCTGCGAAGGATGGGGGATGGTCTCCATGTGCGGCATACACACTGTATCTTCGTACTGCTTGCGCAACCATGTTGGTGTGAATGCGATTCAAGCCTGCCTGATAGGCTCGTTGATCTAGCGGTTCTCTTTTATACCTTTGGACCTCTCTCTCTAGATCATGAAGGTCTCTCCTGACGTGGCTGGGTGGGGGGAGCCTGTCCATTAAATCGTGACAGGGATGCTCACTACGGTAACACCCAAGCAGGTACTGCATCGACAACATCTTAT
Source organism: Musca autumnalis (assembly GCF_047663935.1). NCBI lineage: Eukaryota > Metazoa > Arthropoda > Insecta > Diptera > Muscidae > Musca > Musca autumnalis. The sequence goes on from NW_027411644.1 coordinate 253,431,026, forward strand.
TGTGCTAACGCACCGGTAAAACCCTCGCCTCCTCATGAAGATGGTCCACTGGTGTCATAAGGAGGCACCCTGTTGCAGTCCTCAGGGCAGCATTCTGGCAGGTTTGAATCTTCTTCCACTGCGTTATGCTAACCTTTGCAGACCACGCTGGCGCCGCATAGCTTACCTCAGACCGGCCTATTGCATTGTAGGTGGTCAACAAGGTTTCTTTATCAGCACCCCAAGTGCTGCCGGCCAGCGACTTGAGAACCTTGTTCCTACTTCTGATCTTATTGCAAATAGCTGTGGCATGCGCCGACGACTTTAACATGCTATCGAACGTTACACCCAGTATTTTGGGGTAGTTAGTGGTCGGAATCAGTGCACCATCGACCAATATGTTCAGTGGGAGCCTCATCTCAGCCGTCCATGTGGTGAACAGCGTGGCTGTGGATTTAGCGGCGGATATTTTCATATTCCTCAGATGGAAGTACTGCACTAGGTCAGCTATGTACATTTAGACACATTCAGACATTTAACCTATCACATATCACGGCGCTCTTGAAACAATTTTAAATGGAAGGTGCTTACACCTTTGAAGTTTTTGCGGATTCTGAAACTACAATGTTCATAGATGAAAAAAATCAAAAAACAAAAAAATCGCCGGAGCGCTTTTTAAATAAATCGCGATTTAAGTTGACATTTATAGGGGTTGTTTAGGTTTTCACGATTTTGCTTGGAAACCACGAGTCCTTTCAGAATGGGACTAAAGAAAATGTCGTAGCTATGAAAATTCTTTACGAGATTGATCTTTGTGATAATTTCGTAGGTTTTACCGTTATTGAGATATAGAAGTTCAAATTGGGACAATGCACTGACTGTATCGCCCCCTTATAAAACAATGTCATGAAGGGTGCGCCTTAAGTAACTTTTGATGAAAACCGCTTACACAGGGAAAGTTTTTGTGAATTCTGAAACAGCAGTGTTCATAGATGAGAAAAATCCAAAAACAAGAAAAAATCGCTGTAGGGATTTTTAAATAAATCGCGGTCAAAATTCACATTTTTAGGTGTTTTTTAGGTTTTCACGATTTTGCTTGGAAGCCGCAAGTCCAATCGAAATAGAGCTAAAGAAAATGTTGTAGCTGTGAAAATTCTCTAGAGGATTGACCTTTATTGATTGTTCCCAGCCTGTACCATTTTTGAGATAAAGAAGCACAATTTACATTTTTAGGTTTTTTTGTTATAGTTTCGCGATTTTGCTTGAATACGGTAAGTCTTATCGATATGGGTCCTGAGAAAATCTTAAAGCTGTGAAAATTCTCTACAAGACTGGCTTAAGTAACTTATCCTAAGTTGTAACAATTTTTTAGATATATAAGTTTAAGTTGGGAATTTGCAGCCATGACATTGTTTTATAAGGAGGCGATACAGAATTGAATTGAATTTGAATTGTCCCAATTTGAACTTCTATATATCAAAAACGGTAAAACCAACGAGAATACCATACAGGTCAATCTTGTAGAGAATTTTCATAGCTACAACATTTTCTTTAGTCCCATTTTGATAGGACAAGCGGTTTCTAAGCAAAATCGTGGAAACCTTAACAACCCCTAAAAATGTTAACTTAAATCGCGATTTATTTAAAAAGCGCTCCGGCGTTTTTTTTTCGTTTTTTGATTTTTCTCATCTATAAACATTGTAGTTTCAGAATCCCCAAAAACTTCCGAGGTGTAAGCACCTTCCATTTAAAATTGTTTCAAGAGCACCGTGATATGTCATCGACGATAGGAGCCGACGCCAAGATCGTACAATCAACCGCATACATCACGATCTCTATGCCGTCTGGAGGGTGTGGAATTTCAGAAAGGTAGAGGTTAAACAGTTCCGGAGATATCACCCCGTCCTTGGGGAACTCCCTGTTTCACTCTACACATATAGTTGATTACCCAACGTTTCAAACATGGCTGAAGATAAGTTTTCTCTATATCCTCGAACAGCTTGGCATGGATGACGGTATCGAAAGCCTTCGACAGGTCAAGAGCCACCATGACTGTTCGGTCGCACGGCCTTTTCTGGTTCAGTCCTCTACTGATATGTGTGGATATGGCGTCTAATGCTGTTGTAGTACTATGCATTTTCCGAAATCCATGTTGATGTTGGGCAACTGGAAAACACCTTCTCATCGTGGGGAGGAGTAGCGCCTCTAGGATCTTTGCTACTGGCGACAGGAGTAAAATCCAACTTTCCAGGCATCTGGTACAACATGGGTGGCTAACGATAGGTTGAGAACACTTGTTAGATACTCAACTCCAGCTTCACCCAGCTGCTTAAGCATTACCATCGATATTCGGTGCGGACCCAACGCTTTTGATGATTTAGCGTTTCGGATGGCATCTGCAACATCGCTAATCGTAAATTGTGGTGGTACCTCCTCGGCTGGAAGAGCTCTTCTAATACGGCGTAGCACACTTGTATTCGCCCTATCACTCTCGGGGTGCTCTATGAACTGCCGGTTAAAATAACACGCGCACCTCTTTGGGTCAGTTACTGTCACACCGTTGAAAGTAATAGCCGTTCTGTTATTCGATTGTCGTGGGAATCAGTGAACAGTGAAGCAGTAGATAGAGCGGCCATATCTATCCATGCTGATGTTGGGCAACTAGGAAACTGCTTCTCATCATGAACAGTGAAGCAGTAGATAGAGTTCGGTCACACGGTCTGTGGTAGCTTCTCGACTGACAGGGCTTTTATACGGCGTAGCACACTGCTCATGAACAATCACTTTCGGAGTGTCCTATACGAGTAAACTGTCGGCGATCTAGCCACTTTTCTTTGGTATTCTGGATCCGTCGCCTCTGCTGGCAAATTTAGTATAATTTCGAGTATTCGACCAGCAAGTATGTGGGGTGTGGCTGCAGCTATTATGATGTCCCCGAAAATAGTCTTAGCTATCCGAGGATGTGAGGGACTGTGCACCTTTCTGAAGCGGTTATTGGTAAATTCTTTGAACCATTACCAATCAGCTTTCCCATCGTTTAAAAAAGTACGGCTGTCTGTGGTTATGCACGCGCGGTCTCTTGACGGAGACGACGATAGGAAGTTTGTCGTGGTGCCATGACACCTAATTTATCAGACCCGCGGCCACAATGGTGATGTCTGGCTAGCTATGCCAATCTCCTCTTATCCGCGTATACCAGAGTCTTCGTTCACCGTGCAAAATGTGGACCTATCAATTTGCGGTACTTCTCTACATTGCCTATGTCGGAATGCCAAAGCTCATGATTAACGCTGAAGTGTCCCCTAGGATTACTTTCCCTTCAGTTGCACTGAATGAAGGATAGCGTTAACGAGAATTCCATAGACAACTTTGTTTGTTCCTTTTTATATACGATGATATCTTGGAGTTCTCAGCGCTGCATTTTGAATTTAAAATTCCTTCCACTGCTATTACAAAACCAATGAATTCAGAACCTTCTTCCTGCTTCATAACTCATGTGAGGTAGTTGTGGCAATCTTGGGGTTATTTGTAGTTGGTCCTTCGATCTGGTCATTCGAGCATCTTCCTCATCTCCGCGATCTTTGTGACGAACTAACTAAACTAACAAAGTCAGCGATGAAGAAATTCATTCGCTGACGAAATAACCCCAGTTGCAGTGGACTTCCACAGAAGTTACACTCTACGTGTTTTTGACTTTAGTACTGCACAAATGATTGACATTCACACACATAGTTCAAAATCTGGCGTTTCAAACTCTGCTGGACATTAATGCAGTTAATGAGTATATAACGTGTGAAGAACAGTCATTCCGGAAACCATACTGGTCGTCAATAATCATAACTTCCTCTAAGGCTAGGAAGCAACAAGGCTACAAGTGCCTTGGCTACTGGTGGGAGAACAAAGGCTTTAAATAACTCCCATATTTGCGGGTTTCAATAGCGGATTCACACTACGCGCTTCCCCGGCTTCAGGGACTATATGATGATGACTCAGGGATCTCCAGATTTGTTATCTACCTACACCAAAGGTATAAGTTTAATGTTTATTCATTGGTAAAATTGTGCGAAAAACATGGCACTGTAAAATTTCTTACGAGCAATAAATTTGCACCAAAGAATAATCAATAAATTTCCCATTCATGTATTTTTAATTAAAAGAAAGATAATACTAACTTTCTCCCCCATTAAATATCCTACACATAATGATCAGAGAACCGATTTTATTCATTGATCTTAAAACCAAGTTCTCACTTTGTTGTTTTTAACGATTTATTTTTATTGGAGTACACCATCCAATAATGCACTCTTTTGGAGTTAAAAAAGAAATAAAAAATACCACAGAAATAAAATCCCAAGTTAAACACCTACACAGGCTGATGGATGGATGCATCATCACCCATCATAACTTTCTATAAAGTGCATCGCTTAACAAAAAGAATATTTCACATATTTTTTCTTGTAATGAGCTGCTTGCAATTAAGAAAAAGAAAATACCCAAAATAAATACCGTTAAAATCCACATTTCTGTGAAACACATATCATCCTTTTCAATTGTGGGTGGGGGGACTAGATCACCAAATATGGCAAGACAAGGAAGTTTAATGAACTGACATTTCTTAAAGAAAAAAATACCATTTTTTACATCAAGTTTGCCCTAAAAGGATGAAATTGCAATAAATTTATTTTCTGGCGAAAAAGAATTGATTGCATGGCAGCACCAAGTGGAAGATGTACCCTCATTGGTTTTGTATTCCGCATGTGGATTTATTTAAGTATGTATGTCAATCAGATTGGTCTGTTTCCTCAAGGGAGTTGGGGTAATTGAATTCATACCACCAACGTTGTTATATGTAAATTTACTGTTTCTGTATGGCGTATTAATGGCTTTTGAATATGGTTATAGTGCAGTAAATTTGGAATATTTTATGTTCAACAATTAATACACAATTAATATAAATAAAAAAAGAAAATTGCAGTCGTGCTTTAGTTTTAATCACTTCAGCCTAAAAGTATGCTAATAGTTTGCTCATAAAATCCAAACAGCAATAGACTAGTTGGACCAGTTGAAATGTTTATGGTTAACGTAAGCATGATACATGGAAAGTGCCTCCCTTAGATATGAAGATATAATAAATTATATTGCATCTTTTAGATCAGCTACATGAAGAGACGATGATCTCTCCGCGTGCGATACCATAATGTGATTTTTTTCATTTAGCAAGTACGATGAATAGACGAAGCCTGTCAGATATATCATTCAATGCGGCTATGTAGCGGATAATCTAAGTTCTCAATGTTCGGATGGCATGCTGCAATGTGGATTCAAACGTATTTTGTTGTAATAACCTCAAGTAGTATTGAAAAACATTTCGTACGTCGATCTCATATTTATAACAAATCCGTGAACCCAACTCAAATTGCTTTATGGTCACTTTGACTTGACTCGCAATTTAATTATAAAGACCTCCGTGTCAATGTAAGTAAAATTGTTCACCTTATCAACCGGAACAAAATCATACAAGAAAACAATCACCATCTTGTGGGTAGGCCCGTCACATACAGGCAGATCAGGAAGGATATCCATGCTCTAGATGGAGAGGTCCAACGATACAGGAGAGAACCCCTAGATCAACAAGCGTATCAAGCAGGTTTAAATAGTATTCACACGGATACAGTTGCCAAGGACTTAAGCCATTATAGTGTGAAAAATAAAGTCCTCGAAATACATCCCCCATCTATTGCAGCTGAGGAGCGCCAGTTGCCACGACAAACTAGAGTAGTTTTGCTCAACTACGCTCGGGATATTGCAGTCGCCTAAATTCTTATTGGGCGGAAATCGACCGCGCCGTGCAAGACATCTGCCCAATATGTAGCATGGGCCCGCACGACACAAAACACCTTTTTAACTGCCCAGCCAAACTTACTCATCTAACTCCAGTGGATCTGTGGTTACATCCCATCGAAGCAGCCACTTTCCTGGAACTGGAGATAGACCCAGAGCCAGATTGAACAGAAGAACGAACATACAAACATAATAACAAACACTGTTACAACAACAACAACAACAACAAAATACAATATAACCTTGTCAAGCTAAGATGAACGAAGCAGTTTGCCATTGTGATGACCTAGCTCAGAGGATGGCGTAGGTGTATGTATCTAGTACCATATGTATTTGGTACTGGATCGGTGCGATCCAATAGTTGTATGTATTATGCAACAACAACACGTGTTGCTCGGGGTTAGACTTCATCCGATTATATTACAACAGAGACAATGTTGACTCATGCTGTACAAATATCTTCTCATGATAATCCGGGCCCTTGTGTCTGTGTTCTGCATGGTTGTGAAGGAAAAGAAGCGCTTCGGAAAGGACACATTGGATGTTCAATGCCAACGTATGTATAACTTTTGAGCTTGACTCTGGAGATCCAAAGATTCAATATATGAGGTTAGAGGCCACGTGTGGAACTGTCGATATAGACGTGCTAAAAATGTACATATGGAAGTCAATAACCTTCTTCTGGAAGTTTGGGATTTCAATGCTTATCATGAGGTTCGCCACTCCGCCCGGGCACATAGACAGTGGGATATGTCGCCGGGTGACCAGATCTCCAATTCCTTCTGGTGGACTAACCGGTAATATTTAATCAGACCCCTCTCATATTTAACACAGGCTCGACACATACAAGGAAGTGCATATTTGGTGACGGCATCGAGGCAGATGCGAGGACGTACGAATGGCGACCAACAGACAATTTTCCAAAAGCCCAGGAATAGGTTATTCAAAGACAAAAGTTTCACGATGTTCTAGACCTCTTCCAGGCTAGTATAACTACAGTACGTCAATGGCGTTGTTGCAAATAAAAATGTCTCTTCTCCCGCCAGTGGTCAAGACAGGTGAATTCATACGCACACCAATCACCACCACAGTTCAACGATTACACGTCATAGCTACCAAACTAAAATCGGCAGAAGAAAGTCAGCTGGATGGGATAAATAAAGTAAATGTTGATTTAGATAGGTTTAAGGTGTTGCATTGATCAACACCTATATGTGTCCCGGATACAGCACAGTAGAATGACTACTCCCCACTCCATAACCACAAAACCAAAATAGGCAGATGAACGAACATCAAATGCCTGGACTAAGCATATAAAATGTTGATTCAACTACATTATTAATGGTGGTGTAGTTGTTGTTGTTGTAACAGTGTTTTATTATTATGTTTGTATGTTCGTTCTCCTGTTCAATCTGGCTCTGGGTCTATCTCCAGTTCCAGGAAAGTAGCTACTTCGATGGGATGTAACCACAGATCCACTGGGGTTAGATGAGTAGTCGCCTGACCCGATTCCTATTGGACAAAGATTGATGACAGCTTAGAAAACATCTGGCCAGCATGTTGTATCGGTCCACACGGAACATTCCATCTTTTCAAGTATCCACCCAAAACCAACTCAACTTCTTCGAAATGGAGATGCCATCTGGGTAGGGGATGGAAAGGGGGTTTTTCTGATGTATTGAATCCGAACTGCCTGGGATAACTTCAGGCAGAGCAGTTTCAACACATTTCACTATCCATTGATCCTTCGGTATCATGAGGCGTGAGAAGCAGGAACTGTTTGAGCTAACCTCAAATAGAACAGAATCAACACATTTCACTATTCGTTGATCCTTCAGTAGCATGGGGCGTGGAAAATAGGGTTTGTCAAAGAGTAAAGATGTTTGCTCTGCATTTCTCTGAACACTGTGGATATTTTAGATCTTCCGCCCAAAATCGATCGGGATAGTTCCGCCTAAAATAAACCACTATGATGGGGGAAGTGTAGTAAAAAGAAAAATATTACGGTATTACGGAAAAATTTACGGTATTGAACAGTTCAGGAAAGCAGAGTGCAAAATTTTTGACAATTTTTATATGTTTGGTTTAGAAGAGGTTTACCAGGACATATGAGAACATGTTAGTTAATCTGACCTTGACCGACGACTATGGGAAATCCAAAAACAGCCACTGCCTATAATGGCAGTAATGCAAGAAGTGTTTATCCGTAGATTCGAATTTCCATACAAAGAGAGAAGTCATCTAGAGAGAAGTCAAAAGAAAAAACTCAGGTTCATGAGGAAGTTCGAAAAAATTTATTTAGATATGCCTAGACGCGAGCTTCAGGTGAATAAAACCTTCCATCCAGCATCCAAAGTATCTAAATATGCTGCGACGAAGAGCACAAAAGTTGAGAAGACAAAACCTCCCATTTAAATCTTTGTGGTTGTGAATACTTCTCACTAATTAGTATCATGTATCAAAGTACTCCAAATTTTATTGAACACAATAGAAAGCCTGTTTTCGTCGGATCAAAATACGTCCGATGTCGGATCCGAAATTGTAACGATATCTTAACGAAAGTTGTATGAAGTGGTTCACATAATTTCGGAACGAAATGTCGGAGCGACATCGTATCGATTTCGGTCCGATTTCGTAACGAAGTCTGAAGAAAATCCCTGGAAAATTCGGAAAGAAAATTTCTTTGCGTCATTCGCTCCGAAATCGGTACAAAATCTCAAATATTTCCAATCCGAACAATCGTTTAGAAATCGGAACGAAATCTGAATGATGTTGCTTCCGGAATTGTTCAGACGTGTCGGACATCCGAAATTTGGTTTGCTGGGTGGAGATCCTGTCTTCTGGCAAGTAAAGCTTTGTTATTACAATCTTGGGAGAGAAATGAAAAAATCCAGGGGACAGCCTGTAGATTTACAAACTTATGATGCAGAACTAAATCCAATTTACACAGAAGCAGAAAATGTATCACAGTTGCCGTTGAAAATATTCGTTTTTATTCGAGATCTCTCACCTGGAAGTTGTTAAAGAAAGGTAATTAGTGAAGAGATAAATAATATAAGAATATATTAATTAGTTGTTTGAATAGAATTGAAGGATTTGTCCACATCAGTTGGCTACAAGTTATGTTAGATTCAGTTGTGCGGAAGGGCAGTTGAATATATGCTCGGTTGCTCACAGCTTTGATGGCAGGAGTGACACCTGTTTAGAGTACCGCCGTTCTCTATAGGAGTTTAGAATGCTACTGTTCTGGACCTTAGTTGTGTCAGTTCATAAAGAATTTACCTTGGTAGAAGACGCTTAGCATCCAAAATTGATGGCGGACGTTTGTTTAGAATATGATTGTATTTATGACCATATATGCCTTCAGAAACTTCTGTTGATGTTCGGTGTTCTAGGAGCTCGCTATCGACATTCGGTTGACGTCGGATGGAACGAGTCCTTACGGATTCGTGTAGGTGGTGAATATTCTATCCCAACATGACGGTTGGGGTAACTCGCCTAATAACCCGCCAGCAGGAAATGTTTAGTCGGCAACTCAGGAAGCGAGTCCAGAATGGCTCTGCATATTTTAAAACAAAGCGATAGTCTTGTCTTCTTACTTGACTTCTACTTCCACTGCCATGCAAAGAGAAGTGAAGATTATAAAATGACATGCTGGGTGTCGACTTCTTTCGTCTCTTTATATAACGCCCGGTGAAGAAATTTGTGATTTTAGCACTTACGTCGTTGATGTGTGCAGCGGAGGAAAACAAAAATTGTGATATGGCTTCAATTGCGAAGCAAATAAATAAAAAAAAAAAAATAAATAAATTATTACGCAGTCATCTGCATACGACACCCCGAAATATATGCTGGTGGAGGTGGGAGATTTGCAAGATAGAAGTTAAATATAATTTGGAACAGTACTCCGCCTTATCTCGGACAACTTGAATTTTTGGCCTATGCATCAGATGGTCGAACGAAAAAAAGGTTGTTCAAGATGATGGTACTGAAAGACCATCAATCTATCAGTCTTTGCATCTGAATAAAACAACTCTCATAACAGCCAATAGCTGTATTTTCCCGATTTTGTGGGTAAATGCATCCATTTTTAATGGGCTTGGAGCGACACAAATATCCCAGGCGGGACATGAGAGACTCCTCTCATATCAATGAGTGCACCCCGATTCATATTAGCTCAATGATATGGCACCTACAGTTTATCGCCCAGTCCGAGCGGCGAGTCCTAAGACACCACTTGTAGTGAAGTTTAACATAGCTGAAATACTCAGGAAATGTCGCCAACATAACTGAGGGGTATTTTGCCACTGTTGAACATTTGATGTTGCCTAGCCAGGAAATCGAATACACGACCTTCTGTGTGCAAGGCGGGTGTGGCAAATATACATGTATTAATATTGTGAGAAGTCCGTAATGTCCAATCACTGACAAATGGGTCAATATGCTTTAGATTTCATTAGTTCGTGAAAGGTATTATTCATTCCATTGACTAGCTTTCAGAATAAACGTTTATAGAATTCCCCGATATAATCGTATAACAAAGATGGCACTCCTATGTCTTTGTCACATCTGTTAGGAAGGAATATACATAAATGGAGTTATTGTTACTTCTTACTCCAGTAAGAAGAAAAGACCAGAAATGTTAACTTCATTATAGAACTTTTAATCATATTGCTAAATCCTTATATTCTAGAACTTACGTTGATTCCTTTGAGACTCTTGAGCTGGCATCTGAATCATGGCGACGACGTTTGACATCCGATCGATTATTTTTGTAACGTGGCCTGCACACAAAAGGGCAAAGACAGATAAATTTGGCATCAACAAAAGTTTGTATAAAAAGATACAGCCAATCCAAATCATACTCACGGTGAATTAACATCTGAGGCTATTGGTGAGTTTTCCTCAGAATCAACACGCCGACGTTTATCACGCATCCCACCTGATGAACGATCTCTTGAATGGTGGCGTCTACGGGTACGGGGCATCTGTAACATATATAGAGAGAATATTAATGCAAAAGCTAAAGTAGATTATTAATATAGTTTTGCTAATGTTTGGTTATATAGGCACTTGAAGTAGTCGAAGAGGCTAATACAAAGAGGTGGAATGGTGTTATTATTATAAAGGTTTCGCAGTATTAGTAGTAGAAAAAAGCCACGAAGACATGACTAAAAAACAAAAGCAAATGTTCAAATAGAGAAAAATAAACAGAAGACATGTGTTGGAAATATTTCATACATTGAGTATTCATTATTTTAAAAATGGATGAATGCAATCAATCGAGAGGCTTATTAACAATGGCAGATTGTGACAATGCATTAATTAAACATACTTAAATACCAAAAAAATGCTATACAGATACAGCCGCCCCAACTGGCCATACCACCCATCTTGGCGTAGTGTCTTAATAAAACAAATTAATTTACCTCTAAATGTTAATTGAAAAACTTTGATTTGATTTTCTTGGATGAACACACAAATGGTTAGTTAGTTAGTTGCACCACTTTTGGGTTGGTTGGGTTTGGCTAAGAAAATAGTTGTTTGCTTAGGTTTAGTTGTTTATTTGTTGGAAAGGTCAGCACTAGACACAAACGATGTCCATACATAGAATATTAAAGAATTGTATTTTTGTTAATTCTCGTTTCTCTAAACAGCCGTGGTGATATAAAACGTGAAAAACAAATCCCAAGAAACAAGTTTATTTGTGCGAAAACAACAGACGGCTGGGAGTCAAACAGCTAAAACAGCAACACCGCGGCCACAAAATACACTCCACCGTGTATAAATTGTATGGATGTATAAAAAAATGTGTGCGCAAAATTGATTTTTCTGTTCCTTATTTTACGACGTCTTTTTGGTCTTGTTGTTTTTGAGGTTTTCCTGGTTTTTGTTGGTTTTATAAAATGTTCAATAGATTTTTCCTCAATTTCACGTGGTATCTGACGTTGCAATAGAAACCAAATGCAAGATTTTAGTATATTTTTGAGTTGTTTGCAATTTTCTTATTGAAATTCAATAAAAAAAAACACTTCCAAACAGCTTCAGTAGATCTGCAAACACACACAAAAATCTTTCAACTTTGTCCGCACTCTCTTTTTTGGCTCTCTTGTTGGAATTTTCATGGCTGTCAACAAATGTCATTTTGACGTTTAGCTAAAGCGACTCGTGGTGGTAATTCTTTGTATTATACCCAATTCAGGCACAAGATGGCGTTCTGCTGATGCGACAATTGGCGCTAAATTTTAGGAATGCCACATTAAGACAAAAAATGTGTTGTAGACGACACATTTACTAAAAAAAATGCGTAGAAGGAAAAATACAGTTAGCCAAAGAAATATTTTGCAAGAATATGACAAATTGGGTAATTTAAAATAAAATATGTACATATTTATACCGTAAATTAAATTAATGAAAATTTTCAGGAACAACTCTAGATTAGTAAAAACTCTCCTATTTTTCTGGAATTTTTGCCAGAGGTAGATATTGTTGCGCTGATCACGCAAATGTATAATTTTCTTGGGGGACGGGCCCGGTTATATTTTTTCTATAAATAGCCACTTAGAGAAACCGGGTTGTCGAGATTTTAAGAGCCATATCTCTGGATCCAGGGAAGGTATTACAACATATAGCACCATTTTGGAAAGGTTAAAGTGTGGCTTTTATATGGCTTAATAATATAATAATAATATATACGACACAGGACAATATCCGCGAGATTGGTTGAAATCTACATTTGTCCCCATACCAAAGAAAGCAAACGCCAGAAAATGCAACGATTATAGATTAATTAGCCTAATGAGCCACGCCTTAAAAGTATTCCTACGTATAATTCACAAAAGAATATACCCCAGATGCGAGGCAGCAATGGGAGAAACGCAATTTGGATTTAAAGAGGGAATGGGAACTCGAGAAGCACTAGTTGGTGTTCAAGTGCTAATCCAAAAGTGTCGCGATGTCCAAAAAGACGTATTTATGTGTTTTGTAGACTATGAAAAGGCTTTTGACACTGTTAAACACGACAAGCTAATGGAAATTCTGACATCCATAGGCATTGAAAACAATGACATAAAATGCATATAAAATCTATACTGGAACCAGACAGCATCAGTAGAAGTATCCGGTGAAACTACAGATGAAGTAGTAATATCAAAAGGTGTTCGACAGGGGTGTATACTTTCACCATTATTGTTTAATATATATGCTGAACAAATATTTCGAGAATGCGTAGAAGGAAAAAGGATTGGGATACAAATACATGGACAATTCATTAACAATATTCGATACGCTGATGACACCATGATAATAGCGAGTTCTTTAGTTGGACTCCAAAGTCTCTTAAGTTCCCTCAACGAGATAAGTAATTCATACGGATTATACATTAATCTTAATAAGACAAAATATATGATCGTTAGTAAAAGTACCAATTTCTACAACTCCACACTAAAAATCCGTGAATCAGAAATAGAGAGAGTAAAATCATATAAATACTTGGGAGCACAAAATAAATGAGCAGTGGCAATCTTCTAATGAAATACGATGTCGTATAGAAAAGGCGAGAGAAGCGTTTCTCAAATACAAAAAAAGTACTAAGCAGCCACGACATCAACATTGAGCTTAAAACCCGCTTTATCAAGTGCTATGTATTGTACGGGGCTGAAACATGGACTGTAAAATCAGCTGACGAGAAGAAATTGGAAGCATTTGAAATGTGGGCATACCGACGTGTGCTCAAAATTCCATGGACCGATCGAGTGTCAAATGCCGAAGTTCTGCGAAGAATGAATGTACAACGGCAGCTAATTAAAACCATCAAAACCCGGAAAGTTTCCTATTTGGGACACTTGATGAGGAACAACAAATATAAGATCCTGCAGATCATTCTCAAATCCCAAGTTGAAGGAAGACGTGGTAGAGGTCGACGAGAATTGTCCTGGCTAAAAAATATTCAAGACTGGACCGGATACCGCGATGAACTCAGTCTTCTAACAGCGGCAATTATCGCTTCCACATAAACTAGATATTTGCAAGAACAATGTAATAAAATGTAATATTGTATGATCGCTTAACATCCGGATAACGGATATGCAAATAAAGAAGAAGAAGAAAGTGTGGCTTACATTAAATGGGACACCATAGCTGCGTTCCTTTACTTACCTGAGGTTACCATTTTTAACCTTTGTTACCATTTTTAACCTGCAAAGCGTTCCTTAACCCCGAAAAGTGGCAAAACTGGAAGCAATTTTTAAGAGAGTGAGAGAGGAGTGAAAGCGAAAATGGCTTTCTCTTCTACCACAGGCTACCAGCAAAATTTCTGCAGGTAAAAAATGGCAGAACTGATTTTTCGACTTTTGTTTGACGATTATTTCGCAATGAAGAAGAAAATGTACGAAAAACAGAAGAAAAAGTCGAACGCTGACAAAACTAATTAAAAAACTGTGAAATAAAAGACGAAAATTGATTTTTTATGTTTCTTTTCGACATTGCTGCCAGATCTACCATTTTTCCGTTCCTTTACTTTTCTGGTAAAAATGTCTCATGAACATTTTGACACTTTTCTCTTTTACCACTCTTACCATTAAAAAAGTAAAGGAACAAAGCTCATAATGGGCACATTTTCGACTTTTTGAGGGTTTTGTGGAAAATGCAGGGTCCAAAAATCAGTTTTTGCGTTATATTACCTGACCACCTGAAACTAACCCCATCATATGACTTTCGGGTCCAATAACCGGGTCCGTCCCCCAAGAAAATTATACATTTCCGTGATCAGCGCAACAATATCTACCCCTGGAAAAAATTTCAGAGATTTTTTACTAAACTAGAGTTAAGCCAATTTTCAGCTATTGCCTCTTCGGAGATTTTCGAGGGATCTAATAGAGTGCCGCTCAAATTTTTGGGGCAGAATCGGTCTAGTTCTCTCAGGACCATGACCTACGAATCTACACATGGAATGTTTAGACAGCAAAGTACAAGGCCTACATATACTACTGCCATACAAGAAATACAATTGGTGACGCACTGTATTTTATAGCTGCTATGATGTAAAGCACGAGTTTGGTTGCGTATTTATAGTAAACCGAAAGTTAGAACATCTGATCTCCACTTTCACTCCGGTGCAAGAAAGACTTGCTGCAAGATAATAGCTATATTCTTTAGTCTCTTTTGCGTCCGTGCCACCGCAGGATATACAATTGGTGACGAACTGTATTTTAGCTGATATAAAGCTCGAGTTTGGTTGCGTATTTATAGCAAGTCGAAGGTTAGAACATCTGATCCCCAGTTTCACTCCGGTGCATGAAAGACTTGCTGCAATATAAAAGCTATATTCTTTAGTCTCTTTTGCGCCCGTGCCACCGTAGGCAAGGACTAGTAGACCATCAATCCCACTGCAGGGTGTTCTCTTATACCGGATTGACCCAAAACCACAGCGTTTCGGCCAGCGGCTGCCAACCTATGCTGCTACAACAACAAATAGTAGACCGTAAATGTGTATATTTTAGAATAGCTTGGTTTAGTTTTAGGATGCGGAGCTGCTGTGACGGCAGCCACTTCAATCGTAGATCTATAGGTCGTCATCCTGAATATTTAAGAATTAGATGTATAGAAGATGAACTGTATTTTAGTTGTAGTGATGATTGATGATGTGGTGATATTGTGATTGCGGTGATGAAGGTGTTAAAATGATGAATATGCAAAAAAGGCCTTATTCCTAGTTTAGCTATAACTGTCGGATAAATCTGAAATTTTTACCATAGATAGATCTCGATGCCCTTATTACGAAAATATAAAATACATAATATTTTACCGGCGGTCATAACCGGTTATTCGATTATTTGAACCGAAATTACGGGTAAAAAACGGATATATAACCGGGTTTTATGAACCGATATGAGTATCAAATGAATGCTTAAAATGTCACTTTTTTAATGATTTATTTTCTGTTAATATGCTAAAACCGTTTACTATATTTTTTGCTTAAAAATTCTGGTAATTATTAAAATTTTAAGGAAAAATACTTACAATTTTAAATAAACTGTTGTCCGCGTAGCTTAAATTTGAACCCGTCCATTGGAGAAAGTCTTAAATCCCCTGCCAAAGGCCGTCTACTTAAGAAAACTTACAATTTTAAAGAAACTTTTGTCCGCGTGGCCGAAATTTGCACCTGTCTATAGGAGAATGTCTTAAATCCCCGGCCGAAGGCTGGCTACTTAAGAAAAATTAAAATTTTAAAGAAACATTTGTCCGCGTGGCTGAAATTTGCACCCGTCCATAGGAGAATGTCTTAAATCCCCGGTCGAAGGCCGGCTACTTAAGAAAAATTAAAATTTTAAAGAAACTTTTGCCCGCGTACCCAAAATTTGCTCTAGAATTGTAACATTTCTGGATAGGTGTTTTCCTAAGCTTTCTTTTGATACCCAGAATACCCGATTATATATCCGGTTTTTTACCCGTAATTTCGGTTCAAATAATCGGATAACCGGATCGGATAGCCGACAAAATTTTATATATTCATAATCAGGGCATCGAGATCTATCTATGGTGACAATTTCAAATCGATCGGACGATTATAGTCAAACTAGGAATGTTCCAAAAAAGAAGTGGTTGTGGTAATTAATGCTTTGATGCAGATGTTTTGATTGGAGGTGATGGGTTGATGAGGATCGTAGTGGTTGTGGTGATGATTGACAATTTTTTTGGAAAACTCGGGCTATTAATTTGAAGATGTTTCGATGGGAGTTGATAAAGGATCGTGGTGTGTGTTGTTACAAAAACTTGGAAAAAATATATGATCGGTGTATTGTCTATGACATTAAAATTTTTCTAGTCGATTTTAATGTGAAATTTGGAAAGAAGAATATTTCGGCTGAACAGTCGGGAAGACAGTCTCCTTTTAACACAATATATAATAAAACAAGGAGATTGATAGACTTCTCCTCGGCAAAAAAGCTGCTAGCAGCAACAGATCTATAATATCAATACAGATAAAAAGAATAATAATTAAGAAAGTATCAGTCAGCTGTGCCGATAGATCTAAACCCTCAGCCTCTGACCTAAAGAAAAGAAGTAAACAAAAAACTTCGGACGTCTATAGGTTTTTTTAGTTTTTGGAAAAAACTTGTCCCAAAAAATTGTACCTTCGTAAGCGCAAACACAACATTTTAAAAACAATCCCAGACGAGTACTTGAACTACTCTTTCCAAACTTTGTGTAGAAGGTACCAGAAAGAATTTATTCAATATTCGGACATAATCCGAGTCTGTAAGAAATAATACGAAGTTCGGACCAAATCGGTTTCTACCTTCGAGGCTTAGGTTACGTACTTTAGTTTGTACCCGCAGCCTTTTTTGAATTATTATCCCAGAAAGTATGGACGTGGCCCCGAAAAAATTGCGACGTAGTAAGAAGAATTTATTGCAAAAAATTTAAAGACCATCCGTGGTGAACTCGTTATCGGTAATTTTCCAAATGTTGTGTGGAAGGTACACGTTACCGAGCCGACGATTTTGGCGAAATGTTTGAACTTTTGTGGGGGAGGGGATCGATATGGCCTATCTTCGAACTTAAACTAAGTTTGGTCAACATATTACTATAGCCAAAAGTAGATAAAAATCGGTTGTCCCCTCGAGACCTATGGTGCACACCAGACAGATGGACAAGCATGGCTAAATAAACTCACATATTGGTGGGTGTGTGGGTTCGAGTCGTCGGCTTTCCTTTTTCACTTGCATTATTGATCATCAAGCTCGATTCCAACGAGAAATTAATTCTAATAAAAATAAACTCCAAATTGTCTGAAACGGACTTCGTCCAAACATACATGGGGTCGAAAAACCATTATTTCGATTTTCGAGATATACCCACCCCCATCGTGTTTCATATTGAAATAAAATAAACCCAAAAACCAGGACTTAAAAATTGTACTGTTGTCATATAAGTCAGGTAGCCTTCGCGGGTGGACTAATGTCAATCACTTCCTCTAATCAGGCATTTCAGTTGACCACGGCAGATTTTTGAGGGCTTTTGGGCCATTATGACATGTGTTGTAGTCGATATATCCCGAGATATTGGCTTCTGAATTTCACAAAATACCCTCGTTTAAAGGTCGGATACGTTGAAAAAAAATTCAATTCACAAGAAAATTGTTCCCGTTCCCGTATATTTAGGGACAAATTTATATTTTAAAAAAAATTTCCGCGTTCATAAATCTACGGCCGAAGGCTGGGTATTTAGAGACACATTTTATAGTATATAACACTGTGCAACATTTTCAATGTAATTTTGTGCAAACAACTTCTAATACACCTGAAGATCGGCTTTACCACCCGTGAAACGTAGTGTAATGGTTGGATGCGTGGGACTTCGGTAGACTCCTAATTTTTCAATGTATCTCTAAAGGCCTTACAGCTCAACTCGAAAGAGAATTAATCAAATATCACTATAAATGGCCTTCGCCTTAATAAGGCAAAAATAAAAAATAATTTCAGCATGAGCCAGGCTGGGATTCGAACCTGGGTCTCCGACAACTGAGTGTCAAGGTTGCCGGCGTCTTAGCGTTCTAAGCCACCATCAACTTGTCAAATCTTTAGTAGACAATAATTGATGATCACATCAAAAATAAAAATCTTCTGATATAGAAGAGCAATTACTAATGATGTAGGAATAAAACTTACCATAGTATTTGTGAACATTGAAAAATGGGATTACCAAGCAGGACTATAGGAAAAGTTTGGAGTTTCAATTAACTGACATAATTTCGCATATACATTTATCTAATGAAGTTTCCAAGCTTTGCCTTCGTCTGCCACAACAACAACATCCTAATACACCTGAAGATCGGCTTTACCACCCGTGAAACGTAGTGTAATGGTTGGATGCGTGGGACTTCGGTAGACTCCTAATTTTTCAATGTATCTCTAAAGGCCTTACAGCTCAACTCGAAAGAGAATTAATCAAATATCACTATAAATGGCCTTCGACTTAATAAGGCAAAAATAAAAAACTTCTAATGCGGTTTTTATGAAAGTACAGACCCAGTAGACAAAAACCCTCTTTGGGTTTGGTTTTATTAGATCGGGTGCGGATTTTATGGCCCTATCTAAACATGGTTAAATATTGACTTTTTAAAGCAAATCTGTGCTATATCTTTAAAACCAATACGAATCTTTCCATGACATCCGCAGCAAACTTGTAGATAAGAACAAGAAAAAGATATTTGGAAAAATAATCAACACGAATAACCTCATTTATTGCCTCAAATGTTATAATATATCTAACAATTCCGTAATTTGTATATATTTCGCAGCGTATCTCCAAAACGGTTAAATTTTTCGTAATATTATATTTGGAATATTCGCTGAAATGTAATACACAACTCTTCAGAACATTTCATTGCTGTAAAATGCGTCTATCGCGTTGTTTCTAGCGTATTTTTCAATAACATTTTGAAAAATATATAAACAATACATTGAAATTTCAAATATGAGAACAAACAGCCTGTGTGCACGTTGTTTGAAATATGTTTTGTAAAAAGTATGATATTAAATCCCGCCTAAACAACATGAAATACGTGTTTTACAGTTTCAGAATGTTCTGAAGAATTGCTAAGCACATTATTTGGAAATTTTTTGCGAAAGGTTACTTGGTTCTATTCTCAATAGTTTGGCTGTAACTGACCATGATTCTAGAAATTATGTAAACTTCTATATATTTTATCACTTTTGATGCGCTAGTTGCGATTTTTCCTAGGTAGTCTATTTGACACTTAAGTTCTACTACTCTAGGACTACAATATTGTTGAAGACCGCAAAACAAAATTCTTATTAGTTTCTGAGATAAAGCCTGGATCAATCGAAAAAATTGCCGTTTTAACCCGGTATAGATGAGGCCATAAAATCCAAACCCGATCTAAAAACACGAAACCCAACAAAGGGGTTTGTAGTCTCAATATGTACTTTCAGAAAATACCCACTAGAAGTTGTTTGCATTTTCAGTGTTGCACAGTGTAATAGTGTATTACGTAAGCTTTACAATGGTATTATATAACATATTAGCATTATTGTGGGTGCAATGGTAAGCACACCCGCCTTGCACACAGAAGGTCGTATGTTCGATTCCCCAGCCAAGCAACATCAAACATTTTCAACGGTAGCAAAATACCCCTCAGTAACGTTGGCGACATTTTCTGAGTATTTCAGCCATGTAAAACTTCTCTGCAAAGTGGTGTCTTAACACATGCCGTTCGGCAATAAACAGTAGGTCCCATATCATTGAGCTAATATGAATCGGGGTGCATTCATTGATATGAGAGAAGTCTCCCTTGTCCCGTATGGGATGTTGATGGAACAATTATTAGCATTATCCGTTAAAAATGCCAATTTATGAACCAGGTACTTTTCGGAACTTCAAAGATGCATATGTCAGGAAGTATGGACTTGTCCCAAAAAGACAAAACTGTGATAATGTGTTTGAGAGAATGTTTGAGAGATTTTTTGCTCCCTCCTCTATAACCCCATTATTCAATTATCCATTTTTATACCCTCAGCATTTATGCTAACGAGGGTATATACACTTTCATACGGGCAAAATGAGCCTCATCGAAATAATGGTTTTAGACCCCAAGTATGTTTGGACGAAATGTGTTTCAGACAATTTGGAGTCGATTAAGCAATGTCCGTCCGTCTGTCTTTCGGGCTGGTGCGCACGATAACTCTCGAACGGATGAACCGATTTGGCCCAAAATTTGGCTTTCGCAATATTTTGTCCAAACTTAGTTTAAGTTCGATGACGGGTTATATCGGTCCACTCCTTCCGGTACCACCCCCACAAAAGTTCAAAAATGTTCGGAAAAATTGTGCGCACGATAACTCTTGAAGGGAAGGACCGATTTGGTCCATACTTTACGCATCCTAATATATCTACCATATATAGATCAGGTTTGAATATGGACTATATTTTATATTTGTCCATTCCCTCGGGTACCTCCCACACAAAATTTCGGATAAGTTTACTTTAAGACCTGCTCTTCACTAACTTTGATTTCTGTTTAAGCAACTTTCAATCGCCACCATATCGTCGGTGTCATGCTTATGTGTTCCATACGCCATTTTAGACATTTTGAGATAAAGGTACTTTACAAGGATTCGAACCATGCTCTTTCAGATTTTTTTGTCGGTTTTTCTCTATCTCTTATAGTTTCTGAGATATTCAGATGCCAGTATGTTCCATATCCGCTTTGTGACCCAAAAAATCATGTCGTTTTGTTCCATATCCATAAAGCCTGTCGTATGGAACAAAACAACTTTGAACTTTTTAGTTCCATATCCATGTCGTTTGGCGTATTGAACAAAAAGAGACAAAAACGAATTGTTCCGCACCAAAAATGATGCCGTTTGGAACAAAAAATTGCCCATTTGTGTCAAGTTACGGAAAAGTGTGGCGTATGGAACAAATTGTTTTAAAGGACTTGGTTTAAAAACTGAAGAATAATAGTTTCTAAATCCAAATATTGTTGAATATTGTATTGTTATATGAAAACGAGAATATATCAACCGTTTAAACTAAAAATCCATAGTATAAAGACAAAATTTTGATGTAAGTCCACAAAAATATACACAAAAACGTCCATTCGACTTGAAGCTAACCGACTACAAAAATGGTATTATAAGAAAATCGCGTTTAAATGTTTTATGTTACCTTAGAAATGCAAAATATAAATCCGTTTTGTCCGATCGAAATTTTTACCACAAAAAAATAGTTATAAGTGGGGGAAATCCCTTAAATAAATGTTTTAATAAACCTATAATAATGGTCCTTATTGTATTTATATGAGAAAAATAAATGTTTCATTTAAAGTCCTGATTTTTAAACTCCACAGTAGCACTTCATATAAGGGAGGTGGAGCACGATTGATAAAAAGTGTTTTGGTTGAAATGTGACAAAACGTGTTCCATGTGACACAAGCTGCCAAAAACATGAAAAAAAGATTCCATGGAATAATTCAGAAACTTTTTGCAATTATAAAAATTTGCCATAACTTCTAGACTATCACAGATATCTGACTAAATTAAACTACTGAAATATTCTATGAGTTTAGTTAAGTAGAACTGAGCTCTTAAAGTATTGGATTATTGCACCATTTTTATCATGTATGGCCTTAAACATTAACTTGAGTTTTTCTCGAATCAGGCAAATGGCGTATTTAACACTTAAGCATGACACCGACGATATGTAGTAGCTGGAGAGCACAATAACTCTCAAACTGATAAACCGATTTGGTCCAAAATTTGGCCTTCGTCGTATTTTGTCCGAACTTAGTTTAACTACTAAAATGGTCCATATCGATCCTCTCCCTAGGATACCTCCCCCAAAAAAGTTCAACATTTGTGTCCAAGTGCAGTTTAGGGTCTGTTCGGAGATCTTTTGGAAATTTATACCAATGATATTCTTTGTGGTCCTGTTTACAGCCATGTTATGTTTTTCGTGGACAAGTGCATGTTTCCTGGCATACTTGTCCAACGGGTGTACGATAGCCCACTGAAATGACTAGTGGCCGCGATATCTATCGAAAAGATATGACTCTCAAAAGAAGATCCACTTCCGTAATGCACTATGTCGGTCCATTCCCTCCTCCGCAAATTTTTTGAACTTTAATCTTAATCCACATTTTTGTCGGCAAGTTCAAATGTCCAAAAAGTGCCACAAAATTCTGAAAAGACCCTAAATACATTCGATCTGAGGGTATATCTCTGCCGGCTAAGCCGACTCATACTTTTTTACTTGTTCGGTTACACTTTTGGACAACAAGCCAACGCTCGCAAAAAAAACGGACATAAACTCTATGAAAATCTCCCAGCTAATTGATAACAAAAATAAAGTGGCTACTTTACACTACAAGTATGCACCGATTGTTTTTAAATGAATGGCAACTCTATGAGAAATGCAGTCATACGGTTGAGTGTTCCATTCCATTTATCTCACGCAAATCAGTTTACATATTAAAGAATTGCAATAACCAGAATTTGTTTATTGCAAATAAAACAAAAAATATAACAAACATTTTGTATAAAATTCAGTAGAAATAAAAACCCAAATAATTGTCTTTCTACTTTTAGAGAAAATACAAAGAAGTTGTCAACAAACATAAACTTGAATGACCTCTATGAAAGACAACTGAGAAATACAACATTAAAACACTTGAAAGTAAACAACAAGTAGAGATAAGCTGAAGACAAGTACAACTTGCACTGTAATACAGCAATTTCTTTAAAGAAAATCACATCAAGTGGCGACCAAGTGAAGCAGAGAGAAAAAAAATGGTTCTTAAATTTGCAGCAAATTTAAACTTCCTCTTTACAGAGGCACGCACTATTGCCGAAAGAATTTCCTTGGCCCACAAGGCAGGATTTCGTGCTGTTGAAATACCCTATCCAAGGTCAGAAGAATCGGCCGTGGTGAAGGCAAAAGAAGAAACCGGTATACATGTTTCCCTACTAAACATTGCATTGGGCTCAAATGAATTACAATTGGGTGCCACAAGTATTCCAGGAGCTGAAGAGCATTTTCAAGAGCATTTAAATGAAACCATACAATTGGCCAAACAATTGCAATGTACAAAAATACATATAATGTCCGGTCTTGTGGGTGAACATTCCCGTGAAGAACATTTGGCAACTTATATTGCAAATTTAAAGTATGCTGCCAACACTTTGGCCCAAGAAAATATTGTTGGTGTTATTGAGCCAATTAATAAATATTCCGTACCTTCTTACTTTATGAATTGTTACGATTTGGCTGTAAGCGTTTTGAATGAAGTCAACAGCGATAATCTGAAAATTCTTATGGACATCTTTCACAGACAACTGATTAGAGGTGATCTGGCAAATGGATTTGCTGAACTATCAAAACATATTGGTCATATACAAATTGCCCAAGTACCGCATCGTCATGAACCCGATCAAGATGGTGAATTGGATTATCGTTATGTTTTTAAATTAATCGAAAGGCTTAATTATGATGATTGGATTGGTTGTGAATATAAACCCAAGACAAATACCACCGATGGCCTTAAATGGTTGAACAAATATAGTGTACATCTTTAAAGGAATTTTATGGTAATTTAAAAAAGATGTAAATATTTTGTATAAATATATGTATGTACATCTTATTGTTATATTAATCTTTGTTAGTGTTAGCAATTTAGAAGGAAATTTAATAAAAAGTCGAGCAAATTATAATCAAAAATGTTGAAACTGATTAAAATTGTTTTATATACGGGCCAAAAAAATGCTATTTGCATATACAAAATTTATGCCTTTTACATAAATTCTTATGCAACAAATATTTCAATACTCGTAATAGGTACAAAAATGTCTGTATGTACAACTTTTCTGTTTAAAATTCTCTTGAGACAAGTCAATAAAATTGAGAAGTGTAAATGTGAACCTAAACCGAAAAAAATTTTTGTTTACCTCCAAGGAAGACTTAATACCAACTTTCAGCCATTTCGGCGGGATATATTAAGGCCACAACCTTCAAAATACCGGAAATCGGGAGGTACCCTTCTATGGGGTCAATATGAAGACATGGACATCTATCGAGAAATTTCAGGTGAAAATTGTATAGCGCCAAGGAAGACCTAATAACAAATTTCACCCATTTCGTAGGGATATTGAGGCCACAACCTTCAAAATACCGGAAACCGGGAGATATGCTTCTATGGGGTCTATATGAAAACGTGGATCTATACCGACAAATTTCAGGTGGAAACTTTTATACCCCCAACGGAGACTTAATACCAAATTTCGTTTTATGGGGGCTACATATAATAAAACGAGTTTCTGTCTAGTCAGATTTTCTCTACGACCATCCTATCCATACATACATACATTTGCATAGAATTCCGCGGTCTAGTCATAACATGGGGAACTGCCTTTAACACACGTTAAAGGTAGTGAGCTAACATGTGCCGCGCGTTCACCCATAAGAACGTTAAAAACTTGGGTTTGGGCATCGGGTTAGTAACCCTTCCCTAGAAAAAACAGCCTACTATGAAAAAACGAAAGAAAAGAAAAACAAACCCCTCTAAAGTTGTCGAACCCCGCAAACGTTTTAAATACCATGATCTGCACCTGGAATGTTCGCACTCTTTATAGAGAAGGTGCAGTCTTCGCATTGGCAGACGTACTTGAAAAGTACAAGGCCGATATTACTGCCATACAGGAAATACGATGGATTGGGAAAGGCGTCACAACAACACCTAAAGGTGAGGCACTGTATTATAGCTGCCATGACGTAAAGCATGAGTTTCGTTGCGGATTCGTAGTTAGTCGGAGACTAAAACATCTTGTATCCAGCTTCACCCCAGTGAATGAAAGACTTGCTGCAATTCGAATAAAAGTAAAATTCTTCAATATTAGCTTTATTTGCGCTCATGCTCCCACTGAAGAAAATGACGAACAGACCAGAGATATATTTTACGAGCGCTTAGAAGAAACATATGACCGTTGCCCTGCCCATGACATTAAAATCATTCTAGGCGATTTTAATGCCAAAATTGGAAAGGAGAATATATATGGCCCAACAGTCAGGAAATTCAGTCTCCACAGTGAAACATCTGACAATGGTATGAGGCTGATAGACTTTGCAGCTGCAAAAAACATGGTAGTTAGCAGTACCAGATTTAATCATCTCGATATTCATAAGGGCACCTGGCTGTCTCCAGATCAGAAAACGAGAAATCAAATTGGTCATGTTGTGATAGATGGAAGACATTCATCGAGCGTGTTGGATGTACGATCGTTCCGAGGCGCAAACATTGATTCGGACCACTACCTTGTTGCAGCAAAGGTACGCACCCGCTAAAACGTAGCAAACAAAGTACGAACAGACACAACACGAAAGTTAGACATCGGTAAGCTGCAATCACAACAGATAGCCACAGCATATTCCACTCAACTAGCCCAGTTGCTTAATCAAAGCACTCCTCATCCCGATAATATATCAGCGCAATGGCAAAGTATTGCCCACTCCATGCAAACAGCCGCAAAATCGATACTTGGATACCAGAGACCTCCACCAAGGAATCCATGGTATGATCAGGAGTGTCGTGCTGCCACCGAAGAGAAAAATGCGGCATATAGGGCTACTTTACAATCCGTAGCAACGCCTAGCGCACGAGAAAAATACAGGGAGAAAAGGAGAGAGGAGAAACGTCTTTTCCGCAGGAAAAAGAGAGAGACGGAAAAGCGGGAGTGTGAAAAAATCGAGATGTACAGGAGCTAGAATGAAGTCCGAAAATTCTACTAAAGAGTCAATTCGAGATAATTGGACCATACCAATGCGGCTTTAGACCTGGCAAGTCCACCATTGACCAGATATTTACTCTGCGGCAAATCCTGGAGAAGACCCAAGAAGTGCAGATCGACACCTACCACCTTTTTGTCGATTATAAAGCAGCCTTCGACAGCCCGCTGAGTTCAAAGGTATTCCAAGCCATGTCTGAATTTGGTATCCCCGCAAAGCTCATCCGGCTTTGTAAAATGACTTTGACTGACACGAGGTCCTCAGTTAAAATAGGAAAGAACCTCTCCGAAGAGTTTGGTACCAAAAGAGGTTTCAGACAAGGAGACAGCCTTTCATGTGATCTCTTCAACATCCTGCTGGAAAAGGTTATACGAGAGGCAAACGTCAAAAGAAGTGGCACAATCTACACCAATAGTCACATGTTACTTGCTTATGCTGATGATATAGACATCGTGGGCCGATCAGTAAAAGAAGTAACTAATACCTTTATAAAGGTCGAAGGAGAATCTGCTAAAGTGGTTCTGGCGGTAAACGGTGAGAAGACCAAGTTGATGGTGTCGACGCGCAATGCGTCCATTGAGCTCGGACCGACAGTGGAAGTTGGTTCCTATAATATTGAGGTAGTAAAAGACTTTGTCTACCTCGGCACCTCCGTAAACACAAAAAACGACATCAGTTGTGAAATAAAAAGAAGAATTGTATTGGCCAACAGATGCTAGTTTGGTTTAAGTAAGCAGTTTAGAAACAAAGCCACATCTCGTCAAACAAAAATAACGCTCTACAAAACACTGATACTACCCGTGCTGATGTATGGCTCCGAAGCCTGGGTACTTGCGCAAGCAGACATGGCAGTGCTTGGTGTGTTTGAGAGAAAAAACAAGTAAAAAAGCATTAAGTTCGGCCAGGCCGAACTTTTCATACCCTCCACCATAAAATATTCATTCCTGTCCCCAACTTTAAGTGAGTACGTTAAAATGTCAGATAATGTACATAAAATGCTTCATTCGGGAGGTCCTTTTTTATGGTGCCTATATCTAACTGTTGACAATTTTTGGTGGGCTAGAAATTGGGAGGTACTGTTATATAGGGGTTATAATAAAACATGGGCCTATGTTGACAGTTTTTGATGGGAGCCTTTAATGCCAAATAGCTCCTAATTCGGTTAAAAAATTTATCTAGAATCCTCAAAATATCGAAAATCGGTACATAACGTGGGAACTTCAAATGTCATTAACAGCTAGTTCGGAGGTATCTGGGCTATACGAAAATATGAACTTAAATGAACAAATTACAGAAAGTTCGTCCAAAAATAAAGCTAAGGTACGGAAAATCGGGAGGTTTGTTTTGTGGCTATACAAAAACATGGACCTACGTTCGGTTAAACATTTTAAGTAAAATCCTCAAAGTACCGAAAATCGGGAAGTATCGTTATATTGGGGCTATGTTGAAAATTGTTGATGCAGATGTGTGGTGACCACTACAACCTTCAAATGTCAAACTACAGTTAGTTCTGTTAAAAATTGTAGCTAAAATTGCCAAATTACTGAAAATTGGGAGGTACCGTTACATGGGAGCTATATCCGAACATGGACCTATGTTGACAATTTTTGATGGAGAGGTGTTGTGACCACTAAGAACTTCAAATGTCAAATTACTGCTAGTTCGGTTTTATATTGTAGGTAAAATCATCAAATTACTGAAAATCGGAAGGTACCGTTATATGGGGACTTTCTTGACAATTTTTGGTGGAGAGGTGTGGTGACCACTAAGAATTTCAAATGTCAAATGTTCAAATTACAGATAATTCGGTTAAAACTTGTAGGTAAAATTCTCAAAATACCTGAAATCGGGCGGTAACGTTATATGGGGGCTATTCCAAAACATGGACCTATGTCCACTAGTTATAAATGTTTATTGACATTTAAGAACCCTAAATGTCAATTGATAGCTAAATCGGTCTGAAAATGTAGATAAAAACGTCAAAATGCCGTAAATCGGGGGTACCTTTATATGGGGGCTATACCAAAACGTGGACCTAGGTCCACAACTTTTGTTATATAAGTTTAGTTACACTTAAGAACCCTAAATGTCAAATTATAGCTATATCGGTCTGAAAATGTAGCTAAAAACGTCAAAATACCGTAAATCGGGAGGTACCGTTATAAGGGCGCTATACCAAAACGTGGACATATGTCCACAACTTTTGTTGTATAAGTTTATTGATACTTAAGATCCCTAAACGTCAAATTATAGCTAAATCGGTCTGAAAATGTAGCAAAAACCGTCAAAATACCGTAAATCGGGGGGTACCGTTATATGGGGGCTATACCAAAACGTGGACCTATGTCCACAACTTTTGTTATATAAGTTTATTGACATTTAAGAACCCTAAATGTCAAATTATAGCTAAATCGGTCTGAAAATGTAGCTACAAACGTCAAAATACCGCAAATCGGGGGGTACCGTTATATGGGGGGCTATACCAAAACGTGGACCTATGTCCACAACTTTTATTATATATGTTTATTGACACTTAAGAACCCCATATGTCAAAATATAGCTAAGTCGCACTGTGGGTGAAATCCAAATCTAGCAGGGAAAAATTAATAACTTTTAAACTAGTTAAGATAGACTCTTGAAATTTTAATCATATGTTTTTTATGACCGTAGGCCCCATGTTATGGAATATGGTCTATATTGGCCCACATTTTGGTGTAGATCCCATATAACGGTACCGCCCGATTTTCGGCGTTTTGAATAACTTTGCTAAATTTTCTGGCCGAATCAACTGTATTTTGTCATTTCGGATTCCGTGAGGTCAAAAAACTTCTCCACAAAAATTGGGGACATAGATCCACGTTTGGTTTAGCCTCCATACATAGGTATTGTCCGATTTTAGTTATTTTAAAGTTTTTAACAAATTTTTCTGACCGACTTAGCTGTATTTTGGCATTTAGGGTAACCAGTGGCCAAAAAAACTTCTCCCAAAAGAAGTGGAGGCATAGCTTCACGTTTTGGTATAGGTTCCATGTAATGATATCCAAACTAAACGACTTTTTTACTTCAAAATAAAATGGCGATAAAATGAAGAGTTGCAAATAGTAGCAGTCGGAATTTTCGGAGTAATTACCTCGGAGTATGTATTTTAAGAAAAACAATATTCGGAAGTGATCCCCGGTTATCCCCGGTTAGTTGTACTTTATATAAGATACTTAAAGACGAAAAGTTGTGTCTTAATAATTAAAGATTATTTTTTTGAATATTTACAACAGTAAATAATTTTGCAATCACTTTCTTTTTAAAGCAGCACATCCAAACTGTTGAAAAAAATTCAATTATGCACTCTTTACTTTAATTTTTCCCACAATTTTTGACGATCAAAACAAATACCAAAAAAGTCGATTTAGCAATCACGAATAAAAACTCCCAATGTATGTACCGCTATAACAGCCAACTACAATAAAATACAAATTTGTTTATTGTTTTCGGGTGCCGCAAGATGTTTAGAATAGGACGACATTAATTATTTCCATATAACATAAGGTCAGTTTTCGGACTTTTGCTCCGCTAGATTTGAATTTCGCCCACAGTGAGTCGGTCTGAAAATGTAGCTAAAACCGTCAAAATACCGTAAATCGGGGGGTACCGTTATATGGGGGCTATACCAAAACGTGGACCTATGTCCACATCTTCTAATATATAAGTTTATTAACACTTAAGAATCATAAATGTCAAATTATAGCTACATCGGTCTGATAATGTAGCTAAAAACGTCAAAATACCGTATATCGGGGGGTACCGTTATATGGGGGCTATACCAAAACGTGGACCTATGTCCACAACTTTTGTTATATAAGTTTACCCCTTCGTTGGACACCTATATTGTTTGTCACATTCGTAACACATGAGTCTGACCAGACCCATACAATTATTTATATTTTTTTAGTAAACTTAATTAACATTTTCATAAAAAAGTTGTAGAATATGTTTAAAGGGCACTAATCTTTAATAAGTAATCGTTATTTGTCAAAAAACATGGGGAAGAACTATAAGTTTAAATGATATTATTAAGTTAGTAAAACCGGACATATGTCTATGAAGTAAAAAATTCGTAGTTTTCTTGTCTCTATGCTCGAAAATCCCATTTATAATTCATTTTGAAGCACTATATTTTATTTTAGCATATTATTTAGAATGAAGAGTGTCTATTTTATAACTTTACAGCTTATTGCAGTGCAATAACGATGATATCAAGAGGTAAATAAAGGCATATATCCTAAGAATTTTCTTGTAATGCATATAGGGAATCCTATATTTGAACCAATCCAACCCACAAAAAGAGCAGAAAAGCTAAGTAATGGATTTTATTAGTCCAGTTATGTGTATTATTGTCTAGAATACAAGTGTAACCCTATTTGCAAGGGATTTTTTTAGGTTGTGGTACATTATTGATTTCAAACCTATATCCTGCCTTTTGATACCTTTTTATGTGCAATTTTGAACACATGGTACGGTGTAATGCGATAAATTTCGTAAAAGGGTATTCATTTTGTCAAATAATGTAGGAAAAAATCAAAATTTAAGAAAAATTTTGAAATTTTTCAATAAAAAATGGATGGGGTCTGGCCAGACTCATGTGTTACGAATGTGATATGTATGTCAAAAAATCCTTGTAGCTCCTTTTCTGGTGATCCTTTTGACTTAATTTTTCCTTCATTTGAAAGGTAAGAAAATTTTATGAACCTACCCGGAATCTCAGGTTCATAGCTTTATCGTAACGCAGTTTAAAATGCCAAATAAAATGAAAAAGGCCTGGCCAGACTCTGGTGTCCAACGGAGGGTTACTGATTTCTAAGAACCCTAAATGTCAAATTATAGCTAAATCGGTCTAAAAATGTAGCTAAAAACGTCAAAATACCGCAAATCGGGGGGTACCGTTATATGGGGGCTATACCAAAACGTGGACCTATGTCCACAAGTTTTGTTAAATAAGTTTATTGACACTTAAGAACCCTAAATGTCAAATTATAGCTAAATCGGTCTGAAAATGTATCTAAAAACGTCAAAATACCGTAAATCGGGTGGGCACCGTTATATGGGGGCTATACCAAAACGTGGACCTATGTCCACATCTTCTAATATATAAGTTTATTAACACTTAAGAATCATAAATGTCAAATTATAGCTACATCGGTCTGATAATGTAGCTAAAAACGTCAAAATACCGTATATCGGGGGGTACCGTTATATGGGGGCTATACCAAAACGTGGACCTATGTCCACAACTTTTGATATATAAGTTTATTGATACTTATGAACCCTAAATGTCAAATTATAGCTAAATCGGTCTAAAAATGTAGCTAAAAACGTCAAAATACCGCAAATCGGGGGGTGCCGTTATATGGGGGCTATACCAAAACGTGGACCTATGTCCACAAGTTGTGTTATATATGTTTATTGACACTTAAGAACCCTAAATGTCAAATTATAGCCAAATCGGTCTGAAAATGTAGCTAAAAACGTCAAAATACCGTAAATCGGGGGGTACCGTTATATGGGGGCTATACCAAAACGTGGACCGATATAGCCCATCATCGAACTTGACCTGCCTGCAAACAAAAGACGCATTTTCCCAAAATTTCAGCGTCCTATCTCCATTTTTGTGGATGCTAGAGTGATTACCACAGACGGACGGACGGACGGACGTGCTCAGATCGACTTAGAATTTTACCCTGATCAAGAATATATATACTTTATAGGGTCGCAAATGAGTATTTCAATGCGTTACAAACGGAAAAACAAACTTAATATACCCTCCATACTATGGTGGAGGGTATAAAATCTTCGAAAGATCTACGGACCAATTTGCGTTGACGGTGAATATCGACGTCGCATGAACCACGAACTGTATCTGCTTAAAGGACGTAACCGATTTGGTCCATACTTTGCACATCGTGAAATTTCTACCAGAATCGAATGAGGCTCCAATATGGACTCAATCAGTCCACTCCTTCTGTTACTTCCCACATCAAATTTCGGAAAAGTTCAGTTTAGGACCTGCTCTCGAATCACTTTGATTTTTGTTGTAGCAACTTGTATTTGCTGCCAATTTTTGTCGGCTCAAACACCCAAAATTTTTAAAACCCCCTAAATACATACGTTTTTTGGAAAAAAATTGTTTCAATATACACAGGCTGAGGGTATATCTCTGTCGGCTGATACTTTTTTACTTGTTCTGTTTTAAAAGCAGCAAATAACAGGAGGAAATCCCGCAATGACCCCAACAGCAAACGCACATGCAACTCTTAAGACAGGTCGTTGCAGTTTCAACACCTGGATGCATAGTTTTTGCAGATGAATTGCAGCTTCAAGGTAAAATCAAGGAAATAGTGGACTTTATGAATCGGCAAATAAGTGGAGGTTGGAGACTAGTATTCCTGTTGCACCAGTCTACAGACCTAGCTTGAGCCAGGCTCTAATGATTCGTACATACAATAAGGTGTGTGCATACATCCCGACGATTAATGGGTTATAGGCCTAACATTGCCCCGCTTTTGGAAGGTCATAACAGACTGGTGTTAGGGGACTTTAATGCACATCATGAGTTGTGGCATTCGGCCCTCGGTAATGACCAGAGGGATAAACGCTGGCTGAGAAGTTCGTAATACAAAACCCCGTGTCAAGTGGCCAGTCGTGTCATGTCTTAGACCATCTCCCTATAAATGTCTCCATCATCCCGATTTCATCGCCTCTAAACGCCGCACAGGTTTAGAGAGTTTTGCAATCAGCACTCCAAAGAACTGTGCAACCCTTCTGATGTTCGGTTAGCAGAAAGGGCGTTCCGCGACATCATCACAGCTGAAATCGATCTCTATAAACCTGTTGGTCGAATATCCGTTGTCGATGACAAACAGATCAAGCCATGTGATAGGCCTTTGATACTGTCAAGCACTCCACCCGCTGTTTGAGGACATAAAACAAATGACGGTTGAAAAATCAATTATATCTGTGAAGCTCTAATGTGGGATGATATCTACGAAAGTATTAAATATCTGCCTCTCCAGTATTCGACACCCTCTAGACGGCATTGAGATCGTGTGCTGATGATTGTACGATCATAGCGTCGATTATCTACCCTAATGTTGTTTGAGAAATGCTGAAATACTTTTTGATCCATCATATCACCCTTTTCCGTGCGAGGAATATGCAAACTAACTAATTCAAATTTGTAGAGGTCATATGAATAGAGACCTTAAAGGACACATTTAAGCAAAATACTGAAATATCATTTGGGCATTATTTTTATCAATTTAGAAAATTTTGTTTCCGTACCTATGATGTGCTCATGTCCATAGGAGAAAGTCCTTTCTGCTAATTCGCAACCGAATGCCTCCGATGGAAAGAGGTTTGAGGGAGATTTAAGATAATTTTAATATGAATTGAATTGATTCAGAAATAAAGTTTAAGTACCTAGGGGTATTTTGTGAAACCCGAGAAGTATGAATTTCCTTGAAGAAAGTAATATATCCTTGGAATCTGTATAAAAATGAGTACCTGTGGTAAAATTAAACCTCTCCACACGTGGTACTGTTCTATCTTCTATACTCTGTTCGAATTCAACAATAGTATTCTTCTCAACTTTTTGATATGAATAAATTCCATTCTGGGATGTTCTTAGTAATCAGTTTTTTGGGTACAATAAAATACCGAGCGGATTTTTAGCCGTAAGACGAACTAGAGTCATGTTTATAACGAACTACAACAGCACGTAAAGAACAGGTACACACGCTTTCGTGCTAAACATGTTCCACTGTCAAAAGATTGCTGGTTCATCCTCTGTTTATTATATTTTGCCGTTTTTAATTTTTTTCATTTTATGCTTTTACTTCATAATCTAAAAATTATGCATATGTTGCAAAAGTCTCATACACCACTTGTTTTTGCTATAAACAGAAAACAACATAAATAGTGAAAGCGTTTAAAAAAAATAATACACAAACAAAACTTACCTCTCCTTTAGCAACAACTGTCTTGGCCTTATTATTATTAACCGAAGAAGATTCAACTGTTGTTGCTGTGGTCGAATTTTTATCCAAATTTTTATCTCCAGTTGTTGTTGTTGTTGTTAGTGGCGTATATGTTAGGGCTAATAAAGGTGGTGAATTATTGGGCAAATTAATTCTATTCCAAAGAGTGCTGAGCAATGTTGAAACGCGTTTCCAAGTATTATAGGCTGGTTGCAATTTTATGTACATGTTCCCCACCAAAGGCAACTGATAAGTGTCTGTACATGGAGGACTCACTTTAGATGGTTGAATTTGAATATAAACAAATAATTAAATTGTTAAACAACCGCAAAAAACACGAACATCAACCAAAACACCTTTATGTTTTTATTTCGTTCTTCTTCACTTCTTTAACGGCAGCTATTGTTTTTATGGTTCTTTTCTTTTGCACACACAAAAGACCAACAACAAAATTTACTGACAACAAAAAACGCGAAGAAGAGTTAATAGCAGCATAAAAACATACGCACGAGAGACACACACAGAGAGTGGAAAACGGAAGAGAGGAAGGGAGACCACAAAGAAGCGTCAATTGTTTGGCTCTCTCTCTGCGAATGAAAAAACAACAACAATGAAAATTATCAAAACAATTTCACGTTGCAAAATTATTCAGCTTCGTTTATAGAAATAAACACGTCTTCGTAACACAATTTAATTTAAATTTATAAATTATGTTTACAGTTAATGAAAGATTAATTTAATTTATTAATTTAACAGGGAATTATGTACACAAATCGTATATTGTATATTTTCCGCAACAACTGTTTCTGGCGCCGGTTTTGAAGTTTGATTTTTTTAATTAGACCGGCAACTACAACCAACTTCACTCCAATCAGAATAAGGTTGCCACATGGTTAAAATCAAAATTTTATAAATTATGGACGATAAATTGTACGATTGGAAATTAATTGTGCAATAAATAAAATATAATGCCTGTTCCAGAATCTGCAATAACCAAGCAAACCAATCGTAACGAAATCGGAACAAAATTCGGACGCTACGCCCGATGTCGGATCCGAAATCGTAACTACTTCTTAACGAAAGTTGTATATCTTGCTTCCGAAATTGTTCACACGTGTCGAACATCCGACATTTGGTTTGCTGGGAATCTACTATTTTTACTACGATAAGTCCCAATTTACATTGGGCGAGTTTACTTGCGGCAATTGTCATTTTGTAGGAGAGAGAGGTGAGGCATATGGTAACCCTTTGCCTCTCAGCACCCTCTCTCACCTACAAACTGACAATTGCCGCAAGTAAACTCGCCTAATGTAAATTGGGACTAACAATTTTTCCTTTATGTTAGTCCATATTTACATTAGGCAATTTTCCTTGCGGCAATTGTCAGTTTGAGGAGAGAGAGGTGAGGCATATGGTAACCCTTTGCCTCTCAACACCCTCTCTCATCTACAACCTGACAATTGCCGCAAGGAAAATTGCCTAATGTAAATATGGACTTATGTTTTAGCAAATAAATGACGAAAAATCCCTAAAACCTGTTTTTCGTGCTAATGTAAAAAGCACATTAGGGCTTTTTCGTCATTTACTTGTTAAAACAGGCAACATTTTGCGTCATTTACCAAATTTATTATTTATATGTAAACAAATGACGGAAAAAGCAAATGTAAATAAACTTCATTTGTTTCTAGGATTTCGTAAAACCAAATCATATAATGTGCTATTCTGTCAAATCCATAGCTCAAACGTCAAATGAAATCCAGATGCGATTTCATTTGACGTTTGAGCTATGGAATTGACAGTTGAAATCGAGTGGATTTCGTAAAGACCGTGTTTAGACATTCAATCTGGAAAGAAAATTTTTCTTCTCAATTTCTTTTAAAATTTCCTTGTTGTTTAGACACGGAAATCATGTTTGTGTCAATTTTATAATTTTTCTTATTCTTCTTCACACTCATTTTCTCATTGCGCCGTTAAAAAACAATGCCAAGGCAAAATTGTAATGAAAAGTAAAAATGGACGTGAGTTATAAACAATTAATTATTTAAGGAACCCTTGAATTGCATTTTAATTTTGATATTTCCACTTATTTCGAATTGTTTTTGCTTAAAAAATAAGGTTTTTTTTTTCAATTGTCTCCACTGTTGTTTGTTTCTCGACAGAGAAAATAAAATGAAAGAAAATGCAAAAACAAATCTGCAGCCAACTTCAGGTTGTATACGAAGAAAAACGAAACAAAACAGATGGCCTGTTCCCGTACTTTATAAAGTGGTAAAACTCGTAAAAGTTGTAAAAGTCGCAAACGATTTTCATATAAATTTTGTGTACGGGAACGCAAAATGTGTAAAAGTGGTAAAAATTGTAAAAACTTTTTAGTTCTGGAACAGAGCTAGAATTTCCCAGTACAGAGGTGTGTGTACCCCATCTTATTCCTCTCTACTCCCTCGCCCATATACTCAATTTTCTTTCCCATCAACTTTCCCTGTATAAACATGGACTAAATGTAAACTTAGCACTAATCTAAAAAGGCTTTTACAGCCAGTTTCTGTATGACGAAAGAAGAAAGTGTGCGAATGAAACACGCCCGAACTTTAGTTTTCGAAATAATTTTACCTTTGTTTTTGCTTCAAAACAAAAAACAAATTTGAAAAGCACACAAGTTTTTGGACGTGTTTCTTTCGCACGCATTCTTCTTTCGACATACAGAAACAGGCTGTTAAAGTCCAATTTATATATGCACATTAAATGATTTCGTTTTACGAAATCCTAGAATCAAATGAAGTGCATTTACATCTGTTTTTTTGTGTCATTTGCTTACGCACACAATCGCACATACACACATATACAATAACACAAACACACGCACACAATATATTTATTCAGAAAAAATAGGAATTTCAACACAAATGTATCAAATAACTTAATTCCAAAAACAAAAACATAATTTTTGCAATTTGTTAACCATTTATTTTCACTTTTGTCATCGTTTGAGTATTTTTGTTTTTCTACAACACACACAAACAAACAAAGACTTCATAAAACAGTTGCATTTTTTGGTAGTTTATGACGAAATAGCAGGGTTGCGTATAATAGTAGGGTGTTTTCGTGAGTTGTTTAGAATAAATGACGTAGCTATCGTCATTTATTTTTGTATGGTAAATGACGCAAAATGTTGCCTGTTTTAGCAAATAAATGACGAAACAGCTCTAAATGACGAAAATGTTGCTAATGTAAATTGGACATAAGTCGAATTTACATATGCACATTAAATGATTTCGTTTTACGAAATCATAGAAACAAATGAAAGCTGTGTTCCTTTACTTACCTGAGGTTACCCTTTTTACCATTTGTTAACATTTTTAACCTGCAAAGCGTTCCTTACTTAACCCCGAAAAGTGGCAAAATTGGAAGGAATTTTTAAGAGAGTGAGAGAGGAGAGAAATCGAAAATGGATTTCTCTTCTACTACAGGCTACCAGCAAAATTTCTCCAGGTAAACAATGGCAGAACTGATTTTTCGACTTTTGTTTGACGATTATTTCACAATGAAGAAGAAAATCTACCATTTTCCGTTCTTTACTTTTCTGGTAAAAATGTTCATGAGAGAGCAATTTTGAGCAATATTGACACTTTTCTCTTTACTTTACTCTTTTAATGGTAAGGGTGGTAAAAGAGAAAAGTGTCAAAATTGCTCAAAATTGCTCTCTCATGAACATTTTTACCAGAAAAGTAAAGGAACGGAAAAATTGTAGATCTGGCAGCAATGTCAAAAAGAAACATTAAAAAAATCAATTTTCGTCTTTTATTTCACAGTTTATAATTTAGTTTTGCCAGCGTTCGACTTTTTCTTCTGTTTTTCGTCCGTTTTCTTTTTCATTGTGAAATAATCGTCAAACAAAAGTCGAAAAATCAGTTCTGCCATTTTTTACCTGCAGAAATTTTGCTGGTAGCCTGTGGTAGAAGAGAAAGCCATTTTCGATCTCTCTCCACTCTCACTCTCTTAAAAATTGCTTCCAGTTTTGCCACTTTTCGGGGTTAAGGAACGCTTTGTAGGTTAAAACTGGTAACAAATGGTAAAAATGGTAACCTCATGTAAGTAAAGGAACACAGCTAATAGTATGGTGTTTTCGTGCGTTGTTTAGAATAAATGACGCAGCTATCGTTATTTATTTTTTTTTATGGTAAATGACGCAAAATATAAATAAATGACGAAACAGCCCTAAAACCTGTTTTTCGTGCTAATGTAAAAAGCACATTAAGCAAGAATGCCATGCTTATTATGTGTCGGGGCCTTAAAGGTGTGAACAGAATGAAATACGCCGCTTTTTTCACGCTCAGTTTATTGTCAAAGATTAAAGGCCAAGTACTACCTAATTCAAATGCTGTATAATTAATTTGAATTAGGTAGTACTTTGCCTTAATCTTTTACATGAAACTGTGCGTGATAAAGCGACGTATTTCATTGTGTTTCTACCTTAAAGGCATCGACACATAAGAAGCATGGCATTCTTGCTAAAATCATATCTGATAAAAGACTAAAGACCACGTTCGACCTAATTCAAATGTGATTCTGAAATCTTTTTATTAGGTCGAATTATTTCCGTCGAACGGTCCGTTGTGTGACGCATTGCGCGTTGAAAACAACAACCACATGAAAAATGTGTAAGTGATGCCAAGATTGTTCTTGAAGTTTTCATGTGGTTCTTGTAACTCGAGGCTCAACGGACGTGTGTGCCAGGGCCTTAAGGCTTAACAGCCTGTTTTTGTAAAAAGTTTTTGCCTATTCGTTCGTCGATTTCATGAACGAAGACACAATTTGGTTTTCATAGCGGTTGACGTTTGTATTCGTGTGACAAAGAAATTAAAGCTTTTTATTTTCGTAATTTTTTTGGTTTTCGTAGCAAAATCAGACGAACAAATACGTCAAAAATAAACGAATGGAAAAGACCCATCGTTTTGAATGAAAATTAAATAATTTGAGTAATAAATGGCACAAAACACACGAAAACTGGAAGGGAATGCAATATATATTTATTTCCATAGAAGCACACGCGTATATGTACATACGTTTCTTCATATTAGGCCTGTTCGATAACTTTGCAAGTAAAAAGTATTTGCAAGTTCTTGCAACTACTTGCGAGTTCTTCTCAGTTCTCTTTTACTGAACAAGTTTGTTATCGAACAGCATTTTGTAAACATGTGTACAAATTTGTACAAACTTTTGAGTTATCGTACAGACCTATTATCACAATTATTTTTGGACAAATTTGATTAAATTTTTTTCTTATTTTTTGTTTATCATCTGTTTATCCGGATTGTCATCAAGTAGCACATATTACGTGCAGATGCCTATGCAAAAAAAAATAAAATATTTTCTGAAATAGACGAAAGCTTTTAGATAAAAACGAATGGTTCGTAAAATTTTACAAGAACCAAATTTTGAACGTATACGTTTTAGTACGAACGATTCGTGTGACATGCAAGCATTTTTACAAAAACAGGCTGTAAGGGAATCAATAGAAAAAATTTATGTCCCAATTTACATTAGGCGAGTTTACTTGCGGCAATTGTCAGTTTGTAGGTGAGAGAGGGTACTGAGAGGCAAAGGGTTACCATATGCCTCACCTCTCTCTCCTACAAAATGACAATTGCCGCAAGTAAACTCGCCCAATGTAAATTGGGACTAAATCAGGGGCTCAATTCTGTTTCTATGAAAATGTGAAATGAAAACTTTTATAAAGGAGAAAACTGTCAAATGAAAAAAATTATAAAGGAAATATTTTTCATTTCAAATTTTCATAGAACAGGAATCCAGGCCCAGATGTTTCCAGATGAATTATTATATTCCCACAATACCATTAGTCTGCCATCTATTGACAATTATCTAAAAACCGCTAAACCGGCAACACTGATATGTATAAGGGCGAAACCTATAGCTCTGCGTGTTGCGTGTGCGTTCAAAAATACAAAAACAAAATACATGTCTTTCAAATTGAAAACAATAACATGTATTTTGTTTTTGTATTTTTGAACGCACACGCAACACGCAGAGCTATAGGTTTCGGCCTAAAGTTCAAAAAAGCTTTTGACATATAAATGTGGCCATATTGCAAAAAATCCCGAATTACAGCATTGCCATTTCTGTGCGTTAATGCATTTTGGCGCAAATAGTTTAGTTTACCTCCGGTTTCCTTTCATGTAGTGCAACGTCGTCTATCGTTTTCTTGTTAAATAAATTAAATAAATGTTTTGGTAAATAAATTTAATTAGGATTTTTGATCATTGTGTTCCGGTTCCACGTGCGCGTATATGTATGTGTAAAAAAGTGTAAAACATCTAACTAAAATTATAACAAATTAGATTTTGTTTTGTCTGCCTTCTGTGTTTTTGTTCGTGTGTGTTTGTGTTTTGCTTGTCATAAAAATAGAAAACGAATAATAATTTGACGTCACATGTAAAAAAAATGTTTCAGCTAATTTGTGCAAAACTACATAATTTCATTAAAGGAAAATATTACACGTGCGACGTTAGCGAACGGGTGCGGGTGTGTAATGTTTGAATGTTATGTGCATATATTATTAAGTTATTCTTTGTTGGCGTTGTGTAAAGTGCAATACCCTAGGCAATTTTTCATAGTAAACAATTTTATTTGGCAAATGTAATATGACAAATTGAATGCATAACCTTTTGAATTCGAAGGGGAATGCTGTTGTGTTAGAAAATGAGGTAAGAGACTTTTTAAATATCAAACATTAATATTTCTGAGCTATCACAATTTTTATGTGTAATGCACGTGTTTGACTTGTTATGCCATGGGATTTGGGGTATATTAAGTTTGTTATTCTCTATATTTTATAATTCGGCGAACTGAATATTAAGAACCAATTATCGATATTTTTATACATATGCATATACCTTAGTAAACAGGGAGATGCAGTAAGTGGGTGCATTAAGGGATTTGCTGCGGTGTAGTCCATATGAGGGACTACATCTATGACTCTGGAGAACGTAGTTCCTACTGAGTTGTCGCAGTCCCACCAACAGCAACAACCACAGACGCAACAATCCCATTGCGGTACGGTTCTATATACCGGATTAACTCGGAAAATCTTCGAGTCTTCGTGTATTTTTTCAACATGGAAGCGGCAATTTATCCCAGAATGCCTGCTCC
Organism: Musca autumnalis; assembly: GCF_047663935.1. NCBI lineage: Eukaryota > Metazoa > Arthropoda > Insecta > Diptera > Muscidae > Musca > Musca autumnalis. The sequence goes on from NW_027411644.1 coordinate 253,472,341, forward strand.
ACGCTCGTTTGGTCCGTGCCGGGATATATATGAACCCAGGGCCAATATGGATCTGTGGACTTGATGAGTCGGAACAGCATGGTCGCCGTGATCCAGGAAACAAAGCTCACTGCCACCTATAGCTCGCAATGTTGCGATAGTAACAACGGAAGGAGGATTTGCCTTACTAATGCACCAGTCGTCCAGTACAGACCTATCTCGCTTGATGACCCATACATCGAATGTATGGGGGTATCAGTGAAGTTTGGTAGTGCTGAGGTAGATCTGCTTTATGAGTACATACCGCCGATGAATAGCTTTATAAGACCGATATTAGTTCGCTTTTAGAGGACAATGACCATCTGGTGCTAGGGGACTTTAATGCCAATGATGAACTTTGGCATTCCGTCCTAGGTAATGGCCGGAGGGTTACAGCGCTGGCCGACCAAATTGATAGCTCCACGTTTTGGTCGGCGAATGCAAATAGCTCGCCAGATATCACCATTGTGGCACCAGGTCTGATAAATGACGCTCAGACCACCTTCCCATCATCGTCTCCGTAAATCGACAACCCCACTTCATAACGCCGCACCGTGGTTCAGTATCGTTTTTTTTTCTAAAAAGCGGCCAAATTCCGTCCTTGCGGTTGCAGAGGAATTCAAGGTCAACGCAAAAAAATTGAGATTTTTTCATATTTTGTATCAAAATATGATCGTTTTTGAGTTGTTCACATGTTTGAGTACGAACGATACGTTTGAAAAATATTTTTTTTACAAAAACAGGCTCTTAGTTTATTTAAATCAAATTTACAACAACAATTACTGTATAGAATTCCAATCACAACATTTTTATAATTGTTTTGCTATTTTTCTTGTCCTCTCAACAAATGTCCTCTCAAAACAAATGATGTTTTGTGCATCCCAATAAATATACTATAAAAATACGAAAAATTAAAAAAATGTGGAAATTTATTTTTCATTTTTTTTAAATTTAATTTTTTTCCAAAATTTAAAAAAAAAATATCCCTTGGGTTTTCATAAAATTCGTATAAAAACTCATATATTAAAAAATGTCCATTTGTGTGAAAAAGCTGTAATTAACACATTTTTACCCATGTAGTTCCTGCGTCCGCAAGGACAATTCTGCAGGGTCAAAAAGGGTACCAATGGAATGCTATCGATGAGTAGCATCGGCTGAAACAATAAAACAATCGAAAAGTTCAGCTAGATTCCGAGTTTTTTTGACCATTTTGGAGGTAACCCTTAGTCAGGACGAGTATTCTAACTCCTGCGTCTGCAAGGACAATTCTGCAGGGTCAAAAGGGGTACCAGTGGAATGCTATTGATGAGTAGCATCGGCTGAAACAATAAAATTGTCTGAAAGATTAGGTAGTTTCCGAGTTATTTGACCATTTTGGAGGTAACCCTTAGTCAGGACGATTATTCTAACTCCTGCGTCTGCAAGGACAATTCTGCAGGGTCAAAAAGGGTAGCAATAGAATTCCATTGATGAGTAGCATCTACTGAAATAATAAAATTGTCTGAAAGTTCAGCTAGTTTCCAAGATATTTGACCATTTTGGGAGGTTACCCTTAGTCAGGACGATTATTCTAACTCCTGCGTCCGCAAGGATAATTCTACAGGGCCAAAAGAAGTACCAATGGAATGCTATTTATGAGTATCATCGGCTGAAACAATAAAACAGTCGAAAAGTTCAGCTAGTTTCCGAGTTATTTGACCATTTTGGAGGTAACCCTTAGTCAGGACGATTATTATAATCCGCAAGGACAATTCTGCAGGGTCAAAAAAGGTACCAATGGAAAGGTATTACTGAGTATCATCGGCTGAAACAATAAAACTGTCAAAAATTTCAGCCCAAAAGGTGACGAACTGAAATGATTGGAGGGAGCGCTATTTATCGAAACGAAATTACTCCCAAAAAAATAAGACCCACTTCCAAAATGGACTATATCGATCCATATCTTCAAGTACTTCCTCTGCAAAACTTTTGATCTTCAATCCAAATATATTTTTGTCGGCAAGTTCATACGTACAAAAAGGGCCACACAAAATCTGAAAACCTCCTAAATATGTAATTACCCAGGAAAATAAATTGGAAGTAGTGCAATGTAGACTAGTCCTTTCACGGCATGCTTTGATGCAGTTCAAACGGAGACGTGAAAGAGGCACTCCATTCCTTACATTTTAACCGCATTCGGATGCGATCCAATGAATGACATCCTTTCCACACATTTTAACAGCATCTGGTTGCAGTTCAATTGGAGTCGTGAAAAGGCACTCCAATTCCTTATATTTTAACAGCATTTGGATGCGATCCAACGATTGACATCCTTCTTACATTTAAATTGCATCCGGATGTAGTTCAAGGGAGTCGTGAAAAAGTCAAAACCCTTTTGGGTTGTTAACTATCCAAATCCAGAATATCCAGGTTTAGGTCTAGTCGGTATTGCCCAATTTTATGTATTTCGCTCAATTCGTAAAATTGTAAATATTGGTCAATGGTTTGGAAAGAAAAAAAAAAAAACGAAAAATATCGCCTCATATGAGCTGTTTTGAAGGGAGTATTATGAGTTGAGATATATGTACTACTCCTCCAATAAAAGGAATAATTTCTTACTTGTTGGATTTGCAATTACAATGTTTGAACAAAACAAATAAATTGTTGGAACAAAAATGACATTCTTGTTCCAACGAAGCATATTTTTTTTCGGCGTGAGTAATGCACGAGATTGCACTGTGGGGCCAAAGTCAGGGTTTTGACAAAATTACGTGCAGATGTTTATAATCGGCCTAGAAACGAATCTGCCAAATTTGGTTGATATCGGTTCATATATAGAGATAGATCTTATATATATGTTCGCCCGATTTCAAGTAATTGGTGGACCAAACACGCAAACTCAGTTCAATTTGATGAAATTTGGGAAATGTTACCGAAATCTGACTATAAATAAGTTTACCAAATTATATTGAAATCGGTTCAGAATTGGATATAGTTCCCATATATATATATATTTTCCCGATTTTAGGTATTTCGTGGACCAATCACGCTATGTTTGTCCAATTTTGATGAAATTTGGAATGTATGACGGAATTTGCACTAGAAAAAAAACCTTTCAACAAATATATATATTTACGAGAATACGCCCCGATACTGAAAGTTCTTCTCCAAAGAACACATGGACGATACCATAGACTACATCAAAACAAGTAAGAATGGCGTTAAGTTCGGTTACACCCTCCACCACAATTTGTATTGAAGTAAAATACAAGTGTATGAAGAAGACTTAATACTAAATTTCAGCAATTTCGGTAAAACTATGTGAGGCACCGTTCTATGGGGGCTATTTCAAAACGTCGATCTATACCGACAAATTTCTGACGGAAAGTTTTTAGACTCAAAGAAGACTAAATACCAAATTTCCTATATTTCCGTAAGAGAATGTGGCTAAACCTTAAAAAAATACCGAAAATCAAGAAGTACGCTTCTATGGGGATATAGGAAGACGTGGACCTATACTGATAATACTCTTCTGGAATATTTTATAAATCTTGGAAGACTAAATAACGAATTTCAGCCATTTCGGTGGGATATTGACGTCACAATCTTTAGTATTACGAAAATCGGGGGGTACCGTTCTAAGGGGGGCTATATCGAAACGTGGACCTATACCGACGAATTTTAATCGGAAATGGGGCAATATGAAAGCGTGGACCTGTACAGACAAATTTCTGGCGAACAGTTTTATATCACATTGAAGACTAAATACAAAATTTCAGCCATTTTGGTGGAATATTGAAGCCACAACCTTCAAAATACGGAAAATCGGGAGGTACCTTTCTATAGGGGCTATATGAAGGCGTGGTCCTACACCGACAAATGTAAAGGGGAAGTTTGAATACCCCCAACGAAGTCTAAATACCAAATTTCAGCCATTTCGGTGAAATATTGAGGCCACAACGTTCAAAATACCGAAAATCGGGAGGTACCGTTCTATGGGGCTATATGAAGGCATGGACCGATACCGACAAAGTTCTGGGGGAATGTTTTATACCTCTAACGTAGACTAAGTACCAAATTTCAGCCATTTCGGTGTGGTAATGAAGCTAAAACCTTCAAAATACCGAAAATCGGGAAATGTGAAGGAATATGGGGGCTATGTGAAGGCATGGACCGATACCGACAAAATACTGGGGGAAAGTTTTATACCCCTAAAGAAGACTACGTACCCAATTTCAGCCATTTTGGTAGGATAATGAAGCTGAAACCTTAAAAATACCGAAAATCAGGAGGTACAGTTCTATGGGGGCTATGTGAAGGCATGGACCGATACCGACAAAATTCTGTTTTATACCTCTAAAGAAGACTACGTACCCAATTTCAGCCATTTTGGTAGGATAATGAAGCTAAAACCATAAAAAAACCGAAAATCGGGAGGTACCGTTCTATGGGGGCTATATGAAGGCATGGACCGATACCGACAAAGTTCCGGGGGAAAGTTTTATACCTCTTAAGAAGACTACGTACCCAATTTCAGCCATTTTGGTATGATAATTCAGCTAAAATCTTAAAAATACCGAAAATCGGGAGGTACCGTTCTATGGGGGCTATGTGAAGGCATGGACCGATACCGACAAAATTCTGGGGGAAAGTTTTATACCCCTAAAGAAGACTACGTACCCAATTTCAGCCATTTTGGTATGTTAATGCAGCTAAAAATTTAAAAATACCGAAAATCGGGAGGTACCGTTCTATTGGGGCTATATCAAAACGTGAATCCCATTTTTAATGCCAACCATCCTGCAAGTAATAAAAACTTCTGTACCAAATATTGACTCTCTATCTTTAAAATTGCGAGCTGTATCTTGATTTCAACAGACAGACGGACGGGCGGATGGGCGGACGGACGGACGGACGGACGGACATGGTTAAATCGACATAGAATTTTATGCTGATCAATAATATATATACTTTATAGGGTCTCCGAAGAATATTTCGATGTGTTACAAACGGAATGACAAATTTAATTATACCCTCCATATTATAGTGGAGGATATAAAAACATCACTTACTGACACCGCAAAGTATTGACCACATCTAATATTACATTTACATTTTTAATAATAATCCTAATTTACATACCATTACCCTTATTTTCCATTATTAATAAAATATATAATATCAAGAGATCAGGCTTAGGCGCCAAAATACCTAAATAGTTTAATTACGACTGAATGCCAGAAATAAACGGAATGAAAATTATGACATCTTTGACAGCTTGGCATGTCGCCGTGGGCCGTTGCCAGATTGTAATTTTTTGGTTTTGGAGGTTTGAAAGTGTTAAGAATATAATTCCGTTATTATTTGATTTCAATCACTGACTTGAAAAAATGAATGTTTGCCTGAAAAACCTATCAATGGCCCCATTGTGGATTGGTGGGATCCAACCCACCAATCAAGTGTTCCTTGAACGCTGTAAATGTTACATGAAGCAATACCGCGAACTTGTCTATTTTGGTCATCATCTGCCTGAATTGCCACCACAGGCGGAAAATATTGCCAATGGTGGTGGTGGATTATGAAGCCTACAGGAATTGGTAACGCAAACATGGGTCATAACGAGTTTCTCATTCGAGTAGATTTCTTTTGAAAAAAGTGTTTTTATTTTTTTTTTTGAAAATTTTTTTATAAATGTTTATTTACTTAAAATCCGTTCGAATAAATTCATTATATGACTAATATAAGTTGTGATAACATCGAAGCCATTGACCGACACTACTAAACATTTGTTTAAGAAAAGAAATAAAAAATCCAAGGTAATGTGGTCTGCAAAATAAATATAAACTTTTTCAATATACATTTTGATAACCTTTTTACCTGACAGAATAGAATGCAAAGCGTGCTGTGCCACAAAGAGATTTGGTTTGCTATAAATATCCCCAAGAATGTTAAAAATAATCATTTAGAGTAAAATATTTTCTCAACTTTGTGCTAAGCGCGGACAACGAATAGAAAAATAAACGCAACGCCCTTATCATGTTTCGTTACTTCCTAGTTTGTATCCTATTGTTGAGTACACAACTACAACAAGGATGGACCCTATCAACTGGCGATTTAACGCCACAACATTCGGCGGAGACAATCCGACGCACTAAATCTGCTGAAATCTATAAATACATGAATCTATCTGCCAATCCTTGTGACGACTTCTATCAATATGCTTGCGGCAATTTTGCCACACATAATCCGGTAACCGAAGAGAAGCCAGTTGTGGCTATTGGTGAAATACTGTCGGAGAAAATGAATGCCCGCATTAAAGGTGAACTACAAACTGACTATGCCACCGACACCAAGGCCCACAAAAATGTTAAGAATTTCTTTAAGTCCTGTATCAAAATTCAACATTCCCTGGATGCTGAGTATTCGCAGTCGTTGAAGAATATTCTAAGTCATTTTGGAGAAATGCCCCTGCTTGCAGGTGATTTGTGGCGTGAAGAAAACTTCCATTGGTTTGAGACCCTCGCACAAATGATGTACAGAAGTGGCCAGGAAATGCTACTGCATGTTATTGTTTTACCTGATTTCAGTGATAACACCATTAATCGTGTTGTCATGGGGGAACCTCGTCTTCCCATGCAGACACCAGAAATTTACATTGGCGAAGCATTTGCCCAGGATCGTGAAAACATTATTGAATTCTCGAAATATTATTTACAAAACTATTTGGATATTAATGAGACGATGGCCACCCAGCTTGCCTGGGAAATGTTGAATTTTGAAATCTCCTTGGCTCATGGCATGGATGATCCAAAGGCCGGGCATCAACCTGCAGAATTATTCACCCTAATGTCCATTGATGAAGTGCAGCAAAAATATCGGGATATGGGTGATTTGAAGAAGTTCATATATGATGCCCTGGGTAACAACACCATTAAGGAGGTATATGCTCAAATCGACTATTTGGATCATATAAGAGAAGTCCTCAAGAAAACACCCAAGCGGGTTGTGGCCAATTATCTCTTCTTTTCATATTTGGCTGATTATTTTGTGGAACCAAAAACATCGGACCCAGAAATCATCGATTATTGCCTAGAAAAGTCTAAAACGTATTTCTACAAAGTCATGGATAATATGGTCTATAGTAAATATATGCCGGCCAATACTAAAATGGTGTTGTATCAAATTTGGAGAGAATTGAAAACAACATTCCAAGATATTTTGTATTCTCCACGTCTCGATTGGATTCGTTCGGATACCAAACACCAAGCAATCGATAAGCTTAAATCCATGAAATTGAGAATTCTTTCATATGAGCATCCCAAAGATGTGGAAGATGTTGTACGCGTGCAGTTAAGTGATCAAGATTTTGTTCAAAACGTAGATGCCATACGTAGGGTCAAAGGTGACATGGCAAGGGCTAAGCTGAATGAACCTCCCCAGGCAATGCAGTTGGGTGCTGAATCATCTGCCACACCATACTACAATCCAATGGAAAATATAATTTACATGCCAGTGGGTTTCCTTCAACCCTACTATTCATGGTCCACCGACTTTCCATCGGCCTATAATTTTGCCTTTTTGGGCTTCTTTGTTGCCCATGAACTTGTCCATGGTTTTGATAATAGTGGTCGCAACTTTGATGCCAAGGGTAATGCCCGTGATTGGTGGGATCCTACCACCAATCAAGTGTTCCTTGAACGCAGTAAATGTTTCATGAAACAATATCGAGATCTGGTCTATTTTGGTCATCATCTCCCCGAAATGCCATCACAGGCGGAAAATATTGCCGATGGTGGTGGTGTTCGTTTGGCTTATGAAGCCTACATGAATTGGTATCGCAAACATGGTCATAACGAAGCTGGGCTTATGTTCCCCGATCTTATCCACTACACAAACTCACAATTGTTTTTCGTTTGCTACGCTCAGATATGGTGTTCCAATTATGCCGAGGCCTACATTGCCAATCAACTAGCCGATACTCACACACCAAATCAGTTGCGCGATATTGGACCCCTGGCTAATTTTGATGAATTTGCTAAAGCATTCAATTGTCCCATGGGTACTTATATGAATCCAGCCAACAAATGTATGATTTATTAATGCGAATAGAATTATTGATATTGTCGTTATAGAATGGGAAATAAATGAAAAAAAATTTTGGTGAAAAAGAAAACAAAAATGTTGTTGTTGTACTTTTTCATGTGGGAACATCCCTCCTTCGTTTTGGAGGTGCATCTTACGAATAGAAAAATATCCTTATATTGGGTATACAACTACAACAAAGATGGACCCTATCAACTGGCGATTTAACGCCACAACATCCGACGTACTAAATCTGCTGAAATCTATAAATACATGAATCCCTCTGCCAATCCTTGTGACGAGTTCTATCAATATGCTTGCGGTAATTTTGCCACACATAACCCGGTAACAAAAGAGAAGCCAGTCGTGGCTATTGGTGAAATACTGACGGAGAAAATCAATGCCCGCATTAAAGGTGAACTGTAAACTGACTATCCCACCGATACCAAGGCCCACAAACTTACTTACTTAGATGGCCCATTACAGAACATTTGTTCCATAGACCGAACTAAGAAAAGATATCTAATCCTCTCAGTTTTTCGCTTCGCTTTTTGGAATACCGCGCCTTTTCATTTCTTCATCCACTTGTATGCTCCATCGAAGCTTATGCCTCCCGATTCTGCGTGCACCGCCATGTGGCATGATATGGCGTAGCCAACGCAATCGTTGCATCTCGATACGTTTAACTATATTCCTGTCTTTGTATAGCTGATATAGCTTGTGGTTCATACGACGTCGATATTCACCGTCAACGCAAATCGGCCCGTAGATCTTTCGAAGATTTTTCCTCTCAAACACACCAAGCACTGCCTTATCTGCTTGCGCAAGTACCCATGCTTCGGAGCCATACAATAGCACGGGTAGTATCAGTATTTTGTATAGTGTTATTTTTGTTTGACGAGATGTGGCTTTGTTTTTAAATTGCTTATTTAAACCATAGTAGCATCTGTTGGCCAATACAATTCTTCTTCTTATTTCACAACTGATGTTGTTTGTTGTTGTTATGGCAGTGCCGAGGAAGACGAAGTCTTTAACTACCTCAAAATTATAGGTACCAACTTCCACAGTTGGTCCGAGCTCTATGGACGTTTTGCGCGTCGACACCATCAATTTGGTCTTTTCGCCGTTTACCGCCAGACCCACTTTCGCAGATTCTCCTTCGACCTTCCTAAAGGTATCAGTTACTTCCTTTACTGATCGTCCTATGATGTCTATGTCATCAGCATAAGCAAGTACCATGTGGCTATTGGTGTAAGTTGTGCCATTTCTTTTGACATTTGCATCTCGTATTACATTTTCCAGCAAAATGTTGAATAGGTCACACGAAAGGCTGTCTCCTTGTCTGAAACCTCTTTTGGTACTGAGCTGTTCGGAGAGGTTCTTTCCAATTTTAACTGATGATCTAGTGTCAGTTAAAGTCATCTTACAAAGCCGTATGAGCTTTGCGGGGATACCAAATTCAGACATTGCATGGAATACCTTTGATCGGAGGGGACTGTCGAAAGCTGCTTTATAATCGACAAAAAGGTGATATGTGTCGATGCCGCAGGGTAAATATCTGGTCAATGGTGGACTTGCCAGGTCTAAAGCCACATTGGTATGGTCCAATTATTTCGTTGACCATTGGCTTTAGTCGTTCGCACAATATCCCTGACACTATCTTATTGGCAATAGGGAGAAGACGTATGCCCCTATAGTTGGAGCATACGGTCTTATCTCCTTTCTTGTGGACGGGACACAGGATGCTCAGGTTCCAATCTTCGGGTACGCGTTCTTCCTGCCATATGGTGCTAACTAGCTGATGCATACACTTTATCAGCGCGTCGCCTCCGGTTTTAAACAGCTCGGCTGGTAAGCCATCGGCTCCTGCTGCTTTATTATTCTTCAGCCGGTTGATTGCTGTTTTTACCTCATCTTGGCCGGGCGGTATACATTCTATACCATCTTCTGGGATTGGTTCTGTGGTATCATCGTCTTCGCTACTATTGGATACCAGCAGATTGGAGAAATGTTCCTTCCATACCCTGAGCACGCTATCTGTATCTGTTACCAGATTACCTTGCTGGTCTCTACAGGAGGATGTGCCTGTACCAAAGCCATCTGTTTGATGTTTCACTCTTTGGTAGAATTTTCTTGCTTCATTCTGGCTCCTGTACATCTCGATTTTTTCACACTCCCGCTTTTCCAGTTCTCTCTTTTTCTTGCGGAAAAGACGTTTCTCTTCTCTCCTTTTCTCCCGATATCTCTCTTGTGCGCTACGCGTTGCTACTGATTGTAAAGTAGCTCTATATGCCGCATTTTTCTCTTCCGTAGCAGCGCGACGCTCCTGGTCATACCATGAATTCCTTTGTTGAGGTCTCTGGAATCCAAGAATGGATTTTGCGGCTGTTTGCATGGAGTGGACAATATTTTGCCATTGTGTTGTTATGTTATCGGGACAAGGAGTGCTCTCATTAAGCAATTGGGCTAGTTGAGTGAATATGCTGTGGCTATCTGTTGTGTTTGCAGCCTATCGATGTCCAACTTCCGCGTTGTGTCTGTTCGTACTTTGTTTGCTACGTTTAACCGGGTGCGTACCTTTGCTGCAACAAGGTAGTGGTCCGAATCGATATTTGCGCCTCGGAACGATCGTACATCCAACACGCTCGATGAATGTCTTCCATCTATCACAACATGATCAATTTGATTACTTGTTCTTTGATCTGGAGACAGCCAGGTGCCCTTATGGATATCGAGATGATTAAATCTGGTACTGCTAACTACCATGTTTTTTGCAGCTACAAAGTCTATCAGCCTCATACCATTGTCAGATGTTTCACTGTGGAGACTGAATTTCCCGACTGTTGGGCCAAAGATATTCTCCTTTCCAATTTTGGCATTAAATTCGCCTAGAACAATTTTAATGTCATGGGCAGGACAACGGTCATATGTTTCTTCTAAACGCTCGTAGAATATATCTTTGGTCTGTTCGTCCTTGTCTTCGGTTGGAGCATGAACGCAGATAAAGCTGATGTTGAAGAATTTTGCTTTTAATCGAATTGTAGCAAGTCTTTCATTCACTGGGGTGAAGCTGGAGACCAGATGTTTTAACCTCTGACCAACTACAAAACCGCAACCAAACTCATGCTTTGTGTCATGGCAGCTATAATACAGTGCGTCACCTTTAGGTGTTGTTGTGACATCTTTCCCAGTCCATCGTATTTCTTGTATGGCAGTAATATCGGCGTTGTACTTTTCAAGTACGTCTGCCAATGCGAAGACTGCACCTTCTCTATAAAGAGTGCGAACATTCCAGTTGCAGATTCGCAGATCATGGCCATTAAAACGTTTGCGGGGTTCGTCAATTTTAGAGGGGTTTGTTTTTCTTTTCTTTCGTTTTTTCATAGTAGGCTGTTTTTTCTAGGGGAGGGTTACTAACCCGACGCCCAAACCCAAGTTTTTAACGTGCGTGGCACATGTTAGCTCACTACCATTGACGGATGTTAAAGGCAGTTCCCCAGGTGACACCACGGGGAGGTCAGTGTCCACTTGAGATGAAAGAGGGACCAAGATAAATCCTGGGCTTTGCCATGTTAAAACCGGTCAGGACCGTTCCTTGGTATCTTCCATCCCCTGCGTCAACCAAGGCCCGCTAACATGTTAAGCATTTCTTTAAATTGTTGAAAAATTGGTGGTTATGTTCCCTCATTCGTTTTGGAAGTACAATTTATGTACACGAATTGGAAATGGGAATAGCTGAATGCTTTTTCTACAACTCTGATATTTCATTACTTTCAGTAACATAATTGGTACCCAATTAAAGCTCAGATAGTCCACTTTAATATTGTTCACTTTAAATGAATGCCCCAACCAAAGATAGACACGGTGCGCTGAACCAACTTTACACCTGGGAAGGTTTTGCGGATTCTGCACTGCACAATGTTCATAGATGGGAAAAATCAAAAAAATCGCCGGAGCGCTTTTTAAATAAATCGCGGTCAAAGTTCACATTTTTAGGGTTTTTTAGGTTTTCACGATTTTGCTTGGAAACCACAAGTCCTATCGTAATCGTACTAAAGAAAATGTTGTAGCAGTGAAGATGAAACGACGATCGGCGGGGCCGAACTTTTTATACCCTCCACCATAAAGTTATTGAAACCAGATTTCAGCAATTTCGGCTTAATGATATGGCTGAACCTTTAAAATTCTCAAAATCGGGAGTTTCCCTTCTACGGGGGCAATATGAAAACGTCGACTTTTATCGACAATTCTTTGCAGGAATGAATGAAAAGGTTATTGAATACGAAATTGTTGCCATTTCGATTGCATCCCAGCAAAAAGTTTGAGTCCAAAGAGGCAGTTAAATGATATGTACAAGTGATCTGGAAGTGCATCAAATTATGCATTTTCACTCATGATTTTTACAAGAGCGTGACTACGGAAAGAGGCACTCCATTGCACTGCATTTTAACGGACCCACTGGCACTGCATTTTAACTGACCCTTTGGCATTGCATTTTAACTAACCCTTTGGGGTAGAACAGGAGGTAGTCCAAAGCACGTGTTTTGATACAGGCATTCTGCGGAAATTGTGCAAGCCATTACAAAATATGCCAGAACAAATAAAATGCATTATTTGTGTAAAACAAAAATATTAAGAACTTTATTACATTAACACAAATTATGAAAATTCTCCATTGAATAATTCAATCGCAAATATGCGTGTTTCCTCCGCTCTCCATTTGTTCCAAGCTGAACTGTTTTTGTTTCATTTGCTAAATGGGTTGCCTTCCCATCACCAGTTAAGATTTCGACATGTACTCCAACAGCACTCTATTCGGAAATTTTCTTCTCTTGAGTTACCGGAAAAATGTTCACAAATTAAATATTATTTACTTTGTATTAACAAATGTTTGGAAATGTTAACACGCTTATCTCTTATTGGAAAATGTATGCCGCTGCCTGTAGAGATGTACAAACTGATTTATGTACATGTAGGGATCTCTAACAACTGCTAATAATATGTAGCGAACGGAGAGCCTTTTTCACGACTCCGTTTGGACTGCATCCGGATGCTGTTAAATTGTGAGGAATTGGAGTGCCTTTTTCAAGACTCCGCTGAACTGCATCCAGATGTTGTTAAAATGTGACAAGTGGATGTGATTCTTTGGATTGCATCCAAATGCGGTTAAAATGTGAGGACTGGAGTGCCTTTTTCACGACTCCGGTTGAACTGCATCAAAACATGCCGTGACAGAACTAGTCCACATTGCACTACTTCCAATTTATTTTGCTGGGATAATGCGGCTAAAATAGTAAAAATACCAAAAATCGGCAGGTACCGTTCACTAGAGGCTATATGAAGACGTAGACCGAAATCGAAAAATTTCAGGTAGAAAGTTTCGGGAGGTACAGTTCAATGGTGGCTATATGAAAATGTGGAGCTATGCCGACAAAATTCCGTTGGAAAGTTTTATACCCCCAACGAAGACTTAATACCAAATTTCAGCCATTTCTGTGGGATATTGAGGCCACAGCCTTCAAAATACGGAAAATCGGGAGCTACCGTTCTATGGGGGCTATATGAAGACGTGGACCTATACTGACAAATTTCAGATGGAAAGTTTTATACCTTCATCGAAGACAAAATACAAAATTTTAGCCATTTCAGTAGGATATTGAGGTCACAACCTTCAAAGTACCGAAATCGGGAGGCACCGTCCTATGGAGGCTCTATGAAGACGTGGACCTATACCGACAAATTTCAGGTGGAAAGTTTTATACCCTCAACGAAGACAAAAAACAAATTTTAGGGATTTTGGTGGGATATTGACGCCACAATCTTCAAAATACCGAAAATCGGGAGGCACGTTTCTATGGAGGCTCTATGAAGACGTGGACCTATACGAAGACTAAATACCAAATATTCTCCATTTCGGTTTGATAATGACGCTAACACCTTCAAAACACTGGAAATCAAACCCACTGCAGCGGGCTCTTTCGTACCGGATAGACCTGAAACCATAGTGTTTCGGCCAGCACACAGTGGTCGAAATCACTGATCTAGCGGGGGGAAATTAATAACTTCCATGTTTCTGAGATTTTGCACAAACTCAGTCCGGGTGCATGGGTAATAACGAACTAAATATGAACAACATCGGCTAATATTTTGGTATAGCCCCATTTTCAGCATTTTGAGGATTTAATCCACATTTTCCTTCAAAATTAGTTGTAATTTGGTACTTAGGGTTCCAAGTAGTCACTAAGCTTTTCCATTAAAAAATTGTAGACATAGGTCTACATTTAGGTCAAGACTCTTTTTTAGGTATCTCCCGATTTTCAGTATTTCAGGCAATATTTTTAAAGATTTTATTAGCGCAGGGGATAGCTGTCTCGATAAGCTCTCCAATGGTACCCATGTTGTCCCGGCAGAATTTTCCTTAAAGGATCTGTGGTCAAAATAATTATCCTTATTGCAGGGTTTATCCCAAAAACACTAAATATCGCGACATCGGGCAAAACTTTTTAAAGATTTTATTAGCGCAGGGGATAGCTGTTTCGATAAGCTTTCCAATGGTGCTCATGTTGTCCCGGCAGAAGTTTCTTTAAAGGATCTGTATCAAAATAATTATCCTTATTACAGGGTTTATCCCAAAAACAGTAAATATCGGGACATCGGGCAATATTTTTTAAAAATTTTATTAGCGCAGGGGATAGCTGCCTCGATAAGTATTCCAATGGTACCCATGTTGTCCTGGCAGAATTTTCCTTAAAGAATCTGTGGTTAAAATAATTTTCCTTATTGCAGCCGCCAAATTTCCGCGTAAATGTATAAAACACATTTGCATTTGAAAAACGAAAAGTTCTAGGACAGAGAAGCCATTACATAGTCGATACGTCTGAAGATCTGCTTTACCACCAGTGAAACCAGGTAACGTAATTTGGTGAATATGTGGGTTCGAGTCCTTGGCTTTCCTTTTTCACTTGCAAATAATTTCCGATCATCAAGCTTAAATAATTAATAATTAATAAAAGATCATTAAAAAATGATCTTCGCCCTAACAGGAAAATTTCAAAAAATAATTATCCTTATTGCAGGGTTTATCCCAAAAACAGCAGAATTTTCCTTAAACGATCTGTGGTCAAAATAATTATCCTTATTGC
The DNA here is from genome assembly GCF_047663935.1 of Musca autumnalis. NCBI lineage: Eukaryota > Metazoa > Arthropoda > Insecta > Diptera > Muscidae > Musca > Musca autumnalis. The sequence goes on from NW_027411644.1 coordinate 253,487,562, forward strand.
AGGGTTTATCTCTCAAACAGTAAATATCGCGACATCGGGCAATATTTTTAAAGATTTTATTAGCGCAGGGGATAGCTATCTCCATAAGATTTCTAATGCTGCCCATGTTGTCCCGGCAGAATTTTCCTTTAAGGATCAAAATAATTATCCTAATTGCAGGGTTTATCCCAAAAACACTTAACATCGCGCAATATTTTTTAAAGTTTTTATTAGGGCAGGGGATAGCTGTCTCGATAAGCTTTCCAATGGTGTCCATGTTGTCCTGCCAGAATTTTCCTTAAAGGACCTGTATCAAAATAATTATCCTTATTACAGGGTTTATCCCAAAAACAGTAAATATCGGGACATCGGGCAATATGTTTTAAAGACTTTATTAGCGCAGGGGATAGCTGCCTCGATAAGCTTTCCAACGGTACCCATGTTGTCCTGGCAGAATTTTGCATAAATACCCTAAACAAGATATTTTTTACAAAGAAACCCGTTTTTGAATGCGCGCTGTTAGCAAAAGCGTCAACAGAGTGATTTGTATGTAACTCCAGGGGGCCTATTCTGTAACTTATTAACAACTTTACTCATTGTTTATTTTCAAACAATTTCATTTGTTTTATTCTTGTTACAAAAACAAAAGAAATTATAATATCGATAGTTGTTAAAAGTTACAGAATAGGCCTAATGGGCAAACAATTTTTTTTAATGTTGTTGGCGTTTTTTTTATTGTTGGACTGCAGAATTTTACATCTTTGTGTTTATTTCAGCTTGAGCCCATATTTTGTTGTAATTCAATTGTTTGAATAACAACAAAATATTTTAAAGTGGATATGAAATTGATTAGTTGCGGGCGAAGGGTAGGGAATACTATTTATTGACCTGTTTATCGATACAGAGTCGGCAAAAAAGGGAACTGATGAAGTTGTTTGGTGACAACTGAAACTATAGTATTCCCTACCCTTCGCCCGCAACTAATCAATTTCATATCCACTTTAAAATATTTTGTTGTTATTCAAACAATTGAATTACAACAAAATATGGACTCAAGCTGAAATAAACACAAAGATGTAATTTTTTTTAATTTAATTTACACCCTCCGCTATTCATTAAAAATAAACTTTATTTAGTTTTGTTTAAAATTTATTTAACAATTAAACAAAGATGTTGTAAGATATTTTGCAACATTTTTTTTTAAATCTGATGCAGCAAAATTTCTTGCATAGGATAGTGAATAAAACAATAAAGTAAGAACAAAATTTTAGTCAGCAGAGTATCCGCAATCGATACAATGAAAAACATTTCGCGATTTTATACTTGGATTTTTTTACTTTCGCGCCGCTAGACCAGGGATTTCGACCAGTGTGCAGTGGCCATGGTGGAATAAGAAGGTGTTACATCAAATCATACTAAACGTCAAAATTGTTCACAATAACGCATTACTGTGAATTGCTTGTTTACCTTCTGTATGTGATTTTAATCAAAATAATGCATTTGACAACTAGTGTGATAATCAGCTGTTTTTCCCGTTGTACCTGTGTTATTGTGTCATGGCAGCGGCTGACAACCCAGCATCAAGCCTATACTTCTACGAATATTTCGATGTGTTACAAACGGAATGACAAATTTAATTATACCCTCTATATTATGGTGGAGGGTATGATTCACCATGGTGGAGAGTATAACAAGTCGTCTAACGTATCCCTAATATATGTTTAAATAAGTCTCGCAGTGATTTCCCATAAATTCTTCACAATTTCATACTTTTTGTCCACCATGCTAAGCCAAAGGAAATTAAGTCAAAGTCATACGTAATGACCTAATTTCATTTATTCTAAGCTCTACTCACTTGACACCCTGTATTTTGCAGCTGTCAACAAATAAACGTAACAAACAATGCCCAAGGGGTGGTGGGGAAAACCTACAACCTACACTTACAAGTGTCACATGTAATTGGCACATGCGCTTTACTCTCTTTGACCATGTGCATTTTTCAAACAAAACACTTTAACTACTGAGAGAGTGTCAAGGAGAAAAAGAGGGAAAATGTACCGCAATTTTCTCCCCCAAACAAAAGAGAGCAACTATCCAAATATAGTGAAGGGTTTATCCTCCAAAAAAACAAGAGAGAATTGCGTTTTGGTATCATTTGGGGTTACTTTCGAAAATTTAGTTCGACTTTCACACTCAGCGTTAACGGTAATCGCGCGGTTCATACGGTGTCGTCTCGCTTTTCGTTCATTCCTTTAATACAAAAAAAGTGGTAAAATCACAGAGTGTCTTTTTGGTTGGCCAAAAAACGAATAATATATAGTTGCAAATAAAAGAGGAGGCATATGAAAAACGTAGTTTTTCCTTTTTGTGGAAAAAGGAGCAAATAGTGAAAAAAAGAAAATATTAATCAAGTTGTAATGGCTTAAATTAAAACAAAAAATAATTGTTAACGCATTTTTTGAAATTGTGTTTCAAAAGGCGCGTATTGTCTATCATTTGAATGTGAATAGAAAAATATTGATTTTTTTATTTAAGCCCATCTGAGGAATGAATTGTGTTGAAAAATTTCACAGTGAATAAAAAACATGTTCCAGAAAAATATCATTGGATAACAACTTTACGTTTGGAATTAAAGAGTAAGTTAATTACACTTCTCATCAGGAGTTTTTTTTCTCATATTTTTTCTATTTTTATATACGCTAGGCTTACGTTATCATCTTCGTTAATCGCGAAAAATTTTGTTAAACACAGGAGAAAGAGAAAAAAAAAAAAAAACAATCTTAAACGAAAAATCGCGTGATTCATCTTGATTTTCTTTTCATTTTTTGGGGGCTTTTATGAACAGCACGGGTAGAGTTGGTGGTAGTGGAGTAATAGCAGAATTTTCTTACTCGAAAAAAAAATAGCTATTAAATTTGTTGTTCTTACATTTCTATAGTATCTATTTTCTTCTATGGGACTCCTTTTTTCTCATCTGCTTTTCAATTCAATTTTCTTCTCTTAGCCCTGCCTGCTACTCACAAACATTTGCGAATTGTAGTTGCCCGACATTGCCCTCAATACGTGGTTGGCATGTTTCTTGATGATGTTGTTTTTTTTTATTTTTTAATATTATATTTTTGGTCGGAATTAGGCCAGCGGTATGTTATGAATGGGAAATATGATATGTCAAAGAAAATATTGAATGGAAAATATTATATTTGTTTGACTGCTTAAAATAAACACAGACCAAAGTTAGCAAGAAAAACTGCGGCACCATGAGGAAAATGTAAATCATTGCAAATATGTACAAAGATATTTAATTCGAGGAAAATCAGAAAGCTTTTTTCGCAAGAAAGAAAATCCGTGTTTATATATTTTTCAATTACACTGTGTAACATGTTTGAGCTAAACGTTTGGAAACAATAGACAAAAACTCTATTTGTGTTTTGTTTTCTTAGATAGGGTTCGGATTTTATGGCCTCAATTAAACGTGGTTAAATATTGATTTGTTGAAGCAAAACGGGGCTATATCTCTGAAACAGATACGAGTATTGCTTTGACCTCTTCAACAAACTTGTAGATATATATTAAACAAGAATATATTAAACAAGTAAGAACGGCGTTAAGTTCGGCCGGGCCGAACTTGTTATACTCCACCACCACTAGTTGTATTGAAGAACAATTTCCCTTCGTTTATGAAGAAGACTAAATTTAAAATTTCAGCAATTTCGGCAAAACAATGTGGCCAACTTTCAAAATACCGAAAATCGGGAGGTACCGTTCTTTTGGGGCTATATAAAGGCGTGGATCTATACCGACAAATTTCTGGTGGAAAGTTTTATATCCCCAACGAAGACTAAGTACCACATTTCAGCTATTTCGGTGGATTATTGTGGCCACAGCCTTCAAAATACCGAAAATCGGGAGGTACCGTTCTATGGGAGCTATATGAAGGCGTGGACCTATACCGACAAATTTCTGGTGAAAAGTTTTATACTCCTAACGAAGATTAAGTTCCAAATTTCAGTTATTTCGGTGGATTATTGTGGCCACAACCTTCAAAATACCGAAAATCGGGAGGTACCGTTCTATGGGCGCTATATGAAGGCGTGAACCTATACAGACAAATTTCTGGGGGAAAGTTTTATACCCCTAGCGAAGACTAAGTACCAAATTTCAGCCATTTTGGTGTGATAATGAGGCTATAACCTTCAAAATACCGAAAATCGGGTTTTACCGTTCTATGGGGGCTATATCAAAACGTGGACCGATATAGCCCATTTGCAATACCAAACATCCTAGGAGTAATATAAACTTCCATACCAAATTACAAAGCTTTACCTTAAAGATTGCGAGCTGTATCTTGATTTCAACAGATGGACATGCTTATTTCGACTTTTATCGAATTTTACCCTGATCAAGAATATATAAACCTTATAGGGTCTCCGATGAATATTTCGATGTGTTACAAACGGAATGACAAATTTAATTATACCATCCATATTATGGTGGAGGGTATTAAAATTCCATTATATTTGTTTATTTCGCAGCGTATATTCAATACTGCTTAATTTTTCTTAATGTTATTTTTGAGGAAAATATTCGCTGAATGTAATACACAACTCTACCGAACATTTCATTGTTGTAAAATGCCTCTATTACGCTGTTTCTAGCATATTTTTACACCCTCAGAATTTATGTTATCGAGGTTATATACACTTTTACGGGCAAAATGTGCCTCATCGAAATAATGGTTTTAGACCCCAAATATGTTTGGATGAAATCCGTTTCAGAAAATTTGGAGTTGATTTAGCCATGTCTGTCCGACTGTCTGTCTTGCTGATCCAAATTTTGGATTTGCGGTCCAAAATTTGGCTTTTGTAATATTTTGTCCAAAATTTGTTTAAGTTCGAAGATGAACCCTATCGGTCTACTCCTTCCGGTACCTCCCACACAAACGTTCTTGAAGGGAATATCCGATTTGGTCCGTACTTTGCACATCGTGAAATTTTCACCAGTCTTAGATGAGGTTCTAATATGGACTCAATCGGTCCACACCTTCGGGTAGCTCCCACACAAAATTTCGGAGAAGTTCAGTTTAGCACCTGCTCTCGAATCGCTTTGATTTTTGTTGTAACAACATGTACTCACTGTCCCCCATACGACGGTTTAAGTTTCATCAGGGGCAAGTCCAACAACTTCTCGAGAAAATAGCCTGAAAGGTGCAAAACCCCTATGATAGCGTGTGTTAGGGTTGGAGCGCAACATAACTCTCGATCGGATCAGCCGACGGTACAAAATTTGGCCATCGCAATATTTTGTTCAAACTTAGTTTAAATTCGAAGATAAGCCATATCGGGCCACTCCTTCAGGTAACTCTCCCACAAAAGTTCAAAAATGTTCGGAAAAATTGTGCGCATGATGACTCTCGAATGGAGTGACCGATTTGGTCCATACTTAACAAATCCTAATATATATACCAGATATAGATTAGGTTCGAATATGGGCTATATTTGCCCACTACATCGGGTACCTCTTACACAAAAGTTCGTATAAGTTCACTTTAAGACTGCTCTCTAATCACTTTGATTTTTTTGGAAAAAACTTAAATGCGCTGCCTAAATTACAACGGTAAAAGTTTTTTCGGAGGCAAATCCATACTTCTTAAGAAAATAGCCCGAAGGTGTAAAAACCGCTATGGCACCATATGTAGTAGCTGGAGAGCACTATAACTCTCGAACTGATCAACCGATTTGATCCAACATTTGGCCTTCGTCATATTTGGTCCATCTTAGTTTTAGTTCGAAGATGGACAATACCCTTCCGGTACTTCCCCCCAATATTTAAAAAATGTCACGATATCTCTTGAACGGGACAACTTTTGAACATACATCATTTAATCCACATTTTATGCCGGGAAGTTCAAATGTCCACAAAGGGCCACAAAATTCTGAAAAGACCCTAAATACATTCGATCTGTCCGTAGATGAAAGTTTCAATTCACATAGGGTATATCTCTGTCGGCAAATCCGACTGGTACTTTTTTACTTGTTCAACGAAAATTTGAGAAATATATCAATAATCAAGGAATATCAAGGAACGGTCCTGACCGGCTTTAACTTGGCAAAGCCCAGGCTTTATCTTGGTCCCTCTTTCATCTCAAGTGATCACTGACCTCCTCGTGGTGTCACCTGGGGAACTGCCTTTAACACCCGTTAAAGGTAGTGAGCTAACATGTGAAGAGCGGTCACCCATAAGAACGTTAAAAACTTGGGTTTGGGCGTCTGGTTAGTAACACTCCCCTAGAAAAAAGCGGTCTAATATGAAAAAAAACGAAAGAAAAGAAAAACAAACGTTTTAAGGACCACGATCTGCGAATCAGCTCCGGGAATGTTCGGTGCTGGAAGGTGCAGTTTACGCATAGGCAGATGTACTTGAAAGGTACAAAGCCGGCATTACTGCCATACAGGATATACGATGGATTGGGAAAGGCGTCACAAGAACACCTAAAGGTGATGCACTTGATTATAGCTGCCATAACACAAAACATGAATTTGAGTGGGGATTTTTCGTTGGGCGGAGGTTAAAACATGTGGTCTCCAGCTACGGATAAAAGCAAATTCTTCAACTTACACATTATCTGCGGTCATGTTCCAACCGGAGACAAGGACGAACAGACCAAAGATATATTCTACGAGCGCTTAGAAGAAAAATACGACCATTGCACGATGGGGCCAATAGCAGGTTTTCGAGGCAAAAAGTCAATTTTTGAAGTGAACAATTTGCAAAAAATAATAACGGATTTTGATTGCCAACACTCTGAATCACTAAAAATAAAAAATAAATCAATCTGGTAGCATCACATTGCGACATACTGATCTGGTAATGGTGACATATTTTCTTATGAATAATTTTCCGACATTCATTATAAATAAGTAGTGAAAGCATTTTAGGCGCCAGAAAGAACATTTCAACATTTTTATATTTTTTAAACATGGAAAGCTCTTCAATGGGTATTTAAAATAAGATAGTGTTAACAAATAATAAAAATGTTATGTGTGGTAAATGTATTTTTGAGTTAAGATGTTATGTCTTTTTTGGAGTATTTTGCTTTGTTATCCATGTGTTCTCTAGAGTATAACTTTTGAGATCTAGGTAGATCTAGGATATTATATATAAGTGGTGAAAGGTATTAATGTGTACTATCATTTTGTGAAAAAATTAGCTGCGCCCAGCTGCGCCTTTTCATAAAAATCTGATTTCAGATGTCGTAATACTTAAAAATATGGACATTTTTATGTTTTGGTTGGAGAATAATCGGAAACCCATTAATGTTATCAATTGGATTTCGGAAAAATTTAATAGACGTATATAATAATAATATATAATTTCAAAGATATCGCGGACAAACTTGGCTTTTGTGGCGGAATCTTAGCCGATTTTTACTAAATTTGGAACCTTTTTTATTAACTTATAACAGACCACAGACAAAACCATGAAATTTGAACATATGTATATAAGGGAGCTATTTCTATATCTGAACCGATTTCAATATAACTTGACAAACTTATTTGTAGTCCGAATTCCGTAACATTTTCCAAATTTTATTGTAATTTGATGGAATTTGCATGCATGGTCAATCATTTGCCTGAAATCGGGCGAACATATATATGGGAGCTATATCCAATTCTGAACCGATTTCAATATCATTTGCCAATAATGTTTCTAGACCAAAATCCGTCACACATTTCAAATTTCATCAAGATTGGACATACATAGCGGGATTGGTGCCCAAATACCTAAAATCGGGCGAAAATATATATGGGAGCAATATCAAAATCTGAACCGATTTCAATATAACTTGGCAAACTTATTTGTAGTCCTGATTCCATGGTATTTTCCAAATCGCATAAAACTTGGGCAGAATTTGCGTGTTTGGTCCATCAATTGCTTGAAATCGGGCGAACATATATACGGGAGCTATATGTATATATGAACCGATATGAACCAAATTTGGCATATTAGTTTCTAAGCCTATTATAAACATCTGTACAAAATTTGGAAGGTCTAGCTTGCCCCAGTGATTTGTTGCCTCGCAACCCTGTCATTGGCCCCATCGTGCATTGTCCTGCCCGAATCACGAACAAATCGATTAAAAAAATTAGTTTGAAAAAATTTATGAAATTAAAAAAAATCAAATATTAGTTCCTGTAGCATGAATCAATATACTTAAGCCTACTAATAACTAAAATAACCTTTGTTCCACTCAAATATTTAAAAAGGTCATGGAAAAATTTTGAAGTTTTTTTTTTTTTTTTTTTTTTTTGTAAAAAATTATATCTTTGAAACAAGTAAGAATGGCGTTAAGTTCGGCCGGGCCGAACTTGTTATACCCTCCACCAAGAGTTGTATTGAAGTAAAATTGAACAATAAGTTTCCTTTTGTTTATGAAGGAGACTAAATACCAAATTTCAGCAATTTCGGTAAAACAATGTGGCTATCTTTCAAAATACTGAAATTCGGGAGGTACCGTTATATGGGGGCTACATCAAAACGTCGATCTATGTATACCGACATCTTACTGGCGGAAAGAAGACTAAATACCAAATTTCCGATATTTCGGTAGGATGTGCCTAAAACTTTAAAAATACAAATAATCAAGTGGTACGCTTCTATGGCGTATATAGGAAGACATGGACCTATACTGATAATTCTCTTCTGGAATATTTTATAACCACATGGAAGACTAAATAAAAAATTTTGGTCATTTCGGTGGGATATTGACGTCACAACCTTCAGAATTACGAACATCAGAAGGTACCGTTCTATGGGGGCTATATCGAAACGTGTACCTATACCGACTAATTTCAATCGGAAAGGTTTTTACCTCCAACGTAAATACTAAATTTCAGCCATTTCGGTGGGTTGTTGGTGCCACAAACTTCAAAATACCAAAAATCGTGAGGTACCGCTCTATGGGGGCTACATGAAGGCGGGGACCTGTACCGACAAATTTCTGGGGGAAAGTTGTATACCCCTAACAAACACTAAATACCAAATTTCAACCATTTCAGTGGAATATTTAGGCCATATCCTTCAAAATACCGAATATTGGGAGGTACCGTTCTATGGGGGCTATATGATGGCGTGGACCTATACTGACAAATTTAGGGTGGATAGTTGAATGCTCCCAACGAAGACTTAATAGCAAATTTCAACTATTTCGATGGATTATTATGGTCGCAACCTTCAAAATACCGAAAATCTGGAGGTACCGTTCTATGGGAGCTATATTAAGGCGTGGACCTGTACCGATAAATATCTAGGGGAAAGATTTAAACCTACCTAACCTAACCAACGGATACTAATTTCAGCCATTACGATGTAAAAAGGAGGATAAAATAATAAATTAAATAAAATAAATAAATTGATTTATGGTAATATTCAAAAATGTTTTACAATCGTTGAAGTTGAGGTTCACCATTTAATAAGTCGCGAACTGTCAATATATTTTATACAGTATGAATATATTTATATTAATTGAAGTGTTTTAGCCGGGGTCGCATAAAATGAAACAACAAATAATTTATGTGGAAGCTGTGTTGGTGGTAATATTAAAAAATGGTGAAAATGTGTTGAAGTTTACTAGTTTTTTTGTGTTCTTTCTTGATTTCTGGTCAAACCACGGAGAATTTAGATCTGAGCTCAAAGAAAGAATTGAAGAATACCCCTTGGGCAACATGGTTTTAATGTATGACTTTTCGCTATATATACTGCATCCCCCTAAAATCGATGCTGACATTTTGAAGTTTTGAAATCTGGGTTTTTTTGAATTTTTCTTATAATTGAAGGGCGCAACCAGATAATTACCCAAACTATTTATTGGATTGTAGAATTCGTGATTCCACGTCATTTGATGTATATCTCATGAATGTGCTTCATACAGCTCCCTAGTAATAAGAGTCCAAAGTCGAAATTTTGGTGCGTAAATTTTCTTTAAAAACCTATTTTTTGGCTTCAAAATTTACAACTGTGACTTAGGTACCCTTGAACCCCGCGTGATTTTAGTTTTTTTACGCGCTGGATCTAATGAACCCTTCCGCTTTCAAATCCATCCACTAAAACGGCGGTTATATATACCTTGAATGTAGGGAATTCTGCAAAATTATATTTTGATGAATCCGCGCATTGAACCGCGATTTTCTTGGTTATTTTTACATAAATGGAATCCTTTATACGCGATGCTATTATTTTCCAAAACCGTGTGGCATATATTACCGAGATTCTGGAGAAATATTCGTATTTCATATAAAATAGAATTTGGTAGCACATCCGCGGTTCTTGTCGAATTCGTTTAAAATTTGTTATAATGACGTATTTTTTATAGGCGGTCACTGAAATCGGGTGCGCCTTATAATCTTATGTATATCGCGCAATTTTTACCCACATAAAGGTTTTTTGAACAGTAAAATGCAGCTGACGGCACACTTTGGCCGCTGAATGAAAATTGGAAAAATCGCTACATATTGATAGAGATGCACTCGCTGTATCTGAAAAGCGCATGCGCCTTAACTGATTTTAACGAATTCGCGAATTATACGTTTTTTAACTTTTATGTTTTTTCTTTGGTTGTAATTTCAATATTACTTTCTAATTCATAATCCTATTGTTTATCAAAGTAAGCAAATGCACTTTCGGGTTTGTCATCGCATTTTCCCTGAAGAAGTTTAAGCAAAGTCCGTCAGTCCTTGCATCGAAATTTAGCGAAGTAGTAGAATAACTCCCAAAAATATTTTTTCTATTTTTCGTATTGAACAAAAAAATATATTTTTGAAATAATATTCCAACAATAAGTTTTCGTCTTTTGTTGTTGCTGTATTATGGCAATTATAGATCCTATATTTAAAATTTTGGTCTCATATTTTTCTACACGTTGTCTAGAATCTGTACGTACTTTTAATTTATTTTTTCGAGTTTTATTTGGACTCTAAATTAGAATAAATTAAATTTACTCCAAGATTTTTTCAGTATTTCTTGATTTTCCGCGAAAATAGAAATACATTTAGTAAATATTTAGGCATCTACGGATAGATATTAAATGCTGTTAACGCTTTATATATACAATTTTCTTATTACAGCAAAAATGGAATTTTTAAATATTTTTTCTTTATAAAGGAATAAAACCCCCATAACTTTGGAGCTCAGCATCCGATTTTGTGAACGCGAACAGATTTGAAACCACGACTTTTTTCTTAATCTATGTTCCAAAAATTGCGGATGTGCTCGCAAACAATTTTTTAACATTTCTTCCAATGGAATTGCAAAAGAAATTTGAAATTTACCTTATATCTTTATTATAGGAAAATACAAAAATAAGCAATTCAGAAATTAATAAACAAAAGTTAAATTTCGAAAAATATTTTAGGTCACAAATATAAGCGGACAAAACTAAAGCACCTCCAAAAGGTACAACAAAAACTATTTAAATCAATATTTCCTTGCGTATCCTTTATTCTGGATGACACACGCACTTCTTGTAGGCATAGAAGATATAAAATTATTTTTGGAAAATTTAGCTTAAATCCTCAAAATAGTGAACATCGGGTGGTACCGTTATATGGGGACTATACCCAAACGTGGAAAAGTTTTGTGACCACCAGGAACCCAAAGTACCAAATTACAGTTAATTTAGTATGAAAATGTGGCTTCAATCATCAAAATACCGAAAATTAGGAGGTATCGCTCTAAAGGAGCTATACCAAAATATTATCCGATGGTTGTTCAAAATCATCCAAAAATGATGCTACGGCATCTTCTGGTCAAATACAAAAACACATTTGCATTTGAAAAACGATAAGTTCTAGGACAGAGAAGCCATTACATAGTCGATACGTCCGAAGATTTGCTTTACCACCAATGAAACCAGGTAACGTAATTTGGTGACTATGTAGGTTCGAGTCCATGGCTTTCCTTTTTCACTTGCAAATAATTTCAGATCATTAAGCTTAACTCTAAACGAGAAAATTAATAAAAACAAAATAGTTTAGATTTAGATTCATAAAATTAATGGAATTATGAACATAGATAAATAAAAGAATATACAAAGAAATCCTCTCACTGAGTGTGAATTGAGTCAGTTAGATATGCACTCAATTTTTAACTAACTATACATTTTTAAACTATTTATGCTGGTAAAAGACAACATTTGGGTAGTGTTTGACCAGATCTACATCCTCATATAAACAAATTCAACAAAATCTTGCGATTCACCCCAAAACAAAATGCAATTGAGTGAGATGTCTGCGTAGTTTTCGTTAGGGCGACCCCTACAAAAAACATGCACACTACAATTTCTCTGTTTAGTGATAAAGGAGTGATCCCAAAACAATTCGACAGAAGAACTTGTGGGAGATCGTTAACTCAAAAATCAACCGAAATTGCAAAATCAAAGAAAATTTATTTGAAGCAGCAAAAATAGCCTGGGAAGCAATATCGCCTGGAATAATTAATAATTTAATGTACTTGTGTTATCCAGAATAAAGGATACGCAACGAAATATTGATAGTTTTTGTTGCGAATTGGGGGGTGCTTTAGTTTTGTCCGATTATATTTGCTACCTAAAATGTTTTTGAATTTTTACTTTTGTTTATTAAATTCTGAATTGCTTATGTTTGTATTTTCCAATAATAAAGATACATATAAATAAACAAAAAGAAAAATACAAAAACAATTTGCAACTCTGTTTCCTTTAAAAAAGTACCATTTAAAAAAAGTACTGAGAGTGCTTTAGTTTTGTCCGACACTTTGTCCGACAATTGCCCATAATTCTGATAAATTCAAATTTTAAAATCAGTTTGTACGTGAGGTTTTTCACCGGATCACTTTATAATTAAGATTTTATGTAATCTTTTGTAGAAACTCATCAAGCTATGATACAGGGTTATGAGGTTGTAAAAAAGTCATAACCCTAGTGTGCATATCATTGCACCTCGGTGCTTCTTCTTTATTTGCCTATTCGTCATACGAATGTTGGCGACCATTACAATTACAAAGAACAATGGATTTTAAATAAAAAAATCAAATAAATTCATAGATTTTTCACAATATCGGCAAATATGTCTCTGCTTCTGGCAGCACTAAGTAGGTGTCCCACGTCTCGTATTCCAGTCCATTCTTGAATATTCGCAATCCAACTCAATTCCTTTCGGCCTTTAGGAGTTTTTCCTTCTATTCTTAATTTTATGATGTCCTGCAAGAGCTTGTATTTTGAATTTCTCATGATATGTCCAAGGTAGGCAGTTTTTCGTCTTTTGATGTTTATCATTATCTCTCTATTTCGATTCATTTTTCGAAGCACTTCATTGTTTGAAACTAAGGCAGTCCATGGTATTTTTAAAATTCGGCGGTAGATCCACATTTCGAAGGATTCTAATTTCTTCACGTCTAATGATTTTATGGTCCATGCCTCCATAGCGTATAGTAAGGTTGACCATATATATGCATTTATAAATCTACATTTAGTTTCAAGATTTATATCATGGCTGGACAGAACTCTCTTGTATTTGAAAAACGAGTCTCTAGCAATTTCAATACGCCTTCTTATTTCCTTGGAGCAATCCCATTCGTCATTTAAAGTTATTCCGAGATATTTAATGTTTCGGACTCTTTCGATTGAGAAATTTTGTATTTTAAGGGAAATATTGCTGTGGCTATTCTTCCTGCTCACAACCATATATTTTGTTTTTCTTGTGTTTATATTTAGTCCATATTGGTTGCTGCATGTCACCAATTTGTCCATTAATTCTTGCAGATTTGAGATACTATTAGCTAGTATTGTAGTATCATCAGCGTATCGTATGTTATTGATGTATCTACCACCAATGAGTATACCTTTTGAAGTTTTATTGATTGATTCTTCGAAAATTTTTTCAGAGTATATATTAAACAGCAAAGGAGACAATATACATCCTTGTCTGACGCCTCTTGATATTAGGATAGGTTCTGTGTTGTCTCCGTCAATAGTAACTTGTGCGGATTGATTCCAGTACAGATTTTTGATACATCGGACTTCTTTACTGTCAATCCCAATTGAGATAAGGATATCAATTAGTTTGTCGTGTTGCACTGTATCAAATGCTTTCTCATAGTCGACAAAGCATATGAAAACATCTTTCTGTACTTCTCGGCATTTTTGAATTATAATTTGCAAGGAAAGTAAGGCTTCACGAGTGCCCATACCTTCTTTAAACCCAAATTGTGATATGCCCATGTATTTTTCGCATTTTGGATAAATTCTCTTGTGTATTATCCTAAGAAATATTTTTAAAGCATGACTCATTAGACTTATTAGTCTGTAGTCATTGCATGATTTGGCGTAGCTTTTCTTGGGTATGGTTACAAATGTTGATTTTAGCCAATCTTGAGGATATATTCCTGTTTCATAAATCGTATTAAAAAGTATTGTTAGTAGCTCAATATTGTTAGAGTCTATAAGTTTTAATATTTCTGATGGAATCTCATCAGGTCCCGGCGATTTTTTGTCCTTAAGTGATGCTATAGCGGATTCTATTTCACTTCTCGTTATAGGGGTTCCAGAATGTTGCAATTGCACCTCTTCGCTGCTGTCTGATCGGCTATTATCTGTGAACAGTTGTTGAACATATTCTTTCCAAACTTTCTTCTTCTCTTCTGTTGATAATATTGGTTTGTCGTTACTATTGTATAAGACATTTGGATGTCTTTTCCTATACACTCCCGCTGCTTCCTTTAGTTTTTTATGTAAATTGAAGTCGTCGTGTAGACTCTGAAGCTTTTCGATTTCTTGACACTGCAAATTTAGTTGTTTATTTTTGGCAATTCGGATTTCGGCTTTTATTTCCTTATTAATGTTGTGATACAATTCGTAATTTTGATGGTGCAACCCAAATTATATTTAAAATTATTCTTTGGCCCAACAATTGGGAAATTCGGTCTCTATAGTGAAACATCTAAGAATGGAATGAGGCTGATAGACTTTGCAGCTGCAAGAAACATGGTAGTTAGTAGTACCAGATTTAAGCATCTCGGCACCTGGCTAACGCCAGATCAAAGAACAAGAAATAAAATTGTTCACGTTGTGATAGATGGAAGACATGCATCATGCATCGGCACCTGGCTATCGCCAGATCAAAGAACAAGAAATCAAATTGTTCACGTTGTGATAGATGCATCAAGCGTGTTGGATATACGATCGTTCCGAGGTGCAAACATATACTAGGACCACCACAATGTTGCAGCAAAGTTACGTACCAGATTAAACGTAGCAAATAAAGTACGAACAGACACAGCACGGAAGTTAGACATCGGTAAGCTGCAATCACAACAGATACCCACAGCATATTCCACTCAACTGGCCCAATTACCTAATCAAAGCACTTTTCGTCCCGATAACATATCAGCACAATGGCAAAATATTGCCCACTCTATGCAAACAGCCGCAAAATCAATACTTACCTCCACCAAGGAATCCATGGTATGACCAGGAGTGTAGTGCTGCTACCGGAGAGAAAACTGCGGCATATTGGGCTACTCTACAATCAGTAGCAACGCGTAGCCCACGAGAGAGGTATCGGGAGAAAAAGGAGAGAGGAGAAACGTCTTTTCCGCAGGAAAAGGGAGAAATGGAAAAGCGGGATTTTAACAAAATCGAGATGTGCAGGATCCAGAATGAAGTCAGAAAGTTATACCAAAGTGTGAAACATTAAACTGATGGTTTTGTTACAGTCACATCTTCCTGTAGAGACCAGCAAGGTAATTCAGTAACTGGTACATATAGTGTGCTAAGGATATGGAAAGAGCACTTTTCCAAACTCTTGGTATCGAATAGTAGCGAAGACGTCGAATATACCACAGATCCAATCCTAGAAGATGGTATTGAATGTATACCACCCGGCCAAGATGAGGTAAAGAGGCAGCAGGAGCCGATGGCCTACCAGTCGAGCTGTTCAAAACAGGAGGCGACACGCTGTTAAGGTGTATGCATCAGCTAGTTAGCACTATCAGCCAGTAAGATCGCCTACCCGACGATTGGAATCTGAGCATCCTGTGTCAGTCCACAAGAAAGGGGATAAGACTCTATGCTCTAACTATAGGGGCATAAGTCTTCCCCCTTTTGCCTACAAGATAGCCTCAGGGATATTGTGCGAACGACTAAAGCCTATGGTCAACGAAATAATTGGACCATACCAATGCGGCTTTAGACTTGGTAAGTAAACCACTGACCATATATTTACCCTGCGGCAAATCCTGGAGAATACCCAAAGAGAAGAGAGACACCTACCACATTTTTGTCGATTATAAAGCAGTCTTCGACAGCCCTCTACGTTCAATGGTATTCCAAACCATGTCCGAATTTGGTATCCCCGCAAAGCTAACTTTAACTGACATTCGATCTTCAGTTAAAATAGGAAAGAACCTCTCCGAACAGTTTTGTACAAAAAAGGTTTCAGACAATGATACAACCTTTCGTGTGATCTCTTCAACACCCTGCTCAAAAGTTTATACGAGATGCAACCGTTAAAAGAAATGGCACAATCTACACCAAAAGTTACATATTACTTGCTTATTCTGATGATATAGATATCATGAGGCGATCAGTAAAAGAAGTAACTAATACCTTTATGAAGGCCGAAGGAGAATCTGCTAAAGTGGGTCTGGCGGAAAACGGCGAGAAGACCTTGTTGTTGTTTTGAAGTACAATGCGTCCATAAAGCTTGGACCAACTGTTGAGTTTGGTTCCTACAATTTTGAGGTAGTAAAAGACTTCATCTACCTCGGCACCGCCGTAAACACAACAAACAACATCAGTTGTGAAATAAAAATATGAATTGTATTGGCCAACAGATGCTACTTTGGCTTAAGTAAGCAGTTTAAAAACAAAGCCACATCACGTTAAACAAAAGTAACGATATAAAAAAACACTGATCAGCACGGGTAGGCTGATATATGGTTCCGAAGCCTGTGTACTTGCGCAAGCAGACAGGGTATGAAAAATGGGTATTGATATTTTGGGTTTAACTGAATGCAGATGGAACGGCTCGGGGCTACATCGTCTACAATCAGGTGAAACACTAACCTATTCTGCCTAGGATGAAAATATACATAGCGACGGGGTTGCTATACTCCTAAGCCGAAGCGCATCCACATACCTTATCAGCTGGAGTCGAGTAAATGAACGCATAATGACAGCCAGATTCCACTCCACATTAGGAAACATCACCATTGTCCAAGTTTATGCCCCGACAGAGACTTTAGCCTCAGACATGGAGACCAAATTCTACAGTGAATTAGATAAAGTACTATCCAAAACACGATAGATATATGCTGAAAAGGAAAAGACAATACATGAATCAATGAACACTGTATGGGTCGGCATGGAATAGGAGTACGAGATGAATGGTGAACTTCTATTAGAAACCAGTAGCAAACATGGTCTCATAGTAGGTGGTACTTCTTTTAAGCACAAACGTAGTCACAAACCATGTGGGTATCTCCAGATAGGAGGACTGATAACCAAATGTACCATGTTTGCAGAAGCCGTTAATGGAAACATTATCTTTGTGATGCACGAGTAAAACGTAGTGTTGACATAGGCCCTGACCACCAACCATCATAAATATAAATATGGAAAGAAGTGAATTATCCACCACAAAAAACAAGGAAATATGATCGGATTGTAGAAGAGACAAAAGCATACACAGAGCAAATAGGAACGACACTAAAGCGAATATGTGCGGAATATTGCCCTGATAACGAATACGCTCGATTCGGTGAAAAAGATTCAGCACCGACTGCGATTACTAAAGTCTCTTTGGCTTTGTAAAGACTCTATGCTCCCTAAGCTGTTAATTGGAAATATAAAGAAAAGGAAGACAAAGAGATGTGCTATAAAAATGCCGCCTCTGAATAACATAATGTCTAAAAATGTAGTCGCAATATTTTATATAACAATAAATTTATTGTCCCGTGGCCAAATATTTCCCTTCGAAAGTATTGGCATATGACTAATGCCAATTATTGTCTAACTTCAAAGGCCAATACCATCGTAACCTGTCGTGGAGGACATTTAAAAGTGTCGACACAAGACAGATTTTCAACAATCAAAGAGAAAAAAACACGACCTACAATTAAGAGTAGAACTATTACAGGCATTTTGTTGGTGATTTAAGTAAATCTTCTGACGTCATTTCTTTCCTTTTGTTCAATAAATTTAACCGCCTTTTTAGAACATCCTCATACTTTTGAGTAGGTATTAGGCTTTTTGTTTGCTTGCTGTGTGTTAGGTTTGTATTTTCTTTAATTTTTCGTTTGGATTTGTGGTGGAATAACTGTATGGCACGAAGAGTAAAAAGCACGTGCTAGTTTACGATACAATGTTACATAAACATTATGTCGTCACTGTTGTTGTTGCTGTTACTGCTGTCTTTGTCGCGCCGTAGTAGTAGACAAAAAGTCATAAACATAAAATATAAATTCTCTTCTTCTCATCTCAAATTCGCTTGCAGCATAAAAAAATTCTCCTCTACGAATTCATTACTCAGTTATAAAAATTTCTCACTTTCAGATTCTCTCATTCACAGTTGTTTTTGTTGTAATCATTGTTGTGATGTTCCCAAATACACCAAAGACGACATTTCCTTCCTCCTCCTTGGAAAGATGGAGAAATCAAAACCCCCCAAAAAAGAAAGAAAAACGAAAGTCAGGGATATTCCATTTGATTTTATTTTGTTTGTTGTTGTGTTTCCCACCGGAAAAGATGGGGTTGTTTTTGGTGAAAATTGTGGTAAAGTGAGAATGGAGGGGAGTTTTTTTTTACAACCCCCTTTCCGCACTCGGAATTGCCAATGATATTTGTGTTGCTACCGTTCTTTTAGTTTTCTGTTTGTGTAAGCAAAAATTATATCACACTTTCTCTCTGACTTTCAGTAGTTGGATGGTGAAAAGATACCCTCTCTTGGATAAATACAACGATGACATGTGGTAAGGTGGGAGGTATGTTTGATATAATTTCTTTAAACCCTGAGGAAAGAAAATATTGTGGTTTTTCTTTAATAGTTTCACAAGCTGCAAACAGAAATGAAGATATTACGAACAAAAGAAATGCTTACATGTGATTATATTGGTCGTTTTGTTTGCTATTTCATAGCATTTATGATTTGCCATGTTGCGACGTTATTAGGGGGTGTGAGTGTGTCAGTCACAGTTGGGGCATAAACATGATGTTGAGAATATCAATTATTTTCTAAAAAAACGAAACTAGTTAAGAAGAAGTAAAAACTCGTTAACTGTGGCCGTACCGAACTTTTAATACCTTCCACCATAAAATATTTTTGAACGGAATTTGTTTTCTTTCCTGTCCACAATTTTAGGTGGAAATATTTTATGACCACGGATACCTCAAATGCTTAAATTAGTTTAGAGAATGTATCTATCTGTCTTCAATCGGGCAGCACCTTTATATGGGGGCTATAACAAAAACATGGACCTATGGTGCCAATTATTGGTGAAGAAGTTTTGTGACAACTGGGAACTTTCAATGTCAAATTACAGAAAGTTCAGTCAACAAATGTAGCTAAACTCTTCAAAACACCTTAAAATAATGTTATATGGGAGCTATACCAAAACATAAACAAAAAAAAAAAAAAAATTGCATTTGAAAGAAGAAAAGTTCAATGACAGAGAAGCCATTCACCAGCCGATATGTCTGAGGAGCCGCTCTACCAACGGCGAAACATGCACGCCACATAGTGGTGGTTATGTGGGTTCGAATCTTTGGCTTTCCTTTTTCACTTGCAAAAATAATAAACGGTCATTAAGCTCGATTCCAACGAGAAATTAATTAAAAAATAATATTAACAAGTAAGAACGCCGTTAAATTCGGCCAGGCCGAACTTGTTATACCATCCACCACGAGTTTTATTGAAGTAAAATGAAACAATTAGTTTCATTTCGTTTACGAAGAAGACTAAATACCAAATTTCAGCAATTCCGCTAAATCAGTGTGGCTAACCTTCAAAATACCGAAATTCGGGAGGTGCCTTCTATGGGAGCTACATATATCAAAACATCGGTCTATACCTACACATTTCTGGCGTAATGTTTTCAGTCTCAAAGAAGACTGAATACCAAGTTTCCTATATTTTGGTTAGATAATGTGGCTAAAACCTTCAAAATACGGAAAATTAAGAGGTACGCTTCTATAGGGGTATATTAATACTTAGACATATACTGATAATTCTCTTTTGGGATATTTTATAACCCCATGGTAGACTAAATAACAAATTTCAGTCTTTCGGTGGGATATTGACGTCACAACATTCAGAATTACAAAAATCGGGTGAAACCGTTCTATAGGGCCTATATATAAGCGTGGGCCTATACCTAGGAACTTCAGCCGAAATGGCTGTTGTGGCCACAATCTTAAAAATACCGAAAATCGGGAGGTATCGTTCTATGTAGTCTATATGCAGGCATGGACCTGTACCGACAAATTTATGGGGGAAAGTTTTATACCACCAACGAAGATTAAGACCCAAATTTTGGTGGAGGTAGCTTTCTATGGGGGCTATATGAAGGCGTGGACCTATACCGACAAATTTCATCTGGAAAGTTTTATACCTCCAACGAAAACTAAAAACAAGGTGGCGAAAAAGTAAATTTGATTCTTCTTGCGGATAATTTTTATTTGGTCTTTTAATTTTTTTACATCAAGTCGAGAATATGATGTCAGATAAATGGCCGCCGCCACAGTTTATTGTCATTTGAGCCCTTTTTATGGCATTTCCCATCACTTTGGCCAAAACTTACGGCGATAGGTCCTCACATTCTTGACGGATATTGTCTTTAAGAGCTGAAAGAGTCTGAGGCTTGTTGACATAAACCCGCGACTTCAAAAAGCCCCATAAAAAGAAGTCTGGAAGTCCCAAGTCACCGACCGATTATTGGTCAAATAAATAGTCACCAATATTCCGCGTTCTGGAGCAGTGTAGCGTAACATTGTTTATTAACGTGTATTTCGCATGTGAACTGACATTAGGGGCCAATCGCAAAATTTATAGCATTTTCTGATAGGTGGATTACTTTTGCGCCACCTTGTACCAAATTTTAGCCATTTCGGTGTGATAATGATGCTAACACCTTCAAAATACCAAAAATCAGGAGGTATCGTTCTATGGGGTCTATATTAAGGCATGGACCTGTACCGACAAATTTCTGGGGGAACGTTTTACACCCTCAACGAAGACTAAATACCAAATTTCAGCCATTTCGGTGGATTATTGTGGACACAACCTTAAAAATACCGAAAATCAGGAGGTACCGTTCTATAGGGGCTCTATGACGGCGTTTACCTATATCGACAAATTTCTGGGGGAAAGTTTTGTACCCCCAACGAAGACTCAGTACCAAATTTCAGCAATTTCGGAGTGATAATGACGTAGTGGTAGCGTTCAATTGGGACTATATCAAAACGTGGGTCGATATAGCCCATTTGCAATACCAAACATCCTAGGAGTAATATAAACATCTATACCAAATCACAAAGCTCTATCTTAAAAATTGCGAGCTGTATCTTGATTTCAACAGACGGACTGACGGACATGGTCATATCGACTTAGAATTTTACCCTGATCAAGGATATACAGTATAGTCAACGCGGTAATCCGGACACTAGAATTTTTTTGCATTATAGATTATAATCCGGACATGCCACATTTTTCGTACCTCGATAATCCGGACATCAATATTTTTTCCTATATTGAGCATTTGATTTTTATTTATTTTATTCACGTTTTCGTTCTTAGAAATAGCAATTGGTTACAAATAAGCCAAATTAAGTTTTTCAAAGTTTTCGGTCCATATCTCGCCTTGTTGGCTAGCCACTGTTGACTTATTTATACAGTCAATATGGAATTAACTATCTGAATCTGTCGATTGATGTTTCTACTGTTCAACCCTTGATGGATGACTATGATAAGCAACAGTATTTGAAAGCTAGTGCTGGGAAAACAAGTTCCCTGAAAATTTGATGTTGCGTGTTCCTTTCCTCTAAAGGAATTAGTTCATTAGCCCTCAGATCAAGAGAAAGACCCTTGGGGCATGTTTAAGACATTTAAAGCGTTGGGATTAACAGCTTAGTTTTAAGAACTAGATTTTTTAGATTCACTAACTAATTTTTTGACTTACTGACAAAAATCGGTATCATTAATGGCATGCTCCTCTGAGACGATTCGAATTACTACCATATTCCTGTTGTTGTAAAAATGTTTGTTTGATTGAAAACAAAAACAAGTAAAAAAGTATCAGTCAGCTTTGCTGACAGAGATATACCCTCAGCCTGTGTATATTGAAACAATTTTTTTTTCCCAAAAAACTTATGTATAGAGGGGGTTTTAAAAATTTTGGATGTATGAACCGACAAAAATGTTGTTTAGGATTAAAGATCAAAAGTTTTGCGGAGGAGATACTTAAAGGAATGGATCGACATTGACCATTATAGAAGTGGATCTCCAGCCACTACATATGGTGCCATAGGGGGTTTTTACGCCCTTCGGGATTTTTGCTCAAGAAGTATGGACGTGCCCCTGAAAAATTTTACCATCGTAATTGAGGCAGCGAATGAAAGTTGCTTCAACAAAAATCAACGTGGTTCGATTGCAGGTCTTAAAGTGAACTTATCCGATATTTTGTGTGGGAGGTACCGGATTGAGTTGACAAATATAGTCCTTATTTGAACCTCATCTATATCTGGTAGATATATTAGGATGTGTAACGTATGGACCAATTCGGCCACTCCCTTCAAGAGTTACCGTACGAACGATTTTTCCGACCATTTTTGAACTTTTGTGGGAGAGGTACCTGAAGGAGTGTACCGATATGGCTTATCTTCGTACTTAAACTATGTTTGGACAAAATATTACTAAGGCCAATTTTGGATCGAATCGGCAGATCCGTTCGAGAGTTATCTTGCGCTCCAACCACCTCACACGGTGTCATAGGGGTTTTGTGCATCTTTCAGGCTATTTTCTCAGGAAGTATGGACTTGCGCCTGATGAAACTTGTACCGTCGTATTGGGGGCAGTGAATACAAGTTGCTAAAACAAAAATAAAAGCCATACGAGAGCAGGTCCTAAACTGAACTTATTCGAAATTTTGTGTGGGAGGTACCCGAAGGGGTGGACCGATTGAGTCCATATTGGAACCTCATCTAAGTCTGGTAGACATTTAACGATTTGCAAAGTATGGACCAAATCGGTTGCTCCCTTCAAGAGATATCGTACGTACAAATTTTCCGAACATTTTCGAACTTTTGTGGGGGAGGTACCGGAAGGAGGGGACCGATATAACCCATCTTCGAAGAAATAACGAAAGAAATAACCAATTATTTGTCGGCCTACTGATAATGTAGAAGGCCACATTTTTACATTACTTTTTAATAAGTTGTTCGGCTCATGCGACTTACAAGTTTTTGTTAGGATCAGTCTCCTTTTTACACCTTAGCCTTTAGGCTAAAGAGGGTATATACACTTTGATACGACAAGAAATGTGTCTCATCGAAGTAATTGTTTTAGACCCCATATAGGTTTGGACTAAATCCCTTCAGACAATTTGGAGTCCATTATGCAACGTCCGTCCGTCTCTCTGTCTGCCTGGAGCGCACGATAACTCTCGAATGAAGTCATCGACCGTTTCGAAAATTTGGCATTCGTAATATGTGTCTAAACTCAGTTTAAGATCGAAGATCGGTCATATCGTTCCATTCCTTCCGGTACCTCCCCCACAAAGTTCACAAATTTTCGCTAAAATGGTACGCACGAGAACTCACGAAGGGAGTAACCGAATTGGTCATAACTATGGTAATATTAGTTTCAGGTATAGATCGGATTTGAATATGGACTATATCGGTCTACTCCTTCGGAAAAAATCGGAAAAAAGTGAAGTTTAAGAGTTCCTCTCGGATCGTTTGGACATTTATTTCAGCAGATTGTGTTTGCGGCCTCCTTTTCGATGGTAAATTTTTTCGAGAAACCTTGACGGCACCGACTGAAATGGCAAATCCGCAAGATAACTCTCGCAGTAGTTTCTGATGGGTACTTCCCACACAAAATTTGGGAGAAGTTCTACAAAAAGTTTTTCTTGCGACCCCTGTTACGACGCACAGTGCGAAATATGTGCACTTCAGCGGAACTTTACTAATAACTTTTAAAGGAAAGGGCGTAGATTCCTAAAAAATTTTGCAAAAATGTCTCTTATATTAGTGGATAGTGTTTGTCTCAAATTGGGCCACATAGGCTCGCGGTTTCCCGTAGCGTTCATGTAACGCCGGCTGCCGTTTTTACGTTTTACATTCATTTTTCAATCGATTTTGCTGCAAATATGTATATATTCAGTTTTCAGCGGATAGAAAACTTATGTACAAAATATTTTCAATATAGGTTCGCGTTTAGTTATAGCCCCCATTGAAGGGTCCTGGTAGATGGGACCTATTTTAAATGTTACAGACACATTTTATAGTAGATAGAAAACCACTGTGCGAAATATTAGCATCGTAGATAGGCGTTTTTGGTAAAGCCCCCATATGACGGGTTCCCTCATGTTAGGTATTTTAAATGCTGAAGACAAAAATTGCAACGGATTTTGATGCAAATGTACATTTTAAGATATTAGCGAATAAACATCCTACTCACTTAAAATCTGTCAACATAGGTCCACTTCTGGGTGAAGTCCCACAACCCTACACATCCATTAAGGAGTAAAATGTCAATAATTTTTTGTTTTCATTTGTAGCTATAATGTTTATTGGTCTATTTAGCAGGTCTGTACCATTAATTTTATTAATAATGTCTCTCAGATCAAGTTCAGGTTGGGACTGCATCACCATTTTAACTTAAATTGGTACTTGTACCACAGCATCCAAAAATGTTGCACTATATATAAATCACCAACATTTACAGGTCAAAACTATGAAAAAGTGCGAGAGGATTCTTAATTTAACAAAAAAAAAAAAATCGTTTGTTAGAATTAGTGAGTCCATTTCTTCAAAACACAGTCAAAAATGGCGTTCATTGTCGCGTTTACCTTCCACTTTGGAAAATGCAATTAAATGAAATTTCCGAAGTCATTTAAAAAAAACTTGAATTTCTCCGAATACCGCACGTTTCCGCAGCTGGATTATGGCTTTGCGAATAAAGGAGACCCCAAACTTTCAGATCATATATATCTTAACACGGAAATGTACGGAACTCACTTTTGAAATATCCACGGAAAATAAAACAAGTAAGAAAAGCGTTAAGTTCGGTCGGGCCGAACTTTTTATACCCTCCACCACAAATTTCAGCCATTTCGGTGGATTAATGTGGCCACAACCTTCAAAATACCGAAATTCGGAAGGTACCGTTCTATGGGGGCTATATGATGGCGTGGACCTATACCTACAAATTTCTGGGGGAAAGTTTTATACGCCTAAAGAAGACTAAGTACCAAATTTCAGCCATCTCGGTGTGATAATGAGGCTAAAACGTTCAAAATATCGAAAATCGGGAGATATTGTATTATGGGGGCTATATCAACACGTGGACCTATATAAACATTTTATGGTAGAAATGTTTCTTAGCCTCTAGAAACACAAAATACAAAGTTACAACCGATTCTTTGGTTAAGTGGGTCTAATACATTCAAAATATATTAAAATGACGCGTACTTTATAAGGGGCCTTATGTGGGGGCTATACCAAAACGTGGACCTATATAACCCAACTTTGGTTGGAATGTTTTCTGGCCTCTGAAGACACAAAATACCAAATTACAACCAATTCTGTGGTCAAATGGCTCTAATACATTCAAAATATATTAAAATGACGCGTACTTTATATGGGGCCTTATATGGGGGCTATACCAAAACGTGGACCTTTATAACCCAACTTTGGTAGGAATATTTTTTGGCCTCTGGAGACACAAAGTACCAAATTACAACCAATTCGGTGGTCAAATGGGCCAAATATCTTAAAAATTCCTTAAAACGACGACGCGTCATGCGTCATTTTGTATGGGGGCTATAAGAAAGCGTGGACCTACATAGCCCGCTTTCAATACCAAAAGTCCTACGTAAATATAACATATTTTCCCAAAATTTCATCAACCTACGTCAATCCGTTCGGACGCTAGAGTGATTTCCACAGACGGACGGACATGGCTATATCGATGTAGAATTGCACGCTGATCAAGAATATATATACTTTGTGGGGTCTACAATGATTATTTCGAGTAGTTACAAACGTAGTGACAAACTTAATATACCCCCATCCTATGGTGGAGGGTATAAAAATAATTTTGAAAACTTCATTCCTATTAAAATTGCATGAAAACAATAAGAGTTTTTTTTTGCATTTTTTTAAAGAGTAAAATATCACAATTGTTTTTTAAAATATTAAGAAAAATAAATCATGGCATACTGACTTACCATTTGTCCGCGCCACGCTATTTTTTTAATGAACACTGAAGCGGATCAACTTTTATTATTAGAATTTATCTTATGTACATATTTTATTTTAATACTTTACGTATACGTTTTCACTAATTCAATTAGTATTACGCAACATATGTTTAAATACTTGAATTCAACGGTTAAAAATGCAACCATGTACATATTTTGTAAATAGTACTATTAATTTACATCTTTGATCATAGTACCTTCCTGTACAACTAATACTATTCGCGTCTCATCCTAAGTACTTAAGTAAGTCAAAATTTCAATAAAATCGCTCTCATTCTTTAGCTAGAGTTGAAGGCTTAACATCAATACCACGCTTGCCCAAGTTGATGGACCTAGATGTTTTGCTGAAAATAATAGCTAAATGGAGAGTCAAGTACCATTTTAAATTAATTTTGTTGTTTTGTCCTGCTTTATTGGCGCACCAACGTGGAGCACAACAACATGCTTCTTTATTGACGCCCAACTCGTGGCCATGTAACACGACCACTCTATCATCAACAGCCGAGGACAACAACAACATTGAATGCGAAGCGTACGTATCTGGCGAAGATCAGTTGGCAAAGTTTACAAAACTTATCCAGGCAATGCGTTATGAAGGCAATCCCATGCGTTTTGTACTAGGCGATCCCAGAAACATAGAGATGTCTCTGCTGTGTATCAGTTTTGAACAGAATCCATCGACAATCATCCGGATTACGCAGCAAATTTGTGGATTGGCGTAAACAGGAACGTCAACTCCTTCGATCGAGCAAAGGCATTGATCAAAAACACATTTACGTACAAGTATGAATGCAAGCAGCAAAGACGACGCAGGCACATTCATCTGTATGAAAATGAGGGTTGAAAAACAACATTGTGATGATGTACTACAACAACCACACACAAAACATCAAGAAGAAGAAGCACAATGGTGAACCGACGCACATCAAGCTAGAACAACAACGTCCGCACACATCAGCTCAAAATGTGCGTAACGTTCAGCCGAGAAAATCAACGCTTGCTGTGTTTGTAGTGCATATTGTGTTTACAAGCAGAACATCAATAACGCGAATATTAGAAGATCCCAGCAGAAAGATGTTTATCCAGGCAATTTGTGACAATTGTAACTGTGTACTTACTGTTGAAGAGATTATCGATGTATTTGGACAACCTTAGCAGCCAGAAGATTCGCAGTTGTTAATCAAGATTCTGTTGACTGCCAACAGATGACCTTAACCTATCATAGCTTTTTCCGACGAGTTTTACCAGGTTGTTTGGAGAACCAACAATTCGTGATGCAAAATAACTCAAGAAGGAGATTATGAGGAGTTTTACCAGCTTGTTTGGAGAACCAACAAGACTTGCGCAGCTTTACTCCAGGGGGAGGTTTCGATGACAGTCTGTTACATAGTTTGGACATGTAACAACAACTCCATCTACACACTATTATTGTAGTGTTATTGAGGACATACCCGATTCAACAACCCATAAAAATCATGCAGTTTACCGCAGCAGATTCAACAACTCATTGTTTCTGATGCTTAATCGGGACGATTGGAGCATCAGAAGGGGGAGACTGAAGCGGATCAACTTTTATTATTAGAATTTATCTTATGTACATATATTATTTTAATACTTTACGTATACGTTTTCACTAATTCAATTAGTATTACGCAACATATGTTTAAATACTTGAATTCAACGGTTAAAAATGCAACCATGTACATATTTTGTAAATAGTACTATTAATTTACATCTTTGATCATAGTACCTTCCTGTACAACTAATACTATTCGCGTCTCATCCTAAGTACTTAAGTAAGTCAAAATTTCAATAAAATCGCTCTCATTCTTTAGCTAGAGTTGAAGGCTTAACATCAATACCACGCTTGCCCAAGTTGATGGACCTAGATGTTTTGCTGAAAATAATAGCTAAATGGAGAGTCAAGTATCATTTTGAATTAATTTCGTTGTTTTGTTCTTCTTTAACACAAATTATATTTCTTACAAAAAAAAAAAAAAAAAAAAAAAAATAATGAAACAAAATTGCAACTTTAAGTGCATTTTTAAGTCGTTTCGCGGAGTAAATCGCCAAACTGAGTATGGATCATTTGCAGTGGAGTACTTAGGTAACAAATTCAATAAAAATTTAATTAATTTTATGTACTTCAAAATTCCTTAATGTTCCACTAAACTTCCCATATTTCGCACTGTGCGGCGGCGCAATTTTTCTTCTGGGACAAGTCCATACTTCCTAAGATATAATATATAATTGTTCCACAAACATCCCACACGGGACAAGGGAGACTTCTCTCATATCAATGAGTGCACCATGATTCATATTAGCTCAATAAGATGGGACCTACTGTTTATCGCCGAGTCCGAACGGCGTGTCTTAAGACATCACTTTGTAGAGAAGTTTTACATGGCTGAAATACTCAGGAAATGTCGCCAACATTACTGAGGGGTATTTTGCCACCGTTGAAAATTTTGATGTTGACTGACCGGGGAATCGAACCCCCGACCTTCAGCGTGCAAGGCGGGTGTGCATACGTTGTACATCGTATTATTTCTCACAACATCGAATTATGTCCGAATACCACATCGGACCACTCTTTCGGGAACCACCCACATACAGTTTAGAAAGATTGCAGATGAAGGACTAGTCTGGGATCGTTTTTAAATTATCGTCAGAAGTATTGTGTTTGCTTCTTTTCTTCAGGTCCGAGGCTGGTGGTATATCTCTGTCAGCTGACACAGCTGACTGATACTTTCCTACTTGTTAGTCTTTAAATACACAGCAAAATGTTCGATGCCAAAGATGCCATTCAATCATGGGTGCAAGTGAGCTGGTATGTCATCTTTTTAGCATCTTCATCGATGAATTTTATATGAGCGTGGACCCGAAAAGATGCTATTCATTTTTGGAACCAAAGCATGTCATTTACACCAATGCTTTGACATGTAATTTTCACCAATACTTTGGCATGTCATTTCCACCAATGCTTTGGCATGTTATTTTCACCAACCCTTTGCAATGACATTATCATTGCGAATAGAGTTTTAACAACGTTGGTAGTGATTTCGAGTCTCCGACAACATTAAGCCTATTGTAAATAATTAATCTTATATATTTAGAAAAAATTGTATAAATAAAAACACAAAATTCATTTCGATTGAATCGATGGAATGGTTTCAAATGCTGATGAAAAGATCGGATCTCTCACGACTTCTTTTGCATTGGTTCAAAGGCTAATGAAAATATCCGATCTTTCACGACATCGTTTGAACCAATGCAAAAGATGCCATGAAATCACGTCATCGCATTGAACCACTTCCTTCAAATTTTGCTGGGTAGTCAAAGTTTTTCCGACGAGTTTCTACTATGGGCTTAATGGTTCCTATTGTATAATTATATGAAATATCCAATCTTTAAGAAACAACACCCAGTATCTATTTTTTTCCTGTAAAATTTTATGTATGACCGACTGTTGGTCCTACGTCACGAAATTTACATTTACACTTTCGCATTATTTGGAATTTCGCAATAAAATCATCTCAGCTTTAAATTTAAAATCCCTACCTCACCCACTAAATGTCGAACTAAACTTGTTACAAGGATTACATCACATCCTCATCCACACACACAGACACCCAAGATAAAATCCCTCTCTCATTATCCAGGCAGCAGCAACAACAAAAACAACAGCCACAATTTTACATATCAAAGCATATTTTTAGGCTAAATCGAAACATCTGTAGAAAGAGCGAACTAAGCCAACGCTGTTAACCCGCAAACGAAAACCTAATGGGTAGATTTTTAATTGAAAAGGGATTAGCTGCGAAATTTTCTTTTAGCTTTTATGAAAATTATGTTGAAAACTAATTATGTGTTCTTATCAAAGGCAAGGAGGATGTAGTTGTTGTTGTTAATAATAATTTATGTTAATGTATTTCGGCATTTGGTCCCGAATGTTGAAATGTGTCATGCATGGGTATTTTCGGTGTGTGGAATTTTCAAATATTTATTAATTCCCTGCCAGCAATTGGAAGTGAGTTTCGCACTCCCTCGCCTAAGAGGTCACTCCGGAGACACGCCAAGGAAGATAGTTGGTGAATTACACAAACAATTTCTGTAGCCTTATTGTGATTACGTTTTATCGCGTATGCCGACACTTCGGAGTGACTTCTGAGTGACTTCCAAGGCGATTGTTTACATTTATTTAATGATTCAACACATTTGAACAAATATAGAACATTTTCTATCTGATGATTATATGAGGCGGTGGTGCAGTGGTAAGCATACTCGCTTTGCACTCTGAAGGCCCGGGTTCGCTTCCCAAGTCAGGCAACAAAACATCACATTTTTAAAATGACAAAATTAATGTAGGCGGAAATTGCAAAAAATAATTTCTCTAAAAGAGAAGATAATAAAAAAATAAATAAAAATAAATACAAATAAAAAAATTTAAATACAAATAAATAGAAAAAAATATTTTTTTTTTAATTTATAGAACTATCGCGGAAATGATCTTCTAGAAGTGTCGCTGGAGTGACTTCCAAGACGACACGCCGGCGTGGTTCATTTCTTCACAACGGAGGTCACTTCAGGGTGACTTCTGCGACTATCGCCGCGACTGTTTTCATCGCCCTGGGCGACACGCCTAAGTCACTTCCGCGATAGTTTTTGCTTGCAGGGTTGCTAATGTAATCGCAATACATACAATAGTTTGATTCAAAGGCTTTCTTTGTAATCCCATTTCGGAAAGATTTCAGTTGTGGTAAAGGTAAACCATTTATGGGGTATTAGATGGTATAATTACATTTTACTATACAAATAAGATAATATTTATTATGTTTCAAGGGATAATGATGAGCTTATTAAGCTTGTTATTTGAGAGTTAATGGAATAATGTCGGATAAAGTGTAGATAAGAGATATAGATAAGGTGCAGTTTAGGCATTGACAGATGTACTTGAAAAGTACAAGACCGACATTGCTGCCATACGTTAGATACGATTGGGATTGGGAAAGGTGTCACAACAACACCTAAAGGTGACGCAATGGATTATAGCTGCCATGACATAAAGCATGACTTTTATTGCGGATTTGTAGTTGGTCGGAGGATAAAACATCTGGTCTCCAGCTTCATCATTCACTTGGTTTGCAAAAATTCGAATAAAAGCAGAATTCTTCAACATCAGGTTTATTGGCGATCATGCTCGTACCGCTTAAAAGAAACATACGACCGCTGCCCCGCCAATGACATTAAAATTATTCTAGGCGATTTTAATGCCAAAATTGGAAAGGAGAATATCTTTGGTCCAAAAGTCGGGAAATTCAGTCTCCACCGTGAAACATCTGACAATGGAATGAGACTGATAATCTTCGCAGTGGTAAAAACATGATAGTTAGCAGCACCAAATTTAAACATCTCGACATGCATAAGGACACCTGGCTGTCTCCAGATCAGAAAGCAAGAAATCAAATTGATCACGTTGTGATAGATGGAAGACACTCATCGAGTGTGTTGGATGTGCGCTCGCTCCGAGGACCAAACATAGACTCGGACCACAACCTATTTGCAGCAAAGGTACGCACCCGGTTAAACGTAGCAAACAAAGTACGAACAGACACAACACGAAAGTTAGGTATCGGTAAGCTGCAATCACAACAGATAGCCACAACATATTCCACTCAACTGGCCCACTTGCTTAATCAAAGCACTTATCGTCCCGATAACATATCAGCACAATGGCAATGAATTGTCCACACCATGCAAACTGCCGCAAAAT
The DNA here is from genome assembly GCF_047663935.1 of Musca autumnalis. Lineage (NCBI taxonomy): Eukaryota > Metazoa > Arthropoda > Insecta > Diptera > Muscidae > Musca > Musca autumnalis. The sequence goes on from NW_027411644.1 coordinate 253,519,822, forward strand.
CCGTTCTTGGACCGCGTCCAAGGAATCCATGGTATGACCAGGAATGTCATCCTGCCAACGAAGAAAAATTCGGAATATATTGGTACTTTACAATAAGTAGCAACGCGTAGCGAACGAGAGAGGTATCGGGAGAAACGTCTTTTCCGCAAGAAAAAGAGAGATACGGAAAAGCGAGAGTGACCGGAAATTCAACCACAGAGTGAAACATCAAACAGACGACTTTGTCATACATACATCAGCCTGTAGAGACCAGCAAGGTAATTTGGGAACTAATACAGATAGTGTGCTCAGGATATGGAAAGAGCATTTTTCCAAACTGTTGGTATCCAATACTAACGAAGACGAGGAAGATACCAAAGGTCCAATCCCATAAAACGGTATTGAAAGTATACCGCCCGGCCAAGATGAGGTAATGACAGCAATAAACCAGCTGAAGAATAATGAGGCAGCATGAGCCGAGTTATTCACAACAGCCGAGTTGTTCACAACCGGAGGCGACACACTGATTAGGTTATGCATCAGCTAGTTAGCACCATGCGGCAGCAAAAACGCGTACCCGGAGATGGGAATCTGAGCATACTATGCCTTGTCCACACTATTGCATAAGTCTGCTCACTATTGCCTGCAAGAGAGTGTCATGAATATTATGCGAACGGCTAAAGCCTATGGCGAACGAAATAATTGGACCATACAAATGCTAATTTAGACCTGGCGAGTTCACCGTTGACAGGAAATTTACCCTGCGGCAAATCCTGGAGAAGACCAAAGAATTGCAGATCGACACCTTCCGCATTTTTGTCGATTATAAAACAGCTTTCGACAGTCACCTACGCTCAAGGTATTCAAAGCCATGTCTGAACTTGGTATTCCCCCAAAGTTCATTTGGCTTTGTAAGATGACTTTAACTAATACCCGGTCCTCAGTTAAAATAGGAAAGAACCTCTCCGAACAATTCAGCATAGAATGTTAACCGCCCAGTAAAGACAGCAATGAACCGTCTGAATAATAATAAGGCAGCAGGAGGCGATAGGTTACAAGCCGAGTTGTTCAAAACCGGAGGCGATACGCCGATAAGGTGTGTGCATCAGCTAGTTTGCACCATGTGGTAGGAAGAGCGCGTACCCAACGATTGGAACCTGAACACCCTATGTCCCTTCCACAAGTATGTAGATAAGACTTCGTTCTCAAACTACATGGCCATCGGTCTGCTGCCTATTGCTTATAAGATAATGTGTGAACGACTAAAGCCTATGGTCAACGAAATAATTGGGTTATACTAATGCGGTTTTAGATCTAGGAAATTCACTATTGACCATATATTTACCCCGCGACAAATCCTAAAGAAGACCTAAGAGATGGAGATCGACACCCTTTCGGAAAGAACCTCTACGAAGAGTTTAAAACTTAAAGAGGTTTTAGAAAAGGAGACATCCTTTCGTGTGGCCTATTTAAAATTCGGCAGGAAAGGTTATACGAAATGCAGATGTTAAAAGAAATGACACAATTTACACCAATAGCCCCATGATACTTATTTACGCTGACGATATTGGCATCATGGCTAGATCAGTAAAGGAAATAACTGACACCTTTTAGAAGGTCGATACCTTTAAATGAGTCTGGCAGTAAACGGCGAAAAGGCAAAGTTGAAGGTAGCGGCGCACAAAGTGTCCATAGAACTTGGACCAACTGTAGAAGGTGGCTTCTATAATTTTGAGGTAGTTAAGGACTTCAACTACCTCGGCAACGTCAACAAATACAAGTTGTGACATCTGAAAAAGAAGAACAAATGCGACCAACAGCAAAGCCATTTATCATAAAAAAACTGTTACTACAGTCCCTGCAAAACATAACAACATAACTGTATCCAGGAAGCGAATCGCGAGGAAGAATCACAGATTAATTCTATGGAAGATCTTTAGAAGGTTAAAATATAAAGAAAAAAGTAAAAATAAAAATAATAAAAAGAATATAATGTTGTTGTTGTTGTGATTTTACCCATGTTGTTTTCTCTTCTGCTTTGGTATGATTTTTAATTATTCCTTATGTTGTGGTGGTTTTGTTATATTGTTCCTTTATTCACTTTGTTGCTGGGCAAAACCTGGACATGTGTTGTGTTTGCCAATTATCATAATATTTATATCAAAGTTCTATAGAAAGTGTATATGAGAATTATATATAACCAATTCAAAAATGTTAGTAACAATCGTCTGTACATCTTCAAGAAGAGTATTCTGTTATTCGCTAAGAAGATCAATTTACAAATCTACCCAGCAAAAAAATCCTTACTAAATGATGGGTTTTTATAGTGCTTTTTTGTAGTCGGAACTACCCAGCAAACCAATCGTACATAATTCCGAAACGAAATGTCGGAGCGAAATCGGATCGATTTCGGTCAGATTTCGGAACGAAATTCTTAGGAAATTCGGAAAGTGATGTTTTTCTTCCGGACTTTCGTACAGATTTCTGAACGATTTTGGAATAATGTCGTATGGAAATCGGAGGTACCTTCCAAATCTTTGTAAAGATTTCTGAACGGTTTCGGAACAATGCCGTATGAATATCAAGGGAAAATATTTTTCTCTGACGCCTTTTTTGTTGATTATTTTTTCTTTGTTATTTTTTTTTCAATTGGAAGATTGCAGTTATCATTTTGCAGTTATAGTAGAACAATGTAAACTTTTTGTACGAATATGTTGAGTCTATCAGCACTAGGTTGAATTATTATATGTTGCATTTATAATTAAAATATTTAAAAATTGTATATGCGAATTTTATAACCCACCACTTTGTTTTTCCACTTGCTGTTAGATACATACAAAAGGTGGTTGTTGTGCAACGGAAAATTTCTTTCCGACATTTCTCTCCGAATTCGTACCGAAATCGGAAACATTGGTATATTCGAAGGGTAATTTACTTCCGACATTCTCTCCAAAATCGGAACGAATTCCCCTACGAAAAATCGTATAGAAATCGGAACGAAATCTAAACGATTTTGCTTTCCGCTACTAACCCATTATTTTAACATGGGCATGTCGCACTGAATTACGCGTTATTCTGCGACCACTAGAATAACTTGTTACTCTATTGCCACTGGACTATTTTTAGAAAGGTTGAGGTTGAATTTGTTTTCAATTTCAACACACTTCATATTTTTATTTTATTTCGCTCCTTGCTGGATTTGAACACACGAACTTAATTGTTGTTTAAACTCTTACATGTGCCTCACCAACTGTTCTTTAGTCCAGAGACCTTGTTCTAAATAGTCCAACGTTCCTGGATCAAGCAAATATGGATTTTACCTGTATTAATTTGCTCCATCAGGGCCATGGTTCCCGTCTCGCTCCAATGGAGGTTTATCTGGATGACCTCAATCATTGATCCTCCAGTAAACGGGCTTCTTGAGAGTCGGTGATCACAGCATCGACTCCCTCTTCATTTTTGCTGGGAGGTAAAACCTCTTCGCTGTTTGGTTTGGTTGCCTCGTTTTCGCCGATTACCGCCTTTCCAGCTTTGAAGCGGACAGCGTTGGAGATGTAGCCCTGCCCTTATTCATTGTCAGACTGGCCATGGAGAGATGGTCAATTCCGACCACAAGGAGAGTTTCGTCCTCCTGCTCCTCCCTGTGGAAGACCTCTCATCTCTTCACGTCCAAGTCCAAGTGTTTTGGCGACCAAAGACTTGCTGCCCCAGCCTCTGACGAATACCGAAGTCTTTGTTAGTTGAGGAATTTGCCGCTTTCCCATGGAGGTTTTATGCTGCTGATAATATCCTTGAGGGCGGCAACGTTTGCATGCTGGGGAAATTGGAACACCATCACGTCCCCTTTGACCCCGCTGCTCATAATTTCAATTGGATCACCTCCATTCATTATGTGATCCAATATTTTAGTGTTGACCATTTCCTCAATTGCTGGAAGATGGTCTTTGGGTAGCTTTCCGGAACCTCTATTGGTATCGATCACTGCATAGCAGAGTTCGTCCCTGTACCGCTTCTTGGCTACCTTGGCGTAAGATAGCGGCTCTCTACCAGTCTCCACAGCCCTCTTCCTCTTCTGCCGGGTCCGGGATTTCTTCGAAGGCACCCCAGACACTGCAGTCGATTCTGCGGCTGGGCACACCCTCTTCACGTTCAAGCTGACTTTGTCGCCCTCTGCCAAAGGATTCTCGGAACAGTCTCCTTAGCGTGGTTCTTGACGCGGTGCACTCGAAACGTTTGGAGATGTGCAGCTCTTTTTCTTCTTTGTCGGCTTTACAGTGTTCTGCTCTTCGGGGATCTGATCCTCTTCGCCACTTCCTTTGGGAGCATCCTGTGATATAGCTTTTTGCTTGCCCGTTGCTTCCTGAACTTGCGTCGTTGAGCCCCAGACAGCTGCTTCTTGTGTGTTGTGAGCTTAGCAATGCTGTCGCTCACTTCGTCTACCATCTTGTGGACCTCCTCCTTATCTGGGATTTCCATGACGGTTATATTATTATTGCTTTCGCTATCGGATTTGGAGTCTGAGTCGCTACCTGTATGTGAAGGCTGGGTCGAGCATGAACTTCCCCTTAGCTTCTCAGTCTCTTCCTCCCTGTATTTGCCCTTAGGCTGTGTGCTTGTCGCAGTACCTTCGACCACAGGTGCCAAGGCACCCACACCTGTGGGAGAGATTTGCTCACGATCGCATGATGACGACGGGGTGTGACTCGTAGGCAGATCAAGATCACCCGCCGGTACTGGGTTTATTAGGCCCTGCACCGTAACTTTTTCTCTTTGTCCAACTTTCGTCATATTTGTGTTTTTTTTTGTTCTAGGGGAACACCCCCATAGCCAGTTTTTTGTCCGCGGGGAAAATTAATTCACTGAGGCAGGTGATCGTACTAATCCGCTCCGGAACAGGTTTAGTCACATGTGAATTCCTTAGATCTAGTGCGAATTAGTACGATCATCCGCCTCCCCCTATCCGCCGGTGGGGACGCGCCCGGTAGGTGAACTAACAAACTCCCTCGGGCTAAGGGATCCGAATTTTTTCTTGGGATGGATCTTCTCATAGAAAATCATTATCTTTGAATGTGTTGACTCCTATAAGAAGACCCTTTGATCTTCTAATAAAATATCTACCGATCTTCTCTTAGATCACCAATCTGCCATGAGCATATCCATCGATCTTTTCTGAGAAGATTCATCGATCTTCAGTGAGAAGATTCATCGATATGAGAGAAGGATCCAGATTATTCTCTTCGATGGTTTTTCTCATAGATCCCAACAACGATCTATTCGTCTAAGTGGAATCCTATAAATTTTCTCAAAGGAGATCGTCTCTTGGCGAACCCTCTCATAAAATATCATTGGGTGTTGGTGGAGCTCCTCACGAAAGATCGATTGATCATCTATTAGAAGGTCAATGGGTCTTTTATAGTAGACCGGTGGATCTTCTTTTGTGAAATATACAAAAATGTCTACGCCTGGCTACGTCGCACAGTGGTTCAGAATCATTTTTCCTGGTCAAAATTCTGTTACTTTTGAACGGATAGAAAGAAGTTTTTTTTTGGCGAACCCTCTCATAAAATATCATTGGGTGTTGGTGGAGCTCCTCACGAAAGATCGATTGATCATCTATTAGAAGGTCAATGGGTCTTTTATAGTAGACCGGTGGATCTTCTTTTGTGAAATATACAAAAATGTCTACGCCTGGCTACGTCGCACAGTGGTTCAGAATCATTTTTCCTGGTCAAAATTCTGTTACTTTTGAACGGATAGAAAGAAGTTTTTCATAATTCTTTTTTTGTTAGACAGATAATACAATCAGCTTTCCGGTGAATTAAAAGGGGTCAAATTCGACTAGTTAGTTGCAGAGGAATTCAAGGTCAAAGTTAAACTTTTGATTTTTTACTATTTTTCATCAAAATATCAGTGTATTTTTTGTTTTTTATATCTTCTAATATATTAAAGATGGTCAAACGCCAATAAATAAACTATAAAAACACCAAAAAAAAATTTAAAAAAAAATCGGAAAAAAAATTTCAAAAATTTTCTCACAAAAAAAAATACAAAAAATTTAATTTTTTTCAAAAATTAAAATAAAATAAAATAAAAATTTGTGTAAAAAAGCTGTAATTCATATGGAAATGTTATGGAAAACACACACATTTTTACCAATGTAAAATCAATAATTTTAAAAAAGTGTTAAACGGACGGAACTGGACGGGAACAAAAGTATCTATGGGTTGAAAGAGGAGGCTCTCGGACATATTTCTGTGAAAACAGAACATTGTTCCATGTTGTTCCACAAAAGTTCTAGTCCACTAAATTTGGAATTTCATAAAATTTAGTACCTGAGGAAAAATAAAATAGCTCATGTTGTGTAAACGCTACTGTTATTTATTAAACCTATTTTCAAAGGGCAAAATCCTACCTACCTAACAAAAAACTGCGAACGCAATATATGTTATAGTTTCCGAGAAATATCTATTTCTTTCTCCAGAAGTTTTCAAAAATAAGGTATTTCTCAAACATGGGAAAAATGTTCGTCTTTAGGGGCACCCCACTTTACGATGTTAACTTTAAAAACTGTGCTTAGTTTTCCTTGTAATTTTTTTGCTGTTGTTTTATAATACAACACCTAACTTTTATTTTGTTTATCTCAACTTAAATTGGCAAAGCCATATCAATCCGATCTCCCTCTCTCGTTCGCTTTAACCAATCAAGCATTATATTGCCATTATTAAAATGATAACAACAGCAATTTAGTGTCATCCATTTAATGAAACTAATTTAATTAAAGTTTTTCATAATTTACATTGTCATTGAAAATCGAGGCCTTTGAGTGGAGAGAATATCCATTAGACAAATATGATTAAGAGTTATAAAAGTTTTCAGTTTTAATTAGCTTTGTTTTGTTTTTGTCCTATTTACAAACATCTACAAGTAACATACATACACAGGTAGGGACGAAGGCATCAAATGCAAATAATTACTAAACTTTTATCACAGATTATGATTTTGTTGCTGCTGCTGCTGTCATAGCAACAAACGTCAGTATTAGCATCATCATCAACATTTACGCATCCAACCGAGCATATTCTTTCTGTTCATATTGTACGCTCAATTAAGACCATCGTAACATAAAAATGGATAATAATTTTCTTATCTAAAATATGTTTAACAATGTTTAATTGTGTGTGAATTATGAAGATTCAAATGTCTTAAAATGTTTATTAGGCACGTCTAGATTGTTAACATGTTATTGGGTTCATTGGGAGAGGAAGATGGATAGGTATGTGATTTAAAAAAAATCCGAACATGGTGGGCATATACGTAATGACAATGTTAATTAAAAGGTTTTAGTATACGTTTTCATGAAGTCATTACTGAGAAGATTTAGAATACATAATTGTTGGGAAATAAATAAATTTTCTTTTGGCCTTAACAATATGTATGTACATATGTATATGGTGCGTAATTAAATTTAGGCAAATTATGGGGAAAAATGAAAATCAAATGAAATATCAGCTGCGTCAACTGTTTCCCCTTGCAGACCCTAAAACGTCACCAGAACTTGGCACAATTTGTGTCTCGGTTTTTTTTTTCAGTAAGCATTCTTTAGGCTCGCACATGTCTGACATTCATGTCTTACATTACTATTATCGTTGCCATTGGGTCTTTGCATTTTATTTTATGTTCCTGTTTGACCATTTGTTGCGTCGTTCTGACCAATTGTTTAATACTGTTTTGGTGATTTGTGAGAGGGAATTAAACAAAGTACACTGTAAACAATTGAAAAGGAATCAGTTAGTCAGCCCATTACTTTACACGGTGTGATGGATCTAAATAATATCCATTAATAATAATAATAATTGTTCCACAAACATCCCATAAGGGACAAGGGAGACTTCTCTCATATCAATGAGTGCACCCCTATTCATGATATGGGACCTACAGTTTACCGCCGAGTCCGAACGGCGTGTCTACGACACCCCTTTTGTAGAGAAGTTTTACATGGCTGAAATACTCAGGAAATGGCGCCAACAATTCTGAGGGGTATTTTGCCACCGTTGAAATTTTCGATGTTGCCTGGCCGGGGAATCGAACCCTCGACCTTATGTGTGCAAGGCGGGTGTGCATACTACCACGGTTGCATCCAAAAATATATCCATTATCTATTAATTTTCTCGTTGGATTTAAGCTTGATGATCGAAGATTTTTGCAAGTGAACAAGTAAAAAAGTATCAGTCGACTTGGCCGCATAACCTCAGCCTCGGACCTAAAGAAAAGAAGTAACGCACAATACTTCTTACGTCTATACATTGTATTACATCATTTGTATTACAAAGTACAGCGTTTGTACCAAATCGGTTTCCCCTTTCGTGCTACCAAGTTCAGTTGGTGCCGGCAGGCATTTGGGCCATTGTCTTAAGGAGTAAGGACTTGCCCCGAAAAACTTGTATCGTAGTAATGGGGAAAGCGAATACAAGTTGTTACAACAAAAATCAAAGGGATTCGAAGTCCCTATTTTGGATCAATTCGCCTGATCCGTTCGAGAGTTATCAACAACACATGGTGCCATAGGGGTTTTTTACGGCTTTCGGACCATTTTCTCAAGAAGCATGGACTTGCCCTTGAAAAACGTATGCAGTGGTAGTGGGGACAGCAAATACAATTTGTTATAAAAAGATGCAAAACGATTTGAGAGCTGGCCTTAAACTGTACTGTTCCCAAATTTTGTGTGGGAGGTACTCGAATGAGTGGGCCTATATAGTCTATATTCCAAGCTGATCTATGTCCCGTAGAGATATTACCATATAAAAAGTATGGACCAAATCCGTTACTGCCTTCAAGAGTGCTCAACATTTTAGCGAAAAAAAATTTGAACTTTTGTGAGGGAGGTACCTGAAAGAGTGCACCGACATGGCATGTCTACGAACTGAAACTAAGTTTGTACAAAATATTATGAACGTCAAATTTTGGACCGAATCGGCTGATCCGTTCGAGAGTTATCGTGCGCTCCAGTCACTATACATGGTGCCATAGAAGGCTTTTAAAATGTTAGGGCTATTTTCTCAGGAAGTATTGAATTGCCCCTGTAAAAAGTCATATTGTCGTAATGGGGGCAGCGAATACAAGTTGCTACAACAAAAATCAAAGCGATTCGAGATCAGGTCCTAAACTGAAAATTTCCGAAATTTTTTGTGGGAGGTACCAGAAGGAGTTGACATATATAGTCCATATTCGAACCTGATCTATGTCTCGTGGAAATATTACGATGTGCAAAGTATGGTCCAAATGGGTTAGTCCCGTCCAGAGCTATGGTGCGCACAATATTTCCGAACTTTTGTGGGGGAGGTACCTGTGGGAGTGGACCGATATTTTTCATCTTTGAACTTAACTAAGTTTGGAGAAAACATTACGAAAGCCAAAATTTGGACCCAAACGGTTAATCCGTTCGAGAGTTATAGTGCGCTGCAGCCAGCCAGACAGACATTGCCAAATCAACTCCAAGTTGCCTGAAACGAATTTCGTCCAAGCATACTTGGGTATAAAGCGATTATTTCGATGAAGCACATTTTGTCCGTAGGAAAGTGTATATACCCTCGTTAGCATAAAAGCTGAGGGTATAAAAAGGAAAGCCGAAGATTCGAACCCACACAACCACAGCTGTTGGTTTAGGCATCTCATGAGACATATCGGCTGTGGAGTGGCTTCTCTGACAAAGAACTTTAATTTCTTAAACCGGTTTGGTCCATACTTTGCACATCGTGAAATTTCTACTAGACTTAGATGAGGTTCCAATATGGACTCAATCGTTCCACTCTTTCGGGTACCCCACACAAAATTTCGGAAAAGTTCAGATTTGGGCCTGCTCTCGAATCGCTTTGATTTTTGTTGTAACAAATTGTATTCACTGCCCACCATACGATGGTACAAGTTTCATCAAGGGCAAGTCCATACTTCCTAAGAAAATAGCCTGAAAGTTGCAAAAAACCCCTATGACACCGTGTGTAGTGGTTGAAGCGCAACATAACTCTCAAACATATTTGCCGATTCGGTCCAAAATTTGGCCTTCATAATATTTTTCCGAACTTAGTTTAAGTTCGAAGATATGCCATATCGGTCCACTCCTTCAGGTACTTGCCCCACTTTCAACAATTTTCGACAATATTGTGCGCACGTTAGCTCTTGAAGGGAGTGGCCCATACTTTACACATCCTAAGATATCTACCAGCTATATATCAGGTTCGAATATGGACTACATTTGTGCACTCCTTTGGGTACCTACCAGACCAAATTTCGGATAAGTTCACTTTAAGACCTACTCTCGAATCACTTTGATTTTGCATTCGCTGCCTCAATTACGACGTTAAAAGCTTTTTTCAGGGGCAAGTCCATAGTTCTTGAGAAAACAGCCCGAAAGGTGTAAAAACCCCTGTGGCACCGTAAGCTGTGGCTGGAGAGCACGATAACTCTCGAATTCATCAACCAATTTCGTCAAAAATTTGGCCTATTTTGTCCAAACTTAGTTTCAGTTCGGTCCACAACTACCGGTACTTCCTCCTAATATTTAAAAAAATGTCACTATAATGGTATGCACTATATCTCTTGAACCGGGCAACCAGTTTGGTCCAAACTTTGGATCTCCTAACATGTTGTCCAAATTTAGCTTAACTTCTAAAATGGTCCACATTGGTCTTCTCCTTAGAATACCTACTCTACAAAAATTCAACATGTGTGTTTAAGTGCAGTTCGAAAATCCTTTGGAAATGTATACCGATGCTGTTCGTTATGGACCACTTTACTGCGATATTATGTTTTCCGTGGACAAGTCCATGCTTCCTGGCATACTGGTCCAAAAGTTATATGATGACCCACTGAAATGACTAGTGGGCGCGATATCTATCGAAAAGATATGACCGCCAAAATAAGATCCTCGGTCCATTCCTTCAAATACCTCCTCCGCAACATTTCAATCCTAATCCACATTTTTGTCGGCAAGTTCCAATGTCCAAAAAGGGCCACGAAATTCTGAAAAGACCCTAAATACATTCGATCTATCCGTAGATGAAAGTTTTAATTCACATAGGCTGAGGGTATAGCTCTGTCGGCAAAGCCGACCGATACTTTTTTACTTGTTTCATGTTTATTTTGCTATGGATTTTTGTTGCACTGTCCCTCTCTCTCTTATTCTTGTTTTCATCATTTTGTTGTAATCTGATATTCTTTCTACATTGTGACATCATTCATTGTAACCCCTTCTGCTCTTTCTTATTTATTACGTCTGCCCCATTTGTTGTATACATTCATCCGCCTGTTTGTGTGTGTATTTGGGAACATGTCGCGTGATCATTGTGGAACATTCTACATTGAGGATGCTAGAACCTATGCATCAGCGAGCGAGTATAAATGTGAGAGAGTTGCAGGTGGGTGAGTTGATTTGTAATTCAGATTGTGAATTAAAACCGTCAGTGAAGTAAATTGTAAAGCTGTGTGCTTATTAGAGTAGCCCTGCTCAGAACGGTGAAAATTTTCCCATAAATTCTCTTTTGGGTTTTGTTGAAACAAAAATAAGTGAATGTTATTGAATTATTTGAATTGTTTAATCCAGGGAATCTTTTCTGGGGACAATCAAGTTCAAAAATGAATGAAACATCAAAAAAAAAATTCAAAAATCGATGTTTTTTCTAATTTCTCTTAAATGGTATATTGTTATCTGTGACCAGGTCTGTATTAGAGTTAAGCAGTGTGCTTAGTATAGAAGTAAAGTCTTGCCTGAATAAGTGAATATCGTCAATAAAGAATTGTAGAATCGTAAGCTAAACGAACCCTCATTTTATTTGGTACAAATCGTATCAAGGAATAAAACAACGTCTACACGGGGTTAAGCTAAACATAATTCCGTAACAATATTTTACAACAAATCTACTTGGGCGGGGTTTTTGGAACAATCCGGTAATTCCAGAGGCAAGAACGGAAAATAAAATTTATAGTAAGGTAATTGATACCATAAAGTAAAAAACCTAAACTCCCGGGAATTTTTGTGTGGGAGTTGTATGATGGTGTGAACACCAAAAATTGGGACATATCGGATCCCATATCTGGGGGAGTATTGATTTGCCTTAAAAATATAAGGCTGTAGTCATGATCACAAAGACTAGCCGCTATTAAAATTTTAACTCTATTCGAAAAGTGGACTTAAACTGAATTTAGTTATAAAAATTTTGAACTTTTGTAGAAGAGTTCCCTGAAGGAATGGATCGACATTATCCATCTTGAAACTTCACCTTAATTTGAGAAACACTTCTTTCGATAGTTATTGTGGACACTATCCGTTTTAGTAGCACACCGTAATATTTCGTAAAACTTTCAATCAATTCTTTCTAGGCGAATTTGCTAAGTTTCGGTGAAATAGGATGGCTACACAATTCGTAAGTTATCGTTCTCATCACTCATTGTAGTTGGTGGCGGCAGGTTTTTTTTAGTGCTTTTGGGCCACTATTTCATGAAGTATTTGTTTGCCCAAGAAATATATTGTTATAAGCAGAATCGCAAGGAGTGATTTTGGTAAAAATTTCAAAATTATCCTGGAACAGCTTTTTGAACTGCACTCGAATTGGCTGTCCAAAATATACTCAATTTTCGAATTTGATTTAAGTTTAAGAGCAAAACACGTAAAAAAGTATCAGTCAGCTTTGCCGACAGAGATACACCCACAGCCTATGTGTGAGGTCTTTTCAGAATTTTGTGGCCCTTTTTGGACACTTGAACTTGCCGATTAAAATGTTGATTAGGATTAAAAATTGTTGCGGAGAAGATATTTGAAGGATCATCGTATAAATTTTGGGCCAGTATCAGCGTTGCCGACAGTTTTTGGTCGGAAATCGTCAACGACATTTGGAAAATCGTCAAAAATCATCAACATGATCCAAAACTAGGTTTGGTTACCTTTAGTGCGATTTTTTCGCTGATAATTTTGTCAATGAGACTGACAACATAAAATATACAACCCACAGCAATAAATCTAACCCAATCTCACATAAATACCGCTATAAAAACAGCTTTCAGTAGATGATAGTTTTCCCTGTGGTTATAGATTTTGCAGTAATGCAGCAAGGTAAAGCTGGGTACACATTGCCAGTTTTGAATGACAGATTATCTCAAATATCGCTTGCTTGACAGTGTGATCGTCCATGTTTGTCAGTACACGTACATTTTGCTTGATGGGCACTCGGTAATCGACAAAAATTGTCATTGAAGAGGGCATCGGTAGGAAGTATTTTATCTCGAAAACTTTTCAAGGAAGATTTTCATCCATTAATCGAAGATGAGGAAAAAACCTGTATTCCAGATATGTGCCTGAATATAGCCAATCCATCTGGAAATTGCTATAAAACGTTAAAAAAAAGCTCAAAAAATAGAGTTTGGAACATTGCTCTCCTTAAAGTCTTTCGTGAAATTTGGTCAAAATATAGTTATCGTCATTTATTTCATGCAATTCTGGATTACGTGAAAAATCGTCATTTTGGACCATAAAATCGTCAAATCGTCATGTTTCAATTTTGGGCCAAAAAATCGTCAAAATGACGATAAATCGTTAAATTCGGCAACACTGGCCAGTATGCCAGGAAGCATGGACTTGTCCACGGAAAACATAATATCGTTCTAGACATGACAACAACGAACACCATCGGTATACATTTACAAAGCATCTTCGAACAGAACCTTAACTGCACTAAGGCAAAAACGTTGAACTTTTATGGGAGAGGTACCTTAAGAAGACCATATGGGCCATTTTAGAAGTTAAACTAAATTTGGACAAAATATTAGGAGATCCAAAGTTTGGAGAAAATTGGTTGATCGGTTCGTGAGCTATCGTGTTCTCCAGCCACTACATATGGTGCCACAGGGGCTGTTTTCTAAAGAAGTATGGATTTGCCTCTGAAAAAAAACTTTTACCGTCGTAATTGAGGCAGCAAATTCAAGTTGCTTCAACAAAAATCAAAGTGATTCGAGAGCAGGACTAAAAGTGAACTTATCCGAAATTTTGTGTGGGTGGTACCCGAAGGAGTGGACAAATATAGTACATATTCAAACCTGATCTATAGCCGGTAAATATATAAGGATTTGTAAAATATGGACCATCTCCCTTCATTTGAAGATTTTTGAACTTAAACTAAGTTTGAACAAAATATTACGAAAGCCAAAGTTTGGACCGAATCGGCAAATCCGTTCGAGAGTTATCTTGCACTCCAACCACTACACACGGGTTTTTTGCACCTTTCAGGCTATTTTCTCAGGAAGTATGGACTTGCCCCTGATGAAACTTGTACCGTCGTATGGGGGGCACTGAATACAAGTTGTTACAGCAAAAATCAAAGCGATTCGAGAACTGCTCCTAAACTGAACTTTTCCGAATTTTTGTGTGGGAGGTACCCGAAGGAATGGACTGATTGAGTCCATATTGGAACTTTATTTACGACTTTATTCCACGATGTGCAAAGTATGGGCCAACTTGGTTACTCCCCTCAAGAGTTATCGTGCGCACAAATTTTCCGAACATTTTCGAACTTTTGTGGAGGAGGTACCGAAAGGGGTGGACCGATATAACCCATCTTCAAACTTAAACTAAGTTTGGACAAAATATTGCGAAAACTAAATTTTGGACCGAATCGGTTGATCCGTTCGAGAGTTATCGTGCGCTCCAGCCAGCCAGCCAGGCGGACAGAAGACGGACGGACATTGCTAAATCAACTCCAAATTGTCTGAAACGGATTTCGTCCAAACATACTTGGGGTCTAAAACCATTATTGCGATGAGACAAATTTTGCCCCTATGAAAGTGTATATACCCTCGTTAGAATAAATGCTGAGGGTATAATTACGGTGAGCTAAGGTTGCACGAATTTAAATTTCAGAAGGGTGGAATTGTCCTCGAAGAAAAGAAAATACATCGTACGAGGGCTTCTTATAAGTGTCTGGCCTAATAATGAAAATGCGAATATTTACCATCAAAAATAGTTTTATTTTTCTTAAGTAATCTCCAGCATGATTTATGTATATACTTTTGCATGCGCTCGAACCAAATGTTGAAGCGCTTTTTCCAGTCCGATTGAGACACCTCCAAAACATGATTTTTGAACGCTTCAACAGCATCATCCGCGTTGCTGGCCCGTCGTATTGAGTTTAATGACAACTTTTTATGGACTTTATGCTTTACAATTCAAAAATAGGTATTTTCTACCTAATTTCTTTGGGTCCATTGTCAAACCAAGTTATTCATTGAGATTATTAAATTTATAAACAGATTTGTCTGTAACCTTTCTTTTCTCCTACGGACTTTGTCGGATTTGTTCGTCCATTTATGCTAGTTAGGACCCAGTGGTCGGGTCTTTAGGCCCGAAAGAAGTACCTAGATTGTAGAATAATCCGTACATTTTTAAACCGATACATGCGTAATTTTTGCAAATATAGTGGTACTCTGCCCCCTCTGGAATTCAATAAAATATGTGGCCTCTTTTCGGGGCCATCCCTGTACATTTCCTAACAATCTCAGGAAAATCGGTTCAGTAGTTTTTGTAGAAAAAATTTAATTTGAAAAAAGTGGGCCTGGTAAAATTTCCTTTTTATAAAAACTTAAGTTGGACCATGACGGCATTTGGTTTTTATTCATAAAGATACGTCATTTCTTTTAATATGGCAAATTTTTTTAATATGGCCTCTTCGAAATTCAAGAAAATATGCATCCTTTTTCACCGGGGTTCATCCGTGTACGTTCCCTGAAAATTTCAGGAAAATCTGTTCAGTAGTTTTGTGGATGTAAAGCATTTTAAGAGGAGTGGGCGTAAAAGTGGACTTGGACAAATTTCCTTTGCATAAAAAGTCGGGTTATTGCGAACATTTCGCTCATTTACTCAAAGAGTGGCATATCACAAAAAACGCGTTTTCTGAGTTAGCAAGTCCAAGTAGTTATTTTAGTTTTTGTGTAATAATCTTTTCAAGTAGTGAAGTCAAATTTCAATCGCCAACTTAAAACGCGTTTTTCTCGAAACCCGATTTTTTGAGAAAATTATCCAAATCGGTCTAGCCGTCCTCAATTGAAGCCATTACCAACGAACCACATTTGATTTTTATTTATAAAGATTTGACTTAAGTGGGCGTAAAAGTGGGTATGTTCAAATGGTCGGATTATGGCGCACATTTTACAGAAAGAATTATCCAAATCGGTCCAGCCGTTATCAACTGATGCCATTATCAACGGACAACATTTGATTTTTATTTATATAGATAAATAATTATTTATATATAATAATTTTAATTTAATTGTTTTCTTTACAGGTAGGTTCGAGAGATTTACTGGAAATAAAGAAAAGGTAAAGAAAAACATATTAAAGAAATATTCTTTCGTTTATCGCAATTCATTTCCTTCTCAGTGTACACTTTCTTCTTGACAACCAAATGTTTGCGCCATTGGCAAGGTAATTTATGTGACGCAAAAAAAGTAATACACACGACTGGACTGCCATAATAACAGTGTGAAAAGCAAAAAAACACACACAAACCATAAATAAAGAAAGAAATCAAGAACAGCAAATATAATATGAAAAACCCGACAAACAATAACATTAATCAAATAACCACAAACACCAACAAATACAGGTATTGGTAACATTCGTAAGAAAATCTATGTTCTCCCTCTGTATAATTGCAGGTTACGACCCACATCGAATGCCTTTGACATTCTTGCCGATAATTGATTATAATTCAATATTTAATTACACAAGAAGTGTAACTAACACTCAGTGGTGAGTGGGCCAACCTGTCGACCTTTAGCCGAAAAATATTTGTACGAAATTAATTGTGATATCAATGTCATTTAAATGGTCGATATTTTGTGTGGTCGCAATAGAGAAAGTATGAGGGTTCATGTTTCAATTCATTAATTTTGATTGTCGGCGTGTGTGCGTATTGGAATTTGTAGTGTTTGTGTGTGACCATTTATTGAAATTCTTGTTTTTATAACAGTACATTGAATCGTATAATTATTGTCGTAATGTATACGCCAATGAATTTGAAATCCAATAGGAATTTGGATATTTTCTTAATAATTATTTAATAGCACAAAAATTAAATTATAATTACAGCCACTAATGTACTTTGCTGCTGAGTTAATTGAGGTATATTAGAAGAGATTTAATGGTATCCCTTACATTTGCAAAGAAATAATGAATCGAGTAAAAAGTAGGTTTAAGGCTTTAACGACAGACATTTACCTTCTTTGTATGGCAGAAGAAAAATATCAAATACCGATTATTACATGCTATGTTTTTGTTGTAGATATCTCATATTACAACTCTTAGCCACATAGTAAATTTTGGGTGTAAAAAACACACAAAAATAAAGCAAAGACAAGAGGGATTATAGTTTGTACATCGGTCCATACTTTGCACATCGTGATATTTCTGCCAGATATATTTGAGGTTCCAACTTCGAGTATCTCCCACACAAAATGTCGAAAAGATATGTAAGATATGCTCTCGGAACTCGAATTTGTTGTTATACCAGCTTTTCAGGGCAAGACCTTACTTCCTTAGAAAATAGCCCGAAAGGTGTAAAAATGCCAATGACACCATGAGTAATGGCTGCATCGCACAATAACTCTCGAACGGATCAGTAGATTCGCTCACAAAATTTGGCATTCTTAATATTTTGTCCAAGCTTAGTTTAAGTTCGAAGGTGGGTACTATCGGTCCACACCTTCGGGTACCTCCCGCCAAAAGTTAAAAAATGTCACTAAAATGGTACGTGCTACATTTGTTGAACGGAGCGACCTATTTGATAAAACTATGGATCTCCTAAATTTTTGCCCAAATGCAGTTTAACTTCAAAAGTGGTCTATATCGGTATTCTCCTTTGGGTACCTCCACCACAAAAGTTCAACATTTTTGTACAGTTTGTAGTTAGTTTAAGATAATTCTCGGATGTAGTAACCGCAGCCTAATTTTTATACCCTCATCATTTATGCTAACGAGGGTATATAAACTTTCATACGGGCAAAATGTGCCTCATCGAAATAATGGCTTTAAACCCCAAGTATGTTTGGACGAAATGTGTTTCAGACAATTTGGAGTCGATTGAGCAATGTCCGTCTGTCCGTCTGTCTGGCTGGAGCGCACGATAACTCTCGAACGGATCAATCGATTAGATCCGAAATTTGACTTTCGTAATATTTTGTCCAAACTTAGTTTAAGTTCGAAGATGGGTTATATCGGTCCACTCATTCCGGTACCTCCCCCACAAAAGTTCGAAAATGTTCGGAAAATTTGTACGTACGATGGCTCTTGAAGGGAGCAACCGATTTGGTCCATACTTTGCAAATCATGAAATGTCTATCAGGCTTAGATGAGTTTCCAATATGGACTCAATCGGTCCACTCCTTCCGGTACCTCCCACACAAAATTTGGGATAAGTTCAGTTTAGGACCTGCTCTCGAATCGCTTTGATTTTTGTTTTAGAAGCTTGTATTCACTGCCCACGACGGTACAAGTTTCATCAGGGGCAAGTCCACACTTCCTGAGAAAATAGCCCCAAGGTTGCAAAAACCCTATGACACCGTGTGAGGTGGTTGGAGCGCAAGATAACTCTCGAACGGATCTGCCGATTCGGTCCAAAATTTGGCCTTAGTTATATTCTGTCCAAACCTAAGTTAAGTTCGAAGATAAGCCATATCGGTTCACTCCTTCAGGTACCTCCCCCACAAAAGTTCAAAAATTTTCGGAAAAATTGTTCGTACGGTAACTCTTGAAGGGAGTGACCGATGTAATCCATACTTTGCACATCCTTATATATCTACCAGATATAGGTCAGGTTCGAATATGGACTATATTTGTTCACTCCATCTGGTACCTCCCACACAAAATTTCGGATAAGTTCACTTTAAGACCTGCAATCGAATCACGTCGCTTTTTGTTGCAGCAACTTGCATTCGCTGCCTCAATTACGATGGGGTGATGGATCTTATATCTGAATTCTACAAACGACTGGTATCCACACATGTAGTTGATTTCATAACGTTTCAAACAGGGCTTGAGGGAAGTCGTTTCTATGTCCTCAGTTGTATGGGCTGTTTTGGTTCAGTCCTCGAGTGATATGTGTGGATATGGTGTGTAATTGTACTCTGCATTTTCGGGGATCCATGCTGAAGTTGGGCAACACTGAAACTGTTTCACATCACGGGGATGAGTAGTGCCTATAAATTCGTCGATACTGTTGACAAAAGAAAGATCGACCTTTACGACTCGCCTCTGCTGGTGGCAGGGTGCACACTGGTCAATCAACTATTATAGGCTAGTAGTCGAGCCTATTGACTTCAAGATTAAGTTTCCTAACTATTGAGTCATCAGGGTTCGAACTACTAAGCTCATCACGCTCATTTGCTCTTCCCGTCACCTTTGCTGGGAAATTTGGTGTAATTTCGGGTTGAGATTTTCACAAAAAAACCCTCTCACTTACCCGAAACCTGAGGGAATATAGAGCTCTCTGTCAATGAACTTTTCCATTGTTTAGAAAAGAATGACTGTCAGAGGTTAACAATTCAAGTAGTCTGTTAATGGAGATTATGATCTGAACTATGTTTGTTTACATTACTTTATAATGGGTTACATAATTACCAACGGATTTTTTGCTGGAAAGTCAGGTACGTTTTTACAGTTGCAAGCTGCTGGTAACAATAAACGTTTCTCCTAAAGTCTACAATTTCGAAGACTTTGACCCGTAGACCGTTGCAATTGAATGCAGGAATGATGCATTTGCGGTGTATAAGGGTGTGTCTCGTATTCCGACGAGGAAGCAGTTACAGAGCAGCGTCTGAAGTGCGTTCATTCCCTGCATCTATGACATTGCACCGTTGTTGATATGTGGTGAATGCGCATCTGGCAAACAGAACAGACCCATGGATCTTATCTTTCTCGGTACGTACCAAAGGTGTTCGGAGCAGGCAAATCCGGAGTATGATAATTTTCAGCGTATAAATTAGAATAATTTCTTGAAAAAGCCACCATCCATTTTGCCACTCCGTTTTGATACAGTTTTTATACCCTCAGCCTTTGGGCTAACGTATGATACGACCAAAAATGTGCCTCATCGAAATAACGGTTTTAGATCCCAAGTATGTTTGGACGTCAGACGGCTGGTGTGCACGATAATTCTCAAACTGATCAACATATTTCAACCAAATTTTTGTTATCGTAATGTTTTGTCCAAACTTAGTATAAGATCGAAGATGGGCCATATCGGTCCACTCCTTCGGATACTTCCCCTACAAAAGTTCAACATTTTTGTATAAAATTGGTGTGAACCATAACTCTCGAAGGGAGCAATCGATTTGGTCCAAACTTTGCACATCGTATTATTCCTTCGAGATATAGATCGTGTTCGAATATGGACTATATCGGTTCACTCCTTGGGGTACCTCCCGTATAAAACTCTGTGGAGTTTAAGAGATCCTCTCGGATCGTTTTGAAAATGTTTTCAGGATTTGTCCATGCGGCCCCCTATACGACGGTACATACAAGTCCCCTTTACAAGTCCATAGTTTCTTAGATAATGGACTAAAAGCTCCAAGAAACCTTGACGGTACCCACTAAAATGGCAAATCCGCAAGATAACTCTCGCGGGAGTTGCTTTTGTCATGTATCAGGTTGGAATATGGACTACATCGGGCCAGTACTTCGGGTACTTCCCACACAACAGCTTGTTTTGGACGGGTCCTGTTACGACAGGGTTTTAGGTAAGATAATCATCGAAGGGAGAAACCGATTTGTATACGTTGTATATCGTATTTTTTCAGAATATTGACTACATCGAACTACTCTTTCGGGTACCTCCCACACAATGTTTGGAAAGAGTTCAGTTCAAAGACTCGTCTGGGATCGTTTTTAAAATTTTGACAATATGTGGTGTATGCGGCCCTAGTTAAGGCGGTACAATTTTTTTTGGGGGTAGATCCTTACTTCCTAAGAAATTGGCCCAAAAATTCAAAAAACCCCTTTAGATGTCAGAAGTATGTAACGTCAATGTTTCATATATTCCTGCACTCTGCTATTGTCACTAACTCCCACTACACAAAACTTCAACGTGTTTAACAACAATCAATGTTCCATCATAATTCTCATTCACCTCGTGTTACCACCTGAATGTATATTTCAGTTTTCCCTCATCGAAGAGGGACAAAGTACGAATGGACGTGTGGCTCGTCCGCAGTCTCGATACTAGTTAGGATTTGGTCCATCATCGAGCCGACAGCAACCACCAGATTTGTCATCGAGCCGACATCAACAACCCGATTGTCATCAATCCATTGGATATCAAACTCACATCCCATCCTTATTCCTCACATATTGATCGTATATCAAAAACCAAGATTTTTATAATAATCCTTCAACTTATAAACACTAGTGTTTTACTTAAGGTGTATGGGTCCTTGGCAATTTTGCAGCGACTGAGCTTACTTATTTTCTAGACAAGACCACTCGTTATAAATGGCGCCCGAGCAGGGACCCGACGAAAATACGAAAAGCGGAAAAACTAAACCAATCGCCAGCGAGGAGTCGATTCTGTTCTTTACGTTCGAGGCTGAGGGTATATCTCTGTCGGCACAGCTGTTAGAAATATGTTTGGATCCAAACAAATATTTGTTTGGGACAAATATGTGTTTGGATCCAAATATAATTTGTTTGTGTCCAAACAATTATGTATATGTTTGCAACATTTTGTAACATATCTCAATTTAATTTGTTTGTGTACCAACATATTTTTTATGTTAGAACATAATTTTATGGGTGAAGAGAGGATTTTTGTCAAAGAGAGTAACAACAGGGCTCTCATGAAATTCTGTTTTATAATAAAGAGCTGTGTGTATGGTGTAATAGGAGACGCAGAAGTTTTACGGCCAAACACGTGTGTTTCGTTGTTTGTTGTTGTTAACCAACTTAGCAAGCGAAGACGAAAAGAAAAAAATGGTATTAATTATGTTGTTCTTTTTCGTTGTTGGCGTTTCTTCAGTTTTCTAAATACAATCGTTGAGTAAGGACGGTAAAGTGAGTGAACAAATCTGTGTTTTGTCTTTTCTTAAAGAAATTGTGTTTTTTAGTAAATTAAATGCCCAATACATTTTATAATTGAACATTTTATAATTGAATCAAAAAGGTGAATGGAAATATTTTATTGGACAAGGAAGAAATCGCATTTAATATTGGTAATAACATCAATACATTTTTCATACATATACATACATAAATATGGATGTACCTATTTATTACATTATATAATCATTTTGGGACTGATTGTAAACAAATATATGTTTGCTGCAAATTATGTTTGGGGCATATGTTAGAGAGGGCTTTTTTCCTCCGTGTACTTGTTTATCTGTATTTAAGCCGAACAAAAGTTATATTTTTCTATAAATACGAATTGGAACAACATTTCCGCTAGACAGGACAACCATAGATTCGACTATATTAAAAGATGCAAAGTAAACGAAATATACAGTGTTATAAGCATTAATCGCATTTTACATAAAACAAATAAACCAACTTGAAACCTAAACTCTTAAGTCGATGTGTATATGACAGCAATGCATGTGCATTATAAGCATTTCTGAATTGCTTAGCTCGCATTCTATACTATACACCTGATTAGGGGACAATCTTATCACCATTCTAATCCTATTCAACATACAAATAAGTAAAATAAAATTGAACCCAAAAATACACGACCTATGTGTATGTGGATTTTTACACATAGGCTTCTTGGCGCCAATGCATTCCACATGGAAGCAAAAGGTGTACGAGTTCAATTGTTATCAGTAAACGTGTTAAGCTGAGACCTATCTATAAAAATATCTGTCCTGACATGGGATTTTTAGTTTGTGATTTTATTTCAAGTTGGAAAGTTGCGCTTAAACACATATCTTTCCCGAGTGTAATGCTGTTACAAATCACTTTACGTTCTCTAATTCTGATACTTTGGGTTTGGGGTTGCCGAGGCTCTCCAGTACTCTCAGATAAGGATACTGCTGCTGTTCAACGTCACACGAAAGCTGAGGAGTTGCTGAAGTATATGAATAAATCTGTGGATCCTTGTGAGGATTTCTATGAGTATGTTTGCGGTAACTATCCGAAATATAATCCAGCCACAGTGGAACGACCGACTACACATTTCCTATTAACGGTGAAAAACAAATTAGATGAAAAGCTCAAAACTATTCTTGAGTCAGAGGATGACCAGGATACGGATGCTGATAGGAAAGTAAAACGTTTTTATCATTCGTGTCTACATGCAACAGAATTGAAAGAAACCTATCCGATAAAACTCCGAGAAATTATTAAGGAATTTGGTGAAATGCCACTTTTGGTGGGTGATGATCGGTGGCAGGAGGCTGAATTTGATTGGCTAGAGACGGTGGCTAAAATTAAACACAAATACGGTATGAATATATTGCTGAGATACGCATTTTTCGTGGATTTTTTTGATAAAACTCTAAATAGTATTGTTATTGGGCCTCCAGAGTTTGATTTGAAAAAAGAACTGTATGTAGATCCAAAATGGGAAAAAGATGTAGAAATTCTCATAAGGAGAAATTCCAGACGGTTGCTGGAGTTTTTTGGAATACAGGATAAAGCAGTTGCAGTGGCAACGGCAAGAGAGTTTTTGCAATTGGAAAAATCCCTGGCCAAGGCAAAAATAAGTGAAAATTCCTTTGTGTCTTTAAACGAAACATATGTTCTGCTCTCTTTGGATGAGACCCAAGAAAAGTATGCCCCTCAATTTGATGTGAAACTTTTTTTTAAGTTGGCCGTCGGTGATATTGCAATGAATTATAAAATTTATGCTGAGGATGAATATTTGGTGAATATGTTGGAGGTAATTAAATCCACCCCGAAAAGAATTGTGGCCAATTACATTTTCTACACTCTCGCCCGTGCCTTTATAACCAAAATGTCCGAAAGTCCGGATGTAATGGCGGATATATGTTTGGCCCGTATGAGGAAATATTTCCATAAAAATATAGACAATATGGTTTATCGCAGATACAATAGACCAGACAACGAGCAGGGAATACAGGATATGTGGTCCCATATCAGGGCAACATTACGCCGGCAATTGGAAACTTCCCAACTGGATTGGTTGTCGGAAGAAACCCGTCAGTATGCCTTGGAAAAATTACATAACATTAATTTCGAAATTGTTTCCTATAAGGATGTCAATTTTACTGAAATTCTTGGACCAGCAGAATGCGATAGCCAAGATTATTTGGGGAATCTCCAACAAATACTATCTCTCCAGGCAGCCAATGAGCGTAAAGATATTGGGGAAGATAAATCAAAAATGGATTATGGTGAAGACTTAACTGTCACCCCGTTGTATATCTATAACGAAAATTCCCTAAAAATGCCGGTGTTCTATGTACAATCCTCTGACGCCTGGTCTGCTGCATTTCCCACAGCCTTTAACTTTGGTGCCTTGGGTGCTACGATTGCCCACGAACTCTTGCATGGTTTCGATGGTCATGGTCGTGACTATGATGTCCAGGGTAATTATCTCAAGTGGTGGGACGCAAATTCCGATGGGCAATTCAAAAAACGTTCCCAATGTTTTATCGATCAATATAAAGAATTTATTTTTGCCGGAGAACCCTTACCTGAAAAGCCAAATCAAGATGAAAATATTGCCGATAATGGTAGTGTGCGGCTGGCATACAGTGCCTATATGAATTGGTACAACAACACAAACGATGTGGCAGCAAGGAATTTGGAGACTTTTCCCGGTATGGATTTTAATCATCGCCAATTGTTTTTTATTGGTTTTGCCAATCTTTGGTGTGCAGATAACCATCGCTCAACATATCCATTTGTGGTCATCGATACTCATGCTCCCGAAAAGTTTAGAATCATTGGTCCGCTATCGAATTTTGAGGAATTTTCAAAGGCATTTAACTGTCCAATTGGTAGTGCGATGAATCCCGCAAATAAATGTAAAATTTATTGAGGCTATGTGTTGCTATTTGCACAGCTCGTTTTTTTTTTAATAAAAAATATAACACAAGAAGGAATGAAATATATTTATTTATATAAAAATTTATATAAAAATGAAAGAGTGACATTTTTTTAACCTTTGTTAATTTTTCTTATTCGGGCTTCAGAGCCCAGTCAAAAAAGATATTGAAGTAGCAAAAATCACCACAAAGCCGAACTTTGGTGGAGAGCTAGGGTTTGCCATTAGAAGCAATGTCCTAAAAGTCTTAATAGATCTCATGTGAGCAAAAAAGGAACCCCGAATAACCAAAGGTAACATTTTAAGGTTTTTTATGTTTTTGGATTATCTGTCTTATAAAAAAGTAACAGGAGAAAATGTTGTAGACGGTTTTTATGTTTTTTAAAAGAACGAGTCATTCTTGAGATACAGCTGTTCTAAAGGTCACATCATTTATATGCACATTAGGGTTATGAGTTTTTTGCAACCTCAAATCCCTATATCATAGCGTGATGAGTTTCTGCATAAGAATACATAAAATCTTAATTATAAGGTGATTTGGTTAAAAGACCTCACGCACAAAATTATTTTAAAATTTGAATTTATAAAAATTATCGGCATTTTTTGAAGGTACTGTAAGCTGATATACAATTGAAAATAACATTTAGAGCCATATCAGATAATTTCACTTACAAAATATTTGTGTCTCACCAATTTTCATTAACTTTCAGAATCATAAAAATATCATAAAAGGTATTTTCAAAGATATAATAAAATAAATCAAAAATGTTTTAAAGTGGTTTGTACATGACCTTGTTAAGCTTAAGTTAATACATTCGTGCAACAGGAAATATTTTTTGAGAAGTTTTTTTTTTCATTTTATATATTAAAAAAAAAATTAAATCGATTTGTGCGTGAACTTTTTTATACCCTCCCCCATAGTATGGAGGGCATAATTAAATTTGTCATTCCGTTTGTAACACATGAAATATTCATCGGATATCCTATAAAGTATATATGTATATTCTTGATCAGGGTAAAATACTAAGTCGATATAACCATGTCCATGTTCATTATCACACCGAAATGACTGAAATTTGGTATTTAGTCTTCGTTGGTGGTATAAAACATTTCCCCAGAAATGTGTCGGTACAGGTCCACGCCTTCATATAGCCCCCATAAAACGGTACCTCCCGATTTTCGGTATTTTGAAGGTTGTGGCCTCAATATTCCACCGAAATGGCTGAAATTTGGTATTAAGTCTTCGTTGGAGGTGCAAAACTTTTCCACCTGAAATTTGTATATATAGGTTTACGCCTTTATATGTTCCCCATAGGACTGTACCTCCCGATTTTTGGTATTTTAGAGGTTGTGGTTTCAACATTCCACCGAAATTGCTGAAATTTGATATTTAGTCTTCGTTTGTGGTATAAAACTTCCCCCCGTAATTTTCCGTACATGTCTACGACTTTATGCAGCGCCCATAACGGTACCTCCTGAATTTCGGTATTTTGAAAGTTAGCCACATTGTTTTACCGAAATTGCCGGAATTTTGTATTTAGTCTTCTTCAACTAACTAATTGTTCAGTTTTAATCCAATACAATTCGTGGTGGAGGGTATAACATGTTCGGTCGGGCCGAACTTAACGCCGTTCTAAGTTGTTTTTTCATGAGCAGGTCCAAACTTCCAGAGCTTCAAAAACAAAAAAAAAAAAAAAAAAACAACGACACTTGTAGATAATCTTGAGGGTTGTCCCGGTAACTCTGTTAATGTTATTTGATTTTTCTATTTGAAGTGGAACAGCATTTCGATTATATACAGCGCACAAAGGGGCCAAATTGACAAAAAAAAACGGCGCTTAATTGAAAAATCAAAACATATTTTTTCCATAATCTTCCTTGACAAAATTCTAACTCAGTATCCAAAATAGCAATGTCGTATGTTGTTTACTTTTCTTGTTGCACTGTGTTAAAGTTGAGATATTTTTTTTTATTTTAAGTTTTTGACAGCATGTCGACGCCTCCAAACAATAGTATGCTAAGTCTACTTAGCATATTTTCAAGTTCTTTACATTTTTATATTTAACGTCCTTTTACTTAAATTCTGTCAAATTTTGGTAATGATCGGACAATCCGAACAGAAGTTATAAACAAATATTTCCTTAGCATAGTACTGAAGGTCAAAGAAATTTCCAAACTTTAAGAGCTTGTCCTGCAAAACTCGCTTTTCAGAATTAGCAAACTATTATTTGGAGGTGTCGAACGTCCTTTAACTTAAATTCTGTCTAATTTTGGTAATGATCGGTCAATCCGAACAAAAGTTATAAACAAATATTGACTTAGCATAGTACTGAAGTTCAAAAAAATGTCCAAACTTTGAGAGCTTCTCCTGCAAAACTCACTTTTTAGACTTAGCATACTATTATTTGGAGGTGTCGATGTTAAAAAAACATAAATTTGGGTGGTTTTGAACCGTGATAAATTAGTTTTTGTTATATAAAATTGCGATTTTTAGTATGGATATATCAAATAGAGGTAGTTCTCAATATTTTAGAATAAAATTGTTCTAGCAAAAGTGTTATAGAAATATATTTAAAAAATCGTCAAAATGTGTCCAGGTTTTGCGTAATTTTGAAATGTATTGGAGTACAAAAAAAGAGTGTCGAGAATGTTGTGAGATTTTTATTTGTATTTTTCTCTTGAGTTTTGTCTTTGATATTGCTCAAACAAAACTTGCGCCTTGCTTGCGCATTTTGAGTTATGCCAAAAATGGGGTTTTTGTCTTCATATTCTCTGTTATTGTTGTACAGTATGTCGTGGCTTGGCTTAATGTCTGTGTTCACCCTACATAAGACAATGTGTACACGTCCACTATTATGTTATAGGTACTATATATAATGATTTATATGAAATGACGGGTTGAAATCGCAAAAAATGGAGATTAATTAAAAAAATTAAATTCGGTTTTTGATATAACTGTCGTTACATGGTATATGGTACAAAATATAAGTCTCTAACAAAAATGTTAAGATCATATATTGTTTACTTCTACACAGGGTTTAAAATGCTAACGCCATATTAGCAAAAGCACTGAATTTTTGCAGCTTTGCCTGCTAAAATTTCTTCGAAATATGTTTAGCAACAATGAACAACGCCAACATGTAGCAACAAATTTCACAAAAATATTGCTAGCGATGCTATTTGATATTGTCGCTATAATAAAATAGCATCGGACACGCATACTCATATTTTGCAGCACACATGATCAACACATATCAGAAAAGAGAATAAGCAACAAAGTTTCAACGGCTTAGCCAGGTTTTCAGCAAACAATTGTTTTTGAGATCAGGGTTACCAGTGTAATGCACTAAAAATCACGATATAATTAAATCCACTTTTTCGTGTGAATTTTTGGTAAAGCCGTTCAATATATATTTTTACACCCTCAGCCTTTAGGCTAGAAAGGGTATATACACATTCATACGGGCAAAATGTGCCTCATCGAAATAATGGTTTTAGACCCCAAGTATGTTTGGACGAAATGTGTTTCAGACAATTTGGAGTCGATTTAGCAATGTCCGTCCGTCTGTCTGGCTGGTGCGCACGATAACTCTCGAATGGATCAACCGATTCGGTCAAAAATTTTGCTTTGGTAATATTTTGCCCAAACTAAGTTCGAAGATGGGCTATATCGGTCCACTCCTTCCGGTACCACCCCCACAAAAGTTCGAAAATGTTCGGAAAATTTTTGCGCACGATAACTCTTGAAGGAAATAACCGATTTTATCCATACTTTCCACATCGTGAAATTTCTACCACACTTAGATGAGGTTCGAATATGGACTCAATCGGTCCACTCCTTCGGGTACCTCCCACACAAAATTTCGGATAAGTTCAGATTAGGACCTGCTCTCGAATCGCTTCGACTTTTGTTGCAACAACTTGTGTTAACTACCCTCCATACGACGGTACAAATTTCATCAGGGGCAAGTCCATACTTCCTGCGATAATAGCCTGAAAGATGCAAAAAGCCCCTATGGCACCGTGTGTAGTGGTTGGAGCGCAAGATAACTCTAGAACGGATGTGCCGATTCGGTCCAAAATTTTGCCTTCGTAATATTTTGTCCAAACATAGTTTAAATTCGAAGACAAGCCATATTGATCCAGTCCTTCAGGTACCGCCCCACAAAAGTTGAAAAATGTTCGGAAAAAGTGTGCGCACGATAACTCTTGAAGGGAGTGGCCGATGTAATCCATACTGTGCACATCCTAATATATCTACCAGATATAGATCAGGTTCGAATATGGCCTATAGTTGTCCACTCCTTCTGGTACCTCTCACACAAAATTTCGGATAAGTTCACTTTAAGACCTGCTTTCGAATCACTTTGACTTTTGTTGAAGCGATTTGCATTCGCTACCTCCATTACGACGGTAATAGTTTTTTTTCAGCGGCAAGTCCATATTTCTTGGGAAAACAGCCCGAAGGTGTAAAAAACTCCTATGGCACTATATGTGGCGGTCGGAGAGCACGATAACTCTCGAGCTGTTCAACCGATTTGGTCCAACATTGGGTATTCGTCATATTATATCCAAACTTAGTTTCATGGCGCTATGACCAAAATGCTTGGACGATATCACTTGAATGGGGCAACCAATTTTTTCCAAACTTTGGATCTCCTTATATATTGTCAAAATTTAGTTTAACTTCTAAAATGGACCATACCGGACCTCGCTAAGGGTACCTCACCCACAAAAGTTCAACATTTGTGTCTTAGTGCAGTTCATTCCTAATCCAGATTTTTGTCGGCAAGTTCAAATGTCCAAAAAGGGCCACAAAATTCTGAAGAGACCTTAAATACATTCGATCTGTCCGTAGGTTAAAGTTTCACTTCACATTGGCTGAGGGTATATATCTGTCGGCAAAGACGACAGACACTTTTTTACTTGTTTTATTTTTAAACAATAATAATTAGTATTCTTTAGGTTCTACCATATGGTGGAGGCATTTTGACATTAAATGACACCTTTTTTATTACTGCGTTGGAAACTCTAATCACAAAACCACCCTCGGTTGCTAATTCGCTGCGATGAATGATCAGCCGACTGCTAAATATGTAGCGTGGTTGTCGATTATGCCTAACGTAAAAAAGATTAGGCGTAAAAAACGAAATAAGCAATAATGCCCAAAAATGAATATCCGTTCGGATGCTTATTTAGCCGTGTGTGTTAATATTGTGTTGCAGTTGAAGGGTACAGCTAATGCTAATGTTTTTAGATGCTGGCTTTTAAACCCTGCTTCTACAGTTACACTGTGTTAAAGCTAAAGAATTTTAAATAATTTGAAGAGCACCATAAAAAATAAAATGTTTGGGTGTATAAAGTATAATATGTTTTACGCATCAAAAGTGCAATTTTAGAATGGAATCGTCAACCTGACGTTGATAGATATCAGAATCTTTGGAAAATATAAAATAATTTATAATGTATCCATTTTTCCCTATTTTTGAAAAGTATTTAAATTTAAGATTTAAGTGTTTCAAACCTTTTAAAGCAGTGGGACCGGATGAGATATTTCCGGCCTTACTCCAGAAACAGATGGACTACATTGCGTCCAAACTATCTGGTATTTTTAACGCATGCTAAAAATTTGCCTGGCAGGAGGCGAGGGTAGTATTTATCCCCAAACCTGGGAAGGCAAGTTACGCAATTCCTAAGTCTTATCGTCCGATAAGCCTAACATCCTTCCTGCTTAAAACAATGGAACGAATAGTCAATACCATGATTAAGAGCAAGATTCCAAACGATATGCTTAAATACAAACAACATGCATACGTTAAAGGTAGATGAGTGGAAACCGCATTACATGAGAGCACCTTCGACAGGAAGATGTATACACTAGATGTATGCACTGATATCCAGGGTGCTTTCAATAACGTCAGCACCGAAACCCTTATCCAATCCTTAGATAAATTTCAGGTGAACCGCGCCCTTAGGGACTGGATAAGCCACATGCTAAGGAAAAGATGGATAATCTGCGGGCTGCTTGACGTAAAAATAAAGGACAACCATAAATAGCCTATTATGGACTTTAACCGATGATGGATTTGACTCAGTCTGCTATGCAGACGACTTTATAATACTTCTGAGGGGTAAGAATCCAAACTTGCTATGCAGAAGAGCTGAATCAACCCTAAAACTAGCGTACAACTGGGCTAGACCAAGAGGTCTTAACGTAAACCCGGAAATAACGGAAATATGTCTTTTCACTAGGAAAACAAAACTGGGACACTTTGAAGAACCATTTTTGCTAAACAAGACAATCAATATTTCCAACAAAGTTAAATATCTGGGAGTAATCCTGGATAGGAAACTTAAATGGAAAGACCATATTCAAGAGAAAGCTAACAAAGCTTATAGGCTCCAAGTGGGGTCTTAATCCTAAGATGACACACTGGCTATGCAAAAGCGTAGTATGCTTCAGTAGTCTGGCGGACAGCTATGGATAAAAAGTGAATATTAAAATACTACAGAAAGTCCAACGAATGTGCTGTTTAAGTGTAAGCGGCGCAATGAGGACAACACCAACGAGGGCATTAGAAACTATTCTGTATATACTCCCAATAGAAATCCAGATAAGGTATGAAGCGGCTGTCGCAGTTATCCGACTTAAAGCGATGGGCGAGTGGATCACTAAGGACCACGTGACATACCATCAAAACATTCTACATGTAACAACGGGAGAGTCAATGGATAACATTGTATCGGACCGTATACCTGAAACATTTGTAGCTGCTTCATGCGAGGCATTAATTCCAGACAGAGACTCGTGGATCGGCGGAACTGTAACACAAATGCCGATTGGAAACTGTTGTTATACAGACGGCTCCATGCTAGGTGGGAGAACGGGACTGAATCTTTTTATTGAAGAATCAGAGATGGAAATATCTCTTCGTTTGCTGGATCACAATACGGTCCATCAAGCGGAGATCCGAACGATTACAGGTTGTCTGAACTGGCTTAAAGTCAACACGAGACCATCAACTGTAAACGTCCTTACGGACAGTAAAACTGCAATCAAAGCAATAACATCCAAGGCAGTAAAATCACAAACAGTCTTGGATTGTTTAAATTCGATCAGCAGCTATTCTCAACATGGCTTGGTGCGTATAATATGGGTACCGGGTCATGCGGGGAATATAGGTAATGAAATAGCAAATTCTCTGGCAAAAAATGGAAGGGAATTAGCAACAGTAAACATAGAGAACGCAAAGCCACTAAACGCGTCTGGGCTAGTGTTGAAAAATTGGACAAAATATGTCCACTTATCCCTATGGAATAGAGAGGAAGTAGGGAAAGCCGCAAAAATCCCAAATGAGGAAAAAACTAAAAACCTATTACTGCTAGGTAAGGCAGAGTTGAGTAAACTTACAGGTGTCCTTACAGGTCACCTGGGTTTACAAGTTCATCTGCACAAAATTAATTGTGCAGACAACAGCGTATGCAGGGCATACGGAGATGATGAAACATTGGAGCATTTTCTCTGTCAATGTCCCGCTTTCGCAAACATCAGATCTCAGTTCTTAATCTGGTTATTGTAGACGACCTGAAACAATTACGGGATTTTGTTAAGGGAACAGAGTTCCTCAAATAAAATACAGTAGAGTCCCCTTCATCAAAAAAACCTAGTCCAGAGCGCACAACAGGCCTACTTCATGGCTTATGTGTATGTTCACCAAGGCATGTGGTGATTACTCGCCCCTCTTTTCAACCTAACCTAACCATTTAGATTTATAACAGTAGCGAAATATTTTATATGGAGGTTCTTCCAAAACCAGAATATATGGAGATGATGTTTAATAAAAATATTTACAATCCCTTTAATATGCACAATTCACAATTTTAGCCAGTTTATTGCAATATATGATTAAAATGTTCGAAAAAAAAACCCCAAATTTGACTGTACCTCTATATGGGGGCTATATCAAAACATTGACCTATATTGACAAGTTTTCGCAGGATGAATTCTTAAGCACTCAAAACTATAAATCCTAATTTACAGATAACTATACTAACAAATGTGGTCAAGACCCTCGAAATACATAAAATCGGGAGATACTCTTGTGTGGGGGTTACACTAAAATATTGACCTGACTTTATAATTTTTTGCCAAATATTAGCTTAGCCAACAATCAATCATATTAGAAGATTTTAGATTAATCAAATAAGAAATGTAAGCAAAACCGTAAAAACGCTTCATAGTTTTTATGGTACCCATTTATGAGGGTTTCGAATATACCTCTCCAATCGCCTTATTTGCACCAAATCTGTGTTCCGTTATATTGATTGAGGTGTAAACATTCGAAAAATATTAACATTAGATCTCCCAAATGCTTCCCTGAATTTTAATCTCCGTTTTTTGGAATCTTGCCCCAATGTGCAGCGCCCAAAGATTCCACTGCATTTAAAAATTGCGAAGTAAACAAAATATCCAATGTTATACTCGTTAGCATTAATCCTATTTTACATAAAATACATATACCAAGTTGAAACCTAAAGTCATAAGTCGTTGTATATGTCAGCAATGCAATTATCAATTGCTTAGTTTGCGTTCTATACAATACACCTGATTAGTGAGCAATCTTATCACCATTCTAATCCTATTCAACATAAAACAAATCAAATAAGATTGAACCCAAAACAGCCATAAGTCATGTTGAGATCTAGGCTTCTTGGTGCCAATGGATTGCACATGAAAGCAAAAGGTGTAAGAGTTCAATTGCTATCAGTAAACGTGTTAAGCTGAGACGTATCTATAAAAATATCTGCCCTGACATGGGATTTTTAGTTTGCAATTTTATTTCATGTTGGAAAGATTCATTTAAACACACACCTTTCCTGAGTGTAATGCTGTTACAAATCACTTTTCGTTGTCTAATTCTGATACTTTGGGTTTCGGATTGCCGAGGCTCTCCAGTACTCTCAGATAAGGATGCTGCTGCTGTTCAACGTCACACGAAAGCTGAGGAGTTGCTGAAGTATATGAATAAATCTGTGGATCCTTGTGAGGATTTCTATGAGTATGTTTGCGGTAACTATCCGAAATATAATCCAGCCACAGTGGAACGACCGACTACAAATTTATTAATAACGATGCAAATCAAATTAGATGAAAAACTCAGAACTATTCTTGAGTCAGAGGATGACCAGGATACGGATGCTGATAGGAAAGTAAAACGCTTTTATCACTCTTGTTTACATGCAACAGATTTGAAAGAATCCTATCCGGCAAAACTGCGGGAAATTATCAAGGAATTTGGTGAAATGCCACTTTTGGTGGGTGATGATCAGTGGCAGGAGGCTGAATTTGATTGGCTAGAGATGGTGGCTAAAATTAACCACAAATACGGTGTGAATATACTGCTGGCATACGAATTCTACGAGGATTTTCTCAATAATACTGTAAATCGTTTTCATATTGGGCCTCCAGACTTTGATGCGGCAAAAGAAATCTATGTGGATTCAAAATGGGACAAAGATGTACGCTTTCTAATAAAGCGTAATGCCAGATGGTTGCTGGAGTTTTTTGGAATTCAGGATAAATCAGTTGCAGCGGCAACGGCAAAGGAGTTTTTTAAATTGGAAAAATCCCTGGCCAAGGCAAGAATTAGTGAAAGTTCATTTGAGTCTTTAAATCAAACGGATGTTCTGCGCTCTTTGGATGAGACCCAAGAAAAGTATGCCCCTCAATTGGATGTGAAACATTTTTTGAAGTTAGCCGTCGGTGATACTGCAATGAATTATAAAATTTATGCTGACGATGAATATTTGGTGCATATGTTGGAGGTAATTAAAACCACCCCAAAAAGAATTGTGGCCAATTACATTTTCTACAATCTCGCCCGTGCCTTTATAACAGAAATGTCCGAAAGCCGGGAGGTAATGGCGGATATATGTTTGGCCCGTATGAGGAAATATTTTCATAAAAATATCGACAATATGGTTTATCGCAGATACAATAGACCAAACAACGAGCAGGGAATACAGGATATGTGGTCCCATATCAGGGCAACATTACGTCGGCAATTGGAAACTTCCCAGCTGCATTGGTTGTCGGAAGAAACCCGTCAGTATGCCTTGGAAAAATTACAGAAAATTAATTTGGAAATTGTTTCCTATAAGGATGTCAATTTTACTGAAATTCTTGGATCAGCTGAATTCGATAGCCAAGATTATTTGGGGAATCTCCAAAAAATACTATCTCTCCAGGCAGCCAATGAGCGTAATGGTATTGAGGAAGATAAATCAAAAATGGATTATGGTGAAGAATTAACTGTCACCCCGTTGTATATCTATAACGAAAATTCCCTAAAAATGCCGGTGTTCTATGTACAATCCTCTGACGCCTGGTCTGCTGCATTTCCCACAGCCTTTAACTTTGGTGCCTTGGGTGCTACGATTGCCCACGAACTCTTGCATGGTTTCGATGGTCATGGTCGTGACTATGATGTCCAGGGTAATTATCTCAAGTGGTGGGATACAAATTCCGATGGACAATTCAAAAAACGCTCCCAATGTTTTATCGATCAATATAAAGAGTTTATTTTTGCCGGAGAACCTTTACCTGAAAAGTCAAATCAAGATGAAAATATTGCCGATAATGGTGGTGTGCGGCTGGCATACAGTGCCTATCAGAATTGGTACAACAATACAAATGATGTGGCAGCAAGGAATTTGGAGACTTTTCCCGGTATGGATTTTACTGATCGCCAATTGTATTTCATTGGTTTTGCAAATCTTTGGTGTTCAGATATCCATCGCTCAGCATATCCATCGGTGGTCATCGATATCCATGCTCCCGAAAAGTTTAGAACGATTGGTCCGCTATCGAATTTTGAGGAATTTTCAAAGGCATTTAACTGTCCAATTGGTAGTGCCATGAATCCCGCAAAAAAATGTAAAATTTATTGAGGCAATGTGTTACTATTTGCAAAGTTCGTTTTTTTTCAAATAAAAAATATTGCACAAAAAGGAATGGCATATATTTATTTTTGTATATAAAAATAAAAGAGTGACATTTGTTCTTAACAGTCCAAGATTCCTGAATTAAACCTAAATGTATCTTACCTTTGTTAATTTTCCATATTCGGGCTTCAGTCAAAAAAGACGTTGATATAGCAACGATCCCAATAAAGCCGAACTTTGGTGGAGGGATAGGGTTTGCCATTATGAGCAATGTCCTAAAAGTACCCAATAGGTTATATGGGATCAAAGATCAAATTTTAAGGGTTTTTTAGGTTTACGGATTTTTTCTTGAAAACGTTGGGTGACTGGAGAAAATGTTGTAGATGGGAAAAGTATCTAAAAGTCTGGTCATTACGATTTTTTCCAGAACGAGCCAGATAGATTTTCTAAAAGCCACATAATTTATATGCACAGTAGGGTTATGACTTTTTTGCAACCTCATACACAGAAAAAAATATTTCAAGATTTTTTATATATTTTCGTTCGTGATGTAGTTTTTTTTTTTGTACTGTGTATATCCATCCAAAAGCCAAAATTTTTGAAAAATATGTAAGATTTTCATGAGATGCAAAATCACTTTCCTATTTTTCCCTACATTTCCATCATTTGTTCTCATATTCCCTTTCTTCTTTGGTAAATGCTCTCAACTTTGTTGTCGTTTTCTTTTGAATGGTCTCATCGTCTCAACATCACATTGGCACTGTATCAACAATTGTTGATGGTTTAAACCAGAATGTGGCACCACTACTAATGAATTGTGTGCGGTCTCACTCATACGACATCGAGCGTGTAAATTTCGCTGTCTCCACAAACATAAAATCATTAATAAAAAGCAGCAAAATGTGTCTCTGGTTTGGTTGGTTGGTGTTGTTTGGCGGTTGTTAGTCAATAAAAACAAAACTCGCCACATTTTTTTTCAATCTCTCAAAAGAAACCAGTATTTTTTTGCTTTATGAAAGGCGTTCATGAAATGCAGAAATTTGAACCTTGGCAAGAATTTATGAACACTATTCCTAAAATACAGTATTTTTTCTGTGTATCCCTATATCATAGCGTGATGAGTTTCTACATACATAAAATCTTAATTATGAGGAGATTCGGTGAAAAAACCTCACGCACAAAATGATTTTTAAAATTGAATTTATCAAAATTATGGGCATTTTTTGAAGGTACTGTAAGCAGATATATAATTGAAAATAAAATTTAGAGCCATATGAGATAACCACACTGACATAAAATTTGTTTTTCACTAATTTTCTTTAACTCTGAGAATCATAAAAATATCATAAGAACTATTTTTTAACAAAAAAAATCAAAAAATTTTCAAAGTAATTTATGCTTGACCTTTTTCAATATTTGAATGGAATCAACGTTATTTTAGTTACTAGTAGTTTTAAAGTAATTCATTTTTGCAACAGGAAATATTTTTTGAGAATTTTTTTTAGCTGGGCAGCTAAGCAAATGGAAGTCAACTCAAAATTATTCCTGAGTCAGAGGATGACCAGGATACGGATGCTGATAGGAAAGTAAAACGTTTTTATACCCTCAGCATTTTGAGTCGATTGAGCAATGTCCGTCCGTCTGTCTGGTAGGCTGGAGCGCACGATAACTCTAACGGATCAACCGATTCGGTCCATAATTTGGCTTTCGTAATATTTTGTCCAAACTTAGTTTAAGTTCGAAGATGGGTTATATCGGTCCACTCCTTCCGGTACCTCCCCCACAAAATTTCGAAAAGGTTCGGATAATTTGTACGTACGATAACTCCTGAAGGAAGCAACCGATTTGGTCCATACTTTGCCCATCGTAAAATGTGTACCAAACTTGAATAAGGTTTCAATATGGACTCAATCGGTCCACTCCTTCGGGTACCTCCCACACAAAATTTCGGATAAGTTCAGTTTAGGACCTGCCCTCGAATCGCTTTGATTTTTGTTTCAAGTTTCACCAGGGGCAAGTCCATACTTCCTGAGAAAATAGCCTGAAAGTTGGACAAAACCGCTATGACACCGTGTGAGGTGGTGTGAGCGCAATATAACTCTCGAACGGATCTGCCGATTGGATTCAAAATTTCCCCGTGAATTTCCTCGATAATATTCATATTTTCATATTGGCATTTTTTTTTTGGAAAAGAACTGTATGTGAATCCAAAAATTTGGAAAAATCCCTGGCCAAGGCAAGAATTAGTGAAAATTCCTTTGTGTCTTTAAACCAAACTTATGTTCTGCGCTCTTTGGATGAGACCCGAGAAAAGTGTGGCTCTCAATTTCAGTGATACTGTAGTGAATTATAAAATGTATACTCATGATGAATATTTGGTAAATATGTTGGAGGTAATTAAAACGAAACGAATTGTGGTCAATTACATTTTCTACAGTACACTGGTTGCGTTCAAAAAGAATCAGGAGGCAGGTGAATGGGGTTAACTGGACAGCTAAATAAATGCAGCGTGTCGTGTGGTCCCAATCTATGGCATCAATTCAGGCCCAATATGAATTGAAGCGGCTTCAATGCCCGGCTCTTAACTGGGCTGAAACCACTCGTGTTTGCCTTGGCTGCTGGCGTTCTACTGCCGTGATGGAAGAGAGGGGTGATAGTCTCCAAGTACGGCATTCACACAATATATCCGTACTGCGGTCTAGAGGTTCTCGGTCTTGGTCTTGGTCTAGAGGTTCTCGTTTATACCTTTCTACATCATGAAGATCTTTCCTTACGTGCCTGTGTGGGGGAAGCGCATCCACTAAATCGTGACAGGGATGCTCACTGCCATGTACCGCTAAAACCGTCGTCTCCTCGTGAAGATGGTCCACTGGTGTCATGAGGAGGCGCTCTGTCCCCAGGGTGGCATTCTGACAGATTTGAATATTCTTCACCGCATAGTGCTAACATTAACATATCACTCTGGCGTCACATAGCTGAACACATTGCTTTGTATCAAGTCAACAAGGTTTCTTTGTCAGCAACCCAAATGCTACCGGCCAGCAGCAAATAGCCGAGTATTGTGCGGACGACTTTAACATGCTATCGAACGTTACACCCAATATTTTGGTCATAATCAGAACACCATCAACAATTCAGGTGGGCTCACGTTTATCATGTCTGAGCTCACTGTGTCGTCCTGTGCCAAAGGATTCTTGGAACAGTCTCCTTTGAGGATTTAAAGAAGGAATGTTGTTTCTTTATTGGTGGTTTCGAAGAATACTGCTCCCCTTTGCCGCCTCCAAGGAAGTGTTTTTATCATCTTGGGAACATCCTGTCGTTTTCTGTTCAGTAGCCCCAGGTTATTCTTGAACTTGAATCATTGTGACTCTGACAGCTGTTCTCGATCACTTCACGTCCATGATCTTATGAACATCCTCTTTAGTGGGGATTTCCATAATTGTTGTGTTTGTTTTGCTATTGCTGCCAGATTCGGAGTCAGAGTCAATGTATGACGACCTGTTCGGACTCCAAAGCAGATTACTAATTTTATGCAGACCATGTACTGCAAACTTATTCCTGTTTATACCCTCAGCATTTATGCTAACGAGGTTATATACACATACACCAAAATGTGCCTCATCGAAATAATGGTTTTAGACTCCAAGTATGTTTGGACGAAATCCGTTTCAGACAATTTGGAGTCGATTTAGCCATGTCCGTCCGCGCACGATAACTCTCTACCAATTGGGTACAAAATTTGGCTTTCGTAATATTTTGTCCAAACTTAGTTTAAGTTCGAAGATGGGTCATATCGGTCTGCTCCCACAAAAGTTATGGCAATATTACTTTTAGGCATAGATCGGGTCTGAATATGGACTATATCGGTCCACTATTTCAGATCCCTCCAACACAAAATTTAGAAAAAGTGAAGTTTTAGAGCTCCTCTCGCATAGTTTTGAATTTTTTCAGCAGTTTCCTCGCAGCCCCCTTTTTGACGGAACAATTTTTTTCGGGGCAAGTCCATACTACCTGATATAATGGTCTACAAGCTCCTAGAAACCTTGACGGCACCAACTAAATGGTAAATCTGCAAGATAACTCATGCAGGAAATTTCATATTGGTTTAACGTTGCACATCGTAGTCATGTATCAGGTGATATATTCCATATATCATTCCCTTCCTTCAGGTAATTCCCACACAAAATTTGGGAAATGTGCAATTTAACAGCTTATATGAAATCGTTTTGAATTTTTTTTTCAAAAAGTTCTTCTTGCGCAAGTTTTTCGGGGTCAAGTCCATACTTCCTGAGATAATGGTTCAAAATATCCAAAACAGCCTGTCGGCGCCAACTAAAGTGGTTAGTACGTAAGATATCCCTTGAAATTATACCCCGATTTGATCTAAATGTTGTACATCGTATTATTTCTTACACCCTTACCCTTCGGGTAACTTTGACACAAAGTTTGAAAACAGTGTAGTTTAAGGACTCGTCTGGGATCGTTTTTAAATTTTTGACAACAGTATTTTTTCGGGGCAAGTCCATACTTCCTGAGGAATTGGCCAATTCTGACATGGGTTCAACTTTTACACATCGCACTATTCTCAAACTTTACTCAAGATCAAAGATAGACAATATCGGACAAACCCTATCCTTCACAAAAAAAAAAAAACAACAAATTCGTTGAAATCAAGTTTAAGGGCTGTGTGAGTGGTGTTTGTAAATTTTCACAGTAGTAGTCGTTGTGATTCTGATCACAACAATATACATTTTTCGTGGGCTAGTATCTGTTTCCTGCTCTAGGTTGACCTGCAAAAATTGCTGGTTTGAATGGCAACAATCGAAAGGAATGACTTCCAAAATTATATGCAGTTCCAAGTTGGACTATATCGACCCATTCCTACAGGTACCCCTTACGCAAAAGTTCATGTGCGCTTTATTCATTTCATTGGGTCATCGTATAACTTTTAGACTACTATTCCAGGAAGCATAGACTTGCCCACGGAAAACATAATATCGCTTTAAACAGGACCAAACGAACAGCATCGGTATACATTTCCAAAGGATCTTCGAACAGACCATAATCTGCACTTAGACACACATGTTGACATTTTGTGGGGGAAATATTAGGATATCCAAATTGGTTGCTCCTTTATTACAATTTAAGTCGATCGTAGTGAAATTCCGATAGCGGATAATCATTGTGATCAACCCTACAACATTAAAATTTGTTTCGTACACCTGTAGCACTAAAGATTTTAGAAGTTTTTTTCTGGTCTTTGTTACAACGCTATAATTTTATTCGCCATAATTATCTCGATATAAGGCCGAATTGTTGAAAAACGTCTCAATATAAAAAATATGTCCCAAAACACCTCTGCCTCAGTCCAACCTCTAATCTCAACTTTATGGTTACAAAGGATTCACTTTGGGATCCTAGTGCTTTTGAATTTGAATCTGCCATATCTATCATATTTCGTTTTACTCTTAAAATTTTTATCTGCTTAGCATTCCTGACATTCATACCACAAACCTTCTTGGGTTACCATTTTATTTGCGTTCTTTGCAACTTTCCACTTCGCCATGCTATCTAATCTATTGATTTGAATCATTGAAAATGACAGCAATTTTGGCAACGACTTTACATTTGATTGCACACACACACAACTGAAAAAAGGACAATCAACAAACAACTTGTGAATGTAAATGGAAATGGAAAGACGTAGTCGATGAAGAACACTTTTTTGGGTGGCGGAGAAAATGTTCCTTAAATTTCAATGATACTTATCATCATTAAGCGGGTGATAGTACTTTTTCATGGAGATGAAGTGGCTACCTCGAAAAAAGAGGGTAGTACTTATCTCTTTAAGGCGGCAAATGGTTTTTGTTCGGAATGGTTAAATTAAATATACTGTTAATAAAATACATATTATGTGAGAGTATTTTTTTGGAATTAATTGCTTTATTTAAAAATAGCTTGATAAATTTTGCGATCATTGTTGACCCATATTTCGGGTAGATACTTATTATCTCATCACAAACATATATACATATACACGTACTCATATTCACCCATTAAGTCGTGATTTTTTTGCTCATAATATAATATCAATACCCACTAATGTGATTCCCAATAACTTGAACCATATGTAGAAGGCGTATTTTTCCCCGAATATCCATCAAATTGGGACTTTCCCAAATCATTGCGTCACATTTCTTGTTCAAACAACTATTTGGTTTTAAAAGCTACATACGAGTATGAACTCGCATCCATCCATCAATTTGTTTGCCATTGCCTTTATATGAACAATTGAATGTTTGTGTGTGTGTGGACAATAATGGGTCCATGAATTTTGATAAGAAATTGTGACACAAAATAATAATCGAATAAACAATTCAATTCAACAGTTTAACAAAAAATCATAATATTTTTAGCATCAGTTTTGTCTGCTTGTATAATCACACAAAACTTATCTGTTGTTCATGTGACGTATGCAGTTGGCAAACTTTCTACGTGGAACAGTTCAGTTCGCATAAATGGAATACAGAGAAGAACAATAAATTATTTATTTTAAACAATATTAAAAACAACATTTTGCTTTATAAGTTAAAATTAATGCTATGTTGTAAAATTGAATGGCGTCCACTGAAATAATTAGGCAAAAAATTATAATAATTCATACATATTATGAATGGTGTTCAAAAATCTTGATTGTTTTTCTACTTACTTACTTAGCTGGCCCATTACGGAACATTTGTTCCATAGACCGAACTAAGAAAAGATCTTCAATTCTCTTTGCATAGTGCTTCGCTTTCTGGAATACCGCGCCTTGTCATCTCTTCATCCTTTTGTTTGCGCCATCTATTCTTTGGCCTGCCAATTCTGCGTGCAGCGCCATGTAGCCCGATTTTATACGCCTTCTTAGCGGGTTCATCATCGCTCATTCTTATTATATGGCCTAGTCAACGCAATCGCTGTATCTCGATACATTTAACTATATTGATGTCAAGTTGGTCTTCTCGCCGTTTACCACCAGACCTACTTTAGCCGATTCTCCTTCGACCTTCATAAAGGTATCGGTTACTTCTTTTACTGATGGTCCCATGATGTCTATAGCATCAGCATAAGCAAGTTTGCCTCTCGTATAACCTTTTCTAGCAGGATGTCTCCTTGCCTGAAACCTCTTTTGGTACAAAACTCTTCGGAGAGGTTCTTTCCTATTTCAAGTGAAGATATTGTATCAGTTAGAGTCATTTTACAAAGCCGAATGAGCTTTGCGGAGATACCAAATTCAGAAATGCGGGCTGTCGAAGGCTGCTTTATAATCGACTAAAAGGTGGTAGGTGTCGATCTGCATCTCTTGGGTCTTCTCCAGGATTTGCTGCAGGGTAAATATCTGGTCAATGGTGGACTTGCCAGGTCTAAAGCCACATTGGTATGGTCCAATTATATCGTTGACCATGGGCTTTAGTCGTTCGCACAATATCCCTGACACTATCTTGTAGGCGATAGGGAGAAGACTTATGCCCCTATAGTTGGAGCATAAAGTATTATCTCCTTTCTTATGGACGGGACACAGGATGCTCAGGGTCCAATCGTCGGGTACGCGTTCTTCCTGCCAGATGGAGCTAACTAGCTGATGCTGGATCAGCGTGTCGCCTCCGGTTTTAAACAGCTCGGCTGGTAGGCCATCAGCTCCTGCTGCCTTATTATTCTTCAGCCGGTTTATTGCTGTCTTCACCTCATCTTGGCCGGGTGGTATACATTCAATACCATCTTCTGGGATTGGATCTGTGGTATCTTCGTCGACTTCCAACAGTTTGGAAAACTGCTCTTTCCATATCCTTAGCACACTATCTGTATCAGTTACCAGATTACCTTGCTGGTCTCTACAGGAGGATGTGCCAGTTCCAAAGCCATCCGTTTGATGTTTCACTCTTTGGTAGAATTTTCGAACTTCATTCTGTCTCCTGTACATCTCGGTGGTTGTTTATGAATCAAATAAATAACAAACAAATAAAAAAAGTATCAATAGCCATAGCCGACATAGATATATATTTAGATAGATATATATTTTTATACCCTCAGCCTTTAGGCTAAAGAGGGTATTTACACTTTGATACGACCAAAAATGTGCCTCATCGAAATAATGGTTTTAGACCCCAAGTATGTTTGTACGATATCCGTTTCAGACAATTTTGAGTAGATCTAGCAATGTCCGTCCGTCTGTCTGTCTGTCCGTCTGTCTGTCTGGCTGGCTGGTGCGCACGATAACTCTCGAGCGGATCAATCGATTCGGTTCAAATTTTGGGTATCGAAATATTTTGTCCAGATTTGATTTAAGTTCGAAGATGGGTTATATCGGTCCACTCCTTCCGGTACCTCCCCCACAAAAGTACGAAAATGTTCGGAAAATTTGTGCGCACGATAACTCTTGAAGTTAGTAACCGATTTGGTCCATACTTTGCACATCCTGAAA
The DNA here is from genome assembly GCF_047663935.1 of Musca autumnalis. Lineage (NCBI taxonomy): Eukaryota > Metazoa > Arthropoda > Insecta > Diptera > Muscidae > Musca > Musca autumnalis. Next base: position 253,564,243 of record NW_027411644.1, read on the forward strand.
TGTGTACCAGACTTAGATAAGGTTTCAATCTGGACTCAATCGGTTTACTCCTTCGGGTACCTCTCACACAAAATTTCGGAAAAGTTCAGTTTAGGGCCATCTCTCGAATCGCTTTAATTTTTGTTTTATCAACTTGTATTCACTGCCCCCCATACGGCGGTACAAGTTTTATTAGGGGCAAGTCCATACTTCCGGAGAAAATAGCATGAAAGTTGCAAAGAACCGCTATGACACCGTGTTAGGTGGTTGGAGCGCAATATAACTCTAGAACGGCTCTGCCGATTCGGTCCAAAAATTTGGTCTTAGTAATATTTTGTCCAAACATAGTTTAAGTTCGAAGATAAGCCATATCGGTCCACTCCTTCAGGTACCTCCCCCACAAAAGTTCATAAATGTTCGGAAAAATTGTTCGTACGGTAACTCTTGAAGGGAGTGGCCGAATTGGTCCATACTTTACACATCCTAACATATCTACCAGATATAGATCAGGTTCAAATATGAACTATATTTGTCCACTCCATCCGGTACCTCCCACACAAAATTTCGGATAAGTTCACTTTAAGACCTGATATCGAATCACTTTGATTTTTGTTGAAGCAACTTGCATTCGCTGCCTCAATTACGATGGTAAAGGTTTTTTTAAGGGGCAAGTCCATACTTCTTGAGCAAACTGCCTGAAGGGTGTAAAAACCCCATAGGCACCATATGTTGTGCCTGGAGATCCACTTCCATAATGGTCAATGTCGATCAATTCCTTTTAGTATCTCCTCCGCAAAACTTTTGCTCTTTAATCCTACCAACATTTTTGTCGGTTCAAACGCCCAAAATTTTTAAAACCCCCTAAATACATACATTTTTTGGGAAATAATTGTTTCAATATACACAGGCTGAAGGTATATCTCTGTCGGCAAAGCCGACTGATACTTTTTTACTTGTTCCGAACGTTTTTGAACTTTTGTGCGGGAGGTACTTGAAGAAGGGGACGATATGATTTTTCTTCGAACTTTTACTAAGTTTAGACAAACTATTACGAAGGTAAAATTTTGGACCGAATCGGCAGATCCGTTCGATAGTTATCTTGCATTCAAACCTCTTCACACGGTGTCGAAGGGATTGTTTGCTCCTATCAGAATTTTTCTCAGGAAGTATGGACTTTGCCCTGATGAAACTTGTAACGTCGTATGCTGGGCAGTGAATACAAGTAGTTACAGCAAAATCAAAGCGATTCGAGAGCAGGTCTTAAACTGAAATTTTCCGAAATTTTGTGTGGGAGCTACCCGAAAGAGTAGGCCGATTAAGTCCACATTGAAACCTCATCTATGGCAGGTAGACATTTCACGATTTGCAAAGTATGGACCAAATCGGTTACTCCCTTCAAGAGTTATCATGCTCACAAAATTTCCGAACATTTTCGAACTTTTGTGGGGGAGGTACCCAGTTTGGACAAAATATTACGAAAGCCAAATTTTGGACCGAATCGGTTGATTCGTTCGAGAAATATCGTGCGCTCTAGCCAGCCAGACATACGGACGAACATAGCTAAATCAACTCCAAATTGTCTGAAACGGATTTCGTCCAAACATACTTGGGGTCTAAAACCATTATTTCGATGAGGCACATTTTGTCCATATGAAAGTGTACATACTTACCCCCAGTTTATGTATTTCGGAACGAAAATGTGTGCGCATGAAAGACACCCAAACTTTAGTTTTTGAAATATTATTTCATTTGCTTTTGCTTCAAAACAAAAAACAAATTTGAAATACACACTCAAATTTGGTAGTTTTTCTTCCGCATTCGTTTTGTTATCGACATACATAAACAGGCCCATATATACACTCGTTAGCATAAATGCTGAGGGTATAACAAGTTTACAAGTTTCTTATTCGTAATTTGTCGGAATATACCCCCAGAATGACAATTTTTGATATTTTTGCCACAATGCACAGTGGCCAATTTTACGAAAAACCTGACCAAAACTCTTAAAATTAATGGACTTAGACCTAACCTTGGATTCTTATGTTTTGCGGGTCGCTGGTTTAATTTTACATATTTTTAACCCTCAGGCGGTCATTAAAGGGGTCCTTTTGGTCCCTTCTCCTATAAAATGTGATCGTATCAGATCAAAACATTCTACAAATTTGTTCGTCTTAAATTTTTACTATAGGTCCTAGAATACCCTAAATACACTCTATATCTTACCTAACCCCTAGAAATAAGCAAAGTTAAAAACAAGTTGTATTAAGGCAAAAATTGTCATACAAAACATAAATTTTAAATTTTACTATAAGTCACCAAAGAAATGAAATCACTATTTGCATTATGAACCAAGGAAATATCGGTATCAATTTTGCAAAAAAAAAAAAAAACAAGAAACAAAAATACAAGTGAATTTACCATTTTACCATTTCTACAGTTTTGGAAATATATGAGTTAAGATTGGAATCCTTGCACTTTAGGTATATGGTGTCTTTGGTAACTTTACTGACAAGAATGCGATGAATATTTTTCTTACAAAAATTAACCCTCGTGTGCGTCATAAAAGGTGAATTTTTGGTCTCTTTATCAACAAATCTTTAAAATCACCTTCGCCACAAAATTGTATTATAGGTCCTAGAATACATCAAAACTAAACGCCAGGAACCTATACTATATTCTGACATTCTGAATCAAAGTAATGTGTATATATCTGCAAGACAAAATAACACATAAAAACGAAAGGTGCAAATATGGAAATTGGTAAAACAATTCTTCCCTTTTTCTGAAATGATAAGGTACACATCCCAACTCGATCTTCCTCACAACTATTTTCATCACTTATTGTGAAAAGTGATATTAAAAATAATTACCAATTATGGACATCAATTATTAAAAAACGTGCACTTAATTGGCGACACTGAATATTTTAAATTCGAAATGAAATGTATATGAATTTCATTACAATTAAAAAAATTAAAAAGAATTGAAAGAGGAAAAGTTAAAATGCAGCGAAGCCGCTCCACAGCTGATACGTCTGATAAGCCTCTACCAAAGGCGAAACATGTTACATAGTGGTGCTTGTGTGTGTTCGAATCTTCGGCTTTCCGTTTTCACTTGTATCATTGGTCATTAAGCTCGAATGTACCGAGAAATCAATTAAAACAAGTAAAAAAGTATCAGTCAGCTTTGCTGACAGAGATATACCCTCAGCCTGTGTATATTGAAATTTTTTCCCAAAAACGGACTTGCCCCTGAAAAAAATTTTACCATCGTAATTGAGGCAGCGGATGTAAGTTGCTTCAACAAAAATCAATGTGATTCGATTGTAGGTCTTAAAGTGAACCTATCCGAAATTTTGTGTGGGAGGTACCGGATGGAGTGGACAAATATAGTCCATATTTGAATTTGATCTATATCTGGTAGACATATTAGGATGTGTAAAGTATGGACAAATTCGGCCACTCCCTTCAAAAGTTACCGTACGAACAATTTTCCCGAACATTTTTGAACTTTTGAGGGGAGGTACCTGAAGAAGTGGACCGATATGGATTATCTTCGAACTTAAACTACGTTTGGACAAAATATTACTAAGGCCGAATTTTGGACCGAATCGGCAGATCCGTTCGAGAGTTATCTTGCGCTCCAACCACCTCACACGGTGCCATAGGGATTTTTGCAACTTTGGGGCTATTTTCGCAAGAAGTGTGGACTTGCCCCTGATAAGACTTGTACCGTCGTATGGAGGGCTTTGATTACAAGTTTCTAAAACAAAAATCAAAGCGATTCGAGAGCACGTCCTAAACTGAACTTATCCCAAATTTTGTGTGGGAGGTACCCGAAGGAGTGGACCGATTGAGTCCATATTGGAAACTCATCTAAGTCCGGTAGGCATTTCACGATTTGCAAAGTATGGACCAAATCGGTTACTCCCTTCAAGAGTTATCGTACGTACAAAATTTCGGAACATTTTCGAACTTTTGTGGGGGAGGTACCGGAAGGAGTGGACCGATATAACCCATCTTCGAACTTAAACTAAGTTTGGACAAAATATTACGAAAGCCAAATTTTGGATCGAATCGATTGATCCGTTCGAGAGTTATCGTGCGCTCCAGCCAGACAGACAGACAGACGGATGGACATTGCTCAATCGACTCCAAATTGTCTGAAACACATTTCGTCTAAACATACTTGGGGCCTAAAACCATTATTTCGATGAGGCACATTTTGCCCGTATGAAAGTGTATATACCCTCGTTAGCATAAAAGGAAATAAAGCAATAAAGGAAATATTTTTTACCTCATTCCTTCGGGTTATTCATTGAGGATTTTTAATTTATCAACAGATATTTCCTGTAATCTTTCCTTTCTCTAACGGACTTTGTCGGATTTTTCCGCCCACTGGTGCTGTTTAGGATCGTCTCTTTTTCCTAACGCACTCTATTTATAATTTTTTAAAAAAGTCGTTTGAGTCGAATAGTTCGGCTTGTAGAGACGTATATGTTTCTTGTAGAGACTTATATGTTTTTGTACCGTTGTACCTACGTATACCACGGCACATTCCAGGAAATTTCCTGATCATCAATTCGTTAGTTTTCGAGATATAACATATTTAAAAAGTGGTCGTGATCGGGACTTCGGACCCCAACGGTGCAACCACCGTTATCTCGCAAATTAATTTGCAAGCCGATGCGTCCATAAGTTTTGCAAATAGCCTATTTTTACCACGGCATATTTGCTGAACATTTTCTGAAAATTTCATAAAATTAGGTTCAGTAGATTTGGCATTGGGTATTTTGGCTCCAAATAATTGCCTGGGTTCGGAGACATGGCCCCATTGTCTTCCAAAATTTATGCTTAAACCAATATAATCAATCATAAGTTCGGCATATAGCGTTTAAATAGGGCACGTGAGGAAGTTACTCCAAATTCATAAAAATAACATTACCACGATAACTTTGATTATATTCTGAAGATTTCTTTTAGGGTCTTTAGCTCCCCAAAAAGTACCTAGATTCTGAGATGCAACAACAATTTTTTTGCAAATTAATTTTCAAGCCGATATGTCCAACATTTTTTTCTAAATATAGGGTCTAATAAAATAGGACACAGATGGGGTACCCTGAGTGGACGTGATCGGGTCTTTAGGTCCCAAATAAGCACGTATTGTCGGAGGCATAACCACATGGTCTCGCAAATTAATTTCCAACCCGATACATTCGCAATTTTTGCAAATATAGCGTTTTTAAAAAATAGGAAATGCATAAAAACCAGCCGTTCTCAACTGATGCAAATACACGAAGAGAAAAAAATATGATTGATCCAACAATATTCGAAGAGCAAAATATGTATTGTAAAAATATTGTTAGAATCCGCATGCAGTATTGTGAGTCCAACAATCGTTTTTTAATTACAACAATTGTTTTTGTCATACCTAACAATAGTTTTTGTCTGCTAAACAATATTATTCTCTTTTTTTTCGACAATTTTATTCTTTTCTCTCGGTATTCGATTCCGTGGTAAAAAACAATTTTGATGAGTTTTGTTTGTATGAGTTCCTCATATCTTTATTTTTATTTATCTTTATTTTAATTTATTTCTTATTTCTCATTCTTCTTTGTGTTTTTTTATAGTTGAGTTACACTACAATCTAGGAAATCTTTTTGGTAGTAATTTGTGTTTGCTTTTCATGTTTGTTGTGGTGTTATGGTATTCCTTACGTTGGGCTAAGTGTTTGGAGGCAATGAAGTATTTATGTTTCTTTATTCAATTTGTTGTCTCTTTTGGGAAAACCTGGCCATTTATACCAAATCAAAAATTTCAGTAACAGGTTTTCTGGACCGACAATAGATGTTGATGATAGATGTCTAGATTATGATCGTTCCTACCATAGGTATTGTCAATGATTTTTACAATATTGAGGAATTTCTCAAATTGTTTTTGTTTTGTATGTTTGGAGCAAACGATGGTATTTTTGGATTTGCAATTTCAATGTTTGCACAAAACAAATCGACACCTCCAAATAATAGTATGCTAAGTCTAAAAAGTGAGTTTTGCAGGAGAAGCTCTCAAAGTTTGGAAATTTTTTTGAACTTCAGTACTATGCTAATTCAATATTTGTTTATAACTTCTGTTCGGATTGACCGATCATTACCAAAATTTGACAGAATTTAAGTTAAAGGACGTTAAATATAAAAATGTAAAGAACTTGAAAACATGCTAAGTCGACTTAGCATACTATTATTTGGAGGCGTCGAAATGAATTGTTGGAACAAAAATAGATATTGTTGTTCCAACAAATTTGATTTTTAGAAATGATTTTTATTCATGTAGATTTTAAATTCATATTTTTTCGTAAAATAACGAAATTGCTTTCTGAACTTCCCGCCAACGCACAGTGCGAAATATGGGAAGTTTAGTGGAATTTTAAGGAATTTTGAAAGTGCATAAAATTGATTAAATTTTTATTGAAATCGTTACCTAAGAATTCTACTGCAAATAACCCATACTCAGTTTGGCGATTTACTCGGCGAAACGACTAAAAAATGCACTTAATAGTTGCACTTTTGTTTCATAAATTTTTTTTTAAGAAATTGATTTTCTATTCATTAAAGATAATGGAGTGGCGCGGACAAACGGTAAGACATCATGGCGTGATTTCTTTTTTTTAATATTTTACAAAACAATTATGATATTTCACTCTTAAAAAAATGGAAAAATATATTATTCTTATTGTGCAATTTTAATCGGAAAGAACTGCTATTTTTGAAGTTTTCAAAATATTTTTTTATTTTCCGTGGACATTTCGAAAGTGAATCCCGTATATTCCCGTGTTGAGATATATATAATTTGAAAGATTGGATCCTCCTCTGTTCGTAAAGCAATAAAACAGCTGCGGAAAAGTGCGGTCTTCGGAGATATTCAAGATTTTTTAAAAATATTTCGGAAATTTCATTTAGTTGCATTTTCCAAATGATCGCCATTGTTGACTGTGTTTTGAAAAATGGACTCACTTATACTAACAAAGATGATATATGGGATATTAAGAATAATCTCGCAATTTTGCATAGTTTGGACCTGAAGATGTTAGTGCCTTATGTATGTATAGTGCTACAGTTTTAGATGCTGTGCAGGAAGTACCAATATACGGTGAAAATGCAGTGCCAACCTGAACTTAATCTGAGATATCATGAATAAAATGTATGGTATAGAATTGCTGAATGTACCAAAAACTTTAGAGATACAAATAAAAAACAAATACAAATAAAAACATTTTACTACTAAATAAATGCGTAACGTTGTTAGGCTACACCCAAACGTGGACCTACGTTGACAATTTTTGTGTAAAGAGGCTTTTTTTATTCGCTAAATTCTCAATATTTACATTTGCACCAAAATCGTTAGCAATTTTTGTCTTTAACCTTGATAATACCTCGAATGGGGTGACTCGCTATATGGGGGCTATACCAAAACGTGAACCTACGTTGCTAATATTTCATACAGAGGTTTTATATCTACGAAGAACAAAAATACAATAAAATACGTGGGAAAATGTGTCTGTAACCTTTAAAATATGTCCTATCGGCCAGATCCGTTCAATGGGGGCTATACCAGAACGCGAACCTATGTTGGAAATATTTTGTACATAAGTTTTCTATCCGCTGAAAACGCAATATACCAATTTGCAGTAAAATTGATTGAAAAATTAATGTACAGCGTAAAAACGGGAGCTGCCGTTACATGAGCGATACAGGAAACCGCGGGACTATGGGGCCCATATTAAGCCCCACAGTACCCATTAATATAATAAACATTTTTGCAAAATTTTATTAACCTACGTCCTTTCGACTTAAAGTTATTAGTAAAGTTCCGCTACAGTGTTCATATTTCGCACTGTGCAACGAACAAAAAAAAAAAAAAAAAAAACGTTACAGATCGACCGAAGGCACTCCTTGCAGAGATTAATTCAGAGTCAGATTAAAACATTAAACTGTATCAGGGTTTCTCAACATTTTCAAATATTTCTTTTCATATAAGCTAATCTCAATTATCGGCAATCGACTGTAAATCGAACTGATAACAATGAATGAAAACAAGTTGTGCTTAGAGGTATTATTTAATTTCGATTTCACATGAGTAGATTCAGTATCGGATTCAGTATTAAGTTTACAACAAAGAAGTGTGGATCATTTAACCAAAACGAAACAAAATAGCACGTGGAAAAAAATATGCTGACAATTTTATGGAAATATTTATTTTTATTTACGTCACTTTGTTGTTGCGTTGTTCATGGATCACCGATTATTACGACAATTTACGAAGAAACTAAATTGGATGTGAAACAGATTTTGAGGCTAAATAAAACCAAAGAAATTAAAAGTTATTTAAATGAATCCTCAGATCCATGTGAAAATTTCTATGAATTTGTCTGCGGAAATTATGCGACAGCAGAAAACGATGCAGCAACCGGTACAATGCCCAACATTAAATCATTAATGGGAAAATTTGATGATTTATTGAAAAGTGAATTGGAATTGGAGGTGGATGAGAAGCGTGATAGTTTGGTGGATGTGAAACTAAAACAATTTTATAAATCCTGCATTAGTATGATGACCCAGAAGGATGCCTGCATATCCCAGAGAAAAGAATTTTTTAAGAATTTTGGTCAAATGCCGGCAATACTAGGTGACAAGTGGCAAGAAAGTGAATTTGATTGGTCCAAGGCCATAGCTGAGTTGGCTTATAAGACCGGAGAATCGATTATTCTGCGTATTGGAACAATCACCGATTTCTTGGACAATACCCAAAACCGAGTGGCCATAATGGAACCAGAATTTGACCTCCCTGGTATTAACTTGTATAAAACTGAAGCTTACGCGGAGTATAAAGTTTATTATTATTTAAAAGTTTCCTCATTTCTACAAAACATTCTTGGCATTGAGGAAGCTGTGGCTGTGCAAGTGGCCCAGGAGATTGTGGATTTTGAAATTGACTTCAGCCAAGGAAAAACCAATAAACACTTGGGTTTACAAAATAGTGAAATTTATAAAAATCTCCTGCCATTGGAAGAGGTACATAACAAATATCAGCAGGATGGCCTGAATGTTACTCTTTTACTTGAAACTGCCCTGGGTTGCGTACCCAAAGAACTTTATGTTAATCACCAATATTTGCAAACTGTTTTAAAAGCAGTACAAAATACACCCAAAAAAGTTGTGGCCAATTATATTTTTTACAAATATTTTACCACCCTGGAATTGGATTATTCGGAAGACATAGAAGATATGAGGAATACCTGTATTAGCATCACGCAAGGGCGTTTCTACAAACAACTGGACAATATGTTCTATCGCAAACACATAACCGAGGAAATGTTACCTTCGGTGGAATTTATGTGGCATGAATTGAAGACGGCATTTCAACAACAGCTACTCTCACCACAACTCAATTGGATGGCTGAGAGTACACGTAAATATGCCCTGCAAAAGCTGGAAGCAATGCGTTTCGCCATACTTTCTTTTGAGGCCAATAACTTTACCCAAGAATTTTCACAGCTGCATTTAAATGAAACCAACTATTTTGAAAATCTATTAGCCCTACAAACCCTACAAGGCAATTTAACCCGAGCAGCAGTCCATGCAGCACCCCAACCAGATGATGATGGGTATGCTGCCTCCTACGTTCCCTCCTATTCACCCATTGACAATTTACTTAAAGTTCCTGTTAGTTTACTCTATCAATACCATCTGTATTCGTCGGCCTATCCAAATGCCTTGAATTTTGGTAGCCTGGGAGTGTTCATAGGTCATGAAATGTTACATGGCTTCGATGATGCTGGTCGTAAATATGATGCTCGAGGGAATAGCAATAATTGGTGGCAACCTCATTGCACCAAGGAGTTTCAAAAACGTACTGCCTGCTTTATCAATCAGTATCATCAATACACTTTAAGTGATGGCAAACATTTACCCCTCATGCAATTACAGGCAGAGAATATTGCCGATAATGGTGGTATACGTGCAGCATTTACTGCCTACAAACAATGGTATGAAAAAACAAGACTACTAGATCAGGAATTGGAAATGAAAGAAACACTAACCGGTCTCAACTATACCAATGAACAGTTGTTTTTCATAAACTATGGGCAATCCTGGTGTTCATCATATGAACCGACCTATTATTCAACAATCGATGCTGTCCATGTTCCTGGGAAGTTTAGAGTTCTAGGACCTTTATCGAATTTAAAAGAATTTTCAAAAGCATTCAATTGCCCGGTAGGCAGCTTAATGAATCCTGCCGATAAATGTGAAATATATTAAGAAGTTATTTTTAATTAATTATTTTATAAATAGTAGTATATTTAGTTTATTTTTTATTTAATAAGGTGAAAATGCTATACAACATAACAATAAAAATAAAATAGGAAAATATCAGTCGGTTTTGTCTGTTCATTACTAATTTCTGAAGAGCATAAATAAATCTAACATTCAGTTTTGGACCTTTTACACCAGATGGGGTTTCATGTTTTTCATGCCTTTTATCTATGGGTAGATCCGTGTTAATTACCAAATAAATATTTTGGTTGATGCCTATAGGTCTTTTGAAAACATCCGAATTCTTATCTCGGAAAATAAGAAAGAATGCATCATCGTTAAAATATAAAAAAGTAACATTTAAACTTTTAAATATAAAATACATAAAAAATAAAATATATAAACTATAAAATATAAATTATAAAATATAAAATGTAATATATTTTAAATATAAAATACAAAATATAAAATGTAAAATATAAAATATTAAATACCAAAAATAAAAAAAAATATAAATATTAAATATAAAATGTAAAATATGAAATATAAAATGTAAAATATAAAATAAACAAGTAAAAAAGAATCAGTCAGCTTTGCCGACTGAGATATACCCTCAGCCTATGTATATTGAAACAATTTTTTCCAAAAAACGTAAGTATTTAGGGGGTTTTAAAAATTTTGTATGTACGAACCGACAAAAATATTGATTAGGATTAAAGACCAAAAGTTTTGCGGAGGAGATACTTAAAGGAATGGATTCACATTGACCATTATGGAAGTGGATCTCCAGCACCTTTCGGGCTGTTTGCTCAAGAAGTATGGACTTGCCCCTGAAAAACAATTTACCATCGTAATTGAGGCAGCGAATGCAAGTTGCTTCAACAAAAATCAAAGTGATTTGATTGCAGGTCTTAAAGTGAACTTATCCGAAATTTTGTGTGGGAGGTACCGGATGGAGTGGACAAATATAGTCCATATTTGAACCTGATCTATATCTGGTAGATATATTAGGATGTGTAAAGTATGGACCAATTCGGCCACTCCCTTCAAGAGTTACCGTACGAACAATTTTTCCGAACATTTTTGAACTTTTGTGGGGGAGGTACCTGAAGGAGTGGACCGATATGGCTTATTATCGAACTTAAACTAAGTTTGGACAAATTATTAGGTAGGTAAAATTTTGGATCGAATCGGTAGATCCGTTCGAGAGTTATCTTGTGCTCCCACCATTACCCACGGTGTCATAGGGGTTTTTTGAAACTTTCAGGCTATTTTCTCAGGAAGTATGGTTTAGCCCCTAATGAAACTTGCACCGCCGTATAGGGGGCCGTGAATACAAGTTGAACTTTTGTGGGGGAGGTACCTGAAGGAGTAGAGCGATATGGCTTATTATCGAACTTAAACTAAGTTTGGACAATTTATTAGGTAGGTAAAATTTTGGATCGAATCGGTAGATCCGTTCGAGAGTTATCTTGTGCTCCCACCATTACCCACGGTGTCATAGGGGTTTTTTTTAACCTTTCAGGCTATTTTCTCAGGAAGTATGGTTTAGCCCCTAATGAAACTTGCACCGCCGTATAGGGGGCCGTGAATACAAGTTGTTACAACAAAAATCAAAACGATTCGAGAGCAGGTCCTAAACTGAACTTTTCCTAAATTTTGTGTGGGATGTACCCGTAGGCGTGGACCGATTGAGTCCATATTGGAACCTCATCTAAGTCTGGTAGAAACTTTACGATTTGCAAAGTATGGATCTAATCGGTTACTCCCTTCAAGAGTTATCGTGCGCACAAATTTTCCGAACATTTCCGAACTTTTGTGGTGGAGGTACCGGAAGGAGTGGACCGATATAACCCATCTTCAAACTTAAACTAAGTTTGGACAAAATATTACGAAAGCCAAATTTTGAATCGAATCGGTTGATCCGTTCGAGAGTTATCGTGCGCTCCAGCCAGCCAGACAGACAGACAGACAGACGGACGGACATTGCTCAGTCGACTCTAAATTGTCTGAAACATATTTCGTCCAAACATACTTGGGGTCTAAAACCATTATTTCGATGAGGCACATTTTGCCCGTATGAAAATGTATATACCCTCGTTAGCATAAATGCTGAGGGTATAATAATGTAGCAGGAGCTGACGGCCTACCAGCCGAGCTGTTTAAAACCGAAGGCGACACGCTGATAAGGTGTATGCATCAGCTAGTTAGCTCCATCTGGCAGGAAGAACGCGTACCCGACGATTGGAAACTGAGCATCCTGTGTCCCGTCCATAAGAAAGGAGATAAGAATTTATGCTCCACCTATAGGGGCATAAGTATACTCCCTATTACCTACAAGATCGTGTCAGGGATATTGTGCGAACGACTAAAGCCCATGGTCAACGAAATAATTGGACCATACCAATGCGGCTTTAGACCTGGCAAGTCCACCATTGACCAGATATTTACCCTGCGGCAAGAGATTATAAAGCAGCCTTCGACAGCCCGCTACGTTCAAAGGCATTCCAAGCAATGTCTGAATTTGGTATCCCCGCAAAGCTCATTCGGCTTTGTAAAATGACTCTATAAGTATAAGTTTCAAAAATTACTTCCATTTATCAAAAACTCTATCCCAACCGCGATTTAGTATTTTTCCTATACATTTCCAAAACTTCCTCTCTATCTCCACTCTAAACGTCAACTGATATACTAATACCGAATTTCACAATTTCAGCTCTACCCCTTTACACAATAACAATTTGGACCAAATTCTGTGCCATTTAGTAATTTTCGTACACTTATTGTACGTACATATATACACAACCACATCCATATCTAAACCCTACACACCAACAGCGGCTATAATACCAAATTTCCGAATTCTACCTCTATTCATAATAGCATTAATGCTTTTCGTATGAAAGTACGAATTTCAATAACAACAATTGTAATTACGAATTTCAGGATTCCACCTCTACCCGTCCACCTAAACTTAAATCGTACCAAATTTAGTACCATTTAGTACTTTCCGTACCCATAAGTACGAATTTCCAAAACTACCTCAATGCTACACTCCATAAGTAATCTTAATTATAAATTTCAGGATTCCAGCTCTATCTGTTCACCCAAAGCCAAAAATGTAGCATTAAGTACGACTTTCCGAAACTACCTCAATCCTACACTCCATAAATAATCTTAATTCCAAATTTCAGGTTTCCAGCTCTATCCGTCCAACTAAATTTAAATTGTACCAAAATTAGTACCATTTATTACTTTCCGTGCCCATAAGTACGAATTTCCAAGACTAAGTCAATCCTACAGTCCAACAGTAATCTTAATTCCAAATTTCAGGATTCCAGCTCTATTCGTTCCCCAAAATCCAAATTGTACCAATTTTAGTACTTATCGTACCCATAAGTACGAGTTTCCAAAACTTCCTCAATCCTACACTCCAACAGTAACCTTAACACGAAATTTCAGGATTCCTGCTGTATCCGTCCACCCAAATATAAATTGTACCAAATTTAGTACCATTTACTGCTTTCCGTACCCATAAGTACGAATTTCGAAAACTACCTCAATCCTACACTCCATAAGTAATCTTAATTATAAATTTCAGGATTCCAGTTCTATCTTTTCACCCAAATCCAAAATATACCAAACTTAGTACCATTTAGTACTTTCCGTACCCATAAGTACGAATTTCCGAAACTACCTCAATCCTACACTCCATAAGTAATCTTAATTCCAAATTTCAGGATTACAGCTCTACCCGTCCACCTAAATTTAAATTGTACCAAATTTAGTACCATTTAGTAATTTCGGTACCCATAAGTACGAATTTCCAAGACTAAGTCAATCCTACAGTCCAACAGTAATCTTAATTCCAAATTTCAGGATCCCAGCTCTATTCGTTCCTCAAATCCAAATTGTCTCAAATTTAGTACTTTTCGTAACCATAAGTACGAATTTCCAAAACTTCCTCAATCATACACTCCAACAGTAACCTTAATTCGAAATTTTAGGATTCCAACTCTATCCGTTCACCCAAACATAAATTGTACCAAATTTAGTACATTTAGTACTTTCCGTACCCATAAGTACGAATTTCCGAAACTACCTCAATCCTACACCCCAATAGTAATCTTAAATCAAAATTTCAGGATTCCAGCTCCATCCGTTCAACTAAATTTAAATTGTACCAAATTTGGTACCATTTAGTACTTTTCGTACACATAAGTATGAATTTCCAAAGCTACCCCCATATCTCAATCGTACACTTCTACGGTAATCCAAATTCCAAATTTCAGGTTTTCAGCTATATCCGTTCACCCAAATCCAAATTGTACCAAATTTAGTACCATTTAGTACTTCTCGTACACATAAGTACGAACTTCCAACATCATTTCCTTATATCAACACCACTTCCCAACCTTGATTCGCATACCAAATATGAAGATTGTAGCTATATCCGCTCAAAATATACAATTGGTACCAAATTTAGTAACTTTTCGTACAGTTATAGGGCGAATTTCCAAAAACCCTTTGGTACATCTTTCTAACTCTCCATCAATGACCTTCATTCCAAATTTCAGAATTCTAGCTTTTCCCGTTTGCCTAATACAAAGGGTACCATATTTAGTACCTTTTAGTACTTTTCGTACCCTTCCAGTTCGAATTTCCAAAAACCCAGCCTTATCTCACCCCTGCACACCAACAGCAACCCACACTCAAAATTTCAAGATTCTAGCTTCAGCCGTTTCGTCTGGGCGATGATCTGTCAGTCACTCAGTCACTCACTCACTCATCACTAAGCTCTTTTATATATATAGATATACATTTAAAATAATATTGTTTTTTATCTTTCCCAGAAAATACTAATTAATTTTAATTATTTTTTTCAGGTCGGTATCATATGTTTATAACCATATTTGTTATGTAAGTAAATCATGTAAGCAGGGGCTATAGTCGGGACGGGAAACCATCAGCAATTCTTTTAGGGAGATACTAAAGCTTTTCGCCACTCTGGTTTTTAATACATTATTGGTACTTGATGTACGTTTGGAAGACATTTTATTATGTGCTAAGTACCGTCAAAATCGAATACTCAATTCGTGAGATATTCCCTCGGCCGCAGGCATAAAAGTTAAAAAAACAGTAAATTGAAATCAATCAATCATCAATCAATCATGGGTCAAACCAAGAAGATGAATTAATTTGTTCTTGTTTCTTCATTTTAATGACAAAATCTGTTGCCGCAGTGAAATAAATTTCCAACTTCTCTTCCTAGGTGACGAGGCCTGTTATTAGGTCATGTCTTTACAAAATAACAGTTTTCAAAAACTGATGAATATAACAAACGTTAACTATACAGATATGTAAATGTAACGAAACAACGCTCGCGTTTGAAAACCGTTGAAGGTTTGCTATTGTATAACAATTATTTCATCGATTGCTGTTTTAACGCTCATTTATTCATCCATGTTATTGTTAAATATTTATTTCACTCATTAAAATGTTAATTAATACAATTTTAAATTATTAGACAGTAAAAAAGATATAAACACCACCTTAATCATTCAATATCAATCGGGTTAGTTTGAAATTAATGTAAATATTGATTTATCTGAACGTATTGGAGAGTAAACACTAAAGCGGGTCTCATTTAAATACAGATAGAAAAATTTCTAGATATTTATAGATATTTATTTATAGAATCACAATGACAGTTTTGTAGTTGTTGCTTGAAATTTTGAAACAACAACAACGACATTATGCTGAATTACTTTAAAAATAATAAGAAATTTATTTATTTTCCTCTTTTTGTTAATCTCATCAGATGTAGAAATAAAAAAATTACTGAGTTCACTCTAATGCATATTAGTTCTTCATTTGCCGACAGCATCCACTCTAATAAACACATTGTCGTTGAGTGAGTAGTGGTGTTAATAAGCTTAAATGATATCTCATTAATCGTTGATTTTCGATTAATGGCTTTTAATTGTTCATTTGGTGGTTTTTCAGTGACGAAAGTAATTTGTCTACATAAATTGTGTAAAATGTCTTTATTAGTATTAAAAGGTAATAACCCCACCCCAAAAACCAGTTATTATTGATGTTGAACACTAGCATATAGTGGTGAGTTAATTTAGTTGAGAACCCAAAGTGTTCAATCAATTTTAAATATTGTGAGGCATTGATTTCCAATTTTGGACAATGGTTGCGAAATATACCCAGCAAAACAATCCTTACTAAATAATAGGTTTTTATAGTAATGCTTGGTAGTCGTAACTACTTACAAAACCCCCAACTAACCCATTATTTTAACAAGGGCATGTCGCACTGATTTACTACTTATTCTATGACCACTAGAATAACTAGTTATTCTGTGGCCACTAGAAGTTTAAAAATAAGGTAAAAAAATCTCTATTTTTAGAACTGTTGAGGTGGAATTTGTTTTCAATTTTAACTTACTACTTACTTAGCTGGCCCATTACAGAACATTTGTTCCATAGGCCGAACTAAGAAGAGATCTCCATTCCTCTCTATTTGTTGCTTTGCACTCTGGAATACCGCGCCTTGTCATCTCATCATCCACTTGTTTGCGCCATCTATTCCTTGGCCTGCCAATTCTGCGTGCACCGCCTGTGGCATGTATTCATACGCCTTTTTAGCGGGTTCATCATCGCTCATTCTTATGATATGGCCTAGCCAACGCAATCGCTGCATCTCGATACGTTTAACAATATTGATGTCGTTGTATAGCAGATACAGCTCGTGGTTCATGCGACGTCGATATTCACCGTCAACGCAGATTGGTCCGTAGATCTTTCGAAGAATTTTTCTCTCAAACACACCAAGCACTGCCATGTCTGCTTGCGCAAGTACCCAGGCTTCGGAGCCATACATCAGCACGGGTAGTATCAGTGTTTTCTAGAGCGTTATTTTTGTTTGACGAGATGTGGCTTTGTTTTTAAACTGCTTACTTAATCCAAAGTAGCATCTGTTGGCCAATACAATTCTTCTGTTTATTTCACAACTGATGTCGTTTGTTGTGTTGACGGAGGTGCCGAGGTAGACGAAGTCTTTTACTACCTCAATATTATAGGAACCAACTTCCACAGTCGGTCCGAGCTCAATGGACGCATTGCGCGTCGACACCATCAACTTGGTCTTCTCACCGTTTACCGCCAGACCCACTTTAGCAGATTCTCCTTCGACCTTTATAAAGGTATCAGTTACTTCTTTTACTGATCGACCCATGATGTCTATATCATCAGCATAAGCAAGTAACATGTGACTATTGGTGTAGATTGTGCCACTTCTTTTGACGTTTGCCTCTCGTATAACCTTTTCTAGCAGGATGTTGAAGAGGTCACACGAAAGGCTGTCTCCTTGTCTGAAACCTCTTTTGGTACCAAACTCTTCGGAGAGGTTCTTTCCTATTTTAACTGAGGACCTCGTGTCAGTTAAAGTCATTTTACAAACCGGATAAGCTTTGCGGGAATACCAAATTCAGACATGGCTTGGAATACCTTTGAGCGCAGCGGACTGTCGAAGGCTGCTTTATAATCGACAAAAAGGTGGTAGGTGTCGATCTGCATCTCTTGGGTCTTCTCCAGGATTTGCCGCAGGGTAAATATCTGGTCAATGGTGGACTTGCCAGGTCTAAAGCCGCATTGGTATGGTCCAATAATCTCGTTTACCATTGGCTTTAGTCGTTCGCACAATATCCCTGACACGATCTTGTAGGCAATAGGGAGTAGACTTATGCCCCTATAGTTAGAGCATACAGTCTTATCTCCCTTCTTGTGGACGGGGCACAAGATACTCAGGTTCCAATCGTCGGGTACTCGTTCTTCCTGCCAGATGGTGCTAACTAGCTGATGAATACACCTTATCAGCGTGTCGCCTCCGGTTTTGAACAGCTCGGCTGGTAAGCCATCGGCCCCTGCTGCCTTATTATTCTTCAGCCGATTTATTGCTGTCTTTACCTCATCTTGGCTGGGCGGTATACATTCAATACCATCTTCTGGGATTGGGACTGTGGTATCTTCGTCGTCTTCGCTGCTATTGGATACCAACAGATTTGAAAAATGTTCTTTCCATATCCTGAGTACACTATCTGTATCAGTTACCAAATTACCTTGCTGGTCTCTACAGGAGGATGTGCCTGTACCAAAGCCATCAGTTTGATGCTTGACTCTTTGGTAGAATTTTCGGACTTCATTCTGGCTCCTGTACATCTCGATTTTTTCACACTCCCGCTTTTCCATCTCTCTCTTTTTCCTGCGGAAAAGACGTTTCTCCTCTCTCCTTTTCTCCCTGTATCTCTCTCGTGCGCTACGCGTTGCTACGGATTGTAAAGTAGCCTTATATGCCGCATTTTTCTCTTCGGTGGCAGCACGACACTCCTCATCATACCATGGATTCCTTGGTGGAGGTCTCTGGTATCCAAGTATGGATTTTGCGGCTGTTTGCATGGAGTGGGCAATGCTTTGCCATTGCGCTGATATGTTATCGGGATGAGGAGGGCTTTGATTAAGCAATTGGGCTAGTTGAGTGGAATATGCTGTGGCTATCTGTTGTGATTGCAGCTTACCGATGTCTAACTTTCGTGTTGTGTCTGTTCGTACTTTGTTTGCTACGTTTAAGCGGGTGCGTACCTTTGCTGCAACAAGGTAGTGGTCCGAATCAATGTTTGCGCCTCGGAACGATCGTACATCCAACACGCTCGATGAATGTCTTCCATCTATCACAACATGATCAATTTGGTTTCTTGTTTTCTGATCTGGAGACAGCCAGGTGCCCTTATGAATATCGAGATGATTAAATCTGGTACTGCTAACTACCATGTTTTTTGCAGCTGCAAAGTCTATCAGTCTCATACCATTGTGTGGAGTATAAAGGGCAGAAATTCGGGACTTTTGGATTTCGTCGCTATAAGCGATATGACGTTATAAACGACGACGTTATAAGCGATTTCGACTGTACTTGATGTACGTTTGGAAGACATTTTATTATATGCTAAGTACCGGCAAAATCGAATACTCAATTCGTGAGATATTCCCTCGGCCGCAGGCATAAAAGTTAAAAAAACAGTAAATTGATATCAATCAATCATCAATCAATCATGGGTCAAACCGAGAAGATGATTTAATTTGTTCTTGTTTCTTCATTTTAATGACAAAATCTGTTGCCGCAGTGAAATAAATTTCCAACTTCTCTTCTTAGGTGACGAGACCTGTTATTAGGTCAGGTATTTACAAAATAACAGTTTTCAAAAACTGATGAATATAACAAACGTTAACTATACAGATATGTAAATGTAACGAAATACCGTTCGCGTTTGAAAACCGTTGACGGTTTGCTATTTTATAACAATCATTTCATCTATCGATGTTTTAACGCTCATTTATTCATCCATGTTATTGTTAAATATTTATTTCACTCATTGAAATGTTAATTAATACAATTTTAAATTATTAGACAGTAAAAAAGATATAAACACCACCTTAATCATTCAATATCAATCGGTGTAGTTTGAAATTAATGTAAATATTGATTTATCTGAACGTATTGGAGCGTAAACACTAATGCGGGTCTCATTTAAATACAGATGGAAATTTTCTAGGTATTTATTTATAGAATCACAATGACAGTTTTGTAGTTGTTGCATAAAATTTTGAAACAACAACAACGACATTATGCTGAATTACTTTAAAAATAATAAGAAATTTATTTATTTTCCTCTTTTTGTTAATCTCATCAGATGTAGAAATAAAAAAATTACTGAGTTCACTCTAATGCATATTAGTTCTTCATTTGCCCACAGTATCCACTCTAATAAACATTGTCGTTGAATGAGTAGTGGTGTTAATAAGCTTAAATGATATCTCATTAATCGTTGATTTTCGATTAATGGCTTTTGATTGTTCATTTGGTGGTTTTTCAGTGACGAAAGTAATTTGTCTACATAAATTGTTTGAAAATGTCTTTATTAGTATTAAAAGGCAATAACCCCACCCCAAAAACCAGTTATTATTGATGTTGAACACTAGCAATTGTATAGTGGTGAGTTACTTTAGTTGAGAACCCAAAGTGTTCAATCAATTTTAAATATTGTGAGGCATTGATTTCCAATTTTGGACAATGGTTGCAAAATATACCCAGCAAAAAAATCCTTACTAAATAATAGGTTTTTATAGTAATGTTTGGTAGTCGTAACTACTTACAACCCCCCCTACTAACCCATATCGCATATCGCACTGAGTTAGTACTTATTCTATGACCACTAGAATAACTAGTTATTCTGTGGCCACTAGAAGTTGAAAAATAAGCTAATAAGTGTGTATTTTTAGAACTGTTGAGGTGGAATTTGTTTTCAATTTCAACTTACTACTTACTTAGCTGGCCCATTACAGAGCATTTGTTCCATAGACTGAACTTAGAAAAGATCTCCTATTCTCTCTGTTTAGTGCTTCGCTTTCGGGAATATCGCGCCTTGTCATCCCTTCATCCACTTGTTTGCGCCATATATTCTTTGACCTGCCAATTCTGCGTGCACCGCCATGCGGCCCGAATTTATACGCCTTTTTAGCGGGGTCATCATCGCTCATTCTTATTATATGGCCTAGCCAACGCAATCGCTGCATATCGATACATTTAACTATATTGATGTCGTTGTATAGCAGATACAGCTCCGTGGTTCATACGACGTATATATTCACCGTCAACGCAGATCGGTCCGTAGATCTTTCGAAGAAATTTCCTCTCAAACGCGCCAAGCACTGCCTTATCTGCTTGCACAAGTACCCAGGCTTCGTAACCATACATCAGCACGGGTAGTATCAGTGTTTTGTAAAGCGAGTTGTGGCTTTGTTTTTAAAGTGCTTACTTAAGCCAAAGTAGCATCTGTTGGCCAATACAATTCTTCTTTTTATTTCACAACTGATGTCGTTTGTTGTGTTTACGGCGGTGCCGAGGTATACGAAGTCTTTTACTACCTCAAAATTATAGGAACCAACTTCAACAGTTGATCCGATCTCAATGGACGCATTGGGCGACGACACCATCAACTTGGTCTTCTCGCCGTTTACCGCCAGACCCACTTTAGCAGATTCTCCTTCGACCTTCATAAAGGTATGGGTTACTTCTTTTACTGACCGTCCCATGATGCCTATATCATCAGCATAAGCAAGTAACTATGGTGTAGATTGTGCCACTTCTTTTGACGTTTGCCTCTCGTATAACCTTTTCTAGCAGGATGTTGAAAAGATCACACGAAAGGCTGTCTCCTTGCCTGAAACCTCTTTTGGTACAAAACTCTTCGGAGAGGTTCTTACCTATTTTAACTGAAGATCTTGTGTCAGTTAGAGTCATATTACAAAGCCGAATAAGCTTTGCGGGGATACCAAATTCAGACATAGCTTGGAATACCTTTGAACGTAGCGGACTTACCAAGGCTGCTTTATAATCGACAAAAAGGTGGTATGTGTCGATCTGCATCTTGCATGGGTCTTCTCCAGGATTTGCCGCAGGGTAAATGTCTGGTCAATGGTGGACTTGCCAGGTCTAAAGCCGCATTGGTATGGTCCAATTATTTCGTTGGCCATGGCCTTTTTGGAGAAGACTTATGCCCCTATAGTTGAAGCATAAAGTCGTATCTACTTTCTTATGGACGGGACACAGGATGCTCAGGTTCCAATCGTCGGGAACGCGTTCTTCCTGCCAATTGGAGCTATCTAGCTGATGCATACACCTTATCAGCGTGTCGCCTCCGGTTTTAAACAGCTCGGCTGGTAGGCCATCAGCTCCTGCTGCCTTTTTTATTCTTGGTTTAAAAACCCCAACTCGTGGAATTTTTTAAGGTCGGGGATTAATAGTCCCAACTCGTGGAATTTTTTGAACTTTGGGGTTTAAAAATTCCAACTCGTGGAATTTTTTAAAGTTGGTGTTTAAAAACCCCAACCCGTGGAATTTTTTGAAGTTGGGGTTTAAAAACCCCAACTCTTGGAATTTTTTGAAGTTTGGGTTTAAAAACCCCAACTCGTGGAATTTTCTGAAGTTGGGGTTTAAAAACTCCAACTCGTGGAATTTTTTAAAGTTGGCGTTTAAAAACCCCAACTCGTGGAATTTTTTGAAGTTGGGGTTTAAAAACCCTAACTCTTGGAATTTTTTAAGGTGGGGTTTAAAAACCCCAGCTCCTGGAATTTTTTGAAGTTGGGGTTTAAAAACCCCAATTCGTGGAATTTTTTACCGTGGGGTTTAAAAACCCTATCTCGTGGAATTTTGTGAAGTTGGGATTTAAAACCCCAACTCTTGGAATTTTTTGAGGTTGGGGTTTAAAAACCCCAAAGCGTGGAGTTTTTTGAAGTTGGGGTTTAAAAACCCCAACTCGTGGAATTTTTAAAAGTTGGAATTTAAAAACCCCAACTCTTGGTTTAAAATATCCCAACTCATGGAATATTTTTAAGCTGGGGTCTAAAAACCCCAACTCGGGGAATTCTTTGAAGTTGGGGTTTAAAAACCCCAACTCGTGGAATTTTTTAGAGTTGGGGTTTAAAAACCCCAATTCGTGTAATTTTTTGAATTTAGGGTTTAAAAACCGCAACTCGAGCAATTTTGTGAAATTAGGGGGGTGACCTCGATATCCCAGCAAAACGGCTGAAATTTGGTATTTAGTCTTTGGTGGGTGTATACAAGTTTTCACCTGAAATTTGTCGGTATAGGTCCACGTCTTCATATAGCCCCCATAGAACGTACACCCCGATTTTCGAAAGCATTTTGAAGATTGTGACCTCAATATCAAACCGAAACGTATGAAATTTGGTATTTAGTCTTCGCTGAGGGAATAGAACTTTCCACTCGTAGATCGGACCCTCCCAATATTTGGTATTTTGAAGATTTTGGCTGCAATATCCCACCAAAATGGGTTAAAGTTTATATTTTGTCTTCGTATAAAACATTTCACCAGAAAATTTTCGGAATAGGCACACGTTTTCGTATAGCCCTCATAGAAGGGTACATCGAATTTTCGGTATTTTGAAAGTTGTAGCCACATTATTCAACCGGTATAACTGAAATTTGGTATTTAGTCTTCGCTAAGGTTACAAAACATTTATAAACGTACATAACTTCCTTTGCAAAAAAACAGACAGCATAGGTCCAAGTTTGGGTATAGCCCCCATATAAGCGTAGCAGTTCGCAAACGAACTGTCCATATATATCCAGGCCTAAGTCTACCCGGTATTGCCCATTTTTATGTATTTCTAGTTTTTGTTTGTCAAATTTTCGAACAGAGATTGCTGTAACATAAAGGGTTATCCCAAGTTGTGCTGGACAAAAAATTCAATTTTCATAACTTTTTCTGAAGAAACTACCAATATTTTTAGGTAAATCTTTTATTGCTATGAAAGAGCACATCTTAAGCTAACTTTGAAATTTTTGTTGTTGAAAAATATTGCACCGTTTTGTGGTAAATGGGTACCTGCGAAACCCATTTTTTGTAAAAGCGTTTTGCGGTGCCAATGCTTGCTCGAAAATGAATGAGCCGATCTCCATATATTTTGGTGCGCGTTTTAGGAACCTAATAATCTTGTCTTTAAGCGAGACAGAAATTTCAAAAATATATTTTAACAAAATTAGTGAACTGTAAAAGTCAACATTAAGATTTTAACGAAAAAAATTAACCGACTTTTGCTTTAAGCTCACCAAAATATACGAAGATCGGTCTATCCATTTTCGAGCTATCGTTGGCACCCACTTCACAAATGGCGTTCTAAGTTTTTATTTCGTTTTACATGAATAAAAATGTAGTTTTGGTAAAATTACAAGGAGTCATCTATTCTTGGGCCATACAGGGACTCTTCTGCCGACGCTGCAGCTTGTAAAATGGAAATTTGGTGTTGCCTTCGCAATATTCTTTCTTCACGAGTGCACTCGGCCGCACGTCTCTCTGGCAGTGCAATTCGTGCTTGGTCGATTTTTTAGCGTATTCGTGTGCGTTTTGCCCACAGATCACTCCGACGAGCTCAAATAAAACAACAATGATTTTGTACCTTAGTTAAAAAGACCAATCGCAATGTAAGCTGCTAAATTTATAAGGAGTGCTCCACTTCAAAGGGTTTTGGGGCAAATTTTCCATATAAGTTGATTGAAGCTTTCGTTGCTATTTTGATTGAAGCCTTCGACACATATTTCGAGTAAAGACTCTTTACTTAGATCGTTGTATATAGGTCTAATAGCATCCAAAACATTTGATGGAAGTGGTCTGTAATCGTGTATGAAAGCCTCTTTTCTTGCCCGAGCCCGTTGATATGAACACCACAAGGAGTCTTCACCGGTTGGACATCTCTCGTGACTTGGATTTGTATCGCTTGAACTGTAATGATCAAATGTCGCCCATATTGCCTCCTGCATATCGTGAATTAAATTCGAATGGCGTCGAATTGCAAGTCCATAGTAGACATTGAGCCTGTCAATCAATTTTCCTGTCAACATTCCTTTGCCTCCAAGCTTTTTGTTACTTTTTACTAAACTTCGAGCCGGGACCCCATACGCTTTTGGACGTGACCGATACACTCCTTCTTTATGACTTCTACCTCGCCATATAGATTCAAATTTAGTAGAATTAATTTCAGGGAATTCCGAACAGGTAGCCATTGAGGTAGATTAAAATTATGCAAAAAGAAGTGGTATAATAAACCAACAAGTAAAAAAGTATCAGTCGGCTTTGCCGACAGAGATATACCCTCAGCCTGTATACACTAGCGGTCATCTGAATAGGTTTGATTTTTTTTCTTTTTATATGTTAAGGTATCTTCTGATGTTTTCGTATTGCAGATCCATACTATTTACTTTTTGAGAGTCCTATACTATGCCAACGGTCGGCGATATCATGCCCCATTGACTTAAATTTGATTTACAATTTTCTACTTTATTGTCATCGAAGCAACATTCTTCCAGACCAATTTTCGAACATTAATGATACATGTGGTCAACTATGGTGGATTTGTGAGCATGATAATACTTAAATTTGTACTGCAAGGATAGTTAAAAATTAAACCTGAGCTAAAATACCAACAATTTTCAATGTCCTTCCTAATTTATCCATCCTAATAATATGGCTAACACTTGGTATTTGCTTTCAGACAATATTCGAAGCTCAGAAGAGATCTAACGAAATCAAAAAGTTATTTAAAGCAGGTTTATAAAACGTTTTTGTTGGAATATTTCTTGATTTTATATGAAAGTTCTTGGTAACTTTTCCATGTTGAGAATTGAACCCACGTTCCTAATAAAGCGGGTCAAATTTCTTGTTCCATTTTACTAAACAAACCCAAAAAATTGCGCAATATTTGCATGGCTAGTACAATTTTTCAATTTTATTTGATTCAAACCTATTCTGATGATCGCAAAAATTGGTCACTTTTTTGTACATTTTTTATTATAATTGGGATATTTTCCGAAAATATGGCAACACCGTCAAGTTTTTTCTTGGGAATGTTGGCATAGTATAGGACTCTCAAAAAGTAAATAGTATGGATCTGCAATACGAAAACATCAGAAGATACCTTAACATATAAATAGAAAAAAATTCAAACCTATTCAGATGACCGCTAGTGTATATTGAAAATTTTTTTTCCCAAAAAACGTATGGGCAGTGAATACAAGTTGCTAAAATAAAAATCAGAGCGATTCGAGGGATGGGCCTAAACTGAACTTTTCCGAAATTTTGTGTGGGAGGTACCCGAAGGAGTGGGACGATTGAGTCTATATTGAAACATTATCTAAGTCTGGTACACATTTTACGATGGGCAAAGCATGGACCAAATCGGTTACTCCCTTCAAGGGTTATCGTGCGCATAAATTTTCCGAACATTTTCGAACTTTTGTGGGGGAGGTACCGGAAGGAGTGGACCGATATAGCCCATCTTCTAACTTAAACTAAGTTTGGGCAAAATATTACGAAAGCCAAAATTTTAACCGAATCGGTTAATCCGTTCGAGAGATATCGTGCGCTCCAGCCAGCAGGACAGACAGACAGACGGACGGACATGGCTAGATCGACTCCAAATTGTCTGAAACACATTTTGTCCAAACATACTTGGGGTCTAAAACCGTTATTTCGATGAGGCACATTTTCATCGTATCAAAGTGTATATACCCTCATTAGCCTAAAGGCTGAGGGTATAATAAAGTACGCCACACAACTTTGAAAGGTCATATCTCAGCCAACTTTGCTCCGATCGACTTGATTTTTTTTTTGCGGCACACTCTGTTCTTCAAAATAAGCCAGGTAGGTATAACCCCTTAAATACCGCTTTAAAAATTAGATTTCACAAGATGAGGGTTTTTCCATATGGTTATTGAGTTTGTAGTAGTGGGCAATTGATAACTGACTGACTGTGCGCTTAAAGAGGGCATTGGTATGAAGTTAAGAAAGCTGGACTCATAATTATTTTCACAACGATATACATACGATTCCCATGTTATCTTGAAAACGTTTCATGAAAGATTTTTCTCCATTAAAACTCCTAAACGAACATTTTCAGCTGATTTAATTCGAATGTGAGGCAAAAATCGTAAAAACACCTGCCTTCCAGATATGTACCTTAGCCAATCTGACTGGAAATTGCTAACAACTTTAAAGAACTCATCAAATCAAGGTTGCCAAAAATAGCAATTTTGTTCAAAATTTCAAAATTTATAATGTTTTACTATTTATTACAATAAATGTACAGCATAAATTATTTAACTAAATTAAATCGCTTTATCTTGCTTCAATATAAAGCAATTCTATTCTATATAATTCCTTATATAAACTTACAGAAATACTTAAAACAAAAACAACAACATTGGCTTCAGTAACAATTTCCAGCTGCAAGTTTCCTTATAATCTTTTCATACCCCTTTCTAATAAATTTCACATTTTTGCACAGGATTCATGGGACTGCCCTTTGGACATTGGAATTCTTGGGCGAAACCATCAAAATTCGACAGAGGACCAATGACTCTAAACTTATCCGGTACATGATTATCTACCGATGCCAAATATTTGCGGAATGTCGGTGTGATATCATTACACCACAGCTGGGCGTAGCTGATAAAGAACAGTTTGCGATCGTTGTAGTTGACGGGTGGCATTGATTCCGTAACAGCCCGGGGATTTTTGGCCAAGGCATTTTCTAACCACTTAACATAGGCCGCAAATGCCAAACGGACGCCACCATTATCGGCAATGTTTTCGCCTTGGGAAGGCATGTCGGGTAAATTATGACCATGGAAAATATATTTTTTATATTGAGTATTAAAGCATTGAGAGCGGGCATTAAAGTCGCTACTTGATTCCGCATCCCACCATTCCAAACTGTTACCTTGGGCATCGTGGTGTCGTCCATGAACATCTAAGCCATGCATTAGTTCGTGGGACAACAAAGCTCCCAAAACACCAAAATTGAAGGCATTGGCAAACGAGGAAGACCAGGCATAATTGGGTTGGAGTATGGACACGGGGACCTTAACGGCATTTTCAATTAAAACATTAACTGGGGTTGTGGAAATTCGCTCACTCAAATCCAATGGTAGGGGTGGTGCATAGATGGCATTGCGTTTTTGTTGGCTACCCAGGGAGAATAGGTTTTTAAGATTTTCCACATAGTCATGGGAATTAGCCTCGAAGGGTTGGAACACTGCCTCGAAATTGTAGTTTTTATAAGAAACAATTTCCATTTTCATGGCTTTTATTTTTTCCACAGCATAGTTACGTGTATCCGCCCTTATCCACGAATATTGTTGAGGTGATTGGAGGGCCTCAATAAAGGTGGCCTTAATGTCCTGCCACATGTCATTTACACCCTTCTCCGTATCATCCATGTTATATTTACGATAAAGCATGTTGTCGAAATTCTTGGAGAAGTAAGTTTTCATTTGTCGCAGACACATATCCTGCAGTTTTTGTTGCGTTTCCGGAATGATCAGCATGAACTTTTCAATGAGACGGTAGAATATGTAGTTGGCCACAACCCGTTTGGGAGTCTGTTGTAAAGTTCTGATGAGGTTCTGCACATAATCTGGACTCCAATAGACCTTAAAGTTGGGCAGGGTACCCAATGAATCCTGGACCAATTTTTTGATATCTACATAGGGATAGGTGATTTGCTGGACTTCATCCATGGTACTGAGAGTGTAAAGATCTGTGAGTTTATGGACCTTTTTGGTATCGGCCATACCTGCAGCTAAATTCGTTTCAAATTGCACAATTTCTGTTGCCACCTGGCGTCCCACATTCATGTCCAGACCCAGGAAAATATACAACTTAGTGGCAATGCTGTTAATGTAGTTATTGACAAAGGCCGCATTGGCAGGATTTAAGTAGATATCTCTCGATTCCAAGGCCAACTGTTGTTCACTCAAATAGATGCGATTCTGGGTATTATCTGCAAAATCCACACTTATTTCGCTGCCGATAACTGCAATTATGCCATATTTATGGGCTATGGCGGCGGTGGTGGCTTGCCAATCAAAGCTTTCTTCCGGCCAATAGGGTCCAGCCATGGCCGGCATTTGACCAAATTCGCCAATAAGTTCCAACAACTTTGCCGTATAGGAGCTTTTAAAGTTCGGCAGATTCATGCAAGACCTGAAGAAATTCTTTACTTGTTTATCCACATTGGTGTCCTGCGGTTCGTTGGTGTTCAACAGCAGCAATATCTTTTGATCTCTTTCCTCGCGTAGACTGTGAAACAAACCCGTTGCTGATTTTCCCTTGGCAGCTGCTGAGTTATAGGTATTCCAGTTACCACAGGCAAATTCATAAAAGTCGTCACAGGGATGTACATTCGGATTCATGTACCGGAACATTTCCAGGCCTTTGTTGAGACGATTTTGATCTCCCAAAATTTGGGGCTGTGATAGAATTCCCCTCACCACATTTAAGAGAATGTAAAAAAATACAGCCCAACACAAAAGACGGAAGCTAATCATGGCTGGGTAACTCTTCACTGCAACTTTCCCTCACAACTGAAGTTTTCCCCCAGCGGCTGATGTTATTTAAAGGATGTGCCTGCCGTAATTCATTGCTTTTGTCAACAATATTGAATACGACAGATGAATGAAAGATGTATTTCATTTAAGACGAACAAAAAACTGGTACCGTAATTGTTTTCGAATTATTATGAATTTTTATTTTACAAAGTACCTTGACCCTCCTCCGGTGTATTTTGTTTTTCAAAAACCAATTTAAATTGGGTTATTGTAAGAGACACTTTTGAGAAGAGTGTCCATAAACAAATTCCGGGTAATCGATCGCAAGCACTTGAAATGATTCATCCACACACTCTGTAGCCACCGTTCGGTATCCATGCTTCATCTCAGATACATAATAATTAAAGTCTCACTTATCATTTTGAATTTTCCTTCATGACAACAGCCCGAGAAACTTGTTCCCTCGAACAGGCACACTTCCGTCCATTCATTGAACCCTTGCACAAAATTCAAGTTCAATGTATTTTAAAATTATGGCAACACACTTTTGCCGTTGTCTGCTGTTGAACTCTTTCTGCACTCTCTGTTATGACATTTATGGCATTTTCCAGTTCATTGATTTCAATTTTGAGGAAAAAAATAAAGCATTTTTTTTTGCAATAATCGAATTATTGCGAAATATCGATCAATAAAAACAGTGTAGTAAGAAAGGAAGTTCATATGTTTTGACCGATCAATTAACGGGCATTAGCCTTAAATGTAAGCAGATGCACCAACATGGGTGGAATTTGTAATAAGGGTAAATGATATGAGTTGGAATACGTTAGGACAAGTAACAAGTAAAAAAGCGCTAAGTTCGGCCGGGCCGAACTTTTTATAACTTCCACCATGAAATACTCTGGTCGGTCGGTCGGTACCGTTATATGGGGGCTACAATAAAACTTGGACCTATGTCCATAATTTTTGTTGGAGAAGTTTCTTGATCACTGGGAACCGGAAGGAGTGAACCGATATAGTCCCTATTCGAACTTTATCTAAGTCTGGTAGAAATATTACAATGTGCAAAGAATGGATCAAATTGGTTAGTCCCTTCGAGAGTTATCGTGCGCAAAATTTTTGCGCACAACTTTGAACTATTGTGGGGGAGGTACCCAAGGGAGTGGGCCCATCTTCAAACTTAAACTAAGTTTGGAAAAAATATTACGAAAGCTAAATTTTGCACCAAATCGGTAAATCCTTTGGAATGATATCGTGCGATCCAGTTAGCCAGACCGACAGACGGATGGGCTTTGCTAAATCGACTCCAAATTGTCTTAAGCGGATTTCGTCCAAACATACTTGGGGTCTAAAACCATTATTTCGATGAGGTAAATTTTTTCAGTATGAACGTGTATATACCCTCGTTAGCATAAATGCTGATGTTATAAAATATGGTTAAGGTTTATTGTTGGATTTATAAGACACTATCTGATAATGAAGGGTTATAGCAACAACAAGTCACCTCTTTTGTTACGATATAGTATCAATATTACTATAAATTGTTAAGGGATTTTCACCTCTAAGGCAACATTTGATTAACTGGAATCCAAGCATCCAAATCTTTCCTTTTTTACGTATACCAAGGAACGATCCTAACCGGCATTAACATGGCAAAGCCCTTGGACTTATATTGATCCCTTTTTTAATCTAAGGTGCTGTACTGACCTCCCGTGGTGTCACCTAGGGAATAACTTTAAACAGTAGTTAGTTAATAAACAAAGAAAATTAAAAACAACCCCTCAAAAGTTGACGACCCTTGAAAAGGTTTTAAGGACCAACCGTGATCTTCGAATCGGTGTCGTTCATGAACGAACTAGTTCAAATGAGCGGTTCCGTGACATTGTTCATTTAGATAAGTGATGCCAACGCAGTTTGTGTGTAAAACGAATGGTGGTGGTTTGCTGTCTGTTGTAAATTTCTTAAAGAGCAATGTTAGCTCCAGTTAGCTCCTCTCTTTCATTTAGTTCATCTCTTTCATTTAGCTCCTCTCTTATATATAACTCATCTCGTTGACATAGTTGTTCTTGATTATCAGTTTAAACGATTAACATCCCAGTGGGAAAATGGGGAATGTATTACCTCTGTAATCTACAAAAGAATGCAAATGACCAAAAAACTGCACATTGATTACCCACTATAATCCCAAATCCAATGGTAATGGAATCAGTACACAGACGATTCGTAGATTACACATTCATTTCTTCTGGACTCAAGAAAAGAATGCAATATTTCCTAGGACATGTTCCGTGTTAACAATAATGTATTCTGGAATCAATAAACCATAGTGTTTCTGCCAGCGTACGTAAAACACTTTAAATAACATTTCCAATCGTTTCGTTTCGTATTTTCCATAGGAACAATACAAAACGAAACATAACCCACGTTGGCCGAGCTCGCTGTTTAGTTTTGTTTTGTTTACATTCGTGAGTGCGAACAAAACGAAAAGCGAAAAGTACTCAACTCCACAAGAGCAGATAGACAACGGAATAGTACTAAACACATGTGAATAAATCAAAAACGTTTGGTGGTTGATAAAATTCACTGTGTGCTGATGCTAACTTATAGGGTTGTTAAGCAATCACATGTGTGTGTGTGCGTGTGTCTGAGTGTGTCATTGACAATACGCACGACAAACGTTTCCCAAAAATACTTGTCGTTTCGGTGGTTAATGAAACAACTCAGCAAAGCATAGCCGAAGTTACATTTCAGCAATCGTACGGTTTCCATCTTTTTACATTGAAAAGTTTGTGTTTATGTTTTGGTTGTGAGAATGAAACGATTCAGAGAAGCTGAAAAGTTTGTGGCTTTGTGTGATTGGTACGGGAATCGTTTTGTTTGTTTCCGTTCATTGGTTTCTGCATTACCTTCTCCTTTACCATTGCTTCCATTTTCCCACTGGGATTATTCCGTAGGTGAATTGAAAATTAAGAAATATCTAAAGCGTCGATTGTAGTGTTTTTGAGAAGAGGATATTTATATGAAAACGACAGACTGTAATATAATTATTAACAAACATGAGTCAACGAACGAGGAGAACGACCTAGATCTATCCGCAAAATTAACTTGATTGTCCAACACTAGAATCTTTACCTTTACTGTTTGAACCCTTTATACAGAAGTTCCGCAATGGCAGATGTACTTGCAAAGTAGAAACACAATATTACTGTCATATAGGAAATCCGATGGACTGTGAAAGATGCCACAACTAAACCCAAAGGTGAGGCACTGTATTATAGCTACCATGTTACAAAGGCAAACAACATCAATTATGAAATAAGCAGAAGAAGAGTATTGGCGAACTGATGCTACTTTGGCCTACATACTCGTCGAACAAAAAAAGAAGTATTACAAAACACTGATAATTGGTCCAAGATTGCACAAGCCCCCATATAACGGTACCTCCCGATTTTCAGTATTAAGCAAAATTTTTAAACAATTAATTATTTCACCTGAAATAAAAATGTGCTACATTCAACATTTGCAGGGGTTGCGATCAGCGTTGCCGACAGTTTTTGATGGGAAATCGTCAAATCGTCAATAAAATTTGGAAAATCCTCAAAAATCGTCAACATAGTCCAAAACTAGGCATGGTTACCGCTTAATGTGAATTTTTCGCTTAAGTTATGGAAATGAGAGAGTTATACAACTCACAGCAGTAAAGCTAACTTAATCTCACTTAAATACCGCCATAAAAAGCTTCCACCAGATGAGAGTTTCCCATATGGGTATCGAGTTTGCAACATTGCAGCAAGGTAAATACACTGCCAGTTTTGTAGAGTTGGGCAATCAATCTAGTTCCCGGAGCTGACAGATCTTTCTAGTTCCTATTCTCAAAAGGAACTACTTCCTTAATATAGTTCCATAGTTCTTTCTCTTCCATCGTTCTGTTTGTTTTCCTCGTTTGGTGGATTAATTGACACAAAAAAATTTACATAAAAATAAATAAATTGCAACGATTGTGATTTACGTTTATTTAACAATGTGCATCATCTGAATAATGAACAAAACGAACGAGAAAGATCGAAGTGAGTGTGGAATAGAAGGAAGGAGGTTGAAAGGAACTACATGAATGCAAGAGCTGGATATAGGTCCAATAGTTCCTTGTCCGGAATAGTTCCTTCGAACTAGTTCGTTCTGGAACTACACAACTCTACAGTTTTGAATTACAGATTTGCTCAAATATCCCCTGATTGATTGTGTGACCGTCCATGTCTTTCGGTCATGAATCATGACTGACTAACTGGCCTCTTAAAGAGCCCAGAAAACAGGAGTCCTATATTTTTCACAACGAGATTTTCGCCATTAACAATCCTAAACGAAGAAACATTTCAACCGATATAATTCGAATGTAAGGCAAAAAAGCTCAAAACACCTGTATTCCAGATATGTACCTAAATATAGCTAATCTGGCTGGAAATTGCTAAGAACATTGAAAAATCTCATAAAATCGAGTTTGTATTATTGTTTTCTTTAAATTCTTTCATTAAATTTTGGTTTAAATATAGTTATCCTGTTTTATTTCATGCTATTTTGGCTAACGTGAAAAATCGTCATTTCAGGGCATAAAATCGTCAAATCGTCATTTTCCAATTTTGGGCCAAAAAATCGTCAAAATGACGATAAATCGTCAAATTCGGCAACACTGGTTCCGATACATATATTCGGTTTTGTGAGAGTCTACGAAAGACGAAAATAGCATTGGTTTCTTTGGGTCACTTCGATTTTTGTAACGGTAAATGTAATGAAAATAAGGTTTAATGCATTTTCATCTTTAAAGGGGCATAACTTCTTTTTTCACAACGGATTTCTATATTTTCTTTCCTTAAAAGGGTGGAATAATATCTTTCGAACAAGCTAGTTTAAAATCGGTTAAAAATGGCTATGTTACAGTGGTTTAAGTGTGAAAAAAAACGCATAAAAACAGGAACATGCATTTCCTCGTGTTGTACGCTGCGTATGCTAATATGTGATATTTTCATAGGTCTCAGATCAGTTTTACCGATTTTGACATAAATCTACCTTTCACCGATTTTGCTATAAATCGTTAAATTTTTGGATGAACAACCATCAAATTAACATGGGATGTTTTTTTTACAGATTTTTTCAAAAATCCGGTTCCGTTTTGGATATAGCCCCCATACATATCTTTCAACTGATTGCTATAAATCGGTCAATTGTTGATAAATAGCCGTAAAATTTAACATGGGATGTTTTCCTAGGGAGAGAAGGGTTCAACGATGTTTAGGTGTGACATTACAGTATTATTAACTTTTTTTTTTTATCAATTATTCTATTCCGTTGTTTCTTTCATTAAAGTCTGGTATGTAGTTCCTGTATTTGGAATTTTTTATGTACCTACCCAGCTAATATTTTTTCCTAGTGCTCTGATTTCCGTTTTTTCTGATATTTTCTGAATGTTTTTTTAGATTTTTATTTTTAAATCTCTGCACATTTTCTGAAATTCGTTCCGATTTCTAATCGATTTTCTAAGGTATTTTTGGTTCGGTTGTTGACGAAAAACAAAATGAATGGTTATAAAATTCGCATATACAATTTTTAATTTTTTTTAATATAAATGCAACATATAGTAATTCAAGCTTGTGATGAAAACTTCAATATAATCTTGCACATTGTTCTACCATTAATCGCAAAATGAAAACAACAGGCAAAATCATTAAAATGTTTGAAATTAGAATCTTTCATAAAAAGGACATTAAAAGAAAATTGTCTCTGTGCGGGGTTTGTCTGTACAACACGACACTTGTTGTGTCAACATCAATGGCGTCATGGCCCAAGAATTTTTTTCAGAAAATCTGAACTTTTCTTCGAATTTTTCCAGAAATTCTGAATTCGTACCGATTTTCTTAAGAAAATCAAAATTTTTCAACGAATTTTCCAGAACTTTCTTCCGAATTCGGACCGAATTCTGTCAGAAAATCTAATTGTTTCTCCGAATTTTCCGGGAATTTACTTTTTTAAGAATTTCCTTAGAAAATTCTTTCCGAATTCGAAACAAATTCGGAAAAAATGTTAGCTGGGTATGCGTCTGTTGGTGATTTTGTGTTTTGTATTTCTCCGCATTTCAATAAAAGAAACAACCACCATCATTTATAAATGCGTGTGTATGTGTCTGTTTTTTTTTTGGGCTTTTGGGTTGTATTTATATTATATCCAAACATTTATTTGTTTGCACCCAAATATATATTTGTTTGGACCCAAACATATTTTTGTTTGGACCCAAACATATTTTTGTTTGTACCCAAGCTTATATTTGTTTGCATGACCCAAACATATGTTATGCTGCAAACATACATATGTTTGCTGCAAAACATATTTGGGACATACATATGTTATTAATGTCATTTTAATGGCTGTCAGTTTTCTCCCTTCAAAGCTTTTTGGCGATGGGGCTTTAAAAGTAAAAATGTAATAAATAATTGTAATACAAACAAGCAAGCCAAGCCTATAGTCGGACGGGGCCGACCATGTGATACCCTACACCTTTACCCCTGGGAATTAGCTTTCCACAAATCAAAATTTCTTTACGGAACAAATAAACTTATTGTAAGAAATAACTTTTTGGATTCTGGTATCGTATCACACCAAGCTTAAATAATAATATAATTAGTGTTTCGCAAACATCTCTGAAGGGAAAAGGAAGACTTCTCTTATATCAATGAGTGAGTGTACCCCGATTCATGTTCGCTCCATGATATGAGACCCACAGCTTATCTCCGAGTCCGAAAGGCGTGTTCTAAGACACCATTTGTAGAGAAGTTTTACATGGCTGAAATACTCAGAAAATGTCGCCAACATTACTGAAGGGTATTTTGCCACGGTTAAGCAGTTGATGTTGCCTGGCTGGGGAGTCGTTTTGAAAAAAGGCCAGGGCACCATGTAATTTGCAATAATACAAAAACTGGGAATGGGAAAATGTGGTTCTCTACACAAAACCCATTATCATCTAGCAGACACGTTATTGCAATTTACATCAGGGTAGAAGTCAGGAAACAATATACAGACCAAAAATACATATTTTTGCATTTTTCATACAAAATTAATGGTCCATTTCACCCGCTAAATAATATCAGATCATCATCCAAAATTGTAGGCATCATCTTCTACCAAAACTCTTAGCTCGTGCAAAATTTCGTGATTATTGAGCTATAATTGCGATCTCTAGCGTGTTCATGATTACACTACAAACAAAAAACTGGGTATGTACACCAACACAATTGGCATCAATAGAAAGGTCAAGCGTTCCTCTTCCATGCATAGCTTACTTGCCCGGAATGTCTTTTCCAGAAATAAAGATATAAGCTGTATATTAAAATTTTTCACAATTTTCACACAAAAGTTGTGGTCCATTTTACCCTCTAAATATTATCTGATCGCCTTCTCAAATTGTAAGCTTCTTCTTTGTCATATAATCTTACCATATTTAAAATTTTGAGGCGATCGGGCTATTATTGCGACCTACAGATCAACTACAAAATCGGAAAAAATATGTTTTTTGGTCCATTTCAACCGCTAAATATTTCACGATCATCATCAATAAAAATGCGGATCTATTCTGGGTTGAACCCGACCTGGATACAAAATTTCGATCGGTCCATAATTTCGGCCTGGAGTTTGATTACAATTTATAATGGAGAGACGGCGGACGGACGGACGGCGGACACACATATCAAAATCGCTTTATCTCGCCAAGATATGAAGATTGGTATACCACATTGGGGATCTGTTACCAGTTTCTCCACTATATTTTCGACAGATATATCGCCAATTTCTGCTCGGAGTTCGACCCGTCTATTGTTTCTTCTTCCTCGTATAGGCAAAATGGGGAACTACACTTTCCTCTTTTAAACAAATATTTTCGGAAATATCCATGACCGGAGAGCATCTGTGTGATGTAATAGTTTACATATCCGAGTCTTCTATTCACCCATCTTCTTATGTTCGGAATAAGCTTCGCAGTCCATCGTCCATAGGTTTCTTCATCCCAGCGCCTTTGCCATTTTGCATATGTCTCTTCTCGCACTTGTTCTGCGTTGGCATATGCGTTATGTGAGAGTTTTGCCTCAAACAGTTTCGACCGTTCTTCTGCTACCAGATCGATGCCCGCTATTATTTGAACAGCTGGTCCTGATACTGTGCGATATGCAGAAGCAACTCGCAATGCCGCTGTTCATTGTACTGCTAGTAATTTCTTGGCCTTTAGTGCAGTTAACAGACTCCGGGCCCATATTTCGCATCCATATAGGAAAATGCTGTTGCACGTCTCCATCAGTAGTTTCCTTTTATTATCAATTTGCTGAGTTGGGCTGTGATATGCGTAGCTTTTTCAGTTGCAAATTTCATCTGCGCAGAGAATGACATTTTGTTGTCCAGTCGTATTCCCAAGTAAGTGACAGCTTCGTGTGTGCGAATGGCTATGTCATTTACATTCATGTCGACAACTGCTGGAATATGCCTTCTTGACAAAAGTACCAGCTCGGTTTTGTGAATGGCCAACTCCAATCCGTGTAATTCCAGCCACGCTCTGGTTCGGATCATTACTTGGCTGAGTTTGCGTCTAGCCTCATCTGTACTTCTGGCCTGGATAACTGCGGCTATATCATCTGCGTACCCTACTAGGAATGTGTTCTCAGGCATGTCTATTTTGAGAATCGCATCATAGCTGATGTTCCAAAGATCAGGGCCTAAGATAGAACCCTGTGCGGCGCCAGATGTTATTTGTACATTCCGTATACCTTCGCTGGTTTTTTACATTAGTACTCTTTCGCTTAAATAGCTCCTGATTATTTTCATGAGGTATACTGGGACATCAAAATTTGCCTTCATGGCGTGTATAATGTCTCTCCATCTAAGACTGTTAAATGCAATTTTAAAATCAAGGGTGGCTAATAAAACCACAGGCCTACTCGTATAGCTGTTTCGCTGCTGGGCGATGGCGAACACACCAACCACTCCCTTTATTGCCCCAATTGAGGATTTTCCAGGTCGGAAACCATGTTGCCTGGCTGAAAGCCCGCCTTTCAGGTTTATAGCATCTTCTATTCGCTGTTTAAGTAACCTCTCATAAAGTTTTCCAGCCGTGTTCAGCATACATAATGGCCTGTATGAAGATGGGGCTGTTGGATCTTCTTTGCCTTTACTAATTAGTACAAGCTGTTGCTCTTTCCACGGTTTTGGAAATATTCCTTCTAGTAAACAGTGGTTATACATTCCAGTTTGGCGTATTTATATTTTATGACCGAACCATGGTCGCTATAAACTTTATATTATATATTTGAATAGTGGACTATATAGTAGACACCCTAAGCGTATCCGGTATGCCATATGAAGATCTTATCACTTCCTCCGATGACTTAATCACAGCTTAAAGTACTCAAAATATGCAATTTTTACAAGGTCCGTCTTATGTTTTCTATTTTTATTGATATATACACTATAATTAATTCAAAAACTGTTTGTATCGACCGTACAACATCTCCTTAATATATTAGTGTCGAAAAACCCAAAAAAAAAAATAATTGCTTGTATCCGGAAATAGCGAAATTCTGGGTAAAAACTCGTAAAAACCGATTCTGAGCTATAACTCAAGAACAAGAGCTGATGGAGAAAAACCTAGACCGGATTTGAAAATAACTCACCGATTTCATTTAGAAACAACAACAACTTCGGTTGAGACAAAAGTCATGTTTACCAGTGTAATAATAATAACAGTTATAATAATTGTTCCACAAATATACCATAAGGGAAAATTGAGACTTCTCTCTTATCAATAAGTGCACCCCGATTCCTATTAACTCAGTGATATGGGACCTACAGTTTATCGTCGAGTCTGAACGGCGTGTCCTACGACACCACTTTTGTAGAGAAGTTTTGCACGGCTGAAATACACAGGAAATGTCGCCAACATTACTTTTTTTGCCACCGTTGAAAAATGTTTTGATGTTGCCTGGCCCGGGAATCGAACCCACGACCTTATGTGTGCAGGGCGGGTTTGCATACCATTGCACCACGGTGGCACCCTTCATCTGCTTACAGTGACTTAATTGCCCAGAAATACTTACTTACTTAGTTGGCCCATTACAGAACATTTGTTCCATAGACCGAACTAAGAAAAGATCTCCATTCCTCTCTGTTTTTCGCTTGACTTTTTGAAATACCGCGCCTTTCCACTTGTTTGCTCCATTGAAGCTTAGGCCTGCCGATTCTGCGTGCACCGCCATGGGGCATGTATTCATACGCCTTTTTAGCGGGTTCATCATCACTGATTCTCATGATATGGCCTAGCCAACGCAATCGTTGCATCTCGATACGTTTAACTATATGCATGTCTTTGTATAGCTTATATAGCTCGTGGTTCATACGACGTCGATATTCACCGTCAACGCAAATCGGCCCGTAGATCTTTCGAAGAATTTTCCTCTCAAACACACCAAGCACTGCCTTAGCTGCTTGCGCAAGCACCCATGCTTCGGAGCCATACATTAGCACGGGTAGTATCAGCGTTTTGTATAGTGTTATTTTTGTTTGACGAGATGTGGCTTTGTTTTTAAATTGCTTACTTAGACCATAGTAGCATCTGTTGGACAATACAATTCTTCTTCTTATTTCACAACTGATGTTGTTTGTTGTGTTTATGGCAGTGCCGAGGTAGACGAAGTCTTTAACTACCTCAAAATTGTAGGTACCAACTTCCACAGTTGGTCCGAGCTCTATGGACGCTTTGCGCGTCGACACCATCAATTTGGTCTTTTCGCCGTTTACCGCCAGACCCACTTTCGCAGATTCTGCTTCGACCTTCCTAAAGGTATCAGTTACTTCCTTTACTGATCGTCCCATGATGTCTATGTCATCAGCATAGGCAAGTAACATGTGGCTATTGGTGTAAATTGTGCCATTTCTTTTGACATTTGCATCTCGTATTACCATTTCCAGCAAAATGTCGAATAGGTCACACGAAAGGCTGTCTCCTTGTCTGAAACCTCTTTTGGTACAAAATTCTTCGGAGAGGTTCTTTCCAATTTTAACTGAGGACCTAGTATCAGTTAAAGTCATCTTACAAAGCCGGATGAGCTTTGCGGGGATACCAAATTCAGACATTGCGTGGAATACCTTTGATCGGAGGGGACTGTCGAATGCTGCTTTATAATCGACAAAAAGGTGGAATATGTCGATCTGCATCTCTTGGGTCTTCTCTAGGATTTGCCGCAGGGTAAATATCTGGTCAATGGTGGACTTGCCAGGTCTAAAGTCACATTGGTATGGTCCAATTATTTCGTTGACCATTGGCTTTAGTCGTTCGCACAATATCCCTGAGACTATCTTATAGGTAATAGGGAGAAGACTTATGCCCCTATAGTTTGAGCATACAGTCTTATCTCCTTTCTTGTGGACGGGACATAGGATGCTCAGGTTCCAATCGTCGGGTACGCGTTCT
The DNA here is from genome assembly GCF_047663935.1 of Musca autumnalis. Classification (NCBI taxonomy): domain Eukaryota; kingdom Metazoa; phylum Arthropoda; class Insecta; order Diptera; family Muscidae; genus Musca; species Musca autumnalis. The sequence continues at coordinate 253,604,991 of NW_027411644.1, forward strand.
TCCTGCCAGATGGTGCTAACTAGCTGATGCATACACCTTATCAGCGCGTCGCCTCCGGTTTTAAACAGCTCGGCTGGTAAGCCATCGGCTCCTGCTGTTTTATTATTCTTCAGCCGGTTGATTGCTGTTTTTACCTCATCTTGGCCGAGCAGTATACATTCTATACCATCTTCTGGGATTGGATCTGTGGTATCATCGTCTTCGCTACTATTGGATACCAGCAGATTGGAGAAATGTTCCTTCCATATCCTGAGCACGCTATCTGTATCTGTTACCAGATTACCTTGCTCTATAGGAGGATGTGCCTGTACCAAAGCCATCTGTTTGATGTTTCACTCTTTGGTAGAATTTTCGGACTTCATTCTGGCTCCTGTACATCTCGATTTTTTCACACTCCCGCTTTTCCATTTCTCTCTTTTTCTTGCGGAAAAGACGTTTCTCCTCTCTCCTTTTCTCCCGGTATCTCTCTCGTGCGCTACGCGTTGCTACGGATTGTAAAGTAGTCCTATATGCCGCATTTTTCTCTTCGGTGGCAGCACGACACTCCTGATCATACCATGGATTCCTTGGTTGAGGTCTCTGGTATCCAAGTATGGATTTTGCGGCTGTTTGCATGGAGTGGGCAATATGTTGCCATTGTGTTGTTATGTTATCGGGACAAGGAGTGCTCGCGTTAAGCAATTGGGCTAGTTGAGTGGAATATGCTGTGGCTATCTGTTGTGTTTGCAGCCTATCGATGTCCAACCTCCGCGTTGAGTCTTTTCGTGCCTTATTTGCAACGTTTAGACGGGTACGTACCTTTGCTGCAACAAGGTAGTGGTCCGAATCAATGTTTGTGCCTCGGAAGGATCGTACATCCAACACGCTGGATGAATGTCTTCCATCTATTACAACATGATCAATTTGATTACTTGTTCTTTGATCTGGAGACAGCCAGGTGCCCTTATGAATATCGAGATGATTAAATCTGGTACTGCTAACTACCATGTTTTTTGCAGCTGCAAAGTCTATCAGCCTCATACCATTGTCAGATGTTTCACTGTGGAGACTGAATTTCCCGACTGTTGGGCCAAAGATATTTTCCTTTCCAATTTTGGCATTAAAATCGCCTAGAATGATTTTAATGTCATGGGCAGGGCAACGGTTTCTTCTAAGCGATCGTAAAATATATCTTTGGTCTGTTCGTCCTTTTCTTCAGTGGGAGCATGAGCACAAATAAAGCTGATGTTGAAGAATTTAGCTTTTATTCGAATTGCAGCAAGTCTTTCATTCACTGGGGTGAAGCTGGATACCAGATGTTTTAGTCTCCGACTAACTACGAATCCGCAACCAAACTCATGCTTTACGTCATGGCAGCTATAATTCAGTGCGTCACCTTTAGGTGTTGTTGTGACGCCTTTCCCAATCCATCGTATTTCCTGTATGGCAGTAATATCGGCCTTGTACTTTTCAAGTACGTCTGCCAATGCGAAGACTGCACCTTCTCTATAAAAAGTGCGAACATTCCAGGGGCAGATTCGCAGATCATGGTCCTTAAAATGCTTGTGGGGTTCGTCAACTTTAGAGGGGGTTGTTTTTCTTTCCTTTCGTTTTTTCATAGTAGGATGTTTTTTCTAGGGGAGGGTTACTAACCCGACGGCCAAACCCAAGTTTTTAACATTCTTATGGGTGAACGCGCGGCACATGTTAGCTCACTACCTTTAACGGGTGTTAAAGGCAGTTCCCCAGGTGACACCACGGGGAGGTCAGTGTCCACTTGAGATGAAAGAGGGACCAAGATAAATCCTGGGCTTTGCCATGTTAAAGACGGTCAAGACCGTTGCTTGGTATCATTCATCACCTACGTCAGAAATATAAATACAAATTTTTAAATCATTTTGTGCTTTCTTTCTTTTTGTAGAATTACCTTATATGTACGATTTTTATCTAATCGTAATTAAAAACTCATTCAAATATAATACATGGACATGATATTGTATATAAGTTATCCCCTTTTTGTCATAATAAATGTAGCTCCCAAGGAGACTCCACGATCAGGCATGTCTCCAATCGAGTAAAATAGAAACCACGACAAATCCAAGATTTCTATGATAAAGCCGATCTTTACAAAACTTTTTACCTTAGATAAATGGCACATTTTTACAGGTTCGAAATCTAAAGCGCAAAGGTAATGTACATATCTGGTGTTTAGGTGAGCTTATAACAATAAATTAATTTTTAACCGTTATGATTCTATATTAAAAACGTTAAAGTATTTCAAATAAATTTGGTTTGACAAATTTGAATGCAGTTGAACAAAAAAAGCATTTCCTCTGAGGTCAATAATTCATGGTATAAAACGGTATTAAGAATTTGCATATAAGTACGTCGCATGGCATTTGCCCATAACTCTTTTCAAAAAAAGCAATGCAAAGTGAAATGAAATGCAAATGAGAAATTTTGATGAAATGTAATTTTTAAATTAATTACTCAACTAATTGTTCATGTTTTAAAATTCTGGCTGCTGCAAAGTTGTTGTTAAGTGAAATATCAAATTGAATTTCATTTCAGTTGTGAAAATTTGTTCTAAACGTGAGGTCACGATTTTCTTTTGCAAGTGGAATGTGGAATTTAAAATGGGGACTTGTGATTTTTACGTTAAGCTTTTGTCCGCTTGGAGTGATACCTGCCAGCATAGATTTGATATCTGGCATTGGCAGCCGTTTGCAGAAAGGTGCTGAAATGTTGAGATACATGAACATGTCGGTGGATCCTTGTGAGGATTTTTATGAATTCACTTGCGGAAATTGGAATCGTTATCATTCGGCTGCGAAGGGAGATGCCACCCAGACTGGTTTCCTGGAAAATTTACAGAAATCATTGAGTGAAAAGTTGATGGAGATTTTGATAACCCCCGAAAGTGTGGACACTGCGGTGGATCGTACAGTAAAGGATTTCTATAGATCATGTTTAAATTTGGCGGCTTTGAAGAATAATTACCCTTTGAAACTAAGAGAATTAATTGGGGAATTTGGTGAAATGCCTGCTTTGGCGGGGGCGGCATGGCAGGAACAGCAATTCGATTGGCTTGAGACTGTGGCCAAGATAGCCTACAAATATGGCATTGGCATACTTACCCCGGCTGAGGTGAGCATTGATTTGGTTGATGGTAGTGTAAATCGTTTATATCTCAGAACGGCGGAATTATCGCTGGGCAGTAAGCATGTCTATTTAGATAAAAGTAATTCCCGACTTATTCAAGGTATAACAATTGTGGTATACTCACGGCTAATTGATTTTCTTGGCATGGATGTGGAATTGGCAAAGGCAACGGCCAAGGAAATTATTGATTTTGAAACAGCTTTGGCTCGTGGCATTGATGATGTCAACAGTGTAAGTGATTACAGGGAAGTGATAGCCCTGGATACCATAGAATCTTTACACCAAAAATATGCCGGTCATTTGGATATTAAGAAGTTAATGTATCTTTCCTTTGGCACCCTACCCAATCTGAGAGTGTATTCTAATCCAAAATATATCAGACATCTCATTCAACTAATGCAGGTTACACCGCGACGCACTGTGGCCAATTATATTTTTTATAAGCTCATTAGGAAATTCCTCGTTGAGGTGCCTATGACAGAACAAAAATTACAAGAAAACTGCCTCAAAGGTATGAAACCGCGATTCTTTAAAATATTTGACAACATCATGTATCGTCGCTTTATGTCACGGGAAATTGAGCAGGGCATCCACAGTATGTGGCAGGAGATAAAGCACACCTTTACGCAAAACTTGGCCTCAGACAAATATCAATGGATCGATGGCCTCACTCGTCTCTATGCGATAGAAAAGGTGAAAGCCATGAAAATGGACATTGTCTCTTACAAAGATTATGATTTTCAGGCGGTGTTTGGTGATTTGCAGGTAAACAATCATGATTATGTGGAAAACCTAAAAGCCCTATATGCGTTGGCTTCGAAAAATCATCGGGAATCCATAACCAAACCCCCCAAACCCACTGAATTGGGAGAAGAACTTTCCACCTCACCAGCCAATATTCTCAATGAAAATATGGTAAAAGTCCCAGTTTCTATGTTGCAACCCTATCAGGTTTGGTCCACCCAATTTCCCAATGCTTTTAATTATGCCGTCTTGGGATCATTACTTTCCCATGAACTGATACATGGTTTTGATGATGCTGGAAGGGGTTATGATGTGAGCGGCAAACCTCTACAATGGTGGGATCTGCTCTCTTCAATTTACTTCAAAGAACGTTCGCAATGTTTCAATGAACAATATCACGGCTATATCTTTCAAAATCGCCAACTACCTTATGGGGATCAACATGAAAATATTGCTGATAATGGTGGTGTACGCTTAGCCTATAATGCCTATTTGAATTGGTATCGTGAGACCTTACAGAAACAACCTCATCAGATATCGGAAACAATGCCAGGTCTTGATTTTAGTGATAAGAAATTATTTTTCATTAGCTATGGCCAATTGTGGTGTGGTGACATTAATCCGCTGATACGTCAATACCAGGAGTCAACAGATGCCCATGTTCCAGATAAGTTTCGAGTTATTGGCCCCCTTTCAAATTTTGATGAATTTTCGAACGTGTTTCAATGTCCTCCCGGTAGCGGCATGAATCCCCTAAAGAAATGTGAAATTTATTAAGTTTCTGTTTATAATATTTAAGTTGAAAATGTTGCCATTTTTATTGTTGTTGTTTTGTTATTTTATTGTTAATAAATTAAAATGAATTTTTTAAGAGATTGTTTTATTGATGTAAAATACGGACGCCTCCTTGGGGCAGTGGTAAGCACTGCACGCGAAATGCACGGATTCGGCCACACAGCATCAAAAAAATATTTTATTAACGGTGGCAAACACCTCTCAGCGTAATCCAGCATACATTTCCTGAGTCATATAAATATTTTCTACAAGTGGTGCCGTTACACGGAGGAAAAAACGCCTCTCTAACATATGTCCTAAACATATTTTGCAGCAAACATATATTTGTTTGCAATCAGTCCCAAAAATAACATATATCTTGGTCCTGCAAACAAATTATATGTTTTGGTGCAAAGAAATACAAAGAAATACAGTCGGCAAAGCCGACTGATGCTTTTTTACTGGTTTTCTATGCCTTTCAATAAAACACCACCATTTATAAATGTGTGTACATGTTAGAGATAGCCAGTGGGCGCTTTCTGAGAGCAAGGAAGCGTAAATGTCAATGTGAGCAAGGGAGCGTAAATGTCAATGTGAAACACATTGAAATGTATGCTCACTTGCTCTCAGCAAGCGCTCACTGGCTATCTCTAACATGTACACACATTTATAAATGGTGGTGTTTTATTGAAAGGCATAGAAAACCAGTAAAAAAGCTTCAGTCGGCTTTGCCGACAGAGATATACCATCAGCCTGTATATATTGAAAAAAATTTTTCCCAAAAAAACGTATATATTTAGGGGTTTTTAAAAATTTTGGGCATTTGAGCCGACAAAAATGTTCATTAGGATCAGAGATCAAAAGTTTTGCGAAGGAGATACTAAAAGGAATGGATCTACAGTGACCATTATGGAAGTGGATCTCCAGCCACTACATATGGTGCCATAGGGGGTTTTTACACCCTTCGCGATGTTTGTTCAAGAAGTATGAACTTGCCCCTGAAAAAACGTTTACCATCGTAATTGAGGCAGCGAATGCACAACAAAAATCAAAGTGATTCGATAGCAGGTCTTAAAGTGAACTTATCCGAAATTTTGTGTGGGTGGTACCGGATGGAGTGGACAAATATAGTACATATTTTAACCTGATCTATATCTAGCAGATATATTAGGGTGTGTACAGTATGGACCAATTCGGCCACTCCCTTCAAGAGATACCGTATGAACAAATTTTCCGAACATTTTTGAACTTTTGTGGGGGAGGTACCTGAAGGAGTGGACCGATATGGTTTATCTTCAAACTTAAACTATGTTTGGACAAAATATTACTAAGGCCAAATTTTGGACCGAATCGGCAGATCCGATCGAGAGTTATCTTGCGCTCCAACCACCTCACACGGTGTCATAGGGGTTTTTTTGCAACTTTCAGGCTATTTTCTCAGGAAGTATGGACTTGCGCCTAATGAAACTTGTATCGTCGCATGGAGGGCAGTGAATACAAGTTGCTTAAACAAAAATTAGAGCGATTCGAGAGATGGCTCTATTGAAACATTATCTAAGTCTGGTACACATTTTACGATGGGCAAAGTATGGACCAAATCGGTTACTCCCTTCAAAAGTTATCGTGTGCACAAATTTTCCGAACATTTTCGAACTTTTGTGGGGGAGGTACAGGAAGGAGTGGACCGAGTTTGGGCAAAATATTACGAAAGTCAAAATTTGAACCGAATCGGTTCATCCGTTCGAGAGTTATCGTGCGCACCAGCCAGCCAGCCAGCCAGACAGATGGACAGACAGACAGACGGACGGACATTGCTAAATCGACTTCAAATTGACTGAAACCCATTTCGTCCAAACATACTTGGGGTCTAAAACCATTACTTCGATGAGGCACATTTTGCCCGTATGAAAGTGTATATACGTGTACCCTCGTTAGCATACATGCTGAGGGTATAAAAGCAAAAGCGCAACAGATACATAGGTACATGAAAAATTCCAAAGAAAGACAAAACAGACTATAATAAAATAAAATAAAAATAGGTAAGAAATTTTTTTAAGTTAAACGGTTTTATGTTAAACATACATTGCAATGTTTAAGATAAATGTACTAAAAACCAAAAAATAATAAAATAGATACAGTCGTGGGAATTATAAACATATGCATAGACTAGACTAAAATAAAACCGTGGGGTACGTCAATTGTCTACAATCGTTGATTAAAATGTTTGTTTTGTAATGTTACACTATAATTAGGCAGTTGTTCAACCGACAACGATGGACGTGTGATAAGTAGGGCTAGAATGTGGAAACAAGCTAGAGCAAGCTCGATAATAAGCGAGTTTTAGGGTTTCATAGTGGTGAGCGAGTAGTACTTTGTCGATTAAAGACAAACTACGAGCAGTGAAACGCTTCCTCGCCAGGCAGCAGTGTGAATGTCCAACGATAAACTAGTTGAAACATCTCTTTTATTTACATGGAGTGAATAACTATTGGAATTTCCATGAGCAAGAAATAGAAAGTAATTTCCTCACCGTCTGCGGGCCAACTGCCTAACGACGAATTAAACGATTCTTCTATCGCACATTAAGTCGATAATTTGTAGACAATTGACGTGCCCCACGGTTTTATTTTAGTCTAGTCTATGCATATGTTTATAATTCCCACGACTGTATCTATTTTATTATTTTTTGGTTTTTAGTACATTTATCTTAAACATTGCAATGTATGTTTAACATAAAACCGTTTAACTTAAAAAGTTTTTTTACCTATTTTTGTTTTCTAGTTTTTAGTTTTTATTTCGCATTCTGTTTAATTCGTTTAGTGCTTCATTATTGCAAGGTTTCTTGCCCGTTAGTTTATTGCAGTCCAACTCCTCTATACGTAGTCCCTGCAAAAATCTTACTCTACTAAGAGCCACGTAGGCTTGACCTTCTTCAAACAGTTTCGCACCTAAGTATACGACTGCGTGATCCACAGTGCTGCCCTGCATTTTATGTATAGTAGAAGCCCATGATAGTATTAAAGGCAACATTCTTCTTTCAGCCGTCCCGTAATTGTACTTAGCTGGAATCTGTATGGCTTTCGGGTGTATAGGATGTACTGTATAGTGCACTGTATTTTTCTTGTCAAGCCCTTTTATTTGATACCCATATTGGTGGGATTGATAAAAAAATTGTTATCAGCCATTTGGTAGCGGCGGCCATCTTAGATTTCAATTTTGCATAGTAAATTGTATTCTACTTGTTGAGACCTTTCATTTGATACCCATTTTGAGGGGATTGATAAAACCTACGTTATCCGCCATTTTGTAGCGGCCGCCATCTTGGATTTAAATTTTTTATAGTATATTGTATTCTGCTTGTTGGGCCCTTTCATTTGATACCCATATTGATGGGATTGATAAAACCTACGTTATCCGCCATCTTGGATTTCAATTTTTTATAGTATATTGTGTTCTGCTTGTTGAGCCCTTTCATTTGATACCCATATTGATGGGATTGATAAAACCTACGTTATCCGCCATCTTGGATTTCAATTTTTTATAGTATATTGTATTCTGCTTGTTGAGCCCTTTCATTTGATACCCATATTGATGGGATTGATAAAACTTACGTCATCCGCCATTTTGTAACGGCCGCCATCTTGGATTTCAATTTTTTATAGTATATTGTATTCTGCTTGTTGAGCCCTTTCATTTGATACCCATATTGATGGGATTGATAAAACCTACGTTATCCGCCATTTTGTAGCGGCCGCCATCTTGGATTTAAATTTTTTATAGTATATTGTTGTTGAGCTTGTTGAGCCCTTTCATTTGATACCCATATTGATGGGATTGATAAAACCCACGTTATCGGCCATTTTGTAGCGGCCGCCATCTTCAATTTATAATGATAACTAGCAAATGCCCGCTACTTCGTATGCGGAAAGGAAACGAAATATATATAAACAATATTTAATACGGGAATGGTGAATACTGGAGATTCTGTTGTACTAAGACCTATTTTATTACCAATATTTTTTCGATTGTAGTCAGAATTAAAAAAAAAAAAATCTGCCGTATCGCATCCCTACACATCTACCATATTTTTATTACGAATTTCCAAAACTATTGCAAATTTCAGATTTGACTCCTGGTTTTACCTCTTCACTAACACAGCATTCCCTTCCAGTACGAATTTCCAAACACTTAACTTTATCTCACCCCTTCACAACAACAATCACGCACATTCACAATTCAAGGTTCTAGCTTTAGCGGTTTCGCCCAGAACCCGAATAGGTCCGTTAAATTTTCGGCGTTCAAAATGGCCATAAAAATCCACGTTTTCGTATATCCCCATATAACGGTACCCCTCGACTAAGTGTATTTTAAAAGAAGAACAAATGTATGTTGTCCAATTTTCTTTAAATTTGGACCTTGAATACTCAGAGGATATAAAAGTTTAATTTAAAAAATCTCCACTTCAGTCCACGTTTATTAGAAGAGATATTTTGAAGATTTAGAGTATTTTGAAAATCTTCTGCACATTTTCCAACCGAAATTCGGAATTTGTGGCATGAAAGGTTAGAAAACTTCTTTACAAAAAATTGTACTTAATGTGCACGGGTATGTCAACCGTATATAACGGAAAATTTTTTGAAGGCATTTCAATTTAGGATTTTTTAATATCAGGGGGGTAAATACCTTCTAGTTAACAAAATTGTCGCATTGGACCACGTTTTCAAATTTACATACCAAAGCGGTCAGAACAAAAAAAAAACATTTTTTGAAAAGATACTTCACGTTTGACTACTTAATTTCAGTACATTTTTTACAAACTCCTTGGCGTTAACATCAAATCAATGGAACAATATGCAGTACAATTTTTCAAACTCACCAAATATATTCAACAAATATTTTTCCATTTCGTATTTTTTGTACAAATAGCGTATTTCCAAATTATATAATCCCAGTTTTGTTCCTACACCCAACACCAAATTTAGTACCTTAACTATTTAAAATGGTTTTGGTACCAACATGTTACCCAACTTATCGTACACATAGGTAAACGTTTTCAAAATGACTTCCTTATATTCAACATATATCCTAACCCCAATTCACTTTTCCAGTTTTACCAGTTCACCTGAAACCCATTTGGGGACTATTTAGTAGTTTTTGTATAAATAAGTACGAATTTTCAAAACCTCCTCCCTACCTCCACTCTAAACACCAATTGCTAATCTAATACCGAATTTCAAAATTCCAGTTCTACCCTTTACAAAATCAAAATTGTACAAAATTCTATACCATATAGCAAATACCAAAAGGTACCAAATTTTGTACCATTTAGCACTTTTCGTACACGATTTCCAATGTAGTTCCATTTAGCACTTTCCCATAAGTACGAATTTCCAAAACTACCTCAATCCTACACTCGAACAATAATCTGTTCACGCAAATACAAATTATAGCGAATGTCGTACCATTTAGTATAGCTTCGTGCACATTAGTACGATTTTCCAAAGCTACCTCCATATCTCAATTCTATATTCCAACAGTAATCTTAATTCCAAATTTCAGGATTCCAGCTCTTCAAATCCATATCATACTAAACTCACTACCATTTAGGACTTTTCGACCTTTGGTACATCATTCTTACCCCCATTCCAAATTTCAATATTCCGGCCCTATTCGTTAACCCATATCCAAATTGTACTATATTTAGTACCATTTAGTATTTTTCGTATAATTTTAATTCGAATTTCCAAAAACCTTTCATTTTTACTCTCCATCAGTGACCTTCATTCAAATTTCAGGATTCCAGCTCTATTCGTTCACCCAAATCCAAATTGTACTAAATTTAGTACCATTTAGTACTTTTCGTATTTACAAAAACCTTTCATTGTTACTCTTCATCAGTGACCCTCATTCTAAATGTCTGTATTCCAGTTCAATCCGTTCACCCAAATCAAAATTGTTCTACATTTAGTACCATTTAGTACTTCTCGTGCACTTATGGTTCGAATTTCTAAAAACCTTTCATTGCTACTCTCCATCAGTGACCCTCATTACAAATTTCAGGATTCCAGCTCAATCTGTTCACCCAAATCCAAATTGTACTAAATTTAGTACCATTTAGAACTTTCCCTGCACTTATAGTTCAAGTTTCCAAAAACCTTTCATTGTTAGTCTCCACCAGTGACCCTAATTTCAAATTTCAGGATTCTAGTGCCATCCGTTCACCCAAATCCAAATTGTACTAAATTTAGTACCATTTAGTACTTTTCTTACCCTTATAGTTCGAATTTACAATCCCACGGCAGCGGATTCTTTCGTACCGGACTGACCCGAAACCATTGTGTTTCGGCCAGCGGCTGCCAACCCAGCAAAAAACCTATGCTTATACGTAGGTTTCTAGCTGCTACAACAACAACAACAAATTTACAAAAACCTTTCATTGTTACTCTTCATCAGTGACCCTCATTCCAAATTTCTGCATTCCAGCTCAATCCGTTCACCCAAATAAAAATTGTACTAAATTTAGTACCATTAAATATTTTTCGTACCCTTACAGTTCGAATTTCCAAAAAAATTTCATTGTTACTCTTCATCAGTGACCCTCATTCCAAATGCCTGTATTCCAGCTCTATCCGTTCACCCAAATCCAAATTGTACTAAATTTAGTACCATTTAGTACTTTTCGTACCCTTATAGTTCGAATTTACAAAAACCTTTCATTGTTACTCTTCATCAGTGACCCTCATTCCAAATGTCTGTATTCCAGCTCAATCCGTTCACCCAAATCAAAATTGTACTAAATTTAGTACCATTTAGTACTTTTCGTACCCTTACAGTTCGAATTTCCAAAAACCTTTCACTGTTACTCTTCATCAGTGACCCTCATTCCAAATGCCTGTATTCCAGCTCTATCCGTTCACCCAAATCCGAATTGTACTAAATTTAGTACTTTTCGTGCACTTATGGTTCGAATTTCTAAAAACCTTTCTTTGCTACTCTCCATCAGTGACCCTCATTACAAATTTCAGGATTCCAGTTCAATCCCTTCACCCAAATCCAAATTGTACTAAATTTAGTACCATTTAGCACTTTTCGTACCCTTGTAATTCGAATTTCCAAAAACCTTCCTTTATTTACTCTCCATCAGTGACCTTCATTCCAAATTTCAGGATTCCAGCTCTATTCGTTCACCCAAACCCAAATTGTACTAAATTTAGTACCATTTATTACTTTTCGTGCACTTATGGTTCGAATTTCTAAAAACCTTTCCTTGCTACTCTCCATCAGTGACCCTCATTACAAATTTCAGGATTCCAGCTCAATCTGTTCACCCAAATCCAAATTGTACTAAATTTAGTACCATTTAGTACTTTTCGTACCCTTGTAATTCGAATTTCCAAAAACCTTTCATTTTTACTCTTCATCAGAGATCCTCATTCCAAATTTCAGGATTCCAGCTCTATCCGTTCACCCTAATCCAAATTGTACTAAATTTAGTACCATTTAGTACTTTTCGTACCCTTATAGTTCGAATTTACAAAAACCTTTCATTGTTACTCTTCATCAGTGACCCTCATTCCAAATGTCTGTATTCCAGCTCAATCTGTTCACCCAAATCAAAATTTTACTAAATTTAGTACCATTTAGTACTTTTCGTACCCTTACAGTTCGAATTTCCAAAAACCTTTCATTGTTACTCTTCATCAGTGACCCTCATTCCAAATGTCTGTATTCCAGCTCTATCCGTTCACCCAAATCCGAATTGTACTAAATTTAGTACCATTTAGTACTTTTCGTGCACTTATGGTTCGAATTTCTAAAAACCTTTCTTTGCTACTCTCCATCAGTGACCCTCATTACAAATTTCAGGATTCCAGTTCAATCCCTTCACCCAAATCCATATTGTACTAAATTTAGTACCATTTAGCACTTTTCGTACCCTTGTAATTCGAATTTCCAAAAACCTTTCTTTTTTACTCTCCATCAGTGACCTTCATTCCAAATTTCAGGACTCCAGCTCTATTCGTTCACCCAAACCCAAATTGTACTAAATTTAGTACCATTTATTACTTTTCGTGCACTTATGGTTCGAATTTCTAAAAACCTTTCTTTGCTACTCTCCATCAGTGACCCTAATTTAAAATTTCAGGATTCTAGCTCCATCCGTTCACCCAAATCCGAGTTGTACTAAATTTAGTACCATTTAGTACTTTTCGTACCCTTATAGTTCGAATTTACAAAAACCTTTCATTGTTACTCTTCATCAGTGACCCTCGTTCCAAATGTCATTATTCCAGCTCAATCCGTTCACCCAAATCAAAATTGTACTAAATTTAGTACCATTTAGTACTTTTCTTACCCTTGTAGTTCGAATTTCCAAAAACCCTTTGGTACATCTTTCTAGCTCTCCATCAGTTACCCCCATTCCAAATTTCAGAATTCTAGCTCTTACCGTTTGCCTAATACAAAGGGTACCATATTTAGTACCTTTTAGTACTTTTCGTACACTTCTAGGTCGAATTTCCAAAAACCCAGCCTTATCTCACCCCTACACACCAACAGCAACCTACACTCAAAATTTCAACTTTCTAGCTTCAGCGGTTTCGTCTGGGCGCTGATGAATCAGTCAGTCAATCAGTCAGTCAGTCAGTCAGTCACTCACCTCACTACTCTTTTATATATATAGATGAATAAATATAATTGTATTGTCACCAAAATCCAAAGTGTATACAAAATTTCAGATTAATCGGTTGACAGGAAGAGGGTGAAATTTGAATTACTAAATTTGACCCAAGAATAAATAATAAATAAAAAAAAAACAAACGGGGTGAGCTAAATAAAACCATTTAAAAACTGAATGAAATAACCTATAAAAAGTCGCACTTTTAAAAAGAAAAAAAAAAAATTATACAGAAACATCGTTGAACGCTTCTCCTTAGTTGTGAAATAAAACACATTTTCTTCAAAGTTGAAATCATCAGCGGGAAATTGGCATCTGGAATCAAATGATTATATAATGTAATAAATAGGTACATCCATATTTCAAATATACATATGTGTATGTATATGAAAAATGTATTGATGTAATAACCAATATCCCATCCAGCGTTTTTTGAAAATTTTAATCAAATTCGAGTCTTTTTTGATCCGACTGCACGATTAAAAAGCTGGAATATGAGCTCATTTTCTGATCATAAATGACTCCTTTGTCGGGAGGAAAACGTAACCTCAGGCGACTCTTATAAACAAATCACAAATGAGTCTTCCTCTGCACTAGTTTCGTGTCATTTTTGCTCATTTTCTGATGGTATATAAAGTCTTTTTCGAGTCGTATTTCAATCATTTATTGGTGATTTGTTGATTAATTTGGGGTTCTTTTTTCGAGTCTTTTTTGAGTCATGTTTATAATCGTTTATGAGTCTTTAGGGAATCATTTATGAGTATTTTTATTAGACGAAAACATTAAAAGAATTTTCTTTTTATTCTTCTTTGTTTCTTGTTCCTTTCCTTTGTTTTGTTGTGTTGTCTTTTCTGCTTTGCTATGACTTTTAATTATCCCCTTTACCTGTACATGTGTTGTGTTTGTCTATACTCTTAATATTATACGTTACATTTATATCAAAGTTTTGTAGAAAATGTATATGAGAATTATTTACAACAAAACAAAAATAAAACAAAACAATCAGTTTTTAATCACCTATCTGTTCAAAATATGATCAGAAGATACATAATTATAATCACTTTTCAAACACCTGCATGACCCTTTTTTTAATTAAGCATTTTTCAATCTTCATGCAGATCGAAATGTGACAATAAATAACGAAAAAATAGTCACATCTTAAACGCCTCAATGATTCATTTGCGATTGCTACACATTTGTTGTTGTATTTTAAATTGAACTCTTTTTAATCATTACAGGGAGTCACTTTTAAGTCCCTTGATCACCAAAGGGACTCTAAAAAGACTCCGAAATGTGATTTTTGAAAAAACAATCTTCCAAATGCTATCTGGGATAAAATAAAATTTCTTCCTTGTCCAATAAAATATTTCCATTCACCTTTTTGATCCAATTATAAAATGTATTGGACGTTAAATTACTAAAATGCACAATTTCAAGACAAAACACCGATTTTTTCACTCACTTTACCGTCTTTACTCAACGATTGTCTCAAATAAATTAATACAATTTCTTTTCTTTTCCTATTCGCTTGCTACGTTGCTTAACAACAACAAAGCATGAAACATTCGTGTTTTACTCATACACATCACAAAATTTCTGGGTCTCCTATTACACCATACACACAGCACTTTATTATAAACCAGCATTCCGCAGCTGCGAGAGCTCTGTTGTTACTCTCTTTGATAAAAACCCTCTCCACGCATAAAAAATATGTTTTAACATAAAAATATGTTGGTACCCAAACATATAAAATTGAGATATGTTACAAAATGTTGCAAATATATATTTTTTTGGACTCAAACAAAAAAATATTTGTTTGGATCCAAACATATTTCTAACATATATTTTTCTGCGTGTAGACACGCCGTTCGGCATCGCTATATAAAGAAGGACATATGTATATATCACGAGCTAATGTGAATCAGGGTGCACTCATTAATATGACAGAAATCTCCCCAGTACCTTCGAGAACGTTAATGGGGGAAAATATCGATGTATATTAGGGTGCTGACATTTCGGTTTGTATACCCTCCACCATAAAATGGAGGGTATAATTATATTATCTAGAGTCAGTAGCCTTGAAAAAAAATCGCCTTCATACGGGCCGGAACGAGGAAATGTCATGTAAACTACTTATTAAGTTGTATATTCGATGAAAAATGCATTAAATGTACTTAATACTAAACAATGAACGATATCCCAAGGTTATTATTATTGGTTATTATTTGAGTTATTTGAACTAAAATCAAATAGTTTGATGGGTTATGTATACTTTTCGGTGTTGTGAAGATTGAATTTCTTCAATTGCAATAATTAAACGGATTAGATCAAAATGATTTTGTGCAATTGTTATTGGCAATTGGTCACCAGTTGTTGCTTTAAAAATCCCAGCCATTTATTCTAAACTACATTTTCTTAAGGCGTACAGTATGCAAAGTTCATATTCGAACACCCCTCAAAAATGAATAAAATCGTTATTTATTCCAAATTGTTTATACAAATATGAAACAATTGATGGAAATTACTATAAGGAAAAAAAGATTTAAAAATAACAAAACAAATTTTAAATATATTCCCTCATTTTATTTATGGATGTTATTTAAGGCTTTTTTTCCTAGATCGACTCTAGTATGGAATTCGATCTATGGACCCCTAGTTTCATGCACGACTACAAAGCAACAGACGTTTCGGAAGTCAGCCAATATTCGATGTCTCATATGAAAATAAATGTTGCCAGCGTTTGTAAATGCAACGAAACGTAATCCGGGCTTAGGCAACGTAAAGACATTTTTTGGGTTTTACGTCGTACAAATCGCAACTTCCTTCAAAATTTGGTTTAAAATGTATTGTAATTTTAGAATGCAGTTTTGAAAATCATGTTATATCAAAACATATCGGAAATTATGAGGAGTAATAGATTTTTAAGGACGAACCTTTCCTCTAAAATAATCATGCTAACGAGAGTATATACACTTTTATACAGGCAAAATGGTTTCAGACCCCAAGTATGTTCGGACGAAATCCGTTTCAGACAATTTAGAGTCGATTTAGCAATGTCCGTCCGTCTGTTTGGCTGGTGCACACGAACCTCTCGAATGGATCAACCGATTCAAACCAAATTTTGGGTATCGTAAAATTTTGCCTAAACTTAGTTTAAGTTCGAAGATGGGTTATATCGGTCCACTTCTTCGGGTACCTCCTCCATAAAAGTTCGAAAATGTTCGGAAAATTTTTGTGCACGATAACTCTTGACGGGAGTAAGCGATTTAGTCCATATCCTGAAAGTTCTACCAGACTTAGATGAGGTTTCGATGTGGACTCAATCGGTCCAATCCTTCCGAAAAGTTCAGGTTAGGGCCAGCTCTCGAATCGTTTTGATTTTTGTTGTAACAACTTGTATTCACTCCCCCCCCCATACGACCGTACAAGTTTCATTAGGGAGAAACCCATACTTTCTGACAAAATAGCCTGAAAGTTACAAAAACCCCTAATACACCGTGTGTAGTTGTTGGAGCGCAAGACAACCCAGCCAAAATTCGGATCCATTAGTCATTACGTAACCCATTACAAGGTAATGTAAACAAGCTTCTTTTCCCATTACAAGTAATCTGAAAAGTAATGGGATACTTCTTAAAAAAATTACAAGGCAAACCTACTTACTTTGCTCCTCACTAAGTAATGAGGACGGTGGCACAGTGAGTGTGTGTCCGACTATAAATCCTAGGGTTGTGTGTTCAACGCTCACTGTCGGCACGAGAGTTTTTTTAATTAAAAAATAACAGTTCGTGGTGCACATGTGCACTGCACATTTAAGTTCTTAAGCAACCCTTAATGTTCGTGTGCGTGGCATAGTATGTAGTGTCTTTGGCTAGAAATCAGAGGGTTCGTGTGTTCAACTCGCACAGCAAGCGAAATAAAATAAAGTAAAATAAAAGTAAGAAGTGTGTGAAATTAAAAAAATCTCTACATCAACTGTTCTAAAAATAGAATTTTTTCAACTTACTTTACAACTTCTAGTGGCCACAGAATAACTGGTTATTCTAGTGGTCATAAAATAACTACAAACTGAGTGCGACATGCCCTTGTAAAAATAATGGTGAAGAAAGGGGGTTTGCGAGTAGTTACGGCTGCCAAAAATCCCTTACAAAACCCATGATTTTGGAAGGACTTTTTTTGCTGGGAACTCTCGAATGGATCTGCCGATGCGGGCCAACATTTGGTCTTCGTAATATTTGACCCAAGCTTAATTTAAGTCCAAAGATAATCCTTATCGGTCCACTCCTTCAGTACCTTCCCCACAAATGTTCAAAAATGTTCGGAAAATTTGCACGTACGTTAACTTTTGAAGGGAGTGACCGATTTGTTCCATACTTTACACATCCTAATGTATCTACCTGCTCTTGAATTTTTGTTGAAGCAACTTGCATTCACTGACCCCGTTTACGATGGTACAAGTTTTTTCAGGGGTACTTTCCAATTACTTTGATTTTTGTTGATGCAACTTGCATTCACTGACTCCCTTTACGACGGTAGAAGTTTTTTCAGGGGCAAGTAAATACTTCCTGAGAAAATAGCCCGAAAGTTGTAAAAATCCCTTTAGCTCGATGTGTAGTGGCTGGATCGCACTAAAGCACTCGAACTCGAAATTTGGACTTCGTCATATTTTGTCAAAGGGTGCCACCGTGATGCAATGGTATGCACACCCGCCTTGCACACATAAGGTCGTGGGTTCGATTCCCCGGTCATGCAACACCAAAACACTTTTCAACGTGGCAAAATACCCCTCAGTAATGTTGGCGGCATTTCCTGAGTATTTCTGCCATGTAAAAAGTCGTGTCTTAGACACGCCGTTCGGACTCGGCGATACACTGTAGGTCCCATATCATTGAGCTAATATGAATCGGGGTGCACTCATTGATTTGAGAGAAAAAATTTTACCAATTTTGTCCAAATTTCGATCTTCTAATATGTTGTCCAAATTTAGTTTAACTTCTAAAATGTTTAACTTAAGGTACCTCCCCTGCAAAAGTTCAACATTTTTGTTTAAGTGCAGTTTAGGGTCTGTTCGAAGATCCTTTGGAAATGTATACCGATGCTATTCGTTGTGGTCCTGTTTACAGCGATATTATGTTTTCCGTGGACAAGTTTGTGCTTTCTGACATACCAATCCAAATGTTATACGATGACCCAGTGAAATGACTAGTAGGTGCGAGATCTACCGAAAAGATATGACTTCAAAATAAAATCCACTATGTTGGTCCATTCCTTCAAGTACTTCCTTCGCAACACTTTTGAACTTTAATCCTAATCCACATTTTTGTCTGTAAGTTCAAATGTCGATCTGTCCATATATGAAAGTTTCTCTGTCGGCAAATCCG
Organism: Musca autumnalis; assembly: GCF_047663935.1. Classification (NCBI taxonomy): domain Eukaryota; kingdom Metazoa; phylum Arthropoda; class Insecta; order Diptera; family Muscidae; genus Musca; species Musca autumnalis. Next base: position 253,623,705 of record NW_027411644.1, read on the forward strand.
ACTGATACTTTTTTACTTGTTTTGTATAAAGATGTAGCAGCGTCAACTGGGTGACGTAGGGGATGAATGATACCAAGGAACGGTCTTGACCGGCTTTAACATGGCAAAGCCCAGGACTTATCTTGGTCCCTCATTCATCTCAAGTGGACACTGACCTCCCCGTAGTGTCACCTGGGGAGCTGCCTTTAACGCCCGTTAAAGGTAGTGAGCTAACATGTGCCGCGCGTTCAGCCATAAGAACGATAAAAACTTGAGTTTGGCGTTGGGCTAGTAACTCACCCCGACAAAACACCGCCTACTTTGCAGCGGCAAAGAACATGGTAGTTAGCAGCACCAGATTCCCACACCTCGACATACACAAGGCTACATGGATATCGCCGGATGGGAAAACAAAAAATCAGATTGATCATGTTGTGATAGATGGAAGACTCTCGTCCAGTGTGTTAGATGTCCGATCGATTCGAGGTGCGAACATCGATTCGGACCATTTCCTTGTAGCAGCCAAGGTACGCACTCGCCTTAATGTTGCGGCAAAAGTGCGATTTAACACAGGACGGAAGCTGGATGTCGAGAAGCTGCAAACACAACAGATAGCACAAGCATATTCCGCTCAACTGACTCACATGCTGGAAAACAGCACTCCTTGTCCCGATAATGTAGAAGCACTTTGGCAAAGAATAGCCCACTTCCTTCAGACTGCCGCAAAAACCATACTTGGGTACCAAAAACCTCCACCTAAAAATTTATGGTACGATCAGGAGTGTCGTAAAGCTACAGAAGAAAAGAACGCGGCATATAGAGCAACACTGCATTCAGTAGCAACACGAAGAACGAAAGAAACTTATCGGGAGAAGAGGAGAGAGGAAAAGCGTATTTTCAGGAGAAAAAAGAAGGAGCAAGAAAAACGTGAGCGTGAGAAACTCGAGATGTTCAGGAGTCAGAATGAAGTCCGAAAATTTTACAAGAGTGTAAAACACCAGACTGAATGATATGGTGCAGGCACATTCTCCTGCAAAGATGACCAAGGGAATCTGGTAACTGATACAGATAGCGTACTGAGGATCTGGAAGGAGCACTTTATGAAGCTTTTGGTATCGAATATGGATGGCGATGAAGATACCCCAGAACCAATCGCAAATGACAATGTTGAATGTCTACCACCTAGCCAAAGCGAGGTTACGAGTGGTTAAAACCCATGGTCAATGAAATAATCGGGTCATACCAATGCGGTTTTAGACCTGGTAAGTCGACAATTGACCAAATCTTCACACTGCGCCAAATATCGGAGAAGACCCACGAAAGACAGATCGACACATACCACCTATTCGTCGACTATAAGGCCGCGTTCGACAGCCCAATTAGAGCAAAGGTGTTTCAAGCCATGTCTGAGTTTGGCATCCCTGCAAAACTATCGTGTGACCTATTTAATATCCTACTGGAAAAGGTCATACGAGATTCGAATATATATACGGCCAGAGACAAAAACAGCACGAAATACAATAAAGATGTAATGTTGCTTGCATACGAAGATGACATAGACATAATAGGTAGATCAGCGCGAGCCGTAACAGCCACCTTTGAAAAATTGAAAAAGAGTCTGCCAAAGTGGGTCTGGCAGTCAACGGCGATAAGACGAAGTTTACGCTATCAACACGCAAGTCGTCCAGTAGACTCGGACCAACTGTGGATGTTGATAATTATAAATTTGAGATAGTAAATGACTTTATCTACCTCGGCACCGCCATAAATAAAACCAACAATATAAGCCTTGAAATAAAGAGAATAATAATATTGGCCAACAGATGCTACTATGGTCTAAATAAACAGTTTAAAAGCAAAACCACCTCTCGTCAAACAAAACTTACACTTTACCGGACACTGATACTACCCGTGCTTATGTATGGATCTGAAGCATGGGTACTTGCGAAAGCAGATGAGGCAGAACTTGGTGTGTTTGAGAGAAAAATTCTTCGAAAGATGTATGGACCAATATGCGTTGAAGGTGAATACCGACGTCGTATGAACCACGAGCTATACCAGCCGGTCGACATCGATATAGTAAAACGTATCGAACTACAACGATTGCGTTGGTTTGGCCATGTCAGCAGGATGGATAAAGATGCCCCCGCCAAAAAGGCATTTGAATACGAGCCACTCGACGGTATACGCCCCAAGGGAAGGCCAAAACTCTGATGGAAAGACCAAGTTGAAGAAGATATCACAAAACATGGCGTCCAAAATTGAAGAAGTAAGGCAAACGATCGGTGCGTTTGGAAATCTATTCTAGTATAAAAGCCATCTAAGTAAGCAGCGTCAACTCCATTTCAAGAAATTGCAGAGATAGTTCGTTCCAACAAGTAATGTATGTGTAGAAAGAGTTTTTTCTACTACGAACCCTATTAAAATATAAGTGTTTAGGTGAGGGAGGGGAAATCCATAGGTTTCTTCGATAGTTCAACGATAGCTCAGGTTACCGAATGGTGAGCAGTGGAGGGAGAAAAGAACAAGTGAAATTAAAACAACCAGTATTAATTCTTAATATAAAATAATAATTGGCTTTATTGAGTTAAAGTATGTTCTTTTCTAATACAACAACAAAATTACCTTTGTAATTTGGGGTGGCGACAGAGGCCTTTGAGCTTTCGCTTTCAATTCTAGACGACAAGTGAACGCAGAGGTTCTTGCAAACAAGGATTGCAGTGATCGCAGAGGATCGTTGTCGTTTTCTACTACATTTACAATTAATTTCCTGTGAGAGCAAGAGTATCAAAGTGAGCGAAACAACAACAACCGCCGCCCGTTGGCATCAACACTCTACGGTCTCCGCAGAGGGAACTTGCTGAGGTGATGCCAGATGATGCCTATCAGCATTAGTGATCGACTAGGCTCGGGAAGTTGAAGTCCAACGAATCTAACTTATACAATAAGAATACATACTTTGCGAATGCGAAACCAATTTAATTAAATTTCAATGTACAAATTGGAATGAAGTATTATTTAGTACAAACTTTTTTTGACGGTTTCCTAATTTTACGTCACTTATGTAAAATAAAATGCATGAAATGAATTTCAATAGGAAAATAAAACTACACTTGATTTTTTTTTTAATTATTTGTTAAAAAAATATTTGGGGATTTTTTGGGGAAATTTAATAAAATCTGTGGAATTTTGGGAACAAATGTTGGAGAAGTTGGGGAAAAGAGGCTGAAAAATGTTGGCAACGCTGTTAAGTACCACAAATATATACTGCTTCTACGTGTACGAATATACACTTTACCACCAACACAGGCGCCATCTATACCTAAACGAAATTCAAAATTTGTTTTATTATTTTTAAATATTTCTTCGTTGTGGTAATTCCCATCAATTGTTTCATATTTATTATTATTATTTCAGATAACAATACAATTTTTTTCGGGGGCAAGTCCATACTTCCTGAGTTAATGGCTTAAAGCTCCAAGAAACCTGACCAACCAAAATGGCAAATCGCTAGGGAGTTTCTGATTGTTCCAAACTTTACTCATCGTATTATTGCATCCAGTTATGTACCAGGTTGGACTTTGGGCTATATCGGTCCCATACTTCGGGTATATATAATAAATATATGTTAGAAATATGTTTGGATCCAAACAAATATTTCTTTGGGACTGGTTGCAAACAAATATATGTTTGGATCTAAACATAATTTGTTTGTGTCCAAACAAATATATCTTTGCAACATTTTGTAACATATCTCAATTTTATTTGTTTGGGTACCAACATATTTTTTATGTTAGTACATATGTCGGGTGTCACCGTGGTACAATGGTATGCACACCCGCCTTGCACACACAAGGTCGTGGGATCGATTCCCCGGCCAGGCAACATCAAAACACTTTTCAACGGTGGCAAAATACCACTCAGTAATGTTGGCGACATTTCCTGAGTATTTCAGCCATGTAAAACTACAAGTAGTGTCGAAATGCACGCCGTTCGGACTCGGCGATAAACAGTAGGTCCAATATCATTGAGCTAATATGAATCGGGGTGCAATCATTGATATGAGAGAAGTCTCCCTTGTCCCTTATGGGATGTTTGTGGAACAATTATTATCATATGTTTTATGGGTGGAGAGAGGATTTTAATCAAAGAGAGTAACAACATGGCTCTCACGGCTGCGGAATGCTGTTTTATAATAAAGAGCTGTTTGTATAGTGCAATAGGAGACGCAGAAGCGTTGGTCGCGTTTTATGGCAAACATGTGTGTGTGTTTTTGTTGTTTTTAACCAACGTAGCAAGCGAAGGGGAAGGAAAAAATGTTGTTATTTTTTCTTCAGTGTTCTAAATACAATCGTTGAGTAAAGACGGTAAAGTGAGTGAATAAATCAGTGTTTTGTGTTTTCTTAAAGAAATTGTGTTTTTTAGTAAATTAAATGCCCAATACATTTTATAATTGGAAATTTTATAATTGAATCAAAAAGGTGAATGGAAATATTTTATTGGACAAGGAAGAAATCGCATTTAATATTGGTAATTACATCAATACATTTTTCATATACATACATATGTATATTTGAAATATGGATGTACCTATTTATTACATTATATAATCATTTGATTCCAGATTCCGATTTCCCGCTGATGATTTCATCTTTCAGGGAAATGTGTTTTATTTCACAACTAAGAAGAAGCGTTCAACGATGTTTCTATATAATTTTTTTGCGATTTTTTATACATTATTTTATTCAGTTTTTCTTTTATTAAAGTCTGTTTTGTCTTTCTTTGGAATTTTTTATGTACCTATGTGTCTGTTGTGCTTTTGCTTTTTTTCTATGCCTTTCAATAAACAACCACCATTTATAAATGTGTGTATATGTTAGAGATAGCCAGTGAGCGCTTGCTGAGAGCAAGTGAGCATACATTTCAATGTGTTTAACATTGAAATTTACGCTTCCTTGCTCTCAGTAAGCGCCCTCTGGTGCATGTGTGGCTTTTTGTATTTGTTTGCACCTACACATATATTTGTTTGCAGGACCCAAACATATTTTATGTTTGGGACTGATTGCAAACAAATATATGTTTGGCACATATGTTAGAGAGGATTTTTTTTTCCTCCTTGTACGATTTTTTATGAGCCAAGTACACACCTCCTTTGATAATGGCCCGAAAGCTCCAAACAACTTTCGGGCGCATACCAAAATGGTTAGTGTGCAAGATAACTCTCAAACGTTTTCAAAAATATTTCGAGTTCTCTATGAATCAGAAGTTTGCTTACTAACAATTTTTAAAAATATGTCAATGGTATACGGTACCTACAGATTCCACGTTTTTTGAAGCAAACTCGTGATAGAAAATTAATATATTTTATATTCGGCACCATATTTTATAGTCAGCAAAGCTACTTTCCTACTTCTTTGTCTGTAGTTTTGGAAAAATAGTAATTTTATTTAACATTTTAAATGTTTTATGTTTTTTTATTTTTAAAAATTAATGTACAAGTTAAATTCGTATTATCTTGCGTCAATATAAAGCAATCTATATAAATCCTTATATAAACTTATATAAATACTTAAAAAATACTTGGCCTCTAACAATTTCCAGCAGCGAGTTTTCCAAGAATCTTTTCCATCTCTAGATTCCTTCATTTCCTTTTATTTCTAATAAATTTCACATTTTTGTACAGGATTCATAGCGCTACCCTTGGGACATTGGAATGCCTCGGCGAAACCATTAAAATTCGATAGAGGACCAATGACTCTAAACTTATTCGGTACGTGGTTATCTGTCGATGCCATATATTTGCGGAATGTCGGTGTGATATCATTACACCACAGCTGGGCGTAGCTGATAAAGAATAGTTTACGATCGGTATAGTTGACGGGTGGCATTGATTCCACAACAGCTCTAGGATTTGTGGCCAAAGCATTTTCTAACCACTTAACATAGGCCGCAAATGCCAAACGGACGCCACCATTATCGGCAATGTTTTCGCCTTGGGAAGGCATGTCGGGTAAATGTTGGCCATGGAAAATATATTTTTGATATTGAGTATTAAAGCACTGAGAGCGGGCATTAAATTCGCGAATTGATTCCGCATCCCACCATTCCAAACTGTTACCTTGGGCATCGTAATGTCTGCCATCGTTATCTAGGCCATGCATTAGTTCGTGGGACAACAAAGCTCCCAAAACTCCAAAATTGAAGGCATTGGCAAACGAGGAAGACCAGGCATAATTGGGTTGGAGTATGGTAACGGGGACCTTGACGGCATTTTCAATTAAAACATTAACCGGGGCCGTGGAAATTTGCTGACTCACATCCAACGGTTGGGGTGGTGCATAAATGGCATTTCGTCTCTGTTGGCTACCCAGGGCGAATAGGTTTTTAAGATTTTCCACAAAGTCATGGGAATTTACCTGAAAAGGTTGGAACACCCCTTCGAAATTGTAGTTTTTATAGGAAACAATTTCCCATTTCATGGCTTTTATTTTTTCCACAGCATAGTTACGTGTATCCGCACTTATCCACGAATATTGTTGAGGTGATTGCAGGGCCTCAATAAAGGTGGCCTTTATGTCCTGCCACATGCCATTAACACCCTGCTCCGTATCATCCATGTTATATTTACGATAAAGCATGTTATCGAAATTCTTGGAGAAATAGGTTTTCATTTGTCGCAGACACATATCCTGCAGTTTTTGTTGCGTTTCCGGAATGATCAGCATGAACTTTTCAATGAGACGGTAGAATATGTAGTTGGCCACAACCCGTTTGGGAGTCTGTTGTAAAGTTCTGATGAGATTCTTCACATAATCTGGACTCCAATAGACCTTGAAGTTGGGCAGGGTACCCAACGAATGCTGAACCAATTTTTTGATATCTATATAGGGATAGGTGCTTTGCTGGACTTCATCCATGGTATTGAGAGTGTAAAGATCGGTATGGACCTTTTTAATATCAGCCATTCCTGCAGCCAAATTCGTTTCAAATTGCACCATTTCTGTTGCCACCTGGTGTCCCACATTCTTGTCTAACCCCAGGAATATATACAGTTTGGTGGCAATGCTGTTAATGTAGTTATTGACAAAAGCAACATTGGAGGGATTTAGGTATATATCTCTCGACTCCAAGGCAAATTGTTGTTCAATTAAGTATATGAGATTCTGGGTATTATCTGCAAAATCCACACTTATTTCGCTGCCGATAACTGCAATTATGCCATATTTATTGACTATGGCGGCTGTGGTATTTTGCCAATCGAAGCTTTCTTCCGGCCAATAGGGTCCAGCCATGGCCGGCATTTGACCAAATTCGCCAATAAGTTCCAACAACTTTGCCGTATAGGAGCTTTTAAAGTTTGGCAGATTCATGCAAGACCTGAAGAAATTCTTTACTTTTTTATCCACATTGGTGTCCTGCGGTTCGTTGGTGTTCATCAGCAGCAAAATCTTTTGATCTCTTTCCTCCTGTAGACTGTGAAACAAACCTGTTTCTAATTTTCCCTCGGCATCGGCTGAATTATAGGTGTTCCAATTGCCACAGGCAAATTCATAGAAATCGTCACAGGGATGTACATTCAAATTCATGTATCTGGACATTTCCAGGCCTTTGTTGATGCGGTTTTGATCTGTCAACATTTGAGGTACTGATAGAATTGCCCTCACCACATATAAGAACATGTAAAAAAATATCGCCCAACACAAAAGATTGGAGCTTATCATGGCTGGGTAACACTTCACTGCAACTTTCCCACGAAACTGAACTTTTCCCAAGCGGCTCAGGTTATTTAAAAGATGTGTTTGCTATCATTATTCATTTTTTGTCAAAAATATTGACTTCCACAAATGTATAAAACGTGTATTTCATTTGAAACGTACAAAAAAAACTGACAAGGTAATTGTGTTCGGATTACTGGGTCATAATTGCATTAAATCTGAAGGTCATCATAATAATGAAATTCTCACTTACATTTGCTTTCAAAATTTTGATTCATGCTTTTCCATTATGAGAACAGCCAGCCGGAGAAGCCTGTTCCCCCAACACACACTTTCTTCCATTCATTGAACCCTCGAATGAAATTCAAGTTCAATGGATGTCAAAATTGTGGCAACACATTTTGTTCTATTCGTGAACTCTTTCTGCTCTCTCTCTCTCTCTGTTATGAGTTAAAAAAAAAACAAGTGAGCAAAGGCTATAGTCGGGACGGGGCCGACCATGTGTTACCCTACACCACTACCCCTGTGCATAAGTTTTTCACTGGTAAACATTTCTTTTAGGGAATATAATCCGAATACTATCAAACAAACATATGCCTCTTTCTCTCGGGACCCCCATGAGCAACCAAAATTTCGTGATCATCCGATCAAAATTGCGACCTGTAGCAAGATTGCAAAAAATGGAAGACTTAGATGCATTGTGGTATCTCCCTTGTTGGCCACCTTCGCCAACCTACTTTACACCAATTTAAAGGTAATATTTTCTTCTTCTATTGACAGGCTTTGCCGTTGGAATACCCTCTACTAGAAGCCGATATATTCACAAAGAATAAAACTTTGAATTTGTCTCCATATGAGTTTTTCCCCATTCCGACCCCTAAATATTATCCGACTATCACCACAATCAATAGGCTTCTTCCTCTGTGGGGACCGCATCTACCCCCAAAATGTCGTGACTATCCGATCAAAATTCCAACCGGTAGCGCGATTACAAAAAATGAAAAAAATGGATATATTACTGACTTTTGCGATACCTCGGTTGTTTGCCCTTTTACGCCAACATACTTTGCATCAATATAAAGGAGATCATTTCTTCTACCATTGGCGGGCTTTCTTTTTGAAATACTCCTACCAGAAGCAAAGTTATTCGCATAAGAAAAAACTTTGACTTTTCTCCACATAAGCTTTTTGCTTATTCCGACTCCTGAATATTATCCGACCAGCACCAAACTTAATAGGCTTCTTCCTCTGTGGGAATCGCATCAACTCCCAAAAAATGCGTGACCATCCGATCAAAATTGCGACCTGTAGCGTCATTTAAAAAAATCGGAAAATGGGATGCATTACCGACTATTGCGATATCACTGTTGTTTGACCACCTACGACAGCCTAGTGTACATCGTTGTAAAGGTGATATTTTCCACTTTCCTTGCCAGGTTTTGCTTTTGATATACCTCTTAAAGAAACAGAGCTATTGGCTTTGAAATAAAACGTTGACCTTTTCTCCAAATAAGTTTTTGCCCTTTTCGACCCCTGAATATTATCCGACCATCATCAAAATCAATAGGCATCTTCCTCTGTGGGACCCCCAAAATTTCGTTACGATCCGATCGAAATTGCGACCTGTAGCGCGATTTTGAAAAAAAATTCAAAAATGGGATGTATCACCGACCATTGCTATATCTCCGTTATTTGGCCACCTACGCCAACGCGCTTTGAATCATGATGATCTTCTTTCATAGTAAGGCTTTGCTTTTGGAAGATCCCGACCAAAGCTGTGATATTCGTCATTATAACTCAAATCGCAGAAATAAAAAGATGGGTTGTATTAGCGTCTATTGCGCTTTCTTCTTTGTTTGACCACCTACGACAACCTACTATACATCGTTGTAAAGGTGATATTTTCTACTTTCATTAGCAGGTCTTGCTTTTGATATACCCATTATAAATGCGGAGATATTTGCTTTGAAATAAAACGTTGACTTTTCCCCCAAATTTTGTTGCCCATTCCGACCCCTGAATATTATCCGACCATCACCAAAATCAATAGGCTACTTCCCCTACGGTGACGATCCGATCAAAATTGCGACCTGTAGCGTGATTACAAGGTTTAGATGGACAGACGGACGGACTGACGGACGGACACACATAGCCAGATCGACTCAGCTCGTCGAGACATTCATCTTGGTAAATATAAGTATGGGTCTACGACCATTATTTCGATGCGTTACAAACTTTTTGGCCAAAACCAACTTATAATACCCTCCCCACATAGTGGTGTAGGGTATAACAAGTAAGAAAGTATCAGTCAGCTGTGCTGACGGAAATGTACCCTCAGCCTCTGACCAAGAAATATTTTGATTTTGTATAACGAGTTTGCATCAAAATACGTGGTAGAGAGGGTGTTGACAGCCAAAGGGTTACCATATGCATCACCTCTCTCTCTTGCAATTGCCGCAAGGAAAATTGCCTAATATAATAAATATGGTCTTATTCTGAGTTTGTAGGAAATTATTGAGAGTTATCTTTCACACTAGCCATTTTAGTATGCGCCGTCAGGATTTTTAATATAAAGAAGGCCAAATTTTGGACCGAATCGGCTGATCCTTTCGAGTTGTCGTGCGTACAAGACACAACACATGCTGCCATAGGGCTTTTTACAGCTTTCAGGCTATTTGCTCAGGAAGTATGTATTTGCCCCCAGAAAAAACTTGTAGCGTCGTAATGGGGGAAGCGAATACAAGTTTTTGCAAAAAGAATCAAAGCGATTCAAGAGCAGGTCTTCAACTGCACTTTTACCAAATTTTGTATGGGAGCTACCCGAAGGATTGGACATATAGAACCCACATTGGAACCTCATCTATGTCAGGTAGACATTTAACTATGTGCAAAGTATGAGCCAACTCGGTTACTGTCTTGAAGAGTTATCGAACTTTTGTGGGGACCGGTATGGCCCATGTTCAAACTTATACTAAGTAAAAAAAAAATAGAACGAAGGGTAAATTTTGGACCGAATCGGTCGTTTGGATTTTTACAGCTTTCGGACAATTTTCTTAGGAAGTATGGATTTGCCGCTGAAAAGAAAATTGTAGCGTCGTAATGGAGGCAGCGAATACAAATGTTTGCACAAAGAATCAAAGCGATTCGAGTGCAGGTCATAAACTGAACTTTTTCGAACGAGTGGCCCGACCTCATCTATGTCTGGTAGAAATTTCACGATATGCAAGGTATAGACCAAATCGGTTACTCCCTTCAAGAGTTATCGTGCGCACAATTTTTCCGAACATTTTCAAAGTTTTGTGGGGAGGTACCTAACGGACTGGACCGATATGGTTCATCTTCGAACCTAAACTATGTTTGGACAAAATATTACGAAGACCAAATTTTGGACAGGCATGCCGATAGACAGACCGGCGGCCATTGCTAAATAGGCGGTCACTGAAATCGGATGCCCTTTATAATCATGGGCACATCGCGCAATTTTGATATGGTATGCCGCAGCAGAGTTTGTTGTTGGACGCAAAAAGCTCTTGTCGTGTCAACGTGTGGTCATGCGGCGTCGTGTTGTGGTGTGGATGTCGTGCCAGTAATCCGGGAGGGTGGCCTTGTAACTGTTTCTTTGTCCCTTGCCGCGGTCCCTGTGGGCCCATTGTGCAGTCCGTGAGAACAGCATGTTAATTGTTTGTGGCCCTGTGTTGGGTGTTTGTTCTGCTGGCTAAGGACGCGAGAAGTAGGCTTGTTCTGTATATCCGGAAGCGTGGTCTGTCTGAGGATGATTGGCTCGGGCCTTCTATTTTGGTGGATGGGGATGTTAGGCGGCGCAGTGCAATCCTTCGGGAGCGTGCTGCTGATAGGTGGCAGACTAGGTGGACGAACAGCGATAAAGGGAGGGAGACGTACGAATTTATTGGTGCCGCTACGTACGTACTGGACCGCCGGGTTTAGCATGAGCCTGGGATTCTTACTGACGGGTCATGGCTCTAAATGCATTTCGGTATGCAAAAGCTATGTCTGGGACAGAGTTGGCGTTGGAGGAGAGTTGGTGCCGGTGCGGCGTCGTGTTGTGGTGTGGATGTCGTGCCAGTAATCCGTGAGAGTGGCCTTGTAATTATTTCTTTGTCCGTTGCCGCGGTCCCTGTGGGCCCATTGTGCAGTCCGTGAGAACAGCATGTTAATTGTTTGTGGCCCTGTGTTGAGTGTTTGTTCCGCTGGCTAATTGCTGTTTGTAGCACAACTGGTAGTGGTCAGTGGCCACGAAGCCTGTCTGGAGGCTGTATTCTGGTATTGCACGTGCCAGGTGCCCCCATAACCTTAGATCTGGCCTGGGAGTTGGTGTTGGCCCCTTGTGGGAGCATCGCGGGGAGACCTTCGGTTTGGAGTTCCACTTCAAACGGGTGCCTGACCCAAAGAAAGGAAGGAGTGTAGATATCCTCTAAATACATGTGAGCGAATTAGTACTCGTAATAAAAATAAAACGCTGGTTCTTTTGCAATACGATTCTACAATGCTTTATTAATGTAACGTTACCTATTTACAGACGACTACACTTTTTATACCCTCAGCATTTATGCTAACGACACTTTTATACGGGCGAAATGTGTCTCATCGAAATAATGGTTTTAGACACCAAGTATGTTTGGACAAAATGTGTTTCAGACAATTTGGAGTTGATTTAACCATGTCCGTCTGTCTGGCTGGAGCGCACAATAACTCTCGAACGGATTAAACGATTCGGTCCAAAATTTGGCTTTCGTAATATTTTATCCAAACTTAGTTTAAGTTCGAAGATGGGTTATATTGGTCCACTCCTTCCGGTACCTCCCCCACAAAAGTTCGGAAATATTCGGAAAATATGTGCGCCTAACAACTCTTGAAGGAATTAACCGATTTGGTCCATACTTTGCACATCGTGAAATTTGTACCAGACATAGATGAGGTTCCAATATGAACTCAATCGGTCCACTCCTTCGGGCACCTCCCACACAAAATTTCGATAAAGTTCAGTTTTGGACCTGCTCTTGAGTCGCTTTGCTTTTTGTTGTAACAACTTGTATTCACTGCCCCCCATACGACTTTACAAGTTTCATCAGGGGCAAGTTCATACTTCCGGAGAAAATAGCCTAAAATGCCCAAAAAAATCCCTTTTTCAACGTGTGTAGTGGTTGGAGTGCAAAACGCACGATAACTCTCGAACGGATCTGCCGATTTGGTCAAAATATGACCTTCGTAATATTTTGTGCAAACTTAGTTTAAGTTCGAAGATAAGGCATATCGGTCCACTCCTTCAGGTACCTCCCCACAAAAGTTCAAAAATGTTCGGAAAAATTGTGCGCACGATAACTATTGATGGGAGTGACCGATTTGGTCCATACTTCACACATCCTAGTATATCTACCAGATATAAATCAGGTTCGAATATGGACTGCTTTCGAATCACTTTGGTTTTTGTTGAAACAACTTGCACTCGCTGCCTTAAGTACGACGGTAAACGTTTTTTTTTCATGGCAAGTTCATACTTCTTGAGAAAACAGCCCGAAAGGTGTAAAAACCCCTATGGCACCATATGCAGTGGCTGGAGAGCTCGAACCGAATACTGCGTTCGTCCACACTTAGGATATCTTAATATTTCTTTGAATATTAAATGAAATTCGAAGGTGGTGCTTATAGGTCCACTCCTTTCCGTACCTCCCCAACAAAAGTTGGAAAATATTCGCTAAAATGGTACGCGCGATTTGTCACAGACGAAGCAACCGATTTGGTCCGAATTTTGGATCTCTAAATATTGTCGAAACTTAGTTTATGTTCAAATTTGGGTCCTATCTGTCCAATCCTTGTGGTACCACCCACCCAAATGTTCAACATTTTTGTGTGGTTTATGGTCTGTTCGAGGATCCTTTGGACATTTTTACCGGAGGTTTTCCTAGTGGCCCTGTTTACAGCGATATTATGTTTTTCTTAGGCAAGTATGGTACAAAAGCCCAATCTATAGATATCCACCGCTTTAATCCAATCCAAATTTTTGTCGGTTTATAAGCCCAAAATTTTGAAAACCCCACCCTAAATACATAAGTTGTTTGGGAAAAAAGTGTTTCAATTCACACAGACTGTGGATATATCTCTGTCGGCAAAGCCGACTGATACTTTTTTACTTGTCATAGTTTACACTTTACTTCGTAATTCCTTCTATACTCACTGACGGTTTTAGTTCGTGGTCTCGTTTGCAAATCACTCACCCACCTGCTACTCTCAAGTATTTAGATTTGCTCGCTTAAGCATAGACAGTTCTAGAATCCTCAATCTAGGATGTTATACAGTGGTCAAATGAAGTGGCAATCGATTTTCAGATACACATACACACATATACAAACAGACTAATGTATGTAAACAATAAATGGGGCAGAGGTAATAAATATTGGAGAATAGAAGGGGTAATAATGAATAACGTTACAATGAAGTGAATACAACAAAAACAATGCAAACTAAACATGGGAAATAGTGACTAAGCGATATACAGTAGTTGTTGTTGTAAAACTGGTTCAAGAAAAAAAAAAAGAAAATGTTTAAACAAATTTATGTTACAATTCAAAATTTTAAATCAACGGAAATTCATTTAAATTAATTTAAATCCACCAGCTGCACGTGTACGTTAAGGCCGCACATCAGCAGTGCGATTCTCTAACTCATTTTTTGAGTTACCGATAAATGTCGGTAAAATTAAAACGAAAAATTATAAATGAAAAGTTGAAATAAAAGTTGACAACACTGCGAGGGCTGGACGAAAACTACCTGGCCTAGGCAACACCGTGTATTGCTAGGTGTGATTTGAATTTTTTTGGATAGTTTTAAGGGGTTTAGCCTAGACTTACTCAGGACAGTTTGTCGTACGACCATGTTATGTGTTGTTTACAGTGACTTGAAAAAATCACTTTGCAAAATAAAATGGAATTTACTTGTGAACATTTTCGTCCATGAATTTTTTACAGTTTTTGACGTAGATAACCACATTTTATTGCTTGAGTGGAGTATTCCCCCATTGGCTCAACCTCATTTATTACCCTCTATTACAGAGAGTAATGTTTTTCAAAACGAACTGACAGTGTTGCAAAATTTTACTGATTGCTACCAATATCATGATTTCATCCCGGCGAAGGGAATTAACAATTGGCTTCTCAGTTTTTGAAATGATGCCTTTTTAATTGATAATTCCCTTCGCCGGGATGAAATCTGATATTGGTAGCGATCAGTAAAATTTTGCAACACTGTCAGTTCGTTTTGAAAAACATTACTCTCTGTAATAGAGGGTAATAAATGAAGTTGAGCCAATGGGGGAATACTCCACTCAAGCAATCAAATGAGATTGGATCTTCAACAATAAACAAAACAAACGTAGATAATCACCGCTAGAGTATATCGATCAAATTAAATCTTTGTATGTCGATAAAATACCATCCTATTCGACTATGAAAAACTGGTTTAACGAATTCAACCGCGGCCGGCACTCTCCAAAAAACGAAGGTCGTGAGGATCGCCCAAAATCGGTAGTTGTGCCAGATGCCACGGGTGATGCGAGTTCGCAATGTTGAATAGCGTGAGATAGAGGCATCCTTGCTTTTTTCTTCCACCAACTAACGTTTGATATTGCATAAACACCTGGCCGCAAAAATGGATTTTTCTCATTAGATCCAGCAAAATTTGACAATCGCTCAAAAAAGGCTCCTGTGAATTTGCTCAAAGAAGTTGAGCATAAAATCGATGGCGATGCACAGTGTCCGATTTTCCGAAAAACTTGGCCAAAACTCTAAAAATTAATAGATTTTGATCAAACCTTTGGTTCTTATGTTTTTGCCGCCGCTGATTACATTTTTGATATTATTTAACCCTCAGTCGGTCATTTAAGGGGTCTTTTTGGTCCCTCCTCCTATAAAATGTGATCTTATCGGATCAAAATATTCTACAAATTTGTTCGCCATCAATTTCTACTATGGGTCCTAGAATACACCAAAACTCTATACCTTACCTAAACTCCAGAAATATGCAAAATTATAAACACATTTTAGGGTTAAGGGCGTACTTCATGTGAGTTTTGCCAAAATTGTCATGCAAAGCATCATTTTAGAAGAATGCCGTCAAAGACAAAAATGTTCTCTGCTAAATTTCACTACAAGTTACCAAAGAAAAGAAATCTCTATTTGCATTACATACCAAGAAAATATCGGTATCAATTTTGCCAAAAAACCAAGAAACTAAAATAGGGTTGAAAGCTTCCACCATTTCTACAGTTTTGGAAATATTTGAGTTAAGATCACTTGGATTCCTTGCACTTTAGGTGTATAATGTCTTTGGAAACTATACTGACAAGAATGCGAGGAATATTTTATTTAAAAAAATTAAACCTCGTGCGAGTCATAAAAGGGGTCCTTTTGGTCCCTTTTTCCACAAATCTTTAAAATCTCCTATAAAAAGTGATCGGATCAGACCAAAATATTCTAGAAATTTGTTCGCCATAAAATTTTACTATAGGTCTTAGAATATACCAAAACTCCAAATTATACCCAAACGCCAGAAAGTGACCCTATACTATATTCTGAAATTCTGAATGAAAGAAAATCTGTACATACCTGCAAGACAAAATATCACATAAAAACAAAAAGTGCAAATATGTGCAGGATGTTTCGATGGGAATTGGTAAAAAACCCTTCCTTTTTTATGAAATGATAAATTACACGGCCCAACTCGATCTTACTCACAACTATTTTCATAATTTATTGTGAAAATTGATCTTGAAAAAAATTAACAAGTACGGACATCAATTATCAAAGAACGCACAATTCATTGGCGACACTGAACATCTTAAATACGTTTCACATACCTTTCATTACAATTACAAAAATAAAATATTTAATAGCCGTTGTTTATTTTGCATATTATCATAGATTTATAAACAACTTAAATATTGAAAAGAAAAAAAAATCCAAATAGGGTCACTTCGACCTGCTTTTATACCCACTTATTAAACAAGAAATGTATATATTTTTTCAAACCTACACGCACTGGGATCCTATAAACAATATCTGACCCTTTTTAGTGTAAATTGATAAATTTTTTTTTGATTTTTGGCCAGGTTTTTTGGAAAATCGGACACTGTGCGATGCTTCAAACGACGTTTATAAGATCGTCACAGACTACGAATCTAGGATATATGCTTAGAAGCCTGAAACAAAGCGGGAATTGGCCTTTTGGGTCTTCGAAAGCGAGCCAAATCAAGCGATAGTTGTTCATGTAAGAAGCACTTCGAAGCAAAAGGTTGCCTGCTTCTTGAGAAAAACTGACCGTTAATTTTTTCTGAATATTTTCTTTTCAATAAATATTCTTCACAACAAGTCATTGTTGTAAAATGCCTCTATGCCGTTGTTTTCAGTACATTTTTCAACGACGATTTAATAAAAATGTCAATAATGTAGTAAAATCCGAAATGCGAGAATAAACTGTTGATGTAAACTGTGTTTGAAATACGTGTTATAAAAGATATGATGTAAAATACCGCTGAAACAACATGAAGTAAGCATTTTAGAGTTTCAGAATGTTCTAAGGAATTGTTGAGAACTTTATTTGGAAGATTTTTGCAAAAGATTACTTGGTTCAACTCCCAATAGTTTAGCCGATACTGACAAGAATTTCAGCAATTATGTAAAATTTTCTATATTTTATAGATTTTGATGCCCTAGATGGAGTTTTTCTTATATGGTTTTTTCAAAAGATAAGTTCTACTAGTTTAGGGCTACAATATTGCTAAACACAGCAAGGCCAAATTCCTATTCGTTTCTGAGATAAAGGCCTGATAAATGCAAAAAGTGTAGATTTAGCCCGGTTTAGATGAGGCCATAAAATCCGAACTGGATCTGACAGGACAAAACCCTACTAGGGTTTTTGTAGTCTAAGTATTACTTTCAAAAATGCATACTAGAAGTTGTTTGCATTTTCAGTGTTGCATAGTGATATAGGACGGTTAATTCTGAGTGGTACACTACAATTTGTTTGACTGAAGTCTCCTGAGAAGTTCGAAAATGGGAAGACAAATTATTCTGCAATGTGGGCTCTCACGCATCGATTCAAACCAGCGCCTGTTTGACCGGACAAAACGTGGAATTGATGGGTCACCCGTCGTACAGCCCTGACTGGGGATCCAATGACTTCATTTCATTCCAGCACATCAACAAACGCGTGGTGGTGAACGATTTTTCTTGCCTGAAGATGCTGTAAAAGCGTTAAAAACCATGTTTTGGAGGTGTCTCAATCGGAGTGGAAAAAGTGTTTCGCCAATAGGTTTGAGCGCCCAAAAAAGGCTATTATGCTGGAGACTACTTAAGAAAACAATGAAATCGTGTTTGATGGTAAATATTCGCGTTTTCATTATTAGGCCAGATAGTTATCGTTCAGCTCTCGTATTGCTGTCGGTAGAACGTAACGACTACTTTCGTTTGGTCACTAACTTACCGAAAAATTTCGTTAATTACCGAATTTATAAGCATTTTAATTTTACCGATTTTTGTCGGTAACTCGGGCTGCGTAGCTGGTTGTGTTGTCATCTGAGACAAGTATTAAATTTGACATATTGGAAATTGGCATATCTGAGAGTCTTTTTTTTTGATATCCACACACTGAAAGAAAAAGCTACGTAATATGAATGAAATCCTACGTTGTATCAATGAAATTTGTCATTGATTTTGAGCCAACGTAGAGCTTCATTGAATAAATGAAAAAAGTTTCATTGAGTTTCATTGAAGTAAAATTAACGAATTTGGTCATTAATGCAATGAAACTCCTTCGCTGATGCAATGAAACTATTTCATTAATGCAATGGAACTTATTCATTTATGCAATGAAACTTCTTCATTGATGCAATGCAATTTTTTTCATTAATGCTATGAAAATCCTTCATTGATGCAATGAAATTTTTTCATTACTGCAATGAAATACTTTCATTGTTGTAATGAAACTTCTTCATTTATGCAATGAAGCCTTACGTTGGTTCAAAATCAATGACACATTTCATTGATGTAACGTAAGATTCATGTTATGAAGTCATTTCATACTCACGTAATGAACAAAAATGAACTCAATCCTAAATACAGTCTGTCGCAAAAGTTAGTATACACCGTTGAAACCAAAATGTATTAGGGATAAATATCACTATAACTTATTGAAAACAACAAACAATTAGTTTTATTTGATAGACAAGAAGGTTGTCTTCCGTAATAACAATTAAAAGTGCGCAATATTTGCATACATTAGGAAATGTACGGTTCGAATCCCAAAAAGACAAAAAATTATGTCGCAAAAGTTAGTATACAACGGAGAATCCTCCTGGAACTGTGTAAAAAATTCTTGATATTTTTGAACAAAATGAAACTAAATCTGTACCTAAGATCATAAAGAGCATATTAATTGGTTTTAATGGCAGTTATAGTACTTATAGTAACAAGTCCAACGTACACTGTATCGTAAAATGCACAAAAATTCGTCATCTACAAATATAACAACTGTAGCGACAAAATTCCGGATGTTATGTCTTGTTTATGAATTTTAAAGCCACGAAATGCTCACAAAGGCTCTAAAGTTTCAATATGGGGTGATCTTGATCGAGTTTCGACTTGTCCCTTTTGAAGAAACGGGAATTTCTTGAAGGAAACCCATACGTTTGAGGCCGTTGTCCTTTTGAAACATGTAATAATCCTTAATCCTTACTCAAAAGGACTTTCCTTTTCAGTTAATTTTCTGACAAATTATGTCCCTTTTCACATTCCCACCAAAAATAAATAGTAGGAGAACCTCAAGTTCTGGCGTAAGCTCTACAGTGATACTCCACCACCACAGAAGGATATGATAGCTAATTTAAAATTTTAATACAGAGCTTTCTCTGCTGTTATAACGCATGGATTGTGCAAAAACGTTCTGGAAAGCTGTGTTCGCTTCACTTAGGACCAAAATACAACTAAATGGATCAGTTAGAAGTAGTTCATTAGACATTAGTAGTAAATTATACACTAGGGATACGAGAAGCATGTCCGATACTGCTGAAAGGCCGGTAGGACAGTATAACTGTAGGGCTCACAACGGACCTTGAGGTTCTCCTACTATTTACTTTTGGTGGGAATATGAAAAGGGGCAACATTTGTGAGAAAAATTACTCAAAAGGAAAGTCCTTATGTGTAAGGATTAAGGATTATTACATGTTTCAAAAGGACAATGGCCTCAAAAGTATGGATTTCCTTCAAGAAATTTCCGTTTTTTCAAACAGGACAAGTCGAAAATCGATCAAGATCACCCCAAATTAAAACTTTAGAGCTTTTCTGAGCATTTCATGGCTTTAGAATTCATAAACAGGACATAACACTCGGAATTTTGCCGCTACAGTTGTTGTATTTGTAGATGACCAATTTTTGTGGATTTTACGATCCAGTGTACGTTGGACTTGTCACTATAAGTACTATAACTGCCATTAAAACCAATTAATATACTCTTTATGATCTTTAGTACAGATTTAGTTTCATTTTGTTCAAAAATATCAAGAATTTTTTACACAGTTCCACGAGGATTCTCCGTTGTATACTAACTTTTGTGACATAAATTTTGGTCTTTTTGGGATTCGAACCGTACATTTGCTAATGCATGCAAGTATTGCGCACTTTTAATTGTTATTACGGAAGACAACCTTCTTGTCTATCAAATAAAACTAATTGTTTGTTGTTTTCAATAAGTTGTAGTGATATTTATCCCTAATACATTTTGGTTTCAACGGTGTATACTAATTTTTGCGACAGACTGTATGTTTATTTCGTTTTATTGCAATTAGTGTTGACCATGAATACAAGTTATTTTTAATTCATCAGGTATTAACCACATTAATGATAGTATTGGGCGTTTTCATCTGTAAGTAAAATTGAAATAATAAACAAATTGTTAACAAATTAACAGGTTTTCTTAACAATAACTTACCTCCAACTTTTGTCGCTGTGTCATCCCCTGTGTACGTTGATGATGTTGGGATACAGCATTTGCTTTCTGAAGGGAGTAGTGCTTCATTGACCACGGAAGGTCTTCGTAGTTCCACTGATCATTAGATTTTCTATTTTATATCGCCATTGCAAATATAAATGAAAATTGACAAAAAAAGCCAGATATAAAAAAAAGTTTAACCAATATTTGATTTTTTATTTCACATTATACACTTCATACTTACTTATTATTATTACTAATTATACTTCTGGGCGTTGTCATCTGTAAGCAAAATTGAAAAACAAACAATTTTTTGTAACTTATCTGGTTTTCTAAACATTAACTTACCTTTAATTTCCCAGCCAGCATTTTTTTTAAATTTTAATCAAATTCGTGTCTTTTTTGATCCGACTGCACGATTAAAAAGCTGGAATATGAGCTCATTTTCTGATCATAAATGACTCCTTTGTCGGTAGGAAAACATAACCTCAGGCGACTCGTCTAAGCAAATCACAAATGAGTCTTCCTCTGCATTAGTTTCGAGTCATTTTTGCTCATTTTCTGATAGTATGTAAAGTCTTTTTCGAGTCGTATTTCAATCATTTTTTGGTGATTTGTTGATTACTTTGGGACTCTTTTTCGAGTCTTTTTTGGGTCATGTTTATAATCGTTTATGAGTCTTTAGGGAGTCATTTATTAGACAAAATAAATTAAAAGAAATTTCTCTTTATTCTTGTTTGTTTCTTTCCTCTGTTTTGTTGTCTTTTCTGCTTTGTTATGTGTTTTAATTATTCTTTATGTTGAGCGGTGAGTATACTGCTTCTTCATTTCACTTGGCAAAACCTGAACATGTGTTTGTCTATACTTTTAATATTATACGTTACATTTATATCAAAGTTTTGTAGAAAGTGTATATGAGAATTATTTACAACCAAACAAAAATAAAACAAAACAATCAGTTTTTAATCACCTAACTGTTCAAAATATGATCAGAATATACATAATTATAATCACTTTTCAAACACCTGTATGACCCTTTTTTGATTAAGCCTTTTTCAATCTTCCAGATGATCAAAATGTGACAATAAATAACAAAAAATTGTCACATTTTAAACACCTCAATGATTTATTTGTGATTGCTACACATTTGTTGTTGTATTTTAAATAGAACTCTTTTTAATCATTACAGGGAGTCACTTTCGAGTCCCTTTCTGATCACACAAGCGACTTAAACAATTTTTTATCACTAAAAGGACTCTAAAAAGACTCCTCAATGTGATTTTTGAAAAAAACAGTCTTCTAAATGCTACCTGGGTTTTGCCATTCTACAGCAAACTATGGGCAATTCAATGTGTACTTCCAAGCTGTTAGGATACAAGATTTCCTTTTTCTAAATTTGAGGTGCTTTGTTGGCCGATTCTCCGCCATTCCACTCATCTTCAGATTTTCTATTGAATGCTTCCATTACAAAGAAAAATATAAATGAAAATTCACTTAAAAGAACAACTGAACACATAAAAAACAATATTTACATTTTCTTTTCATATTAAACGCATCACACTTTTTAAAGTTGAAACCACCAGACGTAAAATAACTTTTTTCATCCACACTTGATTGTGGTATAGCACAAACTAAAACAAAGTTCGTGAACATCATTTGGTGTAGCTACGAAAACGGTGGTTGTTTTGCAAAGAGAGAGTAATTTTGCCTACACGTGTTTTCTGCTTGTTAAATGCACACACACAACCACAGCTGGAATTCAGTGAACAACAATACAAACAATAACAAAGAACTGAGAATAACATTATTTTTAATGCGAATGAATATTTATGTATACCAACGCCAATAGCGAATTTGTGTACAGTTGGTGGCACTTCTGCTAGTTTTTGTAAATATTCATGCATAAATATTTATGTATGTGACTCGATACATATGTATGTAGCCAATATATGTGTTCTTTTTGTGATTGTCAAAAATATAATTTGTTAAAAAAAAAACAAAATAACTAGAAGACAAATGTTATAAATTAACAGATTTACAAAGAATGCAAATGCGAAAAGGGTAATAATACCTACACATAAGATAATATTAGATACGATAGTATTAGGGATTTCAAACATGTTTCATTTATTTAACGAAACTATTTCATTTATATAATGAAACTGTTTCATTAATTTTTGGAGCAACCAAAAACATCGAAAATATACATTTTTTTCGCAATTTTTTTTAAAAAATGTTTTGCGTACTAGTTCTTTTATACCCGTTGTATGTAGTTTGAATTCAAAACTTACATATTTTTCTTAACTTTACAAAAATTAAAAGTTTCATTACATCAATGAAATCCGTTTCGTTTATACAATGAATCCAAAAATCATTAAATTTTAAATAACGTAGAGTTTCAAAGCATGAAAGAAACATTTCATTATATTAATGGAAGGTTTATAGCATCAATGAAAAATAATCAATGAAACCCGTTCATTGATACAACGAAGCATTTTTCTTTCAGTGTACTACTTGACCACTTTTGTTAACACAATTGGTTCAATTTTAAACCTCAATAGATCTTCATTGACTTTCGCCACTTTTATAAAAATGCCTCCAAATTGTCAATTATCGCTTTTAATTGTTCAGAAATGTTATTTTCGATATGACTGAATTAGGGTTTTAATGCAAATTAAATGAAAAGTTTATCAATTTTTTTATATGGATTGTGGCACAATGTTACAACGAACCTTTGTGAATTAATACTCATTTTCATTTTTTTTCTGTAATTTTATAATACACACATCACAAAAAAAAAATAATAATAAAAATATTGACATAAAACTTGTTATTCATTTGTCGAAATTTATATTGTAATCAATAAAAATAAGATAAACGTCAATCAACGATTGACATTTACGATTAAGAAATACGACCAACTCTCCACTACGCAAGACGACAGATTCCAGTATTTATGCAAATACATACTTATAGATACACACTTAACAAAAATATTCAAATCATCATCATCATCGGCTACTTAAAGTCTAATGACATATTGCGCCGTCTACTCATTGCTACTGTTCGGAATTATTTATTATGCAAATCATTTACAAGTAGAAGGGAAGATATTTTTAAGCAAGATATATTAAAACTGTTTAGATCAAAGGTAAATTAAACCATACCATAAGAGTACTTTTGTCCTGTAATTTTTTATGAATTAGTCATTACTTATTAACGTATTTACATTACCTGAACGGAGGTATTCTGTTCATGACTACACAATTTCAAACATGATTAACACAAGCTGTAGCAATGAACTCTCATAAGTTAAAGCTCATTAAAAATATATATTCTATGAATTTGCATAATTGTAACGCACACCGCAAGTCGAAATAATAAAATTTTATTATTTATTTAAATCAATAAAAAACAAAATAAATGCTACTCAACGATTGATGAATAGAACCTTCCCGTAAATGCTTGAGATTCCAGTATTTATGCAAATGTTTATAGATACTTAACAAATATTCAAATCGTCATCATCGGCTACTTGAGATCTAGTGACATATTTCTTTGTATTTATTGCTACTACTCGAAATTCTTTGTTATGGAAATAAAACAAAAAAATATTAAAAACAAATTGCTAAGTTTGAACAATGACGAATGTTTAGATAAATATGAATGAATTTTAGCTGAGAGTTCAGTAACATTTATTATGTCGTATTAATACGAATGGTAAATATTTCTTTTGTATGCATATTTATTTCACATTGTGTTAATGGGAAATTGCTGCAACTGAAATAAAGTTGAATGAAATCGAATTAACGCGATAGCTGTTATTGTGGCTTAAAGGAAATGTAGGTGGAAATACCAACATTGAATTCTCTTAATGTCAATAATTCGTTCATTGTTTATTTGCCAAAGCTGTTTTAATTAATTAAAAAGAAGGATCATGTTTAATGAAACATTCAATTGATGGGGATGAAAAACCTGACCGGCGCACAGAGGACGAAATCATTGATCTAGCGGCGCGAAAGTCAAAAAATCAATGTATAAAATTGCGAAATTTTCCATTATATCGATTACAGACACTCTGCTGAGTAAGATTTTGTTTTTACTTTTTTGTTGTTGTAAATATTCACTCAGTTATTCAGTGTCAAGTGAAAGAAATTTTGACGGATCAGATTTTAATAAAATTGTTGCTAAAAACCTGATCTCATATTTGTTTAATTGTTAAATAAATTCGTAATAAAACTAAACAAAGTTTATTTTTTATTGATAGGGGAGGGTTTAAGTTAAATTAAAATAAAATGTTTGGGGCCTGAAGTTACATAGTTATAAAGCAATAAATTTTCAAAAATTATTATTTTTTGTATGTTTTTAGTGCAATATACTTTTGTTGGATGGAGCGTAACTACAAAGGTCCACCGAGGTTCGGTCCAGTTATTTCTTTAATAATTAAATTGACTCCCTAAATTCTGAATAACCAAAACTTCGCTGCAAATAGCTGCAAATGTTGCTGCAGATGGTCTTGAAAAATAGCTTAAATCCTCAAAATACCCAAAATCTGTCGGTACGGTTATATGGGGGCTATATCAAAATGTAGACCTATGTTCGCAATTTTTGGTGGAGAATTTTTGTGTCCACTGGGAACCCCAAATACCTAATTACACCTAATTTGGTCGGAAAATGTAGCTTTAAATCCCCAAACTACTGAAAGTCGGGAGGTACCTTAAAAGGGGCCTATACCCAAACGTGGACCTATGTCCACAATTTTTGGTGGAAAGGTTTAGGTTTACTAGGAACCCTAAGTACCAAATTACAACTAATTTGGAAGGAAAAGGTGGCTTAAATCCACAAAATATCGAATATCAGGAGGTACCGTTATATGGGGGCTATACCAAAATATTTGCCTATGTTGTTCATATTTAGTCCATAATTACTCACAGACACAGATTGAGTTTGTGCAAAATTTCAGAAAGATATCTTCATTCGCTTCCAAGTTATTAATTTCGCGCCGCTAGATCAGTGGTTTCGACCACTGTGCGGCGTTAACATGGTAAAGCCCATGATTTATCTTGGTCCCTCTTTCATCTCAAGTGGACACAGACCTCCTGGTGGTGTCACCTGGGGAGCTGCCGTTAACAACCGTTAAACGTAGAGAGCTGACATGTTCTGCGCGTTCATAAATAAGAACGATAAAAACTTGGGTTTGGGCGTCGGGCTAGTAACCCTCCCCTAGAAAAAACAGCCTACTATGAAAAAACGAAAGAAAAGAAAAACAAACCCCTCTAAAGTTGACGAACCCCGCAAACGTTTTAAGGACCATGATCTGCGAATCTGCACCTGGAATGTTCGCACTCTTTATAGAGAAGGTGCAGTCTTCGCATTGGCAGACGTACTTGAAAAGTACAAGACCGATATTACTACCATACAGGAAAAACGATGGATTGGGAAAGGCGTCACAACAACACCTAAAGGTGACGCACTGTATTATAGCTGCCATGACGTAAAGCATGAGTTTGGTTGTGGATTCGTAGTTAGTCGGAGACTAAAACATCTGGTATCCAGCTTCACCCCAGTGAATGAAAGACTTGCTGCAATTCGAATAAAAGCTAAATTCTTCAACATCAGCTTTATTTGCGCTCATGCTCCCACTGAAGAAAAGGACGAACAGACCAAAGATATATTTTACGAGCGCTTAGAAGAAACATATGACCGCTGCCCTGCCCATGACATTAAAATCATTCTAGGCGATTTTAATGCCAAAATTGGAAAGGAGAATATCTTTGGCCCAACAGTCGGGAAATTCAGTCTCCACAGTGAAACATCTGACAATGGTATGAGGCTGAGAGACTTTGCAGCTGCAAAAAAACATGGCAGTTAGCAGTACCGGATTTAATCATCTCGATATTCATAAGGGCACCTGGCTGTCTCCAGATCAGAAAACAAGAAACCAAATTGATCATGTTGTGATAGATGGAAGACATTCATCGAGGGTGTTGGATGTACGATCGTTCCGAGGCGCAAACATTAATTCGGACCACTACCTTGTTGCAGCAAAGGTACGCATCCGCTTAAACGTAGCAAACAAAGTACGAACAGACACAACACGAAAGTTAGACATCGGTAAGCTGCAATCACAACAGATAGCCACAGCATATTCCACTCAACTAGCCCAATTGCTTAATCAAAGCACTCCTCATCCCGATAACATATCAGCGCAATGGCAAAGCATTGCCCACTCCATGCAAACAGCCGCAAAATCCACACTTGGATACCAGAGACCTCCACCAAGGATTCCATGGTATGATCAGGAGTGTCGTGCTGCCACCGAAGAGAAAAATTCGGCATATAGGGCTACTTTACAATCCGTAGCAACGTGTAGCGCACGAGAGAGATACAGGGAGAAAAGGAGAGAGGAGAAACGTCTTTTCCGCAGGAAAAATAGAGAGATGGAAAAGCGGGAGTGTGAAAAAATCGAGATGTACAGGAGCCAGAATGAAGTCCGAAAATTCTACCAAAGAGTCAAGCATCAAACTGATGGCTTTGGTACAGGCACATCCTCCTGTAGAGACCAGCAAGGTAATTTGGTAACTGATACAGATAGTGTACTCAGGATATGGAAAGAACATTTTTCAAATCTGTTGGTATCCAATAGCAGCGAAGACGACGAAGATACCACAGTCCCAATCCCAGAAGATGGTATTGAATGTATACCGCCCAGCCAAGATGAGGTAATGACAGCAATAAATCGGCTGAAGAATAATAAGGCAGAAGGGGCCGATGGCTTACCAGCCGAGCTGTTTAAAACCGGAGGCGACACGCTGATAAGGTGTATTCATCAGCTAGTTAGCACCATCTGGCAGGAAGAACGAGTACCCGACGATTGGAACCTGAGTATCCTGTGCCCCGTCCACAAGAAGGGAGATAAGACTGTATGCTCTAACTATAGGGGCATACGTCTACTCCCTATTGCCTACAAGATCGTGTCAGGGATATTGTGCGAACGACTAAAGCCTATGGTCAACGAGATAATTGGACCATACCAATGCGGCTTTAGACCTGGCAAGTCCACCATTGACCAGATATTTACCCTGCGGCAAATCCTGGAGAAGACCCAAGAGATGCAGATCGACACCTACCACCTTTTTGTCGATTATAAAGCAGCCTTCGACAGCCCGCTACGTTCAAAGGTATTCCAAGCAATGTCTGAATTTGATATTCCCGCAAAGCTAATTCGGCTTTGTAAAATGACTCTAACTGACACAAGATCTTCAGTTAAAATAGCAAAGAACCTCTCCGAGGAGTTTTATACCAAAAGAGGTTTCAGGCAAGGAGACAGCCTTTCGTGTGACCTTTTCAACATCCTGCTAGAAAAGGTTATACGAGATGCAAATGTCAAAAGAAATGGCACAATCTACACCAATAGCCACATGTTACATGCTTATGCTGATGATATAGATATCATGGGACGATCAGTAAAAGAAGTAACCCATACCTTTATAAAGGTCGAAGGAGAATCTGCTAAAGTGGGTCTGGCGGTAAACGGCGAGAAGACCAAGCTGATGTTGTCGACGCGCAATGCGTCCATTGAGATCGGACCAACTGTTGAAGTTGGTTCCTATAATTTTTAGGTAGTAAAATACTTCGTATATCTCGGCACCGCCGTAAACACAACGAACGACATCAGTTGTGAAATAAAAAGAAGAATTGTATTGGCCAACAGATGCTACTGTGGCTTAAGTAAGCACTTTAAAAACAAAGCCACAACTCGTCAAACAAAAATAACGCTTTACAAAACACTGATACTACCCGTGCTGATGTATGGTTCCGAAGCCTGGGTACTTGCGCAAGCAGATCAGGCAGTGCTTGGTGTGTTTGAGACAAAAATTCTTCGAAAAATCTATGGACCAATCTGCGTTGACGGTGAATATCGACGTCGCATGAACCACGAGCAGTATCAGCTATACAACGACAGTATAGATAAACGTATCGAGATACAACGTTTGAGTTGGCTAGGCCTTATCATAAGAATGAGCGATGATGAACCCGCTAAAAAGGCTTTTAAAAAGGGGCCACATGGCGGTACACGCAGAGCTGGAAGGTCAAGGCTCGCAGTATTCCAAAAAGCAAAGCAACCAACAGAGAGAAATGGAAATATTTTCTTAATTCGGCATATGGGACATA
Source organism: Musca autumnalis (assembly GCF_047663935.1). Taxonomy (NCBI): domain Eukaryota; kingdom Metazoa; phylum Arthropoda; class Insecta; order Diptera; family Muscidae; genus Musca; species Musca autumnalis. The sequence goes on from NW_027411644.1 coordinate 253,652,570, forward strand.
TTTTCTGTAATAGGCCAACTAAGTAAGTAAGTATTCAATCGAATAAGTTAATATTTGATCCTGAAGAGTTGTTGCAGACATCCTGCAAATTTCATTTAATCTCTGGAAAAAGTTTACAAAGGAATTATACCATCCATTTAAGGTTACTTCTGTATAATATTTTCTTTGCCTTGGATTCCATAGCAAATAATCCGAACATTTGTTATAACATTCCAGTTAAAAAAAATTTATTTTGATTCATATATTAATTTTTGTTTTTTGCTTCAAATCACAAAACCCCAAATTTATTAAAATTCCAATTTCAACCAATTAGTCGGCAACTAACGCATTTCTAAATACAAAAATTAGCATTTTCAAATAAAAGTTTAATTTTCATAGTTCGTTTTAATTTGATCATAACATTTGCATATCATCGTTCGCCATCGTCGCTTGGTGGTAAAATTAGTAATCGTCATGTGTTTTTTTCAGAAGTCTAATCCATTTCTATTGCTGCTTGTGTAGACAGTCACCAAATATTTACAAATATTCATCACCTGTGAATTCTTTTGTTTTTGAAATTATTATTATTATTGAATTATATGTTAATTTGCCGAAAACAAAACCAACAAAAATACGGTGAATAAACTTCTAAAATAAATTGTTTGTATGTATTCGGTTATGTGGTTTTAATTGCAGTTAAGCTAACCGGCTGAATCGCTATGACTTGTCAATTGTCAAAACAAATAATTTTGTTAATATACACATAGTTAAATACGTCGAATTTCTACTTCTTACGAGTACAGTATTTTATTTAACTTGTTTTTTTGTTTGAATGCTTCAAATCTTGTAACTCATTTTTAACACAGTTGCAGTTGACCAATCGAACTAAAACTTTGTCAGATTTTGAAGTTATTCATGTATTGTTTTCAAAATCTGAAAAAAGTTGTAGTTCGTTTGGCCAACTGCAACTGTGTTAAAATTCATTCATTTATTATCATGTTTTTTTTTTAATTTGAAACAATTATCATTCTAATAATTAAATTTTCATCACCCTCTATAGTTCAATAGTAACACTTTTAAGATCTTGTATATTTGTCATTGTGATTTTATAACGTTTCATATTTCCTATCGTGATTGATCTTTAACCAGCTAAAATTCATCACTGTAAATATGTCAATATTACCATTTTGAGAACCTATGTACTACTAAATTTAACAATTCATACTATATGAGAATCTTCCTTCTCAAAAGTAGAAACTAAATTCGTTCATTTCTGCAGATCAACTTGAATACTACATACCAACTTCAATGCTTTCGTCAAAAGTACATTGTTGTTCACTTTAACAACAATGCAGTTCTACTCCAGGGGGCGGTTTCGAAGAATGTCTACAATATAATTTGGACATCCAACAGAACTACTTCAAAGCCATCATCACACCATCATACAAGTTTTAACAGATTCAACAACCTGATACCTGAACAAAATTCAACAACTAATCATCCCTCATGCAGTTTAATTAGCAGATCCAACAACTCAATTACCCCGATGCAGTTTACTGTAGCAGATTCAACAAAACATCATTCCTGATACAGTTTGTCGTAGCTCTTTTTTCTCTGTTGCTTCATCGTGACGTTTTCAGCATTAGAGGGGGAGATTGAAGCAATCAACATTTTAGTAATTAAATTTTCAACGCCCTCTATAATTCAATAGTAACACTTTTAAGCTTTTTTAAAATTGTCATTGTGATTTTATAACGTTTCATATTTCCTATTGCGATTGATATTTAAATTTAAAGTTTAACAGCTAAAAATGCATCACTGTAAATATATTTAATACTACTATTTTAAGCAACTATGTACTACTAAACTTATCAAGCCATACTAGATTAGAATCTCGTTTCTCAAAAGTAGAAGCTAAGCAGAACGAAATTCAAAAAATTCGTTCATTCCTGTAGAGCAACTTGAACACTACATACCGACTTGAAATTACATGATACCGGTAATCCGCAATACACAGAGTGAATCAAGCAAATAATATCAAAAACGTTATACTATAATTAAAAAAAAAAAAATATTTACTAAAAAAATCGGATATCAGTTGAGAGCGGCTGGACCGATTTGGATAATTCTATTTTTGAAATGTTCGTCATAACCCAACTTAGGCTATTATGGAAAGAAATTCGACCACTCCCACTTTTACGCTCACTTTTTCAATTTCAATTTTTATTACAAAAACAACTAAAAAAAATTTTCCTGAAATTATCAGAAAAGGTACAGATATGGCCCCCGGTGAAAATAGGCTACATATGTATGTATTTTGTCAAATTGGGAAGCAGGCGAGGCACTTCCCCTATACCCTATTTTTTAAAGATGCTATATTTACAATAATTACGAATGTGTCCGTTTAGAAATTAATTTGCGAGACAATTGTGGTTGTGTCTCCGACCTTACCTACTTATTTGGGTCCAAAAGACTGGACCACACCTCCTTTTTGAATACGTTACATCTACAAAACTACTGAACCGATTTTCCTTAAATTGTCAGGGAATGTAAAGGGATGGCCCCCGGTGGAAATAGCATTCATATTTTGTTGAATGTCATATTAAAAAACGCAATATCTTTATAAATAGAGATCAACTGCCGTTCGTTGGTAATTGCAGCAGTTGAGAACGGCTGGACCGAATTGGATAATTTTATTTGAAATGTTCGTCATAACCCAACTAAGGGGTAGTTTACACTATATGTAAATGTCATATGACATGAAATTTTCCATCGTCAAATATTCACTAATATGTGGAATATTGGAGATTTCCTTACGCCATTTATTCTGTGCGTCCACCCCAACAAAAATATAATAAAATTACGTCTCCACATTGTCTCCGTGGGTAGATATGGAATGTTTTTATTTCGTGTCATATGACATTGATAGATAGTGCAAACTACCTCTTAGGTTTTTATGGAAAAGAATTTAACCACTCTAACATTTTTTCAATTTAATTTTTTTGTACAAAAACTACTGAATCAATTTTCCCTAAATTGTCGGGGAATGTACAGGGTGAAAATATGCTACATATTTTTTTCGGATTTCGGAGGGGGCGCGGTACTTCCTCTTTACCCTATTTTTTAAAACTGCTATTGTAAGGGGAGAAATTTCCAAATATTGGAAAATACTTCCCTTAAGTTTTGGGTTTATTGTTTTTTATTAATTTTATTATTTATAGTGGGACATGAATAAGTCGCAATGCAGTATTCGTCCTCAGTTTCTCTATTGCAATGTAGCCTTAAGGCTTCCAAAGTCTAAGAGAATATTATTTTTATATTTTATTGGTTTTTCTTTACCAACTTTATTGTTCTGCAGCTCGATCACAATAGAAAGAATAAAAATCATTTCTATGACCAGCTGGACATCATTACAATCTTTAACATCGTTTAGAACTTATCTACTACAAATATTGCAAATATTAGTATGAAAGTTAAAAACATATTGAGTGATTATTAGTTGCAATCATATCTAATTTGCATAGTTATTGAGTATTTGAGTATAATTGAGCAAAAGAGTAAGATATACATAAATCTATTTGTCGTTAAGTTTTATGGTACGGGAGAACACGAAAGTATTGGCGAGAGCAATACAATAACAATGATAATAACTTGTTCGTTAAAAGTAAGAAGAAGCATTTATATTGAGAAATAGAGAAAGTTAGAGATGCTCCTTCGAGTGAAATAGTTTTAAAGTTCTGTAACAAAAGATACAAATGTAACGCAACATTGGATATTTAACATTAAAATGTAAAGTGACGTTAACATATACATGTACAAATGATGTTAACTAAAATTAAATGAAATTATGTTGTAATATAATAAAAATAATAATTATTAATAATGTTGAATAAACGGGCCGCTACACTATATGCTTATAAATTAAAATCAAATGTCGTTCGTTGGTAATTGCATCAGTTGAGAACGGCTGGACCGATTTGGATAATTCTTTTTTTGAAATGTTCGTCATAACCCAACTTAGGTTTTTTCAATTTCAATTTCTAATATGATAACGAGGGTATATGGTAAAAACCAAAAATGTTTTACAATCGATGAATCCAAGTTTCACCCATTCAGAATTCGCGAACTGTTAATATATTCTATATAATATGACTGAAATTCTTTAAAATGAAGTGTTTTAGAAGGGACCCATAATGTCGACCATTAAAATTAATTTTCGTGGAAGCTGTGTTGGCATCTTACTTACTTACTTAGTTGGCCCATTACAGAACATTTGTTCCATAGACCGAACTAAGAAAAGATCTCCATTCCTCTCTGTTTTTCGCTTGACTTTTTGGAATACCGTGCCTTTTCATTTCTTCATCCACTTGTATGCTCCATCGAAGCTTAGGCCTGCCGATTCTGCGTGCACCGCCATGTGGCATGTATTCATACGCCTTTTTAGCGGGTTCATCATCGCTTATTCTCATGATATGGCCTAGCCAACGCAATCGTTGCATCTCGATACGTTTAACTATATTCATTTCTTTGTATAGCTTATATAGCTCGTGGTTCATACGACGTCGATATTCACCGTCAACGCAAATCGGCCCGTAGATCTTTCGAAGAATTTTCCTCTCAAACACACCAACCACTGCCTTATCTGCTTGCGCAAGTACCCATGCTTCGGAACCATACATTAGCACGGGTAGTATCAGCGTTTTGTATAGTGTTATTTTTGTTTGACGAGATGTGGCTTTGTTTTTAAATTGCTTACTTAGACCATAGTAGCATCTGTTGGCCAATACAATTCTTCTTCTTATTTCACAACTGATGTTGTTTGTTGTGTTTATGGCAGTGCCGAGGTAGACGAAGTCTTTAACTACCTCAAAATTGTAGGTACCAACTTCCACAGTCGGTCCGAGCTCAATGGACGCATTACGCGTCGACACCATCAACTTGGCCTTCTCACCGTTTACCGCCAGACCCACTTTAGCAGATTCTCCTTCGACCTTCATAAAGGTATCAGTTACTTCTTTTACTGATAGTCCCATGATGTCTTTATCATCAGCATAAGCAAGTAACATGTGGCTGTTTGCCTCTCGAATAACCTTTTCCAGCAGGATGTTGAAGAGATCACACGAAAGGCTGTCTCCTTGCCTGAATCCTCTTTTGGTACCAAACTCTTTGGAGAGGTTCTTTCCTATTTTAACTGAGGACCTCGTGTCAGTTAAAGTCATTTTACAAAGCCGGATGAGCTTTGCAGGGATACCAAATTCAGACATGGCTTGGAATACCTTTGAACGTAGCGGCCGGTCGAAGGCTGCTTTATAATCGACAAAAAGGTGGTAGGTGTCGATCTACATCTCTTGGGTCTTCTCCAGGATTTGCCACAGGGTAAATATCTGGTCAATGGTGGACTTGCCAGGTCTAAAGCCGCATTGGTATGGTCCAATTATTTCATTGACCATAGACTTTAGTCGTTCGCATAATATCCCTGACAATATCTTGTAGACAATAGGGAGAAGACTTATGCCCCTATAGTTAGAGCGTACAGTCTTATCTCCTTTCTTGTGGACGGGGCACAGGATACTCAGGTTCCAATCGTCGGGTACTCGTTATTCCTACCAGATGGTACAACTAGCTGATGAATACACCTTATCAGCGTGGCGCCTCCGGTTTTGAACACCTCGGCTGGTAAGCCATCGGCTCCTGCTGCCTTATTATCCTTCAGCCGATTTATTGCTGTCTTTACCTCATCTTGGCTGGGTGGTATACATTCAATACCATCTTCTGGGATTGGATCTGTGGTATCTTCGTCGACTTCGCTACTATTGGATACCAACAGTTTGGAAAAATGCTCTTTCCATATCCTTAGCACACTATCTGTATCAGTTACCAGATTACCTTGCTGCTCTATAGGAGGATGTACATCTCGATTTGTTCACACTCCCGCTTTTCCATCTCTTTCTTTTTCCTGCTGAAAAGACGTTTCTCCTCTCTCCTTTTCTCCCGGCACCCCTCTCGTGCGCTTCGCGTTGCTACTGATTGTAAAGTAGCCCTAAGTGCCGCATTTTTTTCTTCGGTAGCAGCACGACACTCCCGGTCATACCACGGATTCCTTGGTGAAGGTCTCTGTTATCCAAGTACTGATTTTGCGGCTATTTGCATGGAGTGGGCAATGTTTTGCCATTGTCCTGATATGTTATCGGGACGAGGAGTGCTTTGATTAAGCAGTTGGGCCAGTTGAGTGGAATATGCTCTGGCTATCTGTTGTGATTGCAGCTTACCGATGTCCAACTTCCGTGTTGTGTCTGTTCACACTTTGTTTGCTACGTTTAATCTGGTACGTACATTTGCCGAGTCTATGTTTGCACCTCGGAACGAGCGCACATCCAACACACTCGATGAGTATCTTCCATCTATCACAACGTGATCAATTTGATTTATTGCTTTCTGATCTGGAGACAGCCAGGTGCCCCTACGTCACCCACACACTTTATATAGCCCCCTTATAAAGGTGCCGCCCAATTTAGACATTTTAGATGTATTTTCTGACCTAATTTAGACATTTGGGGTATCCGTGGCCACAATATAATTAATCCATTTTAGTTCATGGCATTTTAAGGTGGAGGGTATAACGATTTCGGCCCGGCCGAACTTAACGCTTTTTTACTTGTTATTTTTAATATATTTTTGTTGCAGGCCTGCATACTAACTTTTGCAACAGACTGTATATTACAGACAGGTGAAAAAGAATTCAATTCAATTGATTTAGATTTAATAGATCTAATTAAATTCAAACGCAATATTCTTTACACATTTAACAACCATAATATCTGAGCTAATCCTATTGTTTGAGACTAAGCAGAGGAGTAAAAACAATTACCAGTTCCAGTTTGTTGAAATCTAATGCAAATAATTATATTTTGGCAAATTTTGTTATTGTTGCCATTGTTTGTTGTTAATTGCACACAAGTGCAAATTTTTGTTGTTGTTGTCGGTAAAACGTTTATTCCATAGGTTAATTGGAAATTGTTAATCAGTTATTATTTCAGTTTATAAAATTATTTCAAAACGAGAGGATTTACTTCAAATGTTAAAATGTTAAAATTTCACCATGTGATACTAATCGCACTTGTCGTGTTACAATGCCCGGGTAAAGGTCAAGGTGCAGCCATAAATACTGTTCGACAAGCCAAAGCTGCAGAAATGTTAAAATATATGAATATGTCAGTGGATCCTTGTGAAGATTTCTATGAATTTACCTGTGGCAATTGGAATCGTTATCACTCGGCTGAGTTGGAAAATGAGGTGACAACAGGTCTACTGGAAACTTTACAAAAATCTTTGGATGAAAAGCTGATTGAAATTTTATCCACGCGGGAGCCAAGAGATACAGCAATTGACAAGAAGATAAAGGATTTCTATGAGTCGTGTTTAAATTTACCCGCAATGGAAAGCAGTTATTCACAAAAGCTAAAACAGATTATAGCCGAATTTGGTGAAATGCCTGCCTTGGTGGGAAAACAATGGCAGGAGGGGGCATTTGATTGGTTACAAACGATTGGAGAGATTGGCCACAAATATGGTATTGGTATTATAACAGGTGCCCAGGTGTCGGTAGATTTGGCCGACAATAGCGTAAACCGTTTATATTTTAGCCAACAAGATTTGGCATTGGAGGGTAAATCCGTATACACCGATAAGGACAAGACAGTGTTGGTGAAGGGCCTTAAGAATGTGGTGGCCTCTAGATTGATGGTGTTTTTAGGTATGGATGCCAAAACGGCCATACAAACTGCCAAAGAAATTGTTGAATTTGAAACTGCCCTGGCCCAGGGTGTAGATGAAGTGCAGTCTGTAAGCGATTTCCGTGACTTGGTAACATTAACCACCTTGGATGAGGCCCAAAGCAAATACGGTTCCGAATTGGATCTAAAGAGACTGGTACAGCTGACATTGGGTGCCATACCCCAGCTAAAGGTCTATATAAGTGAAAGTTATACCAACAACTTAATTAAGGTTCTGAAACGAACTCCTCCTCGCCATGTGGCAAATTATATTTTCTACCATTTAATTAGTAAATTTTTGGTAACAATTCCGGAATCGCAAGAAGATCTTGCCATCAACTGTTTGAGCGGCATGAAAGAATATTTCTCAAAGATTTTCGATAACATGGTTTATCGTCAACTCAAAAGCCAGGATATTCAGCAAGGTATACATCTAATGTGGCATAAAATCAAGCAGGCTTTTAAGGATGCTCTGGATTCGGGGCATTACAATTGGATTGATGCTAAGACACGTCAATATGCTTTGGAAAAACTTGAAGCCATGCAATTGGATATTGTTTCATATGAAGATTATGATTTCAGCAGCAGCTATGAGGATCTCAAGGTAAATAGCAAAGATTACATAGAGAATTTGAGATCTCTGCACGCCGTGGGCGCAAAGCAAAGTCGTGATGTTATTAATGAACCACCTCAACCCATAGATTTGGGTGATGATCTTTCATCAACACCATCCTATATTCTCATTGAGAATTCAGTCAAGGTACCGGTATCGCTGCTGCAATCAAATTATGTGTGGTCTGCCCACTTTCCCAATGCCTTTAATTTTGGTGTACTTGGTTCACTGCTCTCACATGAATTGATCCACGGATTTGATGACACCGGTCGAAGTCATGGCAAAAATGGCAATGTTTTGGAATGGTGGGATCGAAAATCTACCGAAAATTTCAATACTCGTTCTCAATGCTTTAATCACCAATATCAAGGTTTCATTTTCCACAATAAACATTTACCCGATATGCCAGCTCAAGGGGAAAATATTGCCGATAATGGTGGTGTACGTTTAGCCTATACGGCCTATTTGAAATGGTTGCAGGAAGCCCAAGGACAAAAAGGTGTAATGGAAACAATGCCAGGTTTGAACTTTAACGACAAACAATTGTTCTTTGTTAGCTATGGCCAGTTGTGGTGCGGTGATGTCAATCCAGTTTATCGTCAACTCCAAGAATCAACAGATTCGCATGTACCAGATAAATTTCGTGTCATCGGACCCTTATCTAATTTTGCTGAATTTTCCAAAGAATTCCAATGCCCCATTGGCAGTGGAATGAATCCCGTTAAAAAGTGTGAAATTTATTGAGAAAATTCTCTAGTCATTATGTAATAAAAAATAAATTTAAGTAAAATAAAACTTTTTGTAAACCTAAGAAGAGGTGTGTTTTTTTGGGCAGAAATAATCAGTTGTCATGAAATGATGATAGCAGCCAAGTAAAGTTAGACAGGTTTTCTCTTGGCGGCAACAATTTTTAAAGGGAAGAATGAATGCTTGAAAAAGAACAGACAACGAAATACTATTGACAAAATTAATATTATGAAATTGTTAAAAAACTCATTATAAATCTCCTTACTAACCCATTGTTTTAACAAGTGCATGTCTTCAAAAATATTTAGTAAAAAATATGATTGATCCAACAATATTCGAAGAGCAAAATATGTATTGTAAAAATATTGTTAGATTCCATATGTAGTATCGTGACTCCAACAATCGTTTTTGTCAACTTCAACAATTGTTTTTGTCATATCCAACAATAGTTTTTGTCCACTGGACCATATTATTCTATTTTCTTCGACAATTTTATTCTCTTCAGTCGGTATTCGATGCCGTTGTGAAAAACAATTATGGTGAGTTTTGTTTATCTTTGTTTTTTTTTGTATGTACACCGTTGGTGCTCAAAATATTTTGTGCATTGGTCTCTCTGAGAGACTCTTTCCGTTGCTTATACACGGCAGATGAAAATAAAGAGAAGTTATGTTGTTGTTGTACCCACGTTAACATATATGGGTGATCTTAGCCGAATGTACAATGAGACTCTGACTCTTGTTTGTATTCGTTTTTTTTTCTTTCCCAGCAAAAAGTTTGCCTCCAAAGAGGCAGTTAAATGATATGTACAAGTGATCTGGAAGTGCATCAAATTATGCATTTTCACTGATGATTTTTACAAGAGCGTGACTACGGAAAGAGGCACTCCATTGCACTGCATTTTAACTGACCCTCTGGCACTGCATTTTAACTGACCCTTTGGCATTGCATTTAAACTAACCCTTTGGGGTAGAATAGGAGGCAGTCCAAAGCACGTGTTTTGATACAGGCATTCTGCGGAAATTGTGCAAGCCATTACAAAATATGCCAGAACAAATAAAATGCATTATTTTTGTAAAACAAAGTTATTAAAAACTTTATTACATTAACACAAATTATGAAAATCCTCCATTGAATTCAATCGCAAACATGCGTGTTTCCTCCGCTCTCCATTTGTTCCAAGCTGAACTGTTTTTGCTTTATTTGCTAAATGGGTTGTCTTCCCATCGCCAGTTAAGATTTCGACATGTACTCCAACAGCACTCCATTCGGAAATTTTCTTCTCTTGAGTTACCGGAAAAATGTTCACAAATGAAATATTATGTAGTTTGTATTAACAAATGTTTGAAAATGTTAACACGCTTATCTCTTATTGGAAAATGTATACCGCTGCCTGTAGAGATGTACAAACTGATTTATGTACATGTAGGGATCTCTAACAACTGCTAATAATATGTAGCGAACCGAGTGCCTTTTTCACGACTCCGTTTGGACTGCATCCGGATGCTGTTAAATTATGAGGAATTGGAGTGCCTTTTTCACGACTCCGCTGAACTGCATCCGGATGTTGTTGAAATGTGACAAGTGGATGTGATTCTTTGGATTGCATCCAAATGCGGTTAAAATGTGAGGACTGGAGTGCCTTTTTCACGGTTGAACTGCATCAAAACATGCCGTGACAGAACTAGTCCACATTGCACTACTTCCAATTTATTTTGCTGGGTTTTTTTTCTTCTTTGGGTTTTTATGGTTGAGTTATATCGACACAATCTGAGAAGTGTTTTTGGGAGGTAATTTGTTCTTTCCTCTGATATTTGTTATGGTTTTTTTATTCTTTATGTGGGTGTGGGTGCTTGGATGAGCGCAATGGAGCAGTTAATTTCTTCATTCACTTTGTTGCATTTTTAGTTAAACCTGGCAAAACCTGCCCATTTGTTGTTGTTGTCAATACTCATTGCTTTTGAAAAATTCTAGATTATGATATTTCCTACCATCGGTATGGTCAATGATTTTTACAATATTGCGGAATTTCGAAAGTTCCCAGCAAAAATTTGGTAAGCACATGTCATTACTTCATGCATTACCGAGTAATGAATGCTCATTACACTCCGCATTATCAGGCAGCACATATATGTAATGGTTTAGACATAAATAAATATGTACTTAAAAAACATATTTAAGGAAGTACTTCCTACCTATGACATCCCCATGTAAAAATAATGACTTTTACGGTCAATTTGTAAGTAGTTACTACTGTCAAAATTGACTGAATAAAATCGTTACTTGGTAATGACTTTTTTGCGAAACATATTTTTTCTCTGCGTGTGTGGTTAAAGCGTTTTAGAGCTGTTGGGCCATTATCTCAGGAAGTACGGACTTGCCCCGAAATTGTACTGTCGTAATGTTGTTGTTTTAAAAGTATCTTATATGTATACTGAAGTAGCTAGATGAAATTTTGGTAAAATATATTGTATGTACGTAGGACTTTTGTTATTGAAAACAGGCTATGTAGGTCCACATTTTGGTATAGCCCCCATATAACGTCCCATATATAGTATACGTCATTTTACGATATTTTAAATTAGTCCCATTTATTTTGAATTAGTCCCATTTGAACACTGAATGGATTGTAATTTGGTATTTTTTGTTTACAGAGGCTAAGTAACATTTCTACTAAAAAAAGTTCATATAGGACCACGTTTTGATATATCCCCCATAGGACGATATCTCCTGATTTTCGGTGTTTTGAAGGTTTTAGCCTCATTATAATGGCTGAACTTTGGTATTTAATCTTCGTTGGGGGTACAAAACTTTAAACGTGAAATTTGTCGGTGTTGGTCCGCGTCTTTATATAGCCCCCATAGGACGGAACATCCCTATTTCCTTTATATAAAATTAGTCTATTAGTCTTTACATAAAACTTTCCACTTTAAAATTTGTCGGTATAGGTCAATGCCTTCATATAGCCCCCATAGAACGGTACCTCCCTATTTTCGGTATGTTGAAGTCTGTGTCCGCTAGTTCCCACCGAAATGACTCACATTTGGTAGTTACTCGTAGTCTCCGATGAGGGAATAAAACTTTCCACCTGAAATTTGTCGGTATAGGTCACACGCCTTCATATAGCTCCCACGAAAGGGAGCATGAAGGTTGTGGCTGAAATTTGGTAGAAAATAAATATAGATCAGGTTTGAATATGGACTATATTTGTCCACTCTTTCGGGTACCTCCCACACAAAAATTCGGATAAGTTCACTTTTAAAACCTGCTCTCGAATCACTTTGATTTTTATTGAAGCAGCTTGCATTCGCACCCTCAATTACAACCGTAAAAGTTTTTTTCACGGGCATATTTCTCGAGAAAACAGCCCGAAAGGTGTAAAAAACCGCTATGGCAGCATATATAGTTGCTGGAGAGCACGATAACACCCGAACTGATCAACCGATTTTGTTCAAAATTTGATCTTCGCCATATTTTGAACAAACTTAGTTTCAGTTCGACGATGAGGAATACCGGTCCACAATTTCCGGTACTTCCTCCAAATATTAAAAAAATAGCACTAAAATGGTAGACACGATATCTCTTGAACGGGGCAACCAATTTGGTCCAAACTTCCGATCTCCTAATATTTTTTCCAAATTTAGTTTAACTTCTAAAATGGTCCATATCGGTCCTCTCCTTAAGGTACCTCCCCCACAAAAGTTCAACATTTGTGTCTATATGCAGGTTAGGGTCTGTTCGAAAATCCTTTGGAAATGTATACCAATGCTGTTCGTTGTGGTCCTGTTTACAGCGATATTATGTTTTCCGTGGACAAGTCCATGCTTCGTGGTATACTGGTCCAAAAGTTATACGATGACCCATTGAAATAACTAGTGAGCGCGATATCTATCGAAAAGATATGACCCCCAAAATAAGATCCACTTCCATAATGGACTATGTTGGTCCATTTCTTCAAGTACGTCCTCCGCAAAACTTTTGAACTTAAATCCTAATCCACATCTTTGTCGGCAAGATGAAAAATGTCCAAAAAGTGCAACCAAATTCTGAAAAGACCCTAAATACACTCGATCTGTCGTAGATGACAGTTTCAATTCACATAGGCTGAGGGTATATCTCTGTCGGCAAAGCCGAATGATACTTTTTTACTTGTTTTTATTTTAATCATCGACTAAGGGATCTTAATGTTTTTTTAGTTGTTTTAATGTATCTGTATGCGCAATTGTATCTCCGACAATAGTTACTTCTCATAGCAAAAACTTTAAATTGATGAAATAAAAAAAGTATTTTTATTCAAAATAGGCTATCTAGCCATATAACATCAATGCAAAGCATCACTTAAAGTGTTTATTTTGAAAATCATTTAAAAATAGAAATGAAAGAAACCGACATAAAGGTCCCTAAAGTTTTCAGCACCAGAAACAAAAGGACGCCCAACCAAGTCCCACAAGTCAAAGAAAACTTTTTGCTGTTGTTGTTGCTGCTTTGACTAAAGCAAAATCATAATATCTGTGTCTTCATATCCACAAGAGACACGTCAAAAGCGTCATAGAAATGAAACTTTCATGTATGACATTTAATGGGCTGTGGGATGCTGTGGTGGATGGCTTATTGTATTGATTTCATATACATACATGCAAACCCACATACATACATACATACATACGTGCCCACATATTGTTCTGTTACTCCTCAGAAATATTGACAACTCATATCAATTACAATTAGAGACGATGTTATTTTGAACCACATGTTTTTTTGTTGTGTTTTGTTCAAAACGAAAACATATCAATTTTCAAGGATGTCTCAAATGCCAATGAAATATTTTGATGTTGTGGTGTATGGCATGGTATTGATGAATATGACAATGACACATTATACACATTATATATAGCACAACATGTCTAATGGCAAATTTTGTTATTTTGAATTGAAAATGATGAGATGAAAACAGACTTAATATTGTTTATTATTTTTTTGAGGATTTTTTTTGAAGTTAAAAGTGTTAAATTTGACGTTTCTCTACAGCAGGGAATGTTATTCTTAAAATGAAACTCTTGTAAAGTATGTTTGTATTTAATTTGATTTGCACGTCAAAATTTTGGCATTTTATTAATCCCAGGATGATTGATTTTATGGTTATTGGAAGGCTTTAGTCAGATGTACATACACTGAAAGAAAATTACGTTGTATCAATGAAATTTGTCATTGATTTTGAACCAACATAAGACTTCATTGTATTAATGAAGAAGTTTCATTGAGTTTCATAAAATAACTTACACTATTGTTTTATAGTATAAATGTGAAATTTTCATACTTTATTGAATTAATAGAGAAGTATCATAGCATAATTGAGGAAATTTCATTGGAATAATCAAGAAACTCATTATTGTTATTTAATGAAAAATTTCATTTATTCAATGAAACTCTACTCTACATTTTTATTTCAGTGTACCACATTTTGGTATAAATCCACTTAAAATGATGAAATACATAAATGAATACCTAGTAGGTGCAGTTGTTAATATCATTTCCATTCTTTTTTTTTTCCTGAGTCATCTTTGGTAATTATGTCACTCGGTCCCTGAAGAAGTAGCTAGTGTTTTGCTCACATCCTACATGTCACATTCGCTGCCATGGTTCTGATTTTCACTGAATAGTTATTACACGTTAAAAATCTTATTCGTGGTCCTCTTAAACGCCTTACAACATGTTTCAGTCCATTGTCTCGATTTATTTGACATATATTGTATGACGATGACAACTTAAATAGATTGGATTGGTTAAATCCATCATAGTCTTATACCCTAGACTGCCTTAATTCAAATTAATTCGTGCATAATTCACATTCTTAATGCACAAAATCAAACTGAATTTAAAGCTAATTTAGGTATTTCGATATGGCAATACAGTAAAAGAGAACCCATATTCATATGAGGGAGAGACCATATTCATGCTCATTAATGGAATTCTGTAACTCATTTTTTGAGTTACCGACAAAAAACGGTAACATTAAAACGCAAAATTATGAATGAAAAGTATCAATAAAAGTTGACAACACTGTTGCTATCGGTAGGATTTAGCAACTGCTTTATTTTGGTTGTTAACTTACCGAAAAATGTCGTTAATTGCCGAAATTATAAGCATTTTAATTTTACTGAATTCCACTACTGAGACATAAGGAAAACAAACAAGTAAGAAAAGCGTTAAGTTCGGTCGTGCCGAACTTTTTATACCCTCCACCACAAATTTCAGCCTTTTCGGTGGATTAATGTGGCCACAACCTTCAAAATACCGAAATGCGGAAGGTACCGTTCTATGGGGGCTATATGAGGCGTGGACCTATATAAACATTTTATGGTAGAAATGTTTCTTAGCCTCTGGAAACACAAAATACAAAGTTACAACCGATTCTTCGGTCAAATGGGTCTAATACATTCAAAATATATTCAAATGACGCGTACTTTATAAGGGGCCTTATGTGGGGGCTATACCAAAACGTGGACCTATATAACCCAACTTTGGTAGGAATGTTTTCTGGCCTCTGAAGACACAAAATACCAAATTACAACCAATTCTGTGGTCAAATGGGTCTAATACATTCAAAATTTATTAAAATGACGCGTACTTTATATGGGGCCTTATATGGGGACTATACCAAAACGTGGACCTATGTAACCCTACTTTGGTAGGAATATTTTTTGGCCTCTGGAGACACAAAGTACCAAATTACAACCAATTCGGTGGTAAAATGGGCCAAATATCTTAAAAATTCCTTAAAACGACGACGCGTCACGCGTCATTTTGTATGGGGGCTATACGAAAGCGTGGACCTACATAGCCCGCTTTCAATACCAAAAGTCCTACGTAAAAATAACATATTTTCCCAAAATTTCATCAACCTACGTCAATCCGTTCGGACGCTAGAGTGATTTCCACAGACGGAGAGACGGACGGACATGTAGAATTGCACGCTGATCAAGAATATATATACTTTGTGGGGTATACAATGATTATTTCGAGTAGTTACAAACGTAGTGACAAACTTAATATACCCCATCCTATGGTGGAGGGTATAAAAATTACAGTGCAAACAACAACAAAACAGCAATTAGCTGTTTCGTCAATGCAGAAACTGTCGTCTGTCAAGGTAAAATTAAATGCAGATCTTAATGCAAATTAACGCTGTTGTCTGTCTAGGGTGTAAACTTGTTATTATGGATGTTATAATGGGAATTATGTCCGTACGTATTTTTATACCCTCAGCATTTATGCTAGCGAGGGTATATGAAGAAAAGACAAAATTTTTTAGTTTTCCATAAAAAAAAAAATTAAAATTTTTTTTTTAAGCTACATGAATGATTTTTTGTACATACATTGGGAAAAAAATCCCATTCTTAAATCAGTTCGAGATACTAATTTTGGTTGTTGCGCGCAAAAGTTATGGCGGTTTCAATTCTGATAAAAAGAAAAAAATCTTTGAAAGACTCTAATCATTATATTGAGAAACTCTCTTAATTAGGGGCTCCCTACATACTATATGGTTACTGAGGTCCCATAACTTTAGTGAAAATGTTGTAAATTTTCGCGGAAATTAGGAAAGCATTCAAAACAATTGGTAGTTTAGAACTTGTTCTAATAAAATTCAAGCTGTTTATGCATCTGAAAAATATATGAAAAATATATACGTAATCTAAACATCGCGAAGATTCAAATGAAACCAAAACTATACAAATCCGTTTAGCGGTTTGCATATTATAGCAAAAAACAAAAAATATATTGAGGAAATTTATTAAATTGTTGTAAGAGAAAATATTTATTAAAATTTATTTTGTGAGTTAGTTGAACAAAATGTAAGAAAAATAGGTCGGAGTTTTTCTTCTATTTTAGTTAAATTCCACGCAATAAATCACATTTTTTATTCTAATAACTTCTCGAAAACACGCTAACATCTAGCAGAAGATATGGATATCTTTCAAATAAATGTTGGGTTCCTTTAAATGGGGTATAATCTTGAAATAAAATTGTATCGGGTAATGTTCATTTTGAAATGCGTGTAAATCGCGAAATCCTCAAAATCACTTGATGCGCATACGGTTTACCAATACAGCGAATTCTTCTCTTTTAATTTGTACACATTTGCCAGGATTTACTTTGGCCGCTAAGATGTAGCATCGTCTGCAGTTTAGTGTGCAACAAACTGTATTACGCTTATATTCTGCACAAAGTGCATACACTTTTTATGCGCATCCGATTTCACTATCAACCGTGAAAAAATACATCGATCTAAACATATTTCAATAAAATCCATCAAGAACCGTGGATGTAGCATCACACAGTATTTTTTGGATAAATCGGATACAGCTCCCATGCCACTAAATTTTTCAAACCGCTGTTTTCGCACAAACGCGAGTGATGATTCACTTTCTTCATTGAAATGGAAACGATCCACATAAAACGCGAATTAGTCAGTGATATTTTGAAAAACATTTTTCGCAAATTTTTCAATTTTTGCAGTAGCCATTTCCGCCGTTCTAGTAGATGGATTTTTACGATCTGTGATTCATATGATCCGGATCGTCGAAAAACTAAAATATCGCGGGGTACCAGCACACTCAAAACGATATTGTAAATACTGTACCCAAAAAATAGGTTTTTTAGAAAAAATATCGCACTAAATTTTTGCCTTTGGCAGTAGATTACTCTGCTGCTGTGTGGGCTACATACTTAATATACATATCAGATTATGCGAAATCGCGAGTTCTTTAGTCCTATAATTGGTTTTTCGAAATATCCGAATGAGCGTCCCAGCTACATAAAAAATACAAAAAACACCTGAAATCCGGCTTCAAAATGTCAGCATCCATAAAAGGTGGATGCAGCGGAAATTTTGGAAAGTGATACATTAGAAGTGTAATCTTCATTTTGTATTCTCCAATTTTTACTTCGGACAGATGTCCGTCATTTGAATGGTTTAATCAGAAATCGAATAGCAATGTAAAAAACCTGTTTAGATTCAACGTGTTTTTACCTATGGTTTTTCCTTTACGCGGTCGTAACTACCACGTAAATTAAATTTTTTTGCTAAATTTTTGAGCTTTGTACAAAAACATCTAAATTAATCCAGCAATAGTCATAGTTACTGGCAAACTAGAATAGTTCGCGTATTATAATAGTGCAAACCTTGGCTTCATGGAAACTAAAAAATTTTGACTTTTCCTCATATACACTTTCATACAGGCAAAATATGTCTCATCGAAATAATGGTTTTAGACCCTAAGTATGTATGTTTGGTCGAAATCCGTTTCAGACAATTTGGCACTGTCCGTCCGTCTGTCTGGCTGGTGTGCAGGATAACTCTTGAACGGATGAACAGATTTCGCCCAAAATGTGGCCTTCGCAAAATTTGGCAAAACTTAGTTTAAGTTCGATGTGCCATATCGGTCCACTTCTACAGTTACCTGCCCCACAAAAGTTCAAAAATGTTCGGAAAAATTGTGCGAACGATAACTCTTAAAGGTAGTAACCGATTTGGTCCATACTTAACGCATAGTTAAATTTTTACCAGACATAGATAAGGTTCCAATATGGACTTTATTGGTCCACTCTTTTGGGTATCTCCCTCGCAAAATTTCTGAAAAGTTCAGTTTATTACCTGCTCTCGAATCGCGTTGGTTTTTGTTGTAAGAACTTGTATTTACTGCCCCCCATACGACGATATAAGTTGTATCACGTGCAATTCCATACTCCCTGAGAAAATAGCCTGAAAGTTGTAAAAAATACCCTATGATACCGTGTGTAGTAGTTGGAGCGCAAGACAACTCTCGAGCAGATCTGTTGATTTGTCCAAAATTTGGCCTTCGTAATATTTTGCCCAAACTTAGTTTAAGTTCGAAGATAAGCCATATCTGTCCACTCCTTCAGGTACATCCCCCACAAATTTAAAAAAAAAAAAATGTTTTTGAACGGAGTGACCGATTTGGCCCATACTTTCTTCTTCTTTATTTGCATATCCGTTGTTCGGATGTTAAGCGATCATACATTTTGTTACATTCTTATTGGAAATATTTATTTTATGTGGAAAGCGATAGTTGTCTGTTTTTAGCTGCTGTAAGAAGACTGAGTTCATCACGGTATCCGGTCCAGTCTTGAATATTTTTTAGCCAGGACAGTTCTCTTCGACCTCTACAACGTCTTCCCATACTTTACACATCCTAATATATCTACCAGATATAGACCAGATACGAATATGGACTATATTTGTCCACACCTTCGGGTACCTCCCACACAAAATTTCGGATAAGTTCACTTTAAGACCTGCTCTCGAATCACTTTAAATTTTGTTGAAGCAACTAACATTCGCTGGGTCAATTACGAAGGTAAAAGTTCGGGGTAAGTCCATGCTTCTTGACAAACAGCCCGAAAGGTGTAAAAAACCTGGAGAGCACGATAACTCTCGAACTGATCAACCAATTTGGTCCAAAATTTGGACCATAATTTGTCCAAACTTAGTTTCAGTTCGAAGATGGGCAATACCGGTCCACAACTTCCGGTACTTGCCCCCATTATTTCAAAATGTCACTAAGATGGTATGCACGATATCTCTTGAGCGGGGCAACCAATTTAGTCCAAACTTTAGATCTCCTAATATTTTGTCCAAATTTAGTTTAACTTCTAAAATGGCCCATATCGACCCTCTTCTTAGGGTACACAGAAAAACATTTTAGCCATTTGATAAAAAAAATTCAAAGATTCAATCAAAAATTTATCCATTTTCCGGCGATAAAAAAAATGTCAAATTGATAAAATTCGATCAAATTATTTGATCAGAAAGTAAAAATACAATTGATAAAATATTTTACATATTGACAAAAATATCTATCAACATATTCCACATTGTGCTTGATGAAACAAAATATTTTCTTGATGAAGAATGCAAATAAGTTAAAACCCTAATGTTTATTGGTAGCTATTCTAACAACCACTGAATGCTTATACAAAATTTGGAATATTTTGATACATACTTTTGTCAATATGTGAAATATTTTATCAGTTCAATATAAAAAAATCGATAAATATTTTAGTCAATATGTGAAATATTTTATCAGTTGTATTTTTACTTTGTGATCAAATAATTTTATCGAATTTCGTCAATATGATAATTTTTTTTATCGCCGGATTTTTTTTCTTTGTACCTCCCACACAAAAGTTCAACATTTGTGTCTAAGTGCTGTTTAAGGTCTTTTCGAAGATCCTTTTGAAATGTATACAATACTGGACTATGTCGGTCCATTCCTTCAAGTACCTCTTACGCAAAACTTTTGAACTTCAGTCCTAATCTACATGTTTGTAGATTAGGAAAGTTTAAATGTCCAAAAAGTGACACAAAATTCTGAAAAGACGTTCGATCTATACGTAGATGAAAAAATACACGCAGAGAAAAAATATTTTTCGGTTTTGTTGGAACAAAAATATCTATTTTGGTTCCAAAAATGTGTTTGTTTTCTACAAACATTGTAATCCAAATCCAAAAATACCATCTTTTGTTCCGAACATAGAAAACAAAAACAACTTTCGAATTTCCGCAATATTGTTAAAATCGTTAACAATACCGATTGTAGGAACAATCATAATCTATATTTTTACAAAACATATTGTCAGCCCTGAAAACCAGATACTAAATTTTTTGATTTGAGTGTATATACTTCTCATATACACTTTCCACACAACTTTGATATAAATATCGCGTATAATATTACGAGCATTGATGAACGCAATACATGGTTTGCTACTTTAGCTGACAACAAAGACAAACAAAAAGCCACAAGCAACCACCACAACATAAGGAATAATTAAACACCATAACAAACATTAAAAGGAAAGGAGAATGAAATAAAGAAGAAGAATGAAACAAAACAGAAACAAATAAAAACAACCCTGCCAGCAATTGGAAGTGAGTTTTATCTAATTTTATAAATGAGGAACTTTTTGGTGTCTAATTTTCTGTAAAAATACGACATTTGTCTAATATACAATAACAATTGCATTGTTATCCCATTTGTATCGTATCCAGTCACAATTTAGAAAAGAATACGATAGACAAATAACAACAATAACATATGTATCTAAAAATAAATGTAAGCTATCTCATTTATATCCCAATGAAGGATGGGAATTAGATAGACATATCTATTTTCCATCCTTTATTTGGATACAAATTAGACAGCTTACATTTATTTTTAGAATTGTTGTAAGTTTAACAAATAAGACATTTGTACACAGATGGTTATATGCGCAGGTGGTGCAATGGTAAGCATGCTCGCTTTGCAATCAGAATGTCCGGGGTTCGATTACCAGGTCAGGCGACATCACATTCTTCAAATGACAAAATTAATATAAGCGACAATTCCTGAACCAATTAAAAAAATATAAATAATGAATTAAATTAAATAATAAAAAACCAAAACGCCAAAAATAACCCAAACAAAGGATTAACAACAACAGTAAAACAAAACATAAAATAAAAAGGAATTAAATTAAGTTAAAAAGAAAATCAAAATAATTTTTTTTCTTTTTTATTTATTATTATGTATTTTTATCAAGTTTTTAGCTATATTAATGTTTTATAGTTAAAAAAAAAAGATTTGTCATTAAAAAAATGTCGACTGGCCTGGGAATCGAACCCGGGCATTCAGATTGCAAAGCGAGCATGCTTACCATTGCTCCACCGATATTATCGTTTTAATAACTTTCTGAAGTGTCCAATTAGACACTCAAAAAAGTATCTAATGAGTGGAACAGTTCTTCCCGAGAGCTTGATCTTTTTGGATAAGAATGAGACTATCGCATTCGATTGAGCAATCTTATTCAAGTGACTCATTGGACAAGAAACAGATAGCAAATGTTGGCAGGGAAGAGTCTCATTGTTGGTATACATACACACAAAAGCAAAGATAAAGGCAGCATGTCATACAAACACCACAACTCACCAAAATTGTTTTTTCAACACGCCATCGAATAGCGAGAGAAGAAATATTGTTCAGTTGACACAAACTATTTTTGGATTTAACAAAAACGATTGTTGGATTCACAATACTACATAGGGAATTCAACAATATGTTATCAATACATATTTTGCTCTTGGAATATTGTTGGATCAAACATATTTTTTTTCTCAGCGTGTAAATCTCTATCGGCAAAGCCGACTGATACTTTTTTATTTGTTATTTTATAAAAACAATATTAAAACTATTGTTTATTAATTTAATTATTTATTTGCTCAAAATTATTATCAATTCAAAAATATATTTAAGAATAATGTAATTATTTTTATTTAATTTTTAGATTTGCCGGACTCATCTTTGTGATTGTTTAGTTTGATTTGCCGTTGTTGTTGGATTATTACATTTCTAGGTAAGACAATACATTCATTATTTTAAAGTTAATATATATTTTGCCAAAATATCCTTCTTAAATTGCAAGATATCTGCTATAGAGAATATTATATAGCCAATTTAGTATACATATTTAAATTCTAGTTATTGAATTCCATAAAGAAAATTTGTTTTAATTAGCAGTTATTGTGTTTTACAAAGCAGACAAGCAAAGTTCCGTTTTTTTTTCTTTCTAGAAAACCTCCTCAAACATTTAAAATCCTACAACAAAAAGATACCAATATTATCTTAAGTGTTTGCTTTTTCAATAGAAATCCTTGAAATGTGTGGATAACTAATAAATAAATTTCCGGTGGGAAATGTGACCGCTGAAGAAAAGGAATAACATGTAGAAATGTGTAAAACTTTACAATCACGTTAAGGTTTAAATACCTTTTGTTTTCTTATCGAACACGTAATAACAATTTTCGGAATTTATGCCAATGGTTGATGAGGGTTCTTTGTTGTTCTTTTCAAAGTGTATCTTTTTCACACCAACCTATTGACTTTTAGACCCCAACAACTGTTATTGGGACACAAAGTTTTTAGATTGAGGTTATTATTACTTTGTTTTCTATCCTTTTTATTACCTTTTTCCATTGAATCTGTGTTGAGCTAATTTTGGTAATTTTAAAGCTGAAATCTATTTACTACATATTTTCAATATTAGTTTAAATTAATCTAAAATATAACGACTATTATTAATTTTCGGTATGAGTACTTAGCAATGATTCTTAAAACTTTTAATAATAATTGATTTCTATTTTTATTATTATTATTGTGGTTGAGTTGTCTCATTCTTTTATTACAAATCCGTGAATATTTACAACATTAATTTTTAAAAGATTGTGAATCACAAATGTTCTATGTGCTTTGTTCCGAATTGTAGAAAATGTGGTTTTCGATGAACTTGAATATTTCCAGAAATAAATGGCGTTGAGGGCAATAATGTCGTAAGTCTAAATATGTATAAAAAACGACAAAACGTAAGAAACAATAGCGTTTAACTAAAGCAACTTGTGTTAAACATTTCGTTTCCATTAATGTCATATGTTGAATGGAGAAGAGCATTCTATGTAAAAGTTTACAAATTTGATTTGTTCAATATTACATTTGACTGACTCCGTGAAAAAATTTCGTCGTAATGGGGGCAGCGAATACAAGTGGTTGCAAATAGAATCAAAGTGATTCGAGAGCAGCTGTTAAACTTCACTTTTCCGAAAATTTGTATGGGAGGTACTCGAAGGAGTGGACCCATATAATCCTTATTCGAACCTGATCTACGTATGTCTCGTATAAATATTACGAATTGTAAAATATGGACCGTATCGGTTACTTCGAGAGTTATTGTGCTTACTATTTTAGCGAAAAGTTTTGACCTTTTGTGGGGGAGGTACCCGAAGCAGTGGATCGATATTGCCCATCTTCGAGCCTCAACTATGGTTGGACAAAATACTTACTTACTTACTTAGCTGGTCCATTACAGAACATTTGTTCTATAGGCCGAACTAAGAAAAGTTCTCCAATTCTCTCTATTTGTGGCTTCGCTTTCTGGAATACCGCGCCTTTTCATCTCATCATCCACTTGAGAGAAGCCTCCCTTGTCCCTTCGGGGATGTTGTGGGAAGCTATGTTTATACATATATATGACTTGTGGTATCAGTCCTTAACACTTTCCTACGGAGTTCTTGCATGTACATAACGCTATCAGTCCTCCCTTGGTGCGTTCTTCGAGATTCCTTTTCCATGTAAGCCGATGATCCACAGAATTGTGTCTAGATACTTGGCCTCTGAAGAGAGTTCTAAGGTAACCCCTCTTTTCCTCTTATTCGTGAAGGGGACAAGCTCTGCATTAGAGGTCATCCACTTGTTTGCGTCATCTATTCCTTGGCCTGCCAATTCTGCGTGCACCGCCAAGCGGTCCGTATGTATACGCCTTTTTAGCGGGTTCATCATCGCTCATTCTTATGATATGGCCTAGCCAACGCAATCGCTGCATCTCGATACGTTTAACTATATTGATGTCTTGTAAAGCAACGCAGATTGGTCCGTAGATCTTTCGAAGAATTTTTCTCTCAAACACACCAAGTACTTTCATGTCTGCTTGCGCAAGTACCCAGGCTTCGGAGCCATACATCAGCACGGGTAGTATCAGTGTTTTGTAGAGCGTTATTTTTGTTTGACGAGATGTGGCTTTGTTTTTAAACTGCTTACATAAACCAAAGTAGCATCTGTTGCCAATACAATTCTTCTTTTTATTTCACAACTGATGTCGTTTGTTGTGTTTACGGAGGTGCCGAGGTAGACGAAGTCTTTTACTACCTCAATATTATAGGAACCAACTTCCACAGTCGGTCCGAGCTCAATGGACGCATTGCGCGTCGACACCATCAACTTGGTCTTCTCACCGTTTACCGCCAGACCCACTTTAGCAGATTCTCCTTCGACCTTCATAAAGGTATCAGTTACTTCTTTTACTGATCGTCCCATGATGTCTATGTCATCAGCATAGGCAAGTAACATGTGGCTATTGGTGTAAATTGTGCCATTTCTTTTGACGTTTGCCTCTCGTATAACCTTTTCCAGCAGGATGTTAAAGAGATCACACGAAAGGCTGTTTCCTTGTCTGAAACCTCTTTTGGTACCAAACTCTTCGGAGAGGTTCTTTCCTATTTTAACTGAGGACCTCGTGTCAGTTAAAGTCATTTTGCAAAGACGGATGAGGTTTCCGGGGATACCAAATTCAGACATGGCTTGGAATACCTTTGAACGCAGCGGGCTGTCGAAGGTTGCTTTATAATCGACAAAAAGGTGGTAGGTGTCGATCTGCATCTCTTGGATCTTCTCCAGGATTTGCCGCAGGGTAAATATCTGGTCAATGGTGGACTTGCCAGGTCTAAAGCCGCATTGGTATGGTCCAACTATCTCGTTGACCATAGGCTTTAGTCGTTCGCACAATATCCCTGACACGATCTTGTAGGCAATAGGGAGTAGACTTATGCCCCTATAGTTAGAGCATACAGTCTTATCTCCCTTCTTGTGGACCGGGGCACAGGATACTCAGGTTCCAATCGTCGGGTACTCGTTCTTCCTGTCAGATGGTGCTAACTAGCTGATGAATACACCTTATCAGCGTGTCGCCTCCGGTTTTGAATAGCGCGGCTGGTAAGCCATCGGCTCCTGCTGCCTTATTATTCTTCAGCCGATTTATTGCTGTCTTTACCTCATCTTGGATGGGCGGTATACATTCAATACCATTTTCTGGGATTGGGACTGTGGTATCTTCGTCGTCTTCGCTGCTTTTGGATACCAACAGTTTTGAAAAATGTTCTTTCCATATCCTGAGTACACTATCTGTATCAGTTACCAAATTACCTTGCTGGTCTCTACAGGAGGATGTGCCTGTACCAAAGCCATCAGTTTGATGCTTGACTCTTTGGTAGAATTTTCGGACTTCATTCTGGCTCCTGTACATCTCGATTTTTACAGCCTCCCGCTTTTCCATCTCTCTCTTTTTCCTGCGGAAAAGACGTTTCTCATCTCTCCTTTTCTCCCTGTATCTCGCTCGTGCGCTACGCGTTGCTACGGATTGTAAAGTAGCCTTATATGCCGCATTTTTCTCTTCGGTGGCAGCACGACACTCCTCATCATACCATGGATTCCTTGGTGGAGGTCTCTGGTATCCAAGTATGGATTTTGCGGCTGTTTGCATGGAGTGGGCAATGCTTTGCCATTGCGCTGATATGTTATCGGGATTAGGAGTGCTTTGATTAAGCAATTGGGCTAGTTGAGTGGAATATGCTGTGGCTATCTGTTGTGATTGCAGCTTACCGATGTCTAAATTTCGTGTTGTGTCTGTTCGTACTTTGTTTGCTACGTTTAAGCGGGTGCGTACCTTTGCTGCAACAAGGTAGTGGTCCGAATCAATGTTTGCGCCTCGGAACGATCGTACATCCAAAACGCTGGATGAATGTCTTTCATCTATTACAACATGATCAATTTGATTACTTGTTCTTTGATCTGGAGACAGCCAGGTGCCCTTATGGTACTGCTAACTACCATGTTTTTTGCAGCTGCAAAGTCTATCAGTCGCATACCATTGTCAGATGTTTCACTGTGGAGACTGAATTTCCCGACTGTTGGGCCAAAGATATTTTCCTTTCCAATTTTGGCATTAAAATCGCCTAGAATGATTTTAATGTCATGGGCAGGGCAACTGTCATATGTTTCTTCTAAGCGCTCGTAAAATATATCTTTGGTCTGTTCGTCCTTTTCTTCAGTGGGAGCATGAGCGCAAATAAAGCTGATGTTGAAGAATTTAGCTTTTATTCGAATTGCAGCAAGTCTTTCATTCACTGGAGTGAAGCTGGATACCAAACTCATGCTTTACGTCATGGCAGCTATAATACAGTGTGTCACCTTTAGGTGTTGTTGTGACGCCTTTCCCAATCCATCGTATTTCCTGTATGGCAGTAATATCGGCCTTGTACTTTTCAAGTACGTCTGCCAATGCGAAGACTGCACCTTCTCTATAAAGAGTGCGAACATTCCACGTGCAGATTCGCAGATCATGGTCCTTAAAACGTTTGCGGGGTTCGTCAACTTTAGAGGGGGTTGTTTTTCTTTTCTTTCGTTTTTTCATAGTATGCGGTTACTAACCCGACGCCCGAACCCAAGTTTTTAACGTTCTTATGGGAGAACGCGCGGCACATGTTAGCTCACTACCTTTAACGGGTGTAGGGTGTCCAAAAAACCGGTTTTTCCAAACAAAACGGTTTTCGGTTAACCGAAATTTTCAACTTTTTCAAAAACCGGTTTTCGGTTTTCAAAAATCTTCAAAACCGGTTAACCGGTTTAAACCGGTTTTGTAAAACAGGTACAAAATTGCTCATAATTGATAAATATTTGATTCAAAATGTGCGGAAAGGGGTAAATTAAGTATAAGGACTTCGTTATTATATAATTATCCCATAATATCCCTGTTATTTGACATTCAACATGGAAGTGGGGACAGCAAAATTACGACTGAAATTGTGCTCTAAGAAAAGTAAAAAACCCTTACATATATAAACTTGTGTACCAAAAGAATTAAGTTTACATTTTATTAAGTCTGGATTCTCCCTCATGCGTTGAGAACCTCAAATTATCGTGCCGAAATCAAACATGCATTTTTTATTGTTAGCTTTTACAACCTTAAATTCGACATGTTCTTAGTTTACTGTACTAATTCAAAAACATATGAGTAACGTCATTCAAACTACCTTGTGATATTACGTATACGCAGTTGTTTCATAGATCGTTCAGTTGAACTAGATTGACACAACTATATATTTTACACAAAATATTTTTCAAATTTAAAGGTATCTGGCATTTACAACTTGACCCGTTCCTTGTGTTAGTTAAGTTTAGTTTACTTTCAATAATGCAATTTTAATTTTATATTAAAAATATTACTATTTTTTAAAACCGGTTAACCGACACAAATAACCGGTTTTTTCGGTTAACCGAAAATGACGTTTTTGGCAAAAACCGGTTTCGGTTTCGTAACTCAAAACCGGTTAACCGGTTAACCGGTTTCGGTTTTGGACACCCTAAACGGGTGTTAAAGGCAGTTCCCCAGGTGACACCATGGGGAGGTCAGTGTCCACTTGAGATGAAAGAGGGACCAAGATAAATCCTGGGCTTTGCCATGTTAAAACCGGTCAGGACCGTTGCTTGGTATCTTCCATCCCCTACGTCACCCTGGACAAAATACTACGAAGGCCAAGTTTTGGACCGAATCGGGTGATCTGTTTGAGAGTTATTATCCAGCCAGCCGGACATACATTGCTAAATCGACTCCAAATTGTCTATATTATACCCCCCCCACTATAATATGGAGGACATTAATAATTTATCATTTCGTTTGTAAAATATCGAAATATTCGTCGGATACCCTATAAAGTATATCGTCTCCTGAAATGCCCAAAGACGTAATCCTCGACGCAACCCTTTGAGGGTTACGTCTCTGGGCATTTCAGGATCCTATATATATTCTTGATCAGCAAGAAATTCTATGTCGAAATAGCCATGTCCGTCCGTCTGTTGAAATCAAGATACAGGTAGCAATTTTTATATCCTCAGCATTTATGCTAACGAGGATATAAACACTTTCATACGGGCAAAATGTGCCTCATCCAAATAATGGTTTTACACCTCAAGTATGTTTAAACGAAATGTGTTTCAGACAATTTGGAGTTGATTTAGCCATGTCCGTCCATCTGTCTGTCTGGCTGGCTGGAGCGCACGATAACTCTCGAACGGATCAACCTATTCGGTCCAAAATTTGTCTTTCGTAATATTTTGTCCAAACTTAGTTTAAATTCGAAGATGGGTTATATTGGTCCACTCCTTCCGGTACCTCCCCCACAAAAGTTTAAAAATGTTCGGAAAATTTGTGCGCACGATAACTTTTGAAGGTATTAACGGATTTCGTCCATACTTTCCATATCGTGAACTTCCTACCAATATGGACTCAATCGGTCCACTCCTTCGGCTACCTCCCACACAAATTTTGGATAAATTTACTTTAAGATCTGCTCTCGAATTACTTTGATTTTTGTTGAAGCAACTTGCATTCTCTGCTTCAATTACGACAGTAAACGTTTTTCATGGGCAAGTCCATACATCTTGATAAAACAGCCCGAAAGTTGCAAAAAAAACCCCTATGACACCATATGTAGTGGTTGTAGAGCTCGAACCGAATACTGCGTTCGTCCACACTTTGGATATTGTAATATTTCTTCGAATATCAGATGAAATTCGAAGGTAGTGCTTATAGGTCCACTGCTTCCGGTACCTCTCCCACAAAAGTTCGAAAATTTTCGCTAAAATAATAAGCGCAATATCTCACAAACGTAGCAACCGATTTGGTCCAAATTTTCGATTTCGAAATATTTTGTCTAGGCTTAGTTTATGTTCAATTTGGGCCCTATCGCTCCAATCCTTGGGGTACCACCCATACAAATGTTCAACATATTTGTGTTGTTAAGGGTCTGTTCGAGGATCCTTTGGATATTTTTACCAAAGATTTTCCTAGTGGCCCAATATTATGCTTTTCGTAGGCTGGCATAATTTTGAGCTTTAATCCAATTCATATTTCTGTCGGTTCATACGCCCATAATTGTTTTTTTTTTTTGAAAAAAAGTATTTCAATCCACACAGGCTGAGGGTATATCTCTGCCGGCAAGGCCGACT
Organism: Musca autumnalis; assembly: GCF_047663935.1. NCBI lineage: Eukaryota > Metazoa > Arthropoda > Insecta > Diptera > Muscidae > Musca > Musca autumnalis. The sequence goes on from NW_027411644.1 coordinate 253,682,347, forward strand.
GATACTTTTTTACTTGTTAAAATAGAATTTTATAATTTGGTATAGATGTTTTTATTACTCCTGGGTATTGCAAATGGGCTATATAGATCAACGTTTTCCGTATTTTGAAGGTTGTGGTCTCAATAATCCACCGAAATGGCAAATTTGGTATTTAGTCTTTGTTGGGGGTATTCTACTTTCCCCACTAAATTTGTCGGTATAGGTTCACGCCTTCATATAGCCCCCATAGAGCGGTACCTCCCGATTTTCGGTATTTTGAAGGTTGTGGCCTCAATAATCCACTGAAATGGCAGAAATTTGGTATGTAGTCTTCATTTGCGGAATAAAATTTTCCATAACAAATTTGTCGGTATAGGTCCACGCCTTCATATAGCCCCCATAGAACAGTACCTCCCTATTTTCTGTATTTTTATGGTTCTGGCCTCAATATTCCACCGATATAGCTGAAATTTGGTATTTAGTCTTCATTTGGGGTATACAACTTTCTTCCTGAAATATGTAGGTATAGGTCCTCGCCTTCGTATAGCCTCCATAGTACGGTATCCCCGATTTTCGGTATTTTGAAGGTTGTGACTTTAATTTGATATTTAGTCTTCGTTGGTGGTATAAAACTTTCCCCCAGAAATTAATTGGTACAGGTCCACGCTGTCATATAGCCCCTACACGCAGAGAAAAAATATTTATCGCTTTTGTTGGAACAAAAATATATGTTTTGGTTCCAAAAATGTATTTGTTTTCTTCAAACATTGTAATCCAAATCCAAAAATACCATCTTTTGTTCCAAACATAGAAAACAAAAACAACTTTCGAATTTCCGCAATATTGTTAAAATCGTTAACAATACCGATTGTAGGAACTATCATAATCTAATTTTGTTTACAAAAAGTATTGTCAATACAGAAAACCAGCCCAGAAATTTTTGATTTGAGTGCATATACTTCTCATATACACTTTTCGCATAACTTGGATATAAATGTCGCGTATAATATTGCAATCATTGATGAACACAATACATGGTTTGCTACATTGGCTGACAACAAAGACAAACAAAAAGCCACAAGAACCCACCACAACATAAGGAATAATTAAACACCATAACAAACATGAAAAGGAAAGAAGAATGAAACAAAACAGAAACAAATAAAAACAAGAGTCTCACAAGTACATACACACAAAAACAAAGGTAAAGGCAGCATGTCATACAAACACACCACAACTCACCAAAATTGTTTTTTCAACACGGCATCGAATAGCGAGAGAAGAGAAACAAATTTTCGAAGAAAAGAGAGAAATATTGTTCAGTTGACACAAACTATTTTTGGATTTACAATACTACATGAGGAATCCAACAATATGTTAACAATACATATTTTGCTCTTGGAATATTGTTGGATCAAACATATTTTTTTCTCTGCGTGTATATGGAGGTAAATACCTCTCCGACTGACATTCGTCGGTATAGCCTGTTTCGATATAGCCTCTATAGAACGATACCTCCCGATTTTCTAATTCTGAAGGTTGTGACGTCAATATACTACTGAAATGACTGAAATTTGATATTTATTTTTCCATGCGGTTACAAAATATAGTAGAAGACAATTATCAGAATAAATTCACGTCTTTCTATATCCTCAATAGAAGCGTACCTCTTGATATCGTTTTTTAAGGTTTTAGCCACATTATCTTATCGAAATATGTGAAATTTGGTATTTAGTATTTTTTGAGTCTAACAACTTTCCGCCAGAAATTTGTCGGTATAGATCGACGTTTTGATATAGCCCGCATAGAACGGTACCTCCCGGGTTTCGGTATTTTGAAGGTTGTTTTACCGAAATTGCTGAAATTTCGTATTTAGTCTTATTCATAAACGAATGGAAACTATTTGTTCCATTTTACTTCAATACAATTCGTGTTGGAGGGTACAACAAGTTCGGCACGGCCGAACTTAACGCCGTACCTACTTGTTTTTTGCAACATGTTGTCCTCGCAGACCCTATGAAGACGGCACATTTTGACATTTTTGCGGGAAATAGTCGTAGTGATTCTGATTAAAACAGTATTTTTTCTTAGGGGGCCCATACTTACTGAAATAATGGTTAGAAAGATCATAAAACCTACTGGCACTAACAAAAGCACTTGAAATGGGTATCCGATAATGTCCAAGCTTTGATGAACTAAATGGGAGCACTTCTTTTGCTAACTATCACAAAAAATCTATTTCTTATTTAGTCTTATTCATAAACGAATGGAAACTATTTGTTCCATTTTACTTCAATACAATTCGTGTTGGAGGGTACAACAAGTTAATGCCGTCCCTACTTGTTTTTTGCAACATGTTGTCCTCGCAGACCCTATTACGACGGTACATTTTGGCATTTTTGCGGGAAATAGTCGTAGTGATTCTGAATAAAGCAGTATAATGTTTCTCAGTGGGCCCATACTTACTGAAATAATGCTTCGAAGGATCAAAAACAAACCTACTGCCACTAACTTAAGTTGGAGTTTAAACTTAGCCTAAATTAACAAAGTATGGACGAAGAAATCCTCTCACTGAGTGTGAATGGAGTCAGTTGACAGTGCACCCAATTTTCAAAACGGTAATATTTAAACATTTGTAAACTATTTATTCAGGTAAAAGACAATTGGTATGTTCCAGAAATGGAAGAATCTATTAAATTTGTACTATTTTTTATTTTTGACAACGTAAAGAACAAATGGTTATCGTAGTAAAAATGTGTAGATTCTTGCAGGTTCAGGAACAGGGATAATATGTTGGTTGTGTTATGGCTGGATCTACATCCTCATATAAAAAACCAAACATTGTGCAATATAGTGAAAAGACTGTGCAGTTTCTGTAAAAAATAATTATTTATTGGCGGGTTGTCCTTCTTTTTTTTTTCAATAGAAATTTTCAAAATATTCAGCCACCAATCTAACAGACTCTTTTTCAAAAAAATATAAGCAAATATTATTTTATTACCCACTACAACAGGTACCCTAAAAAACTTTCAACACTTTGCAAGGAACTTCTCGAATCATGCAATTTTTAGGAGTACGAAAAGTTGAGTATTCTTTTTTGTAAGCCAATGTTTCCCGAAACAAAGTCTCAAAAAATCCTAGCAAAATTTTTAAATTGACATAAGTGGAATAATCTTTTACAAAGTAATGTAAACAAGCTACCATCTGCATTACATGTGGGCTGCAAAACAATAGGTTACTTCTTTCAGATTCTAGAAAGCAAATTCCTTTTTTTTAACATAACAGTGTGTGTGTCTGAATACAATACCGAGAATTCCGAGTTCAATGCTCACCTTCGGTAAACAATTATTTGTTAGCAAAAATACCAAGTATTATTGATGTTCATCTAAGCTCACAGCTACAAATCTGTTTAGACATAATCAGAGGACAGCGTTGTCAGTACTGGGGATTTGTCCCTCAAATTGGGGAATTTTTTTCTGAAGTGGGGAAAAATAAATCGACTTGGGGAATTGCGGAATTTTTGGGAAATCTGAAAAAGATTTGGGGATTTTTGGGGAAATTCGTTTTTGGGTAAATATTTCAGATTATCTGAACATTTTAATATCAGTACGTGAATAGTAGTAGCGCACGCGCAACGCACAAAAAAACATACGTCATATACTAACTGGTCACAGTTGTAATAACACTGTGACACAAAATGGAACTCAAAGTCTGGGGGTGTTGGAAAATTTCTTTTGGAGATGAAAGCCCTTGATTAGTAAACTAAGAACCCAAAAGGACATTTTCGCCATAGGTCAAGTTTCTGAGATATCGCGCGATGAAGTTTTTGATTTTTTCCCTATAATACTTGGAAAAATAGCTCCATATCTCTGTTTGGCGTTGTTGTAGCTTCGTATTGAAGTGACATGTCTTCAGTCAAATCGATTGGCGAATCTTTTTGTAGAACATTTCATTCTTCTAACTCAATGCCTTTCACGTCCTTTTCGTCCTTTATTTCTTGAACCGTAGTGAAAGTACCACAAGATGAGATTTTTCAGCATCCAAATATTCTACAAAAATGTTGCTCAGAAGATTTTAGGTACAGTTCTCTTTGACAACTAATCGATTTTGTCCAGTTTTCAATGTCATTTTTGATATTTATTCGGACTTGGTTCAGAATTAAACTATGTTTTGTTTTTCTGTATATTCGTTATTGGTTATGTATAGGTATGTAAACATAACAATTGGTTATTGCTTATGTGGACATCTGGGGTGCTTCTGAAATATTTACCACAAATAGCTCTTGTAATGATGAACACATTAATAACAAATTTTCTAGGAGGATAGATCCGGTTATCTTAGTTTTTGAACCGGATATTCCGACATTAAAACCGATATTTTTACCGGTTTTAAGTAACTGATTAAACTTATATGTATGCCATTAAAAAGCTTATAGAGTTTTCAATCAAATAAAATTAATTCGCTTATGAAAACTTTGCTAGTTGAAGTTCTAGAACAAAAAACCCGTTTTCTAAAACCGTTTTAAGGAAAAATAGCAATACGCGCAAATATGGAGATCAAAGGCTGAGGGGGTGAAAAATTATTTTTGGCGATGAATGTCGATGAAGATAATATGATGAACCCGGAAGGACAGTTTTGCCATAGGTCGAACCGAGTCCGAATAAATATCAAAAATGACAATGAAAACGGGACAAAATCGATTAGTTGTCAAAGAGAACCGTACCTAAAATCTTCTGAGCAACATTTTTGTAGAATATTTGGATGCTGAAAAATCTCATCTTGTGGTACTTTCACTACGGTTCAAGAAATAAAGGACAAAAGGACTTGAAAGGCATTGAGTTAGAAGAATGAAATGTTCTACAAAAAGATTCGCCAATCGATTTGACTGAAGACATGTCACCTGAAAACGAAGCTACAACAACGCCAAACACAGATATGGAGCTATTTTCCCAAGTATTATAGGAAAAAAATCAAAAATTTCCTTTTGGGTTTTTAGTATATTCACCATGGGCTTTCATCTCCAAATGAAATTTTCCACCCCCAAAAATGCTGCTTTGAATGCACAGTGTTATTTATAACAGCTTTGAAGTGTTATCATGCGGTTCGGCAATGTACCGTATAGTAGAACAATGGGTTGAAATGAAATACAATTTTTCCATCATTTCAACTGCTGACCTACAGTTCATCGCCGAGTCCTGGCTGAAATACTCAGGAAATGTCGCCAACATTACTGAGGGACATTTGGTTATCGTTGAAAATTTGATGTTGTCTGGCCTGGGAATCGAACCGCAGACCTTCTGAGTGCAAGCGGGTGTGCATACCATTGCACCACGGTGGCACCCATAGATAAAACATTAACAGCCTTAACTCTGCGTTTGTCTATGACATAAAACTACTTTTGATTTTTTTTTGTAATAATTTGTTAAAAAATAGTTGATTTTTGATGATTTTTTGGTGATTTTTTTTGGGAAATTCAATAAAATCTGGGAAATTGTGGGGAAAAGTTTTGAAGACGTTGAAAAATTCTGGTAACGTTGTTGGAGCGACCTTAAATAGCTAGATTTCTATGGCTACAAATAAGTTATGGAATATTTTTTATTTAGGCTATTTCATCTTAAAACCACAATATTTTACTTTGAATTCAGTCAATGTTTGATAACCTTTCTAACCCATTTAAACAGAAATTTGTTTTGCTCATGCAGTGAGAGCGACAAATTTCAAAACGACGGCAGTTTTCTAAGACAATCCGAAACGTATTAAACATAATCGAGAGCATTCAAATAAAAAATAAAAAGCAAACAATGACAAGCAGTTTACAATGCCTACTACTACTCCTGGTTGTGGTGTTGCTATCCTCTGCCCAGGGAGCTACGGTTAGCCGTGACGAACAAAGACAACGACGCCAAAAATCTGAAGATATACGGAAGTACATGAACCTGTCAGCAAACCCTTGCCATGATTTCTATGATTTTGTGTGCGGCAATTTCAATCGATACAATCCCACCGAGATCCAGGTGGATATATTTTCCATGTTGGAAAAGGAATATGAACGCAAACAGTTAAATGCCCTAACCCGCGAATCGCCCGGTGACACGGAAATGGAAAAGAATGTAAGGAATTTCTACAAGTCCTGTTTGAGCATCGATATGAATGTGTTGCAGAATAAATTGAAGAATATTGTGGCAGAATTTGGAAAAATGCCCGCCCTGGAGGGGGACAAGTGGAGAGAACAAGAGTTCGATTGGTTGAAGACGGTGGCCGAGATTGCCCACAAATATGATGTGAAGCTGATATTAAATTATGAAATGTCAGCCGAAGGTTTGGATGGTAAACGTTTGACACTGGGTTTGGAGAATTTGCATGAAAGTTTGGCCGCCACCATTATACGCACCAAACATGGCTTCAGTGAGCAAATGGTGATTGCCAGTAAATTGAAAAGCTATTTGGGTTTGAGTGAGAGTAATGCCCAAAAAGTTGCCAAGGATATTGCGGAGTTTAAACAAAGTTTATCCGCAGCTTGTCCAGCTGATGTAGCGAGCAAGTCTACCACTTTCACTAACATACAACGTAAATATTTACCCGATATTGATGTGAGACGTTATTTACAACTAGCCATGGGTTCAGCACCAGCTGGCCAATTGAAAATTGATGACTATTTGGCAAATTGTCAACAAAATGTAATGAACACCTTGAGACGGACTTCACGACGCACCTTGGCCAACTATATCTTCTATTATCTGCTAAAGCCCTTTATGATGCTCCATGTACCCAGTCAACAGCAGGAGCTGTGTAAAATTGAGACAGCCACACATTTTTCAAGTGAAATGGATTTCATGGCCTATCGCAAGGAGGTGTCCCAACAAATGGAAAATGATTTGAAAACATTTTGGATTACCATCAAAACAACATTTCAAAATATTCTGCAATCCCCACGCCTAAGTTGGATAAGGAATAACACCCGCCGTACCGCCCTGGATAAGTTGAGGGCCATGAAATTGGAGTTTGGTCAATACGAGAGGAACATGTTTGCCGAGAAATATCGCCAATTGAAGCTTTATCGCAATGATTACATACAAAATATGAAAGCCATTTTGGCCTACAAAGCCCAGCAGGCCCGCAATAGACTAAGCGTTGCCGCTCAATCCAACAAGGTGGCTGAAAGGGAGGGAAGTCCATTTAACAGTCGTCAAAAGAACACAGTCATCTTTCCCGTCTCGTCATTGCAGCCCCACTATCTTTGGTCCGGTTCATCGCCCAACGCCCTGAAATTTGGCACCTTGGGTTTCTTGGCCTCACACGAGATGATACATGGCTTCGATGACAAGGGCATCTTCTATGATAATCGTGGCCAATTTAAACGTTGGTGGGACAACTATTCATTTTTGGATCTCTACAGCCGCATGGATTGTTTCACGGAACAATATAAGAAATATAATTATTTGGGTGAATCCCAATCGGAAAATATTGCCGATAATGGTGGTCTCCGTTTGGCTTATGAGGCCTATAACAAATGGTATGGTGATAAATTACGTTTCCATCAAGATGTGGGCGAGGAAACATTACCGAATTTGAATTACAACAACAAGCAGTTGTTCTTTATTGCTTAAGGTCAAATGTTTTGCAGCAACACCAATGCCGATTTGAATACCTTGGATACATCAGCCTTTGGCCATGTCCCGCACAAATATCGTGTAAATGGTCCCCTATCTAATTTGGAAGAATTTTCGCGGGAATTTAATTGTCCCCGCGGTAGTGGCATGAATCCAACAAAGAAATGTGTTATGTATTAATTTTGTAGTTGTAAATAAATCAAAATAAACATTTATGTATAAATATTAAGGGTGTCTGTGATGATTTTAGAGTTTTTTTTTTAAAAATTTACGGGACACAAAGATTTTAGTAACATAATTTTCTTTCTGCAAGTAAAGAAGTAAAATTTTAAATTTTTTTGGGAGCAGACAAATCTTTTTTTTAAATAAAAAAATCAAATGTCGTTCGTTGGTATCTGCATCAGTTGAGAACGGGTGGACCTATTTTGATTTTTATTGAAAAAAAATCGACTACGCATACTTTTTCAATTTCAATTTTTATACCCCTAACGGTCAAAATTGGGTGCCACCGTGGTGCAATGGTATGCACGCCCGCCTTGCAAGCAGAAGGTCGGGGGTTCGATTCTCCGGCCAGGCAACATCAAACATTTTTCAACGGTGGCAAAATACCCCTCAGAAATGTTGGCGAAATTTCCTGAGTATTTCAGCCTTGAAAAACTTCTCCAAAAGTGGTGTCTTAAGACACGCCGTTCGGACTCGGCGATAAACAGTAGGTCCCATATCATTGAGCTAAATATGAATCGGGGTTCACTCATTGATATGAGAGAAGTCTCCCTTGTCCCGTATGGGATGTTGTGGAACAATGTTTTGTGTTGTTTAACGGTCAAAATTTGCTCATCGAAATAATGGTTTTAGACCCCAAGTATGTTTGGACGAAATCCATTTCAGACAATTTGGAGTCGATTTAGCAATGTCCGTCCGTTCGGCTGGGTGTAGCGCACGAAAACTCTCGAACGGATTAGCCGATTTGGACCAACATTTGGGTTTCGTAATATTTTGTCCAAAGTTAGTTTAAATTCGAAGATGGACCATATCAGCCACAGCCTCGGGTACCTCCCCCGAGGTATGCGCACGATAACTCTCGAAGGGACCAACCGTAGTATGGACTAACTTCGCACATCGTAATATTTCTACTAGACATAGATCAAATCCGAATATGGACTATATCGGTCCACTCATTCGCGTACTTCCCACACAAAATTTCGGAAAAGTGCTGTTTGAGACCTCCTATCGAATCCTTTTGATTTTTTTGTAACAACTTGTTCGCTGCCCCACTACGACGGTACAAATTATTTCAGGGGCAAGTTTATACTTCCACCTATGGCACCATGTGTAGTGTAGTATATCTTGGGAAAACTTAAATCAAGTTTTAGGATTGGCTATATCGGACCGCTCCTTTGGGTACCTCCCCCATAAAAGTTCAAAACTTTTCGTTAAAATGGTGCGCACGATAACTTTCGAAGGCAGTCCATACATCTTGAGAAAATGACTCGAAAGTTGTAAAAAAACCCTCCGGCCAGCATGCACCACCTTCCAATTTCACCACAAGCTACGCGCACGGCAACACTTGAACCGAATACTGTGTTGGTCTACACTTTGCATTTCGTAATATTTCTTTGAATGATAAATAAACTTCGAAGGTGGAGCTTATAGGTCCACTACTTCCGGTAGAAATAGCATAGAATATGTTGGTATAATTTTCAAACATATCCGAACAATACTGCTAGAGATATGAGCTTTGGAAGGAAAGCATTTAGTATAACCTCAGCATTTATGCTAACGAGGTACAGTGTGCCTCATCGAAATAATAGTTTTAGACCCCAAGTATATTTGGACGAAATCCGTTTCAGACAATTTGGAGTTGATTTATCCATGTCCGTTGGTCTGTCTGTCTGGCTAGTGCGTACGATAACTCTAGAACGGATCAACAAGTTCGGTTCAAAAATTGGCTTTCGTAATGTTGTTATATCGGTCCACTCCTTCCGGTACCTCCCCCACTGTTCAGGCAAACGGCTGAATGAACGTGAGAATGCTGGTGAAGATTTGGATACACTTCACCTTGAATGTGTTGGTGACAATTTGCCCTCGAGAGCCCAATCAAAATCTAAAACATTAACTCGTCTTAGATTTATTAGCGTACAAAAAAACTTTGAAGGAAAGAACAAACGCAATGAAACAGGTTACTCAGTGGTATAATTTAAAACTTATTATTCAGTTTATTCAATGTCTTCTTAAGTAGTTACTCTGTAGGATTCAACCTTTCTCCTTGAAGTCAAAATTAGAATAGAAATTATAATTCAATGATTTGGAGGAAGTTTACAAGATGGCTAATTAGAGAAGGTCGATATGTGTAATTACTAACGAGTAACGAGAAAAGGTTTAACTAAGTATCTCGATAACATTAAAAGTAAATAGTACATTGATAGTGATGAGGTTTAGGATGAGGTAGATTGTAAAGTACAGCGGTTGAAGTTTTAACGTAAACATTCCGCCCCCCGGTAGCAAGGCGGCTTTAATCTAAATATAACAATTCATGGGAAAGGTAGGTAGTTGCGTTAAGAAATTATGTTATTAATATGTAATACTGATTAAAGATATTAGATAATTTGGTTATAATTCAAGTGGTTTTTATAAAGTTGTAAGAGCAACAGCTTGTTTTAAGGTACTTTTTCTAAAAATACAAAGTAGAAATATATATAGCTGTTAATATACTTTTACTCTAAGTGGAGAAGGTTCCGTAGAGTACTAGACCGAAAAGTGTATTTTGCGCTGTAGGTAGTCCATGGCGAATGAAGATACCGTCCATTATGATTTTCGAGTAGATATCAACCCCAATGACGATGTCAACAGAAGAGGCTTTGAAGAAATGACTGTCAGCCAAAACGAAATTTTGGAACTTATGCTTTGAAGACTCTGGCAATGATTCCTTTGGTGTAGTAATGCCTATGCGGTTCCGCATGCGTAGCGTAGCTTCTATTTTAACACCAGAATTGACACAGGACATCAAAGTAACGGGACACATTACTTCATCTTCCAGTTCGATCGTGGTCAAACCCGCCTTATCCACAAATCCTTTGGAAATTGAACTCATGGGGGCTGCCGAATCCAGCAAGCATCTCGCCAAATGTTTGCCATTTGATCCACAGATTTTAACAACTACAGTAGGAAGTAGTGGTATAGCATTTTGCCGAAGGAGTGCTGATAAGGATGTAATGCTGGATGCGGACGTTAGTTTTGGCATTGGACGCATATCCTTTGGAGGATCAGTAGCAGTGGAACTGCTTTGTGGAGAAGTCGCTGAAGGGGTTTTAGTTCTCGAGGTTGTTTTCCTGGTTTGTAGTCGCGAATGCTGATGTAGCAAAGAGTGATGCTTTTGGTGGCAGTATCCACATCCCGTAGTGGTGAAACACGTTCCCTGTGAATGTGTATGTGCCAGACAATTGACGCAGTATCCGTATTTTTTTACAGCATCGAATCTCTCAACGGAGTTCATGGCACGAAACTTCCAGCATGATTTCAACGGATGCTTTTTGCGACACAACCTGCAGGCAAATTGGGAGTGACGAGCAGACGACTGGCTCTTCATGTTAAGATTAATAAGTAGAACTGAAACGAAAAAAGTAATTAATAAAAAAGTGAACGGGTTAGGTGGATAAGGACAATTGAAAACGGTTGGATAAAAGATTGAAAATGGAACAATTTTAGCATTCATCAGAAGGTAGAATAACCAATTTGGTGATTGGCCGGGTGATCGATCCTTTTTGAGTGATTATATCAGCGACTCTTACTCTTCGGTCATTGCCATGGTAGACACGAGCCACCCTGCCAAGCCGCCAACAATTCGGAGGAAGATTTTCTTCTTGGATGACAACCAGCATGTCTTCCTTGACATTGATTTCTGGCTTTTTCCATTTGGTTCTTTTCTGAAGTTCCTTCAGATACTCATTCTTCCATCTGGTACAAAAATGATGATACAACGAACGAATTCTTTGCCAGCGATTTTTGATAGACATTGGAAGTTGAGAACTCTCTGGTTCCAAAGGAGTTAGTAAAGGAGAACCAATTAAAAAATGTCCAGGAGTGAGTGCTGTAAAATCAGATGGACTTTGAGAAGATGGGGATATAGGCCTGGAATTAAGACAAGCTTCTATTTTAGTCAGTAACGTCTGGAATTCTTCATAAGTATATTTTGTAACGCCGGCAATTTTTCTGAAGTGCTGTTTAAAGCTTTTGACGCCGGCTTCCCAGAGTCCCCCCATGTGGGGAGCTCCGGGAGGTATGAAATGCCAGGTTAGATTTTTGTGGGCGTAATTTGAAACTACTGCTTGAGTGGATGTGTCGATAAAGTCTTTTGCGATTTTCTTGGATGCACCGACGAACGTAGTACCATTGTCGGAGTGCATATGGAGGGGACAGCCACGGCGTGAAACAAAACGACTGAAGGCTGCTAAAAAATTGGAAGTGGATAAATCGGACGTTGCTTCAAGGTGTATTGCCTTGGTGGAAAAACAGACAAATACACACACATATCCTTTTGTAATACGGCAGTATCTTCCGGTATAACTCTTGATGTCAAAAGGCCCAGCAAAATCAAGACCCGTATGAACGAAGGGTCGAGAAATTTCGCACCGTTCTGGAGGTAATGCAGCCATCAGCTGTTTTTGACAACGTCGTTTATAAATTACGCAGATTTTACAGCTTCGGATTACGGATTTTATAAGATTTTGGACCTTTGGAATCCAGTATTGTGTACGGATCAAACGAAGGACAAGTTGATTACCGCCATGAAGACTTATTAGATGCGTATATCGAACTAACAGTCTAGAATATTGACATTCATATGGGACAATTATTGGATGTCTTTCGTCATATGATAGTTCTGGACATGCTTCAAGTCGTCCACAGATCCGCATGAGACCTTCAGAATCCATGAATGGATTCAAATTGAGCAATTTACTAGAAGAAGGAATGGCTCTCTTGGAACACAGAGCCATATATTCATTTGGATAAAATAGCTTTTGATATAGGATTACTAATTTCTTACGGACATGGTTGATTTCTGAAGCCATTATTATATCACCATACCGTTGCCGATGGGATTTGTACCGTGGATGAGTGCTATTAATGAATCGGTACACATACGACATAATCCTTAAAGCCCGTGGGTAGGATGAGAAGTTCTTTAAATAATCGGTAAAGCTCTCAAAATAGGAAAAATGAACCTTTATTAATTTTTTCTCCAAGTCAGTTGGTGGGATATCTTTAGGTGGATTTGTTTTCCATTTTCTACTGGATTCTGCTAGCCATGATGGGCCTTTCCACCAAAGGTTGTTTTGGAGTAGATCCTGTGGATATGTGCCTCTACTAGCGAGGTCCGCTGGGTTATGTTCCGAATCGACATGGTGCCAGCTCGGAGGGTTAATGACCTGGATGATTTTTGACACCCTATTAGCCACAAACGAGTTCCAGTGACATGGAGGTTTGGCTAACCATGAAAGCACAATCGTGGAGTCCGTCCAACAAAATAAGGAGTAATTGTGGATATCGAATTGTGTCACTATGTTATCAATTAACTCGGCAAGGAGAGTGGCAGCACATAACTCTAATCTAGGAATAGATAAAGTCTTAATCGGTGCCACTTTTGTTTTGGAGACGACGAGGTGAGTGGAAACAGCGTTAGGACTAACTATTCGAATGTATAGTACGGCTGCATAAGCTCTTTCGGATGCGTCCGAAAATCCATGGAATTCGACTTCATGGTCTGGGACAAAACCGATCCACCGGGGTACTTTAATATTATTGATCGCTGCAAAGGAGGATTGAAAAGCTTTCCACAATTTAAGGGATTCGGATGAGATTTCCTCATCCCATTCAATTTTGTCTAGCCATATTCTCTGCATTAGTATCTTTGCGAGAATAATGACAGGTGAGATCCACCCTGCTGGATCAAAAAGCTTAGATATTTCGGACAGAACCTCTCGTTTTGTATAGGAAGAATTATTGGAAAAAGTAGCGGCAGAAAAATAAAATTCATCAGAGAATGCATTCCAACGAATGCCTAGCATTTTCGCCGCACAGTTGTCGTTAAAGTCCAAGAAACCTTCATTTAGAAGATCTCCTGGTGACAAGTTTGACAGTATTCTCTGAGAATTCGATGTCCACTTTCTCATATTGAATCCTGCCGACTTCAAAGATTGTATCAACTCATGTACTGTAGAGATTGCCGTTTGGATATCATGAGCTCCAGCTAAGGCATCATCTACATACATACAATTCTTCAGGACATGGCTAGCTAATGGATACGAACTTTGGACGTCATTGGCTAATTGGATTAATGTGCGTATGGCAAGATATGGTGCACAGTTGACGCCAAAGGTGACCGTTCGTAACTCATAGTCCCGTAGTGGTTCAGAAGGATCTTTTCGAAAAAGAATTCGTTGAAATGGAGTTTGAGAAGGAGACACTAGGATTTGACGGTACATTTTTTCTATGTCCCCACTGAAGACATAACGATAGAACCGCCATTTTAGAATGAGAATCGTCAAATCATTCTGTAAAGATGGACCGGTGTGAAGGATGTCATTAAGACTGTTACCATTAGAGCTAGGGTAGGACGCGTTAAACACAACACGGACCTTAGTTGTAGAGCTGTCAGGCTTTACCACAGCATGATGTGGCAAATAGTAATGACATGGAAACTCTGTGAAGGAAGGAGAAACCACCGGGGTCATATGCCCTAATGTTAAATATTCATCAATATTGTGATCATAGTCCCTTTTCAAATCTGGATTTTTTAATAGACGACTTTCGTTTCGTATGAATTGGGCCATGGAACCCTTTCTGGACTGACCCAGTCTTAATGAGTGGGGATATCCTTCCTTAAATGGAAGTGAAACTATATATCTACCTGTCTCATCTCGAGTTGTTGTTTTTTGGTAGAGCTCTTCGCAGTATTTTTCAGCCTTGGACATTACACGCTGTTGTGGAATATTCTCCACCCCCCAAAATTGCGAAATCGTAGTGTTTAACGAAACTTCGCAAAAGTAGGATACGCATGTGGAAAATGTTTTACGGGGTTTCGTGGGAATGGGACCACTAAGAATCCATCCAAAAACTGTCTCCTGGGCGATTAGTGATCCGCAAATGACTCGCTGACACCCAGATAACATTATGGAGGGTAGTAGATCTGCACCCAGAAGGATGTCAATCTTGGAGCTATGATAGAAGTATGGGTCCGCTAGGTTTAGCGGAGGTAATGAGGAGACAACATCAGACGCTATGGAACTTGACGGGAGGTTATTGGAAAGATGAGGAACCACTAGAGCTGACACATTAATCTCGAAGTTCTCGTCCATGTAGGAACCCAAAATGAAACTACATTGTTTCTGTACGGCAGCTGAGACCGCATTGTTTAGACCAGAAACGATTGCAGATGTAGGCTTGAATGGAAGCCTGAGAGAATTAGCGAGATTTTGAGAGATGAACGTACCTTCTGATCCGGAATCGATCAGGGCCCTCGCTACATAACCGACACCAGCATGAATTATCTTCACTGCAGCTGTGCCAAGTAAAACACCATTAGAGTTTGTGGCGAAACAATTCTGAACCACCCCAGTAGAAGAGTTAGTGGACTGTAAAGAAGAATTTGGAGAAGCTTGGGAAGCGAATGGTGTGGACATGGATGTTGGTGTATTGGAAGCTGATGGAGAAGGGCTAACGGGTGTATGTGGTTGATCTACATCTTTATGCAACAGAGTGTTATGACGTTTTTTGCATTTAAAGCAAGTGTTTTTGCTCGTACAATTTTTCACAGCATGGGAGCTGGAGAAACAGTTCAAGCAGAGATTACTGCTTTTTATTGCCGCCAATCTCTGAGCATAAGTCAGTTGAAGAAATCGCGGGCATTTCCTTATGATATGGAATTCGTTGGAACATAGTCGACATTTCGTCTTACTGATGTTGGATTGATATGTCTGTATTTTACTCTTCTGATTCTTGGAGGTGGAAGTCCTAGACTTGTCTACCTTGGACTTGTGTTCACCGGGGTTTCTCATTTCGGAGACTGCCTCCAAAGTTCGGTACCTATTGGTGAGAAAGGCGTCCAGATCGGACCAATTCGGAATACTTGTTTTGTCCGATAAGGTTTGTTCCCATAATGTTAGGGTAGAATCTGGAAGGCAATTAGAGCACACGAAAATGAAAATCGGATTCCAGCTTCCAACGTCAATGTCGTAAAGCTTTAGATTGGATATACAGCAGTTTACGTCCCTCTGAAGATTCTTGAGAGAGTTTGCTGTTTCTGTTTGGATAGCGGAAAGTGAAAATAAATTCTTTAGGTGTCCATTGATGAGCACCCTTTTGTTTTCATACCGAAAACATAAGTTATTCCACGCTGATGTGAATCCGGAATTCGTTAAAAGACTTTTCTTAACGATTTCGTGTGCTTCACCTTTTTTTTGTGACAAGTAAAATAGTTTTTCCACGGAACTTAATTTGGAATTTTTAATACAAATGGCCGTGAACATATCACGAAATGTTGGCCAGGATTGGTAGTCCCCATGGAAAGTGCTTAATTCAATTGGGGGTAAGCTGAAAGCATTATTTGAACGAGGACTTGGACCTGAGGATGGGGGAGATAGAGGCTCAAGAGCTTCATTTAGTCTTGAGATGCAACGGCAGTAAGTGGAGTAGGACTTCTTATACTTATCCTTGACTGTTGCGACAATCTTGTTCTCCGTTTCCTCAGAAGATACTTCTTCGCCCTCTTCTTCCTCCTCATTTTCTAAGTCAGCTAGACATTGTTCATAAGCCTGCTTGAGACGTGACCATGTCGATTTAACTTCGTCGCTATGAGTTTCAACCAGGCAACGAGTAGTGAGAGGGAGTTCGTTGGCAAGAAGTGCTGCTTCGAATTCGACCAAACTGTCAGCTATGCGGATGAACTTGTCGAGAGACATGGCTTAGATGAGGTGAGGTAGGTTGAGGAGTAAAAAAATGGCACGGAGGGATAGTAAAATGAAATTTGATGGATGGTTTGCCACGTAGCAATAAGGCTATGGGTCAAACTGTTTAGCAGATGTACTATTTATTAGTGGCTCCTAGAAATCGGTAAATTTGATTACACGAAAATACTCAAGTATGATAAAGCTATTTACACTTGATAGTTTCAACTTATCGGCGTTGGTCAGTAGTTCAATGTTGTAATAGTGGGGAACGACTTTCACACGTGTGACAGCAAGACGAGCAAAGGTGATAAAAGTATACAAATGGTTTAGTTTTATCAACTGGAAAACAAAGGATTCAAAGGTCGACAAAAATCTCAAAATATTATAATTGGTTTAGTTCTACAACAGAGCTATTGATAAATGAATCTAAAATGTTTCTGGAAAGGGAATTTTCCACGTGTATATGTGTATGTTTGACAGGAGTTCGAGTCGTATATGAATAATATGAGCAATCCTTTGACTTTACAAGTCCTTTAAAAACGTATGGTGATAATATCCTTAAGGTAATTGTGTAATTCAATTGACAATCTTGTGGTATAATGAAATGACTCCGTTAAGGGAATCAGTTTAGTGTATATGTATATATGAAATTTGGTATTCATATAAAAAAAAAAAAACAGAAATTGTATCTATTTTAGAATATGAGTAGGCGGTCGTCTTGTTTGGGACAGAAGACTAATAGGTGACAGCCAATTCTCATGGAATTGAGAAATAAATAAAGATTAGATGTAAGATATGTTCAAAGTTTCTGCCGAAAATGATGTTGTAAATGTTATTTGAAAATGTTATATCCGAATACTTCCTTCACTTCTAGTAAGTATCTCCCATCTTATCTATAGAATATTAGATCTTGACGAGAGAAAGTATTTCGAAATGATTTAAAGACTGAAAATTGTAACGCCAATTGGGATTCGAATAATTGATCTTATAGTACGTATGCCGATTGCTTCATGAAGCAAATTAATATATATTCAAATATATATAATCTGCATAAGACAATTACTTTTTATAATCAGTACTGAACTTTTTTGTTTCAATAATCATTTACAGTGAAACTAGTCTTCACTAGGACCACTGTGCATTCGTATCTAGATGTAATACATCACTTGTGGATGCATCGAAAAATGAAAAAGATACTGTGTTACAGACAAATGCACTTGAAGTTAGAGTTGGTGAAAGTAAACAAACAGCTGATCGTTCATGAGTTCATTGAACTCAATGTGAATGGAAATAAATATAAGAACTGGAAAGATTTTGGAAATGTTCGTCTCTCTTTCTCAAGTAACAGGCAAATTTCTATAAGCTACGGAGAAAAGCAAGAACAACAAGAATGTGTGATTGACACTCCAGCTCTGTAATACCAGGGGATCAGGAGAACAATAAAGAAAATTACATGCACTCAATGGACATGCGCACTTAAACGTAGGGCACGTAGAGCGTAGAAAACCAGTTTTAGAAGGAGAGTGTAATGTATGTTGCGGGGTGGGAAGAGTGAGAGAGATGAATTGAGTTTTATTTTCGATATGCAGGAGAGTAGTGTATACTCATTGGACATGCGCACTCAACCCAGAGAGCGTTCACATTAGCCAAGAGGGCACAATGTATGACTCAGAATTGGGGGAAGCCTGAGTTGAGTTTCAAATGTAAACAGAGAGAGATCGTGAATATGTGTTACTCACATGACATGCGCATTGCAGGTCATGGATTCAGAGTGAATGAGTGACCAATTAGTGAGAACCAAGTGATGAGTGAATCTAATAATTGTTTAACACACATATATTAGGAAATGTGTGGGTGACAAATATCTACCACTGCAGCTATGAAAACCTGTGGATGGTCAATGTTATGACGCTGTTATTAGCAGATTAGTACAGAACACGTTTTTTTCGTTTTAACAGCGTCGTTTATGCTACACTTAGTGTAAAAAGTATGGCTACGGAAAACCTTATGTCTTCCTTTTATTTATTTTTAAATTAAAATATGTATTTGTGTACGTACAAAATGCCACTTGCAAAGTATTTTTTTGTTTTTGTATGTTTGGTTGCATATAAGACGAACTTACATGGAAATCGCACAAAATTTCACAGGAAAAGAAACATAAATTATGTTGGGATTTTGTTAAAAACTCACAGTTTTGATGCACTTGTATGGATAAATCTTCTGGTACCCCTCACAATTGGCAAATGTAGAATTCCAACTGGCAGATGTATGAACCCAGACTCCGGTAATTACTTCCGTCAGAACGTTCACTTGTTACCATTTAAAGGATTCCAATGTTCGTCTTTGGCATCTATTAATTTTCCTTGCTTTAAATGTCGGAAGGATTTCCTTGATAATTCGCACAACATTCATCTACTACTTTCGGCTCTATCAGTTAACGTTGCTGCTACAGCGCAACCACCAGATCTCCGTTAATGTAGGGAATAATACCACTCACTAGACTTCTTGTAATGGACTGCAAGACATGAACAAAATAAAACGTGAGCAACGTACCTATGGACATTAAAAGCTTTTGTAGCTGAAATCTCGGAGAGCGCCTTGTCGATCCGGCTCGAAGGACCAAAATGTTCAGGCAAACGGCTGAATGAACGTGAGAATGCTGGTGAAGATTTGGATACACTTCACCTTGAATGTGTTGGTGACAATTTGCCCTCGAGAGCCCAATCAAAATCTAAAACATTAACTCGTCTTAGATTTATTAGCGTACAAAAAAACTTTGAAGGAAAGAACAAACGCAATGAAACAGGTTACTCAGTGGTATAATTTAAAACTTATTATTCAGTTTATTCAATGTCTTCTTAAGTAGTTACTCTGTAGGATTCAACCTTTCTCCTTGAAGTCAAAATTAGAATAGAAATTATAATTCAATGATTTGGAGGAAGTTTACAAGATGGCTAATTAGAGAAGGTCGATATGTGTAATTACTAACGAGTAACGAGAAAAGGTTTAACTAAGTATCTCGATAACATTAAAAGTAAATAGTACATTGATAGTGATGAGGTTTAGGATGAGGTAGATTGTAAAGTACAGCGGTTGAAGTTTTAACGTAAACACCCACAAACGTTCGAAAATGTTCGGACATTTTGTGAGCACGATAACTCCGGAAGGGAGTAACCGATTTGGTCCATACTTTGCACATCGTGAAATTTCTAGCAGACTTAGATGAGGTTCCAATATGGGCTCAATCGGTCCACTCCTTCGGGTACCTCCCACACAAAATTTCGGAAAAGTTCAGTTTAGGACCTGCTTTCGAATCGCTTTGAGTTTTATTGTTACATCTGGTATACACTGCCCCCATACGCGTTGAAGTTTCATCAGGGTCATGTCCATACTTCCTGAGAAAGTAGCCTGAAATGTGCAAAAAACCGATAACTCTCGAATGGATCAGCCAATTCGATCTAAAATTTGGCGTTCATAATATTTTGTCTAAACTTAGATTTTGTTCGGTCCACTCCTTCAGGTACCTCCCCCACAAAATATTGAAAATGTTCCGAAAAATTGTGCACACCATAATTCTTGAAGGGAGTAACGGATTCGGTCCATACTATTCGTATCGTAATATCTCTACGGGACATATATGAGGTTCGAATATGGACTATATAGGTCCGCCCCTTCGAGTACCCCCCACACAAAATTTGTGAAGAGTGCAGTTTTAGGCCCGCTCTCGAATCGTTTTGCTTCTTTTTGTAGCAAGTTGTATTGTTGTGGCTGGAGCGCACGATAATTCTGGAACGGATCAGTGGAATCGGTCTAAAATTTGGACTTGGAAAACCTTTCGTTTTTGTTGTAACAACTTGTATTCTCTTTCCCCATTACGACGGTACATGTTTTTTCAGGGGCAAGGCCTTACTTCTTGAGAGAATGGCCCAAAAGTTACAAATAAGCCTTACGGCACCAACTAAACTGGATAGAACGAAGGGAGAAACCGATTTGGTCCAAACGTTGTACATCGTATTAAATATACGTCAGAAATATTGTGTGTTACTTCTTTTCATTAGGTCGGAGGCTGAGGGTATATCTCTGTCGGCCAAGCCAACTGATACTTGTTTACTTGTTGTGTTTTATATGCAACATAGAAACTAAAAACGATTTTTTTCGAAATGACAACTCTAGTTCGGAAACTAAGGACCCGAATGTCATAGAATTTTGTGAGGTTATCAAGGACATCAACATCTAATAATTCATCGATCGATTTTATTTTTAAATTTTTGTTTGTCGGTTTTATGAAGTCAGTTTTTAAGCCAACAAAATTAAATTTTGAATTTTTTGGTCCACCATTTCATGAAATCTAATATTTGTAAAAATTCGATCGATAAAGGACTAGATCTTAATCTTCTAAATAAGCCTACAAAAAAATATATATCGATCGGTTAATTAGTCTTCGATCTAGAGTTGGCACCGCAAAACGCTTTTACAAAAAAAGGGTTTCGTGGACGATCATTTGCCAAAAAACCACATAATATTTTTCAAAACAAAAAAAAAAAAATCTTATATTAGATTAAGATGTGCTCTTTCTGATGAAAAAATCTACCAAAAATGTTGGAAACAAATCATAACAAAATTGCCTTTTTTGGGCTTTAGAAGTGGGAGTCACCCCTTAAGCCGACAAATTTTCTATAGAGGACCAAATCAGTTAAAAAGTAATATTTTGCCGAAACTTAGTTAATGTTCGAAGATGGGCGGCGATATCGGTCCACCCCTTCGGTTACCTCCCCCCAACAGTTCAAAATTTTCCTGTAAAATGGTGTGAACTATAACTCACGAAGAGAGCAATCGATTTGTTCCCAACTTTGAACATCGTACAATTTCTATGGGTCCACTCTTTCGGGCACCTCCCAAAGAAAATGATAGAAAAATGCCGTTTAAGACCATCTCTCGAATCCCTTTGATTTCATTGTTACAACTTGCATTCGCTGACGCTAAACTGTAGGTCCCATATAATATGAATCGGGATTCACTCATTGATATGAGAGAAGTCTCCCTTGCCCCTTATGGGATGTTTGTGGAACAATTATTATTATAACTCGCTTGGTAGAAATGTTGGCCTTCGTAATATTTTGTCCAAATTTAGTCTAAATTCGAAAATTGTCCATATCGGTCTTCTCCTTAAGGTTAACACCACCCTCCCCCCACAATTCAACATCTTTATTATACCCTCAGCCTTTAGGCTAGAAAGGGTATATACACGTTGATACGACCCAAAATGTGACTCATCGAAATAACGTTTTTAGACCCCAAGTACGTTTGGACGAAATTCCTTTCAGACAATTTGGAGTCGCTTTAGCCATGTCCGTCTGTTTTTCTGGCTAGTGCGCACGATAACTCTCGAATGGATCAACCGATTCGAACAAAATTTTGGGTATCGTAATATTTTGTCCAAACTTAGTTTAAGTTCGAAAATGGGCCATGCCACAAAAGTTCAACATTTTTTTCTGTAAAATGGTGCGAATGATAACTCTTGAAGAGAGCAATCGATTTGATCCAAACTTTGAACATCGTATTTGTCCTTCCAAATATAGATCGGGTTCGAATATGGACTATATTGGCCCACACCTTCGGGTACCTCCCACACAAAATTCGGATAAAATGAAGTTGAAGAGCTCCCTTTGGATCGTTTTGAAATTTGTCTCAGAAAGTTATCCTTACGGCTCCCTTTACGACGGTACAATTTTTTTCTTGCGCAAGTCCATGCTTCCTGAGGTATTGACCTAAAAGCTTCAAGAAACCCTGAAGGCACCAACCAAATCCGCAATATAATTCTCGCAGCGAGTTTCTGATTGGCGCAGACTTTGCACAGGATTGAATATGGATTATATCGCTCCACTCTTTCGGGTACCTCCCATTCAAAATCCCGATAAAGTGGAGTTGAAGAGCTTCTCCGATCGTGTTGAAATTTGTTTCAGTAAGTTGTCCTTACGGCTCCCTTTACGACGGAACAATTTTTTTCTTGCGCAAGTCCATACTTCCTGAGATATTGGCCTAAAAGCTTCAGGAAACCTTGACAGCACCAACCAAAATGGCAAATCCTTAAGATAATTCTCGTAGCGGGTTTCTGATTGGGTAGACTTTGTACATCGTATTATTTCATTCAGTCATATATCAGGATGGAATATGGACTATATCAGGTCCATTGCTTCGGTTACCTCCCACACAAAATTCGGATAAAGTGAAGTTTAAGAGGTCCTCGCGCATCGCTTTGATTCTTTTTTAAGTAGTTTGTTCTAGCGGCCCATTCACAGCGGTACATTTGTTCCGCAGTAAGTTATTACTTCCTGACAAACTGCGTATACTTAATATCACATGTTACATTTTATGATGTTACTCATACGTTTTGTAACTAGTACAAGGAACTAGATTACCCAACTCTATTGTTTACAGTGTCTTGAAAAAATACTTTGCAAAAAAATGGAATTTACTTGTGAACTGTGATGCCAGTAGTGCGATTCTCTAACTCATTTTTTGAGTTACCGAAAAAAAATCGGTAACATTAAAACGAAAAATTATGAATGAAAACTTTAATAAAAGTTGACAACACTGTTGATATCGGTAGAACTTTACGACTACTTTTAATTGGTCGCTAACTTACCGAATAATATCGTTAATTACCAAAATTATGAGCATTTTAATTTTACCGACATTTGTCGGTAACTCAAAAAATGAGTTAGAGAATCGCACTACTGATTTGACGATTTATCGGCATTTTTACGATTTTTAGACCAAAAAAGCAGAAATGACGATTTAAAGATTTTAAATCTTTGTATGTCGATAAAGAGGCATCCTTTATCACCATGAAAAACTGGTTTAATGAATTCAATCGTGGCCAACACTCGCAAAAAAACGAAGGTCATGAGGGTCGCCCAAAATCGGCCGTTGTGCCAGAAAAAAAATAACAGTTTGTGAACGGATCAGCAGGATCACTATGTTATATACTGTGAGATAGAGGCATCCTTTGTCATTTCTTCCACCAACTAACATTTGATATTGCATGACCACCTGGCCGCAAAATTGGCCAATTGCTCAAAAAAGGCTCTTGTGTATTGGTGCAACGAAATTGTGAAAAAAAACAATCGCGGAGCTTCAAACGACATTTATAAGATCTTCACACACGACGACTCTTGGATCTATGCTTAGGAGCTCGAAACAAGACAGAAATGAACCGTTTGGGTCTTCGAAAGCGAGCCAATCAGTGGCTGATGGTATATCTCCGTCAGCACAGCTGACTGATACTTTCTTACTTGTTTGAAAGGCGTTTAGGATCTGTGCGAATATCTTTAGGAATTATACCGCTAGCCCTGTTTACAGCAATATTATGATTTTTGTGGGCAAGTCCATGCATTCTGAAAAACTGAAATGGCTGGTGGAATCGATATCTATCGAAGCATCATCCTAAGAATAACATCCACTTCCAAAATATACTATGCATTCCTTCAGGTATATCTCTGTCGGCGACTGATACTTTTCTACTTGTTTTGTTTTTGCAGATAGCCTCTCAGCTGTTTCTGCCCAATTGTTCTTAAGCAGATTAGATACTGGCGTGGCTTTACTTACGGCTAGGTGGAATACATTAAATTCGGTTTTTTTGGATTGGTTCACATTTTTGTTAATAACGCTTTGCACAGATGCTCACAACGCTATATGTATCAGCTATCCGATGCCTTTCATCATATTTGCACGAGAATGTGCCTGCACCATACCCTTCAGTCTGATGTTTTACACTCTGGTAAAATTTTCGGACTTCATTCTGACTCCTGAACATCTCGAGATTCTCATGCTCAAATTGTTTCTATTCCTTTTTCCATCTAAAAATACGCTTCCACTCTCTACTTCTACTTTTTTCTTGTCGCTTCGTGTTGCTACTGACTGCAGCGTTATCCAATATTCCGCTGCAAAATCGATTAGCCTCTTTCAGTTGTCAAATTTATTAAAATCTCCTAAAGTTGCTCGAATTCGAGAAGCGTTTCACTCGAGCGAGTATTCGGAGCTCTGATCTTAATATCGAGGTGAGGGCAGCTGGCAGGCGTTCATCTTTTCGATTTTGCCGTGGGCGCCAATGAGAAGAAAAGAAGCTTTCTTTTTCTTCTTTTATATTTCTCAAATATCTCCAGTTTTCGATTGAATAAATAATTTGAACCGTAAAATACATACATATAAAGTTGAAAGTTAAATTTTTCTCCAAAAAATCTTGTAACCAATTTCCATATTTAACAGTTATCTGCATAAAAATGAGTAAAATGTCCATTATTAAATTAATAAAATTCAAATGAAATGTATTCTTGTAGCCATTGGCAAATATGCAGTTGCCTGTTGTCTATAGATTCCGAGTTCTCTGGAACAATTTGTAAATTTTATTTCGATGATGGCATTCGTTTAAGCCCCATTTCCGGTAGGGTATTCGAAAATTTGCTTAAAGCGGAAATTTGCATAAAACAAACATTGGACCCAATGATGTTGAGCGTGTTTGTTTATTTTGTAACCAAACGGTGTGGGGTGTACAGCAAACGGTGAAGCGTTTGATACCATGAAAGAAAAGCGGTGTAAAGAGGGAATATGAATTGCGTTACTTGATAGAACCTACATCCCCAAAGAGACAGCAATTTACAATACAAGTTTCATTTTTGCTCCGTGGCCTCCGTTGCTTGACAAACCTTTACAAAAGAGGCCAACATTTGCCGGATGCAGTAGACTTCCCTTACGCAAAGGAAAATGAAAAAAATGAACACAACAACGTTGTCATCGCTACGAGTATGAAAACTACTTTCGTTGACAATGTTAAGTATGACTGGCTGTATGTATGTGTGTGTGCATATTTCCTCTTCTCGTGCTTTTCTTTTCGTCCTTAAGAGCATTTAAAGCATTTATTGTTAAGCATAATCACAATGTAAGCTGAAATAGCAACCACATCATAAGAGCCCAACCAACAACATCTGTAGTTTCACAGTAGCAACGAAGAGTCGACACATTTGTTTAAACTAAATTTATCCAAGGATTTCAAATAAACAGCTCGAGAAATGCGTTGTTGTCTGTTTGAATGTTATTTTTATCAGTTTTTGTTCTCCTATAATTCTTCTCAAGGACATGACCCTTTTGCGGCAAGAAATATTTATCTGAATGTCACAGTAGGCACCATATTCAGCAGGAGGCTAATGCGGGATACTTCTTAAAAGATTAATACTAGTAGAATAAAAAACAACAAAAGGCCAATGGCCGTGGATTTTTTTAAAGATTTTTATGACTAACCACAGATGCCAATAGGCGTGGATTTTTTAAAGATTTTTGTGACTAACCAAAGAGGGCAATGGGGGTGGATTTTTTTAAAAATGTTTATGACTAACCACATAGGCCAATGGGCGTGGATTTTTTTTAAATATGTTTATGACTAACCACAGAGGCCAATGGGCGTGGACTTTTTAAAGATTTTTATGACTAACCACAGATGCCAATGGGCGTGGATTTTTTTAAAGATTTTTATGACTAACCACAGAGGCCAATGGGCGTGGAGTTTTTAAAGATGTTTATGACTAACCACGGAGGCCAATGGGCGTGGATTTTTTTAAAGATTTTTATTACTAACTACAGAGGCCAATGGGCGTGGATTTTTTTTAAAGTTTTTTATGACTAACCACAGAGGCCAATGGGCGTGGATTTTTTAAAGATTTTTATGACTAACCACAGAGGCCAATGGGCGTGGATTTTTTTAAAGATTTTTATGACTAACCACATAGGCCAATGGGCGTGGATTTTTTTTTAAAGATTTTTATGACTAACCACAGAGGCCAATGGGCGTGGATTTTTTTAAAGATTTTTATGACTAACCACAGAGGCCAATGGGCGTGGATTTTTTAAAGATTTTTATGACTAACAACAGAGGCCAATGGTCGTGGATTTTTTAAAGATTTTTATGACTAACCACAGAGGCCAATGGGCGTGGATTTTTTAAAGATGTTTATGACTAACCACAGAGGCCAATGGGCGTGGATCTTTTAAGATTTTTATGACTAACCACAGAGGCCAATGGGCTTGGATTTTTTAAAGATTTTTATGACTAACCACAGAGGCCAATGGGCGTGGATTTTTTAAAGATTTTTATGACTAACCATAGAGGCCAATGGGCGTGGATTTTTTAAAGATTTTTATGACTAACAACAGAGGCCAATGGGCGTGGATTTTTAAAGATTTTTATGACTAACAACAGAGGCCAATGGGCGTGGATTTTTTAAAGATTTTTATGACTAACAACAGAGGCCAATGGGCGTGGATTTTTAAAGATTTTTATGACTAACAACAGAGGCCAATGGGCTTGGATTTTTTAAAGATTTTTATGACTAACCACAGAGGCCAATGGGCGTGGATTTTTTAAAGATTTTTATGACTAACCACGGATGCCAAGGGGCGTGGACTTTTTAAAGATTTTTATGACTAACCACAGAGGCCAATGGGCGTGGACTTTTTAAAGATTTTTATGACCAACCACAGAGGACAATGACCGTGGATTTTTTAAAGAGTTTTATGACTAACCACAGAGGCCAATGGGCGTGGATTTTTTAAAGATTTTTATGACTAACCACAGAGGCCAATGGGCGTGGATTTTTTTAAGATTTTTATGACTAACCACAGAGGCCAATGGGCGTGGATTTTTTTTAAGATTTTTATGACTAACCACAGAGGCCAATGGGCGTGGATTTTTCAAAGATTTTTATGACTAACCACAGAGGCCAATGGGCGTGGATTTTTTAAAGATTTTTATGACTAACCACAGAGGCCAATGGGCGTGGACTTTTTAAAGATTTTTATGACTAACCACAGAGGCCAATGGGCGTGGATTTTTTAAAGATTTTTATGACCAACCACAGAGGACAATGACCGTGGATTTTTTAAAGAGTTTTATGACTAACCACAGAGGCCAATGGGCGTGGATTTTTTAAAGATTTTTATGATTAACCACAGAGGCCAATGGGCGTGGATTTTTTAAAGATTTTTATAATTAACCACAGAGGCCAATGGGCGTGGATTTTTTAAAGATTTTTATGATTAACCACAGAGGCCAATGAGCGTGGATTTTTTAAAGATTTTTATGATTAACCACAGAGGCCAATGGGCGTGGATTTTTTAAAGATTTTTATGATTAACCACAGAGGCCAATGGGCGTGGATTTTTTAAAGATTTTTATGATTAACCACAGAGGCCAATGGGTGTGGATTTTTTAAAGATTTTTATGATTAACCACAGAGGCCGATGGGCGTGGACTTTTTAAAGATTTATATGACTAACCACAGAGGCTAATGGGCGTGGATTTTTTAAAGATTTTTATGACTAACCACAGAGGCCAATGGGTGTGGATTTTTTAAAGATTTTTATGACTAACCACAGAGGCCAATGGGCGTGGATTTTTTAAAGATTTTTATGACTAACCACAGAGGCCAATGGGTGTGGATTTTTTAAAGATTTTTATGACTAACCACAGAGGCCAATGGGTGTGGATTTTTTAAAGATTTTTATGACTAACCACAGAGGCCAATGGGCGTGGATTTTTTAAAGATTTTTATGACTAACCACAGAGGCCAATGGGCGTGGATTTTTTAAAGATTTTTATGACTAACCACAGAGGCCAATGGGCGTGGATTTTTTAAAGATTTTTATGACTAACCACAGAGGCCAATGGGCGTGGATTTTTTAAAGATTTTTATGACTAACCACAGAGGCCAATGGGCGTGGATTTTTAAAGATTTTTATGACTAACCACAGAGGCCAATGGGCGTGGATTTTTTAAAGATTTTTATGACTAACCACAGAGGCCAATGGGCGTGGATTTTTTAAATTTTTTTATGACTAACCACAGAGGCCAATGGGCGTAGATTTTTAAAGATTTTTATGACTAACCACAGAGGCCAATGGGCGTGGATTTTTTAAAGATTTTTATGACTAACCACAGAGGCCAATGGGTGTGGATTTTTTAAAGATTTTTATGACTAACCACAGAGGCCAATGGGCGTGGATTTTTTAAAGATTTTTATGACTAACCACAGAGGCCAATGGGCGTGGATTTTTTAAAGATTTTTATGACTAACCACAGAGGCCAATGGGCGTGGATTTTTTAAAGATTTTTATGACTAACCACAGAGGCCAATGGGCGTGGATTTTTTAAAGATTTGTATGACTAACCACAGAGGCCAATGGGCGTGGATTTTTTAAAGATTTTTATGACTAACCACAGAGGCCAATGGGCGTGGATTTTTTAAAGATTTTTATGACTAACCACAGAGGCCAATGGGCGTGGATTTTTTAAAGATTTTTATGACTAACCACAGAGGCCAATGGGCGTGGATTTTTTAAAGATTTTTATGACTAACCACAGAGGCCAATGGGCGTGGATTTTTAAAGATTTTTATGACTAACCACAGACGCCAATGGGCGTGGATTTTTTAAAGATTTTTATGACTAACCACAGACGCCAATGGGCGTGGATTTTTTAAAGATTTTTATGACTAACCACAGACGCCAATGGGCGTGGATTTTTTAAAGATTTTTATGACTAACCACAGACGCCAATGGGCGTGGATTTTTTAAAGATTTTTATGACTAACCACAGCGGCCAATGGGCGTAAATTTTTTAAAGATTTTTATGACTAACCACAGAGGCCAATGGGCGTGGATTTTTTAAAGATTTTTATGACTAACCACAAAGGCCAATGGGCGTGGATTTTTTTAAAGATTTTTATGACTAACCACAGAGGCCAATGGGCGTGGATTTTTTCAAAGATTTTTATGACTAACCACAAAGGCCAATGGGCGTGGATTTTTAAAGATCTTTATGACTAACCACAGAGGCCAATGGGCGTGGATTTTTAAAGATCTTTATGACTAACCACAGAGGCCAATGGGCGTGGATTTTTAAAGATCTTTATGACTAACCACAGAGGCCAATGGGCGTGGATTTTTAAAGATTTTTATGACTAACCATAACATAAAAAAATTGTCCCATCCGAAGTTGACAATCAAAGAACAATTTCATTCTAAATAAAGAAAGGTTATACTTTTCCAGACCCCAATGATTATTAAAGTTTCTTTACGACTATTTGCTGACACTTTTCCTTCTTTACTGCCGTCAAAGTTCATTAAAAGCACATTTTACCCAACACAGGTCCAACCTTAATTACCAATATTTCTTTTATCTACCATCAATAATTTTCTAACAGGCAAAGCTTTTAAATTCTTCATTTTTCATTGGCTGTAAAATTTTCCAAAATCACACTTACTTTTTGCCGAGAGGAGAGACTTGAAATTCGTATTAAATTCTACAGAAAAATGACATTAGCATGTTTTTGTGACATTTCAGGGAACACAAATTTACAACATTTGTATCTGTCGGAAGACATAAAAAACCTTGTCATTAAATTGTCCTCCTGCTGTTTGGTAGAGTATATCGTTGCTCTGCCCGTTGTGTCAGTATTTATAAAAAGCCAACAAAAAGAAAGAGCGAGAGAGAGGAAATAACTATGAAGGACTCAAACAAAAATGAAAAGAAAAATATGGACATATTTTTTTTTGTTGCTGACACAATTATTGTCGTTCCAATTGTGGAGACCATAAAGGTGGGGTGTGAATTTGGCCGGGCGGAGAAAACTTGAACTTGGGGTTGCAATTTAATTATGTTTTATAGGCTAAACATAAAAGAGCAAATACATCTTAAATATTTTATTTGATATTTGGTCATAAAATTTGTTAATGGCAGGCAGTCCCCTCTGCTAACTATGTCCCTGCTTTTGCAGACGTACAGAAGATTTTGTCTGTTTTATTTCTATTTAATAAAATTTTGTATTTTTTGTAAGTTTAATACGAGGAAAAAATTAAAGAAAATATAAAGAACAGAAAGAACAATAACGATTGTAAATGAAAATGTTGAATGGATGTTTGGTTGTTGTACGTGGGCCTACAATACTTTGAATATACTTTGAAGAACCTCAAAGGCTTTTGAGTCTAAATGAAAACAAGTTAAGTGATGCTTACGTGACTTTAACAAAAATAACAGAATGATTAATGTATTTTAATTTGACAAAAGCAAATTCGGTTGAAGATTTGCCAAATCCGAATACGAACAGTGATTCAGAATAGTTTTTTTCTCGCCAAAATTCTTTAACTTTTAAACGGATAGCGATATTTCGCTGTTCTACAGGTAGTTAGTTTAGTAGGTTTGGCAGGGCATTTGAAAATGTGTCGTCCCAGCAAAAATTCTCATTACAAACCTCCTTTCCCACCCATTATTTTAACAAGGGCATGTCGCGCGAATTATCTGGTTATTTTGTAACCACTGAAATAAGTAGATACTGCGTAGATTCTGACTACTTATTTCAGTCGTTACAAAATGACCGACATGCCCTTGTTAAAATAATGGATGGGAAAGGAGGTTTGTAATGAGGATTTTTGCTGGGGTGTGTCGTGCGGGACTGCGCCGCATGCTGAAAAGATGTTTTGGAATGTGTCATCGATATAGGAATTCAGACGTTGTTCTTCGAGGTCTACATTCACGCGATAGTTGTTTATGGTATTTGCGACTGCTTCTGGGTGGATGTTTTTTAAACCTGCATGATAAGCTTGTTGATCTGTTGATCTAGGGGTTGTCTGTTGACCTCTAGATCATGAAGATCCCTCCCGACATGCCTGGCTGGGGGTCCTATCCACCATATGGTGATTAGGACGGCTATCGTGTTAAATGTGGTCAACAAGGTTTCTTGATGTGCACCCCTAGTGCTATGGACTTGACTTGAGGACCGTCTTCCCACATCTCAACTTGTCGCAGATAGCTGTGGCATGCACGTATAAGAATTTTGGGGTAGTGTCTGGTGACGTTCAACTCAGCGCTCACCTCTGCAGTCCATATGGTGAATAGAGTGGCCTCAGATTAAATTGCGGAAATTTGTATATTCCTTGCGTGAAAAAAGGTGGTAAGATCTGTCAAATAGGAGTTCAGCCTTTCACAAATGACATCAAGGAAGGTACCCGACGTCAATATCGTATAATTCCGACGGTCGAATCCAGGATATGCAGACATTTAACAGTTCTGGAGTACTTGAGTACTTGACAATATCTAAAGCTTTTGATAAGTCGAGCGCCACAATCACTGTTCTATCCCGCGGCTTTTTCTGATTGAGCCCTCGACTAAGATGGTTGGAGATGGCGTATAGAGCTGTTGCCGTACTGTCTTTGCTACGGGCGACAAAAGCGAAATCGGACTGCGCGATTCAAATTTGCTGGCATCCTTTCCTGGCTTCACTTTCCATACTTCGGGGACGATGTGGGTGGATAGCAACAGGTTGAGAACTACTTGACTCTAGTCTGCTCCAGCTGTTTCAGCATGAAGATTCCATCAGGGACCAACACCTTGCGTTCTTCTCAATCCCACGGCAGCGGGTTCTTTCGTACCGGATTGACCCGGAACAACGCAAAATCATCGTTCCGGACAGCGGCTGCCACCTCAATGTACATATGTTTGTATTTGTTTAGTTTTTCTGTGTTTGGAGCAGCATATCCCGGAATGCCTGTTCCGAATTCGTTTGGTCGGTGCCGGGACGG
The DNA here is from genome assembly GCF_047663935.1 of Musca autumnalis. NCBI lineage: Eukaryota > Metazoa > Arthropoda > Insecta > Diptera > Muscidae > Musca > Musca autumnalis. The sequence continues at coordinate 253,714,508 of NW_027411644.1, forward strand.
AGGAAAACCCAGGACCAATATATCTGTGCTCAGTTTGTCACATCCGCATCTTCACCCACATCCAACCCTCGGTGAGATGCAATAGATGTCAGGAGTGGGTGCATCTAAGGGGTTGCTCTGGACTCGTCCACGTGAGGGACAACGACAGGGACTATGTTGCTGCATGCTGCGTGAACACAGTCCCCAGTGAGTCGTCGTCGGATTACGAAATTCCCTCGTCGTCTTACTACGAAACTCCCCCGCAGTCCCCTCGACAACAACCGCACACGCAGCCTTTAACACCAGCCGTTGTTGTCCCAATCCCAGAGAATGCACCCTTTTTGCAATTTAATTGCAATGGACTCCGAGGTTAGATCGAGGAAATAGTAGATTTCTTGAGTCGGAAGAACATATCCCTGCTGGTCGAATACCCGAAGTAAGACCAAACTTCCCAGCAGAGGCGAAGGGATTAGTAAATGAGCGTGATGAGCTTCGCCGAACCAACCCCAATGACCCCAGTGTCAGGGAGCTGACACGGGAATTTAACAGGCTGATCGGCGAGCATAAGCGGAACAAGTGGTTAAATCATCTGAAGAGTTGCAACATTGGAGCCGGTATAGGTGAATTGTGGGCAACGGTTAAGTCACTCTCGAACCCTGGAAGAAGGGAATATAGGACCTCAGTCACGTTTGGCGACGTTACCCGAAGAGGTGCGCAAGTTATTTCAATCGACAGTTTGTCGAGCACCCCGAGAGTGACAGGGTGAAGAGAAGAGTATTACGTCGCATCAGATCTCTTCCTGCCGAGGAGGAACCACCACAGTTTACAATGGATGATGTTGCCAATGCCATCAGGAACGCTAAATCATCCAAAGCGTTGGCCCCTGATGGAATCTCCATGGTAATGCTGAAGCAGCTGGATGAGCCGGGAGTGGAGTATCTCACTAAAGTTCTCAACTTGTCGCTATCCACCCTCATTGTTTCCGAAGTCTGCAAAATGGGCAGGGTGGTCCTACTACGGAAGCCCGGCAAGTATGCCAGCAAAGGTGAATCGTACAAAGACCCTTGAGGCCTTAGTCCTCCCCAGCATCAGAAACAGCTATCAATTTGCCGATCATCAGCATGGATTCCGAAAGCAGCACAGCACGACAACTGCGCTGCACGCCATTATCACACATATTTGTCAAGGACTCAACCAGATAGAACAGTGATGGTGGCGCTTGACTTATCAAAAGCCTTTGATACAGTCAGGCACTCCACGCTGTTTGTGGACATTGAGCAAAAAACCCTCCGGCCAAGCTTGAAACGTTGGATACTCAATTATATGTGTGGACGCCAGTCGTACGTGGAATTCAGGAACAAGAAGTCCAAACCCGGTAGAGTGAAACATGGAGTTCCCCAAGGTGGGGTGATATCTCCGGAACTGTTTAACCTCTACCTCTCCTGTATTCCGCCCCCTCCAGACGGCATCGAGATCGTAAAGTATGCGCATGATTGCACGATCCTGGCGTCGGGTACCTATCCTGATGACATCTGTGAGAGACTGAACAACTATTTAAACGATGTTACCGCCTTTTTCCATTCGAGGAATATGCAGATTTCCGCCACAAAATGAACAGCCACTCTGTTCACCACATGGACAGCGCGGTTTGGAAGAGAATTGAGTGTCGTGGTCGACGGTAGCAGAATTCCGACCACAAACTGCCCCAAAATTTTAGGGGTCACTGCTGCCCCGACAAACTAGAGTAGTTTTGGCTCAACTACACTCGGGATATTGCAGTCGCCTAAATTCTTATTGGGCGGAAATCGACCGCGCCGTGCAGGACATCTGCCCAGTATGTGGCATGTGCCCGCACGACACAAAACTCTTTTTCAACTGCCCAGCCAAACCTACTCATCTAACTCCAGTAGATCTGTGGTCACATCCCATCGAAGCAGCCACTTTGCTGGAACTGGAGATAGACCCAGAGCCAGATTGAACAGAAGAACGAACATACAAACATAATAACAAACACTGTTACAGCAACAACTATGCGTTCTTGATGGCATTCCCAACGTCATCCATTGAAAATTGTTTTGGTTCCTCCCCGGCAGGAAGAAGTACTCTTATCTTGGCCGGATAATTGTTTGCTCAATGTCCTCAACAGCATGGGATGCTTGATAGTATGTATCAAAGGCTCTTGATAAGTCGAGTATCAATATTCTATCCCAAGGCTTACATTGGTTGGGTCCTCGACTAATATGTGTGCAGTGCTCTGCTTACGGAACCGACGCTGATGATCGGCTTTGTCTGAAGCTGGGAAGGAGTAAAACCTCAAGGGTCTTTGCTACCAGCGACAAAAGCGAAATCGGCCTCTACGATTCAAATTTTCTGGCATACTTGCCTAGATTCAGAAGGGGGACCACCTGCCCACTTTCGAAACTTCGGTGACGATGTGGGTGGCTGGCGACAGGTTGAGAACTACTCGACTTTCGACTTATCCAGGCATTCGCAACATCATCCACTGGAAATTGTATTGCTTCCTCCTCGGCAAGAAGAGGTCTAATGCAACGTATTAATCTTCTCTTCGCCATGTCACTCCCGGGGTTCTTGAAACTGTTCATTGAAATAACTTGCGCACCTCTTGGGGTCAGTCAACGTCTCCAAGCGTGACTGCGGTCTTATCTTCCCTCCTTTCGGGGTTCCAGAGTGACTTAACCGTTGCCCACAATTCCCTTATTCCGGCTCCAATTCGCAACTCCCCAAATGATCTAGCCACTGGTTCCGCTTATGCTCACCGACCAACCTGTTAACTTCCAGTGTCAGGTACCTAACTCTGGTGTCGCTAGGATTGGCACGACGTAGCTCATCACGCTCATTTGCTAGTACCGTCGCCTCTGATGGGAAGTTTGGTTTCGGTTTGGGACATAGTTCAGCAGGGATATGGCGAACGGCTGCAGCAGTGATGATGTCTTGGAACGTTTTTTCTGATACCCGAACATCAGAAGGGTTGGCAGATCTCGGAAGGGGTTATTAGTAAATTCTCTGAAACTCGATCAATCAGCTTTCCCATAATTGATGAAAGTGCAGGGTTCAGAGGTGACGAAATCGGGCTGTCTGCTTATCTCAGACAAATGCGGGGAGATGGTCTGACCCAAGAGCAAAGATGGGTTGCCGGGTGACGTCATTTGTCCGACAAGATGACAGGATGGTCATGTCTGGGGACTGTGACAAACTCCGCTAATTGAGGTAGGGGCGTCCTCATTGACCGTGCACCACGTAGAGCTATCAATGTGCTCAACAAGCAATATACCCCTCCGGTGGTTTCTTGGCCCGAATGCCAAAACTAATGATGAGCATTAAAGTCCCCCAAGAGCAGACGGTTATAACCTTCAAAAAGCAGAATAATGTTTGGCCTATAACATGGAGTACAGCTATTTATCGCGGGATGTATACGTTAAGCAACTCTTCCTCAGCAATCTCACGCCTGACTGCTAGCTCCATACATTCCAAACGCATATCAAGTTACATGGAGGTCCATATCAGACAACACATTCGGGTATATCCTCCACAAAAGTTCATGTTTGCCATTGACGTTTTTTTTTTGTACAGTTACAGGCTGAGGGTAGTCAGCTGTCGACAAATCCCACTTATGTACTTTCTACCTGTTTTTGAATACCATGAGTATGTAAAAAGTCCATCATGAGTGTGGCCTACCTATATTACTACTACTTATTGCCCAATCCGACAAATTTGTCTAACAACACGTTTGTGCAGCAGTTTTACATGGAGAAAATACTCAGGAAATTTTGCTCACATTACTCTGAGTGGTCTTTGCCACAGCTGAAAAATAATTTGTTATCTGACCTGGGAGTCTAACCCGGGTATACAGCGTGCAAGGCGGGCGTTCTTATCTTTGACATTATTATTACCACGGTGGCATGTTTTAGTTACTTTACTGCCTATATAATACACAACAATGTCATATGTTTCTGGGTTTCTTTATCATTTCAAATGTGGCTATTTTAAGTGTAACGGCCATGCCGACCATGTCCTTTTTAATTACGCAAATAACACTGCACCAGTCTTTCAAACAATTTTCAACAGTACAGTATTGAATTTATTCTCAATTTCCTTTAATTTTCTTTTTTGTTTCTCTCTTTGTCTATTTGCAGAATATCCAATTGAAATCAAATAAAACTGAGCATTCGTTAGGCCATCGCCAGATAACTACATCTGCAGCATTCCATTCCCAACCCACCCCCACAAAACCAAATACCTAAAATACCCGCCAACATCAAAGCAATTTTGTAACTGTAACAAAGACGAAAGGATAAACCCGACAGCGACTGTAAAGCGGACAAACAAAACTTGGTTGCCTTGTTTAGAAGCTATTAAATATACAAAAACACATCAAAGGACGAGATAGAAAATGCAAACTGCTGTCGATTGCAATGGCAGCAGCATCAGCAATGGCAGCACCACTACCACCACCATTACCACCATCGAAACGGAAACGGGAAATGGCGGAGAGACGATGACACAGCATATGCTGGTCCAGGCTACAGCCAATGGCAATGGCAGCAACCGATGTAGCTCTAGTACCAGCAGCAACACCGTCACCACCACCACCACCAACACAAACAACATCACCACCGATCATCATGCTCACGAAGTACCCATGGCTGTACTTAGGCATCGCGTTACATCGGCTACCAGTGCCAATGCCGTCAATAGCAGCGATACCAATGCATCAAAAGCACCCAAAAATGGCCTAACACATCTTATAGATGCAAACGATTATTTGGGCAATACTGCCGAATGTAAGTCGATGATGGCAACAATGCCTTCCTCAACGCAACAGCTATCATCTTCCACAAAAGATAAAATCAATTTGCCAGACTCGGCATTGGGCGAGAAGTTTCAAATAAATACCTCATCAACACTGCAACCGCAACCACCACCATCACCGCCACCATCGCCCGGTTCATGCTCATCATCATCGAAGACCACATCGAATTCCACATCAACGACATCGTCTGTGATTGCTACACCGATTTTAAGGCGTAACGGTAATGTATTAAAGGAGCCTCAGCCGGATGACAATACAAAAACAAGTGCTCAAGCGGTTAATGCGAATGGCTCGTCGGCCGAGACTGGGCAGGATGGAACAACATTTAGGGAACCACCAAAAATACAACCGCAACAATTAATAAAAAATCAAATGCTTCCACTTGAGAACACTTCCTTTGCTTTGGAATGTGGCAAACGGGAAATGTCTTCTGATCGATCATTATTGCAAACACCAACAACAACCAAAACAATGTCTTCATCAACTACCTCATCGTCAATTAATTCGAATGCCTCCTCTTCGTCTGCATCAGTATCAGCTTCATCATCTTCTGTTGCTGGCTCAGCAACTGAAACAACTACAACAACATCTTCCATTACACCACCAGCGTCAGCCACTACACCCGCCTTACTGTCACCGTCTTCTTCCACTGGTTCGACCACGCCATCATCATCGTCGGCGCCCTCATCACCAGGCGCCTCAGGCGTTTCTTCCATGGCCTCATCTTCCGCCTCCATGAAAGGCTTTTCCAATGTCGCTGATTTCGATGCTGAACTCTTGCAATGGCAGGACATGCCCCAGTATTTGCAATTCAATCCATACGTTCTCAAAGGTTACCGTCCACTACAAACATTCAAGGGCTGCCTTCTAAGTCTGTTTTATTGGCACAACGAAACGATTAACATTTTAACTCACGGTAAGTAGAAGAAAAAATGGAATTTGAAAAACTAAAACGGAAATGAACAGTCAACTGTGAAATTGGAATCAATAATTAATGTCGTTGTTTAAGTAAGTTAATGTTAAGGAAATAAAATAGCCATTGGGCTATTGGGCGGTAAAAATATTACTTATGGAAATAAACTAAGTAACATTTTATATTTAGCGAAAAATATAAAATACAAAATATAAAATTTAAAATATAAAGTATAAAATATAAAATCTATATAAATAAAAATAAAAAACTACTGAACTGATTTTCCTGGAATTATCATGGATGTACAGTGTTGGCCCCGGTTAAAATGGGCTGCAAATATTGTTGAATTTCGGAGGGGGCGGAGTACTTCCCCTATACCCTATTTCTTTAAAAATGCTATATCTATGTAAATAAAAATCAAATATCGTTCGTTGGTAATGACATCAGTTGAAAACCGTTGGACCGATTTGGATAATTATTTTTTTGAAATGTTCGCCATAACCCAACTTTGGTTTTTATGCAAAGATAATTGAACCAAAACCACTTTTACGTCCACTTTTTAAAATGTTCAATTCTAATCTTTTCTTCAAAAACTACTGAACTGATTTTCCTGAAATTGTCATGGAATGTACGGGAATGGGCTCCGGCGAAAGTAGGCTACATTATTTGTTGAATTTCGGAAGTGGTGGGGTACTTCCCCTATACCATATTTCTTTAAAAATGCTATATTTAGAATAATGACGAATGTATCGGTTTGGAAATTAATTTGCGAGACAATTGTGGTTGTGACACCGACTTTACCTACTTTTTCAGGACCAAAAGACTTGACCACGCCCACTTTTTAAAATATGTTACATCTACAAAACTACTGAACCGATTTTCTTGAAATTGTCAAGAAATTTACAAACAGGCTACATATTTTATTGAATTTCAGAGGAGTCGTGGTACCTCCCCTACGCGATATTAAAAAACCCCTATATTTGCAAATATTACGGTTTAAAAATTTACGAATTAATCTACAATACAGGTACTTTCTTTGCTTTCTGCTTTTTTAAATATGTTATATCTTCAATACTATTGAACCAATTTCTATAAAATTTGGAGCAAAAGCTCAAGATTTGCCGTTGTTACGTATATTTCATGAATTTCGGAGGAGGTGGGGTACCTTCTCCACGCATTTCTTTTAAACGCTATGTGTATAAGCCAAACCTATGATTATATTAGTTTCCAAATTACCAAATTGCCAAATTACCGGGCCACGCCCACTTTTTTAAATATGTTATATATTGAAAACTACTGTACCTAATTTCATGCAATTTTCAGAAAATGTTCAGGAATGTCCCGTGGACTAAAATGTTATATATTTGTAGACGAACTTCAGCGGCCTATTGTTTTATAATCGCTATATATGCTAAACTTATGAGTGCATCGGCTTGCAAATTAATTTTCGAGACAACGGTGGTTGCGACTCCGAAAAAGAAAAAACGAATCATTTACAAATTTCCTTAAATGGTGAGGTTCAGCGGTCTATCAGCCATGAAAAACTAAAACATATTAGTCTCAATAAGTGGAAGAATTCGACTTAACCTCTTTTAACTTTTATAATTAGATCGCTTTGCATAAAAAACCTATGTCGGGTTATGGCGAACATTTCACAAAAAGAATTATCCAAATCGGTTCAAGCCGTTCTCAACTGATGCCATTACCAATGAACGACATTTGATTTTTATTTATAAAGATTTTATATTTCCTATTTTATATTACCTATTTTATGTTCTAGTACCATTTAGTACACATAAGTATGAAATTCCAAAACTACCTCCTTATCTAATCCTACAATCCAACGGCAACCTTAGCCCACTTAAAGCCACAAAAATTTACGCAAGCAATTCAAAAAATTTACTTTCTTGTAATTTTCGACTTTTGATAAAAAAATTTAAATATGACATACAAATTTAACCGTAAATGTTGCATTCACATAAATGCAGAGATTGGTTAGGAATATAATAAGAGTATTTTTTCAGGGGATTGTCTTGTTAGAATACACCTATATTACTCTTCAAAGTTTTCGGCACTTTTAAACAGCGTACGTAAAAATAATTTAAAAAACATTTCCAATCGTTTCGTTTCGTATTTTCCATTGGAACAATACAAAGCCAAACATAACCCACGTTGGCGGAGCTCGCTGTTTAGTTTCGTTTTGTTTACATTTGTGAGTACGAACAAAGCGAAAAACGAAAAATATTCAACTCCACAAGAGCAGATAGAAAACGAAATAGTACTAAACCATAGCCGACCAAGAAGAGCGAGCGCTTAAATTGTTTATGTGTGGGTAAAATTACACTGACAGAACAGGGTGATGATTTTCATATTGAGTGTGAAATGAAAAATATATTGTTGGCGCGTTCGCTTTGTATCACTTAAATTAAAAATAATATAAATAACTTCATAATTTGAAAAGTATTTTTCTTCATATGTTAATTTTTTTGAGAGAAAAAACAAATTGTATATAAAAATGATTTTTTAAGACTTTCTAAGCATACATACATTTTTTATTGTTGCATTGCAGACGAGGCATTCTGCGTCATTAAAAATATTAATACAAAACAAAAATCATTTTCAAATTCTTCGCTCCACATATTTGCTGTACAACTGCAAAATCTTTTCTGTGTACCCAAAAATAAACAAATAAAGCGGCATCAACCTGCTTGCATGAAATTCAGTACAAGACTGAAGTAAAAAAATCAAAACATTTGCTCTCTTACTTTGCGTTCGGGTCGCGTGTGTGTGATTTGCCGAAAAACTTCGTAACCAAATCAATACCCACGAACGGGTTTGTACTAAACACATGTGAATAAATCAAAAACGTTTGGTGGTTGATACAATTCACTGTGGTATGCTGGTTGTTAAGCAATTACATGTGTGTGTGTGTGCCTGAGGGTGTCATTGACCAAACGCAAACGTTTGCCAATAATTCTTTTTGTTTCGGTGGTGAAAACCATAGCCGAAATACATTTCCGCAATCGTACGGTTTTCATATTTTTACATTAAAAAGTTTGTGGTTTTGTTTTGATAGTGAGAATGAAACGATTCAGAGAAGCTGAAAAGATTGTGCCTTTGTGTAATTGGCACGGGAATAGTTTTGTTTGTTCATTTGCTTCATTGCTTTCAAAAGAAGGTCCGATTGCAGTGAAACTGTAGGTTTTAAAGAAAAATGTTATTTTATAAAAAATTCTTAAAAAGTCTCAAAAATATTATTTTCATACAAAAATTTTGAGTTTTCTCTCAAAAAAAGTTCTCGGCGCTAAGTGGGATAAGTGCAAATTTCAGGATTCCAGCTCTATCCGTTCACCCAAATCCAACTTGTACCAAATTTGGTCCTGTTTAGTACTTTTCGTACACATACGTACGAGTTTCCGAAACTTCCCCCCATACCAAATGCGGATATTATTCGATATTATTCGTCCGGCGCAACTTTCGAAAACGATATCACTGTCGAAGGATTAGCAAATGTTTTTCGGGTGTACACAAGCACGTTGTTCTTTTGTTCGTCAAAAGTTTAAAAACGATATCATTTTCTAACAGTTTGCGAATGTTTTTTCTTCTTAAGAAAAATTGTTTCGAGAAACATTTTTTACTTCGGAAATTTTTTACGTTTAAAAAAAATTTTTATGTAGTTTGTAAAAAATTTCCATTTGCTTTTTTCAAATATTTTCGATATAAATGCTACGTATGATATTAACAAGAAGTGATGATAAACACAAAAGGATACAAATACAAGACAACAATGTTTATAAACAGTTACACGCATTGAATCGCAAACATTACAAAGAAGAAAAGGTACATAACAGAAATATCAACAGACGTCAGGTAAAGTTAAACATGTCATGTCCGGCAAAAATGCTTTTTCGGCACTATCGTAAAAACTATCAACTTTCCTTCACTAATAATATTATTGACGATATTCGAATTCGAAGGTTTTCCTGCCACAAACAGAGCGACGGATGAATCGTTTTCAATTCGTTCTCGTGTGTCGTTTTCGAACAAAATATCCGCAAAACTATCGAAAAACATTCAAAAACGGATTGTTTGCGATAGCAATGGTATGGGGGGTTCACCCATATTTCAATCCCACACTTCAACACAAATCTTATTTCCAAATTTAAGGTTTCCAGATCTATTCGTTTACCCAAATGCAAATTGAACCAAATTTACCCCTTGTTTATGTATTTCGAAACGAAAATGTGTGCACATGAAACACACCCAGTTTTTGTTAGTTAGTTTTGGAAATATTATTTCCATTGCTTTTGCTTCAAAACAAAAAACAAATTTGAAAAAAAAAAACTCAAATTTGGTAGTTTTTCTTACGTATTCATTTTCTTATCGACATACATAAACAGGCCCTTCACGGTGTGCCTTAACCAAATTTAAATGGAAGGTGCTTACACCTGGGAAGTTTTTGCAGATTCTGAAACTACAATGTTCATGGAGAAGAAATATCAAGAAACAAAAACAAGACTTTTTTAGGGGTTCTTTAGGTTTTCACGATTTTGCTTAGAAACCGCGAGTCCTATGTTAATGGGCCTAAAGAAGCTGTGAAAATTCTCCACAAGATTGATCTTTCTGATATTTTCGTAGGTTTTACCGTTTTTGAGATATAGAAGTTCAAATTGAGACAATGCTCTGACTGTATCGCCCCTTTATAAAACAGTATCATGAAGAGTGCGCCTTAACTAACTTTTAATGAAAAACGCGTACACAGGGAACGTGTTTGAGAATTCTGAAAAAGCAATGTTCATAAATGAAAAAAATCCCAAAACTAGAAAAAATTGATGTAGGGATTTTTAAATAAATCGCGGTCAAAATTCAAAATTTTAGGTGTTTGCTATGTTTTCACGATTTTGCTTGGAAACCGCAAGTCCTATCGGAATGGGACTAAGGAAAATGTTGTAGCTTTGAAAATTCTCTACAAGACAAGACCTTTAGGTCTTTTCGTAGGTTTCTCCTTTTTTGAGATATAGAGGTTCAGTTCAAATTTTTAGGTTTTTATCTTAAGTCTTCAAGATTTTGCTTGAAAACCGCAAGTCATGCCAAAATGTGACTAAAGATAATTTTGTAGCTGTGAAAATTCTCTACAACTTTGGCTGATTTATTTTTTCTTAGACTGTACCATTTTTGAGATATATACGTTTAAGATGGGAAATTGCAGTCATAACATTGTTTTATAAGGAGACTTGTCCCAATTTGAATTGTCCCAATTTGAACTTCTATATCTTAAAAACGATATATCCTGCAAAAATATCATAAAAGTCAATCTTGTGGAGAATTTTTACAGCTACAATATTTTCTTAAGGCCTACTTACATGGGACTCGCTGTTTCGAAGCAAAATCGTGAAAACCTAAAGAACCCCTAAAAATGTCAACTTAAATCGCGATTTGAAAATCCCTTCGGCGATTTTTTTGTTTCTTGATATTTCTCATCTATGAGCATTGTAGTTTCAGAATCTGCAAAAACTTCCCAGGTGTAAGCACCATTTAAAATTAGTTAAGGCGCACCGTGCCTTAGTCCCATTTAGTACTTTTCATACAAATAAGACCCCCTGTTTATGTATGTCGGCCGAAAGGTTTCTTGCGCTTCCGACGTGGAAAAGAAGCATTTTCTCTTCAAGTAAGCGCCTTCGAAACGAAAATCTATGCGACCGACAAGCCATACGAAATAACACGTAACGTACACTTTTCCATGTAAATTTAGTTTATGTACATATTTCGAAAGGACTGTCTTTTGTAGAAACACAAAATAAAACTTTTGAAACAAAATAAAAAATTTATAGACACGTTGGTGGTGGCCCAACTTGACCAAAGTGCAAGAATATTTAAAATAGTGTGTAGCGTTAGGTAAATCTATTTTAAGGTTTTGTTGTTGATTTTATATGAAATATTGACACAAAGTATATAAAGTCAGTTGGGAAAGCTCACAATATTTAGAATACAATTTTGACTTTTTACAGAGTATAAAATATAAGTCCTCGGATATTTAGAATTGAAAATAAACCATATCGGATCACGTTCGGTATAGTCGCCATATAAAAGTTCCGCCCGGTTATCAGTATTTTGGACCTATAGGTCCACGTTATGGTATATCCCAGAGTTTTAAAGCGCAGATAATTGTATGAGTAAAAGTTTTTGTACTCGATGACATTAAACACCTTGCTTGACTCAGGTCTTGCAACTTATTGGAACTAGAATTCAAATATTTCTTAATTTTTTTTTCTTAAAGCCAAGTTTTGAAAAATAACAAGCGATTCTTAAAGAATCCCACATAATTATTCGCTAATGATACCTAATAAAACACTTGTCTATTGACCATTTGTGCCCAAAAGCGTTTTATATTTATCATAACTAGGAGGGTTGGCGTTTTTTGTTTGGGATGACGACTTCTATTTTGTTTTTCAAAATAGTCAGGCTTAATCCCATAGTCGTTGTTTTAATATTTTATTAAAACAACTTTAATTTATTAGTGGGAAAAAATTGGCGATGTTTACCAAGGGGTAAGGTAGCGAATATTATAGTTTCAGATCTCGCCAGAGCTTTGTCAGGAAGCATGGACTTGCCCACCAAAAAATGGATATCGCAGTAAACAAGACGACAAATGTCAAAAAAGTCCATAGGATCATGGAAAGTCTTTAAACTGCACTTATGTTGAATTTTGTGAGAACGTACCTGAAGATGTTGGCCACACATATTCTCTTGGAACTTGTTGTACGTTTAGAATTAATTTTATTTGAAGGAGTGGACCGATATAATCCATAATAGGTTCGATATATTTCTGGAAGAAATATTGCGACGTAAAAAGTGCAGATCGAAACGTTACTACCATTCCACGATGGGGCCAATGACAGGTTTTCGAGGCAACAAATCACTGGGGCAAGCTAGACCTTCCAAATTTTGTACAGATGTTTATAATGTGCTTAGAAACTAATATGCCAAATTTGGTTCATATCGGTTCATATATACATATAGCTGCCGTATATATCAAGCTTTTTGTAGAAAATTAACTTATGTTGAAACTGAGGTATGGGGTATTGTAACTCGCGATCAGTTTCACTATACCATAACTTTTGACCGCATTTCGGCAAAATAAACTGTTTTAGCCCGATTCACCGAGGGGTTTCTTAAAATAATAATTTCAGCGGAAGCTGTGGTCGTACTAATGTAAAAAAATCGGAAAAAATCGTTGAAATAAACGAGTTTCATTATGTTATTTTCCAATTAGTGGTTTTACAACACAATGTAGAGCTTAATGCTCAAAGGAGAAGTTAAAGAGCACACTTCAGAGTTGAAGTTTCTAATGTATCATTTTTTAATATATCCACTGTATATACCTCAAACGGATGCTGACATTTTGAAACCTGAAAAATGGGGTTTTTTGAATTTTTGCTCTAATCGGGACGCGCAGCTGGATTTCCCTAAAAGCTTATTATTGGATTGTAGTACTCGCGATTTCGCATTTTTTAATGTATAACATGAGGATGTAGCCCTTACAGGATCACAGTAATCTGCGCCTAAACACGAAATTTTTGTGCGTAAATTTTTCTCAAAAACCTATTTTTTTGGTTTAAAATTTACAAACGTCATTCGATTTCCGTGGAAACCCGCGTAAATTTAGTTTTTTTACGTTCTGAATCTAACAAGCCACGACGCGTAAAAATCCACCCACTAGATCGGCGGATATGATACCCCTCAAATTTAGAAAATTTGCAAAAAATTATTTTGAAAATATCGCATATTAAAACGCGTTTTGGATGTGTCAGTTCTACTTAAATAAATAGATCGATACGCGTGTTTAAACTGCGCGAAAACAGATATTTAAAAACTCTCGTAAATCCAGAGATATAATAGATTTTTTCTAAAAATTGAGTGCGATGCTACATCCACGGTTCTTGATGGATCGCATTGAAACGGCATAGAATGATGTATTTTTTAATGGTGATTATTGAAATCGGATGCGCATAAAATGTAAATGAACTTCGCGGAAATTATGACCATTTTACTGTGTTTTGCACCCTAATATGCAGCAGATGCTACATCGTGGTCGCTAAATAGAATTTGACAAACTGTACATCAAATAAAAGGGATTGAATCGCTGTGTTGGAAAATCGGATGCGCATCATGTCATTTTCATAATTGCGCGGTTTATATGCATCTCAAATGTTGTAATATTTAATATAACATTATTTTAACGTTATGCCACAATTGGAATTCCTTGTGATTTAATATAAGGTTCTAATAATATTATCCAATAGGAAAACTATAAGCGAAAAATTTTTTACAGCGGAATATCATCATTTTTGCGTGAAATTTTGACGAAAATGCCGAAGAACTCAAACATTTGTTCTCCAACTTTTCCTATAAAACCATAAAAAAATAAAATTAGAATAATATCATTTTATTTTTTTCGTAATATTTTCTTCGTATTTTTGCAAATAACATGAATACTATAGCTTCAACCTTCACAACTTAGGTTTCATTTTATTCCTCAAAATGTCTGGATGCTGTTATAATTTTTTTATATATTTTTCGTAACTATGAACGCTATTGTTTCAAAAATATGTTTGTAAATACGTGAAATTATTTAACAAATTTGATTTTTCGCGAATCCATTGAGACTTCGCGACTATTTTTTGCATCATCGCAAAGGTTATGAATTCAGTTAACGATAATAGGATATAACAGCTAACTATATTAAGCCGCGATTTTTTTAGGATTTTTTCTAATTATCATAATTAAAACGGTCATATCTTTTGCGCGCAACGATCAAAGTTATTAACGAAAACAGATTTGGAATGCTGATTTTTTTCTTAATCTATGTACCAAAAATCATTGATGTAGTATCAACAATTTTTTTTTATTTTTTTTTAAATGGAAAAGACAATTTTAGACATTTTTCCTGATATGTTCGTCCGATTTCAAGCAATTGATGGACCAAACACGCAAATTCTGCGCAATTTTTATGCGATTTGGAAAATAACACGGAATTAGGACTACAAATAAGTTTGCCAAGTTATATTGAAATCGGTTCAGATTTTGATATTGCTTCCATATATATTTTCGCCCGATTTTAGGTATTTGGTGCACCAATCCCGCTATGTATGTCCAATCTTGATGAACTTTGAAATGTGTGACGGATTTTGGTCTAGAAACATTTTTGGCAAATCATATTGAAATCGGTTCAGAATTGGATATAGCTCCCATATATATGTTCGCCCGATTTCAGGAAAATGATTGACCAAGCATGCAAATTCCATCAAATTACAATAAAATTTGGAAAATGTTACGGAATTTGGACTACAAATAAGTTTGTCAAGTTATATTGAAATCGGTTCAGATATAGAAATAGCTCCCCTATATACATATGTTCAAATTTCATGGTTTTGTCTGTGGTTTGTTTTAAGTTAATAAAAAAAGGTTCCAAATTTAGTAAAAATCGGCTAAGATTCCGTAACAAAAGCCAAAGTTTGCGATATCTTTGAAAATATATATTATTATTATTATTATTATTATTATTATATACGTATATTAAATTTTTCCGAAATCCAATTGGTAACATTAATGGGTTTCCGATTATTCGCCAACCAACACATAAAAATGTCCATATTTTTAAGTATTACGACATCTGAAATCAGATTTTATGAAAAGGCGCAGATAGGCGCAGCTAATTTTTTCACAAAATGATAGTACACATTAATACCTTTCACCACATATATATAATATCCTAGATCTACCTAGATCTCAAAAGTTATACTCCAGAGAACACATGGATAACAAAGCAAAATACTCCAAAAAAGACATAACATCTTAACTCAAAAATACATTTACCACACATAACATTTTTATTATTTATTAACACTATCTTATTTTACATACCCATTGAAGAGCTTTCCATGTTTAAAAAATATAAAAATGTTGAAATGTGCTTTTTGGCGCCTAAAATGCTTTCACTACTTATTTATAATGAATGTCGGAAAATGATGCATAAGAAAATATGTTACCATTGCCAGATCAGTATGTCGCTATTTGATGTTACCAGATTGATTTATTTTTTTATTTTTACTGATTCAGAGTGTTGGCAATCGAAATCCGTTATTATTTTTTTCAAATTGTTCACTTCAAAAATTGACTTTTTGCCTCGAAAACCTGCTATTGGCCCCATCGTGCATTCTACCGAAAATTTTTGATCTTTTATAGCGGAAGTACCGATATGACTTAAATTTAATTTCTACAAAACATTACGAAATCCAAAACTTGAACAAAATCGGTTGATCCCTTCGAGTTATCACCCGCTCCAGCCTGACAGGCAATTGAGGTACATACAGAAGGGATGTGCTAAATAATTCCAGCTTGTCTGAAACTAATTTCGTCCATACATATGTGGAGTCTTAAATTTGAATCGTATCAAAGTGTATATTATCTCGTAACCCTAAAAGATGAAGGTATAATTATACTTTGTTGATGATAGAAAAAAAATCAAGTGGGTATGCTACATATAGCAGATTTTAGACGCACACAAATTAATTTTTCTTCATTATTTCTCCTCTTCTTAAGCAACAAATAACAAAATGTTGGTGAAGGCAGCGAAAAAAATTTCTAATTGGCTTTCTTCGTTGAACCCTTCATACATTTTGTCCAATAGACATTTTTCGTGCACTTCCATTCTCACAATACTGAACTCTTAATTCTTTTGGATACAGGATGAATGAAAAGTCTCGAGATATAGCTTGAATATGACATAACAAATATGGAGTATATTCACTACAGAATTCGTATTTAATAGTGGAATGATGTGACATGAAGAAGTAGTTCCGATTTCATTGGAAGTTTCTTCCCAAAAAGAGTATACAAATACAAAATCTTATAAACCTTGTTAATGATGTACATGGGCCCCCTGTAAACTCAATACTGTAAACTCTATAACGCATGTGAAAACTATTTTTCAAGCCAAAATTTATTTTTTGTTGCCTAAATATGTGTTTATTTTGGCTATAACATTCTAACTATTATCCCGATCATTATAATTTTGGTCTCATTTGACTCCACGTGAAGTTTTTATTTAAAACTATTTTTTTTTGTAATTTTTGACGGGTAAATGGACCTATATTTTGAAAAAAGTCAGATTACATTTAAAATGTTGTCAATTTTTGCGTAATATTTTACAAATATTATGCAATCTACCTACTGACGTCGCTTCGTGATAACTTTTTAGTGACAATTGTGCTCATTAAAATAATTAGCATTTTTATAATAATTTTTTCTTAAAAGCAAAAGTAAAACCACGATAACTTTTGTCCGCAACAACCAAAAATTTGCTCGTGAGCGGATTTGTACTGGCGAATTTTTTCATAACCTATGTACACAAAAATCGCTGATGTAGCGCGAAAAGAAAAAATTAAATTTTTTGAAAACGGGATATAAAGGAATTGGCAACATTTCCTATATATAGATAAAATGCAAAATATAAATTCTAAATTATATAATATAAAATTTACAATATTAAATACAGCGTCTAAAATATATATTTTAAACTTTATATTTCATATTTTTATTTTATGTTATTTATTTAATACTTTTAGGGCCATTATTATATGTGTTCTTTTACTATCTGATGGATTTAAAAACGCAAAACCAATTTGGAGGCATTAAAAATATAATTTTTACATTGAAAGTTAATGCCAATAAGCTCCTCTATGAATTTCAATCATCACTTTTAACTTTAAGTTCACCGGAACGCTATAAATCTGTTCGGTAAATCCAAAATATAACAAAAGAAAACTTATAATAATGGGGGTTATTCTATATTTATTATTTTTATTGTATATATTATTGCTAATATTTTATGTATTATATTTTTTATTTTTATTCAGTATTGTTTTTTTTTCAAATATGTTTTATATTGTTTAGCATTTTTTGTGTTATTTGTTAGGTGATAGACTTTTTTGAACGGAACTTGTCTCAATAGTTTATTTTTAGACAATTACTCTGGACAAACCCCACCTAATGAATAGATCAATAGACAATTTACTGAGATTGTATAATTTATTAGAAAACTTAAAAAATAAATTCCATATAAAACATACAATTTATTAAAATACTTTACACTTTCTCAACGGATTCATGAGACTATCAATTGGGCATTTAAATACTTTGGAAAATTCCTCTAAATTGGCAAGCGAATCAATGACACGAACATCATATGGAATATGACGCTGATTAAACAGCTGCTGATTGTAGTCGAAACTGGAACACCACATTTGGGCATAATGAATAAAAAATAATTGTTTGGGGTTATAACGTAGGCGGGAGTATGTTTCCATGGCTACAATTGTGGAGTTTCTTCTATTATTGGCATACCATTGCAAATAGGCATTGTAGGCCAGATGGAGACCACCACTATCTATCATAGATTCAAGTTGTATTGCTGTCAATTCAAGAGGCGAATGATTGTCTTCTGTTATAATTTCCAAACATTTTAAAATGTAGAGCAATGGTGAGGAGGAAGTGGCACTTCTATTATAATGATTGGTGTATTGAAATTGTAATAAGTCACGTATCAATTCACGAGCAATAAGCGATCCCAATTTGGCAAAATTGTAAGCCATTGGTACATGTGGAGACAATAGATAATGGGTTTGTAACAATTCAATTGGTATGGTGATTGTGTTAGGGAATTGCGGAGGAGTGTTTTGAAAGTGTTGTTGAAGTAAACGTTGGCGTTTTGTTGAGGCTTTATACTGCAGTACTTTTTTGAGATTGTGCAGAAACTCATTTGGTTCCAGTTCTAATTGCTGATAATTGTCTTCTTTTTCTGCTGTTGATTGGAGTCCTGTTATTTCCAATCGTATTTCCTGCAATGTGTCTATGGGATATTGTTGATACCACTGACTTTCGGGGGATTCAATTTCATGGCGAAATGTTTCTTTGATATTTTTCCATAGTTCTTGAATATTGTCTTCAGCTTGTTGTGATGTATACATGTTGTGATAAACCATACTCTCCACAGTGCTGGAGAAAAATTCCTTGGTTTTGCTGAGGCAAAATGTTTGTTGGGTATCCTTGTCCAAAGATTTAACCATAAAGAAATTCTCTAAAAGCCTGTAGAAAATGTAATTGGCAACAATGCGGTGGGGAGTATTTTGTAAAACTTTTAAAATGTTTGGAAAATATATTTCATCTATATAAAGCTCGGCAGTTGGCAATTCATTATAAAAATAAATTAGCAATTCTTTTATATCAAAATTCGTTCCATATTTATATTGCATTTGCTCAAATGTTGTCAGCTTATATGTTTCTCTAGGTTCCCCTTTAAAGAGATTCGTTTCAAAATCAAGCATTTCTGTTGCCAATTTTAGGGCTTCTTCGGTGGGAACATACAAGTAATAGATCAAGTTATAGGTCACAATGAAAGTATGTTTTTGACGATAACTCTGAAAATCTTTTGCGGCATAAATTGCAAGCATTAAATTAGGCCGGCCAATCCTCAGCCTAGGAATTGTGGTAACCCTCGAGGTTGGTTCCAGCGATACTCTCAACATAATTTCCAAACCATATTTACGATTAATTTCCACCACAGTTTTTAGCCAATCAAATTTTTCCATAGCACCATCATTCCCTTCCTGCTTCAACATGGGCATTTCTCCAAACTCCTTGACAACATTCCTCAAAGAACTCAAATAATCTGGCCACTTGTATGGTAAATTTAAACAAGACGTATAAAATATTTTTGCCAACTTATCACTTTTTGTATCCCCTTCCGAATTGCTGGACATCAACAACCTCTTGGTATCTTCTTCAAACTGTGTTTCCAATTTTTTTAGAACACCTTCAATATCTCGAAATCCATTATTGCGATGGTAACTTTCCCAACGGCCACAGGTGAATTCATAAAAATTACAACAAGGATTAGCAGAGGCATTCATATAATTCAATATTTCCAAAGATTTTTCAGTGCGTAAAAATTCAGTTTCATGCTCATGTCCTCGATATTGATGAGTGGATATTCCTTGGTTTAGGTTTATTAAACACAGCAGTAGCCAGCTTCTTCTTATATTGTACAGCATAATTATTTTTATATGTTTTTGTTTTTGGTAAACAATCAGTTTTGTTGTTATTTTTTATTGTTGTTATTTTTAAGTGCGTTTTGCAACGGATGCAATTGTTCCGACATTGTGCGTTGCCGCTAGCTAAATGAAAACTGATAAGAGTTTGCAAAAATTAACTTTTGCATTAGTTTTGCTTAGCTTTCGTATTGGAAATAGTGGCCATGGCCTATTTTTTGATTTATTATAAGAGTTCTTATACAATGCCCACAACGACATACGAGGGATGTGCAGAGAGTTAATGCTTGAAATAAGACGAAATCATTTGATCTCTTTGTTGCGCTCGTTCATTACAATCATATGTGTGTAACAAAAGATGTCGACTGGACTGGGAATCGAACCCAAGCATTCAGATTGCAGAGCGGGCATGCTTATCGTTTTAACAACTTTCTGCAGTGACCAATGCGACACGCATTGTTGAATGAACCCTTAGAATTTTGGGATAGTTTGTGGTCGGAATTTTGTTCCCAACGACCATGACATTAACTCTGTTCTCACCTCTGCCGTCCATGTAATAAACAGAGTGGCCATAGAGTTAGTGGCGGATATTTGCATATTCCTCGCGTGGACAAATTTTGTAAAATCAAGCATATATGAGTTCAGCATTTCACAAATGACATCAGGTAGAGGTTAAACAGTTCCGGATATATCACCCCGCCTAGTGGAACTCCCTGTTTCAGTCTACGGGGCTTGGATTTCTTGTTCCTGAATTCCACGTACGACTGGCGTCCATACATATATTTGATTACCTAACGTTTCAAACTTGGCCTGAGGTTTGTCTGATCGATGTCCTCAAACAGCGTGGGGTGCTTGAAAGTATCAACGGCTTTTGATAAGTCAAGCGCCACCATCACTGTTCTGTCACACGACTTGCTCCGCTTAAATCCTCGACTAATATGCTGCTTGCGGAATCCATGCTGATGATCGGCAACTAGATAGCTGTTTGTGACGCTGGGGAGGACTAAAGCCTCCAGGGTCTTTGTTACGGGCGACAAAAGTGAACTCGATCTGTACGACTCACATTTGCTGTAGCGGAACCACCCTGTCCATTTTCTAGACTTCGGAAACGATGTGGTTGGCTAACGACAAGTTGAGAACTTTAGTGAGATAGTCCACTCCATGTACATCCAACTATTTCAACATGGAGATTCCATCAGGGCTCAAAGCTTTGGATGATTTAGCGTTCCTGTTGATATTCGAAACAGCATCCATTGTAAATTGTGGTGGTTCGTTCTCGGCAGAAGAGATCTAATGCGACGTAGTACTCTTCCCTTCGTTCTGTCACTCCCGTGGTGCTCGACGAACTGTCGATTGAAATAACTTGCTTGGATCAGTCAGCGAATGTTGTCAAACGTGACTGAGGTCCTATCTTCCTTCTCTCCAGGGTTCGAGAGTGACTTAACCGTTGTCCACAATTCACTTATTCCGGCTTCAATGTTGCAAGTCTTCAGATTATTTAACAATTTGTTCTGTCTTTGCTCGCCGATCAACCGATTTGTTCTGTCTATGCTCGCCGACCAACCTGTTAACTTCCAGTGTCAGCTCATTGGCACGACGAAGCTCAGCAAATTAATTTGCTAGTCCCGTCGTCTCTCTTGGGAAGTTTGGTCTCACTTCGGGTATTTGACCAGCAGGTATATGGCGAGCGGCTGCAGCAGTGATTATGTCTCGTCAGGTCTCTGAAGCGGTGATCACTGAACTCTCTGAAACTCGGCCAATTAATTTTCCCAGATTGACGAAAGTGCGGCGTTCAGAGGTGATGAAATCGGGCTATCTGCTTATGGAGACAATTATGGGGCTTGATCCAAGAGAAACGACGGGATACCAGGAGACGTGATTGGTCAGACCAGGTGGCACGATGGTTATGTCTGGCGAACTGTGACAATCTCGGCTAATTCTGGTAGGGGCATCATCATTGCCTGTGCAAAACGTAGAGCTACCAATCTGCTCAGCCATCACTATACCTCTCTGGTAGTTTCCGAGGACCGAATGCAACAACTTATGATGAGCATTAAAGTCCCCCACCCCTTAAAACCAGACGTATATGACCTTCCAAAAGCGGGCTAATGTTGGGCCTATAACCGGGAGCACAGCTCTACCTCGTCAATTCCACAATTTACTGCTACCCCCATAATTCCATGTACGAGTCATTGCAGTGAACAGACTGGTGCAATAGGAAAGCTAGTGTCCCAGCTCCACTTCTAGTGCGATCCTTCCTATTTGGTATTCTCATCTTGTTTTTATGAGAAGTCATACTTGTCTTTTATTAAAGGCATTGCTTTATATCTCTGTTTGGAGATATTGTTTCATCATTTTTAAATGACTGTTTTCAGTTAAATAGAATGTGGAACCTTTCTGTCCTTCTACCTCAGTTTCTTAATGGCCTTTTTGTTCAAAATGAAATTTTCTACAAAAATGTTTCACCGAAGATTATATGCATGTAGGTTTCCCATATCCAAGAAATCGATATTGTCACGTTTTCATTGTCCTTTATCAGTTTGTGTTTGGTAAATTTCACATAATTTATGAACTATATATGAAATTCGGATGGCTACGCTTCTGAATTAGGGCATTATAAATTCGTTGTTGGTCAACGACAGATTCATCCCGCCATAACTAAGAAGTCGGACAAACGGCGAATCTTTCATCTAGGATTCATTATATACTCAATGAGGGCTTTAGATGTAGACATTCAAATAACCGGATCTGTCCGCCAGGAACAGATATAGTTCATGTGTATCCGAGTTTTCTACATAATCAATAGTATATACGAAATTCAATGAAATACATAATCATAGGGTTTTCATGAGAAAGGATCGGGTAAAAGTGATAAAGGACAATGAAAACAACACAATATCGATTTCAGTTCCAGAAAGCATCCATCTGCCTACGTGCTGGGTGGTGTACACAATATACATATGTATCTCAAATATTTCAATAAAATTATCCACGAAATTTAAGTTTAAATTTCAGAAAACAATAGAAAGTGTAAATAACATAGAATATGTGATAAAATTTTTAAGTCGATCGGAACAATATTGCCTTAGTATGAGCGTTGGATGGGAACAATTTATTTTACATTGTATGCAGCATATAAACTGTGTTTGTCTCGAAATCGGCCACAACTATATATTACTATTGGTTTATTAGTTTCCGAGCTAGAGTTGGCACCGCAAAATGCTTTAATAAAAACAGGGTTTCGTAGACGGCCTTAAAACTTCGATAAACGTTTTCTCTTTCAGGTGAAGAAAAAAATCTGCCAAAAAGTTACGTAGTTTTCTCAAAAAAATCATGAAAAATTGCTTTTATTTAGCTTTACAAGTGGGGGTTTGCTTTTAAGGCTAAGCACACTAAAATGTTGGCACACATCCAGTTTGAAACTTGGTCACGAATTGCTTATAATTTTTATTGCATGTAGTCCTTATGATTTGTATTGCCCCTTCATTTTCACATATTTTGTAAGCTTAAAGATTTTCTCACGCGGGAGAATTCCGTTCAGAATATACTCGTGCGAAAAAAAGAAAACCGACAAAGACTTTCTAACTTTGTTATTTTTCAACGTAAGATTTGGCAGAAACAATATTGATATGTTCGAATTTCTAATGAATATGTATGGAAAACTAACACATTAGCCTATATAGGCCAAAATATAGAAAAATTTTAAAAATTTGTGCATATTTTATTCATTTTTAGTGCTATAGGAATTCACTCTCGGAGTCGACCCGGAATCGGAGTCGTGAAAAAAACTCGTCTGGAGTCGGAGTCGAGCCAAAAATACCTCGACTCCGAAACCCTGATTTGGACAATGTATTGAGTGTATCGCTTCTTTATCAAACAATGTCATACATGGTGCGCCTTAGCTAACTTTAAGTGAAAACCGCTTACACATGGGAAGTTTTTGCTAATTTTGAAACAGCATTGTTCATAGATGAAAAAATCCAAAAACAAGAAAAAATCGCTGGAGGGATTTTTAAATAAATCGCGGTCAAAATTCACATTTTTAGGTTTATTTTGGGTTTTGGCGATTTTGCAGGACCGCAAGTCCTATCGAAATGGGGCTAAATAAAATGTTGTACATTAAAAAATTCTCTAGAGGACTGACCGTTATGATTTGTTCCTAGAATTTACCATTTTTGAGATATATAATTTCAAGTCACATTTGTAGTTCCTTTTTGTTAGATTTTCACGATTTTCTTGAAAACGGTAAGTCCTATCGAAATGTGACCGTGAGAAAATCTTATAGCTCTGAAAGTTCTATACAAGATTGACTTTCATAATTTTTTCCTAGGTTGTACTATTTTTGAGATATATAAATTTAAGTTCGAAAATTGCAGTCATGACATTGTTTTATAAGAAGACGATACAGTCAATGCATTGTCCCAATTTGAACTTCTATTTCACAGTAACGGTACAACTTACGAAAGTATCATTAAGGTCAATCTAGTAGAGAATTTTTATACCTACAATATTTTGTTCTATAGAGTTATTCACTGAAGATTTTAAATTTATCAACAGATTTTTTCTATAACCTTTCTTTTCACTTACGGATTTTATCGGATTTTTTCGTCCATTGATGCTGTTTAGGATTTATAATCGTCCATGACCTCTTTCTTTACCCTAAAATTATCTAATTATAAAAGTTAACAAGTAAAAAAGTATCAGTCGGCTTTGCCGACAGAGATATACCCTCAGCCTGTGTATATTGAAACAATTTTTTTCCAAAAAAACGCATGTATTTAGGGAGTTTTAAAAATTTTGGGCGTTTGAACTAACAAAAATGTTGATTAGGATTTAATATCGAAAGTTTTGCGGAGGAGATACTAAAAAGAATGGATCTCCAGCCACTACATATGGTACCATAGGGGTTTTTTACAACTTCAGGGATATTTGCTCAAGAAGTATGAACTTGCCCCTGAAACAACTTTTACCATAGCAATTGAGGCAGCAATGCAAGTTGCTTCAACAAAAATCAAAGTGATTCGAAAGCAGGTCTTAAAGTGAACATGTATCCGAAATTTTGAGTGGGAGGTACCGGATGGAGTGGACAAATATAGTCCATATTTGAACCTGATCTATATCTGGTAGATATATTAGGATGTGTAAAGTATGGACCAATTCGGCCACTCTCTTCAAGAGTTATCGTACGCACAATTTTCCGAACATTTTTGAACTTTTGTGGGGGAGGTACCTGAAGGAGTGGACCGATATGGCTTATCTTCGAACTTAAACTATGTTTGGACAAAATATTACTAAGGCCAAACTTTGGACCGAATCGGCAGACCTGTTCGAGAGTTATTTTGCCCTCCAACCTCCTCACACGGTGTCATAGGGGTTTTTTGCAACTTTCAGGCTATTTTCTCAGGAAGTATGGACTTGCCCCTGATGAAACTTATACCGTCGTATAGAGGGCAGTGAATACAAGTTGCTAAAGCAAAAATCAAAGCGATTCGAGAGATGTTCCTAAACTGAACTTTTCCAACATTTTGTGTGGGAGGTACCCGACGGAGTGGAGCGATTGAGTCCATATTAAAACCTGATCTAAGTCTGGTACACGCTCCACGATGGGAAAAGTATGGACCAAATCGGTTACACCCTTCAAGAGTTGTCGTGCGTACAAATTTTCCGAACATTTTCGAACATTTGTGGGGGAGGTACCGGAAGGAGTGGACCGATATAGCTCATCTTCGAACTTAAACTAAGTTTGGACAAAATATTACGAAAGCCAAAATTTGAACCGAATCGGTTCATCCGTTCGAGAGTTATCGTGCGCTCCAGCCAGCCAGACAGACAGACAGACGGACATTGCATACTTGGGGTCTAAAACCATTATTTCGATGAGGCACATTTTGCCCGTATGAAAGTGTATATACCCTTCATAGCCTAAAGGCTGAGGGTATAAAAAAAATGGTTAAGTCGAATTCTCCCGCTTACACTATGCAACACTGAAAAATGCAAGCAACTTCTAGTATGCATTTTTGGAAAGTACATATTTAGACTACAAAAACCCTAGTAGGGTTTTGTCCTGTCAAATCCAGTTCAGATTTTATGGCCTCATCTAAACCGGGCTAAATCTACACTTTTTTGCATTTATCAGGCCTTTATCTCAGAAACGAATAGGAATTTGGGCTTGCTGTCTTTAGCAATATTGTAGCCCTAAACTAGTAGAACTTATCATTTGAAAAAACCACATAAGAAAAACTCCATCTAGGGCATCAAAATCTGTAAAATATAGAAAATTTTACATAATTGCTGAAATTCCGGTCAGTATCGGCTAAACTATTAGGAGTTCAACCAAGTAACCTTTTGCAAAAATCTTCCAAATAAAGTTCACAACAATTCTTTAGAACATTCTGAAACTCTAAAATGCTTACTTCATGTTGTTTCAGCGGTATTTTGCATCATATCTTTTACAACACGTATTTCAAACACAGTTCACACCAACTTTTTATTCTCGCATTTCGGATTTCACTCCATTATTGACATTTTTATTAAATCGTCGTTGAAAAATGTACTGAAAACAACGGCATAGAGACATTTTACAACAATGACATGTTCTGAAGAGTTGTGTATTACATTTCAGGGAATATTTTTCCAAACGAAAATATTCAGAAAAAATTAACGGTTTTGGAGATACGGTGCGAAATGTATAAAAATTGTGGAATTTTTGCATATACAGTTGAACCTCGACTATCCGTGAATCGATTATCCGGGAACCTCCATTATCCGTGATAGAAAAGAAATGTTGGACTTTTTTCCATTTCTTCTATTTTTCGTTATAAACTTTATTGCCCGGGAGTAAAAACACACTTTCCAATTAATCTGATAAAGCAAAGAAAAGGTAAACAAACGAAAACTGGAAATTCTCCCGTATTACACAATTTGTATATTTATGGTATCACAAAAACCATGGGACAAAGTCAATTCAGATGAATCTGATGATGATGATATTATGTATCCTTCTAAAATTTGGTGGATTACCGTAACAAATTTAATAAAAATTGCAGATTTTCATATTATTGTACAATATTATGTAATTTTTACTTAAAATTATGTTCAAAAACTGCATAAAAGCATTGCCTCCATTATCCGCGAAAATCGATTATCCATAATGCCTCCGGTCCCGACCATCACGGATAATCGAGGTCCGACTGTATTTTGAAATTTGAGACAATAAATGTAGTTTTTTGAGTTCATTTTTTCTCGAAATATTTTATTCTTTTCCTTATCTACGAATTTTCTTCAGAGGTTAAAAGAAGATTCGCATTGGTTTCAGAGATATAGCCCCGAATTTCTTTAAAAACTCAATATTTAACTATGTTTAGATGGGGCCATAAAATCCGAGTTGGATCTGACACAACAAAACCCAGCTAGGCTTTCTTGTCCTTTGGGTCTGTACTTTCAAAAAATCCCCAGTTCGAATTGTTTGCACAAGATCACTTTAAAAATGTTGCACTGTGTTATTGAGACTTATATGTTTTTAGTTTTTCATGGCTGATGGACCGTTAAACTTCATCATTGAGGGAAATATGTAAATATATCGTTATTCTTCATAGGGGAGATACCGTGACACATCCGATATTCTTGCCTAATGTCACAAAGTAAGAAAGGCGTTAAGTTTGGCCCGGCCGAACTTTTTATATCCTCCACCCCAAGTTGTATTGAGGTAAAATTCTTTCGTTTTTTAAAATACTAAGCTCTTCTGCCACGCTAACAGAAGGATATAATTTTCTTTTAACCAAGGTTTAATGCCAATGAAACATCGGTATTTTTAGCCATTCAGAATCACATGTTACAGTCATTACATTTAGACGATGCATGTACCCGGATGTACCTTCGTATTGGGAATGTAGATACCTAAAAATGAACCTATATTGATCAATTTCTGCGTGGAGGTTTGCTACCCATTGAAACTCCGAAATACCAAGTTACAGTAACTACAGTAGGCTAATCCTTTAAATCGACCGTTGCCGTAGTAACCTCTAATCGGAGAACCCTTTATACCTCTTCTATGGGGGCATTATTAAAACGCACATCTATACCCACAATCCTCAGTATGCATATTTTATACTCATATTGAATGCTAAATACTAAATTGCCGTCATTTCGGTGTGACAATGAGGCTAAAACCTACAAAATACCGGAAATCGGGAGGGCTATATCAGAACGTGTACCTATACTGACGAATTTCTAGGGGAAATTTTTGTAGTCACAAAGATGACTAAATCCAATTTTCAGCCATTTCTGTGCGATAATGAGGCAAAAACCTTAAAAATGCCAAAAATCAGGTGGTACTGCTCTATGGAGCTACATCAAAACGTGGACCTATACTGACAAATTTGTGGGAGAAAGTTTTGTAGTTCCAACGAAGGCTAAATATAAATTTTCAGCCATTTCTGTGCGATAATGAGGCAAAAACCTTAAAAATGCCAAAAATCAGGTGGTACCGCTCTATGGAGCTACATCAAAAAGTGGATCTATACTGACAAATTTCTGGAAGAAAGTTTTGTAGTCCCAACGAAGACTAAATACCAATTTTCAGCCATTTCGGTGCGACAATGAGGCTAAAACCTTCAAACTAC
Organism: Musca autumnalis; assembly: GCF_047663935.1. Classification (NCBI taxonomy): domain Eukaryota; kingdom Metazoa; phylum Arthropoda; class Insecta; order Diptera; family Muscidae; genus Musca; species Musca autumnalis. The sequence goes on from NW_027411644.1 coordinate 253,742,960, forward strand.
CAAAAATCCGGAGGTACCTCCTATGGGGCCTATATGAAAACCTGCACCTATGGTACAAAAATCTTTAAAGTGCCTTAAAGTGATGTGTAAAATGTCGACGCGTCACGCTTAATTTTGTATGGGGGCTATTCCAAAACGTGGGCCTATATAGCCGATTTTCAAAACAAAAAGTTCTAAGGATCTACAATAGATTTTAGCAAAATTGTATCCACCTACTTCAATCCGTTCAGCCGATAGAGTGATTTCCACAGACGGACAGACGGACGGACATGGGAATATCGATGTAGAATTGGGGCGCTTGGCGCCAAAAACCAAAAACCGTCTAACCCACATGCCCAAAAATTAAACTGACTATGAAGATTTAACCGGAACCTTTTGAAATAAATACAAAAAACTCCATATTGCATTATTTTAGCAGATAGTATAACCTAGTGTTATACACTGCAATATATAAAATAATAGGCCCACGAAATTGATCAACAAATATATAGCATTTTGGACCACGGGACATTCCTGAACATTTTCTGAAAATTTCATGAAATTAGGTTCAATCAATAGTTTCGGAAAAATAATGTATTGAAAAGAGTAGGCTAGTCATCAGTTTCCAACATATAACATATTTAAAAAAAGTGGGCGTCGTCCGGTATTTTGGCTCCAAATACATATGTACCTAAGGTCGGAGGCACAACCCAACTGTCTCCCAAAATTAATGCTGAAATCGATATAATTATAAGTTTGGCATATACATATAACTTTTAAAAGAAATGAGATGGGAAGGCAGGGACGTACGCAGGGGGGGGCACGGGGGGCCCGGGCCCCCCCCGAAATGGTTTGGACCGACAAATTTTTTTGAGCTACTTTAACAAATTATTACTATTTTGTACTTAAAATAATTTTTGTTTTGGAAATTTCAAATGAATACTGATGTTGTTCTGAAGGTTCTGTACTGAAAATGTACTTTATCGACAAGTTGTCTGAAGAAATATTTAAAAATTTTTTGTTTGAATACACTTTTTGAGAGAAACTTCCAGTAAAACTGAATTCCTTCTTTATGCCATGCCAGTGATATGGAATCTGTAATAAAGGTTTTGAGGCTTTAAAATCATTTTGTTCTCAAAACGATTACAAATTCTCTATTGTGCGGATTAGAAGTACATAAAATTAAGTGGCTATTGGACAATATGTACAAGGGCTTTCCGTGGAGTATATCTCGAAAACCAATTAAAAAATTGATTTACTGTCTTAATAAACATTTTGTATTCCTATCTTATATTAACTTGTTGCTAAATAGTGGGAGAAAATTTTATTGTTGTGCATCATAAAGTGATAATATCAGCTATAAATAGCATGCCCATCTTAATTTTTTTTTCTTTTCAGTAACAAATTTGTAGCTGAAAACAACCGTAAATGAAATTAATGCTCAAACTTTGGTTATTTGGTATTGTATTAAAATCTGCTGTTATTTGTAAAAGAAAGAAGCTTACACCCTAGATGAAAAAAATAAAAAAAAAACGCATTTGTAGGGTTTTTAGGTTTTGACTGTTTTGCTAAGGAAAAAGTTGTAGCAGTGAAAATTCTTGTTCTCTTACCATTTTTGAGATATAGAAATTCAAATTGGGACAATTCACAGACTGTATCGCCTCCTTATAAAAAAATGTCATGACTGCAATTTCCCAACTTAAATTTATATATCTTAAAAATGGTACAACCGTGGAAAAAATTACGAATCCCAATCTTGTAGAGAATTTCGAAAAGACTTACTGATTTGAAGCAAATCGTGAAAACCTAACAAAAAACCTAAAAATGTGACCTGAACTTCTATATCTCAAAAATCGTAAGTCCTAGGAACAAATTTTCAAAGCTACAACATTTTCTTTAGCCCCATTTCGATAGGACTTGCGGTTTCCAAGCAAAATCGCGAAAACCTAAAAATGCGAACTTTGACCGCGATTTGTTTAAAAATTGTTCTCATCTATGAAGATTGCTGTTTCAGAATCCGCAAGATCTTCCCAGTTGTAAGCTCCTTTCATTTAACGTTGGTTCAACAGCACCGTGATATTGTACCATCAGCCGTTCGGCTAATGATAAATATTTAACACGCGTCAAACAATTTATCCTAGTTGTTCCGTCCGTCTGTCTGTCTGACTCGACCCCATTTTAACTTTTGAACAGATCAACAGATTTTATCGAAATGTTGGATCTCGCAATATTTTGCTCAAACTTCCTTTGGACACTTCCCCAGCCAGACTTCTAAATGTTTCCCTAAAATCTGGAGCAAAGTCCAATTCGATTTTTTTGAGACCTAGAGTAGGTTCGAATATGGATAGATTCACTCCTTCAGGTACCTCCAACACAAATTTTCAATTATCCGATTTGACCGAAACTTTAAACATCCTTAAATTACTTCCAAACGTACATATGTATATCATGTACCAAGAGGGTCTATTTGGGACAACATATTCGGATTCATCCCTCACAAAAGTCAACCTCAGGGTAGTAGTATAAGGGCTGTTCGAGGAGCCATTGCACATTTTGATCAATGTTACTTCTTGACGTCACGTTTACAGCGATATTGTATTTTTCGTGGGTGAGTCAACGGTGTTGTCAGAATTGGTCCATAAGCTCTAAATCTTACGCCCACCAACTAAATTAACTACCAAAATTAGGTCCAGGTCCATTCAGGTATAGTCTGTACAAAAGTGCAAAACTTTTGCGCTTTCATCGAAGTCACATTTTTAAGCATAACGCCAAAAATCGAGAAGTTGTACACCCCAAATTTTTCGAAATTATTGTCGGAAAGTTTATACGTCCAAAAAAGGAGATTAAATTCTGAAACTTCCTGGCTACAATTTACAGAAAAAAATTGGCTATGCGATCTGTCTATATATAAAAGTCTCAACTAACGCAGGCTGAGGGTATATCTCTGTAGGCAAACCCGACTGTTATTTTTTGTTTTCCAGAAAACAAAAGTTATGAATTTTCATAAGTTTGCCTCCGCTGTGCCGTAGGTACAGAAGGTATTGGTAGTTGGAAACCATTGATGTATCAGATAGAGTTAACTTAACCAATTTTTCAGGATTTAGCTAAAATGTTGCCGAGCTTTTTTAGAGATATTTTTTTGATCATGTTTTTGCAAAGTCTCAAACAGTACTGCGAGTAGGATTCGGAGTCTATGAGTCGTAGATTGATTGCATCGCCCGGCTCTTGTTTTTTTAATATACTTTTCTGAATTTTTAGTTGGCTTTCACTGACTCTATCATTCTGGTAAAATAGTAAAGTTTTGGTGTTTTTTATGTATTTAAGGGCCATTATTATATGTTTTCTTTTACTATCGGATGGATTTGAAAACACAAAATAAACCAATTTGGAGGCATTAAAAATACAATTTTTACATTAAAAGTTAATGCCAAAAAGCTACTCCTTGAAATTTAATCATCGCTTTTAACTTTAAGTTATCCGGAACGCTATAAATCTGTTCGGTAAATCCAAACTATAACAAAGGAAGACTTATAAAAATTGGGGTAAGAATATTATTTTCTTACAATAATACAAAACTGTTTTAATGGCACTGAAGTTAGTGTGTAATATATGTACTTTAAAGAAGAAACGGCGTTATCTTCGATTCGAACTGCTTATATCCTCCAAACACTGTATACATCTATTAAACATATTCGCACTTTTTGTATGGAAGTTCTTCCACCAAAAGGATTTCCAAAATCCATATTACTGACGATATTTTCAAAAATTATGCTAATAGCCTCGAATTATAGAAAATCTTTCGCTGTAGGATTTAGAACCCAAAATGCCCATTAAGAGCTAAAGTGGTTGAATTCTGGGCAGTATGCATTTGAAATTCTCATTCGAGAATTTGGTTAAAAACTTTTGTATGGGGACTATAACGAACGTGGTCTGATATGGTTTATTTTCAATTATAACTTTTTGACAATATTGAATATACATAACATCGTCAAAAAAAAAAAAAAAAAAAAAAAAAAACTTTAAAATAGCTTTATGTAACGTTTCACAACATTTTTAAGTTTCATGATTTTTGGTCATGTTGGGCCCCCCCCCGAAATGAAATCCTGCGTACGTCCCTGTGGGAAGGTACCCCACTTCCTCAGAAATTCATAAAATATACATTGCGACGGCAAACCTTGAATATTTTCTGTTCAGTAGTTTTTTTAAAATAACACGTGGTCGGTTTTTTTAGTCTCCAAAGAAGAACTTAGATTCTAGATTAATTCGGAAATTTTCAAACCGATACATTCTTTATTATTGCAAATGTAGCGTATTTTTTAATATTCAAAAAAAAAAAAATATGCGGCCCATTTTCAACGGGGGCTGCCCCTGTACATTCCTTGTAAATCGATAAGTAATTTAACATATTTAAAAAGTGGGCCTAAAAGTTGGGCATGCCCAATTTTTCTTTCGATAAAAACCTAAGTTGGCTTATGACGAACATTTAGAAAAATATCCAAATCGTTCCAGTCGTCCTCGACTGATGTAATTACCAAAGAACTACATTTGCATTTTGTTTGTCAAGATATAGCTTTTTTATACCCTCCACCATAGTATGGAGGGTATATTAAGTTTGTTTTTCCGTTTGTAACGCATTGAAATACTCATTTGCTATAAAGTATATATATTCTTGATCAGGGTAAAATTCTGAGTCGATCTGTGCAAGTCCGTCCGTCCGTCCGTCCGTCTGTGGTAATCACTCTAGCATCCACAAAAATGGAGATAGGACGCTGAAATTTTGGGAAAATGCGTCTTTTGTTTGCAGGCAGGTCAAGTTCGATGATGGGCTATATTGGTCCACGTTTTGGTATAGCCCCCATATAACGGTACCCCCCGATTTACGGTATTTTGACGTTTTTAGATACATTTTCAGACCGATTTAGCTATAATTTGGCATTTAAGGTTCCTAAGTGCCAATAAATTTATATAAGAAAACTTGTGGATATAGGTCTACGCTTTGGTATAGCCCCCATATAACGGTACCCCCCGATTTACGGTATTTTGACGTTTTTAGCTACATTTTCAGACCGATGTAGCTATAATTTCACATTTAGTGTTCTTAAGTGTCAGTAAACTTATATAACAAAAGCTGTGGACATAAGTCCACGTTTTGGTATAGCCCCCATATAACGGTACCCCCCGATTTACGGTATTTTGACGCTTTTAGCTACATTTTCAGACCGATGTAGCTATAATTTGACATTTAGGGTTCTTAAGTGTCAATAAACTTATATAACAAAAGTTGTGGACATAGGTCCACGTTTTGGTATAGCCCCCATATAACGGTACCCCCCGATTTACGGTATTTTGACGTTTTTAGCTACATTTTCAGACCGATGTAGCTATAATTTGACATTTAGTGTTCTTAAGTGTCAGTAAACTTATATAACAAAAGCTGTGGACATAAGTCCACGTTTTGATATAGCCCCCATATAACGGTACCCCCCGATTTACGGTATTTTGACGCTTTTAGCTACATTTTCAGACCGATGTAGCTATAATTTGACATTTAGGGTTCTTAAGTGTCAGTAAACTTATATAACAAAAGCTGTGGACATAAGTCCACGTTTTGGTATAGCCCCCATATAACGGTACCCCCCGATTTACGGTATTTTGACGCTTTTAGCTACATTTTCAGACCGATGTAGCTATAATTTGACATTTAGGGTTCTTAAGTGTCAATAAACTTATATAACAAAAGTTGTGGACATAGGTCCACGTTTTGGTATAGCCCCCATATAACGGTACCCACAATTTACGGTATTTTGGCGTTTTTAGCTACATTTTCAGACCGATTTAGCTCTAATTTGACATTTAGGACTCATAAGCGTCACTAAACTTATATAACAAAACTTGTGGACATAGGTTTACGTTTTGGTATAGCCCCCATATAACGGTACCCCCCGATTTACGGTATTTTGACGTTTTAGCTAAATTTTCAGACCGATTTATCTATAATATGACATTTAGGGTTATTAAGTGTCAATAAACTTATACAACAAAAGTTGTGGATATAGGTCCACGTTTTGGTATAGCCTCCATATAACGTTATGTACCGATTTTCGGTATTTTGAGGATTCTAGCTAAAATTTTTAACCGAATTAGGAGTTATTTGACATTAAAGGCTCCCATCAAAAACTGTCAACATAGGTACATGTTTTATTATAAACATGTCAACATACATAGTTCGATATAGGCACCATAAAAAAGGGCCTACCGAATGAAACATTTTATGTACATTATCTGACATTTTAACGTACCCACTTAAATTTGGGGACAGGAATGAAAACTAATTATTCCATTTTAGTTCAGAATATTTTATGGTGGAGGGTATGAAAAGTTCGGCCCGGCCGAACTTAACGCTTTTCTACTTGTTTAAATATAGCATAGGAAAGGTTCCCTGCTCCCTCCGAAATGCAAGAAATTATTCATCCTATTTTCACAGAGGGCCATCCCTGTACATTTCATGCAAATTTCAGGAAAATTTGTCCAATAGTTTTTTTTAGATATAACATATTTAAAAAAGGATGTAAAAGTGGGCGTAGTCAAACTTTCTTTCCATAAAAACCTAAGTTGGGCTATGACTACGGTGACCAACCGTACTCTATTATAGAGTACAGTACTCTATTTAAGGCGTCCGTACTATATTTTTTTAACGTACTCTATGTGTCCTCTATTTTTATTGGACGTACTCTATGTCCTCTATTTTTGATTTGTTTTGTGACTACATACGTAATCCAATCCGAAATTAAACAAAACGATCGAAAACGAATAAACCGATCAGCATATTTGTTGTGGCCTCAATAAGATGTTAATAATTAGGGTTTTCCCGGGTATTACTTCTCTTATATGCTACATACATATGTACATACAGCCCGTTTTTAGTATATAGATATGACAGACAAATGTGGAAATTCCATAGATGGGGATTCCCAATGAAAAACTCTTCTAATAATCTTGTCTTTAAATACATAGTTTTTGCTATAAATTCGTAAAAAAAAAATAAAAAGTCTAGATTTTTATGTGATCGTATATGAAGATCCGATCATCTGTTTTCGAACTACAGAGGGCAACGCCAAACAAAATCCATTTTTTTAATTTGCAAGTGTACCTATAAGCTCTTAAAATAGGTTGAATTTTTTGTTGAAGTATTACAAAATTACCGTACTCTGTTTTGGCCTGTAATTTTTCTTCAATGTGTATATCGTCTGCTCCGTCGGAAAAGGTCGTAAGTCCCTTTCAATAAATTTTTCAGGAGGAAGAAAAAACATTCGAGCGCTTTCTGTATTAAAGATTTTATTATGGTGGTAAATGCAGTATTTTTCGTTTATTTATTCCGCTTCAATACCTATACTTTGTTTGATAAAATTCCGTCGCGTTAGAGATATAATTGGATGTCTTTGGACTTACGACCTTTTCCTTGTACAGTTTTGTATTTTTGTAGGGACTTACGACCTTTTCTTACAATTTACGGACGTTTTTAAAATAAAATATTTATACTTTACAAAACAATGTGGAAAGGGTATTACAAGTTTGTTTTGTCCAATATTCGTGTAACATCGCGAAGTATTCGTAGACCCCTCCCTTTGCCATTTTTTCATATCTTGACGAGATAAAGCGATCTAGCTATGTGTGTCCGTCCATCCATTAACAATTGTAATAAAACTACAAGCCTCAATTTTGGTGTGAAATGGACCAAACCCAAAATTTTTACCCGACGTTGTAGCTGTCCTGTAGATCGAAGTAATATTCCGATCGGAGCGAAATTTTTAGAATGATTTGAGTTTAAGACAAATTATTAGCGGGTTTAATGGACCAAAACTTTTGTGTGAAATCGTATATATAAAAGACAATGTGTGTATGTTTGTATGTTCCGCATAGACTCAAAAACGGCTGAACCAATTTTTTTGAAAATTTCAGAGAATATACAAGGAACAACCGAGTTGAAAATAGGCTTTATATTTTTTGAATTTCAGAGGGGGCGGGGGCAGGCCGCATTTTTCAAAAAACGCTTTTTTTTTGTAAAAGTTATGAAAGTATCGGTCAGAAAATTAATTTGCGAGGCAACGGTTGTTGAATCTCCAACCCTAAGTACTTATTCCATGTAATTTTCAGATTATGCACAGGGGTGTCCCTTGGTTTAAGTAGGCTATATATGTATGTATTTTGTTGAATTTCGGAGGAGCGGGTTACACCTGTGCCCTATTTTTTAAATGCGCTATATATAAAACTTAGGAACGATTCCGTTTCCCCAATCCTGGGTACATATTTTAGCAATAAGACCCGACCAGAGTAAAATTCTAAATCGGTATAACCATGACCGTCTGTCCGTCTTTTGAAATTAAGATACAGCTCGCAATTTTTAAGATAGATCTTCGTGATTTGGTATAGAAGTTTCTATTACTTCTAGGATGTTTGGTATTGACGTCATCAGAGCTGTTAGAATCACCCTTAAAACCATAGCGAACTAGACCTATGACACCATCGTCTAATTCCATTCCAAATTCATACTGGTCTTTGTTAGCAAAAATCATGATGCATTTTTAATTTAATATCATTTCAATCAATTATTATTTTAGAATCATTTAATAATATAAACATTGCACTTACCCGTCCGTTAGAAGGTATTACTTTATTGAATTCAGAATACAAACTAATCTCTTTATGTGAATAAATGTCCCTAGAGAAACCACAAATTACCATTTGATAAAGTTAAGTAAGATATACGACAGTAAAAAAAGCAAAAATTTTGATTTTTTTTTAAATTTTTCAATATATTAGGTATTTGAACACATACAGCATCCCAATTTGTATCAATGAAAAGGCCAGAAGTCCATCTTTCATAATCAGTTCGCTTATAGGGGAAAATAGATTTCAAAAGTAAATTTTCGTTGCAATATAAAAATTATCACATTTTTGTTCAAAAGTTTGGTCCACAGGCTCCGCCAAATATCATCCGATTATCATCCAAAGGTGTAGGCTAGTTCTTTACATTGTACCCCAACCATGGATGACGTTAAACATTATATCTGATCTACATTAGGTGTAGTATTCTTTTAACGTATACATTTTCCTGTGGACTTACGACCTTTTCGTACTCAAATTTGTACGTTTTGTGGACTTACGACCTTTTCCGACAAGGGCAAAACATATAGAAAAACGCCACATACTTCCATTTTCTTTGTATCATACGACGTGTTTTGACTTGTACTATCATCCTGTAACAAAAACGCGATTTCCAAAAAAAGTGGACTTACGACCTTTTCCGACGGAGCAGACGATATGTACTCTATTTTCATCCAAAAATATTGGTCACCGTAGCTATGACGAACATTAAAACAACAATTATCCAAATATGTCCAATTGCCAACGAACGGCATTTCATGTTTATTTATACAGATTTTTTTTTTAAATAACTTTTAATAATAATAATAATTTAATACAAAATGTAAAACTAATAAATTATGCATTTATCACGACGATTCATAACACTAGCTGCCGGGCAATGAAATACTTCCGAGAACTCCTCCAGATTTTGCAACGTTAACATAACACGAACTTCTGCCGGAGCATGAGGATCAGTGAGGGTATTCAAAAGTTTATATTTTGGATTAACATTATCGCACCACAACTGGGCATAGCCAATGAAGAATAACTGACGACTGTTGTAGGGGAAACGACGAAAGAGCTTCGCCTTGTGCTTGTCCAACCATTTAAGATAGGCCATATAGGCCAAACGTATTCCACCATTATCGGCAATATTTTCAGCCTGTGATGGTGGCCGGTGAAGTGGTTGACCAGCGTAAATATAGGCGGCATATTGTTGATCAAAACACTGCTTCAGTTCATTAAATTCTTCTATCGATTTTAGGTCCCACCATTCAAAGAGATTACCATACTTGTCGTAGAGTCGGCCATCGTCATCGAAGCCGTGCAAAAGTTCATGTGACAGTACACTGCCCAATTTGGCAAAGGCCAATGCAGGCGGAACACCTTGTCCGGAAATGTAAAAGGGTTGCAATAGGGCAACTGGTACTGTAATGATGTTGTACATAATGGCATTTTGGGGCGAATAGGTGTCTATGGGAATATCATCCGTGGGAGTAAGGGTCCTTGAAAGCTTGTCTCTTTCATCTGCAGCCATAAGAATTTTAAGTGATTTCATGTTGCCAATGAAATCGCTGTCACCAAATGCCAAACGTTCAGCATCTTTGTCAGAAAAATCTGGTGTAAGAGCTGGTAGCTCAAGATGCATATTTTCAAGTTTTTCCAATGCATAAAGTCGAGTTTCCGAACTCATCCAATGCAAACGCTCGGATTCCAAGACATCTTTAAATGCCATCTTAATATATTGCCACATTTCTCGCAAATCCATTTCAGTTTGTGGGCTATTATATTTTCGATAGACCATGTTTTCGAAATTCGTGGGAAAATAGTCTTTGATTTTGGCCACACAGTAGTCCTGTTGTTGTTTTTCGTCATCATAGCAACTAAAGATAAATTCACGGGCCAATTTATAGAAAATGTAATTGGCCACAATGTGCTTGGGTGTCTTGGCCATAACGGCTACCAGATTTTCCAAATAGGCATATTGTTCATAGACCGGAAATGCTGGCAATGCACCATAAAGAGTTGTTAGCATATTTTTTATATCCAAATATGGCCAATATTTTGTTTGTAACAAGTCAACATTTGTTGCTGTGAGCATTTCCGTGGGTAGCATACCCTCCTCACTTAAGCCCCGTGCCAATTCCACTTCAAATTTCACAATTTCTTTTGCCACTTTTAGTGCTTGCTGGGATTTGATGTCTAAAAAATTTATTAAATTGCTAGCTGTGGCATTCACCAGACTATCTCTTAACTCTTGGAATTCTGGATCAAGATATGAAACCTTGTTATCAAGCAACCAATCTCCCGAAGTTAAAAACAAAACTTTTATTTTGTTGTCGTAGAAGTCAGTGTTGATACCGGTGCCCCACAAAATGTTTATTGAATACTTTTTCTGAATTTCATTCACCACCTGCTGCCAATCGAAGCTGCTCTCTTGCCACTTTTCCCCCACAACAGCTGGCATTTGACCAAATTCTTCAATCAGGGATAGCAACTTGCCACTGTACTCCAAATATAAATCCGGTAAATTTACACAGGATTTGTAAAAGATCTTCACTTTTCTATCAGCTATTGTATCAGCTGCATAATCCAAATCGGATAAAAGTTGTTTTATTTTGCCATCAAACGCTTGTTCCATTATTTCAAAATAGCTTACACTAACTTTTTCCTCATCATCATCGTCGCTGATGGTATGAAATTGTGCAAAATTGCCACAGGCAAATTCATAGAAATTTTCACAGGGCTCCACCGATTCATTCATGTAGGTACGCATCTCCATTATCTTGCCCATGAGTGCAATTTGTGTAAAAGGGAAACATTGTGCAGTGCTCATTAAAAAACACCCGAAAATCCAAAAACAAATAATGTTACATATGATGATCCGAAACATGTTAATCCGTTTTTGCTTAGCTTCAAACAAAATAAACAAAATTCACTACTAATTCATTGAAAGCTTAAATCAAAACTATTTTTTAGTTTTTAATTTGTGAGCAAATTATAAATGCTTGTAATTTTGAGATGGGTCAAAGTTTATCAAAAACTTTTTTTCTTTCATTCTTGGAATTTTCTGAACTTGAAATTCTAAGCTAATGCCAATATTTTTGGCCTGGTGAAATACACAGTATATGTACATATGCTAGTCTTTGACTAAGCGTAGTGAAACAGATGTAAAGTATAATTGATATTGAAGCGATGTAAGCAAATACAATATTTAGGACCCGACCGAACTTGTGATACCCTACACCACTGCTACCAATGTACATGAGCTTTTCGTGGATTGAAATTAATTTTTGAAAAAAAAAACTGAATTACAGTCGAACCTCGATTATCCGGAAATCGATTATCCGTAAACCTCCATTATCCGGGAATGGAAAACACAGCATTTTTGTTCATTTTACACCGATTAACCGCGAAAATGCAAAACAATGCAAGAATTAATTATTTTAGAACATCTTTTAAATTCCACATTAAACTCAAAATTGCTTGTATTTATAAATACTTGCAGGAACCCATATTTTTTTTATTAAACATGACCGTGTTACTCCATTATCTGGGAAAATCGATTATCCATAATGCCTCCTCTCTCGTGAGTTTTCTCACTCTCTCCTTGGAGTTTACATTAATGATCGGGCTGATTAAGTTTTATGTAGGGATAGTTGTGAATGTTAACAATATACCCTCAGCCACTGACAAAAAAACAACAACAACAAAACCAAACCAAACACAATAATTATGCCGTTTATAAAATATCACGAGTTTGCTTTAAAATCGTTGGGTACCATAATGACATATACCACAAATGAAATCATTTTTAATAACCAAACTTCTTCATAAAAGACTCGAAATATGAAATTACGTTAAACTAAATTTGGAAGAAATTTTTGAAAAAGTTTTAGAGTTATCTTGCAGAATTGCCATTGTACCGTTGTAAATGAGGCCGCTAGAACAACCTAGAAAAACAGGCTAGTGGGCGAACATAAGCGGAAAAAGTGGATAGACCATCTGAAGCAGTGCAACATTGGTGCAGGAATAAGTAAATTGTGGGCAACGGTTAAATCACTCTCGAGTCCGGAAAAGAAGGATGACAGAACGGCTGTTACTTTCAACGGCGTGACAGTAACTGACCCAAATAGGTGCGCGTGTTATTTTAACCGGCAGTTCATAGAGCACCCCGAGAGTGATAGGGCGAAGAGAAGTGTGCTACGCCGTATAAGAAGAACTCTTCCAGCCGAGGAGGTACCACCACAATTTACGATGAGCGATGTTGCAGATGCCATCCGAAACGCTAAATCATCCAAATCGTTGGGCCCGCACCGAATATCGATGGTAATGCTTAAGCAGCTGGATGAACCTGGAGTTGAGTATTTAACAAGTGTTCTCAACCTATCGTTAGCCAACCATGTTGTACCGGATGCCTGGAAAGTTGGCAGGGCGGTCCCGCTGGCAAGGATGCCAGCAGAGGTGAATCGTACAGGCCGATTTCACTCCTGTCGCCAGTAGCAAAGATCCTAGAGGCGCTACTCCTCCCCACGATGAGAAGGTGTTTTCCAGTTTCCCAACATCAACATGGATTTCGGAAAATGCATAGTACTACAACAGCATTAGACGCCATATCCACACATATCAGTAGAGGACTGAACCAGAAAAGGCCGTGCGACCGAACTGTCATGGTGGCTCTTGACCTATCGAAGGCCTTCGATACCGTCAACCATGCCAAGCTGTTCGAGGATATAGAGAAAACTAATCTCCAGCCATGTTTGAAACGTTGGGTAATCAACTATATGTGTGGACGCCAGTCGTTTGTAGAATTCAGAAACAAGAAGTCCAAAACCCGTAGAGTGAAACAGGGAGTTCCCCAAGGAGGGGTGATATCTCCGGAACTGTTTAACCTCTACCTTTCTGAAATTCCACACCCTCCAGACGGCATAGAGATCGTGATGTATGCGGATGATTGTACGATCTTGGCGTCGGGTCCTATCGTCGATGACATATGTGATAGGTTAAATGTCTACATAGCTGACCTAGTGCAGTTCTTCCATCTGAGGAATATGAAAATATCCGCCGCTAAATCCACAGCCACGCTGTTCACCACATGGACGGCTGAGATGAAGCTCCCACTGAACATATTGGTCGATGGTGCACTGATTCCGACCTCTAACTACCCTAAAATACTGGGTATAACGTTCGATAGCATGTTCAAGTCGTCCGCGCATGCCACAGCTATTTGCAATAAGATCAGAAGTAGGAACAAGGTTCTCAAGTCGCTGGCTGGCAGCACTTGGGGTGCTGATAAAGAAACCTTGTTGACCACCTACAATGCAATAGGCCGGTCTGTGGTAAGCTATGCGGCGCCAGCGTGGTCCGCAAAGGTTAGCACATCGCAGTGGAAGAAGATTCAAACCTGCCAGAATGCCGCCCTGAGGACTGCAACAGGGTGCCTCCTCATGACACCAGTGGACCATCTTCATGAGGAGGCGAAGGTTTTACCGGTGCGTCAGCACAATAAGATGTTGTCGATGCAGTACCTGCTTGGGTGTTACCGCAGTGAGCATCCCTGTCACGATTTAATGGACAGGCGCCCCCCTCCCAGGCACGTCAGGAGAGACCTTCATGATCTAGAGAGAGAGGTCCAAAGGTATAAAAGAGAACCGCTAGATCAACGAGCCTATCAGGCAGGCTTGAATCGCATTCACACCAACATGGTTGCGCAAGCAGTACGAAGATACAGTGTGAATGCCGTACTTGGAAACCATCCCCCATCCATTGCAGCAGAAGAACGACAGCTGCCAAGGCAAACACGAGTGGTTTTAGCTCAGTTAAGATCCGGACGATGCAGCCGCCTCAATTCGTATTGGGCCAGAATTGACGCCACGATACCCAACATATGCCCAGCATGTGAATTGGGACCACACGATACTCTGCATTTATTTAACTGCCCAGCTAATCCCACTCACCTGTCTCCTCATTCTTTATGGACGCAACCAGTCCAGGTTGCGGAACTCTTGATACAGAGGAACTTGATAACTGAAATAATACACGAACGAACATATATGCGTTGCTACAACAACAACAACCTAGAAAAAAAAGATCAGAGAGGAGCTCTTAAACTTCACTTCATCCGAATTTTGAGGGTAGGTTCACGAAGGAGTGGACCGATATAGTCCATTTTCGAACCTTATCTACAACTGGAAGAAATAATACGATGTGCAAAGTGTGCACCAATCAGAATCTCCTGGTTGGTGCCGTCAGGGTTTCTTGGAACATTTAGGCCAATATATCAGGAGGTATGGACTTACGCAAGCCGCAAGGATAACTTACTGAAACAAATTTCGAAACGATCCGAGAGACCTCTTAAAAAAAAAAAAACAAAAACAAGAAACTAAAATAGGGGTGGGTGCTAGCTTTTGCCATTTCTACAGTTTTCGAAATATTTGAATTAAGATTACATGGAATCCTTGTAGTTAAACTATGTGGTGTCTTTGGCAATTTTACTGAAAATAATGCAAGGAATATTTTTCTTGAAGAAATTAACCCTCATGCCAGTCATAAATGGGTCTTTTTGGTCCCTTTTTCCGCAAATCTTTAAAATCTCCTATAAAATTGGATCGTATCAGACTAAAATATTCTAGAAATTTGTTGGCCATAAAACTTTAAATTTTATTGATACAATTTTATTTTTGATTTTTGGCCAGGTTTTTTGGAAAATTAGACACTGTGCGGAGATACTCTAAGGAGTGGACCTATATTTAGTTGAAATTGATACGATTTTATTTTTGATTTTTGGCCAGTGTTTTTTTTTGGAAAATTGGACACAGTACGGATGTAAGGAGGAGGACCGATATGGCCCATCTACGAACTTAAACTTAGTTTGGACCAAGTCTTCGGAGTCGAGCCATTTTTGGTCAGACTCTGACTCCAGTCCAATTTTTTTCTCGACTCCGACTCCAACTCCGGAGTCGACTCCGAAAATAGATAAAATAAAATTTACAACATTTACATTACATTGGCAGGATACCAAAACATAGACCTATATTGTTCGTTTTTTTTCTCGTTGACAATACGGAATACAAAGTAATAAGCACTTCAGCATACTTCACACTTCAGAACATGTAGCAAAACCCTTCAAAGCAACTGCAATCGGACGGTATCGTAAAAGGTTTCTCTACCTAAACACCGACATACGAGTATATTTACAATTTTCCGAATTTGACTTATGTACCCAATGAGACTCGAAATACCAAATTACCATAATTACTGACCGGTAACACTCTTTGTAATTTTTTGAGTTATGGAAAATTACCGATATTTTAACTCCGCAACGTGACAGAAGACCAAAATAGTGCATTGCGCGTTAACATACATTTTCGTGGTTAAGGTTACTTGAAACCTTTATGTCAAAATGGATCATTCTTTCAAACCCTTACGAATTTTAATTTACACTTGTAGGCCTTTGCCTACATAACTCTTCATCTTCAAGGACAATATCTCGGATTCTTGTCCGTCCATAGTTATTTTTTACGTATTGCACAACGTAATGTGACTAAAGAAAGTCTTCGAAATACATAAAATCGGGCTGTGCCGTTATACTAAATCGTAAACCTATATCAGCAATTTTATATCTTTATACTTTATAAAGTTGCCTACGAATATTTCGATGTGTTTCAAACGGAATGACAAGTTAGTATCTTATGGTGGAAAGTGTCTTTTGTCTTCCACCACAAAAAGAATACAAGTAAAACCAACGTTTAGTACGGCTAAGCCCAACTGACAATCAGGAATGATTAAATAGTTCTAGAAATTTATATACCCACCATCCTATAGAGGTAATGCTCATAATTTAACGTCAATTTGTTAAATATTTTTCATTCCTCAGCATAAATATATTGACAAATTTATCTCAGATGCATGACTTGATCGAAAAATCATTTGATTTCATCGAAGAACCACAGGATAGCATAGGAGCATCCCCTTAAATAGAGAGACAAATGGTTAAGTAGTTTTACTTTTAGATAAGCACACGCTATTATATTATAAAAAACAGACTTCTTTATAAAAGACGCATGGTTCTCCAAAAGACCGAATATGTCGTTTTAAAAAATAGCAGGAACATCGTCTTTAAAAGATTCTAACTTTTCTCATACAAATTCAGCAAGAATTCTAGTAGGTCTTTCGTATGATTTCCCTTAAAGTACTATAAGGTCTTTCATAAAAGTCCAACAGGTTCTTTCACAGCAGACATAAATGACTTCTATTAAAAAAAACAACAAGAGAAGACCAGTGAGTCTTCCATAAAATGGCCTGTAAATCTTCTAAAAGATCTTCCCTAAGTATATTTGGAACATACAAACATTATTCCAATCAATTGACCCAAAAATGTTTCCGATATGCATTTTGTAGTCAAAATAGAGCTTAAGAGTTTTTTAATTATGATCATTTAAATAATTTAAATTGATTTGACAAATTTTGATAAATGTTGGACAGATTGTTGGCCGGAGTGGGAGTCGAGCTTTTTTTTACGACTCCGACTCCGACTCCAGCAAAATTTGCTAGACTCCGACTCCAACTCCGACTCCGAAGCCCTGGTCCAAATTTCAACTTCTATATATCAATGACGGTAAAACCTACGAAAATATCATAAAGGCAAATCTTGTAGAGAATTTTCATAGCTACAACATTTTCTTTAGTCCCATTTCGATAGGACTTGTGGTTTCCAAGCAAAATCATGAAAACCTAAAAACCCCTAAAAATGTCAACATGAATTGATTTTTTAAAAGGCGCCCCGGAGATTTTTTGTTTTTTATTTTTCTCATCTATGAACATTGTAGTTTCAGAATCCGCAAAAACTTTCCAGTTGTAAGCACCTTCCATTTAAAATTGGTTCAAAAGCACCGTGTCAGTTTGACAATGGACCTGAAGAAATGAGGTAGAAATACCTATGTTTGAATTGTAAAGCATAAAGTCCATAAAAAGTTTTCACTAAAACACAATATGGCGGATAACGCTTACTCGGGTCTGTTAGTAGGAGATTAAAAACCGCTATAAGTTTTGCGAGAAACTGTCAATTTTGTCAGCGTGAACAGATTTGAAACCAGATTTTTTCCTTAACCTCTATATCGAAAATTGTGGTTTTTACCATATACCTTTAAATAGGGACTATACCAAAGCATGGGCCTATATAACCCATCCATATCAATTATTGTGGACCCTAGAGTGATGACAACAGACGGACCGGCGAACATGGCTATATCGACTCAGAATTTTGATTGATTATTACAATGCATTACAAACGGAAAAATACAATTAATATATCCTCCACACTATAGTGGATGGTATAATTACTGATGAGAACGATTATCCTATTTTTGCCGAAACTTCACATATTGTAAAATTTCTTACATCAAGTTTCAAGAAGAAGGTGTACATCGGACATCTTCATCCGGCGCATCCTTTATAAATAGACAGCGAAATCCTATGCAAATGCATATATGGTTAGGATGGTCGTAGCGAAAATCTGATTAGACAGAAACTCGTTTTATTACAAAATAATACGAATTAGGCCCAGAAATTTTTGCATATTTTGCATATCGTGCATATATTGACATATTTTTACATATCTGCATAAAATGAGCGTATGCAAAAATGTATTCAAGGATTTGTGGTCTTAATATCCCACCGAAATATAAGAAATTTGGAATTTTGTCTTCGTTGTGGGTATAGAACTTTCTACCTGATATTTTTCGGTATAGGTCCACGTCTTCATATTGCCCCCATAGAACGGTACCTCTGGATTTCTGGTATTTTGAAGGTTGTGCCCTCAATATCCCTCCGAAATGGCTGAAATTTGGTATTAAGTTTTCGGTAGTGGTATGCAACTTTACAAATGAAATCTGTCCGCATAGGTCCACGTCTTCATATAGCCCCCTTAGAACGGTACTTTCCGATTTTCGGTATTTTGAAGGTTGTGGCCTCAATATCCCACCGAAATAGCTGAAATTTGGCATTTTGTCTTCGTTGTGAGTATAAAACTTTCCGCCTGAAATTTTTCGGTATAGGTTCACTTCTTAATATAGCCCCCATAGAACGGAATCTCCCGATTTCCGGTATTATGAAGGTTGTGCCCTCAATATCCCTCCGAAATGGCTGAAATTTGGTATTAAGTCTTCGTTAGTGGTATGCAACTTTACAAATGAAATCTGTCCGCATAGGTCCACGTCTGCATATAGCCCCCTTAGAACGGTACCTCCCGATTTTCGGTATTTTGAAGGTTGTGGCCTCAATATCCCACCGAAATAGCTGAAATTTGGCATTTTGTCTTCGTTGTGGGTATAAAGCTTTCCGTCTGAAATTTGTCGGTATAGGTCTACTTCTTAATATAGCGCACATAGAACGGTACCTCTGGATTTCTGATATTTTGAAGGTTGTGCCCCCAATATCCCGCCGAAATGGCTAAAATTTGGTATTAAGTCTTCCTTGGGGGTAAAAAAACTTTCCACCTAAAATTTTCGGTTTAGGTTCAGCCCCTCATATAGCCCCCATAGAACGATACCTCCCGATTTTCGGTATTTTGAAGGTTGTGGCCGTGGTTATACATTTCATTTTGCATATGCGATATGTTTCGATTGCAATGTAATCAAAAGCCAAAAATATGCCCAGTCCCAAAATTTGACATGAATCGGACCAAAAATAGGTGCAGTTTAAGGGCTGTTCAAGTACTGTTTTGAAATTCTTATCGAATGTAGTCTATGTGCCGCACCATGACAGCTATCTAAAGGAATGACTGTTAAAAGAAGATCCAGTTCCGAGATGGAATATGGTCTGTGAACACTTTAATAGCGGGTAGTCATTGTATATATATGGGAGATATGGGCCTTGAAATGACCCATTATTTAAGGCTACATTTTTTAGCAGTCGTTATTACAGCGCTATACATTCATTCTCTGTGGACTGTGTTGATTCAGTTTGTCAGTAGAAAAGTTGGACCACTGTTCATGATACATACCCCAAGAACGCCTAACACTGAAAATTTCGAAAACTTCTGCTGTCAACTACAAAAATACTATTTATATTTAAAACTAGGGATCTGTTCTTAGCACTTTTAGTTCCACCGCTCCTGATATTGTTTTTTGTACAGTCACAGGCTGACGGATTACTCCCTTTCAACGCTCATATCTCAGTAGATTTTGTTCCGATCAACTTGAATGTTTACCACATATTCGATCCTTATTATTAGGCATCGGAATTTTGCATATATTTGAAATGTCAACAAATTGTAACTACGTTATTATACGGAATTATATGACAACGACAGAATTTCGATGTTATATTCAAATAATCAAAAATACGTACAAAGTTCCAGCTTCTATTGTTTTATAAAAAATTTCTGCATTATAATTTTCAAAAATATGCAAAAATCCGATGTCAACTTATTATACTTACAAGTATAAGTATATATACATATACTTATAAGTATATTTCGTTAAAAAAAACACAAACACTGATTTACTCACTTTACTGTCTTTATTCAACGAATGCATAGGGGAAACTGAAGAAAAATGTCTTTCTCGCAAAAATAACAAAAATAATTCATACCATTTTTTTTATTTTCCTCTTGCCTTGTGGATGAATAAATCGCAACAACAAAGAACGGAACACACGTGTTTGGCCGCGATATGTATACACACCACAAAAGCAAAAACAAAATTCCCAGCTAAAATTTTTTTCCGAATTCGTTTCGAATTCGGACAGAATTTCTGAAAAAATATCCGATTCTGATACCGAATTCGGTACGAAAGTTGTATGGACGTGGCACCGAATTCGGAAAGAATTTTCTAAGAAAATTCTTAAAAAATATTAGAGTTTCGCGACGAATTCCGTCCGTATTCGGAAGTAAATTCTTGGAAAATTCGGAGAAAAGTTTAGATTTTCTGACAGAATTCGGTACGAATTCGGAAGAAAATTCTGGAAAATTCGATGAAAAATTTAGATTTTCTTAAGAAAATCCGTCCGAATTAGGAAATAAATTCTGGAAAAATTCGGAGAAAAGTTCAGATTTTCTGAAAAAATCGGAAACAATTCCGACGCTGACGCCACGTGTCGTACTGTACAGAACAAACCCCACTCAGAGACAATTTTCTTTCAATGTGCTATTTATGGAAGATTCTAATTTCAAACTTTCTAATGATTTTGCCTGTTGTTATCATTTTATGATTAACAGTAGAACAATATGCAGAAGTATACTTCTACATATATGTTGAAGCTATAATCACTAGCTTGAATTATTATATGTAGCATTTATATTAAAAACATTTTAAAATTGTATATGCGAATTTTATGACCAGTAATTTTGTTCTTCGACATCAAACAAAAAAAGAAATCCCTTAGAAAATCCATTAGAAATCGGAACGAATTGGGAATGACGATTCTTAAGATTCTTTAGAAAATTTGCAGAGATTCTTAAAATAAACTTATAGAAAATCGGTCAAATTTCTAGGAAAATATTAGAGAAATCGGCCACAATTCTAAAAAATATTCAGAAAATCTCAGAAAAAATCTGATACCAGAACCCTCGGAAAAAATTGTTAGCTGGGTTGTTCACCCTCCTGTCATAGCTTCTACGTCTTATTATACAGAGCTCTCGCTTACCCTGTTGGTACGCTCTTTGACAAAAATCCTATCTCCACCCATAAAAATATGTTCCAACATAAAAAATATGTTTGGGTACCAACAAATAAACAAATAAAATTGAGATATGTTACAAATGTTGTAAACATATATTTGTTTGCAACCAGTCCCAAACATATATCTGTTTGGATCCAAACCTATTTCTAACATATATTACTTCAAAAGAGACATAACAAATTTCCTAATTTTGTCCCCTTAAAGCTGAGGAATTAAGAAGAATACATTACCTTCATGTCGATCCATCTATTTTTTGGAATTACTAATAATGGACCCCATTCAATTGTAATACTCATCGTTTTATTTATTTCATTGAAAAAATTATCATCATAATTTATTATAACTGAAATTAAAGAAGAATAAGAAAAGATTATAATCAATTCTCCGAAATAAAATAAGAATTCAAAAAATAACTTACCTTTAAAACTACTACTAAATAAGAGATCCTACAATTCGTTACATATTTCCCTCTCAATAAATTTCACATTTATTGTAACGATTCATATTACTGCCAATGGGACAATTAAATTCTCGGGAAAATTCTTCAAAATTCGACAGTGGACCAATGACACGATATTTCCCAGGAACATGAAGATCTGTGGATGTTTGTAGATTTTTAATTACCGGATGGACATCACTGCACCACAATTGGGCATAGCTAATGAAGAACAATTGTTTGCCGGAGTATTTAAGGCGTGGCAAAGATTCCACTGGCAGAATTCCTGTTGAACGGGCAGCATCCTCATACCAACGCAAATAGGCCGCATAGGCTAAACGTACACCACCGTTGTCGGCAATATTTTCCGATTGTGATACCATTTCGGGAAGTTTACGACCATTATAGGTGTAATTTTTATATTGATCAATAAAACATTTGGTGCGATTTTTAAAGTTTTCCGTGGACTTGGCATCCCACCAATTATGGCTGCTACCGGATTTATCAAAATTCCGCCCAGTGTCATCAAAACCGTGTATCAATTCATGGGATATCAACGAGCCCAGGGTACCATATTGCACAGCATTAGGATAGAGATTGGACCAAACGTAGTAGGGTTGCAGCAGGGATACGGGAACCTTGATTTTATTCTCCACAATAATATTGGCTGGGGTAAAGGATAGGATCTCTCCAGCCTCGAGGGCCGAGGGAGGTTCATTTAGTTTTTCTCTGGTATTTTTGACACTCAACACCATGGCCGATTTTAGATTTTCCACAAAGTCATATTTATTCAACTGCAACTTGCCCAGTTCTGAGCTGAAATTCCTCTGCTCATAGGAATTAATTTCCAATTGCATGGCCTTCAACTTTTCTATGGCATAGTTTCGGGTCTCCTCTCCAATCCAGCTGAGCCTGTCGGATAATAGAATTTGTTCAAAGGTGGTTTGAATTTCATGCCACATAAAATCAATGGCCTTGCCGGTGGTGTTGTTGCTGTTGTAACGCCTATAGATGATGTTGTCCAAATTTTTGGCAAAATACCGCTTGGTTTTGCCGATGCATTTCGTTTGCAGATCCTTGTGCAGTTTGGGCACTTTGACCATAAAATGTTCCAGGAAATTGTAAAAAATATAATTGGCCACAACCCGTTTGGGAGTCTCCTTGATTAGTTGGATGAGATTTTTCTGATAGTCCTCAGCCATTTCGTAAACCCTGTCTTGTGGCACATAACCCAAAGAGATGTTAATGTAGCGCTTCAAATCCAAATCTTTGCCATATTTTACGTGCAATTCATCCACAGTTGTTAGACGGGTAATATCAGTTACCTGTAAGCCGGCTGTGGCATCGATCATACCTTTGGCCAAACCAATTTCAAACTCTAACAACTCCTTGGCCGTAACCTCGGCCAATTCTTGTGGCAGCTTCAGGAAACGCTGCAAATTTTTTGCCATTTTACTTTGATAACCTTCACGATAGACGGCATTGCTTTCCTCCAAGTACATTGATTTCGATTCCAAGGGCAAACCACGATAACCAATGTATAAACGATTCTTGGTGGTATCGGCATAATCCACCATTATGTCATAGCCCAAGATGATGTGTATGCCATATTTATAGGCCATCTCACTAACTGTTTTTAGCCAATCGAACTCGTGACGATTCCATTTGTCACCCACCAGTACAGGTATTTCACCGAATTCTTCCGACAATTCCAACAGTTTATCCTTATAGACATCCCGCAATGTCGATAAATTCATACATGAATCAAAGAAATTCTTTACCTTTCTGTCAATGTCGTTTTCGAAACCGGCATCGTCTGCTGACAGTACCTCGGCAATTTTGCGATTCAGGGCTCTCAGCACCGTCTCAAAGAAACCCGTTGAGGCATGTTCCAAAGTATTGGCGGGATTAATGCGATTCCATTTACCACAAGCAAAGCGATAGAAATTATCACAGGGATCCACAGTTTCGTCCATTAAATTGTGTATCTCCGCTGCTTTCGAATAGCGTACAATTTCTTGGCCCATGGGGCTATCTAAATTTGTGGCAGTGGCATTAAAAGGCAGACAATCAGAGCTGCCCTGCCATAACACTATGCAAAATATTAAATACACTTTTAACATTTCCGTTTGCGTAGCTGTGCTGAGTTGTTCCTTACGTCTCGATTTCAATTTTAAAACTGACCCTTCATCATTTGTTATGCTGTATTCCAACACAGCACAACAAATGCAGTCAATCATACTCATACATGTGTGTGTGTATGAATGTGTGCACACATGTAGGGATATGGTGGTTAAGGCGATAACCTTATCTCCCTCCTCATAACCACAGGAAATATTTTATACAAGTACTCTTGTCCGACTTAAGAGTAATCTGTGTTATTCTTTCGGATTTGCTCTTTTGTTTCGAAATATTATTTCAATATTGTGGTCGGTAATGCAAATTTATTTTTGAATCGGTATAAATAGTAGAGATAATTTTCTCTTTTTTCACTTTCTCTGTCTCTCTCTCTACAATGCTGGTTAATTTGGTTTTTTCTTATCGCCCTGCACAGTGGCCATGAATGTAAAAATTTGTGAAATTGTTGTAGAAATATTTCCTTAGCTAATATTTAAATCCGCCAGGGAAATTTCCATACCTGAGATTAGTTTTAAGGACAAATCTCATATGTAGCTAGTCTTAGACCCTTTAATGAAATGCTCAGTAAAATTGTTGTGGAAAATTTCGCACAAGACTAAGCCCTATTTGTATGTAATTTTAAGAGCAAGGGGCAAATATACATATGTACAATGGTGGATTCTTTGAGAATGATTCAGCTAGGATTTTTTTTTTTGAATATTGAATTTTTTTTCAATAGTAGATTTTTTAATGAATATTTTTTAATCGTGGATTTTGTAAAGAATATTTCTCAATCGTGGATTTTTTATAGAATATTTTTTCAATCGTGGATTTTTTATTGAATATTTTATTAATATTAATATTTTTTCTATCGTGGATTTTTTATAGAATATTTTTTCAATCATGATTTTTTTATAGAATTTTTAGTCGTGGATTTTTTAATGAATTTTTAATCGTGGATTTTTGAAGAATTTTTAATCGTGGATTTTTGAAGAATTTTTAATTTTGGATTTTTTAAAGAATATTTTACAATCGTAAATTTTTTAAAGAATATTTTACAATCGTGGATTTTTTATAGAATTTTTAGTCGTGGATTTTTTTAAAGAATTATTATTGTGGATTTTTAAAGAACATTTTACAATCGTAAATTTTTTAAAATATATTTTACAACCGTGGATTTTTTATAGAATTTTTAGTCGTGGATTTTTTAAAGAATTTTTAATGGTGGATTTTTTTTAGGAATGTTTAATCGTGGATTTTTTTTAAAGAATTTTTACTCGTGAATTTTTTAAAGAATTTTTAATCGTGGATTTTTTAGAGAATTTTTAATCGTGGATTTTTTAGAGAATTTTTAATCGTGGATTTTTTAAAGAATTTTTAATAGTGGATTTTTTAAAGAATTTTTAATCGTGGATTTTTTAAAGAATTTTTAATCGTGGATTTTTTAGAGAATTTTTTAATAGTGGATTTTTTAAAGAATTTTTAATCGTGGATTTTTTAAAGAATTTTTAATCGTGGATTTTTTAAAGAATTTTTAATCGTGGATTTTTTAAAGAATTTTTAATCGTGGATTTTTAAAGGATTTTTAATCGTGGATTTTATAAAGGATTTTTAATCGTGGATTTTTTAAAGAATTTTTAATCGTGGATTTTTTAAAGAATTTTTAATCGTGGATTTTTTAAAGAATTTTTAATCGTGGATTTTTTAGAGAATTCTTAATCGTGGATTTTTTAAAGAATTTTTTTCGTGGATTTTTTAAAGAATTTTTTATCGTGGATTTTTTAAAGAATTTTTGATCGTGGATTTTTTAGAGAATTCTTAATCGTGGATTTTTTAAAGAATTTTTAATCGTGGATTTTTTTAAAGAATTTTTAATCGTGGATTTTTTAAAGAATTTTTAATCGTGGATTTTTTAAAGAATTTTTAATCGTGGATTTTTTAAAGAATTTTTAATCGTGGATTTTTTAAAGAATTTTTAATCGTGGATTTTTTAAAGAATTTTAATCGTGGATTTTTTAAAGAATTTTTAATCGTGGATTTTTTTAAAGAATTTTTAATCGTGGATTTTTTAAAGAATTTTTAATCGTGGATTTTTTAAAGCATATTTAATCGTGGATTTTTTTAAAGAATTTTTAACCGTGGATTTTTTAAAGAATTTTTAATCGTGGATTTTTTAAAGAATTTTTAATAGTGGATTTTTTAAAGAATTTTTAATCGTGGATTTTTTAAAGAGCTTTTAATCGTGGATTTTTTAAAAATTTTTAATCGTGGATTTTTTAAAGAACTTTTAATCGTGGATTTTTTAAAGAATTTTTAATCGTGGATTTTTTAAAGAGCTTTTAATAGTGGATTTTTTAAAGAACTTTTAATCGTGGATTTTTTTAAAGAATTTTTAATCGTGGATTTTTTAAAGAATTTTTAATCGTGGATTTTTTTAAAGAATTTTTAATCGTGGATTTTTTAAAGAATTTTTAATAGTGGATTTTTTTAAAGAATTTTTAATCGTGGATTTTTTAAAGAATTTTTAATCGTGGATTTCTTAAAGAATTTTTAATCGTGGATTTTGCATAGAAGTTTTAATCGTGGATTTTTTAAAGAATTTTTAATCGTGGATTTTTTAAAGAATTTTTAATCGTGGATTTTTTAAAGAATTTTTAATAGTGGATTTTTTAAAGAGTTTTTAATCGTGGATTTTTTAAAGAGCTTTTAATCGTGGATTTTTTAAAAATTTTTAATCGTGGATTTTTTAAAGAACTTTTAATCGTGGATTTTTTAAAGAATTTTTAATCGTGGATTTTTTAAAGAGCTTTTAATCGTGGAGTTTTTAAAGAACTTTTAATCGTGGATTTTTTTTAAAGAATTTTTAATCGTGGATTTTTTAAAGAATTTTTAATCGTGGATTTTTTTAAAGAATTTTTAATCGTGGATTTTTTAAAGAATTTTTAATAGTGGATTTTTTTAAAGAATTTTTAATCGTGGATTTTTTAAAGAATTTTTAATCGTGGATTTTTTTAAAGAATTTTTAATCGTGGATTTTTTAAAGAATTTTTAATAGTGGATTTTTTTAAAGAATTTTTAATCGTGGATTTTTTAAAGAATTTTTAATCGTGGATTTCTTAAAGAATTTTTAATCGTGGATTTTTTAAAGAATTTTTAATAGTGGATTTTTTTAAAGAATTTTTAATCGTGGATTTTGCATAGAAGTTTTAATCGTGGATTTTTTAAAGAATTTTTAATCGTGGATTTTTTAAAGAATTTTTAATCGTGGATTTTTTAAAGAATTTTTAATAGTGGATTTTTTAAAGAGTTTTTAATCGTGGATTTTTTAAAGAGCTTTTAATCGTGGATTTTTTAAAAATTTTTAATCGTGGATTTTTTAAAGAACTTTTAATCGTGGATTTTTTAAAGAATTTTTAATCGTGGATTTTTTAAAGAGCTTTTAATCGTGGATTTTTTAAAGAACTTTTAATCGTGGATTTTTTTAAAGAATTTTTAATCGTGGATTTTTTAAAGAATTTTTAATCGTGGATTTTTTTAAAGAATTTTTAATCGTGGATTTTTTAAAGAATTTTTAATAGTGGATTTTTTTTAAAGAATTTTTAATCGTGGATTTTTTAAAGAATTTTTAATCGTGGATTTTTTTAAAGAATTTTTAATCGTGGATTTTTTAAAGAATTTTTAATCGTGGATTTTTTAAAGCATATTTAATCGTGGATTTTTTTAAAGAATTTTTAACCGTGGATTTTTTAAAGAATTTTTAATCGTGGATTTTTTAAAGAATTTTTAATAGTGGATTTTTTAAAGAATTTTTAATCGTGGATTTTTTAAAGAGCTTTTAATCGTGGATTTTTTAAAATTTTTTAATCGTGGATTTTTTAAAGAACTTTTAATCGTGGATTTTTTAAAGAATTTTTAATCGTGGATTTTTTAAAGAGCTTTTAATCGTGGATTTTTTAAAAATTTTTAATCGTGGATTTTTTTAAAGAATTTTTAATCGTGGATTTTTTAAAGAATTTTTAATCGTGGATTTTTTTAAAGAATTTTTAATCGTGGATTTTTTAAAGAATTTTTAATAGTGGATTTTTTTAAAGAATTTTTAATCGTGGATTTTTTAAAGAATTTTTAATCGTGGATTTCTTAAAGAATTTTTAATCGTGGATTTTGCATAGAAGTTTTAATCGTGGATTTTTTAAAGAATTTTTAATCGTGGATTTTTTTAAGAATTTTTAATCGTGGATTTTTTAAAGAATTTTTAATAGTGGATTTTTTAAAGAGTTTTTAATCGTGGATTTTTTAAAAAGTTTTTAATCGTGGATTTTTTAAAGAATTTTTAATCGTGGATTTTTTAAAGAATTTTTAATCGTGGATTTTTTAAAGAATTTTAATCGTGGATTTTTTAAAGAATTTTTAATCGTGGATTTTTTTAAAGAATTTTTAATCGTCGATTTTTTAAAGAATTTTTAATCGTGGATTTTTTAAAGAATTTTTAATCGTGGATTTTTAAAGAATTTTTAATCGTGGATTTTTTAAAGAATTTTTAATCGTGGATTTTTTAAAGAATTTTTAATCGTTATTTTTTAAAGAATTTTTAATCGTGGATTTTTTTAAAGAATTTTTAATCGTGGATTTTTTAAAGAATTTTTAATCGTGGATTTTTTAAAGAATTTTTAATCGTGGATTTTTTAAAGAATTTTTAATCGTGGATTTTTTAAAGCATATTTAATCGTGGATTTTTTTAAAGAATTTTTAACCGTGGATTTTTTAAACAATTTTTAATCGTGGATTTTTTAAAGAACTTTTAATCGTGGATTTTTTAAAGAATTTTTAATCGTGGATTTTTTAAAGAGCTTTTAATCGTGGATTTTTTAAAAATTTTTAATCGTGGATTTTTTAAAGAACTTTTAATCGTGGATTTTTTAAAGAATTTTTAATCGTGGATTTTTTAAAGAATTTTTAATCGTGGATTTTTTAAATAATTTTTAATCGTGGATTTTTTAAAGCATATTTAATCGTGGATTTTTTTAAAGAATTTTTAACCGTGGATTTTTTAAACAATTTTTAATCGTGGATTTTTTAAAGAACTTTTAATCGTGGATTTTTTAAAGAATTTTTAATCGTGGATTTTTTAAAGAGCTTTTAATCGTGGATTTTTTAAAAATTTTTAATCGTGGATTTTTTAAAGAACTTTTAATCGTGGATTTTTTAAAGAATTTTTAATCGTGGATTTTTTAAAGAGCTTTTAATCGTGGATTTTTATACCCTCAGCCTTTAGGCTTAAGAGGGTATTTACACTTTGATACGACCAAAAATGTGCCTCATCGAAATAATGGTTTTAGACCCCAAGTATGTTTGTACGATATCCGTTTCAGACAATTTTGAGTAGATCTAGCAATGTCCGTCCGTCTGTCTGTCTGTCTGTCTGTCCGTCTGTCTGTCTGGCTGGCTGGTGCGCACGATAACTCTCGAACGGATCAATAGATTCGGTTCAAATTTTGGGTATCGAAATATTTTGTCCAGATTCGATTTAAGTTCGAAGATGGGCCATATAGGTCCACTCCTTCAGGTACCTCCCCCACAAATGTTCAAAAATTGTCGCAAAGCTTGTGCGCACGATAACTCTTGTAGGGAATAACCCATTTGGTCCATACTTTGCACATCGTGTAATTTCTACCAAACTTTGATGAGGTTCCAATACGGACTCAATCGGTCCACTCCTTCGGGTACCTCCCACACAAAATTTCGGATAAGTTCAGTTTAGGACCTGGTCCCGAATCGCTTTGATTTTTGTTTACGCAAGTTGTATTCGCTGTCCTCTATACGACGCTGTAAGTTTCATTAGGGGCAAGTCCATACTTCTTGAGAAAATAGCCTGAAAGTTACAAAAAACCCTATGACACCGTATGTAGTGGTTGGAGCGCAAGATAACTCTCGAACGGATCTTCCGATTCGGTCCAAAATTTGGCTTTCGTGATATTTTGTCCAAACTTAGATGGATTATATCGGTCCACTCCTTCCGGTACCTCCCCCACAAAAGTTCGAAAATGTTCGGAAAATTTGTGCGCACGATTACTCTTGAAGGAAGTAGCCGATTTGATCCATACTTTGCACATCGTAAAATTTCTAGCAGTCTTAGATGAGGTTCCAATATGGACTCAATCGATCCACTCCTTCGCGTACCTCCCACACAAAATTTCGGATAAGTTGAGATTAGGACCTGCTCTCGAATCGCTTTGATTTTTGTTGCAACAACTTGTATTCACTGCCCTCCATACGACGGTACAAGTTTCATCAGGGGCAAGTCCATACTTCCTGATAAAATAGCCTCAAATATTCAA
Source organism: Musca autumnalis (assembly GCF_047663935.1). Classification (NCBI taxonomy): domain Eukaryota; kingdom Metazoa; phylum Arthropoda; class Insecta; order Diptera; family Muscidae; genus Musca; species Musca autumnalis. Next base: position 253,773,155 of record NW_027411644.1, read on the forward strand.
AAAGCCCCTATAACACCATGTGTAGTGGATGGGGCGCAAGATAACTATCGAATGGATCCGCCGATTCGGTCCAAAATTTGGCCTTCGTAATATTTTGTCCAAACATAATTTAAATTCGAAAATAAGCCATATCGGTCCACTCCTTCAGGTACCTCCCCCACAAAAGTTCAAAAATGTTCGGAAAAGTTGTGCGCAAGATAACTCTTGAAGGGAGTGACCGATTTAATCCATACTTTGCACATAATAATATATATACCTGATATAGATCAGATTCGAATATGGACTATATTTGTCTACTCCTTCTGGTACCTCTCACACACAATTTTGGATAAGTTCACTTTAAGACCTGCTCTCGAATCACTTTAATTTTTGTTGAAGCGATTTGCATTCACTACCTCCAGTACGACGGTAAAAGTTTTTTTCAGGGGCAAGTCCATACTTCTTAGGAAAACAGCCCGAAAGGTGTAAAAAAATCACTATGTCACCATATGTAGCTTTCGGAGAGCACGATAACTCTCGAACTGTTCAACCGATTTGGTCCAACATTTGGTCTTCGTCGTATTATATCCAACCTTAGTTTCATGGGCAATACCGGTCCACAACTTCCGGTACTTCTTCTTTAAAAAATGTCACTAAAATGCTAGGACGATATCACCTGAATGAGCCAAACAATTTGGTCCAAACTTTGGATCTCCTAATATTTTGTCAAAATTTAGTTTAACTTCTAAAATGGCCCACATCGGTCCTCTCTAAGGGTACCTCCCCACAAAAGTTCAACATTAGTGCAGTTAATTCTAAATCCACATTTTTGTCGGCAAGTTCAAATGTCCAAAAAGGGCCACAAAATTCTGAAGAGACCTTAAATACATTCGATCTGTCCGTAGGTGAAAGTTTCACTTCACATTGGCTGAGGGTATATATCTGTCGGCAAAGCCGACTGACACTTTTTTACTTGATTAAAGAACTTTTAATCGTGGATTTTTTTAAAGAATTTTTAATCGTGGATTTTTTAAAGAATTTTTAATCGTGGATTTTTTTAAAGAATTTTTAATCGTGGATTTTTTAAAGAATTTTTAATAGTGGATTTTTTTAAAGAATTTTTAATCGTGGATTTTTTAAAGAATTTTTAATCGTGGATTTTTTAAAGCATATTTAATCGTGGATTTTTTTAAAGAATTTTTAACCGTGGATTTTTTAAAGAATTTTTAATCGTGGATTTTTTAAAGAATTTTTAATAGTGGATTTTTTAAAGAATTTTTAATCGTGGATTTTTTAAAGAGCTTTTAATCGTGGATTTTTTAAAAATTTTTAATCGTAGATTTTTTAAAGAACTTTTAATCGTGGATTTTTTAAAGAATTTTTAATCGTGGATTTTTTAAAGAGCTTTTAATCGTGGATTTTTTAAAGAACTTTTAATCGTGGATTTTTTTAAAGAATTTTTAATCGTGGATTTTTTAAAGAATTTTTAATCGTGGATTTTTTTAAAGAATTTTTAATCGTGGATTTTTTAAAGAATTTTTAATAGTGGATTTTTTTTTTAAAGAATTTTTAATCGTGGATTTTTTAAAGAATTTTTAATAGTGGATTTTTTAAAGAATTTTTAATCGTGGATTTTTTAAAGAATTTTTAATCGTGGATTTTTTAAAGAATTTTTAATAGTGGATTTTTTAAAGAGTTTTTAATCGTGGATTTTTTAAAAAGTTTTTAATCGTGGATTTTTTAAAGAATTTTTAATCGTGGATTTTTTAAAGAATTTTTAATCGTGGATTTTTTAAAGAATTTTTAATCGTGGATTTTTTAAAGAATTTTTAATCGTGGATTTTTTAAAGAATTTTTAATCGTGGATTTTTTAAAGAATTTTTAATCGTGGATTTTTTAAAGAATTTTTAATCGTGGATTTTTTAAAGAATTTTTAATCGTGGATTTTTTAAAGAATTTTTAATAGTGGATTTTTTAAAGAATTTTTAATCGTGGATTTTTTAAAGAATTTTTAATCGTGGATTTTTTAAAGAATTTTTAATAGTGGATTTTTTAAAGAATTTTTAATCGTGGATTTTTTAAAGAATTTTTAATCGTGGATTTTTTAAAGAATTTTTAATCGTGGATTTTTTAAAGAATTTTTAATCGTGGATTTTTTAAAGAATTTTTAATCGTGGATTTTTTAAAAAGTTTTTAATCGTGGATTTTTTTAAAAATTTTTAATCGTGGATTTTTTAAAGAACTTTTAATCGTGGATTTTTTAAAAAATTTTAATCGTGGATTTTTTAAAGAACTTTTAATTGTGGATTTTTTAAAGAATTTTTAATCGTGGATTTTTTAAAGAATTTTTAATCGTCGATTTTTTAAAGAATTTTTAATCGTGGATTTTTTAAGGAATTTTTAATCGTGGATTTTTAAAGAATTTTTAATCGTGGATTTTTTAAAGAATTTTTAATCGTGGATTTTTTAAAGAATTTTTAATCGTTATTTTTTAAAGAATTTTTAATCGTGGATTTTTTTAAAGAATTTTTAATCGTGGATTTTTTAAAGAATTTTTAATCGTGGATTTTTTAAAGAATTTTTAATCGTGGATTTTTTTAAAGAATTTTTAATCGTGGATTTTTTAAAGAATTTTTAATCGTGGATTTTTTAAAGAATTTTTAATCGTGGATTTTTTAAAGAATTTTTAATCGTGGATTTTTTAAAGAATTTTTAATCGTGGATTTTTTAAAGAATTTTTAATCGTGGATTTTTTTAAAGAATTTTTAATCGTGGATTTTTTAAATAATTTTTAATCGTGGATTTTTTAAAGAATTTTTAATCGTGGATTTTTTAAAGAATTTTTAATCGTGGATTTTTTAAAGAATTTTTAATCGTGGATTTTTTAAAGAATTTTTAATCGTGGATTTTTTAAAGAATTTTTAATCGTGGATTTTTTAAAGAATTTTTAATCGTGGATTTTTTAAAGAATTTTTAATCGTGGACTTTTTAAAAAATTTTTAATCGTGAATTTTTTAAAGAATTTTTAATCGTGGATTTTTTAAAAATTTTTAATCGTGGATTTTTTAAAGAATTTTTAATCGTGGATTTTTTAAAGAACTTTTAATCGTGGATTTTTTAAAAATTTTTAATCGTGGATTTTTTAAAGAACTTTTAATCGTGGATTTTTTAAAGAATTTTTAATCGTGGATTTTTTAAAGAACTTTTAATCGTGGATTTTTTAAAGAATTTTTAATCGTGAATTTTTTAAAGAATTTTTAATCGTGGATTTTTTAAAGAATTTTTAATCGTGGACTTTTTAAAAAATTTTTAATCGTGAATTTTTTAAAGAATTTTTAATCGTGGATTTTTTAAAGAATTTTTAATCGTGGATTTTTTAAAGAACTTTTAATCGTGGATTTTTTAAAGAACTTTTAATCGTGGATTTTTTAAAAATTTTTAATCGTGGATTTTTTAAAGAACTTTTAATCGTGGATTTTTTAAGGAATTTTTAATCGTGGATTTTTTAAAGAATTTTTAATCGTCGATTTTTTAAAGAATTTTTAATCGTGGATTTTTTAAGGAATTTTTAATCGTGAGAATTTTTAATCGTGGATTTTTTAAAGAATTTTTAATCGTGGATTTTTTAAAGAATTTTTAATCGTTATTTTTTAAAGAATTTTTAATCGTGGATTTTTTTAAAGAATTTTTAATCGTGGATTTTTTAAAGAATTTTTAATCGTGGATTTTTTTAAAGAATTTTTAATCGTGGATTTTTTAAAGAATTTTTAATCGTGGATTTTTTAAAGAATTTTTAATCGTGGATTTTTAAAGAATTTTTAATCGTGGATTTTTTAAAGAATTTTTAATCGTGGATTTTTTTAAAGAATTTTTAATCGTGGAGTTTTTAAATAATTTTTAATCGTGGATTTTTTAAAGAATTTTTAATCGTGGATTTTTTAAAGAATTTTTAATCGTGGATTTTTTAAAGAATTTTTAATCGTGGATTTTTTAAAGAATTTTTAATCGTGGATTTTTTAAAGAATTTTTAATCGTGGATTTTTTAAAGAATTTTTAATCGTGGATTTTTTAAAGAATTTTTAATCGTGGATTTTTTAAAGAATTTTTAATCGTGGATTTTTTAAAGAATTTTTAATCGTGGATTTTTTAAAGAATTTTTAATCGTGGATTTTTTAAAGAATTTTTAATCGTGGATTTTTTTTAAGAATTTTTAATCGTGGATTTTTTAAAGAATTTTCAGTCGTGGATTTTTTAAAGGATTTTTAATCGTGGATTTTTTTAAAGAATTTTTAATCGTGGATATTTTAGAGAATTTTTGAATTTTTGAGAATTATTGAAGGTTGCTGCTCAATATCCCATCGATCTGACATTTGGTATTAAGTTTTTGATAGGGTATGAAACATTCCACCCGAAATGTGCCGGTATAGGTCCATGTCTTCATATAGCCCCCATAGGACCGTACCTCCCGATTTAAGGTATTTTGAAAGTTGTGGCCTCAAATACCACAGATATGACTGAAATTTAGTATTTAAACTGCCATGAGTATATAAAATATTGCAGGAGAGATTATCAGTATAAGCCCTTTTCTTCAAATAACCCCCATAGCGCTTTTCTTACCTGTGTTTTTTTTTTTTTTTTTTTGGCTGAGGTTATATCTCTGTCAACACAGCTGACTGATACTTTCTTACTTGTTATACCCTCAGCATTTATGCTAACGAGGGTATATGAGGAAAAGTCAAAATTTTTTAGTTTCCATGAAGCCAAGGTTTGCACTATTATAATACACGAACTATTGTAGTTTACCAGTAACTATGACTATTGCTGGATTACTTTAGATGTTTTTGTACAAAGCTCAAAAATTTAGCAAAAAAATTTAATTTACGTGGTAGTTACGACCGCGTAAAGGAAAAAACATAGGTAAAAACACGTTGAAGCTAAACAGGTTTTTTACATTGCTATTCGATTTCTGATTAAACCATTCAAATTACGGACATCTGTCCAAAGTAAAAGTAGGAGAATACAAAATGAAGATTACACTTCTAATGTATCACTTTCCAAAATTTCCACTGCATCCACCTTTTATGGATGCTGACATTTTGAAGCCGGATTTCAGGTGTTTTTTGTATTTTTTATGTAACTGGGACGCGCATTCGGATATTTCGAAAAACCAATTATAGGATTAAAGAACTCGCGATTTCGCATAATCTGATATGTATATTGAGTATGTAGCCCACACAGCAGCAGAGTAATCTACTGCCAAAGGCCAAAATTTAGTGCGATATTTTTTCTAAAAAACCTATTTTTTGGGTACAGTATTTACAATATCGCTTTGAGTGTGCTGGTACCCCGCGATATTTTAGTTTTTCGACGATCCGATCATATGAATCACAGATCGTAGAAATCAATCTACTAGAACGGCGGAAATGGCTACTGCAAAAATTGAAAATTTTTCGAAAAATGTTTTTCAAAATATCGCTGACTAATTCGCGTTTTATGTGGATCGTTTCCATTTCAATGAAGAAACTGAATCATCACTCGCGTTTGTGCGAAAACATCGGTTTAAAAAATTTAGTGGCATGGGAGCTGTATCCGATTTATCCAAAAAATACTGTGTGATGCTACATCCACGGTTCTTGATGGATTTTATTGAAATATGTTTAGATCGATGTATTTTTTCACGGTTGATAGTGAAATCGGATGCGCATAAAAAGTGTATGCACTTTGTGCAAATTATGAGCATTATACAGTTTTTGGCACACTAAACTGTAGACGATGCTACATCGCAGCCGCCAAAGTAAATCTTGTTAAAAGTATACAAACGAAAAGAAAACAATTCCTTGTATCTGGAAGCGGCATGCGCATCAACTGATTTTGAGGATTTCGCTATTTTCACGCATTTCAAAATGTATATTACCTGATACAGTTTTCCTTCAAAATTATTCCCTATTAAAGGGAACCCATCATTTATTTGAAGGTCTTCCATATCTTCCGCAAGGTGTTAGCGTGTGTACTGAAGTGATTACAATAATAAATGTGCCTTTTCGCGTGAATTTTACCTAAAATAGATAAAGAACTCCAACCTATTTTTCCTATATTTTCTTCAACTATTTCATAAAATAAGCTTGAAAAATATTTTTTTCTTTTTTGAATTTGCTCAATATAATTTTTGTTTTTGCTATAATATGCGAACCGCTAAATAGATTTGTAAAGTTTTGGTTTCATTTGAATACTCGTGATGTTTACATTACGCACATATTTTTAAAATATTTTTAGGATGCATAAACAGCTTGAATTCTATTAAAACATATTGCAAACTACAATTTTTTTTAATTCTTTCTTATTTTCCGCGAAAATTTACAAAATTTTTACTAATGTTATAGCACCTCAGTAATCATATAGTACGTAGGAAGCCATTAGTTAACAGTTTTTCTCAATAAAGTGAGTAGTGATTTTTAAAGATTTTTTTCTTATTATCAGAATTGAAACCGCCATAACTTTTGCGCGCAATAACCGAAATTAGTATCTCGAACAGATTTGAGATTGGGAATTTTTTCTCAAGCCGTGTACCAAAAATCATTCATGTAGCTTTAAAAAAATTTTTTAATTTTTTTTCGATAGAAAACTAAAAAATTTTGTCTTTTCTTCATATACACTTTCATACGGGCAAAATGTGCCTCATCGAAATAATGGTTTTAGACCCCAAGTATGTTTGGACGAAATGTGTTTCAGACAATTTGGAGTCGATTGAGCAATGTCCTTCCGTCTGTCTGGCTGGCTGGAGCGCACGATAACTCTCGAACGGATGAACCGATTCGGTTCAAATTTTGGCTTTCGTAATATTTTGCGCAAACTTAGTTTGAGTTCGAAGATGGGTTATATCGATCCACTCCTCCCGGTACCTCCCCCACAAAAGTTCGAAAATGTTCGGAAAAATTGTGCGCACGATAACTCTTAAAGGGAGTAACCGATTTGGTCCATACTTTACACATAGTGGAATTTCTACCAGACATAGATGAGGTTCCAATATGGTCACTATCGGTCCACTCCTTCGGGTACCTCCCACACAAAATTTCGGAAAAGTTCAGTTTAGGGTCATCTCTCGAATCGCTTTGATTTTTGTTTTAGCAACTTGTATTCACTGCCCTCCATACAACGGTACAAGTTTCATCACGGGCAAGTCCATACTTCCTGAGAAAATAGCCTGAAAGTGCAAAAATCCTCTATGACACCGTGTGGAGTGGTTGGAGCGCAAGATAACTCTCGAACGGATCTGCCAATTCGGTCCAAAATTTGGCCTTCGTAATATTTTGTCCAAACATAGTTTAAGTTCGAAGATAACCCATGTCGGTCCACTCCTTCAGGTACCTCCCTCACAAAAATTCAAAAATCTTCAAATATGCATACGATAACTCTTGAAGGGAGTGACCGATGTAATCCATACTCTGCACATCCTATTATATCTACCAGATATAGATCAGGTTCGAATATGGACTATATTTGTACACTCCTTTGGGTACCTCCCACACAAAATTTCGGATAAGTTCACTTTAAGATCTGCTTTGATTTTTGTTGAAGCGATTTGCATTTGCTACCTCAATTACGACGGTAAAAGTTTTTTCAGGTGCAGGTCCATATTTCTTGGGAAAACATCCCGAAAGGTGTAAAAAGCCCTATGTCACCATATGTGGCTCTCGATCTGTTCTACCGATTTGGTGCAACATTTGGTCTTCATCATATTTTATCGAAACTTAGTTTCATAGGACAATACCGGTCTCCAACTTCCGGTACTTCTCCCCAATATTTAAAAAATGTCACTAAAAATTTAGGACGATATCACTTGAATGGTGCAACCAATTTGGTCCAAACTTTGGATATCCTAATATTTGTCAAAATTTAGTTTAACTTCTAAAATGGCCCATATCGGTCCTCCCTAAGGGTACCTCCCCCACAAAAGTTCAACATTTGTGTTAATTCCTAATCCACATTTCGCGGCAAGTTCAAATGTTGAAAAATGGCCACAAAATTCTGAAATACATTCTATCTGTCCGTAGATAAAAGTTTCATTTCACATTGGCTGAGGGTATACCTCTGTCGGCAAAGCCGACTGACACTTTTTTACTTGTTTTCCTGAAAATTTCAGGGAATGTACAGGGTAGCCCCCGGTGAAAACAGGTTACATACTTTTTTTTTTTAATTTATTTTCAAATGCTATACTTACAATAATTACGAATGTATCAGTTTGAAAATTATTTGTGTCTCCGACCTTACGTACTTATTTGGGTCCCAAAGAATTGACCACGCCCACTTTTTAAAATAGGTTACATCTACGAAATTACTGAACCTAAATATACATTTTCATATGTATATTCCATTTATTATTCACATTTATTTCAAATTATAACATCATAATCAGAATACAACAACAACAATAACAACTTAATAAATCGAACACTTACTCGCCGGATTCATATAACTACCCACGGGACAATTGAATTCCTTTGCAAACTCTGGGAAATTCTGCAATGGGCCAATAACTCTAAATAGCCCCGGTACATGAGTATCGGTGGCAGTTTGTAGATTTCGCATAGCCGGATGTATGTCACTGCACCATATCTGGGCATAATTAATAAAGAACAATTGTTTGCCACTGTATTTCAGTGTGGGCAAAGTTTCATTTTTCATATTGGGTTGGCTGCGCATGGCATTCTCATACCAATGCAGATAGGCAGCATAAGCCAAGCGGACACCACCATTGTCGGCAATATTTTCCGACTGGGAAGCCATCTCGGGTAGGGGGTGGCCATTATAAATGTAATTTTTGTATTGATGGACAAAACATTTTGTACGATTATTAAAGGCCTCTGTGGATTTGTCATCCCACCAATTACGGCTATTTCCAAATTTATCAAAATTTCTGCCAGTATCATCGAAGCCGTGAATAAGTTCATGGGAAATAAGGGATCCCAGTGTGCCATATTTTACAGCATTTGGATAGGTTTCGGACCACACGTAGAACGGTTGCAACAAGGAGACGGGCACCTTGATTCTATTCTCAATGAGTATATTGGCGGGTGTGAAGGACAACAGCTCACCAGCATCTAGGGGGGCAGGAGCTTCATGTAATTTCTTGCGCGAATTTTTGGCACCTAACATCATGACAGCCTTAAGATTTTCCACATAATCATGTTTGTTCACCGTCAAGTGGCCAAACTCTTTGTCGAAATCGGTTTTCTCATACGAATTGATTTCAATTTTCATGGCATACAGTTTTTCCACAGCATAGTTGCGCACCTCCCTTTTAATCCAATTCATACGATCCGATAGTAATACTTTTTGGAAGGTGTTTTGTATTTCACGCCACATAAATTCAACACCTTTTTCGGTATCATTGCCGTTGAATTTGCGATAGATCATGTTGTCCAAATTCTTGGCAAAATATTTTTTCGTATTGGCAATACATTTTGTTTTCAATTCGCCTTTAGTTTTGGGAACTTTGAGCATGAAATTTTCCAGCAAAGTGTAAAAGATGTAATTGGCCACAATACGCTTGGGTGTGTTTTCCAGTAGCTCGACGAGATTTTTCTGATACTCTTCAATGACTTCGTATACCTCATCCGTGGGCAGAGTACCCAAGGCTAGGCGTATCAAGCGTTTTATATCCAAAGTGGGGGCATATTTATCTTGCAACTCATCAATAGTGGTAAGTGAGGTAAGTTCATCTAATTGCAGACCCAATTTTTCATCCACCAAACCACGCGCCAGACCAATTTCAAAATTTAAAATTTCCTCAGCTGTTTTGCGGGCCAATTTAGTTTCTATGGACAAAAATTGTCTTAAATTTGTGGCAATATTCTCTTGATACTGTTGACGATAGACGGCATTGATGTCATCCAAATACATGGATCTTGATTCCAATGGCAGTTCAGCTTGACCCACATAGACACGGTTAACAGAATTATCAGCAAAATCAGCCATAATATCATAGCCCATTATTATGGCTATTTCGTATTTGTGGGCAATTTTAGCTATCACTTGCAACCAATCGAAATTGTCCTCCTGCCACCGATCACCCTCCAGGACAGGCATTGTACCAAACTCCATAACAATAGATTTTAATTTATCCTTGTAGGTGGCTTTCAGGGCCGACATATTGATACAGGATTCATAGAAATTCTTCACCTTTTTGTCGATATCTGTATCTCCATTGTCATCTGCATCATCTGCTAAAACTTCGGCTATTTTGCGATTTAAAGCCTTCTGAACGGTTTCAAAGAAACCCGTTGTTATTGTCTCAAAAGAATTGGCAGGATTGATGCGATTCCATTTACCACAGGCGAAAGCATAGAAATTGTCACAAGGATCGACACTTTCATCCATTAAATTATGGATCTCTGATGATTTGGATCGACGCAAAATTTTCACAACATGTTCACTTGAAGTATTAAAAGTTGATGCTTGAATGCCAGGTGTCATTATTGTTATGGTAGCAGCTATGGCGATTGTTATTAGCCATTTTGTTATCATTTTGGCAGAAATTATTTTGTACTTTTTGCTTTTTAAAAACCTCACACTCTGATGTCAAATTTCCAACTGATATTTAATTGCATTATTTTGCTTTTTTACTTCACAATATAACAGCGCGCTTTGTTTTGTAGAGGTTGATTAACTGCCTCTATGTTTAGGTCACTGATGTTATCTTCTTATTGCATCGACACTGAGATACTTTTTCAAGTAGAATAACCTCTAAAATAAATCCGCTATAAATAAAGAGAGTGATCGTTCTTCTCTCTCTCTCTCTCTCAATCATTCAATGGCGATAACGAGAGTAATGCTTGACGGAAATAGTAAAATCATATTCCGAATGTGTCCAACACTTCCTCACTATATGCATAAGAATAATAAAATGAAAGGTGTTCCTAAAAATATTATTAAACATTAAACCACAATTTAATTGTGTGTTTTAGCCTCCCGATGAAGCTTATGTAAATGTTATCGATTTACGTAGGGGAATTCGTTCAGGTTTCGTTACGTATTCTGAGCGAATGTCGGATGCAAATTTCCCTTCGAATATATTAATGTTTTCTTCCGATTTCTCTACGAATTCGGAGCGAAATGTCGCAAACAAATTTTCCTTCGCACAAAGACCATATTTTGTATGTATCTAACAGCAAGGTATTGGTTTTATTTTAGTTTGTTGTCGAAAAACAAAGTGTTTGGTTATAAAAGAAAGAAATGAAAAATTGGTCAACAAAAAAGGCGTCAGAGAATTTTTTTCCTTCGATATTCATACGACATTATTTCGAAATCGTTCAGAAATCTTTACGAAGATTCGGAAGGTACATCCGATTTTCATACAACATTGTTCCGAAATCGTTCAGAAATCTGTACGAAGATTCGGAAGAAAAATTCTCTTTTCGAATTTCCCAAGGATTTTCTTTCGATATCGTTCCGAAATCGGACCGACATCGATTCATTTTCCAGATCTGATATTGCACGTAGCTTCAGAATTTCGATATCGGTGGGATTGGTTTGCTGGGTAGTTTGTGGATGATAGAAGGCTTAGTCCGTGTAGCAGAGGATACCTTAGCGGATATGACCAAATTGTCTGGGAATCCGAATCGAAGGCGACAGTCTTTCGCCTTCCTAGAACAACGATATAGATAGGTTTTCAAACCGCCAACAAGTAAAAAAGTGTCAGTCGGCTTTGCCGACAGAGATATACCCTCAGCCAATGTGAAGTGAAACTTTCGCCTACGGACAGATCGAAAGTATTTAAGATCGCTTCAGAATTTTGTGGCCCTTTTTTTACATTTGAACTTGCCGACAAAAATTTGGATTTGGAATTAACTGCTCTAAGACACAAATGTTGAACTTTTCTGGGGGAGGTACCCTTAGGGAGGGCCCCGGTATGGGCCATTTTAGAAATTAAACTAAATTTTGACAAAATATTAGGAGATCGAATCACTTTTATTTTTGTTGAAGCAACTTGCATTCGCTGCCTCAATTACGATGGTAAAAGTTTTTTTTTTTCAGGGGCAAATCCATACTTCTTGAGAAAACAGCCCGAAGGGTGTAAAAACCCCATAGGCACCATATGTAGTGGCTGGAGAGCACGATAACTCTCGAACTAACCGATTTGATCCAAAATTTGGCCTTCCTGATATTTTGTCATACTTTCAGTTCGAAGATAGGCAATACCGGTCCACAACTTCCGGTAGTTCCCCCGAATATTAAAAAAATGTCTCTTAAATGGTATGCCCGGTATCACTTGAACAAATTGGATCTCATAATATTTTGTACAAATTTAGTTTAACTCCTAAAATGAATGTAACTTAGGGTACCTCCTCCACAAAAGTTCAACATTTGTGTTTAAATGCAGTTAAAGGTCTGTACAAAGATCCTTTGGAAATGTATACCGATGCTGTTCGTTGTTGTCCTGCTTACAGCGGTATTATGTTTTCCGTGGACAAGTCCATGCTTCCTGGCATACTGCTCCATAAGTTATACGATGACCCACTGAAATGACTAGTGGGCGCGATATCTATCGAAAAGATATTACTCCCAAAATAAGATCCACTTCCATAATGGACTATGTCGGCCCATTCCTTTAAGTACCTACTCTGCAACACTTTTGAACTTTAATTCTAATCCATATATTCGTCGGCAAGTTTAAATGTCCAAAAAAGTCCACATAATAATGAAAAGACCATAAATACATTCGATCTCACCGTAGATGAAAGTTTCAATTTACATAGGCTGAGGGTATATCTCTGTCGGCAAAGCCGACCGTTACTTTTTTACTTGTTTTATTTTTATTTATTTAAATGTTTATTATAATAACAAATTATAATAAAATTATAATTATAAAGCACTAGCAACAAAGGCTATCGGCTTATGGAGTTCATCCCTGAAATCGAAAAACTAGCTATATCCTAACTGTATTTGTTATAATCATTCATGATACAGCCTTTTATGGCAATTTCAAGCGTGAATTCTGTAAAATTCAACAAAGCAGGCGTTGCTACACTAAATATGTTATTAAGGACCACGACAAAATCGTGCATTTTAGGACCCATATGTTAGCTATATATTCACTAGACAATAGCCGTAGACCTCCGTTTTCATATCCAGTATAAGGTACCCTTGAATTATCCTGTTTACGTAATTTAAATTTATAGTACAAAAAATATGCAATTTTACAAAGTACGATCTGGGTTTTCTATATATTACAAATATATATTAACCATCAATATAAAAAAACCTTATTAAATAAAGCTCGCAACTTCGTTGGGACGTATTCGTGACGAAAAAAACATCTATGAGATATTTTTGATGTTCAATAATAACGACAACCTGGATAAGAATCGTAAAATATGACCTTAAAATACATATCAAAAACAGGGGCTGCTAAGGATGTTATATATTGTAGTTACAGATATCTTTTGTTTGGACACTCATAGTGAAATTTGATTTGGAACATTTCTTCTTTTAACAATATCCCCAAAAATTGAAGGATTTTGTTAGATTTTGGCCCAGTGTGGAATTATATAAAATTAACATTACAAAATTAAAACAAATAATTTCATCCTAAAATATATAAAAATGTAACCTATTTTTTTTAAGAAAATATTATGCGTATATATATGTTTTATTCTGAAACTCATAGTGAAATTTTGTACAGATTTTTTCTTCTTTTGATACTTTTCACCTAGAACCAAGTTTCATATTACTTTCATGTATCAACTTGAAAAATTAAGTAAAATTTTTCTTCAAAAAAATTGGTAAATATTTTCGTGTTTTTTCAGCAAAATTGATACTGATATTTTCGTGATACGTAATGTAAATAGAGACTTTATTTCTTTAGTGACCTATAGTGAAATTTGGTGAAGAATATTTTCGTCTTTGACGTCATCCCTCTAACATTATGTTTTGTTGGATAATTTTGAATTAACTCAGATGAAGTCCGACTTTAACCCAAAAACAATTTTTTTCTTTTTAAGGACTCCTGGCGATTAGAATAGATTTACAGATTTGGTGTATTCTGAGACATATAGTAAAATTTTATGACGAACAATTTTGTAGAATATTTTGATTTGATACGATCACATTTTAAAGGAGTTTTTTTTAACGATTTTCGAAAAAAGGACCGAAAAGACCCTATTAATGAACAGCATGAGGGATAAAATTTTAACACAGATACTCCCCATACTCTTGTCTTTAATGTTGCCAAAAACACTATATGTCTAAAATGCACGGATTTCAAGATATCTTAAATCGAAAATTTCGGAAAAACAAGAAATGGGCGGAACTTGCCCCGCTTACTTTGGTTATTTTCCGATGTCAAGGTGAAAAACACCGATACACGTGTCTCATATTCTTAGCCCTACTTTCATAATCTGCTCAGTTTTTTCCCATAATTTTGAAAAAAATTGAATTTTGTTGCACAGTGTAATAGAACCAGGTGATAATAAAAAAATAAACAGTTTTTAATTCAAAATAAAAAGTGAAATGGCCCAATAAATTAAGTAACAAAATTCAACAAAACAAGTAAAAATTTATCAGTCGGCTTTGCCGACAGAGATATACCCTCAGCCTGTGTATATTGAAATTTTTTTCCCCAAAATACGTATGTATTTAGGGGGTTTTAAATATTTTGGGCGTTTGAACAGACAAAAATGTTGATTAGGATTACAGATCAAAAGTTTTGCGGAGGAGATACTAAAATGAATGGATCGACATTGACCGTTATGGGGGTTTTTACACTCTTCGGTCTGTTTGCTCTAGAAGTATGGACTTGCCCCTAAAAAAACTTTTACCATCGGAAATGAGGCAGCGAATGCAAGTTGCTTCAACAAAAATCAAAGTGATTCGAGAGCAGGTCTTAAAGCGAACTTATCCGAAAATTTGTGTGGGAGGTACCGGATGGAGTGAACAAATATAGTCCATATTTGAACCTGATCTATATCTGGTAGATATATTAGGATGTGTAAAGTATAGACCAATTCTGCGACTCCCTTCAAGAGTTACCGCACGAACAATTTTTCCGAACATTTTTGAACTTTTGTGGGGGAGGTACCTGAAGGAGTGGACCGATATGGCTTATTATCGAACTTAAACTAAGTTTGGACAAATTATTAGGTAGGTAAAATTTTGGATCGAATCGGTAGATCCGTTCGAGAGTTATCTTGTGCTCCCACCATTACCCACGGTGTCATAGGGGTTTTTTGAAACTTTCAGGCTATTTTCTCAGGAAGTATGGTATGAAACTTGCACCGCCGTATAGGGGGCCGTGAATACAAGTTGTTACAACAAAAATCAAAACGATTCGAGAGGTGGCCCTAAACTGAACTTTTCCGAAATTTTGTGCGGGAGGTACCCGAAGGAGTGGGCCTATTGAGACCATATTGGAACCTCATATTACTCTGGTAGAAAGTTTACGCTAAACAAAGTATGGACCAAATCGGTCACTCCCTTCAAGAGTTATCGTGCGCACAAACTTTCCGAACATTTTCGAACATTTGTGGGGGAGGTACCGGAAGGAGTGGACCGATGTAGCTCATCTTCGAACTTAAACTAAGTTTGGGCAAAATATTACGAAAGCCAAAATTTGAACCGAATCGGTTCATCCGTTCGAGAGTTATCGTGCGCTCCAGCCAGCAGGATAGACAGACAGACAGACGGACATTGCTAGATCGACTCAAAATTGTCTGAAACACATTTCGTCCAAACATACTTGGGGTCTAAAACCATTATTTCGATGAGGCACATTTTCATCGTATCAAAGTGTATATACCCTCCTTAGCCTAAAGGCTGAGGGTATAAATATAAAATCATAAATTTTAATCTCCTCCATACTTCCCGATACGATAAGGTATTGTTTCTTTTCCAACTCTGGTTTATAGAAACATCCTCCATTTTATTACTTTTCTTAAAGTACTGGTAAAGTGTGGGGATTTCCACATCAATTTAACATTTCCGTCGACTGTCGTCCCAGTTATCTCTATGGAATGAATAAGAGGACCATTATTTTAATTTAAAACGAATTTCTTAGTATCGATGCAATAAAAAGATAACATCAATGACCTATACTTTGAAGTTCTACAAAACAGAGCTTGCATGTACAAGTGAAATAAAACACGAATAATGGAAATGTAGATCAGTTGGAAATTTGACAGCAGAGTGTATGGTTTTTGCAAAAGAAAATAAAAATACGTTCAGTCAAAATGATAACAAGATGGCTAATAACAATTGCCATAGTTGCTGGCATTACAATAATGACACCAGCAATTAAAGCAACACCCGTTAGTGGAAATACTTTTCATACTTCAAGTGAATATGTTGCGGAACTTTTGCGTCGATTCAAATTAGCAAAGATATATACTTCAATGGATGAACGTGTAAATCCATGTGACAATTTCTATAATTTCGCTTGTGGCACATGGCTGCGCATCTATCCAGCCAATTCATTTGAGACAATAACAACGGGTTTCTTTGAAACCATTCAAGAGGCTTTAAATCGCAAACTAGCCATAGTTTTGGCAGATGCCGCAGACGACAATGGAGATACAGATATCGACAAGAAGGTGAAGAATTTCTATGAATCCTGTATCAATCTGCCGTCCCTGAAAACCACCTACAAAGATAAATTAAAAGCTATTGTTAAGGAATTTGGTACAATGCCTGTTCTGGAGGGTAACCGATGGCAAGAGGATGATTTCGATTGGTTACAAGTGATAGGTGAAATTGCCCACAAATACGGAATATCCATAATAATGGGCTATGATATTATGGCTGATTTTGCTGATAACTCTGTTAACCGTGTCTATGTGGGCCAACCTGAACTGCCATTGGAATCAAGATCCATGTATTTGGATGACATCAATGCCGATTATCGTCAACAGCATCAAGGGAATATTGCCACAAATTTAAGACAATTTTTGTCCATAGAAACTAAATTGGCCCGCAAAACAGCTGAGGAAATTTTAAATTTTGAAATTGGTCTGGCGCGGGGTTTGTTGGACGAAAAATTGGGTCTGCAATTAGATGAACTTACCTCACTTACCACTATTGATGAGTTGCAAGATAAATATGCCCCCACTTTGGATATAAAACGCTTGATACGCCTATCCTTGGGTACTCTGCCCACGGATGTGGTATACGAAGTCATTGAAGTGTGTCAGAAAAATCTCGTTGTGCTACTGAAAAACACACCCAAGCGTATTGTGGCCAATTACATCTTTTACACTTTGCTGGAAAATTTCATGCTAAATATTCCCAAAAATAAGGCCGACTTGGAAACTGAATGTATTTCCAATACCAAAACTTTTTTTGTCAAGAATTTGCACAACATGATCTATCGCAACATCAATGGAACTGATACCGAAAGGGGTGTGGAATTAATGTGGCGTGAAATAAAAAAAATACCTTCCGAAAAATATTGCTATCAGATCGTATGAATTGGATTGAAGAGGACGTTCGCAACTATGCTGTGGAAAAACTGAATGCCATGAAAATCGAAATCAATTCCTATGAGAAAGCCGATTTCGACAAAGAATTCGGTCAATTGACGTTAAACAAGGATGATTATGTGGAAAATCTCAAAGCAATTCTTTCGTTAAGTGCCAAAAATTACCGCAAAAAACTACATGAAGCTCCTGCCCCTCTAGATGATGGAGAGCTACTGTCCCTCATGCCCGCTAATATACGCACTGAAAACAGAATCACAGTTCCCGTCGCCTTGTTGAAATCGTTTTATGTGTGGTCCGAAACCTTTCCAAATAATGTAAAATATGGCATACTGGGATCCCTCCTATCCCATGAACTTATTCATGGTTTCGATGATTTCGGTAGAAATTTCGATAAAATCGGTAATAGGCGTAAATGGTGGGATGACAAATCCACAGAGGCCTTTAATAATCGTACAAAATGTTTTGTCCATCAATACAAAAATTACATTTATAATGGCCACCCCCTACCCGAGATGGCTTCCCAGTCGGAAAATATTGCCGACAATGGTGGTGTCCGCTTGGCTTATGCTGCCTATCTTCATTGGTACGAGAATGAAATGCGCAGTCATCATAATATGGAAAGTGAAACATTGCCCGGATTAAAGTACAGTGGCAAACAATTGTTCTTTATAAATTATGCGCAAATGTGGTGCAACGACATACATCCAGCTATGCGGAATCTAGTAATTGCCACCGATAATCATGCACCGGGGAAATATAGAGTTATTGGCCCATTGCAGAATTTCCCAGAGTTTGCAAAAGAATTTTTGTTGTAGTTGTTGTTATAATTTTAATACAATAAAAATACAAATTTTTAAAATAAATTGCATTTTCGTTGGTGACAAGCAAATTTTTGAAATTTTCACCTTAATTTTGTAGGCGTTTGCGGGGTATAAAAAAAACAATTTGCATAGCTATTCTTCTGACAAACCTAATCGTAAAATTTTATACTAAACGAAGCCCACAAATCTGCTTATACAGTGAGGCGTTTTTGGAACAGTAGGGCCAAAACCGAAAATTATAACGTTGTAGACAAAGACATAAAAAACCACTATTGGAAAAATATTTTTCAAAAAATTGACTATTGTAAAAACCAGAGCTTCGAAGTTTAAGTCGGGCAATTTTGCTGGAGTCGGAGTCCGAGTCGAAAAAAATTTCTCGACTCCGGGCAAATTTGTTTATATGTTTATCGAAACAATATTTTTTAGGTTGAATCATATCTGCTATGATTACAAAATGCATGTCGAGAACACTTTTTGGCCAAAATTCCTTCAAGACGAATCGATTTCTTAATATACCCAAACTTTTATGGCAAAACAAAAAAAAAAAACCATACATTTTTATTTTCTAAATAAGGAGTCCAAAACCGTAAAAACCGTTTGAGTTAAAAGACGAAACCCGTTTTCGCCATAAACGCGAATTTTATGCCGGTGTTTTTTTTTTATTTATTTATGCCGGTGTTTTTTTTTTTTTTTTTTTTTTTGAAAATTACACGATTGAAAAATCTTTTTTTTTATCCACGATTGAAAAAAGATTTTGTTTATTAATCCACGATTGAAAAAAAAATCTTTTAATAATCCAAGATTAAAAAAAGTTAATAATCCACGATTCATTTTTTTTAAATTCATGATTTAAAAAATGTTTTTTTAAATGTTAAATCCACGATCGAAAAAAGTTTTTTTTTAATTTTTTTTAAATTAACGATTTAATAAATATTTTTTTTTAATCCAAGATTAAAAGTTAATTTAAAGATTAAAGTTAATTTGCTTTAAATGAACGATTGAAAAAATGTCTTTTTAAAAAAAAACACGATTGAAAAAAAATGTTTTTTTTTAATTCACGATTGAAGAGAAATGTTTTTAGAAAATGTACGATTTGAAAAAAATATTATTTAAAAAAAATCCACAAAAATTATACATTTAAAAAATCCGAAATTGAAACAAATTATTCTTTATAAAAATTCAAATAGCAAAAATATACTCTTTAAAAAATAGCCAATTGAAAAAACAAACAGTTGAAATTTTTTCTTTAAAAAATCGACGACTGGGAATTTATTCTTTAAAAAGAAAACAATTAGAAAAACATTCTTGAAAAATGTTCTTTAAGAAATCCACGATTGAAAAATATTCTTAAAGAAATCAATGATTGGATGAAAACGATGAAAAGTTTTTTTTAAAACACCTACGATTAAAAATATTTTGTTTAAAAAAACCCACATTTGGAAAAAAACATTCTGTAAACGCTGCAAAAAAATATTATTAGAAAAATCTACGATAGAATTTTTTTTTTTTTTTTTGAAAAATCCATGACTGAAAAAAATTTTTTTTGGTAAATCTGAAATTTTTTGTTTGAAAAATCCACGATTGAAAACAATTTTTCTGAAAAATCTGTACAAGTTCCAATACAGTCGAAAGGACTTGTAGGGGCTCTAATTCTACTGAGTAGATTTAGAACCGAAATTATTGTTGCACAAAGACGAACAACAATGTTACCTTTTGCAAACTACAACAAACACAACAAGTATTCTGGCGATACTTACGTTTTGTTGTCTGCAAGCAAAAGAAACACTTTTAAATAAATTCAAATTGACTCTGGCGGTCAAATATGTTGTTTTATTTAAACTTAAACACAATAAGGTTTAAAGAACCACAAACAAAATTTATTGATCTGGCGATCTTCACTTTAGCACTTCAAGAAGAAGAGTGATTTTCGTTCGCTAGAGATGGGAGTAAGGGCGACGATAATAATTTATCGATTTCGATAAGGTCTATGTCCATGTCGTCGAGTGGGTTGGACCGATTCCCAACAAAATCCATGATTAATTTTTTTTTTGATAAATCCATTACAATAGATTTTTTTTTTAAATATCCACGATTGATTTTTTTTTTGAAAAATCTACAATAGTAATTTTTCTTGGAAAAATCTGCGAAAATAAAAAAACTACGATTAAAAAAAATTGTTGTTAAACATCCACGATTGAAAAAAACGGGTTTTTAAAAAATCCACAATAGAAAGAAAATATTTTTTAATAAAAAAAAAATTTCCCAAAATAATGGGGTTTTTAGTACCCTTTGGTAGCCGTAACTACTTACTGAACCCCCTAGTAACCCATTATTTTAACAAGGGCATATCGCACTGAATAGATAGTTTTTCTACTACCACTAGAATAACTAGTTATTGAATCTTCAATTGAAAAACAATATTATAATTACGATTAAAACAATATTTTATAAAAAAAAATTCACAAAAATTATACTTTTAAAAAAATCCAAATAGAAAAAGAAATATTCTTAAGAAAATAGCCAATTGAAAAACATTCTTTAAAAAATCGATTGAAAAGTTTTCTTTAAGAAATGCACGATTGAAAAATATTCTTTAAGAAATAAACGATTGAAAGAATATTTTTTAGAAATCCCCGAATGAAAAATATTCTTTAAGAATTCAACAATTAAAAAATATTTGTTGAAAATTCCACAATTGAATAAAAACATTCTGTAAACTCTGCAAAAAAATATTCATAAAAAAATCTATAATTGAAAAAATCCACGACTGAACATTTTTCTTTTTGAAAAATCCGCCACGATTTGAAACATTTTTCCACGATTGAAAAAATTTTTTTTTTTGTGAAAAATCAACGACTGAAATTTTACTGAAAACTCCATGATTAAACGTGTTTTAAATCCACAATTGGAAAAAAATTATTAAAAAATCCGCCATTGAAAAAATGTGTTTTAAAAAATCTAAGATTGGACAATTGTTTTTTTTTTTTTTTTTTGAAAAATCTATAACTGCTTCTTTTTTGAAAAATACACGATTGCATTTTTTTTTTTTTTGAGAAATCTACAGCTGAAAATTTTGTTTTGAAAACTCCGAGATTGAAAAAAGTGTTGTAAAACATCCATGATTGAAGCATTTTTTTTGTAAAACATCCATCATTGAATTATTTTAAATCCACAATTGAAAGAAAATATATTTTAACTCAGCAAAAAAAATTCTCCCAGATAATGTACTTTATGGTAGTCGTAACTACTTACAAAACCCCCTAGTAACGCATTATTTCAACAAGGGCATACCGCACTGAACACCTAATTATTCTACTACCACCAGAATAACAACTAGTTATTCTATGGCCACCAGAAGTTAAAATAAGCTAAAAACATATTTTCTATTTTTAGAATATTTGAGGTGGATTTTGTTTTCAATTTCAACACGCTTCATATTTTTATTATATTCCACTGTCTGCTAGATTTGATCTTGCAAACTTTTGATTTGTAGTCGAACACACTAGACCACGCGTACGAACATTAAGGGTTGTTTAAACGCTTACATGTGCACCACCTACTGCTCTTTGTTTTGTTTAACAAAAAGTTACCAGGCGGCGGTGAGCGTTGAACCCACAACCCTCTGATTTGTAGTCGGACACAAACGTTCTGTGCCACCGTACTCATAACTTTGTAAGAAGCAATATAAGTAGTTGTTTTTGTTTACATTACTTTGTAATGGGTCACATAATGACTAACGGATATGAATTTTTGATGGGAACAAATCCAAAATTGAGAGAAAATATTGTTTAATAAATTCACGATTGGAAGAAAGTTTTTTTTTTAATCCACGATTGAAAGAAAATATTTTTTTTAAATCCACGATTAAAAGAAAATATTTTTTTTTAAATCCACGATTGAAATAAATATTATTTAATAAATCCACGATCGAAAATATATTCTTTAAATTCAGGATTAAAATATATTTTTTAAAAATCTACGATGGAGAAAATTATTATTTAAAAAATCCACAAAAATATACGTTAAAAAATCCCGAAATGAAAAAGAAGACATTATTTATCAAATCCCCAATTGAAAGAAAACATTCTTTAAAAACTCGACGACTGGAAATATATTCTACAAAAAATAGCCAAGTGAAAAATATTCTTTAAGAAATTAACGATTGAAAAAAAATTGTTTAAAAAGTCAACGATTGAAAAAAATATTCTTTAAGATATACACGATTAAAAAAAATATTCTTTAAGATATACACGATTAAAAAATATTTTTTAAAAAATCCACGATTAAAACATATTTTTTTTAAAAATCCACAATTTAAAAAAATCTTCTGTAAACTTCGAAAAAAATCCACGATTATAAAAATATTTTTTAAAACATCTACGATTGTAAAAATATTTTTTAAATATCAACGATGATCAACGATAAAATATTCATTAAAAAATTTACGATTGTAAAAATATTGTTTTTAAAAAAAAATATTTTTAAAAATCCACGATTTTAAAAATATTCTTTAAAAAATCCACGATTTTAAAAATGTTCTTTAAAAAAATCGCGATTGTAAAGATATTCTCTAAAAAAAACACGATTGAACAATTGTAACGATTGTATTCACACCAGCCCACACATCGATGTTTGTGCGTAAGTTTTTGGCCAAAAACACAACCGATATCATGCCTCAACTCCCGTAAAGACGGGTACCACAATATACAATATTCAACAATAATGTATGATTATAATCCCACGACGGCCGGTTCTATGTACCGGATTGACCCGAGGAACCATCTTCTCGGCCAGGGGCCGTCACCTCAGCAACTACTTGTTCGTGTTCGTCTTTATTTTTATTTTGGGAGCGGCATGTCCCGGAATGCCTGCTCCGGATTCTTTTGGCCCGTGCCGGGATTGAGAGTAACCCCGGGCCATGGTTCCGCACCGTTTGTTAACGTCTTATCCACCATAGGATGGGTGCATTTCAGGAACTGTTCAGGCCTCACCTACCTGAGGGAGTATTACGACAGGGTTTATATTGCCTCGTGCTGCGCCAATATGAACCCCAGTGAGTCTTCATAATAAACATCATCGGATTATGAAACTCCCCCGCAATCTCCCAGACAGCAGTATCAGCAGCAGCCATTAACACCGCGTATTACTGTCCCAGGTCCTGAGGATGTAACATTCTTGCAGTTTAACTGCGATGGTCTTCGAACCAAGATCAATGAGATCGTGGACTTTATGAGTCGGAGAAATATTATGGTCGCGGCGATCTAGGAAACTAAGCTGAGCAACAACTGCAGTCTTCGGACTTGTGATGGATACAACGTTCTTCGCCAGGATCGTACGAGAAGTGGGGGTGGAGGGCTTGCATTCCTACTGCACCAGTCTGTCCAGTACAGACCTATCTCGCCTGAGCTAGACTCTAGGGACCCATACTTGGAGTGTATGGGGGTAGCGGTAAGGTGTGGATCCGCCGAGATAGAACTGCTGAATATGTATATCCCGCCGGTCAATAGCTGTGCCCCGCGTTATTTGCCGAACATCAGGCCTCTGTTGCGAGGTTATAACCGGCTGGTCCTAGGGGATTTCAATGCTCATCACGAGTTATGGCATTCAGCTCTAGGGAATGACCAGAGAGGTACAGATCTGGCTGAGCAAATAGAGAGCTCCACATTCTGCACTACGAACGAGGACGCACCCACCAGGATTAGAGGAGACTGCCACAGTTCGCCTGACATATCCATCGTGTCACCGGGTCTGACGAATGACGTGACATGGCAACCCGTCATTTCCCTTGGGTCGGACCATCTCCCAATCCTCATCTCCATAAACAGACCACCAGACTTCATAACCTCTGAACGCCGCACTTTCATTAATCATGGAAAAGCGGATTGGCTAGGTTTCAGAGAGTTCACTAATCAACGCTTCAGAGAACTGCCCATTCCCTCTGATGTTCGGGTAGCAGAGAGGAAGTTCCGAGGCATCATCACTGCTGCAGCCGCTCGCTTTATCCCGGCTGGTCGAATACCTGAAATAAGACCCAATTTCCCAGCAGAGGCGACGGGATTAGCTAATGAGCGTAATGAGCTTCGCCGTACGAACCCTAACGACCCCAGAGTCAGGGAACTGACAATGGAAGTCAATAGATTAGTCAGTGAACACAAGCGGAAAAAGTGGCGCTAGAACATCTGAAGTGCTGCAACATTGGAGCCGGCTGTAATAAATTGTGGACAACGGTTAAGGTGCTATCGAACCCTGGTAGGAGAGACGATCGGACATCTGTCGCGTTTAACGGCGTGGCTGTGACAGATCCGAAGAGGTGCGCTGGCTATTTCTGCCGTCAATTTATCGAGCACCCCGATGGCGACCGGGCGAAGAGAAGTGTTTTGCGTCGTTTGCGATCTCTTCCAGCCGAAGAAGAACTGCCACAATTTACGATGGATGATGTTGCAGATGTTATCCGAGGCGCAAAGTCATGCAAATAGCTTGGACCTGATGGAATTTCTATGGTGATGCTAAAACAGCTGGATGACCCAGGAGTCGAGTATTTAAGTAAGGTCCTCAACTTATCGCTAGCCACTCTAATAGTTCCCGATGCCTGGAAGATGGGCAGGGTGGTCCCGCTGCTGAAACCTGGCAAAGATGCCAGTAAAGGTGAGTCGTACAGGCCGATTTCACTTCTATCACCAGTAGCAAAGATAATCGAGGCATTACTCCTCCCCAGTATCAGAACGTGTTATCCAGTTGCAGATCATCAACACGGGTTCCGGAAGCAGCACAGTACCACAACAGCACTCCACGCCATTTCCACATATATTGGACGAGGACTCAACCAGGACAAACCATGTCACAGAACAGTGATGGTAGCATTGGATCTGACCAAAGCGCCATGCTAGGCTGTTCGAGGATATCGAGAATACTACCCTCCGGCCTTGTCTGAAACGCTGAGTAATCAACTATTTGTGTGGTCGCCAGTCATACGTGGAATTCAGAGACAGGAAGTCCAAACCCCGTAGAGTGAAGCAGGGAGTTCCCCAAGGAGGGGTGATATCTCCGGAACCTCATGTCTGCAGTGGCCAATTTCCATGAGGAGACAAAGATTCTTCCTGTGAGTCGTCACTACAGGATGTTGACGAAGCAGTACTTGCTTGGATGCTATAGGCAAGACCAACCAAATCACCATCTGGTGGATATGCCTGAACCCCCCAGGCGAATTAGGTAGGATTATAGAGATCTAGAGAGAGAGGTCCAAAGATATAAAAGAGAACCTCTAGATCAACGTGCATACCAGGCAGGTTTAAGAGACATTCATACTGATGCGGTTGCAGAGGCTCTGGCAGCCTACAGTGTGAATATAGTCCTCGAAGATCATCCACCAAGAACAGCAGCTGCCAAGACAAACGAGAGTCGTGTTGGCGCAACTTAGATCTGGTTGGTGCATCCGCCTCAATTCCTACTGGGCTAGGATTGATGGCACGCGGAATATCTGCCCAGCATGTGCACCGGTCCGCATACTACGCAGCACCTGTTTAACTGCCCAGGCAACCCGACTGAAATAACTACTCTCTCTCTCTTTGGACTAATCCAATTCAGGTGGCGTACTTTCTGAGCTTGGAGCTGGAGGCAGAGCCGAATCAATAACATAAAGATCTACATGTACCTGTAGAAGCTGCTACAACAACAACAACATTATAATTAGTTGATATTAAAATGATGGACCTGTTATGTTTTTTTTATTTTACTGCCAACAAAGCCTCAAAAGTGATGTTGTTTGTTTAGGTGATGACACAAATTTCTGTGTATTCAGAGTAAAAAATAATACCAGAGAGCAAATAATGGGGAAAGTAGGGGAAACTAGAAAATTTATTTTTATATTTTAGAAAATCATTCATACTTTTGAAAAAAATAGAAATTTGTGCATGCCCAGCAAAAAAAGTCATTTCCATGTAATGACTTCATTCAGCAAATTTTGGCAGTAGTAACTACTAACAAATTGACCGTAAAAGTAATTATTTTTAAATGGGGATGTCATAGGAAGGAAATACTTACTTAGATATCTTTTTAAAGTAAATATTTAACCACATACCGGTAGACCAAAAAAAAAACTAAAAAGCATACGTTCCATTTTTGGAACAATTTAGGAGAAATTATATTAAAATTGAACACTCCACATGTTTTTGTTGTTTTTTTCTTCTTTTATTTCGATCTCTGCTAGTTTTGAACACACGAACTTCTGATTTGTAGGCCATACTTATAAACGATAAGTGTTGTTTAAACACATGCATGTACATCAAAATTTCTTCGTAATTTTTCCAACAAAAAACTACCATGTCGACAGTGAACTTTGAACACACAACCCCAGAATTTGTAGTCGAACACACTAGCTCTGTGCCACCGTACTCATTACTCAGTAACTAATAAAGTAAGTAGTTATGTGTAAGCCATTATATATGTACTGCCTGATAATGCGGAGTGTAATGAGCACTCATTACTCAATAATGCATGAAGTAATGACATGTGCTTACCAAATTTTTGCTGTGTGAATACAAAAATTTGTCCATTCACTTTAAAACAGATGCATTCAAATTATGTACAAAAAAAATATGAACGAAATTAGTAAAACATTAAAAATTTTGTTTTTTTTCTGTGTTCTATTTCCCTCAGAATATTATATTTACATCACTATTTTTATTATCTACTAATTTAATTCTTCTTTCTTCTCTTTCAGGTAAGTTCCGATATCCCGTTCTCGGTGTACAGTTATTTACGGTAATATTTTTCAGATTTATTTTCACAAATTTCCATGAATATTGTCCGATTTAATGATTTATATATTAAAATTAAACGAATTCCATCGAATTAGGAATCATTGTTATGAAGTTAGTAGTCAAGTTAGTCAACACGAAAGTTAGAACATTTAGTTTCCAGTTGACTATTACTTCAATCCATGGGGCATTGCTTTGGGTCTCATGTAACGGACCCGCTCAACTTAACACAGCATGGTTGAATTTAAAGTTTTTAGTTGTTTTACATTACCTTTACCATTTTGTGCCGAAATGAGAATAGTTACTAAAACATAACTTATTTTTAAGCGTCTGCAGAAATTTGTATAAGTGCTCAATTAGCATTCGTATATTTAATAAATTTAAATTTCTATATTTCGAGCATGCCGCCAGCAAGCCAACGAAAAAAAACTATGTGGGTGTGGACAGGCATATGCTGAATGCAATTACAATAATATCAAAACATTAGAGTGAAACGCAAGTGGCGTAGTTTAAATCTACATACCATGGTAGAACAATAAAAGGTAGCAGCAATATCCAGCTGACTGAACTGGGCTGTAATGTTAGTGTCAAATTCCATACGACATTTTATATATTTATTTCTATGTTTGATGTCTATTAAGGATATGGTAAATTTCAAATTTCCTTTACAATAGAAAAAAATTAAAAACTTTTTTGGCGAGCACATCCGCCATGGTTAAATACGAAAAATTTGAAAAATAAATGTTGGGAGTTATTCTATTATTTCGCTAAATTTCGATCCAAATCCTGAAGTATTTTGCTTAAACTTCTACGAGAAAAGTAATTAGTCATCGTGAAAGTGTATTTGCTTTCTGAGATAAGCAATAGAAATAAGAAGTAGAGAGTAATATTGAAATTACAATCAAAGAAAACACATAGAAGTTAAAAACCGTATAATTCGCGAATTGGTTTAAATCGGTTGAGGTGCATGTGCTTTTTGGATACAGGGAGTCCATGTCTATCAATATGCATGGATTTTCCCATGTTTCATTCAGCGGCCAAAGTGTGCCATCAGTTGCATCTTACTATTCCACAAACCTTCAAGTGGGCAAAAATTACGCGATGTGCATATGATTATAAGGTGCATCCGATTTCAATGGCCCCCTATTAAAAATACGTCCATATAAATTATTTTAGACAGATTCGTCAAGAACTGCGGATGTGCCACCGCATTCTATTTTGGGATAAATAGGGATATTACTCCTGAATGTTTGTAATTTGTGACACACCTTTTTGGTAAATATTATAATCGCGTATAAAGGATTACATTTATGCAAAAATAATCAAAGAAAATCGCGGTTCAATTCGCGGAATTGTCAAAATATATTTTTGCAGAATTTCCTACTTTCAAGGTATCTATAGCCGGCGTTTTAGTGGATGGATTCGACCGCGGAAGAGCTCATTAGATCCGGCACGTAAAAAACTAAAATCACGCGGGGTTCAGGGGTACCTGTACGACAGTTGTAAATTTTTATACCCTCAGCCTTTAGGCTAAAGAGGGTATTTACACTTTGATACGACCCAAAATGTGCCTCATCGAAATATTGGTTTTAGACCCCAAGTATGTTTGTACGATATACGTTTCAGACAATTTTGAGTCGATCTAGCAATGTTCGTCCGTCTGTCTGTCTGGCTGGTGCGCACGATAACTCTCGAACCGATCAATCGATTCGGTTCAAATTTTGGGTATCGAAATATTTTGTCCAGATTTGATTTACGGTACCTCCTCCACAAAGGTTCAAAATTCGCCAAGATTGTGGGCATCATAACTCTAGGAGGGAGTAACCGAATTGAGCCAAACTTTGCTATTGGTAATATTACTTTCAGGCATAGATCGGGTTCTAATATGGACTATATCGGTCCACTCAAAATTTGGAAAAAGTATAGTTTAACAACTCCTCTCAGATCTTATTAATTTGTGATGCAGCAGGTTGCACTTGCGGCCCCTGTTACGACGTTGTAATTTTTTTTCGTGGGCAAGTCCATACTTCCTGAGATAATGACCCAAAAAGGTCCAGAAAATCCTACCGGCACCACCTAAACTGGCTAATGTGTAAAATAACCCTTTAAGAGAGAAATCGATTTAGCTCAAACTTTGTAAATTGAAAAGTAAAATTGTAATATATTTAAATTCAGAAAATTAAGTACAACATTTTTAATTATATAGTCTGTAAGGAAAATATCCATAGACTAATAAAGAAAAAAAATTATTTCCTATAGATTTGTATTAGCTCCGAATATGTACTACATCGGATCACTCCTACGGGTACACCATACCCAAAGTTTGGAAAAAAATGCACTCGTCTTGGATCATTCTGAATTTTGTTGCAACATGTAATTTTTTGCGGCCCTTTCCATCCTGGAAAAAAACCTACAGAAGTATTGTGTTAACTTTTTTTCTTCGGGTACGTGGCTGAGGGTATATTTCTGTCGGCTCAGCTGACTGATACTTTCTTACTTGTAAAGCCAAAATATAGGTTTTTTCAGAAAATTTACGCACCAAATTTTCGCCTTTGGACTCCTATTACTAGGAAGCTGTACGGAGCACACTCATGAGATATACATCGAACGACGTGGAATCGCGAGTTCTACAATCCTATAAACTAGTTTGGATTATTATCTAGTTGCACCCTCTAATTATATGAAAAATTCGAAAAACACTGAAATCAAAACTTCAAAAAGTCAGCATCGATTTTAGGGGGATGCAGTGTATATATCCATAAGTCATACACTAGAACCATGTTGCCTAAGGGGTATTGTTTAGTTCTTTCTTTGAGCACAGGTTCGAATTTTGCGTGGTTTGGCCAGAAATCAAAAAAGAACACAAAAAAACATGTTTATTTCAACACATTTTTCCCATTTTTTTATATTACCACCAACGCAGCTTCCACGAAAATTATTTGTTATGGCCCATATTATGAGATCGTGGCTAAAACACTTCAATTAATATAAATATATTCATATTTTATAAAATATATTAACAGTTCGCGACTTATTAAATTGTGAACCTCAACTTCAAAGATTGAAAAACTTTTTTGAATATTACCTATATATTTTTTGAAGAAAAAATGTATTCATCAGAACAAAAACTATTTCCCATAACAATTTCTTCATATCAATGACATGTAGCGTCCTCCAAGTCCGAACGACGTGCCGCACACTAAAACACTGCTTACACGGAAAAAAATAATTACTGCATTTCAGAAATAGTGTTCATAAAGTCTTGCCAAGGTTCAAATTTCTGCATTTTATGAACGCCTTTCAAAAAGCAAAAAAATACTGTTTTTTCTGAGAGATTGAAAAAAAAAACAATTAAGGTGAGTTTGTTGTTTTTGCTATTACTGACTAACCACCACACACCAGAGACAAATTTTGCTACTTTTATTAATTCTTTTATTTTGTATTATTGTAACTTACCGTTTCTTCTAGTGATTTTCACTATAGTTGTTATCGTCTTGTGAACATAGCAGAACAATACGAAACATATGTACATATATGTTGAGTCTATCAGCACTAGGTTGAAATATTAGATGTTGCCTTTATATTAAAGAAATAACAAATTTGTAGTTGCGAAGTATTTGACTATACGAACTTTGTTTTTTCGACACCAAACGCACTGTAGTTGTTTGGTTTGTCAGTTAACTAACAACACTGGTAGTTTAGGTATGTTGTTGTGGTGTGTATGTGTGTGGTTTGTTGATACATTGCCAATACGATGGTGAGACGACGAGACCATTCAAAAGAAAACGAGAACAAAGTTGAGAGCATTTACCAAACAAGAGAGGAAATATGAGAGCAAATAGTGGAATATCGGGAAAAATAGGAAAGTGATTTTGTATGTTTTTTACATATTTTTGAAACAATAGTGGCTTTCGGATGGAAATAAGAAACTGCACATGTATCTTATGTGAGGTGCCTGTACAGTATGAAAAAACTACATCACGAACGAAAATATGTAAAAATTCTTGATATATTTTTTTCTGTGTATAGAGGCGGTACAACATTTGTTAATATGGTGTGCTATTTTGATAAGTTTGAACAAATGAAGCCCTAATAAACATGTGT
Organism: Musca autumnalis; assembly: GCF_047663935.1. NCBI lineage: Eukaryota > Metazoa > Arthropoda > Insecta > Diptera > Muscidae > Musca > Musca autumnalis. Next base: position 253,804,283 of record NW_027411644.1, read on the forward strand.
TTTTTTGATTTCAAAAATAAAAGATTCCAACAGCTTCTCCCTTTTCAATGAATTTCCAGCGACCTCAAACCTATTTGCAAGAACTCTACTTTTTGCGAGAAATTATGCATTAGTGGAATGATATGGAAACATTCAAATTGAAAATCTAACGAGTTTTCATCCATGTTTTCAAAATATCACTGTGTGTAATTTTTTGAGTCATGGTTTATTAACAATATTCTGAAACGCAGCGGGATAGAACGCAGCGGGATAGAAGACCAAAAATAAGAAGACACGTGTCCCGGCGTTTTTCCCTATCACTTCAACTTTCTCGGTTATGGACCCCAAAGGCCTTAGACATATCTTCTAAACCGCTAAGAATTTGGGTTTACTCGAAGAAGAAAAGTTGTAGCTCTGGTCTTAAAGAATAATAAATGTGAACACATAAAATCCATCCAAACTCCCCTTCAAGGTCAAAATAGTCATGGTCAAATTTCCCTTTTAATTTTTTCTCGGATTTTAGTCTACAGATATCAAACCGATCAAAATTGAAGCAAACAACCAACTAGAAAAATGTTCCTTAGATCTTAGTTAACGTAGAAACGGTTCTTAATGGTCAACATTGCAAATCAAATACGATTTTTATCCTATTTTCTCGGTTCCTGCTCCATAGATACTAAACCGTTCAAAATTCAAGAAAACAATGGGCCACAATTATGTAGCAGAGATATCAGCAAACAACTTTCTGGAACATACGAAATGTTTATGACCGGTTCTTAAATGTAACAAGTAAAAAAGTATCAGTCGACTTGGCCGACAGAGATATACCCTCAGCCTGTGTATATTGAAACAATTTTTTCCCAAAAAACGTATGTATTTACAGGATTTTAAAAATGTTGGGCGGAACCGACAAAAATGTTGATTAGGATTAAAGAGCAAAAGTTTTGCGGAGGAAATACTTAAAGGAATGGATCGACATTGACCATCATGGAAGTGGATCTCCAGCCACTACATATGGTGCCTTAGGGGGTTTTTACACCCTTCGGGCTGTTTGCTCAAGAAGTGTGGATTTGCCGCTGAAAAAACTTTTACCATCGTAATTGAGGCAGCGAATGCAAGTTGCTTCAACAAAAATCAAAGTAATTCGATAGCAGGTCTTAAAGTGAACTTATCCGCAATTTTGTTTGGGAGGTACTGGATGAAGTAGACAAATATAGTCCATATTTGAACCTGATCTATATCTGGTATATATATTAGGATGTGAAAAGTGTGGACCAATTCGGCCACTCCCTTCAAAAGTTACCGTACGACCAATTTTTCCGAACATTTTTGAAATTTTGTGGGGGAGGTACCTGAAGGAGTGGACCGATATTGCTTATCTTCGACAAAATGTTTGGACAAAATATTACTAAGGCCAAATTTTGGATCCAATCGGCAGATAGGTTCGAGAGTTATCTTGCGCTCCAACCACCTCACTCGGAGTCATAGGGGTATTGTGCAACTTTCAGGCTATTTTCTCGGGAAGTATGGACTTGCCCCTACTTGTACCTTCGTATAGGGGACAGTGAATACAAGTTGCTAAAACAAAAATCAAAGCGATTCGAGAGCAGGTCCTAAACTGAACTTATCCGAAATTTTGTGTGGGAGGTACCCGAAGAAGTGGATCGATTGAGTCCATATTGGAACCTCATCTAAGTCTGGTAGACATTTCACGAGTTGCAAATTATGGACCAAATCGGTTACTTCCTTCAAGAGTTATCTTACGTACAAATTTTCCGAACATTTTCGAACTTTTGTGGGGGAGGTACCGGAAGGAGTGGACCGATATAGCCCATCTTCGAACTTAAACTAAGTTTGGGCAAAATATTATGAAAGCCAAAATTTGAACCGAATCGGTTCATCCCTTCGAGAGTTATCGTGCGCTCCAGCCAGCCAGACAGACGGACGGACATTGCTCAATCGACTCCAAATTGTCTGAAACACATTTCGTCCAAACATACTTGGGGTCTAAAACCATTATTTCGATGAGGCACATTTTGCCCGTATGAAAGTGTATATACCCTTCATAGCCTAAAGGCTGAGGGTATAAAAATAGCCAAAAACTTTTGAAAATATTCGATTTTTATACTTTTTACTCCGATTCCGGGTCACAGATACCGAACCACCCAAAAATTAAGGATACAGTCAACTACACAAATGTACCTAAGATTTCTATAAACAACTTTCTATAACATAAAAAGATTCTAGGAACGGTCCTTCAAGCTGAAATTCACAAAAAACTAAATTATGTTTAACGTTTCCTCCAGCTCAGGTCTGGAAATAACATATTGTCAAGGAAAGTTAAAGGTTTGTTATTTACGGACCTGAACAGGAAATAATGATCTAAAATAATCGAATTTTGGGCTTGAAGAACCATTCCTAGGATCTTATTATGTTCTAGAAAGTTGTTTATTGAAATCTTAGGTACATTTTTGTAGTTGATGCATCCTTAATTTGTTGGAGGTTCGGTATCTGTGGACCGGAATCGGAGAAAAAAGTATAAAAATCGAATATTTTCAAAAGTGTTTGGCTATTTTCCAATTTGGGAACCGGTCGTAGACATTTCGTATCTTCCAGAAAGTTGTTTGCTGATATCTTAGATACATTTTTCTGGTCCATTTTTTTTCTTAAATTTTGAACGGTTTAGTATCTATGAAGCAGGAACCGAGAAAAGAGGATAAACATTGTATTTGATTTGCAATTTTGATCATTAAGAACCGTTTCTAAGGAGTTCGTATGTTCTAGAAATTTGTTAACTAAGATCTAAGGTACATTTTTCTAGTTGGTTGTTTGCTTCAATTTTGATCGGTTTGATTGTTTGATCTGTAGACTAAAATCCGAGAAAAAATTAAAAGGGAAATTTGACAATGATGATTTTGACCTTGAAGGTGAGGTTGAATGCATTTTATGTGTTCACAATTATTATTCTTTGAGACGAGAGCTACAACTTTTCTTCTACGATTAAACCCAAATTCTTAACGGTTTAGAAGATATGAGCCTGGAAAAATAATCCCTTTTGACATCAAGACCTCAGGTTTTTGGGGGCCCATAACCGCGAAAGTTGAAGTGATAGGGAAAAACGCCGGGACACGTGTTTTCTTATTTTTGGTCTTCTATCCCGCTGCGGTGTCATAATATGGTTAATAATTTTCGTGTTGCACAGTGTATTCAATTAAATGTAAAAAAATATTATGTGTGTGAAAATAAATTGGAATTTAAATTGGAAAATTTAATTTTAGCAAAGGCGCACACCAATAACAGGGTGATTATGAGATGACATTTTAAATTTAAATTGGACAAATTTAATCACAAATTCCAATATAAGGTGACATTTTAAATTGAAATTGGACAAATTTAATCACAAATTCCAATATAAGGTGAAATATTAAATTAAAATTGGACAAATTTAATTACAAATTTTAATACGCAAATTTGCTGATGTGCATACTGCTGGAACCACTGTTCAAAAACGGTGATGGGTGCGCCGGCGGAATAATTTTTTTTGTAATCAACATCGAAAATGCCTACAGGCCATGAATGTCGGATTTTTCTATATCTGTTCAGAGGTTGGTAAACAATTATTTGATATATCCCCAAGAGAAAATTTGATGAAGTTTATATATTGTTTGGCGCACGGTGCCTCGTGCGTCGGAATCAGCATCGAAAATACCCCTAGGCCATGTATTTTGGGAAGATCAATGCTTATTAAAATCTTGGAAAAAAATTTATTTGTATGTACACCCAATGAACCTCTCGAAGTGCATTTCCTGTTGGGCCCACTGTTCTGAAACGGTGGCTCGTGCGTCCGCGGGATAATTTTTATTGGAATCAGCATCGAAAATACCTCTAGGCCATGTATTTTGGGAAGATCAAAGCTTATTAAAATCTTGGAAAAAAAAATTATTTGTATATACACCCAACTTGCAGAAATGCATATTTTGTTAGGCCCACTATTCCGAAACGGTGGCTCGTGCGTCCACGGGATAATTTTTATTGGAATCAGCATCGAAAATACCTCTAGGCCATATATTTTGGGAAGAAAGCTTATTAAAATCTTGGAAAAAATTTATTTGTATGTACACCCAATGAACCTCCCGAAGTGCATTTCCTGTTGGGCCCACTGTTCTGAAACGGTGACTCGTGCGTCCACGGGATAATTTTTATTGGAATCAGCATCAAAAATACCTCTAGGCCATGTATTTTGGGAAGATCAAAGCTTATTAAAATCTTGGAAAAAAAATAATTTGTATATACACCCAACTTGCTGACATGCATATTTTGTTAGGCCCACTGTTCTGAAACGGTGGCTCTTGCGTCCACGGGATAATTTTTATTGGAATCAGCATCGAAAATACCTCTAGGCCATGTATTTTGGGAAGATCAAAGCTTATTAAAATCTTGGAAAAAAATTTATTTGCCTGTACACCCAATGAACCTCCCGAAGTGCATTTCCTGTTGGGCCCACTGTTCTGAAACGGTGGCTCGTGCGTCCACGGGATAATTTTTATTGGAATCAGCATCAAAAATACCTCTAGGCCATGTATTTTGGGAAGATCAAAGCTTATTAAAATCTTGGAAAAAAAATAATTTGTATATACACCCAACTTGCAGACATGCATATTTTGTTAGGCCTACTGTTCTGAAACGGTGGCTCGTGCCACCGTTTAATCTTTCCAAAATATATGGCCTAGAGGTATTTTCGATGCTGATTCCAATAAAAATTATCCCGTGGACGCACGAGCCACCGTTTCAGAACAGTGGGCCCAACAGGAAATGCACTTCGGGAGGTTCATTGGGTGTACATGCAAATAAATTTTTTTCCAAGATTTTAATAAGCTTTGATCTTCCCAAAATACATGGCCTAGAGGTATTTTCGATGCTGATTCCAATAAAAATTATCCCGTGGACGCACGAGCCACCGTTTCAGAACAGTGGGCCTAACAAAATATGCATGTCTGCAAGTTGGGTGTATATACAAATAATTTTTTTCCAAGACTTTAATAAGCTTTGATCTTCCCAAAATACATGGCCTAGAGGTATTTTCGATGCTGATTCCAATAAAAATTATCCCGTGGACGCACGAGCCACCGTTTCCGAAAAGTGGGCCTAACAAAATATGCATGTCTGCAAGTTGGGTGTATATACAAATTATTTTTTTTCCAAGATTTTAATAAGCTTTAATCTTTCCAAAATATATGGCCTAGAGGTATTTTCGATGCTGATTCCAATAAAAATTATCCCGTGGACGCACGAGCCACCGTTTCAGAACAGTGGGCCCAACAGGAAATGCACTTCGGGAGGTTCATTGGGTGTATATACAAATAATTTTTTTCCAAGATTTTAATAAGCTTTGATCTTCCCAAAATACATGGCCTAGAGGTATTTTCGATGCTGATTCCAATAAAAATTATCCCGTGGACGCACGAGCCACCGTTTCAGAACAGTGAGCCTAACAAAATATGCATGTCTGCAAGTTGGGTGTATAAACAAATAATTTTTTTTCCAAGATTTTAATAAGCTTTGATCTTCCCAAAATACATGGCCTAGAGGTATTTTCGATGCTGATTCCAATAAAAATTATCCCGTGGACGCACGATCCACCGTTTCGGAATAGTGGGCCTAACAAAATATGCATGTCTGCAAGTTGGGTGTATATACAAATAATTTTTTTTCCAAGATTTTAATAAGCTTTGATCTTCCCAAAGTACATGGCCTAGAGGTATTTTCGATGCTGATTCCAATAAAAATTATCCCGTGGACGCACGAGCCACCGTTTCAGAACAGTAGGCCTAACAAAATATGCATGTCTGCAAGTTGGGTGTATATACAAATTATTTTTTTTCCAAGATTTTAATAAGCTTTGATCTTCCCAAAATACATGGCCTAGAGGTATTTTTGATGCTGATTCCAATAAAAATTATCCCGTGGACGCACGAGTCACCGTTTCAGAACAGTGGGCCCAACAGGAAATGCACTTCGGGAGGTTCATTGGGTGTACATACAAATAAATTTTTTCCAAGATTTTAATAAGCTTTGATCTTCCCAAAATATATGGCCTAGAGGTATTTTCGATGCTGATTCCAATAAAAATTATCCCGTGGACGCACGAGCCACCGTTTCGGAATAGTGGGCCTAACAAAATATGCATTTCTGCAAGTTGGGTGTATATACAAATAATTTTTTTTCCAAAATTTTAATAAGCTTTGATCTTCCCAAAATACATGGCCTAGAGGTATTTTCGATGCTGATTCCAATAAAAATTATCCCGCGGACGCACGAGCCACCGTTTCAGAACAGTGGGCCCAACAGGAAATGCACTTCGAGAGGTTCATTGGGTATACATACAAATAAATTTTTTTCCAAGATTTTAATAAGCATTGATCTTCTCAAAATACATGGCCTAGGGGTATTTTCGATGCTGATTCCGACAAAAATTATTTCATCGACGCACGAGGCACCGTTTTTGAAAAGTGGGCCAAACAATATATAAACTTCATCAAATTTTCTCTTGGGGATATATCAAATAATTGTTTACCAGCCTCTGAACAGATATAGAAAAATCCGACATTCATGGCCTGTAGGCATTTTCGATGTTGATTACAAAAAAAATTATTCCGCCGGCGCACCCATCACCGTTTTTGAACAGTGGTTCCAGCAGTATGCACATCAGCAAATTTGCGTATTAAAATTTGTAATTAAATTTGTCCAATTTTAATTTAATATTTCACCTTATATTGGAATTTGTGATTAAATTTGTCCAATTTCAATTTAAAATGTCACCTTATATTGGAATTTGTGATTAAATTTGTCCAATTTAAATTTAAAATGTCATCTCATAATCACCCTGTTATTGGTGTGCGCCTTTGCTAAAATTAAATTTTCCAATTTAAATTCCAATTTATTTTCACACACATAAAAATATTAGTTTTTTTTAAATTCCAATAATTTATAGACATTTCCTTATTTTGTTTACGTTTACCGATGACACTAACATTACAAATAAAAACAAATTTTTATGTGGTTATTGTTGAGTTGTATATGTTGTAGTATTTACTTTACCTTGTTCGTTCTACCATGCCTACATACATTATTGTATTTTAAAAACTATTTACATGACATTAAATGCTACACACGATCCACTCTAATATACATATGTATTTAAAGAACAATCATTATTGATGTAAATACACACGTAAAAATAAAACGAAATTGCACGCAAACCAGAAACTCTTATGACACGCAAAAAAATTCCTAGAACAAAAAAAAAAACAAAAGAGAAAAACAATTGAAACCATGTTCAGCACGTGTGAAAAAGAATGAATTATGTTTTGTTGTCCAAAGTTTTCCATTGCTGGGAAAATCCTAGAAAACAGAGAGGAAAAGACAACAGCTCAGCCACATGCTGTTAAAATAAATGAACTGTAGACAAATGAATGAATGTCTGCTGGTCGGTGAGGTGGATTTGACATTGAACATAGATCTGAAATACATACATACATACGTTCGTAGTTTTGCTACGTGGTAGCAAAAACAAAATATAGTTTAGAGATTTCGTGACCATATTTTTTTTACTAGAAACCACAAGTCAAACAATATGTTGTCTTACAGCATAAAAGGAAAATAAACATTAATATATTTTATGAATTTTGGAATTGTTACATGTACATGAACTGTATTGAAGGGAATAGGAACAATTAGTTTTCATTCGTTTATGAAAGTGCTAAGCTCTTCCTCTTATTGCAGGAGTAGTATATTCCAACTGATAACACTCCCTTCAAAAGAGCTCATATAGGGTGTCATCGTAGTTCTTTCCAAAACATGGATTAATATTTACAATTTTTCGAATTGAGCTTTTAAACTCCTGGCAACACATACTATTAAATTACAGCAATCACAGTTCGAAAATTTTACAACAAAAAAACTCTCGAAATACATAAAATTGGGTAATACCAGCTAGACTTAAACCTGGATATTTGTATATATGGACAGTTTATTTGCGAGTAAGTTTTCTATCTTCTGAGAACACAAAAATCCAAGTAACGACCAATTCGGTAGAAAAATGTGACTAAAATCTTCAAAAAACCTTAAATGGCGGCTACGCTTATATGGGGGCTGTACCAAAACGTGAACCTATACTGTCTGATGTTTTGCGATTTTTTTGCGTTGTACCTGTATAAATGTCTTGTACCTTTAGTGAAGACTAAATACCAAATTTCAGTTCTATGGGGGCTATATGAAGACATGAGCCTATACCGACAAATTTCTGGTGTAAAGGTTTATGCCCTCAACGAAGACTAAATACCAAATTTACACCATATCTGTGGGATATTGGAACAAAAATTTTCAAAATACCGAAATTTTAGAGAGGCACATCTACGGCGGCTGTATGAAGACGTGGAGCAATACCGAAAAATTTCAATTGAAAATTGTATAACCCCATCGAAGACTAAATACCAAATTTCTGCCGTTTCGGTGGGATATGGAGGACACAATCTTTAAAATGCATACCGAAAATCGGGATGTACCGTTCTATGGGGGCTACATAAAGAGGAGGACCTATACCGAAAAATTTATGGTGGAAAGTTTTGTACCCACATCGAAGATTAAATACCAAATTTCAGCCATCTCGGAGGGATATTGATGCCACAACCTTCAAAATACCGAAAACCCTGTGGCACTGGTCTATGGGGGCTACATGAAGGCGTGGACCTATACCGACAACTTTCAGATGGAAAGTTGTATAGCTTTAATACTCGTAAAGACTAAATACCAAAATTCAGCTATTTCCGTGTTATAATGAAGCTTACACCTTCAATATACCGAAAATCCGTAGGTACCGTTCTATGAAGGCTATACCAAAACGGGGACCGATATACCCAATTTTCTATACCAAACATCCTAGCAGTAATAAGAACGTCTATACCAAATTCCAAAGCACCTGCAGCTAACACTAAATGCGGAATATGAGGAGGTACGGTTCTATGGGGGCTATATGAAGATATGGACCTATACCGACAAATTTCACGTGGAAAGTTTTGTACCTCCAATGAAAACTAAATACCAAAATTCAGCCATTTATGTGTTAGAATGACGTTAACATTTTCAAAATACCGAAAATCGGGAGCTGCCGTGCTATGAAGGCTATACCAAACCATGGACAGATATAGCCAATTTTCAATACGAAACATCCTTGAAGTAATAGAAACTTCTATACCAAATTACAAAGCTCCATCTTAAAATTGCGATCTGTACCTTGATTTCAACAGATAGACAGACAGACGGACATGGTTATATCGACTTATAATTTTATGCTGATCAAGAATATTGTTACGAAATTAGAGGTTAACTTAATCCCGTGTAGACGGTGCTTTATTCCCCTAAACGACTTGAACCAAATAAAACGAGGATTCGTTTCAGATAACGATTCTACAATGATTTATTGACGTTATTCACTTCAATTATTCACGCATATATAGTCCGGTCAAAATAGACATTGAAATAGCAAAAATTCCCACAAAGCTGAATTTTGGTGGAGAGGTCAAAATTTAAGGGTTTTTAGGTTTTCGGATTTATTTTTTGATCTAATCAAAAAGTGACTAAAGTAAATATTGTAGACAGAAAAATTATCTACAAGTTTGACCCTTATAATTTTTTTCTTAGAAGGAACCATTCTTGAGATAGAGCTGTTCTAAAAAACACATGATTTTTATGCACTTATAAGGGAAATATGCATATATTCAGACGAACCGGCTAAAATAAGCGAAGTAATCGGGTCTGTCCCCCAAAAAAATATATATTTCCTTGAAGAGCGAAATTATAGCTATCTTCTAAAAAAAATTCCAACAAAATCGGAGTGTGTATAGTAGAGTTATTCAATGTTAGAGTCATTTTATGCAAAAATAGCCTATTTAACCCACATGTATAATCGAAAGCCCAACGGGAACGACCCCAACGAAAACTCTCCGATTTTTTTCAAATTTTGTCCGAAGGTAGGGTTTGTTGCGCTGATTACGGAAATGTATAATTTTCAATGGTTGCGGATCCGGTTCGACGGTTATTAGACCCAAAAGGCCAAATTTTAAAACCGCGTTTGAAAGCTTACGGAAGTATCTAACACATAGTGTCGTTACTTTAACCGGTTCGCCTCATAATGTACTTACGCGGCTAATTTTTTATTTGACTTTAGATCGAGATATCTCGAAAATGGTAAGACTTTTTTAAGAATCATAAAGACCAATCTTGTAGACAATTATTGATTCTACAACTTTTACTTTAGCGAGCTTTTGCTTAGTATTGCCGTTTTTGAGAAAAATTAAAAAAACTGAATAATGCCTCCAAAAATGACCTTTGACCCCGAATAACTTGTTTTGAGCACATGGGATCGATGGGGACTTTTAGGACGTTGCTTCTAATGGCCAACCCTAGCTCTCCACCAAAATTCAGCTTTGTGGGAATTTTTGCTATTTCCCCCTTATACGCATGTCTATTTTGATCGGACTAATGCCGAAAATCTTTATTCGATGTATATAAATATTTTTATCGCACTTTTCCATAAAAGTGGTGCAGTGGGCTTTATTATTTTACTGTCAAACCCAAACAACACATTGTACCCGAAAAACATAGTCCTTCTTATATTGCAAGAATACCACTTGGATAGGGTTTTTGAAACATTAGGACCATTGGCAAGAGAAATATGGAGGATAAAATTATAGGGTTTTAACAAAACAACAATTACAAAAAACTTGTTTGTGAGAGGTGTATAAAAGAGTGACCTTAAATGGTTGGCGCACATCCCACTTTCTCATTTTTATAACCTCTGTCTTCAGGCTAGAAAGGGTATATACACTTTCATACGGGCAAAATGTGCCTCATCGAAATATTGGTTTTAGACCCCAAGTATGTTTGGACGACATGTGTTTCAGACAATTTGGAGTCGATTTAGCAATGTCTGTCTGTCTGGCTGGTTGGTGCGCACGATAACTCTCAAACGGATGAGCCGATTTGGTCCAAAATTTGGCTATCGTAACATTTTGTCTAAACTTAGTTTAAGTTCGAAGATGGGCCATATCGGTCTACTCCTTCAGGTACCTCCCCCACAAAAGTTCGAAAATGTTCGGAAAATTTGAAGGGAGTAACCGATTTAGTCCATACTTTGCACATTGTGAAATGTGTAAAAGATTTAGATAAGGTTTAAATATGGACTCAATCGGTCCACTCCTTCGAGTACCACCCACACAAAATTTCGGAAAAGTTCAGTTTAGGGCCTGCTCTCAAATCGCTTTGATTTTTGTTGTAACAACTTATATTCACTGCCCCCCATACGACGGTACAAGTTTCATCAGGGGCAAGTCCATACTTCCTGAGAAAATAGCCTGAAAGGTGCAAAAACCCCCTATGACACCGTGTGTAGTGCTAAGATAACATTCCAACGTTTCGGTCCAAAATGTGGCCTTTGTAATATTTTGTGCAAACTTAGTTTAAGTTCGAAGATAAGCCATATCGGTCCACTCCTTCAGGCACCTCCCCCACAAAAGTTCAAAAATGTTCGGAAAACTTGTGCGTACGAAAACTTTTTATGGGTGTGACAGATTTGGTGCATACTTTACATATCCTAATATATCTACCAGGTATAGGTCAGGTTCGAATATGGACTATATTTGTCCACTCCGTCGGGTACCTCCCACACACATTTTTCGATAAATTCACTTTAAGACCTGCTCTCGGATCACTTTGATTTTTGTTGAAGCAACTTGCATTCGCTTGGGTGACGTAGGGGATGGAAGATATCAAGGAATGGTCCTGACCGGTGTTAACATGGCAAAGCCAAGGATTTATCTTGTTCCCCCTTTCATCTCAAGTGGACACTGACCTCCCGGTGCTGTCACCTGGGAAACTGCCTTTAACACCCGTTAAAGGTAGTGAGCTACCATGTGCCACGCGTTCGCCCATATGAACGTTAAAAACTTGGGTTTGGGCGTCGAGTTAGTAACCCTCTCCTAGAAAAAACAGCCTACTATGAAAAAACGAAAGAAAAGAAAAACAACCCCCTCTAAAGTTGACGAACCCCGCAAACGTTTTAAGGACCATGATCTGCGAATCTGCACCTGGAATGTTCGCACTCTTTATAGAGAAGGTGCAGACGTACTTGAAAAGTACAAGGCCGATATTACTGCCATACAGGAAATACGATGGATTGGGAAAGGCGTCACAACAACACCTAAAGGTGACGCACTGCATTATAGCTGCCATAACGTAAAGCATGAGTTTGGTTGCGGATTCGTAGTTAGTCGGAGACTAAAACATCTGGTATCCGGCTTCACCCCAGTGAATGAAAGACTTGCTGCAATTCGAATAAAAGCTAAATTCTTCAACATCAGCTTTATTTGCGCTCATGCTCCCACTGAAGAAAAGGACGAACAGACCAAAGATATATTTTACGAGGGCTTAGAAGAAACTTATGACCGTTGCCCTGCCCATGACATTAAAATCATTCTTGGCGATTTTAATGCCAGAATTGGAAAGGAGAATATCTTTGGCCCAACAGTCGGGAAATTCAGTCTCCACAGTGAAACATCTGACAATGGTATGAGGCTGATGGACTTTGCAACTGCAAAAAACATTGTAGTTAGCAGTACCAGATTTAATCATCTCGATATTCATAAGGGCACCTGGCTGTCTCCAGATCAAAGAACAAGTAATCAAATTGATCATGTTGTGATAGATGGAAGACATTCATCGAGCGTTTTGGATGTACGATCGTTCCGAGGCGCAAACATTGATTCGGACCACTACCTTGTTGCAGCATAGGTACGTACCCGTCTAAACGTTGAAAATAAAGCACGAACAGACACAACGCGGAAGTTGGACATCGATAGGCTGCAAATACAACAGATAGCCACAGCATATTCCACTCAACTAGCCCAATTGCTTAACGCGAGCACTCCTTGTCCCGATAACATAACAACAAAATGGCAAAATATTGCCCACTCCATGCAAACAGCCGCAAAATCCATACTTGGATTCCAGAGACCTCCACAAAGGAATTCATGGTATAACCAGGAGTGCCGTGCTGCTACCGAAGAGAAAAATGCGGCATATAGAGCTACTTTACAATCAGTAGCAACGCGTAGCGCACGAGAGAGATATCGGGAGAAAAGGAGAGAAGAGAAACGTATTTTCCGCAAGAAAAAGAGAGAAATGGAAAAGCGGGAGTGTGAAAAAATCAAGATGTACAGGAGCAAGGAATGAAGTCCGAAAATTCTACCAAAGAGTGAAACATTAAACAGAGGGCTTTGGTACGGGCACATCCTCCTGTAGAGACCAGCAAGGTAATCTGATAACAGATACAGATAGCGTGCTTAGGATATGGAAGGAACATTTATCCAATCTGCTGGTATCCAATAGTAGCGAAGACGATGATACCACAGATCCAATCCCAGAAGATGGTATAGAATGTATACCGCCCGGCCAAGATGAGGTAAAAACAGCAATCAACCGGCTGAAGAATAATAAAGCAGCAGGAGCCGATGGCTTACCAGCCGAGCTGTTTAAAACCGGAGGCGACGCGCTGATAAGGTGTGTGCATCAGCTGGTTAGCACCATCTGGCAGGAAGAACGCGTATCCGACGATTGGCACCTGAGCATCCTATGTCCCGTCCACAAGAAAGGAGATAAGATGCTCCAACTATAGGGGCATAAGTCTTCTCCCTGTTGCCTATAAGATAGTGTCAGGGATATTGTGCGAACGACTAAAGCCAATGGTCAACGAAATAATTGGACCATACCAATGCGGCTTTAGACCTGGAAAGTCCACCATTGACCAGATATTTACCCTGCAGCATATCCTGGAGAAGACCCAAGAGATGCAGATCGACACCTACCACTTTTTGTCGATTATAAAGCAGCCTTCGACAGCCCGCAGCGTTCAAAGGTATTCCAAGCCATGTCTGAATTTCACGGTGTGCCTTAACCAAATTTAAATGGAAGGTGCTTACACCTGGGAAGTTTTTGCAGATTCTGAAACTAGAATACTCATGGATGAGAAATATGAAGAAACAAAAAAAATCGCCGGAGGGATTTTCAAATAAATCGCGATTTAAGTTAACATTTTTATGTAAATAGGCCTTAGGAAAATGTTGTAGCTGTGAAAATTCTCCACAAGATTGACCTATATGATATTTTCGTAGGTTTTACCGTTTTTGAGATATAGAAGTTCAAATTGAGATAATGCACTGACTGTATCCCCTCCTCCTTATAAAACAATATCATGCTCAGTGCGCCTTAACCAACTTTTGATGAAAACCGCTTACACATGGGAAGATTTCGCTGATTCTGAAAGAGCAATGTTCATAGATAAGAAAAAAATCAGAAAAAATCGCCAGAGGGATTTTTAAATAAATCGCGATAAAAATTCACAATTTTAGGGTTTTTTTAGGTTTTCACGATTTTGCTTGGAAACCGCAAGAAATGAGTCTGAAGAAAATGTTGTGGCTGTGAAAATTCTCTACAAGACTGACAGTTAGGTTTTTTCGTAGGTTTTACCATTTTGAGATATAGAGGTTCAGTTCCAATTTTTAGGTTTTTATCTTAAGTCTTCAAGATTTTGCTTGGAAACCGCAAGTCATATCAAAATGGGACTAAGGAAAATGTTGAAGCTCTGAAAATTCTCTACAAGATTGGATTTAATTTTTCCTAGGTTTTACCATTTTCAAGATATATAAGTTTAATTTGGGAAATTGCAGTAATGACATTGTTTTATAAGGAGGCGATACAGTCAGTGCACTGTCTCAATTTGAACTTCTATATCATAAAAACGGTAAAACCTACTAAAATATCATAAAGGCCAATCTTGTGGAGAATTTTCACAGCTACAAAATTTTCTTTAGGCCTATTTACATAGGACTCGCGGTTTCAAAGCAAAATCGTGAAAACCTAAAGAACCACTAAAAATGTTAATTTAAATCGCGATTTATTTAAAAATCCCTCCGGCGATTTTTTTTGTTTCTTGATATTTCTCATCTATGAGCATTCTAGTTTCAGAATCTGCAAAAACTTCCCAGGTGTAAGCACCTTCCATTTAAAATTAATTAAGACGCACCGTGATTTGGTATCCCCGCAAAGCTCATCCGGCTTTGCAAAATGACTTTAACTGACACGAGGTCCTCAGTTAAAATAGGAAAGAACCTCTCCGAAGAGATTGGTACCAAAAGAGGTTTCAGACAAGGAGACAGCCTTTCGTGTGATCTCTTTAACATCCTGCTGGAAAAGGTTATACGAGAGGCGAACGTCAAAAGAAGCGGCACAATCTACACCAATAGTCACATGTTACGTGCTTATGCTGATGATATAGACATCATGGGCCGATCAGTAAAAGAAGTAACTGATACCTTTATGAAGGTCGAAGGAGAATCTGCTAAAGTGGGTCTGGCGGTAAACGGTGAAAAGACCAAGTTGATGGTGTCGACGCGCAATGCGTCCATTGAGCTCGGACCGACTGTGGAAGTTGGTTCCTATAATATTGAGGTAGTAAAAGTCTTCGTCTACCTCGGCACATCCGTAAACACAACAAACGACATTAGTTGTGAAATAAAAAGAAGAATTGTATTGGCCAACAGATGCTACTTTGGTTTAAGTAAGCAGTTTAAAAACAAAACCACATCTCGTCAAACAAAAATAATGCTCTACAAAACACTGATACTACCTGTGCTGATGTATGGCTCCGAAGCCTGGGTACTTGCGCAAGCAGACATGGCAGTGCTTGGTGTGTTTGAGAGAAAAATTCTTCGAAAGATCTACGGACCAATCTGCTTGACGGTTAACATCGACGTCGCATGAACCACGAGCTGTATCTGCTATACAAAGACATCAATATTGTTAAACGTATCGAGATGCAGTGATTGCGTTGGCTAGGCCATATCATAAGAATGAGCGATGATGGACCCGCTAAAAAGGCGTATAAATACGGACCGCTTGGCGGTGCACGCAGAATTGGCAGGCGGCCATGGAATAGATGGCGCAAACAAGTGGATGATGAGATGAAAAGGCGCGGTATTTCAGAGTGCGAAGCAACAAATAGAGAGAATTGGAGATCTTTTCTTAGTTCGGTCTATGGAACAAATGTTCTGTAATGGGCCAGCTAAGTAAGTAAGTAATACTAAAACGTCAACCTATAATGTCTAATTTGTTGCAAGGGATGTTTTGTACCTGTATAAATGTCTTGTACATTTAGCGAAGACTACATGCCAAAATGCCGAAAATCGGGAGGTACCGTTCTATGGGGGTATATAAAGATGGGAACCTATACCGACAAATTTCTGGTGGGAAGTTTTGTACCCCCAAGAAGACGAAATGCCAAATATCAATTGTTTCCGTGGGATATTGCGGCTATAACATTCAAATTACCGAAAATCACAATTTTAATATTTTGCAGTTCTTACTTTAATGACAAATAGCTCTGCTTCTATTTGGTGTATTAAAGACATGTAAAATGCCAATCAAGAAGACCAGTAAACCCTTCAATCAGTACCAAGTAGATGTCGACAGTAGTCAAATATAAAATTAAGTATTAATAATTTTGGTACAGTTCGCCTTAAGTCATTTGGTATAAAAGCCAGATAGGTGAAAACTTTAGTATCTCCCGAAAGGAAATGTTTACGAGTGAAAAGCTTATGCACAGGGGTAGTGGTGTAAAGTATCACTAGTCGGCCCGTTCCGACTATAGCCTTTGCTCACTTGTTTTTGGTTTGTATTTTTATAGTTTAGTTATTGGGGTTCGAACATTTAAATTTATAAAAAATATAAATAACACAAAACAAGACCCCAGCCTATGTGGATTGAAATATTTGTCCCCCAAAAAAAACGTATATATTTAGGTGGGTTTTCAAAATGTTGGACGTATGAACCGACAAAAGTATGGATAAGATTAAAGCTCACAAATTTGCAGGGATATCTATAGATAAGGCTTTTTATCACACTAGCCTACGAAAAACATAATATCACTGTAAACCTTCGGAAAAATGTCCAAAGGATCCTCGAACAGACCCTTAACAACACAAAAATGTTGAACATTTGTGTGGGTGGTGTGGTGAACAAAAAATAAGTTTCGACAATATTTAGAGATCCAAAGTTTGGATCGGTTGCTACGTCTATGAGAAATCGCGCGTATCATATTTTCGAACTTTTGTGGGGGAGGTATCGGAAGGATTGGACCTATGAGCACCACCTTCGAATTTCATCTAATATTCGAAGAAATATTACAATATCCAAGTATTCGGTTCGAGCTCTACAGTCACTACATATGGTGCCATAGGGGTCTTTTACAACTTTCGGGCTGTTTTCTCAAGAAGTATAGACTTGTCTATGAACAAACTTTTACTGTCGTAATTGAGGCAGCAAATGCAAGTTGCTTCAACAAAAATCAAAGTGATTCGAGAGCAAGTCTTAAAGTGAAAGTATAGAAATTTTTGTGTTGGAGGAACCCGAAGGAGTGGACAAATATAGTCCATATTCGAACCTGATCTATATCTGGTACATATATAAGAATGTGTAAAGAATGACCAAATTGGTCTCTTCCATCAAGAGTTATCGTGCGCACAATTTTTCCGAACATTTTTGAACT
This sequence comes from Musca autumnalis, assembly GCF_047663935.1. NCBI lineage: Eukaryota > Metazoa > Arthropoda > Insecta > Diptera > Muscidae > Musca > Musca autumnalis. Next base: position 253,821,918 of record NW_027411644.1, read on the forward strand.
TTTGTGGGGGAGGTACCGGAAGGAGTGGACCGATATAGCCAATCTTCGAACTTAAACTAAGTTTGGGCAAAATATTACGAAAGCCAAATTTTGAACCGAATCGGTTGATCCATTCGAGAGTTATGGTGCGCTCCAGCCAGACAGACAGACGGGCGGACATGGCTAAATCAACTCCAAATTGTCTAAAACACATTTTGTCCAAACATACTTGGTGCCTAAAACCACTATTTCGATGAGGCACATTTTGCCATATGAAAATGCATATACATAAATACCCTCGTTACCATAAATGCTGAGGGTATAAAAACTCTTATTTTGATGAAAAATAGTAAAAAAATTCAAAATTTTAACTTTGACCTTGAAATCCTCTGCAGCTGCTAAACCAAATTTGACCGTTGCTAAACCAAATTTGTCCGTTTTTTATTTATCCGTTCAAAAGTTAAGTCAATAAATCGCGGTACGGATACTAAAGCAATTTAATGGTCCAAAGCATAAATCTTATTTATTTAGAATGTGGATGTTATACAAAGAAACAAGGTCATTGACACCAAGACCCAAAATCCAGATATTAACCTCATCGAACACTTATGGATCCACCTTAAGATAAAGTTATGGAAAAAGGTTGCACACAAATGGGAGCTACTTGAACTACACATATAAAGGAGCTGCGGAATGAGTGAGTGACTGGTCAAAGACCTGAAACTACATCATGGTATCGATCTGGCAACTGTTTAACTACATTCGCTCGTTTGTTTGTGCTGTATCTGTCAGAACACTCACGCAATGAAATTGTCATTTAAGTCCAGTCCGGTGGAAGTCCTTAATCTAAACGTACAATTAGGCCATACGGCTTAGCTGCCGTGTTTTATGGATCCTTTAGATAACACCTTTGGAATACGCCTCAACATTCATACTATTTTTTTTTCAATTTAGAAACACTGTGTATAATAATTAGAATATTTTTTTAAAGGTAAAATGGTTTATTGTTTTTTCTTTATAACTCGACTTCATTGAACTATTTTATTGCTTACAACAATAAAATAAATTTTAATCGAAATTCATTTTAATTTTACACATGAACACTTCAATAGCTATTGATATTATAAATAGTAATAATAAATAACACTGGTCAACATGATATTTTTCTTCCGACTTTTCTCCTGTTTCTAACTCAAATTGGCGAGTTATTTTCAAACCGGGAAGCTGTTATCCTCTACCAGCTCTTGTTTTCGAGATATACATCTGGGATGTTGCCCAGTTAAAAAATAATTATGTCAAATGGGGTGTAATATCCGTGATTTAGGCCATTGTCTTGAAAATACCATGATAAATGCTAGTTTTAGGTTTAAAAAATTACACATAATTTACGCTAACAAAAATCTGGATAAAATACTAAAATAGCCCTGGGCTATATATCGAAATCAAAATCTGATAAAGAATAAATGGATGAAACAATAACCTTTTTTCATTTTGTTGACTAGTGTAATATATGCATCTCTCTTTGCCACAATTTCAACACGTTCTATGAAATATGTAGATCTACGTACGAATGTATTTACACTTAAGTACAGTGAGCTTCAAAATAAAGTTTACACTCAATTTTAAAATTACTTTGATTTTTTAAGTAAAATAAACAGTTTTAAGTATAATAAAGAGTAAATAAACCAAAATTTAAGGCATAAAAGAGAAGTTTATGTTTTAAGAACATGTAAGGAGAGTTTATAATGTATTATTTAGCATGTCTGAAATTACCTTTTGAAACATTTCTTTGCCTTGTCGAAGGGTAGGGGCAAAAGTTTCTCAGTAAAAACCTATGGCATTTCGTCCATTGATCACTCAAAAGCTTAAGATCAAAAGCATTTGATATTACACTCCAAAAATGATCCTTTCTTAAGTTTTTTAAAGTACAAACTTTTTCTTACATCTTCGAATATTTAACATTAATATTATTTTACAAATTACTATAATATTAATTATTAATATCAGTGAAATAATGCAATTTAAATTTACGTATGGAGTTAATTTTAACGCTCACTCTATGCGCACACATCTGTTTGGTTTTTTTTTTTTTTTTTTTTTTTGTAGAGACATGCATGAAATCTGTAATTTTTGTCCATGACCAGTACGAATTCTCATTGTGTAAATGGAAAACAAAACACAGAAAAAAATAAATGCCCACTTGCTTTTTGCAAAACAAATCAAGACAGCTGAAATACGTTCATTCATTAAAAACGCTAAATCTTTAGCAGACTTGTAAATTTCTTGCTAAATGTTTCTCTCGACAAACTAATATAAATACACGCAAAACATAAAAGACTTTCAGAGTGCCCGCTACTTCGTATGCGTTAAATATACAACACAAATAAACAATATATAATATAGAATGGTGGAAACATTTTGTGTACTAATACGTACCACTTTAGTTCGATTTCGCTACACATCAAGAGCAATTAACATTTTTTGAGATATTTTAATTGAGGTTCTCAGCGCAAATACGGCCTAACCCAACAACCGCCATCCTTATTTCCAGCTCTATCTGTTCCCCCCAAAACAATTATAGAACTATTTAGTACTTTACATGTAAATACATAAATACGAACCTCCTCCTATTATTTTAAAATTCCCTTTACACAATAACAAATTGTACCAAATCCTGTGCCATTTACAACTTTTCGTATATTTACGGCACATATTTCTTAAATCGGACGTTATAAGCAAATGACAACAGTAAACTTAATTCCAAATCTCACGAATCCAGATCTATCCGTTCATCCAATACAAAATTGTACCATACATGGAGCCATTTCGTACCCCTAAGTGTACCTAATTCCACATTTTAGGATTCGAGCGCTATAATTTCACCCAAATCCTAATTGTACAAAATGTAGTACTTTTTGTAAGCATAAGTACGCATTTCCAAAACTAACCCCAACAGTAATATTAACTCCAAAATTCAAGATTCCAGCTCTAACCGTTCGCTCAAATCCAAGTTGTACCAAATATAGTACCGTTTAGTACTTTTCGTACATATAAGTACGAATTTCCAAAACTTCCTCAATCCTACACCCCAACAGTAATCTTAATTCCAAACTTCAAGATTCCAGCTCTAGCCGTTCGCTCAAATCCAAATTGAACCAAATTTAGTACTTTTCGTACTCATAAGTACGAATTTCCAAAACTATTTCCATATCTCAATCCTACACTCCAACAGTAATCTTAATTCCAAATTTCTTGATTCCAACTCTATCCGTTCGCTCAAATCCAAATTGTACCAAATTTAGTACTTTTCCTACCCATAACTAAAAATTTCGAAAATTTTATCAATCCTCAGTTCAACAGGTATTTTAATGCCAAACATGAGGATGGTAGCTACATCAGATCACCGAAATCCAAATTGTATCAAATTTAGTACCATTTAGTACTTTTCGTACCCATAAGTACAAATTTTTCAAAACTTCCTCAGTGCTATGTTCAAACAATAAGCTTAAATCCGAATTTCAGGATTCCAGATATATCCGATAACTCAAATCCAAATTTGGTACAATTTAGTACTATTCGTATCCATAGTACGAATTTCTAAACATACCTCTATCAACACTCCAACATCAATTTTAATTCCGAATTTCACGATTCCAAATGTATCCTATCACTGAAACCCAATTTTACCAAATTTAGTACTTTTCCTACCCATAACTTCAAATTTCCAAAAACTTTATCAATTACACTCCAACAGTACTCCTTATTCCAAATCTCGGGTTTCCAGCTATATCCGATCCAAATTGTACCAAATTCGATACCATTTAGTACTTTTCGTATACAAAGTACGAATTTCGAAACCTTCCTCTTTCAACACTCCAACAGTAATCGTAATTCCGAATTTTAGGATTCCAAATGTATCACATAAATTAAAATTTGGTACCATTTAGAACTTATCGTACCCATAACTAAAAATTTCAAAAACTTCATCAATCCTACTTACCAACAGTAATCCTTATTCCGAATCTCGGGATTCCAGCTGTATCCGATCACCCAAATCCAAATTGTACCAGATTTGGTACCATTTAGTACTTTTCGTACACATAAGTACAAATTTTCAAAACTACCTCAGTGCTATGTTCAAACAATAAGCTTAATTCCGAATTTCAGAATTCCAGATACATCCGATAACTCAAATCCAAATTTGGTACCATTTAGTACTATTCGTATTCAAAGTACGAATTTCCAAACCTACCTCTATCGACACTCCAACAGCAATTTTTATTCCGAATTTCACGATTCCAAATGCATCCCATCATTGAAATCTAAATTGTACCAAATTTAGTACTATTTAGTACTTTTCCAACCCATAACTAAAAATTTCCCAAACCTTTTTAAACCTACACTCCAATAGTACTCCTTATTCCAAATCTCAGAATTTCAGCTATATTCGTTCACCCAAATCCAAATTGTACCAAATTTGGTACTATTTAGTACTATTCGTACCCAAGAGTACGAATATCCACTACTACCTCAATCCTACACGCCAACAGTAATCTTAATTCCAAATTTCAGAATTACAGCTGCATCAGATTACCGTAATCTAAATTGTACCAAATTTAGTACCATTTAGTACTTTTTGTTCCCATAGGTCCGAATTTCCAAACCTACCTCTATCCAGCACTCCAAAAGTAATCTTAATTTCGAATTTCAGGATTCCAAATGTATCTGATCACCCAAATCCAAATCGTACCAAATTTGGTACCATTTAGTACTTTTCGTTCCCATAAATACGAATTTCCAAAAGTATCCCAATCCCACACTCCAATAGTAATCTTAATTCCAAATTTCACTATTCCAGCTCTATCCGATCACTTAAATTCATATTGTACCAAATTTGGTACCATTTAGTACTTTTCGTACCCAAAAGTACGAATTTCCAAAGTACTTCTATCCTACACCCCGACTGTAATCCTAATTCTAAATTTCAGGATTCCAGCTCCATCCGTTCCCCCAAATCCAAATTGTACCTTATTTGGTACTATTTAGTACCTTTCGTACTCATATGTACGAATTTCGAAAACTACCTCCCTATCTCAAACCTACGCTCCAACAGTAATAGTAATTCCAAATTTCAGAATTCCAACCTTATCGGTTCGCCCAAATTCAAATTGTACCAAATTTAGTACCATTTAGTACTATTCGTACACATGAGTACACATTTTCAAAACCACCTCCTTATATCAACTCATCTTCTAAACCTTGATTTTCATTCCAAATTTCAAGATTTTAACTCTATCCGTTCACGTAATAATAAAAAAAGTACTAAATTTAGTAACTTTTAGTACTTTTCGTACACTTATAGTTCGAATTTCCAAAAACCATTTGGTACACCTTTCTAACTATCCATCAGTGAACCTCATTCCAAATTTCAGAATTCTAGCTCTTCGCGTTTGCCTAATACAAAGGGTACCATATTTAGTACCTTTTAGTACTTTTAGTACAGTTCTAGTTCGAATTTCCAAAAACCCAGCCTTATCTGACACCTTCGGACCAAGATTGTCCCTCACCCAAAATTTCAAGATCCTAGCTTTAGCCGTTTAGTCTGGGCGTTGATTATCAGTCAGTCAGTCAGTCAGTGAGTCAGTGAGTCAGTGAATCAGTGAGTCAGTGAGTCATCATTACTGAACTCTTTTATAAGTATAGATAAATAAGCCGGCAATGTTGCCATCGAATGGAATTTTTTAAGATACTGTTTAAAAAGATTGATAGATATTTAAAGACTATATTGTTACGAAAATGACTGGAGTATTTAAGTTATTTTGCAAGAATTTCTATTAATTTATGAATTTGAATTGTAACGTAAAATTTTATTTAGCATTTAGCTTATTTGTATCAGTTTTGCAACAACAACTATTGTTTGGAGTTTCCTGCAATCATGAAATTATTGTTTAGTCGTAATTTACACTGTTTAGTTAGTCCTTGTTTTTTTGAATTATCTCTTTCTGTCTTTATTTGTTTTGTGCATTCAGTTGTACCTTGCATTGTGACGTCATTCTGCCCATGCGTATTTATTACCGCAGCCCCATTAGTTGTTTACATAAATGTGTCTGTTTGTATACGAGTATGTGTGTATGTATGTGCATCTGGATATCGTTTGAACATTGTAGAACCTACCAGATGAAGGATGCTAGAACCGTCTATGCATATGCAAGTGGGCATAAAAACGCGCGCGTTTCGGTTTGGCATTTGACTTTTAAATCGTTCCGCGAATTAAAATTGTCACTGTCATTGTAAGTAAGTGACGTAGGGGATTGAAGATACCAAGGAACGGTTCTTACCGGTTTTAACATGGCAAAGCCCAGGATTTATCTTGGTCCCTCTTTCATCTCAAGTGGACACTGACCTCCCCGTGGTGTCACCTGGGGAACTGCCTTTAACACCCGTTAAAGGTAGTGAGCTAACATGTGCCGCGCGTTCACCCATAAGAACGTTAAAAACTTGGGTTTGGGCGTCGGGTTAGTAACCCTCCCCTAGAAAAAAACAGCCTACTATGAAAAAACGAAAGAAAAGAAAAACAAACCCCTCTAAAGTTGACGAACCCCGCAAACGTTTTAAGGACCATGATCTGCGAATCTGCACCTGGAATGTTCGCACTCTTTATAGAGAAGGTGCAGTCTTCGCATTGGCAGACGTACTTGGAAAGTACAAAGCCGATATTACTGCCATACAGGAAGTACGATGGACTGGGAAAGATGTCACAACAACACCTAAAGGTGACGCACTGTATTATAGCTGCCATGACACAAAGCATGAGTTTGGTTGCGGTTTTGTAGTTGGTCGGAGGTTAAAACATCTGGTCTCCAGCTTCACCCCAGTGAATGAAAGACTTGCTACAATTCGATTTAAAGCAAAATTCTTCAACATCAGCTTTATCTGCGCTCATGCCCCAACCGAAGACAAGGACGAACAGACCAAAGATATATTCTACGAGAGCTTAGAAGAAACATATGACCGTTGTCCTGCCCATGACATTAAAATTGTTCTAGGCGATTTTAATGCCAAAATTGGAAAGGAGAATATCTTTGGACAAACAGTTGGGAAATTCAGTCTACATAGTGAAACATCAGACAATGGAATGAGGCTGATAGACTTCGCAGCGGCAAAAAACATGGTAGTTAGCAGTACCAGATTTAAGCATCTCGATATTCATAAGGGCACTTGGCTGTCTCCAGACCAAAGAACAATAAATCAAATTGATCACGTTGTGATAGATGGAAGACATTCATCGAGCGTGTTGGATGTACTATCGTTCCGAGGAGCAAACATAGATTCGGACCATTACCTCGTTGCAGCAAAGGTACGTACCCGTCTAAACGTTGCAAATAAAGCACGGACAGACACAACACGAAAGTTGGACATCGCCAAGCTGCAAACACAACAGATAGCCACAGCATATTCCACTCAACTGACCCAATTGCTTAATGATAGCGCTTCTCGTCCCGATAACATATCAGCACAATGGCAAAATATTGCCCACTCCATGCAAACAGCCGCAAAATCAGTACTTGGATACCAGAGACCTCCACCAAAGAATCCGTGGTATGACCAGGAGTGCCGTGCTGCTACCGAAGAAAAAAATGCGGCATATAGGGCTACTTTACAATCAGTAGCAACGCGTAGCGCACGAGAGAGGTATCGGGAGAAAAGGAGAGAGGAGAAACGTCTTTTCCGCAGGAAAAAGAGAGAAATGGAAAAGAGGGAGTGTGAACAAATGGAGATGTACAGGAGACAGAACGAAGTCCGAAAATTCTACCAAAGAGTGAAGCATCAAACTGATGGCTTTGGTACAGGAATATCGTCCTGTAGAGATCAACAAGGTAATTTGGTAACTGATACAGATAGTGTGCTCAGGATATGGAAAGAACATTTTTCCAAACTGTTGGTATCCGATAGCAGTGAAGACGGCGAAGATACCACAGATCCAATCCCAGATGATGGTATTGAATGTATACCGCCCAGCCAAGATGAGGTAAGGACAGCAATAAACCGGCTGAAGAATAATAAGGCGGCAGGAGCAGATGGCCTACCAGCCGAGCTGTTCAAAACCGGAGGCGACACGCTGATAAGGTGTATGCATCAGCTAGTTAGCACCATCTGGCAGGAAGAACGCGTACCCGACGATTGGAACGTGAGCATCCTATGTCCAGTCCACAAGAAGGGTGATAAGACTGTGTGCTCCAATTATAGGGGCATAAGTCTGCTCCCTATTGCATATATGATAGTATCTGGCATATTGTGTGAGAGACTAAAGCCTATGGTCAATGAAATTATTGGACCCTATCAGTGCGGCTTTAGACCTGGCAAATCCACCATTGACCAGATATTTACCTTGAGACAAATCCTGGAAAAGACCCAAGAAATGCAGATCGACACCTTCCATCTTTTCGTCGATTATAAAGCAGCATTCGACAGCCCTATACGTTCAAAGGTGTTCCAAGCCATGTCTGATTTTGGTATTCCTGCAAAGCTCATTCGACTTTGTAGAATGACATTAACTGAGACGAGATCCTCAGTTAAAATTGGAAAGAACCTCTCCGAAGAGTTTACTACCAAAAGAGGTTTCAGACAAGGAGACGGCCTGTCGTGTGATCTATTCAACATCCTGCTGGAAAAGGTCATACGAGACGCGAAGGTCAAAAGAAATGGAACGATATACACGAACAGCCACATGTTACTGGCTTATGCCGACGACATTGACATCATGGGTCGATCGGTAAAGGAAGTAACTGACACCTTTGCAAAAGTCGAAAGAGAATCTGCTAAAGTTGGTCTGGCAGTAAACGGCGTAAAAACCAAGTTGATGGTATCGACGCGTAATATGTCCATAAACACCGCACCATCTGTGAATGTTGGTACCTATAATTTTGAGGTAGTAAAGGACTTCGTCTACCTCGGCACCGCCATAAACACAACAAATAACATCAGTTGTGAAATACGAAGAAGAATAGTGTTGGCTAACAGATGCTACTTTGGGCTGAGTAAGCAGTTTAGGAATAAAGCCACCTCTCGTCAAACAAAAATAACACTGTACAAAACACTGATACTACCCGTGCTAATGTATGGTTCCGAAGCATGGGTACTTGCTCAAGCAGATAAGGCAGTGCTTTGTGTGTTTGAGAGAAAAATTCTTCGAAAGATCTACGGGCCAATCTGTGTTGACGGCGAATATCGGCGTCGTATGAACATCGAGCTGTATCAACTATACAATGACATCAATATAGTTGAACGAATCGAGATACAACGATTGCGATGGCTAGGCCATGTTATAAGAATGAGTGATGATGAACCCGCTAAAAAGGCGTATAAATACGGGCCGCAGATCTGGAAGGCCAGATCTGGAAGGCCAAAGCTTCGTTGGAGCGAACAAGTGAAACGAGATATCACAAAGCTACATATCCCAGATTGGGAAAATACAGCAGCAAACAGAGAGGATTGGAGATTTTTTCTTAGTTCGGCTTATGGAACAAATGTTCTGTAAAAGGCCAGCTAAGTAAGTAAGTAATTGTAAGTAAAGATGTAAATCGTGAATTAAGTGAAGTGAAAACTATGTAAACTAAAGTCTTGTGTGAATAACGTTAGTAAAGCATTGTAGAATCGTAATCTAAAGGAATCCTACTTTTATTTGGTACAAATCGCATCGGGAATAAAACAATATCTACACGGGATTAAGTTAAACCCTAAATCCGTGACAATATTTTTTTAAAGAAAAAGATTCCATTTTGTTTTTTCAAAATAGTCAGGCTTAATCCCATAGTCGTTTTTTTAGATCTTCAGCAGTTCCCTTGTTTTTGTACCATCGAATGAGGGGCAGTTGCTACAACAAAAATCAAAGCGATTCGAGAGCAGGCCCTAAACTGAACTTATCCCAAAGATTGTGTGGGAGGATCCCGAAGGAGTGGACCGATTGAGTCCATATTGGAACCTCATCTAAGTCTGGTAAACGTTTCACGATGTGCAATGTATGGACCAAATCGGTTACTCCCTTCAAGGGTTATCATACGTAAAAATTTTCCGAACATTTTCGAATCTTTGTGGGGGAGGTACCGAAGAAGTGGGGCGATATAACCCATCTTCGAACTTAAACTAAGTTTGGACCAGGGTTTCGGAGTCTACGGGTCGGAGTCGAGCAATTTTGCTGGAGTCGGAGTCTGAGTCGAAAAAAATAACTCGACTCCGACTCCGGGCAATTTTTTCTACAATATAAAAATATAACATTAAATTCGGGACACCAATTTTTTCAAAAATCATTATTTATTTTAAACGAGTGCTAAAAAAACATAAGCATACGATATACTATACAAATTAAGAGAACTATTCACAGGATATTTAATGTCCCTTGAAGTCTAGTCTTTTCATCTCTATTTTGTTGAAATTGCTTGAAATGTTTTCAGATAAATAGAATGATGAATCTATTTATAGATTATTTTGTCCTTTTAGCTCAGTTCTTTTCATGTCTTTTTTGTTCTTGAACTGAAAAATAAGCACAAGATCCGATTCTCTACATGAAAAAATCTACAGATATGTTCTTCCGAAAATTTTGTTTGGTAAGGACATCAAAATCTAATACTTCATCGATCGATTTTAAGGGGTTATGGCCACTTACAAATTTTACTAAATAGAAAACTTTTTATTTGCTTATTTTAAAGAACAGGTAGAATAGAATATGTTGCAAAAATTTCGAGTCGATCGTACAAAAATGAGCTGTTTTCTCAAAATGGCTTTTTGGAATGCGGTTCATAAAAAATGTATTTTCGTGCTCAATTAAAATTTCAGAAAGAAGATTAAATTATGCTCTTTCTGATGAAGGGAAAAATCTAGCACAAAAGTTTCGTAGTTTTCTAGGAAAAAATCATTAAAAAGAATTTTTATTGGGATTTTTAACTGGTGTCACCTCTTAAGGCTCTCGAAGAACTTTAAACTGTTGTCTTATATCCATTTTAAAACCTGGTCATTAAGTGCTTATAATTTTCATGAAAATGTTTTGAGCTTATGGGTAAGAAGGGAAAATGGGATCTCCTTCACCTCCTCTCTCTCTCCTAAAAGTTAAAAAATGTTCATCTTATATTTCAATGTCTGGCAAAAGAGATATTTTCTCACGGAGAAAAGTTCCTCTTAGAATATCCTTGTGCAAAAAACCCGACAAATAATTTCTGTATTTTGTTGCTATTTTCCAATGTAAGATTCAATAGAAACAATATAGATATGAATTTTACTTCATATTTATGTTCTGTAGTTAAATATTATATTCGAACGGATGCCCAATAGATTAGCCTATATGAACCCAAATAAACGAAAAACTTAAAAATTTGTGCACATTTTATTAATTTTTAGCGGTATAGGAATTTACTCTCGGAGTCGACCCGGAGTCGGAGCCGGAGTCGTGAAAAAAATTGGTCTGGAGTCGGAGTCGGAGTCGACCCAAAAATACCTCGACTCCGAAACCCTGGTTTGGACAAAATATTGCGAAAGACAAATTTTGGACCAAATCGGTTCATCCGTTCGAGAGTTATCGTGCGTTCCAGCCAGCCAGACAGACAGACGGACGGACATTGCTAAATCAACTCCAAATTGGCTGAAACACATTTCGTCCAAACATACTTGGGGTCTAAAACCATTATTTCGATGAGGCACATTTTGCCCGTATGAAAGTGTATATCACGAATGTTGTCAAATATTTCATATTCCATTTCAGAAAAAAAGGATACATTTTTTTCGTGCTACATCAACGATTTTTGATACGTAGGTTAAGAAAAAAGTTCCCAGTACGAATCTGGTCGCGAGCCAATTTTTGGTTGACAAAAGTTATGGCGCTTTTATTTCGCTTTTTAAGAAAGAAAATATTATAAAAACGCTAATTATTTTAATTAGCACAATTGTTACAAAAAAGTTCTCTCGAAGTGACTTCAGCGAATAGATTGCATAATACCTGCAAAATGTTACACAGAATTCGCGGAATGTACATAAAATTGATAAATTATTGAATATAAGTCAACTTTATTCAAAATTAAGGCCCATTTAGTGGTCATAAAATTAACTAAAAATTTGTTGTGGATCAAAACTTCACGGCGAATCAAATGAGACTTCAATCGTACATATTGGTGTTATAGTTTTGATGTTACAGCCAAAATAAGCACATATTTTGGCCAAAAAAGATTTTTTTTATTTGACAAAATATTTTTTCACATGCATTATGTAGTAGAAAATATTGGAAAAATCTATAGGAATACTTCCTTCATTTTGTTTAAATCTCTCAATAAAATAGACGGATTTTGCTTTATTGACATTCATATTAAAGCTTTCCCATTAGGGAAGGTAATTGGGTTGATGAGGATATATCTCAAAGCTTCTGAAATGGAAACAGAGGTCAAATAATCCATTTTAATTTATATGAATTTTAAAATACGTGTAAATCGCGTAATTATCAAAATCATTTTGTCCGCATGTGATTTTCATGTACAGCAAGACCATATCTTTTAATTTGTATACATTTTTCGAAATTTAATTTGGAGGCTAAGATGTAGCATCGGCTGCATCTAAGCACTAAAAAACCTATAAAATATCGCTAATTTGCGCAAAGTGCATACAATTTTTGTCCGCATCTGATTTCAGTGTTCACCATGAAAATCTATATCGAAATATATCTATTTCAAGGCGATCAATCAAGAACCGTGGATGTAGCATCATACACTATTTTTTTGGATAAAATGAATGTAGCTCCCTTATCAGTGAAGTTTTCAAATCTCTGTTTCCGCTAAAACGAAGATGCTGTACTAGTTTTTTCATTGCAGTGGAAACGAACCGTAGAAAACGTGACAAACTACGCGATATTTCCAAAAACAATTTTAGATGATTTTTCTACTTTGGAATTTCTTGTAACTCGCGTTTTAGTAAATGGATTTTCACGGGGAATGATTTATTGGATCAGGAACGTAAAAGACTAAAATGTGCAATCAAGTACGAAGAAATCGAATGACAATTGTTAAAATCAGGCCCGAAAAATACGATTTTTAGAAAAATGTTCGCACAAAATTTTCTCATTTGGATGCAGATTTCTATGAATCTGTGCAGAATACATTCACAATATTCATATCAAATAACTCAGAATCGCAAGTACTACAATCCTATATATGGTTTTTTAAAAACCTGTTTGCAGAATGAAATTAGAAGAACATTTCAAAAAACACTGTAAATCTGGCTTCAAAATGTCAGCATCATTTAATGGTAGAAGCAGACGAAATTTTGAAAAGTACTTCACTAGTGAGATAATCCTTATTTAGTTTGCTTCTGCTTTTACTTTGACAGGAAACTCGAGAGAAGTGTGGTTTACTCACAAATCCAGAGAAAACAAAAAAAAGACATGGTGGCTTCAACCCATTTTTACCCGTGTTTTAAAATAAATATAGCCACAGCTTCCACGCAAATTATCTTTTAAGGCCAATATTTTTTGCCACGTCCAAAAACATTTCATTTTATCCAAAAGTATTTAATTTGTATAATATACAATCACGAGTCGCGTGTTCTAAAAGGGTAAACCTTGGCTTCAGCTATGTTAAATTTTCAAAAATATTGGTGATATACCCTCGTTAGCATAAATGCTGAGGGTAAAAAAACAGGAAACAAAATTTTTTCAAAAATTTGGAAAAAAAATTAAAAATGTTTTCCAAAATATTTAATTTTTTTCCAAAATTGAACGAATTACTCCTTGGGTTTTCATAAAACGTATAAAAACTCATATGTCAAAAAAATGTCAATTTGTGTAAAAAAGCTATAATTTATGTGAAATTACCCATGTAATTTGAAAAAATGTAAAAAAGTTTTAAACGGACGGGTACAAAACTATATATGTGCTGAATGAGGACACTCTCGAGCATCCTTCTGTGAAAACAGAACTTTGTTCCAAGCTGTTCACTAAAAGCTCTAGTGCACTAAACTTGGAATTTCACTAAAATTTATTACCTGAGGAAAAATAAAAAAGCTCACTTCGTGTAAACTCTATGGTAATTTATTAAAACGGGTCTCAAAGGCAACAATCCTACCTGGTAAAAAAACCAACGAACACAATATCTGTTATAGTTTCTGGGAAATAGCTATTTCTTTCTCCAGAAATTTGCAAAATTACGAATTTCCCTAAATTGGGAAACATTTTTTGATCTAATTGTTTGCTTTACTTAGTTTCAATATGTTTACTATAGAATCCCATATAGAAATTAACAATCGGTTACTACAAAAATGGGGGCTTTGGCCAGGAAAGTCGTTTTATAAACCACTGTGTGCCAGGTAATAAATTATTAGGTATGTTTGAGAAATTCATAACTCTTTTCCTCGACCATTGTTGACATTGCTATTAGGATTTTCATAATTTGGTTTACAATATTTTTTAATTCCTCAACAACGATGACGACAACAACCCTGTAAGCTGCGGATTTAGTTTTAAGAAAACTATTTACGAAATTGTTTTGATAACTTTTTGAACTGGACTCTAACACAAGAGACACAGGCAGACAGACAGACAAATAGACAAAGCAAACACAACCGGCTAGCTAGCTGCTAGCTGATATAGCTAGCTAACTTAAAGATACAGAGAGCAGCAATCCAAGCAAAGAGCATCAATAAGTAGTGAATGAATGTATGACTGACTGGGTGAGCAGCAAACAATAATTGTCAGACAGTCGGCATATAGAAATAATGAACGACAAGACGCCAACAGTTAGACAGTTGTATTTGTTCGGTACAGTGCGTAGCGTTTTGAATTTCAAATAGCGGAGGTGGCGGCGGCAGTTTAGTTTCAATTATCGAATAGTTCGTGCCGATTATGTGTTGGCAAATTTGCAGAAGCTTGTTATTGTTGTGGCAGGTGATTCACTTGGTGGACTTTGGTCAGAGTTTGCCAACAGTTCGTGTGCACCTGGAAGAGAATCGCATATCACAGAACAATGATTCGGAATATGTTGCAGGTATTATGCGCTTGGCCAAATCGGCAGAGATGAGAAATTTTATGAAGCCGGATGAGGATGTTTGTGAGAATTTTTACGAATATGCTTGTGGCAATTGGCCGCGTTTGAATCCAGCCGAAACGACGGCCAGTAGAAAGACATCGATATTTGATTTACTTGAAACAACCTACAAGCAAAGGCAAATACGGCTGCTGACAGAGGGTTGGGAGCAGGATGATGGTGATGATGAGGAGGATGAAATAGCAGATCCGTACTATAATATGGTAGATGTTGTTAATGCGGATGCTGTAAAGAAAGTTAAAGACTTTTATAAATCTTGTCGCAAAATGAGTTTGGTCAAAAAACCCAAAGTGGTGCAGGAAATGCGTAAAATTATTTCCGAATTTGGTGAAATGCCAGCGCTGCTGGGACCAGAAGATGTGTGGGAAGGTGAAAAAGATTTCGATTGTTTTAAGTTGTTGGGTTCCATACAGCATAGATATGGTTTTGATATTATTTTGCAATTGGGTTTGAGACCCGATTTTGATAATAGCTCCATACATAGCCTGTTTGTGGGTCAACCCATGCTGAAATTGCGTAGCAAAAGTGTTTACCACGGCTTGGCTACCCAACCTTTAAGAGAGGAATATCAACAAGGCATTGAAGACAATTTAAAAGATTTCCTTGATATGCCAGCGGAGAGAGCCCAGCTTGTGGCCAAGGGAATTTTGGATTTTGAGGTACAATTATCAGAGGGTCTAATGGATCTGCATACCGATAAAACTTTAAAAGCTGCCTCCGTGAAACGGACCCCAGAAGAATTGGAGTCCCTGTATGGGGAGGGTATGAATTTCTTAACATTTTTGGAAACCACTTTGGGTTATTCACTGAATGTCACCTGTTATGAGTACAGTCCGCAATATCATGAGGTTCTGCGAAAGGTATTGCAGAAGACACCCAAGGCCCAAGTGGCCAACTATATTTTTTATCAATTGGTGGAACCCTTCTTTATGGCCTACGACCGCTCCTTCACTGCCTTGGAGGAGATGTGTTTGGAGAAAACCAAAAAATTCTATCATCATGTTTTGGATTATATGGTTTACCGGAGCTACGACACTGCCCTCATGCAACATGACATTCTCACGATATGGCATGAAATTAAGCAAACATTCCGCCAGCAAATGGACACTGCACGCATGGATTGGTTAAGTGAAAATGCACGAAAGCTGGCCTTGGAGAAATTGGATTTGTTGCAGCTGCACATAAATTCCTATGAAAAACGAAACTTTAGTGAGGAATACCACTTGCTGCACATCAATGAAGAGGATTACATTGAAAACCTCAAAGAGATGAACAATTTGCGTGTCATTAAATTCTTGGAACAATTAAGTCATCCGGGGAAATTGGAATTAGCCACACATCAATTGGGTTACTCGCCGGCCTTTATAAATTCTGAGAATTTGATTATTATACCCGTAGCTTTGCTGCAACCAAACTACTTGTGGTCCGGTCATTATCCGCAGGCATTGAAATTTGGTACCCTTGGTTTCCTGCTGGCCCATGAATTGTTACACGGGTTTGATGATATTGGTACCATACCACAACACAGCAGTAACAATGGCAATACCACAACATGGTGGGATGAGCCATCCTTCAAGGCCTACAAACACAAGAAGTCCTGCTTCAAAAATCAATATGCCCATTTTCGTTACTACGGCAAATATCTGCCCATGTCTGACATGCAATCGGAAAATATTGCCGATAATGGTGCCATCCAATTGGCCTATAAATCCTATATACGATGGCTGAATCAGCAGTCTCTGGAATCGCTCGATGAACTTTTACCCAATATGAAATTTAACAATAAGAAATTATTTTTCCTCAGCTTTGCCCAATTCTTTTGTGTTGATGTTGATGAGGTGATGAAGGATAAAGTATCGCTGCTGGATATCCATGCGCCAGCCAAGTATCGTGTCATTGGTCCACTGGCCAATTTCCCGGAATTTGCCAAGGTATTTAAATGCAACCAAGGTTCAACCATGAACCCCCTTAAACGTTGTGAAATTTATTAAGTTATTGTTATTTTTGTTGTTTTTTTTTGTTTCTTTAATAAATTGCCCCTCCGTCAGAATGTAACAAAAGCAAGCAAAGTACCTTAGCAATCTAACATTTTATAAATAATAATTTTAATTAATTTTATATTGTCGCGCTATTTTTATAAGTCAATAAATAAAAGAAATACCAAACACACATTTCTTTGTGTTTAATAAATGTCAATCATACATTTTTTGTACATTTTTCTCTTTGTCTTGTCTGGTGTCCCCGAGAGGATAATAAATGAGGAAATGACAAAATTACTTTGGGGGAATTTTCATTGTTTTCTCATCTCAATATGACATCACTGTTGTATGTTTGTGTGTGTGACGGCGCGTGTGTTTGGCCGCCAATGAGCCACCGAAATCCCTTGATGGTAGATGGGGATTTTCAATAAGCAAGCAAATAATTAATCTCATCAGATGATGACTCAAAGCCAATATTGAATAGCTTTGTTGAAACTCATGCCGCAGATCCTTTAATGGAAAGAACATAAATTTCAAACAAGTAAAAAATAAACAATCGGAATTGCATAACTTCAGTTTATGGCTGTATAAAAAAAACAAAAACAGGATTTGAGGACCTATGTATATGTAATATGAACAGGACACATTTTAGGTCCACTAACAGGCCCAATCCACAAAAATAGAATCTTTCTTATATTACAAGAATGCCACTTGGGGAACAATGGGTAAATTACACTGTGCAACAAAATTGATGGAAAACCCCGAATAGATTATGATTACAGCTACAAATATGAGACACGTGTATCGGCGTTTTTAAAGTTCACATCGGAAAGTAACCAAAATAGGCGGGGCAAGTTCCGCCCACTTCTAGTTTTTTCAAAATATTCGAGTTAAGATATCTTGCAATCTTTTTGTTAAGAATTTTAACCCTCATGCGGCTCACCAAAGGGATCTTTTTGGTCCTTTTTTCAAAAATCTTTCAAAAACTCATTTAAAATGTGGTCATATCAACCAGTAAAAGTAATACAAGATGAAAATTTTCAACATCGCACAATGGTATAGAAAACTACCTTCCTGACTAAAACCTAAATTTTCTGTCGTCACCGATTTTTTTATTTATGTATATAGGGTAGTAAACATGTTAAAACTAAGAAAACCTAAAAGTTAGGTACAAATAACAAAAGGTACGGACGTGGACACGACAATTTCCCCATTTTGGAAAATACGTAATTTTTTGCAAGGAAAATAAATTAACGTTTACAGTGACTTGAAAAAATCTCATTGCAAAAAAAGGAATTCCGATAATTTTTCACAATTTTCGACGTCGATAATCACGGAAAAGTGCATCGATCAAATTAAATATTTGTAGGGCGATAAAGGACTATCCTATAGCACTATGAAAAACTGGTTTAATGAATTCAATCGTGGCCCGTGCGTGAACGGATAATGCAAGATCCTGAGATAGAGGCACACTTACCGTGAGATAGAGGCACACATGGCCATCTTTTCCACCAACTAACATTTGATATTGCAAAAACCCTTGTTAGATGCGGCAAAATTGAAGAATCGCTCAAAAATGGGTCTTGTGGATTGGTGCAAAGAAATTGTGAAAAACAAGTAAAAAAGTATCAGTCGGCTTTGCCGACAGAGATATACGCTCAGCCTGTGCAAATTGAAGCACTTTTTTCACAAAAAACTTATGTATTTAGGGGGTTTCAAAATTTTGGTCGTATGAACCGACAAAATTGTTGATTAGGATTAAAGTTCAAAAGTTTTGCGGAAAAGGTACTTAAAGGAATGGACCGACATAGACCATGGGGGTGCCATAGGGGGTTTTTTTACACCCTTCGGGCTGTTTTCTCAAGAAGTATGGACTTGCCCCT
Organism: Musca autumnalis; assembly: GCF_047663935.1. Lineage (NCBI taxonomy): Eukaryota > Metazoa > Arthropoda > Insecta > Diptera > Muscidae > Musca > Musca autumnalis. The sequence goes on from NW_027411644.1 coordinate 253,840,833, forward strand.
GAAACAACTTTTACCATCGTAACTGAAGGAGCGAATATAAGTTGCTTCAACACAAATCAAAGTGATTCAATAGCAGGTCTTAAAGTGAACTTATCCAAAATTTTGTGTGGGAGGTACGGGAAGGAGTGGAAAAATATAGTCCATATTCGAACCTGATCTATATCTGGTAGATATTATGAGAATGTGTAAAGTATGGACCAAATCGGTCACTCCCATCAAGAGTTGTCGTGCACACAATTTTCCGAATATTTTTGAACTTTTGTGGGGTAGGTACCTGAAGGAGTGGACCGATATGGCTTATTAACGAACTTAAACTAAGTTTGGAAACAATATTACGAAGGCCAAATTTTGGCCGGAATCGGCATTTCCGTTCGAGAATTATCTTGCGCTTCCACTCATAAACATGGTGTCATAGGGTTTGTATTTTAACTCTCAGGCTATTTTTTCAGGAAGTATGGACTTGCAACTGAGGAAACTTGTACCTTCGTATAGGGGACAGTGAATACAAGATGTTACAACAAAAACCAAGGCGATTCGAGAGCAGGTCCTAAACTGAACTTTTCTGAAATTTTGTGTGGGAGGTACTCGAAGGAGTTTACCGATTGAGTCCATATTGGAACCTCATCTAAGTCTGGTAGAAATTTCATAATGTGCAAAGTATGGACCAAATCGGTTACTTCTTTCAAGAGTTATCGTACATACAAATTTTCCGAACATTTTCGAACTTTTGTGGGGCAGGTACCGGAAGGAGTGGACCGATATAATCCATCTTTGAACTTGAACTAAGTTTGGACAAAATATTACGAAAGCCAAATTTTGGACCGAATCGGCAGATCCGTTCGAGAGTTATCTTGCGCTCCAACCACTACACACGGTGTCATAGGGTTTTTTGTAACTTTCAGGCTATTTTCTCAGGAAATATGGACTTGCCCCTAATGAAATTTACAGCGTCGTATAGAGGACAGCGAATACAACTTGCCTACACAAAAATCAAAGCGATTCGAGACCAGGTCCTAATCTGAACTTTTCCGAAATTTTGTGTGGGAGGTACCCGTAGGAGTTGACCGATTGAGTCCATATTGGAACCTCATCTAAGTTTGGTAGAAATTACACGGTGTGCAAAGTATGGACCAAATCGGTTATTCCCTACAAGAGTTATCGTACGCACAAGTTTTGCGACAATTTTTGAACATTTGTGGGGGAGGTACCTGAAGGTGTGGACCTATATGGCCCATCTGTGGACCTATATGGACCAAATCGGTTACTTCTTTCAAGAGTTATCGTACATACAAATTTTCCGAACATTTTCGAACTTTTGTGGGGCAGGTACCGGAAAGAGTGGACCGATATAATCCATCTTTGAACTTGAACTAAGTTTGGACAAAATATTTCGATACCCAAAATTTGAACCGAATTGATTGGTCCATTCGAGAGTTATCGTGCGCACCAGCCAGCCAGACGGACAGACAGACAGACGGACGGACATTGCTAGATCTACTCAAAATTGTCTGAAACGGATATCGTACAAACATACTTGGGGTCTAAAACCATTATTTCGATGAGGCACATTTTTGGTCGTATCAAAGTGTAAATACCCTCTTTAGCCTAAAGGCTGAGGGTATAAAAACAATCGCGGTGGCATCAGTTGAGAACGGCTGAACCGATTTGGATAACTCTTGTTTTTATACCCTACACCACACTGTGGTAAGGGGTATTATGTCTTTGTGCATTTGTACGTAACATACAAAAGGAAACGAAATAGACCCATAGTTCCTTTTGGGGATATACATATAATCAGTTTCTGAGTCGATTTATGCATGTCCGTCCGTCTGTCCATGCAACGTACAGGTCGCATTTTTTGTCCGATTCAGCTGAAAATTGGGTAATATAATTTTTTAGCCATAGGAAGAACGCTATTGCTTTTGGTGAAAATCGGTTCAGATTTGGATATAGCTCCCATATATATTTTCGGCCGATTTTACGTATTTGCTGCACCAAACACGCTATATACGTCCGATTTTGATGAAATTTGGAATGTGTGACTGAATTCGGTGTAAAAATAAATCTGCCAAACTACATAGAAATTAGTTCACATTGATATATATCTCCTATATTTTACATATTCATAGTGGTGTAGGGTATCATATAGTCGGCCCCGCCCGACTATGATCCTTTCCTTACTGTTTTTATACCCTCAGCCTTTAGGCTAAGGAGGGTATATACACTTTGATACGATGAAAATGTGCCTCATCGAAATAATGGTTTTATACCCCAAGTATGTTTGGACGAAATGTGTTTCAGACAATTTGGAGTCGATCTAGCCACGTCCGCCCGTCTGTCTGTCTGTCCTGCTGGCTGGAGCGCACGATAACTCTCGAACGGATAAACCGATTCGGTTCAAATTTTGGCTTTCGTAATATTTTGCCCAAACTTAGTTTAAGTTCGAAGATGAGCTACATCGGTCCACTCCTTCCGGTACCTCCCCCACAAAAGTTCGAAAATGTTTGGAAAGTTTGTGCGCACGATAACTCTTGAAGGGAGTAACCGATTTGGTCCATACTTTGTATAGTGTAAAATGTCTACCAGAGTAATATGAGGTTCCAATATGGTCTTAATAGGTCCACTCCTTCGGGTGCCTCCCACACAAAATTTCGGAAAAATTCAGTTTAGGGCCATCTCTCGAATCGCTTCGATTTTTGTTTTAGCAAGTTGTATTCGCTGCCCTCCGTACGACGGTACAAGTTTCATCAGGGGCAAGTCCATACATAGCATGAAAGTTGCAAAAAACCCCTATGACACCGTGTGAGGTGGTTGGAGCGCCAGATAACTCTCGAACGGATCTGCTGATTCGGTCCAAAATATGATCTTAGTAATATTTTGTCCAAACATAGTTTAAGTTTGAAGATAAGCTATATCGGTCCACTCCTTAAGGTACCTCCCCCACAAAAGTTCAAGAATGTTGGGAAAATCGTTCGTACGGTAACTCTTGAAGGGAGTGGGCGAATTGGTCTATACTTTACACATCCTAATATATCTACCAGATATAGATCAGGTTCAAATATGGACTATATTTGTCAACTCCATCCGGTACCTCCCACACAAAATTTCGGATAAGTTCACTTTAAGACCTGATATCGAATCACTTTGATTTTTGTTGAAGCAACTTGCATTCGCTGCCTCATTTACGATTGTAAAAGTTTTTTTTAGGGGCAAGTCCATACTTCTTGAGCAAACAGACCGAAGAGTGTAAAAACCCCCTATGGCACCATATGTTGCGGCTGGAGATCCACCTCCATAACGGTCAATGTCGATCCATTCCTTTTAGTATATCCTCCGCAAAACTTTTGATCTTTAATCCTAATCAACATTTTTGTCTGTTCAAACGCGCAAAATTTTTAAAACCTCCTAAATACATACGTATTTTGGGAAAAATTGTTTTTTTAAATTTTCGTCTTTACCCAACTTAGGTTTTTATGCAAAGGAAGTTGGACCACGCCCACTTTTTTTAAATTTAGAATTTTAATTTTTTCTACAAAAACTACAGAACCGATTTCACTGAATTTGTCGGGGAATGTACAGGGATGGCCCCGGTGAAAATAGGCTACATATTTTGTTGAATTTAAGGGGGGTGGGGTACTTCCCCTATACTCTATTTTTTAAATGCTATATTTACAATAATTACGAATGTATCGGTTTGGAAATTAATTTGCCAGAAAATTGTGGTTGTGTCTCCAACCTTACGTACCTATTTGGTAAAAATATGTTACATATACATAACTACTGAACCGATTTTACTGAAATTTTCAGGGATGTGCAGGGGCTGTCCCCGTTGAAAATCTCCAAAATACTGAACCGATTTCCATGAATTTCAGAGGAGTTGGGGTACCTTCCAACGCATTTCTTTTAAACGCTATATGTATATGCCAAACTTATGATTATATCGGTTGCAGCATTAATTTTGGGAGACAATGCGGTTGTGTCTCCGACCTTAGGAACATATTTGTAGCCAAAATACCGGACCACGCCCACTTTCTAAATATGTTATATCTTTAAAACAAATATATGTTAGCAACATTTTGTAACATATCTCAATTTTATTTGTTTGGGTACCAACATATGTTAGAACATATTTTTATGGGTGGAGAGAGGATTTTTGTCAAAGAGAGTAACAACAGGGCTCTCGCGGCTGCGGAATGCTGTTTTATAATAAGAAGCTATGTGTATGGTGTAACAGGTGACGCACAAGCTTTGGTGGTGTGTTTAGTGCTTTGTTGTTGTTAACCAAAGTAGCAAGCGAAGAGGAAAAGAAAAAAATGATATTATGTTGTTCTTTTTTCTTCAGTTTTCTTAATACAATCGTTGAGTAAAGATTGTAAAGTGAGTGAATAAATCAGTGTTTTGTGTTTTCTTAAAGAAATGGCACTTTATAGTAAATTAAATGCCAAATACATTTTATAATTGGAAATTTTATAATTGAATCAAGAAGGTGAATGGAAATATTATATTGGACAAGCAAGAAATCGCATTTAATATTGGTAATTACATTAAGGGGTTCAACTGTATAATCATTTGATTCCAGATGTCGATTTCCTGCTGATGATTTCAGCTTTGAGGAAAATGTGTTTTATTTCACAACTAAGGAGAAGTCTTCAAAGATGTTTCTATATATTTTTTTCTTTTTAAAAATGTGACTTTTTATAAATAATTTCATTCAGCTTTTCTTTTATTAAAGTCTGTTATGTATTTTTTGGAATTTTTATGTACCCATGTGTCTGCTGTTGCTTTTGTTTGGTGTATCTATGCCTTTTAATAAACCACCACCATTTATAAATGTGTGTATATGTTGGAGATAGCCAGTGAGCGCTTACTGAGAGCAAGTGACCAAAAATTTTAATGTATTTTACATTGAAATTTACGCTCCCTTACTCTCAGTAAGCGCCCACGGGTGCATTTGTTTGTTTTTGATGGCTTTTGGGTTTGTATTTGTTTGCACCCATACAAATAATTTGTTTGCATCCATACAAATAATTTGTTTGCACCCAAACATATATTTGTTTGCAGGACACAAACATATGTTATGTTTTGGACTGATTGCAAACAAATAGATGTTTGCTGCAAAATATGTTTGAGACATATGTTAGAGTGGCCATTTTTCTGTATGTAGGGATTTTAAGAGCTTTCGGAGCATGATCTTAATAGGGTCCCACGTGATAAAAAAAATTAAAACCACTTGAGATATATACTTAAAATTTTTTTAACTTTTGTGGGGGAGGTCTTCCGATATAGTCTATACTCAAACTATGATCTATGCCTCGACAAAATACTTTTATGTGCAAAATTTGGATCAAAATAGTTATTCCCTCAAGATATATCGGACGCGGCATTTTAGCGAAAAATGTTATGGGAGGTAAATATGGGTAAATATGGGGCATAAAAAAATTATTATTTCAATGAAGCACTTTTGTATACAATTAGGCATCATCGAAATAATGGGTTTGAACAACAAGTATGTTTGGGCGAAAACTTATCCATCTGCTTGTCTGAAAAGTTAAACTTTTTTCTTTGGGGCCTTACCAAAAATCGTTGACATAAGTCAATGTTTTGGTATAGGACCAATGTAACGGCACCTGCCTAAATCACTTTAGCACAAACATGGACGAACATCTGCACATATACAGTATTTTGGTTTTAGTAATCGCCTGATAACAGTATCTATCGGTTTTAGTTATTAAAACCGGCATTTCGAGTTTCCTAGATACTATTGGCAAAGGGTCACATTTATTCGGAACGTCAACAATTGTCAAAAAATTCCAAAAAGCCATACACTTTTCTTTCTGCAGACTTCTTGAAAAAGGCCGCAAAAATTTTCGAAAAGAAATAGTTTATTAGCAAAAAGGATTTCGGTTGTGTATTCGATATTCGATCAGTTCATATATGAAAGTCTCAATTTATAGCGGAATATCTGCCTGATTGTATGATTGTGCGGTTAAATTTTGGGAAATATAATGCGGTAAAACTCATGACTATCAGTTAAAAATCTATATATTAAAGTCAGGACCGCCAGCATTCAGTGTGCAAGGCTGGCATGCTTACCATTATACAACAGTGCAAGAGAAACAGCCCAGCTAAATAAAAGCCGTCCGAAAAATTATTAAAAATACCATCTGAATACTCTACAAATATTTACAGTCACAACCCCCTTCCCCCCTTATTTAATTTCCTAATGAAAATGACAACAGAAACTTTAATTTCCCAAAGATACTAAAACCTCCCGCAACGCACTACATGTCAATTTACGATACATTCAATGGCATTATAAATCTCCTGAAAATAATATTTTGTCATCCATCAATTTATGTTTGACGTGTTGAGATTTACCACCAAACTAACGAACGAGAAATCTTAAAAGAAAATTGAACTGTCAATTTTGAGCTGCAAACCAGCCAATCACTATCATCTTCATCTCTCGGGGGGGGGGGAGCAAACATACAATGTCAGTCAGTGTAATGGATGCTGCTGTAAAGCATGAGTAAACTATCGTCACACACACCACATTTCCTCACAAACTTGAGCACATCAGCATCCTCCCCATCTAATCTTTTGTGAAATTGTTGTTACAAAAATATAAAAACAAACGCACGCACACACACACACATTTCGACATTGGAAGGTTTTCTCATATTTTTGATTCGTGGTCAAGGGTGTAGACTATTACATTTTCAAGGTTAGCTTGGTTAGGTTATACATAGAATTTGTTATCAGCAAATGAAAACGAAACAAAGTGCCTTGTGAATAAGGGGGGTCAGGTTCATATTCACCGAAACATTGCCCTTCAATTAGTGATGATGTTGAAGGTGAGTGGTGAGTGGTATTTAGAAGAATTTCTTATTTCCATTTTGCCAAAATGATAAATTAGGTTTTCATTGTTGTCACAAAACATTATTTGCCTTAAATCAGTCTTCTAGAGCTTAGGAGTGTAGAATTCAGAGATTTTTATGATTCAATGATTCGCATAATAGAAGAGCAGATGAGAGGCTTTATCTAGAGAACGGGGTCCGACAGGGCCATTTTCCCATAGAAGAGGAGCTGAGAGGTTCCTTTTACCATAGAAGAGGAGCTGATGAGCTCGTTTTCGTATAAAAGAGGGGCTGATATGCTCCCTTTCGTATAGAAGAGGAGCTGAAAGGCTCATTTTCGTATAGAAGAAGAGCTGATAGACTCCTCTTCGTATAGAAAGAGAGCTGAGAGGATTTTTTCGTATGGAAGAGGCGCCGATAGGATTCCTTTCGTATAGAAGAGGTGCCCGATAGGCTCCTTTTCGTATAGAAGAGGTGCCGATAGGCTGCTTTTCATATTGAAGAGGTGTCGATATGCTCCTTTTCGTATAGTAGAGGTGCCGATAGGCTCCTTTTTCGTATAGAAGAGGTGCCGCTAGGCTCATTTTCCGTATATAGGAGGTGCCGATAGCATCCCTTTTCGAAAAGAAGAGGTGCCGATAGGCTCCTTTTTTTATAGAAGGAGTGCCTATAGGTTCCTTTTCGTATAGAAGAGATGCCGCTAGGCTGCTTCTGCGTATATAAGAGGTATCGATAGGTTCCTTTTCGTATAGAAGTGGTGCCGATATGCTCCTTTTCGTATGGAAGAGGTGCCGATAGGCTCCTTTTTCGTATTAAAGAAGTGCCGATAAGCTCCTTTTTCGTATGAAAGAAGTGCCGATATGCTCCTTTTCGTATAGAAGAGGTGCCGATAGGCTCTTTTCCGTGTATAAGAGGTGCCGATAGGCTGCTTTTCGAATAGAAGAGGTGCCAATAGGCTCTCTTTCATATACAGGAAGTGCCGATAGGATCCTTTTCATATAGTGGAGGTGCCGATAGGCTCCTTTTCAGATTGAAGAGGTGTCGATAGGCTCCTCGCCGTATAGAAGAGGTGCCGATAGGTTCATTTTCGTATAGATGATGTGCCGATAGACTACTTTTTCGTATAGTAGAGGTGCCGATAGGCTCCTTTTTCGTATTAAAGAAGTGCCGGTAAGTTCCTTTTTCCTATAGAAGAGGTGCCTATAGGCTCCTTTTCGTATAGAAGAGGTGCCTATAGGCTCCTTTTCGTATAGAAGAGGTGCCGATAGGCTTCTTTTCGTATAGAAGAGGTGCCGATAGGCTCCTTTTCGTATAGAAGACGTGCCGATAGGCTCCTTTTCGTATAGAAGATGTGCCGATAGGTTCCTTTTCGTATAGAAGAGGTGCCGATAGGCTTCTTTTCGTATAGAAGAGGTGCCGATAGGCTCCTTTACATATAGAAGAGGTGCCGATAGGCTCCTTTTCGTATAGAAGAGGTGCCGATAGGCTTATTTTCGTATAGAAGAGGTGCCGATAGGCTCCTTTTCGTATAGAAGAGGTGCCGATAGGCTCCTTTTCGTATAGAAAAGTGCCGATACGCTCCTTTTCGTATAGAAGAGGTGCCGATAGGCTCCTTTTCGTATAGAAGAGGTGCCGATAGGCTCCTTTTCGTATAGAAGAGGTGCCGATAGGCTCCTTTTCGTATAGAAGAGGTGCCGATAGGCTCCTTTTCGTATAAAAGAGGTGCCGATAGGCTCCTTTTCGTATAGAAGAGGTGCCGATAGGCTCCTTTTCGTATAGAAGAGGTGCCGATAGGCTCCTTTTCGTATAGAAGAGGTGCCGATAGGCTCCTTTTCGTATAGAAGAGGTGCCGATAGGCTCCTTTTCGTATAGAAGAGGTGACGATAGGCTCCTTCTCGTATAGAAGAGGAGCTGATAGGCTACTTTTCATATAGAAGAGTAGCTGATAGGCTCCCTTTCGTATAGAAGAGTAGCTGATAGGCTCCTTTTCGTATAGAAGACGAGCTGATAGCCTCTTTTTTGTATAGAAAAGATGCCGATAGGCTCCTAAATCATCATCATTTTGACGCATTAAAAATAAATGCCCCTAAAAACTTCTCTCTTATCCAAATCCAAGCAAACTTTTGTTTCTCGACATAAAAAGAGGAAAAGTTTTGCATAAATTGAAAGTAAATAATGGCACATTTACTACAGATGACTGACTGGCCGTCCCACTGACGGAGCGCCGGTCTGAGTAACGCCTGTGATAAAAGTCAAACTCTACAAATACTAGAAAGTTAATTTTGACAAATAAAACAAAAAGAGAATTTACATACACATTTCTATGCTAATCTGTAAGCATTCCACGCGTCACCCTTCTGTCTAATCCATCCCGTTCTACAAATAAGAGGATGTTGTTGCTTATGCTGCAGAAAGTTATTTTCTCTGATAAAATGAATACATTTTTGAAACTTTGCGTTCTTTGCTTCTAACCAACCAACTGTTTTTCTTCTATGGCACATGTCGTTTCTTGTGCTTTGTTTTGCTCATTCTATTGTTAAAGATGTTGTTGTTGTTTATATTAGTTTGTTGCCATACTATTTTGTTGTTTTGAAAAGTATATTAGCTTAGTTCCTTACATGTCCTCAAAAAATAAATAAAAACAATTAAAAACGGTGTTATGTTCGGCCAAGTTGAACTTCTTACACCGCCCAACATAAGTTATATTGACAAACACTAACTACCCCAAACTATTGGATGTAACGTTCGATAGTATGTTTAAGTCGTCCGCAGTTACTTACGATAAGATCAGAAGTAGGAACAAGGTACTCAAGTCGCTGGGTGGCAGCACTTGGGGTACTGACCAAGAAACCTGGTTGACCTCTTACAAAGCAATATACCGATCTGTGGTAAGCTATGTGGCGTCAGCGTGTTATGCAAATGTTAGCTCTGCTCCTCATGACACCTACGGACCATCTTCATAAGGAGACGAAGGTTTTAACGGGGCATCAACACAACAGGATGTTGTCGATGCAGTACCTGCGCACGATTTAATGGCGAGATATTTATGATCTAAAGAGAGATGTCTAAAGGTATAAACGGGAACCGAGCCTATCAGGCAGACTTGGATAGCATTCACACTGATGCAGTCGCGCAGGCAGTAACTACAGTTATTTGAAACGAACAATAGGAAGAGGTTTTATCGCAAACACAGGAAACCATGTACAGCGGTTTCACCACCTCATTCCTCTCGCCTATTAACTCGAAGTCGCCATGTTGAAACTGCGCAAGTGAGACCTTCACCATAGAAACTCTCAATTCTATTTGTGTAAAACAGGGCGCATGGAACAAAATAGTTCTTCCGATGGATTCATATTTTTAGGAACTTTTCTTTATCCATCTTCGGTAAAGGACTTTGCGAAGACTCACGAAAAAACTGATGGGAAACCGATTACTGTTTCTCAAAATCTCAACGAGTAAATTAGTAGCAGTCGGCTTGACTGGCAGGGACATATCCTTAGCCTGTGTGCATTGAATGGACAGATCGAATACACCACCAAAATACTTTTCGCAAAAAATTATGTAGTTAAAGAATTTTCAGAAATTTGTGGCCATATTTGGACGCGTGAACTTGCCGACAAAATATGGATTTGGATTAATGATCACAATTCCTTCCAATAGATATTGCCCACCAGTATTTTCAGTTGGTCACCGTATAATTTAGAGCTGATGGACCATTATGTCAGGAAAGATAGACTTCCCATGAAAAACATAATATCACTACAGACAGGACCCACCAGTATTTTCAGTTGGTCACCGTATAATTTAGAGCTGATGGACCATTATGTCAGGAAAGATAGACTTCCCATAAAAAACATAATATCACTACAGACAGGACCACAAGGAGTATCTTCGGTAACCATTTTCAAAGGATCCTCGAACAGAGCTTAAACTGCACTTAAATAAAAATATTGAACCTTTGTGAGGGAGTTACCCTAAAGAGCGCATCGATACGGCCCATTTTCGAGCTTAAACTATGTCTGGACAAAGTATTACTAAATCCAAAGTTGGAACAAATCGCTTACTCTGTTTAAAAATATCGAGCGTACAATTTTAACGAAAATGTTTGAACTTTTGTGGGGAAGGTCCCGGAAGGAGTGGGCCGATAAGCACAATCTTCGAACTTTATCGAAGACTCGCAGAAATATTACGACATTCTAAGTTTGGACCAACGCACAAGCCACTGCACATGGTGGCTGTTGGCGTTTTTTACAGCTGCCGGGCCATTTTCTGAGGAAGTATGGACTTGCCCTTGAAAAAAATTGTACTGTCGTAATATGGGCCCTTATTTGAACTTTTCATTCATAATTTTGCGTTTTAATTTGACAGATTTTTGTCGGTAACCAAAGAATGCCCTAGAGAATCCCACTACAGGTCTTAAACTGCACTATTCTGAAAATTTTGGAAATTTTCTGCGGAAGGTTTCCAAAGTAGTGGACCAATATAGTCCATCTTCAAACTTGATTTTAGTTGAGACCAAATACTTTTTGGATAGAATGGGTTGGTCCGTTCGAGAGTTATCGGGCTTTCCATCCATCCACACAGACGGACGGACATCGCTAACTTGACTCCAAATTGTCTGAAACGGGTTTCGTCCAAACATACTTGGCGCCTAAAAACTTTATTTCGATGAAACACATTCTGGTCGTAGGACAGTGCATAAATTCCCTCATTAGCCTAAAGGATGAGGGTATAAAAAATGTAGATTGGTCAACATTGTGTTCATGGATTTTTGGTAAAAGAAGAATTCTTTACAAAACCTAAGAGTATTTGTATATATGTTTAGACCCTGGATTGGGCGCCAGAATTAGATTTTAAAAGAATTCAAGACTGGTTACCAGAGTTTTGCTTGCTCCTGAACAATTTAAAAGATCCACGAGGATAAACCAGAATTTCTCTAATAGAAGACCAACGATTGAATGCCACAATAAGTGTATTGCCAGACGCACGATTGAACGACAGAACTTAGCATTAAGAAACCCACGATTGAGCGAAAGGATTTTATGACGATAGACTCACTATAGCTCAGCATTAGTTCTCTATCAATCAATGAACGTAAACAAACAAAACGATTCCCGTATCAATCACACAAAGTCACAAACATTTCAGCTTCTCTGAATCGTTTCATTCTCACAACCTAAACAAAACCACAAACGATTGCTTAAGTCTGGAGTATTCCCCCATTGGCGTAACTTCATCACTACCCTCTTTGCAGAGAGTAATGTTTACAAAACGCACTGACAGCTTGCAAAATTTACTGATCGCTACCAATATCATGATTTCATCCCGGCGAAGGGATCATTCTCATTAACATAAGAATACTCTAGGCACGCGCAAAAGGGAATTTTTAAAATAAAATTCCAACAACATACTCACAGGTAACTGTGCTGATGTTATTTTAACTTAACAGAAATTGATGATTTCTTAGTCGAATCGTGATGGCAGCATGCAAATATTTTGTTCTGGTGTATTTGGGAAAGCCGAAAAGTGAGCATTATTCTCATTAACATGAGAATACTCGATGCTTAAAGAGTTCAGGTTTTCACTAAAAAATCATCATTTCAAAAACTGAAAAGCCAATTGATAATTCCCTTCGCCGGGATGAAATCATGATATTGGTAGCGATCAGTAAATTTTGCAAGCTGTCAGTGAGTTTTGTAAACATTACTCTCTGCAAAGAGGGTAGTGATGAAGTTAAGCCAATGGGGGAATACTCCAGACTTCAGCAATCATATGATTGAATCTTCAACTAAAAGAGAACAAACAAACCACAAACTTTTCAATGTAAAAAGATGAAAACCGTACGATTGCTCAAATGTACTTCAGCTATGCTTTGCCAAATTGTTTCATTCACCACCGGAACAAAAAGAATATTTGGCAAAGGTTTGCCGTGCGTTATGGTCAATAACACACTCAGGCACACACACACACATGTGATTGCTTAACAACCCTATAAACTAACATCAACATACCACAGTAAATATTTTATCAACCACCAAACGTTTTTGATGTGTTTAGTACTATTTAGTTTTCTATCTGCTCTTCGCACTCACGAATGTAAACAAAACGAAACTAAACAGCGAACTCCGCCAGCTTGGATGTTTCGTTTTGTATAGTTCCTATGGAAAATACGAAACGATTGGAAATGTTATTTAAAGTATTTTTACGTACGCTGCTATCAACACAACATCTATTGGATTTCAGACATTCTTTATGATACGATTTACGATTTGGAACCAAATTTTCTTTTTTCAAGTACGTAACAAAGGGAAGGACCTGACTATTTCACAGACATATTTAACGCAATTTTGCCCTTGGGGTTATAAGACATTACAAAGTGTGGATTTCCTAAGAAATCGTATAGTTATAATATCCAAAGCGCTACAACTGCTTTGGATATGTCCTCTATGCAGAAATAAATAATGGTAAACAAAAAACATTACTTTTTTAAATGTTAAGATATTTCTAAGGTTTTCCGACTGTATTCCCTTTCTTTTTGTCATTATACTACGAGTATGTTGGTCTTACCGAGTGATATCACTGAGTTCAATGATACTTATATACTGTAGTTAGGAGTTATAGCCTACTTCTGAAGTATTCTGATAGGGGGTCTCCGAGTTATTGTGCATAGTGCTATAAAAAGTCTAAATTGTTCAAGAAGTATTACGCCATTTAAAAAAAAAAATAAATAAAAACAGTAATAATAATAATAATAATACTAGTAATAGTTATATAAATCTACAACAAGGTTTACATCATTGTTAAAAAACAAATTTTCGCTAACATAAACTTCAAAAATGTTGGTCCGGTGGGCCCCCCGAAAGGAAATCCTGGCAACGTCCCTGGCCTACACCACTACCACTGTGCATAAGCTTTTCACTTGTAAACATTTCTTTTCGGGAGATACTTCAGTTTTCACATATGTATATTTCAACCCAAATAACTTAAGGCGAACTGAACCAAAGTAATTAATATTTAATTTTATATTTGACTAGTGTCGACATCTACTTGGTACTGATTAGAGGCTTTGCTGGTCTTCTTGATTAGCATTTTACATGTCTTGAATACACCAAATAGAAGCAGAGGTATTTGTCATTAAAATAAAAACTTCAAAATATTTTAATATTTTATCTAAATTTGCAATAACTCTGATATTTTACCATCAATGCAGCATTTTGTATTAATTTAAAGCGCAGATGGTTTAGTTTCAGTATCAAGCTCTCCCCTTGGAACATGTCCAACAGAAGCAGAAATATCTGACATGGAAATAAAATTCCATGAATTGGAAATTGGGATATTCCAGCGTCTTTTTTCAACATCACAAGCATTTCACCAATTTTGGTAACGCAATTTGGAACATTTTAAAGCTTAAAATGTCTTCATTGTTGAAACGTATCAAACCAAAGCTGAGGCACTCGTCAGTACAATTCAAATAAAAAATGGGAAAGTGGGATGTGCACCAACCTATTTGGCATCATAATAGAGGTGATGTTTTCCTCATCCATTGACGTGCTTTCCTTTTGGAATACGACTACTAAAAGCGGAAATATTCGCATAAGAATAAAACTTTGAATTTTTGTCCACATAAGCTTTTTGCCCATTCCGACTCTTGAGTATTATCTGACCATCACCAAAATCAATAGGTTTCTCCCTCTATGGGACCCCCATTAACCCTCAACATTTCGTGACGATCCTATCAAAATTGCGACCTGTAGCGTACTTACAAAAAATGAAACAAGTAAAAAAAGTATCAGTCGGCTTGGCCGACAGAGATATACCCTCAGCCTGTGTACATTGAAACAATTTTTTTTTCCAAAAAACGTATGTATTTAGAGGGTTTTAAAATATTTGGACGTATGAACCGACAAAAATTTTGATTAGATTAATGAGCAGAAGCTTTGCGGAGGAAATACTTAAAGGAATGGATCGACATTGACCATTATGGAAGTCGATCTCCAGCCACTGCATATGGTGCCACTAGGGGGGTTTTACTCCCTTCGGGCTGTTTGCTTAAGAAGTGTGGATTTGCCCCTGAAAAAAACTTTTACCATCATAATTTAGGCAGCGAATGCAAGTTGCTTCAACAAAAATCAAAGTGATTCGATAGTAGGTCTTAAAGTGAACTTATCCGAAATTTTGTTTGGGAGGTACTGGATGAAGTGGACAAATATATATATATATTTGAACCTGATCTATATCTGGTAGATATATTAAGATGTGTAAAGTATGGACCAATTCGGCCACTCCCTTCAAAAGTTACCGCACGAACAGTTTTTCCGAATATTTTTGAAAATTTGTGGGTGAGGTACCTGAAGGAGTGGACCGATATGGCTTACCTTCAAACTTAAACTATGTTTGGACAAAATATTACTAAGGCCAAATTTTGGACCGAATCGTCAGATCCGTTCGAGAGTTATCTTGCGCTCCAACCATCTCACACGGTGTCATAGGGGTTTTTTGCAACGTTCAGGCTATTTTCTCAGGAAGTATGGACTTGCCCCTGATGAAACTTTTACCGTCGTGTAGGGGGTGGTGAATAGAAGTTGCTAAAGCAAAAATCAAAGCGAGAGCAGGCCCTAAACTGAACTTATCTAAAATTTTGTGTGGGAGGTACCAGAAGGAGTAGACCGATTGAGTCCATATTGGAACCACATCTAAGTCTGGTATATATTTCACGATGGGCAAAGTATGAATCAAATCTGTTACCCCCTTCAAGAGTTATAGTGCACACAAATTTTCCGAACATTTTCGAACTTTTGTGGGGGAGGTACCGGAAGGACTGGACCGATATAGCCCATCTTCGAACTTAAACTAAGTTTAGGCAAAATATTACGAAAGCCAAAATTTGAACCGAATCGGTTCATCCGTTCGAGAGTTATCGTGCGCTCCAGCCAGCAGGACAGACAGACAGACAGACGGACGGACATGGTTAGATCGACTCTAAATTGTCTGAAACACATTTCGTCCAAACATACTTGGGGTCTAAAACCATTATTTCGATGAGGCACATTTTCATAGTATCAAAGTGTATATACCCTCCTTAGCCTAAAGGCTGAGGGTATAAAAATGAGATGCGTTACCGACTTTTGCGATATCTCCGTTTTTCCTTTTGGAATACGCCTACTAGAAGCGGAAACATTCGCATATGAATAAAACGTTGAATGTTCTCCCCATAAGTTTTTAGCCCATTCCGATCCCTGAATATTATCCGACCATCACCAAAATCAATAGGCTTCTTCCTCTATGGGAACTCCATTAACCCTCGTGACGATCCGATCAAAATTGCAACCTGTAGTGTGATTTAAAAAAATGAAAAATTGGGACATATTACTAACTAACTATTGTGATATCTCCGTTATTTGGTCACCTACGCCAACCTACTTTGCATCATTGTAAATATGGAATTTTCTACTTACATCGCCATGCTTTGCTTCGGGGAGGTCCCCTACCAAAGCTGTGATATTCGTCATTATAACTAAAATCGCAAAAATGAAAAGTTGGGTTTTATTTGCGACTATTGTGATATCTTCCTTTGTTTGACCACCTACGACAACCTACTTTACATCGTTAGAAATGTCATATTTTCTAGTTAAATTATCGGGGTTTGCTTTAGAAACTAAGATATTCGCTTTGAAAAAAACTTTGACTTTTTCTCCAAATAAGCTTTTTGCCCATTCCGACCCCTAAATATCATCCGACCATAACCACCCAGCAAAAATTTGGATCCGGTAGTCATTACGTAACCCTTTACAAAGTAATGTAAACAAGCTTCTTTTTGCATTACAAGTAATCTGAAAAGTAATGGGTTACTTCTTAAAAAAATTACAAGGTAAACCTACTTACTTTACTCCTCACTAAGAAATGACGACGGTGGCACGGTGAGTGTGTGTCCGACTATAAATCCTAGGGTTGTGTGTTCAACGCTCACCGTCGGCACGCGAGTTTTTTTTAATTAAAAAATAACAGTTCGTGGTGCACATGTGCACTGCACATTTAAGTTCTTAAGCAACCCTTGATATTCGTGTGCGTGGCATAGTGTATAGTGTCTTTGGCTAGAAATCAGAGGGTTCGTGGGTTCAATTCGGGCAGACGGCGAAATAAAATAAAGTAAAATAAAAGTAAGAAGTATGATGAAATTAAAAAAATTCTCTACATCAACTGTTTTAAAAATAGAATTTTTTTCACCTTACTTTTCAACTTCTATTGGCTACAGAATAACTAGTTATTCTAGTGGTCATAAAATAACTACAAACTGAGTGCGACATGCCCTTGTAAAAATAATGGAGAAGAAAGGGGGTTTGAGAGTAGTTACGACTGCCAAAAATCCCTTACGAAACCCATGATTTTTGGAGGACTTTTTTGCTGGGCAAAATCAATAGGCTTCTTCCCCTCCGGGACCACCATCAATTTGGTGACGATCCGATCAAAATTGCGACCTGTAGCGCGATTACAAGGTTTAGATGGACAGACGGACGGACACATTTCTAACATATGTCTCAAACATATTTTGCAGCAAAAATATATGTATGTATATGTATGTTTGCAAGAGTCCCTAATATAACATATGTTTCGATCCTGCAAACAAATATATTTTTGGGTGTAAACAAATATATGTTTGGGTCCAAACAAATATATGTTTAGCTGCAAACACACATATTTTTGGGTTCAACCTAATATATGTTTGGGTCAAAACATATATGGTAACATGGGGCGGCTTCGCCACTGGGGCACCTTCGCCAGCGCCGATTTTCTTGATAATTACAACTGCTACAGAAATGCCGTTAAAGGAAAAATTGTGAGTTTAACGAAGATCTTTCATCTCCCAAAAATTGGCATTTCTATCAAATATATGATTGCTGATGAACGCGGTTTCATGTTTTTGGGGTATTGCGAGGAGGCTTCGCCACTTTTTAGACATTTTGTAAATTCTCAAAAATAATATTTTTAAAACAAAAATATAATCATTTATATATCAAAACTTATAGTCAGGACATGCTAATATTCTTACCAAAAATAATATTTGGAAAAACTTTAATGATGTCGATATGAGAACATATTGAACAAAAACGTGGCGAAGGCGCCCCATGTTACCATATATGTTTGTGTCCAAACAAATTTATGTTTGGGTTCAAACAAATATATGTTTGGACGTAATATAAATACAAACACTACAGCCACAAAAAACACACTCATTTATAAATGGTGTTGGTTGTTTCTTTTATTGAAATGCATAGTAATATGTTTGGGTCCAAACAAATATGTGTTTGAGTGTAAACAAATATATGCATGGGTGCAAACTAATATATGTTTGGGTGCAAACAAATATATTTTTGTTTATGTTTACCTGTTAAGGCGATGATGATCACTGTTTTAATTTTGTTATTTTTCTCTTTCGAAACGAGATGTGTGGAAATATTTTTTTAAATTTAACTTACACCTTCCCCTATCAATAAAAAATAAACTTTTTAATTTTATTACGAATTCATTTAACAATTAAATAAATATGAATATTTACAATAACAACAAAAAGTAAAAGCAAAATGTTAGTCAGCAGAGTATCTGTAATTCTTTGATTTTTTACTTCCGCGCCGCTAGATCAATGGTTTCGACAAGTGTGCATCGGTGCAATTTATTTATTTGTATGTCAATTCATCCACCATAAGATGAAAACAAAAAGAAAGAGAAAAATTCGTTAAACTACTTCACTCTCGGAACTATTTGGAACGAAGGAAACAGAAAGAACCATGAAAGAGAAATATTCATTGAACTATATCGTTCTCGGAACTATTTGGAACTATGGAACTATATTAAGGAACTAGTTCCCTTTGGGAGAAGAAACTAGAAAGATAGATCCTCTCCAGGAACTAAATTTCCCAACTCTACCTGTAACGAATACTTTTCTGTAACGAAGTTATTTTTGGAATTTCTTACACAAAATAATATCTCTATAACGAATTTTTTCTATTACGTAGTAACTCATCGGCCCCAGGTACTAGTGTTCTGGAAAAGAACAATTATTTTCCTTATTATTACTACATGGCAATATTGCCTTATAGTATCACTCTTAATCTAACCGCCAATTCCAAAACATAACTTAGTCAGTCAGTCAATCAGCATGCAATACATACATTATTTAAGAGAGAGTCCTCTATTCTTGAAAGAGAACCGCAGAAAATAAAAAATTGCTTGCTGATAAGAACAACTATTGGTCGCAGCTAGTGAAATTTTGATAAGAAATTTTTTGCCAGTTTCCCGCTTATGTTTAGAAAAAGCAAAACTATGTTCGATAGTGTTGTTTTAAGCTTCTGAATGAATGGTAGTGGTGGTTCAGGGTAAAGGATGATTGTTAAAAGTGTAATTAGCCTGACGGTGCTACTACAACTACTGCTACTACTACCCTTGGCAAGGAGTGCTGCAAATGAAAATGAACTCTTCAATACCCCGGTGGGTAAGGAATTATTAAAACGCAGCAAGGCGGCCGATATAAAATCATGGATGGATACGACTCATAACCCTTGCGGTGATTTTTATAATTTCGCCTGTGCCAATTGGCAGCGTATAAATTCGGCACAACTATTTGGCGATCATACTACCAGTCAATTTCATGACATGTTCAAGTCATTGGAAAATAAAATGATGGCATTTTTAACCGATCCCCAGCGTGGAGATATTGTGGAAGATAAATTGAAAGATTTCTTCTTGTCGTGTTTGAGGACGCGGGAAAATGATGTGGAATATTTGGAAGCTTTACGATCAGTCTATAGAGAGTATGGGGAATTTTCATTTTTCAAACAACCCCAAATGATGGAGCAGGAGGAGGTGAAAGAAGAAACGAGTACCTTGAAGGAGGAGAAAGAAGAGGCAAGTACCTTGGAGGAGGATAAAGAAGAAACGACTACCTTGACGGAGGAAAAGAAAATAGAGGAGATAGAAGAAACAAGTACCCTGCCAGAGTCCGCAAGTTTAACACTGACTGAAAATAGTCCAGATTTCAATTGGTGGTCTACCCTGGCAAAGATAAGAAATACCTATGGTTTGGGTTTCATATTTTCCCTTGCCGTCTTGGATGACATTAACAACACAAATCGGACCATGGTTTATTGGGGACCACCCAATTTTGAAATGAGTCTATCTGCTACAAATCCCAAGGAGATTAACGTTTTTCTCCATCAATATTTGGGCATTGACCAGGAGAAGGCCAAGGAAATTGCAAAACACATTAAAGATTTCCACACCTCTTTAAGGCAATGTTACTCCAACGCACGAGAAGGTTATAGCATTAGTGAGCTGTCCATCTTATACAATGTCACCGATTTACATGAGGAATACAAGCAGCACATTGATGTGGTGAAATTTTTGCAACTGACTTTTGGTACCGACAATTTACCCCAACAAATCTATGTCTATGATAAGAAGTATTTCGAAAGTGTTCTTAACATGATCAATGCGAGCGATCCCAATGTTGTGGAGGATTATATTCTGTGGTCTCTCATAAGGACATTTTTGCTTGTTGGCAGCGGGGAGACGCATAAAAAGATGTGCGTCTCAAAGGTCCAAAAATATTTTTCTAAACCTATTGACCATGCCATCTATCAGCAATATCGTTCCGAGGAATATGAAAAGGAAGTCTATGAGTTGTGGAATGAAATCAAGGGTACCTTCCATGATAGCCTTAAGGGTGACAAATACTATTGGATGTCAAATAGCACCAGGCAACATGCCCTTAAGAAACTAGAAAAAATGCAGCTGTTCATTAATTCGCATGACAATGAAGATTTTCCAAAATTCTTTAAAGATCTGCAAGTCACTCCCACCAATTATGTGACCAATGTTCAGGCTCTTCTCAAACACATTGAAACCCTAAGGCCCAATAAATTTGAAAAGCCCACCCATGACCTAGAAAATGATGGGGATTTTTCATTTACACCTTTGTACAGAGGCTATACCAATGATATCGCCGTTCCCGTTTCACTACTGCAGCCGTATCGCCTATGGCATCCCATCTATCCCAAGGCCATAAAATATGGAACCTTGGGTTTTCTACTGGCCCATGAAATGGTTCATGGGTTTGATGATGATGGTCGTCATTACGATGCCAATGGTAATGCCATTAACTGGTGGGATGAAAAATCCGAATATGAATTCGAATCGAGACGCCGTTGTTTCCAGGCCCAATATCACAACTACACCTATGTGGGACGTCAATTGCCCAATAGTAAGAACCAAGTTGAAAATATTGCCGATAATGCCGGATTACGAATTGCCTATGCCGCCTATATCCGTTGGTTGGAACGTGAAAAGCAAACCAATTTGAACATCGAAGGTGAAGATGTCTTACCCAATTTGGAATACAACAATCGTGAATTGTTCTTTATCAGCTTTGCCCAGGTGTTGTGTGAAGATGTCCAAAGCTTGTTTAAACATTACTTGGCCCTTAGCGATTTGCATGCACCATCGATATATCGTGTAATAGGTCCTTTGTCAAATTGCCATGATTTCTCGTGGATCTTCCGCTGTGACATGAAACCGGACACTGCCATGAATCCTTCCATAAAATGTGAATTGTATTAAAAATAAAGCGGTGGTAATGAGAGTTTGTACATAAATTTTAAGAAAATAAAATATAATGGATATTGTAAATGTTTTTTTTTTATTTTTCAGTTTATCGAAGGGGAAGTAATAATAACGTGCTGAACGTCGTTAAATTCTCGGCATAAAAACAAGTTAGCAGAGGCTATGGTAACAATTTGCACAATATTTTTTACTTACATATATGGCTTCATATTCTTAAGAGAATGTTTGTTCCATAAGACTACTACGAATATATTTCCAAATCCTCAAATTGGTCGTATGTATACAAAGGGAACTAGATTTTTTGGAAAGTGTAACAGTTTTTAGCCTTGACGTACTCAGGACAGTTTGACACACGATCATCACGGTGCGCCTTAACTAATTTTAAATGGAAGGTGCTTACACCTGGGAAGTTTTTGCAGATTCTGAAACTACAATGCTGATAGATGAGAAATACCAAGAAACAAAAAAATCACCGCAGGGATTTTCTAATAAATCGCGATTTAAGTTCACATTTTTAGGGGTTCTTTAGGTTTTCACGATTATGCTTGAAAACCGCGAGTCCTATGTAAATGGGCCTAAAGAAAATATTGTAGCTGTGAAAATTCTCCACAAGAATGATCTTAATGATATTTTCGTAGGTTTTACCGTTTTTGAGATATAGAAGTTCAAATTGAGACAATGCACGGAATTATATCCTGTAGTGAGAATGAATGAGCTTTTGCCTACTAAATTCAAAATAGTCTGGCTTAATCCCATTGTTGTTGTTTTATTATTTTAAAACAACTAATTTATTAGTGGAAAAAGTTTGGCATTGTTCGCCAAGGGGTAAGGCCAAACTTTTTCCACTAATAAATTAGTTGTTTTAAAATAATAAAACAACAACAATGGGATAAAGCCAGACTATTCCAATAAAAAACGACGCCACCAATGTTCTGTTTGAGAAACACTGGCACGGTTTGTATCGTTGGATATGGCTGTTACAAGCTACCAACAACATTTTGTTATGTTGTCTTCGTTGAGATTCAACGACACATAACAGTGGAAACGGTTTGGTTTGTTTGGCAAACACTTTCGTCGGGGTAGTGTGAGGTTGCCAAACAAAAACTTCTCATTGAAGTTTTTCCTTTGTTCACCTTTATACTTCGAGCTGACGATTGATGTTTGGGTATAAAATGTTTTTTGTTCAAGAAGTTATTGAAAAATAACTTCGGTTGAGAATATCCATAAACAATAAACAAGGGAACTGATGAGATCCTGTGGCGTGGATCGAAACTAGTCTTCCCTGCCTTACCCCTTGGCGAACAATGACAAACGTTTTCCACTAATAAATTAGTTGTTTTAAAACAATAAAACAACAACAATGGGATTAAGCCAGACAATCTTGAAAAAACAAATTTTTATACCCTCAGCATTTATGCTAAGGAGGGTATAATACGGGCAAAATGTGCCTCACCGAAATAATGATTTTAGACCCCAAGTATGTTTGGACGAAATCCGTTTCAGACAATTTGGAGTCGATTTAGCAATGTCCGTCCGTCTGTCTGTCTGGCTGGCCCAAAATTTGGTCTTCGTAATATTTTGTCCAAATTTAGTTTAAGTTCGAAGATGGGCCATATTTCGTCCACTCCTTCAGGTACCTCCTCAACAAAAGTTCGAAAAAATTGTGCGAACGATAACTCTTGAAGGGAGTATCCGATTTGGCCCATACTTTGCACATCGTGAAATTTCTACCAGACTAATGAGGTCCCAATATGGACTCAATCGGTCTACTTCTTCGGGTACCTCCCAAAGTACAAAAGTTCGGAAAAGTTCAGTTTAGGACCTGCTCTTGTATCGCTTTGATTTTTGTTGTAACAACTGTATTCACCGCCCCCCATACGACGGTACAAGTTTCATCTGGGGCAAGTCCATACTTACTGAGCAAATAGCCTGGAAAGTGCAAAAAAAACCCCTATGGCCCCCTAGTGGTTGGAGCGCAAAATAACTCTTGAACAGATCTGCAGATTCGGTTCAAAATGTGGCCTTCGTAATATTTTGTCCAAACTTAGTATAAGCTCAAAGATAAGCCATATCGGTCCACACCTTCAGGTTCCTCCCCCACAAAAGTTCAAAAATATTCGGAAAAATTGTGCTCACGATAACTATTGAAGGGAGTGATCGATTTGGTCCATACCTTACACATACCTTACACATATGTATATCAGGTTTGAATATGGACTATATTTGTCCACTCATTCGTGTACGTCCCACACAAAATTTTGGATAAATTCACTTTAAGACCTGCTCTCAAATCACTTTGATTTCAGTTGAAGCAACTTGCATTCGCTGCCTCAATTACGATGGTAAATGCTTTTTCAGGGGCAAGTCCATACTTCTTGAGAAAGCAGCCCAAAAGGTGTCCAAACTTAGTTTCAGTTCGAAGATAGGCAACAACTTCCCGTACTTCCTTCCAATATTTAAAAAATGTCACTAAAATGGTATGCACGATATCCCTTGAACGGGGCAACCAAATTTATCCAAACGTTGGATCTCCTAATATTTTGTTCAAATTTAGTTTAACTTCCTAAATGGCCGATATCGTTCTTCTCTTTATGTTACCTCCCCCACAAAAGTTCAACAATTGTGTCGATCTGTCCGTAGATGAAAGTTTTAATTTACATAGGCTGAGGGTATATCTCTGTCGGCAAAGCCGATTGATATTTTTTACTTGTTTCTTCAAAAATTATCTCCTGTTGTACGAATGATTGACCGTTTGCCTATTAATGACTAAAATAACTTTTATTTCACATAAATATTGAAAAAGGTAACGCGCAAACCACTTTTAATTTTTATGATATATGTACATTAGGGCTATAACCAAAAAAATACCACCACATAGCCGTGTAGAACATGGAAAACTATTATGAAATACGGCGTCAATTTTTCTCTATCGCGAAAAAAGTTTCCGCACCAAATGCATTGAAGTTCAGTAATGCATTTTGTAATTTTAGCTGTTATGACAACATATTTGCTTTTAATTAAAATTTTTATTTTTTTGTAGACTAATTTAAAATCATTATCAAAGCGTTCTGGACCAATTTGTTCTCAAATCGCGCCATTTGGAGCATATTAGGAAATTTTGATACTATTGCAATTTTTGCTTTTTCTTTATAAACTCGTGAATTTTATATTTATATTTTTTGTACCTACCGGACAAAAGAATATGGGGTCATTTGCAACGAAGTCGCGAAAGTTACAGGCTGTTTTTGTTGACTTTGCCTGTGAGAATCGTATATGTTTTTTACAAAAATACAACACCAGTACCACGTGGGGAATTTTGTTCTAATAATGAAAACGCGTTTCTAAGATCGATTCGGTGAAAAAAGTTTCCGCGCCGACTGTAATTACTAAAACCCTTTTGATATTTTTTCTACTTATAATTTCAAATTTGCTTTGTTTGAATAAATATTCATAGAAAAAATAAATTTCTCACAGGCAAAATCATTAAAAACTGTCTGTAACGTTCGCGAATTTGTTGCAAATGACACCATATTCTCTTGTCCGATAGGTACAATAAATATAAACATAAAATTCACGAGTTTATAAAGAAAAAACAAAAGTTGCAATAGTGTCAAAAATTCCTAAAATGCTCCGAAATGGCGCGATTTGAGAACAAATTGGTCCAGAACGCTTTGGTAATGATTTTAAATTAGATTACAAAAAAATAAAAAATTTAGTTAAAAGCAAATATGTTGTCATAACAGCTAAAATTAAAAAATGCATTACTGAACTTCAATGCATTTGGTGCGGAAACTTTTTTCGCGATAGATAAAAAATTACACCTTATTTCATAATAGTTTTTCATGCTCTACACGGCTATGTGGTTACCTAATGTACATTAGGGATATAACTTTTTGCACTTTTTTGCAAATATCAAAAATACCACCACATAGCCGTGTAGAGCATGAAAAACTATTATGAAATACGGTGTCAATTTTTCTCTACCGCGAAAAAAGTTTCCGCACCAAATGCATTGAAGTTCTGTAATGCATTTTTTAATTTTATCTGTCATAACAACATATTTGCTTTTCATTAAATTTTTTATTTTTTTGTAATCTAATTTAAAATCATTATCAAAGCGTTCTGGACCAATTTGTTCCAAAATCGCGCCATTTCGGACCATATTAGGATTTTTTTGACACTATTGCAATTTTTGGTTTTTCTTTATAAATTCGTGAATTTTATGTTCATATTTTTTTAACCTATCGGATAAGAGAATATGGAGTCATTTGCAACTAATTCGCGAAAGTTACAGGCTGTTTTTGTTGACTTTGCCTGTGAGAATTGTATTTTTTTCTATAAATATTTATTCAAACAAAGCAAATTTAAAATTTTAAGTAGAAAAAATATCAAAAGGGTTTTAGTAATCACGGCCGGTGCGGGAGCTTTTTTCACAGAATCGGTCTTAGAAACGCGTTTTCATTATTAGGACAAAATTCCCCACATGGTAGTGGTGTTGTATTTTTGTAGAAAACAAATACGATTCTCACAAGCAAAGTCAACAAAAACAGCCTGTAACTTTCGCGAATTCGTTTCAAATGACCCCATATTCCATGGTCCGACAGGTTAAAAAAATATAAACATAAAATTCACGAGTTTATAAAGAAAAACCAAAAATTGCAATAGTGTCAAAAAATCCTAATGTGGTCCGAAATGGCGCGATTTGAGAAGAAATTGGTCCAGAACGCTTTGATAATGATTTTAAATTAGGTTACAAAAAAATAAAAATTTTAATGAAAAGCAAATATGTTGTCATGACAGATAAAATTAAAAAATGCATTGCAGAACTTCAATGCATTTGGTGCGGAAACTTTTTTCGCGATAGAGAAAAATTGACACCGTGTTTCATAATAGTTTTCCATGCACTACACGGCTATGTGGTGGTATTTTTTTGGTTATAGCCCTAATGTACATATATGTTATAATACTTACTTGCTTATTCCGAACCTTTTTTACCTTGAAGTGTAGAGGTTTTTGAAAAGACTTCTCCAGTTGTGGGCTCTATATTTCGTTCTGTAATATGTCGTTAACTGTATCCATCCATGTTTTCCTTCTTCCTCTGCTTCTTGTACCTGACGGTCCATACTTGTTTTGATAGTCGATTGTCTGGCATTCTGACAACATGCCCAAACCATCTTAAGTTATTTTGTCTAACTCTGTTCTTTAGTGGCTCAATTTCTAAAGTGGTTCTTATAGTGCAATTTCGCACTTCTAGTTTTTCCTGCAACTCGCCGCAGATATTTCATTTCTGTAGACTGAATTCCACTTTGGTTTTTTGTTGTGAGGGCCCACGATTCACTTCCGTACGTAAGCTTCGGCATGTACATATGTTGATTTGAATACTGCTAGTTTGGTGTTCTTGGTTACCTCTCTTTTCCTAATGAAATTTTTGTTTAGGCTGTAATATAGACTTGCAGTTGCGGATATTCTACGGTTAAGATCCTTGTCTGCTTTGCCATCGTCGTTCAGTACCGCACCAAGATAATAAAAATGTTGAACTTGGTTGAGTGGTTCTGTTCCAATAAATAGTTGATGTTGAATTTTATTTCGTCAGTGTAAATATTAATGTTTTGTTGCAGGTTTTCTTGGTTGGGAGCTATTAGGGTCACATCGTCGGCATATGCTAGCATTATTATTTTCCCTGGTTGTAGTTTCCAATTTCCAATATTCATCGTTTTAAATGACTCTTTGTATGTAATAATACGACGATAAAATAGTGAGAAACCAACGGTTATGTCACTTCAGTTATTTCGTGTGCCCCTATAACTTGTTTTCAGTTAAATATCTGGTTATAGTGACTTAAAAAAATAATCAAAATCTCTGAAGAATAAAAACTTTGAAATCTTTTGTGCGGAAGCTTTTTTTATCGAATCACTTTATAATTAATGTTTTATATAATCTTATGTAGAAATTCACCACGCTATGATAAAGGGATATGAGGTTGTAAAAATGTCACAACCCTATTGTTTAAATAACTGGCCGCAAAAATGGGCGTTCCTCGTTAGATCCAGCACAATTTGAAAATTGCTCAAAAAATGCTCTTATCGATCGATTAATGCAACGAAATTGTGAATAAATACGATCGTGGTGCTTCCAACAACATTTATAAGATCGTCACAGATGACGAATCTTGGATCTATGCGTATATGCCCGAAACAAAACAGCAATCGACCGTGTGGGTCTTCGAAGGCGAGCCAAATCCTACAAAAGTTGTTCATGGAAGAAGCACTTCGAAGAAAATGGTCGGCTGTTTCTTCGACAAAACTGACCATGTGCCGACTAAACGGTTTGAGCAACATAGAACGGTTAATTCTGAGTGGTACACTACAATTTGTTCGTCTGAAGTCTGCGGAGAAATTTGAAAAACGAACATGAGAAGACGAATTATTGTGCACCATGACAATGCGAACTCTCACATATCGTTTCAAAGCAGCGGATTTTTTGACCGGACAAAACGTGGAATTGATGGGTCATTCTCCGTACAACCCTGCCTTGGCAGCCAATGACTTCATTTGATTCCCGAAAATCAAGAAAAAAAGACGTGGTCAAAGATTTTCGTTGCCAGAAGATGCTGTTGAAACGTTCAAAAACCTTGTTTTGGAGGTATCTCAATCAAGTCACAGTAAACAACACCACAACACATGATCGTATGTCAAACTGTCCTGAGTACGTTTAGGCTTAAAACTGTCAAACTTTCCAAAAAAAAAAAAACAAGTAAGAAAGTATCAGTCAGATGTGCTGAAGGAGATGTACCCTCAGCCACTGACCAAAAAACAACAACAAAACCAAACCAAACACAATACATATGCCATATATAAAATATGTAGATTTTGTATCACGAGATTGCTTTAAAATCTGTCGGTACCGTAATGTGGGTACCAAAGTTCTTCATAAAGGACTTGAAATATTAAATTACGTTAAACTAAGTTTGGAAGAAATTTTTAAAAAAGTTTTAGAGTTATCTTGCACAATAGCCATTTTAGTATGTGCCAACAGGGTTTTGGAGCTTTTGGGCCATTATCTCAGGAAGTATTGACTTATTCCAGAAAAAAATACCGTTGTAAATGGGGCCGCTAGAACAACCTACTGAAAAAGAATCAAATCGATGTGGTTCACTTTTTCCGAATTTTGTGTGGGAGATACCCGAAGGAGTGGACGATATAGTCCATATTGCAACCTGATACATGACTGGATGAAATAATACGATGTGCAAGGTCTGCACCAATCAGAAACTCCCTGCTGGAATTATCTTGCTGATTTGCCATTTCGGTTGGTGCCGTCAAGGTATCTTCGAGATTTAAGGCCAATATCTCTGGAAGTATAGACTTGAGTAAAGGGAGCCGCAAGAACAACCTACTGAAAAAAATTTCAAAACGATCCGAGAGGTGCTCTTAAACTTCACTTTATACTAATTTTGTGTGGTAAGTACCCGAAGGAGTGGTCCGATATAGTCCATATTCGAACCCGATTTATATCTGGAAGAAATAATACGATGAACAAAGTTTGGACCAAATCGAGTGCTCCCTTCGAGAGTTATCGATCACACCATATTACAAAAAATGTTTGAACTTTTATGGAGGAGGTACCCGAAGGAGTGGACCCATATGGCCCATCTTCGGACTTAAACTAAGTTTGGACAAAATATTACGATACCCAAAATTTGGTTCGAATCGGTTGATTCGTTCGAGAGTTGCCGTGCAAAAAACGGTATTTCGATGAGGCACATTTTTGGTCGTATCAAAGTGTATATACCCTTTCCAGCCTGAACGCTGAGGGTATAATGAAATGACAATAAACGGTAAGTGTTTTATTTGAAAGATCCCATCATGAGGAAGAACATACGTATTGAAGTTAAAAGAAAAATTATATTGTTCGTTCACGGTGCTTTTGTAACAAATTTAAATGGAAGGTGCTTGCACCTATGAAGTTTTTGCAGATTCTGAAAGTACAATGTTCATAGATGAGAAAAATCAAAAAACAAAAAAAAAAACTGCCGGAGCGCTTTTTACTCAAATCGCGATTCAAGTTGACATTTTTGGGGTTGTTTAGGTTTTTGGGATTTTGCTTGAAAACCGCAAGTCCTATCAAAATGGAACTAAAGAAAATATTGTAGCTATCAAAATTCTACATAAGATTGGCCTTTATGATATTTTCGTAGGTTTTACAATTTTTGAGATATAGAAGTTCAAACTGGGACAATGCACTGGCTGTATAGCCCCCTTATACAACAATGTCATGAAGGATGCGCCTTAACTAACTTTTAATGAAAAATCCTTACACAGGGGACGTTTTTGTGAATTCTGAAACAGCAATGTTAATAGATGAGAAAAATGCAAAAACAAGAAAAAATAGTTGTAGGGATTTTTAAATAAATCGCGGTCGAAATTCACATTTTTATGCCCTCCACCATAGTATGGAGGGTATATTAAGTTTGTCATTCTGTTTGTAACACATCGAACTAATCATTTGCGACCCTATAAAGTATATATATTCTTGATCAGGATAAAATTGTAAGACGATCTAGCCATGTCCGTCTGTCCGTCTGTTGTAATCAATCTAGCGTCCGCAATAATTGAGATAGAGTGCTGAAATTTTGCACGCGAGGGTCTTTTTTCCATAGGCAGGTCAAGTTCGAAGATGGGCTATATCGGTCCACTCTTTGGTATAGCCCCCATATAACGGTACCTCCGGATTTGAGGTATTTTGACGTTCTTCGCCACATTTGCAGACCGAATTAGCTATAATTTGACACTTAGGGTTCCTAGTGATCAACAAACTTATATCCCAAAGGATATGGGCATAGGTCCATGTTTTGGTATAGTCCCCATATAACGGTACCTCCCGATTTTCGGTATTTTGAGAATTTTAGCCACAATTTGTAAACGAACTATCTGCAATTTGACATTTAAGGTTCTCAGTGGTCATGAAACATCCCCACCAAACATCGTCATCATAGGTCCATGTTTTGGTATAGAACCCATATAACGGTACCTCCCAATTTTCGGTATTTTGAGAATTTTAGCTACAGTTTTTAACCGAAATAGCTGTAATTTGGCATTTGAAGTTCTCAGTGGTCATAAAACATCTCCAACGAAACATCGTCAACATAGGTCCATGTTTTGGTATAGCGCCCATATAACGGTATCTCCCGATTTTCGGTATTTTGAGAATTTTAGCTGCAATTTTTAACCGAACTAGCTGTAATGATTGGTTTTTTGAGAATTTTAGCTACAATTTTGTCTATTCAAAAATAATCGTCAATATAGGTCCATGTTTTGGTATATCCCCCCATATAACTGTACCTCCCGATTTTCGGGAATTTTCAGTGGTCACGAAATTTCTTCACTAAAATTCGTCAACATGGGTCCATTTTTGAGGGTCTACATTGTTTTGATGAAACTACACTCAATTTGACTCTTGAATTTCCCTGCAGCTATAAAACTTTTCCGCCAAAAAATTTAAAGATAGGTTGACTCTTTGATATAGCCCCATAGGTGGTACCTTTCACCTAGCTGTACACATTTTTTATATTAGATAACACTGTGCAACAAAATGGTGGTGAAAGTCTGGGGCACAGAAAATTCCTCTTGGGGAAGAAAGGCCGTGGTGAGTATATTATGTACCCCGAAGGACAGATCCGCCGTGAGTCGAACTTCCGCGTTATGGCGTGATGAAATTTTTGTTAGAGACCCTGTGGGCCATCAGGAATTAGCTTTATATCTTTGTTCACTGTTGCTTAAGTGCTCTACAAAAACAACAAACAAACATATAATGCTAATTCATTTTGGCTTACAGGGTCTATTGCAAAAACTCCATCACGCCATAACCCGGAAGTTCGACTCACGGCGCATCTGTCCTTCGGGGTTTTTAATATACACACACCAAGGGCTTTCATCTCCAAAAGGAATTATCTCTTCCCCAACATTTGTGTCCACTGAGTAATTTAAGCAATAGTGGGAGACAGTAGGAGTATATCCATTGCCGAAAAGTTGTTCCACCTAAAATTGTAAAAGGACCCTAATTATTCCATTTAAATTAAGACTATTTTATGGTGGAGGGTAAAAAAAGTTCGGCCCGGCCGAACTTAACGACTTTTTACTTGTTAGGTTTATATTAGGTTTTCGCGATTTTGCTCGGAAACCGGAAGTCCTATCGAAATGGGGCTAACGAAAATGTTGTAGCTGTGAAAATTCTCTAGAGGATTGATGTACATGATTTGTTCCCAGGTTGTACCATTTTTGAGATAAAGATGACCTGGTTACATTTTTAGGTTTTTTTGTTAGGGTTTCGCGATTTTGCTTTAATGCGGCAAGTCTTATCGATATGGGACCTGAGGAAATCTAATATCTTTGCAAATTCTCTACAAGACTGTCTTATGTAATTATACCCTACATCACTATGTGGAAAGGGTATTATAAGTTTGTTTTGGTAAAAATTCATGTAACACCGCGAAATATTCGTCGGAGACCCCCAATGTGGTATACCAATCTTCATATCTCGGCGAAATAAAGCGATTTTGAGATGTGTGTCCGTCCGTCCGGGTGTCCGTCTGCCCATTATAAATTGTAATTAAACTCCAGGCCGGAATTATGGACCGATCGTCACAATCAGAATAGATCAATAGACCAAAAACATAATTTTTATCCGATTTTGTAGCTGCTCTGTAGGTTGCAATAATATTCCGATCGCCTCGAAATTTTAAATAAGGTAAGAGTATATGACAAAGAAGAAGCTTGCAATTTGAGATGGCGATCATATTATATTGAGAGGGTTGAATGGACCACAAGTTTTGTGTGAAAATTGTGAACATTTTTAATATATAGCTTTTTATATCTTTTTTCCTGGAAGATCTTGGAAGAGGAATGCTTGACCTTTTTATTGATTTCAATTGTGTTGGTGTACATGATAAGATAACAGAGTCACAGCTTAATATACCCAGTTATTTGTTTGTAGTGTAATCATAAACACGCTAGAGGTCGCAATTATAGCTCAATAATCACGAAGAAGATGCTTACAATTTTGGATGATGATCTGATATTATTTAGCAGGTGAAATGGACCATTACTTTTGTATGAAAAATACAAAAAAATATTTTTGGTCTATATTTTATTTTCCGGAGGGTATATGCCGGCAAAGTAGACGATATATTGAAATAGAACTACTGATCTTCCCCCTGATGCAAATTGCAATCACGTGTCCGCTAGATAACGGGCCTACTGCTTAATATATAATGTGTTTTGTGTAGAGAACCACATTTTCCTATTCCCAGAATTTGAATTATTGCAAATTACATGGTGCCCTAACGTTTTAATTGTCCAATTGGATTTTTATACATACATTGCAGGCAAAATCAAATTTTCAACGGTGGCAAAATATCCTTCAGTAAGGTTTGCGACATTTTCTGAGTATTTCAGCCATATAAAACTTCTCTACAAGTGGTGTCTTAGGGCACGCCGTTCGGACTCGGAGATAAGCTGTGGGTCCCATATCATTGAGCGAATATGAATCGGCGTACACTCACTCATTGATATGAGAGAAGTCTCCCTTGTCCCTTCTGAGATGTTTGTGAAACAATTATTATATTATTATTTAAGTTTGGTGTGATACGGTACCAGAATCCACAAAGTTATTTCTTACAATAAGTTTATTTGTTCCATAAAGAAATTTTGATTTGTGATGGTCGGCCCCGTCCGACTGTAGCTTCGGCTTACTTGTTTTTCCTAGGTTGTACCATTTTTTAGATATATAATTTTAAGTTGGGAAATTGCAGTCATGACATTGTTTTATAAGGAGACGATACAAAATTGAATTGAATTTGATTTGTCCCAATTTGAACTTCAATATCTCAAAAATGGTAAAACCTACGAAAACATCATAAAGGTTAATCTTGTAGAGAATGATAGCTACAACATTTCCTTTAGTTCCATTTGGATAGGATTTGCGGTTTCCAAGCAAAATCGCAAAAACTTAAACAACCCCTAAAAATGTCAACTTGAATCGCGATTTATTTAAAAAGCGCTCCGGCGATTTTTTTTAATTTTTCTCATCTATGAACATTGTAGTTTCAGAATCTGCAAAACTTCCCAGGTGCAAGCACCTTCCATTTAAATTTGCTTCAAGAGTACCGTGAGGTTTTAATGCATTTATAAATAAAATACTGTATCTTAATTTTTTTAATTATTTTTTCCCTTAAAATCCAAATTTTAATTTTGACAGTTGTCCACTAATTAAGGACAAGACTATTGGCTCCTTAATGATCCGACAAAATTGAATGGTGATAGGTTTATACGTTTTCGAGCAACAGCGGGTACCTCAAAGCGGTTCAGTAAACACAGTGTTTCGCAGGCGGGTGTTTGTCAGAAAACTAAGAAATATTTTGCGTGTGTGTATGACCTTTCAGATGAAAACCAAATCTTCTAAAAGTTTGGTAGATTTCTTGTAAAATTACATGGAAAATGGCTTTTTTTTGGAGCCAAAGTCTTAAAACCAACAGAAAAATCTGTGATTTCATTAACCCAAGGCAATATTTGGTTTAATTTCGGCCTATCTTTCTCCGATTTGTTTCTTCGTGTAAGTAATCCATTGAAATCGGAGAAAACAAATCAAACATAGAGGAAATGAAAATAGAGGACAAATAGAGTACGAATGCCTAAAATAGAGTACTGTACTCTATAATAGAGTACTGGTTGGTAACCGTATGTGTAGCCTAACATATAAATATATGTTATAACATAAAATATGTTTGGTTCCAAACATATGTTATGTTAGACACTGTTGCAAACGTATAATAGGTTTGGATCCAAACATTTTTATGTTTGCATCCAAACACATTAAGTTTCAATTTACAAAGCCGACTGATACTTTTTTACTTCTTATTAATTGATTTCCTTTCAACTTTCCTAGCTTTTTATTTTTAACAAATACCCCTCGAATCATTATTCGATTTTAAACATTGTTATTTATTTAATTTTTATTTTCAATTTTTTTCATAATTAATAAATTTCACATTTATCTCTAGGATTCATAACACTCCCCGGTTCACATTTATAAATCTCTGAAAATTTCTTAAAATTCGATAAAGGACCAATGACACGAAACTCTGAGGGAGAATGTGAACTTTCTTCAATTATTGAATTGAGATATTTCGTATGGACATCATCACACCACATCTGGGCATAGCTGATGAAAAACAATTCCCAATTTGTGACTTTAAATGTGGAGAAACTCTCCTTGATATTTAGTTCTGGTTGCACTTCTTGCATATCGTGCCACCACTGTGAATAAGCTGCAAATGCCAAACGTATGGCGGCATTATCGGCAATATTTTCTGCTTGATCCGATTGCAATGGCAGCCTGACACCGTTGTATACATATTTGTGATATTGTTGTTGAAAACAGTGACGTCTCTCTTCGAAGGCTGTTTCAGATTCCTTATCCCACCAGTCACGTAGTTGACCGTAACCATCAAACTGACGTCCCGTATCATCGAAACCATGAATCATTTCATGGGCCAAGAGATTGCCTAGTGTGGCAAATTTAAGTGTTTGCGGATAAATAGGGTGCCAAATAAAATACGGTTGCAATACTCCAACGGGTATTATAATTGTGTTTTGGCTGTTTTTATAGACCGGAGTGTACGAGAACAGTCCAGCAGTATCCAGTGATGTGATTGGTGGTTGTAGCTTATTTGGTCTCAACGCTTCCCGGTGACGTAAAATTGCTTGAATATTTGCCACGTAATTGTAGCGATCTATGCTTAGGCCATGGAAGAACTTTTGGAAATCGATGTGGTCATATGAGTTGATGGTGATATTCATAACATCTAACTTGTGGAGGGCCTCCTTTCTAACTGTGTCCGTCATCCACGGATAACTATTGCCATCCAAAGCTTTCCTAAAGCTAGCCTTGATTTCCTGCCATAACTTGAATAATTCTTCTTCATAGACTTGGGAACGATATTCCTCGTAAATGGTGTGGTCCATAAATTCACCAAAATACCTTTTGGCTTGTCTGGTACAGAAATCTTCTTTATCTGACGCTGCCATACTAGAGGTGTCCACCAAATACTCTTCCACCAACCGCCATAAGATGTAATCCTGTAAAATCACCGGATCGGAGGAATTGATCACTGCTATTAGATTTCGAAAATAGGCTTCATCAAAGATATAGATTTGTTCGGGTATGTTGGTGGTGTCAAGGGCTATTTCAAGGAATGATTTCACATCAAATGAGGGATACTTTTCATATAAATGATCTAGGGAGTATGGCTCTAGCATATCATTAATATCATCAGTATCCCCTTCCTCAATTTGACTTATGTCCATCTCCAATTGCACAAAGGTGGAGGTTACATCAGAGACTTTGTCTTCTCTCAGTTGAAAAACACTGCTTAAATACAAAGAGATATCTTCTTCCCTTTCATTGAAATCCGTCGGCAGATCTGGTGGACCCAAATAAACCCTTGTAATGCTGCTGTTTTTAAAGTCAGCTTGGACATCGACTGAAAGAAGAATTGTTGTGCCATAAACCTTCTTAATTTCAGCTACGGTAGACCACACATTAAATGTTGACTCGGTTTCATGGTCATGGGCATTGGCTAACGATTCGCCTAGAAACGACAACTTTCCATACTCTTCAAAGATTCGACGCAGTGTTACTTGATAGTTTGCTGATTTTGAATTCATGTCGATACAGGATTTGTAGAAATCTTGCAGTTTGCTATTGATGGAATCGGCAGGGGTGAAATTATTTAATAATGTATTCACCTTTCTATTGAGACCATCTGTTAGTAAGTCTTTAAATTTATTTGTCATGTATTCGCCCCGATTATCTGCTTTATTTATCCGCTGCCAATTGCCACAGGCGTATTCGTAAAAATTGTCACAAGGCCTGACTTTAGGATTCATCCAACTTTTAATGTCCCCCGATTTACTGCGTCGAAGAATTTCTTTGACATATGGTTTAGTCAAATCAAATTCAGTACTGGATATCTCCGCCAGCATTAAAATCACCAATGAAATTATTAGAACGAAATTCATTTTATGTTTTTCGAACCTCATGGTTACGCCTTATTTCGTCGCTTTTCACGTTAATTTATTTATTTTTTTATTAAATTATTTATTATTTTCAACAGCTCATTGAATGTTATTTTTGGTAAGTTGGTTTTAATACTGAACGATTCAATTCTCTTATGGTGAGAGCTTTTTGCAAACTCGCTGATATTGAAGACATTCGTCATGCCGGTTTGTAGTCAACAATCTTAGCTGTGGTTATCAGCAAGTCAAGCAACATATTTACGGAATGTTGATATTGTTGTAATTATTATTGTGCATATTTATTGCGTATACATATGACAGGAAATTACCCAGCTAACAATTTTTTTCTGAGGGCACTGATTTCCGAGATTTTCTGAATATTTTTTTAAAATCTCTGCACATTTTCTGAAGACTCTTAAGAATCTTCGCTCCGACTTCTAATCGATTTTCTAACGATTTTTTTGTTCGGTTATTTTTTTCGAGGGCACTGATTTCCGATTTTTTTCGAGATTTTCTGAATATTTTTTAGAAATTTGGACCGATTTTCTCGAAGTTTTTTTTTTAAATCTCTGCATATTTTCTGAAGAATCTTAAGAATCTTCGTTCCGATTTCTAATCGAACAAGTACGTATCAGTCAGCTGTGCTGACGGAGAAATACCCTCAGCCACTGACCAAGAAAAAAACAACAAAACCAAACCAAACACAATAATTATGCCGTCTATAAAATATATTGATTTTATATCACGAGTTTGCTTTAAAATCTGTAGGTACCGTAACGTGGGCTTATACCAAATCATTGACATATACCAAACATTTTTAGCAACCAAACTTCCTTATAAAGGACTCAAAATATTAAATAATGTTAAAATAACTTTGAAAGAAATGTTTGAAAAAGTTTTAGAGTTATCTTGCACAATATCCGACAGGGTTTTGAAGCTTTTGGGCCATTATCTTAGGAAGTATTGACTTACTCCGGAACAAAATGTACCATTGTAAATGAGGCCGCTCCAACAATCTACTGAAAAAGAGTCAAAAAGATGCGAGAGGAGCTCCTAAACTTCACTTTATCCGAATTTTGTGTGGGAGGTACCCGAAGGAGTGGACCGATATAGTCTATATTGCAATCCCATACTGGACTGGATGAAATAATACGATGCGCAAAGCCTGTATCAATCAAAAACTCCCTGCGAGGATTATCTTGCGGATTTGCCATTTTGGTTGGTGCCGTCAGGGTTTCTTGGAGCTTTTAGGCCAATATCTCAGGAAGTATGGACTTCCGCAAGAAAAAAATTGTACCGTCAGAAAGGGAGCCGCAAGGAAAACTTACTGAAAAAAAATTTCAAAACCATCCGAGAGGAGTCCTTAAACTTCACTTTATCCAAATTTTGTGTGGGAGATACTCAAAGAAGTGGATCGATACAATCCATATTCCAACCTGATACATGACAGGATGAAATAATACGATGTGCAAAGCCTGCACCAATCAGAAATTCCCTGCGAAGATTATCTTGCGGATTTGCCATTTTGGTTGGTGCCGTCAGGGTTTCTTGGAGTTTTTAGAAAAAAATTGTACCGTCAGAAAGGGAGCCGCAAGGAAAACTTACTGAAAAAAAATTCAAAACCATCCGAGAGGAGCCCTTAAACTTCACTTTAACCGAATTTTGTGTGGGAGGTACCCGAAGGAGTGGACAGATATAGTTCATATTCCAACAAGATCTATATCTGGAAGGAATAATACGATGTGCAAAGTTTTGACCAAATCGATTGCTCCCTTCGAGAGTTATCGTTCAGACCATTTTACAGACAAATTTTGAACTTTTGTGGGGGAGGTACCAGAAGGAGTGGACCGATATGGCTCATATTCGAACTTAAACTAAGTTTGGACAAAAAAACAAAGGAAAACTTATTGAAAAAAATTTCAAAACCATCCGAGAGGAGCCCTTAAACTTCACTTTATCCGAATTTTGTGTAGGAGGTACCCGAAGGAGTGGACAGATATAGTTCATATTCGAACAAGATCTATATCTGGAAGGAATAATACGATGTGCAAAGTTTTGACCAAATCGATTGCTCCCTTCGAGAGTTATCGTTTAGACCATTTTACAGAAAAATTTTGAACTTTTGTGGGGGAGGTACCAGAAGGAGTGGACCGATATGGCTCATATTCGAACTTAAACTAAGTTTGGACAAAGGAAAACTTACTGAAAAAAATTTCAAAACCATCCGAGAGGAGCCCTTAAACTTCACTTTATCCGAATTTTGTGTGGGAGGTACCCGAAGGAATGGACAGATATAGTTCATATTCCAACAAGATCTATATCTGGAAGGAATAATACGATGTGTAAAGTTTCGACCAAATCGATTGCTCCCTTCGAGAGTTATCGTTCAGACCATTTTACAGAAAAATTTTGAACTTTTGTGGGGGAGGTTCCAGAAGGAGTGGACAGATATGGCCCATCTTCGAACTTAAACTAACTTTGGACCAAATATTACGATACCCAAAATTTGGTTCGAATCGGTTGAACTGTTCGAGAGTTATCGTGCTCACAGGCCAGACATACATTTTCACGGTGCGCCTTAACTAATTTTAAATGGATGGTGCTTACACCTGGGAAGTTTTTGCAGATTCTGAAACTACAATGCTCATAGATGAGAAATATCAAGAAACAAAAAAAATCGCCGGAGGGATGTTCAAATAAATCGCGATTTAGGTTCACATTTTTAGGGGTTTTTTAGGTTTTCACGATTTTGCTTGGAAACCGCACAAGTATTTTCGTAGGTTTTACCGTTTTTGTGATATAGAAGCTTAAATTGAGACAATGCACTGACTGTATCGCCTCCTTATAAAACAATGTCATTACTGCAATATCCCAAGTTAAACTTAAATATCTTGAAAATAGTACAACCTAGGAAAAAAAAATCATCCAATCTTGTAGAGAATTTTCACAGCTTCAACATTTTCTTTAGTCCCATTTTGATATGACTTGCGGTTTCCAAGCAAAATCTTGAAGATTTAAGATAAAAACCTAAAAATTTGAACTGAACCTCTATATCTCAAAAATGGTAAAACCTACAAAAAAAAAACTTAAAGGTCAGTCTTGTAGAGAATTTTCACAGCTACAACATTTTCTTTAGACTCATTTCTGTACGACTTGCGGTTTCCAAGCAAAATCGTGAAAACCTAAAAAAAACCCTAAAATTGTGAATTTTGATCGCGAATTATTTAAAAATTCCTCCGGCGATTTTTTCTGTTTTTTTATTTTTCTTTTTTTATTTCTATGAAATAGCGCATAAAAAGAAGATTGTCTCTGAGATTGTCAAGATTTTTTTC
The DNA here is from genome assembly GCF_047663935.1 of Musca autumnalis. Classification (NCBI taxonomy): domain Eukaryota; kingdom Metazoa; phylum Arthropoda; class Insecta; order Diptera; family Muscidae; genus Musca; species Musca autumnalis. Next base: position 253,880,709 of record NW_027411644.1, read on the forward strand.
AGAATTTTTCAGTAAATCGTAAATTTGTTCGGACGCAGGAAAAAAATCCTTACTAAATAATAGGTTTTTATAGAACTTTTTGGTAGTCGTAACTACTTACAAAACCCCCACAAACCCATTATTATACCCTCCACCATAACATGGAGGGTATAATTAAATTTGTCATTCCGTTTGTAACACATCGAAATATTCATCGAAGACCCTATAAAGTATATACATATATTCTTGATCAGGGTAAAATTCTAAGTCGATATAACCATGTCCGTCTGTCTGTTGAAATCAAAATACAGCTCGCAATTTTAAAGATAGAGCTTTGTAATTTGGTATAGAAGTTTCTATTGCTCCTAGAATGTTTGGTATTGCAAATGGGCTATATCGGTCCACGTTTTGATATAGCCCCATAGAACAGTACCACCAGATTTTCGGTATTTTGAAGGTTTTAGCTTCAATATCACACTGAAATAGCTGAAATTGGGTACAGAATTTTGTCGGTATAGGTCCACGCCCTCATATAGCCCCCATAGAACGGTACCTCCCGATTTTCGAAATGCATGAAATTTGGTATTTAGTCTTCATTGGAGGTTTCCAACTTTTCTCTATTAATTTGTCGATACAGGTCCAAGCCTTAATATGGCCCCATAGAACGGTACTTCCCGATTTTCGGTATTTTGAAGGTTATGGCCAAAATAATTCATCGAAATAGTCTTCATTGGATGTATACAATTTTCCCCCAGAAATGTGTCCGTACAGGTCCACGACTTCATATATCCCCCATAGAACGGTAACAGCGATTTTCGGTATTTTTAAGGTTGTGGCTTCAATATTCTACCGAAATGCCTGAATTTTGGTATTTAGTCTTCATTGGGGGTTTCCAACTTTCCCCTCTTAATTTATCGGTATGGGTTTACGCCTTCATATAGCACCAAAGGAAAGGTAACTCCCGATTTTCGGCTTCAATATTCCACCAAAATTGATGAAATTTGGTATTTAGTCTTCGTTGGTGGTATAAAATTTTCCCCCAGAAATTTGTCCGTATAGGTCCACGACTTCATATAGCCCCCATGAAACGATACCTCCCGATTTTGGGTATTTTGATGGTTGTGGCCACAACAACCCACCGAAATGGCTGAAATTTGGTATTTTGTCTACGTTGGAGGTTAAAATCTTTCCGACTGAAATTCGGTCGGCCCCCCCTATTTTCGTAATTCTGAACGTCAATATCCCAACGAAATGACTGAAATTTGTTATTTAGTCTTCCATGGGGTTATAAAATATTCCAGAAGAGAATTATCAGAATAGGTCGAAGTCTTCATATATGCCCCATAGAAGCGTACCTCTTGTTTTGTTTAGGTTTTTACCACATTATCTTACCGAAATATCAAAAATAAGGTATTTAGTCTTCTTTGAGTCTAAAAAATTTCCGATAGAAATTTTTCAGAATAGATCGACGTTTTGATATAGTAGAACGGTACCTGCCGAATTTCGGTATTTTGAAGGTTAACCACATTATTTTAGAGAAATTGTTGAAATTTGGTATTCAGTCTTCTTCATAAACGAAAGGAAACTAATTGTTCCATTTTACTCAAATACAACTCATGGTGGAGGGTATAACAAGTTCGGCCCAGCCGAACTTAACGCCTTCTTACTTGTTCGAATTATGAACCGCATTCATAATACAGACAAATCTCAAAATTGGAAACACTTTTGAACACTATTCCTAATATATATGAATTATTTTTTTCTGTGTAAAAAGAAAAGATTTTTTTTTGGAATTTTTCAGAAAATCGAAAATCGCAAAAAAATTCTTACTAAATAATGGGTTTTTATAGGACTTTTTGGTAGTCCTAACTACATACAAAACCCCCTACTAACCCATTATTTTAACTAGGGCATGTCGAACTGAATTACTATTTATTCTATGACAACTAGAACAGTTGAGTTGGAAATTTCAACAGAGCTCATGTTTTTATTCTATTTTAATTCGCTCTCTGCTGGATTTGATCATTCGAACTTCTGATTTGGTTAAACGCATACATGTGCACCACCATCTGCTTTTATGTTGTTAACAAAAAACCTGCGTGCCGACGGTGAGCGTTGAACACACAACCCTAGGATTTGTAGTGGGACACACACGCTCTTTGCCACCATGCTGACAACTTAGTAAGGAGTACTACATAAGTACTTATTTTTGTTTACATTACTTTGCAATGGGTTACATAGTGACTAACGGATTCGAATTTTTGCTGGGGAGATTCTGACCGAATTCGAAAAAATGGAAATGGAAAAAATGTTGGCTGGGTAGTTGTGAAGCGACCAATATTGTGAAGATCTGCATATTTATTACCTCTCCTCTTTCACTTAAAACTATCTGTGATTATGCGTACATACTCGTATGTATATATATGAGTAACAACAAGTAAAAAAGTATCAGTCGGCTTTGCCGACAGAGGTATACCCTCAGCCTGTGTGAATTGAAACACATTTTTCCCAAAAAAAACTTATGTATTTAGGGGGTCCCCAGCATTTTGGTCATATGAACTTGCCGGCAAAGATATGGATTAGGATAAAATCTTGAATAGTGTTGCTGGGGAGGTACATAAAGAAATGGACCGACATGATCCATTTTAGAAGTGTGTCTTTATTTGGGAGTCATTCCTCTCGATAGGACCATTATGTCAGGAGACATGGACTTGCCCACGAAAAACATCATATCGCTGTAAAAAGGGCTACTAGCCGTACCTCCGGTTAAAATTTCCAAAGTATTCTCGCACAAACCCTTAACCGCACTTAAAAAAAATGTTGATCATTTGTGTGGGTGACACCCTAAGGATCTATATCTTGTTGAAATATTACAATGTACAAAGTATGTACCAAATCGGTTACCGCCTTCGAGAGTTATCGTGCGCACCATTTTAGCGAAAATTTTGAACTTTTGTGGAGTGGTACCCATAAGAGTGGACCGATAAGGCCATCTTAGAACTTGATTTTTACATTGGGCATAATATTTCGATTGCCAAATTTTAGATCGAATCTGTTTATTCGTTCGAGAGCTACCGCGCGCTCCACAACACAACACATTTTGCCATAGCGGGTTAAACAGCTTCCAGGCCATTTTCGCAGGAAGTATGGACTTGCGCTTGAAAAAACTTGCATCGTCGTAATGGGGGCAGCGAATACAAGTTGTCACAACAAAAATCAAAAGGATTCGAAAGGAGGCGTTAAACCGCACATTTCCGAAATGTTGTATGGGAGGTACACGAAGGATTGAACCGATATAGTCCATATTCGAACTTTATCTATGCTTGGTAGAAATATTACGATGTGATGAGGGAATAAAAATGTGCAGAAACATAGGCAAGATCTTTGCCTCTTTGTGGCTTCTGTGATATAAGTAAACCTGTTGCTGTTCTCACCCAGCAAAAATACTCATTACAAGACCGCCTACTAACCCATTATTTTAAGAAGGGCACATCGCCCGATTTTATTGGATATTTTTTTCCACTAAAATAAGACGTTAAATTTGTAGTTCCCACAAGCCGTAACTACTTAGTAAGGCGTTTTGTAATGAGAATTTTGCTGGGCAGGTCTTTATTCTGGCACTGCGCATCATTTACATTGGAAACCATGCTGGTGTTGTATAGCAAGATTTAACAAGATTTTGTATCTGCCGTATCTGACCTTGTTCCAATTCTCATCTTATCACAGATAGCTGTGAATGCCTATGTGACCCACAGGTAACAGGGGTAAATAGTGGTCGAAATTATTGGCGAGCTTCATCTCCACAGTTCATGTGTTGAACAGTGTGGCTGTCGACCTTTTGGTGGATATTTTCATATTCGTCGCGTGGAAGAACTCAACAAGATCAATGAGATAGGCACTTAGATCTGACGCCATGAGCCTACAGTCATTCGCGTACGTAATTATGTCAATGCCGTCGGGAGGATGTGAATTTGCATAAAGGTATAGGTTAAACAGTTCTGGAGATATCAGCCCTCCTTGGGAAATTCCCAGTTTCACTCTACGGGATTTAGAATTGTTGTTACTTAATTCCTCGGATGACAGGCTTCCACACATATGTATATTTGGTGTCCTATAGTTTCATACAGGACCGGAGGATAGTATCCTTGCTGCTGATGACAAAAGTAGCCTAACCCATCGCACATCTTCGGATCTCTCACAACCACGCCCCTAAACATGACAGATGTCTGATTAACCTTTTTCTCAGGGATCGATAACGTTGTAATCTCTGTTCACAATTTATTACTACGGGTTCCACTGTTTGCATCACGCCATATGCTCTCGCCCCTTTTTCCGTTTGTGTTCACAGACTAACCTATTTAATTTCCATGTCAGCTCTCTGACTCCGGGGTCGCTAGGGTTCGTACGGCGTAGCTCATCCCGTCACCTGTGCTGGGAAGCTTGGCCTTATTTCACATATTCGACCAGCAGGAATATTGCGGGCGGATGCTAGCCGAATATCAGAGGCATTGGACAGTTCTCTAAAACGTTGGCTGGTAAATTTTCCGAATCTATGCAAACGGGTGCCACCGTGGTGCAATGGCATACACACCCGCCTTGCACGCTGAAGGTCGTGGATTCGATTCTCCGACCAGGCAATATCAAATTTTCAACGGTGGCAAAATACGCCTCGGTGATGTTGGCGACATTTCCTGAGTATTTCAGTCATGTAAACTTATCTGAAAGTGGTGCCTTTAGGACACGCCGTTCGGACAGTAGGTCCCTAATATTAATCGGCGTGTACTCATTGATATGAGAGAAGTCTCCCTTGTCTCTTATGGGATGTTTGTGGAACAACTGGCCTACTGGCTTTCCCATGGTTAAGGAAAGTACGGCTTCTAGAGGTTATGAAGTCGAGTGATCTTTTAATGGATATAAGAATAGACAGATTGTCCGACTCAAGGGAAATTAGGGAATACCAATTACGTCATTCGTCAAACCAGGTGAAACGATGTATACGGCTGTTGAAATATGCCAGTCTCCTCTAGAAACTTTGTTAGCTTTTATAAGCCAATAGACGGTTATGTGCTAAGCTGTCTGGCGCCAATCTGTTATGCAAATGTTGGCGCTTTGCAGTTGAAAAATATTCAAACTTGTCAGAATGCCGACCTGAAGACTGCAATAGGATGCCTCTTTATAACACCTTTGGACAATCTTCATAAGGAGACGATTATTTTACCGATTGATCAGCACAATAAAGCAGCTGCATGGATGTTAACGCCGTGAACATTCCTGCCAAGAGATGAGAGATCTTCATGCTCCGGATTTTAGGTATTTTGAGGGTTTAAGCTATATTTTTTACCGAACAACCTTTTAATTTTGATTTTTCCTTTTATTGACATTTGAGGTTCGCAAAGATCACAAAACTTCTCCATTAATAAAGTCAAGCTATAACCATACCTCCCGATTTTAGGAGTTTCGATCAATTTAGCTACATATGTTGACTGAACTATCTGTGTTTTCACGATTTTACTTGGAAACCGAAAGACCTATCGTTTAGGATTAGAAAAAATATTGTAGCTGTGAAAATGCTCTACAAGATTGACCTTCATGATATTTTCGTAGGTTTTACCATTTTTGAGATATAGAAGTTCAAATTGGGACAATGCACTGACTGTATCGCCTCCTTATAAAACGTTGTCATTTACTGTGCGCTTTAACTAACTTTAAATAAAAACCGCTTACACCTGGAAAGCTTTTGCGGATTCTGAAACAGCAATGTTCATAGATAAGAAAAATCCAAAAACAAGAAAAAATCACTGGACAGATTTTTAAAGTTCAAATTTTTAGGCTTATTTTAGGTTTTCTCGATATTGCTTGGAAACCGCAAATCCTATCAAAATGGGGCTAAAGAATATTTTGTAGCTGTGAAAATTCTCCAGATAATGGACCCTTATGATTTGTTCCTAGGTTTTACAATTTTAGAGATATAGAGGTTCGGGTCACATTTTTAGTTTTTTTTTGTAAGTTTTCACAATTTGCTTGAAAACGGTAAGTCTTATCGAAATCGAACTACAGAAAACCTTATAGCTCTGAAAATTCTCTATAAGATTGCTTTTCGCAATTCTGTTCCTAGGATGTACCATTTTTGAGATATATAGGTTTAAGTTGGAAAATTGCAGTCATGACCTTGTTTTATAAGGAGACGATACAGTCAGTAAATTGTCAAAATTGTTAACTTCTATATCTCAAAAATGGTAAAACCTACGAAAACATCAGTAAGGACAATCTTGTAGAGAATTTTCACAGCTATAACTATAACATTCCTTTTTTCCATTTTGATAGGGCTTGCGGTTTCCCAGCAAAATCGTCAAAACCTAAACCGGGTCGACTTCGAGAGTGAAATTCTATACCACTAAAAATGAATAAAATGTGCACAATTTGTTTACTTTTTCCTACATTTCGGCCTATATAGGCTAATGTGTTAGTTTTCCTTATATATTCATTAGAAAGGATATTCGTTCGAATAAATTCGAACATATCAATATTGTTTCTGCCACTACATTGGAAAATAGCAAAGTTAGAAAGTTTTTGTCGATTTTCCTTTCTTTGTACGAGTAAATTTAGGACGGAATTCTTAAGCGTGAGAAAATCTTTAAGCTTTCAAAATACATATGTATGTGAAAATGAAGGGGCAATACAAATCATAAGGACTCCAAGCAATAAAAATTATAAGCAATTCATGACCAAGTTTCAAAGTGGATGTAAGCCAACATATTACTGTGCTTAGCCTTAAAAGGAGACCCCCCAGTTGTAAAGCTCAATAAAAGCCATTTTTCATTTTTCTTCATCTGAAAGAGAAAAATATTACGATGTATTGAGGCCGTCTACGAAACCCTGTTTCTATTAAAACATGTAGCTCGAAAACTAATAAACCAATTTTCATATATTTCTTCTGAAAATTTTTTCTGAAATTTAAAAGTAGTGATCACCCCTTAAACTAAAATTCAGCGCTCACATTTTGAACTTTGGTGTGGAGTGGATAATTTTATTGAAATATTTGAGATATATTGTGTACACCACCCAGCACGTAGGCAGATGGATGTTTTCTGGAACTGAAAAATTAGCACAAGATGAGATTGCGTGCTTGAAAATAAATTTAAACCAGTAAGGAAAGGATCAAAGTCGGACGGGGCCGACTATATAATACCCTACGCCACTGTGAATATGTAAAATATGTATGGGAGCTAAATCCAAATCAGAACAGATTTTGATATAATTTTTCACATTTGTTTGTAGACCAAATACCGCCACACATTCCAAATTTCATTGAAATCGGACAAATATAGCATGTTTCGTGCATCAAATATCTAAAATCGGCCGAGAATATATATGGGAGCTATATCCAAATTTGAACTAATTTCTATATAATTTGGCACACTTATTTCTATGGCAAATCTCGGCAAACATTCTAAATTTTATTGAAATCGTACATATATAGAGCGTTTCGTGAATCAAATAAAAAAATCGGCCGAGAATATATATATAGGAGCTATAGCCAAATTTGAACCGATTTCTATATAATTTAGCACACTTATTTCTAGACTAAATTCCGTTGCACATTCCAAATTTCATTGAAATCGGACATATATAGCGTGTTTCGTGCACCAAATGCCTTAAATCGGCATTAGATATATGTATATGGGGGCTATATCCAAATCTGAACCGATTTTTACCAAAATAAATAGCCATTGGCAAAAAAACTATCTTCCCCAAATGTTCATGCGAATCGGACAATAAATGCGACCTGTACTTTGTTTACAAAAATACATGGACAGACGGACAGACAGACGGACATACGTAAATCGACTCAGAAAGTGATTCTATGTATATCCCTAAAAGGAACTATGGGTCTATCTCCTTTTGCATGTTACAAACTAATGCACAAAGAATTTCATATATAGTTAATACATTATGCGAAATTTACCGAAATACATAAACATACGGTTTTTTAAGAAAGTAACGAGTAAAACTGTTAAAGAACAATGAAAACGTGACAATATCGATTTCTTGGATATGGGAAACCTACATATAATTTTCGGTGGAACATTCGGTTCAAATTTTGGGTATCGAAATATTTTGTCCAGGTTCGATTTAAGTTCGAAGATGGGCCATATAGGTTTACTCCTTCAGGTACCTCCCCCACAAATGTTCAAAAATTGTCGCAAAACCTTTGCGCACGATAACTCTCGAAGGGAATAACCGATTTGGTCCATACTTTGCACATCGTGTAATTTCTACCGAACTTAGATGAGGTTCCAATATGGACTCGGGTACCTCCCACACAAAATTTCGGAAAAGTTCAGTTTAGGACCTGGTCTCGAATCGCTTTGATTTTTGTTTACGCAAGTTGTATTCGCTGTCCTTTATACGACGCTGTAAGTTTTATTAGGGGAATGTCCATACTTCCTGAGAAAATAGCCTGAAAGTTACAAAAAACCCTATGACACCGTGTGCAGTGGTTGGAGCGCAAGATAACTCTCGAACGGATCTGCCGATTCGGTCCAAAATTTGTCTTCCGTAATATTTTGTCCAAACTTAGTTCAAGTTCAAATATGGATTATATCGGTCCACTTCTTCCGGTACCTCCCCCACAAAAGTTCGAAAATGTTCGGAAAATTTGTGCGTACGATTACTCTTGGAGGGAGTAACCGATTTGGTCCATACTTTGCACATTATGAAATTTCTACCAGACTTAGATGAGGTTCCAATATGGACTCAATCGGTAAACTCCTTCGAGTACCTCCCACACAAAATTTCGGAAAAGTTCAGATTAGGACCTGCTCTCGCATCGCCTTGGTTTTTGTTGTAACATCTTGTATTCACTGTCCCCTATACGAAGGTTCAAGTTTCCTTAGGGGCCAGTCCATACTTCCTGAAAAAATAGCCTGAAAGTTGAAAAACAAACCCTATGACACCATGTTTATGGTTGGAAGCGCAAGGTAATTCTCGAACGGATATGCCGATTCCGGCCAAAATTTGGCCTTCGTAATATTGTTTCCAAACTTAGTTTAAGTTCGTAGATAAGCCATATCGGTCCACTCCTTCAGGTACCCAACCCACAAAAGTTCACAAATATTCGGAAAAAATGTGCGCACGATAACTCTTGATGGGAGTGACCGATTTGGTCCATGCTTTGCACATTCTCATAATATCTATGGCACCCCCATGGTCTATGCCAGTCCATTCCTTTAAGTACCTTTTCCGCAAAATTTGTGAACTTTTATCCTAATCAACATGTTTGTCGGTTCACACGATCAAAATTTTGAAACCCCCTAAATACATAAGTTTTTTGTGAAAAAAGTGTTTCAATTTGCACAGGCTGAGGGTATATCTCTGTCGGCAAAGCCGACTGATACTTTTTTACTTCTTTTCTTTTTCTTTGTGAATTCAAGAACAAAAAGGACATGGAAGGAACTGAGCTAGAAGGACAGCATATTCGAAAAAAAGGTTCCTCATTATATTTAACTGAAAACATGTCACCTAAAAATGATGAAACAATATCTCCAAACAGAGATATAAAGCTATTTTCTCAATCAAAAAATTCATTACGTCACAACTCAGAAATTTCAGCTATAGGATCCTTTAGGGTTCTCAGTTGGGGCCTTCATTCCGAAAAGGAATTTTTCCACTCCCAGATCTAGACTTCAATTTTGTGTCACAGGGTATTCAGAAAGATTTCCTATAGAGGCCACAATGTATTTAATAGAAGACAAGGATGACTTCTAATAAAAAACAAGCTGAGAATACAAATAGACCTTTTGTGGGAAGACCAGTAAGACTTCTGACGAAAGAGGTTAAATGTCCAATCTTAATTCGATTGTCATAGAACTTTACTTTTGTTTGCAAAATGAAAAGAGTCAATTGGATCAACAAAATAGGGATGAATAGAATACACTTCAGAGGATAGTAAATACTTCTTATACCTTTCTTTTAAAATAAATAATATTTTTTTAAAAATGTTTTGTTCCAAATTTAATGTTATCTTTATAGAACGTGGAAAAAATTTTGCCCGGAGCCGGAGTAGAGTTATTTTTTCGACACAGGCTCCGACTCCAGCAAAAGTGCTTGACTCCGATTTTGAAACCCTGGATTTTTCTGATCTATGAACATTTTAGTTTCAGGTGTAAGCACCTTCCATTTAAAGTTATCGATTAAAGACATTTTATATACATTTTCTGATCTAATTTTGGCATTTACGGTATCCGTAGCCCAAAAATTCTCCTCCTAAAATTGTATACAGGAAAGAAAACTAATTATTCCATTTTAGTTTAGAATAATTTATGATGGAGGGTATAAGAAGTTCAGCACGGCTGAACTTAACGATTTTGTTAAAATTGGGATTTGTTATTGTTTTTTGTACCACCATAAGCAGAGGGTATTTAGCTATCGGCAAATCCGACTGATCCTTTCCTTGTTAGGAATCGACTGTACAATTATTCAGTCTCAATTGTGAGGCCATAATACAAATGGAGAAATTAGCATGAAAAAACATTGTACATTATTTAATGCCCTTTCAAAGTGGTGAAGGAAATAAAAATTTAACACATGGCACGTGCCAATTTCTCTACTGTTTTGGAATGTTGTCCTAAAGCATTTTAGTTTTACTCCGCAAAAAATCTACATACTTTGGAATTTGTAAAAGGAAAACAACGACAACAAACATTGGCACATTTTTAAGGAAACGAATAATGCAAATAAGGGTTTCGGAAAATGAAAAGATTTACTTTCGTTATTTATTCATTCGTTTGCTTTATCTCTTTCCCACTTCATCTGTGTGTTCACTCTCTAAGAACAGACAGACATTTGTCAAGGCCAAATAGTGTCAACTGCAGTGTAAATGTCTTGCATACCTTCCAAGTATGTCTGACGGCAATGTGAGATTGAAACCCCTAATTCTATCTTCGTTTTACAGTATTTTGTTTTGAGCCACATTTTGGTACTGAGCCACAATTTCATCATCGTTAGTTTGTTGTTTGCCTAACCAGAATCGGTCTATTCTCACACGGTGTGCAAACATTTGTTTTCCTGGCTTTTGGCAATTCTCCACTACTAAACAAACCGTATGTCCGTCGTCCGCCTATATAACTTGGCTGCCTTCTTGTAAAGCCAAGAAACACATGGCCAACCAAGCCTCAGCTGGTGTGAAACTTTAACAAACATTTTTATACATTCCTACATATGTACATACATACCCAGCAAACCGAAATCGGAACAAAATCTGAACTATTTCCCCTCCGAAAAAAATCGTTTAGAAATCGGAACGTAACCTGAGCGGTTTGCTGGGTACATACATACATACTTACATATATGTATATGTGACATTCATTGCGTTTCACATTTGTATGGCAAGGATTTGACAAGAATGTACTATCTATACCTCTCTCTCTCTCCCGCTCTCCTCACACTCCTCGCAAAACTCAATGTCACAGCAAATGAAATGAAAACGACAGCAACAAAATACCATAAAATTAGGCAATTTTCACTTCTTGGCCCCAACACTAAGCCTTGCCCAGGTGCCCTTTAAGTAGCGTGCCGTAAAAAAAGTAGATACTGCTGCTGCTGTTGAAAAATATGAAAACACTTCACCAAGTTTCAAATGTTAATATGAAAATAACCTTAACCTTTCGGCTAAATATTTATAAAGGACTAAATGAAGGCAAACACAACTTTAAATTTTTAATAAAGCGGCATTGAAATTAAAAATTTGTTTGTCATCTTCGTCCACCTACCTAACCGGTGAATCTGTGTAGTGTGTATGAAAAAAAGCGAAAGAAAGAAAAACAAAAGACTATGAAAAAAACAAAAATTATCATCAAGGTCTTGTTTGGACAGATCCAGTTAAATGGAGATTGTTGACTGCCATGGTGGAGGTCTCTGTGTAGCGTATACGTGTTGTGAATGTGCAAGATATTTCATATTCATTATACGTTATAAAAGGCGGTTTGTTTTAACAATGGACGAGAGAAAATATTTCAAAGATGAGAAAAAATAAATAAGTGGATTTGCCGTTCAAACTCGACGATAGAAAGAGTTTCCATATTACAGATTTTAAATTATAATCGGGCTAAACCGTCAACAGGTTCCAATTTAAACGAGTGCATGATCATTGTAATTCGATAGTCATCGTGTGCATCAGACATATTAGTCGGTAAACGTTGGATTTTATAGAGCTTTCGGTTCATTATTTCAGAAAGCATAGACACGCCAAAAAACTATATGGGGATTTCTGAGTGAAATCGGACACTTTTTCAAAAAGTGGTTTTGATTTCCTTTAGTTTTTGCTGCTTAATGCAAAGGTACGTACCCGTCTAAACTAAATAAAGTACGAACAGACAAACACGCAAGCTGGACATCCGTAAGCTGCAAGCACAACTTATAGCTACAGCATATTCCACTCAACTAGCCCAATTGCTTAATGAAAGCACTCCTTGTCCCGATAACATATCAGCACAATGACAAAATATTGCCATGCCATGACTCCATGGAAACAGCCGCTAGGGCTACTCTACAATCAGTATCAACACGTAGCGCAGGAGAGAGGTATCGGGAGAAAAGAAGGGAGGAGAAACGTCTTTTCCGTAGGAACAAGTAAAAAAGTATCAGTCGACTTTGCCGACAGAGATATACCCCCAGCTTACGAGTATGTGAATTGAAACATTCATCTACGGACAGATCGAATGTATTTAGGATCTTTTCAGACTTTTGTGGACCTTTTTGGACATTTGAAATTGCCGACAAAAATGTGAATTAGGATTAAAGTTCAAAAGAGTTGCGGACGAGGCCTTTGAAGGAACGGACAGACATAGTCAATTGTGGAAGTGGATCTTATTTTGAGAGTCAAATTTTTCGATAAATATCGCTCCCACTAGTCAGTGGGTCATCGTATAATTTTTGAAACAGTATGCCAGGAAGCATGGACTTGTCCACGGAAAACACTTTTCGGGCTGTTTTCTCATGAAGTAATTGAGGCAGCGAATGCAAGTTGCATCAACAAAAATCAAAGTGATTCAAGATCAGGACTTAAAGTGAACTTTTTCGAAATTTTGTGTGGGATGTATCAGAAGGAGTGGATAACTATGGTCCATATTCGAACCTGATCTATATCTGGTAGATATATTAGGATGTGTAAAGTATGGACCAAATCGGTGAGACGGGTACCTGAAGGAGTGGACAAAATATTATGAAGGCCAAACTTTGGAGCGAAGCGGCAGATCCGTTCGAGAGTTATCTTGCGCTCCAACCATTACACACGGTGCCATAGGGGTTTTTTGCACCTTTAAGACTATTTTCTCAGGAAGTATGGACTTGCCCCTAATTAAACTTGTACCGTCGTATGGGGGCAGTGACTGCAAGTTCCTACAACAAAAATCAAATTGATTCGAGAGCAGGTCCTAAACTGAACTTTTCCGAAATTTTGTGTGGGAGATACCCGAAGGAGTGGACCGATTGAGCCCATATTGGAACCTCATGTAAATCTGGTAGACATTTCACGATGTGCAAAGTATGGACCAAATCAGATAAGCCGTCAAGAGTTATCCTACGTAAAAATTTTCGGAACATTTTCGAACTTTTGTGGGGGAGGTACCGGAAGCAGTGGACCGATATAGCCCATCTTCGAACTTAAACTAAGCTTGGAGAAAATATTACGAAAGCCAAATTTTGGACCGAATCGGTTGATCCGTTCGAGAGTTATCGTGCGATCCAGCCAGCTAGACAGACAGACGGACGGACATGGCTAAATAAATCAACTCCAAATTGTCTGAAACACATTTCGTCCAAACATACTTGGGGTGTAAAACCATTATTTCGATGAGGCACATTTTGCCCGTATAAAAGTGTATATGGCGAAAAATTTGAAATTCCATTTAAAAAAAATTAAAAAAAAATTTTGCGAGCACATCTACAATTTTTGGCTTAGAGGCTAAGAAAAAAAATTCGTGTTTCAAATCTGTTCGCGTTCACAAAATTGGACGATGCGCGCAAAAGTTATAGCGGTTTTTATTCTAATATAAAGAAGCAAAGACGACATAAAAACAGTGGTGGATATAAAATTCTTTAGTTCGACTCAAATTGTAGGGTAAACAGCTTTAGGGCCATACAGCAAATTTCTCATTTTATTTAATTTGCTAGATGGCTTTATTGACCTGTTTATCGATACAGAGTCGGCGAAAAAGGGAACTGATGAAGTTGTTTGGTGACAACTGAAACTATAGTATTCCCTACCCTTCGCCCGCAACTAATCAATTTCATATCCACTTTAAAATATTTTGTTGTTATTCAAACAATTGAATTACAACAAAATATGGACTCAAGCTGAAATAAACACAAAGATGTAAAATTCTGCAGTCCAACAATAAAAAAACGCCAACAACATAAAGAAAAAATATTTAAAAACAAGTAAAAAAGTATCAGTCGGCTTTGCCGACAGAGATATACCCTCAGCCTATATATATTGAAACAATTTTTCCCAAAAAACGTATTTAGGGGTTTTTAAAAATTTTGGGAATTTGATCTCTAATTCATTAGGATTAGAGATCAAAAGTTTTGCGGAGGAGATACTAAAAGGAATGGATCTACGTTGACCATTATGGAAGTGGATCTCCAGCCACTACATATGGTGCCATAGGGGGTTTTTACACCCTTCGGGATGTTTGCTCGAGAAGTACGGACTTGCCCCTGAAAAAAAACGTTTACCATCGTAATTGAGGCAGCGAATGCAAGTTGCTTCAACAAAAATCAAAGTTATTCGATAGCAGGTCTTAAAGTGAACTTATCCAAAATTTTGTGTTGGAGGTACCGGATGGAGTGGACAAATATAGTCCATATTTGAACCTGATCTATATCTATTAGACATATTAGGATGTGTAAAGTATGAACCAATTCGGCCACTCCCTTCAAGAGTTACCGTATGAACAATTTTTCCGAACATTTTTGAAATTTGTGGGGGAGGTACCTGAAGGAGTGGACCGATATGGCTTATCTTCGAACTTAAACTATGTTTGGACAAAATATTACTAAGGCCAAACTTTGGACCGAATCGGCAGACCTGTTCGAGAGTTATTTTGCCCTCCAACCTCCTCACACGGTGTCATAGGGGTTTTTTGCAACTTTCAGGTTATTTTCTCAGGAAGTATGGACTTGCCCCTGATGAAACATATACCGTCGTATGGAGGGCAGTGAATGCAAGTAGCTAAAGCAAAAGTCAAAGCGATTCGAGAGATGTTCCTAAGCTGAACTTTTCCAAAATTTTGTGTGGGAGGTACCCGACGGAGTGGACCGATTGAGTCCATATTAAAACCTGATCTAAGTCTGGTACACGCTCCACGATGGGCAAAGTATGGACCACATCGGTTACACCCTTCAAGAGTTATCGTGCGTACAAATTTTCCGAACATTTTCGAACTTTTGTGGGGGAGGTACCGGAAGGAGTGGACCGATATAGCTCATCTTCGAACTTAAACTAAGTTTGGACAAAATATTACGAAAGCCAAAATTTGAACCGAATCGGTTCATCCCTTCGAGAGTTATCGTGCGCTCCAGCCAGCCAGACAGACAGACAGACAGACGGACGGACATTGCTCAATCGACTCCAAATTGTCTGAAACACATTTCGTCCAAACATACTTGGGGTCTAAAACCATTATTTCGATGAGGCACATTTTGCCCGTATGAAAGTGTATATACCCTTCATAGCCTAAAGGCTGAGGGTATAATTACTTATTTGTTGTTATGAGAAAATGTATGCATAAATCGTTAACAACATTCCATATCTATTCGTAGATGTTTAAATAATTATTAAATTTATTATTATTTTCGCGGAAATTCAACAAATAATGTGTACTGCTAAAACTTAATCAAGAAATGTGGTTTACCATCGTGAAAGCTTATTTGATTACTGTGATAACTGATAAGGATAGCAAATACAGAGTAATATTGAAATTACAATCATTCAAAAAATGTGGAAATTAAAAAGCCTATTATTCGCGAATTAGTTAAAATCAGTTGATGCGCATCCGTTTTTGGATACAGCGAATCAATCTCTTTCAATATCTGTGCATATTTCGATGTTTCACTCAGCGGTCAAAGTTTGCCGCCAGTTGTATCACACAATGCAAAAAACCTTAAAGTGGGTAAAAGTCGCGCAATGTGCATACGATTTTGATGCGCATCCGGTTTCAGCAGCACCCATCAAAAATACGTCTATATACACATATTTCAAATAGATTTTTCAAGAACTGCGGATGTGCCTCCACATTCTATTTTTGGTGAAAACCCCATATTACCCGCGAATCTCTGTAATTTATGACACGCGTTTTCGCAAATATTATAATCGCGTATAAATGATTCCATTTACGTTAAAAATTTAAAGAAAATCGCGGTTTAGTACGCGGATTTGTCACAATAAGTTTTTGCTGATTTTCCTATTTTCAGGGTATCTATATCCGCGGTTTTAGTGAAATGGATTCAATCGCGGATGAGCTCATTAGATCTGTCGCGTAAAAAACTAAATTCACGCGGGGTACAAAGGAAATTGAATGGCACTTGTAAATTCTAAACGCAAAAAATAGGTTTTTTAAACAAATTCACGCATCAAATATTGGCCTTTAGACTCCAATTACTAGGATGCTGTAAGGAGCACACTCATGAGATATGCATTAAACGACGTAAAGTCACGAGTTTTATAATCCTATTATGAGTTTTGAATATTATCTTGTTGCGCGTCCGAATTATTAAAAAAATTCAAAAAACCCCGAAATTCCGGCTTCAAAATGTCAGCATCAATTTTAGGGGGATGCAGTGGATATATCGAAAAATGATACACTAGTATCATATTGCCCATGAAGTATTCTTTGCGTCTTTCTTTGTGCATATGTCTATAAAATGTAAGGTTAAACCAGAAATCGGAAGGGAGCATAAAAAACTTATTATTATCGATATACATATATCTATTTCAAGGCGATCAATCTAGAACACTGGATGTAGCATCACACACTATTTTTTTGGATGAAATGAATGTAGCTCTCTTATCAGTGAAGTTTTTAAATCTCTGTTTTCGCAAACACGAAGATGCTGCACTAGTTCTTTTCATTGCAGTGGAAACGACCCGCAGAAAACGCGAGAAAATACGTGATGATTTTCCTACTTTGGAATTTCTCGTAACTCGCGTTTTAGTAGATGGATTTTCGCGGGGAATGATTTATTAGATCCGGAACGTAAAAAACTAAAATCGAATGACAATTGCAAATGAAAAATCTTCGCACAAAATTTCCTCATTTGGATGCAGATTTCTATGAAGCTATGCAGCCTACATTTACGATTTCAACTCATTTTTCAACTCATTTTTACCCATTTTTATACCTTTAGGCTAAGGAGGGTATATACACTTTGATACGATGAAAATGTGCCTCATCGAAATAATGGTTTTAGACCCCAAGTATTTGGTCCAAACATACTTGGGGTCTAATGTGTTTTAGACAATTTGGAGTCGATCTAGCCATGTCCGTCCGTCTGTCTGTCTGTCTGTCCTGCTGGCTGGAGCGCACGATAACTCTCGAACGGATGAACCGATTCGGCTCAAATTTTGGCTTTCGTAATATTTTGTCCAAACTTAGTTTAAGTTCGAAGATGAGCTACATCGGTCCAATCCTTCCGGTACCTCCCCCACAAAAGTTCGAAAATGTTCGGAAAATTTGTGCGCACGATAACTCTTGAAGGGAGTAACCGATTTGGCCCACACTTTGCACATCGTAAAAGTTCTACCGGACTTAGATGAAGTTTATATATTTATGTATATGTGGACTCAATCGGTCCACTCCTTCTGATATCTCCCACACAAAATTTCGGAAAAGTTCCGTTTAGGACCAGCTCTCGAATCGCTTTGATGTTTGTTGTAACATCTTGTATTCGCTATCCCCCATACGCCGTTACAAGTTTCATAAGGGGCAAGTCCATACTTCCTGAGAAAATAGCCTGAAAGGAGCAAAAAACCCCAATGAGACCATGTGTAGTGGTTGGAGCGCAAGATTAATCTCGAACAAATCTGCCAATTCGGTCCAAAATTTGGCCTTCGTCATATTTTGTCCAAACATAGTTTAAGTTCGAAGATAAACCATGTCGGTCCACTCCTTCAGGTACCTCCCCCACAAAAATTCAAAAATCTTCGGAAAAAATATGCGCACGATAAATCTTGAAGGGAGTGACTGATGTAATCCATACTCCGAATATCCTAATATATCTACCAGATATGGACTATATTTTTCCACTCCTCCCACACAAAATTTCGGATAAGTTCACTTTAAGACCTGCTCTCGAATCACCTTGATTTTTGTTGAATCGATTGCTACCTCCATTACGACGGTAAAAGTTTTTCAGGGGCAGGTAAAAAGCCCTATGTCACCATACGTGGCTCTCGAACTGTTCTACCGATTTTGTGCATCATATTTTATCCAGACTTAGTTTCATGGGGCAATACCGGTCCCAACTTCCGGTACTTCTCCCCAATATTTAAAAAAAAGTCACTAAAATGTTAGGACGATATCACTTGAACGGTGCAACCAATTTGGTCCAAACTTTGGATCTCCTAATATTTTGTCAAAATTTAGTTTAACTTCTAAAATGGCCCATATCGGTCCTCCCTATGGGTACCTTCCCCACAAAAGTTCAACATTTGTGTTAATTCCTAATCCACATTTTTGTCGGTAAGTTCAAACGTTGAAAAAGGACCACAAAATTCTGAAGAGACGCTAAATACATTCTATCTGTCCGCAGATGAAAGTTTCAATTCACATTGGGTGAGGGTATACCTCTGTCGGCAAAGCCGACTGACACTTTTTTACTTGTTGAATATTACCATATACCCTCTTCAGCCTCATGGCTGAGGGTATAAAAACTGTAGTGCGATAAAATTGAGATGTCAGATGAAGTCCGATAATTTTACCAAAAAGGGATTCAAGTACATCCTGCTGCGATAAAAGTTATCTGGTAGAAGATAGCGAACATATTTAATGCATACCCCCCTGATGGTAGTAAGCCGGCTGAAGAATAATAAGGTTCCAGAACCCCTCCCAAAAAAAAAAATTACAGTATGTACCATAATTACTATAATTGCCAATATGTAGCATTTTTGTGTCAACTATAGGGCTTCGTGATCGATGTTAAAGCTTTTTGATAAACATTAGCTTTGTTCCTTTACTTTCTTAATGGTAAAAGTGGTAAAAGAGAAACTGTCAAAATTGCTCAAATTTGCTCTCTCATGAACAGTTTTACCAGAAAAGTAAAGGAACGGAAAAATGGTAGATCTGGTAGCAATGTCAAAATGAAACAGGAAAATTAAATTTTCTTCTTTTATTTCACGATTTTCTCCACGATGGAAAATCGACGTCGATTTTTTGACTTTTCGAAGCAAACGTCGACTTATCGACTTGATCGCTCCTCCAAAGCACTTTGCCCGCTAGCGCTAATAGCCAGCTCCCTGCTTATAGACCACACGCAGAGAAGAGATATTGTAGAAGCAATCATATTCTAAGAACAAAATAGTGTATTTTAAAATTTTAAACTCTACGCTTACAGCCCTACTTGTTAGGTACTTTCCCTTCTCGTAGACACCTTGTAGTCTGTCACCGATAGCAACAAACCGTATCCTGCTTCCCGACCGTAGCCAGCTTAGCGTAAATAGTCAGCTCGCTGCTATATCAATTCGTAAGTTATCGTGCCCATCAATCATTTAGTGGTGCAGGCAGGATACCAAAGGACAACTTTCTGCAACTAATTTCAATCTAATTCTGATATTTAGGCAGCTCTTTAGGCGTATGGCCTTTGGTCCCAACATGTTGAAATTAAATATGTTTTTTTTTAATTAATGACTATCTGTATGGTTTTCAGTAATTAAAGAAAATGTTGTAACACAAAACAAAATCCCTAAAATATTCTTCACAAAAATATCAATAACCACTTATTACTTATGTTTCAATTTCGTTAAGGATCCTTATTTGTAAGCCAACTTAAATTGAATGAATGGTATTTGATATTTTTGTTTCCTTCCATATTCCGCTTACAATAACCACCCACCCACTAACTTTTTTCTTTTTTGTTCTCTCTTGTCTCTTTACAGCCATACCTATAGTTTATATATTGGCCATTGTTCCTGGCCTAATGCCATGGGAAAGTGGCTATCGTTTTCTTTCGTTTTGCCATGTTTTTGGCTCGGTAGCACCCTGGTGTGGCAGTTTTGTCTATCATCTATTCATGAACATCGAACGTGGCGAAAATGTCTACTATACCCTGCTGAAATTGGATATGGTTGGAATTTGGGTCAGCCAGAGTTTCGGTAAGTTTTTCATTTTGGTCCTTTCCAAGGGTTTGATAAGTTGCTATGCTTTGTGTGTGTGGTAGTATCGTGTTCGGTACTTGAGCGAGGAAATAAAGCCAAAGACAAACAGAAACTGCAACAACAAAAAACTACTTACAAAGCAACGATGAACAAAAACAAACACTTAAATTTGTCAGTTTTGGTCATTTCCTTGGCCACTTATTCTTTTATTTCTTTTCTCGATATTTTTTTCTGTTGCTTTGTCGGTAAATATGTTGCGGATATCTTTAAATTTGTTTTATTTACCTGCAAGTTTACAAGGTAAACGGAAGATGTATTAAAGTTTGTCATTGCTTACTTAATGTGTTAAAAAAAGTTAAGTGCCAAAATTATCAGGGCAAACAATGAACATTCGTTTGTAACTAAAAACAGCTTGTGGCATAAGCAAACCCAAAAATGTCTTAGGCCTGATATTTAATCAATATAACACAACAATTACACCGTAAGACACTTTCGACTTAAGAAAAAAAACTATACATACCATTATAAAAAATTGGGAAAACTTTAAAATTTATATCAACCTCTACTTTAGCCAAAGAGGTATATTTGGAACAGTTATTACGATGTGCAAAGTATGAGCTCCCTTCAAGAGCAGTGTTGCGTACTAAACATTCAAGTTGGCCTTAGGTTTTTTTAATTTATGGTAATTATTTCAGTTAGTATTGTAGACTTGCCCCCGAAAAAGTTATCAGGGACCGAGAGTAATACATGCCGTAAACATTCCAAAATGATCAGAGAGTTGGTCTTAAACTGTAATACACGAAAATGTTGATTTTGTGTAGGAGATACCCGAAGAGCACACCGATAAAGTACATATTCAAACCTGATCTACGTATCTCATTTCAAGTGGACACCATAACCTCCCCGTTGTGTCACCTTGGGAGCTGCCTTTAACACCCGTTAATGGTATTGAACTAATATGTACCGCGCGTTCGCCCACCCAACAATAAAAAGTGGGGTTTGAGCGTCGGAAAAACTATGGAAAAACAAAGAAAAAGAAAAACAAACCGCTCTAAAGTTGACGATAAAAGCAATATTCTTCAACATCAGCTTTATTTGTCCTGCCAACATCATTAAAATTATTCTGGGCGATTTTAATGCCAACATTCGAAATGCCCAATAGTCGGGAAATTCAGTCTCCACAGTGAAACATCAGACAATGGAATGAGGCTAACAGACTTCGAAGTGAAAAAAACATGACAGTTTATTGTACCAGAATCAGTAGCAACGCGTAGCGCACGAGAGACATATCGGGAGAAAAGGAAAGAGGAGAAACGTCTTTTCCGCAGGAAAAATAGAGAAATGGAAAAGCGGGAGTGTGAAAAAAATCGAGATGTACAGGAGCCAGAATGAAGTTCAAAAGTTCTACCAAAGAGTGAAACATCAAACTAATGGATTTGGTACAGGCTTGTCCTCATGTAGAGACGAGCAAGGCAATTTGGTAAATGATACAGATAGAGTGCTCAGGATATGGAAAGAACATTTCTCCAAACTGTTGGTATCCGATAGTAGCGAAGGCGGCGAAGATACCACATATCCAATCTTCTATAGAATAGAAGACCTCCGTGGAAGGCTTCTATAGAATAGAAGACCTCCGTAGGAGGCTTCTCTAGAATAGAAGACTACCGAAGGCTTCTATAGAATAGAAGACCTCCGTAGGAGGCTTCTCTAGAATAGAAGACTACCGAAGGCTTCTATAGAATAGAAGACCTCCGTGGAAGGCTTCCATAGAATAGAAGACCTCCGTAGGAGGCTTCTATAAAATAGAAGATCTCCCTAGGAGGCTTCTATAGAATATAAGACTTCAGTAGGAGGCTTCTATAAAATATAAAACCTACGTAGGAGGCTTCTATAAAATAGAAGACCTCCGTAAAAGCTTCTATAGCATAGAAGACTTCCACAGGAGGCTTCTCTAAAATAGAAGGACTCCACAGGACGCTTCTACAAAATAGAAGACGTCCGTAGGAGGCTTCGATGGAACAGAAGAATTCCGTAGGAGGCTTCGATGGAATAGAAGACCTCCGTAGAAGGCTTCTATAAAATGGAAGACTTCAGTAGGAGGCTTCTATAAAATAGAAGATCTCCGTAGGAGGCTTCTATAGAATATAAGACCTTCGAGGCTTCTATAAAATAGAAGATCTCCGTAGCAGGCTTCTATAAAGTAGAAGATCTCCGTAGGAGGCTTCTATAGAATAGGAGACCTCAGTAGGAAGCTTCTATAGAGTAGCAGACCTCAGTAGGAGGCTTCTATAAAATAGAAGGCCTCCGTAGCAGGCTTCTATAAAATAGAAGACCTCCGCAGCAGGCTTCTATAAAATAGTAGACCTCCGTAGTTGGCTTCTATAAAATAGAAGACCTCCGTAGTTGGCTTCTATAAAATAGAAGACCTCCGTAGGAGGCTTCTATAAAATAGAAGACCTCCGTAGGAGGCTTCTATAAAATAGAAGACCTCCGTAGGAGGCTTCTATAAAATAGAAGACCTCCGTAGGAGGCTTCTATAGAATAGAAGACCTCCGTAGGAGGCTTCTATAGAATAGTAGACCTCAGTAGGAAGCTTCTATAGAGTAGCAGACCTCAGTAGGAGGCTTCTATAAAATAGAAGGCCTCCGTAGCAGGCTTCTATAAAATAGAAGACCTCCGCAGGAGGCTTCTATAAAATAGAAGACCTCCGTAGGAGGCTTCTATAAAATAGAAGACCTCCGTAGGAGGCTTCTATAAAATAGAAGACCTCCGTAGGAGGCTTATATAGAATAGAGAACCTCCGTAGGAGGCTTCTATAGAATAGAAGACCTCCGTAGGAGGCTTCTATAGAATAGTAGACCTCAGTAGGAAGCTTCTATAGAGTAGCAAACCTCAGTAGGAGGCTTCTATAAAATAGAAGACCTCCGTAGGAGACTTCTATAGAATCCGTAGCAGGCTTCTATAAAATAGAAGAACTCCTTAGTTGGCTTCTATAAAATAGAAGACCTCCGTAGTTGGCTTCTATAAAATAGAAGACCTCCTTAGTTGGCTTCTATAAAGTAGAAGACCTCCGTAGGAGGCTTCTATAGAATAGGAGACCTCCGCAGGCGGCTTCTATAAAAGAAGAAGACCTCCGTAGCAGTCTTCTATAAAATAGAAGACCTCCGTAGGAGGCTTCTATAGAATATAAGATCTCCGTAGCAGGCTTCTATAAAGTAGAAGATATCCGTAGGAGGCTTCTATAGAATAGAAGACCTCCGTAGGAGGCTTTTATAGAATAGGAGACCTCCGCAGGCGGCTTCTATAAAGTAGAAGACCTCCGTAGGAGGCTTCTATAGAATAGGAGACCTCCGCAGGCGGCTTCTATAAAGTAGAAGACCTCTGTAGGAGGCTTCTATAGAATAGGAGACCTCCGCAGGCGGCTTCTATAAAGTAGAAGACCTCCGTAGGAGGCTTCTATAGAATAGGAGACCTCCGCAGGCGGCTTCTATAAAAGAAGAAGACCTCCGTAGCAGTCTTCTATAAAATAGAAGACCTCCGTAGGAGACTTCTATAGAAAAGAAGAAGAAAAATATAAGACCTCCGTAGTTGGCGTCTATAAAATAGAAGACCCCCGTAGGAGGCTTCTATAAAATGGAAGACCTCCGTAGGAGGCTTCTGTAAAGAGAAGACCTCCGTAGAAGGCTTCTATAGAATAGAAGACCTCCGCAGGAGACTTCTATCAAATAGAAGACCTCCGTAGGAGACTTCTATAAAATAGAAGACCTCCGTAGGAGACTTCTATAAAATAGAAGACCTCCGTAGGAGACTTCTATAAAATAGAAGACCTCCGTAGGAGGCTTCTATAAAATAGAAGACCTCCGTAGGAGGCTTCTATAGAATAGTAGACCTCAGTAGGAAGCTTCTATAGAGTACCAGACTTCAGTAGGAGGCTTCTATAAAATAGAAGGCCTCCGTAGCAGGCTTCTATAAAATAGAAGACCTCCGCAGCAGGCTTCTATAAAATAGAAGACCTCCGTAGTTGGCTTCTATAAAATAGAAGACCTCCGTAGGAAACTTCTATAAAATAGAAGATCTCCGTAGGAGGCTTCTACAAAATATAAAACCTCAGTAGGAGGCTTCGACGGTAAAGAAGACCTCCGTAGAAGGCTTCTATAGAATAGAAGACCTCCGTAGGAGGATTCTATAAAATAGAAGACCTCCGTAGGAGGCTTCTATAAAATAGAAGACCTCCATAGGAGGCTTCTATAAAATAGAAGACTTCCGTAGGAGGCTTCTATAAAATAGAAGACCTCCGTAGGAGGCTTCTATAAAATAGAAGACCTCCGTAGGAGGCTTCTATAAAATAGAAGACCTCCGTCGGAGGCTTCTATAAAATAGAAGACCTATAGAATATAAGACCTCCGTAGGACCCCCTGAGCATAGGTATTTGCGGACTCTCCACAAGACTGCTTATTTGAATCGCTCTGCCCAATATAAATACTGGACATACTGGTTGCAGATATAACCTATGGATTCGGCCGGTAGCGCTCAGCCATGCTTCCATGAAGGCCGGAAAATAATTAGTCTATGCCTTTAAATTTATTTCGTAATCTCTTTTCAATACAAAGTTGGAAAAAGTAATTTTATAACTAAATAAAATCCATACACCCAATTTGTATTTGAAAGCAACGTATGTATATACATACATATGTATAAATATATTTATGTATTTAATTTTTTGTTTAGACCTTATAAATCCATGAACATTTATTTTATACGATATCATATGCCGGCTATAAATCATTTAAAAAATCCCTTTGACAACACACAAAATAATATCATTGAATTTGCTACTTAAATAGAATCGAATAGAAGCTACCTACCTACCATCTGATGTTACTACTGATGAACGACAAATGGTAAAGCTGTTGCAGATGTCACTAACAAAGAATGTGGTCTACTTCATAACATTATTATATACATACATATGTACATATATAAAACAGAATGAAAAATGGACACAAGGATTTATGACGCCACAACCGAGCATTGGATATATTTATAAATATATCATGTGATACGTATTTCAATTGTATCTTTGGGAATAGAGGACATCCAGCGATGTTATAATCCTCTGTTGTTCGGAAAAAGAGGTTGTGGTCCATTCTTAATATCATCATTGAATAAAAATAATACTATTGTCATGGGTATTTATTATATAGTCCTCTACACACAGAAGGTGTCCATTATCCATTATTTTGTTATTCTCTTAGCTACAAGTAGTCGATAATATCAGATATTTGAAGTATACATAGATACATAAATGCTCTATATACAAAAGGGAAGAAAAATAGGAAAATGACTCATTTTTTTCTCACTCTTAGGTAACTCAGTACAATTCAAGCTCTGTAAACCATAGATATTTTAACATCTTTCAACAATATTGCTCATTTACTCAAGGAAAAATAGTTTACTCAAAAAAGCATTTTTTGGGTTAGCAATTTCTGTTTTTTTCCTACGACTTCTACTTTAAAACACTTCAAATCATGCTTGATCTTGCACACAAATTTAGTACTGATATCCAAGTCCAAGCGGTTATTTTATTTTTGTGTAATAATTTTTTTTAAGTTGGGAAGTAAAATTTTAATCGGCAACTCGCAACTTAATTTTTGAAATGTGACCCTCTTTGAGCATATGTTTTAACATATTTCACTTCTTAAATGCAAATCTAAAAAACCACAAAAAATTCATGATATGTACTTACCATACCACCAGCATAAAATTTAAGCATACTTATTGAAATACATTTTGATTAAATAAGTATCAACTTGTACAAGAATAAATATTTTTGTTGTTCCCTTGTTTGTGTTCACCTCACTAAATGACAAACATTGTAAATCGATAAATGTCAGGATTAAACCAAAATACCATCATCTCTGCCTCTATAATCACAATGGACTAACATTTAAATTCAAACACCCAAAGGACCTTTTGTTCGTATCTATTTTTGAGGACTTATTTTCATGATGCAGTGTAGTTGGTGTGCTGCTAAACAAACACATATGAATGTGCATATGTATGTATATATGTATGTACCCAGCAAACCAATCGTACCGACATCGTAACGAAATCGGAACAAAATTCGGACGTTTCGTCCGATATCGGATCCGAAATCGTAACGACATCTTAACGAAAGTTGCATGGAGTAGTTGACATAATTTCGGAACGAAATGTCGGAGCGAAATCGAATCGATTTCGGTCAGAATCGAAACGAAATCGGAAGAAAATCCTTGGGAAATTCGGAATGCGAATTTTTTCCTCCGAATTTTCGTCCAGATTTCTGAACGATTTCGAAATAATGTCGTATGAAAATCTGAAGTATATTCCGAATCTTCGTAAAGGTTTCTGAACGATTTTGGAATAATGTCGTATGAATATCGAAGGAAAAAAATTTTCTCTGACGCCTCTTTTTTATTGATAAATTTTTCATTGTTATGTTTTTTTATTGGAAGGTTGTAATTTCAAACATATTTAACGATTTTCACTGTTGTTATCATTTTGTAGTTATAGTAGAACATTGTAAAGTTTGTGTACTAATATGTTGAGTCTATCATCATTAGCTTGAATTACACTGTGCAACATTTTTAAGGTGATTTTGTGCAAACAATTCGAACTGAGAATTTTTTGAATGTACAGACCCAAACGACAAGAAACCCTAGTTTGGTTTTGTTGTATCAGATCCAGCTTGGATTTTATGGCCCATCTAAACATGATTGAATATTGAGTTTTTAAAGAAATTCGGGGCTATATCTTTGAAACCAATCCGAATCTTCTCCTGACCTCTGAAGCAAATGTGTAGGACAAGAATAAAATATTTGGAGACATAATGAACTCGAAAAACTACATTTTTTACCTCAAATTTCAAAATATATGTAAAAATGCCACAATTTTTATAAATTTCGCACCGTATCTCCAAAACCGTTAATTTTTTCTGAATATTTTCTTTTGGAAAAATATTCCCTAGAATGTAATACACAACTCTTCAGCACATGTCATTGTTCTAAAATGCCTCTATACCGACGATTTAATAAAAATGTCAATAATGTAGTGAAATCCGAAATGCGAGAATAAACTGTTGGTGTGAACTGTGTTTGAAATATGTTCTGTAAAAGATATGATGCAACAGGAAGTAAGCATTTTAGAGTTTCAGAATTTTCTAAGAATTGTTGAGAGCTTTATTTGGAAGATTTTTGCAAAAGGTTACTTGGTTCAACTCCCAATAGTTTTGCCGATACTGACCAGAATTTCAGCAATTATGTAAAATTTTCTATATTTTATAGATTTTGATGCCATAGATGGAGTTTTTTATGTGTTTTTTTTCAAAAGATAAATTCTACTAGTTTAGGGCTACAATATTGCTAAAGACAGCAAGGCCAAATTCCTATTCGTTTCTGAGATAAAGGCCTGATAAATGCAATAAAGTGTAGATTTAGGCCGGTTTAGATGAGGCCATAAAATCCGAACTGGATCTGACAGGACAAAACCCTGCAGGGTTTTTGTAGTCTAAATATGTACTTTAAAAATGCATACTGGAAGTTGTTTGCATTTTCTGTGTTGCATAGTGTTATTATATGTTGCATTTATATTTAAAATATTTAAAAATTGTATATGCGAATTTTATAACCAACCATTTTGTTTTTCGACAACAAAATGTTGCTTGTTAGATATATACAAAAGGTGGTTGTTGTGCGAAGGGAAATTTGTTTCCGACATATCGATCCGAATTCGTACCGAAATCGAAAGGAAATTTACTTCCGACATTTTCTCCGAAATCGGAACGAAATCTGTACCAATTCATCTACGAAAAATCGTATAGAAAACGGAACGAAATCTGTACGATTTTGCTTCCGAAATTATTCCAATGTGTTGGACATCCGACATTTGGTTTGCTGGGTATGTATATATGTTTAATGTCTCTCCATAGTCATTTGTGATGTTATGACAGCGTTTAATGTAATGAAAAATTAATTATGCATTTAATAACATGTCAGATCACTGAGTCGTTACTATAATGAGAGGGCGGGGGGAAATGTGAGAATTAAATTTCAATGAGTTTTTCTATAAAACAAGTAAAAAAAAGTATCAGTCGGCTTTGCCGACAGAGATATTCCCTCAGCCTATGTGAATTGAAACTTTCATCTACGGACAGATCAATTGTATTTAGGGTATTTTCCGAATTTTGTGGCCCTTTTTGGACATTTGAACTTGCCGACAAAAATGTGGATCAGAATTAATGTTCAAAGAGGAATGGACCGCCATTGTCCATTATGGAAATGATATTGCGATTGATATTGCGCCCACTAGTAATTTCAGTGGGCCATCGCATAACTTTTGGGCCAGGAAGCATGGACTTGTCCACCGAAAATATAATATCGCTGTAAACAGGACCACAACGAACAATATCGGTATACATTTCCAAAGGATCTTCGAACAGACCCTAAACTGCACTTAGACAAAAATGTTGAACATTTGTGGGGGAGGTTCCTTAATGAGATGACCGATATGGGCCATTTTTGAAGTTAAACTAAATTTGGACAAAATATTAGGAGTTCCAAAGTTTAAATATTGGGGAGAAGTGCCGAAAGTTGTGGACCGGTATTGCCCATCTTCTATCTGAAACTAAGTTAGAAAAAAATATCCAAATTTCGGACCGAATCGGTCGATCAGTTCGAGAGTTATCGTGCTCTCCAACCTCTACACACGGTGTCATACTTTTCAAGATGTATGGACTGAAAACCCCCTGAGAAAACTTTTACCGTCGTAATTGAGCCAGCAAATGCAAGTTGCTTCAACAAAAATCAAAATGATTCGAGAGCAGATCTTAATGTGAACTTTTCCGAAATTTTGTGTGGGAGGTACCCGAAGGAGTGGACCGATTAAGTCCATATTAGAACCTAATCTAAGTCCGGTAAAAGTTTAACAATGTTCAAAGAACATTTTTGAACGTTTGTGGGGGAGATACCTGAAGAAGTGGAGCGATATGGCTTATCTTCGAATCTAAACCGAGTTTGGACAAACTATTAGAAAGGCCAAATTTTGGGGCGAATCGGCTAAACACGTTGTCATAGGGGGTTTTTGCACCTTTCAGGCTATTTTCTCAGGAAGTATGGACCTGCCCCTGATGAAACTTATACCGTCGTATGGGGGGCAATGAATACAAGTTGTTGCAACAAAAATCAAAGCCATTCGAGAGCAGGTCCTAATCTGAACTTATCCGAAATTTTGTGTGGGAGGTACCCGAAGGAGTGGACCGATGGAGTCCATTTTGGAACCTCATCCAAGTTTTGTAGAAATTTTACGATGTGCAAA
The DNA here is from genome assembly GCF_047663935.1 of Musca autumnalis. NCBI lineage: Eukaryota > Metazoa > Arthropoda > Insecta > Diptera > Muscidae > Musca > Musca autumnalis. Next base: position 253,910,410 of record NW_027411644.1, read on the forward strand.
GTGTGGGTCAAATCGGTTACTTCCTTCAAGAGTTATCGTGCGCACAAATTTTCCGAAAATTTTCGAACTTTTGTGGGAGAGGTACAGGAAGGAATGGACCGATATAGCCCATCTTCGAACTAAAGCTAAGTTTGGACAAAATATTACGAAAGCCAAATTTTGGATCGAATCGGTTGATCCGTTCTAGAGTTATCGTGCGCTCCAGACAGACAGACGGACGGACATTGCTCAATCGACTCCAAATTGACTAGCAAAGTTCATATATTTACAATATCGATTCGACTACCGGCTACGCAACCAAAATCGTTTTCCCCCAATAATTATGTATTAGAGGATTTGCAGATGTTGTGGGCCTTTTTGGACGTCTGAACTAGCCGACAAAAATATAATTTTTGATTGAAGCTCAAAAAAGTTGCGGAGAAGATACCTGAAGGAATGGATCGACATAATACATTTTGGGAGTCATTTCATTCAAACCGGTCATTTCAGTTGGTCTCCGCATAACTTAGAGCTTTTGGACCACTATGTCAGGAAGCATGGAAAACATAATATAGTTGTAAACAGAACCACAAGGAGTGACTTCGGTATAAGTTTCCAATAGATCTTCTAAACTGCAGTTGAACAAAAATGTTGAACTCTCGTGGTGGAGATACCTTAAGGAGAAGACCGCTGTGGACTATTTTAGAAGTTAAACTACATTTAGACAATATATTAAGAGATCCAATGTTTGGACCAAAGAGATTTATCCCTTCAAGATATAAGGCGTACTTTTTAGCGAATGTTTTGAACAGGGGGGAGGTACCGAAAGGTGCAGACCGATATTGCCCATCTTCGAATTTAAATTATCAGAGAACGATTACGATGTGCAAAAATTGGACCAGATGCCTCCATCTCTTTAAAAACCATAGTTGGTGGCCATACCGTTTTTAGAGTTTTAGGGTAATTATCTCAGTCAGTATGGACTTACCCCCGATAAAAATTATACTGCCGTAATATGAGCCTCAAACTGCACTAAGCTGCACATTTACGAAAAATTAAATTTTGTGTGAGAGGTGCCAGACGCAGTTGAACGATGTAGTTCATGTTCGAACATGAACATGATTCACATGTGTGACTCCTTTCGATAGTTATCGTGTTTATCGAGCACATTAGTTGGTCACTGTGGATTGTTTAGAGCATTTCCAAGAATAACATTATATTACTGTAAACAGGCAACAAGAATTACCTTTGTTAAAAATTTGCAAACAATCCTCGAACAGCTGTTAAACTGCACTTAAGTAAATATGTTGGATTTTCTTGAGAGAGGTACCTGAAGATGTTTTCCAATATAGACCTTTTTGGAACTTGATATACGTTTGGAAGAAAAGTTTCGGCCAAATTGGATACCGAATTCGTATGTTTTCGTGCTCATCAGTCAGTTGAATTGTTGCCTGTAGGGTTATTTAGATATTATATCGGGAAGTATGGACTTGCCAAAAAAATACCTCGAGAAACACTTGTGCCAACGAGGGTATATACACTTTCATACGGCGAAAATGTGCCTCATCGAAATGATGCCTTTATATCCCAAGTATGTTTTTGACGAAATCCGTTTTAGACAATTTTGAGTCAATTAGCAATGTCCGTCTGTATGGCTGGATGGAGCGCACGATAACTCTCGAATGGATCAACCGATTCGGTCCAAAATATGGCTTTCGTAATATTTTGCCCAAACTTAGTTTAAGTTCAAAGATGGGTTATATCGGTCCACTCCTTCCGGTATCTTTCTCACAAAAAATTCGAAAATGTTCGGAAAGTTCGTGCGCACGATAAGAGATTTAGTCCATACTTTGCACATCGTGATATTTCTACCAAACTTAGATGAGATTCCAATATGGACTCAATCGGTCCACTCCTTCGGGTACCTCCCACAAGTTCAGTTTAGGACCTGCTATCTAATCGCTTGGATTTTGCTGTAACAACTTGTATTCACTGCCCTCTATACGACGGTATAAGTTTCATCAGGGGCAAGTTCATACTTCCTGAGAAAATAGCCTAAAAGTTGCAAAAAAACCCCTATGACACCGTGTGTAGTGTTTGGAGCGCAAGATAACTATCGAACGGATCTGCCGATTCGGTCCAACATTTGGCCTTCATAATATTTTGTCCAAATTTAGTTTAGGTTCGAAGATAAGCCATATCGGTCCATTCCTTCAGGTACCCCTCCCACAAAAGTTCAAAATTTTTTCGAAAAATTGTGCGCACGATAAACTTGACCGATTTGGTCCATACTTTACACATTCTAATATATCTACCAGGTTCGAATAGGGACAATTTTTGTCGACTCCTTCAAAAAATTTGAATCTCAGATCGTTTTAAAATTTTTTAGCAGGTTGTCCTTGCTGCCTTTTGAAGACTGAATAATTTTTTTTTGTGGGCAAGTCCATACTTCCTGAGATAATGGCCCACACGCTTCAAGAAATCCTGACGGCTCCAACTAAAATGACACATCCGCAAGACAACACTCGCAGGGCGTTTATCATTGGTCCAAATTTTGCATATCGTATTATTTCATCCATTCATGTATCAGGTTGGTATATGGACTATATCGGTCCACTCCTTCTGGGACCTCCCACACAAAATTCCGGAAAAGTGAAGTTTAAGAGCAATTTGTCCTTGCGGTCCCCTTTACAATGGTACATTGGTTTTCGTGGGCAAGTCTACACTTCCTGAGATAGTGACCAAAAACTTGATTGGTCCAAACTTTGCATATAATATTATTACATCCAGCCTTGTATCACGTTGGAATATGGACTATATCGGTCCCGTCATTCGGATACCTCCCACTCAAAATTGATGGAAAAATGCAGCTTGAGAACTTGTCTCGGATCTATTTGATTTTTTTGCAGAACACTCTTATTTCGTGGTTCCTATTACAACGGTACAAATTTTCCCGGAGTAAGTACATACTTCCTGAGATAACGGCCTTTTGCGCTCCAAAAATACTACCTTCAAAAAATGGCTAGTGTACAAGATAACAATCAATTTTGTTTAAAAATTTCTTCCAAACGTAGTTAAACGTAATTTAATATTTCGAGTTCTCTATAAATCTCTATAAATATACTAAAAAGTTTGTTTGATATGGCTCCACATTACCGTACCTGCAGATTTACGTATTTTTATGCAAACTCGTGATACAAATTGATTATATTTTATATACGCCATAAATATTTTGTTTGCTTCTTTTTTGGGGTCAGAGGCTGAGAGTATATCTCCGTCAGCACAGTTGACTGAAACTTTTTTACTTGTTTGAAATTTGTTTAACAAATTTGTATAGGAAAGCATCGTATGTTGTAATAGGAACGCTTGTTTACAGGAATTTTTCTCACCTTGTGAAAACTAATTTTGTTTATTTGAATTAATTCTCTTTCGAGTTGAGCTATTTAGACCTAATAGGTACATTGAAAAATTAGGAATCCACCGAAGTCCCACACATTCAACCACTATGCTACGTTTCACGGGTGGTTAGACCGATCATCAGGCATATTGAATGGTGTTTTTTTAGTGGGTGGACGAAGGCTAAGCTTGGAGACTAGCATTTATATCACAAATCATTCGAAATTTGTATATTCGAATTATTTATTTATTTTAATGTTAGTCATTTAATTCCAAACCTTTCCTATAGTCCGACTTGGCTGGTAACCCTATTTTTCAATGCTTTATTACAAATACTAAGGCAGCTTTTTTCCACCTTTTATTTTTATTTGTTCTTCTGTATCAGAAGATTTTGATCATCAATATTTGTCATCGGAATCTTTGACAAGTTGATGGTGGCTTAGAACGCTAAGACGCCTGCAACCGTGTCACTTGGTTGTTGGGGTCCCAGGTTCGAATCCCAGCCTGGCTCATGCTGAAATCATTTTTTTGTTTTGCCTTATTAAGGCGAAGGTCATTTTTAGAGTGATATTTGAATTAATTCTCTTTCGAGTTGAGCTATTTAGACCTAATAGGTACATTGAAAAATTAGGAATCCACCGAAGTCCCACACATTCAACCACTATGCTACGTTTCACGGGTGGTTAGACCGATCATCAGGCATATTGAATGGTGTTTTTTTAGTGGGTGAACGAAGGCTAAGCTTGGAGACTAGCATTTATATCACAAATCATTCGAAATTTGTATATTCGAATTATTTATTTATTTTAATGTTAGTCATTTAATTCCAAACCTTTCCTATAGTCCGACTTGGCTGGTAACCCTATTTTTAAATGCTTTATTACAAATACTAAGGTAGCTTTTTTCCACCTAATTCCTAATTTTTCAAAGTACCTATTAGGTCTAAATAGCTCAACTCGAAAGAGAATTAATTCAAATATCACTCTAAAAATGACCTTCGCCTTAATAAGGCAAAACAAAAAAATAATTTTGTTTATGTCGTGCTATTAGTCCAGATTTATTGCTGTGGCGGAATATCTTGAAAGTCTCAGTAAAATAATAATCTGCTACAAAATCGACGTTAAACGACAAAAACATAATTTAGAACACTTTTTATGATTTTCCAAATCAAATTAACGATTTTCGTAAAAGAAAGTTTGCATATTTTGCTTTTTCGCATATTTTTGCATACATTTTGCATGTTTTTGATATGGCCCCAAATATCGAAAAATTGACCCTCAAAACGTCTACAAATCTAACAATATCTTTACAATACATATGTTGCTCTTCGAATATTGTTGGATCAATTATATTTTTTCTCCGTGTGTTAAAAGCCGGTCAATGTCGTTGCTTGGTATACCCTATCCTCTACATCACAGACTTTTGTACTATACGGCTAAATTCGTTTGAAACAATTTTTCATTTTAGTATATTTTATTAAAAATTTGTGGTATTGTTGCAAATCAACTGGCAGAAAGATGATCGGCTTATGTTACGTATTCGACTGTGTATCTATGAAAACACTTTTCACTCTTCAGTTCCCACCAAAGTTTCGATATAATTCAAATTATTCCCATTACGCATAATTGTATAATTTATTTAGTACAGGCATTTCTGTGAATTGTCATTGTCGGCATCATATTAAATAATTTAACAAATTGTCTATTTTTGACAAGGACATTCTATGGATCCTTTTGGGAATTCCACTATGAACACGTACACACGCATCAAATGATGTCACTTTTGCAAACCGCATGTCATTTTTTCTTCTTAATGACACTTTTCATTGCTTCGAGCTACAGACAAGCAAACGCTTCCAACCAACATTGTCATGGTCATATCAACCAGTCTAGCTACATACTTACATAACTCACCGAAGGCGTTATGTTAAACATGTGCTTAACAAAATTGTTACAAACATTTCATATACATACATCAAAATAAATAACAACAAAACGGCAACAACAATAAAATTAATTTTTTATACTTATAACACATAACCGCGGTCTTGTCAAAACCACGTTTATATAGATTCAGGAAGCTTGCGTAATCTTTTTGGCAAATCCCATGGTAACATTATTATTAAGTCAATTTAACCACTGATGAGAATATTCACATTTTTAATAACCATCACTCACAGCTTATCTAGGGAAGGAGTAAATGTGTATTAATGAGCATATGTGTGCGGGTACGCTTGGAAGGAATTTCCTATTTAGTATGTCGTTCATTTATTATTTAAATATTATTATGCCATAAAATAGGCAATATATGGTAGACTATTAAAGTGCCTAGAACTATGCAATGTCTTCCATGCACTATAGGTAATTTGCCCAGTTTTTGAGGCAAAAAGTCGATTTTGCAACTTTTAATAATAATAATTTTTTAGTTGGCATTGAAAAGAGAAGATGTCAAAATTTATTAATATTAATGATATTTTTCAAAATAGCGCCATTATCGCGGTTCAAATTGCCGTCAAAGTGAGAATTTCGAAGAAAAACTAAAAAAATATATATATTATAAGGCATATTTCAATGTATATAAAACCGCGGAAAAATATACCAAATATAAATATATGTAAAATGGAATAGGTAGGCAATTGCGAGAGGAATTTATTTAATATATAATATAGCTTAAACATTTTGGGTAGTGACCAAAAAACACAAAAAGTCAGAAATAAATATTTTATTTTTCTTAAACTCACTTCATATAGGCTTATACTAAATTGGCCGTGTTTGGCCGTGATTTTGCCACCTAGAAAACATTACTGAAAGTCTTCTGCATTGGTATTACTAGGTTTCAAACCCCGATTTTGCCCGTTTTTTTAAATTTATCAGATTTTAATAAGGGTACCTCTCAATAAAAAGTCTTAAAATTGTGTAAGTTTGGTTTGAGGAAATAAATAATGAATATAAAAAATATTGTTGTTTACAATTTCATTGCAAGTAAAATAAGTAATGGCGACAAATTGTTCGTTATATCCGTGGTTTTCTATAAACAGTGCGGCAGTATTAAGCTTTATTTTATCTTTTTTTTTTATATATTAATCATTGATACGGTTTAAAGGAGTACTAAACTCGTCTTTATTAACGTATGTTTAAATAATATAAAAAAATTGTAATAACAATTCGTTTGAAAATCTACTCGCGTGTTCAAAATTTTGGTTACTTACAACCGTGATCGTTTTTAACAGGTTGTTGTATATAAGAAAACTATTAAAAATGGCATTGAAAGAAATAGCTTTGTTCGTTATATACGTGGTTTCTTATAACCGTTGTTCGTTATATCCGAATTTATCTGTAGAAATATTTGTTTTATCTCACTTTTAAACATAACTAATTTAAAAAGTTAAAAAATCCTTTCATTCCGCTGTTATTTAGTTTTGCCTCAAAAACAGGGCAAATTACCAATAGTGCAATGGTCTAACTTATGCAACCCAAGAGAGAACGTTTGTTCTAAAAGCCGACCATAGACTGTAATATTTTCCATGTTTTTAAGCTTCTTATGAAAGGTCACCATGGGGAAATGTTTGCGAAAAGTCTATTAAAACTCCAGTCCATCACATTGACGTTCATTGGGGTGACGAAGGGAATGAAATATACCAAATAACGGTCCTGACCGGCTTCAACAAGGCAAGTTCAAGGACTTATCTTGGTCCCACTTTCATCTCAAGGGGACCCGTAGTGTCAGCTGGGGAGCTGCCTTTAACACCCGTTAAAGATAGTGAGTGAGTGATAACAAATAAACATGGGTTAGGCATTGAAAAAAACAAAACTCTCCAAAGTTGACGACCAACAGTGTCACGACCAAGTATTTCGGAATACAAATTTATTGATGGGAATTGATAGCAAACATTTCAATTTGAATGAATTTAAATTATGGCATTGATATGCCAAGTAGTTTTGTCAATATGAAGGTACAAATCCGAAAATTGTTGGAAATAAGTATTTATACCCTCAGGATTTATGCTAAAGAGGGTATATTATATACTTTTATACTGGCAAAATGTGCCTCGTCGAAATAATGGTTTTAGACCCCAAGAATGTTTGGACGAAATACGTTTCAGACAATTTGGAGTTGATTTATCCATGTCCGTCGAAATATTTTGCTCAAACTTAGTTTAACAGCCTGTTTTTGTAAAAATGCTGGCCTGTCACACGAACCGTTCTTGTAAAATTTTACGAACCATTCGTCTTTATCTAAAAGCTTTCGTCTATGTCGCAAAAGCTTTTATATTTCATGGTTTCCATAATGCTCATTTTGTGAATTTTGCATCTGCATCTGTGCGTAATATATGCTGCTTGATGGCAACCCCGATAAACAGATGACAAACAAAAAAGAAGACAAAAATGTAAACAAATTTGTCAAAAAAAATAATTCACATAATATGAAGAATCGACGGTACTTCTCCTTCTGTGCTTCTGTGAAAATAAATAAAATGACATTCCCCATCAGTTTTCATGCGTTTTGTGTCATTTATTACTCAAATAATTCAGTTTTCATTCAAAACGATGGGTCTTTTTCATTCGTTTATTTCTGACGTATTCGTTCGTCTTCTTTTGTTACAAAAACCAAAAAAATTACGGAAATGAAAAGCTTTAGTTTATTTGTCACACGAATACAAACGTCAAAGGCTATGAAAACCAAATTGTGTCTTCGCTCATAAAATTGACGAACGAATGGGCAAACCCTTTTTACGAAAACAGGCTGCAAGTTCGAAGATGGGTTATACCTCCCCCACAAAAGTTCGACAATGTTCGGAAATTTTGTGCGCACGATAACTCTTGAAGTATTAACCGATTTAGTCCATACTCTGCACATCGTGAAATTTCGACCAGACTTAGATGAGGTTCCAATATGGACTAATTCAGGGGTAAGTCCATGCTTCCTGAGAAAATAGCCTGAAAGTTGCAAAAAAAAACCCCTATGACACCGTGTGTAGTGGTTGGAACACAAGATAACTCTCGAACGGATCTGCCGATGTGGTCCAAAATTTGGCCTTCGTAATATTATGTCCAACCATAGCAAAAGTTCGAAGATAAGCCATATCGGTCCACTCCTTCAGGTAAATTTAGTTTAACTCCTAAAATGGCCCATATCGTTCCTCTCCTTTGGGTAGCTCCCCAAAAAAAAGTTCAACATTTGTGCCTAAGTGCAGTTTAAGGTCTGTTCGAAAATCCTTTGGAAATTTATACCAATGCTGTACGTTGTGGTCCTGTTTACAGCCATATTATGTTTTCCGTCGACAAGTCCATGCTTCCTGACATACTGGTCCAAAAGTTATATTAAATGACTAGTGGGCGCGATACTATCAAAAATATATGACTCTAAAAAATGGACTATGTCTGTCCATTTCTTTAAATACCTCCTCCGCAATACTTTTGAACTTAAATCGTAATCCACATTTTTGTCGGCAAGTTCAAATGTCCAAAAAACGCCACAAAATTCTGAAAAGACCCTAAATACATGCGATCTGTCCGTAGATGGAAGTTTCAATTCACATAGGCTGAGGGTAAATCTTTGTCGGCAAAGCCGACTGATACTTTTTTACTTGTTCTGTCCTGATTTTACTAAAATTAATAACTTTCCAATATTCTAATAATTAAAGTAATGGCCGCTCTAAAAGTATTTTTTTCAATAGCTTGAGATGTAATTAACTTTTTTTTTGAGGTGTTTACACTTACCCAAGTCCGTAGTACTTAGTACATCGGTTTTGTGAACCAAATTTTAAAATTAGTTGAGTGGGAAACAAGTGGGCCGATTATCATATATTTTTTGGGTCTATTAGTTACGTGATAATACTGTCTTTAAACGAGGGAATTTAAAAAAATCCTTTTTTAAAAAAGTGTGAACTGTCAAAGTCAAAATTCCGATCTTTATTAAAAAAAGATGTGCCGTTTTTGAACATTAATCGGTCAAAAACAATTTTAAGAAAAACTCTTCTATTTATAGAAAAATTGTTGATGTATTCAATAAGCCCACAAAAATATATGAAGACTGAACACTAAATTTCAGACATTATGGGTGGATAATGTGGCTAAAAACCTTCAAAATAGCGAAAATCGGGCGGTACCGTTCCATGGGGACTATAACAAAATGTGGACCAATACTCACAATTTTCTGTACGAATATTTCGCAGTCCTGGCGAAGACTAAATACCAAATATCAGGTACTTCGGTTGGATAATGTGGCTAAAACCTTTAAAATACTAAAAATCGGGGAGTACCGTTCTATGGGCACTATATCAAAACGTGCATCTATGCTCATAATTTTTATCAGAAAAGATTGTTGTCCACTAGGAACACTCAATGCAAAAATTCAGCCAATTTGATCGAGAAACTTTGGTAAAATCTTCAAAATACCGAAAATCGGGAGGTACCGTTATATGGGGGTTATATCAAAACTCGAATCTATGTTCATAATTTTTATAAGAACATTTTGTTGTCCTCTGGAAACCCTCAATGCAAAAAATCAGCCAATTTGGTTGAGAAACTTAGATAAAATCTTCAAAATACCGAAAATCGGGAGGTACCGTTATATGGGTGCTATACTAAAACGTTGCCCAAACTTACCCTAGACATTGTCAGCCAACAATAAGTACTTGTACCAAAATTCATACAACTACACCAACTCCTTTTATTTTTGGCCACCGTTTATGTAAACTCGCGACATAGTGCGACCCCCGCCAACGTTTTGAGGACCATGGTCTGCGAATCTGCACCTTGAATGATCAGACTCTTTATAGAGAAGGGGTAGTTTACACACTGGCAGATGTACTTGAAAAATACAAAGCCGATATTGCTGTCATACAGGAAATACGATGGATTAGGAAAGGCGTCACAACAAGACCTAAAGGTGACGCACTGTATTATAGCTGCCATGACACAAAGCATAAGTTTGGCTGCGGACTTGTAGTTAGTCAGAAGTTGAAACATCTGGTCTCCAGCTTCACTCCAGTGAATGAAAGACTTGCTACAATACGGATAAAAGCAAAATTCTTGAACATTAACTTTATCTGCGCTCATGCTCCATCTGAAGACAAAGACAAACAAACCAAAGATATATTTTACGAGCGCTTAGAAGAAACTTATGACCGTTGCCCTGCCCATGATATTAAAATTATTCTAGGCGATTTTAATGCCAAAATTGGAAAGTAAAATATCTATGGCCCAAAAGTCGGGAAATTCAGTCTCCACAGTGAAACATCTGACAATGGTATGAGGCCGATAGACTTTGCAGCTGCAAAAAACATGGGAGTTAGTCGTACCAGATTTAAGCATCTTGACATTCATGAGGGCTTCTGCCTGCCTCCAGACCAAACACACAAAAATTAAATTGATCACTTTGTGATCGATGGAAGACATTAATTGAGCGTGTTCGTGTACGAATGTTTCGAGGAGAAAACATCGACTCGGATCACCAGGGTGCAACAGGGCCAAATCGAGATGTACTGGAGTCAGAATGAAGTACGAAAATTCTAACAAAGAGTGAAACATCAAACTGATGGCTTTGGTACAGGCACATCCTCCTGTAGAGATCAGCAATGTAATTCGGTAACTAATACAGTTTGTGTGTTCAAGATATGGAAAGAGCATTTTTCCAAACTATTTGTGTCCAATACTAGCGAAAACGAGGAAGATACCACAGATCCAATCCTAGAAATGGTATTGAAAGTATACCGCCCGGCCAAGATGAGCTAAAGACAGCAATAAACCGGCAGAAAAATACTAAAGCAGCAGGAGCCAATGGCTTACCAGTTGAGCTCTTCAAGACCGGAAGCGTCGTGCCGAAACCTGAGCATCCTGTGTCCCGTCCACAATAAAGGTGATAAGAAAGGTGATACGTCTGCTCCCTATTGTCTATAAGATAGTGGCAGATATATTGTGCGAACGACTACAGCCTATGGCCAACAAAATATTGGGCCATACCATTCGTCAGATATTTACCATGCTTCAAATCCTGGTTACTTCCTTATGCTGCTGGTATAGACAACATAGGTCGATCAGTAAAATAAGTAACTGATACCTTTAACAAGTAAAAAAGTATCAGCTCGATGAGGCACATTTTGCCGGTATGAATGGATATATACCCTCGTTAGCATAAATGCTGAGTGTATAAAAAGGTGCACGCAGAAAAATATATGTTAGAAATATGTTTGAATCCAAACAAATATTTGTTTGGGACTGGTTGCAAAAAAATATATGTTTGGATCCAAACATAATTTGTTTGTGTCCAAACAAATATACATTCAGAGCAAACAATTTGTAACATATCTCAATTTTTATTTTTTATGTTAGAACATATTTTATATGGGTGGAGAGATGATTTTTGTCAAAGAGAGTAAGAATAGGACTCTCGCGGCTGCCGAATGCTGTTTTATAACAGGGATGGTCACCAACAACAACTTTCCTATGCCCGCGGGCATACGAAACACACGTACATTATGAACACATTCGTTAGGTTGATGCATCCCTGTAGGGACTGTGGCCGATTTAAAGCCTACATAAAGCTAGCTTTTTTTTAAACATAAGTGGCGTTTTATCGATCATTTTGCCTTATGCCAACTGACTAATTTTACAAGGCGATGAGCGCCTGAGTAGTCAGTATTGTCCAACGCCAGATAACTTTTCGACTGATAATAAACTAACTTTTTTTTGCCTATTTTTAGTCAGTTTAAAACATAATGTGAAAAAAAAAACAATTTTTATTTCTGTGTGTTTTTTATTTTTGACTTTTCATATTCTCTCTCTCCCTCTCTTTGTCTCTCTCTCTTTTTTGTTACCCAGTCGGACTTTTATTAACCAGTTGATAAAATGATTGATAATAGATCGATAATTTTTGAACTGACTAAAAACTGGCTGAAAAGTTATCTAGAGATGAACACTTTGAACAGAAAAAAATTTCGGCAATTGTCCATGTCTAGATAACTTTTCGACCAATATAAAGTTAGTCGAAAAGTTATCTAGAGATTAACCACTCTGAAAACAGAAACATGTACCGTCTGCAAAGTATTTGTGTTTGTCGAAGAAATAAGGCACAAATGCATAAATAATTCGCACTTGCTTTTTCTTAATATTCTTCGTATAAATGCAACATCCAGTTATAGAATACAGTGTTGATGGACTGAACATATTCGTACATATTACTCATATTATTCTGGAATTAAAAAGGAACACAAAGGAAATATACAAATTTGCCCCTTCTTCTCTCTACCCTGTAGGGACTGTGGCATGGACAATTGCCGAAATTTTTTTCTGTTCAAAGTGTTCATCTCTAGATAACTTTTCAGCCAGTTTTTAGTCAGTTTAAAAATTATCGATCTATTATCAATCATTTTATCAACTGGTTAATAAAAGTCCGACAGGGATTGTTTACGTTTCCACTCACACTAGCGCAAGTTATAATCTGCAAATGTGTGTTTTTGGCCATCCCTGTTTTATAATAAAGAGCTGTGCCCTGCCAGCATTTGGAAGTGAGTTTCTCACTCCCTCGCCTAGAAGTCACTCCGGAGACACGCCAAGGAAGATCATTGGTGTATTACACAAACAATTTCTATAGCCTTATTGTGATTACCTTTTAGCGCGTATGCCGGCACTTCGGAGTGACTTCCAAGGCGACTGTTTACATTTATTTAGTGATTCAGCACATTTGAACTAATATGGGACATTTTTCTATCTGATGATTATATGAGACGGTAGTGCAGTGGTAAGCATACTCGATTTGCACTCTGAAGGTCAGGGTTCGCTTCCCAAGTCAGGCAACAAAACATCACATTTTTAAAATGACAAAATTAATGTAGGAAATTCCAAAGAATAATTTCCCTAAAAGAGCGTACTTCAAAAAAAAAATTAAAAAAAAAAAATATATAAAAAATAAAAAAATAAAATAAATAGAAAAAAATACAAATTTTTTTTAACTCCAAGAACTATCGCGAAATTGATCTTCCAAAAGTGTCGCTGGAGTGACTTCCAAGACGACACGCCGGCGTGGTTCATTTCTTCACAACGGAGGTCACTTCAGGGTGACTTCCGCGACATGCATAAGTTACTTCCGCGATAGTTTTTGCTTGCAGGGGTGTGTATGGTGTGATAGAAGACACAAAAGCGAAGACGGGAGAGTAAAAAGTTTGTTTTTTGGTGGTGTGTATGCGAACAAATACCTGTCTTTCGTGCTTTGTTGTTGTCAACCACCGTAGCAAGCGAAGAGGAAAAAAAAATAGTATGAATTTTGTTGTTCTTTTTTCTTCAGTTTTCAAAACACAACGGATCCGAATTTTTGCTGGGAACATGATCAATTTGATTTCTTGTTTTCTGGTCTGGAGACAGCCAGGTGCTATTTTGAATGTGTAGATGCTTAAATCTGGCACTGCTAACTACCATGGTTTTTGCTGCTGCGGAGTCTATAAGCCTCATACCATTGTCAGATGTTTCACTATGAACGTCGAATTTCCGACTGTAGGAGTGCCGCGGCGTGAGTCCTTCACCACATAATTTCGTCTTTGTCGAGGGTAGAGGTACGGTGGACGCGTGGATGCATGTGCAGAACAGTCTGAGCGGGTCAAATGCCAAATATGTCTTAGGCATATTTGTTGACTTTAAGGGTTCTTTTGACTTCCTTTCGTGGGATAGCGTGCTCGCTAAGCTGTCTGAAATCAGGTGTCGGAAGTTTGTTCTCTGGTCGAGTTATTTCAGTGGATGTAGGACTTGTGTCGTGGGAGCCAATTAGACGGTCTGGACGGATGTAGAGCGAGGCTGCCCTCAGGGCTCTATCTGTGGTCCATTTATTTGGAACCTCATGATGGATTCTCTGCTGCGGGAGTTAGGGACCACTTTCAAGATCTGTGCGTATGCAGATGATCTCCTCATCATGATCAAAGGTGAGACTCGTGTCGAACTGGAACGTCGTGCTGAGGAGGCCATGGGCATCGTGGGGGTCTGGAGTGACCGAGTGGGTGTTGAGGTGTCTAAGGAGAAGACTGAGCTAATGCTGCTGAAAGGCAGATTAGCGCACAGTCGACCTCCCCACGTTCGATTTGGTGAGCACGGCATACGGTATGTCAAGCAGGTCAAGTACCTTGGAATAACGATGGCCGAGAGAAAGAATTTCCTGTCGCACTTTGATCGTTTGAAGGACAAGTTAACTGTGGTTTGAACAGGCGTTCCGTGCGCACCATATATGGTGGACTCTTTGTTGCCTGTGCAACATATGGTGTTCCGCAGCAGAATCTATTGTTGGGCGTAGAAAGCTCTTGTCGTGTCAACGAGTGGTCATGTTAGCATGTCAGCCAGTGTGTCGCACTGTGTCCACGGACGCAATGCAGGTGCTACTTGGCGCCCTGCCCTTTGACCTGGAAGCGAGATGTAGGACTGTTCTGTACATGCTGAAGCGTGGCTTGCGTGCAGCTGTTAGGTGGACGGACAGTGACAAAGGGAGGGTGCCGTACGAATTTATTCGTGACGCTACGTTCGTACTGGACCGCCCGGACTTCAGCTTTAGCATGAGTCTGGGATTCTTACTGACGGGGCATGGCTCTCTAAATGCATTTTTATATACATGAGGCCTGTCCGGGACACATTTATGTGGGTGAGGGGTGACTGAAGACTGGCGGCATATACTGACGGAATGCCGGTACTATGATGACATTAGAGATTTAGTCAATATGGGTAACACGTATGGAGGGGCGGGTGGGATTTCAGTAGGGCACTTGGAGACAGGCGGACTTTTAGTTGTTTAAGTAGGTTTGCACGTGAAGTGTTTGTTAGGAGAAGGACTAGACTTAGTGGAGGTAATTCCTCCTGTGGAGTTGCACTTCAACCGGGTGCCTGACCCAAAGAAAGGTAGGAGTTTAGATAGGCTCCGCTCCTAACCTAGGAGGCGACCACGTCCAAATACGTGCTTTTTGTGCGGGGGCGTTGGTAGACGCATTGTATTCACCCGGTGTTAAGAGCACTGTGGGGTAGGCCGCATGGCAGGTACCCACATTAAACACCACGTCGTATGTAGGGCCAAAGATACTTTCCTTTCCAATTTTGACATTAAGATCGCCTAGAATAGAGGTCATATGTTTCTTCTGAGGACTCGTAAAATATATCTTTGGCCTGTTCGTCCTTGACTTCAGTGGAAGCACGAACGCAAATAAAGCTAATATTGAAAATTAAGCTTTTATCCGCTTTGTAGCAAGTCATTCATTCGCATTCATCCACCGAAAGTTGATGCCCAAAATAGCGGTATACAGTGTCACATTTTACGACCGTTCGACTATAGTCTTTTCTTACTTGTTATACATTATTTTTTCAAATGAATGTTCTCATTTTGCGAACGATAGGAAGAGTAGTGTACTCCGTCACACGATAACTTCCTCTACATCTAGTCCTTGGCACTCACTTTTATACATTATCTGATTTCCTATACCTAATCTTTATGCATGCTCATATTTTAACTTTATATTAGACAGATGTTCTTTCGTTTTTATATAGAACACAATACAAATGACACTCCTAATTTTTGTTTTTTTTTTCTATGGCAATCTTTCCTTCGTATCGTTTTTGTTTGTCAAATAAAAATTGCCTGCAAAATGGCCAACACCCACAAAAGATTTATGGATTCTTTGTGGCATAGTTTAAGTGCATTTTGGTTCACAGAAATGTAAGATTTCAAAATGTAAACCTTGAAAAGTATGTCTTCTATTTCAAAAACATTTCTTTTTTCTTTTGGTTTGGCTTCCAGGAGATGAGACAAAGTTTTGTTGAACAGCAAAACGATTTCATAGATTTGTATTTGTTGTATTTCTAAACAGTGGGACATGTATCAAAAACAAAATTTTCTATAAAGGGCAAATCTATGTCTGTTTATGTTAATTCCCAATTTCACGGTTTTTCACCCACTGTGCCCCAATAAGGTCATTCGATATGATAGATTATATTCTTAAGGATTCTTCAAAAAAAAACTTTTAACTTGAAATATTTCAAATATATTGAAATTCCATAATAAAGTTTTGTAAAGAAAGCAAAAAAAATGCTTTCACAAACTTTCTTAAACAAAGATTCTGGCGGGCCACGTCAAATATTTGCGGTATGGATTTGGTGAAAAATATTATAAAGTGTTTGTTGTAAGAACAACCGTCATAAATATGATTCATTTTAATTATTTTTTTGGTGTTGGCTAAGGATTGAAAATTTTTATTTGGAAGAAAATGTCGCACACCCATCAAATTGTTCGACCGTTTTCACAGTTTGTTAAATTGGTCATAAAATACATTGTATATTGGCATACGAGAGCTGCACTATAATTATCTGGCCTAACAATGAAAACGCGAATATATACCATCAAAAATAGTTTTATTGTTTTTAATAGAGTTGGACAATCTAGTTCCCGGTGCCGACCGATCTCTCTAGTTCCTTTTCCCAAAAGGAACTAGTTCCTTAATATAATTCCGAGACCCATGTAGTTCAATGAATCTTTCCTTTTCGTTGTTATTTTTGTTTCCTTCGTTTCACATTGTTCAGAGACCGAAATCGTTTAGTGGATTAATTGACATAAAAATAAATAAATTGCAGTGATGTAACATGCATGTGATTTACATTTATTTAACAATACGGCAGCAGCTGAATAATGAACGAAACGAACGAGAATTTTGGTTTGTGTGTGGAATTAAAGTAAGGAGAATGAAAGGAACTATACGAACTAAAGGAACTATATGGATGCAAGAGCTGGATATAGTTCTAATAGTTCTTTGTCCGGAATAGTTCTATGGAACTAGTTCGTTCCGGAACTGCACAACTTTAGTTTTTATACCCTCTACCATAGTATGGAGGGTATATTGAGTTTGTTTTTTGTTTGCAACACATAGAACTAAACATTTGCGACCCTATAATGTATATATGTATACACATTATAGGGTCGCAAATGATTAGTTCGATTTCACTATGCAACACTGAAAATGCAAACAACTTCTAGTATGCATTTTTTGAAAGTACATACTTAGACTACAAAAACCCTAGTAAGGTTTTGTCCTGTCAGATCCAGTTCGGATTTTATGGCCTCATCTAAACCGGGCTAAATCTACACTTTTTTGAATTTATCAGGCCTTTATCTCAGAAACGAATAGGAATTTGGCGTTGCTGTCTTTAGCAGTATTGTAGCCCTAAACTAGAAGAAGTTATCTTTTGAAAAAACCACATAAAAAAATTCCATCTAGGGCATCAAAATCTATAAAGTATAGAAAATTTTATATAATTGCTGAAATTCTGGTCAGTATCGGCTAAACTATTGGGAGTTGAACCAAGTAACCTTTGCAAAAATCTTCCAAATAAAGTTCTCAACAATTCTTTAGAACATTCTGAAACACTAAAATGCTTACTTCATATTGTTTCAGCGGTATTTTGCATCATATCTTTTACAACACGTATTTCAAACACTGTTCACACCAACAGTTTATTCTCGCATTTCGGATTTCACAACATTATTAACATTTTTATTAAATCGTCGTTGAAAAATGTACTGAAACAACGGCATAGAGACATTTTACAACAATGACTTGTTCTGAAGAGTTCTGTATTACATTCCAGGGAATATTTTTCCTAAAGAAAATATTCAGACAAAATTAACCGTTTTGGAGATACGGTGCGAAATGTATAAAAATCGTGGAATTTTCGCATATATTTTGAAATTTGAGGCAATAAATGTAGTTTTTCAAGTTCATTATTTCTCCAAATATTTTATTCTTGTCCTTATCTACAAATTTGCTTCAGAGGTCAGAAGAATATTCGCATTGGTTTCAGAGGTATAGCCTCGAATTTCTTTAGAAACTCAATATTTAACCATGTTTAGATGGGGCCATAAAATCCGAGCTGGATCTGACACAACAAAACCCAACTAGGGTTTCTTGTCGTTTGGGTCTGTACTTTCAAAAAATCCGCAGTTCGAATTGTTTGCACAATATCACCTTAAAAATGTTGCACAGTGTTTGTTGCATAGTCCCCATATAAATGTACCACCAGATTTTCGGCAATTTGAGGATTTCAGCTACAATTTTAAACCGACCTAGCTGTAATTTGACATTTGAGGTTCTCAGTGGTCACGAACTTCTCCACCAACAATCGAACTAGCTCCCATATAACGGTGCCTCCCGATTTTCGGTATTTTGAGATTTTTAGCTACAATTTTTAAAAGAACTAGCTGTAATTTGTAATTTAGGGTTCTCTGTGGTCACGAAACTTCTCCACAAAAATCGAACTAGCTTTAATTTGACATTTGTAGTTTTCAGTGGTCACGCAACTTCTTCACTTAAAATCGTCACATAGCTCGAGGTTTTGGTACAGCTCCCATATAACGGTACCTCCCGATTTTCGGTAATTTGACTTTTGAGGTTCCCTGCATTTATAAAACTTTTCCACCAAAAATTGTAAAGATAGGTGCACACTTTGATACAGCCCCATAGGTGGTATGTTTCAACTGACTGAATATATTTTTAAGATTAGATAATTTAGGCATTTGGGGTATCCGTGGTCTATAAATTGTTCCACATAAAATTGTGAAAGGAAACTTATATTCCATTTAAATTAAAACTTTTTTTATGGGTGTGGTCAAGGCGAATTTAATAAGGCGGTGATCCAAAAGGCGTATTCGGGCGAATTCAGGCCATAGTCTTCATTTGCTGTCAAATTTTTTTTGCGCGAAATATCCCCAAAATGTAGAAGAAAACGGTAAAATATTCTTCGCGAAGATTAAATAAAGATGTTTTACACAGATATTCTTTACACAAGCGAAATATTTGTTATTTATTTTTGATTGAAAATATGTTTTGACAGCAAATGAAGACATCAGTAGTGCGATTCTCTAACACATTTTTTGAGTTACCGACAAAAATCGATCAAATTAAAACGCAAAAGTATGAATGAAAAGTTCAAATAAGAGTTTACAACACTCTTGCTATCGGTAGAAATTTACGACTGCTTTTTATTCGTCGCTAACTTACCGAAAAACATCGGTAATTACCGAAATTATAAGCATTTTAATTTTACCTGCAATTGTCGGTAACTCAAAAAATGAGTTAAAGAATCGCACTACAGTTGGTATTATTGTATCACCTTCTTTCTTGCACCATGGGTGGGGGTATAAAAAGTTCGGCCCTGCCAAACTTGATGAATTTTCACTTGTTTTATTATTATACCCTCAGCATTTATGCTACTTACTTACTTAGCTGGCCCATTACAGAACATTTGTTCCATAGACCGAACTAAGAAAAGATATCCAATTCTCTCCGTTTAGTGCTTCGCTTTTTGGAATACCGCGCCTTGTCATCTCTTTATCCAATTGTTTGCACCATCAATTCGTTGGCCTGCCAATTCTGCGTGCACCGCTATGTGGCTCGAATTTATACGCCTTTTTAGCGGGCTCAGCGTTATTTTTTTTTTTTTTTTTTTTTTTTTTTTGACGAGTTGTGGCTTTGTTTTTAAAGTGCTTACTTAAATCAAAGTAGCATCTGTTGGCCAATACAATTCTTCTTTTTATTTCACAACTTATGTCGTTTGTTGTGTTTACGGCGGTGCCGAGGTATACGAAGTCTGATCGTCCCATGAAGTCTATATCATCAGCATAAGCAAGTAACATGTGGCTATTGGTGTAGATTGTGTCACTTCTTTTGACGTTTGCCTGTCGTATAACCTTTTCTAGCAGGATGTTGAAAAGATCACACGAAAGGCTGTATTCTTGCCTGAAACCTCTTTTGGTACAAAACTCTTCGGAGAGGTTCTTTCCTATTTTAACTGAAGATCTTGTGTCAGTTAGAGTCATTTTACAAAGTCGAATGAGCTTTGAGCGGGGATACCAAATTCAGACATTGCTTGGAATACCATTGAACGTAGCGGGATGTCGAAGACTGCTTTATAATCGACAAAAAGGTGGTATGTGTCGATCTGCATCTCTTGGGTCTTCTCCAGGATTTGCCGCAGGGTAAATATCTGGTCAATGGAGGACTTGCCAGGTCTAAAGCCGCATTGGTATGGTCCAATTATTTCGTTGACCATGGGCTTTAGTCGTTCGCATTTATGCTAACGAGGGTATGTACACTTTCATACGGGCAAAACGTGCCTCATCGAAATAATGGTTTTAGACCCCAAGTATGTTTGGACCAAATGTGTTTTAGACAATTTGGAGTTGATTTAGCCATGTCCGTCCGTCTGTCCGGCTGGCTGGAGCGCACGATAACTCTCGAACGGATCAACCGATTCGGTCCAAAATTTGGCTTTCGTAATATTTTGTCCAAACATAGTTTAAGTACGAAGATGGGTTATATCGGTCCACTCCTTCCGGTACCTCCCCCACAAAAGTTCGAAAATGTTCGGAAAATTTGTGCGCTAGATAACTTTTGAATGGAGTAACGGTTTTGGTCCATACTTTGCATATCGTGAAATTCCTACCAGACTTAGATGAGATTCAAATACGGACTCAATTGGCCCACTCCTTCGGGTACCTCCCACACAAAATTTCGGAAAAGTTCAGTTTAGGATCTGCTCTCGAATCGCTTTGATTTTTATTGTAGCAACATGTATTCACTGCCCCCCATATGACGGTGCAAGTTTCATCAGGAGCAAGTCCATACTTCCTGAGAAAATAGCCTTAAATTTGCAAAAACCCCCACGACTCAAACTCTCGAACGGACCTACCGATTCGGTCCAAAATGTGACCTTCGTAATATTTTGTGCAAACTTAGTTTATGTTCGAAGATAAGCCATATTGGTCCACTCCTTCAGATACCTCCCCCAAAAAGGTCAAAAATGTTCGGAAAAATTGTGCGCACGATAACTCTGGATGGGAGTGACCGATTTGGTCCATACTTTACACATCCTAATATATTTACCATATTTAGATCAGGTTCGAATATGGACTGTATTTCTTTTGTTCATTCCTTCGGGAATCTCCCACACAAAATTTTGTATAAATTCACTTTAAGACCTGCTCTGGAATCACTTTGATTTTTTGAAGCATTTTGCATGCTCTGCCTCAATTACGATAGTAAAAGTTTTTTCAGGGGCAAGTCCATACTTCTTGAGAAAACAGCCCGAAAAGAGTAAAAACCCCTATGGCACCATATGTAGTGGCTGTAGAGCTCGAACCGAATACTGTTCTCGTCCACACTTTGGATATCGTAATATTTCTTCGAATGTTAGATGAAATTCGAAGGTACTGCTTCCGGTACCTCACCCACAAAAATTCAAAAATATTCACTAAAATGATAAACGCAATATCTCACAAACGTAGCAACCGATTTGGTACTAATTTTCGATCTCGAGATATTTTGTTATAGCTTAGTTTATGTTCATATTTGGGCCCTACCGGTCCAATCGTTGGGGTACCACCCACACAAATGTTCAACATATTTGTGTGGTTAAATATCTGTTCGAGGATCCTTTCGACATTTTTACCGAAGGTTTTCCTAGTGGCCCGATATTATGCTTTTCGTAGGCTAGTATGGTACAAAAGCCCTATCTATCGATATTCCCCGCAAATTTTTGACTTTTAATCCAATCCAAAAAAAGGACGTATTTTTATGCTTCGTGGACTACGAAAAAGCGTTTGACACAGTCCAACATGACAAAATTATTGAGATTCTTAAAGCTATAAGAATTGATGGAAAGGAAATAAGATGTATACAAAACTTATATTGGCATCAGGTTGCAAACATAAATGTTGATCAAGAAACGACAGATAACGTTCCCATAGCAAAAGGAGTACGACAAGGCTGCATTTTATCACCACTATTAATTAACATCTACGCAGAAAGGATATTTAGAGAGTCGATCAATAACGAAAGAATAGGTGTCAAAATTAGCGGAGAAATAATTAACAACATACGTTATGCCGACGACACAACACTTTTATCTAACAGTATGTCTGGCCTACAAAAATTAACGGACAAGCTTACTCAATGCAGTGAAACATACGGCTTGAAGATAAACACACTAAAAACCAAATACATGGTAGTTAGTAGGAAAAACTCCCACCAAAACACATCGCTGACCATACATAATTCGGAAATTGAGCGTGTAAAGAAATTTAAATACCTTGGGGTACTATTAAATGAAGAGTCGAAACACATCAATAGAAATAAAATGCCGCATTGAACAGGCCAGAAATGCTTTCTTCATATATAATAAAGACCTCACAAGTCATGACATAGGTCTTCCAACAAAAATACGTTTTATTAAATGTTACGTATGGTCCGTGTTGCTGTACGCAGTTGAAACATGGACAATAAAATCTGTAGACGAGATGAAACTGGAGGCCTTTGAGATTTGGCTATATCGAAGAATACTGAAGATTCCTTGGACTGATCGTATCTCAAACGAAGATATACTAAGAAGGATGAACATTGACAGACAGCTACTAAAGACTATCAGAAAAAGAAAAATAGCATACCTCGGCCACATAATGAGAAACAACAAATATAAAATTCCACAAACGGTTCTCAAGGGAACAATTGAAGGAAAGCGTACCAGAGGAAGGCGAGAAATTACATGGCTACGAAACATACAAGACTGGACAAATTTATCTGATGAACGAAATTTACTAAATGCTGCAAAAAATAGGCAACTCAACAATGTAGAATAAATTTTATAATTATACATGTGCTAAATAAGAACATATTGTACTTAATTTAAAAACAAAAAATGTATGATCGCTGGTATCCGAATACGGATTTGCAAATAAAGAAGAAGAAGAATCCAATCCATACTTCTGTCCGTTCATACGCCCATACATTTTTTTGGAAAAAAACATTTCAATCCACACATGCTGAGGGTATATCTCTGTGTGCAAGGCCGACTGATACTTTTTTACTTGTTTTTTTTTTATTCTTTTAATTACTTTTGTAATTTTAAAAGTGTTATGTTGTCTGGCCTGGGAATCAAACTCGGGACATTAAGAGTGAAAAGCGAACATGTTAACACCACCGTCTCATATAAATATCAGATTGATAAATGTCTTTTATTAGTTCAACGTTGTACATGCCTTAAATCAATTTAAACAATCGAAAGTGTCTCAATAGGCGACAGAAAGTGTCTTTGGTTTTTGATGGTTGAGTTATTCCAGCACAATCTGAGAAGTGTCTTTGGAAGGAATCTAATTTGTATTCATTCATATTTGTTATGGATTTTTATTCCTTATGTTGTGGTGAGTGCTTTGATGAGCACAATGGATTAGTTCTGTTTGTCTTTGTTGTCAGGTAAAGCAGCAAAACTCGACCATGTGTTGTGCTCATCAATACTCGTACGTGACATTTATACCAAAGGCCGAGAGGCCCTACTTAGTTATACCGAGAGGCCCTACTTAGTTTGAATGTACTTATACAAAATTGCCGCGATGTACAAAAAGATGTATATATATGTTTTTTGTCGACTACGAGAAGGCATTCGATACGGTCAACCATGACAAATTGATGGAAATTTTGATTTCAATTGGGTTAGAGGATAGCGATATAAAATGCATCATTAACCTATACTGGCAACAGACAGCAAACATTCAAGTAGATGGTGAACTCACTGGAAATGTTCCAATTTCGAAAGGTGTAAGGCAGGGTTCCATACTATCGCCTCTTCTGTTTAATTTATACTCCCAAAAAATATTTGAGGAGTCAATATGTGCGAAAAACATCGGAATAAGAATAAACAACACAATTATAAACAATATACGTTATGCCGACGACACCACCCTAATTGCAAGCAGCCTCGCAGGACTACAAAAACTAATAGATGTTTTTGAACACGCCAGTACGTCATATTCCTTAAAAATTAATATAAAAAAGACAAAGTTAATGATTATAAGTAGAAGAGGCGTCGAATCCAACATTCCTTTAAGCATTAATGGTACTCAAATAAAAAGAGTCTCAACATTCAAATATCTCGGAGTTCAAATTAATGAAAACTGGGATCCATCAAAGGAAATAAAATGTCGAATTGAAATGGCAAGAAACTCTTTTTATAAATTTAGAAAAATATTAACGAGCCATGACATAACTCTGGAAACAAAAAAAACGATTTGTAAAATGCTACATATGGTCAGTACTGTTATACTCGGCAGAAACATGGACACTAAAAGCAGCAGACGAGAGAAGACTGCACTCGTTTGAGATTTGGATATACCGACGGATCTTAAAGATATCCTGGACAAATAACATCTCAAATAATAAAGTACTGAGGCGAATACCGTAAATCAAATTATCAGAACTATAAAGACGAGAAAAACTGCTTATTTGGGACACATTATGCGAAATAGAAAATATAATCTCCTCCAAGCTATTATAAGAACCAAAACTGAAGGTCGCAGACCAAGAGGAAGACGAGAAATAACATGGATGAAAAACATTCAGGAATGGACAGGACACCAAGATGAAATAAGCCTTTTAAGCGCCGCACGATGGGGCCAATAGCAGGTTTTCGAGGCAAAAAGTCAATTTTTGAAGTGAACAATTTGAAAAAAATAATAACGGATTTCGATCCGTTACTCTGATCCAACACTCTGAATCACTAAAAATAAAAAAATAAATCAATCTGGTAACATCACATAGCGACATACTGATCTGGCAATGATGACATATTTTCTTATGCATCATTTTCCGACATTCATTATAAATAAGTAGTGAAAGCATTTTAGGCGCCAAAAAGAACATTTCAACATTTTTATATTTTTTAAACATGGAAAGCTCTTCAATGGGTATGTAAAATAAGATAGTGTTAACAAATAATAAAAATGTTATGTGTGGTAAATGTATTTTTGAGTTAAGATGTTATTTCTTTTTTGGAGTATTTTGCTTTGTTATCCATGTGTTCTCTGGAGTATAAATTTTTAGATCTAGGTAGATCTAGGATATTATATATATGTGGTGAAAGGTATTAATGTGTACTATCATTTTGTGAAAAAATTAGCTGCGCCTATCTGCGCCTTTTCATGAAAATCTGATTTCAGATGTCGTAATACTTAAAAATATGGACATTTTTATGTTTTGCTTGGCGAATAATCAGAAACCCATTAATGTTACCAATTGGATTTCGGAAAAATTTAATAGATGTATATAATAATAATAATATATAATTTTAAAGATATCGCAAACTTTGGCTTTTTTTATTAACTTATAACAAACCACAGACAAAACCATGAAATTTGAACATATGTATATAGGGGAGCTATTTCTATATCTGAACCGATTCCAATATAACTTGACAAACTTATTTGTAGTCCGAATTCAGTAACATTTTCCAAATTTTATTGTAATTTGATGGAATTTGCATGCTTGGTCAATAATTTTCCTGAAATCGGGCGAACATTTATATGGGAGCTATATCCAATTCTGAACCGATTTCAATATAACTTTGCAAACTTATTTGTAGTCCTAATTCCGTGGTATTTTCCAAATCGCATAAAAATTGGGCAGAATTTGCGTGTTTGGTCCATCAATTGCTTGAAATCGGGGGAACATATATACGGCAGCTATATGTATATATGAACCGATATGAACCAAATTTGGCATATTAGTTTCTAAGCCCATTATAAACATCTGTACAAAATTTGGAAGGTCTAGCATGCCCCAGTGATTTGTTGCCTCGAAAACCTGTCATTGGCCCCATCGTGCGCCGCAAGAAACAGAGATCTAGCTATAATTGAATGAAATGTTTTAACTTTATGATATGTAACTAAATAACTCTATAATAATTAACATTGTATGATCGCTAATAATATCTAATGTACAAATCTAAATTATGATAGTTCCTACCATAGGTATTGTTAATGATTTGTACAATATTGCGGAATTTCGGAGTTTTTTTTTTTTTTTTCTTATATTTGGAGCAAAATATGGTATTTTTGGATTTGTATTTACAACACGCAGAAAAATATATGTTAGAAATATGTTGGGGTCCAAACAAATATTTGTTTTGGACTGATGGCAAACAAATATATGTTTGGGTCCAAACCTAATTTGTTTGTGTCCAAACAAACATATGTTTGCAACATATTGTAACATATCACAATTTTATATGTTTGGGTACCAACATTTTTTTTATGTTAGAACATATTTTTTATAGGTGGAGAGGATTTTTGTCAAAGAGAGTAACAGCAGGTCCCTCGCAGCTGCGGAATGCTCTTTTATAATAAAGAGCTGTGTGCATGGTGTAATAGGGGACACAGAAGTTTTGTGATGTGTATGCGTAAAACACGTGTGTTTCGTGCTTTGTTGTTGTTAACCAACGTAGCAAGCGAAGATGAAAAGAAAAAATGGTATTAATTATGTTGGTCCTTTTTCATCAGTGTTTTAGAGAACATCGTTGAGTAAAGACAGTAAAGTGAGTGAATAATTCAGTATTTTGTCTTTTCTTAAAGAAATTGTGCTTTTTAGTAAATTAAATGTCCAATACATTTTATAATTGAATCAATATAAATATTTATTGGACAAGGAAGAAATCGCATTTAATAGTGGTAATTACATCAATACATTTTTCATATACGTATATAGATGTACCTATTTATTACATTATATAATCATTTGATTCCAGATGCCGATTTCCCGCTGATGATTTCAACTTTGAAGAAAATGTGTTTTATTTCACAACTAAGGAGAAGCGTTGAAGATGTTTCTATATAATTTTTTCTTTTTAAAAGAGCGACTTTTTATAAGTTTTTTCATTCAGTTTTTCTTTTATTAAAGTGTGTTATGTATTTCCTTGGAATTTTGAATGTGCGTGTATTTGTTGCTTTGCTCTTTTTCTATGCCCTTCAATAAAAAACACCACCATTTATAAATGTGTTTACATGTTAGAAATAGCCAGTGAGCGCTTGCTGAGAGCAAGTAAGCATACATTTCAATGTGTTTCACATTGACATTTACGCTCCCTTACTCTAAGAAAGCGCCCACTGGTGCATGTGTTTGTTTTTTTTTGTGACTTTTGGGTTTGTATTTGTTTGCATCCAAACATATAATTTGTTTGCACCCAAGCATATATTTGTTTGCAGGACCCAAACATATGTTATGTTTGGGACTGCTTGCAAACAAATATATGTTTGATGCAAAATATGTGACATATGTTAGAGAGGCCATTTTTTTCTGTGTGAATGCTTGAACAAAACAAATCAAATGTTGGAACAAAAATATGCATCTTGTTGCAACAAAAGCGAAAAAATATTTTTTCTCTGCGTTCTCCACTTGCAACTCAAACATTGTAATCTTAAATCGAATGTTGTAATCTTGAATCGTTTACAACGTCATTGCCAAGGCCAAACAAGACAAGATTTAGACATTCAGCATTAATAGGAAATATATTTGTTTAGAATGAAAGTGAAGAGAATACAACAATAAAAATACGGCATTTGAAATATTCCGAAAATGATAACCTTTGAAATGAACTTTCATATGAATGAAAAAAAAAAGAAAACAAAAAACATTCTAATGAAACAATTTATTAAAAAATAATTTCACAGCGATTTAGTAGTGAAATTAAAGTGGACGGTAAATGACAAGAAGACGTGAACGACGTAGTGATTGTAAGGGAAATGAAAACGTGCTTTAAAATATTCGCATTATGGGCGGCAATTTGCTTAACATGGGTGATGCTGGTACAAGCCGCCAATGGAGGTGGTGATGAATTCAATACACCATTTGCCAAACAGGTAATGCGTCTCTCCAAATCGGCCGAAATGCGTAATTATATGAAACCGGGGGTGCAAGCTTGTGATGACTTCTATACCTATGCCTGTGGTAATTGGGCCCACATCAATCCCGCAAATGCTGAAGTGAAAACAAATATTTTCAATATTCTATCAAAGGCCTACAATCGCAAGCTGTTGACGTTATTGGGTCAAAGTAAGGAATCGAATGACACGGAAACGGAACGCAAAGTGAAATATTTCTATGAGTCTTGTCTGCAACGGGACTCAATACGCAGACAATATCGTGAAAATTTAATGAGCATAATGGAAGAGTTTGGTGGTATGCCGGCGCTAAAAGGTGCCGCTTGGCATGAACCCTCCTTCAACTGGTTGGAAGTTATTGCCCAGATCCTGAGGAAATATGGCAAGCGTATAATTCTGAATGCTGACATTAATGCAGATTTAAATAACAACGAAGTCAATCGTTTGTATATCGGACAAATCGATGATATGGTACCGGGTAGTTCCAAAGAGTACTACGGCCGCTTGGCCATGGCTTGGCAAATGGATTTACAAAAGGTTTTGGGCCTAACACCAACAGTGGCCTTAATCACTGCCAGGGAAATGGCTGATTTTGCACAAAAGCTGGCCATGGGTATGGCTGATCCTTTGGAAGGACTAGGGATGGAAGATAAGACCCGTTTAAGGCTTCTGGATACAATGAACGAAAATTATGGACCAGTTCTGAATTTCACTCTCTATGTCAATACCTGGTTGGGTTACGACTACAAATTGCCCGTCTATGAATATGTTGAGAATTATTTGCGTAACTTGAGGTTGGTAATTTTGGAAACACCCACCACCACTGTGGCCAATTATATAATGTGGCAGTTGATACAAGATTTTCGCCTGGATGTGGAAAGCAGTGATGAAAAGCAGCAAAAGAAGTGCATAGAAGCCACAAGGAAATATTTCCCCAAATATTTGGATAACCTAATCTATCAAGATTTGGTTAAAACTAATCCTCACGTAATTGAAGAGGTCACAGATATATGGCAACATTTAAAAGCTTCCTTCCAGGATATACTCAACGGCACAAATACCCAATGGATGCAGGAGACCACCAAAGACAAAGCCCTGGAAAAACTTTCTGCCATGTCGTTTGAAATAAATGCCTATGCGGATGTAGATTTTACCAAAGAACTGGGACCATTGGTCATTTCCACCAGCCATTATTTTGAAAATGTCATAAGCATTCTAAAACTCAAGGGTGAAAATTATCGCCTTAAAATAGAAGAACCACCACGCCTGGAGGAATATGAACTGCTGTCGTTTACACCAGCCTATGCGGCAGAGTATAATAAGGTCTTACTGCCAGTGGCCTTCTTGCAGCCACGTTTCCTTTGGGATGATGTATATCCAAAAGCTTTAAAATATGGCACCGTTGGTTTCACCATTGCTCACGAAATGGCTCATGGCTTCGATGACACCATACGCAAGTATGATGCCAAAGGTAATCTCAATAATTGGTGGGATCGTAATGCCAGCATAACGTTTGAAGTGCGCAAGGAATGTTTGCGTCAACAATACGGCAGTCATAAATTTGCTGGACGTTTCTTACCCAAGGCCCAGGCTCAGGGTGAAAATATAGCCGATAATGTGGGCCTACGCATTGCCTATCAAGCCTATGATCATTGGCTAGAACAAAATCCCCAAACCCTAGAACATCTACCACACATGGATACCATCACAGCCCGACAGTTATTCTTCATCAGCACAGCTCAGTTGTGGTGCACCGATGTCAATCGCCGTTGGCGTCAAGTTATTACCACCACAGATGTCCATCCGCCCGAAGAGGTTAGAGTACGAGCCATGTTGGCTAATTTTGAAGAATTTGCTGAAACATTTTCATGTAAAATTGGCACCCAAATGCATCCTCAACGGAAGTGTATAATGTACTGAGTGGAGGATGGAGGAAGATCAAATAAAAACAACAAAAATCTAGGAAGTTTAATTTATACAAGGTTCCGACGGCAAAAGGAGATAGTGAATTATTTTTATTTCTATTGAATGGTGATAATGGTCTTTTGTTGTTGCTATTGTTAAAAAATTATATATTTTATTTATAAAAATAATTTTGTACTGATAATAGTTTTTAATTATATGTATGTACGTCATAGAAAAATTGAACAAAACAATGCTGAATAAATTATGTTCCTACACTTCCCCATGAATGGAAGTGAAGCTGTCTTGTGTGTTTATTTTATGAACTATTGAATGGTGGGATGACAATGAAATGTCTTAATTCCAAACTATTACCTAAGCACTTAAAATCGGGAGGTACCGTTATATGGGGCTATAAAAAGAACATGGAAATATGTATGTCGACAATTTTAGGTGGAAAAGTTTCGTGACTTAACTGACAAATTACAGATAGTTCGGTTAGAAATTGTAGCTTAAATCCGTTCTATTGGGGCTATACCAAAACATGAACCTATGTTGTCAATGTTTGGTGAAAAAGTTTTGTGACCACTGTGAACCTCAAATGTCAAATTACAGATAGGTTTAGGTGCGGTGTAGCAACAATGCTTCAATCCGTGAAGCGGTGGTTCTCAGGCATACAAACCATAGTAGAAGTGAAAATAGAGAGAAATAAAAACGCAAATGTTATAGTAAATTGTAAATGTAAACAAGTAAAAAAGTATCAGTCGACATTGCCGACAGAGATATACCCTCAGCCTGTGTGGATTGAAATACCTTTTTTCCAAAAAAAACTTACGTATTTAGGGGGGTTTTCAAAACAATTTGGATAGGATTAAAGTGCAAAAATTAGCGGGGATATCGATAGATAGGGCTTTTTATACCCTACACAACAGAGGAAGAAGCCTATTTGGAGACGGTCTGGTAATATTCAAGGGTCGGATGGGCAAAAAACTTATTTTGAGGCCAACGTTTTAATTCAAAGCGAATACCTCTCTTCTGTAAGAGGTATATCGAAAGCAAAACCTGGCAAGGAAAGTAGAAAATATCACCTTTACAACGTTGTGAAGTAGGTTGTCGTAGGTGGTCAAACAACAGAGATATCGCAATAGTCGGTAATGCATCCCTTTCTCCATTTTTTGTGTAATCACACTACAGATCGGAGTTTTGATCGGATCCCCACGAAATTATGGGGGTTGATGTGGGTCTTACAGAAATTTCGGAAAAGTTCAGTTTAGGGCCATTTCTCGAATCGCTTTGATTTTTGTTGTAACAACTTGTATTCACTGCCTCCCATACGATGGTACAAGTTTCATCAGGGGCAAGTCCATACTTCCTGAGAAAATAGCCTGAAAGTTGCAAAAACCCCTATGACACCGTATGTAGTGGTTGGAACGCAAGATAACTCCTGAACGGATCAACCGATTTGAGCCAAAATTTGGCCTTCCTAATATTTTACCCAAACATAGTTTAAGTTCGAATATAAGCCATATCGGTCCACACCTTCAGGTACCTCCCCCACAAAAATTCAAAAATGTTTGGGAAAATTGTTCGCACGCAACTCCTGAATGGAGTGACCGATTTGGGCCATACTTTACACATCCTAATATATCTACTAGATATAGATAATGTTCGAATATGGACTATATTTGCCCACTCCTTCAGGTACCTATCACACAAAATTTCGGATAAGTTCACTTTAAGACATGCTCTCGAATCGTTTAGATTTTTGTTGTAACAACTGCTATTCGTTGCCCCTCATACGACGGTACAAGTTTCATCAGGGGCAAGTCCATACTTCTTGAGAAAACAGCCCGACATATGTAGTGGCTGGAGCTCACGATAACTCTCGAACTGCTCAACCGATTTGGTCAAAAATTCGGCTTTCGTCATATTTTGTCATAGTTTCAGTTCGAAGATAGGCAATATCTGTCCACAACTTCCGTTACTTCCCCGAATATTTAAAAATGTATCTTCAATGATATGCACGATATCTCTTGAACAAATTTGATCCACATTCGATCTGAGCGTAGATGAAAGTTTCAATTCACGTAGGCTGAGGGTATATCTCGGTCGGCAAAGCCGACTGATACTTTTTTACTTGTTCATCAAGAAAATCCTATATCTCCCCAACAATACCCCAAATTATATGGTGTATCTAGAAACTTGTTTAAAGCCCCTATTTTCTCATACACTAAAAATGCATTTGTGTTGCATCAATAATGTTCTAAAACTCGATGACAATCGACTACCTCGGATTTTGGCAGCGAATATACTGGAGTTAAACACGTCAATATTGTGTCAAAATTTGAATTTTTATCCTGTTGGAACGGAGTTATTGATGCACTAAACATCAAAGAAAAGGAAGATTTCGAACTGTCTGCTAGAAGTTCCCAGTTCTACGACTTATACCCACAATTAGAATATAGTATGATTCCAGAACTTACTTCTAATCTTGCTGCACGTACAACAAGTTTAATTTTTAAAGCTAGAGGCGGTCTACTTGACCTGAACTCAAGGTCATTCACAAATCCAAATTGTGGAATTTGCTCAATTTGAAACACGAATGAGCCTGAAAATACTTTTCATTTCATTGGAACATGCCCAATTTTTAAGGAATTCAGGAAAATCCATTTTAACAGAACTACTCTAAATGAAATTGAAATTTTACGTATATGAAATGGCACGAACTTTTCTGTTCTATACTTAAATTTAAAATGCTGTATTAAATATAGAAAATTAATACTAAATGAATTAAACTTTTAATATAATTTATAAAACTTAGTATTTATAATAGGCAAACAGCATTAATGCTATGCCAAAAATATATGTTAAATAAATTATATTCATTTGTACATAATTCAATTGTACATAATTGTTAAATTATTAATCTATTAATAAATAATAATTAGGTGGTGAGACTGACGACCCGCCGTCGAAAAATCATTCACTAGTATAATGTTGCCCTTGGAGTATTCTTTGAGACTTTCTTTGGGCATAGGTCTATAAAATGTATGGTTATACTTGTTGGCCTCAACCCAGTTTTACTTATTTTTCTACATTGATGCCAACACAGCTCCCACGTAAATTAATTTTAATGGTCGACATTATGGGATACCTCCAAAATCACTTAATTTTAAAGAATTTCAGTCATGCTACATATATAGAACATATTAACAGTTTGCGAATTCTGAAAGGGTGAAACTAGGATTCATCGGTTGTGAAACATTTTTGGTTTTTACCATATACTTTATATGTACACCTTATTTATACGGAACCGAAGTACCTCGGTGTGATGTTCAACCATCGGCTATGATGGATGGATTGTCATTTATTTCGGTAAGAACTTCATAAGCAAAGGCTTATGACTACATGTAATACATTGGCTGCATAGGACAGTTGTATGTCCTATCATAACCTACAGCTATCTTGTATGGTGGCATGTCATATGTAATACTTCAAATCTGCCCATACTGTGTACCGAGTTGCATCAATTGTCAGGGCAATTGAAAAGGTACAGTGTGTCGTGCACCATCCCGAACGTTGTTGAACCAAAACTATTCTGGTTTGTCGTCACAGCAGACGCTCCTCAGCTGCAATAGGACCACATTCACACGATAGTTGTTATGGCATCTGCGACTGTATCTGTGCGAATGCTATTTAAACCTATCTTGTAGGCTAGTTGATCCAGCTGTACTTTCTTGTAAAGCTGGACCTAACGGCTAGCTCCCATTGTGAAGAACTGAATATCAGACGCTCATACAAATTTAACGATATCTTCAGCTTTCTCAGGTAGAAGCTTTTGCAAGTAGAGTGGTAGAGTAGAGTGGTCACGATATATGTCGATAGCCAGGCAGCTCTAAAGGCATTCGGGTCCTTTACCATTTAATCTAAGACTGTTCAAAATTTTAGTTCTGTTATAAAAACTTGCAGTTGGATTGTTACATTTTGTTTGGTACCAGGGCGCTGCAATGTTGAGGAAAATTAGATAGTCGATGAACTAACAAGACGGGGTTCCTTCCCACTCTTTTGACCTACAATTGGAGGACTATGTCAAGCCACCGCTTTGCTACTTTCTCGATAAACTCGACTAGTTTTACTTTGAGAAAACCGTAAGTATCTGGTATACATTGGTGTCCAAATATATGAGAGAGAATTGTTGGGAGAGTAATGTCCCTTTGTTAAACAACGGCTGACATGGCTCTCATTTGGATTTTTTATTCTCTGTTGTTACGACAACGTAAAGGCGTATACATCAACGCTGGTATGACAACTCGAAGTAAATTTGTCCGGTACCCTCGAGATGTAGATTTTGCCTCCCTACTCTCACTTAGCAAGTGCTCCCACAACAACATTGCATATTTAAGGCTTTGCGAAGACGATTAAGAGACTGTTGCCATCGAGCGAGCACCTTCTCTGCCAGTGTCCAAGTTGGCTGAGCAAAAGGCACAGGCTGTTTGATACCCATGAAATTATATCCCTCTCTTACCTGCGGCCCTATTAAAATGCTGCAGTGAATATGACGCTGGTTATTTCAGATCTTCTTACGTTCAATTAATCTTGTCTCCTTGTCTCTTCCCGTTTCCCCTTTTCATCTTCTTTCTTTTTCGATGATGAACACAATGGATCGCGGGTCATCATTTGTTGTAGGTTCCCGTTTTTATCTCTGGACATCTCTCTCTATTGATCACAATGATCTCTTCTGACGTTTCTGGATGGGTGGGTCATAGTGATAGCACCCAAACAGATACTGCATCTGCAATATCTTGTTGCGCTGATGTACTGATAAAATCTTTGCCTCCTCATGAAAATTGTTCAATTGTGGCTTTTTGCAGTTCTGAGGATGGCAGTTTTGATTATTCTTCCACTGCGTAGCGCTAACGTTTACATGCCACACTGACGTCGCATAGCAAACCACAGACCGGCCTATAGTTTGTGGTCGCAATCAGGACAGCATTGATGAATATTTCAGGGGGAGCCTAATTTCAGCAGTCAAAGTAGTGAACAGTAGATTTAGCGGCGCGTATTTTTATATCCACCAGATAGAAAAATTTCACTAAATCAGCTATGTAAATACCATACCATACCATGGGTGCCACCGTGGTGCAATGGTATGCACGCCCGCCTTGCACGCAGAAGGTCGGGGGTTCGATTCCCCGGCCAAGCAACATCAAACATTTTTCAACGGTGGCAAAATACCCCTCAGTAATGTTGGCGACATTTCCTGAGTATTTCAGCCTTAAAAAACTTCTCCACAAGTGGTGTCTTAAGACACGCCGTTCGGATTCGGCGATAAACAGTAGGTCCCATATCATTGAGCTAAATATGAATCGGGGTGCACTCATTGATATGAGAGAAGTCTCCCTTGTCCCGTATGGGATGTTGTGGAACAATGTTTTTTTGTTTAAATACCATAACCTGTAATATATATCTGTATCATACATACATACATATGTCATCACTAATTATCGTCCAGAGATTGTGGATTTCAGGAATGTACTGTTCCGAAAATATCACCCCCACCTTGGCCAACTCAATGTTTCACGTTACGGGTCTTCGACATTTTACTTCTGAAATCCGGAAACGACAGGCGTCCATACAATGTTTCAATTTTGTGCAGAAACGGTCTACTGAAGCAACCTTTCTTTCAGAAAGGATTTAAAGAAGTACCCTTTCTTTAAGAAAGGAATAGAAGAAGTACACTTTCTTTCAGAGAGGATTTAAAGAAGTACCCTTTCTTAAAGAAAGGATTTTAAGAAGTACCCTTTCTTTAAGGAATGGTCTATTGAAGCAGAACCTTTCTTTTAGAAAGGATTTAAAGAAGTACCCTTTTTCAGAAAGGATTTGAAGAAGAACCCTTTCTTTCAGAAAGGATTTAAAGAAGTACCACTTCTTTAAGAGAGGGTCTATTGAAGCACCATTTCTCTCAGAAAAGGTATATAGAAGCACCATTTCTTTTAGAAAGGATCTGTGGAAGCACCTTTTTTCAGAAAAGAACTTACGGAGGATCCTTTCTCTGAGAAAGTGTCTTACGAAGCACCATTTCTTTCAGAAACTTCGGTACTAGCGACATAACGATCTATATAGCACAATTCTCTTTGTACTATCACTCACGTGGAGCTCTATAAACTATCGGTTAAAATGTCGTGCTCACCTCTTCGTATCTATTAAAGTCTCGCCGTTGAATGAACACTCTTTCTATCATCCGTCCTTCCCAGATTCGAAATTATTTGACCCTTGCCCATAATTTACTCAATCCCGTACCAATGTTGCATTGTATCTGTTGATTTAGTAAATCGTTCCATTTCTTTTCGTCTGTTGACTCCAAGAGTAAATTCCCAACTACTGGTTCGTAAGGCGATGCTCATCACTCTCATTTCCTAATCCTATCGATATTGTTGTTTAGAGTATTCGACTTGTTAGAGTATTCGACCAGTCCCGGAAAACTCTCGTAGCTGGCCAAATATCCGGAATGCTCATTTGTTGTTGTTATTGCTAACAGTGTTTTGTCGTACAACCATGGGATCCTCTGTTACCAATGAACGCTTTTCACGGGTTGGGATATTTCTCCTATAAGTCAAGAATGCGGGAAAGTTGAGTGGAACACGATTATTGTGATTGGAAAACTTTTCTTACAGAGTTATCGAACTTCGCCCTCCCTACAAATCCGTTTACCCATTGTTCTAGAATTCATTCACGTTTCTGCAAAGAAGCTCACGTTTCTGCAAAAACTATTTAAATATATAAATGTTTGAAGACAGAAACTCATACCAAAAGAAGCTCCTTCAACAGAAAATTATTTCAATATGAAAATGTTTAAAGACAGCACCGCATACCACTGAGTTTTTGTCCATATTCTCTTCTCTCAAAATAAAGTCGCTATAATTTTTTATCGATTATTGTCCTTATCACAATTTCTTCATAAGCACATCTTTAGTATCTATTAATCTGCATAAGCTCATGAAATTATTCATGAGTCATTGAAACGTAGTAGTGGACACGTGCTGAGTGTCCTCTTTGAGTTATAAAAGTAAATCACTTGCCATTCATTCATAGTGGCACATAAAATAAAAACAAATGAGGCTTTCTCTTTTGTCATTCATTTAACTGTTACTGTTCTTGAGTTAATTTTGTTGTAATGAATAAAAAGTCTTGTAAATTATTAACAAAAAAAAACTGTTGGGACTCACTGCACTGCTTTCTTTTCATATAATTTTAACAAGGAGTACGTACACACATACAGAAGGTGTTGTAATAAAAGTTTTTCTCGTTTATAACTTCTTTTCATAGTTATTTACTTGGATATATTACGTACCTATATACATATACATAGCTTGTGGTTATTATTTACACTCTTGTTTGTAATTAACAAAACTTAACTCGAGATTTACATTCGAAGTGTATTTTCAAAGTTTTGTAAGTGTCAGTGTGATATATTAGATGCACGATAATAGAGTAAAGTGTTAATTATAAAGATATAACATACAAATACGCATACGTATATACATACGTGTCAACTTGGAGAGAACTATTATTATCCGAGGATAACGGCCATAAAATACATTTATTTCTAATTTGATTTAGTTCCAAAATTGAGTAGTTTCGCAAGAGCTGGGTAACTGTAGCGAGTAATCCCTTGGATTTCCGACTGAAGTATTGCATTAATATCCAGCAGTCGAATAGAGATTTTAGTTTCTGGTTCTTCAATGTAAAGTCACAGTCCCGTTCTCCCCCCTCAACTCAAGGACTCATCTATATAACCGCAGTTTTCGGCGGGTATTTGTGCATCGATCCATATGCCTGTTCCTTGTATTAGTGTTTCACGACAAAGCCCAGTAAGAAATACAAAATAAAAGTAAAAATAAAACAACAACACTGTCATACAAAAATAAAAGTAACTACACTTGTTTCGCGCTCTGACACAATATGATGTATTGAATCCCCGCGCCGTGGCCACTAATATGTTCTGTTGGTATGCTCGATGGTCTCTTTTGATCCGCTAACCAAACGCCTTGAATGAACAAAGAAAAAGCCCTAGTTAGTGGCGCGCTGATGCTTAAGCAACACATTCTTTCGACTTTTGGTAATATTTATACCCTACACCACTATGTGGGGAGGGTATTATAAGTTGGTTTTGGCCAAAAAGTTTGTAACGCATCGAAATAATGGTCGTAGACCTAACTTATATATACCAAAATGAATGTCTCGACGAGCTGAGTCGAGTCCGTCCGTCCGTCCGTCTGTCCGTCTCTCCATCTAAACCTTGTAATCACGCTACAGGCCGCAATTTTGATCGGATCGTCACGAAATTTTGAATGTTGATTGGGGTCCCGGAGGGGAAGAAGCCTATTGATTTTGGTGATGGTCGGATAATATTTAGAGGTCGGACTGGGCAAAAAACTTATGTGGACAATAAAAGTAGAAAATATCACCTTTCTAATGATGTAAAGTAGGTTCTCGTAGGTGATCAAACAACGAAGATATCACAATAGTCGCAAATAAAACCCAAATTTTCATTTTTGCAATTTTAATTATAATGACGAATATTACAGCTTTGGTTGGGGACTTTCCAAAACCAAAGCCTGGCTATGAAAGTAGAAGATCCCATCTTTACAATAATGCAAACTAGGTCGGCGCAGGTGACCAAATAACGGAGATATCGCAATAGTCGGTAATACATCCCATTTTTCCACTTTTTTGGAAATCACGCTACAGGTCGCAATTTTGATCGGATCGTCACGAAATTTTGGGGGCTAATGGGGATCCTACAGAGAAAGAAGCCTATTGATGTTGGTGATGGTCGGATAATATTCAGGGGTCGGAATGGGCAAAAAACTTATTTGGAGAAAAAGACAATTTTTTTTCCTAAGCGAATATCTCAGCTTCAATATGGGGTATACCAAAAGCAGAACCTGGCCATGAAAGTAGAAAATATGGCCTTTCTAATGATGTAAAGCAGGTTCTCGTAGGTGATCAAACAACGAATATAACGCAATAGCCGCTAATAGAACCCAACTTTTTATTTTTGCGATTTTAATAATAATGACGAATATCACAGCTTCGGTAGGGGATCTTCCAAAAACAAAGTCTGACTATGAAAGTAGAAAATCCCATCTTTACAGTGATGCAAAGTAGGTTAGCGTAGGTGGCCACATTTTTGATCGGATCGTCACGAAATTTTGGGGGCTAATGGGGATCCTACAGAGAAAGAAGCCTATTGATTTTGGTGATGGTAGGATAATATCTCCGCTTCTAAAAGGGGTATATCAAAAGCAAAACCTAAAGCTAATGAAAGTGAAAAATATCACCTTTGCAACGATGTTACGTAGGTTGTCGTAGGTGGTCAAACAACGAAGATATCGCAAAAGCCGCTAATAGAACACAACTTTTCATTTTTGCGATTTTAATTATAGTGACGAATATCACAGATTTGGTTGGGGACTTTCCAAAAGCAAAGTCTGACTATAAAAGTAGAAGATCCCATCTTTACAACGATGCAAACCAGGTCGGCGTAGGTGAACAACTAACGGAGATATCGCAATAGTCGGTAATACATCCCATTTTTCCACTTTTTTAGAAATCACGCTACAGGTCGCAATTTTAATTGGATCGTCACGAAATTTTGGGTGTTATTGAGGGTCCCACAGAGGAAAAAACCCTTTGATTTTTGATAATGGTCGGATATTATTCAGGGGTCGGAATGTGAAAAAAAAAATATTTGTTAATATTTCCCTTCTGTAGGAGGTATATCGAAAGCTAACAGAGAAAGAAGCCTATTGATGGTTGGCATACCTCCCACTTTTCCACTTTTTATTTGGGTTGTACTGCACTTAAATGCGTTTCAAAAAAATTGACTTGTCTTAATGAAGACATTCAGAGCAAAGGCGCTTAGTTATCCCAATTTTAATATTTTGAATTTTATTAGTCTAAAGCTTATGAACAGGGGTAGTGGTGTAGGGTATCACATAGTCGACCCCGACCCGACTATAGCCTTGGCTCACTTGTTTTCATTACATTGTTGTGGCGCCCGACGTTGACTACTCTGGAGAAAAAAAAAATACGTTATGTTATCCGATGCGCAGCTACCATTGATTGTTGAAAGCTACTCATACTGAAAAGAAATAGGATAGGAGGGGGAGAAGAAGGGAGAGGGAGAGGAAAGATGTAGGGTTCTCAGATATACAGAGAGTTATGGAAGAAAGGTGGTTAATTAAACTTCATGTCCACCCCATAGTCATTTAAGGTTTCTGCAAAAATTGAACAGAGCTGAGGGCTATATAGAAGGAAAATTAGAGAGAGAGAGAGATATACTACCCAGCAAAAATGCCAATTACAAAACCCTCTACTAACACATTATTTTTACAAGGGCATGTCGCGTGAAATATGTAGTTATTTTTTTGACCACTTAAATAAGTAGTTAAATGAGTGGTACTTATTTATGTGGTCAAAAAATAAATACAAATTTCGCACGACATGGCCTTGTTAAAATAATGGGTTAGTAGGGAGTATTTTTGCCGGGTACATAGATCATGCACTCCAAACAACCTGTGTCTTTATTTGACAATGAGATTAAAGTGACAGCATCACATGTTAGACGGTCTCGGCACTCAAATTCACGAATAAGCGCCAAAGGTGGCCAAAATCAGGAAATACTTCTTTAGGAACAATTACTTCAAAAGAAATTTTACATCGCCTCTGTCTGCAGTTTTATTTGCAGACTTTGATTTCGACTTCTTTTGATTGCCAGTATATGACACAGATGGAGAAGGTGCTCGACAGTTGCAATCTCTTCCACGTTTTCACATAGCCTGCAGTATTCAATGTTGTTGTATTTCCACTTATTTGTCATAGATCTAATTCTGCAATGACCATGCTGATCTCAGATTTGCGTAGTGAAAAAAGGGAAGCAGTTCTACGCCCTGAGATTCCCGGCCAGATTTACTTCGATATCTTACAATCAGGTATGTCTTGCCAAATCCTTACGATTTTCTCTGCGTAGAGCTTACCGAGTTTGCTAAGGAAGAAGCAATGCGGTGGATTGACACAGTCCTTAACCCCAAGGTCCGAGGACTGGGAGCATCGTCTTCCCACTTCATCAACAATCTCATTTCCCTCAATATTGCAGTGCTCTGATATCTAGTAAATCATAAGGACTATATTAAAACTTTAATGATAGACCTACAATTTTGAACAATCATAGATTAAATAGTGCAGGAACTTAACGCCTTTAGAGCATGTATACCGCGACTATCCTGTTTGCAAATTCTGTCATTCCCTCTAACAGTTCTAAAACTTTCAACACTGCAAAAACTTCTGCCGTTAAGTTTATCGCCTAATGTTCATATTCGCTCCATCAGTGAAGATGGATAGGCTATCAGGAAGTTGTCTACCCTGCGTCCACTCACTTATATTGGGGATTCATGCCTCAGCTGTGTCCAACTCCAGGATTGGCGAAATGTAGTCTGGATTAAGGCCGTAGTCGTTCCGGCCGATTTCGCTTTTGTCGCCCGTAGAAATGACTCTTGAAGCCTTAGTCATCCCCAGTATCAGGAATAGCTATCAAGTTGCTGATCATCAGCATGGATTCCATAAGCAGCACAGCACGACAACAGTGCTGCACGCCATCTGCACATATATTTGTCAATTACTCAACCAGAGAAGGCCGTGTGATAGAACAGTGATGGTGGCGCTTGATTACCAAAAGCCTTTGATGCAGTCAGACACTCCACGCTGTTTGAGGACATTGAGCAGACAACCATCCGACCAAGCTTGAAACGTTGGATAGTCAACCATATGTGTGGACGCCAGTCGTACGTGGAATTCAGGAACAAGAAGTCAAAACCCCGTAGAGAGAAACAGGGAGTTCCTTAACCACTACCACTCTTGTATTTCGTCCCCTCCAGACGGCATCGAGATCGTAACGTATGCGAATGATTGCACGATCCTGGCGTCAGGTACCTTCCCTGATGACATCTGTGAGAGAACTCCTATTTAATCGATCTTACCACCATTTTCCATTCGAGGAATATGCAGATTTCCGCCACAAAAATCTACAATCACTCTCTTAATGTTGATTTTCTCCATCAGACTTTTTTTCTGATGTACCTCAATCATAGGTCCTCCAGTAAACGGGGTTCTTGGGTGTTTCGGCTTCCTTTTGTGTGGTATACTCGTTCTAGCTGATTATTTCCCTGCCATGCCCGTGAGGGACTACGTTGCTGCATGTTGCGTGAACGCAGC
The DNA here is from genome assembly GCF_047663935.1 of Musca autumnalis. NCBI lineage: Eukaryota > Metazoa > Arthropoda > Insecta > Diptera > Muscidae > Musca > Musca autumnalis. Next base: position 253,952,677 of record NW_027411644.1, read on the forward strand.
CCCCACTGAGTCGACGTCAGATTACGAAACTCTCCCGCAGTCCCCTCAACAGCAACCGCACACGCAGCATTTAACACCAGCCGTTGTTGTTCCAATCTCAGAATATGCATTCTTTTTGCAATTAAATTGCAATAACTCCGTGGTAAGATCGAGGAAATAGTGGACTTCATGAGTCGGAAGAATATCAAGGTCGCGGCGGTGCAAGAAAACAAGCTCAACAACAACTGTAGCTTACAGTTTTGTGATGGTTACAACATATTAAGGAAGTATCGCACCAGAAGTGGAAGTGGGGGATTAGCTTTCATATTGCACCAGTCTGTTCAATACAGACCAATTTTGCTTGAGGCTGTCTCTAATGACCCATACATGGAATGTATGGAAGTAGAAGTTAGGTGTGGAACTGCCGAGATAGAGTTGCTAAACGTATACATCCTGCCGATAAATAGCTTTATGCCAGGTTAGCCCGAGGATCATAACCATCTGGTCTTGGGGGACTTGAATGCGCATCATGAGATGTGGCATTCGGTCCTCGGAAACGAGCAGAGGGGTACAGCGCTGGCTGAGCAGATTGACAGCTCTACGTTTTGTTCGGTGAATGAGGACACCCCTACCAGAATTAGAGGAGAGTGTCACAGTTCGTCAGACATAAGCATCGTGTCACCTGGTCTGACAAATGACGTCACCTGACATTTTTCTTAGATCAGACCATCTCCCCAAAATTGTCTCCCTTAGCACACCACCCGATTTCATCACCTCTGAACGCCGCACATTCCTCAATAATTGGAAAGCAGATTGGCCGAGTTTCAGAGAGTTCACTAATCATCGCTTCAGAGAACTGCCCAATCCGTCTGATGTTCGGGTAGCTGAAACGACGTTCCGAGACATCATCACTGCCGCAGCCGCTCGCCATATACGTGCTGGTAGAATACCAGAAGTAAGACCAAACTTCCCAGCAGAGGCGCCGGGATTAGCAAATGAACGTGATGAGTTTTATCGAGCCAACGCCACTTACCCCAGAGTCAGGGAGCTGCCACTGGAAGTTAATACGTTGGTCGGCGAACATAAGCGGAACAAGTGGTTAAATCGTCTGAAGATTTTTAACATTGGAGTCGGTATAAGTGAATTGTGGGCAACGGTTAAGTCACTCTTGAACCCCGGAATAAGGGAAGATAGGACCTCAGTCACGTTTGGCGACGTTATGTTGACTGACCCTAAGAGGTACGCAAGTTATTTCAATCGGCAGCTTGTCTAGCACCCCGGGAGTGACAGGGCGAAGAGAAGAGTACTACGTCGCATCAGATCTCTTCCTGCCGCGGATGAACCACCACAGCTTACAATGGATGATGTAGCGAATGCCATCAGGAACGCTAAATCATTCAAAGCGTTGGGCCCTGATGGAATATCCATGGTAATGCTGAAACAGCTGGATGAACCGGGAGTGGAGTGCCTATCGCTTGCCACCATCATTGTTCCCGAAGTCTGGAAAATGGATAGGGTGGTCCCGCTACTGAAGCCAGGCTAGGATGCCAGCAAAAGTGAATCGTTTAGACCGATTTCGCTTTTGTCGCCTTTAACAAAGACGTCAGGCGTCAGAAATAGGTATGTATCTAGTTGCCGATCATCAGCATGGATTCCGTAACCAGCACAGCACGACAACAGCGCTGCACGCAATCTCCACACATATTTGACGAGGACTCAACCAGGATAAGCCGTGTGATAGAACAGAGATGGTGGTGCTTAACATATCAAAAGCCTCCACACTGTTTGAGGACATTGAGCTGACAACCCTCCGGCCAAGTCTGAAACGTTGTATAATCGATTATATGTCTGCACGCCAGTCGTATGCGGAATTCAGGAACAAGAAGTCCAAACCCCGTAGAGTGAAACAGGGACTTCCCCAAGGTGGGATGATATCTTCGGAACTGTTTAACCTCTATCTCTCATGTATCCCGCCCCGTCCAGACGCTATCGAGATCGTAACGTATGTGGATGATTGTACGATCCTGGCGTCAGGTACCTACCCAGATGACATCTGTGAGAGACTGACTGACTGTTTAACCGATCTTACCACCTTTTTCCACGCGAGTAATATGCAGATATCCGCCACTAAATCTACGGCCACTCTGTTCACCACATGGACGGCGCAGTATATAATAGAGTTGAATGTCGCGGTCGATGGTAGCAGAATTGCGACCACAAACTGCCCCAATGTCATGTCGTCCGCATACGCCGTAGCTATCTGGGACAAAAGTGAAAAGTAGAAACGAGGTCCTCAAGTCAATAGCCGGCAGCACTTGGAGTGCTGATAAGAAAACCTTGTTGACTACATATAACGCGATAGGTCGTTCTGTGGTAAGCTATGTGGCTCCAGTTTGGTCCCCGGAATTGCGTGATACGCAATGGGGAAAGATACAGTAACAGGATGCCTCATGTCTTCAGTAGACCATCTACATGAGGAGGCGAAGTTGCTTCCAGTACATCAACACAATGAGATGCTTTCGTTGCAGTATTTGCTCGGGTGTTGCCGTGAGAGCTATCCCCACATCAAGAAGGATATCCACGCTCTAGAGGAAGAGGTCCAACGATACAGGAGAGAGTTCTTATCTATCAATATGCATATGAATCAGGTTTAAACACCATTCACAGGGACGCAGTTACCAAGTCCATAAGCAAATATAGTGTGAATGAAGTCCTCGGGGTACATACCCCATCTATCGCAGCTGAGGAGCGTCATTTGCCACGACAAACCAGAGTAGTTTTGTCTCTCAGCATGCGGCATGAGCCTGCACGACACTAGAGCTGGCAAACTATCGATATCGGTCCCACTAGATTTTTTCGATATTTCCGTTTCAAAATATCGATAAAATCGATACTATCGTAGATTTCCTACTCTTATTTATTTAGAATCCAAAATGGCCGACAAATGTGTTTTGTTTACATTTCGCATGTCATTGAAATACGAGGCGAATTAGAAAAGTTTGCGGCCTAGGCAACACACAGTGTCGCCAGTCGTCATTTGACTTTTTTTGGAAAGTTTGACAGTTTTTAGCCTAAGCGTACTCAGGACACTTTGATATACGACCCTGTGTTGTGTTGTTTACAGTGACTTGAAAAAATCACTTTGCAAACAATTTTCTTCCGATAATTTTTCACAACTTTCGACGTGGATAATCACGGCAAAGGACCATGCTATAGCACTATGAAAAACTGGCCAAAAAACGAATTTCTTGAGGGTCCTGGTGTCAGAAAAAATTAAGCCGTGCGTGAACAAATAATGCAAGATCGCCATGTTATGTACCGTGAGATAGAGGCATCCTTGGGCATTTATTCCACCAACTAACATTTGATATTGCATGAACACTTGGCGCCAAAAATGGGGTTTTTCTCATCGGATCCCGTGTTGATCGGTGCAAGAAATATCGAAAAAATACAATCGCGGTGATTTAAAACACGTTTATAAGAAAATGCAGAAAATAATTTCGACACGATCCTAGAGGACCTCTTAAACTTAACTTTTTCCGAATTTTCTGTGGAAGCTACCCGATGGAGTAAGCCGATATAATCCATATTCGAAGCCGATCTATATCTGCAAGGAATAATACGATGTGCAAAGACCAAATCGATTGATTTCTTCGATAGTTATCGTTCACATCATTTTACAGAAAAAATTTGAACTTTTGTGGGGTAGGTACTCGAAGCAGTGGAGCGATATGGCCCATATTCGAACTTAAAGTAAGTTTGGGCAAAATATTACGAAATGTAAGGTTTGGTTCGACTCGCTTGATCCGTTCGAGAGTTATCGTGATCACCAGCCAGACAGTCTGACAGACAGACGGACGGACTCTAAATGCTAAATCGACTGCAAATAGTCTGAAACGAATTTCGTCCAAAAATACTTGAGGTCTAAAACCTTTATTTCGATGAGGCGCATTTTTGGTCGTATCAAAGTGTATATACGCTCGTCAGCCTAAAGGCTGAGGATATAAACATTTTCGGATATTGCTTCTGTGGCTTTTCTTTAGTGATGGCCGATAATATCGATATAAAAAACTATTTGTCAATATTGGCGTAAAAAATTAAGTATCGATAATATCGATATTTCCATCGATGGTTTGCCAGCTCTACACGACACACTGCACCTTTTCGACTGTCCTGCCAAACCTACTCACCTTACTCCAGTGAGTTACATCCCATCGAAACAGCTACTTCCTGCAACTAGTAACATACCCAGAGTCAGATTGAGCAGAAGAACGAGCACACAAATATAAAATGTTTTGTGCAGTCATTGTCTGAGGCTATTTTATCAAACCTTTTGAATTATTTTGCAAGAAATCTCATATACACTTCAACGTTTGATAGCTAAGTCCAAACTATTGTACCCTTCATAAGCCAACTTTAAACCAAATTTGATGTTATATAACCTCAAAATCAGTTTCAATGAACCCCTCTTAAGTACACTTTCCTTAAATTTTGCCTACAATTGCAACGCAACGGTGCCATTGCACCACTTAATAAGCAAACCTTACAAAACAAATTTTCTTTTCAAATATTACATTGACCTTTAAGCAACCCGTAGAGGTCATTGTGGTTGCTGTCTAAGTTAAACACTGGCACCTGAGTGGTTTACCTCGATTACAGCTATGCATAAAGTATGAACTCTATGCAAACGCTTCAAACGAAAGAACAAAACGTCAGCAAATGAATGGCAAAACGGCAGTGTTTTGTACTTTTGCGGAATAATTAGAGCGGAAATCATGCAGGCCCCTCTATACCAGCCTACATGCCTGCATTAAGAATACCACTTTGATGTAAGTTATGAGTTTGTGTTCTTCTCACTTGGCAATGAAATGAAAGAAGGAAAGAACATTTTTGTGGAAAACAATTCGCACTGACAGCAAACAGCAATTTGATCTATAATTATAGTGGGAGGGAAGTGATTAAGCTGAGCTAAGAAGATAAAGGTCAAAAGGAAATGAGAAAGTAATTTCGAAATGAACTTACTTGACTTAAACATGCACATGTGTGTGCACATGTGTGTGCACATGTGTGTGTTTGTGAGATATTTTAAATATCCTACAAAACCAACGAAACGCAAAAGACTGTCCACAGGGGCTTGTACTCCCAATTAATTTTAAATGTCATACGCCTTCTGAAACTTTTTTTGTCTATGCCCTAAACACTTTAAATTTGAGATAATTCCGGTATTAAAAATTTAATATTACAAATTCTATTTTGGCGTCATTCCCACCTTTTGTGGTCTTCATTTGTTGTTGTAATGTTCTTTTTAGCTTCACATATTTTTGGTTTCTTTTTTCTGTTTAATAAACATCCTTAACCATTAATTTATTTATTATTCTTATCGAATATATTATTAACCCCTTGTTGATGTGGGCGTTTTGTGCCTCCCCTTCTCATTACAGGTGCTCTACCATTTGTAATGGCCACCACTTTTTGTTTCACCCTCAAATGGAGAACTTTGGTTGTAGCCTCGTATTGCCTGTTCTCGCTGTGGGGTCTTTATAAGGTAAGTTCGATTATATAATCTGTGTTGGTTGGTTTTGCAGTGTCGACAATGGCATTGCGATTAATTAATAAACAAATTGCTTGCTCAATAACCAATCATAGCCGATGTAGAGATAAATAATTTAAATTAAAAATCAATTTCAATAGGTTGCAATAAATTCATTACCAGGAACTATAGACAGAATTTTTATGGGAATTTAATTTAAGTCATCAGTACACTAATACCTCGATTTGCAAAAACAAGGCAAATGGAAACACCACATATTTCCACATGTTTGTGTGAAGAATTTTTTTTATTGGTTCCAAAGAATTTCCACATGTTTGTGTGGATATGTGGTTTTTAACATGCATTGATACAAATTCTACGTATATAATATTATTATTAGCACATTGAAAATATCAGAATCAGTTCATTTACGACAAAAATTAACTAAAACTAATATAAATTCATTCCTAAAAATATTTTTTTTTGTTAAACTTCATTATGCGGATAATTCAAGCACTTTATTTCTCTGAGAAAAACTGTCTTGTAGTACGTTTACATTTACGAAATCGAGTGGATTGCATACTTATTTAGCTGGCCCATTACAGAACATTTGTTCCATAAGCCGAACTAAGAAAAGATCTCCAATTCTCTCTGTTTGTGGCTTCGCATTGGCCCGCCAGTTCTGCGTGTACCGCCATGTGGTCCGTATGTAAACGCCTTTTTAGCAGGTTCATCATCGCTCATTCTTATGATATGGCCTAGCCAACGCAATTGTTGCATCTCGATACGTTTACCTATACTGATGTTGTTGTATAGCAGATACAGCTCGTGGTTCATACGACGTCGATATTCACCATCAACTCGTATTGGCCCGTAGATCTTTCGAAGAATTTTTCTCTCACGCACTACTTTTTCTGATTGCGCAAGTACCCAGGAGCCATATATTAGCACAGGTAGTATCAGTATTTTGTAAAGCATTGTTTTTGTTTGACGAGATGTGGCCTTGTTTTTAAACTGCTTACTTAAGCCAAAGTAGCATCCGCTGGCCAACAAAACTCTTCTCTTTTTTCACAACTGATGTTGTTTGTTGTGTTTATGGCTGTGCCGAGGTAGGCTGTCGAAGGCTGCTTTATAATCGACAAAAAGGTGGTAGTTGTCGATCTGCATCTCTTGGGTCTTCACCAGGATTTGCCGCAGGGTAAATATCTGGTCAATGGTGGACTTGCCAGGTCTAAAGCCGCATTTGTATGGTCCAATTATTTCGTTGATCATGGACTTTAGTCGTTCGCCCAATATCCCTGACACTATCTTGTAGGCGATAGGGAGAAGACTTATGCCCCTATAGTTGGAGCATAAAGTCTTATCTCCTTTCTTATGGACGGGACACAGGATGCTCAGGTTCCAATCGTCGGGTACGCGTTCTTCCTGCCAGATGGAGCTAACTACCTGATGTATACACCATATCAGCGTGTCGCCTACGATTTTGAACAGCTCGGCTGTTAAGCCATCGGCTCCTGCAGCCTTATTATTCTTTAGCCGGTTTATTGCTGTCTTTACCATCTTGACTGGGCGGTAGACATTCAATACCATCTTCTGGGATTGAATCTGTGGTACCTTCGTCGTCTTCGCTACTATTGGACACCAACAGTTTGGAAAAATGCTCATTCCATATCCTGAGCACATTATCTCTATCAGTTACCAAATTACCTTGCTGGTCTCTACAGGAGGATGTGCATGTACCAAAGCCATAAGTTTGATGTGTTACTCTTTGGTAGAACTTTCGGACTTAATTCTGGCTCCTGTACATCTCGATTTTCTGACACTCTAGCTTTTCCATTTCTCTCTTTTTCCTGCGGAAAAGACATTTCTCCTCTCTCCTGTTCTCCCGATACCTCTCTCGTGCGCTACGCGTTGCTACTGATTGTAGAGTAGCTCTATATGCCGCATTTTTCTCTTCACGAGATGCACGACACACCTGGTAATACCATGGATTCCTCGGTGGAGGTCTCTGGTATCAACCCAGCAAAAATTCGGATCCATTAGTCATTACGTAACCCATTACAAAGTAATGTAAACAAGCTTCTTTTCCCATTACAAGTAATCTTAAAAGTAATGCGATACTTCTTAAAAAAAATACAAGGCAAACCTACTTACTTTGCTCTTCACTAAGTAATGAGGACGGTGGCACAGTGAGTGTGTGTCCGACTATAAATCCTAGGGTTGTGTGTTCAACGCTCACTGTCGGCACGCGAGTTTTTTTCCTTAAAAAATAACAGTTCGTGTTGCACATGTGCACTGCACATTTAAGTTCTTAAGCAACCCTTAATGTTCGTGTGCGTGGCATAGTATGTAGTGTCTTTGGCTAGAAATCAGAGGGTTCGTGTGTTCAACTCGCATAGCGAGCGAAATAAAATAAAGTAAAATAAAAGTAAGAAGTGTGATGAAATTAAAAAATATCTCTACATCAACTGTTCTAAAAATAGAATTTTTTTCAACTTACTTTTCAACTTCTAGTGGCCACAGAATAACTAGTTATTCTAGTGGTCATAAAATAACTACAAACTGAGTGCGACATGCCCTTGTAAAAATAATGGGGAAGAAAGGGGGTTTGCGAGGAGTTACCGCTGCCAAAACTCCCTTACAAAACCCATGATTTTGGGAGGACTTTTTTTGCTGGGAAAGTATGGATTTTGCGGTTGTTTGCATGGAATGGGCAATACTTTGCCGTTGTGCTGATATGTTATCGGGACGAGGAGTGCTTTGATTAAGCAATTGGGCCAGTTGAGTGGAATGCTGTGGCTATCTGTTCTGATTGCAGCTTACCGATGTCTAACTTTCGTGTTGTGTCTTTTCGGACTTTATTCGCTACGTTTAACCGGGTACGTACCTTTGCTGCAACATGGTAGTGGTCCTAGTCTATGTTTGCTCCTCGGTACGAACGTACTTCCAACACGCTCGATGAAGGTCTCCCATCTATCACAACGTGATCAATTTGATTTATTGTTTTCTGATCTGGAGACAGCCAGGTGCACTTATGAATGTCTAGAAGCTTAAATCTGGTGCTGCTAACTACCATGTTTTTTGCCGCAGCAAAGTCTATCAGCCTCATTCCGTTGTCAGATGTTTTACTGTGGAGACTGGATTTCCCGACTGTTGGGCCAAAGATATTCTCCTTTCCAATTTTGGCATTAAAATCGCCTAGAATAATTTTAATGTCATGGGCCGTATGTTTCTTCTAAGCGCTCATAGAACATATCTTTGGTCTGTTCGTCTTTGTCTTCAGTTGGAGCATGGGCGCAGATGAAGCTAATGTTGAAGCATTTTGCTTTTATCCGTATTGTAGCAAGTCTTTCATTCACTGGAGTGAAACTGGAGACCAGATGTTTTAACTTCCGACTAACTACAAGTCCGCACCCAAACTTATGCTTTGTGTCATGGCAGCTACAGTACAGTGCGTCGCCTTTAGGTGTTGTTGTGACGCCTTTCCCAATCCATCGTATTTCCTGTATGGCAGTAATATCGGCCTTGCACTTTTCAAGTATATCTGTCACTGCGTAAACTGCACCTTTAGTCCGGTCAAAATAGACATGCGTATAAGGGGGAAATAGCAAAAATTCCCACAAAGCAGAATTTTGGTTGAGAGCTAGGGTTGGCTATTAGAAGCAACGTCCTAAAAGTCCCCATCGATCCCATGTGTGCAAAACAAGTTATTCGGGGTCAAAAGTTCATTTTTGGAGGCATTATTCAGTTTTTTTAATTTTTCTAATACTAAGCAAAAGCTCGCTAAAGTAAAAGTTGAAGATTCAATAATTGTCTACAAGATTGGTCTTTATGATTCTTAAAAAAGACTTACCATTTTCGAGATATCTCGATCTAAAGGTCAAATAAAAAATTAGCCGCGTAAGTACATTATGAGGCGAACCGGTTAAAGTAACGACACTATGTGTTAGATACTTCCGTAAGCTTTCAAACGATATCCACTTTGCAGTAAGTGGTTTTTAAATTTGGCCTTTCGGGTCTAATAACCGGCGAACCGGATCCGCAACCGTTGAAAATTATACATTTCCGTAATCAGCGCAACAAACCCTACCTTCTGACAAAACTTGAAAAAAAATCGGAGAGTTTTCGTTGGGGTCGTTCCCGTTGGGCTTTCGATTATACATGTGGGTTAAATGGGCTATTTTTGCATAAAATGACTCTAACATTGAATAACTCTACTAAACACACTCCGAATTTGTTGGAATTTCTTTTAGAAGATAGCTATAATTTCGCTCTTCAAGAAAATATATATTTTTTTGGGCGACAGACCCGATTACTTCGCTTATTTTAGCCGGTTCGTCTGAATATGTGCATATTTCCCTTATAAGTGCATAAAAATCATGTGTATTTTAGAACAGCTATATCTCAAGAATTGTTCCTTCTCAGAAAAAAATTATAAGGGTAAAACTTGTAGATAATTTTTCTGTCTACAATATTTACTTTAGTCACTTTTTGATTAGATCAACCGTTTTCAAAAAATAAATCCGAAAACCTAAAAACCCTTAAATTTTGACCTTTGACCCCGAATAATTTTTTTTTTGCACACATGGGATCGATGAGGACGTTGCTTCTAATGGCAAACCCTAGCTCTCCACCAAAATTCAGCTTTGTGGGAATTTTTGCTATTTCAATGTCTATTTTGACCGGACTACTTCTTTATAAAGAATGCGAACATTCTACGTGCAGATTCGTAGATCATGGTATTTACAATGTTTGCGGGTTCGTCAACTTTAGAGGGGTTTGTTTTTCTTTTCTTTCGTTTTTTCATAGTAGGCTGTTTTTTCTAGGGGAGGGTTACTAACCCGACGCCCAAACCCAAGTTTTTAGCGTTCTTATGGGTGAACGGGAGGAAGACGACTCTCCTCTATTTATGCATTAAAATCCAAAATAAAGGGTCAGTCTAAAAATCAATGTAATGCAAGGAACATCATATATATATATTTAATCGGGGTTGCGAAGCGCATCGGGTTCAGCTAGTTAAGTATAAATGTGGGTATACCTAAAAATAAGTAAAAATAAACAAATTAATTATAAATGTGGGTATACCATGACACAATAATACAGGTACAGCGGCAAAAACAGCTGATCTTCATACCAGTTGTCAAAATGCATTATTGTGAATAAAATCACATACAAAATGTAAACAAGCAATTCACAGTAATGCATTATTGTGAGCAAATTTGACGTTTTGTATGATTTGATGTAACACCTTCTTATTCCACCATGGGGTATACTCAATTCATTTATTTTTAGTAATTTTTTCGATCAGTTACAAACTAAAAACAATACTTCTTTACTCTCCATACTGTAATGGTAGGAATTAAAAGCCAATCCCATTTTATGGCCGCGACATAAAGTACATAATAATTATTTATGTGCACTTAAATAATAATCAGATGGCTGGTAGTTGCTTATTTATATGGCTGGTCACTAATTTTTAATACTTTTTGGTGGTCGTAAATAAATGGTAGGAATAATTACATTCTCTTTCTCTATTCATTCAACCATTCATTTATTTATTAGTTCATGTAGTCTTTCATAAAGATAACAGTCATGTTTATCGGTCAGCAAATGACAAAGTTCATGTGGCGTTAGTTGGCCACAAAATGGCAATTAAGCTATTGTGGAAAACTACAAAAACAAAGTAATTATCTTAAACCGATCTCAGCCAGCAAGCCAGTGGGCGACACGGGCAATTATAGCAATCATAAATGCGACCAAAAAGATAAACTTGTTTTGAAAATCCTTTTTAAATTTTCCAAAAACATCAATAATTTTAAAAACGTAACATTAAATATTTATTAACACACTTCTAATCGAAAATTTCACTAGACGTAGCACAAACTTTTTCCAAAAAGCTTTCAACTCATAATAGCCTTCGTTAAAATAAAATGTCAACAAGATTTTTCTTTAGAATTTTTTCGTTTTGTTTTACAACTCAGTGAATTTATTATGAGTCGGTAAAAAGTTTGCAAATTATTTTTCGTTTAAATAGCATCGGTGTACTGCTGTTGCTGCTACTTCATCTACAGCAATGTCCTTGAAAATATAAATTAATTATACATAAATTAATAAGGATTATTAAGACGAGGCAGATACAAACAGCAAACATCGTTTGTGTCATACGAACAAAGTTGGCAGCTCCAGTCGAGTTCTTCATAAACTGGTATTACTCAAATATGCTTATGTTTTCTCTCATTTTGTCTGAATCTCTTTATCAAGGTAATAAATATTTACTTGTCATCAGTGCATAATTACGGATAACACTAATTAAACATGCAATTAATCCTCTTATATCTAAAAATCATAACATAAAGTATTTTTCCCGATAGCTTTTATTGATAGTGCTTTTATAATTTTAAATTACACTATGCAACACTGAAAATGCAAACAACTTCTAGTATGCATTTTTTGAAAGTACATATTGAGACTACAAAAACAACAATAGGATTTTGTCCTGTCAAATCCAGTTCGTATTTATGGCCTCATCTAAATCGGGCTAAAACTACAGTTTTTTGCATTAACATGCCTTTATCTCAGACACGATTAGGAATTTTGGCCTTGCTGTCTTAGGCAATATTGTAGCCCTGAACTAGTACAATTTATCTTTTGTAAAGACCACATAAGAAAAACTACATATATCTAGGGCACCAAAATCGATAGAATATAGAAAATTTTACATAATTGCTGAAGTTCTGGTCAGTATCACCTAAACTATTAGGAGTTGAACCAAGTAACCTTCTGCAAAAATATTCCAAATAAAGTTCCCAACAATTCTTCAGAACATTCTGAAACTCTACAATGCTTACTTCATGTTTTTTCAGCGATATTTTGTATCATATCTTTTGCAACACCTATTTCAAACACAGTTTACACCAACATTTTATTCTCGCATTTCGGATTTCACCACATTATTGACATATTTATATTTAAAATATACTGAAAACAACGTGATAGAGGCATTTTACAACAATGGCATGTTCTGAAAAGTTGTGTATTACATTACAGCGAATATTTTTCCAAAGGAAAACATTAAGAAAAAATTAACGGTTTTGTAGATATGGTGCGAAATGTATACAAATTTTGGAAATTTTCGATATTTTATAAAATTTGAGGCAATAAATATAGTTTTTCGAGTTCATTATTTCTCTAAATATTTTATTCTTTCCCTTATCTACAAATCTGCTTCAGAGGTCAGATGAAGATTCACATAGGTTCCAGAGATATAGCCCAGAATTGCTTAAAAAAGTCAATATTTAACAATGTTCAGATGGGGCCATAAAATCCAAGCTGAATCTGACACAACAGAACCCAACTAGGGTTTTTTGTCGTTTGGGTCTGTACTTTCAAAAAATCTCCAGCTCAAATTGTTTGCACAAGATTACGTTTAAAATGTTGCACAGTGTAGTTCGGAGCCTTTGCCTTAGGTTCCTCAATGCTCATTCTATTGACAAGGCTTAGCCCACGCAATTGCTGTAACTCGATACGTTTACTAGCACAAAAATCGCGGTATAAACAGAAAAAAGTTAAGTGTTTTGGAAACTTCCATCTCTGTTATGAACACATGTTAAATTTTGTTTCGATCTGGCAACTCCTTCATATAGAAACATGTGTTCAAAAAAGACGCATCCGCAATTTTTTTACAATGAAAAAATTAGAAATGCGTGCTGTTATTAAATATTTACATAAAAAAGGTTTATCGGGACAAGAAATTCATAATGACATGGTGAATGTGTTAGGAGAAAGTGCTCCTTCATATGCAAGCATTGAAGATGGACCACGTAGTGGACGTCCAAAAACAGCAACAACAACAGAAATTGTAGCCAAAGTGCATGATATGGTATTAAATGATCGACGAATAAAAGTGCGTGAAATTGCTAATATCATGGGCATCTCAAATGATCGAGTCCATTTAATTTTGCATGAAGAACTACAGATGAAAAAGCTTTCTGCAAGATGGGTGCCGCATTTGTTAACAGTCGATCAAAAACGCATAAGAATAAACATTTCTCAAGCTTGTTTGGATCGTTTTAAGCGAAATAAAATGGATTTTAAGCGTCGTTTCATAACTGTTGATGAGACATGGATCCACCACTATACTCCAGAGACAAAAGAACAATCCAAACAATGGACTGAAGCTGGAGGAAGTGCCACAAAGAAGGCAAAAACAATTCAATCGGCTGGTAAGTTTATGGCAACGGTTTTTGGGACTTCAAAGGTATTTTATTGATTGACTATCTGCAAAAGGGTAAAACAATAAATTCGGAGTACTATTGCAACCTTTTGGATCAATTAAATGTACAAATTCGAGAAAAACGCCCTGGCTTACAACACAAAAAAAATAATTTTTCATCAAGACAACGCACCAGCGCACAAGAGTGTTTTAACAATGGCTAAAATCAACGAATTTAAGTACGAGTTGCTTGACCACCCACCTTATTCTCCTGATTAAGCTCCCAGTGACTTTTACTTGTTCCCAAATTTAAAAAAATTCCTTGCTGGCAAGCGTTTTACCTCAAATGAAGATGCAATTACAGTTGTTAACCACTATTTTGAAGACCTTGAGGAAAACTATTTTAATCAAGGGATAGAATTGCTAGAAAAGCGTTGGACTAAGTGTATTGAAGTTTCAGGAGATTATATTGAAAAATAAAAATATTTTTGAAAAACTAACTATTCTCTTTCATTGATAGGCTAAGAAGTTTCCGAACCGCCCTCGTAATGTTCGGAAAATTTGTGCGCACGATAACTGAAGGGAGTAACCGATTTGGTCGATACTTTCCACATCGTGAAATTTCTAAAAGGCCTAGATAAAGTTCCAATATTGACTCTATCGGTCCACTGCTACAGTTACCTCCCACACAAAATTTCGGAAAAGTTCCATTTAAGACCTCATCTTGAATCGTTTCGATTCTTGTTGCAGCAACTTGTAATCGCCGCCCCCATTTCCAGTCAGGGGCAAGTCAATACTTCCTGAGTAAAAACCCCGAAAGGTTAAAAATTCCCTATGGTACCATGTGTAGTGGTTGGAGTCAGGGGCAAGTCAATACATTCTGAGAAAATACCCCGAAAGGTTAAAAATCCCCCATGGTACCATGTGTAGTGGTTGGAGCGCATGATAACTCTCGAACGGATCAACCGATTAGGTCCAAAATTTGGCCTTCGTTATATTTTGACCAAATTTAGTTAAAGTTCGAAGATCATAACTGCCAACTCCTTCGGGTACCACCCCCACAAAAGTTCAAAACTTTTCACTAAAATGGTGTGCACAATAACTCTTAAAGGCAGTGACCGATTTGGTCCATACTTTACACATCGTAATATTTCTGCCAGACACAGATTAGGTTCAAATGTGGACTATATTGATCCACTACTTCGGGTACCTCCCACACAAAATTTCGGAAAAGTGCAGCTTAAGAGCTGCTCACAAATCGGTTTGATTTTTGTTGTAGCCAATTGAATTCGCAGCCCCAATCACGACGATACAACTTGTTTTCAGGGGCTAGTCAATATTTCCTAAGAAAATGACCAGAACGGAGTAGACAACCCCTATGGCACCATGTGCAGTGGCTGAAGCGCACGATAACTCTCGAACGGATCAGTCGATTCCGACCAAAATTTGACCTTTAAAAAATTTGTAGTTTAACAAACATCCCATACGGGACAAGTAAGACTTCTCTCATATCAATGAGTCCACCCCGATTCATATTAACACAATGTTTATTGCCGAGTCCGAACGACGTGTCCTAAGACACCACTTGTAGAGAAGTTTTACATGGCTGAAATACTCAGGAAATGTTGCCAACATTACTGAGGGGTATTTTGCCACCGTTGAAATTTTTGATGTTGCCTGGCCGGGGAATCGATCCCACGACCTTTAGTGTGCATACCATTGCACCACGGTGGCACCGCTTCTACCTAGGTTACCTCTCCCAAAAAAGTGCCACTCCTTATAGTCCTGTTTACAGCCATATTATGTTCTTCGTGGGCAAGTCCATGCTTCCAGACATACTGGCCCAAAACCTCTAAGTTATACGATGACCAAGTGAAATGACTCCTAAAATAAGATCCACTTCCAAAATGGAGTATGTCGTTCCATTCCTTTAGGTACCTCCCCCACAAAAGTTCAAAACTTTCCACAAAAATAGTGCACACGATAACTCACGAAGGCAGTAACCGATTTGGTCCATACTTGGTACATCGTAATATTTCTACGATACATATATCGGGTTCGATATATGTCAACTCCTTCAGATACCTTCCCACACAAAATTGCGGAAAAATGCAGTTTAAGACCTACTTTCGAATCGCTTTAATCTTTGTTGTAACAACTTGTATTCGCTGCCTCCGTTACGATCGTACAAGTTTTTGTCCATACCTCCTGAGAAAATAGCCCGAAAGCTGCAAAAACCCCCATGGCATCATGTGTAGTGACTGCAGCGCACGATAACTCTCAAACGGTCCAAAATTTGGCCTTCGTAATATTTTGTCCAAACTTAGTTTAAGTTTGAAGATGAGCACTATCGGTGTGCACCTTCCGGTAACTCTCCCCCACCCCCCAAAAAAAAAAAAAAAGTGGACGGTTGCTCCGTCCAAAATTTGGAACTCCCAATATTTTGTCCAAATATAGTTTTACTTCAGAAATGGTCCATATCGGTCTTATCTTTAGGGTACCTCCCTTACAAATCTCCAACATTTTTGTTTAAGTGAAGTTTGGAATCCGTTCGAAGATCCTTTGGAAAATCATATCGATGCTACTCCTAGTGATCCTGTTTAAGCGATTTAAGGCATTTGGTGCACGAAACACGCTAATATGTCCGATTTAGTCTAGAAATAAGTATGCCAAATTATATCGAAACACTCTATATATGTCCAATTTTGATGAAATTTGGACTATGTAACGGAATTTGGTCTACAAACAAATGTGAAAAATTATATCGAAATCTGTTCATATATATTTTACATATTCCCAGTGGTGTAGGGTATAGTCGGCCCCTACCGACTTTGATACTTTCCTTACTGTTTTTTTTTTTTTTTGTAACAACTCGTATTCGCTACCCTCATTACGGTATACGTTTTTTCAGGGGCAACTCCATATTTCTTAAAAAAAATGATCCAAAAGTTGTAAAACCCCCTACGGCCAACATATTGTCGATTGAGTCCAAATTTTTTACATCCTAATATTTTCACCTACCTAACTTAAGTCCGAAGATGGGTCATATCGGCTCACTCCTTCGGCTACCTCCCCCACAAAAGTAAAAAAATGTTCGCTTAAGTGGTCCGATGTGGTCCAAATTTGGGCGAAAACATAGGACGTCTATGCAATCATCGGATATGCATTCCTCCTGGCAGATGATATTAACTAGCTTATGCATAAAACTTATAAGCGTGTCGCCTCCGGTCATGAACAGGTCGGCTGGTAAACCATCTGCTCCTGCGACCTTATTATTCGTCAATACTATCTTCTGGTATTGGATCTGTAATATCTTTGACGTCTTCTTTAGTATTGAATATCAACAATTAGGAAAAATGTTCTTTCCATAGCCTTGCTTGTCAATACAAGAGTATGTTTCTGTACCAAAGCCATGAGTTTGGTGCACCTAGTTGGTGATCCGAGTCGATGATTGCTCTTCGGAATGATCGTATAGCAAACACGCTTGATAAATATCTTTATACCCTACACCACCCTGTGGTAAGGGTACTATGTGTTAGTGCATTTGTATGTAAAATGCCTAAGGAAAATAGATAGACCCATAGTTCCTTCTAGGGATATGTATATAATCACTTTCTGAGTCGATTTATGCATGTCCGTCCGTTCGTCCCTCCGTCCATTCCTAACGTACAGGTCTCATTTATTGTTCGATTTGGTTGCAAATTGGGGAAGATCATTTTTATACCCTCAGCCTTTAGGCTAAAGAGGGTATATACACTTTGTCCGTCCGTCTGGCTGTCTGTCTGTCCTGCTGGCTGGAGCGCACGATAACTCTCGAACGGATGATCCGATTCGGTTCAAATTTTGGCTTTCGTAATATTTTGCCCAAACTTAGTTTAAGTTCGAAGATGGGCTATATCGGTCCACTCCTTCCGGTACCTCCCCCACAAAAGTTCGAAAATGTTCGGAAAATTTGTGCGCACGATAACTCTTGAAGGGGATAACCGATTTGGTTCATACTTTGCCCATCGTGAAATACGTACCAGTCTTAGATGAGGTTCCAACATGGACTCAATAGGTCTACTACCTCACACACAAAATTTCGGATAAGTTCAGTTTAGGACCTGCTCTCGAATCGCTTTGATTTTTTTAGCAACTTGTATTCACTGACCTCAATACGACGGTACAAGTTTCATCAGGGGCAAGTCCAAACTTCCTGGGAAAATAGCCTGAAAGTTTCACAAAACCCCTATGACACCGTGTGAAGTGGTTGGAGCGCAAGATAACTCTCGAACGGATCTGCTGATTAGGTCCAAAATTTGGCCTTAGTAATATTTTGTCCAAACATAGTTTAAGTTCGAAGATAAGCCATATCGGCCCACTCCTTCAGGTACCTCCCCCACAAAAGTTCAAAAATGTTCGGAAAAATTGTTCGTACGGTAACTCTTGAAGGGAGTGGCCGAATTGGTCCATACTTTACACATCCTAATAAATCTATCAGATATAGATCAGGTTCAAATATGGACTATATTTGTCCTCTCCATCTGGTACCTCCCACACAAAATTTTAGATAAATTCACTTTAAGACCTGCTCTCGAATTACTTTAGTTTTTGTTGAAGCAACTTGCATTCGCTACCTCAATTACGATGGTAAAATTTTTTTCAGAGGTAAGTCCATACATGCGTAAATCGACGTTTTGGGGAACAAATTGTTTCAATATACACAGGCTGAGGGTATATCTCTGTCGGCAAAGCTGACTGATACTTTGGATATAGCTCCAATATATATTTTCGCCCGCTTTGAAGTATTTGATGTACCAAACACGCTGTATCTGTCCAATTTTGATGAAATTTGGAATGTGTTACGGAATTAGGTCTATAGATAACTGCCAAATTATATCAAAATCGGTTCAAATTTGGATATATGTAGCTCCCATATAAATTTTCGGTCGATTTTTGGTATTTGGTAGACGAAAGACGTTATATATGTTCGATCTCAATGAAATACGGAATGTGTGACGGAATTTGGTCTAGAAATAAGTGTGTCAAATTTGATCGAAATCGGTTCGGATTTTGATATAGCTCCCATATATATTTTCGCCCGATTTAAGGTATTTGATGCACCAAAGACGCTATGTATGTCTAATTTTGATGAAATTTCGAATGTGTGACGGTGTTTGGTCTAGAAATATATGTGCCAAATTATATCGTAATCTGTTCACATTTGGAATTAGCTCCCATATATATTTTACCTATTCACAGTGGTGTAGGGTATCATATAGTCGACCCCGCCCGACTTTGATCCTTTCCTTACTGGTTTTGATCTGGTGACTGCGTGACGTCTCTAAATCGCGTGCTACCTACCATGTATATGAACCTGTCATCATTATTCCGTTATCAGATGTTTCATTGTAAAATCGCCCAGAATAATATTAATGTCGTGAGCAGGACATCGGTCATATGTTATTTTTTTTAAAGGCTCGTAAAATATATCTTTGGTCTGCCCGCCCTTCCTTTCGGTGGCACCCATGGGCGCAGACAAGACTGGTGTTAAAGAATTTAGTTTTTATCCGAATTGCAGAAAGATTTTCATCCATCGGGGTGAAACTAAAGAGACTAGATGTTTTAACCTTCTGTGTGCAAGTACATCTGCCAGTGCGTAGACGGTACTTTCTCTATAAAGTGTCCAAACATTGCAGATACAGAGATCATGTTAAAACGAATGCAGGTGTAACACTTTAAGAGGCGTTAAAGGCAGTTCGCGACGTGACACCACGAGATGGTCAGTGTCCACTTGACGTGAAAAAGGGACCAAGAAAAGTGCTGGGCTCTGACATGGTTTGGTATCTTTCACCCCATACGTCATTCAGTTATCGTGTTCACCAATTATTTTCGTTGGTATTTTTTAGGATTTTTAGAGGATGTCAGGATACATATAACAGGAACATAAGGACTACTTTCGGTGAACATTTTTAAAACTATCCTCGAATAGCTTTTAAACTGCATTTATGCAAAAAATTTTATTTATTGTAAGGAATTGTCCGAATTGACTTGGTATAGGTTTGGAAGTAATCTGCACGGTTTCATTATATTGCTCTTTGGCGATTACGAACCAGTCGTTCATAAAAACATATTGGTTCATCTCCACCAAATGGTGTAGGTGTTTAGGAGACACATGCTTAGTAAAATCTGAAAACAACGTAGATTTCGCGGTGCTGACGGAAACATCACCTCTTATTGCAGTTCACAAAGACGACTAAGAGTTTATACTTAAAAACTTCGTTGGTCTCAGCATAATATGTTGCTACATTTTCACTCGTTTTTCCTTCATTCTAGCGGACAGAACTGTAGTCGATTTTTATGTCGGATTTCCACAAGACACTTCTTCCATGAAACTACAACAATAACAATAAATTGCCTTCACTACCGAATAATCTGTGTATTACCGCATTAGACAAGATGTACCTGTATTTCGTTTCATTAAAAATAAGTTTGTGTTCTCTTCCAAGAATATGATAATCCTGTTATAAATACCCATTTAGAACGAATGCATGTTGAAGGTGCGTTTTGGAGCTTCATTTCATTGAAGTGTTAATATTTAATTTATAAGATTTGGATGAGAATTTGAAAGGTAATCTCTTGAATAATTAAGAAGATTTAGATGAAGAATGAGAAATCATCCATAAGGATGAAAATTGTTTTTGCGTGAAAATGTTTGTTTAGAAAGAAAAACTAGCACAACACAAAAATAATAATTACAGGTAAAACCTGGGAGGAGAGGTAACCTAAATAGTCTATCATATCTAGATTTTTGAAAATATTCGAATTAAGATTCCTTGGAATCCTTAAGTTTTAGGTATGTAGTGTCTTTGATAATATTACTGACAACAATGCGAAGAATATTTGCTTTAAAAAGTCTTACCCTCAGTTGAGTCATTAAATGGTCCCTTTTTCCAAAAACGGTTTAAACCTCCTTTAAAATGTCATTGAATCGGATCGTAATATTCCACAAGAAGTAAAAATATTATGTTCGAATTGCCGAACTTTTTATACCCTACTTACTTAGCTGGTCCATTACAGAACATTTGTTCCTTAAGCCGAACTAAGAAAAGATCTCCAACTCTCTCTATTTAGTGCTTCGCTTCATCCACTTGTTTGCGCCATATATTTTTTGGCCGCCAATTCTGCGTTCATAACCATGCGGCCAGAATTAATACGCCTTTTTAGCGGGTTCATCATCGCTCATTCTTATGATATGGCATAGCCAACGCAGTCGCTGGATCTCGATACGTTCATCACTACTGATGTCGTTGTATAGCAGATACAGCTCGTGGTTCATACGACGTCGATATTCAACTTCAACGCAGATTGGTGCATAGATCTTTCGAAGAATTTTTCTCTCAAACACACCGAACACTGCCTTGTCTGCTTGCGCAAGTACCCAGGCTTCTGAACCATACATAAGCATGGGTACTATCAGTGTTTTGTAAAACGTTGTTTTTGTTTGACCATATGTGACTTTATTCCTAAACTGCTTACTCAGCCCGAAGTAGCATCTGTTGGCCAACACTATTCTTCTTCGTATTTCACAACTGATGTTGTTGGTTGTGTTTACGGCGGTGCCGAGGTCGACGAAGTCCTTTACTACCTCAAAATTATAGGAACCAACGTCAACAGTTGGCTCGATCTCTATGGACGCATTGCCCGACGACACCATTAACTTTGTCTTCTCGCCTTTCGACTTTTTCAAAGGTATCAGTTACTTCCTTTACCGATCGACCTATGATGTCAATTTCATCGGCATAAGCAAGTAACATATGGCTGTTTGTATATATTAGCTGTGTCTTTTTACGTGATAATAGCTGTGTCTTTTTACGTGATAATTAGTAGTAATTATTACTAATGTTGCAGATTTTGACAGTTGTAAATATAAAGGAAAAGTTGCTGAAAAATTGTTTCAGCAACATTTAGTAAGTAAAAAGACACACCAATTGTTTTATTCGCATCTCGTTTACCAGCAGAATGTTGAAAAGATCACACGAGAGGCCATCACCTTATCTGAAACCTCTTTTGGTACCAAACTCTTCGGAGAGGTTCTTTCCTATTTTAACTGACGATCGAGTATCAGTTAATGTCATTCTACAAAGCAGGATGAGCTTTGCAGGGATACCAAATTAAGATATGGCTTGGCATACATACCTTCGAACGTAGGGGGCTGTCGAAGGCTGCTTTGTAATCAACAAAAAGGTGGTAAGTGTCGATCTGCATCTCTTGCGTCTTCTCCAGGATTTGCGCAGGGTAAATATCTGGTCAATGGTGGATTTGCCAGTAGTGCGATTCTCTAACTCATTTTTTGAGTTACCGACAATTGTCGATAAAATTAAAATGCTTATAATTACGGTAATTAACGATGTTTGTCGGTAAGTTAGCGACGAATAAATAGTAGTTGTAAAGTTCTATCGATAGCAAGAGTGTTGTCAACTTTTATTTGAACTTTTCATTTATAATTTTGCGTTTTAATTTTACCGATTTTTGTCGGTAACTCAAAAAATGTGTTAGAGAATCGCACTACAGGTCTAAAGCCGCATTGGTATGACCCAATTATTTCATTGACCATAGGCTTTAGTCGTTCGCACATTATCCCTGACACTATCTTGTAGGCAATAGGGAGAAGACTTATGCCCCTATAGTAAGAGCATACAGTCTTATCTCCTTTCTTGTGGACAGGGCACAGGATGCTCAGGTTCCAATCGTCGGGTACTCGTTCTTCCTGCCAGACTGTGCTAACTAGCTGATGAATACACCTTATCAGCGTGTCGCCTCCGGTTTTGAACAGCTCGGCTGGTAAGCCATCGGCTCCTGCTGCCTTATTATTCTTCAGCCGATTTATTGCTGTCTTTACCTCATCTTGGATGGGCGGTATACATTCAATACCATCTTCTGGGATTGGATCTTTGGTATCTTCGCCGTCTTCGCTACTATCGGGTACCAGCAGTTTGGAAAAATGTTCTTTCCATATCCTGAGTACACTATCTGTATCAGTTACCAAATTACCTTGCTGTTCTATACAGGAGGATGTACCTGTACCAAAGCCATCAGTTTGATGTTTCACACTTTGATAGAACTTTCGGACTTTATTCTGGCTCCGGTACATCTCGATTTTTTCACACTCCCGTCCTTCCATTTCTCTCTTTTTCCTGCGGAAAAGACTCTTTCCTCTCTCTTTTTCTCCCGATACATCTCTCGCGCGCTACGCGTTGCTACTGATTGTAGAGTAGCCCTACATGGCGCATTTTTCTCTTCGGTAGCAGCACGACACTCCTGGTCATACCATGGATTCCTTGGTGGAGGTCTCTGGTATCCAAGTGTGGATTTTGCGGCTGTTTGCATAGAGTGGGCAATATTTTTCCATTGTGCTGATATGTTATCGGGTCGAGGAGTGCTTTTATTAAGCAACTGGGCTAATTGAGTGGAATATGATGTGGCTATCTGTTGTGTTTGCAGCTTACTGAATATCGAGATGCTTAAATCTGGTACTGCTAACTACCATGTTTTTTGCCGCTGCAAAGTCTATCAGCCTCATACCATTGTCAGAATTTTACTGTGGAGACGGAATTTGCCGACTGTTGGGCCAAAGATATTCTCCTTTCAAAATTTGCCATTAAAATCGCCTAGAATAATTTTAATGTCAGGGGCAGGTCAACGGTATGTCTTTGGTCTGTTCGTCCTTGTCTTCAGTAAGAGCATGAGCGCTGTTGAAGAATTTTGCTTTTAATCGAATTGCAGCGAGTCTTTCATTGACTGGGGTGAAGCTGGAGGTGAAATGTTTTATCCTCCGACCAACTACAAATTCGCAACCAAACTCATACTTTGTGTCATGGCAGCTATAATACAGTGCGTCGCCTTTAGGTGTTGTTGTGACGCCTTTTCCAATCCATCGTATTTCCTGTATGGCAGTAATGTCGGCCTTGTACTTTTCAAGTACATCTGCCAATGCGTAAACTGCACCTTCTCTATAAAGAGTGCGAACATTCCAAGTGCAGATTCGAAGATCATGGTCCTTAAAACGTTTGCGAGTTCGTCAACTTTAGAGGGGTCTGTTTTCCTTTTCTTTCTTTTTTTCATAGTAGGCTGCTTTTTCTGACGCCCAAACCCAAGTTTTTAACGTTCCTATGGGTGAACGCTCGGCAAATGTTAGATCACTACCTTTAAAGGGTGTTAAAGGCAGCTCCCCCAGTGACAGCACGGGGAGGTCATTCTACTTGAGATGAAAGATTGACCAAGATAAATCCTGGGCTTTACCATGTTAAAGCCGGTCAGGACCGTTCCTTGGTATCTTCCATACCCTCCACCATAAAATATTTTGAACTAAAATAGAATAATTAGTTTCTTGTTAGGTGCAAAAATTGTTCGACCCCAAATGCCTTTGGTCAAACATGTATGTAGAAATTTCTTCAATCTGTTGGTACCTTTACATGAGGGATATACCAACAAATAGACCTATGTGGACGATTTTTGGTGGAGAACCGCTGAAAATCTCCAGTGTCAAATTAAAGGCAGTCCAGTTAAGCTACAATCTTCAAAATACCGAAAATCGGGGGACCCTTTTTATGGGGGCTATACCAAAATATGTACCTATGCTAATTTTTGGTGTAGAAGTTTCGAACCACTGAGAACCTCAATTGTCAAATTACAGCTAGTTCTGTCAAAAAATTTAGCTAAAATACCCAAAATACCTTAAATCGGGAGGTACCCTTCTATAGGGGGCCTATATCAAAACGTGAACCCATCTTAATAATTTTTTGTAGATAAGTTTTTTGGTCATTGGGAACTTCAAATGTCAAATTTTAGCTAATTCGGTCGGGAAATGTACCTAAAAGCCTTAAAATTCCTTAAATCGGGAGTTACCGTTATATGGGGCTATACCCCAACGTGGACCTATTTTAGCAATTTTTAGTGGATAAGTTTTTTTGTTATTGGGAACCTTAAATATTAAATTTCAACTAATTCTGTCAGAAAATGTAGCTAAAAGCCTCAAAATACTTTAAATCGAGAGGTACCGTCCTATGGGGGCCATACGACAACTTGTACCTTAGTTAAATACTTTAAATCGGGAGGTTCCGTTATATGGGCCCCATACCAAAACGTGGAAGTTTTTTGCCTCATGAAAATCCAAGTGCCAAATTATACCAATTTGGGGGAAAAATGTATCTAAATCCTCGAAATACCTTAAATCGGGAGGTACCGTTATATGGGACCTATAGCCGAACGTGAACCTATCTCCACCATTATTGGTGCAGAAGTTTTTTGATCTCTTGAAACTCCAAGTGCCAAATTGAAACCAATTTGGGTGAAAAATGTAGCTAAAATCCTCCAAATACCTTAAATCGTGGGATACCGTTATATGGGGGCTATTCCAATACGTGGATCTATCTTGACAATTTTCAGTGCAGAAATTTCTTGCCCATTGTGAACTTAAAATGTCAAATTTCAGCTAGTTCGGTTAAAAAATGTAGCTAAACTCCTCAAAATACCTTAAATCGGATGGTATCGTTATATAGGGGCAATACCAAAACGTGGACCAATATAGCCCATCTTCGAACTTGGAAACAAGACACTCTGGTGCAAAATTTTAGCGTTCTACCACAATTATTGATTACGCTAAAGTGTTAGAAAATATGGGTAAAACGTAAAAAAATTTCGAAATCATGTATACCCTTGCAAAGATATCTACCAGATCTCAAAGCTTTATTTTTATCTTGTGAAGTTTAGCGCCAAGTATTGGGGACCCATTTCCATTGGTTAAGGTTATATATAAGGAGATCTAAGCAAGTTTGGCCTTAGAACCCAAAACACTTTTGTGGTTTTGGTCTACTAACCGAGTACTATAATCCCCACTTGGAATTATCCATACCCCAGACCATGAGCCGAAATTTGTTGCACAGTGTAAAGGTAGGTGCAACTAATCTAAACGACCATTAACTATATGTTCACCACTTCAAATCCCCATTTTTCACTGAACTTCGACATTTAAATTGTGTCAACTATGAACCTGGCTTATTTTCTATGCCATGCCACCACCATGTAACAGCGGGCACAAAGTTTCCATTCATTCATTTTTACAATAACTATGTGTGTGGAAAATAAAAACCTCTTATTGTGAAATATGTTGGCATTTTGTTATTGTTACTAAACTTATTATTGTTGTTGTTGTTTTGCTTTGCAACAAACTTTTTCATATTTTCACATGGCTAACTTTTTTCTTTTTATCTTTACAGGCCCTGACAGCCAGTTCACCTTGGCAGCGTCGTTTATGTTTTGCTTTGCCATTTTCCATGCGATCGATTCTAATATTTTTACGTACTTTGGGTTTGGTAGGTGGCAATCCGTTTGCATTGTCACACGTATACCTACAGGTAAGTAATAGCGCACACTAAAAACCTAACAAAATGTTCTACATCAGTGTTCACCAGCAACAACAAATTCAACCGCTGCGTTTGTGTTGGGCACACACACGAGATTATCTATCCCTCTTTAGATAAACATCGTGTGCGTTAATTCATTGCTAAAACAAAGAATATGATGAGTGGTGAGAGCAACGTTCAAACTCACCACAATTGAGATTGTGTGTGTTCACACAGACACGGCTCGCGAGCCCAGTGGTGATTAACACTGTTCTACATTCCCCGTGAAAGGGGGTTCCGTTTCCGTTTTGGGGTAATTTGGAGAGCTGGAAGGGTTAGAATTTTTGTTTGGCATTATTGCTATTATTGTGTAAGCTATCTCCCTTCAAGGCCTTGCAGTAGTAACAAACTCAAATATTAACAAAAATTTATTGTGGAAAATAGGAGGATTTTTTCAGCCAAAAAAATCAAAGCAATTCACTACCGATTTACTTTTACAGTTATTTTGTTTTCGTTTTGAGTGACGTTGAAAAATTTATGAAACCTGCAATAAATGTTGTTGCTGTTATTGTCAGGCGAGGTGTTTTTTCTGTCATTCTTTTTTTGGCAGGAAATTCTTTTCGAGTAAAAAATATCAATGGAATAACCTTTGGCGTTTTGTTGTTTGTTTTATTCTATCTGCTTCAAATAGCCTTGGGCCTTTAGTTGACTGATATACTGACAAATATAAAAAAACTATATTGTACACATGTATGTATATTGTATGGCAAATAAATTGTCCGTCTCTTCACTTTTTCTTTTATTTCCGTTGAAAAAAATAACATCAACGACGACCCTGTAAAAAATTTTATATGAAATTTATTGTTTGGTGTTCATTTTATTGTCCTTGCTTCAAACACGTGTGTTTGTGTCTGTATATATGGGTATGTACGAGTATGTACAGTGAGTCACAGTCAAAAGTAGCCACTTTAGTTTCTGTAAGTCCTTGGTCACACTAGTCCAATCATGAAGTTACTGTAGTGGGGAACTCGATTTAAGAATTCCTAAAAGTTTCAATGAAACCACTCTAGTGTGACCTTCGACTAATTAAAACTGCGATTGCATATAAAATTTGCTTTTATTGGCAAAAGTAACAGTCTGTTTGGGTCGGATGGACCAAGTAAGATATTGCCCTACGCCATATACGGCCTAAACACACAATTCCAACTGTAAGGCACTGAGGAGGATCTGTTATGGTATGGGGTTGTATGAGTACATCCGGTGTAGCGAATCTTTTCTTTATCGAAGGAATTATGGAAATAACACATCTTTATTTAAACGTTCTGAAGGATAATTCGAGATGTAGCGCTGAAAAAATGCGATTGGGGACAACATTCCAATTTTAACAAGATAATGACCCCAAGCTCAAATCACACATTGTTCGAGAATGGATGCTATATAACTGTTCAAAAGCGATTCAAACACATCCCCAATACCCGAATATGAATCCTTTGCAAAATTTATGAAGTATTTTGGAGACAAATATAAGAAGTCGTAACATCTAGAGTATATGATCCCTGAAAAATGCCTTGCAAGAAGAATGGGAAAAAATTCAGATTTCTTGCACCGAAAATTTAGGTCAATCTATGCCAAAAAGGCTAAAAGCTATTTAATAAAACTTATATACTTTTCACTGTGAGGTAGAAATCGATGTTGTTTAACAATTTTTATTTTTATACCCTCAGCCTTTAGACTAGAAGGGGTATATGGTAAATTTCAAATTTCTTTTGCAATTCCATTGGAAAAAATGTTAAAAATTTTTTTGCGAGCACATCCGCAATTTTTGGAATATAGATTAAGAAAAAAGTCGTGGTTTCAAATCTGTTCGCGTTCACTAAATTGGATGCTGCGCTCCAAAGTTATGGGGGGTTTTGTCCCCTTATAAAGAACAAATATTTAAAAATTCCATTTTTGCTGTAATAAGAAAATGTATATATAAAGCGTTAACAGCATTTAATATCTATCCGTAGATGCCTAAATATTTACTAAATGTATTTCTATTTTCGCGGAAAATCAAGAAATACTGAAAAAATCTTGGAGTAAATTTAATTTATTCTAATTTAAAATCCAAATAAAACTCGAAAAAATAAATTAAAAATACGTACAGATTCTAGACAACGCGTAGAAAAATATGAGACCAAAATTTTAACGATAGGATTTAAAATTGCCATATAACAGCAACAACAAAAGACGAAAACTTATTGTTGGAATATTATTTCAAAAATATATTTTTTTGTTTAATACGAAAAATAGAAAAAAACATTTTTGGGAGTTATTCTACTATTTCGCTAAATTTCGATGCAAGGACTGACGGACTTCGCTGAAACTTCTTCAAGGAAAATGCGATGACAAACCCGAAAGTGCATTTGCTTACTTTGATAGACAATAGGATTATGAAATAGAAAGTAATATTGAAATTACATCCAAAGAAAAAACATAAAAGTTAAAAAACATATAATTCGCGAATTCGTTAAAATCAGTTAAGGCGCATGCGCTTTTCAGATACAGCGAGTGCATCTCTATCAATATGTAGCGATTTTTCCACTTTTCATTCAGCGGCCAAAGTGTGCCGTTAGCTGCATCTTACTGTTCAAAAAACCTTTATGTGGATAAAAATTGCGCGATGTACATAAGATTATAAGGCGCATCCGATTTCAGTGACCGCCTATAAAAAATACGTCATTATAAAAAATTTTAAACAAATTCGTTAAGAACCGCGGATGTGCTACCAAATTCTATTTTATACGAAATACGAATATTACTCCAGAATCTCGGTAATTTACGCCACACGGTTTTGGAAAATAATATAATCGCGTATAAAGTATTCCATTTATGTAAAAATAACCAAAGAAAATCGCGGTTCATTGCGCGGAATCATCAAAATATTATTTTGCAGAATTTCCTACTTTCAAGGTATCTATAACAGCCGTTTTAGTGGATGGATTTGAACTCGGAAGGGTTCATTAGATCCGGCGCATAAAAAAACTAAAATCACGCGGGGTTCAAGGGTACCTGAGTCACAGTTGTAAATTTTGAAGCCAAAAAATAGGTTTTTAAAGAAAATTTACGCACCAAAATTTCGACTTTGGACTCCTATTACTAGGAAGCTGTATGAAGCACACTCATGAGATATACATTAAACGACGTGGAATCACGAGTTCTACAATCCAATAAATAGTTTGGGAAATTATCTGGTTGCGCCCTCCAATTATAAGAAAAATTCAAAAAACCCAGATTTCAAAACTTCAAAATGTCAGCATCGATTTTAGGGGGATGCAGTGTATATATCGAAAAGTCATACATTAGAACCATGTTGCCCAAGGGGTATTCTTCAATTCTTTCTTTGGGCTCAGGTCTGAATTTTCCGTGGTTTGACCAGAAATCAAGAAAGAACACAAAAAAACTTGTAAACTTCAACACACTTTTACACATTTTTTAATATTACCACCAACACAGCTTCCACATAAATTATTTGTTATGGTTCATTTTATGCGACCCCGGCTAAAACACTTCAGTTAATATAAATATATTCATATTATATAAAATATATTGACAGTTCGCGACTTATTAAATGGCGAACCTCAACTTCAACGATTGTAAAACATTTTTGAATATTACCATATACACTTTGATACGAAAAATGTCTGTCTGGCTGGCTGGATCGCACGATAACTCTCGAACAGATCAATTTTGGGTATCGCAATATTTGTCCAAACTTAGTTTAAGTTCGAAGCTGGGCCATATCGGTCCACTCGTTCTAGTAACTCCCCCACAAAAGTTCAAAATTGTTCTGTAAATTGATCTGAACGATAACTCTCGAAGGGAGCAATCGATTTGGTCAAAACACATTTGCACATCGTATTATTCCCTCCAGATATAGATCAGGTTCGAATATGAACTATATCGGTCCACTCCTTCGGGTACCTCCCACACACAATTCGGATACAGTGAAGTTTAACGGCTCCTCTCGCATCGTTTTGATTCTTTTCCAGTAGATTGTTGGAGCGGCCTCCTTTACAATGGTACATTTTGTTCCGAAGTAAGTCAATACTTCCTAAGATAATGACCCTAAAGCTCCAAAATCCTGCCGGCTATTGCGCAAGATAACTCTAAAACTTTTTCAAAAATTTCTTTCAAACTTATTTTAACGTACATAATTTAATATTTCGAGTCCTTTATGAGGAAGTTTGGTTACCAAAAATGTTTGGAATATGTCAATGATTTGGTATAGCCCCACATTACGGTACATACTGATTTTAAGCAAACTCGTGATATAAAATCAATATATTTTATATACGGCATAAACATTGTGTTTGGTTTTGTTGATTTTTTTTCTTGGTTAGTGGCTGAGAGTATTTCTCCGTCAGCACAACTGATTGATACTTTCTTACTTGTTTTATCTTAATTTACCTGAATTTTGCTAATTTTGTTTTACTAATATTAAGTTAAGATACTAATGTGAAAATCATTTTCATTAATCTACTCTTAGCAATCGCAGTTTCAATGAATGAAACTGAAGTGGCTACTTTTGACTGTGACTCACTGTATGTTCGTTTATGTCTGTTCAATAAATTGTATAAGATATTGACAAATAAATGTTGGACTATCGATGGCACATATGTACGTAGGCTTGCAGGCTTGGTGTCCTTTTGGTGTTCCATACGAAAAACTTTTGGTGTTCATAAGAACACCTTTTGCTCCTCTGTAAAAAATTTCTATTAGAAGACATTTTGGACTTCAATAAGAATAACTTTTGATCTTCCACAGTTCTCTTGAAGCAACTTTAAATGAAAGATGCTTACATCTGGGAAGTTTTTGCGGATTCTGAAATAACAATGTTCCTAGATGAGAAAAATCAAAAAACAAAAAAATCGCCGGAGCGCTTTTTAAATAAATCGCGATTCCAGTTGACACTTTTAGGGGTTTTTTAGGTTTTCACGTTTTTGCTTGGAAACCACAAGTCCTATCAAAATGGAACTGAAGAAAATATTGTAGCTATGAATATTGTCAACAATATTCACCTTTATGATAATTTCGCAGGTTTTACCGTTATTGAGATATAGAAGTTCAAATTGGGACAATGCATTGACTGTATCGCCTCCTTATAAAACAATGTCATGACTGCAATTTCCCAACTTAAACTTATATATTTCGAAAATGGTACAACCTAGGAAAAAATTTAGGAAGCCAATCTTGTAGAGAATTTGCAAAGCTAAAAGATTCTCACTAGTACCATTTCGATAAGACTTACCGTTTTCAAGCAAGTCGTGAAAACCTAACAAAAAAGCTGAAAATGTGAACTGAACATCTATATATCTCAAAAATGGTAAAACATAAGAACACATCATAACGGTCAATCCTCTAGAGAATTTTCACAGCTACAACATTTTCTTTAGCCCCATTTCGAAAGGACTTGCGGAATCCAAGCTAAATCGC
Source organism: Musca autumnalis (assembly GCF_047663935.1). Lineage (NCBI taxonomy): Eukaryota > Metazoa > Arthropoda > Insecta > Diptera > Muscidae > Musca > Musca autumnalis. The sequence goes on from NW_027411644.1 coordinate 253,984,256, forward strand.
AAAAACCTAAAATAAACCTAAAAATGTGAATCGCTGTCAAGATTTATTTAAAAATCCCTTCAGCGATTTTTTCTTGTTTTTGGATTTTTGTCACCTATGAAAATTGCTGTTTCAAAATCCGCATAAACTTCCCAGGTGTAAGCGGTTTTCACTTAAATATAGTTAAGGCGTACCATGTATGATATTGTTTTATAAGGTAACGATACAGTCAATGCATTGTCCCAATTTGAACTTCTATATCTCAATAACGACAAAACCTACGAAATTGCGGTAAAGGTCGATCTTGTAGAAAATTTTCATAGATACAATATTTTCTTTAGTCCCATTTCGATAGTACTTGCGGTTTCCAAGCAAAATCGTGAAATCCTAAAAAACCCCTAAAGGTGTCAGCTTGAATCGCGATGTATTTTAAAAGCGCTCCGGCGATTTTTTAATTTTTTTTTTGTTTTTTTTTTTTTTATTTTTCTCATCTATGAACATTGTAGTTTCAGAATCCGCAAAAACTTCCCAGATATAAGCATCTTTCATTTAAAGTTGCTTCAAGAGCACCGTGCTTCCATAAGAGAAGATTTCTTTTTTGTCTTCTATAAAAAGACTTTTTGGTCATCTAAAAGAAGACAGTTTGATCATCTACCTGAAGATTTTCAGTCATTTATAAGAAGAGCTTTTGGTATTTTATGAGAAGACTTTTTGGTCATCTAAAAAAAGATTTTTGGTCATCTATTAGAAGACCTTTTAGTCTTCTCTAAGAAGACCTTTTGATCATGTATAAAAACACTTTTTGGTATTTTTGGTCTATGAGAAAACTTTATTGCCATCTAAAGAAGACCTTTTGGTCTTCTATAAGAAGACCTTATGGTCATCTATAAGAAGACTTCTTGGTCCACTATGATGGTCGGCAATAAGAAGACCATTTGGTCTTCTATAAGACGATTTTTGGTCATCTCTTGGTCTGCTATATGAATACTTTTGGACTTCTATGAGAAAACTGTTTGGTCTTCTCTAAGAAGAATTTTGGGTCTTCTATAAGAAGACGTTTTGGTCAGTGTGTAAATATTGGGGAGAAGTACCGAAGTTGTGGACCGGTATTGAACCATGAAACTAAATATGACGAAGACCAAATGTTGGACCAAATCGGTTAAACAGTTCGAGAGTTATCGTGCTCTCGACCGCCACATATGGTGACATAGTGATTTTTTACACCTTTCGAGCTGTTTTCCTAAGAAATATGGACATGCCCATAAAAAACTTTTACTGTCGTAATTGAGGCAGCGAATGCAAGTTGCTTCAACAAAAACTAAAGTGATTCGAGAGCAGGTCTTAAAGTGAACTTATCCGAAATTTTGTGTGAGAGGTACCAGAAGGAATAGACAAATATATTCCATATTCGATCCTGATCTATATCTGGTATATATATTAGGATGTGCAAAGTATGGATTACATCGGTCACTCCCTTCAAGAGTTATCGTGCGCACAATTTTTCCGAACATTTTCGAACTTTTGTGGGGAACTACCTGAAGGAGTGGACCGCTTATCTTCGAATTTAAACTATGTTTGGACAAAATATTACGAAGGCCAAATTTTGGACCGAATCGGCAGATCCGTTCTAGAGTAATCTTGCGCTCCAAACACCTTACTCGGCGTCATAGGGGTTTTTTGCAACTTTCATGCTATTTTCTCAGGAAGTATGGACTTGCCCCTAATGAAATTTGTACCTTCGTATGGGGGGTGAATACAAGTTGCTAAAACAAAAATCAAAGCGATTCGAGAGATGACCCTAAACTGAACTTTTCCGAAATGTTGTGTGGAGGTACCCGAAGGAGTGGACCGATTGAGTCCGTATTGAAACCTTATCTAAGTCTGGTACACATTTCAGGATGTGCAAAGTATGGATCAAATCGGTTACTCCCTTCAAGAGTTATCATGCGCACAAATTTTTCGAACATTTTCGAACTTTTGTGTGGCAAGTACCGGAAGGAGTGGACCGATATAGCCCATCTTCGAACTTAAACTAAGTTTGAGCAAAATATTACGAAAGCCAAAATTTGAACCGAATCGGTTCATCCGTTCGAGAGTTATCGTGCGCTCCAGCCAGCCAGACAGACGGACGGACATTGCTCAATCGACTCCAAATTGTCTTAAACACATTTCGTCCAAACATACTTGGGGTCTAAAACTATTATTTCGATGAGACACATTTTGCCCGTATGAAAGTGTATATACTAGAGTTGCGTCGTTCATGAACGAACCGGCTCAAAGGAACGATTCCGTGAAAAGAACGAACGGATCCGTATCCAGCCCATTCTTTTATATCGTTCATTTAGATCAGTGTTCACCAGCAACAACAAATTCAACCGCTGCGTTTGTGTTGGGCACACACACGAGATTATCTATCCCTCTTTAGATAAACATCGTGTGCGTTAATTCATTGCTAAAACAAAGAATATGATGAGTGGTGAGAGCAACGTTCAAACTCACCACAATTGAGATTGTGTGTGTTCACACAGACACGGCTCGCGAGCCCAGTGGTGATTAACACTGATTTAGATCCCCGATGGACGAGTCATTGCTGTTTACAAAATTAGCAGCATTGGTTTTGCTGTCAAACTCTAAACAAACGCTGCGTTAGCACAAGCAGCACAACTTTCCACACAAGACAAACAATGATTCAGAGAGCTACTCTCGCTCAGTAACTCACCTCATTCAGTAGAACATCTCCGTCATATCTTTCTTTTGCATCATTCGTTCATCTGGTTCTTTCATATCAAACCACCACCACTACGTTCAGAAACAAAACCACCCCCATTAGCACACAATGTGTCATTCGTGAACGAACATTTTCAAAAGAACGATTCGGTGAAAAGAACGACAGAGTCATATGCAGCATAGATCGAACGACTGCAAAAGAAAATAATACAGTCAAATGTATTGTTGAACGAAAAAGAGCCAACGAACGAAGTAAACGACCCGGATCTTTTTGGTGAACGGAATGAAAAAGATCGATCAGCTCAATGAACGAGATTGCCCAACACTAGTATATACCCTCGTTAGCATAAATGCTGAGGGTATAAAAATTAAAAATGGCTGAAATCAGTAGGTAACTCTATATGGGGGCTATACCAAAACCTGGACCTATATCCACGATTGTTGGTGGGGAAGTTTCAGTGCTATTGGAAACCCCAAATGCCAAATTACAGCCAATTCGAGCTACAAATGAAGAAAAAGTTATAGGAAAAAGTGCACCTATGTCCACAATTTTTGGTAGGGAAGTTTCTGCACCATTGGGAACTCCAAATGCCAAGTTTCCGTCAATTCGGACTAAAAATGAAGATAAAATCCTCAAAATACCTGAAATCGGGGGTACCGCTATATGGGGGCTATAGAAAAAAATGGAACTATATTGGTTTTGGTTTCAAATGTGCAAAGTTTTAGTTCGATTGGTCAACTGCAACTGCATGGAAAATGAGTTACTAGATTTGAACTAAATAGACGCCAAAACAAGTTAAATAAAACACTGTAAAAAGAAGAACTTTTGGTTATCTAATAAAATACCTTTTGGCCATCTATAAAAAGACCTTGTGATCTTCCATTAGAAGGTGGTTTGGTTTTCCATAAGAAGACGTTGTATTCTTCTATAAGAAAATCTTTTGGTCTTCCATAAGATGATCTTTATCCCCTTAGCATTTATGCTAACGAGGGTATATACACTTCCATACGGGCAAAATATGCCTCATCGAAATAATGGTTGTAGACCCCAAGTATGTTTGGACGAAATCCGTTTCATACAATTTAGGAGTCGATTTAGCAATGTTCGTCCGTATGTCTGTCTGGCTGGAGCGCACAATAACTCTTGAACGGCTTAACCGCTTTGGTTCAAAATTTGGTTTTCTTAATAGTTTATCCAGACATAGTTTAAGTTCGAAGATGGGTCTTATCGGTCCACTCCTTCGGGTACCTCGTACACAAATTTTCGGAAAAGTGAAGTTTAAGACCTACTCTCAAATCGTTTTAATTTTTATTTTAGCAACATGTATTCGCTGCTCCCATTACGACTATACAAGCTTTTTCAGGGGCAAGTCCATACTTCCTTGCACCATGTTTAATGGATGCAGCGCACGATAACTCTCCAACGTATAAACCAATTCGATCCAAAATTTGGCAGGCGTAATATTTTGCGTAAACTTAAATCAAGTTCAAATCAAGTTCAGTCAAGGTCCCTATTACGATGGTAAACGTTTTTTGATTGGCATGTGCGGACTTCTTGAAAAATGACCCGAAATCTGTAAAAGACCCCTACGGCCAACATGTGTAGTGGCTGGTGCGCACAACAACTGTCGAACCGAATATACTGTTGATCTACATTTTGCATATCTTGTTATACCATGACTATACTCAAGAAATCGGAAAAAATTTTCCGAACATTACCAAAATATATTTTAAAACTTGTTTAGGGTACATGAAAAATTTATATAATAATTGAATGCTTTCAATTACTAAATTAATAACTTTAAACAGTCCCATTCATATCAATTCATCCCACAAAACATTCCATTTCAAATATCTCTTTCTGATTCTTTAATATGTGTGGAAATGTTTTTCAATATTGATTTGAGAAAAGCAAAATCCTTAACATGTTGTCACATCCTTTCATCACTAACTTGACACATATACAATATGAGGAGACTATTTGTTGTGTCAGCTTATAAATACCAGGATTACATTGCTGTACACACATACATATGTATATACATATGTATGTATATATTCAACATCAAACATCAGAAAAAAAAACCAACACACGAGCCTCCCAATACGTGTCATACATAACACGCAAAAATGACTCTAGTAATAAATACTTGAGTTTGTCATTACTGCTTTCTTTCATTCATTTTTATTGATTTACTAAATCCAAAGGAAATTCCACACACACAAAAAACGACACATTTCTCTATACCCACGTGGATTTGTAACGACCAATAATCCTCAGAGGCTTTACAAGTTATATCACATTGTCAATGGTGCACAAACAAACACACAAAAATACATAAATATGTACATATAAATAAATCCAACGTTTTTCAATCGAAAGTTGAAGGTGCCGCGAGTTATGTCATGTATGGCAATGGTAGGGAAAGGGATTTTTCCAGTTTCATTTTTTTAGTTACCGACAAAAATCGGTAAAATTAAAACGCAAAATTATCCATGAAAAACTAAAATAAAAGTTGACAGCACTCTTGCCATCGGTAGAAGTCTACTACTACTATTTTTTCATCGCTAAATTACCGAAAAATATCTTGAATTACCAACATTACAAACCTTTTAATTCTACCGATATTCGTCGGTAACTCAAAAAATGAGTTAGAGAATCGCACCACTGAGCTGGATTACACGTTCCCTTTCCAGTTATATGTCAATGGATGAGAATTTAGCCGTCACTGGAAAAGCATGTGAATGCGAAATTCTATGTGGTATTCGAAATATAGGAAGGTCAAAATTCCGATTCAATTGGTCATCCCATTGACGATTGATATTTATATTTCATGGCGGTGACGTAAGGGAAGAAAGATGCCAAGCAACTACCCTGACCGACAACAAACGTGGCATAGTCCAGCTCTTATCTTGGTCCATCTTTCATCTTAATATAAAATGTAACAAGTAAAAAAGTATCAGTCGGCTTTGCCAACTTTTCCGAAGTTTTGTGTGGGAGGTACCCGAAGGAGTGTAACTTTTGGACAGGTATGCCAAGAAGTATGGACTTGTCAACGGAAAACATAACATCGCTGTAAACTGGACCACAACGAACAGCATCGGTATACATTTCCAAAGAATCTTCGAACAGACCCTAAAATGCACATAGGCACAAATGTTGAACTTTTGTGGGGAAGGTACCCTAAGGAGAGGACCGATATGGGCCACTTTAGAAGTTAAACTAAATTTGGAAAAAATAATAGGAGATCCAATGTTTGGACCAAATTTGTTTCCCCTCTTTCAAGAGATATAGTGCATACCATTTTAGTGAAATTTTTTAAATATTGGGAGGAGGTACCATAAGGCTCATCTTCGATCTGAAACTAAGTTGGGACAAAATATGACGAAGGCCAAATTTTGGGCCAAATCGGATTATCAGTTCGATAGTTATCGGGCTCTCCGACCGCCACATATGGTGACATAGGGTTTTTTACACCTTTCGAGCTGTTGTCCCAAGAAATATGTACTTGCTCCAGAAAAAACTTTTACCGTCGTAATGGAAGTAGCGACTGCAAATCGCTTCAACAAAAATCAAAGTGATTCGAGAGCAGGTCTTAAAGTGAAATTATACGAAATTTTGTGTGAGAGGTACCAGAAGGAGTAGACAAATATAGTCCATATTCGAACCTGATCTATATCTGGTAGATATATTAGGATGTGTAAAGTATGGACCAAATCGGTCACTCCCTTCAAGAGTTATCGTGCGCACAATTTTTCCGAACATTTTGGTACTTTTGTTGGGGAGGTACCTGAAGGAGTGGGCCGATATGGCTTTCCTTCGAACTTAAACTAAGTTTGGACAAAATATTACGAAGGCCAAATTTAGGACCGAATCGGCAGATCCCTTCGAGAGTTATCTTGTATTCCAACCACTACACATGGTGTAATAGGTTTCTTTTGCAACATTCAGGCTATTTTCTCAGGATGTATGGACTTGCCCCTGATGAAACTTGTACCGTCGTATGGGGGGCACTGAATACAAGATGTTACAATAAAGCGATTCGAGAGCAGGTCCTAAACTGAAGATTTCCGAAAAAGTGGACCGATTGAGTTCATATTGGAACCTCATCTATGTCTGGTAGAAATTTCACATTGTGCAAAGTATGGACCAAATCGGTTATTCCCTTCAAGAATTATCGTGTGCACAAATTTTCCGAACATTTTCAAACTTTTGTGGGGGAGGTACCCAGCTTGGACAAAATATTACGAAAGCCAAATTTTGGACCGAATCGGTTGATCCGTTCGAAAGTTATCGTGCGCTCCAGCCAGACAGACAGGCGGACGGACATGGCTAAATCAACTCCAAATTGCCTGAAGCGGATTTCGTCCAAACATACTTGTGGTCTAAAACCATTATATAAAAATATAAATTATAAAATTTGAAATATAAAATATTTTTGAGAGGAAGGTACCTGAAGAAGTGGAAGGTACCTGGATATGCAATGTCGGTAACTCACTTCGAGTGTTATTGTACCCTCAGCATTTATGCTAACAAGGGTATATACACTTTCATACGTGCAAAATGTGCCTCATCGAAATAATGGTTTTAGACGCCAAGTATGTTTGGACGAAATGTGTTTCAGACAATTTGGAGACCATTTAGCAATGTCCGTCCGTCTGTCTGGCTGGCTGGAGCGCACGATAACTGTTGAACGGATGAACCGATTTGGTCCAAAATTTGGCTTTCGTAATATTTGGACCAAACTTAGTTTAAGTTCGAAGATGGGTTATATCGGTCCACTCCTTCCGGTACCTCCTCCACAAAAGTTCGGAAATGTTCGGAAAATTTGTGCGCACTATAACTCTTGAAGGGAGTAACCGATTGGGTCCATACTTTGCATATCGTAAAATTTCTACCAGACTTAGATGAGGTTCAAGTATGGACTCGATCGGTCCACTCCTTCGGGTACCTCCTACACAAAATTTCGGAAAAGTTCAGTTTAGGGCCTGTTCTCGAATCTCTTTAAATTTTTGTTGTAGCAACTTGTATTCTCTGCCCGGCTTACGACGGTATATGTCTCATTAGGGGCAAGTCCATACTTCCTGAGAAAATAGCCTGAAAGATGCAAAAACCCCTATAACGCCGTGTGTAGCGGTTGGAGCGCAAGACAACTCTCAAACGGATTGGTCCAAAATTTGGCCTTCGTAATATTTTGTCCAAACATAGTTTAAATTCGATCATAAGCAATATCGGTCCACTCCTTCATGTACCTCCCCCACAAAAGTTCAAAAATGTTCGGAAAAATTGTTCGCACGATAACTCTTGAAGGGAGTGACCGATTTAGTCCATACTTTACACATCCTAATATGTCTACCAGATATAGATCAGCTTTCAATATGGACTATGTTTGTCCACTCCTTCGGATACCTATCACACAAAATTACGGATAAGGCCTTTCTGATATTTTGTCATACTTTCAGTTCGAAGATAGGCATTACGGGCCCACAAGTTCCGGTAGTTCCCCCGAATATTTAAATGACTGGCGATATATCCCAAAATAAGATCCACTTTCATAATGGACTATGTCGGTCCATTCCTTTAAATACCTCCTCTGCAACACTTTTGAACTTTAATCCTAATCCATATTTTCGTCGGCAAGTTTAAATGTCCAAAAAATGCAACAAAATAATGGAAATACCATAAATACATTTGATCTGACCGTAGATGAAAGTTTCAATTCACATAGGCTGAGGGTACGTATATCTCTGTCGGCAAAGCCGACTGATAATTTTTTACTTGTTATACACACTTTTTTAGGGAAAAATGGTGAACTTTTGTGAGGAGGTAAATGAAGAAGTGGTCAGATATGGTCCATCTTTGAACTTTATCTAACTTTGGAATATGCCCAGTACCATATTCTAACCCGATAGACAGGTCTAAATCGTCTCCAAATTGTCTGAAACGGATTTCGTCCAAACATATTTGGGTTTTAAACCATTATTTCGATTGAGCACATTTTTGACCGCATCAAAGTGTATATACCCTCGTTAGGAATAACGCTGAGGGTATACAAAGAGGCAGAAGTTCAGTGCTGTTGTAACTTTTTACTTAGTTCGGCTTATGTAACACATATTCTGTACCGGGTGACCAATATAACTAAGCTTTGCAATCCGTTAGAAGTTTATAACTTTAACATACATATTTACCACTTCCTCATTGTTGAAAACTTAAATAATCTTCATGAGGACTATATCATTTTTTTCATTGTATTTTAAACAAACTAGCTTTCAAAGAAGGACACTTAAGCCCACGCATTTGTTTAAATATATAAATAATATATGTAGGTTATTTAGAAAATGTATAACACTGTGTTTGTGTATGTATGTGTGTGTATTTTGTTAACTTTCACACATTTTTATTCCATGCATCAAGTGTGTAAGGACGTGCCATATTTCACGTTCTTCTTCTTCTTGTTTTAAACCTTTCACAACAAGTTTGTTGAACGAACGAACAGGTTAATGATGTGGAAAATGAATGGCACGATTTTTTTTTTTTTTTTTTGTTATATTCACGACGACTAGTAAATCTTTGAATGACCTCAATTTAAGTGTGTTGGTATTCCTCCATTTTTGCTGTGCAAATTTCTCTTGTTGTTTCCGCGGTTGGTTATGAACATCTTCTCGCCCTCTGCTGGTGATTGCCTCATGTAGAGCGTTACTTTGGTCGAAAAGAAAAACTATGTTAAAAATTCATTAACACAATGTGGATCCTAATGATGTATTATGCTTGATTTATTATGGGTTGGATGTTTCGTTTGCTTCGTTCTTCAGCATTTAACGCTGCCATGCCTAGGTTTACTGTGAAAATATGTTATGTAATTTAAATCATTAAGCTTCAGCCACTCAAGGGATACTAACAATGTTTAAACAAATGGGTGATGACATTTGGGTGCAAAACTAAGGTAAAATCAATAAGTATCCACGTGCTGGGCGAGAGTATTAAAGCCTGATATGTATTTCAGATAACATAAAATAAAGATAATATTTTAGCTAAAGATTTCCCATTATTATTTCATATCTTCGTGGGCCGATAATGAATAAAACCGTTATCTTTACCTTTTTTGGCAATTTTACGAAAACCGTTTACTATAGTATGGGCAGAATTGTATATTTTTTATTTTTATTGCATCCCCAGAACGTTACCTAATTGCCAGTACTTATTTTATAACCGTCTGTTCATTTTATGTTTTTTCCTTGGTAACTTTCCTCTTTCTTGTTGGCCAAATAGTGATTTGAATAATTTTCCAAAGTAATTTATTCACTGTTGTTTAAAGTTTTCGTTACCTTAAATTTACTTAGAAACTTTCCCAAAATGTTGTTTTCCACGTGGAATTTATTTTACAAATAAGCTTTGGAATGCTCTTGGAAGATTACAATTTCGCACATAATGGTAAATTATAATTGGTACATAAATTAGGAACACAAGTTACGTCTTGACTTGTGTCAGTGATGTGATATTAATAAAATTTATTATCAGCAATTCGTTGTTATGTGTTGAGAGAAGAAATACATGAAATGTAGAACAATATTTAAAATACCTGTGCTGGACAGTATAAAAGATGTTGTGTAAAATTATCTCTACACAAATTTTTATAATTTATCTAAAATTATGGAAATAGTTTTGTTTTAGGGGTCGATTACACTGTGATCACAAATTTTTGGACAGAGATAATTCCTTTTGGAGATGAAAGCTCTCGGTGAGTATATTAAGAATCCTAAAGGACAGATCCGCCGTGAGTCGAACTTACGCGTTATGGCGTGATGCATTTTTTGCTAGAGACCCTGAAAGACACCAGGAATTGGTGTTATATCTTTGTTCACTCTTCTTTTAGCTTATTATTGAGGCGACATGTCTGCAGTTAAATCGAATGAGTATTATTTTCGTAGAGTCGAAGCTTCTAACTCGCTTCCTTCAATGTCCTTAAAAGCCGCTATAAAAGTACCACAATATGACGTTTTTCAGCTTCGAAATGTTCAGATCCGCCGTGAGTCGAACTTACGCGTTATGGCGTGATGCATTTTTTGCTAGAGACCCTGAAAGACACCAGGAATTGGTGTTATATCTTTGTTCACTCTTCTTTTAGCTTATTATTGAGGCGACATGTCTGCAGTTAAATCGAATGAGTATTATTTTCGTAGAGTCGAAGCTTCTAACTCGCTTCCTTCAATGTCCTTAAAAGCCGCTATAAAAGTACCACAATATGACGTTTTTCAGCTTCGAAATGTTCTGCAAAAATGTCGCTCAGAAAATTTTAAGTACGGCTCTCATTGACAACTAATCGATTTTGTCCCGTTTTCGTTGTCGTTTTGTGCATTTCCCCTGTTTTTGTTCAGAAAAAGACTATGGGCCTGTTTATGTATGTCGATAAGAAAACGAATGCGGAAGAAAAACTACCAAATTTGAGTGTGTATTTCAAATTTGTTTTTTGTTTTGAAGCAAAAGCAAATGAAATAATATTTCAAAAACTAAAGTTTGGGTGTCTTTCATGCGCACACATTTTCGTTTCGAAATACATAAACTGGGGGTATATTTCGTTTTTTATCACCAATATTTTTGAAAATTTAACATAGCTGAAGCCAAGGTTTACCCTTTTAGAACACGCGACTTGTGATTATATATTATACAAATTAAATATTTTTGGATAAAATGAAATGTTTTTGGACGTGACAAAAAATATTGGCCTTAAAAGATAATATGCGTGGAAGATGTGGCTATATTTATGTCAAAAAATGGGTAAAAATGGGTTGAAGCCACCATGTCTTTTTTTGTTTTCTCTCGATTTGTGAGTAAACCACACTTCTCTCGATTTTCCTGTCAAAGTAAAAGTAGAAGCAAACTAAATAAGGATCATCTCACTTATGTATTACTTTTCAAAATTTGAACTGCTTCTACCATTAAATGATGCTGACATTTTGAAGCCAGATTTACAGTGTTTTTTGAAATTTTCTTCTAAATTCATTCCGCAAACAGGTTTTTCAAAAAATCATATATAGGATTGTAGTACTTGCGATTCTGAGTTATTTGATACGTATATTTTGAATGTAGTTTGCACAGCTTCATAGAAATCTGCATCCAAATGCGGAAATTTTATGTGAACATTTTTCTAAAAATCATATTTTTCGGGTCTAACATTTGCAATTATCTCTAGAATACCTCGTACTCCATTGCACATTTTAGTTTTTTACGTTCCGGATCCAATAAATCATTACTAGTGAAAATCCATCTACTAAAACGCGAGTTACGAGAAATTCCAAAGTAGAAAAATCACCTAAAATTGTTTTTGAAAATATCGCGTATTTTATCGCGATTTCTGCGGATCGTTTCCACTGCAATGAAAAAACTAGTGCAGCATCTTCGTTTTAGCGGAAACAGAGATTTGAAAACTTCACTGATAAGGAATCTACATTAATTTTATCCCAAAATATAATGTGTGATGCTACATCCACGGTTCTTAATTGATCGCCTTGAAATAGATATATATCGATGTAGATTTTTATGGTGAACACTGAAATCGGATGCGGACAAAAATTGTATGCACTTTGCGCAAATTAGCGATATTTTATAGGTTTTTTAATGCTAAGATGCAGCCGATGCTACATCTTAGAGTCCAAATTATATTTCGAAAAATATATACAACTTAATAGATATGCCCTTGCTGTACATGAAAATCACATGCGGACAAATTGATTTTGATAATTACGCGATTTACACGTATTTTAAAATGCATATAAATTAAAATGTGTTATTTGACCTCTATTTCCATTTCAGAAGCTTTGAGATATATCCTCATCAACCCAATTACCTTCCCTAATGGGAAAGCTTTAATATGAATGTCAATAAAGCAAAATCCGTCTATTTTATTGGGAGATTTAAGCAAAATGAAGGAAGTATTTCTACAGATTTTTACAATATTTTCTATTACATAATGCATGTGAAAAAATATTTTTTCAAACAAAAAAATATTTTTTTGACCAAAATATGTGCTTATTTTGGCTGTAACATCGAAATTATAACACCAATCTGTATGATTGTAGTCTCATTTGATTCGCCGTGAAGTTTTGATCCACAACAAATTTTTATGTAATTTTATAACCACTAAATGGGCCTTAATTTTGATAAAAGTTGACTTATATTCAATAATTTATCAATTTTATGTACATTCCGCGAATTCTGTGTAACATTTTGCAGGTATTATGCAATATACTCGCTGAAGTCACTTCGAGGGAACTTTTTTATAACAATTGTGCTCATTAAAATAATTAGCGTTTTTATAATATTTTCTTTCTTAAAAAGCGAAATAAACGCGCCATAACTTTTGTCCGCAACAACCAAAAATTGGCTCGCGACCAGATTCTTACTGGGATTTTTTTTCTTAACCTACATATCAAAAATCGTTGATGTAGCGCGAAAAAAATTTATCCTTTTTTTCTGAAATGGAATATGAAATAATTGACAATATTCCTGATATACACTTTCATACGGGCAAAATGTGCCTCATCGAAATAATGGTTTTAGACCCAAGTATGTTTGAACGAAATGTGTTTCAGACAATTTGGAGTCGATTGAGCAATGTCCGTCCTTCTGTCTGCCTGGCTGGCTGGAGCGCACGATAACTCTCGAACGGATCAACCGATTCGGTCCAAAATTTGGCTTTCGTAATATTTTGTCCAAACTTAATTTAAGTTCGAAGGTGGGTTATATCGGTCCACTCCTTCCGGTACCTCCCCCACAAAAGTTCGAAAATGTTCGGAAAATTTGTGCGCACAATAACTCTTGAAGGGAGTGACCGATTTGGTTCATACTTTGCACATCGTGAAATTTCTACCAGTCTTAGATGAGGTTCCAATACGGACTCCATCGGTCCACACCTTCGGGTACCTCCCACACAAAATTTCGGAAATGTTCAGTTTAGGTCCTGCTTTCGAATCGCTTTGATTTTTGTTGTAGCAACTTGTATTCACTGCCCCCATATGACGGTACAAGTTTTATCTGGGGCGAGTCCATACTTCCTGAGAAAATAGCCTGAAAGTTGAAAGAAAAAACACCTATGACACCATCTGTAGTGGTTGGAACGCAATATTACCCTTGAACGGATCTACCGATTCGGTCCAAAATTTAGCCTTCGTTATATTTTGTCGAAACTAAGTTTAAGTTCGAAGATGGGTTATATCGGTCCACTCGTTCAGGTACCTCCCCCACAAAAATTCAAAAATGTTCGGAAAAATGTGGCCACGATAACATTTGAAGGAAGTGACCGATTTGGTTCATACTTTATACATCCTAATATATTTACCAGATATAGATCAGCTTTGAATATGGACTATATTTGTCCACTCCTTCGAGTACCTCACACACAAAATTTTGGATAAAATCACTTTAAGACCTGCTCTTGAATCACTTTGATTTTTGTTGAAGCAAATTGCATTCGCTGCCTCAATTACGACAGTAAAAGTTTTTTCTGGGGCAAGTTCATACTTCTTGAGAAAGCAGTCCGAAAGGTGTAAAAAACCCCTATGCCACCATATGTAGTGGCTTGAACCGAATACTGCGTTCGTCCACACTTTGGATATCGTAATATTTCTTCGAATATTAAATGAAATTCGAAGGTGGTGCTTATAGGTCCACTTCTTCCGGTACCTTCCCCAAAAAAGTTCGAAAATATTCGCAATATCTCACAAATGGAGCAACCGATTTGGTCCAAACTTTGGATATGGAAATATTTTGTCCAAACTTAGTTCATGTTCAAATTTAGGTCAATCCTTGGGGTACCAACCACACAAATGTTCAACATTTTTGTTTGGTAAGGGTCAGTTCGAGAATCCTTTGGATATTTTTACCAGGGGGTTTCCTAGTGACTCTGTTTACAGCGATATTATGTTTTTCGTTCGCTAGTATGGTACAAAAATTCTATCTGTCGATATACCCCGCAAATTTTTGAGCTTGAATCCAATCCATATTTTTGTCGGTTCATACCCCCCAAAATACATAAGCTTTTTTACTTGTTATAAATATGCTTACAGACATATGTACATACAGTGCAGGAACGTACGCAGGATTTCATTTCGGTGCAGGCCCACCTTGACCAAAAATCAAGAAAGTTAAAAAATTAGTGTTACGTTACGTAAAGCTATTTTAAAGGTTTTTACTTGATTTTATAAGCAATATTGACACAAGTTATATAAATTCAATAGAGAGAGAGTTCATAATATTTTAGATACAATTTTGAAATTTGGAACAGAATATAATATAATAAGAGAATTGACGCAATAACTAAAAAATCTTTCAAATAAATATTACCCATATAGGTTTATTTGTCATTTTGGGTTCTAATTCAAGCAGAGAATTGCTAATAAAGGTCCACGGAGAACCTCCATGCAGAAAGTGGTCAAAATAGATCCACGTTTCGATACAGGGATTGCATTCGCAAATATGTCGAATAGAAATATACAGTGTTTAATGTGGTGGATGATATAAACAGTTCGGCACGAAAACTTACTAACTGCAGTCCCATTAAAAAAATTTTGTATTTTCGCCTTATTAAGTTTTCAATTGAGAATATATAGTATCTCAAAAACCTTTTAATGTTATTTGTATACCATCAATATATTAATTGAAATAAATAATATTATGTTATAGTTATTATTATATTATAATACCAGCAAAATGCCCGCTACTTCGTAAGCGGAAAAGGAATAATATACAAATAAACAATATTTAATATGGAGAACACTGAACATTTTGATGTACTACTAATTGAATTGATATTTCATTTTTTTCAAGTACTGCTCGTATACGTTTTGTTCGATTTTCCAAAAAAGTCCTCTACACTTCAACAGCGGCCTACATTTTAAATTCCAGTCCATGTTTTATTAGAACGGTATGGGTATTTTGAAAATTTTATCCACATTTTCCAACTGAATTTTGGAATTTGTGATATCAAAATGTAGAAAACCATTATTCAGAAGATGTTACACTATATAACAGTTAATCTTTGAGACATTTTATTTTAGGCCTGTTTTCTAAGGATGTAAAAACCTTCTTGTAAACATTAGCCGCATAGATCTACATTTTCAAATGAACTTACTATAACGTTTAGAGTAGACAACAAAGATAAAAACAATTTTTTATTAATTTTCTCGTTTAGAGTTAAGCTTGATGATCGGAAATTATTTGCAAGTGAAAAAGGAAAGCCAAGGACTCGAACCCACATAGTCACCAAATTACGTTACCTGGTTTCACTGGTGCTAAAGCAGATCTTCGGACGTATCGACTATGTAGTGGCTTCTCTGTCCTAGAACTTTTCGTTTTTTCAAATGCAAATGTGTTTTACACATTTACGCGGATATTTGGCCGCTGAAATGTATTTTCTTCACGACAAACGCTTTTTTGCGCTGCCTTTGAAGTTATGAGTTTTGGCTTTGAACGCTAACACGCCGTGGCAACATTTTTTGATATGTTTTCAAGGACGTGGGTTCAAATCCCAACCACCAGTGAAACCAGGTACACTTATACACGTACACTTATTGTACGTATATCCACAACCACATCCATATCTCAACCCTACACACCAACAGCGGCTATAATACCAAATTCCACCTCTATTCATAATACCATTAATACTTTTCGTATGAAAGTACGAAAGTTTGCGAAAAAACTATCTCCAACAGTAATTGCGAATTTCAGGATTCCACCTCTATCCGTCCACCGAAATCTAAATTGTACCCAATTTAGTACCATTTAGTACTTTCCGTACCCATAAGTTGGAATTTCCAAGACTACCTCAATCCGACACTCCAACAGTAATGTTAATTCCAAATTTTAGGATTCTAGCTCTACTCGTTTACCCATAAGCAAGAATTTCCACAAATACTTCAATCCTACACTCCAAAGGTAATCTTAATTTCAAATTTCAGGATTCCAGCTCTATTCGTTCACTCAAATCCAAATTGTATCAAATTTAGTACCATGTCGTACAATTAAGTAGGAATTTTCAAAACTTCCTCAATGCTACACTCCAACAGTAACCCTAATTCCAAATTTCAGGTTTCCTGCTCTATCCAATCACTCAAATCCCAAATGTACCAAATTTAGTACCTTAGTACTTTTCGTACACATAAGTACGAATTTCAAAAACCACCCCCATATCTCAATCCTACACTTCAACAGTAACTCTAATTCCAAATTTCAGGTTTCGAACTTTATCTAATCAACCAAATCCCACTGTACTAAATTTAGTACCATTTAGTACTTTTTGTACACATGAATACACATTTCCAAAACAACCTCCTTATATCAACCCTACTTCTAAACCTTGATTTTTCATTCCAAATTCTAAGCTAGCTTCTAGCTTCAGCCGTTTCGTCCGGGCGTAATGAGTCATAAAGTCAGTCAGTGAGTCAATCACTTTACTCTTTTATTAATATAGAAAATTGTTCTACAAACATCCCAGGCAGGACAGGCAGTTTGTGGTGATTGTTTTATTTCTATGGTATCAAATCCCAGCAAAAAGCGGCGCATCCATGGAGTAGGAGGAACACTATGTGGACGGCAAGCTGTTAATTTACTTACTTACTTACTTAGCTGGCCCATTACAGAACATTTGTTCCATAGACCGAACTAAGAAAAGATCTCCAATCCTCTCTGTTTTTCGCTTCGCTTTTTGGAATACCGCGCCTTTTCATTTCTTCATCCACTTGTATGCTCCATCGAAGCTTAGGCCTGTCGATTCTGCGTGCACCGCCATGTGGCATGTATTTATACGCCTTTTTAGCGGGTTCATAATCGCTCATTCTTATGATATAGCCTAGCCAACGAAATCATTGCATCTCGATACGTTTAACTATATTCATGTCTTTGTATAGCTGATATAGCTAGTGGTTCTACGACGTCGATATTCGCCGTCAACGCAATTCGGCCCGTAGATCTTTCGAAGAATTTTCCTCTCAAACACACCAAGCACTGCCTTATCTGCTTGCGCAAGTACCCATGCTTCGGAGCCATACATTAGCACGGGTAGTATCAGTGTTTTGTATAGTGTTATTTTTGTTTGACGAGATGTGGTTTTGTTTTTAAATTGCTGGCCAATACAATTCTTCTTCTTATTTCACTACTGATGTTGTTTGTTGTGTTTATGGCAGTGCCGAGGTAGACGAAGTCTTTAACTACCTCAAAATTATAGGTACCAACTTTCACAGTTGGTCCGAGCTCTATGGACGCTTTGCGCGTCGACCCACTTTCGCAGATTCTGCTTCGACCTTCCTAAAGGTATCAGTTATATAAGCAAGTAACATGTGGCTATTGGTGTAAATTGTGCCATTTCTTTTGACATTTGCATCTCGTATTACCTTTTCCAGCAAAATGTTGAATAGGTCTCACGAAAGGCCGTCTCCTTGTCTGAAACCTCTTTTGGTACTGAACTGTTCGGAGAGGTTCTTTCCAATTTTAACTGTGGACCTAGTATCAGTTAAAGTCATCTTACAAAGCCGAATGAGCTTTGCGGGGATACCAAATTCAGACATTGCATGGAATACCTTTGATCGGAGGGGACTGTCGAATGCTGCTTTATAATCGACACAAAGGTGATATGTGTCGATCTGCATCTCTTGGGTCTTCTCCAGGATTTGCCGCAGGGTAAATATCTGGTCAATGGTGGACTTGCCAGGTCTAAAGCCGCATTGGTATGGTCCAATTATCTCGTTGACCATAGGCTTTAGTCGTTCGCACAATATCCCTGACACGATCTTGTAGGCAATAGGGAGTAGACTTATGCCCCTATAGTTAGTGCATACAGTCTTATCTCCCTTCTTGTGGATGGGGCACAGGATACTCAGGTTCCAATCGTCGGGTACTCGTTCTTCCTGCCAGATGGTGCTAACTAGCTGATGCGTACACCTTATCAGCGTGTCGCCTCCGGTTTTGAACAGCTCGGCTGGTAAGCCATCGGCTCCTGCAGCCTTATTATTCTTCAGCCTATTTATTGCTGTCTTTACCTCATCTTGGCTGGGCGGTATACATTCAATACCATCTTGGATGGTATTGGATACCAACAGTTTTGAAAAATGTTCTTTCCATATCCTGAGTACACTATCTGTATCAGTTACCAAATTACCTTGCTGGTCTCTACAGGAGGATGTGCCTGTACCAAAGCCATCAGTTTGATGCTTGACTCTTTGGTAGAACTTTCGGACTTCATTCTGGCTCCTGTACATCTCGATTTTTTCACACTCCCGCTTTTCCATCTCTCTCTTTTTCCTGCGGAAAAGACGTTTCTCCTCTCTCCTTTTCTCCCTGTATCTCTCTCGTGCGCTACGCGTTGCTACGGATTGTAAAGTAGCCCTATATGCCGCATTTTTCTCTTCGGTGGCAGCACGACGCTCCTGATCATACCATGGATTCCTTGGTGGAGGCCTCTGGTATCCAAGTATGGATTTTGCTGCTGTTTGCATGGAGTGGGCAATGCTTTGCCATTGCGCTGATATGTTATCGGGATGAGGAGTGCTTTGATTAAGCAATTGGGCTAGTTGAGTGGAATATGCTGTTGCTATCTGTTGTGATTGCAGCTTACCGATGTCTAACTTTCGTGTTGTGTCTGTTCGTACTTTGTTTGCTACGTTTAAGCGGGTGCGTACCTTTGCTGCAACAAGGTAGTGGTCCGAATCAATGTTTGCGCCTCGGAACGATCGTACATCCAGCACGCTCGATGAATGTCTTCCATCTATCACAACATGATCAATTTGATTTCTTGTTTTCTGATGTGGAGACAGCCAGGTGCCCTTATGAATATCGAGATGATTAAATCTGGTACTGCTAACTACCATGTTTTTTGCAGCTGCAAATTCTATCAGCCCCATACCATTGTCAGATGTTTCACAGTGGAGACTGAATTTCCCGACTTTTCAAGTACGTCTGCCAATGCGAAGACTGCACCTTCTCTATAAAGAGTGCGAACATTTCAGGTGCAGATTCGCAGATCATGGACGGGATTCGTCAACTTTAGAGGGGTTTGTTTTTCTTTTCTTTCGTTTTTTCATAGTAGGCTGTTTTTTGTAGGGGAGGGTTACTAACCCGACGCCCAAACCCAAGTTTTTAACGTTCTTATGAGTGAACGCGCGGCACATGTTAGCTCACTACCTTTTACGGATGTTAAAGGCAGTTCCCCAGGTGACACCACGGGGAGGTCAGTGTCCACTTGAGATGAAAGAGGGACCAAGATAAATCCTGGGCTTTGCCATGTTAAAACCGGTCAGGACCGTTCCTTGGTATCTTCCATCCCCTACGTCACCCGTTAATTTATGATATGGAAAGAGAATTATTTTTGTCATCAAATAATTTTTGTAAACAGCCTTCGATTGTTAAATTAAATCTTATCCGCCAAACTTCTTGTTTGTCAAATCAGCGGACTTCTTGCAAAGTTTTGCATATTGTTGTTCGATAACATTTTGCAAACTTTTAGCTTCGAGAGAGTAAAATTAGTGGAGAGAAGTTACTGAGAACTTGCTGATTACTTGCAAGTAATTTTTACTTGCGAAGTTATCGTAACGACCTCAAATTATAAAACTCGCATTATTAGAAGTGGAAAAAATCGAATTTTTGCGAAAAAAAAACTGCCCAAAGTACCTGTAGAGCATCGGTTAAATGTACATATAAATATTGGAGAATATTGTTAGTGGAATATTTGCTAGTATTTGTATAAATTTTTTTTTATTGTTTATACAGTTCCACTTATTCTCTCTTGCGCCTTATTGACTGTCATTATTACTTTTTTGTACATATTCTTTTGTTTTCTAATGCAGTGAATGATTTCTTATTTTTCTAATTTCTTTTAGGATGCTGTGTCTATCATAGGCGGTGCGATTGGGGCAATGCGTATTCCCGAAAAATGGCTTCCCGGTTTGGTTGATTTCTATTTGAATTCACACAATATAATGCATGTTTTAGTTGTTATTGCCGTATACTCCATGCATATGGTAAGTTTCAGACGAATGTATTGCTATACAATTTTTGTTATATTTTATTTATTTTCATTTAAAACAATTTTAAATTTTATGGCAAAAATCTGTATTTTTAGACTTTTTTATATTTTTAACGCATTATTTCCATTTCTTTCAGGCTACCATTAAAGATTTCGAATGGATGTCGAACACAAATTGTGAGGCCTTTACAAATGTATCCAGTAAAGTACTGGAATCTACATTAAACACCAATATAGAGCTATGACCATTTGATTTGAGTACTTTGTTGAATTATTATAATCGTTTTATGTTTTTATTAAGTTTTAATAGTTGAAAATATCGTCAAATGACAACACACCAGAAGCAACAACAAGAATAAAAACAACGTTATGATTATAAACAATAATCATAAAAAATAAACAAAAACAAATAAAAAATAGAAAACGAATAAATTATTTTGGGGTAATGGACATTTTTTGAAATTTTCAAAAAAGACACATAATAAAATTAAATTAATTCCTCAAAGTAAAAAAAATCGTTACGAAAATTCCAAAAAAAAATTAGAAAAACGATAAAAAAAAGAAATAAGTTAACAAAAAATTTGTTTAGACAAATATTAGAAGAAATTATTAAAGCTTATATATAATAATAACAATTATTTACTATTACTTTATTCTTCCTCTTGCTCCAAGAAACTTTAGACATTTTGAAAGTTTAGAAGAAAAACGAAAAACAAAACACACAGGAAATCTTAAGAATAATATTTTAATTTTCACTACTTTTTACACTAAAACCTTCGAATGGAAATCAGCATCACAGAATTAAAAAAATCAATAATGTAATAATAAATATCTGTTTTACAATGGCAACCTTAACAAGTGTTTTTGGGCAATACGTCATTTATTTGATAGACATTCAGTGCATTTGACAACATATGTAAATGACGGATTTAGTAAACCCAGCTTGATGTAAATGTAGCTTAAGGGAAGTGTCCATTTTTGTTAAAAGTTATGTATGCGTTGACTTCAAAAATTCATACACATATTTTAAATATTATTTCATTGCCCACTCTTTGGGTTGTATTTTATAAATTTGATTATAAAAAGTTTTGTATTTTAAATGAAATTGTTCAAATTTTATAAATGTGACACTATTTTTTATATCTTTTTTCAAACTCAAATTCTGTGATATCGGTTTCCAATAAATACAAAAAATATATACACAATTGAAACAAAAACAATTTTCTATTTTATTTGCACTAATATTTTTCTTAGGAAATACTTAACTTAATTTCTCACACTCCGAAATTCTTTGAATACAAAAATCCCAACACAAATAAATGACAAAGATGTCTTCAAAGAACAAAAACTTTCCAAATTCTAAAATACAACAAAAAAACAAAAAAACAACTAATAACAGTAACACAAAAAACAACAACATAACAAATTCTCTTCGACTGTGGTACTAAATATTAAGCTAAATACAACAAGAACAACAAAAACATAAGCAAATAACAAAATAAATTTGAAAATTAAAAAAGTAAATAAACACATATTTAAGAAAATCAATATTTTAGATTTAGAGAACCGAAACAAAAATAAAAACAACAACAAGAACATTATACTAAAATAGTAAATACACTTATAGACAACATTTGTAGAGTTTTCCAAGTAAACAGAAAATAAATTACTGAATATAAATAATTTTAGTAAAATTCAATTTAAAAGCAAACAGAAGAAAAAAAAACTACAAAAGCAACCAACCAAATACTCGTAGTTATTAAAATTAAAACAATATTTATTAACAATTGTAAACAATACTATTAAAAATTATTAATTATATATAGAGTCTATATATACATAGAACGAATGTTAAAAATTGTTATAACAAGCGAATACTATAAACAAACTAAAAATTTAAAATATGAAAATGAAGAATTCATTATTATTCCCTATACCGTTATACACCCCATTAGCCCAGACAGTTGTTTTAGAAAATGTAATTTTCGTTTAATTTTCCAATAGAAAAGACTTTTCAAAGTTCATCGTAGATGGCTTTTCCTATAGAAATGTTCATCGTAGATGACTTTTCCTATAGAACAGCTCATCGGAGATGACTTTTCCTATAGGAAAGTTCATCGGAGATTACATTTCCTATAGAAAAGTTCATCGGAGATGACTTTTACTACAAAAAACTTAATCGGATATGACTTTTCCTATAGTAAAAATTCATCTGAGATGACTTTTCCTTTTGAAAAGTTCACCGGAGATGACTTTTCCTGTAGAAAAGTTCATCGGAGATGACTGTTCCTATAGAAAATTTCATCGGAGATGACTTTTCCCGTAGAAAAATTAATCAGCGATTACTTTTCTTGTAGAAAAGTTCATCGTGAATGACTTTTCCCATAGAAAACTTAATCGGAGATGACTTTTCCCTATAGAAAAGTTCATCGGAGATGACTTTTCCTATAGAAAAGTTCATCGGAGAAGACTTTTCCCTATAGAAAAGTTCATCGGAGAAGACTTTTCCCTATAGAAAAGTTCATCGGAGATGACTTTTCCCTATAGAAAAGTTCATCGGAGATGACTTTTCCCTATAGAAAAGTTCATCGGAGATGACTTTTCCTATAGAAAAGTTGATCAAAGATGACTTTTGCTATAGAAAAATTCATCGGAGATGACTTTTCCTATAGAAAAGTCTATCGAAGATGACTTTTCCTATAGAAAAGTTCATCGTTGACTTTTCCTATAGAAAAGTTCATCCGTGATTACTTTTCCTATAAAAAAGTTCATCGGAGATGACTTTTCCTTTAGAAAAGTTCATCGGAGATGACTTTTCCTATAGAAAAGTTCATCGGAGATGACTTTTCCTATAGAAAAGTTCATCGGAGATGACTTTTCCTATAGAAAAGTTCATCGGAGATGACTTTTCCTATAGAAAAGTTCATCGGAGATGACTTTTCCTATAGAAAAGTTCATCGGAGATGACTTTTCCTATAGAAAAGTTCATCGGAGATGACTTTTCCTATAGAAAAGTTCATCGGAGATGACTTTTCCTATAGAAAAGTTCATCGGAGATGACTTTTCCTATAGAAAAGTTCATCGGAGATGACTTTTCCTATAGAAAAGTTCATCGGAGATGACTTTTCCTATAGAAAAGTTCATCGGAGATGACTTTTCCTATAGAAAAGTTCATCGGAGATGACTTTTCCTATAGAAAAGTTCATCGGAGATGACTTTTCCTATAGAAAAGTTCATCGGAGATGACTTTTCCTATAGAAAAGTTCATCGGAGATGACTTTTCCTATAGAAAAGTTCATCGGAGATGACTTTTCCTATAGAAAAGTTCATCGGAGATGACTTTTCCTATAGAAAAGTTCATCGGAGATGACTTTTCCTATAGAAAAGTTCATCGGAGATGACTTTTCCTATAGAAAAGTTCATCGGAGATGACTTTTCCTATAGAAAAGTTCATCGGAGATGACTTTTCCTATAGAAAAGTTCATCGGAGATGACTTTTCCTATAGAAAAGTTCATCGGAGATGATTTTTCTTATAGAAAAGTCATCGGAGATGACTTTTCTTATAGAAAAGTTTATCGGAGATGACTTTTCCTATAGAAAAGTTTATCGGAGATGACTTTTCCTATAGAAAAGTTCATCGGAGATGACTTTTCCTATAGAAAAGTTCATCGGAGATGACTTTTCCTATAGAAAAGTTCATCGGAGATGACTTTTCCTATAGAAAAGTTCATCGGAGATGACTTTTCCTATAGAAAAGTTCATCGGAGATGACTTTTCCTATAGAAAAGTTCATCGGAGATGACTTTTCCTATAGAAAAGTTCATCGGAGATGACTTTTCCTATAGAAAAGTTCATCGGAGATGACTTTTCCTATAGAAAAGTTCATCGGAGATGACTTTTCCTATAGAAAAGTTCATCGGAGATGACTTTTCCTATAGAAAAGTTCATCGGAGATGACTTTTCCTATAGAAAAGTTCATCGGAGATGACTTTTCCTATAGAAAAGTTCATCGGAGATGACTTTTCCTATAGAAAAGTTCATCGGAGATGACTTTTCCTATAGAAAAGTTCATCGGAGATGACTTTTCCTTTAGAAAAGTTCATCGGAGATGACTTTTCCTATAGAAAAGTTCATCGGAGATGACTTTTCCTATAGAAAAGTTCATCGGAGATGACTTTTCCTATAGAAAAGTTCATCGGAGATGACTTTTCCTATAGAAAAGTTCATCGGAGATGACTTTTCCTATAGAAAAGTTCATCGGAGATGACTTTTCCTATAGAAAAGTTCATCGGAGATGACTTTTCCTATAGAAAAGTTCATCGGAGATGACTTTTCCTATAGAAAAGTTCATCGGAGATGACTTTTCCTATAGAAAAGTTCATCGGAGATGACTTTTCCTATAGAAAAGTTCATCGGAGATGACTTTTCCTATAGAAAAGTTCATCGGAGATGACTTTTCCTATAGAAAAGTTCATCGGAGATGACTTTTCCTATAGAAAAGTTCATCGGAGATGACTTTTCCTATAGAAAAGTTCATCGGAGATGACTTTTCCTATAGAAAAGTTCATCGGAGATGACTTTTCCTATAGAAAAGTTCATCGGAGATGACTTTTCCTATAGAAAAGTTCATCGGAGATGACTTTTCCTATAGAAAAGTTCATCGGAGATGACTTTTCCTATAGAAAAGTTCATCGGAGATGACTTTTCCTATAGAAAAGTTCATCGGAGATGACTTTTCCTATAGAAAAGTTCATCATATGTCACTTTTCCTATTGAAGAGTTCATCGTAAATAATTTTTCCTATAGAAAAGGTCATCGTAAAGATTTCTTATTGAAAAGTTCATCGCAGATGACTTTTCCTTTTGAAAAGTTCGTCGTAGATGACTTTTCTTATTGAAAGTTTCAGCTTATTGAAAAGTTCATCGCAGATGACTTTTCCTTTTGAAAAGTTCGTCGTAGATGACTTTTCCTATTGTAAATTTTAGCATAGATGACTTTTCTTATTGAAATGTTCAGCTTAGATGACTATTCCTATCGAAGAGTTCAGCGTATATGACTTTTCCTATGGAAACCTACATCGTAGATGACTTTTCCTATGGAAACCTACATCGTAGATGACTTTTCCTATGGAAAAGTTCATCGTAGATGACTTTTCCTATGGAAAAGTTCATCGTAGATGACTTTTCCTATAGAAATGTTCATCGTATGACTTTTCTTATAGAAATGTTCATAGTAGATGTCCTCAATTTTTTGGCGCTATTTAGATGGTTTTACCAGTGTTGGTAATTTAGCCATCAAATAATGCTTTACCCAGTTTTACTCCTAAAGTGTGCTAACGTCACACGGAATTACAATTTTTAGGTTAATATCATGGTGGAATAAGAAGGTGTTACATCAAATCATGTCAAACGTCAAATTTGCTCACAATAATGCATTACTGCGAATTGCTTGTTTACATTTTCTATGTGATTTTATTCACAATAACGCATTTTGACAACTGGTATGAAGATCAGCTGTTTTTGGCGCTACACCTTATTATTACATCATGGTTAATATAGATGGCAACATTAGTAAATGCGAATAAATAACTCCATTTGTTAAATCATATGATCTGTGGCGTCTATCAAAAATTTTACGCCGAGTGGAACACTAATAAAACCAACTATTTTTCTATAAACATATTTTTGTTCCACTGTAAAGGAAGTGGAATCAAGTTGGTAATTTTGTGGTTGCCGTTTGGGATAATGGGTTTCACTATTTTGCGCTATGTTCATTGTTTTACGAGCTTTGTCAATTTATCTTTAAAATAGTGTGATAATCCTTGTTACGCCTAAAAGTATGCTAAAGTCGTTCGTAATAACGATTGTTTAGGTTAATGTAGGTGGAAAATGGCGATTGGGCGGTGTATAAGGTATACATATGTTCGGATATGACAGATTGTTGTTAATTTTAAATGAATAAAAAACAATTGTATAAATGAAACAAAACACCTTTCATTAATAACCAAATTATATATTAAATAAACGAAATTAACCACTATAGAATGACAACAATGGAAATGAACATGAATTGAAAGAAATTCCCCATTTTGTAAAATTAAAAAAATATCTAAAAAAATTTAGGATCCAATATAAGATTATATAAAGAAAATTAACAAACTATAAAAAAAAAATCTTCAAAGCGCAATTACTGCTAAATTTCTAATGAAATCTGTTTCTGCTTCATTATTAAGCCATTACAAAAAGTATATGAAAATAATAATTATTATTACTTATTTATCTATACTTAATTAAAGGAAACAAAAAAGTAATTATTATTTTTTCTTTTTTTAAATAATGCAAGCAAATCACAACACAACCAAAACAAAAACTACTACTAAATCAATTTATTTTTACTTAATCAAGCCTATTTCAATTTAGATCAATTATTAATTATAATACGATAATAGCAATTATATCTAATACTACCAAAAGCTAAAACCAAAAACAAAAATACTATTACTACATACGTATTTCTTACATTATACCTCATTAGTTGTAAGTATATAAAAAATATACAAACTCTCACACACACTCAGACACTGTAATAAACATGTTGTTTTACATAACACTAATATATAGTTGCATACATATGTACATACTTATGTGCAATAATAATAATATGACTTTAGGATTCATGAAATATATATACTGTATGTAAAATTTCGATGGCCTCATGAGGCATTTACATTATTTTTCAATTATTTTAATTTGATTTAAGAAACTTCTAAAAATTACAAATATTATACAAATTCCAATTGGAAATACCAGGCTCAACAAACCCGATTTAAATACCAATATTTTAAAAGTACTAATTAACGATGATTGATATTCAGTTTCACAAGATTTCATAAAGAAACAAATACTACATGATAAAATTTGCCACACTTAAAATTCCTTCCTTAACTTTTTTTGTTCTTTATTTATTCACATAACATTCTTTAAGACACAAACAATCTATGACACCGAGGCTAAATACAAAAACCACTCAATTCAACTCTCTCTAAAGTGGAACAATTTAAAAGAAAAATTATTTAAATAAAAAGGTTCAAAATTATTTAAAGAGTTATAACACAAAAATAGATCCATATTTAATAAATTTAAATAAAAACAGAAACAAAATGGTAGCCACGTTACCAAAACAAATATAGCAGAAACTACAATATAAAAGATTTTAAACACAAACAAAGCGCAATAATATTTAAAATCCACAAACAAAAGTCAATAAAAATGAAGAAATTCTAATTAAGAAAATCATTTGAAAATGAAAATAATAAAAACAGCAAAATACAAATGACTTTTATTGCGACGTGCAACGTAAGTAAAGGGAATGGAATGCTGTATCTAAAAAAGTTCATGGAACATGATTTTTTGTACAAAACATGTAAAAAAGTCTTAGTCGGCTTTGCCGACAGAGATATACCCTCAGCCTATGTGAATCGAAACTTTCATCTACGGATCAAATGTATTTAGGGCCTTTTCTGACCCTGACTGACAAAAATGGAATGGAATGGAGGATTAGGATTAGACTTCAAATGTGTTGCGAAATAGGTACTTCAAATGTGTTGCGAAATAGGTACTTAAGGGAATGGACCGACATAGTCCATTATAAAAGTGGATCTTAGTAGTAGTAGATCTTGGGAGTCATACCTTTCCGATAGATATAGCTCCCACTAGTTTGGACAAAATATGACGAAGGTCTCATTTTGGACCAAATCGGTTGATCAGTTCGAGAGTTATTGTTGCTCTCCAGCGACTACATATGCAGCCATACAGGTTTTTTAAAACCTTTATGGCTGTTTTCTAAAGAAGTATGAACTTGCCATTGAAAAAACTTTTAACACGAATGCAAGTTGCTTCAACAAAAATCAAAGTGATTCGAGAGCAGGGCTTAAAGCGGACTTATCCGAAATTTTGTGTGAGAGATACCCGAAGGAGTGGACAAATATAGTCCTTATTCGATCCTGATCTATATCTGGTAGATATGTTAGGGTGTGTAAAGTATAGTCCAAATCATTTTTGAACTTTTGTAGGGGAGGTACCTGAAGGAGTGGACCGATATGGCTTATATTCAAACAAAAACTATGTTTGGACAAGATATTATGAAGGCCAAATTTTGGATCGATCGGGAGTTATCTTGCGCTCTAATCACTACACACGGTGTCATAGAGATTTTTTGCAACTTTCAGGCTATTTTCTCAGGAACTATGGACTTGCCCCTGATGAAACTTGTACCGTCGTATGCGGGGCAGCGAATACAAGTTGCTACAATAAAAATCAAAACGATTCGAGAGCATGGGCTGGATTCTCGTTCTATGAAAATTTGAAATGACAAATATTTACCTTATAAAATTTTTCATTTGACATTAATTTCCTTAAGCGCCTCATACACTATCAAATTTTGATGTCAACATTTGTAGTAGTATGTGTACATTTTTGAAAATATGAGAATGTGTGTGTGTATTTTATGGATTGAGAAAAATCAAAATAGGTTTGATTTTCAAAATGAAACGCAATCAATCCGATGAATATGGTTTATTTTCAAAATTGTCAAAAATAAATTTTGAAAAGAGAAAACATTGTGTTTGGAAAGAATTAAAAAAAAATTAAGTTCATTCGTTTTTTAGAGGAACATTTGAAGATTTCGGTTGCAGATTGAAGGCTGATTGAACGCTTTGGTACACACTTATCAAGCACACACGTACAGAAGGAGTTCATCGGATGGACAAGCCAATTTGATAGTGTATGGCCCGCTTTACAAGCATGTGCCCGCTACTTCGTTAGCGGAAGTGACACAATTATAAAGAAAATCTCAACATTTTTTTTTTTTAATAGAAATTATTTTTGTTGTTTCTGACCGATTTCTGAATTTAATACCCTAATTTTGTCTTCAACAGCATCTCATATATTCAACAATCCAAATCCAATCAGAGTTATCTTGCGCTCCAACCACTACACTCGGTGTCATAGGGTTTTTTGTACCTTTCAGGCTGTTTTCTTAGGAAGTATGCCCATGATAAAACGTATACCGTCGTATGGGAGTATTACAAAATCAAAGTGATTCAACAGCGGGTCCTAAACTGAACTTATCCGAAATTTTGTGTGGGAGGTACACGAAGGAGTGGACCGATAGAGTCCATATGGGAACCTCATCTATGCCTGGTAGAAGTTTCACGATGTGCAAAGTATGGACCAAATCGGTTACTCCCTTCAAGAGTTATCTTGCGCACAATTTTTCCGAACATTTTCGAACTTTTATGGGGGCGATACCTAAAGGAGTAGACCTATATGGCCCATCTTCGAACATAAACTATGTTTGGACAAAATATTACGAAAGCCAAATTTTGGACCAAATCGGCTCATCCGTTCGACAGTTATCGTGCGCACCAGCCAGACAGACAGACGGACGGACATTGCTCAATCGACTCCATATTGTCTGAAACACATTTCGTCCAAACATACTTAGGGTCTAAAACCATTATTTCGATGAGGCACATTTTGCCCGTATGAAAGTGTATATACCCTCGTTAGCATAAATGCTGAGGGTATAAAAATCATGTGGAAACAGTCCCACAAAATACATGTTTTCCATGGTATAAGTAAAGAGGGAGATCTAGACAAAAAATATACAACCCTGGTTTTTCCTGACTCCATATAAGTCTCCTGCCCCACGGCCAAATAAATTTCATGAAATAATGCGCTCTTAAGGATTGCGTACATAAGCTGCCTTGCCTGATTGTCTTGCTTTCCTGCTGCATTTCTGACATAATAAAAATAAAAGAATAAAGGCCTGCGTACATAAGCTGCTCTGCCTGATTGCCTTGCTTTATTTTTGACATAATAAAAATAAAAGAATTAAGAAGGCCGAGGAAATTTCATACTGGGTTGCCTTTTTCTTTTTTATTCTTTTATCAGAAGTAAGCAAGGTAAGCAGGCAAGGCAGCTTATGTACGCAGGCCTTAAAGAAGGCCGAGGAAATTTCGAACTGGGTTGCCCTTTTCTTTTTTATTCTTTTATCAGAAGCAAGCAAGGTAAGCAGGCAAGGCAGCTTATGTACGCAGGTCTTTAGGTCGAGCATGGTAGAACAAATATAAGGTAAAGTAAATACTACAACAAATACAACTCATCAACAATCACATTGAAATTTGTTTTTGTCTGTAAACCTTATGCTAAGTTTACATTTACGAAATCCACTCTATTTCAACTGTCAATTCCATAGCGCAAACGTCAAATGAAATTTCATCTGAAATCCATTGTTCTTATGTTACACGCTAAAACTTTCATACGAAACTTTCCCATTATCTTGCCGTTCATAGATCGAGTTCCATACAAAAGTAATTTTATGAAATTACTGTAATGGGGAACTCGACCTAAGAACGCCAAAATAATGGGAAAGTTTCGTATGAAAGTTTCAGCGTGTAACATAAGACTTGGATTTAATTTGACGTTTAACCTATGGGTTTGACGGTTGAAATCGAGTGGATTTCGTAAATGTAAACCAAGCATTAGTGTCAACCATGGCACAATTACCCAGGTAGTGGCATCGTAAAATTTTGAATATGTTATGTCAAAACTTTCTTTATGTTGTTGGGGAAATTACAACAAAAATAATTTTTTTTATAAAGGGATTTGCTTTTCATATTCGATCAGCTGGTGTGATACCACTACCTGGTAGTTCTGCCATGGTGTCAACGTACATGTAAACAAAACAAGGAAATGTCTATAAATTATTAGAATTTAAAAAACTAATAATTTTTCACATTCGATTGAATATTTTGAAAAACATGAATGAAAACTCGTTAGATTTTCAATTTGAATGTTTCCATATCGACACCTCCAAATAATAGTATGCTAAGTCTAAAAAGTGAGTTTTGCAGGAGAATCTCTCAAAGTGTGGAAATTTTTTTGAACTTCAGTACTATGCTAAGTCAATATTTGTTTATAACTTCTGTTCGGATTGACCGATCATTACCAAAATTTGACAGAATTTAAGTTAAAGGAAGTTCGACACCTTCAAATAATAGTTTGCTAATTCTGAACAGTGAGTTTTGCAGGACAAGCTCTAAAAGTTTGGAAATTTCTTTGACCTTCAGTACTATGCTAAGTAAATATTTGTTTATAACTTCTGTTCGGATTGTCCGATTATTACCAAAATTTGACAGAATTTAAGTTAAAGGACGTTAAATATAAAAATGTAAAGAACTTGAAAACATGCTAAGTCGACTTAGCATACTATTGTTTGGAGGCGTCGATATCATTCCACTAAATGCATAATTTCTCGCAGAAAGTAGAATACTAGCAAGAATGTTTCGGGTCGCTGGTAATTCATTGAAAAAAGAGAAGCTGTTTCAATCGTTTGCTTTTGAAAACATAAAAACACATGTTTATTAGGGCTTTATTCGTTTCAAGTTTAACAAAATACCACACATATTAACAAATATTGTACCGCCTCTATAAGCGGTGTTTTAGTGTGCGGCATGTCGTTCGGACCTGGAGGAGGTTACATGTCCATGATATGAAGCCGTTTTTATGGGAAATAGTTTTTTTCTGAGGAATATATTTGTTCTTCACAAATATATATAGTAGGGTGGGGCGATTTGTGTGGAAGGAAAAAAATCTTAATGAGCCCTTCGCGTTTCTGATTCCTGGGATTGAAATGAGCAGAAAAGTCCACTGGACCATATATCTACCGTGAAAATCGAGCCTCCCGATTTTGACTTTAAGTTTTTTATTGACGTTTTTTGATAATTTTGACATATAACAGCCAAACCATTGAGATTTTCGATCCAACACAAAGACAAACATTGTAGCCAAGACAGTAATTGAAAACTCTCTCATGCATCGCAAAAGCATTGGAACGCTCCATCAGACAGTTTTGGCCTTAAGAATGTGCAAACTTTTCGGAAAATGTCGATAAATGACAATGTGCTACAAAATTTGACCCGAAAAATATTCAAGTGTTCTGATGCAATATTATATCGTGTTGGGACCCATGGACAACGACAATGCCTTTATTTCGTTTGGGTCATTTCGTTTTATTTTTTTATAACGGTAAAAGTAGTGAAAATCTGGGTTTCTTACATTTTCAAATTTAAACGGGCATATCTTATTTTTTCCACACCGGATTTCTTTTGATCCTTCTTCCTTTTAAAGGGGTGAATAATGTCTTTTGAATAAGATATTATTGTTTTAAATCGGTTAACAAATGGCTAAGTTATAGTGGTTTATGTTTAAAAAACCCCACAAAAAACTTATAAAGGAATTTCTCATAATTTTCAAAAATATAATGTTTTTTTGTTTTGTTCAATATATATTTTGAAAATTATGAGAAATTCCTTTATAAGTTTTTTGTGGGGTTTTTTAAACATAAACCACTATAACTTAGCCATTTGTTAACCGATTTAAAACAATAATATCTTATTCAAAAGACATTATTCACCCCTTTAAAAGGAAGAAGGATCAAAAGAAATCCGGTGTGGAAAAAATAAGATATGCCCGTTTAAATTTGAAAATGTAAGAAACCCAGATTTTCACTACTTTTACCGTTATAAAAAAATAAAACGAAGTGACCCAAACGAAATAAAGGCATTGTCGTTGTCCATGGGTCCCAACACGATATAATATTGCATCAGAACACTTGAATATTTTTCGGGTCAAATTTTGTAGCACAATGTCATTTATCGACATTTTCCGAAAAGTTTGCACATTCTTAAGGCCAAAACTGTCTGAAGGAGCGTTCCAATGCTTTTGCGATGTATGAGAGAGTTTTCAATTACTGTCTTGGCTACAATGTTTGTCTTTGTGTTGGATCGAAAATCTCAATGGTTTGGCTGTTATATGCCAAAATATTCAAAAAACGTCAATAAAAAACTTAAAGTCAAAATCGGGAGGCTCGATTTTCACGGTAGATATATGGTCCAGTGGACTTTTTTGCTCAGTTCAATCCCAGGAATCAGAAACGCGAAGGGCTCATTAAGGTTTTCAAATCGCCCCGGCCTAATATATAGCCCTAATATACATCGAACATAGAAATAAATACATAAAATGTCGTAAATGACACTAACACTACAACCCAGTTCAGTCAGCTGGGTATTGCATGGTACAAATACACAGGTAGCCGCATCGGTAAGTCTTGTGCCAGACTATGAAAATTTTCATGAAAATGTTCCGAGCTAATGGGTAAGAAGGGAGAAAGGGAGCTCCTTCACCTCCGCTCTCTCCTAAAAGCTAAAATATTTTCATGTGTTATTTTCAATGTCTGGCACAAGAGCAATTGTTGGCAACATAAGATGTCAAAATTTGACATCAATTCAATGCAGTTGACACTATAGCTCTGTTCCAGAACTAAAAAGTTTTTACAATTTTTACCACTTTTACACATTTTGCGTTCCCGTACGCAAAATTTATATGAAAATCGTTTACGACTTTTACAACTTTTACGACTTTTACCACTTTATAAAGTACGGGAACAGGCCAATTATGTTACCATCAGCTGGCATGATAATGCTACCTGTATTATTGTACCATGGGGTATTGCTGCTACCTTTTCTTGTTCTACCATGTAGGTCGAGCATGGTACAAATATACAGGTAGCCGCATCGGCAATTGTTGGTAACATAAGATGTCAAAATTTGACATCAATTCAATTCAAATGACACATTATGTTACCATCAGCTGGCTTGATAATGCTACCCATGAGGTCGAGTTAAATTCTACATTAATTTTATTAAATTGCTGTACTAGGTAACTCGATTGAGAAACCCATATAAAATCGGAAAGTTTTTAATGAAAGTTTCAGCGTGTGGCATAAGACTAACTTAAAAAATGAGTAGACACAAAAAAGCAACATGTGACTTTGGTAATAAAATTCTTTTGGGCATTTTATAAAAAACGCGAAAAATTAATGATCGAGCTGTGAATACGATTTATGCTAATGCTTGGTTTACATTTACGAAATCCACTCGATTTCAACTGTCAAATCCATAGGTTAAACGTCAAATGAAATCCAGATGAGATTTCATTTGACGTTTGAGCTATGGAATTGACAGTTGAAATCGAGTGGATTTCGTAAATGTAAACTTAGCATAAGTTTACATTTACGAAATCCACTCGATTTCATCTGTCAATTCCATAGCTCAAACGCTTATAGCTTATATAAAAGAGCACAGTGAGTGAGTGAGTGACTGACTGACATATCATCGCCCAGACGAAACCGCTAAAACTAGAATTTTGAAATGTTGGGTGTGGGTTGCTGTTGGTGTGTAGGCGTGAGAGGCTGGGTTTTTGGAAATTCGACCTAGAAGGGTACGAAAAGTACTAAAAGGTACGAAATATGGTACCCTTTCTTTTAGGCAAACGGGAAGAGCTAGAATTCTGAAATTTGGAATGAAAGTAACTGATTGAGAGTTAGAAAGATGTACCAAAGCGTTTTTGGAAATTCGACACATAAGTGTATATACATAAGTGTACGAAAAGTTACTAAATTTGGTACCAATTGTATATTTTAAGCGGATATAGCTACAATGTTCATATTTGGTATGGAAATCAAGGTTGGGAAGTGGTGTTGATATAAGGAAATGATTTTGGAAGTTCGTACTTTTGTGTACGAGAAGTACTAAATGGTACTAAATTTGGTACAATTAGGATTTGGGTGAACGGAGCTGAAAACCTAAAACCGATTGAGATATGGGGGTAGTTTTGGAAATTCATACTTATGGGGACGGAAAGTTCTAAATGTACCAAAGTTGGAACAATTTATGTATATTTGGGTAAACGGATAGACTTGGAATCCTGAAATTTGGAATTAAGATTACTGATGGAGTGTAGGATTGAGGTAGTTTTGGAACCCAGCAAAAAAGTTTGGAAGTAGTGCAATGCAGAGTTATGATTTCAATACATCTTTCGATGCAGTCCACTCGGAGTTATGAAAAATGCACTCCGCTCGATACATTTTAGAAGCACTCGCTTATAGATCCCTAGCCAAGCAAGCCAATTTTTTGATCCCTACAGTCGCAGTCTTTTTTTCTGAACACAAGAAAGAGTGTCTAAAATTATAAGAATTTGTTTAAAAAAATAAAGAAATACAAATTAAAGATACGAACACTGCTGTAATTCAC
The DNA here is from genome assembly GCF_047663935.1 of Musca autumnalis. Lineage (NCBI taxonomy): Eukaryota > Metazoa > Arthropoda > Insecta > Diptera > Muscidae > Musca > Musca autumnalis. Next base: position 254,020,131 of record NW_027411644.1, read on the forward strand.
GAGACGCAAATTATTTTTGAAGTGGAGTTAGAATTTTTTTGGAAATCTGAACTGAAGTTGGAGGAAAAACGAAAAACCATTTGGATGATGAAGCAATATCAGTTGCGGTGTCACAAAAAGCAGAGCAGAGGAAGTAAACTCAGATTTAATGGAGAGTTTTTATAATTTGTATTAGTATAATATAGTCAATATTCTTTTTTACACGAATAAGCAATATATTTTATTTATTTTGGGATATTTGCAATGGCTTGCATTTATAGCATCTTTAGACTGCATTTAAATTCAATCCAAAACACTACATCAAAGGCTGTGATTTGGATCGAAAATGGAGTGCATCCTAGCTGTGTGCCGTGGAAGCAAAATGGAGTGCATCCTAGCTGCGCGCTCTCTTGTAAAATTCATAGGTGAATTCATAGGAAAAGATGTACTCCAGCGGCAATTGTTCTAGTGATTTAATTGCATCCGCGGATGCAAACTTTTTGCTGGGAAATTCATACTTATGGGTACGGAAAGTGCAAAATGATACTAAATTTAGTACAATTTGGATTTGGGTGAACGGATAAAGCTGGAAACTTGAATTTTGGAATTAAGACACTGTTGAAGAGTAGGATTGAGGAAGTTTTGGAATTTCGTACTTATGCAGAGTACGTAAAAATACTTTAAATAAAATTTCCAATCGTTTCGTTTCGTATTTTCCATAGGAACAATACAAAACGAAACATAACTCTCGTTGGCCGAGCTCGCTGTTTAGTTTCGTTTTGTTTACATTCGTGAGTACGAACAAAACGAAAAGCGAAAAGTACTCAACTCCACAACAACAGATAGAAAACTAAATAGTACTTAACACATGTGAATAAATCGAAAACGTTTGGTGGTGGATAAAATTCACTGTGGTATGCTGATGCTAACTTATAGGGTTGTTAAGCAATCACATGTGTGTGTGTGTCTGAGTGTGTCATTGACCATAACGCACGGCAAACGTTTCCCAAAAATACTTGTCGTTTCGGTGGTGAATGAAACAACTTGGCAAAGCATAGCCGAAGTTACATTTCACCAATCGTACGGTTTCCATCTTTTTACGTTGAAAAGTTTGTGTTTTTGTTTTGGTTGTGAGAATGAAACGATTCAGAGAAGCTGAAAAGTTTGTGGCTTTGTGTGATTGGTACGGGAATCGTTTTGTTTCTTTCCGTTCATTGCGGTACGAAAAGTGCTAAATGATACTAAATTTAGTACAATTTGGATTTGGGTGAACGGATAAAGCTGGAAACTTGAATTTGGGAATTAATATGCTGTTTATATTAGAGCTTTTTGCAGGGTTAACCTTCCTTGAGAGGATTTGTTTGAAATATAAGCAATGGAATTGACATTTAAAACCCAGTCGGTTTGTTAAATCCGGTTATATATAAACGGGGTATAAGACTACTGTTGAAGAGTAGGATTGAGATATGTGGGTTATTTTTGGAAATTCGTACTTATGTGTACGAAAAGTACTAAATTTGGTACAATTTGGATTTGGGTGAATGGATAAAGGTGGAATCCTGAATTTTTGAATTATTATTACTGTTAGAGTATAGGATTTAAGTAGTATTGGAAATTTGTATTTATTCGTACGAAAAGTACTAAACGGTCGTGAATTTGGTACAATTTAGATTTGGGTGAATGAGTATAGGTGGAATCCTGAAATTTGGAATTAAGATTACTACCGGAGTATAGGATTGAGATATGGGGGTAATTTTGGGAATTCGTACTTATGTGTACGAAAAGTACTAAATTTGGATTTGGGTGAACGGATAAAGTTCGACACCTGAAATTTGGAAATAAGTCCCAATTTACATTGGGCGAGTTTACTTGCGGCAATTGTCATTTTGTAGGAGAGAGAGGTGAGGCATATGGTAACCCTTTGCCTCTCAGCAACCTCTCTCACCTACAAACTGACAATTGCCGCAAGTAAACTCGCCTAATGTAAATTGGGACTAAGATTACTGTTGGAGTGTAGAATTGAGATAGGTTTGGAAATTCGTAAATTATGTGAACGAAAAGTACTAAATGGTACCATATTTAGTACAACTTGGATTTGGGTTAACGGAAATAGCTGGAAACCTGAAATTTGGAATTAAGATTAAAGACGGAGTATAGGATTGAGATATGGGGGTAGTTTTGGAAATTCGTACTTATGTGTACGAAAAGTACTAAATGGCACTAAATTTAGTACGGTTTGGATTTGGGTGAATGGAAAGAGTAAGAGAGATGTACTAAAGCGTTTTTGGAAACTATGAGTGTACGAAAAGTACTAATGGTACTCAATTTGGTACAATGGGGATTTTGGTGAACGGATAAAGCTGGAATCCTGAAATGTGGAATTGAAATTTCTGTTGGAGTGTAGGATTGAAGTAGTTTTGGAAAATCGTACATATGGGAAGGAAAAGTTTTGAATGGTACTAAATTTGATACAATGGGGATTTGGTGAACGGATAGAGCTGGAATCCCGAAATTTGAAATTGAGATTGCTGTGGGAGTGTAGGATTAAGGTAGTTTTGGAAATTCGGACTTATGTATATGAAAAGTAATAATGGTACTAAATTTGGTACAACTTGAATTTGGGTGAATTAATTGAGCTGGAATCCTAAAATTTTGAATTTCGATTACAGTCGAAGAGTAGGATTCGGGTAGTTTAGAAAAATCGTACATATGGGTACAAAAAGTACTAAATTTGGTACAATTTGGATTTAGGTGAAGGGATAGCGGTGCAATCCTGCAATTTGAAATTATAATTATTGCATCCCTGTTGCATGGAGGAAGTTTTTAAAATTCATGCTTATGGGTACGAAAGTTCTAAATTGTTCTAAATTTGGATTTGGTTTAACGGATAGAGCTGGAATCCTGAAATTTGGAATTAAGATTACTGTTAAAGTGAAGGACTGAGGTAGTTTTGGAAAATCTTACTTGTGGATACGAAGAGTGAGAAATAATATGTTTGTTATATTTAGAATTTCGACTACTTTAATTATTTTGTATTAATGTCGTCGAAATACGTACCATAACTATACGAAAAGTACTTAATGGTACTCAGTTTGTTTTTGGGTGAAGGAACAGTGCTGGAATCTGTATTTTTTGGAGTTAAGGTGAATATTGGTGTGCAACGTTGAGCTTGCTGTTAATGTGTAAAGGCCTGCGTACATAAGCTGCCTTGCCTGATTGCCTTGCTTTCCTGTTTCATTTCTGACATAATAACAATAAAAGAATAAAGAGGGCCGAGCAAATTTCGAACTGGGTTGCCCTTTTCTTTTTTATTCTTTTATCAGAAGCAAGCAAGGTAAGCAGGCAAGGCAGCTTATGTACGCAGGCCTTAAGGGTGAGATACGGTTGATCTTTTTGAGAATCGAACTAAAGGGGTACGTACAGTACTAAAATAAAAATAAATATTGATTAAAATTGGTATTAGTGCAACAACATTTTCAGTGTTTGCAATTTCCATATTATATATTTTTTATATCCTTTCCGCATACGATGTTGCGGGCACTTTGCTAGTTAAACATAAAACAAATTTCCATGTTTTAGGAGCAATTCTGGTTGTTTTATGATTATATTTTTATTTTAGTTTAAAGAAATATTCCTTGATATCTTTTGATACTGATGACCATTATGTCCTAAGTTCCAAAGGCATACAAAAGCGGGATGGAATGAAATGTGTCATCAAATATAACGGCGGATCATATAAGGCAGTAATTGTTTAATCTAGTCGTAAGTAAATTTATCAAACACTTCAAAACTAATCATGAAATGCAGATATTCTCAAATTAGTCCAATTGTAATGAGAACTCTGCATTTTTTAGATGAAAGGGAAGAACTCCTCGAAACTAAAAGCAGAATAGAAAGTCAGCAAATTCATCTACACAATTCTGATAAACAATTATATGTAAAAACAAAATCGGGCCCACAAAACCAACTTATTTTAAGTGTTTCTGAAGATTGTGCCATGCGCACACGTAAATGCAAAATTGTTTCTGATTCTGCAGCTGATCCATCTGGTCCCGTCGCTCGTACATCAAAACTATCCCCAAGAAAAATTTTAGATACAACATATGTCACAACAACGACAGCCAATAAAAAGCAACATGCTTCAGATTGTGCTACAAGTTCCCGAAATTTGTCCACACATTACGTACATAATTTAGAAACAGCATCCCCAGAGCTACACGAGATAGACGCTCCTTCTGATGATCCAATGAATTGTCATCAAAACATAAAACCACATTCAAGCACTTATTTAGCTGCTTATTATCGAAGACATAAATAAATATGTCTTTGTTATTATCAAGAAAGCACAACAAAAAAATCGACCAGAAAATACGTCAAAAATCCAGAAGAAAATACGTCAAATTGTCCTAGCAGCCCTTATGCAAATTTCTTAGATTCATCGTGGGAGAAATCATCTGAATCATCAGATTATTCCAGCGATGAATTTGAGTGTATTAAAACTTCAGACAGACTGAACACATTTAAGAATTCAACAGCAATAGATTCTCTCAACAAAGACAAATCATCTTTTCTAACCAAGACTTTTATAAATTCTACTGCAACAGAATCCGCTAGCGAAAACCGTTCACAACCAATAATGGATGAAAGCTCGATAAAATACTATACTCTTCTTAACACGACTGCTACTAAAGAAGAAACCACTGTTTCAGAATATATACCCGATTCAACAATAAATAATAGTAGCAAAAATGTGAGTTCTTCCTTCACAGAAATAGTACCTGTTGCGATAAGAATTGACAAAGTAATAGTTCCGCTGTCAAAGGAAAAATCTAAAAAAAAAATTTTGTACGTATTGTAAAAACCTGCAGTGTGCAATTTCTAGACATATTTTTGCAAAACATAAATCGGAAAAACTTGTTAAACAGGCAATGGCAATTCCTAAGAGAAGCAAAGAACGTCTAAACATAATTGGAGAAATCAGAAAGCAGGGTGATTTCATTCATAACACTTGTCAGGACCAGAATCCGGGAACGATAATTGTACCAAGACGACAACGGCAATGCGGAAAACACAAACCAGGCAATTATGTGTGTTGTCATTCTTGTAAGGGATTCTATACCAAATATGCAGCACGATCGCGTTTCCGCAAATGCTTAAAAACTAAAAATAGTAGAAAAAACTTAATTGATGGACGAAAATGTACACAGTTTGTACATCCCGTGGCAAGTTCGCAACTAAATACAACTATTCTTTCAGAACTAAGAAACGACAGTATTACACAGGCAATACGGTATGATGAATTAATTAGCCATCAGATTTGCCAATAGACTGTCTGAAAAACTTCCACATCCTCATCACCACGATCAAATCAGGGCCAGTTTAAGACTTTTGGGTCGTTTTAAAATACAACTAATGAAATTGGCTCCGGAAGTAGTTGAGTTAAAAGATATTTTTAAGCCTTTTTTGTTTGACAATTGTATAGATGCAACGCTTGCGACATGAAAAAACTGTGTGATGATTTTCTTTCCCTGTGGGTCGAAGAAACACCAACCCTAATTCACAAAAAGGCTGTTGAAGATCGTGTCAATAAACAACGAACAAAAAAACGGTGCTACCGAGTAAAGAAGACATTAAACGAACGAACGGAACGGAACGGAACGAATAACTGATACAATAGAAGATGGTCATTATGAAACATTGTCCAAAGATGCTATTGAAGTTTCCAAGCAGTACCAACGTGTTACTCTTAGAGGTAAACTAGGAAGAACCGTCAGTATTCTTCTTGATCCATTGTCTATCGAAGCTGTCAATATTATTTTGGAAAACAGAAAAAATGCTGGTGTAAAAAACGGTAAACCATACATATTCAGTGCCGTTGGCAGACAAAACCATTTTATCGGGCCTGTCCACTTTTGAGAAAATTTGCCATAGAATGTAAAGCAAAGCTTCCACACTCTTTAAGGGGGACAAACTTGCTTAAGCACATTGCGACCCATGCATCTTTGCTTAACGTAGAGGAAGCCACCGTTGATCGACTGGCAAATTTTATGGGACACCACAAAGACATACATAAGTCAATATATAGAATACCTGTGCAGGTTGCTGAAATAGCAAGCATTTCAAAATTTTTTTTGTCCGCTACTGGTTGTCCCCAAGATGACAACCTTGAGTTTAGCACAGATGAGGATGTTTTACTGCAAAATGACTCAGGTGGTGAAAATCGGAATAAGGTTCTTGATGACTTATCCGACAATTCATCGTCCACACAAGATTCGATGTTGGTAAAGGAACAAACAAAAGGCGTAAGTGCAAAAATAACTTATAGATGCACATATAACACTATGCGACACTAAAAATGCAAACAACATCTAACAATAATTTGTTGTTTTGTCTAAACCTTGTTAAATTTAGCTTTTATACTGAACTAAATAGGAGCATATCTCAGAAACCAACAGGAATATTGTCTATGGTGTAGAACTAAGCACATGTGTATTCAGCTGATATGTATGTGTATATCAAAAATTAATAAGTGTATATCACTATTTCTATTAATTAAAACTTTCATAAATAATGACTTCATCCTAATGGGACAACAATAAATAAAAATCCTAATTGGTTTCCGAGATACAGCCCCGTTTTTTTAAAAAAATTAATTTAAACCCAATCTAACAATGAAAAGAACAAGGGGTTAGTCGTGAGGTGTATTTTAAAAAAAGGTACAATAGAATTTGTTTGCACTCAAAATATTTAAAAATTTTGCACAATGTAATTCAGTCTGTATGGCTGACTTCCCAAACGTCAGTTGCCTTGCAAATGTCTTAATATTGTAATTCATAACGTAATACTTAACGAATGCGAAGCTATGTTCTTCATTACGTCACAGTTGTGAACGCATCATTTTTATTTCTGACGCATTTGCAGTTTGCAATGTAGGTACAAAGCATTAGTGTTCAACTCGAAAAAATCTAAAAATTGCAATGTGTTGGCATACCTTTCGGTAGTCTGCCTACGTCCTACGACTTTTGTCCCGAGAAATTTGTGTGTCTAAACACAGACTATAATCATGGTAGTCCAAACCAGGTAAAGTAAGTACTACTACAAATACAACTCAACAACAACCACATAGGAATTTGTTTTTGTTTGGAACGTTAGTGTCAAATATAAATGTAAACAAAATAAGGAAATGTCTATAAATTATTGGAATTTAAAAAACTAATATTTTTTCACATTTGATTGAATATTTTCGAAAACATGAATGAAAACTCGTTAGATTTTCAATTTGAATGTTTCCATATCATTATACTAAATGCATTATTTCTCGCAGTAAGTATAATTCTTGCAAATATGTTTGAGGTCGCTGGAAATTCATTGAAAAAGGAAAAGCTGCTTCTATGTCTTGTTTTTGTAATCAAAAAACACATGTTTATTAGGGCTTTATTTTTTCAAACTTATCAAAATACAACATCATATTAACAAATGTTGTACCGCCTCTATAAGCGGTGTTTTAGTGTGCGGCACGTCGTTCGGACTTGGAGGAGGTTAATTTAAAAAATTAAAAATGTCATTGTTTTTATAGTACTTTTTCAGTCAACTCATCGACAAATACTGAGTGATAAACGTTGAACGTCCTCATCAGCAACAGTACTTTTTCTGTCAATACATCATCAAATGCAGATCAATTTTGTTTTGTTGCATAAATTCGCTGTTTGTTTTTTTGCATAAATCAATAAGAGGGTCCGCTAGTATTATATATATATTAGTAAATTCATTTAAATAACTCCATCTGTTGAATCATATGATCTCTTACAAACACCAAAGCCATAAAATGCAGACAATTTGTCTTGAAATACAACTCTGATTTACTAACACATACATACATTTGTCAGCTGTCTCCCAGCTCTCCATCATTTTTTCACAGACAGTCGGGTTAACAAATTTTTGACATTTTTGTAAAAATAAGTGACATAATATTTGAAATGTGTTGAAAACAAAAGAAAATGAAGAAGAACAAAATATGTGAACGGAAAACAAAATGAAATTCACGATTTTCATTCATAATTTTACTTCCCACAGGCAAGTATTATGCTTGGTTTACATTTACGAAATCCACTCCATTTCAACTGTCAAATCCATAGATTAAACGTCAAATGAAATCCAGATGAGATTTCATTTGATGTTTGAGCTATGGAATTGACAGTTGAAATCGAGTGGATTTCGTAAATGTAAACTTAGCATTACGTGTACTCAACAGTGCAGTCATGTGTAAACGCAGGGTAATATAACAAGATGGGACTAGAGTCGTGCAAATAGAACTATATTGAACTACCTAGTTCACTATCTAGTTCTATGGACACCTGTCGTTTCTTTGAACAAAATGCGTATACTTATTATCTCACGTTAGTTTGGATTATGTTACTCATACGTTTTTGAATTACGAGAGTGAACTAGGTCGTTCAATTGACCAACTCTAGATGGGGCATTTCCATTGCCACTATACATCGGCAGATGGCTCAGGTGGTCTAACATAAGCTTCGTTCCCGTACTTTTTAATAGTAAAACTCGTAAAAGAGAGAACTGTAAAAAATGTTTTCTCACACAAACGTTTTTTTAAATAGTTCGGGAACGGAAAAATGGAAAATGTCGAAGTCGGCGTCTCAGCCAATCAGACGCCGGCAACCATGTTACTATTTTTTACACGCTCAAATTTGTCGAGTAAAAAGTTTTTAAAGAGAGCGCCATTCAGCGCCATTTTTGTTTACAATTTTGTGGACGGGAACGGGTTTTCGAGTAAAATGTGTAAAAGTCGTAAAAGTTGTAAAAACTTTTTAGTTCTGGAACAAAGCTTTATATGTAATATTGAAAATAGTAAAAAAGGCAAAAGTAGTAAAATTTGTAAATTTTTCATCAAAAGTCGAAAATGACAAAATGAACTGAAAAAATATTTGTCCGTCTTTCAGATATCTATTTAATTTAAATTATATTAGGTCTGTGCGATAACTCAAAAGTTTGTACAAACTTTTACAAAATGTTGTTCGATAACAAACTTGTTCAGTAAAAGAGTAATGAGAAGTAGTTGCAAGTACTTGCAAATACTTTTTACTTGCGAAGTTTTCAGTCATTTTTTTTTTAATTTTTCTATTTTCAAAATTAACGAGAGGGACCTGTCAAAATAATTTGTTGGTATACAGAATTTCTGGCAGGCATTTTGATTTTTGTTTCTAAATTTGTACGCGAATTTGAAACGATGGACAAGATATGCAACTGCAATTAAAGAGGAGACAAAATTTGCTATGTTTTGAATGTATACTAGTCGTTAAACCTTTTACTTTTCATTCATGTTTTGCAGTTTTTCTAAAAATGTTTGGGTTTTTCATATATTTTTAAATTTTGTATTTTGTCTGTCAAAATTAATTTATTTCGATAAATTTTCTCATTTGTTAGAGATGGGACATTTTTTATCGTCCTTTGGAGAGTAATTTAAATTGAACAATGTACAAAAATCGATGTTCGTTCTCAAATATTTTGTATGCGAAATGAAGTAATTATATCGTATGGCCTGTTCCCGTACTTTATAAAGTGGTAAAAGTCGTAAAAGTTGTAAAAGTCGTAAACGATTTTCATATAAATTCTGTGTACGGGAACGCAAAATGTGTAAAAGTGGTAAAAATTGTAAAAACTTTTTAGTTCTGGAACAGAGTTGTAATTTGGGTTCGAACAACGAATAGATATCGAATTAGCCTTATGCTTGGTTTACATTCGGCATCGTTTCGTGATTTCGCCCGAAATCAAGCTTAATTTACCATGATTTTGCATACAAAAAAGAAATCATCTCATTTCGTGATTTCAGCGAAATCAACATCGAAATCACAGTACTCATGATATACAACCCTGTTTTTGCCTAAAAAAAGTACCAAAAGTTGCAACACTTTTCACGTAGCACAATAAACAAGGTGGATGGCGAATTGCTGCAACCAAAAAATGTAATATCAAAATTTGTAAACAAAGTAAAAAAATTAAATTACTTTGTTACAATGTTAAATTTTCATTGCGTTCCCTACTTTTTTCATCGTAAAATTAGCAAATGAGCGAAATGTGAAAAAAGAATGTCCTAGACAAACTCGTTCAAACAGTGCGGGAACGAAAAAATGTCAGAAATCCCAAAAACTCTAGCAGAAATGTCAAAATCAACGTATCAGGCAATCAGATGACTGCAAACAAGCTGCTAGTTTCTACTAAGCCGAATTTGTATAGCAGAAATGTTTATTCTGCTCCATGGTTTAATAAGAAAGGTTAGCCAAAGCTTTTTGTCAATTTAAATTTTTTCATTCGAGTATGCCTAAAACTTCAAAACAATATATCCAAACTGTGTATGTGTGTGTGGTGTTTGAATAATATGCCAAACAATTTTAAAAACAATCGAATTCAATGATTTTTAAAATTGTTTTTAGACCATTTGTATAGAAGAAATTGGTGAGATTTGCATTGAAACAATCAGTTTATCATATTCACAACTCGATTATGTGGAGAAAACTTAACTATTCATTCATTTTTCGCGATTTTTATAAAATGCTCAAAAAATGGATTGTAAACAAACCCACTTGTTGCTTTTATTTTGAAGTTTTAGGAATTCAAGAAAAACAAGGGTTCTATAGATTTTTTTCATTTAAATCTACCTCTTTACTTATACCATGTTCTGCTCCATATTTGTTTAAAGAAAAGTGCGAGTTTAGTACGGGAACGCGTTTCTGGCTCAAAACGTGACAAAAATAATGCATGTAGTACCAGTTTGCAGATTCTGGAACACAACCTTATGCCTGTTCCAGAACCTGCAAGAATCTACAAAATTTGACTACGATAAAAATTTTTCCTCTATGTTATCAAAAGAAAAAAAATATAGTAAAAATTTGTAGATTCTTGCATTTCTGGAACAGACAATTTATCAATCAAAATTGTTGTACATTTGTTAGTATTATACACAGGAATTATGACATATGATGCCTGTTCCAGAACCTAAAAGAATCTACAATTTTTATTAAGATATCAATTTTTCTTTATCCAAAAAATAGTAAAATTTTGTAGATTCTTGCAGTTCTACGCGAAATAAAGCAGTAAATTTCTATACGACAAAATAAAATTGCAAAAACATGTTTTGAAAAATCATGTTCGATCAGCTGCACATATGCATCTACCTTGATTATTGTGATATGTTTGAAATCAACAAAAAATTAGTGTAAACAACGGGATGCATTTCAGGATTTCGTGAAATCAAGTTGATTTCGGAGCATAAGTATAAACCAGCTATTACTAGGCGTTTACACCAGACAATTTGTCTTCAAATACAACTCTGATTAACTAACACATACATACATTTGTCGGCTGTCTTCCAGCTGTCCATCATATTTTCAGAGACAGTAAGGTTAACAAATTTTTGACATTTTTTGTAAAAATATGTGAGATGATAATTGAAATGTGTTGAAAACAAAATAACATGAACAGAAACAAAATATGTGAACGGAAAACAAAAAGAAATCGATGATTTTCATTCATAATTTTACAACTGTTTTTGCAGTTGTCTGGACGCCTACGTCACACAGGCAAGTTTTGGATTTTTGACAATCAATACATGAACTCTACTGTCCTGTCATGTATAAACGTAGGGTTAGTATGAACAAGGCATAAGTTCGACAATAATTGCTCTGCTCCAGAACCTGCAAGAAGCTACTATTTTTTACTACGACAACATTTTTTCTTTTATGTTATCGAAAAAATAGTGAAAATTAGTAGATTCTTGCAGTACTGGAACAGACCAAATAATTTACTATTTTTTTCGATAACATAAAGGAAAAATGTTATCGTAGTAAAAAATAGTAGCTTCTTGCAGGTCATGGTACAATAAAGTAGAGGTAGGCCAGGTATGAAAATCACTGAGAAATGCTACCCTGCAGCCATGGCTTAAAACGTCAAATGGCATGGTACAATAATAATGGTATATGTACCTGCATAGCTATCCCGTATTACAAAAACATATGGAACTTAGAGCTTCACTTTTTATATGTTAAAAGTGCCATATAGTGTAAAAACATTTCTTTAGCTAGGCTCCAGAATATTCTTGTAGAAAAGGTGTTCCAAAAATATCAAAAGTTCTTCCCAAACTTATGACAATGAAAAAATGTCATTCACTTATTTTCTACTTGACAAGTTTGGCTAATCTGACATCGTGATTGCTGGCATCCGATTTGCAGATAAATGTCAGCAGAATTTTTACAAAAATTGTAATTTTTACATTCCCGTACTTATGGAACAAATTTAAATTAATATCAATATTTGATAAACTGTTCATTCGTAAGTTTTGCTAAAAAATCAACAATTTTATTGTGCCACGCGAATACACATTATTTGTCCTTGTTTTCAATTTTAAGATATAGTGTTACAGCACATGGTAGAACAAATACAAGGTAAAGTTAATACTACAACAAATACAACTCGAACAACAACCACAAAGGAATTTGTTTTTGTTTGTAAAGTTACTGCCAGTTGTATTTGTAAACAAAGCAAGGAAATGTCTATAAATTATTGGAATTTAAAAAACTAATAATTTTTCACATTTGGTTGAATATTTTGGAAAACATGAATGAAAATTCGTTACATTTTCAATTTTTATGTTTCCACATCATTCCACTAAATGCATAAATTCTCGCAGAAAGTAGAATTCTTGCAGAAAAGTTTGGGGTCGCTGGAAATTCATAGAAAAAGGAGAAGCTGTTTCAATGTTTTGTTTTAGAAATCAAAGAAGCACATGTTTATTAGGGCTTTATTTTTTTAAATTTTAACAAAATACCTCACATATTAACAAACGTTGTATCGCCTCTACAAGCGGTGATTTACTGCGCGGCTTATCGTTCGAACTTGGAGGAGGTTACATATCATTGAAGAAGTCTTTCTGGGAAATGGTTTTTTCCGAATGATATATTTTTTTCTCAAAAAATATATGTCCCTAATGTACATCGAAATAGAAATAAATGTATAAAATGTCATATGAAATTTGACACTAACGTTACAACCCAGTTCAGTCAGCTGTGTATTGCTGCTACCTTTTCTTATTCTACCATGGTTACAGCAGAAGTTTTTTGTTGGAACAATTCAGCGATACATCTACCTTTATGATTGCATAATGTCAAAAACAGCACAAAATGTCAACCCTGCTTTTGACAGATTAGGCCATAAAAAGAAAAAAAATTGTAATCAGCTGTTAGCTGTGGCCTACCTATACTTTATTCTACCATGTTGCAGGTTCTGGAACAGAGCAAATGTTATTTTAAAATATTTGGTCTGTTCCTTTAGTTTTGAAAATGGTTAAACCGGCAAAAGTAGTAAAAGTTGTAAATTTTTCATCAATAGTCGAAAATGGCAAAAAAACTCTTATGTTACACGCTAAAACTTTCATACGAAACTTTCCCATTATTTTGGCGTTCATAGATCGAGTTACATACAAAAGTAATTTTATGAAATTACTGTAATGGTGAACTCGACCTAAGAACGCCAAAATAATGGGAAAGTTTCCTATGAAAGTTTTAGCGTGTAACATAAGAGTAAGAGATAGTAGATTAAAATCATGAAATTGCTGTAGTGGGGAATTCAACCTAAGAACACCCAATTTCATGAAATTTGTTAATGAAATTGACTCTAGTGTGGACCGGGACTTTATAAGCCTGGAATGACAGATAGCAGACAATACTATAACAAAATGCAAAAAACCACAAAAATATCCGATTTTAACGTCAATTTTTGCAACCATTTTTTGTGGCGTTTAAACGACCAATTTTGTGGTGTAACCATGGTTTAATAAGAAAGGTTAGCTAAAGGTAAGGTCACATTAGGCAAATATTTGCTCCAGCGACGGGCATTGTGCGCTTACTGAGATCAAGTGAGTGTTAATAATACATTGAATTTATGCTCCCATGCTCTCAGTAAGCGCACAATACCGGTCGCTGGAGCAAATATTTGCCTAATGTAACTCTACCTTAAAGCTTTCTGTCAATTTAATTTTTTTCTTTCGACTGTTCCTAAAAAGTCAAAAAAAAAAATACAGAATTTCTGTATGTGTGTGTGCTGTTTGAATAATATGCCAAACAATTTTAAAAAGAATCGAATTCAATGATTTTTAAAATGGTTTTTAGGACATTTGTATTGAAGAAATTCGTCAGCTTTGCATTGAAACACACATTTTATCATATCCACAACTCGATTATGTGGAGAAACCTTGACAATTCATTCATTTTTCGCGTTTTTTATAAAATGCTCAAAAATAGTATTGTAAACAAACCAAATTGTAGCTTTTAGCTCTGTTCCTTTACGTGCTAGAATCTTCAAGTTTTACAACTTTTTACTCGAAAAGCGTTCCTTTACTTCAGACACCATACAATTCATATGAAAGTAGATTACAACTTTTGCTACTTTTGCCAGTTTTACCATTTTCAAAAGTAAAGGAACAGAACATTTGTGTTTACTAATTTTGATGTTTTAGGCATCCAGGAAAAACAAGGGTTCTATAGATTGTTTTCATTTAAATCTACCTCTTTACTCATACCATGGGTGTGACAATTAGCAATATGGGTGCCGGCTTCTGATTGCCAAATTTGATATTTGTTCCAGTTTTTTTTTCTTCTACACACATTTTCCACAGTTCGCTCTTTGACTACTTTTACAATTAAAAAAGCACGGGAACACACAAAAAATAATTGCAATTATCGATTATATGCTATTATTTTGCGCGTTCCTTTGTGAAAGTAGTTCTTTTGAACTAGTTCGTTCCGGATCTATACAACTCTATAAGATTTTTAGATCCCTACCCAAATTAGATTTGTCAATAAAAGATCAACCTACATCAATCTACTTCAAATTGACAGGCCGCTGAAAGATAAAGACCGACCGACAAAAATAATTCGGTGAAAATTAAAACTATTTTGGTCTATATATTTCAAGGACGTAGTTGTACATAGAGAACACACATACGTTCCTTACAAATATTTACAAATGGTAATAAAAACAAGCGTGGTAAACAACAAATAATTTACAACTTTAAAATCGGTTCAAAAGTCACACTGTATTGACTGGTGGTCGCAGACTTGTGGAAACAACTGGAAATTATTATAAACATGATCTGTTATTATTCCGTACTTTCTCTAATTAGATTATTTTCCTTCTCGAATTTCTCTCCTAGGTCAAGCTAAAGCAAAGTATTGGATTTATTTCCTTTTTGTAAGAAGAATTTCACCTGAAACTACATTTACCCTTGATTCCGCAAACGAAACAACGATTACCCAATCATGTTGCCCGTTACAGTTTTCCGCCAAGTAGCCCGTCGAGGCTGTGGGTTTAAAAATCTTACCGAACTAGCTTCACCTGGCAGCAATTCCCATATGCCCAATGCAATTATGAACTGTTTAAATCGTTATGCAGCAGCTACTGGATTTATACGCATTTCATTTTTGGATGTTAATCAATATCGCAATTGGGATGTGGCCACATTGCGTATGTACGCCGATCGTAAAAAACAGTTACTGCACATGAAGACTCTCAAGGGTCGTGATATGTTGCAGGATGTTTTGGATAAGCAACGGGCGGAATTTATTGAGCGCAAAAATGTTATTGCCGACGATATTCGCGATGCCATTGACAAGAAACGGGAATCATTTATTGAGCGTAAAAATGTCATTGCCGAAGATATTCGAGAGGCTAGGCATAAGGTCCAGCAAAGGGTACGTGAAAAAATGGAAGAGGTCGAGCGAGAGAACATCATGACCATTCCAAATATGTTGACAATGGGACGTATGTTTCTGTCGCCCTACATTGGTTATGTGGTAGTGGATGGTAATTATGAATTGGCCATTAGTTTATTGGTTGTGGCTGGTATTTCAGATTTGGTAGGTTTGTTAACAATTGAAATGCTATGTTTTGGTGTTAATGTTTTTTTTTATTATAGCTTGATGGGCAAATAGCCCGCAGATGGCCAAGCCAGGCAAGTAAGGCTGGGTCTTTTCTAGACCCTGCCGCGGATAAAGTTCTTATGGGCTCATTGGTTATTTCAATGGGCTATTGTGATTTACTGCCTCTATGGTTGGCCGGTACAATTCTGTTTCGTGATGTATTTCTGATTGCTGCCGGATTTGTTATACGTTATATTAGTTTGCCACCCCCAGTAAGTTGTTTATAAAAATATTTTCACCGTGGATATATAATGGTTAACATTTATTTTTATAGCGCACCTTCTCCCGTTATTTTGATGCCACCCATGTTACAGCTCAACTGGAACCGACCCTTATTAGTAAAATTAATACTGGTGTGCAATTATCAGCCGTAGGCATTAGTTTAGGAGCACCAATGTGGGGATATTTAGGTAAGTTCTTTTCGGCCATTTTGCTGTCTTAATTACGATATATTTAGAAAATTCCATAGGGAAGTCTGTAGGCTTAATCGAGTGTTACATCTGACTAAAGGTTGAAGTGTTAAATCGCAGTCTATCGACAAAATATCAAGTTCGATACAATTTGAGAACTTACAGGGGGAGTGACCTAACAAATTCTTGGATCTGTGTATCAATTTCTCAGTTGGTGTAGACATTTGAAGGGGTCTCGTGTAATTCTTAAACTGAAACTAGACAAATCGTACATTCTTTTTCCAGTAACAATGATTTTATAATTCCTATTAGTTCCATCCCTTAGACAATAGTGACCTATTTTTTTTTTTTTTTTTTTTTGCTAAAGAACTATTTCTACAGCAAATTTCGAAAAACGCTTCGTATTTTGATATAGCTCCAATATGTATATTTGGTCGCTTTTGGGTATTTTGGCCACTATATAGATATATCAAAATCCGATCCGGTTTTCAAATTTATTGTAGAAATCGTTTTTAGTCACATTAATGAACTGGGGCCTAATTACGACAATCGATTCGATCGAGTATTTGCTCGTGAATGAAAAAATCGATCTATGAAAACCTATGTGTTCTTCAAAGAACTTTAAGAAGGTAGATGGTAAAAATCTGTTTAATTCAAAGCAAAAACTAAAAAAAAATATTAATAAAATGTAAATATTTCCTGAATTCGTTGAACAATACTATGGTTAACAATCGGACCATAATTATTGTAACATTTAGAGAATTTTTCTGAAAATACACCTTTGGCCCATACAAATTACTATGGAAACAAATATCGCTATATTAGCAAGGGAAAAATTTGATGGGGGAGTTCTAAAAAAAAGGATTTTTTGGTAACTCTATTAGACAACTTTCCACTTTGCTCGATATAAAAAGGGTTTGAGGGAAGTTCAGTGCCACTACATCCCTGTTTTATTGTTTATTTTTATATATTGACAACCCGACGATTAGTCCTCCGTTCCCGAACTGTTGTGGCTAACCATTTTCCAGGTGATAGGCTGATCGTTTTGAATTTTGCCTACTGGATATTGGCTGCAAATGATCTTTTAACAGTAGGTTACTCCGTTCCCAAGCCAGCCAATTAAAATAAAATAATAAAAATATCTTGACAATCCGGGTGGTGCTCCTCTAAATTTATGTTTTTCCTATAAACTTCTCTTTTTTCTCTTTTTTTCTAGATCACACTGCCTTACATGGTCTGTGGTACCTGACTGGTGCCACTACGGTAGCTGCCGCCTTAAGTTATATCTTAGATAAGAATACATTTAAAATTTTAAGCAAACATGTTCCAAAGAAATAGAAGTTGATGCTGAAAGTGAGACAATTTGTGATGGGGATGGGAAGAAGGAAGAATCGTCATAAATAGTTGAACATATCGAATGCTTCCTTTTGCAATATAGACGCCTTGTTGAAAAGAAATAGCAACCATAATAATGAAAATAATAAACTCGACTATAATATTAGCAGCTGTTGAATATAATGTGCTCTATTTTAATATATATTTTTTCCATTTTGTGAAAAGTTATTTTTGTATTGATTTTAGTTTTTTTTTTCATAGATTAACAAATTTCTTCTCAAAAGAACTGATTACATTGTTTTTGTTATTTAAAAAGAAACAACACCAAACTATTTAATAAAGTTTCAAAATTTGTGAAATTACGTTTAGTACAATATAAATATTTGTGTATTGTGTTAATGTGTAATGGACTATATATTTGTATATAGATTTTTATTCCTCTTTAGCTGTTGACAAGGCTCGTTTCTCCATAATCCAAAAGTATAAAGGTGGACAAACAAAACGTAACCAAAAGCCTACTTTGGCCTGAAGATCGGAAATAATAACGTCTTTTTCGTTGGCCAGCAATGATTTTAAAATATTAGTGGCACATTCTTCAGCAGACATGCCCTTTGAAGTGGCTTTGTCCATTTCTGTAATGGTATATAAATTAGATTAAATATTTAAAAATGCAGACTCTCTTCATTACATAATCGGGTATGTTCTGAGACGCACTTCACCTCTCACTTCACGCCTCAATCATTTTATTCACCCATTTATGCTTGTTTTTCGAACAAAATGCTTGAGGCGTGAAGGGTGTCTCAGAACATACCCGAATACTTACTTCCGTGCTTCTCTCCAGATGCTGTCAAAGCATTCATGGACAACTGTGTTTTAATATAGCCAGGACTAAAGCATGTTACCTTTAATCCCTTTGATGCCACCTCTGCTCGCAGAGAATCAGAAAATGCTTGTAAAGCATGTTTAGATGCGGAATACGCAGATCTATAAGGCAATGCAATTTTTCCTTGTACCGAACTTATAAAACAAATATGACCAGTTTGTCTTTTAACCATTGAGGGCAATATAGCCTTGGTTAATGCAACGGTTCCAAAATAATTGACTGTCATTACTTTTAAATCAACATCCAATGCGGTTGTAATAGCCTCAGCTCTTACACTAATCCCTCCATTGTTAATCAAAATATCTATACCATTATGTATAGCAATGGCATCATTTGCAAATTTCGGGATTGCATTTAATTCAGCCAAATCTAAAGGCAAGACTGTGGGTGGATGAGCGGTGCCTACCTATAATAGAAAACATCACATAAATAGTTTTATCTTCTTATTTCAATTTACTCTTACCACTTCCAAGGCCAATAAATCCTTCTTAACCCTTTCCAATTCATCTGTTCTGCGAGCAGCCAATATCACCTTACAACCAGCTTTATAGAAAACGTGAGCCAATGCTTCTCCCAAACCTGAAGAAGCTCCTGTTATGAGTACTACCTTACCAGGTAAACATTTTCTTTGTTTAGCCACCAAAGAACGTCTCCATAAATTAAGCAAAACTAATGGTAATGCAACCGGCATACATATCGTTCCCAATATCCAATATAAAATATTCCAATCACCGTTTCCTGAGGGTGCTGTACATTTTCCCACTGTGTCATAGGCCATTTTATCTTTAGAATGTTTATATTACTAATTACTGATCTTTGAACCTTTTCGTAACAATACCACAAAGAGACAATCTCGAAATATAATCAATAAACTCGATTTGTTTACATTAAAAACGTCGTTGTTTTGACATATTTGGAGGGATTAAAAAGTATGTACACCAAAGAGCCGTGTTTACACAGCCGTGTCTGTCAAGTGCATATTAGGTATGTTCCACAGCCCAATAATTTCGATGTAAATGTTTGTTCAGTCAGTAATTTTACAAATTGAAAAACTGACAAGACCAACTCATTTCTGTCATCTCAAACAACACATATAAACGCTAACCAAATTTACTGAGTATTTCGACGATGAAAAACTTTCATTTATCATCTTATGTGACGAGGCCTTAAGAGTATCATACGAATATTACAATAAAGCAAAATTAACAATCATATAAAACCGTATACACTAGTTTCTTGAACTCCTATGTTTTCCCAAAAAACCCAAAAATTCATGTCAAAATTTCAGTTTCGGTCCACACCAGAGTAATAGTTTGGATCGGGACTAATTTCAAATATACTATGAATTTTCCTCATCTCGATCTAACTTTTTATTTATATCATGGAACATAACATTTATTTTAAAGTTGTGTTTACACTATAAATGTCAATTCCATAGCGTATACGTCAAATAAATCATGGAATTCCCATTAAATGCATCAACGCACAACAGTGTAACCACGACACAACGTCTTAATAAATTGTGTAGTATAAATCACCTTCAGGTCGTTTTTACATATTGTATTGCAAAAATAAAACAGCTGTTCGTAGAAACTGCCGGTGACGAATAACAATTGAAAGGTAGCTCACTTAAGTCGAAAAATTTTGTTTTAATTAATTATTACTTATTTATTATAAATTATGTATTAATTTACGATTAAAATAATCATAGTATCATAGATAAAACCTTCATTGATACATTTACTTAATGTTTTTGTCCCAACAGAAGTCTTCCTGTGTCCGGAGACCACTTTCATTTGCAAGTCTTCGTTACCTGTGTGGTTACGTTATTGTGTTGTTTGTAAATAAAAGCGTGATGTTGGAAATTTAATATTTTGCTGCTGGAATTTCACGGAAAATTCAAATAAAATGTTTTGTTTAAAACGTGTCAGTATTCCCCTACGATTACTGCCCAATTGCATTGGCGAAAAAGCTGCCTTTCTACATACGACACAAGTATGTCAGACGTTTTGGGAACGTGAGAAAAAATCTGGATATAAAACAGCCTTGCCGGAACCATCAAAAAAGCAAATGATAATGGAGGGACTTAAAGAACTTAAAAGTGAAATTAGTATGTGGAAAGAAGAAATGAAAGAAAAATTTGAATCAGATCCACTGTTGGTTTTTCGTCCCGGAGAAACTGATATTGTTTTTAATTTCAAAGATAAATCTTCGCTAGACAAATGGGTTGTAACCACAGATATGGATCATAATGAGGGTAAAAGTACAGCCAAGTTAGAATTAAGTAATTCAGGAGCTGGACTCTTTCATGGTGTAGTAAATTCCGAACACATTAAGGATGGTGTTATAAAAAGGACTGGTTATGCCAATATAAGAACAAAAAGAGTTAGGGTAAGTTAAAAAGAAACAAAATTTATTTTTCTAGGGAATAATTTTATATTTTTATTTCCACAGAAATCTTTTAAGCGTGAAGCAACCTACGATTGGAGTCAGTATAATATGCTGGTCTTAAAAGTACGTGGTGATGGCCGCAGCTATTTAATTAATCTTCATTGTGAAGGTTATTTCGATTTGATGTGGAATGATGTTTACCACTATGCTTTATACACCCGTGGAGGACCTCATTGGCAAATTGCAAAGGTAAGACACTCAATATTTATAAACGCAAATAGAGTAAAATAAAATGTATATTTATTTCAGATACCTTTTTCGAAATTCTTCTACTCATCTAAGGGTCGTGTACAAGATCGTCAACAGGCCATACAATTAAATCGCATAACCCACTTTGGTTTTTCTGTTGCAGCTAAAAATGGCATGGATGGTCCATTTAATTTAGAAATTGATTATGTTGGTCTAGAATTTGATCCTAGCCACCATGAAGAATTTGCCTATGAAATGTATACAACTCCAAAGTATATTGTTGGTACATAGTTTGTGAAACAATACCGACATTATTTTGGTAAAAATAGTTTATTGTTTGTAAAGAAATGTTAAAAACAAATTTAAAAAAATGGGTTTATTTGTATATAACAGTGATTTATTTTTAATTCTTTATGAGTAATAACAAGGGGTAGAATTTTTAAGCTAATAACAGTAACTGTATTGGCAAAATATTAATATGTACTTACTGTGATGAACAGAGCATTTGTTCGGTAGCGGACCTAGCCACACATTTAACTTCGTAGATTTTTAATTTGTACGGTCATTATTCAGACAAATAAGTGCAACATTGTTGTCTTTTTTCTGAGGAAAGGCCTTGCTTCTGTGTATTTTCTGGTACCTCTCACCCGAACAATGCGCTTTTACAGTTTGCTGGCCATACCATGGGTTGTTTGTGAAAGTTTTAAGGTGGTCCTATATTGAACGTTTGTTGCATGTAGGGATTTACAGGGTGTTTTTGTAAAAATGCTTGCCTGTCACACGAACCGTTCGTACTAAAACGTATACGTTCAAAATTTGGTTCTTGTAAAATTTTACGAACCATTCGTTTTTATCTGAAAGCTTTCGTCTATTTCATAAAAGCTTTTATATTTCAGGGTTTCCATGATACTTATTTTGTGATTTTTGCATAGGCATCTGCACGTAAAATGTGTTACTTGATGGCAACTCCGATAAACAGATGAAAAACAAAAAAAAAAAAAATAAGAAAAACATAGCTCTGTTCCAGAACTAAAAAGTTTTTACAATTTTTACCACTTTTACACATTTTGCGTTCCCGTACACAAAATTTATATGAAAATCGTTTACGACCTTTACAACTTTTACGACTTTTACCACTTTATAAAGTACGGGAACAGGCCACATGTAATCAAATTTGTCAAAAATAATTGTGATAATATGAAGAAACGGATGTACATATACGCGTGTGCTTCTATGGAAATAAATAAAATTGCATTCCCTTCCAGTTTTCGTGTGTTTTGTGCCATTTATTACTCATAAATCTATATAATATGATTTAAATCAATTTTTTGGCCAGATGGCTTTGAATTAATGTAAAGTTGTTTCTAAAATAAAATAAATAAATAAATTATTTAATTTTCATTCAAAACGATGGGCCTTTTCCATTCGTTTATTTTAAACGTATTCGTTCTAGAGTTGTTAAAATCTAGTTCGTTTGAACGACCTAGTTCAAAATATAGTTCAGTGGACACCGGTTGTTTCCATGAACGAACTGCGAATGAGGTATATTATCTCTTTGTTTTAATAAAATAAATCATACGCAAACGAACTATGGTACTGAACTAGTTCACTAGATTTAACAACTCTAACAACTCTTTCGTTCGTCTGATTTTGTTACGAAAACCAAAAAAATTACGAAAATAAGAAGCTTTCATTTGTTTGCCACACGAATAAAAACGTCAACCGCTATGAAAACCAAATTGTGTCTTCGTTCATGAAATCGACGAACGAATGGGCAAAAACTTTTTACAAGAACACGCTGTTATTTCCAATTGCTCTGATTTTATCTCCAAATTTCAATAGTATATTTTCCACAGATGTCTTGACCATCTCCCACAGTATATAAAGCCAGGAGTATCGCGGTTCATGCGAAAAGTTATATTATCAAACATATCAAAATTTTCACATATAGATTAGGGTGGTTTTAAAAAATCGATGTCGGATTTAGATTTTAAGATTGCCAAAGTTTGAGTACAATCGCAATATGTTAACACGTCCCACTGGGGCCTCAACGTTCTTTAAGGGGCCTATATATAGATAATATTAAAATCTGACCCGATTCTAATTTTGTTTGTAAGATTACTTTTTTAGCACAGAAATGAAGTGGTAAAATTGTTTCATCGATTGGACAATAAATGTGGTCTGTAGAACGATTTCGTGAAAATTCGCCTTTGGCTTCATACAAATTACTATGGAAAATTTGAGGCCCCAATAGCACGTATTAACATATTCCGATTGTACTCAAACTTTGCCAATCTTAAAACCGAACAAAACTAAACACTTTTGAGGGGTGCCGCATAAAAAATCCGACATCGATTTTTTCCCTTTGAGTTAAAAAAAATTCTAATGTACATGACAGTGATTTTTATACCCTACACCACACTGTGGTAAGGGGTATTATGTCTTTGTGCATTTGTATGTAACATACAAAAGGAAACGAAATAGACCCATAGTTCCTTTCGGGGATATACATATAATACATTCTGAGTCGATTTATGCATGTCTGTCCGTCTGTCCATGTATATTTGTTCGCAACGTACAGGGGCCTAATTACGACATTCCATGGTATAAGTAAAGAGGTAGATTTAAATGAAAACATTCTATAGAACCCTTGTTTTTCCTGAATTCCTAAAACGTCAAAATTAGTAAACACAAAAGCAACAAGTGTTCTAAAATCAATTTTAAAAATCATTGAATTCAATTGTTTTTAAAATTGTTTGGCAGATTATTCAAACAGCACACACACACAGATTGTGTATATTGTTTTGACGTTTTAGGAACAGTTGAAAGAAAAAAATTGAATTGACAGAAAGCTTTAGCTAACCTTTCTTATTAAACCGATTCGATCGAGAATTTGCTCGTGAATGAAAAAATCGAGCTATGAACACCTTTGTGCTCTCCAAAGAACACTAAAGCTCTGTTCCTTTACGTGCAAGAATCTTCAAGTTTTACAACTTTTTACTCGAAAAGCGTTCCTTTACTTCAGACACCATACAATTCATATGGAAGCAGATTACAACTTTTGCTACTTTTGCCGGTTTTACCACTTTCAAAAGTAAAGGAACAGACCATAAGAAGGTAGATGGTAAACAATTTGTTTATTTTAAAGCAAAAACTAAAAAACTAAATTATTAACGAAAAATTTACAGGGTGTTTTTGTAAAAATGCTTGCCTGTCACACGAACCGTTCGTACTAAAACGTATACGTTCAAAATTTGGTTCTTGTAAAATTTTACGAACCATTCGTTTTTATCTGAAAGCTTTCGTCTATTTCATAAAAGCTTTTATATTTCAGAGTTGCCATGATACTTATTTTGTGAATTTTGCATAGGCATCTGCACGTAAAATGTGTTACTTGATGGCAACCCCGATAAACAGATGAAAAACAAAAAATAAGAAAAAAATGTAATCAAATTTGTCCAAAAATAATTGTGATAATATGAATAAACGGATCTACATACACGCTTGTGCTTCTATGGAAATAAATAAAATTGCATTCCTTTCCCGTTTTCGTGTGTTTTGTGCTATTTATTACTCAAATTATTTAATTTTCATCCAAAACGATGGGTCTTTTCCATTCGTTTATTTTTGACATATTCGTTCGTCTAATTTTGTTACGAAAACCAAAAAAATTACGAAAATAAAAAGCTTTCATTTGTTTGTCACACGAATACAAACGTCAACCGCTATGAAAACCAAATTGTGTCTTCGTTCATGAAATCGACGAACGAATGGGCAAAAACTTTTTACAAAAACACGCTGTTAAATATTTGTTGAAATCGTTGAAAAATACTTTCGGAATGAAGATGTGCTAGAAAACTGTAGGAAATTATTTATTTTTGTAAAACTTTTTGACTTTGTTATAACAAATTTCTAATGCATATACCTTAGTAAATGTACGGTTGGTGGTGCGAATAGGTTTTGTTTGGTTGATTTTTTCATTCTCGAGAAAATACTCGATCGAATCGAATGTCGTAATTTTTTGTCCGATTCAGCTGAAAATTTGGTAATATAATTTTTTTAGTCATAGGAAGAACGTTATTGCTTTTGGTGAAAATCGGTTCAGATTTGGATATAGCTCCCATATATATTTTCGGCCGATTTGACATATTTGCTGCACCAAACACGCTATATACGCCCGATATTGATGAAATTTGGAATGTGTGACTGAACTCGAAATTATATCGAAATCGGTTCAGATTTGGATATAGCCTCCTTATATATTTTCGACCGATTTTGCTGCACCAAACACCCTATATATGTTTGATTTCGATGAAATATGAAAATTGTGAATGAGTGCAGTCTAAAAATAAATGTGCCAAATTACATCGAAATCGGTTCAGATTTGGATATAGTTCCCATATTTATTTTCGCCCGATTTCACGTATTTGCTGCACCAATTTTGATGAAATTTAGAATGTGTGAGGGAATTTTGTCTAGTAATAATTTTACCATATTATATAGAAATCAGTTTAAATTGATATATATCTCCTATATTGTACATATTCACAGTAGTGTAGGGTATCATATAGTCGGCCCCGCCCGAATTTGATCCTTTCCTTACTGGTTTTTTGTTGTGTTGATATTGCTCCTCAGCAAAATATTACAGTATATAAATAGGACTTAAATTTCAAGAAAATCGAAAAGTGCAATCACTGATAAAAAATCCATTTTAAATATTATATCGCAAAAATCGCACCCAAGGCCAATGTGCATATTTTTTCTATTTTTATTAGATTGCTGATAAAAGTAATGATATATTGTAATGATATATTGTTGCATAGCTGATTCTATTAATGATTATTTTGTTATATATTTTCATTTTTTAATTTACATGCTTTTGCTTTTTTATGTTTAATTCTATTCATGATATGCTAAGAAATATTGTTAGATATAAGTATCTGCGAGTAGTTATTGTATAGCTGTTTTTGGAACCGCTCATGGCCCTATGGGCTAGGTTACTGTGTTTGTCAAATAAAAATTAAATTAAATTAAAAGAAAAAATATGAACCCTTGTGTACGTGTGTGATTGGATAGTGTGCGGCATTCCTTCAATCCATATTCCAAAAATGATGAATTTTCCTCCAAAACTCGATTTTGGTTGAAGTTTTCCAATTTTTTTAATTTTAAAAATTGTTTTTTGGTAATTTGGAAAATAAACAAAATTCATCGAATTGAAAGAGGTTCATTTACAAAATCAAAACTATTTTGCTTTCAATCCTGCTTAATGCCATGTTCATACCAGCATTTGAATAACGTCGTTCGTTCTCATAATTACGTACACGAATTAACCCGTTCATACGACATGGTACACAATTCATAGCAACATGATTCATATTTTCATAGTTTTTGTTTACTGATTTTAAAGAAAGTTTCAGCCAAAAGACGAGTAAAGTTAATTGATATGAACTGTAGTGGGATTCTGTAACTCATTTTTGCTGTTACCGACAAAAATCGGTAAAATTAAATCGCAAAATTATGACTAAAAACATAAAGAAAAGTTGGCATCACTGTTTGTGTCGGTAGAGGCTAGCGACTACTTTTTATTTATCGTTAACTTACCGAAAAATTTCGTTAATTATCGAAATTATAAGCATTTTAATTTTACCGACAATTATCGATAACAGCAAAAATGAGTTACACAATCCCACTACAGATATCTATTTAATATTAAATTACAGTATAGTCTCGATTATCTCGAGACACTGTTTGTGTCGGTAGAGGCTAGCGACTACTTTTTATTTATTTAATTATCGAAATTATAAGCATTTTAATTTTACCGACAATTATCGATAACAGCAAAAATGAGTTACACAATCCCACTACAGATATCTATTTAATATTAAATTACAGTATAGTCTCGATTATCTCGAACGAATTTGAATTCGAATCGTCTTAGAGAAACAGGCCATTAATTTGACCGGTCTTTTCAGTAAACAAAAAACGAGTTGGAGAATCGCACTTCTTGTATAAAAATTTCAATAAATTATTAAAAATCGTATGGACTCCTTTTATTTTCAATCGTTTATGCACAAAAAATCACAGACAATCACCGATCGTTGTATTGTATTCTTGTAATTATACCAATAGATTTAAATTCCATTGTCTTATTCGAAGGTAGTAACATACTCGTATATATTAAACAATGCCCTTTTTTGGTTTCGACGGCGAGATAAAGTCAGTTGCTGATGTTCAAAGAAATGGCAAGCATATGTACAGTGGCGGCCATATAATTAAGAACGACATCGTATTAAAAAGTATTTGACTTGCTACGTTCCAAATATTTGAATATTTATATGGAACAAAATTTGTAAATAAAGTACAGGGTAAGCACTTTCAAATAAAGCCAAAACATGTTTTAATTCTCCCTCGTTTATACGAAAGAAACCACGATTTATTAAAATAGTCATAAATCGACCTGGCCACATAATTAAGAACGATATAAGTAAAGGTTACTTTAAGGTAATTTTCATACACAATATGTGAATATATCGTTATGTATTTTAGAAATCGGTTACTTTGATTCATTTTTAGTATCAATTGTCCTTCAATGGTACATATTATTGAGTCTAAGTTTGATAATTAGGGCATACCTAACGTTTTCAAAAATTTGCCCATAATTTGACGAATTTATTTTATTTTTGGGATCTAAAGCCACAGTTTTGGCTTCCTCTCATTCCCTCGATGGCGCTCTAAACGATACCCTGTGATTGTCGTTCCATAGTCGGCGCTTATTTACCCTTAAATTGGTTTTTACCCCACTTTTTTGAATCCTTTACGTGGGAATTGTCTGGGAAGTAGTTTCGTATGAGCCATTTCCACCTTATAAATCGGCAGGATTGTTGTCTGCAGGTAGTAGACAGAAAATAAAAAAATAATTTCGTTTTGTACAAAAAATTGGCCTAACGGTACACCGAACAAAAATGAAAGGTTTAATATTTTGAAAGCCTTCATTGCACAATGTCTTTGTGGGTGGGGTAAGCATATTTATGTAAGACTTTTTAATCAATGAAGCTCTTATTAATATCAAAACCAGTCAAATCAATAATTTTTATGGATGAAAATACAATTTTTGTATAAACTAATGTTTGATGTATATACACAAAATTATTGTGGAATTCGAGCATTCAAAACATTATGTTAATAAATGTTATATTCGGTGTGGAATTCTTCCAATTTTTGTATAGACATTATATTATTGTTTCATTTCGTTTCTACTACCTGCAGGCAAAAATTCTACCGCTTTATAAGGTGGAAATGACTCTTACGAAACTATTTCCCAGACAATTCCCTCGTAAAGGACTCAAAGAAGTGAGATAAAAGCCAATTTAAGGGTAAATTAGCGCCGATTATTGAACGACAATCACAGAGTATCGTTCAGAGCGTCGTCGAGGAAATGAGAGAAAGCCAAAACTGTGGCTTTAGATCCCAAAAATAAAATAAATTCGTCAAATTATGGGCAAATTTTGGAAAACCTTAGGTATGCCCTAATTATCAAACTTAGACTCAATAATATATACCATTGAAGGACAATTGATACTAAAAATGAATCAAAGTAACCGATTTCTAAAATACATAACGATATATTCACATATTTGGTCTGTTCCCGTACTGCAATAATCTACTAATTTCTACTATTTTTCTCGATAACATAAAGGAAAAAATGTTATCGTACTAAAAAATATTAGCTTCTAGCAGGTTCTGGAACAGAGCAATTGTGTATGAAAATTACCTTAAAGTAACCTTTACCTATATCGTTCTTAATTATGTGGCCAGGTCGATTTATGACTATTTTAATAAATCGTGGTTTCTTTCGTATAAACGAGGAAGAATTAAAACATGTTTTGGCTTTATTTGAAAGTGCTTACCCTGTACTTTATTTACAAATTTTGTTCCATATAAATATTCAAATATTTGGAACGTAGCAAGTCAAATACTTTTTAATACGATGTCGTTCTTAATTATATGGCCGCCACTGTATATTCACCAAAATGAGATGAGTGCATTTGAATTTTGAAGTTATATCTCAAGTCGTAAGAGGCTTTTATCTCATGGACACTGAAAATCATTATGTTCACATAGGCTACAAAGTTTATATCCGTGAATGGTAAATGGTCGCAACCCGTAATATTTGCTTAGGGGTAGTTTACACTATCTATCAATGTCATATGACACGAAATAAAAACATTCCATATCTACCCACGCATACAATGTGGAGACGTAATTTTATTACATTTTTGCTGGTGTGGACGCACAAAGTAAATGGCGTAAGGAAAATCCCCAATATTGCACATATTAGCGACTATATAATGATGGAAAATTTCATGTCATATGACATTTACATATAGTGTAAACTACCCCTTAATATGAATTCGTTTACTTAAAATATCAGGTTATTATCTAGTAAACGTCCCATATTAATGATTTTAATTTACAAATTATGGGTTTTTGAGACTACTCGGTAATCCGGACAATTCGATAATGTGCACAAATCGTTGTTCATTCTCAAAATTTTGTATGGAAAATCAAGTAATTACATCGTGATTTGGGCGAAATAAGGTGATTTGAGCGAATTACCGTCCCTGCCAGAAATTGGAAGTGAGTTTCGCACTCCCTCGCCTAGAGGTCACTCCGGAGACACGCCAAGGAAGATCGTTGGTGAATTACACAAACAATTTCTATAGCCTTAAGCTGAAAACAGATACAACGTTTGATTAAAGTTTTGCGTTGGGCGTCGAGAAAAAAACAACAACAACAGGGCGACGACGATACCAAAGTCCAGCGTTTATCTGTTTGCCGGCATATATTTCAAATGAATTTGAATTTTTCGGCATCATGCCCAACAGTGTAAAAACGGCCAAAACGACACAAAACTTTACCCAAACGTTGTATGTGTTTTCAGCTTTATTGTGATTACGTTTTATCGCGTATACCGACACATCGGAGTTTCTTCCAATGCGGTTGTTTACATTTATTTAATGATTCAACACATTTGAACAAATATAGAACACTAGCAAATGCCCGCTACTTCGTATGCGGAAAGGGAACAAAATATATATAAACAATATTTAATACGGGAATGGTGAATACTGGAGATTCTGTTGTACTTATACCTATTTTTATTACCAATATTTTTTCGATTGTAGTAAGAATTAAAAAACAAATCTGCCGTATCGCATCCCTACACAACTACCATATTTTTTATTTCGAATTTTCGAAACTACGTATCATATTGCAAATTTTAGATTTGACTCCTGGTTTTAACCCTTCACTAACACAGCATTCCCTTTCAGTACGAATTTCCAAACACTAAACTGTATCTCACCCTTTCACAACAACAATCACGCACATTTACAAAGTTCTAGCTTTAGCGGTTTCGCCCAGAACCCGAATAGGTCCGTTAAATTTTCGGAATTCAAAATGAAAGGTTAGAAAAACTTTTTTACAAAAAAATTGTACTTAATATGCACGGGTATGTCAACCGTATATAACGGAAAATTTTTTGGAGGCATTTCAATTTAGGCTTTTTTATTATCAGGGGGTAAATAACTTCTAGTTAACAAAATTGTCGCATTGCACCACGTTTTCAAATTAACATACCAAAGCAGTTAGAACAAAAAACATTTTTTGAAAAGATACTTCACGTTTGACTACTTAATTTCAGTACATTATTTAGAAACTCCTTGGCGTTAACATCAAATCAATGGAACAATATTCAGTACAATTTTTCAAACTCAGAACTTTGTCTCGAATTTTAAAGTGATCTTCATAACAAATATTTTTCTATTTCGTATTTTTCAAAATTATATAATCCCAGCTTTGTTCCTACACCCAACTCCAAATTTAAAACCTTAACTGTTTACACAATACCAAAATGGTTTTGGAACCAACATGTTACCCAACTTTTCGTACACATACATAGGTAAACGTTTCAAAAATTACTTCCTTATATTCAACATATATCCTAACAACAATTCACTTTTCCAGCTTTATCTGTTCCCCTGAAACCCATTATAGTACTATAAATAAGTACGAATTTTAAAAACCTCCTCCCTACCTCCACTCTAAACACCAATTGCTAATCTAATACGGAATTTCGAAATTCTAGTTCTACCCTTTACAAAATCACAAATTATACAAAATTCTATACCATATAGCAAATACCAAAAGGTACCAAATTTTGTACCATTTAGCACTTTTCGTACAAGATTTTCCGAAATGTACTTTCATATCTCAGCTCTTTCCGTTCACCTAAACCCAATTAATTGATAATGTAGTTCCATTTAGCACTTTTCCATAAGTACGAATTTCCAAAACCACCTCAATCCTACACTCCAACAGTAATCTGTTCACGCAAATACAAATTGTAGCGAATTCCGTACCATTTAGTACTGCTTCGTGCACATTAGTACGATTTTCCAAAGCTACCTCCATATCTCGATTCTATATTCCAACAGTAATCTTAATTCCAAATTTCAGGATTCCAGCTCTTCAAATCCAAATCATACTAAACTTACTACCATTTAGGACTTTTCGACCTTTGGTACACCTTTCTCACTCTTCATAAGTGACCCCCATTCCAAATTTCAGGATTCCGGCCTTATCCGGCCTTATTATTTAGTACTTTTCGTATACTTTTAATTCGAATTTCCAAAAACCTTTCCATTTTACTCTCCATCAGTGACCTTCATCCCAAATTTCAGGATTCCAGCTCTATTCGTTCACCCAAACCCAAATTGAACTTCATTTAGTACTATTTATTACTTTTCGCACACTTATAGTTCGAATTCCAAAAACCTTTCATTTTTACTCTTCGTCAATGATTCTCATTCCAAATTTCAGGATTCCAGCTCTATCCGTTCACCCAAATCCAAATTGTACTAAATTTAGTACTATTTAGTACTTTTCGTGCCCTTATTTCTAAAAACCTTTCTTTGTTACTCTCCATCAGTGACCGTCATTTCAAATTTCAGGATTCCAGCTCTATCCGTTCACCCAAGTCCAAATTGTACTAAATTTAGTACCATTTAGTACTTTTCGTAACCTTATAGTTCGAATTTCCAAAAACCTTTCATCGTTATTCTTCATCAGCGACTCTCATATCAAATTTCAGGATTCCATATCTATCCGTTTACCGAAATCCAAATTGTACTAAATTTAGTACCATTTAGTACTTTTCGTACCCGTATAGTTCGAATTTCCAAAAACCTTTCATCATTACTCTTCATCAGTGACCTTCATTCCAAATTTCAGGATTCCTGCTCTATCTGTTCACCCAAACCCAAATTGTACTAAATTTAGTACCATTTAGTACTTTTCGTACCCTTATAGTTCGAATTTAGTTAAACCTTTCATTGTTACTCTTCATCAGCGACCCTCATTCCAAATGTTTGTATTCCAGCTCTATTCGTTCACCCAAATCCAAATTGTACTATATTTAGTACCATTTAGTACTTTTCGTATACTTTTAATTCGAATTTCCAAAAACCTTTCCATTTTACTCTCCATCAGTGACCTTTATCCCAAATTTCAGGATTCCAGCTCTATTCGTTCACCCAAACCCAAATTGTACTAAATTTAGTACCATTTATTACTTTTCGTACACTTATAGTTCGAATTTAAAAAACCTTTCTTTTTTACGTTCCATCAGTGACCTTAATTCCAAGTTTCAGGATTCCAGCTCTATCCGTTCACCCAAATCCAATTTGTACTAAATTTAGTACCATTTAGTACTTTTCGTGCACTTATAGTTCGAATTTCCAAACCCATTTTTTGTTACTCTCCACAATTGACCCTAATTTCAAATTTCAGGATTCCAGCTCTATTCGTTCACACAAATCCAAATTGTACTAAATTTAGTACCATTTAGTACTTTTCGTACCCTTGTAGTTCGAATTTCCAAAAACCATTTGGTACATCTTTCTAAATCTTCATCAGTTACCCTCATTCCACATTTCAGAGTTCTAGCTCTACGCGTTCGCGTAATACAAAGGGTACCATATTTAGTACCTTTTAGTACTTTTCGTACACTTCTAGGTCGAATTTCCAAAAACCCAGCCTTATCTCACCCCTACACACCAACAGCAACCTACACCCAAAATTTCTGAATCAGTCAGTCAGTCAGTCAGTCACTCACCTCACTACTCTTTTATATATATTTATATTTCTGATTATATGAGACGGTGGTGCAGTGGTAAGCACACTCGCTTTGCACTCTGAAGGGGCGGGTTCGCTTCCCAACTCAGACAAAAAACATCACATTTTTAAAATGACAAAATTAATGTAGGCGGAAATAGCAAAGAATAATTTCTCTAAAAGAGAAGAGATATAAAAAATAAAAAACATTAAAAAATAAATAAAACTAAAAAAAAAATAAAAATAAATAGAAAAAAAAATATTTTTTTCTTCTAGAAGTGTCGCTGGAGTGACTTCCAAGACGACACGCCGGCGTGGTTCATTTCTTGACAACGGAGGTCACTTCAGGGTGACTTCTGCGACTGTTTTCATCGCCCTGGGCGACACGCCTAAGGCCATGTTTATATTATAGCCTTTTGCAGAGTCATGATACAATGATACAAGGTAAGCTCACGCTCACAGCTCACAGAGTTGTATTCGCTTTGCCGTCCCTTCATTGACAAAATGATTTTGACAAACTTTGTATGTATATATTAAAACATACATATGTCAGTTATATTTACATTTCCAATTTCATAACCAATTTTATTATTTAAAATTTTCAGACAATTTGGAGTCGATATCCCTGTTCGTTCCTGCGGATAACTCTCGAACGGATCAGCCAATGTGGTCCAAATGTTGGTCTTCGTAATATTTTGTCCAAACTTTGTTCAGTTTTGAGGATGGGTATATGTCTTCTTCTTCCGGTACCACCCCCATAAACGTTCAAAATTATTGCTAATATGGTGCGTACAAAGAGAGTAGCCGATTTGGCTCATACGTTGCATATTGTAATATTTCTTCCTCCCATAGATCACGTTCGAATATGGACTAAACCGGTCCATTCTCCCACACAAAGTTTTTTCTTGGATCGTCATGAAATTTTTTGTAGCATACAGCACTTTGTCGTGGCC
Source organism: Musca autumnalis (assembly GCF_047663935.1). Lineage (NCBI taxonomy): Eukaryota > Metazoa > Arthropoda > Insecta > Diptera > Muscidae > Musca > Musca autumnalis. Next base: position 254,054,491 of record NW_027411644.1, read on the forward strand.
TAAAAGCTAAAAAAACCATTCTGGCACCAACTAAAATGACTGATGAGCGCTGTTACGAATTGAGTATCTGGTTATCCGAAATTTGAACATCTTAAAACTTCGTCCAAACTTACAATAAGTACGAAGAGGGTATATATCGAACAGTACAGTCGGGTACGCCCCTCAAAAAATGATCAAGGAACGTTTTGAAAATTTTAACAAAGGCAATATTTGTGGTCCATTTTACAGCGCTATGTGTTTCTTGGCCCATGCGTTGTTGCGGGCGCCCCAAACCCGCAAATACGGCCCTGACGCAAAAAAAAATTTGCGTGGAGCTTCGCTAGGGCGTAGCTTTTTTTCCACGGTGGAAGCTACAAAAACCACCTTCCAAAACAAGTCTTTTTTTTTAATAAATCTTAGGGGACCGGGTGTGTTGCTTTGGAGGGTCTAATCTTCTCCCACCGGGGGTCCCCTAGTCCCACGTTGCGATGCCGCCAGCACGTAATTTTTGCCAAAGATAATAAGCTGGAAGGGCACCGTCAGTTTATGGTTTCCATCGCTGGAAACCATTCCCCAAGGCAGGATACCTGAAAAAGAAAAGAAAAATAGATTAGTATTGTGAAAATTGTAGCAGAAATATATAAAAATATTAAAAACACTAAACAATGCAGCCGGCTGCATGTGGTTGTCGATAAAATTGTCAACATGTTGCGAAACAGCTGATCAGTATAGGGGTTCTTAGTGGGAAAAATGACTTGGTGATGCGACCTACAGAAATGTAGGGCGTATAGCGTAAAGGCGTACGTCACGGCATACGTTGAGAAAAAATTTAAGAATTTGAATTTTCAACGGATATGACAGGGGTTGTTGTCCGGAAAAACTAGGAAAAGAAAGTACTTTTACTAATATTTTCCAACCAAGAAAATAAATAAAGACAAATACTTATTAATACAAGCAGTAAAACTATGAGAAAGACGACCATCTTTACATGAGTGAAAGGAATAGTGATTTTTGATGCTGACTAAGCATTTGGCGCTTGGCTTTGAGCATTTCTAAAGTTGTCATTGGAACATAAAGACATATTGGCTAAAGGCAAAACACCTTTGCTCATATTTTACCGCGGTTAAATCTGTAAACAGTGGTTGGAGTTTATATTATTTTTATTGTGAAGATTAAGAATAATAACAGAGGTGAGACGGGTGTTTTTTTTTATAAAAAAAAAGATGGATTTGTGGTCTCAAGTGATAAGGCAAGTGATTTAACAAATTATTCGTATGTTCCATACAGGTTACCGTGGAGATAGAAAATCATAACCTTCAAAGTCTGTTGTATAAGAAAGCCACACACATACATTGTTCCAAAGGATATGGTGGAAGTGATATTGGATGAGAACAATAATATTGAAGGACTCCAGGTAACCTCTGTCATCTTTTGTCCAGAGTAAAGACGACCAGAGGATTTTTTTTACTTATGTATATCCTATATTAGAACGTCAATTGGACACAAAAAGAGAGAGACTTTTTTTTATTACACGAATGAACAAATCTATTGGCAACAAAATCATTACCAATACATTTTTTTTGATCAAACATATTTTAAGAGATAACCCATTATATACGCTTTTGTGACAAAAAAAAAATAATATTAGTTTAGTTAAGTTCACGTTAGAGTCTAATTCTGTTTAATTTGTTTGTGAACTGAGATCATATTAGAGTAAAATATAAGAATTAATGCGCAGTAGCTGTGGGTGTTGAACCTCTTTAGGATAGGAAAATTGCTAGCGTTTGAGACAATATTGTAGTGAGACTTCAGGGAGCTCCTTTAGGTCAAGACCAGGTCAACGTTTCCGCAGGCAAAATAGTATCTTAAGAGAGTAACCTGACAGTGTTTTAATGGTGCATATTTAAAAGTAAATTTGATAAAAAAAAGGCATAGTATGATTTCGGGGATATTTTAGAATTGTTTTATTATGTTTTTGTTTGTCTAAATTTTAACTTAAAGATATTTTTTTATTATTTGTAATACTAAACTTATAGTCCAAAAGTGATTATAGTCAAATTTGAATATTTCAAGAGCATTAACCTTACTCCGGAACACCGGGTTCGAATTGGCCAGTGAGCCTGAAAAAAAAATACAATAAAATTAGTTTAAAGACAAGTTTATAAAGCTAGGTTTAAGATTTAATAATAAAAAAATATGAAATTTAAATGAAAAATACAGAGTGAGAATAATGTTCTGGTAAAAGAAACAAGGGGGCATGAGGGCAAGGTGAAAGGGTAAGTGTAATAGTGTGGGCGGTCATAAGGGAGTCACTTCAACATTGATCCATAGGAATCAAGTGACCATGGTTGGGATGGGCGATTGGTGGTCCACCTACACCCTACTTCTGTGTGTTTCCGTGATAGTTGTGTTCATTTGGTTTAGGATAATTGTGACTGCCGTGGGTTGCCAGATGGGATGGACCTATACCCAGGAGAGGAAGCCGATTGAGCTAGCTGGTCCCAAATCTGGTCAACGCCTAAAGCGGCACGTAACAGCGTCCACACATATTGGTCCAAAAGCTTTAAAAAAATCTTACTTGTGGCCTTTGCACATCGTAATATTTCCAGCTATCCCCAATAAAAAAGGCATAAGAATATATTTTTTTGTAATTTGGCTGTTAGGCAAAAATACCATTTTTATTATTTATTTTTATTAATTTCTCCTTAGAGTTAAAATGGATTATAAAAGATATTTTGCAGATGAAAATAAATATATCAAAACGAATAAAAATATCTTTTGTTGACTTTTCTCATTTCGTACTCAGCGTGGAAAAACTAGTCCAAAGCTATGTTTATAGTTTAAGGAACTTTATACTAAGTTGCTATTTTCACTCCATATACATATGTATGTTCCAAACTCAGTTAATGCACAATACGTTTAGATGGTCGCACTTTCGTATATCTTGCACTAATATGGAATGGCGGGCAATCGTTGATTGTAAATTACTTAGGGGAGAAGGAATATAAACATAATTTTTTATCCTGATTGTTATCACATATTTACGACTTACTTTAAGCCTGCATTCCGCAGCCATTTACACGCGAGAAAGCCAAAGGGAGCTTCTCTTCCCACTCACTAATTGAAAACCATGCACTGACAACAATGTTAGCTCAAATTGTTGTTGTTTCCAACCTTTTGCAGCCATAATGGATTGTTCTGTTTTTGGGTGTTACTAAAAAGACGAAACGACTAACAAGTCAATGCCGGAGATTTTGCGGAAGACACGGAGCAAACTTTCATCCTTGTAGTATGCGATGAGGGGTCAGCGACAATGTCGCATGGAAGCGTTGGGATTTGTACAGTTACGAAAAATTTCCAAAACAGTATAATTACCTAAAAGTAGGGATATTTAATTCGTTGGCTTTAGTTACCCCGTTGCAAATTATTAAAAACTTGATAATGGAACACTTACCGAAGGACTAGAATGCTTATAACATAAAATTCAAAAAATAATTTTTCCAAACAGGCAAACTGCAGATTGATCTGTTTTCGAAAAAAAATATTGGCTATTCCAATCGCGATTCAACAGAGATTTAGTGACCTGTAAATATATACATATATAAATATAAACTCATTCATCTTTGCTTCAAACATATAACTTACTGGTTTGTTCGCTGATGATTGTTACGGCACATCAATTGGCTAATGTTAGCCGTAGAGAATCCGGTAAGAAAGAACCCACTGCAGTCGGATTGGTGGATATCGTTGATAGCTTTAGCATAACTAGGCGTTTACACACAGACAGTATTGGCAAGACAATAGCAAAGTTACAAACCATTTTCACCAATACATTCATAATTTTCTCTATACATATTTAAACATTTATAAATGTATTTGTGAAAAAGGTTTGTATTTTTGCTATTGTCTTGCCTTTACTGGCATTTGTAAACGCAGGGTAAATGGGTGCCTTGAAACTGCTGGCAAGCAAAGGCCGTCTTCCTTCATTTGTTAATTCCTTTCTATATACATATATGGTGCCATTGGTCTCGCAGTGGCTAAACTCTGCAAAAACACGGATAACAATAAAGAACATTCAAACATTCATTCAATCACACTACTTACCATTTTCTTTTGCCAAAATTACGAAGATATTTAATACACACAAAATTTTAAGAAAATGTACACAAACAATTTTGTTATTGTTGTAATTGACATACAATAACAAAAACAACTTTCATATTGTTTCGAATGCATGGTTGTATTTGGCAGCTCAAGGACGGGTTTTTCTAATGAGATTACCTTCTTATTCTGCCATGATAGTAGAGTAAAATCATGAAATTGCTGTAGTGGGGAATTCAAGGAATTCACATTTGTATTTAAACACATATTTTATAATATCCACAACTCGATTATGTGGAGAAACCTTGCCACTTCATTCATTTTTCGCGTTTTTTATAAAATGCTCAAAAATAGTATTGTTACGGAATTAGATTTAACTAATCTCCGTGTAGACGTTGTTTTATTCCCCAGTACGATTTGTACCAAATAAAACAGGGTTAGTTTTAGATTACGTTTCTACAATGCTTTATTTACTTTATTACACTTATTCGGAACCGACTTTAATTACTAAGCACACAGCAAGTCTCTAGTTAGCACGCAGCTATTCTTTAACCGATCTGTTCAGTTCAACGCTTAAAGGGGAGTACACATTATAATTCAAAACTGACAGTCAACGTACTTTTAGGACAATTTTCCTGCAAATAACAACTTTTATTTAGCTAAAAACTTTTGAAATACAATACATACGGTATTATTTAGAGATTACAAAAGAAATTTTTTCAGTTAGGCTTTGATATTCACGAAATAGACCTCGATGACTGTCAGTTTTGCTTGTCAATGTGTACTATACTTTAAACACAACTAACTCGTCATTCCCAGTTCCCCTGTATTTATACCCCAAAGTCTCCCTGTTCGAGAAATATCTAGAACATATGGCAACACCTCGAATCTGTACAACGAACACACAGACGCACATTCGCACTAATGGGTACTTTACACGATATGTTTTTTACATATGAGTTGTCACTTTGCATATACATTTTGTATTGGAGAAGTGACAACTCATATGTAAAAAACATATCGTGTAAAGTACCCATAAGCGAACAACCAGACTCACATACATGGGGAAAGATCAATACAGTGGACAAACACAGTAATGACGTAATTGCAACAACAAACAAATGCAAGAAATAAAGAAGTAACAAACTAAACGATAATTACATGATTATGGCAAAACAAAACAAAAGCACAACAATGAAAGGTAAAGAACTAGAATGATGAAGAGATTTCTACATGGTAGTTGTTGTTGTTGCTTAAATAAAGTAACTGCGTAATAAAACTTTACGTTACAATTCAAATTTTTAAATTAACGGAAATTAAACTAAATTAACTTAAACCTATCAGTTACATTCGTAACAGTATTGTAAACAAACCAAATTGTAGCTTTTGTGTTTACTAAAGCTTCGTTCCCGTACTTTTTAATGGTAAAACTCGTAAAAGAGAGAACTGCAAAAAATTTGTTCTTACACACAAGTTTTCTGAAATAGTTCGGGAACGGAAAAATGGAAAATACGTCAAAAAAACTGGAACAAATGTCAAAGTCGGCGTATCAGCCAATCAGACGCCGGCAACCATGTTACTATTTTATTACTCGCCCAAATTTGTCGTGTAAAAAGTTTTTAAAGAGAGCGTCATTCAGCGCCATTTTTGTTTAAAGAAAAGTGAACATTTTACAACTTTTTTGTGTATGGGAACGCTTTTTCGAGTAAAATGTGTAAAAGTCGTAAAAACTTTTTAGTTCTGGAACACAGCTTAATTTTGATATTTTAGGCATCCAGGAAAAACAAGGGTTCTATAGATTGTTTTCATTTAAATCTGCCTCTTTAAGGGCTGTTTACACCATCTATCAATGTCATATGAGCTGCCATTTCTTTCACCCATTCGACATTCTCTATGTTTGTCAAAATTGACGTCATCCATACAACTTTCAATTTGTGCGTTCATACCTGCAAGTGTTATTTTCGTATGACATAACCTAAAAATATAAAAACAGCTGTTTTTGTCATTATTTACATTTATTGTTGAGTTGCAATTTTGCGCAAATTTTAATTTTGGTTGAAGGAAACTGAATTGGTAGAATTGGTGTTTGGAGTTATAGAGGCATTCATGTTTTTGCCACCAAACAATCATTTCAAAGACTGCTTCTTTCGACCAATCGATCTGAAAATAACATTATAAACGCCATTTATTTACTTTACTGAATATTTAAATATACATACCTTTCCATTTTCTTTTTTAAAAGATTTTGTTTTTCATTTTTTGTTTGAGAATGTCAGAAAACAGCTGATAAATTTATGTTTACATACGAGAATGCCGTATCAAATAGAGCGCTCCCTAAATGAAAAATTTACATATGAGTTTGCAAATCATTTTGATAGATGAAAATTTTCATAGTGGTTACACTATGTGTACAACATTCGCAGGTAGAAAATTTGGCATCTCATACGACATTGATAGATGGTGTAAACAACCCTTTACTTATACCATGGGTGTGACAATTAGCAATATGGGTGCCGGCTTCTGATTGCCAATTTTGATATTTGTTCCACTTTTTTTTTCTTCTACACACATTTTCCACAGTTCGCTCTTTTACTACTTTTACAATTAAAAAAGCACGGGAACACAAAATTATTGCAATTATCGTTTTTTTGCTATTATTTTGCGAGTTCCTTTGTGGAAGTAGTTCTTTTGAACTAGTTCGTTCCGGATCTATACAACTCTATAAGACAAAATACGATTTTTATATCCCTACCAAAATTTGATTTGCCAATAAAAAATCAACCTACATCACTCTACTTCAAATTGACAGACCGCTGAAAGTAGAGTTGGGCAATCTCGTTCCTTTTGCGGTTCGATCTTTTCCGTTCCGTTCCGCAAAAGGAACTAGGTCGTTCAGTTAGTTCCTTTTAGTACCAACCTTAATATGTGTAACCACACTCATACTCGTTCACTCAGTTCATATCGTTCGTGCTTCTTCTTCATCAAAACAAAAGAAAAATAAATTGTTTTCGGCTTTCTTCATGGAAGATTAAAAATATTTGAAACAAATTTACAATCGTTTTACTAATTAAAAATACTTCAATTGTTTTTTTTTTAATTCGGCAAAGATCATTTTAGTAAGAAATGAAAAACGAAATGACACTATGAGATTTCTTATTCACTAATAAAAGACAGGGAGAGAGAGACACCTGATGTTAAATGAACTGATGGAACTAACTGAAAGAGAAGAGCAAACAGAATGGGAGAAAAATTAACGAGGGAGCAAAAGGAACTAGCTAAACCGCATAGTCGGACCTAGGACCGATCGTTCCTTTTGTGGAGTAGTTCCTTTGAACTAGTTCGTTCCGGAACGACACAACTCTAGCTGAAAGATAAAGACCGACCCTTGTAATAATTATTGTTGACCTTTGGACTTTTTATATCTTTTGTTTTATTGATTTGGCTCGAGGTCAGGGAAAAATTAAAACAATGTTTTGTTTTGATTTTTATATTTTTATTTTTGCCAATATTTCGATCATATTCTACGATCATCATCATGGTAGAACAAATACAAGGTAAAGTTAATACTACAACAAATACAACTCGAACAACAACCACAAAGGAATTTGTTTTTGTTTGTAAACCTTAGTGTCAACGTAAATGTAAACAAAACAAGGAAATGTCTATAAATTATTGGAATTTAAAAACTAATAATTTTTCACATTTGATTGAATATTTTGGAAAACATGAATGAAAACTCGTTAGATTTTCAATTTGAATGTTTCCATATCATTCCACTAAATGCATAATTTCTCGCAGAAAGTAGAATACTTGCAAACATGTTTCGGGTCGCTGGTAATTCATTGAAAAAAGAGAAGCTGTTTCAATCATTTGCTTTTGAAAACAAAAAAGCACATGTTTATTAGGGCTTTATTCTTTTCAAGTTTAAGAAAATACCACACATATTAACAAATATTGTACCGCCTCTATAAGCGGTGTTTTAGTGTGCGGCATGTCGTTCGGACCTGGAGGAGGTTACATGTCAATGATATGAAGCCGTCTTTATGGGAAATAGTTTTTTTTTTCTGATGAATAAATTTGTTCTTCAAAAATATATATCCCTAATATACATCGAACATAGAAATAAATACATAAAATGTCGAATGGAATTTGACACTAACACTACAACCCAGTTCAGTCAGCTGGGTATTGCTGCTACCTTTTCTTGTTCTACCATGGATCATCATCAGGGCATTTTCACTTTTAAAAAGAAAACAACAGAAAATTTATATAAATATATAACAAAAAAACATTTTTCACATTTGAATAATTACATTGTTATTTCTTTCTTAGCACCACATACGTCTTGCTCTTGTTTGAGTTCAGAAATCAACTAACTTTTTGGTGTTTTTCAATTGTGCTCCTGTATATTTGCGCACAGTGTTCGGTATCTGTTTTATAGTTTATACGTTTTTCTGCAGGAATGTTAATGATATGTAACATTTCCAACATATATCTCCGTCTGTAGTTATTTTCCTGCGCTAAGATTTGTACTTGTTTGAGGTTTTGGAACAATGAGCTGCTAAAGCAGTCTTTTGTTCCAAGGGTTTATTGTTGTTTTTCTGGTCGGATTTGTGACCACTCATCCTAGTTTTGAGTTTGCTTTTTGTAGTGCCAACATATACCTTTTGGCATATGTTGGACTTGTCACCATTACAACTGATCTTATACACAACGTTTGATTTGTCGTCTAGGGGTATTTTTGATTTTGTCCTGCTGAAGAACGCATTGTTTGTATTACAGCTCTTTAAGGCTAATTGGTATTGGTCTGTATTATATAGATTTGATTTTGAAAAACGTTCGGAAAAACCAGGAACGTATGTAGATCTTTTATATGTTTTTTCTAATCTTGTTTCTGTATTTCTACTTTTGCTGACCTTTGTATGTTTGATCAGTTCATTTATAGTTTTTATGGGGAAATCATTCATCATCAATATTCTTCTGACCTCTTTTGTATTTTTGGAATGAAACTTCTTGTCACTGATTTGAAACACTCTTCTTATAAAATTCGTTGCGGTATTAATTTTGATACGTCGAGGATGTTTGGAGTAATAATTGATGATACGTCCGGACGAAATAGGTTTTTGATACCAGTCTAAAAATAGAGAATTTCCCTGTCTATGTATCACTGAATCAAGGTATGGTAAGTGATTGTCAGATTCACATTCCATTGTAAACTTTAACTGATTATTGTATGCGTTTAATGCTTTGAGCGTGTTTTCTATTTGGTCGTTTTTTACGATACAAAATATGTCGTCGACATATTTTGTCAATAATCGTGGTTTTATGAGTAAATTTTTCATTGTTTCGTCGAGTAAGTTTTCCATTACTATATCAGCAATCACTGGGGAAATTGGAGAGCCCATCGGCATTCCCTTTCTTTGCTCATATATCTTCTCTTTGTATAAAAAGTATCGTGAGTCCTTGATACATATAGTCAAAATGTCAATAAATAGATTCATAGGAATGTTGGTATAATCCTTGATAATGTGCCATTTTTCTTTTATGGTGCTGATAGCTAAGTTGACAGGGACATTTGGAAAAAGAGATATGACATCAAATGATATGAGCTTTTCATCTGTGTCTATGTGTTGGTTATTGATTTTTGATTTAAATTCCACTGCGTCATTTATGTTGTATATGGAGTCTTTTGTTAGAACTTTGAGTATCGTTGCAATGTATTTTGACAGATTGTAGGTGGGAGAGTTTATAAAGGAACATATTGGTCGTAATGGGATTCCTTCCTTGTGGATCTTCGGAAGTCCATAAACTTTGGGAGGTACTGACGTCTTGTTTAACATCCTGTTTTTTTCAATTTCGTTTATTATTTTTAATTCAAACAATTTCATTATAAAATTGTTGCATTTATCTTGTAGTTTTGTTGTTGGATCTTTTTTGATTCGTTTGTAGGTGCATAAATCTGAAAATATTGTGTTCATTTTGTCTTCATATTCACTCTTTTGCATCGCTACTGTTTTGCCACCCTTGTCTGAATTAAGTATCAGAATATGTTTATTTTCCTTTAGGAACTTTGTTGTATGTCCCACTGTGTCTAATGCATAGGTGTGCACGGGCATCCACTGGTGGCTGCTGTAAAATACTCTTACTTTTATTAATTCAACAAAACTCAGACGTTTATGTATTTTTTGTAATTATTATTTAATAAATAATTTCATCTACGATTTTAGATTAAAATTGTGATTTCACAATTAAAAAACAATTTAGAAAAACCATGAAAAACGACAAATGTTAAATACTCTTATATTCTCTTAAATTCTGTTTTGCTCACCATTGGTCTAATGTGAAACGATCTCTCTTCCCTAATTTTGTGTTTCTCATGTAATCATTTATAAGTGTGACCAAATTTACTCTGGCGTTCTCTTGCCGTTCTTTGCTCTCCAGTGTCTGTATACACCAATGGTGAGCAAAATAGGAAAAGAGAAAATTTAAGGGAGAATTAATATTTAATTTTCCTTGTTGTTTCATTACATATTTAAACATTTTTAAGCACTAATGTTATTTAAAATCATGCTACAAATGAATTATTAAAGAATTATTACAACAAATACTTAAACGCCCAAGTGTTGTTGAATTAATGAAATTAAGAGTATTTTACAGAAACCACCAGTGGATGGCCGTGCACACCATTGGTATACACTCTTCTCCCTCTGCGATAATATTGAATAATGGAAATGTTGTTTTTGTTGTAGGGAGACTAAATTTGGGACCAAGAGAGAGTAGCCATTCTACGTTTGTAGGAATGTCTGTGTCCGTTGTGTTGACAAACCACTCTCTATTGTGTTGTATATTAAGCTCAGATTGTTGTTTTTGTTTTAGTGTGTTCAATTTTTTGATGTGTGTCTCTTTTTGTTTCTTGTTCTCTGTGTTTAAGATTATGTTCTCACTCTCAATGAGTAATGTCAGATCTTCGGTATCTAAGAGATTTTTGAGTTGATCTCTCATGTTTTCAAGCCTCTCTTTTATCTTATTTGACTGTTTGTGTTTTTCTTGTATTAATAATTTTAATAGTTTGATACTGAAATTGTATATGAGTGTGTCTAATGAAGTCCATAAGTTTGTTGGTATAATATTGTTGTGTTTGAATATGTTGCGTGAATGTTTAGTGGTGTTAGAAATGAAGTTTGGTATAGTACCTGATTGCTTACATTTTATGAGGAATGTTGTCGTCGTTTTTAGGCGTGCTGATTGCCTGTTACATTTTGAATAGTCCTTAATGATGTTTCGTGTATCCTTATTGTATTTTTGCTTAATATGTTTATATAGATGCATGTTGTTGTTGGATTTTAAGCTCGGCGTGCCTTCCGTGTTATGATTCTTGTAATAATTATTGTTGACCTTTGGACTTTTTATATCTTTTGTTTTATTGATTTGGCTCGAGGTCAGGGAAAAATTAAAACAATGTTTTGTTTTGATTTTTATATTTTTATTTTTGCCAATATTTCGATCATATTCTATGATCATCATCAGGGCATTTTCACTTTTAAAAAGAAAACAACAGAAAATTTATATAAATATATAGCAAAAAAACATTTTTCACATTTGAATAATTACATTGTTATTTCTTTCTTAGCACCACATACGTCTTGCTCTTGTTTGAGTTCAGAAATCAACTAACTTTTTGGTGTTTTTCAATTGTGCTCCTGTATATTTGCGCACAGTGTTCGGTATCTGTTTTATAGTTTATACGTTTTTCTGCAGGAATGTTAATGATATGTAACATTTTCAACATATATCTCCGTCTGTAGTTATTTTCCTGCGCTAAGATTTGTACTTGTTTGAGGTTAGGCGTATGTCCGGTTTTGGAACAATGAGCTGTTAAAGCAGTCTTTTGTTCCAAGGGTTTATTGTTGTTTTTCTGGTTATTATTCCGTACTTTCTCTAATTAAATTATTTTCTTTCTCGAATTTCTCTCCTAGGTCTAGCTAAAGCAAAGCATTGGATTTATTTCCTTTCTGTAAGAAGAATTTCAACTGAAACTACATTTACCCTTGATTCCGCAAACGAAACAACGATTACCCAACATCATGTTGCCCGTTACAGTTTTCCGCCAAGTAGCCCGTCGAGGCTGTGGGTTTAAAAATCTTACCGAACTAGCTTCACCTGGCAGCAATTCCCATATGCCCAATGCAATTATGAACTGTTTAAATCGTTATGCAGCTGCTACTGGATTTATACGCATTTCTTTTTTGGATGTTAATCAATATCGCAATTGGGATGTGGCCACATTGCGTATGTATGCCGATCGTAAAAAGCAGTTACTGCACATGAAGACTCTCAAGGGTCGTGATATGTTGCAGGATGTTTTGGATAAGCAACGGGCCGAATTTATTGAGCGCAAAAATGTTATTGCCGACGATATTCGCGATGCCATTGACAAGAAACGGGAATCATTTATTGAGCGTAAAAATGTCATTGCCGAAGATATTCGAGAGGCTAGGCATAAGGTCCAGCAAAGGGTACGTGAAAAAATGGAAGAGGTCGAGCGAGAGAACATCATGACCATTCCAAATATGTTGACAATGGGACGTATGTTTCTGTCGCCCTACATTGGTTATGTGATAGTGGATGGTAATTATGAAGTGGCCATTAGTTTATTGGTTGTGGCTGGTATTTCAGATTTGGTAGGTTTGTTAATGATATACTATTTTGTTTGTTATTGAGATACTATTTTTTTTTTGTTAATGTTTTTTATTATAGCTTGATGGGCAAATAGCCCGCAGATGGCCAAGCCAGGCAAGTAAGGCTGGGTCTTTTCTAGACCCTGCCGCGGATAAAGTTCTTATGGGTTCATTGGTTATTTCAATGGGCTATTGTGATTTACTGCCTCTATGGTTGGCCGGTACAATTCTGTTTCGTGATGTATTTCTGATTGCTGCCGGATTTGTTATACGTTATATTAGTTTACCACCCCCAGTAAGTTGTTTATAAAAATATTTTCACCGTGGATCTATAATGGTTAACATTTATTTTTATAGCGCACCTTCTCCCGTTATTTTGATGCCACCCATGTTACAGCTCAACTGGAACCGACCCTTATTAGTAAAATTAATACTGGTGTGCAATTATCAGCCGTAGGCATTAGTTTAGGAGCACCAATGTGGGGATATTTAGGTAAGTTCTTTTCGGCCATTTTGCTGTCTTAATTACGATATATTTAGAAAATTCCATAGGGAAGTCTGTAGGCTTAATCGAGTGTTACATCTGACTAAAGGTTGAAGTGTTAAATCGCAGTCTATCGACAAAATACCAAGTTCGATACCATTTGAGAACTTACAGGGGGAGTGACCTAACAAAATCTTGGATCTATCAGGCATGTCACAGAAACGAATTCCGATCGAAAGTGGAATTGATTCTGTATTTAGCTTCTTCAGAAAACGAAAAACGAAGAATTTTTCGGAATGAAACCACTTTTGATTTTGCAAACGGAATTGTATTTTTATTTTGTTTAAATCTGCCACTTTAAAACACTTACCGCCTGTTCATGTATGTCGCACGGAAACCTGTACGAAAGGAAAGCAGTCACTCGCTTCCGTCTAAAAATGCGTTCATGTAGTATTTCGCAAACTATCGTGCGACTGCCGTTACGTATCCTATGCGAAATACTACTAATTTGAATATACATTTGTACAACTATGTTCAATAAATGAGAGCCAAATGAGAAATGAAAACAAAATTCACATATACATACAAGCATTGGAATATGTGTGATTTGTTTTGTTTGAAAAATAAAATGTGTCGGTATTTTGAATTATTTTATTTTATTGATTTCTTCCAAATAATGAATGAAACCTCCATTCAAATGTGTCTATAAAATTTTTAATTTGTTTCAAGAATGTGTTGCATACATTTTTTTTAAGATTTTCGGTGTTATTCGCGAGTTTACGTTCTACTCGGCAGCTACAAGGCAAGTGAGTGATTTTGACATTCGCTTTCTATAAGAGACAGTCCTTTCGAAATACAGAAACCCGAATTTATTGGAAAAGTGTACGTTTACGTGTTATTTCGTATGGCTTGTCGGTCGCATAGATTTTCGTTTCGAAGGCGTTTACATGAACAGAAAATGATTTTTTCCACTTCCGAAGCGCAAAAAACCTTTCGGTCGACATACATGAACAGGCTGTTAGAAATAATTAAAATGTTGTTTTATTAACAAATTTACATTTAATTTCGCATTTAAAATAAATAATTAGGTTTTTTGACTTCACAAAATCGATCGGAATCTAAAGAAGCTAAGACAAAAACGATCGAAATGAAATTTCGGAATTGCAACCATTCCGATCGGAATCTGTGACATGCCTGTATGTATCAATTTCTCAGTTGGTGTAGACATTTGAAGGGGTCTCGTGTAATTCTTAAACTGAAACTAGACAAATCGTACATTCTTTTTCCACTAGAAATGATTTTATAATTCCTTTTAGTTCCATCCCTTAGACAATAGTGACCTAATTTTTTTTTTTTTTTTGCTAAAAAACTATTTCTACAACAAATTTCGAAAATCGCTTCTGGGGCCTAATTACGACAATCGATTCGATCGAGTATTTGCTCGTGAATGAAACCTATGTGTTCTTCAAAGAACTTTAAGAAGATAGATGGTAAAAATCTGTTTAATTTAAAGCAAAAACTAAAAAAAATATTAATAAAATGTAAATATTTGTTGAATTCGTTGAACAATACTATGGTTAACAATCGGACCATAATCGATCGGACCATAATTATTGTGACATTTAGAGAATTTTTCTGAAAATTCACATTTGGCCCATACAAATTACTATGGAAACAAAGATCGCTAGATTAGCAAGGGAAAAATTCGGTGGGGGAGTTCCAAAAAAAGGATTTTTTTGGTAACTCTATTAGACAACTTTCCACTTTGCTCGATATAAAAAGTGTTTGAGGAAAGTTCAGTGCCACTACATCCCTGTTTTATTGTTTATTTTTGTATATATTTATTTTTATATATTGACAACCCGACGATTAGTCCTCCGTTCCCGAACTGTTGTGGCTAACCATTTTCCAGGTGATAGGCTGATCGTTTTGAATTTTGCCTACTGGATATTAGCTGCAAATGATCTTTTAACAGTAGGTTACATCCGTTCCCAAGCCAGCCAATTAAAATAAAATCATAAAAATATCTTGATAATCGGGGTGGTGCTCCTCTAAACATATGTTTTTCCTATATACTTTGTTTTCTCTTTTTTTTCTAGATCACACTGCCTTACATGGTCTGTGGTACCTGACTGGACTGACTACATTAGCTGCCGCCTTAAGTTATATCTTAGATAAGAATACATTTAAAATTTTAAGCAAACATGTTCCAAAGAAATAGAAGTTGATGCTGAAAGTGAGACAATTTGTGATGGGGATGGGAAGAAGGAAGAATCGTCATAAATAGTTGAACATATCGAATGCTTCCTTTTGCAATATAGACGCCTTGTTGAAAAGAAATAGCAACCATAATAATGAAAATAATAAACTCGACTATAATATTAGCAGCTGTTGAATATAATGTGCTCTATTTTAATATTTTTCCATTTTGTGAAAAGTTATTTTTGTATTGATTTTAGTTTTTTTTTTTTTTTCAAAAGAACTGATTACATTGTTTTTGTTATTTAAAAAGAAACAACACCAAACTATTTAATAAAGTTTCAAAATTTGTGAAATTACGTTTAGTACAATATAAATATTTGTGTATAGTGTTAATGTGTAATGGACTATATATTTGTATATAGATTTTTATTCCTCTTTAGCTGTTGACAAGGCTTCTTTCTCCATAATCCAAAAGTATAAAGGTGGACAAACAAAACGTAACCAAAAGCCTACTTTGGCCGGAAGATCGGAAATAATAACGTCTTTTTCGTTGGCCAGCAATGATTTTAAAATACTAGTGGCACATTCATCAGGAGACATGCCCTTTGAAGTGGCTTTGTCCATTTCTGTAATGGTATATAAATTAGATTAAATATTACACAATCGGATATGTTCTGAGACGCACTTCACCTCTCACTTCACGCCTCAAGCATTTTATTCACCCATTTATGCTTATTTTTCGAACAAAATGCTTTAGGCGTGAAGTGATACGGGAATACTTACTTCCGTGTTTCTCTCCAGATGCTGTCAAAGCATTCATGGACAACTGCGTTTTAATATAGCCAGGACTAAAGCATGTTACCTTCAAGCCCTTTGATACCACCTCCCATCGCAGAGAATCCGAAAATGCTTGTACAGCATGTTTAGATGCGGAATACGCAGATCTATAAGGCAATGCAATTTTTCCTTGTAACGAACTTATAAAACAAATATGACCAGTTTGTCGCTTAACCATTGAGGGCAATACAGCCTTGGTTAATGCAACGGTTCCAAAATAATTGACTATCATTACTTTTAAATCAAAATCCAATGCGGTTGTAATGGCCTCAGCTGTTACACTAATCTCTCCATTGTTAATCAAAATATCTATACCATTATGTATAGCAATGGCATCATTTGCAAATTTCGGGATTGCATTTAATTCAGCCAAATCTAAAGGCAAGACTGTGGGTGGATGAGCGGTGCCTACCTATAATAAAAAACATCACATAAATAGTTTTATCTTCTTATTTCATTTACTCTTACCACTTCCAAGGCCAATAAATCCTTCTTAACCCTTTCCAATTCATCTGTTCTGCGAGCAGCCAATATCACCTTACAACCAGCTTTATAGAAAACGTGTGCCAATGCTTCTCCCAAACCTGAAGAAGCTCCTGTTATGAGTACTACCTTACCAGGTAAACATTTTCTTTGTTTAGCCACCAAAGAACGTCTCCATAAATTAAGCAGAACTAATGGTAATGCAACCGGCATACATATCGTTCCCAATATCCAATATAAAATATTCCAATCACCGTTTCCTGAGGGTGCTGTACATTTTCCCACTGTGTCATATGCCATTTTATCTTTAGAATGTTTATATTAACAATAGATGGGCTTTCACGCACGCCAGCGTTGCTGTGGTTTGTTTCTCTTTTTCGTTGTTACAACATAAATAAACATTTACGGGTTGTTTTGTTATTTTATTTTTAATAAAATCGTTTTTTGTAATTGTTTAGATGTCGTCTGTGTGTTAAAAATATTAAAAAATGTAAAACAATTCTAACAAAAACGCTGTTTTATTTTTCCCTTAAAAAATATTTAAGAGTAATTTTGACCATCTATGATATTAACTCATGGTACAATCATTACAAGGTAGGCCATAGCAAACAGCTGATTACAATTTTTTCTTGTGGTCCGCCTATTGTGTCAAAACAGTTTTGAAGTTGTTTGTTTGTATACATTGATTTTTAACAAGGTTGACAAAATAAAGTAATTCAAAATCAAATAAAAAAGAAAAAGTAAAACACACAAGAAATGTTATTGTTATTGGACACTTCTTGGAAGTATACCAGAAGCCTTACGACACTCCAATGATTCCTAGTTGATTGATAAGGCCAAATCATTCTTTTCTGTTTTATTTTTAACCGATTTATATATTTTGCAGATAGTTTGAACTGATGGATAGATGAATGGATCTTACGGATGGATTTCTCCAGGTACAGGTTAGGCCCTTAACGACATTATGGCGTTGGTGGCGGTGTAGTTGATGAAGACTATCGCGGCAATTTTGGTGTGGTGCTCTATAATCATGATGTAGGATTTGAAGTGAAACATTGTGATCGAATTGGGCTGTTAATATGTGGGTGAAGATTTTTCCCTGAACTGGAACAAATGGACAAATTGGAAGAGACTAAGAATTTGCGCTTATCAACAGGGCAGTACATGAAAAAATATAATAACAAAAATATAGAAACGGGATATGTCTATCTCCATCCTGAACAAAAATTGTAAATTGTTCTTAAAGTAAAATGGTGAACTTTTGTGGGGGAGGGCCGGAAGTAGTGGATCGTTAGAGCACCATCTTCAAACTAGAAATGTTATGATATGCAAAGTTTGAACCAACGCAGTTTTCGGTTCGAGAGTTGTCGTCCTCACCAGCCACTACACATGATGGCCGTAGGAGTTTTTTGCAGCTTTCGTGCAATTTTCTTAGGACGTATGGACTTGCTCCTGTACTGTCATAATATGGAATACAACGTGTTCCAAGAAATCGATTTGACGCAATTTGAGGATTGATCTATGTTTGGGCAAATTTTGGACCGAATCAGTCTATTCGTTCGAGAGTTATCGTGCGCTCCAGACAGACAGACAGACGTCCTGGCATGGTTAACTCGACTCCAAATTGTCTGATACGGATTTCGTCCACATATACTGAAGGTCTAAAAACATTATTTCGATGAGACACATTTTGGTTGTTTAATAAATGAAAAAGTAATATTTGAAATTAAATGAAAACAAAAGAAACATTGACAAATAAACAAAACTTGTTGCATTTGTTATTAGTCATTTTGAAGTTATAAGCAAACCGGAATCAGAGTTGTTTTTTTATAATTTCATGAACCTGCCCAACCTTCTAATAATTGAACCATGATATTAACTGATCTTTGAACCTTATCGTAACAATACCACAAAGAGACAAACTCGAAATACACGAAATATAATCAATAAACTTAATTTGTTTACATTAGAAACGTCGTTGTTTTGACATATTTGGAGGGATTAAACAGTATGTACACCAAAGAGCCGTGTTTACACAGTCGTTCCTGTCAAGTGCATATTAGGTATGTTCCACAGCCCAATAATTTCGATGTAAATGTTTGTTCAGTCAGTAATTTTACAAATTGAAAGAACAACTTATGGCTTGAGAAGGGTATTGTCGTCGTTAAAGAATAAAAACTCCGGTCATTGTGTTAAATTTAAAATGAGAAAATTTATTCGTAGATTGAAAATTTATTCTCTATAAAGTAAAATGAAATAAAACAATTACATAAATCAATTTGGATTTTAATACATTGATATTTTCAAAGACTCACTTGTTGTGGGACGACAAACTTTAAGACGACAAATTACAAGACAAAAAAATGGCTGATTTTCAGCCTTTTATATCGCTAAACAAATCAATAAATTTAAAATGTTGGCAGTAACAAAAGGAACAACTCAAAAACAAAACAATATTGACTGCAGTTACAACAACATAGACAATCGATAAACAATAAGTCTGACTTTAATAATCGATAGGGTTACCAGCTGCATAATTTTAAGGAACCGGGTTTCCGACATCCCCGCCCCCGTGAATGGATCCCTCCAGGAACACTTCACCACAACCTTGAACGTCTAAAGGAGCCAACTTAGATACTGGTCTTCGCAACGTACCCGAACATGTTCGTATTTCAGCACATCTCGCCACGCCATCTCGACCCACACACAGCTTCAGCACACGCCCTCTCTTCCATTTAGACCTGGGAAGTTCTGGTTCACATATCAAGACTAAAGAGCCAACTTCCATTGGCTTGCTTGGCAGACACCACTTTGTCCTTCTAGTCAATTCTGGAAGGTATTCAATCATCCATCGTTTCCACAAACCATTTTTCAAATTTTGTAAAATTCTCCACTGTTTCCTTGATGAACATAATTTTGGATCAAACGGTGCAGGAGTTTGCGTGGAGCTTGCACACCCCAAAAGGAAATGATTAGGTGTCAATGGTTCAGGTTCATCCGGAGTCACTGGCAGATGGGTTAGTGGCCTACTATTCACGATATTTTCACACTCGACCAACAGGCTATATAAAGTTTCAGGCCTTGGGACATGTTCCTTTAAAATTGCATAAAGCGTCTTTTCACAGATTGAACTAACCTTTCCCAGGCTCCACCAGCGCTGGGGTCCGAAGGAGCGTTAAACTTCCATTTTATTCCAAGTGGTCGCAATGAATCATCAATTTTGTCGAAGTCAATAAAATTTTCTTCATTACCAAGTTCTTTCGTGAGGCCAACGAAATTAGTTTCATTATCGCTTCTCATCTGGACAGGCACACCACGGCGATTTATAAAGTTTCTGATGCAAAGAAGACACGAATCACTTGACAGATTTGTGGCGAGCTCCAAATGAACTGCACGTGTGGTTAAACAAGTGAATAAAGCAATCCATCTTTTTTCGTGACTACGACGAACTGAGACAAGTACTGGGCCAAAATAATCTATGCCGGTATATGAAAATGGACGAACGAATGCCGTCAAGCGGTCTTCTGGTAGCGGTCCCATAATAGGCTGTGCTGGTTTACTCTTTCTCAGCTTACACATGTAGCAGGCAGCCTTCACTGTTCTCAGAACGACACGAATGGATGGGATCCAGTACTTTCGACGAACTTCACATATCACTGTATTGTCATTAATATGATGATTACGACTATGGTACCAATATAATATCAAATGCGTTAATCGATGATCTTTTGGCAATATATATGGCCGTTTGGTGGCGTACGGAATAAAAGGAGCATTGTCAATTCTGCCTCCACATCTGAGAATTCCGTCGTCATCAAGATAAGGGTTGAGCGATACTATCGAACTATTTGGTGGAACTGTTTGTTTCTTCACTAAACATTCGAATTCATATGAAAATGCCATTTTCTGCGCTGCTCGTATAATTGTATTCTCACCCAGCAATTCTTCTTCAATTGTCAAATCTCCTTTCAATAGCGGCTGTCCTTTAATTTTTAATTTCAAGTTGTTGTACCATCTAAAGATCCAACCAACAGTTCGCCTGAGTCTTGAGTAATTCGAGAAACGTTCAATCTCATAAATAGCAACAATTTTTTTCCGGGTCGATAAGACAAAATATCCCGCGCGCATTTCCTCATCACAATCAGTAATGGTTGGCGAAGGTCGTGTTGGCCACATTTCTTTTGGTCGACATAAAAATTCCGGCCCATTTTTCCAGCGCCCATTAGGATCATATTGTGCTCGAGCACGCGTGTCTTCATCAGCGGGATTCATCTCACCGGGGACCCAAAGCCACTGGCTTTCCTCCGTACTTTCTAAAATTTCAGCAACTCGATTTGCTACGAACTGTTTGTAACGACGATGATCAGAATAAATCCATTGTATTACAGTGCTCGAATCGGACCAAAATATCACCTGGTGTGGTTGTATTTCGTGATATTTTATTATAGAATTTTTTAGTCGAACTGCCAGTACAGCTGCCTGCAATTCCAATCTGGGTATTGTCATAAACTTGATTGGAGCGCAATTAGTTTTGCCGGCGACAAATGAGATTTTCGGACCACCTGATAATTCAATACGCCAGTATGCCACTACCGCCATCGCCATTTCGCTAGCATCACAAAAAATATGGAGTGTTCTTTTCGCAATATTAATTTCAGAATTATAACATCTCGGTATTTTAAAGTCTCTTACCTTCACTAATCCGCACAACCAAGACTTCCAGCTATCACATAATGCCTCTGGGATGAACTCATCCCACCCTAGACCAGATTTCCAAAGGGACTGCATAAATATTTTGCCAGAAATCGTAAAATCACCCAAAAGTCCGAAAGGATCAAATACCGACATAACAAGGCTAAGGACTTCTCTTTTTGTTGGTATACGTTTGTTTTCTAAAATATCATCTGGTACTCGTTGGAATCGACAATCAAAAACAAAATCATCTGTTGCCGGTGACCACTGCATGCCCAATATCTTTTCAGGGTTTCCAGACGTAATATTCATGGTTTGACGAGCAGGGTTGCCAAAATGTTTGTTAATGCTTTCACAATTCGATACTATTTTGTGCATTTCAAAACCACCTTGCTTGTGAATAGTTATAACTTCTTCAACCACTTTAATTGCTTCTTCGACAGAAGAAAAACAGTCGACGTAATCGTCTACGTAGTGTTTACGGATAATCGCTTCAACAGCTCTAGGGTACTTGTCCACAAACATTTCTGCATTGGTGTTCTTGACGTATTGAGCAATAGTCGGCGAGCATGTCGCACCAAAAATTGCTCTTGTCATTACGTATTGACTAACTGGTTGACTTTCACTCTCTCTGTATAAGAATCTCTGTGCCTCTTGATCTTCCTTTATGATTCCGACCTGCAAAAACATTTCTTTTATGTCACCACACACTGCAATCGGCTTTTCTCGAAATTTGAACATGACACTCAGAAGTGACTGATTGAGATCTGGTCCTGGCAATAAGTGATCGTTTAACGAAACGCCCTGCACTTTTGCCGCAGCATCAAAAACTAAACGCAAACTATCTTTTCGTGGATTTACGACAGCAAAATGTGGTAGGAAGAATGTTTTATCAGAAATTATTTTCTCTTCCTCGGCAGTGAGACGTCTTGCATATCCTTTATTCAATAAATGCCGCATTTTTGATCTGTATCCCATTTCCAATTTTTTATTCGTTTTGAATTTCCTCTCTACAAGTTGTAGTCTCTTTAGTGCCATTGAATATGAATCCGGAAATTTATACTCATCACTTTTCCATAAAAGACCACATTGGAAACGACCTCCACGTAAAGTAGTGGTATTCTTTAAAATTGCAAGTGCTCTCTGATCATCCTTTGATAGAACCGGTTTCGCGTCCAGCTTCACCATACACGATTCCGTATCAAAATATTGTCTCATAATACTTTCTAATGTTACATCCTCTGCACTTGACTTCCTTGTAAGTAGCACTCTTTTTGTTAAATGCTCACTTTCAGTACCACACGGGCCATACACTACCCATCCCAATCTCGTTTTCACTGCTATAGGGCCATTGTCATCTGGACACATTGGCACATCAATAGGCACAGTTAAAAAGGCATGTGTCAAACTTAGTATCATCTGTGGCTTAATATTGAAATAGTTCTCAATTGGCAATTTCGACAGATCACTACTACACTTTAATCCATTCAACGCGAACGATTGGGTTGGCAACTCCAAATTTTTTATCAAAAATATGTTTGAAATTTTATACTTCACGCAATCATCTTGAGTTCCACTAATAGACACTTCAACAGTTTCTGACTGCTGACTCGAACAGTGCCCATTTAGCCATTGCAATTTCAAGTTTCCTTTTCTTCCCTGCAATCCAATTTGTTTTCCCAATTCCCACTCTAGCATAGTGGCATCTGCGCCGTCGTCAATAAATGCATAGGTTGAGATACACTTTTTTGGGCCATACAACTTTATTGGAATCATTTGAAACAAGATCTCACTACTTTTACTTCCAGCATGAAAGTTTCTTCTTGGACTCTCAGTTTCTGAACATGCTGTGACGTTTGTCTGTTTATGTTTACCAGCATCAGCTGTTTTGTGTAAAATGTAATTATGTGATTTATCACACCCGTCGATACCACAACGTTGCTTGTTAAAACCTTTTACAACTTGGTGCTGTCCTCTAAGGCACGAAAAACATAAACGTAAATCACGGGCTTTTTCCAACGATCATCAATGGGAAGATTCTTAAACTGGTGACAATTTGTAATACTTTGGCAGCTTCCAGAACATATTACACATTTGTGTCCAACACTCGCAGTAAAGGCAAATTTGTTTTTATTTTGCGGCCTTTTGTTTTGATGCGCTGGTGCTGATGGCAAACCGTCTGATACCATATTTGCAATACGTTTCACATTATCAAGCCATTCGCAGAAGTCTACCAAGTCTACAGGTCGATCCAGGGAAATGCACTTTTCAGCCCATTGCATTTGTTTTGACTGTGGAAGCTTAGAAACAAGCTCGCTTAATAATGTTGGATTACTTAAGTGGTGCTTTCCATCCGCCGTTTGCAGAAACCGAACCATGTTGGTCACCTTTGTTGAAAATTTTACCAGCAAATCGAGCTTACCCTCTGGAACATATGAAATCGCACTTACTTTGTCAATTTGGCTTCGTATCAATTGCTCCGGACGTTTGTTTGTGAAAGAGTGGATATAATCATTTCAACATTTTTTGAACTTGACAAAAGTGATTCCACTGTTTCTCTTGCATCCCCATATAGAGCTTCGCGAATCCTTATAATGTTCTGCAGTGGTGTGTACGCGAATTCTGCTGTTGTTTGTCGGAAGTCTTCTACGAATGTGGACCATTCCTCTGGCAGTCCCCCAAATTTTGGCATTGGGTATATTTTGGCTTTATGTGATGCTGAACCCTGGCTGTGGAAAGAGTTATTAAAAAGAGACTCACCATTATTTGACGTGGCTGCACTAGCCGCAGCATCACTCTGTACACCCTCCACTTCACCGGACACTGCTGCTGTTGATTGCCCTTTACCATCAACCTTTTCTGCCACAGCTTTGATTTCCTTTTGTAGTGACTTTATACTTGCGGCTGTCTGCTCTTTCTGTGTGTTTATTACCTTCTGGACTGCATTTATTTGCTTCGTCATTTCTTTCTGCATGTTTGCCAGTGCCTTCAGGATGTCTGCTTGTTGGCAGTCTGTATCCTGTGTGGGAGTTGTTGCTGCCATTTCAGCCGACAATTCTTGGCGGGACGTTGTTGCGGGAGAGTTTGTTGTGGCGTCATCCTCCATTTCATAACGTTTTGGAGCTTTACCTTTATTGGACCTTTCACTTTGCCTTGGTGTCTGGGACATAGTTTACTTTACCAATTGTCATATAACCTCAAATGTTCCACATTGATTCGTGAAATCGGAAACAGCAGTCAATAATTCCGAAAATAGACGTCACGAACAATTAACATAAATATTCAATTGGTTTCTCAATATTGTACACCATTTGTACAAAAATCTGGAAAATAGCCAAATCTCGCAAGGACGTCACTAACAATTAACACAAATCCAATTGATCTCCACAAAACTCCCTTTGTTCCAGCGAAGATTCTAGTTCTCCAACAAAGAATAAAGATGTCGTCGTTAAAGAATAAAAACTCCGGTCATTGTGTTAAATTTAAAATGAGAAAATTTATTCGTAGATTGAAAATTTATTCTCTATAAAGTAAAATGAAATAAAACAATTACATAAATCAATTTGGATTTTAATACATTGATATTTTCAAAGACTCACTTGTTGTGGGACGACAAACTTTAAGACGACAAATTACAAGACAAAAAAATGGCTGATTTTCAGCCTTTTATATCGCCAAACAAATCAATAAATTTAAAATGTTGGCAGTAACAAAAGGAACAACTCAAAAACAAAACAATATTGACTGCAGTTACAACAACATAGACAATCGATAAACAATAAGTCTGACTTTAATAATCGATAGGGTTACCAGCTGCATAATTTTAAGGAACCGGGTTTCCGACAGGTATACACGCGCTCTCCCGATTTTCTTGAAATTTTTACCAAAGATAGCCTGTTTATATTTATTTTTATTTATTTATTAGCTTCGTTCCCGTACTTTTTAATGGTAAAACCCGTAAAAGAGAGAACTGCAAAAAATTTGTTGTCACACACAAGTTTTTTGAAATAGTTCGGGAACGGAAAAATGGAAAATACGTCAAAAAAACTGGAACAAATGTCAAAGTCGGCGTATCAGCCAATCAGACGCCGGCAACCATGTTACTATTTTTTTACTCGCCCAAATTTGTCGTGTAAAAAGTTTATAAAGAGAGCGTCATTCAGAGCCATTTTTGTTTAAAGAGAAGTGAACATTTTACAACTTTTTTGTGTACGGGAACGATTTTTCGAGTAAAATGTGTAAAAGTCGTAAAAATTGTAAAAACTTTTTAGTTCTGGAACACAGCTATTATTCATACATTGTCATGGTAGAACAAATATAAGGTAAAGTTAATACTACAACAAATACAACTCGAACAACAACCACAAAGGAATTTGTTTTTGTTTGTAACGTTACTGCCAGTTGTATTTGTAAACAAAACAAGGAAATGTCTATTAATTATTGGAATTTAAAAAACTAATAATTTTTCACATTTGGTTGAATATTTTGGAAAACATGAATGAAAATTCGTTACATTTTCAATTTTTATGTTTCCACTAAATGCATAAATTATCGCAGAAAGTAGAATTCTTGCAGAAACGTTTGGGGTCGCTGGAAATTCATAGAAAAAGGAGAAGCTGTTTCAATGTTTTGTTTTAGAAATCAAAGAAGCACATGTTTATTAGGGCTTTATTTTTTTAAATTTTAACAAAATACCTCATATATTAACAAACGTTGTATCGCCTCTACAAGCGTGGATTTACTGCTCGGCTTATCGTTCGAACTTGGAGGAGGTTACATATCATTGATATGAAGAAGTCTTTCTGGGAAATGGTTTTTCCGAATGATATATTTTTTTCTCAAAAAATATATGTCCCTAATGTACATCGAAATAGAAATAAATGTATAAAATGTCATATGAAATTTGACACTAACGTTACAACCCAGTTCAGTCAGCTGTGTATTGCTGCTACCTTTTCTTATTCTACCATGATACATTGTAATGCCAATAAGTCAAATAGACCCAAGGTAGCATCACCATTAATACAATAATTAAGCTTATATACATGACCAGATAATAAAATTTATAGCTTTTTGCCTGGTCAACCTTCTTCATGAGAAAATGGAAATGACATTTGAAACCGAGTGGGTTTATTAAATGCGGTTATATGTAAGCGTACAATAAGTCTCGTTGTCCTGAATACAAAAATATATATAGTCTATGGGAAGTCCTACTTCCCGAAATATAGGCCTTTGAAGTTCTAACAATATATATGATCATAACATGGTTATTTCTTAATCTATATTAAAAAGCTGGTATTGTTTTAGAGCTTATGGAGGTCTCGTTGTTCTGAACATAAATAAAGTTTACATCTTCTATGTGAAGTCATACTTCCCAGACCATTTATCTTAAAGTTGTGTTTAGACTATAACTTAATAAAACTACTGGGTTTCAAATGTCAATTCCACAACGTATACGTCAAGTAAATTATAAGCTTTGTTCCTTTACGTTAAAGTTTCTTCAAGTTTTACTAGTTTTACCATTTTTAACTCGAAAAATGTTCCTTAATCCCAAAAAGTAGTAAAACTTGAAGCAAAATTTAAGAGAGGGCACGCCAAAATGGCTTTCTCTTTTACTTCTTTTTGCTCGACAAATTTCGTGGTGTAAAAAGTGGAAAATCTGTCAAACTGCAGATTTGGCATTCATTTGACAATTAAGGCAAAAGGAAAACAACGCTGAAAGCAAAATAAAAAGAAATAAAATAAATATAAATAATAAAAACTTTAAGCCTGTGAAAAAAACAGTGAAATTTATCTTGTTTGTTGTTATTTTTAAGCAGCCATGTTTGTTTTTTTTTTACATTGCTAACAGTTCTATCTGTTCTACCGAAAGACAGATAGTAATAACGGTGGAATAAAGCTGTCATAGTATTTGTAATAAAAAGCATTGAAAAATAGGGTAGCCATAAGTCGGACTATAGGAAAAGTTTGGAATTAAATAACTGGCATTAAAATAAAAGCTCTGTTCCTTTACGTGCAAGAATCTTAAAGTTTTACCACTTTTTACTCGAAAAGCGTTCCTTTACTTTAGACACCGTACAATTCATATGGGAGCAGTTTACTACTTTTGCCGGTTTTACTATTTGCAAAAGTAAAGGGACATACCAAAAATAAATAATTCGAATATACAATTTTCGAATAATTTGTGGTATAAACACTAGTTACCAGGCTTAGCCTTCGTCCACCCTTTAAAAATAACAGTCTAATATTCCTGATGATAGGATTTAACCACCCGTGAAACGTAGCATAATGGTGAATATGTGGAACTTCGGTGGATTACTAATTTTTCAATGTACCTCTTAGGTCAAAACAGCTCAATTCGAAAGATAATTTATTAAAAATATTACTAATGTTGCAGATTTTGACAGTTGTATAAAGGAAAAGTTGCTGAAAAAATGTTTAGTAAGTAAAAAGATACACTATTTTTTCGTTCCTTTACTTTTGTGCAAAACTTGTTACCTGAGAGCAATTTTGACAGTTTTCTCTTTTGCTACATTCACTATTAAAAAGTAAAGGAACAAAGTTATTGAATTACCAAAAACCAAGATCTATTTAACAGGTCACGTAAGTAGCACAACAACTCTATTTTGGTCGAAAATTCTTCACTATGTCAAAGTGCTTGTTTACGTTTTCATACAATTTATTCACAATAACAAAATATTTGACAGATTGAAACCAATCAGCTGGCCGTTTTACGCCACCTTATAATTTCATCATGCCAAAAACGCATCAACCTACAGCAGTGTAACCACGACCCAAAGTCTAAGTAGATCGTGTAATATAAATCACCTTCAGGTCGTTTTAACATATTGTATTGCAAAAATAAAACAGCTGTTCGTGACGAATAACATTTGAAAGGTAGCTCACTTAAATCGAAAATTTTTATTTTAAATAATTCTAATTAACTAATACTTATTAATTATAAATTATGTATTAGTTTACGATTGAAATAAGTATAATATCACAGGTAGAACCTTCATTGATACGTTTACTTAATGTTTTTGGCCCAACAGAAGTCTTCCTGTGTCCGGAGACCACTTTCATTTGCAAGTCTTCGTAACCTGTGTGGTTACGTTATTGTGTTGTTTGTAAATAAAAGTGTGATGTTGGAAATTTAATATTTTGCTGCTGGAATTTCACGGAAAATTCAAATAAAATGTTTTGTTTAAAACGTGTCAGTATTCCCCTACGATTACTGCCCAATTGCATTGGCGAAAAAGCTGCCTTTCTACATACGACACAAGTATGTCAGACGTTTTGGGAACGTGAGAAAAAATCTGGATATAAAACAGCCTTGCCGGAACCATCAAAAAAGCAAATGATAATGGAGGGACTTAAAGAACTTAAAAGTGAAATTAGTATGTGGAAAGAAGAAATGAAAGAAAAATTTGAATCAGATCCACTGTTGGTTTTTCGTCCCGGATAAACTGATATTGTTTTTTAATTTCAAAGATAAATCTTCGCTAGACAAATGGGTTGTAACCACCGATATGGATCATAATGAGGGTAAAAGTACAGCCAAGTTAGAATTAAGTAATTCAGGAGCTGGACTCTTTCATGGTGTAGTAAATTCCGAACACATTAAGGATGGTGTTATAAAAAGGACTGGTTATGCCAATATAAGAACAAAAAGAGTTAGGGTAAGTTAAAAAGAAACAAAATTTATTTTTCTATGGAATAATTTTATATTTTTATTTCCACAGAAATCTTTTAAGCGTGAAGCAACCTACGATTGGAGTCAGTATAATATGCTGGTCTTAAAAGTACGTGGTGATGGCCGCAGCTATTTAATTAATCTTCATTGTGAAGGTTATTCCGATTTGATGTGGAATGATGTTTACCACTATGCTTTATACACCCGTGGAGGACCTCATTGGCAAATTGCAAAGGTAATACACTTAATATTTATAAAGGCAAATAGAGTAAAATAAAATGTATATTTATTTCAGATACCTTTTTCGAAATTCTTCTACTCATCTAAGGGGCGTGTACAAGATCGTCAACAGGCCATACAATTAAATCGCATAACCCACTTTGGTTTTTCTGTTGCAGCTAAAAATGGCATGGATGGTCCATTTAATTTAGAAATTGATTATGTTGGTCTAGAATTTGATCCTAGCCACCATGAAGAATTTGCCTATGAAATGTATACAACTCCAAAGTATATTGTTGGTACATAGTTTGTGAAACAATACCGACATTATTTTGGTAAAAATAGTTTATTGTTTGTAAAGAAATGTTAAAAACAAATTTAAAAAAAAGGTTTTATTTGTATATAAGAGTGATTAATTTTTAATTGTTTATGGGCCATTATTATATGTGTTCTTTTACTATCTGATGGATATGAAAATGCAAAACAAACCAATTTGGAGGCATTAAAAATATAATTATTACATTGAAAGTTAATGCCAAGATGCTCCTCCTTGAAATTGAATCATCACTTTTAACTTTAAGTTAACCGGAACGCTATAAATATGTTCGTTAAATCGAAACTTTAACAAAAGAAGACTTATAATAATGGGGGTATGAGTAATAACAAGGGGTAGAATTTTTAAGCTAATAACAGTAACTGTATTGACAAAATATTAATATGTACTTACTGTGATGAACAGAGCATTTGTTCGGTAACCGGACCTAGCCACACGTTATCTTCGTAGCCACACTTAATTTGTACGGTCATTATTCAGACGAATAATTGCAACATTGTTGTCTTTTTCTGAGGAAAAAGCCTTGCTTCTGTGCTTCACCCGAACAATGTGCTTTTACAGATTGCTGGCCATGGTATCGCTTGTTTGTGGAAGCTTTTGAACGTTTGTTGCAATAAGTCTATGTAGGGATTTATTTCCAATTGCTCTGATTTTTCTCAAAATTTCAATAGTATATTTTCCGCTGATGTCTTGACCATCTCCCACAGTCGATACGTTAAACTTTTTCGCAGTTGGTATCGCGGTTCATGCGAAAAGTTAATCAAACATATCCAAATTTTCACATGTAGATGTATCAATGTCATGTACACTGATTTTTTTACTTCACGAAATACCAGCGATTAGCAAGTAAAAAAGTATCAGTCAGCTGTGCCGACAGAAATACCCTCAGCCTCGGATCTAAAGAAAATAAGTAAACACAATACTTCTGAGTATGTTAAAATATCAATCGACTTTTCCGAAACCTTGTTGGTATTGTACAGCTCGGATAAGTTATCTTCTGCTGATTCTGCACAGCAGTTTCGCAGCTTGGGATACTATGTTCTGATATGGCTTGGCTTTGGCCTTTGTATTGAAGTAAGCATTTCAACATGCCAAACAATTGGCCTGTTCCCGTACTTTATAAAGTGGTAAAAGTCGTAAAACTTGTAAAAGTCGTAAACGATTTTCATATAAATTTTGTGTACGGGAACGCAAAATGCGTAAAAGTGGTAAAAATTGTAAAAACTTTTTAGTTCTGGAACAGATCTAATGTTGTGTGGATCTGTGTATAGAATAGAAATCTAGGGTGCAATTTCCAAGTCACCCAATATTTATTGGCATTATCTGGCAACCCTACAATGAATAACTTGTAAATAAACTCGCGCTCGTAAAATTTTAAAGAAAAACTTGGAAAACAAAGTTTAATAGTAGTTCAATGTGTTAAAAAAAAAAATTAAAAGTGAACATTATTTACGTTGTGCAGATCGAATTTGGATTAAATTCGTTTCAAATTGTATTATAATAAAAGAGTAGTTTTCTTGCTACTGCATCACAAAAAGAAGAAGAAGAAAAAAGGAATAAACAAAAACGATTTGCCGCCATCTAATTGATATTGATGCGTATTGGTTGAAGTTCAAACAGAAACTAATTTTGGAAGTCGCAGCTGTGCTGCTGGTAACTTACTCTTTTCCAACGTATTGGTTTTGTATGCCTGCCCACTTTTCTGCATTGGTGGTCTGCATATTAAAAGTTGTCTTGCTGCTTGTACTTTGTTGTTGTTGTTGCTGCTGTTGTTACGTGCAGGGATGCCAACTCTTCCGAGGTAAAAATCGCTACAGCCACATACGCACCATAGGTCTGTAGCGATTTTTACCTTCAAACAGTTGACATTACTGCTTAAACAGTGGTTTTTGTACGTCAAAAATCACCACAAGTAGCGGGAAAACCACCAACTTGACACCCCTGGTTACGTGCAGTCTTGGGAGTCTTTAATGCAGACGTGTGCACGGCCATCCACTGGTGGATGCTCTAAAATACTCTTAATTTAATTAATTCTACAACTCTTGGGCGTTTAAGTATTTTTTGTAATTATTCTTTAATAATTCATTTGTACAACGATTATAGACAACATTAATGCTTAAAAATTTGGAAATATGTAAAGAAATAACAAGAAAAATTAAATAATAATTCTCCCTTAAATATTCTCTTTTCCTATTTTGCTCACCATTGCTTTAATGTGACAATTTTTTGTTGTTCCTGCACGCAAAGACAAATAAAGAGAAATATTCTCATATATGGCTTAAATCTAGTTTAGTAAAAACTCTCCGATTTTTTCGAAATTTTTTCCATAGGTAGATATTTTTACGCTGATTACGGGAATGTAAAATTTTCTTGGGGGACGGACCCGGTTACCCGGTTATTCGACCCGAAAATCCGGGTACCCGGTACCCGATAGACCCGGTTCTACTGAACCGATTCTTACAAAATGGGTATCGTTGGAAAGCTTATGAAAATACCTATCCAACAAGTGGTCATATGATGGGGCTATCTCCAGGGGTTCAGAAGCTATAACCAAAATACCTCTTTTTGGACCTGGGTTTTTCCATAAAACCTTCAAAAAGTCGAAAAAGGGCCCATTATGGGTGCTCAAATAATTCACGTAATTTTATAGCTCATACTTCAACCTTTCCAAAATGGTGCCATTTGTTATAATACCTTCACTGGGTCCAGAGATATTGACCTTAGAATGAGAGAAAAATTTAAAATTTAGAAGAAAATGTTGTTCCCATTCCCTAGATTTGAACCTGTCCATAGGAGAAAGTCTTAAATCCCCGGCCGAAGGCCGGCTACTTAGCGAAAATGTATACTTTAAAAGAAAATGTTGTTCCCATTCCCTAGATTTGAACCTGTCCATAGGAGAAAGTCTTAAATCCCCGGCCGAAGCCCGGCTACTTAGAGAAAATTTATAATTTGAAAGAAAATGTTGTTCCCATTCCCTAGATTTGAACCTGTCCATAGGAGAAAGTCTTAAATCCCCGGCCGAAGGCCGGCTACTTAGAGAAAATTTATAATTTAAAAGAAAATGTGTTCCCATTCCCTCGATTTGAACTTGTCCATAGGAGAAAGTCTTAAATCCCCGGCCGAAGGCCGGCTACTTAGAAAAAAATTTACTTAAAAAAAGTGATGAATTTAGAAAAACTCTGGACCCAGTGAAGGTATTATAACAAATGGCACCATTTTGGAAAGGTTGAAGTATGAGCTATAAAATTACGTGAATTAATTGAGCACCCATAATGGGCCCTTTTTCGACTTTTTGAGGGTTTTATGGAAAAACCCGGGTCCAAAAAGAGGTATTTTGGTTATAACTTCTGAACCCCTGGAGATAACCCCATCATAAGACCACTTGTTGGATAGGTATTTTCATAAGCTTTCCAACGATACCCATTTTGTAAGAATCGGTTCAGTAGAACCGGGTCTATCGGGTACCGGGTACCCGGACTTTCGGGTCGAATAACCGGGTAACCGGGTCCGTCCCCCAAGAAAATTTTATATTCCCGTAATCAGCGTAAAAATACCTACCTCTGGAAAAAATTTCAAAAAAATCGGAGAGTTTTTACTAAACTAGATTTGTTCCCCATACGCTGAGAAAATACTTACGTTTGTTTATATATCCATCCTCCCACCCATAATGCCTACTAAAATGCCTGTTAAGATATATACTTGTCCCAAATGCCAGAGGCGAGTTAAGGCTAATGAGAATAGCATTGGATGCTTCATGTGTGATGAATTCTACCACATTGCGTGTGCAAAAGTTACAAAAGAACAACATTCTTTCCTACATAAAAGCAAGATGTTTTTATATAAATGCCCTAAATGTCTCAACAAACCAGTAAACGCAAATCCTATCAAAAACACAACAGATGCGTCGTGCAATAACGCTGTGGAATTGGGCGATGAATGGCGTAAACGTTTTGCTGAATTTTCATCTTCTATTGAAAATAATTACTCGACATTGAATGAAGACATCCAGAGCCAGATAGTCCGAATTAAAGACAAAATGGACGAATTGTTAGATGCAGTAAAAACAGAACTTAATATTAAAATACGTAAAATTGAGGAAGATGTTAAAAATTGTTTTGCCGTTGGTAAACAATTTGAAGCAATGTATGCAAGAAAAATTCAAGATTTGGAAATCCAAAGTGATATACAGCGAAGAAGACTGAATAGGGCTGATATTGTGATAAATGGACTCCCGAATGCCATACATGACTTAAGAGAGCCTGTTATTAAAATTGCGGAGTTATGTAACGTGAATCTGAATCAGTCAGATATACAACACACTTGTTATATGTCACAGGGGAAATCAGTCCTAGTTAAATTTAACTCCGTTTATACCAGAGACTCAATTATGGCAAACTACAACAAGGGATGTCACTTAACACTGTCGGACATTCTTGGTGGTGAGGTGCGAAACAAAGTATACCTAAATGATCACTTGCATCAAGCGGCCTCCAAGCTTCTGTTCTTATGTCGTAGATTGAGAAGAGAAAACAAAATTCAGAAATATAAACTTTACAATGCAGACATCCCAAAAGTGTTTGTGACATTCCCTAATGGTACCAATGGTACTCTCGACGTGGGGCAGTGTGCAGATCTTTTGGATCAAGGCGTTTCTTTTGGAGTGTCAGCGGTGCCTACCACTTCTAGCCCTATGTGAATTGGTTTTTCGAATGTTACAGAGTAGTATTACTTATTTGCTTATTACATTTTCTCAATGATCGATTTTTTTTTTTTGTTATGCACTTTGCCTTTGTTTTCTTCGTCTTTAAAATTTTTTAGAGCTACATGTTAAATTTCTTTTAGGTAATCATAGCCATGAACTTAAACAATATTGGAGACATTATCCACGATAATCAGTTTTTTCGATCGAATTTGATAAATCTGCAGCAGAACCTTAATGTAATGCATTTTAATTCTCAAAGTTTAAACATTAATCCTAATTCATCAAAACTGTCGGAAATTAAAAGTATTGTTGAGGACAGTAACTTGGACGTTGTTGGTATTTCTGAAACGTGGTTAACGCCGTCTATTCCCTCAGAGATGGTGAATGTCTGTGGGTATTCTTTCTGCAGAAATGATAGGCCCGATCGCAGAGGGGGTGGTGTTGGCTTTTTGATTTCATCGAAATTAAAGTATAAAGTTATTTGCGCTGGCAATAATTTTGGCTGTGTCGAATGCTTATTTATAGAAGTTACAGCGAGAACTGGTCCACTTTTAATAGGCGTGGTATATTTACCTAATGGTAACTTCGAAGCTTTTGAAAATGATGTTTCTGACCTCCTGTTGTGCTACAGTAACTTCGTTTTAATGGGTGACTTTAATAATAATCTCTTTGACCCTTCAAGGGCTTATGCTGTGCGACAATCCTGTTTAAGAATGAATATTAAAATTATACATAATAACTGTCCGACACACTATGACACTTTTCACCAATCAACATCTCTGATTGATTATTTTTTAGTGCCTCAATATGACTCTGTTCAGCATTCAGGTCAAGCTATATGTCCGAATATATCCAAACACGCATTGATTTTTCTTTCGTTGAACTATCCTCCTAGGCGTACTGAATCCTTTTACGAATATGTTGACTACAATGATTTCTGTATTGAAGAGTTGGAAGAAAAGGCAGCAAATGCAGGTTTGGAACGAATTTTTGCTATTCCACATGTTGACGGCCAGTTGAACATATTAATGGAAGGTCTAACTTTTGTGCACAGTGTTTTTAAAAGGAAAACAAGAAAAGTGAATTACAGCAGTGATAATTGGATACGTTCCCCTCATATTCGTTACAATGAATCTTTGTCTGATTTGGCGTATAAAGCCTATCTCGAGGACAAGTCTGAGGACAAATGGAAGGTATACTGCAAATTACGAAATAGAACAAAAAATATTAAAAGGAAGCTGAAAAGAAAAGCGCATACACAGTTATTCGAAACTTGCAGTAGTCCAAAGCAAATGTGGAACGTAATTAGAAATCATGGCTTAATTAACAAAGACAATTATTGCTCCAATGATGATGGTTTGAATGCTAATGAGATGAATTCATTATTTGTTAATAACCAATTAGATCCTCAAGGTCGAGTTGATGATTGGCTAAGTTTTACTGACCATGAATATGGGTTCTCATTCTCTGGTATAACCTACAATGAAATGATGGAGGCTTTTTCCAAAGTAAAATCTAACGTTGCGGGCAATGACTGTTTTCCAAGAAAGTTTTTTAGGTTGGTCTTTCCGTACATTTCAAGATTTTTTTTACACCTCATCAATACCATTATATTGACTTCTACTTTTCCATGTGGCTGGAAGACTGCAAAAATAAACCCCATCAGAAAGAAAAATCATGGTGCCTCTAGTTGCGAATATCGTCCGATTGCTTTATTGCCAGTTCTTTCAAAAGTTGTTGAATATGTGTTGCGTGGTCAAATAATTTCATACATTGAAAGCAAGAGTATGCTTAATGATTGCCAGTGTGGATTTCGAATTGGTAGAGGAACATCCATGTTGCTGTCTGGTTTAACGGATACTACGAGAAGATACCTTGCCCAACACAAATGTTGTGTCTTGATTTCCCTCGACCTAGAAAAAGCCTTTGATCAAGTTGATTATTATCACTTGGTTAAAAAACTTAGCAGTATTTATAATTTCAATAGGACCGCTTGCAAGTTGTTATACTCCTATCTTTGTGATAGGAAACAGTTTGTATATCTTAAAAACTGTTCATCTAATGTTCTTGCCGTTAAGAGCGGGGTTCCTCAAGGATCCGTTTTAGGCCCTCTTTTATTCATTCTATATTTAAACGACTTATATACGTATTTGGATAGCTGGTGTACTCCTTATGCTTATGCGGATGATGTGCAGTTGCTTTTTGCGGGTGATTACAAATACATTAATGTACTGCAATCGAAAGTTGACCTTGTTTTAAACAAGCTTAGTGATTGGATGTTAAATAATCACCTTTGTGTAAACCCTGCTAAAACTACTGCAATGTTATTCTCAAGCAGAGACCTTCCTAGCTTGCAACTAAAATATAGGGGAGTGAATATAGAATTTGTTCATCATATGAAATGTTTAGGGGTAGTATTGGATGACAAACTTACGTTTGAATACCACATAGACACGGTGGTTGCGCATACGAATTTTGCCCTTCGGCAGTTGTACAATACAGATTTAGTGTTGCCCCGTACTGAAAAGAAGAGACTAATTCATGCCCTTATTATGCCTAACATTCTGTACTGTCTGGAAGTATTTTCGGGTACGCATGCAAGGCAGCCGTCAAAACTGCAACTTGTTTTTAATAGAGTAGTGCGATATCTATATTCTCGACGTCTTTTTGACCACATTTCCCCCTGTGTTAATTCTTTTTTAGGCTGTTCCTTTCAATCATTTGTAAACTATAGACTATTGTTACTGTTTTACAAGATATACAAACAACAACATCCACAGTTTATAACAAACTACTTTAATTTCTTTAATTCGATTCGATTGAATCAACTAATCATACCCGTAGTTGGGCCTTATATGAATGAATCTTTTGCAGTTAGAGTAGCTAGGCTGTTTAATATACTTCCGAATAGTCTTAAAGTTTTTTGCTACTCGTACTCTACTTATAAAAGAAAGCTTCTTCAACATTTTGCTGAAATTGAATTGAATAATTGATGTTTCATTTTTAGCTTATTTTCCACTCGTCACGTCGACTAAACTGATTATCTGTATATTATGTGCTTCTTTTTTGCGAAAATTGTTATAAATATTTTCCACTATGAGTAGGCAATAAACCGAGTAGCTATGAAATAATTGGAGTAGCTACGACGTAATGAAGAACTTTCTAAAAAAAAAAAAACGGAAGAGCAAACCGTAATCAAAGTAATTAGATCTCCAATTTCTAGCTTTAACAACTTTTTTCCCTGCACGAAAATTGATTGTCATTTACATATGTACATACCACATCATATATCTGTTGATTATTATAAACATTAAATTTTTTATATTGTATTATTAATTTGTATTCAATTTACAAGTTGCTTTAACATTGGAGTAGCTATGATGTAATGAAGAATTTTTTCTAGCTTTAACCAGTTTTTATCACTGCGCGAAAACTTATTATCATTTGCATACCACACCATACATCTCTTAATGATCATTTCATAATTTAACTAATAACTTATACGATATACTTATTATTAATCTGTTGCTTTAAAATTGGAGTAGCTATGACGTAATGAAGAATTTAAAAAAAATTAAAGAATATAATTGTAACCAAAATAATTAGATCTCCAATTTCTAGGTTTAAGATGAATTATATATATGAAATTGTTTTTAGAGTAGCTATGATATTTAGGTGGATTCTTTGTAATTATATAAATTGGCCTCAAAATTGGCTTCAATTGCAAAGCAAATAAATAAATAAAAAATAAATAAATAAAAAATAAAATATTTTTTAGGATTATGCTGTTCAGATAGTACATAAAAATTTTTTTAAAGATATGCAGTTGGAACTTGCCGTGTTTATCCTTTTTGTGCACTGGACATAAAATGTTCAGGTTCCAATCAGCGTTTATTTACTTATGTTTTCATTATTCTTCCAGTCCATATGTGCTGGTATAAATCCAATATGATAATCCTGGGCTCGCGAGTCGTGTCTGTGTGAACACACCCAATCTCAATTGTGGTGAGTTTGAACGTCGCTCTCACCACCGATCATCTTCTTTGTTTTAGCAATGAATTAACGCCAGGGATGGAAAATTAAAAATTTCAAAAAGTACTAAAATTGTACTTTTTTCATTAAAAAGGTACTTTTTATTGTATTTTTAAGAAAAAATTAAAACTTTCTATTCAGTAAAAAACAACAACAACTGCTTATATCTATGAAATCAGGAGAATGTTGCAAAAGGTTATGATATTATTAATTTTGTCATTCCGTTTGTAACACATCGGAATATTCGGAGACCCTATAAAGTATAAAAGCATCTGTTAACCCTCCGTTGGACACCTGAGTCTAGCCAGGTCTTTTTCATTTTATTTTGCATTTTAAACTGGGTTAAAATAAAGCTATGGACCTGAGATTTCAGGTAGCTTCATGAAATTTTCTTACCTTTCCAACGAAAGAAACGAAAGGATCACCAGAAAAGGAGCTACAAGGATTTTTTGACATACATATCACATTCGTAACACATGAGTCTGGCCAGACCCCACCTATTTTTTATTGAAAAATTTCCAAAGTTTTTCTTAAAATTGTTTTTTTTTCTAAATTATTTGACAGAATGAATACCATTTTATGAAATTTGTCGCATTTCACCCTACCATGTCTTCAAAATTGCACGTAAAAAGGTCGCAAAAGTAGGAGATGGGTTTGAAATCAGTGTACGTACCACAACCTGAAAAAATCCCTTGGAAATAGGGTTACACATTTATTTTAGACAATTTTACACATAACTGGACAAATAAAACCCATTACAAAGCCTTTATGCTCTTTTTGTGGAGTGGAATGGTTCAAATATAGGATTCTCCATATGAATTAGAAGAAAGTCCTTAGGACATATGCCCTCATTTACCTATTGATATTATCGTTATTGCACTGCAATAAGCTGTAAAGTTATAAAATAGACCCTATTCATTCAGAGTAATACCCCAAAATAAAATATAGTGCATTGAAGTTATATATAAATAGGATTTTCGAGCATAGAGACAAGAAAAGTAAGAATTTTTACTCCATAGGCATATGTCCGTTTTTACTACCTTGATAAAATTAATTAAATTTAGTGTTTTTCGGTATGTTTTTTTGACAAATAACGATTATATATATGTAAGATTAGGATCCTTAAAACATATTCTACAACTTTTTATACGAAAATATTAATTAAGTTTACTAAAAAATTTATATTTATTACATGGGTCTGGCCAGACTCATGTGTTACGAATGTGACAAACAATATCGGTGTCCAACGAAGGGCTAAATTAAAGATACAGCTCGCAATATAAGATAGAGCTTTTTAATTTGGTACAGAAGTTTTAATTACTCCTAGGATGATACTAATTATGTCCCCCATAGAAGAGGTGTGTTACGACCCCATAGAAGCTAGGTTGGTCTGCCGGCTGCTCTACCTGGACCTCAGGGCGGTTCTCAACCCGCCATTCCCAGCCAAAAGGTCTAACAAAACGATAATGAACAAACACAATTACACTACACAACTATCACATGACATACACGGGGATATTCTTTAGGATGTGGGTCCTTGCTGTTCGGACCCCCCCACTTGCCCTCCCAACCATGATCCTCATCTCCACATATCAATCTTCACGGGATCCCACTACTCTTCCTAGAACATGCCTTCCTTCAATCAACCGTCACCTTCCCCCCCCAATATGAACACACTTACTCCATATTCATTTTTATCATGCTTCTCTTAAAACATATTTTATTGGTAATATAAATGGGAAATTTAAATCAAGTTAATTCGAAATGACAATCCTGAGAGTCAATATAAAAATATGAGCAAACATTAAATCGTTTTAAAAAGGTTACATTAACAAAAAAAACAAAATCCTAACTAGGTTAAGAAAAGACTAGCTGGATAGGGTATACGGCTTTTCTTACAGCCAACTCTCTCTACATCAGATACGGTTCCTACCTAAATGAGCTCACTTAGATGGTCAACCTATTCGGACCTAATGGGTCCCATATGATATTAAAAAAAATTACCCTTCCCTATACTGTCTGTCTTTACCTTTACAGTGATATCTCAATATGAATAATAGATTCAAAATTTAGTCAATATGGATAAAATATTAATATTAAAAAAATTTTAAACAAATATAAAAATAACAAACAAAATACATAAAGATTTTAATAAGTACATATAAAATACGGCGAAAAACGTCTTTTTCTTTTTGCCAAAATTATTTGTCAGCGCCTAGTTGCCGACTACACAATTTAAACTATTATAATGGTGGATATTGGTTATGTCAGTTTATGATGGTTAGATAATAGTATACAACTTTTCCCAAACTGACCGAATTATCTTGAAATGGTTGGAGTCGCAACTGCCATTAGTCAGCAGCTGATAGTCAGGGAACACTTTTTCCAATAACAGGGCGTATTATATATTCAAACTTCTTAGCCGTAATGTCTGTCGCTCAACGCTTGAGGGCTGGACGGCCGTTTAAAAAAAAAAACTGACTTGTTTTTCAAACTTTTAAGGATAATTGATGCTATCACTGACTGGTTATATTGGTCTAGCAATTAATATTTGATTCTTTACGTCCTACCTGGACACAGAAAGCTCTTTGCATTTGCTGAACGTATTACTGTTTCGGCTCACTTTGCTCCTCGGTGGACTTGCTTACCGATGTCTTATAGAGCCTGCCTCCTATGTGCCACAATATTTGCTCAGTGTCGAATCCTATGAACAAAATACTAGACTTTAGTCACATCATTCTTTAATCAACACAACACAGCACTTGTAATATAATTATCATCATTGTTCACTTACTTTTTTATATGAAGCAACAACTTATATTAAAAAAAATTAAGCACTGAACAGTATGACGTGTTAAAAACGATATAATTATCCACACTATTTAGGAAAATACGTCCAGACACGAGTTTCTTCACAACCAATATGGCTGTTTTCCACTCTTTCCCCCTTTTTATATGAACCATTTCCCAACATGATTTCATTAGAAATATTCCCATATTAAATATGGCTAATTTTCTGTACCAGTCGTCCTTTTTCTACTCATGAAAAGTTGTTACTTTTCGAAATCCATTCCTCAAAAAAAATTAATTTGGAGATGGTATGTAACGTATGTAAGTAACTACCTCTTACTGTACAATGGTGTAACATCGGCCACCTTATTGACAATCCAACTGTTATATGACAGCTGTCATCAACATACCACCACCACTCATAACAACACGTCTGATTTATTAAAGCCTTCGGACAGAAAAGAAATATATTTGTTTTTTATTCATAAAAAAAAAAACATTTTTGGGAAGAATATCGAGTTCCTGGGACATAACATTACGGAAGCTTTATGGATATGATGGGCAATGAATCTCATACTATTTATTTCAACGCAATCCTGCTTTGTTTTCTGGCGTGAATATAGTAGTGTGTGTGCTTGTGTGTGCAATGTTTATTTTTCTTTGCCTTTTGCATTGTAGGCGAGAAGAAACATTCACAATAAACAGCCGGTAAGGTTGATTAAACATTGATAAAGCAATGTTTGTTCTTTTTTTAACTTTATTATTATTTCTGTCTATCCAGGTCTGTAGCTGGTCTCCTGTTTGTTCTCCTAATTTTGCCGAATATAATTCTACCCTCTCGGTACCAGATAAAACACCCACTTCCATGTCACCTGGTGAAGGGTCTGTTCGAGTGGATTGATGGGATTTTTCCTCCGGGCCAACCGCAACAAAACTCCGTCGACGCCGAGCTCGCACAGGAGTAGACGGTGTGCGGTGGTGCCATTGTTAACTGGGTCCGGTTTTTTTTTTTTTTTTTTGTTAATTTCGGCTTGATATAAGTCCCGACGTGGGGAACTCCCACACCCTGAAGTCTTATAAGCCGGGCACAAATGGAACATTAGGGAAGTATTGTTTTGTATCTATCGTTGAAGTTCATTTACTTTTTTTCTTTGTCTTTTTACAGACACCACTTTGACCTCACCCACAACAACATTAGCTGATGCTACGTTATGCAGATTTAACATGATTTGTATAATTTTGGTAAGTGAGGGAAAATATTTTGGCCCTTTATGCTTAGTAGGACCAATGATCGTTGCCTGGAAGGTTTTGTAGTCGCATGGTTCATTGTTTTAAATCTTTGGCGTGCGCCACACCTAGAGGTCTTCCTTGAAGGTCCTCTATTTCAAACATATTATTCCCTATCAGTTTGGCTATACGGCACTTTGTAAACTTCCTGGCAAATTTCGAATTAAAATTCTTACCAAAATCGCTAATCATATAATTGCGGCGATAGGCTTCTTGGCCCGGAACAAATTTAGTAACCTTTGCCCGCTGATTGTACCTCTTGGCACTGGTTTCATACGCCACATGCATATTCTCTCTCATCTTTTCTCTTATGAGAGCTAATTTGTCATTCTTATCTAGAACCGACAGAATTTCATGATCAGTAAGGGACTTCAACTTTCGAGCAAGATTGTAATCTGATCCTTTCGTGTACATGTGAAATCCAAAAAGTGCGAAGTAGGGTGTTACCCCCGTGGCCGCATGCACCGAGGTTCTAAGGGCACATTCAATTTCTGTTAAAT
The DNA here is from genome assembly GCF_047663935.1 of Musca autumnalis. Taxonomy (NCBI): domain Eukaryota; kingdom Metazoa; phylum Arthropoda; class Insecta; order Diptera; family Muscidae; genus Musca; species Musca autumnalis. Next base: position 254,097,504 of record NW_027411644.1, read on the forward strand.
AAAGGTCCCAGTCTCTGTGGTCCTTTTCCAAATAAGCACGTATTGCCGATAAAACAGACTGGTTTACCCTTTCAGAGGCATTTGATTGAGGGGAGTACGGGGCCGTTTGCATGTGGCGTATTTGATAAGCCTCAATCATATCTTTAAACTGTTTGGAGTTAAACTGAGCGCCATTATCACTATGGACTATCTCAGGAACACCAAACTTTCTAAAAATTTCTTCGATAAGAAATTTTACCACATTGCTTGACGTTGCCTCCCTCATCGACTTAAGAAACACAAACTTCGAGAAATGATCCATAACAATAAAAATGTAAGCGTTTCCGCTCTTGGATCGAGGGTATTTCCCGAGGAAGTCGACATATATTTTCTGAAAGGGTCTGTATGTTTTAACCTCGCTGCCTATTGTTGGTTGGGTCCTGTAGTTTACGCTCTTTGTCTCTTTACATACCGTGCAATTATTGACGTACTGCCTAACTTGAGATGTCATGTTGGGCCAATAGTACTGTTGCCTTAATCGTTTGAGTGTTTTTACCATTCCCCCATGTGCAGCCGTTGGGGCATCGTGGGCCTTTTGGATTAGTATGTGTGTTAGGGTTTCTGGGACCCATAATCGCCACTCATACTCCGCCAGCTCTTCCTCCCCTTCTTTTCTCATCCTTTTAAATACCATGTCATCTTTGACTTGTAAATCCGGTAACCTGTCTTTATTTGATTCAATTGTCGCTTTGAGTTCTTGATAACTTTCACTATTAAACTCGTTTGTCTCAAAATCGAACAATTGATCCAAATCTAGTTCCTCTATAGTTGGGAGCCTGGACAGAGTGTCTGCCACAACATTTTCTTTCCCCTTTCGATGTTCTATGTTGAAGCGATACGATTGCAGCTGTAATGACCAGCGAGCAAGTCGACCACTCAAGTCCTTCATACTCATTAGCCACTGGAGGCTGGCATGGTCTGTTATGACAGTGAAGTCCATCAGTTCCACGTATGGTCGGAATTTCTTCACTGCCATAACAGCTGCCAAGCACTCCTTCTCAGTAACACTATAATTTTTCTGGCATGAGTTTAATTTTTGAGAGAAAAAGGCTATTGGGTGCTCCTCCCCCCGGTCATTCAGCTGAAAAAGTACCGCCCCTATTCCGTATTCGGACGCGTCACACTGGATGTAGAACTTTTTGCTAAAATCAGCATGACGTAATACTGGGGCTGTCGTTAGGGCTTTCTTTAGGATATTGAAAGCCTCAATGGCTTCTTCTGTCATAGCAAACTTTTTACTCTTTCTAAGCATGTCAGTCAAGGGGGCGGTAATGGAGGCAAAATCTTTTATAAACCGCCTATACCATCCCGCTGTCCCCAAGAAGCTTCGGACTTCCCTTGGGTTCCGGGGTATGGCAATCTTGTTTATTGCTTCCACTTTCTCGGGATCTGTTCTCAGCATCCCATCGCCGATAACAAATCCTAAATATTTCAATTCTCTGAAACAAAATTGGGACTTTTTCATCCCAATCGTAAGGTTAGCGGCTTTAAGACATTTCGCAACTTCTTTTAGTAGACATAGGTGTTGGTCAAAATCGCTAGAGATTACGAGTAAGTCATCTAGATACACGAAGACATTCTCCCGTAATCGGCTCGGAACGACCTTGTCCATTAGGCGACATAGACGTTGTGCCGCGTTACATAACCCAAAGGGCATGACGCGAAATTGGTACAAAGGTCGTCCGGGTACCGTGAATGCTGTGTATTTCTTACTCTCGCCCTCTAGCTCAATTTGCCAGAAGGCATACTTGAGGTCTACGCTTGATATAAAGTACGTCTCGTCGATTCTGCTTAATATGCCATCGATGTTTTGGAGAGGATAAGCATCCTTCTCCGTTAGCTTATTCAACTTTCTAGCATCGAGGCAGAACCGATTTTTCCCGGGCTTCCTCACCACTGTGGTTCGGTTGCTCCACGGGCTTTCGCTTTCTTCGATTACTTTCAATTTCAACATGTTATCGATCTCATCATAAGTAATCTTCTGTACAGCAGGCGACATGGGGTAATGCCTGTCCTTAAAAGGTTCGGCTCCCTCTATCAATTTTATGGTGTGTTTCTCTAGTGACGTTCTTCCTAACCCCTTTTCTTCGAACGAGTCAAACTCCTTAATTACTTCATTTAACCTAGCCCGTTGATCCTTCGTTAAATTATGTGGTTTTAACCGGTGTTCGCCACCATTAGTTTTGAACTCATCCGGTATCTGGTCCATCCTTAATTCTTCCACGCTTAACAATTCGGGAGCTAGGTTAAACGTTCGCCAGAAATCCACTCCTAAATACACTTCCTGCTCCAGATCGGGACATAAGAAAAATGTCACGTCCTTTTTTTCAGTTCCATATTCGATGTTCACAGTAATTTTACCTATAATGCGATGGTTCTGTCCGCTGGCTGTGGTTATATTTTTAAAAACTGGCATTATATCAATCGACAACTCCTCTACTAGCTCTCTGCATCCTTTCCCCAGAAGGCTGACCGAGGCTCCTGTGTCCAACAAGCCTCTAATACGCCTATTCTTTATTAAAATGTCAGCATATGGCCTCGGATCTGAGCGGCCTCTCTCCGCGCGGCTTATTGTTTCGGTCATTAGTCGTTTCATTTTCCTTTTTTCCACTGTTTTCTGTCGAATTTTGAGTACACGTTTTGGTAGAATACACTCATTACATACTTGATCGAATATCCTTTTTCTCGTGATATCGTAATTTCGCTGCCTTTCCAATAATGGGATGTTGTGTCGGATTTGTGCATAATAACTATAAACTTTTGGTTCCAAATTAATCTTCTTTTCATTTTTACTTTCAGATTGTGTCTTCGCGACAACTTGCATTACACTGCAGGGTCCTCTGTCGGACGTGATTCCCCCGCCTTTGCCACGCCCCTCTGGTAGTTTCCCTGTTTGCAGTCAGTGCATAATGGTGCAATAGTTTTTGGTTTGCCACACCTGTAGCAAAACAGGGTCCTCTCAGCTGCGGGACAGTTAATGAACATATGCCCAGGCGTTCGACAATTCCAGCAAATCAGTGTTTTATTCTGATTTTGGGTATGCCGTATAGCTGATACTGTACAAGGAACATCTGCTAATGGCTCTTGTTCCTCGTACTCATATTCGTCCATTTTCAGCTCATTAACCAACCTCATTGGCCGAGGGTTTGTGTGCACTGGACGGGCTTCTTTCCTGGGGAAATTTCGTTCCGCCTCCTTACATTCAATGCGTAAGGCTTCGACCGTTTTTATGGCCATTGGATATACAACTAATTTGATATTTTCTTTTAGGTTGACCTTTATGATGCCTATCATATCATTGTCCGTAATTTGATCCTGTAACCGTGACCTAAGCTGCCCCATAACGTGAAAGTAGGCATCTACGGACTCATTCGCCATTTGTTTGCGATCTACCAGGTCTCGCATCACTTCAAAGGAGGATTTCGTTGTCTTATATTGGCCTAAAAGGGCCTCTTTCAATTTATCCCAGGAATCGATATTCTTCCCAAAAATGTTTTTTTTTTATGAATAAAAAACAAATATATTTCTTTTCTGTCCGAAGGCTTTAATAAATCAGACGTGTTGTTATGAGTGGTGGTGGTATGTTGATGACAGCTGTCATATAACAGTTGGATTGTCAATAAGGTGGCCGATGTTACACCATTGTACAGTAAGAGGTAGTTACTTACATACGTTACATACCATCTCCAAATTAATTTTTTTTGAGGAATGGATTTCGAAAAGTAACAACTTTTCATGAGTAGAAAAAGGACGACTGGTACAGAAAATTAGCCATATTTAATATGGGAATATTTCTAATGAAATCATGTTGGGAAATGGTTCATATAAAAAGGGGGAAAGAGTGGAAAACAGCCATATTGGTTGTGAAGAAACTCGTGTCTGGACGTATTTTCCTAAATAGTGTGGATAATTATATCGTTTTTAACACGTCATACTGTTCAGTGCTTAATTTTTTTTAATATAAGTTGTTGCTTCATATAAAAAAGTAAGTGAACAATGATGATAATTATATTACAAGTGCTGTGTTGTGTTGATTAAAGAATGATGTGACTAAAGTCTAGTATTTTGTTCATAGGATTCGACACTGAGCAAATATTGTGGCACATAGGAGGCAGGCTCTATAAGACATCGGTAAGCAAGTCCACCGAGGAGCAAAGTGAGCCGAAACAGTAATACGTTCAGCAAATGCAAAGAGCTTTCTGTGTCCAGGTAGGACGTAAAGAATCAAATATTAATTGCTAGACCAATATAACCAGTCAGTGATAGCATCAATTATCCTTAAAAGTTTGAAAAACAAGTCAGTTTTTTTTTTTTAAACGGCCGTCCAGCCCTCAAGCGTTGAGCGACAGACATTACGGCTAAGAAGTTTGAATATATAATACGCCCTGTTATTGGAAAAAGTGTTCCCTGACTATCAGCTGCTGACTAATGGCAGTTGCGACTCCAACCATTTCAAGATAATTCGGTCAGTTTGGGAAAAGTTGTATACTATTATCTAACCATCATAAACTGACATAACCAATATCCACCATTATAATAGTTTAAATTGTGTAGTCGGCAACTAGGCGCTGACAAATAATTTTGGCAAAAAGAAAAAGACGTTTTTCGCCGTATTTTATATGTACTTATTAAAATCTTTATGTATTTTGTTTGTTATTTTTATATTTGTTTAAAATTTTTTTAATATTAATATTTTATCCATATTGACTAAATTTTGAATCTATTATTCATATTGAGATATCACTGTAAAGGTAAAGACAGACAGTATAGGGAAGGGTAATTTTTTTTAATATCATATGGGACCCATTAGGTCCGAATAGGTTGACCATCTAAGTGAGCTCATTTAGGTAGGAACCGTATCTGATGTAGAGAGAGTTGGCTGTAAGAAAAGCCGTATACCCTATCCAGCTAGTCTTTTCTTAACCTAGTTAGGATTTTGTTTTTTTTGTTAATGTAACCTTTTTAAAACGATTTAATGTTTGCTCATATTTTTATATTGACTCTCAGGATTGTCATTTCGAATTAACTTGATTTAAATTTCCCATTTATATTACCAATAAAATATGTTTTAAGAGAAGCATGATAAAAATGAATATGGAGTAAGTGTGTTCATATTGGGGGGGGAAGGTGACGGTTGATTGAAGGAAGGCATGTTCTAGGAAGAGTAGTGGGATCCCGTGAAGATTGATATGTGGAGATGAGGATCATGGTTGGGAGGGCAAGTGGGGGGGTCCGAACAGCAAGGACCCACATCCTAAAGAATATCCCCGTGTATGTCATGTGATAGTTGTGTAGTGTAATTGTGTTTGTTCATTATCGTTTTGTTAGACCTTTTGGCTGGGAATGGCGGGTTGAGAACCGCCCTGAGGTCCAGGTAGAGCAGCCGGCAGACCAACCTAGCTTCTATGGGGTCGTAACAAATATGGCGCCCAAAGGAAAACAGACCTATATCAATATAGATGATTATAGGAAAACTTAATTGAGTATGATAACAGTTACGTACTCAGAAATAGTCCAAGATAGTTTTAATAGCCCAAATGATCTAGTCCAAAACAAACTATATCTGGACAATATCTATTTGTTACGACCCCATAGAAGCTAGGTTGGTCTGCCGGCTGCTCTACCTGGACCTCAGGGCGGTTCTCAACCCGCCATTCCCAGCCAAAAGGTCTAACAAAACGATAATGAACAAACACAATTACACTACACAACTATCACATGACATACACGGGGATATTCTTTAGGATGTGGGTCCTTGCTGTTCGGACCCCCCCACTTGCCCTCCCAACCATGATCCTCATCTCCACATATCAATCTTCACGGGATCCCACTACTCTTCCTAGAACATGCCTTCCTTCAATCAACCGTCACCTTCCCCCCCCAATATGAACACACTTACTCCATATTCATTTTTATCATGCTTCTCTTAAAACATATTTTATTGGTAATATAAATGGGAAATTTAAATCAAGTTAATTCGAAATGACAATCCTGAGAGTCAATATAAAAATATGAGCAAACATTAAATCGTTTTAAAAAGGTTACATTAACAAAAAAAACAAAATCCTAACTAGGTTAAGAAAAGACTAGCTGGATAGGGTATACGGCTTTTCTTACAGCCAACTCTCTCTACATCAGATACGGTTCCTACCTAAATGAGCTCACTTAGATGGTCAACCTATTCGGACCTAATGGGTCCCATATGATATTAAAAAAAATTACCCTTCCCTATACTGTCTGTCTTTACCTTTACAGTGATATCTCAATATGAATAATAGATTCAAAATTTAGTCAATATGGATAAAATATTAATATTAAAAAAATTTTAAACAAATATAAAAATAACAAACAAAATACATAAAGATTTTAATAAGTACATATAAAATACGGCGAAAAACGTCTTTTTCTTTTTGCCAAAATTATTTGTCAGCGCCTAGTTGCCGACTACACAATTTAAACTATTATAATGGTGGATATTGGTTATGTCAGTTTATGATGGTTAGATAATAGTATACAACTTTTCCCAAACTGACCGAATTATCTTGAAATGGTTGGAGTCGCAACTGCCATTAGTCAGCAGCTGATAGTCAGGGAACACTTTTTCCAATAACAGGGCGTATTATATATTCAAACTTCTTAGCCGTAATGTCTGTCGCTCAACGCTTGAGGGCTGGACGGCCGTTTAAAAAAAAAAAACTGACTTGTTTTTCAAACTTTTAAGGATAATTGATGCTATCACTGACTGGTTATATTGGTCTAGCAATTAATATTTGATTCTTTACGTCCTACCTGGACACAGAAAGCTCTTTGCATTTGCTGAACGTATTACTGTTTCGGCTCACTTTGCTCCTCGGTGGACTTGCTTACCGATGTCTTATAGAGCCTGCCTCCTATGTGCCACAATATTTGCTCAGTGTCGAATCCTATGAACAAAATACTAGACTTTAGTCACATCATTCTTTAATCAACACAACACAGCACTTGTAATATAATTATCATCATTGTTCACTTACTTTTTTATATGAAGCAACAACTTATATTAAAAAAAATTAAGCACTGAACAGTATGACGTGTTAAAAACGATATAATTATCCACACTATTTAGGAAAATACGTCCAGACACGAGTTTCTTCACAACCAATATGGCTGTTTTCCACTCTTTCCCCCTTTTTATATGAACCATTTCCCAACATGATTTCATTAGAAATATTCCCATATTAAATATGGCTAATTTTCTGTACCAGTCGTCCTTTTTCTACTCATGAAAAGTTGTTACTTTTCGAAATCCATTCCTCAAAAAAAATTAATTTGGAGATGGTATGTAACGTATGTAAGTAACTACCTCTTACTGTACAATGGTGTAACATCGGCCACCTTATTGACAATCCAACTGTTATATGACAGCTGTCATCAACATACCACCACCACTCATAACAACACGTCTGATTTATTAAAGCCTTCGGACAGAAAAGAAATATATTTGTTTTTTATTCATAAAAAAAAAACATTTTTGGGAAGAATATCGAGTTCCTGGGACAGAACATTACGGAAGCTTTATGGATATGATGGGCAATGAATCTCATACTATTTATTTCAACGCAATCCTGCTTTGTTTTCTGGCGTGAATATAGTAGTGTGTGTGCTTGTGTGTGCAATGTTTATTTTTCTTTGCCTTTTGCATTGTAGGCGAGAAGAAACATTCACAATAAACAGCCGGTAAGGTTGATTAAACATTGATAAAGCAATGTTTGTTCTTTTTTTAACTTTATTATTATTTCTGTCTATCCAGGTCTGTAGCTGGTCTCCTGTTTGTTCTCCTAATTTTGCCGAATATAATTCTACCCTCTCGGTACCAGATAAAACACCCACTTCCATGTCACCTGGTGAAGGGCCTGTTCGAGTGGATTGATGGGATTTTTCCTCCGGGCCAACCGCAACAGGTGTTGCAGGTTATCAGATTGGAAGGTACTACGATACCGCTCGATGTGAAGACTTTTAAATGATAAGTCCACTGTAGTATTTCGGATTCTCAATTGGTGCAAGAACTTCACGAAGAAAATTATCAATATTGGTCCAAATGTTGGTATATTTCTAATATGAAGGTACATTCATCCAGATGTTTAAATTTTCTAGCAAATTGCTTATATAAAAGTCTCAATCTTGGAAGCAAAGTGTGAATTTTTCATTTTTAGTTTCACATAAAATTTGTCAATGTGTGGGACTATAGTATGTGAAATGGTACTGAATTGGCCGCGGGGGTACTTCGGTACTTTTTATAGTGAAATGGTACTGAAAAAAGTACTATTGTACTGAATTTTCCATCCCTGGCGTGTGTCCAACACAAACGTAGCGGTTGAATTTGTTGTTGCTGGTGAACACTGATACAGATACATTTCTCATCCTGCTTTTTTGTTGCCTATTAAAGTGCTTTGCTACATCCTATTACCCTGCAAGCAAAAACTATCGCGGAAGTGACTTGGGCGTGTCGCCCAGGGCGATGAAAACAGTCGCGACGATAGTCGCAGAAGTCACCCTGAAGTGACCTCCGTTGTGAAGAAATGAACCACGCCGGCGTGTCGTCTTGGAAGTCACTCCAGCGACGCTTCTAGAAGATCATTTCCGCGATAGTTCTAGAAATTAAAAAAAATATTTTTTTTCTATTTATTTTTGTTTAATTTTTTTTTATTTTTATTTACTTTTTAAATTTTTTTATTGTTTTGTTTTTATTTCTCTTCTCTTTTAGAGAAATTATTCTTTGCCATTTCCGCCTACATTAATTTGGTCATTTTAAAAATGTGATGTTTTGTTGCCTGACTTGGGAAGCGAACCCAGACCTTCAGAGTGCAAAGCGAGACCACCGTCTCACATAACCCTGCAAGCAAAAACTATCACGGAAGTGACTTAGGCGTGTCGCCCAGGGCGATGAAAACAGTCGCGGCGATAGTCGCAGAAGTCACCCTGTAGTGACCTCCGTTGTGAAGAAATGAACCACGCCGGGGTGTCGTCTTGGAAGTCACTCCAGCGACACTTCTAGAAGATCATTTCCGCGATAGTTCTAGAAATTAAAAAAAAAATTCTATTTATTTTTAATTAATTTTTTTATTTTTATTTTTTAAGTTTTATTTATTTTTTTAATATTTTGTATTTTTATTTATTTATTTTTTATTTCTCTTCTGTTTTAGAGAAATTATTCTTTGCAATTTCCGAATACATTAATTTTTTCATTATAAAAATGTTATGTTTTTTTGCCTGACTTGCATGGTAGAACAAGAAAAGGTAGCAGCAATACCCAGCTGACTGAACAGGGTTGTAGTGTTAGTGTCAAATTTCATATGACATTTTATACATTCATTTCTATTTCGATGTACATTAGGGACATATATTTTTTGAGAAAAAAATATATCATTCGGAAAAAACCATTTCCCCGAAAGACTTCTTCATATCAATGATATGTAACCTCCTCCAAGTTCGAACGATAAGCCGCGCAGTAAATCACCGCTTGTAGAGGCGATACAACGTTTGTTAATATGTGAGGTATTTTGTTAAAATTTAAAAAAATAAAGCCCTAATAAACATGTGCTTCTTTGATTTCTAAAACAAAACATTGAAACAGTTTCTCCTTTTTCTATGAATTTCCAGCGACCCCAAACTTTTCTGCAAGAATTCTACTTTCTGCGAGAATTTATGCATTTATAAAAATGTAACGAATTTTCATTCATGTTTTCCAAAATATTGAACCAAATGTGAAAAATTATTAGTTTTTTAAATTCCAATAATTTATAGACATTTCCTTGTTTTGTTTACAAATACAACTGGCAGTAACGTTACAAACAAAAACCAATTCCTTTGTGGTTGTTGTTCGAGTTGTATTTGTTGTAGTATTAACTTTACCTTGTATTTGTTCTACCATGCCTGACTTGTGAAGCGAACCCGGACCTTCAGAGTGCAAAACGAGTGTGATTACCACTGCCCCACCGTCTCATATAATCATCACATAGAAAATGTTCTATATTTGTTCAAATGTGATGAATCATTAAATAAATGTAAACAATCGCCATGGAAGTCACTCAGAAGTCACTCCGAAGTGTCGGCATACGCGATAAAACGTAATCACAATAAGGCTATAGAAATTGTTTGTGTAATTCACCGACGATCTTCCTTGGGGTGTCTCCGGAGTGACCTCTTAGGCGAGGGAGTGCGAAACTCACTTCCAATTGCTGGCAGGGAATCATGAAATAGAAAATTTTCTATATTTGTTCAAATGTGTTCAATCATTACTTAAATGTAAACAATCGCCTTGGAAGTCACTTAGAAGTCACTCCGAAGTGTCGGCATACGCGATAAAACGTAATCACAATAGGGCTATAGAAATTGTGTAATTCACCAACGATCTTCCTTGGCGTGTCTTCTTAGACGAGGGAGTGCGAAACTTACTTCCAATTGCTGGCTGGGTAGCCGCTACAATAGGTCTGTACGATAACTTCGCAAGTAAAAAGTACTTACAAGTTCTCAGTAACTTCTCTCCGCTAATTAAAATCTCTCGAAGCTAAAATTTGCAGAATGTTATCGAACAACAATTTGCAAAAACTTGCAAGAAGTCAGCTGATTTGACAAACAAGAAGTTTGGCGGATATGATTTAATTTAGGTCGAAGGTCACACTAGAGTGGTTTCATTGAAACTTTTAGGTATTTATAGATCGAGCTGTCCACTACAGCAACTTCATGATATCACTCTACTGTGGAACTCGACCTAGAAATTGTTTCAATGAAACACTCTAGTGTGACCAAGGACTAACAATCGAAAACGCCTGTTAGACTATGAACTTATAATATGATTTAAACTGTCAATCCCATACAATATACATACGTCAAATAAAATCTAGTGGATTTAGAACTACGATTTATTTGACGTATGTATATACTATGGAATTGACATTTGAAATCGAGTGGATTTATAAGTAAACGTACTAGAAATTTGTCTACGAAAATTATTTGATTATCCATTGCTACAAAAATAATTCTCTTTCCATATCATAAATTAACGGATGGCCGTCCACATAGTGTTCCTCCTACTCCATAGATGTGTTTTGCCAATACTGGCATTTGTAAACGCAGGGTTAAACGCTGCCGCCTGTCTAGGGTATTAGTTGCCTTTTTAAATTGCACTCTCTACTGAGTTGTCTTGGCAACTCTGTCAACAGCTGTTTGTTATCACATTATCCCCCTCATACCCACCGCTAAACAAACAAACAACAACAATCAGCAGTTGTTGTTTTTTTATTTTTTAGGCATACCTTCATAACAGACACGAATTATTAACTTTTTCTTTTTCCGCTAATTAATCAATCAGGCAAATAAGAAAGCACCAGCAAAGTGCAACAAAAGACAAAGGCAAGAAGCTGTTTTTTTTAACAAAATAGTTGTGTTTTGAAAGAGCTGTGGAGTAGTAAACGAAAAATATTTGCGGCGGGTAGTTTGCAATTGTTTTGTTTTTCTAACTACAACCCGAACCCAGCAAAAGTAAACACTTTGAAAATACGATACATTTTCAGAGGTAATGTGATTTTTGTTTGACTACATCTGCAAACGTGGAACTGTTTTTATCTTTATTTGTTTCTTTCTTCACTGACGGTACTAGATGGCGGAAATGGTAAGTCTTTATCAATAAATAAGTTTTTGAACAAAGTTACTTGTTTTATTCATTTTTTTAAGTAGAGCATATAAGTCCACGTTGCACTTTAAAAGTGAATGTAATTTTGCTGGAAATTCAAATAAAGGTGTCGCAATTGTTATTCATTTGCATTTACAACAACAAGTCACAACATACGTAAATGTAATGATTTTTGACTGTATATAAAAGCGTCTGGCCAGAACCAGATGTCCAACCGAGGATTAACGGGTGGGTGACTGCACATGTCAAATTATAAAGGAGATCATCTATACTACTCTCGTCGTTCCCCATTATAATATGGCCTCGAAAAAGCGAAAATGTTGCGACTTGATGTCAACTACTTCATCCCCTCGGCACTAACTTAAAGAAAGAAACTAATTGGATTCGATTTCCTTTTGTAGAGATTACAAATGTTGGCGATTCAAAGTGTTCATACAAGATTTGATATCCAACAAGCTACAGGCTATCGAGGGTATATATACTTGCTCTTGTGCCAGACATAGAAAATATAACATGAAAATTATTTCACTTTTAGGAGAGAGAGGATGTGAAACATTTTCATAGTCTGGCACAAGGGATTAATGCGATAAAAAATGTAACTTCGATAATGGCCCAAACGTTCTAAAAAAAACTTTGCCGGCATGGGGTAAAATGACTGATGAGCACAATAGTCTTCGAAATGAACATAAAGTTTCAAGATAATACTTTCGGATACCTTCCTCACGAAAGGATTATGAACATTATGTGATTACTTCTGTTACTGCTACAACATTGTAGCTCTGTTCCTTTACGTGCAAGAATCTTCAAGTTTTACCTTTTTTACACGAAAAGCGTTCCTTTACTTTAGACACAATACAATTCATATGGAAGTAGTTTACAACTTTTAATACTTTTGCCGGTTTTACCATTTTCAAAAGTAAAGGAACAGACTATGTATGAGTTTGCTACTGCTAAAATTGTTTATATAACGAGCTTAATAACGGTTCATGCAGATGGGAAAGATCAAAACTCAGATGTAAAGATAAAGTGGAACAAGATATCTTAAAATGAGGCGCGTTTGATATCCTATTAAAAAGTAGGGCCAAAGAATAAATGTTCCGTCTACCTCTCTACATAAATTACTGGTTTATGCATCTTCAAGTTTATGTGCCTCAATGGTTCAATTAGTTTATTGCAGCTTCCCTCTTCTACGAATAATCATATAGCAGCATATTAATAACAATGCATATATTTTTATTTCCTATATAAAACTATGCTTCGTTCAACAATATACATACATATGTATCTTAACCGGTCTTTATAAAAATTTACATTTTATGTACGGCACAATAGCGTACCAACCAAGTATTGATTGAAATCTGAACTAGAATTAAAAAACAAACACAAATTCATATTATTTTGGTCATGTTCTTAGTCATTTACGCTGTAGTATTTTTGTAGTTCATATTTACCGGCTCACACTGCATATAAACTGAAAAAAGTATTTCTAGTTCTGTTGTCATTTATTTATTTTTTTTGGGACAGGTTTTTACTCTTAATTTAGCCTTCACTTTTCATTAAAGATTATTTTTTCCTTCTTTCTTTGATTCTTGATTTACCTGAAAACCAAAGCCACTACACAGACAGACAGCGGTTACACCTTTTTCTTCTGACATTTGGTATGGGTGGAAAAGAGTGCAAGTGATGATGGTGTATAACGGGCAAAGAAACCTGACTTTAATAATGATAAAGAAAGAATTGTTGTTGTGCTTTATTATGTGGTTGTTGCCCTGCTCTGTCATTCAGATTCAGACTAGTACATTTTATACACCTAAAGGTTTTATTGGTAGAAAAGGAATTTAAATTTTAAACCGGTATCAATATGTTTGTTGTGTCCATAGTTGGCAGAGGTAGGTTGCTGCGTTGAGCTTGACTTTTAGTACAAGTAGACGAGTTTCGTATGTGGTTACGTTGACATCTTTTTTGTTCGTTTCGCTTATACAACATTGCGTTATTTAGTTAAAACTTATCAACAATTGAATACAAAATGGTTGGGGTATTGCAGGTAATTTAGAAAAGAAAACACTTCAAATGTTTTAAGTGGAGTATTAGAGATTTTATCAGTTTTTAACAATATCATAAATATGTAATGTCAATAACAGTATTAATATTTTTTTGTTTATTTGTTGTGTTTAGACGGAGACATATCTCTATGATCCGGATTTATTATTAAAGTTGGATTTCCATCAAAGTCCAGCAAAATTCAATCCTTTCATTTCGGCAGCATGTCCAGGTGAAACTTGGTTGAAGGTCAGACCTTTGAAGGATGGAGATTATGATCGTGGCTTCCTACAATTGCTGTCACAATTGACTCATGTTGGACCAGTTTCAAGGACACAATTTTTAAGTAAGTACATACATGTAAACAAAGCATTGATTGCATAGGTGTTTATGTGGCATAGACTTGATTTAATTTTGTGTGCGGAAAAGAAAAGGGGATATTTTGAGAATGTCCAAAAGAGAAGATTTCTAAATCATTTTTATGAGGAAAATGAATGAATGAATGAGGAAATGTTATAAAGATTTTTATAAGGACAATAAGGGTCATTATTATATGTTTTCTTTTACTATTGGATGGGGAGCAAGTTGAGTTGAATCATTAAGATCGGATAACATTATAATTTTTCCTATATAGCCGGCCTTCGGCCGGGGATTTAAGACTTTCTACTATGGACAGGAGCCAATCTAGGGAACGGGAACAACATTTTCTTTTAAATTAAAATTTTTCTCTAAGTAGCCGACATTTAACAAGGGAATTTTCGGAACTTCGGAGGCCCATATCTCGGGAAGAATGTACTGCCGCAATATGTTATATATATTTGTGATCAGGGTAACGAGACCTACCTGTGGAAAAAATTTGGTCCCGATCCGAGCTTAATGCTTCAACTCATCTTAAGCCTTGGATGGATTTGAAAACGCAAAATAAACCATTTTGGAGGTATTAAAAATATAATTTTTGACTTAAAAGTTAATGCCAAGGAAGTCCTCCCTGAAATTTAGTCATCACTTTTAACTATAAGTTAATCGAAACGCTATAAATCTGTCCGTAAAATCAAAATTTTTACAAAAGAAGACATAATAATAGGGTTATAGGTTTATTTTTACATATTTTAGGGGGCTCCAAAAGCAAAAATAAACGAGTATTTTTACCGAACTTTTGGAGGCTTAAAAGAGGAAAAACATATAGGGGGTTGTCATGAACGGCAATTCCCCGTGAATTTTTTTACATTCTCCCTTAAGTTGCAACGGCGGAAAGACAAAACTCACGGGGAAATTTCATTCATGATAACCCCAATAATTTTAAAGCATGGAATTTTAAAGATTTTTTAAAGATTATTCAGAGGTCCCAAAAAGGTTAATAAACGTGGAATTTTAAAGATTTTTAGGAGGACCCAAATAAGTTAATAGACATGAATTTTTAAGGTTCTTAAGAGGTTAATAAACGTATTTTTTTCTTCAAATTTTTAAGAGGACAGAGGGGTTATTAGTCTTGGATTTTTTAAAGGCTTTTAAGAGGAACAAAAGAGGGAAGCAAACTTAGATTTGTAAATATAACCAAAGAGGCAATAATCGTGGATTTTTTAGAGGACCTAAATACGTTAAGAAACATGGATTTTTAAGAGGGTCTGAAGAGTTTAATATATTAGGATTTTTTTAAGATTTTTTCGGAGGACCCAATGTAGACAATAAACGTTGACTTTTTAAGATTTTTAGGAGGACCCAATATGGACAATAAACGTGGATTTTTTAAAGATTTTTAGGAGGACCCAAATAAGTTAATAGACATGAATTTTTTAAGGTTTTTAGGAGTACCCAAAGGGGTTAATAAACTTGGATTTTTAAAGACTTTTAAGAGGAACCAACGAGAGCAGCAAACTTAGATTTTGTAAAGATTTTATTAAATATAACCAAAACGGCAATAAACGTGGATTTTTTAGAGGACCTAAATACGTTAAGAAACGTGGATTTTTAAAGATTTTTAAGAGGGCCCGAAGAGTTTAATATACGAGGATTTTTTAAGATTTTTTTTTGGGGAACCAACGTAGACAATAAACGTTGATTTTTTTAAGATTTTTAGGAGGACCAATATAGACAATAAACGGGAATTTTTTAAAGATTTTTAGGAGGAACCAATATAGACAATAAACGTGGATTTTTTAGAGATTTTTAGTAGGACCCAATATAGACAATAAACGGGAATTTTTTAAAGATTTTTAGGAGGAACCAATATAGACAATAAACGTGGATTTTTTAAAAACTTTTAGGAGGACTCAATATAGACAATAAACGTGGATTTTTTTAAGATTTTTAGGAGGACCCAATATAGACAATAAACGTGGATTTTTAAAAGACTTTTAGGAAGACCCAATATAGACAATAAACGTGGATTTTTAAAGATTTTTAGGAGGACCCAATATAGGCAATAAACGTGAATTTTTTAAAGATTTTTAGGAAGACCCAACATAGACAATAAACGTGGATTATTTAAGGTTTTTAGGAGGGCCCAATATAGACAATAAACGTGGATTTTTAAAAGACTTTTAGGAGGACCCAATATAGACAATAAACGCGGATTTTTTAAAGATTTTTAGGAGGACCCAATATAGACAATAAACGTGGATTTTTTAAAGATTTTTAGGAGGACCCAATATAGACAATAAACGTGGATTTTTTAAAGATTTTTAGGAGGACCCAATATAGACAATAAACGCGGATTTTTTAAAGATTTTTAGGAGGACCCAATATAGACTATATACTTGGATTTTTTTAAAGATTTTTAGGAGGATCAGAAATAGACAATAAACGTGTAATTTTAAAAGATTTGTAGGAGAACACAAAAAAGTAAAAAAAAACGTGGATTTTTTTAAAGATGTTTAGGAGCACTCAAAAAAAAAAAAGATAAAAAGCGTGTATTTTTTAGATATGTTTAGGATGAATCAAAAGAGACAATAAACTTGGATTCTTTAAAGATTTTATTTATTTATTTATTCAATCAATACAAAGAAAGCAAATAAATGTCAATTATACATGTATACATACATATACATGTAGATTTTTAGGAGGACCCAAAAAGACAATAAACTTTGGTTTAATTTAAAGATTTTTAGGATTGTCCAGAATAGACAATAAATGTTGATTTTTAAAGATGTTTAGAAGCACCCCAAAATAGACAATAAACCTTGATTTTTTAATGGTTTTTAAGAGGACCCAATATAGACAAAAAACGGGTGTTTTTTTAAGGTTTTAGGAGGACCCTGTATAGACAATAAAATTTGATTTTTTAAACATTTTTGGGAGAACCAAAAATAGACAATGAACGTGGATTTTTTTATAGATTTTTATTAGGACCCGAAATAGACAATAAACCTGGATTTTTTAAGATTTTTAGGAGAACACAAAATAGACAATAACGTGAATTTTTTTAAAGATTTTTAGAAGAACCCAACGATGATTTTTTAAGATTTATAGGTAATATTTCAAATAATTTTTTGAAGATATTTAGGTGGATTTTAAAGTTTTTAGAAGTACCCAATGATAAACGTAAACGGTTTAAAAATTCTTAAGAGGTGATTTGCTAAAGACTAGGAGGCTCGGTGAACTTTTTTAAATAGTCCTCAAATTCAAACAGTAACATTGAAGATCAATATATTTTTTTATCACTTTCAGCTCGCTTTTCCCAAATGAAAGCCAGTGGCGATTATTTTGTAACTGTTATTGAGGATACTCGCAAAAATGAAATTATTGGTGCAGCTTCATTAGTTATTGAACGTAAATTCATACACAACTGTGCAATTGTAAGCAACTCCTCCAGTATAATATAAAATTAAATATTATTTATTTTAAATTTTTATTATTTCTTCAGCGTGGCCGTTTGGAGGATGTTGTTGTTAATGACACCTATCGCGGCAAACAATTGGGAAAACTGTAAGTTCCTTAGCATTTTCTAAACATTATTTATTTTACCTTTATTTTCTTTTTAGGATTGTTGTTACCGTTTCATTGTTGGCTCAATACTTGGGTTGCTATAAAATGTCTTTGGATTGCAAGGATAAACTTATTAAATTTTATGAATCTTTGGGTTATGTCCTGATACCAGGCAATTCCAACTCCATGACAATACGTTATGATGAATCTCCAGCTGTTAAAAATAATTTGACTGCATTTAAAAGAGCAACCCCCTTAGCCAATACACCAACATCGGTTAATGTTGATGGTACAATGCCTGCTGGTGGTGATGCTTGCCAAACAGTGAGCCTTGAATTTTCATCTTGACAATTAGCCGCCAGTACTGCCACTAAATCGAAACTTTAATTTGTTTGTTTTCTTTTACAAAAAAAGGGATAATTTTTTTGTCCCTTTTTTCCGCAATAGCTAAAAGAAACAACGATTAAAGTTTAGATTTCTCAAAGTTTTGTTAGAGAAAATGTATTTTCCAATATATTTTCGGCTTTGAGGGCAGTTCTGGCACAAAATAGTAGGCTTGGCTTGTAGTTAGGGGCAACGTCCAAGCATTTCTATACTCAAGTGCTTAAGTACTTACATTTAACTTGCATACACTACTTTATCCAAATCTCTTTTCATATTATGTATTTTGTTTAATATTTTATTTGTGTTTTCTTTTCTCTTTTTATTATCGTTTAATGCCGCTTTCGAAGGTAGTGTGTATATTGCCTTTTAAAAGTACATTTATCAATTGAAAAATTATATACAAAAAATGTCTATTGTTTTGTAAAAATTTCTGGATATTTTTCTTAATAAAGGTTTACAGAAATATAGAAATAATATAAGTAATGAAAAACAAAACAAAAACTGTAATCTAACTTAATTAACTTCTACACTGACAGTGTAGGAAGTGTACCTTAATTATATATTTGTTGTTCAATTATATTCACAAAGATGGCCACATTTTGGACAATTTGAATTGTTAGCAAAATATGCCATTAAATGTTGTAGATGTCCACCATGGGAACAAACTTGACACCAAGCATAAAGACCGCGTACAATTAGACCACATATTGAACATTTAGCCAAACGCATTGATTTGCACTTCTGACAATACCAACCCACACTTCCGCCTAGCGGTCTTCCACAATCACCACAGTTTGTATGCACTGTGGTTGATTTTTGATTAAGTTCTCGTACAGATCTCAGCCAGGAAAGGTTTATTACCCTACATGCTTCATTCCACATTTGATAACGATGTAATTGATCGATGTAGGTTTGAAACCAATGTTCCTAAAAAGAAGGGGAAACAAATGAAATAAAAAAATAGGTTAGGTTACTATTTTTATTGAGTGCCAACGTGGTGCAATTGCATGCACACCCGCCTCGAAAGGCCGAACTGAACTAAGGTAATGTGGGGTCTTCTTAGTCCTCCCGGCAAAGACCAAAATTGAGCAGAAACTAACAAAATCCGCTCATCCGAGAAACTGTGATAATATGAATTTAACTTTTACTTACTATTAACGCCTCATTTATCGGCAAATATTTACGATTTTCACCCATAGCAATTAGCACCGATAGAGCAGTTTGAACATCGCCAACATCGTTTTGCAGCAATAATGCATCAGCTATAAACTGGTGAGGTTCCCAGAGTGGTACAGGAGGAACAGTTGAAACTTTTAATTCAACTGGCATATTGGGAGGCTACAATAAACCAAACTATTTGTTAAAACTTTTAATAATATCTAGGCTGATTTTTAATTCATACCGGTGATTTATCACGATCTTCAGCCTTTATATCCAACTGTGGACGTGCCGCCTGTACATCACAGTGCAGTGTCGTTTCCGGCAGTGCTAAAGCTTTAGAAATATCCGGTGGTCCAACATATGTAAAACCATTACGTAGATTATCAAAATTATCAAATGTAATTTCAGTTAAAATTTGTGATTCAGACAATATCACTGAACCATATGATGGATAAAATTGTTTACCACCTGGTCCATTAAGATGATCCATAAGATCATCATCTTGAGATTTAAGTTCTGTGTCATTATCGGACCCGTTGACATTATTATTTTCATTGTGATCCCATTTTAGCACGTCTGTATTTACAACCTGTGTAGGACGTCGTGATGTTTGTGAATTCTTTTGTGTAGAAAATGAATTACGATGTTCATATTTTAGTTTATTCAAATCATTTGAACCGTAGGCAATCTCAACAAAATACCATAATGTTGTGGCATTGTGTTTACCATATTTCCGACACACACTGGCATTGTGTTTACAAATATCTGATAACTTCTTTCCAGACAATATAAGCTCTTTGGCACAGCCAATAAAGCATTCGTGTTCCTTTAGTTGTACTGAAATTTCAGGATCTACATAGCCGGTGTACTAAACGAACAAAGTAATATTGAATGAAAACGGTTGCACATCAAATTCATGAACTTACCGATGAATTCAATAGGAATCTACACATGTCAGATTTTCCAATATGAAATTGTTCAGTTCCAGTTATGGATCTTTGTCGTGTCCTAAAAAGAGGAAACAAGATTAGAAGAGCATAGAAAAATGTATGTTTAAATTAAATAAACTTACACCATATTATTGTTATTGTTGCTATTTGCCTTAACAACTTGTGCAGCAGTTACCGGCAAAAAATATTTTAATTTATTTGCAAACGATATATCTCCCTTTCTTCCCAAACTTGCGCCTTGGGCATTGGCTTTAAGGGCGGGCCTTGAAGCATCCTTAAAGGCATGTTTATAAATTGTTGAATCTTTACTCGTTGAGATCAAGCAGTTTGTGTCGGTTCCCTTCCAAACAATACCAGTGGTTACATTTGTGTGATCATTAAATGAGGCAAATGGTATAAATGGGCGTCGAATATCCCATATGTGGATACTATAATCAACCACTAAAGCACAACTTGCAATGTGATAACTATAAATAATTAATGATTATCATTAAATTCTACTGTTTTTTTTTTTTTATAAAAGCATTACGTCTTCTCTGGCCTCCACTTGACACGACCCACAACAGCAATTGTGTGTATGGTATGATCTAAAGAAGCTTTACCATCCATATTCCAAATCTTTATTTGCTTATCCCTACTACCCGTAGCCAGCCAATTATTTGTGGGATGCCAATCACAAGTGTAAATTGGATCGCTGTGGGCAGTAAACTGTAATATGCACTTGTCGGCTCTGTAAAAAATATTCATTTAAAAACACTTCCATTCATGAGGGGGTTAGGTTATTCTGAACGAAAATTCAACGTGAGTTTTGTCTTTCGGTCGTTTCAACTTAAAGGATAGCGTGAGAGAACTCAGGGCGAATTTACGTTCAGAATAACCCCCATAGAATTTTAATTTACCTCCTTAAATCCCACAATTGTACAGTACCATTTTCCGAAACTGCCGAAAAAGTATGTGGACTATGTGGGCTAAACTTAACATCACGTACTGACTCTGAATTGCTGTAGAATGTATTTACAGCCTTATCACATCGTGTATCAAAACATTTTATGGTACCATCCTGTGATCCAGATATTAAAAGATTCATTTCGCTACTGTGAAATGTGACTGTGTGCGCTGTACGCTGATGATCATTGTAAACCAAAAGCTGCTTTTGTCGGCCAAATTTTGAAAGATCCCATACAGAGACGACTCCATTTGTTGCAGCAGTTGCCAAAATATTATTATCCAAAGAACTCCACGCCACATCGTTGGATGAATAACTAAGATTTTGATTTTTGCCACTACGCATATTACAAACCTCAGTGAAACCTCCATCATCGCTGTCAATAGCGAAGAGTTTTAATACTGAAAAATTATAATTTAAAAAAAATAGGCGTATTCAAAATATGATATAGAACTTTTTAAAAATACTATTTCAACGACCATCCCAGAAGGGTCAAGGGGAGATATATCCAGGGTCGAAGTAGTAAACACTAAGGACGATCTTGTTTTTTTTTCAAAATAGTCTGGCTTAATCCCATTGTTGTTGTTTTAATATTTTAAAACAACAATTTTATTAGTGGAAAAAATTTGGCATTGTTCGCCAAGGGGTAAGGCAGGGAATACTATAGTTTCGATCCACGCCATTGGATCTCATCAGTTTCCTTGTTTCTTGTTTGTGGATATTCTCCACCGAAGTTATTTTTCAATAACTTCTTCAACAAGAAACTTTTTATACCCAAACATCAATCGTCAGCTCGAAGTATAAAGGTAAGCAAAGAAAAAAGTTCAATGAGAAGTTTTTCCTTGGCAACCTCATACAACTCC
The DNA here is from genome assembly GCF_047663935.1 of Musca autumnalis. Taxonomy (NCBI): domain Eukaryota; kingdom Metazoa; phylum Arthropoda; class Insecta; order Diptera; family Muscidae; genus Musca; species Musca autumnalis. The sequence goes on from NW_027411644.1 coordinate 254,119,482, forward strand.
AATCTAATCTTCAATCTAAATATTTAAACTATTGAATCCAATGCCACATTTTGGACTAAATAAGTGAGGAGCGTACCAACATATTGAACTAGTAAATCGGTTCTTATTTACGCCGCCGCTATGGGCTGGATGCCCATGGATCAGTTGTGCTCATATGATAAATCATCTAAATGACTCAGGATCCACTACCTACGTATTTCCGGAACAGGGGGTTACTCTCTATTGCGATGCGTAAGAAAAATGCGATGCGTAAGAAAATTTGTGGCTGCCCGAATCCACAATGGCCCTAACCTATAACTTTGGCAAAACATAACTTTGTAAACAATTACCACAGATAGTGCTTTTTATCCCGATTCCAACGATGTATTGCTTTTGTTGCGGAAATGTGTACTTCCCGAGATATGGACCTCCAAAGTTCCACAATGGCCCTAGTCTAAAATTTTGGCAAACCACCGCAGAAAACTATGAAAAAAATTACCAGAGATAGTGCTTTTTACACCGAATCCAACGATGTATTGCTTTTGTTGAAGTGTATACTTCTCGAGATATGGGCCTCAAAAGATCCACAAAGACCCTAACCTATTTTTCTCTAAATAGACTTTTAAGACTTTCTCCTATGGACAGGTGCAAATCTCGGGAATGGGAACAAAATTTTCTTTTAAATTAAATATTTTCGTTGGATTCGCTGTAAAAAGTACTATCTGTGGTAATTTTTAAATAATTTTCTGCGGTGGTTTGCCAACATTTTAGACTAGGGCCGTTGTGGAACTTTGGAGGCCCATATCTCGGGAAGTATACATTTCCGCAACAAAAGCAATACATGGTTGGAATCGGGATAAAAAGCACTATCTGTGGTATTTTTTTCATAATTTTCTGAGGTGGGTCGGTAAAGGAAAGATAAGCCCAATTTCTTCTCCTCAAAGGTATGTTCTTTTCAGTGCATTCCAATGCACAGCTTTTGTCCAGCACACTCCCGTCTGTCGGGGGGTGGTTCTTGCAATTCCCTCTTATCAAAAAATGTCTAAAATTTGCAGACTTTCAAAAGGACTTACAGCTTCTTCCAGCTACAGCAATTTGATTGCAATCTCTGTTCAGAGCTAGAGCATTTGCATGTCCATCCTGGCAAATGCGCAAGGACACGGTTTCATCCAACATTCTCCTCACTGTTCCACCTTACTTTCCTGACTGTTTCCAATGTTTACAAATTAAATTCTTGTACTGTTTACAAAACAGATGAAATAAAGAGAGAGGGAGAGAGCCCAAACAGAAGTTCAATGTTATCGATAACAACGAGAACTAAAATGTTTATTATGGAAATTTTATAAAATTATAAATACGAGGGCAATTTCCATGGAGAACACAGAATTGACTTTCCTTTCTCCAATTAAATCTTTAAACTTATGCCTTTTACTTTAAATAAAGCAGATAGTTTTTTCACTTAACACTAAAAACATCAAATTTGATATGTCGCCAGTCGGTTTAATTCGATAAACAGCTGACGTCTCTCCTCTCAAAATTAGCAAGGTAGATGCATCAGGCTAGTTGATCGAATTGAAAATAACAAAATAGACTGGAATGTCAAAATTTGTAAAAAGGCGAAAAACATAAATTCGCTTTGATATACAACGTTTATTTTAATCAAACAAAACCAATATTTATGAAGTCTAAACGGTAAAATAATTATTTATTTGTCCGCTATTCAGCATTAATAGCATAGTGTGCTAAAATTATTAATATAAAAAAATAAATTTATAATTTGCCGTATGTTTTAGCGACGAATTCATTTTACAACAACTTGTTTTGACGTTTCTCAAATTGGATTAGCTGGGCTGATGTATCTACCTTGGTAATTGTGCCATACACCTCTCATTAGAGCTGGCAAAAAATCGGTGGCAATATCGATAAAATCGATTGTTTTTTTAAAAATTAAATATCGATAGATAGTTTTGCCTATCGATATTATCGGAACAAAAACCGCCAACCTAAAATACATTGAAATAAATAGAAATTTCGCTGTTTTTCGGTTTTGTGTGTGAGGTAGTAAGTCCGTAGTCACACGTACACATTTTTCGGAAAAGTAAAACGTATTTTTTAATATTCTTATAAAATAAAAGCAATTGTTTACTCTCCTTTACATTTCTGTGAACTGCTTGTGCAAAATGTAACGAAAAGCATTGACATTTCCGCCATTTTCATCTCCAAATTAAGGGTGTTGACAACTTAACGATAATATCAATAGCAATCGATATTTTAAAATATTATATCGAAAATATCTAATGTTGGGAATATCGATGGTTTGCCAGCTCTACCTCTCATCCTCCACAACAAAAAAAATTCAAATCAGCTGTTGCTTCTTTAATTTGTTTATTTTGCACTTAGCACTAAAAGAAGATTTCCACAAAGCCAACATTTCCCGATAAAAATATTAATAAAAAATCTTATATCCGCTGCATATTTCATTGTGAAATATGCCCGATATTAAAGTGACACCTCTGGGTGCTGGTCAGGATGTGGGTAGAAGCTGTTTACTGTTGTCGATGGGCGGCAAAAATATCATGTTGGACTGTGGCATGCATATGGGCTACAATGATGAAAGACGGTTTCCAGATTTCTCGTATATTGTTCCCGATGGACCAATAACCAGTCACATCGATTGTGTTATAATATCACATTTTCATTTGGGTAAGTAGGCCACAAGTTTCCTCCCAAAATCAAAATTTAGTTTGTTAACTATTGAAAGTAATAATGATGGCTGCTGCTCTCTTTCCTTTTTATGATCACTATTGTATAGAGTTTTAATTGTTTCCCAAGGAGCGTGGCAAAATACCCCTCAGTAATGTTGGCGACATTTCCTGAGTATTTCAGCCATGTAAAACTTGGCAAAAGTCAGGAATACGAGCGCACACCCGATTTCTTTGGTAGGTCTCGTCGTGCTGAACACAAAAATAATATATTATCTCTGGGAAGTCCATACTTCCCGATATATAGGCCTTTAAAGTTCCAAAAATATGTAGCCGAAGGCCAGCTAATTAGAGAAAAATTAATAATATAAAATAAAGTTTTGTTTCCATTCCCTAGATTTGCACTTGTGAAAGTCTTAAGTCCCGTCTGGGATGTTTGTGGAACAGTTATTATAAAGAGCGTGCTCCAAAATTAGCCTACAAGGCTGAGCTCTATCATTCTTTCATTAACTATTTTTTACGATTTTTTTCTTAAAAATATGCAAGTCTTCACAATGCGTACCATTAATGTATTAAACGAAAGAAACAATTATACAAAATGAATTTAACAATAATAACTTAAACGGACAAGCTGGAGCCCATGAATTGGACTTGTTTCTAAGCAAATAATGCATTTTGCTCAAAGTTGAAATTTTCAAAATCCAGGCTTGTTCCTAGCAGGGACGTAGCCGGAAATACATCTCGAAACTATTTCGGACAAAATTTGAAATTTTGCAAGTAGAATATCAAAAAATTATGGATTATGGATATGCTTTGATACTGGCCTTATGCTTTGGAACTATCAATTGATTGAAAAACTCTCAAGAATGAAGTTACCCAGCACGCAATGTATTACAAGTAACATTCCACATTTCGGAGGGTTGTCTTATCAATTTCGCCTGAGGCATGACGTAAAAACACTGTTGGTAGAAATGACCTCTAAGCCATTGTGAGGACCTTATAATTTGAAAAAGATTTAATACCCCCACCATACTCTAAGAAATATCTGATTTAAATTTTCAGATCACTGTGGAGCTCTGCCTTACATGTCCGAAATGGTAGGATATTCTGGACCCATCTACATGACTCATCCCACAAAAGCCATAGCTCCCATACTTCTTGAAGATATGCGTAAAGTAGCTGTTGAACGTAAAGGAGAATCGAATTTCTTTACCACTCAAATGATAAAGGATTGCATGAAAAAGGTGACAGCCGTCACTCTACATCAAAGTGTAATGGTTGACAGTGAACTGGAAATAAAAGCCTATTATGCTGGCCATGTGTTGGGAGCAGCAATGTTTTGGATACGTGTTGGTTCCCAATCAGTTGTGTATACGGGTGATTATAATATGACTCCTGATCGACATTTGGGTGCTGCCTGGATTGACAAATGCCGTCCAGATTTGTTGATATCTGAAAGTACATATGCCACCACCATACGAGATTCTAAGCGCTGCCGTGAAAGAGATTTCTTGAAGAAAGTACATGAATGTGTATCAAAGGGAGGTAAAGTTTTAATACCTGTATTTGCTTTGGGCCGAGCCCAGGAATTATGTATTTTGTTGGAAACCTATTGGGAACGTATGAATCTAAAGTATCCCATATACTTTGCTTTGGGTTTAACCGAGAAAGCCAATACCTATTATAAAATGTTTATTACTTGGACTAATCAGAAGATCAGGAAGACTTTTGTGCATCGTAATATGTTCGATTTTAAACACATTAAACCCTTCGACAAGACTTATATTGATAATCCTGGAGCTATGGTGGTGTTTGCAACGCCGGGTATGTTACATGCTGGTTTGTCATTGCAAATATTTAAAAAATGGGCACCTAATGAGAACAATATGGTTATTATGCCTGGTTATTGTGTACAGGGTACAGTGGGCAATAAGATTTTAAGTGGTGCCAAAAAGGTGGAATTTGAAAATCGTCAAGTTGTGGATGTTAAGATGTCGGTCGAATACATGAGCTTTTCGGCACATGCAGATGCAAAGGGTAAGTGTACATGGAAATTGAAAAAATACCTTTTTATTTAATCTCTTTTAATATTTTAGGTATAATGCAACTGATACAAAATTGCGAACCCAAAAATGTCATGTTGGTTCATGGTGAGGCAGAAAAAATGGCATTTTTGCGTAACAAAATACGTGAAGAATTCAATATTGAAACATATATGCCGGCAAATGGTGAAACATCTGTCATATCCACTCCCGTCAAAATCCCCGTAGATGCCTCAGTTTCATTACTTAAGGCGGAAACACGCATATACAATGCTCAGCCACCCGACCCCAAACGTAGACGTTTAATTCACGGCGTATTGGTAATGAAAGATAATCGCATAATGTTACAAAATCTCACCGAAGCTTTAAAAGAAATCGGCATAAATAGACATGTTATGCGTTTCACGTCTAAAGTAAAAATGGATGATCCTGGACCAAAAATACGTACGGGAGAAAAGCTATTGGCTCTGTTGCAGGAAAAACTAACCGGTTGGACTGTTGCAATGCAAGAGAATTGTACAATTGTTGTGGAGACTGTGGAGATAAAAATCGAAGAAGACGAAAAAGATCCAAAACACAAGACATTGTTAATTACTTGGACTAATCAAGATGAAGATATTGGAGCATACATATTGAATTTGTTACAAAATATGTGTTGAGGAAGAGGAGGACAACATAAGATTCTCCCTTATTTTTTTTTTTTTAACTGAAAGCATTCCACAGAATTTGAATGCTAGCTATTAGTTTATCATTTAAAAGAACGTTACATTGTATATTTTTTGATGAATATGAAAAGGAAGTGACCACATATGAAATAAAAACTTATATTTTTTCAAAGAAAAATAATGAAGAATACAGCTACATAAATATCTGTATTGTAAATATTAGGCTGCAGTAGTTCTGGAATGAAAACTTTAAGGAATGAGAATATTAACCCTTACTGAGCGCACATTTTATATTTTCGGATTAATAATTCTTCACAACTTAACAACATTCGAAGAAAAAAAAACACGATTGAAAAAAAAAATAAAATAATAAAAAATGCAAGATCTTTGAATAAATATTCTTTAAAAATCCAAGATTTTTGAAAAATATCTCTAAAAATTTAACGATTTTAGAAAAAAAATTCTTTAAAAAATGCACGATTTTTGAAAAAATATTCTTTAAAAAATGCACGATTTTTGAAAAAATATTGTTTAAAAAAATCCACGATTTTTGAAAAAATATTCTTTAAAATATACACGATTTTTGAAAAAATATTCTTTAAAAAATCCACGATTTTTGAAAAAATATTCTTTAAAAAATCCACGATTTTTGAAAAAATATTCTTTAAAAAATCCACGATTTTTGAAAAAATATTCTTTAAAAAATCCACGATTTTTGAAAAAATATTCTTTAAAAAATCCACGATTTTTGAAAAAAATGTTCTTCAAAAAATCCACGATTTTTGAAAAAATATTCTTTAAAAAATCCACGATTTTTGAAAAAATATTCTTTAAAAAATCCACGATTTTTGAAAAAATATTCTTTAAAAAATCCACGATTTTTGAAAAAATATTCTTTAAAAAATCCACGATTTTTGAAAAAAATGTTCTTTAAAAAATCCACGATTTTTGAAAAAATATTCTTTAAAAAATCCACGATTTTTGAAAAAAATGTTCTTTAAAAAATCTACGATTTTTGAAAAAATATTCTTTAAAAAATTCACGATTTTTGAAAAAATATTCTTTAAAAAATCCTCGATTTTTGAATAAATATTCTTTAAAAAAACCACGATTTTTTGTAAAAAATTCTTTAAAAAATCCACGATTTTTAAAAAATATTCTTTAAAAATATCCACAATTTTTTAAACAAATATTCTTTAAAAAATCCACGATTATTGAAAAAATGTTCTTTAAAAAATGCACGATTTTTGAAAAAATGTTCTTTAAAAAAATCCACAGTTTTTGAAAAAATATTCTTTAAAAAATCCACGATTTTTGAAAAAATATTCCTTAAAAATTCACGATTTTTGAAAAAATATTCTTTAAAAAATTCACGATTATTGAAAAAAGTCCTTTAAAAAATGCACGATTTTTGAAAAATATTGTTTAAAAAATCCACGATATTTGAAAAAATATTCTTTAAAAAATCCACGATTTTTGAAAAAATATTCTTTAAAAAAAATCACGATTTTTTGAAAAAAAAAAAATTCTTTAAAAAATCCACGATTTTTGAAAAAATAATCTTTAAAAAATCCACGATTTTTGAAAAAATAATCTTTAAAAAATCCACGATTTTTGAAAAAAAAATATTCTTTAAAAAATCCACGATTTTTGAAAAAATATTCTTTAAAAAATTCACGATTTTTGAAAAAATAATCTTTAAAAAATCCACGATTTTTGAAAAATATTCTTTAAAAAATTCACGATTTTTGAAAAAATATTCTTTAAAAAATCCACGATTTTTGAAAAAATAATTTTAGCTGCGGGTGACAAAAACGAAATAGGTCTGAACGATTCACCTCCGCTGGCATATTTGCCTAACTTCAATAGCGGAACCAATCTGCCTACATTGCAGGCTACTGGTACAATATGAATCGCTAACGATAAGTTGAGAAATCGGTCTGAACGATTCACCTCGGCTGGCATATTTGCCTAGCTTCAGTAGCGGAACCAATCTGCCTACATTACAGGCTCCTCCTGGTACAATATGAATCGCTAACGATAAGTTGAGAACACTTGTCAAATACTCAACTCCGCATTCATTCAGTTGCTTAAGCACTACCATTTAGATTCCGTGTAGGCTCAACACTTTGGATAGTTTTGCGTTTCGGATCCATCTGTGATGAGCAGGCTCTTATACAGCATAACAGGTTCCACAGGTTCCTCTTCGCCTTATCACGTACAATAAACAGATAACATCTTCAGATCGGTCACTGTCACACCTTAACTGCCTTTCTATCATTTCTTTCCCGGATTCGAGAGTTATTTAATCGTTGCCCAAAGTTGGTCTAGCTACTTTTTCCGCTTGTGCTGGCGTACTAGCCTGTTGACTTCAATAGTAAGTTCCCTGATTCTTGGATATTCAGGGTTCGTACCACGAAGCTCATCACCCTCACTTTCTAGTTGAGAAATTTTGTAAACAAATCGTTATTAATCCAGTAGCATACTTGTAACCCAGATCATGCTACCCCTTTAAAATTATGATATACATTTTTGATTTTTAGTTATTACAATCTAAATAAATCCATTTCCTGGAAAAATCATTTATTGAAATGTTAAACGAGTTAAGTAAAACTCATTAAAAAAGAATACAATAACACAATCTATTCGATATTAGCCCTTATTACATTTTTTATATAAATTCAGTAGAATATTTCTTTTTGCCAATAAACAAAGAAAAACGCAAGCAAGCATCGCCATGAGTTTGGATGTAAGTACATTCTGGATCAAAAACAAATGGAACTGGAGCTGAAAATGTAAGGTAATTGTTCGCAACTATTCGTTTAAAAATTTACCTATGTATACTTACATTCCTTGATATTTTCATATTGCGAAAATATATCAACAGGTTCTCGTTGCATTTGTTTTAATTGCAAGCAACCAATTTCACTTAGAATTTCCAATAGAAACATAATATCAGTGGGAAACATATGAGAAAAACGCATGCATATATCTATAACACAGCAACCATTGCGGCCAATACATTCCGTGAGTATTGAACCCATCCAACGATCCAAAACTCTACGATTGATAGAACCATTTAAACGTATCCAAGGTACTGGTTTCATGACAATGACCTCTCTATCAATTTAAAGGGCACTATGAATGAAATGTTATATATTAGATACCACATATTTTAAATTACCTTTCTTTGGTGTTATTAATACTCATATTACTTTCCACCACATTGGGATTGAAACGATTAACCGGTTTGGAAACTCTTTTTGTGGACGTTGAGGGAGCCTCAGTTTGTTTTTCGTTGCTTGCATTTGTTTCTTCAGCGTCAGCGTTGTTATCGGTGGCTTTTCTTTTAGCCTCGCTCGGTGCATCGTCTTTCTCCTTCTCCTCTCCAGCACTCATCTGTTCATAGGATCTTTTCAGAGCAGCTGTTGAGGTTCCCAAATTTTCTCTGTCTAACCTCTTCAAATTAAAAGTGTGTACCACCCATGATCTCACATAGTTTTTATGAACATACATAAAATTAGCCACCCCAACTCTTTTAATTAAATATTCGGAAGCTAAGAAGCTGAGAGCCCTTAGAAGAAATTGTTCATAAGGGAATTCTTTCTAAAGAGCGTAATACAAATACCATAATATTATGTTTTCTTTGGAAATTTAAATTTTCACTACAAACCTGTAAATCCAAAATGGATACCCCAAGTTTGTGTTTTTCAATAAAGTTGTGAATTTCTTCCAAATGTTTTTGTTCCATATCTGAGAAATTGCATTCGATCATTCTTGGTTTAACACTGCTGATAGTCTTGTCATTGTATTTCCAATAGGCTTCGCTAAATTCCATAAAAATAACATTTATAAAGCCATGTATCTTTAAATCCTTTATAACAAAGAATACTCACTCTAAAATTCGCTTCAATATGGCCTCTCTTTGCTGATCGGTAAATACGATTTTCCTTGGTACCCTTAAATCACCATTGTAATCAATTGTATCCGGCTCCTCTTTTATTTCCTTACTTGCCTTTATTTGTATGAGAGGCAAATTAACCACAAATACATCTTGTGCCCTAATCACGCGTTCATCTTTATTCAACGTCGGTTCATATTCATCGGTTTTATCGAAATCATCATCCGAGTTAACGTTAAATTGCAAAATTTCATTACACAATTCATTCCAATCGATGGTATTGGTCGATTTCAAGGCACTCGCCTGTTTACCCAGATCTTTGCGTTCATGTTGCATTTCCTTTTCATACCAATACGATTCCAGCATACGTATTAATGTCAATAGATTTGACGTGTAAACCTTCATGGAAAGACCACTTGTTGCCAAATTTAATAGCTTCTGCGGAGCCATTTCTGTTAAGGAATTTAATACTGATTTCTTTTCTCTTACGATGCGATTTATTTCCGATAGATAATCGGCGGATTTAAATATACACTTAAATGGGCATTCAATGACAATCTGTCCATCTTCTTCCTCACGTTGCAGTTTACTAAAATTGATTTCAATTTCTTGATCAATATAATCGAGAGCACAAAAGAAATGCAAATATCTGCAGGGTAGTTTTGAAATCAAATCAAACGGGGTGTAGTTAATTTTATAACTTAGATTGGCAGGATGGAATTTAACACGAATCTGTGAAGTAAAAATAATATTTTGGAATTAAACTTGTGGGATTGAGTTAAATATTAGGGGATTACAAAGAGCACCTTAATTTTTTTAATATAATTGCAATTTGGTTGCAAAGAGACCTTTAAACGCGGATGTTTAGAGGCCGGGCTGTTAATAGACTTTTATATGTGGACATTTTAGAAGATACCTATCTACAGCTCTAATCGACTTTAACATATTAAAATCTGGACTTATTATACCCTCAGCCTTTAAGCTCATCATAATAATAGTTTTGGACCCCACGTTTGTTTGGACGAAATCATTTACAGACAATTTGAAATCGATTTAGCCCTGACCGTCCGTCTGTCTGGCTGGCTGGTGCGACCGATAGCGTTCAAAGGGAATTTGGGCCATACCTTACACATCGTTATGTAATATATGTATAGGTCCACTCCTCCGGCTACCTCCACAACAAACGTTAAAAATGTTCCGCAAAAATGGTGCGAACGATATTTCTTGAAGGGAGTAACTGTGCCGGGAGGGATAGGATGTTTCTACTGGGCGCGTCTTCCCGACTGGCTGGCTTTGACATGTTAAATCATAACTGTCTGAGGACAACCTCTGACATAACTGACTTAACATACATTTTTATTCTTGGGGATCTTTTGAACCATCAGAAAAATCCTCTCTTACCTACATTATGTGGATCCATTGGGATCCATGGATCAAAAATATATCGGATAGTTCCCCTAAAGTTAATAACTACGATTTGGAGGCAAAATAAAAGGAATAAAGTTACGGTGCAGTGCCTAAATAACCCAATACCGGCGGCAAGCGTTGGTGAGACCGTAAGCCATGTGTCGTCAAGATCAAGCGGGTGTGATCCAGCTGTTTTAGGTTTTGATGCCAATGCTCCTACAGCTATACTTGCTACACAAAACATTAACAATTGGAAAGATGATGAACCGGGCGCCTCTAATGACAACGATAAAGCCAAGATAGCTGTAAACCTGTAATTCTTTGGGCGGGAACGTACTACACGGGATACCAACAACTATTGTTGAAAGCTTAGAAGACAGTACGGAACTCCTCGACCAACTGAAAACACTTGTTCCAGAAGAGAAAAACGAGGACATACCCCCGGAGACATGTTATTCAATTTGACCTTAACTGACGACGAGTTGGACACCAGCCAAGTCTACTGGGGACGATGAGAGTAAGATTGAGGATGGGATTATGGACTCAAGTGCTCAACAGGTAGCAAGCCCAGCTGGTCTTATATCGGCACAGAATCATTGACTGATAGAGAAAAAACTAAGAAGGCTTTAAGGAAGCTGCGCAGCAAGCAAAAAAGGAGGATTGGCGAAACATACTGTCCCAAGCAAAAATGTGGAGTCAATCTCTGTTTCGAATCCGAAACCAACCCGGAAGTGAATGAAGAAAGCTAAAGGGTCTACTCATAAACCTAACGACATTTGTAAAGCAGAACAATTGGCGAAGAGGTCTGCCTACAAGCCCAACTCAAAAGCGAAAGGCAAGGGTATAGCGGAGGAAAAATCGGGTCTACAAACTTCCACAGGCTGCGAGAAAGTCAAAGTGGTTAAGCCAATTGTAAAACGACCATCCTCTGAGAAGACGGACAAAGTTACAGAGCATAAAACTGTGAAATTACCCACTCCTTCGGATATATCCCACATGACAGCATGTCGACACACACTAAAAAGACTAATGACACGAACTTGGCACGTCCATTTTGGACAACCTCGGGTACCTCTCTCACAAAGGCCGAAATTTTCGCTCAAGTGCAGATTAAGGACTGTTTGAGGATCGTTTTTTTTTATACCCTCAGCATTTATGCTAACGAGGGTATATACACTTTCATATGGGCAAAATGTGCCTCATCGAAATAATGGTTTTAGACCCCAAGTATGTTTGAACGAAATGTGTTTCAGAGACTTTGGAGTCGATTGAGCAATGTCCGTCCGTCTGTCTGTCTGCCTGGCTGGAGCGCACGATAACTCTCGAACGGGTCAACCGATTCGTTCCAAAATTTGGTTTTCGTAATATTTTGTCCCAACTTAGTTTAAGTTCGAAGATGGGCTATATCGGTCCACTCCTTCCGGTACCTCCCCCACAAAAGTTCGAAAATGTTCGGAAAATTTGTGCGCACGATAACTCCTTAAGGAAGTAACCGATTTGACCAATACTTTGCACATCGTGAAATTTCTACTATACTTAGATGAGGTTCCAAAATGGACTCAATCGGTCCACTCTTTCGGGTACCTCCCACACGAAATTTCGGATAAGTTCAAATTAGGACCTGCTCTCGAATCGTTGTGATTTTTGTTGCAACAACTTGTATTTATTGCCCCCCATACGACGGTACAAGTTTCATGAGGGGCAAGTTCATACTTCCTGAGAAAATAGCCTGAAAGATGCAAGCCCCTATAACACCGTGTGTAGTGGATGGAGCGCACGATAACTCTCGAACGGATCAATGTGGCTTTCGTAATATTTTGTCCAAACTTAGTTTAAGTTCGAAGATGGGCTATATCGGTCCACTCCTTCCGGTACCTCCCCCATAAAAGTTCGAAAATGTTCGGAAATTTTGTGTGCACGATAACTCTTGAAGGGAGTGACCGATGTAATCCATACTTTGCACATCCTAATATATCTACCAGATATAGATCAGGTTCAAATATGGACTATATTTGTCTACTCCTTCTGGTACCTCTCACACACAATTTCGGATAAGTTCGCTTTATGACCTGCTCTTGAATCACTTTGATTTTTGTTGAAGCGATTTGCAATCGCTAATTCCATTACGACGGTAAAAGTTTTTTCGGGGGCAGGTCCATATTTCTTAGGAAAAAGAATCCCTATGTCACCATATGTGGCGGTCGGAGAGCACGATAACTCTCGAACTGTTCAACCGATTTGGTTCAACATTTGGTCATCGTCATATTATATCCAAACTTAGTTTCATGGGGCAATACCGGTCCACAACCGGTGCTTCTCCCCAATATTTAAAAAATGTCACTTTGGATCTCCTAATATTTTGTCAAAATTTAGTTTAACTTCTAAAATGGCCCATATCGGTCCTCCCTAAGTATACCTCCCCCACAAATGTTCAACATTTGTGTCTTAGTGCAGTTAATTCCTAATCCAGATTTCTGTCGGCAAGTTCAAATGTCCAAAAAGGGCCGCAAAATTCTGATGAGACCTTAAGTACATTCGATCTGTCCGTATTTGAGAGTTTCACTTCACAATGGCTGAGGGTATATATCTGTCGACTGACACTTTTTTACTTGTTAATTTCTACCGAAGGTACTCTTTGTAGTCCTGCTTACAGCAATATAATGTTTTTCGCGAGCAAATCCAAGATAATTACCCAAGCCTAAGATAATGGTCGAAAAGCTATAAAAAATTGTGACGGCATGAACAAAAATGGCTGGAAGTCACAATAACTATTGAAAGGAGAGACTGACATTGGTCTAACCTTTGCATATCGTAATATTTCTCACAAACTTAAATCAAATGATTCAGTTCAGAAACATTTATAAAAGAAATTGGAAGCGTTTTAGGGATTCAGATGACAGACACCAAATGAATGTGCTTAGTAAAAAAATTAATATTGAATTATCCCATTTTCGAAACAAGAATTGGAATAAAAAATTAACTGAAATGGAAAAAGCCTCATCTCCTTTTTGGAAAATATCAAAGGTGTTGAGGAAAAAGAAAAATATTATTCCACCTCTTAAAGTGAATAATAAGATGGTTTTTACGCAAGAGGAAAAATGTGAGGTCTTAGCTGAAACGTTTTTAAACAACCATAACATATCTTCCTCACTTAGCGATGTCAATACCATTAACCAAGTAAATGATACTGTCAATTACATAAGGAATGCACGACCAGATCCACAAAGTCTGAAATTCACGTCCATTGAAAAAGTCTTAAGTTTAATTAAAAAATTAAAAAACAAAAAAGCGCCTGGTATGGATGGGATTAGCAACAAATGCTTGAAAATGTTGCCAATTGCTGGAGCAAAATATCTAACAAACATAATAAATGCCTGTTTAAAACAATGTTATTTTCCTCGTGAATGGAAGCTTTCAAAAACAATTCCTATTCATAAAATAAGCAAGCCTTATGATGATCCAAAGTCATACAGACCAATTAGTTTACTGTCATCTGTCAGTAAAATTTTTGAGAAAATCATACAGGAACATCTAAATGATTTTATTGAGACGCGCACCATATTGCCACCACAACAATACGGTTTTCGAAGACACCTTAACACATGCTATCCTCTAGTTAAAATAAGAAATATAGTTAAAAACAATTTTAACAAGTCACTGTCTACCGGCATGGTGTTATTAGACATAAAAGCTGCTTTTGATGGCGTCTGGCATAATGGCTTAATATTCAAAATGGAGAAGTTTGGATTTCCCCTTCAAATTACAAAAATTATACACAGCTACTTAATAGAGAGATCCTTCTGTGTGCACCTTGAAAATTCTAAATCCAGGCAAATTACAATACCAAGTGGATGTCCTCAAGGTTCGTGTTTATCTCCAATTTTGTATAACATCTACACTGCAGATATACCTCAATTAAGTAATTGCGTTGTATCTGTTTTCGCCGATGACACATCTATAATTAGTTCTGGAATGCACTCGAACACCATAACAGTACAACTACAAGAAGCTCTCGTTAAAATAAACGATTATTTTACAAAGTGGAAAATTCTTGTTAATCCGGATAAAACACAAGCCATCTATTTTTCAAGAAAACGAAAACAATGTTATTTGCCGCAACAACCACTACTATTTCTAAATCACAGCATTGAATGGGAAGCAAACGTTAAATACTTGGGAGTTATATTGGACAGAAAACTCAATTTCGCTGACCACATTTCATATGTCGTCGATAAAATGAATAAGATTACCAGGATTATGTACCCACTAATAAACCGTAAATCCGGTTTAAACAAAGAAAACAAGAAATTGATAATTAAATCAATTTTCCTGCCAATAATGTTTTATTGTGCACCGTTATTTTCGTCAGTAGCCAATAACCACGTCAAGAAATTACAGATTGCACAAAACAAATTATTAAAAATGATTTTTAATCTGCCTTGGCATTATTCTACGCAAAGACTGCATACCCTATCTGGATTCCCACTAGTAAAAGACAAACTGGAGAAATCTAGGGCCAATTTTGAGGCACGATGTCTATCCTCGTGCTATGCTCACATTAATGAAATCATTTCATAAATGGATTTAACATAAAAATCCACCAAATCTAGTCAATACAATAGTAAGGTTTATTTTTTTTTTCCTTACATAAACATCATAAATATGCTAAATCATATCTCTTAATGTTACAAATAAATATCATAACTAAGTAGAAAAGGAAATGTGTTCCTAAACTCTTTATATTTAAGTATTCACCACTGTTAAAGGACTCGAAATGTTATTGATTGAATAAATAAATAAATAATACAACAAATCAAGTTCAAAGATGGATTATATTGGACAACTCCTTCCGGTACATCCCATACAGAAGCCCAAAATTTTCGCTTGTTTAAAGTCTGTTGGAAATGTTTATGGCAGTCCTTGGGATTTTGATTACAACGATATAATGTGTTCGTGGGCAAGTCCATGCTTCCTGAAGCTTTAAAAAAATTTACGGTGGCCAACTGAAATGTCTGGTTGTCACGAAAATTGCCGAAAGGGATGTTTCCTAAAATTAATACAAATTGCAAGGGATAGTACCCCTTTAGGCAACTCCTTCTCAAGAGGCTGTAGTTTAAAGGTCACTTCTAGGATCATTATGTGATAATGTCTACAACAGTATATTTTCTTTTGCTAGGGAAACTTATTACTTCTTGTGATATGGACCTGTTCATTGCACATTGAGGTCCGTCCACCTCTCCTGTTGCTGTTCTTTGCAGAGCCATAGGATGAGGGTATTTAGCTATCGGCGCCTGAGATTCAAAATTTTTGTAATGTGCATAAATGTCAACAAACGTCTCAGAACCACCAGTTTCAGACTAACTGTTTAGATACCAGAGTGAGTGTTCATGACCGACTTGCCGTGATGCCTAACTTGAAATTTGACGCTTTTAATAACCCTGCATATACCCACAATATAACTAACCATATGTTTGTAATGTGATCTCTTTCTTACCTGCTTTCCTGGAGTTTCATTTTCCATTGCCTTCGTATATTCCTGCTGTGGTGCATTATTGAAAATAGATTGATAATGGTCTAATATACGATCAGCTGGATTTACATTTTGATTTTGTTCCACATCCACAGTTAATATATTCACCGGTAATTTGATATCAATGGACCATAGTTGACGTGATAAACCTTCGCCGATAACAATGAATTGACCCAATGTTGGTGAACGCAATTCTAAATGATCCTTGACACTGGTGCTGCTGCTGCTGCTCGCCACAGTTGTATTGAACAAACACTGTAACGCCTTTTCATAATATTCATAAGTTGCATCGTATACTCCATAAGGGATGCGTAAAAATAACAACTTCAGACGATATTTGGATGACAAAACATAAGCGGGACCACCAATTTGACTAGAAAACATATTAAAATTTTGACGTTTTATAGCCACTGCCAAAGATTCGGTTCTTGCTTTACAGAAGGCAGCTTTTAGCACATCTTCAGAAAAATTCTTGTAGATCTCAAAGGCTTGTAGGTTATATAGTGTTTTATCGCGAACTGCACACAATGCAGAGTGCAGAACATTTATAACAATCAAAACTTGAAGATCTTCAAGATCATCTGGATTTTTATAGAATATTATATCATCATCAGCGTGTGTTGGTATGCGTTCAAGAAAACGTTTGTGGAATTCTTGAATTGTATCGGGTAAAACATATCTCGAACTGCCTGCTGGATCATGCGAATTATTGACCAATTTATATAGATGGTACATGATTAGGGTGAAATGTATTAGCAGGGCGTCGATAAATTCGTTACGATTGGGATAGGCTTTTTTAAGTTTTTGCAAAAAATTGTCTCCGTACTTTTTTTGTATAAATTCATCGGTCTGCAAGATGTGCAACCATGATGGTACCTGAGGAATGTGCCGCTTTTGGCGTATAACAAACTAAAAAGAGAATATTTGTATATAGAGTTTTTTCTTACAAAATAATAATCTCAAAACTTACTTGCATTCTCCTGCAGCATGCCTGGGTAGTCTTGTTATAGATACCCAAACTGTGCCGTATTATATCACGACAAGCTTTTCCCATTGCCAATAGACCTAAAGAAGGTATTGGTGCTGCCACATATACCGACGTCGCTTTAGCTATCATCAATACCTCATCTTCGACCTTGCTCCATTTCACACGAAGTGTTCGCATATTTTTCAATGCATCACGATCGATGGCATCTCTTGGTGCCGTCTTTTTCAAATTTTTCTCAATTCGGCTTGTGTTGTTTTGAGCCTTAGCTCGTTTAATTGTCGACAATTGTTGACGTGTCTTACTCTTAACCCGCAGAATTTTACTTGAACTTCGCAGCATACCCGAACCGGCTGTACGTCCTGTACGTATATTGCGTACATTAATTTTCTTATTACTCTGCACAGACCATGACCAATTACGGAATGTGTGTGCAAATAGATGTGTAGACAAACCGGCAGCTCCCAAACCATCACCCGGTTGATAGCCAACATCATGCTGCGGCGCTTCATCATAGTCAACGGGGTTAAGGAAACTTAGTTCCTTGGTACGTTCCAGTTTTACGTGATTTCTACTGCGAAAACCAAGCTTGGTATAAACACAGATACGTTGTAATGTTGTCCAATAATGATGTATATCATCGAAACTGCGCAAGTCAAACGTGATGGGAGTATATTCCCGATTAGCATTTATGCTCATATATGAGGGTTCTGTATTTGTTGTATCCAAAACACGGGCTTTTCTATTCAGAAATATCCACATTACCAGGGGATCCTTGGTATTGAGACGTTCTCCAACCTAGGAATTAGAAAAGGGAAGAAGAAATTAAGAGAAATGTAATAAAAGGAAGTAATTTCCCTCGCTAGAATAACAATATAGGTCAGTTATATACTGCTGTCGTTACGCGAATAATGATCCAAATACAATCACCGAAAGGGAATTACAGCTGATAAAATCAAATCTCAAGTTTGTGAGGAAGTTCGAGAGTAACTATCCTCACATAGCTAAGAGGGAAATTCCTATCAGCGAAATTCCAACTTCAAGAACAGGACGTCGAGGCCCCTAAGCAAGTGACGGCGGTGCGAACCTTTTGTTCATGTAATGGTACGTCCTCGACCAAGGTGGCTAAATCGGTACTTATAAGAAGACTGAGAAGAATACAAAAAAACGCGAAGAATTTATCCGAGATCATTTCTCTGGTCTCTTTATTTGCCAAAACACCAACACCCCTCACCAGTTTAACGGAGGTGAGACAATTGATGGACAGAGGAAAACCATTCGAATGGGCCGAGCAGACAGCGTCAAACACTTCATAGGTCGCTGGTATTCAGTCGGCCAATCCGAAATCACAACCAGTGATTATGAAGGCCTCACCCCCTTCTTCGCTAAGAAGTTGACACAGTCACAAATGGCCCATTCCTCTGTTTCATATGCTTCGGTGATGAAAATGGTTGGACAGCAGATCACTACTGGAGACACAAAAATCTTTCATTCAGTACATCTTTGCAGAAACCTTGTACGTCTGCAAAGGCTAGCAAGCACAGTTAAAGCC
The DNA here is from genome assembly GCF_047663935.1 of Musca autumnalis. Taxonomy (NCBI): domain Eukaryota; kingdom Metazoa; phylum Arthropoda; class Insecta; order Diptera; family Muscidae; genus Musca; species Musca autumnalis. Next base: position 254,138,245 of record NW_027411644.1, read on the forward strand.
TAGCTCTTCGTAGAAACCATGCTCGTCTAACCCGAAGCATATTAGCAATGCTGTGCGACTGATTTCGTGTTGGCAATCATGGATAGGTTGATCCCAATGGGCGTACTAGCAATGGTCATTGGTTGCTAGTCGAGGATCTCTCAGAGTCTTGGTTTGGTTGATGTGGTTTGATGCGGTTGAATGTGTGTGTAGGTGGAAAAGAGTGCCGTGTGGTTGGTGACTGTGGGTGGAAGGTGTGTGTCTGTTGATTGTGGTTATGGCTGCAGTCGTTTTCCTCCTGTGGGGAGTAGCAGATAAATTGTATTAGATGTGTTTGCCAAGCCAGGTAAGCGTTTTGGCAAATTGGTCTTACTCATCTCAGACGTTGTGGAACGAGAATAGGAAATCGATATATGTATTTTCTTATGCAGGCAGTTAATGGCATAACCTCAGTATGGGTACCTTCATTCTACCATGGAACTGGACAGTACACACAAGTTAGTCGAGAAGCGGAACGTCGGTCTTCGGATGTGAAGTTCGAGGGTCTTCAATTCCTTTCGGACAAATGGCGGGCCAGTAATAAAGCTTGCCAGAGGAGGATAACTTGTTCTGGAGGAGACTAACTACGAAGTCAATAGGGTGCTAAACTTCAGAAAGGTTATGCCTCCGAAGACCCGATAGGACGGAAGCAGTAAGAAGCTGCTGCTGCCGAACTTCTACAAACTCTATCGACCTTGAATATCGACATTGCCTTAGCCCCGGAACCTTATTTGTATAAAAATAAGATGAGTGGGCTAAACGGCAATGCCTATACGGTGTTTTCCGTAAGTCTATCTATCGCCAAACTTCGTCAGATATACTTTGAAAAGGCACAACGCGTTGGAACCTGGGCGCAGGATATCCGACCGACCGATTTTGTCCAAACTTTGTCCCTCGTAATATTTTGTCCAAACCTAAATCAAATGCGAATAAGGAACATATCGTTCCACTTCTTCGGGTACCTCTTGAACAAATGTTCACAAATATTCAAAAAAACGTGCGCGCGATGATTCTCGAACGCATCAACCGATGTCTAAAATTTGGCTTTCGTAATATTTTGTCCAAACTTAGTTTAAGTTCGAAGATGGGTTATTTCGGACCACTCCTTCCGGAACCTCACACACAAAATTTCGGAAAATTTCAGTTTAGGGCCTGCTCTCAAATCGCTTTGATTTTTGTTGTAACAACTTGTATTCACTGCCCCCCATACGACGGTACATGTTTCATCAGGTGCAAGTCCATACTTCCTGAGAAAATAGCCTGAAAGGTGCAAAAAGCCCCTGTGACAATTTGTGTAGTGGTTGGAGCGCAAGATAAATCTCGAACGGATTAACCGATTTGGTCCAACATTTAGCTTGCGTAATATTTTGTCCAAACATAGCTTAAGTTCGAAGATAAGTCATATCGGCCCACGGCTTTAGGTACCTTCCCCACAAAAGATCAAAACTCTTCACTGAAATGGTGCGCTCGATAATTTGCGAAAGTTGTAACCGATTCGTTCCTATCTTTGCCCATCGTAATATTTCTTCTAGACATAGATGAGGTTCAAAAAAGGTCCTTCCGTCTACTTCTTTGAGTACCTCCCACATACAATTTTTCGCAAAAGTGCAGTTTTGAAAGGGTACTTAGTTGTCGGCAAAGCCGAGTATTTTTTTACTTCTTTCATTATTGATGTAATATTTTTAACTTCCCAATTATCCACACTATTTAAAAACCAAAATCTACTGCTAATTCTCCAATTTTTCAATACAATTTAGTCCATATTTACATTAGGCAATTTTCCTTGCGGAAATTGTTAGTTTGTAGGTGAGAGAGGGTGTTGAGAGGCAAAGGGTTACCATATGCCTCACCTCTCTCTCTATCAAACTGACAATTGCCGCAAGGAAACTTGCCTAATATAAATATGGAGGTAGACTTGATTTGTTTTCAACATACCTGTATCAATCCCATATGATTCAATAGCTTAAGTACTGAAACATAAACCCTCTGCAATTGGACACGTGCAATTTTGTATTGTAAATCCGAAGGCAGTTGACGCATTAGATAATGCTGTTTAACCGGATGATTTAGGAAAGCGGTTAAACGTTCGTCAGCTCCCTTGTCAATGTGAAAGATTTTATTGAATATCGATAAAGGCATACGATCCACCGCATCAACAAAATAAACCCATCCAGCAGGTTTATCCGAATAACTGGGAAGTGGTTGAATAAATGTACGCCAACTTATATCTTTGGTGAAGGGTTTCACATTTATACCCTCCGATTTATATTGTTCCAAAAAATCGTTAATTCTTAACGACGGTTCAGACGCCTGCCAATGTTCCATTAACTCATGATTCATTTCGTAGGGTTTATGCTGTTCATTCAACTCCACCACAATATAGAATAGAAATTCATGCAAATATCTTGAGATGAGAAATTTCGGTGGCTTATGAACTTGCAACGGGACCAAAACAGTTTTATTCATTTTACTCTCACTGACGATCTTTGCCTTCTTGGGATTCGATTTAATTTTCTTAGTATTTTGCAAACGTAAAGATGCCAAAGTACGCATACGCCTCTCCTCCAGTGTTAGGAAGAAACTATTTTTCAGTTTTAATGTTTCGTTTTTTAAAACTTGGTGATCTATATCAATTTTCGGATGTGTAACATAACGATAAATGCGTATATGTTCTTCACATTGTAAAATGATTTCATACATCCGCACGATGTTACTTTCACTCATATTGTGTAGCATTCGACGTATGGACTTTCGACAAATCTCGTCTTTTAGGCCTTTTTCTTTTTCATGGATTTGGAGAAGTTTTCGCAACAGCAAAACTGGTAGGACACATTTTTCATTGATCATTTTGACGGCAAAAGCCTTGCGCGCTACTAAACGTTGACTGTGATTTTCACGGGCGGTATTTGTTCGTGTTTTATATTCGTAGGGTTTAATGCGGGCTGTTATTTGTGGTATATCTGTGAATTGTACATCGTCACGGGGTATATTTGGTTCGTCGTTACATTGTAGATTTTGTAATACATCCATTGAATCTTTGACTTTTTTCGTTATCGCATCTGAATGTTCAACGGCCACAAACCTGGGAGAATCAAAAAATGAATACATTTACTACTGCTGAGACGGATAAATAAATAATTGGAAATTAAATGTAATTTTTCATGCTTTGAAACTTACATATTTACTCTTTGCCGACCCACATCAAGGCAGTAGGATTTTAGCAGACCATCTGTAACCATTTGCTTAACTATTTGCCTTAATGACAAATGATGTATGGCCATGTGTCTATAGATTTCTGTTTGACTACAACCACGAGCTCCATATCTAGCTACACACTGATAGAATTCTTCACGTACCGGCATGTCAAGATATGAGTGTTTTTCATTATGAAAATCATCATCACCTGGAAAATTGTATCAAAAACGTAAGTTTCACGGTACACACAATTTGAAGCTCAAAATCTAGAATGAAAAAATTCCTTTTGGAGATGAAGGCACTTAATGATTGGTGACCATGTTTGTAGCGATTGTAGCATAATAACGGATGGATAGATAGATGTCGGGAAGTCTTATTCAGATTTTTAGAATATTTATACATGCTCCAAACACCACAAATGTAGAAAGATGAGACATTTCTTCAGGAAGTATTCATGGATTTGCCCAAGAAAGAATTATATCGTTGTAATCAGATTCACAAGGACTACCTTCGACAAATATTTTAAATGATTTTCGAACTGGACATAAGGTAAAACTTTGATCTTTTGTTAGGGAAGTAACCCAAGGTGTGGCCCAATATAGACCTTATAGGAATTTGGGATACGTTTATTAGAAATTCTACTAGTTGTAACTATGATACGTTATCGTGCTCAAGAGTCATTTTAGATAGTCGATACAAGGACTGCGAGACAACAACCGGATGCGAAAAAATTCCAATCGTTTTAAGTAAGACATGTCCTTAAACTGCACTGGAATATTAGGATGTGCAAAGTTTAGACCAAATCGGTTGATTATTTTTAAGGTTATTAACAAAACTTTTTTTTATAGAAAAATACAAGTTTCGTGAAAAAATAATCGACGATTTGTGAAAAAAATTATCTTCAAAATAAAAAAAAATCACGATTTAAAAAAAAATATTCTTTACAAAAATCCACGATTTGTGAAAAAAATTATATTTAAAATAAAAAAATTCACGATTTAAAAAAATATTCTTTAAAAAAATCCACGGTTTGTGAAAAAAATTATCTTTAAAATAAAAAAAATTCACGATTTAAAAAAATATTCTCTAAAAAAATCCACGATTTTTGAAAAAAATATTATTTAAAAAATCCACGAGTTTTGAAAAAATATTATTTAAAAAATCCACGATTTTTGAAAAAATATTATTTAAAAAATCCACGATTTTTGAAAAAATATTATTTAAAAAATCCACGATTTTTGAAAAAATATTATTTAAAAAATCCACGATTTTTGAAAAAATATTATTTAAAAAATCCACGATTTTTGAAAAAATATTATTTAAAAAATCCACGATTTTTGAAAAAATATTATTTAAAAAATCCACGATTTTTGAAAATATATTATTTAAAAAATCCACGATTTTTGAAAAAATATTATTATCCAAGATTTTTGAAAAATATTATTATCCACAATTTTTGAAAAAATATTATTTAAAAAATCCACGATTTTTGAAAAAATCTATATATATATAAAATTCTCCTGTCACGGTGTTCGGCTTTGAACTCCTCCGAAACGGCTGGACCGAATTTGATGAAATTTTGTATGTGGAGTTTGTAGGTCTGAGAATAGGTTTTTAACTACTTTTTATAGTGGTCAGTGAAGTGACCAGGGTACCTCCGACACAATTTTTTTTAACATAACGTGAAATCGAAGATATTTTTCAACCTATTGTTTAAAAATTCTTTGCAATGCTATGGTAATTATTGTTCTGACCCTGAATGGTCATCGCGGAAGTGAAATATCGCGGTCCACAATTTTTTTTTCAAAAATGTATAATTGCAGATAATATCCTTAATGTTAGTACGCGTGTCTTTAAAAGCGCTATAAACACTGGCTTCAATAAGTTAGACATTGCGGTCAACTTCACAATTTTCACAGTAAAATTCCTATAATTTGAAATGGCACTTGACCAAAACTCCAAAACAATCGATTGGGACATCAGCCAAAGTTCTTCAAAATATCGAAATAACAGCTTTCAATGCAAATTCCCATAGTATAACGGGAAGTAGTGGTCTCGGGTGACCTCCCCCACAGCTGTTTTGACCGGGACGTGAAATTTCAGATATTATTATTGGTAAACATGACATAATTGTGGTCTACATCATTGGTTGGTGTGTTGGTAGTAGAAATCCGTTGCAGAAAAAAGTTGTAGTTGTAGAAAAATGTTATAGTTGTAAATGTTTATACCGGGACCTCAAAAACGGGCCAGCAACGGGGACCGGGTCAGCTAGTATTATTTAAAAAATCCACGATTTTTGAAAAAATATTATTTAAAAAATCCACGATTTTTGAAAAAATATTATTATCCACGATTTTTGAAAAATATTATTATCCACGATTTTTGAAAAAATATTATTTAAAAAATCCACGATTTTTGAAAAAATATTATTTAAAAAATCCACGATTTTTTGAAAAAATATTATTTAAAAAATCCACGATTTTTGAAAAAAATATTACTTAAAAAATCCACGATTTTTGAAAAAAATATTATTTAAAAAATCCACGATTTTTGAAAAAATATTATTTAAAAAATCCACGATTTTTGAAAAAATATTATTTAAAAAATCCACGATTTTTGAAAAAATATTATTTAAAAAATCCACGATTTTTGAAAAAATATTATTTAAAAAATCGACGATTTTTGAAAAAATATTATTTAAAAAATCGACGATTTTTGAAAAAATATTATTTAAAAAATCCACGATTTTTGAAAAAATATTATTTAAAAAATCCACGATTTTTGAAAAAATATTATTTAAAAAATCCACGATTTTTGAAAAAATATTATTTAAAAAATCCACGATTTTTGAAAAAATATTATTTAAAAAATCCACGATTTTTGAAAAAATATTATTTAAAAAATCCACGATTTTTGAAAAAATATTATTTAAAAAATCCACGATTTTTGAAAAAATATTATTTAAAAAATCCACGATTTTTGAAAAAATATTATTTAAAAAATCCACGATTTTTGAAAAAATATTATTTAAAAAATCCACGATTTTTGAAAAAATATTATTTAAAAAATCCACGATTTTTGAAAAAATATTATTTAAAAAATCCACAATTTTTGAAAAAAATATTATTTAAAAAATCCACGATTTTTGAAAAAAAATATTATTTAAAAAATCCACGATTTTTGAAAAAAATATTATTTAAGTAAAAAATCCACGATTTTTGAAAAAAATATTATTTAAATAAAAAATCCACGATTTTTGAAAAAAATATTATTTAAAAAATCCACGATTTTTAAAAAAAATATTATTTAAAAAATCCACGATTTTTGAAAAAAATATTATTTAAGTAAAAAATCCACGATTTTTGAAAAAAATATTATTTAAATAAAAAATCCACGATTTTTGAAAAAAATATTATTTAAAAAATCCACGATTTTTGAAAAAATATTATTTAAAAAATCCACAATTTTTGAAAAAAATATTATTTAAAAAATCCACGATTTTTGAAAAAAAAATATTATTTAAAAAATCCACGATTTTTGAAAAAATATTATTTAAGTAAAAAATCCACGATTTTTGAAAAAAATATTATTTAAATAAAAAATCCACGATTTTTGAAAAAAATATTATTTAAAAAATCCACGATTTTTGAAAAAAATATTATTTAAAAAATCCACGATTTTTGAAAAAAATATTATTTAAAAAATCCACGATTTTTGAAAAAAATATTATTTAAAAAATCCACGATTTTTGAAAAAAATATTATTTAAAAAATGCACGATTTTTGAAAAAAATATTATTTAAAAAATGCACGATTTTTGAAAAAAATATTATTTAAAAAATCCACGATTTTTGAAAAAAATATTATTTAAAAAATCCACGATTTTTGAAAAAAATATTATTTAAAAAATCCACGATTTTTGAAAAAAATATTATTTAAAAAATCCACGATTTTTGAAAAACAAAATATTATTTAAAAAATCCACGATTTTTGAAAAACAAAATATTATTTAAAAAATCCACGATTTTTGAAAAACAAAATATTATTTAAAAAATCCACGATTTTTGTAAAAAATATTATTTAAAAAATCCACGCTTTTTGAAAAAAATATTATTTAAAAAATCCACGATTTTTGAAAAAAATATTATTTAAAAAATCCACGATTTTTGAAAAAAAATATTATTTAAAAAATCCACGATTTTTGAAAAAAATGTTATTTAAAAAATTCACGATTTTTGAAAAAAAAATGTTATTTAAAAAATCCACGATTTTTATACCCTCAGCATTTATGCTAACGAGGGTATATACACTTTCATACGGGCAAAATGTGCCTCATCGAAATAATGGTTTTAGACCCCAAGTATGTTTGGACGAAATGTGTTTCAGACAATTTGGAGTCGATTGAGCAATGTCCGTCCGTGTGTCTGCCTGTCTGGCTGGCTGGAGCGCACGATAACTCTCGAACGGATGAACTGATTCAGTTCAAATTTTGGCTTTCGTAATATTTTGCCCAAACTTAGTTTAAGTTCGAAGATGGGCTATATCGGTCCACTCCTTCCGGTACCTCCCCCACAAAAGTTCGAAAATGTTCGGAAAATTTGTGCGCACCATAACTTTTGAAGGGAGTAACCGATTTGGTCCATACTTTGCCAATCGTGAAACGTTTACCAGACTTAGATAAGGTTTCAATACGGACTCAATCGGTCCACTCCTTCGGGTACCTCCCACACAAAATTTCGGATAAGTTCACTTTAAGACCTGCTCTTGAATCACTTTGATTTTTGTTGAACCAACTTGCATTCGCTGCCTCAATTACGATGGTAAAAGTTTTTTTGGGGCAAGTCCATACTTATTGAGCAAACAGCCCTAAGAATGTAAAAAAAACCCTTATGGCACCATATGTTGTGGCTGGAGATCCATTCGATCCATTCCTTTTAGTATCTCCTCCGCAAAAGTTTTAATCTTTAATCCTAATCAAAATGTTTGTCGGTTCAAACGCCCAAAATTTTTAAAACCCAATAAATAAATACCTATTTTGGGAAAACATTTTTTCAATATACACAGGCTGAGGGTATATCTCTGTCGGAAAAGCCGACTGACACTTTTTTACTTGTTGAAAAAAATATTATTTAAAAAATCCACGATTTTTGAAAAAAATATTATTTAAAAAATCCACGATTTTTGAAAAAAATATTATTTAAAAAATCCACGATTTTTGAAAAAAATATTATTTAAAAAATCCACGATTTAAAAAAAAAAATATTTAAAAAATCCACGATTTTTGAAAAAAATATTTAAAAAATCCACGATTTTTGAAAAAAAAAACTATTTAAAAAATCCACGATTTTTGAAAAAAAGTATTATTTAAAATATCCACGATTTTTGAAAAAAATATTATTTAAAACATCCACGATTTTTGAAAAAAATATTATTTAAAAAATCCAAAATATTCTTTAAATACTTAAAAAATCATCTTTATAAAGTACCCGATTTTTGAAAAAATATTCTTTAAATAAAAATTAATTTATTATCATCTTTAAAATCATATTTAAAATCATCTTTATAATGTACCCGATTTTTGAAAAAATATTCTTTATGAAGTCCACGATTTTTCAAAAATCCTCTTTATAAAGTCCACGATTTTTGCAAAAATCTTCTTTATAAATAAAACCCATGATTCTTTAAAAAACTCATCAATTCCACGATTTGTGAAAAATATTCTTTATGAAGTCCACGATTTTTTTTAAAAAAAAAATCCTCTTATAAATTCCAAGACTATTGAAAAAATATTCTTTAAATAAACACTACTTAAAAAAAATCATCTTTATAAAGTACCCGATTTTTGAAAAAATATTCTTTATGAAGTCCACGATTTTTCAAAAAATCCTCCTTATAAATTCCAAGATTTTTGAAAATTATTCTTTAAAAAACCACGATTTTTGAAAAAAATATTATTAAAAAAATCCACGATTTTTGAAAAAAGTATTATTTAAAATATCCACGATTTTTGAACAAATATTCTTTAAAAAATTCATTCATTAAAAAATCGACGATTTTTGAAAAAAATATTCTTTAAAAATTCCACGTTTCTTAAAAAATAATTTTAGCTGCTCGCGACAAATGCGATATCGGTCTGAACGATTCACCTTTGCTGACATCCTTCAATAGCGGGACCACCCTGCGCTGCTCGACAGGAATGCAACATAGTACTCTTTTCTTCGCCCTGTTCGAATTAGTTGCAACTTCAGATGATTTAACCGCTTGTTCCTTATGCTCACCGACCAACCTGTTAGAGTCAATCCAGTTTACTCCAAGTTTTGGTTCATATGGAAAATGTGTACGTTTGTTGGCCTTGTCGTCTCAATAGTATAAGTCCAAAGTTCTTATACAAGCTTATTTTTACAACACTTATTCGTTGAGCTTCTAAAAATTATTTTTTTGGAGACACCGAGATTTACGAAAAACAAATAAAATAAATTTGGATAATAATAACGAAGATGTGATTGGTTTTCCCTTTTCAATCATTGGCCCATTCGTTGTTTCTGGTTCACTTACTCTTGAGGACGTTATCCTCGCCTATTAAATCATAATTCACATATACTTTTTCCATTCTGACCTCAATGTCACATTTTATCAAGTCACTATCTAAATGTTCTTCACAACACAAGTCAAAATTTTGATCTAATGCATCAGAAACCTTAATGATTTTCGATATTCTATGTATGTAGGTCAAATTCATGGCATGATCATCAAGGACTTTAAATCACAAAAGAAATTTTCCATTATCGAGGACTATTTTTTGCTCTTACCATTATTTTCATTATTTCTATCATTTTCATTTTCCATATCTTCAAATAAATCGTCTATGGATTTTTCTGGATAGCGTAGGCGTACCATTGTAGCGGTTCTACTTGATGGTCCCCCTTTAGATTTGGCATTTGGGTGAACGTCTATATACGGTACCGACTTTTGAGGATAAACATTTTAAAAATTAGTACAAAATAAATGTTGTAAGGTAAGCATGGATTTTTTTGTTTTATTTGCCCAGCTATTTTCATAATTTATAACTTACCCTCGTCTCAAAGATTTGTCGAAATAAATGTGTTAACATGGCTTTCTTCAACGACTTTTGTCGTTCAAATGAAGGAAATATTGAACGCACTTCAACCAAAGGCATTGTAAAATCTTCCTTCTCTTTCAACATAAGAAATAGTTTCTCTACCATAGTTATAAGCCTGCTGCGATTTGTATTGTAAAAACGTGGTAAAGTCAACAATGTGGTGACACTTAAGCGATCTCCGCGTTTTTCATTAAATAATTGATTGACTACCACACCATGGCGTATTAATTTGTTTCTGAAAATCAAAAAGTTGTTAAAATTTTGCGTCTATAAAATGGTGGTGGTGGTAATATGTATATGTGTTGATTTACTCTGGACAATTATAAATGATGCCATTATCATTTTGAAGTTATAACTGAAGCTTACTTTATATAAAACACAATGGTTGAATCTTTGCAGAAATGAGTTAAAGACCATGTTCCTGATGTCGTTTCACCATTGAAACGAGCCCGTCCTATGCCCTCCCAAATACAATACTGTATAGATGTTAGCTCTTTTGGTCTTGGTACGTTCTCCGGTGTAATAGCATTATAGCGTAGCTCTTGTGATGCCACTATTACGAACTTCTTACCCCATCTGAAAATATAAATAAACTCATATGGGATGGTTTTTCTTAAAAATTCTTTTTCAATGCTAACCTTGCTGCCACGTCTTCCAGTTTAAGGTCCTTTATGGCATTATAGGGGATTAGTTTTCTTTCCTTATAAAATTCACAGGATCCCAGAATTTCACCATCACTAACGGGCACACATTTGTAGCGTACAGCTGGACAAACTTCCTGCACAAAATTATAATATAAAATGTTGAAAATAATTGATTGGTGTGATATTACCGGAGTTATTGGAACTCCCAAATCTGGGTCAACAAATTGATAACGATCAAATAATTTAACGGTCTCCCTCTCAACGGGCAGCTCATAGAATTCCAAATGCTTATGTACACGTAATATAAATGCCCATGTCTGTTCTAGTAGTTTTGCAGGCAAGGGTAGTGGTAAGTTCATGGATTTACCTATATAAACCCATAGTGCTGAAAAAAACAATAAAACAAGAATAATTAATAAGTATGCTATTACCGACAGGACTGACCAAAATATAATGAAAATTTAGCAACTAAATTAATTTAATAGAACGTTGGAAAAAATTAATAACTTTATTTTATAAGATTCAAGGCAAATTTTGGAGTATTATATGTATATACAAACATTATCATAACCTACAATGGTGTATAATAAGTTATTACATTATGGGCCATTATTATATGTGTTCTTTTACTATCTGATGGATTTGAAAACGCAAAATAAACCAATTTAGAGGCATTATAAATATAATTTTTACATTGAAAGTTTTTGCCAAGAAGCTTCTCCTTGAAATTTAATCATCACTTTTAACTTTATGTTAACCGGAAAGCTATAAATCTGTTCGGTAAATCCAAACTATAACATAAGAAGACTTATAATAATGGGGGTATGATTAATAATCGAACCCAGTATAATTGAAACGTAATGAGATTTCTGTTATTTTAGGGGATTTAGTCAGAAAGATGTTCTGCACAATCAAATCACAAATTGCGTTCTAAATTTCGTTAAAATCAATCTTCTCATATCCTCCACTTTAAATGTTATAGATGACTGGTGATCTGTATGTGACCTTCATTCTGAATGTTACTCAACCTTTAATTTGGAACTCTTGATAGATAAAGAATATTTTAGCTGACGTACCGGGACGGCATCATGACTCCGTGGGATTATACCGAATCGAGAGGCAGTTAAATATCTTTCAAACGTGATATTCATTCTATAGAGCGTATGCGACACTACCAATGATTAAATGACTCTTGTTTCTATGGACATATCTCTCCTGTAGTGCGATTCTCTAACTCATTTTTTGAGTTACCGACAATTGTCGGTAAAATTAAAATGCTTATAATTTCGGTAATTACCGATGTTTTTCGGTAAGTTAGCGACGAATAAAAAGCAGTCGTAAAGTTCTACCGAGAGCAAAAGTGTTGTCAACTTTTATTTGAGCTTTTCATTCATAATTTTGCGTTTTAATTTTACCGATTTTTGTCGGTAATTCAAAAAATGAGTTAGAGAATCGCACTACTGATCATGAATATTTTTCGAATTTCATTTCATTTCATTTCATTTATTATTCATACATTACAATGCCAGTAAGTCTTTCAGACCAAATTTAGCATTACATAGAATACAAATATTCAGCATATGTACATGACCAAATATAACTCTTTAAGGAAAATTATTTAGATTATACTTATTATTGAGAAAAAAAATTAAGATAAAAATATCAAAAAAAAAAAAAAAATATATATGGCGAATAACAAAATTCCTTTACAATTCCATTTGAAAAAAATTAAAAATTTTTTTTACGAGCACATCTACGATTTTTGGTACAGAGGTAAAGGAAAAAAATCCGGTTTCAAATCTGCTCGCGTTCACGAAATTGGCCAATGCGCGCAAAAGTTATAGCGGTTTTTATTCTCATATAAAGAAAAAATATTTAAAAATATATTTTTTGTTGTTATGAGAAAATGTATGCATAAATCGTTAACAGGAGTCCATATCTATTCGTAGATGTTTAAATAGTTATTAAATTTATTATTATTTCCGCGGAAAGTCAACAAATAATAAAAAAATTTTGAAGTAAATCCAAATTATCCTGTCCCAGAATCCGTACAAACCCTCAAAAATAAATTAAAGAATATATGCGGAATCTAGACAATGCGTAGAGAAATATGATACCAAATTTATAGAGATTGGGTACATAAATTGCATATTATAGCAACAACAAAAGAGAAAAACTTATTGTTGGAAAATATTGTTGCAAATATTTTTTTTGTTTGATTCTAAAAATTAGAAAAAAAAATTTGGGAGTTCTCCAACTATTTTGCTAAAATCCCATAGAATAATGAATGTATACAGTTAAAACTTCATCAAAACATATGGTTTACCATCGCGAGCGTTTAACTGATTACTGTGATAACTTATAAGGGTAGGAAATTAAGAGTAATATTGAAATTACAATCATTCAATTAATATTATAATAAAAAAGCCTGTTATTCGCGAATTAGTTAAAGTCGGTTGATGCGCATCCGTTTTTGGATACAGCGAATCAATCTCTGTCAAAATTTATGCATATTTCGATGTTTCACTCAGGGGCCATTGTGTGCCACCAGTTGCATCATACACTGCAAAAAACCTTAAAGTTGGAGAAAGTCGCGCAATGTGCATACGATTTTGATGCGCATCCGATTTCGTCAGCGCCTATCAAAAATACGTCCAAATATACCAATTTTAATTAGATTCTTCAAGAACCGCGGATGTGCCTCCACATTCTATTTTTGGTGAAAAACCCATATTACACGCGAATCTCAGTAATTTATGACACGCGTTTTCGCAAATATTATAATCGCGTATAAAGGATTCCATTTACGTAAAAAAATTTCAAGAAAATCGCGGCTTAGTACGCGGATTTTTCGAAATAATTTTTTGCTGCTTTTCCTATTTTCAGGGTATCTATATCCGCGGTTTTAGTGGATGGATTCGCTCGCGGAAGGTCTCATTAGATCCGTCGCGTAAAAAAACTAAATTCACGCGGGGTACAAAGGAAATTGAATGGCACTTGTAAATTTTAAACGCAAAAAATAGGTTTTTTAAAAAAAATCACACATCAAATATTGGCATTTAGACTCCAATTACTAGGATGCTGTAAGGAGCACACTCATGAGATATGCATTAAACGACGTAGAATCAAGAGTTTTATAATCCTAATGTGAGTTTTGAATATTATCTTGTTGCGCGTCCGAATTATTAAAACAATTCAAAAAACCCCGAAATTCCGGCTTCAAAATGTTAGCATCTATTTTAGGTGGATGCAGTGGATATATCGAAAAATGATACACTAGTATCATATTGCCCATGAAGTATTCTTTGAGTCTTTCTTTGGGCATATGTCTATAAAATGTAAGGTTAAGCCTAAAATCGGAAGGGAGCATAAAAAACTTGTTGGCTTCAACCCATTTTTACCTATTTTTCTACATTGATGCCAACACAGCTTCCACGTAAATTAATTTTAATGGTCGACCTTATGGGATTCCTCCTAAAACACTTCAGTTTAAAGAATGTATATCATACTATATAGAATATGTTAACAGTTCGCGAATTCTGAAAGGGTGAAACTCGGATTCATCGATTGTAAAAAAATTTTGTTTTTCGCCATATATATATATAAATGTAACATTGGAAAAACTTTGGCTCCCCAGCCAATAAGATATATATGAAAATAAAAATAAAAAAGACTCATAGTTAAAATGCTGACCCTAAAATTTAATTTCAAGAACCAGATTGACGTCGACGAAGGTACATTAAATAATTTCGTTTAAATGTACCAGGAGAACTGGCGAAACTACGTAGATTGAGAGGAAGATAATTCCACACCCTAGCCACTCTTACGACGAATGATCGATCACACATTACAGATATAAAACGAGGAAGCCGCACTTGTTGATTGCGTATATACCGAGAAAAAGAGAATTTCTCACAAAGCTTTTCAGGAGCTCCATTTTTTATAATTTTATAGAAAGAAGTCAAAACACGAGTATTAACATACGATTGAAAGGAGACACCCAAAAACTCCATGACATAGTTCGAAACATGATCACGATATCTCAATCCATAAACAAAACGAACTACCATATTAATAATACGCAAAATCCTATCTAAGCATGATTGACTCGTGCCAGATATAACTTCAATACCATAAGTAATAGTGGAGATCAATAAGGCATGCGCAAGCTGTTTCCTTACAAAAAGTGGCAGATAAAAGTTTGTACCACGAAGTTTACGCAATATAGATATCACTTTAGGAAATAAAGTATCAATGTGGGGACTAAATTCAAGTTTGTAGTCAACCCAAATACCCAAACACTTTATTTTATCAACAATTTCAACCACATTACCATTCATACTCATTGTAAACATATGGCTACTCTGCCGAACGGGACCAAATAGTAACGACTTTGTCTTGCTAACGTTAACTACAAAATTATTTTCCTGCATCCAAGAAGCAACTATATTTAAAGTTGAATTAATTGTTGGTGACAAGCTAATAGTATTAGCAGACTGAAAAAATAAATGGATATCATCAGCATATATAAATGGAAGACAGGTATTCATATCAACGGAAACATTGAAATCGTTAATGTACAAAATAAATAGCAGGGGGCCAAGAACTGAACCTTGTGGAACCCCACTACTAACACTACGTACTCTAGACTCAGACCCATTATAATCAACAAATTGAGAGCGACTATTTAAGTAAGAAAAAATAAGTCTGCAAGCAGTATTATTGAAGAAGAAATCCCTACTCAATTTTTGGATAAGGGTCGCATAGTCTACTCTGCCAAAAGCTTTAGACAAATCTAACGAAATCAATACACCACTATTACCAACATCTACTGCTTCCCTAATTGTCTCTGTAAGATGCAATAGGTGCGAAACCGTACTATGCCCACGCCTAAAACCATATTGAAATGGATTTAGTAATTTATGGTTTTCAATAAAATTCAACATTTGCTTTTTCATAAGATGCTCACAAATCTTAGAAAGTGAAGGGAGAATACTTATTGGGCGCATGTTGTCAACAGAGCAACAACCTTTAGTTTTGGGTATGGGTACTACACGGGCAACCTTCCATGCAGTAGGAAATACTGATGTCGTAAATATTGTGTTATAAAAGTGAAGAAATAAATTTGACAGATATGGATATATAATTTTTATAAAAGAAATTGGTATTCCATCAATACCCAAGGACTGAGATTTAATAGCATTCAGCGCATTGAATATATCTTCCTCAAATACACAGTCAAAAGAAAAAAAGGGATGTTCTCCAATATACCCAGACAAGTCTACTCTCTCAGCAATTGGATCAGACGCAGACTGGACAAAAAAAATCATTTAGTTCATTAACATCAAATTGACTACCAACACATCCAGCATCATCACCAATTAAACCACCTGCCCGCAACCTACTCCAAATCTGTGAGGAATTTAATCCTCTAAACAACTTAGTGAAGTAATTTCTTCTTTCACGACGAAGGACAGATTTAGCTCTGTTCCTGTATGAACGGAAGATGTCCCAGTTTTCTGGTGTAGGCCGACGCACATACTCCTTGTAGGCTAGATCCCTTAAGGACTTCGATAACAAAATGGATTTGGACTTAAGCCACATATCATTCGAACAACTTATTTTCTTTTTAATAACAGGTACAAATGAGTGCAGGTTTGATATAATATAATTCAAAACTTCGAGCTGTTCATTGGCATCTGCTATAAAAGAGAAAGAATCGACATCAACAGTCGATAAAAACTGGTGAAAATCATCCCATTTAATTCTATTATAATCACGATATTCAATGAATGAATCACGCTGAGGCAAACAAACTTTCAGTGAACCGAAAATAAGTGCATGATGTGAGATCGATGGGCATTGAACCTGTGCTGAGTATTCCAACAATTCGCTGCGACTTAATAAAGAAAAATCTATTAATGAAGTAGACATGTGTGATACATCAAGATGAGTTGGCAAAGAATTATGCACTACAGATAATCCCAAGCGCGAACATAGCAATCTCATATGCTCAGACCGGTTTATGTCAAATAGGTTATAATTAAAGTCTCCAACCACGACTATATTCGAATACCTGGCAAAAAGCTCATCATGAAATTCTTCAAAAACATTTACTTGACCATGTGGCAAGTAAACTACTCCGAAAAGGATCACGTCACTGTTAGAAGAAAATTCGACAAAAATTGACTCACAGACACCATATTCCTGGCACCGATATACTACACGAAATTTCAAGTTGTTGGAAATGTACATTCCAACTCCCCCTCCTCGAGAAGTAGGTCGATCGTTCCTTACAAAAGAGTAGCCAGGAATAGATATAGACCTTGAAGCGATATGGTCCTTTAACCATGTTTCTGATAGGCCAAAAATATCGAAACTACTCCCATTAATCAAATCTTTAACCTCTAGAAACTTCAGGTTGTAATTTGACGGGCAAATACTTTGACAGTTCAGATGTGCAAAGGATATGTTATTCTTATACTTACGAAGAGAATTTTTAAAAAAGTCCGCATTATTAACGATGGGCCCAATGTTTACATTATGTGCCATTGAGAAAAGTGTAAAAAAAAATGCTGGGGAACCAAAAATTTACCATTATAACAATAATGTTGAAAAACATAACATAAATCATGAAAACAAATTCAAAAATATTCATAAAAATGTTCCTGAAAAATTTTAATTTAATGACATACATACATTCATCGAAAAATTCTAATACAAAATCACATAATTATTCATTATTAAAATCTCCAAATATACTTTCGCATTCTCTCACATTAAGTGTTTGACTTGGCTTATCAGAATAAGAAATTTCTACTCTCGGTACATCACCATTTATGAGCTTATATTTTTTTATCTGCTTACGCCGAATCAGCTGACGACAAATATAAACAAGCCTAGCAGCATCAGGAGTAAGGTGATCATTAAGGTAGACCCTCGACAGTAATTCACCTCCAATGACATCATTAACTTTAATTTTGCTCGCACGATGGTAGCTCGCCATAACCAAGTCCCTGGTCAACACAGAGTTGAACTTCACCAGTATAGATTTACCTTTGGCGAAATAGCAACAGTGTTGCAAATCGGACACATTCAGAGCTACATTACAAAGGCTACACAATTTTATAACAGCCTGACTAATATCTTTTAGCCCTTGAGGCAATCCATTAATTAGATTATTTGCTCTGTTCAAGCGCCTTTGCAGTACATTATTTTGTCTCTCCATAGTATCCAATTTGCTCTGTAGATCACTAACAGTCGAGGAAACTTGTTTACATGCCTCCACATCACCCTTTAACTCACGAACATTTTTGTCAATATCATCAACTTTTCCTTGACATGAACTTAAATCATCTTTCACGTTACGCAGAGCATCAAAAAATTCGTTTCGAAATGAGCTAACAACATCGTCAACAGCTGACTGGACATCATCAACACATTTTTGGATCTGAGTATCTATCTTTTTCTTCATTTCAGCAGCTAGGTTATCGAACCAGGTTTGCATATCACCGTTATTGTTAGTTGCCGATACAATATTCAGCTGCGACGTAGCAGAATTAGGTACATCGTCTTGTGGATCCATAGTCAAAGTGTTGACGACAGCAACAGCGCAGCCACCACTAGCTGACTTGCACACTCTACAAGTGTATGTAAAATTTTTGTTGGCTTTGACTTCAGCCGTAGAACTACCAATGCACTTAGGATGGAAATAATCAGTGCATCCAGAGCAACCGACACTATAAACTCCATTAGAAATTCCAAGAGAACAAATTGGGCATATACTTCTACCACTGTCTTCAATGCCGGTGGTTTTAGATCAGTGTTCACCAGCAACAACAAATTCAACCGCTGCGTTTGTGTTGGGCACACACACGAGATTATCTATCCCTCTCTAGATAAACATCATGTGCGTTAATTCATTGCTAAAACAAAGAAGATGATCGGTGGTGAGAGCAACTTTCAAACTCACCACAATTGTGATTGTGTGTGTTCACACAGACACGGCTCGCGAGCCCAGTGGTGATTAACACTGTTTTAGATCTTGTTTTTGTAGCAGGCGCCATATGTCACAAAGAAGAAGATGCAAAATAACGACAAAAAAGCTGTTTGTGTGTGTGTGTGGTAAGAATCACAAAACAACAGAAATATCTGTTTCAGCACCAAATAAAAAAAAACGAAGAAATTGAATGCAATAATTGCTTCACACACAAGAATTATAGTTCAGAGTATCCAAACTGCTTCGCACTTTGAGTTGTCACAATGTTTTATATGATATTTAACTACTTTCTTGCAATTTAAATAAAATTATCAGGAGCACACAAATTATTTCAGCTGGTCATGTCAGTGTTGCCAGTGATTGCCGGCTACTTAAGGAAAAATTTACAATTCAAAAGAAATTTTGGAACAAGTGTCGTTTAGGGGCACCTCTCGGATCGGTCCGAAATTTTTACCATCGGTAGCCCTTGGGACCCTGTTTTCAACGATATATAATTTTCCGGGGGAAGTCCATACTTCCCGAGATATGGGTCTTGACATTTCGGAGATTTCGTACTTGTAAGTTTATGGGCAACTCTGGGAACGGGCTGACATTTTTACAGTAGATAGCCCTTGGCACACTGAACACAACGATATAGCTTTCCGAGGGGAAGTCCGTACTTTCCGAGATATGGGTCATGGTAGAATAAGAAAAGGTAGCAGCAATTCACAGCTGACTGAACTGGATTGTAAAGTTAGTGTCAAATTTCATATGACATTTTATACATTTATTTCTATTTATATGTACATTAGGGACATATATTTTTTGAGAAAAAAAATATATCATTCGGAAAAAAAAACATTTCCCAGAAAGACTTCTTCATATCAATGATATGTAACCTCCTCCAAGTTCGAACGATAAGCCGCGCAGTAAATCCCCGCTTGTAGAGGCGATACAACGTTTGTTAATATGTGAGGTATTTTGTTAAAATTAAAAAAAATATAAAGCCCTAATAAACATGTGCTTCTTTGATTTCTAAAACAAAACATTGAAACAGCTTCTCCTTTTTCTAAGAATTTCCAGCGACCCCAAACTTTTCTGCAAGAATTCTACTTTCTGCGAGAAGTTATGCATTTAGTGGAATGATGTGGAAACATAAAAATTGAAAATGTAACGAATTTTCATTAATGTTTTCCAAAATATTCAACCAAATGTGAAAAATTATTAGTTTTTTAAATTCCAATAATTTGTCCCGGTCTACACTAGAGTGAATTTCATTAAAAAATTTCATGAAATCAGGTGTTCTTAGGTTGAATTCCCCACTACAGCAATTTCATGATTTTACTCTTCTATGGAACTCGATCTATAGACGCATAATTTCATGTCAAAATTTCAATGAAATTAGTCTAGTGTGGCCCGGGACTTTTCTTTGTTTTGTTTACAAATACAACTTGCAGTAACGTTACAAACAAAAACAAATTCCTTTGTGGTTGTTGTTCGAGTTGTATTTGTTGTAGTATTTACTTTACCTTATATAAACTCTCTTTTAAATTGAAAGTTTTTTTAAATAGCCGGCCTTCGGCCGTGGATTTAAGACTTTCTGCTATGGACAGGGTTCAAAGTGGGCTACGCGATCAAACCTTTCTTTTAAATTGAAAGTGTTCTTAAATAGCCGACCTTCGGCCGGGGATTTAAGACTTTCTCCTATAGACAATGACAAAAGTGGGCTACGCAAACAAAACTTTCTTGTAAATTTAAAGTTTCCTAAGTAGCCGGCTTTGAACAGGAATTTCATACATTCATACATTTATTATTTTTAAAAATAATAAATCCATAAGCTTTAAAACGATGCCCATATTGCCCACGATAGAATTGTAAAATGTCAAGACCCATATCTCGGGAAGGATGGACTTCCCCCCGGAAAATTGTATATCGTTGTATTCAGGATGTCAAGGGCTTACTTACTTACTTAGCTGGCCCGTTACAGAACATTTGTTCTATAGGCCGAACTAAGAAGAGATCTCCATTCCTCTCTATTTGTTGCTTCGCACTCTGGAATACCGCGCCTTTTCATCTCATCATCCACTTGTTTGCGCCATATATTCCTTGGCCTGCCAATTCTGCGTGCACCGCCAAGCGGTCCGTGTTTATACACCTTTCCCAGCAAAATGTTCGATGCCAAAGATGATATTCAAGAATGGGTGCAAGTGAAATGGAATGTCATTTTTTCAGCATCTTCACTCATTCTTTTTACAAGAGCGTGACCCCCAAAAGATGCAATTCATTTTCAGATCCTAAGCATGTCATCTTTACTAACTCGATGGAATGGCATCTTCAACAATTCTTTGGAATGGCATCTATACCAATCCTTTGGCTTGCCATCTTAACCAATTCCCAAGAATAACATTTTCACTATTCTTTGGCATGTCATTTTCACCAACCCTTTGGCATGTAATTTTCACGTCTTGTTCGGAAAATGCTGTATTGAAAAATGATTTTATTTTTTTTATTTTATTAATTCAAAGGAGTTAATGAAATAACTATAATTTATTTATAATTTGCTGGCATCCTTTTCGGGCTTCAGTAGCTGGCCTATTTTCCAGACTTCGGGAACGATGTGTTTGGCAAGCGACAGGTTGTAAATTTAAGTGAGAAACTTGACTTCCGGCTGTCCCAGCTATGGCAGTCTTAACACCGCCGCTGCACCGCAACAGAGTTTACTTCGTCCACTCTCAGCCACTGATTTTGTTTCATCTTACAAAAGCTTTTCTATTATCTTCTCATCACCAGTTCAGATTTCGACATGGACTCCAACAGCACTCCTTTAAGATTTTCTGTTCGTGAACCTACATTTAACTTGTAATTTTATAACAAAATTTTTGGAAATGTATACTCTTTTGTTTTGATGTCGCTACATGTAGGGATGTACAAATCGACTATTTTTTTTTTGTAGTGATCTGTAAAAATGATTCAAATGCTGATGAAAAGATCGGATCTTTCACGACTTCCTTTGCATGGGTTTAAATGCTAATGAAAAGATCGGATCTTTCACGACTTCATTTGAACCAATGCAAAAGATCCAGTGAAATCATGGCATCTCATGGATCCACTTCCATAAAATTTTGCTGGGTTTTTAGCGGGGTCATCATCGCTCATTCTTATGATATGGCCTAGCCAACGCAATCGCTGCATCTCGATACGTTTAACAATATTGATGTCGTTGCACAGCAGATACAGCTCGTGGTTCATGCGACGTCGATATTCACCGTCAACGCAGATTGGTCCGTAGATCTTTCGAAGAATTTTTCTCTCAAACACACCAAGCACTGCCATGTCTGCTTGCGCAAGTACCCAGGCTTCGGTGCCATACATCAGCACGGGTAGTATCAGTGTTTTGTAGAGCGTTATTTTTGTTTGACGAGATGTGGCTTTGTTTTTAAACTGCTTACTTAAACCAAAGTAGCATCTGTTGGCCAATACAATTCTTCCTTTTTATTTCACAACTGATGTCGTTTGTTGTATTTACGGAGGTGCCGAGGTAGACGAAGTCTTTTACTACCTCAATATTATAGGAACCAACTTCCACAGTCGGTCCGAGCTCAATGGACGCATTGCGCGTCGACACCATCAACTTGGTCTTTTCACCGTTTACCGCCAGACCCACTTTAGCAGATTCTCCTTCGACCTTTATAAAGGTATCAGTTACTTCTTTTACTGATCGGCCCATGATGTCTATATCATCAGCATAAGCAAGTAACATGTGACTATTGGTGTAGATTGTGCCACTTCTTTTGACGTTTGCCTCTCGTATAACCTTTTCTAGCAGGATGTTGAAGAGATCACACGAAAGGCTGTCTCCTTGTCTGAAACCTCTTTTGGTACCAAACTCTTCGGAGAGGTTCTTTCCTATTTTAACTGAGGACCTCGTGTCAGTTAAAGTCATTTTACAAAGCCGGATGAGCTTTGCGGGGATACCAAATTCAGAGGCTTTAGTCGTTCGCACAATATCCATAGGCTTTAGCAGTTCGCACAATATCCCTGACAAGATCTTTTTGGCAATAGGGAGTAGACTTATGCCCCTATAGTTAGAGCATACAGTCGTATCTCCCTTCTTGTGGACGGGGCACAGGATACTCAGGTTCCAATCGTCGGGTACTCGTTCTTCCTGCCAGATGGTGCTAACTAGCTGATGAATACACCTTATAAGCGTGTCGCCTCCGGTTTTGAACAGCTCGGCTGGTAAGCCATCGGCCCCTGCTGCCTTATTATTCTTCAGCCGATTTATTGCTGTCTTTACCTCGTCTTGGCTGGGCGGTATACATTCAATACCATCTTCTGAGATTGGGACTGTGGAATCTTCGTCGTCTTCACTGCTATTGGATACCAACAGATTTGAAAAATGTTCCTTCCATATCCTGAGTACACTATCTATATCAGTTACCAAATTACCTTGCTGGTCTCTACAGGAAGATGTGCCTGTACCAAAGCCATCAGTTTGATGCTTGTCTTTTTGGTAGAATTTTCGGACTTCATTCTGGCTCCTGTACATCTCGATTTTTTCACACTCCCGCTTTTCCATCTCTCTCTTTTTCCTGCGGAAAAGACGTTTCTCCTCTCTCCTTTTCTCCCTGTATCTCTCTCGTGCGCTACGCGTTGCTACGGATTGTAAAGTAGCCCTATATGCCGCATTTTTCTCTGATCATACCATGGATTCCTTGGTGGAGGTCTCTGGTATCCAAGTATGGATTTTGCGGCTGTTTGCATGGAGTGGGCAATGCTTTGCCATTGCGCTGATATGTTATCGGGATTGCTTTGATTAAGCAATTGGGCTAGTTGAGTGGAATATGCTGTGGCTATCTGTTGTGATTGCAGCTTACCGATGTCTATCTTTCGTGTTGTGTCTGTTCGTACTTTATTTGCTACGTTTAAGCGGGTGCGTACCTTTGCTGCCGAATCAATGTTTGCGCCTCGGAACGATCGTACATCCAACACGCTCGATGAATGTCTTCCATCTATCACAACATGATCAATTTGATTTCTTGTTTTCTGATCTGGAGACAGCCAGGTGCCTTTATGAATATCGAGATGATTAAATCTGGTACTGCTAACTACCATGTTTTTTGCAGCTGCAAAGTCTATCAGCCTCATAACATTGTCAGATGTTTCACTGTGGAGAATGAATTTCCCGACTGTTGGGCCAAAGATATTCTCCTTTCCAATTTTGGCATTAAAATCGCCTAGAATGATTTTAATGTCATGGGCAGGGCAACGGTCATATGTTTCTTCTAAGCGCTCGTAAAATATATCTTTGGTCTGTTCGTCCTTTTCTTCAGTGGGAGCATGAGCGCAAATAAAGCTGATGTTGAAGAATTTAGCTTTTATTCGAATTACAGCAAGTCTTTCATTCACTGGGGTGAAGCTGGATACCAGATGTTTTAGTCTCCGACTAACTACGAATCCGCAACCAAACTCATGTTTTACGTCATGGCAGCTATAATACAGTGCGTCACCTAAAGGTGTTGTTGTGACGCCTTTCCCGTTCCATCGTATTTCCTGTATGGCAGTAATATCGGCCTTGTACTTTTCAAGTACGTCTGCCAATGCGAAGACTGCACCTTCTCTATAAAGAGGGCGAACATTCCAGGTGCAGATTCGCAGATCATGGTCCTTAAACGTTTGCGGGGTTCGTCAACTTTAGAGGGGTTTGTTTTTCTTTTTTCTTTTGTTTTTTCATAGTAGGCTGTTTTTTCTAGGGGAGGGTTACTAACACGACACCCAAACCCAAGTTTTTAACGTTCTTATGGATGAACGCGCGACACAAGTTAGCTCACTACCTTTAACGGGTGTTAAAGGCAGTTCCCCAGGTGACACCACGGGGAGGTCAGTGTCCACTTGGGATAAAGAGGGACCAAGATAAATCCTGGGCTTTGCCATGTTAAAACCAGTCAGGACCGTTGCTTGGTATCTTCCATCCCCTACGTCACCCGGATGTCAAGGGCTATCTACTGTAAAAGCTTCAGCCTGAGAGGTGCCCCTAAACGACATTTAAATCGAAATTTTGTTCCAATTCCCGAGATTTGCACCTGTCCATAGAACTTTCGAGGCCTTTATCTCGGGGAGTATACATTTCCGGGACAAATGCTATTGACCGTTGGGATCAGGACCACATGTGGTGAAAATGCCGAATTTTTCCGCCTTGTTCCGCTAAAGGAAATTTCCTCATAACAGCTTTGTTCAGGGTTCTTTAAACATCGTTTTAATAAAGTTGATGCCATTCTTAGCGGGCTCAGTCATTCTGGTTGAGGCATAAACGAAACCGTCCGCCCTAGTCAATTACGGTGTTTTGGTACGAAATACAAGTATGTTACTCACATTCTATTGTCACTCCTTCCAATCCCTCTAAGGCTATTTCATCCAAAACAATACGTTGAAAGGATCCTCGATTCAGTGTGGAATCCATTTCATAATTTAAGTTTTAATCCTTGTATTACACTTCTACGAAAACAAAATGACCAATAAAGTGTGATTAAAACAAATTCACAAAACAGTAATGTTTAGAATACCTGTGGAATGAAAGAAAAACAAAAATTCTTCTTCTTAATATTACAAAATATTCACTGTCTATGGTTAGCACACAGTTAGGTATGTATATGAAAGCAGGATGCTATGAAACGTTTATACGTTCGATGTTCTATATAAATTAGAGGGAATTTACACTTGTTATTTATGTGATTATTATTATCCTTAAAAAACTTTGGAATTGTTCCGAACCCGAATGACCTGTCTAAAATAGTACGAAGTCACTTATAGGAAATTTGTTTATAGTTCGTATGCTCATAAATGCGGATTTATCATATATATAGAGCTTAACCCTCCGTTGGACACCTGAGTCTAGCCAGGCCTTTTTCATTTTATTTTGCATTTTAAACTGGGTTAAAATAAAGCTATGGACCTGAGATTTCAGGTAGCTTCATGAAATTTTCTTAGCTTTCCAACGAAAGAAACATGAAGTCAAAAGGATCACCAGAAAAGGAGCTACAAGTATTTTTTGACATAGATATCACATTCGTAACACATGAGTCTGGCCAGACCCCGCCTATTTTTTATTGAAAAATTTCCAAAATTTTTCTAAAAATTGGATCTTTTTCTACATTATTTGACAGAATGAATACCATTTTATGAAATTTATCGCATTTCACCCTACCATGTCTCCAAAATTGCACGTAAAAAGGTCGCAAAAGTAGGAGATGGGTTTGAAATCAGCGTACGTACCACAACCTAAAAAAATCCATTGGAAATATGGTTACACATTTATTTTAGACAATTTTACACATAACTGGACAAATAAAACCCATTACAAAGTCTTTATGCTCTTTTTGTGGAGCGAAATGGTTCAAATATAGGATTCTCCATATGAATTAGAAGAAAATCCTTAGGACATATGCCCTCATTTTCCTATTGATATTATCGTTATTGTACTGCAATAAGCTGTAAAGTTATAAAATAGACCCTATGCATTCAGAGTAATACCCCAAAATAAAATATAGTGCATTAATATTATATATAAATAGGATTTTCGAGCATAGAGACAAGAAAAGTACGAATTTTTACTCCATAGGCATTATGTCCGTTTTTACTAACTTGATAAAATTAATTAAATTTAGTGTTTTTCGGTATGTTTTTTTGACAAATAACGATTATATATGTAAGATTAGGATCCTTAAAACATATTCTACAACATTTTATACGAAAATATTAATTAAGTTTACTAAAAAATTTATATTTATTACATGGGTCTGGCCAGACTCATGTGTTACGAATGTGACAAACAATATCGGTGTCCAACGAAGGGTTAAAGTCACATACCGCAACAAACACGTTATGACTGTTCGGATTGAAGAAAATTTGAAAGGAGCTTGAAACAGATATCTGAAAGTATTTACAAATAAACATATTTCAGGGATATGGCAAAATCCGGGTTAGTATGTAATGTGTGGTTACCTGAGTTTCGAATCATTTCACCACGACGATCTCCAATTTGCATAGGACATCCATGATATCCAATAAGAAAAGTCGATTGCAATTTTTCAACTTACATAACCCTAATTTGTTTACAAAAGACAATTCAAACATACAGATGACAGATGACAAGCAGAGAGAAAAAATATTCGCAGTGCTACGTCATGAAAAGTTTGTGAAAAAGTGAAAATTTTAAGGAAAATATGTTTGATATTTGCACGAAAATTATACAAAAACAAACTGCGCACAGCAAAGAATAAGAAAAATGATAATTCAACGTTTAGCGGGCAATTAAAGAAAATGCAAATTGTGTAAAAGAATTTTGCATATGAAGAAGTGTGATTGCGAACTACTGGCTGAAGTGAACGAAACGCGAACGAAAGTGGTTTAGAATAAAAAAAAAAAAAAAATCATCATACGAAAGAAAAAATTGTTGAACATAAAAACAAAGAAAAAACACACAAAAATTGGTTTTATTAATTCAATTGTTTGGACCACACATCGTTGTTTTTGAAGCAGCTGTTAAAGAAGTGTGAAAAAGAAACAAGTAATCAATATTCCAAGCTGCAATAAAATTGCACAAAAGGCAGCAGTAATAATTTTGGTATCCTCCCCTCCACCTCTAACAAGACAAGGCGAGTTGATTGCAACTTGTCATAAGTAAATTTTATTAACAAAATATTTGGCCGACGAGCAAAGCACATGATGTGGTCGTTCTTTTCGCGCGACTCCTCCAAAGATTTCCCCTATGACATTGGTGAACCAGTGGCAGGTTTTGAAAATCACTCCATATGGACTTTGCACAAAGCCAAACGAAAGGGAACCCAAGAAGAAGTATCGGTATTTGTTTTTGATTTGCGTAGTGGTTCAGATGCTAAATGTGAATTGGCCAAGGCGGCATTGAAACGTCTTAAAACATTGAGACATCCAAGTATTTTGCAATTTTTGGATTCGCTGGAGACAGATAAATTGTTGTATGTAGCAACGGAATATGTTGAACCATTGGGTTTACATATAGCCAAATTGTCAGCAGATGGTCCACAAAAGGATTTATATTTAGCATGGGGTATATTTCAAATAACGGTAAGTGCTTGGAGTTTAATTGTATGTATGTATTTTTATGCGATTTTTTCTATGTAGCGCGCTTTATCCTTTCTCAACAACGATGGAAGTCTAAGACACAACAATGTCTCTGTGTGGTCGGTGTTTGTTAATTCATCGGGAGAATGGAAATTGGGTAGTTTGGAATATGTTTCACCGGCCGATGGCAATCCAATGCCACCCATTAAAGTTCCACCTTCTCTAGAAGTCTATGATCCACCGGAAAAAAATGATCAAACAAAATTAAAGGCAGCTACAAAATGGTAAGGAATGGTTTATAGAACTTATATTGATCGTATATCGGTTTTGTTTCGCAGTTAGGAGATACAAAAAAAAATCAGATTAGGAATATTTAGTAAACCCTTTGATTTTTTTTGCAATGATAGATTTTTTAGCGCTGATTACGGAAAGGAATTATTTGTTGACCAACGCTTCATATACTCCAAAAGGAGTTAAAAATAACATTTTGATATTTGAAATAAAATTTATGAATTCATTTTTTTTATTTTCAGTTCCGCTGATATGTGGGGCTTGGGCTGCCTAGTTTGGGAATCCTTTAATGGACCGTTGCGTTCACGTTCTAATCTCAAAGATATCGATTGTATACCCAAATCACTGCAATCACTGTATTGTGAATTGGTTGGTGCATCTCCCTCAAATCGTCCCAATCCGGCTGATATTATAACGCGTTGTCGTAAACCTGGTGGATTTTTTAAAAATGATTTAGTCGATACACTATTGTTCCTTGAAGAAATACAAATCAAAGATAAAGCTGAGAAGAATCGTTTCTTTTCGGGTCTAACATTACATTTGGACAATTTTCCTGATAATGTGTGCAAGTAAGTCTTCGTAAGACCAACTGTTTCAATGCTACAACTACTGATAAGAGATGAAGTAAACAAAAAATTTCAAATTTAACTTCATGTTTTCTCTTTGTTGTTCTTTTGTAAAGGCACAAAATATTACCACAATTGATAACAGCCTATGAATATGGTGATGCTGGTTCAGCTGTATTGGCGCCAATGTTTAAGGTAAATGTTTTACTTGTATTATTAAAAACTTTAAATTTAATTTAATCCTTTCTATGTTTTAGCTTGGTAAACTTTTGGATGAGGCTGAATATCAAAAACGTATTGTTCCCTGTGTTGTTAAATTATTTGGTTCCACGGACCGTGTAACACGTTCACGTTTACTACAGCAGCTTGAATTGTTTATTGCTCATCTGCAGCCGCAGGTTGTAAATGAACAAATTTTTCCACAGGTTGCTCATGGATTCCTTGATACCAATGCTACCATAAGGGAACAGACTGTAAAAGTAAGACCAATGAATTATGTTTGTTTTTTTTTGTAATGGTCTAACTTTTTTTTCCTTTTTTTAGTCTATCATTCACTTGGCACCAAAATTAAATTACAATAATTTAAATGTGGAAGTATTAAGACATTTTGCACGTCTTCAGGCCCGTGATGATCAGGGTGGAATACGTACAAATACCACCGTTTGCTTGGGCAAAATAGCACCTCATCTACATCCGCAGGTTGGTCAAATATTTTAATTGGAAATTCGAACATTTGAATAAAATGTCTCTCGTTTTCCCTTGTAGGTACGACAGCGTGTTTTAGTATCAGCTTTTATTCGAGCAATGCGCGATCCATTTCCTCCCGCCAGGGTTGCTGGTGTTTTAGCTTTAGCCGCCACCCAACAATACTTCCTGTTAAAGTAAGTGGAATATTACTTTTAAGACAATAATTTTTTAAAGACATCCTTTTATATCTTCCCAAAATATTACAGTGAAGTTGCAAATCGTGTCTTACCTGCATTGTGTTCGCTTACAATTGATCCCGAAAAAAGTGTACGCGATCCAGCCTTTAAAACAATTCGAGGGTTTTTGGGTAAATTGGAAAAAGTTTCTGAAGATCCAAGCCTAAGAGAGACCATGGGTAGGTTTTCATTTCAAAACATTTACATATGGAAATCTAATATAATTATGCATTTTATATTTACAGAGGCTGATGTTCACACAGCAACACCATCAATTGGCAATGCTGCTGCCACATGGGCTGGTTGGGCTGTAACAGCTGTCACATCTAAGTTCTATCGTAGTCAAAGTGATTCCTCAAGACCTAGACCACCACTAACAGGACGAAACTTATCAAAACCTGCATCATTAGGTAAGTAATTTTGAAATTGTTCTTCCATACTACATGAAATCATTTTCAAATATTTTTTAACTGGGGAAGATTTCACCCATTTTAGAAAATAGAAAGCAACATTTTTATAGGTTGAGCCTTTAGGCTACACTTTGATACGATCCAAGTATGTTTGGAAGAAACCTGTTTCTGAAAATTTGCAGACGATTTAGGCCTCTCCGTCCGTTTGTCAACCTATCTGAGTGGTGCGTTCTCGAACGGATCAACCAATTTTTTCCAAACTTTAAACCTCGTAATATTTTATCCATCGGGTCGGGCTCTCTTCCATAAAAGTGCCAATTTTTTCGCACGGAGTAAACAAAATTTCAATCATATCGGGATCGTTTGCAGCGGTTTGACAGACCATTTTCTCGGAAGCAAGACCATACATTCTGAGATAAAGCTTAAAAAAACCCTGCCTGCAGCAACTAAAATGACTGACGATCATAATAAGTTACGAAATGATTATTAGATTGCTATGAAACTATGTATGAAGTTACAGGAAGGTATATCGGAAAAAATCTTCGGGTACCTCTCTTCTAGGAGAGTTTTGAGGTCAACATTTTCGCTTAGGAGCTTAAAAGCTGTTCGAGGATATATTTGAAATTATCATCGAATGCAGTACTCGTGTTTTTTTGTGGGCAAGTTCATGCTTCCTGACATAATGACCAAAGAGTTTTAAAAATCCTTCTGTGGCCAACTAAAAACTTCTGGTGGGCACGATTACCATCGAAGAGAGTTGAAGATGAGCCCCGCAGAGGTGTTTGAGTTTTATGAGCATCACCCACAATGTGTTCTCAGGAACTATTGGAGTTGATGTTGCTTCTAAATTCAGTCACCACTCAGTGAACATCAAAGAGGAATCAATGTCCTCCGAAATCCTGATTAATCTTAAGTATATGAAAGGATAAATTTGAAATGAGAACTTCCTAGCGTCGCTCTTCCGGAGGCAGAGCATCGTGCTTTCTATCTTTAGTCATCCTATTCACAATGCAAACAGAGGTTGTGGGAACGATTTCGGCTATTCTAAATGTCGTAGCTAATTCATCAACTGCATCCGGCCTCGGGGGACTAATTCTATCGATTTCGGTTGATGAAAGTAAAGTAGCGCGAAAATATTTCTCTTTTTCAAGAAGATAACTTTTTCTTGAAGTAGTTCACACTTCTTTCGACAACAGTCTGAAAACTATAAAACCTTAAAGGAGTAGCCGAATTTTGCAGTTGTTTGTTTATACTTCATGAAAAAAACCAAAATGTTTGCTCTTATGTGCAGTTTAAGGACTGGAAAGTTCATACCAATGTTGTTTTTTTTAGTAAACGAGGATTGTGGGTTTAATTGCTGTAGCAGCACAGGTTTGATGTTATATATGTCAGTGGAATAATTAGGTCCGTCCTTTCCGATACCTCCTCCACAGAAGCCTACAAATTTAGGTTTACCTCAATTTTAAGGCTGGACTTGGATCGTTTTGAAAATGTATACCAATTAAAGTCTTTGTGGTCCTGACAGATAAAGGTCGGGAAGGTATCGTTGTTGTTCAACTATATATTTTTTTTAAATGTTTCAGCAGTGAAGATTAATCCTGGTATTTTTACAGTCATAGGGTATATAGAAGTCGATAAAATCGTCTGAATCTATTTTACATGTCTATAATTTATTCTAAACTAACCCCCGTTTCATTCTTCCATTTAGAACAACCATCAAGCAGTAGTTTATCGACAACCACCTCTTCTGTAACGTCCATGACTTCATTGGAACATGAAAGCAATGATACATCCGCATCGGCCTCCGATTATGGCAACAATGATTGGGACAATGAAAATTGGGGTGAAATGGACGTGAGTATTAAATAAATTTAGATTCCCAATTTTACTGTTTTAAACTAAATAAAAATTCTCTTAGACATCACAGGATCCTAGTTCACCAATGGCTGGTTCACCCAATAATGGTCCATTGTCTGTTAATACAGCGTTAGCGGATGTCAGAGATGGTTGGGACAATGAAGAATGGGGAAGTCTAGAGGAAGATCCGGTAAGTAGTTAAACAAGAAACAAGAATTTGTTTCCCAAATTTTTTTGAGGAATATAAACTTGCCTAAAACGACATTTTGTTAATAAACAAATTTCACTTTGACAAATGAATAATGCATGCTTATTTTTCCTTTTCCAAACCCCAAAAATTTCAGGGCGAAGAAGAAGCTCAAGAACAAGAACAACAACAAATGCAATTACGACAATCACCCATACGGCCACATCAACAACAATTGCAACAACACCAATTGAATGAATTAATTGAACCTTTGGCTAAGCTTAACTCCCACAATACATCACCTTCCAAATCAACTCTCGGTTCAACGTCGCTATCCTCTAGTCTACGACCAAGAGATTTATCAGCCAATCTATCATCGGCTAGTAATACAACAACATCGCCTACACCATTCCTCAATTGTAATAACATTAGTCCGCCACAACAGAAATCACCGCATCACATGAATAACTCAACGAATAGTAATGCCAATTGGAATAGCGATTCCTGGGCAGATGGTGAATTTGAACCTATTGACGAACCTTTAACAGGTAAGTTCATTTTTTTGCTAATTTGCAGTTTTCGTATTTTGGGAATGTTTTTTGGGAATGATGTACATGTGTAAATGTAAATTTGCTTTCGTTTATATGCACGTTATATCGCTTTCAGTACATTTTTTACGCATTTTCATAAGTTCACAACTCATTAATTTATTGCATCTTTCCACCTCATCTATCACATCGCTCATTTACTCAAAGAGTGACACTTGAAAAGATATTACACAAAAATTAAACTAACTAATTGGCATGATTTGAAATGTTTTTTTAGTGCTTCATAAATTCTAAAAACGTTTGCGTTGAATTATGCGAAACTCCTAGTAAATGAGCTGTAACTCGTCGAGTTTTAGAGATATCAGCATGAAAATTTGACACAAGATGAAGTAGAAGTCGCAGAAAAAATAGAAATTGCTAACTCAGAAAAAGCATTATTTGAGTTATGTCACTCATTGAGTAAATGAGCGATATGTTAATATGGGTTATTATTTCCCTAACAGTTATTTGTTAGATCAAAGGAGACATTTCTACATTATTGCCTGAATATCTAACGGTTATGATCGGTTAGGGGGAAGATATTTTGAGTGATGTGTCTTTTGAGTTAAATGATTGAAGGAATTTTCTGGTTATTGCTATGGAGATTAAACCTTTTATAAACAAAATTTGGATTACTATTACGGTTACTTTAAACGTTACATAAAAGGCTTGCTAAAAATGGCGCAGAGAAACAAAAACAGAGTGTAATTTGTACAATAAATCCCAGCAACATTTTTAATGAAATTTGCAAATCTTGGAGTAGTTATTTCACATCTTCATCCGAATATCCGAATGATAAGGATCATAACTTCTTAAAGTCGTCGTATGAAGTAATTTAAAAATCGCAAAAGTATTCGGTAAGCTCTTGATGGAAGACTAGCAAATACCCGCTACTTCGTATGCGGAAAGGGCATAAAATATATATGAACTCTGTTCTGTTGTATTAAAACCTATTTTAAATACCAACATTTAATCGATTTAATTCCAAAAAAACATATCTGCCGTATCGCACCGCTACACAGCTACCATATTTTTTATTTCGGAATTCCAAAACTACGACCTCATATCACAGACATACACCAACCGCGACTCATATTGCAAATTTCAGACTTGACTTCTGGTTTTACTCCTTCACTTACACAGCATTCCCTCCCAATACGAATTTCCAAACACTAAACTTTCTCTCACCCCTTCACAACAACAATAACGCACATTCACAATTCAAGGTTCTAGCTTCAGCGGTTTCGCCAAGAACCCGAATAGGTTCGTAAAATTTTCGAAATATATCCCCATATAACGGTACCCCACGACTTACTGTTTTTTAAAAATAGAACAAATCTATACTGTCCAATTTTCTTTACATTTGGATCTTGAATACTCAGAGGATATAAAAGCTTTATTTAAAAAATGTCTACTTCAATCCACTTTTATTAGAAGAGGTATTTTGAAGACTTAGAGCATTTTGAAGATTTTATGCACATTTTCCAACTGAACTCCGAACTTTATCTCCAAGTTCAGAGTGATCTTCATAACAAATATTTTTCCATTTCGTATTTTTTGTCCAAATTATATAATCCAAGCTTTGTTCCTACACCCAACACCAAATTTAGTACCATTTAGTACTTTTCGTTCACCTATAGTAGGTATTTCTCACTTTAACCGTTTACACAATACCAAAATGGTTTTGGTAACAACATGTTACCAAACTTTTCGTACACATAATTAAAGGTTTCAAAGCTTACTTCCTTATACTCAACATATATCCCGACCGCAATTCACTTTTCCAGCTTTATATGTTCCGCTGAAAGCAATTATATTACTATTTAATACTTTTTGTATAAATAAGTGCGAATTTTAAAAACTTCATCCCTACCTACTCTAAACAACAATTGCTAATCTAATACCGAATTTCAAATTTAAAAATTCCACCCCTTTACAAAATCACAAATTGTACAAAATTCTGTACCATATAGCAAATACCAAAAGGTACCAAATTTTGTACCATTTGCCACTTATCGTACACGGCTTTCCAAAAACAACTTGCATAACTCACTTCTTTCGTTCACCTAAATCCAAATTATAGCCAATCCGAATTTCCAAAGTAACAGCAATCCTACACTCCAACAGTAATCTGTTCACGCAAATACAAATTGTATCGAATTTAGTACCATTTAGTACTGCTTCGTGCACACTAGTATGATTTTCTAAAGTTACCTCCATATCTCAATTCTAATTCTAACAGTAATCTTAATTCCAAGTTTCACTCACTACCATTTAGGACTTTTCGACCTTTGGTACACCTTTCTTACTCTTTATCAGTGACCCTTATTCCAAATTTCAGCACTATTCGTTAATTCAAATCCAAATTGTACTATATTTACTACTTTTCGTACACCTTTAGTTCGAATTTCCAAAAACCTGTCTCTCCATCAGTCACCCTTATTCAAAATTCCAAGATTCCTGTCCTATCCGTTCACCCAAAACCAAATTGTACTAAATTTAGTACCATTTAGTACTTTTCGTACCCTAATAGGTAGACTTTACAAAAACCTTTGATTGTTACTTTTCATCACTGACCTTCATTCCAAATTTCAGTATTCCAGCTCTATCCGTTCACCCAAATCCAAATTGTACTAAATTTAGTACAATTTAGTACTTTTCGTACCCTTATAGTTCGAATTTCCAAAAACCTTTCAACGTTATTCTTCATCATCGACTCTCATTTCAAAGTTCAGGATTCCATCTCTATCCGTTCACCCAAATCCAAATTGTACTAAATTTAGTACCATTTAGTACTTTTCGTACCCTTATAGTTCGAATTTCCAAAAACCTTTCAACGTTATTCTTCATCATCGACTCTCATTTCAAATTTCAGGATTCCATCTCTATCCGTTTACCGAAATCCAAATTGTACTAAATTTAGTACTATTTAGTACTTTTCGTACCCTTATAGTTCGAATTTCCAAAAACCTTTCATCGTTATTCTTCATCAGCGACTCTCATTTCAAATTTCAGGATTCCACCTCTATCCATTCACCCAAATCCAAACTGTACTAAATTTAGTACTTTTCGTGCACATACAGTTCGAAAAACTTTTCTTTGTTGCTCTCCACCAGTGACCCTCATTCAAAAGTTCAGGATTCCAGCTCTATCCGTTCACCCGAATTAAAATTGTACAAAATTTAGTACTTTTGTTAATCTCCATCAGTGAACCCTCATTCCAAATTTCAGGATTCCAGCTCAATCCGTTCACCCAAATCCAAATTGTACTAAATTTAGTACCATTTACTACTTTTCGTACCCTAATAGGTAGACTTTACAAAAACCTTTGATTGCTACTTTTCATCAGTGACCTTCATTCCAAATTTCAGTATTCCAGCTCTATCCGTTCACCCAAATCCAAATTGTACTAAATTTAGTACCATTTAGTACTTTTCGTACCCTTATAGTTCGAATTTCCAAAAACCTTTCAACGTTGTTCTTCATCATCGACTCTCATTTCAAATTTCAGGATTCCATCTCTATCCGTTTACCGAAATTCAAATTGTACTAAATTTAGTACTATTTAGTACTTTTCGTACCCTTATAGTTCGAATTTCCAAAAACCTTTCAACGTTGTTCTTCATCAGCTACTCTCATTTCAAATTTCAGGATTCCACCTCTATCCATTCACCCAAATCCAAATTGTACTAAATTTAGTACTTTTCGTGCACATACAGTTCGAAAAACTTTTCTTTGTTGCTCTCCACCAGTGAGCCTCATTCAAAAGTTCAGGATTCCAGCTCTATCCGTTCACCCGAATCCAAATTGTACTAAATTTAGTACCATTTAGTACTTTTGTTAATCTCCATCAGTGAACCCTCGTTCCAAATTTCAGGATTCCAGCTCAATCCGTTCACTTAAATCCAAATTGTACTAAATTTAGTACCATTTAGTACTTTTCGTACCCTTATAGTTCGAATTTCCAAAAACCTTTCATCGCTTCTCTCCATCAGTGACCCTCATTCCAAATTTCAAGATTCTAGCTCTATCCGTTCACCTAAATCCAAATAGTACTAAATTGAGTACCATTTAGTACTTTTCGTACACTAATAGGAAGAATTTCCAAAAACCTTTTTTTGTTACTCTCCATTAGTAACTCCATTTCAAATTTCAGGATTCCAGCTCTATCCGTTCACCCAAGTCCAAATTGTACTAAATTTAGTACCATTTAGTACTTTTCGTACCCTTATAGTTCGAATTTCTAAAAACCTTTCAACGTTATTCTTCATCAGCGACTCTCATATCAAATTTCAGGATTCCATCTCTATCCGTTTACCGAAATCCAAATTGTACTAAATTTAGTACCATTTAGTACTTTTCGTACCCTTATAGTTCGAATTTCCAAAAAAATTTCATCATTACTCTTCATCAGTGACCTTCATTCCAAATTTCAGGATTCCTGCTCTATCTGTTCACCCAAATCTCAATTGTACTAAAGTTAGTACCCTTTTGTACTTTTCGTACATTTATAGTTCGAATTCCCAAAAACCCTTTGGTACATCTTTATAGCTCTCCATCAGTTACCCTCATTCCAAATTTCAGAATTCTAGCTCTTACCGTTTGCCTAATACAAAGGGTTCCATATTTAGTACCTTTTAGTACTTTTCGTTCACTTCTAGGTCGAATTTCCAAAAACCCAGCCTTATCTCACACCTACACCCAAAATTTCAACTTTCTAGCTTCAGCGGTTTCGTCTGGGCGCTGATGAATCAGTCAGTCAATCAGTCAGTCAGTCACTCACCTCATTACTCTTTTATATATATAGATGATCGTTTTGCCGTAAGTGGATTTTTTGAGACTACTGGGAACAAAATCACGTGAAGTATGTACTTTTCGAACAACAAATATTTTACGGTTTTAATCGATATTTAGCAAATATTTAAAACCCACGAACAACACTTGCTTAGAAAAAACTCTCCATTTTAATTTTCTAGGAATCTTTTCTTAGATGACGGATTCTTTTATTTGACCTGAATGTCCGGGTAAAAAAAGGAAAACGGATTAGACAGGGTTCTACTGAACTGATTTCTACCTCAGATAAGAAAATCGAATCTTAGAAAAAGTATAGAATTAAGAAAAAAGTAGAAGGCATGAAAATTGTTTTATGGGTTGTTATGATTCTAAGGCGAATGTCTCTGGATTTAGGGAAGATATTGCACCGTATAGAAACATTTAGGAAAGGATGAAGTGCAATGTATAATTTGGCAAATATCTATTGTGATCCCCAATAATACCCCCTTTTTTGGCTTTCTATGGGTTTAAAAAAAAAACTCGCTTCAGGATTCCGTATTTCGAATCTTAGCCTGTATCAACTGTATAACGTTCCCTTTCCGAAAGTTCTAAAAATACTAATGCCAGGAGAAAATTTAAGGCTATAATTTGGCAAATATTGTGATCCCCTATAATAGGCCCCCTTTTCCGGCTTTTTGAGGGTATTAAAAAAAACAGAAATCGGTTCAGGATTCCGGCTTTTCGAAACTTAGCCTATGCCGCTTCTATTAAAACTGTGTAATTTCCCGAAAGATTGAAGCGGATTTGTCAATGGAAAAGAGGACTTAGTTTGGTGGGCCAATTTAACAAATGCAACCTGTCATGTAGTCTAAGTTCATATGCTGGGTATGTAAAGGATTTTTTTGTTATTAAGGCTATAAAAACTTCCGGTTAAAATAACAAGCGAAAATACACACAAACTTATGATAGCGATCGTGGTCCAAAGTTGAGAACCTTGCACACTGGATGTCCGGGTTCGATTCAAAGGCAAAATCAAATTGTCAGCGGTGGCAAAAATACCTCTCACTGAAATGTTGGCGACTCTCCGTTCGGACTCGGCTAGGTCCAATATCATTGAGCTAATCCCTTCGAAAAGTTTGTGGAATATGTATGTTTTTTTCTAGACATAGATTATATCAGTCCAGGTACCCCCCACAAAAAGTATCAACATTTTTCGCAGAAATGCAGCTTAAGAGCATGTCTTGGCGCGATTCGTATATTTTTTGCAGCAGGTTGTCTACGTGACCCCTATTACGACGGTATAAGTTTTTTTGGGCGAGGTCACACTTCCAGAGATAATGACCCTAGAACCCTGTCACCACGAACTTAAATGACTTAAGAAGCCCTATAACTTTAGAATGGTGGAGCACCTTGTTATCCTGCTTAAAAATATATATTGTACTTTGCGCGCATAATTGTCCAAAAGCTCTAAAACCAAACCAAAATAGCTGGTATGCATGATAGTTATCATAATTATCAAAGTGACCGGCATTGCTCCAACCTTTGTACATCGTAATATTTTTCGAAAACCTAAATACAAATCGACAACATTGACAACTCCTTGGGGCACCTCCCTCACAAAAGTACAAACGTTTTGCTTAAGTCCAGTTTAAGGACATGTCTCGGATCGTTCTGAAATTGTTTTGTATCTGGTTATCTTTGCAGTCCCTATTACGATGGTACAACATTTTTATCCATACTACCAAGATAATGGGTCAAAAGCTCTAAAAAACGCTGTCTGTACTAACTGGAAGGACTAATGAGCACGATAATTAGCAGCGGAATCCTATGCAAATGCATATATGGTTAGGATGGTCGTAGAGAAAATCTGATTAGACAGAAACTCGTTTTATCACAAAATAAAACGAATTAGGCCCAGACATTTTTTTGCATATCGTGCATATTTTTACATATTTACATAAAATGAGCAAAGGCAAAATTATATACAAGGATTTGTGGTCTAAAAATCCCACCGAAATGGCTGAAATGTGGTATTAAGTCTTCCTTGGAGGTATAAAACTTTCGACCTGAAATTTGTCGGTTTAGGTTCAGGCCTTCATATAGCCCCCATAGAACGATACCTCCGGATTTTCGGTATTTTGAAGGTTAAGTCTGTGGTTATACATTTCTCTATTTCATTGACTTGTCTCAAAAGAATATTAAACAGAAAAATTGTACATACAAACATTTTTGTACCTATTATTGAAATATTTATTGCATAAGAAAATATGCCCAGTCCCAAAATTTAACATGAATCGGACCAAAAATAGGGGCTGCATTAAATACCGCTGTCTAACGATAAGTTACGTATTGATTTCCTGCAGGTAGTCTTTTTTATTCAGATGACAAGCATTATTATGTGAGCAAGTCCATGCTTTCCAAAAGCTCTAAAAAATCCTACGTGGAGTAACTGACGTTGGTTCAACCTTTGAATTGTTCGTTGAATTTTTCGTTGCTGAGTATTTCAGGCCTTATAAAACATCGAGGATAGCTTTATTAAATGTCCAGGCTACCAGTGGTGAATGAAAATGATATTCGAAACTGTCCGTTCAAATTAAATGCATTTTATACCACCTGTCAAGGAAAATGTTCAGCCATAGGCCAACCCACGCGTTCATCTACGATCACGTTTAAACATATTCTGTCTTTACGTTAAAGATTCGTGATTTCTGTACCCATAAATTGTTTTAGGCTGTTCTTAAATAACACCTAAGATCTGCTAGAGTTGATAGCAATCCATTATTTGCTCGTTTATTGGAGCAGAGGAGCTACAAAGGGTAATATTCCTTACAGGATCTCCCATTTTTTTGATCTAAAATCATAAAAATATTACCTTTTTTCGACGGATTTTTGATGTTTTCTTATTTTTGATGATAGTTTAGCACATTTTCTTCACAATCACAAATATTATTGATATTTGCAATATATTGGAGGTCTTTATGGGGCATTATCTTTGATTCTGGGTCCATATGGGTTTTCAGCCCCATTAACTCTAGAAGGGGAATTACAATTTTAATTTTTGGTGCAGGTTCATTCAGCAAAATAATGTTAGGAAGGAAAACTAAAGTTGTTTGGCGGTCAAGTTTAAATTTGCTTAAGAAATTGTCTTATTTACTTAAAGTGGCTCTATTATTTCGCACAGCTCTTTACAGGCTCTGCCCTGCCTAATACAAGGTCAACCCCCAAATTGGACAAATGTTGACTGAATTTTATTTATGGGCCATAAAACACATTTCAGAAGTTATTTAGAAACGTTTAATGCGTTGTAACTTCAGTGACTCTATTATTGGCCCAAAAGTTTGAAAAAATCCTTCGGTGATCAATTAAAATAAATGATTGACACGATAAGTATCAAAACAAATGGCTCGCCAATTAGATCCAGTCCCAAGACTATGTTGATACATTCCTTTCGATTCTACCTTCGCAAAAGTTCAACACTTTTGCGCTTTAATCCAGTTGAAGAGCATCTCTCGGATCGTGTTGAATTTTCAATAAGGGATAGTCAATGTGATATTGACTACAACATAATATTTTTTGCAATACATCCCAAGATATGAGTCTCGAAATGTCCCAACATTAAGCGCCACACCCTTTTATTTAAATGTTAGTAGTCTTTGTTACAACTCTATAATTTTTTTATTCTTCACACTTGCATCGATAATGATCCGAACATACCAAAAACCCCGTTCAAGTGGTATTCGTACAACATAAGAGTAATTATGTTTTTGGTTTGGACTGTGTTGATTGGATCTGTCAGTGGAATAATTAGGGTCACTTGTTATGTTACTTATCCCTCAAACGTCTACAAATGTTCCATGGAAAATTCTTTTGTCGCAGAGGACAATACTACTTATTTTTATACCCTATACCACTATGCCACCGTGGTGCAATGTTATGCACACCCGCCTTGCACGCAGAAGGTCGTGGGTTCGTTTCCCCGGCTAGGCAACATCAAATTTTTAAAATAGCCCTCAGTAATGTTGGCGACCTTTCCTGAGTATTTCAGCCATGTAAAACTTCTCTACAAGTGGTGTCTTAGGACACGCCGTTCGGACTCGTCAATAAACTGTAGGTCCCATATCATTGAGCTAATATGAATCGGGGTGCACTCATTGATATGAGAGAAGTCTCCCTTGTCTCGCCTGGGATGTTTGTGGGACAATTATAAATATACCACTATGTGGGGAGGGTATTATAAGTTGGTCTTGGCCAAAGAGTTTGTAACGTATCGAAATAATGGTCGTAGACACATACATTTATGCACCAAAATGAATGTCTCGACGAGCTGGGTCGATCTGTCTATGTGCGGCCGTCCGTCCGTCTGTCCATCTAAACCTTGTTATCACGCTACAGGTCGAAATTTTGATTGGATCGTCACCCAATTTTGGGTGTTGATGAGGGTTCCGGAGGAGGAGAAGCCTATTGATTTTGGAGGTGGTCGGATAATGTTTAGGGACTAGGAATGGACAAACAATTTATTTGGAGAAAAAGTCAACGTATTTTTCCACAACGAATATCTCAGCTTCTATAAGGGTATAACAATAAGGGTATGAAAATGAAAGTAAAAAATATTACCTTTCTAACGATGTAAAGTAGGTTTTCGTAGGTGGTCAAACAACGAAGATATCACCATAGTTGCAAATAAAACCCAACTTTTCATTTTTGCGATTTTAATTATAATGACGAATATCACAACTTTGGGACCTTCCAAAAGCAAAGCCTGACTTTGAAAGTAGAAAATCCCATCTTTACAATCATGCAAAGTAGGTTGGCGTAGGTGGCCAAATAACGGAGATATCGCAATAGTCGGTAATACATCCCACTTTTCCATTTTTTAATCACGCTACAGGCCGCAATTTTAATCGGATCGTCACCAAATTATGGTGGTTAATGGGGGTCCCTGAGGGGAAGAAGACTACTGATTTTGGTGGTGGCCGGATAATATTCAGGGTTCGGAATGGGCAAAAAACTTATATGATGAACATTAAACGTTTTATTAATATGCGAATATGTATCTACGCTTCTAGTAGGCGTATTCCAAAAGGAAAGCCCGTCAATGGAAGAAGATAAGATTTGCCTTACATTGTTGCAAAGTTGGGCGTAGGTGTTCAAACAACGGAGATATCGCAAACGTCGGTAATGCATCCCATTTTTGTATTTTTTGTAATCACGCTACAGGTCGCAATTTTAATAGGAACGTCACGAAATTTTTGTGGTTAATAGGGCTCCAAGAGAGGAAGGAAGAAGCATATTGAGTGATGTTCGGATAATATTTAGGAGTCGGAATGGGCAAAAAACTTATGTGGACAAAAATTTATAGTTTTATTCTAATGCGAATATCTCCGTTTTAAGCAGTCGTATTCCAAAAGGAAAGCCCGTCAATGGATGAGGATGTTCGGATAATATTCAGGAGTCGGAATGGGAAAAAAACTTATGTGGACAAAAATTTAAAGTTTTATTCTTATCCAAGGAGAGAAATTTATACAAAATGTGGCATTTATGGTAAAATATCACAGTTATTGCAAAAGGTGCTAAGCAATCACAATTT
The DNA here is from genome assembly GCF_047663935.1 of Musca autumnalis. Classification (NCBI taxonomy): domain Eukaryota; kingdom Metazoa; phylum Arthropoda; class Insecta; order Diptera; family Muscidae; genus Musca; species Musca autumnalis. Next base: position 254,181,479 of record NW_027411644.1, read on the forward strand.
TAATATTTTGAAATTTTTTACTTTAATGACAAATACCTCTGCTTCTATTTGGTGTATTAAAGACATGTAAAGTGCTAATCAAGAAGACCAGCAAAGCTTTCAATCAGTACCAATTAGATGTCGACAGTCAAATATAAAATTAATTATTAGTTATTTTGCTTCAGTTCGCCCTAAGTCATTTCGTATAAAAGCCTGATAGGTTAAAACTTTAGTATTTCCCTAAAAGAAATGTTTACGAGTGAAAAGCTTATGCACAGGGGTAGTGGTGTAGGTGTAGGCGGCCCTGTCCCGTCTATAGTCTTTGCTCACTTGTTTAAAATTACGCATCTGTTGATAGTAAATGTAGGGCTTACCACTTCTGTTATTTTTATTTTTTTTTTTTTGGTGCAGTCATAGGCTGAGGTTATTTCCTAAGAATTTTATATTCATATTTATACTATAAATTAAATTACATACATACACTGCAATCAAATCTAATAAAATGTGTTTGGAGGAAGTAAAATCTTTGCAAAAACTACAGATTTTGTGTTTTAGTTTTGTCATAAAATGTAATTAACACAAATGTATAACAATCTTAACTAAAAATCATTAGCATGTCATCAAAGATCTATCACTCTCATTTCACCATGTACCTATTTATTGCTTCACTTCAATTAGTACGCTTATATTGTAACTATATAACTGCATCTGTGTTTGTAATTAACAATTATTGTGTACTATATTGTTCAAAATTGTTTTATTAAAAATCTGTGTATGAATATACCCCACCCCCTTCAACAATTGAATTAAAATCAAATTTTAGGCAATCCCAAACTTGATGAAGCTCGAAGAAAACGTGAAGAAAAGAAATTACAACGTCAGCGTGAACTAGAGGCGAGACGTGCACAACGCAACAGTGGTCCAATGAAATTGGGCGCTAAAAAGCTTTAAAATACCGACACAACTTCAATGCCCTTGCTAATGTTGTTGACAATTGACTGGAACCTACGACGATTCGATAATTTCCGTTTTATTTAATTTCTCACACAAAGGAAGTGGAATTTCAGTTTTATGTGCATTTTTTTCTTTTACCTACCGTTTTGTTCTCTTTGTAAGTGCGTGTAATATACACACAAACTATACTATTAATATTATATATATATATATAAAACGTATATAAAAAATATTTGTTGTCATTTTTATTTTTCATTTCTAACTTAAGATTTAAAAAATGCAAAAATAACGATTTTTTAGACTAATTATGCAATATTTAATAGATAAATAATATTAAAGAAATCCTCTGAAAAATAAAAATGCATGCCCTAAAATAAAGAGAAAAAAACTTATACACATTATTAGAAATTTAAAAATAATACTTTAAGCATTCAATGCAATTTAATTATTTGATGAAACCAACCAAGGCAACATTTGTGTAATTATCGCCATTAATTTTTCGATTTTTCCTCCATTTTTTATAAATAGTTTATTTTTTTTATATACATAGTACCCAGAAAAAAAGAAGGAAAACATATTTGCCAAAAATAATATTTTTAGGCATCACTCAAAATCCATAAAATAGAAAAACGCTGAAAATTGTATTAAAGATAAATTATCAAAATTGTAAATTAAAAAAAAATATTCCAATTATCATTAGTTTTAAAATAAGCAAAAAATATTTTTTGTTAATAAAGAATCTTATATATATTTTCTTGTTCTTTTTTATTCAAATTTTAAAATTTTTAAAGAAAGATTTTAAAAAGTTTTGTTTTTTCATTTTTTATTATTTTCATAGTATGTTAAAAATGTATCTCCTGTTTTTGATTATATTTTTTACAATTTAGGTTTGTTACCTTAACGCCGTAAGCGCCGCCGCACAGTCATTCAGAAATCGATTTTCCTGGCCAAAATCCCCATTTTTTTGTCACCGATTGTTAATTTTTAAATGGGATTCGATAGAAAACATATTGAAACTTACTTAGATGACTTTTATATTAAACAGAACGTCTTGTTCCATAAGCCGAACTAAGAACAGATTTCCAAACGCACCGATCTTTTGCTTTACCTCTTCTTTCTATCGGAGTTGGCCTTCCCTTGGGGCGTATACCGTCGAGTGGCTCGTATTCAAATGCCTTTTTGGCGGGGGGCATCTTTATCCATCCTGCTGGTATGGCCAAGCCAACGCAATCGTTGTAGTTCGATACGTTTTACTATGTATATCGATGTCGGTCGGCTGGTATAGCTCGTGGTTCATACGACGTCCGTATTCACCATCAACGCATATTGGTCCATAAATCTTTCGAAGATTTTTTCTCTCAAACACACCAAGTTCTGTCTCATCTGCTTTTGCAAGAACCCATGATCCACACATAATTAGTATCAGTGTCTGGTAGAGCGTAAGTTTTGTTTGACGAGAGGTGGTTTTACTTTTAAACTGTTTACTTAGACCAAAGTAGCATCTGTTGGCCAATATTATTCTTCTTTTGATTTCAAAACTGATGTTGTTCGTATTTTTTATGGCGGTGCCGAGGTAAATAAAGTCATTTACTACCTCAAAATTGTAGTTCTGAACATCAACAGTTGGTCCGAGTCTATTGGACGTCTTGCGTGTTGATACCATAAACTTTGTCTTATCGCCGTTGACTGCCAGACCCACATTGGCAGACTCTTTTTTCAATTTTCGCATCGAGTTGATCTAACTATTATATCAATATCGTCTGCGTAGGCCTATAATATTTAGAGTTGTGTCATTCATGAACGAACCGGTTCCAAGGAACGATTCCGTGAAAAGAACGAACGGATCCGTATCTACCACATTCGTTTATGTCGTTCATTTAGATCCCTGCTGGCCAAGACATTGCTGCTTACACAATTATAGAGTTGTGTCGTTCATGAACGAACCGGTTCCAAGGAACGATTTCGTGAGAAGAACGAACGGATCTGTATCTACCACATTCGTTTATGTCGTTCATTTAGATCCCTGATGGCCAGGACATTGATGCTTACAAAATTAGCAGCAGAACCACAATAATTAGTTTTGCACACAAAATTGCGTTAGCGCAAGCATCACACACAACACAATCAATGAATGATTCGTTCAATAGGTCATATCGTTCAGTAGCTCATGTCGTTCAGTAGATCATTTTGTTCATTTCGTTATTTTAGCTTCTTTGGTTCTTTTTGCTTCTTTGGTTCATATTCAAATCACCACCACCACTTTCAGAAAACAACCACCATTTTGGCGCACAAACAAACTCACACAAGCTGCTTTAACGCAAGCATCACAAACTGACACACACAAAAAATCAACGTAGAGAAGAGGAACCGTGAACGACATTCAAAAGAAAATTATGGACAAATATGTTTTATTGAATGAAAAAGAGCCAACGAACGAAGTGAACGACCCGGATCTTTTTGGTGAACGGAATGAAAAAGATTGATCCGCTCAATGAACGAGATTGCCCAACACTAATAATATTATATCCTTATTGTATATAGTTCTATTTTTATCTCTATCGGCATATACATTCGCTTCTCGTATGACCTTTTCCAATAGAATGTTAAAAAGGTCACATGATAGGCTGTCCCCTTGCCTAAAACCTCGTTTTCTTTCAAAAAGTTTCGAGAGGTTTTTTCCTACTTCAGCAGCTGATCTTGTATTAGCCAATGTCATCCTGCATAATCTTATAAGTTTTGCAGGGATACCAAACTCAGACATGGCTTGAAACACCTTTGATCGAATTGGGCTGTCGAAGGCGGCCTTATAGTCGACGAACAGGTGGTATGTGTCGATCTGTCTTTCGTGGGTCTTCTCCAGTATTTGGCGCAGAGTGAAGATTTGGTCAATTATCGATTTACCAGGTCTAAAACCGCATTGGTATAACCCGATTATGTTATTGACCATGGGTTTTAAACGTTCACACAGTACACTCGACATCACTTTGTATGCGATTGGGAGCAGACTTATGCCTCTGTAGTTTGTGCACGCAGTCCTGTCTGCTTTCTTGCGTACGGGACATAGGAGGCTGAGGTTCCAATCGTTGGGTATGCTCCCTTCCTGCCAAATTTCGGTAATTAACTGATGCATACTCCTTATCAGTATTTCGACACCGGTCTTGAACAGTTCGGCGGGCAGCCCATCAGCTCCTGCTGCTTTATTGTTTTTCAGCGGATTAATTGCTGTCATGACCTCGCTTTGGCTAGGTGGAAGGCATTAAACGTCGTCGTTTGCGATTGGTTCTGGTGTATCTTCATCGCCGCCAATATTCGATACTAAGAGCTTCATGAAATGCTCCTTCCAGATCCTCAGTACGCTATCTGTATCAGTTACCAGATTCCCTTCATGATCACGCTCACGTTTTTCTTGCTCTTTCTTTTTTCTTCTGAAAATACGCTTCTCCTCTCTCCTCACCTCCCGATATTTTTCTTTTGCGCTACGTGTTGCTACTGAATGCAGTGTTGCTCTGTATGTCGCGTTCTTTTCTTCAGTAGTCTTACGGCACTCCTGATCGTACCATAGACTTTTTGGTGGTGGTTTTTGGTACCCAAGCTCAGATTTTGCGGCAGTTTGAAGTGAGTGGGCTATTCTTTGCCACTGCGCTTCCACATTATCGGGACAAGCAGTGCCGTCTTCCAGCATGTGAGTCAGTTGAGCGGAATAGGCTTGTGCTATCTGTTGTGTTTGCAGCTTCTCGACATCCAGCTTCCGTCCTGTGTTAGATCGCATTTTTGCCGCAACATTAAGCCGAGTGCGTACCTTTGCTGCTACAACGAAATGGTCCGAATCGATGTTCGCTCCTCGAATCGATCGGACATCTAACTCACTGGACGAGTGTCTTCCGTTTATCATAACATGATCAATCTGGTTTCTTGTTTTCCCATCTGGGGATATCCACGTGGCCTTGTGTATGTTGAGGTGTTGGAATCTGGTACTGCTCACTACAATGTTTTTGTTGCCGCAAAATCGATCAGCCTCATTCCGTTGTCGGATGTTACTTCATGAAGGCTGAACTTTCCGGTCGTGGGACCAAAGATATTTTCTCTCCCAATTTTAGCATGAAAATCTCCTAGAACAATCTTAATGTCATGGCCAGGGCAGCGGTCATATGCTCTCCCTAGGCGCTCGTAGAATATATCCTTGGTCTGTTCATCTTTTTCTTCGGTTGGGGCATGGGCGCAGATGAGACTGATGTTAAAAAACGTTGCTTTTATACGGATTGTGGCAATTCTCTCATCAACCGGAGTGTAGCTGGAGACGAGATTTTTAAGCCTCCTATTTACCATAAATCCATCCAACACCTAGCTCATGTTTCGTTTCATGGCAGCTATAGTACAGTGCGTAGTCGTTTGTTATTTTTATGTCTGCCCGGTTCCATCGCACTTCCTGTAAGGCGATAATATCAGCTTTGTACTTGCCAAGTACATCCGCCAGTGCGCAAACAGCACCTGATCTATAGAGAGTCCTGACATTCCAGGTGCAGATTCGCAGATCATGGTCCTTAAAACGTTTGCGGGGTTCGTCAACTTTAGAGGGGTTTGTTTTTCTTCTGTTGCTTTGTTTTTTCATAGTATTATTTTGTAGTATTTGAGGGGGTAGTATTTTGAGGGGGTGAGTTACTAACCCAACGCCCAACCCAAGTTTTTAGCGTTCACATCTTAGCTCACTACCATTGACGGATGTAAAAGGCAGCTCCCCAGGTGACACATCGGGGAGGTCAGTGTCCACTTGAGATGAACGAGGGACCAAGATAAATCCTGGGCTTTGCCATATTAAAGCCGGTCAAGACCGTTGCTTGGTATCATACATCCCCTACGTCACCCCATATTGAAACTAAGGAAAGCAAAAAAATTAGATCAAAATATTGGAAGGAGTGGACGAATGATTAACATCATAAAAACCAACGTGTGAAATTAAGTATACGCCGTGTTGTCAAAGAAATTACCGGTGTCCATTGAACGAGATAGTGATCCGGATCGTTCAATCGAACGAGATTGCCCAACTCTATCTAGTTCATTGTTTTTTCGTTAGGTAGGTAGGATTGTTGGCTTTAAGTCACCGTAGCGTTTACACGAAGTGAGCTATTTTATTTTTCCACAGGTACTAATTTTTAGTAAAATTCCAAGTTTAGTGGACTAGAACATTTTAGGGAACAAAGTTTCGATGATGTCCGAGAGTGTTCTCTTTCAGCTTATATATTAGGGTTATGACTTTTTTACAACCTCCTATCCCTGTATCATAACGTGATGAGTTTTGCCATAAGATTACATAAAATCTTAATTATAAGGTGATTCGGTGGAAAAAACCTCACGCACAAAATGATTTTAAAATTTGAATTTATCAAAATTATGGAAAATTTTTTGAAGTCACTGAAAACAGATTTATAATTGAAAATAAACTTTAGAGCCGCATGAGATAATTAAAATGACATAAAATGTATTTCTCACTATTTTTCTTCTCACTATTTTTCATCAGGGGCAAGTCCATACTTCCAGAGAAAATAGCCTGAAAGGTGCAAAAAGCCCCTTTGACACCGTGTGTAGTGGATGGAGCTCTAGATAACTCTCGAACGGATCTGCCGATTCGGTCCAAAATTTGGCTTTGGTAATATTTTGTCCAAACATAGTCTAAATTCAAAGATAAGCCATATCGGTCCACTCCTTCAGGTACCTCCCCCACAAAAGTTCAAAAATGTTCGGAAAAATGGTGGGCACGATAACTCTTGAAGGGAGTGACCAATGCAATCCATACTTTGCACATCCTAATATATCTACCAGATATAGATCATGTTTGAATATGGACTGTATTTGTTTACTCCTTTACTTTTAGACGAATCACTTTGATTTTTGTTGAAGCGATTTCCATTCGCTACCTCCATTACGACGGTAAAAGTTTTTTCAGGGGCAAGTCCATATTTCTTAGGAAACAGCCCGAAAGGTGTAAAAATCCCTATGTGGCTGTCGGAGAGCACGATAACTCTCGATCTGTTCAACCGATTTGGTCCAACATTTGGTCTTCGTCATATTATATCCAAACTTAGTTTCATGGGGCAATACCGGTCCACAACATCCGGTACTTCCCCCAATATTAAAAAAATGTCACTAAAATGCTAGGACGATATCACTTGAATGGGGCAACCAATTTGGTCCAAACTTCGGATCTCAAAATATTTTGTCAAAATTTAGTTTAACTTCTAAAATGGCCCATATCGGCCCTGCCTAAGGGTACCTCCCCCACAAAAGTTCAACATGTGTGTCTTAGGGCAGTTAATTCCTAATCCACATTTTTGTCGGCAAGTTCAAATGTCCAAAAAGGCCCACAAAATTCTGAAGAGATCTTAAATACATTCGATCTGTCCGTAGGTGAAAGTTTCACTTCACATTGGACGAGGGTATACATCTGTAGGCAAAGCCGACTGACGCTTTTTTACTTGTTAAATTTTTTTTCCAATTTTTTTAAGTTTTTGTATTTTTGTTGTTTGTTTATTGGGGTTTGACCTTATTTAAATAGTTAAAAGATATGAAAAACTCAAAAACACTCGTATTTTGATGCAAAACGCTTGACCGAATTTGGTCGCTTTTAATGTGTCGGAAAGCTTAAACTGTTATCTGTCAAACAAAAAAAAAAAAAAAAGAATTATGGAAATATCTTTATCCGTTCAAAAATTACATAATTTTGACCAGGAAAAAAACGATTCTGAACCACTGTGAGCCGTTGCCAACAATCAAAGTATCGATTTAGCCATGTCCGTTCGTCTGGTATTGCGCACGGTAAATCTTGAACAAATCAACCTGTTTGATCCAAATTTTACATCCCGTAAAATTTTGTCCGAACATAAAGTAAGTCCGATGATAGGACATATCGGTTCAGTCCTTCGGGTACCTCCCCCACAAAAGTTCAAAATATTCGGTAAAATGTTGCGATCAACAACTCACGAAGGGAAAACTCCATTTGGTCATTACCTTGTTCAACGTCATATTTCCTTCAGACATAGATCGGTTTCGTATGTGGACTATATCGGTCAACAACGGCCCTTATGATGATGGTACAATTTTTTCTGCAGGCAACAAAAGCTACAAAAACCCTGCAACAACTAAATTATCTTCCAAACCTACATCAAATTCCAACAAAGTCTATATCGCACATCACATTCGGGCACCTCCCTCACGAAAGTTAAAAATTGAAGTTTAAGGGCTGTTCGAGGATCCTTTTGAATTTTTTACAGAAGGTACTCCTTGTGGTCATGATTACAACTATAAAATAATGATTTTTGTGGACAAGTCCATGCTTCCTGACATAATGGTTCTAAAAATCCTACCTGGCCAACAAAAATGGATGATGGGCACGGTATCTATCAAAGCTTTCTGTATAAAATATAAACAAAAAATATAAAATATAAGATATAAAAAATAAAATATAAAAAATATATAATATAAAAACAAAAAATATAAAATATAAAAAATAAAATATTAAATAAAAAATAAAAAAATAAAAATATAAAATATAAAACAAAAGATATAAATATAAAACAAAAGATATAAATATAATAAATAAATAAATAAATAAATAAATAAATAAATAAATACATAAATAAATAAATAAATAAATAAATAAATAAATAAATAAATAAATAAATAAATAAATAAATAAATAAATAAATAAATAAATAAATAAATAAATAAATAAATAAATAAATAAATAAATAAATAAATAAATAAATAAATAAATAAATAAATAAATAAATAAATAAATAAATAAATAAATAAATAAATAAATAAATAAATAAATAAATAAATAAATAAATAAATAAATAAATAAATAAATAAATAAATAAATAAATAAATAAATAAATAAATAAATAAATAAATAAATAAATAAATAAATAAATAAATAAATAAATAAATAAATAAATAAATAAATAAATAAATAAATAAATAAATAAATAAATAAATAAATAAATAAATAAATAAATAAATAAATAAATAAATAAATAAATAAATAAATAAATAAATAAATAAATAAATAAATAAATAAATAAATAAATAAATAAATAAATAAATAAATAAATAAATAAATAAATAAATAAATAAATAAATAAATAAATAAATAAATAAATAAATAAATAAATAAATAAATAAATAAATAAATAAATAAATAAATAAATAAATAAATAAATAAATAAATAAATAAATAAATAAATAAATAAATAAATAAATAAATAAATAAATAAATAAATAAATAAATAAATAAATAAATAAATAAATAAATAAATAAATAAATAAATAAATAAATAAATAAATAAATAAATAAATAAATAAATAAATAAATAAATAAATAAATAAATAAATAAATAAATAAATAAATAAATAAATAAATAAATAAATAAATAAATAAATAAATAAATAAATAAATAAATAAATAAATAAATAAATAAATAAATAAATAAATAAATAAATAAATAAATAAATAAATAAATAAATAAATAAATAAATAAATAAATAAATAAATAAATAAATAAATAAATAAATAAATAAATAAATAAATAAATAAATAAATAAATAAATAAATAAATAAATAAATAAATAAATAAATAAATAAATAAATAAATAAATAAATAAATAAATAAATAAATAAATAAATAAATAAATAAATAAATAAATAAATAAATAAATAAATAAATAAATAAATAAATAAATAAATAAATAAATAAATAAATAAATAAATAAATAAATAAATAAATAAATAAATAAATAAATAAATAAATAAATAAATAAATAAATAAATAAATAAATAAATAAATAAATAAATAAATAAATATCCCTCGGAATTATCCGCACGGAAAATAATTTTAAAAAGTGAAATTCTTTTAAAATTAATTTTTTAAAACGTTTGAAACTACTGGAATCACTTATTCGCTTTTTGGACATATATGTGGAAATAAAAAAATTGTGAAATTGGGGAAAGGGCACAAATTCCGCACGGAATTTTTATTCATGATTGCCCTGAATATTATTTAGAATCACAACAATCAGATAATTTTCCTGCATTTCATATTTCGGGTTTTTGTTAGTAATACTTTTTTTAAGAAGTTACTGATTTTAAAATTTTTATTGCGATAAAACCTATTTTTTTTTTCTTTAAATGTTAACGATTGTTTCTGTGAGTTTTTGCCTTTTGTATTATTTCTCCCAACATATTGTAATTTACGAACAAAATTGTACAGAATAGAAGAGAATATAAAAAAAATATTTTTCCAAAAACAAAAATAACTTACCATAAAGCGAAACTAATAGTATTTAATTACAACAAAGAATATCAATAAATTTAACGAAAATATTTTTTATAAAAAAATGCAAAATTTAAGAAAAAAACAAAATTAAACCTAAAAACCTTTTCGAAAAAATAAAAGTTGTTGTCATCGGCAAAAATAATAATAGTAAATAAATTTAACTTAAAACTTGTAAAGCTTTTTTTGTATAAAAAATCGAAACTATATTAAAGAATAATAAAAAAGTAACATTAAATTTATATATAAGAAGAGCACCATTTCCCAATAAGTTGCCTTAATTTCACCCTTTGTTTGTTTTTAAAACCTCTATTATTAATACCGCATTTTTTCTATTCCAAATTTTTTATAAATCTCCAATGCACCAAAAAAGTTTTAAAATAATATCATACATTTTTTTTGATAGAAAGTTCAATTTATTCAACCTATTACAGTTCATAACATTAATAAACATTACATTGCATTTATGTATGGATGTGATATGTGAATTTATATGTACTATATAAAACATGGATTGAGAAGGAAAAAAGAAATTTACTACATTACGAAATGAGCCATCATTAGTCAATGAAAAGCATCTCCACCTTGCCTATAGAAAGAAGGCCATGAGTTCAATCCTTTTCCACTCCGACTATAAATGTTCCCAAACACACTACTTTGAAAAACATTGGCCCATCTACTTTTTCTTCTTTACGGGAAATGAAAATCCATCCTTGGCAGACAGATTTTTGTATACCACTCAGTTTCAAAATTTTCCAGTTTATATGTTTAAGAACAAAATCTATATTCCTTCCTACATAACAAGAACACCACTTGGGCAGAGATTTTTAAACTTTAAGGCCATTTTCGAGGATAGTATAGAGATAATGTGGTCGATTATGAATAGAAACTCAACTGTAGTTGCGTTGCCAGAAGAGAAAATCATGCAAATAAATGGAAATTTTTGTCAAATGTAATCAATATTACTAAATTTGCTGTGGGCAACGCAACTGGAGTTAGGTTGATATCCATAAACGATACCAATACTACCTTCTGTAAATACCTGGTATTGACAACACTTGTACCATAGGTGTATGAAGGTGTGGACAATTGCACAATAACACCAGCTGTTCGAATATGAAAAGTCAAATCCCTTTATAAAAAAATTATTTTTGTTGAAATTCCCCTAAAAACATAAAGAAAATTTTGATATAGCATATTCAAAATTTTACGATACCACTACCTTGGTAATTGTGCCATGGTGTGGACCCTAAACATTGACATTTTGTCGGAAAGCTCGTATCACTAAAACCAAGGTAATGTTTAGAAACCCCCAATTGTTTGGAACTGTTCTAAAGCGCATATTTTGGAGGAGGGACCTGAAGGAATGGGACAAAATAGTTCGTCTTTGGACTTCATCTACGTTTACAAGCCACTTCTTTCGATAGTTTTAATGTCCATTAACCATTTTAGTTGATCACTGAAGAATTTTTTTCGAGAGCTTTACGGCCATTATTTTAGGAAGTATGGACTTGCCGAGGAAAAAATCGCTATAATGGGAACATCAAGGACAACTTTCCGTAAAAAAATTGGAAGCTATACTCGTACAACCCTTAAAACGCACTTAAGCTATTCTATAGTAGACGGGTAATCTAATCTGCAATACACGACCTAAAGGACAATCTACTTTATAGCAGACGACCCAAAGAGCCACCTACTCTATAGTAGCGGACCCAAAGGACCATATTCTCTGTAGTAGACTATAGAATGGGACTCAACCGCAGACGACCCAAAGGGCCTTCTAATCTACAGTAGACGAGCCTAAGTGCCATCTAATCTACAGTAGACGAGCCGAAGCGCCATCAACTCTTTAGTACACGACCAGCAGGTCATCTACTCTTTAGTACACAACCAGCAGGTCATCTACTCTACCATAGACGACCCAAATGGCCATCTACTCTACCATAAACGACCCAAAGGGCCATCTACTCTATAGTAGACAACCCAAAGGATCATCTACTCTATAGTAGACGACACAAAGGGCCATCTACTCTATAGTAGACGACCCAAAGGGCCATCTACTCTATTACAGACGACCCATCTACTCTATTACAGACGACCCATCTACTCTATAGTAGACGACCCAAAGTGGCATCTACTCTATAGTAGACGACCCAAAGGGGCATCTACTCTATAGTAGACGACCCAAAGGGCCATCTACTCTATAGTAGACGACCCAAAGGGCCATCTACTCTATAGTAGACGACCCAAAGGGCCATCTACTCTATAGTAGACGACCCAAAGGGCCATCTACTCTATAGTAGACGACCCAAAGGGCCATCTACTCTATAGTAGACGACCCAAAGGGCCATCTACTCTATAGTAGACGACCCAAAGGGCCATCTACTCTATAGTAGACGACCCAAAGGGCCATCTACTCTATAGTAGACGACCCAATGGACCATCTACCCTATAGTAGACGACCCAATGGGCCATCTACTCTATAGTAGACGACCCAAAGGGCCATCTACTCTATAGTAGACGACCCAATGGACCATCTATCCTATAGTAGACGACCCAATGGACCATCTACTCTGTAGTAGACAACCCAAAGGGCCATATACTCTATAGTAGACGACCCAAAGGGCCATCTACTCTATAGTAGACGACCCAAAGGGCCATATACTCTATAGTAGACGACCCAAAGGACCATCTACTCTCAAAGGGCCATCTACTCTATAGTAGACGACCCAAAGGGCCATCTACTCTATAGTAGACGACCCAAAGGGCCATATACTCTATGTTAGACGATCCAAAGGGCCATCTACTCTATAGTAGACGACCCAAAGGGCCATCTACTCTATAGTAGACGACCCAAAGGGCCATCTACTCTATAGTAGACGACCCAAAGGGCCATCTACTCTATAGTAGACGACCCAAAGGGCCATCTACTCTATAGTAGACGACCCAAAGGGCCATCTACTCTATAGTAGACGACCCAAAGGGCCATCTACTCTATAGTAGACGACCCAAAGGGCCATCTACTCTATAGTAGACGACCCAAAGGGCCATCTACTCTATAGTAGACGACCCAAAGGGCCATCTACTCTATAGTAGACGACCCAAAGGGCCATCTACTCTATAGTAGACGACCCAAAGGGCCATCTACTCTATAGTAGACGACCCATAGGGCCATCTACTCTATAGTAGACGACCCAAAGGGCCATCTACTCTATAGTAGACGACCCAAAGGGCCATCTACTCTATAGTAGACGACCCAAAAGGCCATCTACTCTGTAGTAGACGACCCAAAGGGCCATCTACTCTATAGTAGACGACCCAAAGGGCCATCTACTCTATAGTAGACGACCCAAAGGGCCATCTACTCTATAGTAGACGACCCAAAGGGCCATCTACTCTATAGTAGACGACCCAAAGGGCCATCTACTCTATAGTAGACGACCCAAAGGGCCATCTACTCTATAGTAGACGACCCAAAGGGCCATCTACTCTATAGTAGACGACCCAAAGGGCCATCTACTCTATAGTAGACGACCCAAAGGGCCATCTACTCTATAGTAGACGACCCAAAGGGCCATCTACTCTATAGTAGACGACCCAAAGGGCCATCTACTCTGTAGTAGACGACCCAAAGGGCCATCTACTCTATAGTAGACGACCCAAAGGGCCATCTACTCTGTAGTAGACGACCCAAAGGGCCATCTACTCTATAGTAGACGACCCAAAGAGCCATCTACTCTATAGTAGACGACCCAAAGGACCAACTACTCTATAGTAGACGACCCAAAGGGCCATCTACTCTGTAGTAGACGACCCAAAGGGCCATCTACTCTATAGTAGACGACCCAAAGAGCCATCTACTCTATAGTAGACGACCCAAAGGACCAACTACTCTATAGTAGACGACCCAAAGGGCCATCTACTCTATAGTAGACGACCCAAAGGGCCGTCTACTCTAAAGTAGACGACCCAATGGACTATCTACTCTATAGTAGACGACCCAATGGACCATCTACTCTATAGTAAACGACACAATGGGCCATCTACTCTAAAGTAGACGACCCAATGGGGCATCTACTCTAATGTAGACGACCCAATGGGGCATCTACTCTATAGTAGACGACCCAAAGAGCCATCTACTCTATAGTAGACGACCCAAAGGGCCATCTACTCTATAGTAGACGACCCAAAGGACCGTCTACTCTAAAGTAGACGACCCAATGGACTATCTACTCTATAGTAGACGACCCAAAGGACCATATACTCTATAGTAGACGACCCAAAGAGCCATCTACTCTATAGTAGACGACCCAAAGGGCCATCTACTCTATAGTAGACGACCCAAAGGGCCATCTACTCTATAGTAGACGACCCAAAGGGCCATATACTCTATAGTAGACGACCCAAAGGGCCGTCTACTCTAAAGTAGACGACCCAATGGACTATCTACTCTATAGTAGACGACCCAATGGACCATCTACTCTATAGTAAACGACACAATGGGCCATCTACTCTAAAGTAGACGACCCAATGGGGCATCTACTCTAATGTAGACGACCCAATGGGGCATCTACTCTAATGTAGACGACCCAATGGGGCATCTACTCTAAAGTAGACGACCTAATGGGCCATCTACTCTATAGTAGACGACCCAATGGGCCATCTACTCTATAGTAAACGACCCAATGGGCCGTCTACTCTAAAGTGGACGACCCAATGGACTATCTACTCTATAGTAGACGACCCAAAGGGCCATATACTCTAAAGTAGACGACCCAAAGGGCCATATACTCTAAAGTAGACGACCCAATGGACTATCTACTCTATAGTAGACGACCCAATGGACCATCTACTCTATAGTAAACGACCCAATGGGCCATCTACTTTAAAGTAGACGACCCAATGGGGCATCTACTCTAATGTAGACGACCCAATGGGGCATCTACTCTAATGTAGACGACCCAATGGGGCATCTACTCTAAAGTAGACGACCCAATGGGCCATCTACTCTATAGTAGACGACCCAATGGGCCATATACTCTATAGTAAACGACCCAATGGGCCATCTACTCTAAAGTAGACGACCCAATGGACCATCTACTCTATAGTAGACGACCCAATGGGCCATCTACTCGCCATCTGCTCTATAATAGACAACCCTAAGAGCCATCTACTCTATAATAGACAACCCTAAGAGCCATCTACTCTATAATAGACGACCCAAAGGGCCATCTACTCCATTGTAGACGACCCAATGGACAATCTACTCTATAGTAGACGACCCAATGGGCCATCTACTCTATAGAAGACGACCCAATGGGCCATCTACTCTAATGTAGACGACCCAATGGGGCATCTACTCTAAAGTAGACGACCCAATGGGCCATCTACTCTATAGTAGACGACCCAATGGGCCATATACTCTATAGTAAACGACCCAATGGGCCATCTACTCTAAAGTAGACGACCCAATGGACCATCTACTCTATAGAAGACGACCCAATGGGCCATCTACTCTATAGTAGACGTCCCAATGGGCCATATACTCTATAGTAAACGACCCAATGGGCCATCTACTCTAAAGTAGACGACCCAATGGACCATCTACTCTATAGTAGACGACCCAATGGGCCATCTACTCGCCATCTGCTCTATAATAGACAACCCTAAGAGCCATCTACTCTATAATAGACGACCCAAAGGGCCATCTACTCCATTGTAGACGACCCAATGGACAATCTACTCTATAGTAGACGACCCAATGGGCCATCTACTCTATAGAAGACGACCCAATGGGCCATCTACTCTAATGTAGACGACCCAATGGGGCATCTACTCTAAAGTAGACGACCCAATGGGCCATCTACTCTATAGTAGACGACCCAATGGGCCATATACTCTATAGTAAACGACCCAATGGGCCATCTACTCTAAAGTAGACGACCCAATGGACCATCTACTCTATAGTAGACGACCCAATGGGCCATCTACTCGCCATCTGCTCTATAATAGACAACCCTAAGAGCCATCTACTCTATAATAGACAACCCTAAGAGCCATCTACTCTATAATAGACGACCCAAAGGGCCATCTACTCCATTGTAGACGACCCAATGGACAATCTACCCTATAGTAGACGACCCAATGGGCCATCTACTCTATAGAAGACGACCCAATGGGCCATCTACTCTAATGTAGACGACCCAATGGGGCATCTACTCTAAAGTAGACGACCCAATGGGCCATCTACTCTATAGTAGACGACCCAATGGGCCATATACTCTATAGTAAACGACCCAATGGGCCATCTACTCTAAAGTAGACGACCCAATGGACCATCTACTCTATAGTAGACGACCCAATGGGCCATCTACTCGCCATCTGCTCTATAATAGACAACCCTAAGAGCCATCTACTCTATAATAGACAACCCTAAGAGCCATCTACTCTATAATAGACGACCCAAAGGGCCATCTACTCCATTGTAGACGACCCAATGGACAATCTACTCTATAGTAGACGACCCAATGGGCCATCTACTCTATAGAAGACGACCCAATGGGCCATCTACTCTAATGTAGACGACCCAATGGGGCATCTACTCTAAAGTAGACGACCCAATGGGCCATCTACTCTATAGTAGACGACCCAATGGGCCATATACTCTATAGTAAACGACCCAATGGGCCATCTACTCTAAAGTAGACGACCCAATGGACCATCTACTCTATAGTAGACGACCCAATGGGCCATCTACTCGCCATCTGCTCTATAATAGACAACCCTAAGAGCCATCTACTCTATAATAGACGACCCAAAGGGCCATCTACTCCATTGTAGACGACCCAATGGACAATCTACTCTATAGTAGACGACCCAATGGGCCATCTACTCTATAGAAGACGACCCAATGGGCCATCTACTCTAATGTAGACGACCCAATGGGGCATCTACTCTTAAGTAGACGACCCAATGGGCCATCTACTCTATAGTAGACGACCCAATGGGCCATCTACTCTATAGTAAACAAACCAATGGGCCATCTACTCTAAAGTAGACGACCCAATGGACCATCTACTCTATAGTAGACGACCCAATGGGCCATCTACTCGCCATCTACTCTATAATAGACAAACCTAAAGGCCCTCTACTCTATAATAGACGACCCAAAGGGTCATCTACTCCATTGTAGACGACCCTATGGACAATCAACTCTATAGTAGACGACCCAATGGGCCATCTACTCTATAGTAGACGAGCCAAAGGGCCATCTACTCTATAGTAGACGACGCAAAGAGCCACCTACTACCTTAAACTAAGTATATGTCTTGAAATTTTTGTTTGTGTTTTTATTATGTTTCTGTGAGTGTATCAAATACTCCACGGAACTCATTCATGATCAAAAAACGGATGGCCAGTGGCATATACACAGTTTTTAAGGTTTAGTATCTAAAGCGAAATAAAAACAGTTTACCTTCTAGGAGGGTTACTGTTAACTAATGGAAAATAAAACTTTCCTTATCATAATCCTCAGTCCATGTGGTATTACATTCATACATCATTCTTCGTGTTAAATAGAAAGTAAATGAACTTTATACAAATATTTTTCAATTAAAATCTCAGTGTAAATGTGTGTGCATGCTGTTTGATTCAAACTTAATTGACAGAGTTGCAGAAGAAAAGTTATCGAGTTTAAATTTCACTTTCATTCATTCACTCTCTCTCTCTCTCTCGTTTTCCCTGATTATAATTGTGGGCATCATTTTTTTAATTGTTATCAAATACAACAAAAAATTGAAACGAATTTTTACATAAATTCCATTACAAAAAAGAAAGAAAAGAACAACAAATTTAAAAAAAGAAAACTAAAAATAACCAAAACTAACTCTCTCATTGTCCTTTACACAACGTTTACTACAAATACATAATACTAACACAAATTACCACAGCAAATAGAATTTTTACAAAAACAAATGAAAAAACACATCCTCGCCATTCAAAACAAGAAAATTCGTCGCAAATTTCATTAAATCTCTAAAAATAAAAACCAAAACATAAATCTTATAAATAAATGTCTCTTGTAAATTTGAATTTGTAAAACAACAGCAACAACAAAGGAAGAATCATTTTTGGAATCATTATATTTAAATAAAAAAATATATTTAAAAAAGATCTTAGAATACTGATAAAGAAAATTAAAAACAAAAAAAAAAAAAATGAACTAAATTAATGTTTAGAAAATTTTTTAAGACTGCAAACAAAATGAAATGAGAAAAAAATTATTATAAATATATTTAAAGAGATTTAAAAGAAAAAATAAAAATTCATTGAAGTGGTAATTTAATAATTAAACGTAAAACTATAAAAAATAAAAATGAAACTGAAAAAATAAATATTCAGATTTTTTTTAATAATAAAAAGGAAAGAACTGGTTAGTGATGAACATGTTCGATGTCATTCTACCCACAACCTCATGACTACAGAAGTTTTAAACACTTTCATACGAAATGTGCCGCGCGTTCACCCATAAGAACAATAACCCAACCCTATTCAAAATATTCTTCTATGAAAAAGAGGTTTTGGACCACTATGTCAGAAAGCATGGACTTGGTTACGTAAAACACAATCAGGGCAATCATTTCGTGCCGAATTTGTTTCTTTCCCCAATTTCACAATTTTTTATTTCCGTATTTATGTCCAAAAAGGGAATATTTTTGCCGATTAGGCGAAAATATTCCAATATTTGACGATTCTAGTAGTTTTCAACGTTTTAAAATATTTTCGAATAGATCCACTACACTATAGTATAGTACAGATCTACACTATAGTAAACAACCAAAAAGGGCATATACTCGACAATAGACGGCTCAACGGACACCTACTCGACAATAGACGATCCAAAGAGATTCTAAACTGCACTTAAAAATATTGAACTTTTGTGAGGGAAGTACCTTAAGGAGAAGACCGATATGAGCCATCTTCGAACCTAAACTAATTGGTCTACATATTACGTATTGCGACAAGAGTCGAGTCGCGTAGCCAGTCGTCTCTGCGACTACATTTAAAATTTGTATTACGTAAATCGACCGAAATTAATCGCCGATAACGAGTTATCCTACTTTACACATCCTAATATATCAACCAGATATAAATCAGGTTCGAATATGGACTATATCTGTCCACTACTTTGGGTACCTCCCACACAAAATATCGGATAAGTTCACTTTAAGACCCGCTCTCGAATCACTTTGATTTTTGTTGAAACAACTTTCATTCGCTTCTTCAATTACGACGGTAAAAGTTTTTTTCTGGGGCAAGTCTATTCTTCTTCTTTATTTGCATATCCGTTATCCGGATGTTAAGCGATCATACAATATTACATTTTATTACATTGTTCTTGCAAATATCTAGTTTATGTGGAAAGCGATAATTGTCGGTTTTTAGCCGCTGTTAGAAGACTGAGTTCATCGCGGTATCCGGTCCAGTCTTGAATATTTTTTAGCCAGGACAATTCTCGTCGACCTCTACCACGTCTTCCTTCAACTTGGGATTTGAGAATGATCTGCAGGATCTTATATTTGTTGTTCCTCATCAAATGTCCCAAATAGGAAACTTTCCGGGTTTTGATGGTTTTAATTAGCTGCCGTTGTACATTCATTCTTCGCAGAACTTCGGCATTTGACACTCGATCGGTCCATGGAATTTTGAGCACACGTCAAGCAAGTCTATACTTCTTGAGAAAACAGAACGAAAGTTGTAAAAACCCCTATCGCACCATATGTAGTGGCTGGAGAGCATGATAACTCTCGAACTGATCAACCGAATTAACCGTCATATTTTGTCCAAACTTAATTTCTGCTCAAAGATGGGCAACACCGGTCCACAACTTCCGGTACTTCCCCCAATGTCACTAAAATGGTATGCACGATATCTCTTGAACGGGTAACCAATTTGATGAAAACTTTTGATCTCCTAATATTTTGTCCAAATTTAGTTTAACTTCTAAAATGGTCCATATCGGTCCTCTCCTTAGGTTACCTCCCCCACAAAAGTTCAACATTTGTGTCTAAGTGCAGTTTAGGGTCTGTTCGAAGATCCTCGGGAAAATCTATACCGATGCTGTTCGTTGTGGTCCTGTTTACAGCGATATTATGTTTTCTGTAGACAAGTCCATGCTTCCTGGCATACTGCTCCAAAAGTTATACGATGACCCACTGAAATGACTAGTGTGCGCGATATCTGTCGAATAGATATGACTCTCAAAATAAGATCCTCTTCCATAATGGACTATGTTGGTCCATTCCTCCTCCTCCGTAACACTTTTGAACTTTAATCCTAATCCACATTTTTGTCGGCAAGTTAAAATGTCCAAAAAGGGCCACAAATTTGTGAAAAGACCCTAAATACATTCGATCTGTCCGTAGATGAAAGTTTTAATTCACATAGGCTGAGGGTATATCTCTGTCGGCAAAGCCGACTGATACTTTCTTATTTGTTTTCTCTTTATTTTGGCTTTAAAATGAATCCACACTCTATGCTATTCATCTGGTGTACGGATTGGTGGACCACAACAATTAAATTGCTTCGCAACATCCTCCATACCTCTTTAAAAGTGGCCTTAGTTTCGCCAAAAAGTCTGACTCCACGAGCTATGTTTGGGTGGGCTTCCATTTTTCAACCAGCATTTGACGGTGTCAGGCGACTGTTGCCATCCGTAATGTAAAAATTGTAACTGGCAACGCGACTCGACGCTTGTCGCAATACGGAATAGACCCATAAGATTGAACAAAATATAACGAAAGCCAAATTTTAGACCGACTTGGCTGATGCGTTCGAGAGTTATCGAGCGCTCCAACCACTATATAAGGCATTTTGATAGGGGCTCTTACGGCTTACCCTGAAAAAAACTTGTAACGTCGTAATGGGGGCAGCGA
Source organism: Musca autumnalis (assembly GCF_047663935.1). Classification (NCBI taxonomy): domain Eukaryota; kingdom Metazoa; phylum Arthropoda; class Insecta; order Diptera; family Muscidae; genus Musca; species Musca autumnalis. The sequence goes on from NW_027411644.1 coordinate 254,202,672, forward strand.
ACACAAGTTGTTGCAACAAAAATCAAATGGATTGGAGAGCGGCTCTTAAACTGAATTTTTACGTAATTTTATGTGGGAGGTATCCGAAGGAGTTGACATACATACATATATAGTAGGCCGGGGCGATTTGAAAACCTTAATGGGCCCTTCGCGTTTCTGATTCCTGGGGTTGAACTGAGCAAAAAAGTCTACTGGACCATATGTCTACGATGAAAATCGAGCCTCCCGATTTTGACTTTAAGTTTTTTATTAACGTTTATTGGATATTTTGGCATATAACAGCCAAACCATTGAGATTTTCGATCCAACACAAAGACAAACATTGTAGCCAAGACAGTAATTGAAAACTCTCTTATACATCGCAAAAGCATTGGAACGCTACTTCAGGCAGTTTTGGCCTTAAGTTTGTGCAAACTGTTCGGAAAATGTCGATAAATGACATTGTGCTACAAAATTTGACCCGAAAAATATTCAAGTGTTCTGATGCAAAATTATATCGTGTGGGGATCCATGGACAACGACAATGCCCTTATTTCGTTTGGGTCACTTCGCTTTATTTTTTTATAACGGTAAAAGTAGTGAAAATCTGGGTATCTTACATTTTCAAATTTAAACGGGCATATCTTATTTTTCCACAACGGATTTCTTTTGATCCTTCTTCCTTTTAAAGGGGTGAATAATGTCTTTTGAATAAGCTATTATTGTTTTAAATCGGTTAACAAATGGCTAAGTTATAGTGGTTTATGTCTGAATCTCAGAATTTTCAAAAATATAATGTTTTTTGATTTGTTCAATATTTATTTTGAAAATTATGAGAAATTCCTTTATAGTTTTTTTGTGGGGTTTTTCAGACATAAACCACTATAACTTAGCCGTTTGTTTACCGATTTAAAACAATAATAGCTTATTCAAAAGACATTATTCACCCCTTTAAAAGGAAGAAGGATTAAAAGAAATCCGTTGTGGAAAAATAAGATATGCCCATTTAAATTTGAAAATGTAAGATACCCAGATTTTCACTACTTTTACCGTTATAAAAAAATAAAGCGAAGTGACCCAAACGAAATAAGGGCATTGTCGTTGTCCATGGATCCCAACACGATATAATTTTGCATCAGAACACTTGAATATTTTTCGGGTCAAATTTTGTAGCACAATGTCATTTATCGACATTTTCCGAACAGTTTGCACAAACTTAAGGCCAAAACTGCCTGAAGTAGCGTTCCAATGCTTTTGCGATGTATAAGAGAGTTTTCAATTACTGTCTTGGCTACAATGTTTGTCTTTGTGTTGGATCGATAATCCCAATGGTTTGGCGGTTATATGCCAAAATATCCAAAAAACGTCAATAAAAAATTTAAAGTCAAAATCGGGAGGCTCGATTTTCACGGTAGATATATGGTCCAGTGGACTTTTTTGCTCTGTTCAATCCCAGGAATCAGAAACGCGAAGGGCTCATTAAGGTTTTTTTGCTTCCACACAAATCGCCCCACCCTAATATATAGTCCATATTCGAACCTGATCTCGTAGAAATATTACGATGCGCAAATGGACCAAATCGGTTACTGCTTTCGAAAGTTATCGAGCGCATCATTTTTACGAAAAGTTGAGTACCCTTGTGGGGGAGGTACCGGAAGGTGTGGACCGATATTGCTCATTTTTGAACTTAAACTAAGTTGGGACAAAATATTACGAAGGCCAAATTATGGACCGGATCTAGAGTTATAGCTCCAGCCAGCCAGGCAGGTGTGTAGCAAAGCCTTCAGTCAATTCCCGAAATCAAAAAATGAATTAATTTTAAATTTTTCTTTGCTCCTTCACAAACATTGTTATTTGTTTTTCAAAATTGTATATTGACATATTGAAAATAAACACAATTCACCCAGACTGATGGGGGTCCATTTTGAAATCAAAACAATTTTGATTTTCATCAGTCTTGAAAAACTCACACATACAATCTCAAATTTTCGAAAATTTACACATTCTATTACAAATGCTGTCGGGCAGACTGATAGATGAGTGGACACCTTAAGGCACATTTTGCCCATATGAAAGGGTATATTCCCTCTGTAACCTAACGGCTGAGGGTATAATTATTCTAGGCGATTTTTATGCCAAAATTGAAAAGATGAATATTTTTGGTCCAAAGGACTGGAAATTCTGTCTCCACCGTGAAGCGTCTGATAACGGAAGGCTGACAGACTTCGCAGCTGCAAAAAACATGGTAGTTAGCAGCACCAGATTTTAGCATCTCGGCATTTATAAGGGCACCTGATTTTCACCACATAAAAAAGACAAGAAATCAAATTGATAATATTGTAATAGATGAAAGACATTAATCGAGCGTGTTGGATGTACGATTGTTGAGAGGATCAAACATCGACTCGGACCACCACCTGGTTGCAGCAAAGGTACGTACCCGATTATACGTAGCAAAGAGTAGGACACATACACCACGGAAGTTGGTCATCGGTAAGCTGGAATCACAATAGCCATAGCATATTCCACTCAACTGGCCCAGTTGCTTAATCAAAGCACTCCTCGTCCCGATAACATACCAGTACAGTAGTAAAGTATTCCCTACTCCATGCATACAGCCGCAAAATCCACTCTTGGATACCAGAGACCTCCACCAAGGAACCCATGGTATGAGCAGCAGTGTCGTGCTGCTGCCGAGGGAACAAATGCGGCATATAGGGCTACTCTACAATAAGTAGCAACGTGCAGCGCTCGAGAGAGGCATTGGGGGAAAAGGAGAAACGTCTTTTCCGCTGGAAAAATTAAGGAATGGAAAAAGCGAGAGTGTGAAAAAAAATCGAGGTGCACAGGAATGAAGTCCGAAAATTCTAGCAAAGAGTGAAACATCAAACTGATGACTTTGGTTCAGGGACATCCTCCTCTAGAGACCAGAAAGGTAATTTGGTAACAGATACAGGCAGTGTGATCAGGATATAGAAACACATTTTTCCAAATCAATACTAGTGAAGATGATGAAAATACCACAGATTGTATTGAATGTATAACGCCCGACCATGATAAAGTAAAGACAGCAATAAACCTGCTGAAGATAAATATAAGACAGCAGGGGGAGATGATTAAAAGATGAGCTATTCAAAACCGCAGGCGGCACGCTGATATGATGTATACGTCAGCTAGCTAGCATCTATTGGCAGGAAGAACGCGTATCCGATGATTGGAACGTGAGCATTCTATATCCCGCCCACAAGAAAGGGGATAAAACTGTGTGTTCAAATTATGCGGACATAAGTCCGCTCCCAATTGCAAATAAGATAGTGTCTGGGATATTGTGTGCACGACAAAAGACTACGGTCTACGAAATAATTAGACCATACAAATGCGGCTTTAGACCAGGCAAATCCACCATTGACCAGATATGTACCTTGCGGCCAAGAGATGCAGATCGACACCTAACATATTTGTGTCGATAAGTGAGGCGTCCCTTACTGTCAGAGGTATTCCAAGCCATGTCTGAATTTAATATTTCCACAAGGCTCATTCGGCTTTGTGAGAATATGACTTTCACTGGTACCCAGTCCTCATTTAATATAGGAAAGAACCTGTCCGAACAGTTTAGTGGCAATAGAGGTTTCAAACAAGGAGACACAGCCTTTCATGTGATCTCTTCAATATCCTACTGGGAAAGGTTATACGATATGCAAACATCAAAAGGAATTACTTTAATAGTCACATGTTACTCACTTATGCTTATTGACATCATGGGTCGATCAGTAAAATAGGTAACTGATACTCTTATGAAGGTCGAAGGAGAATTAGCTAAAGAGGGTCCTACAGTAAATGGCGACATGATAAAGTTGATGGTATCGAAGAGCAATGCGTCCATGGAACTCGGACCAACTTTGTAAGGTTGACTACCTACAATTTTGAGATGGTTAAGACTTCATCTACCTCGACAACGGCATTAACACAACAAACAACATCAGTTGTGAAAAAGTATCAGTCGGCTTTGCCGACAGAGTTATACCCTAAGCTTGTGTGAATTGAATCATGGACTTGCCCACGAATGACATAATATCGCCAATAGATCTTCGAAGAGATCCTAAATTGCACATAAACAAAAATGTTGAAATTTTGTGGGGTGGTACCCATTTTCGAAGCTAAACTACATTTGGACAAAATCTTAAGAGAACCAAGGTTTGGACAAAATCGGTAGCTCCGTTCAACAGATATAGCTCGTCGTAATGGGGGCAGCGAATACAAGTTGTTGCAAAAAGAATCTGAACTTATCCGAAATTTTGTGTGGGAGGTACTAGAAGGAGTGGACCGATAGAGTCCATATTGACACCTCATCTATGTCTGGTATGGTCCAAATCGGTTGCTTCCTTCAGAAGTTATCGTGGGCACAATTTTTCCGAACATTTTCGAACTTTTGGGGGGGAGGTACCTCAAGGAGTGGACCGATATGACCGATCTTCGAACTTAAACTAAGTTTACACAAAATATTACGAAGACCAGATTTTGGAGCCAATTCGTTCGCTCCAGCCAGCCAGACAAACAGACAGACGGGCAGACATGGCTTGAAGGACTCCAAATTGTCGTCCGAACATACTTGAGGTCTAAAACCATTATTTCGATGAGGCACATTTTGCTCGTATGAAAGTGTATATACCCTCGTTAGCATAAATGCTAAGGGTATAAAGAAGAATAGTATTGGCTAAGTGATACTACCCGTGCTAATGTATGGTTCCAAAGCCTGGTGTGTTTGATACCAAATTCTTCGAAAGGTCTATAGCCCAGTCAAAATAGACATGCGTATAAGGGGAAATTGCAAAAATTCCCACAAAGCTGAATTTTGGTGGAGAGCTAGAGTTTACCATTAGACGCAGCGTCCTAAAAGTCACCGTCGATTCCATGTGCGCCAAAAAAATTATTCGGGGTCAAAGGTCATTTTTGGAGGCATTATTCAGTTTTTTTTTTATTTTTCTCAAAAACTGTAAGACTTAGCAAAAGCCGGCTAAAGTAAAAGTTGTAGATTTAACAACAGGAGTCGTCTTCATGTATTTTAAAAAAGACGTTCCATTTTCGAGATATCGCGATCTAAAGGTCAAATTAAAAATTAGCCGCGTAAGTACATTATGAGGCGAACCGGTTAAAATAACAACACTATGTGTCAGGTATTTCCATAAGCTTTCAAACGATATCCACTTTGCAGTAATCGGTTGAGTAGAACCGGGTCTAACCCGGTTTTTAAATTTGGCATTTCAGGTCGAATAACCGGCGAACAGGATCCGCCGCCCATGCAAATTATAAGTATCCGTAATCACCGCAAAAAACCCTACCATGGGACAAAAATTCATAAAAATCGGTGTTTTCGTTGGGGTCGTTCCCATTGGGCTTTCGATTACACATGTGGGTTAAATGGAACATTTTTGCCCATTTTGCCTCACATGGAATAACTCTACTATACACGTTCCGATTTTGATTGAATTATTTTTAAAAAATAGGTATAATTTCCCTCTTCAAGGAAACGTATATTTTTTGGGGGACAAACCCGGTTCGTCTGAGTATGTGCATATTTCCCTTATATGTATGTACTAGCAAAATACCCGCTACTTCGTATGCGGAAAAGGAATAATATTCAAAAAAATATTTAATGTGGTGAACAATGAACATTTTTATGTACTAATACCTATTTGAATTGATATTTAATTTCTTTCAAGTACTGTTGGTACACGTTTTATTCGAATCTCAAAAAAAGACCTCTACACTTCAACAGCGGCGTACATTTTAAATTATAGTCCATGTTTTATAAGAACGGTATGGGTATTTTGAAAATTTTATCCACATTTTCCAACCGAATTTTGGAATTTGTGATATCAAAATGTAGAAAACCGATCGATTCCCCGGTCAGGCAACATCAAATTTTCAACGGTGGCAAAATATCCCTCAATAATGACATTTCCTGAGTATTTCAGCCATGTAAATCTTCTCTACAAGTGGTGTCGTAAGGCACGCCGTTCGGACTCGGCGATAAAAAGTAGGTCCCATATCATTGAGTTAATATGAAACGGGGTGTCTATGGAACAATTATTACATTATTTAGAAACCGAATTCATGTTAATATAGAAACAATAGTACATTATTCAGTAAAATTTTTAGAATCCAGAACATTAGCTCATATGTTACAGTTTTAGCTCTACTTGTTCACCCAATGCCAATGGTATTACATGTAGAAACCTTTCATACATTTAAAGGTCGATTTTAATAAACATTCTGATCTAATCTCAACAGTGATCCTCACAACAAATTTCATTTATCGATTCACTCAATACCAGTGCTTCAATATTTAGTATAACTTAATACTTCTAGTACATTTATTGTACTACCACTTCTAACAATGAACCTGACAAATAAATAATATACCAGAATTCCACTTCTATTCCTTAGACCAATACCAAATGTTTTGCATTGCATTTAGTACATTTCGTATTTCTCAATAAGTCAGCCAGCCCTCAGCCTAATTTCAGAATTTGTATGCATTTCAAAAAATCCTTATCTAACACCAACACCATACCTCATACAACAATTGGAAATTCCACCTTTAACCCTTCAAGCAACGCCAAAATGGTACCAAATTCAGTACTTACAATATGTATAAGTTAAAAAACTACTGTCTTTTAACCAAAACTAAATCAAAATCGCATAATCGTATACATAATAAAGAATTTCACAATTTCAGCTCTACTAATTTACACAATAACAATTTGAACCAAATTCTGTGCCATTTTGTAATTTTCGTACACTTATTGTAGGTATATCCACAACCACATCCATATCTCAACCCTACTGATGTGTAGGTAGAGGGTCAATAATACCAAATTTCCGAATTCCATCTCTATTCATAATACCATTAATACTTTTTGTATGAAAATACGATTTTCAATAACTATCTCCAACAGTAATTCCAAATTTCAGGATTCCACCCTATCCGTCCACCCAAAACTAAATTGTACCAAATTTAGTACTTTTCGTAACCATAAGTACGAACTTTCAAAACTATCTCAGTCCTACACTCCAGCAGTAATCTAAATTTCAGGATTCCAGCTCTCTCCGTTAACCCAAATCCAAATTGAACCAAATTTAGTACCATTTAGTACTTTTCGTATCCATAAGTACGAACTTCCGAAACTACCTCAATCCTACACTCTATAGGTAATCTTAATTCCAAACTTCAGGATTCCAGCTCTATCGGTCCACCTAAATTTAAATTGTACCAAATTTAGTACCATTTAGTACTTTCCGTACCCATAAGTAACAATTTCCAAAACTAACTCAATCCTACAGTCCAACAGTAATCTTAATTCCAAATTTCAGGATTCTCTCTATTCGTTCACCCAAATCTAAATTGTACCAAATTTTGTACCATGTAGTACTTTCCGTACCCATAGGCATGAATTTCCAAAACTACCTCAGTCCTTCAATCCATCAGTAATCTTAATTCCAAATTTTAGGTTTCCAGGCCTATCCAAATCCAAATTTTACCAAATTTAGTACCATTTAGTAATTTCCGTACCCATAAGTACGAATTTCCAGAATTACACTCCAAAAGTAATTTTAATTCCAAATTTCAGGATAAGTACTTTTCGTACCCATAAGTACGAATTTCCAAAACTACCTCAGTCCTTCACTCCATCAGTAATCGTAATTCCAAATTTCAGTTTTCCAGGTCTATCCAAATCCAAATTTTACCAAATTTAGTACCATTAAGTACTTTTCGTACACATAAGTATGAATTTCCAAAACTACCCCCATATTTCACTTCGACTGTAATCTAAATTTCAAATTTCAGGTTTTCAGCTCTATCCGTTCACCCAAATACAGATTGTACCAAATTTAGTACCATTTATTTAACTTCTCGTACACATATGTAAGTACGAACTTCCAAAATCATTTCCTTATATCAACACCACTTCCCAACCTTGATTGCCATACCAAATTTGAAGATTGTATATCCGCTCAAAATATACAATTGGTACCAAATTTAGTAACTTTCAGTACTTTTTGTACACTTATAGGTGGTAGTTCCAAAATCCATACCAAATGGTTCTCTCTATAACTCTCCATCAGTGACCCTCGTTCCAAATTTCAGAATTTTAGCTCTTCCCGTTTGCCTAATACCATGGATACCATATTTTGTACGAAATAAGTACGAAATTGCTGGGTTCCAGCTCTATTCGTTCAACCAAATCCAAATTGTACCAAATTTAGTACCATTTAGTACTTTTCGTAAACAAAAGTACTAAACTACCCCATATATCAATCGTACACTTCAACAGTTATCTTAATTCGAAATTTCAAGTTTCCAGCTCTATCTGTTCACCCAAATCCAAGTTGTACAAAATTTAGTACCATTTAGAACTTGTCGTACACATAAGTACACATTTCGAAAACTACCCCATATCGCAATCCTATACTCCGTCAGTAATCTTAATTCCAAATTTCAGGTTTCTAGCTCTATCCGTTCATCCAAATCCAAGTTGTACTAAATTTAGTACTTTTCGTACACATAAGTACGAATTTCCAAAACTACCCCTATTTCTCAATCCTATACTCCGTCAGTAATCCTAATTCCAAATTTCAGATTTCCAGCTCCATCCTTTCACCCAAATCAAAATTGTACTAAATTTAGTACCATTTAGTACTTTTCGTACACATGAATACGAATTTCACAAACCATTTCTTTTTATAAACACCACTTCCCAACCTTCATTTCCATACCAAATTCCAAGTTTCTAGCTAAATCCGTTCAAAATATACAATTGGTACTAAATTTAGTACTTTTCGTACACTTGGAGATAGAATTTCCCAAAACCCATTGGTACATCTTTCTAACTTTCCATCAGTTACCCTCATTCCAAATTTCAGAATTCTAGCTCTTCCCGTTTGCCTAATACAAAGGGTACCATATTTAGTACCTTTTAGTACTTTTCGTACCCTTATAGGTCGAATTTTCCAAAACCCAGCCTTATCTCACCCCTACACACCGACAGCAACCCACAGTCAAAATTTCAGCTTTCTAGCTTCAGCGGTTTCGTCTGGGCGATGATATACATGTCACTCACTCACTCACTCACTCACTCACTCACTCAGTCATCACTAAGCTCTTTTATATATATAGATGTGCATAAAAACAAGTAAAAAAGTATCAGTCGGCTTTGCCGACAGAGATATACCCTCAGCCTGTGCAAATTGAAACACTTTTTTCACAAAAAACTTACTCTTGTGCCAGACTATGAACATTTTCATGAAAATGTTTTGAGCTTATGGGTAACAGGGACGTAGCCAGGATTTCATTTCGGGGGGGGGGGGGGGGCCCACCTGACCAAAATTTTGAAAGTTCATGTTAGCGAATATGTCTTATTTAGCAAAGATGTAGACTTATTTTACTAATGAAAATGGCGTAAACCTTTTTGGCCAATTTTATCTTGTTTTTTAGAACTTTTTTGACAATATGTAACAGTAATATATGGTCAAAACAATGAACATATTAATAATCCCATATATTTTTGGGCGTATCATTTATCAAATAATTCACAACTACAGTGAATGTTATGAAATTCAGTGATATCACTTCGGTAAGACCAAAAGAAAGCGAATACAATCGGAAAACCTTAGAAATATAATAAGATTTAATTTTTAAATATCTTAACATTATAATATTCAAATATATGCAAAAATCCGATGTCTACTTATCACAAAGAAATTCCGAAGGCCGAGAACTAATGCTGAGCAATATTTAGTCTATCCATCAAGAAATTCTAGAACCTAATCGCGGTTATGTAAATGACAAATTCTGTCGCCAAATCGTGTATCTATCAATAGACTAATTTTGGCGTCCAATCGTCGGACTTCACTTCTAGAAATTCTGGTTTCCTATCCTGGATCTTCTCATAAATTGATCAGGAATAAGGGAAACTCTGGAATCCAGTCTTAAATTCTTTTAAAATGAAATTATGTCGCCCAATCCAAGGTCTATACCTGTATACATTCTTTTAGCAAAAATGCATAAACACAATTTTTCCCAATCTACATTTTTATACTCTCAGCCTTTAGCCAAAATGTGCCTAATCCAAATAATGGCTTTAGGGCCAAAGTGTGTTTGGAAGAAATCTGTTTCAGAAAACTTGGAGTCGACTTAGCTATGTCCGTTCGTCTGGGTAGCTGCCTGGAGAGCACGATAATTCTCAAACAGATCAACCGATTCGGTCCAAAATTTAGCCTTCGTGATATTTTGATCAACTTCAAAGATGGGCCATATCGATCTACTCTTTCGACAAACTTCCGCAGAGTATTTCGAAAATTTTCAGCGAATGCAGTTTAAGACCTCCCTGAATAAGCTGTGTAAGCTTAAGACCTCAATGGTCATGGCTTCACTTCCTTTATGCTAATAATTTAGTTATAAGTAAAAATATGAAATAAAAAACACTGTGCAACATTTTTAGGGTGATCTTGTGCAAACAATTCGAATTGAGGATTTTTTGAAAGTACAGACCCAAACGACAAGAAACCCTAGTTGGGTTTTGTTGTGTCAGATCCAGCTCGGATTTTATGGCCCCATCTAAACATGGTTAAATATTGAGTTTTTAAAGAAATTCGGGGCTATATCTCTGAAACCAATGCGAATCTTCTTCTGACCTCTGAAGCAAATTTGTAGATAAGGACAAGAATAAAATATTTGGAGAAATAATGAACTCCAAAAACTACATTTATTGCCTAAAATTTCAAAATATATGCAAAAATACCACAATTTTTATACATTTCGTACCGTATCTCCAAAACCGTTAATTTTTTCTGAATATTTTCTTTTGGAAAAATATTCGCTGGAATGTAATACACAACTCTTCAGAACATGTTATTGTTGTTAAATGCCTCTATCCCGTTGTTTTCAGTACATTTTTCAACGACGATTTAATAAAAATGTCAATAATGTAGTGAAATCCGAAATGCGAGAATAAACTGTTGGTGTGAACTGTGTTTGAAATACGTCTTGCAAAAGATATGATGCAAAATACCACTGAAACAACATGAAGTAAGCATTTTAGAGTTTCAGAATGTTTTAAAGAATTGTTGAGAACTTTATTTAGAAGATTTCTACAAAAGGTTACTTGGTTCAACTCCCAATAGTTTAGCCGATACTGACCAGAATTTCTGCAATTATGTAAAATTATCTATATTTTATAGATTTTGGTGCCCTAGATGAATTGTTTCTTATGTGTTTTTTTCAAAAGATAAGTTCTACTAGTTTAGGACTACAATATTGCTAAAGACAGCAAGGCCAAATTCCTATTCGTTTCTGAGATAAAGGCCTGATAAATGCAAAAAAGTGTAGATTTAGCCCGGTTTTGATAAGGCCATAAAATCCGAACTGGATCTGACAGGACAAACCCCTACTAGGGTTTTTGTAGTCTAAATATGTACTTTAAAAAAATGCATATTAGAAGTTGTTTGCATTTTCAGTGTTGCATAGTGTAATTTAATAGATAAAAATAACTCTCTGGAAACACTTTGCTTTTTTGCAACAAGTGTTCTCGGGGCCCCTATTACTACAGTACAAGTTTTTCAGAGGCAAGTCTACACTTCCAGAGCAAATGACCCGAAAGCTGTAAAGAACACCTAAGGCAATCATGTGTAGAGTCCATTTACTAGGATGCTGTATGGAGCACACTCATGAGATATACATTAAACGATGCAAAAACACGAGTTATATTATCCTTTAATGTGATTGGAGCATTATCTTGCTGCGCGTCCTGATTATTAAAAAATTTCGAAAAACCCCGAAATTCCGGCTTCAATATGTCAGCATAAATTTTAGGTGGATGCGGTGGATATATCGAAAAATCATACACTAGTATTATGTTGCCCACGGAGTATTCCGTGATTCTTTTTTGGCCATAGGGCTATCAAATGTAAGGTTAAGCCAGAAATCGGGAGGGAACATAAAAAAACTTGTTGGCCTCAACCCATTTTTTTCACAGCTTCAACGAAAATGAATTTTAATGGTCGACAGTTCGCGAATTCTAAATGAGTGAAACTCGGATTCATCGATTGTAAAACATTTTTGGTTTTTGCCATATATAAAGTAGAAAAATGTTTGTACGTTTGTTTGATCTTTGTTTGATCTTATTAACATTCGAAAGGTCGAACAAAACATAAAAATTCGACAGAAAAATCCTTTTGTCCAATAGACATTTACGACACTGCAGAGGAATAGAAAAAATTAAAAAAAAACTATATCAACCACTTTTTATGATATAAAAAATGGTTGATATAGTTTTTTTATTGCAAATTTCAAACATAATAAAAAAAATTTGTAAATGTTATGAATTTCAAAATAGTTCATTACAAAAACGAGTTAGAGAAAATATACAAACACTTAAAACCACAAAGATTAAGCAACGGTTTTATCTTTTATTGTTAAATTGCTCTATAAAAAATTTCAAAAACAAAATATCGCAAAAATGTTTTTTCTGCATGTTGTTCATAAGCCAAAGTATTGGACGTAATATGTTACAAACGTTCAAAAAATACAAATAAACATTTTGTTCTGAACACATTAAGACTTACAGTCAGCCTAAAATTCCGATTAAACGCTTAAACAACACCTTAACACTTAACAAAAAGCCTAACTTGTTCATTATTTTTATACTTTCAAAGACGTTGGACAATAAGTATACCAATGTAGATAAATAATTCTCTGTGATACTTCCAACTACTTTACATATTTCTTGAACAATTTAAAACAGTTTAAAATTTTACTCAAAAATTTAAAAAATGTGTAACATAAGCTAATATCCTATGGGAACTAAAAACATTTCGGGGGGGCCCGGGCCCCCCGGGCCCCCCCCCTGGCTACGTCGGTGATGGGTAAGAAGGGAGAAAGGGAGCTCCTTTACCTCCGCTCTCTCCTAAAAGCTAAAATATTTTCATGTGTTATTTCCAGTGTCTGGCACAAGAGTTACAGTATGCAAAGTTCATATTCGTACACCCCTAAAAAATTAATAAAATCGTTATTAATTCCATATTTTATGTGCAAATATAAAATAATTGATAGGAATTACCATAACGAAGATAGATTTAAGAATAACAAAACAAATTTTTAATTGATTCCGTCATTTAGGTATAGGTGTCGCCTTTGTGGTTGGCAAAGTTCATATTCGTACACCACTAAGCACTATATATTTGGAGTTTTTAAGGATTTTCAAAGCAAAATACCGCAATTTGTTGTTCTTTTCTTCGTTTGGAATGTCTCTGCTATAGAAATGTGTAAAAATAACGGTAATTTTTTTAAAATTTTTGTATGAATAAGACGTCGGACGAATATTTATAATACTTAAGAAAAATGTGCTAGATATGATTAACTATTGCAATTTATTCCCGAATTTGGGACGAAAATAGCTAATAGCAGTCCTTCTGTAACAATATTCGAGGTCGAATATGAAAGTAAGTGTCGTCAGCGTTTGGAAATGCAAAGAAACGTAATCCGAGGTTAGGTAAAGTAAACACATTTTTGGTTTTTACTGGGTAAAAATAGCAAGTTTCGTTATATATTTGACATAAAGTGTATTGAAGTTTTAGAATACGGTTTCGAAAATCATTTTATGACGAAAACTGTGAGAAATTATGAAGAAAAATGAAACTGTACAAGTTTTCATACTGTCTGCGTACGACTGAAATTCTACGCTTACTATGAACGAGGCTTATGACTGCCAAAATTGCGAAAATAATGGTTTTTACTTCTTGAAAATTATATTTCTTTACCGAAGGATCCAAAATGAGTTCAAAAATGTCAAAAGAATGGAATAAATTGTCCAGGAAAGAACGTGGGGTAACCGTTTGATGAAATGTATTATTTTCGGGGAAATTTTCTTTCTTAAAAATTAATTTCCCGATATGTCTTGACATAAAATGATTTTCGAAACCGTATTCTAAAACTTCTATACATTTAATGTCAAATATAAAACGAAACTTGTGATTTTCACCAAGTAAAAACCAAACATGTGTTGACTTTACCTAAGCCCGGATTACGTTTTTTTGCATATCCAAACGCTGACCACATTTTTTTCATTTTAGACCTCGAATATTGTTACAGAAGGACTGCTATTAGCTATTTTCGTCCAAAATTCGGGAATAAATTGCAATAGTTAATCATATCTAGCACATTTTTCTTAAGTATTTTAAATATTCGTCCGACTTTTTATTCATGCACAATTTTTAATAAAATTACCGTTATTTTTACATATTTCTATAGCAGAGGCATTCCAAAAGAAGAAAAGAACAAAAATCTACGGTATTTTGTTTTGAAAATCCTTAAAAAACTCCAAATATATTACGAGATTATTCGAATACGAACTTTACCACTCACACAGGCGCCATCTATACCTAAATGACGGAGTAAATTAAAAATTTGTTTTGTTATTCTTAAATCTTTCTTCGTTATGGTAATTCCTATCAATTATTTCTTATTTGCACATAAAATATGGAATTAATAACGATTTTAGGGGTGTACGAATATGAACTTTGCATACTGTATGTATTTAGGGGGTTTCAAAATTTTGGTCGTATGAACCGACAAAAATGTTGATTAGGATCAAAGTTCAAAAATTTTGCGGAAAAGGTACTTAAAGGAATGGACCGTCATAGACCATGGGGTTGCCATAGGGGGTTTTTACACCATTCGGGCAGTTTTCTCAAGAAGTATGGCCTTGCCCCTGAAACAAATTTTACCATCGTAATTGAGGCAGCGAATGTAAGTTGCTTCAACAAAAATCAAAGTGATTCAATAGCAGGTCTTAAAGTGAACATATCCAACATTTTGTGTGGGAGGTACGGGATGGAGTGGACAAATATAGTCCATATTCGAACCTTATCTATATCTGGTAGATATTATGAGAATGTGTAAAGTATGGACCAAATCGGTCACTCCCATCAAGAGTTATCGTGCGCACAATTTTTCCGAATATTTTTGAACTTTTGTGGGGTAGGTACCTGAAGGAGTGGACCGATATGGCTTATCTACGAACTTAAACTAAGTTTGGAAACAATATTACGAAGGCCAAATTTTGGCCGGAATCGGAATTTCCGTTCGAGAATTATCTTGCGTTTCCACCCATAAACATGGTGTCATAGGGTTTGTTTTTCAACTTTCAGGCTATTTTTTCAGGAAGTATGGACTTGCCCCTGAGCAACTTGTACCTTCGCATAGGGGACAGTGAATACAAGATGTTACAACAAAAACCAATGCGATTCGAGAGCAGGTCCTAAACTGAACTTTTCCAAAATTTTGTGTGGGAGGTACTCGAAGGAGTTTACCGATTGAGTCCATAATGAAACCTCATCTAAGTCTGGTAGAAATTTCATAATGTGCAAAGTATGGACCAAATCGGTTACTTCCTTCAAGAGTTATCGTTCGCACAAATTTTCCGAACATTTTCGAACTTTTGTGGGGGAGGTACCGGAAAGAGTGGACCGATATAATCCATCTTTGAACTTGAACTAAGTTTGGACAAAATATTACGAAAGCCAAATTTTGGACCGAATCGGCAGATCCGTTCGAGAGTTATCTTGCGCTCCAACCACTACACACGGTGTCATAGGGTTTTTTGTAACTTTCGGGCTATTTTCTCAGGAAGTATGGACTTGCCCCTAATGAAACTTACAGCGTCGTATAGAGGACAGCGAATACAACTTGCGTAAACAAAAATCAAAGAGATTCGAGACCAGGTCCTAAACCGAACTTTTCCGAAATTGTGTGTGGGAGGTACCCGAAGGAGTAGACCGATTGAGTCCATATTGGAACCTCATCTAAGTTTGCTAGAAATTACACGATGTGCAAAGTATGGACCAAATCGGTTATTCCCTACAAGAGTTATCGTGCGCACAAGTTTTGCGACAATTTTTGAACATTTGTGGGGGAGGTACCTGAAGGAGTGGACCTATATGGCCTATCTTCGAACTTAAATCGAATCTGAACAAAATATTTCGATACCCAAAATTTGAACCGAATCCATTGATCCGTTCGAGAGTTATCGTGCGCACCAGCCAGCCAGACAGACAGACAGACAGACGGACGGACATTGCTAGATCTACTCAAAATTGTCTGAAACGGATATCGTACAAACATACTTGGGGTCTAAAACCATTATTTCGATGAGGCACATTTTTGGTCGTATCAAAGTGTAAATACCCCCTTTAGCCTAAAGGCTGAGGGTATAATTATGTGTTTTTATATATCCTTCTAGGAAATAACATATAAAGACCAAACATGTAGATAATTTTTCTGTCTACAATATTTACTTAAGTCATTTGGATCAACCGTTTTCAAAAAATAAATCCGAAAACCTAAAAAACCCTTAAATATTTACCTTTGACCCCGAATAACTTTTTTGCACACATGGTGTCGATGGAGACTTTTAGAACGTTGCTTCTAATGCCAACCCCTAGCTCCCCATCAAAATTCAGCTTTGTGGGAATTTTTGCTATTTCAATGTCAATTTTGTGTTAACGGTGAATATCGAGCTGTATCGTTTATACAACGACAATAGTATAGTTTAACGTATCGAGATAAACGCAGTGGCTAAGCCATGTCATAAGAATGAGCGATGATGAACCACTACATAGATATGTTCCCACAGCATAACCGAAGGACCAAAGGAGACTTCTCTCATCTGAATGAGTGTCCGCCGATTCATATTGGATCAATGATATGGGACCAACTTTTTATTGCCGAGTCCGTTTCATGGCTGAAATACTCAGGAAATGCAAGCCAAAATTACTCTGAGGACATTTGCCACCGCCGATGTTTTGATGTTCTGGTCAAGGATTGAACCGCAGACATTTTGAGTGCAAGGGGGACGTGTTTACCACTGTATCTCTAAAATGTATGAAGAACTTAAAGGCCAAGACTTCGATGAAGTAAACAGTTCGGCTTATAGGACAAGTGTTCTGTAGCGGGTCACCTAAGTAAATAAGTAATTCCATTGTTATTGGAATCTGCAATAAAATTATTACGTAATAAAAAATCTTGTGGACCAGACGAAATTCCTTCCGAATTACTAAAATTGATAGACGACGAAAACATACAGCTTTTAGTATTACTTTTTAACTACATATACGACTCAGGCAGATACCCCCAGGACTGGCTGAAATCTACTTTCATCACAATTCCGAAGAAAAACCACCCAAGACAATGTACCGATTACAGACTAATAAGTTTGATGAGCCACGCTCTCAAAATATTTCTAAGAGTTATACATTCCAGAATATATAAAAAATGTGAAGAATACATGGGGCTATCGCAATTTGGATTTAAAGAAGGCATGGGTACGAGAGAAGCCCTACTCTCTATACAAGTTTTAATACAGAAATGTAGAAATGTACAAAAGGACGTATACATTTGTTTTGTGGATTATGAAAAAGCCTTCGATACCGTACAGCATGACAAAATGGTGGAAATCCTCATTTCTATTGGCATCCAAGGAAAGGAACTACAGTGCATCAAGGAACTATATTGGAACCAAACAGCACAAGTCGACATTAATGGAGAACTTACAGAATCCATTGCAATATCGAGAGGAGTTAGACAGGGCTGCATACTATCACCATTACTATTTAATATTTACGCCGAAAGAATTTTTCAAGAATCAGTCTCTAAAGTTCGTAAAGGCATATATATTGGTGGAACATTCGTCAACAACATCAGATATGCAGATGATACCACATTAATTGCAAGTAGCCTGTCAGAATTACAATTCCTTCTGACTCGTCTAAATATCTGTAGCGAAAAGTATGGGTTAAAGATCAACATCCCAAAAACTAAATATATGATTATATCCAAATCCAGAAACGAAGAAACAACCGAATTACAAATAAATAATGTACATATAGATAGAGTACAGACTTTTAAATATCTCGGCGTCAAAATAAATGAAAACTGGGATAACACAAAAGAAATACGATGCAGAATAGAAATGGCGAGAGGTGCATTTTTCAAATACAAAAATGTCTTATGCAGTCATGACATAAACATGGAAACAAAAATTCGATTTGTTAAAACTTATGTCTGGTCGGTCTTGCTGTACGCCTCAGAAGTATGGACGCTAAAAGCCGTTGACATAAAGAAACTAGAATCTTTTGAAACGTGGATTTATCGACGTATCCTAAAAATCCCATGGACACATTTGATACCCAATTCAGTAGTTCTGACAAGGGTTAATCGAGAACGTGAACTAATTACAACAATAAAAAGAAGAAAAGTGTCATATCTTGGACATATAATGAGGAACCGAAAATACAAGCTGCTCCAAACCATAATCGGTGGAACGATAGAAGGGAAGCCATCCAGAGGACGGAAAGAAACATCATGGATTGACAATATTCTGAAATGGACCGGCATTGAAAATTTCTCATTCCTACTGAGTGAAGCCAGAAATAGAGAAGCTTTTATGGAGATCACGAATAATATATGAATATACCTTAAAATTTGTAACAAATAATGATATATAATTGTATTGGTCGCTTATATTCGGAGATCGAATATGCAAATAAAGAAGAGAAGAAGAGATTGTTTTAATATTTAAATTTTAAATGAATAACAAGATTAATTAATTTTTATTGAGAAGTTTTCTTTGGCACCACAGTACAAATCGAATAAATGTGTTTCCAAAGAAGACATTCCTTCTCCACTATCCACTAAATCCATAAATCGGTTTAGATAGTTTTAAATTCCAACTTTCAAGGACAATTACTTAGTATGCCCACAAAAATGTATGAAGTTGGGTTCAGAGTTACACCAATTTCGAAAATATAAACCTCCTTGGAACACGATGTACGTTTGGATGCGTAAGGTTTCGGCCAAATCAGATAATTGATTAGTAAGATCTCGTACTCATCAGTCATTTTAGGAGATTTTTAGGAATATTATCTCGGAAGAAAAAAATATACCGCTGTAATGCGGAATGAGTTGTAAAAGTATTAAATCGATGCGAAAACTGGTCTGAAATCATGTGTGGGATGAAGCCGAAGGACAAGAGAGACTTCTGTCAGGAAATGTAAGCCAACATTACACTGAGGATATTTGCCACCGCCGAAAATTTTGATGATCTGGTCAGGGATTGAACCGCAGACATTCTGATTGTACCAGGGTGGCTCACTTCGAAGAAATATTTATTTTATTTAGCGTATGGATTTTTCGAAGATAGGTACAGAGTTTAGTACAAATTATATATTATATAATTTTTTTAGCAGGTACTATATTGATTTTAAAGATTTAATGAATTGAGCCAGGATATTGCTTCTGGTGTAAGGGATTGGATTTACTCAATGCATCCTGGGAATGAAAGGATAGGGCAGGTGTGGATAATGTGTTCTATAGTCTGGGCTAGCTAGCGTAATCGGACACCTTGTTAGAGACTCTGATGTTCTGGCTGTGAAAGTACGTAAACGGTTTAGGTTGCACCATGTTTGTCTGGGAAGGTTGAATTCTGTTGTCCGGTTATCAGGATTAAATAGAGGACTGCTGCGGCCGCAATCATTCCACCGCATCAAGCATTATTGTTGTATATTATAATTCTCGATATGGAGTTGCTTAGCTAACAGCAATGGTGGTTTTCTCGCCTTGAGTCTCGATGTGTAGTTTATCGATAAGTCTTGATTAAGAGGGATACTGGGGTTTGCCACGATTTTTCTATACTCTTGGAGCAGAGATAGTCTTCTTCTTAAAGAGGGGAGTTGGATATTAGCTAACATTGGCGGATGTTCCCCAAGTTGTTCCAGCGAGTTTCTGGATTAAATTGTTTCTTATCTTCAGTTTTTGGGCCGATTTTTCTAGGTGCTGTTTGTAAGATAGGGTTCTGTCAAGATTTATACCAAGGTATTTCCTTTTGTGGCAGTAGGATGATATAAAAGATAAATCTGATTCCAGAACCTTCTCTAAGATTTCGAAGTTCGTGTTTTGCGTTGCGATTGCCATATCGTCTGCATAATTGAATTTACGGGAAGCTGTTTCGTTTAAGTGGACGGTAAAAAGTCTGTCGCTGAGCATAGCCTGTATAATGTTGCATAACCTACTGCAGGGGATTATTTTCTTTAGTTTTAGTAACAGACCATTCTTCCAGACTGTGTCGTAGGCTGCCGTTAGATCAATGAAAGACACTCCGGTTTTCTGCATCCTGTCAAAACCATTCTCGATGTAGTTCGTTAGTGCCAGTACTTGGTCGGCGCAACTTCGGCCTTTGCGGAAACCTGCTTGTTCGTTGGGGATGAATTTGTCAATTTCATCTTCAATGCGGCATGAAATAAGATGCTCGAAAAGCTTCAGGCACACCGAAAGAAGAGCAATGGGCCGATAACTCGATGCTTCCGCTGGATCTTTAACTGGTTTCAAAAGCGCGATTACTTTTAATATTTTAAAGGAGCGGGGGAGGTAGCCAGGGTGCAGAATGTCTGTGTAAAATCTTGCGAGCCATTCTTTCGTGGTCCGCTAGGATAGGGGATATGCAGTCGACGCCGGCGGCTGTGCCTGGTTTCATTTTTGAGAGAACATGGTCGATTTCAGATCTAGAGAAGGGGTGTGAATAGAGATCGTTTGGGGTTGTGTTGTTGCGTAGTTGTTTGACTTCGAGGTTGATTTTGCGTGAAAATGGTTTGTCTTGATCGGCTTTAGATAGTTTTATTATATGTGAAGTGATGGCATTTGCATTCACAGATGGTTTTGAAGATGGAGGAGGGTTAGCAGCTCCGAGCTTTCGTAGGAGACTCCAAGCTTTGCGACTGGAGTGCTTGAAGTTCATACTGTTGACGGTGTTTACACACTCCGATTTTCTAGCTACGTCAAGGTTTTTTTATTAATTAATCTGCAACTTCTGGGCTTTGTGTGGAACGGAACTCTTCCAGAAGACTTTCACTTTCTTCGTTCCAGCAAGGGATGAAATCTTTTCGGTAACGACGGGGGATACACTTTTTTTCTGTTGCGATGATAAATCCGATGAGTCGATCGAAATTCTTTGCGGTTGGAGGGATGAATCTGATGTCGCAAACATGTTTTGTTGTGTATTTCGACCAGTCGGCTTTCCTGAAGTTCCATCTTGGCTTTGGGTTGGACCGTATGGCTGGTATTGTAACACCGATATTTATTATAGCAGGCTGGTGTTGACTTTGTGGGAAGTTGGGGAGTATATGTTTTGATGCATGGAGCGGTGTGCCGTTAACGCAGGATACAAAACATAAGTCAGGATTGTAATCGCGGTTCCATCTCGCCGAGTGAAAACTACCGGGATCTTTTGCGTCGAATAGCAGGTGCAAATCGTTTATTTCGGCCCATTGAGATAGTTGTTCACCATTTTCGTCTTCTTTGACATACCTCCAGAGGCTATGGTGGCTGTTAAAATCTCCACAATATATTGCTGGGTGGGGATAAGTGGGAAGTGCGTTTTCAGACCAAAATATAGCAGGAGGTTTGCATATATTAGTTATATGCAGACCTTGAATTCGTGTTGTGATTAGTGTTATATCAACTTCGTCTGTACATTGGATAACCTCGGCGCCGCTAATGTTGTTATGGATGTTTGTCGCGATACCGTATTTCGAGTGGTTGATGGCTGCTAAATATTTATAGCCGGGGATGTGGCCTCTGGTGTCTAATATTTCCAGGGATGATGTGTGGGTTTCCTGTATTAGGACAACGTCAATTTTTTCATTTGCCAGTATGCGGGACAGATAGTCTGTCTTAGCATTGCTGATGCCTTCAATGTTTAGTTGGCATACTCGGACCTGTGGTCCTACTGCTTTATTTGATTTTGCCATTTGTTCAATTATGTGTGCTTTGGTGGTTTCTGGTTTCTTTTAATCTTCTTTTCTTTGTTGGTCATATAATTTCGTATATATAATTTTCTTGGGTAGATATCAATACGGATATCAGACTGGGAATCGGACAGTTTTTATACCCTACACCACTATGTGGTAAGGGGTATTATGTGTTAGTGCATTTGTATGTAACATACAAAAGGAAGCGAGATAGACCCATAGTTCCTTCTAGGGATATACATAGAATCACTTTCTGAGTCGATTTATGCATGTCCGTCCGTCCGTCCGCAACATTCAGGTCGCATTTGTTGACCGATTTCGCTGAAAATTGGGGAATACCATTTTTTTAGCCGTCGGAAGATCAATTTAGAAGATGGGCTATATCGGTCCAAGTTTTGGTATAGCCCCCATATATATTTTCGGCCGATTTCACGTATTTTCTGTAACACACACGCTATATATGTCCGATTTCGATGAAATTTGGAATGTGTGACTGAATTTGGTATAGAAATAAGTGTGCCAAATTATAAAGAAATCGTGCCAAATTATATCGAAATCGGTTCAGATTTGGATATAGCTCCCATATATATGTTCGCCCGATTTCACGTATGCGATGTACCAATCACGCTATATACGTCCGATTTTAATGAAATTTGGAATGTTTGACTGAATTTGGTATAGAAATAAGTGTGCCAAATTATAAAGAAATCGGTTCAGATTTGGATATAGCTCCCATATATATTTTCGGCCGATTTCACGTATTTTCTGTACCAAACACGCTATATATTTCCGATTTCGATGAAATTTGGAATGTGTGACTGAATTCAGTCTAGAAATAAATGTGCCAAATTATATCGAAATCGGTTCAGATTTGGGTATAGCACCCATATATATTTTCGGCCGATTTCGCGTATTTGCTGCTCCAAACACGCTATATAAGTCGGATTTCAATGATATTTGGAATGTGTGACTGAATTCGGTCTGGAAATAAATGTGCCAAATTATATCAAAATCGGTTTAGATATGGATATAGCTCCGATTTATATTTTACATATTCACAGTGGTGTAGGGTATCATATAGTCGGCCCCGCCCGACTTTGATCCTTTCCTTACTGGTTTTCTTTTATTTTTATTTATCAATTTGTTGGGTTTTATTCGACATTTCTTGTAAACCCTGTGTATTTTTTCTTCTTAAGGCAAGAGGTTCTCTTCGGTTGATATTGAATAAAACTTGATTATTTGGCTTCCGATTCGCTGTAGTTCATTTAGCGTTACCCAGGATGCACCACGAGGAGGCGAACTACGGTTGCATCCCAACTCACTTCGAAAGTTATCGTGTGCACCATTTTAGCGAAGATAATTTTGAAGAAGTGGACCTATATGACCCATCTTGGGACATGATCTAAGTATAGATAAAATATCCGTTCGAGAGTTATAGTGTGCTCATGGCAGATAAACGGATTAAATCGATTCCAAATTGTGTGAAACGAATGTCGTTCACACACATGGGTTCTGAATCTGTTTTTTTGTCGACGCGAGTTGCGTTGTCGAGAGACTTTTCCCCACAACCGCCAAAATGTCCGCGTCTATTTATTCAGTTTATAAAATAACACGATTGATAAAAATAAATCGATTTAAACATTCCAATTCTTAATATTTCCAATTTTAGGTAAAGTATTTCACATGAAAATTTATTTTCTTTAAAATGTAATTTCGGATTTTTAATCTGACCTAATATCCCTAATAATCGCTACAACTTTATGTATAAACATCTGTTAATAAACCAGTTAATTTTATTTATTTTTTATTTCTTAGTTTGCCAAACTCCTATCTTTGAACGTGTCACCCGTTTGTTTTTAAGCCAAAATTTATTTATATGCCAATAATTCATTAATACAAATTGAAATTGACCCAATTTGTTGGCGACTGTGTTTGTTGCATGCAACCGTTCAACCATTTGTTGTTGTTTGGTTTCGTTATTTCTAGTTCACACTCTGTGGACTTTAGAACCAAAACTTAGACAAAAAAAAAAAAAAATGACAACAAATATGGAAATTTGTTTTTCGTTTCATTATTTACTTTGGCAGGGTTTTTAAAATAGAAACACTCAAAATTAAAGTTAAATTATTTCTATTAATTTTTGTGATGATTCATTATTATTGGGAATCGGAGGTGAGTGCATGGTGTTGAATCTGTGATCATGCAACATCATATTTTTCAGAGGTGGGTAAACTTCTCCTATTTCAGTCATATGTAACAACTATCTACACGTAGGGTTTCGTAGTATATTCGTAAGGTCATTTGGTCCGTAAGCCAAAATAGAATTGGTCAGCATATGGGAAAAGTCAACACTCGCCCATTTTAGGATATTTTAGGAAAGTATTGTTTAGTGGTGACTAAAAAAACTGAAAACTGTGACACAGATATAAATTGGTCTTCAGACTTGCATCAACATTTTTCCCTTGGAGTATTTTTATCTAGGAAGTTTTCATTGCAGCAGACGCCAATCATTATAGCCAAGAAGTACATACAAAAAATTGTCCGTGGAACACGTGTGTTTTTTCCTCACTCACTTCAGGTTAGGAGAGAAAAAAAAAGACAAACACTGCACCAACATATTCAATATTTTGCAATGCGGTTAATAAGAACCCGTTTCATTGAAGTCGTTTATTACGTTTTACAATTGTTAACAACAACAATAACAACTCATTGATTGTTGCTTTGCCTGTATTTTTGTTTGTACCAAAAAAGGGATTTTGTTTTGTACTTTGACACACTTTTTCGACCGACAACAACAGCAACAGCAGCAGCAACAGTTGTTTGTTGTTATTGTCCTCCCCCAAACCACTAGAATTGGTGTGAAGTAATAAAAATGCAAAATAAGAGGTGGCAGTCTTATTTTGGAAAACAAAATTTGTTTGAATTGAATTCTATACAATGTTCAAAGACTACGAAGACTGATGAAGCGACATCCGAAATTGAAGTCTTCCCAGTTTCACTACTCAGTGAACGACGCACAGCGATTTAGAATTTAATTTTATTGGTTAAACCCCCAATGGGCCATATACTATATCGTTGATGACCCACAGGGCCACATACTCTCCAATAAATTACCCAAAGGGCCACACACTGTACAGAAGACGACCCAAAGGTCCATCCACTGTGCAGAAGACGACCCAGAGATCCATCTACTGAACAGAAGACGACCAAGAGGGCCATCTACTGGACAGAAGACGACCAAAAGAGTCATATACTCTACAATAGACGACACAAAGGACCATCTACTCGACAGGAGACGACCCAAAGGACCATCTACTGTACAAAAAACGACCATATACTCTACAATAGACAATTTAAAAGGTCATATATTCAACAATAAGGTCAACTACTATATCGTAGACGACCAAAAGGCTCCTCTACTTTATATTAGACAACTGAAAGGCTCATCTAACCTACAATTCACGATCTAAAAGGATATCTACACTATAATAAACCCAACAGACCAAAAGGGCCATATACTCTACAATAGGCGATCCAAAGGCCCATATACTCTATCGTAGACGACCCCAAGGGCAATTTGTTCTACAGATCCAAAGGGCTATTTACTACACAGTAGACGACTCAAGGGGCCATGTACCTTACAGTAGACGACCCTAGGGACCATCCACTCATCTATTATACCGCAGACGGCCCATCTATTCTACCGTAGACGACCCAAAGTACAATCTATTCTACTGTAGATGTCCCAAAGGCCGTTTACTCTGCCGCAGACGACCCAAAGGCCCAACTACTCTACCGTAGACAACGCAAAGGCCCAACTACTCTACCGTAGACGACCCAAAAGGCAATCTACTCTACCGTAGACGACCCAAAAGGCAATCTACTCTACCGTAGACGACCCAAGGGGCCATCTACATCTACACTACCATAGATGACCCAAAGGATATTCGATTCTACTGTAGATGACCCAAAGTGTCATCTACTATACCAAAGGGGCATCTGTTCCGCAGTAGGCGACTCAAGGGCCCATATACTCTACCGTTGACGACCCAAAGGGTCATTTACTCTACCATAGACGACCCAAAGAACCATTTATTCTACCGTAGGAAACCCAAAGGGCCATCTATCTATGGTGGACGTCCCAAAGTGCCATCTAATCTACCGTAGACGAC
The DNA here is from genome assembly GCF_047663935.1 of Musca autumnalis. Lineage (NCBI taxonomy): Eukaryota > Metazoa > Arthropoda > Insecta > Diptera > Muscidae > Musca > Musca autumnalis. The sequence goes on from NW_027411644.1 coordinate 254,228,681, forward strand.
GCAAAGGGCCATCTACTCTACCATAGACGACCCAAAGGATATTCTATTCTACTGTAGACAACCCAAAGTATAATCTACTATACCAAAGGGACATCTGTTCCGCAGTAGACGGCCCAAGGAGCCATCTATTCTACATTAAACGACCGCAAGAGTCATCTACTCTACAGTAGACGACCCAAAGGACAATCTACTCTGCCATAGACGACCCAAATTGTCATCTACTCTACCGTAGACTACCGAAAGGGTCATCTACTCTACCATAGACGACCCAAAGGGCCATATAATCTACCGTAGACGACCCAAAGAGCCATCTCTACTCTAGCGTAGACGACCCAAGGGGCCATCTAATCTACCGTAGGGTCATCTACTCTACAGTAGACGACCCAAAAGCCAACATACTCTATCATAGACGGTCATCTACTCTACCATAGACTACCAAAAGGGCCATCTACTCTACCTTAGACGAGCCAAGGGTCATCTACTCTTCCGTAGACTACCAAACGGGCCATCTACTCTACCGTATAGTCTACTATAATCTACCGTAGACGACCCAAAGGGCCATCTCTACTCTACCGTAGACGACCCAAATGGCCATCTATCTATCGTGGACGACCCAAAGTGCCATATACTCTACCGTAGATGACCCAAAAGGCCACCTACTCTACCGTAGACGACCCAAAGTGTCATCTACTCCACCGTAGACGACCCAAAGGATATTCTATTCTACTGTAGACAACCCAAAGTATAATCTACTATACCAAAGGGACATCTGTTCCGCAGTAGACGGCCCAAGGAGCCATCTATTCTACATTAAACGACCGCAAGAGTCATCTACTCTACAGTAGACGACCCAAAGGACAATCTACTCTGCCATAGACGACCCAAATTGTCATCTACTCTACCTTAGACGACCCAAAGAGCCATCGACTCTACCGTAGACGACCCAAAGGGTATTCTATTCTACTGTAGACGACTGGAAGTGTCATCTGCTACACCAAAGGGACATCTGTTCTCCAGAACGACCCAAGGGGCCATTTACTCTACCGTTGATGGCGCAATGGGCCACCTACTCTACCGTATACGACCCAAAGGGCCACCTACTCTACCGTAGACGACCCAAAGAGTCATCTACTCTACCATAGACGACCCAAAGGGTCATCTACTCTTCCGTAGACTACCAAGCGGGCCATCTACTCTACCGTATAGTCTACTATAATCTGCCGTAGACGACCCAAAGGGCCATCTCTACTCTACCGTAGACGACCCAAATGGCCATCTATCTATCGTGGACGACCCAAAGTGCCATCTACTCTACCGTAGATGACCCAAAAGGCCACCTACTCTACCGTAGACGACCCAAAGTGTCATCTACTCTACCGTAGACGACCCAAAGTGTCATCTACTCCACCGTAGACGACCCAAAGGGCCATCTACTCTACCGAAGACGGCCCATCTACTATACCAAAGATACATCTGTTCCGCAGTAGACGACTCAAGGGCCCATATACCCTACCGTAGACTACCCAAAAGGAAATCTTTACTCTACAGTAGACGACTCAAAGGGCCTTCTACTAGACCGTAGACGACCCAAAGGGACATCTACTCTACCGTAGACGACCCAAAAGACATCTACTCTACCGTTGACGACCCAAAGGGCCACCTACTCTACCGTAAACGACCCAAAGGGTCATCTACTCTACCATAGACGACCCAAAGGGTCATCTACTCTTCCGTAGACTACCAAACGGGCCATCTACTCTACCATAGACGACCCAAAGGGCCATCTACTCTACCGTATAGTCTGCTATAATCTACCGTAGACGACCCAAAGGGCCATCTCTACTCTACCGTAGACGGCCCAAAGGGCCATCTATCTATCGTGGACGACCCAAAGTGCCATCTACTCTACCGTAGATGACCCAAAAGGCCACCTACTCTACCGTACACGACCGAAAGTGTCATCTACTCTACCATAGACGACCCAAAGGGTCATCTACTCTTCCGTAGACTACCAAACGGGCCATCTACTCTACCATAGACGACCCAAAGGGCCATCTACTCTACCGTATAGTCTGCTATAATCTACCGTAGACGATCCAAAGGGCCATCTACTCTACCGAAGACGGCCCATCTACTATACCAAAGATACATCTGTTCCGCATTAGACGACTTAAGGGGCCATATACCCTACCGTAGACTACCCAAAAGGAAATCTTTACTCTACAGTAGACGACCGAAAGGGCCATCTACTCTACCGTAGACGACCGAAACGGCCATCTACTTTACCGTAGACGACCCAAAGGGTCATCTACTCTACCGTAGACGACCCAAAGGGCCATCTACTATAACCTAGACGACCTAAAGAGCCATCTACTTTGCCGTAGACGACCCAAAGAGTCATATATTCAACAGTAGACCACCGAAAGCGCATTTGAGTACTACCCACACAAATTTTGAAATTAGTTTTTTTTTTTGCAAAAGTTCCGTTTATGACCATGTGTATGATCATTTAGAATTTTGCAACATTTTGTCCTCGTGGCCCCTCGCAAAAGTAACGAAGAATTGAAAGGCACTTATATGCGCCTGAAAGTTGCGGCAACAAGGTAGTGAATCGAATAGTTCGTACGTCCAACACACTTGATTAGGTTTTTTGATTTGACTTCTGGCTATTTTATCTGGTGACGACCATGCAGTCTTATACAGGTAGCGGGTTAAAATATGCTGCTCATTGCTACCATGTTTTTTGTCGCTGCGAAGTCCGAATCTGAAAAAGAGAGGTTTTTGTCTGTGCCTAACTATAAACTCACTATAAAATTTAAGTTTATTTTAATGGCAGTAGTAATGCAGTGCATCACTTTTAGGCGGTGTTGTACATCCGTCAGTGCGTAAACGGCGACTTCCAGAACCTTAGCTTCTATAACGCAAATTTCCAGATTGATTACCAACATCGAAATTGCCCGTAAAATTTCATACTAACCCTCGATTTTTGTTCGCATTAAACATCATTTCAAGTTTACTTTTTGACACCGTGCCACCAATACTACTAGGCGTTCGAAGCAGTCCAACATGTTGCATGTGGCATGTTTTTGTTTTGTAAAACGAGCCCATAACAAATCGAAAAAAAACAACAAACTTTTCATTCAATAACAGCTGCTGCATGCTGAAAACTTGGCGCGTGAACACTTGGTTAAGTCTCCAACAAAACAGTTGTAGTGTAATGGGGAAGTAAGGAAGGATGCAATGGAAAAGTGGTATAAATGGTTGGATTATGGTTTCATATGCATGTGGGAGACCGCGGTTATTTTGGGGGAATGCCTGGCTAGCTGGTTTTTGGCGCATGCGTAACACTGAGTCATATACAACATGTGCGGATTGTTGTTGTTGTTGCTGCTGATGTTGGACACAGAAGAAAAAGCTGTTTGTTTTGTTTAAAGAAAAAAAAACGTCATGTTTGGGTTTATTCTTGTGATAACAAAAACACCAAACAGGAGATTCGTTTCGTTTTGTTTCTTCTTTTTGTTTGTTTTTATTTGACTTCAATTTCTATTCTCCATTGCCATTGCGCTGTCTGCTGATGTTGATGGTGTTGCTTGGCGTTTGCGGTTTTTAATTCAGCTGGATGTCAAAACTCTTCATTGTCGCGAATTTTTGTTATTGCTGTTGTTGTTATTTTTATCTTTATTTCTGCGGTTTTCAGCTGATATTCCTTTGAATCTATTTTATGAGCCAAAGACATGGTGTTTTTTCAGCTAGAAGTGTGGGTTGTTTTTTTTTTCATGGCAGCCTTTTGCGTTGGATAGCAATGAATGTCCAGGGTTGCTGATGTTTATTTGTGTTTTTTTGTTTGTTGTTTTTTGGTGGGATAGGCTACTGGTTAACAAGTTATGAACATTATAGGAATACCCTACACCACTTTTGTATCTTTGGGTGTAACACGTTTTAAGTATTGTGTGCTAAAATGTGTCGTGCCCTGGTTTAAAAAAAATATTGGATAAGGCATCGGGTTAGCAAACTGTCCATAACAAACATTTCTTTTAAAATGAACAAAGAAAAAGGTTTGTAACGTGATTTTCTCATAGACTGAGGTATTCCAAGTCGTATCCAGGATCTTCATAAGGACCAACCTGTAAGCATTATAGAATAAAGAGACAAGGGAGAACCCTTTTGTGGTTAAATCAGATGTTTTTAAGATATTTGTCCCATGTGACCAACGAATTTTGGTATTTAGTAGAGTTGGGCAATCTCGTTCAATTGAATGATCCGGATCACTATCTCGTTCAATGGACACCGGTAATTTCTTTCAAAAAACTGCGTATACTTAATTTCACACGTTGGTTTTTATGATGTTACTCATTCGTCTTTGAACGAGGACAGTGATCCGGATCGTTCAATTGAACGAGATTGTCCAACTCTAGTATTTAGTCCTCCTTTGGGCTACAAAACTTTTTCCCTGAAATTTGTCAGCGCAGGTCCACGTTTTAATATAACCTCCATAGAATGGTACATCTCAATTTTCGGTATTTTGAAGGTTTTAGCCTCATTATTTCACCGAAGTGGCTGAAATTTGGTATTTAGTTTTTTTTTGGGGCTACAAAACTTTTCTTCAGAAATTTGACTGTTTAAGTCCACGTTTTGATATACGCCCATAGAACGGTACATCCCGATTTTCGGTATTTCGAAGGTTTTACCCTCACCGAAGTGGCTGAAATTTGGTATTTAGTCTTGGATGGGACTACAAACCTTTCTATCAGAAATTTGTAGGTATCGGTCCATGTTTTGATATACCACCCAGAAGAATAGAACAGTACATCGGCATTTTCGGTATATTACTGAAAAGCTATGCCTTTTATTTAAAGACGGGGTTGCAGCTTCATTTTAAAATAGAATCGGGGCACATGAATGAAAAATTCAAATTTAGGTCCATATCGGATCAGATTTGGATAGCCCCCATATATAATTTCGCCCGATGTCACTCAATTACGAATGATTACGTCAAATTTTCATCAATATTTCACATGCATTGCGTGTTTAGCGGATAAAATACGACACATATATCAGAGCTATATCCAACTCCAGACCGATTTTTGTCAAAATCGGTAAAACTGAAAAATAGCCTTAGAAAACATTTCATGTCGTATTTGAAGGCTTTTTATAAAAAAAGTTACCGATTTATAGCAAAATCGGTGAAAGATATATATGGGGGCAATATCGATCGGTAAAACTGACAACCTTCAAAGGGTTGCGTCTTTGGGCATTTCAGATGACGATATGGGGGCTATATCCAAATCTGAACCGATATGGACCAAAGTTGAATTTTTTCATTTTTCTGCCATCAGAAGTACTTGTGCAAAAATTCATCAACCTAGGTTAGCTCCTTCTATTTTTGTCCACTTTTGTATGGAAGCGGTAATGCTGTGCGGCATGCCTTAAGACACCATTTGTGGTCCAAGTACTTCTTTTAGTTTTAATGTAATAATCTTTTTAAGTTGGGAAGTCAAATTTCAATCGACAACTTAAAACGCGTTTTTTCTCGAAACTGGATTTTTTGAAATGTGTCACTCTTTGAGTAAATGAGCGATATGTTGTCTGACATGGGATTCGAACTCCGTGTAAGCGGGCGTGCATACCATTGTACCATGTTGGCTTCCGCTGAATGTGTACACCCAGACAAATATATGTTAGAAATATGTTTGGATCCAAACATATATTTGTTTGGGACTGATTGCAAACAAATATATGTTTGGATCCAAACATAATTTGCTTGTGTCCAAACAAATATATGTTTGCAACATTTTGTAACATATCTCAATTTTATATATTTGGGTACCAACATATTTTGTATGTTAGAACACATATTTTATGGGTGGAGAGGATTTTTGTCAAAGAGAGTAACAACAGGGCTCTCGCAGCTGCGGAATGCTGATTTATAATAAAGAGCTGTGTGCATGGTGTAATAGGAGACGCAGACGTTTTGTGATGTGTATGCGTAAAACACGTGTGTTTCATGCTTTGTTGTTGTTAACCAACGTAGCAAGCGAAGAGGAAAAGAACAAGTAACAAGTAAAAAAGTATCAGTCGGCTTTGCCGACAGAGATATACAGTGGTGTGAAAAATAATAAGGACAGTGATATTCACAATTTATGGTCGCTCCTAAAATGTGTAAAATGGAAGAATTTGCGATGGAAATTTGTTTTTGAAAATGTACATGTATTGCAATAAGAAATCCAGTTACGATTTTGGTTTCTTTCTGTTTAATTTTTATACAAAACAAATATTTTTCGTAAAATCCGTGATTTCTGCTGTGAAAAATAATAAGGACAGTTTTTCGTTTTAGTAGAAATAAATTGATATTATTTTTTTGTGATTCTTTCCTGTAAGTAAAAGTTTAAAATGAATTAATTTCTATTCATTAAATGTTAAATCTACCGGTATTTTTTAGTTTTTCTTTCCAAATATGGGTACAAATACGCATTGTTATCACGCTACTCGAGAAATCATTAAATGTTTACATAAAGAAGGAAATTCATACAGAAAAATTACAGAAAAAGCTTAGATTCTTTAAAAACAATGGTGGAGGATGCACCTAAGTGAACTTCAAAGATAAAAGTAGTAGCAGAAATTCAAAAATTGCAACTGTAATAATAAATGCGTTATTCGATGATTAAAAAAGATCCTTTTACCACATCTTTACAAATAAAAAAACTACTTAAAAATTAATTTTGACGCATCAAAAACTGCTAAAACACTCTGTGGTGGCCACATTAGAGCTCACAGTGCCAGAAAAGTCTAAAAATTATACACTTTCCACGTAGTGGTGTAGGGTATAAAAATATTCAAGTAATAATACTGTTTGCTAGAAATCACATCGCTTGGTCTAAGAAAAATTGCGTACCATTCTTTGGTCTGATGAAACCAAATATATTTTCTTGTTCCGATAGAAGAGTTTATCAGGGTTGAAGACCTAAAAATCAATAATATAACCCAAAATATACTCTGAAGGCGGCTAAATATGGCAGAGGTAGCAGCATGGTGTGGGGCTCATTTTCTCACTATGCTGTGGGGTCTCTATACAGTATTCAAAGTGTTTTTGAAATCACCAGATTACATTGAAATTTTGAAAAATATAATTCTTCCGTATGTTGAAGGGGGTGTGCCTCTCTATGCTGAAGGGGGTGTGCCTCTCAAATGAGTCTTCAGCAAGGTTAATGACCCAAAAATAACGGCAAAATGAAAAAAGGTTTTCCAGGATAATTAAGTTTAGTTGTTAGAATGGCCCATACAATCCCTTGATTTGAACCTGATTGAAAAATGTTGTGGAATGAAGTTATAAAATCAAGCAGGGGAAAGTGTCCATCAAATTATGGCGACCTTTGGCAACTTATACAGGTTGCGTAGGACGCGATACCAGTAGAGAAGTGCCAAAATTTGGTCGACTCGATGCCCAGACGATGCGCTTCCGTTTCAGAAAACAAAGGATCGTCTACAAAGTATTAATGACACTGAAACACTTTATCTACCATTATTTAGTAAAAACCTGCATTAATTTCTCTCAAGTTTGGTCCTTATTAAAAGATGTCATGAAGTGTCCTTATTATTTTTCACACACCAAACTACGACAATTCGCATAAAATATAAAAGACAAATAAAATATGGTTACAAGCAATCAAAATATTTTTATAATACTTTTCTTAACATTTTAATAAAACAATACATTTTATAAACTAATGTAATTTTCACTTTTTTAGTCAGTTTTCAATGTAATCTTGGTTATGGATTGAAGTGTCCTTATTATTTTTCACACCACTGTACCCTCAGCCTGTGTATATTGAAACAATTTTTTTTCCAAAAAACGCATGTATTTAGGGAGTTTTAAGAATTTTGGGCGTTTGAACTGACAAAAATGTTGATTAGGATTTAATATCAAAAGTTTTGCGGAGGAGATACTAAAAAGAATGGATCTCCAGTCACTATATATGGTACCATAGGGGTTTTTTAGAACTTCAGGGATGTTTGCTCAAGAAGTATGAACTTGCCCCTGAAACAACTTTTACCATCGCAATTGAGGCAGCGAATGCAAGTTGCTTCAACAAAAATCAAAGTGATTCGAAAGCATGTCTTAAAGTGAACATGTATCCGAAATTTTGAGTGGGAGGTACCGGATGGAGTGGACAAATATAGTCCATATTTGAACCTGATCTATATCTGGTAGATATATTAGGATGTGTAAAGTATGGACCAATTCGGCCACTCTCTTCAAGAGTTATCGTACGCACAATTTTTCCGAACATTTTTGAACTTTTGTGGGGGAGGTACCTGAAGGAGTGGACCGATATGGTTTATCTTCGAACTTAAACTATGTTTGGACAAAATATTACTAAGGCCAAACTTTGGACCGAATCGGCAGACCTGTTCGAGAGTTATTTTGCCCTTCAACCTCCTCACACGGTGTCATAGGGGTTTTTTGCAACTTTCAGGCTATTTTCTCAGGAAGTATGGACTTGCCCCTGATGAAACTTATACCGTCGTATGGAGGACAGTGAATACAAGTTGCTAAAGCAAAAATCAAAGCGATTCGAGAGATGTTCCTAAACTGAACTTTTCCAAAATTTTGTGTGGGAGGTACCCGACGGTGTGGACCGATTGAGTCCATATTAAAACCTGATCTAAGTCTGGTACACGCTCCACAATGGGCAAAGTATGGACCAAATCGGTTACACCCTTCAAGAGTTATCGTGCGTACAAATTTTCCGAACATTTTCGAACTTTTGTGGGGGAGGTACCGGAAGGAGTGGACCGATATAGCTCATCTTCGAACTTAAACTAAGTTTGGACAAAATATTACGAAAGCCAAAATTTGAACCGAATCGGTTCATCCCTTCGAGAGTTATCGTGCGCTCCAGCCAGCCAGACAGACAGACAGACAGACGGACGGACATTGCTCAATCGACTCCAAATTGTCTGAAACACATTTCGTCCAAACATACTTGGGGTCTAAAACCATTATTTCGATGAGGCACATTTTGCCCGTATGAAAGTGTATATACCCTTCATAGCCTAAAGGCTGAGGGTATAAAAAAGTATCAGTCAGCTTTGCTTACAGAGATATACCCTCAGCCTTGAAACAATTTTATCCCAAAAAACGTATGTATTTAGGGATTTTTAAACATTTTGGATGTATGGACCGACAAAAATGTTGATTAGGATTAAAAATCAAAAGGAATGGATCGACATTGACCATTATGGAAGTGGATCTCCAGCCACTATATATGGCGCCATAGGGGGTTTTTACACCCTTCGGGCTGTTTGCTCAAGAAGTATGGACTTGCCTCTGAAAAAACTTTTACCATCGTAATTGAGGCAGCGAATGCAAGTTGCTTCAACAAAAATCAAAGTGATTTGATAGTAGGTCTTAAAGTGAACTTATCCGAAATTTTGTGTGGAAGGTATCGGATGGAGTGGACAAATATAGTCCATATTTGAACCTGATCTATATCTAGTAGATATATTAGGAAGTGTAAAGTATGGACCAATTCGGCCACTCCCTTGAAGAGTTACCGTACGAACAATATTTCCGAACATTTTTGAACTTTTGTGGGGGAGGTACCTGAAGTAGTGGACCGATATGACTTATCTTCGAACTTAAACTATGTTTGGACAAAATATTGCTAAGGCCAAATTTTGGACCGAATCGGCAGACCCGTTCGAGAGTTATCCTGCGCTCCAACCACCTCACACGCCTCAAGTATGGACTTGCCGCTAATGAAACTTGTACCGTCGTATGGGGGCCAGTGAATACAAGTTGCTAAAACAAAAATCAAAGCGATTCAAGAGATGGCTCTAAACTGAACTTTTCCAAAATTTTGCGTGGGAGGTACCCGAAGGAGTGGACCGATTGAGTCCATATTGGAACCTCATCTAACCCCCAGTTTTTGTAACTTATTTTTGTTCGTTCGTCTATATTCGTAATAATTTAGGCATTCATAGCTTAGCCCCCAGATGACATACACATCTAATTTTTCGTATACCCGTTTCATATATCATTAAGGATTCCTCATTTAAAAATCAGCGCTCTACATTTGCGCTAAAGCGAGTAAATCGATCTACAAAATTTGACAATTCGTGTGAGAAGAATAAAAATTTTTACAACAACTGGGGGTAAGTTTGGTAGAAATATCACGATGTGCAAAGTATGGACCAAGTCGGTTATTCCCTTCAAGAGTTATCGTGCGCACATATTTTCGAACATTTTCGAACTTTTGTGGGGGAGGTACCGGAAGGAGTGGACCGATATAACCCATCTTCGAACTTTGGACAAAATATTGCGATAGCCAACTTTTGGACCAAATTGGTTCATCCGTTCGAGAGTTATCGTGCGCTCCAGCCAGCCAGACGACTCCAAATTGTCTGAAACACATTTCGTCCAAACATACTTGGGGTCTAAAACCATTATTTCGATGAGGCACATTTTGCCCGTATGAAAGTGTATATGGTAAATTTCAAATTTCTTTTGCAATTCCATTGGAAGAAATGTTAAAAAAAATTTCGCGAGCACATCCGCAATTTTTGGAACATAGATTAAGAAAAAAAGTCGTGGTTTCAAATCTGTTCACGTTCACAAAATTGGATGCTGCGTTCCAAAGTTATGGGGGGTTTTATTCCCTTATAAAGAACAAATATTTAAAAATTCCATTTTTGCTCTAATAAGAAAATGCATATATAAAGCGTTAACAGCATTTAATATCTATCCGTAGATGCCTAAATATTTACTAAATTTATTTTTATTTTCGCGGAAAATCAGGAAATACTGAAAAAATCTTGGAGTAAATTTAATTTATTCTAATTTAGAGTCCAAATAAAACTCGAAAAAAATAAATTAAAAATACGTACAGATTCTAGACAACGCGTAGAAAAATATGAGACCAAAATTTTAACGATAGGATTTAAAACTGCCATATTACAGCAACAACAAAAGACGAAAACTTATTGTTGGAATATTATTTCAAAAATATATTTTTTTGTTTAATACGAAAAATAGAAAAATATTTCTGGGAGTTATTCTACTATTTCGCTAAATTTCGATGCAAGGACTGACGGACTTCGCTGAAACTTCTTCAGGGAAAATGCGACGACAAACCAGAAAGTGTATTTGCTTACTTTGATAAACAATAGGATTATGAAATAGTAAGTAATATTGAAATTACAACCAAAGAAAAAACATAAAGGTTAAAAAACGTATAATTCGCGAATTCGTTAAAATCAGTTAAGGCGCATGCGCTTTTCAGATACAGCGAGTGCATCTCTATCAATGTGTAGCGATTTTTCCACTTTTCATTCAGCGGCCAAAGTGTGCCGTCAGCTGCACCTTACTGTCCAAAAAACCTTTATGTGGGTAAAAATTGCGCGATGTACATAAGATTATAAGGCGCATCCGATTTCAGTGACCGCCTATAAAAAATACGTCATTATAACAAATTTTAAACAAATTCGTCAAGAACCGCGGATGTGCTACCAAATTCTATTTTATACGAAATACGAATATTACTCCAGAATCTCGGTAATTTATGCCACACGGTTTTGGAAAATAATATAATCGCGTATAAAGGATTCCATTTATGTAAAAATAACCAAAGAAAATCGCGGTTCAATGCGCGGAATCATCAATATATAATTTTGCAGAATTTCCTACTTTCAAGGTATCTATATCCGCCGTTTTAGTGGATGGATTTGAAAGCGGAAGGGTTCATTAGATCCGACGTTTTAAAAAAACTAAAATCACGCGGGGTTCAAGGGTACCTGAGTCACAGTTGTAAATTTTGAAGTCAAAAAATAGGTTTTTAAAGAAAATGTACGCACCAAAATTTCGACTTTGGACTCCTATTACTAGGGAGCTGTATGAAGCACACTAATGAGATATACATCATACGACGTGGAATCACGAGTTCTACAATCCAATAAATAGTTTGGGTAATTATCTGGTTGCGCCCTCCAATTATAAGAAAAATTCAAAAAACCCTGATTTCAAAACTTCAAAATGTCAGCATCGATGTTAGGGGGATGCAGTGTATATATCAAAAAGTCATACATTAGAACCATGTTGCCTAAGGGGTGTTCTTCAATTCTTTCTTTGAGCTCAAGTCTGAATTTTCCGTGCTTTGACCAGAAATCAAGAAAGAACACAAAAAAACTTGTAAACTTCAACACATTTTTACCCATTTTTTAATATTACCACCAACACAGCTTCCACATAAATTATTTGTTATGGTTCATTTTATGCGAACCCGACTAAAACACTTCAATTAATATAAATATATTGATATTGTATAAAATATATTGACAGTTCGCGACTTATTAAATGGTGAACCTCAACTTCAACGATTGTAAAACATTTTTGAATATTACCATATACCCTCGTTAGCATAAATGCTGAGGGTTTAAATATGGGACACGTGTATCGGCGTTTTTATACCCTCCACCATGAGATGGGGGGTATATTAAGTTTGTCATTCCGTTTGTAACTACTCGAAATAATCATTGTAGACCCCACAAACTGTATATATATTCTTGATCAGCGTACAATTCTACATGTCCGTCCGTTTGTCCGTCCGTCTGTCTGTCTGTCCGTCTGTCCGTCTGTGGAAATCACTCTAGCGTCCGAACGGAATGAAGTAGGTGGATGAAATTTTGGTAAAATCTATTATATGTACGTAGGACTTTTGGTATTGAAAGCGGGCTATGTAGGTCCACGTTTTCGTGTAACCCCCATACAAAATGACGCGTGACGCGTCGTCGTTTTATGGAATTTTTAAGATATTTGTCCCATTTGACCACCGAATCGGTTGTAATTTGGTATTATGTCTTTTCAGAGGCTAAAAAATATTTCTAACCAAGTTTGTTTATATAAGTCCACGTATATAGTACGTGCCACTTTACGATATTTTGAATGTATTAGTCCCATTTGAGCACAGAATCGGTTGTAGCATTGCATTTTGTGTTTCCAGAGGCTAAGAAACATTTCTACCATAAAATGTTTACATAGGTCCACGTTTTAATATAGTCCACATAGGACGATACCTCCCGATTTTCGGTATTTTGAAGGTTTTAGCCTCATTATCACACCGAAATGGCTGAAACTTTCCACTTACAAAACTTTCCCCCCAGAAATTTGTAGGTATAGGTCCACGCCCTCATATAGCCACCATAGAACGGTACCTCCTGATTTTCGGTATTTTGAAGGTTGTGACCTCAATATCCCACCGAAATGACTGAAATTTGGTAGTTAGTCTTCGTTAAGGGTATACAACTTTCCATCTGAAATTTGTCGATATAGGTCAACGCCCTAATATAGCCCCCATAGGACGATATCTCCCAATTTTTGGAATTCACTTCAATACAGTTCGTGGTGGAGAGTATAAAAAGTTCGGCCCGGCCGAACTTAACGCTTCTCTTACTTGTTCACCTTGACATCGGAAAGTAACCAAAGTAGGCGGGGCAAGTTCCGTCCATTTCTTGTTTTTCCGTGTATTCTAGACATATAATGTCTTGGGCAGCCTTAAAGACAAGAATATGGGGAATATTTGTGTCAAAAAATTTTAACACTCATGCTGTTCATTAAAAGGATCTTTTCGGACCTTTTTTCGAAAATCGTTCAAAATCTCCTTTAAAATGTGATCGTATCAAATCAAAATATTCTACAAAATTGTTCGTCATAAAATTTTACTATAGGTCTCAGAATACACCAAATCTGTAAATCTATTCTAATCGCCAGGAATCTCTAAAATGCAAAAACACGTTTTAGGGTTAAAGTCGGACTTCATCTGAGTTTATTCAAAATTGTCCAACAAAACATAATTTTGGAGGGATGACGTCAAACACGAAAATATTTTTCGTCAAATTTCACTATAAGTCACTAAAGAAATGAAGTGTTTGTTTATAATATATATCATAAAAATATCAGTTTCAATTTTGCTAAAAAAAAACATGAAAATATTTCCCAATTTTTGATGACATTTTTCCTTCTTTTTTCGAGTTGAAACATGAAAGTAACATGAAACTTGGTTCTAGGTGAAAAGTGTCAAAAGAACAAAAATTCTACACAACATTTCAGTATGAGTTTCAGAATAAACCATATATCTAGGTATACTACTTTCTTAAGAAAATTAGATTACAAATTTATATTTTAGAATGAAATTATTTGTTTTAATTTTGTACTGTTAATTTTACATAATTCCATACTGGATCAAAATCTAACAAAATCCGTCACTTTTTGGGGATATGGTTAAAAGAAGAAATGTCCCAAATCAAATTTCACTATGAGTCTCTGAATAAAAGAAATCTGTAACCATAACATATAACATTCTTAGCAGACCTTGTTTTTGATATAGGGTTTAGGGCCATATTTTAAAAATTTTATCCAGATTGTCGTATTGATTGGACACTATAAATATTTTATTGATGGCTTTTCGTTATGAATTCATACGGAAGGTGTTGTGTGCTCCATTTAAACAGCTTTTGAAATATTTATGGTGAATATATATTTGAAAAATATAGAAAACCCAGATCGGAAGTTGTTAGGGTAAGCCGTTGCTTGCTTATATTGTATGTGAAAATATGTGGAAGGTCTACGGCTGTGGTGCAGTGAAAATATAAGTGTCACATGGGATCACACATACACGATTTGGCGTGGTCCAAAATAATACAATGATGGGAGTAACTCCTGCTTTGGTGACATTTACGGAAATAACCCTAGAAATTTACATAAATAGCTGTATCATGAATGATTATAACAAACCCAGTTAGTATATAGTCATTTATTTCAATTGAGGTAAGGGGTTTATTCCGTAAATGTCACCAAAGCAGGAGTTACTCCCAGGGTTTCGGAGTCGGAGTCTACGAGTCGGAGTCGAGCAATTTTGCTGGAGTCGGAGTCTGAGTCGAAAAAATAACTCGACTCCGACTCCGGGCAAAATTTTTTCGACGCTATAGAAATATAACATTAAATTTGGAACAAGAACATTTTTTTAAAAATCATTATTTATTTTAAGAGAAAGTTATAAGAAAACATATGCAAATGGTATTTTATACTAAGTTAAAGGACAATTCACAGGATATTTATTATCCTCTGAAGTGTAGTCTATTTATCCCTATTTTGTTAATCCAATGGATTCTTTACATTTTTGCAAAAAAAAAGTAAAGTTCTTTGACAATCCAATTACGATTGGACCTTTAACCTCTTTTGTCAGAAGTCTTACTGGTCTTCTCACAAAGGTCTATTGGTATTCTCATCATGTTTTTTATGAGAAGTCATCCTTGTCTTCTATTAAAGACATTGCGGTCCCTATGGGAAATCTTACCGAATAACCTGTTACACAAAATGGAAGTCAAGATTTGAGGGTGGAAAAATTCCTTTTTGGAATGAAAGCCCCAATTAAGAACCCCAAAGGATCCCATAGCTGAAATTTCTGAGTTATGACATAATGAATTTTTTGATTGACCCCCATCAATCATTGAGAAAATAACTTTATATCTCTGTTTGGAGATATTGTTTCATCATTTTTAGATGACATGTTTTCAGTTAAATAGAATGAGGAACCCTTATGTCGAATATGTTGTCGTTGTAGCTCAGTTCTTGAAGTCAAAAAGTAAGACAAAATGAAATTTTCTACAAAAATGTTCCACCGAAAATTATATGTAGGTTTCCCATATCCAAGAATAAATTTCGCATAATCTATTAACTATATATGAAATTAGGATGGTTACGCTTCTGAATTAGGGCATCATAAATTCTTTTCTGGTCAACGACAGATTCATACCGCCATAAATCAGAAGTCTAACAAACGGCGAATCTTTCTTCTATGATTCATTATATACTCAATGAGGGCTTTAGATGTAGACATTCAAATAACCGGATCTGTCCGCCAGGAACAGATATAGTTCATGTGTATCCGAGTTTTCTACACAGTCAATAGCATATACGAAATTCAATGAAATATGTACATAATCATAGAGTTTTCATGAGAAAGGATCGGGTAAAAGTGATAAAGGACCATGAAAACATGACAATATCGATTTCTTGTCCGACCCTACATAAAATTTTCCTAGCAAAATTTTTGTAGAATATTTTCATGCACGAAATCTCATCCTGTGGTAATTTTTCAGTTCCAGAAAACATCCATCTGCCTATGTGCTGGGTGGTGTACACAATATATCTCAAATATTTCAATAAGGTTATCCTCTCCACACCAAAGTTCAAAATGTGAGCGCATACTTATAAATTTCAGAAAAAAAGTAGAAAGTATAAATGGCATAGAATTTATGGTAAAATTTTTAAGTCGATCGGAAAAATATTGCTTTAGTATTTTATTTTGTATGCAGCATATAAACCGTGTTTTTCTCGAAATCGGTCACAAAAACATATGACAATTGGTTTATTAGTTTTCGAGCTAGAGTTGGCATCGCAAAATGCTTTAATAAAAACAGGGTTTCAGAGACGGCCTCAAAACTTCGTAACATTTTTTTCTTTCAGATGAAGAAAAAAATCTGCCAAAAAGTTACGTAGTTTTCTCGAAAAAATCATTAAAAATTGAGCTTTACAACTGGGGGTCTCCTTTTAAGGCTAAGCACACTAAAATGTTGGCTTACATCCAGTTTGAAACTTGTGTTCATGAATTGCTTAATTTTTTTTGCATGTAGTCCTTATGATTTGTATTGCCTCTTCATTTTCACATATTTTGAAACCTTAAAGATTTTCTCAGAATATACTCGTGCAAAAAAGGAAAGCCGACAAAAACTTTTTAACTTTGCTATTTTTCATTGTAAGATTCCGCAGAAACAATTATGATATTTTCGAATGTATTCGAACGAATGCCCTTTCTAATGAATATGTACAGAAAACCTAACACATTAGCCTATATAGGCCAAAATATAGGAACAAGGTAAAAATTTGTGCACATTTTATTTATTTTTAGTGGTATAGGAATTCACTCTCGGAGTCGACCCGGAGTCGGAGTCGTGAAAAAAACTCGTCTGGAGTCGGAGTCGAGCCAAAAATACCTCGACTCCGAAACCCTGGTTACTCCCATCATTGTATTATTCTGGACCACGCCAAATCGTGAAATAAAAAATCCAGCACCATTGGGCGAAAAAATCTGACAGTCCGTAAGAGAAAAGAAAGGTTTAAAATTCTCCTCGGTTTGACAATGGACCGAAGAAGTGAGGTAGAAAATACCAATTTTTGAATTGTCAAGCATAAAGTCCATAAAAAATTGTCATTAAACTCATTACGACGGGTCCGCAACGCGAATCGGGGTCTGCTTACTTACTTACTTAGTTGGCCCATTACAGAACATTTGTTCCATAGACCGAACTAAGAAAAGATCTCCATTCCTCTCTGTTTTTCGCTTGACTTTTTGGAATACCGCGCCTTTCCATTTCTTCATCCACTTGTATGCTCCATCGAAGCTTAGGCCTGCCGATTCTGCGTGCACCGCCATGTGGCATGTATTCATACGCCTTTTTAGCGGGTTCATCATCGCTCATTCTCATGATATGGCCTAGCCAACGCAATCGTTGCATCTCGATACGTTTAACTATATTCATGTCTTTGTATAGCTTCCCAGCAAAAATACTCATTACAAATTGGCCTACTTTCTCATTATTTTAACACGGGCATGTCATAGGGAGTAAGTAGTTATTTTTTGACACTTAAAAGTAAATAAATAAGTACTTAACAAGTAAAAAAGTATCAGTCGGCTTTGCCGACAGAGATATACCCTCAGCCTGTGTATATTGAAACAATTTTTTCCAAAAAACGCATGTATTTAGGGAGTTTTAAAAATTTTGGGCGTTTGAACTGACAAAAATGTTGATTAGGATTTAATATCAAAAGTTTTGCGGAGGAAATACTAAAAAGAATGGATCTCCAGCCACTACATATGGTACCATAGGGGTTTTTTAGAACTTCAGGGATGTTTGCTCAAGAATTATGAACTTGCCCCTGAAACAACTTTTACCATCGCAATTGAGGCAGCAATGCAAGTTGCTTCAACAAAAATCAAAGTGATTCGAAAGCAGGTCTTAAAGTGAAGATGTATCCGAAATTTTGAGTGGGAGGTACCGGATGGAGTGGACAAATATAGTCCATATTAGAACCTGATCTATATCTGGTAGATATATTAGGATGTGTAAAGTATGGACCAATTCGGCCACTCTCATCAAGAGTTATCGTACGCACAATTTTTCCGAACATTTTTGAACTTTTGTGGGGGAGGTACCTGAAGGAGTGGACCGATATGGCTTATCTTCGAACTTAAACTATGTTTGGACAACATATTACTAAGGCCAAACTTTGGACCGAATCGGCAGACCTGTTCGAGAGTTATTTTGCCCTCCAACCTCCTCACACGGTGTCATAGGGGTTTTTTGCAACTTTCAGGCTATTTTCTCGGGAAGTATGGACTTACCCCTGATGAAACTTATACCGTCGTATGGAGGAAAGTGAATACAAGTTGCTAAAGCAAAAATCAAAGCGATTCGAGAGATGTTCCTAAACTGAACTTTTCCAAAATTTTGTGTGGGAGGTACCCGACGGAGTGGACCGATTGAGTCCATATTAAAACCTGATCTAAGTCTGGTACACGCTCCACGATGGGCAAAGTATGGACCAAATCGGTTACACCCTTCAAGAGTTATCGTGCGTACAAATTTTCCGAACATTTTCGAACTTTTGTGGGGGAGGTACCGGAAGGAGTGGACCGATATAGCTCATCTTCGAACTTAAACTAAGTTTGGACAAAATATTACGAAAGCCAAAATTTGAACCGAATCGGTTCATCCCTTCGAGAGTTATCGTGCGCTCCAGCCAGCCAGACAGACAGACAGACAGACAGACAGACGGACGGACATTGCTCAATCGACTCCAAATTGTCTGAAACACATTTCGTCCAAACATACTTGGGGTCTAAAACCATTATTTCGATGAGGCACATTTTGCCCGTATGAAAGTGTATATACCCTTCATAGCCTAAAGGCTGAGGGTATAAAAAGGTAGGTACGACTTGAAGTAACCAGGGAGTAACTACTTGTTTATCTACTTTTTAGTGGCCAAAAACTAAGTACTTACTCCCTATGACATGCCCGTGTTAAAATAATGAGAAAGTAGGCCTATTTGTAATGAGTATTTTTGCTGGGTTATATAGCTCGTGGTTCATACGACGTCGATATTCACCGTCAACGCAAATCGGCCCGTAGATCTTTCGAAGAATTTTCCTCTCAAACACACCAAGCACTGCCTTATCTGCTTGCGCAAGTACCCATGCTTCGGAGCCATACATTAGCACGGGTAGTATCAGCGTTTTGTATAGTGTTATTTTTGTTTGACGAGATGTGGCTTTGCTTTTAAATTGCTTACTTAGACCATAGTAGCATCTGTTGGCCAATACAATTCTTCTTCTTATTTCACAACTGATGTTGTTTGTTGTGTTTATGGCAGTGCCGAGGTAGACGAAGTCTTTAACTATCTCAAAATTGTAGGTACCAACTTCCACAGTTGGTCCGAGCTCTATGGACGCTTTGCGCGTCGACACCATCAATTTGGTCTTTTCGCCGTTTACCGCCAGACCCACTTTCGCAGATTCTGCTTCGACCTTCCTAAAGGTATCAGTTACTTCCTTTACTGATCGTCCCATGATGTCTATGTCATCAGCATAGGCAAGTAAAATGTGGCTATTGGTGTAAATTGTGCCATTTCTTTTGACATTTGCATCTCGTATTACCTTTTCCAGCAAAATGTTGAAAAGATCACACGAAAGGCTGTCTCCTTGTCTGAAACCTCTTTTGGTACAAAATTCTTCGGAGAGGTTCTTTCCAATTTTAACTGAGGACCTAGTATCAGTTAAAGTCATCTTACAAAGCCGGATGAGCATTGCGGGGATACCAAATTCAGACATTGCGTGGAATACCTTTGATCGGAGGGGACTGTCGAATGCTGCTTTATAATCGACAAAAAGGTGAAATGTGTCGATCTGCATCTCTTGGGTCTTCTCTAGGATTTGCCGCAGGGTAAATATCTGGTCAATGGTGGACTTGCCAGGTCTAAAGCCACATTGGTATGGTCCAATTATTTCGTTGACCATTGGCTTTAGTCGTTCGCACAATATCCCGGACACTATCTTATAGGCAATAGGGAGAAGACTTATGCCCCTATAGTTTGAGCATACAGTCTTATCTCCTTTCTTGTGGACGGGACATAGGATGCTCAGGTTCCAATGGTCGGGTACGCGTTCTTCCTGCCAGATGCTGCTAACTAGCTGATGCATACACCTTATCAGCGCGTCGCCTCCGGTTTTAAACAGCTCGGCTGGTAAGCCATCGGCTCCTGCTGCTTTATTATTCTTCGGGGTCTGCTAGTATAACATAAAAATATGAAGTGTGTTGAAATTGAAAACAAATTCCACCAATGTTTGCAATCAGTCCCAAACATAACATATGTTTGGGTCATGCGAACAAATGTATGTCTGGGTGCAAACAAATTAAATGTTTGGGTGCAAACAAATACAAACCCAAAAAAAAACACATGCACCGGTGGGCGCTTTCTGAGAGCAAGGGAGCGTAAATTTCAATGTGAAACACATTGAAATATATGCTCACTTGCTCTCAGTAAGCGCTCACACACATTTATAACTGGTGGTGGTTTATTGAAAGGCATGGAAAAAAAGAAAAAGCATTAACGGACACATAGGTAAATAAAAAAACCAAAGAAATACATAACAGACTTTAATAAAAGAAAAACTGAATGAAAAAATTTATAGAAAGCCGCACTTTAAAAAAAAATATATAGAAACATTGTTGAACGCTTCTCCTTAGTGATGTAATTACCAATGTTAAATGCGATTTCTTGTCCAATAAAATATTTCCATTCCACTTTTTGATTCAATTATAAAATGTATTGGGCATTTAATTTCTTTAAAAAAGACAAAACACTGATTTATTCATTCATTTTATTCACTCTTTACTCAACGATTGTATTAAGAAAACTTATGAAAAAGAACAACATAATTAATACCATTTTTTTCTTTTCCTCTTCGCTTGCTACGTTGGTTAACAACAACAAAGCACGAAACACACGTGTTTTACGCATACACATCACAAAACGTCTGCGTCTCCTACTACACCATGCACACAGCTCTTTATTATAAACCAGCATTCCACAACCGCGAGAGCCTTGTTGTTACTCTCTTTGACAAAAATCGTCTCTCCACCTATAAAAAATATGTTCTAACATAAAAAATATGTTGGTACCCAAACAAATAAAATTGAGATATGTTACAAATTGTTGCAACAATATATTTGTTTGGACACAAACACATTATGTTTGGATCAAAACATATATTTGTTTGAAATCAGTCCCAAACAAATATTTGTTTGGATCCAAACATATTTCTAACATATATTTTACTGCGTACAGCATATTGTTGCTTATTATAAGGTGCAAATGTAAGCATCACAGAACTAGGTAGCCCCTCCCATAAAACCCTGTTTAAAATGTGTGCATTTTCAACACCAATTTTAGCTTTTGCCGTTGTTGTTATGGCTTTTCTTAGCGGTACTTAAGACGGACAACGTTGATGATGATATCTTAACACCTTTTTTGTCTACAAGAATACGTTTCCCCCCAAAAAACAGCCAAACAAAAACCATAACAAGCCGAACGATGAAAGACACAAACAGCAATTGTCAACTATTTGTTTGCGGTGGTGCTACGCTGCTCCTCCATTGTTTTATATGGGCCATATTTTGTGGGCTTATCTGGTCTGTGTTGTGTGCTGTGTTAACGCCATGAATATGCGGTTAATTGACAAAACGGAAATTATCTACAAACAAACGATCATCCATCCGTCCATTCATTCTTTCATTCATCCATCCGCAAAAGTTTGTTTGGATTTTGTTTCGGTTTGACTGTTTTTTGGTTGCTGGCCAATGTTAGATCCAATTGATGTTGGTGGCATTAAAGCATGCCGTGCCTTAGTTTCGGGGGATATCAGTTATGATTGTTGTTGTAGGGGTAAACACTTAAGTGTGCAGCTATTATTTGAAGATAAATATTGAATAATGTTTGTAATAAATGTTTTTTGAAAGAAAATGTCACCTAGAAGAATTATTGACGGAAGTTGTAAAAATTGAACGTTTATTTTGGACGGGGAATTACACAAAAACATATAATTTGTAAAGTCAAGATCTCTCGAAAATACTTCCGTTATTTCGTTAAATTTGTATATTACTGAGGTCGGCAATGATCTAGGTCAAGAGCAGAGTTAAGCTAGGCAACAATTCACTTTGAACTTTTCAGTAATTGTTCCCATTGACAGCTTTAGACTGCGAGAACGAAATTCAAAATTAGCAATTAAGAAAGGGCTTCATTTTTTTTTTGTTAATTTCAAATTGTTAACTACAAAAAAATCATTGCCCCACTGTGTAACACAGTTTCAGTGAGTTCAGTTCAATGATCGTTTTAACAGATGCCTGATTTATAAAATTAAATTAAATTTATCACACGTTTTTATAGACGTTTTTAATTTCTAAACAGTCCCAGCCCAACAATTGTTTTGCATGGAACCGGTTGGCTCGCAGCAGTGCATTCAAGTTCATACCGAATTCAATTGGTTTCTTGAAAAGATTCTATTACTCAGAGATGGAAAATGTTTGTTAGCTTAAAACTCCTATTGAAGACTTTTATTGTCTGATTGATTTACAATTTTGCACAAATATTTCTTTTTCGTTCGAATACAAACTCTCTCAAAGGTGATGAAAAATCGATTCCAATTATTTATGTGACATTATAACAGAAGCAGCAGGGGTGACGTAGGGGATGGAAATACCAAGGAACGGTCCTGACCGGCTTTAACATGGGAAAGTCCAGGATTTATCTCGGTCCCTCTTTCATCTCAAGTGGACACTGACATCCCCGTGGTGTCACCTGGGGAACTGCATTTAACACCCGTTAAAGGTAGTGAGCTAACATGTGCCGCGCTTTCACCCGTAAGAACGTTAAAAACTAGGGTTTGGGCGTAGGGTTAGTAACCCTCCCATAGAAAAAACAGCCTACTATGAAAAATCGAAAGAAAAGAAAAACAAACCCCTCTAAAGTTGACGAACCGCGCAAACATTTTAAGGACCATGACTCTTTATAGAGAAGGTGCAGTTTACGCATTGACGGATGTACTTGAAAAGTACAAGGCCGACATTACTGCCATACAGGAAATACGATGGAACGGGAAAGGCGTCACAACAAAGCACCTAAAGGTGACGCACTATATTATAGCTGCCATGACACAGAGCATGAGTTTGGTTGCGGATTTGTAGTTGGTCGGAGGTTAAAACATCTGGTGTCCAGCTTCATCCCAGTGAATCAAAGACTCGCTGCAATTCGATTAAAAGCAAAATTCTTCAACATCAGCTTTATTTACGCTCATGCTCCCACTGAAGACAAGGACGAACAGACCAAAGATATATTTTACGAGGGGTTAGAAGAAACATATGACAGTTGCCCTGCCCATGAAATTAAAATTATACTAGGCGTTTTTAATGCCAAAATTGGAAAGGAGAATATCTTTGGCCCAACAGTCGGGAAATTCAGTCTCCACAGTGAAACGTCGGACAATGGTATGAGGCTGATAGACTTTGCAGCTGCAAGAAACATGGTAGTTATCAGTACCAGATTTAAGCATGTCGATATTCATAAGCGCACCTGACTGTCGCCAGATCAAAGAACAAGAAATCATATTGATCACGTTGTGATAAATGGAAGACATGCATCATGTATGACATGACATGTACGATCGTTCCGAGGCGCAAACATAGACTCGGACCACTGCCTTGTTTCAGCAAAGGTACGTACCAGATTAAACGTAGCAAACAAAGTGCGAACAAACCCAACACGGAAGTTGGACATCGGTAAGCTGCAATCACAACAGATAGCCACAGCATATTCCACTCAACTGGGCCAACTGCTTAATAAAAACACTCCTCGTCCCGATAACATATCAGGACAATGGCAAAACATTGCCCACTCCATGCAAAAAGACGCAAAATCAGTACATGGATACCAGAGACCTCCACCAAGGAATCCATGGTATGACCAGGAGTGTCGTGCTGTAACCGAAGAGAAAAATGCGGCATATAGGGCTACTTTACAATCAGTAGCAACGCGTAGCGCACGAGAGAGGTATCGTGAGAAAAGGAGAGAGGAGAAACGTCTTTTCCGCAGGAAAAAGGGAGAGATGGAAAAGCGGGAGTGTGAACAAATCGAGATGTACAGGAGACAGAATGAAGTCCGAAAATTCTACCAAAAAGTGAAACATCAAACTGATGGCTTTGGAACTGGCACATCCTCCTGTAGAGACCAGCAAGGTAATCTGGTGACTGATACAGATAGTGTGCTAAGGATATGGGAAGAGCATTTTTCCAAACTGTTGGTATCCAATATTAACGAAGACAACGAAGATACCACAGATCCAATCCCAGTAGATGGTATTAAGTGTATACCACCTGGCCAAGATCAGGTAAAGACTGCAATAAACCCGTTGAATAATAATAAGGCAGTAGGAGCAGATGGCCTACCAGCCGAGCTGTTGAAAACCGGAGGCGACACGCTAATAAGGTGTATCCATCAACTAGTTGGCACCATCTGGCAGGAAGAACGCGTACCCTATGATTGGAACGTGAACATCCTATGTCCTGTCGACAAGAAGGGAGATAAGACTGTGTGCTTCAATTACAGGGGCATATGTCTGGTTACAGACAAGGAGACGGCCTGTCGTGTATCTCTTCAATGTCCTGCTGGAAAAGGTCATACGAGACGCGAAGGTCAAAAGAAGTGGTACAATATACACAAACAGTCATACGTTAATTGCTTATGCCGACGACATTGACATCATGGGTCGATCGGTAAAGGAAGTAACTGACACTTTTGTAAAAGTCGAAAGGGAATCTGTAAAGTCGGTCTGACAGTAAACGGCGATAAAACCAAGTTGATGGTATCGACGCGTAATACGTCCGCAGATCTCGCACCATCTGTGAATGTTGCTACCTACAATTTTGAAGTTTGAAACAAAAATCAAAGATCGACTTCGATTTTTAGACTTTTCAAACCAAAAGGTCGACAAATCGATAGTCGACATGCGTGTATCTAATAATATGGCTCAATCCGCGTTGTTGACGGTAAATATCGACGTCATATGAACCACGAGCCGTATTGTCTATTCAACGATGGCTAACCCATGTCTTGAGAATGAGCGATGATGACCCCACTAAAAACGCATGGTGGTTCACGCAGAACTGGAAGACCAAGGCTTAGATGGAGTCAACAAGAGTAATATG
Source organism: Musca autumnalis (assembly GCF_047663935.1). Lineage (NCBI taxonomy): Eukaryota > Metazoa > Arthropoda > Insecta > Diptera > Muscidae > Musca > Musca autumnalis. Next base: position 254,254,052 of record NW_027411644.1, read on the forward strand.
AGGAATGGAGATCAATTCTTAGTTCGTCTTACGGAATAAATGTTCTGTAGCAGTTAAAGGCCTATTTGAAGATCGTTTTGAAATTTTTATCAAAGGCACGTCTTATGGTCATGTTTATCACAAAATAATGTTTTCGTGGACAAGTCCATGCTTCCTGGCATAATTATACAAAATCTTATGGTGGCCGAATAAAATTACTGATAACGATCGGGAGGAGTGAGTGAGATTAGACCAAGGTTATGTTAAAGGATGCGCGCCTGTAATGGTTAACAGCCACTTCACTCGGAGACCTTGTGGTCCATTGTGTTCATCCTGTTGAAGTACTGAAAAGAAGATAAGGTTATAGAGAAAATAGGTAATGTGGATAGAAGGAAAAAGGTGTGTATGGGGGTTTGAGGGAGATATTAAAGATTTAGGTTTTAGTTTTTTTATGGTACACTATATTGTTCTCGTTGAAGCCATTTTAGGCCTTTGGCAAGATGAAGCAGACTTGTTGGCTCGGTGTGCAGAAGGTTGTCAGAGATTGGATCGCGGGTTCACCCGCGTCATGAGCATTGGATAGCGACATAATAAGTGTTCGACTATTTCTGTTTCCTCTTCATCTTCGCACAGCCTACATCAACATCATTGTCTCTTTCCCATATGCAGGACATAGATCTTATTCTGCAATGACCCGTGATGTTTCTAACCGTTAGTTTCAGAACGGATTTGTTCATGGAGAGTAGGGATGTAGTTCTTCGCTTGGAGAGCATGGGCCAGATTGCTTTGGAAACCTTAGAACTGGTGCCAAATCTAGCTAGCATTGGCCCGATATTTTTGTTCCAGTTGCTGCATGAAATGGCACAAGTTGTCGACTTCAATGTCGGTTGTCTCTGATCCGCAATGCGCTAGGTCATCCGCTTTTTCATTTCTTTAGATGTTGCAATGACCCGGAACCCAGCACAAGGTAACGATTGATTTTAGCGGCTCCAAGGTTTTCCTACAATCTAACACCGCAGGAGACCCGATAGAGTGGGATTGAGTGATTTGAAGATCGCTTAGCTATCAAGAGGTGGGGAGTTGTGGGTCCAGACATCTCTGTCTGGTGTCTCAAAGTGTAAATGTGGTGATATATAATCACTGATTACCTCCGATCCCAGTGGTAGTCCTGATCGTCCATAATCGGAGTTGCGCCATGAGTTTGTCTCCTTTAGTCGGAGAGCACTCTTGGCTGCCAGCTCCTGCACCATTGGATTCAATGGGTGAAGATCAAGTAGTACATTGAGGTCAGATTGCGGAGTGCTTCTCATGGCACCCGTGATTAGTAGTGATGCTGCTCTCTTGACGTTGTTTATTTTATGAAGAAACGATTTCTTACTTAAAGCTTTCCACCATACCAGAGAACCATAGGTAAGAGTTGGGCATACTATGGTTGTGAAGATTCAATGGATGACCTGTGGTTTCAGTCCCCACCTCTTACCAATGGAGTTCTTGCAAGAATAAAGTGCTATTAGACCTTTCATAGCACGTTCCTCGACATTCCTTTTTCACGTTAATTGCTGGTCCAGGACAATGCCGAGGTACTTGGCTTCTAAAGAGAGCTCTTGAGTGACTCCATCAAGCATTGATAGGGTTCTCTTGTTCGTAAACAGAACCAGCTCTGTCTTAGATGGGTTCACTCCAAGGCCATTGTAGTGTGCCCATCTCGATAGTTTGACTAGAGCTACTTGAGTGAGTTCCGATAGAGTCTGTGGGGACATTCCGTTGATCGTTATGACCACGACGTAAGCATAAGCTATCGTAGTTATTCGTTGCTTGTCAAATTCCTTAAGTATTTCGTTTAATACCAGAAGCCACAGCAGTGGTATTAATAGAATTCTCACCGATTTTTAATTTGATTATCCTGCTGCTGAGTATTCCGTCAATCCAGTTAATCAGTGTATGTAGAAGAAACACCTAAGTTGGAGAGTGAATTATGTATTGATTCAAGCTTAACGTTATTAAAGGCTCCATCTATGTCAAGAAAGGCTGCTAACGTATAGCTTGAGCCCTCCATATTCCTCTCAATAAGACCTACGGCATCGTTCAGTGCTGTCTCCACCAATTTGCCTTTGCTATAGGCATGTTGGACAGGACAGGTCCAGCAGTCTTTCTAAGGTTTTTAGTTGAAAGAAAGATGGCTGATCGCCCTGTAGTCTTTAGGAAGTGTGTGGCTTGACTTCCAAGCTTTTGGGGATGTATGTCACAGTAACCTCTCGCCATAGAGCTGGAGTGAGAAATATGCGCAGATATACTCTGAAAATGTTATCCAGATGTTGGATCAATGCCTCCAGTTGTAGCATTTCAGGAAAAATACCATCTGGACCAGGTGATTTAAGGGGCTTGAATGTACATATTTATCGCCCAGACTATCTTTGATCGACTTTTAATCTCCTCGATGGCTCTCATCTCCCCATTGGCTTGCTTGTTGCGGTTGGAGCGCTAGAGCCCTCTGGTGCATCCATGCAGTTGGGGAAGTGGGTATTGGATAGGAGATCTATAGTTTCTAGACCGGAGTTAGTCCACGTGTCATCTTTCCGTTTGATACTGCCATTGGATTTGGGACCCTTAGATAATACTCTACGAAATCTGGCTACGTCTTTAACTCCCTGTATCGACTCGCTAAAGCAGGTCCTAAATCTGCGCTTAGCCTTCATTATTTCACTGTTGTATTTCTTGAAAGACACCTTGTACTTATCCCAATCAGTGAACAACTTGGTTTTGTTTGCTTTATTGTAAAGCCTTTCTACTGATCTTCCTAAGATTTGCTAGATCTTTTGACCACCAGACCGGTTGACATCTTCTGCCCGGGTGAGTAAGCGATCAGGCGGTCTCATAGCTGTCCACAAGAACCTTTGTAACGCTTTCAACCTCGTTGACTCCCCTTCAACAGTGATACCCCAGCTTGAAGTTTACTTGTTCAGCGAATTTGTCAATCAATTTTCATTCAGTCTGCCGTGGAGGCCTGTAACTTTTATCGATTGAAAAGTAGTTAAAATTCCTTTGGTTTTTGTAACAACTAAAAAACAAACAAATAAAATTGTTGTAAAGTAAACAGTGAGTAAAGTTGTTAAAGAGTTACTGAATATGGGGGCTGCAAGAGAATGAGATTGGACCAATCTTGGCACATCGTAATATTTGTCTCAATCAACTTCGGAAATGGACTATATCGGACCACTCATACCGGTACCCCCATTTTTCATAAAATGATATATTATACGCAGAGAGTTAGTGATCAAATCAAATTATTTAAATTAAAATACTGCGTTTAAATAATTAGCTTCATAGTACGGTTACACTAGAATTTTTTGCCGGGTTAACCCACTTGGAGAGGATTTATTTGACGTTTGCGCTATGGAATTGACATTTTAAATCCAAACCCACTGGGTTAATCCGGTTAAGTGTAACCGGGGTATTAGTCCCACGATAAAAACATTTACTGAGTGATGTCACAGCTCCTCCCTATGTAGTGCTAAAATTTTAAACACTGCGTTTGCATTGCATACTAAATATGGATATCGGAAGAAAAAAATCCCAATTTTTGTTTGACTGATTCATCGTCATTCATTAATATCACAACATAAACTACAACAAATATTTCCCAGTAATTATTTAAATAAGTAAATGAATTCTGAAAAAAAGAATTTGAATACTTGACTTTTTTAATTACTATTGTCTCATATCGAGTGTGTGTTCTTTCAATGAATTGAACAATTGTGCAAAATGCATAGAGGAAAGAGAGTAATTCTACACCATTTCAAGGTGTAAAATGTTACTGTTTTGATTTATTAATTAAATAATACTTGCGAATAAAAAGTCCGCGCGGAATTTTTGTATTTTCTCTTTTTTCCCTTGAAGACAAAATAATTAAAAAAAAAACAAAGTAAACACAATCAAAGTAATTTTCCACAAAAATTATGTAGTTAGGATGTTTTCGGAACTCTGCGGCCCTCGGACTTGTCCCTGAAAAAAGTTGTACCGTTGTAATAAGGTCAGCAAATACAAGTTGTTCAAAACGAATCGTTAGCCTAAATACTAAGGAGAATCCTATGGAGAAAAATTATCAAAAAAATGTTTCTTGTTAAAATCAAAGGAGTTGAATAGAAATCTTAATATTTCCCACAAACGTTGGACAAAACTTGTAAAACAAACACTTTAATTGAGGTTTTAGATCAAAAGTCACAATTAAAAGTGGGACATTTATTGAAAGTTGAACACAGTTTACAAAATAAAACCAGTAAGGAAAGGATGAAAGTTGGGCGTGGCCGACTACAGTGCCTGGCATAATTATTTTGACAAGTTGGAAAAAATGATGTGTTTGGTTTTTACCGGATTAGTCTTCTACTAAAATGTAAAAAATATTCTAAATCCTTTACTAGAATACTTAAAATTAGTACTAAATTTTATCAATTCAAATGTACGCTTGCACTTTTGTAATGGAAATAAAATTTCACTGCCAAAATTGTTCTACTGACTTTAGACCCCAACAATTAAAAATGTCTTATTTATATTTTTGATTTTTATCAGTTACGGAAAAACACACATCTGTTGGATTATGGATCCATTTACGGATCGGTATTTCAAGGATATAAGGATATTCAAGAGATTTATAAAAAAAACAATATTTTCGTCGCCAACTAACAGACAATTTTGCTGACGTCTTAGCTTTCTGAACCACAATCCACTTAAAAATCTTTCGATGTGAAATACATACTACAGTATTGTGGAAAAAAAGCTATCAACTGTTATATGATGTAATATTGAAAAAATTTATTTCTAGTATAGAAGGGGGACCAATGAGTCGTCTTTGGAAATAAAAAAGCTTCAATTTGCAATCTTGGATGTATAAATAGGAGCTCCAAATGGCAAAAATTATCTAGCAACAACAACATCTAATATGCCTGAGGATGTTAACCTAACCAGTTAACGAAACGATCGTCGCATAGCGGTTGATGTGTGTGTAGGACTTGGCTAGATATCATTTTTAATGTAATCTGCCTAGGTCATATAGCTCGATTAATAAATTAATTAAAAACCTCAAAAATAATGGCATTCGCCCTAAAAAGGCAAAACTTAAAAATATTTTCGATGGTTTTCTCCCATTATCTCGGAATATTTTGCGGATTTCGACTTTTTTATGAGAATAAGAAAAATTTTCTCTGGTATTTGAAGGAACAAATTTTAAGTTTGAACCCGAAATACGCACCAAAAGTGTTCCACAAAATTTAGCCTTACCATAGTAGCAGTGTTCTGCAAGTGAATACATAACACTTCGATCAGCTTACTACCATGTTGCTATGAAGTATAGTAGTACCATCGTATTTTAACCCAGATAAAGCCACTGGTCGTTTAAGCGCCACAAAAAATGGTTGCAAAAATTGACGTAAAACTCTGGTTTTTTGAATATTTTTGTAAAGTTTTTTGCATTTCACGCTTATAACGCTTCATTTGACCTAGGCATTTCCACGCAATTGGGCTAAAACCCAAGCTACTCAAAAAATCTACTTTTTTGTAATTTTCTACTTTTGATGAAAAATTTAAATATGCGATAAAAATTTAATCATAAATGTTAGAATTATAAAAGGCATTTTTTAGGAATATAATAAGGGTATTTTCTCAATCAAAAACCAAGTGATTGGCTTATAAGGATACACCTATATTACCCGATTGCAGGAAAACTATACGCTTTAGAGAAAAAAAAACTTATTTTATAAAAAATGCTTAAAAGTCTCAAAAATATAATTTTCATAAAAAATTTTAAGTTTTCTCGCAAAAAAATCTCTGCGCTAAGTGGGTTCAATTGTGGATAAGACAATTCTGATGCCTGGGAGCATTTAAGCATGGAAATAGTCTCAGAAAGACATTTATTTCACAAAGATACCCAACTTTTTGGATAGCTACAACAATAACTACAGCAATATTTGATCATTACCTACCTTTATTGCCGAAACTGTCAATTTATATTTCGTTACAACTTTTGAACCAACATTCCCTATTTTTTATTTATTGTTGTCTTTTTAGGACGAAGTTTATTATTTATAAAAGTTTTTAATTAATTAATTGAATTAATCGAGCTAACATGGCCTAAGAAATTTGTTTTGAAAATGAAAAATGAATGAAACATGGTTGTATAAATAGATGTTATCAAAATCAGCCTTTGTCTTCTAGCCATTTACATTCAAAATATGCCTAATGAGCCGGCTTAAACCACCAGCGAAACGATCGTAGCATAGTAGTTGGGTGTGTGGTACTTCGCTAGAATTCATTTTTAAATACAAATTCCTTAGGCCATGTTAGCTCGATTAATTCAATTAATTAATTAAAAAATTCCCGATTTTAATTTAAAACCTACACGCAGAAAAATATGTTTGGATCCAAACAAATATTTGTTTGGGACTGATTGCAAACAAATATAGTTTTGGTTCCAAACATAATTTGTTTGTGTCCAAATAAATATATGTTTGCAACATTTTGTAACATATCTCAATTCTATTGGCTTGGGTACCAACATATTTTTTATTTTAGAACATTTTTTTAGATGGATGAAAAGAGGATTTTTGTCAAAGAGTGTAACAACAGGGCTCTCGCGGCTGCGGAATGTTGTTTTATAATAAGGAGCTGTGTGTATGGTGTAATAGAAGACGCAGAAGCTTTGGTGGTGTGTACGCGGTAAAACACGTGTGTTTCGTGCTTTGTTGTTGTTAACCAACGTAGCAAGCGAAGAGGAAAATAACAAAATGGTATTTATCATGTTGTTCTTTTTTCTTCAGTTTTCTTAGTGCAGTCGTTGAGTAAAGACGCTAAAGTGAGTGTATAAATCAGTGTTTTGTCTTTTCTTAAAGAAATGGTGCTTTTTAGTAAATTAAATGTCCAATGGGGTGCCACCGTGGTGCAATGATATGCACACCCGCCTTGCACGCTGAAGGTCGTGGTTCGATCCCCCGGCCATCAAAATGTTCAACGGTGGCAAAATACCCCTCAGTAATGTTGGCGACATTTTCTGAGTATTTCAGCCATGTAAAACTTCTCTACAAAGTGGTGTCTTAAGACACGCCGTTCGGACTCGGCGATAAACAGTAGGTCCCATATCATTGCGCTAATATGAATCGGGGTGCACTCATTGATATGAGAGAAGTCTCCCTTGTCCCGTATGGGATGTTTGTGGAACAATTATTATATAAATGTCCAATACATTTTATAATTGAATCAAAAAGGTGAATGGAAATATTTTATTGGACAAGGAAGAAATCGCATTTTATATTGGTAATTACATCAATACATTTTTCACACACATATATACATATGTTTATTTGAAATATGGATGCACCTATTTATTACATTATATAATCATTTGATGCCGATTTCCCGCTGATGATTTCAACTTTGATGAAAATGTGTTTTATTTCACATCTATGGAGAAGCGTTCAACGATCTTTCTATATAATTTTTTTTCCTTTTGAAAGTTCGACATTTTATACATGTTTTCATTCAGTTTCTCTTTTATTAAAGTCTGTTATGCATTTCTTTGGAATTTTTTATGTACCTATGTGTCTGTTGTTGCTTTTGCTTTTGTATGCCCTTCAGTAAACCACCACCTTTCATAAATGTGTGTATATGTTTGAGATAGCCAGTGAGCGCTTACTGAGAGCAAGTGAGCATACATTTCAATGTGCTTCACATTGAAATTTACGCCATCTTGTTCTCAGAAAGCGCCCACTGGTGCATATGCTTTTTTGTGGGTCTTTCGGGTTTGTATTTCTTTACACCCAAACAAATATTTGTTTGCACCCAAGCATATAATTTGATTGCAAACAAATATTTTTATTTTTTGGACATATGTTAGAGAGGCGTTTTTTTCCTTCGTGTATGTGAATTCATCTCCGGATATGCCGAATGTATTTAGGGTCTTTTCAGAATTCTGTGGCCCTTTTTGGACATTTGAAGTTGCAGACAAAAATGTGGATTAGAATTGAAGTTCAAAAGTCTTGCGGAGGTGGTAGTTGAAGGAATTGATCGACATAGTCCATTATGGAAGTGGATCTTATTTTGGGAGTCATATCTTTTCGATAGATATCGCGCCCACTAGTCATTTCAGTGGGTCATCGTATAACTTTTGGACCAATATGCCAGGAAGCATGGACTTGTCCACGGAAAACATAATATAGCTGTAAACAGGACCACAACAAACAGCATCGGTATAAATTTCCAAAGGATATTCGAACATACCCTAAACTGCACTTAGACACAAATGTTGAACTTTTGTGTGAGACGTTTCCCAAGGAGAGGACCGATATGGACCATTTTAGAAGTTAAACTAAATTTTGACAAAATATTAGGAGATCCAAAGTTTGGACCAAATTGGATGCCCCGTTCATACCATTTTATTGACATTATTTAAATATTGGGAGGAAGAACCGAAAGTTGTGGCCCTGTATTGTCCCCTTCGAACTGAAATTAGGTTTAGACAAAATATGACGAAGGCGAAATTTTGGACCAAATTGGTAGATCAGTTCGAGAGTTATCGTGCTCTCTGACCACTACACATGGTACCATAGGGGTTTTTTGCATCTTTCCGGCTGTTTTTTTTCAAGAAGTATGGACTTGCTCCTGAAAAAACTTTTAACGTAGTACAGTCGAAGTCAGGTAGATATATTAGGATGTGTAAAATATGGACCAAATCGGCAATTCCCTTCAAGAGTTATCGCGCGCACAATTTTTTCGAGCATTGTTAAACTTTTATGGGGGAGATTCCTGAAGGAGTGGACCGATATGGCTTATCTTCGAAGTTAAACTAAGTTCAGACAAAATATTACGAAGGCCAAATTTTGGACCGAATCGGCAGATCCGTTCGAGAGTTATCTTGCGCTCCAACCACTAAAAACTGTGGGGTTTTTGCAACTTTCAGGCTAGACTCAAGTATGTTTGGACGAAATCCGATTCAGACAATATGGAGTCGATTTATCCCTGTCCGTCCGTTTATCTGTCAGTCGGTATTGCTGGAGTGCACGATAAATCTCTAACGGTTCAACCGATTAGGTCCAAAATTAGGGGCTTGTAATATTATGACCAAACTTGAATCAAGTTCGGTCCACTCCTACCTGTACCTCCCCCAGAAAAGTTCAGCATTTTTCCCTAAAATGTTGAGCACGATAAAAAAAAATCCCACAAATATTTTTTTCGGGAAAGTTTAGTTAAAGATCCTTTCACTACGGTACATTTTTCCGGCTACAAGTCTATACTTCCTGAGATAATGGTCAAAAAGTTCTAAAAATCCTACGGTGACTAACAAAATCGGCTACTGAGCACGATCGAAGAACAACTCCTTCCTGTAAATTTCTCAAAAATTTTATAAATGTTCGCTTAAGTGCCGCATAGGAAGTGTTCGAGGATTGCTGTTGACCCTGTTTACAACAATATAATGCTTTTTGTAGGCAAGTCCATGATTACTGTCCCAAATGCCCTAAAAAACATTATTTTCCGAATGTGTATATCCAGCTGTGTCCTGACTTATCTGCCTAACATCAGACCACTGTTATATAACCTACTGGGCCTAGGAGATTTTTATGCCCTTAATGGGCACATTTTGACCCTTGAACGAGGAAGCTCCCACCAGAAATAGAGGAAACTGCCATAGTTCGCATGACATATCCATCGTGTCATCTTGTCAGACAAATGACGTGACAACCTTTAATTTCCTTTGGGTCGGATCATCAGCTACATCAATAAACCACCCGAATTTATAACCCTTAAACGCTGTACTTTCCTTATCTATGTAAATGGCAATAAGTAAGGATTCAGAGAGAGAACTGCCCAATCCCTCTGGTGTTCGGTTAGCAGAGAGAAATTTCTGAGACATCATCACTGCTGCAGGCGCTCGCAATATTCCTGCTGCTCGATTATACCAGCAGAGGCGACGAGATTAACGAACGAGAGTGACGAGCTTCTCGTACGAAACCAAGCGGCCGCAGAATCAAAGACCTGACATTAGAAGTCAATAGATTAGTCGTTAAACACAAAGGGAAACATTGGCTAGAGCATTTGAAGAGCTTCATTATTGGAACCATTTGTAATAAATTGTTGGCAACGGTTAAGACGTTATAAAACTCTGGATAAATGCATGATCGGACTTCTGTCATGTTTAACCCACTTAACGCCGAGAATTTTTTGGCCAGAAAACTTCTTTTAACAGTGCCAAAAACTTTGGAGGGTAATATAGGCCTATCCTTATATGCCAATCGCTTGGTTTTTGATTGAGAAAATACTCTTACTATATTCCTAACAAATCCCTGACTTTATATGATTCTAACATTTATGATGAACAGGCAATACTATGACAAAATGCAAAAATCCCACAAAAATATTCGAAAAAAAAACAGAGTTTTACGTCATTTTTTCAACCATTTTTTGTGGCGTTTAAACGACCAGTGTATCTGGGTTAACGCCATCGTTGTGATTGATTCGAAGAAGTTATTTTAATCAACAATTTATTGAGCGTCCCAACAGCGACCGGACGAAAAGAATTGTTTTTACGTCGTTTGCCATCTCTTCCTGCCGAGGAGAAACAGCCAGAATTTACTATGGGTAATTTTGCAAATGGTAACCCAGAGGGAAAATCATCTATTCCAAGCACTTGAACCTATCGGTATTTTATTGGTGCTACTAAAGCAGAGTTCTAACTTAACGTTAGCCACCCTAAAGTTTCCGAAACCCGAACTATGGGCCGGGCGGTCGCGACACTGAATCCTGGCCACAGTCCAAACTTTTTATACCCTCAGCATTTATGCTAACGAGGGTATATGGTAAAATTCAAATTACCTTTACAATTCCATCGAGAAAAAATTTAAAAAAATTTTGACAAGCACATTCACGATTTTTGTTACATGGGTTCAGAAAAAAATCGTGGTTTCAAATATGTTCGCGTTCACAAAATTGGATGCTGCGCCCAAAAGTTATGGGGGGTTTTATTCCCTTATAAAGAAAAAATATTTAAAAATGCCCTTTGTGTTGTAATACCAAAATGTATATATAAATCGGTAACAACATTTAATATCTATTCGTAGACGCCTAAATATTAGCTAAATTTATTTTCATTTTCGCGGAAAATCAAAAAATAATGAAGGAATATTGGAGTAAATTTTATTTATTCTTACTCAGAGTCCATAAAAATCTCTAAAAAATAAATTAAAAATACGTACAGAATCTAGACAATGTGCAGAAAAATGTGATACCAAAATTTTATTGATTAGGATTTTAAATTGCATATCGCAGCTACAACAAAAGACAAAAGTTTATTGTTGGAACATTATTTCAAGAATATATTTTTTGGTTTAATACAAAAATTTGAGAAAATTTTTTGGAGTTATACTACTATTTCGCTAAATTTCCTAACAAAACCTGAATTATTTTGCTAAAACCTCTTCAAGGAAAATAGTTTATCATCGTGAAAGTATATTTGCTTAGTGTGATAAGCAATAGAATTAGGAAATAAATAGTGATATTGAGATTACAATCAAAGAAAAAACATAATAGTTAAAAACCGTATAACGCGCGAAATAGTTAAAATCAGTTGAGGCGCATGTGCTTTTCGCATAGAGCGAGTGCATCTCTGTCAAGATGTTTGCATTTTTCCATGTTTCATTTAACCGCCAAAGTGTGCCATCAGTTGCATCTTACTACACCAAAATGCTTCAAGTGGGTAAAAATAACGCGATGTTCATATGATTATAAGGCGCATCCGATTTCAGTGACCCCCTGTTAAAAATACGTCAATAAGACAAATTTTATACAGATTCGTCAAGAACCGCGGATGTGCTACCTGATTCTATTTTTGGTTAAATACGAATACTACTCCCGAATCTCTGAAATTCATGACACACCTTTCTGACAAATATTATAATCGTGTATAAAGGATTCCATTTATGTAAAAAAATTTAAGGGCAATCGCGGTTAAGTATGCGGATTAGTCAAAATAAAATTTTGCTTATTTTCCTATTTTCAGGGTATCTATATCAGCGGTTTTAGTGGATGGATTCGATCGCGGTAGGGCTCATTGAATCCGACGCGGAAAAAAACTAAAATCACGCGGTGTTCAAGGGTACCTGAGTCACAGTTGTACATTTTTAAGCCAAAAAATAGGTTTTTAAAGAAAAATTACGCACCAAAAATTCGAATTTGGACTCCTATTACTAGGGAGCTGTGGGGAGCACACTCATGAGATATACATCAAACGACGTGGAATCACGAGTTCTACAATCCAATAAACAGATTAGGTCATTATCTGGTTGCGCCCTCCAATTATAAGAAAAATTCAAAAAACCCCGATTTCAAAACTTCAAAATGTCAGCATCGATTTTAGGGGGATGCACTGTATATATCGAGAAGTCACACATTAGAATCATGTTGCCCAAGGGGTATTCTTCAATTCTTTCTTTGAGCTCAGGTCTGAATTTTCCCTGGTTTGACCAGAAATCAAGAAAAAACACAAAAAAGCTTGCTAACTTCAACACATTTTTACCCATTTTTTTATATTACCACCAACGCAGCTTCCACGAAAATTATTTGTTATGGTCCATATTATGAGATCGTGGCTAAAACACTTCAGTTAATATAAATATATTCATATTTTATAAAATATATTAACAGTTCGCGACTTATTAAATGGTGAACCTCAACTTCAACGATTGTAAAACATTTTTGAATATTACCATATACATACACTTTCATATGGGCAAAATGTGCCTCATCGAAATAATGGTTTTAGACCCCAAGTATGTTTGGACGAAATCCGTTTCAGACAATTTGGAGTTGATTTGGCCATGTCCGTCTGTATGTCTGTCTGGAGCGCACGATAACTCTCGAACTGATCAGCCGATGCGGTCCAAAATTTGGTTTTCGTAATATTTTGTCCAAACTTAGTTTATGTTCGAAGATGGGTTATATCGGTCCACTCCTTCCGGAATTTCTTCTAGACTTAGATGAGGTTCCAAAATGGAATCAAGCGGTCCACTCGTTCATGTACCTCCCACACAAAATTTCGGAAAAGTTCAGTTTAGGACCTGCTTTCGAACGGCTTTGATTTTTGTTGTAACAACTTGTATTTGCTGCCCCCCATACAACGGTACAAGTTTCATTAGGGGCATCGCCCTGAAAGGTGCAAAAAACCCCTACAACACCGTGTGTGGTGGTTGGAGCGCAAGATAACTCTCGAACTGATCAACCGATGCGGTCCAAAATTTGACCTTCGTAATATTTTGTCCAAACTTAGTTTAAGTTCGAAGATAGGCCTTATCGGTCCACTCCTTCTGGTACCTCTGCCACAAAAGTTCAAAAATGTTCGGAAAAATTGTGCGCACGATAAGTCTTGTAGGGAGTGACCGATTTGGACCATACTTTACACATGCTAATATATCTACCAAATATAGATCAGGGTCTCAATTCTTGTTCTATGAAAATTTTAAATGAAAACATTCATGAAGGAGATAAGTGTCAAATGAAAAAAATTATAAAGGAAATATTTCTTCATTGTTCACTACTTCGGGTACCTCCCACACAAAATTTCGGATATGTTCATATATCTCCAGCACTCACTTCATATATCTCCATTATTCTTTTTTAGTTGTCGCTGTGGTCTATGTTAGAACGCCATAATTGTCATCCCCCACTTCTCTCTATAATGGCCAAATTGTATTCTTGCAATATCGATAGGACTATATTTTTTGTGGGTGTAGACTCTGGTGGTTGGGTATGTCAGTTGAATACTAAGGCCCAATGTTTAGGGCACCCTTCCTTTGCGTATAAATAATTTTACAACACCCTCAAGCTTTTGTCTCCATACTTCTAAAGCATTGCCAATGGAAATGGTGTTGTTCCCATGAACAAAAATGTGTGAGCTGTTGCTGCTGACCAGTGCGGAAAGTACATTTACAAAGCATTGCATTGATAACCTTTTTTGAAGGTTGGCTTTGAGAGTAGATATTCTAGCTCTCGCTGTGTGTTTAGCTCTCGCTGTGTCAAAGTCTGGAGACGTTTTTAATTAAATATTGATGTGATGGTAATGATCATGATGATGATGCCTAAGCAAAGCTTGACATTGATTTCAGTTTATTCATTAAATCTTTAGTGCTCGGTTGTGTTTGTTCAATGAAAATTCCCGCAAAATAGAAATGAAAATAACCAAACCGCTGATAGGCAGCTTTGCTGTCATATTTTGTTTTATTGGCCTCGGTCAGGCTATACCAGCAAAACCTGTAACAAATACCAATGGAAAGCCACAACAACAACAACAGCAACCAGCAGTTATCAATAGAGATCTTGCCCGTTATGCCAAATCAGCAGAGATACGCAATTATATGGATCAGACACAGGATCCTTGTGGCAACTTTTATAGCTTTACCTGTGGCAATTACTATCGCATAAATCCTCCAAACAAGTCACCGTATCAATCGAATACCTTTCAAACGATATCATCGTCTTTAAATCGTAAATTGTCGCAGTTATTGAGAGCACCAACAAGCCGTGAATTTGATACAGAAACTGATATGAAGGTGAAGAGGTTCTTTGAGTCGTGCATGAAAACAAATTACCCACGAAACTGGTACCATGACAATATGAAAATGATCATTGGAGAATTTGGTCAAATGCCTGCTTTGGCAGGTAATCGCTGGCGTGAAGAAGATTTCGATTGGCTGACGACAGTGGCCCAGATATCGTATAAATATGATATGAGAATTATTTTGGGTCACCTTATCCAGGTGGATGTGGCCAATAACACGGTGAATCGTTTAAGTGTGGTGATGCAAGATATACCCCTGGAATCCGTTTCCATATATGTGGATGCGGTGCATAAGTCATTTCGTGAAGCCCATTTGAGTGTTATGGTGAAAAATATGAAATTGGCCTTGGGCTTAGATGATAAGTTGGCCAAAAAGACGGCAAGGGAAATATTTGATTTTGAGAAGCGATTATTTGTGGGCGAATATTTAAGTGGAGACGATGAAAATGAGGAGGATGTAAAGGAGGGTCAGGGCGTGGAGGAGCAGCAGCAGGAGGAGGAAGAGGTAACAGAGGTAGTAGAAGAGGAGGATGAGGAGGAAGAAGACAATTCTTCCATCCACCTCAATCTCACCACCATTGATGAAATGCAGGAAAAATATATGCCCCACTTGGATATAAAACGCCTGCTCAACATCTCCTTGGGCTATGTGCCCAATGAACAAGTCTACGATTTGATTGAAGATGATGCCGAGAACATTATTACCACCATTTTGGAGACACGCAAACGCATTGTGGCCAATTACATTTTCTATTACTTGATACAGGAGTTCCTCTTACCAGAACCCAAACACGCCTCGGATCTGGAGTCAATGTGTATGCGCCGCACCAAAAACCATTTTGCCAAAGTCATGGATAACATGGTCTATCGCCAGGATGCCAGTAATCACACCCAACAAGATGTCCACAACATGTGGCAGACAATAAAGGCCACCTTTAAAAGTGTCTTGCAGTCGAACAAGTTAAAGTGGATGCATCCGGACACACGTAAATATGCTTTGGAAAAGTTGCAAACCATACGCATGGAAATCAATACTTATGAAAATTCCAACTTTACCGAGGAGTTTGGTCCATTGGAAATAAGCCAAAGCGATTATATTGCCAATAAAAAATCCATATTGGCACTGAGGGCCAAGCAGACGAGAGCTAAGCTGCATGAGCCGCCAAAGCCATATGATGATCCAGAATCGTTGTCTTTCACCCCCGTCTACATTACCACGGAAAATCTCATCAAGGTTCCTGTCTCAGTTCTGCAACCCTACTTCCTTTGGTCTGACTTCTATCCGAATGCCTTGAAATTCGGTACATTGGGTTTCCTCATGTCTCATGAATTGATACATGGTTTCGATGAAGAAGGACGGGCCCATGACAAGGATGGCAACAAACATGAATGGTGGGATAAAGCATCCAACGACTACTTTTCCAATCAAACGGAATGTTTCAATCAACAATATACAAAATTTAAATATGGAGGTGAATTCCTGCCCGAATTAGATTCACAATCGGAAAATATTGCCGACAATGGTGGCATTCGCTTGGCTTATGATGCCTATAAACGTTGGTACGAGGATGCTGTACGCAGCTACACAAACATGGAGGGAGAATTAATGCCCCGCCTAAATTATACCAGTAAACAGCTATTTTTCATCGGTTATGGCCAACTATGGTGCAGTGCCACTCATCCGGCTTTGCGAAATTATGTCTCATCCACCGATGACCATGTTCCGGAGAAATTTCGTGTTATTGGCCCATTGAAAAATCTAGCGGAATTTTCCGAGGAATTCCAATGTCGTGTGGGCAGTTATATGAATCCCGAAAAGAAGTGCATTATTTATTAATTGTCAGCCAGCCATCGATAGGAGGTAGAAAGTTAAACCAAATAAAACAATTAGTCAAAGAGGGAGGAACTTCTTTGGGTTAAGAATGTGTAAATATATATTTGTAAATAAAATTATTTTTTTATAAAAAATATGTTTTAATATTGTTCACTTATTTTTTCCAGCAACAAATGAAGATCAGATACTCAAAACACTCGCTCCAAATCATATTGATTGAGAGTTCACAATGGGGCCAATGACAGTCTTTTCAGGCGAAAAGTCGTTTTTTCAAGTCCTTGATTGAAATCAAATAATAACGAAATTATATTCTTAACACTTTCAAACCTCCAAAACCAAAAATGACAATCTGGCAAGAGCCCACGGCGACATGCCAAGCTGTCAAAGATGTTATAATTTTCATTCCGTTTATTTCTGGCATTCAGTCCATGGCACAATAACCAAGGTAGTGGTAGTGGTATCACACCAGCTGTTCGAATATGAAATGTTAAATCCCTTTATAAACTAATTATTTTTGTTGTAATTTCCCCAACAACATAAAGAAAATTACATTTCATTTCATATTCAAAATTTTACGATACCACTACCTGGCTAATTGTGCCATGATTCAGTCGTAATTAAAGAATGTAGGTATTTTGGCGCCAAAACCTATCAATTATCTGAAATCGGGCGAACGTACATATGAGAGATTCTAGGTTGATTATAAACATCTGCACGAAATTTTGAAGGTCTAGCATGCCCCTGTAATTTTTTGCCTCAAAACCCTGACTTTGGAACCACAGTGCATTGTATGGAACTTGCACAAAATTGTTACTTACTTACTTACTTAGCTGGCCTTTTACACAACATTTGTTCCATAAGCCGAACTAAGAATAAATCTCCAATCCTCTCTGTTTGCTGCTGTATTTTCCCAATCTGGGATATGTAGCTTACTGATATCTCGTTTCACTTGTTCGCTCCAACGAAGCTTTGGCCTTCCAGATCTGCGAGAACCTCCATGCGGCCCGTATTTATACGCCTTTTTAGCGGGTTCATCATCACTCATTCTTATAACATGGCTAGGCCATCGCAATCGTTGTATCTCGATTTGTTCAACTACATTGATGTCATTGTATAGTTGGTACAGCTCGTTGTTCATACGACGCCGATATTCGCCGTCAACACAGATTGGCCCGTAGATCTTTCGAAGAATTTTTCTCTCGAACACACCAAGCACTGCCTTATCTGCTTGAGCAAGTACCCATGCTTCGGAACAATACATTAGCACGGGTAGTATCAGTGTTTTGTAAAGTGTTACTTTTGTTTGACGAGAGGTGGCTTTATTCCTAAACTGCTTACTCAGCCCAAAGTAGCATCTGTTAGCCAACACTATTCTTCTTCGTATTTCACAACTGATGTTATTTGTTGTGTTTATGGCGGTGCCGAGGTAGACGAAGTCCTTTACTACCTCAAAATTGTAGGTACCAACATTCACAAATGGTGCGGGGTTTGTGGTAATATTACGCGTCGATACCATCAACTTGGTTTTTTCGCCGTTTACTGCCAGACCAACTTTAGCAGATTCTCTTTCGACTTTTGCAAAGGTGTCAGTTACTTCCTTTACCGATCGACCCATGATGTCAATGTCGTCGGCATAAGCCAGTAACATATGGCTGTTCGTGTATATAGTTCCATTTCTTTTGACCTTCGCGTCTCGTATGACCTTTTCCAGCAGGATGTTGAATAGATCACACGACAGGCCGTCTCCTTGTCTGAAACCTCTTTTGGTAATAAACTCTTCGGAGAGGTTCTTTCCTATTTTAACTGAGGATCTCGTCTCAGTTAATGTCATTCTACAAAGCCGAATGAGCTTTGCAGGAATACCAAAATCAGACATGGCTTGGAACACCTTTGAACGTATAGGGCTGTCGAATGCTGCTTTATAATCGACGAAAAGATGGAAGGTGTCGATCTGCATTTCTTGGGTCTTTTCCAGGATTTGTCTCAAGGTAAATATCTGGTCAATGGTTGATTTGCCAGGTCTAAAGCCGCACTGATAGGGTCCAATAATTTCATTGACCATAGGCTTTAGTCTCTCACACAATATGCCAGATACTATCTTATATGCAATAGGGAGCAGACTTATGCCCCTGTAATTGGAGCACACAGTCTTATCACCCTTCTTGTGGACTCGACATAGGATGCTTACGTTCCAATCGTCGGGTACGCGTTCTTCCTGCCAGATGGTGCTAACTAGCTGATGCATACACCTTATCAGCGTGTCGCCTCCGGTTTTGAACAGCTCGGCTGGTAGGCCATCTGCTCCTGCCGCCTTATTATTCTTTAGCCGGTTTATTGCTGTCCTTACCTCATCTTGGCTGGGCGGTATAAATTCAATACCATCTTCTGTGAATGGATCTGTGGTATCTTCGCCGTCTTCACTGCTATCGGATACCAACAGTTTGGAAAAATGTTCTTTCCATATCCTGAGCACACTATCTGTATCAGTTACCAAATTACCTTGTTGGTCTCTACAGGAGGATATGCCTGTACCATAGCCATCAGTTTGATGCTTCACTCTTTGGTAGAATTTTCGGACTTCGTTCTGTCTCCTGTACATCTCTATTTGTTCACACTCCCTCTTTTCCATCTCTCTCTTTTTCCTGCGAAAAAGACGTTTCTCCTCTCTCCTTTTTTCCCGATACCTCTCTCGTGCGCTACGCTTTGCTACTGATTGTAAAGTAGCCATATATGCCGCATTTTTTTCTTCGGTAGCATCACGGCACTCCTGGTCATACCATGGATTCTTTGGTGGAGGTCTCTGGTATCCAAGTACTGATTTTGCGGCAGTTTGCATGGAGTGGGCAATATTTTGCCATTGTGCTGATATGTTATCGGGACGAGAAGCGCTTTCATTAAGCAATTGGGTCAGTTGAGTGGAATATGCTGTGGCTATCTGTTGTGTTTGCAGCTTAGCGATGTCCAACTTTCGTGTTGTGTCTGTCCGTGCTTTATTTGCAACGTTAAGACGTACCTTTGCTGCAACGAGGTAATGGTCCGAATCCATGTTTGCTCCTCGGACCGATCGTACATCCAACACGCTCGATGAATGTCTTCCATCTATCACAACGTGATCAATTTGATTTATTGTTCTTTGGTCTGGGTGCCACCGTGGTGCAATGGTATGCACGCCCGCCTTGCACGCAGAAAGTCGGTGGTTCGATTCCCCGACCAGGCAACACCAAACATGTTTCAACGGTGGCAAAATACCCCTCAGTAATGTTGGCGACATTTCCTGAGTATTTCAGCCTTGAAAAACTTCTCTATAAGTGGTGTCTTAGGACACGCCGTTCGGACTCGGCGATAAACAGTAGGTCCCATATCATTGAGCTAAATATGAATCGGGGTGCACTCATTGATATGAGAGAAGTCTCCCTTGTCCCGTATGGGATGTTGTGGAACAATGTTGTTGTTGTTGTTCTTTGGTCTGGAGACAGCCAAGTGCCCTTATGAATATCGAGATGCTTAAATCTGGTACTGCTAACTACCATGTTTTTTGCCGCTGCGAAGTCTATCAGCCTCATTCCATTGTCTGATGTTACTAGCCCGACGCCCAAACTCAAGTTTTTAACGTTCTTATGGGTGAACGCGCGGCACATGTTAGTTCACTACCTTTAACGGGTGTTAAAGGCAGTTCCCCAGGTGACACCACGGGGAGGTCAGTGTCCACGTGGGATGAAAGAGGGACCAAGATAAATCCTGGGCTTTGCCATGTTACAACCGGTCAGGACCGTTGCTTGGTATCTTCCATCCCCTAAGACGATTCAAAACCATTTCTTTCGAATAAAAACCAGCCACATTTTGGCAGTCATTACTTTCGATTGTCATCGGACTTGCTCGTCAGAAAAATTACATAGGTGTAATCAGAATCACAAGGACTACCTTCAATAAAACGAACATTTTAAAGTACCGGCCTCATTTACAACGGTACATTTTTTTCTGGAGTAAGTCAATACTTCCTGAGACAATGGCCCAAAAGATCCAAAACCCTGCCGGCACATAATAAAATGGCTATTGTGCAAGATAAATTATGAAGAAGTTTGGTTACTAAAAATGTTTGGTATATCGTCGGTGTCATGCTTAAGTGTTCCATTTTTTGACTTTTTGAGATACAGGTGTTTTTTTTTTATGATATTCATATTCCCCAGATGGAAGTACCTTACTAAGTCAGATATGTAGATGTTTAACCTATCATATATGTATGTATGTCGTCACCCGACGCCAAGATCGTACAATCATTCGCATAAATTGCTATCTCTCTGCCGTCTGGAGAGTGTGGAATTTCAGTTAGGTAGAGGTTAAACTATTCCGGAGATATCATCTCGGGGAAAGTACTCCCTGTTTCACTCTACCGGTCTTCGACTTCAAATTTCTGGATTCCAGGAGCGGTAGATGTCCAACACTTCAAACCCTCCCCGGTGGGAAGTCTTCTCCATATCTTCGAACTGCTTGGCATGATTGGCGATGCTGAAGGCCTTCGAGAGGCCAAGAGCCACCATGACTGTTCCGTCACGCGAGACGCCTTAGTGTGGGCTCAACGCTTTGCGTGATTTTGCGTTTCGGATGACATCTGCAACATCAGACATCGTAAAATGTGATGATGCCTCCTCGTCTGGGAGGAATTTTCACGCCGTTGAAAGTAACAGCCGTTCTATCTTCCTTCTATACCGGATACAAGATTGCATAGTTTCTGTTTATGCTCGCCTTCTAGTATGTTGACTTCCAAGATAAGTTTCCTAATTTTTAGGAATTCAGGGTTCCTACGACGAAGCTCATCACACCCAGCAGGTATGTAGCGATCGGCTGCAGCTGTGAGCTGTCCAGGAAAATTCTCTCAGCTAGCCGAGGATTTGACGGAATGGACACTCTCTGAACCATTGCCAATCAGTTTTTACATGGTTCAGAAAAGTACGTCGTTCAGAGGATATGAAGTCGTTTGCCAAGACTAGAGTTTCTGGTCGGGAATTCCCGGCCCGGGAATTCCCGAAATTTTTTGAACGGGAAACGGAAAATTTTTTGAAATTCCCGGGAATACGGGTATTTCTATTTTCATGTATAAGTCATATATTATTTGTCTTATAGTTATTAAATATTGAAAATATAGTAGAATGGCGATAATTCGTGCCCCGATTATTCGTAATTGCGGGTCCATTGGAAAAATCGCCATAATTCGTATAAAATATGTATGTATTGGTCCTCTCGATGATTGGTGTTTTTTCTGGAATTCGAAGTCTGTATAACCTCACATAATTCTTGATTTATAGTTTATCGCGGCTCTTCTAGTCTAAATTTTTATTGGTGGCATTCTTGAAGGATATTAATTTGCTAAGATATAAAAGCTGTGATCCATTCGAATTGTTGTTTTCTCCAAAATTATTGTTTGCAATATAAAACACTTTATAATATGTAATTGACAAATAGAGCATATTAGGATTGGAAACCAGTAATAACAGTGGTATGTATGTTCAAATATGTAAGTACGACTCTATATCATTGGTGCCAACGTGTTGCCATTGTGAAGCCGTGTACTCAAAAGGTCAGCCGTGTAAAAATTCGTTATAAACGGATTTGTTATATGATCAACACGCATTTCGAACCATAAGAAGAACATACGATATCGTTGACTTTCAAAATATAATCGGACAGCACTCTTCGATATCAAGGAAGCTTTGCTAGGATGGTAGTTGAAAAAGATATTTTATATAACCTCCGCTAATTAGTCAGGAATAATTGGATTTTGACCGCATACATAAGATATGTCATATATGATTTATTGGTTCTTTCCAGATTTTGGCACAACGTCGTTTAAGATGTTTGCTACTGCTTTTTGACCCTATTGCTATTTTACCCTTTATATTGTTCCAAAGAGATAACTAATGACACAACTACACATAAAGGGAGTAGGTATTTCATGTTTGCTTACTCTCTGTCACGTCTATGCCCCACGAATTCGATTTACCATAGTTCGGAAATTTTCTTTCCCGATTTCCCGGGAATGGAAAAAAGTCGGGAATTCCCAAACTCTAGCCAAGACACATCATTTGTCATGTCACAATGGTGATTTCTGGCGACCTGCTGCAATCTCCTTTTATTCTCGTAGGAACGTCTACGTTCACCGTGCAAAATGCGGACCTTTCCATTTGTTCGGCCATCGCAGCACGTCTCTGGTCATTGTCTAGAACGGCATATCAAAGCTCGTAATGAGCATTGCAGTTCTCTAGCACCAGACGTTTTGGCTTCCAAAAACGAATTAATATCGGGCCAGGGCACAACTATTCATCGGCTGTAAGAAACTTTACCTCGGCAGTCCCACACTTTACTGCTGCCCCCATACAAAGAATGTGTAGCAGTCAAGCAGAAGTATGATTGCTCTGTACTGGACAGACAGCTTCTTTAATTTTTACAAAACCTTGTTACCATCCCTACATTGCAAACTACAGGTAATACTGAGCTTTGTTTCTTGGATCGTGACGGCCATGATGTTTTTCCGAGTCATAAAGTCTACAACTTCGAAGACATTGTTGCAGAGACCGTTGCAATTGAATTACAGGAAAGATGCATTTTTGCAACAACATGTGTTAGATGCTGTGTTCGTTGTTGTTGGGGGGACTTTGGAGGTGTCTCGTATTGCGACGATGCCCTTATGAATGTCGAGATGCTTAAAATGTTTTTTTTTTGTCGATGCGAAGTCTATCAGCCCCATTCCATTGTCAGATGTTTCACTGTGGAAACCGAATTTCCCGACTGTTGTACCTAAGATATTTTTAAGTCTAATTTTGGCATTAAAATCGCCTAGAATAATTTTATTGTCATGGACAGAACAACGCTCACATGTTTCTTCAAAGCGATCCTAAAATATATCTTGGTTCTGTTCGTCCTTGTCTTCAGTTGGAGCATGCGCTCAATTATAGCTACTGATGAAGAATTTTGCTTTTATCCGTATTGTAGCAAGTCTTTCATTCACTGGGGTGAAGCTTGAGACCAGATGTTTTAACCTCCGACCAACTACAAATTCGCCAAAATCAAATCCACCAAACTTATGGTTTTTGTCATAGCCGCTATAATACCGTGCGTAACGTGTGTCACGCACAAATGCTTTATGCCATGCCAGTTTTAAAAAGTGCGTCACCTTTAGGTGTTGTTGTGACACCTTTCCCAATCCAGCGTATTTCATGTATATCGGCCTTGCACTTTGCAAGTACACCTGTCAGTGCGTAAACTGCACCTTATCTATAAAAAGTCCGAGCTGGAGCAGATTTGCGGGGGGGTTTTTAGAGGGTTTTTTCTTTTTATTTGTTTTTTTTCATAGTACCATGTTTTTTAGAGGAACGGACTAATAGTCCAATTCAAGTTTTTAATGTTTATATGAGTGAACTTGCGGCTCATGTTAGCTCACTACCCTTAACGGGTGCTAAGGGCAGATTCCCAGATGACACCACGGAGAGGTCAGTGTCACATGGGAGAAAGGGGGACCAGAATAAATCCTGGGCTTTGCCATATTAAAGTCGGTCAGGGCCGTTGCTTGGTATCTTTCATCCCCTAGTTCACCAATTTGTTACCATTGATTCGATTAAAAAACAGGTGTCCCCAATTTTAACCATACCCTGCATTATAATACATACATACATATGTACGTATAAGTAGTGCTGTCAATTGTCATACACAAATAATAAAGAGATCCGTGCCAAAAAAAAGGCGGCCGCTTTGATCATCTTTCGCAACTGTCAAAAGCTTAACAAGATATGGATTATTGTTGTCATTTTGTGTGAGTGTGTGTGTCTGTCATTTACTTAGTGACTAGGCGTTTAAAATTTCTTTTCTGTTTTCCTACTATTCTAGAGAGTGCTAATGAGCGATTTTTCATTTGTTTGCAAACACAACAAAAAAACAACAAATGGAAGATAATCGCCGCTACGGAAAGTCTTTGAAAATACAAAGTGTGAAATCTTATTGTAGATTGTCGAAACAATTTAATCTTATCTATATATCCGTTTTCGAGCAAAGATACCACCCATCACAGCAGAATATGAAGATCATCATTATTATTTTAAAAATATATGGTTTAAAAATAAATAGTGCTAATTGTTGGATTACTCATACGCCACAAAGTCTCGTGATTGAGGTCAAATCGGAACTATCGTTTGTATGATTTGTTCATCAAATAAACATGAGATGGTATATTAACAGTATTTGTTTTAATTTTGTTATTCCCATATTTTGAAATATTAGATCAAAACCAATGAGTGCATCTAATGTTAGCTCAGTTTTATGGGACTACTTTTTCCCACTCCAAACAACGTTTTGTAAATAGCACACCACCACTTAAGGAGAAGGTTTTCATAGCCGATAAACTAATTGTTGAGTTTGAGTGAGTAGTGGGGGATTTATCCACGAAAATTTGATGTAGTGTAACCATTGTGACGCAGGGGATGGAAGATACCAAGGAACGGTCCTGAACGGCTTTAACATGGCAAAGCCCAGGATTTATCTTGGTCCCTCTTTCATCTCAAGTGGACACTGATCTAAGCGTGGTGTCACCTGGGGAACTGCCTTTAACACCCGTTAAAAGTAGTGAGCTAACATGTGCCGCGCGTTCACCCATAAGAACGTTAAAAACTTGGATTTGGGCATCGGGTTAGTAACCCTCCCCTATAAAAACAGCCTATTATGAAAAAACGAAAGAAAGGAAAAACAAACCCCTCTAATGTTGACGAACCCCGCAAACGTTTTAAGGACCATGCTCTGCTAATCTGCACCTGGAATGTTCGCATTCTTTATAGAGAAGGTGCAGTTTACGCATTGGCAGATGTACTTGAAAAATACAAGGCCGACATTACTGCCATACAGGAAATAAGATGGATTGGGAAAGGCGTCACAACACCACCTAAAGGTGACGCACTGTATTATAGCTGTTATGACACAAAGCATGAGTTTGGTTGTGGATTTGTAGTTGGTCGGAGGTTAAAACATCAACATCAGCTTTATTTGCGCTCATGCTCCCACTGTAGACAAGGACGAACAGACCAAAGATATATTTTACGAGCGCTTAGAAGAAACTTATGGTCGTTGCCCTGCCCATGACATTAAAATTATACTAGGCGATTTTAATGCCCAAATTGAAAAGGAGAATATCTTTGGTCCAACAGTCGGGAAAATCAGTCTCCACAGTGAAACATCTGACAATGGTATGAGGCTGATAGACTTTGTAGCTGCAAAAAACATGGTAGTTAGCAGTACCAGATTTAAGCACCTCGATATTCATAAGGGCACCTGGCTGTCGCCAGATCAAAGAACAAAAAATCAAATTGATCACGTTGCGATAGATGGAAGACATGCATCAAGCGTGTTGGATGTACGATCGTTCCGAGGAGCAAACATAGACTCGGACCAATACCTTGTTGCAGTTAAGGTACCGCCTAAACGTTTCAAATAATACACGAACAGACACAACACGGAAGTTGGACATCGGTAAGCTGCAAACACAACTGATAGCCACAGCATATTCCACTCAACTGGCCCAACTGCTTAATCAAAGCACTCCTCGTCCCGATAACATATCAGCACAATGGCAAACTATTGCCCACTCCATGCAAACAGCCGCAAAATCCATACTTGGATACCAGAAACCTCCACCAAGGAATCCATGGTATGACTAGGAGTGTCGTGCTGCTACCGAAGAGAAAAATGCGGCTTATAGGGCTACTGTACAGTCAGTAGCGCACGAGAGAGGTATCGGGAGAAAAGGAGAGAGGGAAAACGTCTTTTCCGCAGGAAAAAGAGAGAAATGGAAAAACGAGAGTGTGAAAAAATCTAGATGTACGGGAGCCAGATTGAAGTCCGAAAGTTCTACCAAAAAGTGAAGCATCAAACTGATGGCTATGGTACAGTCACATTCTTCAGTAGAGACCTGCAAGGTTATTTGGTAACTGATAGTGTGCTCGGGATATGGAAAGAGCATTTCTCCAAACTGCTGGTATCCAATAGAGTTAAGACTGTGTGTTCCGATTACGAGTAGCTGGCCCATTACAGAACATTTGTTCCATAAGCCGAACTAAGAACAGATCTTCAATTCCCTCTGTTTGTTGCATCGCTTTTTGGAATACCGCGCCTTTCCATCTCTTCATCCACTTGTTTGCTCCATCTGAACTTAGGCCTGCCAATTCTGCGTGCACCGCCATGTGGGACGTATTTATACGCCTTTTAGCGGGTTCATCATCGCACATTCTTATGATATGGCCTAGCCAACGCAATCGTTGCATCTCGATACGTTTATCTATACTGATTTCGTTGTATAGCAGATACAGTTCGTGGTTCATACGACATCGATATTCACCGTTACCGTAGATCTTTCGAAGAATTTTTCTCTCGAACACACCAAGCCCTGCCTTGTCTGCTTGCGGTAGTACCCTGGCTTCGGAACAATACATCAGCACGGATAGTATCAGTGTTTTATAAAGCGTTATTTTTGTTTGACGAGATGTGGCTTTGTTCTTAAATTGCTTACTTAAGCCAAAGAGGCATCTGTTGACCAATACTTCTTCTTTTTATTTTACAACTGATGTTTGTTGTGTTTACGGTGGTGCCGAGGTAGACGAAGTCTTTTACTACCTCAAAATTATAGGAATCAAAGTCATGAGTTGGAGGCATTGCGCGTCGACACCATCAATTTATCTTCTCGCCGTTTACCGCCAGTGCCACTTTAGCAGATTCCTTTTCGACTTTTGCAAAGGTATCGGTTACTTCCTTTACCGATCGACCCATGATGTCAATGTCATCGGCATAAGCATGTAACATATGACTGTTTGTATATATCGTGCCATTTCTTTTGACATTTGCATCTCGTATTACCTTTTCCAGCAGAATGTTAATTAAGTCACACGAGAGGCTGTCCCCTTGTCTGAAACCTCTTTTGGTACTAAACTCTTCGGAGAGGTTCTTTCCTATTTTAACTGAGGACGGAGTATCAGTTAATTTCATTCTCCAAAGCCGAATGAGCTTTGCAGGTGACCATGACAATAGAAATAGCTAATAGCACAAAAATATTATATTGAACATTAGGGTTTTGACTTTTTTACAACCTCATAACACTGTATCATAGTGGGATGAGTTTCTACTTAAGATTACATAAAATATTCCAAAAACTAGCAAGTAAGAACGGCGTTAAGTTCGGCCAGGCCGAACTTTTTATACCCTCCACCACGAGTTGTATTGATGTAAAATGGAACAATTAGTTTCCTTTAGTTTATGAAGAAGACTAAATACCAAATTTTAGAAAGTTCAGTAAAACAATGTTGCTTACCTTTAAAATACCGAAATTCGGGTGGTACCGTTCCATGGGGGCTATATCAAAACGTCGGTCTATACTTACACATTTCTGGCGGAAAGAAGACTAAATACCAAGTTTCCGATATAAGAAAAAGTGCTTAAAACCTTCAAAATACCCTAAGCAAGAGGTACGCTTCTATGAGGGATATAGAAATACTGGTAATTCTCTTCTGGAATATTTTATAACCCCATGGAAGACTAAATAAAAAATTTCAGTCATTTCGGAGGGATATTGACGTCACAACCTTCAGAATTACAAAAATGGGGAGGAACCGTTCTATGGGAGCTATATCGAAAAGTGCACCTATACCGACGAATTTCAGTCGGAAAGGTTTTTACCTCCGACGTAAATACCAAATTTCAGCCATTTCGGTGGGTTGTCGGGGCCACAAACTTCAAAATACCAAAAATCGTGAGGTACCGCTCTATGGGGGCAACATGAAGGCGTGGACCTGTACCCACAAATTTCTCGGGGAAATTTGTATATCCCTAACAAACACTAAATACCAAATTTCAGACATTTCAGTGGAATATTGAGGTCATATCCTTCCAAATACCGAATATTAGGAGGTACCGGTCTATGGGGGCTTCATGAAGGCATAGACCTATACCGACAAATTTAGGGCATATAGTTGAATACCCCCAACGAAGACTTAATACCAAATTTCAGCCATTTCTATGGGTTATTGTGGCTACAACCTTCAAAATACCGAAAATCGGGAGAAACAGTTCTATGGGAGCTATATTAAGGCGTGGACCTGTACCGAGAAATTTCTGGGGGAACTTTGTGTACTCCCCAATAAACACCGCTAAATGTCTGGAGGAAAGTTTTATACCCACAACGAAGACTTAATACCAAATTTCAGCCATTTCGGTGAAATATTAAGGCCAAGGCCTTCAAAATACCGAAAATCGGGAAGGTACCGTCTATGGGGGCTATATTAAGTCGTGGACTTGTACCGAGAAATTTCTGGGGGAAAGTTGAATACCCCCTACGAAAACTAAATACCAAATTTCACCCATTGTGATGGGTTATTGTGGTCACAACCTTCAAAACACCGAAGTCGGTAGGTACCGTTCTATGGGGGCTATATGAAGACGTACAGCTATACCGACAAATTTCATTGGGAAAACATTATACCCCACTTAAGACTACCTTCCAAATTTCAGGCATTTCGGTGGTATATTGTGGCCACAACCCTCAAAATACCGAAAATCTGGAGGTACCTTTCTATGGGGGCTATATGAAGGTGTGGACTTATGTAGACAAATTTAGCGGTGAAAGTTGAATATACCTAACGACGACTAAATACCAAATTTCAACCATTTCGATGGAATATTGTGGGCACAACCTTCAAAATACCGAAAATATTAAGGCGTGGACCTGTACCGAGAAATTTCTGGGGGAAATTTGTGTACCCCCAATAAACACCGATAAATGTCTGGAGGAAAGTTTTATACCCACTTCTTTCTTTATTTGCCTATTCGTCATACGAATGTTGGCGACCATTACAATTACAAAGAACAATGGATTTTAAATAAAAAAAATCAAATAAATTCATAGATTTTTCACAATATCGGCAAATATGTCTCTGCTTCTGGCAGCACTAAGTAGGTGTCCCACGTCTCGTATTCCAGTCCATTCTTGAATATTCGCAATCCAACTCAATTCCTTTCGGCCTTTAGGAGTTTTTCCTTCTATTCTTAATTTTATGATATCCTGCAAGAGCTTGTATTTTGAATTCCTCATGATATGTCCAAGGTAGGCAGTTTTTCGTCTTTTAATGTTTATCATTATCTCTCTATTTCGATTCATTTTTCGAAGCACTTCATTGTTTGAAACTAAGGCAGTCCATGGTATTTTTAAAATTCGGCGGTAGATCCACATTTCGAAGGATTCTAATTTCTTCACGTCTAATGATTTTATGGTCCATGCCTCCATAGCGTATAGTAAGGTTGACCATATATATGCATTTATCAATCTACATTTAGTTTCAAGATTTATATCATGGCTGGACAGAACTCTCTTGTATTTGAAAAACGAGTCTCTAGCAATTTCAATACGCCTTCTTATTTCCTTGGAGCAATCCCATTCGTCATTTAAAGTTATTCCGAGATATTTAATGTTTCGGACTCTTTCGATTGAGAAATTTTGTATTTTAAGGG
Source organism: Musca autumnalis (assembly GCF_047663935.1). Lineage (NCBI taxonomy): Eukaryota > Metazoa > Arthropoda > Insecta > Diptera > Muscidae > Musca > Musca autumnalis. The sequence continues at coordinate 254,283,985 of NW_027411644.1, forward strand.
AAATATTGCTGTGGCTATTCTTCCTGCTCACAACCATATATTTTGTTTTTCTTGTGTTTATATTTAGTCCATATTGGTTGCTGCATGTCACCAATTTGTCCATTAATTCTTGCAGATTTGAGATACTATTAGCTAGTATTGTAGTATCATCAGCGTATCGTATGTTATTGATGTATCTACCACCAATGAGTATACCTTTTGAAGTTTTATTGATTGATTCTTCGAAAATTTTTTCAGAGTATATATTAAACAGCAAAGGAGACAATATACATCCTTGTCTGACGCCTCTTGATATTAGGATAGGTTCTGTGTTGTCTCCGTCAATAGTAACTTGTGCGGATTGATTCCAGTACAGATTTTTGATACATCGGACTTCTTTACTGTCAATCCCAATTGAGATAAGGATATCAATTAGTTTGTCGTGTTGAACTGTATCAAATGCTTTCTCATAGTCAACAAAGCATATGAAAACATCTTTCTGTACTTCTCGGCATTTTTGAATTATAATTTGCAAGGAAAGTAAGGCTTCACGAGTGCCCATACCTTCTTTAAACCCAAATTGTGATATGCCCATGTATTTTTCGCATTTTGGATAAATTCTCTTGTGTATTATCCTAAGAAATATTTTTAAAGCATGACTCATTAGACTTATTAGTCTGTAGTCATTGCATGATTTGGCGTAGCTTTTCTTGGGTATGGTTACAAATGTTGATTTTAGCCAATCTTGAGGATATATTCCTGTTTCATAAATCGTATTAAAAAGTATTGTTAGTAGCTCAATATTGTTAGAGTCTATAAGTTTTAATATTTCTGATGGAATCTCATCAGGTCCCGGCGATTTTTTGTCCTTAAGTGATGCTAGAGCGGATTCTATTTCACTTCTCGTTATAGGGGTTCCAGAATGTTGCAATTGCTCCTCTTCGCTGCTGTCTGATCGGCTATTATCTGTGAACAGTTGTTGAACATATTCTTTCCAAACTTTCTTCTTCTCTTCTGTTGATAATATTGGTTTGTCGTTACTATTGTATAAGACATTTGGATGTCTTTTCCTATACACTCCCGCTGCTTCCTTTAGTTTTTTATGTAAATTGAAGTCGTCGTGTAGACTCTGAAGCTTTTCGATTTCTTGACACTGCAAATTTAGTTGTTTATTTTTGGCAATTCGGATTTCGGCTTTTATTTCCTTATTAATGTTGTGATACAATTCGTAATTTTGATTTTTATATTTGCGTCGCTCTTCCATTAACTGTAGTATTTCATTTGTCATCCAATCATTTTTGTTTGGCTTATTGCTTTTGCCAAGGCTGTTTTCGGAGATTGATTTCATAGTATTTTTTGTTCTTTCCCACATGTTTTCCACATCGTTTCTATCAACATTAGATAGTTCTTCGTTTATCTTCCCTTTTATACTCGCTTTAATTCGTGGATCTCCTAGCAGTTCCGTGTTTAGCTTTTTCCGAGTCTTTTTCTTGGTAGTAGATAGTTTTATCTTAAGCTTCATTATTAGAAGTATATGATCTGATGGGACATCTGCCCCAGGATATGTTGAGGTTTTTGCTACCGACGAGCTAAAGCGCCGATTTATTAATATGTAATCTATTTGATTGCGTACGATGTTTCCTGGTCTATCTTGTGGCGATTTCCAGGTGTATAATCTTCTCGCTGGAAGGCTGAACATCGTGTTTGTCACTTTGAGGTTGAATTCTTGGCAGAACTGAATCAAGCGGTCCCCTCTTTCATTTCGTTCTCCTAGTCCATACGACCCTGTTATGCCGGGAACAATCCCACTGCCAATTTTTGAGTTAAAATCACCTTGTACAATAGTAATTTCATGGGGCTTTGTTAGTTTCAACAACTCTTCAATGTTTTTATAAAAAGTTTCTATTTCTTCTTTGCTTTTGTCGGCAGTTGGAGCATATACCTGTATGATATTTATATTTATTGGTTTAGTTTCCAGCTTTATAAGCATAGCTCTGTCAGATTTTGGGATGAAACCCCCTTTAACAAATTTTGCTATATTTTGTTTCAGTATTACTCCAACGCCATTTCTGTGATTTTTTGTAAGATTTCCTGAATAGAACATTTTAGCGTTTCGAGTACATATATCGCCGCTGTCTGGCCACCAGGTTTCACATACGCCAAGAATATCTATATTAAGTCTGTCCATCTCGGATACCGTATTAGCTAATTTTCCAGCTTCATAGAGACTTCGTACATTCCAGGTTCCGATATTTAATTTGGTTTTACCTCCGGGGATTCTTAGCACCCTCGATTGGCCGGAGACTGAGGGCCGTGTGTTATTTGTTGTATTCATTGTATTTGTATGATTTTCTAGGGTTGTTACTTTAGTGGTTTCCCGTTGCCTTCTAAAGGGTTTATAGTTTTCCTTCTTTCATTCAGCCGCTCCTCCTGGAGTTCAGACGCTGTTTGCTGCCGCCAATCCTTTGGTCAGACGCTGCCTTTTTTCCTTTTTTTTTTTGGTTCGCCCCGCATATTTTATTTTTGCGGTACCCTCCATATCTGGTGAGCGTTCTCCTATCCACCACCTGGAGAGGCGTCCGATGGGAGAAAAAAATGGGGAAAAATAACTCCGCACGGATTTTATACCCACAACGAATACTAAATACCAAATTTGAGCCATTTCGGTTGAATATTGAAGCCAAAACCTTCAAAACACCGAAAATCGGTAGGTACCATTCTATGGGGGCTATATGAAAGCATGGACCCATGTAGACAAATTTAGAGGTGAAAGTTGAATATCTCTAATGAAGACTAAATACCAAATTTCAGCCATTTTGGTGTGAAAATGATCGAAGACCTTCAAAATACGGAAAATCGCGTGGTACTGTTCTATGGGGGGCTATATAAAAACGTGTACCGATATAGCCCATTTGCAATACCAAACATCCTAGGATTACCAAAATGACCAAATTACAATGCTCTATCTTTAAAATTGGGAGCTGAATCTTGATTTAAATAGACGGGCGGACGGACGGACATGGTTATATCGACTTAAAATTTTACCCTGATCAAGAATATATATACTTAATAGGGTCTCCGATGAATATTTCGATGTGGTACAAACGGAATGACAAATTTAATTCCACCCTCCATAATATGGTGGAATGTATAAAAATTGAGCACCTAAAAACCGGGCAAAACTTTTTGTCATAACTGTCCAAACCGCAGATGTCCGCAAAAAGTCTAAACAGTTTTGAAACCTACAGACCCTTGGATTCATATTAGTACTAGTGGCGATTCTTGCATATACTTTTCTAGCAATTAAAACCTTAAAAGAAGTCCATACATCTATAATAATTATTTTCATTTTGACCAATATTATAACTAAAATATATGGTAACCCTTGCATCTTATAGGAATTTTTATAACTAGAAAAATGAAGCTTAGGATATTTACTAAATCATTTCACTTAAGTTAAGGCAAGAATAATTGTGCTTCGTTTTAAAAACTCGCTTATATTATAAGCAGGGGGATGAATGATACCAAGCAACGGTCTTGACCGGCTTTAACATGGCAAAGCCCAGGATTTATCTTGGTCCCTCTTTCATCTCAAGTGGACACTGACCTCCCCGTGGTGTCACCTGCGAAACTGCCTTTAACACCCGTTAAAGGTAGTGAGCTAACATGAGCCGCGCGTTCACCCATAAGGACGTTAAAAACTTGGGTTTGGGCGTCGGGTTGGTAACCCTCCCCTAGAAAAAACATCCTACTATGAAAAAACGAAAGAAAAGAAAAACAAACCCCTCTAAAGTTGACGAACCCCGCAAACGTTTTAAGGACCATAATCTGCGAATCTGCACCTAGAATGTTCGCACTCTTTATAAAGAAGGTGCAGTCTTCGCATTGGCAGACGTACTTGAAAAGTACAAGGCCGATATTACTGCCATACAGGAAATACGATGGATTGGGAAAGGCGTCACAACAACACCTAAAGGTGACGCACTGTATTATAGCTGCCATGACGTAAAGCATGAGTTTGGTTGCGGATTCGTAGTTAGTCGGAGACTAAAACATCTGGTATCCAGCTTCACCCCAGTGAATGAAAGACTGGCTGCAATTCTTCAACATCAGCTTTATTTGTGCTCATGCTCCCACTGAAGAAAAGGACGAACAGACCAAAGATATATTTTACGAGCGCTTAGAAGAAACATATGACCGTTGCCCTGCCCATGACATTAAAATCATTCTAGGCGATTTTAATGCCAAAATTGGAAAGGAGAATATCTTTGGCCCAACAGTCGGGAAATTCAGTCTCCACAGTGAAACATCTAACAATGGTATGAGGCTGATAGACTTTGCAGCTGCAAAAAAAAAACATGGTAGTTAGCAGTACCAGATTTAATGATCTCGATATTCATAAGGGCACCTGGCTGTCTCCAGATCAAAGAACAATTAATCAAATTGATCATGTTGTAATAGATGGAAAACATTCATCCAGCGTGTTGGATGTACGATCGTTCCGAGGGGCAAACATTGATTCGGACCACTACCTTGTTGCAGCAAAGGTACGTACCCGTCTAAACGTTGCAAATAAAGCACGAACAGACTCAACGTGGAAGTTGGACATCGATAGGCTGCAAACACAACAGATAGCCACAGCATATTCCACTCAACTAGCCCAATTGCTTAACGCGAGCACTCCTTGTCCCGATAACACAACAACACAATGGCAAAATATTGCCCACTCCATGCAAACAGCCGCAAAATCCATACTTGGATCCCAGAGACCTCCACAAAGGAATTCATGGTATGACCAGGAGTGTCGTGCTGCTACCGAAGAGAAAAATGCGGCATATAGAGCTACTTTACAATCAGTAGCAACGCGTAGCGCGTGAGATAGACATCGGGAGAAAAGGAGAGAAGAGAAACGTCTTTTACGCAAGAAAAAGAGAGAAATGGAAAAGCGGGAGTGTGAAAAAATCGAGATGTACAGGAGCCAGAATGAAGTCCGAAAATTCTACCAAAGAGTGAAACATCAAACAGATGGCTTTGGTACAGGCACATCCTTCTGTAGAGACCAGCAAGGTAATCTGGTAACAGATACAGATAGCGTGCTCAGGATATGGAAGGAACATTTCTCCAATCTGCTGACTAAAGCCAATGGTCAACGAAATAATTGGACCATACCAATGTGGCTTTAGACCTGGCAAGTCCACCACTGACCAGATATTTACCCTGCGGCAAATCCTAGAAAAGACCCAAGAGATGCAGATCGACATATTTCACCTTTTTGTCGATTATAAAGCAGCATTCGACAGTCCCCTCCTATCAAAGATATTCCACGCAATGTCTGAATTTGGTATCCCCGCAAAGCTCATCCGGCTTTGTAAGATGACTTTAACTGATACTAGGTCCTCAGTTAAAATTGGAAAGAACCTCTCCGAAGAATTTTGTACCAAAAGAGGTTTCAGACAAGGGGACAGCCTTTCGTGTGACCTATTCAACATTTTGCTGGAAAAGGTAATACGAGATGCAAATGTCAAAAGAAATGGCACAATTTACACCAATAGCCACATTTTACTTGCCTATGCTGATGACATAGACATCATGGGACGATCAGTAACGGAAGTAACTGATACCTTTACGAAGGTCGAAGCAGAATCTGCGAAAGTGGGTCTGGCGGTAAACGTCGAAAAGACCAAATTGATGGTGTCGACGCGCAAAGCGTCCATAGAGCTCGGACCAACTGTGGAAGTTGGTACCTACAATTTTGAGGTAGTTAAAGACTTCGTCTACCTCGGCACTGCCATAAACACAACAAACAACATCAGTTGTGAAATAAGAAGAAGAATTGTATTGGCCAACAGATGCTACTATGGTCTAAGTAAGCAATTTAAAAACAAAGCCACATCTCGTCAAACAAAAATAACACTATACAAAACGCTGATACTACCCGTGCTAATGTATGGCTCCGAAGCATGGGTACTTGCGCAAGCAGATAAGGCAGTGCTTGGTGTGTTTGAGAGAAAAAATCTTCGAAAGATCTACGGACCGATTTGCGTTGACGGTGAATATCGACGTCGTATGAACCACGAGCTCTATCAGCTATACAAAGACATGAATATAGTTAAACGTATCGAGATGCAACGATTGCGTTGGCTAGGCCATATCATGAGAATGAGCGATGATGAACCCGCTAAAAAGGCGTATGAATACATGCCACATGGCGGTGCACGCAGAATCGGCAGGCCTAAGCTTCGATGGAGCAAACAAGTGGATGAAGAAATGGAAAGGCGCGGTATTCCAAAAAGTCAAGCGAAAAACAGAGAGGAATGGAGATATTTTCTTAGTTCGGTCTATGGAACAAATGTTCTGTAATGGGCCAACTAAGTAAGAAAGCATTTTTTTCATTTTAAACAATTTTTTCTCCAAAATGATTCATGTATGTAAGCCTTTTTCTCCTTAAGAACCGGGAAAAATGGTAAAAATAAGTTGAGTTTTTAAAATTTTTTATCGTTTTGTGCATCCACTGTGTTTTGGTCCCATACAAATTACTATGGAAATTTTGAGGCTTCAGTGGCACGTGTTAACATATTCCAATTGTGCTCAAACTTCGGCAATCTTAAAATCTAACAAAACTAAGCAAAAAATCCGACATCGAGTTTTTAAATCCACCCTATTAACAAATTACAAATGAATGGTCGCAAGTCCCATATCCATCTGTACGAAATTTGGAAAGTCCACTTTGCCACTGTGACTCCATTTAGTTGCCTCACAACCCTGGCGACCAATAAGATGATTTTTTTATTGACCAGCAGAAGACTGTCTTCAGAGAACAGCTATGAAGCGTCTTTGTAGCAGGAGAGGGGAGTTTAATGGAGGGCTCACATTATAGACTGCCTGCCATTTCCGGCCGTACCACAGATAGTTTCCTATTGTTTTGTACACCTCAGAATGACCAATTGCTGACGCATAATATCGTCCATCTGTATTCCACGATGTCATTGTTGCATTTAATGTCCCTCAAACATAATGAGCATTTATTTGATTTGAGGGTTATCTGATGCTGGATGTCGCACTTCACATTCAGCAAAATTTTTTGGAAAAAACAACAAACTACATGACCATGTTGTTGTTGGTGTGTGTGCATTAATGATTATATTTTATTTAGAATTTTAAATGTTTTAAAGTTTTATGTTTTCATTTGTTGTGTCTTTTTTAAAGGAGTGCCAAACCAACAGGCGGCCAGGCCACCATCAGCACCACCACTTGCCTTTGCCATATATTTACTTTTGTGCATGTCGTGTGGTTTTTATCATCCCCACCCCCTTTCCGAAAAAAGCTTACAATGTTTCGAAGCCAACAACAGCAGAGATACAAATGCCCGATACATAATTTGTATTGCAATTTTTTAAAGTTTCGTTTTCGCTTTTTTTGTTGCCGAGTTAAACTTTTTGAAGCGGGGTTATGTTTGTGTTTTTTTTTTGGCGATAGAGATTAAAATTGGAATTTATTTGCGTAAATTAGCACTGATCACGAAGGTGAAGGGTGCACCAGCAAAACTGACATTAGAACTTGTAATTGGTAATATTTAACAAGCGAGTCGGCATTATATCTGCTTTGGGTTAAGCGGAATTTGCATAAAGATTACAGCGTTTGTTGGTGTATGTGTGGGTGGGTGGGAGAGGTTGTGTCAAAAGTACAGATAAACAAGAAAATAAACATTAATTAAATTATGTAAATGTGTAATATACACGGTTAGTGACACTTAAAGGGTGGAATAGAGAATATGGGGTAAATTAATATATTAACTATAGGGATGTAAGATATCAAACAACGTTCCTGACCGATTTTAACATGGCTACGGCCAGGACTTATCTTGGCCCCTCTTTCATCTCAAGTGGTATACGATCAAAGGTATCCTATAGGAGTGTTTACTGCCCGGCCAGGATGAGGTAAAGACATCAAAAAGTGCTCCTGTAGCAAAGGGTGCTTCTTTAGACCCCTTGCTGAAAGAAAGGGTGCTTATTTAGACCCTTTCTGAAAGAAAGGGTTCTTATTTAGACCCTTTGCTGATAGAAAGGGTGCTTCTTTAGACCCTTTGCTGAAAGAAAGGGTGCTTCTTTAGACCCTTTGCTGAAAGAAAGGGTGCTTCTTTAGACCCCTTGCTGAAAGAAAGGGTGCTTCGATAGACCCTTGCTGAAAGAAAGGGTGCTTCTTTAGACCCTTTGCTGAAAGAAAGGGTGCTTCTATAGACCCTTACTGAATGAAAGGGAGCTTCTATAGACCCTTGCTGAAAGAAAGGGAGCTTCTATAAACCCTTGCTGAAAGAAAGGGTGCTTCTATAGACTCTTGCTAAAAGAAAGGGTGCTTCTTTAGACCCTTTGCTGAAAGAAAGGGTGCTTCTTTTGACCCCTTGCTGAAAGAAAGGGTGCTTCTTTAGACCCTTTGCTGAAAGAAAGGGTGCTTCTTTTGACCCCTTGCTGAAAGAAAGGGTGCTTCTTTAGACCCTTTGCTGAAAGAAAGGGTGCTTCTTTTGACCCCTTGCTGAAAGAAAGGGTGCTTCTTTAGACCCTTTCTGAAGGAAAGGGTGCTTCTTTCAGCTAGGATGCATCTTTAGACCCTTTCGGAAGGAAAGGGTGCTTCCATAGAACCTTTCGGAAGGAAAGGGTGCTTCCATAGTCCCTTTCTGAAGGAAAGGGTGCTTCTTTAGACCCTTTGCTGAAATAAAGGGTACTTCTTTAGACCCTTTGCTGACAGAAAGGGTGTTTCTATAGACCCTTTGCTGACAGAAAGGGTGTTTCTATAGACCCTTTGCTGAAAGAAAGGGTGCTTCTATAAGCTCTTTGCTGAAAGAAGGGGTTCTTCTATAGACTCTTTCTGAAAGCAAGGGTGCTTCTTTTGACCCCTTGTTGAATTAAAGGGTGCTTCTGTAGACCCTCTCTAAAGGAAGGTTGCTTTTATAAACCCATTCTGAAAAAAGGGTGCTTCTCAAAATACTTTCTGAAAGAAATTGTGCTTCTATAGACCCATGCTGAAAGAAAGGGTGCTTCTATAGACCCTTGCTAAAAGAAAGGGTGCTTCTATAGACACTTTCTGAAAGAAGGGTGCTTCCACAGACACTTTGCTGAAAGAAAGGGAGCTTCTATAAACCCTTGCTGAAAGAAAGGGTGCTTCTTTAGACCCTTGCTAAAAGAAAGGGTGCTTCGATAGACACTTTGCTGAAAGAAAGGGTGCTTCTTTAGATTCTTTGCTGAAAGAAAGGGTGCTTCTTTAGATCCTTTCCTGAAAGAAAGGGTGCTTCTTTAGATCCTTTGCTGAAAGAAAGGGTGCTTCTTTAGACCCTTTCCTGAAAGAAAGAGTGCTTCTTTAGACCCTTTGCTGAAAGAAAGGGTGCTTCTTTAGACCCTTTGCTGAAAGAAAGGGTGCTTCTATAGACCCTTTGCTGAAAGAAAGGGTACTTCTGTAGACCCTTTGCTGAAAGAAAGAGTGCTTCTTTAGACCCTTTGCTGAAAGAAAGGGTACTTCTATAGACCCTTTGCTGAAAGAAAGAGTGCTTCTTTAGACCCTTTGCTGAAAGAAAGGGTACTTCTATAGACCCTTTGCTGAAAGAAAGAGTGCTTCTTTAGACCCTTTGCTGAAAGAAAGGGTGCTTCTTTAGACCCTTTGCTAAAAGAAAGGGTACTTCTATAGACCCTTTGCTGGAAGAAAGGGTGCTTCTTTAGACCCTTTGCTAAAAGAAATGGTGCTTCTTTAGACCCTTTGCTGAAAGAAAGGGTGCTTCTTTAGACCCTTTGCTAAAAGAACGGGTACTTCTATAGACCCTTTGCTGAAAGAAAGGGTGCTTCTTAGACCCTTTGCTAAAAGAAAGGGTGCTTCTTTAGACCCTTTGCTGAAAGAAAGGGTGCTTCTTTAGACCCTTTGCTAAAAGAAAGGGTACTTCTATAGACCCTTTGCTGAAAGAAAGGGTGCTTCTTTAGACCCTTTGCTAAAAGAAAGGGTGCTTCTTTAGACCCTTTGCTGAGAGAAAGGGAGCTTCTATAAACCCTTGCTGAAAGAAAGGGAGCTTCTATAGACCCTTGCTGAAAGAAAGGGTGCTTATTTAGACCCTTTGCTGAAAGAAAGGGTGCTTCTATAGACCCTTGCTGAAAGAAAGGGTGCTTCTTTAGACCCTTTGCTGAAAGAAAGGGTGCTTCTTTAGACCCTTTGCTGAAAGAAAGGGTGCTTCTTTAGACCCTTTGCTGAAAGAAAGGGTGCTTCTTTAGACCCTTTGCTGAAAGAAAGGGTGCTTCAATAGACACTTTCTGAAAGAAAGGGTGCTTCTATAGGCCCTTGCTGTAAGAAAGGGTGCTTCTATAGAGCCTTGCTGAAAGAAAGGGTGCTTCTTTAGACCCTTTGCTGAAAGAAAGGGTGCTTCTTTAGACCCTTTGTTGAGAGAAAGGGTGCTTCAATAGACACTTTCTGAAAGAAAGGTTGCTTCTATAGGCCCTTGCTGAAAGAAAGGGTGCTTCTATAGACCCTTGCTGAAAGAAAGGGTGCTTCTATAGACCCTTTCTGAAAGAAAGGGTGCTTCTATAGAACCTTTCTGAAAGTAAGGGTGCTTCTATAGACCCTTTCTGAAAGAAAGTGTGCTTCTATAGACCCTTTCTGAAAGAAAGTGTGCTTCTATAGACCCTTTCTGAAAGAAAGGGTGCTTCTTTAGATCCTTTGCTGAAAGAAAGGGTGCTTCTATAGACCCTTTCTGAAAGAAATGGTGCTTCTATAGACCCTTTCTGAAAGAAATGGTGCTTCTATAGACCCTTTCTGAAAGAAAGAGTGCTTCTATAGACCCTCTCTGAAAGAAAGGATGCTTCTATAGACCCTTTCTGAAAGAAAGGGTGCTTCTATAGAAACTCTCTGAAAGAAAGGATGCTTCTATAGACCCTTTCTGAAAGAAAGAGTGCTTCTATAGACCCTTTCTGAAAGAAAGGGTGCTTCTATAGACCCTTTCTGAAAGAAAGTGTGCTTCTATAGACCCTTTCTGAAAGAAAGTGTGCTTCTATAGACCCTTTCTGAAAGAAAGGGTGCTTCTATAGACCCTTGCTGAAAGAAAGGGTGCTTCTATAGACCCTTTCTGAAAGAAAGGGTGCTTCTATAGAACCTTTCTGAAAGTAAGGGTGCTTCTATAGACCCTTTCTGAAAGTAAGGGTGCTTCTATAGACCCTTTCTGAAAGAAAGGGTGCTTCTATAGAACCTTTCTGAAAGTAAGGGTGCTTCTATAGGCCCTTGCTGAAAGAAAGGGTGCTTCTATAGACCCTTGCTGAAAGAAAGGGTGCTTCTATAGACCCTTGCTGAAAGAAAGGGTGCTTCTATAGACCCTTTCTGAAAGAAAGGGTGCTTCTATAGAACCTTTCTGAAAGTAAGGGTGCTTCTATAGACCCTTTCTGAAAGAAAGTGTGCTTCTATAGACCCTTTCTGAAAGAAAGGGTGCTTCTTTAGATCCTTTGCTGAAAGAAAGGGTGCTTCTATAGACCCTTTCTGAAAGAAATGGTGCTTCTATAGACCCTTTCTGAAAGAAATGGTGCTTCTATAGACCCTTTCTGAAAGAAAGAGTGCTTCTATAGACCCTCTCTGAAAGAAAGGATGCTTCTATAGACCCTTTCTGAAAGAAAGGGTGCTTCTATAGACCCTTTCTGAAAGAAATGGTGCTTCTATAGACCCTTTCTGAAAGAAATGGTGCTTCTATAGACCCTTTCTGAAAGAAATGGTGCTTCTAAATACCCTTGTAGAAATAAGGACAAATGTTTTGAAGAGGGCCTAAGTTAGTACGTAATTCTATATCTCACTACTGCCTTTGTATAATCTCTTCTTCTGCAATAATGAAAACCTAACCTATAATTACACCAACTGTCCTTCTGTTAACCCTGTCTAACACGCTTCTTGGCAATGCTTGCCGAACACCTTCACCTTGATCGTAACATTGGCACTTAAGTACGTACTCTACTTAAACTTTACGATAAACGCAAAAAAAAGTATAACAAACTCATCCAACCGCACCACCAATGGCATTTCCGTTTGCCGCAAACGGACGGAATTGAAGTTAATTGAAATAAAAAGCCAAAAACAAAACAACGTAAAATTTATTATTTTTAATTCAATGGAAATTGGAAACATACACACGTTCATAATGCAACCGTAAAGCAAACACATTCGCCGAAAATCAATGAAGCGTAAAATACTACAATAACAATCGTAACACAAAAGTTCAGCTCAAAATATCAGCGACAGTCTTACAAACTAGGTCCGGTAAAAAAAATACATTTTTTAAAAAGGCACGTTTCTGATCAGAACCACACTTCAGAGACGTGCAATGAGATTCGAAAATGAAATTTTACCGGTTAACGTGATAATTTCAATCAAACAGTGAGCAGATCGAAATTTCTCCAAAGGGTAAAGGGTAGGGATAAAATTAGACAACCGCACAAAAAAAAAACTGGGTTAAACACACAACTACAACATTGACGACAACGTTAACAAATACTCTTTCAATGAGTCATCCTTCATGTGTCCATAGCCGGATAGGTACAGAGGATCGAAATGAAAACAAAGCAACAACAAAATGAAAATAATAAACTCGTATTCCACAGAAGACAACACCACCATCAGAGTCAATAACATGTCTCTAACAATGTGTGGGCTACCTAATGAGTTAAGGGGTAAGGCGCGAACTTTTTTGTGAAAAAAGAGCACAAATCTTTTCATAAGGCTAGATTTAAAATCTAAAGAAAGTGAAGCTGCACTTATATATTTATAGAAGTCTGTATTTAGGGAACAGAGGCGACCATGACATCATTGCGACACTGTTGGTCATGCAATGCGTGTGGCATGCCCCTAAATACGAATTATGCTAAAGATAGTACATAAACTTTGATAAGATGAAAATTTGTCTCATCGAAATAATGGTTTTAGACTCCAAATATATTTGGACGAAATCCGTTTCAGAAAATTTGAAATCGATTTAGCCATGTCCGTCCATTTTTGGCACAAGTGTAGTTTATGGACTCTTGTCGGATTGGCATGCAATATTTTGCAGCAAAAATCCGATCGTGTTTCCTTTGGCAGCTGGCGTTCTTCTGCTGTAATGCGGGATGGACTCCGAGTACATCATTCAAGTTTGTACCTTTGTTCCTTCTACGCAAATGCATCAGTGTCAATGTTGCTATCCAAGCCTAACTGGTAAGCTCGTTGGACCTCTCTACGAGTATCTAGATCATGAAGAAATTTCCTGACTTACCTGGTTGGGGGAAGCCTGCCCACTAGATTATGACAGGAATGCCTATGGTGGTAACACCGAAGCAGTAGTAGCTGCCGATACCGATAAAATCTTGATCTCCTCATGAAGATGGTCTACTGATGTCATGAGGATGGCATGGCATGATGTCATGTTGTCCTCAGGGCGGCATCTGGCAAGTTTGAATATTCTTCCACTGCGTAGAGCTAACATTGACATACCGCTTCTGCTTTGAAAGGCCCTTTCAATGGAAAAGGGTGCTACTAAAGACCTTTTCCAAGGGAAAGGGTGCTTCGAAAGACCCTTCCAAGGGAAAGGGTGCTTCTAAAAACCCTTTCCAAGGGTAAGGGTGCTTCTAAAGAACCTTTCTAAGGGCAAGGTTGCTTCTAAAGAACCTTTCTAAGGGCAATGTTGCTTCTAAAAACCCTTTCCAAGGGAAAGGGTGCTTCTGAAGACCCTTTCCAAAAAAAGGGTTCTTCAAAAGACCCTTTCCAAGAGAAAGGGTGCTTCTAAAACCCCTTTCCAAGAGAAAGGGTGCTTCTAAATACCCCTTCCAAGGGAAAGGGTGCTTCTAAATACCCCTTCCAAGGGAAAGGGCTCTTCTAAAGACCATTTCCAAGGGAAAGGGTGCTTCTAAAACCCCTTTCCAAGAGAAAGGGTGCTTCTAAAACTCCTTTCCAAGAGAAAGGGTGCTTCTAAAATCCCTTTCCAAGAGAAAGGGTGCTTCCAAAAACCCTTTCCAAGGGAAAGGGTGCTTCCAAAAAGGGTGCTTCTATTTTGAAAGGCCCTATTAAAGACCTTTCCCAAGGGAAAGGGTGCTTTTAAAGATCCATTCCAAGGGAAAGGCTGCTTTGAAAGACCCTTCTAGGGGAAAGGGTGCTTCTAAAGAACCTTTCTAAGGGCAAGCGTGCTTCTAAAGAACCTTTCTAAGGGCAAGCGTGCTTCTAAATACCCTTTCATGGGACAAGGGAAAGGGTGCTTCTAAGGACAATATCCAAGCGAAAGGGTGCTTCGAAAGACCCTTTCCAAGAGAAATGGTGCTCCTAAAGACCCTTTTTAAGGGAAAGGCTGCTTCTAAAGACCCTTTCCAAGGGCAAGGGTGCTTCTAAAGAACCTTTCTAAGGGCAAGGGTGCTTCTAAATACCCTTTCCAAGGGCAAGGGTGCTTCTAAAGAACCTTTCTAAGGGCAAGGGTGCTTCTAAAGAACCTTTCTAAGGGCAAGGGTGCTTCTAAGCACAATTTCCAAGGGAAAGGGTGCTACTAAAGACCTTTTCCAAGGGAAAGGGTGCTACTAAAGACCTTTTCCAAGGGAAAGGGTGCTTCTAAAGACTCTTTCCAAGGGAAAAGATGATTCTAAAGACTCTTTCCAAGGGAAAGGGTGCTACTAAAGACCTTTTCCAAGGGAAAGGGTGCTACTAAAGACCTTTGATTCTAAAGACTCTTTCCAAGGCAAAGGGTACTTCTAAGGACGCTTTCCAAGGGAAAGGGTGCTTCTAAAGACTCTTTCCAAGGGAAAGGGTGCTTCTAAAGACTCATTCCAAGGGAAAGGGTGCTTCTAAAGACTCTTTCCAAGGGAAAGGGTGCCTATAAGGACAATTTTCAAGGGAAAGGGTGCCTATAAGGACAATTTTCAAGGGAAAGGGTGCCTATAAGGACAATTTCCAATGGAAAGGGTGCTTCTAAAGACTCTTTCCAAGGAAAAGGATGCTTCTATAGGCTCTTTCCAAGAGAAAGCGTGCTTCTAAAGACTCTTTCCAAGGGAAAGGATGATTCTAAAGACTCTTTCCAAGGCAAAGGGTGCTTCTAAAGACTCTTTTCAAGGGAAAGAATGCTTCTAAAGACTCTTTCCAAGGGAAAGGGTGCTTCTAAAGACTCTTTTCAAGGGAAATGATGCTTCTAAAGACTCTTTACAACGGAAAGGGTGCTTCTAAAGACTCTTTCCAAGGGAAAGGGTGCTTCTAAAGACTCTTTCCAAGGGAAAGGGTGCTTCTAAAGACTCTTTCCAAGGGAAAGGGTGCTTCTAAAACCCCTTTCCTAGACCAAGGGTGCTTTTAAATGCCCTTTCCCAGGAAAAGAGTGCTTCTAAAGACCCTTTCCAAGGGAAATGGTGCTTCTAAAGACGCTTTTCAAGGGAAAAGGTTCTTCTAAAGACCCTTTTCAAGGGAAAGGCTGCTTCTAAAGACCTGTTCCAAGGGAAAGGGTGCTTTGAGAGGTCCTTTCCAAAACCCTTTAAAAACCCTTTCTAAGGGCAAGGGTGCTTATTAATACCCTTTTCATTAGAAGGTTGCTTCTAAGGATAATTTCCAAGGGAAAGGGTGCTTCTATGGACGCTTTCCAAGGGAAATGGTGGTTCTAAGGAATCTTTCTAAGGGAAAGGGTGCTTCTTTTGATTTATTTAAAAATCTTTTCTATATTTGCAAATTTAATTCAAAAGAACCCCTTACTAGTCCGTCTAAGATTACTCAAATCAAGTCCCGATTAAACTCATAGTCTCACTTATCCATTGTTTATGAAAAACTGTGTCATTTTAGATAGCTACATTATTGTTTTTATTTGCTTCATCTTCTTCTTTGTTTTGTTTTTTGTTATTCTATGCCATATCAGAAGTACTACGGTTACTCATTCCGTTCTTTGACTCGTATAGCTGTTTAGCGTCTTAATCAAATGACGTCAAGTAGTTAAACGATTGAAAATAAAATAATGACGTCAAATTGTTTATATCAAATTATGAGCCATAATTTATAATTAAAATAGAAAAAATTATGTAAAGTTATCATTTAAATGCGTATAATTGTTTTTTGTTATCGAATTGGAGGCATAGAGCGGAGCAAATTAAAATTAATTTTATGAAATTATCAATTTGATAATGATGTCTGTCAAGAGGTGGGAGGAAAAGGGTCAGCGTAAGAGGTTAGTTAACAAGATGGGAAGAGTTAGGGAAATTAATTAAATTAAATGTTGATGGTCAGCGGAAAATGCATTTCAACCCCCATGAAATCACACTTACCATGTTGGCCCCCATAAAACCAAGAATTTCAATATTTTACGAAGCACAGTTGCAGTTAGTTGAGAGCATTAACCTTGTTTTTTACGGCTGTCATAATTCGTTTTCTTTAATATCATGCATGCCTTTTTTGAAGTTTATTCCTCTCCATTTAGACTTGGACTTGAATTTCCTTAATGGACATTCATCACTTTTTTGTATGGAATGTCTTCCCATTAATAATAATAACAACAACAAAATATGAAAACGAACAACAATATAGAAGTCGTTAAATTGTGCTGCCTTATTGTCTACACCTGTGTTTTTGGATTTTTTCAATGTCTCTTGAAAATAAATCTGATTTATTTGAGTTTCTTCATTTGTTCGCTTGTCTTTTGACTTCGTTGTAAAGAAATAAAAAATTATCTCATCAGTTTTAGTATCATGTAACAATTAGCAATTAATGCGAACATACCGATATCGATGGTTGTACACTCAGAAAATGTATAAATATATACGAATATATATGCATAAATGCAACAATCGGGTTGTGGGATTGTTGAAGTACATATATGGGAACCCGATTTTCTACTTTACTTCTTCAGTTTTGGATGTCAAGTTTTGTGATATCAGCTTCAGCTTTGTCCTTCCACCGGAGTTTTATCTTTCCCTTGGGACGTATACCATCAAGTAGCCCGTATTCATATGCCTTTCTGGCGGAAATATCTTTATCCATCCTATTGGCATGACCCAGCCAACACAATCATTGTAACTAGGCCAGTAATATTATTGTCAAACGATGGACTATTTATTACTTTGTCTGATACCTCGTTTTGTGCTCGGAGAGGTTCTGTCCTATTTTAACTTGCCCAATACAAATTGAGACGGCTGCACCATTTCGAGCGTAGTTGAGCAGAAAATACTGTGGTTTGTCGTGTCAGCTGACGCTCTTCAGGTGCGATAGATGGGGGTGTTATCCGAGAACCGCATTCGCGCGATGTTTGTTTATGGTATCTGCGACTGCACCCGTGTGAATGTTATTTAAACCTGCTTGATATGCTTGTTGATCTAAGGGTACTCTATTGTAACGTTGGATCTCTCCTTCTAGATAATAAAGATCCCTCCTGGCATGGCTGGGTAGAGGGTCTATCCACCATATGGTGATTGGGATGAATCTCACGGTAACACCCTAGCAAGTACTACAACGAAAGCATGCCACTGTGTTTTTGTACTGGAAGAACCTTTCCCTCCTCATGTAGATGATCTACTGAAGACATAAGGAGGCATCCTGTTGGAGTTCTCAGGGCGGCATTCTGACAGCTTTGAATATTTTTCCATCGCGTACCACTTAAATCCACGGACCAAACTGGTGTCGCATAGCTTATCACAGCCCGACCTATTGCGTTATATGTGGTCAACAAGGTGAAATTATCTGCACACCAAGTGCTGTCGGCTAGGGACTTGAAGACTTTGTTCCTAAATCTCAGCTTGTCGCAGATTGCTGTGGCCTCCGCGGACAACGCGAACATACTGTCGAATATGACCCCTAGAATGGCGTAACATGTGCTCGGAATTCTGCTACTAACGACCATATCCTCCAACTCTGTTCTCACCTCTGTCGTCTATGTGGCGAACAGTGTGGCCGTAGATTTGGTGTCGGATATTTGCATATTCCTCGCGTGGAAAATTGTGTTAAGATCAGTCAAATAGGAGTTCAGTCTTTCACATATGACATCAGGGAAGGTACCTGATGTCAAGATTGTACAATCATTCGCATACGTTACGATCTCGATGCCGTCTGGAGGGGGCGGAATACAGTTCCGGAGATATCACCCCATTTTGGGAAACTCTCTGTTTCTCTCTATGAAGCTTGGACTTTTTGTATATAACTGATTATCCAACTTTTCACACTTGGCCGGAGGGTAGTCTGCTCAATATCCTCAAACAGCGTGGAGTTCTTTGCAGCAACAAAGTCAAGCGCCGCCATCACTGTTCTATCACACGGCTTGCTCTGGTTGAGTCCTCGACTAATATCTGTGGAGATGGGTGAAGTGGTGTTGTCGTTCTGTGCTGCTTAAGGAACCCACTGACGCTGGGAAGTAATAAAGTCTCAAGGGTCTTTGC
The DNA here is from genome assembly GCF_047663935.1 of Musca autumnalis. Taxonomy (NCBI): domain Eukaryota; kingdom Metazoa; phylum Arthropoda; class Insecta; order Diptera; family Muscidae; genus Musca; species Musca autumnalis. The sequence goes on from NW_027411644.1 coordinate 254,302,323, forward strand.
TACGAGCGACAAACGCGAAATAGGTCTGTACGATTCACTTTTGCTGGCATCCTTGCCTGGCTTAGGGGGACCATCCTACCCATTTTACAGACTTCGGAAACGATGTGGCTGGCTAGCGACAGGTTTAGAACTTTAGTGATATACTCGACTCCCGGCACATCCAGCTTTTTCAACATTACCATGGTAAATTGTGGTAATTCATCCTCGCAGGAAGAGATCTAATACAACGAAGTACTCTTCTCTTCGGCCTATCACTTCCATGGTGCTCGACAAACTGTCAATTCAAATAACTTGCGCACATCTTTGGATCAGTCAGTAGTGGAAACACCCTGCCCATTTTCCAGACTTCGGGAACGATGTGGCTGGCTAGCGACATGTTCAGAACTTTAGTGAGATTCTTTACTCGCGGCCCATCCAACTGTTTCACCATTACCATGGAGATGCCAATAGGGCCCAACACTTTGAATGATTTAACATTGTGGTGGTTTCTCCACGGCGGGAATAGATCTAATTCAACGTGGTGCTCTTCTCTTCGCCCTGTCACTTCAGGGGTGCTAGACAAATTGTCGATTGAAATAACTTGCGCACCTCTTCGGATCAGTCAGTGTAATGTCGCCAAACGTGACTGATGTTCTATCTTCCTTCTTTCCAGGGTTCGAGAGCCACTTAACCGTTACCCTCAATTCACATATTCCGGCTCCAATGTTGCAACTCTTTAGATGATCTAGGCACTTGTTCTGGTTATCCTCACCGGTCGGCTGGGGCGACAGGAGTTGTCACGACAAAACTTATCACGCTCATTTCCTAATCCCATCGCCTCTGCTGGGAAGTTTGGTCCTACTACGGGTATTCGACCAGCATGTATATGGTGAGCAGTGATGATGTCTCGAAACGTTCTTTCTGCTACCCGAATATCTCTAAGGCGGTGATTAGTGAACGCTCTGAGACTAGGCCAATTAGCTTTCCCACGATTGTTGAATGTGAGGCGTTCGGAGTTGATGAAATCGGGCGGTCTGGTGATGAAGACAATTATGCGGAGATGGTCTGGTTTCCAAGAGAAATGAGAAACGATACTTGTGTCTGGCGAACTGTGACACTATACGAAATGGTAGGGGCTTCCTCATTGGCCGTGCAAAACGTAGAACTATGAATCTGCTCAGCCAGCGCCATACCCATCCGGTCGTTTTCGATGACCGCATGTCGCAACTCATGGTGAGCATTAAAGTCCCCCAAGAAAAGACGGTTCCAAAAGCGGTCTAATTTTGGGCCGATAACCTGTAGTACAGCTACTTATCGGCGGAATGTGTACGTTCAGCAACTCTACCTCGGCAGTTCCTGACTGCTACCACCATACATTCCATGTACGGGCTACACTGTGAACACAAATGTTGGGGAAGAGATAATTCCTTTTGGGCATGAATGTCCCTCAGGAATTAGCGTTATATCTTTGTTAACTGTTGCTTTAGCTTATTTTTGAGATTACACGTCTGCATTCAAATCGAATGAGGATTATTTTCGTAGAGCACTTCGATCTTCTAACTCGCTTCCTTCAATGTCCTTTTCGTCCTTTATTTTAAGAGCCGCTATAAAAGTACCACAAGATGACGTTTTTCAGCTTCGAAATGTTCTGCAAAAATGTCGCTCAGAAGATTTTAGGTACGGCACTCATTGACAACTAATCGATATTGCACAAAACGACCGTGAAAACGCGACAAAATCGGTTAGTTGTCAATGAAAGCCGTACCTAAAATTTTCTGAGCGACATTTTTCCAGAACATTTCGAAGCTGAAAAACGTCATCTTGTGGTACTTTTATAGCGGCTCTTAAAATAAAGGACGAAAAGGACATTGAAGGAAGCGAGTTAGAAGGTCGAAGTGCTCTACGAAAATAATCTTCATTCGATTTGACTGAAGAAATGTTATCTCATAAATAAGCTCAGACAACAGTTAACAAATATATAACGCTAATTTCAGATGCCTTACAGGGTCTCTAGCAAAAACTTCATCACGCCATAACGCGGAAGTTCGACTCACGGCGGATCTGTCCTTCGGGGTTCTTAATATACTCACCAAGGACATCCATCCCCAAAAGGAATTATCTCTTCCCCAGACTTTCACCTCCATTTTGTTGCATAATGTTATTAGAGCCAAGCAATAGGAACGCTAATACCCCATCTCTACTTTCTCAGTACGTTGTAACCATCGCAACACTGTAAGCTGCACTTGTTGTTGAGCTTGATTTCCTGCACCTTCGCGACCTTGATATTCTTCCGACTCATGATATCCACTATTTCCTCGATCTTACCTTGGAGTCCATTGCAATTAAATTGCATTTTCAAGGATTGGAACAACTGCGCTTGGTTGGCCCGGCTGCTGTTGGCGGAGTCGCGTATTCTGATGACGACGACGACTCACTGGGACCTGTGTTCACGTAGCATACATAGTTCCTGTCGTAGTCCCTCGCATGGAAGAGTCCCGAAGAACCCCTGATATACACCCACTCCCGGCATCTATTGCATCACACCGATGTTTCAGTGGCCACCAACTAAGTAACCCACCGTGGTGCAATGGTATGCACACCCGCCTTGAACGTGGGTTCTATTCCCCGGCTAGGCAACATCAAATTTTCAACGGTAGCAAAATACCCCTCAGTAATGTTGGCGGCATTTCTTGAGTATTTCAGCCATGTAAAACTTCTCTACAAGTGGTGTCTTTAGGTCCCATATTATTGAGCTAATATGAATCGGGGTGCACTCATTGATATGAGAGAAATCTCCTTTGTCCCGCCTGGGATGTTTGTGGAACAATTATTATTCTTTTAAGTAACCCAATGTCATTACTATGAAGAAGAGGTGACCAAAGACTCCACAGGTTTAATTTGAGGCTTTCTATTGTTTTTTGAGGTTAAAACATTGCAAAATATTTATCTTTCAGTGTAATTGTATTCAGCTCCTTTTCTTAATATTTACACTGCATATCCGAAACATATTGCGTCGTATGTTATTGTTTTGGTTTTTTTGTTGTAGTTTATATTGCCGCCTCATTTATTTTTGTTGTATTCAATCATCTTTATTTGTTTACGTACAATTGCCTCAGTTACAATAATTTATAATGAAACAAGAAAAAAAAACAAAATAAAAAACGAACAAGAAATGGAATACCCAAAATCAACAACAACAATAACAACTCACTAAGACATTTATGTTAAACGTCTCGGTAATTATTTACCAACATGTAGTGGCAAATTTCTAGTATCCATCCATTTATTTGCACTTATTTTTTTTTGTAATCTCGCAATGTCTGTCCGGCTGTCTGTCCTGTCCACTGCATCGTCGTTGTTTTCATTCATTGTTGTGACGATGTCTTTGTTATCTTCATATCACGCCACATCAGGAATTTCCGTTTGTTTTCCGGAATGAACTTTTCGCTCGTGCACATTACCATATCCGTCAGTTACCTGGTGTGGTATTAGTCAAATATTCAAAATGAAGGTAAATATTGACATTATAATTGTAGACTATTTTTTGTTGTTATTGTGTTTTAGTGTTGCTGAATTAGATCATTTAGTTTAATTTTATTTAAATGTGGTAATGAAATATTACGATGCCACATCAGGTGATGCCGGAAATAATTTATTAGAAGGGAGATGTTTATCTTTTGCAAAAGGGCAATAGAATTTACATTTCATAGTCATTTATTCCATTGGGAAATGGACTTGGGGCGTTGGGAAGGCTTAACCTAAATAATCTAACCTAAAATAAATGTTTATAATAATAAATCAGACCTTTTTCTATTCTAGGTTAAGGAGGTTTTGAAATAACAATTTACATGCCCAGGTAAGTGAATTATCTTTATATATAAAACTCAATTGTCGTTTGTTGGTAATTGAATCAGTTGAAAACGGCTGGAGCGATTTGAATAATTTTTTGTGGAAATATTAGTCATAGTCCAGTTTAGGTTTTTATGCAAAGAAATATTGGTCACGCCCACTTTTCCGTCCACTTTTATTTATATGTTATATCTACGAAACTACTCAACAGATTTTCCTGAAATTTTCAGGGAACGTAGAGTGATGGCCCCCTGTTGAAATAGGCTACATATTTGGTTGAATTTCGGATCGGGGGGTACCTCCCCTATGCCCTATTTTTGTAAAAATGCAATATTTGCAAAAATTACAAATGTATCGCTTTGAAAATTAATTTCCGAGTCAATGGCGATTGTGTCTCCGACCTTACGTGCTTATTTGGGGCATTAAGACTGGACAACGCCCACTTTTTTAAATATGTTATATCTACAAAACTACTGAATCGATTTTCCTGAAACTTTCAGCGAATGTACAGGACTGGTCCCCGATAAAAATAGGCTACATATTTTTTGACTTTCGGATCGGGCGGGTACCTTCCCTATGCCCTATTTTTGTAAAAATTCAATATTTGTAACAAATACGAATGTATCGGTTTGGGAATTTATTTGCGAGTCAATGGTGATTGTTAGAGACACTTACACTTATGTACTTATTTTGGGACTTAAGATCCGACCACGCTCACTTTCTAATTAGGTTATATCTACAAAACGACTGCAGGGATTTTCAACAAAATCACCATTTGTCTAAACTTTTAAATCTTTATAAATAAAAATCAAATATCGTTCGTTGGTAATGGCATCAGTTGAGAACGGCTGGACCGATTTCGATAATTTTTCCTGTAAAATGTGTGCTATAACCCGACTTGGTTTTTATGCAAAGAAAATTTGACCACGCCCACTTTTACGCCCACTTTTTTAAATTTCTATCATTTCTACAAAAACTACTGAACCTATTTTCCTGAAATTGCCCGGGAATGTACAAGGGTGGCCCCCGCTTAAAATAGGCTAAAAATTCAGTTGAATTTCGGAAGGGGCGGAGTACTTCCCCTATACCCTACTTTTTTTACAAATGTTATATTTACAATAATTACGAATGTACAGTCTGTCGCAAAAGTTAGTATACACCGTTGAAGCCAAAATGTATTAGGGATAAATATCACTAGAACTTATTAAAAACAACAAACAATTAGTTTTATTTGAGAGACAAGAAGGTTGTCTTCCGTAATAACAATTAAAAGTCCGCAATATTTGCATACATTAGCAAATGTTCGGTTCGAATCCCAAAAAGACCAAAATTTATGTCGCAAAAGTTAGTATACAACGGAGAATCCTCGTGGAACTGTGTAAAAAATTCTTGATATTTTTGAACAAAATGAAACTAAATCTGTACTTAAGATCATAAAGAGTGTATTAATTGGTTTTAATGACAGTTATAGTACTTATAGTGACAAGTCCAACGTACACTGGATCGTAAAATCCACAAAAATTAGTCATCTACAAATACAACAACTGTAGCGACAAAATTCCGGGTGTTATGTCCTGTTTATGAATTCTAAATCCGTGAAATGCCCAGATAAGCTCTAAAGTTTCAATATGGGGTGATTTTGATCGAGTTTCGACTTGTCCTGTTGGAAAAAACGGGAATTTCTTGAAGGAAACCCATACTTTTGAGGCCATTGTCCTTTTGAAACATTTAATAATCCTTAATCCTTACACATACGGACTTTCCTTTTCAGTTAATTTTCTCACAAATTATGTCCATTTTCACATTCCCACCAAAAATAAGTAGTAGGAGAACCTCAAGTTCTGGTGTAAGCCCTACAGTGATACTCCACCACCACAGAAGGATATGATAGCTAATTTAAAGTTTTAATACAGAGCTTTCTCTGCTGTTATAACGCATGGATTGTGCAAAAAACGTTCTGAAAAACTGTGTTCGCTTCACTTAGGACCAAAATACAACTAAATGGATCAGTTAGAAGTAGTTCATTAGACATTAGTAGTACATTAGACACTATGGACACGAGAAGCATGTCCGATACTGCTAAAAGGCCAGTAGGACAGTATAACTGTAGGGCTTACAACGGATCTTGAGGTTCTCCTACTATTTACTTTTGGTGGGAATATGAAAAGGGGCAACATTTATGAGAAAATTAACTCAAAAGGAAAGTCCTTACGTGTAAGGATTAAGGATTATTAAATGTTTCAAAAGGACAATGGCCTCAAAAATATGGATTTCCTTCAAGAAATTCCCGTTTTTTCCAACAGGACAAGTCGAAACTCGATCAAAATCACCCCATATTGAAACTTTAGAGCTTTTCTGAGCATTTCTTGGCTTTAGAATTCATAAACAGGACATAACACTCGGAATTTTGTCGCTACAGTTGTTGTATTTGTAGATGACCAATTTTGTGGATTTTACGATCCAGTGTACGTTGGACTTGTCACTATAAGTACTATAACTGCCATTAAAACCAATTAATACACTCTTTATGATCTTAAGTACAGATTTAGTTTCATTTTGTTTAAAAATATCAAGAATTTTTTACACAGTTCCACGAGGATTCTCCGTTGTATACTAACTTTTGCGACATAAATTTTGGTCTTTTTGGGATTCGAACCGTACATTTGCTAATGTATGCAAATATTGCGGACTTTTAATTGTTATTACGGAAGACAACCTTCTTGTCTATCAAATAAAACTAATTGTTTGTTGTTTTCAATAAGTTCTATTGATATTTATCCCTAATACATTTTGGTTTCAACGGTGTATACTAATTTTTGCGACAGACTGTATGTATTTGGAAGTTAATTTGCGAGACAATTGTGGTTGTGTGTCCGACCTTACCCACTTTTTTAGGAACCAAAGGCTTGACTTTTTAAAATATGTTACATCTACAAAACTACTGAACCAATTTTCCTGAAAATCTCAGGGAATGTACGGGCATATTTTCTTGAATTTTGGAGGAGGCATATTTAAAAAAACGCCTTGCCTTTATGAATAAAAATCAAGTGCTGTCATAACCCATCTTAAGTTTTTTGGAAAGAAAAGCTTACCGAAAACAGGTTACATATTTTACTGAATTCCAGAGGGGGTGGGGTACCTCCCCTATACCACATTTTTAAAAAACGTTACGTTTGCAAAAATTATGCATGAATCGGACTAAAAATTTACGGATTAATGTACAATCTAGGTACTTCTTTAGGGCCTATAGGCCCGACCACGCCTGTTTTTTTAATATGTCATAACTCCAAAAGCTCAATGTTTGCCGTTGTTACGTATATTTGATGAATTTCGGAAGAGGTGGGGTACCTTCCCCATGCCTTTCTGTTAAACCCTATATGTATAAGCCAAACTTATGATTATATCGGTTTCAGCATACATTTTGGTAGGCAATGAAGTTGTGTGCACCTTAGGTACATATTTGGAGCCAAAATACCGGACCAGGCCCACTTTTTTAATATGTTATATCTTGAAAACTAATGACCACGCCCACTCTTTTCAAAACATTATTTTTCCAAAACTACTGAACCTAATTTTCAGAAAATATTCAGGAATGTCCCGTGGTCCAAAATGGTATAAATTTGAAGACGAATTTCGGGGCCTTTTATTTTATAATCGCTATATTTGCTAAACTTATGAGTGCATCGGGATGCAAATTAGTTTTCGAGACAGCGGTGGTTGCGCCCCCGATCAAGAAAAACTATATATTTACAAATGTACTTAAATGGTGAGGTTCAACGATCTATCAGCCATGAAAAGCTAAAACATATAAGTCTCAAAAAGCGGGAGAATTCGATTTTTTAACTTTTATATTTAGATCGTTTTAGGATAAAGACAGGGATATGGACGATAATAAATCGAAAAATTAATAATTTGGCGAAACAATCCGACAAAGTAAGTAAGATAAAAGAAACGTTACAGACAAAATCTGTTGATAAATTTAAAATCGTTCTCGGTTTGACAATAGACCGAAGAAGTGAGGTAGAAAATACCCATTTTTGAATTGTCAAGCATAAAGTCGATAAAAAGTTGTAATTAAAACCCATTACGACGGGCCAGCAACGCGGACCGGGGTCTGCTAGTTTATGTTATAAAATCTAAAATATAAAATACAAAACATAAAATATTAAATAAAAAAATACAAAACAAATGTAAAAAATAAAGTAAAATATAAAATATTGAATATAGAATATAAAATACTTACTTACATAGCTGGCCCATTACAGAACATTTGTTCCATAAGCCGAACTAAGAAAAGATCTTAGCTGATTCGCTTTTTTTTGGAATACCGCGCCTTGTCATCTCTTCATCCACTTGCTTGCGCCATCTATTCTTTGGCCTGCCAATTCTGCGTGCACCGCCATGCGGCTCGAATTTATACGCCTTTTTAGCGGGTTCATCATCGGTCATTCTTATGATATGGCCTAACCAACGCAATCGCTGCATCTCGATACGTTTAACAATATTGATGGCGTTGTATAGCAGATACAGCTCGTGGTTCATACGACGTCGATATTCACCGTCAACGCAGATCGGTCCGTAGGTCTTTCGAAGAATTTTTCTCTCAAACACACCAAGCACTGCCTTATCTGCTTGCGCAAGTACCCAGGCTTCGGAACCATACATCAGCACGGGTAGTATTAATGTTTTGTAAAGCGTTATTTTTGTTTGACGAGATGTGGCTTTGTTTTTGAACAATGATGCAAAGATGATTTTGCATCTGTTGGCCAATATAATTCTTCTTTTAATTTCACAACTGATGTCGTTTGTTGTGTTTACGGAGGTGCCGAGGTAGACGAAGTCTTTTACTACCTCAATATTATAGGAACCAACTTCCACAGTCGGTCCGAGCTCAATGGACGCATTGCGCGTCGACACCATCAACTTGGTCTTCTCACCGTTTACCGCCAGACCCACTTTAGCAGATTCTCCTTCGACCTTCATAAAGGTATCAGTTACTTCTTTTACTGATCGGCCTATGATGTCTATATCATCAGCATAAGTAAGTAACATGTGACTATTGGTGTAGATTGTGCCACTTCTTTTGACGTTTGCCTCTCGTATAACCTTTTCTAGCAGGATGTTGAAAAGATCACACGAAAGGCTGTCTCCTTGCCTGAAACCTCTTTTGGTACAAAACTCTTCGGAGAGGTTCTTTCCTATTTTAACTGAAGATCTTGTGTCAGAGTCATTTTACAAAGCCGAATAAGCTTTGCGGGGATAGCAAGTTCAGACATTGCTTGGGATACCTTTGAACGTAGCGGGCTGTCGAAGGCTGCTTTATAATCGACAAAATGGTGGTAGGTGTCGATCTGCATCTCTTGGATCTTCTCCAGGATTTGCCGCAGGGTAAAAATCTAAAGCCGCATTTGTATGGTCCAATTATTTCGTTGACCATGGGCTTTAATCGTTCGCACAATATCCCTGACACTATCTTTGTAGGCAATAGGGAGAAGACTTATGCCCCTATAGTTGGAGCATAAAATCTTATCTCCTTTCTTATGGACACGGGACACAGGATGCTCAGGTTCCAATCGTCGGGTACGCGTTCTTCCTGCCAGATGGAGCTAACTAGCTGATGCATATACCTTATCAGCTTGTCGGCTCCGGTTTTAAACAGCTCGGCTGGTAGGCCATCAGCTCCTGCTGCCTTATTATTCTTCAGCCGGTTTATAGCTGTCTTTACCTTATCTTGGCCGGGTGGTATACAATCAATACCATCTTCTGGGATTGGATCTGTGGTATTTTCGTCGACTTCGCTACTTCGCTGGATACCAACAGTTTGGAAAAATGCTCTTTCCATATCCTTAGCACACTACCTGTATCAGTTACCAGATTACCTTCCTGGTCTCTACAGGAGGATGTGCCAGTTCCCAAGCCATCAGTTTCATGTTTCACTCTTTGGTAAAATCTTGTACATCTCGATTTGTTCACACTCCCGCTTTTCCATCTCTCTCTTTTTCCTGCGGAAAAGGCGTTTCTCCTCTCTCCTTTTCTCCTGATACCTCTCTCGTGCGCTACGCGTTGCTACTGATTGCAAAGTAGCCCTACGAGTATATGCCGCATTTTTCTCTTCGGTAGCAGCACGACACACTCCTGGTCATTCCACGAATTCCTTTGTGGAGGTCTCTGGAATCCAAGTATAGATTTTGCGGCTGTTTGCATGGTGTGGGCAATATTTTGCCATTGTGTTGTTATGTTATCGGGACAAGGAGTGCTCGCGTTAAGCAATTGGGCTAGTTGAGTGGAATATGCTGTGGCTATCTGTTGTGTTTGCAGCCTATCGATGTCCAACTTCCGCGTTGTGTCTGTTCGTGCTTTATTTGCAACGTTTAGACGGGTACGTACCTTTGCTGCAACAAGGTAGTGGTCCGAATCAATGTTTGCGCCTCGGAACGATCGTACATCCAACACGCTCGGTGAATGTCTTCCATCTATTACAACATGATAAGTTTGATTACTTGTTCTTTGATCTGGAGACAGCCTGGTGCCCTTATGAATATCGAGATGATTAAATCTGGTACTGCTAACTACCATGTTTTTTGCAGCTGCAAAGTCTATCAGCCTCATACCATTGTCAGATGTTTCACTGTAGAGACTGAAATTCCCGACTGTTGGTCCAAAGATATTCTCCTTTCCAATTTTGGCATTAAAATCGCCTAGAATAATTATAATGTCATGGGCAGGGCAACGGTCATAAGTTTCTTCTAAGCGCTCGTAAAATATATCTTTGGTCTGTTCGACCTTGTCTTCAGTGGGAGCATGAGCGCAAATAAAGCTGATGTTGAAGAATTTAGCTTTTATTCAAATTGTAGCAAGTCTTTCATTCACTGGAGTGAAGCTGGATACCAGATGCTTTAGTCTCCGACTAACTACAAATCCGCAACCAAACTCATGCTTTACGTCATGGCAGCTATAGTACAGTGCGTCACCTTTAGGTATTGTTGTGACGCCTTTCCCAATCCATCGTATTTCCTGTATGACAGTAATATCGGCCTTGTACTTCTCAAGTACGTCTGCCAATGCGAAGACTGCTCCTTGTCTATAAAGAGTGCGAACATTCCAGGTCCTTAAAACGTTGGCGGGGTTCGTCAACTATGAGGGGTTTGTTTTTCTTTTCTTTCGTTTTTTCATAGTAGGCTGTTTTTTCTAGGGGAGGGTTACTAACCCGACGCCCAAACCCAAGTTTTTAACGTTCTTATGGGTGAACGCGCGGCACATGTTAGCTCACTACCTTTAACGGGTGTTAAAGGCAGTTCCCCAGGTGACACCACGGGGAGGTCAGTGTCCACTTGAGATGAAGGAGGGACCAAGATAAATTCTGGGCTTTGCCATGTTAAAACCGGTCGGGACCGTTCCTTGGTAACTTCCATCCCCTACGTCACCTGCTTCCCTAAATTAATCTCCGAAATTGTCGACTTTTTTGGATATTTCTGTTGTACATAACTCCATATATAAGAATTGCAGAATTTTTTAAAGGCAAGAAAATTGCCATCGAATATGCTGTGTTCCACATAAGACCAGACCATTACATCCTCTCCTGGTTACATACATACTTATATCGCAATATTTCGTATAATTAATATTTTTCTCAATGATTCATCTAAAAGAAAACGAAAAAACTATAACACGATATGTTTGTTGACTTAACTGTATTATTAAACATGTAATTCACCCACACAATAGTTGACCTTCAACCATGAAAACGAAATTCTTATCTGTTAAGTGTGCCACAACGAGTGCATGGATGCACCTGTTGCTTGCTGCACCATGACGACCTATGCCAACAGACAAGATAATCCAGCAGAACAAGTATGGGTCATGACCAACAACAGTTTGTAATGATTGCAACGAAAGCATGGGAGGGTAGAAAGCTCTCTTCTTAGCCATTTCATGTAGTCAGCCAGCCAGCCAGTATGTCGTCAACAACAACTTTGCGACGTTGCCATGGTCTAAAGGCATTCTATCGTGTGATTGGCCAGAAATCACGACATTCATAGACTGGCAGCATTTCCCCAAATGTAATGAGTCACCACCATCAACATCTTCAGCTCCGATGGAAAGAGCGAGAGTCAGTGAATGAGTATGTATGAAAAGTGAGCGAATAATTGAGGTGTACATAGAAAAACGTAAACGTAATTAATGTTTGTGTAATTGTTTCTTTTTTTGCTATTTTTGCTTAAAATGTGGCTGAGTTGAGTGGCTAGATTGGTGTTGGGTTTTGGGTTCTCATCTCTTCTTACGCTGGGGCCATTGAGTCTATCTGTCTATTTGGGCCCGCAGCAAATATTGTCATTCCATGCTGTCTGTCCATCTATCTTTCGCATTTTGATTGTGTGTTCTAGTGATCGGTATGCTGCCAGCGATTTGTTATTCATGTCACTGTTGAGGGCCGGCAGATGGATGAAGTTGGTTGGTGGCTGCTAAACGATTATGCGGCAAGCGAGCAAACACCGAACGATGGATGGTGCTTTGACTATGACTCTGTCTGTACTTAGTGTGCATTTTAATTAATGGTGCTCCATAGTCTCTTTGATATCTGTCATATTTCATTTTGTCGATTTGCTGCATTGATTTACCGCTCTCGGGAATTAAGAAGATCGTCGAGCTTTGATAACGCGCTTAAAGGCAAAAAAGTATTAATTAGCGTATAATTTGTTTGCTTGATTTGTCAATAATTAGAATAAAAAGGTGAGGCCTGGCTCGTGAGAGATCGTGCCGATATTTTGATATTTATGAAATCATATTTTTTCAAATAATTTTTCAAAATGTGAGTAAATCGTTTTGAAATCTTACAACACGTCATTTTTATTGCTGTAGCATTCATTCAATTCAAAATATGTATTGCCAATAGTGTCACTTGATGATGGGAACTTAAGAAGTGAATGGCAGTTGCATTTCAAGTAAATATTTCAAAACTAAAAAAAAAAATATTTGAGTTATTTATATTCAAGGTTCAACATGAAGATAGAGAGACTAATTAAAGTATTGTTGTATACAACAATTAAATACAGAAAAATAATATCCATAAATATTTATTGGTTGAAAATGTTGTTTATATTTGGGAGTAGATGACACTTCGAGAACCCTAAAAAGGTCATCTATTGATAGAAAACATTTATGCGATCTTGAGAGCAGAGGACACTTCAAGTATTATTAAAATGCCCTCTATAGATAGAAGACCTTTATACGGTCTTCTATGTACAGAAGACCTTTTTACGGGCATACGATCTTCTTTATGGCTAGAAGACCTTTCTAGGGTATTCTATGCTAAACAAACCTTTTCCACGGTCTTCTATGTACAGAAGGCCTCTCCAGGGTCTTCTATGGTTAGAAGACATTTTTACGGTTTTACAATCTTCTTTATGGCTAGAAGCACTTTCATTAGAAAGCCTTCTATGGCTAGAAGACCTTTAGACGGTCTTCTATAGTTAGAAGACCTTTACGGCTTTACGATCATCTTTACGTTTAGAAGACTTTTCTACGGTATTCAATGGCTAGAAGACACTTCCACGATCTTTTATGGTTAAAAGATATTTATACGGAAAGAAGACCTTTATACGGTATGTTAATGCTAGAAGACCTTTTACGGTCTTCTATGGTAAGAAGACCTTTCTACGGTCTTCTATGGCTAGAAGACCTTTATAAGGTTTGTTATGGCTAGAAGACCTTTTTACGGTCTTCTATGCATAGAAGACTTTTCTACTGTCTTCTATGGCTAGAAGACCTTTTTACTGTCTTATTTGGCTAGAAGATTTTTTACGGTCTTCTATGGCTAGAAGACCTTTTTACGGTCTTATTTGGCTTGAATACCTTTTTACGGTATTACGATCTTCTTTATGACTAGGAGACCTTGGTTACTGTCTTCGATCGATAGAAGGCCAGTTTACTGTCTTCTCTTGCTAGAAGACCTTTCTTTCTACGGTCTACTCTGGTTAGAGAACCTTACGGTCTTCTATGGTTAGGCGACCTTTCTATGGTCTTCTATGGCTAGAAAACCTTTTTACGGTCCTCTATGGCCTTTTTACGGTATTACGATCTTCTTTATGACTAGGAGACCTTGGTTACTGTCTTCAATCGATAGAAGGCCAGTTTACAGTCTTCTCTTGCTAGAAGACCTTTCTTTCTACGGTCTTCTCTGGTTAGAGAACCTTACGGTTTTCTATGGTTAGGCGACCTTTCTATGGTCTTCTATGACTAGAAGACCTTTTTACGTCCTCTATGGCTAGAAGACTTTTTCTATGGCTAGAAGGCTTTTATACGGTATGTTATGGCTAGAAGACCTTTTTACGGTCTTATTTGCTAGAAAACCTTTTTACGGTCTTCTATGGATAGAAGACTTTTCTACGGTCTTCTATGGCTAGAAGACCTTTCTACGATCTTCTATGACTAGAACGCCTTTTTACGGTCTTCTATGGCAAGAAGACCTTTTTACAAGAATACCTTTCTACAGTTTTCTGTGGCAAGAACACCTTTTTACGGTCTTCTATGGCTAGAACACCTTTCTACGGTCTTCTATGGCTAGAACACCTTTTTGCGGTCTTCTATGGATAGAACACCTTTTTACGGTCTTCTATGGCTAGAACACCTTTTTATGGTCTTCTGTGGTTAGAAGACCTGTTTACGGGCTTCTATGGCTAGAACACCTTTTTACGGTCTTCTATGGTTAGAAGACCTTTTTACGGTCTTTTATGGCTAGAAGACCTTTCTACGGTCTTCTATGGCTAGAATACCTTTCTACAGACTTCTACGGCAAGAACATCTTTTTACGGTCTTCTATGGCTAGAACACCTTTTTACGGTCTTCTATGGCAAGAAGACCTTTTTACGGTCTTCTATGGTTAGAAGACCTTTCTACGGTCTTCTATGGCAAGAAGACCATTATAAGGTATGTTACGGTCTTCTATGGCTAGAAGACCTTTTTACGGTCTTATATGGCTTGAAGATCTTTTTACGGTATTACGATCTTCTTTATGACTAGGAGACCTTGGTTACTGTCTTCAATCGATAGAAGGCCAGTTTACTGTCTTCTCTTGCTAGAAGACCTTTCTTTCTACGGTCTTCTCTGGTTAGAGAACCTTACGGTTTTCTATGGTTAGGCGACCTTTCTATGGTCTTCTATGACTAGAAGACCTTTTTACGTCCTCTATGGCTAGAAGACTTTTTCTATGGCTAGAAGGCTTTTATACGGTATGTTATGGCTAGAAGACCTTTTTACGGTCTTATTTGCTAGAAAACCTTTTTACGGTCTTCTATGGATAGAACACATTTTTACGGTCCTCTATGGTTAGAAGACCTTTTTACGGTCTTCTTTGATTAGAAGATCTTTCTACAGCCTTCTATGGCTAAAAGACCTTTCTACGGTCTTCTATGGCTAGAACCCTTTATACGGTCTTCTAAGGCTAGAACACCTTTTTACGGTCTTCTATGGCTAGAATACCTTTTTACGGTCTTCTATGGCTAGAACACCTTTTTACGGTCTTCTATGGCTAGAAGACCTTTTTACGGTCTTCTAAGGCTGGAATATCTTTATACGGTATGTTATGGCTAGAAGACCTTTTTACGGTCTTCTATGTCTAGAACACCTTTTTACGGTCTTCTATGGCTAGAAGACCTTTCTACGGCCTTCTATGGCTAGAAGACCTTTTTACGGTCTTCTTTGATTAGAAGATCTTTCTACAGCCTTCTATGGCTAAAAGACCTTTCTACGGTCTTCTATGGCTAGAACACCTTTCTACGGTCTTCTATGGCTAGAACACCTTTTTACGGTCTTCAATAGCTAGAAGACCTTTTTACGGTCTTCTAAGGCTGGAATATCTTTATACGGTATGTTATGGCTAGAAGACCTTTTTACGGTCTTCTATGTCTAGAACACCTTTTTACGGTCTTCTATGGCTAGAAGACCTTTCTACGGCCTTCTATGGCTAGAACACCTTTTTACGGTCTTCTACTGCTCTTTTTTATAATTCTCTTTTATAATTAAAAAACCTTTATATTTTGCTGAAAGAAAACCTCCATACGGTCTTACATGACTAGAAGACCTTTCTACGGTCTTCTATGGATAGAACACTTTCAAACTTCCTTTATAGATAAAATATCTTTATACAGTATTCTATGTATAGAAGACTTTCATACGATCTTCTACGGATAGATGTCCTTTATACGGTTTTCCATAGATATGAGACCTTTTTACGGTCTTCCATTGATAGAAGACCTTTATGGGGTATTTTTGAATAGAAGACCATTTTACGGTCTTCCGTGGATAGAATATCTTCTTACGCTCATCAATGGATAGAAGATCTTCACGCGACATTCTAGGGGAGGCAGATCTTCATAGGGTCTTCTATGGCTATAATATCTTCATACGGTCTTCTATGAATGGAAGACCTTTATACGGTCTTTTATTGATGGACGACTTTTATTCATATAGAAGTCTAAAAGCATAGAAGCCTAAAAACAAAAAATCAAAATACGGTCGTAAACCACGCACACCTCTGTTGTTCATCTTAATAAATTAAATATGGAAATTACCCCCCAAAACATTTAAAATGTCAAATATTTTTTGCATTAAATAAATCATTTTTATAACAGCAAAACAGCATTAAAACATTTAAGCCAAGATAAAGAACAGAAACAACGAGAATCATAACAAACGAAGACAACGAACAAAACGAGAATTTATTACAATTCTACCTGATCGATAACATTTTGAAATCCGGGCCTTTATAAGCAAACAACAACGCAACGTTGTTTTTGCAAATAAACGCACAAGAAATGTCATTAACATGTCAGAGCGGTCAATAAAAATGTGAACGTCTGCCACTTAGAAAAAAAGGAAGGCAGTCATTGTTAAGAGACCACCTCAACGCAATGAGTGGTGCCGAAAAAAAGAGGTGCGATCATGTAGATGTCCCATAATCTCCCTCTCTTTCTATTAGGCTTTTAGACCAAGTTAATGTCATTGACTGACTTGTCAGATTTAAATCTAATTTAGTGTAGAAAGTAGAAATAAAACCAGCGACAACAATTAAACATGGCACTCGCCTTTCCCATTTCCTTGTCATTGTTTTTCATGCCGCACACTCCCTCAGAAA
The DNA here is from genome assembly GCF_047663935.1 of Musca autumnalis. Classification (NCBI taxonomy): domain Eukaryota; kingdom Metazoa; phylum Arthropoda; class Insecta; order Diptera; family Muscidae; genus Musca; species Musca autumnalis. The sequence continues at coordinate 254,319,283 of NW_027411644.1, forward strand.
CTAATTAGAAATAAGAAAAGGAATCTCAGTTTTGTTTCCGGCCTCGCGGGTTAATCACATTTTAAAGTGATGTTTATGCGAGTGACTGGCCGCTAACTGATTTGACTGACTTCAGTTAATGGCACGCAGGTAGGCTGGGTAAATGTTTTTGTCTTATTTGTTTTTCTTTTTCATTTGATTATTAATTACGCCCAAATCACACCCAAGCTGTTTGGATAAGCCTTCAGTCGTCTATGGTTTTTAAGTGATCATCTTTTACAACTCTTGAAAAAAAAAACAACAACAACATTCAAATTACTTTATAATGCAGTAGTATTGTTGTTATTGTAATAAGTAACATCGGCTAATAAGAACATAGCTTGCGACAATTAGAATGTCCAAACAGTGTAATTGAACGTGCAGCTTATACACTGCAAATGGATCACCATAAGTGTTCTCTGTCATTGTAAATCCGTGTAAAGGTTCAACGAATGGCATTAAAATCGACTAAAATCATGCTCATCAGTCATTTTAGTTGGTACCATGAAGGTTTTTATATCAAGAAGTTCGGACTTAACCTGGAGAATATCGTACCGTTGTAATAGGGGCCGCGAAGACACCCTTATGCAAAAAATCATACGAACATTTTTGAAATTTATTGTGGGAGTAATCGAAAAAGTGGACGGACATGGTTCATATTCGAAACTTATATATGTATGTATGTCTGGAAAACATTACGATGTGCAATATTTCGTTGACCATGGGTTTTAGTCGTTCCCAAATATCCTGGCACATCTTATAGGCAATAGAGAACAGACGTATGCCCCTATAATAAGAGCACACAGTCTTATCTCCTTTCTTGTGGACTGATCACAGAACACATAAAAAAGCCACCCCGGAAATGTTGATTAAAAGCTTTATAACCATATTTTTGTCGAATGGCGATAAAATATTACGAACATAATGGGAAAATGTTTATCAAACATGAAATCAAACAAATAATTTATTGAAATTTGTTGATGGTTATTAATAAATGTCTGTAGTTAAAATGGTTTTCAACGTTTGTCGCATGTTCTCGCTCTCAAGAGGGTGAGAAACAACTTTTGTAGAGCATAAAGAGAGCGCTACAACAATGTGCTGTGTTTTTTCTTGAGATGTGAGTGTCGTTGCTATGTATATTTCAAAGCATGGTGATTGCATTTTTGCGGCATGGAGGGATGGTGCGTTTGTGTGGCATTTGGCTTGTTTATTTATTTGTGCTCGGGAGAAGGCTTGTATGTATACAATAAGTTTGTTACTGTTTTTTTTTTGCTTCTGATTTTTATGAACCTAACAAACGAAGAGGGAACGAAAAAAAAAAACGGTACGAGTTCTCATGTTTTTTTCTGTTTGGTGGTTAAGGAAGGCAGATAACATTTTTAAACATCAGTTTGGTTTATTTTGGCAGTTTCTTTAAAGCACTCGTTGTATGTGGATCGGTAGTGCAGAAATAAATCTGTGTTTGTGTGTTTTCTTAAAGTAAAGGTGATTTTCAAGTAAATTAAATGGCCAATACATTTTATAATTGAATTCACGAATATGAAAAAGGATAATAAGAATATTTTATTAGACAAAGAAGCAACCGCATGTGATATTGGTAATAACATCAAAACATTTTATATATTTGAAATATGTATGGATGTACTATTTCTCACATTACAGACACCCATTTTCCGCGGATGATTTTCAATGTGGCAGAAGAATGTGTTTTATTTCACAACTAGAAGCGTTCATCGATGTTCCCTGTATTTTATATTTAAAAGCGATTTATTTGTTTTCTTTTATTAAAATTAAAGTGTGGCACTAAATAATTATTTACTTCTGCTATGAATTACTCCATTTCGTTTTTCTTTCTTTCATCTGTTATTATTTATGTACCTATGCCTCTGTTGTTGCTTTTGTACTTGGCATTTCAATTAAATAAATAACCACCACCATTTATAAATGTGTGTATGTATCTTTTTTTGTGGCTTTTGGGTTTGTATTTAACAAAAAAAAAAAAAAAAAAAAAACAAAATAATTGTAAATATGAATATTTTATTATCGATTGAAAAATATATTCAACAATTTTTTAATCAAGAAAATATTTTGTTTTTATCAAGCAAAATTTGGAATATTTTGATAAATATTTTTGTCAATATGTGAAATATTTTATCAGTTCAAAATAAAAAAATCGATAAATATTTTAATCAATATTACAATTTTATTTTATCAACCTGCATTTTTACTTTGTGATCAAATAATTTTATCGAATTTTGTCACTATGACAATTTTTCATCAAATGGCTACAATTTTTTTCTGTGAATGCTCAGGTTCCAATCGTGGAGTACGCGTTCTTCCTGCCAGATAGCGTAAACTATCTGATGCATATGTACATCTTATAAGCGTGTCGCCTCCAATTTTGAACAGCTTGGCTGGTAAGCCATTGGTTGCAGCTGCCCTATTCTTCAGTCGGTTCATTGCGGTCGTTACCTCATCTTCATTGCGGTCAAGTTTCAACTATAATATGTATACACAACTGTCTGCAAGTTACTTGCATGTGTAATCCTTGGGTTACGAAGCGTTTTGATAGCAACAGTTCATTTATTTAAACTCAGGTGTGTGTGTGTGTTTTGCCCGCAAAAATATGAAAAAAGAATTGGAGTGATTCTATGAAACTCGTCGAAGGGAGTTGTATTGTTTGGCTTGAATGCCAGCAAGGGGTTTTGAAATTTTTGTTTTTATAAAAGCAAACATGATCACGTCATTGTTAACAATGTTTCTGAAAACTCTTTTCAAAGAAAAGTGCAAATGTTGTTGTTCTATGACTGAATGAAATGACTGAAATTTGGTGTTAAGTCTTCATATGTTGTTGTGGGCTTATTGAATACATCAAAATTTTGTCTTTAAATAAGAGATTTTCCTTAAAAAAAGTTGTTTTGTTTACCGATTAATGGTCAAAAACTGACCATTTTTTGGCTAAAAATCGAAATTCCGAATTTGACTGTCCACCATTTTTTTAAAAAATGATATGTTTAAAATTCTCTCGTTTTTAAGACAAGATTATTAGGTACATAATAAGCCCACAATAATATATAATTATCGTTCCATTCGTTTTCGAACTTTAGTCGACACCTCTAAACGCTTTGTTAAAGAAGAGGGTAACCCCTCAATGAGGTGGCCACTGAAAAAGATAAATAACATGTTCATCTGCAAGTCTCTTCAACTGGCATCTTTATACATTTGAAGTACTCACTTTTCACAACTCAAACAACAAATAATATCGATATACACTTTTATACAATTTTTCCCACTCCTACTTACTTACTTAGCTGACACATTACAGAACATTTGTTTCATAAGCCGAACTAAGAAATTATCTCCAACTCTCTCTGTTTACTGCTTCGCTTTCTGGAATACCGCGCCTTTTCGTATCTTCATCTACTTGTTTGCTCCATCTAAGCTTAGGCCTGCCAATTCTGCGTGCACCGCCATGTGGCACGTATTTATACGCCTTTTTTGCGGGTTCATCATCGGCCTAGGCAACGCAATCGTTGCATCTCGATACGTTTATCTATACTGATGTCGTTGTATAGCAGATACAGCTCGTGGTTCATACGACGTCGATATTCACCGTCAACGCATATTGGTCCATAGTTCTTTCGAAGAATTTTTCTCTCAAACACCCCAGATAACAAATCTTTCCGAGGGCTCTGATTTCCGATTTTCTGAATATTTTTTAGATATTTGACGATTTCTCTAATATTTTTCTAGAAATTTTACCGATTTTCTAAAACTTTTTTTTTAAGAATCTCTGCACATTTTCTGAAAAACCTTAAGAATCTCGTTCCGAATTCGTTCCGATTTCTAATCGTTTTTGTTCGATTGATGTCGAAAACAAAGTGATTTTTTTATAAAATTCGCATATACAATTTTTGAATTGTTTTAATATAAATGCAACATATAATAATTCAAGCTAGTGTTGATAGCTTCAACATACTCGTGCACATTCGTCTACTATTAATCACAAAATGATAACAACAGGGAAAATCACTAGGACGTTTGAAATTAGAATCATCCATAAATAGCGCATTAAAAGAAAATTGTTTCTGAGTGGGGATTTGTTCTGTATCAATATCAAAGGCGGCAGCGCCCAAGAATTTCTTCCGATTTTTGCAGAAAATCTAAACTTTTCTTCGAATTTTTCCAGAATTTCTTTCCGAATTCGTACCGATTTTCTTCAAAAAATCTAAATTTTCCACCGAATTTTTCAGCTAATATTTTGTTAGAATTTTCTTAGAAAATTCTTTCCGAATTCGGTGGACAACCCCATACAACTTTTGTACCGAATTCGCAAAGAATTCGAAAAAAAATGTTAGCTGGGACACCAAGCATTGCCTTGTCTGCTTGCACAAGTACCCATGCTTCAGAACTATACATCAGCACGAGTAGTATCAGTGTTTAGTAATGCGTTATTTTTCTTTGACGAGATGTGGCTTTATTCCTAAACTGCCTACTCAGCCCGAAGTAGCATCTGTTAGCCAACACTATTCTTCTTCGTATTTCACAACTGATGTTGTTGGTTGTGTTTACGGCGGTGCCAAGGTGGACAAAGTCCATTACTACCTCAAAATTATAGGAACGAACGTTAGCAGTCGACCCGATCTCTATGGACCTCTATTACCGCCAGACCCACTTTAGCAGACACCCTTACGACGTTTTCAAAGCTATCAGTTATTTCCTTTACCGATCGACCTATGATACCAATGTCATCGGCATGAGCAAGTAACATATGGCTGTTTGTATATATTGTGCCACTTCTTTTCACCTTCGCATCTCGTATAACTATTTCCAGCAGAATGTTGAAAAGATCACACGAGAGGCCTTGTCTGAAACCTCTTTTAGTACCAAACTCTTCTTCCTATTTTCTTCTTTCCTATTTTAACTGACGATCGAGTATCAGTTAATGTCATTCTATAAAGCCGGATGAACTTTGCAGGGATACCAAGTTCAGACATGGCTTGGAATACCTTTGAACGTAGGGGCTGTCGAAGGCTTGGAATACCTTTGAACGTAGGGGGCTGTCGAATGCTGCTTTGTAATCAACAAAAAGGTGGCATTTGCGCAGGATAAATATCTGGTCAATGGTGAATTTGCCAGGTCTAAAGCCGCATTGGTATGGCCCAATTATTTCATTGGCTTTAGTCGTTCGCACATTATTCCTGAACCTATCTTGTAGGCAATAGGGAGAAGACTTATGCCCCTATAGTTAGAGCATACAGTCTTATCTCCCTTCTTGTGGACGGGGCACAGGATGCTCAGGTTCCAATCGTCGGGTACTCGTTCTTCCTGCCAGATGGTGCTAACTAGCTGATGAATATACCCTATCAGCGTGTCGTCTCCGGTTTTGAACAGCTCGGCTGGTAAGCCATCGGCTCCTGCTGCCTTATTATTCTTCAGCAGATTTATTGCTGTCTTTACCTCATCTTGGCTGGGCGGTATACATTCAATACCATCTTCTGAGATTGGATCTGGGTTATCTTAGTCGACTTTGCTACTATTTGATACCAACAGTTTGGAAAAATGCTCTTTCCATATCCTTAGCACACTACCTGTATCAGTTACCAGATTACCTTGCTGGTCTCTACAGGAGGATGTGCCTGTACCAAAGCCATCAGTTTGATGTTTCATTCTTTGGTAGAACTTTTCGATTTTTTTTACACTCCCGTCTTCCCACTTATCTCTTTTTCCTGCGGAAAAGACGTTTCTCCTCTCTCCTCTTCTCACGAGACCTCTCTCGTGCGCTTCGCGTTGCTACTGTTTGTAGAGTAGCCCTATATGCCGCATTTTTCTCTTCGGTAGCAGCACGACATTCCTGGTCATACCATGGGTTCCTTGGTGGAGGTCTTTGGTATCCAAGTATGGATTTTGCGGCTGCTTGCATGGAGTGGACAATATTCTGCCATTGTGCCGATGCGTTATCGGGACGAGGAGTGCTTTCATTAAGCAATTGGGCTAGTTGAGTGGAATATGCTGTGGCTGTCTGTTGTGTTTGCAGCTCACCGATGTCTAACTTCCGCTTTGTATTTGTTCGTGCTTTATTTGCAACGTTTAGACGGGTACGTACCTTTGCTGCCACAAGGTAGTGGTCCGAATCTATGTTTGCTCCTCGGAACGATCGTACATCCAACACGCTCGATGAATGTCTTCCATCTATCACAACATGATCAATTTGATTACTTGTTCTTTGATCTGGAGACAGCCAGGTGCCCTTATGAATATCGTGATGCTTAAATCTGGTACTGCTAACTACCATGTTTTTTGTAGCTGCAAAGTCTATCAGCCTCATACCATTGTCAGATGTTTCACTGTGGAGGCTGAATTTCCCGACTGTTGGGCCAAAGATATTCTCCTTTCCAATTTTGGCATTAAAATCGTCTAGAATGATTTTAATGTCATGGGCAGGGCAACGGTCATATGTTTCTTCTAAGCGCTCTTTGGTCTGTTCGTCCTTTTCTTCAGTGGGAGCATGAGCGCAAATAAAGCTGATGTTGAAGAATTTAGCTATTATTCGAATTGCAGCGAGTTTTTCATTCACTGGGGTGAAATTGGATACCAGATGTTTTAGTCTCCGACTAACTACGAATCCACAACCAAACTCATGCTTTATGTCATGGCAGCTATAATACAGTGCAGCACCTTTAGGTGTTGTTGTGACGCCTTTCCCAATCCATCTTATTTCCTGTATGGCAGTAATGTCGGCTACCAATGCGTAAACGACACCTTCACTATAAAGAATGCGAACATTCTAGGTGCACATTCGCAGATCATGGTCCTTAAAACGTTTGTGGGTTTCGTCAACTTTAGAGGGGTTTGTTTTTCTTTTCTTTCGTTTTTTTTTATAGTAGGCTGTTTTTTCTAGGGGAGGGTTACTAACACGACACTCAAATCCAAGTTTTTAACGTTCTTATGGGTGAACAAGCGGCACATGTTAGCTCACTACCTTTAACGGGTGTTAAAGGCAGTTCCCCAGGTGACACCACGGGGAGGTCAGCGTCCACTTGAGATGAAAGAGGGACCAAGATAAATCCTGGGCTTTGCCATGTTAAAGACGGTAAGGGCCGTTCCTTGGTATCTTCCATCCCCTACGTCACCCAATAATATATACAAATATCATCCAATAAATCTACGGCCACTCTGTTCACCAACAAGCCACAGGTTTAAGTAGCATTTACATGAATGCTGTCGCAGATGCAATAAACAACTATCGTGTGAATGCGATCCTCGGAGAACATCCACCATCTATAGCAGCTGAGGAGCGTCAGCTGTCAGGACAAAGCAGAGTAGTTTTGGTTCAATGCGCTCGGGATGGTGCAGCCTAAATTCCTGTAGGACAAGGATTGATGACACCGTGCAAAACATCTGCCCAGCATGCGGCACAGGCCCGCACGACCCACTGAACCTGTTTAATTGCCTTACCAAACCTACTAACAAACTTAAGTATGCGTATGGTTACAAACCATCGAAATAGCCACATTCTTACAACTGATAGACCCCGAGCCAGATTAAGCAGAACAAGTAAAAAAGTATCAGTCGGCTCTGCCGACAGAGATATACCCTCAGCATGTGTGGATTGAAATACTTTTTTTTTCCAAAAAAACTTATGTATTTAGGGGGGTTTCAAGCTTTTGCGGGTTCTATCGATATCCCTGCAAAAGTTTGAGCTTTTGTATCACACTAGACTACGAAAAACATAATATCGCTGTAAACAGGGCCACTAGGAAAACCTTCGGTAAAAATGTCCTTAGGATTCTCGAATCACACAAAAATGTTGAACATATGTGTGGGTGGTACCACAAGGATTAGACAGATATGGCCCAAATTTGAAAATAAGCTAACTTTCCACAATATGTAGAGACCAATATTTGGACCAAATCAGTTGCTATGTCTATGAGGTACCGGAAGGAGTGGGCCTATAAGCACCACCTTCCTAATATTCGAAAAAATATTACAATATCCTTAGTATGGACGAACGCAGTTTTCGGCTCGAACCCTCCAGCCACAAGATATGGTGCCATAGGGGTTTTTTACAACTTTCGGGCTGTTTTCTCAAGAAGTATGGACTTGCCCCTGAAAGAACTTTTAATGCCGTAATTGAGGCAGCGAATGCAATTTTTTTCAACAAAAATCAAAGAGATTCAAGAGCAGGCCTTAAAATGAATTTATCCAAAATTTTGTGTGGGAGGTACCAGAAGGAGTGGACAAATATAGTCCATATTCGAACCTGATCTATATCTGGTAGACTTTTTAGGATGTGTAAAGTATGGACCAAATCGGGTACTCCCTTCAGGAGTTACCGTGCGCACAATTTTTCCGAACATATTTAAACTTTTGTGGGGGAGGTACCTGAAGGAATGGACCGACATGACTTATCTTCGAACTTAAACTAAACGGTGTCATAGGGCTTTTTTGTACCTTTCAGGCTATTTTCTCAGGAAGTATGGACTTGCCTCTGATGAAACTTATACCGTTAAATTGGGGCAGCGAGTTGCTACAACAAAAATCAAAGTGATTCGTGAACAGGTCCTAAACTGAACTTTTCCGAAATTTTGTGTGGGAGGTACCCGAAGGAGTGGACCGATTGAGTCCACACTAGAACCTCATCTAAGTGTGGTAGAAGTTTAACGATGTGCAAAGTATGGACCAAATCGGTCACTTCCCTCAAGAATTATCGTGCGCACAAATTTTCCGAACATTTCCGAACTTTTGTGTGGGAGGTACCGGAAGGAGTGGACCGATATAACCCATCTTCGAACTTAAACTAAGTTTGGACAAAATACAGTTGAACCTCGATTATCCGTGAATCGATTATCCGGGAACCTCCATTATCCGTGATAGAAAAGAAATGTTGGACTTTTTTCCATTTCTTCTATTTTTCGTTATAAACTTCGTTGCTCTGGAGTAAAAACACACTTCCCTATTAATCTGATTAAGCAAACAGAAGGTAAACAAACGAAAAATGGAAATTCTCCCGTATTACACAATCTGTGTATTTATGGTATCATAAAAACCATGGGGCAAAGTCCATTCAGATGAATCTGATGATGATATTATGTATCCTTCTAAAATTTGGTGGATTACCGTAACGAATTTAATAAAAATTGCAGATTTTCATATTATTGTACAATATTATGTAATTTTTACTTAAAAAATATGTTCAAAAACTGCGTAAAAGCATTGCCTCCATTATACGGAAAAATCGATTATCCGTAATGCCTCCGGTCCCGACCATCACGGATAATCGAGGTCCGACTGTATTAGGAAAGCCAAATTTTGGACCGAATCGGTTGATCCGTTCGAAAGTTTTTGTGCGCTCCAGCCAGCCAGACAGACAGACGGACGGACATGGCTAAACCAACTCCAAATTGTCTGAACATACTTGGAGTCTTAAACCATTATTTCGATGAGGCTCGTTAGCATAAATGCTGAGGGCATAAAAATGAACATACAACAACAACAACAAACTGCAATTGTGGATGTATACTTTTTGATGATAATTAACTTATAGTTATTTCATAAATTCCTTTGAATTAATAAAGAAATCATGAACATCTTATTTCAATACAGCATTTTCCATTTTCCGAACAAGACGTGAAAACTTCATGCCAAAGGGTTGGTGAAAATGACATGCCAAAGATTAGTGAAAATGCTATTTAGGGAATCGGTTAAGATGACATGCCAAAGAATTGTTGAAGATGACATTCCACCGAGTTAGCGAAGATGATATGCGTAGGATCTGAAAATGAATTACATCTTTTTGGGGTCACGCTCTTGTAAAAAGAATGAGTGAAGATGCTAAAAAATGACATTCCATTTCACTTGCTCCAATTCTTGAATAGCATCTTTGGCATCAAACATTTTGCTGAGAATATACTTTAATATTCTAGATTTCATATAATTTCCATTTCAACGTTAAGACTTCCCAACCCTGGCATATTACAACAAAATATTTTAATTACCGGTGTTTGGGGCAAACATTTCAAGTTCTCTTTCTGTACCTATTTCATGTTCTTGTCGAATAAAACAATAACAATTACTCAGAGAGTTAATCAATTTAATTATTCTCCCTCGCTCTGACAATTTGACATTAAAATTGCAATTATTCACATTTCTTAGACGAGAGGAACGGGGGAGGCCAATTGAGGAATTGAGTGCAAGGTGTTGATCATAAACAGTATATCGGATCTGGCAGACTCCGCTGTGTCTGTCCAAGTAACTCAAATAAAAAGACGTTGTGATTTGTTATGTTGGGTGTGTAGCGTCGTCGATCAATATAAACAACAACAAAAAACACCTCTAAGAGGTGTGTGAGATGCATGTTGTTGTTGTTTTTCATGTAAAGTGGGCGTTTGGTGCGTAATGCAACAATTTTTTGTTTAGGATCAATGACAAAACCAACAACAACTTCAACAACATTGTGCAAAAATAAAGAGCTGAGGAGAAGTTTGTAAACATCTCAAGCAACTGGTGGTGTTGTTGTTAAAAATAGTTTGATAGTTGTTGTTGTTGTTGCCGCTGTTCTATTAGAATTCCAATTGTAAGAAAAAAAATTGTGTTTATTTAAAGTACTCATTGCTGTTGTTGTTGCTGCTGTTGGTTGGTGATTTTTTTATGGTTGTTGTAGTTGCTGAACGCGTGCTTTGTGTTATTAGTCATACCCAACAGCCAGCCAGCACCAGCAATACCAGCAGCAGCAGCGGCAGCAGAGGCAAGCCAAAAGGCGGCAGCCAAGAAGACTCGTAGTTCTGCTATTGTTGCTGCTGTTGTTGTTGATTCGTTTTCCATGCCTTTGTTTTTGTTGTTGTTATTATTGTGGCTGTCCCACAATAACACAGAGTACAACAAACTTTTTTAGCTTACCGCACATACAGCAGAATGAGTGTTTGACACTTGTGATCATACCCTGAACGCGTTAATACGGGCAAAATAAAAATAAAACAAAATACCACCGCCACACCACCATCGCCAACAATTCCGAATTCCGCCGAGAGGAGAATTTAAACCGAGCCGTCGTTTTAACCGAGAAGAAGAAAGAGTGATCTATAAAAAAAACAATTGATTTGAAAATAGAAAAAAAAAATATTTAAAAAAAAATAAAAAAATAAATATTTATGATAATTAAAAGATAATAAAATTTATAAAATAAATAAGTGCAAACAAAAAAATATTTACACCACCACCGCCAAAACAAACCCACCCAACCCAAGCAACGATCAAAAGAATTGAAGTGCAGTGTATTGCTCTGCGGTGATCTGTCGCCGGAACGGAAGTGCAATAAATATAATGTTTTGTTTTAAAAATAAATATAAAAAAATTATATATTTTTAGTAAATATTTATAAAATAAAAAAAAAACAAAAATAAAAAAATAACAGCAACAACAACATCAATACCAAAGCAATCAAAGTAAGTGTAAAAAAATGAAAGTGATTGTTAAATTGTGGAGTGATTTAAGGCTCCCAACAAATTTTACCCAAAAAGAAAAAAATAATAAATATTATTTGAAATAATTAGCTTGACCGTTTTCAAAACAACAATAACAACAGCTGCAATGATATAATGGCATTAAGAAAATGTTATGAAAAAATACAATTAAAAGTAATTTATCTTAAATGCCAAAATAAATAATTAACAAAAACAAAACATAAAGCAAACGGTACAAACAACTGTGGCTTAATTAAGTAGTGGCTTAAATTCAAACGAAAAAATAACAGAATAGAACAACTTCAACTTAAAATAAATACCTTCTAAATGGGCAAAATTAAAACACAAAATATTTCAATTTTTTATTTTTCAAAACAATAACAATTAATTTCATGTAGAATATCAGTTAAAAAATAAACAAATGAACAAAAAGCTAATTAAAAAATATGATATAAATAAAATCAAGTTTAAACCCTGAATTTAAATCAAAATTATCGTGTGAAATTTTCGTAAATAATTGTTTTTAGAATTATTTACTGTGAATAAAAAAATACCTCAACGAAATCTATAGATGTAGCTTTTGCCCATGTTCCTACCCAAATTCTTAAACACACTTTTCTATGACCTTAAAATTGTTAGAGTCTGCGGTTTTATGGAAATAAATTTCATGTAAGTGTTATTTGGAAAACCGTGTTATATGTATACTAGGGTGGTTTTAAAAATCGATGTCGAATATTTTATCCCGGCACCCCCTAACTGGTAACATTTTCTCATCAATTGGACAACAATTACTGCCTTGAAAGCAATATCGTTAAAATTTACCTTTGGCCCCATACAAATTACTATGGAAAGTTTGAGGCCCCAGTGGCACATGTTAACATCTTTCATTTGCGTTCAAACTTTAAAATCTATCAAAACTAAACACTTTAGGGGTGTGTCGCCTAACATCCGACATCGAATTTTTTCCCTTTAAGTTAAAACCATTCTAATGTATACAGACTCTCGTTGGTAGGTCCCTGTACCTACCTACATACAATATACATTAGGGTTACGACATTTCGATGTTTTTTTCTCAAAAATGATTTCTTGTAGCACGGATGAATGAACTTTTGCCTATTAATCAATAAAATAACGTTTATTCCATTCAAATATAGAAAAGTTCATGCAAAATTCGATTAAATTTTTTTTTTTTTTAATTAAGGGATGAAAATAAAAAAAATTGTTCTTAAAAATTATTTCCTATTGCAAGTATAAATAATATTAATCCAACTCTTTGAAAAAAATTATAAATTTTTATATAATACTAGCCGGCCCGGTCCGCGTTGCTGACCCTTGAAACAGTTTTATGTTACCTTTTCTTAAGAAAATTATATTTTCTTGCGTCGCAAATTAGTCGGGATCTGCAAGTGACTATAAATAAAACATCTTCAGAAATGATGGTGTCTATATGAAATTGGGCTGTATGTTAACTTATGACTTGAGGCATGCATTTATTTCATCTGCTGGAATAGTATAACTGGCAGTGTTTGTCTGAAATCTAAACATGAATTGATCTTAAATCCTTCAAGAATCGTTCTAAAGCTTCTTGGGAATTTTTATGTGCCATCGTACATTCGTTCCAGATGATAATTTCCATTTAATATTGCTTGTGTGCAATTCAATCAACAGAATGTCCAATCCTTGCACCTTCTTATAATGCATACCTGATGAAGCTATAGCTATCGATATGTTGTCTTCTAATCTAAAGACTTGCTTTCCAATAATACCAAAGCTTCGTTGTGCCTAACATCTGTTATTTCCATTGATTTGTAACATATTTCAGAAATCGGGAGTGGTCGGGTCTTGCGGCTAAAATATGTACCCAGGGTTGGGGATACGGACACGTTCGTAAGTTTATATAACATATTTCCACCAGGGATTATCCCTGTACATGATCTGAAAATGACATGGTAATCGGTTCAGAAGTTTTGAAGATATAACGTATTTAAAAATGGGCGTGCTAAAATGATTTTAAAATAAGGAGGGCATTGGGGAGGTACCCCGTTCCCTCCAAAATTAAAAAAAAAATATATAGCCTATTTTCACCACGGGTGTTCATGCTGGCCATCGCTGTAAATTCTCTGAAATTTAAAGAAAATCAGCTCAGTAGTTTCAGAGATATAATATATTTAAAAATGTGGGCATGGTCGGCCCTAAATAAGTACCTAGGATCGGAGATTCAACCACTGTTGTCTCGCAAATTTATTTTCTAAGCCATACGTTAGTAAGTTTTGCAAAGATAGAGTTTTAATAAAATAGGGCAAAGAGAAGGTACCCCGCCCCCTCGGAAATTCAACAAAATATATAGCCTATCCCTATCCATTCTCAGAAATTTTCAAGAAAATCGGCTTCGAAGTTTTGGATATATAAGATATTTAGAAAGTGGGCGTGGTCTGGTTCCAAATGAGTACATAGGGTCGGAGACACAACCACCATTGTCTCCAAATTATTTTTCTCTCCGATACGTTCTTCAGTTTTGTTAAAATATCGTTTTCAAAAAATAGGGCATGGGGGAGGTTCCCAGCTCCCTCCGAAATTCAACAAAATATATAAACGGGTCCTCCCTGTAGATTCTCTGAAATTTTCAAGAAAATCGGTTAAGCAGTTTTTGATATATAAGCTATTTAAAAAAGTGGTCGTGGTCGGGTCTTAAGGCCCCAAATGAGTACCTAGGATCGGAGACACAACAGCCATTTTCTCGCAAATTAATTTTCTCTCCAACTAGCTTGTCAGTTTTGCTAAAATAGCGTTTTTAAAAAATAGGGCATATGGGAGGTACCCCGAAAAGAGAACGTTTTTTTCGAAAGCGAATATCTCAGCTTCTGTATGGGGTATACCAAATGCAAAACATGACAGTGAAAGTAGAAAATATCACCTTTCAAATGACGTAAAGTAGGTTCTCGTAGGTGATTAAACAACGAAAATATCACAATAGTCGCAAATAAAAACCAAATTTTCATTTTTGCGATTTTATTTATAATGACGTATATCACAGCTTTGGCTGGCGACTTTCCAAATGCAAAGCCTGACTATAAAAGTAAAAGATTCCATCTTTACAATGATGCAAACTAGGTCGGCGTAGGTGACCAAATAACGGAGATATCGCAGTTGTCGGTAATACATCCCATTTTTCCTTTTTTTTTGGAAATCACGCAACATGTCGCAATTTTGATAGGATCGTCACGAAATTTTGGAGGGCTAATGGGGTCTCACAGATGAAGAAGCCAATTGATTTTGGTGATGGTCGGATAATATTTAGGGGTCGTAATGGACAAAAAAACTTATTTACATAAAATGACAACGTTTTTTTCCAAAGCGAATATCTCAGCTTCTATGTGGGGTATACCAAAAGCAAAACCTGGCAATGAAAATAGAAAATATCACCTTTACAACGATGTAACGTAGGTTGTCGTACATGTTCAAACAACGAAGATATCGCAATAGTCACTAATAGAATCCAACTTTTTATTTTTGCGATTTTAACACATAAAACAAAGCACTTTTTTTAGGGTAATTAGGACCTACTGATGTCAAAAATCAACTCAAAAAATTTTTCTGATTTTTCGTCTTCCCGGAAAGTGGTGTTCGAAATTTCGAACACTGGCGCCTAAGTTATATGTATAGAAGTAAAATAAAATTGATTTATTTGCCGTTTTATTGATTTATTTCACAAATTTTTTATGAAAAAATGGTTGAATATTGGTATTGAGACTTCTTTTTAACTACAAAACTTTTCCCCGAAATGTGTCAGCACTGGTCCACGTTTTGGATTGCCCCCCATAGAACGGTACAGCCCGATTTTCGGGAGATTTCAAAAATTTAGCTGCATTATCCTTCAGAAATAGTTGTAAATTAATACATATTTAGTCTTTTTTGAAGCTACTTAACTTTACTCCAGAAATTTGTCAGCATAGGTCCACGTTTTATATAGCCTCCGTTGAATGGTACCTAACGATTTTAGGGTATTTCAGGATCTAGTCGCACTATCCTTTAGAAATTGCTGAAAATTTGTATTTAGTCTTTTATGGTGCTATAATAAGTTTTCCCCGCAATTTGTCAGTAAATGATATACCCATCGATATGTAGGTTAAGTACCAGCGTTCGAAATTTCGAACAGTCAATTTTGCACATCTGTAAAGTCGCGCTTGCGCATGTAAATCATGTTCGCTATATTTTGTAAAACGGCTACTTATATTGGCAATAATTCCCCACGATTACTTGTTTTAATTTAATTTTTTTATATTTTTTTAAAATTAATTTAAAAAGTATCCAAAAATATAGGTTTTAAAAATCTACCCTTAACATCGAGGGGGAGGGGGGTTTTCAAGGGAACACATTTTTTTTATTTGCTGACAGATTAGACTTTATACATATACCAAAACTTGTTTAAAATTTAACCTTTTTCATCCATAAATATTTTTTTGAAAAAAAGTGATTTTACTGTTCGAAAAATCGAAATGGGTTAATAATAATGACGGATATCACACCTTTGGTTGGGGACCTTCTTAAAGCAAAGCCTGACTAAGAAAGTAGAAAATCCCGTCTTTAAAATTATGCAAAGTTGGTTGGCATAAGTGGTCAAATAATGGAGATATCGCAATAGTCGGTATTGCAACCCTTTTTTGCAATAGGTGAAAAATTTCGTATCTCCCTAAAGGAAATGTTTTCGAGTGAAAAGATTATGCACAGAGGTAGTGGTGTAGGGTATCACAAAGTCGGCCCCGTACCGACCTTTTCTGACTTGTTTAAATATTGGGGGAAGCACCGGAGGAACGAAGTTTGGACAAATATGACGAAGGCCAAATTTTGGACCAAATAGGTGGATCAGATGGAGAGTTTTCGTGCTCTCCATCCACTACATATGGTGACACAGGGGTTTCTACACCTTTCGGGCTGATTTCTCAAGAAGTATGGACTCGCCCCCGAAAAAAAACATTTACCGTCGCATTTCAAGCAGCGAATGCAAGTTGTTTCAACAAAAATCAAAGTGATACGAGAGCAGGTTATAAAGTAAAATTATCCGAAACTTTGTGTGGGAGTTACCCCAAGGAGTGGACAAATATAGTCCATATTCGAACCTGATCTATTACTGGTAGATATATTAGGATGTGTAAAGTATGGACCAAATCGCTCACTTCCTTCAAGAGTTATCATGTGCATAATTTTTCCGATCATTTTCGAACTTTTGTGGGGGAAGTACCTGAAGGAGTGGACTGATATGGCTTATCTTCGAACTTAATCTAAGTTTGGAAAAAAATTACGAATCCCTTAATTTGGACCAAATCTTCACATCCGTTTCCGAGTTGTTATCTTTTTGCCTCCAACCACTACACGCGGTGTCACAGGTTTTTTTTTTGCAACTTTCAGGCTATTTTTCAGGAAGTATGGACTAGCTAGCCCCTAATGAAACTTAGACCGTCGTATGGAGGGCAGTGAATACCAGTGGTTACAACAGAAATCGAAGCGATTCGAGAGCAGGTCCTAAACTGAACTTTTCCGAAATTTTGTGTGGGAGGTACCCGAAAGCTTGGCCGATTAAGTCCATATTGGAACCTCATTTAAGTCTGGTAGAAATTTCACGATGTACAAAGTATGGGCCAAATTGGTTACTCCTTTCAAGAGTTATAGTGCGCACAAATTTTCCGAACATTTTCGAACTTTTATGGGGGAGGTACCTGAAGGAGTGGACCGATATGGTCTATCTTCGAACTAAAACTAACCTTGGACAAAATATTACGAATGCCAAATTTTTGACAGAATCGGTTCATCCGTTCGAGAGTTATCGTGCGCACCAGCCAGCCAGACAGACGGACGGACATTGCTAAATCAACTCTGAAACATATTTCGTCCAAACATACTTGGGGTCTAAAACCATTATTTCAATGAGGCACATTTTGCCCGTATGAAAGTGTGTATACCCTCGTTAGCATAAATGCTGAGGGTATAAAAACTAAAACAATTAAGTACATTGGTGGCAATTTTATTGGGATAGCTGTTTCAATTATGTCTGGGTTAATCCCTGCATTTTCTCCAAATGTTCTCCACTAATAAATTCGTTGTTTTATATATTAAAACAACTACAATGGGATTAAGCCAGACTTTTTTTTTTGAAAAAAAGTAAATACCGCGGCTTTGGCTACTAAGATATATCCTTAACCTGTGTGGATTCAGAATTTCATCTATAGGCAGAATAGAATACCGGCTATGCCACCCTCTCAGCCTGTGGGAATTTAGACATCTATGCACGCAGAGAAGAATATATGATTCATCCAACAATATTCGAAGAGCAAAACATGTATTGTAAAGATATTGTTAGATTCCGCATGTAGTATTGTGGGTCCAACAATAGTTTTTGTTAGTTACAACAATTGCGTTTTGATAGTTGAGTAAAACCACAATCCGAGAAGTGTTTTTGGTCGCAATTTTCATATTTTGTTATGGTTTTCTGGTATTCCTTATGTTGGGGTAGGTGCTTGGAGGATGAGCGCAATGGAGCAGTTATGTTTCTTCATTCAGTTAGACCTGGCAAAACCTGGTCATGTGGAGTGTTTGTCAATGCTCATATTATTATACCAAAGTTATGTGGAATGTGTATATATGTATTATGTATATACGATCAAATCAAAAATTTCAGAGCTGACAATAGTTTTTTTAAAAGTTAGATAGTTCCTACCATAGGTATTGTCAATAATTTTTACAATGTTGAGAAATTTCGCAAGTTGTTTTTGTTATGTATGTTTGGAACAAACGACGGTATTTTTGGATTTGCAATTGCAATGCTAGAACAAAACAAATGAATTTTTGGAACAAAAACAGATATTGTTGTTCCAACAAAAGCGAAAACTGTTTTTCTCTGCGTGTGGGCAGATCGAATACAGGCTACGCAATCGATATCCTTCTCACCCAAAAATTATGTATTTAAGAGGCTTTCATAATTTTGGACGTATGAACTTGCTGACAAAACATGTATCTGTCGGCTTTGTCGATCATCATTTTTCTATAAAAACTGTGTATTTAGGAGGTTTTCAGAATTTTGGTCGTATGAATTTACCAACAAAAATAGGGATTTGAATTAAAGCTCAAAAGTTTAGCGGAGGAGGTAACTGAAGGAATGCATCGGCATAGTCCATTTTGGAAGTGGGTCTTATTTCGGGAGTCATTCCTTTCGATAGATATCGCGTCCACCAGTTATTTCAGTTGGTCACCGTATAATTTAGAATTTTTGAACCATGGATTTGCCCACGAAAATGATCGCTGTAAACAGGACCAAAAATTTCAAATGATCTTCGAAGAGACCTTAAAGTTTTTCTGAGATACATCAATACTTCCTACAAAATGACCCGAAAACTGTAAAAAACCCCTACGGCACTATGTACAGTGGCTGGATCTCGAAACATTTGTCCGAACTTGAATGGTACGCACAATAATTTTCGAAGGCACAACCCGATTTGGTCCAAACATTCCAAATGGTAATATTTCTTTCACACTTTGGAATATGGACTATATCGAACCACTCCTTAGGGACAATTTCAAAAATTTTGGCACAAATTCAGTTTAGAAACTCTTCTCATATCGCCATGATTTTTTTTGCAGCAGGTTGTGCTCGCGGCTTTTACCAGGGTACAATATTTTTGGGGGTAAGTCCATACTTCCTGAGAGAATGTCCCAAAAAACTCTAAATAAATCTACCAACACCAACTCAAATGAATAATGAGCACAAAACCTTACAAATTGAGTATCTGATTTGGCCGAAACTTTGCATAATATTCCAAATCCTCTAAACAATTCACAGTGACCACCTGAAGTACACGATATCGAAAGATATGACTGATATTGGTACAAGTTTTGCGCATCGTAATATTTCTTTTTAACTTAAATCATGTTCGAATATGGACTATATGGCTCACTCCTTCAGGTACTACTTCCCACACAGAATTTCAAATTGTGCATGTCTACCTTTTCTTTAATTTGAATAATCCTCCCCCCTCATATTATGCTAATTTTATCGGAGGTACGTTTATACAGTCTGGCTTTTTAAGGGGAGTCCTTGGTTTGGTCCAATCTTTGCACATTGTCCACTTCTTGCGGTGTCTCTCCCAATAAAGTTCAAACATTTATGTTTAATAACAATTAAAATTATTATTTTATTTTATCAAAACCCAAATATTTTTATTACTAACAATAATGTTTTAAATAACGATTTAATGAAAGGTATTTCTTGTTTCTTGTGCTCAACATAATTTCGTCACATTGTGTAAACAATATTTGTTATTATTTAAATTTAACACCTTTATTTGGTTTCAAACATAAACGTTGTCCAAACTTAGGAAAACAACAAAAACGATGTCTTATTTTGCAGAAAACAGAAATGCCGACGGCAGACAAATTTCAATTTTTAATCAGCCTACAAAAACAATAGAGGAAAAAAACCCAATGACTCATTACGACGATGATGATGATGAGTGTTGTATTTTTCAAATCATCAAAACGCGTACATGTTGAGTGGGGAGTGGTGGTGGCGGTTAGATTTGTTTTATAAATATAATTTTTTTTTTCTGTTTTAATAAGACGATGTAACGATCGCGTAATAAATTAGAAAATTAGTTTGAAATGAAAAGAAAAGTGTTCAGGTAGATTTATCAATGGAAGCTAAATACTTCGCTGAACCAAAATAATTGCAGCCGCACTATCCAAGACGAGGTTCAAAAACACTCGAAGAACAGAGACGTCAATATCGACACTGCACAGTGTGTCCAAAATCAGTTTTTTTTTCAAAATTCCATATTTTCTGATCTATAAAAAACGGCGGGGTACAGTTCTATGGGGTCTACACCCAAAGTGGGACCTATGTTGAATTTGTTTGTCGGGAGACATCGTGCTATACCAAAACATTGACCTATATAGACAATTTTTGTTAAGGAGATATTTTACTCATAGAAAACGTTATATTTCAATTTTTAGCTAAATGGGTTTATTACACTGTGCAACAAAATGGAGGTGAAAGTCTGGGGTACGGAAAATTACTATTGGGGAAGAAAGGCCTTGGTGAGTATATTAAGAACACTGAAGGACAGATCACCCGTGAGTCGAACTTCCGCGTTATGGCGTGATGAAGTTAGAAGGTCGAAATGCTCTACGAAAATAACCCTCATTCGATTTGACTGAATACATGTCATCTCAAAAATAAGTTAAAACAACAGTGAACAAAGATATAACGTTTTTCCTGATGTCTTACAGGGTCTATAGCAAAAACTTCATCACGCCATAACGCAGAAGTTCGACTCACTGCGGAGCTGTCCTTTGGGATTCTTAATATACTCACCAAGACCTTTCATCCCCAAGAGGAATTTACCGTGCAACAGACATTCACCTCTATTTTGTTGCACAGTGATATCGGAGTTATTGCAAACGGCGTTAAGCTATCACAGTTTTAATATCTTGAGGCTTCTACATAAATGACAAATACCTCTGCTTCTATTTGCTGTATTAAAGACACGCAAAAAGCTAATGAAGAAGATCAACAACGCTTTCAATCAGTACCAAGTAGATGTCGACAAAAGTCAAATATAAAATTAAATATTAATTATTTTTATTTAATTGTTGTCTTATTACGACGAAGGTTATTTATTTGTGAGAGTTTTATTTAATTGAATTAATTTATATATGTGTGTGTATTGAAAAAGTATTCTGGGAAGACCGTTTCTGTGGTTGGCTTGATAGTTAAAAGGGCTTCAAAAATACTTCACAACTGCAAATTTGCAATAAGTTTATATATATACAAGATTTCAAACTCAGCCTTTGTCTAGCACCACATCTAATATGCCTGATGAGCTGAATTAAACCACCAGCGAAACGATCGTATCATATTGGTTGGATGTATGTGGACTCCGCTAGATATCACTTTTTTTCAATTCAAACTCCTTAGGTCATGATAACACAATTAATTCAATTAAATTAATAATTTTGGTTCAGTTCGCTTAAGTCATTTGGTATAAAAGCTAGATTGGTGAAAACTTTAGTACATATATCCCTAAAAGAAATCGAGTGAAAAGCTTATATAGAGTGGTAGAGGTGTAGGGTATCACATAGTCAGATTTCGTACTATTGAATAGCAAAAAGAACTACTAAAAATTCCAATAACTCGTGATAAAATGTACCACACAAAATCGACGAATTTCCATGTTATTTTGACTATATTTTTTAACAAAAAAGATCATGTTATAGGTACCGTTAAATTTTAATTTGTCTCTCTTATCAGGCTGTTTTCTATCACTCCATGTAACATTTTTGAAAAAAATATTTTAGTATTTTTGGCACAAAATATTGGATTTGGACACACTGTACACATAATTAATAAATTTAAAGATGAAAGTCCTTTTAAAACTGTGTAAAAAAGTTTCTGTCCTAGGCGATCATGGAGCTATGCGTATGAGCCCGAAAAATAGCAGCAATTGCCAGAAGATACTGTGAAAACGTTCAAAAACCATGTTTTGGAGGTGTCTCAATCAAGCCACTGTAAACAACACAACACATGATCGTATGTAAAACTGTCCTGAGTACATCTAGCCTAAAAACTGTCAAACTTTCCAAAAAAAAAATGTCAAAGGGCGTCCCGCAACACTGTGTGTTGCCTAGGCCAGAAATTCTTTAGTTCCCCTCGTATTCATAAAAAGCAATGCAATAATAGGTCTGTACGATAACCCAAAAATTTTTACAAATTTGTACACTTTGGACAGGAGTGGGCCCGCCCGTATAGTCCATGTTCGAACCGGATCTATGCCTGGAAGTAATATTACCATTAGGTGTGGACCGATATGGCCCATCTTTGAACCTAAACTAAGTTTGGACAAAATATTACGAATTTTGGATCCGATCGGTTGTTTCGTTCGAGAGTTATCGTGCCATATAGACGGATGGACCCAAATTGTCTGAAACAAATTTCCAATTATTTCGATGAGGCACATTTTTGGTCGTATCAAAGTGTATATACCCTCTTTAGCCTAAAAGAAAAGTGAATTTTTATACTCGCATTCTTTAGACAAATGAGAGTGTATATACTTTCTAGAAACGCCTCGATTTTTGTTGTAACTACTTTAATTCGCTGTCCCCATTACGACGGTACAAGTTTTTTCAGATGCAAGTACATACTTTCTGAGAAAATGGCCCAATAGGGGTTATCCCAATTTTGGGCTTCGTAATCTTTTATCCAAACATAGTTTAAGTTCGAAGATGGACCATATAGGTCAACACCTTCGGATACCTCCCCTACAAAAGTTCAAAACTTTTCGCTTAAATGTTGCGCACGATAAGTCTCGAAGGCACTAGCAGAGTTGGTGCAAACTTTGCACATCGTAATATTTCTGCAAATCTTAGATAAAGTTCGTATATGGACTATATAGCTTTACTCCTTAGTAGCGTTGGGTAATCTAGCTCCAAAACGTATGAGTAACTTCAATAAATGTAACGTGTGATATTAAGTATACGCAGTTTGTTCAAAGAAAAAAGGTGGGACATTGGAACTGCGAAATGAACGAGATAGTTCCATATAATTCCTTTGGCACAACTCTACTCCTTAGGGTACCTCCCGCACAAAAGTTCAAAATTTTTGTTTAGGTACATTTTGGGGTTTGTTCGAATATCCTTTGGAAATTTTTACTGTAGGTCCCAGGGACGTAGTCAGAAATGCATTTCGACATCACCATTTCGGGAGGAGGGTGGTTAGCCCACGGGCAAAATTTAATGTTTTGTGAGAAAAATATACAAACAATTTCTAAAAAAATTAATTTCGGGGGAGGAGGGCGGCCTCCACCCGACTATGTCGGTGCGTGGTACTGCTTACAACGATATTATGTTTTTCGTGGGCAATTCCATGCTTCCTGAGATAGTGGTTGAAAACCTCTAAGTTATACGGTGACGTACTGAAATGACCGCAGAGTGCGCTATCTATCGATAAGATATGACTCCCAAAATAAGATCCACATCCAAAATGGACTATGCCGGTGCATTTCTTCAGGTACCTTCTCCGCAACACTTGTCGTCAAGTTTATACGTCCAAAAAGTTTCACAAAATCTTAAACCCCCCTAATACATAATTATTTCGGTATATTCGACATTGTCAATAGACGAAAATTTAAATTCACACATATGTATACATATATATCTGTAGGCAAAATTGACTGACAATTTTTTACTTGTCTAGTTTAAGTTATGTGGATCTTTATACTGAAAATATATGATATGGTTCTGGAAATATGATTTCCTAAAAAATTTTCTTCTGATTATAGGTACGTATTTTTATACACCCAGCCTTTAGGCTAAAATGTGTCTCATCGAAATAATGGTTTTAGACCCCAAACGATTCAGACAATTTGGAGTCGATTAAGACAGACGGACGGACATGGCGTCTGTCTGGCTGACGCGCACGGTATCTTTCGTACGGGTCAACCGATTCGAACCAAATTTTGCACTTATTAATATTTTGCCCAAACTTAGTTTAAGTTCGAAGATGGGCCATATCGATCCTTCGGGGACCTCCCCAACAAAATTTCAGTTTTTTTCTGTAAAATGGTGTGAACGAAAGTGCATTTTAAGATCTCCTCTCGAACCCCTTTGATTTGTGTTGTATTATAAGCAATACCATACTTCCTGAGAAGATGGTCCGAATGCTGTAAAACAAACCCTATGGCACCATGTGTAGTGGCTGGAGAGCACGATAACACTTGAACGGATCAGCTGATTCGGTCCAAAATTTGGCCTTCGTAATAGTTTGTCCAAAATTAGCAAGATCTATATACCAGGTCACGTAAGTAGCACAACAACAACTCATTTTTTGCCGGAAAATCTTTAATATATCAAAATGTTTGTTTACGTTTTCATACAATTTATTCACAATAACACAAAATTTGACAGATTGAAACCGCGATGCTGACATTTTACGCCACCTTATAATTTCATCACGAAACTTAGTTTAAGTTCGAACCATGAACCATATCGGTCCACTCCTTCGGCTACGTCCTCCAAAAAAGTTCAAAACTTTTCGCTAAAATGGGGCACACGAAAATACTCGAAGTCAATAACCGAGATTGTTCATACTTTGCACATATTGTCTATATAGGTCCACACTATAACTCTCGAACGGATCAGGATTCGATTCAAAATTTGGCCTTCGTAATATTTGGTCCAAAATTAGTTTAACTTCGAAAATGGTTCATATCGGTCTTCTCTTTAGGATACCTCCCTCACAAAATTTCAAAACTTTTGTTTAAGTGCAGTTTAGGATCTGTTGGAAGATCCTTTGGAAATTTATACCGAAGCTACCCTTTGTCATTCTGTTTACAGCGATATTATATTTTTCATGCGCAAGTTTATGCATCCTGACGTAGTGGTCTAACAGCTCTAAATTATACGGTGACAATTGAAATGAGTGGTGACCGCGATATCTTTTGAAAAGAATTGACTCCCAAAAATAATATCCACTTCCAAAATAGTATCTCTTCCGCAGCATTTTTATACCCTCAGCATTTATGCTAACGAGGGTATATACACTTTCATACGGGCAAAATATGCCTCATCGAAAAAATGGTGTAGACCCCAAGTATGTTTGGATGAAATCCCTTTCAGACAATTTGGAGTTGATTTAGCCATGTCCGTCCGCCTGTCTGTCTGTACGATAACTCTCGAATGGATCAACCGATTCGGTCCAAAATTTGGCTATTTTGCCCAAACTTAGTTTAAGTTTGAAGATGGGCTATATCGGTCCACTACTTCCGGTACCTCCCCACAAAAGTTCGAAAATGTTCGGAAAATTTGTGCGCACGATAACTCTTGAAGGAACACCGTGAAATTTCTACCAGGCTTATATGAGGTTCCAATATGGACTCAAACGGTCCACTCCTTCGGGTACCTCCCACACAAAATTTTGTATAAGTTCAGATTAGGACCTGCTCTCGAATCGCTTTGATTTTTGTTGCAACAACTTGTATTCACTGCTCCTCATACGACGGTACAAGTTTCATCAGGGGCAAGTCCATACTTCTTGAGAAAATAGCCTGAAAGGTGCAAAACAACCCCTATGACACCGTGTGTAGTGGTTGGAGCGCAAGATAACTCTCGAACGGATCTTCCGATTCGGTCCAACATTTGGCCATTGTAATATTTTGTCCAAACATAGTTTAAATTCGAAGATAAGCCACATCGGTCCACTCCTTCAGGTACCTCCCCCACAAAAGTTCACAAATGTTCGGAAAAATTGTGAAGGGAGTGACCGATGTAATCCATACGTTGCACATCCTAATGAATCTACCAGATATAGATCAGGTTCGAATATGTACTATATTTGTCTACTCCTTCTGGTACCTCTCACACAAAATTTGGGATAAGTTCACTTTAAGACCTGCTCTCGAATCACTTCGATTTTTGTTGAAGCGATTTGCATTCGCTACCTCCATCACGACGGTAAAAGTTTTTTTCAGGGGCAGGTCCATATTTCTTGGGAAAACATCTCGAAAGGTTTAAAAAAACCGCTATGTCACCATATGTGGCGGTCGGAGAGCACGATAACTCTGGAACTGTTCAACAGATTTGGTCCAACATTTGGTCTTCGTCATATTATATCCAAACTTAGTTTCATGGGGCAATACCGATCCACAACTTCCGGTACTTCTCCCCAATATTTAAAAATGTCACTAAAATGCTAGGATGATATCACTTGATGGGGCAACCAATTTGGTCCAAACTTTGGATCTCCTAATATTTTGTCAAAATTTAGTTTAACTTCTAAAATGGCCCATATTGTTTCGCCCTAAGGGTACCTCCCCCATAAAAGTTCAACATTTGTGTCTAAGTGCAGTTAATTCCTAATCCCATTTTTGTCGACAAGTTCAAAAGTCCAAAAAGGGCCACAAAATTCTGAAGAGACCTTAAATACATTCGATCTGTCCGTAGGTGAAAGTTTCACTTCACATTGGCTGAGGGTATACATATATCTGTCAGCAAAGCCGACTGACACTTTTTTACTTGTTTTAATTCAAATCCATTTTTTTGTCGGCAAGTTCTTACATAACAGAATCTTGGTTGTGTGGCCGCTTTTCGTTCTGTTCGTAGATGCAAATTTGAACTCCCACAGGCTGAGGGTACACATATCTCTGTCGGAAAAGCCGATTGATAATTTTTTTACTTCTTTAACTTATCATCTATGAATACTGAACAATGTAAATATTTAAAACAAACCTTCACAAAAAATCTAATAGTTTCGAATGGCATTACCAGGTACATAAACTTTTATGATTCCCGATATGAAATAATGTAAGTTTGCAATAATTTGCACGTTTTTCCTAACTAAAGAACCAATTAGTTTTATTACCTTATTTTACGTTGCGATATGACTGAAGCCTGGTGGTTATTGCGACAATTCCAAGAATTGCTATCAGTGACAAAAAATGACTTTCACTTATTTCTCTGTCATTGCCAGCATAAAATGGGTTAATTATTCGGTGTGTGTGTGATCGGTCAACACTGTTAAGCCTGCGAACGTCACTGTCACAGTACAGTATATGGGGGGAGTAATCATACTCACAAAAAATATAAAAACACAAACAATAATATCTAACTAAATTATGAAAAATCATTCAAACAAGTAAAAAAGTTTCAGCCGGCTTTGCCGACAGAGATATTCCTTAGCCTTTGTGAATTGAAACTTTAATTTATTGTTAATATCGAATATTATGTAATACCGGCTAGGATGTACTTGAAGGAATAGCACGACATAGTCCATTTTGGAAGTGGATCCTAGTTTAGGAGTCATTGCTTTCGATATTGTGCCCACCAGTCATTTCATTTGGTCAGAGGGCATGGACTTGCCCGCGAAAAAAATATCGCTTAAACAGGACCACATCGATATAATTTTCCAAAGTACATATCTGCACTTAAACAAAAGTGTTGAACTTTTGGAGAAACCCGATATGGACCAGTTCTGCAGTGAAACTACATTTTGACAAACTATTGGGAGATCCAAAGTTTGACCGATTGGAGCAACCGTGAACGGAGCGTTCAACAGATATAGCGCGTACCATTTTAGTAACATTTTTTTTAACTTTTGGGGAAGGGGAGGTACTGGATGGTGTGCACCGATGGTACCCATCTTCGAATTTAAACTAAGTTTGGTCAAAATACGAAGGTAAGTAAAATTTTTGACCTGGGTGTAATGGTGGTGCATGACTTCTTGACCTTTTTTTTAAAAAAAAAGATTTCCTGTAGCGAGAATGAATGAACTTTAGCCTATTAATGCTAAAATTTATGTTCATTCCACTTAATTATGAAAAAAGGTCACGCACAAACCACTATGAAAAAAAAACAATTTTTTTGAAAAATACTATAAAACTATAAATACTATATATTATTATTTAAAAATGCTATATATTATTATTTAATATTGAAAAAGGTCACGCACAAACCACTTTTAATTGATATGATATATGGAATAAAGTTATATCTAATATTATAGAAAAGTAAAGTAATGATGACTGATTCACTGACTCACTGATTGACTGATAATCAACGCCCAGTATAAACGGCTAAAGCTAAAATCTTCAAATTTTGGGTGAGGGTCACTCTTGGTCCGAAGGTGTCAGATAAGGCTGGATTTTTTGAAATTCGAACTATAAGGGTACGAAAAGTACTAAAAGGTACTAAATATGGTACCATTTGTATTTGGCGAGCCGGTAGAGTTAGAATTCTGAAATTTGGAATGAGGGTCAATAATGTTATATAGAATAAACGTACAAAACGGGTTTCAAAAATTCGAACTACAAGGGTACGAAAAATACGAAAATGTACTAAATTTGGTACCATTTGGTATTATCTGAACGGATAGAGCAAGAAGCTTGAAATTTGGAATTAGAATCAAGGTTGCGAAGTTGGGTTGATACAAGGAGATGGTTTCGGAAATGTGTACTCATTTGTACGAAAAGTACTGAATGGTACTAAATTTGTTACAGTTTGGATTTGGGCTAACGGATCCTGAAATTTGGAATTAGGATCACTGTAGGAACGTAGGATTGAGATATGGATGTAGTTTTGGAAATTCGTACTTATGTGTACGAAAAGTACTAAGTGGCATAACATTTGGTACGATCGGGATTTGTGTGAACTGATAGAGCCGGGATCCTGAATTTGTAATTGAGTTTACTGTTGAAGTGTCGGATTGAGGTAGTTTTGGAAATTCGTACTTATGTGTATGAACAGTACTAAATGGTACTAAATGTGATACAATTTGGATTTGAGTGAAGTGATAGAGCTGGAAGCCTGAAAATTGGAATTTATATTACTGATGGAGTGTAGAACTAAGATAGTTTTTGAAATTCGTATTTAGAGTACAAAATGTACTAAGTTTGGTACAATGGGAAATCGGGTGAACGGATAGAGCTGAAATCCCGCAATTTGGAATTGAGATTGCTTTAGGAGTGTAGGATTGAGGTAGTTTTGGAAATTCGTACTTATGGGTACGGAAAGCACTAAATGGTACTAAATTTTGTAAAACTTGGATTTGGGTGAACGAACAGAGCTGGAATCCTGAAGTTTTGAATAAAGGTTACTGTTGGAGTGTGGAATTGCGGAAGTTTTGGAAATTCGTACTTATGGGTCGAACAGTACTAAATTTGGTACAATTTGGATTTGAGTGAACAGATATAGCTGGACTCATGAAATTCGAAATTAAGATTACTGTAGAAGTGTAGGATTCAGGGAGTTTTGGAAAGTTGTACTTATGGGTAAGAGAAGTACTAAATGGTACTAAATTTGTTACAATTTGGATTGGGATGAACGGATAGAGCTGGAATCCGGAAATTTGGAATTAAGATTACTGTTGGACTGTAGAATTGAGGTAGTTTTGGAAAATCGTACTTATGGGTACGGAAAGCACTAAATGGTACTACATTTGGTAAAACTTGGATTTGGGTGAACGAACAGAGCTGGAATCCTGAAGTTTTAAATAAAGGTTACTGTTGGAGTGTGGAATTGCGGAAGTTTTGGAAATTCGTACGAACAGTACTAAATTTGGTACAATTTGCATTTGAGTCCATGTATAGAGCTGGACTCCTGAAATTTGGAACTAAAATTACTCTTGGGTGTAGGTTTCAAGAAATTTTGAAAATTCGCTGGAATCCTGAAATTGGGAATTAATATTACTGTAGGATGCAGGTAGTTTTGAAAAGTCGTACTTATGGGTACGAAAAGTAATAAATGGTACTAAAATTTGGATTTATGTGAACGGATAGCGGTGGGATCCTGCAATTTTAAATTATGATTATTGTAGGCCTCTTGGATTGAGGAAGGATAATTCGTACTTATGGGTACGAAAGTTCTAAATTTGGTACAATGAGGATTTGGGTTAACGGGTAAAGTTGGAGTCCTGAAATTTGGAATTAAGATTACTTTAAAAGTGAAAGGTTGAGGTAGTTTTCGAAAATCTTACTTATTGGTACGAAGAGTACGAAATAGTTTGGTAAAATTTGGAATTTGACGAACGGATACAACTGGAATCTTGAGATTTCAGTGTAGGGTTGAGATACATATGTCGTCAAAATACGTACCATAATTATACGAAAAGTTCTTTATGGTACTCAATTTGTTGTTGGGTTTAGATACAGTGCTGGAATCTGTATTTTTTTGGGTTTAGGGTGATTATTTGTTTGCAAAGTTGGTCTCGCTGTTAATGTGTAAGGGTGAGATTTTGAAAATCGAACTAAAAGGGTACGAAAAATACTAACATAAAAATAAAAAATTGATTAAAATTTTAGTGTTCGCCATTGCCATATTATATATTGTTTATTTGTTTTAATATCCTTTCCGCTTACGAAGTAGCGGGCACTTTGCTAGTATGATATAAATTAATATATACGTACATATGTAATGACTAGCAAAATGCCCGCCACTTCGTAAGCGGAAAAGGAATAATATACAAATAAACAATATTTAATATGGAGAACACTGAAAATTTTGATGTACTAATACTTATTTGAATTGATATTTAATTTCTTTCAAGTACTGCTCGTATACGTTTTGTTCGAATTTCAAAAAAAGACCTTTACACTTCAACAGCGACCTACATTTTAAATTCCAGTCCATGTTTTATTAGAACGGTGTGGGTATTTTGAAAATTTTATCCACATTTTCCAACCGAATTTTGCAATTTGTGATATCAAAATGTAGAAAACCTTTATTCAGAAGATGTTACCCTATATAACAGTTAATTTTTGAGACATTTTATTTTAGGCCTTTTTTCTCAGGATGTAAAAACCTTCTTGTAAGACATTAGCCGCATAGATCTACCTTTTCAAATGAACTTACAATAACGTTTAGAATAGACAACAAAGATAAAAACAATTTTGTTGAAAAGGTACGTTTGACTTTTTGATTTCAGTACATTATTTAGAAACCGTATTCGGATTAACCTAGAAACAATAGTACATTATTCAGTACAATTTTTAAAATCCAGGACCTTAGCTCAAATGTTACAGTTTTAGCTCTACTTGTTCATCCAATGTCAATGTCAAAGGCGGATTTAAATAACCATTCTGATCCAATACCCTCATAACAAATTTCATTTATCGATTCACCCAGTACCAGTGCTTCAATATTTAGTATTATTTAATACTTCTAGTACACTTATTGTACGACCACCTCTAACAATGAACCTGACAAATCAATAATATATCAGAATTTCACGTCTATACGTCAAATGTATTGCAATTTTGTACTTTTCACGCACTAATGATATAATTCCATCTTCATTGCTACACCCAACGTCAAATTTAATAGCATTTAGTACATTTCGTATTTCTCAATAAATCAACCAGCCCTCAGCCTAATTTTAGAATTTGTATGCATTTCAAAAAATCCGTATCTAAACACCAACACAAACCCTCATACAACAATTCGAAATTCAACCTATATCCCATCATGCAACACCAAACTGGTACCAAATTTAGTACTTATAGTATGATAAGTTCCAAAAATTACTTCCTTTTATCCAAAACTATATCCAAACCGCGATTTAGTATTTTTCGTATACATTAGTACGAATTTGCAAAACTTACCGAATACCGAATTTCCCAATTTCAGCTCTACCCCTTTACACAATAACAATTTGGACCAAATTCTGGGCCATTTAGTAATTTTCGTACACTTATTGTATGTATATCCACAACCACATCCATATCTCAACCCTACACACCAACAGCGGCTATAATACAAAATTTCCGAATTCCACTTCTATTCATAATACCATTAATACTTTTCGTATGAAAGTACGAATTTCAATAACTATCTCCAACAGTAATTGCGAATTTCAGGATTCCACCTCTATCCGTCCACCCATTTATTAATTTTCGTACCCATAAGTACGAATTTCCAAAGCTACCTCAATGCAACACTCCATAAGTAATCTTAATTATAAATTTCACGATTCCAGCTCTATCTGTACACCCAAATCCAAAATGTACCAAACTTAGTACCATTTAGTACTTTCCGTACCCATAAGTACGAATCTCCGAAACTACCTCAATCCTACACTCCATAAGTAATCATAATTCCAAATTTCAGGATTCCAGCTCTATACGTCCACCTAAATTTAATTGTACCATATTTAGTACCATCTAGTACTTTCCGAATTTCCAAGACTGAGTCAATCCAACAGTAATCATAATTCCAAATTTCAGGATCCCAGCTCTATTCGTTCCCCCAAATCCAAATTGTACCAAATTTAGTACTTTTCGTACCCATAAGTACGAATTTCAAAAAACTTCCTCAATCCTACACTCCAACAGTAACCTTAATTCGAAATTTCAAGATTCCAACTCTATCCGTTCACCCAAATATAAATTGTACTAAATTTAGTACATTTAGTACTTTCCGTACCCATACGTATGAATTTCTAAAACTACATCAATCCTACACTCCATCAGTAATCTTGATTCCAAATTTCAGGATTCCAACTCTATCCGTTCACCCAAATATAAATTGTACTAAATTTAGTACATTTAGTACTTTCCGTACCCATACGTATGAATTTCTAAAACTACATCAATCCTACACTCCATCAGTAATCTTGATTCCAAATTTCAGGATTCCAACTCTATCCGTTCAACTAAATTTAAATTGTACCAAATTTAGTACTTTCCGTACCCATAAGTACGAATTTCCAAGACTAACTCAATCCTACACTACAAAAGTAATTAAAATCCAAATTTCAGGATTCCAGCTCTATCCGTTCACCTAAATCAAAATTGTACCAAATTTAGTACATTTAGTACTTTCCGTACCCATAAGTACGAATTTCCAAAACTTCCTCAATCCTACACTCCAACACTCCAACTCTATTTGTTCACCCAAATATAAATTGTACCAAATTTAGTACATTTAGTACATTCCGTACCCATAAGTATGAATTTCCAAAACTACCTAAATCCTACACTCCATAAGTAACCTTAATTCGAAATTTCAGGATTCCAACTCTATCCGTTCACCCAAATATAAATTGTACCAAATTTAGTACATTTTGTACTTTCCGTACCCATAAGTATGAATTTCCAAAACTACCTCAATCCTACACTCCATCAGTAACCTTAATTCGAAATTTCAGGATTCAAACTCTATCCGTTCAACTAAATTTAAATTGTACCAAATTTAGTACCATTTAGTACTTTCCGTACCCATAAGTACGAATTTCCAAGACTAACTCAATCCTACACTCCAAAAGTAATTAAATTCCAAATTTCAGGATTCCAGCTCTATCCGTTCACCCAAATATAATTTGTACCAAATTTAGTACCGTTTACTACTTTTCGTACCCATAAGTAAGAATTTCCAAAACTGCCTAAATCCAGTAATATTAATTCCAAATTTCAGGTTTCCATGTCTACCTACATCCAAATTGTACCAAATTTGGTACCATTTAGTACTTTTCGTACACATAAGTATGCATTTCAAAAACTACCCCCATATCTCAATCGTACACTTCAACGGTAATCTAAATTCCAAATTTCAGGTTTTTAGCTCTATCCGTTACACCCTAATCCAAATTGTACCAAATTTAGTACTACTCGTACACATAAGTACGAACTTCCAAAATCATTTCCTTATATCAACACCACTTCCCAACCTTGATTCCCATACCAAATATGAAGATTGTAGCTATATCCGCTCAAAATATACAATTGGTACCAAATTTAGTAACTTTTCGTACACTTATAGGTCGAATTTACAAAAACCCTTTGGTACATCTTTCTAACTCTCCATCAGTTACCCTCATTCCAAATTTCAGATTTCTTGCTCTTCCCGTTTGCCTAATACAAAGGGTACCATATTTAGTACCTTTTAGTACTTTTCGTGCCCTTCTAGGTCGAATTAGGGGCCTTATCTGACCCCTATACACCAACAGCAACCCACAGTCAAAATTTCAGCTTTCTAGCTTCAGCGGTTTCGTCTGGGCGATGATATGCCAGTCAGTCACTCACTCACTCACTCAGTCATCACTAAGCTCTTTTATATATATAGATACGGCGATAAAATTGGTGAGAAACAAAAGCTTATGTAATTTTGGTTATGTCATGTGGCTTTAAAGCTTGTTTTGAGTTATATAGGTGCTCAAAGTGATTCCAAAAAAATTCAAAAAGCTCACGTATAAAAACTTTAAAAGCTTTTTGTGCGTAAGCTTTTATATCGAATCACCTTATAATTAATATTTTACCTAATCTTAGGCAAAAGCTCATCAAAATATGATACAGGGATATGAGGTTGTAAACAAGTCATAACCCTAATGCACACCCGCTTTACACTCAGAAGGTCTGCGTTTAGATTCCGAGGCCAGGCAACATCAAAATTTTCAACGGTGGCAAAACACCCCTTAGTAATGTTGGCGTCATTTATTGAATATTTCAGCCATGTAGAACTTATCTACAAGTGGTGTCGTGAGACACGCCGTTCGGACAGGGCGATAAACAGTAGGTCACATATCATTGAGCTAAAATGATTCGTGGTGCACTCATGAATATAAGAGATGTCTCCCTTGTCCAGCCACAACACATGGTGCCGTAGGGATTTTTTACACCTTTCGTGTCATTTTCTCATGATGTATGGATTTGCCCTGATAAAACTTGTACCGTCGTAATGGGGGCAGGGAATACAAGCTGTTACAACAAAAAATCAAAGCATTTCGAGAGCAGATCCTAAACTGAACTTGTGTGGGAGGTACCCGAAGGAGTGGACCGATATAGTCCATATTGAACCGCACTTATGTCTGGTAGAAATTGCACTATATGTAAAGTATGGACCAAATCGGTTAATCCCTTCAAGAGTTATCGTGCAAACTTTTTCCCGACCATTTACAAACTTTTGTGGGGAAGGACCTGAATGAGTAGGCCGATATGACCCATCTTGGAACATAAAATAATCGAATCGCTTGATCCGTTCGAGAGTCATCGTGCGCTTCAGCAACCACATGTGGTGCCGTAGAGGGTTTTTACACCTTTCGGGCCATTTTCTCATGGACTTGCCTCTGATAAAACTTGTACCGTCGTAATGGAGGCAGGGAATACAAGTTCTTACAACAAAAATCAAAGCAATTGGAGAGCAGGTCCTAAATTGAACTTCTCCGAAATTTTGTGTGGAGAGTGGACCGATAGAGTCCCTATTTAAACCGCATATATGTCAGGCAGAAATTGCACTATATGCAAAGTATGGACCTAATTGGTTAAGGGTTTATATACCCTCGTTAGCATAAATGCTGAGGGTATAAAAAGCTCCTTAGTAATTTCTTTTATAACAGAGGAGTCTGTTGATGTTAAAGTCTGGTGAAACCAGCCAGATTTTACAATTTATAGAGTCTCAAAATAATCAATGTATTAATGATTACGGATTAATACATACATTGTATATTAAGAAAAGATTGCCACAAAATCACCAAAAATGGGTCACTTATACTCCAAATTCTAGCCCCTGATTCACAATAGCGTGCTGTGTCCGTGCGTTAACATCGCTGCACACAGTCCTCTGCTAAAGTTAGCAGACAACATCACATATTTGCAAAAAAGTCAGCGTCTTCGTCAACGACGGCGACTACGACTACGACGACAGCAGTACACTACACTCCAATGATATTTAAATTTGTCTACAACTGGTCAGTCAGACCACACGCCACCACCGCGAATGGTGTTAAACTAAATTAAACGACTTCGGCTATTTGCTAGCCACACACTCATCGTCAACAATAGTTGGAATAGTTGGGAGTGATGGTGGTAATGAGTATAGCGGGTGGTGGTGGTGGCAGCAGCCAAATTTGCTGCATATAGTTTTCGTTGTTTTTTTGTCTTTAGGTGGCGACGACGAATGTCGTCTGAACGAACAAAAACAACACAAATTAAGCCTGGCCAGTCAGTCAGTCATCCAGCCAGGCAAACATCATCATCGCAGCTAGCTGGTCAAGCGCAATAATAATGCATCAGCAACAATAACCACAGCATTTGTGCGTCTGGCTTTCCAGCTCTCAAAACAGCAACAACAAGACCAACACAATGCTGCTACAAAATAGCAACAACAATAAAGTCGCGGTACATTTCATGGCAATGACGACGATCGTGTAATAACGACAACAGCGGCGACAACAAATTATTCGGTGTTCAACGTCGTCGTCATCGTCGTTAAATTTTAATTTTCGTTGCACATTTGTTGTTTTTTTGGTTGCTCCGACGACTGTTGATGATATTGTGTGAATGTGTTGTTGTTGCTGCTACTATTCTTATTGTTGTAGTTCCTTTTTCTGGGGAGTTGTTGTTGTTGTTTGTGTGAACAATAATAATATTTATGACAATTTTGCACAGTGTCCGAAATGAAGGATAAAACAAGTAAAAAAGTATCAGTCGGCTTTGCCGACAGAGATATACCCTCAGCCTGTGCAAATTGAAACACTTTTTTCACAAAAAAAACTTATTTAGGGGGTTTCAAAATTTTGGTCGTATGAACCGACAACAATGTTGATTAGGGTTAAAGTTCAAAAATTTTGCGGAAAAGATACTTAAAGGTATGGACCGACATAGACCATGGGGGTGCCATAGGTGGTTTTTACACCCTTCGTGCTGTTTTCTCAAGAAGTATGGACTTGCCCCTGAAACAACTTTTACCATCGTAATTGAGGCAGCGAATGTAAGTTGCTTCAACAAAAATCAAAGTGATTCAATAGCAGGTCTTAAAGTGAACTTATCCAAAATTTTGTTTGGGAGGTACGGGATGGAGTGGACAAATATAGTCCATATTCGAACCTGATCTATATCTGGTAGATATTATGAGAATGTGTAAAGTATGGACCAAATCGGTCACTCCCATCAAGAGTTATCGTGCGCACAATTTTTCCGAATATTTTTGAACTTCTTTGGGGTAGGTACCTGAAGGAGTGGACCGATATGGATTATCTACGAACTTAAAGTAGGTTTGGAAACAATATAACGAAGGCCAAATTTTGGCCGGAATCGGCAATTCCGTTCGAGAATTATCTTGCCCTTCCACCCATAAACATGGGGTTTGTTTTTCAGGCTAGTTTTTCAGGAAGTATGGACTTGCCCCTGAGGAAATTTGTACCTTCGTATAGGGGACAGTGAATACAAGATGTTACAACAAAAACCAAGGCGATTCGAGAGCAGGTCCTAAACTGAACTTTTCCGACATTTTGTGTGGGAGGTACTCGAAGGAGTTTACCGATTGAGTCCATATTGGAACCTCATCTAAGTCTGGTAGAAATTTCACAATGTGCAAAGTATGGACCAAATCGGTTACTCCCTTCAAGAGTTATCGTACGCAGAAATTTTCCGAACATTTTCGAACTTTTGTGGGGGAGGTACCTGAAGGAGTGGACCGATATGGCTTATCTTCAAACTTAAACTATGTTTGGACAAAATATTACTAAGGACAAATTTTGGACCGAATCGGCAGATCCGTTCGAAAGTTATCTTGCGCTCCAACCACCTCACATGATGTCATAGGGGTTTTCTGCAACTTTCAGGCTATTTTCTCAGGAAGCATGGACTTGCCCCTAATGAAACTTATACCGTCGTATGGGGGGCAGTGAATGCGAGTTGCTAAAACAAAAATCAAAGCGATTCGAGAGATGGCCCTAAACTGAACTTCTCCGAAATTTTGTGTGGGAGGTACCCGAAGGAGTGGGCCAATTGAGTCCATATTGGAACCTCATCTAAGTTTGATAGAAATTATACGATGTGCAAAGTATGGACCTAATCGGTTATTCCCTACAAGAGTTATCGTGCGCACATGTTTTGCGACAATTTTTGAACATTTGTGGGGGAGGTACCTGTAGGAGTGGACCTATAAGGCCCATCTTCGAACTTAAATCGAATCTGGACAAAATATTTCGATACCCAAAATTTCAACCGAATCGATTGATCCGTTCGAGAGTTATGGTGCGCTCCAGCCAGCCAGACGGACGGACATGGCTCAATCGACTCCAAATCGTCTGATACACATTTCGTCCAAACATACTTGGGGTCTAAAACCATTATTTCGATGAGGCACATTTTGCCCGTATAAAAGTGTATATACCCTCGTTAGCATAAATGCTGAGGGTATAAAAAAACACCATATCTTTAAGAATAAAAATCAAATGCCGTCATAACCCAACATAGGTTTTTATGGAAAGAACTTTTTACCACGCCCACTTTCCTCAATTTTCAATTTAAATTTTTTCTACAAAAACAACTGAACTTATTTTCACGAAATTGTCGGGGAATGTACAGGGATGGCCCCGGAAAACAGGCTGCATATTTTATTGAATACCAGGGGGGGGGGGCGGTATACCTCATCTATGTGATATTTTTAAAAACGCAATATTTGCAAAAACTAAGAGTCTATCGGTTTACAAAATTTATCGGAAGGTATCGTTCTATGGGAGCTACATGAAGGCCTGAACCTAAACCGACAAATTTCAGGTGGAAAGTTTTATACCCACAAGGAAGATTTAGTATCAAATTTCAGCCATTTCGGAGGGATGTTGAGGCCACAACCTTCAAAATACGAGAAATCCGGAGGTACCGTTCTATGGGGGCTATGTGAAGACGCCTGTGTGCTAGCAGGCAAATTGAGAAAACGTACTCTTAGTTTTTTGTGAACCATAAATAGTTAAAAGTTTATGCAATTTTTTATTTATATTTTTTAATAATTTGCATTGTGGACGATTTTAGACAACATTAACGTTTTAAAAATGTAAAAAAAAGTAATGAAACATCAAGAAAAATTAAATATTAATTCTCCCTTAAATTTGCCTCTCTCTCTCAATTTTGCTCAGCTCTACCTATAACTGAGCTTGTCCGTCTCATACCGTCAGTGCCCGAGAATGAACTTGGCCTATTGGTACAGAGCTTTCAGAACTTCGGACACACTTTTTTCGGCACGAACAAAGTTGTTTTTTATGTACCCTTATTTCAGGAAGCATGGACTTGCCAACGAAAAACATTATGTCGCCTTTGCATTCAAAACTTGGAACAAGTATCGTTTAGAGGTACCTCTTGGATGTGGCTGAAATTCATGTCATAGGTAGTTCTTTTGACTATCATCGCAACGATATATTGCATTCCTGGGTGAAGTCCATACTTCCCGAGATGGGGTCGCGACATTTTGGAAATGTCTTATTTTAACACCACTGTTGTTTATGGACTCGGATCGGGCTGAAATTCTTGCAATATATAGTCCTGGGGAGCCTGATCACAACGATATATACTTTCCCGGGGATAAGTCCATACATTCCGAGATTTATTGTGTTATGGCCCCCTGCCATAAAGTACCTATGGTAAGAACTTCAGACCTATAAAAGAGGTGCCCCTAAACGACATTTAAGCCAAAGTCATTAATGGCTCTTTTTCGCAACACTGTGCCTTTTCATAATTCATTTACAATGTTCTTTTATAAATAGTCCACAGTTCATTTAAATGTAGCACTGAATGTTGCTGTGGTTGTTGTTTGCCACATGCAACATTTAACAATGTCAACACCAACAAAACAGGAAAACAAACTGAATGAACCATCGAACAGTCGTCAAGCATTGAAAGTTATTGCTTTGTTGTTGCTACTACCATTCTCAGGGTGTATTGTGGTGATATTTATTTTCAAGTTTGCATAATTTTGGGTAAATTATCGGCGTGAGCGCTTAGCCACTCGTTACTCACTCATTCTGGCAATCAATATTTTGTTTACCAACATTTTACACGACGATTAACGAACAACAAATACCTACTTGCAGTAGAGTCGTGTTTAGTCTAAGCAACAATAACACCAACAAAAGCAAGCCATGCACACAGATGGGCTAGAATGTAAACAAAACTTAGAGCTGTTGGCATAGATCACAAGCAGCAACAACAACAAGATTTTGGTAGTAAAGTCAGTCAACAAGAGACTCCCTCACTCCTGCTCATTGATCCCTGTCTGGCTGGCTGAATGAATACAGCCTGAGGCCTGACTGCCTGCCTGTGGTTGTCCGATCGCTTAGACATTGTCTCGTAGTATTAAGTTTTGTTTTTGCTCGCTCCTTCGTTTAGTTAACTTCTTACTTCACCAGCAAGCACAACAAATAAACTGAAAACGAAAACAGAAAAAAAACAACAACGGACACACGTGCAGGCGACCGACCAACCAACCAACCGATTCGATTGTAGTGTCGCGAACGAGAAGCATTGCCGAGCGAACAAAAAAGGTTTATCAAATTTCGGTTTACATTTCGTCGTTTAATATGTTGCGGGCTTTGCTAACGTAAGGAAGTAAAATACACAACACAACAACCGACCCGACGACCAGTGACAAAACTGTCCAACGCCGACGCCGTGATCGTTGCCGCCATTGATGCCAATCGCGAAAACAACGACATTTTGCTCAACCAACAAAAAATTAAAAGGAAAAAACAAAAATTCGCGCGCCGTCGCCTTTTGTTGGCGGATTGATCGCCATTGATAATTAATGTTACGAAGTGAATGAGAATTAAGTGAAGATGATCATCAGTTGAGAATAACAACAAAAACAAAAGAAGAGAGTTTGGTACAAAAAGTGAGGGTGTGCATTACAATGCAATACTTTCAGTCAGTGAGTGAGTGAATGATGCGATGTGATGAAATGGAAATAACTTCCAATAAGCTTCAAGATTTGTGTGCAAATAAAACCACTTTACTCCCCCACCTTATGAAAAAATTAAAACGCAATTTTGTATAAATTATTTCAAGTCCTTTTTAGTGATCCTTTTTTAGTGTGTGCAAGTCTCTCTTTCTCACTGTTTTTCTTTTGGCAATTAATCAACCGCTGACACAAAAGCGTGAACAAAAGTGCAACCCAACCCTGAGTTGAATAGCCTTTTGGGCTAAAGTCATTAACCCCTGTCGGATGCAATTTCAGCTAATGATTAAATTGTTATAATTAATAATAATTATAATTTGCAACAGTGTACAATTATATTGCCACAACACACCATTACATACCTGCCAACCTACCTAACTACCTGTGCCTACATGTCGTCTACTCAATTAAATTTAATTTAATTAAATCCAGAATTTGTACCAAGTGTTTGGTGCATTCAAATGTGTAAAGTCTTCAAAATTAATGAATGACATCAAAAATTTTAAGCTGCAACATCATCATCAACAACAAAAGGAACAACAACCGCAGTAACAACAGTGTGGGCGTTAAATAATGCAATTGATTATAAAATTTGCCAAAAAATAAAACAACAACAAAAAAATTAATCAAGTAAGAATACATGTTTTCTTCAAATTCTTAAATCGCTCACTGTCGTATATTTGTTTCGAAATAAATAATGAAATTTCATAAAATTTCCAAATGTGCGATATTGTAGGGTAATAATATTTGTAAAACAAATTATCATATACTATTTCCGGAATGTAGGGTAATACCCACGAGCATACTTTAATTGATAGTAGAAAATGTCGTTAGTTAGAATTTTGGGAAAAATTTACATGAGTCACAGTTATTCTAGGACTGTCTGGTTACTTTCCCAGCAAGAATTGTCCAGCAAGAGCTTTCTCGGAGAGTAAGGAGTTTTTATTCTCTTTTGCAAGAAAAATATAAAAAGTAAACAGACACTTTCCCTGCAAAAACCAGCAAACAATCAGCTGATTTGCCAAAACAGAACAACTTGTCGCCATTAAAGGAACCAAAGCAAGCAAAAAAATTGTATTTTATTAAAAATAAACAAGTAAACAAGTAAAAAACTATCGGTCGGATTTGCCGACAGAGATATACCCTCAGCCTGTATATATTGAAAAAATGTTTACCAAAAAACGTATGTATTTAGGGGTTTTTAAAAATTTTGGGAATTTGAACCGACAAAAATGTTCATTAGGATTAGATATAAAAAATTTTTGCGGTGGATATACTAAAAGGAATGGATCTACATTGACCATTATGGAAGTGGATCTCCAGCCACAACATATGGTGCCATAGGGGGTTTTTACACTCTTCGGGCTGTTTGCTAGAGAAGTATGGACTTGCCCCTAAAAAAACTTTTACCATCGTAATTGAGGCAGCGAATGCAAGTTGCTTCAACAAAAATCAAAGTGATTCGATATCAGTTCTTAAAGTGAACTTATCAAAAATTTTGTGTGGGAAGTGCCGGATGGAGTGGACAAATATAGTCTATATTTGAACCTGATCTATATTTGGTAGATATATTAGGATGTGTTAAGTATAGACCAATTCGGCCACTCCCTTTAAGAGTTACCGTACGTAGAATTTTTCCGAACATTTTTGAACTTTTATGGGGGAGGTACCTGAAGGCGTGGACCGATATGGCTTATCTTCAAACTTAAACTATGTTTGGACAAACTATTACTAAGGCCAAATTTTGGACCGAATCGGCAGATCCGTTCTAGAGTTATCTTGGGCTCCAACCACCGCACACGGTGTCATAGGGTTTTTTTTTGCAACTTTCAGGTTATTTTCTCAGGAAGTATGGACTTGCCCCTAATGAAACTTGTACCGTTGTATGGAGGGCAGTGAATACAAGT
This sequence comes from Musca autumnalis, assembly GCF_047663935.1. Taxonomy (NCBI): domain Eukaryota; kingdom Metazoa; phylum Arthropoda; class Insecta; order Diptera; family Muscidae; genus Musca; species Musca autumnalis. The sequence goes on from NW_027411644.1 coordinate 254,361,863, forward strand.
TGCTAAAACAAAAATCAGAGCGATTCGAGAGATGGTCCTAAACTAAACTTTTCCGAACGGACGGACGGACATTGCTCAATCGACTCCAAATTGTCTGAAACACATTTCGTCTAAACATACTTGGGGTCTAAAACCATTATTTCGAAGAGGCACATTTTGCCCATATGAAAGTGTATATAATGCGATTAGAGAGCACGTCTTAAACTGAAATTTTGTGTGGGAGGTACCCGAAGGACTGAACCGATAGAGTCCATATTGGAACCTCATTTATTTCACGATGTGCAAAGTATGGACCAAATCGGTTGCGTCCTTCAGCGATATAGCGTGTAAAATTTAAGTTAATTATACCCTCAGCCTTTAGGCTATGAAGGGTATATACACTTTCATACGGGCAAAATGTGCCTCATCGAAATAATGGTTTTAGACCCTAAGTATGTTTGGACGAAATGTGTTTCAGACAATTTGGAGTCGATTGAGCAATGTCCGTCCGTCTGTCTGTCTGTCTGGCTGGCTGGAGCGCACGATAACTCTCGAAGGGATGAACCGATTCGGTTCAAATTTTAGCTTTCGTAATATTTTGTCCAAACTTAGTTTAAGTTCGAAGATGAGCTATATCGGTCCACTCCTTCCGGTACCTCCCCCACAAAAGTTCGAAAATGTTCGGAAAATTTGTACGCACGATAACTCTTGAAGGGTGTAACCGATTTGGTCCATACTTTGCCCATCGTGGAGCGTGTACCAGACTTAAATCAGGTTTTAATATGGACTCAATCGGTCCACTCCGTCGTGTACCTCCCACACAAAATTTTGGAAAAGTTCAGTTTAGGAACATCTCTCGAATCGCTTTGATTTTTGCTTTAGCAACTTGTATTCACTGCCCTCCATACGACGGTATAAGTTTCATCAGGGGCAAGTCCATACTTCCTGAGAAAATAGCCTGAAAGTTGCAAAAAACCCCTATGACACCGTGTGAGGAGGTTGGAGGGCAAAAAAACTCTCGAACAGGTCTGCCGATTCGGTCCAAAGTTTGGCCTTAGTAATATTTTGTCCAAACATAGTTTAAGTTCGAAGATAAGCCATATCGGTCCACTCCTTCAGGTACCTCCCCCACAAAAGTTCATAAATGTTCGGAAAAATTGTGCGTACGATAACTCTTGAAGAGTGTGGCCGAATTGGTCCATACTTTACACATCCTAATATATCTACCAGATATAGATCAGGTTCAAATATGGACTATATTTGTCCACTCCATCCGGTACCTCCCACTCAAAATTTCGGATACATGTTCACTTTAAGACCTGCTTTCGAATCACTTTGATTTTTGTTGAAGCAACTTGCATTGCTGCCTCAATTGCGATGGTAAAAGTTGTTTCAGGGGCAAGTTCATACTTCTTGAGCAAACATCCCTGAAGTTCTAAAAAACCCCTATGGTACCATATGTAGTGGCTGGAGATCCATTCTTTTTAGTATCTCCTCCGCAAAACTTTTGATATTAAATCCTAATCAACATTTTTGTCAGTTCAAACGCCCAAAATTCTTAAAACTCCCTAAATACATGCGTTTTTTTGGAAAAAATTGTTTCAATATACACAGGCTGAGGGTATATCTCTGTCGGCAAAGCCGACTGATACTTTTTTACTTGTTTTTTTTTAATTTCGGGGATGAACCGGAAGTTGTGAACTGATATTGCCAATCTTCGAACTTAAACTAAGTTTGGACAAAATAATACGAAAGCCAAATGTTAGACCAAATCGGTTGATCAGGTTGAGAGTTATAGTGCGTTCCAGCAACTATACATGGTTCCGTAGGGGTTTTTTTTTCACCTTTTGGACCATTTCCTCATGAAGTATGGACTTGCCCCTGATAAAACATGTACCGTCGCACATAGGTTTCAATCAGGAAATTTTTGGCCAAAACCCTATTTTTGAAGTTTCGAAATTGTATTTATTTTTGCACAGAATAATAAAAAACACATCAAGTCATCTGAAAATAATTAGTTTTTGTAAATAACGTTAGTATTCGTTGATTGGCGCAGTACCAAATTTGACACTTTTTATGTAAAAATAAAACAGACTTTGTGCTGTAAAATATACAATTTTTGTTGTATTGCGTCGCTGCATAAATATACAGAAGTGAGATCAAAGTTATTATGAATCGGGAAGCTGTTAATGAGTACTTTCATAATATTTACAAAAAGAACGATGAAATTTGTAAAATTAGCGTAATAAAATCAATGTGTTTATATATATTAAAAATTATTTTTTAAATATACTTAAACTTTTAAAAAAATGTCCAAATATGTCCACCTCCAAATCGAATTTGAGAGAGAGAGCAGGGGGTCTGTACTAATAAATTCAGAAGTCAAATCGTGCTCAAATTTGCCACAGTTAAAATAAAGTGGATTTTTCTATTTTGAAATAGGAGAATTTTTTGTAAATACCTGTTGTGACTGTACGTAGTATCCAATTGAAATAGAACGGTAATACCCACATCTATCAACCGATTTTCATTAAAATTCATATTTAGGGGTTTCAGAGTGTAGAAAACAAGTATGTATAATTTTTTTGAAAATAGATCATAGCCCCCACATAAAAGTACCGTCCGATTTTAGATATTTTGTGGATTTTAGCGACACTTTATGACCGATTCGGCTGAAATTTGGTATTTTGACCTCTTAGAAGATATGAATCCTTCGTACCAAAAATTATTAACATAGGTCAATGTTTTGGTTTAGACCCCACACAACGGGACCACCCTTTTCAACAAATTTTGGCTATTTTTGGTCATTTTGGTCGATAAAACGTAAGAATTGCTGTTTGTACACATTTATTATAAATAAAAATTAATTTCAGTACAAAATGGACGTTGAAATAGTTTTGGCCAGAAAATTTGGATTTGGGACCATTGTGCGTCGTAATGGTGGCAGTGAATACAAGTTGCTACAACAACAAAATAATGCGATTCGAGAGCCGGTCTTAAACTGAAATTTTGTTTGGGAGGTACCCGAAGGAGTGAACCGATAGAGTCCATATTGGAACCTCATTTATTTCACGATGTGCAAAGCATGGACCAAATCGGTTACTCCCTTTAAGAGTTATAGTGCGCACAATTTTTCCGAACATTTTCGAACTTTTGTGGGGGAGGTACCTGAGTGGATCGATATGGCCCATCTTCGAACTTAAACTGAGTTTGGACAAAACATTACGAAGACCAAATTTTGGAGCAAATCGGTTAATCCGATCGAGAGTTATTGTGCGCACCAACCAACAGACGGACATTGCCACATCGACTCCAAATTATCAGAAACGTATTTCGTCGAAACATAGACTAGGACCTTGTTGCAGCAAAGGTAAACGTGCCAAATAAAGTACGAACAGGGGCAACTGTACAATCAGAGACCCACAAGGTAATTTGGTAACTGATACAGATGGTAAGTTCAGGATATGAATAGAACAGTTCTCAAAAGTTTTGGTATCCAGTAGTAGCGAAGGCGACGAAGATACCGCAGATCCAATAGCAGAAGATGGTATTAAATGTATACCCACCGGCCAAGATGAGGTAAAGACTGCAATAAACCGGATGAAGAATAATAAGGCAGCAGGAGTCTCATTTCGATAGGATTTGCCCTTTCCAAGCAAAATCGTGAAAAGCTAAAAAAAACTAAAAATGTGAGCTTTGACCGCGATTTATTTAAAAATCCCTAGAGCGATTTCTTCTTATTTTTGGATTTTTTCTCATCTATGAACACTGCTGTTTCAGAAACCGCAAAAACTTCCTACGTGTAATAGTGCAGTCAAAACAGACATGGAAAATAGCAAAAATTCCAACAAAGCTGAATTTTGGTGGAAATCTAGGGTATGCCATTAGAAGTAACGTCTTAAAAGTCCCCATATTTCCCATGTGTGCAAACGAAGTTATTCAGGGTCAAATGTCATTTTTTGGAAGCCTTTTTAATTTTTTATCAGAACTGGACTAAAGTAAAAGGAGTCACCATTCTTAAGATATCATGTTATAAGTGTTAAATTACTCGTACATATGTGAAGAAGTAAGCAGCGTAAGAACATCATGAGGCGGACCGGAAGAAAGGAAGAAGGCTACTGATTTTGGTAATGATCGGATAATATTTAGGAGTCAGAATTGGCAAAAAATATGTGGATTTTCATCCATTCGTTTCAACGTTTTATTCTTACACCTAATAGGTGTATTACAAAAGCAAAGCCTATCAATGGAAGAAGAAAAGATCGCCTTTATAATGATGCAAAGTAGGTTGGCGTACCATTTTTATACCCTCAGCCATCAGGCTTACAATGGTATATATATTTTAATACGACTAAAAATGTGACTCATAAAATAATGATTTAAGACGCCAAGTATGTTTGGACGAAGTTCTAATGGAACAACCGAATCGAACCAACTCTTCCACTCCTTCGGGTACCTTCCCACTCCTTCGGGTACCTCCCCCAAAAAAGTTCAAAATTGTTCTGCAAAAAGGTGTGAACGATTAGAGATGGACAGTGGGTAAATACCCAATGGGTAAATACCCGGTAAATTGGGGAAATGCCGGGTAAATACCCATTTATGAATATTTATTATATTGTATCGCCAATACAACATCTTAAATTCTTGGATATAGGTTGTGAAATCGTTTCAAAATGAACAGTTTTACAATACTTTAAACAAGTGGGTAAATACTTGGGTAAATACCCGAGTATTTACCCAAATAATGGGTAAAAACTCTTTAACTGTTGAACCACTTGACGTAGGCTGACAAAATTTGGCTGAAAACTTTCTTATATCAATAGTATTAAAGGTATTGAAAATGGAGTCCCTGACTCACAAATGGGTATTTACCCGTGTGGGTATTTACCGGATAAATACCCGGTAAATAAAATAAAATAATATAAAATAAAATAATGATTTAAGACCCCAAGTATGTTTGGTCGAAATTCATTTTAGACAATTTGGAGTCGATTTAGCCATGTCCGTCCGTCCGTCTGTCTGACTGGCTGGTGCGCACGATAACACTCGAACGCAACAACCGATTAGAACCAAATTTTGCGATTCGTAATATTTTGCCACCGTGGTGCAATGATATGCACACCCGCCTTGCACGCTGAAGGTCGTGTTTTCGATTCCCCGGACCAGCAACATCAAAACAATTTTCAACGGTGGCAGAATACCCCTCAGTAATGTTTGCGACATTTCCTGAGTATTACAGCCATGTAAAACTTCTCTACAAGTGGTGTCTTAATACACGCCGTTCGGACTCGGCAATAAACTGTAGGTCCCATATCATTGAGCTAATATGAATCGGGGTGCATTCATTGATATGAGAGAAGTCTCTCTTGTCCCATCTGGGATGTTTGTGGAACAATTATAATATTTTGCCCAAACTTAGTTTAAGTTCGAAGATGGGCCATATCGGTCCACTCTTTCGGGTACCTCCCCCACAAAAGTTCAAAATATGGTGTGAACGAACAATCGATTTGGTCCAAACTTGGCACATCATATAGATCGGGTTCGAATATGGACTATATCGGTCCACTCCTTCGGGTACCTCCCACACAAATTCGGAAAAAATGAAGTTTGGAAGCTCTTCCCGGATTGCTTTGAAATTTTTTCAGCAGGCACGGTGCTTTCGAAACAAATCAAAAAAACAAAAAAAAAAAAATCGCCGGAGCGCTTTTTAAATAAATCGGGATTCAAGTTGTTTAGGTTTTTGCGATTTTGCTTGGAAACCGCAAGTCTTATCAAATTGGGAATAAAGAAAATGTTGTAGCTATCAAAATTCTCTACATGATTGGCCTTAATGATATTTTAGTAGGTTTTACATGGCATGACTGCAATTTCCCAACTTAAACTTATATATCAAAAAAAAAAAAAAAAATGGTACAACCTAGGAAAAATTGCATAAACCAGTTTTGTAGAGAATTTTCACAGCTATAAGATTTTCTCAGGTCCCATGCCGATAAGACTTGCCGTATTCAAACAAAATCGCGAAACCTTAACAAAACCTAAAAATGTAAACTGAGCTTCTTTATCTCACAAATGGTACAGACTGGGAACAAATGATAAACGTCAATCCTGTAGAGAATTTTCACAGCTACAACATTTTCTTTAGCTCCATTTCGAAAACCTAAAAAACACCTAAAAATGTGAATTTTGACCGCGATTTATTTAAAAATCCCTACATCGATTTTTTCTTGTTTTTGGATTTTTCTCATCTATAAACACTGCTGTTTCAGAATTCAAAAAATTTCCCCTGTGTAAGCGGTTTTTATTAAAAGTTAGTTAAGGCACACCCTTCATGACATTGTTTTATAAGGGGGCGATACAGTCTGTGCATTGTCCCAATTTGAACTTCAATATCTCCAAAATGGTAAAACCTACGAAAATACCGTGAAGGTCAATCTTGTAGAGAATTTTCATAGCTACAACATTTTCTTCAGTATCATTTTGTTAGGACTTGCGGTTTTTGATTTTCTCATCTATGAACATTTTAATTTCAGAATCCGTAAAAACTTCCCAGGTGTAAGCAACTTCCATTTAAATTTAATTCAAGAGCACCGTGCAGGTTGTCCTAGCTGCCCCCTTTAAGACAGTACAAATTTTTCGGGCGCAAGTCCATACTTCCTGATATAATGGCCTAAAAGCTTCGCAAGATAACTCTCGGAAGGAGTTTCTGATTGGTCCAAACTTTGCACATCGTATTATTTCATCCAGTCATGTATCAGGTTGGAATATCAGTCCACTCCTTCGGGTACCTCACGCACAAACTTCGGAAAAGGTGAAAAGTGAAAAGCTCCAAAAACCCTGCCGGCAAGGGCTAGTATACAAAATAAGTCTCAAACTTCATTTAATATTTCGAGTTCTCTATGAATCAGAAGTTTACTTACTAAAAATTGTTGGTATATGTCCATGATTTGGTATACCCCACCTTACTGCACCTACAGAGGCTGAGGGTATATCTCTGTCAGCACAGCTAACTAATACTTTCTATTTCCGTTTTTGGCGATCTTGCTCCTATATGCATCGTGACACCCAAAGTCAGAGCAAGTTCCTAGATGGGGTATATATGTGCACTTTATACCAAGTTTGACATATTTGCGCGTAAATCCTGTTTAAGACCACTTCTCGGATCTTGTTCAAAATTCAATAGTGATCATCAATATTTTCCGAGATTTGGGTCCAAAAAATAAACTTTTAACACCATCCGCTCTAATGTGCTTTTGAGTCCAGTGCTCTGTTCCAGAACCTGCAAGAAGCCACTATTTTTTATTACGATAACATTTTTTCCTTTATGTTATCGAAAACAATTAAAAAAGTGTCAGTCGGCTTTGCCGATAGATATATACCCTCAGTCAATGTGAAGTGAAACTTTCACCTCCGGACAGATCGAATGTATTTAAGGTCTCTTCAGAATTTTGTGGCCGTTTTTGGACATTTAAACTTGCCGAAAAAATGGGGATTAGGAATTAACTGCACTAAGACACAAATGTTGAAGCTTTGTGGCGGAGGTACCCTTAGGGAGGACCGATATGGGCCATTTTAGAAGTTAAACTAAATTTTGATAAAATATTAGAAGATCCAAAGTTTGGACCAAATTGGTTGCCCCATTCAAATGATATCGTCCTAGCATTTTAGTGACATTTTTTAAATATTGGGGAGAAGTACCGGAAATTGTGGACCGGTATTGCCCCACGAAAGTAAGTTTGGATATAATATGACGAAGACCAAATGTTGGACCAAATCGGTTGAACAGTTGGAGAGCTCTCCGACCGCCACATATGGTGACATTGGGGAGTTTTACACCTTTCGGGCTGTTTTCCCAAGAAATATGGACTTGCCCCTGAAAAAAACTTTTAGCGAATGCAAGTCGCTTCAACAAAAATCAAAGTAATTCGAGAGTAGGTCTTAAAGTGAACTTATCCGAAATTTTATGTGAGAGGTACCAGTAGACAAATATAGTCCATATTCGAACCTGATCAATATCTGGTAGATATATTAGGATGTGCAAAGTATGGACTACATCGGTCACTCCCTTCAAGAGTTATCGTGCGCAAAATTTTTCCGATCATTTTTGAAGTTTTGTGGGGGAGGTACCTGAAGGAGTGGACCGATATATCCCATCTTCGAATTTAAACTACGTTTTGATAAAATATTACGAAGGCCAAATTTTGGACTGAATCGACAGATCCGTTCGAGAGTTATCTTGCGCTCCAACCACTACACAAGGTGTCATATGGGGCTTTTTCCACCTTTCCGGCCATTTTCTCAGGAAGTATGGACTTGCTTCTGATGAAACTTGTACCGTCGTATGGGGGGAAGTGAATACAAGTTGTTGCAACAAAAATCAAAGCGATTCGAGAGCAGGTCCTAATCTGAACTTATCCGAAATTTTGTGTGTGAGGTACCCGAAGGAGTGGGCCGATTGAGTTCATATTGGAACCTCATCTAAGCCTGAAAATTTCACGATGTGCAAAGTATGGATTAAATCGGTTACTCCCTTCAAGAGTTATCGTGTCCACAAATTTTCCGAACATTTTGGAACTTTTGTGGGTGAGGTACCGGAAGGAGTGGACCGATATGACTCATGTTCGAACTAAGTTTGGACAAAATATTACGATAGCCAAATTTTGGGCCAAATCAGTTCATCCGTTTGAGAGTTATCGTGCGCACCAGCCAAACAGACAGACAGACGGACGGACATTGCTAAATCAACTCCAAATTGTCTGAAACACATTTCGTCCAAACATACTAGGGGTCTAAAACCATTATTTCGATGAGGCACATTTTGCCCGTATGAAAGTGTATATACTAGGGTGGGACGATTTGTGGGAAGGAAAAAAAACTTTATGAGCCCTTCGCGTTTCTGATTCCTGGGATTGAACTGAACAAAATAGTCCACTGGACCATATATCTACCGTGAAAATCGAGCCTACCGATTTTGACTTTAAGTTTTTTATTGACCTTTTTTGGATAGTTTGGCATATAACAACCAAACCATTGAGATTTTCGATTCAACACAAAGACAACAATTGTAGCCAAGACAGTAATTAAGAACTCTCTAATACATCGCGGCATTGGAACGCTCCTTCAGGCAGTTTTGGCCTTGAGAAGGTGCAAACTTTTCGAAAAATGTTATTATTTGTTTAAATCGGTTAACAAATGGCTAAGTTATATTGGTTTAAGTCTGAAAACCCCCTCAAAAAAACTATAACTGAATTTCTCATAATTTAGGAAATAATTATTGAACAAAGCAAAAAAACATTATATTTTTGAAAATTATGGGAAATTCAGTTATAGTTTTTTTGTGGGGGTTTTCAGACTTAAACCACTAGAACTTAGCCATTTGTTAACCGATTTAAACAAATAATAACTTGTTCTAAAGATATTATTCACCCCTTTAAAAGGAAGAAGGATCACTAGAAATCCGTTGTGAAAAAAAGAAAATATGTCCGTTTAAATTTGAAAATGTAAGAAACCCAGATTTTCACTACTTTTACCGTTATAAAAAAATAAAACGAAGTGACCCCAACGAACTAAAGGCATTGTCGTTGTCCATGGATCCCAACACGATATAATTTTGCATCAGAACACGTGAATATTTTTCTGGTCAACTTTTGTAGCACAGTGTCATTTATCGACATTTTTCGAAAAGTTTGCACCTTCTCAAGGCCAAAACTGCCTGAAGGAGCGTTCCAATGCTTCCGCGATGTGTTAGAGAGTTCTTAATTACTGTCTTGGCTACAATTTTTGTCTTTGTGTTGAATCGAAAATCTCAATGGTTTGGCTGTTATATGCCAAAATATCCAAAAAACGTCAATAAAAAACTTAAAGTCAAAATCGGGAGGCTCGATTTTCACGGTAGATATATGGTCCAGTGGACTTTTTTGCTCAGTTCAATCCCAGGAATCAGAAACGCGAAGGGCTCATTAAGGTTTTCAAATCGCCCCGGCCTAGTATATACCCTTTCTAGCCTAAAGGCTAAAAGTATAAAAATAGTAAAAATTGGTAGATTCTTGCAGTACTGGAACAGGCATCAGGTTTGTGATACCTACGCCATTTCTTTTATTTAGTCTATTTTTTTGCAGATTTCATGAACTGTTATGAGATGCAAAATCAACACCAATATCATATTGTCCTCCCATATGTCACTACAAAATTAGGATCCCACATATTCCGTCAAAATAGTACACAATTACGTTTAAGTTTTCGAATGACTAATCCGTCGGATGGAAGACCACAGTTGTGCGTGATGCGTATTTATAATAGTTTTTGGGATTTCCATTTAGCTAAAGCAGTTAAACCACCCAACCACAAAATATTAAAGCCAAATCCAATACAGTTAAAACAAAATAAAAAAACAAACATTTTATAGACCACAATTAAAAAAGGAAATTAATTGCCGATGTGTTGATGTTTTGACAACAGCTAAAATTCTTGGAAATTGCAAAATTCCAATAGAAGGAAGGGAGAGGCGTAGATAGATCGATTTTATTAAAGAGCACAGGCCACCTAGAAAGAAACTTCCAAACTACCTTCACCAGACTAGTATTTACAGCGTAGTTCCAATTTCTTAGTACCGATGCAAATTTAGGCATATTTTTTTAACACCCTCTATAGAACTAGATTACACTACGCCATTGCGAGTTGGAAAAATTTCTATAAATTACTTGGCATTTGTTGTCATTAATTCGATCAAATGCAAATTATAACTTAATTAGTGAGATGTGAACTTATTTTCAATTAATTGACAAATGATCCCCGCTAGTGGTGGAGGGGTAGGTGGTGCTTAGATGAAGGGTATTGATTTACTTCTCACCCACTTTTGTTCCATAGTTGCGGGGGTTAATTAACATTTAAGCGACGGCGGCGTCACCGGTGGACTGACTGGTGAAATGATATTTTGAAACGCTATAAGTTTATTAACACCAATCAAATGGACAGCATATTCACCGGCTGGCACGGGATAGCTAACACGTCGTTTTATTGTTCAAATAACAGCAACAACAACAACAGCGACACTAAAGCAGAATTAAAATACAAATAATAAAAGTAAAAATTGTAGATTCCACAACAAATACGACGACGATCGACATTGTCATAGTCAGTCAGATTGTGTTCGCCGTTTGCGGTTTTCGAAATTTGCATTTTAATTTTGTTGTTTTCATTTTTTGATATAAAAATAGTTTGTCAAAATTATGAGTCACTCATTGAAATGTGCGTAGACACAGCAGTTCGGTCTGCTGCTGAGTTTGTTGTTGTTGTCGTTGTTTTTGTTTCTATAGAAAAATTCACATTACGCAGATGTACGCTTCAGAATGTGCGATTTTTCGTGCCCCCAAAACACACACTCTCAAACACAACAACAAAATGTGGTAATGACTCAAAAACATTTTTTTTAACCATAAAACTATGAACATCATTTAAAAAGATATACAAATTAATTTCAAAGTTGTATACTAAATTAGTAATGTGTGAATATTGTATTGTGTGTAAATCGACTATGGTATTTAGACCCAGCGAGCATTTTGGGAGCCACTTGAGGCAAATAACCCATTACAAAATAATGTAAACAAGCATTCACAAAGCAAACGAACCATTAGGCTAACGAAGGTATATCACGAATATTGTCAATTATTTCATATTCCATTTCAGAAAAAAATGATAAATTTTTTTCGCGCTACATCAACGATTTTTATACCCTCAGCCTTTAGGCTAAGGAGGGTATATACACTTTGATACGATGAAAATGTGCCTCATCGAAATAATGGTTTTAGACCCCAAGTATGTTTGGACGAAATGTGTTTCAGACAATTTTGAGTCGATCTAGCCATGTCCGTCCGTCTGTCTGTCTGTCTGTCTGTCCTGCTGGCTGGAGCGCACGATAACTCTCGAACGGATGAACCGATTCGGTTCAAATTTTGGCTTTCGTAATATTTTGCCCAAACTTAGTTTAAGTTCGAAGATGAGCTACATCGGTCCACTCCTTCCGGTACCTCCCCCACAAAAGTTCGAAAATGTTCGGAGAGTTTGTGCGCACGATAACTCTTGAAGGGAGTGACCGATTTGGTCCATACTTTGTATGGCAAAAACTTTCTACAAGAGTAATATGAGGTTCCAATATGGTCTCAATAGGTCCACTCCATCGGGTAGCTCCCACACAAAATTTCGGAAAAGTTCAGTTTAGGGCCATCTCTCGAATCGCTTTGATTTTTGTTTTAGCAACTTGTATTCACTGCCCTCCATACGACGGTACAAGTTTTATCAGGGGCAAGTCCATACTTCCTGAGAAAATAGCATAAAAGTTGCAAAAAACCCCTATGACACCGTGTGAGGTGGTTGGAGCGCAAGATAACTCTCGAACGGATCTGCCGATTCGGTCCAAAATATAGCCTTAGTAATATTTTGTCCAAACATAGTTTAAGTTTGAAGATAAGCCATATCGGTCCACTCCTTCAGGTACCTCCCCCACAAAAGTTCAAAAATGTTCGGAAATATTGTTCGTACGGTAACTCTTGAAGGAAGTGGCCGAACTGGTCTATACCCTACACATCCTAATATATCTACCAGATATAGATCAGGTTCAAATATGAACTATATTTGTCCACTCCATCCGGTACCACACAAAATTTCGGATAAGTTCACTTTATGACCTAATAACGAATCACTTTGATTTTTATTGAAGCAACATGCATTCGCTGTCTCAATTACGATGGTAAAAGTTTTTTAAGGGCAAGTCCATACTTCTTGAGCAAACAGCCCGTATGTGTAGTGTAGTGGCTGGAGATCCACTTCCATAACGGTCAATGTCGATCCATTCCTTTTTTGTATCTCCTCCGCAAAACTTTTGATCTTTAATCATTATCAACATTATCGTCGGTTCAAACGCCCAAAATTTTTAAAACCCCCTAAATACATACGTATTTTGGGAAAAATTGTTTCAATATAAACAGGCTGAGGGTATATCTCTGTCGGCAAAGCCGACTGATACTTTTTTACTTGTTGATATGTAGGTTAAGAAAAAAATTTCCAGTACGAATCTGGTCGCGAGCCAATTTTTGGATGTTGCGGACAAAAGCTATGGCGCTTTTATTTCGCTTTTTAAGAAAGAAAATATTATAAAAACGCTAATTATTTTAATGAGCGCAATTGTTACAAAAAAGTTTTCTCGAAGTGACTTCAGCGTGTAGATTGCATAATACCTGCAAAATGTTACACAGAATTCGCGGAATGCACATGAAACTGATAAATTATTGAATATAAGTCTACTTTTTTCAAAATTAAGGCCCATTTAGTGGTCATAAAATTACATATAAAATTGTTGTGGATCCAAACTTCACGGCGAATCAAATAAGACCCCAAGTATGTTTGGACGAAATGTGTTTCAGACAATTTTGAGTCGATCTAGCCATGTCCGTCCGTCTGTCTGTCTGTCTGTCCTGCTGGCTGGAGCGCACGATAACTCTCGAACGGATGAACCGATTCGGTTTAAATTTTGGCTTTCACAATATTTTGCCCAAACTTAGTTTAAGTTCGAAGATGAGCTACATCGGTCCACTCCTTCCGGTACCTCCCCCACAAAAGTTCGAAAATGTTCGGAAAGTTTGTGCGCACGATAACTCTTGAAGGGAGTGACCGATTTGGTCCATACTTTGTATAGCGTAAACTTTCTACCAAAGTAATATAAGGTTCCAATATGGTCTCAATAGGTCCACTCTTTCGGGAACCTCCCACACAAAATTTCGGAAAAGTTCAGTTTAGGGCCACCTCTCCAATCGCTTTGATTTTTGTTTTAGCAACTTGTATTCACTGCCCTCCATACGACGGTACAATTTTCATCAGGGGCAAGTCCATACTTCCTGAGAAAATATCATGAAAGTTTCAAAAAACCCCTATGACACCGTGTGAGGTGGTTGGAGCGCAAGATAACTCTCGAACGGATCTGCCGATTCGGTCCAAAATATGGCTTTAGTAATATTTTGTCCAAACATAGTTTAAGTTTGGAGATAAGCCATATCGGTCCACTCCTTCATTTACCTCCCCCACAAAAGTTCAAAAATGTTCGGAAAAATTGTTCGTACGGTAACTCTTGAAGGGAGTGGCCGAATTGGTCTATACTTTACACATCCTAATATATCTACCAGATATAGATCAGGTTTAAATATGGACTATATTTGTCCACTCCATCCGGTACCTCCCACACAAAATTTCGGATAAGTTCACTTTATGACCTAATATCGAATCACTTTGATTTTTGTCGAAGCAACTTGCATTCGCTGTCTCAATTACGATGGTAAAAGTTTTTATGGGCAAGTCCATACTTCTTAAGCAAACAGCCCGTATAGTGTAATAAACCCCTATGGCACCATATGTTGTGGCTGGAGATCCACTTCCATAACGGTCAATGTCGATCCATTCCTTTTAGTATCTCCTCCGCAAAACTTTTGATCTTTAATCCTAATCAACATTTTTGTCGGTTCAAACGCACAACATTTTTAAAACCCCCTAAATACATACGTATTTTGGAAAAAAAATTGTTTCAATATACACAGGCTGAGGGTATATCTCTGTCGGCAAAGCCGACTGATACTTTTTTACTTGTTTGGGATAAAATGAATGTAGCTCACTTATCAGTGAAGTTTTCAAATCTCTGTTTCCGCTAAAACGAAGATGCTGTATTAGTTGTTTCATTGCAGTGGAAACGAACCGCAGAAAACGCGATAAAATACGCGATATTTCCAAAAACAATTTTAGGTGATTTTTCTACTTTGGACTTTCTTGTAACTCGCGTTTTAGTAGATTGATTTTCACGGGGAATGATCTATTAGATCCGGAACGTAAAAAACTGAAATGTGCAACCAAGTACGAGGAAATGGAATGACAATTGTAAAAATTAGGCCCGAAAAATAGGTTTTTTACAAAAATGTGCGCACAAAATTTCCGCATTTGGATGTAGATTACTATGAAGCTGTGCAGACTACATACACAGTATTCGTATCAAACAACTCAGAATCGCAAGTACTACAATCCTATATATGATTATTTGAAAACCCTGTTTGCGGAATGAAATTAGAAGAAAAT
The DNA here is from genome assembly GCF_047663935.1 of Musca autumnalis. Classification (NCBI taxonomy): domain Eukaryota; kingdom Metazoa; phylum Arthropoda; class Insecta; order Diptera; family Muscidae; genus Musca; species Musca autumnalis. Next base: position 254,376,950 of record NW_027411644.1, read on the forward strand.
GTCAAAAAACACTGTAAATCTGGCTTCAAAATGTCAGCATCATTTAATGGTAGAAGCAGTTCAAATTTTGAAAAGTAATACATCAGTGAGATGATCCTTATTTAGTTTGCTTCTACTTTTACTTTGACAGGAAAATCGAAAGAAGTGTGGTTTACTCACAAATCGAGAGAAAACAAAAAAAGACATTGTGGCTTCAACCCATTTTTAACCATTTTTTAACATAAATATAGCCACAGCTTCCATGCAAATTATCTTTTAAGGCCAATATTTTTTGCCATGTCCAAAAACATTTCATTTTATCCAAAAACATTTAATTTGTATAATATAGAACCACAAGTCGCGTATTCTAAAAGGGTAAACCTTGGCTTCAGCTATGTTAAATTTTCAAAAATATTGGTGATATACACTTGGATACGATAACAAATGTGCCTCGTCGAAATAACGTGTTTAGACTCCAATTATGTTCGGACGAACTCAGTTTCTGACAATTTGGAGTCGATTTAGAACGGATAAAGCGATTTGGTCCAAACTTTGCACCTTATAGTTTATCCACTCCTTTGTGTATATCTCCCACAAAAGTTCAACATTTTTCGCTTAAATGTTACGCCCGATAACATTCGAACAGAGTTACCGATTTCGCCCAAACTGAAAAAATATTAAACTTCAAAACTTTCTCAAAATTGCAGTTTAAGGACATGTATCCGATCGTTTTATTTTTGCTGCTTGTAGTCGCGGCCACTATCACACAGCACTAAAATCCCCTGCCGGCATCAGCAAACATACGAATTGGGTATCCGGTTTGGCAGATACTTTACGCATCGTAGAATGTCTTCTTAACGTAGAAAAAAGTTCAAAAATGTCGCATAAGTGCAGTTAAAGGGATGTTTGACAATTTCTGCCGAATATTAGAGATGATTAGGTTAGGCTAGGTTAAAGGACGTTTAGCTGGCGTTAGCATTGGACAACGATGTAATAAGAACTCGGTAGTCTCTATTTGTTTATCATCATCGCATAACCTGCAATAGTCAGCAATTTCATCTTATTCTGCAGTGACCCGTAATTATTCCTTGGATACCTTACATCTAGGTTCATTGTGTCAAATCTGGCAAGAATTATTCAAAACCGCGGCAGACCTGAGTGAGCAAAATCCGCTTGATTACACTGTCTTACAAAAGTCGACCTAAAAAATCTAGGGGTTCTGATGCACCAATTCGGTTTTGTTGTAAAGTGATTTTATAACGGTGAGAGCACCTTTCAAATAGAACTAGTGGGAGAATATTGATATAACCCTTATTAATAAAGACGAATCGCTCATTACTGGCTTGATGGTATGCATGCGATGAGTGCTTCTTTTCCGACCCCCGGGATAAACTCTTCCAAGTCTCTATTGACGGCATTCGGCAACCACCACATAGGAATTCTGGGAAAACCGACTGAAACAAATTCACTGAACTAGCAAACTCTAAGCTGGAGCATAATATTATCCTACAGGAGATGTCAGCGGTTTGGTGCAACTGTTTATCGACAAGCCTAAACGGCGTGCCTAAAGACTCCACTTGTAGAGTAGTTTTACATGGCTGAAATACTCAAGAAATTTCGTCAACATTAGACTGAGAGATACTTTGCCACCGTTGATGTTTATGTTCCCTGGCATACCAATCGAACCCGGACATTACGCGTGCAAGTCGAGTGCGCATACCATTGCACCAAGGTGGCGCCCAATAATGCTAGATGGAATCAATAATGAGAGATGGAATCAACCTTGAGCTCTCTTTAGTATCAAGACCACCAATGATCGTGGAAAAGAAATGTTGAGGAACGTACTAAGGGAGGTCTGACCACTAGTCATCCATTGAATTTTCACGACCATCGTATGTCCAATTCTGGTATGGTCCAATGCTTTGAGCAAGGTATCTTATCTTTGTAAGATATACAACGTCCAATGAGTGGTATAGCGATACCCTCAACTTACGGCTCTCATAAGTTGAACGAAAATTGTAGTTTCCTTTAAGTCGAAATCTTTGCAGTCTAAAATCTGCAGAACTGATAAAGGATATCAACAGAGACATAGTTGGACTGGTGACTATGTACGTTTGTTGGAGTCCATTGTCACTGGGTAATCATAAGACGTGTCCAGATATATAGGGGGGGGGGGGGGGGGTGTAACAATGTGTGGACCGATATAGTCCAGTGTAGAATTTGACGTAACCACAAACAAACGACGCATCATTTCAAAATTTCAGCGTCCTATCTCAATTTGTATGTATACTAGAGTATTTACCACTTGGCTTATTCTGCAAATATGTCTCAACAAAGACTTGAATACGGACTCACCTCTGCCGCACAGTGGTTCAGAATCGTTTTTTTCCTGGTCAAAATTGTGTAACTTTTGAACGGATAGATTTATTTTCATAATTCTTTTTTCAGATAACACAATCAGCTTTTAGATGAATTATAAGCGGTCAAGTTCGCTCTGGCATTTGCAGAGAAACTTAAGGTCAAAGTTAAACTTATGAGTTTTTTACCACTTTTCATCAAAATATCAGTATTTTTGTGTGTTTTTATATCTTCATATATATTAAAGATGGTCAAACGCCAATAAATAACTATGAAAATACCAAAAAAGTAAAACAACTCGAAAAAAATTTTTCAAAACATTTTTCACAAATTAAATGAAAAATAATTTAAACAAGTAGGAAAAGCTTTAAGTTCGGTCGGGCCGAACTTTTTATACCCTCCACCACAAATTTCAGCCATTTCGGTGGATTAATGTGGCCACAACCTTCAAAATACCGAAATTCGGAAGGTACAGTTTTCTGGGGGCTATATGATGGCGTGGACCTATACCTACAAATTTCTGGGGGAAAGTTTTATACACCTAAAGAAGACTAAATACCAAATTTCAGTCATCTCGGTGGGATAATGAGGCTAAAACCTTCAAAATATCGAAAATCGGGAGATATCGTATTATGGGGGCTATATCAACACGTGGACCTATGTAAACATTTTATGGTAGAAATGTTTCTTAGCCTCTGGAAACACAAAATACAATGGTACAACCGATTCTTTGGTCAAATGGGTCTAATACATTCAAAATATATTAAAATGACGCGTACTTTATAAAGGGCCTTATGTGGGGGCTATACCAAAACGTGGACCTATATAAACAAACTTTGGTAGGAATGTTTTTTGGCCTCTGGAGACACAAAATACAAAGTTACAACCAATTCGGTGGTAAAATGGGACAACTATCTTAAACATTCCTTAAAACGACGACGCATCACGCGTCATTTTGTATGGGGGCTATACGAAAGCGTGGACCTACATAGCCCGCTTTCAATACCAAAAGTCCTACGTACAAATAATAGATTTTCCCAAAATTTCATCCACCTACGTCAATCCGTTCGGACGCTGAGTGATTTCCACAGACGGACAGACAGACAGACGGACAGACGGACGGACATGGCTATATCGATGTAGAATTGCACGCTGATCAAGAATATATAGTCTGTGGGGTCTACAATGATTATTTCGAGTAGTTACAAACGTAGTGACAAACTTAATATACCCCCATCCTATGGTGGAGGGTATAAAAATTAAGTTTCAGTGTTTTATTTAGAAATGCACTTAAAACTAGAAAATAATTTGTCGCTTAGCCTCAATAAATATATTCTTTCTCATGATGGAATCTCTCGAATAAAACGCTTGCCGTTTAATTTTGCCACCATTTATAATTTAAATGCAAGCCTTTTATTTGAGAGATTCCATCATGAGACCACTGTGATCAAAATTTTAGTCAATTTAGGCCGAAAATTTAGATAAAAACTTAAAAATGCCTGAAATCGTGTAGTACCGTTATAAAAAGGCTATACTAAAACGTAGACTTTTGTCCATAATTTTTGCTGGGGAAGTTTCAGTACCATTGGGAACCCCAAATGCCAAGTTACAGCCAATTCTGGCTAAAAATGAATCCTTAAAACACTTGAAATCGGGTGGTACCACTATATGGGGGCTATACCAAAACCTGGACCTATGTCAACAATTTTTGGTGGAGAAGTTTCTGTACCATTGGGGACTCCAAATGCCAAGCTACAGCCAATTCGGCCTAAAAATGAAGATAAAATCCTTAAAACACTTGAAATCGGGCCGTACCGCTATATGGAGGCTATACCAAACCCTGGACCTATGTCCACAATTATTGGGTTAAAAATGAAGATAAAATCCTTAAAACACTTGAAATCAGGTACCGCCATATGGGGGCTATACCGAAACCTGTATGTCCATAATTTTTTGAGAGGAAGTTTATGTACCAAGTGGGAATCCCATTACCAAGTTACAACCAATTCGGCCTAAAAATGAAGATAAAATCCTCATAATACTTCAAATCGGGTGGTACCGCTATAAGGGGGCTATACCAAAACCTCGACCTATGTTCACATTTTTTGGTGGTGAAACGCAAAAACGAAGAAAAAATCCTTAAAATACCTGAAATCGGGTGGTACCGCTATATGGGGGCTGTAGGAAAAAATTGGCCCATATTCATGTATTGTCATCCAAATCTGAAAAGTGTGCAAAGTTTCAGTCAGGTTGGTCAACTGCAACTGCTTTAAAAATGAGTTACTAGATTTGAACTAAATCGGGTGGTACCGAGATATCGTGGCTATAGGAAAAATTGGACCCATATTGTTTTCATATTCATGTATTGTCATCCACATCTGAAAAGTGTGCAAAGTTTCAGTTCGATTGGTCAACTGCAACTGTGTGGAACTAAACGGACACCAAAGCAAGTTAAATAAAACACTTTAAAAAAAATTACAAACAATTTTTATTTTGTCCATTTGTGTAAAAAAACTGTAATTCATATTGGAAACGGTATGGAAACACATGTTTACCCATGTAATTTCAATAAATTTAAAAAAAGTGTTAAACGGACCCAACGGTACGGGTACAAAAGTATTTGTGGACTGAAGGAGGAGACTCTCGGGCATCTTTCTGTGAAAACAGAACATTGTTCTATGTTGTTCCACAAAAGTTCTAATCTACTAAATTTGCTGTTTCATAAAATTTAGCTGACAATATTTTGTTATAGTAATTTCTAGTTATTTGTGTTCAAATACAAAAGATGCCGACTACTGGTACATGCCGGACTTAGGAGCACTTACCCTAATTACTTTAAATTGTGTCATGTCAAAATTGACCTTCATTTATGCATTTGTTTCTCTTTTTAATTTCAGATTGATTTGATGATAAACGATACCAAAATGCATAATTCCAATAATAACAACAATAATACAGCAAATACACTTAACAACAATAATAATTTGAAAAACTGTTATTATTACAATAATAATAACAACAACAGCAACGTAAATACAAATCTTAATCAAAATGCCTTAGCCAATAATAACACGATGCTGCAACAACAGCAGCATCCAATGTTGCATCATCAACAGCAACAACAACAACAGCATTTGCGTGTTAGTAATTGGGTGCAAGATACAACACGCACACAAAATCAATGCCAACAGCAGCAATTATTGCAACAACAACAATATATGCAGCAACAGCAACAACAATTTCATAATTATGCTCAACAACAACACACCCCACCTCTGGTTTCTCCAACAGCCACAACAACGACGATCTCTGCTTTACCTTCGATGAATTTCTATGCCAATCATCATCAAGCTCAACAGTCACAACAACAACACCACCAGCAACAACAACAGCCATCACCACATCTACATCAGCAGCATCAACAACATAGATTGCCATGTAGCATGCAGCAGCAACAACAACAACAGAATTTAAAAGCAATGCATCCCCAACAAACACTACCACAACAACAACAACAACACCAACAAATTTTAACACCCGCCCATTCACCGGTTAATCCAACCACAATTCGTCAACCACCTCTACAACAGCATCCCCGTCTACAACAACAGCAAGTCCAACAACTGCAACAACATTTAACTCAAATGCAGCAGCAGCAACAACAGCAGCATCTTTTAACGCAACATCAGAGAAGGGTAAGTGTTTTTTTTTTTGTAAATTGTTAATTATCTTTTGTATTTCTCTTAAAAATATTCGCTTTCCACGAATCATCATGAAAATAATTAGGAATTATCAAAAGGAAAATTAAAAAAGTTTTACATTGTTATTGTAGTTGTGTTAAAGAGAGAATTAGAGGAACTAATTTTCGTCAAAAACCTGAAAATTTCCCTATATTTTGTTCTCGAATTACTTAATATAAGTTTCTAATTGAAAATATTTACTTGACAAACTGTATATGCGCGAATGTACATATTTATCAACATTGTATACCGTTGTCGAATCGTATCATCGCTGTTGTCGTCTTCGTTGATCACCACCATGCTCTTCGTGTGTTTTTATTGGTTCTCCTATGTGGCGTTTTTTTAAATTTTTCATGTTCTTTTCGCTGTCTTTTCTGATTTGTTGCATTTTGTTGCTGTTCGTTCACGTCTCAATTGTGAAGGAGGTGGAGTCTTCCAATGAATTTGCATCCAAAGAACGACAACAACAACAACACACACATCATCACACTACCTATTTACCATACACACTCATCATTTTGCATTTGTTTTGTTTAGGCTTTGATGATGTCGCTTACCATCTCTCATTGGTGGTGATCTTGCAAGGCTTCCTATAAGGTTGACTTCATGTCCTGAAGCTAATTATACACTCAGCTTTATGAATAAAGAGGTTAATATGGCATGAGTATGTAATACTATGGAAACGATTTAGCCTTTACCGATAAACCGAGCATATGTTTTTGTGGAATCATTAGGACCCTAATAATCTTGTCTTGTGTATAATAATCCCACTAAAACATATGAATATCGGATCATCCGTATTTGAGCTACAGTGGGCACCGCATTCAAAAATGTCATTTCGAGAAAACATGGTTTAAAACTTCAATATTACATACATACATACATACATACATACATCTCACAATGAATTTTTCCTTTCTAACGCTCATATCTCAGCCAATTTTTGTCCGATCGAGTTGAAATTTGTTGCAATTTATTAAATTTATTCTACTCTACTATTATTTTAAAATGGGATAACAACAGATTTTTCGATTTTGTAAAATTTGACATAACCCCTTAATCCAAAAGTATATACTTTTTGTCGACAAGTTTATACACCCAAAAAAGTTCACAAAATCTTAAAACCCCCTAATACATAATTATAGGGGAAAGGATTTTGGTTGCATGGACGGTATTCGATTCTATATTGTCCATAGATGAACGATTTTCTCAGACTGATACTTTTTTAATTGTTTTCAGTAGAAACAACAACTCAAAATTCACATGAATCGAAATTTCTACTTTCTCAGAAAACCACAGAAATATTGCACTTTTAAATTGTATTCATTGATCTTTGTTTTTTTTATACCCTCCACCATAGGATGGGGGTATATTAAGTTTGTCACTACGTTTGTAACTACTCGAAATAATCATTGTAGACCCCACAAAGTATATATATTCTTGATCAGCGTGCAATTCTACATCGATATAGCCATGTCCGTCAGTCTGTCCGTCTGCGGAAATCACTCTAGCGTCCGAACGGATTGACGTAGGTTGATGAAATTTTGGGAAAATATATGTTATATTTACGTAGGACTTTTGGTATTGAAAGCGGGCTATGTAGGTCCACGCTTTCGTATAGCCCCCATACAAAATGACGCGTGACGCGTCGTCGTTTTAAGGAATTTTTAAGATATTTGGCCCATTTTACCACCGAATTGGTTGTAATTTGGTACTTTGTGTCTCCAGAGGCCAACAAAATAGTCCTACCAAAGTTGGGTTATATAGGTCCACGTTTTGGTATAGCCCCCATATAAAGTACGCATCATTTTAATATATTTTGAATGTTTTAAACCCATTTGACCAAAGAATCGGTTGTAACTTTGTATTTTGTGTCTTCAGAGGCCAGAAAACATTCCTACCAAAGTTGGGTTATATAGGTCCACGTTTTGGTATAGCCTCCACATAAGGCCCCTTATAAAGTACGCGTCATTTTAATATATTTTGAATGTTTTAGACCCATTTGACCAAAGAATCGGTTGTAACTTTGTATTTTGTGTTTCCAGAGGCTAAGAAACATTTCTACCATAAAATGTTTATATAGGTCCACGTGTTGATATAGTCCCCATAATACAATATCTCCCGATTTTCGATATTTTGAACGCTTAAGCCTCATTATCACACCGAGATGGCTGAAATTTGGTATTTAGTCTTCTTTGGCGTATAAAACTTTCCCCCAGAAATTTGTAGGTATAGGTCCACGCCATCATATAGCCCCCATAGAACGGTACCTTCCGAATTTCGGTATTTTGAAGGTTGTGGCCACATTAATCCACCGAAATGGCTGAAATTTATTGTGGAGGGTATAAAAAGTTTGGCCCAACCGAACTTAACGCTTTTCTTACTTGTTTATGTTATTAGAAGACCCCGGTCCGCGTTGATGGCCCGTCGTAATGAGTTTTAATGACAACTTTTAATCGACTTTATGCTTGACAATTCAAAAGTAGTTCTTCGATCCACTGTCATACCGAGGGGGATTTTAAATTTACCAACACATTTTGTCTGTAACCTTTCTTTTCTCTTACGGACTTTGTCGGATTTTTTTTGCCCATTGATGCTGTTTAGGATTTATTATCGTCCATGTCCCCTGTCTTTATCCTAAAGCGATCTAATTACACTGTGCCACAAATTGGAACTCAAGGTCTGTGCGGTGGGAAATTCCTCTTGGAGATGAAAGCCCTTAGTGGGTATATTAAGAACCCAAAAGGAAATTTTCCCCATACGTCAAGTTTCTGAGATATCGCGCGATGATTTTTTTTTGAATTTTCGCCTATGATGTTTGAGAAAATAGCTTTATATCTCTGTTTGCCGTTATTGTAGCTTGGTTTTTAGATTACATGTCTTCAGTCAAATCGAATGGCGAATCTTTTTGTAGAACATTTCATTCTTCTAACCTAATTCCTTTCATGTCCTTTTCGTCCTTTCTTTCTTAAACTATAGTAAAAGTACCACAAGATGAGATTTTACAGCATCCAAATATTCCACAAAACTGTTGCTCAGAGAATTTTAGGTACGGTTCTCATTGACAACTAATCGATATTGTCACGTTTTCATTGTCCTTTTTTACATTTACCCGGTTTTTGTTCAGAAAAAACATATGTTTAGTTTTTCTGTATATTGGTTATTTGTTATGTATTGGTAGGTAGACATACCCATTGGTTATCGCTTATATTGACATCTGGGATGTATCTGAAATATTTGCCATATATAGCTCCCGATATGCTGAGCGCGTTAATGACAAATTTTCTTGGAGAATAGATCCGGTTATATAAAATTTGGACCGGATATAGCGATATAAAACCCGGATTTTGTACCCATTTTAAGTAACCGATTAAGCTTATATGTACACCATTAGAAAGCTAATAAGATTGCCAATCAGGGAAAATACATTTTTTGACATCATCTTGAACGGTTTTTAAGGAAAAATATCACTGCGCGTAAATATGAAGATCAAAGCTTGGTGGGCGAAATATTCTTTTTGCCGATGAAAGTCGATGAAGTTAATATTATGAACCCGGAACGACAGTTATGCCGTAGGTTAACCTTCTGAGTTTTTGCTGCAAATTTGATGGAAATCGGTTTAAAAAAAAAGGCGTGGTCGGGTTGTAGATTAATCCGTACATTTTTAAACCGATGCGTGCGTAGTTTTTGCAAATATAGCGTTTTTATACCATACACCACCTTGTGGTAAGGGGTGTTATGTGTTTGTGCATTAGTTTGTAACATGCAAAAGGAAACGAGATAGACCCATAGTTCATTTTGGGGATACACAAAGAATCACTTTCTGAGTCGATTTACGCATGTCCGTCTGTCTGTTCGTCTGACCGTCTGTCCATCTGTCCATGTATTTTTGTAAACAAAGTACAGGTCGCATTTATTGTCCGATTCGCATGAAAATTGGGGAAGATAGTTTTTTTTTTTTTTGCCAAAGGACGAACGCTATTTATTTTGATAAAAATCGGTTTAGATTTGGATATAGACCCCATATATATCTTCGCTTGATTTAAGGAATTTGGTGCACGAAACACGCTATGTATGTCCGATTTCAATTAAATTTGGAATGTGCGACGGCATTTAGTCTAGAAATAACTGTGCCAAATTATATAGAAATCGGTTTAAATTTGGCTATAGCTCCCATATATATTTTCGATCGATTTGAGGTATTTGATGCACGAAACACGATATATATGTACGATTTCAATAAAATTTGGAATGTTTGCCGGGATTTGGCCTAGAAATAACTGTGTCAAATTATATAGAAATCGGTTTAAATTTGGCTATAGCTCCCATATATATTTTCGATCGATTTGAGGTATTTGATGCACGAAACACGATATATATGTCCAATTTTGAAGAAATTTGTACTATGTGACGGAATTTGGTCTACAAATAAATGTGAAAAATTATATCAATATCTGTTCTGATTTGGATTTAGCTCCCATATATATTTTACATATTCACAGTGGCGTGGGGTATTATATAGTCGGCCCCGCCCGACTTTAATCCTTTCCTTACTGGTTTAAATATCACATAGGAGAGGTACCCCGCCCCCTCACGAATTCAATAAAATATGTTGCCTGTTTTCGGGTGCCATCCCTGTACATTCCTTGACAATTTTAGTAAAATCGGTTCAGTAGTTTTTGCAGAAAAAACTTAAATTGAAAAGAGTTTGTTTTCGTGGTAAAATTTTCTTTCCATAAAAACCTAAGTTGGGTTATGACGGCATTTGGTTGTTATTCATAAATACATGATTGTGATGTACCCCGCCCCTTCGTTATTCAATAGAATATGTAACCTATTTTCGTTGAAAAATCCTGCATATTGAGTGAAAATTTCAAGAAAATCTGTTCAGTAGTTTTGTAGATGTAACATATTTTAAAAAGTGGGCGTGGTCAAGTATTTGGGTCCTAAAAGGTAGGTAAGGACGAGACACAACCAAAATTGTCTGGCAAATTAATTTCGAAACCGATACATTCGTGATTATTGCAAATATAGCATTTTCAAAGAAATGGGGTATAGGGGAAGTATCCCGCCCCTTCCGAAATTCAACAAAATATCTAGTCAATTTTCACCGGGGGCCACATCTGTAAATTCCATGACAATTTCAGGAAAATCAGTTCAGTAGTTTTTGTAGAAAATATTGAAATTGAAAAAAGTGTGCGTAAAAGTGGGTGTGGTTTTCTTTGTATGAAAATGGGTGTTGATGAACATTAAAAAACAATATCCAAATAGGTCCAGCCGTTCTCAACTGATGCCATTACCATCGAACGACATTTGATTTTTATTTATATACATTAGTTTTTCGGTATGTTATAGTATATTAAATGTTGCGGATTTAAATTCCCATAAAGGAGGTTACTGCGGCAAAAGGTTTAATATAAACAGGCTACAACTAATCTGTCGACCCCATTTATGTTATTAACTTCTATCTTTTTATCCCTAAAATGTTTCTTTGAAATCGCAATGGGTAAGGAAGTAGTGCGTATGAGTAACACGGATTGTATAATTATTAATACCACAGGTGCACCGAATGTTTAAAATAAACACCTTGATTTTTATTAATATTTGAGGAAGTATCAATAAAAACATTTTTACAGTGTTTAATTTAACTTGCTTTGGTCCGTTTAGTTCAAATTTGGTAACTCATTTTTATTATACCCTCAGCATTTATGCTAACGAGGGTATATACACTTTCATACGGGCAAAATGTGCCTTATCAAAATAATGGTTTTAGATCCCAAGTATGTTCGGAAGAAATCCGTTTCAGACAATTTGGAGCCGATTTAGCAATGTCCGTCTGTCTGTCTGGCTGGCTGGAACGCACGATAACTATCTCTCAAAAATGTTCGGAAAAATTGTGCGTACTATAACTCCTGAAAGGAGTAACCGATTTTGTCCATACTTTGCACATCGTTAAATTTCTGCCAGACATAAATGAGGTTTTTATATGGACTCTATCGATCCACTCCTTCGGGTACCTCCCACACTAAATTTCGGATAACTTCAGTTGAAGACCTGCTCTCGAATCGCTTTGATTTTTGTTATATCAACTTGTATTCGCTGCCTCCATTACGACAGTACAAGTTCTTCAGGGGCAAGTTCATATTTCCTGAGAAAATGTCCGAAAGCCGTAGAGATTCATGTGTCGTTACTCCGGACGAATCAGCTGATTCGATCCAAGATGTGGCATCCGTAACATTTTGTCCATGTTTTTTTAAGTTCTGTTTATAGTCTGTTCGAAGATCCTTTCAAAATTTATACCGATGCTTCTCCATGTGGTCCTATTTACAGAGATATATTTTTCGTTCAAAATACGTCCAAAAAAGGCCACAAAATCTGAAAACCTCTAATACATAATTATCGGGGAAAAGGATATTGGTTGTGTTACCGGTATTCGATTCAATATTATCTATAGATGAAAGTTCCAGTTCACAGAAGCTGAGGGTAAATCTCTGTCGGCAAAGCCGACTGACACTTTTTTACTTGTTATTATTAAAATTAAAAAGATACTACAATCAAACAATTTAGTTTTGATCATAAATGTGTATGTCCGTAGCAGCAGCTTGGCGTTTCTTTGATTGCATCCACTTGTTTGCTCAAAAAATTAATGAAGCATCGTGTGAGTTCTAGTATTCGTGAATTACAACATGTTATGGTAATGTAAACGATTTAATCAATGTCGCTTTTTGTAGCTGGGAAAAATTGTTGTTTTTTCTTTGTTTGTAATTTCCTTGCAGTCATTATTCACATTGGACAGAAACATGTGCATCTGTTTTTCTAGACATTAAATTTGCACATATCGAGAAATCTTAAAAATTTATAAAATAAAAGAAATATTTTAAGGATTAAAGAAATACCTACATACATACAAACATATGTGCAATGTGAACACAAAACCATAATTTGTCATGTGTTCATCAAACAAATATCCGACATAGCTACAACTGGGATTTCTGTTCAGATTTCTTTAGTGGGACACTCTGTTGTGCCCTCATCAAAGAAATATGTATTCCTCCTAATGAACAGAAAGATGTCAGATTTTTGTTGAAATGTGACAGCATTAGAATTTTTGCCAAACGATTTCAAAACAATAAATTTCTTCGGTGATGAAGCGAAAACAATTTTTTTATTAGCAGCCAAGGATTAACGCAACACCATTGGATGGCTAAAAAATAAATTACCTCCAATAATAAATAAAAAATCCATTTGTTTTTTTTATTTTTTTTTCTTTTGGTGTGTTGAAGAAAATCGGTGACTAAGTGTGACAACATAATGTGGGCCATTATGGATGAGATTCAACCAGATGTTAATAAATTGTCACAGCAATTTTCAATGTGTATGATGACTTTTGTCGTATTGAAATGTGGATCTAGAATATTGTGAAACAAATTATATCTATGTTGATTCGGAGATATGTATATTGAATTAGATGTAGGGCTTTAAATATTTTTTTTATTTATATTAAGGTGGGTAAACATAGGAATCTGTTAGGTAGCTGTGGAGAGTCCTCATTCTACACTATCTTATTGTGAGTATATGAGAAACATCATGATGGTTATCGGCAGATATGGTCTGCACAAAAAAAAAAACAAGTGAGCAAAGGCTATAGTCGGGACGGGGCCGACCATGTGATACCATATACCACTACCCCTGTGCATAAGCTTTTCACTGGTAAACATTTCTTTTAGGGAATATAAACCGACTACCACCAAACATCATATGCCTCTTTATCTCTGGGACCCCCATAAGCAACCAAAATTTCGTGACCATCCGATCAAAATTACGACCTGTAACGTGATTGCAAAAAAAGGAAGAATTGGATACATTACTGACTGTTGTGGTATCTCCCTTGTTTGACCACCTTCACCAACTTACTTTACACCAATGTAAAGGTAATATTTTCTTCTTCCATCGACAGGCTTTGCCGTTGGAATACCTCTACTAGAAGCCGACATATTCACAAAGAATTAAAGTTTGTCTCCACATGAGTTTTTCTCCATTCCGACCCCTAAATATTATCTGACTATCACCAAAAGCAATAGGTTTTTTCATCTGTGGGGCCCCATCTAGCCCCAAAATTTCGTGACTATCCGATCAAAATTCCAACATGTAGCGTGATTACAAAAAAATGGAAACTTTGGATATATTACTGCCTTTTGCGATATATCGGTTGTTTGCTCACTTACGCCAACATACTTTGCGTCAATATAAAGGAGACCTTTTTCTTCTTTCATTGGCGGGCTTTCCTTTTGGAATATGTACTCCTACCAGAAGCGGAGATATTCGCATACGAAAAAAACGTTGACGTTTCTCCACATAAGCTATTTGCTTATTCCGACTCCTGAATATTATCCGACTACCACCAAACTTAATAGGCTTCTTCCTCTGAGGGGACCGCATCAACTCCCAAAAAACGTGACGATCCGATCAAAATTGCGACCTGTAGAGTGATTACAAAAAAATCGGCAAATGGGATGCATTACCGACTATTGCGATATCTCTGTTGTTTGACCGCCTACGACAACCTAATTTACATCGCTGCAAAGGTGATATTTTCTACTTTCATCAGCAGGTTTTGCTTTTGATATACCCCGCACAAAAGCGGAGATATTCGCTTTGAAATAAAATGTTAACTTTTGCTCCAAATAACTTTTTGCCTATTCCGACCCCTGAATATTATCCGACCATCACCAAAATCAATAGGCTTTTTCCCCTCCGGGACCTTCATCAACACCCAAAATTTGGTGACGATCGGACTAAAATTGCGACCTATAGCGTGATTACAAAAAAATTGAAAAATGGGATGTATTACCGACTATTGCGATATCTCCGTTATTTGGCCACCTACGCCAGCCTACTTTGCATCATTGTAAAGGTGGGATTTTCTACTTTCAGTCAGACTTTGCTTTTGGAAAGTCGCCAACCTATGCTGTGATATTCGTCATTATATCTTAAATCGCAAAAATTAAAAGATGTGTTCTATTAGCGGTTATTGCAATCTCTTCGTTGTTTGACCTCCTACGACAACCTACGTTACATCGTTGCAAAGGCGATATTTTCTTCTTTCATTAGCAGGTTTTGCTTTTGATATACCCGTTATAGAAGCTGAGATATTTGCTTTGGAAAAAACGTTGACTTTTTCTCCAAATAAGTTTTTTGCCCATTCCGACCCCTAAATATTATCAGATCATCGGTTATTGCAATCTCTTCGTTGTTTGACCTCCTACGACAACCTACGTTACATCGTTGCAAAGGCGATATTTTCTTCTTTCATTAGCAGGTTTTGCTTTTGATATACCCGTTATAGAAGCTGAGATATTTGCTTTGGAAAAAACGTTGACTTTTTCTCCAAATAAGTTTTTTGCCCATTCCGACCCCTAAATATTATCAGATCATCACCAAAATCAATAGGCAAAATTTGGTGACGATCCGATCAAAATGGCGACCTGTAGCGTGATTACAAGGATTAGATGGACAGACGGACGGACACACATAGCCCAATCGACTCAGCTCGTCCAGACAATCATTTTGGTATATATAAGTATGGGTCTACGACCATTATTTCGATGCGTTACAAACTTTTTGGGCAAAACCAACTTATAATACCCTCCCCACATAGTGGTGTAGGGTATAAACATACAAAACATGTGAGCCAAGACTATAGTCGGGTCGGGGCCGACTATGTGATACCCTACACCAGTACCCCTATGCATAAGCTTGAGACTGTTAAAATTGGGATAGCTTAGCGCCTTTGCTCTGAATGTCTTCATTAATACAGGTCAATTTTGTTGAAACGCATTTAAGTGCATCGTCAGTACAACTCAAATAAAAAATGGTAAAGTGTGATGTACGCCAACCATCAGTAGGCTTCTTTTTCTGTGAGACCCCCATCAAATCCAAAATTTCGTGAGGATCCGATCAAAATTCCGACCTGTACTGTGATTGCACAAAAAATGGAAAAAGGGATGCATTACCGACTATTGCGATATCTCTGTTGTTTGACCACCTATGACAACCTACTTCACATCGTTGTAAAGGTGATATTTTCTACTTTCATTGCCAGGTTTTGCTTTCGATATACCTCCTACAGAAGAGAGATATTCGCTTTTAAATAAATCGTTGGCCTTTTCTCCAAATAAGTTTTTTTCACATTCCGAACCCTGAATAATCTCCGACCAATACCAAAATCAACAGCTTTTTTCCTCTGTGGAACCCTCATTAAAACCCAAAATTTCGTGACGATCCAATCAAGATTGCGACATGTATCGTGATTACAAAAAAATTAAAAATTGGGATGTATTACCGACTATTGCGATATCTCCGTTATTTGGCCAACTACGCCAACCTGCTTTACGTCATTGTAAAGATGGAATTTTCTACTTTCATAGTAACTTTGTTTTTGGAAGGTCCCCAACCAAATCTGTGATATTCGTCATTATTATTAAAATCGCTTAATCGTTAGATCGTTGCAAAGGTGATATTTTCTACTTTTATTAGCATTACCCCATATAGAAGCGGAGATATTTGGCTAAGTTATAGTGGTTTAAGTCGGAAAAACCCCACAAAAGAACTATAACTGAATTTCTCATAATTTTCAAAAATATAATATTTTTTTGTTTTGTTCAATAATTATTTTCAAAATTATGAGAAATTCAGTTATAGTTCTTTTGTGGGGTTTTTCAGACTTAAACCACTATAACTTAGCCATTTGTCCATGGAACCCAACACGATATAATTTTGCATCAAAGCGCTTTTCGAAAAGTTTACACCTTCTCAAGGCCAAAACTGCCTGAAGGAGCGTTCCAATGCTTTCGCGATGTATTAGAGAGTTCTTAATTACTGTATTGGCTACAATTTGTATTTGTGTGGGATCGAAAATCTCAATGGTTTGGCTGTTATATGCCAAAATATCCAAAAAACGTCAATAAAAAACTTAAAGTCAAAATCGGGAGGCTCGATTTTCCCGGTAGATATATGGTCCAGTGGACTTTTTTGCTCAGTTCAATCCCAGGAATCAGAAACGCGAAGGGCTCATTAAGGTTTTTTTCCTTCCACACAAATCGCCCCACCCTAATGTATGGGTATACGACTATTATTTCGATGCGTTGCAAACTTTTTGGCCAAAACCAACTTATAATACCCTCCCCACATAGTGGTGTAGGGTATAAATACAACAAGTAAGAAAAGCGTTAAGTTCGGCCGGGCCGAACGTTTTATACCCTCCACCACAAATTTCAGCCATTTCGGTGAATTAATGTGACCACATGGGGACTATATGATGGCGTGGACCTATACCTAAAAATTTCTGGGGGAAAGTTTTATAAGCCTGAAGAAGACTAAATACCAAATGTCAGCCATCTCGGTGTGATAATGAGGCTAAAACCTTCAAAATATCGAAAATCGGGAGATATCGTATTATGGGGGCTATATCAACACGTGGACCTACAGTGGTGTGAAAAATAATAAGGACACTTCAATCCATAACCAAGATTACATTGAAAACTGACTAAAAAAGTGAAAATTACATTAGTTTATAAAATTTATTGTTTTCTTAAAATGTTAAGAAAAGCATTATAAAAATATTTTGATTGCTTGTGACCATATTTTATTTATCATTTATATTTTATGCGAATTGTCGTAGTTTGGTGTGTGAAAAATAATAAGGACACTTCATGACATATTTTAATAAGGACCAAACTTGAAAGAAATTAATGCAGGTTTTTACTAAAGAATGGTAGATAAAGTGTTTCAGTGTCATTAATACTTTGTAGACGATCCTTTGTTTTCTTAAAGGGAAGCGCATCGTCAGGGCATCGAGTCGACCAAATTTTGGCACTTCTCTACTGGTATCGCGTCCTACGCAACCTGTATAAGTTGCCAAAGGTCGCCATAATTTGATGGACACTTTCCCCTGCTTGATTTTTTAACTTCATTCCACAACATTTTTCAATCGGGTTCAAATCAAGGGATTGTATGGGCCATTATAACAACTTAACTAAATTATCGTGGAACACCTTTTTTATTTTGCCGTCATTTTTGGGTCATTAACCTTGCGGAAGACTCATTTGAGAGGCCACCCCCTTCAGCATACGGAAGAATTATATTTTTCAAAATTTCAATGTAATCTGGTGATTTTAAAAGCACTTTGAATACCGTATAGAGACCCCACAGCATAGTAAGAAAATGACCCCGACACCATGCTGTTACCTCTGCCATATTTAGCCGCCATCAGAGTATATTTTGGGCTATATTATTGATTTTTAGGTCTTCAACCCTGATAAACTCCTCTATCGGAACAAAAAAATATATTTGGTTTCATCAGACCAAAGAATGGTACGCAATTTTTCTTAGGCCAAGCGATGTGATTTCTAGCAAACTGTATTATTTGCTGAATATTTTTATACCCTACACCACTACGCGGGAAGTGTATAATTTTTTGATTAAAATGATACTTTTCTGGCACTGTGAGCTCTAATGTGGCCACCACAGAGGGTTTTAGGACTTGTTGATGCGTCAAAATTAATATTTAAGTAGTTTTTCATTTGTAAAGATGTGGTAAAAGGATCTTTTTTTAATCATCGAATAACGCATTTATTATTACAGGAGCAACTTTTGGATTTCTGCTACGACTTTTATCTTTGAAGTTCACTTAGCTGCATCCTCCACCATTGTTTTTAAAGATTCTAAGCTTTTTCTGTAATTTTTCTGTATGAATTTCTTTTTTACGTAAACATTTAATGATTTCTCGAGTAGCGTGATAACAATGCGTATTTTTACCCATATTTGCAAAGAAAAACTAAAAAATACCGGTAGATTTAGCATTTAATGAATAGAAATTAATTAATTTTAAACTTTTACTTACAGGAAAGAATCACAAAAAATAATATCAACTTATTTTTACTAAAACGAAAAACTGTCCTTATTATTTTTCACAGCAGAAATCACGGATTTTACGAAAAATATTTGTTTTGTATAAAAACTAAACAGAAAGAAACCAAAATCGTAACGGGATTTCTTATTGCAATACATGTACATTTTCAAAAACAAATTTCCATCGCAAATTCTTCCATTTTACACATTTTAGGAGCGACCAAAAGTTGTGAATGTCGCTGTCCTTATTATTTTTCACACCACTGTATATAAACATTTTATGGTAGAAATGTTTCTTAGCCTCTGGAAACACAAATCCAAAGTTACAACCGATTCTTTGGTCAAATGGGTCGGATATATTCAAAATATATTAAAATGACGCGTACTTCATAAGGGGCCTTATGTGGGGGCTATACCAAAACGTGGACCTATATAACCCAACTTTGGTAGGAATGTTTTCTGGCCTCTGAAGACACAAAGTACCAACTTACAACCAATTTCGAGGTCAAATGGGTATAATACGTTCAAAATACATATATTAAAATGACGGTTACTTTATATGGTGCCTTATATGGGGGCTATACCAAAACGTGGACCTATATAACCCAACTTTGGTAGGAACGTTTTTTGGCATCTGGAGACACAAAATACCAAATTACAACCAATTCTGTGGTCAAATGGGTCTAATACATTCAAAATATATTAAAATGACGCGTACTTTATATGGGGCCTTATATGGGGGCTATACCAAAACGTGGACCTATATAACCCAACTTTGGTAGGAATGTTTTTTGGCCTCTGGAGACACAAAGTACCAAATTACAACCAATTCGGTGTTAAAATGGGACAAATATCTTAAAAATTCCTTAAAACGACGACGCGTCATTTTGTATGGGGGCTATACGAAAGCGTGGACCTACATAGCCCGCTTTCAATACCAAAAGTCCTACGTACATATAATATATTTTCCCAAAGTTTCATCAACCTACGTCAATCCGTTCGGACGCTAGAGTGATTTCCACAGACGGACAGACGGACGGACATGGCTATATCGATGTAGAATTGCACGCTGATCAAGAATATATATACTTTGTGGGGTCTACAATGATTATTTCGAGTAGTTACAAACGTAGTGACAAACTTAATATACCCCCATCCTATGGTGGAGGGTATAAAAATACTCGATATCTCTGGAACCGTGTATACACTCAACACGGTATCGCGCTTTAGAAAAGTCGAATTCTGGTCCAATTTGAAATATTTTTTTTATATTTTTTGTTGTTTCATCAGCTATTTAATAAAAATAGAAGAACAAAAAAGAAAAGCTTGGTGCAATTTTCTTTGTTTAATATTTCAAATAATTTTTTTCTTGAATTTTTTTTGTATTAAACTACGACCAATTACAAAACTTTACTATATTTTCTTCTTATTATTTTTTTTTTTAATTTGTCCATACAATTTTTCCAGTTTTTACCAGTGTGAAACATTTGTTATTTTACCAAAAATAAAATAAATAAATACATTTCATGTGTTTTGTTGTTGTATTTAAGAATTTATATTAAACATATTAAAAACTTCTTAATTTTTCGATTTTGAAAATGAATCAGCAATTATTGTACCAGCTTTAGTGGGTATTACTGAATGAACTTTTTTTTGTGTCCGCGATAGGTTTAGCCATTGCATATTTTAAATTCAAATCCTCTTTCGTATTTAAATAATCATCTTCTGAAGAAACTATCACTCTAATATTTGGTGGATTATTCTGCGCATTCATATAATTCCCGAGCTGTAGTTATTTGATCATCAATTTAGTTAGTTTTTTGTCCGGCTGGTACAAATTTTCAAAATCGAAAATTTAAATTATTGACAAATTGACAAATTTTACCAAATAGAACTTAAAATTTCTGTAAGTAATCGTAGCTTAATACAAAAAAATTGCAAGAAAATCGAAGAATACAATTATTGTTGGCGGTGTTGTTGTACCCTCCTTTGTAAAAGTTAAATTTGGACAAAATATCAGGAGATCTAAAGTTTGGACCAAATTTGTTCAAGAGATGTCGTGCATACCATTTAAGTGGCATTTTTAAATATTCGGGGGAAGTACCGGAAGTTGTCGACCGGTATTGCCTATCTTACAACAGAGACTATGACAGAATATGACGAAGGCAAAATTTTGGACCAAGTTGCTTCCAACAAAAGCATATTGGTTGGGTGTGTGGGACTTCGCTAGAATTCACTTTTTCAATACAAACTCCTTAGGTCACGTTAGCTCGATTAATTCAATTAATTCGAATTCTAAAGTACCCGCAGAAGTACAATATTCGAACCTGATCTATATCTGGTAGATATATTAGGATGTGTAAAGTATGGACCGTGACCGATTTTGGTCCCTTCAAGAGTTATCGTGCGAACAATTTTTCCGAACATTTTTGAACTTTTGTGAGTGAGATACCTAAAGGAGTGGACCGATATGGCTTATCTTCAAACTTAAACTATGCTTGGACAAAATGTTACCAAGGCCAAAATTTGGACCAAATCGGTTGATCAGTTCAAGCTCTCCAGCCACCACATATAGTGCCATTGGGGTTTTTATATATTTCGGACTGTTTTCTCAAGAAATATGGACGTGGACATGAAAAAAAATGTTACCGTCGAAACGGAGGCGGTGAATGCAAGTTGCTTCGACAAAACTCAAAATGATTCGAGAGCAGGCCCTAAAGTGAACTTATCCGAACATTTTTGTGGGAGGTAACCGAAGTAGTGGACAGATATATTCCATATTCGATCTTGATATATACCTGGTAGATATATTTGGATGTGTAAAGTATGGGCCAAATCGGTCACTCCGTTCAAGAATTATCGTGCGCACAATTTTTCCGAACATTTTTGAATTTTTGTGGGGGAGATACCTGAAGGAGTGGACCAATATGGCTTATCTTCGAACTTAATAAAACGGATTTTGTCCAAACGTACTTGGGGTGTAAAACGATTTCGATGGGGCACATTTTGCCCGTATGAAAGTGTATATACCTTCGTTAGCATAAATGCTGAGGGTATAAAACAGGACAGATTCTTCAGTACGATCAGTAATATCACTCCCGCCGATATGCTCTTTATTCCTTTGCTTCAGCTGAGTCGTTTTCACGGTAACACCCGAGCAAATACTGCAACTAGAGCAACCTTTTGTGTTGCTGTACTGGAAGAATCTTTGTTCTAAATGTAGATGGTCCACTGGCATGAAGATCTACCTGTGGCAATTCGAGGGCTACATTCTGGCAGGTTTGAATATAATGGCGCTGCGTAGCTTATCACAAATCGACTTATCGCGTTAAATGTGGTCAAGAAAGTTTCTTTATCTGCACCACAATTGTACTCAGTTGTGGCATGCGCGAACGACGCAAACATACTGCCGAATGTGACCTCTAGAACCATGTGGTAGTTAGTGGTCAGAATTAAGTTACCTTCGACCAGGACATTCAGTTCTCTGATCATTAGACAGCGGAATACAATGCAAGTGCATATATAGTTAGGATGGTCGTAGAGAAAATCTGATAAGACAGAAACTCGTTTTATCACAAAATAAAACGAATTAGGAACAGACATTTTTGCATATCGTGCATATGTTGACATATTTGCATAAAATGAGCATATGCAAAAATATATACAAGGATTTGTGATCTAAAATGCCACCGAAATCGCTGAAATGTGGTATTAAGTCTTCATTGGGGGTATAAAACTTTCCACCAGAAATTTGTCGGCATAGGTCCACATCTTCATATAGCCCCCATAGAATCGTAACTCCCGATTTTCGGTATTTTGAAAGTTGTAGCCTCAATATCCCAACTTTCCACCTGAAATTTGTCAGTATAGGTCCACGTCTTCATATAGCCCCCATAGAATCGTAACTCCCGATTTTCGGTATTTTGAAGGTTGTGGCCTCAATATCCTGCCGAAATGGCTGAAATTTGGTATTAAGTCTTCCTTGGAGGTATAAAACTTTCCACCAGAAATTTGTCGGCATAGGTCCACATCTTCATATAGCCCCCATAGAACGGTACCTCCGGATTTCTGGTATTTAGAAGGTTGTGGCCTCAATACCCCTCCGAAATGGGTGAAATTTGGTATAAAGTCTTCTCTAGGTGATATAAAACTTTCCACCTGAAATTTGTCGGTTTAGGTTCAGGCCTTCATATAGTGGTTATACATTTAATTACAGAAAAATTTTACATACAAACATGTTTGTAACTATTATTGAAATATTTGTTGCATAAGAAAATATGTAAATTGCATAAATTTTGCATATGCAAAAATTTATGCATTTTGCATATGTCTTATGTTTCGATTGCAATCGAAATTGGTATTCAGTTTTCCACAAAGGGTATTAAGCAAGGCACTCGTCGCCTAAATCGTACAATTATCCGTCTATGTAGTGATATCGATTCCGTCTGAAGGGGTGGAATACAGTAATGGTAGAGCCCCAGGAATATCACTCACGATTTTGTTCCTCAAGTGGGCTCAAGAGTGCTTCTTAATATCAAAGGCTTTTGATACATCGAGCGCCAGTAACACTGTCCTATCGTACGACTTGCTCTGGTTGACTCAACATGTGTGGAAATAGCTTCCTGATGTTTTGCTTACGGAACCCATGCTGATGATCGGCGACTGAATAGCAGTTTCTGTTATTTTCAATCAGCGGGAACACAGTCCGGCAAATGAATCGCATATATATTTCGCTTTTATCGCCTGTAACAAAGACTTTTGAAGCTTAATTCCTCTCCATAGTCACAAATATCTACCGAGCTGCCGGTCATCAGCATGGGATCCGTAAGTAGCACAGCACGATAATAGTGCTGGCTAGCGCCAGGTTTAGAACTTTGGTGAGATACTCCCGGCTCATTCAGCTGTGTCAACATTACCATGGAGATGATGACCAATGCTTGGGATGATCTAGCATTCCTGATGGCATTCGCAACATAATACATTGTAAATTGTGGAGGTTCCTCCTCGGCAGGAAGAGATCTAATACTCTTCTCGTCGCCCTGCCACACCCGGTGTGCTCGACAAACTGTCGAATCAAATGGCTCACGAACCTCTTCGCTATCGTCGCCAAACGTGATTAAGATCCTATCTTCTTTGGGCAACTAACAGTTACCCACAGTTCAGTTATTCCGGCTCCTATGTTGAGACACTTCGGATGATTTAGCCACTTGTTGAACTTATGTTCACCGTCCAACCTGTTAACTTCCTGTGTCAGCCCCCTTACTTTGGGTCACTGCGGTTGGCTCATTGAAGTTCATAGCGCCCATTTAATAATTCCGCCGTCTCACTTGGGTATTCCACCTGCAGGTATATAGCGAGCTGCTGCAGGAGTGAGAACGTCTCGGAACGTCCCTTCTGCTACGCGAACATCAAAAGATTTCTGAAGCGGTGATTTGTGAACTCTCTGAAACTTAGCTTTACATGATCAAAGTGCGGCCTGTAGGAGTAATGCCAGGTCAGGCAATATGCGCTTGCTGAGAGCAAGTGAGCGAAAACTTCAATTTAAAATGCATTGAAATGTATGCTCACTTGCTCTCACCAAGCGCACATTGCCTGACCTGGGAGTAATGAAATCGGGCGGTCTGCTGATGGAGGCAATTTTGACCATCTACCCCTAAGAGAAACGACGGGTTGCCATGTGACGTCATTTATTAGACAAGGTGACACGATGGTTATTTCTGGCGAACTCTGACACTCTCCTCTATTTCTGATAGGGGCCTTCCAAGAGCTGGCTAATTTTGGGCCTATAATCTGGAGTACAGCTATTTTTGGCGGGATGTATTGGTTAAACAACTATAAACTATATAACTTTGTGATAAGATTAGTAAAGACTATCTGTAGGAAAAATCAAACCGTTCCGAGAAGAGCACTAAATAACGTAATGGTGAAAAAGTCAAACGTATGCGAATGTCAAGAACCGTATCTCGGGAAGTGCGGAGTCCCCCTTCGAACGTATATACTCGTATCGTTGTAATGAAGGTACCAATGACTATCTATGGTAAACATGTCAACTCAAACCGAGAGGTGTCCCTCAACGATATTTGCTTCACAAATTGATAAATTGTCAATCCGATGGGTGAATCAAAAGTCAATGTGGTTGAGTTTCCCGACATGACAGCTAATTAAAACTGAACTTATTAGAGTAGAATTCAATTATATATTATTGAATCCATCTGAAGAATGTTCTCACAAAATATGTTTCCAATTAAAAGTTTTGTTTCTTTTATTATTATTTATCCAAGAAAAAAACACACATATTAAAAATAGCCCAACCTCTATTTAATTTTGATTTTATTTTCATACGGACACTTTGAATTATGACTGCATTTTTTGTTTGTTTTGGAACTGACAACAACAAAGACAAACATTAAAAATTAACGAAAAAAAAAAATAAATCGAAACAAAATTAAATTAATGAATGTTTTTGTATTGTTTAACGACGTTGACATCAACTTTAACAACAACCAAAAAAGCAACAACATGGACAAACATGTTGTTGATGTTACCAAGCATTCGGCGGTGGTGGTGGGGAGGCAATAAAATGATGGTGTTGATGATTATTATTACGATGGAATGGAGTTAATAAAAAATTACACAGATTTCCCCTTGCGATAAAAACAAACAGCAGTGACACCATGGTAGTCCATTGTCCAGAACAGAGAAGAGACCAGACAGGCGGTGAGCCAGTCTGACGGTTGTTCAGACTTGTCTACAATTGAAGGAAAAAAACAGAACAGAAATTAAAAATATGAACAAATTCAGGGGATTGTATTTCAGCATTTGTACAAACATATTTCATATCATCACTCACAGAGACCACACCGACCAACCCACCAACCAACCAACCAGCCAACCATTGGGACAATTTAAACTCAACACCATGATGAAGTAGCCCACTAAAGAACACATTTAACAAAAACAATTTGGTTTTTTTTGTTTTGTTTATTATATCTGATACACTACTTAAAGCTCTGTTAATTTGTTATAAATTTACAAAAAAAAAAACGAGTAAAACAGATAATAAATATAAAAATGTGATATAAAATTTGCAAAAAGTAAAAAATGAACCCGAATGGACGAAGTGAAAGAACAGTTGTTATGCCTTTTGTTTTGTTTTTGTATTACATTCAACTATATCAACCGGGAGGGTTATTGGTGTGGCTGCTGGTCAATCCCCACAACTCAGGCCATAACAAACCAGCCTCAATTAAAAATCACAAGCCAAAAGTTCATGGACATTTAATTTTATTTTAGGGTAGAATCGAAGTGATTTACTCTTTCACACAAACAGACACACACACACACTCGCACACACAGCGCATTCTGATTGTCCATTTTAATGGCGTTGTTATCTCCATAAAACTGTGATTTTTTGTAATATTTTTTCCATAACATTTATTTTGATTTAAATTTTTAAGGCAATTAAATATTTAAGTAATTGTAAACATTTTTAATTGTTTTCGTTTTCATTTTGTGTAATAATGCACTTAAGTTTTATGGAGTCCACATTCCATAATAAATCGAGAGCATGGATCCCCCATATGTTAATAATAAATCGAGAAAATTAAGGCGACTCGACTAAATCAGTAACTAATTTCCCCTTTTCTTCTAAATTCATTTTAGTGGGTTATGACCGTCCCAATTGTATTTTGGATAGAAAGCCAATTGGGCATAGTGACCATTTTTAATAAGGATTGATAATACTTTTTCTAAGGAATTTAAGAATTAAGAATTTAAGAATTTAAATCTATCCATGACCTTAACTTCCCGTTGAACGTCAGCTAATTCGACAATAATATTAAGGTAAATTGGGTTCCAGCGTTAACAATAGTTTTTGTTTATTGTTATTGGGTGGTCTTCTATAGACTTAAGTCCTTTCTAAGAGGCATCTTCTATAGATAGCACTATAGACACCACCAGCTTTATACAGTGAAGTCAAGAGAGCAATAAATAGACTGAGGAACAATAAGGCTGCAGGAGTTTATGGGCTGCCTGTCGAACTATTCAAGACCGGTGGCGTCATACTGATATACTCCTTATCCTATATCAGTTGATTAGCAACATTTGGCTAAATCTTTTGCCACACGGTCCACCACCTGAACGGCTGAAATTAGGATGGATAAAAATATCCAAATTTTTAACACTAACTATCCCATGCTATTGGCTGAGTTTGAGAACATGGTTAATTCGGCCGCGCAAGCCACTGCTAGCCAAGATCTAAAGTAAGAATAAGACAGATTTGGCGGAAACATTGCAACGTACAACGTACAAGTTCCAAGAAGGTCTGTACAGGATAACATCTTCGGTGGGGCCATTTTGAAATTTTACCGAAGACACTCCTTCTGTTGTGGAATTCTGTAGTGGACAACTTCGTTTTTATTGCATACTTACCGACAAATGTCGTTAATTACCTTAATTATAAGCATTTAGTTTTACTGATTTTTGTCAGTAACTCAAAAACGAGCTACAGAATTCCACTATTGGTCCCGTTTACAATGATAATTTTTTTCGTGAGCTAGCCAATAATTCTAAATATCCTAAGTTAGCCAACTAAAAAGTTTCAAGGGTAAGAAAAGAGTTATTTACCATAGTCCAACCTTTGTACATCGTAATATATTTTTCAACCTTAAGTCATGTTCGAAGATGCATCATGTCGGACATCTTCTTCCGACACCTCCCTCAAAAACGTTGAACATTATCGCACAAATGCAGTTTAAGGGATATTCGATGATAGGTCTGAATTTGTCATCGAAGATAGTCGTTATAATTCTGATTACAACGATATATGTATTTTCTTTTTCGTGGACAAGTCACATTGGTCCAAAAGCACTACAAAATTCCATAATAGCCAACTAAAATGGCTGGTTGGCACGACAATCCACTTTAAAGGATCGTAAAATTTTATTTATTTATTATTACTATTTTTTTGAAGCCAATACTTCCTGAGATATTGATCGCGAAGTGTCCCAATATTTAGTGTCACTCCCTAAAACACAGCTCACACTAAAGTTTTAGTCGTTTAGTCTCTGTTACCAAGTTACAATTTAATTCGCCATACTTATACCATGGACCACCCCGCCCAATATACGTTTCCTCACTGAAAGAAAAAGCTACGTAATATGAATGAAATCCTACGTTGTATCAATGAAATTTGTCATTGATTTTGAGCCAACGTAGAGCTTCATTGAATAACATTAATGATAGTATTGGGCGTTGTCATCTGTAAGTAAAATTGAAACAATAAACAAATTGACTGGATTTCTAAACAATAACTTACCTCCAACGTTTGCCGCTGAGTCATCCCCTGTGTACGTCCACGATGTTAGGATACAGCATTTTTTTCTTAAGGGAGTAGTGCTTCATTGGCCACGGACAGTCTCCGTAATTCCACTGACCATTGGATTTTCTATTTTTTATCTCCATTGCAACTATAAATGAAAATTAAAAAAAGTAAATAAACGAACACATAAAAACTACACAAAATAATTTAACCAATATTTGAATTTTCATTTCACATTATTAAACACTTCATACTTATTTTCAGCGAAGTTAATTATCCTTTTGAGCGTTATCATCTGTAAGCAAAATTTAAAACCATAAAACAATTGTTAGTAATTTATCTGGTTTTCTTTCTAAACATTAACTTACCTTTAACTTTCGCCGTTGGACAGAAAACTATACAACAATACAACATTTTCTTTTTCTAAGTGAGAGATGCTTCGTTGGCCAATGCTAACAGTTTCTCCGCCATTCCACTCATCTTTACAAGAAAAATATAAATGAAAATTCACTTAAAAGAACAACTGAACACCTAAAAAATAATATTTACATTTTCTTTTCATGTTAAACACATCACAGTTTTTAAAGTTGAAAACACCAGACGTAAAATAACTTTTTTCATCCACACTTGACTGTGGTTTAGCGCAAACTAATACAATGTTCTTGAACATTATGTGATGTAGCTAAGAAAGCGGTGCTTATTTTGCCAACGCTTGTTTTTTCTGCTTGTTAGATACTCACACGCAACCACAAATGGAATTCAATGAACGACAATACAAACACTAACAAAGAACTGAGAAGAGCATTCTTTTTAATGTAGATGAATATTTATGTATACCAACACCAATCGGCGACAATAGCGAATTTTTGTACAGTTGCTGACGTTTCTGCTAGTTTTGGCAAATATTCATGCATACATATTTATGTATGTGATTCTATACATAACTTAACAGATTTACAAAGAATACAAAACGCAAAAAGGAATTTCAAACATTTTTCATTTATTTAATGAAACTTTTTCATTTATCTAATGAAACTCTTTCATTTATTTAATGAAACTGTTTCATTCATTTTTAAAGCAAACCAAACACATCGAATATATATGAATATATATTTTTCTTAAATTTATAGAAATTAAAAGTTTCATTGCATCAATGAAATCCGTTTCGTTTATACAATGAAACCAAAAATCATTGAATTTTAAATAACGTAAAGTTTCATTGCATGAATAAAACATTTCATTATATTAATGGAACGTTTCATAGCATCAATGAAAAAATAATCAATGAAACCCGTTCATTGATACAACGAAGAATATTTCTTTCAGTGCTTAATCTCAGTTTTTGCATTGCTGAAGGTAACTTTCAATTGAGCAACATTGCTACTCAAAAGTGCAGCATAAAGAAGTACTCGATACATTTAGTCGACCCATGGATGGCGAAGAAAGCTATCCAGCCCATGATACTGAACTTGGGTATGCAGTGAGTTTTCTCTTTGAATCAGCACAATTAATCCCCACAGGTTGAATTCATCTAATAGATTCTGGAGTCCTGCAGCGATTGTTTGAACTTTCACATCTTTCAATTTGAGCGCAACCAACTTAATTTCTATAGATTCATTCTTGAGGACTGCAGTCTGATGTTCAAAGCTCTCTAAGTGTTGGCCGTAAAAGTGCATGTCCCACTTCTCCACATAAAGCTTGCTTACCAAGTAGTCCTTCAACCGAGCAACATCCCTGTGAATTGGATGATTGGTGATTTGAATTTTAATGCTTTCAGCGGAAAGCTGCTGGAACATTGTGATGATGTTTTATTGGACGACGGCTTTGAGCTTATAACAAAGCGTCTTGCAATACATGTTGTATTATGCTTCCTTTCTTTCCCAAGGACTATCTGTACTGCTGTCGGATGAGTTTGTGCTAATTTCGGTACGACAATATTTCACATAATCGGGTCCATTGTCCTCTTTCGCTTGCATGGGTGGATGGTATTGGCAACAGCCTTTTACTTTGCAATGTCAAGCTGTTCCGTTCATGAATCATGTTTTCTTTTTTGCCTCGCTCATACTCTTCCAGACATTTTTAACTGGTTTTTTAAAACTGAGTTTCGACAACATTTAGATTACCATTTTAGAGAATATTTTCGAACTTTTGTGGGGGAGGTATCGGAAGGTCCACTCCTTCCACTTTCGAATTTCATCTAATATTCCAAGATATATTACGATATCCAAAGTGTGGACGAACGCAGTATCCAGTTCGAGCTCTCCAGTCACTACATATTGTGCCATAGGGGATTTTTACAACTTTCGGGCTTTTTTCTAAAGAAGTATGGAATTGCCCTTGAAAAAACTTTTACTGTCGTAATAGAGGCAGCGAATGCAAGTTGCTTCGTTAAAAATCAATGTGATCCGAGAGCAGGCCTTAAAATGAATTTATCCAAAAATGTGTGTGGGAGGTGCCCGAAGGAGTGGACAAATATAGTCCATATTCGAGTGGAGTGGACAAATATAGTCCTATACCTGGTAGATATATTAGGATGTGTAAAGTATGCACCAAATCTGTCACTAACATCAAGTGTTATCGTACGCACAATTTTTCAGAAGATTTTTAACTTTTATGGGGAGGAACCTGAAGGAGTGGACCGATATGGCTTATCTTCGAACATAAACTAAGTTTGCACAAAATATTACGAAGGCCACATTTTGGACCGAAACGGCAGATCCGTTCGAGAGTTATCTTACGTTCCAACCACTACATACGGTGTCATAGGGGGTTTTTGCACCTTTCAGTTTATTTTCTTAGGAAGTATGGGCTTGTCCCTGATGAATTTTGTACCGTCGTATGGGGGCAGTGAATATAAGTTGCTACAACAAAAATCAAAGCGATTCGAGAGCAGGTCCTAAACTGAACTTTTCCGAAATTTTGTGTGGGAGGTACCCGAAGGAGTTGACCGATTGAGTCCATATTGAAACCTTATTTAATTCTGGTAACATTTCACGATGTGCAAAGTATGGACCAAATCGGTTGCTCCCTTCAAGAGTTATCGTGCGCACAAATTTTCCAAACATTTTCGAACATTTGTGGGGGAGGTACCTGAAGGAGTAGACCGATATGGCCCATCTTCGAACTTAAGCTAAGTTTGGACAAAATATTGCGATAACCAAATTTTGGACCAAATCGAATCATCCGTTTGAGAGTTCTTGTGCGCACCAGCCAGACAGACAGACAGACTCCAAATTGTCTGAAACACATTTCGTCCAAACATACTTGGGGTCTAAAACCATTATTTCGATGAGGCACATTTAGCCCGTATGAAAGTGTATGAAGTGTAGTTACCATAAATGCTGACGGTATAACAATTTGAGGTTCCTAGAGGATTGTGAAAAATAGAACATACTTTTTAATGAGCGAAAAAGAACATACTTTTTAATGAAAAAAAAAAACATTATTAGAATAAGAGTAAGCAACGATATTGGACCAACCTGTTAAAAGAACATCCGAGAAATTAAGTGACATTGAGTTTATATGTATATTAGCATACGAAGTAGCGGGCATTTTACTAGTATAAAATATAATGATTTTGTATCAAATTGTTAGTAAGCAAACTTCTGATTTATAGAGAACTCGAAGTATTAAATAACGTTAAACTAAACATTATAGCAGGCAGTATTTTTTGGAGCTTTTGGGCCATTATCTCAAGAAGTACTCCGGACAAATTTTTACCTTTGTAATAGGGACCGCGAAAAAAAACCTCTTCCAAAAAAAAAAAAAAAAAAAAAACAAATATATCCGGGACGAATTCTCAAACTGCATTTTCGCAAAATTTTGAGTGGGAGGTACCCGAAAGACGGGACCGATATAGTAATTACTCCAACGTAATACAAGGCTGGATGTAATACTCGTAATACGATATTCAAAGTTTGGACCAATCAGAAACTCTCTACGAGAGTTATCTTGCGGATTTGCCATTTTAGTTGGTGTCGTCAGGATTTCCTGTAGAGTTGGGTCATCTAGTTCCTAGTTCCTGGTACTAGTTCCAAAGCGTATGAGTAACATCATTAAATATAACGTGTGATAGTAAGTATACGCAGTACGTTCAAAGAAAAAAGGTGGGCCATTGGAACTGCGAAGTGAACGAGATAGTTCCATATAGTTCCTTTGGCACAACTCTAATTTCCTGGAGCTTCTAGGTCATTATCTCAGGAAGTATAAACTTGCCCACGAAAACCAATGTACCATCTTGAAAGGGCCGCAAGGACAACCTGCAGAAAAACAATTTCAAAACGATCCGAATGGAGCTCTTAAAATTCACTTTTCCCGAATTTTGTGTGGGAGGTCCCCGAAGGAGTGGACCGATATAGTCCATATTCCAACCTGATGGAATAATATGATATGCAAAGTTTGGACCAATCAGAAACTCCATGCGAGAGTTGTCTTGTGGATTTGCCAATTTAGTTGGAGCCATTTAGTTCTCCAACGGAAGAAATGTGATGTTTTGTGAGTAAAATATACAAAAAATGTCTAAAAAACACCATTTCGGAGGGGGCCCGGATTTGTATGCAAGGAAAAACACCTTATTGGGCCCTTTGCGTTTCTGGATCCTGAGATTGTACTGAGCAAACAAGTCCACAAGACCATATGTCTACGGTGAAAATCGAGCTTCGCGATTTTGACTTGACTTTTTTATCCAAAAGGCTAAAACTGTCTAAAGATGCGTTCCAATGTTTTCGCGTTTTCCTCGAGAGTTCTTAATTATTGCCTTGGCTACAATTTTTGTCTAACTGTTGGATCGAAAATCTCAATGCCAAAATATCAAAAAACGTGGATATGAAACTTCAAAATCGGAGGATTGATTTTCACCGTAGACATGTGGTCTAGTGGACTTTTTTGCTCAGTACAATCGTAGGAATCAGAAACTCGAAGGGCTCAATAAGGTGTTCAAATCGCCCCACTCTAATATATATTCTTTATCAGCATAAAATTCTAAATCGAAATAGCCATGTCCGTCCGTCTGTTGAAATCAAGAAACAAATCGCAATTTTCAAGATAGAGCTTTGTAATTTGGTATAAAAGTATCTATTACACCCAGGATGTTTGGTATTGCAAATGGGCTATATCGGTCTACGTTTTGGTATTTTTAAGGTTTTAACCTCATTATCACACCGAAATGGCTGAAATTTGGTATTTAGTCTACGTATACAACTTTCCATCGGAATTTTTTCGGTGTATGTCCACGCCTTTATATAGTCCCCATATAGTTGTATTTCCCTTTTTTCACTATTTTGAAGGTTGTGGCCTCATTAACCCACTGAACTAACTGAAATTTGGTATTTAGTATTCGTTGGGGGTATACAACTTTCCACCTGAAATTTGTCGGTATAGGTTCACGCTTTTATGTAGCCCCCATAGAGCGGTACCTCGCAATTTTCGGTATTTTGAAGGTTGTGGCCTCAATATCCCACCGAAATGTCTGAAATTTGGTACTTAGTCTTCGTTGGGGGTATGCAACTTTCCACATGAAATTTTTCGGTATAGGTCCACGCCATCATATAGCACCCATATAGGCCCAAGTCTTCATACAGTCCTCATAGAACGTTACCTCCAGATATTCGGTATTTTGAAGGTTTTATCGCACCGAAATTGCTGAAATTTGGTATTTAGTCTTCGTTAGGGGTATACAACTTTCCACCTGAAATGTTTCGGTATAGGTCCACGCCTTCATGTAGCCCCCATAGAGCGATACCTCGCGATTTTCGGTATTTTGAAGGTTTTGGTCTCAATATCCCACCGAAATGTCTGAAATTTGGTACTTAGTCTACGTTCGGGTATAAATCCTTCCACCGGAAATGCATAGATCATATAGATCCTATAGAAAGGCACCTACCGGCTTTCGGTAGGTTTTCACATTGGAATGGATAAAATTTGCTATTTAGTCTTCATTGGGGGTAATAAAAATCGAGGATAAAAAATCGATATTCAGAAAGTTGTAAATATTGGACCAAGTTTTGGAAAGAACAACGGAAAGGAAAATAATTGTTCCTATTGACTTCGAAACAGTTTGTGGTGGAGGGTATAAAAAGTTCGGCCCGGCCGAACTTAACGCCGTTCTTACCTGTTACATCATTAGATAATCGTACCTTTGTTCATGACATTTTGTAATAACAGCATAAATCAATTTATATTGTATATCCCCTCCAAAGGGGAAAGAGAAAAGAATGCTACGCTCGTGGTTTCTTAAAACAATCTTCACAGCAGCACAAAGCTGTAACCACCGCATTAGCTTGATATTTACACTGGAAATATTTCGATCGATCCAGTGTGCAATGTTTTGAAACTAAAATTTTGAATTTTTTCCCAAAAAAAGAATTTCATAATATTTGGTAATTGAATCTATGCATGTTAATTTATATAAATCGTTAAAAATGTGAATCCTAATGATTTTCTTTGTTTGACTTGCTAATACCCTCATCATGTCAATTAATGTTTTTGATTTGCAAATTGTTTGGATGTCAGAGGGAGTTTTAAGTTAACTGTCTGAATTTTTATTTTAAACAAAACCATAATTTCCAGTTTCAAAGGCTTTCTGTTTGTTTTAAATGATAACGTCGACTAGATGAGACACCTACACACAAATTTATAATGTAATATAAATGTTACATTTCAAATTAATGACGAAACCTATTTTCCACGAACATTCACCAAAGGACAATGGGAGTCATCACGAACAACAATCAGTGCTACCTGAATCTATTTTTGACTGGAACCTCTTTTTATGTAGAAGGTATCTTGTTAACATTACTTTGTAATTTGGCTTATGTGGCGCCCAATTTTTTCCAAATTTTTTTATTTATTTATTCAATTTGTATTTTTGTCGGGCTATCACTTATAATTAAATACCCATTGTAGGGCACATCACCACCACCCTAAGTCATAACAATTTATTTTTTCACTTCCCTTGCGCAATATAAATTCTCACGGTTTGCTAAATTATTACTGCTTTAAAATCGTTTATTATTATTCAAATATTTGCATAAATTTAATGTGAATTCTTTTGTTTGTAAAACAAAATTCGCCATGTTCAATCGAGCAGGCCCCACCAACCATGTTCATACAGTTTCGTTACGTTTTTTTCTTATTTTCGTTTTTTTTTTTTATCAAAATGAATAAATAATTTATTATTGATTAGTTAGGTCGCATTTTTTTGGTGGTTTCGTGTGAATTTGGTGTGCCTTCTGTTTGTTTTGATGAACGCAGGCAGCCAGACAGAGAGACAGTTTCTGTTATCTCTGTGAACTTCTTGTTCTTATTGTCATACGAATCGGTTGTGTTTGACTGTCTGGAGTCACTGAAATATATTCCGAATATTTCGTGTTTTGTAAAGCTAATTCACGTGTTCGCTTTTTTGTTTTGTGGGCATGTCGGCGTCAATCAATGAATGATAATGATCGGCATTTGGGCCTTTCATGTTTGAGTTACTTTTTGCTCAGTAACAAGTTTTGCATTAAGAAATGTAATGAACACCAATGAGAGGGTGTTACAGAAGTAGGTTAATGTAATGGAGATTAAAAATAAATTTGTATAAAACGATACACTGGCATATTTATTAAGAATTATTATTCCGTAAGAAGTCCAGCAAAAATTCTCATTCGCATGTAACGGGTTTATATAGTACTTTTTAGTAGCCGTCAATACCTGCACATCGTCCTACTAATCCTGGGTATGTCACCCGAAATAAGTAATTATTATATGGCCACTAAAAGTCGACAAATAAGCTGAGAGCACATGTTCTAATTTTAGTTCTGTTGAGACGAGTTTATACCCAATATTACCGTTGCCCGGACATAACTCGGGCGTTATGTCCGATTTGCTTTGCGTGGAGTTATGTCCGTGAAGCAAAGCGAACATAACTTCCAAGAAAAAAAACCGGACATAATTCCCAACGATTTGTATACCCTCAACCATAGTATGTAAGGTATATTCAGTTTGTTTTTCTGTTTGTAACACTTCGAATTAATAATTTCCGACCCTATGAAGTATATATGTATATTCTCGATCAGGATAAAATTCTAATACGATCTAGCCATATCCGTCTGTCTGCCTGTTGTAACAATAATTCAAATAGAATGCGAAAATTTTGCACCCAAGTGTCTTTTTTCCATAGGCATGTCAAATTCGAAGATGGGCTATATCGGTCAACGTTTTGGTACAGTCTCCATATAACGGTACCAGCCGATTTAAGAAATTTTGAGGATTTTATCTTTATTTTTACCAAAGTAGCTAAAATTTGGTATTTGAACTTCTTAATGGACTAGAAAAATCTCCACTAAAAATTGTCAAGATAGGTCCACGTTTTTGTATAGCTCCCATATAACGGTACCTCCCGAATTAAGGTATTTTGAGGATTTTAGCTGCATTTTCCTCCTAAATTGACTCCAATTTGGCACTTGTAGTTTCAGGAGATCAAAAAACTTCTGCTACAATAATGGTGAAGATAGGTCCACGTTTTGGTTTTTTTACCGAATCAGCTGAAATTTGACATTTGAGGTTCTCAATGACCAAAAAGCTTCTCTACTAAAAATTGTCAAGATAAGTTCACGTTTTGGTATAGTCCCATATTACGGTACCTCCCGATTTAATGCATTTTGAGGCTTTTAGTTAAATTTTCTGACCGAATTAGCTGAAATTTGGAATTTTGAGGATTTTATCAACATTTTTGACCAAGTTGACTTCAATTTGCCACCGCAAACGAAGGCGGACATAACTCCCATTATCGTTTTGGGAGTTATGTCCGTTGTGAGTTATGTATGTCACGGCACCAATTTTACCATACTCCACCTTTTATTTTGTTCGCTGCTGGGATTGATCATGCAAGCTTCTAGAGTTGCAACTAAACACACTACAGAAAGAGTCAATCACACGGAGGCCGTTTCTATGCACCGGATTGACTCGGAGGACCGTCACCTCAACCATTTGGTGTTTGGGTTCCTGTATTTTTTCACCATGGAAGCGGCAAGTTATCCGATGTTGCTCCGAGCTCTTTTGGTCCGTGCCGGTAAACAAATAAATCCCGCACCATGGAATTGTTACATTTGCTAGATCCGCATCCACCATATGCCAATCCTGGGGGAGATGTAATGTATGTAGGGTTTGGGTGCACTTCCGAGGCTGCTCTGGCCTTAGTCACCTCCAGGATTACTGCGATTGGAGTTATGTCAATCAAGGTCGCCGCGAACCAGGAAACCAAGTTTACCGTTACCTGTAGCTTTCAACGTTGTGATTTGTTATAAGGCTTTGCCGTAGGACCATACAAGAAGCGAAGGAATACTTGTCTCCCTAATAAACATTCTGTCCAGTACAGATTTATCTTGAGCTTGACTCTAGTGGATAGAGGTAGCAGTAAAGTGTGGTACTGCCTAGGAAGATCTGCTTAATGTGTATATACCGCCGATGAATAGCTGTTCCCCGCTTTATATGCCCGATATTATTTTGCTTTTAGAGCGCAATAATCAATGTCCATCATGAGCTTTGGCACTCCGCGCCGGTCGAGCAATTTGATGTCTCCACGTTTTGCACGATAAATGAAGACGCTCCTCGCCATATATCACCATTATAGCAACAGGTTTGATAAATGACGCATCCCGGCAACTCGTCATTTCCCTTGGCTCAGGCCACCTTCCTATTATCGTTTCCGAAAACAGACCACCCGAATTCATGGGAAAGCTGATTAGCAAGGGTTCAGAAAATGTATCAATCACAGCTTCAGAGAGCTGTCCATTCCCATAGAACCTCGGAAAGCCGAGAGAATTTTCCGGGAAATCGTCACTGCTCCCGGTCGCTACATACCTGCTGATTCCCCGCAGAGGCGACGGGACTTTTAAATGAGCGTAATGATCTTCTTGGTACTTACCCAAGAGTTAGAGAACTTACTCTTGAAATCAATTGGCTAGTAGGCCAATATAGGCGGAAAAATTGGCTAGGTAAATTGTGGGCAACGGTTAACTCACTCTCGAATGCAGGAAAAAGGGATGTTACCTTCAACGGCGTGACGGCAATAGATCGGAATATGTGCGCTTCCTTTTTTAACGGCAGTTTATAGAGCACCTCGGGTGTTATAGGCCGAAGTGGAGTGTGCTACGCAATATAAGAAGAGCCCTCCCAGCCGAGGAGATATCACCACAATTTACCAACATATCGTTAGCCACTCATATTGTACCAGAAGCCTGGAAAGTTGACAGGGTGGTCCCGCTACTGAAGCCAGGCAAGGATGTCGGTCAACGTCAACCATGCCAAGCTGTTCGAGGATATAGCCATATTTGAAACGTTGAATAATCAACTGATTCTCGGGATCTTCGAATTCTTGTTTCTGAATTCCACAAACAACTGACGTCCACACATATACGAGGTGTGGACGCCAGTCGTTTGTGAAATTCAGAAACAAGAAGGCGAAGACCCGAAGAAGGACGCAAGGAGTTCCCCAAAGCTGAGTGATATCTCCGGAATTGTTTAGTTCTTCCACCTGAGGAATATGAAAATAACCACTGCTAAATCCATTGCCACCCTTTTCACCACTTGGAGGGCTGAAATGAGGCTCCCACTGAACATATTGGTCGGCGGGTTCCTGATTCCAATCAGCAACTACCACAAAATATTGGGTGCAACGTTCAATGGGATGTTTAAGTCATCCACGCAAGCCACAGCTATTTGCGATAATATTAGAAGTAGGAACAAGGTCCTCAAGTCCATGGCCGGCAGCACTTGGGGTGCTGATAAAGAAACCTTGTTGACCTCTTATAATGCAATAGACCTGTCTGTGGTAAGCTATGTGACGCCAGCGTGGTATGCAAATGTTAGCGCTTCGCAGTGGAAGAATATTCAAACCTGCCAGAATGCCGCCCTTAGGGCTGCAACAGGAAGGCTCCTCATGACACCTACGGACCATCTTCATATGGATACGAATGTTTTACCGGTGCATCAACACAACAGAATGCTGTTGATGTAGTACCTGCTTGTGTAACTTTCGCTTGGATAACTTTCACACTGAGACGATTGCGCAGGCAGTACAGAGGTACAGTGTGATTGCTTTGCTTGGGGACGACCTCCACCCATCGCAGCAGAAGAATGGCTGCTGCCAAGGCAATCACGAGTCCTTTTAGCCTAGTTAAGATCCGGACGATGCAGTCGCCTCAATTGGTATTGACCCCGTATTGATGCCACGATACCCACCTCATGCCCGCCCGGCATGTGGATTGAGACCTCATGACACACTGCATTTGTTTAGCTGCCAAGCTAACCCCACTCACCTGTCTTTATGGACGCAATCAGTACAGTTTGCAGAATTTTTGAGTCTGGATACAGGAAAACCGGAACCTGATAACATCAACGAATATTGTGTGTAAAGTTCGAGGGCACGTTGAAGTCATCCGCCCAACCCACAGCTATTTGCGATAAGATCAGAAGTAGGAACAAGGTCCTTAAATTGATGGCCGGCAGAACTTGGGGTGCTGAAAAGGAAACCTTGTTGACTTCTTATGAAGCAATATGCCGGTCCGTGGTAAGCTATGTGACGCCAGCGTGGTATGTAAATTTTAGCGCTACGCTGGGGAAGAATATTCAAAACTGCCATAATGCCGCCATGAGGACTGCAACAGGGTACCTCCTGATGACACCAGTAGACCATCTTCATAAGGAGACTAAGTTTCATCGATGCATCTACGCAACAGGATGTTGTCGATGCAGTACCTGCTTAGGTGTTATGGTAGTGAACATCCCTGTCACGATTTAGTGTAGAGATTAGGAGAGATCTTCCTGATCTAGAGAGAGGGAGGTACATAGGTACAAGCGAGAACCTCTAGAGCAACGAGCCTATCAGGCAGGCTTGGATAGCATTCCCACTTATGCAGTCGCGCAAAATTCTCATCCTCTGAGAACTGATTTCTTACAATGCCATCTGATTATATTCTCCCATTAAATTTATTCAAACCTAAATCACGCCGCTGTCAATATCTTCGTTTGGTGTTAAATTGTGGAAATTAATTTAAATGAATATTTATTTGTTAGGCTTTGTTTTCAATTTTATGCTAAGGCTGCCTATTCAACCATTGTGGTCTTAATAGACTTGGCTAGCATAATAAAAGCGAAAATGAATAGCCCGCTTGCTCATCGGACAATGTTAACGCAATGCTAAAGGTCAACGGTATTGTTTCAACTTTAAAATTGCCTACTCTTGGATTGGATGGCAGCTACTCTGTGTGCTGTGTGCGCAACACACAGTAAGCGAGATTAAATGTGGCGATATCGCACTGGGGGTGGTATCATTATTGGCATCACATGGTTGCATTGTCTTCATTGTTGCTGTTGGTTTTTATTTGTTTTTCTTCGCCTTTATAAGGCAATTGGATGGATAAAATAAACACACAACTATTTTTGTTGTTGTCGCTGTTGTAGTTTTTCGCATTGCCATTTTTTCTCAGTGATTTATTTTAAAGTTTGCATTGCTGCTTCTGTTTTCTGATATTGAATGAAGGTGGTGGCGGTGGTAACGGTGGCGTATTGATTTCAAAAAATCGCCCCCAGAGACTTTGTGTGCCAAAGGAGACATTATCTACGAGTGTGTTTGTCTGTCCGTCTATCTGTCGCTTTGTCTATTTCTATTTTGGGGGTTTTCTTCAACATGAAAATGCAATTTTATTGCGATTATTTGTTTGTTTTAGTCTTTATTTGGCCATGTGTGTTGGTGTTGTTGTTGCCTTGTCTTGTCTTTAGTTTGGCATGAATTATTGCAATTTAATTAATGAAACACATTTAGCCAAAAGGAAAATAGTGTGCCGCAGTATTGTAATATATTTTTATTCAATTTGAAAATCGTCGTTTGCATAGCATTTGACTTGCGAGGTCAAATTTAATAAAGCCATAATGTTCTCTAATGACTTCGTGAGGTATTCTAGGCAACAGAAGAATGTCAAAGAAGAGTGCAATCGCTGAGGAAAAAAGCAACACACGACACAGTTAAAAAGAACAAAATCCATAATCATTAATATATTAAAAGAACACAATTTGGGCAGGATTTATGGCAGGGAAGTATGGATAATAAAAATTATAGCGCTGTAAAAATACGGGTTTAACAGTCGTTTTATGTGGTAGGTGTTTGAAGGATTGGCCCAAAATATTGGGACATTAAGAGGCCAACATCTCGGGAAGTAAGAAATCCCTTCAAAAAATTATACAGGTGTAATCATCCTTGTGACTACCCGCTTTCAATATTTCAACAGTCTGAATGAACTTGATCTATGTTAACTTGAACCTGATCCGAAA
Organism: Musca autumnalis; assembly: GCF_047663935.1. Lineage (NCBI taxonomy): Eukaryota > Metazoa > Arthropoda > Insecta > Diptera > Muscidae > Musca > Musca autumnalis. Next base: position 254,418,563 of record NW_027411644.1, read on the forward strand.
CTAAATTTGTAGCCTATAACCATCCCTGTACATACCATGACAGTTTCAGGAAAATGAGTTCAGTATTTTTTGTAGAAAATATTAAAATTAAAAATTGAAAAAAGTGGGCGTGGTCAAATTTCCTTTACATAAATACCCATTGGCTTATGACGAACATTAAAAAAAAGAATTATCGAAATCGGTCCAGCCGTTCTCAACTGATGCCCTTACCAACGAACGACATTTAATTTTTATGTATGTATATAGATATAGCGTTTTCAAAGATATAGGGTATATGGGAAGTTCTACGCCCCTTCCGAAATTCAACAAAATATGTAGCCTATTTTCACCGGGGGCCATACATTCCATGACAATTTCAGGAAAATCAGTTCAGTATTTTTTGTAGAAAATATTAAAATTGAAAAAAGTGGGCGTGGTCAAATTATCACTCTTTAAAATTTTTGGCCGTGCCTCTTGCCAGGCTATGGGAATATAAGCAAATTTCAAGCAAGCATTAAAAAATTCCGAACAGCTTGGACTAAATATACCCCAATTCCCTCTGTAGGGCCCCCAATGTAGGGCCGATGACACTGTACGAGCCGTAGTGAACGACAGGAAGTGTGTCTTCATCGGATGGCTCAGAGTTTCTTCTCTTGTTTCCTCCTTTTTTCTCATTTCATCAATGGGTCTTGGATAGAAACTTTCTGATTTTTATACCCTCAGCATTTATGCTAACGAGGGTATATACACTTTCATACGGGCAAAATGTGCCTCATCGAAATAATGGTTTTAAACCCCAAGTATGTTTGGACGAAATCCGTTTCAGACAATTTGGAGTTGATTTAGCAATGTCCGTTCGTCTGCCTGTCTGGCTGGAGCGCACGATAACTCTCGAATAGATCAACCGATTCGGTCCAAAATTTGGCTTTCGTAATATTTTGCCCTAACTTAGTTTAAGTTCGAAGATGGACTGTATCGGTCCACTCCTTCCGGTACCTCCCCCACAAAAGTTCGGAAATGTTTGGAAAATTTGTGTGCACTATAACTCATGAAGGAAGTAACCGATTTGATCCATACTGTGCACATCCTAATATATCTACCAGATATAGATCAGGTTCGAATATGAACTATATTTGTCTACTCCTTCTGGTACCTCTCACACAAAATTTCGGATAAATTCACTTTAAGACCTGCTCTCGAATCACTTTTTTTGTTGAAGCGATTTGCATTCGCTACCTCCATTACGAAGGTAAAAGTTTTTTTCAGGGGCAAGTCCATATTTCTTGGGAAAACAGCCCGAAAGATGTAAAAAACCACTATGTCGCCATATGTGGCGGTCAGAGAGCACGTAACTCTCAAACTGTTCAACCGATTTGGTCCAAAATTTGATTTTCGTCATATTATATCCAAACTTAGTTTCTTGGGGCAATACGGGTCCACAACTTCAGGTACTTCTCCCCAATATTTAAAAAATGTCACTAAAATGCTAGGACGATGTCACTTGAATGGGGCAACCAATTTGGTCCAAACTTTGGATCTCCTAATATTTTGTCAAAATTTAGCTTAACATCTAAAATGGCCCATATAGGTCATCCCTAAGGGTACCTCCCCCACAAAAGTTCAACATTTGTGTCATAGTGCAGATAATTCCTAATCCACATTTTTGTCGGCAAGTTCAAATGTCCAACCAGTAAGGAAAGGATCAAAGTCGGGTGGGGCCGACTATATGATACCCTACACAACTGTGAATAGGTAAAATATATATGGGAGCTAAATCCAAATGTGAACAGATTACGATATAATTTGACACATATATTTCTAGACCAAACACCGTCACACATTCCATATTTCATATTTCATTGATTCATTGAGATCGGACATATATAAAGTGTTTCGTGTACCAAATACCAAATATCGGCCAAAAATATATATGGGAGCTACATATATCCAAATCAGCACCGATTTCGATATAATGTGGCTCATTTTTCTATAGACCTAATTCCATCACACATTCCAAATTTCATCAAAATTAGACAGATACAGCGTGTTTGGTGCATCAAATACCTCAAATCGGCCGAAAATATATATGAGAGCTATATCCAAATCTGAACCGAGTTTCACCAAAAGAAATAGCGTTCTTCATTAGGCTAAACAAATTATCTTCCCCAATTTTCAGCCAAATCGAACAATAATTGCGACCTGTACGTTGGGAACGGGCCACTGTGGTCGAACTTGTAATGGAAGAGCGGCCAAAAATACTTCCTGTGCAGATATCAATACGAAATTTTCAGTAAATGGTAGTTTAGCAATACAAATAAAAAGCGGCAAAAAAATTGAACATAGGTCCAACTTTAGGCATAGTCCCCATAGAACGGTACCCCTGATTTCTGGCACTTCGGGGGTCTTGACCATATCTTTTAATGAACTTGGCTAAAATTTGGCTATCAGCATTCCCTAGTGTTAGAAAACCTTCTTGCAAAAAATTTTTGAATTGGGTCCACGTTTTGATAGGGTCCCCATATAATGGTACCACCCGATTTTCGGAAATTTAAAGGCTACCCCCAGAAAATTGTCGATTAATGTAGGTCGACCCTTTGATGCGGTCCCCATAAATCGGTACCGCCCAATATTCGGTATATTTAGGGTTCTAGCCGTAATAATCAATCAAAATGGCTGAATTTTCCAAATTTCTTTGACGTATCCTACATATAACTGAACCGCACAGTATCTCTTTTATATACTTAAAAAGCTGAAGTTTATCACCTGCACATTTGAAGAAAATGACAAAAACACCCTGAAAGGTACCCTTAGTATTTTGGAAACAAGTTCCAAAGTTGCGGAAAGTTACAGCTGATATTTTGAGAATAGAATTTACAAACTACTACTTATCTTCTAAAAAAATGTCGTTGGGGGGAAAGATGGGGAACATAACTAAAACTTTACATGAAATTTAACTATACTGAAGAAATCACATTACAAAAGTCCTTCAGTCAAAACACGTATTCAATAATTAAAACCAAAAATTAACAAACGCAAAACTGCATAAATATTAAGCTAATACATTGTTTTTCAATATTCGAATTAAGTTTGGTCTTTATAGAGTTCATTTAGTTTGATATTAATATTTTACTTTCACCTAACTTTTACATTGAATTCACCTCGAAATTCAACCTGTTAAAATTTCTCTTTTTGATGCCATTCTCAAAGAGTACAGTAAGAAGTAATCCATAACAAATTTATTTTAGAGAAATTTAACATGTTAGGAGTAGATATAAACACATTTGGTACCAAAAATTATAGGTTCATTTTTTTAATTTTGGCCAATGGCAGCGACCACTGTGCGGACGGACGGACGGACATGCATAAATCGACTCAGAAAGTGATTCTATACATATGCCTAGAAGGAACTATGGGTCTATCTCTTTTCCTTAGACATGTTACATACAAATGTACTAACACATAATACCCTTACCACAGGGTGGTGTAGGTTATAATAAGGGCCACAAAATTCTGAAGAGACCTTAAATACACTTTTTTACTTGTTGAGACGTCGTTTACGCTTTCAACCTGTTCACAAAATAGTTTCCAGAATTTGCGTTTGGCGTTTCATGTTATTTTATTGCATTCTAGGAATTCTTGACCCTTGTTGATTTAGTTTACAGATTTACTTTATCGAACTTTCTTCGTAAGATTTCACTAGTACCTCTGTTAATTTGTTAACATGATTGTTTATGTCCTGCGTGCTTAGGCAGCAGCTGCAGTTGGACGAAGGTGGTAATATTTGCGAGTCGAATGGCATCTATACTACGAGTGCTAGTTATTTCTATTCACTTGATTCAGTAATGTGGGGTTCGACGTTGACAATTCTGGCGTAAAAAGAAAGCATATATTTTTGTCCCAAATAATACAGGACATCGTGCGAGTTGCTGTACTAGCGTAAATTTAAATTGATGTGGTGTAAACAAGAGACCTTGTGTATTACGGCCCAACAATCATGGATTAAGCCAATATTTATATTACCTTTATTTATGGTCTCCATCAGGACTTGAGTTTTAGTTTCACTCCAATCCACCACGACTAAAGCCTATGGTCAACGAGATAATTGGACCATACCAATGCGGCTTTAGACCTGGCAAGTCCACCATTGACCAGATATTTACCCTGCGGCAAATCCTGGAGAAGACCCAAGAGTTGCAGATCGACACCTACCACCTTTTTGTCGATTATAAAGCAGCCTTCGACAGCCCGCTGCGTTCAAAGGTATTCCAAGCTATGTCTGAATTTGGTATCCCCGCAAAGCTCATCCGGCTTTGTAAAATGACTTTAACTGACACGAGGTCCTCAGTAAAAATAGGAAAGAACCTCTCCGAAGAGTTTGGTACCAAAAGAGGTTTCAGACAAGGAGACAGCCTTTTGTGTGACCTCTTCAACATCCTGCTAGAAAAGGTTATACGAGAGGCAAACGTCAAAAGAAGTGGCACAATCTACACCAATAGTCACATGTTACTTGCTTATGCTGATGATATAGACATCATGGGCCGATCAGTAAAAGAAGTAACTGATACCTTTATAAAGGTCGAAGGAGAATCTGCTAAAGTGGGTCTGGCGGTAAACGGTGAGAAGACCAAGTTGATTGTGTCGACGAGCAATGCGGCCATTGAGCTCGGACCGACTGTGGAAGTTGGTTCCTATAATATTGAGGTAGTAAAAGACTTCGTCTACCTCGGCACCTCCGTAAACACAACAAACGACATCAGTTGTGAAATAAAAAGAAGAATTGTATTGGCCAACAGATGCTACTTTGGTTTAAGTAAGCAGTTTAAAAACAAAGCCACATCTCGTCAAACAAAAATAACGCTCTACAAAACACTGATACTACCCGTGCTGATGTATGGTTCCGAAGCCTGGGTACTTGCGCAAGCAGGCATGGCAGTGCTTGGTGTGTTTGAGAGAAAAATTCTTCGAAAGATCTACGGACCAATCTGCGTTGACGGTGAATATCTGCTATACAACGAAGGTGCTTGCAACTGCGAAATTTTTGCGGATTCTGAAACTGCAATGTTCATAGATGAGAAAAATCAAAAAACAAAAAAAATCGCCGGAGCGCTTTTTAAATAAATCGCTAATCAAGTTGACATTTTTAGGGTTTTTTAAGTTTTCACGATTTTGCTTGAAAACCGCAAGTCCTATGGGACTGAAGAAAATGTTGTAGCTATGAAAATTCTCTACAAAATTTACCTTTATGATAATTACGTAGGTTTTACCGTTATTGAGATGTAGAAGTTCAAATTGGGACAATGCATTGACTGTACCGCTACCTTATAAAACAATGTTATACATGGTGCGCCTTAACGAACTTTAAGTGAAGGGGACATTTTTGCGGATTTTGAAATATGAATGTTCATAGGTGAGAAAAATCCAAAAACAAGAAAAAATCGCTTGAGGGAATTTTTAATAAATCGCGGTCAAAGTTCACATTTTTAGGTTTTTCATAGGTTTTCACTATTTTGCTTAGAAATCGCAAGTCCTATCGAAATGGGACTAAGGAAAATGTTGTGAAAATGGTGATATGCAGTGAAAATTCTGTACAAGATTGATCTACATAATATTTTCGTAGGTTTTACTGAGATAAAGAAGTTCAGATCAATCACTCAGTTTTTTTTTCAGGTCTTCAGGATTTTGCTTGAAAGCCGCAAGTCCTATCGGAATGGGACTAAAGAAAATGTTGTAGCTGTGAAAATTCTGAACAAGATTGGCTTTCGTATCTTTTTGAGATATAAAGGTTTAAGTTGGGAAATTGCAGCCACGACACTGTTTTATAAGGAGACAATACAGTCAGTACATTGCCTCAATTTGAACTTCTATATCTCAAAAATGGTAAAACCATACGGGACACTCTTGTAGGCAATTTTCATAGCTACAACATTTTCTTTTGTCCCATTTCGATAGGACTTGCTGTTTCCAAGCAAAATCGTGAAACCCTAAAAAACCTTAAAAAATACCGACTTGAATCGCGATTTATTTAAAAAGCGCTCCTGAGATTTTTGTTTTTTTTTTTTTATTTTTCTCATCTATGAAAATTGTAGTTTCAGTTGCTTCATTTAAAGTTGCTTCAAGAGCACCGTGATCTGTCGCTGAATCACACAGCTCGTACTGCAATGCTTTTCGGCTAAGAAGATGGCGACTGCGCTCCTGTCTCCACGACTTGCTTTCTCTTTGATCTCTCTCTTATTAATCTCCTTTGGAGCATTCTGCTGTATTCCTTTGTATCTTATAGTACGTTTACATAAAGTCGGATTTAAAAAATCCACTGGGTTTTAAACGTCAAATTCTTTGTGTATACGTTAAATCCTCATAAAGAAGGTTAACCCAGCAAAAAGCCATAATATAACAAGTGAGCCAAGGCTATAGTCGGGTCGGGGCCGACTATGTGATACCCTACACCACTACCCCTGTTCATAAGCTTTTGACTAATAAAATTCAAAATATTAAAATTGGGATAGCTTAGCGCCTTTGCTCTGAATGTCTTCATTAACACAGGTCAATTTTTTTGAAACGCATTTAAGTGCATCGACAGTACAACCCAAATAAAAAATTGAAAAGTGGGATGTATGCCAACCATTAATAGGCTTCTTTCTCTGTAAGACCCCCATCAACCCCCAAAATTTCGTGAGGATCCGATCAAAATTTCGTAGTGTGATTGCACAAAAATTAATTACCGACTATTGTGATATCTCTGTTGTTTGACCACCTATGACAACCTACTTCACATCGTTGTAAAGGTGATATTTTCTACTTTCATTAGCAGGTTTGCTTTTGATATACCCCTTTTAGAAGCGGAGATATTCGCTTTGAAATAAAACGTTGACTTTTTCTCCAAATAAGTTTATTCCCATTCCGACCCATAAATATTATCCGACCATCACCAAAATCAATAGGATTCTTTCTCTGTAGGATCCCCATTAACCCCCAAAATTTGATCCGATCAAAATTGCGACCTGTAGTGTGATTACAAAAAAAAAATCAAAAAATGGGATGTATTGCCGACTATTGTGATATCTCCGTTATGTGGCCACCTACGCCAACCTATTTTGCATCACTGTAAAGATGGGATTTTCTACTTTCATAGTCGGACCTTGTTTTTGGAAGATCCCCAACCGAAGCTGTGGTATTCGTCATTATTATTAAAATCGCAAAAATAAAAAGTTGGGTTCTATTAACGGCTATTGCGATATATTCGTTGTTTGATCACCTACGAGAACCTACTTTACATAATTAGAAAGGTGATATTTTCTACTTTCATGGCCAGGTTCTGCTTTTGGTATACCGCATATTGAAGCTGAGATATTCGCTTAGGAAAAAAACGTTGTATTTTTCTCCAAATAAGTTTTTTGCCCATTACGACCCCTAAATATTATACGACCATCACCAAAATCAATAGGCTTCTTTATCTGTGTGACCCCCATTAACCCTCAAAATTTCGTGACGATCCGATCAAAATTGCGACCTGTAGCGTGATTTCCAAAAAAGCGGAAAAATGGGATGTATTACCGTTATTTGGTCACCTACGCAGACCTAGTTTACATTATTGTAAATATGGGATCTTCTACTTTCATAGCCAGGCTTTGCGTTTGGAAAGTTCCCAACCAAAGCTGTGATAATCGTCATTATAATTAAAATCGCAAAAATGAAAATTTGGGTTTTATTTGCGTCTATTGTGATATGTTCGTTGTTTCATCACCTACGAGAACCTAATTTCAATCATTAGAAAGGTGATATTTTCTACTTTCATGGCCAGGTTCTGGTTTTGGTATACCCCGTGTAGAAAGAAGCTAAGATATTCGCTTCGGAAAAAAACGTTGTCTTTTTATCCACATAAGTTTTTTGCCCATTCCGACCCCTAAATATTATCCGACGATCACCAAAATCAATAGGCTTCTTCCCCTCCGTGACCCCCATCAACATCCAAAATTTCGCGACGATCCGATCAAAATTGCGACCTGTAGCGTGATTACAAGGTTTAGATGGACAGACGGACGGACGGACGGACTGACGGACGGACACACATAGCCAGATCGACTCAGCTCGTCGAGACATTCATTTTGGTATATATAAGTATGGGTCTACGACCATTATTTCGATGCGTTACAAACTTTTTGGCCAAAACCAACATATAATACCCTCCCCACATAGTGGTGTAGGGTATAAACATGACCTTAATATAAACATGACCTTAAACCCCTATTTTAAATCTCCTCAATTCTTTTATTAATTTTATCACCCCGTTTTCAATTTAATAATTTTATTTATTTAATTATTTATTTTAATTTTTTTCAGGTAAGTCACTTTTCTTGAAAATGGAAATCGAAATCTGTGTATTCCAGCACTAAGTAAGTACACACTACTAAATGAAGGCAATTCCAATATTTTAACTTAAAAGGATTAGGGTTATGAATTTTATTTAAGATTATATAACATCTTACATATTAGGTGCTTCGATAAAAAACCTTACGTACAAAATGCTTCAGAATATATATTTGTGGAAAATTTTTTGAATTCACTGTTACTCTTGCGTATCCAGCAAAAATTCGGATCCGTTAGTCAATTTGTAACCCATTACAAAGTAATGTAACTAGGTACAACTACTTACTTCACTGCTTACACACCGTGTTCAATGCTCACCGCCGGCATGCGATTTTTTGTTGAAAATATAAAAACAGTTGGTGGTACACATGTAAGTATATAAAGCCTTACTGTTCGTACGCGTAGCACGGTGTGTGTTCGGCTACAAATTAGAAGTTCTCATGATCAAATCCAGCAGAGAGCAAAATAAAATAACAACATTATGTGTGTTGAAATTGAAAACAAATTCCACCTCAACTGTTCTAAAAATATAACATATGTTTTTTAGATTATTTATTCTATGGCCACTAGAAACTACTTAGACTATTTATTCTAGTGATTATGGTTAGCCTTCCGAAGAATGCTGATTCTCATACTTCAGGCAGTGGTCAGTCAAGACTTACTACTAGTTACAAGACACCTCTCCAATGTGTACACTAGAGTGGTTTTATAAAGTCCATGTCTGATTTTTTATGCGGCACTCCCCTAAAGGTTTTAGTTTTCTTAGATTTTAAGATTACCAAAGTTTGAGAACAATCGGAAATTATTAATTTTTTACAGCAATTAGTTGTCGCGGCTGATATTACGACAGTATAATTTTTTTCGGGTGGAACTCTATACTGACAGAGATAATTACTCTAAAGCTGTACAGACCCTACGGTCACCAACTATAGTTCTTAAATGGAGTCCTGGAATTGGTCCAATCGTTTTTCTTGCAGTCTTATAACAAATTCTTTGATTGACATCTTTCGGTACCTTCCCCATAAAAGTTCAAACATTTAGGATTAAGAACAGGTTGAGACCTGTTTGTGGATAAATTTTAAACTTTATTTCGAATAGTTTTCGCAGTAATGTTAAAAAAACAACCCATATTGGGTTTGGTTCTTTTTATGATGTCACACGCCGTGTGTATATTGTTCCAATATTTTAATAGGCAAATGTTCATTATTGCTAAAAGAAAAAATATTTGGGAAAAAGTCAAAAAGTCATCACCCTAATATCGCTTATTTTAGGGATCATTAAATTGACTAAGATTTAAGTATGGACCAACAAGTATTGTTAAAAATTCAACGAGCGGAGAGTCCTTTCACGACTCCATTAGTACTGCATCAAAATGCTCCACATTGCACGACTTCCAATTTTATTTCCTGGGAAGTGCTTATTTTTATGAAATAGTTTTTCATTACAACTTTCAGATTTTATGTTAATAAACAATAAATAATTTTATTGCCAAATTAATGTTAAGCAAGTGGTTCTAAAATTACAATCATAATATAGATTGTATAACTATAAGAAGGCGGCGACGGCATCTGCCGGAACAATAGTTTTATGACAATCCCATTAAGGTTTTTAGCCAAAGGAAAACCTCATAAAAGTTTTTGATGAGGTTGGGCAAAAATTGATTGCCAAGATGTTTATTTGTTATCCATAAATATTTAAGTAAACAAATGTCAATTTTCGGAGTATGTGAGTGTTCGTGTGGGTGTATCTCCGTAAATTATGGCCCAAAAATAACTGTCCTTGAATGTGACTGGCCTAATGCAAAACATCCCCCCAAATGAAGGAAGAAATGCCTTTGTTAAGCTGGAACATCATTAATTTTATTTCTTTCCTTTTGCCCACCGATTTCCATCCACAATTTATAAATTACAAAACAAATATTTTGCAAGGAACAAATTTTGCCATGTTTCCATTTGGGAATGAATGCATTGTGTGGTGATATGTGTAAACAAAAGTGGTTTCAAAATACGAATACATGTTTCCATCACAGCAGGGAGGTTGGTTTGCATTTGCCCTGTAATCTCTTGCAATTAAGAAGTTTTTATCGTATCATCAATCTTGTGAAAATATTTATATTTTATTGGAACATGCACTTTAGTTTATGGCCTTTTGTGCGTGTGTCAAATTCCCGGAAGTAACACTATTCCATGGTGCCAATATCCGATGATCCCACTTGTTACATTCTTCTAAATTACAAAGAGCAAGAAATAACAGAGGAGAGGGGGGAATGATAACAAAAATATATCATTGTGGTCAATACATAACATTTAGGCTAACAAACCTATGTATACCTTAAACAGCGGCTAAACGTATATAATGGGACCATATACATACAGTATCGGCCAAAACTAAAGCACCCCCTCAGTACATATTTTTAAAATGAAAATTTTTTTAAGAAAACAAAGTTGTAATTTTTATTTGTATTTTTCATTTTCTTTATTTATATCCATATTAATAGAAAACACAATCAGAATGTATTCAGAATGTAATAAACAAAAGTTAAAATTCAAAAATCATTTTAGGTCGTAAATGTAACCGGACAAAACTAAAGCACCCCCCTATTTGAAGTATAACAAAAACCATTGAAATCAATATTTCGTTGGGCCTCCTCTATTCTGGATGACACAATCACATCTTTTAGACATAATGGATTCTAAATAATTAATTATTGCAGGCGAAATAATTGATTTTCGGAAAATTTAGCTTAAATCCTCAAAATACTGAAAATCCGAACTTATCGCTATATGGGGGCTATACCCAAACGTGGACCTAGGACAACGATCTTTGGTGGATATGTTTTGTGACCACTAGGAACCCTAAGTACCAAATTACAGCTAATTTAGTGGGGAAATATGGCTTAAAAATTCAAAATACCGAAGATCGGAAGGTACCGCTATAAGGATGCTATACCAAAACATTACCCGATATTGTTTATATCCATCCGAAAATGATACTACAGCCTCCTCTGGTGAAATACAAAATCGCTTAAGTTTAAAAATTAGAAAAAGAACGATTCACAAAAGAACGGTAGACGTCGACTTATTCAGTCGACGACCAGCAAGAAACCTTTAATATCGACTAAAAGTGAATTGGATTAGAAAATGGAGGATACAGCTATTTTCCGATGAAGCTATATTTAATTTAATGTATTCAGATGGTAAAAGACGTGTACCAAGTGGGCAACTGTTAAATCCTAAATATTGCTTGTTGGTCGTCGTCGACTGAATAAGCCGACGTCTACCGTTCTTTTGTGAATCGTTCTTTTGCTAATTTTTAAACTTAAGCGATTTTGTATTTGAACAGAAGAGGCTGTAGTATCTTTTTTAAATGGATATAAACAATATCGGGTAATGTTTTGGTATAGCATCCTTATAGCGGTACCTTCCGATCTTCGGTATTTTGAATTTTTAAGCCATATTTCCCCACTAAATTAGCTGTAATTTGGTACTTAGGGTTCCTAGTGGTCACAAAACATATCCACCAAAGATCGTTGTCCTAGGTCCACGTTTGGGTATAGCCCCCATATAGCGATAAGTTCGGATTTTCAGTATTTTGAGGATTTAAGCTAAATTTTCTGAAAATCAATTATTTCGCCTGCAATAATTAATTATTTAGAATCCTTTATGTCTAAAAGATGTGATTGTGTCATCCAGAATAGAGGAGGCCCAACGAAATATTGATTTCAATGGTTTTTGTTATACTTCAAATAGGGGGGTGCTTTAGTTTTGTCCGGTTACATTTACGACCTAAAATGATTTTTGAATTTTAACTTTTGTTTATTACATTCTGAATACATTCTGATTGTGTTTTCTATTAATATGGATATAAATAAAGAAAATGAAAAATACAAATAAAAATTACAACTTTGTTTTCTTAAAAAATTTTCATTTTAAAAATATGTACTGAGGGGGTGCTTTAGTTTTGGCCGATACTGTATGTCCTCATTTATATCCAAAATATTCGAAAAAGCTCTAAAATTATGGTTCTTTAATCTAGTCCATCGCAAAATTTGGAACTGTATTAAAGAAGGTTTGAGACAGTATAACACCCTGCTAGGATCCAAAATTTGCCTCACCGAAATAATTGTTTTAGATCCTAAGCGTGTTTGAACGAAATCCGTTTCAGACAATTCAGTCGATTTTGTCTTTTGCTTCCGTCTGTCTAACTGGAAATACGAACGACAGCTCTTGAACGTATCAATCGATTTGTCCAAACTTTACACTTCGTGCCACATCAGTCCACTCACTCAGGCACCTCACTCACAAAAGTACAAACATGTTCGCTAAAATAATACGTACTCTTAAAGGGAGGAACCAATTTGGTCCAAAATTTTAACATCGTAAAATTTTAACATCTTCCAGACATATGTTGATAAGATTCGAATATGGGCTATAGCAGTCCTCTACTCCGCTTTTCTCCCACAGAAAATTTCTAAAATTATCGCAAAATTGCTGTTCAAAGATATGTCTCCGATCGTTTCGATTTTTTGGTGGCCGACGGTACATTTTTTTCGGCTGCACGTCAATAATGAGACAATGGCCCGAAGGTTCCAAAAAAGTCTGATGTAAGATACCAATGAACGGTTCTGGCCGGCTTTGCCACGGCAGGTTTTATCTTGCTCCCTCTTAAATGTCTTGTGGTTTTTGACCTTCCCGTGGTGTCACCTGGGGAACTTCCTTTAACACCCATCACAACAATACCTAATGTTATGGCCATGCTATAAAGCATGACTTTTGTTGCGGATTTGTAGTTTGTCGGAGGTCTGCAGTTTCCCCCGGCGGATGAAAGTCTTCCAAAAACTCAAATAAAAGCTATATTTTACCATATTAGTCTTATTTGTACATATGCCCCCAGCGGAGATAAGGACGTGCAGGTAAAATATATATTTTACGAAAGTTTAGGAAAAAATATATTATCTGTGTACTGCACATGAAGTTAAAATTATGCTAGGCGATTTTAATGCCAAATTTGGAAACGAGAATATCTTTGGCTCAACAGTCGGGAAATTCAGTCTCAACAATGTAACATTTAACAACGGAATAAGACCGATAGACTCCGAAGCCGCAAAAAATGGTAGTTAGCAGCACCAGATTTAAGGATCTCGACATTCATAAGGACACCTGGCTGTCTCCAGATCAAAAAACATGTAACCATATTGATCACGTTGTGATCGGGCCACTATCCAAGGATAACCCGCTTTTGGAATGTCATAAACGTCTGGTCTTGGGGGACTTTAATGCTCATCATGAGTTGTGGTATTCGATGCAGAGGGATATAGTGCTGGCTGAGCACATTGATAGCTCTCCGTTTTGCACGGTCAATGAGGACGCTCCTACCAGAATTATCATGGGAAAGTTAATTGGCTTAGTTTCGGAGAGTTCACTAATCACCGTTTCAGAGATCTATCCATTCTGCTGTTCGGATAGCAGAAAGGACATTCCGAGGCACCGTCAATGCTGCAGCCGCACGCCATATACCTGCTGGGCGAATACCCAAAGTGAGACTAAACTTCCCAGGAGAGGCGGTGGGATTATCAAATGAGCGTGATGATCTTCGTCGTAGTTAAGTTAACAGGTTGGTCGATGAGCATAAGCGGAACAAACGGTTAAACCATCTGAAGAAGCAACATTGGCACACCAAAGCAACAAAGATGCCACCAAATGTCAATCGTAAATACCAATTTCGCTTTTGCGGCCATAGCAAAGACTCTTGAGGCTTCACTCCTCCCGCAGCGCCAGAAATATCCAATTGCCGATCATCACCGTGGGTTCCTTAAGCAGCACAGCACTACAACAGCGCTGCACACCATCTCCACACATATTAGTCGAGGACTCAACCAGAGCAAGCCGTGTGGCACAACAGTGTTGGTGGCGGTTGACTGATCAAAATCCTTTAATACTGTCAGACACTCCACGTTGTTTGAGGACATCGAACAGCCTATCCTCCGGCTAAGTCTGAATTGTTTGATAAGCAATTACATGTGTGGACGCCATTCGTACGTGAATTTCAAAAAAAGAAGTCCAAGTCCCCTTCGAATCAAACAATATCATATCTTCGGAACCTCTACCTCCCCTGTATTACGCCCCCTCCACATGGCATTGAGATCGTCACGAATGCATACGATTGCACGATCTTAGCGTCAGGTACCTTCCCTGATGTCATTTGTGAAATGCTGAACTCATATTTGATTGTTTTTACCACCTTTTTCTACGCGAGGAATACACAAATATCCGCCACTAAATTTACGGCCGCTCTGTTCACCACATGGACGGTAGAGGTGAGACCTGAGTTGAATGTCATGGTCGATGGTACTACCCCAAAATACTAAGGGTCACATTCGACAGTATGTATGTACATGTCGTCCGTGCATGCACTGCTATCTGCGACAAGTTGAGATGTGAGAACAAGGTCCTCAAGTCCCTAGTAGTACTTGGGGTGATGATAAATAAACCGCATAACGTGATGTGTCGGTATGTGGTAGTCTATGCGGCGCCAGTGTCGTCCGCGAGTATAAATGTAAAGCGATGGAAAAATATTCAGACCTGTCAAAATGCAGCCCTGAGAACTGCAACAAGGTACCTCTTCATGTCTTCGGTGGACCATCTATATGAGAAGACAAAGTTTCTTCCAGCACAGCAACAAAATGCCATATTTTCGTTGCAGTACTTGCTGGTAGATAGGACCTTCTAAACCAGGCATGTCAGGATGGATCTTCATGATCTAGAAAGAGATGCCCAACGTTACAAGAGAGAACACCTAGATAAACAAGCAGGTTTAAATATCATTCAGACGGATGCAGTCGCAGATGCCATAAACAACTATCGTGTGAATGCGATTCACGGAGAAACACATATCGCAGCTGAGGAGCGTCAGCTGTGACGATAAACCGGAGTAGTTTTGGCTGAGCTACGCTCGGGATGGTGCAGATGTCTGAATTTCTATAGGGCAAGGAGCGATGACACTTTCAAAACAGCATGCGGCACAGGTCCGCCCCATACATTTACTGAACCTTTTCAACTGCCCTGCCACACCTACACAAATAACTCTGGTAGATCAATGATTACATCCCATCGAAGCAGCCACATTCCTAGAATTGGAGATAGACCCAGAGCCAGATTAAGCAGAAAACGAACATTCGGTTTAAAAAACAACAACGAAAAAGTCGAAGATATATTTTACGAGTTCTTAAAAAATGTTAATTATCCTGCACATGAAATTAAATTTTAATGCCAAAATTGGAAAGGAGAACATCCTTGGCTTAACAGTCGGGAAATTCCGTCTCCATAATAAAACATTTGGCAACGGAATGAGACTGATGAACTTCGCAACGGCGAAAGAGATGGCAGTTAGCAGCACCTGTCTGTCACCTGATCAAACAAATCAAATTGATCACCTTGTGATAGATGTAACCAAGTCATTGTGCGCGTTGGCTGTGCGATCGTTCCGAGGAGCAAACATCAATGGTAGTGATCCGACCTTGACGCAACACCCGATTAAAGGTAGCAAATAAAATAGCAGCAGACACAACGCAAGCTACGATCACAACAGATAGCCACAGCATATTGCACTCAACTGGCCCAACTGCTTAAAAAACGCACTCATAGTTCCGATATCATATCAGCATAGCGGCAGAGTAGAGCCTACTTCATGCAAACAGCCGCAAAATACATAATTTGATACCAGAGGACTTCACCCAGGAACCCAGAAATGTCGTTCTGCTATTGAAGAGAATGCGGTATATAAGCCCTATATGCCGCATTCTCTTCAGTATCAGCTTCGGAAAAAAGGAAAGAGTAAAAACTACTTTCTTAGAGGGCAAAATATAGAAATAGAAACGCTGGAGTATGAAAAAATAGATATGTACAGGAGCCACAACGAAGTCCAAAAATTCGACCAAAAAGTGAAGCATCAAGCTGATGGATTTGGTACAAGAATATCCAGCTGTAGCGTACTTAGATTATGGAGAGAAAATTTTTCCAATACGAACAAAACCCGCATATCCAATCCCCGAATATGGAACTGAGGGTTTACCGTCCGGTCAGAATGAGATAATGGCATCAGCAAACCGGATGAATAATAAGGCCAGCCATGCTGTTCAGAACCGGAGGCTGATAAGGTACATGCATCAACATTTTAACGATCTCTGGCAGTACCTGATGATTGGAAAGTGAGCAACCTTTGTTCCATCCACAAGAAAGGAGATAAGACTAAGGCATAAGTCTGCTTGTAACACAAACATCCCATAAGGGACAGACTTCTCTCATATCAATGAATGCACCCCGACTACATCGATGACTTGGGATCTACTGTTTCTCGCAGATTTTGTCTTAAGATACGACTGGTAGAGAAGTTTTACATGACTTAAATACTCAGGAAATGTCTCCAACAGTACACTGAGGCTTATTTTATCACAGTTGAAAATTTGATGTTGCCTGGACTGGGAGTCGAAGCGGGTCCTACCTACCGGAGACCCTCTCCAGAGTCATTAAAGGTAGCAAATAAAATAGCAGCAGACACAACGCAAGCTACGATCACAACAGATAGCCACAGCATATTGCACTCAACTGGCCCAACTGCTTAACAAACGCACTCATAGTTCCGATATCATATCAGCATAGCGGCAGAGTAGAGCCTACTTCATGCAAACAGCCGCAAAATAGATAATTTGATACCAGAGGACTTCACCCAGGAACCCAGAAATGTCGTTCTGCTATTGAAGAGAATGCGGTATATAAGCCCTATATGCCGCATTCTCTTCAGTATCAGCTTCGGAAAAAAGGAAAGAGTAAAAACTACTTTCTTAGAGGGCAAAATATAGAAATACAAACGCTGGAGTATGAAAAAATAGATATGTACAGGAGCCACAACGAAGTCCAAAAATTCGACCAAAAAGTGAAGCATCAAGCTGATGGATTTGGTACAAGAATATCCAGCTGTAGCGTACTTAGATTATGGAGAGAAAATTTTTCCAATACGAACAAAACCCGCATATCCAATCCCCGAATATGGAACTGAGGGTTTACCGTCCGGTCAGAATGAGATAATGGCATCAGCAAACCGGATGAATAATAAGGCCAGCCATGCTGTTCAGAACCGGAGGCTAATAAGGTACATGCATCAACATTTTAACGATCTCTGGCAGTACCTGATGATTGGAAAGTGAGCAACCTTTGTTCCATCCACAAGAAAGGAGATAAGACTAAGGCATAAGTCTGCTTGTAACACAAACATCCCATAAGGGACAGACTTCTCTCATATCAATGAATGCACCCCGACTACATCGATGACTTGGGATCTACTGTTTCTCGCAGATTTTGTCTTAAGATACGACTGGTAGAGAAGTTTTACATGACTGAAATACTCAGGAAATGTCTCCAACAGTACACTGAGGCTTATTTTATCACAGTTGAAAAATTGATGTTGCCTGGACTGGGAGTCGAAGCGGGTCCTACCTACCGGAGACCCTCTCCAGAGTCATTAAAGGTAGCAAATAAAATAGCAGCAGACACAACGCAAGCTACGATCACAACAGATAGCCACAGCATATTGCACTCAACTGGCCCAACTGCTTAACAAACGCACTCATAGTTCCGATATCATATCAGCATAGCGGCAGAGTAGAGCCTACTTCATGCAAACAGCCGCAAAATAGATAATTTGATACCAGAGGACTTCACCCAGGAACCCAGAAATGTCGTTCTGCTATTGAAGAGAATGCGGTATATAAGCCCTATATGCCGCATTCTCTTCAGTATCAGCTTCGGAAAAAAGGAAAGAGTAAAAACTACTTTCTTAGAGGGCAAAATATAGAAATACAAACGCTGGAGTATGAAAAAATAGATATGTACAGGAGCCACAACGAAGTCCAAAAATTCGACCAAAAAGTGAAGCATCAAGCTGATGGATTTGGTACAAGAATATCCAGCTGTAGCGTACTTAGATTATGGAGAGAAAATTTTTCCAATACGAACAAAACCCGCATATCCAATCCCCGAATATGGAACTGAGGGTTTACCGTCCGGTCAGAATGAGATAATGGCATCAGCAAACCGGATGAATAATAAGGCCAGCCATGCTGTTCAGAACCGGAGGCTAATAAGGTACATGCATCAACATTTTAACGATCTCTGGCAGTACCTGATGATTGGAAAGTGAGCAACCTTTGTTCCATCCACAAGAAAGGAGATAAGACTAAGGCATAAGTCTGCTTGTAACACAAACATCCCATAAGGGACAGACTTCTCTCATATCAATGAATGCACCCCGACTACATCGATGACTTGGGATCTACTGTTTCTCGCAGATTTTGTCTTAAGATACGACTGGTAGAGAAGTTTTACATGACTGAAATACTCAGGAAATGTCTCCAACAGTACACTGAGGCTTATTTTATCACAGTTGAAAATTTGATGTTGCCTGGACTGGGAGTCGAAGCGGGTCCTACCTACCGGAGACCCTCTCCAGAGTCATTAAGGTGTCGAGGTTGCTTATTTGATTCCAATATATCTACTGTATCTCATGATGTCTGAAGTTTCGTTAGAAAATTGAAGGCATCGTTTGTCAATCCCACGGTAAATTATCCAGTAATATATTGCATACCTTCCAATGCTACAAAACATCCACATAATGGGTGTTTTTCTGAATGAAAACTCCCCGTGAGTTTTCTCACTCTCTCCGTTAAGTTGAAACGACAGAGAGCTAAAATTCACGGGAAGTTTTCGTTCAGAATAACTCCCAATATGTTTTTTCCTGGACGCAGAGAAGAGATATTGTAGGAGCAATCATATTCTAAGAGCAAAATAATGTATTTTAAAAAGTTGAAAATATATATATTGTTGTTTCAACCATATATTTTGTGTCAGAAAACAATATATATTTTCAGATTTTTAAAATACACTATTTTGCTCTTAGAATATGATTGCTGCTACAATATCTCTTCTCTGCGTGTGGTCAACTATTGTTCATATTCGAAACACCTCGATTCACATTCATAAAATTCCAAATTTTATGATTTCAGTTCAGAATTTACAAAAATGTCAATGTGTCAACCAACCAACATTCCAAACATACTGTCGCCACTGCAATTAGTATTTCATTGACAATCTACAATCTTTATAACGTCTTCCTCTGGACGACGCTAAAGTTCTGTAACAGTGTCGGGCTTCTTAGTTAACACAAAAAATCATGTTCACAAAATTTTACTTCCTTTTTTCATCGTATCTTTTTGTTAAGTGGAGGAACTCCACCTTCGATTATCGCACATGGCGACAATCCGTACACCACATCCTCTGGCATCTTTCTACTACTTCTGCTGTTCTTTTTTTTCTCATTGACAATTATAAATGTTTTGCTGATATGAAACGAAGTTGGAACTCCCAACAACAACAACAATAACTAACATCAATAATACACTTAAACAGTTTAACCTCTTATTTATCCTATTAAGGCAACAGACAATCTACGGTATTTTAAGTTGCGGCTAGGGGTGAGGGGTGAGAGAGAAAAGCAGTTACCTCTTGTTATTTTAATTCAATAAACCGAAAGCCAAACACTGGGCCAGGTACTTCGCTGTATTGACTACCTGTGTGAGAGTTAATATTACCACATTTGCTTTATTCATGGCTAAGGAATTTTTATTGTTGTCCTCCCTCTTGTTGTCTGCCTGGGTCGGTCGTCAATGTGTTTCGCTGGTTGTTCCACCATCATGATTGTTTATGGATTGTATTGCCGGTGTGTGATAATGGTACAAAATTCCCGCCATGGCTTTTCACAGTTTTAGTCGAACAACAAAAACAACAACAAAAGACCCAACTTGTGGAGGAAGATTCCGATTTGAAGTCATCCTTTTAAAAGCACTTAAGTCATTGTGTTTATGTTTCATATCTTTATTTGTCCGAACTGTGCCCCTCCAAGTGCTACACTAGTTTACGAATAATTTAATAGGAGGAGATTTTAAATTTTCACGAAGTGTGGACGTTTAGTTCAATTAAACATTCGCACTTTGTGCTCTTGGGCGTGTCCACAGATTGCGGTTAGTAGAATCGCCAATAAATAAATTTCAATTAAATAACCAGGAACGGACAACTGAGCTAATCTGAACAGTGTCCCAGTAGACCGATCCAGGGATTAAGATCGGTGGAGATAGTTTTAGCGTCCTTTAAAGATCCAATATGTTCACATGTAATAACCTTAACCATTTAAAGACAATCAGCAGGAGCCTTAAGACGGTCAGAAAATAGCATCATATACTAAGAGAAAGAGTCTTTAGAGACGACCACAAGAAATCCAAAGGGAGCTTTTTAGAATACCAGAAAGGAAGCTTTATACACGAACAGAAATCGACCACAAGGGAGATTTTATAGTCGACCAGCAGGTAGCCTTTATAGACGATTAACAGGTAGACTTTATAGACGACCAACAGGTAGCAAGAATGGGGTCTCTACTAACGACCAGAAGGGAGCCTTTATTCGTAACAATAGCAGTAGGTAGGTAGTCTTTATGGAGTACCTGCTTTTACAAACAACCACAAGGAAGCCTTTATAGACGAAGAATTGCAAGCATTTACAGTCAGCAGAAAAGGACCCTTTAAAGAAAATCATCAGGAGCCTTTATAGACGGGCAGAAAATAGCCTCATAGACTACCAGAAGGAGTCTTTAGAGACGAGCACAAGAAATCCAAAGGGAGCTTTTTAGACTACCAGAAGGGAGCTTTATACACGAACAGAAATCAGAACAGAAATCGACCACAAGGGAGACTTTATAGTCGACCAGCAGGTAGCCTTTATAGGCGATTAACAGGTAGACTTTATAGACGACCAACAGGTAGCAAGAATGGGGTCTCTACTAACGACCAGAATGGAGCCTTTATCCGTAACCACTAGATAGTCTTTATAGAGTACCAGCTTTCACAAACAACCACAAGGAAGCCTTTATAGACGACGAATTGCAAGCATTTACAGTCAACAGAAAAGGACATTTATTGACGATCCAAAAGAGCCCTTACGATGTGAAAGATGACTCCATAAACGGCTAGAAGGCAGTCTTTACAGACGACCAGAAGGACCTTTAGAGGGCAAACAGAGGAAATTCTATAATCAGAAAGAAGCCTAATAGATTAGCAGAAGTAGCCTTTATAAGCGACCAAAATATAACATTTATTTATAGACTGCCAGAAAGTATCTTTTTTTCAGAATAGTGGGCCAAAAGAGTGTCTTGTAGACGAACAGAAGGGAGCCTTACTCACGACCGGAATGTTGTTTTTATATACGACGAAAGCCAGTCTTTATAGACTACCAATTGGGAACCTTTACAGGCAACTGAAAAAGAGCCTTTGTAGACGATCAGCAGGTGACCTTTATAGACAATTAGCAGGTAGCATTTATATACGATTAGCAGGTAGCATTAATAGACGACCACCAGGTAGCTAGAGTAGAACCTCTACTAACGACCACAAGGGAGCCTTTATACGTAGCCAGTATGTAGTCTTTATAGAGGACCAGAAGGAACCTTTAAAGACGAGCAGAAAGTAGTCTTTATAGACAACCAGCAGCTGACGATATTTGTAGACCAGTAAAGGGAGCCTTATAGACGATCCCAAGGCTCCATTAAGAACCAGAAGAGAGCCTTATATACGACCAAAAGCAGCCTTTATACCGGCAGCCCTATTGTCGACCAGAAGGAAATCTCTATAGAGGGCCAGAAGGGATCTTTACTAACGACCAGAAAGCTGCAATTATAGACGACCAACTATATATTATATAGGGAGCATTTACAGGCAACTGAAAAAAATCATTTATTGACCATCCTTTATAAACAACCAGCAGGTAGGCGTATGTAGCCTCTTTTGACGACCATAAAGGAGCCTTGTAGACGGCCGAATTCAGGTTTTTAAAGAGGACCAAAAAGCAATCTTTAGAAGTAACCAATAGGCAGTCTTTATACCAGGACTAGCTGCAGTTTTAAAAAACGACTTTTAAAAGGTCGCCCTTTGAAGAAGCCCAGTATGGAGCCTCTGTTAACGACCAGAAGAAAGTCTTTATAGATGACCGCAAAGGGAGCCTTTATAAACGACTAGAACAAAATCTGTATAGCAGCTTACATTTCTTTTTCGGAATGCAGTATTGAGCCAAACCTTTATATATGATCTGATCACCGCAGGTAGTTTTTATAGGCGATCAGCAGACAGTCTGTACTGATGAGTAGAAGGGAGCTTTTATACACAAGCAGTTAGGAGGCTTTATAGAATAACAGAATGTAAGATTTATTGAAGATCAATAGGGAGACTTAAAAAGACGAGAATGAAAGTTTTATAGACAACCAAAAGGAAGGGTTCGCAAAAAATGGAACCTTTATGGACGATTAGTAGGAACGTTTTATAGAAGACCAGAGTGAAAGCTTTACAGACGATATGTAGCAACATTTTATAGCCTTGAACAGAAGGGATCAGACGGGGTTTATTAAAAAACAAACGTTTTTTTTTTATAATACCAGACGAATAGGCCGGATACTTAATAAAGAACTTGTAATAGTCTTCATGAGCCCTTATAAACGACAAGAAGGTGGTCTTTATAGAGAGCCAAAAGCCAAGCTTTATAGACGATCAAAAGGACGTCCTTATAAACGACAGAAAAAGATTCTGTATAGACGACAAGGAGGTAGCAGAGTGGATTCTTCAGAGAAAGCTAGAATTAAGTCTTTATAACTGACTAAAAGGATGGCTTAATAAATTATCAGATCCGTACAGAACAGAATGAAAGACCAGTCGCTTAGGACGACTAGTGAGTTATCTTAATGAAAGCTTTAAGTGTAGTTTTGCAATGAATATTTTTTGAGGGGCTAATAACATAGTCACTCACAGAATGTTTTTTTTTTTATATATTTGTACTTTTTTATTATTATGTTAAAAATATTTATTTATTTATTTTTTTATATTACAATTAAAATTATAATAATTCACAATTTATTTTCTTAATTTTTAACACAAAATTTTGTTCACTCTGTTTTTGTTTTAATAAATCTCACATTTCTTTGATGGATTCATTTTACTGCCTACCGGGCAATTGAATTCTTTGGAAAATTCGGCAAAATTCGATAAAGGGCCAATAACTCGAAACTTATCGGGAAAATGGATATCGTCGGTCATTATTGTTGAACGTAATTTCGAATAGGAATCCGAACACCACAAATAGGCATAGCTGGTGAAAAACAATTGACGATAATTGAAATCCATGCCGGGAAAAGATTCCACATCCACCACCTCCCTCCTGTTGTTATCATACCAATTGAGGTAGGCATTATAGGCCAAGCGAACACCAGCATTATCGGCAATATTTTCGTCTTGATTTGGCATGTCGGGTAGATGTTGACCGGCAAAAGTGAAATTCTTATATTGAGGTCTTAGACATTCGCAACGCTTCTTGAATTGTTTGTTAGAATTCACATCCCACCATTTATGACTATTACCCTGGGCATCGAATTTACTTCCCTCATCATCAAAACCATGTATCATTTCATGTGACAGCAAGGCGCCCAATACCCCAAAATTGAAAGCATTCGGAAATGAAGCTGACCAGCCGTAGCCGGGTTGTAATATAGCCACCGGCACTTTTATGGAATTCTCAACATTAATATAGGCAGGGGAGGTGGATATTTGTGGACCATAATCATTTTGAAATGACATTATATCTGACTGACCAGCTAAAAGTTTTTGTAAATTTCCCAAATAATCATTGTCGCCAATTTCCAAAGGACCCAGAATTTCCGAAAAATTCGTATGCTGAAATGAAACAACCTCTAATGTCATTGTTTTCAATTTTTCCAAAGCATACTGACGAGTCTCTGGCGATAACCAATTCATGTGTGATGATTGCAAATGCTTGCCAAAGACGTTCTTGATGTGAGACCACATATCATGGACCCCTTGCTCCATTTCTCGGCTATTGAATTTGCGATAAACCATGTTATCGAAATGTTTGTAGAAATATTTCTTCATCTTGGCCAAACATGTATCCGCCAAATTGTCTGGGTTTTCTGGTATTTGCATAATAAAGGCACTACTCAGACGAAAGAATATGTAATTGGCCAACACCCTTTTTGGAGTGGTTTTTATGACCTCCAACATATTTTGCAAATACTTATCTTGGGTGTAGATTTTCAAATTTGGCAAGCTACCAACGGCCAACTTTACAAAACGTTTTACATCAAATTGAGGGAAATAGTTTGCTTGGGCCTTATCTAGGCTGCGCAAAACATAAGTTTCAACCACTGTATCACCGGCCTGTTGATTAACCATGACCTTAGCCAATGATCTCTCAAATGTCAGAAACTCCGTTGCCGTTGTTAGGGCAACAGCCATATCATCGATTCTCAGAAATTCACTTAATACATTGGCAAAAAATGTTGTCGTTGACTCCGATAGAACTTCCGCTTTATCACCCACATACCAACCTCGTGCAAAATCGAAATCCTGCTCCGAAATATACAAACGATTCTCCGTGACATTGGCAAAATCCCCTGAGAATTGCAATTTCACCAAAATTCCCAAGCCATATTTATAGGCAATTTTACCCACAGTCTCCAGCCAATCAAATTCTGCCTCCTGCCACTTATCAGCCGCTATTGCTGGCATTTCACCAAATTCGTTGATAATTTCTCTTAGTTTTGTGGCATACTTATCTCCCAATTCCGACATTTTTAAACAGGAGCGATAATAATGTTTCACTTTCATATCAATTGCCGTGTCTTCTTTAGCATCTGCATTGAGAATTGTTTTTATGTTTGCATCCAATTTTGTTTGTAAAGATTCAAGCAGTCCTGTGCTCGGTTGTTCAATTGTGGCCGGATTATATGTGCCATAGTTGCCACAAACATAATCATAGAAATCGTCACAAGGATCCACACTTTTATTCATATATTTTAATAATTCTTCAGCTTTCGATTGACGTTCAGCTGAATTTTTATTCTTTAACACAGGGGAGCATTGCGCCTGCAACACACAAAGTAAATGAATTAGAACGCCGCAGATAATACGTATTAGCATCGCGTTTTATAACTGTGCCTAGCTTGATATTAGATTTTTGACTAAACTATAATCGCTTTTGTTTTCTGCGAAAACATCGCCTCAGCCAGGCAATGATTAGAATTGCTCTTTAACAGACATTATGAGGAACTTGTCCGAAATTAAATCAGTTATCTGCGATTTTAGTTTGATTTGAATTTATTTGTTGTGATTTTCTTCTGTTCCAATAAGAAAATCGCTGATAATAAATGATTTGACGATGCGAGCTTGAATGACCGCAGATTGCCAAAATACAAAAAAATAAATAAAATATGAATCCACAAATACCACACACCGAGCTATGCGAAGGGTTACCCTGTTGTATGGCTTCCGTTGATAGCGCATTGTGCGCTTTCTTTATCAGTTGATTTCAAGGTTGGAAACTAGCATTAGGGCATACGTCAACAACCGATGCAGATAGTTTTGTTGGATAAAAGGGATTTTTGAAGACCACCAGGTAGAAGTCTAGAAAGTGAGGTCTTATGGGCGAAGCGATGGAAATTTTTACATGTGACTAGAGGGGTGGCTTTATAGACAAACAGATTATTAAAATTTATAGGCGGCAAAAAAACCTTTGTTGAGGAAATAAGAGAACCTCCATAGGTAGATAGAAATCTTTATAGACGACCAGAAGGGAGGCTGGGTGCCACCGTGATGCAATGGTATGCACACCCGCCTTACACGCTGAAGGTCGTGGGTTCGATTCCCCGCCCAGGAGTCTGCCTTGTCCCGTATGGGATGTTTGTCGAGCAATTATAGAATGGAGGCTATTAACTAAATGCAATATTTATGGAAGGCTACTATTGAGCAGGTAGTTTTTATAGACGCCCAGCCTTTATAGACCACCAGTTGGGAAGCTTTATAGAATATCAGAATAGAAGCATAATAGACAATGAAAGGACAGGTTTGAAAATTCCAAAATGAAAGCTTTGTACGCAATCAGAAGAACATTTTTATAGAAAGTTCACGGTGCTCTTGAATCAAATTTAAATGGAAGGTGCTTACACCTGGGAAGTTTTTGCGAATTCTGAAACTACAATGTTCATAGATGAGCAAAATCAAAAAACAAAAAAAAAATCGCCTGAGCGCTTTTTAAATAAATCGCGATTCAAGTTGACATTTTTAGGGGTTGTTTAGGTTTTCACGATTTTGCTTGGAAACCGCAAGTCCTATCAAAATGAGACTGAAGAAAATGTTGTAGCTATCAAAATTCTCTACATGATTGACCTTAATCATATTTTCGTAGGTTTTACAACTTTTGAGATATAGAAGTTGAAATTGGGACAATTAAAATTCAATTCAATTCTGTATCGTCTCCTTATGAAACAATGTCATAACTGCAATTTCCCAACTTAAACTTATATATCTAAAAAAGGGTACAACCTAGGAAAAGTTACATAAGCCAGTCTTGTAGAGAATTTTCACATTTTTTAGGTCCCATGCCGATAAGACTTGCCGTATTCAAGCAAAATCGCGAAACCCTAACAAAAAAACCTAAAAAATTTAAACTGAGCTTCTTTATCTCAAAAATGGTACAGCCTGAGAACAAATCATAAACGTCAATCCTGTAGAGAATTTTCACAGCTACAACATTTTCTTTAGCTCCATTTCGATTAGACTTGCGGTTTCTAAGCAAAATTGTGAAAACCTAAAAAACACCTAAAAATGTGAATTTTGACCGCGATTTATTTAAAAATCCCTACAGCGATTTTTTCTTGTTTTTGAATTTTTCTCTTCTATGAAGATTGCTGTTTCAGAATTCACAAAAACTTCCCTGTGTAAGCGGTTTTCATTAAAAGTTAGTTAAGGCGCACCCTTCATGACATTGTTTTATAATGGGCGATACAGTCAGTGCATTGTCCCCATTTGAACCTCAATATCTCTAAAATGGTAAAACTTACGAAAATACCGTAAAAGTCAATCTTGTAGAGAATTTTCATAGCTACAATATTTTCTTCAGTCTCATTTTGATAGGACTTGCGGTTTCTAAGCAAAATCGTGAAAACCTAAACAACCCCTAAAAATGTCAACTTGAATCGCGATTTATTTAAAAAGCGCTCCGGCGATTTTTTTGTTTTTTGATTTTTCTCATCTATGAACATTGTAGTTTCAGAATCCGCAAAAACTTCCCAGGTGTAAGCACTTTCCATTTAAATTTGATTCAAGAGCACCGTAAGTTGAAATGACAGTTTTATATACTATAAGTATGGATGTTTTAAAGAAGACCAGAGAGTGTTATGTACGATCAAGCTTTGTAAACAGTGAGTAGAGAGGCTTTTTAAGAAACCTTTTCTTTGTAGAATACCAAATATAAGGCTTTATAAAAGACCACAATGAAAGCTTCATAGACGATCACAAGGAGTCTGAATTGAAGTTTCGGAGGCAGACAGTAGCGAAGCTTGAAAAAACATAATTCAAGCTTTGCAGAATATTAGAAATGAGGCTTTATAGAATACCACAATGAAAGCTTCAAAGACGTTCGAAGGCATGACTTTATAGAAGTCCACAGTGGATGTTTTGTAGCCAAATTGTAGGAAGCCGTTTAGGAAACAAAAATTGAAGCTTTATAGAATACCAGCAGGGTAGCTTTATAGAACACCGCAATGAAAGCTTTATAGACGATCAGAGGCAAGACTTTATAGAATACCAGTATGGAAGTTTTGTAGACAATCGGTAGCGAAATATTTTAGAAAACAAGAATGGAAGCTTTATAGAATGTCAGCAGTGAGGCTGTATAGCGCACCGCAATGAAAGCTTTATAGACGATCAGTAGCAATATTTTATAGAAGACCAGAACGAAAGTTTGTGAACAATCAGAAGCGAAGCTTTTTAAGAAATCAGAATGAATGCTTTGTAGAATACAAGAATGAGGCTTTATAATCGACTACAGTGAAAGCTTCATAGACAATCAGAATTATAGCTTTGTGGAAAGACAGCAGCTACGGTTTTGAACAAAAAGCGCAATGGGATGCTGTATAGAACACCGCAATGAAAACTTTATAGACGATCAGTAGCAAGATTTTATAGAAGACCAGAATGGAAGCTTTGTGAATAGTCAGAAGAGAAGCTTTTAGGAAACCAGAATGTAAGCTTTGTAGAATACCAGATATGAAGCTTTATAAAAGACGACAATGAAAGCTTCATAGACGATCAGAACCCAGCAAACCAAATGTCGGATGTCCGACACGTCTGAACAATTTCGGAAGCAACGTCGTTCAGATTTCGTTCCGATTTCTAAACGATTTTCCGGTGCGGAAATAGTTCAGATTTTGTACCGATTTCGTTCCGATTTCGGAACGAATGTCGGAAAGAAATTTCCTTTCCGAATTTCCCAAGGATTTTCTTCAGATTTCGTTACGAAATCGGATCGAAATCGATACGATGTCGCTCCGACATTTCGTTCCGAAATTATGTCAACCACTTCATACAACTTTCGTTAAGATATCGTTACGATTTCGGATCAGACATCGGACGTATCGTCCGAATTTTGTTCCGATTCCGTTAAGATATCGGTACGATTGGTTTGCTGGGAAGGGATCAGAATTAAAGCTTTGTGGAAAGACAGTAGCGACGCTTAAAAAAACGCACAATTTATAGAAGTCCACAATGAAACCTTCATAGATGATCTGCAGCATGACTTTATAAAAGACCAGAATGATTTTTGTAGAATACCAGATGAACAGAAAGGAAGCTTAATAAGTTCACCAGAAGAAGATCTTTATGAGTGATGAGTTTGAGTCCTAATAAACGACCAGAATGGCGTATCTATAGAGAGCCTAAGCGAACCTTTACAGACGACCAAATGAAAGTCCTTATAAATGACCAAGAGGGTGTCGTTGTGGACAACCAGAAGGTAGGAGAAAGTTGTCTTCAGAGAAACCCTGATGTAAGTCATAAAGACTAAAATAGTGAATTTATCGATGACCAGAAGGCATATCGGCCAGAATGAAGATTTATGTATGACTAATGGGGAAGTTTTGGGTGAGGTAGGGGATGGAAGATACCAAGCAACGGTCCTGACCGGTTTTAACATGGCAAAGCCCAGGATTTATCTTGGTCCCTCTTTCATCTCAAGTGGACACTGACCTCCCCTTGGTGTCACCTGGGGAACTGCCTTTAACACCCGTTAAAGGTAGTGAGCTAACATGTGCCGCGCTTTCTCCCATAAGAACGTTAAAAACTTGGGTTTGGGCGTCGGGTTAGTAACCCTCCCCTAGAAAAAACAGCATACTATGAAAAACGAAAGAAAAGAAAAACAACCCCCTCTAAAGTTGACGAACCCCGCAAAAGTTTTAAGGACCATGATCTGCGAATCTGCACCTGGAATGTTTGCACTCTTTATAGAGAAGGTGCAGTCTTCGCATTGGCAGACGTACTTGAAAAGTACAAGGCCGATATTACTGTCATACAGGAAATACGATGGATTGGGAAAGGCGTCACAACAACACGCACTGTATTATAGCTGCCATGACGTAAAGCATGAGTTTGGTTGCGGATTTGTAGTTAGTTGGAGACTAAAACATCTGGTATCCAGCTTCACTACAGTGAATGAAAGACTTGCTGCAATTCGAATAAAAGCTAAATTCTTCAACATCAGCTTTATTTGCGCTCATACTTCCACTGAAGAAAAGGACGAACAGACCAAAAGATATATTTTACGAGCGCTTAGAAGAAACATATGACAGTTGCCCTGCCCATGACATTAAAATCATTCTAGGCGATCTTAATGCCAAAATTGGAAAGGAGAATATCTTTGGCCCAACAGTCGGGAAATTCAGACTCCACAGTGAGACATCTGACAATGGTATGAGGCTGATAGACTTTGCAGCTGCAAAAAACATGGTAGTTAGCAGTACCAGATTTAATCATCTCGATATTCATAAGGGCACCTGGCTGTCTCCAGATCAGAAAACAAGAAATCAAATTGATCATGTTGTAATAGATGCAAGACATTCATCGAGCGTGTTGGATGTACGATCGTTCCGAGGCGCAAACATTGATTCGGACCACTACCTTGTTGCAGCAAAGGTACGCACCCGCTTAAACGTAGCAAACAAAGTACGAACAGACACAACACGAAAGTTAGACATCGGTAAGCTGCAATCACAACAGATAGCCACAGCATATTCCACTCAACTAGCCCAATTGCTTAATCAAAGCACTCCTCATCCCGATAACATGTCAGCGCAATGGCAAAGCATTGCCCACTCCATGCAAACAGCCGCAAAATTCATACTTGGATACCAGAAGCCTCCACCAAGGAATCCATGGTATGATCAGGAGTGTCGTGCTGCCACCGAAGAGAAAAATGCGGCATATAGGGCTACTTTACAATCCGTAGCAACGCGTAGCGCACGAGAGAGATACAGGGAGAAAAGGAGAGAGGAGAAACGTCTTTTCCGCAGGAAAAAGAGAGAGATGAAAAAGCGGGAGGTTGAAAAAATCGAGATGTACAGGAGCCAGAATGAAGTCCGAAAATTCTACCAAAGAGTCAAGCATCAAACTGATGGCTTTGGTACAGGCACATCCTCCTGTAGAGACCAGCAAGGTAATTTGGTAACTGATACAGATAGTGTACTCACGATATGGAAAGAACATTTTTCAAAACTGTTGGTATCCAATAGCAGCGAAGACGACGAAGATACCACAGTCCCAATCCCAGAAGATGGTATTGAATGTATATCGCCCAGCCAAGATGAGGTAAAGACAGCAATAAATCGGCTGAAGAATAATAAGGCAGCAGGAGCCGATGGCTTACCAACCGAGCTGTTCAAAACCGGAGGCGACACTCTGATAAGGTGTATTCATCAGCTAGTTAGCACCATCTGGCAGGAAGAACGAGTACCCGACGATTGGAACCTGAGTATCCTGTGCCCCGTCCACAAGAAGGGAGATAAGACTGTATGCTCTAACTATAGGGGCATAAGTCTACTCCCTATTGCCTACAAGATCGTGTCAGGGATATTGTGCGAACGACTAAAGCCCATGGTCAACGAGATAATTGGACCATACCAATGCGGCTTTAGACCTGGCAAGTCCACAATTGACCAGATATTTACCCTGCGGCAAATCCTGGAGAAGACCCAAGCGATGCAGATCGACACCTACCACCTTTTTGTCGATTATAAAGCAGCCTTCGACAGCCCGCTGCGTTTAAAGGTATTCCAAGCCATGTCTGGATTTGGTATCCCCGCAAAGCTCATCCGTCTTTGCAAAATGACTTTAACTGACACGAGGTCCTCAGTTAAAATAGGAAAGAACCTCTCCGAAGAGTTTGGTACCAAAAGAGGTTTCAGACAAGGAGACAGCCTTTCGTGTGATCTTTTCAACATCCTGCTAGAAAAGGTTATACGAGAGGCAAACGTCAAAAGAAGTGGCATAATCTACACCAATAGTCACATGTTACTTGCTTATGCTGATCATAGACCGATCAGTAAAAGAAGTAACTGATACCTTTATGAAGGTCGAAGGAGAATCTGCTAAAGTGGGTCTGGCGGTAAACGGTGAGAAGACCAAGTTAATGGTGTCGACGCGGAAAGCGTCCATTGAGCCCGGACCGACTGTGGAAGTTGGTTCCTATAATATTGAGGTAGTAAAAGACTTCGTCTACCTCGGCACCTCCGTAAACACAACAAACGACATCAGTTGTGAAATAAAAAGAAGAATTGTATTGGCCAACAGATGCTACTTTGGTTTAAGTAAGCAGTTTAAAAACAAAGCCACATCTCGTCAAACAAAAATAACGCTCTACAAAACACTGATACTACCCGTGCTGATGTATGGCTCCCAAGCCTGGGTACTTGCGCAAGCAGACATGGCAGTGCTTGGTGTGTTTGAGAGAAAAAATCTTCGAAAGATCTACTGACCAATCTGCGTTGACGGTGAATATCGACGTCGCATGAACCACGAGCTGTATCTGCTGTACAACGACATCAATATTGTTAAACGTATCGAGACGCAGAGATTGCGTTGGCTATGCCATATCATAAGAATGAGCGATGATGACCCCGCTATAAAGGTGTATTAACACGGACCGCTTGGCGGTGCACGCAGAATTGGCAGGCCAAGGAATAGATGGCGCAAACAAGTGGATGATGAGATGAAAAGGCGCGGTATTCCAGAAAGCGAAGCAACAAATAGAGAGAATTGGAGATCTTTTCTTAGTTCGGCCTATAGAACAAATGTTCTGTAATGGGCCAGCTAAGTAAGTAAGTAATGGGGAAGTTTTATGGGCGGCAAATGTGAGCAGAATCGAAGTTTTATAGGCGACCAGAAAGGAGACTTAATAGATGACCAAAAGCAGTATTTATAAAATGACCAAAAGCAGTATTTATAGAGGACCCCAAGAGAGGAGCATTTATAGAAGACCATATGAGAGTCATTATTGACATCAGAAATCAGTTTTTATGGATGGCTAGTAGAGTAACATTTAAGGGGAGCCATCTAGACGACCAGAAGGGAGGCTTTACCGACGACCAGATGGCATTCTGTATAGGCAATCCAAATACATTGTTTTGGAGGACCAGAGGGTAGTTTTTATAGTGGATCAGAAGGTGCTATTTACGGAGGAACTATGACGGCTCTAGGTGTAATAAAAAAATAATGAGCCATCACTCCGGCGAATGAGGATTTTTAATAAAAAAAATTGTATTAAAGACTCTCACAGTTCTAAAGAATATTTTTGAGCACTACGAATGAAGGACTTGCCAAGAAAATTATTAATCGACTGAAATATCTTCGTACTTGGAACAGTTTGCATATATTTTAATTATATTCTAAGAACATATTTTTTATTACTTCTTTTCTTAATTTTTAACACAAAATTGTTTCACTCTGTTTTTGTTTTAATAAATTTCACACTTTTTTGCTGGATTCATTTTACTACCCACCGGGCAATTGAATTCTTTGGAAAATTCGGCAAAATTTGATAGAGGACCAATAACTCGAAACTTATCCGGCACATGGATATCGACTGCCATTATTGTTGAACGTAATTTCGAATAGGAATCCGAACACCACAAATAGGCATAGCTGGTGAAAAACAATTGACGATAATTGAAATCCATGCCGGGAAAAGATTCCACATCCACCATCTCCCTCCTGTTGTTCTCATACCAATTGAGGTAGGCATTATAGGCCAAGCGAACACCACCATTATCGGCAATATTTTCATCTTGATTTGGCATTTCGCCTAAATGTTGATCGTCATAAATGAAATCTTTATATTGATGGATTAAACATTCGGAACGTTTTTTGAATTGTCTGTCAGAATTCACATCCCACCATATATGGTTATTACCCTGGGCATCGAAGGTTCGACCATCACCATCAAAACCATGTATCATTTCATGTGACAGCAAGGCACCCAAGACACCAAAATTGAAGGCATTCGGAAATGAAGCTGACCAGCCATAGGTGGGTTGTAACATAGCCACCGGTACTTTAATGGAATTCTCAACATAAATATAGGCCGGGGTGGTGGATAATTGGTGACCATAATCATTTTGACGTGCCACCTCGCCAATGTTACTGCGATCATAAACTGCTTGGCCAGATATAATTTTTTGTAAATTTCCCAAATAGTCATCTTCGTCGAATTCCAATGGACCCAGAATTTCCGAAAAATTCGTATCTTTAAACGCAACAATATCCAATGTCATTTTTTTCAATTTATCCAAAGCGTATTGGCGAGTCTCTGCCGATAACCAATTCATGTGGGAAGATTGCAGCTGCTTGCCAAAGGCGGCCTTAATGTGAGACCACATATCATGGACCCCCTGTTCCGTCTCCTGGCTATTGAATTTGCGATAGACCATGTTATCGAAATGTTTGTAGAAATATTTCTTCATGTTGGTCAAACATGTGTCCGCCAATTCCTCTGGGGTCTCTGGTATTTCCATAATGAAGGCACTACTCAAACGATAGAAGATGTAATTGGCCAACACCTTTTTCGGAGTGGTTTTTATAACATCCAACATATTTTGCAAATAATCATCATCGGTGTAGATTTTCAAATTTGGCAAGGTACCCACGGCCAGCTTCACAAAACGTTTTACATCAAATTGAGGGGCATAGTTTGCTTGGGCCTCATATAGACTGCGCAAAACATACGTTTCAGCCAAGCTATCACCTGCATGTTGATTAAACATGGCCATGGCCAAGGATCTCTCAAATGTCAAAAACTCCGTTGCCGTTGTTAGAGCAACATCCATATCTTCGATTCCCAGAAATTCACTTAATCGACTGGCATACGCTGAGGGCAATGCCTTCGATAGGGTATCTCCTTTACTGCCCACATACAACTCTCGTGGTAAATCAAAATCCTGTTCCGAAATGTACAAACGATTCACTTTGTTATTGGTAAAATCACCTGAGAATTCCAATTTCACCAAAATTCCCAAGCCATATTTATGAGCAATTTTACCCACAGTCTCCAGCCAATCAAATTCTGCCTCCTGCCACTTATCACCCGCTATTGCTGGCATTTCACCAAATTCGTTGATAATTTCTCTTAGTTTTGTGGCATACTTATCTCCCAATTCCGACAGCTTCAAACAGGA
Source organism: Musca autumnalis (assembly GCF_047663935.1). Lineage (NCBI taxonomy): Eukaryota > Metazoa > Arthropoda > Insecta > Diptera > Muscidae > Musca > Musca autumnalis. The sequence continues at coordinate 254,453,561 of NW_027411644.1, forward strand.
ACGATAATAACGTTTCACTTTCTTATCAATTGCCGTGTCTTCTTTAGCATCGGCATTGAGGATTGTTTTGATGTTTGCATCCAATTTTGTTTGTAAAGATTCAAGCAGTCCTGTGCTCGGTTGTTCAATTGTGGCCGGATTATATGTGCCATAGTTGCCACAAACATAATTATAGAAATCGTCACAAGGATCCTCGGTTTTATTCATATATTTCAATAATTCTTCAGCTTTCGACTGACGTTCAGCTGCATTCTTATTCTGTGCCACCGGAGAGGATTGCGCCTGAAATACACAAATTATCAGTATTAAGCCAACGCAGGTAATTCGTAGTAGCATCGCGTTTGATAACTGTGTCTGGCTTGCAAGTAGATTGTCGACTGAATTATAATTGCATTCGATTTCATTAAAATCATCTTCTCAGCCATTGATTAGAACTGCGCTTTAGAACACATTACGAGAGACCTTGTCCGATATTAAAACCGTTATCTGTGAATTTTGTTTGATTTTGATTTATTTGTGTTGATTTTTCCGCTCGAATAAAAACGGCGATAATAAATATTTTTTTTTAATTTTCACAATTGGGCCGTTGATCATATAAATTCATTATTATATACTCAGCATTTATGCTAACGAGGGTATATACACTTTCATACGGGCAAAATGTGCCTCATCGAAATAATGGTTGTAGACCCCACGTATGTTCGGGCGAAATCTATTTCAGACAATTTAGGAGTTGATTTAGCCATGTTCGTCCGTCCGTCTATCTGTCTGGCTGGCTTGTTGCAGCGCACAATAACTTTCAAACTGATCAACCGATTCATAATATTGAGTCCAAACTTAGTTTAGGTTCGGGTTTTATGGGTCCACACCTTTCGGTACCTCTCACACAAAAGATCGAAAATGTTCGGAAAATTTGTGCGCACGATAACTCTTGAAGGGAGTAACCGATTTGGTGCATACTTTGTGCATCGTGAAATTTGCTGCCTCAATTACGACGGTAAAAGACGGTCCAAAAGGTGTAAGAACCCAATAACTAGTGGCTGGAGAGCACGATAACTCTCGAACTGATCAACCGATTTGGTCCAAAATTGGGTCGTCGTCATATTTTGTCCAAACTTAGTTTCGGTTCGGTTCCGTCCCACAACTTCTTAACAAAAATGTCACTAAAATGGTATCTCTTGAACATGGCAACCAATTTGGTCCAAACTTTGGATCTCCTAATATTCTGTCCAAATTTATTCTAAATTCTAAAATGGCCAATATCGGTCCTCTCCTTAGAGTACCTCAGCCACAAAAGTTCAACATTTGTGTGTAAGAGCAGTTTAGGATCTGTTCGAAGATCCTTTGGATCCAAAAAATTCTGAAAAACTCCTAAATACATTCGATGTCTCCGTAGATCAAAGATTCAATTGGCATAGGCTGAGGGTGAGGTATCTCTGTCGATAAAGCCAACTGATACTTTTTTACTTGTTTGTATTAATTTCTCTCTGGAGTTGAGATTGAATGATCGCATATTAATAAAAACCAAACAAAGTTCCCACATAGCTGTGCCACCGGTTTCGCTGTTGTATGGCTTCTCTTGGTGTGTTTTCTTTATCAGAGGATTTCAAATATAAAGTCGCATTTGCAGATATGTACGTCAACAACCAATTCGACCCAAAGGGAATCTTTACAAACAGAAACAAGTAAAAAAGCTTTAAGTTCGGCCGGGCCGAACTTTTCATACCCTCCACCATAAAATATTCTGAACTAAAATTGAATAATTAGTTTTCATTCCTGTCCCCAACTTTAAGTGGGTACGTTAAAATGTCAGATAATGTACATAAAATGTTTCATTCGGTAGGCCCTTTTTTATGGTGCCTATATCGAACTATGTATGTTGACAATTTTTGGTGGGCTAGAAATTGGGAGGCACCGTTATATAGGGGTTTTGATGGGAGCCTTCAATGTCAAATAACTCCTAATTCCGTTAAAAATTGTAGCTAGAATCCTCAAAATACCGAAAATCGGTACATAAAGTGGGAACTTCAAATGTCATTAACAGCTAGTTCGGAGGTATGTGGGCTATACGAAAATATGAACTTAAATGAACAATTTCTGTTGGCTTTTAAATTTCAAATTACAGAAAGTTCGTCCAAAAAATAAAGCTAAGGTACGGAAAATCGGGAGGTTTGTTTTGGGGCTATACCAAAACATGGACCTAAGTTCGGTTAAACATTTTAAGTAAAATCCTCAAAGTACCGAAAATCGAGAAGTATCGTTATATTGGGGCTATGTTAACAATTGTTGATGCAGATGTGTGGTGACCACTACAACCTTCAAATGTCAAATTACAGTTAGTTCGGTTAAAAATTGCCAAATTACTGAAAATTGGGAGGTACCGTTATATGGGAGCTATATCCGAACATGGACCTATGTTGACAATTTTTGATGGAGAGGTGTTGTGACCACTAAGAACTTCAAATACCAAATTACTGCTAGTTCGGTTTAATATTGTAGTTAAAATCATCAAATTACTGAAAATCGGGAGGCACTTTTATATGGGAGCTTTATCAATACATCGCACGGTGCTCTTGAAACAATTTTAAATGGAAGGTGCTTACACCTTGGAAGTCTCTGCGGATTCTGAAACTACAATGATCATAGATGAGAAAAATCAAAAAACAAAAAAAATCGCCGGAGCGCTTTTTAAATAAATCGCGATTTAAATTGAAATTTTTAGGGGTTGTTTAGGTTTTCACAATTTTGCTTAGAAACCGCAAGTCCTATCAAAATGGGACTAATGAAAATGTTGTAGCTATGAAAATTCTCTACAAGATCGACTTTTATGGTATTTTCGTAGTTTTTACCATTTTTGAGATATAGAAGTTCAAATTGGGACAATGCACTGACTGTATCGCCCCCTTATAAAACAATGTCATGAAGGGTGCGCCTTAACTAACTTTTGATGAAAACCGCTTACACAGGGAAAGTTTTTTTGAATTCTGAAACAGCAGTGTTCATAGATGAGAAAAATCCAAAAACAAGAAAAAATCGGTGTAGGGATTTTTAAATAAATCGCGGTCAAAATCCACATTTTTAGGTGTTTTTTAGGTTTTCACGATTTTGGTTGGAAACTGCAAGTCCAATCGAAATGGAGCTAAAGAAAATGTTGTAGCTGTGAAAATTCTCTAGAGGATTGACGTTTATCATTTGTTCCCAGCCTGTACCAGTTTTGAGATAAAGAAGCTCAGTTAAAATTTTTAAGTTTTTTTGTTAGGGTTTCGCGATTTTGCTTGAATACGGTAAGTCTTATCGATATGGGACCTGAAAAAAATCTTAAAGCTGTGAAAATTCTCTACAAGACTGGCTTAAGTAACTTATCCTAAGTTGTAAAATTTTTTTAGATATATAAGTTTAAGTTGGGAATTTGCAGTCATGACATTGTTTTATAAGGGGGCGATACAGAATTTAATTGAATTTGAATTGTCCCAATTTGAACTTCTATATCTCAAAAACGGTAAGACCGACGAGAATACCATAATGGTCAGTCTTATAGAGAATTTTCATAGCTTCAACATTTCCTTTAGTCCCATTTTGATAGGGCTTGCGGTTTCTAAGAAAAATCGTGAAAATCTAAACAACCACTAAAAATGTCAACTTAAATCGCGATTTATTTAAAAAGCGCTCCGGCGATTTTTTTTGTTTTTTGATTTTTCTCATCTATAAACATTGTAGTTTCAGAATCCGCAAAAACTTCCCAGGTGTAAGCACCTTCCATTTAAAATTGTTTCAAGAGCACCGTGATCGACCTTTCTTGACAATTTTTGGTGGAGAGGTGTGGTGACCACTACGAATTTCAAATGTCAAATTTTAAAATTACAGATAATTGGGTTAAAACTTGTAGGTAAAATTCTCAAAATACCGAAAATCCGTTATATGGGGATACCGAAATCCGTTAAACCGAGGTCCCGTTATATGGGGCTATACCAAAACATATACCTACGTTCATAATTATTTCGAATATAAGTTTTTTGGTCACTAAGAACCCTAAATATCAAATTATAGCTAATTCGGTCTAGAAATGTGAATTTAAACGTCAAAATACCTGAAATCGGGCGGTAACGTTATATGGGGGCTATTCCAAAACATGGACCTATGTCCACTAGTTATATAAGTTTATTGACATTTAAGAACCCTAAATGTCAATTTATAGCTAAATCGACCTGAAAATGTAGCTAAAAACGTCAAAATACCGTAAATCGGGGGGCACCGTTATATGGGGGCTATACCAAAACGTGGACCTATGTCCACAACTTTTGTTATATAAGTTTATTGACACTTAAGAACCCTAAATGTCAAATTATAGCTAAATCGGTCTGAAAATGTAGCTTAAAACGTCAAAATACCTTAAATCGGGGGGTACCGTTATATGGGGGCTATACCAAAACGTGGACCGATATAGCCCATCATCGAACTTGACCTGCCTGCAAACAAAAGACGCATTTTCCCAAAATTTCAGCGTCCTATCTCCATTTTTGTGGATGCTAGAGTGATTACCACAGACGGACGGACGGACGGACGTGCACAGATCGACTCAGAATTTTACCCTGATCAAGAATATATATACTTTATAGGGTCGCAGATGAGTATTTCAATGCGTTACAAACGGAAAAACAAACTTAATATACCCTCCATACTATGGTGGAGGGTATAAAAATGGCCTCTCTAATATATGTCCCAAACATATTTTGCAGAAAACATATTTTTGTTTGCAAGCAGTTCCAAACATAACATATGTTTGGGTCCTGCAAACAAATATATGTTTGGGTGCAAACAAATTGTATGTTTGGGTGCAAAAAAATACAAACCCAAAAGACACAAAAAAACAAACACATGCACCAGTGGGCGCTTTCTGAGAGCAAGGGAGCGTAAATGTCAATGTGAAACACATTGAAATGTATGCTCACTTGCTCTCAGCAAGCTCTCACTGGCTATTTCTAACATATATTATATATACACATATATATATATATATATATATATATATATATATATATATATATATATATATATATATATATATGATATATACACATTTATAAATGGTGGTGTTTTTTATTGAAGGGCATAGAAAAAAGGCAAAACAACAAAGACACATAGGTACATAAAAAATTCCAAAGAAATACATAACACACTTTAATTAAAAGAAAAAACTGAATGAAATAACTTATAAAAAGTCGCACTTTTGAAAAGAAAAAAATATATAGAAACATCGTTGAACGCTTCTCCTTACTTGTGAAATAAAACACATTTTCTTCAAAGTTAAAATCATCAGCGGAAAAACGGCATCTGGAATCAAATGTAATAAATAGGTACATCCATATTTCAAATATACATATGTATGTACCCAGCAAACCAATCGTACCGATATCGTAACGAAATCGGAACAAATTTCGGACGTTACGTCCGATATCTGATCCGAAATCGTAACGATATCTTAACGAAAGTTGTATGAAGTGGTTGACATAATTTCGGAACGAAATGTCGGAGCGAAATCGGATCGATTTCGGTCAGAATTCGCAACGAAATCGGAAGAAAATCCTTGGGAAATTCGGAATTCGAATTTCTTCCTCCGAATTTTCGTACAGATTTCTGAACGATTTCGGAATAATGTCGTATGAAAATCGGAGGTACCTTCCGAACTTTCGTAAAGATTTCTGAACACTTTTGGAATAATTTCGTATGATTATCGAAGGAAAAAATTTTTCTCTGATGCCTCTTTTTTATTGATAAATTTTCTTTGTTATGTTTTTTATTGGAAGATTATAATTTCAAAGATATCTAATGATTTTCACTGTTTTTATCATTTTGTAGTTATAGTAGAACAATGTAAACTTTGTGTACGAATATGTTGAGTCTATCAGCACTAGTTTCAATTATTATATGTTGCATTTATATTTAAAATATTTAAAAAATGTATATGCGAATTTTATAACAAAGCATTTTGTTTTTCGACAACAAACTAAAATGTTGCTTGTTAGATATATACAAAAGGTGGTTGTTGTGCGAAGGGAAATTTTTTTCCGACATATCGATCCGAATTCGTAACGAAATCGGAAGAAAAACATTAGCAAATTCGAAGGGAAATTTATTCCGACATTTTCTCCGAAATCGTAACGAAATCTGAACAAATTCCCCTATGAAAAATCGTATAGAAATCGATACGAAATCTGAACGATTTTGCTTCCGAAATTGTTTCGATATGTCGGACATCCGACATTTGGTTTGCTGGGTATGTATATGAAAAATTTATAAAATGTATTGGACATTTAATTTACTAAAAAGCACAATTTCTTTAAGAAAAGACAAAACACTGATTTATTCACTCACTAGGGATAGGTAAGTCGACTTTCGGTTAATCGATTAATCGACTTTTTGTAGTCAAAAATCTAAAAATCGTAGTCGACTTTTGTCTGGAGGGAAAATCGCATAATCGATTGCCTTGTGATCGATTTTCGAGTTTGCCCATAGATTGTGGACTTGGCGGTTTTACACTTTTGGCGGTTTTACATTTTCAGAAGAAAACTCAAAAATCGAAGAATAGTCGATTATAATCGATTTTCTGCGGTTATGAAAAAGTCGAAACTCGAGTTTTAAAACAACTGAAATAATCGCAAGACCGAAAAATCGCATTATTAGTTTTAGACCAAAATCGAAAAGTCGAAAAATCGATTATTGCTTTCCATTACATATCCCTATCACTCACTTTACTGTCTTTACTCAACGGTGTTCTCTAGAACACTGATGAAAAAAGACCAACATAATTAATACCATTTTTGTTTCTTTTCCTCTTCGCTTGCTACGTTGGTTAACAACAACAAAGCATGAAACACACGTGTTTTACGCATACACATCACAAAACGTCTGCGTCTCCTATTACACCATGCACACAGCTCTTTATTATAAACCAGCATTCCGCAGCTGCGAGAGCCCTGTTGTTACTCTCTTTGACAAAAATCCTCTCCACCCATAAACAATTTCAGCCTGTACGTCGCACAGTGGTCGAAACCACTGATCTAGCGGCGCGAAATTAATAACTTGGAAACGAATGAAGATATCTTTCTGAAATTTTGCACAAACTCAATCTGTGTCTATGGCAGAGTGAGGCAGAGAACATTTTTGGGTCTCTCTTGTGCTCTCAATGAGCGTAAATTTGTTGTTGTTCACAACGTGTTAGCATCTACACAGGCTGTGAGCGATAACAAATTTACGCTCACTTAGAGCACATGGGCTCTCTTGTGAGTCACAATGCCTCCTCCTGGTCTATGGGTAATTATGGACTAAATATGAACAACATAGGCAAATATTTTGGTATAGCCCCCATATAACGGTACCTCCTGATATTCGATATTTTGAGGATTTAAGCCATCTTTTCCTTCCAAATTAGTTGTAATTTGGTACTTAGGGTTCCTAGTGATCACTAAACCTTTCCACCAAAAATTGTGGACATAGGTCCACGTTTGGGTATAGGCCCCTTTTAAGGTACCTCCCGACTTTCAGTAGTTTGGGGATTTAAAGCTACATTTTCCGACCAAAGTAGGTGTTATTTATTATTTGGGGTTCCTAGTGGACACAAAAATTCTCCACCAAAAATTGCGAACATAGGTCTACATTTTGATATAGCCCCCATATAACCGTACCGACAGATTTTGGGTATTTTGAGGATTTAAGCTATTTTTCAAGACCATTTATCAGCAAGATTTGCAGCTAAATTTTGGTTATTCGGAATCTAGGGAGTCCAATTTAATTATTAAAAAAATAACTGGACCGAACCTCGGTGGACCTTTGTAGTTACGCTCCATCCAACAAAAGTATATTGCACTAAAAACATACAAAAAATAATAATTTTTGAAAATTTATTGCTTTATAACTATGTAACTTCAGGCCCCAAACATTTTATTTTAATTTAACTTAAACCCTCCCCTATCAATAAAAAATAAACTTTGTTTAGTTTTATTACGAATTTATTTAACAATTAAACAAATATGAGATCAGGTTTTTAGCAACAATTTTATTAAAATCTGATCCGTCAAAATTTCTTGCACTTCACACTGAATAACTGAGTGAATATTTACAACAACAAAAAAGTAAAAACAAAATCTTAGTCAGCAGAGTGTCTGTAATCGATATAATGGAAAACATTTCGCAATTTTATACTTTGATTTTTTGACTTTCGCGCCGTTAGATCAATGATTTCGTCCTCTGTGCGTCGGTTGAAATCAAGATACAGCTCGCAATTTTTAAGATAGAGCTTTATAATATTGTATAGAAGTTTCTATTACTTCTAGGATGTTTGGTATTGAACGTGGACTATATCCGTCCACGTTTTGATATAGCCCCCATAGAACGGCACCTCCAGATTTTCGATATTTTGAAGGTTTTATCTTAATTATTACACAGAAGCAGCTAAAATTTGGTAGTTAGTCTTCGTTGAGGGTATACAACTCTCCACCTACAAATTATCGGTATAGGTCAACGCCTTTATATAGCCCAATGAAACGGCACCTCCCGATTTTCGGTATTTTGAAGGTTGTGGCCTCATTATCCCACCGAAATGGCTGAAATTTGGTGTTTATTATTCGTTGAAGGTATACAACTTTCCACCTGAAATTTATCGGTATAGGTACATGCCTTCATATAGCCCCCATAGAACGGCACCTCCCGATTTTCGGTATTTTGAAGATTGTGGCCTTATTATCCCACCGAAATGGCTGCAATATGGTGTTTAATATTCGTTGAACGTATACAACTTTCCACCTTAAAGTTATCGATATAGGTTCATGCCTTCATATAGAATAGAACGGTATCTCCCGATTTTCGATATTTTGAAGGTTGTGGCCGAAATGGCTGCAATTTGGTTTTCGGTTGGGGGTATAAAACTTTCCACCTGAAATTTGTTGGTATAGGCCCACGCCTTCATATAATCTCCATAGAACGATACCTTCCGATTTCGGTATTTTGAAGGTTGTGGCCTTAATATGCCATTGAAATGGCTGAAATTTGTTATTTAGTCTTCTTCATAGAACGGTACCTCTCGGTATTCGGTATTTTGAAGGTTGTGGCCTCAATATGCCACCGATATTGCTGAAATTTGAAACCCTAATGCATCTTTTCGAAGGCATGTTCGTAGCTCATAGATAATAACCAAAAAGCTCTAAAATGAAAACAAAAACGATTTAAGTATCCGTTTAGCCTAACCTTTGCACATTGAAAATATCTTCCAAACGAGAATCAACTTGAAAGATGGACTATATCGTATAACTACTTGCGGTACTTCTCTCTCAAAAGCTATAATTTTAAGTGCAGTTTAAAGACTGCATGGGCATGGTTATGCATTTTTTACCGAAGGTAGGTATTCCTTGTGGTCTTGTTTAAAGCGATATAATGTTTTTCGTGCTTCCTGACGTAATGTTGCACAAGGTCACTAAAACTTATTCGGTGAGCAACTAAAATGGAAAGGAGTGACTGTCACTGGTCCAAACATTGAATAACGTAATATTTCTCTCGGACAACTAGTTGAGGAACTTTTTAACAAAAGTTCAAATAGTTTACTCAAGAACAGTTAAAGGACTGCTCGGATATCAGTTTGAATCGTTTACTGAAAGTAGTCCTTGTGGTATTGGTCCAAAAGATTAAAAGAGTCCTACGGGTAAAATTATTGGTGGGTTGTGTAAATTGTAGTCCATGTAAATTGGGTCTGTCAGTGAAAAAATTAGGTCCACTGTTTATGATACCTTGCGTTTACAAATGCCAATATTGGCAAGGCAATAGCAAAAATACAAACCTTTTTGACAAATACATGTATACATTTTTAAATATGTATAGAGAAAAGTATGAATGTATTGGTGAAAATGGTTTGTAACTTTGCTATTGTCTTGCCAATACTGTCTGTGTGTAAACGCCTAATAAACCCCCGTTTACACATGCAAGTGACAGTTCGAAAAATACAAATACAATCACACATATTCACTGCCACACCAACTAACAACCTCCCAGCCGATACAATTTCCTTGAAAATAAATATTGAACAAAACAAAATACATTATATTTTTGAAAATTATGAGAAATTCAGTTATAGTTTTTTTGTGGGGGTTTTCAGACTATATAAACCACTATAACATGTGTTGAATCGAAAATCTCAATGGTGTGACTGTTATATGCCAAAATATCAAAAAAACGTCAATAAAAAACTTCATGTCAAAATCGGGAGGCTCGATTTTCATCGTAGACATATGGTCCAGTGGAAGTTTTTGCTCAGTTCAATCCCAGGATTCAGAAACGCGAAGGGTCCATTATGGTTTTTTCCTTCCATATAAATCGCCCCGGCCTAACCCTTACCCAATGACTGTAAAAAACAACAATAGTAGTCTACGGATTCTTTTTCATTGATTTCAATTTCGTAATTTTTATGTTGTTTTTCAACTTTGTTTTGAATTATTTGTGTTTAATATTTTGTAAACTAGTGTTGTTTACGATTTGCGGGAGGATTCCATTGAGTGTTAATTTTCAGTGTTACTTACTACCTGTTGTTTGTGTGTGGTATCACATTTTTCGAGCGAACAAAAAATAAAGGTAACTCTATATCACAGACTTCGTATTTCGAAATCATGAACATATGAAGTGTTATACCATTGTTGTTGTTGTTGTTGCTGCTGAGGTGTATGGTCTTAAATGTCGTTTTTCTGGTCACAGCTATTTGGAATTTTTTGCATTCCTTTGTGTTTTATTTCAGTGGGGTGAGGGAGAGAGGGAAAAGGGGTATTTAACGATATGAAATGAAGATACCCGAACATATCCATGGACACTAACATTGTACATGAATACGTTAGAGCATTATTTCTACAACATGGAATGACTTCATTAAGCGGCGAACTAAATGAAATGTATTTCAAAGAATGAAGTTAGTGGTCGGATTTTTTTGAAGCAGTGGTAAATATTTGCAGGTTTGATTTTATGGTGTTAGAATTTACAAAATGAAAACTTCAATCAGAAGGAATTTATAACAAAATTTCAAAGACCACATCTATTTTTTACATGTTCAAGAAGTAGCTTCAATCATTTTGCCCTTCCCTCAATGATCAGTAAGTCAAAAATATATATGTACATTTTTATGTGCCAATGTGAAGCAATGGCTTACATACCCAACGTTCACATAGAAGGCCATCGGTTTGAAGAAGACTTATTTCTTTTACAGTGGTGCTCATATTCCTCAGCATAACATTGACTTAAGATTCTGCCATTAGAAGTAACGTCCCAAAAGTCCCCATTGATCCAATGTGTGCAAACGAAGTTATTCAGGGTCAAAGGTAATTTTTTGGAGGCTTTATTCAGTTTTTTGAATTTTTCTCAAAAACGTTAAGACCTATCAGAAATATGAAATTTGTCGGTATAGGTCCACGGTTTGATATAGCCCCCATAGAACGGTACCTCCGGACTTTCGGTATTTTGAAGATTTTAGCCTCATTATCACATGAAAATGGCCGAAATTTGGTACTTAGTATTCGTTGGTGGTACAAAACTTTCCCCCAGAAATTTGTTGGTATAGGTCCACGCCTTCATATAGCCCCCATAGAACGGTACCTCCCGATCTTCGGTAGTTTGAAGGTTTTACCCTCATTATCACACCGAAATGGCTGAAATTTGGTACATAGTCTTCTATGGGGGTACAAAACATTTTCCCAGAAATTTGTCGGTGAATGTTCACGCTTTGATATAGCCCCCATAGAACGGTACCACCCGATTTTCGGTATTTTGAAGGTCTTAGCCTCATTATCACTCCTAAATGGCTGAAAATTCGTACATAGTCTTCGTTGGAGGTACAAAACTTTCCCCTAGAAATTTGTCGGTATAGGTCCACGCCTTCATACAGCCCCCATAGAACGGTACCTCCCGATGTTCGGTATTTTCAAGGTTGTGGCCTCAATATTCCTCCGAACTGGCTGAAATTTGAGGTTTAGTCATCATTTGGGGTATATAACTTCCCACAAAATATTTGTGGGTATAGGTCCACGCCTTTATATAGCCCCCATAAAACGGCACCTCCCGATTTTCGGTATTTTGAAGGTTGTGGTCTCAATATTCCTCCGAAATGGCTAAAAGTTGATATTTAGTTTTTGTTGGGGGTATTCAACTTTCCCCTCTAATTTTGTCGGTATATGTCCACGCCTTCATATAGCCCCCATAGAACGGTACCTCCCGATTTTCGGTATTTTGAAGGTTGTGGCCTCAATATTCCTCCGAAATGTCTAAAATTTGATATTTAGTTTTCGTTGGGAGTATTCAACATTCCCCTCTAATTTTGTGGGTATAGGTCCACGCCTTCATATAGCCCCCATTGAACGGTACCTTCTGATTTTCGGTATTTTGAAGGTGTGACCTCAATATTCCTCCGAAATGGCTAAAATTTGATATTTAGTTTTCGTTGGGGGTATTCAACTTTCCCCTCTTATTTTGTCGGTATAGGTCCACGCCTTCATATGGCCCACATTGAACGGTACCTCCCGATTTTCGGTATTTTGACGGTTGTGGCCTCAATATTCCTCCGAAATGGCTAAAATTTGATATTTAGTTTTTGTTGGGGGTATTCAACTTTCCCCTCTAATTTTGTCGGTATAGGTCCACGCCTTCATATAGCCCCCATTTAACGGTACCTCCCGATTTTCGGTATTTTGAAGGTTGTGGCCTCAATATTCCTCCGAAATGGCTAAAATTTGATATTTAGTTTTCGTTGGGGGTATTAAACTTTCTCCTATAATTTTGTCGATATAAGTCCTTGCCTTTATATATCGCCCATACAACGGTACCTCCCGATTTTCGGTATTTTGAAGGTTGTGGCCTCAATATTCCTCCGAAATGGCTAAAATTTGATATTAAGTTTTCGTTGGGGGTATTCAACTTTCCCCTCTAATTTTGTCAGTATAGGTCCACGCCTTCAGATAGCCTCCATTGAACGGTACCTCCCGATTTTCGGTATTTCGAAGGTTGTGGCCTCAATATTCCTCCGAATTGGCTGAAATTTAATATTTAGTTATTGTTGGGGGTATTCAACTTTTCCCTCTTATTTTGTCGGTATAGGTCCACGTCTTCATATAGCCCCCATTGAACGGTACCTTCCGATTTTCGGTATTTTGAAGGTTGTGGCCTCAATATTCCACCGAAATGGCTTAAATTTGGCATTTGGTCTTTATTTGGGGTATTAAACGGTCCACATGAAATTTGTTGGTATAGATCAACGTTTTGATATAGCCCCCATAAAACGGTATCACCCGATTTTCAGTATTTTGAAGGTTGTGGCCTCAACATTCCACCGAATTGGCTGAAATTTGATATTTAGTTTTCGTTGGGGGTATTAAACTTTCTCCTATAATTTTGTCGATATAAGTCCTTGCCTTTATATATCCCCCATACAACGGTACCTCCCGATTTTCTGTATTTTGAAGGTTGTGGCCTCAATATTCCTCCGAAATGGCTAAAATTTGATATTTAGTTTTCGTTGGGGGTATTCAACTTTCCCCTCTAATTTTGTCAGTATAGGTCCACGCCTTCAGATAGCCTCCATTGAACGGTACCTCCCGATTTTCGGTATTTTGAAGGTTGTGGCCTCAATATTCCTCCAAACTGGCTGAAATTAGGTGTTTAGTCATCATTTCGGGTATAAAACTTTTCATATGAAATTTGTCGTTATAGGTCCTTGCCTTTATATAGCCCCCATAGAACGGTACCTCCCGATTTTCGGTATTTTGAAGGTTGTGGCCTCGATATTCCTCTGAACTGGCTGAAATTTGATATTTAGTTTTCGTTGGGGGTATTCAACTTTCCCCTCTAATTTTGTCGGTATAGCTCCACGTCTTCATATAGCCCCCATTGAACGGTACCTTCCAATTTTCGGTATTTTGAAGGTTGTGGCCTCAATATTCCTCCAAACTGGTTGAAATTTGGTGTTTAGTCATCATTTGGGATATAAAACTTCCCACATGAAATTTGTGGGTATAGGTCCACGCCTTCATATCGCCCCCATTGTACGGTACCTTCCGATTTTCGGTATTTTGAAGATTGTGGCCTCATATTTCACCGAATTGGCTGAAATTTGGTGTTTAAGTCTTCATTTGGGTATAAAACTTTCCATATGAAATTTGTCAGTATAGGTCCAAGCCTTCATATAGCCCCCATTGAACGGTACCTCCCAATTTTCGGTATTTTGAAGGTTACGGCCTCAGTATTCCACCGAAATGGCTAAAATTTGATATTTAGTTTTCGTTGGGGGTATTCAACTTTCCCCTCTTATTTTGTCGGTAAAAATTAAAATTATTATTTAGTCTTCTTTGAGTCTAAACACTTTCCGCCAGAAATTTGTAAGTATAGATTGACGATTTGATATAGCCCCCATGGAACGGTATCTCCCGACTTTCGGTATTTTGGAAGTTAGCCACATTGTTTTACCGAACTTGCTGAAATTTGGTATTTAGTCTTCTTCGTAAACGAAAGGAAAGTAACTGTTCCATTTTACCTCAATACAACTCGTAGTGGAGGGTATAACAAGTTCGGCCTGGCTGAGCTTAACGCCGTTTTTACTTGTTTTGAGATATCGTAACATAAGTGTCAAATTACACATGTAAAGAAGTAAGCCGTTTTGTTTTCTTTTTAGATTTTTCTCATCTATGAACATTGTAGTTTCAGAATCCGCAAAAATTTCACAGGTGTAAGCTCCTTTAATTTAAAGTTGGTTCAAGAGAAAAGTGTCTACTAAACGTGATCTGATTTTGCTGGAATTTTTTAAAAAATAGTTATAATTTCGCTCTTCAAGGAAACATATATATTTTGGGCGGACAGACTCGGGTTCTCTTGTTATTTCAACCGGTTCACCTGAATCTGTGCGTTTTTCCCTTATAAATGTATATAAATAATGTGTTTCTTAGAACCACTATATATCGAGAACGGTTCCTTCTACGAAAACGTGTTGAGATTTTTTCTGTCTACAATATTTGCTCTAGTCACATTTTGATTAGATCCACCCTTTTTAAAGAAAAAATTTGAAAACCTAAAAAATTCCTAAATGTTGAATTTTGACCCCGAATAACTGCTTTTGCACACATGGGATCGATGGGGAATTTTAGGGCATTGCTTCTAAAGACAAACCCTAGTTCTCCACCAAAATTTAGTTTTGTGGGAATTTTTGCTATTTCAATGTCTATTTTGAATGGGCTATAATCTCATCCCACAAAAACTATAAGAAACAAGTCCCAGGTAATATAGAAGCGAAAGCATATTCCTTGGATTTTAAAATATTTAATTATACAATTATTACCTAGAGTAATATGGTTCCAACACTATATCCAAAGGCTTGGCTTGTGTATATTTGTATTCGAGAGGGTATAGCGATATTACTCCAATTTCTCTTCTTTATTATTTACACACCAATGACACACAAGCCGCCGCCACCCTTCAATTCTGTTTACCAGCTAATAAAATACACATTGAAAAGCGTTATTTATTTGCAAAACCTAAATATTATTAAGTGAGAGTTATAAAATATGACTTCACAACACAAATCAAGAGAAACACTTATTAATTTTTTCCTAAACATGGGGTTTCGGCAATAAAAATCCACTTCATTACCACAAACGAATGCTCCAACGCCTCATTAAATAAATAAAGTCGGCCGTGAAGTGCAAACGTGTCGAACACCAACACCCAACCATTCAACAGCAGTACAAACAATCAGGGAAAAATAAGAAATAAATTTCACATAAAAATTTTACATGAGCGAATGCAGGGGAACAATAAATAAAATAATAATAAACTATTCAATTAATGCCAAAGCCACAAAAATATTAAACAATGGACATCAATCGGAGGTGTAATTTTAAAAACAAAAATGAAATTAAAACGTTTACAAAGGACTTTCAGAAAGCAAATTAATGGTCTGTTCCAGAACTCCAAGAATCGTCAACTTTTTACTATTTTTTCGATAGCTTAAAGGAACAATTGTTATCGTAGTAAAAATGTGTAGATTCTTACAGGTTCTGGAACAGGCATTACAATAAATTACACTTAAGCGAATTGGTTCCTCCAAAACGTTTTTAAAAACAAGTGAAAAAAGAATCAGTCGGCTTTGCTGGCAGCCAAATTCTCTGATTCGTTTACCCACAACGGACCCACATAGTCCATCTTGTAATTAGACCTATTTTTTGGTCGTATTATTAAGCCTAAAAGTAAGCAAAGCCAGTTGTAGAAACGTTGCCTACTATGTCACACCCTCTGTCCTAAAAATTTGAACTTACTTGCAAAAGTGACTAAAAAAACAAGTAAGAACGGTTTTAAGTTCGGCCGGGCCGAACTTTTTATACCCTCCACCATGAGTTGTATAAAAATCAAATGGAACAATTAGTTTCCTTTCGTTTATGAAGAAGACTAAATACCAAATTTCAGCAATTTCGGTAAAACAATGTGGCTAACCTACAAAATACCCAAATTTGGGAGGTACCGTTATATGGGGGCTATATCGATCTATACCGACAAATTTCTGGCCGAAAGAAGACTAAATATCAAATTTGCGATATTCCGGAATACCAAAATTCAAGAAGTTCGATACTATGGGGGATATAGGAAGTCAGGGGACATATACCGACGAATTTCATATGAAAAGTTTAATACCTCAAATAAAGACTAAATACCAAATTTCGGCAATTTCGGTAGAATATTGAGGCCGCAACCTTCAGAATACCAAAAATCAAGAGGTTCGCTTCTATGGGGGCTATTGAAGGCGTGGATCCGTACCTCTGGGGGGAAGTTTAATACCCCAAATGAATACTAAATAGCAAATTTCAGAAATTTCGGTAGAACAATGTGGATAATCTACAAAAAAAAAAAAAAAAAAAAAAAAACAAGTAAAAAAAGTATCAGTCGGCTTTGCCGACCAGAGATATACCCTCAGCCTGTGTGGATTGATATACTTTTTTCACAAAAAAAAAAAAAAACTTATGTATGTTGGGGGGTTTTCAAAATTTTGGGCGTATGCACCGACAAAAGTATGGATAGGATTAAAGCTCAAAAAATTGCGGGGATATCGATAGATAGGGCTTTTTATCACACTAGTCTACGAAAAACATAATATTGCTGTAAACAGGGCCACTAGAAAAACCTTCGGTAAAAATGTCCAAAGGATCCTCGACCCACACAAATTGTTGAACATTTGTGTGGTATGGCCCAAATTTGAACATAAACTAAGTTTCGACGATATTTAGAGATCCAAAGTTTGGACCAAATCGGTTGCTAAGTCTATGAGAAATCGCGCGTACCATTTTAGCTAATATTTTGGAACTTTTGTGGGGCAGGTACCGGAAGGAGTGGACCTATAAGCACCACCTTCGAATTTCATCTAATATTCGAAGAAATATTACAATATCCAATGTGTGGACGAACGCTGTATTTTGTTCCAGCCACTACATATGATGCCATAGGTTTTTTTTTACAAATTTCGGGCTGTTTTCTCAAGAAGTATGGACTTGCCCCTGAAAAAACTTTTACTGCCGTAATTGAGGCAGCGAATGCAAGTTGCTTCAACAAAAATCAAAGTGATTCGAGAGCAGATCTTAAAGTGAATTTGTCCAAATTTTGTGTAGGTACCTCCGAAATGTGGACAAATATAGTACATGAAGGAGTGGACCGATATGGCTTATATTCGAAGACCAAATTGTGGACCGAATCGGCAGATCCGTTCGAGAGTTATATTGCGCTCCAACCACTACACCAGGTGTCATAGGGCTTTTTTGTACTTTCAGACTATTTTCTCAGGAAGTTCGGACTTGCCCCTGATGAAACTTATACCGTTATATGGGGGCAGTGAATACCAGTTGCTACAATAAAAATCAAAGCGATTCGTGAACAGGTCCTAAACTGAACTTTTCCGAAATTTTTTGTGGGAGGCACCCGAAAAAGTGGACCGATTGAACCTCATCTAAGTCTGGTAGAAATTTCACGATGTGCCAATTTTGGACCAAATCGGTTACTTCCTTCAAGAGTTATCGTGCGCACAAATTTTCCGAACATTTCCCAACTTTTGTGGTGGAGGTACCGAAAGGAGTGGACCGATATAACCCATCTTCGAACTTAAACTAAGTTTGGACAAAATATTACGAAAGCCAAATTTTGCACCAAATCGGCTCATCCGTTCGAGAGTTATCGTGCGCACCAGCCAGACAGACCGACGGACGGACATTGCTAAATCGACTCCAAATTGTCTGAAACACATTTCGTCCAAATGTATATATACCGACGAATTTCAGGGGGCATGTTTTATACCCCAAATGAAGACTAAATACCAAATTTCAGCCATTTTGGCGGGGTATTGGGTCCACAACCTATATAAACAAATTTCAGGTGGAAACTTTTATACCCCCCGCCGAGGACTAAGTACCAAATTTCAGTCATTTCGGTGGGATATTGAGGCTACAACTTTCAAAATATCGAAAATTGGGAGGTACCGTTTAATAGGGGCTATATGAAGACATGGACCTATACTGGAAAGTTTTATACCACCATCGAAGACTTTATACAAAATGTCAGCAATTTAAGTGTGATGTTGAGGCCACAACCTTCAGAATATCGGAAATCGGGAGGTACCGTTCTAGGGGGCTATTCGAAGACGTCGACCCATGCGGACACATTTCAGGTGTAAAGTTTCATACCCCAACAAAGACTTAATACCAAAATTCAGCCATTTCGGTGGGATAATCAGGCCACAAATCCTTGCATATGCTCATTTTATGCAAATATGTAAAAATATGCAAAAATTTCTAAGCCAAATATTTTTTATTTTGTGATATAATGATTTTCTGTCTAATCAGATTTTCTCTACGACCATCCTAACCATATATGCATTTGCATAGTATTCCGCTGTCTACTTATTATCTCTGAATATGGCGTGTAATGCGTGCATTATCCGAAATCCATGTGCTGTTGGGCAACAAGTGCTTCTCATCATGGGAGGTGTAGTGCAGGCCACAACTATTCATGAGTGTTATAGGTATACACATTAAAAATTTCTACCTCGGTAGTCCTACAACATATGTATGTATGTGTATTAGGCCGGGGCGATTTGTATGGAAAGAAAAAAAACCTTAATGGGCCCTTCGCGTTTCTGATTCCTGGGATTGAACTGAGCAAAAAAGTCCACTGGAGCATAGGTCTACGGTGAAAATCGAGCCTCCACGCTTTTTAGACATTTTGGCATATAACAGCAAAACCTTTGACATTTTCGATCCAACAAAAGGACAAAAATTGTAGCCAAGACAATAGTTAAGAACTCTCTAATACATTGAAAAAACATTGGAACACTCTTTCAGGCAGTTTTGGCCTTGAGAAGGTGCAAACTTTTCGAAAAATGTCGATAAATGGCACTGTGCTACAAAAGTTGACCAGAAAACCTGTAAGGAAAGGATCACAGTCGGGCGGGGCCGACTATATGATACCCTACACCACTGTGAATATGTAAAATATAAATCGGAGCTATATCCATACCTTAGCAGATTTCGATATAATTTGGCACATTTATTTCCAGACCGAATTCAGTCATACATTCCTAATTTCATCAAAATCGGACGTATATAGCGTGTTTGGTGCAGCAAATACGTGAAATCGGGCGAAAATATATATGGGAGCTATATCCAAATCAGGACCGATTTCGATATAAGTTGGCACATTTATTTCTAGACCGAATTCAGTCACACATTCCAAATTTCATCGAAATCGGACATATATAGCGTATGTGGTACAAAAGATACGTGAAATCGGCCGAAAACATATATGGGTGCTATATCCAAATCTGAACCGATTTCGATATAATTTGGCACACTTATTTGTAGACCGAATTCAGTCACACAAGCAAAATTGTATCAAAATTGGACGTATATAGCGTGTTTGGTGTATCAAATACGCCAAATCGGGCGAAAATATATATGAGAGCTATATCCAAATCTGAACTGATTTTCACCAAAAGCAATAGCGTTCTTCCTATTGCTAAAAAAATTTTAGTCCATTTAAGACCAAAACTGTAAATATTTTAGTTGATAGTACTAAATACAATATATTTGAATTTTTTTGAAAACAAACGTCCTTTGGTTGTATCCAAAAAAGGCTATTGTCCTTGCGGCGACTTTTCCAATAAATTAAGCTCTTATTGGGGAATTCAGTAGATTTTATAAACAAAACCTTTATTGATTAGAGTTGTTTAACACTCTGACTGTTACCTCAAACAAAATATAATGATTGGTATCCCATAAATTGGTGTATTTTGAACCATGAACCAAATTTCAGCCAGTTTTCATTAATCCTTTATGAAATGATCGGCCAAAATAGCGCATTTATAAGTCATTTATTCCTCGACAAAATGAAATTATGAGGTCTTCAGGATGTTAGCTTTATGTACACAATCAATTTCAGTTTGTTTTCAAACAGCATTCAAATCTATTAAATGCACTACTAACAACTAAAATATTGTCAATTCTGGTCCTAAACTCAAATAAAAATATTTTTATTCTCCTTTTTCTTCCACACTCCTATTTTTTTGAACAAAAAATTTTAAGACGATAAATATTGTTGGTGTAAACAGTAAATAATTTAAAACATATTGCCAAATTTCTGTTAATGAATTAAAAGTTGAGATGTCAACAATGTTAAACAAATGCAGAATTGGCGAAAATGGAGAAGTTAAACATGTTTTTTGTGGACACTATTATTTTGAACACAGCTGTATATCGAAAATCTCAAAGGTTTGGCTGTTATATGCCAAAATGTCTAAAAAACGTGGATAAAAAACTTAAAGTCAAAATCGGGAGGCTCGATTTTCACCGTAGACCTATGCTCTAGTAAACTTTTTTGCTCAGTTCAATCCCAGGAATCAGAAACGCGAAGGGCCCATTAAGGTTTTCAAATCGCCCCGGCCTAATGTGTACCTATATTACTCACATTATATTCATGACCTTGCCCAATTACGCTCTATTCGAGAAATTGACTTTTTTATTAAAACTTCTGATTTCAAGTTGCCGATTCTTTTCCATCATTACCTGCACTGCACTTCTTCTAACAAGGAGTTTTTGCATTCACACATATGTATGTATGTAGCTCAAGCGTGTTGATTTTGGTACTTAGTGGAACAATGTCACTGCAATCAACACTCAGCGCCGCTAAATTGCTAAACGATAAATTAAACAAACGTGCAGAACAAGAAAATTAAAAGAAGAAGAACACCACAACAACAATAGCAATAATTGTGCATTATGTATGCTGTTTAAGTAGATTGGCCGAACAGCATACAAATGAGCAGGAAAACTCTTTTTTCTCCCCATCCTCCATATGAGATTCTTCATTGCCTAACAAAAAACGTTGTAGGGGACTTACAACGGATTATTGTTTTCTTTTTTTATTTTATTTTTTTTTTTTGCTTGATTTTGGAAAAAACCCCGATGAGTCATCATCATCACAACATCCACAACAAGAACAACATGTTTTATTCATACCGACAGACAAACAAGCAATCAAGCCGGCAAAGGCATTTATGGCATAAAGCATGCATCTCAAATGAAAACAAAACCCAACAACCAACCAACATTCCCTCGTAATTCAATTCAACCCAACCAACCGACCACTCATAAAATCTCAAATAAATTGCTCAGCTCCAATGCTGCTTCGAGTGAAGGTATGCCCGCCAATTTGTACGCCACCAACAAACCTACATCAAGCTTACCTCACAACTAAATTGAGACTCCTTCACAATCACTCATTTCGTATATCTCTTCCAACAATTTGAGTTGTTATTTGGTATCCATCAGATACAATTTCTCTTAGGGTAGCAGTCAGTCTTTCACTCATTTCCAAACACTGCTAGCAACTTATAGAAAATCTATAGCATGCTAGAAATTTCATTGTCATATGATTTTTGTAGTCGATTGAATTGTTTGGCACTTTGAGAGAACATTAGTTTCATTCTCAGATCCAATATCTCTCACATTCATTCAATGTTATGGATGGATGGATGTGCTCATGTTTCTTTTGTTAGATATTTTCGCCATGTCATTTTGACAGTTTATACATGTTTTTGTTTTGTTCTTCTTTTGTGTGTTTATTTGTTGTTTTGTCAAAGAAAGAAAAGAAAGAGCTGCCAAGGGGCATTCGAAAGAAATGCGGTGATGCCATATCAGGGTAATCTGCTAAATCCAAGTAGAGTGTAAAACTTGTTACATTATTATGTTTACAGTTTAAACTTAAGCGTAACATGTGATTCTATGCTTCGATCTCTATAGATTTTATATTTATTGGCATAATTATCATTACTTTCTACGGCCAAATTTAGAACTTTTAATTTAATTTACATCTGGCAACATTTGATGAATTTACTGATTGTACTCAATAACTCGGATGTGATCGACTTGGATCATGCGCTACACATGATAAAATATTTTTTTTTCGAAATCGGAAAGCCTACAGCCAATTCTAAAAAAAATGTCCGGTGTTTTTATACCCTCAGCATTTATGCTAATGGAGGTATATACACTTTCATACGGACAAAATGTACCTCATCGAAATAACGGGTTTAGACCTCAAGTCTGTCTGGCAGGCGGGAGCGCATTTTAACTCTCGAACGGATTAACCGATTTGGTTCAAAATTTGGCTTTCGTAATATTTTGTCCTAACTTAGTTCATTTTCGAAGATGGGTCGACTTTATCGGTCTACTCCTTCGGGAACATGCCACATACAATTTTGGAAAAGTGCAGATTAAGACCTCCTCTCAAATCGTTTGATTTTTTTGTAACAACTTGTGTTCGTTGCCCCCATTACACCAGTCCAAACTTAGTTTAAGTTCGAAGATGAGCCACATCGGACCACTACTTCTGGTACCTCCCTCACAAAAGTTCCAAACTTTGCGCTAAAATGGTACGCACAATAACTCTTATAGGCAGTAACCATACTTTGCACGTCGTAATATTTCTAGGTGACATATATCCGGTAAGAATATGGGGGGGGGGGGGGGGGGGGGAAGTGCAGTTTAGGACCTCCACTCGAATCGTTTTGATTTTTCTTGAAACAGGTTGCACTCAAGGCCCCCATTACGATGGTACAAGTTTTTTGAGTGGCAAGTACACACTTCTTACGAAAATGATGACCCGAAAGCTGTAAAAAAAACCCCTAGGACCAGCATGTGTAGTGGCTGCACCAGCCACCGAACCGCATTTCACGACAACTCTTGAACCTAATACTGCATCTCTTCACACTTTACATATGTAATATTTCTTCGAATATTAGATGAAAATCGAAGGTGGTGCTTATAGGTCCACTTCTTTCGGTACCTCCCCCCAAAAGTTCGAAAATATTCACTAAAGTGCTACGCATGATATCTCATATTTAGTCCAAACTTTGGAGATCGATATATTTTGTCCAAACTTAGTTTATGTTGAAAAGTGCTCCCTATCGGTCCACTCCTTGGGGTACCAGCCACACAAATGTTCAACATTTTTGATTAAGTCCTGTTAAGGGATCCTTTGGGAATTTTTAACGAAGGTTTCATGGTAAGTCCATGTTTTCTGATAAAATTATCCAAAAGCTCTAAATTATGTGGTGACTACCTGAAATGAGAGGAATGACTCTCAAAATAGTATCCACTTTCAAAATGGACTATGTCGGTCCATTACTTTAGCTACCTCCCCCGCAAAACTTTTGAGCTTTAATCCAAATCCAAAAAATGTTTGTCGGCAAATTCATACGCCCAAAATTCTTCAAGCCCCCTATTGTCAGAATTTATTAGGATCTATCCAGAATATTCCAAATGTAAATAGATTTCTAATATCGTCTATACAGCGCCGTATGAGAAAGATTGTATGTAGAACGTATCAAATTATGTCTGGAGTAAAATCGAAGCCAATTAACATTAAATATTTCTCTTTATGTTTCGTAAATTTTTCGGAACCCTGACCAATCACCCTACAAACCAATGTTGTTATTGTAAAATTATTAGTTGTTGTAATTCATGCAAATATCTCACTTCTTACACGATGAATTTTAATTTTTTATTTTTTTTTTTTCAGGTAAGTCTTTTGTCTTGCTATAAACACATGGTAAGCCTAAAGTAAATATAAAATTAAAATGGAGTCTAGGTATCCCAGCAGTAAGCAGTACTCAATGAAGGCAATTCCAATATTTTAACTAATAAGAATATCTAGGTCTCTAAGGTCTTTACGTCATTTTTGGATGTTCAGAGCAAGAGCTACCTATAATTCGTACGCCGATATTTCTTTTACTTTGATAAATTGTCAATGATCCGAACATTTAAGGCAATTTGCGAATATATAATGTTTCTTTATGGGTGATGTTCTGTGCCACCTTCGAAACTCATGCCCACGTGTACCACAGCACATTCCAGAAAGTTTCATGAAAATCGGTTCTTTAGTTTAGTCTGTCTGTCTGTTGAAATCAAGATACAGTTCGCAATTTTAAAGATAGAGAGTCAAAATTTGGTACATAAGTTTTTACTACTTGCAGGATGGTTGGTATTGAAATGGGATATATCGGTCCACGTTTTGATATAGCCCCCATAGAACGGTACCTCCCGATTTTCGGTATTTTTAAGGTTTTAGCTTCATTATCCTACCTAAATGGCTGAAATTTGGTACGTAGTCTTCTTTAGTGGTATAAAACTTTTCCCCAGAATTTTTTCGGTATCGGTCCACACCTACATATAGCCCCCATAGAATGGTACATCCCGATTTTCGGTATTTTGAAGGTTTTAGCTTCATTATCCTACCAAAATGGCTGAAATTTGGTACGTAGTCTTCTTTAGGGGTATAAAACTTTTCCCCAGAATTTTGTCGGTATCGGTCCACACCTTCATATAGCCCCCATAGAACGGTACATCCCGATTTTCGGTATTTTGAAGGTTTTAGCTTCATTATCACACCGAAATGACTGAAATTTGGTACTTAGTCTACATTGGTGGTATAAAACGTTCCCCCAGAACTTTGTCGGTATCGGTTCATGCCACCATATAGCCCCCAAAGAACGGTACCTCCCGATTTTCGGTATTTGGAACATTGTGGCCTCAATATTCCACCGAAATGGCTGAAATTTGGTATTTAGACTTTGTTGGCGGTACTCAAACTTTCCCTTTAAATTTGTCGGTATAGGTCCACGCCTTCATATAGCCCCCATGGAAAGGTACCTCCCGATTTTTCGTATTTTGAAGGTTGTGTCTTCAATATTCCACCAAAATGGCTGAAATTTGGTATTTAGTCTTCAATGTGATATAAAACTGTTCGCCAGAAATATGTCTCTACAGGTCTACGCTTTCATATTGGCCCATTTCTGACTAAAATTCGTCGGTATAGGTACACGTTTCGATATAGCCCCCATAGAACGGTACCTCCCGATTTTCGTAATACTGAAGATTGTGACGTCAATATTCAACCGAAATGGCTGAAATTCGTTACTTCGTCTTCCAAGAGTTATAAAATATTCCAGAAGAGTATTATCAGTATAGATCCACGTCTTCCTATATCCCCATAGAAGCGTACTTCTTGATTTTCGGTATTTTTTTTAAGTTTTAGCCACATTCTCTTACCGAAATAAAGGAAATTTGGTATTTAGTCTTCTTTGAGCCTAAAAACTTTCCGTCAGAAATTTGTCGGTATAGATCGACGTTTTGAAATAGCCCCCATAGAATGGTGCCTCACATTGTTTTACCGAAATTTCTAAAATTTAGTATTAAGTCTTCTTCATACACGAAAGGAAACTAATTATTCAATTTTACTTCAATACAACTTGTGGTGGAGGGTATAACAAGTTCGGGCCGGTCGAACTTAACGCCGTTCTTACTTGTTCTATTTGGATTTTGGAAAAATTCAAAATCCGCATTCTATTAATCAGTCCCTGCAATGACCGATTGTAGTGTGAACCCCCCTTTTTCAATTTCATTATTATCTAGCACTCTTCACTACTACTGCAACTCAGAGAGTGGAAAAGGTAAAGTCGACACACAGATACACCAATATTGTTACAAAAACACTGTTGATTTGCTCAAAAACAAACAGTGTTGTTTTTCTGTTTGTTTTGTCCATCTCTTTGGGATGGTGATGAACAAGAGGTGACAAGAGTCAACGGTACAAGTGTTCGTTGTTGCCTAAGTATGGGTATGGGTATTATTGTAGTACACAGAGAAACGTCAAATTTCAACTGTGGTGGGGAACTGCTATGCTATGTGGTTGTTATTGTTGTTTTTATTTTATTACGTTTTGTCTTTTTCCATACATTCGCTTCCATATGATGGCGAATGAACACACGTACACCACTAACAAACACCAGTATGTCGATGAATTTGAAGATAGAAAAACGTAAAAAACGAAGTTTATGGAATTTAGTTATTTTTACGATTTTCAGTTAAGACCCAAACGATTCAACTTAAACGCGCTTTTGTAGACCTCAGAAACAACGGCGACGAAGAAGGCGAAAAAACAACGAATAAGAAAAAAAACCTTCTAACAAAACCCCACAAAATTGAAGCAGCAGAAAAAATATAAACGAAATAAAGTGGCAAAAATCTGAGAAAAAAGTGCTCTTACCTTCTTTTCCCCCACAAAAGGGAAAAACACACAACAAATTAACAAGTGAAAATAGTAGAAAAATTAACAACAAATTGCTTTAACAAAAGTAAGAAAAGTGTATGAAAGAAAAAATTAAAACGCAAACCCCCCGTTTGTGGCTACGTAACGACGTAATGCTGCTGCAATTCATGAAATATTCCAATGAAACAACAACAATGTGACGTGATTTCCATTTGTGAAACAAATTCGAAAGTTTAGAAAGAAGATTAAAAAAATACCTCTATTACGTTTTAAAGCTTTATGTTTTTTTCTCGAATGTTTCGTCGTCGTTTCTTTCGTTCAAAGTAGAAACCAAATAAAACAATAACGTTAACTTAAAGTAGTCGGAACCGTAAAATAATCGTTTCGCTTTTTTTTTGGTTTTGTTGTTAATTTTATTTTTTGTCTGCATAAAGTTCAAGTACGTTCACATTTCGTCGTTGTTTTTTCGTTTTGTTCGTTCGTCGTTTTCATTTCATTCACACATTTAGCACGCATTGTTGTTTTTGTATTCTTTGTTTTTGGGGGTAATGTAAATTTGTGTGTGTTTTTGGAAGTATCTGTGTGCGAATTGTATGACGTCTGACGTGTATTTTTGTCTACTTTTCTTACCAAAAAAAAAAAAACAAAAACTATTATCCCCATACTTTGCAAAAAATCAGAAATGGATGGAATGCCAACAAAAACAAATGAAACAAGTGATTGGGGGAATACGAACAACAAGGTGAATGTTTTCATCATCACATTTTGTGTTATTATTCTGCTTCTTCTTTTCCATTTACTTGGAAAACACCAGCAACAACAAAAGAACAAACAACAAAGTCCAATGCCGCCATTTATTGTTGTTGTCATTGTTGTTAGTGTTCTGCAGTCTCTTCTCTTTCTTCCCCTGCCACCACCTTCTAATTAGAAATTGTAGGTACTAATTGCATGTGATTGCAACTTTTGTTGTCACTTTATCTGGAGAATAAAGAAATCAAAACAATTGTCGTTTCTCTATGAAATCGCAAACAAATGTGCAAATAATAACTACGACATTTCCATTGTTTTAACACAAAATCGCACACAGTGCAAAAGTGCATTCATGTGATTTGTTTGTGTGTGTATGTGCGTCCATGTGAATTCCTTTTTTTGCTTTTTTATTGTTGTTTTTCTTTCCTTTGTTTTTTTTTGTTGTACAAACGTGGTCTTGGTCTGGCTGTCATTTTGAAATCTCATTCGCACGGTTCAAACTAACAGTGCTGTCAACTTTTTACGGTGAGAAAAGACTTTAAAATAAAAATCACCAAACATGGGGCATTTACAGTTAGGCAAGAAATGTATTGCAAAAACCAAAATTGTAGAAAATTTCATATTAATTGTTCGTTTATGGCAACAAATTATGTAAAAACTATACGGTTTTTTGTGCAAATCTCTTCCTATAGGTCCTTACAACAATATTCCGTCAACATATGCAAAGGTTATTTGCGATTTATAACAAATACGGTCAAAAATAAGAATTAACTACTATTTGGGGGTGACAATAAAAGTATTGCAAAAATTACCAAATCGATGGTTTCTTCGACAATTACCAAAGGTGTGTTCCTTAATGAGTTGTCTATCCACTTTGGACATTCATTGGAGCATTAATGAGCTTAGTTAAACCGAAAATTAAGGCTCGGTATGTTCCACTCTAAGGATACTGGTTCCCAAATTTTTAGTAAATCTTGATCCTTCGTTTGAGGATGTTTTTGGAGTTTTTTGTTAAATTGGACCCAAACATTTTATGAGGGTTGATATCAGGATGTTGGCCCGATGTGTTTAAGAGTTTTGTGTTGTTATAATACATCGGCAATTTACACAAATAAGATTAACATGTCATGTCGTCTTTGGAATGGTGGTAGTTTACTTTGTTTGAGCTTTCGGGATCGAATTTTCTGACTTTCAGACTAATGACTATTAAATATTTCTTAACGATGTCAGTGGGGATGTCTTCCCAATCATTATTATATCCGTGAACCCAATTTTGCATACTATTTTCCATGGTAAAGAATATAGTACCCAAATATTCGGTATTCCAGCTTCTTCAGTAGCGGTTTAATTTCCATATTTGATGGGTTTTATTGGATTTGGCCCAATTTTTTGAATTTATTATGACAGCAGAGGATAATATCTATCCGCTTAGTAAAAATTAAATCATATCAATACCATTTAGAGACGAAATAGTGCTCTGTGGTAGGTAGTTCCAAAATACTACACTGGTGTCAATTTTTTCCATATACTTTCCAGAGGTATTTCGATGTTCTCAAAGCCAAAATCGGACTGTTTTGCATTGTTATATTATCCTACAATACATATGGAGTCAAATATTCATTCTTTGCCCACTTGCCTGTGGCCTATTCGTCATTGTTTATTGTTAATATGGTCCCATGCGTTTACACCTGTCTGAAGACCCTCCATGACGGCATTTTTTATCACTGAACTTTATTACATTCAATACCGTTAGTCTATTATTAGCCGCAAAAGTCATAAAAATGCATAATGACCGCAAAAAATTGCAAAAATTGTATAGCTTTATAGTACTGATTTTCCCGTTGCAATACTTTTATTGTCACCCCCAAGTGGTAGTTAATTCTTATTTTTGGCCGTATTTGTTATAAATCGCAAATAACCTTTGCATATGTTGACGGAATATTGTTGTAAGGACCTTTAGCAAGAGATTTGCACAAAAAATCGTATAGTTTTTACATAATTCGTTGCCATAAACGAACAATTAATATGAAATTTTCTACAAATTTGGTTTTTGCAATACCTTTCTTGCCTAACTGTATTTCGTTTCATTCTGTAGTCGGAGATTTATTTAAAAGAAGCACACAGGAAGCCAAAATTGGACACAATTTAAATAACTGTGTATGCTGAAAAACTTTTAGAGCGAAACCATAACTCTGCGTGTTGCGTTTGCGTTCAAAAATACAAAAAATTCAAAGTATTAAAAAATTAAAAAATAAACTGTTTTAAAATAATATACATAGCTGCATGAGGCCCACCTTGTGATACCCTTCATACACTACACATTGGGAATTACGTTTCTTTTGATTAAAATTCATGACCCAATGCACAGTGATGCGCCCAACGACGAAATAAAAAAAAAAACAAATTATATCATCATATTAAGAGTTTACCCAGCAAACCAATCGTACCGACTTCGTAACGAAATCGGAACAAAATGTCGGACGTATCGTCCGAATTCGTAACGATATCTTAACGAAAGTTGTATGACGTGGTTGACATAATTTCGGAACAAAATGTCGCAGCGACATCGGATCGATTTCGGTCCGATTTCGTAACGAAATCTGAAGAAAATCCTTAAGAAATTCGGAAAGGAAATTTCTATCCGACATTCGTTCCGAAATCTGAACGAAATCGGTACAAAATCTGAACTATTTCCTCTTCGAAAAATCGTTTAGAAATCGGAACGAAATCTGAACGACTTTGCTTCCGAAATTGTTCAGACGTGTCGGACATCAGACATTTGGTTTGCTGGGTAATAATGGCAACCGCTTCTTAGCCTATCAATGAAAGAGAATAGTTAGTTTTTCAAAAATATTTTTATTTTTCAATATAATCTTGCCACCAAGGAATTTTTTAGATTTGGGAACAAGTAAGAGTCACTTGGAGCTAAATCAGGAAAATAAGGTGGGTGGTCAAGCAACTCGTACTTTAATTCGTTGATTTTAGCCATTGTTAAAACACTCTTGTGCGCTGGTGTGTTGTCTTGATGAAAAATTATTTTTTTGTGTTGTAAGCCAGGACGTTTTTTCTCGAATTTGTACATTTAATTGATCCAAAAGGTTGCAATCGTACTCTGAATTTATTGTTTTACCCTTTTGAAGTCGCAAAAAACCGTTGCCATAACCTTACCAGCCGATTAAATTGTTTTTGCCTTCTTTGGGGCACTTCCTCCAGCTTCAGTCCATTGTTTGGATTGTTCTTTTGTTTCTGGAGTATAGTGGTGGATCCATGTCTCATCAACAGTTATGAAACGACGCTTAAAATCCATTTTATTTCGCTTAAAACGATCAAAACAAGCGTTTTTGATCGACCGTTAACAAATGCGGCACCCATCTTGCAGAAAGCTTTTTCATCTGTAGTTCTTCATGCAAAATTAAATGGACTCGATCATTTGATATGCGATCATTTGATTAGCAATTTCACGCACTTTTATTCGTCGATCATTTAATACCATATCATGCACTTTGGCTACAATTTCTGTTGTTGTTGCTGTTTTTGGACGTCCACTACGTGGTTCATCTTCAATGCTTATACGACCTCGTTTAAATTCAGCAACCCAATTTTTTACTGTTGCATATGAAGGAGCACTTTCACCTAACACATTCACAATATCATTATGAATTTCTTGTCCCGATAAACCTTTTTAACCTTTTTTTTCCATTGTAAAAAAAAAATTGCGGATGCGTCTTTTTTGAACACCTGTTTCACCTGTTTAACATGTGTTTATAACAGAGATGGAAGTTTCCAAAACATTTAACTTTTTTCTGTTAATATTGCGCTTTTTGTGCTAGGCTAAGAAGTTTTCGAACTGCCCTGAACCGACAAATATATGGATTGGATTAAAGCTCAAAAATTTGTGGGGGATATAGATAGATGGGGCTTTTGTACCATACTTGCCTACGAAAAACACAATATCGCTGTAAACAGTACCACTAGGAAAACCTTCAGTAAAAATTTCCAAAGGATCCTCGAATAGACCCTTAACCACACAAAAATGTTGAACAATTGTGTGGGTGGTACCCCAAGAAATGGACCGATAGGACCAACATTTGAATATAAACTAAGTTTGGGCAACATATTTAGAGATCCGAAGTTTGGACCAAATCGGTTGCTATGTTTATGAGATATCGCGCGTACCATTATAGCGAACATTTTCGAAATTTTGTGGGGTGATACCGGAACCGAGCACCACCTTCGAATTTCTTCTAATATTTGAAAAAGTATTACGATATCCAATGTGTGGACGAACGCAGTATTCGGTTTGAGCTCTCCAGCCACTACATGTGGCGCCATAGGAGTTTTTTTTACACAATTCGGGTTGTTTTCTCAAGAAGTATGGATTTGCCGCTGAAAAATGGTTTACTGTCGTAATTGAGGTAGCAAATGCGCAAGTTGCTTCAACAAAAATCAAAGTTTTTTGAAATTTTGCCTGTAAGGGCGAAGATCATTTTTTAATGATTTTTTATTAATTTTCTCGTTTTAGAGTTAAGCTTGATGATCGGAAATTATTTGCAAGTGAAAAAGAAAAGCCAAGGACTCGAACCCACATAGTCACCAAATTACGTTACCTGGTTTCATTTAAAAAACGATAAGTTCTAGGACTGAGAAGCCATTACATAGTCGATACGTCCGAAGATTTGCTTTACCACCAATGAAACCAGGTAACGTAATTTGGTGACTATGTGGGTTCGAGTCCTTGGCTTTCCTTTTTCACTTGCAAATAATTTCCGATCATCAAGCTTAACTCTAAAACGAGAAAATTAATAAAAAATTAAAGTGATTCGAGGACAGGTCTTAAAGTGAATTTAAACCAAAATTTTCTGAGGTACCCGAAGGAGTGGACAAATATAGTCTATATTCGAACCTGATCTATATCTGGTATATATATCAGGAAGTGTAAAATATGGACCAAATCGGTCACTCCCTTCAAGGATTATCGTGTGCACATTTTTGCGAACATTTTGGAACTTTTTAACTTTTTCACCGAGTTACCTGTATTTTAACAGTTTATGTTCTCAATGGCTACGAAACATCCAGGTTTAGGTATAGCCCTATATGGTATTTTGAGGATTTTAGATACATTTTTTGATCGAACTACCACCACAATGGTCACGATAGGTCCCTGTTTTGTTGTAGCCCCATATAACGGCTCCTCCCAATTTTTGGCATTTTGGGGATTTTAGTTTCAGTTTTTAAACGAAATAGCGTTAGTTTGCCGTTTGAGGTTCCTAGCGGTCACAACACCTCTCCACTGAAAATTGTCAATACAGGTATAAGCCTCCATATAAAGGAACCTCCCGATATAAGGTGTTTTGAGGATTCTATCCTTATTTTTTACCGAACTACCTGTACTTTGACATTTGAGCATAGATCCATGTTTTTGTATAGCTCTGTATAACGGCACCATCCGATTTTAGGTATTTTGATAATTTCAACTATATATTTTCCCCGAACTATCTGTAATTTGAAGTTTTAGTTTCCCAATAGTCACAGAACTTGTGCACCAAAAATGTTGGTCCATGTTTTGATATAGGCTCATACAAAGTTACTACCCGATTTTAGGTGTTTTTTGAGGAGTATAGATAAATTTGTTTACCAAGCTATCTGTGATTCGAGATTTGAGTTCCTCAGTGGTCACAAAACTTCTCCATCTAAAATTTTCAACGTAGGTCCACACTTTGTTATAACCCCATATAATGGTGCCGACCGATTGAAGACAAACACCCCAATGTTGGACCACGCCGAAACGTGGATCTATAAAATTTAATGAGGGTTTCCCCACACTGAGAACCAAAAATACGGCCAATAGTGGACTGATATCATATTTCTTTATAAGGTGGTGTTCTCAACTCATAGTTCACTATTAAATCGTATTCGGTTTGAATATTTCGTTAATATCTGCAAATACTTTAAATCGAGATACATATCATATAGGTATTCTACAAGACATGAACCCATATTTAACAAGTAAAAAAGCATTGAGTTCGGCCGGGTCTATGTTGAGAGTTTTTGATGGGAGGCTTTAATGTCAAAAAACTCCTAATTCGGTTAAAAAATTTAGCTAGAATCCTCAAAATATCGAAAATCGGTACATAACGTGGGAACTTCAAATGTCATTATCAGCTAGTTCGGAGGTATCTGGGCTATACGAAAATATGAACTTAAATGAACAATTTTTGATTTTTAAGTTATTTAGTTCGACCCTTATTTTAATTAATCTTAATATGTTTAATTAAACCGAGCTTAATATGTTTAAGACCTCGAGCTCGGTTTAATTAAACATATTAATATTAATTAAATGAACAATTTTTGTTGCAGAATTTTTGTTGACTTTTAAATTTCAAATGACAGAAAGTTCGTCCCAAAAAAAACGCTAAGGTACGGAAAATCGGGAGGTTTGTTTTGGGGCAATACAAAAACATGGACCTACGTTCGGTTAAACATTTTAAGTAAAATCCTCAAAGTACCGAAAATCGGGAAGTATCGTTATATTGGGACTATGTTGAAAATTGTTGATGCAGATGCGTGGTGACTACTACAACCTTCAAATGTCAAATTACAGTTAGTTCTGTTAAAAATTGTAGCTAAAATGGCCAAATTACTGAAAATTGGGAGGTACCGTTACATGGGAGCTATATCCGAACATGGATTTATGTTGACAATTTTTGATGGAGAAGTGTTGTGACCACTAAGAACTTCAAATGTCAAATTACTGCTAATTCGGTTTAATATTGTAGCTAAAATCATCAAATTACTGAAAATCGGGAGGTACCGTTATATGGGGGCTTTCTTGACAATTTTTGGTGGAGAGGTGTAGTGACCACTAAGAATTTCAAATGTCAAATATTCAAATTACAGATAATTCGGTTAAAACTTGTTGGTAAAATTCTCAAAATACCTGAAATCGGGCGGTAACGTTATATGGGGGCTATTCCAAAACATGGACCTATGTCCACTAGTTATATAAGTTTATTGACATTTAAGAACCCTAAATGTCAAATTATAGCTATATCGGTCTGAAAATGTAGATAAAAACGTCAAAATGTCGTAAATCGGGGGTACCGTTATATGGGGGCTATACCAACACGTGGACCTATGTCCACAACTTTTGTTATATAAGTTTATTGATACTTAAGAACCCTAAATGTCAAATTATAGCTAACTCGGTCTGAAAATTTAGCTGAAACCGTCAAAATACCGTAAATCGGGGGGTACCGTTATATGGGGGCTATACCAAAACGTGGACCTATGTCCACAACTTTTGTTATATAAGTTTATTGACATTTAAGAACCCTAAATGTCAAATTATAGCTACATCGGTCTGAAAATGTAGCTAAAAACGTCAAAATACCGCAAATCGGGGGGGGTACCGTTATATGGGGGCTATACCAAAACGTGGACCTATGTCCACAACTTTTATTATATAAGTTTATTAACACTTAAGAACCCTAAATGCCAAATTATAGCTACATCGGTCTGATAATGTAGCTAAAAACGTCAAAATACCGTATATCGGGGGGTACCGTTATATGGGGGCTATACCAAACCGTGGACTTATGTCCACAACTTTTGTCATATATGTTTATTGATACTTAAGAACCCTAAATATCAAATTATAGCTACATCGGTCTGATAATGTAGCTAAAAACGTCAAAATACCGTATATCTGAGGGTACCGTTATATGGGGGCTATACCAAAACGTGGACCTATGTCCACAACTTTTGTTATATAAGTTTATTGATACTTAAGAACCCTAAATGTCAAATTATAGCTATATCGGTCTGAAAATGTAGATAAAAACGTCAAAATGTCGTAAATCGGGGGTACCGTTATATGGGGGCTATACCAAAACGTGGACCTATGTTCACAAATTTTGTTATATAAGTTTACTGACACTTAAGAACCCTAAATGTTAAATTATAGCTAAATCGGTGTGAAAATGTAGCTACAAACGTCAAAATACCGCAAATCGGGGGGTACCGTTATATGGGGTCTATACCAAAACGTGGATCTATGTCCACAACTTCTAATATATAAGTTTATTAACACTTAAGAACCCTAAATGTCAAATTATAGCTACATCGGTCTGATAATGTAGCTAAAAACGTCAAAATACCGTATATCTGGGGGTACCGTTATATGGGGGCTATACCAAAACGTGGACCTATGTCCACAACTTTTGTTATATAAGTTTACTGATACTTAAGAACCCTAAATGTTAAATTATAGCTAAATCGGTCTAAAAATGTAGCTAAAAACGTAAAAATACCGCAAATCGGGGGTACCGTTATATGGGGGCTATACCAAAACGTGGACCTATGTCCACAAGTTTTGTTATATATGTTTATTTATACTTAAGAACCCTAAATTTCAAATTATAGCCAAATCGGTCTGAAAATGTAGCTAAAAACGTCAAAATACCGTAAATCGGGGGGTACCGTTATATGGGGGCTATACCAAAACGTGGGCCGATATAGCCCATCATCGAACTTGACCTGCCTGCAAACAAAAGACGCATTTTCCCAAAATTTCAGCGTCCTATCTCCATTTTTGTGGATGCTAGAGTGATTACCACAGACGGACGGACGGACGGACGGACGTGCTCAGATCGACTTAGAATTTTACCCTGATCAAGAATATATATACTTTATAGGGTCGCAAATGAGTATTTCAATGCGTTACAAACGGAAAAACAAACTTAATATACCCTCCATACTATGGTGGAGGGTATAAAAATTTCGCGGGTAGATGAACTAAGCAACAAGAAATCTTGTTGCAACAAATTCCGTTGAACAATGTATTGGTAACACTAAAATACCAAACAAAAATACTTCATGAAAAATACTACATGATTTTCTCTAGTACCATTTCGATAGGACTTGCCGTTTCCAGGCACAATCGTGAAAACCTAACAAAAAACCTAAATATGTCACCTAAACTTCTATATCTCAAAAATGCTAAAACTTAGGCCATGTTTATATTATAGCCTTTTGCAGGGTTAACCTTCTTAATGAGGATTTATTTGGCGTATACTCAAAGGAGTTGACTTTTGAAACCCAGTGGGTTTGTTAAATCCGGTTATATATAAACGTACTATTACAAACAAATTATATAGGTCAGTCCTCTAGAGAATATTCACGGCTACAATATTTTCTTTAGTCCCATTTCGATAAAACTTGCCGTTTTCAAGCCAAACCAAACAAAACCCTAAAAATGTGAACTTTAACAGAGATTTATTTAAAAATCCCTCTAGCGATTTTTTCTTGTTTTTGGATTTTTCTCAAACCAAATCCATATTTTTGTCGGCATGTTCATATGCTCTGTCGGCAAAGAGTGATACTTTTTTACTTATGTATTATACAAGGCATATATCAGGCTGATGTTCCAATCGTTTGGGTATGCATTCCGCCAAGAATTTTTGCTAATCATCTGATCGATACTCCTTATCACCATGTCGCCACCGGCCCATTGATCTAATAAGTTCAGTTGTAATAATTTCCGCGTTTATTTGCAAGTTGCAAAGTCGACAGCACTGTTTTAACCGGAGACAAGTTGAATGAGCAACAATTGTTGACGTTTTAACTCTCTCAATTTATCTGTGCCCTCTCTCGCTTTCCACATCTCACTGAAGGTATTCTCCCGTTGTCTTGTTGTCATTATTACCGTTTGTTTCTTCCTCTACGTCAAGCATATGATTTCGTATTGTTGTCAGTGTTCAGTATTTCCAGCTAAGAAATAAAAATCGACCGACCGTGTATTTAACCTTTTTTTTTTGGATAAAAATGTTTATTTTCTCAAGTTTATATAAGAAGAAGATTGTGAAATTCTTGACGTAAAACTGTGTTAAACTCTGACTGTGGCTATGCGCCTATTTTAGGGGAGTGTTTTGTATGTGTGTGTGTGTGTTGTAAAACTTGTACAAAAATTTGGAAATTATTAACAAAACAACGGTACGCGAAACCTTTTGATGAAGAACGAAAACAGGGTGTGCCGTCACTTGAAGAGAATTCATTCGTAGTATTGTCTGTCTGTGAAATTTGTTTATATCGACAGTTTCAAACCTACGAAATATAAAACACATGTGGTGAAATTTCATGGTGTTGCAAATGCGAATTGGAAAAAAAAAATGCATTAAAATTGTTTAAAGTAATAGAAAATTGCATTGAAAAATAATAAATGAAAGAGATTTACCCATAACTAAATAACAAAAGAAAGCAATTCTTAATTTCTTCAGTGTTAAAATTTGTGTTAAAATAAACAATTATATTCCGGAAAATTGCGCGCTCTTTTGAAATTAAGCTGTGAAAATTGTCCATATTTTGTATTAAAAATCTATTTGTTTATTTCTTTTAGTTTTGTTCCCTTCATTACATTCCCTGGATTTTTATATTCGATATAATTTTTATAATTTAAAAACCCAAACTCAAAAAATATTCATACCAGAATTATAACTTAATCACCATAACAAGTATTACTTTAACTATAAAAATAATTTAAAAATAATAATTATCAATCAACAAAAAAGTTCAGTGAAACCTACTTAAAATCATGAAAGTCAAAGTCGATTCCAATACAAATATTTCAAAATTAAAAGTTCAAAATAAATCACCACAAGTCACGAATCATCGAGCCATCCAGGAAAAGGATGTTGTGGATACCGATGAAGAGGAACATCTGCTACAGGATGAAAATGATGCCGAAGAGGAGGCCATTAGTTTGGCAATGCATAAAATAATCGAAGAGGATAATGAAGTCGATGATATTCTGCCTCAGCTGAATATAATAACATCGTCTTCAATATCACCGCCACCAATAACGTTTACCTCGACAACATCGCGCAATAATCTTAACGTAAGTAGTAAACAAACAAAAGCCCCTATACATTGTAGTTTTGTATCGAAAGCATACATAAAAAAACAACAATTCGTAGAAAAAGAAATAAATAAAAAACCAAAAATATTTAACCTCAATAATAGTATATTGTATGGCAGCAGAGCAATGCACCTCCATACGCCCCCATTGTATGCCTTGTAGACCACCTTCTTATCAATTGTAGCCTAGCTATCGCGTCGTTTGTATTTTTGTTTTCTAGTAATGCCAATTAAGAGGTTTTTAATGATAAATTTAGTGTGAACTAAGCCATAGCTTAGTTGATGTGATTGATGGAAATTATAAATTAAACAGGGAATATTGCTATACGCATAAAATATGGGCAAATTCACAAAGAAACCCCTATTCAGCCAGGCTGAATAGAAGTTTCACATAGCAAACACTATTCAGCCAGGTTGAATAGAAGTTTTCGCATAGGTAACACTATTCAGCCAGGTTGAATAGAAGTTTTCACAAGGAAAACACTATTCAGCCAGGCTGAATAGAAGTTTTCACATAGAAAACACTATTCAACCAGGCTGAATAGAAGTTTTCACATAGAAAACACTATTAAGCCAGGCTGAATAGACGTTTTCGAATAGAAAACAACTATTCAGCCAGGCTGAATAGAAGTTTTCGTATAGAAAACAACTATTCAGCCAGGCTGAATAGAAGTTTTCGTATAGAAAACAACTATTCAGCCAGGCTGAATAGAAGTTTTCGTATAGAAAACAACTATTCAGCCAGGCTGAATAGAAGTTTTCGTATAGAAAGCACATAATTAGCCCTGCCCAGCCTGGCTGAACAGGTGTTTTCTATAAGAAAACCTCTATTCAGCCTGGCTGACTATGTGTTTTCTATAAGAAAACCTCTATTCCGCCTGGCTGAATATGTGTTTTCTATAAGAAAACCTCTATTCAGCCTGGCTGAATATGTGTTTTCTATAAGAAAACCTCTATTCAGCCTGGCTGAATAGGTGTTTTCTATACGAAAACTTCTATTCAGCCTGGCTGAATAGGTGTTTTCTATACGAAAACTTCTATTCAGCCTGGCTCAATAGGTGTTTTCTATAAGAAAACCTCTATTCAGCCTGGCTCAATAGGTGTTTTCTATAAGAAAACCTCTATTCAGCCTGGCTGAATAGGTGTTTTCTATAAGAAAACCTCTATTCAGCCTGGCTGAATAGGTGTTTTCTATAAGAAAACCTCTATTCAGCCTGGCTGAATAGGTGTTTTCTATAAGAAAACCTCTATTCAGCCTGGCTGAATAGGTGTTTTCTATAAGAAAACCTCTATTCAGCCTGGCTGAATAGGTGTTTTCTATAAGAAAACCTCTATTCAGCCTGGCTGAATAGGTGTTTTCTATAAGAAAACCTCTATTCAGCCTGGCTGAATAGGTGTTTTCTATAAGAAAACCTCTATTCAGCCTGGCTGAATAGGTGTTTTCTATAAGAAAACCTCTATTCAGCCTGGCTGAATAGGTGTTTTCTATAAGAAAACCTCTATTCAGCCTGGCTGAATAGGTGTTTTCTATAAGAAAACCTCTATTCAGCCTGGCTGAATAGGTGTTTTCTATAAGAAAACCTCTATTCAGCCTGGCTGAATAGGTGTTTTCTATAAGAAAACCTCTATTCAGCCTGGCTGAATAGGTGTTTTCTATAAGAAAACCTCTATTCAGCCTGGCTGAATAGGTGTTTTCTATAAGAAAACCTCTATTCAGCCTGGCTGAATAGGTGTTTTATATAAGAAAACCTCTATTCAGCCTGGCTGAATAGGTGTTTTCTATAAGAAAACCTCTATTCAGCCTGGCTGAATAGGTGTTTTCTATAAGAAAACCTCTATTCAGCCTGGCTGAATAGGTGTTTTCTATAAGAAAACCTCTATTCAGCCTGGCTGAATAGGTGTTTTCTATAAGAAAACCTCTATTCAGCCTGGCTGAATAGGTGTTTTCTATAAGAAAACCTCTATTCAGCCTGGCTGAATAGGTGTTTTCTATAAGAAAACCTCTATTCAGCCTGGCTGAATAGGTGTTTTCTATAAGAAAACCTCTATTCAGCCGGGCTGAATAGGTGTTTTCTATACGAAAACTTCTATTCAGCCGGGCTGAATAGGTGTTTTCTATACGAAAACTTCTATTCAGCCTGGCTGAATAGGTGTTTTCTATAAGAAAGCCTCTATTCAACCTGCCTGAATAAGTGTTTTCTATAAGAAAACCTCTATTCAGCCTGGCTGAATAGGTGTTTTCTATAAGAAAACCTCTATTCAGCCTGCCTGAATAAGTGTTTTCTATAAGAAAACCTCTATTCAGCCTGGCTGAATATTCTTGAAGAAAACCTCTATTCAGCCTGGCTGAATATTCTTGAAGAAAACCTCTATTCAGCCTGGCTGAATAGGTGTTTTCTATACGAAAACTTCTATTCAGCCGGGCTGAATAGGTGTTTTCTATACGAAAACTTCTATTCAGCCGGGCTGAATAGGTGTTTTCTATACGAAAACTTCTATTCAGCCGGGCTGAATAGGTGTTTTCTATACGAAAACTTCTATTCAGCCGGGCTGAATAGGTGTTTTCTAGAAAACACTTATTCAGGCAGGCTGAATAGGTGTTTTCTATAAGAAAACCTCTATTCAGCCTGGCTGAATAGGTGTTTTCTATAAGAAAACCTCTATTCAGCCTGGCTGAATAGGTGTTTTCTATAAGAAAACCTCTATTCAGCCTGGCTGAATAGGTGTTTTCTATAAGAAAACCTCTATTCAGCCTGGCTGAATAGGTGTTTTCTATAAGAAAACCTCTATTCAGCCTGCCTGAATAAGTGTTTTCTATATTCAGCCTGGCTGAAGAGGTGTTTTCTTTTCAGCCAGAAAAATACACGTTTGGAGCTCTTTTATAAAAAATCTACGCAATATTTGCAACACCTCCTTAAAACATTGACACTGCAATAATTTGTCACATGGTGTTCGCTTGCTGCTTACTGTGTAGAATATTAATGATTTCATGGAAACAGATTTTGTTATCTTTAATGGTTTTTGTGTTTATTTTCTCGTTCTTCGCTGCAATGGAGACGGCACAAAAAAAAGGCGCAAAATATTGGCAAACACAGCACATTTTCAATTTGTTTTCAATAAAATCCACTTATAAAAAATAAACAAACAGAAAAACAAAATTAATCGCCATTGTGTGAGAATGTCAAGCGAAAAAAAATGAAAACTTGTATTTTAATTTACAATTGTTTTTCCTCTGCATGCGCCTCCCTCCGCACTTCCTCCCTATTAACCCATTAATCAATGTTAATTTAATTCACTGTATTTTAACAACAACGAAAAAGTTTTCAAAAAACAAACAGATAACAATTTTGATCCAGCTGGGTATAATGAGACGATATTATTGTATCATAGTATCTGCGTTTTTATCATGGCGTAGTATCCGTACAAAATGTGTGTTCCTTCTACAACCCTTTCTTCCTCCCCCCTTGTTTCACCACATTGTTTATTTAATTCATTAAAAATATTTTGTTGATTTTAATATTTATTGCGTTTTGCGTATTTTTTTAACAATTTATTTTGTCCAGGCATACTTCTCTTCAGTACCCCCCTCGCTTTTGTTGTA
Organism: Musca autumnalis; assembly: GCF_047663935.1. Classification (NCBI taxonomy): domain Eukaryota; kingdom Metazoa; phylum Arthropoda; class Insecta; order Diptera; family Muscidae; genus Musca; species Musca autumnalis. Next base: position 254,495,472 of record NW_027411644.1, read on the forward strand.
TCTTCGGTTGCCCTTAGTTTGTTTATCTATGGAATTTCAAATTACACTTTCAACTTTCCTCAACACGAATTCATACAGACCCACACATTCATAGCAAATATTTGATCAAATTCATTTTATTGTTGGGTTATTTGTTAACAAAATTCTCTATTTCTCAGTTTTTTTTTTATAAATACTCTCCCCCAGTGATGCCAATTTAGTGATTCTATTTTTTTAATTTGCTCCAAAAATTAAAAGTTATTTTCTGTCAACATTTACTTTCCAAAGTGTTTAGGGACAAGTAAATATTAGCCAGCTTAGTGCGGTCAAAATAGACATGCGTATAAGGGGGAAATTGCAAAAATTCCCACAAAGCTGAATTTTGGTGGAGAGCTAGGATTGGTCATTAGAAGCAACGTCCTAAAAGTCCCCATCGATCCCATGTGTGCAAAACAAGTTATTCGGGGTCAAAGGTCATTTTTGGAGGCATTATTCAGTTTTTTTTTTAATTTTTCTCATAAACGGTAATACTTAGCCCGCTAAAGTAAAAGTTGTAGATTCAATAATTGTCTACAAGATTGGTCTTTATGATTCTTAAAAAAGACTTACCATTTTCGAGATATCTCGATCTAAAGGTCAAATAAAAAAATAGCCGCGTAAGTACATTATGAGGCGAACCGGTTAAAGTAACGACACTATGTGTTAGATACTTCCGTAAGATTTCCACTTTGCAGTAATCGGTTCAGTAGAACCGGGTCTAACCCGGTTTTTAAATTTGGCCTTTCGGGTCTAATAACCGGTGAACCGGATCCGCAACCGTTGAAAATTATACATTTCCGTAATCAGCGCAACAAACCCTACCTTCGGACAAAACTTGAAAAAAAAATCGGAGAGTTTTCGTTGGGGTCGTTCCCGTTGGGTTTTCGAATATACATGTGGGTTAAATGGGCTATTTTTGCATAAAATGACTCTAACATTGAATAACTCTACTCTACACGCTCCAATTTTGTTGGATTTTTTTTAGACGATAGCTATAATTTCGCTCTTCAAGAAAATATATATATTTTTGGGGGACAGACCCGATTACTTCGCTTATTTTAGCCGGTTCGTCTGAATATGTGCATATTTTCCTTATAAGTGCATAAAAATCATGTGTTTTTTTTTTTTTGGAACAGCTATATCTCAAGAATGGTTCCTTCTAAGAAAAAAATTGTAAGGGGTCAAACTTGTAGATAATTTTTCTGTCTACAATATTTACTTTAGTCACTTTTTGATTAGATCAACCGTTTTCAAAAAATAAATCCGAAAACCTAAAAACCCTAAAATGTTGACCTTTGACCCCGAATAATTTTTTTTGCACACATGGGATCGATGGGGACTTTTAGGACGTTGCTTCTAATGGCAAACCCTAGCTCTCCACCAAAATTCAGCTTTGTGGGAATTTTTGCTATTTCAATGTCTATTTTGACCGGACTATTCGTCTATGTTTTCATTAGTCTATGACAGGGACGAGCTTCTTTGCTTAGATCGTATAGTGAGGGCGCCCACTGAGTTGTTTTTGCATTTGCTTCTCTCTCTCACGTACAGTGTAAATGAATGAAAACAAACAAAAACATAATGTGGTTGTTGCTTTTTTCACTTATACGTTCATACATGTCTTCGCTTCGGTTGTATTTCTGTGGTCTTCGCTGGTCTATGATTTCATTTCATGATAAATTCTGCTTGATTTCGCGCGAAATCAGGGAACGCCTCCGAAATCACGAAACGATGCCGAATGCAAAACAAGTTTTTAAAGCACTGTTGGGCAGAAATGCTCGGCCTCATACACAAAAGTGTAAGAAATACATGAGTCTCTCGCAAGGAAGTCGCCAAAAAAGCGACGAAACGTCGGGAATAGAGAAGCAATAATCTCCTTGTTTTACTTGGTTTAAAATATCAAAGGTCTAAAAGCTTAATGAAACACAACAATAGAAGCAGAAATATCTGACATGGAAATAATATTCCATAAATTGCAAATTGGGATATCCCAGCATCTTTTTCAACATCACAAGCATTTCACCAAATTTGGCAGTTGGGAACATTTTAAAGCTCAAAATGTCTTCATTGTTAAAACGCATCCAACCAAAATTGAGATACTCGTCAGTACATTTCAAATAATAAATATGGGAAAGTGGGGTGTGTGCCCACCTATTTTGCATCATAATAAACGTTATATTTTCCTCATCCATTGACAGACCTTCCTTTTGGAATACGACTACTAAAAGCGGAGATATTCGAATAAGAATAAAACTTTGAATTTTTGTCCATATAAGTTTTTTGCCCATTCCGACATTTTAATAATATCCGACCATCACCAAACTCAATATGCTTCTTCCTTCCTCTCTGCGAGCCCTATTAACTATCAAAAATTCGTGACGTTCCTATTAAAATTGCAACATATGTCAACCTACTTTGTAACTATGTAAAGGAAATCTTATCTTCTTCCATTGACGGGCTTTCCTTTTGGAATACGCCTGCTAGATGCTGAGATATTCGCATATGTATAAAACGTTGAATGTTCTCCACATAAATTTGTTGCACATTCCGACCGATGAATATTATCCCACCATTCACGAAATACCAATAGACTTCTTTTTCTATGGGACCCCATTAACCCTCAACATTTCATGACGATCCGATCAATATTGCGACCTGTAGCGTGATAAAAAAAAACGGAAAAAAATAGTCGCTAATATTGCGATATCTCCGTTATTTGGCACCTACGACAATTTTCTTTACATAATAAGAAAGCTGAGATATTCGCTTTGGAAAATATGTTTACTTTTTCTCCAAATATAGTTTTTGCCCATTCCTACCCCTAAATATTATGTGACCATCACTAAAATAAATACGCTTCTTCCCCTCCGGGACCCCCATCAAAACCCAGACTTTGGTGATGATCCGATCAAAATTGCTAACTGTAGCGTGATTACAAGGATGAGATGGACAGACGGAGGGTGGGAAGGAGACACGTAACCAGTTCGACGAGACATTCATTTTGGTATATATATATATAAGTATGGGTCTACGACCATTATTTCTATGCGTTACAAACTTTTTGGCCAAAACCAACTTATAATACGCCTTACCCCTTGGTAAACATCGCCAATTTTTTCCCACTAATAAATTAAAGTTGTTTTAATAAAATATTAAAACAACGACTATGGGATTAAGCCTGATTATTTTGAAAAACAAAATAGAAGTCGTCATCCCAAACAAAAAAAACGCCAACCCTCCTAATTGTGAGACCAGGCACCGTCGAAATGTTGTTTATTGCTGTAGTATGCAATACCAACAAATTAGTTATGTGTTTTTTCGTCGAGAATCGACGAACGCATAGCAGTGGGAAAGATTTGGTTTTTTTTGCAAGTGAAGTTGCTAGAGTTTAGGTAGTGCCAAAGAAATTCTCGATCAGAGTGTTTCTTTGCGCACGTATCTATTTGAGCTAGCAATTGACACTTGGGTATAAAAAGTTTCCTGTTGAAAAACAAGAAACAAGGGAACTGATGAAGATCTGTGGCGAGATCTGAAACTATAGTATTCCCTGCCTTACCCCTTGGTAAACATCGCCAATTTTTTTCCACTAATAAATTAAAGTTGTTTTAATAAAATATTAAAACAACGACTATGGGATTAAGCCTGACTAATTTGAAAAACAAAATAGAAGTCGTCATCCCAAAAAAAAAAAAAAAAAAAAAAACGCCAACCCTCCTAAATTATAAATTAAATTAGCGTTGACAACACTTTGTATCTCTCACACTCTCAATTAACTGTTGAAAATTATCTTTTTGTCGTTTATGTGTTTTGTCTGTTACTTTTATTGCATACTTTGCTTTGTCTTTGACATTCGTCTGACGTTTTTTTATTCAATTGTACTATTTATGCTTTCGTGTTTTGTCGTTTATTTAGTCTGTTTATTTGCTTAATTGAAATTTTGACAATTGTGTTGTCCAAAGGCCGCAAGAGCGAAATGGATGTTGAAAAAGAGAGAATTATGTTTGTTGTTTCAAACAAAATAAATTATCTTGCATGCTACAATTTTTTACCGGTTGCCTTAAAAGGGTATCACATTTTCACTAATTTAAGGAATTCCCCGTTGGCGGCATGTGGCATGTTTCCCATTTTTCTAATGAAATGACAGTGTTGTTGTTTTTCTTTGATATTCGTGCCCATGTAAATTGCCTAAGTGACCATAATATACAAACACAGACATTAACATACATTTAATAATTGTAATTAATGATGTCATGCCACATAGTTTTTTTTCGTTTGATGGGGTTATTTAAATGATTTTGGGGAAAAGGAGTAGGAACATGAAAAACTAAAGGGAAAGTATTTTGTGGCCGTTTCTATTAAGAATGAATAAATACTCCCTCCCCATTATTGTAGACAATTTGAGAAAAATTTCCATTTTTAAATCACAATTTTCAAGGACTAATATAATATTGCGATCATGGATCGGATCTGAAAGGGATGCCCCTACATAGATGGTACCTTTGGAAAAGTTTTTCGCTCTACTTTTCCAAAATATGCTGCCCTAAACATTTCATTGTTGAAAATTTGATAAAAACTGACATTTTATCTTCACGCACATCATGAAGGAATGGACCCACATAACATACATATATAATAATTTATAATTTTTTTTATAATTTTTTAGAGCTTTTGGACCATTATATCAGGAAGCATTGTCTTGCCTTCGAAAAAAATAATAGTTTTGTAGTCTACGTATAGTTTTATAGGTGTTTAAATTACCCAATTATCTTGTCTTTAAGCAAAACAGAATTTTAAAAAATTGTGAACTGTGGAAGTATAAATTTAGATTAAAAAAATTGAACGTTTCTTCCTAAAATAGGGCAAACAAAATCCTTACTAAATATGTAATGGGTTTTTATACCCTCAGCATTTATGCTAACGAGGGTATATACATACACTTTCATACGGGCAAAATGTGTCTAATCGAAATAATGGTTTTAGACCCCAAGTATGTTTGGACGAAATGTGTTTCAGACTATTTGGAGTTGACTTAGCCCCGTCCGTCAGTCTGTCTGGCTGGCTGGAGCGCACGATAACTCTCGAACGGATCAACCGATTCGGTCCAAAATTTAGCTATCGTAATATTTTGTCCAAACTTAGTTTAAGTTCGAAGATGGGTTATATCGGTCCACTTCTTCCCGTACCTTCCCCACTCTTGAAGAGAGTGACCGATTTGGTCCATACTTTGCACATCGTCAAATTTCTACCAGACTTAGATGAGGTTCCAATATGGACTCAATCGGTCCACTCCTTCGGATACCTCCACACAAAATTTCGGAAATGTTCTGTTTAGTACCTGCTTTTGAATCGCTTTGATTTTTGTTGTAACAACTTGTATTCACTGTCCCCCATACGACGGTGCTAGTTTCATAAGGGGCAAGCCCATACTTCCTTAGAAAATAGCTTGAAAGGTTCAAAAAAACCCTATGACACCGTGTGTAGTCGTTGGACCGCAAGACAATTCTCGAACGGATCTGCCGATTCGGTCCAAAATATGGCTTTCGTAATATTTTGTGCAAACTTAGTTTAAGTTCGAAGATAAGCCATATCGGTCCACTCCTTCAGGTACCTCTCCCACAAAAATTCAAAAAAGTTCGGAAAAATTGTGCGCACGATAACTCTTGATGGGAGAGACCGATTTGGTCCATACTTTACACATCCTAATATATCTAGCAAAGATAGATCAGGTTCGAATATAGACTATATTTAACCACTCCTTCGGCTACCTCCCACACAAAATTTTAGATAAATTCACTTTAAGACCTGCTCTCTAATCACGTTGATTTTACTTGAAGCAACTTGTATTCGCTGCCTCAATTACGACAGTAATACTTTTTCAGGGGCAAGTCCATACTTTCTGAGAAAACAGCCCGAAAGTTGTAAAAACTCCTAAGGCACCACTACGTTCGTCCACACTTTGGATATCGTAATATTTCTTCGAATATTAGATGAAATTCGGAGGTGCTGCTTTTAGGTCCACTCCTTCCGGTACCTCCCCCACAAAATTTCGAAAATATTCGTTAGAATGCTAAGCACGATTTGGTCCAAACTTTGGATCTCTGAATATTGCCGAAACTTAGTTTATGTTCAAATTTTGTGCCCTATCTGTCCAATCCTCGGGGTACCACCCACACAAATATTCAACATTTTTGTGTGGTTACCGAAGGTTTTCCTAGTGGATATTATGTTTTTCGTAGGCTAGTGTGGTAAAAAAGCTATATCTATCGATATCTCCGCAAATTTTTAAGCTTTAATCCTATCCATACTTTTGTCGGTTCATACGCCCAAAATTTTGAAAACCCCCTATATACATAATTTATTGGGATAAATTTATTTCAATCCACACAGGCTGAGGGTATATCTCTGTCGGCAAAGCCGACTGATAATTTGTTACTTGTTATAGAACACTTTGGTAGTCGTAACTCCTTACAAAACCCCCTACTAACCCATTATTTAACTAGTTATTCTATGTCCACTAGAAGTTGAAAAATAAGCTAAAAAACATACAGAAGTTCTATTTTAGAATATTTGAGGTGGAATGTTTTTCACAATTTCAATACACTTCACATTTTTATTTTATTTCGCTCTCTGCTGGATTTGATCATGCGAACTTCTGATTCTAGCCGAACTCACGCGTGCGAACGCTTACCTGTGCACCACCATCTGTTATTGAGCGTTGAACACACAACCCTAGGATTTATAGTCGGACACACACGCTCTTTGCCACCGTACACATTACATAAATAGTGATGTAAGTACTTACATTACTTTGTAATGTGTTAAATAATGACTAACGAATTTTTGCAGGGATCTGTCACATCACAGCCAATTTTGGTCCGATCGAGTCGGTATACTCTTTACTACCTGCACTTCAAAATAAGCCAATAACATATTTTTCGATTTTTTTAAAGTGATAAGTAGAGGTAACCCCTTAGGGGATAACCAATTTTTCCAAGAAAACTACTAAACAGTTTTAGTATATTTTTGCATCTTGCATATTTTTGTCCACTTTTGTACGACAACACTGTGCGACTCTCGTTTCGAAGAAATATTACCATGTACGCAACATTTTAGCGAATAATTTGGATATTATTTGGGGAGGTACCCATAGAACAGTGCATCTTCGAAATTGATATAGGTTTGAACATAATATTACAGGTACAAAATTTGGATCAAATCCTTAGATCCGTTTGAGAGTTATCGTGCGTGCTAGCCAGGCAGACGGAAGAACGTGGCTAAATCGACTCCACTGTCGTCCAAACATACTTTGGGTCAAAAACCAGTATTTTGATGTGGCACATTTTTATCGTATCATATATAGTGTATGTGTGTGTATATCCAAGACGAGTCCTCAAACTGCGCCTTTCCCAAATTTTGTGTGGGAGGCTAATACGATGTACAAAGTTTGGACCAATCAGAAACTTCCTGCGACAGTTATTTTGCGGATTTGCAATTTTTGTTGGTGACATCATGGTTTCTTGCAGCTTTTTGGTCATTATCTCAGGAAGTATGGACTTGCCCCGAAAAAAATTGTATCTTTATATCGGAGGCCGCTAGGACAACTTACTGAAAAAAATTCAAAACGATCCGAGAGGAGCTCCTGAGCTTCACTTTTCTTCGAATTTGGTGGGGGGAGGTACTCTAAGGAGTGGGCCACCGATATAGTCAACATTCCAACCTGATACATGACTGGATGAAATAATACGATGTACAAAGTTTGTTCCAATCAGAAACTCCCTGCGAAAGTTATCTTGCGAATTTGCAATTTTAGTTGGAGCCATCATGGTTTCTTTGAGCTTTTTGGCAATTATCCCAGGAAGTTTTGACTTGCCCCCCAAAAAATGCTGCCGTCGTAAAGGGGGCCGCAAGAACAACTTGGCTAAAAAAAATTCAAAACGATCCGAGAGGGGGTCTTAAACTGCACTTTTCCCAAATTTTGTGTGAGAGGTACCCGAAGGAGTGGACCGATATAGTTTATATTCGAACCCGATTTATATATGGAAGTAATAATACGATGTACAAAATTTGGACCAAATCGATTGCTCGATATGTAACATTTTACAGAAAATTTTTGAACATTTATGGGGGAGGTACACGAAGGAGTGGACCGATATGGGTTATCTTCGACATTAATTAATTAAATTAAAATATTACGAAGTCCCAAATTTGGTTCGAATCGGTTGGCCACACAGACAGAAGGTCGGACATGGCTAACTGGACTCTAAATTATCTGAAACGAATTTCGTCTAAGCCTCGTTAGCCTAAAGGCTGAGGGTATAACAAAGTACGCTCGGGTGGCATGGGTTAACGTTAACTGATCGCCATTAAATTTCATATATAAGGGTTTTGAATCAAATGGAAAAAAATTAGGGGGTAGGAGATGCAAACAAAAAAATTATTTTTTTTCTTGCGCTCAATCTAGTGTCACGTGCGCCTAACTAAATTTAAATGAAAGGTGCTTACACCTGAGACGTGTTTGCGGTTTCTGAAACTATAATGTTCGTAGATGAGAAAAATCAAAAAAACAAAAAATCGCCGGAGGGATTTTCAAATAAATCGCGGTCAAAGTACACATTTTTAGAGCTTTTTTAGGTTTTCACGATTTTGCTTGGAAACCGCAAGCTCTACGAAATGGGATTAAAGGAGGTTTCACCATTTTTGAGATATAGACGTTCAAATTGGGACAATGTACTGAGTGTATGGGCCCCTATAAAACAATGTCATGCAGGATGCACCTTAACTAACATTGAATGAAAACCGCTTACACCTGGGAAGTTTTCGAGGATTCTGAAACTGCAATGTCCATAGATGAGAAAAATCCAAAAAAAAAAAAAAACAAGAAAAAATCACTGGAGGGATTTTTAAATAAATCGCGGTCAAAGTTCACAATTTTAGGTTTATTTAGGTTTTGGCGATTTTGCTTGGAAACCGCAAGTCCTATCGAAATGGTGCTAAAGAATAGTTTGTAGCTGTGAAAATTCTCCATAGGATCGACCGTTGTGATTTGTTCCTAGCTTTTACCATTTTTGAGATATAGAAGTTCAGGTCACACATTTTCACGTTAGGTTTTGAAAACGGTAAGTCTTATCGAAATGAGACTAGAGAAAATCTTATAGCTGTGAAAATTCTCTATAAGATTGGTTTTCGTAATTTTTTCCTAGGTTGTTCCATTTTTGAGATATATAAATTTAAGTTGGGAAATTGCGGTTGTCAAAATTTGAACTTTTAGAGAATTGTCACTGCTACAACATTTTCTTTAATCGCATTTCGATATGGCTTGCGGTTTACAAGCAAAATCGTGAAAACCTAGAAAACCCCTAAAAATGTGAACTTTGACCGCGATTTATTTGAAAATCCCTCCTGCGATTTTTTTGTTTGTTTGATTTTTCTCATATGTGAACATTGTAGTTTCTGAAACCGCAAAAACTTCCCAGGTGTAAGCACCTTTCATTTATATTTTATTTAAGTCGCACCGTGGTGTCTGAAGGATGAGGGTATAATAACTTTTGTAGTAGAGACAATTATCATATGTAAATAAAATGGATCTACTAGACATGGAAGGCGCACCATCACTTTCTATTGCATACTTTTTGGGGTGTCGTTGTGTGAGTACAGCGGCATTCGGCATCGATATTTTTACATTTATTTGAATCTTCAGCCATGACACGGGAAGATACTTTTTTACAACATCCAAAATCTTTCCTGTTGTGTTATTGTCAGAAATAGTACCTAGTTTCTCTTCCTTCTCTTCTTTAGGGTAAGGTTGCCTCACCAATACATAGGTACCATTTTTCTGAATACAGTCGAAATCGCTTATAACGTCGTCGTTTATAACGTCATATCGGTTATAACGACGATATCAAAAAGTTCCAAATCTCTTGGGCCCTTTATAGCCCTATCGCTTATAACGACATATCGGTTATAGCGACAAATTCCGTCGGTCCCTTGGCCGACGTTATAAGGATTTGGACTGTACCTGCTTTAGAACCTGATAATAAATTAGATTCATTCCATAATATTTTATACATAACATAGTACGTATTTCATTGAGAAATGAAATTCTGTCCACTTTATCAATTTTAAAATGCAGATGGACGTGAATAAAACAATTAATACCCAAACCTTTTGCATCACCCCACAAAACACAGCAACTATACAAAAAGGTGTCCTTCTATAATATTCGAATTTCACCCCCAATATTTAACAAAACCACCAACAACTCCATAAGAGTAAATCAATAGAAATAGAGAAAACACACATCACATACCACACAGCGCAGCATAATAACAACAAAAACAATCAATGTCAAGGTCACACAGATGGTGTGGGGCAAGGCAGAGAGCGAAGCCGATCGACTCGAAGCCGGCTCGCAGCCGCCGCCGACGTTTTGGGCCAGATCTGAGCCGCCGCCGATGTGAGCGGCTTTCAACGGCTGTTATTAAGAGCCGACTACATCGGCTTAGTCGTTATTTTGGTATGTTGTTAGCATACAAATAATAAAGTTCAAATGTTGATAAAAACATTTATCTTCAAACAACCACTAATTTTTTTAAACCCATTGAAGAATATATATATTAGAAAATAATAACATTTGTATTGATAATATTATTAAGATGATGATACACTGTTTTGTGTGTTTTATTGACGATACATGGTAACCCTCTAAATGTTACTAATTTAAAGTGAGATGGCAATCCCATCTTAAAACCGTTTTATTTACAATTGTGAGCTCAAGTGAAAAAAGGAAAAGTATTATTCTAATAATTTCAATAAAATGTCGCAACGTGATATTAGTAGCAATTTTATAGCTAAATCTGCACAACACAGGATTCCAGCAGACTCTGACTCGGATGAATCAGATAACAATATCCCAAATGTTTCGTTTCTAACAGATGTGTCCGAGTTTGAAGATCTCATCAAAAAGAAAAATTATTTGAAATGAATGCTAAAAGTCGTTCTGAATGAATCTGGTGTATCAGTATGTTGGAAATATTTTGGTGATCTTTACTTCAACAAAAAACATGTACTTCAGAAGTATAAATTTTGCAAAGTCTGTTTAAAGAAAAAAAATAATTTAAAAAGGTAAGAACGCGTCGATTTTATTATAATAGATAACTTATTGTTATTCTTAAGTTTTGGGAAGAGGACAGCAACAGCAGAGGACAGCTATAAACGTTTGTCATATATCAATATAAAAGTGCATTTCTGCAAAGATTTTAATATGACAAACGTGACGTTGAAAACTGAAATATTTCCGCGGCCACTTACTGGATTGGCAGTCATGGACAAAATTGAAAAGGCATTATCAGAGTTCAACATTCAAGCCAAAAAAATTTGCGCAGTAACAGATGGAGGATCAAACATTGTAGCATCTTTGAAAATGAAAAATATTACCAGGTATGGATGTGTGGCGTATTTATTGCATCGATTTTTAATGCACGACGTCCTAGAAAACGAGCGCTTCCAAAACGTTAAGCAAATAATAGCTAAATTAAAAAAAAATTTACGGAACTCTCGTTTATAGCCACGAGGAAATTTCAAACCTTCAAAATGTCGAGGAACAGGGCGCACTTTCTAAAATATTCTCTGAAGCAGAGACAATTTTGGAGAGCTTGGATTGTTCCGAACAATTTACAAGTGGAGATGACTACTTCAACGAAGAATACGAAACCTCTATTAATACTCCGCAACGCAAATCTTTAAAGAACTCTGTGCCAACAAGGTGGAACTCTCTACTAGCTATGATAGAAAGCTACACTAAAAATATTTCTGTCATAAATGTAGCTCTGGTGAAGGCAAAAGAAGATGCGCTTATTATAGCAATAATGGAGAGAGAACAAATAGAGGAATTTGGCAACTTTTTAAAAATATTTGAAGAGGCAACGAAGCATCTTCAGGGACAGGAATATCCATATATTATTTTGAATGCATCTTATCTTTATTAACTAAAGCCGAAGAAAAGTCATACTTTAAGTTGTCAATAGATTTGTGCAATTTCGCCCTAGACAACTTAAAAAACAGATATAAGATATATCGAATATATGTAGTTGCAGCGTTGATGGACCCCTCGCAAAAAAACTGGAAAGTTCTAGAAAAATATTTAAAAAAAATTCCGAAACAATCCCCGAATTCTATGCAACTTCTATATGATGTCCCGGATCCCTTAACAAAAGAAGCATTGATTCTGGAAGAAGTTGGCAAAAATAAGGAATTTGAAGAAGTTCCACTGTCGTTTGAGCCATCAACAAGCAAGTCTGCCGAACAAGCCGCAAAAAACAGGTATTATTGGATGTTTTGACATTGTACTAAAATTATTGCTCTCGTAGAAATTATCAGTGAGCCGCCAAAGAATGTTGGAGTTCATGGGGTCATCAACTAATAGTTCTCAAAACGACATAGAATCCGAAATAAACAAATATTAAGAGACTAAAGTCGATGCTGTAGAGCCTTTAGATTGGTGGAGAGAAAACAAAGATGTAAGTCGAAGATGAATATATTTGAACGCATTTATAATTTGTTGTTTTTTAGATCTTCCCGAATGTTGCATTAGTGGCAAATATGTGCTGTGGGATCACAGCCACATCATCATCATCCGAACAAGCCTTTTCATTTGCCGGAAACTGTATAAATGCAAAGAGGAGCCGGTTACACCCCGCAACTATTAAAAAACAATTATTTATACATGATAACATGACTATAGTGGAATCTTTATTATAGGAACGTTTGAAAGTGCATTTCTTTTTACCAATATAAATGTGATATATGTATAAAATACAATTTAATCACTATAAAATATAAAATGAAATTAAAGTTAAAGTGTAAAGTTTTTTCTGTAACAGCCGATTATTTCAGTCGATTTTTTCGTAGCCGCTGCGAATATATCGGCTAAGCCGACGTCGAAAATCTTCCTCGGCTTAAGTCGACTTTTAGCCGCCGCCGGATGTTTTGCATGGCAGCCGCCGCCAGCCGCGAATAGACATCGGCTTCGTTCTCTGGGGCAAGGTGATGTATATTGAACATGTAAACAACGACAACAGCAACAACAATGTCATGAACAATGAAAATGAAAAACTACACATTACACGACATTGCCAACAAAAACTAAATTTTACATCACACCCGCCGTCCGTCCATTAGAAATGTTGGAAAAAAGTGTCAATAATATTGAAATAAATGTGACTGGGTACCAACAACTAACACCCAGTCAGCCCTCTCGTCTCCAATTGAATTGACTAAATTGACTGACTGCCACCTAAAACAAAACAACGACAAATCTATCTATGCACCCTGGTGGTGATGATGGTGTTTTGATGTTCATTCAACCTAGCCTGGTTGGTGGTGATGTGATGGCAAGCTTTTGTAATGACATGCCCAGGAACGTATAAGTCACGATTACATGACAAAGGTTATTAGTCGACGACTGAATGTTGCAACAACAAAATCCGAAAACAAATTGTAATGACAAATAATGAAACGATTTACATACAAATGACAAAATTAATAACATTTAAATGAATTCATTTGATTACTTCACCCACACCGAATTTGCATTTTTGCATTTGTCGGAATCGACAAAAGTAAATATATTGTGGAGGTCAGGTGTAAAAGAGTATAATAATTAAAACATAAAAATATGATTTCCATCGCTCTGCACTAATGTCGTCCTATACAAAAGAATTGGAAAATCGGTGGATTAACTGAAGAAAAATAGAATTCTCAGGGAGGCAATGACATTTATTTGGAGCAGAGCGCAGGATAGACTTCCAATAGATCTGTATTCAGTGTTACCAAAATTCCTAAAACCAAATGATGTTTTTCTTCAGACCGGCTTCCGTCGAACTTTTGGTATTCCCCTTACTTGCAATAATTACAGTGAGTGCCTAAGTGCGATTCCCAAGCCAGTCAACCCAAAATTTTCCCCGGCATTTACAAACCCCTCAGCAATATGCCAGCCACACTTTCGTTAGCCACTGTGTTATTATAAATCCTATTTAAAATTACAAATATTTAGCAAAAATACAAAATAAACACATATGGTCACCAGAAATGGGTGGTACTCCAACTAGCCGTTCAATCATCCGAACCAAACAATGTAAATGCCATTGGATATTGCAACTGTCGCGACGCTTGCCTTTAATTAACGTCTGGCGGCAAAATTAAAAAACAAAGAAAACTAAAGCTAAACAATGAAGCAATCAGAAAACACCTTTTTGTTGCATTCAATACAAAGGAGCGAAATATTCAATATTTACGTATTGCAGTTTTATACTAAAATTCATAAAATACCATAGGTCGCAAATGTGGGTTCATAGTTTTGCATGTACTTTTTATACCCTCCATTATAGTATGGATGGTATATTAAGTTTCAATGAACGCAAACAAACGAAACGATTGCCGTACCATTCACACAAGTCACAAACTTTTAATTTTTTCTGAATCGTTTCGTTCTCAAAACAAAACAAAACCACAAACTTTTCAACTGAAGAAGAAAAAAAAACTGTACGATTACTGAAATGTACTTCGGCTATGCTGTTCCCAGTTGTTTCATTTACAAACGCAACCAAATGAATCGTTTTCAAACGTTTGCTGTGCAAATTGATCAATGACACATTCAGGCACACACACATTTGATTGCTTAACAACCCTATAAGCTAACATCACATAATCTAAATGAATGGGAAGTATTTGTGGATTCTGAAAATGCAATGTTCATAGAGGAGACAAATAAAAAAACCTAAAAACTTAAAAAAAATCACATCTATGAACATTGTCGTTTCAGAATCTCTAAAAACTTACCATGTGTACGCACCTTTCATTTAAAGCAGGGATGGCAAAAACACACATTTGCAGATTATAACTTGCGCTAGTGTGCGTAAACAATGCGTCAACCTAACAATGTCTTACGAATGTGTTTATAGTGTACGTGTGTTTCGTAGGAAAGTTGTTGTTAGTGGCCATCCCTGATTTAAAGTTAGTTCACTTACACCGAATAGTTTCAGTGCTGCCGCACAAAGTATGTTTTGCGTTGGCTTCGCAAGCAATGATGATGGTGTTGTGAGGTTGAATGGCTCTTATGGTACTCCAGACCTCACGTGGTAGTGCTTCTCTCGAATGGGCCATGTAGCAAGAGGCAATGAGGAACTGTTTACCATTCTTCAGTTGCACTATTGCCACGAATGAACGCAAACAATCGATTCACGTACCATTTACACAAAGTTACAAACGTTTCATTTTTTTCTGTATCGTTTCGTTCTCAAAACAAAACCACAAACTTTTCAAATGAAGAAGAACAAAACTATATGATTGCTAAAATGTACTTCGGATATGCTGTTTCGAGTTGTTTCATTCGCGAACGAAACCAAATAAATCATTTGCAAACGTTTGTTGTGCGAATTGATCAATGACACAGTCAGACACACACATTTGATTGCTTAACAGCTCCATAAGCTAGCATCTACATACTTGGAATATATTGCGGTGGATGTTTCAATCAATCACCAACGTTTGCAGTGTGTGTTGTACGGTTTCGTTTTCTATGAGTTGTTGTGAAGTTTAGAACTTTTCAGTTTTCGTTTTATTCGCACTCACTAATGTAAACAAAACGAAACTAAACAGCGAGTTCGGTCAACTTGGGTAATGTTTCGTTTTGTTTTGTTCTTATGGAAAATACAAAACTAAACGTTTGCAAACGTTTCATAAAGTTTTTTTGCGTACACAGTTAAGTTTGTTTTTCCCCTTGTAATGCATAGAAGTAATAACTTGCGACTAAAAAAAAAAAAAACATTGTTCCACAACATCTCATACGGGACAAGGGAGACTTCTCTCATATCAATGAGTACACCCCGATTCATATTTAAGCTCAATGATATGGGACCTACTGTTTATCGCCGAGTCCGAACGGCGTGTCTTAAGACACCACTTATGGAGAAGTTTTTCAAGGCTGAAATACTCAGGAAATGTCGCCAACATTACTGAGGGGTATTTTGCCACCGTTGAAAAATGTTTGATGTTGCTTGGCCGGGGAATCGAACACCCGACCTTCTGCGTGCAAGGCGGGCGTGCGTACCATTGCACCACGGTGGCACCCAAACTATCGTACGCAATAATTGAGCTAGAGTGATATATTTTTTGGACCAGAGTGTCATTTTGCCATAGGCAGGTCAAGTTCGAAGATGTGCTATATCGGCCGACGATTTTTTGGCTACAATTTTTAACCATACTAGCTGTAATTTGACATTTAAAGTTCTTAGTGGTCACAAAATTTCTCCACCAAAAATTGTCAACATAGGTCCATGTTTCGGTATAAGCCCTCATATAACGTTACCTCCTGATTTTTGGTATTTTGAGGGTTTTAGCTACAATTTTTAACCGAACTAGCTGCAATTTGACATTTGGGGTTCTCTGTAGTCAAGAAACTTCTCCACCAAAAATTTCAACATAGGTCCATGTTTTGAGTATTTTGAGGGTCTTAGCTACATTGTTAGACAGAACTACTACAGCCTCCATATAACGATACCTCCCGATTTCCGGTATTTTGAGTATTTTAGCTAAAATTGTTAACCTATCTAGCTGTAATTTGACATTTGATGTTCTTAGTGGTCACAACACTTCTCCACAACAAAAAAAGGAACATAGGCCCATATTTTGGTATAGCCCCCATATAACAGTACCACCCGATTTTCGGTATTTAGAGGATTTTAGCTACAATTGTTAACCGAACTAGCTGTAGTTTGACATTTGAGGTTCTCTGTGGTCAAAAAACTTCTCCACCAAAAATTGTCAACATAGGTCCATGTTTTGACGGTACCTCCTGATTTTTGGTATTTTGAGGATTTCAGCTAAAATATTTAACCGAAAGTAGCTGTAATTTGTCATTTGAGGTTCTCTGTGGTCAAAAACTTCTCCACCATAAATTGCTGCAAATTTTAACCAAATATCTGTAATTTGACATTTGAGGTTGTTAGTGGTCACAACACTTCTCCACACAAAAAAGGCAGCATAGGCCCATGTTTTGGTATATCCCCCACATAACAGTACCTCCCGATTTTCAGTATTTAGAGGATTAAAGCTACAATTTTTAACCTATCTAGCTGTAGTTTGACTTTTGAAGTTCTCAGTGGTTACAAAACTTCTTCACTAAAAATATAGAGGTTATCTGTGCGTAGACCCATGTTTTGGTAGAGCCCCCATAGAACGCTACCTCCCGATTTTCGGTATTTTGAGGGTCTTAGCTACATTGTTTGACGGAACAACCCATAATTTGGCATTTCAGGTTCCCTGCAGCTACACAATTGTTTCTCCAAGATAGGTCCGCACTTTGTTATAGCCATCATATTAAGGTACCACCTGATTGAATACATTTTTTAGATTAGATTGGATAATTTTGCCATTTGGGGTATCCGTGGTCGAAAAATGTTTGCACCAAAAATTATGGACCGGAAAGCAAACTCATTATTCCATTTTAGTTAAGAATATTTTATGGTGGAGGGTATAAAAAGTTCAGTACGGCCGAACTTAAAGACCTTTTATTCACCTTTCGGATTTTGACATTAAAATAGCCTAGAATAATTTTAGTTCATGGACAGCAGGACACCTTTCATATGTTTTTGGTTTGCTCGTCTTTGTCTTTGATCGGGACAGACAGATGTTTGACAAATTTAGCCTTTATTCGGATGAGAGCAAGTTTTCATCCACGGTGGTGAAAATGGAGACCAGTTGTTTTAACCTCGGACTAACTATAAACCCGCAAACAAAGTCGTACTTTTTATTATGACAGCTCTAACATCGTGCATCACCTTACGTGTTCTTGTGACGCCTACACCGATCCATCTTATGACGGTACACGGTGCGCCTTAAATATTTTCTAATGAAAAGTTCTAACACCTGGGAAGTTCTTGGGGATTCTGAAACAAAAATGTTCATAGATTAGATAAATCAAAAAAAAAAACGCCGGAGCAATTATTATATAAATCGCGGTCCAAAGTACCTTTTTAGGGTTTTTTTTAGGTTTTTACGATTTTTCTTAAAAACGGCAAGACCTATTGAAAGGAAGCTAAAGACAATCCATTAGCTGTGAAATTTCTCTACAAGATTGGATTTTACAAATTGTTCCTAGGCTGTACCATTTTTGAGATATATAAATTTTAATTGGGACATTGCGGTCAAGGCATTATTTTATAAGCAGGCGATGGAGTTAGTGCAATAAACTTCTATATCTAAAAAATTGTAAAACCTAGCAAAAAATCATAAAGGCCAATCCTGTAGAGAATTTTCATAGCTACAACATTTTCTCTAGACCCATTTTGATAAAAATTGTAATTTTCAAGCAAAATCCTATTTAAAAATTCACCCCGGTGATTTTTTTTTTTATTTTCTCATCTTTTAACATTGTAGTTTCAGAATACGCGAAAAGTAAAAAAGTATCAGTCGGCTTTGCCGACAGAGATATACCCTGTGTGGATTGAAATATTTTTTTCCCAAAAAAAAAAAACTTATGTATTTATGGGGGTTTTCAAAATTTTGGGCGTATGCACCGTATGCACCTAAAGTATGTATAGGATTAAAGCTCAAAAATTTGCGGAAATATCGATAGATATGGCTTTTTTATCATCTTACATAAACTAAGTTTGCACAAAATATTACGAAGGCCACATTTTAGACCGAATCGGCAGATCCGTTCGAGAGTTATCTTGCGCTCCAACCACTACACATGGTGTCATAGGGGTGTTTAGCATCTTTAAGGCTATTTTTTCAGGAAGTATGGACTTGCCCCTGATGAAACTTGTACCGTCTTATGGGGGGCAGTGAATACAAGTTGCTACAACAAAAATCAAAGCGATTCGTGAACAGGTCATAAACTGAACTTTTCCAAAATTTTGCGTGGGAGGTACCCGAAGGAGTGGACCGATTGAGTCCATATTGCAACCTCATCTAAGTCTGGTAGAAATTTCACGATGTTCAAAGTATGGACCATATCGGTTACTTCCTTCAAGAGTTATCGTGCGCAAACATTTTCCGAATATTTCCGAACTTTTGTGGGAGAGGTACCGGAAGGAGTGGACCGATATAACCCATCTTCGAACTTAAACTAAGTTTGGACAAAATATTACGAAAGTCAAATTTTGGACCGAATCGGTTGATCCGTTCGAGAGTTATCGTGCGCTCCAGCCAGACAGGCAGACGGACGGACATGGCTAAATCACCTCCAAATTGTCTGAAACACATTTCGTCCAAACATACTTTCCAGGTGTAAGCAACTTTAATTTAATGTTAGTTCCGGCGCACAGTGGGTAATATCATTATGCTAAAGGGTGTTTTTTTAAGCTCGATAGAACTTGAAATTGTAAAAAATATCACAAAAAATTAAATTGTAATCAATATTTTTTTTTTATTCGAAAGATCAATACGTGACATTAACATTTGAAAATGATTTCGGGCATATGGGCACCGCGGCTGTTCTTGACGAAGTGCATTCTGGACGTCCAATTTTTGGCCAATTTTTCGAGCACTGCTGGCCGTATGTCACGAATAACACGAACAATGCTGGCCTCCAAGGCATCAATTGTTGCTGGTTTATCAGCATAAACCAGTGACTTCACGTAGCCCCACAGGAAATAATCGAGAGGTGTCAAATCGCACGACCTTGGAGGCCAATTGACAGGTCCACTTCTCGAAATCAACTTATCGCCAAATTTTGATTTCAATAAGTCGATGGTTGCGTTCGCCGTATGGCACATAGCGCCATCCTGTTGAAACCACATCTCCTCCGGATCAATGTCATCCATATTTTCAAACAAAAAATCATTGATCATGGTGCGGTAACGATCTCCATTGACCGTAACGCGAGCTCCGGCCTCATTTTTGGAGAAATAAGGTCCGATGATGCCACCAGCGTGAAAACCGCACCATACGGTGCATTTACTTTGAAAGTTTATCTGCTACATCAAAATACGTCCAAAGGTTACAGAACTTTACCCATCTGCGGCCTCCTTATCAATATGGTATAATTCCAAAATCCCGATCCTTACTGCACATAACCACACTGTCTATAAGATTTTATTATTCAACTACGCTTCAATCTGTAAATTTTCAAAATTCCACAATTCATGTCAAGGCTGAGAAAAATCCATATACCCATTCTCAGTTTACGTGGTTGATGTTGGAAGCTGGCTGGCAAGCAAGAGTAAAAAGATTTGAAAACGATTGATATGCCACATATGGCTTAAATGCTCAACATCAAAGTGCCACTGGTGATGCTGTACTGTGCTGTTGTCTACAATCAATTTTGACACCCACTGTATTTTTTTGTACCATTTTTTGTTTTCTATTTGTAAATAAATTTCAATATACAACATTTGGTCATTTCAATTGAATTGTTTGTGAATACAACGATGGATGGCATTGTGTTTGAATATAATATTTATGCGGATTTGTTTTATTTTGTTTTTGCTTTTCAAATTTTAAGCTTCTTCTTCTTCTTCTACTCTCCACTCTAATGACATCATTTCCATAATATTATGGCATTCAGACACACATATGTTAAGGAGTAATAGTCGTTGTTGTTGTTGCTGTTCATAGTTTAATAGTTTATTTAAAGCCATAAACGTGGTGTTTGTGGCGTTTTGCACAAAAGTCTGCCTCCATTGAACTTCTACAGCAACAATAATAATAATAATGGTAGTAGAAGTTTCAGGTAGTAATTTGTTATGGCCTTATTTTTTCTGTACTTTTTTTTCTTTTGGTTTCTCATCGATTTATGTGATTTGCTTGGTAAACCAATACTATTTTTAAATAGTTATTATTGTTGTTGTTTCAGTTGCCCGCCTGTTTGGCTTTTCGGTCAATTGATCTTTAAATGGCTATTTGCAGCAGCATGCTTTGTTTCAATTTCTACCCTATACGAAAACGATCTCAGGTTTCGTTTTTAGCTCTGGAGTTTGTTTACACAGCAACCGAATTTTGCTAATGTTGATTTTTCTATTTTTTATTTTGCATGTTTCGGTCATGTTGAAACTTGTTTTTTTTTTTAGTTTTAAGTAAAATGTGCATTTTTTTATAGTCCGTTAAATAAATGTTGATATACCTAATCCTCTAAAACGATGTGATTTCATCATCACCGCCAAAGGTGTAACCAGTTTTAGAAATTGTCGTCATGAGCTAAGCTTTTGTTTTAAGGACAGGATTAAGAGATACGATTTTTAAATAATACTTTCAGAAAGTGAATGTTGAAGTTCAATACAAAAAAAAAAAAAAAAAAAAAAAACAACTAAAAAAGCGGTATGTTTGTCCTGGCCGATCTTTTTATAACCTCCACTATGAAATACTCTGATCGGTCGGTCCGTTACCGTTATATGGGGGCTACAATAAAATGTAGACCTATCCATAATTTTTGTTGGAAAAGTCTCCTGATCATTGGGAACCCTAAATGACAAATTATAGCTAATTCGTGGGCTATACCAAAACGTGGACCTATCTTGTTCAGATGTTGGTAAAAAATTATTTTATACACCCCCAATACCAAATCTGCTGAGATGCATGTACTGTTGGGCCCACTGTCCAATAACGGTGCGGCGTGCGTCGAGGGAATATTTTTTTTGGAATCAGCATCGAAAATACCTGTAGGCCATGCTTTTCGAATAGTTCTAAACCTGTTCAGATGTTGGTCAAAAATTATTTTATATACCCCCAATACCAAATCTACTGAAGTGCATATACAGATGGGCCCACTGTCCAAAAACGGTGCGGCGTGCGTCGAGGAAATAATTTTTTTTTGGAATCAGCATCGAAAATACCTGTAGGCCATGCTTTTCGAACAGTTCTAAAGCTGTTCAGATGTTAGTTAAAAATTATTTTATACACCCCCAATACCAAATCTGCTGAGATGCATATACAGTTGGTCCCACTGTCCAAAAACGGTGCGGCATGCGTCGAGGGAATATTTGTTTTGGAATCAGCATCGAAAATACCTGTATGCCATGCTTTTCGAATAGTTCTAAACCTGTTCAGATGTTGGTCAAAAAATACCTGTATGCCATGCTTTTCGAATAGTTCTAAACCTGTTCAGATGTTGGTCAAAAAATATTTTATATACCCCCAATACCAAATCTGCTGAAGTGCATATACAGATGGGCCCACTGTCCAAAAACGGTGCGGCGTGCGTCGAGGGAATATTTGTTTTGGAATCAGCATCGAAAATACCTATAGGTCATGCTTTTCGAATAGTTCTAAACCTGTTCAGATGTTGGTAAAAAATTATTTTATACACCCTCAATACCAAATCTGCTGAAGTGCATATACTGATGGGTCCACTGTCCAAAAACGGTGTCGCGTGCATCGAGGGGATAATTTTTATTGGAATCCGCATCGAAAATAACTGTAGGCCATGCTTTTCGAATAGTTCTAAACCTGTTCAGATGTTGGTAAAAAATTATTTAATACACCCCCAATACCAAATCTGCTGATATGCATATACTGTTGGGCCCACTGTCCTAAAACGGTGCACCGTGCGTCGAGGTAATATCTTTTTTGGAATCAGCATCGAAAATACCTGTAGGCCATGCTTTTCGAATAGTTCTAAACCTGTTCAGATGTTGGTAAACAATTATTTTATATACCCCCAATACCAAATCTGCTGAAGTGCATATACAGATGGGCCCACTGTTCAAAAACGGTGTCGCGTGCGTCGAGGGGATAATTTTTATTGGAATCAGCATCGAAAATACCTACAGGTCATGCTTTTCGAATAGTTCTAAACCTGTTCAGATGATGGTAAAAATTATTTTATACACCCCCAATACCAAATCTGCTGAGATGAATGTACTGTTGGGCCCACTGTCCAAAAACGGTGCGGCGTGCGTCGAGGGAATATTTTTTTTTTGAATCAGCATCAAAAATACCTGTAGGCCATGCTTTTCGAATAGTTCTAAACCTTTTCAGATGTTGGTTAAAAATTATTTTATACACCCCCAATACCAAATCTGCTGAGATACATATACTGTTGGGCCCACTGTCTAAAAACGGTGGAGCGAGCGTCGAGGTAATACTTTTTTTTTGGAATCAGCACCAAAAATTCCTATAGGCCATGCTTTTCGAATAGTTCTAAACCTGTTCAGATGTTGGTAAAAAATTATTTTATATACCCCAATACCAAATCTGCTGAAGTGCATCTACTGATTGGCGATTTCAAATATTTGGGAGCTCTGTGTACCTCCCACACAAAATTTTGGAAAAGTGTACTTTAATAGCTCATCTATGATCATGCGTTTTGTAAAAATTTTTCTCTGCAAAGAGGAAAGTGATGAAGTTAAGCCAATGGGGGAATACTCCAGACTTAAATCGTTTTTGCAAAACGTTTGGGTAGTACGTAAGATAACCCTCGAAGGGAAGGCAGGGACAATATCCAAACGTTGAACATCGTATTATTTCCTACAGCCTCGAATTATGTCCGACTATTGACTACATAGAACCACTCTTTCGGGTCCGTCCCACACAAAGTTAGGAAAGAGTGCAGTTCAAGGACTCGTCTGGTCGATTTTAAATTTCCGGTAACATGTTCTGTATGCCACGAGGGTCACTAAAAAATTCTGGTCTAGGCAACAAGAGGTGTCGCCAGGCGTCTTTTGAGAGTACTCTGAGACACATCCACAACATGGGAACGTTTTTACAGCATTTTCTGGCGATTGCTGCTATTTTTCGGGTTCATACGCATAGTTCCATGATTCGTCACCTGGATCCATCTTATAAACGTCTCTTGAAGCACCACGATCGTATTTTTCAAAATTTCATGCAGCGATCGACAGGGGATCCATCGAGAAAAACCCCATTTTTGCCGCCAAGTGTTCATGCAATATCAAATGTAAGTTGGTGAAATACATGCCCAAAGATGCCTCTATCTCACGGTATATAGCACCGCGTTCTTGCATTATCCGTTCACACACTGCTTAATTTTTTCTGGAACAACGGCCGTTTTTGGATGACCCTCACGAACTTTGTTTTTTTTTTTTTGTCGACAGCCGGTCACGGCTGATTTCTTTAAACCAGTTTTTCATATTGATTCTTTTCTTTAGGTTCGAGGCTGAGGGTATACCTCAGTCGGCACAGATACTTTCGGCACTGATACTTTCTTACTTGTTTTTGTTTTTTGTATTTTTTGGTGTTTTTTAATATTTTTTTTCAAAATACGAAAAAAACTCAAATTGTTAACTTTTACCTTGAAATCCTCTGCAACTACATACTAGACCGAATATTGAATGCTAATAACACATCGGAAAGCTGATTATGCTATCTGTCGAACACAAAAAAAAATTATGAAAATATCTCTATCCATTCGAAAGTTACAAAGAGAGGAATATCTCCAATGTTATTTCTGGTTTTATGAAACTGGACCCCTCTGACTATATCAGGGTCGAGCTTCTTTGCTTAGACCGTATAGTGAGGGCGCCCACTGAGTTGTTTTTGCATTTGCTTCTCTCTCTCACGTACAGTGTAAATTAATGAAAACAAACAAAAACATAATGTGGTTGTTGATTTTTTTACTCATACGTTCATACATGTCTTCGCTTTGGCTGTATTTCTGTGGTCGTCGCTGGCCTATATCCTGGAGCCTCTGCAGAGAATTAAATGGCAGATCTGCTCCCACGATCACATCAAAATCCTATGCCATTTTTATCCTTACTCTTATTCCTTCTTTGTCTCTTCTCTATTTGAAAAACAATTATTTTCTTTTCTTATGATTTATTTGCCTTTGTACTTAAAGTTTTAGCTCTTTAAAACCAGTTGTCACTTTTCCCATTACCACCACCTAAGTCATGGTACTTTCGCCCCAACAAATATTTGTCGTCAAGTTGACGTCATGTTTTTCGGTTTAAGTTATAACAAATCCCATTTATTACATCCTTCTGTCGTCGCTATCATACGAATGAATCCTGTATAACAAAAAAAGTTTATGAGATTTTCTTAGGAAAATCCATTCACGCACATGCTGCTTCTTCTGCATTGTGGATTGCGTGTAACTTTCCCGCCATTTTTCTTGGAAATTCGAGGAAAAAAAATAAAAATTCCTAGACACAATCAACTGTCCTTGGGGTAGGAGATTTTCATTGCCGGCGCCAAAAAAATGAAATTTCGACAGAATAAAATAAATGAATTTTATTCGAAGGAGTTTTTTATGTTTTGTTGCTGGTTGATGGTTGCATGAAAGTTTTGTTACTAGCCAGCCAAAAAATGAAAAGAACAAAAGTGTGTAGTTTTGGGTAAGTGAAAGCATTTCCCTATATTTCCATGGTTAGGGAAGGCAAAAGGCGGTTTCTTGGCAAAGGTTTTGTAGAGAATGAAAGTAATAAAGTTTATTTGTTGTTTGTTTAATGTCATAATACGAGTATTTGTTGTCGTTAAAATACGCAGGACGTTTGAAGGGCTTTGTTTGAAATGCATAGTTTCAATACTATTTTGAGGCTAATAAATACATTTCTTCAAAAACAAAAACTAACTAACTAAAAAAACTACCTCAAAAATGGCAAGGAAGTGTAGCGAAATCTGTTTTGAGAAATGCAAGTTTATTATTCTCTTTGGTGGCTTCTAAAAATATTCAGTAAATCTGAATTTATTAAATCTAAATTTTATTTATTATTTATAAACCACATTAAAAAGTTCATGCTTATTGGTCGTGTTGGGGGCTCCCAAAAACCCTTCATAAATTAACATTAATTAAGATATAAAGAGTCCACGTTTGTTTACATCTTTGGAATTAAAAAACCACGTTTAATGACTTCTTTGGGGACTCATAAAACCCTTCAATAAACCGACGTTTTTAACAGTTTTTGGGGACTCTTAAAACCCTTAAATAAGTTAACGTTTATTGGCTTCTTTGGTGACTCATAAAACCCTTGAATAAATCTACGTTCATTAGCTTCTTTGAGTACTCATAAACCCATATAGAAATCCACGCTTATTGGGTTTTTGGGGACTAATAGAGTCCTTTAAAAACTTGAACCTTGTTGGCTTTATTGGGGACTCATAAAACCCTTTAATAAGTCTACGTTTATTAGCTTCTTTGAGGATTCATAAGATCCTTTATTAAAACCATGATTATTGACCTCTTATTGAGCACTTCGGGGACACAAAAAAGCCTTTAATAAACTTACGTTTACTGAGCATTTTGGGGACACCTAAAAGCCTTTAAAAAATCCAAGTATATTTACTTCCTTGGGGACACATAAAGCCTTTAAAAATCCCCGTTTTTTGACTTCGTTGGGGACACCTAAAAGCCTTTAAAGAATCCACGTCTACATCCTTGGGGATACATAAACCCTTCAAAAAATACACGCTTTTTGACTTCGTTGGGGACACCTAAAAGCCTTTAATAAATCCACGTTTACTGAACACTTTCGGGAAACGTAAAAGCCTTTAGTAAATCCGCGTTTACTGAGAACTTCAGGGACACCTAAAAGCCTTTAGTAAATCCACGTTTACTATGCACTTCGGGGACACCTAAAAGCCTTTAAAAAATCTACGTCTATTTACTTCCTTGGGGACACAAAACCCCTTCACAAAATACACGCGTTTTGACTTTGTTGGGGACACCTAAAATCCTTTAATAAATCCTGGTTTACTGAGCACTTCGGGGACACCTAAAAGCCTTTAATAAATCCACGTTTACTGGGCACTTCGGGAAAACCTAAAACCCTGTAATGAATCCACGTTTACTGACCACTTAGGGTACACCTAAATGCCTTCAATAAATCTACGTTTATTAGGAAC
This sequence comes from Musca autumnalis, assembly GCF_047663935.1. Lineage (NCBI taxonomy): Eukaryota > Metazoa > Arthropoda > Insecta > Diptera > Muscidae > Musca > Musca autumnalis. Next base: position 254,522,283 of record NW_027411644.1, read on the forward strand.
CTTATGGACACCCGAAAGACTTTAAAAAATCCACGTTTATTAGGAACTTTACGGCCGAAAGCCTAAAAAAAAATATTAAGAACTTTAGGGACTCCCGAAAGTCTTTAAAAATCCAGGTTTATTGACTCCCTTGGAGACACCTAAAACCCTTTTATAAATCCACGTTTACTGAGCACTTCGGGGACACCTAAAACCCTTTTATAAATCCGCGTTTAGTGAGCACTTCGGGGACACCTAAAACCCTTTAATAAATCCACGTTTACTGAGCACTTTGGGGACACTTAAAGCACTTCAATAAATCGACGTATACTGATCACTCCGGGGACTTTAATAAATCCACGTTTATTAACCTTTTCCGGGACACCTAGAAGCCTTTAATAAATTCACGTTTACTGGACATTTTGGAGACACCTAGAAGCCTTTAATAAATCCACGTTTACTGGACATTTTGGAGACACCTAGAAGCCTTTAATAAATCCAAGTTTACTGGACATTTTGGAGACACCTAGAAGCCTTTAATAAATCCACGTTTACTGGACATTTTGGAGACACCTAGAAGCCTTTAATAAATCCACGTTTACTGGACATTTTGGAGACATCTAGAAGCCTGGACATTTTGGAGATATCTAGAAGCCTTTAATAAATCCACATTTACTGGACATTTAATATATCCACGTTTACTGGACATTTTGGATACATTTAGAAGCCTTTAATAAAACCACGTTTACTGGACATTTTGGAGACACCTAGAATCCTTTAATAAAACCACGTTTACTGGACATTTTGGAGACACCTAGATAAATCCACTTCGGGGACACGTAAAACCCTTGAATAAATCCACGTTTACTGAGGACTTCGGGGACACGTAAAACCCTTGAATAAATCCACGTTAACTGAGGACTTCGGGGACACGTAAAACCCTTGAATAAATCCACGTTTACTGAGCACTTCGGGGACACCTAAAAGCCTTTAATAAATCCACGTTTACTGAGCACTTCGGATACACGTAAATGGCTTCAATAAATCGACGTTTATTAGGAACCTTAGGGACACCTGAAAGCCTTTAAAAAATCCACGTTTATTAGGAACTTTAGGGACATCCGAAAGCCTCTAAAAAGTCCACGTTTATTAGGAACTTTAGGGACATCCGAAAGCCTCTAAAAAATCCACGTTTATTGACTCCCTTGGGGACACCTAAAAGCGTTTAATAAATCCACGTGTAGTGAGCACTTCGGGTTCCCTAAAAGCCTTTAATAAATCCACGTTTAGTGAGCACTTCGGGACCCCTAAAAGCCTTTAATAAATCCACGTTTAGTGAGCACTTCAGGGACATCTAAAAGCTTTTAATTAATACACGTTTAGTGAGTACTTCGGGGACACCTAAAACCCCTTAATAAATCCAAGTTTACTGAGCACTTTGGGGACACCTAAAAGCCTTTAATAAATCCACGTTTACTGAGCACTTCGGGGACAGCTAAAACCCTTTAATAAATCCACGTTTACTGAACACTTCGAGGGCAACTAAAAGCCTTTAAAAAAATCCATGTCTATTTACTTCCTTGGGAACACATAAAGATTTAAAAAATCCACGTTTATTGACTCCCTTGGGGACACCTAATACCCTTTTATAAATCCAGGTTTACTGAGCCCTTCTGGGGAAACCTAAACTTCTTTAATTAATCCACATTTACTGAACACTTTGGGGACACCTAAAAGCCTTTAATAAATCCACGTTTACTTACCATTTTGAGGCAACTAAAAGTCTTTAATAAATCCACGTTTACAGAGCCCGTCGGGTACATCCGATTCCCGATAATTCCACGTTAACATTTCAAATTTCCTTCCTTTGTTATTCATGTTTGCCCCATTCCATTTTTATTATTTCGTCCTTTTAAGTGGCTTACACTAAATCCAAATTTATATGGTATCACTCAAATGTTTCGCTTTAAAAAAAAGCGACAATAAACTTGAGCACGGGTCAATGAAAATTTACAATAATATCATATTACCGCCAGCGACGAACTTTTAAAGGAAGAACTTTACAGGCAAATAACAACATGTTCAAGTTCAATCACCCTAATCGCGTAAAAACAATAAAAAAATATCCAAAGATACCAACGTATGAAATCGGACATAAATTCTACATAAATTATATGACATTCATATCAAATTCTACTTAACCTTACCCTTGCGATTATGGGAGAGGTCTGCAACACAAAAACACAAACAACATCAAGACGTATAAAACTTTTTTCGTTACTGTTTCAAAAGAAATGCTTTCAAAACTAAATCTGAAGCAAAAAAAGAAACGAAACAAAATCGCAATAATACTGTGAAATTCCACAAAATGATGCATGATGATGGTGGGGCGACCATGGCTGGTTGGTTGGTTTTTGGTTGGCTGCTTGGTGGTTATGCCCGTCTGTCTGTCTCTCTTCATTTTTTGTGGCATGATTTCTTATTTCATTTGTTATTTTTTTTTTTGGAATAAAACAAGCACATAACACGCATTTTGAGCGATAAACACCAGCCACTCCTTCACCTTAAGTAGTTTTGTGTTGGCAACAGCGCCACCAGCAGCCACTAAATTTAAGTCTGTTAAAACTTCTGGCTGTTGGTACCGAATCACCACCACTAAATCCATTAAAGTTTTATTTCCATTCATTGAAGCGTTAAGGAAGTGAAATGTTTGCTTTATTATTTTACTTCTTCAGACGTTTTATTTAAACTATTTCTTTGTGCATTGATGTATGACTTTTTCTCGGTCGAAGTTGACCTATATTTTATTGTTTTGTGGCGGGGTTTTTTTTCAGATGGTATAGAACAACTCCCATTTTAAACGGAAATCGGAAGAAAAAACTGCACTTGAAAATAAAAAATAGTATTTGTACTGTACAAACTGTACAGAACGTGGTGTGATTAACGTGGGTACCTGCCTTTCAGCCTAACCCCACGGTGTCCTCACAACACTGGACTGGTTACAAGCGACCAATCAGCGCCCCTTGCACCGTAGTGAGGTACCAATTGCGTTCAGGTGTTTGGCCCTGTTCACCACCTTGGTTTGGCGCGGAGCACCATCTAAAACTCCTGTCTTTTTATGGCGCAGACAGCCGGTAGAGAATGCTACCCCATTCGAGTTCTACGAACTCTTCCCGCGATTTTGGGCAACCACAGCCACCACGATACTCCCCGAAGGGCCGCACCAACTACCGGCCCCAGTCCGAGACTGCATTCCCGAAGGAAAGTGCTACAAGGACCAGGGGGCTTGCCGGCACCCGTGGTCCCAGAATTAAGTCTCTGGTACGACCTCGTACCCATAAAGGCTACTACCAGTTGGTCCCCAAACGGAGCCGGGACTGGTGGCCCGGTGTACAAACTGTACAGTCAAATGTCAATTTTGTTGTTTTACATTTTAAAACAAAACTTTTTTAAAGTGAGTGGTAGTCAAATAGATTTACTTTCGGGTAAGCCAGAGAAGACTATAGACGTTTCGAAAACATTGTCCTACAAATCCTCATAAGGTCTTAGTTTTATTCTATGTTTTGAGGTCTTTACCATTAATGAATCCTTCACGTTTACTGAGCCCTTTGGGGAAACCTATAAACCTTTAATAAATCCACGATTATTGACCTCTTTGGGGACACTTATAAACCTTTGATAAATCCACGTTTACTGAGCTTTTTAGGGACACCTATAAACCTTCCATAAATCCACGTTTACTAAGCTCTTTGGAGACACCTACAAACCTTTGCTAAATCCAAGTTTACTGAGCTCTTTGGAGACACCTACAAACCTTTAATAAATCCATATTTATTGACCTCTTTGGGCACACCTATAAATCTGTAATAAATCCAGGTTTACTGTGCTCTTTGGGGACACCTATAAACCTTCGATTAATCCACGTTTACTGAGCTCATTGGTGACACATATAAACCTTTAATAAATCCATGTTTACTGAGCTCTTTGGGGATACCTATAAATCTTTGATAAATCCAGGGTTATTGAGCACTTTGGGGACACCTATAGACCTTTAATAAATCCACGCTTATTGACATCTTTGGGTACACCTATAAACCTTTAAAACATCCACGCTTACTGAGATATTTAGGGACACCTATAAACCTTTAATAAATCCAGGTTTATTGACCTCTTTGGGGATACCTATATATCTTTAATTAATCCACATTTATTGAGCTCTTTGGGGACACCTATAAACCTTCGATTAATCCACGTTTACTGAGCTCTTTGGGGACACCTATAAACCTTTTAAAAAATCCACTTTTATTGACATATTTGGGGACACTTATAAACGGTTAATAAATCCAGGTTTACTGAGCTCTTTGGGACACCAATAAACCTTTAATAAGTCCACATTTATTGACCACTTTGTGGACACCTATAAATCTTTAAAAAGTACACGTTCATCTCTTTGGGGACTCCAAAATTCTATTTATTTATTGACGTTTATCGACCTTTTCGGGACCTTTAATTATTTCAGGTTTTTCGACCTATTTCGGGACACTAAAACAGCATCAGGCACCATACTTTTCTATTGCATACTTTACGGTGTGTCATTGTGTGAGTGCATGCTTTTTCAATGGGTTGAATTGTGTGTGTGGAGAGAGCACCGGTAAATTAGCGCACGCGGGCGCCTCATCGCCTGACGCTGCACTAAACACTTCCGATAGCATCAAAGTATGCTTCGCCTAATAACTGAAATCCACCCTAAGTTAATGCGGATTTCATAGTTAATTATATATTTCCATCTCTTTATCACATTCAAAAGAGAATTCGCCTAATCAATGTTTTAAGTTTTAAATTTAAACCCAACGCAAACAAACACGCCCCCCTTTCCCCCAAATCAACTCTTTGAGTGGAATTTTTGCAGATAACCCAATCACATTTTCACTCAAATGATCCAACAAGTTTCAAATTCTTGTTGTTTCTCTTTAGTTCAAACATTTAAGAGTTGATATTCGTATCTTAAAAATAATTTGGCGACTAAATGACCCTACGCAGTACAACATGCCATACCAACATTCCATATCAACAACGTCACAAATGACACTAACACACACAAACAACAGTTAATGATGACCATCATGCTAAACTTGTCCCCAAGAGCCCCAAGAGGGAATCCAACATAACGCACAAGCGGCCTATAATCATCATTGGCAACAACACACCTACCCTACCCCAACTGCATCTTCACAAAAACAAAAAACAAGGTGAAAACAAAACAGAACATGTTGGAGATTGTTGGGGATTTCTGGGGGGTGGTTAAGGTGTTGGAGGTGGAGGAGGAGGAGTAGATGAATGTCGGAACAGTTTTGTTAAAGTCGTCAGGTATTATGAATTCCAGCTAAATGTGGATGAGTCATCATCATATTTAGTTTAGGTTCAACGTGTATTTGTTGTTTGCTTGGTTAGTCGTTCGTCGGTGGTATTATGGTCCCAATGTTTGTTATTATTGTTTGGTCTTTTTGTTTTTGTTGTTGCTGCTGTTGTTGTCGAGTGCCTTTAATTCATGAATGAATGAATTGGTCGCCAGAACAGAACAGAATTTAAGCAAACATCAACAACACTTTTGTTGAATGAATAATTTTTACTCATATTTTTTCGTTCTTCTGGCTTTATACATATAGGTATTTATAGTACTACAATGGCAATCGCAAATTTAAAAAAAAAAACAATCTTCACTTGACTAGTCATAGATACAATATCTGTATCAACATGACCAGGTGAATTTGTTGGTAAATATTGACAGTAAATAGCAATTGAAGTTTGTTTGATGAATGAAAAAAAAGACTTTTTGATATATTGCCTTAAAACAATACATCACAAGACAGAAAGTATAAAAATCAGAAAACCACTGGGAAGAGGATCAAAGTAGGGCGGGGTGTACATATATAAGAAAATATATACAAATTTCCTTACAATATTAATTTTTTTCATATTATAATATTAATTTATTTATTTTTCTTTCTCTTTTTAGGTAAGTTTACGTATGTACATATATCCTTTTGCGGACTTGTAAGTTTTTATTGAAATTTAAGTAGTAATTTACTAAAACTCTTCAAAGTGCCATTAACACCAGGATTTCCTACAAATATTTTAAACCTACTCAAATAATTCTCAATGGCACAGAACATCCTGAAACCAATGACAATTTACAATCATTCTTGTTTAATAAATTATAAGCTATAAAGTTGCTATTATCACTTCTTTGCCATTATTGTCAAGCAAGCAAGGCAAAGAAAGAATGAGAAAAAAAAACGGAAATTCCCTTTGAATACATTGATGAAGTGCAGACAGACAAGACACAAAAAAGGTTAAATGACATTTAAACGCCACCATCAACACACTAAACTATAAAGCTGATAATATATATGGATGTGTATTAGGGTGGTCCGAAAACAATGTTGAATATAAATTATAAAATAAGAAATGTAAAATATAATATATAAAATATCAAATATAAAATATTTAAAATATAAAATATAAAATCTTTATAAATAACAAGTAAAAAAGTATCAGTCGGCTTTGCCGACAGAGATATACCCTCAGCCTGTATATATTGAAACAATTTTTCCCAAAAAAACGTATGTATTTAGGGTTTTTAAAAATTTTGGGCATTTGAACAGACAAACATTTTCATTAGGATTAGAAATCAAAAGTTTTGGATTTTTGGATCTACTTTGACCATTATGGAAGTGTATCTCCAGTCACTACATATGGTACCATAGGGAGTTTTTGCACCCTTCGGGATGTTTGCTTAAGAAGTATGGACTTGCCTCTGAAAAAACGTTTACCATCATAATTGAGGCAGGGAATGCAAGTTGCTTCAAAAAAAATCAAAGTGATTCGATAGCAGGTCTTAAAGTGAACTTATCCGAAATTTTGTGTGGGAGGTACCGGATGGAGTGGACAAATATAGTCCATATTTGAACCTGATCTATATCTAGTAGATATATTAGGATGTGTAAAGTATGGACCAATTCGGCCACTCCCTTCACATTTCCGGAACATTTTTGAACTTTTGTGGGGGAGGTACCTGAAGAAGTGGACCGATATGGCTTATCTTCAAACTTAAACTATGTTTAGACAAAATATTACTAAGGCCAAATTTTGGATCGAATCGGCAGATCCGTTCGAGAGTTATCTTGCGCTCCAACCACCTCACACGGTGTCATAGGGGTTTTTTTTGCAACTTTCAGGCTATTTTCTCAGGAAGTATGGACTTGCCCCTAATGAAATTTGTACCGTCGTATGGAGGGCAGTGAATACAAGTTGCTACAACAAAAATCAGAGCGATTCGAGAGATGGCCCTAAACAGAACTTTTCCGAAATTTTGTGTGGGAGTTACCCGAAGGAGTGGACCGATTGAGTCTATATTGAAACATTATCTAAGTTGTGTACACATTTTACGATGGGCAAAGTATAGACCAAATCGGTTACTCCCTTCAATAGTTATCGTGCGCACAAATTTTCCGAACATTTTCGAAGTTTTGTGGGGGAGGTACCGGAAGGAGTGGGCCGATATAGCCAATCTTCGAACTTAAACTAAGCTTGGGCAAAATATTACGAAAGCCAAAATTTGAACCGAATTGGTTCATCCGTTCGAGAGTTATCGTGCGCTCCAGCCAGCCAGACAGACAGACGGACGGACATTGCTTAATCGACTCCAAATTGTCTGAAACACATTTCGTCCAAACATACTTGGGGTTTAAAACCATTATTTCGATGAGGCACATTTTGCCCGTATGAAAGTGTATATACCCTCGTTAGCATAAATGCTGAGGTATTTACTATCTCAAATTTATAATTATCAACATCCACAGTTGGTCCGAGTCTACTGGACGACGTGCGTGTTGATAGCATAAACTTCGTCTTATCGCCGTTGACTGTCAGACCCACTTTGGCAGACTCTTTCAATTTTTGCAAAGGTGGCTGTTACGGCTCGCGTTGATCTACCTATTATGTCTATGTCATCTGCGTATGCAAGCAACATTACATCTTTATTGTATATCGTGCTGGTTTTGTCTCTGGCCGTATATATGTATATTCGCATCTCGTATGACCTTTTCCAGTAGAATATTAAATAGGTCACACCTTGTCTGAAACCTCGTTTTGTGTTGAAAGGCTCGGAGAGGTTCTTTCCTATTTTAACCGCTGATCTTGTGTCAGCCAATGTCATCCTGTATAGTCGAATTAGTTTTGCAGGGATGCCAAACTCAGACATGGCTTGAAACACCTTTGCTCTAATTGGGCTGTCGAACGCAGCCTTATAGTCGACGAATAGGTGGTATGTGTCGATCTGTATTTCGTGGATCTTCTCCAATATTTGGCGCAGTGTGAAGATTTGGTCAGGTTCCAATATGGACTCAATCGGTCCACTCCTTCGGGTACCTCCCACACAAAATTTCGGATAAGTTCTACTCCCGAATCGCTTTGGTTTTTGTTGCAACAACTTGTATTATTTGCCCCCCCTACGACGGTACAAGTTTCATCAGGGGCAAGTCCATACTTCCCGAGAAATTAGCCTGAAAGATGCAAAAAGCCCCTATGACACCGTGTGCAGTGGATGGAGCGCAAGATAACTTTCGAACGGATCTGCCGATTCGGTCCTAATTTGGGGTTTGTAATATTTTGTCCAAACATAGTTTAAATTCGAAGATAAGCCATATCGTTCCACTCATTCGGGTACCACCTCCACAAAAATTCAAAAATGTTCGGAAAAATTGTGCGCACGATATCTCTTGAAGGGAGTGACCGATGTAATCCATACTTTGCATATCCGAATATATCTGCCAGATATAGATCAGGTTCGAATATGGACTATATTTGTCTACTCCTTCTGGTACCTCTCACACAAAATTTCGGATAAGTTCACTTTAAGACCTGCTCTTAAATCACTTTGATTTTTGTTGAAGCGATTTGGTTTCGCTACCTCCATTACGACGGTAAAAGTTTTTTCAGGGGCAAGTCCATATTTCTTAGGAAAACAGCCCGAAAGGTTTAAAAAAATCCCTATGTCACAATATGTGGCGATCGGAGAGCACGATAACTCTCGAACTGTTCAACCGATTTGGTCCAACATTTGGTCTTCGTCATATTATATCCAAACATAGTTTCATGGGGCAATACCGGTCCACATCTTCCAGTACTTCTCCCCAATATTTAAAAAATGTCAATAAAATGCTAGGACGATATCACTTGAATGGGGCAACCAATTTGGTCCAAACTTTGGATCTCCTAATATTTTGTCAAAATTTAGTTTAACTTCTAAAATGGCCCATATCGGTCCTCCCTAAGGGTACCTCACCCACAAATTTTCAACATTTGTGTTTTAGTGCAGTTAATTCCTGATCCACATTTTTGTCTGCAAGTTCAAATGTCCCAAAAGGGCCACAGAATGAAGAGACCTTAAATACATTCGATCTGTCCGTAGGCGAAAGTTTCACTTCACATTGGCTGAGGGTATATATCTGTCGGAAAAGCCGACTGACACTTTTTTACTTGTTTCTCCTGAAAATACGCTTTTCCTCTCTCCTCTTCTCCCTATAAGTTTCTTTCGTTCTTCGTGTTGCTACTGAATGCAGTGTTGCTCTATACGCCGCGTTCTTTTCTTCTGCAGCTTTACGACACTCCTGATCGTACCATACATTTTTAGGTGGAGGTTTTTGGTACCCAAGTATGGTTTTTGCGGCAGTCTGAAGGGAATGGGCTATTTTTTGCCAACGTGCTTCTACATTATCGGGACAAAGAGTGCTGTTTTCCAGCATGCGAGTTAGTTGAGCGGAGTAGGCTTGTGCTGTCTGTTGTGTTTGCAGCTTCTTGACATCCAGCTTACGTCTTGTGTTAGATCGCACTTTTGCCGCAACATTAAGACGAGTGCGTACCTTGGCTGCTACAAGGAAATGGTCAGAATCGATGTTCGCACCTCGAATCGATCGGACATCTATCACACTGGATGAGTGTCTTCCATCTATCACAACATGATCAATCTGATTTTTTGTTTTCCCATCCGGGGATATCCACGTAGCCTTGTGTATGTCGAGGTGTGGGAATTCTTTACCACTGCAAAATCAATCAGCCTCATCGGATGTTACCTCATGAAGGCTGAATTTACCGACTGTTGGACCGAACATATTTTCCCTTCCAATTTTAGCATTAAAATCTCCTAGAACAATCTTAATGTCATGGCCAGGGCAGCGGTCATATACTCTCTCTAGGCGCTCGTAGAATATATCCTTGGTCTGTTCGTCTTTCTCTTCGGTCGGAGCATGGGCGCAGATGAGACTGATGTTAAAAAACTTTGCTTTTATACGGATTGTGGCAATTCTCTCATCAACCGGAGTAAAACTGGATACAAGATTTTTAAGCCTCCGGTTTACCATGAATCCAAAACCTAGCTCATGCTTCGTTTCATGGCAGCTATAATATATTGCGTAATCGTTTGTGATCTTAACGTCTGCCCGATTCCATCGCACTTCCTGTAAGGCGATAATATCAGCATTGTACTTGTCAAGTACATCCGCCAATGCGTAAACTGCACCTGTTCTGGAAAGAGTCCTGACATTCCAGATGCAGATTCGCAGATCGTGGTCCTTAATACGTTTGCGGGGGTCGTCAACTTTAGAGGGGTTTGTTTTTCTTCTATTTCTTTGTTTTTTTTTTTTCATAGTAAGCTGTTTTGACGGGGTGAGTTGCTAGCTCAACGCCCAACCCAAGTTTTTATCGTTCTTATGGGTGAACGCGAGGCACTTGTGAGCTCGCTACCTTTAACAGAGGTTAAAGGCAGCTCCCCAGGTGACACCACGGGGAGGTCAGTGTCCACTTGAGATGAATGAGGGACCAAGAGAAGATAAGTCCTGGGCTTTGTCATGTTAAAGCCGGTCAAGACCGTTCCTTGGTATCATTCATCCCCTACGTCACCCATCTAGAAAACTACTGAACCTATTTTCCTGAAATTTTCAGGGAATGTGCAGGGATGGCCTCCGGTGGAAATAGGATGAATATTTTCTTGCATTTCGAAGGGGACGGGGTAATAATTTCTGCCAATGTAAAAACATTTAGCAATGTTTCGACAAATGGACTGGAAGGGTTAAAAAACGCCATAGAAAGAAAATCTTACCGCGCCCACTTTTTAAATGTTCATTTCAATTTAAAGTTTTTCTGAAAAAACTACTGAACCGATAAAGAAAAACTATATATTTTTAAATTTCCTTAAATGGTGAGGTTTAACGGTCCATCAGCCATGAAAAACTAAAACATGTAAGTCTGAATAAGAGGGAGAATTCGACTGAACCATTTTTTAACTTTCATAATTAGATCGCTTTAGGATAAAGATAAAGCAAGGGTACACGGAGGATAATAAATCCTAAACAGCATCAATGGGCGAAAAAATCCGACAGTCCATAAGAGAAAAGAGGAGAAGAGAGGTTACAGACAAAATCTGTAGATGCATTTAAAATCCTTCTCGGTTTGCCAATGAACCAAAGAAGTGAGGTAGAAAATACCTATTTTTGAATTATCAAGCATAAAGTCCATAAAAAGTTGTCATTAAAACTCATTACGACGGGCCAGCAACGCGGAATAAACTATAAAATATAAAAAAATATATAAAGTGTAAATTATAAAATAAAATAGAACATATGATAAATAAATTATAAAACATAAAAAAAAATATTAAAAAAAATAAATTAAATAATAAATATTAACTTTTAATAGAACATTGGTGGCGTTTATTTAATTGGGATAGCTGTTACAATTTTGATTTTTCAAAATAGTCTGGCTTAATCCCTTTTGTTGTTTTAATATTTAAAACAACAAGTTTATTAGTGGAGAAGGTTTGGCATTGTTCGCCAAGGGGTAAGGCAAGGAAGACTAGTTTCGATCCACGCCACTGGATCTCATCAGTTCCCTTTGTTTCTTGTTTGTGGATATTCTCCACCGAAGTTATTTTTCAATAACTTCTTCAACAAGAAACTTTTTATACCCAAACATCAATCGTCAGCTCGAAGTATAACCGTAAACAAAGAAAAACATTCAATGAGAAGTTTTTCTTTGGTAACCTAACACAACTCCGACGAAAGTGTTTACGAAACAAAGCAAACCTTCTTCCACTCGTATGTGTCGTTGATTTTTCAACAAATGCACATACCCAAATGCTGTTTGGTAGCTTATATACCAACAACACACAAAACCGTGCCAGTGTTTCTCAAATAGAACATTGGTGGCGTTTATTTAATTGGGATAGCTGTTACAATTTTGATGTTTGGGTATAAAAAGTTTCTTGTTGAAGAAGTTATTGAAAAATAACTTCGGTGGAGAATATCCACAAACAAGAAACAAAGGGAACTGATGAGATCCAGTGGCGTGGATCGAAACTAGTCTTCCTTGCCTTACCCCTTGGCGAACAATGCCAAACCTTCTCCACTAATAAACTTGTTGTTTTAAATATTAAAACAACAAAAGGGATTAAGCCAGACTATTTTGAAAAATCAAAATTATTAACTTTTAATATTTTTAAATATTTTATATGAAAACCTAATATTCAACATTTGTAAAAAAATTGATATTTAATATTTATTAAATATTTAATATTTATTTCATAATATTATTATATAATATTATTAAATATTTTATAAATGTTGAATATTAAGTTTAAATATTAAATATTTAAAAATATTAATTATTAATATTTTTCTTTTTTTTTTTGTTAAATTTTTTATTTTATATAAACATTTTGCATTTTAATTATTTTAATACATAATATTTAACTGTGAAAAACCTAAACTTTTCACATCATCCACACTAATATCCCTAAAGCTTGCCAACATTTTCGAACTACAACAATTTGTGCAACAACAAGAAGCATATGAAAACCAAGAAGCAAACCAATATTTATCTGTATGTATGAATCGATGTGTACCGACATATTGACAAGTAGCCAACCAACCAAGAAGCTAAACAATAAAGCAAAGCCAATGAGGACACTACCTCCCAAAGAAAACATCAGATTTCCAAGAAAAACCCACAAAAAAAAAAAAAAATAATTTCAACATTGTCAATAAAAACAGAACAATACGAGTAAAACGGCAGAATGGAAGACGAAGAAACAGCCACAACTACAAATTGACGACTAAATGTGGTCATTTTATTCATTGTGGAAAGGGAAATAGCAACGACATTGGGGAAATACACAACAGAAAGACAGGAAAAAATCTTCAACTTTTAGCCAAAAACGTTAAAAACGTTTTAGCCACAATCGTGCACAGCCACACACCTTATAAATATTGGCAAAAAATAAGGGAATTGCCAAAAAAAACGATATTAAAAAATTTTGTTCACGCACAAAAATAAAAGACAATATTGTTCTTTTTTAAATGATAAGCAAAATAAATGTTTAAGGAGAGATAGAGAGAGATGTAGAAGGCAGTCAATTAAATATTAAATACACAAGTGGGCTTTAACAAGGCCCATCATCACTCATATTAAGAAGAAATCTTCATGTTTTTTATTTAATGATTTTGTAAAGAAGTGAAGGTATATATAATTAGTACGATCAGGAGTGTTAGGAGAAAAGTACCTATATCTGCAGATGTAGTCATTACCAAAATTAAAGTTATAATTTTCCACTTCCATAATGCGTCCATTTATAAATTATAAAATTAAAATGATAATTAAAAAAATGAATGATAATTCTTTGAAATTCCTTCATAGAAAAATTCGACATATCCTTACAAATAAAAATCAAATGTTGTTCGTTGGTAATTGCATCAGTTAAAAACGGCTGGACCGATTTTGGATAATTATTTTTGTGAAATGTTCGCCATAACCCGACTTAGGTTTTTATGCAAAGAAAATTTTACCACGCCCACTTTTTTCAATTTTCCATTTCATTTTTTCTAAAAAACGACTGAATCGATTTTTTCTGAAATTGTCAGGGAATGTACAGGGATGGCCCCGGTTAAAATGGGCTACAAATGTTGTTGAATTTCGGAGGGGGCGGGATACTTCCCCTATACCCTACTTCTTTAAAAATGCTATATCTTTATAAAAAATCAAATGACGTTCGTTGGTAACGGCATCGGTTGAACACGGCTGGACCGTTTTGGATAATTCTTTTTGTGAAATGTTCGCCATAACCCGACTTAGGTTTTTATTCGAAGAAAATTTGACCACGCTCACTTTTTTAAATTTTAATCTTTTCTACAAAAACTACTGAACCCATTTTCCGGAAATTGTGAGGGAATGTCCAGGGATGGCCCCCGGGTAAAATAGGCTACAACTTTAGTTGAATTTCGGAGGGAGCGGGGTTTCTTAAAATTTCTATATTTACAATAATTACGAGTGTGTCGGTTTGCGAGACAATTGTGGTTGTGTATCCGACCTTACGTACTTTTATAGGAACCAAAGAATTGACCACACCCAATTTTTAAAATATAGATGTAACATATTTTAAAAATTGGGTGTGGTCAATTCTTTGGTTCCTATAAATATAAACTACTGAACCGATTTTCATGAAATGTTCAGTGAATGTACAGGGATGGCGTTCGGTGAAAGCAGAAATCAAATTTTCTTGAATATCGAAGGTGTGGGGTACTTCCCTTTGTTATATTAAAAAACGCCATATCTTTATGAATAAAAATCAAATGCCGTCATAACCCAACTTAAGATTTTATGGATAGAAAATTTTACTTATTTTTTCTGTAAAAAACTATTTCCATCAAATTTGTAGCGAAAGCTCAATGTTTGCCGTTGTTATGTATATTTTATAAATTTCGGAGGAGGTGGGGTACCTTCCCACGCCATTTTTAAACGCTTTATGTATAAGCCAAATTTATGATTATATCGGTTTCAGCATACAGTTTGGGAGGCAAGGGGGTTGTGTGTACCCTAGGTACATATTTGCAGCCAAAATACCAAACCAAAACCACTTTTTATACTCTCAGCATTTATGCTAACGAGGGTACACGGTGCCCTTGAAACAATTTTAAATGGAAGGTGCTTACACCTCGGAAATTTTTGCGGATTCTGAAACTACAATGTTTATAGATGAGAACAATCAAAAAACAAAAAAAAATCGCCGGAGCGCTTTTTAAATAAATCGCGATTTAAGTTGACATTTTTAGGGGTTTTTTAGGTTTTCGCGATTTTGCTTAGAAACCACATTTCCTATCAAAATGGGACTAAAACAAATGTTGTAGATATGAAAATTCTCTACAAGATTGACCTTCATGATATTCTCGTCGCTTTTACCGTTTTTGAGATATAGAAGTTCAAATTGGGACAATTCAAATTCAATTCAATTCTGTATCGCCCCCTTATAAAACAATGTCATGACTGCAAATTCCCAACTTAAACTTATATATCTAAACAAATGTTACAACTAAGGATAAGTTACTTAAGCCAGTCTTGTAGAGAATTTTCACAGCTTTAAGATTTTCTCAGGCCACATGTCGATACGACTTACCGTATTCAAGCAAATTCGCGAAACCCTAACAAAAAAAACTAAAAATGTAAACTGAGCTTCCTTATCTCAAAAATGGTACAACCTGGGAACAAATGATAAAGTCAATCCTCTAGAGAATTTCGACAGCTACAACATTTTCTTTAGCTCCATTTCGATAGGACTTGCGGTTTTCAAGCGAAATCGTAAAAACCTAAAAAACACCTAAAAATGTGAATTTTGACCGCGATTTATTTAAAAATCCCTACAGCGATTTTTTCTTGTTTTTGGATTTTTCTCATCTATGAACACTGCTGATTCAGAATTCGCAAAAACTTTCCCTGCGTAAGCGGTTTTCATCAAAAGTTAGTTAAGGCGCACCCTACATGACATTGTTTTATAAGGGGGCGATACAGTCAGTGCATTGTCCCAAGTTGAACTTCTATATCTCAAAAATGGTAAAAACTACGAAAATACCATAAAGGTCGATCTTGTAGAGAATTTTCATAGCTACAATATTTGTTTTAGTCCCATTTTGATAGGAAATGCGGTTTCTAAGCAAAATCGCGAAAACCTAAGCAACCCCTAAAAATGTCAACTTAAATCGCGATTTATTTAAAAAGCGCTCCGGCGATTTTTTTTGTTTTTTGATTGTTCTCATCTATGAACATTGTAGTTTCAGAATCCGCAAAAACATCCGAGGTGTAAGCACCTTCCATTTAAAATTGTTTCAAGAGCACCGTGGGTATATACACTTTCATACGGACAAAATATGCCTCATCGAAATAATGGTTTTACCCCCAAGTATGTTTGGACGAAATGTGTTTCAGACAATTTGGAGTTGATTGAGCCATGTCCTTCCGTCCATCTCGAACGGATGAACCGATTTGGTCAAAAATTTGGCTTTCGCAATATTTTGTCCAAACTTAGTTTAAGTTTGAAGATGTGTTATATCGGTCCACTCCTTCCGGTACCTCCTCCACAAAAGTTCGAAAATGTTCGGAAAAGTTGTGCGCACGATAACTCTTGAAGGGATTTGGTCCATACTTTGCACATCGTGAAATTTCTATCAAACTTAGATGAGGTTCCAATATGGAATCAATCGGTCCACGGCTTCGGGTGCCCCCCGCACAATATTTCGGAAAGGTTCAGTTTAGGACCTGCTCTCAAATCGTTTTGATTTTTGTTGTAACAACTTGTATTCACGGCCCCCATACGGAGGTACAAGTTTCATCAGGGGCAAAACAATACGTCCTGAGAAAATTGCCTGAAAGGTTCAAAAAACCCCATGACATCGTGCGTAGTTGTTGGAGCTCAAGGTAATTCTCGAACGGATCTGCCGATTCGGTCCTAAATGTGGCCTTCGTAATATTTGTGCAAACTTAGTTTCGGAAAAATTGTGCGCACGATAACTTTTGATGGGAGTGACCGATTTGGTCCATACTTTACATATTCTAAAATATCTACCAGATATAGATCAGGTTCGAATATGGACTATATTTGTCCACTCCTTTGGGTACCTCCCACACAAAATTTTGGATAAATTCAATTTAAGACCTGCTCTCGAATCACTTTGTTTTTTGTTGAAGCAACTTGCATACGCTGCCTCAATTACGACAGTAAAAGTTTTTTTATTGGTAAGTCCATACTCCTTGAGAAAACAGCCCGAAAGTTGTAAAAAAGCCCTATGGCACCATATGTAGTGGCTGGAGTGCTCGAACCGAAGACTGCGTTCGGGATATTATAAAATTTCTTCGAATATTAGATGAAATTCGAAGGTGGTGCTTATAGGTACACTCCTTCCGATACTTCCCCCACAAAAGTTCGAAAATATTCGCTAAAATGGTAGACGCGATTTCTCATAGACGTTTAGGGTCTGTTCGAGGATCCTTTGAACATTTTTACCGAAGGTTTTCCTAGTGGCCCTGTTTACAGCGATATTATGTTTTTCGTAGGCTAGTGTGATAAAAAAGCCCTATCTTTCCTTACCCCCGCAAATTTTTGAGCTTTAATCCTATCTATACTTTTTGCCCAACATTTTGAAACCCCCACTGAATACATACGCTTTTTCAAGGTGTGCCTTAAACAAATTTAAATGGAAGGTTCTTACACCTGGGAAGTTTTTGCAGATTCTGAAACTACAATGCTCATAGATGAGAAATATCAAGAAACAAAAAAAATCGCCGGAGGGATTTTCAAATAAATCGCGATTTAAGTTCACATTTTCAGGTGTTCTTTAGGTTTTCACGATTTTGCTTGAAAACCGCGAGTCCTATGTAAATGGGCCTAAAGAAAATGTTGTAGCTGTGAAAATTTCGCCATAAGATTGACCTTTATGATATCTTCGTAGGTTTTACCGTTTTTGAGATATAGAAGTTCAAATTGAGACAATGCACTGACTGTATCGCCTCCTTATAAAACAATATCATGCTCAGTGCGCCTTAACTAACTTTTGATGAAAACCGCTTACACATGGGAAGATTTCGCGGATTCTGAAACAGCAATGTTCATAGATAAGAAAAATAACGAAAACAGAAAACATCGCCGGAGAGATTTTTAAATAAATCGCGATCAAAATTCAAAACTTCATGGTTTTTTTTAGGTTTTCACGATTTTGCTTGGAAACCGCAAGTCGTATTGAAATGAGTCTAAAGAAAATGTTGAAGCTGTGGTCAACAAGACTGACCTTTAGGTTTTTTCGTAGGTTTTACCATTTATGAGATATAGAGGTTCAGTTAAAATTTTTAGGTTTTTATCTTAAGTCTTCAAGATTTTGCTTGGAAACCGCAGGTCATATCAAAATGGGACTAAAGAAAATGTTGAAGCGTTTTTTTTTTTTTTTTTTTTTTTTTTTTTTTTTTGGAAAAAAAAAGTATTTCAATCCCCACAGGTTGAGGGGTATATCACTATCGGCAAAGCCGACTGATACTTTTTTACTTGCTTTATAAATATAAACATAAATTTCCCATATACAAATACGATGTGACAAATGTTAAAATTCTACAGAAATTTCTTAAATATCAAAACTAAATTCGCTTGTAAACAATCTTATCTTTCATTATTTTTGCGAAACTTTTATTTTAAAACATTACCTAAATGTTATTAATGTGAACTTTGTCAGACTTACTGTCGCTCTGATAATAAATTTCACAAAAATCGCAAATATATTACAACAAAAACTAATGTATAGTATGTACTTTGTTCAGTTTTGATAATTACCAATATTTAACAATTCAAAGAAATTATTACAAATAAGACTTTTTTTTGCTAAATATGAGCATGGATTTCAAGTGCAAAAATAACCATTCAACAGAAATGTATGATCACATAATTATATTGAAAATGTATAATGTTTTTATCACAATAACACTGCAACGTGCTATTGGTCAGCAATGATTACTCGTAATTGAATGAATTAACAATGAATGCCCTGACAAAAGACTGCTGCTACATGTAAATCGGAAATAGGAAATAAAATATTAACTGATAAGGAATCACCACCATCATCACTGCCGCTTGCCTTATTTTCTAGAGAATTTCATTCATAAAATGGAAACAAAAACAGCAAAAAAAAATTGACGATATGATTATCTTAAGTGATTTGCTGTTAAGATAAGTGAAATGGGTGATTATAATACTCAGCAAAAATAAAAAAACACATTTTTGTCATCAATGACAAATAGAAATTTGCAAAGATATCAAGGTCATGAATTTAAAGGGTTTAAGAAATAAAATTACCCTATGATTAAATACGAAAATATAGATTCATTGTCAAAAGTACAATGTTTACAGGTAAATTGGAAAAGGTCCTTTGTTATTAAGGTGTAGGAGGTAGGATAAAAAGCTTGCCTTCGCAAGTGGGGGTCATTCCTTCCAATACATAAGGATGAACCTTCAGTTGTAGTAAAACAAGAATGTTGCACTTTTGTGAGGGGGTACCTTAAAGAGTGGACGGATGGACCATTTTCGAAATTGAGCATAAACACAGTGTATACAGTTGGACACTAAGCCCACCTGATTGTTATGTTTGTTGTCAAAAACATTATTGTGATTTAAAATGCAAAGAAAGTCAAATCACAATAATATAAAATATATTATGTTTGTTATCAAAAGTTGTTAACAGAACTCTGAATGGCCGACCTTCTATAGGCCTTGGGCATAACATTACGAGTTCGAAAGTTTGGACTAAGTCGGATATTCCTTTCACGAGTTTTTTAGAGAAAGTTTTTAAATTTTATGGGGGAGGTACCGATATTGCTAATCTTCGAGCATAAACTAAGCTTGGACAAAATATTACAAAGACCAAATTTTGAAGAGTTACCAATTTCGAGAGTTATCGTTATCCAAACACTACACATTGTGCCATAAGGGCTTTTTACAACTTTGGGATCATTTTCTTAGGAAGTATGACATCCAATACAAGTTGTTACAGCAAAAATCAAAGAGATTCGAGAGCAACTTTTAAACTACACTTTTCCGAAATTTGGGCGACAGTTAACCGAAGGAGTTGACATATATAGCCCATTTTCGAACCTGAGCTATGTCTGGCAGAAATATTACGATCTACAAAGTATGGACCAACTCGGTTACTTCCTTCGAGAGTTATCGTGGCCACAATTTTATGGAGAAGACCGATATGGCCCTTCTTCGAACATGATCTAAATTTGGACAAACAAGTAAAAAAGTATCAGAGATATACCCTCAATAGGCCGGGGCGATTTGTATGGAAGGAAAAAGTGATAGTTGGCGCCTGGAGTTTCTGATTCTTGGGATTGTACTAAGCAAAAAAGTCCACTAGACCATATGTCTACGGTGAAAATCGAGCCCCCGGAATTTGACTTGAAATTTTTTTCAAGGATATTTTGGCCAAACCATATCTCAGAAACTTGACCTATCCTGGAAATTTCCTTTTGCGTTCTTAGTACACTTACCAAGGGCTTTCATCTCCAAAAGGAAATTTCCACCCTCTGACTTTGAGTCAAATTTTGTAGCACAGTGTAATTTATCGATATTTTCCGAAAAATGTGCACATTTTCGGGGCCATAACTGCCTGAAGGAGCGTTCCAATGCTTTGGCTGTGTACAAGAGATTTCTTAATTATTATCTTGGCTACAATTTTTGTCTTTTGGTTGGATCGAAAATCTCAGTGGTTTGGCTGTTACATATATGCCAAAATATCCAAAAACCCTTGAATAAAAACTTCCGGGGGCACAATTTTCACCGGTTAGGGTTAGGATTAAAGTTCAAAAGTGTTGCGGAGGAGGTACATCAAGGAATGGACTGACATAGTCCATTATGGAAAATGGATCTTATTTTGGCAGTCATCTCTTTTCGATAGATATCGCGCCCACCAGTCCAGTATGCAAGGAAGCATGGATATGTCAACGGAAAATTACTGTAAACAGGACCACAACGAACAGCATCGGTATACATTTCCAAAGGATCTTCGAAGATACCCTAAACTGCACTTACACAACAATTTTCAACTTTTGTGGAGAAGATACCCTAAGGAGAAGACCGATGTGGGCCACTATAGAAGTTAAACTAAATTTGGACAAACTATTAGGAGATCCGAAGTTTGGACCAAATTGGTTGCACCGTTCAAGAGATATCGTGCATACCATTTTTGTGACATGTTTTTAAATATTGGGGGGAAGTACATGAAGTTGTGGACCGTTTAAACTAAGTTTGGACAAAATATGACCAAAAGGCCAAATTTTGGACCTAAACAGTTGATCAGTTCGAGAGTTATTGTGCTCTCCAGCCACTACATATGGTGTCATAGGGGTTTTTTGCACCTCTCAGGCTATTTTCTCATGAAATATGGACTTGCCCCAGAAAAAAACTTTTAGCGTCGTAATAGAGGCAGCGAATGCAAGTTGCTTCAAGTAAAATCGAAGTGATTCGAGAACAGGTCTTAAAGTGAACTAATCCGAAATTTTTGTGGAAGGTACCCGTAGGATCTATATCTGGTAGATATATTAGGATGTGTAAAGTATGGACCAAATCGGTCGCTTACTTCAAGAGTTGTTGTGCGCACAATTTTTCCCATCATTGTTGATCTGTTGTGGCGGAGATACCTGAAGGAGTGGACCGATATGGCTTATCTTTGAACTTAAACTTACTTACTTACTTAGCTGGCCCATTACTGAACATTTGTTCCATAGACCGAACTAAGAAAAGATCTCCAATCCTCTCTGTTTTTCGCTTTGCTTTTTGGAATACCGCGCCTTTTCATTTCTTCATCCACTTGTATGCTCCATCGATGCTTAGGCCTGCCGATTCTGCGTGCACCGCCATGTGGCATGTATTCATACGCCTTTTTAGCGGGTTCATCATCGCTCATTCTTATGATATGGCCTAGCCAACGCAAACGTTGCATCTCGATACGTTTAACTATATTCATGTCCTTATATAGCTGATATAGCTCGTGGTTCATACGATGTCGATATTCACCGTCAACGCAAATCGGCCCGTAGATTTTTCGAAGAATTTTCCTCTCAAACACACCACTGGAGCCATACACGAAAGGCTGTCTCCTTGTCTGAAACCTCTTTTGGTACTGAACTGTTCGGAGAGGTTCTTTCCAATTTTAACTGTGGACTTAGTATCAGTTAAAGTCATCTTACAAAGCCGAATGAGCTTTGCGGGGATACCAAATTCAGACATTGCATGGAATTCCTTTGATCGAAGGGGCTGTCGAATGCTGCTTTGTAATCGACAGAAAGGTGATATGTGTCGATCTGCATCTCTTGGGTCTTATCCAGGATTTGCCGCAGGGTAAATATCTGGTCAATGGTGGACTTGCCAGGTCTAAAGCCACATTGGTATGGTCCAATTATTTCGTTGACCATTGGCTTTAGTCGTTCGCACAATATCCCCGACACTATCTTATAGGCAATAGGGAGAAGACCCCTATAGTTGGAGCATACATTCTTATCTCCTTTCTTGTGGACGGGACACAGGATGCTCAGGTTCCAATCGTCGGGTACGCGTTTTTCCTGCCAGATGGTGCTAACTAGCTGATGTATACACCTTATCAGCACGTTGCCTCCGGTTTTAAACAGCTCGGCTGGTAAGCCATCGGCTCCTGCTGCTTTATTATTCGTCAGCCGATTGATTGCTGTTTTTACCTCATCTTGGCCGGGCGGTATACATTCTATACCATCTTCTGGGATTGGATCTGTGGTATCATCGTCTTCGCTACTATTGGATACCAGCAGATTGGAGAAATGTTCCTTCTATATCCTGAGCACGCTATCTGTATCTGTTACCAGATTACCTTGCTGGTCTCTACAGGAGGAATTTTCGGACTTCATTCTGGCTCCTGTACATCTCGATTTTTCATACTCCCGCTTTTCCATCTCTCTCTTTTTCCTGCGGAAAAGACGTTTCTCCTCTCACCTTTTCTCCCTGTATCTCTCTCGTGCGCTACGCGTTGCAACGGATTGTAAAGTAGCCCTATATGCCGCATTTTTCTCTTCGATGGCAGCACGACACTCCTGATCATACCATGGATTCCTTGGTGGAGGTCTCTTGTATCCAAGTATGTATTTTGCGGCTGTTTGCATGGAGTGGGCAATGCTTTGCCATTGCGCTGATATGTTATCGGGATGAGGACTGCTTTGATTAAGCAATTGGGCTAGTTGAGTGGAATATGCTGTGGCTATCTGTTGTGTTTGCAGCCTATCGATGTCCAACTTCCGCGTTGTGTCTGTTCGTGCTTTATTTGCAACACTTAGACGGGTACGTACTTTTGCTGCAACAAAATAGTGGTCCGAATCAATGTTTGCGCCTCGGAACGATCGTACATCCAACACGCTCGATGAATGTCTTCCATCTATCACAACATGATCAATTTGATTACTTGTTCTTTGATCTGGAGACAGCCTGGTGCCCTTATGAATATCGAGATGTTTAAATCTGGTACTGCTAACTACCTGGTTTTTTGCAGCTGCAAAGTCTATCAGCCTCATACCATTGTCAGATGCTTCACTGTGGAGACTGAATTTCCCGACTGTTGGGCCAAAGATATTCTCCTTTCCAATTTTGGCATTAAAATCGCCTAGAATGATTTTAGTGTCATGGGCAGGGCAACGGTCATATGTTTCTTCTAAGCTTTCGTAAAATATATCTTTAGTCTGTTCGTCCTTGTCTTGGTTGGAGCATGAGCGCAAATAAAGAATTTAGCTTTTATTCCAAGTCTTTTATTCACTTGGGTGAAGTTGGATACCAGATGTTTTAGTCTGCGACTAACTACGAATCCGCAACCAAACTCATGCTTTACGTCATGGCAGCTATAATACAGTGCGTCACCTTTAGGTGTTGTTGTGACGCCTTTCCCAATCCATCGTATTTCCTGTATGGCAGTAATATCGGCCTTGTACTTTTCAAGTACGTCTGCCAATGCGAAGACTGCACCTTCTCTATAAAGAGTGCGAACATTCTAGGTGCAGATTCGCAGATCATGATCCTTAAAACGTTTGCGGGGTTCGTCAACTTTAGAGGGGTTAGTTTTTCTTTTCTTTCGTTTTTTCATAGTAGGCTGTTTTTTCTAGGGGAGGGTTACTAACCTGACGCCCAAACCCAAGTTTTTAACGTTCTTATGGGTGAACGCGCGGCACCTGTTAGCTCATAACCTTTAACGGATGTTAACGGCAGTTCCCCAGGTAACACCACGGGGAGGTCAGTGTCCACTTGAGATGAAAGAGGGACCAAGATAAATCCTGGTCTTTGCCATGTTAAAACCGGTCAGGACCGTTCCTTGGTATCTTCCATCCCCTACGTCACCTTCGAACTTAAACTAAGTTTGGAAAAAATTACACCACGGCTCGGGCCCTCTGATATACAGGAAGTACACCAATCTTCACTATATCACTCTCGGGCTTCATTATTAATTGCCGGGTCTTTTTGCAATTGTCCGGATGTCAACGTCGCAAGAACATTTTTCTTTCATTTTCTAACAAGATTCGGCAAAAAACTCATTACTAATGTCCTTACTAAGCCATTATATTAAGAAGGGCATGTCGCGAGAAATATGTGGTGTTTTTAAATAAGTTGTTAAACACGACTTTTAGTAGGCAAAGGTTTAAGTGAACAAAAAAAATACAAAATTCTCGCGGCATGTCCTTGTTAAAATAATGAGTTTATAAGGAATTTGTAATGAGTTATTTTTTGCTGGGTCAACACTACCTGTCGGGTGTAGATTTTTTTAGATTTTCAGTACAGAACTTGTTTCTTTCATTGTCAGTTAATTTCATATTACAACAAAAAAGCAACAGAAATAAAGGAGTGTTGATAAGTTTTCGTTTTCTTTGTTTAGTCAATAAGCTGATTTTTATTGTCTTTTATCAATAAAGTTGTTATCATAATTGTGTGGTTTTCATAGGAAAAACAGACATTAAAAATGTGCAAAAAAATTTTTAATAATAATTTCATTTCATTCATAAAATTGTGGTGTTTATCATTGACAATTTACGTGCAAAATATATTTTTTTTCTCTTTCCAAGATTATATTTCTTTCTTTTTGACAAAGCGATAGCGGCAACATTTTGTAATGACAATGTCAAATGGAACTGATTTTTTGTTATTTTTTTATCAAAGAACCAAATAAAAATAAAATTGTTAATATTGAAACGGAAATTGCGTACAATTTATTTTTGCACATTTCCGTTGTCAAAATACAGGCAACGACAACAACAGCAACAGAAGAAATATCAAAGCAAATTGTCAGGTTTTTATTTATCAGCCAGCAGCCTATAAAGCAAATTATTCGTTGTTTTTGTTGTTTTTTTTTTTATTTGTTGGCCATATAGCAAAAAAATCAATTATCGTTGACATTGGTTTTACTAGCGCTACGTGAAATTTATATTTAATGGTAAAACGATAAAGACGCCAATGGACGATATGGGCGATTCTAAAAAAGGAGATTTTAATTTGTTTTAATAGCTAATAAATAGATTTTTTATACCCTTAGTATTATGGCTAATAGAACTAATGTTTTGCACTTTAATACGGTAAAAAAGTGTCATATCGGTTTTTGACCCCACACTTCTTTAGAACAAATTACTTTCAAACAATTTGGTGTCAAGGATTTCGGATTTGATTTAAACTTTGCACCTCGTAAGATTATGCCCAAATTTAGATGTGCCACAATGGTGCACGTTTTCGGGTGATCTTGAGTACAACATTACTTTGTGTTTTTGTCACCTACGTAAATGCTATATGTACAGTCATAAAATGACAGCTAAGTCAACTGATTTTTTAGTTGATTTTTTTCTATTCTTCTGATACACTGTGGAGGACGTGCTATATTGTATTACAAGACAGTCGGCTTTGCCGGCAGAGATATACCCTCAGCCTGTGTGGATTGAAAAACATTTCGGGCTGCTTTCTCAAGAAGTATGGACTTGCCCCTAAAAACCTTTACTGTCGTAATTGAGGCAGCGAATGCAAGTTGTTTCAAGAGAAATCAAAGTGATTCGAAAGCAGGTCTTAAAGTGAATTTATCCGAAATTTTGTGAGGGAGGTACCCGAAAGAGTGGACAAATATAGTCCATATTCAAACCCGATCTATATCCGGTAGATATATTAGGATGTGTAAAGTATGGAGCAAATCGACCACTACCTTCAAGAGTTACCGTGTGTAAAATTTTTCCGAACATTTTTGAACTTTTGTGGGAAGGTACCTGAAGAAGTGGACCGATATGACTTATCTTCGAGCTTAAAGTAAGTAGGCACAAAATATTACGAAGGCCACATTTTGGACCGAATCGACAGATCCGTTCGAGAGTTACTTTGCGTTTCAACCACTACCCACGATATCATAGGGGTTTTTTGCACCTTTCAGGATATTTTCTCAGGAAGTATGGACTTGCCCCTGATGAAACTTATACCTTCGTATGGGTGACAGGGAATACAAGTTGTTACAACAAAAATCAAAGCGATTCGAGAGCTGGTTCTAAACTGAACTTTTCCGAAATTTTGCGTGGGAGGTACCCGAAGGAGTGAACCAATTGGGTCCATATTGGAATCTCATCTAAGTCTGGTAGAAATTTTACGATGTGTAAAGTATGGACCGAATCGGTTATGGGAATCGGACTCACGAACATTTTCGAACTTTTGTGGGGGAGGTACCGGAAGGAGCTGACCGATATAACCCATCTTCGAACTTAAACTAAGTTTCGAAAGCCAAATTTTGGACCGAATCGGTTTATCAGAAATAATGGTTTTAGACCCCAACCGTGCGAAATCCGTTTCAGACAATTTGCAGTCGATTTAGCAATGTCCGTCCGTCTGTCTGGCTGACTGGAGCGCATTATCGGATGAATCAGTAAGGTCAAAAATTTGGATTTCGTAATATTTTGCGCGAACTTAGTTCAAGTTCGAAGATAAGCCATATCGGTCCACTCCTTCCGGTTCCTCCCCCACAAAAGTTCGAAAATGTTCGGAAAATTTGTGCGCACTATAAATCTTGAAGGGTAGTATCCGATTTGGTCCATACTTTGCACATCGTGAAATTTCTACCAGACTTAGAAGAGGTTCCAATATGGACTCAATCGGTCCACTACTTCGGGTACCTACCACACGAATTTTCGGAAAAGTTCAGTTTAGGACCTGTTCTCGAATCGCTTTGATTTTTGTTGTAACAACTTGTATTCACTGTCCCCTATACGACGGTACAAGTTTATCTAGGGCAAGTCCATACTTCCTGAGAAAATAGTCTAAAGTTGTCAAAAAAAAAACCCTATGACACCGTGTATAGTGGTTGGAGCGCAAGGTAACTCTCGAACGGAACTACCGATTCGTTCCAAAATTTGGCCTTCGGAATATTTTGTCCAATCTTAGTTTATGTTCGAAGATAGCCATATCGGTCCACTCCATCAAGTACCTCCCCCACAAAATTTTAAAAATGTTCGGAAAAATTGTGCGCACTATAACTCTTGAAGAGAGTGACCTATTTAGTTTATACTTTACACATCCTAATATATCTACCAAATATAAATCAAGTTCGAATATGGACTATATTTGTCCACTCCTGTGAGTACCTCCCACACAAAATTCCGGATAAGTTCACTTAAAGACCTGCTCTCGAATCGCTTTGATATTTGCCTCAACTACGATAGTAAACGTTTTTTCAGGGGCAGGACCATACTTCTTACACTGGTCAATACAATACCGGTTACAACTTCCCTCAAATATTTAAAAAAAAGTTCACTAAAATGGTATGCATGATATCTCTTGGTCCAAACTTTGGATCTCCTAATATGTTGTTCAAATTTAGTTTAACTTCAAAAATGGTCCTCTTCTTACGGTACCTCCCCACAAGAGTTCAACATTTGTGTTTAAGTGTAGTTTAGGGTCTGTTCGAAGATCCTTTGAAAATGTATACCAAAGATGTTCGTTGTGGTCCTGTTTAAAGCGATATTATTTTTTCCGTGGACAAGTCTATGCTTCCTGGCATACTGGTCCAAAAGCTATACGATGACCCACTGAAATGACTAGTGGGCGCGATATCTATCGGAAAGATATGACTCCCAAAATAAGATCCACTTCCATAATGGAAGTTGTTTTTTACCATTCACCGCGGTTGTGGCCAATGAGACCTACATGTTTTCTACGAAATGGGAAAGTAAACACCAGCCTAAAGTCTACTTTTATTAAAAATCCGCCAGTATTTTTTTTACAGTCACAAGCTGAGGATATTTAACTGTCGGCAAAGCCGATTGATTCTTTTTTACACTCCTTCCATTTTCTAATTTAGAATTTAGCGTGTTACATACATTTCCATTGTATCACAAGACATAGAAACTACATTCCAAGTTATTTTTAAAGATCTGCGGTCCACAACCACAAATTCTGATTAATTTCAAATCCTCATCCAAACGAGGGGCATTTTATTTTATGCGTTGAGGTTTTTGATCACGAGGTTATATTGCCACGCATAATTTTCCAAAGACTCTGCAGTGAATATAAAATCAAGCACAGATATTTTTAGTATTCTTCGAAAGAGTTTTATTTTAAAATTATTATGATATCACCTAGCAACAGTTACCATTACCAAATTACGGCTTAATACAGTATTTTTACATAGCCGTACTACTTACAAATCAAACTGATTATTTTAACAAGGGAATATCATTTCATATTTAAGTACTTATCTCATGTAAGTACTTATTCCAAAAGCCATTTGTGGACTGTTGAGGTGAATTTATATTCAATTTCATCACACCCCACATTCGATTTTAAAAACACAAATCGATTTTAAAAAATACCTTTTTTTGAAAAAATTTTGAAACAAAAAAAATTATTCTCAAAAATAATTTCCTGTTGCACGAATGCATAAAGTTAAGCCTACTAATAACTAAAATAACGTTTATTCCATTCAAATATTGAAAAATGTCGTGCACAAACCACTTTGATTTTTTTTAATTAAATCTTTGAAAAAAAGCTTTTACGATATTTTTATGATTCTCAGAATTAAAGAAAACAAGTAAAAAAGTATCAATCGGCTTTGCCGACAGAGATATACCCTCAGCCTTTATGAATTTAAACTTTCATCTACCCAGCAAAAATTTGGTAAGCACATGTCATTACTTCCTGCATTACCTGGTAAATAGTACTCATTACCCCCCGCATTATCAAGCAGTACATATAAGACAGTTTACACATAACTAATTACTTCCTTACTACTTACTTACTAAGTAATGAGTGCGGTGGAACAGAGCTAGTGTGTCTGACTACAAATTCTAGGGTCGTGTGTTCAAAGCTCACCGATGGCATGGGAGTTTTTTGTTCACAAAATTACGAAGAAATGTTGATGTGCATGGGTGCTTTTAAGCAACCCTTAGTGTTCGTGCGAGGAGACTAGTGTGTAGTGTGTTTGGCTACAAATCAGAAGTTCGTGTGTTCAAAACCGGGAGAGAGCGAAATAAAAGAAAAAAAAAACAAAACAATGTGTGGAGTGTTTTTTTTTTTATATTATTTGACCTCAATTGTTCTAAAAATAGAACATATGTTTTTTTTAGCTTTTTTCGACTACCGATATGTGGTTAAATATGTACTTAAAGACATATTTATGGAAGTACTTCCTTCCTACGACATCCTCATGTAAAAATAATGACTTTTACGGTCAATTTTAAGTAGTTACTACTGCCAAAATTTACTGAATAAAGTCATTATTTGGTCATGACTTTTTTTGCTGGGTACGGACAGATCGAATGTATTTAGGGAATTTTGGACATTTGTGCTTGCCGACAAAAAAGTTCAAAAGTGTAGCGGAGGAGGTACTTCAAGTAGTTTACCGACTTGGTCCATTATGGATCATTTTCGATACATATCGCGCCCACTAGTCATTTCAGTGCGTCATCGTATAACATTTGGATCAATATGACAGGAAGCATGGACTTGTCCGCGGAAAACACAATATGGCTGTAAACAGGACCACAACGAACAGCATCGCTATACATTTCCAAAGGATCTTCGAACAGATCCTAAACTGCACTTATACACAAATGTTGAACTTTTGTGGGGGAGGTACCCTAAGGGGAGCACCGATATGGGTAATTTTAGAAGGTAAACTAAATTTTGACAAAATATTAGAAGATCCAAAGTTTATTGCTGTAAACAGGACAACAACCAACAGTATCGGTATACACTTCCAAAGGATCTTCGAACAGATCCTAAACTGCACTTATTCACAAACGCTGAACTTTTGTGGGGGAGGTACCCTAAGGTGTGGACCGACATTTTAGAAGTTAAACTAAATTTGTACAAAATATTAGGAGATCCAATGTTTGGACCACATCGGTTGCGCCGTTCAATATTAGGCGGGAAGTACCAAAGGTTGTGGTGGATCGGTATTGCCCATCTTCGAACTGAAACTAAATTTAGACAAAATATGACGATGGCCAAATTTTGGACCAAATCGGTTCATCAGTTCGAGAGTTATCGTGCTCTCCAGCCACTATATATGGTGCCATAGGTGTTTTTTTACACCTTTTGGGGTGTTTTCTTAAGAAATATAAACTTACCCCTGAAAAAAACTTTTACCGTCGTAATTAAGGCAGCGAATGCAAGTTGCTTCAACAAAAATCAAAGTGATTCGAGAGGGTCTTAAAGTGAACTTATCCGAAATTTAGTCCATATTCAAACCTGATCTATATCTGCTAGATATATTAGGTTGTGTAAAGTATGGACCAAATCGGTCACTCCTATCAAGAGTTATCGTGCGTACAACTTTACCGAACATTTTTGAACTTTTGTGGGGGGGGTACCTGCAGGAGTGGCCCGATATGACTTATCTTGAACTAAGTTTGGACAAAATCTTACGAAGGCCAAATTGTGGACCGAATCGGCAGATCCGCCTGAGAGTTATCTTGCGCTCCAACCACTGCACACGGTGACATAGTGGGTTTTTTTCCAGGCTATTTTCTCAGGAAGTATGGACTTCCCCTTGATGAAACTTGTACCGTCGTATAGGGGACAGTAAATACAAGTTATTACAATAAAAATCAAAGAAATTCGAGAGCAGGTCCTAAACTGAACTTTTCCGAAATTTTATGTGGGAGGTACCCGAAGGAGTAAAGCGATTGAGTCCATATTGGAACCTCATCTAATTCTGGTAGAAATTTTACGATGTGCAAAGCATGGACCAAATCGGTTACTCCCTTCAAGAGTTATCGTGCGCACAAATTTTTCGAACATTTTCGAACTTTTGTGGGGGAGGTACCGGAAAGAGTGGACCGAACTTAAACTAAGTTTGGACCAAATATTATGAAAGCCAAATTTTGGATCGAATCGGTTGATCCGTTCGAGAGTTATCCTGCGCTTCAGCCAGCAAATTTAAATTTTTAAATAGAAAAAATATCAAGAGGGCTTTAGTCGGTGCGGAAACTCTTCTCACCGAATCGAACTAAAACACGCATTTTCGTTATCAGAACAATATTCCGCACATGGTACCGGTGTGGTATTTTTTTTTGGTTATAGTCCTAGTGTATATACCCTCGTTAGCATAAATGCTGAGGGTATAATTAGTGAGAAGCAAATTTAATGTCAGTGGTTTTAAAGTTTATTTTCAATTATATATCTGCTTACAGTGACTTCAAAAAATTGCCCATATTTCTGATAAATTCAAATGTTAAAATCATTTTGCGCGTGAGGTTTTTTCACCGAGTCACCTTATAATTAAGATTTTATGTAATCTTATGTAGAAACTCATCACGCTATGATACAGGGATATGAGGTTGT
Source organism: Musca autumnalis (assembly GCF_047663935.1). Classification (NCBI taxonomy): domain Eukaryota; kingdom Metazoa; phylum Arthropoda; class Insecta; order Diptera; family Muscidae; genus Musca; species Musca autumnalis. The sequence goes on from NW_027411644.1 coordinate 254,553,988, forward strand.
AAAAAAGTCCTAACAATAGCGTTCAACGTTGGCAAACAATTTTTGTTAGTAAATTTACAAAGAGTTAGTGGTGTATGTAAGCATTTAAAGAACCGGAAATGTTCGTATACTTGGAACCGTATGTAGTGTGTTGGTCCAAAAATCAGAAATTCGCATGTTAAAAATGTGGAGTGTGTTGAAATTGACCACAAATTCACATTAACTGTGCAAAAATTAGAACATACAGTGGCTCCAAGCGAAAGTCGTACACCTAATGAAATTTTTTTAATTGACTTATATCTCCGATACAGAAAGGGATATGAAGAAAGTATTTACGCAGCTTTATAGCATTTATGAAGTGCAGGGACTGTCAGGATTCTAACGGTACCTTCTGTATACGCGTATCATTTTTAGATCCTGGGCTATAGCCCAAACCATCCTTGAAAAAACTTTTTTTCTCAAAAAATTAAATTTTTCTCAAATTTTCTACACTGAAATGCTTAGGCAATTTAATTTTTTTAATTTCGGCACCTTCAACGCTCCTTTCCGTGTGCGGTATCTTTTGTAGATCCTGAGCAATAGTCTAAAGCAAATATCCTTCAAAATCATTTTGTCAAAAACGTTTTTACCCTCAAAAAAAACTGTCATATAACTGTTATGCGTGAGAAGTGTGTCTTTGCTAAGTGTAGTGGTGTTAGTGGTGGTGGCTTTTCAAAAACGTTTTTATTAGTCCGGTCAAAATAGACATGCGTATAAGGGGGAAAAAGCAAAAATTCCCACAAAGCTGAATTTTGGTGGAGAGTTGGGGTTAGCCATTAGAAGCAACGTCCTAAAAGTCCCCATCGATCCCATGTGTGCAAAACAAGTTATTGGGGGTCAAAGGTCATTTTTGGCAGCATTAATTTTTTTTTTTCAAAAACGGTAAGACTTAGCAAAAGCCAGCTAAAGTAAAAGTTGTAGATTTAATAATTGTCTACAAGAGTGGTCTTTATGATTCTTAAAAAAGACTTACCATTTTCGAGATATCGCGATCTAAAGGTCAAATAAAAAATTAGTCGCGTAAGTATATTCTGAGGCGAACCGGTTAAAGTAACGACGCTATGTGTTAGATACTTCCGTAAGCTTTCAAACGATATCCACTTTGCCGTAATCGGTTCAGTAGAACCGGGTCTAACCCGGTTTTTACATTTGGCCTTTCGGGTCGAATAACCGGTGAACCGGATCTGCAACCGTTGAAAATTATACATTTCTGTAATCAGCACAACGGACCCTACTTTCGAACAAAACTGGAAAAAAATCGGAGAGTTTTCGTTGGGGTCGTTCCCGTTGGGCTTTCGATTATACATGTGGCTTAAATGGACTATTTCTGCATAAAATGACTCTATCATTGACTAACTCTACTAAACACGCTCCGATTTTGTTGGAATTTTTTTTTAAGATAGCTATAATTTCGCTCTTCAAGAAAATATATTTTTTGGGGGACAGACCCGATTACTTCGCTTATTTTAGCCGGTTCGTCTGAATATGTGCATATTTCCCTTATAAGTTCATAAAAATCATGTGTTTTTTAGAACAGCTATATCTCAGGAATGGTTCCTTCTAAGAAAAAAATTATTAGAGTCAAACTTGTAGATAATTTTTCTGTCTAGAATATTTACTTTAGTCACTTTTTGATTAGATCAACCGTTTTCAAAAAATAAATCCGAAAACCTAAAAACCCTTAAATTTTGACCTTTGACCCCGAATAATTTTTTTTTGCACACAATGGATCGGTGGGGACTTTTAGAACGTTGCTTCTAATGCCAACCCCTAGCTCCCCACCAAAATTCAGCTTTGTGGGAATTTTTGTTATTTCAATGTCTATTTTGACCGGACTATATGTTCACGCACATAGTTGAATTCTGCAATCGGAATTGACCCTCTCAATTGTAAAGAAGCACAGATGTTACACTAAATCGATCGTAGGATTTAACAAAAAACAGGAACATGTACTAGAATTAATTATATTAACAAATACTTTGTCTTTATATTTGCTGTACGACTTTCGCTTGGCGCTAAAATTCTTAGTATTTTAGCTAATTTAATTTTTCAACAATGTAAACGGGTTGATTATTTTATTATATCGTGCTTCTAAATTGTCGATTAAATGCACTAAAAGGCTGCGTAAATACTTTCTTCATATCCCTTTTTGTGCCGGAGATATAAGTCAATTAAAAAAATTTCATTAGGTGTACGACTTTCGCTTGGAGCCACTGTATGTATGTTTTTAGCTTTTTTTGAACTTCTAGTGGCCATACAATAACTTTATTTAGTGCGACTTGCCTACTGAAAATAATGGGTTAGTAAGTAGATTTGTAAGTAGTTACGGCTACCAAAAAGTACTATAAAACCCCATTATTTGGCGATGGGAGTGTTAAAGAACAATTTTATTTATAATAGTTCTCATAAGCGTTTTTACTATCACATTATTTATTATTTATTAAATATTTATTAATAATTCTATTGAATATTAAAAATAAATATATTTTTTATATTTTGTTTCATTTTAGGTAAGTGTTTGCAACATGAGATTTGCTAATAAATTAAGTAGTAAGTAAAACAAATTAAAATTATTTACAATTTGCGTTGTCGTCTAACCTTTAAGTGGACGTTTAATGAACTCTACCTTTTACACAATAACATGATCTCTATTTAGAATGTCATTTGATAACGAGACAATTTTTTCTTCAAAAGGCAATAACATAACTCTTATTATCAGCATTCATCTCAAGATTTAATTTTAAAATTAAATGTGGTTTTAACTGAAACTAAATTAGAACAACAAAAACAATCATACTCAACTTAAAATCCCACATTTTACCACTCAATTGAAACCACAATAAAAAACCTATTCCAAAAATAGTAAAAAATAAACACTTTACATTCAAATAGAAAGGTCTTTCTTGCAATTCAAAACACCCACATTCTACTGCGGCAAGCAAACGACATTATTTAGCGATAAAAAAAGAAATACTCGTACAGCTTCATATTTTACACTCAAACTCAATATTGTTGGCAAAATTACTACTCTCTCTCTGTTTATTTTTGTTTCTTTGATATTTAAAAACAAGTAGGCGATGGATGTTTGGATTACATGAAATTATGAAATTCAATACAATATTTAAAAATAATAAAAAAACAGGCAGAGAAAAAAAAAATGTTGTTGATCTGACAATTATTGTAAAGCTATTCAAGACAATCATGAATAAAACTTCAGTGCGGAATTTGTTCTCTTTCCCCAATTTCACAATTTTTTATTTCCATATATATGTCCAAAAAAGGGGAATATTTTTATCGATTCGGCGAGAGTATTTGATAATTAAGTGATTCTAGTACTTTTCAGCTTTTCGAAATATTGATTTTAAAAGAATTTCACTTTTTAGAATTATTATCCGTGCCGAAAATTCCGAGGGAAATATTTATTATTTCTATAACACCGTCCGACAGCCAAAATTACACATGAACTGGACTATATACGTCTGAAACTATAGGTAAAAGGGAGTAAAATGGCATTTTCATCCCGTTGACCTTTTAAATAAAGCTGATGTTGAAGAATTTTGCTTTTAATCGAAATGCAGCGAGTCTTTCATTCACTGGGGTGAAGCTGGAGCCCAGATATTTTAACGTTCGACCAACTACAAGCCCGCCACCAAATTCAAAATAAACCTTTAGGTGTTATTGTGACGCCTTTCCCAATCCATCGTATTTCCTGTATGGCAGTAATGGTGGCCTTGTACTTTTCAAGTACATCTGGCAATGTGTAAACTGCACCTTCTCTATAAAGAGTGCGAACATTCCAGGTGCAGATTCGCAGATCATGGTCCTTAAAACATTTGCGGGGTTCGTCAACTTTAGAGGGATTTGTTTTTATTTTCTTTCGTTTTTTCATTGTAGGCTGCTTTTTTCTAGGGTAGGGTTACTAACCAGACGCCCAAATCCAAGTTTTTAACGTTTTTTATGGGTGAACGCGCGGCACATTTTAGCTCATTACCATTAACGGATGTTAAAGGCAGCTACCCCAGGTGACACCACGGGGAGGTCAGTGTCCACTTGAGATGAGAGACGGACCAATATAAATCCTGGACTTTGCCATGTTAAAGCCGGTCAGGACCGTTCCTTGGTATCTTTCATCCCCTACGTCACCCGAAATAATTGGACCTTACCAATGCGGCTTTAGACCTGGCAAGTCCACCATTGACCAGATACTTACCCTGCGGCAAATCCTGGATAAGAACCAAGAGATGCAGATCGACACCTACCACTTTTTTGTCGATTATAAAGCAGCCTTCGACAGCCCGCTAAGTTCAAAGGTATTCCAAGCCATGTCTGAATTTGGTATCCCCGCAAAGCTCATTCGGCCTTGTAAAATGACTCTAAATGACACAAGATCTTCAGTTAAGATAGGAAAGAACCTCTCCGAAGAGTTTTGTACCAAAAGAGGTTTCAGGCAAGGCGACTGCCTTTCGTGTGATCTTTTCAACATCCTGCTGGAAAAGGTTATACGAGAGGCAAACGTCAAAAGAAGTGGCACAATCTACACCAATAGCCACATGTCACTTGCTTATGCTGATGATATAGACATCATGGCACGATCAGTAAAAGAAGTAACCGATACCTTTATGAAGGTCGAAGGAGAATCTGCTAAAGTGCGTCTGGCGGTAAACGACGAGAAAACCAAGTTAATGGTGTCGACGCGCAATGCGTCCATTGAAATCGGACCAACTGTTGAAGTTGGTTCCTATAATTTTGAGGTAGTAAAAGACTTTGTATACCTCGACAACGCCGTAAACATAACAAACGACATCAGTTGTGAAATAAAAAGAAAATTGTATTGGCCAACAGATGTTACTTTGGCTTAAGTAAGCACTTTAAAAACAAAGCCACAACTCGTCAAACAAAAACAACGCTTTTCAAAACACTGATACTACCCGTGCTGATGTATGGTTCCGAAGGCTGAGTACTTGCGCAAGCAGATAAGGCAGTGCTTGGCGTGTTTGAGAGAAAAATTCTTCGAAAGATCTACGGACCAATCTGCGTTAACGGTGAATATCGACGTCGCATTAACCACGAGCTGCATCAACGACATCAGTATAGATAAACGTATCGAGATGCAGCGATTTCCTTGGCTATGCCATATAATAAGAATGAGCGATGATGAACCCACTAAAAAGGCGTATAAATTCGAGCCACATGGCGGTGCACGCAGAATTGGCAGGCCAAAGAATTAATGGCGCAAACAAGTAGATGAAGAGATGACAAGGCACGGTATTCCAGAAAGCGAAATACTAAAGAGAGAGAGAGAATTGGAGATCTTTTCTTGTAATGGGCCAGCTAAGTAAGTAAGTACTCATCGCACGATGCTGGTGTGTAGGTGTCATATTAAATTATTGGCTTTATATAATATTATAAATAATTGCATTCAATTGCATACTAAAAAATAATCTGAAAACATCCTGCAATTTTTTGAAATCCTTTATGTATTGCAACCGTACCCGAAATTTCAATATCCTAGCTCTGTAAGTCATTGTAATAAATAGAAGATAGAATCGCCAAGATCAAATTTCCTTTATAATTTTTTCTAGGAGTTGGTCTACAAATCAAACTGATCAAAATTCAAGCAAACAACAAACCACAAAAATGTGCCTTAGATCTCAATAAACATGTTTCTAGAACATACGAACTCTGTAGAGACGGGACTTACAGGTCAAAATAGCAAAACAAATTCAGTTTTGATGCTTTTTTCTCTGGTTCTGGTCCATAGATACTAAACCCCTCAAAATTCAAGAAAACAATCAACAACAATAACGTAGCAAGGATATCAGTCAACAATAACACTGCTCAACAAAATTGAAAAAGTTGAATGTTTCAACCGAAGTTGTTACTGTTTCTAAATGAAATCGGCGAGCTATTTTCAAATCCGGTCACGGTTTTTCCCCATCAGCTCTTGTTCTTGAGATATACATAGCTCAAAATCGGTTTTTACGAGTTTTACCCAGAATTTCGTTATTTTTGGATACAAACAAATATTTTTTTGCTGGTATTTCGACACTAATATATTAAGAAGATGTTTTTACGCTCGATACAAACATTTTTTGATATAATTATGGCGAATATATATCAAAAAATATAGAAAACATACGATGGATCTTGTAAAAATTGCATATTTTGGGTACTTTAAGCTGTAATTACGTCATCAAGGGAAGTCATAGGATCTTCATATGGCATTCCGGATATGTTCAGGGTGTCTATTATATAGTCCTGTATTCAAATATATAAAATAATGTTCATAGCGTCCACGATTCGCCCACAACCTTAAAAACCGCGACTAGATTTGAAAATAACTCGCCGATTTCATATAGAAACAACAACAACTTCGGTTGAAACAGAAGTCGTGTTGACCAGTGTAATTTTCTGGAATATACGAACTTTCTCTGAACGGTCCTTATTTGTAAAACAAACCCCTAGAAAAATTATAAAGGAAATTTGACCTTGACGATTTTACCTTGAAGATGAGAAAAAAAAGCAAGAAAATTGATTTGAAATGAAACTTGAGCCTCTAGTTAGAATTATGTATCTCCAGCTTAAAAACTGATTCCATCATCATGGGCAAGCGTGGTAGATTTAGATTGTAAGCTTTCAATGTTTGCTGAACGAATGAGAGTGACTTTATTGAAATTTGGTTTCGCTTAAGTACTCCACATGAGAAGCGAGTTACCCATCTACTATTAGTTAGTTGTATACAAAAGGTATTGAGATCAAAGATGTAAATGAATAGTATTGTTTACAAAATATGTACATGGTTGCATTTTCATCCGTTTGATTCAAATATTTAATTATGTGTTGCGTAATATTAATTGAATTAGTGAAAACGTATACGTAAAGTATTAAAATATGTATTCACATAAGAGAAATTTAATAATAAAAGTTAATCGGCTTCATTACAAAATAACTTACAAAGCTAGTATATTGACATTTCGAGAAGTGTTTCACTACAAAAATGATTTATTTTTTTTAAATGGCAGGATTTTTAATATTTAATTTTTCAAGGAAATTTTTGATGTCCTTGTTATCCTGCATGCAATAATTTATAATTATTATATAAAGCCAATACTCTCCTCTTTGATATGACACCGACACCAGCATGGTGCGATGAGTACAAGCAATTATTTTTTTTTTTTTTTTTTTTTTTTTGAAAAATGTTGTCCTTTGACATTTGAATGTACTTTAAGAGGTCAACAGGATGGGACAAATCTTAAATGTAATTTTATTCCATTTTGCCTACAGTTTCAGACGGTTCATGTGTAACGAAATTTTTTGAAAATTGTCGGACGGTTTAATCGGTACATAATATTCGGGTATGCTCTGAGACACACTTCACCTCTCACTTCACGCCTCAAACATTTTGTTCGCCCAATTTACTAATATTTTTGCGAATTTCTTGCGCCTGAGATTCACTAGGGTATTTAAAAAGAAAAGCACAAGAAAAGCAAACGTAAATGGGATGAACAAAATGCTTGAGGTGTGAAGTAAGAGGTACAGTATGTCTCAGAACATACCCGATTGCCTCCATGACAATAGTCATAGTAAGCAATATTATGTGTTCTAAGTATAAATATGCATTTATTTCGCTCCGAATTCGGAATTTCAGAAGTTGATTTCCCTTCTAATATATTAATGTTTTTCTTCAGATTCGGACCGAAATGTCGGAAAAAAATTTCACTTCGCACAAAAACCACCTTTTGTATGTATCTAACAACAAGGGGTTGGTTTCATTTTAGTTTGTTGTCGAAAAACAAAGTGGTTGGTTATAAAATTCGCATATACAATTTTAGAATATATTATCGGTTTCAGCATAAATGTTGGGAGACAATGGGGTTGTGTGTATACTATTTACATATTTGGAGCTAAATTGCCGGACCACACCCACTTGTTAAATATGTTATATATTGAAAACCATTGGCCACGCCCACTCTATTCAATACCATATGTTTTGAAAACTACTCAACTTAATTTCATGCAATTTTCAGAAAACGTTCAGAAATGTCCCGTGGTCCAAAACGCCGTTTATTTATAGACGAATTTCCAGGGCTTATTTTTTAATAATCTCTATATTTGCTAAACTTATGACTGCATCGGCTTGCAAATTAATTTTCGAGACAACGTTGGTTGCGCCTCCGACCATGAAAAACGATATATTTAGAAATTTCCTTAAATGGTGAGGTACAACGGTCCATCATCCATGAAAACTAAAACATATAAGTTTCACTAAGCGAGAGAATACGACTTAACCGTTTTTTTAACTTTTATAATTAGGTCGCTTTAGCAAAAAGACAGGGGACATGGACGATAATAAATCCTAAACAGCATCAATGGGCGAAAAAGAAGTGAGGTAGAAAATACCAATGTTTGAATTGTCAAGCATAAAGTCTATAAAAAGTTGTCACTAAAACTCATTGCGACGGGCCAGCAACGCGGACCGGGGTCTGCTGGTATTAAAATATATTTTAGTCTTGATTTACATTGGTCAGTTTTACTTATGGTAATTATCAGTTAATTGAAGAAAAAGGTTTGATTAAATGAAAACTTGACCGCCACTCTCCAACAATCCAGAGATTTCCGCAACAAAATTGCCTAATGTAAGGCAAAACATTTTGCCTATAAACAATTGTCTATAACAAATCGTTGTTTTTTTTTTTTTTTTTTTGTTAGGGATTTTTTTACTTGTAGCCAACCCAAATTAGATAACATTCCCCACCTATGTAAACATTGTTATCTCTCTAAGATTCTTTATTTCAAACCAACGAATTCCTATATGAATTGTTAATCTACTTTTTTTAATAATTTTTTGTTTTTAATTTTGAAAAAAAAAATAAAAAACGTTTTTTTTTGTATTTGGTTCAACATTGCATTCCAGTCTTCATATTTCCCACCTAAATTTTCCTACATTACGAAATTGCATATCGTTCGGTTTATTTGGTTGACATTTGTGATAACTTTTTTTGTTATCTTTGTTGTTTTTCGAAATACTTCTTCTTATCGATATCATTTTTCATGAAGCATTCATTTTTTTTTTAATTTTGTTTAAGGGGCTGACCTCATTATGCATAATTGATTTGAAAGTGGGCTTTAATTATTGTTATAAATTATTATTTTTAAAGGCTTTGCTAATGAAGTAAAATGAGACACATTTGTTGTTGTTGTGGGTCGAATTTGTGGAAGGTTTGAAAAAAAAAAACCCTTTCATTAGGGGATAGGATGGACACTTTATGTTTATTTTAATATAAATGAAAATTTTTCAGCTGCCTTCCACAATGATGAAATGTATGGCATATAGGTTGTGTGTTCAATACTCAGCCTTTAAATTTGTCAAAGCGGACGTTAGTTGTATTCATACAGCCTGTTTCTGTATGTCGAAACGAAAATGTGTGCGAGCGAAAAACACCCAAACTTTAGTTTTCGAAATATTATTACCTTTGCTTTTGCTTCAAAACAAAAACAAATTTGAAAACTCAAACCCGAGTTTGCTAGTACATATTTCGAACATTTTCTTATCGACATACAGAAACACGCTCTTAGTGTATTTTATGCAGTTCTTCTATATTTTTTCTTTCAACCCCATCATCAATTGCCTAAATATCTTCATTACGTTCCTAATGTCTTATTTTAAATTTTCATTCATTCATACATATCTCAATATCTCAAATATACTTCTTGTATACTTCGTCCCGGTGTTCTTGTCTAATATCCTTTTCGATTTATTTCGTTGTTTTTATTTTCACTCCACAATTGTTTACTGACCCATGTCCATTGTTCTTGACCTGTCATAACAATTCTGTCCACGGCCAATTAGAGATGTTCTCGTTCTCCTTCATTATTGTCCTCTCTCTCCCTCTTATCGACAAGATGATGACCCCTTGAAGTATCCTTAAACTTAATTGTTTTTTGACTGCATTGTGTTGTGTTGTGTTTTGTTGTTGTTTTTTTTTCTATCCATGGTCATTAGTTCAAACGTTGTTTAGAAACAGGCAGACACTTTTTGCTGAGATGGCATGGTAGGCCAAAGAAAAAAATTAAACAATATATCGTCACCATAAATGCCCGAAGACGTAACCCACAAAACCAAAACTTTACAGGAGAAACAAAAAACGTTATAAAATTAAAAACTGTTTTATGGAATATTAATCTTATGAAGGCGAGTATATGGGATATTATCGATCATATACGAAGGGGAATAAGTAGTGAAACAAAAACCGCTGAAGTGCTTAGTTTTGAGATACTCCATTACAATAGAATCTGCAATATTATCCCATATTCCGAAATGCTATTTCTTGAATAGGATCGTTGTTTTTGAACGCAGAAGCTTGAAATTTTGCCAGAGCATGTTTTTTAGCTTTATGTATCAGATTACGTCAAAAAACGAATTCCGATTTTCATGTCGGTTACGTCTTCGGGCATTTATGGTGACGATATGTATTTTACATATTTACTTTAAGTGAAATTTATTTCGAATTTAAGGTTATGAAGAGTTTTTATAATTATGTTTGCCCTCAGAGTCAGATCAATAAGTGACGTATAATAATTGCAAAAAATAAGTAAAAAGTTTAAGTCGACTTTACCGATAGAGATATACCCTCAGCCTGTGGCATAAAGAAACAAGTATGAAAGTATCAGTCAACAGTGCGGACAGAGATATACCGTCAGCCTCAAACCTAAAGAAAATATGTGAGCAAAGGCTATAGTCGGGACGGGGCCGACCATGTGATACCTGTGCAAAAGCTTTTCACTGGTAAACATTTCTTTTAGGGAATATAATCCGACTACAACCAAAAATAATATGCCCCTTTCTCTCTGGGACCCCCATAAGAAACCAAAATTTCGTGACCATCCGATTAAAATTACGACCTGTAGCTTGATTGCAAAAAATGGAAGAATTGGATGCATTGCCGACTATTGTGGTATCTCCCTTGTTTGACCACCTTCGCCAACCTGCTCCTGAATATTATCCGACCATCACCAAACTAAATAGGCTTCTTCCTCTGTGGGACCCGCATCAACTCCCAAAAAATTCGTAACGATCCGGTCAAAATTGCGACCTGTAGCGTGATTACAAACAAAATCTCTGTTGTTTGAGCAGCTACGACAACCTACTTTACATCGTTGTAAAGGTGATATTTTCTACTTTCCTTGCCAGGTTTTGTTTTTGATATACCTCTTAAAGAAACAGAGATATTGGCTTTGAAATAAAACGTTGACCTTTCTCCAAATAAGTGTTTGCCCATTCCGACCCCTGAATATTATCCGACCATCATCAAAATTAATAGGCTTCTTTCTCATAGGGACCCCCATTAACCCCCAAAATTTCGTGATGATCCGATCAAAATTGCGACCTGTAGCGTGATTACAAAAAAAAATCAGAAAATTGGATGCATTATCGACTATTGCCATATCTCTGATATTTGACCACCTACGACAACCTAGTTTGCATCATTGTAAAAACGGGATCTTCTACTTTCATAGTCAGGCTTTGCTTTTGGAAAGTTTTCAACCAAAGCTGTGATATTCGTCAAAATAATTAAAATAGCAAAAATTAAAATTGGGGTTTTATTTGCTACAATTGTGATATCTTCGTTTTTTGATCACCTACGAGCACCTACTTTACATCATAAGAAAGGTGATATTTTGCTTTTGGTATAGCCCATATAGAAGCTGAGATATTCGCTTTAAAAAAAAACGTATTTTTATCCACCTAAGTTTTTTGCCCATTCCGACCCCTCAAATATTATCCGACCATCACCAAAATCAATAGGCTTCTTCCCCTCCGGGACCCCCATCAACATCCAAACACATTTTGTAGCAAACACATACAACAGTCTCAAACATGTTTAAAAAAGGTAAGGTCACATTAGGCAAATATTTGCTCCAGCGACCGGCAGTGTGCGCTTACTGAGAGCAAGTGAGCGTACATTTCAATGCATTATTTACGCTCAATAAGCGCACACTGCCGGTCGCTGGAGCAAATATTTGCCTAATGTGACCTTACCTTAAGTCCTGCAAACAAATATATGTTTGGGTGCAAACAGATATATTTTTGGGTGCAAACAGATATATTTTTGGGTGCAAAAATATATACGTTTGGGTGCAAACAGATATACACACAGTTATGTGTCATTTACATAGTATATTAGAATAGTCTGGGCACGTCCGCCTTGCACTCAGAAGGTCCCAATCCCAGAGCAGAACTTAAAAATTTCTTGAGTATTTCAGCCAGAAAAACGTCTTTCAATTGGTGTCGTAAGACACCCGTTCGGACTCGGTGATAAAATGTTGGCCTCATATCATTGAGACAATATGAATCGGCTTACACTCGGTCTTGTGTCGAAGTCGTAAAATTAAATATCACCTTAATAAGGCAAAAATAAAAAATAATTTCAGCATGAGCAAGGCTGGGATTCGAACCTGGGTCTCCGACAACTGAGTGTTAAGGTTGCCGGCGTCTTAGCGTTCTGAGCCACCATCAACGTGTCAAAACTTTAGTAGACAATAATTGATGATCAAACATCTTCTGATATAGCAGAGCAATTACTAATGACGTAGGAATAAAACTTACCATAGTATTTGTGAACATTGAAAAATGGGATTACCAAGCAGGACTATAGGAAAAGTTTGGAGTTTAAAATTAACTGACATAATTTCGCATATACATTTACCTAATGAAGTGCGATATATATACTAGTTCCCAAGCTTTGCCTTCGTCTGTCACAAAAACAACATTCAACACTTCTGAAGATCGGCTTAATCATCCGTGAAACGTAGCGTAATGGTTGAATGCGTGCCCACCTAATTTTTTAATGTATACAATAGGTCTAATAAGCTCAACTCGAAAGAGAATGAATTAAATATCACTATAAATGACCTTCGCCTTAATAAGGCAAAAATAAAAAGTATAATTTTCTCATCTGATAGCTAGCGTTCTTCTACTGCGATGAATGGAGGGTTGTCTGCCGGTTAAAATAACACAAACTCCTCTTTGGACCAGTCACTTCACACCTTTGAATGTAATATTCGTTCTAGCATCCTTTTTTTCCCGGACTCGTCAGCGATTTAATTGTTGTCCACTGTCAGTGTCTAGCCACTTTTTTCGCTTGTGCTCCTCTACTAGTCTATTAATTATATACATTTTCATATGGGCAAAATGTGCTTCATCGTAATAATAGTTTTAGACCCTAGGTATGTTTGAACGAAATCCGTTTCAGACAATTTGTAGTTGATTTAACCATGTCCGTCTGTCTGGCTCCAGGCACGATAACTCACGAACGGATCAACCGATTCGGTCCAAATTTTTTGTCCAAACTTAGTTTAAGTTCGAAGATGGGTTATATCGGTTCACTCCTTCCGGTAACTCCCCCACAAAAGTTCGATAATGTTCGAAAAATTTGTGAAGGGAGTAACCGATGTGGTCCATAGTTTGCATATCGTGAAATTTCTACCAGACTTAGATGAGGTTCCAATATATCAATCGGTCCACTCCTTTGGGCACGTCCCACATAAAATTTCAAAAAGTTCAGTTTAGGAACAGCTCTAGAATCGCTTTGATTTATGTTGTAACAGCTTGTATTCACCGCCCCCCATACGACGGTACAAGCTTTACCTGGGGCAAGTCCATACTTCCTGAGAAAATAGACTGACAAGTATAAAAAAAACCCCTATGACACCGCGTGTAGTAGTTGGAGCGCAAGATATCTCTCGAACGGATCTGCCGATTCGGTCCAAAATTTGGCATTCGTCATATCTTGTCCAAAATTAGTTTATGTTCAAAGGTAAGCTATATCGGTACCTCCTCCACAAAAGTTGAAAAATGTTCGGAAAAATTGTGCACACGATAACTCTTGAAGGGAGTGACCGATTTGGTTTGTCTACTCCTTCGTGTACCTCCCACACAAAAATTAGGATAAGTTCACTTTAAGACCTGCTCTCGAATCACTTTGATTTCTGTTGAAGCAACATGCATGCGCTGCCCCAGTTATGACGGTAAAAGTATGGCACCATATTTAGTCGCTGGAGAGCACTATAACTCTCTAACTGATCAACCGATTTGGTCCCAAATTTGTCCTTCGTTATAGTTTGTCCAAACTTAGTTTCAGTTCGAAGATGGGCAACAAATACCGGTACTTCCCCCTCAATATTTAAAAAAAAGTCACTAAAATGGCATGCACGATATCTCTTGAACGGGGTAACCGATTTGTTCAAAACTCTCTTAATATTTTGTCCAAATTTAGTTTAACTTGCAAAATGGCAGATATCGATGTTCTTCGTGTTGGACCCTGTCCACAAAAGTTCAACATTTGTGCCAAAGTGCAGTTTGTGGAATGTTTGAAGATCCTTTGGAAATGTTTACCGATGCTTTTCGTGGTGGTCCTGTTTACAGCCTTAATATGTTTTCCATGGACAAGTCCACGCTTCCTGGCATACCGGTCCAAAAGTTATACGACGACCCACTGAAATGACAAGTTGGCGCGATATCTACCAAAAAGATCTGACTCAAAAATAAGATCCACTTCCGTAGTGGACTCTTTCGGTCCATTCCTTTTAGTATCTCCTCCGCAACACTTTTGAACTTTAATCCTAATCCGCATTCTTGTCGGCAAGTTCAAATGTCCAAAAAGGGCCACAAAATCCTGAAAAGATCCTAAATACATTCGATCTGTCCGTAGATGAAAGTTTCAATTCACATAGGCTGAGGGTATATCTCTGTCGGCAAAGCCGACTGATACTTGTTTACTTGTTTTAAGAGTAGGTTCCCTAATTCTTGTATATTCATCTTACTTGCTAGTCCCGTTGCCTGTGCTGAAAATTAGGTCTTATTTCGGGTATTCGATCAGCAGGTATGTAGCAAACGACTGTAGCTGCTCGAGGGTCTGTGGGACGGTAACGTTCTCTGAAGCGGGTACTGGTGATGGATAGAAAAACAAACGTTATATTATTTGATCTGGTGCCAGTGATGTGACCTGGTACGCATAGCAACTCTCGAAGGTAGCAATAGAATTGTTCCAAACCTATATCGTAATATTTCTTGCAAACTTATATTGTTTCGATCCGCTAAAACCTGCAATTTTCGATTTAGAACTGTTTACCGGAGTTAGTCTTCTAATCCTGTAGTGGAATTCTGTAACTCATTTTTTCGTTACCGACAAAAATCGGTAAAATAAAACACAAAATTATGAACGAAAAGTACTAATAAGAGATGACAACAATGTTGCTATTGGTAGGACTTAGCGACAACATTATTTTAGATTCTACCTACCATTTTAATTAATTGGTCCGATTTTTGTCGGTAACTACGGTAACACTACTGATTAGCATAATACAATTTTTTTTCGTGGGCAACCCCCTACTTTCTTCCAAACTTTTCGTTTCACTCTACCGGTTGCATCCCTCATAGAAGTCCAGCAATCATGGATTGGATGTGTAGTTTAAGGTCAATCTCGGGCAGTTTGAAACTTGTACCATATTATAACGGTGGTATAATTTTATTATTTTTTATTTTATTACTCGTATTTTGATGGTATGTAGCTGTCGACTAGCGGACTTTAATTTCTACTTATTTTTTTTTTTTGTAAATTTTTTAAATATTTAAAAGAATGACGTTTTATGACCTTGCATTTTTTAAAGATGAAAATAGAAAAAAGTGTTGAGATAAATTTAAATGTTCCTTCTTAACCTTGTTGGTACACTACAACAAAAACGCAAGCCCCCCAAACAGAAGTTTGCAGACAATTCTTGTTGCCGTGCCGGGCCCCACCCATCATCCGTGCCATCCTTCAACCAACCAACTGAGCAACAAGAGTGGCAACAGACCTCAACATTCTATTTTACTTTGGTAAATTTTATTTTTTTGTTGGTTTTTTGTGTATTTTGCTGTGGTATTGGAAGGGAAATCCCTTAAAAAATATCACGCGACTTTTTTTCTTTCATTCTTCTCGAAACTTAATTTTATTCGGATAATTTTATGGCAAAAACGGCGACAACGACCACACGACAACAGCTCAGTGTGTTGGGGGTTTTTGTATTTCGCCAAGACGAAAATTTTAATGTGCACCAAAGGCGGCTGGCGGCGGCTGCCTGAGCATGAAGGAGAGCCCGATATGTTACACCACTCATTTAATGAGAAAAACAGCCATGCCCCGGCATTCAGTCAACAATAACAATTGCATTAATAATAAGAAATATGATAAAATAATTATACGGAAGAAAGAACAACAACAACTACTAAGTGGAAATTGCCTGGTTTTTGTAGTCTCTTCTCTTAGATTTGTTGATTTTGAGTCCACTCAGCAGAGATACTATTATTATCGATATTGTGGCACTGTTCAATTGTTTCCGCAAGGCAAGAATTATTTTGAGAATGCAGTGATGTCAACGTGACGTAGGGGATGGAAGATACCAAGGAACGGTCCTGACCGGTTTTAACATGGCAAAGCCCAGGATTTATCTTGGTCCCTCTTTCATCCCAAGTGGACACTGACCTCCCCGTGGTGTCACCTGGGGAACTGCCTTTAACACCCGTTAAAGGTAGTGAGCTAACATGTGCCGCGCGTTCACCCATAAGAACGTTAAAAACTTGGGTTTGGGCGTCGGGTTAGTAACCCTCCCCTAGAAAAAACAGCGTACTATGAAAAAACGAAAGAAAAGAAAAACAAACCCCTCTAAAGTTGACGAACCCCGCAAACGTTTTAAGGACCATGATCTGCGAATCTGCACCTGGAATGTTCGCACTCTTTATAGAGAAGGTGCAGTCTTCGCATTGGCAGACGTACTTGAAAAGTACAAGACCGATATTACTGCCATACAGGAAATACGATGGATTGGGAAAGGCGTCACAACAACACCTAAAGGTGACGCACTGTATTATAGCTGCCATGACGTAAAGCATGAGTTTGGTTGTGGATTCGTAGTTAGTCGGAGACTAAAACATCTTGTATCCAGCTTCACTCCAGTGAATGAAAGACTTGCTGCAATTCGAATAAAAGCTAAATTCTTCAACATCAGCTTTATTTGCGCTCATGCTCCCACTGAAGAAAAGGATGAACAGACCAAAGATATATTTTACGAGCGCTTAGAAGAAACATATGACCGTTGCCCTGCCCATGACATTAAAATCATTCTAGGCGATTTTAATGCCAAAATTGGAAAGGAGAATATCTTTGGCCCAACAGTCGGGAAATTCAGTCTCCACAGTGAAACATCTGACAATGGTATGAGACTGATAGACTTTGCAGCTGCAAAAAACATGGTAGTTAGCAGTACCAGATTTAATCATCTCGATATTCATAAGGGCACCTGGCTGTCTCCAGATCAGAAAACAAGAAACCAAATTGATCATGTTGTGATAGATGGAAGACATTCATCGAGCGTGTTGGATGTACGATCGTTCCGAGGCGCAAACATTGATTCGGACCACTACCTTGTTGCAGCAAAGGTACGCACCCGCTTAAACGTAGCAAACAAAGTACGAACAGACACAACACGAAAGTTAGACATCGGTAAGCTGCAATCACAACAGATAGCCACAGCATATTCCACTCAACTAGCCCAATTGCTTAATCAAAGCCCTCCTCATCCCGATAACATATCAGCGCAATGGCAAAGCATTGCCCACTCCATGCAAACAGCCGCAAAATCCATACTTGGATACCAGAGACCTCCACCAAGGAATCCATGGTATGATGAGGAGTGTCGTGCTGCCACCGAAGAGAAAAATGCGGCATATAAGGCTACTTTACAATCCGTAGCAACGCGTAGCGCACGAGAGAGATACAGGGAGAAAAGGAGAGAGGAGAAACGTCTTTTCCGCAGGAAAAAGAGAGAGATGGAAAAGCGGGAGTGTGAAAAAATCGAGATGTACAGGAGCCAGAATGAAGTCCGAAAATTCTACCAAAGAGTCAAGCATCAAACTGATGGCTTTGGAACAGGCACATCCTCCTGTAGAGACCAGCAAGGTAATTTGGTAACTGATACAGATAGTGTACTCAGGATATGGAAAGAACATTTTTCAAATCTGTTGGTATCCAATAGCAGCGAAGACGACGAAGATACCACAGTCCCAATCCCAGAAGATGGTATTGAATGTATACCGCCCAGCCAAGATGAGGTAAAGACAGCAATAAATCGGCTGAAGAATAATAAGGCAGCAGGGGCCGATGGCTTACCAGCCGAGCTGTTCAAAACCGGAGGCGACACGCTGATAAGGTGTATTCATCAGCTAGTTAGCACCATCTGGCAGGAAGAACGAGTACCCGACGATTGGAACCTGAGTATCCTGTGCCCCGTCCACAAGAAGGGAGATAAGACTGTATGCTCTAACTATAGGGGCATAAGTCTACTCCCTATTGCCTACAAGATCGTGTCAGGGATATTGTGCGAACGACTAAAGCCAATGGTCAACGAGATTATTGGACCATACCAATGCGGCTTTAGACCTGGCAAGTCCACCATTGACCAGATATTTACCCTGCGGCAAATCCTGGAGAAGACCCAAGAGATGCAGATCGACACCTACCACCTTTTTGTCGATTATAAAGCAGCCTTCGACAGCCCACTACGTTCAAAGGTATTACAGGCCATGTCTGAATTTGGTATCCCCGCAAAGCTCATTCGGCTTTGTAAAATGACTTTAACTGACACGAGGTCCTCAGTTAAAATAGGAAAGAACCTCTCCGAAGAGTTTGGTACCAAAAGAGGTTTCAGACAAGGAGACAGCCTTTCGTGTGACCTCTTCAACATCCTGCTAGAAAAGGTTATACGAGAGGCAAACGTCAAAAGAAGTGGCACAATCTACACCAATAGTCACATGTTACTTGCTTATGCTGATGATATAGACATCATGGGTCGATCAGTAAAAGAAGTAACTGATACCTTTATAAAAGTCGAAGGAGAATCTGCTAAAGTGGGTCTGGCGGTAAACGGTGAGAAGACCAAGTTGATGGTGTCGACGCGCAATGCGTCCATTGAGCTCGGACCGACTGTGGAAGTTGGTTCCTATAATATTGAGGTAGTAAAAGACTTCGTCTACCTCGGCACCTCCGTCAACACAACAAACGACATCAGTTGTGAAATAAAAAGAAGAATTATATTGGCCAACAGATGCTACTTTGGATTAAGTAAGCAGTTTAAAAACAAAGCCACATCTCGTCAAACAAAAATAACGCTCTACAAAACACTGATACTACCCGTGCTGATGTATGGCTCCGAAGCCTGGGTACTTGCGCAAGCAGACATGGCAGTGCTTGGTGTGTTTGAGAGAAAAATTCTTCGAAAGATCTACGGACCAATCTGCGTTGACGGTGAATATCGACGTCGCATGAACCACGAGCTGTATCTGCTATACAACGACATCAATATTGTTAAACGTATCGAGATGCAGCGATTGCGTTGGCTAGGCCATATCAAAAGAATGAGCGATGATGAACCCACTAAAAAGGCGTATGAATACATGCCACATGGCGGTGCACGCAGAATTGGCAGGCCAAGGAATAGATGGCGCAAACAAGTGGATGATGAGATGACAAGGCGCGGTATTCCAGAGAGCAAAGCAACAAATAGAGAGGAATGGAGATCTCTTCTTAGTTCGGCCTATAGAACAAATGTTCTGTAATGGGCCAGCTAAGTAAGTAAGTAAGTGATGTCAACGTACAAAATTGTTAATTGTTAAGTTAAAACTTATCCGGCTTATCCAAATAAGTTTTAAACATTATTCTCCTTATCTAAATGACGAAAACATATAATCCACGTTATTCGAATAACGTAAACATATTATCCAAGTTATCCAAATAGCGTAAAAATATTATCCAAATATACACCTTATCCAAATTACGTAACCTAGTATCCATGTTATCCAAATAACTTAAAAATATAATCACCTTTATCCAAATAAGGTAAACATATTATCCCAGTTATCCAAATAAATTAAAAATATTATCCACTTTACTCAAGTAAGGTAAAAATATTATCCACGTTATCCTAGTAACGTAAAATATTATCTATAATATCCACATAACGTTAAAATATTATCCACATTATCCATATAACGTAAAACATTATCCATATAACGTAAAACGTTATCCACGTTCGCCAAATAACGTACAAATATTATCTACGTTATACAATAGAGTATCCTCGTAATCCAAATAACGCAGATTTATTATCCACGATATCCAAATAACGTAAAACTATTATACACATTGTAAAATAAGGTAAAACATGTATCCACGTTATCCAAAGTATTCCCACGTTATCTAAATAACTTAAAAATATTATCCACTTTCTCCAAATAACGTAGAAATAGTATCCACTTTCTCCAAATAACGTAGAAATATTATCCACGTTCTCCAAATAATGTACAATTATTATCCACATATTATTCTCGTTATCCAAATAACGTAGAGTATCATCCACGTAAGCCAATGACGTAAAAATATTATTTACGTTATTCAAATCAAGTAGGAGTGTTATCCACGTTATCCAAATAAAGTAAAAATGTTTTCCACGTTATCCAAAGTATTCCCACGTAATCAAAATAACGTAAAAAGTATTCTCACGTAATCCAAATAACGTAAAAATGTTATCCACGTTATCCAAATAAGTTAGAAATATTAACCACGTTATCCAACTAACTTAGATATATTATCCACGTTATCCAGATAACATTGGAATATTATCCACGATATCCAAATGACTTAGAAATATAGTCCACGTTATCCAAATAACGTAAAAATGTTATCCTCGTTATACAATGTATTCCCACGTAATCCAAATAACGTAAAAATGTTATCCGCGGTATCCAAATAACGTAAAAATGTTATTCAAAGTTTCTCCACGTAATCCAAATAAGGTTAAAATATAATCCAGGTTATCCAAATAACGTAAAAGTATTATTCACTTCATCTGAAGTATCTCTACGTTTTCAAAATAACATAAAGCTCTTATCCACATTATCCAAACCAAATAACGTAAAAATAGTATCCACATTATGAGAATAACGTAAAAATGTTATCCGCGTTATCCAACTAACATACAAATGTTATCCACGCAATCCAAATAACGTGAAAATGTTATTCACGTTATCCAAAAAACGTAAAATGATTATCCACGTTATCCAAATAACGCAAAACGTATTATCTTTTTATACAAATAACGTAAAAGTATTATCCATCTTATCCAAATAAAGTTAAAATATTATCCATGTTATCCAAATAACGTCAAATATTATCTACGTTACCCAAATAATGTACCAATATTATCTAAGATGCCCAACAAATTTACAAACATTATCTACGTTATCCAAATAACTTGGAAATATTATCCACATTATCCAAATAACTTTGGAATATTATCCACGTTATCCAAAAAACATAGAAATAACATCCACGTTATCCAAATAACTTTGGAATATTATCCACGTTATCCAAATAACTTTGGAATATTATCCACGTTATCAAAATAACATAGAAATATTGTCCACGTTATACAAATAACTTTGGAATATTATCCCCGTTATCCAAATAACATAGAAATAATATCCACGCTATCCAAATAACTTTGGAATATTATCCACGTTATCCAAATAACTTTGGAATATTATCCACGTTATCCAAATAACTTTGAAATATTATACACGTTATCCAAATAACTTAGAAATATTAACCACGTTATCCAAATAACGTAAAAATATTATCCACGTTATCCAAATAACGTAGGAATATTATCCACGTTATCCAAATAATATTGGAATATTATCCACGTTATCCAAATAACTTTGGAATATTATCCACATTATCCAAATAACTTAGAAATAATATCCACGTAATCCAAATAATTTGGAACTATTATCCACGTTAACCAAATAACTGACATTGAAAGCTTATCCACCTTATCCAAATGGCTTGAGACTATTGTGTAATTCGAATTATTTTAATTGTAATTCGAGAAGTTTATTTGTAATTCGTAACATTTCATTTGTAATTCGAATTATTCCACTTGTAATTCGAATTATTCCATTTATAATTCGAATCATTCCATTTGTAATTCGAATTATTCTAAACCTTTTTCAAATGTAATTGGAATTATTTACATTGTAGTTTGAGAATTCTATTTGTAATTCATAAAATTTCATTTGTAGTTCGATAATTCCATTTTTAATTCGAATTATTCCATTTGTAATTCGAATTATTCCATTTGTAATTCGAATTATTCAATATTTCATGTGTAATTTCAAATAATATAATTCGAATTACAAATGGAATAATTCGAATTCCAAATGGAGTATTTCGAATTACAAGTTAAATAATTCGAATTACAAATAGAATAATTCGAATTACAAATGGAATATTTTGAATTACAAATGGAATAATTCGAATTACAAATGAAATGTTTGAATTACAAATAGAATTCTAGAATTACAATTGAAATGTTACGAATTACAACTATAATGTTTCGAATTACATCTTAAGAAGATGTATCTGTAATTCGAATTATTCCATTTGTAATTCGAATTCTATTTTAAATTTGATTTATTCCATATGTAATTCGAATTATGCCATTTGTAATTCGAATCATTTTATTTGTAATTTCAAAAAAAAAAAAATAATTCGAATTACAAATGGATTAACTCGAATTTCAAATGGAATAATTCGAATTACAAATGGAATAATTCGAATTACAAATCGAATAATTCGAATTTCAAATGGAATAATTCGAATAACAAATGAAACGGTTCCAATTACAAATAGAATAATTCGAATTATAAATAGAATAATTCGAATGACAAATGGAATAATTCGAATTACAACTAAAATTTTTCGAATTACTTTTGAAAAAGGTGTATATAGTGTTTCTTTTAGTTATTTTGACCTTAAAGAGTTGGTAACACTATTCTAGTTTACACTAATTTTTCTTTATTTATTCAACTTTTCATGGGTATTTTATTTTATGAAGAGAAATACAATTATCCAAATAGGAAATTCCCATACAAAACCAACATCAAATCCAACAACAACAACAAAATGTGGTTCCTCTTCCATGCTGTGTCGTTGTAACCACCATCCTCCCCTGACTTCCGAAAGCCAACGATAAGACAAGTGTGTTGTTGTGATAGTTGTTGGACGGACTATGTATTGGAGTGTATTTCTCTGACATTCTCTCATTTTCTCTTTATCTCATGAATTCGTAGCACATTTACACTCAGTCTTTGTGGGTTCTGTTAGCTACTCTTGGGGTTAAACAAAAAAAAAGTATCTTACGGATTGAGTCGTTTTCAACAGAGCCATTTGGTTTGACTCAATTCACCATGGTTTGCGGTTGAGCGTTTTATATAAAAACAAAATTTATGACGATGACGCATTCAGTCTAAACAAGTCTGTACAAGAGTAAACGCAAAGCAAATTTTTCAAATATTTTCAATCAAAAAAAGAAGAAAAATAACAACACAATTTTTCGCTCGCAAAAATTAGAAAAAGAAGAAGAAGAAAAAAACATTAAATAAAAACGTACGGAATACAAAGTGTTTTAGTTTACGTAAACTCGGAAAGCAAATAAGAAAATCAAAATACTCAATTGGAATAAAATTTTAAAAGAAAAAAAAACTCAATTTTATAAAATAACAAATTTGTTTTGGAGAAAATAAGTTGAAGAAAATACCGGAAAATTACATTTATTTTAAATAAAAGTGTGAATACAAAGAAAAACAAGTGTCTACTTGCCACCCAACATTGGCTTGGGGGGATTGGATAATTTACGTCAATAATTTTTGTTCGCTGTGACCGTGTATTCGTGACACTTAAACTAATTTGTTTATATTTTTTCGTATGTGCTCTCTATATACAACAACAAAAAATACAATAATAAATAAAATAATTGATTAGTTTTGTTAGTGTGACGTGTGTGCTACCGCGTCTGTCCGTGTGTGTTTCACAATTTAACGCCAAATTATGCATTTGTTTAACTATTTCGTTTGGTTGGTGTAGTATTTCTCGTGAAATTTGCATTGAATCATCACTTTATTTAACAATTTCATCGTCGTCGGTAGCAGCTTGCTCTCAGCCAGCCAGTTTGTCGCATTATGAATGATTTTTTGCATTATTTTATTTTGTTCGTTGTGTGAAAAAGAGATAATCAAAAACCAAAAAAAGCAACAATCCAAAGATTACAATTGAATAAAAACAACAATAAATAATAGAAAAAAGCAAACCCTAGACAATCAACTAATTTAGTTTCCTCGCATCATTTTACATCACCGTTCTTCGTTGAGCCGCCTCCGTCTAACCATTTCAAAATGACACTGGATAATTATAATATATTCGGCGACGAATATCTCAGTCTGCCATTTAACATGCCCCTATCACCATTACCAAAAGTAAGTAAGAAATGTTTGTTTGTTTATGGTTTAATTTTGGCATATTTGTTTTTTACCTGCTGGCTGGCTGGCTAACTGGCGTGTTATCGAACCACCAACCAACCAGCCAACCAACCACTAATGGAATTTTAAGTGGAATTTCTAGAAAAACAAAAAAAAAACTGTTTTGTTTTTTGCTTGCAAATATTTTATCAAGCGTAACAAATAGGGCATGTGGTCTTAAGGTGAAATCAAATGGCTTAAAAAATGTGCCTTACTTTAAATGTTCAATATTTTTGCCAACTGCGTCGTAAAGTTAATGGAGCAAAGTAGTTTTAGGGTGGGCGGATTCCGACGATGAACCCATGGCCTTAACGTTAATTTAGGTCATTTCAATCCAGGTTTTTAGTCTACTACAAAACCAAGTCTTTTGGACAAAAATTGCATTTATTATTTGACAGACATCAAATTCAATGGACTATGAAAATTACGCGTTAATTAAAACAAGTTTGATGTAAATGCGTCTTAAATCATCATCTTGATAATCTTATACGGGATTCCTACTGTATCTTCTACTACTTTTGTATCTCTTCATAATCGTGGCTTAATATGACAAAAATGGGGTCTAATGAAAAATAAATTTAGAACCGTATAGATGAGAGGGTGATATCTCCATTATAGGGTACATTTTGGAGGAGGTGTGTGTGTGTTTCTTAATTACGGAATTCATACTGTCTCACACTAAAAGACACCATGATAGGGTTTTCTGTTATAAATCTATATATAATCCATATATTTAATTTCCTACAGCATTATTTAGAATCAAAGTCTTAGCTTCACAAAATGCATCTTGTCCTTAATATAGGCCTAAGAAATGTTTCTAAAATTCCGCAAGGCGAGAATTATACCGTTATAATCAGGACCACAAGTATTATAAATTTAAAAAAAATCAACATAATCCGACAAGTAAATTTAAACTGCAGTTGCACGAACATTTTTGAAATTTTGTGGCTTAGGCACCCGAAAGATGGGCCTAATATTACCAACCTTAGAACTTAATACATGTTTGGAACAAAAATAACCATGCGCAACGTTTGGACCATGGACCAATTCGAGAGATACGAGGGGTACTAAAAAACCTTCTGGCCTAGGCAACTCGCAGTGTCGCCAGGTGTCATATGAAAGTTTGTCAGTTTTTAGCCTAAGCGTACTCATGTGAGTTTGACATATGACCAATTGTTGGGTTGTTTACAGTAGAGTTGGGCAATATAGTTCCTGGAGCGGATCGATCTTTCTAGTTCCTTTTGCCAAAAGGAACTAGTTCCTTAATATAGTTCCATAGTTCCAAATAGTTCCGAGAGCGATATAGTTCAATGCATCTTTCTCGTTCCATGTTCTTTTTATTTCCTTCATTCCAAATAGTTCCGGGACCGTTATAGTTCAATGCATCTTTCTCGTTCCTCGTTCTTTTTATTTCCTTAATTCCAAATAGTTCCGAGAATGAAGTAGTTTAACGCATCTTTCTCTTTCTTTTTGTTTTCATTTTTTGGTGGATGAATTGACACAAAAATAAATAAATTGCAGCAATGTAACGAGGATGTAATTTACATTTATTTAACAATGTGGCCGCATCTGAATGATGAAGGAACCAAACGTGAAAGATCGAAGAAAGAAAATGAATTATATAAATGAAAGGAATTATATGCACGGCTGGAACTATATGAACTAAAGGAACTATATAAATGAAAGAGCCGGATATAGTTCCAATAGTTCCTTGTCCGGAATAGTTCCTTGGAACTAGTTCGTTCCGGAACTACACAACTCTAGTTTACAGTGACTTGAAAAAATTACTTTGCGAAAAAATGGAATTTACTTGTGAACATTTTCGTCCGAAATTTTTTCACAACTTTCGACGGCAAGAGTGCATTGATCAAACTAAATCTTTGTATGGCGATAAAGGACCATCCTATAGGACTATGAAGAACTGGTTCAATAAATTCAATCGTGGCGGACACTCGCTAAATAATGAAGGTCGTGAAGGGCGTCCAAAAACGGCCGTTGTGCCAGAAAAAAATTAAGCCGTGCGTGAACGGATAATCCAAGATCGCCGTGTTATATACCGTGAGATAGAGACATACTTGGGCATTAATTCCACAAAATAACATTCGACAGCATGAACACCTGGCCGCAAAAATGAATTTTCTCGCTAGATTCAGCAAAATTGGCAAATCGCTCAAAAAAAGGCCCTCGTGGATTAGTGTAAAGACATTGTGCATAAAAACAATCGCGGTGCTTCAAAAGGCATTTATAAGATCATCACAGATGAGGAATCTTGGATATATGCTTAGAAGCCCGAAACAAAACAGGAATCGACCGTTTGGGTCTTCGAAAGCAAGCCAAATCCAACCAGAGTTGTTCATGGAAATAGACCTTCGAAGCAAATTTTCGCCTGTTTCTTCAGCAATACTGACCTTGTGGCGACTCTACGGCTTGAGAAATGTAGGACGGTTAATTCTAAGCATTACACTACAATTTGTTTGCCAGAAGCCTCCTGAGAAATTCGAAAAACGAACAAGAGAAGACGAAACGTTCTGCATCATGACCATGCGAGCTCTCACACATCGATTCAAACCAGCGCCTGTTCGACCGGGCAAAACGTGGAATTGATGGGTCATACGAAGCAAATGTTCGCCTGTTCCTTCGGCAATACTGACCGTGTGGCGACTCTACGGCTTGAGAAATGTAGGATGGTTAATTCCGAGCATTACACTACAATTTGTTTGCCTGAAGCCTCCTAAGAAATTCGAAACAGGAACAAGAGAAGACGAAACGTTCGGCATCATAACAATGCGAGCTCTCACACATCGATTCAAACCAGCGACTGTTTGACCGGGCAAAACGTGGAATTGATGGGTCATACGCCGTACAGCCCCGACTGGGGATCCAATGACTTCATTTGATTCCAGCAAATCAAGAAAAAAGGCGTGGTCAACGATTTTCGTCGCCAGATGTTGTAAAAGCGTTCAAAAACCATGTTTTGGAGGTGTCTCAAAAAAAACTTTCAAACTTTCCAAAAAAAAAAAAAAAATGTGAAATGACACCTGGCGACACTGCGAGTTGCCCAGAAGGTTTTTTAGTACCCCTCGTATCGTGCTCAACATTGATTTTATTCGGTGGTCCTAGGGTTTTTTGAGTTTCTAAATCTATATCTAAGGAAGTATGAATTTGTCCAATCAGATCCTTCTAATCAGGAGCACAATGACTGACTTCAGTAAATATTTCAAAACGATACTCAAAGAGGCCTTCTTAAACTGCATTCAATCGAAAATTTTGATTTAAGTTTAGAATAACACTGTGTGACACGAAAAATCCGAGAAAAAATTATAATGGAAATTTGACCTTGTCGATTTTGATCTTGAAGATGTGGTTTAATGGAGAAGAGTTACAACATTTCTTCCACAAAAAACCCCACATTTCTAGCGGTTGAGAAGATATGTGCCTGACACAATAATCCCTTTTGATATCAAAGCGTCAGGTCTTTGGGAGCCCATATCCGCGAAAGTTGAAGTGATAGGGAAAAACGCCAGGACACTTCTTCT
Organism: Musca autumnalis; assembly: GCF_047663935.1. NCBI lineage: Eukaryota > Metazoa > Arthropoda > Insecta > Diptera > Muscidae > Musca > Musca autumnalis. The sequence goes on from NW_027411644.1 coordinate 254,581,990, forward strand.
TATTTCTATCACGCTGTGGTGTCAGAATATGGTTAATAAACCATGACTCAAAAATGGCAGATAGTGTAATTTTCCCCAAACATCCCATAAGGGACATAAGCTCAATGAAAAGAAAACAAATCGTAGACTGTCCATTTTTCAACTGGCGCCCAACTTGGGGATCCAAAAAAAAAAAAATATTAGAGACATATTGCACATTAACATATCTGTGTTGATGACACAATTTTGTTTATTTTCTATCGTATCAAAAGTCCTATTTTTAAGGTTGTATTATCTCAAATTGGTCATTTGTCCACTGGCGCCCAACGTGCGGATTCCAAAAACAGCATTAGGGACAAAATGCGGAACAGACTACAAGAAGGACATGCTTTATGCTAATTAAATGATAAGTCATAATAAACGCCGTACTTATTCCAGACCTCTTTTTATTTTGCAGCGTAAAGGTTTCGAAAAATACTCCAATTCCAATTTGCACTGCCTTGAGCTGCAGCTCTGCTGTGTGGGCTACATATTTAGTTTTGTTATTGTATTCTTATCTGTACCCACCCAGTTTTTCCTTCTTCTACTTTTGCTTAGTGTCATACTAGACGATTTTGCTTCTAGAAGCTCGATTTCGTAATCAGATATAGCATGAACTTCGACTTTTTTCTTTTTTATTTTTATTATGGAGTTCACAATACGCTGCTTATAAAACCTTAAATATATCCTATACATGCTGCTCCAAATGGAATTTCTTTTTTTTCCTTTTTATTTTATTAAATGTGTCGCCCAATGTGGATTTCACAATAGGCTGCTTATAACACCTTTAATATTTCCTATACATGCTGCTCCAAATGGGATTCCCTTGTCCACAAACTCTCAGACTTTTTTTTTTCAATTTCCTAAACGGATATCTGGTATTCTAGCCACATGACATGGAGATTTAATTTCTTGGACTTTTTTTGTTCAACTGTTATTAAATGTGGCGCCCAATGTAGAGCTCTCGATAGGCTCAAATCTCCAATATTTCCTATTCACGCCACTCTTAATTTGTTTATCCAAACATGTACTAGAAGTGGTTTAAAAATCTCATTTTTATACCCTACACCACTATGTGGTAAGGGGTATTATGTGTTAGTGCATTTGTATGTAACATACAAAAGGAAGCGAGATAGACCCATAGTTCCTTCTAGGGATATACATAGAATCACTTTCTGAGTCGATTTATGCATGTCCGTCCGTCCGTCCGTTCGCAACATACAGGTCGCATTTGTTGACCGATTTAGGTGAAAATTGGGGAATACCATTTTTTTAGCCGTCGGAAGATCAAGTTCGAAGATGGGCTATATCGGTCCAAGTTTTGGTATAGCCCCCATATATATTTTCGGCCGATTTCACGTATTTTCTGTACCAAACACGCTATATATTTCCGATTTCGATGAAATTTGGAATGTGTGACTGAATTCAGTCTAGAAATAAATGTGCCAAATTATATCGAAATCGGTTCAGATTTGGATATAGCACCCATATATATTTTCGGCCGATTTCGCGTATTTGCTGCTCCAAACACGCTATATAAGTCGGATTTCAATGATATTTGGAATGTGTGACTGAATTCGGTCTGGAAATAAATGTGCCAAATTATATCAAAATCGGTTTAGATCTGGATATAGCTCCGATTTATATTTTACATATTCACAGTGGTGTAGGGTATCATATAGTCGGCCCCGCCCGACTTTGATCCTTTCCTTACTGGTTTTTTTTGTAAATGTGGCGCCCAAATGTTCTCAAAAAGTTTATAACGTGACACTCCATGAGTTTCTCCTAAAAGACATAACATTCAAATCCTTGAACTGTTCTCAACGTCTTACTTTTAAATGTGGCGCCCAACGTGGTTTGACAAAATATCAAAGTATTTAAATGAATAAGTACGTCAACTCCAACTACTTGGAAAAGGATGTTCGTTTGGAAAAAAAATACGATATGCAAAGTTTCGACCTAACCCGATACAGAAGTCGAAGGCTATCGTTGTGATCAGTTGTTATTGTTGAAGCCCCATCAAAGGATTTCAGAACCCTGGTCCGTTACCTGAGGAAGTATGGACTTGTCACCGAAAAAATAGTACTGTCGTAATAGTGATCGGACAACCTGTTGCAAAAAAATGTCAAAACGATCCCAAACATGCTCTGGCACTGTAATCCAGCGAACTGTAGCGCGGGCGGAGAACATGAAGTTCATGTTCTAATCTGGTTTATGTCTTGACTTAATATTACGATTTGCTTAGTTATCCTTCTGAAGCTATCGTGCTCACAATTTTAGCGAAAAAAAATATAAAGATTTTTGTGCGGGAGGTCCGATTCAAAGTTTGAAGCACCAAATCTATTCATCCTTTCGAACGAAATCGACACCAAATTGTCTGAAACTGATTTTGTCCAAACATAATTGGGTTCCAAAACCATTATTTCAATGAGGCATATTTTTGTTCCTATCAAAGTGTTTATGCCTTCTATAGCCTAAAGATATAAAAGCGGTGGGGCGTAGAACCAACCTTTCCTTTAGATTGAGCTGTTTAACATATTGCTTACATGAACATGTTCTCAGACCTATAAAATTGAAATTTTAAAACTTAAAACGAGTTATTGGGAGAGAATGTTATAAAAATAGCATATGGCGTTTCGCCACCTACTGGAGACAACACTTCCTTCCCGAAAAGGACATGGGGGACTCCTCCCGCCCCGATTTTTATTAGCTAAACGGTGTGTCTTAAGACATCACTTACTGACAATTTTTACATTACTGTCTCTTAAAAATGTGAGAAGGTTGAATCTCCCAGTAACAGCTACAATTGCAAACATAATTAAATGTTTTTGTCTATAAAATTCTATTCCATTTTTCCTTCCATTTTTTATTGTTCACAATTTATGTCCACTAAAATTTCCTTACTCCGCAGCACTTCATATTTTTTGTTTTGAATATCTATGAAATTATGGCCATATTTATTTCTATCTTCAATTTTGTGGCCAAAAAAGGCAAACTATTTTAAGCAAATATTTACGCACACACAAAACAATACATGCGTGTGTGTTGGAATTTTATCACAAGATCTCATAAAAAAATCTATGGAGGACGGCACGAGCAGATGATTGTGGTTGTTTTGGTTTCATTGGTTTCTTGGCAAAAAAAAAAAAAAAATAGAAAAATATCTTGAAAAAAATTCCCGACTTTATAGTCAGTCGTCTTTGTCTTATCTTGTGACGTGACGTATTTTCGAGAACAACAAAACTACAAACTAAGGAGAAAAAAACAGATAAAAAATATAAATATAAAAATACTGTCACATTTGCAATACAAAGGAATTCATTGTACTTCACGTACTATTATTTTTTATTTTCTATTTTCAGTTAAAATTTCTTACAGTAGCTTAACATGGATACAATAAAATATTCTCTAACAAAGGAACCATACAGCAAACCATAAAATTATATATTTCTAAAAATAATAATTCTGAACAATTTTCCTTAAATGTAATTTGTAAGTGTTTTTTTCCTCTTTTTATCATTTACCACCCCACACCACCCGTATTATTTTTTTTTTTTAAAGTCAAAAACATAAAATTCCCCCTTTTTTTGAGATAAAATTTGCAGTTCCTTAACAATTTCCTTTGTTATTGACTGCAAATGGTTTCCACTCAAAAAAAAAAAAAAAAAACAAATATTCAAAGTCGTTGTTGTAGTAAACAACTACACATTCCGAACCACAACTTATCACAATTATCGTAAAGTATTTGAATTTTTTTTTGAAGTTACAGCCCCCTCAAATGGCTTTGCTCGCCAACTATGCTGCGCATTTTTTTTTTCAAGTATTTCTTGAGCACCACTCTTTTTCTCAATGATTTGTTGTGTCTGCAGGGATTAGTTAATGGAGTTTTGTGGGTTTTTTTCTTTAAAATAATAATCAAGTCATATTTGATTAATGATGTGGGTGATGTGAAAACGAAAATTTAAAGAAAATAGAGATTTTTAGGGGTTTTTAAATAATTTTAACCAAATAACGAATCCGCATTTATTGTAGAACTGCCTTTAACAACTCGAGTGTATTTGGAAAGCTTAAATATTTACTATACACGCCTACTCCTAATGAGATTTCCTTGTCCATACATATTCTCGGAGTGTTTTTAAAATCGATTTTTTTGTAAATCTGGCGCCCAACCTTTGGGTCTCTTGGGTCTTGTATTTTGCTGACATGACATTTCGTCGGTGTTTTTGAGATATTGGTGGTTTCTAGGGGTTTCGCGTAAGCTTTTTCAGAATTTCCGATCGGCATTTTCCTATCTGCTCTAGTTTCCAAGATATCTACTCGTACTTTCGACTTTAATGTTCCAACAGATACTCCTCTAAATTGCAAATATTTTCTATGTAACATATAATATTATAAATAATTCAAGTCAAAAATATAAATTTTTTCTTCAGTCGTCTCCACGCAGTTGTGACGCAAACATTAAAATGCGATTATCTCAAAACGGGGAAATGCCATATGGAACACTTAAGCATGACGCCGACGATTTGTGTTCGCGAAAAATAGTTTGTGGGTTTTTTGGTTGGACTCCTTATAAAGTCTCAACTGTTTTTGATGTGGCGCCCAATAGACAGCTTATAAAAGCTGAACTATTTCCTATACACGCTGTGCTCCCATCCCAATGAGATATTCTTGTCTATACATAGATAGTCTCGGAGTGGTTTTAAAATCGCATCTTTTTGTAAATGCAGCGACCAAGTTTGGGTCACTTAAAAGCGTAAAAAATAAACAAATGTTCTAAAAAAATGTTTATAAGTAAGATGACAGATGCTTCTAAAAAATGTACCTTTCAAGTCCTTGAATTGGTTTTAACATATTACTTTACAAATGGCGCCCAACATGGTTTGACAAAAGATTATCAAGCGAAAATTTGTTTTTTCAGTTTTTCTCTACAAACTAGTTTTTTCTATAATCTCTGTTTTCTATAAAAATTCTCGATTATTTTAAGAAAAGTCTCTTTTTTTATAAAAATTTCATATTTTTCTATAAAAAAAATTCTCTGATTTTTCTTTAAAAAAACTATCATAGTTTTATAAAAAAATCTAATATTTTATAATTCTTTTTTCCTAAATTATTGTTTAATATTCTATGATTTTTTTATAAAAAAAAATTCGCAGAAATTTTCTGTAAAATATTCAAAAAAAAAAAAATTAAAAATTATGAATAATAATATTTTTTTTCAGTTTTTTTTCTACAAACAATTTTTCTATATTCTCTTTTTTCTATAAAAATTCTCGATTCTTTCAAGAAAATTCTCATTTTTTTATAAAAATGTCAAGTATTTGAACTGGTTTTAACATATTACTTTACATGTGGCGCCCAACGTGGTTTGGCAAAAGATTATGAATTTTTTTCAGTTTTTTCTACAAACAATTTTTTCTATAATCTCTTTTTTCTATAAAAATTCTCGATTATTTTAAGAAAAGTCTATTTTTTATAAAAATTTCATATTTTTTCTATAAAAAAAATTCTCTGATTTTTCTATAAAAAAAACTATGATAGTTTTATAAAAAAATTCTAATATTTTATAAATGTTTTTCCTAAATTATTGTTTAATATACCATTAATTTTAAAAAAAAAAAATCGCAGAAATTTTCTGAAAATATTCAAAAAAAATTGAAAATTATGAGGTGAAAATATTTTTTTTTCAGTTTTTTTCTACAAACAATTTTTTCTATAAAAATTCTCGATTCTTTTAAGAAAATTCTCATTTTTTTATAAAAATGTCAAGTCCTTTCAAGTCCTTGAACTGGTTTTAATACAGTACTTTACAAGTGGCGCCCAACGTGGTTCGGCAAACCACTATGAAGTGAAAATTAATTTTTTTCAGTTTTTTCTACAAGCAATTTTTTCTATAATCTCTTTTTTTTCTATAAAAATTCTCGATTATTTAAAAAAAAGTCTCTTTTTTTTATAAAAATTTCATATTTTTCTATAAAAAAAAAAACTTTGATTTTTTTATAAAAAAAACTATGATAGTTTTATAAAAGAATTCTAATATTTTATAAATTTTTTTCCTAAATTATTGTTTAATATTCTATGATTTTTTTATAAAAAAAAATTCGAAGAAATTTTCTGTAAAATATTAAAAAAAAAAAATTAAATATTATGAAGTGAAAATATTTTTTTTTTCAGTTTTTTTTCTACAAACAACTTTTTCTATAATCTCTTTTTCTATAAAAATTCTCGATTATTTTAAGAAAATTCTCATTTTTTTATAAAGATGTCAAGTCCTTTCAAGTCCTTGAACTTGTTTTAACATATTACTTTACAAGTGGCGCCCAACGTAGTTTGACAAAAGATTATGAAGTGAAATTTATTTTTTTCAGTTTTTCTGCAAACAATTTTTTCTATAAAAAATCTCTTTTTTTCTATAAAAATTCTCGATTACTTTAAGAAAAGTCTCTTTTTTATAAAAATTTCATATTTTTCTATAAAAAAAATTCTCTGATTTTTCTATAAAAAAACTATGATAGTTTTATAAAAAAAAATTCTAATATTTTATAAATTTTTTTTCTAAATTATTGTTTAATATTCTATGATTTTTTTTATAAAAAAAATGCGCAGAAATTTTCTGTAAAATATTAAAAAAAATTAAAAATTATGAAGTGAAAATATTTTTTTTTGCAGTTTTTTTCTACAAACAATTTTTTCTATATTCTCTTTTTTCTATAAAAATTCTCGATTCTTTCAAGAAAATTCTTATTTTTTATAAAAATGTCAAGTATTTGAACTGGTTTTAACACAGTACTTTACAAGTGGCGCCCAACGTGGTTTGGCAAAAGATTATGAAGTGAAAACAATTTTTTTCAGTTTTCTGAATTTTTGTTAAATATTTTATAATTTTTTTATAAAAAAAATTCGCAGAAATTTTCTGTAAAATATTCGGAAAACTCCCATTTTTCAAAAAAAAAAAAATAATAATAATTTTGTTATTGAATTTTCATTTTCCACATATTTTTTACGAAATTCTCTGATTTTATTTTATAAAAATTTCTGAGGTATTTTTATAAAAGTTCTAAATTTTTTTGCTAATTTCTTTTTCTTTAAAAAAAATAAGAAATAATTTTCCAAATAATAGATTAAAAAATTTACCTTTCCAGTCCTTGAACTGGTTTTAACATATTACTTTAAAAGTGGCGCCCAACGTGGTTTGACAAAAAAAGTATGAAATTTAATTTTTAGGAATGTAACGTCTAATTTTATTGGTGGCGCCCAATGTGGGGTTACCAACATTTTTACAATACATATTTAAATATTGTTATATTTGGTAAATATATATTGTTTGAATTCTCAAAATGTTGTTAAAATCTAACTTAAAAAGTGGCGCCCAACGTTGTGTGACGAAAAATCATAAAATATTTGAGTTTTGAATATTTACACCCAATTTAATTTGGTTTTTTTTTTAATTTAATTGCTAATATGTTTGATATAATTTTAACGTGTAATTTAAAAAATGTTACACTAATTTTAAGAGTGGCGCCCAACGTAGGATTATCAAAAATCAAAAAATATTAAGGTTTTGTTATACATACTTGGTAAAATATAACCGTGTCAGTTTATAATCAACAATTAAAGAAATTCTAATTTAAAAGAAGCATCCTCAACCCACGTTGGGCGCTAATTTTAAATTACAAATTACTTTAAAAATTCATTATAAACTTCCACGGGTATATTTTACCAAGTATGTGTAACAAAACCTTAATATTTTTTGATTTTTGATCATTCTAGATTGGGCGCCACTTTTAAAATATTTCAATTCAAATATAATTGGTTTCGAACAAGTGCACTAAATTTAATTGGTGTGTTCAAAACTGTCAAATTCGTGTCATTTTAAGAAACAGTCCTAATTTTTAAATTGGCGCCCAACGTGGGTTGACCAACAATCACACAATTTTTAGGTTTTGATATACTTGGAAAAGTCATACCATTCTAATTTAAAATGTGGCGCCCAACACGGGTTATCGAAAATCATAAAACATTAACATCTGCCTTTTGGCAGTTATCCAAATAGTTTTTATACTTTTTGGACCCCAAGTATGTTTGGACGAAATTTGTTTCAAACGATTTGGAGTCGATTTAGCTCCTGTCCGTCCGTTTGTCTCTCTCGCTGAAGTGTGCGTTAACTCTCGAACGGATGAATCAATTCGGTCCAAAATTTATTTCTCGAAATATTTCTTCTAGACATGGATTATGAAGTATATCTGTCTACCCCTTTATGTACCTCACACACAAAAATTCAAAAAAGGTTATCCTCGCAGCCCAATTTGCAACGGTACACTTTTAAATTTGAACGATTTGTAAACGTTTTAGAGGCGTAAGCTTTTCCATGATAAAATGTCAAATAGTACTAAACAAAAATACCATGATCTGTCAAAAAAGGCTATTGAAAAAATATGAGCAATATATTTTTTTTTTCTAATTTTGATTGTATGTGTATTTTATATATGTATGTACAATAAATTTATTATTTTTTATTTTTTAAAGTACAATCTTAAAAGTGGGTTACACAATATCATCAAATATTTTATTCTGTGAATCAGTTTTTATATTTTATTTTTACTTCCTAAAATTGAGATGAAATCCACAATTTTTTTATAACAAAAATTGTTTCCCCAATGGTTGTGATTGAAACAAATGCACCATTTACATAGGTCCAATATTTCGGGCATAATTCTATCGATTATTAAACATATATTTTTAACTTTTTTTGAAAATATTGTATTTTATTTTCAAATTATATGTAACAATATTAATTTATATATTTTTCTTTGCTTTCATTTTAGGTAAGTTCCATGTTTCGCAACATAATTGAATGTTTGAAAGTGGTATTGTAAGTTATAATTATATATTATTATGTACATATGTACATATACATATGTATGTAAGTAAGTATTCTTAAGCCAGCACATGTGCCTTATAATTCCACACATTAGTTGCCATGTTAAATATCATGGAACATCCCAAAGAAATTCCAAAGAACCTTGAGGACTATTAAATAGTAAAGAGGAGTATGATGGGCAACTATGTGCCAACCTAGCAACAACCGGCGATATCAAGACAATCTCTGGCCAAGAGCAGTACAAAAAAAGAAACTCAAAACTATAATAAAAAAGAATCCCACACACACCCAGCCAGCACTTCAAAAAGACAATTTTTTCAAGACTTATTTATTTATCTTTACTTTGCTTGCTGTTCATATCATTTTTGTGGTGTTGTGCTGCTTCTCTCCTCCAGCTTTATCAGAAAAAACCCATACCATAAAATATATTTAAAAACCTACATACACTTCCCAAATATCAGCTGGAAAGGGGCGAACACAAATTAAAAATAAAAACGACAACTTCAATTTATGCAAAGAAAACAAAACCAACAAAAAACCAAAAGCGTCAAAAAAGTACTTAAGATACTTGGTTTGTTTTTTTTTTTTTAATTTTGGCAAAGTACTTTCAAGCCTTATAAGGGTTAAAAGGCAGTTAAATTGCAGTAGAGAAAAAACGGAATGTCCACAATAAAATAAATAAAATTAACATTTTTTTGTTGTACGAAAGAAAGTTACTTCGCCTGGCGTGTTCGGCTTTACTCCCCTGAGCCAAAACCAAGTGGGGAAGTTGGTGGGTGTTTTTAAGGAACATTTGTGTAGGTTTCAGTGTTTTTTTATCTGCATGTGTGCTTATTTTTTTGGGTAATTTCGTGTACTTAAAACTGAAGGCGTTTTATGAAAAATGAGGTCACATTCAAAATGAACTGCAAAAACACTATGGTGTTAAATAACTTTTTTGTTTTTTTGCTTTTTTGGTAAGGTAATTGAGTGAGCTTTACAACCAGCTCCTTTATAAGTAATTTGAGATCGAATAAATATTTTATAAGTTTCTAAAATTTATTCATTTCAATATTGGTAGGCTCTATCACTGGAAGTATGACTGTTTCTACAGAATATATGTTTGTACAGTCCATCCATGGATTATAAGAATTCCAAGATTTAGTCTAAATCTCTCATAAATTGACGGCGTAATATATTCTTCTGGGCATTCTACATTTCTAAGAAAAATTTTTGACTTTATAAAAATTCTACGATTTTTTTTTCTATAAAATAATGTCAGATTTTTTCATAAATATTTTTTTTCTGAAAAATTCTCAGTTAGCTTCTAAGAAAATTTATCAACTTAAAAAAATTCTCATATTTTTCTATAAACATTTTGGAGATATTTTCTTAATTTAAATTTTTTCTTAAATAAATAGAACAAAATTTTAAAATTTAATACTGTTTCTAAGCAAAATTCTCACATTTTTTCGAATATAATTTCACAATTCTAAGAAAAAAATTCGAATTTTTTTCTCTAACCGATGCATCGCGATGAAAAGAAAATTTCAGATTTTTTTTTATAAAAAAATTATTTTTTTTCTGTAAAAATATTTCAATACAATACAAACTCCTTAGGTCATGATAGCTCAATTAATTCAATTAAATAATATTCTCAGTTTAGTTTTAAGCAAAATTCTAAACTTTTTCTATAAAAGTTTTCATATTTTTCTATAAAAAAAATCGGAGGTTTATTAAAAAAAATTTCTGATTTTTTTATAAAAATTTCTCAGGTATTTCTATAAAAATTTCTGTGATTTTTGTTTAATTTAATTTTGTCTAAAAAAATAGAAAAAATCAAAATTTTATATATAAAAAATCATATATTTTCTAAGAAAAATTTTATATTTTGTTTCGATTAATTTTTTTTTATAAAAAATGTCCGATTTTTCTACAAAAAATTTCAAAATTTGTTCTGAAAAATGTGTCGTTTTCTATTCTCAGCTTTCTTCTATGAAAAAACTTCTCAGATTTTTTCTATAAAAATGCTATGATTTTTTATAAAAATTTCTAATATCTTTCTTAAAACAATGTTAGAAAAAAATTAAAAATTTGAGTTTTGAAAAATTAATTTTTTTGTAAAAAATTCTCAGATTCTACTACAAAAATTCCACATTTTTTCTATGAAAATCTCTTTTTTCTATAAAAATTCTCAGATTGTTTTCTATAAAAAGATCGGAGATTTTTCTAAACTATTTTCTGATTTTTTATAAAAATTTCTCAGGTATTTCTATAAAAATTCTTCGATTATTTTCTTAATTTAATTTTTTTTAGAAAAAATTGGAAAAAAATCAAAATTTTATATATAAAAAATGCATATATTTTCTAAGAAAAATCTATATTTTGTTTCGATTAAATTTTTTTAAATAAAATTTCAGATCTTTCTACAAAAAATTTCAAATTTTTTTCTAAAAAATGTGTCTTTTTTCTCTTCTCAGCTTTCTTCTATGAATGACTTTTTCTATAAAAATTCTCCGATTATTTTCTTAATTTATTTTTTTTCTAAAAAAATTAGAAAAAAATATCAAAATTTTGTTTATATATAAAATTTTGATATTTTTTCTATTTTGTCTAAGAAGAATTCTATTTCTATAAAATTTTTTTTTATAAAAAATTTCAGATTTTTCTACAAAAATTTCAAAATTTGTTCTAAAAAATGTGTCTTTTTTATAAAAATTTCTCAAGTAGGAAATTCTGAGATTATTTCTATAAAAAAGTCTCATATTTTTCTTAAAACAATGTTAGAAAAAAATTAAAAATTGAAAATTTTAGTTTTGAAAAATTACTTTTTTTATAAAAATTCTCAGATTCTACTACAAAAATTCCACATTTCTTCTATGAAAATCTCTTTTTTCTTAAAAATTTTCATATTTTTCTATAAAAAATTCGGAGATTTTTTCTAAAAAATTTTCTGATTTTTTTATAAAAATTTCTCAGGTATTTCTATAAAATTTTCTGAGATATTTTTATTCATTTAATTTTTCATGAAAAAAATAGAAAAAAATCAAAATTTTGTATATAAAAAAAATCATATTTTTTCTAAGAAAAATTCTATATTTTTTTATAAATATTTTTATAAAAAATTTCAGATTTCTCCACAAAAATTTTGTCTAAAAAATGGGTCTTTTTTCTATTCTCAGCTTTCCTCTATGAAAAATTCTCAGATTTTTACTATAAAAATGTATGATTTTTTATACAAATTTCTCAAGTATTTCTATAGAAAATTCTCAGATTTTTTCTATTAAACAGTTCATTTTTTTCTTAAAACAATGTTAGAAAAAAAATAAAAATTTAAAAATTTTATTTTTTAAAAATTAATTTTTTATAAAAACTTCTCAGATTTTCCTACAAAAATTCCACATTTTTTTTTCTATGAAAATCTCTTTTTTCTATAAAAAATTCTCAGATTGTTTCTAAGAAAAAATCGTATTTTTGATAATATATTAAAAATTATCTGATTTTTTATAAAAAAACGCTTTGACTTTTTATAAAAAATTCTAATACTTTACACATTTTTTGTAATTTTTTATGATTTTACAAATCTAAGGTTTACATTATTTTATTATCTTCCAGATTTTTTTGTACAAATTCTCTATTTTTTTAATAAAAATTTCTCGGGTATTTCTATAAAAAATATCTGAGATTTTGTTTATAAAAATGACTTAAATTTTTTTCTTAAAAAATGTTTAGAAAAAAAATCAAAATGTTTGATATACAAAAATTTCATATTGTTTCTAGGAACAATTCTCATTTTTTTATTAAAAATTTCAATTGTTTCTGTAAAAAAATTCTATAAAAATTCTAAAACAATGTTCATATATTTTTTTACAAAAATTTTCATATTTTTTCTACAAAAAAAATTCTTTAAAAATTCCGAGACTTTTCCATAAAAAATCCATATTGTTTCTAAGAAAATTTCAAATTTTTTTTATAAAAATTCTCAAAAAATTAAAAACAAAAATTTATATTTTTTTCTATATTCTATAATTCTAATAATTTATAAATTTTTTTTCTAATTTTTTGTGATTCAAACAATTTAAGGTTTACATTATTTTATTATTTTCCAAATTTTTTGTACAAAATTTTATAATTTTTTAATAAAAATTTCTCTGTTATTTCATAAAAAATATCTGATATTTTGGTTATAAAAATGACTTAAAAAATGTTTAGAAAAAAATCAAAATTTTTGATATAAAAAAATGTCATATTGTTTCTATGTTTCAAAGAACAATTCTCAACATTTTCTATTACAATTTTCAAATTTTTTTCTATAAAAAATTTTCAAAAAATTAAAAATTTTTTTCTATAAAAAATTTTCAGATTGTTTCTAAGAAAAATTCCCAAATTGTTTATAAAAACAATCGTTGATATTTTTTATTAAAACGATTTTTTTATAAAATATTTTTTTCTATTTTTTATTAAACTTCTATAATTTTTTTATAAAAAATCTCAGGTATTCCTATAAATCATTCTTAAAAACTCTCAATTAAAAAAATACTTTATTATTGAATTTTCATTTTAAGTTCTCCAGATTTTTTCGTAAAACATCTCTAATTTTTTATAAACATTTTTCAGGCATTTTTTTCATAAAAAATAGAAACCTTTTTTCATAAAAAAACTTCAATATTTTAGTTTATTGTTGTCTTATTAGGACAAAAGTCAAGTTTTTAATTAATTGAGCTAACATGACCTAGGATTGCGTTAGTTTTTCAATACAAACTCCTTAGGTGATCTTAGCTTGATAAATTTAAAATTTTAAATTAAAAAAAAAATCCATATTGTTTTTAAGAAAAATTTTATCTTTTTTCCATTAAAATGTTTCAAGTTTTTTCCAAAAAATTTTCAAATTTTTTTGCATTGAAATTTTTCAGCTTTTTAAATTTTCATTTAAAACTCTCCAAGGACACACTCCGTCCATCCATGGATTATAAGTATTCGGAGATTTACTCTCAATCACTCCTACCAGTTCCGCTAAGTTGTCAGCGTAATATGTATCTTCTAGGCATTTCACAATTCCCAAACCTATGGACACTCACTATGCTTTCCCGACCATTTTCCCATTGAAATACCTTGCATCGAAAATGTTAATTTGAAATTATATTTCCCGCCTGAAAAAACACCTGCTCCAGATTAGTTAAACAATTGTGGATTACGATTTAAGTTCAACAAGAAAGATATATAAAACAAAGAGGGGTCAAGTCACTGGTCTGCTAATGGTGTTTGGCCAAAATAACTAAAACCAACAACAATGAATCGCATAAAAGCAACTTGACTTATATCAAATAACCGAGAATACCAAACGAAAGAAATGAGGGTGAACATATGAAACCATTCTTTGCACTTCTCATATTTAATAAGCCGGTGTTTCTTTTCTTCCTTTGTTTTGTTGTTCTGCATTAAACCCCCCATTCTTTGCAAAATGAGCAAATATGTACGCAGTCGGCGGCAGCTACACAAAGAATTGACATAAAAGTCACAAGTCCAGCACGTGGCCATATTATTTTGCAAAAAAAACAGCACATACCCAATACGATACCCTCACAAAGTAGTTCCCTTTAAACAACCGCTAAACGTATGTTGCTGGTTGGCTCAATTTAATTTAGAAAATATGTTGTTATAACACAGCAAATTTGGTAAAGTGGTTTGTATGTCTCTGTATGTGACCTTAAAATGTTAATTCATTGATTAGGGTTGGTAGTACGTACAGGGTAAACTGATAACCAATAAAATGTATTAGGGGTTCGTTCTTTCTTTAACATAGCAAATGGAGGTAATTGTTTTCGTACCAACTCCCTAAGGACTAATTTAAAAGTCAGCAAAAAGACGAAAGATTATTATCATTATAGACTTGAGGTGGTTTTTTTGAGATTACAAACAATGCAGGTGGGAATTAGGAAATAGAATTTTCAATAGCATACACCAAATTGTGCTTTTTTTGTTTTTGAGGACCTAAATGTCCTGTAAACAGATCCCTAATTTTAATAAATATCATTTTTGGAAGTGCTATGAGTTCCATCGTCCATTGGTGGTGTTTTTGTTGTGGGTATCATAAACAGCTGGCCTAATTGTTCAGTCCAACATGGACTGACTTTTTTCTGTAGAAAAAATTTAAACCGACTGCGGACTAACTTTTTTTCTATAAGCAAAATGCCCAGTCCACTGTGGGCTGACTTTTTTCTGTATGAAAAAATTTCAGTCCACAGTGGACTGACTTTTTTCTATAGGAAAAAATCTCAGTCCACTGTGGACTGACTTTTTTCTATAGGAAAAAATCTCAGTCCACTGTGGACTGACTTTTTTCTATAGGAAAAAATCTCAGTCCACTGTGGACTGACTTTTTTCTATAGGAAAAAATCTCAGTCCACTGTGGACTGACTTTTTTCTATAGGAAAAAATCTCAGTCCACTGTGGACTGACTTTTTTCTATAGGAAAAAATCTCAGTCCACTGTGGACTGACTTTTTTCTATAGGAAAAAATCTCAGTCCACTGTGGACTGACTTTTTTCTATAGGAAAAAATCTCAGTCCACTGTGGACTGACTTTTTTCTATAGGAAAAAATCTCAGTCCACTGTGGACTGACTTTTTTCTATAGGAAAAAATCTCAGTCCACTGTGGACTGACTTTTTTCTATAGGAAAAAATCTCAGTCCACTGTGGACTGACTTTTTTCTATAGGAAAAAATCTCAGTCCACTGTGGACTGACTTTTTTCTATAGGAAAAAATCTCAGTCCACTGTGGACTGACTTTTTTCTATAGGAAAAAATCTCAGTCCACTGTGGACTGACTTTTTTCTATAGGAAAAAATCTCAGTCCACTGTGGACTGACTTTTTTCTATAGGAAAAAATCTTAGTCCACTGTGGACTGACGTTTTTCCTACGGAAAAAATCGCATTCCACTGTGGACTGACTTTTTTCCATAGGAAAAATTCGCAGTCCACTGTGGACAGACTTGTTCCCATTGGAAAAAATCGCAGTCCATTGTGGACTGACTTTTTTCCATAAGAAAAAATCGCAGTCCACTGTGGACTGACTTTTTTCCATAGGAAAAAATCGCTATCCACTGTGGACTGACTTTTTTCCATAGGAAAAAATCGCTATCCACTGTGGACTGACTTTTTTCCATAGGAAAAAATCGCAGTTCACTGTGGACTGACTTGTTTTCCATAGGAAAAAATCGCTATCCACTGTGGACTGACTTTTTTCTATAGGAAAAAATCTCAGTCCACTGTGGACTGACTTTTTTCTATAGGAAAAAATCTCAGTCCACTGTGGACTGACTTTTTTCTATAGGAAAAAATCTCAGTCCACTGTGGACTGACTTTTTTCTATAGGAAAAAATCTCAGTCCACTGTGGACTGACTTTTTTCTATAGGAAAAAATCTCAGTCCACTGTGGACTGACTTTTTTCTATAGGAAAAAATCTCAGTCCACTGTGGACTGACTTTTTTCTATAGGAAAAAATCTTAGTCCACTGTGGACTGACTTTTTTCCATAGGAAAAAATCTTAGTCCACTGTGGACTGACGTTTTTCCTACGGAAAAAATCGCATTCCACTGTGGACTGACTTTTTTCCATAGGAAAAATTCGCAGTCCACTGTGGACAGACTTGTTCCCATTGGAAAAAATCGCAGTCCATTGTGGACTGACTTTTTTCCATAAGAAAAAATCGCAGTCCACTGTGGACTGACTTTTTTCCATAGGAAAAAATCGCTATCCCCTGTGGACTGACTTTTTTCCATAGGAAAAAATCGCTATCCACTGTGGACTGACTTTTTTCCATAGGAAAAAATCGCAGTTCACTGTGGACTGACTTGTTTTCCATAGGAAAAAATCGCAGTCCACTGTGGACTGACGTTTTTCCTACGGAAAAAATCGCATTCCACTGTGGACTGACTTTTTTCCATAGGAAAAAATCGCAGTCCATTGTGGACTGACTTTTTTCCATAGGAAAAATTCGCAGTCCACTGTGGACAGACTTGTTCCCATTGGAAAAAATCGCAGTCCATTGTGGACTGACTTTTTTCCATAAGAAAAAATCGCAGTCCACTGTGGACTGACTTTTTTCCATAGGAAAAAATCGCTATCCACTGTGGACTGACTTTTTTCCATAGGAAAAAATCGCTATCCACTGTGGACTGACTTTTTTCCATAGGAAAAAATCGTTATCCACTGTGGACTGACTTTTTTCCATAGGAAAAAATCGCAGTTCACTGTGGACTGACTTTTTTCCATAGGAAAAAATCGCTATCCACTGTGGACTGACTTTTTTCCATAGGAAAAAATCGCAGTTCACTGTGGAATGACTTTTTTCCATAGGAAAAAATCGCAGTCCACTGTGGACTGACTTTTTTCCATAGGAAAAAATCACAGTCCACTGTGGACTGTCTCCTACATCCTAAGCGAACTATTTGACTATTTTCCTGTCTTTTATTAAAATTTTTTTCTTCCATAGAAAATTTCCTGAACGCTAATAGAAATTCTATCCACGTGAGTTGGAGTTAGCTACAACTCAATTTCTCTTCTGTTATAACCCGCTTTGCAAAACTGTTGCCATGCGGCACCAAAAGCAGAGTAGCAGAACTTTTTTTGTTGATTTCAAGTACTGCCACTACACTTCACATGCCATACCAATGGGAATTTCGTTGTTGTTTACCACAGTCAAACCAGCCAACTCTAATGGAAACATGCAATTCCATGCCGGCAACCAAGAGCAGCAATCATCCAACCAACCTTTGTATGATTATTTATCTTGACTTGTCAATGTATTGGTGGTATGGTGGCGGCTGCCAAGTGAAAGGAACTAAAGAACATACAACCTGCCTGCACTGCAAATAGCCAATATTTGTTAAGTAGAGTATGGAGTGCAGCAAATAAGAGGTTTGTGTGTGTGTTGATTGTCTGGTGTCTCTTATGAGTTTTACAGTTCTATTATTTTGTTTTTATTTTTTGTCCGGCTGGCCCAAAACAGCTGGTGACTGACCATGACCATTGAGCAGCAGCAGCATTGAATCGAATATCCATCACAAATGAAGTTCCATTCAATTTGTTGATAACGAGTGTGCAAGCACATTGGTTTTAAAACGTGATCTAATCAAAATTTATGGACTACATTAAAAAATAATTAAAAATGTTTTTCACAGCCTAAAAGTAGACCACAACATTTTTATATTACCCTAAAAGTAGGCTAATTATAAAAATTATTTTTTTAATTTGTTTTATTTTTTATTTTTAAAACACACTTTGTTACAAAAAATTAAAGACATTTTAAGGCTTTTGAAAACTAAATTTCCTTTCCCTTCTACGAAACGAACGTATGACGTCACACTGCTGCAATATGACTGCTATTGAGTGGCCTAAAATTGAGGTTGATAGCTTATGCTTTTCCTCAATACTCTTGTGGCTAAATTCTCTGTTTGGCAAATGGCAAATTGTGATATTCGAGTAGCTTTGATGGACGTTAGCAGTGGCCGGCCGTGGTAGTAGAATAAAGGGTATAAAAAACAAACACCAAAATAATCGCTGCTACTTTCTAAATGAAAGAAGTCTGTCTGTCGGTCTGTCTGCTGCATCAAATCAACTCAATTTTAACTTACCTCGACCGAGCTACCGTCCATTTGTATGCTCTTCTTGCGGTTAGGGTCTAAAGCACCGGGTATTCATATAATTTAATTTTGGCAAACATTTCGCCCAGAAAAGAGGGAGAAAAAATTGTTTACGACATATTGTCTTGGTCTTGGACAGCGAATCCAAAATTCCTTGGTTGTAACGACCATTAGAGCTAATAGCATAGAAAGGTCTTTCTTTCGTCGTTTAGTTTTTGGGAGTATTTTTTTTTTTTTTTTTTTTTTTGGTAAAAAAACTATCACTTGTATTAAATTACAGGTCATAGTAAATATAGTTTTGTTCCTAATTTTTGGAAATACTTTCGTATTATGTTTGAAATTATAGACATTGGCAAGTAGGAAAATAAAGCCACATTTTGCTGTTGGCTTTATTAAATAAAAGGAGGTTTCTGTTGCAAAACGACAAATTGTAAGAAAATTGAAAATTGCCACTAATTAATTTGGAATCGAACCAAATGTCATTCAGGCCTTAAATAGACAATGAGAACATAAAATCTAAAGTTTTAACTTGGAGACAATATCAACATAATAAGGACACAATAAGGACAACTTAATAATGACACATAGATGCGCTTTGCAGAGGACCACTTGAAAAGATTTCCAGCACAACGAAAAATAATTTAATTGTCTTCTTTATTGGAAGTAACTTTTTCACTCAATACATAAACAATCCTCACCTATGTATATTAAGTCCTTACGCAACTATAGTGGTGAATACAATTTAGGCGACTTATGATTGATTGTTATGCCACTAATGACCCTGTAGACAGGTTAGGCAGGAGGACATTATGACACTCAACGGGGATTTGTGTGTCTATCCCATTCAATCATTGCTTTCATTGAACAAAAAATAAAAGGTAACGACCACAAACATTAATAGACGAATCCATACAAATGAGCGAACAGTAATGGCAAATCTTCCGACTGTTTTAGTTCCTTATTCTGATTAGATTAAAAATTATTTTGTTAATGTCCGACGACAACAAGTCGGCTCCTTTGTGGCAATGGAAAATGAGCGCAAAAGAAGAAGGAAAACGTTTCAATTTAAATCATTGGATTAATTTGCTAATGTGAGTAGATTTTTGTTAAGTCTTTACGCTTTCTTTTCTTTTTCCTTCCTTATTCGTATTTGTTGAAAGTTATTTTTGTTGTTTTGCCTCTATTTCTAGTGACTTTTTTAGGTTCTAGGGAGAATTTATTGTAGGGCGAATGGTAAATGATTTCATTTTGTGGGATTTCAAGTTAAAACATACATATTTTTATTTGTGTAAATGAGGTTAGACTAAACCGCTATTATTCTACATTTGTTTATGGTCAATATCGTAAATTTAATAAAATATGTTTCTAACGAAAAAACCTCAGTACCCTTGGCACTGAAATTTTTTCTAACGAAAAAACCTCAGTACCCTTGGCACTGAAATTTTTTCTAACGAAAAAACCTCAGTACCCTCGGTACTGAAATTTTTTCTAACGAAAAAACCTCAGTACCCTTGCTACTGAAATTTTTTCTAACGAAAAAACCTCAGTACCCTTGCTACTGAAATTTTTTCTAACGAAAAAACCTCAGTACCCTTGGTACTGAAATTTTTTCTAACGAAAAAAACCTCAGTACCCTTGCTACTGAAATTTTTTTTAACGAAAAAACCTCAGTACCCTTGGTACTGACATTTTTTCTAACGAAAAAACCACAGTACCCTTGGTACTGAACTTTTTTCTAACGAAAAAACCTCAGTACCCTTGGTACTGAACTTTTTTCTAACGAAAAAACCACAGTACCCTTGGTACTGAAATTTTTTCTAACGAAAAAACCTCAGTACCATTGGTACTGCAATTTTTTCTAACGAAAAAACCTCAGTACCATTGGTACTGCAATTTTTTCTAACGAAAAAACCTCAGTACCATTGGTACTGCAATTTTTTCTAACGAAAAAACCTCCGGACCATGTGTCCTGAAATTCTTTCTAACGAAAAAACCTCAGTACCAAGGGTACTGAAATTTTTTCTAACGAAAAAACCTCAGTACCAATGGTACCGAAATTTTTTCTAACGAAAAAACCTCAGTACCCTTGGTACTGAAATTTTTTCTACCGAAAAAAACCTCAGTACCCTTGGTACTGTAATTTTTTCTAACGAAAAAACCTCAGTACCCTTTGTACTGAAATTTTTTCTAATGAAAAAAACCTCAATACCCTTAGTACTGAATTTTTTTTTTTTACGAAAAAAGCCTTTTTTTCTAGCGAAAAAACCTCAGTACCCTTGGTATTGAAATTTTTTCTAACGAAAAAACCTCAGTACCCTTTGTACTGAAATTTTTTCTAACGAAAAAACCTCAGTACCCTTTGTACTGAAATTTTTTCTAACGAAAAAACCTCAGTACCCTTTGTACTGAAATTTTTTCTAATGAAAAAAACCTCAATACCCTTAGTACTGAATTTTTTTTTTACGAAAAAAGCCTTTTTTTCTAGCGAAAAAACCTCAGTACCCTTGGTATTGAAATTTTTTCTAACGAAAAAACCTCAGTACCCTTTGTACTGAAATTTTTTCTAACGAAAAAACCTCAGTACCCTTTGTACTGAAATTTTTTCTAACAAAAAAACCTCAGTACCCTTTGTACTGAAATTTTTTCTAACAGAAAAACCTCAGTACCCTTGGTACTGTAATTTTTTCTAACGAAAAAACCTCAGTACCCTTTGTACTGAAATTTTTTCTAATGAAAAAAACCTCAATACCCTTAGTACTGAATTTTTTTTTTACGAAAAAAGCCTTTTTTTCTAGCGAAAAAACCTCAGTACCCTTGGTATTGAAATTTTTTCTAACGAAAAAACCTCAGTACCCTTGGTACTGAAATTTTTTCTAACGAAAAAACCTCAGTACCCTTTGTACTGAAATTTTTTCTAACGAAAAAACCTCAGTACCCTTTGTACTGAAATTTTTTCTAACAAAAAAACCTCAGTACCCTTTGTACTGAAATTTTTTCTAACAGAAAAACCTCAGTACCCTTGGTACTGAAATTTTTTCTAACGAAATTTGGTACTGAAATTTTTTCTAACGAAAAAACCTCAGTACCCTTTGTACTGAAATTTTTTCTAACGAAAAAACCTCAGTACCCTTGGTACTGAAATTTTTTCTAACGAAAAAACCTCAGTAATCTTAGTACTGAAATTTTTTCTAACGTAAATATCTCAGTACCCTTGGTACTGATTTTTTTTCTAACGAAAAATCCTCAGTACCGTTGGTACTGAAATATTTTCTAACGAAAAAACCTCCGGACCACGTTTCCTGAAATTTTTTTCTAACGAAAAAACACTCCTGAAATTTTTTCTAATGAAAAAACTTCCGGACCAAGGGCCCTGACATTTTTTCTAACGAAAAAACTTCCGGACTAAGGGTCCTGAAAGTTTTTCTAACGAAAAAACTTCCGGAACTAGAGTCCTGAAATTTTTTTCTAACGAAAAACCTCCGGACCAGGGGTCCGGAACTTTTTTCTAACGAAAAAACCTCCCTACCAAGGGTCCTGAACTTTTTTCTAACGAAAAAACCTCCCTACCAAGGGTCCTGAACTTTTTTCTAACGAAAAAACCTCCGAACCAAGGGCCCGGAAATTTTTTCTAACGAAAAAACCTCCGAACCAAGGGTCCGGAAATTTTTTCTAACGAAAAAAACCTCCGAACCAAGGGCCCTGAAATTTTTTCTAACGAAATACCCTCCGAACCAAGGTTCCTGAAATGTTTTCTAACGAAAAAAAAACTGCGGACCAGGTGTTCTGAAATTTTTTCTAACGAAAAAACCTCCGAACCAAGTTCCTGAAATTTTGTCTAACCTCTGTCCCAATGGTTTCCATAGGTCTTAGAATTTTTTCTATACCATTCTAATATTAAATTTTAAATTTAAATTTTTCTTTGGAAATAAACAAGAAAACGCTTTCATTTATTTGGTGAAAATGACAGTGAATCCTTGCAATTTTTTTTTACCCAGAAGGATATGCTTTCATTGTTACACACAGACGGAGACACATTGTTAACATTTTATGACATTATTGCTGATTGTTGTCGCCTTCAATGTCACTCCTTTGGTGCAGCCTGGTGGTGGCGTGGTCTTCGTAGTGTGTCGCGTCGAAATGCATTTAAATAAATTAATGATGAAGTTTCAAGACTTTGCTTCTTGGTTATTTGTTTTTATTTTCTTTTCTTTTTGTGTAAAATTCTCTTAACGCACAAAAATGGACTTGACTTGTTTGCTAACTTTTAAGGAGTGTCGCGTCAGTTGTCTCGTTTCGTAAAAAAAGTATTTAAAAATAAAGTTTCATTTCCCCCTCAATTTCATAATTCATTTCTTCTTTTTTGAGTTTTGTAAAGAATTGTAAAAAAAGAGAGAAGAGGTGTGAAGTGAAGAAGTCGTGGGGTCTAAACTCCAACATTTACGCAAGATTGCATGTTTGTTGCAGTATGTTTTTGTTATTATAATTCTTTTGTATTGCATTTGTGTAAACTTTTCAAGTGGAACGGAGAAACAGCAACCAATGACAGCTGAAACCATGAACAACGAATATGTCCATGCCATCCATAGCCTTTAACGAAGGATTTATGAAGTTATTTTGTTTTCCGTTGGATTCCATGAATACCCTAAGTTACGATTTCAAAATGCAAAAGCCCCTTACATATATTTCCAATGAAAAACAACAAGGAAGAAGGAAGATTAATATGGGTTTCCATTGCCACTTTTTCTTTTAGAATTTTTTTCAACACTCTTTTTTTTTTTAAAGACAAATCTTCTTTGTTTTAAAAATAATTTTTGATTTGACACATTTCTCGCCATTATTTCATTGTTGTTGTTCTCATTCTTGTTGGCTGTTGGGTTGCGACGTAGAACCCCAATGTATTAAGTATCTTCGGAGTTAAATGATGACACACTTCTGGCAGGAATTAAAATTATTATTACAGTTGTGTTGCTTTCAAACTAAGGGCAAAGTTCAAACTGTCAGGGTTCTTCTTTTATGCGTGCTTCCATGTGTGTATGTGTGTGTGCGTGAGTCCATTAATTAACAGCTGTTTTATGAGTTTTATTCTGAAATTAGTGAAACTTTTTTTCTTTTGAAAGTGGAATTTGGAACTCGGCGTTTTTTCTTATTTTAAACACAAGATTTAATTATTATTTTAACAATTAAAAAAATAATCAACCTGATTTGCAGATAGCTAAAAACTAATGTACAAAATAACCTATAACAAGAGTGGTGGACCTAATCTGGAACAGACTCCTAATTTAGTTTTTGTAGTTCTTGTTGGGATCACTTTGTTGAAATTTTCAAAATTAATTCTTCAACAATGTATTGACAGTGTTATCGCTAGAAAAAAGTCCGTCCACGGTTGATAATTTATCCTAAATAATCATTTCAGAGTGGACTGAGAGTCCTGAAATTTTTTCTAACGAAAAACCCTCAATACCAAGGATACTGAAATTGTTATATTTTTTTCTAACGAAAAAACCTCCGGACCAAGGGTCCAGAATTTTTTTCTAACGGAAACACCTCCGCACCAAGTTTCCTGATTTTTTTTAACAAAAAAACCTCCTGACCAGTTGTCCTGAAATTTTTTCTAACGAAAAAACCTCAGTACCAAGTGTGCTGAAATTTTTTCTAACAAAAAACCTCAGTACCAGGAGTCCTGAAATTTTTTCTAACGAAAAAACCTCCGAACCTAGTTTCCTGAAATTTTTTTTAACGAAAAACTTCCGGACCAAAGTTCTTAAAATTTTTCTAAAGAAAAAACCTCCGTACCAAGATTCCTGAAATTTTTTCTAACCAAAAAACCTCAGTACCAAGGGTCCTGAAATTTTTTCTAACGAAAAAACCTCAGTACCAAGGGTCCTGAAATTTTTTCTAACGAAAAAACCTCAGTACCAAGGGTTCTGAAATTTTTTCTAATGAAAAAACCTCCGGACCAAGGGTCCTGAAATTTTTTCTAATGAAAAAACCTCCGGACCAAGGGTCCTGAAATTTTTTCTAACGAAAAAACCTTCGGACCAAGGGTCCTGAAATTTTGTCTAACGAAAAAACCTCCGGACCAAGGGTCCTGAAATTTTTTCTAACGAAAAAACCTTAGTACCAAGGGTCCTGCAATTTTTTCTAACGAAAAAAACCTCAGTACAAGGGTCCTGAAATTTTTTCTAACGAAAAAAAACCTCAGTACCAAGGGTCCTGAAATTTTTTCTAACGAAAAAAAACCTCAGTACCAAGGGACCGGAAATTTTTTCTAACGAAAAAAAACCTCAGTACCAAGGGTCCTGAAATTTTTTCTAACGAAAAAAAACCTCAGTACCAAGGGTCCTGAATTTTTTTCTAACGAAAAAAACCTCAGTACCAAGGGTCCTGAAATTTTTTCTAACGAAAAAAAGCCTCAGTACCAAGGGTCCTGAAATTTTTTCTAACGAAAAAAAAACCTCAGTACCAAGGGTCCTGAAAATTGTTCTAACGAAAAAACCTCAGTACCAAGGGTCCTGAAATTTTTTCTAACGAAAAACCTCCGGTCCAAGTGTTCTAAAATTTTTTCTAACGAAAAAACCTCAGTACCGAAGGTACTGAATTTTTTTAAGCCCATGATTTTTATCTCTCTCCATCAGTTTCCCTTATTTTTTCGCAAGTTTCATTTTATTAATATATATTTTTTCTATATTTCTTTGCAGGTAAGTGTTGATCACTTAAAAGATTTCAGTTTCAAACGACTCAATAGCGTAAGTTCCATTTCAATTTTGTACTGTACATACACATATTTTATATGGTTTTTTATATATTTTTTGTATAATTCGTTTTAATTTAATCAACGGATGTTTTTGTGAGTTCAGCCGACCTTTAACCTCCAATTACAAAGAAAAAGTTTTTGTTTTTTCATATTTTTTTCACGATAAAATTTTATTTACCCCTTTCGAAAAAAATCACAAAAATTTGTTAAGGTCTTTGACATTCATTGTCTGCCAGCCGCCGCCACTTTGATAAAATATTTGAACATTTTTTGTATTTTTTTTTTTTTTTAATTTTATTAAACTAAAGTTCTTTTGTTGTAAATCAAAGCTGAACTCAATATGGCATGCAATTCATATTTTAAACAATGCAAAAAACAACAACAACAACAAACTAACAAATAAAGAATAAATGAATTTTAGTATGACGACGGGTAGTAGTGGTGGCGTTGGCGGCAGCTAATCAAGTCTACCATGACATGGTATTTGATATATGTATCGTGGCTTTGGAAACAAACGACATAATGAAATCTAAAGACGGAGTACAGTTGATTATTTGTTAAGCTGCAACATTTGGGGATTTATTGCTAGGTTTAATTTAATTTAATTTAATTGTTTTTTTATTTTTATTTCATTTTTCCATGTTATTTTTGTATGTAATAACTTTTTTCACGGTCTGTGATAGTCCCAATGAAAAACAGAAACGTTTTATAATTTGAAAAGTCTGCTGGCCTTAATAACTGTATTAGCAAAATGTTTGGCTTGCATGGTAACAGTTTAGAGGGATTTAAACAAAAAAACCAAAAACCCAAGTGGACTGGAATTTTTCTATACAAAAAACCCACAGTCTCAAAAGGTCTGGAATTTTTCTATACGAAAAAAACCACAGTCCAAGGAGATTAAAATTTTTTCTATACCAAAATCCACAGTCCCAAGCAGACAGAAATGTTTCCTCTACGAAAAAACCAGTCCCATGGGGACTAACATTATTTCCATACGAATAAACCACAGTCCGAAAGGGCCTGGATTTTTTTTCTAGAAGAAAAAAAACACAATCCCAAAGTGTCTTCAATTTTTTCTAGAGAAAAAAAATTTCAGGAACTTGGTCCGGAGGTTTTTTCGTCAGAACAAATTTCAGGAACCTTAGTTCGGAGGGGTTTTTTTTTGTCAGAACAAATTTCAGGACCCTTGGTTCGGAGGTTTTTTCGTTGGAAAAAAATTCAGGATCCCTGGTTCGGAGGTTTTTTCGTTAGAAAAAAATTCAGGAACCTTGGTTCGGAGGTTTTTTCATTAGAAAATATGTCAAGATCCTTGGTACGGAGGTTTTTTCGTTAGAAAAAATTTCAGGACCTTTGGTTTGAAGTTTTTTTCGTTAGAAAAAATTTCAGGACCATTGGTTTGGAGGTTTTTTCGTTAGAAAAAAAAAATTCAAGAAACTTGGTTCGGAGGTTTTTTTGTTAGAAAAAAATTTTGGACAATTGGTCCGGAGGTTTTTTCGTTATAAAAATTTTCTGGAATCTTGGTTCGGAGGTTTTTTCATTAAAAAAATTTCAGGACCCTTGGTCCGGAGGTTTTTTCGTTGGAACAAATTTCAAGACCATTGGTCCGGAGGTTTTTTCGTTAGAAACAATTTCAGGGCTGTTCGTCCGGAGGTTTTTTCGTTAAAAAAAATTTCGGGATCCTTACTTCGGAGGTTTTTTCGTTAGAAAAAATTCAGGGAACTTAGTCCGGAGGTTTTTTCTTTAAAAAAAAAAACAATTCAGAAACGTTAGTTCTAAGGTTTTTTGTTAGAAAAAATTCAGGACTCTTGGGTCTGAGGTTTTTTCTGTAGACAAATTTCAGCAAATTTCGGACTGAGTGTTTTTTCTTTAGAAAAAATTTCAGGATAATTGGTTCTGAAGGACCTTTGGTACTGAAGTTTTGTCGTCAGAAAAAAATTAAAGAATCTTTGTTCTGAGGATTTTTCGTTAGAAAAAATTCAGGACCCTTGATTCACCTGTTTTTTTTTTTTTTTTTTTTGTTAGAAACTAAATCAGTGCCCTTGAGTCTGAGGTTTTTTCTTTAGAAAAAATTTCAGGAAACTTGTTTCGGAGGTTTTTTTGTTGGAAAAAAATTCAGGAAATTTGGTTCGGAGGTTTTTTCGTTAGAAAAAATTTCAAGAACCTTGGTCCGGAGGTTTTTTCGATAGAAAAAATGTTAGGAGCCTTGGTCTGGAGGTTTTTTCGTTAGAAAAAATTTTCGGAACCCTGGTTCGGAGGATTTTCGTTAGAAAAAATTTCAGGATACTTGGTCCGTAGGTTTTTTCGTTAGAAAAAATTTCAGGAACTTTGGTCCGGAGGTTTTTTCGTTAGAAAACATTTCAGGAACATTGGTCCGGTGGTTTTTTCGTTAGAAAACATTTCAGGAAACTTGGTCCGGAGATTTTTTTCGTTAGAACAAATTTCAGGACCCTTGGTTCGGAGGTTTTTTCGTTAGAAAAAATTTCAGGACACTTGGTCCGGAGGTTTTTTCGTTAGAAAAAATGTTAGGAGCCTTGGTCTGGAGGTTTTTTCGTTAGAAAAAATTTTCGGAACCCTGGTTCGGAGGATTTTCGTTAGAAAAAATTTCAGGATACTTGGTCCGTAGGTTTTTTCGTTAGAAAAAATTTCAGGAACATTGGTCCTTAGGTTTTTTCGTTAGAAAACATTTCAGGAACATTGGTCCGGTGGTTTTTTCGTTAGAAAACATTTCAGGAAACTT
Source organism: Musca autumnalis (assembly GCF_047663935.1). Classification (NCBI taxonomy): domain Eukaryota; kingdom Metazoa; phylum Arthropoda; class Insecta; order Diptera; family Muscidae; genus Musca; species Musca autumnalis. The sequence continues at coordinate 254,610,001 of NW_027411644.1, forward strand.
GGTCCGGAGATTTTTTTCGTTAGAACAAATTTCAGGACCCTTGGTTCGGAGGTTTTTTCGTTAGAAAAAATTTCAAGAACCTTGGTTCGGAGGTTTTTTTAGAAAAAATTTCAAGAACCTTGGTTCGGAGGTTTTTTTAGAAAAAATTTCAGGAATTTTGGTCCGGAGGTTTTTTCGTTAGAAAAAAATTTCAGGACTCTAGGTCTGGAGGTTTTTTCGTTAGAAAAAATTTCAGGAACCTTGGTCCGGAGGTTTTTTCGTTAGAAAAAATTCAGGAAACTTTGTCCGGAGGTTTTTTCGTTAGAAAACATTTCAAGACACTTGGTTCGGAGGTTTTTTTTTCGTTAGAAAAAATTTTCGGAACCCTGGTTCGGAGGATTTTCGTTAGAAAAAATTTCAGGATACTTGGTCCGTAGGTTTTTTCGTTAGAAAAAATTTCAGGAACATTGGTCCGGAGGTTTTTTCGTTAGAAAACATTTCAGGAACATTGGTCCGGTGGTTTTTTCGTTAGAAAACATTTCAGGAAACTTGGTCCGGAGGTTTTTTCGTTAGAAAAAATTTCAGGACCCTTAGTTGGGTTTTTCGTCAGAACAAATTTCAGGACCCTTGGTTCGGAGGTTTGTTCGTTCGAAAACCTTAGTTCGGAGGTTTTTTTGTTGTTAGGAAAAATTTCAGGACACTTGGTTCGGAGGTTTTTTCGTTAGCAAAAATTTCAGGAACCTTGGTTCGGAGGTTTTTTGTTAGCAAAAATTTCAGGACCCTTGGTCCGGAGGTTTTTTCATTAGAAAAAATTTCATGAACCTTGGTTCGGAGGTTTTTTTGTTAGAAAAAATTTCAGGACACTTGGTCCGTAGGTTTTTCGTTAGAAAAAATTCAGGAAACTTGATCTGGAGGTTTTTTCGTTAGAAAAAATTTCAGGACCCTTGGTCCGGAGGTTTTTTCGTTAGAAAAAATTTCAGGACCCTTGGTCCGGAGGTTTTTTCGTTAGAAAAAATTTCAGGACGCTTGGTCCGGAGGTTTTTTCGTTAGAAAAAATTTCAGTACCCTTGGTCCGGAGGTTTTTTCCTTAGAAAAAATTTCAGGAATCTTGGTCCGGAGGTTTTTTCGTAAGAAAAAATTTCCGGAAAAAAATTCTGGAAACTTCGATCTGAGGTTTTTTCTTTAGAAACATTTTCAGGAATCTTGTGTCTGAAAATTTTTTCGTTAGACAAAATTTAGGAACCTTGGTTTGAAATTTTGTCACTAGACAAAATTCAGAAACCCTGGTTCTGAGGTTTATTCATTAGAAAACCGTTCAGGAACATTTGATCTGAAGTTTTTTTGTTAGAAAAAATTTCAGTACCCTTGTCTCTTAGGGTTTTCCGTTAGAAAAAAATGTAGGCACCTTTGGTCTAAGGTCTTTTATTTAGGAAAGATTTCATGAACCTTGGGTCTGAGGTTTATTTCATTAGAAAAATGTTTGAGACACTTGGGTCTGTTTTATGTTAGAAAAAATTCCAATACCATCGTTGAGAGATTTTTTCCCTCTAGAGATCTGAAATTTGTTCTAAGAAAAAACCGAAGGCCTTTTGGAGCCTGAAATACCTCAGGCCGTAACAGATCTGAATTTTTTTCTTAACCAAACAACTCCAGTCCGTAAAAGACCTAATTTTTTCTAAACGGAGAAACCTCATGCCTCGACTCAGGCCCCTCGGGGGGGGCTAGATTTTTTCTAGTAAATATCTCAGCGCCCCCAATAAGACAAAAATTTCGCAAACAAATTTCTGAATTTTTTTCTTACGCGAAAAACCTGACAATCTGAAAAAACCCGCAATAAAATATGCCACTGCCAATTTTTTGATTTATGGCAACGAAAAAATATTGAAAATAATTCCAAAATAAGTAAAATGCTCAATTTGTTTTCGTCAATATGTCAAAAACATAATAATTCCAAACAAATAAGACTAACTGATGGCGGCGGCGTTAATGTATTTATAAGCCGCGTCTCCACACTTGGTTCTTCCTTTTTTTGCTGCTGCCATAGAATTTCAGTGAAGTGTTGGAAAAAAATTCCCCGATTTTATGGTGTTTGTGTGTTAAATGCAAAAAAAGTTTTATTTTTATTTTAGTACGATTTTATTGTTGTTGTTGTCTGCTCATTATTTGCCGCACATTCTCCATTGTTGTCTTGTTTGAGGCTTTTTATGGGTAGCGTGCAATTCTCAAAGTCATTGACTTACCGCCATATTAACCAAACTGAAAAGCAAGCAAACCAACCAAACAGCCAACGTCAGGCGGCCACTAAAATCCAACAGCCAGCCGCCAATAGTCATCAAGTCATTTTGGCTTACTGTTTACAGTGGGACCAGGTGATGAGGAGCATATTAGGATATCATGTCCTGTAACTAAATAAAAAATAATAATTTCCTGTAACTAAATAAGTAAAAATATTTTTACTTATAAATTTAGGGAACCCAAAGAAGGATTTAGGTTCGAAAGTACAGCATCAAATTTTTAGTTGCTTTCAACATATTTTTTTTTGCATTATTTCGTCTTCTCCATACGATACCTATTCGCAAAACCCTCATCCAACTGTATTTCAATCAACGGCAAAAAATGTGTTTTTTTTTTCTTTTTGGATTTTCGCAAAAAAACATTCAACAATCCAAATAATACTTGAAATTGAATTAAAAACCAAATAAAAAGAATCTAAAAAAATATATTCTAAATTTAAGTCACGTTATAATGACGCGCCGCATACTAAAATTAACGACTGACTGTGTAATGGAAATGCAGAATATTGAGCTGAGAAAAAAAAACACACAGAACGATTTCCAAGTACAAAAAAATTGTTGAACGTTTTAATTGATATTAAAAAAGCCCCAAAATGAATGACTTAAATTTTTAATGAACAATTTAATTAAGCTTATCTCGTGTCTATATCTAATACAATATCCTAACTAAGATGGGTATTGAGTAGCAGCACGTTGTAGAAATTTCGTGAGTGTGTGTGGCGTTTGCTTGTCAATGAACTGAGACAATGTCCGACGAGACTTGGAATACATCAACGTATATATTGTACTGCGGGTGGCTGACTAGCTAGCCATCACTATCAACTAAAATAGAAACTCTGTCTAGAGTTAAGCTAATTAATTAAGACAATATTGCGCATTGTCCAGTAAGGCGGGTATGATAAAACGTATGTGAGATAAATTGATGTTTACGATCACAAATTTATTTCTAATAAAGTTAAATTTTAGTGGCATATATTTTATACACTTACGAGTAAGCTTGAAATTTGGTTATGAAAATCTAGTGGTATTCGTATATCTTTCTAGTCGGGGCATCATTATGCATTTTATTGACGTAAGTCAAGTCAAGAATGGGATCGTTGTTATTTGATCCTTTTATCTATGTCAATATCGGTTAATAGGCCGTTCAGATCGGGTTTCATAAGGCCCAGATATCTATTGTCAAGCTGGATTAGCTTTCTTAAACAAACCAAATAAGTACTGCCTTATCTACTTTCGGAAGCAACCATGCCTTGGAAACATTGCACTTCTTTCCATTTCAAGCCACTCTACCCACCAAAATAGCCCATTACCAAATAATTACTTACAGAACTACTTACTGCTACACCAATGTTATCATAAAAATTCTATAAAAATTTTTATTGCCAAAACTTTTTATAGGATTTTTTTCAATTTTTTTTTTATTTTGTAAAAAATACAAACATTTTTGCATATAAATTGTGAAAAGTTCAACAAAATCAAATGTCATTTTTAATTATTTCTCTTTCGAGTTGAGCTGCTCTGACCTAAGGAGTGTTTTGATATCCAGTGAAGTTCCACACACATCCAATGCCATTTTTAATATTTTTTTTTTCATTATTTATTTTTTTTTTCTCTATTAAATCAATAATTTATTACAAAAATGTTGAAACAATCACTGAATTATTCATTACAATTTATTGGACTGACTAACTTACAGTAAAGTTAGTTAAATTGTCAAGCCATAAGCATTTTGTTTGCAAAAAAAAAAAACATAAATAGCCGCATTAATATTTCATAAATATATTGACATTGACTGAGAGAACATGAAATTACCTTCAGCATTACAAAAAAGGTAATAGATTTAAAATTAATAACAACAACTATAAACGGCAGATTATTTATTTACATAACTTATATGCAATGGGCTGGTTATAAATTGAAAAGTAAAATGAAATAAGTTAAAGTTAAAATCCAATAAAAATAAATAAATTTATTGAATTGAATTTTTAGAAAAATATAGTATAAATATGTATTATATAACTGTAAAATAAGCATAAAATATAATGGAAAATAAAAAAGCATAAAATACAAAAAACAAAATACAATATATAAAAAATAAAATATTAAAACTTAAATGTAATAAATAACGTATAAAAAATAAATAATACAATATAAAAATTATAAAATACAAAAACTAAAATATAAAATGTAAAATATCCAATATAAAATATAATATTTTAAAAATAAAATAAAAAACTTCAAATATAAAATATAGAATAATAAAATACAAATATAAAAAAGAATAATAAAAAACAAAATATAAAATGTAAAATATTAAAGATAAAAAATATAAAATACAAAATATAAAATATGAAATTTAAAATATGAAATATAAAAATAAACAAAAAATATAAATTATAAAACATAAATATAAAATATAATAAAATATAACAAAAAATTATAAAATATAAAAAAACATAAAATAAAAAATATAAAAAAAATATGAAAAATTAAATATAAAAAATAACGTATACAAAATAAATAATAGAATATAAAAAATAGAAAATACAAAAAATAAAATAAAAAAATGTAGAATACAAAAAATAAATTATAAGATATCCAATATAAAATAAAAAATATAAAATATAAAATATTAAACACAAAATTCGAAATATAAAAAATAAAAACCTAAAATGAAAAGTATAAAATATAAAGTAATAAAATAAAAAATATAAATTATAAATTATAAAACACAAAATATAAAACAAAAAATATAAATATAAAGTATAAAATATAACAAAAAATATATAAAATAAAAAAATATAAAAAACAAGATACAAAAAATAAAATATAAAAAATAAGGTATACAAAATAAATAATAAAATATAAAAATTATAAAATACAAAATATAGAATACAAAATGTAAATTATAAAATATCCGATATAAAATTTAAAATATAGAATATAAAATATTAAATATAAAAAATATAAAATATGAAATTTGAAATATAAAATGTAAAATATTAAATATAAAGTACGAAATATAAAAATTAAAATATAACATTAAAAATATTTGATATAACCTATAAAATGTAAAAAATTAAATATCAAATGTAAAAACTAAAATATAAAATGTAAAATATTAAATATAAAATATGAAATATAAAATGTAAACTATAATATATAAAACATAAAATAAAAAGTATAAAATACAAAATGTAAAATATAAAAAATAACAAATAATATACAAAATTTAAAATGTAAAATATAAAAAATAAAATTTTAAATATAAAAAATAAAATAATAAAATAAAAAATATAAATTATAAAACACAAAATATAAAAAATAAAAATTATAAAAACTAAATATAAAGTATAAAATATAACAAATTAAAAAAATAACAAATAAATAATAAAATATAAAAAATAACTTAAAAAATAAAATATAATAAACGAATAAAATACAAAAATAAAAAATAAAATATTAAAGTGCTTAGTATTCAATATTTAAAATTAAAAATTTATTTATTACATATTATATATTAAAATATAAAATTAAAAATATATCTTATATAAAAAATATAGAATACAAAAAATCCAATATAAAATTTATAAAATAAAAAATAAAATATAAAATATAGAATATAAAATACAAAATAAAATATGAAATTTGAAATATAAAATGCGAAACATAAGAAATATAACTTTAAAAATACATGATATAAACTATAAAATGTAAAAAATTAAATATAAAATGTAAAAACTAAAATATGGAATATAAAATGTAAATTATTGAATATAAATTATAAAATATGAAATATAAAATATAACATTTAAAATATAAAATAAAATATATAATATATAAAATGTAAGATATAAAACAATACAAAAAATAAAAATTATAAAAAATAAATATAAAGTATAAAATATAACAAATGAAAAATAACAAATAAATAATAAAATACAAAAAAATAATAAAAAAATAAAAAAAAAACAGTAAGGAAAGAATCAAAGTCGGGCGGGTCCTACTGTATGATACCCTACACCACTGTGAATATGTAAAATATAAATCGGAGCTATATCCAGATCTTAACCGATTTCGATATAATTTGGCACATTTATTTCCAGACCGAATTCAGTCACACATTTCACACATATATCATTGAAATCCGAAATATATAGCGTGTTTGGTACAGGAAATCGGCCGAAAATATATATGGGAGCTACATCCAAATCAGAACCGATTTTCACCAAAAGCAATAGCGTTCTTCTTATGGGTAAAAAAATTGTAGTCCCCAATTTTCAGCTGAATCGGACAAAAAATGGGACCTGTACGTTGCGAACAAAAATACATGGACAGACGGACGGACATGCATAAATCGACTCAGAAAGTAATTATATGTATATCCCCAAAAGGAACTATCGGTCTATTTCGTTTCCTTTTGTATGTTACATAAAAATGCACAAAGACATAATACCCCTTACCACAGTGTGGTGTAGGGTATAATAGAATATTAAAATGCTAAGTATTAAATATTAAAAATTTAATTATTACATATTAAATATTAAAATATAAAATTAAATATATATGTAATATTTATATAATAATATAATATATTATTTATTAATTTTCTTGTTTAGAGTTAAGCTTGAGGATCGGAAATTATTTGCGAGTGAAAAATAAATCCAAGGACGCGAACCCACATAGTCACCAAATTACGTTACCTGTTTTCACTGGTGGTAAAGCAGATCTTCAGACGTATCGACTATGTAATCTGAAGATCTGCCATACCACCGGTGAAACCAGGTAACGTAATTTGGTGACTTTGTGGGTTCGAGTCCTTGGCTTTCCTTTATCACTTGCAAATAATTTCCGATCATCAAGCTTAACTCTAAACGAGAAAATTAAAAAAGAAAATCATTAAAAATGATCTTCGCCCTAACAGGCAAAATTTCAAAAAATAAATATTATATATTTTTTTATAAAAAATAACTTAAAAATAAAATATAAAAAATAAAGAATAAAATACAAAAAAATATATAAAAAAATAAAATATTAAAATTCTAAGTAATAAATATTAAAAATTTAAAATTTTAATTATTATTATTATCTATTAAATTTTTTTAAAATAAAATATATTTTTTTATAAAAAGAAATAACTATATTCAAATGTGTCTTTTTAACCTTTTAGCCTTTAGGCTAAAGAGGGTATTTACACTTTGATACGACCAAAAATGTGCCTCATCGAAATAATGGTTTTAGACCCCAAGTATGTTTGTACGATATCCGTTTCAGACAATTTTGAGCAGATCTAGCAATGTCCGTCCGTCTGTCTGGCTGGTGCGCACGATAACTCTCGAACGGATCAATCGATTCGGTTCAAATTTTGGGTATCGCAATATTTTGTCCAGATTTTATTTAAGTTCGAAGATGGGCCATAGAGGTCCACTCCTTCAGGTACCTCCCCCACAAATGTTCAAAAATTGTCGCAAAACTTGTGCGCACGATAACTCTCGAAGGGAGTAACCGAATAGGCATACATCAGGTTCAAATATGGATTATATCGGTCCACTCCTTCAGGTACCTCCCACACAAAATTTGAAATAAGTGCAGTTTAGTGACACCTCACGAATCGTTATGAAATTTTTTCTATCAGGATGTTCGTGCGGCCCTTTTACGTCATTGTAATTTTTTTCGAGGGCAAGTCCATAGTTCCCGAGATAATGGCGCATAACCTCAAAAAACGCTGCACTATGTCGCGAGTTCAAATAAACGGTGGCCAAATATAAAAGATGTTGGCGTTGTCAGATGAATTTTGGTATAAATACTTATAGTTCACTGACAATGTCGAGACTCAATCGGTCCACTCCTTCGGGTACTTCCCACACAAGATTTCGGTAAAGTTCAGTTTAGGGCCTGTTTACGAATCGCCTTGATTTTTGTTGTAGCATAACGGTATAATCTTCATCAGGGGCAAGTCCATACTTCCTGAGAAAATAGCCTGAAAGGTACAAAAAAGACCTATGACACCGTGTGTAGTGGTTGGAGCGCAAGATAATCCTCGAACGGATCTGCCGATTCGGTCCACAATTTGGTCTTTGTAATATTTTATGCAAACTTAGTTTAAGTTCGAAGATAAGTCATATCGTTTCACTCCTTCAGGTACCTCCCCCACAAAAGTTCAAAAATGTTCGGAAAAATTGTGCACACGATAACTCTTGATGGGAGTGACCGATTTGGTCCATACTTTACACATCCTTAAATATCTACCAGATATAGATCAGGTTCGAATATGGATTATATTTGTCCACCCTCCCGCACAAAATTTTGGATAAATTCACTTTAAGACCAGCTCTCGAATGACTTTGATTTTTGTTGAAGCAACTTGCATTCGCTGTCTTAATAACGGCAGTAAAAGTTTTTTCAGGGGCAAGTCCATACTTCTTGAGAAAAGAGCCCGAAAGTTGTAAAAAAACCCTGTGGCACCATATGTAGTGCCTGGAAGGCTCGAAACGAATATATTACCGAATAGAGCTATATTATATTTTTCGCAGGCTAATGTTATAAAAAACCCTATCTATCGATATACTCTCAAAATTTTTGAGCTTTAATCCTATCCGTACTTTTGTCGGTGCATACGGCCAATATTTTGAAAACCCCCTAAATACATAGTTTTTTTGGAAAAAAAAGTATTTCAATCCACACAGGCTGAGGGTATATCTCTGTCGGCAAAGCCGACTGATACTCTTTTACTTGTTGTTATGACTATTTCACGTTTTAGCACCACCCAATTTATCAATTTCTCAAAGAACCCATTTAGTTCTTTAAATCAAAGTTCATTTTTCTTCTTTGGAAAATGCAAATACATATAAGTTTACAATACAAAACATTTCATTGTGATGGGTTCAAAAAACTCGTTTGTTATGTGCGAAAAAATTAATGCAAATAAATATATTTTATTTGATGTTTGTGAATTGTAGAAATTCGATTGTTAAAGATATTTATGGCACTTTGTTTTTGGCGTTGTTATTACTGTTTGTGGATATTTTAGTAAAGTGTTTTATTTGTTTTTTTAAGGGGATAAAGATAAAACATGTATATGAGTATTAAATGAATACTATTTGTAAATAAATAAGAAAGTATATGGTCAGAGTAAAACTGTTTTGGAAGAAAAATAAGGGTATAATAAATATTGTATTGAAAATATTGAAAATATTTTATTAATAATACAAATTAATAAGTTACAATACCATAAGTATGGTGGTCTTCTTCCCTTATATTTTCATATGCCTATATTTAATTACCTCTGCATACCACCCTCCCTCTCCCTCTCTTCTCCTACCTCCCTCAGTAGCAATTTACTCAAACTTTTACATGGTCTACTAAAATTCATTGCCACTTAGTTATCACATGGAACAACAATGACGGCAAAAATTGCATTACAAATTCAATTGAAAATCGAATTCTCTCTGTACGAATTCTGTTGATTTGTCTATGTCTATCTCTGGCTGATTATTTATTCCAAACCTAACCCCAGTAACACAGAAAGCCAACAACCAATTAAAGTTTTTTCTTTTTTTTTGTTTTGATGTTGTGTTGATGGCGGCTGCTAGTTGGTTGTCTGTCTGATTGTTTCTGTAATGTGTTATTGTAATTACTATTGTCAAAGTTAACAATTCAAATTTGACAAGTTCAAGTTTAAATTGTTTACAACACTTGGATGGAAAACAAAAAAAAACTTTAAAAAGCCCGCAAAGTAGAGTAATTGGAAATCATGTAGAATTGTAATTTGTGCAAAACATTTGGTTGAAGGTTTTTTTGTTGCTGAGTTGTAAACGTTGCATATTATGCAATTTGTTGCAAGCTGTTGTATATTTTTGTTGTCACTTGAAAATGAAAATTACTACAGCAAAAATAATGATTTTCCTTGAATTTAAATAGAAAACAGATAAAGAATTTTTGCCTGATTATTTGCTAAACTATTAGCTGGCGGCAAATTAAAGTTACAGCAATACAACGAATCTGGTTGGAGAATCTATGATTCGTGGTTCGAGAAAGACGGTTTTTTGGGGGAGATAATAGCAACAGTAGTCCGACTAAGTCCATCGTCGCACTTGATTTAAGTCTGGAAGATAAATTACGATGTGTAAAGTTTGGACCAATGGCTGCCACTCTTTGCCATAGTTTTCTTGAACTTACTTACCTACTTACTTAGCTGGCCCATTACAGAACATTTGTTCCATAGACCGAACTAAGAAAAGATCTCCAATCCTCTCTGTTTTTTGCTTCGCTTTTAGGAATACCGCGCCTTTTCATTTCTTTATCCACTTGTATGCTCCATCGAAGCTTAGGCCTGCCGATTCTGCGTGCACCGCCATGTGGCATGTATTCATACGCCTTTTTAGCGGGTTCATCATCGCTCATTGTTATGATATGGCCTAGCCAACGCAATCGTTGCATCTCGATACGTTTAACTATATTCATGTCTTTGTATAGCTTATATAGCTCGTGGTTCATACGTCGTCGATATTCACCGTCAACGCAAATCGGCCCGTAGATCTTTCGAAGAATTTTCTTCTCAAACACACCAAGCACTGCCTTATCTGCTTGCGCAAGTACCCATGCTTCGGAGCCATACATTTGCACGGGTAGTATCAGCGTTTTGTATAGTGTTATTTTTGTTTGACGAGATTTGGCTTTGTTTTTAAATTGCTTACTTAAACCATAGTAGCATCTGTTGGCCAATACAATTCTACTTCTTATTTCACAACTGATGTTGTTTGTTGTGTTTATGGCAGTGCCGAGGTAGACGAAGTCTTTAACTACCTCAAAATTATAGGTACCAACTTCCACTGTTGGTCCGAGCTCTATGGACGCTTTGCGCGTCGACACTATCAATTTGGTCTTTTCGCCGTTTACCGCCAGACCCACTTTCGCAGATTCTGCTTCGATCTTCCTAAAGGTATCAGTTACTTCCTTTACTGATCGTCCCATGATGTCTATGTCATCAGCTTAAGTAAGTAACATGTGGCTATTGGTGTAAACTGTGTCATTTCTTTTGACATTTGCATCTCGTATTACCTTTTCCAGCAACATGTTGAATAGGTCACACAAAAGGCTGTCTCCTTGCCTGAAACCTCTTTTGGTACAAAATTCTTCGCAGAGGCTCTTTCCAATTTTAACTGAGGACCTAGTATCAGTTAAAGTCATCTTACAAAGCCAAATTAAGACATTGCATGAAATATTTTTGATCGGAGGGGACTGTCGAATGCTGCTTTATAATCGACAAAAAGGTGAAATGTGTCGATCTGCATCTCTTGGGTCTTCTCTAGGATTTGCCGCAGGGTAAATATCTGATCAATGGTGGACTTGCCAGGTCTAAAGCCACATTGGTATGGTCCAATTATTTCGTTGACCATTGACTTTAGTCGTTCGCACAATATCCCTGACACTATCTTATAGGCAATAGGGAGAGACTTATGCCCCTATAGTTGGAGCATACAGTCTTATCTCCATTCTTGTGGATGGTACATAGGATACTCAGGTTCCAATCGTCGGGTACTCGTTCTTCCTGCCAGATGGTCCTGATGAATACACCTTATCAGCGTGTCGCCTCCGGTTTTGAACAGCTCGGGTGGTAAGCCATCGGCTCCTGCTGCCTTATTATTCTTCAGTCGATTTATTGCTGTCTTTACCTCATCTTGGATGGGCGGTATACATTCAATACCATCTTCTGGGATGGGATCTGTGGTATCATCGTCTTCGCTACTATTGGATACCAGCAGTTTGGAGAAATGTTCCTTCCATATCCTGAGCACGATATCTGCATCTGTTACCAGATTACCTTGCTGGTCTCTACAGGAGGATGTGCCTGTACCAAATGTGCCTGTACCACTCTTTGGTAGAATTTTCGGACTTCATTCTGGCTCCTGTACATATCGATTTTTTCACACTTCCGCTTTTCCATTTCTCTCTTTTTCTTGCGGAAAAGACGTTTCTCTTCCCTCCTTTTCTCCCGATATCTCTCTCGTGCGCTACGCGTTGCTACTGATTGTAAAGTAGCTCTATATGTCGCATTTTTCTCTTCGGAAGCAGCGCGACACTCCTGGTCAAGGTAGTGGTCCTAATCAATGTTTGCGCCTCGGAACGATCGTACATCCAACACGCTCGATGAATGTCTTCCATCTATCACAACATGATCAATTTGATTACTTGTTCTTTGATCTGGAGACAGCCAGGTGCCCTTATGAATATCGAGACGATTAAATCTGGTACTGCTAACTACCATGTTTTTGCAGCTGCAAAGTCTATCAGCCTCATACCATTGTCAGATGTTTCACTGTGGAGACTGAATTTCCCGACTGTTGGGCCAAAGATATACTCCTTTCCAATTTTGGCATTAAAATCGCCAAGAATGATTTTAATGTCATGGGCAGGGCAACGGTCATATGTTTCTTCTAAGCGCTCGTAAAATATATCTTTGGTCTGTTCGTCCTTTTCTTCAGTGGGAGCATGAGCGCAAATAAAGCTGATGTTGAAGAATTTTTTATTCGAATTGCAGCAAGTCTTTCTTTCACTGGGGTGAAGCTTGATACCAGATGTTTTAGCCTCCGACTAACTACGAATCCGCAACCAAACTCATGCTTTACGTCATGGCAGCTATAATACAGTGCGTCACCTTTAGGTGTTGTTGTGACGCCTTTCCCGTTCCATCGTATTTCCTGTATGCCAGTAATGTCGGCCTTGTACTTTTAAAGTACATCTGCCAATGCGTAAACTGCACCTTCCCTATAAGAAGTGCGAACATTCCAGGTGCAGATTCGCAGATCATGGTCCTTAAAACGTTTGCGGGGTTCGTCAACTTTAGAGGGGTTTGTTTTTCTTTTCGTTCGTTTTTTCATAGTAGGCTCCCCTATGTATGTTTGCCGAGATTTATAAGCCCTTTGATGTTATTTTCAATTGGAGCGGCAATTTTTTCGGTATTATATAACGTTATAATAATCAAAAGATTTTGATTCCATTATCAGCACTTATAAAAGCTTTCAAATATCATTCTCCTAAGAAGATCTACCGATCTTTACAAGTTATTATTTTTAGAAATATGTATACTTCGATCCGGGTGACGTATGGGTTGGAAGATACCAAGGAACGGTCCTGACCGGTTTTAACATGGCAAAGCCCAGGATTTATCTTGGTCCCCTAGGGGAGGGTTACTAACCCGACGCCCAAACCCAAGTTTTTAACGTTCTTATGGGTGAACGCGCGGCACATGTTAGCTCACTACCTTTAACGGGTGTTAAAGGCAGTTCCCCAGGTGACACCACGGGGAGGTCAGTGTCCACTTGAGATGAAAGAGGGACCAAGATAAATCCTGGGCTTTGCCATGTTAAAACCGGTCAGGACCGTTCCTTGGTATCTTCCAACCCATACGTCACCCGGATCGAAGTATACATATTTCTAAAAATAATAACTTGTAAAGATCGGTAGATCTTCTTAGGAGAATGATATTTGAAAGCTTTTATAAGTGCTGATAATGGAATCAAAATCTTTTGATTATTATAACGTTATATAATACCGAAAAAATTGCCGCTCCAATTGAAAATAACATCAAAGGGCTTATAAATCTCGGCAAACATACATATACCTCAAGATCTAATCTCTGTAAATTTTCATTAATGTATAAAACCCCGTATGCGGCGGCAAATTCACAAAAAGGTAGCATATTTTCAAAATAATATACCGCCATGTAAAGGTGTTAAACAAAATAATTAAAAATTCTACATATTTTTGATGACACAGATATTTTCAGAATGATAATAAATTGTTATGGATTGCATTTTATGTCCACATCCCTTACCATGCCGCTTCAAAGAAATTAATTTGACAGCTTGTTGAGTTCTAAAATTAAATAGTTAATAAAGATTAAACAACAAAGCAAAACAATTAGCCACAGGTGGATATAGAAAAAAATCCCTCTTAACAATTCGCCTTTTCATGCATATCTTATCTTATAGAAGAGAAAATAACTCACGATGATAATCAAAAATCTTTTACTTTTTATGCGTACAGGCGCACAACAAAATTAATTGAAAATAATAATTAAACTCCACTAGTAAAAATTTAATCTTCAAAACAAAACTTATTTTGAAATAGTGTTTTGATCAAAATGTCCGCGATAAACAAAAATTCTTTAGCCAACAGCTGACGTTAGCCCTCGCGTTGTGACCGTTTATTGGCTTTTTTTGGGGACACACTACGCTACATAGATATTAAATTAAATGACGTGTTGTGCTATTTTTAACATTTTTAAACGTCGTCGTTTTGTTTTGGTATTTGTTTTTTATTGTGTTTTATTTTTTTTTTTTTTTTTGTTTTGTTGTCACACGTTTGCCAATTTCTTTATTATTATACGCTTACGTCATAAATATAACGTAGTTTGTTGCCTTCGAGAAGCAAAAACAAAACAAAATTAAATACATATGGTCACTGGCTTGCCGACTGACTACTGATTCGTTAAGTTTAATTAATAACGTCACTTAATAAAAATGAAATAAATATTAGGTTAAGTTTTTGTTAAGTTTCAGATGGGTTTTTTTTGGGGGACAAGAAAGTGAAATGAAGGTCTATGAAAGCAAAGTCGTCTTTCAAAATAGTGAAAAAAATTACTAGAATAGTAACTGATTCATTCATTATTAGCTTTCAAACCAAGTTTCAAAATCCATGATCATCTCGAAAATATTCGCAATTGATCACTACTATTCGATGTGTCAAAATCTGGGACTTTGAAATGAGTCGGGGAGGGTGCAATGGTTCACTGTCGATGTAACGGTGTCAGTTAAGGTACATATTTCCATTTACAATTCGCTCTTGAAGGTACAAAAAGTGCCAAAGATCTTTAAATTACAACAACGCCATCTATATCTCATATTTGATTCTTTTCTGTGGTGATGCCTTTGGAAAGTGAATTAATCTGTCCCACATAAGTTTTTATTTAAATACCGCGATTTCAGAACATACATAATTAACAATTTTGCCAATATTGCAAAGAAAACGGTGCTCTAAACAAAAAAAAAACTTTAAAACTTGCACCCTATTTTAACAGAGAAAATTACATTTCCGTTTTTTTTTTATTTAACTTCGCTCTGTTGCTAGTTTTACAATTAGAAAAGTACTAGAACGTAGCTAATATCTACAAGTTTGTGGCAGACAGATTGAAACTACATATAGGCCGGTTATGCTCGCCCATATACGTTAACGGATGTACAACAACAACATACACTCTCTTCATTCTCATCTGCCCATGTTTAGCAAGGGCAAGACACTCTCAGAGAGGCTTATGCATAAATATGTGAGCACCACTGATCTAGGTATATCGATTGTATAGTTGTGATAAGAAATATAATATTTTCGACATACTTTTAGGCGTAAATTTAAATTAAATCGGAATTCCTGTGTTTTTCAAGCAGACTAAAATTTGATTTTTTCTGGAAAGAAAAAAATTAATTTGGGGGTTTGTGGTATAGACGTTTGGTTCTGATTGTTGACTTATTTCAACTTATTTATTCAAATCGAGCTTTTGGATATCCCATTCAGAACATTTATAATAGGACGCTCCTTCGCCTGGATTAATAGCATATGTTACCTTTACAATCGCCGAACTTTTTACGAATATAAAATCTACACCTCGCGGACCTGAGTATCTTCCCAGTTGGGTTTCTTCAACTGCTATATGTACCCTATCATATTTTCAGCTCGCATACCCGAGTATCTTCTCTCTTTTTATCTTTGTTTGACGAGAGACCCTTATGAGAACTCCCGTTAGGAGTCAAATTCGTATTAATCGGGAATATACGTACTTCGGAACCTGCACTGTTTTTGGGACTTGCCAAGTTCTAACAATATGGAGGCAGCTTAAAGCCATTTCTATAAGGTTCCACACTAACAGCCTATAGACATAAGACCTTCTACACAGAAAAAAAAAATTAGCCATTTGATAAAAAAATTCAAAGATTCAATCAAAAATTTATCGATTTTCCGGCGATAAAAAAAATTGTCATATTGGCAAAAATTTCGATAAAATTATTTGATCACAAAGTAGAAATACAACTGATAAAATATACTTTTGATATTTGCAAAAATTGCAAAAAAGTTATAACCCTAATGTTTATTGGTAGCTATTCTAACAACCACTGAATGCTGATACAAAATTTGGAATATTTTGATACATATTTTTGTCAATATGTGAAATATTTTATCAGTTGTATTTATACCATCCCCCATATGGAGGGTATAATTAAATTTGTCATTCCGTTTGTAACACATCGAAATATTCGTCGGAGACCCTATAAAGTATATATATTATTGATCAGCATAAAATTCTATGTCGATTTGACAATGTCCGTCTGTCCGTCCGTCCGTCTGCCTGTCTGTTGAAATCAAGGTACAGCTCGCAATTTTCAAGATAGAGAGTCAAAATTTGGTGCAGAAGTTTTTAGTACTTGCAGGATGGTTGGTATTGAAAATGGGGTATATCGGTCCACGTTTTGATATAGCCCCCATAGAACGGTACCTCCCGATTTTCGGTATGTTTAAGGTTTTTGCTTCATTATCCTACCAAAATGGCTGAAATTTGGTACGTAGTCTTCTTTAGGTGTGCAAAACTTTCCCCCAGAATTTTGTCGGTATTGGTCCACACCTTCATATAGCCCCATATAACGGTACCTCCCGATTTTCGGTATTTTTAAGGTTTTAGCTTCATTATCCTACCAAAATGGCTGAAATTTGGCACGTAGTCTTCTTTAGTGGTACAAAACTTTCCCCCAGAATTTTGTCGGTATCGGTTCACACCTTCATATAGCCCCCATAGAGCGGTACCTCCCGATTTTCGGTATTTTTAAGGTTTTTGCTTCATTATCCTACCAAAATGGCTGAAATTTGGTACGTAGTCTTCTTTAGGTGTGCAAAACTTTCCCCCAGAATTTTGTCGGTATTGGTCCACACCTTCATATAGCCCCCATATAACGGTACCTCCCGATTTTCGGTATTTTTAAGGTTTTAGCTTCATTATCCTACCAAAATGGCTGAAATTTGGTACGTAGTCTTCTTTAGGGGTATAAAACTTTCCCCCAGAATTTTGTCGGTATCGGTTCACACCTTCATATAGCCCCCATAGAGCGGTACCTCCCGATTTTCGGTATTTTTAAGGTTTTTGCTTCATTATCCTACCAAAATGGCTGAAATTTGGTACTTAGTCTACGTTGATGGTATAAAACTTTCCCCCAGAACTTTGTCGGTATCGGTCCATGCCTTCATATAGCCCCCATAGAACGCTACCTCCCGATTTTCGGTATTTTGAACGTTGTGGCCTCAATATTCCACCGAAATGGCTGAAATTTGGTATTTAGACTTCGTAGAAGGTACTCAAACCTCCCCTTTAAATTTGTCGGTATAGGTCCACGCCTTCATATAGCCCCCATGGAAAGGTACCTCCCGATTTTTCGTATTTTGAAGGTTTTATCTTCAATATTCCACCAAAATGGCTGAAATTTGGTATTTAGTCTTCAATGTAATATAAAACTGTTCGCCAGAAATATGTCTGTACAAGTCCTCGCTTTCATATTGCCCCATTTCTGACTAAAATTGTGACGTCAATATCCAACTGAAATGGCAGAAATTCGTTATTTCGTCTTCCAAGAGTTATAAATATTCCACAAGAGTACTATCAGTACTGCTACACGTCTTCCTATATCCCCATAGATCTTAGTTCTTGATTTTCGGTATTTTTTTAGTTTTAGCCACATTCTCTCATAGGAAATTTGGTATTTAGTCTTCTTTGAGCCTAAAACCTTTTCGTCAGAAATTTGTCGGTATAGATCGACGTTTTGAAATAGCCCCCATAGAATGGTCCCTCACATTGTTTTACCGAAATTGCTGTAATTTAGTATTAAGTCTTCTTCATACACGAAAGGAAACTAATTATTCCATTTTACTTCAATACAACCTTCTACTCAGGTCTTCTGTAGATAAAAGACCTTCTATACAGGTCTTCTATTGATAGAAGACCTTCTATACAGGTCTCCTATTGATAGAAAACCTTCTATGTAGGTCTTCTATTGATAGAAGACCTTCTATACAGGTCTCCTATTGATAGAAGACCTTCTATACAGGTCTTCTATTGATAGGACACCTTCTATACAGGTCTTCTATAGATAGAAGACCTTCTATACAGGTTTTCTATATATAGACGACCATTATGGCTATTTTCTTACATTTTGTAATGCATTTCTCTCTCGCGTTATTTCAACCCAGCCTTTTTTTATATTATTAAATATTTTTCTAACATCTATTTATCATCTATCATCAAACATTTCAATGCACATACATACATATGTACAAGAAAATACGCTATTCGAACAGATGTTAAATTTTTTCTAAACAATTTTTTCTTGTCATGTGCAGTTTGGCCCCACTCAAAACTGAAATACCAGCTAGCCATTTATGTTTTTTTCGCTGCATTTAAACGCCAAAATAGACAGCAGTAAACTAGCTCAACATTTGTTCAAATGCCAAAATGAAAATAATAAAAAAAAATATATTTTTTTCTTCTTTGGTTTTAATTTAATAGTGCGCGAATGCTTATACTGTACAAACTTTTTGTAGT
This sequence comes from Musca autumnalis, assembly GCF_047663935.1. NCBI lineage: Eukaryota > Metazoa > Arthropoda > Insecta > Diptera > Muscidae > Musca > Musca autumnalis. Next base: position 254,628,913 of record NW_027411644.1, read on the forward strand.
TTATGTGAGTGAACATTAAGTTTGTGTATATTGTTTATAAGTTGAACAATGACATAATCACTCTTCCTAACAGTGCCTATGTAGCGAAATTAAAAAAACTAACAACAATTCTAATAAAATGAAAGAAATTTTACATATTTTAATGTGTGTCCATGCAAACGCTCGCTCCCTGCCATAAAATTGTTTGTTTTTAATAGAAAGAGGAATGTATTGGAGGGGGTCGCAAGTAAATGTGACCCATATTGGGTGCCATTGTAATTAAAATATTAATTTTATATAGAACTTGTATCTTATACCTAGAGGTATCACTATAGGGACGGTGAAGGTTTCACTTATATTAATAAGTGCAGCCAGAATATATATTTTTGATCCTCGAAGCCAAGTGATATTAAGTGCCCCACGTTGGGCGCCATTTTTATTTGAATTTAAAATTATTTTGATGTTTTATTTTTTATGTTGATAATATGAAATTTTAATTTAAGTGCACCATGTTCAGTAGCATTTTTAATTGAATTCAAAACGTATTTTTGAGCCTCTAAGCCCCGTGATATTAAGTGCCCCACGTTGGGCGCCATTTTTATTTGAATTCAAAATTATTTTGATGTTTTATTTTTTATGTTGATAATATGAAATTTTACTTTAAGTGTCCCATGTTCGGTACCATTTTAAATTGAATTTAGTATAACAAAATTTTTGCTGTATTATTTTTTATATTGATAATTTGAAGTTGTCTGCTTAATTTAATTGTTTTTACTTTTATATTTAATAAAATATGTCTTTCTCGTGCCCCACCCTATTGTAATATCATTTGCACGTGTTTATATATCAGACAATATATTCCAAATGTTAAATGTGCGGCGTACGTACATATATTCTAAGTGCGTTATTTTTTTTTTTGCTTCTTCAAAATGAATAAACAATTTAATGACTGAGGCCACAAATTTGTTTTTCTCCAGGGGTTATACAAATTAGTAGAGGCTCATCTACGCATATAAATATCTGTTTTATGAATTATTTGTCCCCTCTCGTTTTTTTCCTTAAAAAAATAACAATTTACATTAAACATGTGTTGAAACAATTAGATCTAGGGTTTGGCAAAATTTTTGACTGATTTTTTTTTACTTTTTGAGGAAATGCAACATAAAATGTGTTAATTGAATAAACAAATAATATTCTCCTTTATCGTATTGTTGTATTTTTATAAATCTTTCTGATTTCACATTTTCTTTTGAAATAACCGCCATTGTAAAAGTGACAATAATACATTTTTAATGGCCCACTTAAATTTGTTTGTTTGCAAAACTTTTTTTCTGTGCCTTCATAAAAACTTTTACAATAAAAATACTGACATTAAACAAATGAAGTAAAGCACAAACGGAGACTTTATCACAAATCAGATTTTTTGGTCTTCATTAATTTACATAAAAAAGGTATCCACAACTTTTGAAGGACCCAAAGATTAACAATGCTACAAAACACATGTTTGCAAAAAAAGTCATGAAAACTACAAAAATTTAAAATTAAAAATACATATCTTTTGTTGCCTGAAATTATGCTTTAAAATAACAACATCAACCATTTTTTTATTTTAAACAATATTTTTGTTATAAATAAAAACTAAATATATATTTGTTTTTCCTTTCATTACAGGTAAGTTTTCACAATACTCAGTCAAATACAAAACAGTATGAATATATGACAGTAAGTAAGAAATATATTTTTAAAAACAAGAAACAAAGTATTAGTCGGCTTTGTCGACAGAGATTTAACCTCAGTCAGGTTTTTTTCAGAATTTTTGTCACTTTCTGGACATTTGAATTTTGCGACAAAAATGTGGATTAGAATTAAAACTCAAAAATCTTGCAGAGGAGGTACTTAAAGGAATGAATCGACATAGTTCATTATGGAAGTGGATCTTATTTTGGGAGTCATATCTTTTCGATAGATATCGCGTCCACTAGTTATTTTAGTGGGTCATCGTATAACTTTTGGGTAATATAATATCGCTGTAAACAGGACCACAACAAACGGCATCGGAATACATTTCCAAAGGATCTTCGAACGGACACTAAACTGCACTTAGACACAAATGTGAAACTTTTGTGGGGGATGTACCCTAAGGAGAGAACCAAAGTTTGGACCAAATTGGTTGCCCCGTCCAAGAGAAACCCTTATAGATGTCAGAAAGAATTGTATTGTTTACTTCTTTTCTTTAGGTCCTACTTCCTGGCCCAAGGAAGTATTGTGTTGACTTCTTCTATTTAGGTCCGAGGCTGACTAATACTTTCTTACTTCTTTAGTAAATACTTAGGGCCATATCGGGCACCTCCTCTACAAAAGTTTAAAATTTTTCCCTAAAATGGTGCGAAGTTAGTCCCCGATGTGGTCCACACTTTGCAGATTGTAATATTTCTTCCAGACATAGATAAGGTTGAAATGAGGACTATATGGATTTTCTACCTCTACACAAAATTTCAAAATTGTTCGCGAAAGTACAATTGTTGGGAGGACAAGTCCATACTTCCAGAGATAATGGAAATCGGAAGAAAAACATTGGTATATTCGAAGGGAAATTTACTTTCGACATTCTCTCCGAAATGGGAACGAAATCTGAACGAATTCCCCTTAGAAAAATCGTGTAGAAATTGGAACGAAATCTGAATGATTTTGCTTCCGAAATTGTGCAAATCTGTCGGACATCCGACATTTGGTTTGCTTTGCAGATACATAAACAAAGTGATGGTATACCGGCAGTGGCGGTGGTGGTTGTTGTGCGAAGGAAAATTTGTTTTCGACATTTCGCTCCGAATTCTTACCAAACTCGGAAGAAAAACATTGGTATATTCGAAGGGAAATTTACTTTCGACATTCGCTCCGAACTCGGAACGAAATTGGAACGAATTCTCCTATGAAAAATCGTATAGAAATCGAAACGAAATCTGTACGATTTTACTTCCGAAATTGTTCAGATCTGTCGAGCATCCGACATTTGGTTTGCTTTGCAGATATGTACATAGACAAGGTGATGGTATACCGGCAGTGACGGTGGTGGTTGTTGTGCGAAGGAAAATTTATTTCCGGCATTTCGCTCCGAATTCTTACCAAAATCGGAAGAAAAACATTGGTATATTCGAAGGGAAATTTACTTTCGACATTCGCTCCGAACTCGGAACAAAATTTGAACGAATTCTCCTACGAAAAATCGTATAGAAATCGGAACGAAATTTGAACGATTTTGCTTCCGAAATTGTTCAATAGTGGGATTCTGTAACTCATTGTTGCTGTTACCGACAAAAATCAGTAAAATTAAATCGCAAAATTATGATTAAAAACATAAAAAAAGTTGGCATCACTGTTTGTGTCGGTAGAGGCTAGCGACTACTTTTTATTCATCGTTAACTTACCGAAAAATTTCGTTAATTATCGAAATTATAAGCATTTTAATTTTACCGACCATTATCGATAACAGCAAAAATGAGTTACAGAATCCAACTACAGATCTGTCGAACATCCGACATTTAGTTTGCTGGGTAGCCAAATGGCAAGTGCATACATGTATTGGTGGGAAAAGGTTTGAATCTTTGCTATTGAATGTTTAAAATTGTTTTCCTGTAAACGCCATGTAACTAGGCGTTTAGACACAGACAATATTGGCAAGACAATAGCAAAGTTACAAACCATTTTCACCAATACATTCATACTTTTCCCTATACATATTTAAAAATTTGTAAATGTATTTGTGAAAAAGGTTTGTATTTTTGCTATTGTCTTGCCAATACTGGCATTTGTAAACGCCGGGTAAGTCGAAGGTCACACTAGCGCTGTTTCATCATGGCGACTTCGATTTTATAGGCGAGGGGTATTAGGTAGTGAATCGGCTGTACATGGTTTTCCGTGTTTGTGATGCTGCCTCTTCCTATTATTCGTTTCAAGAAACACGATAGTGTAACCAACGACTAATGGTAAAATTATTAGCATTGACTCAGGAAGTTTTATTGCATACATTAGGGCGGAATATCGAACTAGTAGTAATACCTACCTCGTTACTGTACTTTTATGATTCTTATAAAATTCCTAACATGTTTTAAATATGTGTCTAATAGTACGTTTAGACTATATTATATTAAGCAAATCCAGTCGATTTAAATTATCATTTTCATACAATATAATAATAATTGTTCCACAAACATCCCATAAGGGACAAGGGAGACTTCTCTCATATCAATGAGTGCACCCCGATTCATATTAGCTCAATGATATGGGACCTACAGTTTATCGCCGAGTCCCAACGGCGTGTCTAAAGGTAGAGTTACATTAGGCAAATATTTGCTCCAGCGACCGGCAGTGTGCGCTTCCTGAGAGCAAGTTTGCATAAATTCAATGTATTATTAACACTCACTTGATCTCAGTAAGCGCACAATGCCGGTCGCTGGAGCAAATATTTGCCTAATGTGACCTTACCTTTAGACACCACTTTTGTAGAGAAGTTTTACATGGCTGAAATACTCAGGAAATGTCGCCAACATTACTGAGGGGTATTTTGCCACCGTTGAAAAGTGTTTTGATGTTGCCTGGCCGGGGAATCGAACCCACGACCTTATGTGTGCAAGGCGGGTGTGCATACCATTGCACCACGGTGGCACCCATACAATATATGTCAAATAAATCGAGATAAATGTATAGTCTAACAGGCGTTTAACAAATCTTATTCAAATATTTAAAATAATTATTTTATTCCTTAAAAGATAAACAAATAATTCGTATAGCTACTTCCCTATTTACTTTTCCCTCATTTGTTTTATTTTTTATTTTTCTTTCTTTAATTTCAATTTCTTGCATATATTTTCTGTGACCGCTGAGAGACACCTGTTGTTTGGCTTTAAAAAAACTATTTGCCTAACAATGACACATTTCGGGAGAATACCAACAAATATAAACTTCTTAAGAAATACACTTAACTACATACATATTTTTAGACTTATTGTATAGATAATCTTTTCCTATTTCTACAAACATACAACTGCATACATATATAAAATATAACAAAAATCTCCCATTAAAAAGCTTAAGGAAATTTGGTTAATCAAATAAATTATAAAAAAAATGTGAAACAAAAAAATAAAAGAAAATTCTCCTGAATACAACAAAATTGGCAACCATTAAAAATGGAAAATCCAACAGAAAAAAAATGTTGTGCTTTTGGGATCTAAAAATATATATTTAATTTCAAAACCAAAAAATAAAAGAAATTTTCTCAAAAAAAAATATATTCTTAAGAAAAATTGTTTGTTCTCTTACAAAAACATTGTGAAATACAGAGAGTGTGAGATTTGAGCAAAAGATAAAAAATTGTTTGCATTTTTAACTTTAGAATATAAGAGTCTCCGGTATAAGAGAGAATATTCTATGGGTATGGAATATTGGCGCAAAAAATTGTGACACTTATTTAAAAACAAGTTGTATTCCCTATATTAAGCACAAATTAATTGACATAAATATGTATTTGTTTTGTTATTCTTTTATGGCTTAAGGTTTTAATTAATTAACCTTAATTTATGCCATGTAAATTAAAACAAAAGTTGTTTTTATTAATGAGAGAAGTGCGGAAAAAAATGTTGTGTAGGCTGTAGATTTAGTGACTGGGCTTTAGTGTTGTGCTTTTTGTTGTAATTTGTTTTATTGCAATGTAGACATTTTAGAAAAAAAATATTACAATACAGTAGTGTCGCAATATAGGCAAAAAATATTTTTTAACATTTTAAAAAATTTTTGTATTTTTGGAAGAGCATAAAATGAAATTTGGAACTCTAAAAATATTTAATAAAACATTTTAAAGGTTTGTCACAGTTGTCCCAGTAACCCTTTCTATATTTCCCTCTAGTTCTAAACAATTTATCTCTCTAATCCACCATGTTGTCCATATCTAATGGAATCTATCTGTGTATCTAGTAGCCGGTGGACTACCTACTACATCCATATATTGTTGTCAATGTGCTGCCTCAAATCTAAAAAGCGCGAGCGATCTCGCATCCGATACATAGTTGCTGTTGGTTGTTCTTTTGTGTGTGAGATATTTTGAATTTTCAATTCTAAATTGAGTGTCATGCTGTTGTTGTCTTTCTTATTGTCATTATTGTTGTTGTTGGTGTTTTTGCACAAAAAAATAAAAAAACCAAATCGAAAAACTAAAAGAAAATCTTTTGGTGTGTCTAAGAGAGTAGCAAAACTGAAATTAGTCACAAACGAGTAACGAAACACTGCGGTAATAACGGGGCGTCTTTTTCCATTTTGCGCGATTCCGCCGTCAAACGAATTGAAATTATTTTTGAAAAAAGAAAAGAAATAGAATTTCAAAAAAATTAAAACGAAAAAAATTGCCCTCAAAGGGAAAAGTAAAAATTATTACAAGCGGTGTTTTTGTTAGAAAAAAGAAAAATTGAAAAAACAAATTGCACGAATAGCTTTTCCATATTTTCATATTTTGAAAAAAGAAAATCAAACAAAACAACGATTTGTGGATTTAAAACAAAAAATAAATAAAGCCAAAATAAAATCCCCAAAAATAAAACGTAACCTTATTAATCATAATTACGAAATTCAACGAACGACAAAGCGACGACCTGCCATTTAAAGAGAGAAAACGAGAGAGATACTTACATACATATACCAAAAGGAAAGCCAAGAGAGAAAAAAATCATTTCTTCTTAAAGAAAAAAGAAATAAAAATTAAAGATTTCTGCTTAAAAAAGAAATCAAAATTTAACGAGATCGTGCAGAGAGAGCATTTTGATTTGTTGTTATTGTCACAAGATCATCGAAGGGATTTACTCTTTATTGTGGATTTGGCTGAATTCTCTTCTACCCAACAGAGAAGGGTTTTAAGAAGACTTACGATATTATCGTTATTAGAAACAACGAAAGGAAAGATTTTCCAAACAAGAAAATATAGACAATTTTTCCAAAGAAATTGAAAGTGTTTAAAAGAGAAAATTAAAAACTAAAAACACGTGATAAAGTTTACAAAAATTATTTTGTCAATAAAAATAAAATATAAAAAAATTAAAAAATTTAAATTAAAGAAAAATAATTTAAACAAAATTAAAGGAATTCAATTTTTTTATTAAATCTCAAAAATTCTATTTTTGAAAATATAAAAATATATAGACATTAAAGGAATTCAAATTTTTTATTAAAGTTCAAAATTTACAAAAGAAATTGAAAGTGTTTAAAAGAGAAAATTAAAAACTAAAAACACCTGATAAAGTTTACAACAATTATTTTGTTAATATAATAACATATAATAAAATAAAAATTATAAATTAAAGAAAAATAATTAAAACAAAATTAAAAGAATTAAATTTTTTTTATTAAAGTTCAAAAATTCTATTTTTGAAAATATAAAAATATATAGAAATTAAAAAAAAAAAATAAAGAAAATTGTAGGAATTAAATTTTGAAATTTAAGTTAATAAATATATCACTTTTTAAAAAATTAGACATTTTTTAATAATTTTTATTCAAAAAAAAATTATATTAGAAAAAATACAAAGATTAAAATTATTAATAAAGCCAAAGTAATAAAACTTTTATTAAAAAATATCAATATATTTTTAAAAAATATATATAATTTTCAAAAAAATTTTAATTTTATTTGAAGAAATATTTTTTTTTTAATATTTGAAAAAAATATCGAAATTATTATTGAGAATTAAAGCAAAAGTAAACAAATATCGACATTTTTTAATTTTTATTTGAAAAAAATATTTTTTAATATTTGAAAAAATTATAATATAAATTATAATTATTTTTAAAGTAAATGCAAAAACTTTATTATTTATTAAAAGAATATATATATATATATTTTTTTTCAAAGATTAAAATTATTAATAAAGCCAAAGTAATAAAACTTTTATTAAAAAATATCAATATATTTTTAAAAAAAATATATAATTTTCAAAAAAAATTTAATTTTATTTGAAGAAATATTTTTTAATATTTGAAAAAAATATCGAAATTATTATTGAGAATTAAAGCAAAAGTAAACAAATATCGACATTTTTTAATTTTTATTTGAAAAAAATATTTTTTAATATTTGAAAAAATTATAATATAAATTATAATTATTTTTAAAGTAAATGCAAAAACTTTATTATATATTAAAAGAATATATATATATTTTCAAAAGTATCGACATTTTTTAATTTTTATTTGAAGAAATATTTATTTGAAAAATATCGAAATTATTATTGAAAATTAAAGCAAAAGTAAAAAAATATCGACATTTTTTAATTTTTATTTAGATATATTTTTAATATTTGAAAAAAATTATAATATAAATATAAAATTATAATATAAATTATAATTAAATATAAAATTATAATATAAATTATAATTAAATATAAAATTATAATATAATTATAAAAGTATCAAATTTTTTTAATTTTAATTGAAGAAATATTTATTTGAAAAAATATCGAAATTATTATTGAAAATTAAAGCAAAAGTAAACAAATATCGAAATTTTTTTTAATTTTTATTTGAAGAAGTATTTTTTAATATTTGAAAAAATTATAATATAAATATAAAATTATAATATAAATTATAATTATCTTAAAAGTAAATGCAAAAAAACTTTATTATTTATTAAAAAAATATACCAATATATTTTTTATAAGGAAGTACAAATTTGTGAAAATATTTGTATATAAAAATATTGTTTTATTAATATCTCATTCAATATTATTTTTATACAAATTTGAGCTTAAACGACAAAAAATTATTTTTTAAAAAATAAAACAAATAACAGTGCTTTAAATTAAAAAAAATCACGTTTGATTTATAAAATATATATTTTTTAAATTTCAAATTTTATCAAAATAAAAAATTAAAAAAAAAATATTTTTTTTTATTTATAAAATATATATTTTTTAAATTTAAAATTTTATAAAAATAAAAAATTAAAAAAATATATTTTATTAAAAAAACTCAAAAATCACAAAGTATTTTGTATAGTGAATGAACAAAGTCAATTATTTTTTTGAGATAGAAAATAATATTTTCAATTTTGGTAAAGAACAATATTTTATTTTAAATAGAAAAAAATCAAAAAATAGTTTTATATATATTATACTTCAAAACAAACTTACTATACAAATATATGTTCGGAATATATATGAAAAATTATATAAAATAATTTAAAAAAAATACGAAATAAAAATATATATTGTATTTCGATTTAAACAAATATTTTATTAGAAAATATAAAAAGAAAATACCGAACATTAAATATACAAAACAAATAAAACGAATAGTAAAGATAATATTAATATATATTTATATACAAAAATTTTTCTTTTAATATATTTGTTTTTTATAAAGAACAATATTTTATTTTAAATAGAAAAAAAATCAAAAAATATTTTTATATCTCCATTAAAAAATTACTTTAAAAAAACGTACTATACAAATATCTGTTCGGAATATATATGAAAAATTATATAAAATAATTAAAAACAAAGTACGAAATAAAAAATATATTGTATTTCGATTTAAACAAATATTTTTTTTAGAAAATATAAAAAGAAAAGAAGATACCGAACATTAAACATACAAAACAAAAAATAAAACGAATAATAAAGATAATATTAATATCTATTCATATATACAAAAATATTACTTTTAATTTATTTGTTAAAGAATATATATTTTTTAAAATATTTATTTAAAAAAAATATTTTTTGTGTTTCGAAATTACGCTAAAAAATATTTAAAAACAATTAATTTAAATATAGCGTATATAAAAATATTTTTCTCTACATATATTTTTTATTTTTTTTTTTAAATATTTTTATTAAAATATTCTAATATTATTTTAATAAAACTATTTTTTACCAGTGAAAAATATTTTTCCTTAAAAATTTATATTAACATATGTTTTTGTCTGAATTATATTTATAAAAATAATCACATATATAAGAATATTTTCCCCTATATAAAAAATTAAAATTGATATTGTTCTAATTTTTCTCAAAAATATTTTTATTAAAATATTCTAATATTATTTTAATAAAACTATTTTTTACCCGTGAAAAATATTTTTATTAAACAATTTATATGAACATATGTTTTTGTCTAAATTATATTTATAAAAATAATCAAATATTTAAAAATATTTTTCCCTATATAAAAAATTAAAATTAATATTTAGAAAAATCGTTTTAAAATTTAGAACAAAAATTAATATTTTATATATTTAAAACGATCTTTAAATATAAAAGCAATACTTTAATTAGAAAATAATAATTTATATTTTCTAACAAAAAGTATATTTTTTAATTAAAATTTAAATTAATTAATTAATTTAAATTTACACATAAAATTTATATAAATTAAATTTTTAATTTTAAATTAATTTATTATTAAAAACACCAAATATTTTATATGTATTTATGTTTTGTTTTTTTTTTCTCACAATTTAAATGTGTTTTATTGAAAAATGTTTAGTATTTAGAACAATTACAAATCTAATATAATTAAAAAGGAACAATAATACTTTTAAATATATTTCGTTGTAATTTTGTGATTCTGAAAATTATGATCACTTGGATTTTGCAATCGTTGGAAATCCACAATTTTCCCACACACACAGTGGGAAAAACACAATTTTCAAAAGTGTTCACCAATCATAATAAAAATGTAAAACCACCTGAAGACCTTTTTTTACAAACAAAACTGATGTGAAATGAAAATCAGTTAAATAACGAATAAACAAAACGAACTTTTCAAATGAAAATAAGTTAAAAACAACGAACATCAACGAACACTCTACGATTACAACGACGAAACGAAACGATAAATACCTATCACTTTGAATTAAAGACTTTATACAATTGTTATAATCAATTGTGCCATAAAAACGTTATTTGTTCAAAACAAATCTTTTCTAAGAAAAGCCTATTATTGCATATATAAAATTAGTTATTTATTAAAAAACCAACTATACCAAAACTCAAAACAATCATAAGACAACTGCATATTATTTATTACAAAAACAAAAAGACGCTCAATTTATTTGTTAACAATTTTTTCGCTTTAAAACAAAAACAAAACCACAACTAGTCAAGGCTATTGATATTATCCGCCCCTTATATTGTTTTAATTGTTATATAGTTTAGTTTTAGTAGTAAATAAGACAAAAAAAATATTTATTTTCTTTACACAAAACTTGTTATTTATTAATTAAGCTATATGAAAAACTTAAATGTAAAACCGTACCAAGCGTACCATCCTTACAATAGGCCCAACAATCAACAACAACAACAGCATCAACAGCACCAACATCATCAACCACAACAAACATCACACAATCAGCAATATCCAATACAGCAACAAATACCCAACTATCACTCATATACCAACAACAACAACAACCATCAGACCACAAGATATAACAACAATTCGTATAACTCTCAAACAACTCCCACATCTCTAACAACATCTGCAACATCAACGTCATCACCATCAGTTTCAAATCACAGCTTAACACCACCTACGCTTGGCGGTTATTTAGCTAATCAACATCATTTACAACAGCAACAGCTGCAACAAGAACAGCATTTGCTAAGACTACAACAAAGTTATAATCATCATCACCACCAACAACCACAACAAGCCAACATGTTAAGTCTAAATCCCAATAATAACAATGCCTATAACTATAATTTCCCTTTCAATGCAATGGGCAACAACCCAACATTTAATAACCCACCAACAGCAGCAGCAGCAGCAACAACAACTAAGTCACAACACAACAATAACAACAGCAATGCTCTCTCTCGTCCCCAACGACCCAACTCTCTTAACCTCAATAGCAGCATGGCTTCATTGGCCACACCAATTTCCGGTTCCGCCTACACAAAAACAGCAGCAGCAGCAACAACAGCCAATGTCATAACTGGTCCCGCCACTGCACCACCATCGTCATCAAGTTCAGCAACAAGTGGCCATGGAATGGGATTTCCATTTCCAACAACTCAAACATTTTACAATCAAAGAGAAAATTTCTTCAATGCAAATGCTCAAAATTATTACAATCAAATGCAGCAGCAGCAACAAACACAACAACACCACCACCAACAACAACTGCAGCAATTTCAATTATTGCAACAACAATTACAGCAAATAAATAATCAAATGCCAACGGTGGTAACAAAATCTTCATCATCCAATAATGTTTCAATTACCGTTGCTCCAACAACCTCTTCAACAACTAATGGCGGCGGCGGCGGCCACAAGAATTTGGCAAATGTTGCTGCAGCTAGTGGTGCTCCAGTTACCAGTCAGCCAACAAATAACAATACAATAAATCAAACGAATAATAATAACTCCAATAATAATAGTCATAATGACAACAGCAATAACAACAACAGCAACGCCAATATTAGCAATAACAATAATAATAATTGCGATCGTCTTGCCATGGATGCCTGTGAAATTGCCAATTTCCTCGCTAATGAGCTATTTATGCAACAGGTATACCAATTCTTAGAAAAAAAGAGTTTTACTTTTTTTCAATTTTACTTTAATTTCAAATATTGGATTAGGCTGTTTAGAGAAATGTGTTATACAAGTGTTATAACAGAGTTTTACTTTAATTTGAAATGTTGAATTAGACTTTTATAGAGGAACAACAACGCATTTAAGTGTTTACCGCTAACCGTATTATCCCTTTGAAACTGATTCCGGTCAGGATTTTCTTTCTTCTTTATTTCCAATTCACTCCCTCGAGAGCATAGGGCCTTTAGCTTTTTTTTCAAGCTATTTTATCATTCGCAATCCGTTTTATTGTATTCCAGCTAGTACCACTGCTCTCTACTTCATCAGACTTCTTTTCCAGGTGGTCTTTGGCCGACCCTTCCTTCTGTTCCCTCTGGGAATTCCATTCCGGTCAGGATAAGTGTTATATAACTCATTTCACAAAGTGTATTGGAAGAAAGTTGGAAAAAATAATGCTTGGTTTACATTTACGAAATCCACTCGATTTCAACTGTCAATTCCTTTGCGTTTAGGTCAAATGAAAACTCTTCTGAAATCCATTAGACTTCATTTGACAGTTGAAATCGAGTAGATTTCCTGAAAATAAACTGATTATAAGTGTTATAAAACACATTTTGTATACGTTAAACAATATAGCGCATACCTAAGTTCTATACGAAAAAGTGTTATACAACCGAAATTATATTTTGACAAATGTTTTCAACGCATTTCATGTATAAATAAGTGTTATACAGCAATTTCTTGCTTTACGAAAATCTGTTCTACAGCACACTATGTATACAGAAATACGTTATATAATTTAAAGGAAAAGTGTAATACAACATATTTTTCCACGACACTTTTCTATAAAAAAAGTTTTATACAACACATTTCCCAAGGGAAAAGTGTTATATAGCAAATTTTCTATTGGAAAATGTGTCATACAAGAAATTTTGTACAGGAACCATTTTATTATACAAGAAATTTTCTATAGGAAGGACTGTTATACGACCGATTTTCTTTCGAAAAAGTGTTATACACAATTTGTTGTACTAAAAAGTGCGATACAAAACATTTTCTAAAGGAAAATGTGTTATATCTCAAACTTATACAGGAAACTTTTTGTTATACAAACATATTATACAACACATTTTCCTAAGGAAAAGTGTTATACAGCAAATTTTCTATTGGAAAATGAGTCATACAGGAAATTTTGTACAGGAAACTTTTTATTATACAAGAAATATTCTATAGTAAGAACTGTTATACGACCGATTTCTTTAGAAAAAGTTTTATACAAAATTTATTGTACTGAAAAGTGTTATACAAAAAATTTTCTAAACAAAATTTCATACAACAAAATTTCAATAGGAAGAACTGTTATACAGCTGTTTTTCTATTGAAAAAGTGTTATACAAAATGTGTATGTACTGAAAAGTGTTCTACAGCATATTTTCTGTGCTATAAAAGTGTTATACAAGACATTTTCTTAAAGGTAAAGGTGTTATACTGTAATTTTTCTATGGAAGTTTGTACTAAAAATTTTTCTACAGCACATTTTCTGTGCTAAGAAGTGTTATACAATACACGTTCCATAGGAAAAAGTTTATAAAGCAAATTGTTGTATGGGAAAATATTTTGCATAACACATTTGCTACAGGAAAGTTTTTGTTATACAACTAATTTTCTATAGGAAGAACTGATATACAAGGGTTTCCCTTTAGAGTAATTGTTATACAAAATTTGTTAGTACTGAAAAGTGTTCTACAGCACATTTTCTGTGCTAAAAAGTAGTATACAACACACTTTCTAAAGTAAAAAGTGTTATACATCAATTTTTTTTGGAATTGTTTGTACTAAAAAGTGTTCTACAGCACATTTTCTGTGCAAAAAAGTGTTATACAATACACATTCCATAGGAAAAAGTGTTATAAAGCAAATGTTTGTATTGGAAAATGTTTTGCACAACACATGTGCTACAGGAAACTTTTGTTATACAACAAATTTTCTAGAAGAATTGTTATACAAAATTTGTACTGAAAAGTGTTCTACAGCACATTTTCTCTACTAAAAAGTTTTATACAACATATCTTCTAAAGGAAAGACTGTTATACTGCAAATTTGCTATGGGAAAATGTGTTATACAACACACTTCCTATGCGAAAATGTATTATACAAACCATTTTATATAAGAAGAACTGTTATACAAAAGATTTTCTTTAGAATTGTTATACAAAATTTGTTAGTACTGAAAAGTGTTCTACTACACATTTTCTCTACCAAAAAGTTTTATACAACATATCTTCTAAAGGAAACACTGTTATACTGCAAATTTGCTATGGGAAAATGTGTTATACAAACAATTTTATATAAGAAGAACTGTTATACAAAAGATTTTCTATACGAAAAAGTATTATACAACTTTTTGGTACTGCAAAATGTTACACAGCACATTTTCTGGGCTAAAAAGTATTACACAACATATTTAAATAGGAAAATGTGTTATACAACTAATTTTCTATGGGAAAACTTTAGAATACAACAAATTTTCTATAGAAAAAACTGTTATACAACCAATTCCTATAAGAAAAACGGTTTTTATTTAAGATACCTTATTGTACAAGATATTTTTGTACGAAAAAGTGTTATACAACATTTTTTACTAGAAATTGTACTACAGCACAAGTGTTATAATCGTAAAATTGAATACTAAAGATTTAAATCTCGTTGAATATCTTCTTGAGTTTGAGTTTTTCATATAGTAAATAGTGTTGTAGTCGTAAAATTTAAGACTAAAGACTTAAATCTTTACCTGAAATCAAGGTAGACCAGTTATCATTATAATAAAAGCAAGTGTAACATGCACTAAAATTTTTATTAGCTTGTACTATAGGTGTTCTACAAAACATTTCTGTGCTAAAAAGTGTTATACAACACGTTTTCCAAAGCAAACATTTTCTATGGGAAAAAGTGTTATACAACTAAGTTTCTGTGCTAAAAAGTGTCATACAACAAGTTTTTCAAAGTAAAAAGTGTTATACAACACATTTCCTATGGTAAAAAGTGTTATACAACACATTTTCTATAGGAAAAAGTGTTATACAACTAATTTTCTGCGAAAAAAGTGTTATGCAACTAATTTTCTGTGGAATAAAAGTGTTATACAACTAATTTTCTGTGAGATAAATTTGCTATACAACAAATTTTCTATACTTAAAACTATTTCACAACTGATTTCCTAAAAGAAAAACTGTTATACAACTGTTTTTATTCAAAATAAAGCGTTATACAAGAGATTTTTTATACGAAAATGTGTTGTACAACTTTTTTTGTACAAGAAAGTGTTCTTCAGCACATTTTCTACAGGGGAAAGTTTTATACAACAAATTTTCTACAGGAGAAAATGTTATACAACTAATTTTCTCTTGGGAAAAGTTGGTATACAAGAAATTTTCTATAGAAAAAACTATTTCACAACTGATTTCCTATAAGAAAAACTGTTATACAACTGTTTTCATTCAAAATAAAGCGTTGTACAACAGATTTTTTATACGAAAAAAAGTTATACAACTTTTTTATACAAAAAAGTGTTATACAGCACATTTTCTACGCTAAAAAGTATTATACAACACATTTTCTATAGGAAAAAGGTTACTAATTGTAAAATTGAAGACAAAAGACTTAAATCTCGTTGAATATCCTCTTGATTTGTTTGAAAGATGTTTTAGGTCATTTTAGTTCAAATAAAGTCGGGTTGGACCAGTTAGCAAAATAATAAATCCAAGTGTGAACGTGTTTTACAATTCCTTTCGGCTGGCATAAAGCCGCATTTACATCTAACAGGGTTTAAAAGAACGTTTCATTTGTCAATTGTTAATTTGTCTGTCAAATAAATTACGTATTTGTCCCAATAACTTGTTTCAGGTACAAGTGTAATTTAAATTTAAAGAGGGAAACCTGTGATATCGCTTCTACAACTTTGGTGTGAATTGATGTTAAAACTGTTTTCTTTTTTTACCACTTCAACTGCACATATCAATTTCCTTAAACCCAATTACAAGAATACTTAGGGCCATTATTACATGTGTTCTTTTACTATCTGATGGATTTGAAAATGCAAAATAAACTAATTTGAAGGCATTAAAAATATAATGTTCACATTGAAAGCTAATGACTTGAAGCTCCACCTTAAAATTCAATCATCACTTTTAACTTTAAGTTAGCCGGATCGCTATAAATCTGTTCGGTAAATCCAAACTATAACAAAAGAAGACTTATAATAATGGGGGTATATGTTATTGTCTGTAAATTGTCTGTTTTCAATATCCAAATTATGACGCGGATTTATTTGACGTATATTCCATGGAATTGACATTTGAAATTGAGTGGACTTATAAATCAAAAAGTACTATAGGTCATAAATCCACATAGAATTGACACTTCATATACGTCAAATAGAATCCACTAGATTTAAGATGTATACCTCATAGAATGAAATCCAGTGGATTTAGTAAACCTAAACGTACTAAAGAACACTCTTCATAAGAAAATATGATAAAGAGAATTGCTTTTATTTAAAATCTTTTTTTTTCTCTCTTTTACGTATGTACATATGTATGTGAAAAATAAAATAATGGCAACATTGCCAATTAAATCGGCAGCATCAACAACAACAACAAATCAACACACAATAAAATGTTGTGAATTTTCCTATCAAGAAAAGTCAAAATAAAAATTTTCACTACGAGTTCATCTTTAAAAATAAACCCTTTTTTGCTTCGCTCGTTTTTCGACAACGTGTGTGAACATTTTTTGCTTTGTTTTCATTTTGCTGTATTTTATTTGTTTGGTTTTTTTCAGCATTGTGTTTTGGTTTTGTTTAATGATGATTTTCGCGGAAAAGAATTGAATAAATGTGTTGAATGAAATTTATAAAAAAAAAATACAATTGCTAATCAAATAAATAAGAGGAGGAGGAGGTTAAAGAAATTAAATTTATAGATTTTTTTTAAAATATGTTACTAATTGTTCAGATATGAATATTTTGTATGGCCTGGAGTGACATTTACATTTTCTTAATAAAGTTTTCTCTTTAAAGGCCTATTTATAAAGCCACAGTGCATCCCATACAACATTTTTAATATGAATCATGCAAAGTCCTTATCACAATCACCGTTTTTATATACAAAAAAACTAGTAGACCCAGCGAACTTCGCCTCGCATTCTACTGGGCATTGATCATGTGCTTCGCCATATTTTCTGTGTGAAAAAAAAAATAAATGAATAAACTCGGTTAAAAAGTTGTAATGTGGTGTAATTTTTTGTATTTTAACTTTTTTTATAATATTTCGCATTTTCTAACTTTCAAATGGTGGTGCGTATAATAATTATTATGATGTTTCTAGGTAATAATTACCATACGCACCACAGAACCCCAGAATAATTTTCGTGTACCATACGGTTATTATTGTAATCTGTAACGATTTTTCGTATATTTAAATATTTACTATTCTAATTAAAAATGTTTATGATTTGAAATCAATAATTATAATTAATCCAATTATAATTTAAATTTAAAGAATTTTCCCATGAAATTCCTAATCGAACTATGCTAATTTATGAATTGAAAGATTATCTTTTTTTTGTGCACTTATGTTATTAAACATCTGTCAGTTGTCAGTTTTGCAATGATTTAAGACAATTTAAGTAGCTTTTCAAAGCAGAACATTTGAAACACCCATTTTCTTTCCTATGACTGATTATTCTGAGACAACAACGAACTACTATAAAAATAAACTATGATTTATTAGTTTATTTGCTTTTATTTTTTGTGGTCTTGTTGTTTTTCTCTCCTTCATTTGTTGTGGCATTCATTGTTTACTAAACGTGAGAATAAATATTTCATTTCTGGAAGCTTTAAAGATAATTATTAGCTTATTATTATTTTTTGTTATTATTTGTTTTTGTTTATTATTAACATACTATAATTACTAGAAAGGTGCGGTAGTTCGGCTATTACGACTGCTATTAACTGTTATTAACAAAAACACCGACTTATAATTAATATAATTCATTGATAAGTATTGAGATTTGAGGTGGGGTAAAATATGTAACTTCAAAAGGGAAGGTAGAATTCTTCATTCTTAAAAAAATCTATGTTGATTTGTTAATAATTTTTATTTCATTTCCCATGAACAATTTTTTTTCATATCTTTTAATGTTCAAAGTTTCTTACGAAACTCATAAATATTTTCTATTATTCATTATAATTTAAACAATGTTTTAATAATTATCATAATTTTCACCAAATCCTCACCTGATCATAAAAATGCGTAAAATATGAGTTTTTTTAAGTTTCTGTGCTAAAAAGTGTTATACAACACATTTTTTAAAGGAAAAAGTGTTATAAAATTAATTTTCTGTGGAAAAAAGTGTTATACAACTAATTTTCTGTGAGAAAACCTTGCTATACTAGAAATTTTCTATAGTAAAAACTATTTCACAATTGATTTCCTATAAGAAAAACTGTTATACAAGTGTTTTTATTCAAAATAAAGCGTTATACAACAGATTTTTTTTATACGAAAATATGTTATACAACTTTTTTGTACAAAAAATGTCTACATTTTCTACAGGAAAAGTGTTATACAACAAATTTGCTAGAGGAGAAAGTGTTATACAACTAATTTTCTGTTGGGAAAATTTGGAATACAAGAAATTTTCTATAGGAAAAAATATTTTACAACTGATTTCCTATAAGAAAAACTGTTATATAACTCTTTTTATTCAAAATAAAGCGTTATACAACAATTTTTTAGTACGAAAAAACTAGTAGAATTCTTCACTCTTAAAAAAATCTGTATTGATTTGTTAATAATTTTTATTTCATTTCTCATGAACAATTTTTTTTTCATCTCTTAATCTCGTTTAATGTTCAAAAATATTTTACAACTGATTTCCTATAAAAAAACTGTTATATTACTGTTTTTATTCAAAATAAAGCGTTATACAACAATTTTTTAGTACGAAAAAGCTAGTAAAGCTAGTAAAATATCTGTATTGATTTGTTAATAATTTTTATTTCATTTCCCATGAACAATTTTGTTCATCTCTTCATCTATTTTAATGTTCAAAGTTTCTTACGAAACTCATAAATATTTTCTATTATTCATTATAATTTAAACAATGTTTTAATAATTATCATAATTTTCACCAAATCCTCACCTGATCATAAAAATATGTAAAATATGAGTTTTTTTCTCATTATAACAAAAAAAAGTTTTGTGTGCACACACGTTATACCTTTGTGGGCAAACCAGACCATTTGGCTAATGCCAAACATGATGAACAGTAGTATCCTCTCTTTTTTGTTGTGATTGTCGCTTGAAAGACAACCAAAACACAAAAAAAACTTTTATAAAAATATATGTACATATAGTTATTTTTATTTATATGTATATTATACATATATTATAATGTCTAATAAAAATATATACAAAATTGTTGGTGATGCTATTGATTGTCGTTGTAGTGACTTTAATAGGTCACACCTACACGTGATAGATATGCAAGAGATTTCGGTCATGCATTTAGTGCTGCTGTTTTGTGGTTTTATTTATTATTATTTTTTAACAATAAAATATATAAAATTTAATGTGGGGAACATCTGTTCAGTTAGGGTCCATTAATGTTGGGGGAATTATATACATATATATTTTGTTTATAACAAATTTATTTTTACTAGGCGTTTACACCAAACAATTTGTCTTCAAATACAACTCTGATTTACTAACACATACATACATTTGTCGGTTGTCTTCCAGCTGTCTATTATTTTTTCACAGACAGTCGGGTTAAAAAATGTTTGACATTTTTGTAAAAATTAGTGAGATTATAATTGAAATGTGTGGAAAACAAAAGAACACGAACAATAACAAAATATGTGAACGGAAAACAAAAAGAAGTCGATGATTTTCATTCATAATTTTACAACTGTTTTCGCAGTTGTCTGGACGCCTACGTCACACAGGCAAGTTGTGGGATTTTGACAATCAATACATGAAGTCAACTGTCCTGTCATTTGTAGACGCAGGGTTAATGTCATATTTTTTAACCTTAAATTTGTTTAAAAAACTTTAAGCCATTATTGCACGATCAAATCTACACAATTTTCTTTCATAACGCCATGTTTACATTTGATTTTTGGCCTAGCTAACCTCATTTAAGAGGATTTATTTGACGTATACGCAATCAAATTGTCATTTGAAATCCAATGGATTTATTAAGTCCAGTTGTATGTTCAACTCAAATGGCCATCGTTCATTTCAAAATGCACATTTTAACTTTCACCATTTCATTTTTCATTTTTGTTTATTGTTTCCAAAACATTATTTATTATTTACACTTCAAACTGTAAGTGGAACACTCGACAAGCAACATCTTTATACAAAAAATCCCACAATTTTCTTTAACGCCGGATGTGTTTACACGACTTTGAACTCAAAACCCAAAATATAAACAAAAACAATTTTTCCAAGAAAACTTAACAAAACTTTTATTTTTTATTAAATATTTACAAATAAGTTTTTTTTTTGAATATTTGTTTATTAATACATCTTTCTTCTATTTTTACAGCTCGTCTCTATGGAATGCATGCAAACAGGTGTACCCACATTGACCACACCCACCCTAACACCAACAACACTGCGTAGCATAGAGGAATCCTTTATACAATTGACAAGTGAGCCAATAAATGCACCATATCAGGCTGGATTTATACCGCCACCATTGGGTTCATATAATCCAACAACAACAACGAATAGCAATAATACGACGAACAACAACAACAATAATGCAAATGCCACAACACTAACATCGGTTAATCTGCCGGGTGGTAGCAATCTAACAACAGCCGCTTTAAATAATATCTATTTGGGTGATATAAGCGGCGGTGCCAGCGTCAATGATTATGGCAACACAAACGATTCGGGTACCGAAGAAAATTCTCAGGAATCATGGAATGAACATAATTTACATGAAGATAATTCGATGGCCACAACCGATAATTGTAAGTAGAAGCAGAAAGTATTGAAGAGAAAGCAGTGTCATTTTGGTGTAAAAAAATGTTTGTGGAACGAGTTTGCTAGGCTATTAAGATTATCTTCTGGTTAGTTATAAAAAGGCCTTTATGACCGTCTATAAAGAGAAAATGAGAAAATCCGTCATAGTCATCTTAAAGACTTTCTCATTGTCGTCTTCAACACTCCCTCATTATCGTCTATACATACTCCCTTATGGTCGTCTATAAAGACCTTATGGTTGTCTATAAAGATCTTGTGGTCGTCTTTAAAAAGTTCTTTATCGTCTTCTATAAAATCTCCGTTACGCTTGTCTATGAAAGTGCGCTTAGCATTGTCTATTATGAACCCTCTTTATCGTCTTAAAGAATCCCTTATGATCATCTACCAAGATTCCCTCATAGTTGTCTTATTCCTTTATGTTCGTCTAATTAATCTCCCCTCTATAAAGACTCCCTAATGGTCGGCTATGAAAAACCCCCATGGTAGTCTTAAAGACTTCTTATGATAATCTATAAAGATTCCTTCATAGTTATCTTAAAAAACTCCCCTATGGTCGTCTATAAAGACCTTATGGTTGTCTATAAAGACCTTATGGTCGTCTATAAAATCGCCTTCACGCGTGTCTATAAAGTTTCCCTTATCATCGTTTATTAGAAATCCTCTTATTCGTCTTAAAGCCACGCTTATGATTATCTATGAAGATCCATTATTGTTGTATTAAAAGCTGACCCATTACAGAACATTTGTTCCATAGACCGAACTAAGAAAAGATCTTCAATTCCCTCTGTTTCGTGCTTCGCTTTTTGGAATACCGCACCTTGTCATCTCTTCATCCACTTGTTTGCGCCATCTATTCTTTGGCCTGCCAATTCTGCGTGCACCGTCATGTGGCTCGAATTTATACGCCTTTTTAGCGGGTTCATAATCGCTCATTCTTATTATATGGCCTAGCCAACGCAATCGCTGCATCTCGATACGTTTAACTATATTGATGTCGTTGTATAGCAAATACAGCTCGTGGTTCATACGATGTCGATATTCACCGTCAACACAGATCGGCCCGTAGATCTTTCGAAGATTTTTTCCCTCAAACACGCCAAGCACTGCCTTATCTGCTTGCGCAAGTACCCAGGCTTCGGAACCATACATCAGCACGGATAGTATCAGTGTTTTGTAAAGCTTTATTATTTTTTTTGACGAGTTGTGGCTTTGTTTTCAAATTGCTTACTTAAACCATAGTAGCATCTGTTGGCCAATACAATTCTTCTTATTTCACAACTGATGTCGCTTGTTGTGCTTACGGCGGTGCCTAGGTATACGAAGTCTTTTACTACCTCAAAATTATAGGAACCAACTTCAACAGTTGGTCCGATCTCAACTGATTGCATTGCGCGTCGGCACCATCATCTTGATCTTCTCGCCGTTTACCGCCAGACCCACTTAAGCAGATTCTCCTTCGACCTTCATAAAGGTATCTGTTACTTCTTTTACTGATCGTCCCATGATGTCTATATCATCAGCATAAGCAAGTAACATGTGGCTATTGGTGTATATTGTGCCACTTCTTTTGACGTTTGCCTCTCGTAGGATGTTAAAAAGATCACACGAAAGGCTGTCTCCTTGCCTGAAACCTCTTTTGCTACAAAACTCTTCGGAGAGATTCTTTCCTATTTTAACTGAAGATCTTGTGTCAGTTAGAGTCATTTTACAAAGCCGAATGAGCTTTGCAGGAATACCAAATTCAGACATGGCTTGGAATACCTTTGAACGTAGTGGGCTGTCGAAGGCTGCTTTATAATCGACAAAAAGGTGGTAGGTGTCGATCTGCATATATTGGGTCTTCTCCAGGATTTGCCGCAGTGTAAATATCTGGTCAATGGTGGACTTGCCAGGTCTAAAGCCGCATTGGTATGCTCCAATTATTTCGTTGACCATAGGCTTTAGTCGCTCGCACAATATCCCTGACACTATCATGTAGGCGATAGAGAGAAGACTTATGCCCCTATAGTTGGAGCATAAAGTCTTATCTCCTTTCTTATGGACGGGACACAGGATGCTCAGGTTCCAATCGTCAGGTACGCATTTTTCCTGCCAGATGGAGCTAACCAGCTGATGCATACACCTTATCAGCGTGTCGCCTCTGGTTTAAAACAGCTCGGCTGGTAGGCCATCAGCTCCTGCTGCCTTATTATTCTTCAGCCGGTTTATTGCTGTATTTACCTCATCTTGGCCGGGTGGTATACATTCAGTACCATCTTCTGGGATTGGATCTGTGGTATATTCGTCGACTTCGCTACTATTGGATACCAACAGTTTGGAAAAATGCTCTTTCCATATCCTTAGCACACTATCTGTATCAGTTACCAGATTACCTTGCTGGTCTCTACAGGAGGATGTGCCAGTTCCAAAGCCATCAGTTTGATGTTTTACTCTTTGGTAGAATTTTCGGACTTCATTCTATCGCCTGTACATCTCGATTTGTTCACACTCCCGCTTTCCACCTCTCTCTTTTTCCTGCGGAAAATACGTTTCTCCTCTCTCCTTTTCTCCCGATACCTCTCCCGTGCGCTACGCGTTGCTACTGATTGTAAAGTAGCCCAATATGCCGCATTTTTCTCTTCGGTATCAGCACGACACTCCTGGTCATACCATGGATTCCTTGGTGGAGGTCTCTGGTATCCAAGTACTGATTTTGCTGCTGTTTGCATGGAGTGGGCAATGTTTTGCCATTGTCCTGATATGTT
This sequence comes from Musca autumnalis, assembly GCF_047663935.1. Taxonomy (NCBI): domain Eukaryota; kingdom Metazoa; phylum Arthropoda; class Insecta; order Diptera; family Muscidae; genus Musca; species Musca autumnalis. Next base: position 254,653,271 of record NW_027411644.1, read on the forward strand.
ATCGGGACGAGGAGTGATTTGATTAAGCAGTTGGGCCAGTTGAGTGGAGTACGCTGTGGCTATCTGTTGTGATTGCAGCTTACCGATGTCCAACTTCCGTGTTGTTTCTGTTCGCACTTTGTTTGCTACTTTTAATCTGGTACGTTCCTTTGCTGCAACAAGGTAGTGGTCCGAGTCTATGTTTGCACCTCGGAACGATCGTACATCCAACACGGTTGATGTATGTCTTCCATCTATCACAACGTGATCAATTTGTTTTCTTGTTCTTTGATCTGGCGACAGCCAGGTGCCCTTATGAATATCGAGATGCTTAAATCTGGTACTGCTAACTACCATGTTTCTTGCAGCTGCAAAGTCTATCAGCCTCATACCATTGTCAGATGTTTCACTGTGGAGACTGAATTTCCCGACTGTGGGGCCAAATATATTCTCCTTTCCAATTTTGGCATTAAAATCGCCTAGTATAACTTTAATGCCATGGGCAGGGCAACGGTCATAAGTTTCTTCTAAGCGCTCGTAAAATATATCTTTGGTCTGTTCATCCTTGTCTTCAGTGGGAGCATGAGCGAGCTGATGTTGAAGAATTTTGCTTTTAATCGAATTGCAGCGAGTCTTTCATTCACTGGGGTGAAGCTGGAGACCAGATGTTTTAACCTCCGACCAACTACAAATCCGCAACCAAACTCATGCTTTGTGTCATGGCAGCTATAATATAGTGCGTCACCTTTAGGTGTTGTTGTGGCAGTAATGTAGGCCTTGTATTTTTCAAGTACATCTGCCAATGCGTAAACTGCACCTTCCCTATAAAGAGTGCGAACATTCCAGGTGCAGATTCGCAGATCATGGTCCTTAAAACGTTTGCGGGGTTCGTCAACTTTATTTTTCTTTTCTTTCGTTTTTTTTTATAGAAGGCTGTTTTTTCTAGGGGAGGGTTACTAACACGACACTCAAATCCAAGTTTTTAACGTTCTTATGGGTGAACAAGCGGCACATGTTAGCTCACTACCTTTAACGGGTGTTAAAGGCAGTTCCCCAGGTGACACCACGGGGAGGTCAGTGTCCACTTGAGATGATGAAAGAGGTACCAAGATAAAAACTGGGCTTTGCCGTGTTAAAGCCGGTCAGGACCGTTCCTTGGTCGCCCATCCCCTACGTCATATAGTCTTCATTAAGTCTCCATTAGTCGTCGATAAATACGCCCCTATGGTCGTATATCAAAACGCCGCATAGTCCTCAATAAAAACTCCCTTATGGTTGTCTATAAAGACCTTTTGGCATTGTATAAAGATCCCTTAATGGCCGTCTATAAAACCATTGTTAGGTTTACCTTAAGATAGCCTTTAAAAAATGTTTATGATTGTTTATTAATCCCCCTTTATCCTCGCCAATTAAGCCTTCCTTCTGTTTCCTATAAAGACTCCTCCTCTTCTACTTCGCTCGTTTATGAAAACCAACCTATCCTTTTAGGTCGCCCACAAAAACTCACATTAACTCGTCTATAAGGATCCCTCAACCGTGAAAGCTCCTTTCACCTCGTCTATAAAGACTCGCATTAGTTTTTCTATAGCTTTCAGCTCAAAGACTCCTTTCAGTTACCACACAATTCTGGTCGTCTATAATCTCCTTTTGTCTTTCCATAATTCTCTTATTGTTGTTAATAAAGGCCCCCTTCTTGGTTCCACATAACTCTTTAAAAGAAACTGCCATTGATTTCTCTTCTTACCTAACTCCCCTCCCCAAAAAATGTACCTAAATATTAATTCCATTTCCATTTCTTCTTCTTTACAGCAAGTGCCGCCACTGATACAATTTCATTTCAAAATGGCTTGGGCATGTCATCGCATCTCAACAATTCCAATTCCTCAACAACCAATGATTTTACCACTGTCAATTTGACTGCATTGGCGATGGCCACTGCAGCGGCCAAAATGTCGAATTCAGCTAATCTTAACTCAAATACCTCATCAACAAGTGCCACAAAAAATACTTCTACAACCACAACAACGACACGTCGTGGTGGTGGTCGACGTCCTGCCACAAATGCCAGCCTAACACCCGAAGAGGAGGAAAAACGTCGTGTACGCCGTGAACGTAATAAATTGGCTGCGGCCCGTTGTCGTAAACGTCGTGTTGATCAGACCAATGAACTGACCGAAGAAGTTGCATTGCTGGAAAAGAAACGTGAAGAGTTGCAAAAACAAATTGAATCGTTGAATGGCACCAAACAAGAATTGGAATTTATTTTAGAAGCCCATCGTACATCATGCCAAATGAATCCCGATATGTTGTCGGTAAATAGCCTGAGTGGTTTAATGCCTAACGCTGCTGGCGATAATGACAATATCACTGGCCTCGACACCACATTGTCCTCAACGGCCAGAAGTAATTCACCCTTGGACTTGAAACCAGTATTGAATGATCAATTATTAGCTCAAATTAAACCTGAACCATTAGATTCTACATTGGATTCCAATTCATCGCTAGATGGTCCTCCCTCGCCCAAGAAAATGTTGCTGACCAACAATAATCCCATGATACCACCGCCCCTACCCAATGTAGCCACACTATCGGCCTCCTTGGCGGCTGCAGCCTCGTCTTCTTTGAACACACCCATTGTAACAACGGCACCCATTAGCTTTGGCTCAGTATTGTCCAACAATTCGGTATTGCAAACTACTTTAATTAAGCCGAATTCCAAGCAACGTCCAAATTCATTGCCCACAGTGCCAAGGAATATGGCTCAAAACTTGGCCTTGAACATGGCTGACAATAAACCTCCTACAGACATTAATGGTGTAGCCATCCAAACACCCTCAACGGGAATGTTTAATTTTGATTCTCTCATGGATGGTGGTACTGGTCTAACACCCGTTTCGGGACCCTTGGTGCCTACATGTTCTTCACAAAACAAACATCCCCTGGAATTGGTAACACCCACTAGTGAACCCTCCAAGTTGGTGAGCTTATAACATGAGCTGGAACTGGAGGAGTAGAGGACAGAAATCCCGACAACAAAAGAAACCTGTGACATCAGAGGAGAGAGAGTGCAAACGAAGCTGGTCTTAAAACAAATGAAAAAGCAAAAAACAAAAAGAAAAAAAACTTTTTAAAAGCAAAGCCCCCCCCCTTATAGAGAATAAGCAAAGAAAACTTTAAATTTCTTACAACAATTGATTGATTGATTGATTGAAGAAGCAAAACCCAATTACTTTTTAAAAGTATATATAACTATTAATTTAAAAAACCAGAAAACTAATTTTTTATATGTTTAAACTAAATGAAAACAATTTATTGTTAAGTCTAAGTAATTAAAACGATAACAACAATTACTAGAAAACCTAAGTTATTTCCAATTTGTTGTCCTTTTTTGAAATCCCAAAATATTGAAAGAGGACAAATCAAGAAGAAGAAGATGAAGATTGAAATCTGATTGAAATCCAAACTATCCATTATTTAGTGTTTAACAACAAACAATAACAAGAACGAAACATCCATTAAACTGCTTTAAACAGAACCAGGTGAAAAATAGACAAAAGAAAAGAAATGCTCTTTATTGATGTAAGGCTTACAAGCAAGAAACAAACAAAAAAAAAACAAATGAACGTCCAACAAAATTTCTAAGAAATTAACAAAATACTGCATGTTCGATGATTGGCCTCGTTGATGGTTACTGTGTTATCTGTTTTCTTTATAATTGAATTAATTTTCATAATTTCTTTTGCCTCTTATTTTCCTTTAAATAATTCAATTTCAAAATAATGTATTATTATTTTTAATTATTTTATATAAATATTAAACAAAAAACAATAAAAGAAAACTACAATTATATTTTTTTATAAAAATAAAAAACGCGATTTTTTTATTACACCACAACAAACATCTACATACATCTATCCCCCAAAAAAAAAAAGGCACACACATACCCCCCATATACACACATGAAAAATAACAACCAAACTATTTTTTGTATAAGTTTAAAAAACGAAACGATTTACTATTTTTTTTAATTTGCTTGACGATTTTTTTATAAAAAATATTTTTATTGTAATTGCTGTTATTATTATTGTTTCTTTATTAATTGATTTTTTTGTGTATTTGATTTCTTTTTTTAATTTTATTTCTATGTGCAATTATTTAAAAAAAAACGAAAAACAACACCATTATATTTATTATTTTTTTAAACCAAGAAACAATATGCAAGAAAACAAAAAAAAACGAAGGAAAAACTAAAAATAAAAAACCATAAAAATACAACACAAACATTACTTTGAATTTTAAAATGAGATGATTTTAAGGGACTTTTTGGAAAATTTTATTTTTTTTTTTTTATTGTATTGGAATTTTGTTCTTATTGTAATGTTCTAGAAAAGAACTACATATTCAAATTCTCTTTAAAGATACAGGAATAAAAATTGTATTACTGTTGTTTTGGATTAAGTGAGGTTAATGGGTAACTACTTGCAAATTTCAAAAAATTTAGAAACTGTATTGTCTTTTTTGTATTATATATGGGCGTCTAATGGGAAATATAAACTTTTAATGCGGGTTTCTCGAAGTAATATCGGGACATCACATTAAACGCAAATTACAGCTTTTGTAATCTGAAAATGTAGCTAAAAGTCTCAAAATACCTAAAACCGGGTGGTGCAGTTATATTGGAGCTGTAACTGATAGGTCCACTATGTTCACAATTCAAATATTTTGGTTCGAGTCTTTGTTTGTCTTCAGTTATTTGGTTTTGCAAACTGTTATTCTGAACGTAAATTCCCCGTCAAATTTCTCGCTATGTATTTCCTTTAAGTTTAAACGGCGGAAAGACAAAACTCAAGGGAAATTTTCGTTCAGAATAAGGCTGAATATTTCGTTGTTGTTGTTGTAACAGTGTTTATTTTTATGTTTGTATGTTCGTTCTTTTTTCTGTTCAATCTGGCTCTGGGTCTATCTCCAGTTCCAGGAAAGTGGCTGCTTCGATGGGATGTAACCACAGATCCACTGGAGTTAGATGAGTAGGTTTGGCTGGGCAGTTGAAAAGGTGTTTTGTGTAGTGCGGGCCCATGCCACATACTGGGCAGATGTCTTGTACGGCGCTGTCGATTTCCGCCCAATAAGAATTTAGGCGACTGCAATTCCCGATCGTAGTTGAGCCAAAACTACTCTAGTTGTTGTTGTTGTAACCCTTTGATTCCTGTATTGGGGATGTAGCAGTCCTTGGGCAAGGTATTCCTTGCGTCGGTCCCGGAACATAGATCCAACTGCTGTGAGGACCGTACTACTCTAGTTTGTCGTGGCAGCTGACGGTCCTCAGCTGCAATAGATGGGGGATGTATTTCGAGGACTTTATTCACACTATATTTGCTTATGGCCTTCGCAACTGCATCTGTGGGAATACTATTTAAATCTGCTTGATATGCCTGTTGATCTAGGGGTTCCCTCCTATGTTGTTGGACCTCCGTCTCTAGAGCATGGATATTCTTCCTGATCTGCCTGAATGTGTCGGGCCTAGCCAGCAGATGGTGATTGGTATGGCTCTCACGGTAACACCCAAACAAGTACTGCAACGAAAGCATCTCATTGTGTTGCTTTGCTGGAAGAATCTTTGCCTCCTCATGTAGATGGTCCACTGAAGACTTGAGGAGGCACCCTGTTGCTGTTCTCAGGGCGGCATTCTGGCAAGTTTGAATATTTTTCCAATTCGTATCACATAATCTCGGGGACCAGACTGGAGCCGCATAGCTTACCACAGACCGACCTATCGCGTAATAGGTTTCTTTATCTGCATCCCAAGTGCTGCCGGCTAGGGACTTGAGGACCTTGTTCCTACTTTTCAGCTTGTCGCAGATAGCTGTGGCGTGTGCGCATGACGTGAATGTGGTCGGAATTCTGCTACCGTCGACCACGACATTCAACTCACGTCCAAACTGCGCTGTCCATGTGGTGAACAGAGGTGGCTGTAGATTTTGTGGCGGAAATCTGCATATTCCTCGAATGGAACCAGTAAGGAAAGGATCAAAGTCGGGCGGGGCCGACTATATGATACCCTACACCACTGTGAATATGTAAAATATAAATCGGAGCTATATCCAGATCTTAACTGATTTCGATATAATATGGCATATTTATTTCCAGACCGAATTCAGTCACACATTCCAAATATCATTGAAATCGGACTTATATAGCGTGTTTGGTGCAGCAAATACGCGAAATCGGCTGAAAATATATATGGGAGCTATATCCAAATCTGAATCGATTTCAATATAATTTGGCACATTTATTTCTAGACCGAATTCAGTCACACATTCCAAATTTCATCGAAATCGGAAATATATAGCGTGTTTGGTACAGAAAATACTTGAAATCGGCCGAAAATATATATGGGAGCTATATCCAAATCTGAACCGATTTCGATATAAATTGGGACACTTATTTCTAGACCGAATTCAGTCAAACATTCCAAATTTCATCAAAATCGGACGTATATAGCGTGTTTGGTGCAGCAAATACGTGAAATCGGGCCAAAATATATATGGGAGCTATATCCAAATCTGAACCGATTTTCACCAAAAGCAATAGCGTTCTTCCTATGGCTAAAAAAATTGTAGTCCCCAATTTTCAGCTGAATCGGACAAAAATGCGACCTGTACGTTGCGAACAAAAATACATGGACAGACGGACGGACATGCATAAATCGACTCAGAAAGTGATTCTATGTATATGCCTAGAAAGAACTATGGGTATATTTCATTTCCTTTTGTATGTTACATACAAATGCATAAAGACATAATACCCCTTACCACAGTGTGGTGTAGGGTATAAAAAGGTGGTAAGATCGGTTAAATAGTTGTTCAGTCTCTCACAGATGTCATCAGGATAGGTACCCGACGCCAGGATCGTGCAATCATCCGCATACGATGCCGTCTGGAGGGGGCGGAATACAGGAGAGGTAGAGGTTAAACAGTTCCGGAGATATCACCCCACCTTGGGAGACCCCCTGTTTCACTCTACGGGGTTTGGACTTCTTATTCCTGAATTTCACGTACGACTGGCGTCCACACATATAGTTAACTATCCAACGTTTGAAGCTTGGACGGAGGGTTGTCTGCTCAATGTCCTCAAACAGCGTGGAGTGCCTGACTGTATCAAAGGCTTTTGATAAGTCAAGCGCCACCATCACTGTTCTATCGCTATTTCTGATACTGGGGAGGAGTAAGGCCTCAAGTGTCTTTGCTGCGGGCGACAAAAGCTGGCATCCTTCACTTTTGCTGGCTTCCGTAGTGGGACCACCCTGCCCATGTTCCAGACTTCGGGAACACCGAGGGTGGCTAGCGACAAGTTGAGAACTTTAGTGCGATACTCCAATCCCGGCTCATGCAGCTGCTTCAGCATTACCATGGAGAATCCATCAGGGGCCAGCGCTTTGGATGATTTAGCGTTTTCGATGGCATTGGCAACATCATCCATTGTAAATTGTGGTGGTTCATCCTCGGCAGGAAGAGATCTGAATGTCAGATGTTTCTTTTTCTCGTCCCTTTTTAGACGTTTCTGAATAATAATTTTTTGCAACAAGAGAATTTTTATATTTTTAGAGGCACCTCTAGGACGCTTACCATAGGCAGTTCTTAAGATCCTGATCACAACGATACATAGTTTTCCCAGGGGAAGCCCATACTTCCCGATACATAGGTGTTGACATTTTATTATTCTTACTTGGGCAATATGGGTATCGTTTTAAAGCTTATGGAAAGTACTTTTATTCGCATAGCCGAATTTTGCATTTGTTCATAGGAGAAAGTTTTAAAGAAAACCTACAATTTTGAAGAAATTTTTTGTTCGCTTAGCCGATTTTTGCCCCCATCGAGGCTTGTTCCATCGAAAATAACTTCCACAAAAGGGGACTTTTGTGAGATTATATCACCAACTTGTTCTTTACTAACATTACCCACTTTGCCAGAATCCTATACTAATTGGCTCGAATTTTATTAATCAGGTATGTGATGGAAATCGATTCGACTTGTTTTCCCATAAATCGAAATCGTATATTTTGAATTCTTCCGAATATTTTATTGAAATTGAAAGTAGATTTTAAAAGTAATATTCATATAAAGTGCGTTTGCGAAGCAAAACTGTATATAACATCAACTACACCCCGAATATATACCATTTCGATTCTGCAAATCGAGTCGTTTCGGTTTTCATCACATAGTCCAATATTTCAAAAGCGAAACGCATAACAGCCACTGTGGTCGTGCAAAATCATATGGGATTTGCCGGTTTTCTTAATATAGACATGGTATTTGACCGCACAATAATTATTTCAAAATAATAAGATTGGTGTTTTTTCTCTCTTTTTTTTAAACCACTGATCTTTTATTAGTTAAGGTTATTATGGCTGCGCTTAACAATTACAATACTTCTGGATGTTGCCGTGAAAATTTGGCCTTAAAAGTAACACTCACTTATATAATAATAGACAATGTTTAAAATTTTCAGAGAAAATATATGGTCTGTTCCAGTACTGCAATAATCTACTAATTTTTACTATTTTTTTCGATAACATAAAGCAAAAAATGCTATCGTAGTAAAAAATAGTAGCTTCTTGCAGGTTCTGGAACAGAGCAATACAAAAAATGTCTAAAAAATTACATTTCGAAATGAATTGCTGTTTCACTATTGAAGAAAACAGTAAAAGAATCCTTCCGTTTGGCGACAGGTAAATGCCAGCCAGTACCAGACAACAATAATAGGAGTGGAGTTACCTCTTTGGATGGTTAGTAGGACAACACATGAATTTTTTTAAAACTTTCGGAGCATTATTTGGACTTGGACTCGCCCACGAAAAAAATTAAACCGTTGTAATCAAAACCACAATGGGTATATTCCATTCCAAGGCGATTCTTAAACGGAACTTAAGCTGGGTACACATTGTCAGTTTTGAATGACAGCTTTGTTGTTGCTAGCTAGTGTGGCCGTTCATTTTTGTCATTCATCATGCAACCACAATATATTTTGTGGTTACTGGACGGTTGGACAGTTATCGATAATTGCAAAAAATCGTCATTCAAAACTGACAACGTGTACGCAGCATTAATCAATGATTTGTTAACTTCTGTGGAAGAGGTACCTTAAGATTGGACCGATCGAATCCATCTCCAATCTCGATTTAAGTTTGGAACAAATATTACGATGTACAATGCTTGGACCAAATCGGTTACTCCCTTCGAAGGTTACTCCCTGACAAACAGGCGGATTGACATTGATCGACCCCAAATTGTCTGAAACGGATTTGGTGTTATCATATGTGGGTTCTAAAGTCATTATTTCAATAAAGCATATTTCCCATTTGTGGGGAGGTATCTGAATGAATGGTTCGATATAGTTCATTTAAGGGGTTTCTACACGGTATGTTTTATGCATAACGACTGCCACATTTTACAGATCTGAATTTCGTACAAATGGTGTGAACCATAGGAACATGATCTAAATTTGCGAGTAACCCCCTTTGATAGTTATCGCCCCCATCACCGTAAAAATATGTACAACGTTGTAATGAAGACTACAAGAACAATCTTCGATAAAAATTCCAAAACGATTCTCGAATTGCTCTTAAGCTGTACTCAATTACAAATATGAATTTTTGCGGCGGATATACCCGAAGGAGTGGACCGATATAGTTCATCTCTGAACTCATGTACCTCATCTCTAACTATGTCCGTCTGTTGAAATCAAGATACAGCTCGCAATTTGTAAGATAGAGCTTTGTAATTTAGTATTGAAGTTTTTATTACTCCTAGGATATTTGGTATTGCATATGGGCTATATCGGTCAACGTTTTGATATAGTCCCCATTGAACGCTACCACCCTATTTTCGGTATTTTGAAGGTTTTGGCCACAATAATCCACCGAAATGGCTAAAATTTGGTAGATAGTCTTCGTTGGGGGTACAAAACTTTCCACATTAAATTTGTCCGTATAGGTACACACCTTCATATAGCCCCCATAGAACGGTACCTCCCAATGTTCGGTATTTTGAAGGTTGTGGCCTCAATATTCCTCCGAAATGGCTGAAATTTGGTATTTAGTCTTCGTTAGTGGTATAAAACTGTCCCCCAGAAATTTTTCGGTACAGGTCCATGTCTTAATATAGCCCCCATAGAGCGGTACCTCCCGAATTTCGTTATTTTTAAAGTTAGCCATTGTTTTACCGAAATTGTTGAAATTTGGTTTGAAAAGTGCTTTGATGTTGCCTGGCCGGGGAATCGAACCCACGACCTTATGCGTTCAAAGCTGGTTTGCATACCATTGCACCACGGTGACACCCAAATGCATATACCTTATATAAATTTGCCTTGGGCCTACTAATATTTTTAAAAATCATATACAGTTTCTCATCTTTCAAAATCCTCTTTGGGTCCTCCTAGACATCTTTTTACTTATACGCTTTCACTCGTCCTTTTTACATCTTTCTACATTATCACTTTTATTGTCATCTATGCGTCCTCTTAAGAAATATTTAAGTTATTCACCACCGTTATTGCCCTCTTTGGCTCGTTCTGAAAATCTTAAAGAGACCCCGCGTACATTGCCTTTATTCTCTCATTACTTCATATTGCGTTGTTCCAGAAAGAAATATTCAATTTATTAGTCTTATTATGTTTTCAAAATCAACTTTTAACAGGTTTTAGTTTATTTTTTGTACATAGATCAATCTTTCACTTGGTAGCGATTTTCATTTAAAAACCGCCGTTATTTAAAAATGTCATCAATGTATGAAAAAAACTTCAACATTTCTTCTAAAGAATGGTAAAAAGTTCATACAAATCGGTTAAACAGTTGCTGAGATATTTAAATTTGAATTCGGCAATGAGCAAAAATACCTCTACTATTCGATTCTGGGTGCCTGTTACACGAAAATGAAAAAACGCGAATCTGTCTCGTGCCAAAAAGTACAAAATGCAAGTGGAGTTACCATATTGTTTTGATCTGTTGTAATTCATGGAAACAAAAAAGAAAGCATAATTTTAGGCGCCTAAGTAAAACTGCATCTATTTTGATCTTTAGTTTTGATAATAAAAAATCAAATAATTTGATCACCATTTCCGATTGGTCCCTTAAAAATTTTATTTTCATATTCAATTGCAATGTAACACATAAAAAAAATAATAATGTTATAAGAAAAAACAAGTCAGGCGTTGTGATATTTATAAATAAAAAAATAAAGAACTAACAATTAATATAAATACTATTTATAAGCATATAAAAATATTAACAAAAACTATATTTTTGCTTTTTTATAAAGAAAGGGAATATTATAATTTTTCTAAACAAAAAATGGCCTTTATAATACTAAAGATTTTTTGTATTAATAGGATGCTAATAAGAAAGAAATTTAATAACATATTTTACACAAGCACACAACTAAAATATTTATAACAAAATCTAAGCCTTATATAAATGTTTTTTTTTTTTTATTTTAGATTTTTTTTCTTAGTTATGATAAAAAATTAATGTATTTTTTAATATTTTGCTATGACTATTGGTAACATATATTGTATATCCTTTATACATACATACAAATATTATATTAGCTTTTTTAATGAAAAGAAAAACAAACGCTAAAGACAATTTCAAAGCATGTATTTTTATAAAATGTTTAGTAAGAAAGCAATTATTCTTTTTCGTTTGGTCAAAAAAGTAGTAATAAACGAACAAACAACAAAGCAAACAGCATGTGGATACCAGAATATGATGGAAAATTTCTAGCTTTAATTGAACACTAAGTAAATGACAAACAAAAGATTGAATAACAAATTGACGAGAACGAAATAGGGAGAACGTTTAATACATACAAAAATTTGCAAAATATGAAATGAAATTTAAAATCAAATTTTATTTGATTTTCTCTATATAACTACAAACACACTGTGAAATGAATTTTAATGTCCAAAATTACGATGATGTTGGTCGATGATAAATTACATAAAAAAGAATTTCAAAATAAATTAAAAGAAAAATTAAAAAATAATAAATAATAAACAGCAAGAAAAAATGCATTAATAAAAATCCAACTAACAACACCAAATGATTTAAAAATAATAAATAAAAAATAAGAATGAAAAACACTGATTATGTCTTTTTAGTATGTTTTTGTAGTAGGAAGCAATTACGTAAGTAATCTACAAAAAAAGCGTTTTCTGAGTTAGCAATTTCTATTTTTTCTACGATTTCTACTTCATCTTGTATCAAATTTTCACGCCTATATCTTTAAAACTCAACGAGTTACAGCTGATTTACTACAAGTTTGGCACAATTCAACAAAAAAGTTTTTTTAATTTATGAAGCACTAAAAACTACAAATCATGCTTGATCTTGCACAGAAATTTAGCACTGATATCTGGCTAGCTGTTTGCAAAATATGGTCCAAGTAGTTATTTTGTTTTTTGTGTTATAATCTTTTTAAGTTTGGAAGCCAAATTTCAATCGCCAACTTAAAACACTTTTTCTCGAAACTTGATTTTTGGAGATGTGTCACTCTTTGAGTAAATGAGCGATATGTACTATTCACATTAGGTCTGTTCGATAACTCAAAAGTTTGTACAAATTTGTACAAACTTTTACAAAATGCTGTTCGATAACAAACTTGTTTAGTTAAAGAGAAATGAGAAGTACTTGCAAGTAGTTGCAAAAACTTACGAGTGCTTTTTACTTGCGAAGTTGTCGAACAGGCCTATTGATGTGCTTAAAAAGTCACTGCTGTGGTAAAAAAACATTACGCGTTTTTTAACTCTTTATGGCAGAATTTTTATTTCTTGTTTAGAATATTATCTCACAATAAAAGTTTAGTTAATATTTATCACATGATGATGTATTTCTGATGTGATGATGTATTTCTCAGTGCTATGATACGATGAAGTAAAATAAAAAATTTGGTTTTAGGAAAGAAGGGTATTGATGATGTTTTTACCATATTGTACATTCTGTGTAGAAAATCCCTCGTAAATTCTTTTTGCTTGGCATCAGTATGACCTGTGTAGCCTAGTAGCCTTAATTATGTTGTTAATTTTAATACATAACGCAATTTTAGTTATTTTACATAATTCTTATATTTGCACGTTTTGCTGATTCTTGCCATTAAAACGACATTATTTCTATACATCGTTAAAGTACGTAAAAAAACGTAATTTCTTCTAAATATTGGTAAAAAGTTTATACAAATCGGTTAAGTATTTCCTGTGATATTTCAATTCGAAGTCGACAATGGTCAGAAGTATACTTTCTATGCAGTTCTGGGCGCCTGTCGCAGGGGAATGGTAAAATGCACATAATTTGTCTCTGACAAAAAGTAGAAAAAAGAATAAATAAATAAATTTTCATGTGATGTTGGTTGGTTGCCACATTGTTTTTATAATTTTTACTCAATCCAAGCATAATGTATAGCATATTTTTAGGCGCAAATGAAAAACTTGGTAGCTTTAATTCACTGTCGGATTGATTTACTTTCAAAGTTCAAAGCTGATGATACTAACTACAACCTTCCATGAAGGACAATGGAACGACAAAGGCGTCAGTCACAACCAAGGTGTGAAATTGCCACCAAACAAGACATTACGTTTGGCTATGGTTTTGTGGTAAAGCATTTTAATTCCAAATTACTTCATATTTACATTAAGCAATTTTCCTTGCGCAATTGTCAGTTTGTCGGTGAGAGAGGGTGTTGAGAGCCCCTTCCTCACAAAATGATTTAACATTTTTATTTATCAGCAATTTTTTGATATCGCTGTAAGCAGATGCATATATATCTGAAAACAAGCTTTACAGCCCCACGATGACACAACATTTAGTTTCTCACTAAATTTTTGATAATATCATTACATATCTGAGATTACCATTTTTACCATTTGTTACCATTTTTAACCTGCAAAGCCTTTCTTAACACCAGAAACTGGTAAAACTGGAAGCAATTTTTAAGAGAGGAGAGATAGCACAAATGCCTTTCTCTTCCACCACAGGCTACCAGACAAATTTCTTCAATTTTCAAGGCGCGATATGTCTGGAACCGTTAGTCAAAAAAATCTGAATATATACTAAAATGTTTTGCTAATGAGCAGCATCACCACAGCAAAAAATAAAGGAAATCAAAAACCTCATCTTAAAAAAGTGTCCGATTTCACTCAGAAAGCCCCATATATTTATTCTTGTTCTCATAAAATCTTTAAAAAATCCCTTTAATTCCTAAATACATTTAATAATTTTTTTTGGGTTCCCTTTAAAAATCTTTAAAATTCAAACTCTGTACGTCCTCCTGCAATCTTTTAAAGCCCACCGTTTTCTTGAAGCCCATTTTAGACCTACTAATATCTTTAAAAATCCATCTTTATTTTTCTCAAAAATATCTTTCAAAATCTTCCTTAGGTCCTCCTTAAGATCTTTTTACAATTATGTTTCCCCTTAGAAAAGCTCGATTGTTTCTCCTCCTTTCTAACATGTTAAAGCAATTACTTTAGCCTCCTTAAATCGTGAAAAATCTCGATGTACCTCCCATCAAATCTTTACAAAAAATCACGTTTATTGTCCTATTTGTGATCCTTACAATTGTCCGCATCACTTAAAAAATTTGTGAAAATTTACATTTATTGTCATATACATACGTGTCCTCTTAAAAATATTGTAGTTATCCACCTCTATTGCCCTCTTTGGCTTCTTCTGAAAATCTTTAAGAGACCCCGCGTACATTGCCTTCTTTCTCTCATTACTTCATATTATGTTGTTCCAGAAAGAAATATCCAGTTTAGTAGTATTATTTATGTTTCCGAAATCAACTTTTAACAGTTTTTTGTTGAGTTTTTGCACATTTCGCAAATTTTCGTTTAGTAGGGAACTTCACTTACAAATCGACATAATTTGAAAATGTCATCAATATATGAAATAAACTTCAACATTTCTCCTAATGATTGGAAAAAAGTTAAGTCCCAATTTACATTAGGCGAGTTTACTTGCGGCAATTTTCAGTTTGTAGGTGAGAGAGGGGGCTGAGAGGCAAAGGGTTACCATATGCCTCACCTCTCTCTCCATCAAACTGACAATTGCCGCAAGTAACTCGCCTAGTGTAAATTGGGACTAATTCAAATTGATTAAAAAATTGCTGAGATATTTTAATTTGAATTCGACAATGAGCAAAAATACCTCTACTATTCGATTCTGCTTGCCTATTACATGAAAATGAAAAAACGCGAATCTGCCTTCTGCCAAAAAGTACAAAATGTAAGTGGAGTTACCATATTGTTTTGATCTGTAGTTCATATAAACAAAAGTGAAAGCCTAATTTTAGGCGCCTAAAGAAAACTAATAAATAGTAGTGGTATTTCCGCTATTTTTTATTTAATTTCTTTTACATGAAAGGTGTAACCATAAAAAACCAAAAATGTCATCAAATCTATTCTACGAGATAAATTAGAGAAATGTCATCAAATCTATTCTACGAGATAAATTAGAGCATCCAAAAACTCTCACCATGTTTGATAGATTCGCATTCATATATGGTCTGTTCCAGAACTGCAAGAATATACACATGTTTACTATTTTTTCGATAACATAAAGGAAAAATTGTTATCGTAGTAAAAATGTGTAGATTCTTGCAGGTTCTGGAACAGAGCAACAATTTATGTCATCAAGGTATGACATTTCTTTTTTCCGGATTTTTTAATTTAAGTATTTCCAAATATTATAAAATATTAATAATATTAATAAAATATGAATTATATTTAAATCATACACAATTTTTATTGTCATATAATTAACCTGAATCCTATATAAGTAAACACTATCTACTTAGTTTTATCGGCGTTTACTGGCAGACTATTTTGTATTTTTTTAAGACAAAACCTTATATTTATGTCCATTTGTATTCCTATATATTAAAACTAGAAGTCTCGTTCCTTTATTTTATAACTGCCCATCTCGTATATATCACGTGTTGTTCTGCATAGGGATACCAGAAAGGATATTATTAAGAAACTGAAAAATAGAAAAGTCAGGGGCCTAATTACATGATTCGATTCAACCGAGTTTTTGCTAGTGAAAAAGATTTCGACACTATAAAAAAGCTGAATGACGAGATTCAATCGAAATAATTGATCAAATGTTTCGAGAGTAACCGGTAATGCAACTATGAAAACCTATGTGTTCTTCAGGGAATATTATGAAGGTAGATTTCAAAAATGCGTTTATTTAAATATCGATAAAAAAACAAAATTATTAACGAAAAAATTAAATATTTGTGGAATTTGTTGAACAATTCATTGAAATATGTTTTCGGAATAAAGATGTGCTAAGTCCCAATTTACATTGGGCGAGTTTACTTGCGGCAATTGTCATTTTGTAGGAGAGAGAGGTGAGGCATATGGTAACCCTTTGCCTCTCAGCACCCTCTCTCACCTACAGCCCTAAGGTTGAAAGACTGGACATTATAAAATGGAAATAAATTGAAATTGAAATACCCCTATGACACCGTGTGAGGTGGTTGGAGCGCAAGATAACTCTAGAACGGATCTGCCGATTCGGTCCATAGTCTAAGTTTGAAGATAAGCCATATCGGTCCACTCCTTCATGTACCTCCCCCACAAAAGTTCAAAAATGTTCGGAAAATTTGTTCATACTGTAATTCTTAAAGGGAGTGGCCGAATTGGTCCATACTTTACACATCCTAATATATCTACTAGATATAGATAAGGTTCAAATATGGACTATATTTGTCCAATCCATCCGGTACCTCCCACACAAAATTTCGGATAAGTTCACTTTAAGACCTGCTATCGAATCACTTTGATTTTTGTTGAAGCAACTTGCATTCGCTGCCTCAATTACGATGGTAAACGTTTTTTCAGGAGCAAGTCCATACTTCTTGAGTAAACATCCCGAAGTGTGTAAAAACTCCATATGGCACCATATGTAGTGGCTGAAGATCCACTTCCATAATAGTCAATGTAGATCCATTCCTTTTAGTATCTCCTCCGCAAAACTTTTGATACCTGATCCTAGTGAATATTTTTCTCGGTTCAAATTCCAAAAATTTATAAAAACCCTTAAATACATACGTTTTTTGGGAAAAAATTGTTTCAATATATACAGGCTGAGGGTATATCTCTGTCGGCAAAGCCGACTGATACTTTTTTACTTGTTCTTCTAGAAACCGACAACAAACACAATTTTTACATTTAAAAAAAAAAACAATTAGTCTGTTCCAGAACTGCAAGAATCTACTAATTTTTACTATTTTTTCCGATAACATAAAGGAAAAATTGTTATCGTAGTAAAAAATAGTAGATTCTTGCAGGTTCTGGAACACACACCATAAGAAATCTTTCATTTTGTTTGTTTACGATAGGTATTTGGCTCGACAATTTTACACGATAAGAAAAGTTGTGTCTTTTTACGTGATAATTTGTAATAATATGCCTGTCTGCGTACTCGATAATTTGTAATAATTATTACTAATGTTAGTCCCAATTTACATTGGGCGAGTTTACTTGCGGCAATTGTCATTTTGTAGGAGAGAGAGGTGAGGCATATGGTAACCCTTTGCGTCTCAGCACCCTCTCTCGCCAACAAACTGACAATTGCCGCAAGTAAACTCGCCTAATGTAAATTGGGACTTTCTAAAATTTACAGTTGTTCAATGGAAAAGTAAGTACGAAGACAAACCTAATTATTACTAATGTTGCAGATTTTGACAGTTGTATAAAGGAAAAGTTGCTGAAAAAATGTTTCAGCAACATTTAGTAAGTAAAAAGACACACCTAAAACTCGATACCGAATCACATAATTAGGCCCCAGATTATTAACTATTTTAATTACAATGTACCTGAGGACCTATTCTGTAACATTTTAACAATTCTACTCTTTGCTTATTTTTCAAAAATGTCACTTGTTTGTTTTTTGTTGTTACAATAACAACAGAAATGTAAAAATATCGATAGTTGTTGTTTGGGTGTATTACGAATGTCAGAAGAAATTAAAATCTCAGAGAGAAAGAGTAGAGGAATATAAGTCCCAATTTACATTAGGCGAGTTTACTTGCGGCAATTGTCAGTTTGTAGGTGAGAGAGGGGGCTGAGAGGCAAAGGGTTACCATATGCCTCACCTCTCTCTCCTTCAAACTGACAATTGCCGCAAGTAAACTCGCCTAATGTAAATTGGGACTAAGGAATTTCATATATAATAATAGGTGTATCTGTAGTGCGGTTCTATAACTCATTTTTGAGTTTCCGACAAAAATCGGTAACACTAAAACCCAAAATTATGATGAAATTCAAATAAAAGTTGACAACACTGTTGCTATCGTTAGAACTTTACGACTACTTTTATTGGTCGTTACCAAATAATATCGTTAATTACCGAAATTATAAGCATTTACCATGAAATGAGTTAGAGAATCGCACTACTGGTTACTTTCCCAGCAAGAACTTTCTTAGAGAGTAAGGAGTTTTTATTCTCTTTTGCAAGAAAACTGTAAACCTGTAAAACGATCAAAACACCTATAACATCGAATTCTACAACACACAATACGAAGAACTGTAATATCTTTCTAGTGTTTATGAGATTTTATAGTAGAGTGGTTTCGCTCAGCACTGTTGGAATATGAGGCTTTTTGATATCTCAATTCCAAAACTGCTCTCTCTACCAATTGAGACGACATGCAATGCTGCCTGCAATGAACTTCTGTTCACCAAAGAAACAAAATATTCCCTTACGCATTTTAAACCCGACGTATCAGAAGATTTGTGTTCAGTATGAGAGTTAAACGTTCATTGATAACATCAACACGTTTCGTAAAAAAAGCATCGACATCCTACCATATTGAGACAAGAACTTATACAGCACATTCAATTTGAAGTTAATTCAAATAAATGCTGTTCTGCGTTATTTCTTATTGAAGTTCAAGAGCCTTTTGTTGTAAAAAAAAAATAAAACAATACCAACAACAAAAGACAAGAAAAAAGCGGTGACAAAAGCAAAGTTAAGTTCATAATAATTATTACAACAACACCGAATATATTACAATATGCTGCGCCGAGCTGTATCACGTTGGTTGGGCTGGGGTGCCCATAACATGAATGTTTCGCCCAGAAATGTTATACTTATAACAGGTTGTGATTCTGGTTTGGGGTAAGTTATATAAAATGGGGTTGTAATTCTGGATTGGGGTAAATTACAAAATCGGATATTTTTGATTTGAAGAAATAAAGAAAATTAAAAAATGTAACTTCGAAACCATCGTAAACTAAATTCCAGTCAAACTAAAGGGGGGTGTGCACACCATAATTTAAAACTGATAGTCAACGTGCTTTTACCACAGTTTTTTTGCAAATAAAAACTTTTGTTTAGCTAAAAATGTTTGAAATACAATATGCCTGTGCGTATACTCGATAATATACCTGTCTATCTCAGTAGTCACACGCGCAAAATTTGCGGCGAAACTTTCCCATTATTTTGGCGTTCACAGATCGAGTTCCACCCTAAAGTAATTTTATGAAAATGCTGTATTGGGGAACTAGATCTATGAACGCCAAAATAATGGGAAAGTTTCGTCGCAAATTTTGCGCGTGTGACTACTGAGTATGTACTCGATAATTTGCAATAATAGCCGTGTTTTTTTACTTGATAATAGCTGTGTCTTTAATTTGTAATAATTATTACTAATGTTACAGATTTTGACAGTTATATGAGGCGCTCAGTGCACACTTCGACTAACTCCACTTTTTGAAAAATTTGAGATTTTAGTGTCGAAGCCTTTGATATAGCCATATCTATTTATGATTATAATATCTTTCCTGAATAATAACGATAAGCACCTTCAAATAACAAGTTTTTTTTTTTTGACCACTGAATAATATGCAAGTTTTTTCAGTGCACACTTCGATTAACTCCACATTCAAATGTAGCTCTGCTCGCAACATGTATGTACATTTTTACATTCAATGCTCTTTCGGTTTTGTTGAAATCATAGATGGTCTTTAGGAAATTATGACGTATATGACATACATTTTTGACGTATATTACATACGGCGGAAACGTCGTAAACCTAGCCAAAAAAAGTTTTCGACAAAATAAACAAAATCACTTTGTAGACAGATGCAACACACGTAAAGTAGTGGAAATGTACAGATTGTACGGTAGATGGCGTGCGTCATCCAATTTATTGTTCAATTATTTTAGTTATTTAAAAAATTAAAGAAAATGAACACATTTGAGTTTTTTTATTATGCATTTTAATATAAAAACAAGTTTTTGCAATTAGTTTGAAGTAAAAAATGTGGTTATAACGTATCATTTTTGAGGTTTATGACGTTTACTACTTTTTATACGTTTTCTACTGGTATATGATGTTTTTGACGTTTACAACTTTGTGACCGTCGAAAACCTAAAAAAACAGACCATCTCTGGTTGAAACACAAATAAGTCCTTATTTATATTAGGCAATTTTCCTTGCGGCAATTGTCAGTCAAAAATAAAAAAAATCAAGACCTAACTTTATTACATTTTTCAGTGCACACTTCGATTAACTCCACCATTACCACAACATTACTAAAGATTTTTTGTTGCCTATTATTTTATTTTATGTTTTATACCGTTAGATGAAAGCTATACCTGCTATTATGCATTTTACATTATATATTTGAATCCATATTATCAGGGGAATTTTAAAAAACAATATACATTTCATCATTGCTTTTCTCAACTTTTTGTTTTATGGAGTTAGTCGAAGTGTGCTCTGAACGCCTCATATAAAGGAAAAGTTGCTGAAAAAAATGTTTGAGCACAATTTACAGAATTAAAAAAGTCAAATTTTAGGGAAGTGAAAAGGTTGTTTCATTTTCAGCGAGTAAAGTTGGAAATTTCCAATGTATGGACGAAAAATTGTGCTCGGGGAATCTAACTCAGCACAAAAAAGATCATCCCGATATTTGCATTATTACAGAAACTACAGTGATTTTTCATACAAACTACTGGTTTTTCAAAATGGCACATCTTGAAAACGGTTAGAGATATTGAAAAAATTTGAACGGCACAAACTGAGTAGAATTCAGCGCAACTTTTGTTTTCCCGAAAATCGAAAATTGCAATTCTGTCATGTTTTCGAAAATATTGGTTTTATCGAAAATGGTACGAGATATCGAAAAAATGTTTGCGGCACAAACTGAGCACAATTCAGCACAACTTTTCTTTTTTCGAAATTCGAAAATTACAGAAACTACAGTGATTTTTCATACAAACAAGTAAAAAAGTACCAGTCGGCTTTGCCGACAGAGATATACCCTCAGCCTGTGTATATTGAAACAATTAGTTCCCAAAAAACGTATGTATTTAGGGGGTTTTAAAAATTTTGGGCCTTTGAACCGACCAAAATCTTGATTAGGATTAAAGATCAAAAGTTTTGCGGAGGAGTGGATCTCCAGCCACTACATATGGTGCCATCGGGCTGTTCGCTCAAGAAGTATGGACTTGGCCCCGAAAAAATTTTTACCATCGTAATTGAGGCAGCGAATGCAAGTTGCTTCAACAAAAATCAAAGTGATTCGATATCAGGTCTTAAAGTGAACTTATCTGAAATTTTGTATGGGATGTACCGGATGGAGTGCACAAATATAGTGCATATTTGAACCTGATCTATATCTGGTAGAAATATTAGGATGTGTAAAGTATGGACCAATTCGGCACCTCCCTTCAAGAGTTACCGTACGAACAATTTTTCCGAACATTTTTGAACTTTTGTGGGGGAGGTACCTGAAGGAGTGGACCGATATGGCTTATCTTCGAACTTGAACTATGCTTAGAAAAAATACTACTATGTATGGCCAAATTTTGGACCGAATCGGCAGATCCGTTCGAGAGTTATCTTGCGCTTCAAACACCTTACACGGTGGCATAGGAGTTTTTTGCAACTTTCAGTCTATTTTCTCAGGAAATATGGAGTTGCCCCTGATGAAAATTGTACCGTCGTAGGGGGGGCAGTACATACAAGTTGCATGAACAAAAATCAAAGCGATTCGAGAGATGGCCCTAAACTGAACTTTTCCGAAATTTTGTGTGGGAGATACCCGAAGGAGTGGACCAATTGGATCCATATTGAAACTTTATTCAAGTATGGTACACATTTCACTATGGGCAAAGTATGGACCAAATCGGTTACTCCTTTCAAGAGTTATCGTGCACACACATTTTCCGAACATTTTCCAACTTTTGGGGGGGAGGTTCCGGAAGGAGTGGACCGATATAGCCCATCTTCGAACTTAAACTAAGTTTGGGCAAAATATTACGAAAGCCAAAATTTGAACCGAATCGGTTGCTCCGTTCGAAAGTTATCATGCGCACCAGCCAGCCAGACGGACGGACATTGCTCAATCGACTCCAAATTGTCTGAAACACATTTCATCCAAACATACTTGGGGTCTAAAACCATTATTTTGATGAGGCACATTTTGCCCGTATGAAAGTGTATACACACCCTCGTTAGCATAAATGCTGAGGGTATACAAATACTGGTTTTTCAAAATTGCCACACCTTGAAAAATTTGAACGGCACAAGTTGGCACAAACGCAACTTTTTTTTTCCGAAAATCGAAAATTGCAATTCTGTCATATTTTCGAAAATATCGGTTTTTTCGAAAATGGTAGGAGATATCGAAAAAATTTTTGCGGAACAAGCTGAGCACAATTCAGCACAACTTTTCTTTTTTCGAAATTCGAAAATTGCAATTCTGTCATGTATTCGAAAATATCGGTTTTTTCGAAAATTGTACGAGATATCGAAAACATTTTTTCGGCACAAATTGAGCACAATTCAGCACAACTTCAATTTTTTCGAAATACGAAAATTGCAATTCTGTCAAAATTTTTTCGAAAAAAATCTTTTGTCGAATATCTCAGCCATTTTTTCGAATTTCGAAAAAAATTTCGGCACAAATGGGCACAAACCTAGCACAATTCAGCACAACTCAGCTTTTTCGAAATTCGAAAATTGCAATTCCATCGGATACCACATTGTTGCAGATTTTGACAGTTGTGTAAAGGAAAAGTTGCTGAAAAAATGTTTTAGCAACATTTAGTAAGTAAAAAGACACACCTTATGTATAAGTATTACAAATGTTTCTAAAACTGACAGTTGTATAAAGAAAAAGTTGCTGAAAAATGTGTTTCAGGTCCCAGCGGCTGAAATGAAAAATATTTCCTTTATAATTTTTTTCATTAGACAGTTTTTTCCTTTACAAAAGTTTTTATTTCACATTTTCATAGAAACAGAAATGGGCCCCAGGCCTAGATTTTCTTCGGTTCCATATTCTTGCCGTTCAGTTAGATCGAACGTTTAGCCAACCGTTGTCTTTCTGGCTTCCGGAGCGTAAGCGATTGGAGGCTGTTGGAGGACTGTTGTATACATTATCTCAGCCCTTAGGGAATGAAATAATCTTCCCCATCCAAAAAGAATACAAGTGCAACATTTCCAAAGCCAAGCTTTAAATTTTATTTCAATTTAAATTATTAGGGGTTTGTGGATGAAGTATCAGGAAAATTTGCTTTGTATTTGTGCATGAAACTAGGGGTTCTTAGATCGAGTTCCATACTAGAGTAGTTTTATGAAATTGCAGTAGGTCCCGGTCCACATTAGCGTGAATTTCATTAAAAAATTTCTTAAATCGAATTCCCCACTACAGCAACTTTATGATTTTACTCTACTATGGAAGTCGATCTAGAGACGCATAATTTCATCATTTTTTCAATGAAATCACTCTAGTGTGGGCCGGGACTAGGGGGAACTCGATCTAAGAACCCCTAGTTTCAGGAACGAATACAAAGCAAATGACGTTTCGGAAGTCAGCCATAGTTTACACAAATGAAATACTCCATCTTGCAGGTTTATGAAGAAAACACGACTTGAATCGTTTACGGACTAAAGGCCTCGTCACTTGAGAGGATTTCAGGCTTAATTCATTAAGCCATGCATGTTCTTCCTGCTTTAAGTCAAAAGCCAAAGCATACGTAGAGATGCGGCAACTCTACGCGGCAGAATGAGTCCTGAGGGCGAAACCTATAGCTCTGCGTGTTGCGTTCAAAAATACAAAAACAAAATACATGTATTTGTTGTTGTTTTCAATTTGAAATACATGTATTTTGTTTTTGTATTTTTGAACGCACACGCAACACGCAGAGCTGTAGGTTTCGCACTGAAACCCGATTTTCGTATGCTTTGAGTTACCTACAAAAAGTTGAAATAAATGTTGACAACACTGTTATTGTCGGTAGAACTTTACGACTATTTTTTATTGGTCGCTAACTTACCGAAAATTACCGTTAATTACCGGAATTATAAGCATTTTAATTTACCGATTTTTTGTCGGTAACTCAAAAAAGAGAATCGCACTACTGACCATAACTTTTGTGGAGAAAGTAACAGAATATGTTAGAAGTTGTGGTGGGCGCGGTTTTAACCCACATGAAACCACTGGTCGTTTAAACGCCACTAAAAATGGTTACAAAAATTTACGTAAAGCTCTGGTATTCTCGAATATTTTTGTGGAGTTGTTTGCATTTTGTTATAGTATTGTCTGTTATCTGTAATTTCATGCATATAAAAATTCAGTTGGCCTATGCGTTTCCCCGCATTTGGTCTAAAACGCAAGCAATTCAAAAAAAAAATTGACTTTTTTTAATTGAATTTTGTACGCCATTTTCAAATGAACAAAATTTCGTTACAATTCCAGACCAAAGTGTAATTACCTGAAATACATATATCAAAACAGATGTACATATGTCTACCCAAGGTCCATGGTGGACAATGTGTTTACATATTTAAACAATTTCTTCCATTCTATATTCTATTCTTTGAGCACTAACAAATTCAGAATAGTGGAGTTTTCAGCATCAACAAACAAAAAATAAAAAAGAAAAACATTAAAAATTAATTTGCCTTACAGATTTTCCTTGGCCTTGTATTGCCACTCGTTGAATATGACCGTCATATCGGCATGTCACAATGCTAATTCGGCGGGGGCAAAAATGCTGCAGCACCTGAGCGATCCCAAACGTATGATAACCATTGAGTTGGATTTATGTAAACCGGATACCATGGAAGAGACACAAAAACGTCTACAAGAATTAATTATGAATCCAAACGAACCAAATCACTATCAATTCACAGCATTGGTTAATAATGCGGGTACAATGTGTTTCGGGGAATACGAATGGCAAACATGGCAGCAAATTGAAATGCAAATTAATGTTAATTTATTGGGAACGATGAGACTGACCAAAATGCTGATGCCAATCATACGACAACATCGGGCTCGTATTATCAATGTGACAAGTCATTGCGGTCTACAGGTAAGAGAAATAGTGTAAAACCCGAAATCTTGAATAAGCCGTAATAAACTATCGGTCCTTAAAGCGTCATCATTTGCGTTTTAACCTATCTTGAATTACGAATTATCGAGATTCTACTGTATAAAATAAATTCAATTGAAAATGTATATTTCAATCCATTCTTTAGGCCCTACCCGCCTTATCAGCCTATGCAGCCACCAAAGCGGGTTTACGTTTTTGGACCGATTCATTGCGCATGGAAATGCAACAATATGGCGTAGAAGTTATTAATTTCATACCAGGATCCTTTGTAATGTCCAGCAACATTTCGGCACGCCAACAAGATCATGCCAAAGCCATGTTTGAAGAATTCACCGAAGAGCAACGTGAATTTTATGGGGCGTATTTTAAACGTTTCAATGATTATTTAACTGTGGTATCCGGTTTCAAACCACCTAATGGAGTAAATGATCAACATTTACTAGAAAAATTTAAGGAGTGCTTAACCACAAGTCAGCCCAAGGCTCTCTATATACATGAACCATGGCGGTAAGAAAATTATGAAACCCTGAAAAATAAGATCACACATTATTGAAAATATTGCAATTATTATTTTATTTTATTGCAGTTACAAATGGTATCGTTATTTATTCCGTATTTGTCCCACACCCTTTGTGGACTGGTTGTGTATAAAATTCTGTGCAATGCCCACATACCAACAGGTTCAACATGAGTTACAGTCGTCTACTTATAAAAACAATTGTCTATCGAATAATTAAACATATTTTATCTTATAATATTTGTTAATATTTTTTATTTATTTAGAATTGTATATAAATAATTATGTATTTAGATATAAAAAACGAGAATTTTTATTATTAAATAAATATAAAACAAATTTCAACGATAATTTTGGAACAAATTTGTGTTCAGTTTGCATTTAAACTACGCCAAGAGTATAACCCCAACATAAAATGCTTGAAGACGATTTTTAGCCATAAGATTTATATGAAATAGGCAAGTACTTTTATCTTGAATCTTGTGTAGTAGCTTCCCTAGGATACTTTTACTTAGGTCTTGTTGAGCATATCGGAATTAAACATATTTTTCGGGGGAGTTTATAATCAAAATCGGGAAAAATAAGCTCATAACTTGTTTGTTCCGGAACAGACATGTTTGAAACAAACATACACATATCAGGTCTGTCTATAGGCTCATGGGTAAGTCTGACCGAAATGTTATGCAAATGAATTTCGTTGGGGGTTATTCTGAATGAAAACTCTCCGTGAGTTTTGTATTTCTGCCTTTTCAACTTAAAGGAGAAAGTGAGAAAACTCACGTGGAATTTAGGCTCAAAATAACCAACATTTTCCCATACCTAGCAATATATTCGTTACGTAAAATGATGGTGGAAAAATTATTAAATCAATATATTAAAGTGAACCGCCTGATAATTAGCCTGATATAGACATTCGTCAATTCCTTTAAATTAATGTCATTGTAACCAATTCTTTGTAATGAATGAATACACCCAAACCGTTCGTGCCACTTCATTGAAGCCCTATCATTTAATTCTCCGACGTGCTACATTCGCAAACAACCAAAAGAAGTTTGTTAATTTTAATTAATTTCTTCTTGGAGTCGAGCTTTATGACCGATGATTTTTTGAATATGAAAGAGAGAAGCCGAAGATTCGCCATTGGTAGCTTTATTAAAATGCAATTTGTTTTTACAGTGGTGTATATTTGTCCACTCAGTCTGTATGGATTCCATGACATGGTTTCACTTGTAAAAAAGCATCGGTCATTAAGCACGACTTCTCGTTGGAGACCTAATGTGTTTATTATTGCCTAAAGGCAAACAATTTCGAGGTTTGTTAATCTTTGGTAGAGTAAATACCAAAGTCAATTCACTTACCTCACAATACTTGGAAAGATTTCCATCAAAGGATCACAATATCAAACAATTCTGCTTCAATTAACATAAGTATGTTTTGTAAGCCTTGACAAATGAAAATCAGTCCCCGAGCTCTACTTAGACTCGGTAGAATTTGAATCCAAATATGGTGAACTTACGTAAAATTTCGGAGCAAGTTAGTGGCACAACCCGCATTTCTATGACATTTTTATGGTCTCTTTATTGCTGACTAAATTTTTGGAGTCTAACTGGCATTAGTCTTTGGCTACGAAGCTTGACCGGAGGCTATATTCTGGTACCGCTTGTGCTCATATGTGGATTTGCATTATAAACCAAGTGCCTGACCCAGAGGCGATCACGTCGAAATACGTGTGAGCGACCGGTGCATTTTATGCATTCACCCGGTGTTAAGAGCACTGTGAGGTAGACCGCAAAGTATGTACTCACGCAAAGCACCACGACTTATGTCTCTTTATTTTTCCCACTTTGTTCATTTAGATTTTTTTTGTTGAAAACTTTCTCAAGTTTTTCCCTCAGCTGTGCACATGTGCAAAACTGGGTTTATTATCTTAGGTTGCCTTATTGGCTGTACTTGGTAAAGATTAACAAACGTATAGATTTTTTACACTACTTACTCAACTTCTACACCACTTTCACTTGGACTTCGCAACGGTTTTTTATCTTTTGTACGCCTTTTTAACTGGAGTATCAACGTAATATGTGAACAGCTGTTATGACTCAGTACATGTACCAATGATTGAGATTCATACAAAAGCAAGGGTAGTACCATAGACTTCTAGGATGTGATGATGAAGTTGATCGCAGTCAACTGGAATGTTTGTGTACGTCTTGCGTATTGTTGTTGTATCAATTCAAATATACTAGTTCGTGAATAATTTCAGTTATCTGCAACCTGAACATGCTATATCCACAATGAATCTGGAGGCATGTAAGTGTATCCACTTTAGTGTTGATTTATTCATTTGTCTCTATTTTTTGTAATTTTTCCGTTTTTCTCCTAAGCTCTTTCCGGAGAAATATCTTAACTATCTGGAAGGTGCCGCTAAACTCAGCTCAAAAATAAACAGATTACCAAAATGACGAAATCTCATTCAGTGATGACCATTTGTTTTGATTGTTGGCATATAAGATATTTTCTTGAGATACCCACTTTTTTCGAAGCATACTCACATTAAGAGTAGGTCTATAAATCGTCTTCAGAAAAAATAAAAAATTCTTTTACAAAAAAATAAAAATATATAGGTATGTATGTTTATCGTTTCCTTAGCAGTTACTCAATATCCTTAACTAATAATGTGAATTTTGTGGTAATTGTTGATTTGAATTATCCCAGCCACTATCCATGGAATCGTCGGAACCACCACGGCCAAACAAGGCCATTAAATATATTAGTACCACAAAAGCCAAAACACCACTGAGTACCAAGAACCAAGTTCGTCTCCATGGTGGTCTCGATGAGGGAGCATAGAAACGTCTAGACCAACGGGAAAATATTTCAGCTGGTGTACGTCTAGCATATTTATTTTCATCGCGATCTGTGCCACCTATGGGCGATTGTCGTGGCAGCAAGGGGCGACGGCTGCTGGCTGTTAAAGGATTTGTATCAAAATAAAAAAACCATAATGTCTAAATAATATTAAAACTTACCATGTACATCACTGCCAGAAGGAGGATTAAATGCATCCATTAGCAAAACGGAATGTGGACTATCATTTTTCATAGTGGTATTTGGAAAAACAGCACCATTAGCTTTTGAACGTTCCATAGCATTGCTGCCACTGTTGCTGTTACTGCTGTGATGAACCTTTGTCATACTATTCATGGGAGCTGTTGCTGGTTGGGAGGATGATGATGATGGGGATGAAACATTAGAAATATATTTTGCACTGGGTATTTGCTCGTCACTTAACTATTAAAAAAATAAAAAGAATTCATAAATATCAAACAAATCGATTGTCTCTCTATACAAGAGCTTACCAATGTTAAACCCAATCCATTGCGTCCCCAATTAGCTTGGGATAATTTCTGCTTCAAAGCATCAGCTACCGGCGATACCAAATTTGTTGTAGGAAATATTTCCGTATCGCATACTGGACAGGTATGACCTCTGGGCGCAGTGTTGGCCGGCAAAGACGATTGGCGTGCATTCAAACAATCCCAATGGAAAACATCTAGAAAAAAACACATTAGCCACTATTATTTATCTATTTATGATATCATAACTGGAGAAAAGAAGACTTACGATAACACACCAAACGTACACATTCACCTTCCTCTAAGCCTGTAGAGCATAGAGTACAATTCGATACATAATCACTATCTCTGAGCCACTGCAGATATGATTGGACTATGCACTGGAAATGTAGAAACAAACGTTCATAATTTGGAATATTAATTATTAAATCCATATTTCATATTTTACCTTTGGATGGCTTTGTACCATACAATTTTCGCATACGTTGACTCTATGTTCAAAACAGAACTGATTCGTCACACTTCTCTTGGGACACTTGCACAAACCCATATTTGATTATTATTTGTAAAAAGTATATATTTATCTGAATTAATATTACGGCTTTCACATTTGATTTCCGTTTTGATTTCACACTTTTGTTTTTTTTTTTTTAATAAATTAACACATCTAATATTTTTTCGCAGTTCGTCGATTTGAGGAATTTCTGACAATTTATTTTTTCTATCGCAAATGACAGTTATGACAGGCCACGTCAAGGAAAACAGCATAACAAAGGGAATTATGCTTGGTTTACATTTACGAAACCCACTCGATTTCAACTGTCAATTCCTTTGCGTATACATCAAATGAAAACTCATCTGTAGTGCGATTCTCTAACTCATTTTTTGCTTCAGGAGGAAGGAAGAAGAAGGAATTACCAATTATGATCATGGTACAATTACTTAGGTAGATGCCTCAGCCCAGCTGATCGAATCTAAAACGTCAAAAAACTAGGAATTCGCTATGAAAAATCAAAACAAACAACCATATGATTCGGTAAGTAATAGGCCGTTTATATATAACAAGGTTAGCCCAGTGGGTCTGGGTTTCAAATGTCATTTCCATTGTATATACTTCAAACAAATCCTCATAAAGAAGGTTAACCCTGCAAAAAACTATAATATAAACGCCGTATAAGAGATAGCATGTGTTCACTTCACTGTACAAACCATGGTACAATTAGAAAGGTAGATGCCTCAGCCCAGCTGATCGAATCTAAAACGTCAAAAAACTAGGAATTCGCCATGAAAAATCAAAACAAAAAACCATATGATTCGGTAAGAAAGAGATAGCATGTCTATACTTATATAGACAAACACAAGCGATAAAAAGAGACAACAAGAGACCATTTGGCGAAAATTTTGACAGTTTACATTACAAAAAAAGTTGCTTTGTTGTAGCAATTCGCCGATGCATCTACCTTTCTTATTGTACCATGGTACAAACACAAGTGATAAAAAGAGCAACAAGAAATCATTCGGCGAAAATTTTGACAGTTTACATTACAAAAAAAGTTGCTTTGTTGTAGCAATTCGCCGATGTTTCTACCTAACTAGGCGTTTACACCAGACAGTTTGTCTTCAAATACAACTCTGATTTACTAACACATACATACATTTGTCGTTTGTCTCTCAGCTGTCCATCATTTTTTCACAGACAGTAATGCCAAGTTTACACTTGCGCTCCAAAATCGATTGGATTTCACGAAATCCTGAAATACACCCCGGTGTTTACACTTATTTTTTGTTGATTTCAAACATATGACAATGATCAAGGTAGATGCATATGCGCAGCTGATTGAACATGAATTTTCAAAACAAGTTGTTGTAAATTGAATTAAACATCAAAAATATTCGACAATACAGAACTTTACAACTTTATTTTTAAAAAAATTATCGTAAAATGATCTATCTATCATATCAATTGTGTATAGTACCAAAAAATAAAAAAATAAATAATGATTTTATAGTTGAGACATCATAATAATAAATTTTGATAGATAAAAGTTGTGCTCAGAACCTACAAATATTAGTACATGCAGTAGTTGTCCCGTTTAATGCTAAAAATGCATTCCCGTACTCCGAAATCTAGCAAGACTTGCACTTCTCTTTAAACAAAAATAGCGCCGAATAACACCCTCTGCTCCTGTTTTCTGCCATACAATTTTGGCCTATTAGAAACTAGCAGCAAGCATATTCATATGTTCATTGGTATCTAATATTATAGCTGATACGTTTATTTTGACATTTTTGCTGGAGTTTTTGCAATTTTCGTCATTTCCCGTTTCCGTATTATTAGGAAATTTGTATGGGAGAAAAATGTTGTACAATTAGGTCTATTTTTTAAAATTACCATTAAAAAAGTACGGGAACACAATGAAAAATATTTTTCACGTTGTTTACAAATTTTGATACTAAAATTTGTTGTTTCAGCAATTCGCACATCTACCTTGTTTATTGTGATACGTGAAAAGTGTTGCAACTTTTGGTACTTTTTTAGGCAAAAGCAAGGTTGTATATCATGTGTACTGTGATTTCGATGTTGATTTCGCTGAAATCACGAAATGAGATGATTTCATTTTTGTATGCGAAATCATGATAAATTTTGCATGATTCCGCGCGAAATCACGAATCGCCTTCGAAATCACGAAAAGACGCCGAATGTAAACCAAACATAAGGAAGACAAATTTTTGACATATTTGTGAAAAAGGAGTGAGATGATAATTGAAATGTGTTGAAAACAAAAGAACATGAACAAAAACAAGATATGAGAACGGAAAACAAAAATAAATCGATGATTTTCATTCAAAATTTTACAACTGTTTTTGCAGTTGTCGGGACGCCTACGTAACACAGGCAAGTTGTGGGATTTTGACAATCAATACATGAAGTCAACTGTCCTGTCATTTGTAAACCCAGGGTAAGTAATTGTACCATGATTATGATGCATATACCGAATTGCTACAACAAAGCAACTTTTTTTGTAATGTAAAATGTCAAATTTTGTAAACAAGGCGAACAATAAAACAATTCGTCTCGGCATATGCACTTGACGGCAAATTTAACCAATCAGAACATGGTACAATAAGAAAGGTAGATGCATCGGCGAATTGCTACAACAAAGCAACTTTTTTTGTAATGTAAACTGTAGAGTTGTGCAAATTGAACTAAATTGAACTACCTAGTTCACAATCTAGTTCAATGGACACCGGTCGTTTCTTTGAACAAAATGCGTATACTTATTATTTCACGTTAGTTTGTATGATGTTACTCATACGTTTTTGAACTAGGACAGTGAACTAGGTCGTTCAATTACCCAATTCTAGTAAACTGTCAAAATTTTCGCCAAATGGTCTCTTGTTGTCTCTTTTTATCGCTTGTGTTTGTCTATATAAGTGTAGACATGCTATCTCTTTCTTACCGAATCATATGGTTTTTGTTTTGATTTTTCATGGCGAATTCCTAGTTTTTTGACGTTTTAGATTCGATCAGCTGGGCTGAGGCATCTACCTTTCTAATTGTACCATGAATCAGAACGTAGAATAACTGAATCATATGGTTTTTCTTTTGACGTTTAAGTCTTTGTTTTGGTACTGAACTAGTTCACAAATGGTATGTTCCTTTACTTTTGAAAATGGTAAAACTGGCAAAAGTAGCAAAAGTTGTAATCTACTTCCATATGAATTGTATGGTGTCTGAAGTAAAGGAACGCTTTTTGAGTAAAAAGTTGTAAAACTTGAAGATTCTTGCACGTAAAGGAACAGAGCTTATATTTAACATCTCTACTTGACAATAACTAAAAATTTGGGCATATCTTTCCTTTACCGATGGTATTCAGAAAAATACGAAAAAATTACCAAAATTATCATTGGATTATAAAATTTTTCATTTCACATTTTCATAGAAACAGAATTGAGCCCTTGATGTATTTTTTTTATTAGTAAATCAGAGTTGTATTTGCAGACAGTCTGTCTTGTATAAACGCCAAGTTGCGAATAATCGAGGTCCGAATGTATTTAAAATCCAAATTGTTGGTTGTACCAATTCGATTGGTAGAATTCTATGCTCTATTTCCTTGACACTAAAGTTCTGCTATTTTTAATCGAAAGGGGTACGCGCAATTGAGAAGTATCATCACAGTTTGTATGAGAGCTGTTTATTAATTGCAAAGTCCGTGTTTAGACA
This sequence comes from Musca autumnalis, assembly GCF_047663935.1. Taxonomy (NCBI): domain Eukaryota; kingdom Metazoa; phylum Arthropoda; class Insecta; order Diptera; family Muscidae; genus Musca; species Musca autumnalis. The sequence goes on from NW_027411644.1 coordinate 254,686,756, forward strand.
CACGGGAAAGTAAATTCAGTTTTTAGGCAATAGGGGGTAGGAAAGAGTATTGAGGAGCTCTTTCCTCTCCGCTCTCTCCCAAAAACTCAATTTACTTTCCCGAGAAATTTGTGTGTCTAAACACAGACAAAGGAACCATGGCACAATAAACCAGGTAGTGGCATCGTAAAATTTTGAATATGTTATGTCAAAACTTTCTTTATGTTGTTGGGGAAATTACAACAAAAATATTTTTTATAAAGGAATTTGACTTTTCATATTTGATCAGCTGGTGTGGTACCACTACCTGGTAGTTCTGCCATGAAAGGAACATAGCTATAATTACCCACAATATAAATTATGAAATATTTATCAATTCCGGTCCTATAAACCGTGAAATCGAATAATCGGTAATGCCCCGCCATATCAATGAACTCGATGATCGATTCTATTGTAATATCCCTTTTTTATTTCAATCTAGCCATTCTTTCATGTATTGACATTTTGTTGGCGTTACATCTCCACATGTTGAACAATTCTTAATAACTGGACATATGCCACAAGGCATTTGGACCAAACCAGGTGGGGCCAAGGGAGAATTTATAGATCTATATACATAACTGCCATCAGGCATTAAAATTCTCTCAGCATTGCCATCATAAACCACAGTTTTCAAAATTGTCTCCAAGTCATCTTCATCTAAGTTGACCTATAATAAAAAAGGATACAAGTTATTGAGTATAGATACAAATTTACTACCTTTTTCTTTACCTTACTAATACCCAAATCCGATATGAATTTATGAACTTCTTTGACAGTGCAACAAGAAAGCTGTTTAAAGGCTAGTGGTCCTTCTCGTTTCTTCTCGGCATTATCACGTTTCATTTGTAAAAATCTCAAACATTGCTGATTTAAAACATCAACAAATTCAGCTTCAAAATCTTGATCTTGATACCAAGCTCCGCCTGTTACCGACCGATCCGGTTCGAGATTGTACAGCATATAGACTTTCTTTTTGCTGGCCTATAAATGAAATGGTGTAGATGTAGTTGAAAGCTTAAATACTGAAGCATGATTGTGTAGTACTTACATTAACAGATTTCACTGCTTTTATCAATTTCTTTGTCTCCAAATTTTTTAAAATTTTGTTAAGTTGTGTCATATTTAAATTCGATTGAATTCTTATATCACGAATCCATATACCCTTACTGCCACCTTCTTCAATAATACCATATACAATTTTCTCTTCATTATCAGCATCTTTGGGTAAAGCGCTCTTTTTTGGATCCTTAGCCCTATAGAATAATTTGTCTCCTTTTTTCAAGATTTCTATGGAGCCTTGTTTGAGCAACTTATTAAGACCTTCTACTCTGACTGCAGCTGTAATATCTGGCAGACTTTTTTCCAAATCTTCATTATTAGCACCAGCCGGTATTCCTTGGATTACGGCCAAAATTTGATGAGATATATCGTCACCCGACATAGTGCTATAATAAATATTCAATTTTTTTTTTTTAGTTGTGATTGATATTGTAATAAATTATTTTAAATGATAATCCATTTTGGGTAACCGCCCCGTATATTTTTCGATCTACAGATCACTGGCACTACGGATTCTTATTATCTAAGACATAAACCACCACCTCGGCTTGATGTCAAAAACATATGGTAAACAAAACCATACAAAGAACAACACACACGCGAAAATAAACATACCACATATCGCAATAAACAATTCAAAGAAAAATCACGAAAAAATGTCACTTACCGATAGTGATGAGGAACCCAGAGATATCGAGGATGTGGAGGAAAACTACTTCCAACAAATTAAAAACAAGGCAGCTAAGGTATTTGTTAAAAAAGAGCCGGCCCGAGACACAACACGTTTCGGAAACAGACGATGACTATGAACTGAATACAGGGTTGCCAATGTCAACTAAAATATTACAAAAATGTGGAAAACAATTGGGTTTATTCTAGTTTCTGTTTTTTCTTTTTAGATTGGGTTTGCAGACGGAGTGGCAGATGGCAGGGATAGTGTATTTCAAAAAGGATTTGATCTCGGTTATAAAGATGGACTTCGCACAAGCTTCGAAATTGAGAAATTTCGTCACTTCTTTAAAAACATAAACGAGGAAAAGTTTCATGCAGATGATTGCCTATTAAATGAAAAGGATAAATTTGAAAAATTTAATATTAAAGAATCCAACTCTTCCGATCATTTCCAATACAACAACCATAAAGAAAAAACCCTGGCTTTCATTTCACAAAAACAAAATGAGTATATGGACAGAGTCATCGACGAATATCAACAAAATTTGCCAAGTGCCACAGCCTTATTGAAGAGCCAAGCAGAAAATACAAATTCTATTTAGAATTCATGTTTCATTTAATTTTTCTTTTTTAATTAAAAATTTTAGGATTATTTAGTACATGTAAATTATATTTTGTATGATTTCTACTTCGACATTTATAAATAAAGTCCCTCCGGGGTACCCTCCTTTTTGCGATACAAGACACTTTCTTTCGACTTCTTAAAATCTTCATTTGTTACTTTCATACGTCTCTCACGCAAGGCCATTAAACCAGCCTCTGTGCAAATGGCTTTGATATCGGCACCCGATAGGTCATCCTTAGCCATAATCAATTCGCTTAAGTTGACATCTTCGGCCAGAGTCATGCGTGAAGTGTGAATATTGAAAATGCGACGTTTGGTTTTTTCATCTGGCAGGGGGAATTCAATTTTACGATCAATACGACCAGGACGAATAAGAGCAGGATCCAAAGTCTCAATTCTATTGGTAGCCATAATGACCTAGAGTACAAAGAAATATGGAGGTAAATAACCTATTTCATAAATATATTTCCCTGTAATCACCTACCTTTACATCACCTCTTGAGTCAAAACCATCCAATTGATTCAAGAGTTCCAACATAGTTCTCTGGATTTCTCTCTCACCGCCCGAATTGGAATCGTAACGTTTTGTGCCCACAGCATCAATTTCATCAATGAACACAATGGAAGGAGCATGTTCCTCTGCAACACGGAAAAGTTCACGAACCAGTTTGGGACCATCACCCAAATATTTTTGAATCAACTCCGAACCAACGACACGTAAGAAAGTAGCCGATGTTTGATTGGCCACAGCCTTGGCCAGCAATGTTTTACCCGTACCTGGAGGACCATATAGAATTACACCTTTTGGTGGTTTAATACCCATTTCTTCATAATATTCTGGATGTGTTAGTGGCAACTCAACAGACTCTTTGATTTCCTGAATTTGAGTATCGAGGCCACCAATATCCGCATATGTTTCTTGAGGTGCCTTTTCCAATTTCATAACTGTAACCATGGGATCTGTATCATCACTAAGAACGCCGACCACAGCATGGACTTTGTGATTTAATAGTACAGAGCAACCAGGCTCCAATTGATCCTTATCCACAAATGACAAAATGCTGACATAGTGTTCCGAACCTACACTAGTGGATACAATTGCATGATTATCATCGATAATCTCTTCCAAATTTCCCACAGACATAGGTGTTCCTCGCAAGTCATCTACCTTGGAACGTTCTTCTTCATTCTTTTCATCTTGAGGCTTTAGCCTCTCTTGATTGCGTATAAACTCATCCTCCATCATAAGATAATCCTTGATGCGCTCCAACTTTAACAATTTCAACCTACATCTTGTGTGTGGAGTAACCTGTGGCAATTTCATTGCAGCATCTGGACCCTTTGAGCGCTTCTTCTTCTTACCTACTCGGGTAGGAATTGGAGGTTCGTATTTCTTCTTTTTGTCTTTATCATCTTTTTTGTCTCCCGAGCCGCCTTGAGACGATTGATTTTGTCCCTGTATTAATTAATTATAGCAATATTAGTTGATAAATACATTGTCTTTCTGATTAGCTTACCATGATTTAGCGTTAATATATTTAATAAATGATTTATTTGTTATACAAATAATTTAACTTGCTTCTGCTTGCAAATTTCGGCTTCTCTTTTCTGCACTGTTTTCACTAGTCATTGCTAGTGATCACAAAATCGAAATTCGTTTGGCATATTATTGGTTATCGATAGAGTTATCGTTGAATATTGAGAAAAAGCAAGAGAGATTCACATCATTGAATTTGTGTACAACTGGATGAACAAAGGTGAAGCGCTCGGCACATACGATGCGTTGAGCGTCGCGGTACAACAACCACTTGAAAAAAGTGTAAGTGATGCCAAGTTTTTTGAAAAACAACAATGTGGCTCATGGTACAATAATACAGGTAGCATTATCAAGCCATCTGATGGTAACATATGGTCTGTTCCCGAACTGCAAGAATCTACTATTTTTTACTATTTTCTCCGATAACATAAAGGAAAAAATGTTATCGTAGTAAAAAATAGTAGCTTCTTGCAGGTTCTGGAACAGAGCAATTATGTGTCAATTGCATTCAATTGATGTCAAATTATGACATCTTATGTTACCAACAATTGCCGATGCGGCTACCAGTGTATTTGTACCATGATGTGGCTGACACATTAAAGTTAAACATACGCTCTGTTCCAGAACCTGCAAGAAGCTACTATTTTTTACTACGATAACATTTTTTCCCTTATGTCATGTTCACACGAGCGTTTCAATTACGTAGTTCGCCTGTCGAACGACGTACACGAATTAACCCGTTTCCACGACACCATTCGTAATTAACAGAAACATAAACAAAATTTCCTTCATTTTCGTTTCCTTGTTTTCACGAAAATTTGAACAGAAAACACATAAAATATACATTAAAAGAATAGGAAAAGCAATAGACTTTCCTTCAAATGTATCTTCTATATTAACCTACACACATTTCATTCATTTTGTCCATAAATTCTGAATAATTTTGTGTTTTCAATATATTTTTATATGTTTCTATTTTCAAAATTAAAGAGAGAGAGACATGTCAAAACAATGTTTGTGTATACAGACTAGTCAGTTATTTGTTTCCTTTTTGTTTCTATTTTTTACGCGATTTTGAACTAATGGACAAGAAGTGTGAATTAAGAACGAAACACAACCATCTTCCTTCTGCATCTACATAAGATGTTTAGTTCATTAATTTTCATTCATTTTTTCCTTTTTTCTAAAAATTTTTGTATTTTCAACAAATTTTTCAATTTTGAATTTAGACATGTCATAATTAATTTTTTCGATAAATTCTCTCATTTGTTAGAGATGGGACATATTTTATCGTCGTTCAGAGAGTATTTCTAATCGAACAACGTAGAAAAATCGTCGTTCGTTCATAGAATTTTGTGTGGGGAAATAAGTAATTTATTCGTAGTTATGGATCGAACAACGAATAGAGAACGAACAACGTACCGTGGAAACGGGCTATTATGTTATCGGAAAAAATAGTAGAAAATGGTAGATTCTTGCAGTTCTGGAACAGACCAATATTAACAAATGTTTTATCGCCTCTATAATACCCCGTTTATATATAACCGGATTTAACAAACCGACTGGGTTTTAAATGTCAATTCCATTGCTTATATTTCAAACAAATCCTCATAAAGAAGGTTAACCCTGCAAAAAGCTCTAATATAAACAGCATATAAGAGGTGTTTTAGTCTGCGGTACGTCGTTCCGACTTGGAGGAGGTTAAGGCGAGAACACATTGGATTTTTGTTGCTTATTTTTTTTCGCCTCGCTTCAAAGCGCGAAAGTGAAATTGTCTTGTTTTTAATAGGACAGACCACAACGAAGCGAGGCTTCGGGGCATTTCAGATAAATTCTAAAAGTAAATCTACCAAATATGGTTATTGCAAAATATTGAGGCGGAAAATACAGAAGATGCACAAAGTAATATAGACTCATAAGCAAATTCTTTGTCTTTTAGGAAAATACACGAACGCTTAAAAATTCCTTTTTTAATTTTTTCGCGTTAATTGTTATTTTTCATTCAAACAATTTTACGCATACTATGATTTTCAGAAGTCAAAAATCATATAGATAAAAACACATCCACTTTGGCAGCCAAACTGCCAAAGTGAATCTAAAAACGCATCCTTTACCAACAATATAGCTCGAAGTATATCAAGAAAACGGATACTCGACGGTATCGCTCTTCCTCCCTTTATAATGAACATACTTTATCTTTAAATAAATAACGATTGTTGTTGTTATGATGCATATCACTCATTTCAGCAGCCGCTCAAATCATTTTGAAAGCTTGCAGCGTTAAGCGAAAATCATAACCCCGAAATACTACAAAATACGTAAAAAGCGTGTAGGCATGTAAAATGGGCATGGATGTTGCACAGAAATGCAGCCCAATATACACAAACGTTTATATCATGGTACAATAAATGATAGGTAGGTCAGGTATGAAAATCGCCGAAAAACACAACCCTGTAGCCATGGCTTAAAACGTCAAATGGCATGCAGCAATAATAAAGGTAGATGTATCTGCAAGTAAAATATAAAAATCACTAGCTATGCTGCAGAATATTTAAGGCCTGCGTACATAAGCTGCTTTGCCTGATTGCCTTGCTTTGCTGCTTCAATAAAAAATAAAAGAACAAAGAAGGCCGACCCAATTTCCAACTGATGGCAACCCAGTTCAATATTTCGTCTTTATTCTATTATTTTTATTACGTCAGAAATGAAGCAGGAAAGCAAGGCAATCAGGCAGAGCGGCTTATGTACGCAGGCCTTTAGTCTGTTTTAGTACTGCTAGAAAAGACTTCCAAAAATAGCAAAGGTTATACCCAAACTTACGACAGTGAAAACAAAAATGTCATTCGCTTCTATTATCTTCTACTTGACAAGTTTGGCTGATCAAACATCAAGATTGCGGGCATCTGCTTTGCATATACGTTGACATTGCAGCATGGCAGAACTACCAGGTAGTGGTATCACACCAGCTGATCGAATATGAAAAGTCAAATCCCTTTATAAAAAAATATTTTTTTTGTAATTTCCCCAACAACATAAAGAAAGTTTTGACATAACATATTCAAAATTTTACGATGCCACTACCTGGGTAATTGTGCCATGCATTGCAGCTAGAATTTTTACAATATTTGTAGTTTTTCCGTTCCCGTACTTTTAGAACAAATTTCAATTATAATGAATATTTTACAAATCGTTATTTCGCAAGTATCACTATTAACCAATTTAATTTTGCCAATGCTAATAGAATTTTTTGTCCTTGTTCTCAATTTTAAAGTAATATCTTATAGTGAAGTTTTTGTTGGGAAAATTCACCGATGTATCTACCTTTATTATTGTATAATGTCAACAACAGTAAGAAATGTCAACCCTGCTTTTGACAGAAGAAGCCATAAAAAGAAAAAAATTGTAATCAGCTGTTAGCTGTGGCCTACCTATGAATTATTCTACCATGGTTTATATAATGTACATGCATATGTTGACAATTTGCATGTAGACAACAATATTCCCCATTTTAGTCTAATGCTAAGTTTACATTTACGAAATCCATTCGATTTCAACTGTCAAATCCATAGGTTAAACGTCAAATGAAATCCAATGGATTTCAGATAAGATTTCATTTGACATTTGAGCTATGGAATTGACATATTAACAAATATTGTACCGCCTCCATAAGCTGTGTTTAAGTTTGCGGCATTTCGTTCGGACCTGGAGGAGGTAACATGTCAATGATATGAAGGAGTCTTTATGGCAAATAGTTTTTTTTTCTAATGAATAAATTTGTTCTTCAAAAAATATATATCCCTAATATACATCGAACATAGAAATAAATGTATAAAATGCCGTATGGAATTTGACACTAACATTACAGCCCAGTTCAGTCAGCTGGGTATTGCTGCTACAAATAATTTTCCTTTGCAATGAATTGTATTTCATGTTTTGTTGGGCTTTTGTTTTTAAAATACAAAACACACAAACATACAAACAATAACGTTCTGTCAAAGTTAAACTTTTTCAACTTACGCTCGACCTATTTCGGTAGTTCTCATAAGAATACATATGTTCTACTTTTTTAACCACACACGCCCTGGGTATACGTCCGTATATAGGTATGGGCCTTACGTAAAGGACATTGGTGTCCAAAATAAATGAGAGAGAATTGATGGAAAAGTAATGTCCCTTTGTTAAATAACGGCCGACATAGCTCTCATTTGAATTCGTTATTTTCTGTTGTTACGACAACGTGCCGGCATTGACATCAGCTTTGTTCCTTTACTTTTTTAATGGTAAGAGTGGTAAAAGAGAAAAGTGTCAAAATTGCTCTCTCATGAACATTTTACCAGAAAAGTAAAGGAACGGAAATATGGTAGATCTGGCAGCAATGTCAAAAGAAACATTTTGTCAGCGTTCGACTGATCAGTTCTGCCGTTTTTTAACTGCAGAAATTTTGCTGGTAGCCTGTGGTAGAAGAGAAAGCCATTTTCGCTCTCTCTCCTTTCTCACTCTCTTCAAAATTGCTCCCAGTTTTGCCACTTTTCGGGGATAAGGAACGCTTTGCAGGTTAAAAATGGTAACAAATGGTAAAAATGGTAACCTCAGGTAAGTAAAGGAACACAGCTATCAATGGTAAAGGAACAAAGCTATAATTTGCAGTATGTGATCATCCCTATTGTATTTAATTTGTTGTTTTGACGTTTAATTTTCTTTTGTCAAATCTAACCTGCCAACTCAACGTAGAATGGTTTTGCTTGATAATTCATCGGTAATTTATTATTTTAATTTTTAAATAAATATTTATGAACTAATTGTTTATTTATTTTAGTTTATACTTCGGCTGGAGAAGCTGGCCTCTTCAGCGAAGGCAGACTCTTCATTTACCGTCACATTTAAACGCTGTAAGTAACAAGTATAAACTTCTTGTTGTTTTCTTGAGTGAAATTTGCATCATGAAAGTACTTAATTCCAGTACTTACTACTTCTCAATTCTCAAAACTATCCTGCGCAGGATATTATTTCTAATATTCATTCTATATTGAATGTTTCTACAATGTTTATGTCTGTCATCCACTGTCACTGCGGTACATTATTTGGAAGGACGATATAAACATTTATAACATTGATACGTGCCCAGTTTTCACTGCGGTACATTATTTGGAAGGACGATTTAAACATTTATAGTTCAAAGATCGTGAAAACAAAAAATTGAGTATTTTTATTATTATTATATTATTATTATCCTCTAAACTGAGCTTTTTTGTATAAGTTCAGTATATTTCCTTGGATCACCAAGATATCTTCGACATGTGCTTGGGAGGAGGAGGTCCGCTGATGAGGTAAAGATTCACTTTTCATAGCACAATTCCGACATCGACCGCCATATCGCGTAACATGTCTGAAAGGATTTCTTATCTTCTCCCCAATTACTGGCCTGAAGAAACGTTGTTTCCGATATCTGCGTAGAACTGCGTTTCTGGGACAGATTAGATTTTTTGTAGATCACTTGAGTTAATTGAGCAATCACAAGTTTGTATTGAATAAGTGGAATGTATTTAGCGAAGTCCTACCCTCACATCGTATACTACCTGGTTTTTTAGATTTTTTGGGCACAAATTATATCTGCATATTTAAAATACCAAAAACAACAAAAAATAAAGCTTTCTGAAAAAAGATCGATGGAATTATCCTTTTTTTCAGATAATGGCCATGATAGGCCAAAACCACGCGAAGGAAAACCTGCACTACCAGAACCCGAAGAGTATATGTGTCTTATGAGGGCTCAATCAAAATCGAAAAAGGTATTTCAATAAAAAAAATTCTTACTTATTTTTTTTTATTAAAAATTTCCTTACGATTTCATTTATAGATTTCCACCGTGGTTAAACATGAAGATGTACCTAAAATGATGACCATGTATGCACAATTTATGAAAAGTAATATGGACGGTTTGAAACGTGTTAAGAAGGTCAAAAGTAAAGCTAAAGCTGCCAAGGGATAAAGTTTTGAACATTTCCTAAATTCCCAAATATTGCTTAACTTTAAACAAAAATTTAGCATTTAATGGTAATTTTTCTACAATACATGAACTTGTGGGTTCGTTTAAAACAACAACAAAATTGAATTTTATTATAAATATGTAAAAAAAACAATTTTTATGGTTTTATTGAAATATTTATAGATGATGTAGCACACATAATAAGATGCAACTGTAATTATGATGATTTGTTATACAATCTAACTACACAATGATCCACAATTTGTTTATAGACTAATTTAAAAATGGAAAAATGTAAACGAACATTTTTAACGTTTTTCGCTTAAACCTATTTTCTTTAATTGACGTAAAGCACATTTAGCAGCTGTGCATTTGGCAATGCGATAATTTCTTCCAATACCGCGATAAGTGCCTTTACAAAATACTTCCACTGTGACACGTACACGACGACCGTCTGCTAATTTTTCGGGTTTACTGAAATTATAAAAAATCGTTTTTAGGGGTTATTAATTTTTAAATTATTTTTAATTACCCAAATTTAGCTGTTTCAGGTTCCAATTCAAGAAGTTCACGAATGGGCGATTTTGGCACAGAATTACTGAATTGCTCTATTTCGGGGCGCATCATGTTGTAATAGACACGCCATACCGCATCCAGCGACATATTTGAATCTAAGAAAATAGCACCTGCCACTGATTCAAACACATCGCCCAATGCTTTTGGTACTTCAACATCTTCGGCATCATCACATTCCTCCTCCGACAATAGATAATACTGCAACAAACATGATATCCAATCAATTTGAATTTCAAAAATTTTGAAATCCAAAACTCACCTCTTCACTGATGCTGTGACCATTTTCAGTTTGTATTCTTACAAATCGATCTATAACTTCATTCAAACCAGGCGATAAATGGCGAAAATATTTATGAAAACCATGTCTCACAGCCAATGAAGCAAATATTGTGTTATTGACTAAAGCCGAACGTAAATCAGTCAATGCTCCTGGTGAATGTTGCCGAGGATCTTCATATAAATGTCTTGTTATAAGATAATCCAATACAGCATCTCCCAAAAATTCCAAACGTTGATAGCAGTCGGTTAAACGATTGGGTGTATATGAAGCATGAGTCATGGCTTGTAATAAATATGAACGATCACGAAATTTATAACCTAAACTTTGTTCAAATTCTTCGTAACCTTGCAGCAGGGCGTCCAGCGCCTCTTCAGCATTTGGTGTATAGTGTAATAAAGGTGATTTTGGTGGTGACCAGGAACCATAGACGGTGATCATATTATCGGAATCAGGTAGAGTACTTCCCGGAATTCGTGACACACTTGGATCATATGGTATACGTTCGTAAGGAATAACTCTTATGCCTAGCCATGCCATAAAGAGTAAAGCACCCCTGAGACCACATTCAATGAGATAGGCTCCTATCAGGGCTTCAACACAATCGGCAACAGATTTATCTGCATAAAATATACACATTTGTTTTTAGCTTTCCTATTCTTGGGATGTTTGTTCTATGGTCTAAAAAGGATGTTCTATCTGTGGGCCTATTCTGTTACTTTTTAACGAAAGTTTATGCTGTTCGATAAATTCACGGATTGATGTAGACACGGAGACTTTTCAAATTCTTCAGGAGAAAATCTGCGCTAGACCCAATACCTCAGCTAGTAAGTAAAAACTCCATAACCATAAAAACTTTCTTCTCGTCTTTAAAGATGCTTTCAAATAGTCACATTTATTAAGATAGCCTTCCGTTGGTCCCCTCAAGTCTTTAAAAAACCCCCATTCGTTTATTAAGACTTCCTCAGCTGTTCTATAAAAGATCATCTCAGCTTGCAAAGGCCTTGTTTAGGTGTTTAACAAAAACGACCCTCAGATAGTCTTCTTGTCCTGTGTAAAGAATTCTTTTGCTCGTCTAAACCTTTTTTAAATGTAATTCGAAAGATTTTACCTGTAATTCGAGAATTTCATTTCTAATTCGTATTATTCCATTTGTAATTCGAATTATTCCATTTTCAATTCGAATTATTCAATTTGAAATTCGAATAATTCCATTTGAAATTCAAATAATTCCATTTGAAATTCGAAACATTTTACTTAAAAAAAACGAATGCAAAAAAAAATTGTAATTTTTTCATTTCGAATTACAAATGGAATAATTCGAATTTCAAATGTAATAATTCGAATTCGAAGATAGTCTTCTGTTGGTTCCCTCAACTCTTTATAAAAATCCAAATTCGTTTACTAAGACTTCCTCAGATGTGTTATAAAGGCTCGCCTCAGCTTATTGCAAAGGCATTGTTCAAGCCTTTAACAAAAAAAAAAAAAAAAAAATGAATTATAATGAATTTTAAGACTATTAAATTTAATGTATTGTTAGTTTTAATCTTTTGGAGTAGTGTATGTTTTGTAGCTTTTGGAACCGCTCTTGGCCCTATGGGCTAGGTTCCCATTTATGAAAAAATAAATTGAAATTAAATTAAAAAAAAACCACCCTCAGATCGCCTTCTTGTCTCGTGTAAAGAATCTTTTTGCTCGTCTACACTTTTTTCAAATCAAATTCGAAAGATTTTGCTTGAAATTGAGAATTTCATTTCTAATTCGAATTATTAAGTTTGAAATTCGAATAATTCCATTTGAAATTCGAAACATTTATCTTGTAATTCGAAAAACCAAATATAAGGGCGAAACCTATAGCTCCGCGTGTTGCGTGTGCTTTCAAAAATACAAAAACAAATTATATATATTTGTTGTTGTTTTCAATTTGAAATACATGTATTTTGTTTTTGTATTTTTGAACGCACACGCAACACGCAGAGCTATAGGTTTCGCCCTTAAACGAATACAAATAAAAATGTTGTAATTTTTTCATTTCGAATTATAAATGGAAAAATTCGGATTTCAAATGTAATGATTCGAATTACAAATGGAATATTTGGAATTACTAAATGGAATTTAATGAATTACAAATGAAATTCTCGAATTATTGTGTATATACAAAAGGTGTATATACATACTTTGGCTTTTGCTCGTGTTGCTGTTGCTTGGCCAAAACGACTCCGTATTGCTCGTCCATAAAGATTCGCCTACGAAGATTTCCTACTTCTCGAAGGACTCGTCTATAAAGAATTACTTTCGCTAAAGGCTCCTTTCGGCCCGCTATAAAGCATATATGAACAAGATGAGCACTCGTCTTTACGTTTTCGTACGATTAACCATACAAATTCTCCCTTCGTGTTCGTCATTGCTATAAAGACTCCTTTCGGCCTGCTCTAAAGACTCCTTCGCACCGTCTATAAAGACTCTTTTTGGCTCGACTATAATGACTCGCTTCGGTTTTCTACAAAAGCTCCCTCTTGATCATGTATATTACGACTCTTTTACAAAAACTCCCTTCAACTCGTCCATAAAAATTCCCTTCAACTCGTCTATAAAGACTCTCTTCGGCTCGTCTTATAGGCATTCCCTTCGGGTCGTCTACAAAGACTCCCTTCAGCTCGTCTATAAAGATTCCCTTCAGCTCGTCTATAAAGACTCCCTTCAGCTCGTCTATAAAGACTCCCTTCAGCTCGTCTATAAAGACTCCCTTCTGTTCGTCTACAAATACTCCCCTCTGCTCGCCTATAAAGACTGCCTCCCATTACACAACAGGGTTGCTATAAATACTCCTTTTTGCTCTTATACATATAAAGACTCCCTGCAGAAATGACTCTCTTCATGTAAATTTTTGTGAAGTGCACTCACATGGATTTTAAAATAATCACCCTTATTACGGTTGGCGTAGTCGTAGACGTTCAAGTGACGTAGACGTTGTCGTAGGCGTAGACGTTGGCGTAGTCGTAAGATACATTTTTATATGATGAAAAATTATATACAACGACATTTTTGTCTTTTAAAGCATTTTGTATCCTTAAAAAATCGAAAGAAATACATTTGTAAATCCCAGAACGCATTTCTTGGTTTAAATACAACATTTATTTTTTTTGATACGACAAATCGGTATTACGTATGGCGTAACACGACAAATTGGTATTACGTATGGCGTTGAAATACGAGGAAAGAGTCGTGACCGATTTTGTAAACGACAGCATATAAAAATAAAAACAAATTAATTTCAAAAGAATTTTTTGGCAATAATTATTAAAATATATTGGAAAATAACTATAATAAATACAAATATTACTACTTTGATTCATTTGCATAAGATAAATTTCGTGTCTTTATCAGATGACAAACTTTCTATTGAAAATCTGTTAGAGTCCTCATATAACGATTGATGCAATGTAAATTTCTTAGTTCTTGCTCAAAAGATGATTTCAAACAAATAGTTTTACAATTAAAAAATATATATTTTTTAAATTTTGTATGAGAAAAAAATTGTCGTTGTCGTAAATGTTACGTGGTACCAAAAAATATCCCTACGACAACGACTACGCCAACCACCACAAAAACGTCTACGCCAAACACTTATTTTGATTGTAAAAACTATAGGGTTAGTTTTTCTTCTGAATTAAAAGTTTAAAAATGATCTACTAATAATTCTAATTATGTTTGTTACAAAAAGAATTCTTTAAAAATTGAAATTTTTGCTTTTTTGTTCAAAAACATACATAATACCAATTAGACGTTACGACACGTCAGCTTGCAATTTTGGATACGACAACGCCAACCGTAATAAGGGTGAATAAACCACATTACCTGGAATACTATGTTGTGATACTAAATTGTAGGGTATAAAACAAGAAAATTCATATGGCATGTGACTTCGATCGTCCCACTCTCTTTCCAATTTGTTACCACTGCCAGCTGTATCACTCATATCATCAGAATCCTAAAATAAAAATCCACACACATACATATAGAAACACAAATACATCTTTATAATTTACTTTTCACATTTACCGTAAAATTACAACGCCATTCATCGGCTTTTGTTCGAACAAGTTCACATATCTCGGCATTGGTTAGATTCTTAATGCTCACCAAATCGACCAGACTCCAGTAATGGGGAGGAATTTTAGCTTCTATTAGGGCCTTTTCCAATTCCTTGGGTACATAATAACAAGGTGGCAGCCAATTATCGCTGGGTTCAAATTTAGTGGCAATCATATATTCACCCAATTTTTTGCGTCTACCCAAACGGTATAGATTTAAATTGGCCACTTGTTTTGAACGTAAATGACTTAGTTTTCCCTCGTGTACATTTTCATAGGTTATGTACAAATACGTAGTGATGGCATACTTTAAAAATGAATCACCTATAGTTTCCAATCTTTCCAAGTTGATGCCATCATTTGCATTGGACATGGTTAGGGCTTGTAAAATGATGCTTGGACTTGGACCGGGGTGGGTTGTTAAATCAGGTTGATAATCGAAACTGAAAGTGGGTACAGAGTGGTTCGCCGCCATACCTAACAAATTACTTTCCTTGTCATTGTCTTTGGCAATTTCCTTTGGGGTATACTCTTTGCCTTGAATCTCAAAATTCAATGTAATTTGTTTTGAGCCATTTTCATTACCCATATGAAGATTGACTGCATCATTGAAACAATCAAACAAATCCCCACATCCTTCAATTGTAAAAGTCTCATTGGGATTTTCTTTTATCCATTGCAAATTGAGAGCATGTAAAGTTTCCATGGAGAGAACATATTTCAAAGTGCCTTCACTTAATATATTTTGCAAATCCATTTCTCTCACATACGGTAATAGTTTTTTAAATGTATCCAAACATAACTCTATTGTTTTGGAATCCGAAGCATGATCGTTGGATTTCTTGTGTAATAGTTTTATAGATTGATTATACTCCACCAACATACCAGATTGATGTATTTCTTGGACAAAACCTTGTGTAGATTTCTTAAAATCTTCTATAGATTTTTGAAGTTTTTCGGCATTCTGTTCTTTGATATCAGCAAAATTGTAGCCAACTTGTAGGTTTTTGGTTTCCTGATAGTCACGTTCATTGGCTTTTGTCTCTTGAATTATGGAAAGTTGTTTATTCAATTTTTCAATATCTTGTTCGGTTTCAATTGTCTCTGCTTCATTTTTGGAGTTTAAAACAATATCATCCATATCCATATAATCGTCATCTTCCATTTCTACGTCACTGGCAAAACTAGACCCGCCGTATGAGTCATCGGAGTCGTAATATTTAAATTGAGATGATTCCTTCTTTTTTTCTGTTTCGATATCTTCGTCTAGTGAAACGTCTTTAAATGTGGGCGATGTTGCCCTGGTAGCTTTGCCACCTGAAATAATAGGATTTTTAGGAATTAAGAAGATGTCACACTATTTTCTGAAGCAACTTACATAATTTAATTGTTGGTGGCAGAATCCCATCCAATAGCTCATCATATTCCTCATCGTCGGTATCTGCACATTGTGTCTGATGATCTAAATTAACTGCCATATCATTTGACCATGTACCAATTTCCACAAAACCTCCACCTTCTTCTCTTAGCTTACGTTCGGCATCTTGAACAATTTCATTTATAGTTTTATCTTCATTGGAATCGTTTTGAAACAAGGGATCATCTTCGAGAATGGCTTGGGATTTGCACGACTGTGAATCCTCTTTGTTGGCACCTTTTTTCCCGTTACTTTCATCTTCGGTGGCTTGTTGTGCCTTTGTTGCTTTGGACTTCTTCAACACATCACTAAGACTCCAACCAAAATCCAACATGGGCCATTCTTTATCGTCTGACAGTTCGGGCTTACCCAAACCAATATCATTTACCACCTTTTTACGTATATCGTCAGCCAACAACAAACCATTGATACGATATAGAATACATGGCAAACATACAGCCGTTCGCCACAAGGAAGCCGGGAATGGATGTACAGTACAAAGCTCTGGCACCAAAATTTGTTTCAATTCTAAATTTTCCCGTTTTGCCCTTTTGGTTGCTTCTGAACTTGTGGGTAGAGCCACTCCCTTGCGATTTACATAACGAGGCGTCAGAAAGTTCAAACGAGCACTTGTATGATCTACATCCAGCAGAGGTTGTTTGGGATGTATTTTCAAACCATATTTTAAATAATAATAATGTCGAAAGGTGTGATATTTCATACTGGGAAATATACTAAGTGGTGATAGTTGATGGCAAATTTCAGCCACATAGAAGTAATGTGGTTGATCTTGATTCCGATACCAAGGCATAACGACAGCATCTTTAAATTTCTCTGCCGAGAACTCGGTTGCATGCCTCACCTCCTCTGGTACAGGTGTTGGCATCATATTAGCATTACGTTCTATTAAATCCAAAAATTTCCAATCAATTTCTTTGGAATTATTTCCATCAGCAGTCGTCTTAACCGTGGGCACAATGAATATACAATTTTCTGTTGATTCTGGATCGAAAAGCATTAAAAACTTTTTTAAACGTAATACTTTGGTGAACGTGTAATTGATGAACGTATTTATGGATGAAATATTCTCTTCAGTCAATACAATGCGTTGGGGATGTAGTATCAATGAGACCTTTACCTCTCCGGATCGTGTGAATATTGGAAAGGAACTAACTTTGGGTATTTTTTTAAGCGTCAATATGCCAAAACCTTGCACGGCGTCTTCTGGTGGATAGATTTTTCTTCCTCTGGTGTTTTGCTCTTCTGGTATGGGACATTGTAACGTGAGATCCAATAAATATAAATAACACTCAACGCCAGGCGTTGGTCGGCAATCACAAAATTCGGAGGCTATCTGAAAAAATATGGAGGGCGAAAGTTCAATGAATTTTCGGTTTCTTTTCAGTTGCTATTAGTGTTCCAATGGGTGGATGTGGTCACTGGTTACGGAATTCAGACGGTACCAATGGACCTCTCTCAATTATTGGACTTGGATTTTTCCACAGGATAATGAAGGATAGCAGATATTGCATTGACAAAATCTAGTTATTTTTATGTGTGGGAAAAATATTTGCCTCCCCATTAAGATGGCAAATTTTAAATCTCGTGTAAATATTATCCAAAAATAACTATGACTTACCCTTTTATAATAATACTGCCTTCTCTTTGTAGTACCCGGTCGGGGTTCGGTATTTTCTTGTACAATCTTCTCATCTTGTTCCTCCAATTCGAAATTTTCCCAATCTGGTTCCAAAGGTCTAAATCCTTCTTTCCCGATTGGTTGTAAATTATTATCCAACTCACCGGAAGAATGCAGCGCAATACAAGCTTGTAGGGCTGTCATGCGTCTTGCCAAGACATGAGTGGGCATTGGCAGACCAATAATATCATATTTAAGAGGAGAATTAATTGGTAATCGTAGTGTATATTGATACATGGTGGTGCCATTTCGATTGGTATGGGCGCAACGCCATAATGGAGTTAGTTTAGTAAATGTATCACTTGGTAATTTGGCACAATACTTATTCACTAAAGCTATGGAATTACTGAGATCGACATAGGCTCCCGTTAATAACTGAGCCAATGGTTTATATGGTTTAATACAATTATTGAAAATATCAGCTTCTTTGTGTTCCGTTTCGGCAGGTTCAATGTTTGCACATCTTTGCAAAAGCATCTGAAAAAATAGGTATAATAAAAAATGGGTATTAATGCGAGAATTTTTTGGAATCCGTTTTATTTAGGTGCACCACAAGGATTGCTCTGACATTAACTATATATAACATTAACTATAGTATAAATTTTTGAATGATTTATTTTATAAATTTTTGAATGTTTTGTAGCTTTTGGAATCGCTCTTGGTCCTATGGGCTAGGTTCCCATTTATGAAAATAAATTGAAATTGAAAGTGGCAGACCTGATAGAAATATTACGATATGCATAATCGGCTAATTAGAGACAATTGGATATGGTTAGATCGATACCAAGGGTTCGAAAACGGATTTCTCATAAGTGCGTGTTGAAACATTGAATGCCCTTATATCATGAAGTAAGGATTTCCTCAAGAGACAAATATTGTATCGTATAATTTAGGACTACATGAACTAACTGTTGACATTAACAAAACTATCTTAGACCAAATATCTGCACATTTATGTTGCGCTTAGCGAATACATTTTGATCATATTTTAACATAAACAGATATTTGAAAAGTGTCTACACCTTTTCCAGATCTAATTTGAATAATTTTAGCTGTAATTCGAAAATTCCATTTGTGATAGGAACAGCTCAATTTTTATACGAAAATTCCATTTGTAATTCGAATTATTCCGTTTCTAATTCCAATTTTTCTATTTGTGATTCGAATTATTCCATTTGTTTCGAATTACATCTGAAAAAGGTGTTGTGCAGACCTCTATCTCTCTTTGGATTGTCTCTAGTGAACCATACATGGAATGTCTGTGGAAGCAATCACATGTGGAGAGATACATATCGCTAATCTTCTATTCATCAGTGATATGTATCCCTCGTGATAAATTACCTTTTCAATTTCTCTATATTCGGCCATTTGTTTTACAGTATCCTCTGTTGTTTTCTTCATGTTTTGAAATTTGATTGATTCCGTTGCATCACTTGATATATTTGAGATATCTTCAACATTTCGGTCCTGCAGTAAACACTTGAAATATTTTTGTTCTTTTTGTTGTACTTTACACTTTTTTTCGTTGCCATTGTTTTCAAATATTTCTGCCGCATCATTATTTTCGGCGGAATTTTCATTCGAAACTTGCTGAGCTTCATTTTTCATAAAGATTTCCTTTGAAACTTTGTCTTTGTTGACATGAATGGGCGATTTACTCCCCTCCTCTTTATTTCCAATTGCTGAGTTTTCATTTTTAGACACTTCATCGATGATTTCGTTTAAATCAAAGACTTTATAATCCTCAGAAGAGCTTTTTATTGTTTCATTTTTAGTCTTCTTCTCATCATCATTAACTTTAGGGGCTTCCTCAAACTCTATTTGATCTTTATTTTCATTAACATTATCTTTCTCTTTAGTTGTTGGTATTACATCAAGTATACTATTTAAATCGAATACTTTATAATCTTCATGGGTCTCTATCACAGATTTATTAAAATTTATGCTATGATCAGAAGAATGCGATGAAGATACGGAATCATTCTTCTCCTCTTTAATACAATTTAAAACCTTTTCTTGCAAAATGTTACTTTCGTAACTTTGTTCTTTTGCTTTGGAAGCATTTGTTTTTGATAGATCGCTTGTGTTTTCCACATTACTTGCCTCAGCATCTTTTATAGCCAATGGCTCATCTTGAATTTCCTTGAGAACAATATCACTACATTTAGTTGTCTGCTTCGAAGGATGTTTGTTTGTAATTACTTCGGGGTTTAAAATTTTAATAGTGCCTTTGCTTGAGCCGTAAACAAACTTTTGTTTCGTTGAAATTCCATTGATTTTCTTTTCTTCCCCATCATCTTCTTTATCGGATTTTTCTGAATCCGTAAGACAATTGTCTTGATCTTCAGATAAGGTACACAATAATTTATGACTTTGATCGGTCAACTGTTCATTGGTAGCCTCCAAATTGTGTGTTTCCTTCGATATATCTGAAGCAACCAAAACAACATGATATGCTGGTACAGCTCTGGCCCTACCTTTACATTGGACATAACTACGATAGGTGGTGGGTGGATCCCAACGTACCACTAAATTACATTTTGGCACATCTATGCCTTCCTCCAATACCGATGTACCTATCAAAACATTACAGTCATGCATACGAAAACGTTTTAACACCTCCTCTTGGCGACGGTGTTCTGCTTCGGCCTCTTTTGGTTCGGTTATTGGATCGGCAACACGATCTGTTGTAAATTGACACTTAATAAATTTTAAATCAGGATCATGTCTACTCATTTCGGCTAAAAGTTCAAAGAGTACCCTAGCTGTATAATTGGTATTACAAAATATAATTGAACACAATGTGTCGGAACCATCATTGTGATCACGATTATGCCGACGAAACGGTCTTCTTTTTGGGCGATTATGATGTGTGGCTGAGTGATGATGACGATTGTTTATGGAAGTGGATTTTTTAATATCTTCAGTCTTTTTTAAAGTGGCGTTATTGTTAGGCGTCTTATTCTCACAGTCTCCCGCAATGTGCTGTGCGTTTTCAGCATTTAATTTGGCTTGAAATTCTGGTTTTATAATTGAGTCTAGATTCTCGACTATGGATCTACTTTCCAATTGTTGCTTTTCGACAGCTTGTTCAACGCTGTGGCATTTGGTCTCCAATATACGTGATAACTTTTGAAAATCCATTTGATCTAATTCATTGCTTATTCTTTTTATGGTATCATTCTTACTTGTTGTGTCATCGGGTTTAAAGAGACGTAACACTTCCAATAATCTAAGAACCTTTGGGCTGGAATGTTTTTCCACACATTCTTTGTGATTGTTTTTAAATTTACGAAAGTTTTGTTCACATATAGCATGAACTTCCAACAAGGCTGTATTTACCAAACATAAGAGAATATAGTGGCGTTCATGGGGTGTTTTTATTTTTTGTTTCTCTATACGTTGATACATGTTAAACGCCACACGATCTGCTGACCATGGTCCCATTTCCATTAATACTTGCACCATGGTCTCAAGAAATTCGAGCGGTTCCTTCTTAGGGTCGGGAATGTCTTTTAGTTCTTCGATAAATTCGTCGGTACAATATATTTCAAACGGGTCGTAACGATGATCCTTTAGAAAAGCTTTGCGCGTAAGTAGCACATCTTGAAGTATATAACATAACTCATCTTGTTTATATGGAGCACATTGGACAATGTATTCAAAGGGTTTGGCACAATATCTGGAAAGAGAAAGGATATTTTTCACTTACATACATATATGTTCCTTAATCATGATAAATTTCACAGCTTACCTCAAAACAGTTACAATATCACTTGCTGTTTCCGTTTTACACTTCACTGTTTCCTCTAGAGCATTAAGCATTGCAGACAGCTCCGCCAAATCACATCCTGCACTATGTAAGGGTCCTGCCAGGCCCAAAACTTTTGGCATTTCATGTATCTTAGCGATTTTATAAAAACTCCTAAAAATTTCCCGAATATCTGCATAAACCTTATCTTGATGACAATCATCCAACACCAGCAAATAGACCTTACTAAGCTTGAGAACTCCTTCACGCAGCAAATGTAGACATGTTTTTGGTTGCAAAATGTAAACATTAAAACCTTGTGGCAAATCATCGAAGACAGTACTCGGCTCTTGATACACTCTTAAATCTGTCAGGTGTTGCAGCATTGTAAACATTGATGGTGCCTTATTGGAACTAAGATATATGGCGATTTTATTATCCATCAGACGTTGTTGGCGCCCCATTTCTTGCAACAACTTTAATGCTATGAATTCTTTTGATGATTTATGGCCCAAACAAATCATTGTGTTGCGCTCAAAAGCCGTAGCCAAAAGTTCCACTTGATAGTCGCGTGGGCTAAAAACTGCTGTATGCAGATTATCACACCAATGAAAAGACATGGTGGATAGGATTCTTGGCAGGATTGGATTATTATTAGGGAAAGTACACACTTATAAAAAATACTCGGCGATAGACTGTGCAAATTCTTTATCAGTGAAATGTGACACTTGAAACAGAAGTAAACAAAAAAGTTTGCAAATCTGAGAACTCGCTGATTTGACACATCTGAGAAATTTAGGATTGCCAATGTTTCTTGAAATACAATTGATATGTGGGATTTTTACAATTATCAATTGTGTGTGTGCTCGTCAACATTAGCTCTGTGAGCATCCCTGTCACGATTTAATGGAAATGCTTCGGAGCAACTGGAGTTTAGCCGCTCATCCCATTTTTTTTTTTTAATTTACAGTTTTTTTTTAATTGGCCGGCCTTCGGCCGGCGATTTAAGACTTTCTCCTATGGACAGGAGCAAATCTAGGGCAAGGGAACACAATTTTTTTCTAATTTAAAAATTTTCTCTCATTAAGTGGCTTTTTACAAGGGAATTTTTGGAACTTCAAATGCCCATATCTCGGGAAGTATATACTTCCCAAAAAAATTATGTGTACATTCGTGATCAGGGAAGTGAAATCTACTTGTAAAAAAAATTTCATCAAAATCGGAGCTGAGCGGCTAAACTCCAGTTAAGCCAATGCTTCTTCCATCCGGGCACGTCAGGAGAGATCTTCATGATCTAGAGAAAGGTCCAAAGGTATAAAAGAGAACCTTTAAACCAACGAGCCTAATAGGCAGGCTTGGATAGAATTCACACTGATATGGTTGCGCAGGCAGTACAGAGATACAGTGTGAATGCCGTACTTGGAGGCCACCCCCATCCATCGCAGCAGAATCTGGATACAGAGGAACCTGATAACTGGAATATTACACAAACGAACACATTTGCGTTGCTACAATAACAACAACTACTTTTGCCGGTTTTGCCATTTTCAAAAGTAATGGGCCAAATACATATGTTCCGTTGTGTGACGCGTTGCGCATTGAAAACAACAACCACATAGAAATGTGTAAGTGATGCCAAGTTTGTTCTTGAAGTTTTCATGTGGTTGTTGTAACGCAGCGCTCAACGAGCCGTATGTGCAGCGGCCTTAAAGGTAAAGACCAATTAGAGTAATTTCATGAAAGAAATTTAATCGAAATACAAACTAGAAGAATTGTATGATATTTATATTTTATGAATTTCTCATTCTCTTCGCACCTTAAAGCGTTCGGCACATACGGTGCGTTGAGCGTTGCGTTACAACAACCACATGAAAAAAGTGGAAGTGAAGCCAAGTTGTGCGTCCACATGAACACTTCAAGAGCAAACTTTGCATCACTTACACTTTTTCAATGTGGTTGTTGTTATTAAAGCGTGACGCTACGCACAACGGACCGTATGTATTTGGCCCATAATTGTGCCATGGTTTGTAGCATGGCACAATTACCCTGGTAGTGGCATCGTAAAATTTTGAATATGTTATGTCAAAAATTTCTTTATGTTGTTGGGGAAATTACAACAAAAATAATTTTTTTTATAAAGTGATTTGAACATGGTTTAATAAGAAAGGTTAGCTAAAGCTTTCTGTCAATTTAACTTTTTTCTTTCGGCTGTTTCTAATAGCCCGTTTCCACGGTACGTCGTTCGTTCTCTATTCGTTGTTCGACCCATAACTACGAATAAATTACTTATTTCCCCACACAAAATTCTATGAACGAACGACGATTTTTCTACGTTGTTCGATTAGAAATACTCTCTGAACGACGAATAAGTATGTCCCATCCCTAAAGCCTAGTACACATTGGCCAACAAAACTGACAGTCATCGAAGTCTATTCCGTCAATATCAAAGTCTATCTGAATTATTTCTTTCCTCACCTCTAAATAATACTTTACCATGGCAGAACTACCAGGTAGTGGTATCACACCAGCTGATCGAATATGAAAAGTCAAATCCATTTATAAAAAAATTATTTTTGTTGTAATTTCCCCAACAACATAAAGAAACTTTTGACATAACATATTCAAAATTTTACGATGCCACTACCTGGGTAATTGTGCCATGTACTTTACATATTATAGCTCTGTTCCAGAACTAAAAAGTTTTTACAATTTTTACCACTTTTACACGTTTTGCGTCCCCGTACACAAAATTTATATGAAAATCGTTTACGACTTTTACAACTTTTACCACTTTATAAAGTACGGGAACAGGCCATATATTTCAAAAATTTTTTGCTAAATAAAAGTTTTTATTTGGCAGAAAATTGCCCTAAAAGTATGTTGACTGTCAGTTTTGACTGTCAATGTGTACTCCCCTTAACAAGTGAGAGAATTTATCGAAAATTTTTAATTATGACATGTCTAAATTCAAATTTGAAAAATTGGTTGAAAACACAAACATTTTTAGGAAAAACGAAAAAGATGAATGAAAATCAATGTACTAATCTTTTAATGTAGATGCAGAAGGAAGATGGTTGTGTTTCCTTCTTAATTCCACACACATTTCTTGTCCTTTAGTTCGAAATCGTGTAAATAATCAGAAACAAAAAGGAAACAAATACCTGAAAGTCTGTATACACAAACATTGTTTTGACATGTATCTCTCTCTTTAATTTTGAAAATAGAAACATATAAAAATATATTGAAAATTCAAAATTATTCAGAATTTATAAAAAAATGAATGAAATGTGTGTAGTTAAATATAGAAGATACATTTGAAGGAAAGTCTATTGCTTTTCCTATTCATTTAATGTATATTTTATGTGTTTTGGTTCAAATTTTCGTGAAAATAAGGAAACAAAAATTAAGGAAATTTTGTTTATGTTTCTGTTAATTACGAATGATGCCGTGGAAACGGGTTAATTCGTTTACCTCGTTCGACAGGCTAACAACGTAATTGAAACGCTAGTGTGAACATGACATAAGGGCGAAAGGGAGGCCATTCAGCGCCATTTTTGTTCAAAGAGAAGTGAACATTTTGCAACTTTTTTGGTGTACGGCATGGTATAAGTAAAGAGGTAGATTTAAATGAAAACAATCTATAGAACCCTTGTTTTTCCTGAATTCCTAAAACGTCAAAATAAGTAAACACAAAAGCAACAAGTGGGTTTGCTTACAATACCATTTTTGAGCACTTTATAAGAACGCGAATAATGAATGAAGTGTCAAGGTTTTTCCACATAATCGAGTTTTGGATATGATCAAATGTTTGTTTCAATACAAAGGTGATAAATTTCATCCATACAAATGTTCTAAAATCTATTTTAAAAATCATTG
Organism: Musca autumnalis; assembly: GCF_047663935.1. Lineage (NCBI taxonomy): Eukaryota > Metazoa > Arthropoda > Insecta > Diptera > Muscidae > Musca > Musca autumnalis. Next base: position 254,712,346 of record NW_027411644.1, read on the forward strand.
AATTCGATTGTTTTTAAAATTGTTTGGCATATTATTCAAACAGCACACACACATACACATATTGTGTATATTGTTTTGATGTTTTAGGAACAGTCTAAAGAAAAAATTTAAATTGACAGAAAGCTTTAGCTAACCTTTCTTATTAAACTATGGTGTACGGGAACGGGTTTTCGGGTAAAATGTGTTAAATGTGTAAAAACTTTTTGGTTCTGGAACAAAGCTAAACTGTGTATGTGTGTGTGCTGTTTGAATAATATGCCAAACAATATGAAAAACAATCGAATTCAATGATTTTTAAAATATCTTTTAGAACATTTGTATGGAAGAAATTCGCCCAGCTTTGCATTGAAACAAACATTTTATCACATCCACAACTCGATTATGTAGAGAAACCTTGACACTTCATTCATTTTTCGCGTTTTTTAAATGCTCGAAAATGGTATTTGACCTGTTCCCGTACTTTATAAAGTGATAAAAGTCGTAAAACTTGTAAAAGTCGTAAGCGATTTTCATATAAATTTTGCGTACGGGAACGCAAAATTTGTAAAAGTGGTAAAAATTGTAAAAACTTTTTAGTTCTGGAACAGAGCTATTGTAAACAGACCCACTTGTTGCTTTTGTGTTTATTAATTTAGACGTTTTCATTTAAATCTACCTCTTTACTTACATATATCATGGATTTGACTTTTCATATTCGATCAGCTGGTGTGATACCACTACCTGGTAGTTCTGCCATGAGCTGTGTTTTTAACCTGCAAAGCGTTCCTTATACCCTAGACAGACGGCAGCGTTAATTTGCATTAACTGCCTTAATTCAAATTAATTAGAGCATTATCCACATTCTTAATGCACAAAATCGAGCTGCATTTAAAAGGCATTTAGGTATTTCAATATGGCAATGCCGTAGAAGAGAGCCCATATTCATATGGAGGAGAGAGCATATTCATGCTCTGAGACACAAGGAAAACAAAAAATACATTGCAAACAACAACAAAACAGCAATCAGCTGTTTCGTAAATGCAGAAACTGTCGTCTGTCAGGCCAAAATTAAATACAGTTATTAATGCAAATTAACGCTGCCGTCTGTCTAGGATATTAACCCCGAAAAGTGGCAAAACTGGAAGCAATTTTTAAGAGAGTGAGAGTGGAGAGAGAGCGAAAATGGCTTTCTCTTCTACCACAGGCTACCAGCAAAATTTCTGCAGGTAAAAAATGGCAGAACTGATTTTTCGACTTTTGTTTGACGATTATTTCACAATGAAAAAGAAAATGGACTAAAAACGGAAGAAAAAGTCGAACGCTGACAAAACTAAATTAAAAACTGTGAAATAAAAGACGAAAATTAACATTTAAGTTTCTTTTTGACATTGCTGCTAGATCTACCATTTTCCGTTTTTCCGGTATTAACCCCGAAAAGTGGCAAAACTGGAAGCAATTTTTAAGAGAGTGAGAATGGAGAGAGAGCGAAAATGGCTTTCTCTTCTACCACAGGCTACCAGCAAAATTTCTGCAGGTAAAAAATGGCAGAACTGATTTTTCGACTTTTGTTTGACGATTATTTCACAATGAAAAAGAAAATGGACGAAAAACGGAAGAAAAAGTCGAACGCTGACAAAAGTAAATTAAAAACTGTGAAATAAAAGACGAAAATTAATATTTAAGTTTCTTTTTGACATTGCTGCTAGATCTACCATTTTTCCGTTTCTTTACTTTTCTGGTAAAAATGTTCATGAGAGAGCAATTTTGACACTTTTCTCTTTTACCACCCTTACCATTAAAAAAGTAAAAGAACAAAGCTCTAGTTTGTAGGCTCTCTTTCATGGTACAAATACACAGGTAACCGCATCGGCAACTGTTGGTAACATAAGATGTCAACATTTGACATCAATTCAATGCAATTGACACATTTGCTCTGTTCCAGAACCTGCAAGAAGCTACTATTTTTTACTACGATAACATTTTTTCCTTTATGTTATCGGAAAAAATAGTAAAAATTAGTAGATTCTTGCAGTACTGGAACAGACCAATTATGTTACCATCAGCTGGCTTGATAATGCTACCTGTATTATTGTACCATGCTCTCTTTTTACACTACGAGTGAGATGGCAACTCTAAGAAGAGAACAGCTGGTAGCTTACATACGTCGAATTGCGGGCTTCTGTTTTTGTTTTTAAACCACCATTGAAAATACATATATTTCAAAATGAGACGATCGAAGGCACCATCCATGTTAAATAAAAGCAAGCGTGTCTGTAGTGCGCTCAGCCGGAATCCTGAAAATTCGGATCCAGAAGACGAGACATCCTTTCAATGGGGTTCGAAGGAAAATCCAAATCCGACATCAAGCAATCAATATGCAAGCAAAAACAAAAGGATATTTAATGTGGTATGGCGTGATGTTACAACAAAGAAACACAAGACATGGAAAGGAGACGGAACATTGGAAGTAAATACCTTCACAATGAAAGCTGTTCTCAAAGATGAAAGTGGTCAGTATATGGGATGTAGCAACAGATTTAAACTATGCGATTTGCAAGAGGAACATGAAATGGTTATAGGCGGCAAAGAAATCGGAATTCAAAATGAAATTAAAAATGAGGATGAAATTCATGAGTTACGTCGGAAACAAGTAGACAATCGTAATTGGGGTTCAGAAGAATGGGGCGTATCCACTGAAGAAAAGAAAAAGCCAAAAGGAGGATTTTATTTTAAACCAATAGCAACATTAAAAGCACCAAAGAAATTAAAATCGCTTGAAACTTTCCGACAACAACTGCGAAATTCCAAACCAGTGGAAAAATGGGGCACAAAGTCTAATGGTTATTGTTTTGATATTCATAATAATCCAGAAAATGAAGAAAGCATCACAATGGCTGGAAATTCAACAAACAACAGTAACAAAATACAAAGTCGAATTTGTTTTATAAGGCCATCAGAGTTACAGCAATATTTATTCCAACAAATTTGTGAATATTGGCATGAACAAAATGAAAATCCCAATGGTGGTTCCTCCGAAACGCTTAATATCGCCAATATTTTACAACAAATTTGTAATCATCCATCATTTATAAAACACATACCCACTTCTAATGATTTGGTGAAATATCTAACATCTTCATTACCCCATTGGTCCGAAATGGGCCCCTTCGATTCAGGAAAATTAGAATTTCTCCAATATTACATGCAAACGTTTTCCAGTGGCAACATAAAGGGGAAATTTATAATCATTGCAAATAACACAAACACCCAAAATATGATCAATGGTTTGTGTGATTTTATGAATCTAAAATGTTTACGCTTGAATGGAAGTGACACTTTAGATATTAAAAAACAAGTTCTAAATGAATATATGGTTGCTACAACGGAATCAAAGTCATCAAAAGTATTGCTAACATCTTCTGTAAATAATTTACTAATAGCTGAGGTGGAGAAACTGCAAGAACAAACTATTATGGTCTTTGAAAGTGTTCCAGAAACCATGGAACTGCTTAAGAAACTAAATGAGATTAATAAATGCACCATATATTATTTAATAACTGCATTTAGTATTGAGGAGAGAACAATCCTCCCTTCTATAACTTTGGAAGAAATAATAAACATATACAACATTGATTTCGATGATACATGCTGTTATGTACACGCCAAAATCGAATGTAATTGCAGTATGAACAACGACAACAGTTTATCCTCAATGGACCAATCTGATGATTTTCGAAAATGGAAACATTTAAATGCACCTTTTGATGAGAATATTTTAAAGGTTTGTACATCACATCGATCACTATTTTAATGATTTCATTTTGATTGAATTATTTTCTTTTAGGATTACGGTTTGGCCAATTCATCAGATAATCTTTTAACAATTTTTTCTTTAACAGAAAATTAAGACCTGTTTAAGTTTTTATTTATATTGTTATAATCTATCTACCAAAATCATTACTAAATAATGAACTTAAAGAATACAAACAGCCAAGTAATATTTTAGCAATAACTATCTACGTTTAAATGAGATATAAAATCATTAAATAAAAAAAATAAAATATTTAGGGGTCGATTATACATTGCCACTAAACCTGAGTTGCGTTTTCAATTGCCAGCGCGACTTTGTTTTTCAAACTTTTTAACTACATATATATTCAATCCAAAACACTTTTTTAAAATGATTAGGTCAAACTTTTTTAACATGAATTATTTGGATTTATTTGTTGATGATGAAAATGTACAAGGGATTGCATCTATTGGAAGAAATTTGAGGGACAAGTCGAATCCATTGGAATTACCATCTCCACTGTAAGTTGATGATACAATCAGTAAATTATTTTAGCTTTGAGGCGTATTTTCGATTGCCAAACGATGCCCTAGTTTACATTGTTGAAAAAGTTAAATTATGACTTAAAAGTGTGCGCGCTGCGTTGAGATTTTTTGCGAAGGGAAGTTTCCAAAAGTCCCATGGCAATGATTACAATTGCATGGCTCAATCTACATTGTCAAGGTAACCAATTGACACTCTATGCATTACCTGTAGGTGGTATTGTACTAGTTCCAGGTTTACAGTCATATACCAGTTTATTTATAAAAAAAGTGGTGGGAAATAGTCACAACTGACGCTTCGTCGTTTAATTGGGGATATATAGTTGTCAATTGGTTCCCTTCGCATTACTTATGGGTCAATTGTGAACTAGTACCACTTACCTCTAGTTTAGGACTATTTAAATTGCGACAATTGAAATTGCTAGCGGGTAGAGAGAAGAAGAGGGCGATTTGCACATTTCATTCGTATTCCTTTTTTAAACCAGAACAATATGAATAATATATACGAAGATATTCAGTCCATCAACACTAGCTTCTGTTATTGGATGCTTAATTTATATTATAGTTATGAAGAAAATGTAAATGTGAATTATTTATACAACTCGTCGTTTAAGTTAAGTTAATTAAGTCGCAACTGACGCCTCCTCGTTTACTTGGGGATAAAAAGGTGACAATTGGTTCCCTTCGCATTACTTAGGGCCCAATATTTGTACTAGTACTGATTAGAACTAGTTCTGGACTACTTAAATTGCGACAATTGGAATTTTCGTCGCAAGCGGGTAGTAAACTATAGCAAGATAACAGTTGATAACCAAAACAAAAACATTGGCGCCAATGCATGAACTAACTCCAAAGCAATGCAAAGTTCTCCAATTTTAAGCAAAATAAATAAAAATATAATTAATATATTAATAAAATAATTAATAAATGTAGCTGAATCGTAATATTTATAGTATTTTTTCATAAAAATAAGATAAACATTGAGCAGCTGACCATTAGCGGATGATTAAAAAACAACTGATCGAACTTGCTAAAAGTTGCTGAGAAAAATTGTTTCAGCAACTTTTAGCAATTTCTCAGCAAACAACTGTCAAAATTGTTCTCTCACTTCGCTCTCTTTTACTGAACTTTTGTGTAAAAAGACAGCACTTAGTAACTTTTCATAATAATTATTACAAATTATCACGTAAAAAGACACACCTATTGTTTAAAAATAAAAAAATATCCCAGCTAGCATTTGGAAGATTGTTTTTTCAAAAATCACTTTGCAGAGTCTTTTTTTGAGTCCTTTTGGTGATCAAAAACTGATCAAGTCGCTTGTATGAACAGAAAGTGACTCCCTCTTAAGGCAGCGGCACATACAGCGCTTTGAGCGTTGCGTTACAACAACCACATGAAAAACTCAAGGACAAACTTGGCATCACTTACACATTTTTCTTGTGGTTGTTGTTTTCAACGCGTGACGCAACGGACCGTATGTGCCGGGGCCATTATGATTAAAAAGAGTTCAATTTAAAATACAAATACAAAGCAATCACAAATAAATCATTGAGGCGTTTAAAATGTGACAATTTTTTCGTTATTTATTGCCACATTTTGATCTTCATGAAGATTGAAAAATGCTTAATCAATATATGAGCGGTTAGGTGATTAAAAACTGATTGTTTTGTTTTATTTTTGTTTGGTTCTCAATAATTCTCATATACACATTCTACAAAACTTTGATATAAATGTAACGTATAATATTAAGACTATAGACAAACACAACACATGTTCAGGTATTGCCAAGTGAAATGAAGAAGCAATATACTAACCATCGCGCAACATAAAGGATAATTAAAAGGCTTAACAAAGCAGAAAATACAACAAAACAATGGTAAGAAACAAAAAAGAATAAAAAGAAAATTCTTTTAGTTTATTTAGTCTAATAAAAAGACTCGTAAACGATTATAAACATGACTCAAAAAAGACTCGAAAAAGAGTCCCAAATTAATTAACAAATCACCAATAAATGATTGAAATACGACTCGAAAAAGACTTTATATACCATGATGGTAAACCAAACGTTTTTGATTTATTCACATGTGTTTAGTACTATTCCGTTTTCTATCTGCTCTTGTGGAGTTGAGTACTTTTCGCTTTTCGTTTTGTTCGCACTCACGAATGTAAACAAAACAAAACTAAACAGCGAGCTCGGCCAACGTGGGTTATGTTTCGTTTTAATTTTATTTTTTTTTAATTTATTTTTTTTTATTTTATTTAAAAATTCTTTCATGTAAACAAAGCCATACGGCCAAAAGAGATGATTACATTATGCATAACATTGAGAAATTAACTACTCCAAAATCGGGAAAAAATAAATCCTATATTTATTACTAAAAATAATACTAAAATTTAGTGAGATAAAAAAAATATTTAAAAGGTTACGTTATATACAGCCCTGAGAAAGATACACTACTCCAAAATCAGGACATAAAAACAATCCTATATTAATATTAAAAATAAAAAAAGTGAGATCAAACAAAATATTAAGGGTTAATAATAAGACTGAAATGAACACACGTTTTTAAGTACAATATAAGTACGTTTGATCTATTACTTTTTATCCAAAGTGAATGCGAAGACGTTTTGAGAATGTAGAGGGAGTCATGGTGAAAATTTTCAATTCATTAGGCAAGTCATTGTACAAGCGTGAGTTATGTATAATGACCCCATAGATATTTTTTTAAAAGAAATAAACAAATAAACTCCAACTTTTGTAAAGTTGTTGCATAAGCATTTTTATAAGGTCAATCACTTTTGTTAATTAACTTTCAATATTAATTTTGCTAACATTGCATTTTTATCAGTATATTAACATTTATGGCATTACAGCCAATCAAAATGCATTCTTATAATAAATTGCCAATTCTGCATTAAATGATAGTCTACTAAATTTAGGGCATATTAGCCAATCAAAAACTCATTTTTTATAAATTGCTAATTTTGCAATAAATGATGGTTTACTAAAAATTAGGGTTATTAGCCAATCAGAATAAACTAAATAATAAAAATGCTTACACAACAGCTAAGAAGAATATTATAAATATCAATGTAAAATTCGATTTAAGTCAGTCTGTGTTTAACTCCCGATCTATATTCAAATAAACGGTTTTTAAAAGTAAATTAAAAACAAATAAACTTTTTTTTAATAAGTGAACGAAGTGCAATATAAAAGTGGCGCAGTCGGTAGGATTCTTATAAAAATAAGGATCCAGTGAAACGAACTTAAATGTGAAGTGTATTTTAAAATTGCTTATGTGAAAATTAAAGGACACCACTAAAATTACAAAAAGTAAGAGTGAAGTGATCTGTTACATATTTCAATAAAAAGGACACCACAATAAAGTGCAGTGTATTTTAAAATTGCATATGTACAAAAAGGACACCACTGAAATTACAAAAAGTAATAGTGCAGTGAACCGTCACATAGTACAATAAAAAGGACACCACATTAAATCAAAACTGAGTTCACAAAAGAAAAAGAGAAATACAGTATTTGACAGACGGAGGATGGAAAACCAGGCTCAAGACATCAACGCAGTCCTAGCGGAGATTGCCAGAAAGGATGAACAAATCGAAAGACTTAGAAGTGCCTACATCGAACTACAACAAAGCTCACAACAACACAATAGTACCAGAGAATCCATATTAAAAGCAATAAATTATATTCCAATCTTTACTGGAAGTGGTGAAATAACAGTCAACAGCTTTTTCTGCAGCACCGAGTATTTGCTTTCAACTATTAACAATGAAGCATTGAAAAAGGAAGCAGTGAGATTATTAGGCCGTTTATATATAACAAGGTTAACCCAGTGGGTCTGGGTTTCAAATGTCATTTCCATTGTATATACTTCAAACAAATCCTCATAAAGAAGGTTAACCCTGCAAAAAACTATAATATAAACGGCGTATAATATTCTATAAAATAATACAAGGACAGGCCAAGAACACAATTATAAACATCCCGGAACCAGACAATTGGGAACTTATTAAAGAAACTTTAAAATTGAGATACAGACCATCGGTGGAACCCCATCAAATATACAGAATGATTGCAAATCTAAAAGTGAACAACGTAAGCGAATTAATTATAGAAATCCAAAACATTAAACATAAGTCTGATGAATTAATTATATACTATAAAAATGACCATTACATTGACTTATCTAATATTGACAGTTTATTAGTTAATACGATAAAGGAAATGACGCAGGGAACGCTTCTAGACAAAATTTACGAAGAAACACATATTAATGACATATTAAAAATACTAACAAAAAGACGTTTTAAGGATACATGCATTAGGGATGAATATAGAAAAAATAAATGTAATAAATATAATAACAATAATAGTCCTCATAAAAATAAAAATGAGGGAAACAATTATAATCAAATAAATAGAGGACAAGGAAATAATTTTAACAGAAATAATAACTTTCATTACAATAATAACAACCGAAATTTGTACGGACAACCTTATAGTCCACGAATCGACTATAACCAAAATAGAAACCAAAATAATAATTCAGGGAATTTCCAAAGATACAGAAATCAGAATAATGGTAATAATAACAATTCAGGAAATTTTCAGCGGTTAGCACAGGTAGGACACCCAGGGCCATATTCCGGTCAATTTCGCAGGAATCAACCTTGGCAAGACCACGGCGAACCAATGGAAATTGATAAAGCAAAGGATTCAACAATTTTAAATAAGGACAATAATAAGCAAAATAAAAATTATAAAGAAGATGAAGTAAATCAATATGAAATAATAGAGGACAGTAAACAAAATGAAAGACAGAATTTATTGAGAAATAATTTATTTCTAAATACAACATCAGAGTTTTTACCTATGATAAAATTAACAATAAAGAATAAAGACTATGTAGCATTGATAGATACAGGAGCAAGTATAAGTATAATTGATGAAAACATAAATGAATTTAAAAAGTATAAATTGCAAGAAGTTATTCAATTTAGCACCATACATGGAATAGGAAAGATAAAATATGAAATATTAACAGATATACCAGATCAATTTAATATTAAAGAAGGAAAAATTAAATGGAAAGCAACACCACTTACAGGACGAAGGTATAACTTTATAATAGGTATAGATTTACTCAACTCATTTAATACAGTAATAAATATGGTAGATGGTAAAATTTCTTTCAACAATCTAACAACAAATTTTATTGTAAATCCATATAAAAATATTCAAATATGTACGTTAGAAGCATTAGATTTTGACTGGAGTAGAATTGAACTAGGACATTTAAATACCGAAGAATTGGAAGAAGTTACAAAAATCATAAACAGATTTAAAACCTTATTCTTTAAAGAAGGGGATGTATTGACAAGTACCATGGATATAAAACATGAAATTAGAACAACTACAGATGAACAAATAAAAGCTAAACTATACAGATACCCACCAGAACATGAACAAGAAGTAAGAAGACAAATAAAAGAAATGGAAGATCAAGGAATAATTAGGAAAAGCAGTTCTCGATATGCAAGTCCATTAATTGTAGTACCAAAGAAAATAGATAATTCTGGAGAAAGAAAATATAGAATTGTAGTGGATTATAGAAAATTAAATGAAATAACAATTGATGATAGTTTTCCATTACCAAACATTGATTCAATTTTAGATAAATTGGGACGAGCACAATATTTTACAACTCTTGACTTAGCAAAGGGATATCATCAAATACTAATAAGAGAAGAAGATAGGGAAAAGACAGCTTTTGTAACACCTCATGGACTATATGAATTTATTAGGATGCCATTTGGTTTAAAAAATGCTCCAGCAACATTTCAAAGGTTGATGAACGAAACTTTACGCGATTATATAAATAAAACTTGTGTAGTATATCTAGACGACATTCTCATATTTAGTACCTCACTAAAAGAACATGTTAAAGCAATAACAAACATTTTTAAAACTTTAGAGAAAGCTAATTATGCAAAAGTAGCACAACCTATAACAAAATATTTGAAAAAGGGAACAAAAATTAATACTAAAGATCCAACATATATTGAAGCCTTCGAAAAGCTAAAATTACTAATCAGTTCACATCCAATCTTGAAATATCCGAATTTTGATAAAAAATTCACATTAACCACTGATGCATCAAATTATGCAATTGGCGCTGTGCTTTCGCAAGAAGGACACCCCGTTTGTTTTGTATCAAGGACATTGAATAATCATGAAAGAAATTACTCAGCCACAGATAAAGAATTTTTAGCTATTTTATGGAGTGTTAATTATCTAAGACCATACCTATACGGAAGAAAATTTCAAATATTAACAGATCATCAACCAATTAAATACTTACATACTAAATACAAAGGAAAGGATATATCTCCAAGACATCAAAGGTGGTTACTTAAGTTAGGAGAATATGATTTTAATATAGAATATATTAAAGGGAAAGAAAATAGAGTGGCAGATTTTTTGAGTAGAATTGAACAAAATAGTGACAACAAAAATGATGAAGATAAGAAAACGAAAACTCAATCACACGAAGAGATAGATCAAGAACTATTTGGAAATACCGTAAATGCAATAGAAGACGATAATCAAACCTTAGCAACAGTTCATTCAGCGGAAGAAAACTTACTACACCATTTCTTTATAAAAGAGGAAATAGTTAACAAATATAAGACCCAAATAATTCTTACTAATAATAAAACTGAAGAACATAAAACAATACATGGAAAGAAAATAATTTTTATAGCCGAATCAGATTTTGACAATATGGGAGACATATTCAGGAAGTATATAACTAAAGGAAACGTAGGAATTTATTCAGAGCTATCAGACCATAATTACAACAAAGTCCAGGAAAAATTAATAGAAATGTTTTCAAATAATAGAAAACTAAAATTTACAAAGTGTACAATAAGAGCACAAGATATAGAAACAGAAGTCGAAGCAGTAAAACAAATTTCTTTGTACCATATCAGAGAGAGTATGCATTCCGGAATTCTTGAAACCTACAATAACATTAAAAACAAAATATATTATCCAAAATTATTAGAACTAATTCAGCTCGTAATAAATCAATGCGAAATACAGTCAGGGACAAAAGTTTACATACACTCCATAAATCTCAGGTTTTAGGACAAGTGATGATTTTTACGAAATTGCATGTATGCAGTTTTATTTCTTCTCACTAATAAACAATATTTGGAACAACAAAAGTATAATCCATATACAAATAAAGGTAAATTTTACAAAAACCAAAAAATGGTGGGGACAAAAGTTTACATACACCCCAAGGAAATTGTGTATTGCCGTAGAATTTATGGAATTAGCGGCAAAATTTCTACATTTTATTGTTTCAGCGAACGACTCTGGGTGTCCAAGATATATTTTAGAGAAACAAAAATAATTTTTGGGTGTTAAATGCCGTTATTTAAGTTCAGAATTCTTGTATTCCTCATCAAAGCTGACCCTTGCTTAATTCTTTGCGTTTTAAGGTATTGTACTTTATAAAAAGTATAAAATTAGTGTCAGCTGGCAAATCTTGAGACCCTAGAAAGCTTTGAAGTTGTTCCTGTTCATAATATACCTTCCTGGAAGTCGATAATGCACGTTTTTTCTCAGATTTTGCTTGAAGTTTATAGATTCTGAAGAATTCTTTGCGCAAATTACATCCAGAAGGCTTTGAAGTGCCTTGTAATATGGTCTGATACAATCCTTGGACATCAATTGACTCTGAAATGTACAATTATCCGAAACTTTTCACCACTATAGTGACGGTAATTATCATAATACAAAAACGACATTGTTCACGGTACAAATTTCATGCTTTTTTGGTAGTGTTAATATTTTGATGCTATGGAAGCTTTGGGAGCAGGTTTGTAACAGAATATTTCACATTTCTGGTTCAACTGATGTCCAAGGATTGTATCAGACCATATTACAAGGCAATTCAAGGCCTTCGGTATGCAATTTGCGCAAAGAATTCGGCGGAATCTATTAACTTCCAGCGAAATCTCAGGGAAAACGTGCCTTATCGACGTCCAGGAAGGTATATTTTGAGCAAGAACAACTTCAAAGCTTTCTAGAGTCTCAAAATTTGCCATCTGACACTAATTTTATGCTTTTTATAAAGTACAATACCTTAAACGCAAAGAATTAAGAAAGGGTCAGCATTGATGAGGAATACAAGAATTCTGACCTTAAATAACGGCATTTAAGCCCCACAAATTATTTTTGTTTCTCTAAAATATATCTTGGACAACCAGAGACGTTCCCTGAAACAATAAAATGTATAAAATTTGCCGCTAATTCCATAAATTCTACGGTAATACACAATTTCCTTGGGGTGTATGTAAACTTTTGTCCCCACCATTTTTTGGTTTTTGTAAAATTTACCGTTATTTGTATTATAGATTATACTTTTGTTGTTTCAAATATTGTTTATTAGTGAGAAGAAATAAAACTGCATACTTGGAATTTCGTAAAAGTCATTACTTGTCCTAAAACCCGAGATTTATGGGGTGTATGTAAACTTTTGTCCCTGACTGTATGTCAGGAAGTAAAATATGATAGAAATCCCATTAAAACTAAATTTTCTAAAACAGAAACTCCTTCTACTAAGAATGAAATTATCCATGTAGATACATATGTAATGAAAGGATTTCACTTTTTGACAGTAATCGATAAATTTTCTAAATTTGCGGCAGCTTATCCATTGAATGACAGAAATATTATAACTATTATAGAAAAATTAGAGGAACATTTCACTAGAATAGGTAAACCAAAGAAAATAGTAGCGGACAATGAATTCAATGCTATTAGACTAAAAGAATTTCTACAAAATGAAAACATAGCTTTACATCTTACTAAACCCAATAGCCATACAGGAAATGCGGATGTAGAACGTCTACATAATACAATAGCAGAAAAATTTAGAATTTTATATAAACTAAATAAAGAAACACCAATAAAACAACTTATCCAGAAAGCAGTTAGGAATTATAATGAAAGATATCATTCAACCACAAAATATTCACCTAAAGAGATTCAACAGGATGAAATTGATGAGAATAAAGTAAAAAAGAATATAGATGAGAATAAAACAAAAGCAATTGACAAACTTAACAAGTCTAGAGAAGAATATACCGAAAATAGAGAAGAAGGCTATATCAAAAATTATAAGGCTCTTAGGCACAAAGAACAACCCAAATATAAGAAATCAAAATTAGATAACATTCACCCTTGTAACATCAAACTACCATTAAAATTTGCAGGTTTGGATAATATTGATGGCAATGATCCTGACAACAACAGCGACTCAAGCAACAATGACGACGAGGCATCTGATTGAACAATCAGGATATATAGACGTAGCAATAAAACAGCAGGAAATTGTAAAAGAAACCGACATTATCATACATGTAATAAATTTAGAAGACATTGAAAACATCGTAGAACAAATGACAGAAAACATAATTTTATCAAAAATCAGAAATAAGGAAATGTTACAATTAGAATTAATAGAAATTAAAAGTAAACTAATGACTCTAATTCCAAGACCAATAAGAACGAGACGAGGACTAATAAATGGAGTAGGAAAATTATCAAAGTGGTTATTTGGCACAATGGATGACGAAGACAGACAAACTATACAGAATAAGTTATTCAATATTAATGATATTAGAGAAAATAATAACCAACAAATTATTATAAATGATTTTTTTAACTTGACGTTGACTCATTTGAAAACAGTAATAAATAATGATCGTATACTTATAGAAAGAGAATTAAATTCGATAAATAAATATTTAAATGAGGAAAATGAAAAAACAGTTTTTCTAGAACAGTTAACCAATATTCAACTTATAAAAAATAAAGTGGAACAAATTCAGGACAATATAATATCTGCTAAATATGGTTTAGTACATCCCAGCATTCTGACAACTGATGAAATAACGAAGTACGAAATTGACTATCATAAAATTAAATACATACAGACAGGGACAGCATATTTTAATCATACTTATCTAATTTTCGGACTGAAAATACCTAAAGAATTTATTGAAATAGAATTAAGGACAATTGTACCATTAACGAATAATAAAAGCTATGAAATAGATTACAATATTGAACAAATTTTTGACTATGATAATAAAACATATGCATTTGAAGAAAATAAATATTTTAAAGATTTAAAACTAAGTAAACACTGCATTGTAAAAAACAATTGTAAAATGACAACAAACAAAGATTTAGAAATTGTTCAATTAGAATTAGATACAATCGTTATTAAAAATTCAAAAAACTTATATATAAATAATACTTGCAATTCCAACGATACTATATTAAATGGGAACTTTCTAATAACTTTTAATAATTGTTCAATACGAATAAAAGATTATTATTTTTCAAATTTTAAAGAATATGAAAGAAAAATACCTATAAAGGAATATAATACAATTAAAAATTTTAGTCATCAAATATCATTTGAAACAATTATAGAAGAACACGAAAACAATGTGAAAAATATAAACAGATTAAACTACCACAACAAATTGTCATTTGGATATAATATTGTAATTTTATTGATTATTGTAACAATTATTTTGTTCATACTATTTAAACATAAAAGCATAAAGCTTAAATTAAATAATCGAATTCAGGAGAATTCTTTTTCAAAGGGAGGGGTAGTTATGTATAATGACCCCATAGATATTTTTTTAAAAGAAATAAACAAATAAACTCCAACTTTTGTAAAGTTGTTGCATAAGCATTTTTATAAGGTCAATCACTTTTGTTAATTAACTTTCAATATTAATTTTGCTAACATTGCATTTTTATCAGTATATTAACATTTATGGCATTACAGCCAATCAAAATGCATTCTTATAATAAATTGCCAATTCTGCATTAAATGATAGTCTACTAAATTTAGGGCATATTAGCCAATCAAAAACTCATTTTTTATAAATTGCTAATTTTGCAATAAATGATGGTTTACTAAAAATTAGGGTTATTAGCCAATCAGAATAAACTAAATAATAAAAATGCTTACACAACAGCTAAGAAGAATATTATAAATATCAATGTAAAATTCGATTTAAGTCACTCTGTGTTTAACTCCCGATCTATATTCAAATAAACGGTTTTTAAAAGTAAATTAAAAACAAATAAACTTTTTTTTAATAAGTGAACGAAGTGCAATATAAAAGTCGTGCGACACGCACCAGAAATGATTCATCCATGATATGGTGAACAATAGGAATTTGAATTTGATTACGCCTAATTGAGGGGCCGAAGACAAATTTGTCCACCAAAAACTGAGGGCATTGGTGTTTGATAGACTTAAAAAAACTGAGGAGAAGTCGAGAATTTACAAGTGACTGAAACGTACAACCAAAAAAATCTATATCTATGATATCAGCTCGGCGATTTAGCTTATATACAAAGCGAATAACCCTATTGACTGCTAAGTGTATAATATCAAAATTACTTCCCGTTGTACCAGAATACACCTCAACACAGTACAGGAAAATCGGCATCACTAATGCATTAGCCAAACGCTTTCTAATAAAAAGTGGCAGAGCCAGATCAGTGGTGTAAAGACCACGCAGAGAGGAATTAAGTTGGGATGTTACCATGTTAATATGATTAGCAAAATTTAGCTTGTCATCAAGCATCACCCCTAAACACAAAACATCTGAGACAAAGTCAACATGAACATTATTGTATTCCACCGAAACATTAATGTTATTAAATGTAGCAAAAAATACAGCCTTTGTCTTTGAAGGATTAATGTCAAGAAAGCTATTTACCATCCAAGAACGCAACGCTTTCATGGCGTTATCAATTTTAGCCTGAGCCACTGATGCAAAGCGACAATCACCTTTGAAGACCAGCTGTACATCATCAGCATACGTATAAGGCTCACACCAAAAACTCAAAACCGGAAAAAGGTCGTTCAAAAACATAATAAAGAGAAGAGGGCCCAATACCGATCCCTGCGGAACACCACTCCTCACAGGTAGAACAGAGCTGTATCTATTATCAACACAAACCAGCTGCCTTCTATTAACCAGATAAGAGGCAATAAGTGAACACGCACTACGAGAAAAATTAAAAAAGTTATGCAACTTTTGAACCAATTTAACATGGTCAACTCTATCGAACGCTTTTACCAAATCGAATGACAGGAGGACACTAAATTTGGTACCACCATATCCATTTCGGATAGAGTCAGTCAGACCCAGCAAAAGAGATGACGTACTCCTGGCTCTCCTAAAACCGCACTGGGCATCATGAAGCATGTTATTACACTCAAGATAGGACGTCACTTGCATCTTTAAAATATATTCAACTATTTTGGAGCAAATCGGCAAAATAGATATCGGGCGAAATTCTTGAATCGACCCAACTACATTTTTCTTTTTAACAGGCACAATTTTTGAGAATTTCCAGGCGTCAGGGAAGACTGAGGTTGTTAAAATGGTATTCACCAAGTGAACAAAGTGATTGGAAACAAAAGGAAGAACAATCTTCAAATATTTAAGAGTGAAGCCATCTAAGCCAGCAGCATTGGAATTAATAGAAGCAAAAGCCTTCTCAAGGTCTGAAACAACAACATATTGAAAAGAAAACCCACCATCAGCACAGCCCATTCCCTGAAAGTCGCACAATGAATTAGACGAATTAAGTTGATTACCAGCAAAATTTGCATTCAAATCATCAACACTTCCATTAAACTGATATGACTTATCAGATGAAAAGCCATTAGTCTTAAGAATGCTCCATAATTCCTGATTTGTAGATTGGCGCTCAAAAAGAGACGAGTGTGCAATTCGTTTAGCCTTACGAACAACAGCTTTGGCCTTGTTTCTGGCCTTGCAAAAAATTCTCCAATCAGACATATCTTTTGTTAGCATGTATTGCCTAAATGCCAAATCCCTCAGTGAGTTATAGTATGCTATATCAGAAGAGTTATACCAGGTATTATCAGAGATCCTAGATAATCTCCTTTTTTTAATAGGGAACATGGAAAGCACCGATTTGAGAAACGTGTCAAAACACTCCCATTGGATGTTAACATTATTTGTATTATACATAGAAGAAAAATCAAATGCGGAAACTGCATCAAATAAAGTCTCATGACTCAACGCACCATAGTCAATAAACTCAAAGAATTGATCAACACGAGAAACGATTTTGTATTGTTCCTATGGAAAATACGAAACGAAACGATTGGAAATGTTATTTAAAGTATTTTTACGTACGCTGATACCATCAGAAAATGGGCAAAAATGACTCGAAACTAATGCAGTGGAATACTCATTTGTGATCTGTTTAGAAGAGTCGCCTGAGGTTACGTTTTCCTCCCGACAAAGGAGTCATTTATGATCAGAAAATGAGCTCATATTCCAGCTTTTTAATCGTGCAGTCGGATCAAAAAAGACTCGAATTTGATTATAATTTTCAAAAAATGCTGGCTGGGATATTTTGAACGGCTTCACCAACAATTCACATGTCCTTTGAACGAAAAAGTGGAATTAATTATATCGTGATTTTTATGCATTACACTGGTAACCCTGATATCAAAAACAATTGTTTGCTGAAAATCCGGCTAATACCCCGGTTACACTTAACCGGATTAATAACCCAGTGGGTTTGGATTTAAAATGTCAATTCCATAGCGCAAACGTCAAATAAATCCTCTCGAAGTGGTTTAACCCGGCAAAAACTCTAGTGTAACCGTACTATAAGCCGTTGAAACTTTGTTGCTTATTCTCTTTTCTGATATGTGTTGATCATGTGTGCTGCAAAATATGTGTATGTGTGTCCGATGCTATTTTATTATCCCAGTAAGCATTTTTTGAACATTTTAATCAAATTCGAGTCTTTTTTGATCCGACTGCACGATTAAAAAGCTAGAATATGAGCTCATTTTCTGATCATAAATGACTCCTTTGTCGGTAGGAAAACATAACCTCAGGCGACTCTTCTAAACAAATCACAAATGAGTCTTTTTCGAGTCGTATTTCAATCATTTATTGGTGTTTTGTTGATTAATTTCGGACCCTTTTTAGAGTCATGTTTATAATCATTTATGAGTCTTTAGGGAGTCATTTATGAGTCTTTTTGTTAGACAAAATAAATTAAAAAAATTTTCTTTTTATTCTTCTTTGTTTCTTTCCTTTGTTTTATAGTCTTTTCTGCTTTGTTATGTCTTTTAATTATCCTTTATGTTGCTTGGTGGTTAGTATACTGCTTCTTCATTTCACTTGGCAATACCTGAACAT
Source organism: Musca autumnalis (assembly GCF_047663935.1). Classification (NCBI taxonomy): domain Eukaryota; kingdom Metazoa; phylum Arthropoda; class Insecta; order Diptera; family Muscidae; genus Musca; species Musca autumnalis. The sequence goes on from NW_027411644.1 coordinate 254,730,985, forward strand.
GTGTTGTGTTTGTCTGTACCTTTAATATTATACGTTACATTTATATCAAAATTTTGTAGAAAGTGTATATGAGAATTTTATTTTTTTATTTACAACCAAATAAAAATAAAACAAAGCAATCAGTTTTTAATCACCTAACTGTTCAAAATATGATCAGAGTATACATAATTATAATCACTTTTCAAACACCTGTATGACCAGATGATCAAAATGTGACAATAAATAACAAAAAATTGTCACATTTTAAACACCTCAATGATTTATTTGTGATTGCTACACATTTGTTGTTGTATTTTAAATTGAACTCTTTTTAATCATTACAGGGAGTCACTTTCGAGTCCCTTCTGATCACACAAGCGACTTAATCAATTTTTGATCACCAAAAGGACTCTAAAAAGACTCCTCAATGTGATTTTTGAAAAAACAGTCTTCTAAATGCTATCTGGGTATAGCGACATTATCAAATAGCATCGCTAGCAATATTTTTGTGAAATTTGTTGCTACATGTTAAGCTGAGTACACATTGTCAGTTTTGAATGACAGCTTTGTTTTTGCTTGCTAGTGTGGCCGTTAATTTTTGTCATTCATCATGCAACCACAAAATATTTTGTGGTTGCTGGACGGTTGGACAGTTATCGATAATTGCAAAAAATCATCATTCAAAACTGACAATTGCTCTGTTCCAGAACCTGCAAGAATCTACTATTTTTTACTACGATAACATTTTTTCCTTTATGTTATCGAAAAAAATAGTAAGAACTAGTAGATTCTTGCAGTACTGGAACAGACCAAATGTGTACTGTACTTTACCCATGGTAGAACAAATACAAGGTAAAGTTAATACTACAACAAATACAACTCGAACAACAACCACAAAGGAATTTGTTTTTGTTTGTAACGTTACTGCCATTTGTATTTGTAAACAAAACAAGGAAATGTCTATAAATTATTGGAATTTAAAAAACTAATAATTTTTCACATTTGGTTGAATATTTTGGAAAACATGAATGAAAATTCGTTACATTTTCAATTTTTATGGTTCCACATCATTCCACTAAATGCATAAATTCTCGCAGAAAGTAGAATTCTTGCAGAAAAGTTTGGGGTCGCTGGAAATTCATAGAAAAAGGAGAAGCTGTTTCAATGTTTTGTTTTAGAAATCAAAGAAGCAAATGTTTATTAGGGCTTAATTTTTTTTAAATTTTAACAAAATACCTCACATATTAACAAACGTTGTATCGCCTCTACAAGCGGTGATTTACTGCGCGGCTTATCGTTCGAACTTGGAGGAGGTTACATATCATTGATATGAAGAAGTCTTTCTGGGAAATGGTTTTTTCCGAATGATATATTTTTTTCTCAACAAATATATGTCCCTAATGTACATCGAAATAGAAATGAATGTATAAAATGTCATATGAAATTTGACACTAACACTACAACCCAGTTCAGTCAGCTGGGTATTGCTGCTACCTTTTCTTGTTCTACCATGCATGTTACCGTTGTTCATTGTTGCTAAACATAGCTGTGTTCCTTTACTTACCTGAGGTTACCATTTGTTACCATTTTTAACCTGCAAAGCGTTCCTTAACCCCGAAATGTGGCAAAACTGGAAGCAATTTTTAAGAGAGTGAGAGTGGAGAGAGCGTAAATGGCTTTCTCTTCTACCACAGGCTACCAGCAAAATTTCTGCAGGTAAAAAATGGCAGAACTGATTTTTCGACTTTTGTTTGACGATTATTTCACAAGGAAAAAAGAAAATGGGCGAAAAACAGAAGAAAAAGTCGAACGCTGACAAAACGAAATTAAAAACTGTGAAATAAAAGACGAAAGTTGATTTTTTAGGTTTCTTTTTGACATTGCTGCCAGATCTACCATTTTTCCGTTCCTTTACTTTTCTGGTAAAAATGTTCATGAGAGAGCAATTTTGACACTTTTCTCTTTTACCACCCTTACCATTAAGCATAGTACACACGGTCCAACAAAACTGACAGTCATCGAGGTCTATTTCGTTAATATTAAAGTCTAGCTGAATAATTACTTTCCTAATCACTAAATTATTCCTTAAATGTTGTATTTCAATCATTTTTAGCTAACAAAAAGTTTTTATTTGCCAGAAAATTGCCGTAAAAGTACGTTGACTGTCAGTTTTGTTGGACCGTGTGTACTATGCTTTAAAAAAGCAAAGGAACAAAGCATTTCTCACACACACAAAACCGAAAAGCAGCGAAATTTCTATCTATTTCAATGTATTTTAGGTTGGGGATTTTTGTTCTGATAATATCGATAGGCAAAACCATGGTACAATAATTTGGAAGGTAGGTCAGGTTCGAACAAATTGTGAAAAACAAGGCCTGGGTGTATTTGCTTATTCTGTCAGAATTACCATGACTGAATATGCAACAGGTTGTACTGTTTATTTGATATTTTGGATTATTAACTAAAAACGCGAAATATGAATGGAAGGCTAATGCTAGGTTTACATTTACGAAATCCACTCGATTTCAACTGTCAATTCCATAGCTCAAACGTCAAATGAAATCTCATCTGGATTTCATTTGACGTGTAACCTATGGAATTGACAGTTTAAATCGAGTGGATTTCGTAAGTGTAAACATAGTATAAGTTTTCTTTACAGAGTCAGCTTCTGTATATGTCCAAGAGTTTGTTTCATCACAATCTTGTAATGAATATAAATAATAAATGTTGTAATAACAATTTCAATTTCGACTGAATTCTAATATTTATAAAATATTTTGTCATATTTTTCAAAACCATACACATACATACACATTTTGTGTATACTAATTTGAAAGAATAAGCAAACCAATAGAAAAAATTGTAATCAGCTGTTTGCTATGCCATACCTTGTAAAGATTCTACCATGGGTAAAACTATCTATCGATTTTTTATTTTTAAAAAATAATCGATTTTATCGATAGTGCCATCGATTTTTTGCCAGCTTTATTCAGAACTGTCATAGGTAATTTTTATTACACGTTTAGGATGAAAAGCAGTATTTTATTGTAGCAAATTTCGAAATTTCAAATTTAATGAGCAACCCTATTACATTTTGAAAACTAAATTTCCAAAAAAAGCTTGCTTGCTTGCTAGTGTGGCCGTTAATTTTTGTCATTCATCATGCAACCACAAAATATTTTGTGGTTGCTGGACGGTTGGACAGTTATCGATAATTGCAAAAAATCATCATTCAAAACTGACAATTGCTCTGTTCCAGAACCTGCAAGAATCTACTATTTTTTACTACGATAACATTTTTTCCTTTATGTTATCGAAAAAAATAGTAAGAACTAGTAGATTCTTGCAGTACTGGAACAGACCAAATGTGTACTGTACTTTACCCATGGTAGAACAAATACAAGGTAAAGTTAATACTACAACAAATACAACTCGAACAACAACCACAAAGGAATTTGTTTTTGTTTGTAACGTTACTGCCATTTGTATTTGTAAACAAAACAAGGAAATGTCTATAAATTATTGGAATTTAAAAAACTAATAATTTTTCACATTTGGTTGAATATTTTGGAAAACATGAATGAAAATTCGTTACATTTTCAATTTTTATGGTTCCACATCATTCCACTAAATGCATAAATTCTCGCAGAAAGTAGAATTCTTGCAGAAAAGTTTGGGGTCGCTGGAAATTCATAGAAAAAGGAGAAGCTGTTTCAATGTTTTGTTTTAGAAATCAAAGAAGCAAATGTTTATTAGGGCTTAATTTTTTTTAAATTTTAACAAAATACCTCACATATTAACAAACGTTGTATCGCCTCTACAAGCGGTGATTTACTGCGCGGCTTATCGTTCGAACTTGGAGGAGGTTACATATCATTGATATGAAGAAGTCTTTCTGGGAAATGGTTTTTTCCGAATGATATATTTTTTTCTCAACAAATATATGTCCCTAATGTACATCGAAATAGAAATGAATGTATAAAATGTCATATGAAATTTGACACTAACACTACAACCCAGTTCAGTCAGCTGGGTATTGCTGCTACCTTTTCTTGTTCTACCATGCATGTTACCGTTGTTCATTGTTGCTAAACATAGCTGTGTTCCTTTACTTACCTGAGGTTACCATTTGTTACCATTTTTAACCTGCAAAGCGTTCCTTAACCCCGAAATGTGGCAAAACTGGAAGCAATTTTTAAGAGAGTGAGAGTGGAGAGAGCGTAAATGGCTTTCTCTTCTACCACAGGCTACCAGCAAAATTTCTGCAGGTAAAAAATGGCAGAACTGATTTTTCGACTTTTTTTTGACGATTATTTCACAAGGAAAAAAGAAAATGGGCGAAAAACAGAAGAAAAAGTCGAACGCTGACAAAACGAAATTAAAAACTGTGAAATAAAAGACGAAAGTTGATTTTTTAGGTTTCTTTTTGACATTGCTGCCAGATCTACCATTTTTCCGTTCCTTTACTTTTCTGGTAAAAATGTTCATGAGAGAGCAATTTTGACACTTTTCTCTTTTACCACCCTTACCATTAAGCATAGTACACACGGTCCAACAAAACTGACAGTCATCGAGGTCTATTTCGTTAATATTAAAGTCTAGCTGAATAATTACTTTCCTAATCACTAAATTATTCCTTAAATGTTGTATTTCAATCATTTTTAGCTAACAAAAAGTTTTTATTTGCCAGAAAATTGCCGTAAAAGTACGTTGACTGTCAGTTTTGTTGGACCGTGTGTACTATGCTTTAAAAAAGCAAAGGAACAAAGCATTTCTCACACACACAAAACCGAAAAGCAGCGAAATTTCTATCTATTTCAATGTATTTTAGGTTGGGGATTTTTGTTCTGATAATATCGATAGGCAAAACCATGGTACAATAATTTGGAAGGTAGGTCAGGTTCGAACAAATTGTGAAAAACAAGGCCTGGGTGTATTTGCTTATTCTGTCAGAATTACCATGACTGAATATGCAACAGGTTGTACTGTTTATTTGATATTTTGGATTATTAACTAAAAACGCGAAATATGAATGGAAGGCTAATGCTAGGTTTACATTTACGAAATCCACTCGATTTCAACTGTCAATTCCATAGCTCAAACGTCAAATGAAATCTCATCTGGATTTCATTTGACGTGTAACCTATGGAATTGACAGTTTAAATCGAGTGGATTTCGTAAGTGTAAACATAGTATAAGTTTTCTTTACAGAGTCAGCTTCTGTATATGTCCAAGAGTTTGTTTCATCACAATCTTGTAATGAATATAAATAATAAATGTTGTAATAACAATTTCAATTTCGACTGAATTCTAATATTTATAAAATATTTTGTCATATTTTTCAAAACCATACACATACATACACATTTTGTGTATACTAATTTGAAAGAATAAGCAAACCAATAGAAAAAATTGTAATCAGCTGTTTGCTATGCCATACCTTGTAAAGATTCTACCATGGGTAAAACTATCTATCGATTTTTTATTTTTAAAAAATAATCGATTTTATCGATAGTGCCATCGATTTTTTGCCAGCTTTATTCAGAACTGTCATAGGTAATTTTTATTACACGTTTAGGATGAAAAGCAGTATTTTATTGTAGCAAATTTCGAAATTTCAAATTTAATGAGCAACCCTATTACATTTTGAAAACTAAATTTCCAAAAAAAGTAAGAATACAGCTGATTGTCACTTCTACTTTATATAAATATGCCTTGCAAGAAGATATTTGATTTGTTCTAGAACTGCAAGAATCTACTAATTTTTACTATTTTTTCCGATAACATATGCTATGTTCCAGAACCTGCAAGAGTCTACTAATTGTTACTACGATAACAATTTTCCCTTTATGTTATCGAAGAAAATAGTAAAAATTAGTAGATTTTTGCAGTTCTGGAACAGATCAATAAAGGAAAACATGTTATCGTAGTAAAAAATAGTAGCTTCTTGCAGGTTCTGGAACAGACATACTAATTTTTACTACGATAACAATTTTTCCTTTACGTTATCGAAAAAATAGTAGAAATTAGTAGATTCTTGCAGTTCTGGAACAGACCAAATAAGTGTTGATAAAGACAACATAGACGATTCGATCTACAAACCCCTGTTCGGTAGCACGAATTTTTTGAGCGCAAATTATTATTTTCCAATTTTTTTGGTTTTACACAAACTCATAACATCTGCCAGAATCTTATTTGCATATTTGCATATAAGATGTCTGGCCCAACTCTTCACGACATCGAATTCGATGTCGCTGAAGAGGAAGTTACTTCAACTCCGCAAGTCAGTTGTGATGTTCAAACAAACATCAAAAATGTAAAGATCGCTAACGATCGCAAACGACAAAGGCTGGAAGCTGCTTTATCACCCATTTCTGTCAACGCCTCTGATCTGGCAAACAAACTGGCGAACTATAACACAAATGATCAAAATAAATTCGGCATCTTGGGAGTCCTAGCCGACGTAAACCTCAAAACTAGTCAACCCGCCAACGTAACTCGGAACGTCACCGAAGAAGACACCACAAAAAAAGCCACTGCAAAAACTTGGTGCCCTCCAATTTTTGTTTACAACATGGACATTATAGCTCTTGTAGAATCTTTAAAAACTACAATTCCGGCAGGTTCTTACAAAATAAAAAACATAAACAAAAGTAAGAGCAAACTCTACTTTATGGACCCTACAGTACATGCCTCAATGATGGCAATCCTAAAGGAGAAAAACATTCATTCCTACTCTTTTACTCCTAGAGAGCAAAGACAAGTGCCACTGGTGATCCGTGGTTTATTCAATCGCACTGACGCCGATAAAATCAAACTGGAACTTGATGAACTAGTCCCCAATACGGTAGACAAGGTGACAAAGTTTAAAACGCCATATTCCATAAAAAGAAATAGCGACACTGGTTTATATGCCGTTTCTCTCCTTCCAGGAAAAAGACTCGGTGATGTTAGTCACATTAAAGAATTACAAGGTCAAACTATGTATTGGGAGAAACCCAAACGAAAAGAAAGAGACATACAATGCCACAGATGCCAAAAATGGGGCCACATAGCACGAAATTGTAATTCTGCCTTCAAATGTGTCAAATGTGATCAAGAGCATGCTCCTGGTCAATGCCAACGAGTCCGTTCAGAAGCAGCAGAAGTTTACTGCACTAATTGCAAAGAAACTGGGCATCCAGCCAATTATAAAGGATGTCCAATATATAAAAAATTCGTAGCTGCTCGTCATCAGAAAGTGGCCAAAGCTATAGAAGAAAAGAACATCGCCAAAGCAAATGTAAATAGAGCTATCAACATGTCTCAAATCTCGCCAGGGAAGACTTTCTCAAGTCTTTTCAACACACAGCATCCACAACAAAGTAAACAAAACAATCAACGCTCAAAACCCACTATAATTGAGGAGTTTTTGAAACTGGCCAACTTTTTCTTGGAGCCTGAGGAAATGACGTTGGAGCAGGAAATAAACTTATTCCTTAAACGTTATCAAACCATGTCCAAAGCTGACGCGAAAACCGAGTTTTTACGTCTATTAAATAAAGTAAAAGACAATTATGGATCATAGATATTCTCAACATCTACATTTATTAACATTTAACGTCAGATCGCTTGTCGATGCAAGTCGACAAATAGACTTACAAAACACTCTTTTGAATAACAATATAGATATCTGCTTCGTCCAGGAAACCCACCTACGAAGAAACAAAAGAATTAAAATGGCTGGCTACAATTTTGTTCCAAGCTACTTATCTGTCGGTGTTGCAGTGGTAATAAAGAGTCACTTCCAGTTTAACAGAGTCACAGTGGATGACATCGGAATTTGTACATACTTTATCCAAATAGATTCATCATTAAATGGTATTAACAAGAAGTGGTTACTAGGATCCATTTATATACCTTGTAATTATCCCTCGCATCAAATGAAAACCGACCTTGACAAAATTATCCAATTCTGTCGAAGTTTTGATTTCTTTATCCTCGGCGGAGATCTCAATTCCAAAAATACGGTATGGGGAGACTCTTCCAACAACTCAAATGGAAATGTCCTATTAAGCTGGCTACACGATAACTCGTTGGAAGTTAGTCGTATCTGTGCCTCATCGCCATCATATCCCAATGGCCAATCCTATCTGGACCATTATCTAATAAGCCCGCAACTTATCAATGAAAATCACCAACATTACAGAGTGGAGACTTTGCCATCATTCTCTGACCACTATCCCATTAAAATGTCATTGCGATTGAATAGTTCTGGTTTCACCATCAAATCTCCAAAGTGCTTCACATCATACAAAAACACGAACTGGGATAGATTCCGAAATGAAATTGATGTTCTTTCTCAAAATCTTATCCCTCCAGTCAACAGAAATCTAGAAAATGAGGAAATAGATAACGTTATTAGAGACTTCAACAATTCCTTTTTAACAATACATGAATCAAATTCTCAAGTTCTTACCATCAAAGACGATAAATACCCGCTTTCTGAGAGGACAAAAAGACTGTACAAAATCAAACATCGCTGGCAGAAGGACCTTAAACTTATATTTCATCGTACTGGAAGCAGATCTGGAAGTGAGTACAGAATTTTATCTAAACAAATCCAACTATTAAAAATACTAATTAAAGAATCAGTCAATATTGAGTTAGCCCAGCAATTTAATAATAGGCTGCAAAATATTAAACCTGGACCAACAGCTTTTAAGGAAGTATTCAAAATTGTGGGTAAAAATAAAGCGCCATTTTGTACTCACATTATTCAAGATGATGAAAAGATCACAAATTCAAATATGATTGCCAATAATTTTCAACACTATTATTCCTCGATATTTGTCGAAAAGTCTCCAGAAAGTCCCGTTGCCGACTTTGATACGAAGGTGACAGATTTCATGGTTTCTATTCCTCGCCATATATACTCCTTTAACGATGAATTCACGTCCTTAAACAATAGAGATCTCCACCACTTCACAAACACTGAAAATGTTAAAGATATAATTGTCAGGATTAACAACAAAAAATCAAGCGGCTTCGACGGCATTTCCAACTTCATAATTAGGAAATTTCCTGAATCCACCATCCAACTACTCACCTGTCTTTTCAACCATTGTATTAACAATGGATATTTTCCATCCGATTGGAAGACGGCCAAAATAATACCAATTAAGAAGAAGCCGAACAGCGAAGTTGTGGCAGAATTCCGTCCCATATCTCTCTTGTCCAACCTTGGCAAAATATACGAGCACGTGCTGAAAGAAAAAATTGAAAGAGAATTTGTCATTGAACCAATTTCCAATTATCAATTCGGATTCAAGAAACACCATTCAACTCAACATGCCCTGTTAAAATTCCACAGTGATATTACCAACAATCTACGAAATCAAATATGCACTGTAGCAATTTCTCTAGATATAGAAAAAGCCTTCGACTCAGTGTCTCATAATGGAATTTTATACAAGTTGGTTGATCTGGGTCTTGATCCATATATCATCAAAATAATACAAAGTTTCTTTTATAATCGAAGATTTGCGGTACAAATACAAGATGCTACATCATCGCTTGGCCAAATTAGTAGCGGGGTTCCACAAGGCGGTGTGTTAGCGCCGTTTCTATTCAATTTATATCTTTACGACTTTCCACATACTAGATTGGATTCTCAAGCCATACTATATGCTGACGATTGTTTGATATATTCACACGATGTATCGCCAACAGCAGCTTTAAACAAGGCAAATTTACATCTACTCTCCATAGACGAGTATTACAAGACTTGGGGAATAAAAATTAATGCAGCCAAAAGTACAGCTATATGCATCCGGAACGCCTCAGGAAAGTGCCCCAGATATGTAGTTCCCCTGAGTAAGAGGCTGCAATTGTCACTGCATGGTACTGATATTCCTTTTGCAACTAACATCAGGTATCTGGGTGTTAACTTTACTACTTTAATGAAGTTTAACTCGCATGCTCGTTCAACTCTTCAAAAAGCCAAACGTGTTGCTGGAAGATTTGCATACCTTTTTGGCAATAGGCATCTCCCTCAGAGCACAAAATTGCTTTTATACAAAGTGGCAATACGATCGATGCTGCTATACGGCTTTCCAATCTGGTTTACAATCTCCCCAGTGGTGGCCAAAGAAATCGAGATATTCGAACGAAAAATCCTGAGGAAGTGTACAAATCAACATTATGAAAATCCTACTAAGAAATTTTCAAATACTCACATATACAACACCGCACGGGTACAGCCATTCTGCAACCTGGCAATCCGTCATTTAGATCATTTTATAAAAGGTCTTGCCAACCATGATAATATCTTAATGAACATAATTTACGATGCTGAAAAATATACAACATGGAACGACTCAACTTACCTCTCGCCAGTAGGTGTTATCAACGAGAATATCAACAGTGATCCTGACATAATAAATGTACCTGATTTTTACAAAAATTCCTTAGAAGGCACCCATAGGGGCTAATGTAACAATTATAAGATATTTGATTATATTTCTTATACGAGCTTTGCTCTATCGCTTTATTCTTTACTTGATGTTTGTTTGTAAACACTACACCTTAATTTGATACTTATCATATCTGTGATATCCATACATATACACATACAATATGTTCACTGTTTACAAGAAATCATATGTTTATTGTTTATATTAAGCTGTTCGACAGTGGTATCAACAGCACTCTGTTAATTTATTTTAATGTTATTTAGTTTTAGTTATTTATTTTAACAGTCTATTATGCACTGTTATCCAGACGTTAAGACCTCGAGCAAGTCTTGTTATCCATATACATATTTTTTTTACACAAATGTATACTCTTGTCATACCAGCAAGTGGCGTTCCTATCAAAAAAAAAACTATTGTTTATAGAATAAGACTTTACAGTTCTATGTCATCATACATACCATGTTATCAATTTTATTTACATTTCAATATGTTATCGAAAAAGAAGAAGACTCAATAAAAAATTTTACTTACTTACTTACAACATAATGCTTGGTTTACATTTACGAAATCCACTCGATTTCAACTGTCAATTCCTTTGCGTATACGTCAAATGAACACATCTTGAATCTATTGGATTTTATTTGACGTTTGAGCTATGGAATTGACTGTTGAAATCGAGTGGATTTCGTAAATGTAAACATAGCATAGGGGTAGGTTAGCAAACATTAGGTGTGTTCGTTTACTCAAAAATTTGTACAAGTTCAGTAACTTCTTGTAATCGGCTAAGGTCTTTTGCATTGTACTGTGGAGTAAACGAACAACATCCAGTAACAATTTGTACACATTTTGAGTAAACGAACACACATATTGTCAGTTTTGAATGACAGCTTGCGGTTGCTTGTGTGTCCGTTCATTTTTGTCAGTCATCCGGCAACCACAAAATATTTTGTGGTTGCTGGGCAGTTTAACATTTATCGATATTTCCGAAAGATCGACAGTCAAAGCTGATTGTGTGTACCCCGCTTTACTCAAACCATGGTTGGATGTGTTATCGGCTTAAGTGCCGAATGTCGATTTTTCGCAATTATCGATAATTGTCCAACCGTCCAGCAACCACAAAATATTTTGTCGTTGCTGGGTGACTGACAAAAATGAACGGCCACACTAGCAAGCAACCGCAAGCTGTCATTCAAAACTGACAATGTCTACCCAGCTTTAACTTAAATTCTCTGTTTCAGAACCTGCAAGAATCTACTATTTTTACTACGATAACTGGTCTGTTCCGGTACTGCAAGAATCTACTAATTTTTACTATTTTTTCGATAACATATAGGAAACAATTTTATCGTAGTAAAAAATAGTAGCTTCTTGCAGGTTCTGGAACAGAGCAAACATATTTTCCTTTATGTTATCGATAAAAATAGTAAAAATTGGTAGATTCTTGCAGTTCTGGAACAGACCAATAAATAGCAAATTAGACATGTGGCCGCATGTCAAGTAAAATACGGCCAATACCTAAAGATGGTGCCAATATTTTGTTGTTAATGTGTTGTTGTTGTTTCATTCTCAATAGACCGTGAAAGAGAGTGTGAGTAATTTATCCCCAATCCAATTTACGCCAAAAAGAAAAGCACAAAATTGTACCGAACGAAATCCCCCAAAAAAGAAGTGAAATTATTATTATATTATAATTTTAGTTAGAATATTAATTTTTTGTTAAAAATAGATCATGTCTCATCAAACGGGAATCAAAGGTACGATTGTTGCTGACGTTTAAACAATGTGAAACATAAACAAAAAATATTAATAATTTTTTATTCTGCATACCCCCCTCAGCTAATGAAAAATCACTGAAAGTCTTTGGAAAAAGCAAAAGCGGAAAATTGCGTGTCATAAAAGTATCTATAGAAAATGGTGAGTGGAAGGCCAGCTGGAAATACAAAAAAACATTATGTGGGCGAAAGCCATGAAATTTTATGATCACTTTTTTGTTTGCTTTTTGCAGAGGAACTATGTGTCACTGATACGGCGGAAGTGAAAAAGGATTGGGAGAAAGATTTCGATAAGCTGGTTACACCTCTTATTGAAGAGAATGTTCCCTGTTACATATTGTATCGTTTGGATACAAAAACCCAGGTGGGACCAGCTTGGTTACTGATCAGTTGGGTACCCGACACTGCCACTATACGCCAAAAAATGGTTTATGCTTCCACAAAAGCAACGCTCAAACAGGAATTTGGTTCTGCTCATATCACCGAGGAGATTCATGCTACTAGTCGGGATGAGACGACTTTGGAGGGCTATCAACGTCATAAAAGAGCAATTGCTTCGCCTGCACCATTGACAACACGTGAAGAAGAGTTAGCTGAATTACGCAAGGTGGAAGTAAATACGGAAATTAATACCGAGTCTAGGCACCAAACTTTAGGTGGCCTCTCCTGTCCACTGTCAGAGGGAGCTAAGCAAGCCATACAAGATGTGCTTAGAGGTTCTTATGACTATTTGCAATTCCGCATTGATTTAGAAGCCGAACAAATACATGTCTCCCATGCTGGAGTTGTGACACTTTCAGATCTTCCAAAGCATGTTCCTGAAGATCACGCTCGCTACCATTTGTATTTGTTTAAACACACCCATGAGGGTGATTATTTAGAATCCTATGTCTTCATATACTCCATGCCGGGCTATTCTTGTTCGGTAAGGGAAAGAATGATGTATTCCAGCTGTAAAGCACCATTTTTGGAAACTCTGCAATCCTATGGTATAAATGTGGCCAAGAAGGTAAACTCATGATATATATATATATTTCCACATAAATTCTTAGTACGATATGTTTGCTATTTCAGCTTGAAATTGATTCCGGCTCTGAGTTAACCGAAGAATTCCTTCAAGAAGAACTACATCCAAAGAAAATGCTCCACCGACCGGCTTTTGCCAAACCAAAAGGACCACCAAATCGTGGTGCTAGACGCTTAACAAAACCACAAGACCAATCTTAATCCATGTGTGTTGTTTGAAATTTTGCCTCGGTTATGATCTTGTGTTTGTTCTGTGTCTTGGACCTTTATATACTTTTTTTCGTTCGCTATGTTTTTTGTAAACTTGCTGTGTGTATTGTCAGTGTATTGTCAGTGTAAAGAAACGAATTAAATTTGTGAGAAACAAGGTAGACTGCTGATTTTTGTTTCCTTTATATATATTTTGTATTATTATATTATTATGATGCTCATCTTAGCCGCAATATTTATGTATGGAGAATATGTGAAAATTACTTTTTGTGTTTCTTAAATGAGTGCATTACTGTTGTATTCTCCTATTTTGTCTCTACGTATATGGAAAATTTGTATTATTTTCATATTCATTTTATGGAGTTTTACAAATATAAACCTTAACTTTTTTGAGATTAGTATTTATTTTATATCAACTTTATTACTCAGATACACAAATAAATAAATTTTACTTGACATTTATTGTCGCTAAATAAAATGTAGTTATATTTTCTATTAAAATAACAATATCAACAAAGTACATGCTATTATTCTACAATATTAAAAAAAATCCTGAAATAACTTTTACTTTTAAAATAGAATTTACATATTCATTGAAAACAAAATATTAAATAAACAGTCAAAAAACATACACACATACAGTTCGGTAATAATCTTACTAACGTGTGAATATCGTTGTCAATTTTAAATATAAATAATACGATTTATTGCAGTTCATACCAACAATAAACAAAATATTTAGATTCTAGAGATTATCACTGCATTTTTATTGAAAAAAATTGAGATCAATTTTTAACATTTTTCAACGACTACAAAGTAGATTGTGGATTTTTAAACATTTTTGCAATGTCTTTAATTCCAATAACATTCTATTTTAAAACTATTTTGAAGATGCTATCATATCGATAAACGTGAATCTTTAAACATATTTTTGAAGGGGTTGTCAAGACAATAAACGTGGATGTTTTAAAAATATTTTGGGAGGGATTAACAGGCCAATAAACGTGGGTTTTTAAACATACTATTTATGGAGGGATTGTCAGGCCAATAAACGTGGATTTTTTAAACATATTTTTGGAGCGGTTGTCAGGCCAATAAACGTGGATTTTATTTGGAGCGGTGATTAGGCCAATAAACGTGGATTTTTTTAAAAATATTTTGGGAGTGATTATTAGGCCAATAAACGTGGATTTTTTGAAAATATTCTGGGAGGGATTATCAGTCAATAAACGTGGATTTTTTAAAAATATTTTGGGAGGGATTATTAGTCAATAAACGTGGATTTTTTAAAAATATTTTGGGAGGTATTATCAGCCAATAAACGTGGATTTTTTAAAAATATTTTGGGAGGGACTATCAGCCAATAAACATGGATTTTTTAGAAATATTTTGGGAGGTATTATCAGCCAATAAACGTGGATTTTTTTTTTAAATATTCTGGGAGGGATTATCAGCCAATAAACGTGGATTTTTGAAAAATATTCTGGGAGGTATTATCAGCCAATAAAAGTGGATTTTTGAAAAATATTCTGGGAGGGATTATCAGCCAAAAAACGTGGATTTTTTTAAAAATATTTTGCGAGCGATTATCAGCCAATAAATGTGGAATTTTTAAAAACATTTTGGGAGGGATTATCAGCCAATAAACGTGGATTTTTTAAACACATTTATGGAGTGAATGTAAACATATTTTTTGGAGGGGCTAAACTAATAGGTTGTTGATGTTATTTTTGTATTGCATATTTTTCAACGTTGGTTTCTTGGAGCTTGTGGGACATTATATCAGTAAGTATTCCCTTGCACCCAAAAAACAATATATAGACGTATATATAACAACAACTTGACAAACAAAAACTGTTCTATATAAAATACCCATCCCTTGATATAACAAAAACCTACCTTAAAAATCTAAAAATAGTGTTTTAAGTTTTTTAGCAAAAAATAAACATACTTTACAATTTTTAATTTATGTATTTATTTACATATAAAATATAAACTAATAATAAAAAAAAAAAAACAATTTACTTCTTTGATGTATTACGTTACTTCTTCGAAGTAATCTGTTCCGCCACTTTATCATGTATGGGTTTCACATTATCCGGTTTAGATTCTACCTGATTTAATTTTGACTCTGGTTCCTCCTAAGATTTGTATAAAGATAAATATTTAAAATTTTCATAAAAATTTTCGGAACAAGACGGGAATAGGTGCGCACACCCGATTTTTTTGAAATTTTTACCACAGGTAGTTCTCGTTGCCCTGATCACAAAAATATATATATCGTCTATATGTAGTCCATACTTCCCGAGATATAGGCCATTAAAGTTCCAAATTTTCTTTTAAATTATAATTTTCTTTTGCAATAGACGGCCTTCGGCCGGGGATTTAAGACTTTCTCCTATGGACAGGGGCAAATCTAGGGAACGGGAACAAAAATTTATTTTAAATTATAAATGTTTCTCTAATTAGCCGGCCTTCGGCCGGGGATTTAAGACTTTCTGCTATGGACAGGTACAAGTCTCGGGAACGGGCACAAAATTTTCTTTTAAATAAAATTTTTTCTAAATAGCCGGCCTTCGGCCGGGAACTTAAGACTTTCATCTATGGACAAGTGCAAATCTAGGGAATGGAAACAAAACTTTATTTTATATTATTAATTTTTCTATAATTAGCCGGCTTTGGCTACATATTTTTGGAACTTTAAAGGCCTATATCTCGGGAAGTATGGACTACATCTAGACGATATATATATTTTTGTGATCAGGGCAACGAGACCAACCTGTGGTAAAAAATTCAAAAAAATCGGGCGTGCGCGTGTAAACCCGTCTTAAGCCAAATTTTCAATTTGTTACCTTAATATTGTCCAAAGTGATTTTCTCACCCACTTTGGCGTCATGGGCTTTCATAAGTTCTGGTGTGGGTTCATCTTCCTCTGCTGCCAGCTATGGCCGCATACAAAAATTATTACAAATAAATTCATTAAAAAAAATAGAATATCTACCTTATAGGTTTCCGCAATAGCTTGATCTCTGTCCGTTCTCCATTTGTATTGCCAATAACGAACCTCTTGCATGGTAGTGCCAGATAAGGACATAATTAAAAGAGATGCTCCGCCAGCCACACCTCCCAAGAAGCCACCAATAATACCACCTGCTGCCATACCTCTTAGGCCCATGTTCAATTTGTACATAGCTCCAGAAATGCTACCAGCAGCTAAATATTCATAAATTGAAGATTTTTCTCTGTACACGGAGACCAAGGTAACCATGCCACTGTATAAACAAATACATATTTTTTATTGTAAAAAACTAATTGTAAATCAAATCCATAGCTTACTAATACGAGGTGGTAAACAATGCCACACGCCAGCCCCATTTAAGACCACCCTTTGCAAAGCTCATCGTAAATTTATCCTGTAATTTTCTCTGTAATAAAATAACATCGTGGTTAAATTGTATTTCTTTTTCGGTTCAAAATAATCCCAAACCTTCGCGTCCAAATGCGATTGAAAGGCTGTAGCTTGATTGTTTTCCATAAAATCAATGTATGCCGTCCGTGATTGTATAATACCGCCATAGATTGCACCAACTAGAAACCCCAAGAAACCAGCCTGATAAATGGAATTCAATTCCGGTGATATCGAACCAAATTCACTGCAATAACATAAAATTATTAGAAAATCGTGAGGTTTTCATTCAAAAATAAAATATATGCTTACTCCACTTGAAAGACCTCTTTTACCCGTTCCCAACCAGTTTCATTTGTGGGCGGTCTTTGTACAAATGATTTGTATGTTTTTGTTTCCTTCGATACTTTGTCATCAGGATCTGAGTGTAGCGGTAATAAGCCCAGTAATAGGAATTTACGACGATTTCTGTTAAGGAGTGATATTGTTTGCCTAAACATTTCAGGAGTTTGTGTATGTCGTTCTTCCAACTCTACAACGAGACTTGGTTAATCAGCTGTTTATGTTTTCTAATTGCAACGATATCACAAAAACAATTCACAATAAAGGTGATGGGACATTTGCGTATGTCAAAGTTTTGTGACAAACCCAGCTAACATTTTTTTCCGAATTCTTTGCGAATTCGGTCAGAATCTCTGCACAATTTGCCGATTCTGATGCCGAATTCTTTCCGAATTCGGTAAAAAAGTTGTATCGACGTGTCCACCGAAATCGGAAAGAATTTTCTAAGAAAATTCTTACAAAATATTAGAGTTTCGCAACGAATTCGGTCCGAATTCGGAAAAAAATTCTGGAAAATTCGGTGGAAAATTTAGATTTTTGAAGAAAATCGGTACGAATTCGGAAAGAAATTCTGGAAAAATTCGAAGAAAAGATAAGATTTTCTGGAAAAAATCTGATGAAATTCTTGGCCGCTGACGCCTTTGATATTGACACACAACACATAACAAATCCCCAACTCAGAAACAATTCTCTTTTAATGCGCTATTTATGGATGATTCTAATTTCAAACGTCCTAATGATTTTCCCTGTTGTGATCATTTTGTGATTAATAGTAGAAGAATGTGCACGAGTATGTTAAAGCTATCAACACTAGCTTGAATTATTATAGGTTGCATTTATATTAAAAAAAATTCAAAAACTGTATATGCGAATTTTATAAAAAATCACTTTGTTTTTCGACAACAATCGAACAAAAAGATGCCTTAGAAAATCGATTAGAAATCGGAACGAATTCGGTGCGAGATTCTTAAGGTTCTTCAGAAAATGTGCAGAGATTCTTAAAAAAAAGTTTTAGAAAATCGGTACAATATCTAGAAAAATATTAGAGAAGTCGACAGATATCTAAAAAATAGTCAGAAAATTTCGGAAAAAAATCGGAAATCAGAGCCCTCGGAAAAAATTGTTAGCTGGGAAGTCATTTGTCAAAGTCATTTGTCAAAGTTGTCAATGAAAAAGTGAGAATTGAAAAATTGAGAAAGTTAAACGTCATTTTTTAACGTCATTTTGAATTGTTTGTTTGAATAAAAAAAATTGCATTGCCAAAGCTGTAAAAAAAGAAAATTGCATTGCCAAAGCTGTATAAAAAGAAAAAGAAAAAACATAAAAAAGTGTCGGGAGTATTTTATGTATGTATTTAGAAAGAAAACATAACATGAATTACAACAATAACAGTGTAATAAATAATGCAATAAGTGCTATGCACAATATTTTCCAAAGCCAAACGGCAGCGTTGGCAAATTTGTTAAATAATGTCATAACCTCATTGCCCCCAGCACCAACAGCAACAACATCATTTGTGCCGCCCCCAGAAACAACAGCAACAACATCATTTGTGCCGCCCCCAGAAACAACAGCAACAACATCATTTGTGCCGCCCCCAGCACCAACATCATTTGTGCCGCCCCCAGCACCAACAGCAACAACAATGAGTGAAAGTGAAAAAAATTAAAAGGACTACTGTGAAAACTTAGCAAATTCTCTCAAAAATGTGTAATGTGTCTGTTCCGCGTCACTGGGATTCAATTGATGTTCTAATACGTAGAGGTAAGTGTTTTTTATGACAAATTATCACCCAATATTGATGGAGCAAGTTTTGCAACTTTTTTGTTCAAGCAGTCAGAAAGACTGAGTTTGAAGTTCAAAACTGCGATCGTGATCGAGTCGTAAACCCGATACACGTACAGTTAGTCAACTATATTATTGCAAATGATGAATTTTTAAAAATTTAGATATTTAATTAGGAATTACTACAAGAAATTCTTTCAATAATGTTGTTCTTTTTGTAAATACCTGTTGATTTACTTGTTAATGACAACATCAAGCCAATAAATGCAGAAATCGGTCGAAAATAAGAAAAACAACGGGCAAAATGGATGGGTACCTGGTTTTTGTGGTGTCAACTAAATAATTGCAAAATGAATGAACATGCATTAAAATAGTGGGATTTTCCCCGCGATTTTTTCCAATTAACCCTTTCGGTGCTTCTTTTTTGTTTTTGATCTGAAAAATATATTTTTCCAATTTTATATATACTTAAGCCCACTATATGAATAATCAAAACTAACTTTTTAACATTTTGTTTGGAAAGGTGGTTTGTGGAAACTATGCCATATGGCATAGAATGTATTTAAAGGAAAAAAAAAAACAAAACTAAAATATTCAAGTTTTTAATTAAATTTCATCTTATAGAAAACCAGGAGGCCTTATAGAAGAGGAAGAGGTCTTCTTATAGAAGAGCAGGACGTCTTCTCATAAAAGAGCAGAAGGTCCTCTCATAGAAGGGCAGGATGTCTTCTGCTGGAAGAGCAAAAGGTCGTCTCATAGAAAGACAGGATGTTTTCACATAGAAGAGCAGGACGTTTGCATATAGAAGGGCAGGAGGTCTTCACATAAAAGAGCAGGAGGTCATCTTATAGTAGATCAAGAGGTCTCCCTATAGAAGAGCAGGAGGTCCTCTCCTTGAAGAGCAGGAGGTTCTCTTCTTGAAGAGCAGGACGTATTTTCATAGAAGAGCAGGACGTTTGCATATAGAAGGGCAGGACGTCTTCTGATAGAAGAGCAGGACGTCTTTCCATATAAGAGCAGGACGTTTGCATATAGAATGGCAGGAGGTCTTCTTATAGAAGAGAAGGAGGACTTCTTGTACAAGAGCAGGAGGTCTGCTCATAGAAGAGCAGGGCGTCTTCTGGTAGAAGAGAAGGACGTTTGCATATAGAAGGGCTGGAGGTATTCTTATAGAAGAGAAGGAGGTCTTCTTATATAAGAGCAGGAGGTCTGCTCATAGAAGAGCAGGACGTCTTTTCATAGAAGTGCAGGACGTTTGCATATAGAAGGCGGGAGGTCTTCTTATACAAGAGCAGGAGGTCTGCTCATAGAAGAGCAGGACGTCTTCTGATAGAAGAGCAGGACGTCTTTTCATATAAGAGCAGTACGTTTGCATATAGAAGGGCAGGAGATATTCTTATAGAAGAGAAGGAGGTCTTCTTATATAAGAGCAGGAGGTCTGCTCATAGAAGAGCAGGACGTCTTCTCAGACCTTCTTATAAAAAACCAGATGGTCTTCTCATAGAAGAGCAGGGGCCCTTCTTATAGAAAAGCATAAGATCTTCTCATTGAAGACCAGGATGTCTACTTATAGAAGACATGAAGGTTTTTCATAGAATATCTGGAGGTCTACTATTAGAAGATTTGGAGGTCTTCACATAGAAGGTCTTCTTATAGAATATCTGGAGGTCTTCTTTTAGAACATTTAAAGCGTCTTATAGAAGACCTAGGGTCTTCTTATAGAAAACCTAGGGTCTTCTTATAGAAAAGCTAGGGTCTTCTTATAGAAAACCTAGGGTCTTCTTATGGAAGATTTGAGGCCTTCTTATAGAAAAACTGGAGGACTTCTTATAGAAGACCTGAATGTCTTCATATAGCAGATCTTAAGGACTTCTTATAGAACACCTAAATGTCATCCTATATAATATCTGGAGGAGTTATTTTAGAAAATCTGCTAGAATTGTTATACATCATCTGGAGGTTTTCCTATGGTGGATCTGGAGGTTTCCTTATAGAAGACCTGGAAGTCTTCGTATAGAAGACCTGGAGGTCTACTTATATAAGATCTGGAGGTCTTCCTTTAGAAGAACTGGAGGTGTATTTATACAAGATCTGGAGGTCTTCTTTTAGAAGATCTAGGGGTTTTACAATAGAAGATCTGGGAGTCAAACAAAGTGAAACATATCCGTTGGGAAAAATCTATGCCATATGGCATAGTATGAAATATAAAAAATCTGGCAGCTCCATTGAACTATATTTCGGATCTTTTTTTCGTTTTAATTATTAAGGCAATGATTATCTACTAAATTAAATACCAGTTTACTCTCAACACCTGTTGTGAACGGACATATTTTTACTCAGCGCACGCAGTTACATTTTTCTCTTTACAACAACGATTTTTTACGAACATTTTCTTACGTGTAAAGTGCTACAGTGATAATAATCAGGCCATCGCTATCATGGCATCCACCTCAGGAGGAAATTACTATGGGATCTTAGATCCCGATGGGGGTAACCAATCCCCCAAACGGAAAAAACAAAAGACTACACCTTTAGTTCTGGGAAGCTCTTTGAACTTCCCCAGCCTAACTCATCAAAAACCCAAAAATCAAGCTTGTCCAAAATATGTGGTAATGAAAAGCAAAAATACGGAGAAAACGCTAAAATCCTTCAACATCTTCCTGATATCAAAAGCAATACAAGGAATTTCTTCCGAACCCACTCTCAAAACAATATTCACCCGTGATGGAAATCTTCTTTTCTTAACAAAAAATGAAGCCCAGGCCAACCGCTTTATAAAAACCAAAAACCTTGCTGGCATCTGTCCTGTCGAGTGTTTTTATCATCCAACATTGAACATAGTTAAAGGTTTTGTATACTGCGATCTACTTACAGATCTTCCTACAGAAGAAATTGTTACTGGATTAAAATCTCAAGGTGTTGTTGACTGTCAGAAAGTTACTAGATTTAACGATGGTACTGTATACAACACTCCTTCACACATACTAAGTTTCAATTTGTATGAGATACCAAAAACAATTGAAATCGGGATTATTAATTGCATTGTAAAGGAGTACATACCAAACCCCATACAATGCAAAAACTGCTTCAAATTGGGACATACTAAAAAGTTTTGCAAAAATTCTCCGGCATGTGAAGTATGTGCTTCTTCTTTACATGACCCAACACCATGCACATATATCAAATGTATCAACTGCAGTCATGAACACAGAGCCACAAACAAAAATTGTCCAGAGATCCAACAAAGAAAAACGGTACTCAGGTACAAAATACATAACAAATGTTCTTTTAAAGAAGCATCTATTAATGCCCCAAAGCACACTCCAAATGAAATTCCAACTGAGAAACTCTCAGATGCCATTGAAGAGCGTAAAAAAAGATTAGCACTCAACAACAAATCAAACAACACAGAGAATATATCCAATGTCGGTCTAGCTACCAACACCAACACAACACCATCAATGTCAAAGCAAAATCAACAAAACACAAACACATCAAATGAGCAAAATAACTCAGAACCATCAAACTCAAATAAAACTCATCACACAACCATCACCAAAACAAACGACGATAATCTCAACACAAAACAAATAGACAGAGAAGAACTACTCAAAAGTTTCAAATCAAAAATTGAAAGCTTAAACAACAAAAACAAGACAAACCAAGTATCTGAATATACAGATGTATCTCAAACATCATCCTCAAGCGAATCAAATGTATATACTGGCACGCCAGCCAAAATAACGGAAAGAAGATCCGAAATCGACGATCTTCAAGATATTCAAATGAATGAATAATGTTTTTATTTAAAACATTATTTCCTTTTTTCTTTATCTCAATGACTAATTTCAAGATAATACAGTGGAACATCAAAGGGTTAATAAATAATTACGTTGATCTACAAATGTTAATCCAAGATCATCACCCGCATTTCATCTCACTACAGGAAACACACGTTCCTTTTCAATCCCAAGCCATAGCACCAAACGCCTTTACTGCTTACTCCATCAACCACCCCTCAAATATAGCGGCAAAAAATGGCTTAGCTGTTTTTATCAAGAAACATATACCTCACAAAAGGATTTACAATTCCTCTAAACTCCTAAACATTGTTATGGAAATAACACTAAATATCAAAATAACAGTTATATCGCTGTATATACATCCTAATGAGTCATTTACTGTCAACGACATTTCATCACTTTTTGAAAACATCCAATCTCCAGTTTTGTTAATTGGAGACGTCAACTGCTGGAATATACTATGGGGTTCCCAAACAAATAATTCTAGAGGAGTACTTCTGGAACAGGCTTTGAATATGCACAATATGTGTATTTTAAATGATGGCAAAGCTACCCATCTATCCACCTTAAACACATTTACGAACATTGATATTGCGTGCTGCTCCACTGCCCTCTTACCAATTACATCGTCGGAGACAATAAATAATCTATATAGCAGCGACCATTTCCCTATTGCAACAACAATTAGCACCAATTCTTCTTGGACATCTGTAAAACGTATGCCAAGATTCAATTTTAAAAATGCAAAATGGCCACTCTACAGTTCTGCCGTAGATTCAGATTTAGTCGGCAAATCACTCAACAGTAATCCTAATAAAATAAACGCTACAATAACTAAAGCAATACGATCTGCGGCAAACAAGTATGTACCAATAAAAAAGGATTACAAGAAACATTACGTCCCCTGGTGGAACAAAGATCTAAATATCTATCGTCAAAACAAAATAAAAACATATCGGATTTTCCGTAGAAGTCCAACAGTCAGCAACCGAATTATTTACAAAAAATCAAACGCAAAGTTCAGGTATGAATGTAAGCAAGCAAAAGTAAAATGTTTCATACAGTTCACAAACACAATCAGTAGAGATTCTCCCTTGTCTGATATTTGGAATAAAGTAAATAGAATTTCCAACCGGAATACATCGCACACTTTCACTGCCATGGAAGACAATAATGCCATTTTTACTAATCCTACCGATATTGCAAACCTTTTCGGTCAAAAATGGTCCGCAGAATCTTCGGACAACAATTTCACCACAGAATTTTACAACGCAAAAAACGCCATCGCAAACAAATTCTTTAATCCTGCAACCAATAAATACTCGTCCTTTATGGAGCATGAGATAACCATTTCGGAACTAAATCTAGCTTTAAAAAAAGTTAAAGGTAACACACCCGGGCATGACCGCATCTCTTATGTGTTTTTACAAAACCTCTCCAGCGTGGGCAAAGATAAACTTCTGTCGTTATATAACGTAATCTTCGACACTGGTGTTATACCCTACTCATGGAAATCGGCCATAATTGTTCCCATTCCAAAACCAAATAAAAGTAAAACCAACTTCTCCGGATATAGGCCAATCTCATTACTGCCTTGCCTCTCAAAATTAATGGAACGAATAATTTCGAGCCGATTAGCATGGTTCTTAAAAACAAGAAAACTAGTTACATCTAACCAAGTAGCATTCAAAGCCAATCAGGGTTGCTCCGATGCCCTTCTCCATATAGATTTCTTTGCCACCAAAGCTATCTCCACAAAAAATCACATATCTATACTGGCTATTGACTTCGAAAAAGCATTTGACCATATTGGTATCCACGTCATCATTGACTCGTTAATATCTTGGGGTTGCGGCTCTAAAATTTTAAATTATATCAAATCTTTTCTCTCTGGAAGAACTTTTAGAGTAAAAATAAATAATTTTTTCTCTAAAAGTTTCAATTTGCAAAATGGTATACCCCAAGGATCGCCGTTGTCAGTAACCCTTTTCCAAATTGCTTTCAACCACATCAGCGCTATAATGAACAAATACAATAAAATCTACCATTGCATGTACGCGGATGATGTTTACATTTTAAGTATTCAAAAAGACAACAACCAGACCAATGCAGCATTCTCCAAAATAATTCGTGAGTTATTAAACTGGTCCAAAACATCTGGATCAAAAATATCCTCATCGAAATCCTCAATACTTCATATATGCAGAAAGCAGAGATGCCAACCCAACGATTTCTCAGTTGAGGACATTACTTTTCCATATGTCAATGATTTAAAAATTCTGGGCATAACATTTACGAAGAATTACAGATGGAAAACCCATATTTTAAAACTAAAAAAGGAGTTAATTCCCAGAGCAAACATCATCAAATATTTGTCGAGCAGATGCTACGCACATATCAACACACTTACGTATCTAGTGGAAACACTAGTACTAAGTAAAATTGATTATGGACTTTACATGTATGGCAACAGCCCAAAGTCTTCGCTAAAATTCATAAAATCTGTATACCACGACTGCCTAAGATCAAGTTTATATGCTTACCGTACAACACCAATTAAAATATTGCTAGCTGAATCGGGGTTGCCATCACTAGAGGAAAGATTTAATGAGAGTAAAAACAGACTATTGCCCAAAATTATGTCTATAAACTCATCTATAATATATGAAGACGTCAGTAAGGCAATTTCATCAAAACGTGTACCTAAAATGCCATCTATTATATATGAATGTATCCACAACAATATCATTGATTTTAAAAATAAGGTGACGAGTTACTCTTCAAAATACCCCTTTTGGATGTTCCCCAAAAATTCATGTGATATATCTTTATCATTTTTCAAAAAGGATAACACGCCCAACGAGATGTACGTGTCACATTTCCAGCAAATTATAGCACAGCACGCCGATTGGTCAACACTTTTTACTGATGCTTCAAAAAATGACTTTACAACCGCTTATGCAGTTGTAAATAAAGCTGGCAACATACTTGCTTCTAAAATTACATCCAACTACTGCTCTATTTTTACCGCCGAAGTAGCAGGAATTTTACAAGCTATCACTATAGCAAAACAATCCAAAGGAAAAACTATAATTCTAACTGACAGTCTATCTGCGATAAAATCAATATTGAACATATCAAACACCAAATGGGCTGGCATCAACAAAATAAGGGACCTACTTACATCACATAGCAATAAAATAAAGATAGCGTGGATTCCCGGACATGTTGGTTTATCTGGTAATGTGCATGCTGACGCGGCTGCGAAGTTAGCTTGCAACTCTCCATTGTTCTTTGATAATATTATCGAAAGTCCTGATCTCAAAGCAAACATCTTAGCCCATCTTCATGAACAACACACTGCTAACATGAACAGTTTTAAACATCACCACTATAGTGATGTTAACCCACAAAACCAAGCAGCTGTATATCCTACGAACATTGAGAAAAAGAAAATTAAGATATTTTCCCGTTTACGCATGGGACATACAATCCTAACACATCAACACCTAACTAATAAGAATATGGATAATAAATGTCCCAAATGTGGAGCTGTTGTAGACGTCAAACATATACTTCAATCTTGCAGCATCCTATCTCAACAACAACGCACTCTTCTGCAAAGCAGAGGATTTGATTTAATCAAAACTATCAATATTCAAAATATAAATTCAATATTTATGTACATAAAACGAAACAATATTATTATCTAAATATCCAAAAAAAAAAAAAAAAAAAACAATGTAAAAAATTAATTTTAAACCAGCATGAGCTGATGGCCTTTGTAGCTAATGCTCTTGTACTCCTTTTGTAATTATCCTTATATTAACTATAAGTATAATTCTAAATAAATAAATAAATAAATAAATTAAATACAAAAAGTTAACAAAAAAATATTTTTGTTAATAAAATATATAAAATTATAAGATGGTATTTTCATGCAAATTTTAAATCGAACGAGGAGCGCTTGCTCTTTGAGACATAACAATGTATAGGGTCCACCAATCAAAAATTTTTGTCGAATTATTTTTAGATAACACTTCAGGGAAAAATACAAAATTATTAAAAAAAGAGTGCCCATAAGTATTTTGCCTTAAAACGGGCTTCAAAAACTGGTTATGCCATATGGCATAGAATCCCCGAAAGGGTTAAGGAATTTTATGACTTTTATGGTATGTGAACATGTAGATCCATAATTTTTGATCATAAATTAATTTTTGTGTGTGTAACATAGACAGTATATTCAGAAAAAGAGAAAGTCAGGTAAACGGTTTGAAAATAGGCTACATTTGGTCTATTCCAATTATAATAATGGTTAATCCGAAAGAGAAATCTTTAAAGTCACCTCTCGTAACCTGAGAAGTGTATACAACATCATTTACCGCACCGAGAAAGAAGCCAGCCTCAAACTGAAGGCGTTACATGGCAGACCCTATATTGTAACCACACGAATTGACAGGAGAATTATTAAAGAAAGTGACGAAAGAACCCAAAGCAGCACCAGAAAAATGATTATTTTTAATAAAAATGATTTTGGAGTAAGTGTGTCACATGGAAAAGCCAGAAAAGTGCTACATAATAGCAAGCACTCATCACGAGTGACTAGGTAAAAACCATTGCCCTCCCAGCACAATATATAGAAACTATTCGGACTTGTTACAGACAACTTTTCACGCCAACTTTAGTATCGGCATGTCGTTATATTTTCTGATGAGACTAAAATTATGCTGTACTATCACGATGGGTCTCAAAAAGTGTTGCGAAAACCCCTTACAGCCATGGAAAACAAAAATTTAATACATACCGTAAAGTTCGGAAAACTGTCATTTATGGTATAGGTTGTATACCAAGCAGTGACGTTGGTAACATCCAGATTTTGGAGGAAACAATGACAGAGGAAGTATATTTAGATGTTTCAAAACATGATTTAACCAAAAGCGTCAAGAAATTTAGGCCTGTTGGCCCTGAAAATTCAAAAAAATTGCAATATGAGTACTACAAAGACAACGCCCCTAAGCATTAATCTAATTTATGTAGCACTTGGTTGTTATACAAGTGTACCAAAGTCATTTACACCCCGTTCCAATGTCTAGATATTAACCCCATCGACAATTCATGGGTACACCTGAAGGAAAAAGTCGGGAATAGGCCGCCCACTAACCTGGAGGACTAAATAAAATGCAATAAAGAAGAATGCCAAAAAATACCATTGGAATATGACATTACGAAACTTATTTGTTAAATTCAGATACGTTTACAAGCTGGTTTTGATGCCAAGGTGGGCATACGAAATATTAGAACCAACTTTTCGAAAAATACCGTAAAAGACTGAAAAGTTGTGAATTTTGCAATTCTTTAGTTGACAGTGCAAATAATGAGTTGTTTTCATTTTTGTTAATTTTAAGAAAATGTTTAGTGACATTTAGTTACTTTTTTATCTTATTATATTAATAAACATCTGTAACAAAAATATTAAAAATGATATTTATTTATACCATTAAAATGATGTTTTAATTCCAATTTTGCAATAATTTTGGTTTTGCAATAATTAAGTTGACTAACTGTATTTGTGTATATCTTACCTCAGATAGTCCTTGTTGTACAGATCAAAAGAAGGTATAAGTTGTGTTTAGGACACGGTCCCGGATTAAGTTAATATATATACCACAGATGCGGTCCTGAGTACAACGATATACATTTTGTCTTGCACAAGTCCATACTTCCCGAGATATGAGCCTCTGAGGTTCCAAAAATTCCCTTGTTAAAGTAAGAAAAACATTTCAATTAAAAAAATGTTGTTCCCGTGCCCTAGATTGGCTCCTGTCCATATGAGAAAGTCTTAAATAGCCGGCCGGAGGCCGGCCACTTAGAAAAAACTATACAATATAAAAAAATAATTTTCGGGACCGGGGGGCTTTACCTTTGAATGAGAAATGTCTTTGGTAATTGTGGAACTTTGAAGGCCCATAACTCGGGAAGTATGGACTTGTGCAAGACAAAATTTATATCGTTATATTCAGGAACCCAAGGGCTATATGTGGTATATATATATCATCAAAATCCGGGACCGGGCCCTAAACTCAACTTGTTCCCAAAAGAATCTTCAATCGAGATTATCTGGCGTGGCTAGCAATTCCATAAAAATGTCATATACATACATATCTGACTAGAAAAATGAGCTTTTGGTAGGATTAAAATGGGTCGTTCAGTGATAAGGACAACACTTATCTTCATGTTTGTTTTGTTAGGATGGCTCAGATCAGGCGTGGAGTTTAATAGTGCTTCACTCTCTTTGAAATTATTTATACCAAGATTCACTGTCTATATTTTTCCGTGGTCTTAGGGCGCAGTTCAGCGGACTGAATGACAAGCAACACACTACTATGACTAAGAATAACCTGCTCTATTGGAGTTAAAATTCCATCGACAATCTTTTTTAGTCCATCATTATTCGACGGGGATGTTTTCGTATCCGGTGGCTATAACCGAACGCAAACTAAGAAGTGGCTGTTTTCAGGGCGGCATGCCAGCAGTTTTGAATATATTCCATCACGTTGCACTTATATTCGCGGACCATACTGGGGTCACATAGTTTGCCACAAGTACTGCCGGCTAGGGAGAGGACCTTGGTCCTACATCTAAGCTTGTCGCAGATAGCTGTGGTACTCGCGGACGACATACATACTGTCGAATCTGACACCTAGAATTTAGGGCAAGTGACATCTAACTCTGTTCCACACCTGTGTCAATGTGGTGAACAGAGTGGCCACAGATATTGTGGCGGATATTTGCATATTCCTAACGTGGAAAGGTGGTAAGATCAGTCAAATACGAATTCAGCCTTTCACAAATGACATCAGGGAACGTCAAGTATCAAGATCGTACCATAATCCGCATACGTAACGATCGTCAATGCAGTCTGGAGGGGGCGGAATACAAAAGAGGTAGAGGTTATATAGTTCCGCAGATATCACCCCACCTTGGGGAACTCCCTGTTTCATTCTAAGGGGCTTGGACTTCATTTCCACACATATATAATTGATTATCCTACGTTTCAAACTTGGCTGGAGGGTTGTCTGGTTGATATCCTCGAACAGCGTGGTGTGCTTTACAGTATCAAAAGCTTTTGATAAGTCAAGCGCCATGATCACAGTTCTATCACACACCTTGCTCTGGTTGAGTCCTCGGCTAATATGTGTGATGATGGCGTGCAGCGCTGTTGTCGTGGTGTACTGCTTACGGATCCCATGCTGATGATCGACAACTGGATAGCTATTTCTAACGATGGGGAGGACTAAAACCTCAAAGGTCTTTGCCACGAGCGACAAAAGCGAAACCAGTCTGTACGACTCACCTTTGCTGGCATCCTTGCCCGAATTTAGTTGCGGAACCACCCTGCCAATT
Organism: Musca autumnalis; assembly: GCF_047663935.1. NCBI lineage: Eukaryota > Metazoa > Arthropoda > Insecta > Diptera > Muscidae > Musca > Musca autumnalis. Next base: position 254,761,166 of record NW_027411644.1, read on the forward strand.
TTCCAGACTTCGGGAACAATGAGTGTGGCTAGCGACAGGTTGAAAACTTTAGAGAGATACTCCACTCCCGACTCATCCAGCTGTTTCAGCATTACTATGGCGATTCCTTTAGGGGCCAACGCTTTGGATGACTTACTGATGCCATTCGCAACATCATCCATTGAAATTGTGGTGGTTTATCCTTGGCAGGAAGAGATCTGATGCATGTAGTACTCTTCTCTTCGTCCTGCCACTCTCGGGTGGGTGTGCTCGACAAACTGCCCACTGAACTTACGTGGGCACCTCTTCGGATCAGTGAACGTGACTTCGCCAAACGTGACTGAGGACATATCTTCCTTCTTTCCAAGGTTAGAGAGTGACTTAACCGTTGCCCACAATTCACCTATACCGGCTCCAATGTTGCAACTCTTCAGATGATTTAACCACTTGTACCGCTTATGCTCGCCGACCAGCCTGTTAACTTCCAGTGTCAGCTCCCTGACTCTGGGGTCATTGGGGTTGGTTGGGCGAAGCTCATCACGCTCATTTGCTAATCCCGTCGCCTCTGCTGGGAAGTTTGGTCTTACTTTGGGTATTCGACCAGCAGGGATATTGCGAGCGGCTGCAGCAGTGATGATGTCTCGGAACGTCCTTTCCGCTAGCCAAACATCAGAAGGATTGGGGAGTTCTCTGAAGCGGTGATTGTTGAACTCTCAGAAACCCGGTCAACCAGCTTTCTTATGATTGACGAATGTGCGGCGTTCAGAGTTAATGAAATCGGGTGGTCTGCTAATGGAGACAATTATGGGGAGATGGTCTGATCCAAGGGAAATGACGGGTTGCCAGGTAACGTCATTTGTCAGACCATGTGACACGATGGTTGTGTCTGGCGAGCTGTGACACTCTCCTCTAATTTTGGTAGGGGCGTTCTCATTTACCGTGCAAAACGTAGAGCTGTCAATCTGCTAAGAAAGCGCTGTACCTCTCTGGTCGTTTCCGAGGGCGGAATGCCACATCTCATGATGCGCGGCACGTAATCTGAGATACAGCTATTTCTCGGCGGGATGTATACGTTCAGCTACTCTATCTCGGCAGTTCCACATCTGACTGCTATCCACATACATTCCATGTACGAGTCATTAGAGACAGGCTCAAGCGAGATAGGTCTGTATTGGACAGACTGGTGCAATAGGAAAGCTAATCCCCCATCTCCACTTTTGGTGCGATTCTTCCTTAGCATGTTGTAACCATCGCAATGTTGTAAGCTACAGTTGTTGTTGTTGTTGTTGTTGTTGTAACAGGTTGTCTGCAACCAATTGATTTCCCCTGTTGATAAATAGAGATGTTAAATCATTCGTGTGTCATAAGTTGGTGTGGGTGTGGCATGCATGGGTTATTGTGTTGGGATGTGTAATGGGATATTGTGTTTGGATGAGTATGGGCTGAGAATTGATTGTGGAGGTATATTGTGTTATTGGGATATTGTGGGTTAGTTGTGTGTGTGTTGGTTGATTGATGTGTGTGATATGTGGGGATATATAAATATGGCTAATTGTCTATTGGTAGTTGTAGAAAACGGGCCACTTCCACCGGTCTTATCCAGAGATCCACGGGGCGCAAATCCGTGGGTTTATTCGGACAAGAGAATAAATGTGCGGTATTGTGCGGAGACTGTGAGCAACTTGGGCACTGGTCCAATGTGCCTGGAACTATTCTGGCACGGTAACAGTTCAATATGTTGCTATAACCAGATCTGAGCTGTGCCAAGATGGTTCTGGTTGATCTGGGAAGTTGTCTCTCGCTATCAGAGATTGCTGGTGGGTGTTGGTTAAGGACTTTGTTAGGGCTGTATCTGTTGACGGCCTCTTGGACCGCCCGAGTGTGCAGCTGTTTCAGACCTGCTGCTATTGACAATCTGTTGAGGTCTGATGGTATGACGTCTTGGATGTCCGGGCAGTAGCGCCTGATGTCCTTCCGGATGTGTCGTGGAGGAGGATCCTGCATCACTATGTGATGGTTGGGATGACTAGGCAGATGGCAGGCCAGGAGGAACTGTCTAGCAAGCAACACATTATGTTGCTGTACCGACAGTACCCTCGTCTCCTCATGTAGATGATCCACACTCGACATCAAAACACATCCGGTAGCAATCCGCAAAGCACTATTTTGAACTACCTGTAATTTACTCCACTGGGTGTCACTCATAAACGATGTCCAAACGGGGGCAGCATAGCTCAGAATTGAGCGACTGATTGCCTTGTATGTCGCTGTGAGCGTTTCTTTGTCTTTGCCCCAAGTGGTACCTGCCAGCGCTTTCAGGACCTTGTTTTTGGCTTGGACTTTTGTCTTTATGTATGCGGCGTGTCCTGTGAAGTTGAGTAAGTTGTCGAACACAACACCCAGGATCTTCGGGTGCTGGACGGTCGGTATTGTTCTTCCATCGACGCTTATGTCTAGTTCCATTCTTACTTCACGTGTCCATGATGTGAAAAGGGTAACTGTTGATTTCGACGGTGATATTGAGAGATGTCTACAGCTACAGTTGTTGTTGAGCTTGGTTTCTTGCACCGTAGCGACCTTGATATTCCTCCGACTCATGAAATCTACTATTTCCTCGATCTTACCTCGGAGTCCATTGCAATTAAATTGCAAAAAGGATGCATTTTCCGGGATTGGGACAACAACGGCTGGTGTTAAAGGCTGCATGTGCGGTTGTTGTCGAGGGGACTGCGGGGGAGTCTCATAATCAGACGGTGAGGGAGTTTCGTAATCCGATGACTCACTGGGGACTGTATTCACACAGCATGCAGCAACATAGTCCCTGCCGTACTCACTCACGTGGACAAGTCCAGAGCAACCCCTTGGATGCACCCACTCCTGACATCTATTGCATCTCACCGAAGGCTGGATGTGGGTGAAGATGCGGATGTGACAAACCGAGCACAAATATATTGGTCCAGGGTTTTTCTCCGTCCCGGCACGGACCAAAAGGATTCGGAGCAGGCATTCCGGGATATGCTGCTCGACAAACTGGGTCGGTGGCTCTCCATATCCAACATCGCTAGTTTATGGAGACGGCATAATCGTTTTGCTCTGCTGAATCGGCATGATATTCTTTTCCCGATGAAGATGGTCTTAAGGCGGCCCACATACATCATCAACTACTCAGATGTATAAGCCATAATCTGTCAACTTTAGGATTCTGGGTGTTGTGGAGTGTCACAAAGGTTGAAGTTAAACATAGATATCACTCGAGCTCTACCTTGTGGAACTCCTTGTTTTACTGAACGTAAGATCATGGGCCACTACGACTATTCTGTTACATTTCCGTTCGACTGATATGGGTGGATATGTTGTGTAATGATGCCGTAGTTTAGTGATGCTGTTTATTTCTGAATTCCATGTTGATATAAATGGCAAACTGTTTCTCATCATGGAGGAGTAGATGTGTCCGGAAACCATAGCAACTGGTGAATAGAATGAGGACATTCCTTCGATACTCAACTCCCGGCTTAACCACTTTCTTTGTCGTATGGTTTAGAAGCATGGGATGTTGTAGAGAAAATTTCTTCAAAAATCAAAAGAAATCCTCGTAGAAGGAGAATGTCGAACTAAACCCCGTAAACAGGGACATACGCAGGGAAGTTTTCAGATGATTTCATGTTTGTCAAAAGTTTTGTCCATCATAAGAAAATTGTCTCTCTAATTCTAAATTATTTCGTCCATCTTAAAGACGCGACCTAACGTGAGCTATGCGACCCTGCTTACCATGCAGACAATTTATTTTTATCGCATTCAAATTGTCACCTCTTTAATAAAGAAAAGCCTTTCACAGTGATAACTGTGATAACTATCAAAAAGATCAAAAATCAAATTAAATACTTATTTTAAAAAATTTTTATTAAACACAGTCATAAATTATGAAATACAAAGTCATCATCAATATTATTCTATAAATTATATTAATATAATTGATATTTGATATATTAAAATGCTCTATAATTAAGCATATGCCAACCAATCGACCCCATCTTCTATCATTTACGTAAAATTTGTTTTGCTTGCCTCTTAAACCACCATCAAACGTGGAGCAATATTCATAGACATTAGTTCCTGGAACAACAATTTAGCGGCATAGGGCAAACGTACTTGAGAGATTTGTGTTTTATTCTTGCAACCCTTGCATTCAAAGGTGTTGTTACGTAAATTAGCGATGGCAATTAAACCACAGAAATTGCACACATGAATACGATAAGGATCGGAGACTTCGAATAGACGTTCTCTCAAAAATTGAGCGGCACCATGAGATATCTGACAATCACGTTCCATCTCACCGAAACGCAGACCACCATCACGAGCTCTGCCTTCCATAGGTTGTCTCACCAAAATCTGTACGGGACCTCTGGCACGAGAGTGGATTTTGTCGTCCACCATGTGCTTAAGACGTTGATAGTAGGTGGGTCCCAAAAACACTTGAGCATTAATTTTACGACCTGTGTGACCATTGTACATAACTTCATTGCCACGCAAATGATAGCCGTACTCTTGCAGGAAGGTCGAAATCTTTTGTACGTTGACAGCATCGTTGAAGGGTGTTGCATCACCAATTTCACCCTTATTCGAACCCAATTTGCCTTGTAAACATTCAATTAAATGGCCAATTGTCATACGAGATGGAATGGCGTGAGGATTAATGATAATATCGGGTGCTAAACCTTCGCATGAAAATGGCATATCCTCTTGACGATATTGGATACCACAGGTACCCTTTTGACCGTGACGTGAGGCGAATTTATCACCAATTTGTGGAATACGTACTGATCTGACACGAATCTTACAAAACTTGTAGCCTTCACTGTTCAAGGTTAACATGACTTGATCCACGATACCAGTTTCAGAATTACGCAAGAATGTCGATGCATCTCGTTTGGTGAAACGTTTTGTTGTGCTGTCAAGTTCATCGTCATTTTCGGGTAGAGTCATAGTTTTGCCAATGACGACATCATCACCGGACACACGAATACCGGGAGCAATAATACCATCATCATCCAATTTGTCATAATGGGCATTACGCATACCCTGACAAGTTTGACGGTTGGGTTTTTCAAAGTTCTCTTCTTGGTCACCAATGCGTTTGTTTTCTGAATCTTTGTATGAACGGTAAAACACCGAACGGAAATATCCTCTTTCGACAGCTGAAGCATTCAAAATGACAGAATCTTCTTGGTTGTAACCGGTATAACAGAGAATGGCTACAATTGAATTAATGCCGGCTGGTAATTCTCTGAAACGCAAATATTCCATGGAACGTGTGGTAACCAGAGGTTTCATGGGATAGTACAATACGTGGGCCAGTGTGTCCATCCGAACATGGAAGTTGGTAATGTAAACACCCATAGCTTGTTTACCCATAGCACTTTGATAGGTGTTACGGGGTGATTGGTTGTGATCAGGGAAGGGTATAATAGAAGCACAAACACCCAATATCATGGCGGGATGAATTTCACAATGTGTGTATGTGGTACAATAGGCGTATTCTTTGTTTTGTTTTAAATCATATGGAGACATGGCAATCATGACAGTTTCCTCTTCTAGTGTGTCAATATATTCCACTACACCCGAGGCTACCAACACTTGCCAACTGTAGTTATTGTAATCACGTTCCTTTAACATTTCAACATGGGTCTTTTTCAGCAACAGGGCTCCATTTTCAACAATCAGCAATGGGCGACAGATGCGACCAGCATCAGTGTAAATACGAATTTCACGATCACGGATGTCACGAATCATAGACACTTCCGAAACAATAATATCCATCTGTCTGCGCAATTTACGTAAAGTGGCCATCAACTGTTCGGGGTCACGATGGATACCTACCCAACAACCATTGACAAATATCTTAGTTGCATCTGCAATGGCTGAAGGGGCAATTTCTTCCAAATTTTCCATAGACCATTCTTCCAAGAACTCCAAAATTGGTGATGGTTGTGAACCGACAGAAATATAGGCCATAAGTGCCAAATTCTTTACCAGACCTACAGCAGCTCCTTCAGGTGTTTCGGCAGGGCACAACATACCCCACAAAGTATTGTGCAACTGACGTGGCTTGGCCAATTTACCATCTCGACCAATGGGTGAATTAACACGACGTAAATGGGACAATGTTGAGGCGAATGTCAAACGGTTCAATACCTGAGATACACCAGCACGGGCCTGATGAGCTTTTTTCTGATCACCCCAGTTGCCTGTGGCCAATGAGTAACGCAAACCATCAGTGATGATATTTGTCTTGATGGCCAATTCCAAGTTGAAATCTTTTCCACGATCAATGAACTTCTGTGTGTACATGCGCACCTCTTTCAAGAGATTCTTAAAGAGGCCACGGAACAAGAAGGCCATAAGGGGACCAGCCAAATCCAAACGCTTATTACCTATAAGATAAATATAATTTTACATAAGTAATTTTTGCAAATGCATATTTTCGTGGTAATTACCGTAGTGATCCCGATCGTCCAATTCACGACGACCCAACGACGCCAGTAGCAGACGATGTACCATATAACCCAAAAAGTAAGCCTTTTTAGTTTCACAGAAATCCGAAACACCCACATGTGGCAACATTTCTTTTTGCAGAATTTCCTTAGCGTATTTGATACGTTTATCTTTGGTGACACCAGGACGTGCACCTCTGGTACCAATGAAATTCAAAGCAACATTTTGTTCTTGCACAACGAAAGCTTCATCCAACGAAGGTTTTACCATTTCCATCATTTCTGGATCATCAAAGTCATAGATAATGTGTTCCAAAATATCACGATCTGCCACAAAACCCAATGCACGAAAAACAATCATAATGGGAATTTCTTGTTTGATGTAGGGCAAAATGGCAATTATACGTTGACCAATTGCTGACTTTTTAATATTTTGTGAACCTCTGGCCATCATATTAACCCAGAGTGTGGATGTGGGACGTGAGCTGTGTTCCAAACATGAACGAATTTCAGCCTTATAGGCATATTTGCCATCTTTCATGCTGAAAACATATACAGTGTTGGTTGCCATTTTCTCTTGAGCGATCAGAACCTTTTCGGAACCGTTAATAATGAAGTAACCACCAGGATCCAATGGACATTCATTCAATTCTGTTAAATCACGATCTGTTAACTGAGATAACAAACAATATGTGGAACGTAACATAATGGGAATTTTGCCAATGAAAGTTTTTTGATGTTGTGTTTCGACAGGGGCTTGGCCCTCAACAATTTTCGATTTTGTAATATCAACATAGAGCGGAGCTGAATAGGTCAAATTACGCAAACGTGCTTCGTTAGGCATCATAGGACTGGGTGAACCATCTTTTTCCCAATGTGTGGGTTTTGATAAATAAATTTGTTCGAATTTCAAAAGGAAACGGGGCTGAAAATGTTTTCCGATTAACAAACATATTCCAATTTTACTGATTTGTATAAATAGCTTACCGGTGTCTCAATCTCTCCCGATGTATGCTGTGCTTCGGCCTGCAAGTCAATGGCCGGAGAGTCTTCGACAATGCGCTGTACGGACATCTGAATAAATTCATCAAAACTGTCCAATTGCTGTCTCACAAGACCCTTCTCATCGAAGTAGGCGTTGATGACAATCCAACAGGCTTCCTGCCACAATTCATGGGAAATTTCCTCGGCATTCTCCTCCTCGTACATTTCTAAAGTAATAAAATTGTGTTAAAAATTGTATCCAATTGTTGTTTTTGTATTTAAATGGGGGCTCCATCGCTACAAAGCGTTGTCTTCAGTCGCCATGTTTTATCATGAAAATATTTAACTCGAAAATTGTCATTTAATTTTACTTACGGTCTTCATTGTCGTACATCATCTTGAAGGATTTTTATTGGCAATCCTTTGTAGACCAAATAAATTAAAAAATTTGGTGTATTTTTCCAGTAATTAATGAAAATATTTTCAACAAAAATTTCACAAGAGAACAACACGCAAAAAACCACCAGCTCTCGTTGTGGCGGTTGTGTGCGAGAAGTGTTGACAGTTCGTGTTAGTGATGCCATATTGCCAAAATGGGAAAAATGGAATTAGCGCATGAAGTATCGTGTGTTCATGGGTTAACGTATAGCATCAGCTGGTGGAAATATCGGCTATCTTCGATAACGGAATGAAATAAAATTTAAACAAGTAAAAAGGAGTTTTAAAAATAAATAGCATTTATTAGGTGATAAAAGAAGTTTTGTAAGTTTGCGGCGTACGTTTTTAGTGGGATAGTTATTATAAATAGTGGGCCTAGTAATTCGCCTTACAGATCCAATCAACAAAGTCTAGACCAAGAAAAAAAAACAAATCTTTAGGCAGGGTTTTGGATCATTCGGGCTATTCCAGTGTAGTATGTAGAATAAAATAAGGTGTATTTGTTCAAATTATCAAGCAAACGAAAACACATTTTGTAGTTTTTTTATAGTTTTTGGTATATTTACGTTTTGCACGGTCAATGAGGACGCCTCTACCAGAATTAGCCGATAGTGTCACAGTTCGCCAGATGTAACATCAGCCGCTTCACTCCGAGGCCGTAGGGACGTTCGGAGACATTATCAGTGTTGCAGCAGCTCGTTATATACCTGCTGATCGAATGCTTGAAGTGAGACCAAATTTTCCAGAAGAGGAGAAGGGACCAGCAAATGATCGTGATAAGCTTCGCCGTGCCAACTCTAGTGATCCAAGAGCCAGGGAGCTGAAACTGAATGTTAACATGTTGGTCGGTAAGCATAAGCGAAAAAATTGGTTAAATCATCTGAAGCGTTGCAATACTGGAGCCGCGTTAAGAGGATTGGGGGCAACGGTTAAGCCACTATCCAACCCAGGAAAGAAGGAAGATAGGACTTCGGCCACGTTTATCGACGCTACGCTGACTGACCCGAAGAGGTACGAGTGACAGGGCGAAGAGTACTACCCCGCATTAGATCTCTTCCTGCCGAGAACGAACCAACCCAATTTGCAATGGATGATGTTGGGAATATCATCAGGAACGATAAATCATCCAAAGCGTCGAACCCTGATGAAATCTCCATGGTAATGCTGAAACAACTGTAGTCAGAAATAGCTATCCAGTTCCCTATCACTCCACACATATTACTCGAAGATTCAACCAAAGCAAGCCGTGTGATAGAACACTGATGGTGGCGCATGACTTATCAAAAGCCTTTGAAACTGTCAAGCACTCGACGCGGTTTGAGGACATTGAGCAAACATCCCGCCGCCCAAGGTTGAAACGTTGGATAATCAATTATATGTGTGTGGAACAAGAAGTCCAAGTCCTGCAGAGTGAAACAGGGAGTTGCCCAAGGTTGGGTGATATCTTCGAATGTGTTTAACCTCTTAATCTCCTGTATTTCACCTACTTCAAAGGGAATTGAGATCGGAGCGTATGCGGATGACTGTACAATCTTGGCATCAAGTACCTACCCTCAAGTTATTTGTGAAAGTTTGAACTCTTATTTGACTGATCTTAGCACCTTTTTCCACGAGAGGCATATATAAATATCCGCCACTAAATCTACGGCCATTAATTTTCACCACATCAACTGCAGAGGTGAGCACTGAGTTGAATGTCCTGGTCGATGTTAGCAGAATTCCGACCATTAATTACCCCAAGATTCTAGGGGTCACATTCGACAGCATGTTTACGGCGGATGACATGTCTGCGATACTCTGAGATGTAGTAACAATGTCCTCAAGTCCCTAGACGCCGGCACTTGGGGTGCAGGCAAAGAACCATAAAATGCTTTAGGTCGGCGCCAATGTGGTCCGAAAATATAAGTGTAACCCGATGGAATAAATATTCGAACCTGTCAGAATGCTGCCCTGAGAACTGCAACAGGAGTCCTCCTCAAGTCTTCCGCGGACCATCTACATAAGGATACAAAAATTCTTCCAGTACGGGGACATAATGACATGTTTTTATTGTAATATTCGCTCGGGAGTTACCGTGATAGCCATCCTAATCACCATATGGTGGATAGAATCCCATGATCATGATCTAGAAAGAGACGTCCAGCGTTACAAGAGATAACCTCTAGATCAACAAGCCTATCAATCCGGATTAAATAACATTCACACGCAAGCAGTCGCAGATGCCATAAACAACTATGGTGTGAATGTTGTCCTCGTAGAACATCCCCCATCTATCGCAGCTGAGGAGCATCAGCTGCTACGACAAACCAGAGTATTTTTGACTAAGCTACCCTCCGGATGGTGCAGCCGTCTGAATTACTATTATGCAAGGATAGATGACACCATGCACGACACACAGCACCTTTTCAACTACTCTGCCAAACCGACTCAACTAACTCCCGTAGATCTGTGGTTACATCCCATCGAAGCATCCACATTCCTAGAACTGGAGATAGACCGAGAACCAGACTAAGCAGAAGAATGAGCTTACAAACATATAGTGAAAACATTGTTACAACAACAACGTTATCTATGCCGTCTGAAGGGTGGATGTTAAACAGTTCCGGAAATATCACCCCGTCATTGGAAAATCCCTGTTTTACTGTACTGGTCTTAAACTTCTTATTTCTGAATTCCACAAACGGTTGGCGTCCACATATGTATATAAGTGACGGTGTCGAAGTTGTGGACCGGTATTGCCCACCTTCGTACTGAAACTAAGTTTGGACAAAATATGACGAAGGCCAAATTTTGGACCCAATTGATTGATCAGTTCGAGAGTTAACGTGCATCCAAAAATCAAAGGTCTTAAGGTGAACTTATCCGAATTTTTGTTGGGAGGTAGCCGAAGGAGTGGATAAATATAATCCATATTCGAACCTGATCTGTATCTGGTAGATATATTGGGATGTGTTAAGTATGAACCAAATCGGTCACTCCCTTGAAGAGTTATCGTGCGCACAATTTTTCCGAACATTTTTGAACTTTTGTGGAGGAGGTACCTGAAGGAGTGGACCGATATGGCTTATCTTCGAACTTACACTATTTTTGGAAAAAATATTGGACCGAATCGGCAGATCCGTTAGAGAGTTATCTTCGGCTCCAACCACTACACACGGTGTAATAGGTCTTTTTGCACTTTTCAGCCTTTTTCTAAGGAAGTATGGACTTGCCCCTTATGAAACTTGTACCGTCGTAATAAGGGGCAGTGAATACAAGCTGTTACAACAAAAGTCAAAGCGATTCGAGAGAAGATCTTGAACTTAACTTTTCTGAAATTTTGTGTTTGAAGTACCCGAAGGAGTGGACCGATAAAGTCCATATTGAAACCTCATCTATGTCCGGAAAAAATTTTACGAAGTGCAAAGTTTGGACCAAATCGATTGCTCCCGTAAGAGTGGACCGGAGGGGTCCATATTGAAACCTCATCTATGTCCGGAAAAAATTTTACGTAGTGCAAAGTTTGGACCAAATCGATTGCTCCATTCGAGAGTTATCGTTCACACCATTTTACAGACACATATTGAACTTTTGTGTGGGAGGTACCCTAAGGAGTGGGTCGATATGGACCATCTTCGAACTTTAACTAAGTTTAGGGAAAATATTACGAAGTGCAAAATTTGGTTCAAATCGGTTGATCCTAAGGACAGATTTTCAAAAATCCGGGGATTCGGGATTTCCAAATTTCCTTGTCCCGGGTTTTCGGGATTTTTCAGGGCAATTTCGGACTGCGGGACTTGCCGCTATAGGAGTATTTTGTAAAGTAAAAATATTGTTTTTTTTCTGAAAAATGAAATAAATTGATCCAATTAAAATAGTATTTGAATAAAAAAAATAAATATCACAGCGCTTTCCTTACAATTTTAGCTGTGTTCCTTTACTTACCTGAGGTTACCATTTTAACCATTTGTTACCATTTTTAACCTGCAAAGCGTTCCTTAACCCCGAAAAGTGGCAAAACTGGAAGCAATTTTTAAGAGAGTGAGAGGGGAGAGAGAGCGAAAATGGCTTTCTCTTCTACCACAGGCTACCAGCAAAATTTCTGCAGGTAGAAAATGGCAGAACTGATTTTTCGACTTTTGTTTGACGATTATTTCACAAAATGGACGAAAAACCGAAGAAAAAGTCGAACAGTGACAACACTAAATTAAAAACTGTGAATTAAAAGACGAAAATTGATTTTTGTATGTTTTTTTTTCTGACATTGCTGCCGGATCTACCATTTTTCCGTTCCTTTACTTTTCTGGTAAAAATGTTCATGAGAGAGCAATTTTGAACAATTTTGACACTTTTCTCTTTTACCACTCTTACCATTAAAAAAGTAAAGGAACAAAGCTTTTAATTCAAACTATTTTTTTTGAGAAACTCAATTACTCGTGGCGGAAATGATCAATTACACTGTGTGCCATTCTTTAAGTCATGGTTTATTAACCATATACTGACATCACATCGTGATAGAAGAGCAAAAATAAGAAGATACATGTCCCCGTGTTTTTCCCTATTACCTCAAGTTTCGCGGTTATGGGCCCCCATAAACCTTAGGCTTTGATGTCAAAAGGGATCATTTTGTCAGGCACATATCTTCTAAACCCCTAGAAATTTGGGTTTATTCGTGGAAGCACAAGCTGTTGCTGTCGTCCTAAAGAATAATAATTGTGAAAATCTAAAATCCATTCAACCTCATCTTCAAGGTCAAAATCGTTAAGGTTAAATTTCCATTATAATTTTTTCTCGGATTTCAGTCTGCAGATATAAAACCGATCAAAATTGAAGCAAATAACCAGCTAGAAAAATGATCCTTAGATCTCAATAAACAACTTTCTAGAACATACGAACTCTGTAGAAACGGTTCTTAATTGCCAAAAGAGGAAAAGAAATGCCAATTTTATCCTCTTTTCTCTGTTTCCGCTCCATAGATACTAAACCGTTTAAAATTCAAGAAAACAATCAACCACAATAATTTAGCAAATATATCAGCAAACAACTTTCTGGAACTTTTGAAAATATTAGATTTTTATAATTTTTCCTCCTATTCTGATCCACAGAACCGCCCAAAAATTAAGGATACAGTCAACTACAAATAGTACCTAAGATTTCAATAAACAACTTTTTACCCAGCAAAAAAATCCTTCCAAAATAATGAGTTTTTATAGTACTTTTAGGTAGTCGTAACTACTTACAAAATCCCCTACTAACCCATTATTTTAACAAGGGTATGTCGCACTGAATAGCTAGTTATTCTATGATCAATATAACCACTAGATTAACTAGTTATTTCATGGCCACTAGAAGTTGAAAAATAAGCTGTAAATTAAAAAAAAAATTATTTTCTATTTTTAGAACAGTTGAGGAATTTGTTTTCAATTTCAACACACTTCATATTTTTTTATTTATTTTTTTGGGGTCCATTCTGTTTCTATGAAAATATGAAATGAAAACTTTTATAAAAGAAAAAACTGTCAAATGAAAAAAATTATAAAGGAAATATTTTTCATTTTAAATTTTCATAGAACAAGAATCCAGAACCTGGATTTGAACACACGAATTTCTGCATTGTAGTCTAACACACTACACACTAGGCCAGTAGGCCTATTCTGTAATTTTTAACAACTATCGATATTGTTTAAATTTCTTTTGTTTTTGTATCAACAATAAAACAAACAAATGAAATTGTTGTAAAATAAACAATGAGTAAAGTTGTTAAAAAGTTGTTTATACGCGTACATGTGCAACAGCAACTGCTCATTGTTTTTTTTTTTTTAAAGTACCCTGCCGACGGTGAGCGTTGAACACAACCCTGGGATTTGTAGTCGGACACACAAGCTCTGTGCCAACGTACTCATTACATAGTAAGGAGTAATATAAGTAGTTATTTGTGTATACATTACTTTGTAATGGGTTACATAATGACTAACGGATCCGAATTTTTACTGGGTAGAACATATAAAGAAAAAACACGGGTTTTCAGGATTCGGGATCGCCATCCCTAGTTGATCCGTTCGAGAGTTATCGTGCGCATCAGCCAGCCAGACAGACATATGTACGGACGGACATGGCTAAATCAATTCCAAATTGTCTGAAACAAAGTTCGTTCAAACATACTTGTGGGCTAAAACCATTATTTCGATGAGGCACATTTTTGGTCGTATCAAAGTGTATATAACCTCGTTAGCCTAAAGGCTGAGGGTATAAAAAATGGACCAATTAAATCACAGCAATTTTATATGTTTTTTTTATTTCCACAGGCCCTCTAGTTTCGAACCATTATAATATTTCTGTTTTCTTTACTTCTTCTTCATAATATGCCATAAATATTGGGATGATTGAATGTCATTAGCATTTTTTATAACCAACTAATCGCTGCACAGGTGACAGAGCGTTAAAAATGTTTATTTTGGTTGTTAATAAACACACAAACGACACATAGTAAAAAATAATTTAATTGTTCATGATTATGGATTTTATAATTATGTAAAAGTTTTGGATAAAAAACACTTCCAATTATGAATGATTTTGAAATTTGATATTGTCTTAAATCATTCAATTAACATTGAAATTGTTGAAAGTCAATATTAACCCATTAGGGGGCATTGTATTTAAGCGGACATACCTGGATGTTAGCCATGGAGAAACATTCGTTGTCATTTGTTGTTACAATATAACAATTTTACCGAACATTTCTTTTCCAGACTATTATAATAACATTTTAAAGTTCTTGTTAAAGTGTTTTCTCTCTCAAAATTTCTTTATACAATTATGATATAATAGAACTTGAAGAAGTTATGTCACACATGGAACACACAGATACACTCTCACTTCTATGTTATTAATACACCATTAATATTTGATTCCCGGTTTGGCAAAGTAGCAGTTTTCTAGTAAAGAAGAATACTAAAAAGAGACAGACCACCATCCAATGAAATCTTCTTAGATATGGAGGAAAAAAGAAATGAAAACAATCATGACAATCAATTTTGTCATAACAATCAACAACAATCTGTAGTGGTAACATTGAAAAAAATAGGCAGAATTTTTGGCTACTGGTGGCTGCCATTGACAAAGACAAGCTACTGTACGGCGGATTATGATGAAACGTTTCTTAAAAAAATAAACATAAAATTAACCAAAGAGAGGAGAAAAGACAAAAGAAGAAAAATCGTTAACCAAAGATTGATTGTGACGTCTCTATTGAAAGACTAACTTTGGTGGAAGATTCCCATGTTACAACTTTGGGGATTCACGTGTTTTGTTGTATGGTTACTTTTTTAGTTTGATACTCAATCAATATTAACTGGTAATTAATGTAAAATAAAAGAACACTATATTGTTTAAAACCTATCGATCATAAATTTTAATATTTATGAAGACAGTAAATATGAACATTTTTTGCTGCTGCTATTTGAAAATTCAGTTTTGACCTAATTTAATTTAGAAGTTGTAGCGCCATAGCTTTGGAGTTTGGAATGTTTTGAACTGCTGGTCAACTTTCGTAAAATTTCAGAAACTGGCCTGCTGGATAAACTATTGCACAAAGTAATTGTGTTTCCGTTCTTTTTAGTGGTGAAATTAACCAAAAAGCAAACTGTAAAAATGGCTAGAGAAAAACTAGAAATTGCAAAAATTCTGGGAGAAATGTCAAAATTAACGTTTCAGCCAATTAAATACCAGCAAACCTGTTGGTAGATTCTACTCCTTGCCACATATCTAATATCTGTCAGGGCCCTATTCCACAAAACTTTTCACTTTGCACTTATCAATGTTTTCGCAAATTCGCAATTTTTCCTATGCCACAAAATCATCAAATTTGATTAGTGATAAGTAGACGCGGAATTTTAAGCAACATGGTTTTAGACCCCAAGTATGTTTGGACGAAATGTGTTTCAGACAATTTGGAGTTGATATGTCCGTCCGTCTGTCTGACTGGAGTGCACGATAACTCTCGAACGGATGAACCGATTCGGTTCAAATTTTGGCTTTCGTAATATTTTGTCCAAACTTAGTTTAAGTTCGAAGATGAGCTATATCGGTCCACTCCTTCCGGTACCTCCCCCACAAAAGTTCGAAAATGTTCGGAAAATTTGTGCGCACGATAACTCTTGAAGAGAGTAACCGATTTGGTCCATACCCGTCGTGGAACGTGTACCAGACTTAAATAAGGTTTCAATATGGGCTCAATCGGTCCACTCGTTCGGGTACCTCCCACACAAAATTTCGGAAGAGTTCAGTTTAGGGCCATCTCTCCAATCGCTTTGGTTTTTGTTTTAGCAACTTGTATTCACTGCCCCCACACGATGGTACAAGTTTCATCAGGGGAAAGTCCATACTTCCTGAAAAAATAGCCTGAAAGTTGCAAAAACCCCTATGACACCGTGTTAGGTGGTTGGAGCGCAAGAAAACTCTCGATCGGATCTGACGATTCGCTCCAAAATTTGGACTTAGTAATATTTTGTCCAAACATAGTTTAAGTTTGAAGATAAGCCATATCCTTCAGGTACCTTCCCCACAAAAGTTCAAAAATGTTCGGAAAAACTGTTCGTACGGTAACTCTTGAAGGGAGTGGCCGAATTGTTCTATACTTTACACATATATTATATCCAAATATATAGATCAGGTTCAAATATGGACTATATTTGTCCACTCCATCCGGTACCTCCCACACAAAATTTCGGATAAGTTCACTTTAAGACCTGATACCGAATCACTTTGATTTTTGTTGAAGCAACTTGCATTCGCTGCCTCAATTACGATGGTAAAAGTTTTTTAGGGGCAAGACCATACTTGAACAAACAGCCCGAAAAGTGTAAAAACCCCATATAGCACCATATGTTGTGTCTGGAGATCCACTTCCATAACTGTAAATGTCGATCCATTCCTCTTAGTATCTTCTCCACAAAACTTTTGATCTTTAATCCTAATCAACATTTTTGTCGGTTCAAACGCCCAAAATTTTTAAAACCTCTTAAATACATACGTATTTTGGGAAAAATTGTTTCAATATACACAGGCTGAGGGTATATCTCTGTCGGCAAAGCCGACTGATACTTTTTTACTTTTTTTGTTTGTTTTTCCGATTGTAACGCATTCAAATAATCATTTGACATTTAGCTCTCCTATAAGGGACAAGGGAGACTTCTCTCATATCATCGCCGAGTCCGAACGGCATGTCTAAGACACCACTTTTGTAGAGAAGTTTTACATGGCTGAAATACTCAGGAAATGTCGCCAACATTAGGGGTATTTTGCCAACGTTGAAAAGTGTTTTGATGTTGCCTGGCCGGGGAATCGAACCCACGACCTTATGTGTGCAAGGCGGGTATGCATACCATTGCACCACGGTGGCACCCGTGCTTTAGCTTTCCTAGTGATCAAAAACTTGTATTTCAAAAATCATCGACATAGGTGCATGCTTTGGTATATCCCCCATATAATGGTACCTCCCAACTTTCGGTATTTTGCGGATGTTAGCTATATTTTTAGACCGAACTACCTATAATTTAACGTTTGAGGTTCCCAATGGCCACAAAATAGCTCCACTAAAAATCGTCAACATAAGTCCATGTTTTGGTATAGCCCCCATATAACGGTACCTCCCGATTTTCGTTATTTTGGATTTTAGCTACATTTTTGGACCGAACTACATGTAATTTAACATTTGAGGTTCCCAGTGGTCACAAACAATATCCACCAAATGTTGTCAACATAGGTCCATGTTTTGTTATAGCCCTCATATAACGGTACCTCCCGATTTTGGGTATTTTGAGGATTTTAGCTAAGATTTTTAACCCAAGTGGCTGTGTTTGACATTTGAGGTTGTAAATAATAAATATAGGTTCATGTTTTGGTATAGCAACCATATAACGATACTTCCCGATTTTCGGTATTTTGCACATTTTAGCAACACGTTTGGACCGAACTATCTGTAATTTGACATTTGAGGTTCCCTGTGGCCACAAAATATCTCGACCAAAAATATAACCGTACCTCCCGATTTTCGTTTTTTTGAGAATTTTACATTTTGGACCGAACTACCTGTAATTTCACATTTTAGGTTCTCAGTGGTCACAAAACATTTCCACCAAAAGTTGCGGTTTCCAAGCAAAATCGCGAAAACCTAAAATAAATCTAAAAATGTAAACTTTGACCGCGATTTATTTAAAAATCCCTCCAGCGATTTTTCTTGTTTTTGGATTTTTTGCATCCATGAACATAGCTTTTTCAGAATCTTCAGAAGCTTCCCTGGTGTATGCGGTTTTCATTTAAACTTAGTTAAGGCACACCGTACATGACATTGTAAAACCTACGAAAATATCATAAAGGTCAATATTTTACAGAATTTTCACAGCTACAACATTTTCTTTCCATAGGACTAGCGGCTTCCAAGCAAATCGCGAAAACCTAAAATAAACCAAAAAATGTTAACTTTGACCGCGATTTATTCTTGTTTTTTGATTTTTTCATCTATGAACATTGTGGTTTCAGAATTCGCAAAAACTTCCCAGGTGTAAGCTCCTATCATTTAAAGTTGGTTCAAGAGCACTGTGCTTGGGTTTGGTCGGGTTGGTAACCATCCCCTAGAGAAAGCATCCTACTATGAAAAAACGAAAAAAAGAAAAACAAACCTCTCTAAAGTTGACGACCCCCGCAAACGTTTTAAGGACCATGATCTGCGAATCTGTAACTGGAATGTTCGCACTCTTTATAGAGTAGGTGCAGTTTACGCTTTGGCAGATGTCCTTGAAAAGTACAAGGCCGACATTACTGCCATACAGGAAATACGATAGGTTGGGAAAAGCGTCACAACAACACTGTATTAAAGCTGCCATGCCACAAAGCATGTGTTTTGTTGCGGATTTGTAGTTCGTTGGAGGTTAAAACATCTGGTCTCCAGCTTCACCCCATTGAATGATAGACTAGCTACAATACGGATAAAAGCACAAATTCTTCAAGATCAACATTATTTGCGCTCATGCTCCCACTGAAGACAAGGACAATCAGACCAAAGATATATTCTACGAGCGCTTAGAAGAAACATATGACCGTTGTTCTGCCCATGACGTTAAAATTATTCTTGGCGATTTTAATGCCAAAATTGGAAAGGAGAATATCTTTGGCGCAACACTCGGGAAATTCTGTCTCCACAGTGAAACATCTGACAATGGTATGAGGTTCATAGACGTTGCAGCGGCAAAAAACATGGTAGTTAGCAGCACCAGATTTAAGCATCTCGACATTCATAAGGGCACCTGGCTGTCTCCGGATCAGAACACCAGAAATCAAAATGCTCACGTTGTGATAGATGGGAGACATTCATCGAGCGTGTTAGATGTACGTTAGTTCCGAGGAGCAAACATAGACTCGGACCACTACCTTGTTACAGCAAAGGTACATACCCGTTTAAACGTAGCGAACAAAGTACGAACAGACACAACACGAAAGTTTGACATCGGTAAGCTGCAATCACAACATATATCCACAACATATTCCACTCAACTAGCCCAATTGCTTAATGAGAGCACTCCTTGTCCCGATAACATAACAACACAATGGCATAATATTGCCCACTCCATGCAAACAGCCGCAAAATTCATACTTGGATAACAGAGACCTCCACCAAGGAAACCATGGTAGGACCGGGAGTGTCGTGCTGCTACCGAAGAGAAAAATGCGGCATATAGGGCTACTCTACAATCAGTATTAAGGTATAGCGCACAAGAGAGGTATCGGGAGAAAAGAAGAGAGGAGAAACGTCTTATCCGCAGGAAAAAGAGACAAATGGAAAAGCGGGAGTGTGAAAAAAATCGTGATGTACAGGATCCAGAATGAAGTCCTACTAAATAGTGAAACATCAAACTGATGGCTTGGTAGAGACCAGCAAGGTAATTTGGTAACTGATACAACCTGTTCGTATCCAATAGTAGCGTAGACGACGAATATACCACATATCCAATCCCAGAAGATGGTATTGAATGTATACCGCCCAGCCAAGATAAGGTAAAGACAGCAATAAACCGGCAAAAGAATAATAAGGCAGCAGGAGCCGATGGCTTACTAGCCGAGCTGTTCAAAGCCGGAGACGACACACTGATAAGGTGTATGCACCAGCTAGTTGGCACCATCGGCAGGAAGAACGCGTACCTTATGAGCCTGAGCATACTGTGCCCTGAGCACAAGAAAGGAGATAAAACTGTATGCTCAAACTATAGGGGCAAAAGTCTTCTTCCTATTGCCTACAAGATAGTGTCCGGTATATTGTGCGAACGACTAAAGCCTAGGGTCAACGAAATAATTGGGTCATACCAATGCGGCTTTAGACCTGGCAAATCCACTATTGACCAGATATTTACCCTGCGGCAAATCCTGGAGAAGAACCAAGAGATGCAGATCGACACGTACCACCTTTTTGTCGATTATAAGGCAGCCTTCAACAGCCCCCTATGCTCAAAGGTATTCCAAGCCATGCCTGAATTTGGTATCACCGCAAAGCTTATTGGGCTTTGTAGAATGGCATTAACTGCTACTCGGTCCTCAGTTAAAATAGGAAATAACCTCTCCAAAGTGTTTAGAACCAAAAGAGGTTTAAGACAAGGAGACAGCCTTTCATGTGTTCTCTCAACATCCTGCTGGAAAAGGTTATACGAGATGCAAAGTATAGAAAATATTTTTTATTTTATATTTTTTGTTTATTTGAACTCTATTAGTTCATCAAATTGAGTATATTGCTATTGTTATTATTTTAAATTTCACAGTTCATAATTGTCTAATCACTACATGTACATACATACATATACATATAAATATGTATATTAAATACTCATAATTCTATTACTAAAAAAATGTTGTTAAGAATAAATTAAAACATAATTAAATATTAATTTAAATTTATCACTAAATTATTAACGCTTGAATTAAACTACTCTTCCATTAGTTCACCTTTTTTATAAACATTTATTGCATAAAATTCCGGTAAACGATACACCTTCAAACGGTTGGTGCTAAATTGACCATTGGTCAGAGCCTTAACAAAGAAAATATCTTTCATTTGTACTTCGTTGGCGTCTTCGATGTGTTTCAGCTTTCTCGGACGATAACCTTGACGATTTAACAGCTTCACATAAATGATGTCGTTATCTTTCAGAAGATTTCTTCCTTGATAGGGTGCGCTGCCTCGGGATTGTGGATATACTAATGCCGGTTGTATGGGTATGATGTCGTTTGGTGTGGCGGGATAAAAATCAGCATCTTCCACAAGTGTCATTTTTGCCGGTAATATGGCTGCCATTGTGGTGGTGGCAATGCATAGCAGGATCGTGTAGATAAATGTGTGTTGAGAAATCTGCAAAAAAAATTGAATGATAATATTAATGAATATAATAATTACAGTGTATAGAAAGTTCTCAACGGCTCTGTCCGTTTAATCCTCATCATATTAAAAAACAACAAATACTGGAATACCTGACACCTATGAAATTATTGTTCTATTGGAATGTTTTGGGGAAAGCGGCTGTTCGGTTTCGAACCATATGATGGTACACACAAAACTTTGATACCAAAGTAAAAGAACACGTGGCCTCAAAGCTTGGTGCCAATTAAAGAAGTAAAGAAACCGAAAGTGATTGGTCTACATTCAGCTTCTAGAACAGACATTTAGCCACAGACACCATTTTTACATTTCTCAAAAGAGTCTTTATGTTGGTGTTCCGTTTATTCATGAGCATCACCAGGTTCCAATACCCCGACATACACAATGTCACGTGTATGTCCCCAGATGGGGAAACCAGAAATCAGATGGATCATGTTGTGATAGACGGAAAATACTCTTGTAGTATGTTGGTGTTCGATCGATACGAAGAGAGAACATCGGTTCGGACATTTAGCAGACAAGGTGTGCACTCGTCTTTATGTTGCGGCAAAAGTGCGATTTAAAACAGGACAAGGATATCGAGAAGTTGCAAACGTGACAAATTGCACAAGCCTTCTCCGCTCAACTTATCCACGTGCAGGTGATGACACTTCTTGTCCCTATAATCTATGGAGCGCAGTGGCAAAGAATAGCCCACACTCTTCAAACTGCCGCAAAATCTATACTTAGATACCAATCAGGGTAATATCAGGATTGTCGTAAGACTACTTCAGTCAGTAGCAACAGGAAAAAGTGTAAAGAGGAAAAGCGTATTTTCAGAAGAAAAAGTAAAAAGCACGAAAAATGAGAGCGTGAGAAACTCGAGAAGTTCAGGAGTCAGAATGAAGTTCAAAAAATGTTACCAGAGTGTAAAACGCCAGACTGAAGGGTATGGCCCAGGCACATTCTCCTGCAAAGATGATAAAAGAAGTATCTGTCAAGTGATAAGGATAGCATACTGAGGACCTGGAAGAAGCATTTCATCATTCCTTTGCACGAACCAATTTCAAACGACGGCATTGAATGTTCAACTACTTACTTACTTAGCTGGCTCATTACAGAACATTTGTTCCATAAGCCGAACTAAGAAAAGATCTCCAATTTTCTTTGTTGGTTGCTTCGCTTTTTGGAATACCGCGTCTTTCCATCTCTTCTTCCACTTGTTCGCTCCATCGAAGCCTTGGTCTGCCAGTTCTGTGTGTACCGTCATGTGGCTCGTATTTAAACGCCTTTTTAGCGGGTTCATCATTGCTCATTCTTATGATATGGCCTAGCCAACGAAATCGTTGCATCTCGATACGTTTATCTATTCTGATGTCTTTGTATAGCAGATACAGCTCGTGGTTCATACGACGTCGATATTCACCGTCAACTCAGAGCTCATAGATCTTTCGAAGAACTTTCCTCTCAAACACACCAAGCACTGCCTTATCTATTGGCACAAGTACCCAGGCTTCGGAACCATACATTAGCACGGGTAGTATCAGTGTTTTGTAAAACGTTGTTTTTGTTTGACGAGATGTGACCTTATTTTTAAACTGCTTACTTAAGATAAAGTAGCATCTGTTGGTCAACACAATTCTTATCTTTATTTCACAACTGATGTGGTTTGTTGTGTTTTTGGCGGTGCCTAGGTAGACGAAGTCTTTTACTACCTCAAAATTATAGGAAACAACTTCCACTATTGGTCCCAGCTCTATGGATGCATTGCGCTTTGACTCCATCAACTTTGTCTTTTCGCCGTTTACTGCCAGACCCACTTTCGCTGATTCTCCTTCGACCTTCTTAAAGGTATAAGTTATTTCCTTTACTGATCGTCCCATGATGTCAATGTCATCAGCATAAGCATGTAACATGTGGTTGTATATTGTTCCATTTCTTTTGAAATTTACCTCTCGTATAACCTTTTCCAGCAGGATGTTGAACAGGTCACACCAAAGGTTGTCTCCTTGTCTGAAACCTCCTTGGTACTGAATTGTTCTTACAAAACCGAATGAACTTTGCAGGGATACCAACTTCAAACATGGCTTGGAATACCTTTGAACGTAGGGGGCTGTCGAAGGCTGCTTTGTAATCGACAAAAAGGTGGTAAGTGTCGATCTGCATCTCTTGCGTCTTCTCCAGGATTTGTCGCTGGGAAAATATCTGGTCAATGGTGGATTTGCCAGGTCTAAAGCCGCATTGGTATGGCCCAATTATTTCATTGACCATAGGCTTAGTCGTTCGCACATTATCCCTGACACTATCTTATAGTCAATAGGGAGAAGACTTAAGCCTCTATAGTTAGAGCATACATTCTTATCTCCTTTCTTGTGGACGGGACACAGGATAGTCAGGTTCCAATCGTCTACGCGTTCTTCCTGCCAGATGGTACTAAATAGCTGATGCATTCACCTTATCAGCGTGTCGCCTTCGGTTTTGAACTGCTTCTGCTGCCTTATTATTCTTTAGCCGGTTTATTGCAGACTTTATCTCATCTTGGCTACATTCAATACCATCTTCTGGGATTAGATCTGTGGTATCTTCGTCGCCTTCGCTTCTATTGGACACCAACAGTGTGGAAAAATGCTCTTTCCATATCCTGAGCTCACTATCTGTATCAGTTACCAAATTACCTTGCTGGTCTCTTCAGGAGGATGTGCCTGTACCAAAGCCATCAGTTTGATGTTTTACTCTTTGGTAGAACTTTTGGACTTCATTCTGGTTCCTGTACATCTCGATTTTTTCACACTCTGAATGTTCACCGCCTAGTCAAATTGAGGTCATGACATCAATTAATCGGCAGAAGAACAACAAGGCGGTAGGAGCTTATGGGTTGGCGTTTTCCAATAAGGGGTATGCATCAGTTGATTAGCAAAATTTGGCATACCCATCAATTCGAACCCAAGTCTACTATGTCCCGTACATAAGAAAGGTTTGTGCCAACTACAGAGGTCTCCTACCCATCGTCTATAGAGTGAACGGCTAAAACCTATAATCAATGGAATTACACTATGCAACACTGAAAATGCAAACAACTTCTAGTAAGCATTTTTTGAAAGTACATATTTAGCTACAAAAACCCTAGTAGGGTTTTGTCCTGACAGATCCAGTTCGGATTTTATGGCCTCATCTAAACCGGGCTAAATCCACACTTTTTTGCATTTATCAGGCTTTTATCTTAGAAACGAATAGGAATTTGGCCTTGCTGTCTTTAGCAATATTGTAGCCCTAAACTAGTAGAACTTATCTTTTGAAAAAACCACATAAGAAAAACTCCATCTAGGGCATCAAAATCTATAAAATGTAGAAAATTTTACATAATTGCTGAAATTCTGGTCAGTATCGGCTAAACTGTTGGGAGTTGAACCATGTTACCTTTTTCAAAAATCTTCCAAATAAAGTTCTAAACATTCTGAAACTCTAAAATGCTTACTTCATGTTGTTTCAGAGGTATTTTGCTTCATATCTTTTACAAAAAATGTACTGAAAACAACTGTATAGAGGCATTTTACAACAATGACATGTTCTGAAGAGTTGTGTACTACATTCCAGGGAATATTTTTCCAAAAGAAAATGTATAAAAATTGTGGAATTTTTGCATATATTTTGAAATTTTATGCAATAAATGTAGTTTTTCGAGTTCATTATTTCTCCAAATATTTTATTCTTGTCCTTATCTACAAATTTGCTTCAGAGGTCAGAAGAAGATTCGCATTGGTTTCAGAGATATAGCCCCGAATTTCTTTAAAAACACAATGTTTAGATGGGGCCATAAAATCCGAGCTGGATCTGACACAACAAAACCCAACTAGGGTTTCTTGTCTTTTGGGTCTATACTTTCAAAAATCTTCAGTTCGCATTGTTTGCACAAGATCACCTTAAAATGTTGCACAGTGTTATTGGCACCGCACAGTGGTCGAAAACACAGATCTAGCGGCGCGAAATCAATAATGTGCAAACCAATGGAGATATGTTTCTGAAATTTTGCACAAACCCAGTCTGTGTCTATGGGTAATAATGGACTAAATATGAACAACATCGGCTAATATTTTGGTATAGCCCCTGTATAACGGTACCTCCAGATTTTCGGTATTTTGATGATTTAAGCCACATTTTCGTACCAAATTAGTTATAATTTGGAACTTAGGGTTTCTAGTGGTCACGAAACTTTAGGTCCTTTTTAGGTACCTCCTGATTTTCAGTATTTTGGGGGATATAATCCCAGTAGACACCAACATTCTCCACCCAACATAGGTCTACGTTTTGGTATTGCTCTCATATATTGGGGCACCTCCCAATATTCGGTATTTAAAGATTTTGTCCATCTTTTCAGACCAAATAAGCTGAAGTTTGGCATTAGAGGTTCTCGTTGGTTATACAAGAAAATTGTGAACATAGGTATACAAACGTTCACGGCTATATACAAATTATGGAAATTTTCGATATTTTATAAAATTTGTTTGAGTTCATTATTTCTCCAAATATTTTACTCTAGCCCTTCTCTACAAATTTTCTTCAAAGGTCAAATGAAGATTCACATAGGTTTCAGAGGTATAGTCCAGATTTTTTTTAAAAAGTCAATATTTAACCATGTTTAGATGGGTTCTGTACTTTCAAAAAATCCTCGCCTCAAATTGTTTGCACAAGATTATCTCAAAAATGTTGCACAGTGTTATTTTGCAAATATCAAAAATACCACCACATAGCCGTGTAGAACAGTGTCACTTTTTCGTTAAAAAAGTTCCCGCACTGATTGCACACAAGTTTTCCATTTCAGTTATTTCTTTTATTTTTATTCATTACGACAGAAAATCGTTTTTAAATAAGTTTTTATTGAAATTTAGAAATCGCTCGTTGCGGGAATTTTTTCACCGAATCGACCTAACAATGCTATTTAGAGTCGATTTAGCAATGCCCATCCGTCTGTCTGGCTTGAGCGAACGATAAATCTCAAACGGTTCCACCGATTCTGTTCAAATTTGAATTTGTAATATTCGTCCAAACTTAGATCAAGTTCGAAGATGGGCCAAATCGGTCAACTCCCTCGGATACGTCCCCCACAAAAGTTAAAAAAAAGTTTCCGCTGAAATGGCATAGATTAGGTTTGAATATGGACTATATGGGTCCACTCGTTCAAGTACATCCCACACAAGTCCAGTTTAAGATCTCCTCTCAAATTGTTCTTTCTTTCAATAACTGCTTTGCGACGATACAAGCTTTTTCAGGCGCAAGTCCATACTTCCTGAGCAAATAACCCTAAAGCTTAAAAGCCCTGTGTAGCGGCTGGTGCACACGACAACGATCAAAGCGGATACAACATTGATTAGCATTTCTGCTAATCTTACATAAAGTCCTACGATGATGCTTATCGGTCCACTCCTTCCGGTAACTCCACACAATGAGTTCAAAGATATTCGCTAAAATGTTGGGTGTGATATCTCTTAAACGGACGAAATCTGTTTCAGGCAATTTGCAGTCGATTTATCCATGGCGGACGTGTGCCTGGCTGGCTGGTGCGCGCGTTTACTATTGAACGGATCAACCGATTTGGTTCAACATTTGGCTCTAGTTTTATTTTGTCCGAACGTTGTTTAAGTTCGAAAATGTACCAAATTGGTCCACTCCTAAGAGTACCTGTCTCACAAAAGTTTAAGGTTTTTGTTTAAGTGCAGTTTTACGTCTGTTCGTGGCAAAATACCATTCAGCAGTGATGCCAGATTTGCCGATTTATCGGCATTTTGACGATTTTTAGACCAAAAAAGCAGAAATGCCGATTTGACGATTTTTACCCCTAAAACGACGATTTTTAGTTATTGCAACATTTTCACATAGAATTTGCGTTTTGTCTGAATATTGTGATTGGTAGCATTGACCTCTGAAAGACAACTATACATAAATCTATCACCTTATTATAGTACGTTTATATATAACCGAATTTAATAAAGTAACTGGATTTTAAATGTCAATTCCATTGTGTATACGTCAAATAAATCCCTATAAAGAAGGTTAATCCAAAAACCTATAATATAAAGAGGATATAAATTAACCTCTTAAAACAATATTTGTATTAGTTTTGTTTAAAGGGCCACACCTAGTCATGCGCCTCAAAAATCATAATTATTTTATGATTTTTTTCCAAGAAAAGTAAGAGTTTTAAGAGATATTTTTTTATGTGGAAAAACACATTTTAATCTACCTTCCGTAATTTTTTGTTGAAAAATATTGCATAGTTTTGTGGAAAATGACCATCAACTAGACACTGTTTTTAAAAAGGCTAATAATCTTGTCTTCAAACGAGGTAACTTGAAAAATATTATAAAAATATTATTACTTTTTTTGGCCAAAAAACGTTCAAAATTAAAAAAATCTCTTCTTTAAAGAAAAGATTTTTATGTACTTAATTATATAGTATTATTGTTCCACAAACATCCCAGAAGCGGCAAGTGAGGGTTGGGGTGGTGTTGCACTCAATAAGCCCACAAAAATATATGATGATCGGGAAGGCCTTCTCGACCTATAGTGGACACCGTTTTTTAAGAACAGTGCACACTGGTCCCAACCTGCGCCAAAAATCAAAAAATTGCTATCAGCAAATCTCTGCGACAATTCAGCAAATTTTCTCTAAACATATTATATTTTAATATTCCAGCACTGTTTTTGTAATTTATAACAGTATTTAACAAAACAATACAGAAGAAGTTGACATTTGCGTATGATCTCTTAAAAAACTTTAAAACATCAGTAAGGGTGTGACTTCTTACAAGGAAAGTAACTCAAAATTGAAAGGATAACATTATTTTTGATATACACTCCAGTCAGTAGAATAGAACACCTAAATTTCTGTTAATGTTAGCTTATTTATCCGGAAGCGAATGAATCTACGTTTTTAATCTTGTAGGGATTTAAAGCCTATGATGTTCCGTATCAAACACTGAAAAAATTATGTTTCTAGCTTTTCGCGAAATGATTTTCTGATCATTTTTCGGATAGTACTATGAATAATAGGCATTTATTTTCGGTCATCAGGATAGAACAGTCATTTTATTTTCGCGAATTGTGGAGATATTAACGCCGAATTTTCTTTCAGTCAATAAAGCAGGGCTTTTTAATCATTTTTCACCAATAAAACCATATAAATAATTCCGCGGACGCCGAAATAACAGCGTAAACGGGTTTAAATTGACAGATAATTGAAATATCTCGGAATATCAATAAGAGTCGCGCAGTTATGTCATATTTCTTCACAATAAGATAGAATATGACACAGACAATAGGGAGGTACCGTAATATGAGGGCTATACCGAAACCCGGACCTAAGACCACAATTTTTGCGCAGAAGGTTTTTGATCATTGGGAACCCTAAATACCAAAGAACAGCCAATTGGGGCCGAAAAATTAGATAACAGCTTCAAAATATATAAAATCGGTAGGTACCGCTACATGGGGGCTATAGGAAAAACTTGACCCATATTGATGATTTTTTGGATAAAGTATTTGTTACTTATTTTTGGCATATACTGAAAAAATCAGATTGATCCGACGATTATAAATATTTTTGTCGCACCTTCCCATACAAGTGGGACCACTGTGCAGTGTTTCGTGGTGGTCATTTGTCACAAAACTGTTTTGTTTTATGAATTGGTTAAGGCTTGGATACATAAGCTGCCTCGCTTGCTTCTGATTAATGAATAAAAAAGAAAAGGGCAACCTAGTTCGCAAATTGGCTCGGCCTTCTTTATTCTTTTATCAGAAGCAAGCAAGGCAAGCAGGCGAGGCAGCTTGTGTACCCAGGCCTTAATTGTTTTCTTTACATAACATTTTATTTTTTTAACTAATGTAGTAATAATTTAAACTGAAATACAAGTTATTGTATTTGCCGATTTTTTGACGATTTGAAATATTATTTTGCCGATTTTTGCTCCCGAAAATTGACGATTTTCGACCAAACTAATCTGGCATCACAGCCGCTCAGTGTGATGTTGGCGACATTTCCTGATTATTTCAGCCATGTAAAATTCCTCTACAAGTGGTGTCTTAGGACACGCCGTTCGTGAGGCGCTTATATATAACACTTCCAAGTCCTTTTTGAGATGTTTGTGGAACAATTATTATTATGGACTTGTCCAAGAAAAATAACTGGACTAACTTGTAAAAATTTCAAAACGATCTTCGAATATTCTTACATCGTAATATTTCTTGACAACATACATGATGCTCGGAGATGGACTATATTGGTCCACCGACACTGGTGCAGTTTAGGAGTTGTTCGAGAATCTTTTCGGAATTTTTACAATAAGTGGTCCCGATTACATGGGAATAATTCTTTTTGTGTACACGTACGTGTTTCGTATTTCCAAAGCAGTCACTGGCATTGGCACATCGCAATATTCTATATTCTATATTCAAAAGTTCAAAATTGTGTTATCATTTTTTTTTCAAATATCCCCAATACCACCGCATGACCTCTTCATTACATTTTGCACCTCTCGATATCTCCTCCACACATAGATCAAGTTCCAAGAGGGGCTATATCGGGAGCCCTCCCCCAAATAGTTAATATTTTGTTAAAATGGTTAGCACGATAACTCTAAAAGGGAGTAACAGATATTATCTAAACCAGAAATCGGCACACAACAACAACTTTTTGAGCAAACACACTTAAATTGTGTAATTGGAGAGAGAAGCTCTCTGCTACTCGCGAGTAAAGGGATGCGGATTGCTGATCTAAAGCACATCTTAATATTTCTTTCGATCTACTTCGTCCGGTACCACACAAAATTTCAATTTTTTCGCAAAAGTGCAGTTAAAAGACATTTCTCGGATCGTTTGTTTGAAGAATGTTGTCCTCGTGACCCCTACAATTTTTTGGGGCAAGTCCAGACTCCCTGAGATACTGGACCGAAAGCTCTAAATATCCTGTCTGTACCAACTATAATGTGCGATCAGCACGATAACTTACGATTTGAGTATCCGATTTTTGTCCAAATATTCCAATAGGGTCCATAACGGACAAAATCTTCGGGTACCTCCCTCAAAAGTTCAACATTTCGGTTAGAGTGCAGTTTAAGGGCTATTCGATCTTTGTGGATCTGTTTAAAGCGGTATTAACGTTTGATGCTTCCTGGCCTAAATGTCCAAAAGCTTTAAGTCCTGCGGTGGCCAGCTAAAATGACTGGTGGACGCGATAACTTTCGAATGATATGGCTCAAAATAAGATCTACTTTCTAAATAGACTATGTCTATTTTTTGGAATATTTTTAAGTAATTTTATTATCCTTTCTTATATTTATGTTCAATATAATGTTTTTTGTGCTATTAGTGATTTATTTTATCATGGCAACTTGGAACCGCACTGAAAACTCGTGAAAGAAAAATAAATGGTTTTGGGGGCATACTCTTTAATAAATATTTTTTCTTCTTAGAATTTTTTCCCGCACTGAGAACCAAAAATACTTTAGTACAGGTAATTCTGCAGAAAACAGATGATTAAATCTTATAAAATATCGAAAAAAAGATGGTAACCCTATGAAGGCTGTGATCAGAAGTGGACCGATATCACATTTCTTTATAAGGTGGTTTTCTGTATTTTGTTAACATATGCCAATAAAAATGTAAATAAATCATGGACCAATACTGACAATTTTTCGCGGGCAGGTTTACTATGCAATATGAACTCCTGGTAACGGATTACATCAAATTCGATTGAACAATTTGTTGGTAATTGTAAAATACTTCAATTCAGGATGATTCGTTGCATGGGAACCACGAGAAAACTTAAACCTCGACTACAATATGTTTGTTAGTATGCTTTTAGGACACTAAAACCCATTGATAAAAATTTCAGTTCGAAGTATTTTTGTCACACCTTCCCATGTAAGTGCCACCACTGTGCATTGGCTGCGAGTATACTCTGTCGGCAATGTCGACTCTTCCTTTTGTCACTTGTCTTCATATTGCTTTAGTTCTTTTTAAATATTTTGAAATTGAATTAATTGCACAAGGCGGGACTCAATCCGAAACCGATGTTTAAATAAATAAATATATGTATATGTATATTCAATTCAAAATTATTTTATGTACAAGTTGTATGGTGGGTTAAAAATTGAATTTTGGATTGTTATGTTATTTGTGGTTCTTTAAATTGATTTTTTGTTCCTGATCACCAAAACTGTTTTTCTGTTCCAACTTTTTCATTAAATTCACAATAAAAATTCCATATTTCGGAATAAAACACTGCACATTTACCATTTTATTTTTGAAATCTATTTCAAAAAATTTGAAATTCGTTGATTTAAAGATTCACATTCACATTCAACGCTTTCCGAATTCGAAGGGAGAGCTACAGTGTAATACCGAAAATAACGCGTTCACAACGAAGACCGATAGATAACTGAGTCTGCGTTAAGGGCAACACAACAACTTCATTCACGCGCACTTTGCCACCAGCCAGCCAACAGCTATTCACCGGACACATTAGAGCTTAGCTTTCAACGTGATAAGGTGACAAATGAGAGTCCAGACAAAACAAAACATAAACATAAGTTAACAACCCAGCAGATGATGGGAGTAAATTTGGCATTAAAAACACAAACGAAAATGGAAAAAGAAACAAACAACAAACTGAGACGAAAAGAGTGAATTGAAAATAATAAATACATCATTGAATAAAAACAACATAAATTATGTGAATTATTACACAAAATTAGATATTTTACAATTTGTTACAAACAATTGAAAGGGGAATGGGGGTGGTGCGGTTGAAAAATATACAAAGTTTATTGCCAATAAAAATGTAAATAAATATTACATGTTGCAGCCTATTTGGGTCTACATTCAATTTGTATCAACTTATTGCCAATTATTTTAATAACCTCAATTTGAATTGATACACTGACACAAATTTAAGTCTCATAATTTTATTGTTTAGTCGGATTTTTTTTCTTTGCTTATTATAAAATAAATGGCTGCTTGTTTTAAAGCCAAGTATCAGCAAATGATCCAAATCGGAGAAAGTTATATTTAAATTAAGACAGATTATAAACGAAATCAAAATAAAAACATAACAAACAGAAGAAACAATTATCAGATAAACAAAAAAAATGTCAACATCTTGTTACCGTATCGTTCGCAACAATCTTTTAACGATATAATTTATGCTTGTCCAATTCACCATCATCTTCTGATGCTGTTGTTTCCTCAATCCTTGTTTTTTTGCGACTAATGAAGTGGTTTTTTGCCATTCCACAATGTTCGATATGTTTCACGCCAAATTCGACATTTCTAAACATGCAAAATCATAACGGAATGTCAGCCCGAAAGCCCTGAGGTAGGATTTTTTTTTGCAAATTTGTAGTTGTTAAAAAATTATTATGCTTTCATCTGATGCTTTGATGTTGATAGAAAGTTGTATTTACCACAAAAGCAAATAGGTATCTATTTACAGATATTTATTTGCATGCAGTGGCTGTCACATGTCAAACATTGAAATTGATTCCAAATGACATATGTGGCATATAACAAAATAATTATGGTATAGAGTCTTATTTGATTTCGTTTTATATTAAAAATATTTTTTTTGTGGAAAATTGAGAGAAATGTGGGTTATTATTCCATATTTCAAAAACAATCGAGCGGACGCTTTAGTTGGAGGGAATCGACCACCTGTTGAAGCAAGTGAGGTAAAATATATGGGACACTTTACCAGAATAGACCAAATTGTAAGGCTTTTCAGCGGAGTATTGAAAGGAATGGAATGTGAACGATGTTAGGAGCGCACTTTTATAATACTATTTACTTGGGTTCTCACGACAATCGGATCTACGTTCCAGTAAGGCCAGAGTTCCACTCGGCCAGGGATTGTTGATTCAGTGAAAGCTTTACAATGGCACGTTAGTGGGTAGTTCTAAATATATGTTCACACAAAACTCCCGTAAGGGACAAGGGAAACTTCTCTCATATCAATGAGTGCAGCCCCCGATTCATATTAGCTCAATGATATGGGACCTACATTTTATCGCCGAGTCTGAATGGCGTGTCTAACGGTACCATTTGTACGAGGGCTGAACGATTACTATCTGGCCTAACAATGAAAACGCGAATATTTACCATCAAAATGGTTTTATCGTTTTCTTAAGTAGTCCCCAGCATGATTTATACGCGTTTTCATGCGCTCAAATCGATTGTTAAATCCTTTTTTCCACTCCGATTTAGACACCCCCAAAACATGGTTTTTGAAAGCTTTTACAGCATCTACGAAAATCCTTTGACCACGCCTTTCTTTCTTGATATGGTGGAATCAAATAAAGTCATTGGATCCCCAATCAGGGCTGTACGGCGGATGACCCATCAAGTCCACGTTTTGTCCGGTCAAACAGGCGCTGCACAGTGCGAAATTTGGGAAGTTTAGTGGAACTTTAAGGGATTTTCAAAGTACATGAAATTAATTAAACTTTTATTGAATTCGTTAGCAAAGTACTCCACTGCAAATGGTCCATACTCAGTTTGGCGATTTACTCCACGAAACGACTAAAAAATGCATTTAAAGTTGCACTTTTGTTTAATAAATTTTTTTTGCAAGAAATGTATTTTTGATCCTTTAAAAAAATGGAGGGGCGCGGACAAATGGTAAGTCAGTATGCCATGATTTATTTTTCTTAATATTTTACAAAACAATTATGATATTTTACACTTTAAAACAATGCAAAAAACCCTTATTGTTTTCGTGAAATTTTAGTCGGAAGGAAGTGATTTTTTGAAGTTTTCAAAATTATTATTTTTTATTTTTCGTGGACATTTCAAAAGTGAGTTTCGTACATTTACGTGTTAAGATATATATAATCTGAAAGATTGGAATCTCCTCTGTTCGAAAAGCTATAAAACTGCTGCGGTATCGTGCGGTCTTTGGAGATATTCAAGATTTTCTAAAAAGACTTCGGGAATTTCATTCAGTTGCATTTTCCAAAAGTGGAAGGTAAACGCGACAATAAACGCCATTGTTGACTGTGTTTTGAAGAAATGGACTCACTAATTGTAACAATGATAATTTCTGTAAAATTAAGAAACCTCTCGCAATTTTTCATAGTTTTGACCTCTAAATGTTGGTGATTTACATATAGTGCAACATTTTTAGATGCTTCGGTGCAAATACCAAAATACGTTAAAAATTGTAATGCAGTGCAGACCTGAACTTGATCTGAAAGACATTATTAACACAATTAATGGTACAGACCTGCTGAATGGACCAATAAACATTATAGATACAAATGAAAACAAAAAATATTGACATTTTACTCCTTAATACATGTGTAGGGTTGTGGGGCTTCACCCAGAAGTGGACCTATGTTGACAGCTTTTGTGTGAGGAGGTTTTTTATTCGTAAACATCTTAAAATTTACATTTGCATCAAAATCGGCTGCAATTTTTGTCTTTAACCTTTAAAATACCCAATATTTTGTACATAAGTTTTCTATCCGCTGAAAACTCAATATACCAATTTGCATCAAAATCGATTGAAAAATGAATGTTAAACGTAAAAACGGCAGCCACCGTTACATGAGCGCTACAGGAAACCGCGGGTTTATGTGGCCCAATTAGAGCCCCACACTGTCCACTAATATAAGAAACATTTGTGCAAAATGTTAGGAATCTACACCTTTTCCTTTAAAAGTTATTAGTAAAGTTCCGCTAAAGTGCTCATATTTTGCACTGTGCGCTAGTTTGAATCGATGTGTGAGAGCTTGCATTGACATGATGCAGAATGATTGTTGTTGTTGGTAACAGTGTTTTATTATTATGTTTGTATGTTCGTTCTCCTGTTCAATCTGGCTCTGGGTCTATCTCAGGTGAGTAGGCTTGGCGGGGCAGTTGAATAGGTGCTTAGAATCGTTCGGGCCCATGCCGCATACTGGGCAGATGTCTTGCACGGTGCGATCGATTCTCGCCCAATAGGAATTTAGGCGACTACAATATACCGAGCGTAATTGAGCCAAAACTACTCTGGTTTGTTGTGGCAGCTGAACCTCTTCAGCTGCGATAGATGGGGGATGTGCTCCGATGACTGCATTCACACAATAACTGTTTATGG
Source organism: Musca autumnalis (assembly GCF_047663935.1). NCBI lineage: Eukaryota > Metazoa > Arthropoda > Insecta > Diptera > Muscidae > Musca > Musca autumnalis. The sequence continues at coordinate 254,796,561 of NW_027411644.1, forward strand.
TCTTAGCAACTGTGTCCGTGTGAATGCTGTTCAAACCTGCCTGATATGCCTGTTGATCTAGAGGTTCTCTCCTATATTGTTGGACCGTCGTCTCTAGAGCATGAATATCCTTCTTGATATGCCTGGGTGTATCGGTGGCCAGCAGATGGTGATTGGGATGGCTCTCACGGTAACACCCGAGCGAGTACAGCAACGATAGAATCTCATTATGTTGTCGTACTGGAAGAATCTTTGCCTCCTCATGTAGATGGTCCACTGTAGATTTGAGGAGGCACCCTGTTGCTGTTCTCAGGGCGGCGTTCTCACAAATTTGAAACTTATCCCACTGCGTGTCACATAATTTCGGGGACCAAACTGGCGCCGCATAGGTTACCACAGACCGACTTATCGCTTTATACGTGGTCAATAAGGTTTCTTTATCTGCACCCCAAGTGCTGCCTGCTAGGGACTTGAGGACATTGTTCCTACATTTCACTTTATCGGAGATAGCTGCGGCATGCGCGGACGACGTGAAAGTGGTGTCGAATGTGACCCCTAGAATTTTGGGTCAGTTTGTGGTCGGAATTCTGCTACCACCGACCCTGATATTCAACTCTCTTCTATACTCCGCCGTCCATGTGGTGAACAGAGTGGCCCTCGATTTAGTGGCGGATATCTGCATATTCCTTGCGTGGAAAAATATGGTAATTTCGGTTAAATAGGAGTTCAGTCTCTCACAGATGTCATCAGGGTAGGTACCTGACGTCAGGATTCAGTCCCACGGTAGCGGGTTCTCTGTACCGGATTGACCCGGGACCACACAACATCAGCGTTCCGGCCAGCGGCTGCCACGTCAGTGTACATGTGTTTGTACATGCAGAATGATTCGTGTTATCTTGTTCTTTTTTCGAATTTCTCAGGAGAATTAATTAGAATTAACCACCGTACATTTCTGAAGCCGTATAGTCGACACACGGACAGTTTTGATGAAGAAACATGCGACCATTTGCTTCGAGTTGCTTCTTACATGAACAACTTTCGTTGGATTTCCTGTTTTGTTATGGGCTCCTAAGCATTGATCCAAGATTCGTCTGTGACGATCTCATAAAGGTCGTTTGAAGCACAACAATCGCTTTTATTAACAATTTCTTTGCCTCTTTTTGAGGGGTTGTCCAATTTTGCTGAACAGGTGTTCATGCAATAGCAAATGTTAGTTGGTGCAAGAAATGCCTAAGGATACCTCTATCTCACGGTATATCGCATGGTGGTCTTGCATTATCCGTTCACGCACGGCTTAATTTTTTCTTGGCATAACGGCCGATTTTGGTAGACCCTCACGATCTTCGTTTTTTGGCTAGTGTCGGCCACGATTGAATTCATTAAACCAGTTTTCATAGTGCTATAGGATGGTTCTTTATCGACATACACAGATTTAATTTGATCGATGCACTCTTGCCGTGATTATTCACGTCGAAAGTTGTGAAAAATGATCTGACTAAAATGTTCACAAGTAAATTCAATTTTTTTTTTAAGTTACTATAAACAACACAACACTAGGTTGTATGTATAACAAACTGCCCTGAGTACATATAGGCTAAAAACTGTTAAACTGTCCGAAAAAAATTCTAATGACGTTTTCAGATCGTTTTCGTGCAGCTCTGGTAGCAAAGTTTTACATGTCTGAAAATATTCAGCATGGGTTTTACATCGTGGAAAATTTGTTATGTTGTCTGGCTATGAAATCAAACACGTGCATTCAGGCGGGTGTGCTTACCACTGTAAAATAATGGCCCCCATTCTTGTCTGCTGCCTACAATATGCAACACATATTCATCTACACAAAGAGAAATTCCATCCATTCTTGACGAGTTTGCGCCAACACCCGAGCTGTATCAACTAGTATATCCCGTAGTCAGTCATCCAGCACTATGACTGGCATTCCGTTCAGTTCCCCATCAAGCAGAAACCATACTTGTGTTCATGGCGGTAGTCCGACTAATTTGTCTTCTAGCTTTTTTCCATCAACAAGCGCCCACGCTGGTGGTCCGACTAGTTATTCCACTAGTAATTCTTTCCTTACATTTCGTCCTACGTTCCATCCAGTAGTACCTCTAATAGTGATCATGCTAGTAGTCCAGTTAGTTATTCTACGAGGGACACTAGAAAACTTTCTGCCCTAAGCAACACACGCAGTGTCGCCAGGCGTCATTTGAAAATGTTTGGAAAGTTTGACATTTTTTAGCCTAAGCGTACTCAGGACAGTTTGACATACCACCATCTGTTGGGTTGTTTACAGTGGCTTGATTGAGACAAGTCCAAAACATGGTTATTGAACGCTTTTACAGCATCTTCTGGCGGCGAAAATGGCTGACGCCGCCTTTTTTCTTTGATGTGCTAGAATCAAATGAAGTCATTGGATCCCCAGTCAGGGTTGTACAGAGGATGACCGGGTCAAACACCTTCACCAAAAATCATTAAAGTTAAAAATGTTGTATAGCGTTACGTAAAGCTATTTTATAGGTATTTTTAATTGTTTTTGTATGCAATATTTACACAAGGTATATTAATTCAATAGAGACTCGGTGCTATTGAACCAACTTTAAGTGGGAAGTTTTTGCGGATTCTAAAACTACAATGTTCATAGATGAGAAAAATCAAAAAAAAAGTTCACATTTTTAGGGTTTTTTAGGTGTCCACGATTTTGCTTGGAACCCGCAAGTCCTTTCGAAATGGGATTAGAGAAAATATTGTAGCTGTGAAGATTCTCTACAAGACTGATTTTTATGATATTTTCGTAGGTTTTTCCATTTCTGAGATATAGAAGTTCAAATTGGCAGAATTCACTGACTGTATCGTCTCCTTATAAAAGTATAAAGAAGTAATTTTGGGATGTTCAAACTTTCGGTGAAATCGGACATTTGAAATTTTGTGTGGGAGGTACCTGAAGGAGTGAACCGATTTAGTCCATATTCGAACCTAATCTATGTCTCGAAGAAATCGATTTGGACCCTCGAGAGTTATTGTACGCACCATTTCAGCGAAACCTTCTGAAGTCTTGTGGGGGAAGTACCCGAAGAAAAATATTGCGAGCAAATCGGTTGATCCGTTCGAGAGTTATCATGCGCTCGATCCAGATAGACGGACAAACTTGAATAAATCGGCTCCAAATTGTTTGAAGCGGATTTCATTAAAACATATGTAAAGTCTGAGACCATTATTTCGATGAGGTACATATTTATCGTTAGCCTAAAGGATGGGGGTACAAGATACTCGTACAATACAAATTACAGGAAATTTAAATACCATATAACCAATGTTTGAGCATTAATTTCGTTTACGGTTGTTGTCATTACATAATTCCACGACCTTTTATTATTTCATAATGAAATGACATGGCATAAAGAAGTAATTCAGATTTTGAGTATGTTTTTCAAATTTGTTTTTTGGTTTGAAGCAAAAGCAAAGGAAATAATATTTCCAAAACTAAAGTTTGGGTGATACTTTGGGAAATACTTAAAAAGGCTGTTAATATCACTGTGTGTAATTTTTGGAGTCATGGTTTATTAACCATATTCTGACACCGCAGCGTGACAGAAGACCAAAAATAAGAAGATACCTTTCCCGGCGTTTTCCCCTATCACTTCAACTTTCGCGGTTATGGGCCCCCAAAGACCTGAGGCCTTGATGTCAAAAGGGATCATTTTGTCAGGCACATATCTTCTAAACCGCTAAGAATTTCGGTTTACTCTCAGAGGAAAAGTTGTAGCCCTCGTCTTAAAGAATAATAATTGTGAACGCATAAAATCCATTCAACCTCACCTTCAAGGTCAAAAGCGTAAAGGTCAAATGTCCCTTTTAATTGTTTCTCCTATATTAGTCTGCAGATATCAAACCGATCAAAATTTAAGCAAACAATTAACTAGAAAAATTTTCCTTAGATCTTAGTAAACAACTTTCTAGAACATAGGAACTCTGTAGAAACGGTTCTCAATGGTTTTTTTTTGGTTCCTGCTCCATAGATACTAAACAGTTCAAAATTCAAGAAAACAATGGACCACAATAATGTAGCAAAGATATCAGCAAACAACTTTCTGGAACATACGAAATGTCTATGACCGGTTCTTAAATGTGAAAATAGCCAACAACTTTTGAAAATATTCGATTTTTATACTTTTTTCTCCGATTCCGGTCAACAGCTACCGAACCGCCCAAAAATTAAGGATACAGTCAACTACAAAAATATACCTAAGATTTCAATAAACAGCTTTCTAGAACATAAAAAGATTCTAGGAACTGTCCTTTTAGAGAAAACACGTAACAATTTGTCAAAGTAGCTAAAAAAATGTTATCGGACGTACGTCCGTGGTGGGCATTGGTACTTTTGTAAAAGAAAAATAAATAATTATCTATATGGCGAAAAACAAAAATCCTTTGCAATTCCATTTGAAAAAAATTAAAATTTTTTTTTTGCGAGCACATCTACAATTTTTGGCATAGAGGTTAAGAAAAAAATTCTGGTTTCAAATCTGTTCGCGTTCACAAAATTGGAGGATGCGCGCAAAAGTTATGGCGGTTTTTATTCTCATATAAAGAAAAAATATTTAAAAATATCTTATTTGTTGTTATGAGAAAATTTATGCATAAATCGTTAACAGCATTCCATATCTATTCGTGAATGTTTAAAAAGTTATTAAATTTATTATTATTTTCGCGGAAAATCAACAAATAATAAAAAATAATAAAAAAAAAGTAAATCCAAATTATCCTTTCCCAGAATCCGTACAAACCCTCAAAAAATAAATTAAATAATATATGCGGAATCTAGACAATGCGTAGAAAAATATGATACCAAATTTATGGAGATTGGGTACATAAATTGCATATTATAGCAACAACAAAAGAGAAAAACTTATTGTTGGAAAATATTGTTGCAAATATTTTTTTGGTTTGATTCTAAAAATTCGAAAAAAATATTTGGGAGTTATCCAACTATTTTGCTAAAATCCCATAGAATAATGAATGTATACTGTTAAAACTTCATCAAAAAATATGGTTGTAGCAGGTTTTGGTGTGATTATTTTAAAATAGTTTCGTTGTCCAATATTCCAAATAAAACACCAAGATTTCTACATAAACGTTATAATATTAATTTATTGATAAAATATCTTACATGGTTTTGACAATAATTCCATATGCCTCAAACATGAATACAAGGGACTGCCATCGCTTTCACCAAGTATTCGATGTCGTTAGCTTTGGAAGAATAAGCCAACCGGCCACACTATCGTGTTTCCAAGAAGACTTAGTTCTTACCGTATGGATTGTCTATAAGAGAATCAAGGTTCTTCGTATGAAACCTTAAAGTTGGTAAAAGTCGCGCAATGTGCATACGATTTTGATGCGCATCCGGTTTCATCAGCGCCTATCAAAAATACGTCAAAATATAACAATTTTAATTAGATTCTTCAAGAACCGCGGATGTGCCTCCATATTCAATTTTTTGTGAAAGACCCATATTACTCGCGTATCTCTTTTCTTTTATGACACGCGTTTTCGCAAATATTATAATCGCAAGTAAAGGATTCCATTTATGTAAAAAATTTTAAAGAAAATCGCGGTTTAGTACGCGGATTTGTCAAAATACATTTTTGCTGATTTTCCGATTTCAAGGTATCTATATCAGCGGTTTTAGTAGATGGACTCTATCGCGGAAGGCTTCATTAGAACCGTCGCGTAAAAAAACTAAATTCACGCGGGTTTCAAAGGAAATGGAATGACAGTTGTAAATTTTACACGCAAAAAATAGGTTTTGTAAGAAAATTCACGCATCAAATTTTGGCCTTTCGACTCCAATTACTAGGATGCTGTAAGGAGCACACTCATGATATATGCATCAAACGACGTAAAATCACGAGTTCTATAATCGTGTTAAGAGTTTGGAATATTATCTTCTTGCGCGTCCGGATTATTAAAAAAATTCAAAAAACCCCGAAATTCCGGCTTCAAAACGTCAGCATCAATTTTAGGTGGATGCAGTGGATATATCGAAAAATCATACACTACAATCTTGTTGCCCATGGAGTATTCTGTGATTCTTTCTTTGGGGATATGTCTATAAAATGTAAGGTTAAACCAAAAATCGTATGGGAACATAAAAAAAACTTGTTGGCTTCAACCCATTTTTACTCATTTTTCTACATTGATGCCAACACAGCTTCCACGAAAATTAATTTTAATGGTCGACATTATGGGATCCCTCCTAAAACACTTCATTTTAATGAATTGTAGTCATACTTTATAGAATATATTAACAGTTCGCGAATTCTGATAGGGTGAAACTCGGATTCATCGATTGCAAAACATTTTTGTTATTCGCCATATATATATAAGAGTAAAGTGATGACTGACAGATCTACAACGCCCAGACGAAACGGCTGAAGCTAGAATCCCCAAATTTTGTGTGAGGATTAGTCTTGGGGCGAAGGTTCTCGATAAGGCTGGGTTTTTGGAAATTCGTTCTAGAAGGGTACGAAAAGTACTAAAATGTACTAAAAATGGTACCATTTTTGTGGGGGGCCGACTAAGAATCAACGCCCAGACGAAACGGCTGAAGCTAGAATTCCCAACTTTTGGGTGAGGATTAGTCTTGGGGCGAAGGTGCTCGATAAGGCTGGGTTTTTGAAAATTCGTCCTACAAGGGTGCGAAAAGCACTAAAATGTACTAAAATGGTCAAATTTGTGTGGGGGCCGACTAAGAATCAACGCCCAGACGAAACGGCTGAAGCTAGAATTCCCAAATTTTGGGTGAGGATTAGTCTTGGGGCGAAGGTGCTCGATAAGGCTGGGTTTTTGGAAATTCGTCCTACAAGGGTGTGAAAAGCACTAAAATGTACTAAAAATTTTCAAATTTGTGTGGCTGACCGCCTAATAATCAACGCCCAGACGAAACGGCTGAAGCTAGAATTCCCAAATTTTGGGTGAGGATTAGTCTTGGGGCGAAGGTGCTCGATAAGGCTGGGTTTTTGGAAATTTGTCCTACAAGGGTGCGAAAAGCACTAAAATGTACTAAAATGGTCAAATTTGTGTGGGGGCCGACTAAGAATCAACGCCCAGACGAAACGGCTGAAGCTAGAATTCCCAAATTTTGGGTGAGGATTATTCTTGGGGCGAAGGTGCTCGATAAGGCTGGGTTTTTGGAAATTCGTCCTACAAGGGTGTGAAAAGCACTAAAATGTACTAAAAATTTTCAAATTTGTGTGGCTGACCGCCTAATAATCAACGCCCAGACGAAACGGCTGAAGCTGGAAACCTGAAATTTTGTGTGAGGGTTAGTTTTGGGGCGAAGGTGCTCGATAAGGCTGGGTTTTTTGAAATTCGTCCTGCAAGGGTGCGAAAAGCACTAAAATGTACTAAAAATGGTAACATTTGTGTGGCTGACTGATTAATAATCAACGCTCAGACGAAACGGCTGAAGCTAGAATCTTGAAAATTTAGGTGAGGGTTAGACTTGTGGCGATGGTGCCCGATAAGGCTGGGTTTTTGGAAATTTGTCCTAGAAGGGTACGAAAAGTACTAAAATGTACTAACAATGGTGCTTTTTGTATGGCTGACTGATTAATAATCAACGCTCAGGCGAAACGGCTGAAGCTAGAATCTTGAAATTTTGTGTGAGGGTTAATCTTGGGGCGAAGGTGCTCGATAAGGCTGGGTTTTTGGAAATTCTTTCTAGAAGGATGCGAAAAGCACTAAAATGTACTAAAAATTGTCTCATTTGTGTGGCTGACCGCCTTATAATCAATGCCCAGACGAAACGGATGAAGCTAGAATTTAGAGTGTAGGTTGGTGTTGGTATGTAGGCGTGAGATAAGGCTCGTTTTTGGAAATTCGAACTGGAAGGGTACGAAAAGTACTAAATGGTACTAAATATGGTACCCTTTGTATTAGGCAAACGGGAAAAGCTATAATTCTGAAATTTGGGATGAGGGTCACTAGTGGAGAGTTAGAAAGATGTACCAAAGGGTTTTTGGAATTTCGACCTAGAAGTGTACGAAAAGTACTAAAAGTAATAAAATTTAGTACCAGTTGTATATTTTGAACGGCTATAGCTAGAATCTTGAAATTTGGTATGGCAATGAAGCTGGAATAATATAATTAGTGTGTGAAAAGTACAAAATTGCAATCAATTGGGCTAAGGAATAGGTATATTATCTATTTGACAGGTTCATTTTTAGAAGTGGTCGTACAATAAATGTACTAGGAGTATTAAGTAATACTAAATATTGAAGCACTGGTATTGGGTGAATCGATAATTGAAATTTGTTGTGAGGATCACTGTTGAGATTGCATCAGAATGTTTATTAAAATCCACCTTTAAATGTATGAAAGGTTTCCACATGTAATACTATTGACATTGGGTGAACAAGTAGAGCTAAAACTGTAACAAGCTAATGAGCTAATAGGCCGTTTACATATAACCGGGTTAACCCAGTGGGTCTGGGTTTCAAATGTCATTTCCATTGTGTATACTTCAAATAAATCCTCATAAAGAAGGTTAACCCTGCAAAAAACTATAATCTAAACGCCGTATAAGGTTCTGTATTCTAAAAATTGTACAGAATAATGTTCTATTGTTTCTATGTTAAAACGAATTCGGTTTCTTAATAATTGTTTCACAAACATCCCAGACGGGACAAGGGAGACTTCTCTCATATCAATGAGTGCACCCCGATTCATATTAGATCAGTGATATGGGACGTACTGAGTATCGCCGAGTCCGAACGGCGTGCCTTACGACACCATTTGTAGAGAAGTTTTACATGACTGAAATACTCAGTAAATGTCGCCAACATTACTGAGGGGTATTTTGCAACCGTCGAAAATTTGATGTTGCCTGACCGGGGAATCGATCGGTTTTCTACATTTTGATATCACAAATTCCAAAATTCGGTCTGAAATTTAAAATGTAGGTCGCTGTTGAAGTGTAGAGGTCTTTTTTTTGAGATTCGAACAAAACATGCACGAACAGTACTTGAAAGAAATTAAATATCAATTTAAATAGCTATAAGTACATAAAAATGTTCAGTATTCACCATATTAAATGTTTATTTGAATATTATTTCTTTTCCGCATACGAAGTAGCGGGCATTTTGCTAGTTCCATATAAGTTCTGAATATTTCATGGTGGAGGGTATACAAAGTTCGACCCGGCTGAACCTAAGATTTTGTTACTTGTTGATGATTACTTATTCCCTGTTTATTAGGCGGAAATTTCATAAAATTACGACTTTTACACTGACACTTTTATTTTAACTTTAGCCTTGAAGATTCAAGAGAATATTCTCTATTCGCATATACGTTAATTTGTTTTTTAATTATTGTTTTTTAGTTTATGATATGACTTTATGACTTAAACGCCTCTTTTTTAGGAACTCAATACGACATTTAATTTTTTATGTCTTGAGTGTGTACTTAGTTAATTTCATTCTTTTATTTATTTTCAAAATAGCCATCGTAAAGTATATTTGTATATGCAAAATATGATCGTAAAATATTCGAATGTTTTGTTTAATTAAATAAAAAAGTTCTTATACAGCTGGAGAAAAATGACAACTCGAACTAAAAGATCAGCCTAAATTCGTTAGGTTTGCAAAGTTTGGCATTTCGGATCAATTAGTCTTGTCTTCTCATGAATCTTTAAATAACTCAATTTATTGTGGAGTGGACCCTGCACCAAATACATATTTGAGCAATGTGACAAAATGAATTCAAACACCATTGAAATCGAAAGTGATCGCAATGAAGTTTTTTTTCAAATCCCAATAACCATTCAATAATCAATCACTGAACACTTGTCGGACGTGATGTGTGTAACTAATCGAATTGAATGAATTGTTTTTGTTTCTTGTTTTTCTTTTGGCAAACTCCTTACTATACATGACAGAAAATCATTATTCGGATGATTATAGATTGATTCATTCAAATAAGTTGTTCTTGCAGTTCTTAAAACATAACCACACACGCCTCCCATTGGATCATAACGTCATTGTGATTAATTATGTGAGAGTAACATTAGTGTATTTTATATTAAAAACAAGAATATTATAGTAAACCCGAGTAAGGTATGGCGATGATAGACGATCTATTCATATAGTAACTGTTGTGATTGTCATTAAGATGACGAAGTCCATGTTTTCATCATGAATGTGATACTGTGATGGTGTCATCTGATCTGTAGGATCTGTATAGTTCATTCACCCCTAATGAGAATTATAAAATGAGTTATATGAATTAGTAGCCCATGAATTGTGGATGACGTACATAGGTAAAAGTAGCGAGCTGACATGTGTCGCGCGTTCACCCATAAAAACTTTAAAAAATTGGGTTGTACTAGTAACCAAAGAAAATAAAGAAAAAGAAAACCAAACCCCTCTCAAGTTGACGACCCGCGCTAACGTTTTAAGGACCATGATCTACGAATCTGCACCCGGAATGTTCGTACTCTTTGTAGAAAAGGATCAGTTTACGCACTGTACATGAAAAGTACAAGGTCGATATTACTGTCATACAGGAAATACAATGGATTGGGAAAAGCGTCACAACAACACCTAAAGGAGACGCACTGCATTATAGCTGCTATACCATAAAGCATAAGTTTGATTGCGGATTTGTTGTTTCTCGGAGGCAAAAACATCTGGTCTCCAGCTTTATCCCAGTGAATGAAATATAATTCGTATAAAGTCTAAATTTGCATCTAGCTCAGTTTTATTTGCGCTACTAAAAACAACGCCGAACAGACCAAAGATATATTTTACGAGCGCTTAGTTGCATTCCAGGCGTTTTTATGTCAAACTTAGAGAATATCTTTGGTCAAACAGTCGGGAAATTCATTCTCCACAGTGAAACATGTGACAGTGGTATGAGCCTGACAGACTTCGCAGTGACAAAAAAACATGGTAGATAGCAGTATCATATTTACGCATCTCGACATTCATAAGGGCGCCAGGTACCCTTCTGTAAACCAAAAAAAAAAATGTAAAAAGATGTTAAGTTCGGCCGGCCGAAATTTTTATACACTCCACCATAAAACATACTTAACTAAAATAGAATAATTAGTTTCCTTTCCTGTCCACAGTTTTAGGTCTAACAATTTTTCGAATACGGCCACAGGGAGGTACCGTTATATGGGACCTATACCAAAACATGAACCTATGTTGACGATTTTTGATGGAAAAGTTTTACGTCTACAGAGAACCTTAAATGTCAAATTGCAGCTAGTTCGGTATGAAATTGTAGCTAAAATCCTCAAAATACCGAAAATCGGCAGGTACCGTTATATGGGGGCTATACCAAAACATAGACCTATGCTGGCGATTTTTTGTAAAGAACTTTCATGGCCATTGATAACCTCAAATGTCAAATTACAGCTAGTTCGGTTAGAAATTGTAGCTAAAATCTTCAAAATACCGAAAATCTGAAGGTACCGTTATATGTGGGCTATACCAAAACATTGACCTATATCCATAATTTTGGGAATCTATGTTTTTTGTCACGAGGAACCCTAAATGTCAAATTATAGCTAATTCGGTCTCAAAATGTGGCTAAAAGCGTAAAAATACCTTAAATCGGGAGGTACCCTTATATGGGGCCATAGCAAAACGTGGCCCGATGTTGACGATTTTTTGTGAATAACTTGAATGGCCACTGGGAACCTCAAATGTCAAATTACAGGTAGTTCGGGTAAAAATTTAAGCTAAAATCCTCATACATTTTGGAATAAGTTTTTTGGTCACTAGGAACCCTAAATATCAAATTATGTGCAATTCGGTCTGAAAATGTGACTAAAAACGTAAAAATACCTGAAGTCAAGCGTTACCGTTATATGGGGCAGGTCACCGAACATAACCTGCCTGCAAACAAAAGACGCATCTTCCCAAAATATTAGCATCCTATCTCTATTTTTGTGGATGCTAGAGTGATTACAACCGACGGACGGACGGACATGCATAGATCGACTCAGAATTTTACCCTTATCAAGAATATGTATACTTTATAGTGTCGCAAATGATTATTTCAATGCGTTACAAATGGAAAAACAAACTTAATATACCCTCCCTTCTCTATGTTCCAGTATATTCCACTCAAGTGGCCCAAATGTTATCGCAAAATCCATACCTGGACACCAGAGACCTCCACCAATTAACCCATGGCATGACCAGGAGTGTAGTGCTGGTACCGAAGAGAAAAATTTAGATGTACAGGAACCAGAATGAAGTCCGATAATTCTACCAAAAAGTGAGACATCAAACTGATGTCTTTGATACAGGCACATCCTCCTGTTGAGACCAGCAAAGTAATTTGGTAAGAGATACAGATAGTGTGCTTAAGATATGGAAAGAGCAAACTGTTGGTATCCAATACTGGCGAAAAGGACGAAGATACAGATCCAATTCCAGAAGATGGTGTTGACTGTCACCGCCCGATCAAGATGATGTAAAGACATCGGCTAAATAATAATAAGGCATTAGGATCAGATGGTTTACCAGGCGAGCTGTTCAAAACGGGAGCGACGCGTTGATAAGGTGTATGCATCAGCTAGTTGGCATCATCTGCCAGGAAGAACGAGTATCCGACGATTGGTATATCAACATCCTATGTGTCGTCGGTAGGAAGTAGATAAGACTGTATGTTGCCTGTTGCCTGCAAGATAGTATCAGGGATATTATGCGAACGACTAAAGCCTATGGTGAACGAAATAATTGGCCATACCAATGCGGATTTAGATCTGGCAAGTCCACCATTGACCCTGTTGAAAACCCTGGATAAGACCCAAGATATGCATATCTACATTTACCATATTTTTGTCGATTATAGAGCAGCCTTCGACGGCCTCCTACATTCAAAGTTATTCCAAGCGATGTCTGAATTTGGTATAAGCGCATTTGGCTTTGTAAGATGACTTTAACTGATACCCGGTTAAAATAGGAATGAACCTCTCCGAACAGTACACTACCAAAAGAGGTTCCAGACAAGGAGACAGTAAAATAAGTAACTGATACCTTTAATAAGGTTGAAGAAGAATCTGCTAAAGTGGGTTTGGCTGTAAACGGGGAAAGACAGAATTGATGTCATCGACGCGCAATGCGTCCTTGGAAATCGAATCAACTGGAGTTTTTATTTTTGAGGTAGACTTTGTCTACCTCGGCGCCGCCATAATCACAACAAACAATATCAGTTGTGATGGTGAATATCGATATCGTATGAACCACGAACTGTATCCGAACCCGACAAAAAACGTCCGCATTAATTTACCTAGAACGGTATATTTGCGCCACCGAGTTTCTTTTTTCCATAGGCAGGTCATGTTTGAAGATGGATTATATCGGCCCACGTTTTGATATAGCCCCAATATAACGGTATCTCCCGATTTTAGGTATTTTGCGGATTTAAGCTTCATTTTTATACCCATAATTTCACATTTGAGGTCCCCAGTGGTCACAAAATATCTCCGTCAGAGATATACCCTCAGCCTCGGACCTAAAGAAAATAACACACAATACTTTTGACTTCTATATAATATTATGTACAACGTTTGGACCAAACCGGTTTCTCCCTTCGAGGGTTATCTTACGTACTACCCAGTTAAGTTGGTGCAGGCAGGCTTTATTTTGGAGCGTTTGGGCCATTATCTCAAGAAGTAAGGACTTGCCCCTTAAAAAATATGTACCGTCGCAGTGGGTGAAGCGAATACCAGTTTGTTACAACGGCGTACAGAAAAAAGGCCCCATGAAATAACATCCCAAACGGAAATGAAAATGGACCCCAATTTTTGGGGTGTTTTCTCAATTTGAAAAATGGCCCCAACACAAAAAGGCCCCAAACTAGGAAATTTGGCCCCAAAAAAAATATTACATTTATGCCCAAAAATGCATTTGGGCCAAAATGCATTTTTGAAATTGAGGTGCATTTGGCAAATGCAATATCACCCCAAACACCGAAAATACAATTAGGCCCCAAACTATCCATTTACGCCCCAAAAACATTTATTCACTTAAATTTGGCGTGTAAATGAAGCCCTCAATTTGTGGTGTATTTTCAAAAAAGATTTTTAAGGATATTCATTCAATAGTTTGTAATATGTAACTAATTGATGGTTAAACTTTTTTATAATTTTAATATATTGAAATTTCTACTCTCCATTTTTTCTAATTCTATTTAAATATTTTAACAATTTAAGGAAGTACAAAGTTCTTGTAAACATGGCGAAAGTATTTCTGAAAAAAAATCGCGCGATTTTCTACAAAAATATTTTTACAGTTTTAGAAAATACAAAGTTTTTCTAAACAATTGCAAATACTTTTATCAAAACCGAAAAGCGCCGCAGCACAGTGCAAAATATGAGCACTTTAGCGGAACTTTACTAATAACTTTTAAAGGAAAATGTTTAGATTCCTAAAATTTTGCACAAATGTTTCTTATATTAGTGGACAGTGTGTGGCTCAAATTGGGCCACATAGACCCGCGGTTTCCTGTAGCGCTCATGTAACGGTGACTGCCGTTTTTACGTTTTACATTCATTTTTCAATCGATTTTGATGCAAATTGGTATATTGAGTTTTCAGCGGATAGAAAACTTATGTACAAAATATTTTCAATATAGGTTCGCGTTTTGGAAAAGCCCCCACATGCCGGGTTCCCTCATATTGGGCATTTTAAAGGTTAAAGACAAAAACTGCAGCCGATTTTGATGATGTAAATTTTAAGATGTTAGCGAATAAAAAAACCTCCTCACACAAAAGCTGTCAACATAGGTCCACTTCTGGGTGAAGCCCCACAACCCTACACATCTATTAAGGAGTAAAATGTCAATAAGTTTTTGTTTTCATTTGTATCTATAATGTTTATTGGTCCATTCAGCAGGTCTGTACCAGGGATGGAAAATTAAAAATTTAAAAAAGTACTAAAATGGTACTTTTTTATTGAAAAGGTACTTTTTAATAATTTTTTAAAGGAAAAAATAAAAACATTTTGTTCAGTTAAAAAAACTACAACAAAGGCGTATATCTATGAAATCTGAAGAATGTTGTAAAATGGTCTATATTTTTATACCATATAATTTACATTGTCATTCCGTTTGTAACACATTGAAATATTTGTTGGAGACCCTACAAAGTATATAACCAGGTCCGTCCGTCTGTTAAATTCAAGATACAGCTCCCAATATTTAATATGGAGCTTTTTTATGTGGTACAGAAGCTTCAATTACTCCTAGGAAGTTTGAAAATGCGCTCTATGGGTTCACGTTTTGATATAGCTCCCATATAACGGTACCTCCTGATTATCGGTATTTTGAAGGTTTGGGCCACATTATCATACTAAAATTGTTGAAATTTGGAATTAAGTCTTCGTTGGGGCTACAAAACTATATCCAGAAATTTGTCAATATGGGTCCACGTTCTGATAGAACGGTATTTTAACAGTTTTAGCCTCATTATCCCATCGAAATTACTGAAATTAGATGCTTTGTATTCGATATGCGTATAAAACATTCCTATGGAGAATGTAGGTATAAATGCACGTTTTAAATAGCCTAGAACTGACAAACTATCGATAGTTCGACTATCGTTTTGATCGTTGTCGTAAAATTTTTTGGTGGCCGATGTAAACTTTATTTTTCGTCAGTAATCAAAACAATAGTCAGACTATCGATAGTTTGCCAACTAATACAGCCCCCAGAAAAGAGGTATTGCAGGTTCTCATATTGGAATGTACTTCGATACCACTCAATGTGAAGTCTTTTAAATAATTAGTCTACCGTAGTGACTGTAACTTGATATTACGGACTCTCAAAGGGGAGAAGAGCTCTACGAAGAAAATGATCAATATCGGTTCATATTTTGGTATATTCTCAACATGAACGTACATACATCCAAATTTTTTAAATTACTAGCAATTTTAATCTTGAATTTTGCATTTTTAGTTCCACATGTGTAAATTTTTTCTAGACTAGAGTATGTGAAATGGTACTGAATTGGCAGCGGGGGTACTTCGGTACTTTTTGTGGTGAAATGGTACTGAAAAAAGTACTATTGTACTGAATTTTCCATCCCTTGTCTGTACCATTAATTTTGTTAATAATGTCTTTCAGGTCAAGTTCAGGTCTGCACTGCATTACAAGTTTTAACGTATTTTGGTATTTGCACCGCAACATCTAAAAGTGTTGCACTATCATTTAGAGGTCAAAACTATGAAAAATTGCGAGAGGTTTCTTAATTTTACAGAAATTATCATTGTTAGAATTAGTGAGTCAATTTCTTCAAAACACTGTCAACAATGGCGTTCATTGTCGCGTTTACCTTCCACTTTTGGAAAATGCAACTGAATGAAATTCCCGAAGTCTTTTTAGAAAATCTTGAATATCACAAAAGACCGCGCGATACCGCAGCAGTTTTATAGCTTTGCAAACAGAGGAGAACCCAATCTTTCAGATTATATATATCTTAACTCGTGAATGTACGGAAATCACTTTTGAAATGTCCACGGAAAATAAAAAAAATTAATTTTGAAAACTTCAAAAAATCACTTCTTTCCGACTAAAATTTCACGAAAACAATAAGGGTTTTTTGCATTTTTTGAAAGTGTAAAATATCATAATTGTTTTGTAAAATATTAAGACAAATAAATCATGGCATACTGACTTACCACTTGTCCGCGCCACTCCATTTTTTAATGAATCCAAAATAAATTTCTTACAAAAAAAAAAAAAAAATATTAAACAAAAGTGCAACTTTAAGTGCATTTTTTAGTCGTTTCTTGGAGTAAATCGGCAAACTGAGTATGGACCATTTGCAGTGGAGTACAAAGCTAACGAATTCAATAAAAGTTTCATTAATTTCATGTACTTTGAAAATCCCTTAAAGTTCCACTAAACTTCCCAAATTTCGCACTGTGCGCAGGCGAAAATATTTTTGTAAAAAATCGCGCGATTTTTTTCAAAAATATTTTTACAATTTTAGAAAATACAGAATTTTTCTAACAAATTGCAAATACTTGTATAAAACCGAAAAGCGCTGCAAGCGAAATATTTTTGAAAAAATTTCGCGATTTTTTACAAAAATATTTTTAAAGTTCTAGAAAATACAAAGTTTTTCTAAACAATTGCAAATCGCGCGATTTCTTACAAAAATATTTTCACTATTTTAGAAAATACAAAGTTTTTCTAACAAATTGCAAATACTTTTATAAAAACGAAAAGCGCCGCAACCAAAATATTTTTGTAAAAAATCGCGAGATTTTTTCAAAAATATTTTCCCTATTTTTAGAAAATACAAAGTTTTTCTAACAATTGCAAATACTTACTTACTTAGCTGGCCCATTACAGAACATTTGTTCTATAGGCCGAACTAAGAAAAGATCTCCAATTCTCTCTATTTGTTGCTTCGCTTTCTGGAATACCGCGCCTTTTCATCTCATCATCCACTTGTTTGCGCCATCTATTCCTTGGCCTGCCAATTGTGCGTGCACCGCCAAGCGGTCCGTGTTTATACACCTTTTTAGCGGGGTCATCATCGCTCATTCTTATTATATGGCCTAGCCAACGCAATCGCTGCATCTCGATACGTTTAACAATATTGATGTCGTTGTACAGCAGGTACAGCTCGTGGTTCATGCGACGTCGATATTCACCGTCAACGCAGATTGGTCCGTAGATCTTTCGAAGAATTTTTCTCTCAAACACACCATGCACTGCCATGTCTGCTTGCGCAAGTACCCAGGCTTCGGAGCCATACATCAGCACGGGTAGTATCAGTGTTTTGTAGAGCGTTATTTTTGTTTGACGAGATGTGGCTTTGTTTTTAAAGTAAGTAGCATCTGTTTGCCAATACAATTCTTCTTTTTATTTCACAACTGATGTCGTTTGTTGTGTTTACGGAGGTGCCGAGGTAGACGAAGTCTTTTACTACCTCAATATTATAGGAACCAACTTCCACAGTCGGTCCGAGCTCAATGGACGCATTGCGCGTCGACACCATCAACTTGGTCTTTTCACCGTTTACCGCCAGACCCACTTTAGCAGATTCTCCTTCGACCTTCATAAAGGTATCAGTTACTTCTTTTACTGATCGGCCTATGATGTCTATATCATCAGCATAAGCAAGTAACATGAGACTATTGGTGTAGATTGTGCCACTTCTTTTGGCGTTTGCCTCTCGTATAACCTTTTCCAGCAGGATGTTAAAGAGATCACACGAAAGGCTGTCTCCTTGTCTGAAACCTCTTTTGGTACCAAACTCTTCGGAGAGGTTCTTTCCTATTTTAACTGAGGACCTCGTGTCAGTTAAAGTCATTTTGCAAAGCCGGATGAGCTTTGCGGGGATACCAAATTCAGACATGGCTTGGAATACCTGTGAACGCAGCGGGCTGTCGAAGGCTGCTTTATAATCGACAAAAAGGTGGTAGGTGTCGATCTGCATCTCTTGGGTCTTCTCCAGGATTTGCCGCAGGGTAAATATCTGGTCAATGGTGGACTTGCCAGGTCTAAAGCCGCATTGGTATGGTCCAATTATCTCGTTGACCATTGGCTTTAGTCGTTCGCACAATATCCCAGACACGATCTTGTATGCAATAGGGAGTAGGCTTATGCCCCTATAGTTAGAGCATACAGTCTTATCTCCCTTCTTGTGGACGGGGTACAGGATACTCAGGTTCCAATCGTCGGGTACTCGTTCTTCCTGCCAGATGGTGCTAACTAGCTGATGAATACACCTTATCAGCGTGTCGCCTCCGGTTTTGAACAGCTCGGCTGGTAAGCCATCGGCTCCTGCTGCCTTATTATTCTTCAGCCGATTTATTGCTGTCTTTACCTCATCTTGGCTGGGCGGTATACATTCAATACCATCTTCTGGGATTGGGACTGTGGTATCTTCGTCGTCCTCGCTGCTATTGGATACCAACAGTTTTGAAAAATGTTCTTTCCATATCCTGAGTACACTATCTGTATCAGTTACCAAATTACCTTGCTGGTCTCTACAGGAGGATGTGCCTGTACCAAAGCCATCAGTTTGGTGCTTGACTCTTTGGTAGAATTTTCGGACTTCATTCTGGCTCCTGTACATCTCGAGTTTTTCACACTCCCGCTTTTCCATCTCTCTCTTTTTCCTGCGGAAAAGACGTTTCTCCTCTCTCCTTTTCTCCCTGTATCTCTCTCGTGCGCTACGCGTTGCTACGGATTGTAAAGTAGCCCTATATGCCGCATTTTTCTCTTCGGTGGCAGCACGACACTCCTGATCATACCATGGATTCCTTGGTGGAGGCCTCTGGTATCCAAGTATGGATTTTGCGGCTGTTTGCATGGAGTGGGCAATGCTTTGCCATTGCGCTGATATGTTATCGGGATGAGGAGTGCTTTGATTAAGCAATTGGGCTAGTTGAGTGGAATATGCTGTGGCTATCTGTTGTGATTGCAGCTTACCGATGTCTAACTTTCGTGTTGTGTCTGTTCGTACTTTGTTTGCTATGTTTAAGCGGGTGCGTACCTTTGCTGCAACAAGGTAGTGGTCCGAATCAATGTTTGCTCCTCGGAACGATCGTACATCCAACAAGCTCGATGAATGTCTTCCATCTATCACAACATGATCAATTTGATTTCTTGTTCTCTGATCTGGAGACAGCCAGGTGCCCTTATGAATATCGAGATGATTAAATCTGGTACTGCTAACTACCATGTTTTTTGTAGCTGCAAAGTCTATCAGCCTCATACCATTGTTAGATGTTTCACTGTGGAGGCTGAATTTCCCGACTGTTGGGCCAAAGATATTCTCCTTTCCAATTTTGGCATTAAAATCGCCTAGAATGATTTTAATGTCATGGGCAGGGCAACGGTCATATCGACGCCTCCAAACAATAGTATGCTAAGTCGACTTAGCATGTTTTCAAGTTCTTTACATTTTTATATTTAACGTCCTTTAACTTAAATTCTGTCAAATGTTGGTAATAATTGGGCAATCCGAACAGAAGTTATAAACAAATATTTACTTAGCATAGTACTGAAGGTCAAAGAAATTTCCAAACTTTTTGAGCTTGTCCTGCAAAACTCACTGTTTAGAATTAGCAAACTATTATTTGGAGGTGTCGAACGTCCTTTAATTTAAATTCTGTCAAATTTTGGTAATGATCGGTCAATCCGAACAGAAGTTATAAACAAATATTGACTTAGCATAGTACTGAAGTTCAAAAAAATTTCCACACTTTGAGAGCTTCTAGTGCAAAACTCACTTTTTAGATTTAGCATACTATTATTTGGAGGTGTCGATATGTTTCTTCTAAGCGCTCGTAAAATATATCTTTGGTCTGTTCGTCCTTTTCTTCAGTGGGAGCATGAGCGCAAATAAAGCTGATGTTGAAGAATTTAGCTTTTATTCGAATTGCAGCAAGTCTTTCATTCACTGGGGTGAAGCTGGATACCAGATGTTTTAGTCTGCGACTAACTACAAATCCGCAACCAAACTCATGCTTTACGTCATGGCAGCTATAATACAGTGCGTCACCTTTAGGTGTTGTTGTGACGCCTTTCCCAATCCATCGTATTTCCTGTATGGCAGTAATATCGGCCTTGTTCTTTTCAAGTACGTCTGCCAATGCGAAACTGTAGCTAAAATCCTCAAAATAGCGAAAATCGGGAGGTACCGTTATATGGTGGCTATACCAAAACATGGACCCATGTTGACAAAACTTTTGGCCACTAGGAACCTCGGTATTTTAAGGACTTTACCAAATTTTTTTATCGAACTATTTGTTATTGAACAATGTAGGTTCCCGGAGGTCACAAAACGTCTCCACTAAAAATTACCAACCTAGGTCCATGTTTTGGTATAGCCCCATTTAACGGTACCTCCCGATTTTCGGTAGTTTGTGATTTTTTGCTGAATTTTCGGAAACCGAACTACTTGTAATTTAACAATTGAAGTTCCCAGAGCTCATGAAACTTCTCCACCTAAAATTGCCATTGTACATGTTTTGGTATAGCCACCATATGACGGTACCTTCCGATTTTAAGTATTTTGAGGAGTTTAGCTACAGTTGTTGACCGAACTATCTGTAATTCGACATTTGAAGTTCCCAGGGTACGCAAAACTTCTCGACTAAAAAATTTCAAAATAAGTCCACAGTTTGATATGGCCCCCATACAACGAAGCCGATTGAAGACAATTTTTTGATACATTTTCTGACGATATTTAGGCATTTGGATATGCGTGGGCACAAACATCTCCACCTAAAATTGTGTACAGGAAATAAAACTAGCTGCTATTTTATGATGGAGGGTATAAAAAGTTCGGCCCAGCCGTACTTGATGCTTTTTTACTTGTTAGAACTAGGACAGTGAACTATGAACTAGATTGGCAAACTCTATTCCAGTGTCATGCCTATGACTCTGGGGTCGTAAATATTAAATAGCTTGACAAAGATAAATCAAAAAATTGCAAACAAAAACGCAAAAACAACATAAATGACAAATTCAATAATAAAGTAAATAACACCAAAATAAATATTATATCTCAACAAAAAGGTCAACAAAAACAAAACAAATAGAATGATAAGAAACGATTTTAATTATATGGCAAATAAATGGATATAAACAATTTAAATTGTTGACTAGATTGAGTATCAGTGGCAGCAAAAAAAAAAAAAAAAAAGACAGCTGCAAAATTCCCTCCTCTTAACAAAACAAAGTTTACATATGACTAATTTATGTTTAAACAAAATTCGAGAGGCATGGCTTTACCGGCTGCACATGCGCACTGTTTTTTGTTTTTCACATTAAAATCCAAGTTTAAATTAAATCAGCAATTGCAAGTGAAGTGCCACCACCAAACTGTAGGTGATTACACACATAACGATCTTTTTTTACGTCAAATTAAAGTCTACAGCTACTCAGAGTCTTTTTTCGTGTTGTGGTTGTTGTTATCGTTGGTTTTGTTGTTTTTGTTATTTTTGCTCAAGGCCAAAAGCTAATGTTTTCAAAGTGATAGAAATTTTGATCAACATCATCAGATTGTTGGTTGGTTGGTTGGTTGGTATCATTTTATGCAGATCGTTTAATAGCTGAAAAGCATTACCCTTCCGGCGCCGTTTTTTTTTTTAATATTAAAGTCTTGTCTTGTTTTTCTTGTTGTTTTTCTAAATGTAATTGATAATTTTGGCCACGAGTCGTAATGTGAAATTCTCACCTCTTTCACTTCGCCTAACCTGACGACTGATTGTCAGTCAGTCATCGAGTTGGGGCTTTGCATAATTTATGAACCAAATTGTCAACGAAAGTACATTAACGACGCCTCAGCAATGTTTACTTTCGCTGTTGGCTTTTTGTTTATGGATACGTCCAGTAAAGAATTTGAAAATATTTGAAGAAAATAAACGTATTCAGATTTCAAATCACACCATAAGTACTAAAAAGATAATTACCAATTATTACTCTTTTTAGTGCGACTTTGTTGAAAAAGGCAGGTAACGGGTTAAGGGATAAAAAAGGTATTTTTGTAAATTTTTTCTTATGCAATATTAGATAAGATGAAGATACTTAAATTTGAGACGACCGTATTATTATAAACATTTATGTATCAAAACTTATATGCTTATATTATTTCCAAAAATAATATTTGAAAAAAAAAACAAGTAAAAAAGTGTCAGTCGCTTTGCCGACCGATATATACCCTCAGCCAATGTGAAGTGAAATTTTCACCTACGGACAGATCGAATGTATTTAAGGTCTCTTCAGAATTTTGTAACCTTTTTTGGACATTTGAACTTGCCGACAAAAATGTGGTTTAGAAGTTAAACTAAATTTTGACAAAATATTTGGTGATCCAAAGTTTGGACCAAATTGGTTGGCCCATTCAAGTGTTATCGTCCTAGCATTTTAGTGACATTTTTAAATATTGGGGAGAAGTACCGGACCGGTATTGCCCCATGAAACTAAGTTTGGATATAATATGACGAAGACCAAATGTTGGACTAAACCGGTTGAACAGTTCGAGAGTTATCGTGCTCTCCGACCGCCACATATGGTGACATAGAGGGTTTTTACAGCTTTCGGGCTGTTTTCCCAAGAAATATGGACTTGCCCCTGAAACAACTTTTACCGTCGTAATGAAGGTAGCGAATGCAAATCGCTTCAACCAAAATCAAAATGATTCGAGAGCAGGTCTTAAAGTGAACTTATCCGAAATGTTGTGTGAGAGGTACTAGAAGGAGTAGACAAACATAGTCCATATTCGAATCTGATCTATATCTGGTAGATATATTAGGATGTGCAAAGTATGGATTACATCGGTCACTCCCTTCAAGAGTTATCGTGCGCACAATTTTTCCGAATATTTTTGAACTTTTGTGGGGTAGGTACCTGGAGGAGTGGACCGATATGGCTTATCTTCGAATTTAAACTATGTTTGGACAAAATTCTACGAAGGCCAAATTTTGGCCGGAATCGGCATTTCCGTTCGAAAATTATCTTGCGCTTCCACCCATAAAAATTGTGTCATATGGTTTTTTTTTCAACTTTCAGGCTATTTTTTCAGGAAGTATGGACTTGCCCCTTAGGAAACTTGTACCTTCGTATAGGGGACAGTGAATACAAGATGTTACAACAAAAACCAAAGCGATTCGAGAGCAGGTCCTAAACTGAACTTTTCCGAAATTTTGTGTGGGAGGTACTCGAAGGAATAAACCGATTGAGTTCATATTGGAACCTCATTTAAGTCTGGTAGAAATTTCATAATGTGCAAAGGATGGACCAAATCGGTTACTCCCTTCAAGAGTTATCGTACGCACAAATTTTCCGAACATTTTCGAACTTTTGTGGGGGAGGTACCGGAAGGAGTGGACCGATATAATCCATCTTTGAACTTGAACTAAGTTTTGACAAAATATTACGAAAGCCAAATTTTGGACCGAATCGGCAGATCCTTTCGAGAGTTATCTTGCGCTCCAACCACTACACACGGTGTCATAGGGTTTTTTGTAACTTTCAGGCTATTTTCTCAGGAAGTATGGACTTGCCCCTAATGAAACTTACAGCGTCGTATAGAGGACAGCGAATACAACTTGCGTAAACAATAATCAAAGCGATTCGAGACCAGGTCCTAAACTGAACTTTTCCGAAATTTTGTGTGGGAGGTTCCCGAAGGAATGGACCGATTGAGTCCATATTGGAACCTCATCTAAGTTTGGTAGAAATTACACGATGTGTAAAGTATGGACCAAATCGGTTATTCCTTACAAGAGTTATCGTGCGCACAAGTTTTGCGACAATTTTTGAACATTTGTGGGGGAGGTACCTGAAGGAGTGGACCTATGTGGTCCATCTTCGAACTTAAATCGAATCTGAACAAAATATTTCGATACCCAAAGTTTCAACCGAATCGATTGATCCGTTCGAGAGTTATCGTGCGCACCAGCCAGCCAGACAGACAGACAGACAGACGGACAGACAGACAGACGGACGGACATTGCTAGATCTACTCAAAATTGTCTGAAACGGATATCGTACAAACATACTTGGGGTCTAAAACCATTATTTCGATGAGGCACATTTTTGGTCGTATCAAAGTGTAAATACCCTCTTTAGCCTAAAGGCTGAGGGTATAAAAAAACTTTAACGGTGTTCATATTATAACATTTTGAACAAAAAC
Organism: Musca autumnalis; assembly: GCF_047663935.1. Taxonomy (NCBI): domain Eukaryota; kingdom Metazoa; phylum Arthropoda; class Insecta; order Diptera; family Muscidae; genus Musca; species Musca autumnalis. The sequence goes on from NW_027411644.1 coordinate 254,821,222, forward strand.
GTGGCACACCCTCCCCATGTTATCATATACCATTTTTGATTGGCTTAAAAAGTATGTAAGCACTACTGTCGTACAAATCTCCTATCTATAGGACTACAAAAACTATGGTCAACAAAATAATCTGCCAGCACCAATGTAATTGTTATACCCTCAGTATTTATGCCACCGCACGATGGGGCCGATGACATGTTTTTGAGGCAAAAAATCACAGGGGCAAGCTAGACCTTCAAAATTTCGTGCAGATGTTTATAATCGGCCTAGAAGCTAATCTGCCAAATTTGGTTGATATCGGTTCATATATAGATATAGCTCTCATATATATGTTCGCCCGATTTCGAGTAATTGATGGACCAAACACGAAAATTCTGTCCAATTATGATGATATTTGGAATATCTGGCGGAATTCGGACTGGAAATAAGTTTGCCAAGTTATTTTGAAATGGGTTCTGATTTGGATATAGCTCCCTTATATATTTTCGCCCGATTTAAGGTATTTCGTTCAACAAAAACGCAATTTCTGTCCCATTTCGAAAAAATTTTAAACGTGTGACAGGATTTGGTCTAGAAATATGTTTGCTAAGTTATATTGAAATCGGTTCAGATTTGGATATAGCTCCCATATATATTTTCACCCGAGTTTAGGTATTTGGTGCAACAAACACGCAAATTCTGTCCAATTTCGATGAAATTTAAAATGTGTGTCGAAATTACGTCTAGAAAAAAAGTATGCCAAATTATATCGAAATCGGTTCAGATTTGGATATAGCTCCCATATATATTTTCACCCGATTTTAGGTATTTCGTGCAGCAATCACGCTATATATGTCCAATTGTGATGAAATTTAAAGTGTGTGACGGAATTTGGTCTAGAAAACATTATTGATACATCATATTGAAATCGGTTCAGATTTGGATATATCGTTCATAAATTTTCTCTGTCGAAGATAATTGTTTTCTCAATTTAGTTGGTTGATACCGACCTTCCTTGAGAACATAGTTTAAATATTTTTCTTTTGACAAATTGGCCGAAACAGAGGCGGCATGAATCATCATATTGTTGCCGTGTTCATAGCAGACTTCCGAAGCAAGTTTTCTTCCTTCACTATAATCCACATTAGGGCACCCTCTCTTCTTTTTATCATTACCTTGTTCTAGCATAAGCTTTCAAATTGTAATACACGACTTTTTGACCTCCAATTTTTTATCCATTTTTGGTTAAGGCGTGCACAAATATTATAAATTTGCTTTTTAACTTCGGTAATGAAGTTGTCTTTGACACCTCGATTAAATTTTCAGAAATCCATTCTATAAGGTGTTTAGGTTTTCGCTGATTTTCCAACCAAAAATTAAAAATATCCAAATTTTTAAGTTTTACGAAATCTGGAAGTTGATAATTTTTTTATTCGCAAGTATACGCAAAAATTCTTTTCAAAATCTGGTAGCTGACATTGTCACCTTTCACCAGATACATATTTTTACGAGAAAGCACCCTTAAGCCGAAAGTTCTACTCCAAAGAACACATGGACGATACCACAGACTACATCAAAAACCATCACTTACTGACACAACAAATTATTGACCACATCTAATATTACATTTACACTTTTAATAATAATCTTAATTTACATACCATTTCCCGTATTTTCCATTTTTAAAAAATAGATAATATCAACAGATCAGGTTTTGGCGCCAAAATACTTAAATTGTTTAATTACGACTGAATGTCAGAAATAAACGGAATCACAATTATGTCATCTTTGACAGCTTGGCATGTCGCCGTGAGTCGTTGCCAGATTGTAATTTTTTGGTTTTGGAGGTTTGAAAGTGTTAAGAATATAATTCCGTTATTATTTGATTTCAATCGCTGACTTGAAAAAATGACTTTTTGCCTCAAAAACCTGCCATTGGCCCCATCGTGCAACGAGGATATATGAAGAAAAGACAAAATTTTTTAGTTTTCCATAAAAAAAAATTAAAATTTTTTTTTTAAGCTACATGAAAGATTTTTGGTACATAGATTGGGGAAAAAATGCCATTCTTAAATCTGTTCGTGATACTTATTTTGGTTGTTGCGCGCAAAAGTTATGGCGGTTTCAATTCTGATAAAAAGAAAAAAATCTTTAAAAGACTCTAATCATTATATTGAAGAACTCTCTTAATTAGGGGCTCCCTACATACTATATGTTTACTGAGGTCCCATAACTTTAGTGAAAAAGTTGTGCATTTTCGCGGAAATTAGGAAAGAATTCCAAACAATTGGTAGTTTGCAACTTGTTTTAATTAAATTCAACCTGCTTATGCCTCTAAAAAATATATAAAAAATATGTACGTAATCTATACATCGCGAAGATTCAAATGAAACCAAAACTATACAAATCCGTTTAGTGGTTATCATATTATAGCGAAAACAAAAAAATATATTGAGGAAATTTATAAAATTTTTGTAAGAGAAAATATTTATTAAAATTTATTTTGTGAGTTAGTTGAACAAAATGTAAGAAAAATAGGTCGGAGTTTTTCTTCTATTTTAGTTAAATTTCACGCAATAAATCACATTTTTTATTCTAATCACTTCTCGAATACACGCTAACATCTAGCAGAAGATATGGATATCTTTCAAATAAATGTTTGGATCTTTTAAATGGGGTATAATCTTGAAATAAAATTGTATCGGGTAATGTTCATTTTGAAATGCGTATAAATCGCGAAATCCTCAAAATCACTTGATGCGCATGCGGTTTACCAATACAGCGAATTCTTCTCTTTTAATTTGTACACATTTGCCAGGATTTACTTTGGCCGCTAAGATGTAGCATTGTCTGCAGTTTAGTGTGCAACAAACTGTATAACGCTTATAATTTGCACAAAGTGCATACACTTTTTATGCGCATCCGATTTCACTATCATCCATGAAAAAATACATCGATCTAAACCTATTTCGATAAAATCCATCAAGAACCGTGGATGTAGCATCACACACTATTTTTGGGATAAATCGGATAAAGCTCCCATGGCACTAATTTTTTTAAACCACTGTTTTCGCAAAAACTCGAGTGATGTGTCAGTTTCTTCATTGAAAAGGAAACGATCCACAGAAAACGCGATTTAATCCGCGATATTCTGAAAAACATTTTTCGCAAATTTTTCAATTTTTGCAGTAGCCATTTCCGCCGTTCTAGTAGATGGATTTTTATGATCTGTGATTCATATGATCCGGATCGTCGAAAAACTAAAATATCGCGGGGTACCAGCACACTCAAAACGATATTGTAAATACTGTACCCAAAAAATAGGTTTTTTAGAAAAAATATCACACTAAATTTTGGCCTTTGGCAGTAGATTACTCTGCTGCTGTGTGGGCTACATACTCAATATACATATCAGATTATGCGAAATCGCGAGTTCTTTAATCCTATAATTGGTTTTTCGAAATATCCGAATGCGCGTTCCAGTTACATAAAAAATACAAAAAACACCTGAAATCCGGCTTCAAAATGTCAGCATCCATAAAAGGTGGATGCAGTGGAAAATTTGGAAAGTGATACATTAGAAGTGTTATCTTCATTTTGTATTCTCCTACTTTTACTTTGGACAGATGTCCGTCATTTGAATGGTTTAATCAGAAATAGATTAGCAATGTAAAAAACCTGTTTAGCTTCAACGTGTTTTTACCTATGTTTTTTCCTTTACGCGGTCGTAACTACCACGTAAATTAATTTTTTTTGCTAAATTTTTGAGCTTTGTACAAAAACATCTAAAATAATCCAGCAATAGTCATAGTTACTGGTAAACTACAATAGTTCGCGTATTATAATAGTGCAAACCTTGGCTTCATGGAAACTAAAAAATTTTGACTTTTCCTCATATACACTTTCATACGGGCAAAATGTGCCTCATCGAAATATTGGTTTTAGACCCCAAGTATGTTTGGACGAAATCCGTTTCAGACAATTTGGAGTCGATTTAGCAATGTCCGTCCGTCTGTCTGTCTGGATGTAGCGCACGATAACTCTCGAACGAATCAACCGATTCAGTCTAAAATATGGATTTCGTAATATTGTGTTCAAACTTAGTTTAAGTTCGAATATGGGTTATATCGGTCCACTCCCCCACGAAAGTTCGAAAATCTTCGAAAAATTTGTGCGCACGATAACTTTTGAAGGAATAACCAGATTTGGTCTATGCGTTGCATATCGTGAAATTTCTACCAGACTTAGATGAGATTCCAATATGGACTCAATCGGTCCACTCTTTCGAGTACCTCCCACACAAAATTTCGGAAAAGTTGAGATTAGGGCCTGCTCTCGAATTGCTTTAATTTTTGTAGTAGCAACTTGTATTTACGCAACCTATATGACGTACAAGTTTCATCTGGAGGAAATCCATACTTCCTGAGGAAGTAGCCTGAATGGTCCAAAAAAACCCCTATGACACCGTGTGTAGTGGTTGGAGCGCAAGATAACTCTCGAACGGATCCGCCTATTCGGTCCAAAATTTGGTCTTCGTAATATTTTGTCCAAACTTAGTTTAAGTTCGAAGATGAGGTTTGAATGTGGACTATATTTGTCCACTCCTTCTGGTGCCTCCCACACAAAATTTCGGATAAGTTCACTTTAAAACCTGCTCACGAATCACTTTGATTTTTGTTGAAGCAACTTCAATTCGCTGCCCCAAATACGACGGTTGAATTTTTTTCAGGGGCAAGTCAATACCTCTTGAGAAAACAACCCGAAAGGTGCTAAAAATCCCTATTGCTGGAGAGCACGATAACTCTCGAACTGATCAAGCGATTTGGTCCAAAATTTGGCCTTCGTCGTATTTTGTCCAAACTTAGTTTCAGTTCGCCCCACAACTTCCGGTACTTTCCCCAATATCTTAAAAATATCATTAAAATGGTATGCACGGTATCACATGAATGAGGCAACCAATCTGGTTCAAATTTGGATCTCCTAATGTTTTGTCAAAATTTAGTTTTACTTCTAAAATGACCCATATCGGTCCTCTCCTTAGGGTACCTTCCCACACATCTATCAAAAAGATATGACCTTTTTCCTTTAATTACGTACACTTTTGAACTTTAATCCTAATCCACATTTTTGTCGGCAAGTTCAAATGTTCAAAAAGGGCCACAAAATTCTGGAATGATCCTAAATACATTCGATTTGTCCATATATGAAAGTTTAAATACACATAGGCTGAGGGCATTTCTCTGTCGGCAAAGCCAAATGATAATTTTTTACTCGTTTTCATATGTCGTTTTCATGTGTATAAATTATGAATTATGAAGGGCCTACTAGGGCTGGTACCATTAATTATATCATAAAGACTACTATCGGAAAATACTTAGCCCTAAAAGCTTCATTTTAAGTAATTAAACAAATCGAATTATTAACGAACAGACCGAACACGAAAGTTTACTTACTTACTTACTAAGCTGGCCCATTACAGAACATTTGTTCCGTTAGTCAGACTAAGAAAAGATCTCCAATTCTCTCTGTTTGTTGCTTCGCTTTCTGGAAAACCGCACCTTTTCATCTCTTAATCCACTTGTTTGCTCCATCTAATCTTATGCCTGCCAATTCTGCGTGCACCGCCATGTGGGAGGTATTTATACGCCTTTTTTGTGGGTTCATCATTTCTCATTCTTATAATATGGCCTAGCCAACACAATCGTTGCATCTCGATGCGTTTATCTATACTGATGTAGTTGTATAGCAGATACAGCTCGTATGATCGACGTCGATATTCACCGTCAACGCAGATGGATATCGTGCCACTCCTTTTGAACTTCGCATCTCATATAACCTTTTCCCGCAGAATGTTTAATAAGTCACACGAGAGGCCGTCTCCTTGTATGAAACTTCTTTTGGTACTAAACTCTTCGGAGAGGTTCTTTCCTATTTTAACTGAGGACCGAGTATCAGTTAACGTCATTCTACAAAGCCGAATGAGCTTTGCAGGGATACCAAATTCAGACATGGCTTGGAATACCTTTGAATGCAGGGGGCTGTCGAAGGCTGCTTTGTAATCGACAAAAAGGTGGTAGGCTTCCATCTGCATCTCTTGCAGAAGGGTAAATATCTGGTCAATGGTGGATTTGCCAGGACTAAAGCCGCATTGGTATGTTCCAATTATTTCATTGACCATAGGCTTTAGTCCTTCGCATAATATCCCTGACAATAGCTTGTAGGCAATAGGGAGAAGACTTATGCCCCTATAGTTAGAGCATACAATCTTATCTCCTTTTTGTGGACAGGGCACAGGATGCACAGGTTCAAATCGTCTGGTACTCGTTCTTCCTGCCAGATGGTGCTAACTAGCTGATGAATACACCTTATCAGCGTGTCGCCTCCGGTTTTGAACAGCTCGACTGGTAAGCCATCGGCTCCTGCTGCTTTATTATTCTTCAGCCGATTTATTGCTGTCTTTACCTCATCTTGGCTGTGCGGTATACATTCAATACCATCTTCAGGGATTAGATCTGTGGTATCTTCACCGTATTTGCTACTATCGGATACCAACAGTTTGGAAAAATGTTCCTTCCATATCCTGAACACACTATCTGTATTAGTTACCAAATTACCTTGCTGATCTCTACAGGAGGATGTGCCTACTCCAAAACCATCAATTTGATGTTTCACTCTTTGGTAGAACTTTCGGACTTCATTATGGTTTCTGTACATCTTGATTTTTCACACTCCCGCCTTTCCATTTCTCTCTTTTTCATCCGGAAAAGACCTTTCTCTTCTCTCCTTTTCTCGCGATACCTCTCTCGTCCGCTACACGTTGCTACTGATTGTAGAGTCGCCCCATATGCCGCATTTTTATCTTCGTTAGCAGCACGACACTTCTGGTCATACTATGGATTCCTTGGGGGAGGTCTCTGGTATCCAAGTATGGATTTTCCGGCTATTTGCATGAAGTGGGCAATATTTTGCAATTGTGCTGATATGTTATCGGGACGAAGAGCGCTTTCATTAAGCAATTGGTCTAGTTTAGTGGAATATGATGTGGCTATATGTTGTGTTTCCAGCCTATCGTCCAACTTCCGTGTTGTATCTGTTCGTGCTTTATTTGCAACGTTTAGACGGGTACATACCTTTGCAGCAAAAAGGTAGTGGTCCGAATCTATGGTTGCTCCTCGGAACGATCGTATATCCAACACGCTCGATGAATGTCTTCCATCTATCACAACATGATCAATTTGATTACTTGTTCTTTGATCTGGAACAGCCAGGTGCCCTTATGAATATCGAGATGCTTAAATCTCACGGTGCGCCTTAACTAGATTTAAATGAAAGCTGCTTACACCTGGGAAGTTTTTATGGATTCTGAAACTACATTGTTCATAGATGAGAAAAATAAAAAAACAAAAAAAATCGCCCTAGGGATTTTCAAATAAGTCGCGGTCAAGTTCGCATTTTTAGGGCATTTTTAGGTTTTCACGGTTTTGCTTGGAAACCGTCGTATCGTAATGGGACTAAAGAAAATGTTGTAGCAGTGAGAATTCTCTACAAGATTGGCCTTTATGACTTTATCCCATGATTTACCATTTTTGAGATATTGAAGTTCAAATTGGGACAATGGACTGACTGTATCGTCTCCTTATAAAACAATGCCATGACTGCAATTTCCCAACTTAAACTTATATATCTAAAAAATGTACAGTCTAAGAAAAAATCACACAATCAGTCTTGTAGAGAATTTTCACAGCTATAAAATTTTCTCAGGTCCCATATCGATAAGACTTGCCGTATTCATGCGAAACCCTAGCAAAAAAACCTAAAAATATAACCTGATCTTCTTTATCTCAAAAATGGTACAACCTGGGAACAAGTCATTTACGTCAATCTTATAGAGAATTTCCACTGCTACAACATTTTCTTTAGCTCCATTTCGATAGGACTTGCGGTTTCCAAGCAAAATCGCGAAAACCTATAATAAACCTAACAATGTGAACTTTGACGGCGACTTATTTAATAATCCCTACATCGATTCTTTCTTGTTTTTGGATTTTTCTCATTCAACAACATTGATGTTTCAGAATCCCCAAAAACATTCCAGATGTAAGCTGTTTTCATTTAAAATTAGTTAAGGCGCTCCGTGCATGACTTTGTTTTATAAGGAGGCGATACAGTCAGTCCATTGTCCCAATTTGAACTTCATTATCTCAAAATAGTGAAAATCTAAAAAAGCCCCAAAAATGTGAACTTTGACGATTTATTTGAAAATCCCTCCGGCGATTTTTTTTGTTTTTTTTTTATTTTTCTCATCTATGAACATTGTAGTTTCAGAATCCGCAAAAACTTCCCCGGTGAAAGCAAGCACCTTTCATTTAAATTTAGTTAAGGCGCACCGTGATCTGGTACTGCTAAGTACCATGCTTTTTGCAGCTGCAAAGTCTATCAGCCCATAGCGTTGTCTGATGCTTCACTGTGGAGACGGAATATCCCGACTGCTGGGCCAAAGATATTCTCCTTTCCAATTTTGGCATTAAAATCGCCTAGAATAATTTTAATGTCATGGGCAGGGCAACGGTCATAAGTTTCTTCTAAGCGCTCGTAAAATATATCTTTGGTCTGTTCGTCCTTGTCTTCCGTGGAAGCATGAGCGCAAATAAAGCTGATGTTGAAGAATTTTGCTTTTAATCGGATTGTGGCGAGTCTTTCTTTCACTGGGGTGAAGCTGGCTTTTTGACTGAAAACCTGTCCAAATTACCTATAGTGCCACTTCCAAGATAAACTATGTCGGGACATGGGTCATTCCTTCATACAACTCTCGCATTAAAGTTTTCAGCAGATGTCAGGAACATACGGTGTTTTCTGGGAGGACCTCGCCCCGCTCTTCCGAAATGAAAAATCATACCCTTTATGAAAATTTTGTATCCAAAAAGTTCACCCAAATAAAATGTTCTTTGGTACTCACAAACGGAAATGGCAAGGCTCCAAGAGAGTAAACAAATGAAAGTCGATATTAAAACTCGTGATATTTAAAATTGGGAATGTAACGCAACAGATAAAGATGAGTTGGAATCTATTTATATTTCGTCGAAATTTGACAAACGTTCTGCATCGGTGCATCTACATAAGTGAAGTATTTCTATATTAATGCATCAAAGTCCAACTAGATGACATTTGTGGTGCTGCCAGCGTAATAAGAAATTCCAAAATATTGAAAAAAAAAACATTTATTACTATCTCCTTGAGTTAACTATTTACTTCTCAAATATTGTAAATATTCTTACATTCGCTTTGGCAATGCGTAACATGACCTCAATGTCGGCTGCTTATTGTTCTAAAAGAAAGGTTCTATGTTTGCTCAAAGTTAATCTGCAATAATTGTCATCATGATACAGATTTGACCTGAAACTGTTTATTCCCATTTATATATGTATATAATTTATACAAATAAATCACATTTGAAATAACACTTGATGCCCACAACTGTAAACAGATTGTATTCTTTAAACGAATGTCAATCTACAGATCTGCAGTTTACACAAATCCATGGACATATTAAATGGCCTTAATATGACTTACAAATGATGATTGATCCTTATGAGGAGCAATAATGACATACATATGTATGTATGTGTTTATGTTCAATTTACATAATTTTATTATTCTCATTTAAACGTGATTGGAATTTCTCTAAAATATGCGTGGCATTTAAAATTATTTTCATTTGTGACAACTGACAGTCCCTTTCAATGGCAAATTCAATTGTGTGTCAATACGAATATTTAAAGCATATATTTAGTTTGAATATTGAAATATTGCATACTTTTTGGGATTAAATGAAATATTGTTTTTAGCATCGGCATGTTTGGCCCCCACCATCAACAATAACAGTCAGCCAACTAACAATCCAGCCAACCAGCTAGACATAGTTATAAACTAAGCCATTGAACTGGAAAAATGTGCAATAAATAATTTACTATGTTAGTTGTTCAACACACATATACATACTTACAAATATAAATATATGTGTGTGTTTTTATAATCTGTTAACATGGTGTCCTGTGTTGAATATGCTTGGGGAAAAAGTAATTTATTTTCATACCGTGGGTTGTCTAAGACAAAATATTGTCACAATCATTCACACGTGTGTATGTATCAGAAGCGTTATCCACACTCAAACCACGTACTGGTTTGAATCACCTTTATTGTATACTTTGCTTTATTCAATTTAAAGACACCTGTAGTTCTTCTTTTATTCCCACTGTAAATTTCGCATGCAGAGAATCCTTTTGTGGGATTGTCTACTGGCCCGGCATGGTACCCAACACAAAGTTTTGAAGAATGTGTTGCACAAAATGAATGATTAACGACTTCCTCCCGGTCTACACCCATCTAATGTTGGCGAACATTAGTTTAGTCTCTGGCACTACATCATTGTTTAGGTTTTATTTTATTTGGAAATATTTTTTTAGTGATGGAGAACCGGTTGGATGTTATATTTTTGCCACAGGAATTTTTCATATTGAGTTTATGAACTAAGGACAACAATAAATAGGCTGAAAACTAATAAGGTGGCAGTAGCCGATGACTTACCATTCGAGCTGCTTAAGAGTAAGGGCTACAAGCCGATAACATGTATGATGCAGTTAGTTAACATAATTTTGAGGAACGCGTATCCAATGATTGAACACGAGCATTCCATGTCTCGTCCACAAGAAAAGGCGTTAACAGTGTAAATCCTCGGGTATTATCCGGGGTATTATCACAGCTGCAGCCGCTCGCTACATACCAGCTAATCGAATACAAGAAATTAGAAGAATTTCACAGCAGAGGCGATGGGAATAGCAAATGAGTGTGATGACCTCGTCGTACGAATCCAGAAAACCCAAGAGCTAGGGAACCTAATCTTGAAGTCAATTGGATACTAGGCGAACAGAAGATATTATTTAGAGCGTATAATGCCAGGACAGAATGAGGTAAACACAGCAAGAAACTGACTGAAAAATGGGAAAACCGTCGGAGTGTAGACGACTCGCTGATAACATGTATGCATCAGCTAGTTAGCACCATCAGGACGAACACGTAGCAGATGATTGGAACCTGAGCATCCCATACCCTGTCCACAATTGAACGACTGTAGCCTATGGTCAATGAAATAATAACATGTATGTATCACCATATCAAAGTACCTTTAGACCTGGCTAATCCACCAGTGTTCCATCCATCAAATCCTCGGTTGTTACCTGATGGCCTATGATGCTATTCGTCTATGACTAAATAAATGAATATTGCATTCGCATGCAACATACCTGTTAATCGTATACCAAATTAGACCAAATTTCCCACCAGAACGTAAGCAATCTTGCACTCAGAAGGTTTGCGGATAAATCCCGACCATAACATCAACAGAACATGGGATGAAGTGCGAGTGTTCATTTATCCGGTAGTTTATAGAGAATCCCTAGTGTGACAGGGCCGTATAAGAATCCTCTCAGGTACTACCACAATTTACGATGAGCGATGTTGCAGATGTCATTAGAAACGCAAAACCAGGCCAAGATCCTACAGGTCGATTTTCCTATTCCTTGGATGAGATGTTTTTTTTTTAGTTGGATTCCGAAAAATTCGGCATAGATTTCGAAAAAAGCAAAGCACAACAACATCATTAAACACCATATTCACACATATCTATCGAAGACTGAGCTGGAACAGGACATGTGACCAAACATTCATAGTGGCTCTTGACCTATCGAAAGTATTTTATAATCACGCAGAGAAAAAAATATGTTTGATCCAACAATATTCCAAGAGCAAAATATATATTTGGTTACATATTCCTGGATTCCTTTTGTAGTATTGTCAATCCAACAATCGTTATTGTTACAGTGGACTATATTATGTGTCCTAAATATAAATATGTATTGTCACTTGGCCACTATAACGTTTTGGACCAAACATGTAATTACGATAGTTTTGGTCAGAGGTAACAATATGTGTTGTTGAAAGTTACAATACTTTTTGTCAAAATGGACAATAAATATTGGTTGAACTTACAATAGTTTTGGTCAAAATGTACAATAAATATTGAACTTACAGTAGTTTTGGTCAGAAGCAACAATATTTATTTTTGCAATTGACAATTGTTTTGGTCAGAAGTAACAATATTTATTTTTGCAATGCGAAATGGTTGGAATAAACATTGTATTCCTACCTTTTTAATGTGTAACATTTAAAAAAAAATATAAAAAGTTTCATTGTGTTATTTATGTCATAAATAATTTTTAAAAAGTTAGAATAACACTGATTTAAAACGTGTAAGATAATTTTCATTTCCACTGACGCTAATTTTATTCAGTTAAACACTGAGTCGTCTCTTGATGTGCAAATAAAGCATGTTGTGATTCCAAGTCTTTTGCAGAATTTGAAGCTAAATAAGAAAAAGAAAATGTGTTAGAAATATCGCTTAGTAAAAGTACAAAAATAATATACATACTTACTAATTAATTTTATGTCCAAAACAAAATCGGTTGAAGAAATGTATTGTTGTACCAAATTAGTGAATATAATTGGTTTTAGAGATAATTCTTAATAAAAATTTCCACTCCAGCTGTCGGCGATTAGTTTTATCACTTCTTAACTAAATTTAAAAAGCCAGCAAACAATCATTATCCCTATAAATTAAAAAAATAGTATCATGAAGTTAGTTACAAACAGACACACAAAAGGAAACACAAAACTACGCAATAAAGTACAAGTGTCAGCAGTAATCGTTTCTTTGTTTTTTATTGAGCATGCATTGCAAATATTATAAAAAATCATTAAAAAACACAAATTAAAAAAAAAAAAAACTATTTCTATTTTCTCTTTGTACCTATAATAAGTTTCAACTAGCTTTTTTGTTTTTGGCTCTCCACAAAAACGCCATATAACAAGTTACATACGTTCGTAGAAGAAGATATTCAAACAACAATGCAAAATAGTATTGGTCAAAATGGACAATAAATATTGTTAGAATTCATAAGATTTTTTGTCAGAAGTAACAATATTTATAGTTAGAATTTATGATAGTTTTGGCTTTTTTTTATCAACTTTCTTTGACTGTCAAAAAAAAAAACTAATTAGGGACAAAGAATGCACAAACACAAATAACTTCACCGGCTGCCACACATACACTAAAGAGAGCAAAACAAGAATGCAGCTACTAGAAACAAGTTAACGGGAGAGAGTATAGTCAAAAATATGTATTTTCGAACTAATAATAGAAATTTTCAAGCCAAAATTGTGTATCTACTGAAAAAGGAACAATAACAATTCATATTTAAAACTACAACAAAAGCTAATTATTGAAATGACAATATTTTTTGTAAAAATTCTAGATTATGATAGTTCCTGCCATAGGTATTGATAATCATTTTTACTATATTGTGGAATTTCGAAAGTTATTTTTGTTTTTTGGAGCAAAAGATGGTATTTTTGGATTGCAATTAAAATACTTGAACAAAACAAATAAATTGTTGGAAAAAAATTATGTTTTTGTTCCAACCAAAGCGAAGAATATTTTTTCTCTGCGTGATGTCAACAATGGTAAATGATATGTGTAATAGCTCTTCCATCTGAGGAATATGAAAAAATCCTCTGCTAAATGTACTTCCATACCGTTCAACAATTGGGCGCCTTATATGAGGCACCCACCGAACGTATTGCTTGAGGGTGTTCTGATTCCGACCACATACTACCACAAAATGTTGGTTGCAGCGTTTGATATCATGTTGAAGTCGTCCACCGAAGCCACTGTTATTTGCAATAATATTAGAAGTAGAAACAAAGTCCTCATGTCGCTGACTGGGTTACTAACAAAGAATTCTTATTGACCTCTTAAAGTGGTATGGTCTCTGTGGTATGCAAAACTGTCAGAATGCTGATCTGAGTTCTGCAACAGGGAGGCGAAGACTGCTGCATCACCACAACCAGATGTTGTCGACCAAATGCCAATTTATTATCGCCATAAGCATTCCTACCACAATCTTGTGTGGAGGTTTCCCCCAACCAGGCACGTCGGAAGAGATCTTCATGATCTTTAGAGATGTCTTAATCGAGCTTATCAAGCAGGCTTAGATGACATCCACACATAACCCTCACCCATTGCAGCAGGGTGAACACGAACATATCCGATATGTGTCTTACATGTGGACAGGGATCGCACGATACGCTAGATATTTTTAACTGCATAGCATAATATATTCATCTGTCGCAAGCACTTCCTGCATTTGGACTTGGGCCACATAATATCTGTCGCAGCCGCTTCAGGTTGCATAATTATTACACTTGGATACAGAAGAACCAGATAGATAAATGAACCAATGATCCAACCACGTTGGACTAGACCAAGAGATGCAGATCGACACTTACATATTTTAATCGATTATATGGCCATCGTCAACACCTCTACGGGAATACCGAACTGATACGGTACTAGCGCAGATATGATAGATCTGGGTGCGTTTGAGAGAAAAAGTTATTCGTAACATCTATATGTCAACCTGTGCTAACGGTGAATAACGAAATCGTACGAATGCATAGTTAAACGGCATAGTTAAACGTGTCGATTTACAAGGATTGTGTTGGCTAGGAAATGACATTCGAATGAGCAATAATGACTTCAGAAACAAGTAAGTAGTATCTGTCAGCTGTGCCGACAGAGTATACCTAAACAGCCTCGGACCTAAAGAAAGGAAGTAAACACAATATTCTGACGTCTATAGGGGTTTTTTGAGTTTTTTTGAGTTTTTGGGCCAATTTCTCATGGATATCCCCGGAAAAAATTGTTCCGTCTTAATAGGGTCGCATACTCATTGTGTTTTCAAAAATTTAAAAACTATCTCAGGCGAGACCTTGACTGCTCTTCTTTCAAACTTTGTGTGGGAGGTACCCGAAAGGGTGGTGCGATGTAGTCAATATTCGGACATAGTCCGAGTCTGTAAGATCGAGGAATTCTATAAAGAATATAAAGGTCTTGAGGCTTTAAACTCATTCTGTATTCAAAAAATTACGGAATTGGAAGTGCATAGAGTATATCTCTAAAACCAATAAGAAAATTGCTTTACTGCCTTAATTTTTTTTTTATTATTTATTTAATGGAGAAAAATTTATTGTTGTGCGTCATAAAGTGCTAATATCTGCTATAAGTAGCATAACCACCTGAATATTTTCCTATCATTAACAAAGTTGTAGCTGAAAGGAACCGCAAACAAAATAATGCTCGAACATTGATTAAATGGTATTAAAATCTGCTGTAATTTCGGGCTTTAGGTTAACGATAAACATTTACCTCGTCGAAATAATGGCCTCATATGTTTCGACAAAATCCGCTTCAAATAATTTGGTGTCGATTTAGCCCAGTTCTTTCGTCTGTCTGGCTCGAGCGCATGATAACTCTCGAACGGATCACCCGAACTTTATGTCATATTGGTCCACTCATTTTTTCCCACAAGTCTACAAAATGTTTCGCTAAAATGGTGCGCACAATAACTGTCGATGGTCCAAATCGATTTCTTCGAGACATAGATTAGGTTCGAATTTGCATTATATCGGTTTACTCCTTCAGGAACCTCCCATACAAAAGTTCAATATCCGAAATTTGAACATCCTAAAATTACTTCTAGACGTACATACATATGTATATCAAGTACCAAGAAGGTCTATATGGGACAACATCTTCGGATACCTCCCGCACAAAATTTCAACATAAGTGCAATATAAGGGCTGTTCGGAAATCCATTGGACCTTTTTTGGCAATGCTACTCCTTGCGCTCTTGTTTACAGCGATATTGAATTTTCCGTGGGTAAGTTCATGCTTCCTGACATAGCGGTTCAAAAGCTCTAAATCTTACCATGACCAACTAAAATGACGGATTGACACGATAACTATCAAAAGGAATGACTTCCAAAATTAGGTCCACTTCCAAAATGGACCATACTTTCAGGTATCTTCTCCACAAAAGTGCAAAACTTTTTCGCTCTTATCGAAGTCAAATTTATGACCACAACATTATCACTTATTCGCAACGCTCACAATCGTGAAGTTTTATACCCAAATGTTTCGATATTTTTGTCGGAAAGTTTATACGTCCAAAAAAGACCACGAAATTCTGAAACTCCCTGACTACACAATTTTTAGGACAGAGATATTGGTTATGAAGCCCGTATTCGATCTGTCTATAGATAAAAGTCTCATCTCAAACAGGCTGAGGGTATATCTATGCTCGCAAGCCCGACTGATACTTTTTTACTTGTTTTCGAGAAAACAAAAGTTATGAATTTTCATAAGTTGGTGCCGACAGAAGTGCTTAATCTTTGGTCATAGACCTTGGAAGATAGAAAAGGCGGAACAACCATTGGGATATCAGATGGAGTTTTTCGACTTAACCTATTTTGTCAGGACTTAGCGAAAAATGTTGCCGAGCCAGAATGTGGGTTTTCGTAGTCTCAAACAGTACTGCGTGTAGAATTCGGAGTATATGAGTCGTAATTGGTATCGCCCTACTCCTGATAAAAATGTTTTCTGTTCTAAATGCATGTTCCTGAAACTGCAAGAATCTACACATTTTTACTACTAAAAATGAGTAGATTCTTGCAGTACTGGAACAGACCATAAATCTAATTTTCTGAATTTTTAGTTGGTTTGCATGGACTCTATAACTTCTGGTAAAATAGTAAAGTTTTCGTGTTTTTATGACATAAAAGAATATTATTTTCTTACAATAGCTGGCAATGTTTGATTGGAAATGTTCGGTACAAGTCTAATCTGCACTCGGAGATTCGAATTATTCTTTTTTTGGAGTTATTTACTTCAATTAATTAATGGTATACAAATAACATTATAAGTTTTTTTTAGATAGATCTTCTTATCAGCATCAGTCCTCGCGGTAATAAGGCAAAAGTAACACAAAACTTTTTTAATGGGACTGAAGTTAATGTGTGATATATGGATATGTACCTTAAAGAATAAGAAATACTGAAAATCTTTGAAATAGAATCGAAAATGCCACATAAGAGCTACTGTGGTTAAAAATTAAGGGATACACCAACACGTAAATCTACATGTGTAATATTCTTTTGAAAGATTTTTTTAGTTATTGCGTCAATTCCGTTGGAGAATTTGGTTAAAAACTTCAAAATACCATGCGGTATTTTGTATGGGGACTATACTGAACGTATTATGATATACTTCATTTTACTCTGTTCCAAATTTCAAACTTATATCTATAATATTGTAAACTCTCTCTATTATATACTTTGTATAAAAATTTCATATAAAATCAATTAAACACCCTTTAAAATAGCTTTATGTAACGCTACACAACATTTTTTTAATTTCATGATTTTTGGTCAAGGTGGTGCCTTCGAACTTAAACTAAGTATGGGCAAAATATTACGATACCCAAATTTTTAAACAAATCGGAAAATGTGGCTAACATTTTAATGAGTGGATTTTCTACCTCCGAAGAATGTGATGTTCTAGTCAGGGATTGAATCACAAACTTTGTGTGTGTACATTGCCTATTACCAAAATTGTAGTTTTTATCTACTTCAAAATTGCAGTTTTCATTTTTGTTACACCTTTTCCATTATTTGGTTTACCTTGAAAACTAATGGCATTGAAATAATGTAAAAACCGTATTATTTTATTCCTCCAACAATAGTTATGCAATCTTTCGTTGCCTACGTTTGTGAAACACGGTTCTTTATTCAAATATTCTCGTCACTACTTATAAATTCGTTTATTATTTTCATTTATAAAAAAACATGCTTTTGTGTTTTTGTCAGGCCCTCCTAGTGAAAAAAACGTTTGTCCAATGAGATTAACTAACATTGCATAGTCGGCCTAAAGGTATGCTATAGAATTGTAGGTTAATAACCGCCAATTTTATACATACATGTACATTTATATATGAATGGCTAACAAATTTGACGCCCATGCAAACACAAAATACAAAAAACAAACCATCACAAGCCCATACATATTTATCAACGCTCTCACACTGAGAGGACGAAGGAGAAACTAAAGGAGAAAATAACTAAAATCCTGGCAAAGGAAGTAAACTAAATTAATTGCAAATTACTGTTATGTACGACATGTAAATGTGGAAAGTAGGAGAGAAAATGTGTGTGTGTGTTTTTTGCATGTGCTCAGGCACATCATTTCATGCAGCTCTGTTTATTTGAATGCAACATGAATGTGGTGTACTATGCCAGTGTAGTTTAACAGTGTTTAAATATGTTCGCTTTCTTTAAGTTAAATCATCTTTATACCACAGATTGAAAGAGGGCAATATGGAAATTTAACCCTGCAATTTCTTGCAGCAACAAAATTTCAATCATGAGAAAATGTTTTTTCGTTATTTTCATTAAGTGGCTCTGTGTGTGTGCAACATACTTGAACAAGTTTAATTGAAAAATATTAATTACATGTTTTGAGTAAAATTGCAGTAAAATTCCAATATGCATACAAAGTTTGTTATATGCTGCACTTAAGATGTGGCCAAGAAAGAGGGGAACATTTAATTTTGTTTCCCCAAGAATTTCGCAAATTAAAATTGTTGCTTTTTTATGTTTGCAAATTGGTAATTACATACATTTAATGGGGTGTTTTAGTCGTTACAAAACAAGTTTATACACAATTTGATATATTTTAGATGTTGGTTCTTAGAATTAACTTGGTTGTCCATATGAGAAACTATTATTTGGGGGTTGTGATAAATAAAATATAAAAATTGTAAAATATTAAACATAAAATATAAAGTATAAAATATAGTTTATAAATATAAAATATAAAAATATAAAATATAAAAATATATAAAGTATAATACAGGGTGCGGCTAAAGTAACTATACCCAGCAAAATAAATTGGAAGTAGTGCAATGTAGACTAGTTCTTTCACGGCATGTTTTTATGCAGTTCAAACGGAGTCATGAAAAAGGCACTCCATTCCTCACATTTTAACCGCATTTGGATGCAATCCAAAGAATCACATCCATTTGTCACATTTTAACAACATCCGAAGGCAGTTCAACGGAGTCGTGAAAAAGGCACTCCAATTCCTCACAATTTAACAGCATACGGATGCAGTGCAAACGGAGTCGTGAAAAAGGCACTCCGTTCACTACATTTTATTAGCAGTTGTTAGAGATCCCTACATGTACATAAATCAGTTTGTACATCTCTACAGCAGCGGAATACATTTGTTAATACAAACTAAATAATATTTAATTTGTGAAAAATGCTCCGGTAACTCACGAGAAGAAAATTTCCCAATGGAGTGATGTTGGAGTACATGTCGAAATCTTAACTGGTGATGGGAAGACAATATCAAACCCATTTAGCGAATGAAGCAAAAGCACTTAAGCTTGGATTAAATGAAAAGCGGGTGAAACACACATGTTTGCAATTAAATTCAATAGAGAATTTTCATAATTTGTGTTAATTTAATAAAGTTATTAATATTTTTGTTTTACACAAATAATAAATGCATTTTATTTTGTTATTCAAAACACGTGCTCCGGACTGCCTCCTATTCTACTCCAAAGGGTCAGTTAAAATGCAGTGCCAAAGGTTCAGTTAAAATGCAATGCCAAAGGGTCAGTTAAAATGCGATGCAATGGAGTGCCTCTTTCCGGGGTCACTCCCTTGTAAAAATCATGAGTGAAAATGCATAATTTGATGCACTTCCAAATCACTTGTACATATCATTTAACTGCCTCTTTGAAGGCAAACTTTTCGATGGGTATGATTTGTTTTTTAAATAACTATTGAATGGAATGAAAAAAAAAAAACAAAAACAATTATGATAAAAAGAAAGTTTATTTTATGTTATTTTTTTTACATTAATTATGAAAAATAATATCAGTTAAATGAGAACCGTTTTCTCTAACGCAAAAATGTGCTCTTTTTATGGCATTTCCATAACTTTGTTGAGTGTTTCTTGTGGTATACGATCAATTTCATCTTGAATGTTGTCCTTTAGTTGCTGCAAGGGGATTTTGGGATCCCCAAAATCTGTTGTTTTGTTTATTTAAATTTGATTAATTTTCATTTTGATCAACGAGATTTAAAACTGCTCTAGCATATTCAAAGCGCAATACGAAGTCCTCAGGATTTAGTTTTTGGACTAGTTGGATTTTGTAAGGGAAGAGGTGCAAATCGTGTTTTAAAATTCGCCGAAGAGTGCGGTCAGAAAGCTGCAACTGGGAAGATCGTCTTCTCTTGGATGTCTCCGGAATTTCTTCGACGCTCTGTCGCACAGCATCAATATTTTCGGCCGATCTGCCAGTTCGAGGTCTGCCCGTACGTCTTGAATCTCCGACAGTCCCATATTCAGCAAAATTATTCACCAACGAACGAATGGTTGGACCCGTTGGAGCAGTTCTTACACCATAAAATCTTCTGTATGCACGTCTTAGTTCTTTGCGCAATTGTATAGCGTTCCATTTTTAAATATTCTCCCAAGTTTAATTTCTGAAATAGGAAAAAAGAAAAAGTTAAATACTCGCAAGCAAAGAAGTTACAATTGTTTTACATCATATAGTAACTTTAGCCGCAATGGTATCAGTTGAGAACGTCTGGACCGATTTCAATAATTCTTTTTTTGAAATGTTCGTCATAACCCACCTTAGATTTTTGTGCAAAGAAAATTTGACCTCGCCTTCTTTTACGCCCACTTTTTCAATTTTAATCTTTTCTACAAAAACTACTGAACAGATTTTCTAGAATTTGTCTTTTGTTTGTTTTTATAACTCAGGTTTTTAGCCTTAAGACACGCTTATTTGGCCGTTGAGGCTTTTGTATTATGTGTGAATCTTGAAATAAATAAATAAATGTACAGGGATGACCCCCGTTTAAAATAGGCTACATATTTTGTTGAATTTCGGAAGGGGCGGGGTACTTCCCCTATATCCTATTTCTTTCAAAATGCTATCTAAATATAAACAAGTGAACCAAGTCTATAGTCGGGTCGGGGCTGACTATGTGATACCCTACACCACTACCCCTGTGCATAAGCTTTTGACTGGTAAAATTCAAAGTATTACAATTGGGATAGCTTAGCGTCTATGCTCTGAATGTAGTCAATTTTGTTGAAACGCATTAAAGTGCATCGACAGTACAACTCAAATAATACGATATACCTCTTACAGAAGGGAGATATTCCCTTTGAAATAAAACGTTGGCCTTTTCTCCAAATAAGTTTTTTTCACATTCCGAACCCTGAATAATATCCGGCCATTACCAAAATCAAAATCAAAATTTCGTGACGATCCAATCAAAATTGCGACATGTTGCGTGATTACAATAATATTAAAAAATGGGATGTATTACCGACTATTGTGATATCTCCGTTATTTGGGCACCTACGCCAACCTGCTTTACATCATTGTAAATATGGGATTTTCTACTTTCATAGTCGTCATTATACCCTCAGCCTTTAGGCTATGAAGGGTTTTTATAACTCATACGGGCAAAATGTGCCTTATCGAAATATTGGTTTTAGACCCCAAGTATGTTTGGACGAAATGTGTTTCAGACAATTTGGAGTCGATTGAGCAATGTCCGTCCATCTGTCTGTCTGTCTGTCTGGCTGGCTGGAGCGCATGATAACTCTCGAAGGGATGAACCGATTCGGTTCAAATTTAGGCTTTCGTAATATTTTGTCCAAACTTAGTTTAAGTTCGAAGATGAGCTATATCGGTCCACTCCTTCCGGTACCTCCCCCACAAAAGTTCGAAAATGTTCGGAAAATTTGTACGCACGATAACTCTTGAAGGGTGTAACCGATTTGGTCCATACTTTGCCCATCGTGGAGCGTGTACCAGACTTAGATCAGGTTTTAATATGGACTCAATCGGTCCACTCCGTCGGGTACCTCCCACACAAAATTTTGGAAAAGTTCAGATTAGGAACATCTCTCGAATCGCTTTGATTTTTGCTTTAGCAACTTGCATTCACTGCCCTCCATACGACGGTATAAGTTTCATCAGGGGCTAGTCCATACTTCCTGAGAAAATAGCCTGAAAGTTGCAAAAAACCCTATGACACCGTGTGAGGAGGTTGGAGGGCAAAATAACTCTCGAACAGGTCTGCCGATTCGGTCCAAAGTTTGGCCTTAGTAATATTTTGTCCAAACATAGTTTAAGTTCGAAGATAATATCGGTCCACTCCTTCAGGTACCTCCACCACAAAAGTTCAAAAATGTTCGGAAAAATTGTGCGTACTATAACTCTTGATGAGAGTGGCCGTATTGGTCCATACTTTACACATCCTAATATATCTACCAGATATAGATCAGGTTCTAATATGGACTATATTTGTCCACTCCATCCGGTACCTCCCACTCAAAATTTCGGATACATCTTCACTTTAAGACCTGCTTTCGAATCACTTTGATTTTTGTTGAAGCAACTTGCATTGCTGCCTCAATTGCGATAGTAAAAGTTGTTTCAGGGGAAAGTTCATACTTCTTGAGCAAACATCCCTGAAGTTCTAAAAAACCCCTATGGTACCATATGTAGTGGCTGGAGATGCATTCTTTTTAGTATCTCCTCCGCAAAACTTTTCATATTAAATCCTAATCAACATTTTTGTCAGTTCAAACGCCCACAATTTTTAAAACTCCCTAAATACATGCGTTTTTTGGAAAAAATTGTTTCAATATACACAGGCTGAGGGTATATCTCTGTCGGCAAAGCCGACTGATAATTTTTTACTTGTTATCATTAAAATCGCAGAAATGAAAAGTTGGGTTCTATTAGCGGCTATTGCGATATCTTCGTTGTTTGACCATCTACGACAACCTACGTTACGTCGTCTACTTTCATTAGCAGGTTTTGCTTTGATATGCCCCATATAGAAGCGGAGATATTCGCTTTGAAATAAAATGTTGACGTTTTCTCCAAATAAGTTTTTTGCCCATTCCGACCCCTGAATATTATCCGACCATCACCAAAATCAATAGGTTTCTTCCCCTTCAGGACCTTCATCAACACCCAAAATTTGGTAACTGTCGGATAAAAATTGCGACCTGTAGCGTGATTACAAAGTTTAGATGGACAGACGGACACACATAGCCAGATCGACTCAGGTCGTCGAGACATTCATTATACTCTCAGCATTTATGCTAACGAGGGTATATACACTTTCATACGGGCAAAATGTGCCTCATCGAAATAATGGTTTCAAACCCCAAGTATGTTTGGACGAAATCCCTTTCAGCCAATTTGGAGTCGATTTAGCAACGTCCGTCCGTCTGGCTGGCTGGTGCGCACGATAACTCTCGAACGTATGAACCGATTTGTTCCAAAATTTGGCTTTCGTAATATTTTGTCCAAACTTAGTTTAAGTTCGAAGATGAGCAATATCGGTCCACTCCTTCCGGTACCTCCCCCAACAAAGTTCGGAAATGTTTGGAAAATTTGTGCGCAGTATAGCTCTTGAAGGGAGTAACCGATTTGGTCCATTTTTTGCACATCGTGAAATTTCTAACAGACTTAGATGGGGTTCTAGTATGGACTCAATCGGTCCACTCCTTCGGGTAACTCCCACACAAAATTTCGGAAAAGTTCAGTTTAGGATCTGTTCTCGAATCTCTTTGATTTTTGTTGTACCAACTTTTATTCACTGCCCCGCTTACGACGGTACAGGTCTCTTGAGGGGCAAGTCCATACTTCCTGCGAAAATAGCCTGAAAGATTAAAAACCCCCTATGACACCGTGTGTTGTGGTTGGAGCGCAAGATAACTCTCAAACGGATCAACCGATTTGGTCCAAAATTTGGCCTTCGTAATATTTTGTCTAAACATATTTTAAGTTCGAACATAAGCCATATCGGTCCACTCCTTCAGGTACCTCCCCCACAAAAATTCAAAAATGTTCGGAAAATTGTTCGTACGATAACTCTTGAAGGGAGAAACCGATTTGGTCCATCACATCCTAATATATCTACCAGATATAGATCAGGTTCGAATATGGACTATGTTTGTCGACTCCTTCGGGTACCTATCACACAAAATTACGGATAAGTTACGGATCTCCTAATATTTTGTCCAAATTTAGTTTAACTTCTAAAATGGTGGTACCTTAGGGTACCTCCTCCACAAATGTTCAACATTTATGTCTAAGTGCAGTTTAAGGTCTGTTCGAAGATCTTTTGGAAATGTATACCGATGCTGTTCGTTGTTGTCCTGCTTACAGCGGTGTTATGTCTTCCTTGGACAAGCTCATGGTTTCTGGCATACTGGTCCATAAGTTATACGATGACCCACGATATCTATCGAAAAGATATGACTCCCAAAATAAGATCCCCTTCCATAATGGACTATGTCGGTACATTCCTTTAAGTACCTCCTCTGCAACACTTTTAAACTTTAATCCTAATTCATATTTTCGTTTGCAAGTTTAAATGTCCAAAAAAGGCCACAAAATAATGAAAATACCATAAATACATTCGATCTGACCGTAGATGAAAGTTTCAATTCACATAGGCTGAGGGTATATCTCTGTTGGCAAAGCCGACTGATACTTTTTTACTTGTTTTGGTATATATATATGTATGGGTCTACGACCATTATTCCGACGCGTTACAAACTTTTTGGCCAAAACCATGGTAGAACAATAAAAGGTAACAGCAATACGCAGCTGACTGAACTGGGCTGTAATGTTAGTGTCATATTCCATACGACATTTTATATTTTTATTTCAATTTTCAATGTATATTAGGGATATTTTTTTTTTTTTTTTGAGGAAAAAATATATCATTCGGAATAAAATTGATTTCAAAAACAGAAGATCGAAACAGCTTCTCCTTTTTCAATGAATTTTTTAGCGAGTGCAAACATTTTTGCAATAATTCTACTTTCTGCGTAAAATTATTCATTTAGTGGAATGATATGGATACTTTCACATTGAAAATGTAACGATTTTTCATTCATTTTTTTCAAAATATTCAATCAAATGTGAAAAAATATTAGTTTTATAAATTCCAATAATTTATAGAAATTTCCTTGTTTTGTTTTCATTTACCGGTGACACTAACATTACAAACAAAAAGAAATTCCTATGTGGTTGTTGTTGAGTTGTATTTGTTGTAGTATTTACTCTACCTTCTTTGTTCTACCATGGGCCAAAACCAACTTAGAGCTTAGTGCTGAGTGAGTGAGTAACTGAGGGACTGACATATCAGCGCCCAGACGAAATCGCTGAAGCTAGAACCTTGAAATTTTGGGTGTGGGTTGCTGTTGGGGTGTAGGGGTGAGATAAGGCTGGATGCTTGGAAATTCGAACTAGGAGGGTACGAAAGTACTTAAAGGTACTAAATATGGCAAACGGGAAGAACTAGATGCAGATTTATAAAGTTGTGCCAAAGGGTTTTTGGAAATTCGACCTATAATTGTACGAAAAGTACTAAAAGTTACTAAATTTGGTACCAATTGCATATTTTGAACGGATATAGCTAGAATCTTGAAATTTTGTATGGGCATGAAGGTTGGAAATGATTTTGGAATTTCGTAGTTCTGTGTACGAAGAGTACTAAATGGTACTAAATTTTGAACATCTTGGATTTGGGTGAACGGATTGGGCTGGAAACTTGAAATTTCGAATTAAGAATACTGTTGGAGTATATGATTGAGATATGGAGGTAGTTTTGGAAATTCGTACTTATGTGCACGAAAAGTACTAAATGTTACTAAATTTTGTTTGGGTGAACGGATAGAGCTGGAAACTTAAAATTTCGAATTAATATTACTCTTCGTACTGTTGAAGTGTAGTGTATGGGTACGAAGCGTACTAAATGGTACTAAATTTGGTACAATTTTGATTTGGGTGAACGGATAACCATGGAATCATGAAATAAAATTACGGTTGAGGTGTAGGTTAGAAATATGGATATAATTTGGAAATTTGTAGTTATATGTACTTATAAGTATTACATGGTTGTAAATTTGGTACAATTGAGAGCTGGAATCCTGAAAATGTACTAAAGGAATTTTTAAATTCGGTATTGGGATAGAAGTTGGTACCATTTGGATTGTAGAGAACGAATAGAGCTGGAATCCTGAAATTTGTACTAGATGGTACAGAATTTGGTATAATTTTTTACTGTGTAAAGGGGATGAACTAGAATTTTGAAATATTAGAACGAGATTTTGGAAATTCGTACTTATGTATATGAAATGCATTAAAAAGTACCTTAATTCCGGGGAAACATATAGAGCGGGGAAAGAGTGTCGCGGTTGGTATATAGGCTTTGTAAAAGGAGGCATTTTTTGAAGCTTATGTGTACGAATAGTACTAAATTTGGTAGTACACTATTAGTGTACTAGAAGATCTAAAGGGTAATAAACAATAAGTGTACTAGAAATACTAAATAGTACTAAACATTGATTCATTGATATTAAACGAATTTTTAATTCCAACGCTTTAAAATTTGTTATGTTGGAATTAGATCAGAATGGTTATGAAAATTCCCAATTGAAATGTATGAAATGTATGACATGTTTCTACATGTAATACCATAGGCATTAGTTGCACAAGTAGGGTAAAACTGTAAAATTTTAGATAAGGTCCTGGATTTGAAAAAAAAATATTAAGTATTGTACCATTGGTTTTATGTGAACACGAAGGCGTTTTCGGAGAAACATACTGAAATCAAGTATTGAAACGTAAATAATATTTTCAACAAAATGTTTTTTACTGTTCACGCTAAAGGTCGTGGGTTCGATTCCCCGGCCAATCAACATCAATCAGTAATGTTGGCGACATTTTCTGAGTATTTCAGCCTTGTACAACTTCTCTACAAGTGGTGTCTTAGACACGCCGTTCGGACTCGGCGATAAACAGTAGATCCCATATCATTGAGTTAATATGAATCGGGGTGCACTCATTGATATGATAGAAGTCTCCCCTGTCCCGCCTGGGATGTTTGTGGAACAATTATTATTATTATAATAGATTGATATTTTCCTAGGTTTTACCATTTTTGAGATATAGAAGTTCAGATCAAACTTTCAGATTTTGTTCAGAGGTCTTCAGGATTTAGCTTGAAAAATTTAACTCCTTTCGAAATGGGACTAAAGAATATGTTGTTGCCGTAACAATTCTCAACAAGATTGGCTTTCGTAGTTTTTTCCTAGGTTGTACCGTTTGTGAGATATATAAGTTTAAGTTGGGAAATTGCAGTCATGACATTGTTTTATGAGGAGGCGATACAGTCAATCTATAGTCCTAATTTGAGCTTCTATATCTCAAAAAAGGTAAAAACTACGAAGATATCATAAAAATCAATCTTGTAGAAAATTTTTTTTAGTCCCATTTAGCAAGAAATTGCGGTTTCCAAGCAAAATCGTGAAAACCTAAAATACCCTTAACAAGTAAAAAAGTGTCAGTAGGCTTTGCCGACAGATATATACCCTCAGCCAAAGTGAAGCGAAACTTTTACCTCCGGACAGATCGAATGTATTTCAGGTCTCTTCAGAATTTGGCCCTTTTTGGACATTTGAACTTGCCGACAATAATGTGGAATAGGAATTAACTGCGCTAAGACACAAATGTTGAACTTTTGTAGGGCAGGTACTCTTAGGGAGGACCTATATTGGCCATTTTAGAAGTTTAACTAAATTTTGATAAAATACTAGGAGATCCAAAGTGATATATTTTAAATATTGGGGAGAAGTACCGAAAGTTGTGGACCGGTCTTGCCCATGTGACTAAGTTTGGATATAATATGACGAAGACCAAATGTTGGACCAAATCGGTTGAACTGTTCGAGAGCTATCGTGTTCTTCGACCGCCACATATGGTGACATAGGGGTTTTTTACACCTTTCGGGCTGTTTTCGCAAGAAATATGGACTTACCCCTGAAATAACTTTTACCGTCGTAATGGTGGTAGCGTATGCAAATAGCTTCAACAAAAATCCAAGTGATTCGATAGCAGGTCTTAAAGTGAACTTATCCGAAATTTTGTGTGAGAAGTACCAGAAGGAGTAGACAAATTTAGTCCATATTCGAACCTGATTTATATCTGGTAGATATATTATGATGTGCAAAGTATGGATTACATCGGTCACTCCCTTCAAGAGTTATCGTGCGCAAAATTTTCCGAAAATTTCTGACGTTCTGTGGGGGAGGTACCTGAAGGAGTGGACCGATATAGCCCATACTCGAATTTAAACTTTATTTTGGTAAAATATTACGAAGGCCAAATTTTGGACCGAATCGACAGATCCATTCGAGAGTTATCTTGCGCTCCTACCACAACACAAGGTGTCATAGGGGCTTTTTTCAACTTTCCGGCCATTTTCTCGGGAAGTATGGACTTGCCCCTGATGAAGCTTGTACCTTCGTATAGGGAACAGTGAATACAAGATGTTACAACAAAAACGAAGGCGATTCGAGTGCAGGTCCTAAACTGAACTTTTCCGAAATTTTGTGTGGGAGGTACTCGAAAGAGTTTACCGATTGAGTCCATATTGGAACCTCATCTAAGTCTGGTAGAAATTTCATAATGTGCAAAGGATGGACCAAATCGGTTACTCCCTTCAAGAGTTATCGTACGCACAAATTTTCCGAACATTTTCGAACTTTTGTGGGGGAGGTACCGGAAGGAGTGGACCGATATAATCCATCTTTGAACTTGAACTAACTTTGGACAAAATATTACGAAAGCCAAATTTTGGACCGAATCGGTAGATCCGTTCGAAAGTTATCTTGCGCTCCAACCACTACACACGGTGTCATAGGGTTTTTTTTGTAACTTTCAGGCTATTTTCTCAGGAAGTATGGACTTGCCCCTAATGAAACTTACAGCGTCGTATAGAGGACAGCGAATACAACTTGCGTAAACAAAAATCAAAGCGATTCGAGACCAGGTCCTAAACTGAACTTTTCCGAAATTTTGTGTGGGAGGTACCCGAAGGAGTGTACCGATTGAGTCCGTATTGGAACCTCATCTAAGTTTGGTAGAAACTACACGATGTGCAAAGTATGGACCAAATCGGTTATTCCCTACAAGAGTTATCGCGCGCACAAGTTTTGCGACAATTTTTGAACATTTGTGGGGGAGGTACCTGAAGGAGTGGACCTATATGGCCCATCTTCGAACTTAGATCGAATCTGTACAAAATATTTCGATACCCAAAATTTTAACTGAATCGATTGATCCGTTCGAGAGTTATCGTGCGCACCAGCCAGCCAGCCAGACAGACGGACGGACATTGCTAGATCTACTCAAAATTGTCTGAAACGGATATCGTACAAACATACTTGGGGTCTAAAACCATTATTTCGATGAGGCACATTTTTGATCGTATCAAAGTGTAAATACCCTCTTTAGCCTAAAGGCTGAGGGTATAAAAATGTCAACTTGAATCGCGATTTATTTAAAAAGCGCTCCTGCGATTTTTTTAGTTTTTTGATTTTTCTCATCATGCGTTTCAGAATCCGCAAAAACTTCCCAGGTGTAAACACCTTCCTTTTAAATTTGATTCAAGAGCACCGTGTGTGGGTATAAAACATTCCCCCATAGACATAGACATAGACTATTCGGTACACGTCCATGTTATTTATATAGCCTCAATAGAACGGTACCTTCCGATCTTCGGTGATTTCAGGGTTTAAGCCATATTATTCAACCCAAATGGCTATAGTCTCCCTTGGAGTTATAAAATTTTCGGGCAGAGAATTGTCGATATAGGTCCACTTGTTGATACAAAGAAGCATCGGGAGTTTACCGGAAAACAAATTCAAAAATCTTATATAACAGCAATAATGAAGTTGTGTTTAGCACTGAAGAGAAGAAGGTAATATGGATTGAATATATAAAACAGCTATTTACAGACGACAACAGATCCACTTACGAATCCATTTCCCCACCACTCACAGGAACCTCAATTACAAAGCAAGAAGTTGAGTCTGCAATAACGTCCTTAAAATACAGAAAAGCTTGCGGTCCAGACGAAATTCCTTCGGAAATTCTGAAGTTGATAAACGACGACAACATGGACATTCTAACAGTACTGTGCAACCGAATTTACGATACTGGCCAATATCCTCGAGACTGGCTAAAATCAACATTCATAACTATCCCCAAGAAAAGTCATCCAAAATATTGCAGTGATTACAGACTAATAAGTCTAATGAGTCACGCGTTAAAAATATTCCTCAGAATAATTCAATCCCGAATTTATAAGAAATGTGAAAGCGTCATGGGCATGACGCAATTAGGCTTCAAACAATGCATGGGAATACGGGAAGCACTTTTCTTTGTACAGACGCTGGTTCAAAAATGCCGAAACGCAAAAGAGGATGTTTTCTTATGCTTTGTTGATTACGAGAAAGGCTTTGATACAGTGCAGCATGATAAACTGATGGAAATTCTTGCATCCATTGATATAGACCAAAAAGAGATCCAATGTATAAAGAGCTTGTACTGGCACCAATCAGCACAAATAGAAATAAGCGGATAACTGACAGAAACCATCATTATATCTAAAGGTGTCAGGCAAGGATGTATTCTTTCCCTTTTACTCTTTAACATCTACTCTGAAAAAATATTTCAAGAAGCTTTTAGCAACGTTCAAAGGTTTTTTTTATAAATACCAAAAAAAAATTTGTCAAGTCATGATATTAATCTCACAACAAAGCGACGATTTATAAAAACATATGTTTGGACAATTCTGCTATATACCGTTGAGCCATGGATTTTAAAATCAGCAGACATAAAAAGATTGGAGGCATTCGAAATCTGGATATATAGGCGTGTACTAAGAATATCATGGACTGAGACCAGCGTTGCCGACAGTTTTTGATCGGAAATCGTCAAAAAAATCGTCAAATCGTCAACAATATTTGAAAAATCGTCAACATGGTCCAAAACTCGTTTTGGTTACCGTTTAATGCGATTTTTCGCTGATATTTTTGTGAATGTGACTGACAACATAAGATATACAACCTACAGCAATAAATCTAACCCAATATCACTTAAATACTGCTATAAAACAGCTTTCAGAAGATGATAGTTTTCCTATAATTATCGAGTTTGAAGTAATGCAGCATGGTAAAGCTGGGTATACAATAAACGAAAATTTTCAGCCCATGTAATTTGAATGTGGGGCAGAAACTATATAATACCTGTGCCTAGATATGTCAGATATGTGCCTAAATATAGCCAACCCGTCTGGAAATTGCTATAAAACAGTAAAAAAGCTCAAAAATCGAGTTTGGAACATTGCTTTCCCTAAAATCTTTCGTGAAACTTTGGTCAAAATGTAATTATCGTCTTTTATTTCATGCATTTCTGGCTTACGTGAAAAATCGTCATTTTGGACCATAAAATCGTCAAATCGTCATTTTTAAATTTTGGGCCAAAAAATCATCAAAATGACGATAAATCAGCAAATTCGGCAACACTGACTGAGACTCATACCAAATGCCGAAATCCTGAGAAAAATGCACTGCGAGAGGGAGTTGATCGATTTGATAAAGAGAAGGAAGACATCATACCTAGGACATATTATGAGAAACCTCAAATGCAAATTGCTACAAAATATACTACGGACAACTATTGCTGGCAGACCGGAAAGAGGAAGAAAAGGAACTATATGGCTAGACAATATCCATGTATGGACGGGAATTCGGGATTCTGTAAGACTTCTATGTGATGCTAAAGAGATCCTAAAAAATTATAATACCTTAAGCATATAATTAATTTTGCAATATTGTTTTGGTCGCCTATAATTCGAAAACCGAATTGGCAAATAAAGAAGAAGAAGAGAACCGTGCTTAGTCATTTATTAACCGATTTGAACAAATAATAGCTTATTCGAAAGATGTTATTCACCTCTTTAAAAGGAAAAAGGATCAATTGATATCCGTTGTAAAAAAAGAAGATATGCCCGTTTAAATATGAAAATTTAAGAAACTCAGATTTTCACTACTTTTACCTTTATAAAGTAATAAAACGAAGTGATCCAAACGAACCAAAGGTAGTTTCGTTGTCCATGTACTCCAACACGATAGAAATTTGTAACAGAACGCTTCAATATTTTTCTGGCGATATACTAGAGAGGTCTTAATTATTGTGCTGGCTACAATTTTGGTCTTTGTGTTGGGTAGTAAATCTCAGTGGTTTGGCTGTTATATGCAAAAAATATACAAAAAACGCCAATAAAAAACTTCAAGTCAAAATCTCGACTTTCATCGTAGACATATGGTCCAGTGGACTTTTTTGCTAAGTTCAATGCCAGGAATTAGAAACGCGAAGGGCCCGTTAAGGTTTTTTCCTTCCACACAAATCGATCCGGCCTAATGTTTATACATACAAACATAAGTACAATAAAAACCAATTTGGTTTATATGTTACAAAGTAAATAAATTGCAAATCATTAAAAAATTTTAATAGAATTGATTCTCTTGGCTATCAAAGACGTAAAGGTCAGCAGAAATACATATAAATAAATAGAAGTGTTTGCAGAGATTTCTGTTGAACTTTCTTTTATAAAATATTGAGTATTGGCATTCATGAATTTATATTTGTTATAAAAATGTTGTAAACTATATTCAAACATTTACACACAATATTTCAAGAGAAATTTGCATACTTATAAATTCATGGGGATTAATTTGAATTTATAAGTATGCAAAACCAATTACCTTACGTACATTATCTTACTTAAATATACATATGTTATTTTTAATTTTTGTGTTAATAACAACAACCCTATCAATTTTATGTTTTTTTTTTTTCGTTTTAAAAGACCTGCAATTATTTTATTTTCCTATTTTTTTAATTGTTGTGGCTCCTTCAAAATTCTTGTGCTGCTGTTGTAATTCTTCTACTCGTTCAACATAATTACTGTAATTAAAAAGGAGGAACATGTTTTACATGTGTGTGTGTGCGTGGCGGTTATTTATGTATGTGTGGTCATTTTACATAATCGTTTTTGGTATAAATTAACCCATTCGTCGTTATATGAGGCACTCAGCGCCAAAAACGGCCTAACGCACATTCCCAAAAAAAATCAAACTGACTATAAAGATCTAACCGGAACCTTTTGAAATAACTACTCAAAAAACTCTATATTGCATTGTATAACACTAGGTTATAGTACCTGCTAAAATATGCAATATGGAGTTTTTAGTATTTATTTCTAAAGATTCCGGTTAAATCTTTATAGTCAGTTTGATTTTTTTGACATGTGGGTTAGGCCGTTTTGGCCCTGAGCGCCTCATATATGCATACATTTGGCACGTAAGGATGTTTAAGTGCTTGACTTAAAATATTACGGACACTTTAACTGACCGTTGATGTAATTAAGTTTGTACGAGGTGGTAGGTTGTTTTCTTGTTATATTATTATGTGTAAACTGGAGTTTGATAAAGAAAGAAGGCAATTGTGGTGGTACATATTTGTTTAAGGTACATGGAAAAAGTGATATGTTTTAGGGATGGACATTTGTTTCAAGTTGTGGTACAATCACTGGTTTAGCACAATAGCATTCCAAACATTAAGAACTAACAATAAGATCAGAAGGATGGACCAAAAGGGTATCGGATACCAACATTTTGGAAAAATGCTCTTTCCATAACCTAAATATCTGTATAAAACCCATCAGTTTGATGTTTCACTGCTTAATTGTACATTCGAACTTCGTTACGACTTCTGTACTTTTTAACACTCTCGCATTTCCATTTCTGTATTTTCCTTTGGCTAAGATCTTTCTCCTTTCTCACGTGCGCTAAGCGTTGTTAGTTGTTGCAAATTCGCTCTATATACTGAATTTTCTTTTCGGTAGCAGCACGACCCTCTTGATCATGCCATGAATTAACTAAGAAACTGGGTAAGTTGAGTGGAATATGATGTGGCTATCTGTTGTTGTAATAATAATCATCCCTGCGGGGAAATAAATTGGTTTAAAAGTAATTTGTAGCTAATTTAAAAATAACCACAACAGGTTATTTTTCGATTATTTTCCATTGCGCCAACTAACTATTTTAACATGGGGATGGGCTAGTCAGGGGATAATTGTCCATCTCTGCATTACTTTTAACCAGTTATAAACCAACTATTTTTGACTAAATTATATCTAACTATTTATTGACTTTTTATAGTCAGTTTAATAATATTGTTTTTGTCTTAAAGGGGGTGAAAAAAAAAACAATTTTTATACCCTCAGCCTTTAGGCTAAAGAGGGTATTTACACTTTGATACGACCAAAAATGTGCCTCATCGAAATAATGGTTTTAGACCCCAAGTATGTTTGAACGATATCCGTTTCAGACAATTTTGAGTAGATCTAGCAATGTCCGTCCGTCTGTCTGGCAGGCTGGTGCGCACGATAACTCTCGAACGGATCAATCGATTCGGTTCAAATTTTGGGTATCAAAATATTTTGTCCAGATTCGATTTAAGTTCGAAGATGGGCCATATAGGTCCAATCCTTCAGGTACCTCCCCCACAAATGTTCAAAAGTGGCCCAAAATTTGTGCGCACGATAACTCTTGTAGGGAATAACCGATTTGGTCCATATTTTACACATCGTGTAATTTCTACTAAACTTAGATGAGGTTCCAATATGGACTCAATCGGTCCACTCCTTCGGGTACCTCCCACACAAAATTTTGGAAAAGTTCAGTTTAGGACCTGGTCTCGAATCGCTTTGATTTTTATTTACGCAAGTTGTATTCGCTGTCCTCTATACAACGCTGTAAGTTTCATTAGGGGCAAGTCCGTACTTCCTGAGAAAATAGCCTGAAAGTTACAAAAAACCCTATGACACCGTGTGTAGTGGTTGGAGCGCAAGATAACTCTCGAACGGATCTGCCGATTCGGTTCAAAATTTGGATTTCGTAATATTTTGTCCAAACTTAGTTCAAGTTCAAAGATGTATTATATCGGTCCACTCCTTCCGGTACCTCCCCCACAAAAGTTCGAAAATGTTCGGAAATTTTGTGCGTGCTATAACTCTTGAAGCGAGTAACCTATTTGGTGCATACTTTGCACATTATGAAATTTCTACCAGACTTAGATGAGGTTCCAATATGGACTCAATCGGTAAACTCCTTCGAGTACCTCCCACACAAAATTTGGAAAAGTTCAGTTTAGGACCTGCTCTCGAATCGCCTTGGTTTTTGTTGTAACATCTTGTATTCACTGTTTCCTATACGAAGGTACAAGTTTCCTCAGGGGCAAGTCCATACTTCCTGAGAAAATAGCCTGAAAGTTGAAAAACAAAACCTATGACACCATGTTTATGGGAGGAAGCGCAAGATAATTCTCGCCCGGATATGATTTGGCCTTCGTAATATTGTTTCCAAACTTAGTTTAATTTCGTAGAAAAGCAATATCGGTCCACTCCTTCAGGTACATACCCCACAAATGTTAAAAAATATTCAGAAAAATTGTGCGCGCGATAACTCTTGATGGGAGTGACCGATTTGGTCCATACTTTACACATTCTCATAATATCTACCAGATATAGACCAGATTCTAATATGGACTATATTTGTCCACTCCATCCCGTACCTCCCACACAAAATTTTGGATAAGTTCACTTTAAGACCTGCTATTGAATCACTTTGATTTTTGTTGAAGCAACTTACATTCGCTGCCTCAATTACGATGGTAAAAGTTGTTTCAGGGGCAAGTCCATACTTCTTGAGAAAACAGTCCGAAGGGTGTAAAAACCCCCTATGGCACCCCCATGGTCTATGTCGGTCCATTCCTTTAAGTACCTTTTCTGCAAAATTTTTGAACTTTAATCTTAATCAACATTTTTGTCGGTTCATACGACCAACATTTTGACATAACATACATACTTTTTTTTTGAAAAAAGTGTTTCAATTTGCACAGGCTGAGGGTATATCTCTGTCGGCAAAGCCGACTGATACTTTTTTACTTGTTTTATTCCTGTTTCAGTTTCTCTTTTGCTTTTTTTGACTTTTTATTTGGCTTCTCAGTTATGCTTCCTTGTTGTTTCTTCCTTTGGTATGTCGAGTCTATCAAAAATAGATTGTATAATTGTATGTTGCATTTATATAGAAATAATTAAAAAAGTGTATATGCGAATTATTTGCGTCGAAAACACACTATTGAACATTCGACGTTTTCAACTGGTTGATCTCTAGTAGAATAATTGATTTGTAACTGACTATTTTCAAAAAGGTTGATAACTACTTGAAAAGTAGTGCAGAGATAGTCATTTGGCATTGTTTTTAGTTTGCAATCTGGTTGATCTATAGATGACTTTTCAACCAATTTGTAGTTAGCTGTAGAATAATGCATTTATAACTAACTATTTTTTCAATCGGTGGAGAAAAGTCCCGCAGGGATGGTTATAGTTTTCAATTATCTGGTTTTGGTTCTTTCGTGTGAATGCTATCTGAGCCTGCCTGATAGGCTCGTCGATCTAGAGGTTCCCGTTTGTGCCTTTGGACCTCTCTCATTAGATATTGGCGATCTCTCAAGTCTGAAGGGGTAAGACTGACCACAAGATTGTGGCAGGGATGGTCATGGCGCTAACACACAAGCAAGTACAAGATCGACCACACCTTTTTTATGTTGATGCACCGGTCAGATAGCCTGTTTGCAGTTCTCACGGCGGCATTTTGGCATGTGCATAAAAGCTTACCACAGAACGGCCTATTGCTTTACCCCAAGTGCTGATGGCCAGCAGTCGACGTGATTGTTGGAATGTATAAAGGTAGTGGTTAAACAATTGCTGACATATCACCCCGCCTTGGAAAATTCCCTGTTTCACTTTATGGGAATTTGACAAGCGGGAAACGTATCTTCGAACAGCTGATTGACCGTATCGAAGGTCTTTGATAGGTGAAGAGCCAACATGACTGTTGGATTGCATTGTCATTACTGGTTTATTTCTCTACTCTGCCGACATCCTTGCCTGGCTTTAGTAGCCGGACTAACATTCAAACTTTGATCCCGTTGTTTAACCATTTTGATTCCGTGAGGGCCCAACACTACGGATGATTTTGCGTTTCTGATGGCATCTGCAACATCGTTCATCGTAAATTGTGGTCATATCATACTTCTTTTCGGGATTCGAGAGTGATTTAACTTTTGCCCATAATTTACTCATTTCCCGCTTCAGAGATCTATTCAGTCCCTCAGATAATCGAGTAGCTGAGAGAATTTTCTGGGACGTTAGGTTGAAATTTACAGACCAGTAGTAGAGCACAAGAGAAAAAAGTGGAAAGATCAAAATCAGCTACTCGATTATCTGAGGGACTGAATAGATCTCTGAAGCGGTAAATGTACATTTTCTGAACCCTTGTCTAATCAGCA
The DNA here is from genome assembly GCF_047663935.1 of Musca autumnalis. Taxonomy (NCBI): domain Eukaryota; kingdom Metazoa; phylum Arthropoda; class Insecta; order Diptera; family Muscidae; genus Musca; species Musca autumnalis. The sequence goes on from NW_027411644.1 coordinate 254,858,529, forward strand.
TTTCCATGGTTCAGAGAACTACATTGACGACAAGATCGCAATTATATGCATACGTAAAGATCTCAATACCGTCTGTAGGGGCGGAATACAGGAAAGATATAGTTGGAACAGTTCCGGAGATATTACCCCATCTTGGTGCGCTCCCTCTTTCACACACACGTCCACACACATAATCTGCTCGATGTCCTCAAACAGCAGTATCGATAAGTCCAGCGCCACCAACACTCTCCTGTGGCGCGGCTTGTTCTTCCTGAGTCCTCGGCTAATATGTATGAAGATGGCGTGATGCTCTGTTGTAGTGCTGTGCTGCTGCCACGAAACTCATGCTGATGATCTATATCTATTTCTGATGCTGGGGGAGAGTAAAGCCTTAAGAGTACGATACACATTTGCTGCCATCATTGCTTGGGGTAAGCAGCGGGAACACCAGCCGCGGTGGAATTGGTAGCTATCTGTTGTTGCAGCTTTCCGACGTTCTACTTGTGTATGGTGTCTGTTCGTTGTTTATGATACGTTCTATATGCACGGTGCGCGTGAACTAACATTGAAGGAAAGGAGCTTACAGCTGGGAAGTTTTTGCGGATTCTGAAACTAGAATGTTCATAGACGAGAAAAATTTAAAAACAAGTAAAAAAGTATCAGTCGGCTTGGCTGACAGAGATATACCCTCAGATTATGAAACTTCCATCCACGGACAAATCGAATACTGGCTACAAAACCAAAATCCTTTTCCAAAAAAAAAAAAAAAAAAAATAATAATAATAATGTTTTTTAGGGGGTTTATAGAATTTTGTGGCCCTTTTTTGTAAACCATAATATCGCTGTAAACATGAGCACAAGGAGAAGCATCGGTATCATTTTCCAAAGGATCTTCGAGAAGATCCTAAACAGCACTTAAATAAATATTATGAACTTTTGTGGGGGAGACATCCCAAAGAGAAGACCGATATGACAAATTTTCGAACTTAAACTACATTTGGACAAAATATTGGTAGATCCAAATTTGTACCAATTCAGTTGCTCTGTTCAAAAGATATAGCGTGTACATCTATAGTGTCATTTTTTTAATTTTTGTGGAAGTTGTGGACCGATATTGTCCATCTTCGAACTTAAACTAAGTTTGGACAAAATATCACGAATGCCAAATTTTGGTCTGATTCGGTTGATCAGTTCGAGTGCTAAGTGCGATTCAGCCACAACATATGGTCCCTATGACATTTTTCACAGCTTTCAGGCCATTTGCTCAGGAAATGTGGGCTTGCGTCTCGAAAAATGTGTACTGTCGTAATATGGACAATGAATAAAAATTGTTACAATAAAAATCAAAGCGATTCGAGAGCAGGTCATAATCTAATTTTGTGTTGGAAGTAGCCGAATTAGTGGATCGATAGAGTCCATATTGGAACTTCATCTATGTCTGGTAGAAATTTAACGATGTGCAAAGTATGGATCAAATGGGTTACTCCCTTCAAGAGTTATCGTGTGCACAATTATTCCGAACATTTTCGAACTCTTGTGGGGGGGTACCTGAAGGAGTGGACCGATATGGCTTATCTTCGAACTTTAACTAAGTTTATACAAAATATTACGAAGGCCAAATTTTGGTTCATCGGTTCATCCGTTCGAGAGTTATAGTGTGGTCCAGCCAGCCAGACTGACAGTCGGATGGACATTGCTAAATCGACTCCAAATTGTCTAAAACGGATTTCGTCCAAATATACTTGCGGTCTAAAACCATTTTTTCGATGAGGCACATTTTGGCCGTATAAAGTGTTAGCATAAATTCTGAGGGTTTTAAAAAATCGCCGGAGGATTTTTATAATAAATCGCCGCCACAATTCGCATTTGTAGGTTTTTTTAGGTTTTCAGGATTTTGCTTGAAGATGACAAGTTCAATCAAAATGGGAGCAGAGAAAATGTCGTAGCTGTGAAAATTCTCTACGAGACTGACAAATAGGTTTTACTATTTATGAGATATAGAAGATCAAATTGGGACATTGCTTCTCCAAAATGGTACAATCTAGGAAAAAATTATAATCCCATTTCAAGCAAAATCCTGAAAACCTAAAAAACCCTACAAATGTGAACTTTGACCACGATTTATTAAAAAATCCCTTCGGCGATATTTTTATACGCTCCACCATAGTATGGAGCGTATTTTAAGTTTGTTTTTCCGTTTGTAACGCATTGAAATAATCATTTGCGACGGTATAAAGTATGTATATTCTTGATAAGGATAAAATTCTGAGTCGATATAGCCATGTCCGTCTGTAATCACTTAGCGTCCGCAATAATTGAGCTAGAACGCTATATTTCTATATTTCGAGTGTCTCTTTTCCATAGGCAGGTTAAGTTCGAATATGTACTATATCTGTCCATGTTTTGGTATAGCCCCCATATAACGGTACCTCCCGATTTTCGAGATTTTGACAATTTAGCTAGGTTTTTTGACACAAGTACCTGCGATATGACGTTTGAGGGTCCCTGTTGTCACAAAACGACTCTACCAAACATTTTCAACATAGGTCCATGTTTTGGTATAGCCCCATTTGAACGCCCCCATTTTCGGTATTTTCAGGGTTTTAGCTACATTTTTCTACCGAACTTCCTGTTATTTCATATTTGAGTTCCCAGTGCTCACGAACCTTCTCCAACAAAAATTGTCAACACAGTCCATGATTTGGTATAGCCCCCATATAAAGGTTCCTCCCGACTTTCGTTAGCTAAAAGTTTTAACCGAACTAGCTCTAATTTACCATTTGAGGTTGCCAGTGATTATCCACCAAAAATGGTGAACATAGGTCCATGTTTTGGTATGGTCCCCATGTAACGGTACCTCCGAATTATAAGTATTTTGAGAATTTTAACTACTTTTTGGCTACCTGTTATTTGAGGTTCCCATTACTCACAAATCTTCTCCACCTATGTTTTGGTATAATGGTAGCTGCCAATTTTCGTTTTTTTTTGAGTATTTTAGCTACAATTTTTAAACAAACTTGCCGTAATTTGCATTTGAGGTTCCTAGCGTTCACGACACCTCTCAACTGAAATGTTGTCAATATATGTAGGTCCATGGTTAGGTATTTTGAGAATTTTAAATACTTTTTGACCGAACTACCACATATTTGACATTTGACGTTCAAAGTGGTCACAAAACTTCTGCACCAAAAATTGTTAATTGTCAGGTGTTGACCGAACTATCTGTAATTTGATATTTGAGGTTTCCAGTGGTCACAAAATTTCTTCACCACAAAATTGTCAACATAGGTCCACACTTTTATATAGCCCCCATATAAAAGTGACACCCGACTGCAAACAAATTTTGGTACATTTTCTGATCATCAGCAAACCACTTCAGTATATTTTCAGATTTTTTTATGAAAAATTAAAAAAAAACAGTAAGGAAAGGATCCAAGTCGGGCTGGGCCGACTATATAATACCCTACACCACTGCACTATAGGTAATTTGGCCTGTTTTTGAGGCAAAAATTAATAGCGGTGGATATGTGGGCTTTTTATACATTTTTATTGCTTTATATGTAAAAGTAAGATAAAACAAAGAATTACAATGTAAAATTCGGATATAGCGAACATCGGTTATAAGAAACTACGTTTATAGCGAACAAAGTTTTATGTTTCCAAAGAATGTTTCTTAATATTTGTACATACATTGAACTTCTTAAAACGATCACGATTATAAAAAACAAAAATTGTTACCCCGCGAGTAGATTTTTTTACAATTTGTTTGGATTTTCAGGCCCGCTTTAAAACACAAGCGATAGCGACGAATTTAAGCACTGTTTCAAATATTTTAACATATGATATTTAAAAGTAGGCTTTAATAAGAATTTTACAGACGAACTCGTTTACAACGAACACCGGATATAGCGAACAACATTTCTTTTTCCTACCCCCTATTCTCATTTTACCTATTTTATTCGTTCCAACCCAATGAACGCGGTTAAAACAAAAGAAAAATGGTTACAATGAACTAAAGTACTGATCCGCCAAAAGATTTTTATAAACGTTGATATGTTTAAAATATTGATTCGCGAAAAGATTTTTATAAATATATTTTTTTTAAAGGACCAAATAAATCACGCAATCGTGATCCCTAGTTAGAACATATTACGGCTATAATTAACAAAAATGTTGACCACAACACGCCTGTACATTTTTAGAACACCTGGTGAATATTTCTTTAAAGAAAATGTCTTTTTAGTTCAAATCGTATGCTTTTTTGTGTTTAATATTTCCTTCACCAAACAAAAAATTTAAAAAATATATATTTTTCTGCAAGTAGGTCACCTTCAAAAAAGTGATATAACTCAAAAAACGCAAAAAATCGCACCTTGGTAATTATGTAGTTGATTCAGAACCCTTTGCTGAAGATATTCCCGGTAGCAGAATTACGGTCTAAGTTGGACAATTTTGTCAAAGTATATAATATAAAAATATAATTTTGTAAAAAAAATAATTCTTAGGTTGTATCCTATATGACGATTTCTTCTGCTGTAACAAACATTTTGAAGACAATTACTTCTTAAAACAGAAAGTACACACCACCACCATTCCACTGAATATCATATCTTTGTATTTAATTATTACCAAACTCTTACAAATTGCGTTTAAAATCTGCTCTGACTTTTAATCTTTTTTAAAATTTTTTATTTTGTCTTCGAAATTTTGATTTTAACTTCGAATTATACCGCGAGTTTTGAATATTTTTGAAAACAAATTGCACATCCATAGAATTTGACATGTTCTTTCTTCGAATCAAATTAGAAAACTCGCGTTGTTAAAAGTGCAAAAATTGACTTTTTGCCTAAAAACCTGTCCAAATTACCTATAGTGCACTGTGAATATAAAAAATATATATGGGAGCTAAATCCAAATCAGAACAGATTTTGATATAATTTTTCACATTTATTTGTAGACCAAACTCAGTCACATAGTCCAAATTTCATCAAAATTGGACATATATAGCGTGTTTCGTGCATCAAATACCTCAAATCGGTCGAAAATATATATGGGAGCTATATCCAAATCTGAACCGATTTCGATATGATATGCCACAGTTATTTCTAGACTAACCACCGTCACACATTCCAAATTTCATTGAAATCGGACAAATATAGCGTTTTCGTGCATCAAATACCTAAAATCTGCCTAAAATATATATGAGAGCTATATCCAAATCTGAACCGATTTCTAGGCCAAATCCCGGCAAACATTCCAAATTTTATTAAAATCGTACATATATAGCGCATTTCGTGCATCAAATACTTAAAATCGGTCTAGAATATATATAGGAGCTATAGCCAAATTTGAACCGATTTCTATATAATTTGGCACACTTATTTCTAGACTAAATACCGTCGCACATTCCAAATTAAATTGAAATCGGACATATAAAGCGTGTTTCGTGCACTAAATTCCTTAAATCGGGCGAAAATATATATGGGGGCTATATCCAAATCTGAACCGATTTTTATAAAATTTGGCACACTTATTTCTAGTCTAAATCCCGGACAGACAGACGGACACGCGTAAATCGACTCAAAATGTGATTCTATGTATATCCCTAAAAGGAAGTATGGATCTATTCGTTTCCTTTTGCATGTTACAAACTAATGCACAAAGACATAATACCCCTCACCACAAGGTGGTGTAGGGTATAAATAGTAATCATTCGAATCCCACTCCTTGATAGGACTTAACATTTTTGCAATTAATTGTAGTTTAATACAAATTAATACAAAAAAATCAAGAAAATTGATTTTAAATATTAAATCGCCAAAATTGCATCAAAGCCCACCGTGCAAAATGTTATTCTATTTTTTATTAGATAGCTGAAGATTTTTCTGTTTGGACCAATATGAGTATTTCTTTGCACATAGTTTTTACAGAATTCGACTTGTTCAAGGCGATATATCTCCGAAACCGTTGGCCAAAAAATCTAAAAATATACTGAAATGTTTTGCTGATGAGCAGCATCACCACAGAAATCATAAACCTCATCCTGAAAAAGTGTCCGAATTCACTCAGAAATTCCCATATATTCTTGACGACCATAAAATGCTGAGTCATTATGACCATGTCCGACCGTCCGTCTGTTGAAATCAAGATACAGCTCGCAATTTTTAAGATAGACCTTTGTAATTTAGTATAGAATTTTATACTACTCCTAGGATGTTTGGTATTACAAATGGGCTATATCGGTCCACGTTTTAATATAGCCCCCATAGAACGGTATATCCTGATTTTCTGTATTTTGAAGGTTGTGGCCTCATAATCCAACCGAAATAGGTGAAATTTGATACCTACATCTCGTTGGGGGTATACAAGTTTCCACATGAAATTTTTCGGTATTGCTCCATGTCTTCATATAGCCCTCGTATAACTAACCCTCCCACTTTTCGGTATTTTTATCATTTTAGCTCCAATATCCCACCGATGTTGTTTAAATTTGGTATTTAGTCTTTGTTGGGGTCATAAAACTTTCCACCAGAAATTTGTCGGCATAAGCCCACGTCTTCATATAGCTCCCAAAGAACGATACCCTCCGATTTTCGGTGTTTTGAAAGTTTTAGCCACATTAGTCAAACGGAATAACTGAAACTTGGTACACGGTGCTCTTGAACCAACTTTAAATGAAATGAGCTTAAACATGCGGTTTCTGAAACTACAATGTTCATAGACGAGAAAAAACAAAAAATCGCCGAAGCGTTTTTTAAATAAATCACATTTTTAGGTTTATTTTAGGTTTTTACGATGTTGCTTGGAAACCGAAATGGAGCTAAAGAAAATGTTGTAGCTGTGAAAATTCTCTAGAGGATTGACGGTTATGATTTGTTCCTTGGTTTTACAATTTTTGAGATATAGAAGTTCAGGTCACATTTTTAGTGTTTTGTTAGGTTTTCACTGTAAGTCTTATCGAAATGGGAGAAAATGTGATAATTGTAAAAATTCTCTACAAGATTGGCATTCATAATTTTTTCGTATGTTGTACCATTTTTGAGATATATTAGTTTATGTTGGGAAATTGCAGTCATGACATTGTTTTATAAGGAGTCGATACAGTCAGTGAATTGTCCCGATTTCACAGCTACAACAATTTCTTTAGCTCCATTTCGGTTTCTAAGCAAAATCGTTAATACCTAAAATAAACCTGAAAATGTGAACTTTGACCGCCATTTATTTAAAAATCGCTCCGGCCATTTTTTTTGTTTTTTTTTTCTCATCTATGCCATGTGTAAGCTCCTTTCATTTTAGGTTGGTTTAAGAGCACCGTGGGTATTTAGTCTTCGCTAAAGGTACATGAAATGTATGAAGATACAAAACATCCCTTGCAAAAATCAGACAGTATAAGTTCACGTTTTGGTAAGCCCCCATATATGCGTTGCCACCATTTAAGGTTTTTTGAAGATTTTAGTCAAATTTTTCTACCGAATTGTTCCCAGAAGATAGAAAACTTACTCCAAACAAACTCTTCATATATATCCAGGTTTAAGTCTAGCCAGTATTGCCCAATTGTATGTATTTTGAGGATTTTTTTTTCAAGTGTTTGAATCGAGATTGCTGAAATTTAATATTGTGTGTTGCCAGGAGTTCGAAGGCTCAATTCGGAAAATTGTAAATATTGATCCATGTTTTGGAAAGAATTACAATGACGCCCCATCTTTTAAAGTGAGTATTATCAGTTGGGATATATTACTTTGGCAAAAGAGGAAGAGCTTAGTACCTTCATAAACGAAACTAAATTAACTGCTCTTATTCACTTTAATGCAATTCGTGGTCGAGGATATAAAAAGTTAAAACTTAACGCCGTTCTTACTTTTTATACCCTACACCACTATGTGGGGAGGGTATTATAAGTTGGTTTTGCCCAAAAAGTTTGTAACGCATCGAAATAATGGTCGTAGACCCATACTTATATATACCAAAATGAATGTCTCGACGAGCTGAGTCGATCTGGCTATGTGTGTCCGTCCGTCCGTCTGTCCGTCTGTCTGTCCATCTAAACCTTGTAATCACGCTACAGGCCGCAATTTTGATCGGATCGTCACGAAATTTTGGGTGTTGATGAGGGTCCCGGAGGGGAAGAAGCCTATTAATTTTGGTGATGGTCGGATAATATTCAGGGGTCGGAATGGGCAAAAAACTTATGTGGATAAAAATACAACGTTTTTTTCCAAAGCGAATATCTCAGCTTTCATATGGGGTATACCAAAAGCAAGACCTGACAATAAAAGTAGAAAATATCACCTTTCTAATGATGTAAAGTAAGTTCTCGTAGGTGATGAAACAACGAAGATATTACAATAGTCGCAAATAAAACCCAAATTTTCATTCTTGCGATTTTAATTATAATGACGAATATCGCAGCTTTGGTTGGGGACTTTTCAAAAGCAAAGCGTGGCTATGAAAATAGAAGTTCCCATCTTTACAATGATGCAAACTATGTCGGCGTAGGTGACCAAATAACGGAGATATTGCAATAGTCGGTAATACATCCCATTTTTCCATTTTTTTGGAAATCACGCTACAGGTCGCAATTTTGATCGGATCGTCACGAAATCTTGGGTGTTGATGGTGGTCCCGGAGGGGAAGAAGCCTATTGATTTTGGTGATGGTCGGATAATATTTAGGGGTCGGAATGAGCAAAAAAGTTATTTGGAGAAAAAGTCTACATTTTATTCCAAAGCAAATATCTCAGCGTCTATAAGGGGCATATAAAAAGCAAAACTTGGCAATGAATGTAGAAAATATCACCTTTGATACGATGTAACGTATGTTGTCGTAGGTGGTCACACAACGAAGATATCGCAATAGTCGCTAATAGAACCCAATTTTTCATTTTTGCGATTTTAATAATAATGACGGATATCACATCTTTGGTTGGGGACCTTTTAAAAGCAAAGCCTGGCTATGAAAGTAGAAAATCCCATCTTTACAATGATGCAAAGTAGGTTGGCGTAGGTGGACAAATAACGGATATATCGCAATAGTCGGTAATACATCCCATTTTTCCATTTTTTTTGTAATCACGCTACAGGTCGCAATTTTGATCGGATCGTCACGAAATTTTGGTGGTTATTGGGGTCCTACAGAGGAAGAAGTCTATAGATTTTGGTGATGGTCGGATAATATTTAGGGGTCGGAATGAGCAAAAAAGTTATTTGGAGAAAAAGTCTACATTTTATTCCAAAGCAAATATCTCAGCGTCTATAAGGGGCATATAAAAAACAAAACTTGGCAATGAAAGTAGAAAATATCACCTTTGAAACGATGTAGCGTATGTTGTCGTAGGTGGTCAAATAACGATGATATCGCAATAGCCGCTAATAGAACACAACTTTTCATTTTTCCGATTTTAATAATAATGACGAATATCACAGCTTTGGTTGAGGACCTTCCAAAAGCAAAGTCTGACTATGAAAGTAGAAAATCCCACCTTTACAATAATGTAAAGCAGGTTGGTAATACATCCCATTTTTAATTGTTTTGTAATCACGCTACACGTCGCAATTTTGATTGGATCGTGAAGAAGTTTTGGGTATTAATGGTGGTCCCACAGAGGAAAACCCCATTGATTTTGGTAGGATATTATTCAGGGTTGGGAATTTGAAAAAAAAAAACTTATTTGGAGAAAATGCCAACGTTTTATTTCAAAGCGAATATCTCTCTTCTGTAAGAGGTATATCAAAAGCAAAACCTGGCAAGAAAAGTAGAAAATATCACCTTTACAACGATGTGAAGTAGGTTGCCATAGGTGGTTAAACAACAGAGGTATCGTAATAGTCGGTAATGCATCCCTTTTTTCATTTTTTGTGCAATCACAATACAGGACGGAGTTTTGATCGGATCCTCGATAAATTTTTGGGTTTTGATGGGGGTCTCACAGAGAAAGAGGCCTATTGATGGTTGGCGTACATCCCACTTTTGCATTTTTTATTTAAGTTGTACTGGCGATGTACTTAAATGCCTTTCAACAAAATTGACCTGTATTAATGAAGACATTCAGAACAAAGGCGCTAAGCTATCCCAATTTTAATATTTTGAATTTTACCAGTGAAAAGCTTATGCACGGGAGTAGTGGTGTAGGGTATCACATAGTCGGTCCCTACCCGACTATAGCCTTGGCTCACTTGTTTACATGCTGTTTTTGAATTTTTCTCATATATGAAGATTGTAGTTTCAGAATTCGCAAAAGCTTCTTTCGTTCAAAGTTAGTTCAAGAGCATCTTTATTATTTTATGTCTTCGCATCTGAGGAAAAAATTGCATTGAATGTAACTTTCAATACATATCAAAATGCCAAATGTTTGTCAAATATAATTACCTCAATATACCATAGCTAAAAGTCAATTCCAATTTATTTTCCTTATTCCATTACTGTAATGTAGAAGCATCTACTACTCATCCAGCATCTCTTTGTGTGCACCGTCAATCATCATTTTAAGTTATTTTCGAAGTATTGCAGCATTCACCAAAAATATTAACTTGTTATTGTTTGTTGGTATGGGTGTATAAAAGAAAAACGGGAATTCCAGGAAAGAAATAATACCACAAAAATGTTGTTGCTCCATTAAGTCAATGAACAAAGAAAGGAAGGTATTTCGTTTGGAAGGATTCAATTGGAGTTATTTTGCTGTTGTCGATTACACCAAATTTCTTTTGGCATTTGAGAGACTGCGGAGTGTTGTAGTTTTATTGAGTCCATTTTGTTCAAACTTTCATTTTAAAATTGGCAAGAAGTATTTTATCATATTGGATCACACAATTTCGTAAGTTTGTGGAAGGTTTGCTGAATAAGCTTGCTACCTTTATTGATATACAGTTAGACAACAAATGTATTGCAAGACCAAAATTGTAGAAAATTGCATGTTAAGTGTTCGTTTATGGCAACAAATTATGTAAAAATTATTATATATTATAAATTATTAAAATGGGCCAAGTTATGGACAGAGAAGCCATCCCACAGTCGATACGTGTGAAGAGCTACTCAACTAAAACCGAAACCAGGTCACGTAATTTGGTGACTGTGTGAGTTCGAGTCCTTGGCTTTCCTTTTTCACTGGCAAAACATTTTCGATCATCAAGCTTAACTCTAAACGAGAAAATTAATAAAAAATAAGAATTACCTGCTACTTTTAGGTGACAATAAATGTATTGCAAAAATTACCATATCCATTGTTGTTTGGAGAATTACTAAAGTTGTGTTCCTTAATAAGTTGTCTACCCACTTTGGACATTTATTTAAACTTTAATGAACTTAGTTAATCCAAATTTAAGGTTAAGTATGTTACACTCTTAGGATACTGGTTCCCAAATGTTTACTCAATCTTTATCATTCGTTGGAGGATCTTTTTCGAGTTTTTTTTTTCTTAAAATGGATCCAAAAATTTTATAAGGGTTGATATAGAGTTTTAAGCCCGAGGTATTTATGCCGTGAGTGAAAGATGCGCTACAATTCGATTAAAAGCAAAATTCTTCATTCTTCTTCTTTATTTGTGCTCATGCTCCCACTGAAGACAAGAACGAAAAGACCAAAGATATATTTTACGAGCGCTTAGAAGAAATTTATGACCATTGCCCTGCCATGACATTAAAATTATTCTAGACGATTTTAATGAAAAAATTGGAAAGGAGAATATCTTTGGCCCAACAGTCGGGAAATTCCGTCTCCACAGTGAAACATCTGACAATGGTATGAGTCTGATAAACTTTGCAGCTAAAAAAAAAAAAACATGGTAGTTAGCAATACCAGATTTAAGCATCTCGACATTCATAAGGGCACCTGGCTGTCGCCAGATCAAAGAACAAGACATCAAATTGATCACGTTGTGATGATGGAAGACACACATCAAGCGTGTTGGATTCACGATCGTTCCGAGGAGAAAACATAGACTCGGATCACTACCTTGTTGCAGCAAAGGCACGCATCGGTTAAACGTAGCAAACAAAGTACGAACAGACACAATACGAAATGTAGACATCGGTAAGCTGCACAACAGATAGCTACAGCATATTCCACTCAACTAGCCCAATCGTTTAATCAAAGCATTCCTCGTCCCGATAACATATCAGCACAATGGCAAAATATTGCCCACTTCATGCAAACAGCAGGGAAATCCATACTTGGATACCAGAGATCTCCACCGAGGGTTCCATGGTATGACCAGGAGTGTCGTGCTGCTACCAAAAAAAAAAAAAAAATGCGGCATATATGGTTACTACAATCAGTAGCAACGCGTAGCGCACGAGAGAGGTATCGGGAGAAAAGGAGAGAGGAGAAACGTCTTTTCCGCAGGAGAGAGAGATGGAAAAGCGGGGGAGAGAAAAGGGAAAGCGGGTGTGTGAAAAATCGAGATGTACAGGAGACAGAATGAACTCCGAAAATTCTACCAAAGAGTGAAACATCAAACTGATGGCTTTGGCACTGGCACATCCTCCTGTAGAGACCAGCAAGGTAATTTGGTAACTCATATAGATAGTGTGCTTAGGATATGGAAAGAACATTTTTCCAAACTGTTGGTATCCAATAGCAGAGAAGACGACGAAGATACCACAGACCCAATTCCCGAAGATGGTATTGAATTTAAACCGCCCAGCGAAGATGAGGTAAATACAGCAATAAATCGGCTGAAGAATAATAAGGCAGTAGGAGCCGATGGCTTACCAGCCGAGCTGTTCAAAACCGGAGGCGACACGCTGATAAGGTGTATTCATCAGCTAGTTGGACCATCTGGCAGGAAGAACGAGTACCCGACGATTGGAACCTGAGCATCTTGTACCCTGTCCGCACGAAGAGAGATAAGATTGTAAGATCTAACAAAAGGGCATAAGTCTGCAAGTCCACCATTGACCAGATATTTACTCTATGGCAAATCCTGGAGAAGACCCAAGAAAGGCAGATCGACACCTACCACCTTTTTGTCGATTATAAGGCAGCCTTCGACAGCCCCCTGCGTTCAAAGGTATTCCAAGCCATGTATGAATTTGGTATCCCTGCAAAGCATCGGCTTTGTAAAATAACTCTAACTGACACAAAATCTTCAGTTAAAATAGTGTTACGAATGTAACTGATAGGTTTAAGTTAATTTAGTTTAATTTCCGTTAATTTAAAAATTTGAATTGTAACGTAAAGTTTTTATTACGCAGTTACTTTATTTAAGCAACAACAACTACCATGTAGAATTCTCTTCATCGTTCTAGTTCTTACTTTACCTTTTATTAATGTGCTTTTGTTTGTTCTCCATAATCATGTAATTATCGTTTAGTTGTCATTTCTGATTTCATGCATTTGTATGTTGTTGTAATTGTCTTCCCCCATGTATGTGAGTATGGTTGTTCGCTTAGTGCGAATGTGCGTCTGTGTGTTCGCTGCACAGATTCGAGGTGTTGTCAGACGTGTTCTAGAGGACTCTCGAACAGGGAGATTTTGGGGTATAAATACAGGGGGAACTAGCAATGACGAGTTAGTTGTGTTTTAAACGTTGAACTGAACAGATCGGTTAAAGAAGTGATGCGTGCTAAATAGAGACGAGCTGTGTGCTTAGTAATTAAAGTCAGTTCCGAATAAGTGTAATAAAGTAAATAAAGCATTGTAGAAACGTAATCGAACCCTGTTTTATTTGGTACAAATCGTACTGGGAAATAAAACAACGTCTACACGGAGATTAGTTAAATCTAATTCCGTAACAATAGGAAAGAACCTCTCCGAAGAGTTTTGTGTGACCTTTTCAACATCCTGCTGGAAAAGGTTATACGAGAGGCAAACGTCAAAAGAAGTGGCACAATCTACACCAATAGCCACATGTTACTTGCTTATGCTGATGATATAAACATCATGGGAGATCAGTAAAGAAGTAACCGATACCTTTATGAAGGTCGAAGGAGAATCTGCTAAAGAAAACGAATCTGATGATGTCGATGCGCAATGCGTCCACTGAGATCGGACCAACTGTTGAAGTTGGTTCCTATAATTTTGAGGTAGTAAAAGACACAGTGTTACGACCGTTGCAAAAAATGGTCAAAATCAAGTACTTCGGAATACAACTTTATTGATGTGAATTTATAGTAAACATTTCAATTTGAAGGAATTGATTTTTCAAGTAGTTTTATCCATGGGAAGGTTCAAATCAGATAGTTGTTGGAAATATGTATCTTTGTCCTTATTTTACTAAAATTAATAAGTAGTATTATGCTCCATAATTTTAATATTTAAAGTAATTTATCGTTCTAAAATAAATGTTTAAAGTAGCTTTGGATGTAATATACTTGGATTTAATTTTGTTTGGAAGTAAATAGTGATCATATGGTGTTTTCAGCTACCCACGACTGTGGTACTTAGTACATCGATTTTGTGAACCAAATTTTAAAATTAGTGGAGTTGGAAACAATTTTTATGAAAGTGTATATCGATATTATTTAAGTTGTGAAAAGTGAGTACTTCAAACGTGTAAAGGTTCTTGCTGTAGAGGTTTGCAGACGAACATGTTATTTTCTTTTTCAGCGACCACCTCACTCAGGGGTTACCCCCTATTTTAATAAAGCGCTTTGCGCGAAAACGGATGAACCGATCATCATATATTTTTGTGGGTTTATTAAGCACGTAATAATCTTGCTTTAAAACGATAGACTATTAAAAATAATTTTTTTTTACAAAAATGGTGAATAGCAATAATTCAAAATTCAATTTTTTATAAAAAAAGTGTAGCGTTTTTGACCATTAATCGGTCAAAAAACGTTTTTAAAGGAAAATTCTCATATATCGACGCCTCCAAACAATAGTATGCTAAGTCGACTTAGCATGTTTTCAAGTTCTTTACATTTTTACATTTTACGTCCTTTAACTTAAATTCTGTCAAATTTTGGTAATGATCGGTCAATCCGAACAGAAGTTATAAACAAATGTTTACTCAGAATAGTAGTGAAGGTCAAAGAAAACTGTAAACTTTGAGAGCTTCTCCTGCAAAACTCACTTTTCAGACTTAGCATACTATTATTTGGAGGTGTCGATATAAAGACATGAGTTTGATGTATTCAATAAGCTCACAAAAAATATGAAGACTGAACACCAAATTTCAGTCATTTCGGGTGGATATTGAGGCCACAACATTCAAAATACCGAAAATGGCGAGGTACAGTTCTATGGGGGCTATAGGACAGATTTCTGGTGAAAAGTTATAAGCCCCCAGCGAAGACTTAATACCAAATTTTAGCCATTTCGGTGTGATAATCAGGCTAAAACCTCCAAAATACTGAAAACCAGGAGGTACCGTCCTATGGGGGCTATATGAAGTCGTGAACCTATGCAGACAAATTTCAAGGTGAATGTTTTATGCACCCAACGAAGACTAAATATCAAATTTCAGCAATTTCGGTGTAATAATGAGGCTAAAATCTTCAAAATACCGATAATCAGGAAGTACCGTTCTATGGGGGCTATATCAAAACGCCCAAAATTCTCAGTTGGAATGTTTCATACCTCTGCTGAAGACTAACCACCAAATTTCAGTAATTTCGGTTGGTCATTATGACTTAAATCTTCAAAATACTGAAAATAGGGAGGTACGGTTCTATGGGGGCTATATCAAAGCGTGGACCGACCATCCCAGTTTTTTGTCCTGGAGATTGTAAGTCAATAATAGGTACGTGTACCAAAATTGATGCACCTACAAGAACTCCATCTATTTTTGGCCTCAGTTAATATGAACTCACGACATAGTGCGCAGTAAACACAACAAACAACATCAGTTGTGAAATTAAAAGAAGAATTGTATTGGCCAACCGATGCTAATTTGGCTTAATTAAGCAGTTTAAAAACAAAGCCACATCTTGTCAAACAAAATAACGCTTTACAAAACACTGATACTACCCGTGCTGATGTATGGTTCCGAAGCCTGGGTACTTGCGCAAGCAGACATGGCAGTGCTTGGTGTGTTTGAGAGAAAAATTCTTCGAAAGATCTACGGACCAATCTGCGTTAACGGTGAATATCGACGTCGCATGAACCTCGAGCTGCATCTGCTATACAACTACATCAATATAGTTAAACGTATCGAGATGCAACTATTGCGTTGGCTAGGCCATATCATTATAATGATGAACCCGCTTAAAAGGCGTATAAATACGGGTCACATGGCGGTACACGCAGAACTGGCAGGCCAAGACTTCGGTGGAGCAAACAAGGGGATGAAGATATGAAAAGGCGCGATATTTCCGATAGCGAAGCAGCAAACAGAGAGAATTGGAGATCTTTTCTTAGTTCGGCTTTTAGAACAAATGTTCTGTAATGGGCCAGCTAAGTAAGAAAGTAGTGTCGTTATATTACATCAGAAATTTTTTAGACAAATAAGATTAATATGTCATGTTCTGGCCTTTGGAATGGTGGTGGTTGAACCTGTTGGAGCTTTCTCGATCTCTTTTATTGATTTTCAGAATAATGACTATTAAATATTTCCTAATGAAGACAGTGGGGATGTTTTCCAAATCATTACTATGTTCGTGATACTGATTTCGCATACTATTTTGCTTGGTATACAATATAGTACCAAAACATAGGGTTTTCCAGTTTTTCCAGTAGGGGTTTAATTTCCATATTTATTATAAATGATTTATTTTCGATTGCTTGAGTGGAGTTTTCCCCCATTGGCTCAACTTCATTTATTACTCTCTATTACAGAGAGTAATGTTTTTCAAAACGAACTGACAGTGTTGCAAAATTTTACTGATCGCTACCAATATCATGATTTCATCCCGGCGAAGGGAATTATCAATTGGCTTCTCAGTTTTTGAAATGATGCCTTTTTAGCGAAAACCCGAACTCTTTAAGTGTCTAGTATTCTCATATGAATGAGAATCACACTCACTTTTCGGCTTTTCCAAAGAAACACCAAAATCAAAATATTTTGCAACATGTCAGCACGTATCAACTAAGAATTCTTCGAATTCTGTGAGTTGAAAAGAACACCAACACAGTTGCCTGTGAGGTTGTTATTGGAATTTTGTTTTTTTGTTTTTAACAAAGCTCCATTCGCCCGTGCCTCGGCTGTTTTTTGTTTGTTTTGGAAAACAACAATAAACAACAATAAACAACAAAACAAACAATAAATGATTTATTATAAATGAAGTCATTCTAAAACTATTCAGAGAGGAAATAGTGCTCTGCTGTAGGTCATTTCAAAATACTGCACTGAGGGTCTACTTTTTCCCTATACTTTCCAGAGGTACTTTGATGTTTTCAAAGCTAAAATCGGACGGTTTTGCATTGGTCCATTATCCGATACCACATATTGAGCCAATATTCATATTCTGCATACTTTTCTGTGGCCGATTCGTCATTCTTTATTGTTAATATGTTCTCAAACGTTTTTTACCTGTATGAAGACCCTCCATGACGGCTTCTTTATTACTGAACTTTATGATATTCAACACTGTGGGTCAATTACACTGTGCAACAAAATGGAGGTGAAAGTCTGGGGCACGGAAAATTCCTCTTGGGGAAGAAAGGACTTGGTGAGTATATTAAAAACCCCGAAGGACAGATCCGCCTTCATACGAACTTCCGCGTTAAGGCGCGTTTTTGCTAGAGACCCTGTAAGCCATCAGGAATTAGCGTTATATCTTTGTTCACTGTTGCTATAGCTTATTTTTGAGATGACACGTCTTCAGTCAAATCCAATCAGGTTTATTTTCGTAGAGCACTTTGACCTTTTAACTCGCTTCCTTCAATGTCCTTTTCGTCCTTTATTTTAAGAGCCGCTATAAAAGTACCACAAGATGGCGTTTTTCAGCTTCGAAAAGTTCTCCAAAAATGTCGCTTAGAACATTTTAGGTACGGCTCTCATTGACGACTAATCGATTTTGTCGCGTTTTCGTGGTCGTTTTGTGCATTTACCCTGTTTTTGTTCAGAACAAGTAAAAAAGTGTCAGTCGGCTTTGCCGACAGATATATACCCTCAGCCAATGTGAAGCGAAACTTCCACCTCCGGACAGATCGAATGTATTTAAGGTCTCTTCAGAATTTTGTGTCCCTTTTTGGACATATGAACTTGCCGACAAAAATGTGGATTAGGAATTAACTGCACTAAGACACAAATGTTGAACTTTTGTAGGGCAGGTACCCTTAGGAAGGACCGAAATTGACCATTTTAGAAGTTAAACTAAATTTTGATAAACTATTAGGAGATCCAAAGTTTACACCAAATTGGTTGCCCCATTCAAGTGATATCGTCCTAGTATTTTAGTGAAATTTTTTAAATATTGGGGAGATGTATCGATAGTTGTGGACCGGTATTGCCCATGAAACTAAGTTTGGATATAATATGACGAAGACCAAATGTTGGACCAAATCGGTTAAACAGTTTGAGAGTTATCGTGCTCTCCGACCGCCACATATGGTGACATAGGGGTTTTTACACCTTTCGGGCTGTATTCCCAAGAAATATGGACTTTCCCCTGAAAAAACTATTACCTTCGTAATGGAGGTAGCGAATGCAAATCGCTTCAACAAAAATCAAAGTGATCAATTGCAGGTCTTAAAGTGAACTTATCCAAAATTTTGTGTGGGAGGTACGGGATGGAGGGGACAAATATAGTCCATATTCGAACCTGATCTATATCTGGTAGATATTATGAGAATGTGTAAAGTATGGACTAAATCGGCCAATCCCATCAAGAGTTATCGTGCGCACAATTTTTCCGAATATTTTTGAACTTTTGTGGGGTAGGTACCTGAAGGGGTGGAGCGATATAGCTTATCTACGAACTTAAACTAAGTTTGGAAACAATATTACGAAGGCCAAATTTTGGCCGGAATCGGCATATCCGTTCGAGAATTATCTTGCGCTTCCACCCATAAACATGGTGTCATAGGGTTTGTTTTTCAAATTGCAGGCTATTTTTTCAGGAAGTATGGACTTGCCCTTGAGGAAACTTGTACCTTCGTATAGGGGACAGTGAATACAACATGTTACAACAAAAACCAAGGCGATTCGAGAGCAGATCCTAAACTGAACTTTTCCGAAATTTTGTGTGGGAGGTACTCGAAGGAGTTTATCGATTGAGTCCATATTGGAACCTCATCTAAGTCTGGTAGAAATTTCATAATGTGCAAAGTATGGACCAAATCGGTTACTCCCTTCAAGAGTTATCGTACGCACAAATTTTCCGAACATTTTCGAACTTTTGTGGGGGAGGTACCGGAAGGAGTGGACCGATATAATCCATCTTTGAACTTGAATTAAGTTTGGTCAAAATATTACGAAAGCCAAATTTTGGACCGAATCGGCAGATCCGTTCGAGAGTTATCTTGCGCTCCAACCACTGCACACGGTGTCATAGGGTTTTTTTTGTAACTTTCAGGCTATTTTCTCAGGAAGTATGGACTTGCCCCTAATGAAACTTATAGAGGACAGCGAATACAACTTGCGTAAACAAAAATCAAAGCGATTCGAGACCAGGTCCTAAACTGAACTTTTCCGAAATTTCGTGTGGGAGGTACCCGAAGGAGTGGACCGATTGAGTCCATGTTGGAGCCTCATCTAAGTACAGTACAAGTTTCATCAGGGGCAAGTCCATACTTCCTGAGAAAATAGTCTGAAAGGTGCAAAAATGCCAATGACACCGTGTGCAGTGGTTGGAGCGCAAGATAATTTTCGAACTGATCTGCCGATTGGGTTCAAATTTTGGCCTTAGTATTATTTTGACAAAATTTAGTTTAAGTTCGATGATAAGCCATATCGGTCTACTTCTTAAGGTATCTCCCCCACAAAAGTTCAAAAATGTTCGGACAAATTGTGCGCACGATAACTCCTGATGAGAGTGACCGATTTGGTGCATACTTTACACATCCTAATATATCTACCAGACATAGATCAGGCTCGAATATGGACTATTATTTGTCCACTCCTCCGGGTACTTCCCACACAAATCGGACAAATTGTGCGCACGATAACTCCTGATGAGAGTGACCGATTTGGTGCATACTTTACACATCCTAATATATCTACCAGACATAGATCAGGCTCGAATATGGACTATTATTTGTCCACTCCTCCGGGTACTTCCCACACAAAATTTCGGATAAGTTCAGTATAAGACCTGCTCTCTAATCACTTTGATTTTTGTCGAATCAATTTCCATTCGCTGCCTCAATTACAACGGCAAAAGTATTTTCGGGGGCAAGTCCATACTTCTTGAGAAAACACCCCGAAAGTGTTTAAAAAACCATAGGGCACCATATGTAGTGGCTGGAGAGCACGATAGCTCCCGAACTGATCAACCGATTTGGTTAAAAAATTGGCCTTCGTCATATTTGTTCCAAACTTAGTTTCAGCTCGAAGATGGGCAATACCGGTCCTAAGGGTATCTCTCCCATAAAAGTTCAACAATTGTGTCTAAGTGCAGTTAAGGATCTGTTCGTTATCCTTTGGAAATCTATACCGAAGCTGTTCGTTGTGGTCCTGTTTAAAGCTATATTATATTTCCCGTGGACAAGTCCATGCTTCCTGGCATACTGGTCCAAAAGCTAAACGATGGCCCACTGAAATTACTAGTGGGCGCGATATTTGTCGAAAAGATATGACTCCCAAAATACCATCCACTTCCATAATGGACCAAGTCGGTCCATTCCTTTAAGTACCTCCTCGGCAACACTTTTGAACTCGAATCCTAATTCACATTTTTGTCGGCAAGGTCAAATGTTCAAAATGGGTCACAAATTTCTCAAACACTCTAAATACATTCGATCTGTCCGTAGATGAAAGTTTAAATTCACATAGGTTGAGGGTATTGCGTGACACGCCGTTCGGGCTCGGAGATAAGCTGTGGGTCCCATATCATTGAACCAATATGAATCGGGGTACACTCACTCATTGATATGAGAGAAGTCTCCCTTGTCCCCTCTGGGATGTTTGTGAAACAATTATTATATTATTATTTACGATTGGTGTGGTACTGTGAAAGAATCCATAAAGTTATTTCTTAAAATAAGTTTATTTGTTCCACACAGAAATTTTGATTTGTGGAAAGCTAATTCCCAGGGGTAGTGGTGAGGGTATAACATGGTCGGCCCCGTCCGACTATATCCTTGGCTTACATGTTTTTACATAATGTTTTGCCATAAACGAACAATTATTATGCATTTTTTTTTTACAATTTTGGTCTTTGCAATACATTTGTTGTCTAACTGTATTTCTGTGTGGTGGGGAAAATCCACTTTTGCTGATGTTTATTTTTTTAGGTGGGCCCAAAATGCTCATCTTTATGAACATCATAGTCGCTTCTAAAATGTTAAGGGGGGAATGCCAATAGCTGCTATTGGGAACGTGTTTGGTATTTGTTATATTCCTTTCTTTTGTCGTTTTCAATTCACATGCTTGCTGGATAGGCTTTTCATCATCAAGGACTTCGAAAAACTGCTGAAATATTTTTTGGTTTCTGTGTGAAAAACTGGCATTGTTTTGGCAAGTGTTGATTGATTGATTTGGCATTTTAGCGTGGGAATTTTTATTTTCTTTTTTTTCCATTTCATTAATGACTTTCCATTTCACGTTAAGAGGATTTTAAGTTTATGGGCTTAGTTTTTCACCAAAAAAATCCTTTTTAATTTCTAGCCAACATATTGAGTGAGTGATTGATGGGTGGCTCAATGGATGGATATTGGGATGTTTTTATTGATTGTCCTTGAATGGCACACCTGCCATTTGTATTTGTTGGCAGGGATTCGGAGAATTGCCTTTTATTCCCCACCAGTAGTTATCCAATTTTCGAGTTTTATTCTCAAAAAAAAAAAAAAAAAGAAAACTCCACATCCAACCGAACTGGACATCAATTAAAATAGCATCCCCCGCTTAGAGAACGAACGTAAAAGTTCACAGAATGTCACTCTCTGTCATGTTTGTCATGTCATTCTGCGTGTTACGCTTGTCATTACGTTTGTGAATGGTGTGTGTGGTAATTGTTGTCGTTGTTGCTGTTTGTAATTTCTGTTCTGTTGTGCATGTTTATGACTCGAAGGGAGATTTTATGTGTGTGTTGTTAAGCTAAAGTAACATTTGTATCCTTACAACAACACCAATGATATCAGTTTCAACACCAGATGTTAGTTGTTGTTATTACTGGGTTTAAACAAATATTAGCTTAAGTCATTTATCCAGCAGTGTGCTTACCTTAAAGTGAGTGGTATGCAGTAACTTTTGTCATAAGGAAATCTCAATCCCATGGCAGCGGGTTCTTTGTACCGGATTGACCCGGAACTACACAAGATGATTGTTCCGGCCAGCGGCTGCCACCTCAGTGTACATATGTTTGTATTTGTTTCGTTTTTCTGTGTTGGGAGCAGCATATCCCGGAATGCCTGCTCTGAATACTTTTGGTCCGTGCCGGGACGGAGGAAAACCCAGGACCAATATATTTGTGCTCGGTTTGTCACATCCGCATCTTCACCCACATCCAGCCTTCGGTGAGATGCAATAGATGTCAGGAGTGGGTGCATCTAAGAGGTTGCTCTGGACTTGTCCACGTGAGGGACTGCGACAGGGACTATGTTGCTGCATGCTGTGTGAATACAGTCCCCAGTGAGTCGTCATCGGATTACGAAACTCCCTCGTCGTCTGATTATGAGACTCCCCCGCAGTCCCCTCGACAACAACCGCACATGCAGCCTTTAACACCAGCCGTTGTTGTCCCAATCCCGGAAAAAGCATGCTTTTTCCCATTTAATTGCAATGAACTCCGAGGTAAGATCGAGGATCGAGTAGATTCATGAGTCGGAGGAATATCAAGGTCGCTGCGGTGCAAGAAACCAAGCTGAACAACAACTGTAGCTTACAACGTTGCGATGGTTACAACGTGCTAAGGAAGGATCGCACCTGAAGTGGAGGTGGGGGATTAGCTTTCCTATTGCACCAGTCTGTCCAATACATACAGACCTATCTCGCTTCAGCCTCTCTCTAATGACCCGTAGCAGTCAGGTGTGGAACTGCCGAGATAGATTCGCTGAACGTATACATCCCGCCGAGAAATAGCTGTATCTCAGATTACGTGCCTAACATTAGCCCGCTTTTAGAAGGTCATAATCGTCTGGTCCTGGGGGACTTTAATGCGCATCATGAGATGTGGCATTCGGCCCTCTGAAACGACCAGAGAGGTACAGCGCTGTCTGAGCAGTTTGACAGCTCTACGTTTTGCACGGTCAATGAGAACGCCCCTACCAATATTAGAGGAGAGTGTCACAGCTCGCCAGACATAACCATCGTGTCACCTGGTCCGACAAATGGCGTTACCTGGCAACCCGTCATTTTCCTTGGATCAGACCATCTCCCCATAATTGTCTCCATTAACAGACCACCCGATTTCATTACCTCTGAACGCCGCACATTCGTGAATCATAAGAAAGCTGATTGGCCGGGTTTCAGAGAGTTCACCAATCACCGCTTCAGAGAACTGCCCAATCCTTCTGATGTACGGGTAGCGGAAAGGACGTTCCGAGACATCATCACTGCTGCAGCCGCTCGCCATATCCCTGCTGGTCGAATACCCGAAGTAAGACCAGACTTCCCAGCAGAGGC
Source organism: Musca autumnalis (assembly GCF_047663935.1). Taxonomy (NCBI): domain Eukaryota; kingdom Metazoa; phylum Arthropoda; class Insecta; order Diptera; family Muscidae; genus Musca; species Musca autumnalis. The sequence goes on from NW_027411644.1 coordinate 254,882,110, forward strand.
GACGGGATTAGCAAATGATCGTGATGAGCTTCGCCGAACCAACCCCAATGACCCCATAGTCAGGGAGCTGACACTGGAAGTTAACAGGCTGGTCAGCGAGCATAAGCGGAACAAGTGGTTAAATCATCTGAAGAGCTGCAACATTGGAGCCGGTATAGGTGAATTGTGCGCAACGGTTAAGTCACTCTCGAACCCTGGAAGAAGGGAAGATAGGACCTCAGTCACGTTTGGCGACGTTTCGTTGGCTGACCCAAAGAGGTGCGCAAGTTATTTCAATCGACAGTTTGTCGAGCACACCGAGGGTGACAGGGCGAAGAGAAGAGTATTACGTCGCATCAGATCTCTTCCTGCCGAGGAGGAACCACCACAGTTTGCAATGGATGATGTTGCCAATGCCATCAGGAACGCTAAATCATCCAAAGCGTTTGGCCCTGATGGAATCTCCATGGTAATGCTGAATCAGCTGGATGAGACGGGAGTGGATTATATCACTAAAGTTCTCAACTTGTCGCTATGCACCCTCATTGTTCCCGAAGTCTGGAAAATGGGCAGGGTGGTCCCACTACGGAAGCCCGGCAAGGATGCCAGCAAAAGTGAATCGTACAGGCCGATTTCGCTTTTGTCGCCCGTAGCAAACACCCTTGAGGCCTTAGTCCTCCCTAGTATCAGAAATAGCTATCAAGTTGCCGATCATCAGCATGGATTCCGTATACAGCACAGAACGACAACTGCGCTGCACGCCTTTACCACACATATTTGTCAAGGACTCAACCAGAGACGGCCGTGCGATAGAACAGTGATGGTGGCGCTTGACTTATCGAAAGCCTTTGATACAGTCAGGCACTCCACGCTGTTGGAGTACATTGAACAGACAACCCTCCGGCCAAGCTTGAAACGTTGGATAGTCAATTATATGTGTGGACGCCAGTCGTACGTGGAATTCAGGAACAAGAAGTCCAAACCCCGCAGAGTGAAACAGGGAGTTCCCCAAGGTGTGGTGATATCTCCGGAACTGTTTAACCTCTACCTCTCCTGTATTCCGCCCCCTCCAGAAGGCATCGAGATCGTAACGTATGCGGATGATTGCACGATCCTAGCGTCGGGTACCTATCCTGATGACATCTGTGAGAGACTGAACAACTATTTAACCGATCTTACCACCTTTTTCCATTCGAGGAAAATGCAGATCTCCGCCACAAAATCAACAGCCACTCTGTTCATCACATTGGCAGCGCAGTTTGGAAGAGAATTGAATGTCGTGGTCGACGGTAGCAGAATTCTGACCACAAACTGCCACAAAATTTTAGGGGTCACATTCGACACTACTTTCACGTCGTGCTCGCACGCCACAGCTATCTGTGACAAACTGAAAAGTAGGAACAAGGTCCTCAAGTCCCTAGCCGGCAGCATTGTGGTGCAGATAAAGAAACCTTGTTGACCACATATAATGCGATAGGTCGGTCTGTGGTAAGCTATGCGGCGCCAGTCTGGTCCCCGAGATTGTGTGATACGAATTGGAAAAAGATTCAAACTTGCCAGAATGCCACCCTGAGAACAGCAACAGGGTGCCTCCTCAAATCTTCAGTGGACCGTCTACATGAGGAGGCAAAGATTCTTCCAGTAAAGCAACACAATGAAATGCTTTTGTTGCAGTACCTGCTTGGACGTTACCGTGTGAGCCATCCCAATCACCATCTTGTGGGTAGGCCCGACACATTCAGGCAGATCAGGAAGGATATCAATGCTTTAGAGGGAGAGGTCCAACGATACAGGAGAAAAACCCTAGATCAACAAGCATATCAAGCAGGTTTAAATAGTATTCACACGGATGCAGTTGCCAAGGCCTTACGCAATTATAGTGTGAATAAAGTCCTCGAAATACATCCCCCATCTATTGCAGCTGAGGAGCGTCAGCTGCCACGACAAACTAGAGTAGTTTTGGCTCAACTACGCTCGGGATATTGCATTCGCCTAAATTCTTATTGGGCGAAAATCGACCGCGCCGTGCAAGACATCTTCCCAGTATGTGGCATGGGCCCGCAGTTTGAGGAAAAGAGAGGTGAGTGATATGGTAACCCTTTGCCTCTCAACATCCTCTCTCACGAACAAACTGAAAATTCGTCGGTGTCATGTTTAAGTGTTCCATACGTCATTTGCCTGATTCGAAAAAACTCAAGTTAATATTTGACTCTATAGGCCTAAAAGTGGTGCAAAAATCAAATACTTTAAGATCACAATTCTAATAAACTAAACTCAAAGAATATACCAGAAGTTGATTTTAGTCAGATATCTGTTATAGTCTAGAAGTTATGGCCAAATTTTATAATTGCAAAAAGTAGCTGATTTGTTCCATGGTTCTTTTTTTCATGTTTTTGGTAGTTTGCTTCACATGGAACAAGTTATATCACATTTTACCAAACCCACTTTTTGTCAATTGTGTTCCACCTCCCTTACGTTAAGTGTGAACCGGAAATTCTGTGTTTTTTTCGTAGTATACTGCTTTTTCTAGGGGAGTGTTACTAACCCGACGCTCAAACCCAAGTTTTTAACGTTCTTATGGGTAAACGCGCGGCACATTTTAGCTCACTAGCTTTAACGGGTGTTAAAGTCAGCTCCCCAGGTGACACCACGGGGTGGTCAGTGTCCACTTGAGATGAAAGAGTGACCAAGATAAATCCTGGGCTTTGTCATGTTATAACCGGTCAGTACCGTTCTTTGGTATCTTTCATCCCCTACGTCACCCGTCGTTTGTAGTTAAGCACCCCTTAATCAAAAATGTTTAAACTTTTGTGTGAAGTTGAAGTGACGATATAGTCCATCTTCGAATTGTATTTAAGTATAGAAGAAAGAAGTAACAAGTAAAAATGAATCAGTCGGCTTTGCCGACAGAGATATACCCTCAGCCAATGTGAATTGAAACTTTCATCTACGGACAGATCGACACAATTGTTGAACTTTTGTGGGGGAGGTACCATAAGGAGAAGTTAGAAGTTAAACTAAATTTTGACAAAATATTAGTAGATCCAACGTGTGGACTAATTTGTTTGTCCCGTTTAAGGGGTTACCCTACTTGTCAGTTTAAAAAAATCGAAAAAATTTTTATTGGCTAATTTTGAAGTACAGGTAGTGTTCTCGAAATGACATTTTTGAAGTCGGTGCCAACGATAGCTCGAAAACGAATCGACCGATCTTCATATGGTTTGGTGAGCTTATTATATTCATAAAAAGCTTGTCTTTAAGCGAGACAGATTTTTTTAATTTTTTTCCCCCGAATTTTGGGAAAAAGGGTCAATTTTTTTTGTTAAAAACGAAATTTTGATTTTGACAACTCACAATTTGTTTTGAATCATTCTTTTTTAAATTCTGTTTCGGTTAAAGACAACATTTTTAGGTTCTTAAAACGCACACAAAAATAAACGAAGATCGGTCCATCCGTTTTCGAGCTATCGTTGGCACCGCAAAATGCTTTTACAAAAAAGGGTTTCGCAGGTAGCCATTTACCACAAGACTATGCAATATTTTTCAACAACAAAAATTCCAGAAGTAGCTTAAGATGTGCTCTTTCAGGTAGAAAAAAGTTCTGCTTAAAGCTATTAATAGGTTCTTTGACAAAAAAAAAAAATAATGAAAAATGAGTTTTTTGGCCTGCACAACTAGGGTAGTACAGGAAGTTGTTGCCAATCTTCGAACTGACACTATGTTTGGAAACCTTTCCTTTTGGGCTGTTTTCTCAACCGTCGTAATTGAGGCAGCGAATGCATGTTGTTTCAACAGAAATCAAAGTGATTCGAGAACAGGTTTTAAAGTTAACTTATCCCGAATTTTGTGTGGGAGGTACCCGCAGAAGTGGACAAATATAGTCCATATTCCAACCTGGTATACATATGGTATATATTTTAGGATGTGTAAAGTCTGGACCAAATCGGCCACTCCCTTCAAGAGTTATCGCGCGCCCTATTTTTCCGAATATTTTTGAGCTCTTGTGGGTGAGGTACCTAAGAGAGTGGACCAATATGGCTTGTCTTCTAACTTAAACTTAGTTAGGACAAAATATTACTAAGACGACATTTAGGACCGAATCGGCAGATCCGGTCAGGAGTTATCTTGCGTTCCAACCACTACACACGGTGCCATAGGGGTTTTTTTGCACCTTTCAGACTATTTGCTCAGGAAGTATTGACTTGGCCCAGATGAAACTTGTACCGTCGTATGGGGGCGGTGAATACAAGTACTTACTTACTTACTTAGCTGGCCCATTACAGAACATTTGTTCTATAGGCCGAACTAAGAAAGGATCTTCAATTCTCTCTATTTGTTGCTTCGCTTTCTGGAATACCGCGCCTTTTCATCTCATCATCCACTTGTTTGCGCCATCTATTTCTTGGCCTGCCAATTCTGCGTGCACCGCCAAGCGGTCCGTGTTTATACACCTTTTTAGCGGGGTCATCATCGCTCATTCTTATAATATGGCTTAGCCAACGCAATCGCTGCATCTCGATACGTTTAACAATATTGATGTCGTTGTACAGCAGATACAGCTCGTGGTTCATGCGACGTCGATATTCACCGTCAACGCAGATTGGTCCGTAGATCTTTCGAAGAATTTTTCTCTCAAACACACCAAGCACTGCCATGTCTGCTTGCGCAAGTATCCAGGCTTCGGAGCCATACATCAGCACGGGTAGTATCAGTGTTTTGTAGAGCGTTATTTTTGTTTGACGAGATGTGGCTTTGTTTTTAAACTGCTTACTTAAACCAAAGTAGCATCTGTTGGCCAATACAATTCTTCTTCTTATTTCACAACTGATGTCGTTTGTTGTGTTTACGGAGGTGCCGAGGTAGACGAAGTCTTTTACTACTACTAGGAACCAACTTCCACAGTCGGTCCGAGCTCAATGGACGCATTGCGCGTCGACACCATCAACTTGGTCTTCTCACCGTTTACCGCCAGACCCACTTTGGCAGATTCTCCTTCGACCTTCATAAAGGTATCAGTTACTTCTTTTACTGATCGGCCTATGATGTCTATATCATCAGCATAAGCAAGTAACATGTGACTAATGGTGTAGATTGTGCCACTTCTTTTGACGTTTGCCTCTCGTATAACCTTTTCCAGCAGGATGTTAAAGAGATCACACGAAAGGCTGTCTCCTTGTCTAAAACCTCTTTTGGTACCAAACTCTTCGGAGAGGTTCTTTCCTATTTTAACTGAGGACCTCGTGTCAGTTAAAGTCATTTTGCAAAGCGGGATGAGCTTTGCGGGGATACCAAATTCAGACATGGCTTGGAATACCTTTGAACGCAGCGGGCTGTCGAAGGCTGCTTTATAATCGACAAAAAGGTGGTAGGTGTCGATCTGCATATCTTGGGTCTTCTCCAGGATTTGCCGCAGGGTAAATATCTGGTCAATGGTGGACTTGCCAGGTCTAAAGCCGCATTGGTATGGTCCCATTATCTCGTTGACCATAGGCTTTAGTCGTTCGCACAATATCCCTGACACGATCTTGTAGGCAATAGGGAGTAGACTTATGCCCCTATAGTTAGAGCATACAGTCTTATCTCCCTTCTTGTGGACGGGGCACAGGATACTCAGGTTCCAACCGTCGGGTACTCGTTCTTCCTGCCAGATGGTGCTAACTAGCTAATGAATACACCTTATCAGCGTGTCGCCTCCGGTTTTGAACAGCTCGGCTGGTAAGCCATCGGCTCCTGCTGCCTTATTATTCTTCAGCCGATTTATTGCTGTCTTTACCTCATCTTGGCTGGGCGGTATACATTCAATACCATCTTCTGGGATTGCGACTGTGGTATCTTCGTCGTCTTCGCTGCTATTGGATACCAACAGTTTTGAAAAATGTTCTTTCCATATCCTGAGTATACTATCTGTATCAGTTACCAAATTACCTTGCTGGTCTCTACAGGAGGATGTGCCTGTACCAAAGCCATCAGTTTGATGCTTGACTCTTTGGTAGAATATTCGGACTTCATTCTGGCTCCTGTACATCTCGATTTTTTCACACTCCAGCTTTTCCATCTGTCTCTTTTTCCTGCGGAAAAGACGTTTCTTCTCTCTCCTTTTCTCCCTGTATCTCTCTCGTGCGCTACGCGTTGCTACGGATTGTAAAGTAGCCCTATATGCCGCATTTTTCTCTTCGGTGGCAGCACGACACTCCTGATCATACCATGGATTCCTTGGATTCCAAGTATGGATTTTGCGGCTGTTTGCATGGAGTGGGCAATGCTTTGCCATTGCGCTGATACGTTATCGGGATGAGGAGTGCTTTGATTAAGCAATTGGGCTAGTTGAGTGGAATATGCTGTGGCTATCTGTTGTGATTGCAGCTTACCGATGTCTAACTTTCGTGTTGTGTCTGTTCGTACTTTGTTTGCTACGTTTAAGCGGGTGCGTACCTTTGCTGCAACAAGGTAGTAGGCCGAATCAATGTTTGCGCCTCGGAACGATCGTACATCCAACACGCTGGATGAATGTCTTCCATCTATCACAACATGATCAATTTGATTACTTGTTCTTTGATCTGGGGACATCCAGGTGCCCTTATGAATATCGAGATGCTTCAATCTGGTACTATTAAATACCATGTTTTTGCAGCTGCAAAGTCTATCAGCCTCATACCATTGTCAGATGTTTCACTGTGGAGACTGAATTTCCCGACTGTTGGGCCAAAGATATTCTCCTTTCCAATTTTGGCATTAAAATCGCCTAGAATGATTTTAATGTCATGGGCAGGGCAACGGTCATATGTTTCTTCTAAGCGCTCGTAAAATATATCTTTGGTCTGTTCGTCCTTTTCTTCAGTGGGAGCATGAGCGCAAATAAAGCTGATGTTGAAGAATTTAGCTTTTATTCGAATTGCAGCAAGTCTTTCATTCACTGGGGTGAAGCTGGATACCAGATGTTTTAGTCTCCGACTAACTACGAATCCGCAACCAAACTAACGCTTTACGTCATAGCAACTATAATACAGTGCGTCACCTTTAGGTGTTGTTGTGACGCCTTTCCCAATCCATCGTATTTCCTGTATGGCAGTAATATCGGCCTTGTACTTTTCAAGTACGTCTGCCAATGCGAAGACTGCACCTTATCTATAAAGAGTGCCAACATTCCAGGTGCAGATTCGCAGATCATGGTCCTTAAAACGTTTGCGGGGTTCGTCAACTTTAGAGGGGTTTGTTTTTCTTTTCTTTCGTTTTTTCATAGTAGACTGTTTTTTCTAGGGGAGGGTTACTAACCCGACGCCCAAACCCAAGTTTTTAACGTTCTTATTGGTGAACGCGCGGCACATGTTAGCTCACTACCTTTAACGGGTGTTTAAGGCAGTTCCCCAGGTGACACCACGGGGAGGTCAGTGTCCACTTGAGATGAAAGAGGGACCAAGATAAATCCTGGGCTTTGCCATGTTAAAACCGGTCAGGACCGTTGCTTGGTATCTTTCATCCCCTACGTCACCCGTGAATACAAGATGCTACAACAAAAATCAAATCGATTCGAGAGCAGGGCCTAAACTGAAATTTTGTGTGGGAGGTACCCGAAGGAATGGGCCGATTTAGTCAATATTGGAACCTCACCCAAGGCTGGTAGAAATTTCACGATATGCAAAGTATGGACCAAATCGGTTATTCCCTTCAAGAGTTATCGTGCGCATAAATTCTCGGAACATTTTTGAACTTTTGTGGGGTAGGTACCCGAAGGAGTGAACCGATATAACCCATCTTCGAACTTAAACTAAGTTTGGAGAGATATTACGAAAGCCAAATTTTGGACCGAATCGGTTAATCCGATCGAGAGTTTTTGTGCGCTCTAAATCAACTCCAAATTGTCTGAAACGCATTTCGTCCAAACATACTTGGGGTCTAAAATCATTATTTCGATGGGGCACATTTTGCCCTTATGAAATTGTAAATACCCTCGTTAGCATAAATGCTGAGTGTATAAAAACGGCGTTAAGTTCGGCCAGGCCGAGCTTGTTATACCCTCCAGCACGAGTTGTATTGAAGTAAAATGGAACAATTAGTTTCCTTTCGTTTATGAAGAAGACTAAATACCAAATTTCAGCAAGTTCGGTAAAACAATGTGGCTAACTTTCAAAAGATCGAAATTCGGGAAGTACCGTTCCATGGGGGCTATATCAAATAGTCGATCTCTAGCTACAAATTTCTGGCGGAAAGTGTTTAGACTCAAAGAATTTTCCGATATTTCGGTAAAAACTTCAAAATACCGAATATCAAGAGGTACGTTTCTATGGAATACTGATAATTCTCTTCTGCAATATTCTATAACCCCATGGAAGACTAAATAACAAATTTCAGTCTTTCGGAGGGATATTGACGTCACAACCTTCACAATTACGAAAATCAGGAGGTATCGTTCTAGGGGGCTATATCGAAACGTGGACCTATGCCGACGAATTTCTTTTGGAATGGCATATACCTATAACAAAGACTAAATACCAAATTTCAGCCATTTTGGTGGGTTTCTGGACACAACCTACAAAATACCGAAAATCGGGAGGTACCGTTCTATGGAGTCTATATGAAGTTGTGGACCTATACCGACAAATTTCATATGAAAAGTTTAATACCCCAAATGAAGACGAAATGCCAAATTGCAGCCATTTCGGTGGATTATTGTGGCCGCAACCTTCAAAATACCGAAAATCGGGAAGTACCGTTCTATGGGAGCTGTATGAAGGCGTGGACCTAAACCGATAAATTTCTGGAAAAATGTTTTAAACATCTAACGAAGACTTAGCATCAAATTTCAGCCATTTCGGTGAGATGATGAGGCTAAACCCTTCAAAAGACCGAAAATCGGGAGATACCGTTCTATGGGGCCTATATGAACGCGTGGACCTGTACCGACAAATTTCTGGGAGAAAGTTTTGTACCCCCAACGAAGTCTAACTACTGAATTTCGACTATTTCGGTGTGATAATGAGGCTTAAACATTCAAAATACCGAAAATCGGGAAGTACCGTTCTATGGGGGCTATATGAAGGCGTGGGCCTATAACGTCAAATTACTGGGATAATTTTTTATACCCCCAACGAAGACAACATCAACAAAACGTGGACCGATAAAAGCCATTTGTAATAGCAAACATCCTAGGAGTAATAGAAACTTCTAGACCAAATTAATGTGGAGATAGGTCGGCATTTTATATGAGCTGTTCATACGAAATTACGAATTGAAGAATAGATTGAATTGATACTGTTCATTATTGCAGTAAAGGTGTTATTGATCATTTTATGGAGGATATAGCTGAACGTGATTCATTTATTTGTTGAGAAGTAAATTTTTCTCATAATGCAAAACTACAAAAACAGATGTTTACTAACACATCTTAAACAAACTAAAACTTCGTTTTAATAGCCAGACCAAAATTTATGAGCTAGACACGACGTCACGTACAAACGTTCTTGACACCGATGCCATCTTAAATTCCTGCTAGAATTAGAACCTTATCAATGCGTGTTTTTTGACCGGCACGTTTGATTTCACATTGTCATTATTCGTGTTCCCCCAACAGCTGCTTCGATAGTCTTCACTTTCAATTATTAATCGAAAGACATAAAATCCTCAACACCTGTGTTTTGGAAGTTGGTGAAGACTTTATATCCATTGTTGTGTCAATTGATGTGACAATTACAGAAGTTGTAAATGTATTTCGTCCTCCTTTGGAGTTGTTAGATTGATTATAAGGGATAAAATACAAAAGTTCAACTTCGTTAGATGCAAACGAAAGGTCATAAATCGCATTCTTAAAATTTATTTGTTTGTCAGTTGTTGTACGTCATTAAGAAACACAAAGGAATCGTTCCTTTCATATCCGATTGACAGTTTGGAAAAAAAACATAACAAAGGTCATAGAGTATGAATACAAATTTATTTAATTAAATTGGAAAACTCAAAAGTTGTAATGTCGAATTTAATTGATTGATTGGAAGTTTGAATTGCAATTGATAATATTGAACATGTTTTTCGAACATATTTATGTTTGAAAAAAAAAACGAATGAAGAACATAATAACTTTTTTAAATAAAAACTTCTTTTTGTCAAATTTACATGTTGATTGTCATTTTTATGAGAGAATCTCCAACAACCGTTAGCCAAATACCCTCATCTCATGAATTTACCAAACAAAAACAGGAGTGTTTTTATTTAATTGAATTGATTGAGCTTATCGTGACCTAAGGAGTTTTTGTATTAAAAAAGTGATATCTAGCGAAGTCCACACACATCCAACCAATATGCTACGATCGTTTCGCTGGTGGTTTAAGACATCTCATCAGGCATTTTTTGGATTTGGTGCTAGACAAAGGCTGAGTTTGAAAACTTGTATATATATCCTAAAGTTATTGCAAATTTGCAATTGTGAAGTACTTTTTGAAGCCTTTTTACTATCAAGGCAGCCTAGTGTCTCTGGTCTACCGAGAATCCTTCTTCAATACACACACATACATATGTATACAATCGAAGACTTTTTCTTTCATGAATTGTAATACCTTTCAGTTCAGAAGTTTGATAGATTGACTGTGGCTTAGAACGCCAAGATCTCGACAACATTGTCTGTTTGTTGGAGAGGACCCAGGTTCAAACCTTAGCCGGGGCAGCCGGGCTTATGCTATAAAATTGTTATTTAATTGTTATCTTATTAGGATGAAGGCCACTTATTTGTGAGAGTTTTTATTTAATTTAATTAATTGAGCTTATCATGACCTAAGGAGTTTTTGTATTGAAAAAGTGATATCTAGCGAAGTGATATATGATAGTGATATATGCTACGATCGTTTCGCTGGTGGTTTAAGCCTGCTCATCAGGCAGGAGTGGTTGACCTAAATATCCTATGAATAAATCTGTAATTTTAACAAGTTAAAAAGCATGAAGTTCGGCCGGGCTGAACTTTTTTTATACCCTCCACTAGAAAATCTCTGAGCTAATATGGAATTATTAGTTTTCTTTCTGTTGCGAAAGTACCTATGCCACAATTTTAGGTGGAGAAGTTACTACTGACCACTAGAAACCCTAAATGCCAAATTATTGCTAATTCGGCCAGAAAATGTAGCTAAAACCGCAAAAATGCCTGAAATCGAACGGTACCGTTATATGGCGATATAGCCCATATTCGAACTTGATTTATGCTCAGACTAAATACACATGTGTGCAAAATTTCACCAATATAGCTCTACTCGTTCGGAAGATAACGTGATTACAGCGGACGGACAGATGGACGGACGGACATGGCTAAATCTACTTAGAATTTAACGCTGATCAAGAATATATATACTTATATATAAGGACAAACTTAATATACTCTCCATATTATGGTGGAGGGTATCAAAAATATATTCAGCCAGGTGGAAGGTACATCCTACGGGGCTATATCAAAGTGTGGACCTATCTTTACAATTTTTGGTGAAAAGGTTTTATAACGGCAGGGAACCTTAAAAGCCAAATTGTGGGTAGTTCCGTCAAACAATGTAGCTAAAAGCCTCAAAATACCGAAAATTGGGGTACCGTTATATGGGGGCCATACCAAAACATGGACCAATGTGGAAGATTTTTAGTGGAGAACCTTCGCGACCGCTGTAAACCTCAAATGTGACATAACAGTTAGTTCGGTTAAAAATTGTAGCTAAACCCTCAAAACATCGAAAATCATGAGGTACCGTTTTATGGGAGCTATACCAAAATATGGACCTATGTTGACGTTGTTTAGTGAAGTTTCGTGACCACCGATACCATCAAATGTCAAATTCGGTTGAAAATTGCAGCTAAAACCCTCAAAATATCGAAAATCGGAAAGTACCGTTATATAATAATATATAATTGTTCCACAAACATCCCATAAGGGACAAGGGAGACTTCTCTCATATCAATGAGTGCACCCCGATTCATATTAGCTCAATGATATATCGGGACTACCAAAACAAGAACCTATGCTGACGATTTTTAGTGAAGAAATTTCGTGGCCAGTGAGAACCTCAAATGTTAAATTACAGCTAGTTCGTAGCTAAAATCTTCAAAATACCGAAAATCGGGAGGTACCGTTATATGGTGGCTATACCAAAACATGGACCTATTTTGACGATTATTAGTGGAGAAGTTTCGTGACCACAGGGAACCTCTAATGTCAAGCTACAGCTAGTTCGGTTAAAATTTTTAGCTAAATTCCTAAAAATACCGAAAATCGGGAGGTACCGTTATAGGAGAGCTATACCAAAACATGGATCTATGCACATAATTTTTGGAATATTATTACTAGGATCCCTAAATGTCAAATTATTGCTAATTTGGGTCGAAAATGTGACGAAACACGTCAAATTACCTGAAATCGGGCGGTACCGTTATATGGGGGATATACAAAAACGCAGACCGATATGGACCATCATCGAACTTGACCTGACTGCAAACAAAAGACGCAGAAGTTCTGTATGCTAATTTTATTTTTGTAGAGGCTAGAGTGATTACCACACACGGACGGACGGGCGTGCATAGATCGATTCAGAATTATATCCTGATCAAGAATATATGGGGATTTCTGAGTGAAATCAGACACTTTTTTAAAATGCGGTTTTTAATTTCCTTAATTTTTTGTTGTGGTGATGTGGCTCGTTTTTTGAACGTTTGGATTAACAAATGGCTAAGTTATACAAATGGCTAAGTTATAGTGGTTTAAGTCTGAAAACCCCCACAAAAAAACTATAACTGAATTTCTCATAATTTTCAAAAATATAATGTTTTTTTGTTTTGTTCAATATTTATTTTGAAAATTGTGAGAAATTCAGTTATAGTTGCTTTGTGGGGGTTTTCAGACTTAAACCACTATAACTTATCCATTTGTTAACCGATTTAAAAGAATTATAACTAGTTCGAAAGATATTATTCGCCCCTTTAAAAGGAAGAAGGATCAAAAGAAATCCGTTGTGGAAAAAATAAGATAGGCCCGTTTAAATTTGAAAATATAAAAAACCCAGATTTTCACTACTTTTACCGTTATAAAAAATAAAACGAAGCGATCCAAGCGAACTAAAGGCATTTTCGTTCTCCATGGATCCCAACACGATGAAATTTTGCATCAGAATGCTTGAATATTTTCTGGTCAACTTTTGTTGCACAGTGTCATTTATCGACATTTTCCGAAAAGTTTGCTCCTTCTCAAGACCAAAAGTGCCTGAAAAAGCCATTCCAATGTTTTTGCGATGTATTGGAGAGTTCTTAATTACTGTCTTGGCTGCAATTTTTGCCTTTGTGTTGGCTCGAAAATCTCAATGGTTTGGCTGTTATATGCCAAGATGTCAAAAAAACGTAGATAAAAAACTTAAAGTCAAAATCGGGAGACTCGATTTTCATCGTAGACATATCGACACCTCCAAATAATAGTATGCTAAGTCTAAAAAGTGAGTTTTGCAGGAGAAGCTCTCAAAGTGTGGAAATTTTTTTGAACGTCAGTACTATGCTAAGTCAATATATGTTTATAACTTCTGTTCGGATTGACCGATCATTACCAACAGAATTTAAGAATTTAAGTTAAAGGACGTTCGACACCTCCAAATAATAGTTTGCTAATTCTGAACAGTGAGTTTTGCAGGACAAGCTCTAAAAGTTTGGAAATTTCTTTGACCTTCAGTACTATGCTTTGTTTATAACTTCTGTTCGGATTTTCCGATTATTACCAAAATTTGACAGAATTTAAGTTAAAGGACGTTAAATATAAAAATGTAAAGAACTTGAAAACATGCTAAGTCGACTTAGCATACTATTGTTTGGAGGCGTCGATATGGCCCAGTAGACTTTTTTGCTCAGTTCAATCCCAGGAATCAGAAACGCGAAGGGCCTATTAAGGTTTCCACACAAATCGCCCCGGTCTACTGTGGGTCCTTGCGCCATGAGCGAACAATCTCATTCACGTTCATAGAGAGATTAAACAGATTCGGAATATCACCCCTCACCGGTTAATATGTGTGGAAATGGCGTGCAGTGTTGTTGTGGTACTATGCTTCTTCCGGGACCCGTGTTGGTGTAGCACGCTCTGATGCTAGGGAGGAGTAACGCATCAAGTATTTTTGCTGTTGGTGGAAAAAATGAAGTTGGAACCATCCTCTCCATTTTTCCAGACTTTGGGAACTATTAGGGTGGCTAACGATATGTTGAGGACTTTGCTCAGATACTCGACTGCTGGTTCATCTTTAGCACACCATTGAAATTCACTCAGGTCTAGGAGCCATTAAACGATTTTGCACCTCGGAAAACATGTGCAACGTCAACCATCGTAAATTGTCGTTGTTCTTCGTCGACTGAAAGAGAACGCATAAAACACTTCTCTTCGTCCGGCCGCTATTGGGGTGCTCAATAAGTTGTGGGCTAAAATAACTCGCGAACTTTATCGGTCGAGTATATTGATGGAGATGAGGATAATTGGTAGACGGTGCGACCCAAGGGAAATTACAGGTTGCACATTATTCGTCAGACCAGGTTACACGATGTTTGTGCCAGACGAACTTAGATAGCCTCTCCAACGGAGTGTCCTCGATGCAAAATGTGAAGCTATAAATGTGCTGAGTCGACGCTATGCCTCTCTGGTCATTTCGTAGGACTGAATGCCATAGCTCATGATGCGCATTAAAATCTCCAAAGACGGTCAGCCGGTTATCGTCTTACAACAGTGACCAGGTGACAGGTGAATATAACGGGACATAGCGGGATATTCACATTCAGAAGTTCTAGAAGTTTGCGGTTTCACACTTGACCGCTACTTCATCTACTTCAAGTTTGGGTCCCTAGAGTCAAGCTCAAGCGAGACTGGACAGACAGATGCAATAGGATTGCTAGTCCACCCTGTTCTGTTGTTCTGCTTCTTTTCTTGAATTGTGGCAACTATTATTTTTCTCCGACTTGTGAAATCTATAAAGACCATGGCAGTTAAACTGCAGAAATATCACAGTGTCAGAACCTAGAACAGCAATACTCGGTGTTAGTGATTGCGGCTGGTAAAGTTGTTTTGAAGATTGGGGGGGGGAGTTTCATAGTCTGGTGACGATGACGAAGTTTCACCGAAACGCACAGGTGATGAGGCGGTGACAAACGGAGCAAAATCATGGTCATACCACTCCATAGTAAACATAAAGACTAACACAAACATTTAGTTGCTAGGATGACGGCACCTGGCCGAGGTGATGGTTCCTCGGATCAAACTTATACATAGAACCGGCTGTCGCGGGTTTATCGGCAACATTTCGGAAGGTGTTGTCCGATACAGACCTTCTTGGAACTTGAAAATAATTATATGAAATCGGGCACGTACTTAGTTAACAGATTCATCAATTATTTTAGTTGGTGCCGGAAGGGTCATTTTCATTCATCATTTCTCAGGGAATATGCACTTTTCCATAAAAAAATTGTACCGGTGTAAGAGGGGCTGCAAGGACAACTTGTTGCAAAGAACGATCAAAACGATCCGAGACTTGTCCTTCTATTGCACTTTTAGGAAAAAATTTGAAATTTTGTGTGGGAGGTAACCTTCGTGTACCTGACCCCGATCAATATCAGGATCTGACGAAGAGTGACGTTTGGATCAAATCGATTACTCCTTTCAAGTGATATCGTTCACACCATTTTAGCGAAAGGGGCCAAAGTGACCTATTGAGCTATGTTTAGTCTAAATCGATTCTAAACTGTATGGAACGGATTTCGGTATACATTTACACTCATTAGGCTAAGGCTATAAAAAATAGTGGACAGTCAAAGTTAATATTTTGATTTTAACGAAAACAAGTAAGAAAGTATCGGTCAGCTGTGCCTACAGAGATATACCCTCATCCTCGGATCTAAAAAAAGAAGTAAACGCAATACTTCTGATATCTATAGGATTTATTTAAGTTTTTGGGGTAAGTATGGACTTGACCCCGAAAAAATAGAAAAATGAACCTTTCCAAACTTTGGTATATACCCGAAAGAGTAGTTCGATTTAATCGATATTCGGTCATATTCCTAGTCTGTAAGAAATAATACGATGTACAACGTGTGGACCAAATTTAGTTTGCGGCGGCAGGCTTTGTTTGAGCTGTTGGACCATTATCTCAGGAAGTATGGAAAGAAATTGCATCATTGTAATATGGACCGTGAAAACAACCTTTTGCAAAAAATTTCAAATAGATCCGAGGCGAGTCCTCAAAATGCATTTTTCCCAAATTTTGTGTTGGAGGCATCCGAAGGATGGGACCTTTATAGTTCTTACTGCAACCTGATTCATAATAGAGTGAAATAATATGATGTGCAAAGTTTGGACCAATCACAAACTCCCTGCGAGAGTTATCTTGCGGATTTACCATTTCAGTTGCAGCATACCATCGTATAGAGGGCCACAAGGACAACCTGCTGAAAAAATTTCGAAACGATTCGAGGGGAGCTCCTAAAAATCACTTTTTCCGAATTTTGTGTGGGAGCTATCCGAAGCAGCATAGTCCATATTTGAACTTTTTCTATGTCTGGAAGGAATAATGTGTAGTTCAATGTACAAAGTGTAATGTACAAAGTTTGGACCAAATCGATTGCTCCCTGTGAGTTTCATGTTTTCAGTAAATACATAAAATATTGACATTTTATGCATTTTATTCTTAATAAGAATTAACTACTAACAAGTATCAACAATATTAGGTATAGAATATCCCTACTAAAAGGGTTGCCAGATCGACTAAAAAAGTAGCAGACCATATTAACAGTAAACGAGACCAACTAGGTCCATAACTAGGGCTTAAATTTGGTTTACTTAACTGAAATTGAATTAAGGGATAAGGACATCCCCTTAAACTAGCCTACATATGACAAAAAATTAAAAAAATCGCTTAGAAATGCATATGTAAGGTATCGCCAGTTTATATTGATTTTGTTATAGACATAAATTTTTTAACTATTTTCAGCCATTTCGGAGACTTCTCTAAGTTTATTGACTTCCATAGTATTCCATGTACCAATATTTTCACGTGACTTAGAAAAATATGCCACCGTATTACTTCAGTGTACACGAAATCCTCCAAATACACAGAAAAAATAATTACTGCATTTCAGGAATTGTGTTCATAAAGTCTTGCCATGGTTCAAATTTCTGCATTTTATGAACGCCTTTCATTAAGCAAATAAAAATACTGTTTTTTTCTGAGAGATTGACAAAAAAATTAGTTGTTGTTTTTGTTATTATTGGACTAACAACCACCACACACCACCAACCAAACCAGAGACAAATGTTGCTACTTTTATTAAATCTTTTATTTTGTATTATTGTAACTTACCGTTTCTTCTGATGATTTTCATTGTATTTGTTATCGTCTTGGAAACATAGCAGAACAATACGAACCATATGTACATACGTGCTGAGTCTATCAGCACTACGTTGAGCTATTAGATGCTGCCTTTATATTAAAGAAATTAAAAATTTGTAGTTGCGAGCTATACAGACCCAAACACTTTGTTTTTTCGACACCACGGTTTGTCAGTTAACTAACAACAAAATTGTTGCGACCTACAGGTATGTTGTTGTGGACGTACGTAGAGGGGGGGCACGGGGGGCCCGGGCCGCCCCCGAAATGATTTGCTCTGACAAAATTTTTTGAGCTACTTCAACAAATTATTACGATTTTTTCTCTAAAATAATTTTTGTTTTTGAAATTTCAAATGAAAAGTGATATTTTTCTTAAGGTTCTGTACTGAAAATTTACTCTATCAACAAGTTGTCTGAAGAAATATTTATTTTTTTTTAATACGCTCTTTGAGTGAAACTTTCAGCAAAACTGAATTCCTCCCTTATGCCATGCCTGTGTTTTGGAATTCGTATTCAAAAGGATTACAAATTCATTATTGTGCGGATTAGAAGTACATAAAATGAAGTGTCTATTGGACAATATGTACGACATATCAAGGGTTTTGCGTGGAGTGTATCTCGAAAACCAATTAGAAAATTGATTTACTGCCTTATACCCCGGTTACACTTAACTGGATTAACCCAGTGAGTTTGGATTTCAAATGTCAATTCCATAGCGCAAACGTCAAATAAATCCTCTCGATGTGGGTTAAGCCGGCAAAAAACTCTAGTGTAACCGTACTATTAATCAAAATTTTGTATTCCTATTTTATATTAACTTATTGCTAAATAGTGGGAGAAAATAATGGAGAAAAATTTATTGCTGTGCATCATAAAGTGATAATATCTTCTAATATCACCTTTTTCCTATCAGTAACAAATTTGTAGCTGAAAACCACCGTAAACGAAATTCATGCTCAAACTTTGGCTATTTGATATTGTATTAAAATCTGCTGCTATTTGCATTGTATATCACGGTGCTCTTGAACCAACTTTAAAAGAATGAAGCTTACACCTGGGTTCAAAGATGAAAAAAAAGGTTTTGACCGTTTTGCTGGAAAACCACAAGCCCTATCCAAATGGAACTTAAGAAAATGTTGTAGCAGTGAAAATTCTTGTTCTTTTATGATATTTTCCTATGTTTTACTATTTTTGAGATATAGAAATTCAAATTGGGATAATTAACTGACTGTATCGTCTCCTTTAAAAAATGTAATGACTGCAATTTCCCAACTTAAACTTATATATCTCAAAAATGGTACAACCGAGGAAAAAAGTACGAATCCCAATCTTGTAAAGAATTTTCACAGCTATATGATTTTCTGTAATCCCATTTAGATAATAAGACTTACTGTTTTGAGCAAATCGTGAATACCTAACAAAAAACCTAAAAATGTGACCGGAACTTCTATATCTCAAAAATGATAAATCCTAGGAACAAATTTTCAAAGCTATAAAAATGTGAACTTTGACCTCGATTTGTTTAAAAATCCCTCCAGCGATTTTTTTGTTTTTGGAGTTTTCTCATCTATGAACATTGCTGTTTTAGAATCCGCAAGAACTTCCCATTTTAACGTTGGTTCAAGAGCACCGTGATATTGTACCCTCAACCGTTAGGCTAATGATAAAAATGTAACCCGCGTTACAATTTGGTGTCGATTTATCCCAGTTCGCCCGTCCGTCAGTCTGTATGGCTTGAGCCCATTATAACTCTCGAACAGATCAACAGATTTTGACCAAAATTTGAATCTCGCAATATTTTGTTCAAACGTTCTTTGGACACTTCCCCGGCGAGATTTCAAACTGCTTCCCTAAAATTTCGAGCAAAGTCCAATTCGATTTTTTCGAGACCTAGAGTAGGTTCGAATATTGATCGATTCACCTGAGGTCTTGTTTACAGCGGTATTGTATTTTTCGTGGCTGAGTCAATGGTTATATCAAAAGCTCTAAATCTTACGCCGACCAACTAATTTGACTTCCAAAATTAGGTCCACTTCCAAAATGAACTATTTCAGCCGTTTCTTTCAAGTATCGTCTGTTAAAAAGTGCAAAACTTTTGCGCTTTCATCGAAGTCACATTTTGATCATAACGCCAACAATCGAGAAGTTGTACACCCCAAATATTTCAAAGTTATTGTCGGAAAGTTTATACATCCAAAAAAGGAGACGAAATACAATTTACAGAACAAAAATCGTTATGAATTTTCATAAGTTTGCCTCCGCTGTGCCGACAGAAGTGATTGGTTGTTGGAAACCATTGATGTATCAGATGGAGTTTTTCGACATGTTCGAGCTAAAATGTTGCCGTGCTTGCTTTAGAGACATTTTTTCGATCATGTTTTTGCGTAGTCTCAAACAGTACTACGAGTTGGATTCGGAGTCTATGAGTCGTAGATTGCATCGCCCAGCTCCGGATAATTTTTCTTATGTAACTTTCTGAATGTTTAGTTCGCTTTCATTGACTCTATCACTTCTGGTAAAATAGTAAAGCTTTGGTGTTTTTATGCACTTAAAGAATATTATTTTCTTACAATAATACAAAACGTTTTTAATGGCACTGAAATTAGTGTGTAATATACATATGTACTTTAAAGAAGAAACGGCGTTATGTTCGGGTCGAACTGTTTATATCCTCCGAACACTGTATATGGTAATTTTCAAATTTCCTTTAAAATTCCATAGAAAAAAACTTAAATATTTTTTTGGCGAGCACATCCGCCATTTTTGGTACATGGGTTACGAAAAAAATCGTGGTTTCAAATCTGTTCGCTTTCACCAAATTGGATGCTGCACTCAAAAGTTATGGAGGGTTTAAATCTCTTATAAAGAAAAAATATTTAAAAATTCCTATTGTGTTGTAATAAGAACATGTATATATGAATCGTTAGCAGCATTTGATATCTATCCGTAGATACTAAAATAGTTGCTAAATTTATTTTTATTTTCGCGGAAAATCAAAAAATATTGAAGAAATCTTGGAATAAATTTTATTTATTCTAAACCAGAGTCCAAAAAATCTCTAAAAAAGTAATTTAAAAATACGTACAGAATCTAGACAACGCGTAGAAAAATGTGAGACCAAAATTATAAAGATCGCGTTTGTAACTTGCATATTACAGCAACAACAAAGAACGGAAACTTATTGTTGGAAATTATTTCAAAAATATATTTTTGGTTAAATACGAAAAATTTGAAAAATAAATGTTGGGAGTTATTCTATTATATCGCTAAATTTCGATCCAAATCCTGAAGTATTTTGCTTAAACTTGTACGAGAAAAGTAATTAGTCATCGTGAAAGTATATTTGCTTTCTGTGATAAGCAATAGAGTAATATTGAAATTACAATCAAAGAAAAAACATAGAAGTTTAAAACCGTATATTTCGCGAATCCGTTTAAATCAGTTGAGGTGCACGTGATTTTCGGATACGGGGAGTCCATGTCTATCAATATGCATGGATTTTCCCATGTTTCATTCAGCGGCCAAAGTGTGCCATCAGTTGCATCTTACTATTCAAAAAACCTTCAAATGGGCAAAAATTATGCGATGTGCATATGATTATAAGGTGCATCCGATTTCAATGGCCGCCTATTAAAAATACGTCAATATAAATTATTTTAGACAGATTCGCCAAGAACTGCGGATGTGCCACCACATTCTATTTTGGGATAAATAGGGATATTACTCCTGAATCTTTGTAATTTGTGACACACCTTTTTGGCAAATATTATAATCGCATATAAAGGATTACATTTATGCAAAAATAATCAAAGAAATTCGCGGTTCAATTCGCGGAATTGTCAAAATATATTTTTGCAGATTTTCCTACTTTCAGGGTATCTATATCCGGCGTTTTAGTGGATGGATTCGAACGCGGAAGGGCTTATTAGATCCGGCACGTAAAAAAACTAAAATCACGCGGGGTTCAGGGGTACCTGTACGACAGTTGTAAATTTTAAAGCTAAAAAATAGGTTTTTCCAAAAAATTTACGCACTAAATTTTCGCCTTTGGACTCCTATTACTAGGAAGCTGTACGGAGCACACTCATGAGATATACATCGAACGACGTGGAATCGCGAGTTCTACAATCCTATATACTAGTTTCGATTATTATCTAGTTGCACCATCTAATTATAAGAAAAATACGAAAAACACTGAAATAAAAACTTCAAAATGTCAGCATCGATTTTAGGGGGATGCAGTGTATATATCGAAAAGTCATACACTAGAACCATGTTGCCCAAGGGGTATTCTCTAGTTCTCTCTTTGAGCACAGGTTTGAGTTTTGAGTGGTTTGGCCAGAAATCAAGAAAGAACACAAAAAAACTTGTTTACTTCAACACATTTTTCCCATTTTTTTATATTACCACCAACACAGCTTCCATGAAAATTATTTGTTATGGTCCATATTATGAGATCGTAGCTTAAACACTTCAATATATATAAATATATTCATATTTTATAAAATATATTAACAGTTCGCGACTTATTAAATGGTGAACCTCAACTTCAACGATTGTAAAACTTTTTTGAATATTACCATATATCTATTCGACATATTCGCACTTTTTGCATGGAAGTTCTTCCACCAAAAGGATTTCCAAAATCCATATTTTTAAAAATTATGCTAATAGCCTCAACAACACAACACATGGTCGTACGTCTAACTGTCCTGAGTATGCTTAGGCTAAAAACTGACAAACTTTCCAAAAAAAAGAAAAATGTCAAATGACACCTGGCAACACTGCGTGTTGCAGAAGGTTTTTAGTGTCCCTCGTACATAAAATCATCAAAAAAAAACCTTTAAAATAGCGTTACGTAACGATACATAACATTTTTAATTTTCATGATTTTTGGTCAAGTTGGGCCCCACCCGAAATGAAATCCTGCGTACGTCCCTGGTGGTGTGTATGTGTGTCGTGTGGTTTCCCAGCAAACCAATCGTACCGACATCGTAACGAAATCGGAACAAAATTCGGACGATACATTCGAAATCTGATCCGAAATCGTAACGATATCTTAACGAAAGTTGTATGAACTGGTTGACATAATTTCGGAACGAAATGTCGGAGCGACATCGGATCGATTTCGGTCCGATTTCGTAACGAAATCTGAAGAAAATCCTTGGGAGTTTCGGAAAGGAAATTTCTTTCCGACATTCGTTCCGAAATCGGAACGAAATCGGTACAAAATCTGAACTATTTCCTGTCCGAAAGATCGTTTAGAAATCGTAACGAAATTTGAACGACTTTGCTTCCGAAATTGTTCAGACTTGTCGGACATCAGACATTTGGTTTGCTGGGTTTTTGATATAGTCTCAATGTGATGGTGAGACGATGGTGGGGGTTGTGTTGTGGTTTGTTGATACATTGTCAATACGATGGTGAGACGACGAGACAATTCAAAAGAAAACGTGAACAAAGTTGAGAGCACTTACCAACCAAGAGAGGAAATATGAGAGAAAATAGTGGAATATGGGGAAAAATAGGAAAATGATTTTGTATCTCATGAAAATCTTACATATTTTTGAAAAAATAGTGGATTTCGGATAAAAATAAGAAACTGCACATGTATCTTATGTGAGGTACCTGTAGAGTATGAAAAAACTACATCAGGAACGATAATATGTAAAAATTCTTGAAATATTTTTTTCTGTGTAGGTCGTAGTAAGCATTTCTGAAAATTGTCGTAATATAACTTAGTTTAAGTTCGAAGATGGATTATATCGGTCCACTTCTTCCTGTACCTCCCCCACAAAAAATCGAAAATGTTCGGAAAATTTGTGCGTACGATAATTCTTAAAGGGAGTGATCGATTTGGTCCATCGTGCGCATCGTGAAAATTCTAACAGACATAGACGAGGTTCCAATGTGGACTTAATCGGTCCACTCTTTCGGGAACATCCCACACAAAATTTCGAAAAAGTTCAGTTTAGGACCTGCTTTCGAATCGCATTGATTTTTTGTTGTAGCAACTTGTATTCTCTACAAGTGAGGTACGTTATATGGGAGCTATACCGAAACGTGGACCTATATTGAACATTTTTTGCAAGGAGGTATGGTGTTCCCTCAGAACTTAAAATGCAAAATTACAGCCAAATCGACTGGAAAATTTGGCTAAAATTGTCAAAATATAAAAAATCGGGGGGTACCTTTATATGGGGGCTACACCCAAATGTGGACCTACATCCAATAAATTTGTTTTTCTCCCATTTGGGCTCGTTATACAATTTTGTTTAAAATTTCTAGGCGTTAACTCGATTAGAACTATTTTTGGCACTCCTTTCCATACAAGTGGGACCACTGTGCAAGGGTGGTGTTTAGAGTGCAAGATAAGTTTCGAACGGATCTGCCGTTTTGGTCCAAAATTTGGCCTTCGTTATAGTTTGTCCAGACTTAGTTTAA
Source organism: Musca autumnalis (assembly GCF_047663935.1). NCBI lineage: Eukaryota > Metazoa > Arthropoda > Insecta > Diptera > Muscidae > Musca > Musca autumnalis. Next base: position 254,905,889 of record NW_027411644.1, read on the forward strand.
GTTCGAAAATAAGACATATCGGTCCACTCCTTCCGGTACCTACCCCACAAAAGTTAGAAAATGTTCAGAAAATTTGTGCGCACGATAACTCTTGAAGGGAGTTACCGATGTGGTCCATACTTTGCACATCGTGAAATTTCTAACAGACATAGACGCGGTTCCAATATGGAATCAACCGGTCCACTCTTTCGGGAACCCCCACACAAAATTTCGGTAAAGTTCGGTTTAGGACCTGCTTTCGAATCGCTTTGATTTTTGTTTTAGCAACTTGTATTTACCGCCCCCCATAAGACGGTACAAGTTTCATCCGGGGCAAGTCAATACTTCCAGAGAACATAGCATGAAAGTTGCAAACAATGTTCGGAAAATTTGTCCGTACGATAACTCTTAAAGGGAGTGACCCTATCTATCTACCCGATATATATCATGTTGGAACATTGACTATATTTGTCCATGTTCATTTGTTTACTTTAAGACCTGGGGCTCAATTCGTGTTCTATGAAAATTTGAAATGAAAACTTTTATAAAGGAAATAAATGTCAAATGAAAAAAAATTATAAAGAAAATATTTTTCATTTCAAATTTTCATAGAGCATTTTAAATGAAAAATATTTGCCATATAAAATTTTTCATTTGACATTTATTTCCTTTATAAAACTTTTCATTTCAAATTTTCATAGAACAAGAATTGAGCCCCTGCTCTCGAATAAATTTAATTTTTTGTGATGGTAAAAACTTTTTTCAGGGGCAGGTCCATACTTCTTGAGAAAACAGCCCGAAAGGTGTAAAAAACCCCTATGGCACCATATGAGTAGCTGGTAGTAGCTGGAGAGCACTATAACTCCCGAACTGATCAACAGATTTGGTCCAAAATTTGGTCTTTGTCATATTTTGTCCAAACTTAGTTTTAGTTTGAAGATGAGTAATACCGGTCCACAATTTCCGGTACTTTCCCCCAATACTTTAATCCTAATCCACATTTTTGTCGGCAAGTTCAAATGTCCAAAAAGAGCCACAAAATTCTGAAAATACCCTAAATACATTCGATCTGTTCGTAGATGAAAGTTTCAATTCACATACGCTGAGGGTATATCTCTGTCTTTTTTATTTGTTAAGAACTAAATTCATAAAATGTCATAATTTTTAAGTACTTAAGGAAAACATATGTATTTTGGAATCTCCATTACATTTTGAAAACATTTCCTTGACACCTTGCATTACATGTTAATTATTGGTTTTGGATGTCATTATTGAACTACGTAGGGGATGGAAGATACCAAGGAACGGTCCTGACCGGTTTTAACATGACAAAGCCCAGGATTTATCTTGGTCCCTCTTTCATCTCAAGTGGACACTGACCTCCCCGTGGTGTCACCTGGGGAACTGCCTTTAACACCCGTTAAAGGTAGTGAGCTAACATGTGCCGCGCGTTCACCCATAAGAACGTTAAAAACTTGGGTTTGGGCGTCGGGTTAGTAACCCTCCCCTAGAAAAAACAGCCTACTATGAAAAAACGAAAGAAAAGAAAAACAAACCCTTCTAAAGTTGACGAACCCCGCAAACGTTTTAAGGACCATGATCTGCGAATCTGCACCTGGAATGTTCGCACTCTTTATAGAGAAGGTGCAGTCTTCGCATTGGCAGACGTACTTGAAAAGTACAAGGCCGATATTACTGCCATACAGGAAATACGATGGATTGGGAAAGGCGTCACAACAACACCTAAAGGTGACGCACTCTATTATAGCTGCCATGACGTAAAGCATGAGTTTGGTTGCGGATTTGTAGTTAGTCGGAGGCTAAAACATCTGGTATCAAGCTTCACCCCAGTGAATGAAAGACTTGCTGCAATTCGAATAAAAGCTAAATTCTTCAACATCAGCTTTATTTGCGCTAATGCTCCCACTGGAGAAAAGGACGAAGAGACCAAAGATATATTTTACGAGCGTTTAGAAGAAACTTATGACCGTTGCCCTGCCCATGACATTAAAATCATTCTAGGCGATTTTAATGTCAAAATTGGAAAGGAGAATATCTTTGGCCCAACAGTCGGGAAATTCAGTCTCCACAGTGAAACATCTGACAATGGTATGAGGCTGATAGACTTTGCAGCTGCAAAAAGCATGGTAGTTAGCAGTACCGGATTTAATCATTTCGATATTCATAAGGGCACCTGGCTGTCTCCAGATCAGAAAACAAGAAACCAAATTGATCATGTTGTGATAGATGGAAGACATTCATCGAGCGTTTTGGATGTACGATCGTTCCGAGGTGCAAACATTGATTCGGACCACTACCTTGGTGCAGCAAAGGTACGCACCCGCTTAAACGTAGCAAACAAAGTACGAACAGACACAACACGAAAGTTAGACATCGGTAAGCTGCAATCACATCAGATAGCCACAGCATATTCCACTCAACTAGCCCAATTGCTTAACGCGAGCACTCCTTGTCCCGATAACATAACAACACAATGGCAAAATATTGCCCACTCCATGCAAACAGCCGCAAAATCCATACTTGGATTCCAGAGACCTCCACAAAGGAATTCATGGTATGACCAGGAGTGCCGTGCTGCTACCGAAGATAAAAATGCGGCATATAGAGCTACTTTACAATCAGTAGCAACGCGTAGCGCACGAGAGAGATATCGGGAGAAAAGGAGAGAAGAGAAACGTCTTTTCCGCAAGAAAAAGAGAGAAATGGAAAAGCGGGAGTGTGAAAAAATCGAGATGTACAGGAGCCAGAATGAAGTCCGAAAATTCTACCAAAGAGTGAAACATCAAACAGATGGCTTCGGTACAGGCACATCCTCCTGTAGAGACCAGCAAGGTAATCTGGTAACAGATACAGATAGCGTGCTCAGGATATGGAAGGAACATTTCTCCAATCTGCTGGTATCCAATAGTGGCGAAGACGATGATACCGCAGATCCAATCCCAGAAGATGGTATAGAATGTATACCACCCGGCCAAGATGAGGTAAAAACAGCAATCAACCGGCTGAAGAATAATAAAGCAGCAGGAGCCGATGGCTTACCAGCCAAGCTGTTTAAAACCGGAGGCGACGCGCTGATAAGGTGTATGCATCAGCTAGTTAGCACCATCTGGCAGGAAGAACGCGTACCCGACGATTGGAACCTGAGCATCCTATGTCCCGTCCACAAAAAAGGAGATAAGACTGTATGCTCCAACTATAGGGGCATAAGTCTACTCCCTATTGCCTATAAGATAGTGTCAGGGATACTGTGCGAACGAATAAAGCCTATGGTCAACGAGATAATTGGACCATAGCAATGTGGCTTTAGACCTGGCAAGTCCACCATAGACCAGATATTTACCCTGCGGCAAATCCTAGAGAAGACCCAAGAGATGCAGATCGACACATTTCATCTTTTTGTCGATTATAAAGCTGCATTCGACAGTCCCCTCCGATCAAAAGTATTCCATGCAATGTCTGAATTTGGTATTCCCGCAAAGCTCATCCGGCTTTGTAAGATGACTCTAACTGATACTAGGTCCTCAGTTAAAATTGGAAAGAACCTCTCCGAAGAATTTTGTACCAAAAGAGGTTTCAGACAAGGAGACAGACTTTCGTGTGACCTATTCAACATTTTGCTGGAAAAGGTAATACGAGATGCAAATGTCAAAAGAAATGGCACAATTTACACCAATAGCCACATGTTACTTGCCTATGCTGATGACATAGACATCATGGGACGATCAGTAAAAAAAGTAACTGATACCTTTAGGAAGGTCGAAGCAGAATCTGCGAAAGTGGGTCTGGCGGTAAACGGCGAAAAGACCAAATTGATGGTGTCGACGCGCAAAGCGTCCATAGAGCTCGGACCAACCGTAGAAGTTGGTACCTACAATTTTGAGGTAGTTAAAGACTTCGTCTACCTCGGCACTGCCATAAACACAACAAACAACATCAGTTGTGAAATAAGAAGAAGAATTGTATTGGCCAACAGATGCTACTATGGATTAAGTAAGCAATTTAAAAACAAAGCCACATCTCGTCAAACAAAAATAACACTATACAAAACGCTGATACTACCCGTGCTAATGTATGGCTCCGAAGCATGGGTACTTGCGCAAGCAGATAAGGCAGTGCTTGGTGTGTTTGAGAGGAAAATTCTTCGAAAGATCTACGGGCCGATTTGCGTTGACGGTGAATATCGACGTCGTATGAACCACGAGCTTTATAAGCTATACAAAGACATGCATATAGTTAAACGTATCGAGATGCAACGATTGCGTTGGCTAGGCCATATCATGAGAATAAGCGATGATGAACCCGCTAAAAAGGCGTATGAATACATGCCACATGGCGGTGCACGCAGAATCGGCAGGCCTAAGCTTCGATGGAGCACACAAGTGGATGAAGAAATGGAAAGGCGCGGTATTCCAAAAAGTCAAGCGAAAAACAGAGAGGAATGGAGATCTTTTCTTAGTTCGGTCTATGGAACAAATGTTCTGTAATGGGCCAACTAAGTAAGTAAGTAAGTATTGAACTACGTAGGTTAATTCTTTATTTATGCATTCAATCTGGTCTTAAATAATTCGACCAACTACCCAGCAAAATAAATTGGAAGTAGTGCAATGTGGACTAGTTCTTTCACGACATGTTCTGATGCAGTTCAAACGGAGTCGTGGAAAAATCACTTCATTCCTTACATTTTAAATGCATTCGGATGCGATCCAATGAATGACATCCTTTCCTAACATTTAAACAGCATCTGGATGCAGTTCAATCGGAGTCGTGAAAAAGACACTCCAATTCCTTACATTTTAACAGCATTTGGATGCGATCCAACGATTTACATCCATTTCTCACACTTAAATTGCATTCGCAGGCAGTTGAAGGGAGTCGTGAAAAAGTCACTCCGTTCGATACATTTTACAAGCAGTTGCTTAGTGATCCCTAGCAAGCAAGCCAATTTGTAGATACCTACAACTACAGAATTTTTTCAAAGATAGAAAAGTGTGCATCCGTTTATAAACTTTTTATATAAAATAAAAAATACAACCAATAGTTGGGAATATTTTTACGGTAACTTACGAGAAATAAATTTCCTAATGAAGTGCTGTTGCGAAGAGTGCCTTTAAATTAAATCCAAAGCACTGCATCAAAACACGTGCTTTGGATGCAAATTGGACTGCATCTTATTCTACCCTAAAGGGTTAGTTAAAATGCAGTGCTAATGGAGTGCATCTTTCAGTAGTCACGCTCTTGTAAAAATCATGAGTGAAAATGCATAATTTGATGCACTTCCAGATCACTTATTATTATTATTATATTATGAGTATGATATTTGCATTTGGTTTGTGTCTCTTCTTCCACGAATTAAAAAGCCTATCTGTATTTTATGTTTATTTTTTGCCTTTGCTTACATTTTAACCAACTTCATTTGCATCATCATCGTCACTGACAGGCTTCTGAATATCCTTTAACCACAATTAAATATTTGCCATTTCCAGCAATAACTGCAGAAAGTAAAAAAAAAAACAATGAAAAACATATAAATTATTCTTTTTCTTCTTATGGTCCGTTTGAATGGCAAACAAAAACGTATTGCCAAGAACTTGTATGTGTGTGCATGTGGCAATTGTGGTTACCCCAAAATAAGTGATTTAAATAGCATATCCTGGACCATAATCATCTCATTTGTTTAAGTTTTTGTTTCTCACCGTAAGCTGTCCTTTGATTAATATGATTCTTTAATGAAAATAGCAACCAAATGTTATGGATTGGTGGGTTAGCATTAACAGTGACAGTAACACATAAATGCTGTTGTTATTCACACACTACTAACCCACAAATACCAATGCAAAAAAAAAAAAGAAAAAAAAAACAAAACACAAAGAGAAATTAAGGGAAGTTAACATTTCGCTCTTTAGTGGTATAATGGAAATTGTTTTTGCTCTTTATTCAGCAAAAGCTTTCCCGCCAAGAGTAAATCAATTGTTATTCCTTAGAAGCTTTCTGACTTTGCGCTAACTTTGTGCATTGTATCAACCTTATATTGATTGTGTTGCTTAAGTGTTCCGTTATTGTTGCTCCCGTGATGGATCCTTAATGTTTGGGGACTGACTGGTTGGTGTAAGAAAATTGTTGGGGGTGCTGTCATAAATATTAATGTACGTACTTATCTTTTATCAATTGTATATTAGAGGGGTGTTCAGTGTTAATGCACACAAGTATTATTTTGATTGATTTGTTTGATAAAGTTGTGAGCCAATTGTGGGTAGATTGATTATGTGTAAAATTTAATTGAAAATAAACGGTTTATTTTTTTAAATATATTACAATTTCGATTAAAACTCCCAACTGACAAAACTATCTGTACGGTAGAACAAAACAACAGGACAGGACGTAAGCTTCAGTTAAACATTGACAGTGATTGGTACAATCGAAATTTATCTATACAAATTGCCCACTACTTCGTATGCGGAAAGCATATACAAAAACGAATAATTAATATTCAATATGAGAATGGTGAACACTGAAAATTTGGTTGTACTAATTAATACAAATTTTAATTAATATTTATTTTTATTTAAGTACTGTTCGTACCACTTTAGTTCGATTTAAAAAAAAATCAATCGTACACAGTAACAGCGAGCCAAATTTTTTGAGGCTATTTAATTATGGGCTTTGTATCCTCAGAAAGTAAAACATTTTTGTAAAAAATAAAACCAAAAAATACCTTCTTATATCACCATATATGAGGCGTTCAGCGCCAAAACGGCCTAACCCACATGTTCAAAAAACCAAACTGACTATAAAGATTTAACCGCAACCTTTAGAAATAAATACTAAAAAACTCCATATCGTATTATTTAAGCAGGTAGTATAACTTAGTGTTACACAATGCAAAGAGGGAATTTTTATACCCTCAGCATTTATGCTAACGAAGGTATATACACTTTCATACGGGCAAAACGTGCCTCATAGTCCGGTCAAAATAGACATTGAAATAGCAAAAATTCCCACAAAGCTGAATTTTGGTGGAGAGCTAGGGTTTGCCATTAGAAGCGAAGTCCTAAAAGTCCCCATCGATCCCATGTGTGCAAAAAAAATTATTAGGGGTCAAAGGTCAAAATTTAAGGGTTTTTAGGTTTTCGGATTTATTTTTTGAAAACGGTTGATCTAATCAAAAAGTGACTAAAGTAAATATTGTAGACATAAAAATTATCTACAAGTTTGACCCTTATAATTTTTTTCTTAGAAGGAACCATTCTTGAGATATAGCTGTTCTAAAAAACACATGATTTTTATGCACTTATAAGGGAAATATGCACATATTCAGACGAACCGGCTAAAATAAGCGAAGTAATCGGGTCTGTCCCCCCAAAAAATATATATTTTCTTGAAGAGCGAAATTATAGCTATCTTCTATTCCAACAAATTCGGAGTGTGTTTAGTAGAGTTATTCAATGTTATAGTCATTTTATGCAAAAATAGCCCATTTAACCCACATGTATAATCGAAAGCCCAACGGGAACGACCCCAACGAAAACTCTCCGATTTTTTTCAAGTTTTGTCCGAAGGTAGGGTTTTTTGCGCTGATTACGGAAATGAATAATTTTCAACGGTTGCGAATCCGGTTCGCCGGTTATTAGACCCGAAAGGCCAAATTTAAAAACCGGGTTAGACCCGGTTCTACTGAACCGATTACTGCAAAGTGGACATCGTTTGAAAGCTTACGGAAGTATCTAACACATAGTGTCGTTACTTTAACCGGTTCGCCTCATAATGTACTTACGCGGCTAATTTTTTATTTGACCTTTAGATCGAGATATCTCGAAAATGGTAAGTCTTTTTTAAGAATCATAAAGACCAATCTTGTAGACAATTATTGATTCTACAACTTTTACTTTAGCGAGCTTTTGCTTAGTATTACCGTTTTTGAGAAAAATTAAAAAAACTGAAAAATGCCTGCAAAAATGACCTTTGAGCCCGAATAACTTGTTTTGCACACATGGGATCGATGGGGACTTTTAGAAAGTTGCTTCTAATGGCCAACCCTAGCTCTCCACCAAAATTCAGCTTTGTGGGAATTTTTGCAAACAATTTGGTCCAAACTTTGGATCTCCTAATATTTTTCTAAATTTAGTTTAACTTCTAAAATGACCCATGTCGGTCCTCCCTAAGGGTACCTCCCCCACAAAGGTTCAACATTTGTGTCTTAGTGCAGTTAATTCCTAATCCACATTTTTGTCGGCAAGTTCAAATGTCCAAAAAGGGCCACACAATTCTGAAGAGACCTTAAATACATTGGCTGAGGGTATATATCTGTTGGCAAAGCGACTGACACTTTTTACTTGTTTAGTATTAATTTCAAAAGGTTCCGGCGCCGTTTTGGCGCGGAGCGTAAACTACATTTTATACCGAAAAATTGTGGGACGGGGGAGGTCGTACTATGGTGGTTGTATCAACATCGGGAGGTTTCGTACTACGGCGGTTGTATCAACAAGTGGACCTATTCGCTCGACAATTCTCTGCCCAAACATTTTATATCTCCAAGGCAGACTAAATACCAAATATAGCCATTTGGGTTGAAAATACCTTGAAAATACCGAAGTTCGGAAGGTACCGTCCTATGGAGGCTATATAAATAACATGGACTTGTACCGGGAGGCGCTTCTCTACAGGGCTATATAAAAAACCTGGACCTTTACCGGCCATTCTGAGCTGGACTGTTGTAAACCCCCAACGTATACTAAATACCAAATTTATGCAATTCCGGTACCAATATGCCACTAAAACCATGAACATTTTAAATATATCGAACTGTATCTTGAATTCAACATACATCTACTTTTTTAATGCTGATCAAGAATATATCAGGAATATTGTCAATTATTTCATATTCCATTTCAGAAAAAAAGGATAAATTTTTTTCGCCCTACATCAACGATTTTTGATATGTAGGTTAAGAAAAAGATTCCCAGTACGAATCTGGTCGCGAGCCAATTTTTGGTTGGTGCGGACAAAAGTTATGGCGCTTTTATTTCGCTTTTTAAGAAAGAAAATATTATAAAAACGCTAATTATTTTAATGAGTACAATTGTTACAAAAAAGTTCTTTCGAAGTGACTTCAGCGAGTAGATTGCATAATACCTGCAAAATGTTACACAGAATTCGCGGAATGTACATAAAATTGCTAAATTATTGAATATAAGTCTACTTTTTACAAAATTAAAGCACATTTAGTGGTCATATAATTACATAAAAAATTGTTGTGGATCCAAACTTCACGGCGTATCAAATGAGACTGCAATCATACAGATTCGTGTTATAGTTTGGATGTTACAGCCAAAATAAGCACATATTTTGGTCAAAAAATAATGTTTTGTTTGAAAAAATATTTTTTTCACATGCATTATGTAGTAGAAAATATTGTAAAAATTTATAGGAATACTTCCTTCATTTTGCCTAAATCTCCTAACAAAAAAGACGGATTTTGCATTATTGACATTCATATTAAAGCTTTCCCATTAGGGATGCTAATTGCGTTAATGAGGATATATGTCAAAGCTTCTGAAATGGAAATAGAGGTCAAATAACCCATCTTTATTTATATGCATTTTAAAATACGTGTAAATCGCGTAATTATCAAAATCATTTTGTCCGCATGTGATTTTCATGTACAGCAAGACCATATCTGTTAATTTGTATATATTTTTCGAAATTTAATTTGGAGGATAAGATGTAGCATCAGCTGCATCTTAGCATTAAAATACTTATAAAATATCGCTAATTTGCGCAAAGTGCATACAATTTTTGTCCGCATCCGATTTCAATGTCCGCCATGAAAATCTACATCGATATATATCTATTTCAAGGCGATCAATTAAGAACCGTGGATGTAGCATCACACACTATTTTTTGTGATAAAATGAATGTAGCTCCCTTATCAGTGAAGTTTTCAAAACTCTGTTTCCGCTAAAACGAAGATGCTGTATTAGTTGTTTCATTGTAGTGGAAACGAACCGCAGAAAACGCGATAAAATACGCGATATTTCCAAAAAATTTTAGGTGATTTTTCTACTTTGGACTTTCTTGTAACTCGCGTTTTAGTGGATGGATTTTCACGGGGAATGATTTATTAGATCCGGAACGTAAAAAACTAAAATGTGCAATCAAGTACGAGGAAATCAAATGACAATTGTAAAAATTAGGCCCGAAAAATATGATTTTTAGAAAAATGTTCGCACAAAATTTCCGTATTTGGATGCAGATTTCTATGAAACTGTGTAGACTACATTCACGACACATATATCAAATAACTCAGAATCGCGAGTTCTACAATCCTATATAAGATTTTTTGTAATACCTGTTTGCGGAATGGAATTAGAAGAAAATGTCAAAAAACACTGTAAAACTGGCTTCAAAATGTCAGCATCATTTAATGGTAGAAGCAAATTTTGAAAAGTAATACATTCGTGAGATGTTCCTTATTTAGTTTGCTTCTACTTTCACTTTGACAGGAAAATCGAGAGAAGTGTGGTTTACTCACAAATCGAGAGAAAACAAAAAAAGACATGGTGGCTTCAACCCATTTTTACCCATTTTTTAACATAAATATAGCCACAGCTTCCACACAAATTTTTTTACCAAAAACGTATGTATTTAGACGGCTTTAAAAATTTAATTAAATTAGGAGGAAATACTTAAATGATCTCCAGCCACTACATATGCTGCCATAAGGGGGTTTTACACCTTTCGAGCTGTTGTCTCAAGAAGTATGGATTTGCCCCTGACAAAACTTTTACGAATACAAACAAGTTGCTTCAACAAAAATCAAAGTGATTCGATAGCAGTGAAGTGAACTTATCCGAAATTTTGTTTGGGAAGTACCGGATGATGTGGACAAATATAGCCCATATTTGAACCTGATCTATATCTGGTAGATATATTGGGATGTGTAAAGTATGGACCAATTCGGCCACTTCCTTCAAAAGTTACACTAAGAACAATTTTTCCGAACATTTTTAAAATTTTGTGGGGGAGGTACCTGAAGGAGTGGACCGATATGGCTTATCTTCGAACTTAAACTATGTTTGGACAAAATATTACTAAGGTAAAATTTTGGACCTAATCGGCAGATCCGTTCGAGAGTTATCTTGCGCTCCAACCACCTCACACGGTGTCATAGGGGTTTTGTGCAACTTTCAGGCTATTTTCTCAGGAAGTATGGACTTGCCCCTGATGAAACTTGTACCGTCGTATGGGGGCAGTAAATACAAGTTGCTAAAACAAAAATCAAAGCGATTCGAGAGCAGGTCCAAAACTGAACTTATCCGAAATTTTGTGTGGGAGGTACACGAAGGAGTGGACCGATGGAGTCCATATTGGAACCTCATCTAAGTCTGGTAGACATTTCACGAGTTGAAAAATTATGGACCGAATCGGTTACTTAATTCAAGAGTTATCGTACGTACAAATTTTTCGAATATTTTCGAACTTTTGAGGTTGAGGTACCGGAAGGAGTGGACCGATATAACCCATCTTAGAACTTAAACTAAGTTTGGACAAAATATTACGAAAGCCAAATTTTGGACCGAATCGGTTGATCCGTTCGAGAGTTATCGTGCGCTCCAGCCAGACAGACAGACAGACGGACGGACATTGCTCAATCGACTCCAAATTGTCAAAAACACATTTCGTCCAAACATACTGGGGTCTAAAACCATTATTTCGATGAGGCACATTCTGCCCGTATGAAAGTGTATATGGGCAATATTATTGAAAATTTAACATCGTTGAAGCCAAGGTGTACCCCTTTATAACTCCCGAATAGTGGTTGTATATTGTACAATTTAAATGCTTTTGGATAAAATGAAATGTTTTTAGACTTGGCAAAAATATTGGCCTTCAAATTTGATTTGCGTGGAACTGTGTCTATATTTATGTTAAAAAATGGGTAAAAATGGGTTGAAGCCAACGTGACTTTTTTGTTTTCTCTCGATTTGTGATTAAACCACATTTTTCCCGATTTTCCTGTCAAGGTGAAAGTAGAAGCCAACTAAATAAGGATCATCCCACCAATGTATAACTTTTCAAAATTTTATCTGCGTCTACCATTAAATGATTCTGACACTTTGAAGCCAGATTTTAAGTGTTTTTTGAAATTTTCTTCTTATTTCGTTCCGCAAACAGGTTTTTTAAAAAATCATATATAGGAATGAAGAACTTACGATTCTGATTTATTTGATATATGTGTCGTGAATGTAGCCTACACAGCTTCAGAGAAATCTGTATCCAAATACGAAAATTTTGTGCGAACAAATTTCTAAAAATCATATATTTCGGGTCTAATTTGTACAATTGGCATTCGATTTACTCATGCATGATTGCAAATTTTGGATTTTTACATTGCGGATCTAATAAATCATTATTCGTTAAAATCCATCTACTAAAACGCGAGATAGAAGAAATCCCAAGGTAGGAAAATCACCTAATATTGTTTTTGAAAATATCGCGCATTTTATCGCGTATTCTGTCGGCCGCTTCCACTACTATAAAAAAAATAGTGCAGCATCTTCCTTTTTGCGGAAACATAGATTTAAAAACTTCACTGATAAGGGAACTACATTCATTTTATCCCAAAAATAGTGTGTGATGCTACATCCACGGTTCTTGACTGATTGCCTTGAAAGAGGTATATATCGATGCAGATTTTCATGGTGACACTAAAACCGGATGCGGAACGAAATTGTATGAACTTTGCGCAGATTAGCGATGTTTTATAGGTTTTTTAATGCTAAGATGCAGCCGATGCTACATCTTAGCGTCCAAATTATATTTCGAAAAATATATACAAATTAAAAGATATGGTCTTGCTGTACATGAAAATCACATGCGGACAAAACGATTTTGATAATTACGCGATTTACACATATTTTAATAATGCATATAAGTTAAAGCAGTTTATTTGAACTCTATTTCCGTTTAAGAAGTCTAATGATCATTTCAACAACCCGATACCTTTCCTCAATGGGAAACCTTCTATGTGAATATAGATAAAGCAAAATCCGCCCATTTTGTTGGGAGTTTCAAGAAAAATAAAAGAAGTACTCCTATAGAATTTTTCCAATATTTTCAACTCTAGAATGCATGTGAAAACTATTATTCCAAACCAAAAATTGTTTTTTGTAACACAAATATGTGCTTATTTTGGCTATAATATCCTAACTACTATCCCGATGATTATAAGTTTGGTCTCATTTGATTCCCCGTGAAGTCTTTCTTTAAAACTGTTACTTTTTTGTAATTTTTGACGGGTAAATGTACCTATATTGTCAAAAAATTCGTATTACATTTAAAAATTTACAACATTTTACAAATATTATGCAATCTACTTAATGACGTCACTTCGTGATAACTTTTTAGTGACAATTGTGCTCAACAAAATAATTAGCGTTTTTATAATAATTTTTTCTTAAAAGCAGAAGTAAAACCGCGATAACATTTGTCCGCAACAACCAAAAATTTGCTCGCGAGCGGATTAGTACTGGGGAATTTGTTCTTAACCTATGTACCAAAAATCGTTAATGTAGCGCGAAAAGAAAAAATTAAATTTTTTGGAAATGTAATATGAAATAATTGGCAACATTTCCCATATACCCTCGTTAGCATAATTGCTGAGCGTATAAAAAGCTAGTAAAATACTGTTAATGTGGTTAATTCTTTTTTTGAATTTTCAACGGTTTAGCATCTTTGAGCAGAAACCGAGAAAAGTGGATAAAATCGCAATTGTATTGCTATTTTGACCATTAAGAAGCGTTTCTACAGAGTTCGTATCTTCTAGAAAGTTGGTTAAAGTACATTTTTGCAGATGTTTGTTTGCTTCAATTCTGATCGGTTTGATATCTGTAGTCTAAAATCCGAGAAAAATTATAGGGGAAATTTGATCTTGACGATATGGACCTTAAAGATGAGGTTGAATGGATTTTATGTGTTCACAATTATTATTCCTTAAGTCAAGAGCTACAACTTTGCTTCAACGGGTAAACTTAAATTCTCAGCATCAAGGCCTCGGGTTCTTGGGGGCCCATAACCGCGAAAGTGGAAGTGATAGGGAAAAACGCAGGGACACGAGTCTTCATATTTTTGGTCTTCTATCACGCTGTGGTGTCAGAATATGGTTAATAATTTTCGTGTTGCATAGTGTAATAAAAAATATTATTTTGATTTGAAATTTTATATGACGTCAAATTTTAGGTATGTAAACAGATTTAGCCGACTTGTCTCAGCCTATGATCCGAAAAATGTACATAAACTCAATTAAAGCACAAAAGTGTTGAGCTGTAAGGTACCTGAAGAACTAGACAGTCCATCTTAGAACAGAATTTAATTTAATGCTTGGTTTACATTTACGAAATCCACTCGATATCAACTGGCAATTCCTTTGCGTATACGTCAAATGAAAACTCATCTGAAATCCATTGGATTTCGTTTGACGTTTAATCAATGGAATTGACAGTTGAAATCGAGTGGATTTCGTAAATGTGAACTTACTATTAGAGTCATTCCTTTCAATAGTTTTCATGTCAACCAGCCATTTCAGTAGGTGCTAAGATATTCAACTATTTAGTCGCCAACAACAAAACAGGTAAAAAAAAAAAACAATTTCTTCCGATACCTCAATATGAAATTGCCATCTCCCTAAAAAGTCATCCGTGTCACTTTCATCTTCCTGGACACCATAAATAAACTTAGAACAAAACATACATCTAGTCACACGTCACATACATATGTATATAAAGTAGAAAGTGGTAGCTTAGAATTCAACCCTCAAAACACTAGCTGTTAGATCCTGGGTCAGGGAGAAGCGAATTGACGATTAGGGTAGTCATTCCGTTACGCTTTTGTCCGGATTTAGCGTTACACCACGGAGAATTTTGCAAACAGCGCAAAAACGCTACAAGTTCCTTCGGGCTGTGTCCAAATGTTCGCGAGACCATTAGGTTGTTTGTCAGGTAACATAATGCGTTGCT
Source organism: Musca autumnalis (assembly GCF_047663935.1). NCBI lineage: Eukaryota > Metazoa > Arthropoda > Insecta > Diptera > Muscidae > Musca > Musca autumnalis. Next base: position 254,920,900 of record NW_027411644.1, read on the forward strand.
GACTAGAGAGTCATCTCAACCAACACACACTTATGGAATATCAAACACTCCGAAATTCAAAGGTAAACAGATTTTCGATTACGAACTCCATGAAAACCGTGCGTCACCAGAAGGTCTCGGAAGTCCCAAACGACTATAATTGTTAAATCAAAATACTCTTGTGATTTCAAGGGAGCGGCAATTTCCCAGGCAAACGCGTTCATTTATGGCATAACTTCGGCTCGTGTATAGTAGCGTCCTCAAGTTCTATAGAAAAGATATAGTACCTTAAACAAGTACCTTTCAGATCCCAAAGTCACCATGCTCATCGAGTATATAATCACACGGCATCGGGCTTTTCGATTCACGGAATGCCTGCTCCAGGTTCTTTAGGTTCATGCCGGGTCGGAGGAAAACCCATCAAAAATACGGATGTACTCGCTCACATCCGCATCCATCACACTCAACCTTCGGTGTGTTGAAAAAGATGCCCCGAGTGGGGCATCTCAGGAGTTGCTCTGGACTACTCCAAGTGAGTGACTACAGCATAGACTATGTTGCATCATGCTGCATGTACACAGCCTCCTGTGAATAGTCGTCATCATAATACGAGAATCCCCTGCAGTTCCCCCTCATACAAAACAATGCAATGAGAATAGCCACTGGTTGCCACTCAAATGCACCTCAAAATCATCCCCACCATGAGACCAAGATGCTCCCGGTTAAAGAGCACTACACTCTGCTCACGAGACAACATGTAATAAAGTGTCAAAACCCAAACCACCCTAACCAAAAACCCATTAAGCTGTAGAACCGAGCCCATAAGACAAGACTACCGCGCCGAACTTAAAAATATACACCAAATGCCCCCAAACCCGTCCCCCGAAGACATTGAACTAGCCATGAAACAGGTCCACACAGAGATGGTGCATAACTACACATCATCATACACAAGCAGTATTGTGCTCGGTGGAATACCACCACCCATAAGTGATGATGAAATGTCACTGCCCAGAGATACCACATCGGTACTATCACAACTCCGATCTGGTATCTCTAGGTACCTAAATAGCTACCTCTCAACCCTGAACCCGGACATCTCGGATGTTTGTCCACAATGCGGAGGTACCCCACAAATTACGAGACACATCTTTGTATGTCCAGCTAACCCGACTAACCTTACAGCAGAAATGTTATGGACACATCCAGTCGAGGCAGCTCGCTTCCTCGTACTGGATGTGGATGCTTAATGTCCCTCTAATCTTATATTACTTTCTTTCTATTTTCTTTCTTTTTTGTATGCAATACTTTACATATTACACCTGTAGAGGCTACAACAACAACTGCAGCTTACAACGTTGTGATGGTTACAAAGTACTGAGGAAGTATCGCACCAGAACCGTACATGGAATATATGGGCATAGCAGTCAGGTGTGGAACTGCCGAGGTAGAGTTGCTTAACATATACACCCCGCCGATAAATAGCTCTACTCCAAGTATAGGTCCAACATTAGCTCACTTTTGGTAGGTCATAATCGTCTGGTCCTATTGGATGTTAATGCACATCATGAGATGTGATATTCGGCCCTCGAAAACGACCAAAGGGGTACAGCGCTGGCTGAGCAGACTGATAGCTCTACGTTTTGCTCAGTCAATGAGGACACTCCTACCAGAAGTAGCGGAGAGTGCTAAAGTTCGCTAGACATAGCCATAGTGTCACCTGGTCTGACAAATGACGTTACCTGGAAACCCGTCATTTCCCTTGGATCAGACCATCTCCCCATAATTGTCTCCATTAGCACGTCAATCGTGGGAAAGCTGATTGGCTGAGTTTCATAGAGTTCACCAATCGCCGCTTCAGAGAACTACCTAACCCTTCTGATGTCCGGGCAGCGGAGAGCACGTTCTAAGAAATTATCACTACTGACAACAACGCTGCACGCTATCTCCACAAATATTAGTCGTGGACTTAACCAGATCAAAAGCTTTTCATACTGTCTGGCACTGCATACCAGGGACGTACGCAAGGTATTTTCATCTGCGGCCGTTTTGTTCACCACATGGACTGCAGAGGTGAACACTGTCATGGTCGGTGGTAGCAGAATAATCCCACAGCAGCGGGTTCTTTCGTAACGGATTGACCCGAAACCAAAAGTGTTTCGGCCAGTGGCCAGTATCATATGCTGCTACAACAATAACATGGCAGCAAAATTACGTCCTTTAACTACCCTAATATTCTGTCCGCGCATGCCACACCTATCTTCGATAGACTGAGAGGTGAGAACAAGGTCCTCAAGTCTCTAGCCGGCAGTTCTTTGGGTGCAGATAAAGAAACCTTGTTCACCACAAATAATGCAATATGTCCGTTTGTGGTAAGCTATGCGGCGCCAGTGTGGTCCGCTAGTATAATTGCAACGCGATGGAAAAACATTTAAACCTGTTAGAATGCCGTCCTTATAACTGCAACAGGTGCCTGCATCCTCATGAGTTCAATGGACCATCTACATGAGGAGACAAGGATTCTTCTGGTGCAGCAACACAATGATATGTCCTAGTCGCGGCCTGTGACATACTAAAAATAAGCATACTCAGTATTGATTGTTTTTTTCTTTTTTTTTTCAAAACATTAATGTTACAATTAGTACTGCGAGAACTATCCGAGATAAAATTTAAATTTTATCAGCGAATACGCCTGAACCTGTTCTTAAGTGTACCGAATCTTCGAATTTTAAGTATGTTTGGAATAACGATTACAATGTGCAAAGATTCGACCAAATCTGGACGCCCTTCAAAAGCCAGTCACCATAGACTTACCTCCGATTAAAATTGCACTGCCGCTATATGAGCCCGGAGGACTACCTGCTGTTAAAATTTCAAAACGATCCAGACATATCGCTAAATTTCACATTAGCGAGAAATGTATAAATTTTGGTACCAGACCAGAGTGGACCGCTGTAGTCCATATTCGAATATTTAAGCCAGAAAGAAATATTACAAAGGTTGAACCAATGTCAGTCACTCATTTCTATACTACTCTATGAAAACATTATATCGCTAAGATTATACCTGCTAACGATCCTCGAACAGCCCTTGACCTTGAACTTCACTTAAGCAAAAATGTTGAACATTTCTTGGAAGTTGTGCCGTTCTAAAGATGACGCGAGTACAACCAGCTGACGATCTAAGAAGAATTCTTAAACCAAAGGAGTGGACCGATATGGATCGATGTGGGGAAGAAATATTACGGTGTGCAAACTTTGGTCCTAATCGGTGTAACGTGACTTTATTATCACGTACATATGACAACAACTACTATCAATGAGCCCTTTGGGCATGGGGAAACAGTGCTTTGACAACACTCCACCATACATTGTCTCTACCTGACACTAGTTGTATAACAGTGTGAAAAACGTCTACATTTCTTATAAAGAGCTTGATGTTTTGTTCAATAAAATGGCTTTTCCGCGAAAAAGTCTGTTGTTTAAAGTTTTGGAAATATGCTCCAGATTTAGAGGAAAATAATCTGATATGAAAACAACCGCTATTTTAATACACTGAGGGAAATTTTAGTACTTTTTTAAACAACGTACGAAACCTAAAACCGCAATTTCCATGACTGTGTTTTCCCGCGAAAAGGGGGCTTTTATATTTGCGAGTTCAGTTAAAAAAACTACTAATTCGTTAAATCCAGTATGGAGAGCATAACCTGGTCCATTTATATTGGAGCATAACACAGTTGAGAACAGTCGCGGACAGGGAAATACGAACACATATAAAATTCAAGGTCCAAGACGGGTGTTCAATTTGAAAAATGTGCTGAAATTTCCATCAGTGTATTAAAATAGCGGTTGTTTTCATATCAGATTATCTTCCTCTAAATGTAGAGCATATTTCCAAACCTTTAAACGGCAGACTTGTTCGCGGAAAAAACATTTTATTGAACAAAACATCATGGTTTTATAAGAAATTTTGATGATATCCGTCGAGGTTGTCTGTGTCATATTCTATCTTATTGTGAAGAAATATGACATAACTGCGCGACTTCTATTGATATTAGGAGATGTTTCAAATATCTGTCAATTTAAACCCTTTTACGCTGTTATTACGGTGTTCGTGGAACTATTTATAGGGTTTCTTTGGTGAAAAATGATTAGAAAGCCTTGCTTTATCGACTGAAAGAAAACTCGGCGTTAATATCCCGAAAATTAGCGAAAACAAAGAGACTGATCTATCCTGATGACCAAAAACAAATGCCTATTTTTCATAGTACTATCGGAAAAATGATCAGAAAATATTTTCGCGAAAAGCTAGAAAAATAATTTTTGCTGTGTTTGATATGGAACATCATAGACTTTAAATCCCTTCAAGTTAAAAAAAACGTAGATTCATTCGTTTTTGCATAAATAACCTAACATAACAAAAATTTAGGTTTCTATTCTACTCATGTGGAGTGTAGTTTTACAGGGCCTGCGGGCCAGCTGTTCTACAGGGTCTTCGGGTCAGTTATTCCACTGTTTGGGTAATAGAAGTACATGGTAGAAACTAGACCGTAGCCTTTGACTAACACCCGAGCGATAAATCCACCGTGTCAATACCCGAACGCCGTATCCCTCGTATTCCCGAATATCAACAGCCGAACGCCGAATCCACAGCGTTCCCGAACATCAACAGCTGGACACCAAATCCATCGTTTTCAAGAACATCAACACCTAGACACCAAATCCATCGGTTCCACGAGCATCAGCAGCCAAACGCCGAATTCATCGTATTCCCGAACATCAACACCTAGACACCAAATCCATTTGCTCCCGAGCATCAGCAGCCGAATGACGAATCTACCGTGTTCCCGAACCTTATCACCCGGACACCGAATCCACCTGGTTCCTGATTATCTACAAACCGTCATCGCGATTACCTGCGAACCGTCGTAATTACAGCAGGTCCCCGATCACCTACAAACCTTCATCCCAATTATCTACAAACTGTCATCAATACACCAGGCTCCCGGTTATCTACGAACCACCTGCGAAACCGCCAAGTCAGAGCACGCCCACTTATCACAAAACCCCCAACTGACAGTCCACCTAGCCACCTTCACTCCAACCATCGATCCATAATCCATACTCCATATTGAACATATGTATTATTATCGTAATCAATCCCGAGTAGATTGTAAACTAGTTCCTAAATCAATAACATCCGTATTAAGTCCCCAGGAAAGGGAGAATACTAGTCTTCTTATTTCGTAGGGCTTAGTGAGTCCTTATTGAGACCCCGGACGCGACTGAGCTTACTCCAGCCAACGAGAAAAATACGTAACATCGGGTTCTCCCTTCGAGAGTTATCGTGTCCAACATTTTGCCGAACATTTTTTAACTTTTGTGGAGAGGTACTCTGGTTTTACCTTCGAGAGTTATCGTGTCCACCATTTTGCCGAACATTTTTTAACTTTTGTGGAGAGGTACTCGAAGTAGTGGAACGAAATGGCCAATGTTCGAACGTACAACGTTATTATACCTATGTCCGTCTGTCCATCTAAACCTTGTAATCACGCTACAGGTCGCAATTTTGATCGGATCGTCACGTTGATGGGGGTCTCGGAGCGGAAGAAGCCTATTGACTTTGGTGATGGTCGGATAATATTTAGGGGTCGGAATGGTCAAAAAACTTATGTGTATAAAAAGACAACGTTTTTTTTCCAAAGCGAATATCTCAGCTTCTATATGGAATATACCAAAAGCAAAACCTGACAGTGAAAGTAGAAAATATCAACTTTCTAATGATGTAAAGTAGGTTCTCGTAGGTGATCAAACAACGAAGATATCACAATAGTCGCAAATAAACCCCAAATTTTCATGTTAGCGACTTTAGTTATAATGACAAATACCACAGCTTTGGCTGGGGATTTTCCAAAAGCAAAGCCTGACTGTGAAAGTAGAAGATTTCACCTTTACAATGATAGGTGTAGGTAACCAAATAGCGGAGATATCGCAATAGTCGCAAATCCATTTTTTCCCATTTTTTCCATTTTTTTTTGGAAATCACGCTACAGGCCGCAATTTTGATCGGATAGTCACGAAATTTTGAGAGTTAATGGGGGTCTCAAAGAGGAAGAAGCCTATTGATTTTGGTGGGGGTCGAATAATATTTAGGGGTCGGAATGGGCAAAAAACTTATTTGGATAAAAAGACGTTTTTTCCAAAGCGAATATCTCAGCTTCTATAAGATGTAAAGTAGGTTCTCGTAGGTGATCAAACAACGAAGATATCACAATATTCGCAAATTAAACCCATATTTTAATTTTGCGATTTTAGTTATAATGACGAATATCACAGCTTTGGTTGGATACTTTCCAAAAGCTACTATGAAAGTAGAAGATCCCATCTTTGCATTGATGCAAACTAGGTCGGCGCAGGTGACCAAATAACGGAGATATCGCAATTGGCGATAATACATCCCATTTTTCCATTTTTTTTTTGGAAATCACGCTACTGGGCGCAATTTTGATCGGATCGTCACGAAATTTCGAGGGTTAATGAGGGTAAATTGGGTAAATACCGGGTAAATACCCATTTGTGGGTATTTATTTGGGTATTTACTATATTGAATCGCTAATACAACATCTTAGACCCTATTTCTGGGTTTAGGTTATGAAATCGATTCAATATGGATAGTTTTACAATAATTTAAACAAGTGGGTAAATACTTGGGTAAATACCCGAGTATTTACCCAAGTGTTGGGTTAAAACTCATTAACTGACGAACCACTTGACGTAGTATGACAAAATTTGGCTCAAATCTTACGTATGTCAAGAGAATATCTAGCATTGAAAATGGGGTCTCTGGGTCCATGTTTTGATATAGCCCCAATATAGCCGTACCTCCCAATTTAAGGTATTTTTCACCTATTAGCCTCATTGTACAATCATATTGGCTGAAATTTGACATAGTGAGTTCTCAATATATAGAAAATACCCTTGCAAAAACTTGTCAACATAGGTCCACGTTTTCTAATAGCCCCCATATAAGGGTACCCCGATTTCGAGTATTTACCCAAATGTTGGGTAAAAACTCTTTAACTGCCGAAGCACTTGACGTAGGCTGACAAAACTTGGCATAAATCTTTCTTATGTCAAAAGAACTTCTGGTACTGAACATGGGGTCTCTGGGTCCATGTTTTGATACAGCACCAATATAGCCGTACCTCCCGATTTAAGGTAAGCCACATTTTATAACCAAATTGGCTGTAATTTGGCACAGTGAGTCCTCAATGAGTATAAAATATCCTTGCAAATATTTGCCAACGTAGGTCCACGCTTTCTTATAGCCCCCATATATGGGTACCCCGATTTCGAGTATTTACCCAAATATTGGGTAAAACCTCTTTAACTGCCGAACCACTTGACGTAGGCTGACAAAACTTGGCATAAATCTTGCCCAAGTAAATATTTACCCAAGTATTTACCCACTTGTTTAAAGTATTGTAAAACTATCCATTTTTACACGAATTTACAACCTAAACGTAGGAATAGGGTGTAAAATGTTGTATTTGCCATTCAATATAGTAAATACCCAAATAAATACCCACAAATGGGTATTTAACCACCGTGTGGGTATTTACCGGGTAAATACCCGGTAAATACCATCTCTATATATATAGGACACACAAAATTCTTGCTAATTTGATATGTTATGTTTTCCAAAGTACCGTTTATTTTGGTGATATACTCAGTACACATCTGTAGCTCTTGGGATATTATGTGATTCCATTATTTTGAGCTACTATTTTTGAGTCTTGAGGTCTAGTTCATCGAAGTTGCCACCTATCGCTTAGTTTTTAAAATGATTTGCGTTATGACCGATTAATTTTTGGGTAGTTTTATAACGAAAACATACACGATGTGGAGCCTACTACGAAAAAACGTTAACTAGATGCCGAAAAGGTGTCTTTGGAATATATGTCAAATGTTTTGTGTCCCATAACTCACAGTTATAAGATAAAACCCTGTGTCCAAAAGTGGCCTCAAAAACCACTTTTTTCAAAAATTTTTTAAAAAAACATATAAACATACTGTTATTATTTCACATTTGCTTCCAAAATAATATAAAAATACTTTTAAAATGATCACGATCAAGCAATGGGCATATCTGGGTTAATTTTAATCGTTTGTTCTTAAATAGGAATGTCCCTTGCATATTCTAATATGAATCCTATGTAGCTTTGTATAAATTTCTCACGATTTTGTCTGATTTGACATTACATATTTTTCTTCATGTGTATATTAAAACCTAATATACTTAAGACTATATAATTGTTCTGTCCTTTAGGAATATTTTAACTCAATCAATAATTGCGATCATTAGGTATGAAGTGAGCTGCCATCTGAAATACCTTCTTAATGCACCACTCTTATATGGTTTGATTGATTGGTTATTCTAAGCAAAATTATTCGAGATGACAGACATCAATTTGCACCTTAATGTAGATTTCGGTGTCAATTGAACGAACAAATAAATTGGAAGATGGCACAGTGTTTCGAGGCAGCGACGAAAAGTGTGCAAAGTAAAGGAAATTCAAATGAAAAATTCGAATACTGAAATTGAATCATACTTTAAAAATGACATTAATAGAAAAATAAAACTAAAAAATTGCTTTGAATAATTTCCATCAGAATGTTAGTCCATATTTATATTAGGCAATTTTCCTTGTGGCAATTGTCAGTTTGAGGCAGAGCGAGGTGAGGCATATAGTAACCCTTTGCCTCTCAACAGCCTCCCTCACCGATAAACTGACAATTGCCGCAAGGAAAATTGCCTAATGTAAATATGAACTTACGAGTACTTGCCATTGTACTGTTGTATTCCATCGCTCACCCCTATGCATTTTTATTGTTGAAAATTTTTGTTTTGCATATTCCACATCATAAATATTCTCACAAATACTTGTTTACATATTTCAGGTTTTGTTGTTGCTGCTACCGTTGTTGTTGGTGAAATATCAAAATGCCATTGAATGGTTAATCACGACTTTATGCTATGCTGGCTTACCCCATTCTAGTAAGATTGATGATGCCGAACACGACGCTGAATACGATGATGATGATGACGATAGACACCATTGTTCAAATAAAAATATCAAATTGCATTAAATATAAAGTACAACGAAGAGAGAAAGGGAGTGCGATAAAACATTTTGCAGGATTCATTATGAAGGTGAGTGAAAGATAATTTATATAAACTTTTTTGTTGTTTTTGTTGCAAAACTTTTTTATTTCGATTAACTGGTAATCTATGTAAATGAGTAAACTTTTTCTGTTTCTGTTAAACAAAATCCATTCATTTGCAAACCCTACTGTATGTAAACACTCGTAAACAAATATGTAATCATATCATTTAAATAATTTAATATATTATTAACTGGGGCTTATTAAATGCCAATTACTCAATTTATATCAACATTTGGAAAAGTTTGTTAAAATTTAACGAAATTTAAGGACTGTATTTATTTTTAGATATTCAACATTCTGAGCGTTTGCTTTTTTACGCCAACGCACTTCGCTAGTTTATAAACAAAAAATCCACATGAACACAAATGAGGATAAAAAATTCTGTCCAAACTGCAGATGGTAGCATTTTTTAAATTACTAGCATGTGCCCGCTACTTCGTTAGCGAAAAGTTCACATTAATAGAAAGGAGGATGCAAACAGATTTTTTTATTTACCCCGTTCATATTTTGAGCATTGAAAATTTATACAGTAAAATATGAAAATATGTGCCTAATACTAAGTATAAAATTAATACTATTCGTACACTTATTTCGGGTTTCGGTAAAACTCGAATTCAAATTCGTTCTTATTAATACCAAACACATCAACGGTGACATTCATTCCAAAGTTCAGAATCCCAAATTTGCAAAATTTATAGTACCTATTTCAAAATCAACTTAATCAAATCAACCTGACCCTAATATCAGAATTCCACCTTTATCTTTTCATCTAAGTTGTACCAAATATAGTACCATTTATTACTTTCCGTACGCTTATAGTACTTATAGTTCCAAAACGGCCTCATTACTTACTTAGCTGGCCCATTACAGAACATTTGTTCTATAGGCCGAACTAAGAAAAGATCTCCAACATTCTCTATTTGTTGCTTCGCACTCGGGAGTACCGCGACTTTTCATCTCTTCATCCACTTATTTGCGCCATCTATTCCTTGGCCTGCCAATTCTGCGTGCACCGCCAAGCGGTTCGTATTTATACGCCTTTTTAGGGCGTTCATCTTCGCCCATTCTTATTATATGGCCAAGTCAACGCAATCGCTGCTTCTCGATACGTTTAACTATATTGATGTTGTTGTATAGCAGATACAGCTCGTGGTTCATGCGACGTCGATATTCACCGTCGCCGTAGATCTTTCGAAGAATTTTTCTCTCAAACACACTAAGCACTGCCATTTCTGCTTGCGCAAGTACCCAGGCTTCGGAGCCATACATCAGCACGCGTAGTATCAGTGTTTTGTGGAGCGTTTTTATACCCTACACCACTATGTGGGGAGGGTATTATAAGTTGGTTTTGGCCAAAAAGTTTGTAACGCATCGAAATAATGGTCGTAGACCCATACTTATATATACCAAAATGAATGTCTCGACGAGCTGAGTCGATCTGGTTATGTGTGTCCGTCCGTCTGTCCATCTAAACCTTGTAATCACGCTACAGGTCGCCATTTTGATCGGATCGTCACGATGGTACATATTTTGATGGGGGTCCCGGAGGGGAAGAAGCCTATTGATTTTGGTGATGGTCGGATAATATTTAGGGATCGGAAAGGGCAAAAAACTTAGGTGGATAAAAAGACAACGTTTTTTTCCAAAGCGAATATCTCAGCTTCTATATGGGTATACCAAAAGCAAAACCTGACAATGAAAGTAGAAAATATAACCTTTCTAATGGTGTAAAGTTGGTGCTCGTAGGTGATCAAACAACGAAGATATCACACTTCTAACAAATAAAACCCCAATTTTCATTTTTGAGATTTAATTTATATTGACGAATATCACAGCTTTAGTTGGAAGCTTTCCAAAAGCAAAGCCTGGCTATGAAAGTAGAAGACCCCGTCTTTACAATGATGTAAACTAGGTCGGCGTAGGTAACCAAATAACGGAGATATCGCATTAGTCGGTAATACATCCCATTTTCCGATTTTTTTGTAATCACGCTACAGGTCGCAATTTTGATCGGATCGTCACGAAATTTTGGGGGTTAATGGGGGTCCCAAAGAGAAAGAAGCCTATTGATTTTGATGATGGTCGGATAATGTTCAGGGGTCGGAATGGGCAAACACTTATTTGGAGAAAGGTCAACGTTTTATTTCAAAGCCAATATCTCTGTTTCTTTAAGAGGTATATCAAAAGCAAAACCTGGCAAGGAAAGTAGAAAATATCACCTTCACAATGATGTAAAGTACGTTGTCGTAGCTGCTCAAACAACAGAGATATCGCAATAGTCGGTAATGCATCCCATTTTCCGATTTTTTTGTAATCAGGCTACAGGTCGCAATTTTGATCGGATCGCCACGAAGTTTTTGGAATTTTATGCGGGTCCCACAGAGAAGAAGCCTATTTATTTTGGTGATGGTCGGATAACATTCAAAAGTCGGAATAAGCGAAAAGCTTATGTGGAGAAAAGTCAACGTTTTTTTTTTCTTATGCGAATATTTCCGCTTCTAGTAGGAGTATTCCAAAAGGAAAGCCCGCCAATGGAAGAAGAAAAGATGTCCTTTATATTGACGCAAAGTATGTTGGCGTAAGTGGGCAAACAACCAACTTTTCCATTTTTTGTAATCACGCTACAGGTTGGAATTTTGAACGGATAGTCACGAATTTTTGGTGGTGGATGGGCGCCCCACAGAGGAAGATGCCTATTGATTTTGGTGATAGTCGGATAATATTTAGGGATAGGAATGGGGAAAAACTCATGTGGAGACAAATTCAAAATTTTATTCTTTGTGAATATATCGATTTCTAGTAGGGTTATTTCAACGACAAAGCCTGTCAACGGAAGAAGAAAATATTACCTGTACATTGGTGTAAAGTAGTTTGGCGTAGGTGGTCAAACAAGGGATATACCACAATAGTCGGTAATGCATCCAATTCTTCCATTCTAATTGTTCCAAAACATCCCCTAAGGGACATTCGACAGGTCGAAATTTTGATCGGATGGTCACAAAATTTTGGTTGCTTATGGGGGTCCCAGAGAGAAAGAGGCATATTTTTTTGATTAAAAACCAAAATATGTTTGGTGTTAGTCGGATTATGTTCCCTAAAATAAATGTTTACCAGTGAAAAGCTTATGCACAAGGTTAGTGGTATAGGGTATCACATGGTCGCTCACTTGTTTTTTGTTTGACGAGATGTGGCTTTGTTTTTAAATTGCTTACTTAAACCATAGTAGCATTTGTTGGCCAATACAATTCTTCTTCTTACTTCACAACTGATGTTGTTTGTTGTGTTTATGGCAGTGCCGAGGTATACAAAGTCTTTAACTACCTCAAAATTGTAGGTACTATGGACGCTTTGCGCGTCGACACCATCAATTTGGTCTTTTCGCCGTTTACCGCCAGACCCACTTTCGCAGATTCTCCTTCGACCTTCCTAACATAGGTATCAGTTACTTACTTTACTGATCGTCCTATGATGTCTATGTCATCAGCATAAGCAAGTAACGTGTGCCTATTGGTGTAGATTGTGTCACTTCTTTTGACGTTTGCCTCTCGTATAACCTTTTCCAGCAGGATGTAGAACAGATCACACGAAAGGCTGTCTCCTTGTCTGAAACCTCTTTTGGTACAAAACTCTTCTGAGGATCTCGTGTTAGTTAAAGTCATTTTACAAAGCTGGATGAGCTTTGCGGGGATACCAAACTCACACATGGCTTGGAATACCTTTGATCGGAGGGGACTTTCGAATGCTGCTTTATAATCGACAAAAAGCTGATATGTGTCGATCTGCATCTCTTGGGTCTTCTCCAGGACTTACCGCAGAGTAAATATCTGGTCAATGGTGGACTTGCCAGGTCTAAAGCCACATTGGTATGGTCCAATTGTTTCGTTGACCATTGGCTTTACTCGTTCGCACAATATCCCTGACACTATCTTATAGGCAATAGGGAGAAGACTTATGGCCCTATAGGTGGGGCATACAGTCTCATCTCCTTTCTAGTGGACGGGGAACAGGATACTCAGGTTCCAAACGTCGGGTACTCGTTCTTCCTGCCAGATGGTGCTAACTAGCTGATGAAATACCTTATCAGCGTGTCGCCTCCGGTTTTGAACAGCTCGACTGGAAAGCCATCAGCTCCTGCTGCCTTATTATTCTTCAGACGATTTATAGCCGTATTTACCTCATCTTGGCTGGGCGGTATACATTCAATACCATCTTCTGGGATTGGGTCTGTGGTATCTTCGTCGTCTTCGCTGCTATTGGATACCAACAGTTTTGAAAAAATGTTCTTTCCATATCCTGAGCACACTATCTGTATCAGTTACCAAATTACCTTGCTGGTCTTTACAGGAGGATGTGCCTGTACCAAATCCATCAGTTTGATGCTTGTCTCTTTGGTAGAATTTTCGGACTTCATTCTGGTTCCTGTACATCTCGATTTTTTCACACTCCCGCTTTTCCATCTCCCTCTTTTTCCTGCAGAAAAGACGTTTCTCCTCTCTCCTTTTCTCCTGATATCTCTCGTGCGCTACGCGTTGCTACCGATTGTAAAGTAGCCCTCTATGCCGCATTTTTTCTCTTCGGTAGCAGCACGACACTCCTGGTCATACTATGGATTCCTTAGTGGAGGTCTCTGGTATCCAAGTATGGATTTTGCGGCTGTTTGCATGGAGTGGGCAATGATTTGCCATTGCGCTGATATGTTATCGGGATGAGGAGTGCTTTGATTAAGCAATTGGGCTAGTTGAGTGTTACCATGTTACCAAACTTTGGGCATGCCAGATATATTTCATTCCAGTACATTTGGTACGCTTATAGTTCCAATTTTCTCCTCACATCACCTGTGTCCCTAATGCAAAATTTTAGGATCCCAATTCTATCTCTTCACCAAATACCAAAATTGCTCCAAATGTAGTACCATTTAGCATGCATTTAGTATGCATTTACACAAATCAGAAATCCAAAAAGACCCAATACCACATTTTGTACAATTTATTACTTTCGTAACCTTATGGTACACATTTTCATAACCACCTCCATATCTCAACCCCACACACTAACGTGTACCCTTTCGTAATAATATAAAGCATTTCCAAATTAAATGAAACCTTTTCCAAATTGAATGAAACCTTTTCCAAATTGAATGAAACCTTTTCCAAATTAAATGAAACCTTTTCCAAATTAAATGAAACCTTTTCAAAATCAAATGAAACTTTTTCCAAATGAAATGAAACCTTTTCCAAATCAAATGAAACCTTTTCCAAATTGAATGAAACATTAATTTTTATTGAAAGAAAAAAGCCAGAATATTTTGAAAAGAGAAAGAAATAAAAAATTGTATAGGTTTTCAACAATTTTTTATTTAAATTCTAATCTAAGTAATGACATAAAAGTGTAACTCGCTGCATATTTTGCTACCTTGAACTTAAACATTTTATAATTTTTGGGCATCAATTAAAGTTATAGCGAAATAATGCTAACGACAGAATTAAGGGTTAAAGAATTGCTAATAATAACAGGGACTAATTGTATTACCTAATGAAGTGGTTCACGATTTGCTGCTATAACTCGGATCTTCGACTCACGGCGGATCTGTCCTTCGGGATTCTTAATATACTCACCAAGGGCTTTCATCCCTAAAAGGAATTATCTCACCTCCATTTTGTGTCACAGTGTTATTAGTAATTTTATAAGCCTAAATTCTCTTTTTAGGATTATTTCGCTATAACCTTAATTGATTCCCAAAAATGATGAAATGTTTAAGTTCAAGGAAGCAAAACATGCAGGGAGTTACACTTTAATATCATTACTTAAGATTAGAATTTAAATAAAAAATCGTTAACCCTTTCGGCCCCGAACTTTTTTCCTCGCATTAGTAGTTACTTTAAAAACATAGAATTAAAGTATAAGTCAAAACTAAGACATAACATAAATTGGTGGGCGTTACCCCACCTATTTCGAAGATACAGTACATTTAATCTAAAATTTATTTGCTCATTATTATGCGCAATTATGTAAATATAAATGTTATAATCGTATAGAAGTATACCTCTGACCTTACTTTTGAAGAATCAAAACTAAAGTTTAACATAAAGCTCATACATTTTGATTTAGAAACGATTTAAATAATTTGGACTGTACACATCGATTTTTGACATGCCGTGATTTTCCAGACTTCACAATGAATAATGCATCCTAGTTCTGTTGATCGGGATACATCTGGCACTTTTTTATAATTTTTGAATTCTTAGGACTACAATTAGCCAAAGCAATGTGTTCTTTGAAGGAAAAATTCCGTTAGTTTTAAATAAAACGACGTTAAAATCGAAGTTGCTTATAAGCAACGTTGGGGCCGAAAGGGTTAAAACCCCATATAATTTTTATTTCTTTCTCTTTTCAAAATATTGTGACTTTTTTCTTTCAATAAAAATAAAGGTTTCATTTGATTTGGAAAAGGTTTCATTTAATTTGGAAAAGGTTTCATTTAATTTGGAAAAGGTTTCATTCAATTTGGAAAAAGTTTCATTCAATTTGGATAAGGTTTCATTTAATTTGGAAATGCTATAGTACATATTTCAAAAACATTCCCTGCACCCAATTCAAAATATAGTATCATTTGGTACCTTTCGGACACATAAGTGCGAATTTCCAAAATTACCAGCTCTATCCATTCACCCAAATTCAAATTTTACCAAATTCTACGCTCCAACAGTAATCTTAATTCCATATTTCAGGATTCCCGCTCTACCCTTTCCCCAAATTCAAATTGTACCAAATTTAGTACATTTCGTACTCATAAGTGCAAAATTTCAAAATTGCTTCCATGTCCCAATCCTACACTCCAAGAGTAATCTTAATTTCAAGTTTCAGGGTACCAGTTTAATTCTTTTACCAAATTCCAAATTGTACCAAATTAAGCACCATTTAGTAGAAATGAGTACGATTTTTCAAAACCTACCTCCATATCGCAATCTTACACTCCAACAGTTATCTCAATTCCAAATTTCATTATTTCAGCTCTATCCGTTCCTCCAAATTTGTACCAATCTTAGTACCATTTAGTACTTTTCATACACATAAGTACGAATTTCCAAAACTTCCTCCAAAAAGTACAACTACATCTATCCTACATTCTAACAGCAATCTCAACTCCAAATTTAAATTGTACAAATTTTAGTACCATTTAGTACATAAGTAAAAATCTCCCAAAACATTTCCTTATATCCACGCCGCTTCCCAACCTCGATTACTTTTAGTACTTTTCGTACACTCATGGTTCGAATTTTCATAAACACTTGGTACATCTTTCTAACTCTTCATCATTCCCAATTTCACAATTCTAGTTCTACCGCTTCGCCTAATACCATATTTATTAGCTTTTTGTACTTTTCGTACCCTTTTATTCGGAATTTCTAAAAACCCAGCCTTATCTGACCCCTTCGGACCAAGAGTGATCCACACTCAAAATTTCAATATTCTAGCTTCAGCCGTTTCATCTGGGTGTTGATGAATCAATCAGTCAGTCAGTCAGGCAGTCACTTCACTCTTTTATTAATGTAGATATTTTATATGCTGTTTATATTAGAGCTTTTTGGGAGGTTAACTTTCATTATCAGGATTTGTTTGACGTATATGTAATGGAATTGACATTTAAAACCCAGTGGGTTTGTTAAATCCGGTTATATATAAACGTACTATTGTGTTTTCTATTTTGTATTTTATATTTTATAATTTGTATTTTACATGTTAGATTTTATATTTTATATTTTATGTTTTATATTATATATTTTATTTAGGGTGACGTAGGGGATGGAAGATACCAAGGAACGGTCCTGACCGGCTTTAACATGGCAAAGCCCAGGATTTATCTTGGTACCTCTTGGGAATTGCCTTTAACACCATGTACCGCGCGTTCACGCATAAAAACGTTAAAAACTTGGGTTTGGGCGTCGGGTTAGTAACCCTACCCTTGAACAAACGGCCTACTATGAAAGAACGAAAGAAAAGAAAAACAGACCACTCTAGAGTTGACAAACCTCGCAAACGTTTTAAGGACCATGATCTGCGAATCTGCACCTGGAATGTTCGCACTCTTTATAGAGAAGGTGCAGTTTACGCATTGGCAGATGTACTTGAAAAGTACAAGGCCGACATTACTGCCATACAGGAAATACGATGGATTGAGAAAGGCGTCACAACAACACCTAAAGGTGGCGCACTGTATTATAGCTGTCATGACACAAAGCATGAGTTTGGTTGCGGATTTGCAGTTGGTCGGAGATTAAAACATCTGGTCTCCAGCTTCACCTCAGTGAATGAAAGACTCGCTGCAATTCGATTAAAAGCAAAATTCTTCAACATCAGCTTTATTTGCGCTCATGCACCCACTGCAGACAAGGACGTACAGACCAAAGATATATTTTACGAGCGCTTAGAAGAAACTTATGACCATTGTACTGCCCATGACGTGAAAATTATACTAGGCGATTTTAATGCCAAAATTAGAAAGGAGAATATCTTTGTCCCAACAGTCGGGAAATTTAGTCTCCACAGTGAAACATCTGACAATGGTATAAGGCTGATAGACTTTGTAGCTGCAAGAAACATGGTAGTTAGCAGTACCAGATTTAAGCATCTCGATATTCATAAGGGCACCTGAAGTAGTAGGCGGTACCTTTATGAAGGTCGAAGGAGAATCTGCTAAAGTGGGTCTGACGGTAAACGGCGAGAAGACCAAGTTGATGGTGCCCATTGAGATCGAACCAACTGTTGAAGTTGGTTACTATAATTTTGAGGTAATAAAAGGCTTCGTATACCTCGGCACTGCCGTAAACACAAAAAACGGCAATAGTTGTGAAATAAAAAGAAGAATTGTATTGGCCAACAGATGCTACTTTGGCTTAAGTAAGCACTTTAAAAACAAAGCCACAACTCGCCAAACAAAAATAACGCTTTACAAAACACTGATACTACCCGTGCTGATGTATGGTTCCAAAGCCTGGGTACTTGCGCTAGCAGACAGGCAGGGCTTGCTGTGTTTGAGAGAAAAATTCTTTGAAAGATCTACGGACCAATCTGCGTTGACGGTGAATATCGATGTGGTATGAACCACGAGCTGTATCTGCTATACAACGACATCAGTATAGTTAAACGTATAGAGATTGCGTTGGCTAGTCCATATAATAAGTAGAGTTGTGTAGTTCCGGAACGAACTAGTTCCAAGGAACTATTCCGGACAAGGAACTATTGGAAATATATCCGGCTTTCATTTATATAGTTCATTTTCTTCCTTCAATTCCACACTCACTTCGATCTTTCTCGTTCGGTTCATTCACCACTCAGATGCGGTCACATTGTAAAATAAACGTAAAGCACATTTTCGTTAAATGGTTACAATTTATTTATTTGTACGTCAATTCATCCCCCATAAGATGAAAAAAAAGGAGAAAGATTCGTTAAACTACTTCACCCTCGGAACTATTTGGGACGATGGATGAGAAAGATCCATTGAACTATATCGCTCTCGGAACTATTTGGAACGAAGGAAACATAAAGAACGATGAAAGAGGAAGATTCATTGAACTATATCGCTCTCGGAACTATTTGCAACTATGGAACTATATTAAGGAACTAGTTCCTTTTGGGAATAGGAACTAGAAAGATCGATCCGCTCCAGGAACTAGATTACCCAGCTCTAATAAGAATGAGCGATGATGAACCCGCTAAAAAGGCCTATAAATTCGGGCCACATATCGGTGCAATCAGAATTGGCAGGCCAAAGAATAGACGGCGCAAACAAGTGGATGAAGTGACAAGGCGCGCTATTCCAGAAATCGAAGCACTAAACGGAGAGAATTGGAGATCTTGTCTTAGTTCGGTCTATGGAACAAATGTTCTGTAATGGGTCAGCTAAGTAAGTATTATATATTTTATATTTTATGTTTTGTATTTTATATTTTATATATTATATTTTATGTTTTGTGTGTTGTATATTTTAAATTTTGTATATTTTATATTTAAAATTTTATATATTATGTTTTATTTTATTTATTTCATATTTTGTATTTTGTATTTTACCCACTATGTGGGGAGGGTATTATAAGTTGGTTTTGGCCAAAAAGTTTGTAACGCATCGAAATAATGGTCGTAGACCCATACTTATATATACCAAAATGAATGTCTCGAAGAGCTGAGTCGATCTGGCTATGTGTGTCCGTCCGTCTGTCCGTCTGTCCATCTAAGCCTTGTAATCACGCTACTGGTCGCAATTTTGATCGGATCGTCACGAAATTTTGGATGTTGATGGGGGTCCCGGAGGGGAAGAAGCCTATTGATGGTCGGATAACACTATGCAACACTGAAAATATAAACAACTTCTAGTATGCATTTTTTGAAAGTACATATTTAGACTACAAAAACCCTGGTAGGGTTTAGCCCTGTCAGATCCAGTTCGGATTTTATGGCCTCATCTAAACCGGGCTAAATCAGCACTCTTTTGCATTTATCAGGCCTTTATCTCAGAAACGAATAGGAATTTGGCCTTGCTGTCTTTAGCAAAATTGTAGCCCTAAACTAGTACAACATATCCTTTGAAAAAACCACACAAGAAAAACTCCATCCAGGGCATCAAAATCTATAAAATATAGACAATTTTACATAATTGCTGAAATTCTGGTCAGTATCGGCTAAACTATTGGGAGTTGAACCAAGTAACCTTTTGCAAAAATCTTCAAAATAAAGTTCTCAACAATTCTTTAGAACATTCTGAAACTCTAAAATGCTTACTTCATGTTGTTTCAGCGGTAATTCGCATCATATCTTTTACAACACGTATTTCAAACACAGTTCACACCAACAGTTTATTCTCGCATTTTGGATTTCACTACATTATTGACATTTTTATTAAATCGTCGTTGAAAAATGTACTGAAAACAACGGCATAGAGGCATTTTACAACAATGACATGTTCTGACGAGTTGTGTATCACATTCCAGGGAATAATTTTCCAAAAGAAAATATTCAGAGAAAATTAACGGTTTTGGAGATGCGGTGCGAAATGTATAAAAATTGTGGAATTTTTGCATATATTTTGAAAATTGAGGCAATATCTCCAAATATTTTATTCTTGTCCTTATCTACAAATTTTCTTCAGAGGTCAGAAGAAGATTCGCATTGGTTTCAGAGATATGGCCCAGAATTTCGTTAAAAACTCAATATTTAACCATGTTTAGAAGGGGCCATAAAATCTGAGCTGGATCTGACACAACAAAACCCAACTAGGGTTTCTTGTCGTTTGGGTCTGTACTTTCAAAACATCCTTAGTTCGAATTGTTTGCACAGGATCACCTTAAAAATGTTGCACAGTGTAATATTTAGGGGTCGGAATGGGCAAAAAACTTATGTGGATAAAAAGACAACGTTTTTTTTTTCAAAGCGAATATCTCAGCTTCTGTATGGGGTATACCAAAAGCAAAACCTGGCACTGAAAGTAGAAAATATCACGTTTCTATTGATGTTAAGTAGGTTCTCGTTGGTGATCAAACAACGAATATATCACAATAGTCGCAAATAAAACCCAACTTTTCATTTTTGCGATTTTAATTAAAACAAGTAAAAAGGTGTTAGTCGGCTTTGTCGACAGATATATACCCTCAGCCAATGTGAAGTGAAACTTTCACCTATGGACAGATCGAATGTATTTAAGGTATCTTCAGAATTTTGTGGTCCTTTTTGGACATTTGAACTTGTCGACAAAAATGTGGATTACCAATTAACTGCACTAAAACACAAATGTTGAAACTTTGTGGGGGAGGTACCATTAACGAGGACCGATATGGGTCATTTTAGAAGTTGAACTAAATTTTGACAAAATATTAGGATATCCAAAGTTTGAACCAAATTGGTTGCCCCATTCAAGTGATATCGTACTAGTGACATTTTTTAAATATTGGGGAGAAGTTGTGGACCGGTATTGCCCCATGAAACTAAGTTTAGATATAATATGACAAACACAAATGTTGGACTATATCGGTTGAACAATTCGAGAGTTATCGTGCCCTCCGACAGCCACATATGGTGACATAGGGATTTTTTTACACCTTTCGGGCTGTTTTTTCCAAAAAATTTGTACTTGTCCCTAAAAAACTTTTACCGTCGTAATGGAGGTAGCGAATGCAAAACGCTTCAACAAAAATCAAAGTGATTCGAGAGCAGGGGCTGGATTCTTGTTCTATGACAATTTGAAATGATAAATACATATTTCCTTTAACATTTTTTTCATTTGACAGCTTTCTCCTTTATAAAAGTTTTCATTTCACATTTCATAGAAACAGAATTGAGCCCCTGGTCTTAAAGTGAACTTATACGAAATTGTGTGTGAGAGGTAACAGAAGGAGTAGACAAATATAGTCCATATTCGAACCTGATCTATATCTGGTAGATATATTAAGATGTGCAAAGTATGGATTTCCGAACATTTCTGAACTTTTGTGGGGGAGGTACCTGAAGGAGTGGACCGATATGGCTTATCTTCGAATTTAAACTATGTTTGGACAAATATTACGAAGGCTAAATTTTGGACCGAATCGGCAGATCCGTTCGAGAGTTTTCTTGCGATCCATCCACTACACACGGTGTTATAGGCGCTTTTTGCATCTTTCGGGCTATTTTCTCAGGAAGTATGGACTTGCCCCTGATAAAACTTGTACCGTCGTATGGGGGGCAATGAATACAAGTTGTTGCAACAAATATCAAAGCGATTCGGGAGCAGGTCCTAATCTGAACTTATCCGAAATTTTGTGTGGGAGGTACCCGAAGGAGTGGACAGATTGAGTCCATTTTGGAACTTCATCTAAGTTTAGTAGAAATTTCACGATGTGCAAAGTATGGGCCAAATCGGCTACTTCCTTCAAGAGTTATGGTGCGCACAAATTTTCCGGACATTTTCGAACTTTTGTGGAAGAGGTACCGGAAGGAGTGGACCGATATCACCCGTCTTCGAACTTAAACTAAGTTTGGACAAAATATTACGAAAGCCAAATTTTGGTTGATCCGTTCGAGAATTATCGTGCGCTCCAGCCAGCCAGACAGACAGGCGGACGGACGGACATTGCTCAATCGACTCAAAATTGTCTGAAACACATTTCGTCCAAACGTACCTTGGGTCTAAAACCATTATTTCGATGAGGCACATTTTGCCCGTATGAAAGTGTATATACCCCCGTTAGCATAAATGCTGTGGGTATAAAAAATGTGGATACAATTTTCAAAATACCCATACCGTTGTAATAATACATGGACTGGAATTTAAAATGTAGGCCGCTGTTGAAGTGTAGATGTATTTTTTTGAAATTCGAACAAAGCGGGTACGAACAGTACTTAAATGAAATTAAATATCAATTCAAATAGGAATTAGTACATCAAAATGTTCAGTGTTTTTCATATGAAATATTGTTTATTTGTATATTATTCCTTTTCCGCATACGAAGTAGCGGGCATTTTGATAGTATTTTATATTTAAAATTTTATATTTTATGTTTTATTTTATAGTTTATGTTTAATATTTTATATCATAGATTTTATATTTTATATTATATATTTATTTTTTTTAGTTTATATTTCATATTTTAGATTTTATATTTCATATTTTATATTTTTTATTTTATACTTCATACTTCATATTTCATATATATTTTACTTTATATTTTATATGTTTCATTTTTTTTTTATTTTGTATTCTATATCTTATATTTTATATTATATATTTTATATTTCGGGTGCCACCGTAGTGCAATGGTATGCACACCCGCCTTGCACGCAGAAGGTCGTGGGTTCGATTCCCCGGCCAGGCAACATCAAACTTTTCAACGGTGGCAAAATACCCCTCAGTAATGTTGGCGACATTTCCTGAGTATTTCAGCCATGTAAAACTTCTCTATAAAGTGGTGTCGTAAGACAAGTCGTTCGGACTCGGCGATAAACAGTAGGTCCCATATCATTGAGCTAATGAATCGGGGTGCACTCATTGATATGAGAGAAGTCTCCCTTGTCCCGTCTGGGATGTTTGTGGAACAATTATTAATTATTATATTTTATATTTCATACTTCATAATACATATTTTAAGTTTTATGTTTTATATTTTAAATATTATATTTTATATTCCATATTTTATATTTTTTATTTCATATTCTAGTGTTATCATTTTCCCTTTTAGCTTCCTCTTTAATTTTCTTAAGTACAATTGTTTGCATTAAGTGGATTAAATTATTTAATTCTTTAATAAAAATTAGGAAAAAGGCCATCTGTTAATCTTTTAGCCCTGAGATGACAAATTGTTGCTTGTAAACGTTGCCAACACATTTTTGAGTATTTTTACTTGCAAGCCGCGAGTGAGAGAGTGACACAAACTTAACCACTGAATTTTAACAAAGTCAACAAAAACCACTGCCACCCGCTGCTTTTAACCAAGCCACCTAAAAGCGTCACTTTAAAATGTTTATGTGTTTTTCTTGTTGTTGTTTTTGTTTGCTTTGTTTTATTTCCTTGGCTTGTGACATTTCCCAGTTTATTTTTTTATGAACCTCTTTGTGGGAGATGCCGCCGAATAAAATGCTTTTGAAAAAAAAAATAGAATGTTATATGGCTCCTAAGTCTTAACTAAGTACCGAACAGGCATCAAAGTCAGATATAAGGGTGAAGACGAGTAAGCTCACAAGCTTAAGGTTATTTTTTTTTGTCGGTGTTGGTTTTTGTCCCTAGTCATTTCCATTTTGAAAACCATTGCGCTGCTATCCCAAAGTTGACGACATAGTGTTGATGCTTAAAATTGTATATAGCTGCTGTAGTAGCAACTAAGGATATTGTTGTTGTTGTAGCTGCTGTGATTTTGGTTATGCCGACAAGGCCATATTTGAATGACTGACTGACTGGCTGCCTGACTTTGTTGTCTTCGACAGTTTTCATGGTCGTGTTGGGGCCTTGTTTGCTTATAGTGAGCACCATGCCTAAGCTTAATCCTTGTAAATCCTTATAAAAGACATAGATGAACACAAACGAAACAAAAATACACAAGGACATCAGTAGAGAGGCCTGTGAACGGAAGACATCATTTTGAGGATTGGGAATTTTTCAATTTTATTATAAAAAAAGTTGTCTTCCTTTAGCCTTTTTTCGTTTGGTTTTACCAAGACCAAAGACTGTTTTAACTATTTTACATACATATGTAGGTTTAGTTGAGCTTGGGTGTAGGTGACTGACATGTATGTGTGTGTTGTTTTATTTTAATTAAATAGAATATAACAGTTAGGCGAGTGTTATGTCTGTGCATTAGTCGAAATCTGTGCAATATATTACAATAGTTACAGTATAACTATGTATATTCAACGATTCCAAAGCAAATTGCTCAGAATTACTACCAATTTTTTATTCTGAAAACTATTTTATTATTTTTTATTTTCAATCAAACAGTAATTGGAGTTTGGCAGTAATTGGACGAATTTAGTTTCCAATTGTCTTGGAGAAAAAGCCCAGTAATTCTCAGTCTAACGTTTGAATATAATTTTCAACTGGGTCCCAAATATAAAGCACATTCAGAAATAACAATTCCTATGTTACTACCTCCCACTTAAAAAAAACTTTGGATTAATCTACATTACTCAAAATAATAGGTAAGACACATATCAACGAAACCGCCATAGTGAATCTGGAATTTCTTGGAAAATCAATAAAATCTTATTTATTTTCTACCAATTAAATTTCCCTGAATTGCTGATTTTTCATAATCTTAAAAATAACTTAACAATGATGAATTTATTCTTTCTTTCTTTATTCTCCCAAAAAGCATTTCTTAGCAAGCATTAGACGATGTTAATGTCCACTGAAATAATCTGCAACACCTTTTTTGAAGAAAGAGAACAGCAGTAGGGAATGAAGTCTGTTTGTGAAAGAAAATGTTCAAAAAATTTAGGTTTCTGTGTCATTAAACGCGCTACGGCTGACACATCATTCTACAGATGATGTTTGAAGAATTTACACAATTCAAATTGTTGTGGAATACAAAACAGTCTGATTTGCTGAAAGAGAAATTCAAATGAAAAAAAAAAATTATTTTGTGATGTTACTTCAAGAGAATAGGAGGCTGTGTTTTTTGTACAAAATTCAATGTCATAGTAGGCTTTTATAAATAGGTGTTTTATTTACTGAAATTGTTATTGTTGCATTTTGAGGAATATGAATTCTTAAATTTGATGCGAGAATAAAACGTGAACAAACAATGCATTACAATAGAAGATAATATACACTAATACCTCGATTTGCGTTAAGAAAAAAAAAATAATAGATTTATTTTAATTTGAAAAATTTCCCTATTAGGACGAAGATCATTTTTATACCCTCAGCATTTATGCTAACGAGGGTATATACACTTACATACGGGCAAAATGTGCCTCATCGAAATAATGGTTTTAGACCCAAAGTATGTTGGGACGAAATCCGTTTCAGACAATTTGGAGTCGATTTAGCAATGTCCGTCTGTCTGTCTGTCGGTCTGTCTGGCTGGTGCGCACGATAACTCTCGAACGGATGAACCGATTTGGTCCAAAATTTGGCATTCGCAATATGATATTCCATAAAAAGGCTTTGTGATCTTCCATAAGTAGACCTTAGCTGATCTTAGTAGACCTTAGTGATCTTCTATAAGACCTTGTGGCCTTCAAGAAAAAGACCTTGTGGTCTTCTTAAGAAGACATTTTGATCTTCCATTAGAAGACCTTTGATTATCCATAAGAAGATCTTTTGATTTTCCATAGGTAGACCTTGTGTGTGGTCTTCTATAAGAAAACATTGTGGTCTTCTATAAGAAAACCTTGTGGTTTCTATAAGAAACCCTTGTGGTCTTCTATAAGAAAAACTTGTGGTCTTCTATAAGAAACTCTTGTGGTCTTATATAAGATGATCGTGTCATCCTCTATAAAAAAACCTCGCGGTCTTCTATAAGAAAACCATGTGGACTATTATAAGAAGACCTTATGGTCTGCTATGAGAAGGTTCTTGTGGTCTTCTATAAGAAGACCACGTGAACTTCCATGAGAAGATCTTTTGATTTTCCATAAGAAGATCTTTTGATCTTCCATAAGAAGACCTTGTGGTCTTCTATAAGAAGACCTTGTGGTTTTCTAAAATGGGAACTTATGGTCCTCTAAAGAAAACCTTGTGGTCTTCTATAAGAAATTCGTGTCGTCTTCTTTAAGAAGATCTTGCGGTCTTCTAAAAGCAGATCATGCGGACTATTTTAAGAAGACCTTCTGGTCTCCTGTGATCTTCCATTAAAAATACTGGCCTTCAATAAAAATACCTTGTGCTCTTCTTAAGAAGACATTGCGATCTTCATTAGAAGGCCTTGTGGACTATTATAAGAATACCTTGAAATATTC
The DNA here is from genome assembly GCF_047663935.1 of Musca autumnalis. NCBI lineage: Eukaryota > Metazoa > Arthropoda > Insecta > Diptera > Muscidae > Musca > Musca autumnalis. The sequence goes on from NW_027411644.1 coordinate 254,947,530, forward strand.
TTTCAGAGTATATTGTAGTCCCCCATCTATAAGAAGACCTCGTGGTCTTCTATCAGAGGACCTCATAGCTCTCTATCAGAGGACCATGTGCTCTTCTCTAAGCAAAGGCCTTCTGTGGACTTCTATAAGAAGACTTTGTGGACTTCTTCTTTATGAAGACCTGTGGTCTTCTACATATGTATTTGAAGACCTTGTTGTCTTCTATCGGAGGACCTTGTGGTCTTCTATAAGAGGTAACTTGTGATGTTCTGTAAGAAGATCTTATTGTCTTTTATAAGAAGACCTTATTGTCTTTTATTGTCTCTTCTATTGATCGTATGGCTTGTTTAAAAAGATCTCTGCCCTTCTTTAAGAAAACCTTGTGGTCTTCTGCAAAGAGGCTTTGTGGACTTCTGTATGAATGTATTGTGGCCTTCTAGAAGAACTTGTGACCTTCTATAAGACAATGTGATCTATAAAAATACCTTGTGGTCTTATTCAAGAAGAAAGGATATTCTAATCTTCAGTAAGAAAAAGTTGTGATCTATAAGAAGGTAATCTTTTATAAAAAGTTTGGTCCAAACTTCGATCAAGATCCAAGACGGGACATATCGGTCAACACCTTCGCGTACCTCCCCCCACAAAAGTTCAATGTTTGGGCTAATATAATGGAGTGTAGAACTCTCGAAGTGTCCAAATTTAAATTCGCATAAAAATAACAAAAGAACAGTCTCAGTCTGTAGGTACCATAATGTGGGGCTATACCAAATCATTGACATACAAAAGATGTTCAATAAGAAAACTTCTGATTCAAAGAGAAGTTAAAAAATTATTATTGGAAGATACAAAGCAACGGTCCTGACCGGTTTTAACATGGCAAAGCCCAGGATTTATCTTGGTCCCTCTTTCATCCCAAGTGGAAACTGACCTCCCCGTGGTGTCACCTGGGGAACTGCCTTTAACACCCGTTAAAGGTAGTGAGCTAACATGTGCCGCGCGTTCACCCATAAGAACGTTAAAAACTTGGGTTTGGGCGTCGGGTTAGTAACCCTCCCCTAGAAAAAACAGTCTACTATGAAAAAACGAAAGAAAAGAAAAACAAACCCCTCTAAAGTTGACGAACCCCGCAAACGTTTTAAGGACCATGATCTGCGAATCTGCACCTGGAATGTTCGCACTCTTTATAGAGAAGGTGCAGTCTTCGCATTGGCAGACGTACTTGAAAAGTTCAAGGCCGATATTACTGTCATACAGGAAATACGATGGATTGGTAAAGGCGTCACAACAACACCTAAAGGTGACACACTGTATTATAGTTGCCATGACGTAAAGCATGAGTTTGGTTGCGGATTCGTAGTTAGTCGGAGGCTAAAACATCTGGTATCAAGCTTCACCCCAGTGAATGAAAGACTTGCTGCAATTCCAATAAAAGCTAAATTCTTCAACATCAGCTTTATTTGCGCTCATGCTCCCACTGAAGAAAAGGATGAACAGACCAAAGATATATTTTACGAGCGCTTAGAAGAAACATATGACCGTTGCCCTGCCCATGACATTAAAATCATTCTAGGCGATTTTAATGCCAAAATTGGAAAGGAGAATATCTTTGGCCCAACAGTCGGGAAATTCAGTCTCCACAGTGAAACATCTGACAATGGTATGAGGCTGATAGACTTTGCAGCTACAAAAACATGGTAGTTAGCAGTACCAGATTTAATCATCTCGATATTCATAAGGGCACCTGGCTGTCTCCAGATCAGAAAACAAGAAACCAAATTGATCATGTTGTGATAGATGGAAGACATTCATCGAGCGTGTTGGATGTACGATCGTTCCGAGGCGCAAACATTGATTCGGACCACTACCTTGTTGCAGCAAAGGTACGCACCCGCTTAAACGTAGCAAACGAAGTACGAACAGACACAACACAAAAGTTAGACATCGGTAAGCTGCAATCACAACAGATAGCCACAGCATATTCCACTCAACTAGCCCAATTGCTTAATCAAAGCACTCCTCATCCCGATAACATATCAGCGCAATGGCAAAGCATTGCCCACTCCATGCAAACAGCCGCAAAATCCATACTTGGATACAATCCGTAGCAACGCGTAGCGCACGAGAGAGATACAGGGAGAAAAGGAGAGAGGAGAAACGTATTTTCCGCAGGAAAAAGAGAGAGATGGAAAAGCGGGAGTGTGAAAAAATCGAGATGTACAGGAGCCAGAATGAAGTCCGAAAATTCTACCAAAGAGTGAAACATCAAACAGATGGCTTTGGTACAGGCACATCCTCCTGTAGAGACCAGCAATGTAATTTGGTAACTGATACAGATAGTGTACTCAGGATATGGAAAGAACATTTTTCAAATCTGTTGGTATCCAATAGCAGCGAAGACGACGAAGATACCACAGTCCCAATCCAAGAAGATGGTATTGAATGTATACCGCCCAGCCAAGATGAGGTAAAGACAGCAATAGATCGGCTGAAGAATAATAAGGCTGCAGGGGCCGATGGCTTACCAGCCGAGCTGTTCAAAACCGGAGGCGACACGCTGATAAGGTGTATTCATCAGCTAGTTAGCACCATCTGGCAGGAAGAACGAGTACCCGACGATTGGAACCTGAGTATCCTGTGCCCAGCCCACAAGAAGGGAGATAAGACTGTATGCTCTAACTATAGAGACATAAATCTTCTCCCTATTGCCTACAAGATCGTGTCAGGGATATTGTGCGAACGACTAAAGCCTATGGTCAACGAGATAATTGGACCATACCAGTGCGGCTTTAGACCTGGCAGGTCCACCATTGACCAGATATTTACCCTGCGGCAAATCGTGAAGAAGACGCAAGAGATGCAGATCGACACCTACCACCTTTTATATCGATTATAAAGCAGCCTTCGACAGCCCGCTGCCCGCTGCGTTCAAAGGTATTCCAAGCCATGTCTGCATTTGGTATCGCCGCAAAGATCATCCGGCTTTGTAAAATGACTTTATCTGACATGAGTTCCTCAGTTAAAATAGGAAAGAACCTCTCTGAAGAGTTTGGTACCAAAAGAGGTTTCAGACAAGGAGACAGCCTTTCGTGTGATCTCTTCAACATCCTGCTGGAAAAGGTTATACGAGAGGCAAACGTCAAAAGAAGTGGCACAATCTACACCAATAGCCACATTTTCCTTGCTTATGCTGATGATATAAACATCAAGGGACGATCAGTAAAAGAAGTAACTGATACCTTTATGAAGGTCGAAGGAGAATCTGCTAAAGTGGGTCTGGCGGTAAACGGTGAGAAGACCAAGTTGATGGTGTCGACGCGCAATGCGTCCATTGAGCTCGGACCGACTGTGGAAGTTGGTTCTTATAATATTGAGGTAGTAAAAGACTTCGTCTACCTCGGCCCCTCCGTAAACACAACAAACGACATCAGTTGTGAAATAAAAAGAAGAATTGTATTGGCCAACAGATGCTACTTTGGTTTAAGTAAGCAGTTTAAAAACAAAGCCACATCTCGTCAAACAAAAATAACCCTCTACAAAACACTGATACTACCCGTGCTGATGCATGGCTCCGAAGCCTGGGTACTTGCGCAAGCAGACATGGCAGTGCTTGGTGTGTTTGAGAGAAAAATTCTTCGCAAGATCTACGGACCAATCTGCGTTGACGGTCAATATCGACGTCGCATGAACCACGAGCTGTATCTGCTGTACAACGACATCAATATTGTTAAGCGTATCGAGATGCAGCGATTGCGTTGGCTAGGCCATATCATAAGAATGAGCGATGATGAACCCGCTAAAAAGGCGTATAAATACGGACCGCTTGGCGGTGCACGCATAATTGGCAGGCCAAGGAACAGATGGCACAAACAAGTGGATGATGAGATGAAAAGGCGCGGTATTCCAGAGTGCGAAGCAACAAATAGAGAGGAATGGCGAACTCTTCTTAGTTCGGCCTATAGAACAAATGTTCTGTAATGGGCCAGCTATGTAAGTAAGTTAGTAAGTAATATTTATTCAATCATTGTATGGCTTTCATGACAAACGCTTAGCGCAGCTCGATTTTAACGAAAAAAGTTTTCTTTGGGATGACCACCAGGTCTTCCACTTCTATATCAAGGCAACGAAGGACGAAGTGGCTCTATATGAAGTCTACTTGGTCTTCATATAGAAGACCTGCTGGTATTTATATGGAAGACGTGCTATCTCCAGTACCAGCGATCGATTTCCGCCCAATAAGAATTTAGGCGACTGCAATATCCCGAGCGTAGTTGAGCCAAAACTACTCTAGTTTGTCGTGGCAGCTGACGCTCCTCAGCTGCAATAGATGGGGGATGTATTTCGAGGACTTTATTCACACTATAATTGCTTAAGGCATTGGCAACTGCATCCTTGTGAATACTATTTAAACCTGCTTGATATGCTTGTTGATCTAGGGGTTCTCTCCTGTATCGTTGGATCTCTCCCTCTAGAGCATGGATATCCTTCCTACCCACAAGATGGTGATTGGGATGGTTCACACGGTAACATCCAAGCAGGTACTGCAACGAAAGCATATCATTGTGTTGCTTTACTGGATGCCTCCTCATGTAGATGGTCCACTGAAGATTTGAGGAGGCACCCTGTTGCTGTTCTCAGGGCGGCATTCTGGCAAGTTTGAATCTTTTTCCAATTCGTATCATATAATCTCGGGGACCAGACTGGCGCCGCATAGCTTACCAAAGACCGACCTATTGCGTTATATGTGGTCAACAAGGTTTCTTTATCTGCACCACAATGCTGCCGGCTACGGACTTGAGGACCTTGTTCCTACTTTTCAGTTTGTCGCAGATAGCTGTGGCGTGCGCGCACGACGTGAAAGAAGTGTCGAATGTGACCTCCAACATTTTGGGACAGTTTGTGGCCGGAATTCTGCTACCGTCCACGACCACGACATTAAATTCTCTTCCAAACTGCGCTGCCAATGTGATGAACAGGAGGCTGTTGATTTTGTGCATATTCCTCGAATGGAAAAAGGTGGTAAGATCGGTTAAATAGTTGTTCAGTCTCTCACAGATGTCATCAGGATAGGTACCCGACGCCAGGATCCTGCAAACATCTGCATACGTTACGATCTCGATGCCGTCTGGAGGGGACGAAATACAGGAGAGGTAGAGGTTAAACAGTTCCGGAGATATCACCCCACCTTGGGGAACTCCCTGTTTCACTGTACGGGGTTTGGAATTCTTGTCCACACATATAATTGACTATCCAACGTTCCAAGCTTGGCCGGAGGGTTGTCTGCTCAATGTCCTCAAACAGCGTAGAGTGCCTGAGTGCCAAAGGCTTTTGATAAGTCAAGCGCCACCAACACTGTTCTATCGCACGGCCGTCTCTGGTTGAGTCCTTGACAAATATGTGTGGTAATGGCGTGCAGCGCGGTTGTCGTGCTGTGCTGCTTACGGAATCCATGCTGATGATCGGCAACTTGATAGCTATTTGTGATACTGGGGAGGACTAAGGCCTTAAGGGTCTTTGCTACGGGCGACAAAAGCGAAATCAGCCTGTGCGATTCACTTTTGCTGGCATCCTTGCCGGGCTTCCGTAGTGGGACCATCCTTCCCATTTTCAAGACTTCGGGAACAATGAGGGTGGATAGCGACATGTTGAGAACTTTAGTGAGATACTCCACTTCCGGCTCATCCAGCTGATTCAGCATTACCATGGAGATTCCATCAGGACCCAACGCTTTGGATGATTTAGCGTTCCTGATGGCATTGGCAACATCATCCATTGCAGACTGTGGTGGTTCCTCCTCGGCAGGAAGATATCTTAATACTCTTCTCTTCGCCCTGTCACTCTCGGTGTGCTCGACAAACTGTCGATTGAAATAACTTGCGGGTCAGTCAACGTAACGTCGCCAAACGTGACTGAGGTCCTATCTTCCCTTCTTCCAGGGTTCGAGAGTGACTTAACCGTTGCCCACAATTCACCTACACGGGCTCCAATGTTGCAACTCTTCAGATGATTTAACCACTTGTAGCGCTTATGCTCGCCGACCAGCCTGTTAACTTCCAGTGTCAGCTCCCTGACTCTGGCGTCATTGGGGTTGGTTGGGCGAAGCTCATCACGCTCATTTGCTAATCCCGTCGCCTCTGCTGGGAAGTTTGGTCTTACTTCGGGTATTCGACCAGCAGGGATATGGCGAGCGGCTGCAGCATTGATGATGTCTCGGAACGTCCTTTCCGCTACCCAAACATCAGAAGGATTGGGCAGTTCTCTGAAGCGGTGATTGGTGAACTCTCTGAAACCCGGCCAATCAGTTTTCTTATGATTGACGAATGTGAGTTAATGGAATCGGGTGGTCTGCTAATGAAGACAATTATGGGGAGATGGTCTGATCCAAGGGAAAAGGCGGGTTGCCAGGTAACGTTATTTGTCAGACCATGTGACACGATGGTTATGTCTGGCCAGCTGTGACACTCTCCTCTAATTCTGGTAGGGGCGTCCTCATTGACCGTGCAAAACGTGGAACTGTCAATCTGCTCAGCCAGCGCTGTACCTCTCTGGTCGTCTCCGAGGACCGAATGCCACATCTCATGATGCGCATTAAAGTCCCCCAGGACCAGACCTTCCAAAAGCGGGCTAATGTTAGGCACGTAATCTGAGATACAGCTATTTCTCGGCGGGATGTATACGTTCAGCTACTCTATCTCGGCAGTTCCACATCTGACTGCTACCCCCATGTACGGGTCATTAGAGACAGGCTCAAGCGAGATAGGTCTGGTGCAATAGGAAAGCTAATCCCCCACCTCCACTTCTGGTGCGATCTTTCCTTAGCACGTTGTAACCTTCGCAACGTTGTAAGCTACAGTTGTTGTTGAGCTTGGTTTCTTGCACCGCAGCGACCTTGATATTCCTCCGATTCATGAAATCTACTATTTCCTCGATCTTACCTCGGAGTCCATTGCAATTAAATTGCAAAAAGGATTCATTTTCCGGGATTGGGACAACAGCGGCTGGTGTTAAAGGTTGCATGAGCGGTTGTTGTCGAGGGGTCTGCGGGGGAGTCTCATAATCAGACGGCGAGAGAGTTTCGTAATCCGATGACGACTCACTGGGGACTGTATTCACACATCATGCAGCAACATAGTCCCTGTCGTACTCCCTCACGTGGACAATTCCAGAGCAACACCTTAGATGCACCAACTCCTGACATCTATTGCATCTCACCGAAGGCTGGATGTGGGTAAAGATGCGGATGTGACAAAACGAGCACAAATATATTGGTCCAGTTTTTCTTCCGTCCCGGCACGGACCAAAAGGATTCGGAGCAGGCATTCCGGGATATGCTGCTCCCAACACAGAAAAACGGAACAAATACAAACATATGTACACTGAGGTGGCAGCCGCCGACCGGAACAATGATGTTGTGTAGTTACGGGTCAATCCGGTACAAAGAACCCGCTGCCGTGGGATCGTTGGTCTTAATATAGAAGACCAGGTGGTCTTTCTATAGAAAATCAGGTGGTATTCATATAGGAGACCAAAAAGTCCTCCAATAGGAGACCAAGTAGTCTTCATATAGAGCCACTTCGTCTTCTATATGAAGACCATTTGGTCTGCTATAGGTGGACTACTTGGTCACCTGTAGGAAGACTACTTTTTCTTCCATATGAAGACTATTTGTTCTTCTATAGGAAGACTTCTTGGTCTTCTATATGAAGACCGCCTGGTTTTCTATAGGAGGACCACCTGGTTTTCTACTTCTATATTAAGGCCAATCTAATCTTCTATATTAAGGCCACTCGGTCTTCTATATGAAGACTACTTGATCTCCTATAGGAGAATTTCTTGGTCTACTACCTCGTCTTCTATTTGAAGACAATGTGGTCTCCTATTGGAGAAGACCACTTGGTATGCTATATGAGCGCAAGCCATTCTTATATATGATCGCCAGCGGTCTTATATGAAGGCCACTTCTTCTTCTCTATGAAGGCCACTTGAACTCCACTTGGTCTTCTTTATGAAGGCCACTTGGTCCTCTTTATGAAGGCCACTTGATCTTCTCTAGTCTTTTATATATAGACACTTGAACGCCACTCGGTTCTTCTATATGAACGCCACTTGGTCTTCTTTATGAAGGCCACTTGGTCTTCTTTATGAAGGCCACTTGATCTTCTCTAGTCTTTTATATGAAGACACTTGAACGCCACTTGGTCTTCTATATGAAGGCCACTTGGTCTTCTCTAGTCTTTTATATATAGGCACTCGAACGCCACTCGGTCATCTATGTGAAGGCCACTTGGTCTTCTATATGAACCCCACTGGGTCTTCGATATGAATGCTATCTCATCTTCTGAAGACACTTGAACTCCACTTGGTCTTCTATATGAAGGCCACTTGATCTTCTCTAGTCTTTTATATGAAGACACTTGAACGCCACTCGGTCTTCTATGTGAAGGCCACTTGTTCTTCTATATCAAGGCCACTTGGTCTTCTGAATGAACGCTACCTGGGCCTTCTCTATGAAGACTATCTGGTCTTCTTTATGAATGCTATCTCATCTTCTGTATGAAGAACACTTTATATTCTATATGAAGACATTGTGATATTTTATATGAAAACTTCTTGGTTTTCTTTATGAAGACCGTATTTTATAATTTTGCCTAATTGTATTTTCCTTTTACTATAACCCTTAATAGACCACATTCAAATGAATTATTTGTATAACAATAAATTGATTAAAATACAACTGTGCGTATACGTTTCCCCAAAGCGTAGAGTATTGTATTGTGTACACGCAGTAATGTACAATTGTTTTTCATGTGTGTGCGAGTTTTCTTCACACCTAATTCATATTATAAGATAAATTCTTCTCAACATTACATGAAAAACTACTAAACGCAACACACACACACAACCCCATACGCTTATCTTCACAACTGTAGTTGCCAACAAATTGTGCTGCAACTTTAATATCAGCTTAACACTTTGCGGTGATGTATCATTCAGCCACATCGCAGAGGTAAATAATATCTTAAGTGAATATCCAGCATACGAATATCTTGGTAGTAGTAATCGTGGTAGCGGTTAAAGGCGCTTGTTGAGCCAAAACTCTGAAAAACGTATCAAAATAAAACTTGGAAAATTTATTGCTTTCGAAGATTAATACGAACACATATTTTTTGTGGTGGCGGTGGTGGTGGTGCGAACCAACGAAGCAGCAACACTTGTTGTTTGTTTGTGCTTCGTTTTCGTATGTCGGTGTAGTGCAACATAACTTAACAGACTTATAAAACTTTTAAAATATTGTTTCGTATAAACATTATGCAAACGAAAATGTAAAAAAACACCATAATAAATTTTCAAGTGGAAATTCCTTGAACTGGAAAAATAAAAACGTTATTTGTTGATGGTTTTCTTAAAGGTTAGCCAAGTGCATAGCCGAAAATAAGTTTGAATGTTTATAATCCTGCAACTATTTTTTGTAAAGAAATTGGGATCACTGTTTGGTGGCGTAGGGGTGGAAAGAAAGTATTAGCCAATAAAATAGGAATGGCGTGGCTATAGAAATATATGGCGGTTGTTTAGGTTAAGAAAAAATATTTTCAAATGTGAAAATTTTCAAACGTTCCTAGGTTTTTCTATTGTAAAGAAAAACAAGTAAGAAGAAGATATACCCTCAGTCACTGACAAACAAAACAAGTAAAAAAGTATCAGTCGGCTTTGCCGACAGAGATATACCCTCAGCCTGTGTATATTGAAACAATTTTTTCCCAAAATACGTATGTATTTAGGGGGTTTTAAAAATTTTGGACATTTGAACCGACAAAAATGTTGATTAGTATTAAAGATCAAAAGTTTTGCGGAGGAGATACTTAAGGAAATGGATCGACATTGACCATTATGGAAGTGGATCTCCAGCCACTACATATGGTACCATAGGGGGTTTTTACACCCTTCGGGCTGTTAGCTCAAGAAGTATGGACTTGCCCCTGAAAAAATTTTACCATCGTAATTGAGGCATCGAATGCAAGTTGCTTCAACAAAAATCAACGTGATTCGATTGCAGGTCTTAAAGTGAACTTATCCGAAATTTTGTGTGGGATATACCAGATGGAGTGGACAAATATAGTCCAGATTTGAACCTGATCTATATCTGGTAGATATATTGGGATGTGTAACGTATGGACCAATTCGGCCACTCCCTTGAAGAGTTACTGTACGGACAGTTTTTCCGAAAATTTTATAAACTTTTGTGGGGGAGGTACCTGAAGGAGTGGACCGATATGGCTTATCTTCGAACTTAATTTATGTTTGGACAAAATATTACTAAGGCCAAATTTTGGACCGAATCGGCAGATCCGTTCGAGAGTTATCTTGCGCTCCAACCACCTCACACGGTGTCATAGGGTTATTTTGCAACTTTGGGGCTATTTTCTCAGGAAGTGTGGACTTGCCCCTGATGAAACTTGTACCGTCGTATAGGAGGCAGTGAATACAAGCTGCTACAACAAAAATCAAAGCGATTAGAGAGCAGGTCCTAAACTGAACTTATCCCAAATTTTGTGTGGGAGGTACCGGAAGGAGTGGACCGATTGAGCCCATATTGGATACTCATCTAAGCCTGGTAGACATTTCACGATTTGCAAAGTAATGACCAAATCGGTTACTCCCTTCAAGAACCTCGTACGTACAAATTTTCCGAACATTTTCGAACTTTTGTGGAGGAGGTACCGGAAGGAGTGGACCGATATAACCCATCTTCGAACTTAAACAAAGTTTGCACAAAATATTACGAAGGCCAAATTTTGGACCGACTCAGTAGATTCGTTCGAGATTTATCTTGCGTTCCAACCACTACACACGCTGTCATAGGGGGTTTTTTGCACCTTTAAGGCTAGTTTCTCAGGAAGTGTGAACTTGCCCCTGATGAAACTTCTACCGTCGTATGGGGGGCAGTGAATACAAGTTGCTACAACAAAAATCAAAGCGATTCGAGAGCAGGTCCTAAGCTGAACTTTTTCGAAATTTTGTGTTGGAGGTACCCAAAGGGGTGGACCGATTGAGTCCGTATTTGAATCTCATATTACTCTGGTAGAAAGTTTACGCTATACAAAGTATGGACCAAATCGGTTAATTCCTTCAAGAGTTATGGTGCCCAAAAATTTTCCGAACATTTCCGAACTTTAGTGGGGGAGGTACCGGAAGGAGTGGACCCATGTAACACATCTTCGAACTTAAACTAAGTTTGAACAAAATATTACGAAAGCCAAATTTTGGACCGAATCGGTTGATCCGTCCGAGATATCGCGTGGTTAATGGTTTAATTTTGGCCCCTTAATTTGTGAGAAAATAGCTTTATATCTCTGTTAAGCGTTATTGTAGCTTCATTTTGAGATTACTTGTCTTCAGTCAAATCGAATGGTGAATCTTTTTGTAGAATATTTCATCCCCCTAACTCAATTCCTTCCATTCTTTTTGGCGTTGAAAGTCGATTAAGATAATATTATAAATTTGAAAAAGACAGTTATGCCATAGGTCAAACTTCTGAGTTATGGCGAGATGAATTTGTGTTATGTTGTTTTTTGCACTTAAAGTTCATCAAGAATGAATTAATTTCGCCATAACTCGGAAGTTTGACCTGCGGCATAACTGTCTTTCCAGATTTATAATATTATCTTAATCGACTTTCTTCGCCAAAAAGAACTTTTCACCCCAGTGATATTTTACATCAAAATCGGTTTAAGAAAGCGGTTTTCTTATTCTAGCCTCGGAACCAACAAAGATGTAATCAGCTACTCGCTGTCATTTGATAGACCATTTTATTAGCTTTCTAGTGATATACATATACGGTTAATCGGTTACTTAAAACCGGTTCCAAATCGGTTTTAATATCAGAATATCCGGTTCGAAAATTTAGATAACCGGAACTATCCTCCAATAAAATTTGTTATTAACGTGTTCGTCATTACAAGAGCAATTTATGGTAAATATTTCAGAAGCACCACAGACCAATAACCAACATACATAAAAGACAAAACATAGTTTTCTGAACTAAAACCGGGTGAATGTCAAAAAGGACCATGAAAATGCGGAAATATAGATTGGTCATCAATGAGAACCGTACCTAAAATCTTCAGAACAACATTTTTGCAGAATATTTGGATATTTGGAATATTTGTAAAATCTCGTATTGTGGTACTTTTTTAAAAATAAAGGACAAAAAGGACATGGAAGGAATTGAGTTAGAGGGATGAAATATTCTACAAAAAGTTTCACCATTCGATTTGACACCCAAAATAAGCTACAATAACGGTTAACAGAGATATATAGCTATTTTCTCACAAATTAAGGGGCCAAAATTAAACCATTAATCACGCGATATCTCAAAAACTTGACCTATGGTGAAAATTTCCTTTTGGTTTCTTAGTACACTCACTAAGGGCTTTCATCTCCACAAGGAGTTTTCCACCCACTGACTTTGAGTCCCATTTTGTAGCACAGTGTCATTTATCGATATTTTCCGAAAATGTTCACCTTCTCGAGGTCATAGCTACCTCAAGGAGCATTCTAATGCTTTTGCGATGTACTAGAGAGTTCTTAATTATTGTCTTGGCTACAATTGTACTCTTCGTGTTGGATCGAAAATTTCAGTGGTTTGGTTGTAATGCCAAAATGTCCAAAAATCTTTGAAAAAAACTTCAAGTCAAAATCCGGGGGCTCGATTTTCACCGTAGACACATGGTCTAGTTAACTTTTTTGCTCAGTACAATCCCAAGAATCAGAAACTTCAGGCGCCCGCTAACACTTTTTTCCTTATATACAAATAGCCCCGACCTAGTATATACACTTTCATACGGGCAAAATGTGCCTCATCGAAATAATGGTTTTAGACCCCAAGTATGTTTGGACGAAATGTGTTTCAGACAATTTGGAATTGATTTAGCGATAACTCTCGATAATAATATTAAGATAATATTATAAATCTGGAAAGACAGTTATGCCGCAGGTCAAACTTCTGAGTTATGGCGAAATTAATTCATTCTTGATGAACTTTAAGTGCAAAAAACAACATAACACAAATTCATCTCGCCATAACTCAGAAGTTTGACCTATGGCATAACTGTCTTTCCAGATTTATAATATTATCTTAATCGACTTTCAACGCCAAAAAGAATGGAAGGAATTGAGTTAGAGGGATGAAATATTCTACAAAAAGATTCACCATTCGATTTGACTGAAGACAACTAATCTCAAAATGAAGCTACAATAACGCTTAACAGAGATATAAAGCTATTTTCTCACAAATTAAGGGGCCAAAATTAAACCATTAATCACGCGATATCTCGGAAACTTGACCTATGGTGAAAATTTCCTTTTGGGTTCTAGTACACTCACCAAGGGCTTTCATCTCCACAAGGAATTTTCCACCCACTGACTTTGAGTCCCATTTTGTAGCAGAGTGTCATTTATCGATATTTTCCGAAAAATGTGTCCATTCTCGAGGCCATAATAACCTGAAAGAGCGTTCCAATGCTTCCAAAGAAACGGCGTTAAATTCGGCCAGGCCGATTTAAACTGGAACAATTAGTTTCCTTTCGTTTATAGTGAATACTAAAACTAACATACCGAATATCGGGAGGTACCGTTCTATGGGGGCTATATGAAGGCGTGGACCTATACCGACAAATTTCATATGGAACGTTTAATACCCCAAATGAAGACCAAATACCACAGTTCGCCAGACATAACCATCGTGTCACCTTGTCTGGCAGATGACGTCACCTGGCAACCCATCGTTTCTCTTGGATCAGACCATCTCCCCACAATTGTCTCCATCAGCAAACAGTCCGATTTCATCATCTCTTTCAGCAATCATGGGAAAGCTAATTGGCCGAGTTTCAGAGTGTTCTCTAAGCACCACTTCAGAGATCTGCCCAACCCTTCTGATATTCGGGTAGAAGAAAGAAAGTTCCGTGACATCATCTCTGCTGCATCCGCTCCCCATATGAATAGCAGGTTGAATACCCGAAGTGTGACCAAACTTCCCAGCTGAGGCTACGGGATTAGCAAATGAGCGTGATGAGCTTCGTCGCGCAAACCCCAGTGACCCCGGAGTCAGGGAGCTGACACTGGAAGTTAAGAGGTTCGCCGGTGAGCATAAGCAGAACAAGTTGTTAAATCATCTGAAGAGTTGCAACATTGGAACCGGAAAAAGTGAATTGTGGTCAACGGTTAAGTCACTCTCGAACCCTGTAAAGGAGAAAGATAAGACCTCAATCATGTTTGGCGAAGTAACGCTGACGGGTCCGAAGAGGTGAGCAAGTTATTTCAGTCGACAGTTTGTCGAGCACCCCGGGAGTGATAGGGCGAAGAGAAGAGTACTATGTCAGGGTAGATATCTTCATGCCGAGGATGAACCACCACAATTTACAATGGATAATGTTGCAAATGTCGTCAGCAACGCTAAATCATCAAAAGCGTTGGGCCCTGATGTAATCTCCACAGTAATGCTGAAAAAGCTGGATATGCCGGGAGTCAAGTATCTCACTAAAGTTTTCAATCTGTCGCTAGCCACCCACATTGTTCCCGCAGTCAGGAAAATGGACATGGTGGTCCCACTACTGAAACCAAAAAAGGTGAATCGTACAGACCGATTTCGCTTTTGTCGCCCGTAACAAAGACCCTTGACAAATTGCCGATCATAAGCATGGGTCTTCACATATATAACGAGGACTCAAGCAGAGCAAGTCGTGTGATAGAACAGTGATGGTGTCGCTTAATTTATCAAAAACATTTGATATTGTGAAGCACTCTACGTTGTTTGAGGAGATCAAGCAGACAACCCTCCGTCCATGTTTGAAACGTTGGATAATCTGTTATATGTATATGGGGATGCCAGTCGTATGTGGAATTCGGGAGCAAGAAATCCAAGCCCCGTAGAGTGTAACAGGCTGTTGTCCAAGGTGGCGTGATATCTATGGAAATGTTAAACATTTTCCTTTCCTGTATTCCGTCCCCCTCCAGACAACATTGAGATCGTAACGTTCGTGGATGATTGTACGATCTTGGCGTCAGGTATCTTCTCTGATGTTATTTGTGAAAGGGTAAATTCGGTTTGAATGATTTCACAGCCTTTTTAAGGCGAGAATATGCAACTATCCACCCCTAATTCGACGGCTTCTCACCTCACCACATTGACTGCTGTGGTTCAATGTAATAATGGTCGATGGTAGTAGAATTCCGACCATAAACAACCCCATATCCTAGGGGTCACATTCGACAGCACGATTTTGCCGTCCGCGCATGAAGTAAATTCTAAACAACTAAATAACATTAAGTTTGGTCCATATTTTGCACATTGTCAAATTTCTACCACACTTAGATGAGGTACGAATATGGACTCTGTCGGTCCACTCTTTCGGGTACCTCCTACACAAAATTTCGGAATAGTTCCGATTAGGATATGCTCTCGAATCGCTTCGATTTTTGTTGTAACAACTTGTACTCACTGCCCTCCATACGAAGATATACATATGTTTTTTACGGGCAAGTTCATACTTCCTGAGAAAATAGCCTAAAAGTTGCAAAAAACCCCTATGACACCGTGTGTAGTGGTTGGAGCACAAGATAACTCTCGAACGGATCTGCCGATTCGGTCCAAAATATGGCCTTCGTAATATTTTGTTCAAACATAGTTTAAGTTCGAAGATAAACCATATCAGTCTACTCCTTCAGGTACCTCCCCCACAAAAGTTCAAAAATGTTCGGAAAAATTGTGCGCACGATAACTCTTGATAGGAGTGATCGATTTGGTCCATACTTTACACATCCTAATATATCTACCAGATATAGATCAGGTTAGAATATGGACTATATTTGTCCACAACTTCGGGTACCTCCCACACAAAATTTCGGATAAGTTCACTTTAAGACCTGCTCTCAGATAACTTTGATTTTTGTTTAGGCAACTTGCATTCACTGCTTCAAGTACGACGGTAAAAGTTTTGGTCAGGGGCAAGTCCATACTTCTTGAGACAACAGCCCGAAAGGTGTAGAAACCCCCAATGTCACCATATGTAGTGGCTGGACAGCACGAAAATTCTCGGACTAAACAACCGATTTGGTCAAAAATTTTGGCCTTCGTCATATTTTGTCCAAACCTAGTTTCAGTTCGGAGATGGACAATACCGGTTCCTAAATGGTATGCACGATATCTCTTGAACGGGGCAACCAATTTACCTTCTAAAATGGCCCATATCGGTCATATCCTTAGGTACCTTCCCCACAAAAGTTCAACATTTGTGTCTATGTGCAGTTTAGGGTCTGGTCGAATATCCTTTGGAAATGTATACCGATGCTGTTCGTTGTGGTCCCCTCCTGCTTCCAAACTGAAATCACTTGTGGGCGCGATATCTATTGAAAATATATGACTCCCAAAATAAGATCCGCTCCCATAATGAACTACGTTGCACAGTGGTTCAGAATCGTATTTTTCCTGGTCAAAATTCTGTAACTTTTGAACGGATAGAGATATTTTCACAATTCTTTTTTTGTTAGACAGATAACACAATCAGCTTTTCGGTGAATTGTATGCGGAATTCAAGGAGGAATTCAATGTCAAAGTTAAACTTTTGAATTTTTTTACTATTTTTCATCCAGTGTTTTTCTGTTTTTTTATCTTCTTATATATTAGAGATGGTCAAACGCCAATAAATAAATTATAAAAATACCAAAAAAAAGTCCACAAAAATTTTTAAATTTTTTTCACAAATTTTTCACAAGAAAAAAATATAAAAAATTTAATTTTTTTCAAAAATTAAAATAAGCTGCTCCTTGGGTTTTCATAAAACTTATATAATTCTTATGAAAACTCATATACTCCAAAAAATGTTAATTTGTGTAAAAAAGCTGTAATTCATATGGGAAATGGTATGGAAAAACACACATTTTTACCCAAGTAATTTCAATAAATTTAAAAAAGTGTTATCGCACGGAAAGGGGCGGGAAAGAAAGTATATGTGGGCTCGGGCATATTTCTGTGGAAACAGAACATTGTTCCATGTTGTTCCACAAAAGTTCTAATCCACTAAATTTGGAATTTTATAAAATTTAGTACCTGAGAAAAATAAAATAACTCATGTTGTGTAAACACTACGGTATTTTGTTTGATTTATTTTTAAAGGCCACAATCCTACCTACCTAACAAAAAACAGCGAAAGCAGTATATGTTATAGTTTCCGAGAAATAGATATTTCTTTCTCCAGAAGTTTTCAAAAATTACGTATTTCTCAAACATGGGAAAAATGTTCGTTTTTAGGGGCACCTCACGCCCGCACCTTCCAATATTTTTACCTAATTTTGATTTTGGCCAGGACAATCGTTTCATTAACCATTGTGCGTTGGTCATTACTTTATGTACCTCCTACTGTTCATACGCCCATAGTTTGTATATAGGCTGATATAGTTTGTATATAGGCTGTCGGCGAAGCCGTCTGATACTTTTTTACTTGTTTTTTAATTTATTTGATCGATTTTTTACACATCGGATTTTGTGCATGGTCGATTTTAAAAAGTTGTGCATTATTCAAATATTATACGAGTATATGTGAATGAAATTATTTTATCATATGCTTTCAGTTACATATATAATATTTGTATTTGCAATAAATATATGGACATAGTTTTTATACCCTCAGCCTTTAGGGTAAGGAGGGTATGTATATACTTTGATACGATTAAAATGTGCCTCATCGAAATAATGGTTTTAGACCCCAAGTATGTTTGGACGAAATGTGTTTCAGACAATTTGGAGTCGATCTAGCCATGTCCGTCCGTCTGTCTGTCTGTCTGTCCTGCTGGCTGGAGCGCACGATGATTTTCGAACGGATGAACCGATTCGGTTCAAATTTTGGCTTTCGTAATATTTTGTCCAAACTTAGTTCAAGTTCGAAGATGAGCTACATAGGTCCACTCCTTCCGGTACCTCCCCCACAAAAGTTCGAAAATGTTCGGAAAGTTTGTGCGCACGATAACTCTTGAAGGGAGTGACCGATTTGGTCCATACTTTGTACAGCGTAAACTTTCTACCAGAGTAATATGAGGTTCTAATATGGTCTCAATAGGTCCATTCCTTCGGGTACCTCCCACACAAAATTTCGGAAAAGTTCAATTTAGGGCCATCTCTCGAATCGCTTTGATTTTTGTTTTAGCAACTTGTATTCCCTGCCCTCCATACGACGGTACAAGTTTCATCAGGGGCAAGTGCATACGTCCTGAGAAAATAGCATGAAAGTTGCAAAAAACCACTATGACACCGAGTAATATGGTTGAAGCGCAAGATAACTCTCGAACGGATCTGCCGATTCGGTCCAAAATATGGCCTTAGTAATATTTTGTCCAAACATAGTTTAAGTTTGAAGATAAGCCATATCGGTCCACTCCTTCAGGTACCTCCCAAACAAAAGTTTAAAAATGTTCGGAAAAATTGTTCGTACGGTAACTCTTGAAGGGAGTGGCCGAATTGGTCTATACTTTACACATCCTAATATATCTACCAGATATAGATCAGGTTCAAATATGGACTATATTTGTCCACTCCATCCGGTACCTCCCACACAAAATTTCGGATAAGTTCACTTTAAGACCTAATATCGAATCACTTTGATTTTTGTTGAAGCAGCTTGCATTCGCTGCCTCAATTACGATGGTAAACGTTTTTTAGGGGCAAGTCCATACTTCTTGAGCAAACAGCCCGAAGAGTGTAAAAACCCCCTATGGCACCATATGTTGTGGCTGGAGATCCACTTCCATAACGGTCAATGTCGATCCATTCCTTCTAGTATCTCCTCCACAAAACTTTTGATATTTAATTCTAATCAACATTTTTGTCTGTTTAAACGCCCATAATTTTTAAAACGCCCTAAATACATACGTATTTTGGAAAAAAAAATTGTTTCAATATACACAGGCTGAGGGTATATCTCTGTCGGCAAAGCCGACTGATACTTTGTTACTTGTTAATTTTATGTTCAATGGTACGAACAGGGTCCAATTACATTTTTTTCTTTGTACTATTCCACCTGATGAGAGAAGTCTCCCTTGTCCCTTATGGGATGTTTGTGGAACAATTATATTATATTCCACCTAGATCCTGAAAGAAAGCATTCTTCTTATTTTATATTGTTTTAAGAAAATATTTTAATATCGCCATCATTTTTATTAATGGACACATGCCATAAACTTAATCTACTGCATTTTTGTTAAAAATATTGCAAAATATTTTTCTTATTTATACCCTTTTAACATTTGTAATAATACATATTTACAAAAGAATGAATAAATATTCATCTACACACACATACATACACATATATGTATCTTGGCTCCACAAGTTATCTTCAAATTGAACAAATATGAGCATGTCCCAAATAGCATTCACAAGACGCATTTTTCAAATACCAACTCAAACTTTTTCCAAATATTAATCAAGAAAACAAAAGTTAGCAAATATCCTGTCATTATTCTTATCGTTGATTGTTTTGCATTTAAAGTTCAAGTTCAGGGACAACAAGAAATCCCCACAACAAAAGTCAATGCGACAAAATACTGTCTGCCAAAAGTGGCACAACTCATAGACATTGAGAGAGGCACCCAAAAGTGTCAGTCCAAAAAAAAAAAAAAGAAAACAAAATATATGCAAAAATCAATGATTGCCTTCAAATGCCAAGGACCCAAATATGCATATTTAGAAAAGAATTTAATATCGTATGATTTTTCATACGAATATCTCGATGATAAATGTCAAAATATTTATTTGTCGAGCGTTATTTGTCTGCCAAGATGTGTAAACAATTCAATTCCATTTGACATTATGTACGACATTGTTGACAGTGAAAGTTTTTCATCTATCAATTGGAACTCAAGTTCCATATAAATGTGTATGGCTTGTTGATGGACATCACGATGGTGATGATGATGAACTTGGGTGTTCTCCATTTGATTGACTTGGATTTTAAAAAGTACATTTCACTCAATAACAAGGCAAATGTTAGGATGGACATAAATTGTCTTGCTGTTTATTTATTTTTGAATGGAAGGGGTTATATTTATACTGTGAGTAGCATTTTCAACATCAATGTTATCAATGGATGTATCAAAAATTGTTTAGGATGCTTAAATATGAGTGATGT
This sequence comes from Musca autumnalis, assembly GCF_047663935.1. Taxonomy (NCBI): domain Eukaryota; kingdom Metazoa; phylum Arthropoda; class Insecta; order Diptera; family Muscidae; genus Musca; species Musca autumnalis. Next base: position 254,967,683 of record NW_027411644.1, read on the forward strand.
TGAGGTAATGTACCAGTAATATAATGTGTGAAATTATTCACAATAATAAATAAAAGTTGTTTTTAATAAAACAACACTGTGTATATTTTTTTGAGTCATGGTTTATTAACCATATTCTGACACCTCAGCGTGATAGAAGAAAAAAATAAGTAGATACGTGTCCCGGCGTTTTTCCCTATCACTTCAACTTTCGCGGTTGTGGGTCCCCAAAGACATGAGGCCTTGATGTCATAAGGGATCTTTTTGTCAGGCACATATCTTTTAAACCACCAAGAATTTGGGTTTACTCGTAGAAGAAAAGCTGTAGCTCTCGTCTTAAAGAATAATAATTGTGAACACATAAAATCCATTCAACCTCACCTTCAAGGTCAAAATCGTCAAGGTCAAATTTCCCCTTTAATTTTTTCTCGGATTTTAGTTTACAGATATCAAACCGATCAAAATTGAAGTAAACAACCAAATGTACCTTAGATCTTAGTAAACAACTTTGTAGAACATACGAACTCTGTAGAATTGTTTCTTAATGGGCAAAACAGCAAATCAAATGAGATTTTTGTCCTCTTTTGTCGGTTCCTGTTCCATAGATACCCAGCAAAATGAATTGGAAGTAGTGCAATGTGGACTAGTTCTGTCACGGCATGTTTTGATGCAGTTCAACCGGAGTCGTGAAAAAGGCTCTCCAATTCCTCACAATTTAACAGCATCCGGATGCAGTCCAAACGGAGTCGTGAAAAAAGGCACTCCGTTCGCTACATATTATTAGCAGTTGTTAGAGATCCCTACATGTACATTAATCAGTTTGTACATCTCTACAGGCAGCGGCATACATTTTCCAATAAGAGATAAGCGTGTTAACATTTTCAAACATTTGTTAATACAAACTAAATAATATTTAATTTGTGAACATTTTTCCGGTAACTCAAGAGAAGAAAATTTCCGAATGGAGTGCAGTTGGAGTAAATGTCGAAATCTTAACTGGTGATGGGAAGACAACCCATTTAGCAAATGAAGCAAAAACAGTTCAGCTTGGAACAAATGGAGATCGGAGGAAACACGCATGTTTGCGATTGAATTCAATGGAGAATTTTCATAATTTGTGTTAATGTAATAAAGTTCTTAATATTTTTGTTTTACACAAATAATGCATTTTATTTGTTCTGGCATATTTTGTAATGGCTTGCACAATTTCCGCAGAATGCCTGTATCAAAACACGTACTTTGTACTGCTTCCTATTCTACCCCAAAGGGTTAGTTAAAATGCAATGCCAAAGGGTCAGTTAAAATGCAGTGCCAGAGGGTCAGTTAAAATGCAGTGCCAAAGGGTCAGTTAAAATGCAGTGCAATGGAGCGCCTCTTTCCGTAGTCACGCTCTTGTAAAAATCATGAGTGAAAATGCATAATTTGATGCACTTCCAGATCACTTGTATATATCATTTAACTGCCTCTTTGGAGGCAAACTTTTTGCTGGGTACTCAACCGTTCAAAATTCAAGAAAACAATGGACCACAATAAAGTAGCAAAGATATCAGCAAAAAAACTTTCTGGAACATACGAAATGTCTATGACCGGTTCTTAAATGTGAAAATAGCCAAAAAAACGTTTGAAAATATTCGATTTTTATACTTTTTTCTCCGATTTCGGTCCACAGATACCGAACCGTCCAAAAATTAAGGATACAGTCAACTAAAAAAATGTACCTAAGATTTCAATAAACAACTTTCTAGAACATAAAAAGATTTTAGGAACGGGTTTTCAAGCACAAAATTCGATTATTTTAGATCATTCTTTTCCATTCAGGTCCGTAAATAACAAAACCTTTCAAATTTCCCTGAGTTTTGAACAATGTGTTAATTCCAGACCTGAGCTGAAGAAACGTTAAAAATAATTTAATTTTTTTTGTGAATTTCCGCTTGCAAACCCGTTTCTAGAATCTTTTAATGTTATAGAAAGTTGTTTACTGAAATCTTAGGTACATTTTTGTAGTTGACTGTATCCATAATATTTGGGCAGTTCGGTATATGTGGGCCGGAATCGGAGAAAAAAAGTATTAAAATCGAATATTTTCAAAAGTTTGTGGCTATTTTTACATTTAAGAGCCGGTAATAGACATTTCATATATAATATAAAGTTCATAGCGCCCACGATTCGCCCATAACCTAAAAATCGTCATGAAGACTGCCATTGGAAAGTAAATGGCATATTTGGTAATGATATCACGAGTAAATGATTTCCCTTTAGCAGTCTTCATGACGATTTTTAGGTTATTGGCGAATCGTGGGCGCTATGAACTTTATATTATATATTTGAATACAGGACTATATAGTAGACACCCTGAGCATATCCGGAATGCCATATGAAGCTCCTATGACTTCCCCCGATGACGTAATTACAGGTTAAAGTACTCAAAATATGCAATTTTTACAAGATGCATCGTATGTTTTCTATATTTTTTGATATATATTCGCCACAATTATTTCAAAAAACGTTTTGTATCGAGCGTATAACATCTTCTTAATATATTAGTGTCGAAAACCCGCAAAAAAATATTTGTTTGTATCCGAAAATAACGAAATTCTGGGTGAAACTCGTAAAAACCGATTTTGAGCTATATCTCATGAACAAGAGCTGATGGAGAAAAACCGTGACCAGATTTGAAAATAGCTCGCCGATTTCATTTAGAAACAACAACAACTTCGGTTGAAACAAAAGTCGTGTTGACCAGTGTAATTAATAACACTGCTCAACAAAATTAAAAAAGTTGAATGATTCAACCGATTTTTTTTTGTTGTTTCTAACTGAAATCGGCGAGTTATTTTTAAATCCGGTCGCGGGTTTTCTCCATCAGCTCTTGTACTTGAGATATAGCTCAAAATCGTTTTTTACGAGTTTTACCCAGAATTTCGTTATTTTCGGATACAAACAAATATTTTTTGTGGATTTTTCGACACTAATATATCAAGGAGATGTTGTACGCTTGATACAAAATGTTTTTGAAATAATTATGGTGAATATACATAAAAAATATAGAAAACATACGACGGACCTTGTAAAAATTGCATATTTTGAGTACTTTAAGCTGTAATTACGTCATCGCGGGAAGTCATAGGATCTTTATATGGCATACCGGATATGCTTAGATTTTCTACTATATAGTCCAGTATTCAATTATATAATATAAAGTGCATAGCGCCCATGATTCGGACAAACCCTAAAAATCGATTAAGTTCACCCATATTGAAACTTTAGAGCTTTTCAGAGCATTTCATGGCTTTAGTTGTATTTACAGATGGCCAATTTTTCTGGGTTTTACGATCCAATGTGCGTTGGATTTGTCACTATAAGTACTATAACTGCCATTAAAACTAAATAATACCCTCTTGAGGATCTTTAATACAGATTTAGTTTTATTTTGTTCAAAAATGTCAAGAATTTTTTACACATTTCCACAAGGGTTCTGCGGTGCATGGGATTCGAACCATACATTTTCTAATGAACGCAGATATTGCGCACTTTTCATTGTTACCACCGAAGACTATCTTCGTGTCTATCAAATAAAACTAATTGTTTGTTGTTTTCAATAAGTTTTTTTATACCTTCAGCATTTATGCTAACGAGGGTATATGGCGAAAACCAAAAATATTTTACAATCGATGAATCCGAGTTTCACCCATTCAGAATTCGCGAACTTTTAACATATTCTATATAGTATGATTGAAATTCTTTAAAATGAAGTGTTTTATGAGGAATCCCATAAGGTCGACCATTAAAATTAATTTACGTGGAAGCATCAATGTAGAAAAATAGGTAAAAATGGGTTGAAGCCAACAAGTTTTTTTATCCTCCCTTCCGATTTCTGGCTTAACCTTACATTTTATAGACATATGCCCAAAGAAGGACTCAAAGAATACTTCATGGGCAATATGATACTAGTGTATCATTTTTCGATATATCCACTACATCCACCTAAAATTGATGCTGACATTTTGAAGCCGGAATTTCGAGGTTTTTTGATTTTTTTTAATAAGATAATATTCGAAACTCATAATAGGATTATAGAACTCGTGATTTTACGTCGTTTAATGCATATCTCATGGAGTCTAAAAGCCAATATTTGATGCGTGATTTTTTTTTTAAAAACTTATTTTTTGCATTTAAAATATAAAAATGCCATTCAATTTCCTTTGTATCCCGCGTGAATTTAGTTTTTTTACGCGACAAATCTGATGAGACCTTCCGCGATCGAATCCATCCACTAAAACCGCGGATATATATACCTTGGAAATACGAAAATCGGCAAAAATGTATTTTGACAAATCGGCGTATTAAACCGCGATTTTCTTTAAAAATTTTTACATAAATGGAATCCTTTATACGCTATTATAAAATGTGCGAAAACGCGTGTTATAAGTTACAGAGATTCGCGAGTAATATCGTTTTTTTACCAAAAATAGAATGTGGAGGCACATCCGCGGTTCTTGAAGAATCTATTTGAAATATGTGTATATAGACGTATTTTTGATGTCTGCTACTGAAACCGGATGCGCGTCAAAATCGTATGCAAATTGCGCGATTTTTGCCCACTATAAGGTTTTTGGCATTGTGAGATACAACTGACGGCACACAATGGCCGCTGAGTGAAACATCGAAATATGCATAAATATAGAAAGAGATAGATTCGCTGTATCCAAAAACTGATTTTAACTAATTCGCGAATAATAGGCTTTTTAATTTTCACATTTTTTGAATGATTGTAATTTCAATATTACTCTTAATTGCCTATCCTTATAAGTTATCACAGTAAGCAAATAAGCTTTCACGATGGTAAACTATATTTCTTGATGAAGTTTTAGTTGTACACATTAATTATTGTATCGGATTTTAGCGAAATAGTTGGAGAACTCCCAAATATTTTTTTCTAAATTTTTCGAATCAAACCAAAAAATATATTTGCAACAATATTTTCCAACAATAAGTTTTTCTCTTTTGTTGTTGCTATAATATGCAATTTACGTACCCAATTTCTATAAATTTGGTATCATATTTTTCTACGCATGGTCTAGATTCCGCAGATATTTTTGAATTTATTTTTTGAGGGTTTGTACGGACTCTGGGACAGGATAATTTGGATTTACTTCAAAATGTTTTATTATTTGTTGATTTTCCGCGAAAATAATAATAATTTTAATAACTATTTAAACATCTACGAACAGATGTGGAAATCTGTTAACGATTTATGTATACATTTTCTCATAAAAACAAATAAGATATTTTTAAACATTTTTTCTTTATCTGAGAATAAAAACCGCTATAACTTTTGCGCGAATCGTCCAATTTTTTGAACGCGAATAGATTTGAAACCCGAATTTTTTTCTTAACCTCTATGCCAAAAATTGTAGATGTGCTCGCAAAATTTTTTTTTAATTTTTTTCAAATGGAGTTGCAAAGTATTTTTGTTTTTCGCCATATACACTTTCATACGAGCAAAATGTGGCTCATCGAAATAATGGTTTTGGGGTCTAAATGTGTGTTTGGACGAAATCCGTTTCAGACAGTTTGGAGTCGAATTAGCAATGTCCGTCTGTTTGTCTGTCTGGCTAACTCCCGAACGGATGAGCCGATTTGGTTTTACTAATATTTTGTCCAAACTTAAAGTTCGAAGATAGGCCATATCAGTCCACTCCTTCATGTGCCTCCTTCACAAAGTTCGAAAATGTGCTCCATCTTGAATGGAGCAACCGATTTGGTCCATACGTTGCACATCGTGAAATTTCTACCAGGCATAGATGAGGTTCCAATATGGACTCTAACAGGTACCTCCCACACAAAATTTCGGAAAAACTCAGTTTAGGGCCTGCTCTCGGATCTTTTTCATTTTTGTTGTAGCAACTTGTATTCGCTGCCCCATTACGAAGGTACAAATTTTATCAGGGGCAAGTTGTAAAAATACCCTGTGGCACAATGTGTAGTGGTTTGAGCGCACGATAACTCGCGAACGGATTTGCCGATTCGGTTTAAAATTTATGCCATCGTAATATTTTGTCTGAACTTAGTTTAAGTGCGAAGGTGAGCCATATCGGTCCATTACCTTAGGTACCTCTCCCGCAAAAGTTCGGAAATCTTCGGAAATTTTGTGCCCACGATAGCTCCTGAAGGCAGTAACGGATTTGGCCATACATTGCACATCGCAATATTTCTACGAGATATTGCTCGAGCTTGAATATGGACTATACGTATATGTCAACTCCTTCAGGTACCTCCCACACAAAATTTCGGAAACATGCAGTTCAAGGCCTGCTTTCGATGCCTACATGACGACGGCGCAAGTTTTTTCAAGGATAAGTCCATACTTCCTGAGAAAATCCCTATGCGTACGATAAATTTCAAACGGATCAGGCCATTCCGTCCAAAATTTGGGCTTCGTAATATTTAGTCCAAATATTTAGTTAAGTTTGAAGATTGGCACTGTCGGTGCGCACCTTCCGGAACCTCCCCCCACCCCCAAAAGTTAAAAAATTTCACTAAAATGGTACGCGCTATATCTGCTGAACGGAGCAATCGTCCTAACCATGGATCTCCTAATATTTTTTCCAAATGTAATTTTACTTCATAAATCGGTCTTCTCCTTAGGATACCTCCCCCACAAAAGTTCAACATTTTTGTTTAAGCGCAGTTTAGAATATGATCGAAAAACTTTTGGAAAATTATGGGGATGCTATTCTTTATGGTCCTGTTTAAGCGATTTTATGTTTTTCGTGGGCAAGTCCATGCTTCCTTACATCGTGGCCCAAAACCCCTAAATTTTACGGTGGCCAATTGAAATTACTGGTGGGCACAAAATTTATCAAAAGGAATGAATCTCAAAATAAGATCCATTTCCAAAATTGACTATGTCAGTCCATTCCTTCAAGTACATCCTCCGCAACACAGTTGAGCTTCAAACCAAATATATTTTTTGTCGAAATCCGTAGATTCGATATTGTCAATAGATGAATATTCCAATTAACAAAATTTTCTCTAGACCAACATTTTATAGAGAAAATTTTTGATTTTAGTTTTTTGAACAAACATTCATTTAAATAGCTTATTTAATAGTGATATGCTATTATAACAAAAACATATGAGAAAAACCTGCAATGAAAAACTTGTATGCAATCGGTGCCGAAACTTTTTTAACAGTGGGGAAAAGTGATAATGGATTTCTTAATATTTTTCCATGTTCTATTTGGCTATGTGGTGGTATTTTTGTGGTATTTTGAAAATGCAGAAAAGTGTTAACCCTAAAGTATACTCTTTCCCGCTTTCAATATTATCTAATGTTTCCCTTTTTTCATTTTGACTTCATTTGTAACCGCAACACTCCATACATACGAGTAGTGCCATCTTATAGCACAGGTGCCTGATGACTGTGTAGCCTACAAATTTTCTCTGCACTTTCCCACAATACATAATTTAATTTTTGTGTAAATATACATAAATTATCCATTGCAAATCATAAAACCTAAATTGCAACTAAATTATGCATTAAATACGAATGGTTAGTTAAATCAAATCATTTATTCATTTCATTGCAGTTCAGTTTGAATTGGGGGCAGACCAACAACATTAAGTGATCATTAATTAATGTCCGTTTTGTATTTCAGTTTGTAGTGCAGATTGCGGTAGTGGTAATGGTGGGTAGTACTCCAAACAAATCACAACTAGTGGTTTAATAATCCAACAACAACAATTGTAATAACATCAACAACTACATTTGCTAAACTTTTACAAATCACTTGGAGTCCTTGCTTGAGAAAACTGCTTGAAGATAAGTTATCCTTTCTTTGAATTGGCAATGAATGATAACTTTCAAGGGTTCTTTATAATTGCCAAGATGAAATCGGATACAATGTTTGTTTGTTTGTTGTAGTGCTGGATAGATTGCCAGTTGATATTGTTGTTATTGTTTTAAGTATGCTACCTCTGGCACAACAATTTATCCTAGAGCCAATCATGATGATTGTCATATTTTGTTGTTATTTCAATCTAAGCAGTAATGAATTATCATCGTTTAGACCAAACGGACGATTATGAAATGTTTGGCACAGTGGTGGCTAGAGTGAATAGAATATTGAACAAGTAAAAAAGTATCAGTCGGCTTTGCCGACAGAGATATACCCTCAGCCTATATGAATCAAAATTTTCATCTACGTACAGAATTTTGTATCTCTTTTTGGACATTTGAACTTGCCAACAAAAATGTGGATTAGGATTAAAGTTCAAAATGTTGCGGAGGAGGTACTTAAATATTGGGGGAAATATAGATATTGCACTGAAACTAAGTTTGGACAAAATATGACGAAAACCAAAGTTTGGACCAACTCGGGTGATCCGTTCGAGAGTTATCTTGCGCTCCATCCACTACAAACTGTGTCATAGGGGTGTTTGCACCTTTTAGGCTATTTTCTCAAGAAATATATAAAAAACTCTTGTCGACGTAAAGGAGGCAGCGTTTACAAGTTGCTCAACAGAAATAAAACTGATTCGAGAGCGGGCCTTAAATTTTGTGTGGGAGTTACCCGAAGGAATGGGCAAATATAGTTCACATTCAAACCTGATCTATATCTTATATTAGGATGTGTAAAGTATGGGCCAAATCGGTCACTCCATTCAAGAGTTATCGTGCGCACAATTTTTCCGAACATTTTTGTGGGGGAGGTACCTGAAGGAGTGGACCGATAGAGCTTATCATCGAACTTAAATTAAGTTTTTACAAAATATTACGAAGGCCAAATTTTGGGCCGAATCGGCAGATCTGTTCGAGAGTTATCTTGTGCTCCACTAGTCACTTTAGTGGGTTTTTTGCACCTTTCAGGCTATTTTCTCATGAAGTATGGACTTGCCCCTGATGAAACTTGTACCGTCGTATGGGGGGCAGTGAATACAAGTTGATAGAGCAAAAATCAAAGCTATTCGAGAGCAGGTCCTGAACTGCACTTTTCCGAAATTTTGTGTGGTAGGTACTCGAAGAAGTGGACCGATTGAGTTTATATTATAACATCATCTAAGTATGGTAGAAATTTCGCGATGTGCCAAGTATAAACCAAATCGGTTACTCCCTCCAAGAGTTATCGTGCGCACAAATTTTCCGAACATTTTCGAACTGTTGTGGGGGAGGTACCGGAAGCAGTGGACCGATATAACAAATCTTCGAACTTAAACTTAATTTGGACAAAATATTACGAAAGCCAAATTTTGGACCGAATCGGTTGATCCGTTCGAGAGTTATCGTGCGCCCGTGCGCCAGACAGACGGACATTGCTCAATCGACTCCAAATTGTCTGAAACACATTTCGTCCAACATATGTACTTGGGGTCTAAAACTATTATTTCGATGAGGCACATTTTGCCCGTATGAAAGTATCGACCAAATCGGTTAGTCCTTTCGAGAGTTATCGTTCTCTTATTTTTTGCGGAACATTTTGAACTTTTGTGGGGGAGGTACCCGTGGGATTGGACCGATATGGCCCATCTTCGAACTTAAACTGAATTTGGACAAAATATTACGAAAGCCAAAATTTGGATCAAATCGGGTAATCCGTTCGAGAGTTATCGACTCAAATTGTATGATACCGATTTTGTCCAAATATACCTCGTGTTTGAAACCATTATTTCGATGAGGTACATTTTGCCCGTATGAAAGTGTATATACCCTCGTTAGGGTATAAACATATGCTGTGTACCACTGTACATTGAATCTTCTGCAAAGCCGAAATGTGAAGATCTGGTAGATGGTCCATATATTTAATTGAACATGTGTTCGATTCCCAAATCAGATAACATTACATTTTCAACAGGGGCGAAAATACCCCTCAGCGTAATGTTAACATTTCCGGACTATTTCAGACTTGAAATACTTATTTACAAGAGGTGATTTTTGAAATCAAAATACGGCTCGCAATTTTTAAGATAGAGCTATATAAGTTTCTATTACTCCTAGTATGTTTGGTATTGAAAAAAGGCTATATCATCTACCCTTTTATATGGCCTCTCATAGAACTGTACCTCCAGATTTTCAGTGTTTTGAAGATTTTAGTCTCATTATAACACCGAAATGGCTAAAGTGTGGTATTTAATCTTCGTTGGGGGTATACAATTTTCTATCTGAAATTTGTCGATATAGGTCCACGTCTTCGTATAGCTCCCATAAAACGGTACCTCTCGATTTTTGGTATTTTGAAGGTTGTTGCCTCAATATCCGACCGAAATGGCTGAAATTTGGTATTTAGTCTTCGTTGGTAGTGTTAATCTTTCCACTAGAAATTTGTCGGTGTAGGTCCACGCCTTCGTATAGCTCCATAGAATAGTAACTCCCGATTTTCTTTATTTTCAATGTTGCGGCCCTAATACCCCAGCGAAATGACAGAAATGTGGTATTTAGTCTTAGCTGAGGGTAAACATTTTTCGTCCTGAAATTTGTTGGTGTAGGTCTTCGCTTTCATATAGCCCCCATAGAACCTCCCGATTTTCGGCATTTTGAAGTTTTTAACCTCATTAACGCACCGAAATAGCTAAAACTTTACATCTAGTTTTCGTTGGAGGCATACAACTTTCCACCAGAAATTTGTCGGTATAGGCCCACATCTTCATAAAGCCCCCATAAATCGGTACACCTCGAATAACTTCTCTACAAGTGGTGTCTTAAGTCACGCTGTTCGGCAATAAAAAGTAGGTTCCATATAATTGAGCCAATATGAATCGGGGTGCACTCATTGATATGATAGAAGTTCGCCTCGTCCCTTCCGGGATATTTGTGGAACAATTATATTATATATTAATTCTAGCCGGTATTGCCCAATTTTATGTATTTCGAAGGTTTTTATTTTTTCAAATTTTCGAACCGAGATTGTTGTAATTTAATATTGTGTGTTGTCAGAAGTTTAAAAGCATAATACGAAAAATTGTAAGTATTGATACACGTTTTGGAAACAACTACGATGACGCCCCATATGAACTCTTTTGAAGTGAGTATTATCAGCTAGGATATACTACTACTGCAATAGGAGAAAGAGCTTAGTACTTTCATAAACGAAAGGAAACTAATTATTCTTATTCACTTTAATACAGATCTTGGTGGAGCGTATAAAAAGTTCGGCCCGGTCGAACTTATCGTTATTATAACCATGTGATGTTACTCTTGCCTTCTCATTTCTTATGGACGGAACAGAGGGTGCTTAAGCTCCAATAATCGGATATGCATTCCTATTGCCTGGTAACCCATCTGCATCTGCTGCCTTTTTATTCGTCGGTTGATTTACTACCTTATATACCTTATTCAGACTGGGCGGTATACATAACAATTGTTGTAAAAGCCGAACTAAGAAAAGATTCCATTTCTCTCTATTTGTTGTTTTATTTTTCTAATTTGAAATATCGTATTTTTTGATCTCGTCTTGTTTGTTGTTGTTTACTCCATTGATGGCGGTACGTATTTACTCGTAAATAAAAATTAAACAAGTAAAAAAGTATCAGTCAGCTTTGCTGACAGAGATATACCCTCAGCCTGTGTATATTGAAGCAATTTTTTCCCAAAAAAAACGTTTGTATTTACCCCTCATACCAATTGCGGATATTATTCGAATGTTCGACACAACTTTCAAAAACGATATCACATTCGAAGAATTGGCAATTGTTTTTCGGGTGTACACAAGCACGTTGTTCTTTTGTTCGTCAAAAGTTTAAAAACGATATCGTTTTCGAACATTTGGCGAATGTTTTTTCTTCACAAGAAAAATTGTTTCGAGAAACATTTTTTACTTTGAAAATTTTTTTGTTTCAAAAAAAAAATTTACGTTGTTTGTAAAAAATTCCCATTTGCTTTTTTCAAATAATTTCGATATAAATGCTACGTATAATATAGACAATAAGTGTTGATAAAGACAACATATGGGTAGGTTGCCAAACACAAGACAACAATGTTTATCAACAGTTAAATATCGCGTCGCAAACATAAAGAAATAAAAACGGAAAAAGTACATAACAGAAACATCAAGAAACTCCACAAAAAATGTTTTTCGCCACTATCGTAAAACTGTCGTCAATCATTCGCTAATAATATTATTAACGATATTCGAAATCGAAGGATTTCCTGCCACAAACTGAGCGACGAGTGAATCGTTTTTAATTCATTCTCGTGTGTCGTTCTCGAACAAAATATCCGCAAAACTCTCGAGAAACATTCGAAAACGATATCGTTTTCGATAGCAATGGTATGGGGGGTAGGGTGTTTTAAAAATTTTGGATGTATGAACCGACAAAAATTTTGATTAGGATTAAAGATCAAAAGTTTTGCGGAGGAATGCGGAATGGATCGACATTGACCATTATGGAAGTGGATCTCCAGCCACAACATATGGTGCCATAGGGGTTTTTACACCCTTCGGGCTGTTTGCTCAAGAAGTATGGACTTGCCCCTGAAAAAAATTTTACCATCGTAATTGAGCCAGCGAATGCAAGTTGCTTCAACAAAAATCAACGTGATTCGATTGCAGGTCTTAAAGTGAACTTATCCGAAATTTTGTGTGGGAGGTACCGGATGGAGTGGACAAATGTAGTCCATGTTTGAACCTGATCTATATCTGGTAGATATATTAGGATGTGTAACGTATGGACCAATTCGGCCACTCCCTTCAAGAGTTACCATACGAACAATTTTTCCGAACATTTTTGAACTTTTGTGGGGGAGGTACCTGAAGGAGTGGACCGATATGGCTTATCTTCGAATTTAAACTATGTTTGGACAAAATATTACTAAGGCCAAATTTTGGATCGAATCGGCAGATCCGTTCGAGAGTTATCTTGCGCTCCAACCACCTCACACGGTGTCATAGGGTTATTTTGCAACGTTGGGGCTATTTTCTCAGGAAGTGTGGACTTGCCCCTGATGAAACTTGTACCGTCGTATAGGGGGCAGTGAATACACGTTGCTAAAAAAAAATCAAAGCGATTCGAGAGCAGGTCCTAAACTGAACTTATCCCAAATTTTGTGTGGGAGGTACCCGAAGGAGTGGACCGATTGAGTCCATATTGGAAACTCATCTGAGTCTGGTAGACATTTCACGATTTGCAAAGTATGGACCAAATCGGTTACTCCCTTCAAGAGTTATCGTACGTACAAATTTTCCGAACATTTTCGAACTTTTGTGGGGGAGGTACCGGAAGGAGTGGACCGATATAACCCATCTTCGAACTTAAACTAAGTTTGGACAAAATATTACGAAAGCCAAATTTTGGATCGAATCGATTGATCCGTTCGAGAGTTATCGTGCGCTCCAGCCAGCCAGACAGGCAGACAGACAGACGGACGGACATTGCTCAATCGACTCCAAATTGTCTGAAACACATTTCGTCCAAACATACTTGGGGTCTAAAACCATTATTTCGATGAGGCACATTTTGCCCGTATGAAAGTGTATATGAGGAAAAGTCAAAATTTTTTAGTTTCCATGAAGCCAAGGTTTGCACTATTATAATACGCGAACTATCGTAGTTTACCAGTAACTATGACTATTGCTGGATTATTTTAGATGTTTTTGTACAAAGCTCTCAAAAATTTAGCAAAAAAATTTAATTTACGTGGTAGTTACGACCGCGTAAAGGAAAAAACATAGGTAAAAACACGTTGAAGCTAAACAGGTTTTTTACATTGCTATTCGATTTCTGATTAAACCATTCAAATGACGGACATCTGTCCAAAGTAAAAGTAGGAGAATGCAAAATGAAGATTACACTTCTAATGTATCACTTTCCAAAATTTCCACTGCATCCACCTTTTATGGATGCTGACATTTTGAAGCCGGATTTCAGGTGTTTTTTGTATTTTTTATGTAACTGGGACGCGCATTCGGATATTTCGAAAAACCAATTATAGGATTAAAGAACTCGCGATTTCGCATAATCTGATATGTATATTGAGTATGTAGCCCACACAGCAGCAGAGTAATCTACTGCCAAAGGCCAAAATTTAGTGTGATATTTTTTCTAAAAAACCTATTTTTTGGGTACAGTATTTACAATATAGTTTTGAGTGTGCTGGTACCCCGCGATATTTTAGTTTTTCGACGATCCGGATCATATGAATCACAGATCATAAAAATCCATCTACTAGAACGGCGGAAATGGCTACTGCAAAAATTGAAAAATTTGCGAAATGTGTTTTTCAAAATATCGCTGACTAATTCGCGTTTTATGTTGATCGTTTCCATTTCAATGAAGAAAGTGAATCATCACTCGCGTTTGTGCGAAAACAGCGGTTTGAAAAAATTAGTGGCGTGGGAGCTGTATCCGATTTATCCAAAAAATACTGTGTGATGCTACATCCACGGTTCTTGATGGATTTTATTGAAATATGTTTAGATCGATGTATTTTTTCACGGTTGATAGTGAAATCGGATGCGCATAAAAAGTGTATGCACTTTGTGCAAAATATAAGCGTTATACAGTTTGTTGCACACTAAACTGCAGACGATGCTACATCTTAGCGGCCAAAGTAAATCCTGGCAAATGTGTACAAATTAAAAGAGAAGAATTCGCTGTATTGGTAAACCGCATGCGCATCAAGTGATTTTGAGGATTTCGCGATTTACACGCATTTCAAAATGAGCATTACCCGATACAATTTTATTTCAAGATTATACCCCATTTAAAGGAACCAAACATTTATTTGAAAGATATCCATATCTTCTGCTAGATGTTAGCGTGTTTTCGAAAAGTGATTAGAATAAAAAATGTGATTTATTGCGTGAAATTTAACTAAAATAGAAGAAAAACTCCGACCTATTTTTCTTACATTTTGTTCAACTAACTCACAAAATAAATTTTAATAAATATTTTCTCTTACAAAAATTTTATAAATGTCCTCAATATATTTTTTTGTTTTCGCTATAATATGAAAACCACTAAACGGATTTACATAGTTTTGGTTTCATTTGAATCTTCGCGATGTATAGATACGTACATATTTTTATATATTTTTCAGAGGCATAAGCATGTTGAATTTTATTAAAACAAGGTGCAAACTACCAATTGTTTGGAATTCTTTCCTTATTTCCGCGAAAATGCACAACTTTTTCACTAAAGTTATGGGACCTCAGTAAGCATATAGTATGTAGGGAGCCCCTAATTAAGACAGTTTCTCAATATAATGATTAGAGTCTTTTAAAGATTTTTTTCTTTTTATCAGAATTGAAACCGCTATAACTTTTGCGCGCAGCAACCAAAATTAGTATCTCGAACAGATTTAAGAATGGGATTTTTT
Source organism: Musca autumnalis (assembly GCF_047663935.1). Classification (NCBI taxonomy): domain Eukaryota; kingdom Metazoa; phylum Arthropoda; class Insecta; order Diptera; family Muscidae; genus Musca; species Musca autumnalis. Next base: position 254,982,975 of record NW_027411644.1, read on the forward strand.
CCCAATCTATGTACCAAAAATCATTCATGTAGCTTGAAAAAATTTTTTTAATTTTTTTTTTTATGGAAAACTAAAAAATTTTGTCTTTTCTTCATATACCCTCGTTAGCATAAATGCTGAGGGTATAAAAATTCCATCTTAGTTCCTGTTTAGGTAGGCGAATGTTAAAAAAGGGAGGCAAAAGCAAAACGGCATAAGTATTTTGACACGTCATAATTATGTTACTTTTGGTACTTAATCGTACCTTTTGGTACCAAAATTAATTGCTTTAGCTAAAATATTAACTTCTAAGTGAAAATGTTCTTGCCAGTACTATATTTAAAAATTAAAATAGGGAATGTTGTTTTCAAAAGTTGTAACGAAATTTGAAATTACAGTTTCGGTGATAAGTGTAACTAATGATTAGGTATTGCTGCAGTTATCTATTTATTTTGTAACGTATAAATATCAAAATACTGAAAACGCTGTAAATATGCACGATCTAGGCAGAAAAATGTGAAATTACAGACGTTGCTCTCCGCTAAATAGAGTAGAATTACAAATCTAATCTTACTTATGCACACAAATCCTCATCTTCTGAGCAATTTAGATGTCAAAACAAGTTCTCTATTATGACTAGAACCTCTAGACATTAGAACAAAAATTAATTTGAAGTCATATTTTGCCATTCCAGTCGGTTGATAAGGCATAGCTAAAAAAATTGGTTATTAGATTGTCAATAAAAATCATTTACGCCCCACAATCATTGTGGCAGAGCATATTGTAGACTGATAATATATTTGAACGTAATTCATCTAGAAATACAGTTTTCAGTAAGCTTGAGTCAAAAAACCACCAAAAAGTTGGGTATTTTTTGTGAAATAAGTGTCCTTGTGATGCCATTTCCATGCTCAAATGCTGCCAGGCATTAGAATAGTCTGATCCACCATTGAAAATACTGCGATATTGCATTTTTCTCGTTAATGCTGTGGACTATAATGAATATTTTGGCATTTTGAACGGTTTTTCATAACAACATGATAGTAAACTGATCGAAGTGTTATGTATTCATTTGCAGAACACTGCTGTTATGGTAAGGCTGGATTTTGTGGAGCACGTTTGAAGAGTATTTCGCGTTCAAACTTAAAGTTATTTCCTTCAAATATCACATTTTAAGAGAAAAAATGTTCCTACTCTCATAAAAGGTAGAAATCCGCGAAATATTCCATGATAATGGGAGAAAACCCATCGAAAATGTTGTTTAATGATAAATCTCTTGAATATCCCTATATCCTTGAAAAATCGATCCGTAAATGGGTTCATAATGGTACAGATGTGTGTGAAATATATTATTTTTACCGTAACTAATAATAATCAAACATATAAATAATACATTTTTAATTGTTGAGGTCTAAAAATCAATGTAACAATTTTGTCAAAATACTTATGCCACGCAGTGAAATTTTATTTCCCTTACAAATGTGCAAGCGTACATTTGAATTGATAAAATTTATTACTAATTTTAAGTACTCTAGTAAAGGATTAGCCAGAATATTTTTTCATATTTTTGTAGAAGACTAATACGGTAAAAAACCAAACACATCATTTTTCCAAACTTGTCAAAATAATGTTCTGTGATTACTAGGAACTTTAACTGTCAATTTACAGGTAGTTCGGTCAATAATTGTACCTAAAATCCTCAAAATACCGAAAATCTATAGGTACCGTTATATGGGGGCTATTGCCAAAACATGGACCTATGTTGACGGTTTTTGGTGGAGATGTTTTCCGGTCACTGGGAACCTCAAATATTCAATTGCAGGTAGTTTGGGCAAAAAATGTAGTTAAAATCCACAAAATACCGAAAATCGGGAGGTACTGTTACCGAACTTGACCCGCCTATGGAAAAAAAACATTCGGGTGCGAAAATATAGCGCTCTAGCTAAATTTTTGCGAATGCTAGAGTGACTACAACAGACGGACACGGCTAGATCGTCTTAAAATTTTTTGTCTGATCAAGAATATATATGGTAAATTTCAAATATCCTTTTCAATACCATTGACAAAAAAATTAATTTTTTTTTGCGAGCATATCCGATATTTTTGGTACTTAGGTTAAGAAAAAAAAAAATCGTGGTTTCAAATATGTTCGCGTTCACAAAATTGGATGCTGCACCCAAAAGTTATAGGGGGTTTTGTTCCCTTATAATGAAAGAATTTAAATATTCGAAATACGAGAACTATATTGTCCCGTCGTATGGACATGATATTAAGGACCCTAGTGTAGAGGAATGGGACCGAATCAAAAAGTGCATGTAACATATGGGCAGGAATCTGGAGCGTTCGCTCATACTAATGAATCCGATGCTTCTATATTTTATTCCTATATATCCAGAATTACTCACTCTAGTCTGCAGACCACAAATCCATTGAGTACTTACAGAAAAAATTCGAAAGAAAGTTAAATAGAGGCCTATTTTATGCTAAAATTACCCGAAAGCGGTACCACGGGACCTATGGGGGAAATATCACCGGATTACACCAAAACTCTCTTTGATTTATTGCTTGGAGGCTCAGAAGTGATGAAAATAAGTTAAATAACCAAAATACAGTCAAGTTACGTTAAAGAAAATAAAATTTTCTTACTTTTGGCAAAAGTGTAAACTTTTTTTTGACGCGTAAAATTTTGGGTTATTTTGTTAAATCTTAATTTATTCCTTATGAAACTTTTAGAGCGCCTAATATTTTCTGGATTTTAATTTACCACTAAATACTAAAAAAGTTGCATATATAATTTTTTTATATCATATCACATGTCGGTGTAATAATGCAATTAAAAAATTGTTCAGAGGTGTAAAGTTTCTTTTGACGCTCACTGTATGTATAAATCGTTGACAGAATGTTATATCTATCCGCTGATGTTAAAATATTTCTGAATTTGTTTTTATTTTCGCGGAAAATCAACAAATAATGAAAGAATTTTAGAGTAAATTTAATTTATTCTAACTCAGAGTCCATATAAATCTCAAAATATAAATTTAAAATCTCTACAGCATCTAGACAATGCACATAGGTTTCAATCAGGAAATTTTTGGCCAAAACCCTATTTTTGAAGTTTCGAAATTTAAATTTTTTTGCACAGAATAATAAAAAACACATCAAGTCATCTGAAAATAATTAGTTTTTGTAAATAAAGTTTGTATTCGTTGATTGGCGCAGTACCAAAGTTGACACTTTTTTATGTAAAAATAAAACAGACTTTGTGCTGTAAAATATACAATTTTTGTTGTATTGCGTCGCTGCATAAATATACAGAAGTGAGACCAAAGTTATTATGAATCGGGAAGCTGTTAATGAGTACTTTCATAACATTTACAAAAAGAACGATGAAATTTGTAAAATTAGCGTTATAAAATCAATGTATTTATATATATTAAAAATTATTTTTTGCAAATAATTTTTAAATATTCTTAAACTCTTAAAAAAATGTCCAAGTTTGTCCACCTCCAAATTGATTTCGGAAGATAGCTGGGGGACTGAACTAATAAATTGAGAAATAAATTCTTGCTCAAATTTGCCACAGTTAAAATAAAGTGGATTTTTCTATTTCAAGATGGGAGAATTTTTTGTAAATACCTGTTGTGATTGTACGTAGTATCCAATTGAAATAGAACGGTAATACCCGCATCTATCAACCGATTTTCCTTAAAATTCATATTTAAGGGTTTCAGAGTGTAGAAAACAAGTATGTACAATTTTTTTTGAAAATAGGTCCATTTTTTGTCATAGCCTCCACATAAAAGTACCGTCCGATTTTAGATATTTTTTTGGATTTTAGCGACACTTTATGACCGATTCGGCTGAAATTTGGTATTTTGACCTCTTGGAAGATATGAATCCTATGTACCAAAAATTATTAAAATAGGTCAATGTTTTGGTTTAGACCCCACACAACGGGACCACCCTGTTCAACAAACGTTGGCAGTTTTTGGTCATTTTGGTCTATAAAACGTAAGAATAGCTGTTTGTACACATTTATTATAAATAATAATTAATTTCAATACTAAATGGACGTTGAAATAGTTTTGGCCAGATTTGGATTTGGGACCATTGTGCAATGTCCAGAAAAATGTGAGACCAACATTTTATTGATTGGGTTTTTATACCCTCAGCCTTTAGGCTAAGGAGGGTATATACACTTTGATACGATGAAAATGTGCCTCATCGAAATAATGGTTTTAGACCCCAAGTATGTTTGGACGAAATGTGTTTCAGACAATTTTGAGTCGATTTAGCCATGTCCGTCCGTCTGTCTGTCTGTCTGTCTGTCTGTCCTGCTGGCTGGAGCGCACGATAACTCTCGAACGGATGAACCGATTCGGTTCAAATTTTGGCTTTCCTAATATTTTGCCCAAACTTAGTTTAAGTTCGAAGATGAGCTACATCGGTCCACTCCTTCCGGTACCTCCCCCACAAAAGTTCGAAAATGTTCGGAAAGTTTGTGCGCACGATAACTCTTGAAGGGAGTGACCGATTTGGTCCATACTTTGTATAGCGAAAACTTTCTACCAGAGTAATATGAGGTTCCAATATGGTCTCAATAGGTCCACTCCATCGGGTACCTCCCACACAAAATTTCGGAAAAGTTCAGTTTAGGGCCATCTCTCGAATCGCTTTGATTTTTGTTTTAGCAACTTGTATTCACTGCCCTCTATACGACGGTACAAGTTTTATCGGGGGCAAGTCCATACTTCCTGAGAAAATAGCATGAAAGCTGCAAAAAACCCCTATGACACCGTGGGAGGTGGTTGGAGCGCAAGATAACTCTCGAACGGATCTGCCGATTCGGTCCAAAATATGGCCTTAGTAATATTTTGTCCAAACATAGTTTAAGTTTGAAGATAAGCCATATCGGTCCACTCCTTCAGTTACCTCCCCCACAAAAGTTCAAAAATGTTCGGAAAAATTGTTCGTACGATAACTCTTGAAGGAAGTGGCTGAATTGGTCTATACCTTACACATCCTAATATATCTACCCGATATAGATCAGGTTCAAATATGGACTATATTTGTGCACTCCCTCGGGTACCTCCCACACAAAATTTCGGATAGGTTCACTTTAAGACCTGCTCTCGAGATACTTTGATTTCTGTTGGAGCAACTTGCATTCGCTACCTCAATTAAGACGATAATTTTTTTTTTCAGTGGCAAGTCCGTACTTCTTGAGGAAACAGACCGAAAGGTGTAAAAACCCCTATATGTAGTCGCTGGAGATCACGAAAACTTCTTCTTCCCCTTAGGGTACCTCCCCACAAAAGTTCAACATTCGTGTCGAAATACAGTTTAGGGTCTCTTCGAAGATGCTTTGGAAATGAATGCCGAAGCTGTTCATTGTGGTCCTGCTGTTTACAGCCATATTATGTTTTCCGTCGACAAGTCCATGCTTCCTGGCATACTGGTCCAAAATTTATAAGATGACCCACTGAAATAACTGTTGTGACCAATATATATGAAAAAGATATGACTCTCAAAATCAGATCCACTTCCTTTGTCGTCTATTCATTTAAGTAGCCCCTCCGCAAAACTTTAATCCTAATCCACATTATCGTCGGCTATTTCAAAGGTACAAAATGGCCACAAAATTCTAAAAAGACCCGAAATACATTCGATCTGTCCGTAGATTAATATTTCAATTCACATAGGCTGAGGGTATATCTCTGTCGGCAAAGCCGACTGACTCTTTTTTACTTGTTAAATAGCATATTGCAGCAACAACAAAAGACAAAAGTTTATTGTTGCAACATTATTTCAAAAATATATTTTTTGGTTTAATACGAAAAATTTGAGAAAATTTTTTTGTAGTTAATCTACTATTTCGCTAAATTTCCATACAAAACCTGAAGTATTTTGCTAAAACTTCTTCAAGGAAAATAGTTTATCATCGTGAAAGTATATTTGCTTAGTGTGATAAGCAATAGAATTAAGAAGTACAGAGTAATATTGAAATTACAACCAAAGAAAAAACACAAAAGTTAAAAAGCGTGTAATTCGCGAATTCTTTAAAATCAGTTGAGTTGCATGTGCTTTTCGGATACAGGGAGTCAATGTCTATCAATATGCATGGATTTTCCCATGTTTCATTCAGCGGCCAACGTGTGCCATCAGTTGCATCTTACTATTCAAAAAACCTTCAAGGTGGCAAAAATTACGCGATGTGCATATGATTATAAGGAGCATCCGATTTCAATGGCCGCCTATTAAGAATACGTCAATATAAATTATTTTAGACAGAACTGCGGGTGTGCCACCACATTCTATATTGGGATAAATAGGGATATTACTCCCGAATCTTTGTAATTTGTGACACACCTTTTTGGCAAGTATTATAATCGCGTATAAAGGATTACATTCATGTAAAAATAATCTAAGAAAATCGCGGTTCAATTCGCGGAATTGTCAAAATATATTTTTGCAGATTTTCCTACTTTCAAGGTGTCTATATACGGCGTTTTAGTGGATGGATTCGAACGCGGAAGGGCTTATTAGATTCGGTACGTAAAAAAACTAAAATCACGCGGGGTTCATGGGTACCTGTACGACAGTTGTAAATTTTAAAGCCAAAAAATAGTTTTTTTCAGAAAATTTAAGCACCAAATTTTCGCCTTTGGACTCCTATTACTAGGAAGCTGTACAGAGCACACTCATGAGATATACATCGAACAACGTGGAATCGCGAGTTCTACAATCCTGTTAACTAGTTTCGATTATTATCTAGTTGCACCCTCTAATTATAAGAAAAAATTCAAAAAACACTAAATTAAAACTTCAAAATGTCAACAACGATTTTAGGGGGATGCAGTGTATATATCGAAAATTCATACACTAGAACCATGTTGCCCAAGGGGTAATGTTTAGTTCTCTCATTGAGCACAGGTTTGAGTTTTGCGTGGTTTGGCCAGAAATCAAGAAAGAACACAAAAAAACTTGTTTACTTCAACACATTTTTCCCATTTTTTTATATTACCACCAACGCAGCTTCCACGAAAATTATTTGTTATGGTCCATATTATGAGATCGTGGCTAAAACACTTCAATTAGTATAAATATATTCATATTTTATAAAATATATTAACAGTTCACGACTTATTAAATGGTGAACCGCAACTTCAACGATTGTAAAACCTTTTTGAATATTACCATATACACTTTCATACGGGTCTAAAACCATCATCGAAATGATGGTTTTAGACACCAAGTATGTTTGGAAGAAATGTGTTTCAGACAATTTGGAGTTGATTTAGCAATGTCCGTCCGTCTGTCAGTCTGTCTGGCTGGTGGGCACGATAACTCTCGAACGGATAAACCGATTCGGTTCAAATTTTTGGCTTTTGTAATATTTTGTCCAGTTTTAGTTTAAGTTCGAAGATGAGCTATATCGGTCCACTCCTTCCGGTACCTCCCCCACAAAAGTTCCAAAATGTTCGAAACATTTGTGGGCACGATAACTCTTGAAGGGGGTAACCGATTTGGTTCATACTTTGCACATCGTGAAATTTATACCAGACATAGATGAGGTTCTAATATGGACTCAATCGGTCCACTCCTTCGGGTACCTCCCACACAAAATTTCGAATAAGTTCAGTTTAGGACCTACTCTCGAATCGCTTTGATTTTTGTTGCAGCAGCTTGTATTCACTTCCCCCCATACGACACTTCCGTCCGACGACAAGCTTCATCAGGGGCAAGTCCATACTTCCTGAGAAAATGGCCGGAAAGGTGCAAAAAGCCCCTATGACACCTTGTGTAGTGGTTGGAGCGCAAGATAACTCTCGAACGGATCTGTCGATTCGGTCCAAAATTTGGCCTTCGTAATATTTTATCAAAACATAATTCAAATTCGAAGATGGGCTATGTCGGTCCACTCCTTCAGGTACCTCCCCCACAAAACTTCAAAATGTTCGGAAAAATTTTGCGCACGATAACTCTTGAAGGGAGTGACCGATTTAATCTATACTTTGCACATCCTTATATATCTACCAGATATATATCACGTTCGAATATGGACTATATTTGTCTACTCCTTCTGGTACCTCTCACACACAATTTCGGATAAGTTCACTTTAAGACCTGCTCTCGAATCACTTAGATTTTTGTTGAATCTATTTGCATTCGCTACCTCCATTACGACGGTAAACAATTTTTCAGGGGCAAGTCCATATTTCTTGGGAAAACAGCCCGAAAGGTGTAAAAAACCCCTATGTCACCATATGTATCGGTCCGAGAGCACGATAACTCTCGAACTGTTCAACAGATTTGGTCCAACATTTGGTCTTCGTCATATTATATCCAAACTTAGTTTCATGGGCAATACCGGTCCACAACTTTCGGTACTTCTCCCCAATATTTAAAAAATGTCACTAAAATGCTAGGACGAAATCACTTGAATGGGGCAACCAATTTGGTCCAAACTTTGGATCTCCTAATATTTTATTAAAATTTAGTTTAACTTCTAAAATCGCCCATGTCGGTCCTCCCTAAGGGTACTTGCACTACAAAAGTTCAACATTTGTGTCTTAGTGCAGTTTATTTCTAATCCACATTTTTGTCGGCAAGTCCAAATGTCCAAAAAGGGCCACAGAATTTTGAAGAGACCTTAAATACATTCGATCTGTCCGGAGGTGAAAGTTTCGCTTCATATTGGCTGAGGGTATATATTTGTCGGCAAAGCCGACTGACACTTTTTTACTTGTTTTTTTATATTGTATTTGTTATTTAGCGTTGTGTTATTTGTTTTTAATCTACGTACGACAAAGTATTACGGATCGTCAGGGCGATATTGTTCATGGAAACTTAGGGTAACTTATTTTTAGAATGTAATCCCGTTCTGTACGCAGAACCACTAAATATATTTTTCACAAACGTAGAAATATAGTTGGCTGTACAATTATTAGGGCACTATTATAATATAATATTTAAGCGTAAGTTTCACGATATCTTAAGCAAAATTTTTAAAAATTCTCCTAAAGATATGTGTAAAATCTTCTAAATATATGAAATTTGAAACTGTGGTCCGTTATATTGATTAGAAAAATATTAACATTAGACCACCTAAATGCTTCCCTGAATTAATCTCCGTTTTTTGGAATCTCACCCCACTATGCGCCGTTGGTGCAGTGTTGCCGAATTTGACGGTTTATCGTCATTTTGAATATTTTTTGGCACAAAATTGAAAAATGACGACTTTGTGGTCCAAAATGACGATTTTTCACGTAAGCCAGAATTGCATGAAATAAAAGGTGATAACTACATTTTGACCAAAATTTCAAGAAAGTCTTTAAGGAAAACAATGTTCCAAGTTCGATTTTATGAGCTTTTTTAATGTGTTATTGCAATTTCTAGACGGATTGGCTACATTTAGGCACATATCTGGAATACAGGTATTTTCATAGTTTTTTCCTTGCCTTCGAATTACTTCAGCTGAAAATCTTCGTTTGGGAATGTTGATGGAAGAAAATCTTCCTTGAAAAGTTTTCGAGATAAAATAGGAGTTTTATATACATATCGTTGTAAAAAAAAAGATGAGTCCAGGCTTCTAAACTTCCTACTAATGCGCTTTTTTAAGCGTTTTTTGAATGAAACTTTTTATCGATTTCTAACGGCTAAGCTAAGCTGTCATTCAAAGCTGGTAATGTGTACCTACCCTGCTTTACGCTGCTGTATTACTGCTAACCTATTACTAGATAACAAAGGGAAAACTAGAATCTTGTGAAAGGTGTTTTATAGCGGTATTTAAGTGAGATTGGGTTTAATTTATTGCTGTTGTTTATATATCTTATGTTGTAATATCGTTGACGAACAAATCTCATTAAACGGTAACCAAACCTAGTTTCAGAAGATGTTGACGTTCCAAATTTTGTTGACGATTTTTTTGACGATTTCAGTAGTGCGATTCTCTAACACATTTTTTGAGTTACCGACAAAAATCGGTAAAATTAAAACCGAAAATTTTGAATGAAACGTTCAAATAAAAGTTGACAACACTCTTGCTATCGGTAGAACTTTACGACTGCTTTTTATTCGTCGCTAACTTACCGAAAAACTTCGGTAATTACCGAAATTATAAGCATTTTAATTTTACCAACAATTGTCGGTAACTCAAAAAATGAGTTAGAGAATCGGCAACCCTGCGTTGGTGACTTTCCACGTGGAACATCCATACAGCAAGACAGATTTGGCATTAGATTCGAATATTCTGGGCTAAATTTAATTATACCAACATCGAAGACATAAATGGTCTGTGTTTAATCCGGCCTGAAGTGACCAGATGGTTAGTTGCGAAAGCAGAAAGTTTAGATGGGACACCAAACGTTGAGTGGACTGTATTATTTATCCACAATGAAGCGTAGCTTTGTTGTTGTTTACCTCGAAGAGGATGTGCGGTGTAAATAAACGAAAAGAAATGAAAAACACAAGGTTTTTAGTATGGTGTTTTGTAAATTTATTGGATCTTTGCTCGTAAAGCTTTTTTTGCCTTTTTTTCGTAAAGAGTACTTGTTAGTAAAGCTAATTGGACGGGGTCCGTGAACGTTGTTCGTTTATTCTGCTTTGTGTCGAATAACACACTCTCACTCAAACGCAGCTTAAACTAGACTTTGGCGGGCGAATTGTCAATCTCCCTTGTCAGAATATGTTAATATTACTTTGCGCCGAATGCGCAAAGTTGTATAATTAACGTAAAAGTCAGTCGAATTAGAAAAAAATCACATTTGAACTTTAACAGTCTGCTCTCTTTTATTTTGTTGGCAGACAATTTTTGCAAGAAAATATTTTCAACCTTTGTTTAGTCACCATCTGGACACTGTGTTATCTAAATGCCGCCTCTAAGCAAATTTATGTTGTCTTCGGTATCATTGTTTGCTTGGGTTCTTACAAGTGTCATTTGTAAGAGGATTTGCTGAATTGTCAGGTCAAAAGATATATTAATTCCCATTTATTGAGTATTTCATTAACTAATCGTGTTGTCGATTTTTTGTTTGTTTGTGGAACAAAGTTAAACTAAGATAATGCGATTTAATACAAAGGATCATTACTTCATGGACATGGACATCTATGGGCGTATTAATGAAGGTCAGCTTAGGTTGTTACTTTTATATGGCACAATATTCATAAAGGAATGATTTTTAATGGGGATAAATTAAAATGATTGGAGTTTATATAACATGTTTTTTGTTATTATGAAAGGTCTTCAGGGATTACATTGGAGATTTGTTAAACTGTTTGTGGTTTCTTGGGTCGATTCAGTTGAATTAATGGTTTACAAGCCATCAATATCAACAAATAGCCAAAGGGCCGAGTTAAAAATTAAAATAAAATTAGAAGAAGGTGCACATCCGCAAAACAAGTTCAGAATGACTAAGATAATATATGCTGAACTTGTTCAATTGTCTGATTTTAGTTATTTGAATGGCTTTTAAACTTCGCCTTATTACATACTTGTCCACTGCACACAACATTACCCACACAACGCATAGCGAAGTTCAACTATTTCAATAGAAAGTTAATTGAATGAGCGTGCCTTATTGCATATTGCCGATTGTGGTAAATGTCCTTTCTGCCTCTGCTGGTAATTGACGTCCTTCCATAAGTATGTAAGTCTATGAATAATAATTGATCACTTTCGCAAGACAGATTACACAAGTGGCACCATCCCATCATGATGCATCATCATGGATGTTGCAACAACAACAATACTGTCATCATCATTCAAAGTTCCTATTCGAAACATTGAAATACACTTCGTAAATTAAGATTTCTGACAACGGAAGATGCCTTGGAGAAGAATCGCTTTCATCTTCATTGCTTGCCAGTCAATGCTAGACAAACAAGCAAATCTGCCAATCGTCGTCTCCACACATGACATGGAATCATTGGTTTTAAGCCATTTTATCTTCAATATGCCTTTAGGGAGGGGATCCAATTTGGAGGGGCGCATCAAGAAAATTGATGTTTGTGGTAATTCTTGCATTCGTCGAGGATGCAAATATCCTCGCTGCATCCAAATTTCAATAACCACATCGACAACAACGATTCCTATTACGAAAGATTGAAAATTGTAAGCGATTGAAATTTCCAAAGAAGCCAACGACCATAAATTGTCGATAGGGTCTTTATACGATTGATTACAAATTGTAATTGGTTAGCGAATAAGTATTTTGGGGGTTAAATGTTTAGAAGAATTGAGATTGATGATTACAATTAAATGTAATTGATGTGTGGTAAGTCACGCAGAAAAAAAAGTTTTACATGGTGGTGGGCAAAATGTTATTTTGGCTGACAATAAATTATTTCTGTGGTGCACCTATTGTTTTAAAGGCGATAATGTACATAGGGAATGCCAGGCGCCATTTGAATTTTTATACCCTCAGCCTTTAGGCTAAAGAGAGTATATACATTTTGATACGACCAAAAATGTGCCTCATAGAAATAATGGTTTTAGACCCCAAGTATGTTTGTACGATATCCGTTTCAGAGAATTTTGAGTAGACCTAGCAATGTCCGTCCGTCTGTCTGTCTGGCTGGTGCGCACGATAACTCTGGAACGGATCAATCGATTCGGTTCAAATTTTGGGCATCGAAATATTTTGTCCAGATTTGATTTAAGATCGAAGATGGGCCATATAGGTCCACTCCTTCAGGTACCTCCCCCACAAATGTTCAAAAATTGTCGCAAATAACTCTCGCACGATAACTCTCGAAGGGACCCAGCAAAAATCCTCATTACAAACCTCCTTTCCCACCCATTATTTTAACAAGGGCATGTCGCGTGAAATATCTGGTCTATGGTCGGTCCATTCATTTAAGTACCTCCTCCGCAAGATTTTCGAACTTTAATCCTAATAAACATTTTTGTCGGTTCATACGCCCAAAATTTTGAAACCCCCCAAATACGTAAGTTTTTTTGGGAAAAAGGTTTTTCAATTTACACAGGCTGAGGGTATATCTCGGTCGGCAAACCCGACTGATACTTTTTTTACTTGTTTTTTAAAGTTTAACCGTTTTTAGCCTAAGCGTACTTAGGACAGTTTGACATACGACCCACAGTGGTTCAGAAATCAAAACCCAAAACCCCCATTTTTCGTTGTCACCGATTGTTAATATCTTTATGGGATTCGGTAGTAAACATATTGAAACTAAGGAAAGCAAAAAAAATAGATCACAATATTAGAAGTTGTGGGCGTGGCTTGCTCCTAAAGCCGAACAATTCCCTTTGAAAAATACGTCATTTTTGCGAATTTTTGGAGAATGAAACAGCTATTTCTAAAACAGATATTGTGTTCATGATTTTTTTTGTTAGATAAGTAGGATTGTTGCCGTTAAATTACCGTGTCGTTTACACTAAGTGAGCTATTTTATTTTTTTTCTCAGATACTAAATTTTAGTGAAATTCCAAGTTTAGTGGACTAGAACTTTTAGGGAACAGCTTGGAACAAAGTTCCGTTTTCACAAAATGATGCCCGAGAGTGTCTTCTTTCAGTCCATATATAAACCGTTTCAGACAATTTGGAGTCGATTTAGCCATGTCCGTCCGTCTGTCTGTATGGTTGGGGCTCACGATAACTCTCGAACGGATCAACCGATTCGGTCCAAAATTTGGCTTTCGTAATATAATGTTCAAACTTAGTTTAAGTTCGAAGATAAGCCATATCGGTCCACTCCTTCAGGTATCTCCCCCACAAAAGTTCAAAGTGTTCGCAAAAATTGTACGCACGATAACTCTTGAAGGGGGTGACCGATTTGGTCCATACTTTACACATCCAAATATATCTACCAGATATAGATCAGGTTCGAATATGGACTTTAGTTGTCCACTCCTTCGTGTACCTATCACATAAAATTTAAGACCTGCTTCCGAATCACTTTGATTTTTGTTTAAGAAACTAGCATCCGCTTCTTCACTTCTTGAGAAAACAGCCCGAAAAGTGTAAAAACCCCTATGGCACCATATGTATGTAGTGGCTGGAGAGCACGATAACTCTCGAACTGATAAACCGGTTTGACTTAAATGGTATGCACGAGGTCTCTTGAACGGGTCAACCAATTTGGTCCAAACTTTGGATCTCCTAACATTTTGTCCAAATTTAGTTAAACTTTTAAAATGGCCCATTTCGGTCCTCGCCTTAGGATACCTCCCCCACAAATATTCAACATTTGCATCTTAGTGCAGTTTAGGGTCTGTTCGAAAATCCTTTGGAAATGTATTTCGATGCTGCTCGATATGAGTTGTTTACAGCGATATTATGTTTTCCGTGGACAAGTCCATGCTTACTGGCATACTGATCTAAAAGTTATATAATGACCTACTGAAATGACCAGTGGGCGCGATATCTATCGAAAATATATGACTCCCAAAATAAGATCCACTTCGATAATGACTATGTCGGTCTATTCCTTTAAGTATCTCCTCCGCAACACTTTCAAACTGTAAACCTAATCACATTTTTGTCGGCAAGTTAAAATGTCCAGAAAGGGTTTCAATTCACATGGGCTGAGGGTATATCTCTGTCGGCAAAGCTAGACTGATACTTTTTTACGTGTTTCCATACCGTGTTCAATATAAATTATAGCCTTTTCACACAAATGGACATTTTTTTAATATATCGTCTGCTCCGTCGGAAAAGGTTGTAAGTCCCTCTCAATAAATTTTTCAGGAGGAAGAAAAAACATTCCAGCGCTTCCTGTATTAAAGATTTTATTATGGTGGTCAAGGCAGTATTCTTCGTTTATTTATACCGCTTCAATACCTGTACTTTGTTTGATTAAGTTCCGTCGCGTTTGGGAGATAATTGGATGGCTTTGGACTTACGACCTTTTCCTTGTACAGTTTTGTATTTTTGTAGGGACTTACGACATTTTCCTACAATTTACGGACGTTTTTAAAATAAAATATTTATACTTTACAAAAGAATGTGGAAAGAGTATTATAAGTTTGTTTTGTCCAATATTCGTGTAACATCGCGAAGTATTCGTCGTAGACCCCCGCCCCTTGCCATTTTTTCATATCTTGACGAGATAAAGCGATCTAGTTATGTGTGTCCGTCCATCCATTAACAATTGTAATAAAACTCCAGGCCTCAATTTTGGACCGATCGTCACGAAATTTTGTGGAGAGGTCGGGTTCCGACCTGAAGTGACCGCATTAGATGTTGGTTATGATCGAAAGGTGTGAAATGGACCAAACACACAATTTTTACACGACTTTGTAGCTGTCCTGTAGATCGCAGTAATATTCCGATCGGAGCGAAATTTTAAAAATGATTTGAGTTTAAGACAAAGAATAACTTGCAATTTAACATGGTGATGAGATAATTATTAGCGGGTTTAATGGACCAAAACTTTTGGGTGAAATCTTATATATAAAAGACAATGTGTGTATGTTCCGCATAGATTGAAAAACGGCTGAACCGATTTTTTTGAAAATTTCAGAGAATATAGAAGGAACAACCGGAGTGAAAATAGGCTCTATATTTTTTTGCATTTGGAAGGGGCGGGGCTAGCCCTTTTTTTAAAAAGAAGCTTTTTTGCAAAATGTATGAAAGTATCGGTCAGAAAATTAATTTGTTGAATCTCCGACCCTAAGTACATATTCCATGTAATTTTCAGATTATGCACAGGGATGTCCTTTGGTGGAAGTAGGCTATATATTTTGTTGAATTTCGGAGGAGCGGGTTACACCTGTGCCCTATTTGTTATATAAAACTTACGAACGATTCCGTTTCCCCAATCCTGGCTACATTTTTTAGCAATAAGACCCGACCACCCCCACTTTCTTAAATATGCTACAAATCAATGGAAATACCAGATGTTATGCATAACGAAGCTTTGGTCTTATTGGAAAGCAAGTGTTTAGATTAGAAGGCAACATATCGATAGCTATAGTTTCATCAGGTATATAAGATACATTTTCAGAAGGTGGACACAGACGGCATGCCTCAAGTCATCAGTTATTTGGCGGTATGTTAAACTAGCATATCGACACCAACATTTCTGAAGATTTGTATACCCTTCACCATAATATGGAGGGTATAATTAAATTTTCAGTTTGTAACATATCGATATATTCAGCGGAGATCCTATAAATTATATATATTCTTGATCAGAGTAAAATTCTAAGTCGGTACAGCCATGACCGTCGATCCGTCTTTTGAAATTAAAATACAGCTCGCAATTTTAAATATAGATCTTCGTGATTTGGTATAGAAGTTTCTATTACTTCTAGGATGTTTGGTATTGACGCCTTCATATAGCCCCCATAGAGCGGTACCTCCCGATTTCCGGTATTTTGAAGGTGTGGCCTCAATATTCCTCAGAAATGGCTGAAATTTGGTATTTATTCTACGTTTGGTTTTTTGTTTTGTTTTTGTCTGCAAACCATGTAGAATCTTCAGCATGTAATGTCTTCCTGCGTTTAGGAAGTTTATCATCAGAGCTTTCAGAATCACCGTGAAAACCATAGGGAACTAGACCCATGACACCATCGTATAATTCCATTCCAAATTCATACTGCTCTTTGTTAGCAAGAACCATGATGTCTTCTTAGTTTAATAATATTTCAATCAATTATTATTTTAGAGTCATTTAATAATATAAACATTGCACTTACCCGTCCGTTCGAAGGTATTACTTTATTCAATTCAGAATACAAACTAATCTCGTTATGTGAATAAATGTCCCTAGAGAAACAACAAATTACCAGTTGATAAAGTTAAGTAAGATATACGACAGTAAAAACAGTAAAAATTTTGATTTTTTTTACAAATTTTTCAATATATGAGGTTTTTGAACACATACAGCATCCCAATTTGTATCAATGAAAAGGTCAGAAGTCCACCTTTCATAATCAGTTCGCTTATAGGGGAAAATAGATTTCAAATGTAAATTTTCGTTGCAATATAGAAATTATCACATTTTTGTTCAAAAGTTTGGTCCAAAGGCTCCGCCAAATATCATCCGATTATCATCCAAATGTGTAGGCTAGTTCTTTACATTGTACCCCAACCATGGATGACGTTAAAGATTATATCTGAACTACATTAGCTGTAGCATTCTTTTAAAGTATAAATTTTCCTGTGGATTTACAACCTTTTCGTACTTAAATTTGTACCTTTTCCGACAAGGGCAAAACATATAGAAAAACGCGACATACTACCATTTTCTTTGTATCATACGACGTGTTTTGACGTGTACTATCATCCTGTAACAAAAACGCGATTTCCAAACAAAGTGGACTTTCGACCTTTTCCGACGGAGCAGACGATATGAGTTTTTATAAGAGTTTTATGAAAACCCAAGGAGAATTATTTTTTTTTTAATTTCAGATTTTTTATTTTTTGAAAAAATATTTTTTTTTAAATTTTTTAATTTTTTTTTTAAGTTTTATCTGTCGAACAAAAAAAGTATTATGAAAATATCTCTATCCGTTAAAGAGGTACAGAGTTTTGACCAAGAAAAAACGGTTCTGAAGCACTGGTCGACCATCAATTTGCAAAAAAAGAAAAAAAATGGAATTTCCTTGTGAACATTTTCGTCCGATAATTTTTCACAACTTTCGACGTGGATAATCACGGCAAGCGTGCGTCGACCAAATTAGATCTTTGTATGACGATAAAGGATCATCCTACAGCTCTAGGAAAAAACTGGTTTAGTGAATTCAATCGCACTCGCTAAAAACGAAGGTCGTGTGGGTCGTCCAAAAACGGTCCTTGTGCCACAAAATTAAGTCGTGCGAGAACGAATAAAGCAAGCAAGCAAGACAAATGGTCATTGTCTACTATATGGCTTGAGGAACAAAGGAGGTTAATTCTTAGTGGTACTCTACAATTTGTTTGCCTGAAGTCTCCGCAGAAATTCGAAAAACGAACAATAGAAGACGAATCATTGTGCACCATAACTATTTTTTAATATAATTTGATTGTAATTTGTATACCCTCAGCATTTATGCTAACGTGGGTATATACACTTTCATACGGGCAAAATGTGCATCATGGAAATAACGGTTTTAGACCCCAAGTATGTTTGGAGGAAATGTGTTTCAGACAATTTGGAGTTGATTTAGCCATATCCGCCCGTCTGTCTGTCTGGCTGGCTGGTGCGCACGATAACTCTCGAACGGATCAACCGATTCGGTCCAAAATTTGGCGTTCGTAATATTATGTCCAAACTTAGTTTAAGTTCGAAGATGGGTTATATCGGTCCACTCCTTCCTGTGCCTCCCCCACCAAAGTTCAAAAATGTTCGGAAAATTTGTGAGCATGATAACTCTTGAAGGTAGTATCTGCTTTGGTCCATACTTTGCACATCGTGAAATTTCTACCAGACGCAGATAAGGTTCCAATATTGACTCAATCGGTCCACTACTTCCGGTACCTCCTACACAAAATGTCGGAAAAGTTCAGTTTAGGACCTGCTCTCGGATCGCTTTGATTTTTATTGTAGCAACTTGTATTCACTGCCCCCCATATGAAGGTGCAAGTTTCAGCAAGGGCAAGTCCATACTTCCTGAGAAATTGCCTGAAAGGTGCGGAAACCCCTATGACACCGCGTGTAGTGGTTGGAGCGCAAGATAATTCTCGGAGGGATCTGCCGATTCGGTCCAAAATGTGACCTTCGTAATATTTTGTGCAAACTTAGTTTCAGCCAAGATAAGCCATATCCTTCGGGTACCTCCCACACAAAATTTAGGATAAATTCACTTTAAGACCAGCTCTCGAATCACTTTGATTTTTGTTAAAGCAACTTGCATTCACTGCCTCAATTACGACAGTAAAAGTTTTTTTCAGAGGCAAGTCTATACTTCTTGAGAAAACAGTCCGACAATTGTTAAAAAAACCTCTATGGCACTATATGTAGTGGTTGGAAAGCTCCTATACTGCGTTCGTCTACACTTTGGATATCGTAATATTTCTTCGAATATTAGATGGAATTTGAAGGTTGTGCTTATAGGTCCACTCCTTCCGGTTCCTCTCTATCTATCGGTATCCCCGCAAATCCTATCTATATTTCTGTCGGTTCAAAGCCAAAAAATTTGAAAACTCTTCACATAAGTTTTTTTGACAAAAAAAAAAAAAAAACTATTTCAAGCCACACAGGCTGAGGGTATATCTCTATCGGCAAAGCCGACTGATACTTTTTTACTTGTTTATTATAATAAAAATTTCAAATAAATTAATCTTTATAAATAAAAATCAAATGTCGTTCGTTGGCAATGGCAGCAATTGAGAACGGCTGGACCGATTTCGATAATTCTTTTTTTTGAAATGTTCGTCATAACCCAACTTTATGCAAAGAAAATTTGACCAAGCCCACTTTTACGCCCACTTATTTCAATTTTAATATTTTCTTCAAAGTCTACTGAACTGATTTTCCTGAAATTGTCAGGGAATGTACAGGGATGGCCCCCGATGAAAATAGGCTACATACGAGGGCGGTTCGGAAACTTCTTAGCCTATCAATGAAAGAGAACAGTTAGTTTTTCAAAAATATTTTTATTTTTCAATATAATATCCTGAAACATTAATACACTTAGTCCAACGCTTTTCTAGCAATTCTATCCCTTGATTAAAATAGTTTTCCTAAAGGTCTTCAAAATAGTGGTTTACAACTGTAATTGCATCTTCATTTGAGGTAAAACGCTTGCCAGCAAGGATTTTTTTTAGATTTGGGAACAAGTAAAAGTCACTGCGAGCTAAATCAGGAGAATAAGGTCAAGCAACTCGTACTTTAATTCGTTGATTTTAGCCATTGTTAAAACACTCTTGTGCGCTGGTGCGTTGTCTTGATGAAAAATTATTTTTTTGTGTTGTAGGCCAGGACGTTTTTCTCGAATTTGTACATTTAATTGATCCAAAAGGTTGCAATAGTACTCTGAATTTATTATTTTACCCTTTTGCAGATAGTCAATCAATAAAATACCTTTGAAGTCCAAAAAAACCGTTGCCATAACCTTACAAGCCGATTGAATTGTTTTTGCCTTCTTCGTCCAGCTTCATTCCATTGTTTGGATTGTTCTTTTGTCTCTGGAGTATAGTGGTGGATCCATGTCTCATCAACAGTTATGAAACGAAGCTTAAAATCCATTTTATTTCGCTTAAAACGATCCAAACAAGCTTGAGAAATGTTCATTCTTATGCGTTTTGATCGACTGTTAACAAATACGGCACCCATCTTGCAGAAAGGTTTTTCATCTGTAGTTCTTCATGCAAAATTAAATGGACTCGATCATTTCAGATGCCCATGATATTAGCAATTTCACGCACTTTTATTCGTCGGTCATTTAATACCATATCATGCACTTTGGCTACAATTTATGTTGTTGTTGCTGTTTTTGGACGTCCACTACGTGGTTCATCTTCAATGCTTGTACGACCACGTTTAAATTCAGCAACCCAATTTTTTACTGTTGCATATGAAGGAGCACTTTCACCTAACACATTCACCATATCATTATGAATCTCTTGTCCCGATAAACCTTTTTTATGTAAATATTTAATGACAGCACGCATTTCTAATTTTTCCATTAACAAGAAATTGCTGATGCCTCTTTTTTGAACACCTGTTTCTATATGAAGGAGTTGCCAGATCGAAACAAAATGTAACATTTGTTCATAACAGAGATGGAAGTTTCCAAAACAATTAACTTTTTATACCCTACACCACTATGTGGGGAGGGTATTATAAGTTGGTTTTGGCCAAAAAGTTTGTAACGCATCGAAATAATGGTCGTAGACCCATACTTATATATACCAAAATGAATGTCTCGACGAGCTGAGTCGATCTGGCCATGTGTGTCCGTCCGTCTGTCCGTCCGTCCGTCTGTCCGTCTGTCCATCTAAACCTTGTAATCACGCTACAGGTCGCAATTTTGATCGGATCGTCACGAAATTTTGGATATTGATGGGGGTCCCGGAGGGGAAGAAGCCTATTGATTTTGGTGATGGTCGGACAATATTTAGGGGTCGGAAAGGGCAAAAAACTTAGGTGGGTAAAAAGACAACGTTTTTTTCCAAAGCGAATATCTCAGCTTCTATATGGGATATACCAAAAGCAAAACCTGACGGTGAAAGCAGAAAGTATCACCTTTCTAATGATGTAAAGTAGGTGCTCGTAGGTGATCAAACAACGAAGATATCACAATAGTAGCAAATAAAACCCCAATTTTCATTTTTGCGATTTTAATTATATTGACAAATATCACAGCTTTGGTTGAAAATTTTCCAAAAGCAAGGTCTGGCTATGAAAGTAAAAGATCCCGTCTTTACAATGATGCAAAAGAGAAAGAAGCCTACTGATTTTGATGATAGTCGGATAATATTCAGGGGTCGGAATGGGCAAACACTTGTTTGGAGAAAGGTCAACGTTTTATTTCAAAGCCAATATCTCTGTTTCTTTAAGAGGTATATCAAAAGCAAAACCTGGCAAGGAAAGTAGAAAATATCACCTTTACAACGATGTAAAGTAGGTTGTCGTAGCTGCTCAAACAACAGAGTAATCGCAATAGTCGGTAATGCATTCCATTCTCTGATTTGTTTGTAATCACGCTACAGGTCGCAATTTTGATCGGATCGTCACGAATTTTTTGGGAGTGGATGCGGGTCCCACAGAGGAAGAAGCCTATTTAGTTTGGTGATGGTCGGATAATATTCAGGAGTCGGAATAAGCGAAAAGCTTATGTGGAGGAAAGTCAAAGTTTTTTCTTATTCGAATATCGCCACTTCTGGTTGGAGTATTCCAAAAGGAATACCCGTCAATGGAAGAAGAAAAGATCTCGTTTATATTGATGAAAAGTATGTTGGCGTAAGTGAGCAAACCGAGATATTGCAACATTCAGTAATAAACCCAAGTTTTCCATTTTTTGTATTCACGCTACAAGTTGGAATTTTGATCGGATAGGGCCAACATTTTGGGGGTCCACAGAGGAAGAATCCTATTGATTTTGGTGATAGTCGGATAATATTTAGGGGTCGGAATGGGGAAAAGCTCATTTGGAGACAAATTCAAAGTTTTATTCTTTGTCAATATATCGGCTTCTAGTAGTGGTATTCCAACGGCAAAACCTGTCAATGGAAGAAGAAAATATTACCTTAACATTGGTGTAAAGCAGGTTGGCGAAGGTGGTCAAACAAGGGAGATACCACAATAATCGGTAATTCATCCAATTCTTCCATTTTTGCAATCAAGCTACAGGTCGTAATTTTGATCGGATGGTCACGAAATTTTGGTTGCTTATGGGGGTCCCAGAGAGAAAGAGGCATATTATTTTTGGTGGTAGTCGGATTATATTCCCTAAAAGAAATGTTTACCAGTGAAAAGCTTACGCACAGGGGTAGTGGTGTAGGGTATCACATGGTCGTCCCCATCCCGACTATAGCCTTTGCTCACTTGTTTCTGTTTATACCGCGCTTTTTATGCTAGGCTAAGAAGTTTCCGAACTGCCCTCGTACTTAGTTGAATTTCGGAAGTGGCGGGGCACTTCCCCTTATACCTTATTTCTTTAAAACCGCTACATATCTATATAAATAAAAATCAAATGTCGTTCGTTGGTAATGGAATGTACAGGGATGGCCCCCCGTTAAAAAAAAAACCCGAACTACAAATTCAGTTTCGGAAGGGGCGGACAATTCCCCTATATCCTATTTTTTAAAAATGCCATATTTAAAATAATTACGAACATATCGGTTTGGAAATTAATTTGCGAGACAATTGTGGTTGTGTCTCCGACCTTACCTAATGTTTTAGGCCCCAAAGACTTGACCACACCCATTTTTTAAAATATTTAACATCTAAAAAACTACTGAACCTATTTTTCTGAAATTTGCAGGGAATGTACAGGGATGGCCTCCGGTGGAAATTGGATTCATATTTTCTTGAATTTCGAAGGGGGTGGAGTACTTTGCATATTCAAAAAACGCCATATCTTATGAGTAAAAATCAAATGCGGTCATAACCCAACTTAGATTTTTATGGAAAGAAAATTTTACCGCGCTCACCTTTTTATACCCTCAGCATTTATGCTAACGAGGGTATATATGTACACTTTCATACGGGCAAAATGTGCCTCATCGAAATAATGGTTTTAGTTCCTAAGTATGTTTGGACGAAATGTGTTTTAGACAATTTGGAGTCGATTGAGCAATGTCCGTCCGTCTGTCTGTCTGTCTGGCTGGCTGGAGCGCACGATAACTCTATAACGGATCAACCGATTCGGTTCAAATTTTGGCCTTCATAATATTTTGCCCAAACTTAGTTTAAGTTTGAAGATGGGCTATATGGGTCCACTCCTTCCGGTACCTCCCCCACAAAAGTTCGAAAATGTTCGGAAAATTTGTGCGCACGATAACTCTTGAAGGGAGTAACCGATTTGGTCCATACTTTGCCCATCGTAAAATGTGTACCAGACTTAGATAATGTTTCAATATAGACTCTACCGGCCCAATCATTCGGGTACCTCCCACACAAAATTTCGGAAAAGTTCAGTTTAGGGCCATCTCTCGAATCGCTCTGATTTTTGTTTTAGCAACTTGTATTCACTGCCCTCCATACGACGGTACAAGTTTCATTAGGGGCAAGTCTATACTCCCTGAGAAAATAGCCTGAAAGTTGCAAAAAAAACCCCTATGACACCATGTGTGGTGGTTGGAGCGCAAGATAACTCTAGAACGGATCTGCCGATTCGGTCCAAAATTTGGCCTTAGTAATATTTTGTCCAAACATGGTTTAAGTTTGAAGATAAGCCATATCGGTCCACTCCTTCAGGTAGCTCCCCCACAAAAGTTCAAAAATGGTCGGAAAATTTGTTCATACGGTAACTCTTGAAGGGAGTGGCCGAATTGGTCCATACTTTACGCATCCTAATATATCTACTAGATATAGATCAGGTTCTAATATGGACTATATTTGTCCACTCCATCCGGTACCTCCCACACAAAATTTCGGATAAGTTCACTTTAAGACCTGCTCTCGAATCACTTTGATTTTTGTTGAAGCAACTTGCATTCGCTGCCTCAATTACGATGGTAAAGGTTTTTTCAGGGGCAAGTTCATACATCTTGAGCAAACATCCCGAAGGGTGTAAAAACCCCAATGGCACCATATGTAATGGCTGGAGATCCACTTCCATAATGGTCAATGTAGATCCATTCCTTTTAGTATCTCCTCCGCAAAACTTTTGATCTCTTATCCAAAATTTTTAAAAACCCCTAAATTATAAAAATCAAACTTGTAGATAATTTTTCTGTCAACAATATTTATGGCCTGTTTCACTAAGACGATTCGAATACAAATTCGTCCGACTTACTACGAAACTTCTGTTTTTTGAAAAATATTTGATTCATTGTGTTTTCATCAAATAATTTTTTCAACGATAATAGGAGTTTGGTAGCAATTCGAACGAATTTGAATTCGAAACGTCTTAGAGAAACAGGCTATTACTCTAGTCAGTTTTTGTTTAGATTAACCATTTTAAAAATATATATTCGAAAACCTAAAAAATCCTTAAAATTTGACCTTTTGCACACATGGGATCGATGGGGACTTTTAGAACGTAGCTCCTAATGACAAACCAAAAATCAGCTGTGTGGGAATTTTTGCTATTCCAATGCCTATTTTGACTGGGCTATTGTGTGTACAGTTTGTATGTAAATCTAATGGTGGTGTTTTGTGTCTACTGCTAATTGCGAGAGGAGTAATGTCTTGGTCACCAGGGCTCTACAATCTTCACTAATGGCGACAGAACGGAAAACGTTCTTTACGATTCACATCTGCTGGCAACCATGCCCTGCCAAAATTGAAGGCTTCTAATACTATGTGGATGGCTATCGATATAAAATATATGGGGTTGGTATGGTTACTGTAACGATATATGGTTACAATACATATTTTTTCCATATAATTTTGATTAATTTCTTAATAGTTTTTCATATGTAAACATTTTGATACTTCTAAAGACTGACTTATTTTCATTTAATATGCTGTTTGTTTTACGCTTTAGCTTCAACACTCATTTTTGGATGTTTATATTTTCTTCTATTCTTTTTGTCCGCCTCAAATTAAATATTAGTTTGACGCATCATTTGAACATCACTTTTGATGTCTTGAAAAAGAATATCTTCTGACAGATAGCAGCAGCACTACAGTCACGTTTTTGGAGGTCAAGTAATGGTTGCTGTAAAGTTTAAGTTCATTTTTTCTTTACTTCGTTTTGCACTCTGTTTGCTACTTTTTTACGTTTGTTGACTTTTTCTCGATCTTCTTTATTGAGTCAACATTTAATGTCTTTTCGTTGTAAAGCAAGGCATTTAAAAGTTAAAAACAGCGTGCAAAGACTTTGACACACTGACACTAAAACTAAAAGAACTTTCTTAGAGATGACTGTCTGTTGGCTGGTCTATTCGTCGCATGTTTTTTGCTCGTTGGATGAAGGGATGCTTAACATTTTTCTTTTGTTCAAGAGCGAGCGAGAGAAAACTTGAAAAGTGGTAAAGTTAACGCATATACTAAGAAAATTCGTTGTCCTAGTGTTCTTAAGGGCAATTTGAGGTATTTCTATTTTATGTCGCTAATGAAGACACCATTCAGTTGACATTTACAACCACAATGGAAGTAAAATTAAGACATTCTGGAAATGCATTAAAGTGAAAATTTCTTAACAAATAAAAAGTTTGAACTTGAAAATTGAAAGAAAGGTGACAATTATAAACATATCATGAAAGGACAAACTCAGGTTTTATATAATCAGGGACGTACGCAGGGGGGGGGGGGGGCACTGGGGGCCCGGCCCCCCCCCGAAATGGTTTGGTCGACTACAATTTTTTGAGCTACTTTAACAAATTATTACGATTTTTTCTCTAAAATAATTTTTGTTTTTAAAATTTCAAATGAAAACTGATATTGTTCTGAAGGTTCTGTACTGTAAATGTACTTTGTCATCAAGTTGTCTAAGAAATATTCATTTTTTTTTTTTGTTTGCATACTCTTTTTAGAGAAACTTCCAGTAAAACTGAATTCCTTCTTTATGCCATGCCAGTGTTTTAGAATTCTGTAATGAATATAAAGGTCTTGAGGCTTTAAACTCATTTTGTATTCAAATCATTTACAAATTCAGTATTGTGCGGATTAGAAGTACATAAAATGAAATGTCTATTGGACAATATGTACGACATATAAAGGGTTTTCCGTGGAGTATATCTCGAAAAGCAGTTAGAAAATTGTTTACTGATATAATCAAAATTTTGTATTCCTATTTTATATCAACTTGTTGCTAAACAGTGGGATAAAATAATGGAGAAAAATGTATTGTTGTGCATTATAAAGTGATAAAATCTGCTGCAAATAGCGTGCCCATCTGAATTTTTTTCCTATCAGTAACAAATTTGTAGCTGAAAACAACCGTAAACGAAATTAATGCTCAAATTTCGTTATATGGTATTGTATTAAAATCTGCTGTTTTTTGTATTGTATATTACAGTGCTCTTGAACCAACTTTAAATGAAAGAAGCCTAGATGAGAAAATCAAAAAAAAAAAAAAAATAGGATTTTTAGGTTTTGCTGGAAAACCACAAGCCTTATAAAAATGGAACCAAAGAAAATTTTGTAGCTGTGAAAATTCTCTACAATATTGTTCATATATGATATTTTCGTAGTTTTTACCAATTCTGAGATATAGAAGTTCAAATTTGGACAATTCACTGACTGTATCGTCTCCTTATAAAACAATGTCAGGACTACAATTTCCTAACTTATACTTATATATCTCAAAAATGGTACAACCGAGTAAAACAATACGAATCCCAATCTTGTAAAGAATTTTCACCGCTATACGATTTTCTGTAGTCCCATTTCGACAAGATTTACTGTTTTGAAGCAAATCGTGAAAACTTAACAAAAAAACCTAAAAATGTGACCTGAACTTCTATATCTCAAAAATGGTAAGACCCAGGAACAACCCAAACAAATTTTCAAAGTTACAACATTTTCTTTAGCCCCATTTCGATAGGACTTGTGGTTTTTAAGCAAAATCGCGAAAACCTAAAATAAACCTAAAAATTTGAACTTATTTTAAATTCCCTCAACCGATTTTTTCTTGTTTTTGGATTTTTCTAATCTATGAACATTGCTGTTACAGAATCCACAAAAACTTCCCAGTTGTAAGCTCCATTCATTTAACGTTGGTTCAAGAGCACCGTGATATTGAACCCTCAGTCATTAGGCTAACGATAAAAATGTACCTTATCGAAATAATGTTCTTAGACTAATCATATGTTTTGACGAAACACGCGTCAAGCAATTTGGAGTCGATTTATCCCAGTTCGTTCGTCTGTCTGGCTCGTGCCCATTATAACTCTCGGATAGATCAATTTTGGTCCAAATTTTGGATCTCGCAATATTTTGTCCAAACTTCCTTTGGACACCAGACTTCAAAATGTTTCCCTAAAATCTTGAGCAAAGTCCAATCCGATTTTTTCGAGACCTAGAGTAGGTTCGAATATGGATTATATCGATTCACTCCTTCAGATTTCTTCAACACAAAATTTCAATTATCCGATTTGACCGAAACATCCTAAAATTACGTACATATCAAATTCTGAAACTTCTTTGCTATACAATTTATAGAAAAAAAATGGCTATGTATCCCGTATTCGATCTGCCTATATATAAAAGTCCCAACTCACACAGTCCCAACTTGTTTTCCAGAAAACAAAAGTTATAAATTTTCATAAGTTTGTATCCGCTGTGCCGACAGAAGTGATTGGTCGTTGGAAAGTTTGTAAGGTCATCGAGTCCATACTACTAGATGTTGTCCTACAATTAAGATAGAAATAAGCGGCAACAACAACGATTGATGTATCAGATGGATTTTTTCGTCTTAAACTATTTTTTCAGGATTTAGCTAAAATGTTGCCGAGCTTTTTTCGAGATATTTTTCGACCATGTGTTAGCGCAGTCTTAAACAGTACTGCGAGTTGGATTCGGAGTATATGAGCCCGGATCCTGATATTTTTTTTTTCTTTTTTTAATGTAATTTTCTGAATTATTAGTTGGCTTTCACGGACTCTATCAATTCTTGTAAAATAGCAAAGTTTTGGTGTTTATTAAGTGCATATAAAATAATATTTTCTTACAATAATACAAAACTTTTGTAATGGCACTGAAGTTAGTGTGTGGTAAAGAAGAAACGGCGTTATGTTCGGATCGAACTGTTTATATCCTCGAAACAATGTATATATCTATTCGACACATTCGCGAATGCAATCCCTGCGTTCGAACGTGGATCTATTTTCATCACTTTTTGCATGGAAGTTCTCCCAACAAAATGATTTCCAAAATCCATATTACTGACGATATTTTTAAAAACTATGCTAATAGCCTCGAATGTAGAAAATGTTTCGAAAGCTATTCGCTGCGGGATTTAGAACCCAAAATGCCAAATAAGAGGTAATGTGGTTGAAAATTCTGGGATACACCAAAACGTACATCTATATGGGTAATATTAATTTGAAAGATTTATAAGTTATTGCTTCAGTTCTGTTGGAGAAATTGGTTAAAAACTTTTGTAAGGAGACTATGCCGAACGTGGTCATTTCAATCGTGTATCTAAAATATTGTGATCTCTCTCTTTTGAATGTATATACTTTGTAGCAATATTGAATATACATAAAATCAATTAAAACCCTTTTAAAATAGCTTTACGTAACGATAAACAACATTTTTAATTTTCATGATTTTTGGTCAAGTTGGGCCCCCCCCGAAATGAAATCCTGCGTACGTCCCTGTATATAATTATTTTGTTTTCTAAAATCATGAAAACTTAAAACTATAAATTTTACATCTTCTACTCAAGGATATGTGGAGTAATTTATGAAATGACTTTATGCTAGGATCTCAGTTAAATTTTGTTAAATTATTTGGATAACATTCATTCAAATTCGCTTAGTGAAGCAATAAGGAAATCAGTAAATGCTATTCTCCATTTTCTATGATATTCTTATCAATCACATGACTTTGTCTATTAAATCCAAATTAAAAGTAAAACAACGTCTTCTATAGACTTTTAGTTACTATCATTGGAATTGTGATTACAAAACATCTGTTTTTTTCTCCATCTATTCGATGATTAGTTGACCCGAACATGTTTTTGTGTGAGTAAGATATTGACTTTTGATTACTTATTCATGAAACAGCATCTGTTGTAACCGCAACAAATTGAGTTTTTCCCTTCGATGTAATGCAACATCTTGCCTTAGCTGCCCTTGTCATTCATTAGAATGTCATTAAAAACATAGAAAACCGCATGATTTAGGTTTCTAGGATATTTGAGGTTTAGTTTTTTGCGGCTTTTGAGTAGATTTTCCGGATTAACATCAGACATATGAAATGGATGTAACTGAAAATCTTTAAATTCGGGCAGGACTACCATGTGATTTTTGCAATGTAAATTCATGAGAGTTTTGTACAAATTATTTTTGTGGTAAAGTAAGGATATGTTGATTTCTAAAGAAAAAGTCATGTTTATAGATAGGAATTCAATTGAGATTGTAGTTATGTAAACCCAAATGAATAATTTGAAATAGCTTGTGTTAGAGAGATATTAAAAAAAGCAAATGTATTACATACTTGCAAAGTGTCCGCTATTTCATATGCGGATAGAATATAATACAAGTTAAAAAGTGTCAGTCGGCTTTGCCGACAGATATATACCCTCAGCCAATGTGAAGCGAAACTTTCACCTCCGGACAGATCGAATGTATTTAAGGCCTCTTTTCGGACATTTGAACTTGTGTCAAAAATATAGATTAGGAATTAACTGCACTAAGACAAAAATGTTGAACTTTTGTGGGGCAGGTACCCTTAGGGAGGACCGATATGGGCCATTTAAGAAGTTAAACTAAGTTTTGATAAAATATTAGAAGATCCAAATTTTGGACCAAATCGGCTGATCAGTTCGAGAGTTATCGTGCTCTCCACCACTACGTATGGTGCCATAGGGGGTTTTTACACCTTTCGGCCTGTTTTCTCAATAAGTATGGACTTGCACCTGAAAAAACTTTTACCGTCGTAATGGAGGTAGCGAATGCAAATCGCTTCAACAACAAGTACAAAAGTATCAGTCGGCTTTGCCGACAGAGATATACCCTCAGCCTGTGCAAATTGAAACACTTTTTTCACAAAAAACTTATGTATTTAGGGGGTTTGAAAATTTTGGTCGTATGAACCGACAAAAATGTTGATTAGGATTAAAGTTCAAAAATTTTGCGGAAAAGGTACTTAAAGGAATGGACCGACATAGACCATGGGGGTGCCATAGGGGGTTTTTACACCCTTCAAGAAGTATGGACTTGCCCCTGAAAAAAAGTTTTACCATCGTAATTGAGGCAGCGAATGCAAGTTGCTTCAATAAAAATCAAAGTGATTCAATAGCAGGTCTTAAATTGAACTTATCCAAAATTTTGTGTGGGAGGAAGGGATGGAGTGGACAAATATAGTCCATATTCGAACCTGATCTATATCTGGTAGATATTATGAGAATGTGTAAAGTATGGACCAAATCGGTCATACCCATCAAGAGTTATCGTGCGCACAATTTTTCGAGAGTTATCTTGCGCTCCAACCACTATACACGGTGTCATAGGGTTTTTTGTAACTTTCAGGCTATTTTCTCAGGAAGTATGGACTTGCCCCTAATGAAACTTACAGCGTCGTATAGAGGACAGCGAATACAACTTGCGTAAACAAAAATCAAAGCGATTCGAGACCAGGTCCTAAACTGAACTTTTCCGAAATTTTGTGTGGGAGGTACCCGAAGGAGTGGACCGATTGAGTCCATATTGGAACCTCATCTAAGTTTGGTATGAATTACACGATGTGCAAAGTATGGACCAAATCGGATATTCCCTTCGAGAGTTATCGTGCGCACAAGTTTTGAGAAAATTTTTGAACATTTGTGGGGGAGGTACCTGAGGAAGTGGACCTATATGGCCTATCTTCGAACTTATATCGAATCTGAATAAAATATTTCGATACCCAAAATTTGAACCGAATCGATTGATTCGTTCGAGAGTTATCGTGCGCACCAGCCTGCCAGACAGACAGACGGACGGACATTGCTAGATCTACTCAAAATTGTCTGAAACGGATATCGTACAAACATACTTGGGGTCTAAAACCATTATTTCGATGAGGCACATTTTTGGTCGTATCAAAGTGTAAATACCCTCTTTAGCCTTAAGGCTGAGGGTATAAAAATCAACTTGATTCGAGAGCAGGGCCTAAACTGAACTTATCCGAAAATTTGTGTGGGAGGTACCCGAAGGAGTATGCCGATTGAGTCCATATTGGAACCTCATCTAAGTCTGGTAGAAATTTCACGATGTGCAAAGTATGGACCAAATCGGTTACTCCCTTCAAGAGTTATCATGCCCACAAATTTTCCGAACATTTTCGAACTTTTGTGGGGGAGGTACCGGAAGGAGTGGACCGATATAGCTCATCTTCGAACTTAAACTAAGTTTGGACAAAATATTATATTTTGGACAAAATTTGAACCGAATCGGAAATCGAATCCGTTCGAGAGTTATCGTGCGCACCAGCCAGCCAGACAGACGGACGGACATTGCTAAATCAACTCCAAATTGTCTGAAACACATTTCGTCCAAACATAAAACCGTTATTTCCATAAGGCACATTTTGCCCGTATGGAAAATGTTGCCAGTTATTTCATATTCCATTTCCAAAAAATTTAATTGTTTCTTTTCGCGCTAAATTAACGATTTTGGTACATAGGTTAAAAAAAATCCCCAGTACAAATCCGCTCGCGAGCAAATTTTTAATTGGTTATCGCGGTTTTACTTCTGCTTTTAAGAAAAAAATATTATAAAAACGCTAATTATTTTATTGAGTACAATTGTCACTAAAAAGTTATCACGAAGTGACGTCATTAAGTAGATTGCATAATATTTGTAAAATGTTACTCAGCATTCGCGGAATTAAGAAAAAAATTACAAAATCTTAAATGTAATCCGAATTTTTTGAAAATATGGGTCCATTTACCCTTCAAAAGTTACAAAAAATAACAGTTTTAAATAAAGACTCCAAGGGGAATCAAATGAGATCAAACTTATAATTATCGGGATAGTAGTTAGGATATTATAGCCAAAATAACCACATATTTGTGTAACAAAAAACAAATTTTGGTTTGGTATAATAGTTTTCATATGCATTCTAGAGTTGAAAATATTGGAAAAATTCTATAGGAGTACTTCTTTTATTTTTCATGAAACTCCCAAGAAAATGGGCGGATTTTGCTTTATCTACATTCACATAGAAGATTTCCCATTGAGGAAAGTTATCGACTTGATGAAAAAAATCATTAGACTTCTTAAACGGAAATAGAGTTCAAATAAACGGCTTTAACTTATATGCATTATTAAAATATGTGTAAATCGCGTAATTATCAAAATTGTTTTGTCCGCATGTGATTTTCATGTACAGCAAGACCATATCTTTTAATTTGTATATTTTTTTTTCGAATTATAACTTGGACGCATAGATGTAGCATCGGCTGCATCGCACACTTTTTTCTGGGATAAAATTAATGTAGCTCCCTTATCAGTGAAGTTTTTAAATCTCTGTTTCCACAAAAACGAAGATGTTGCACTAATTTTTTCATTGCAGTGGAAACGGCCCCCAGAATACGCGATAAAATGCGCGATATTTTCGAAAACAATTTTAGGTGATTTTCCTACCTTGGAATTTCTCGTATCTCGCGTTCTAGTAGGTGGAATTTCACGAGTAAAGATTTATTAGATCCGCAACGTAAAAATCTAAAATTTGCAATCAAGTACGAGTAAATCGAATGACAATTGTAAACATTAGGCCCGAAAAATATGATTTTTAGAAAAATGTTCGTACAAAATTTTCGTATTTGGATGCAGATTTCTGTGAAGCTGTGTAGGCTATATTCAGGACACATATATCAAATAACTCAGAATCGCGAGTTTTACAATCCTATATCCGATTTTTTGAAAAACCTGTTTGCGGAACGAAATTAGAAGAAAATTTCAAAAAAAACATTTAAAATCTGGCTTCAAAATGTCAGCATCATTTAATGGTAGACGCAGATCAAATTTTGAGAAGTTACACACTAGTTATATGATCCTTTTTTAGTTGTCTTCTACTTTTACTTTGACGGGGAAATCGTGAAAAGTGTGGTTCAATCACAAATCGAGAGAAAACAAAAAGAGACACGTTGGCTTCAACCCATTTTTATCCATTATTTAACATAAGTACAGCCACAGCTACCACGCAAATTAAATTTAAGGCCAATATTTGTTGCCAAGTCTAAAAACATTTAATTTTATCCGAAAGCATTTAATTTGTATAATATTCAACCACTTTTCGCGAGTTATTAAAGGCTAAACCTTGGCTTCAACTATGTTAAATTTTCAAAAATATTGCCCATATACACTTTCATACGGGCAAAATGTTCCTCATCGAAATAATGGTTTTAGACCCCAAGTATGTTTGGACGAAATCCGTTTCAGTCAATTTGGAGACGATTTAGCCATGTCCGTCCGTCTGCCTGTCTGTCTGGCTGGATCGCACGATAACTCTCGAACGGATCAACCGATTCGGTCCAAAATTTGATTTTCGTAATGTTTTGTTCAGACTTAGTTTAAGTTCGAAGATGGGTTATATCGGTCCACTCCTTTTGGTACCTCTCCCACAAAAGTTCGAAAATGTTCGGGAAATTTGTGCGCACGATAAGTCTTGATGGGAGTGACCGATTTGGTCCAAACCAGATATAGGCCCGGTTCGAATATGGACTATTTTTGTCCGCTCCTTCCGGTACCTCCCACACAAAATTTTGGATAAATTCAATTTAATAACTGCTCTCGAATCACTTTGATTTTTGTTGAAGCAAATGGCATTCGCTGCCTCAATTACGACAGTAAACGTTTTTAAGGGCCAAGTCCATACTTCTTGAGAAAACAGCTCGAAAGTTGTAAAAAAACCCCTATGACACCATACGAGTATGTAGTGGCTGGAGAGCACGAAGCGAATACTGTCCACACTGTGGATATTATAATATTTCTTCGAATATTAGATGAAATTCGAAGGTGTTGCTTGTAGGTCCACTCCTTCCCGTACCTCCCCCACAAAAGTTCGAAAATATTCGCTAAAATGGTACGCGTGATTTCTCATAGACGTAGCAACCGATTTGGTCCAAATTTGGATCTCTAATAATTGTCGAAACTTAGTTTATGATAAAATTTGGGCCCTACCTGTCCAATCTTTGTGGTACCACCCACACAAATGTTCAACATTTTGTGTGGTTAAGGGTCTGTTCGAGGATCCATGGGCCTTTTTACCGAAGGTTTTATTAGTGGTCCTGTTTACAGCGATGTTATGTTTTTCGTAGGTAGGTGTGATAAAAAAGCCCTATATAATAACGAACCCCGCAAATTTTTGAGCTTTAAACCTATCCATACTTTTATCGGTTCATACACCCAACATTTTTAAACCCCCCTAAATAAATATTTTTTTTTTTTTTTGGGAAAAAAAGTATTTCAATCCACACAGGCTGAGGGTATATCTCTGTCGGCAAAGCCGACTGATATTTTTTTACTTGTTACAAGAATGTTTTACCTTGGGACAGAAAGTCCTTAACTAAAATCAAAAAATGTGACTCGCTGTTGATGTGTAAGGGTGAGCTACGGCTGATTTTTGTGAAAGTCGAATTAAAGTGGTACGAACAATACATAAATAAAAACATGTAAGAACGGCGTTAAATTCGGCCGGACTTGTTATACCCTCCACCACGAGTTGTATTGAAGTAAAACGGAACAATTAGTTTCCCTTCGTTTATGAAGAAGACAATACCGAATTTAAAAAATTTCGCTTAAGCAATGTGGCTAACCTTCGAAATACCGAAATTCGGGAGGTACCGATATGAAGGCGTGAACCTATTCCTAAAAATTGCAGGTGGAAAGTTTTGTACACCTTACGAAGACTAAATACCAAATTTCAGCAGTTTAGGTGCAATATTGACGCCACAAACTTCAAAACACCGAAAATTGGGATGTACCGTTCTATGGTGGCTATATGAAGGCGAGGACCTATACCAACAAATTTAGAGGGGAAAGTAGAACACCCCCAACGAAGACTATGGGAGCGATATGAAGGCGTGGACCTGTACTGACAAATTTCCGGAGCCATTTCGAAGCAATATTGAGGCCATAACCTTCAAAATACCAAAAATCGCAAGGTACCGTCCCATGGGGGCTACATGAAGGCGTGGACCTATGCCGACAAATTTCATATGGGATATTTAATACTCCAAATGAAGACTAAATACCAACTTTCAGCCATTTCGGTGGAATATTGAGACCACAATCTTCAAAATACTTGAAATCGGAAGGTACCGTGCTATGGGGATGGACATATACCGACAAAATTCTGGGGGAAAGTTTTATACCCCCAAAGAAGACTAAGTACCAAATTTCAGCCATTTCGGTTTGATAATTAAGCCAAAACCTTCAAACTACCGAAAAACGGGTGGTACTGTTCTATGGGGGCTATATCAAAACGTTGACCGATATAGCCCATTTGCAATACCAAACATCTTAGGAGTAATAGAAACTTCTGTACCAAATGTAAGCTCTATCTTAAAAATTGCGAGCTGTATCTTGATTTCAACAGACGGACGGACAGACGGACGGACAGACGGACATGGTTATATCGACTTAGAATTTCTCCCTGATCAAGAATATATACTTTATAGGGTCTCCGATGAATATTTCGATGTGTTACAAACGGGATGAAAAATTTAATTATACCCTTCATATTATGGTGGAGGGTATAAAAATATTGATTATAAATGGTATTACTGCAACAAAATTTTCAGTGTTCACCATTTCCATATTAAATATTGTTTATTTTTATACTCTCAGCATTTATGCTAACGAGCATTTGTGCCTCATCGAAATAATGGTTTTAGACCCCAAGTATGTTTGGACGAAATGTGTTTCAGACAATTTAGAGTTGATTTAGCAATGTCCGTCCGTCTGTCTGGCTGGCTGGAGCGCATGATAACTCTCGAACGGTTCAACCGATTTGGTCCGAAATTACGTAGTTTTGTTCGGCAAGTTCAAACGTCCAAAGGGGTCCACAAAATTCTGAAAAGGCACTAAATAAATTCGATCTGTCTTAGATGATTGTTTCAATTCACATTGGCTGAGGGTATATCTCTGTTGGCAAAGCCGACTGACACTTTTTTACTTGTTTTTTTTTTTTATATCCTTTCCGCATACGAAGTAGCGAATACTTTGCCAGTATTCTATTATTCTATATTTTATATTCTAATGTTTATATTTCATATTTTATATTATATATTTTATGTTTTATATTTATATCTGGGTCACTGTACTTCGTTCAATAAATGCTTCGATAAATTAAATTTCCCAAACCATATGATGCAAACTATATCTCAATTTTTTTCTTATTTTAGTAATAACTCAATTCTTTAGACTTTAGTTTCGAGTCTACAAATCCTTGACTTACTTTCTCATTTTCTTGTTAACATTTTGTCTTAAACATTTTCTCTTCTGACAGTCAACAAAATTATACAAATCCATTTTTGTGTGGCGGTGGTCATTAATAAAACAACATCAACAGCCAGCAGAGACTAATATTTATGGGTTGACAAATTGCTACCAAATAACCATGACGAATGATTACAAATGGATGGAACAAACATTGCAAATGATATTTGAGAGAGTCCATGGTTTACCCTTCGACCATGTGATGATTTTGTGTTGATGACGTCCAAAGTACATATTTCAAGGTCTGCGTTGAGAAATTTGATAAGTGGTTAAAATTAATCTTGGCCATTGACTACTGGATTAAAGTCTAAACGCACAATTTGGAATTTAATCTTAGCAGCAAACTATTGAGATGACAGCAGTTGTTTAAATTGGGATTGGTAAGTAAAAAAATATGTTTCAGTTGATAGTGCAAATTGTTAAATTTTATTTAAAGAAACCCATATTTTAATTATTCAAAAACTCACCGTTTTGGGAGTCCCCTATTCCCTTTATTTAAAAAAATATTCTATTATATGGCTGAGAATTGTCCTTCCTTATAACTCCATATTCCACTTTAACAAAAGAAAGTCTCAAGACGCCAAGGAATAAAACGATTTTCACACTTAAGGTGTAATTTGCAAGTAAAAGAAAGCAACAGCAAAACAAAAATTGAAAAAAAACGACAAACAAAAATGTGGAATGAAAAAATAAAACACATTGTTTGGTCTTAAGACGACGTTACAGCACAACATCAAGAAGCAATTCGTTTTCTTATGTTGTGGAATTGAAATCACAACATGAAAACCAATTAAATGTAATGTACAAAGCCGACGAAGACGAAGAAGAAAAAAAAAATAAAGGACCCATTCTGTTGTTGGATTTGGCTCCCGTTGATGATGATGTTATTGTCGTTGTTTGTGTGACTACATACCCCTCGCCATACCCTTTTAAATTGCCAAGACTCTTAAGCCGACTATGTCTGGGTGGCCAATTGTTTGGTAAGGGAGTGTAAGTCAGTCATTGCAAGACATGTTGCTCGGCCTCCATTTACATTAATTTACTTGGACTTACTTACTTGCAGAGGTACAGGTGGCCAACAATCACTGGCCAAGTACTAAGACCAAATAAATGTGTTCGCGAAATGTGGGTTTCTTTTTGAATTAAAAAGCTACCTACCAGTGGCCGTTGAAGTAGCCTTATTGTTGCTTGGCCACAACAGCGGCATGGACTGGCTTATTGTTATTTTTTAATTTTCTCCTGGCAAATTATACAATACGTTTTTATTCATTTTATTAGTCTGCAACAGCGTTTTCATTTGCCAGTGCATGGCTTTAGGTATGCATGAATAGAGTTGTTCAAACTGTGGCTAGTGAGAAAATTTAAAGTGGTCTTTATTTAAATGTTTTATAGTAAGAACAAAATATTAAAGATTTAATAAACACAATGTAAAAATACAGCCTTTGAGTTCGAGCAATTTTGTTAAAGTCGGTGCCGGAGCAAAACTACATATTAAAATAGGTAAAATTAAGTGATGTAGAGGATGAAGATACCAAGGAACGATCCTGACCGGCTATAACATGGCAAAGCCCAGGATTTATCTTGGTCCCTCTCTCATCTCAAGTGGACATTGACCTCCCAGTGGTGTCACCTAGGGAGTTGCCTTTAACACCCGTTAAAGGTAGTGAGCTAACATGTGCCGAGCGTTCACCCATAAGAACGTTAAAAACGTAGGTTTGGGCTTCGGTTCGCCTAGAAAAAACAGCCTACTATGAAACAAGTGAACCAAGGCTTTAGTCGGGTCGAGGTCGACTATGTGATACCCTATAGCACTACCCCTGTGCATAAGCTTTTGACTGGTAAAATTCAAAATATTAAAATTGGGACAGCTTAGCGCTTCTGCTCTGAATGTCTTCATTAATACAGTTAAATTTTGTTGAAATGCATTGAAGTGCATCGTCAGTATACCTCAAATAAAAATGGAAAAGTGGGATGTACGCCAACCATCAATAGGCTTCTTTCTCTGTGAGACCCCCAAAAACCCCCAAAATTTCGTGAGGATCCGATCAAAATTCCGACCACCTATGACAACCTACTTAGCATCGTTGTAAAGGTGATATTTTCTACTTTCCTTGACAGGTTTTGCTTTTGATATACCTCTTACAGAAGAGGGATATTCGGTTTGAAATAAAACGTTGGCCTTTTCTACAAATAAGTTTTTTTCACATTCGGACGCCTGAATAATATCCGACCATTACCAAAATCAATAGGCTTCTTCCTCTGTAGGACCCCCATTAACCACCAAAATTTCGTGACGATCCAATCAAAATTGCGACGTGCAGCGCCATTATTATTAAAATCGCAAAAATTAAAAGTTGGGTTCTTTAGCAGCTATCTTCGCGATATCTTCGTTGTTGGACCACCTACGACACATCGTTGCAAAGGTGATATTTTCTACTTTTATTAGCAGGTTTTGCTTTTGACATACCCCATATAGAAGCGGAGATATTCGCCTTGAAATAAAATGTTGAATTTTTCTCCAAATAAGTTTTTTGCCCATTCCGACCCCTGAATATTTTCCGACCATCACCAAAATCAATAGGTTTCTTCCCCGCCGGTACCTTCATCAACACTAGGCCGGGGCGATTTGAAAACCTCAATGGGCCCTTCGCGTTTCTGATTCCTGGGATTTATCGATATTGGCCGACAAATGTGCACTTTGTCAAGGCCAAAGCTGCCTGAAGAATCATTCCAATAATTTCGCGATGTACTAGAGAGTTCTTAATTATTGTGTTGGCTACAATTTTGGTCTTTGTGTTGGGTCGCAAATCTCAATGGTTTGGCTGTTATATGAAAAAATATCCAAAAAACGCCAATAAAAAACTTAAAGTCAAAATCGGGAGGCTCGATTTTCGCGGTAGACATATTGTCCAGTAGACTTTTTTGCTCAGTTCAATCCCAGGAATCAGAAACGCGAAGGGCCATTAAGGTCTTTTTCCTATCACACAAACCGCGTCGGCCTAATCAACACCCAAAACTTGGTGACGATCGGATTAAAATTGCCACCTGTAGCGTGATTACAAGCTGTAGATGGACAGACGGACAGACACACATAGCCAGATCGACTCAGCTCGTCGAGACATTCATTTTGGTATATATATGGATTTGGATGTGTTACAAACCTTACAAAACGAAAGAAATGAAAAACAAACCCCTCTAAAGTTGACGAACCCCGAAAACCTTTTAAGGACCATGATCTGCACCTGGAATGTTCGCACTCCTTATAGAGAAGGTGCAGTTTACGCATTGGCAGAAGTACTTGAAAAGTACAAGGCCGACATTACTGCCATACCGGAAATACGATGGATTGGGAAAGGTGTCACAACAATACCTAAAGGTGACGCATTCTATATAGCTGCCATGACACATAGCATGAGGTTGGTGGCGGATTTGTAGTTGGTCGGAGGTTAAAACATCTAGTCTCCAGCTTCACCCCAGTGAATGAAAGACGTGTTTCAAAAAGCAAAATTCTTCAACATCAGCTTTATTTGCGCTCACGCTCCCACTGAAGACAAGGACGAACAGAACAAAGATATATTTTACGAACGCTTAAAAGAAACTTATGACCGTTTCCTTGCCCATGACATTAAAATTATACTAGGCGATTTTAATGCCAAACTAGGAAAGGAGAATATCTTCGGCCCTGCAGTAGGGAAATTCAGTCTCCATAGTGAAACATCTGACAATGGAATGAGACTGATAGACTTCGCAGCGGCAAAAAACATGGTAGTTAGCAGCACCATTTCTATATTCATAAGGGCACCTGGCTGTATCCAGATCAAAAAACAAGAAATCAAATTGATTATGTTGTGAAAGATGGAAGACATTCATCGAGCGTGTTGGATGTACGATCGTTCCGAGGAGCAAACATAGATTCGGACCACTACCTTGTTGCAGCAAAGGTATGTACCCGTCTAAACGTTGCAAATAAAGCACGAACAGGCACAACACGGAAGTTGGACATTGGTAAGCTGCAAACACAACAGATAACCACAGCATATTCTTCTCAACTAGCCCAATTGCTTAATGAAAGCATTCCTTGTCCCGATAACATATCAGCACAATGGCAAGCTATTGGCCAGTCCATGCAAACCGCCGCAAAATCCATACTTGAATACCAGATACCTCCTCCAAGGAATCCATTGTATGACCAGGAGTGTCGTGGTGGTACCAAGAAGAAGATGCGGCATATAGGGCTACTCATCAATCAGTAGCAACGCGTAAAGCACGAGAGAGGTTTTGGGCGAAAAGGAGAGAGGGAAAAGAGAGAAATCGAGATGTACAGGAGCCAGAAGTCAGGAAATTCTACGAAAGAGTGAAGCATCAAACAGATGGCTTTGGTACAGGCACAGTAGAGGCCAGCAAGGTAATTTGGTAACTGATACATATAGTGTGCTCAGGATATGGAAAGAGTATTTTCCCAAACTGTTGGTATCCAATACTAATACGAGATACCACAGATCCAATCCCAGAAGATGGTATTGAATGTATACCGCCCGGCAAAGATGAGGTAAATACAGCAATAAACCGGCTGAAAAATAATAAGGCAGCAGGAGCCGATGGCCTACCAGCCGAGCTGTTCAAAACCGGAGGGGACACGCTGATAAGGTGTATGCATCAGCTAGTTAGCACCATCTGGCAGGAAGAACGTGTATCCGACGATTGGAACGTGAGCATCCTATGTCCAGTCCAGTCTGCTCCCTATTGCATGTAGGATAGCATCTGGCATATTGTGTGAGAGCCTAAAGCCTATGGTCAATGAAATAATTAGACTGTATCAGTGCGGCTTTAGACCGAACAAATCCACCATTGACCAGACAAATCCTGTAAAAAGCATAAGAAATGCAGATCGACACCTTCCATCTTTTTGTCGATTATAAAGCAGCCTTCGACAGTCCTATACTTTTAAAGGTGTTCCATGCCATGTCTGATTTTGGCATTCCTGCAAAGCTCATTCGGCTTTGTAAGATGACATTAACTGATACACGG
This sequence comes from Musca autumnalis, assembly GCF_047663935.1. NCBI lineage: Eukaryota > Metazoa > Arthropoda > Insecta > Diptera > Muscidae > Musca > Musca autumnalis. The sequence goes on from NW_027411644.1 coordinate 255,024,632, forward strand.
TCTTCAGTTAAAATAGGAAAGAACTTCTCCGAAGAGTTTAGTACCAAAAGAGGTTTCAGACAAGGCCTGTCGTGTGATCTCTTAAAAATCTTGTTGGAAAAGGTCATACGAGATGGGAAGGTCAAAAAATGTGGAACAATATATACAAACACCCATAGTTACTTGCTTATGTCATTGGCATTAATCAAATCATTATGGGTCGATCGCTAAAGTCGGACGATAAAACCAAGTTAATGGTATCGACGCGTAGTACCTCCACAGATCTCACACCAACTGTGAATGTTGGTACCTAAAATTTTGAGGTAGTAAAGGACTTTCTTAAAACACAACAAACAACATCAGTTGTGAAATACGAAGAAGAATAGCGTTGGCCAACAGATGCTTCTTTGGGCTAAGTAAGTATTTTAAGAAAATAGATTCACACCTCGTTAAGCAAAAGTAACACTTTACAAAACACTGATACTGCCCGTGCTAATGTATGGTTCCGAATCATGGACACTTGCGCAAGCAGATAAGACAGTGCTTGGTGTGAGAGAAATATTCTTCGAGAGATATACGGGCCAATCTGAGTTGTTGTATAAACTATACAACGACATCAGTATATTTGAACGAATCTAGATACAATGATTGCGATGGCTAGGCCATGTCATAAGAATGAGTGATGATGATGAACCCGGTAAAATGCGTATAAATACGGGCCGCATGGAGGTTGACGCAGATCTGGAATACCAAAGCTATGTTGGAGCGAACAAGTGAAACGAGAAAGCTACATATCCCAGATTGGGAAAATACAGCAGCAAACAGAGAGGATTGGAGATATTTTCTTAGTTCGGCTTCTGGAACAAATGTTCTGTAAAAAGCCAGCTAAGTAAATAATTTAAGTGTAGCTAAAGTCTCGACGGAGCGGATAATGTGATTCCTTACCACTATCGCTTGGAATGAGCGTTACGCAGAATAATGTTTCGCGTAGGACTGTGAAGAGGAGCCCTTTTTCGTTTGACACGGACTAGAGCCCAACTTTGTTTTTAGACTCCGAGACAATTCCGAACGTAATTATAAATACATATCCCCTAAATTGTTGGATTTTGGTTTGGAAACATTAGTTTGCATAGATGTAAAGTGCTTTGATTCTAGGAAATACGGAGCCTGGGAACAAGTAGCAAATCCAACATATTGTGGGTGTTGCCGTACACAAAAACTTTTCAACGATTTAAAGGAAGAAGTAAAACATTATGTGAAATTCGGCTTTCCCAACAGAGTTATACTCTCAGGTTGCGACATAAAGAAATGAAGATCTATTGATTTTAAAGCAGTGGTTTTCTGCTAACTCCGTGATACTTACCATATCTTAACCATAGGTTCACTAGTTACAGCGTCCAATTGGGGCAGACCTTCGCCTAGAAATTGGCACTTTCATTTATGGCATTTTCTCCGGAAGTTGAATACATACACTTTTTTGTGCAAATTTTGAGCTTTCATAAGGAAGGTAATTCGATTTTGAAAACGTTTGTACAATATTCTAAAATCTAACGATTGCTACTATTTTTTTCCTTTCTAAAACAATTTTTCAATTCTTTACATATTGTATTAATAGGCCAATAAACCGATATGGCTCACCTTCAAACTTAAACCAAGTTTGGACAAAATATTACGAAGGCCAAACTTTGGGCCGAATAGGCTGATCCGTTCGAAAGTTACCGTGCGCTTCCGCTTCCCACTACTGTCGTAGGGGTTTTTACAGCTTTCGGGTCATTTTCTCAGGAACTATAGTCTTCCCGCTGAAAAATTGTGCCCTCGTAATGGGGGCAACGAATACAAACTGATACAACAGAAATTATAGGGTTTCGAGAGCAGCTCATAAACTGCACTTTTCGGAAATTTTGTGTGGGAGGTACCTGAAGGAGTTGACATATATAGTCCATATTCGAATCTAATCTATGTCTCGTAGAAATACTGCGATGTGCACAGTATGGGCCAACTCGGTTACTACCTTCGAGAGTTACCGTGTACACCATTTTAGCGAAAAGTTTAGAAATATTGTGAGGGAGGTACCAGAAAGAATCCAAATCTTGAACCTAATCGGCAGATCCGTTCGAGAGTTATCTTGCGCTCCAACCACTACACGCGGTGTCATAGAGGTTTTTTTTGCAACTTTCAGGCTATTTTCTCAGGAATCGGCAGATCCGTTCGAGAGTTATCTTGCGCTCCAACCACTACACGCGGTGTCATAGAGGTTTTTTTGCAACTTTCAGGCTATTTTCTCAGGAAGTATAGACTTGCCCCTGATAAAACATGTACCGTTGTATAGAGGACAGCGAATACACGTTGTTACAAAAAAAAATCAAAGCGATTCGAGTGCAGGCACTAAACTGAACTTTTCTGAAATTTTGTGTGGGAGGTACCCGAAGGAGTGGGCCGATTGAGTCCATATTGGAACACCATCTAAGTCTGGTAGAAATTTCACCATGTGCAAAGTGGTACCGGAAGGAGTGAACCTATATAACCCATCTTCGAACTTAAACTAAGTTCGGACAAAATATAACGAGAGTCAAATTTTGGACCGAATCGGTTGATCAGTTCGAGAGTTATCGTTCGCTCCAGCCAGCCAGACAAACAGACAGACGGACCGACATGGCTAAATCAACTCCAAATTGTCTGAAACGGATTTCGTCCAAACATACTTGGGGTCTAAAAGCTTATTTCGATGAGGCACATTTTGCACGTATATATATACCCTCCTTAACATAAATTCGGAGGGCATAGAAATTAGTCGGTATCGGTCATCGTCTTCATATAGACTCCATAGAACGCACATTGGGGCAAGATTCCAAAAAACGGAGATTAATTCAGGGAAGCATTTGGGTGATAAAATCTTTATATTTTTCGAATGTTTACACCTCAATCAATATAAAGGAACACAGTTTTGGTGAAAATTATGGGATTGGAGATGCATATTCGAAGCCCTCATAAATGGCTACCATAAAAACTATGAAGTGTTTTTACGGTTTTGTCTACATTTCTTATTTGATTAATCTAAAATCTTCCAATATGATTAATTATTAGTTAAGGTAATATTTGGCAAAAAAGTATAAAGTTAGGCCAATATTTTCGTGTATCTCCCATAAAAGGATATCTCTCGATTTTATGTTTTTCGGGGGTCTTGATCACATTTTTTAGTATATTTATCTGTAAGTTAGAATTTATAGTTCTGAATGCCTAAGAATTCATCGTGCGAAAATTTGTCAATATAGGTCAAAGTGTTGGTATAGCCCCCATATAGAGGTACAGTTAAATTTGGAGGATTTCGAACATTTTAGGCATATATTGCAACTAAACTGGCTCAAATTGTGGATTGTGCATTTTGAAGATATTGAAAATATTTTTATCAAACGTTATCGCCATATATTCTCGTTTTGGAATAACCCCCATATAAAATGTTCTGCTACTTTTTAACTCTAAATACGTTTCAAAAATGGGGGAAAAATTGATAAATTTGAAATTAATTTTTAATATGTTTCTAAACTTCTTTTGTCATAAATATATTTTTCTAAGATGCTGATATCTATCTGAAGATGACGATTTCGTTCTAAAATATATGCACCAAAAAACTTAATTGTTTATGGTGCTCTTCAAATTATTAAAAATTCTTTAACTTTTTTTTTTTGTTTTGTTTATTGTTGAAGATTCAATCTCATTTTCGATTGTTTGAGTGGAGTATTCCCCCATTGGCTCAACTTCATTTATTACCCTCTATTACAGAGAGTAATGTTTTTCAAAACGAACGGACAGTGTTGCAAAATTTTACTGATCGCTACCAATATCATGATTTCATCCCGGCGAAGGGAATTATCAATTGGCTTCTCAGTTTTTGAAATTATGCCTTTTTAGCGAAAAACCGAACTCTTTAAGTGTCTAGTATTCTCATATGAATGAGAATCACACTCACTTTTCGGCTTTTGCAAAGAAACACCAAAATCAAAATATTTTGCAACACGTATCAACTAAGAATTCTTCGAATTCTGTGAGTTGAAAAGAACACCAACACAGTTGCCTGTGAGGTTGTTATTGGAATTTTGTTTTAAAAAACATTACTCTCTGTAATAGAGGGTAATAAATGAAGTTGAGCCAATGGGGGAATACTCCACTCAAACAATCGAAAACGAGATTGAATCTTCAACAATAAACAAAACAAACAAAAACAAGTGAGCCAAGGCTATAGTCGGGTCGGGGCCGACTATGTGATACCCTACACCACTACCCCTGTTCATAAGCTTTTGACTAATAAAATTCAAAATATTAAAATTGGGATGGCTTAGCGCCTTTGCTCTGAATGTCTTCATTAACACAGGTCAATTTTTTTGAAACGCATTTAAGTGTATCGACAGTACAACCCAAATAAAAAATGGAAAAGTGGGATGTATGCCAACCATCAATAGGCTTCTTTCTCCGTTAGACCCCCATCAACCCCCAAAATTTCGTGAGGATCCGATCAAAATTTCGTAGTGTGATTGCACAAAAATGGAAAAAGGGATGCATTACCGACTATTGCGATATCTCTGTTGTTTGACCACCTATTACAACATACTTCACATCGTTGTAAAGGTGATATTTTCTACTTTCCTTGCCAGGTTTTGCTTTCGATATACGTCCTACATAAGAGAGATATTAACTTTGAAATAAAACGATGGTCTTTTTTCCAAATATTTTTTTTTCACATTCCGACCCCTGAATAATATCCGACCATTATCAAAAATCAAAAGTTTTTTCCTCTGTGGGACCCCCAATAACACCCAAAATTTCGTGACGATCCAATTAAAATTGCGACCTGTACCGTGATTTCCAAAGAAGTGGAAAAATGGGATGTATTGCCGACTATTGCGATATCTCCGTTATTTGGATACCTACGCCAACCTTCTTTTCATCATCGTAATGATTTTTTACTTTCATTGTCAGACTTTGCTTTTGGAAGGTCCCGAACCAAAGCTGTGATATTCGTCATTATTATTAAAATCGCAAAAATGAAAAGTTGTGTTCTATTAGCGGCTATTGCGATATCTTCGGTGTTTGACCACCCACGACAACCTACGTAACATCGTTGCAAAGGTGATATTTTCTTCTTTCATTAGCAGGTTTTGCTTTTGATATACCCCTTTTAGAAGCGGAGATATTCGCTTTGAAATAAAACGTTGACTTTTTCTCCAAATACGTTTTTTGCCCATTCCGACCCCTGAATATTATCCGACCATCACCAAAATCAATAGGCTTCTTTCTCTGTAGGATCCCCATTAGCCCCCAAAATTTCGTGACGATCCGATCAAAATTACGACCTGTAGCGTGATTACAAAAATATGAAAAAGTGGGATGTATTGCCGATTATTGTGATATCTCCGTTATGTGGCCACCTACGCTAACCTACTTTGCATCACTGTAAAGATGGGATTTTCTACTTTCATAGTCAGACTTTGTTTTTAGAAGATCCCCAACCGAAGCTGCGATATTCGTCATAATTATTAAAATCGCAAGAATAAAAAGTTGGGTTCTATTAGCGGCTATTGCGATATATTCGTTGTTTGATCACCTACGAGAACCTACTTTACATCATTAGAAAAACGATATTTTATACTTTAATGACCAGGTTCTGCTTTTGGTGTACATCATATTGAAGCTGAGATATTCCCTTAGGCAAAAAACGTTGTCTTTTTCTCCAAATAAGATTTTTGCCCATTACGACCCCTAAATATTATCCGACCATCACCAAAATCAATAGGCTTCTTGATATGTGTGACCCCCATTAACCCTCAAAATTTCGTGACGATCCGATCAAAATTGCGACCTGTAGCGTGATTTCCAAAAAAGTGGAAAAATGCGATGTATTACCGACTATTGCGATATCTCCGTTATTTGGTCACCTACGCCGACCTAGTTTACATCATTGTAAAGATGGGATCTTCTACTTTCATAGCCAGGCTTTGCTTTTGGAAAGTCCCCAACCAAAGCTGTGATATTCGTCATTATAATTAAAATCGCAAAAATGAAAAGTTAGGTTTTATTTGCGACTATTGTGATATCTTCGTTGTTTGATCACCTACGAGAACCTGCTTTACAACATTAGAAAGGTGATATTTTCTACTTTTATTGTCAGGTTTTGCTTTTGGTATACCCTATATAGAAGCTGAGATATTCGCTTTGGAAAAAAACGTTGTCTTTTTATCCACCTAAGTTTTTCGCCCTTTCCGACCCCTAAATATTATCCGGCCATCACCAAAATCAATAGGCTTCTTCCCCTCCGGGACCCCCATCAACATCCAAAATTTCGTGACGATCCGATCAAAATTGCGACCTGTAGCGTGATTACAAGGTTTAGATGGACAGACGGACAGACGGACAGACGGACAGACGGACGGACGGACGGACTGACGGACGGACACACATAGCCAGATCGACTCAGCTCGTCGAGACATTCATTTTGGTATATAAAAGTATGGGTCTACGACCATTATTTCGATGCGTTACAAACTTTTTGGCCAAAACCAACTTATAATACCCTCCCCACATAGTGGTGTAGGGTATAAACAGCCGAGGCACGGGCGAATGAATGGAGCTTTGTTAAAAACAAAAAAACAAAATTCCAATAACAACCTCACAGGCAACTGTGTTGGTGTTCTTTTCAACTCACAGAATTCGAAGAATTCTTAGTTGATAGGTGCTGACATGTTGCAAAATATTTTGATTTTGGTGTTTCTTTGGAAAAGCCGAAAAGTGAGTGTGATTCTCATTCATATGAGAATACTAGACACTTAAAGAGTTCGGTTTTTCGCTAAAAAGGCATCATTTCAAAAACTGAGAAGCCAATTGATAATTCCCTTCGCCGGGATGAAATCATGATATTGGTAGCGATCAGTAAAATTTTGCAACACTGTCAGTTCGTTTTGAAAAACATTACTCTCTGTAATAGAGGGTAATAAATGAAGTTGAGCCAATGGGGGAATACTCCACTCAAACAATCGAAAATTCTTTAACTTTAACATAGTGTAACTGTAGAAGTAAACAATACATGATCTTGACATTTTGGTTAGAGACTTAGAATTTTGTAACATATTACCATGTAACGACAGTTATACCAAAAAGCCGAATTTAATTTTTTTAATTAATCTCAATTTTTTGCGATTTCACCCCTTGTGCATCGCCATCATTTCATATAAATCATTATATATAGTACCTATAACCTAATGGTGGACGTGCACACATTGTCTTATGTAGGGTGAACACAGACATTATGCCAAAACACGACATACTGTACAACAATATCAGAGAAAATGAAAACAAAAACCCCAAAATGCAAAAAATTTGACCCAAGGATATTTCCACCATTTTTGGCATAACTCAAAATGCGCAAGCAAGACGCAAGTTTTGTTTGCGTAATATTAAAGACAACAACCAAGAGAAAAATACAAAAAAATTTCTCACGACCTTCTCGACACTCTTTTTTTAATACTCCAATACATTTTAAAATTATGCAAAATCTGGACACATTTTGACGAATTTTTTAAACCCATTTCTACAAGACTTTTTCAGAACGTCTTTTTCCTAAAATATTGAGAATTACCTCTGTTTGAAATATCCATTTTGAAAATGCCAAGTTTATGTAGCAAAAACTACGTTATTGCTATTTAAAAGCAGCAAAATTTAATACTTTTCACAAGTTTCTTAAATTTTAAAAATATGTTCAACTTTAACACTGTGCTACACGAAATGTAAACAACATACGACTTTGCTATTTTGGCTAGTGAGGTTGAATTTTGTACTCGTTAACCCTGTCAAGACAGATTATCAAAAATTTTTGTTTCAATTTTTCAATTAAGACCCGTATTTTTCAATCTTGCCCCAACGTGGAACGGTTCCTTCCGTTTTCCTACATTTTGAAGGTTGTGACCTCAATATCACACAGAAATGGCTGAAATTAGTTATTAAGTCTTCATGTGGGGGACAAAATTTTCCACCTGTAATTTGTGGTTGTAGGTCCACGCTTTCATATAGCCCCCATAGAACCATACCTCCCGATTTTCGATATTTTGAGGGTTATGGCCTAAATATACCAGTGAAATGACTGAAATTTGGTATTTAGTGTTCGTTGGTGATATACAACTTTCTACCTGATATTTGTTGGTGTGGGTTAACCTAATAGAACGCTTCCTCCCGATTTTCAATATTTTGAAGTTTTTGACCTAAATATCGCACAGAAATGGCTGAAATTAGCTATTAAGTCTTCATATGTGGGTCTTCTTGAAATTTGTCGGTGGAGGTCCACGCCTTCATATAGCTCCCATAGAGCGGTACCTCCTGAGATTTGATATTTTGATGGTGAAGCCCTCAATATCCAACCGAAATGGCTGAAATTTGGTATATAGTCTTCGATGGTTGTATGCAAATTTTCAACTGAAATACCATAGAATGGTACCTCCCGATATCCTGTATTTTGAAGGTCTTCGTTGAGGTATAAAACTTTCCACCGGAAGTTTGTCCGTATAGGTTCACATCTTCATATAGCCCCCATACCACGGTACCTCCCTATTTAGATATTTTGAAGGTTGTGTCATCAATATCCCACCGAAATGACTGACATTTGGTATTTGATCTTTGTTGAGGGTATAAAACTTTCTACCAGAAATTTCGTGTTATGGGCCCATGGAACGGTACTCTCTATTTTGAAGGTTTTAGCCACATTATTCAACCGGAATGAAATTTGGTATTTAGTCTTCGCTAAAGGTATACACAATTTTAACATGTACTGAAAATCCCTTCCGAAAATGTAGACAGTATAGGTCCACGTTTTGGTATAGCCACCATATAAGGGTAGCCCACCTTTCCCACTTTCTCGCAAAAAACTATCGAGTTATATCTGGGTGCTTGTAAAATGTTCGAATCGAGATTGCCGTAATTTAATATTGGGTGTTGCCAGAAGATATATTGGCCCATGTTTGGGAAAGAACAACGATGACGGCCCATAGAGCTCTTTTAAAGGGAATATTATCAGTTAAAATAATTCACTTCAGTACAGTTCGTGGTGGAGGGTATAAAAAGTTCAGCCCGGCCGACCTAACTCCGTTCTTACTTGTTTATTTAATACACTGGTGTTCCACCTTCACTGGATGGTTGCGATAACTGAAAACATTTCAACACGTTTTTAATTTTGTCTAGATTGAAAATTCTGTTGTATTTGCCAAATTGCAATTTGTATTCATTCGATTGTATTTAGTTTGATTTCATTTATTGGAGTTGTAGACAAACCCATGCACATAAGTATGCATATATCTATACATGACACACTGGTCGAAATCACTGCTAGCAAAAGTAACAACTTAAACTATTACAAGTAAAAAATCGTTAAGTTCGTTCTGCCAGGCCCACTTAAATGGATTTATATTTTAAACAGAACTTTATGTTCCATAAGGCGAACTAAGAATATATGTCCAAAGCCGCCGATCTATTACGTTACTTTTTTAGTTTTGGATTACATGTTTTGTGATATCATCTTTCCATTGGAGTTTTGGCCTTCTCTGGGACGTATACCGTCAAATGTCTCGTATTCATATGCCCTTATGGCGGGACATCCTATTGACATGACTCAGCCAACGCAACGTTTGTAACTCGAAATGTTTTACTACATCAATGTCAGTAGGTTGGTAGAACTCATGGTTCATACGACTACGGAATATAAATCTTTCGGAGAAGTTTTATCTCAAACACACCAAGTTCTGCCTCATCTGGTTTCGCAAGTACCCATACTTCTTGCGGGTAGTATCAGTGTCTGGTAGAATGCACAGTGGATCCACTTGTATGGAGAAAGTGGCCAAAAATATTTAGAGTGTAAAGATCAAGCCAATGGGTCGGTTAAAGATTTGTGCTGCTGCGAAGAGTGTTTTAAGAAACCACGAGCGTAACATTCTCCCCCCCTTTCCCCTCTGAAGGGGGTATACGGTAAGAATTGTTTTATGATGTTAATACAAAATAACATGAACAAAGCTCCCGATTATCTTATGATGCAAAAATAGGCTTGGGGAAACAAAACAATCTCCAAAACAACATAAAATCCAACCAATATAGCGGATTAAAAAAATCAACATTTTTGTCTGAAAATTGGTAAAATTTGTGATATAGATCTTATAGCGTTCTTCCTGGAAGGCACGTTCCGCCAACGTGAGACACATTTGGATGAAGATTTCTTCATCTTTCCACTGATGCCAGTTATGTTAAAGTACGTGGTCAGATAACAGAGTTATACGATAATATATCCATAGAAACCCTATTCTAGGGCAGCTTTAGTCAGCGACCCACCATTTATAGTCTGGCACTAGATGGCAGCTGATTTTAATACTGAATAATCTTAAACTCATGACCTACTTCAAAAAATTATTCCCGAGGTGGGCACTGGTGGGCATCATGACTAAAACCTTAGGTCAAATTAAGGTATATGATAGAATTGGCATTACAAAATACACTAAGAAAATATGCAGCTAGTTAGAATTCCACCACACGCTAAAACACTATTTTTAATGAAAATTAAGCTATTACCTTCTCCTTCAAAATCCATTATAATATTTTACTTACGTATTAGTTTCGCGATATTTTGAATATATTTACTTGCACTTAAAATATAGGTTGTACTCACAACAAAACATATTAGTCAAATCTTCCGGCTTTTGAAGCTATTTTTAAGAAGATCGCGTTCGAATGAAACAAAAACTAATATATATTTAAAAAGGCCCATGTCATAGCTGTCAGAGTTGCCAGCTGTTGTACCAAAATTTTGACATTCATTTTTTTTATTTTTGGCCAATGTGTGGATCCACTGTGGAATGTGAGTTTTGTTTAGTAACATCTATTTAATGCGGTGCCGAGGTAAATAACGTCATATACTATTTACTTCAAAATTATAGTTGTCAACATTCACAGTTGATCCGGTTCTACTGGACGTTTTGTGTGTTGATACCATAAACTTCGTCTTATAGCCGTTGACTGCTTGGGCCACTTCGACAGACTTTTTTAATTTTTCCAAAGATAGATGTTACGGCTTGCGTTGATCGGCCTATTAAATCTATGTCGTTTGCATAGGCCAGTAACATTATTTCTTTTTTTTGTATATAGTAATATAGCGTTATATGTCAATTATTGCGGAGTCTAGAATGATTCTAAAAGGCGAACAGAAGTGCATGGCTAAATCGACTGAAAAAAAATTTACCCTGATTAAGAAGTTTTATAAACATATATTAAAATAATATTGAGAGTATATCCATACTATGGCAGAGGGTATAAAAGGGCCTCAAAATTCTTCACATATGCAAATATGAAATAATATTCGTATAAATAGAAGTTACCAAAATTGTCTCTGTCTATGTCAAAATACAGCTAATTTGTTTAGGCACCTTCAATATACTTCAAATGGGGTGGGACTTTCTTATGAAACGTGGATTTACATATAGTCACAATTGTTGGTGCAAACATTTTCTGACTACTGAAAATACTATCTGTCAAATTGAAGTTTATTTTGTCTGAAAATTTAGAGCTCCGGAATGCGAGTTTGACTTTCTACTTGAATTCGAGCGGGAATACTCCTGCGAGTAGAAAAAAGCGAGTAAACTTTATTTTTCTATGCCATTCGAATATGCCGTTTTCGTACTCCTTTATTTTTATGTGCAGGGTAAAATTAAATATGTCATTCCGTTTGTAACACATCGAAATATTAGTCGGAGACCCTATAAAGTGCATATATTCTTGATCAGCGTAAGATTCTAAGATGTCCGTCTGTTCCCAATTTGTAAGATAGAGCTTTGTAATTTGGTGTAGAAGTTTATATTATGGATGTTTGGTATTGAAAATGGCCCATATCGGTCCACGTTTTGATATAGCCTCCATAAAACGGCACCTCCCTATTTTCGATATTTTCAAGCTTTTAGCCTCATTATAACACCGAAATGCCTTAAATCTGGTATTTAGTCTTCGCTGGGAGTACAAAACTTTCCACCTGAAATTTGTCGGTATAGGTCCACGTCTTCATATAGCCCCCATTGAGCAGTATCTCCCGATTTTCGGTATTTTGAAGTTTGTGTCCTTGTGTCCTTTATAGCCAGTCTTCGGTGGGGGTATAACACTTTCTACCTGCAATTTGTAGATGTCGGTCCACACCTTCATATAGTCCCCATAAAACAGTACCTCCCGATTTTCGGTATTTTGAAAGTTGCGGGCTTAATATCCCACCGAAATGACTGAAATTTGGCATTTATTCTTCGTTGGGGGTATAAAACTTTCAACTTTAAATTTGTAGATCCACGCCTTAATTTTGAAGGTTATGGTCTCAATATCACACCGAAATTCCGTGAAGTTTGGTATTTAGTCAAGTTTCCAAATGATTTTTTTTTTTGATATTGCTCCACGTTTTCATATGTCCCTCCAGATTTTCGATATTTTGGAGAGTTTGGATCCAATGTCCCACCGAAATGTTTTAAATTTGCCAGAAAATTTTCGGCATAGGCCCACATCTTCATATAGCCCCCATAAAATGGTACTCTTCGATTTTCGATGTTTTGAAAGTATTAACCAAATTATTCAAAAGGAATAACTGAAATTTTTTATTTAGTCTTCGATAAAGGTACATGATATTTATATAGGCCCCCATATAAGCGTAACCACCATTTAAGAATTTTTGAAGATTTTAGTTTATGTTTTTCGAGGGTTTTTTATCAAATTTTCAAACCGAGATTGCTGTAATTTAATATTGTGCGTTGCCAAAGGCTTTAAAAGCTCAATTCGGAAAATTGTAAATATTGATCCATGTTTGGGAAAGAACTACAATGACGACCCATATGAGCTATTTTGAAGACAGTATTATTAGTTGGGATACACTACTCCTGCAATAAGAGGAAGACCTTAGTACTTTCATAAACGAAAGGAAACTAATTGTTCTTATTCACTTTAATACAGTTTGTGTATAAAAAGTTTTTCTTTTCTATCGTTTTTTCATAGAAGGCTGTTTTTTTAGGGGAGGGTTACTAACCCGACGCCCAAACCCAAGATTTTGACGTTCTTATGGGCGAACGCGCGGCACATGTTAGCTCACTACCTTTAACGGGTTAAAGGCAGCACCCCAGGTCACACCACGGGGAGGTCAGTGTCCACTTGAGATGAAAGAGGGACCAAGATAAATCCTGGGCTTTGCCATGTTAAAGCCGGTCAGGACCGTTCCTTGGTATTTTCCATCCCCTACCTTTGAAAAAGTCGAAAGGGAATCTAAAGTTTGTCTGGCAGTAAACGGCGAGAAGACAAAGTTAATGGTGCCGTCGCGCAATGCGTCCATAGCGATCGGGCCAACTGTTGACGTTGGTTCCTATAATTTTGAGGTTGTAAAGGACTTCGTCTACCACGGCAACGCCGTAAACACAACCAACAACATCAGTTGTGAAATATGAAGAAGAATAGTATTGGCCAACAGATGCTACTTCGGGCTGAGTAAGCAGTTTAGGAATAAATCCACATCTCGTCAAACAAAAACAACGCTTAACAAAAGGCCTTAAGGCCGTTGTTGCTTTTTTGTCATACCGTTGCACAGTGCCCAATTTTACGAAAAACCTGGCCAACTCTAAAAAATTATGGATTTTGTCCTTACCTTGGGTTCTTATGTTTTTCGGGTCGCTGGTTTCATATTTCATATTTTGTCAGTCATTAAAGGGGTCTTTTTGGTCCCTTCTCCTATAAAATGTGATCGTACCAGAACAAAAACAAAATATTCTACAAATTTGTTCGCCATCAATTTTGACTATAGGCCCTAGAATGCACCAAAACTCTATATCTTACCTAAGCTCCAGAAATATGCAAAATTTAAAACACTTTAGGGTCGTACTTCTTGTCAGTTTTGTCAAAATTTTCATACAAAATATGACTTTAGAATAATGGCGTCAAAGACAAAAATGTTGTCCGCTAAATTTAACTATAAGTCAACAAAGGAATGAAATCTCTATTTGCATTACATACCAAGGAAATATCGGCATCAATTTTGCCAAACAAAAAAAGCTACTCGCATTTTTACAGTTTTGGAAATATTTGAGTTAAGATTACTTGAAATCCTTGCACTTTAAGGTATATGGTGTCTTCGGCAACTGACAAGAATTCGAGGAATATTAAGTTTTTAAGAGTAGGTATTTTCTCAACACACATCCGCCAACAAAACACATACGTTGATGATTAATGTCGCCAATCTGTACCAACAAGGTACAATTTCATTTTGTTTGTAATGTTAGTGTCATCGGTATATGTAAACAAAACAAGAAAATGTCCATAAATTATTGGTATTTAAAAATGCTTGCAATAATGATTGGGATCGCTGGAAATCCATTGAAAAAGGAGAAACTGCTTCAAACTTTTGTTTTTGAAATCAAAGAATCACATGTTTATTAGGGCTTAAATAATTTCTTAAATTTAGCAAAATATCACACATATTAACAAATGTTTTACCGCTTCTATAAGAGGTTTATAGTGTGCGGCACGTCGTTCGGACTTGGAGGAGGTCACATGTCATTGATATGAAAAAGGCTTTATGGGAAATAGTTTTATTTCGGAATGATATATTTTTTCCTTAAAAAATATATATCCCTAATGTACATCGAAAATACAAATAAATATATTAAATGTCGTATGGAACTGACACTAACGTTACAGCACTGTTCAGTCAGCTGTGTATTGCTTTTCCTTATATTGTTCTATATACCATGGCAAAAAACTATATTTTTACTCGATTTAACTCCGCGCGTAAACTACTTCTCTATCTCGAATATTTTGATTCCACCTCATATTTTTCGCGAGCGCTCTCTTATAAAACTAAAGAGTGGAGTGTAAACTTTTTGTAAAACTCGTACTCTCACTCGCTAGTAAAATCGAGCAAACCGAGGCTCTGATCAAAATACCTAAAATTGGCGTTGCCGTTATTGGTTATGTCGAAGATAAGTTTTTCGAACAAATGCAAAATTACAGCTAATTCTTTCAGAACATTCAAAATACCTCAAATTATGAGGAAATTGTAGGCGTTATGACCGTCCAGACCGCGGTTATAAGGCTCTGTGAGTTTTTGGCATCATAACGCCCGTCACAATATCAAATCGTCACAATCGAAAAAATCTAAAATAAATATATCAGAATACAACCATATTCTTCCAAAGAAGATCGTTCATCTCAACCACTGTGTATGGGTGTGAGTCGTGTGGCTATTTATCCGTATCTCCTCCACAAATTGACATCACTGGTAGTTAGTATTCAAATAACAAATTAGGTTTGTATTTGCCAGCTTTTCATTAGAAACTGGAGTGAGGCACGTTTGTGGTGTATCGGTTTTTTAGCTTCACGTTCCCAGAATATCACTTGAAAAATAGCCACCATTAATATTTATGTATAGGTGGGTGGTCGATGTTTGGCACAAAGAAACACGTTCATCGAAATATTGGAATATACATTTTAGCAATATGTGTTTGTGTGTGTACATCAATATGTCCCAATATTTTGCTAACAATTGTATGCTGAGGAAAGCAACAGCGAATGCCACAAAAATTTAATTTAAAACAATATAACAACTGCAAATGAATAGAATGTTGTCACTGACATGTCAAATGTTTGGATTAAAATTATATGATAGCAATTTTATTTTGAACAATTTTATTTAATTAAATCCATGTTGCCAATAGAAAATATTTAAATATTGATAAACAACACACATAAATATAACACATTGCAATGCGCTGGAGAACATTAAAATGTTTCTAAATATTTTATAATGTTTCTGGGAACCTTATATTAAAATTGTTCATGGCGGTCTGCGTTCTATAATGCTTAACGGTTTCATTCACTTAACCAAATTAGTTTTGCAAAGTTTTATTACGACCCAGGATTTTTCTTGCGAATAGATTTTAATATCGGTATCTGATGTTATTTTTAGTTGCTGCGGATTTTCTGCAGAAAATCTCATTGCAACGAATTATAGTTATATTGTTATATACCTACAGCCCGATTTTAAATTTGGTATTTTCAGGGTGACGTAGGGGACGAAAGATACCTGACCGGCGTTAACATGGCAAATCCCAGGATTTATCTTGGCCGCTCTTTCATCTCAAGTAAACACTTTAACATCCGTTAAAGGTATTGAGCATGGGTGTGAAGATAAAAGCGATTTTAACTAGCGGAGACAAAAACCACAATGGTGGTGGTATAACAGTATAACAGTTGTATAACAGATTCGTATAATAGTTGTAAAAACGATTTTGAAAAACTATTTTCATGGATATACGTATGTTTTAGAAGATTAGTCAGAATACAAAAAAAAAAAAAAAATAAGCACATGCATAGCACTAAGTATTTTATTGTGGAAATTTTGAGAAAATTGGAAATTTTTGAAAAAAAAAAAATTATTATTACACGAGAAGATTAAACACAATGGACCGATGATGAATACAAAAAAAAAAAAAAAATAAGCACATGCATAGCACTAAGTATTTTATTGTGGAAATTTTGAGAAAATTGGAAATTTTTGAAAAAAAAAAATTATTATTACACGAGAAGATTAAACACAATGGACCGATGATGAAATGCCTTCATGTATGGGATGGACCTTTTGAGGGGCCCTCTAGGAAAAATTTATGAACCCTGCGGATATATGGAGGGCACCGTTAAATAGGGTATTGAGAGCACTTTCAGACTATATTTATTTCAATACATGATGATTGTAGAAATTTTGAAATATTTACCGTTTATGAAAACACTCTATATTTGGGGGTGGACCTAATGAGGGGCCCTCTAGGAAAAATGTATGAACCCTGCGGATATATGGAGGGCATATGACCGTTTATGAAAACACTCTATATTTGGGGGTGGACCTATTGAGGGGCCCTCTAGGAAACATTTATGAAAGTGCTCTCAATACCCTATTTAACGGTGCCCTCCACATATCCGCAGGGTTCATAAATTTTTCCTAGAGGGCCCATTAATAGGTCTACCCCCAAATATAGAGTGTTTTCATAAACGGTCAATATTTCAAAATTTCTATAATCATCATGTATTGAAATAAATATAGTCTGAAAGTGCTCTCAATACCCTATTTAACAGTGCCCTCCATATATCCGCAGGGCTCATAAATTTTTCCTAGAGGGCCCCTCAATAGGTCCATCCCATACATGAAGGCATTTAATCATCGGTCCATTTTGTTTAATCTTCTCGTGTAATATTTTTTTTTTTCAAAAATTTCCAATTTTCTCAAAATATCCACAATAAAATACTTAGTGCTATGCATGTGCTTATTTTTTTGTATTCTGAGTAATTCTCTAAAACATACATATATCCATGAAAATCGTTTTTCAAAATCGTTTTTACAACTGTTATACTGTTATACCACCACCAATGTGGTTTTTGTCTCCGCTAGTTAAAATCGATTTTATCTTCACGCCCATGTATTGAGCTAACCTGTGCCGCGCGTTCACCCATAAGAACGATAAAAAGCAACATACTATGAAAAAAGAAAAGAAAAACCAACCACTCTAAATTTGACGACCCCGCAAACGTTTTACGGACCATTATCTTCGAAGCTGCACCTGGAATGTTCGCGATCTTTATGCATTTAGTGCAGTTTACGAATTAGCAGATGTACTTGAAAAAGTACAAGGCCGCCATTATTGTCATACAGGAAATAGGATGGATTGGGGAAGACGTCACAACAACAACTAAAGGTGACGCACTGTATTACAGCTGCCACAACAGAAAGCATGAGTTTGGTTGCGGATTTGTAGTTGGTCGGAGGTTAAAACATCTGGTCTCCAGCTTCACCCCAGTGAATGAAAGACTTTTACGGATAAAATCACAAATTCTTCAACATTAGCTTTATCTGCGCTCATGCTCCAACCGAAGACAAGGATAAACAGACCAAAGACATATTCTACGAGCGCTTAGAAGAAACATATGACCGTTGTTCTGCCCATGACATTAAAACTATTCTAAGTGATTTTAATGCCAACAATTTAAACGAGAATATCTTTGGCTCAAACGTAGGGAAATTCAGTCATCATAGTGAAATATCTGACAATGGAATGGGGCTGATAGACTTCGCAGCGGCAAAAAAACAAGGTGGCAAGCAGTACCAGATTTAAGCATCTTGATATTCATAAATTCACCTGGCTGTCTCCGGATCAAAGAACAAAAAATCAAATTGATCACGTTGTCATAGATGGAACACATTCATCGAGCGTGTTGGATGTGCGGTCGTTCCGAAGAGCAAACATAGGTTCGGACCACTATCCCGGAAGTTGGTCGTCGGTAAGCTGCAATCTCAACATATAGTCATAGCATATTCCACTTAACTGGCCCAATTGCTCAATCAAAGCACTTCTCATCCCGACAACATATCAGCGCAGTATTAAGATATTGCCCACTCCATGCGAACAGCCACAAAATCCATACTTGGATACCAGATACCTCCACCAAAAACCCATGCTATGACCAGGAGTGTCGTTTTGGTACCGAAGAGAAAAATTCGGTAAATAGGCCTACTTTACAATGACTTTGGTATAGGCACATCCTCCTGTCGAGACCAGGCAAGGTAATTTTGGTAACTGATACAGATAGTGTGATCGGGCTATGGAAAGAGCATTTTCCAAATTGTTGGTATACAATACTAGCGAAGACGACAAAAATACCACAGATCCAATTCCAGAAGATGGTATTGAATGTATACCGCCCGGTCAAGATGAGGTAAAGATAACAATAAACCAGCTGAAGAATAATAAGGCAGCAGGAGCCAACGGCCTACCAGCCGAGTTGTTCAAAGCTGGAGGCGACCCGCTTATAAGGTGTATTCATCAGCTAGTTGGCACCATCTGGTAGGAAGAACGCGTACCCGACGATTGGAACATGAGCATCCTGTGTCACAAGAAAGGAGATACAACTGTATATTCTTACTATAGGGGCTTAAGTCTTCTTCCTATTGCCTATAAGATAGTGTAAGGGATATTGTGCGAACGACTAAAGCCCCTGGTGAACGAAATAATTGTGCCATACTAATGCGGCTTTAGACCTGGCATGTCCACCATTGACCAGAGTTTTACCCTGCGGCAAATCCTGGAGAAGACCCAAGAGGTGTAGATCGACACCTACCACCTTTTTGTCGATAATAAAGCAGCCTTCGACAGCCACCTACGCTTAAAAGTATTCCAAGCCATGTCTGAATTTGGTATCCCCGCAAATATCATTTGGCTTTGTAAAATGACACTAACGGATTCTAGATCTTCTGTTAAAATAGGAAAGAACCTCTCCGATGAGTTTAATACCAAAGGAGGTGTCAGGCAAGGAGACAGCCATGCAGGTGATCTCTTCAACATCCTGCTGGATAAGGTTATACGAGATATAAACGGCAAAAGAAATGACACTATATACACCAATAGCCACATGTTACCTGCTTATGCTGACGATATAGACATCATGGGACGATCAGTAGAAGAAGTAACTGATACCTTTATGAAGGTCGAAGGAGAATCTGCTAAAGGGGGTCTGGCGGTAAACGGCGACAAAACCAAGTTGATGGTGCCGACGCGCAACGCGTCCACAGAACTCGGACATATGGTTGCTATAATTTTGTGGTAGTAAAAGACTGAAATAAGAATTGACCAACAGATTCTACTTTTGCTTAAGTAAGCAATTTAAAAACAAAGCCACATCCGTTCAAACAAAAATACCACTTTACAAAACACTGATACTACCTGTGCTAATGTATGGTTCCGAACCCTAGATATTTGCTCTAGCAGATAAACTGCTACTTGGTGTGTTTGAGAGAAAAAATCTTCGAAAGATCTACCGACCAATCTGCGTTAAGGGTGAAAATCAACGTCGTATGAACCACGAGATGGATCTGCTATACAGCGACATCAGTAGAAATAAACGTATCCAAATGTAAGTGTTGAATTGGCTAGTCCATATCATAAGAATGAGCGATGATGATATAAATACGGGCCACATGGCGGTACAGGCAGAACTGGCAGTCCAAGGTTTCGATGGAGCAAACAAGTGGATACCGATATCGAAAAGCGCGGTATTCCAAAAAGCAAAGCAACAAACAGAGAGGAATGGATTACTTTTCTTAGTTCAGCTTATGGAACAAATGTTCTGTAATGGGCCAGGTAAGTACATAATATTCACACGTAATACCTTGGTGCATGTAGGCGTGTTGCTGTTATTTTGAATATAAAATATTTGTCATACGTTAAGGTGTTCTAATAAATTTTAGAATTGATCGACTGTAGCCCATTTGGTAAGTTGGTCTTATTTTGGGAGTAATTCCTCTCGATAGATATCGCGCCCAGCAGTCATTTCAGTTGGTCACCATATAATTTAGAGCTTTTGGACCATTATGTCGGGAAACATGGACTATCCCACAAAAAATATAATATCGCTGTAAACAGAGCCACTTAAACAAAAATTTTGAACATTTGTGTGGGTGGTACCACAAGGAGGGAATCGATGGGGCCCACTTTTAAACATAAACTATGTTTGGACAAATATTTCGAAATCCAAAGTTTGGACCAAATCGGTTGCTCCGTTTAAGAGACATCGCGGGAACCATTTTAGCGAATATTTTTGACCTTTTGTGGGGGAGGTACCGGAATGAGTGGACGTATGTGCACAATCTTCGAATTTCATCTAATATTCGAAGAAATATTAAGATATGCCCAGAGTGGACCAACGCAGTATTCGATTCGAGAGTTGTCCGTCGCACCAGCCACTACACTTGCTGGTCGTAGGGTTTTTTTCACCTTTCGGGTCATTTTCTTAAGAAGTATGGACTTGCCACTCAAAAAACTTGTACCATCGTAATAGGGCCTTCCAGAGTTATCGCGCGCACCATTTTAGCGAAAAGTTTTGAACTTTTGTGGGGGAGTTACCCAAAGCAGTGGACCCATATGGCCCATCGTTTAACTTGATTTAAGTTTGAATAAAATATTACGACTACCAAATTTTGGACCGAATGGTGCCATGGTACCACAAGGGTATTTTGCACCTTTTGAGTACAAGTTGATACAACAAAAATCAGAGCGATTTGAGAGCAGGTCCTAAACTGAACTTTTGCGAAATTTTGTGTTGGAGGTACTCGATGGAGTGGACCGATTGAGTCCATATTGGAACCTAACCTATGTATGGAAGCAATTTAACGGTGTATGGAAGAAATTTCACTAAATCGGGTACTCCCTTTGATACGAATTTTAAAATAGGTATGTATTTGTAAATAAGCGTTATAAATATCATAGGTTTTGTAAATTCCTTATACCCTAAAAAACTGTTGGGTTTTGTTAAATGCAGCTCTGGAAATGTATTATACGAATTATTTCTTTTATTAAAATATACTCAAATATATTTTTGCTTAAACTCGAACCTCCTAGACTCGTAAATTCGTTAAATTTCGATGGATGTTATTTAAACTGTAATTTTCAAATAAATTCGCATTAAAATTTAAATATGATAAAACTTGACTTTAGTTCGAGAAGTTCCGACAATTGGAATGAATCAATATAGTCATCGAGAACTGATGTTGGACTGTTGTAAACGTTAGAATAAGGTCTGAAATATGCTCGGGATTTTCTAACATGGGTGTCACAAAAAACGGAAAAGCCAATATTTATAGAAGACTCCATATTTAATTTTTGCTTACGAAGAACCCAAGGTCGTCGCAAGCAAGGGACAAGAGCCCAGATTGTGCTGCCTTCAGTCAAAGATCGAAATGTAACTCTGATTTGAAACAATTTTTAAAGGAAAACGAATCCACGAAATCAATTATTATTATAACTTTTATTCACAAATGCATACCTATGCTACTACATTTTTAACAACTATATCGCTTAATTTTAACATTTTAATTTAAAACAAGTGAGAAAAGGTACGGGGCCGACTATGTGATACCCTACACCACTACCTCTGTGACTTAAGGCGAACTGATCCAAAATAATTAATATTTAAATTTATATTTGACTACTATCGACATCACCAACATCAATAGGCTTCTATCTCTGTGAGAAAATTTCGTGATGATCCGATCAAAATTCCGACCTGTAGTGTGATTGCAGAAAAAGTGGAAAAAAGGGATGCATTAACGACTATTGCGATATCTTTATTATTTGACTACCTACGCCAACCTACTTTGCATAATTTCCAAGATGGGATTTTCTACTTTCTTAGTCAGGCTTTGCTTTTAGAAGGTCCCCAACCAAAGGTGTGATATCCGTCGTTATTATTAAAATCGCAAAACTGAGAAGTTGGGTTTTATTAGCGACTATTGCGATATCTTCGTTGTTGGATCACCTACGACAACCTACGTTACATTGTTGTAAAGGTGATATTTCATTGCCAGGTTTTGCTTTTTGTAGACCTCTTATAGACGCTGAGATATTTGCTTTGGAATAAAATGTTGACTTTTTCTCCAAATAAAGTTTTTGCTCATTCCGACCCCTAAATATTATCCGACCATCATCAAAATCAATAGGCTTCTTCCTCTGTGAGACCCTTATTAACCCTCGAAATTTCGTGACGATCCGATCAAAATTGCGCCCAGTAGCGAGATTTCCAAAAAAAAAAAAAATGGAAAATTGGATATATTATCGAATATTGCGATATCTCCGTTATTTGGTCACCTACGCCGACCTAGTTTGCATCATTGTAAAGATGGGATCTTCTACTTTCATATTAAGGCTTTGCTCTTGGAAAGTATCCAACCAAAGCTGTGATATTAGTCATTATAACTAAAATCGCAAAAACGAAAATTTGGGTTTAATTTGTGACTATTGTGATATCTTCGTTGTTTGATCACCCACGAGAACCTACTTTACATCGTTAGAAAGCCGATATTTTCTACTTTCATTGTCAGGTTTTGCTTTTGGTATACCCTTTATAGAAGCTGAGATATTAGCTTTGAAAAAAAGTTGTCTTTTTATCCAAATAAGTTTTTTGCCCATTCCGACCCCTAAATATTATTCGACCATCATTAAAATCAATAGGCTTCTTCCTCTTTGAGATCCCCATTAACTCTCAAAATTTCGTGACGATCCGATCAAAATTGCGGCCTGTAGCGTGATTTCCAAAAAATGGAAAAGTGGGATGAATTACCGAATATTATGATATCTCCGCTATTTGGTCACCTACGCCGACCTAGTTTGCATCATTGTAAAAGCGGAATCTTCTACTTTCATAGTCAGGCTTTGCTTTTGGAAAGTCCCCAGCCAAAACTGTGATATTCGTCATTATAACTAAAATCGCAAACATGAAAATTTGGGGTTTATTTGCGACTATTGTGATATCTTCGTTGTTTGATCACCTACAAGAACCTACTTTACATCATTAGAAAGGTGACATTTTCTACTTTCATTGTCAGGTTTTGCTTTTGGTATACCCCATATAGACGCTGAGATATTCGCTTTGGAGAAAAACGTTGTATTTTTTCCACATAAGTTTTTTGCCCATTCCGACCCCTAAATATTATCCCACCACCACCAATCTATCTATTCTTTTGGCTTCTTTCCCTTCGGGACCTCCATCAACACCCAAAATTTCGTGACGATCCGATCAAAATTGCGACCTGTAGCGTGATTACAAGGATTAGATGGACAGACGGACAGACAGACGGACCTACACACATAGCCAGATTGACCCAGCTCGTCGAGACATTCATTTTCATATATATAAGTATGGGTCTACGACCATTATTTCGATGCGTTACAAACTTTTTGGCCAAAACCAACTTATAATACCCTCCCCACATAGTGGTGTAGGGTATAACAATAGAATTTCAATATTGGTTTCTAAGTATCAGTCGGCTTTGCCAACAGAGATATACCCTCAGCCTATGTGAATTGAAGCCTTCAGGTACGGATAGATCGAACGTATTTACGCTATTTTTCAGAATTTTGTGGTCCTTTTTACACATTTGAACGTACAGACCAAATGTGGATTAGGATTAATGTTCGGAGGTGGCACTTAAAGGAATACATCGACATAGTCCATTATGACAGTGGATTTTATTTCGGGAGTCATATTTGTTCGATAGATATCGCACCCTCTAGTCATTTCAATGGTTCTTGTCCACGGAAAACATAATATCGCTGTAAACAGGACCACAACGAATAGCATCGGTATACATTTCGAAAGGATCATCGAACAGACCCTTAACTGCACTTAAATAAAAATGTTGAACTTTTGCAAGGACGGTACCTTAAGAAGAGGACAAATATGGGCCATTTTAGAAGGTAAGTTTGAACAAAATATTAGAAGATCCAAAGTTTGGACCAAATTGCTTACCCCGTTCAAGAAAGTGTATAGTGCATATCATTTCAGTGACATTTTTAAATTTTTGGGGGAAGTACTGGAAGCTGTGAAACGGTGTTGCCCATCTTCGAACTGAAACTATGTTTTGACAAAATGTAACGAA
This sequence comes from Musca autumnalis, assembly GCF_047663935.1. Taxonomy (NCBI): domain Eukaryota; kingdom Metazoa; phylum Arthropoda; class Insecta; order Diptera; family Muscidae; genus Musca; species Musca autumnalis. The sequence continues at coordinate 255,049,119 of NW_027411644.1, forward strand.
GATAAAATTTCAAACCAAATCGGTTCACCAGTTCGAGTGCTATAGTGCGCTCCAGCCCCCACACAACTTTCGGGCTATTTTCTCAGGAAGTATTTACTAGCAGCTGAAAAAACTTGTACCATCGTAAAAAGGGTCAGTGAATGCAAATTTCTTCAGCAAAAATCAAAGTGATTCGAGAGCAGGCCCTAAAGTGAACTTATCCGAAATTTTGTGTAGAAGGTACCTAAAGGAGCGAACCTGATCTATACCTGGCAGATATATTAGGATGTGCAAAGTCTGGACCAAATGGGTCGCTCCCTTTAAGAGTTATCGAGCGCACAATTTTTCCGAACATTTTTGAACTTTTGTGGGGGAGGTATCTGAAGGAGTGGACCGATATTGCTTATCTTCGAAGGTTAACTAAATTTGAACAAAACAATATTATCATCCGTTCGAGAGTTATCGTGCGAACCAGCCGAACAGACAGACAGATGGACGGACATTGCTGAATCGACTCCAAATTGTCTGAAACGGATTTCGTCCAAACATACTTGGGGTCTAAAACCATTATTTCGATGAGACACATTTTGCTTGTATGAAAGTGTATATACCCTCGTTAGCATAAATGCTGAGGGTATAAAAAAGGTATGGTCTTTAGGTCCAAATAAGGACCTAGGTGGGGACACAACCACCAGTGCAAATTCATTTTCAAACCGATACGTTCGCAAGATTTACAAAAATAACGTTTTTAAAAAATATGGAAATATTCAAGAAAATCGGTTCAGCCGTTTTTGTGTCTATAATTGTGTCTATAATGAACATACAAACATAAACATACACATATTGTCTTTTACATATAAGATAGCATTTTCAAAGAAATAGGGTATAGGGGAAGTCCCTCGCCCCATCCGAAATTCAACAAAATATGTAGCCTATATTCACCTGGGGACATCGCTGTACATTCCCTGACAATTTCAGAAAAATCGGTTTTTTTAGAAATGATAAAAATTGAAAATTGAAGGAAGTGGACGTGGTCAAATTTTCTTTGCATAAAAACCTAAGTCGGGTTATGGCGAACATTTCACAAAAAGAATTATCCAAATCAGTCCAGCCGTTCTCAACTGATGCCATTACCAACGAACGACATTTGCATTTTATTTATAAATATTTACATATTGTATTTGTAAGCGTCGAAGTGAAAATTAAATTGAAGTCGTAAGAGTAAATACTGTCTAACTGCCAGTAATAATCTTACTTTAAGACCTGACATCATTCTTACAGCTTAAAACCCAAAATCTTATTATCTCTAGACAATGTTTTGCTGCTTCAACACATTTCTTTAGAATGAACTTTTTATTGTGTTATAAGCAACCCTTCTCAAAGAATTTCCTTCTGCTTCTTTATGATGCTATGCAGTGACTTAAAACAAAAGGATTTTTTCTCGTTTACTGGACCTTAGGTTTCTTTTGTTTCTTGCTTTATAGTTTACATTCATTTTATTCCAACACAAATATTTGAACTTGTCTAAGTTAGTTTATCCCCCTGGTTTGCCATTGCTCCGAATGATTTATTTTCAAATAACTTATAAAAGCATTTACTTTTCATAAATAAACTATTTATGAAATTCAATATTAAACTACTGATGCATCTGAATAGCTTGGCTGTTGGAATTTCTTTGATAAGCAGCGATGTGTAAAACGACCGGAATTATATCGTTATGAAATTACTACTGCGTTTTTTTTGTTTGTTTAATATGCATAAAGTTCAACTGAAATTAAATACATAATGCAAATAGCTTCCTTTGTAAGCAGATCTGGGTCACCACAGAAACTTTAAAAATAAATTGGAATTGGTACGAAGTTTGCGGAAAAAAGTAAGATAACTAAAATTGCAGAGGCTTTAAATTCCGCAGTATTCAAGATATGTAAATCTTCTCTATAAGTGCTATCGTACAATGTTCGACACATCATTGGACTCGACGATTAAAGGAAGCTCACGTAATTCTTCAGCACGAAGTAACGACAAATCCTGTTTTATTTGTTTGGAATATCCGCTCACGGTGCGCCTGAACCAATTTTGAATGTTTGTTGTTGTTGTAACAGTATTTATTATTATGTTTGTATGTTCGTTCTTCTGTTCAATCTGCCTCTGGCTCTATATCCAGTTCCAAGGAAGTGTCTTCTTCGATGGGATGTAACCACAGATCCACTGGAGTTAAATGAGTAGGTTGGGCGGGGCAGTTGAAAAGGTGTTTTGTGTCGTGCGGGCCCATGCCGCATACTGGGCATATGTCTTGCACGGCGCGGTCGATTTCCGCCCTATAAGAATTTATGCGATTGCAATATCCCGAGCGTAGTTGAGCCAAAACTACTCTGGTTTGTCGTGCCAGTTGACGCGATAGATGGGGGATGTACTCCGAGGGCTTTATTCACACTATATTTGCTTATGGCATTAGCAAATACATCCGTGTGAATACTATTTAAACCTGCTTGATATGCCTGTTAATCTAGGGGTTCTCTCCTATATTGTTGGACCTCCTTCTCTAGAGCATAAATATCCTTCCTGATATCCTGAATGTGTCGGGCTTAGCCAGCAGATGGTGATTGGGATGGCTCTCACGGTAACACCCAAGTAAGTACTGCGACGAAAGCATCTCATTGTGTTGCTTTACTGGAAGAATCTTTGCCTCCTCATGTTGATGGTCCACTGAAGACTGAGGAGACACCCTGTTGCTGTTCTTAGGGCGGCATTCTGACAGTTTTGAATCTTTTTCCAATTCGTATCATATAATCCCGGGGACCAAACTGGAGTTGTATAGCTTACCACAGACCGACCTATCGCGTTATATGTGGTCAACAAGGTTTCTTTATCTGCATCCAAGTGCTTGAGGACCTTGTTCCTACTTTGCAGTTTGTCGCAGATAGCTGTGACGTGTGCGCACGACATTCAATTCTCTTCCAAACTGCGCTGCCCATATAGTGAACAGAGTGGCTGTAGATTTTGTGGCGGAAATATGCGGAAAAGGTGGCAAGATCGGTTAATTACGGTACCTGATGTCAGGATCGTGCAGTCATCCGTATACGTTACGACCTCGTTGCCGTCTGGAGGGGCGGAATACAGGAGAGGTAGAGATTAAACAGTTCGGGAGATATCACCCCACCTTGGGGAACTCCCTGTTTCACTCTACGGGGTTTGGACTTCTTGTTCCTGAATTCCACGTACGACTGGCGTCCACACATATAATTGACTATCCAACGTTTCAAGCTTGGCCGGAGGGTTGTCTGCTCAATGTCCTCAAACAGCGTGGAATGCCTGACTGTATCGAAGGGTTTTGATAAGTCAAGCGCCACCATGACTGTTCTGTCGCACGGCCGTCTCTGGTTGAGTCCTTGACAAATATGTGTGGTAATGTCATGCAGCGCAGTTGTCGGGCTGTGCTGCTTACGGAATCCATGCTGATGATCAGCAACTTGATAGCTATTTCTGATACTGGGGAGGACTAAGGCCCCAAGGGTCTTTGCTACGGGCGACAAAAGCGAAATCGGCCTGTACGATTCACTTGTGATGGCATTCTTTCCTGGCTTCCGTAGCCGAACCACCCTGCCCATTTTCCAGACTTCAGGAACAATGAGGGGGGCTAGCGACAAGTTGAGAACTTTAGTGGGATACTCCACTCCCGGCTTATCCAGCTGCTTCAGCATTACCATGGAGATTCCATCAGGGCCCAACGCTTTGTATGATTTAGCGTTCCTGATGACATTCGCAACCTCGTCCATTGTAAACTGTGGTGGTTCATCCTTGGCAGGAAGAGATCTGATGCGACGTAATACTCTCCTCTTCGCCCTTTCACCTCTTCGAGTCAGTCAACGTAACGTCGCCAAACGTGACTGAGTTCCTATCTTCCATCCTTCCAGTGTTCGAGAGTGGCTTAACCGTTGCCCACAATTCACTTATACCGGCTCCAATGTTGAAACTCTTCAGATGATTTAACCACTTGTTCCGCTTATGTTCGCTGTCCAGCCTGTTAACTTCCAGTGTCTGCTCCCTGACTCTGGGGTCATTGGGGTTGCCTCGACGAAGCTTACCACGTTCATTTGCTAATCCCGTCGCCTCTGCTGCGAAGTTTGGTGTTAGTTCGTGTATACGACCAGCAGGGATATGGCGAGCGGCTGCAGTAGTGATGATGTCTCGGAATGTCTTTTCCGCTACCGAGCTCTCTGAAACTCGGCCAATCAGCTTTCCTTTGATTGACGAACGTGGGGCGTTTAGAGGCGATGAAATCAGGCGGTCTGCTTATGGAGGCAATTATGTGGAGATGGTCTGATCCAAGGGAAATTACGGGTTGCCAGGTAACGTCATTTGTCGGACCAGGTGACACGATGATTATGTCTGGCGAGCTGTGACACTCTCCTCTGATTCTGGTAGGGGCGTCTTCATTGACCGTGAAAAACGTAGAGCTATCAATCTGCTCAGGCAGCGCTGTACCCCCAGGACTAGACGATTATGACCTTCCAAAAGCGGGCTAATGTCAGGCTAGTAATCTGAGATACAGCTATTTATCGATGGGATGTATACGTTAAGCAATTCTATCCTGTGCAGTTCCACACCTAACTGCTACCCCCATACATTCCATGTACGAGTCATTAGAGACAGGCTCAAGCGAGATAGGTCTGCATTGGACAGACTGGTGCAATAGGAAAGCTAATCCACCTCCACTTCTGGTGCGATATTTCCTTAACACGTTGTAACCATCACAACGTTGTAAGCTACAGTTGTTGTTGAACTTGGTTTCTTGCACCGCCGCGACCTTGATGTTCTTCCGACTCATGAAATCACTATTTCCTCGATCTTACCTCGGAGTCCATTGCAATTAAATTGCAGAAAGGATGCATTTCCTATGATTGGGACAACAACGACTGATGTTGAATGCTGCGTGTGCTCTTGCTGTCGAGGGGACTGCGGGGGAGTTTCGTAATCTGACGACGACTCACTGGGGACTGTATTCACGCAGCATGCAGCAACATAGTCCCTGTCGTAGTCCCCCCTAAAAAAGCCCTCCAGTGATTTTTTGTTTGTTTTTGTTTTCAGGCGCACCGTGCGCTAGGACTAATGGTGAATGAAAAAATGTAAAAAGTCCCCCACATCACAGTGACTTTAGAGTATTAACATGTTCGTTCCACTCTCCATGTTCAACTTCTTCATTTTTGTACGCGTAAGATATTTGGTTTTGGTATTCACTTTTTATTGAAATTTGACTCATTTCGTTTAATACACCTACAAAGTTACACATTTATGCACTTGTACCAAAGTGTAAACAGTCAAAGTCATTGAACCGCATGATGCTTTTTTAATTATCATTGCCATTAATTATTGACAAAATGTTTATTTAAGGCAAATATTGTGAAAAGTAGAAAAAACAAGTCGACGACTGAATTGAATGAATTCAGTGACGACAGTTAACATAACGGCAAATTAAAGCCATCCTGCATGTCAGTCAATAACATTTCAACAAATGAATATTGACTTTGACTTGAAACACTCTATGGCTATGGGCAGAGTGGCAGACACAGAAAATGTCTACAACAAGTGACATGTGCAACAGTTTGTTGTTTTGATGCGAGACACGCACACATACACATCCATACAGACTCCATTGGGCATTGTCACAATTCCTCCGTAAAGACTTTGGCATTTAAGAAACAGGCAACTTCAAATGTTATTTTTTTCTGTTTGTTTTCGTTGTTTTTTTCGGGCAAGAATGAGAAAAAACCGTCGATAACCATTTAGGAACAAAAATCACGCGCACCATTTGTGTTAGTTGGGGTAAAACCACTTCAAGTAATCCGTGGCATAACATTATCTTGGTGAATTTAAATAAAGTTAGATTTGTTTTTTTTTCGTGGTGTGCCGTTTCCTTAGGAAATTGAAATTGGCAAGAAAATTTGATTTGAGATAACGCCGTTTATGTCTGGTGCCGTGATTATAACCACTTTGAACAAACACACATTTGATTATCTTCGTGGCGGGAAAGACTCGTGGCTATGTTGTTATTATTTGCCATTTATTTGTATTGAATTTGGATAAAAGTGTGAAGGAGAAGAAGGCAGATATCGAGGATTAATCGCATCACATTTGCGATAATACTAAAAATGTTTGCTGGTATGGATTATGTTAAAACTTTCAACTAATTTTTTATTCATCATCATACTTGGGAACTGTGACAAACCCTCTGTATCCGGTCACCTAAATAAACAAGTCATAGTTGTATAACATATTATCAAAGTTTTTCTTTCATAATTTTGAGACGCAAACAAATTTTAAAATAATGACTTTAGGTAATTTTCACATTCACTCATGAATACTATGTAGGTCTAGGATTAGGCGTTGGGTTTGTATCCCACCCTAGTCAAAAGAAAAAACGAAGAAAATGAAAAACGAACCCCTCCCCTAATGTTGGCGGTCCTCACAAACGTTTGAGCCTGGCTCTAATGACCCGTATGTATGGGAATAGCAGTCATATGTAGAGATGCTTAACGTATACATCCTGCTGATAAATAGCTGTACCACAGACTATAGGTCCAACATCATCCCGCTTTTAAAAAATCATAACCGTCTGACCTTGGAGGACTTTAATGCCCATCATGAGTAGTGACAATTAATTTTCGGAAACGACTAGAGGGGTATAGTTCTGCCTGAGCAGATTTAATAGCTGTACGTTTTGCACGGGAAAGCTAATTGAGCGAGTTTCAGAGAGCTCACTAATCACCGCTTCAGAGATCCGCCCAATCCTTCTGATGTTCGGGTAGCGGAAGACCGTTTTGAGACGTCATTACTACTGCAGCCGCTCGCCATATACCTGCTGGTCGGATACCCGAATTGAGTCCAAACTTCACAGCAGAGGCGACGAGCATGATTAGTTTCGTCCTATAAACCGCAGTGACCCCAGAGTCAGGGAGCTGAAGCTGGGATTTAACAAGTTGGTCTGAAGATTTGCATCAGCTCCAATAAGTGAATGGCGGCAACGGTTGCGTTACTCTCGAACCCAAAGTCACGTTTGGAGACGTTACGTTGACTGACCCGAATATTTGCGTAAGTTATTTTAATGGACAATTTGTCGAGAACCCCAGGAGAGACAAAGCGAAGAGAAGAGTTCTACGGCATATTAGATCTTTTCCTGCCGAGAATTTACCACTACAATTTACAATGGATGATGTTGCGAATACCATCAGAAGCGCTAAATCATCCAAAGCGTTGAACCCAGATGGGATCTACATGATAATGTAGGATCAGATGGATGAGTTGGGAGTCGAGTATCTTACCAAATTTCTCAATTAGTCGTTAGCCAGCCACGTCGTTCCCGAAGTCTGAAAAATTGACAGGGCAGTAACGATACTGAAGAAAGGCAAGGATGTCAGCAAAGGTGAATCGTACAGACTGATTTCGTTCTTGTCGCCCATAGCAAATACTCTTGAGGCTTTTATTGTCAGCGTCAGAAATAGGTATCCATTTGCCAACCATCATCATGGGTTCCGTAAGCAGCACAGCCGACAACAGCACATATTAGAATAGTACTCAACCGGATCAAGCCGTGTAATAAAACAGTAATGGTGGCGCTTGACTCAGCACTTCACGCTGTTTGAGGACATCGTGCAGTCTTCACTCCAGCTACGAGTGAAACGTTGGATAATCAATTATATGTGTGGGCATCAGTCGCACGTGGATTTCAGGAAAAAGAAGGTGGAGTGATATCTCATGGATTGTCTTACCTTTACCTTTCCTGTATTCCACGATCAAGACGGCATTGTAAAAACAAGGTCTTCAAGTCCCTAGCTGGCAGTACTAGCGGTGCAGATAAAGAATCCTTGTTGACCACATACAACGCGGTAGATCGGGCTGTGATAAGTGCAACGCGATGGAAAAAATGCACCTTTCCAACTGTCATGCCAAACATACTGAACTAATTTCGGTACTGGACTGATTTGGGGATGCACAACATAAAAAAATATCAGTCGGCTTTGCCGACAGAGATATACCCTCAGCCTGTGTGAATTGTAACATTCATCTATTGACAATATCGAATCTAATACCGGCTACGCAAATGTTGTGACCCTTTTTGGAAGTATGAACTTGCCGACAAAAAATATATTTAGTTTAAAGCTCAAAAGTGTTGCGGAGGACTTAGTGGATAACTTAGAGGTTTTATGCCACGATGTCAGGAAGCATTGCCCTGGAAAAACATAACATCGCTTAAACAGAACCACACTCTTCAAGTTAGTTAAATGTTCGACCGATTCGAGGAGCGAACATCGATTCGGACCATTTCCTTGTAGCAGCCAAGGCACACTTTCGTCTTAATATTGCGTCAAAAATTTGATCTAACACGGGACAGCAGCTGGATGTCGAGAAGCTGCAAACTCAAGATATAGTTCAACATACCCACATACAGGAAGGCGGCACTGGTTGTGTGAGAGCAGTGAAGAAGAAGAGAGATGAGCAGTCTATTTTGAGAAGAAACAAGAAGGAGGTGGAAAAATCGTGAGTGTGGGGAACTCAAGATGTGCAGGAGTCAGAATTAAGTATATTTAAACTACGTTTAAAACAACTTATAATATGATCAATTATGTGTATCATAATTTCCAACCCTGTAAATGCATTATACCCTACACCACTATGTGGAAAGCGTATTATAATTTTGTTTTGGGAAAAATTCGTGTAACACCGCGAAATATTCGTTGGAGACCCATAATGTGGTATACCAATCTTCATATCTCGACGAGATAAAGCGATTTTGAGATGTGTGTCCGTCCGTGTGTCCGTCTGTCCATTATAAATTGTAATCAAACTCCAGGCCGCAATTATGGACCGATCGTCACGAAATTTTGTAAGGAGGTTCAGACCAGAGTAGATCCCTATTTTTATTGGTGTTGATCATTAAATATGTAGCGGGTGAAATGGACCAAAAACATATTATTCATCCAATTTTGTAGCGGCTCTGTAGGTCGCAATAATAGTTCGATCAACGTGAAATTTTAAATAAGGTACTATAAGATGGCGATCAGATAATATTTAGAGGGTTAAATGGAGCACAACTTTCATGTGAAAATTGTAAAAAATTTTAATATACAGCTTATATCTTTAATCCTGAAAGACACATTTCTCCCTAGTGAGTTATATTTGGAAGATGGTCTCTTGACCTTTCCATTGATGGCAATTATGTTCATGTACGTGATCAGATAACAGAGTTACAGCCTAATATATCCAGTTTTTTGTTTGTAGTGCAATCATAAACAGGCTAGAGGTCGCAATTATAGCTCAGTGGTCACGAAATTTGGGGGCCACCGTGGTGCAATGGTTAGCACGTCCGCCTTGCATTCAGAATGTCTGCGGTTTGAATCCCAGGCTAAACAACATCAAATTGTCAACGGTGGCAAAATTCCCCCTCAGTAATGCTGGCGACATTTTCCTGAGTATTTAAGCCATGAAAAACTTCTCTACAAGTGGTGTCGTAAGACACGCCGTTCGGACTCGGCAATAAACAATCATTGAGATAATATGAATCGGGGTGCACTCATTGATATGAGAGAAGTCTCCCTTGTCCGTTCGGGGATGTTGTGGGAACATATGTATGTATGTATGGTCTCGAAATTTTGCTGTAGGTAAGAGCTTAGGTTGAAGAAAATGCCTAAAATTTTGCCTGATGATCTGATATTATTTAGCGGGTGACATAGACCATTACTTTTGTATGAAAAATATACAAATTTTATTTTTGATACATATTTTAATTCCTGGAAGGCATATAGAGGCAAATTAGCTTACATATGGAAAAATAACTACTGACCTTTCCCCCCGATGCAAATTGCAATAATGTGTCTGCTAGATAACAGGCATACTTCCTAATATATAGATGGTTTTCTGTAGAGAACCACCATTTCCTCCCATGCTACAAATTGTCTATATGATGACAGAGAAATTTTCAGTTAGGTTGTCCAATTGGATGTTTTATACAAATATTGCAGCATGGGGTCGCCTTGCCACTTCTTTTATACCTCAGGATTTGCAGTAAAGGGTATACATACATCGTCTCATCGATATAATGGTTTAATACCCCAAGTACGTTTGGACGAAATTTGTTTCAGACAATTTGGGGTCGATTTAGCCCAGCCCGTTCATCTGTCTCTCTTACTGTCTAACTGGCTGGTGCGCACGAAAATTGTATACTTCGTAATATTGTGCCCAAACTTAGTTTAAGTTCGAATATAGGCTATAAAGGTCCACACCTCACCCAAAAAAGTTCAAAATTTTTTTTTAAATTGTGTGAACGATAGCTTTCGAAGTTAGTAATCGATCGATAGATCGTGTAAGACTATATACAAAATACGTTTTGAATTTTTTTCAGCAGATTGTTCTTGCGGTCCCCTTTACGGTGGTACAATTGCAATAGCAAGTACATATTTCCTGATATTATGGACGAAAAGCTCCAAGAAACCCTAAAAACAGACAAGAAACCTGAGTCTGAGGTTATATCACCGTTAACGCGGTGGACTTATACTATCTTCTTTGGTGTGTAATTGGATATGAATAATTTTGGGATTTATACATTTGTTTGCATGCACATTTTTTGAATTTCTATTCATTAGTAATTATTTCTACCGCTATAAAATATATTTTTGATATCACAATATATACCCATAATGAACTATTTTCGAAATACCCTGAAAAGGACAAAACCACGTGCATTATCAAACATATGTGAGGTACAAGTGCACAATTTTTGGACGATAGATTTTCAATAAACTCACAATTTTCCGAAATATCAAATATCGGAGATGTAGCAAATTGCATTGTATATATATTTACTTATTTTAGGTTATTCCAAAAAGTAACCTGATATTCAAAGACAATTTGAAGATGTAGCAGGAGGGGTATCAATGTGAATTTTCCAATTTTCGAATATTTTTTAGGAATGTATAATTTATACAAGTAAGAAAAGTCTATAGTCGGACGGAGCCGACCATGGGATACCCTATACCACTATCCCTGGACAATTGCTCTCCAGGGAACTTCTTTTCAATGATTGTGAAAATTTAATTATCGAATATCACAGTTGTAATGTATAGTACTTATGACCAAAACCAAAAAGTTATCTATCATGACAAAGACATTTTTGTAGCAGGAAAGGAAAATTTAGTTCACACAAACTAAAAACTAAAATGTAATGAAACCCACTTATGTAGTACTACTACTTCCGTTGTTTAACCGCTACGTTATTGAAATTTTTACCAATTTCACACAAAAGTTTCAGTCCATTTAACCCGCTAAGATTTTCTGATCTTCACGCTGGTTTGTACGCTTCTTCTTCATCATAAACTCAAACTTTGTTTAAAATTTTGCGGTTTATTATTTTGACCTACAGAGCCGCTACAAAATTGGTTAAAATTTTGTTTTTGGTCCATTTCATCCCCTGAACATTTCACGATCATCAGCAAAAACTAATCATTTCTATTCTGGCCCGAACCCAACCTACTTAAAAAATTCGTTACAATCGGTCCATAATTGCGGCCTTAAGCTTGTTTACAATTTTTAATGGACAGACACACATCGCTAAATCGCTTTATCTCGTCGAGATATGAATTTTGGCATACCAAATAAGGGGTCTAGGACGAATATTTCGTGGTGTTACATAAACTTTTGGAGAGTCAATATGTAGCATGGGATGCAAATGTGGTTCTCTACACAGAACCCATTATATATTAGGCAGTAGGCCCGTTATCTAGAAAACACTTTATTGCAATTTACGTCAGAGGAAAGGGCAGTAGTTTTTCACATATGTAGGCTACTTTGCGAAATATATATGTCCTCAAGGAATTAAAATATAGACCAAAAATAAAATTGTTATATTTTTCATACAAAAGTAATGGTCCATTTCACCCGCTAAAGAATATCAGATCATCATTTAAAATTGTAGGCATCTTTTTCGACCTATACTCTTACCAGGTGCAAAATTTCGTGACTATTGATGTATAATTGCGACTTCTAGCGAGTTTATTATTACACTACAAACAAATAACGGAATATATTAGGCTGTAACTGTAACCAACATAATTGGCATCAATTGAAAGGTCAAGCGTTCCACTTTCAAGTATATCTCACTTATCCGGAATGTCCCTCCCAGGAATTAAGATATAAGCTGTGTATTAAAATTTTTTCCAATTTTCACACAAAAGTTTTGTTCCATTTTACCCTCTAAATATTATCCGATAGCCATCTCAAATTGCAAGCTTCTCTTTTGTGATATACTCTTACCTTATTTAAAATTACGCGTTGATCGGACTATAATTGAGACCTACAGAGCCGCTAGAAAATTGGATAAATATTATGTTTTTGGTCCATTTCAGCCGCTAAATATTTCACGATCATCACCAATAAGAATAGGTATCTATTCTGATCTGAACCCGACCTCCATACAAAATTTCGTGACGATCGGTCCATAATTGCGGCCTGGAGCGTGTTTACAATTTATAATGGACAGACGGACGGACGGAGGGACACACATCTCAGAATCGCTTTATCTCGTCGAGATATGAAGATTGGTATACCACATTGGGCGTCTCCGACGAATATTTCGCGTTGTTACATGAATTTTTACCAAAACAAACTTATAATACCCTTTTCCACATTGTGGTATAGGGTATAATAATTGTTCCACAAACATCCCAGTAGGGACAAGGGAGGCTTCTCTTATATCAATGGATTCATATTAAGTTATTGATATGTGACCTAGTTTTTATCGCCGAGTCCGAACGGCGTGTCCTAAGTTGCCACTTGTAGAGATGTTTTTCATGACTAAAATACTCAGGAAATATCGCCAACATAACCAAGGGGTATTTTGCCACCGTTGAAAATTTGATTCAGCGTGCAAGGCGGTTGCACATAGCTGATTCCTAGAGATTGTGGTGTAGGGTATCACATGGTCGGCCCCGTCCGACTATAGCCTTTGCTAACTTGTTTTAAATTTGTCATTATTGTATACTTATTTCTCTATTCCTTTTCTCTCAGTCAATTGTATGTAAACGTCAAATGTTACTTAATAAATTCGGCCTCTTTTACGCACAGCCATCGAAGGAACCACATCTCCGCTCATAAGGGAAGTAATTAAAATTTATTTAAACCTTATTTGGTGTCTCTTTATTTACCCCGCTACGTCAACATTAGCTATTTTGGCTTTTGTAGCAATTGTCCTATTTGGGGACATTGTGTGTCTACTCTCTCCACCAGGTTTTAAAGGTTTTCAGCAACCAGAAAGTGCTCTGTAACTTTCTCCATGGTTCTTCGAGCCGGCTCGAATGTATGAATATTTTAACAGAGGGTACAACACCTTACTTGATGAGGATCTTGAAATGCGTCCATATCCGATACACACTATCTGTATCAGTTTCCAAATTACTATGCTGGTCTCTACATGATGAGGTGCCAAAGTCATCAGTTTGATGTTTCACTTTTTGGTAGAATTTTCGGACTTCATCTGGTTCCTGTACATGTCTATTTTTTCACATTTCCCTTTTTCCTTTTCTCCCTTCCTTTTACGAAAATGACATTTCTCCTCTTACCTTTTTCCGCACTATATACCGCATTTTTCTTTTCGGTAGCGGGACGGCCCTGCACCATGGTTTCCATGTTTGTATTTTACGGCTGTTTCCAATGGGGTGGGTAATACTTTACCACTGTGTAGATATGTTGTGGGAACATGGAGTGCAATTGAGTCAGTGGAGTGGATTATACTGTTGTCATCTTTTGTTATTTCATCTTACAGATGACACACTTCGGTGTTGAGTTTGTTCGTACTTTATTTTACACGTTTAATCGGATACGTACCTTTGCTGCAAAAAAGTCGTGGTTCGAGTCTATGTTTGCACCTCGGAACGATCGTGCACCTCGGAACGATCCAGCACGCTCGATGAATCTCCTCCATCCATCTCAACGTGATCAATTTGATTTCTTATTATTAGGTCTGGATACAGCCAGGTTCCCTTATGAATGTCGAGATGCTTACATCTGATACTGCTAACTGCCAGGTTTTTTTTTCGCTGCGAAGGCTTTCAGACTAATTTAATGGTCAGGTGTTTTACTGTGGAGACTGAATTCCCAATTGTTGTCCTAAAAATAGAATAATCTTCTTTTCAAATTTTGGCTTTAAAATCACCAAGAATAATTTTAATGTCATGGACCGGTCTTATGTTTTTCCTAAGCGCTCTTAAAATATATCTTCGATCTGCTCGTCCTTGTTTTTAGTCGGAGCATGAACGCAAATATAACTGATGTTGAAAAATATAGCTTTTATCCAAATTGTTTCATTCGCTGGGATGAAGCTGGAGATCGAATTTTTTAACCTCCGACTAACTACAAATCCGCAACCAAAATCATGCTTTGTGTCATGGCAGCTATAATACAGTGCGTAACCTATTAGTGTTAATTGACGTCATGCCAAAATCATAGTATTTCTTGTATGGCAGAAATATTGATCCTTGTACTTTGCAAATACATCTGCCAGTGTGTAAAGTTTACCTTGTACAGTCCAAATATTCCAGGAGCAGATTCGTAGATCATGAACTTAAAATGCTTGCTGGGGTTGTCTACTTTAGAGGGTTTGTTTTTCCTTGTATTTTCATAGTAGGATTTTTGTTAGGGGTGGGGGTTACTATGTTTACGTCCAGCCCAAGTTTTAACCTTTCCTATGGGTGAACGCACGGTACATGTTAGCTCACTACCTTGAACGGGTCTTAAAGGATGTTCCCCAGGTGACAGCTGGAAGAGGTCAGTGTCCATATGAGATGAAAGAGGCACCAAAATGAGGCGTGAGTTTTGCCATGTTTTATGCGGCGAGGACCGATTCTTGGTATCTTTCACAACCTATGTCACCCTTACGGTATGTGTTAATCTTTTATTATCCAGGGTGGTTGGAGTTTTTCAAAAGCAATGACTGTCAAAAATAGATCCAGCTCAAATGACGTCTATGTCGGTCCAATTTTGAAGGTACCCCCTTCGCAAAATTTAGACGGATCATGTTTAAATCCGAGTTGCGGAATATCATGGTAATCGTAACTACATCATTAAAATTTTTGGTTCGTGGAATACCTACTGCGATATGGTCCCAAAAATGCAGCAATATTTAAATCCACTCCTTTACACGCCCCTAGCACTTGACTTTTTATTTCACTTTTTTCGATAATGGTTCAAATGTTTCAAAAAGGTAACGTTCATTTTTATCTTTAAGAAGGATGCTAACATGCAATGTTTGAAATATATATCTGTATCTTTCAAAGAAACACAAAACGGAATCACATTTTATTTATTTCTCTGCCTTTATTATCTTGTATTCTTTCTTCAAACGTTGTACTACTCACTTCGCATGAAAAGGAAACAAAATATGAACAAAACGGCAGCGACACAGAGATCTTTCTTTGGAGAAAATAAAGATTTGCTGATGATTTGCTTCGACTGTTCATTGCCGTGATATTTTTTTCTGGGCTTTTGTCGAAAATAAAATATAAAATTAGTTGAAAATTGAAAATTTGTTACCAACGAAAGGACACCACAGACGTTAAAGAAAAGGACAATCCGTAACAAGGCAAGTGAAATCACACAGATGCTGTTGCTAAATGAATGAGAAACCAATCAAGCAGAAAGCATTCGTTTCGTTTCGTTTTTATGACAGGAAGTCTTGTTTTCCCCCAGCTAGCAGACAGACGGATGGAGAGAAATTCAGACCGACAGACGGACGGAAAAATGTACCATTTATTTTGAAAATGTACAAAATCAAATGAAAGGAGAATATATTTTTCGGTGTCATAAGACAATATTTAATATCAATTGTAATCGAATTTGTACTATCAGTTGTAAATGTCACTTTGACCTTAATTTATTGGGTAGAAAAGGAAGAGGAGAATGAGGGAGGAAATTGAAATGAAAAAAATGCTAAGATTGGAAATGATTTAAAACTTAAATGTATGTTGATATTTTTGTTAAGGTGGCGTAGAACAGATATTCTTAGATATACGAGAATGAAGTGTTTGCGCAATTTTTGTCTCAGTCGTTATAGGTAAGTCCACCACCCCTTTTTATAATATCCCACAGAGGATGACGGCAGAGGCACTTCGTTTTTCTTCTTCTTTTAAAAATGTACCATAAATCATTATTATACCTTCAGCATTTATGATAACGAGGGCATATACACTTTTATACGGGACAAAAGGTGCCTCATCGAAATAATGGTTTTAGTAATTTGAACGTAATCCGTTTCAGACAATTTGGAGTCCATTTAGCAAGGTCCGTCCGTCTGTCTGGCTGGCTGGAGCGCACGATAACTCTCGAACGGCTTAACCGATTCCAAAATTTGGTTTTCATAATATTTTGTCCGAACTTAGTTTCAGTTCGAAGATGGGCTATATGGGTCCAATCCCTTGGGTATTTCCCAAACAAAAGATCAAAATTTTCCGCAAAAAAATATGCGCAGTATAACTCTCGGAGGGATCAAACGATTTGGTCCATACTTTGCACATCGTAATATTTCTACCATACATTTCTACCTACATACTTACTTAGCAGGCCCATTACAGAACATTTGTTCCATAGGCCGAACTAAGAAAAGAGCTCCATTTCTCTCTATTTGTTGCTTCGCACTCTGGAATACCGCGCCTTTTCATCCCATCATCCACTTGTTTGCGCCATCTATTCCTTGGCCTGCCAATTCGGCATGCACCGCCAAGCGGTCCGTATGTATACGCCTTTTTAGCGTGTTCATCATCGCTCATTCTTATGATATGGCCTAGCCAACGCAATCGCTGCATCTCGATACGTTTAAATATATTGATGTCGTTGTATAACAGATACTGCTCGTGGTTCATGCGACGTCGATATTCACCGTCAACGCAGATTGGTCCGTAGATCTTTCGAAGAATTTTCTCTCAAACACACCAAGCACTGGCATGTCTGCTTGCGCAAGTACCCAGGCTTCGGAGCCATACATCAGCACGGGTAGTATCAGTGTTTTGTAGAGCGTTATTTTTGTTTGACGAGATGTGGCTTTGTTTTTAAACTGCTTACATAAACCAAAGTAGCATCTGTTGGCCAAAATAATTCTTCTTTTTATTTAACAACTGATGTCGTTTGTTGTGTTTACGGAGGTGCCGAGGTAGACGAAGTCTTTTACTACCTCAAAATTATAGGAACCAACTTCAACAGTCGGTCCGACCTCAATGGACGCATTGCGCGTCGACACCATCAACTTGGCCTTCTCACCGTTTACCGCCAGACCCAATTTAGCAGATTCTCCTTCGAGCTTTATAAAGGTATCAGTTACTTCTTTTACTGATCGGCCTATGATGTCTATATCATCAGCATAAGCAAGTAACATGTGACTATTGGGGTAGATTGTGCCACTTCTTTTGACGTTTGCCTCTCGTATAACCTTTTCTAGCAGGATGTTGATTAGATCACACTAAAGGCTGTCTCCTTGTCTGAAATCTCTTTTGGTACAAAACTCTTCGGAGAGGTTCTTTCCTATTTTAACTAAGGACCTCGTGTCAGTTAAAGTCATTTTGCAAAGCCGGATGAGCTTTGCGGGGATACCAAATTCAGACATGGCTTGAAATACCTTTGAACGCAGCGGGCTGTCGAAGGCTGCTTTATAATCGACAAAAAGGTGGTAGGTGTCGATCTGCATCTCTTGGGTCTTCTCCAGGATTTGCCGCAGGGTAAATATCTGGTCAATGGTGGACTTGCCAGGTATGGTATGGTCCAATTATTTCGTTGACCATTGGCTTTAGTCGTTCGCCCAATATCCCTGACACTATCTTATAGGCAATAGGGAGAAGACTTATGCCCCTATAGTTGGAGCATAAAGTCTTATCTCTTTTCTTATGGACGGGACACACGATGCTCAGGTTCCAATCGTCGGGTACTCGTTTTTCCTGCCAGATGGTGCTAACTAGCTGATGAATACACCTTATCAGCGTGTCGCCTCCGGTTTTGAACAGCTCGGCTGGTAAGCCATCGGCTCCTGCTGCCTTTTTATCCTTCAGCCGATTTATTGCTGTCTTTACCTCATCTTGGCTGGGCGGAATACATTCAATACCATCTTCTGGGATTGGGACTGTGGTATCTTCGTCGTCTTCGCTAATATTGGATACCAACAGTTTGGAAAAATGCTCTTTCCATATCCTATGGTCTCTACAGGAGGATGATGTTGCATTCTTTGGTAGAACTTTCGGAGTTCATTTAGGCTCCTGGACATCTCGATTTTTACACTCTTCCTTTTCCATCTCTATATTTTTCCTGCGGAAAATACTTTTCTCCGATAACTCTCTCGTGCGCTACGCGTTGCTACTGATTGTAGAGTAGCCCTATATGCCGCATTTTTTCTTCGGCAGCAGCACGACACTGTTGGTCATACCATGGATTCCTTGGTGGAGGTCTCTGGTATCCAAGTACTGATTTTGCGGCTGTTCGCATGGGGTGGGTTCGGGATGAGCAGTGCTTTAATTAAGCAATTGGGCCAGTTGAGTGGAATATACTCTGGCTATCTGTTGTGATTGCAGCTTACCGATGCCCAAATTCCGTGTTGTGTCTATTCGTACTTCATTTGCTACGTTTAATAAGGTACGCAACAAGGTGGTCCGAATATATGTTTGCCCCTCGGAACGAACATACATGCAACACGCTCGATGAATGTCTTCCATCTATGACAACGTGATCAATTTGATGTCAAGCCAAGTGCAGGTTTTTTATCCTGCGAAGTCTATCAGCCTCATTCCATTGTCAGATGTTTCACTGTGGAGACGGATTTCCCTGCTGTTGGGCCAAATATATTCTCCTTTCCAACTTTGGCATTAAAATCACCTAGAATAATTTTAATGCTTCATATCATAGCAAATATATTACATTGCATCACCTTTAGGTGTTGTTGGTCGCCTTTCCCAATTCCATCGTATTTCGGATGCTGTCCAATTATCTATTTAAATTTGTCGTCTATCGGATACTACAGTGAAATAAATAAACTCCAGCCATCCCCTACAGTTATCCGATCATGGAAACACAAAGTTGGGTTTAGACATCTATTGTGGGTAGTAAGATTTTTCGCATTAATGAAATCTAATCTAATCTGTTTTACTGTTTTCTGTCATTAGCCACGGTGCGCCTGAACTAACTTTAAATGAAAGGTGCTTACAACTGGGAAGTTTTGGCGGATTCTCAAACTGCAATGTTCATAGAGAAGAAAAATAAAAAAATCGCCAGAGGGCTTTTTAACAAATAGCGGTCAGAGATCACATTTTCAAGTTTCTTTTTTTTTTTGGTTTTCACGATTTTGCTTGGAAGGAGTCAGTGTATTGGCCCAATTTGACTTCTATATTCTATATCTCAAAAACGGTAAAAACTACGAAATATCATAAAGGTCAATCTTGTAGAGAATTTTCACGCCAACAACATTCCATTTAGTCCCACATTGGTCGTAATAACTGATCTAGCGGCACAAAATTAATAACTTGGAAACGAATGGAATTATCTTTCTGAAATTGTTCACAAACTCAGTCTGTGTCCGTGGGTAATTATGGGCTAAATATGAACAACATCGGTTTATATTTTGGTATAGCAGAATATAAAGGTACCTCCTTATATTCGGTATTTTGAGGAATTAAGCCACCCTTTCCTTCCAAATTAGTTGTAATTTGGTACTTAGGATTTCTAGTGATCACTAAACCTTTCCACCAAAAATTGTGGACATAGGTCTACGTTTGGGTATAGGCCCCTTTTAAGTTACCTCCCGATTTTCAGTATTTTGGGGGTTTAAAGCTACATTTTCCGGCCAAATTAGGTGTAATTTGGTATTTGGGATTCCCAGCGGACACAAACATTCTCCACCAAAATTTGTATACATAGGTCTACGTTTTGATATTGTCCACATATAACGGTACCTCCCAATATTCGGTATTGTTACGATTTTGTTTACATTTTCAGACCAAATAAGCTGCGTTTTGTCATAGGAGGTTTTCGTTGGTTATACATCTTCTCCACCAAAAATTGTGAACATAGCTCTACATTTTGATATAGCCCCCATATAACTGTACCGAAGGATTTTGGTTATTTTGAGGATTTAAGCTACTTTTCAAGAACATTCATCAGCAAGATTTGCAGCTATTTGCAGCTAAATTGTGGTTATTCGGAATCTAGGAAGTCCAAACTAATTAGTAACAAAAATTGGACTCGACCTTAGAGAACCTTTGTAGTTACGCTTTATTCAACAAATGTATATTGCACTAAAAGCATAAAAAAATTAATTTTTGAAAATGTATTTTAAAAATTTATATAACTATGTAACTTCAGGCCCCAAACATTTTTTTTTTTAATTTAACTTAAACCCTCCCCTGTCAATAAAAAATAAACTTTGTTTTGTGGATATTATGACAGTGTTTATTTATTAATATAAAGTGGTTTTCACTGGGCTGATTTGGTCAGTTATGTGATGGAATAAATAAAACTAATTTATTTCATTATCTACTCAACGTTTCGTTGGCGACTTTCCAACTTCTTCAGGAGTTTTTATTAGAAAATCCTATTGACAAAAATACAATATTTGTTTTATACAGCTTTTTGATCATTGGTTTAATTTACTTACAATTAGTTTCTATAGCATTTCCAATAATTATTATTCTTATTATATTAAAAACGGGACTTCACAATACAGATTTTGTATAATTTAAAAAATAATTACTAATAACACTGTGCCACAAATTGGAACTCAAGGTCTGTGCGGTGGAAAATTCCTTTTGGAGATGAAAGCCCTTAGTGAGTATATTAAGAACCCGAAAGGAAATTTTCCCCATAGGTCAAGTTTCTGAGATATCGCGCGATGAATTTTTTGAATTTTCGCCTATGATGCTTGAGAAAATAGCTTTATATCTCTGTTTGCCGTTATTCTAGCTTCGTTTTGAGATTACATGTCTTCAGTCAAATCGAATGGCGAATCTTTTTGTAGAACATTTCATTCTTCTAACACAATTCCTTTCATGTCCTTTTCGTCCTTTATTTCTTGAACCGTAGTAAAAGTACCACAAGATGAGATTTTACAGCATCCAAATATTCCACAAAAATGTTGCTCAGAGAATTTTAGGTACGGTTCTCATTGACAACTAATCGATATTGTCACGTTTTCATTGTCCGTTTTGACATTTACCCGGTTTTTGTTCAGAAAAAACCTATGTTTTGTTTTTCTGTATATTCGTTATTTGTTATGTATTGGTAGGTAGACATACCCATTGATTATCGCTTATATTGACATCTGGGATGTATCTGAAATATTTACCATATATAGCTCCCGATATGCTGAACACGTTAATGACAAATTTTCTTGGAAAATAGATCCGGTTATCTAATATTTTGAACCGGAAATAGCGATATAAAACCCGGATTTTGTACCGATTTTAAGTAACCGATTAAGCTTATATGTATACCATTAGAAAGCTAATAAAATTGCCAATCAGGGAAAATAAATTTTTTGACAGCATCTTACCTGAGTTCGGTGTTAAAACAAAAAAACCCGTATTCTTGAACCGTTTTTAAGGAAAAATATCACTGCGCGTAAATATGAAGATAAAAGCTTGGTGGGTGAAATATTGTTTTTGCCGATGAAAGTCGATGAAGTTGATATTATGAACCCGGAAGAACAGTTATGCCATAGGTCAAACTTCTGAGTTATGGCGTGATGCATACATTCTTGATGAACTTTAAGAGCACGACAATAAACCCGTAACATAAATCCCATTTCGCTATAACTCAGAAATTTGACCTATGGCATCCGGGTTCATAATATTAACTTCATCGACTTTCATCGGCAAAAACAATATTTCACCCACCAAGCTTTTATCTTCATATTTACTCGCAGTGATATTTTTCCTTAAAAACGGTTCAAGAATACGGGTTTTTTTGTTTTAACACCGAACTCAGGTAAGATGCTGTCAAAAAATTTATTTTCCCTGATTGGCAATTTTATTAGCTTTCTAATGGTATACATATAAGCTTAATCGGTTACTTAAAATCGGTACAAAATCCGGGTTTTATATCGCTATTTCCGGTTCAAAATATTAGATAACCGGATCTATTTTCCAAGAAAATTTGTCATTAACGTGTTCAGCATATCGGGAGCTATATATGGTAAATATTTCAGATACATCCCAGATGTCAATATAAGCGATAATCAATGGGTATGTCTACCTACCAATACATAACAAATAACGAATATACAGAAAAACAAAACATAGGTTTTTTCTGAACAAAAACCGGGTAAATGTCAAAACGGACAATGGAAACGTGACAATATCGATTAGTTGTCAATGAGAACCGTACCTAAAATTCTCTGAGCAACATTTTTGTGGAATATTTGGATGCTGTAAAATCTCATCTTGTGGTACTTTTACTACGGTTCAAGAAATAAAGGACGAAAAGGACATGAAAGGAATTGTGTTAGAAGAATGAAATGTTCTACAAAAAGATTCGCCATTCGATTTGACTGAAGACATGTAATCTCAAAACGAAGCTAGAATAACGGCAAACAGAGATATAAAGCTATTTTCTCAAGCATCATAGGCGAAAATTCAAAAAATTCATAGCGCGATATCTCAGAAACTTGACCTATGGGGAAAATTTCCTTTTGGGTTCTTAATATACTCACTAAGGGCTTTCATCTCCAATAGGAATTTTCCACCGCACAGAAACCTTGTTGCACAGTGTAATTAGACATCGGATTTTGCATATTTGCATATTTTTTAATAATAAAGATACGAAGATTCTGATTTCAAAGAAATCTGAATTCAATGGCAGGGTCATATTTTGTATTTATTTTGCATATTTTGTGCATATGCAAAAAATATGCAGAATATGCAAAAAATATGCAAAATATGCAAACAGTTTTTGGCCGAAAATCGTCATAAAAGTCGTAAAATTGACAATTAAAGTTGGAAAAATTCATCAAAGCAACTTCAAAGTGTCCTAAATTAAGAATATTGGCCGTTTACGTCGGTTTTTTAGCAGAATATTATGCTATTGAGACCCTTACCACGGCGTGGATTTAAAAATATGGTTATATGTATATTGTAATACCATTTTTTTTATTATTAACCTATTAAAAAATATAAAATTTGTTAAATTGTCAAATATTTTATGTAAAATTAAATATTTTCTTTGTCTTAATTTGTTGCATTAGTCTGGTTTTAACTCAAAGGGAAAACATCGATGTCGGATTTTTTATGCCGCACTCCCCTAAAGTGTTCAGTTTGGTTAGATTTTAAGATTGTTAAAGTTTGAGCACCATTGGAATATGTTAACACATGCCACCGGGGCCTCGTAATTATCAATTGTTTGTTTAGTTCAAATCTAATAACTTATTTTCCACACAGTTGTAGTTGACCAATCGAACTAAAACTTTGCACACTTTTCAGACTTGGATGACAATACATGAATATGAAACCAAAACCAATATGGATCCATTTTTTCTTAGAGCCCCTATATAGCGGTACCACCCGATTTAAAGTATTTTAAGGATTCTGGTTAAATTTTTAGGCCGAATTGGCTATAACTTGGCATTTGGGGTTCCCAAAGAAACTTCCTCACCAAACATGTTGGACTCAGGTCAAGGTTTTGGTATAGCCCCTATATAACGGTACAACACGATTTCAGGTATTTTTAAGTTTTTATCTACATTTTCGGCCTAAATTGGGCATCATTTTGTTATGAGGTTCTCAGTGGTCAAAAAAAAAAATTAAATGCTGAAAAGTTAAAAATAAAAAATAGTTAAGAAATAAGTTACAGTGTTTTATTTATAAATGAACATAAAACTAGAAAATAATTTTTAATGATGAAATCTCTCACATAAAACTCTTGCATTTGAATTAAAAATTGTGGCAATATTAAACGGAAAGCGTTTTATTTGAGAGAATTATTTTCTAGTTTTAAGTGCTTTTATAAATAAAACATTGTAACTTAATTTTTTATTTCTTCCCATATTATCAATTTTTGGGAATGAAAATAAATATCTTTTACATTTTGTTCATATTTAAATTTATTTAAGGGACTGACATATTGTGATTTTGGAGCCATCTGGGTAAAGATGACTACTTGGTGATGAACTCGACTCTTTGCTGTGCTATGTCGTTCACAAGTTGTTTACCATTATTTACCCTTCCTGGTAATTGATGTTCTGTGGTCAAGTTGCAGGATCTTTTTCAAGAAATTCGGAGTTAATGCTTAATCTCTTGAACAACAAGTAAGTATCCCCTGTAATTACGTCTGGTAGACTTTTTCTGGGAATTTCGGCAGTTGTTCCTTTGTTAGTTTGTATTGAATTTTCTTCTGCTTGCCTTGTTAAGATATTTGTCGCATTTGGCCCTTTACGGTGGTTTGAACTATCAGATAAAACAATGCCGGGCCGACAAGTTCAGGACTAAGATACCACAGATGATTTATCATTTTGCTATTTCCTTTATCTGATATTTGTTTCGTATTTCAATAAATCTTCAATGCGGTTAAGGTCTTATTTTGGACCTAAACATTTTTGTATTAAACTCAATCTATTGTCTCTAATCCTTTTCAACCTATTGATTTAGAGCTGGCAAACCATCGATGGAAATATCGATATTATCGATACTTAATTTTTTACGCCAATATCGACGAATAGTTTTTTATATCGATACTATCGGCCATTTTGACATCACTAAGTCCCAAGCCAAACTACAGTAATTACACTGAAATTATACGTCTCTAGATCGACGTCCATAGTAGAGTAAAATCATAAAATTGCTGTAGTGGGGAGTTCGATTTAAGAACACCTAATTTCATGAAATTTTTTAATGAAATTCACGCTAGTGTGGACCGGGACTAAAGAAAAGCCATAGAAGCAATAGCCAGAAATTTGGACACCCTCAGCCTTAAATGCCTGCGTACATAAGCTGCCTCGCCTGCTTACCTTGCTTGCTTCTGATAAAAGAATAAAAAAGAAAAGGGCAACCCAGTCCGAAAGTTGCTCGGCCTTCTTTATTATTTTATTATGTCAGAAATGAAGTACGAAAGCAAGGCAACCAGGCGAGGCAGATTATGCACCCAGGCCTTTAAGCTGATGAGGACATACACTCCGGTTCATCTGAATAGAACCAGCCAATATTTGTCTACAAATACCGTTTTATCTGACGAAAGGAGAGGAATTGTAAATTATAATTTTGTGGACAAGTAGAGTATATAGTAGCCGATATTTTCAATACCTAACATGTTTCACATATGCGTTATAACGGTACTTTTTACTCGCTTTATGAAAAAATGACAAAATATTAGCATTTTTTAATGGTTCACCAGGATAGAACCACCCTAAGAACTTACACAAATCCTTCGTTAGATGTGGTAAACTTCAACAAAAAACTATTTATAATTATAAATAAATGCCGTTAGTGTTGATTGCCAACAAATATTGTGCAAACAAATTTATTAGGGTCTTGAAATTTGATGAAAATCGAGGCTAAGAGCTCCAAAAAATATTTTTGTGAAGAAATCGGTAGAAACAATTTATAAAGACAAAATTTTATACTGAATTATGTTCAAAATTTTCTATACTACAATAAAATTGCAAAAAAGTCACATTTGATAGGTTTATGAGTCCGAAACAGAGGAAATATGGTAAAGATAATTCAAAATTCTACCTTTCCAATCCAAAATTTGATATTTTATCTCAGGAAAGTGAATGCAAATCGATTGGTTCCACCCAGTTTCGTTGGCTGTGGACATCTACAGGTCCAAAAATAAAGAAAATTCTACCGCTGAACGCTCCATCTCACCATCAAGTCCTTGGAATTTCAAAAGGTTGATGTGAAGAAACAGCTTAGCGATAGGGTAAGGCAGACGTTAATTTTTCGAAAGGAAAGGGTTTAATTTTGATGGTTATGATGTTCACACATCTTTTCCTCATAGTATAAGTACCGAAAAAATATTTCTGATCCGTTATTACACAAAAAATAGCGCCTATGTTTCTGTGCTTTCCTTGTCATGCGATATCTTCTAAATAAAAGCCCTTGATGTTGACATGAAGCGTTCGGCGGTAGAATTTTCTTTATTTTTTGGCCCTGTAGATGTCCACAGCCAACGAAACTAGGTGGAACCCATCGATTTGCATTCACTTTCCTGAGATAAAATATCAAATTTTGGATTGGAAAGGTAGAATTTAGAATTATCTTTACCATATTTCCTCTGTTTCGGACTCATAAACCTATCAAATGTGACTTTTTTGTAATTTTATTGTAGTATAGAAAATTTTGAACATAATTCAGTATAAAAGTTTGTCTTTATAAATTGTTTCTACCGATTTCTTCATAAAAATATTTTTTGGAGCTCTGAGCCTCGATTTTCATCAAATTTCAAGATCCTAATACAAATTTTTGCACAATATTTGTTGGCAATCAACACTAACGGCATTTATTTATAATTATAAATAGTTTTTTGTTAAAGTTTACCACATCTAACGAAGGATTTGTGTAAGTTCTTAGGGTGGTTCTATCCTGGTGAACCATTAAAAAATGCTAATATTTTGACATTTTTTCATAAAGCGAGTAAAAAGTACCGTTATAACGCATATGTGAAACATGTTAGGTATTGAAAATATCGGCTACTATATACTCTACTTGTCCACAAAATTATAATTTACAATTCCTCTCCTTTCGTCAGATAAAACGGTATTTGTAGACAAATATTGGCTGGTTCTATTCAGATGAACCGGAGTGTATACACTTTGATACGACCAAAAATGTGCCTCATTGAAATAAAGGCCTGCGTATATAAGCTGCCTTGCCTGCCTTGCTTCATTTCTGACATATTAAAAATAAAAGAATAAAGAAGGCCGAGCAAATTTCGAACTGGGTTGCCCTTTTCTTTTTTATTCTTTTATCAGAAGTGAGCAAAGCAGGCAAGGCAGCTTATGTACGCAGGCCTTCAGGCCGCAACTTTTCTAATGCGCCTCGTATTTCACTGACATGCGAAATGTAAACAAAACACATTTGTCGGCAATTTTGGATTCTAAATAAATAGGAGTAGGAAATCTACGATAGTATCGATTTTATCGATATTTTGAAACGAAAATATCGAAAAAATCGAATAGGGCCGATATCGATAGTTTGCCAGCTCTATATTGATTATGTTTACCCAATACATCCTATATTATATCTATATAAACAATATCTTGTTCATTATACGTTTTGTAAAATCAATAACCCACACTCTCATTTATAACACTCAGTTGTTGTCGTTTAATACAAAATAAATAAATAAAATAGAAAAAACTTTCTGGGCGAATTAAACCAGGCTCGAAAGATGAAAACACAAAGTGCTTCTACGACCTCTTGTTCTTGGGAAGTCAGCTGGGAAGTAGTTTTAAAATATTCTCTTCTACATTGAACTTGGATTTGTCAATAGCAAACTATTCTTATAGAAATCGCGTGAATATGTTTGGTTGATGTCCGGATGTGCTGCCAAAGCAGTCAAAAATCCCTCTCAACAATACTTCTTATAAGTCTGTACGCAGATATAGAAGCTCTTGACCTAACATCTGCTCAAGCTGGTAAGACCCCATTATTCTAGGCATTCGTACTCTGATAAGTCTTGTTTCTCCCCTGAGCTACTGTCAGTTTCAGGAACGCCCAGGAGTTGTTCTTTACCGCCATACCAGATGATACCAGAACAGCAACCCGTTCTTTCTGCACTGTTTTGGGAATAGTACCTGGTAATAGTTTTCCATGCCAGTGCACGCAAATAGCCTTGTTTTGGGGTGTCTTAACTCTTCCTTGAAGTTGTTGCGAGTATTTTTCACGGTTTATTCTCCGGAATTAACGGATAAAGCTTCTAAAGATCTTATATTTGTTGGGGTCCTCTCCGAGAGCTTATACTGTAGATAAAATGATACGACTAACGTTCCTATAGGACCCTATAAAGGGGTCCAGCAGCAATGACAATTTCATGGTTAGGAGTTCTTGTTGAAGCCGCGCTTGATTATTTTCGGGACAGATGGTTCTTCAAATTCAACGAAGCGTTTAGCATCAAAAGAAGATGTAGACCTCATTGAAAATCTATTGAAATACGAAAACATAGACAGAAAAAGGAAATAACAAAATGATAAATCACCTGTGGTATCTTCATAAAAAAGTCACATTAACTCAGGCTCGAGTTCACCACAGATTACAACCAAGTAGTCGGCTGTACTAATTAGTCAACTGTACCCAGATAGGCTATAATTTCTCCCTAAGGCGTACGTAGTCACGTCAATCGGGACACTGGCTTTCTATGTCGAATTCAGTAATACTTACGCATTTTGTTTTTGAACATAAAATTAACAGAATGGCCTTTAAGTTAATGCATAATATGGGTGAATAGCTTTAACCGTTCCGTTGGGTCGCCGAGAGAAACGAGATTTTCATAACTTCGAGGCCCCAGTAGCACGTGTTAACTTATTCCAATGGGTCTCAATT
Source organism: Musca autumnalis (assembly GCF_047663935.1). Classification (NCBI taxonomy): domain Eukaryota; kingdom Metazoa; phylum Arthropoda; class Insecta; order Diptera; family Muscidae; genus Musca; species Musca autumnalis. The sequence goes on from NW_027411644.1 coordinate 255,077,642, forward strand.
GGCAATCTTATTCTTAAATCTATCTAAAATCTAATCTAAGTAAACAGTTTAGGCGGCACCCCCGCCTTAAAAAAAATTCGACATCGATTTCTTCCCTTTGAGTTAAAACCAGTCTAAAGCTTCAAATTACGACAAAGAAAATATTGAATTTACATAAAATTATTGATATTTTATCAAATTTTATATTTTTTGCATAGTTTAACAATGAAAATTAGTATTACAATATCATATACTCTACACCACACTGTCGTAAGAGGTATCAATTACATAATATTCTGCTAAAAATCTACGTTAAATGGCCAACAGTCTTAATTTAGGACACTTTAAAGATGTTTTGACGTTTTTTTCTAACATTAATTGTAAATTTTACGACTTTTATGACGATTTTCGCCCAAAAACTGTTAGCATATTTTGCATATTTTTTGCATATTCTGCATATTTTTTGCATATTTTGCATATTTTTTGCATATTTTGCATATTTTTTTTTGCATATTTTGCATATTTTTTTTGCATATTTTGCATATTTTTGATATGACCCCAAATATCGAAAAATTTACCCTTAAAACGCCTAGATCCAAAATTTGAGTCCAATCGGATAAGAAATAAAAAACATGCAAAAATCCGATGTCTACTAATAATGTATAAAAAAATATTGCAGCATATCCTTAACCTAAATCACAGAACCGTATAAACTTAAATGATTGCAACAGAATATTGCAATTTAGTATTGTCTTTGTCCTCTTTGGTGTTATGGACTTATATATTCTCTCTTGAATACGTAAACTTTCAAGAGTATATCTTTTATTTTCTCTTTGTTCTCCGTCCAGTATTTTGACATTTGAGAAATTAGCGTTGTGTCACAACATATTAAATAATTTCTAATTTCTAATTTCTCAAATGTCAAAATACTGGACAGAGAACAAAGAGAAAATAAAAGATATACTCTTGAAAGTTTACGTATTCAAGAGAGAATATATAAGTCCATTAACACCAAAGAGGACAAAGACAATACTAAATTGCAATATTCTGTTGCAATCATTTAAGTTTATACTGTTCTGTGATTTAGGTTAAGGATATGCTGCAATATTTTTTTTTTATACATTATTAGTAATTATTTTTTAAATTATACAAAATCTGTGTTGTGAAGTCCCGTTTTTAATATAATAAGAATAATAATTATTTGAAATGCTATAAAAACTAATTGTAAGTAAATTAAACCAATGATCAAAAAGCTGTATAAAAAAATATTGTATTTTTGTCAGTAGGATTTTCTAATAAAAACTCCTGAAGAAGTTGGAAAGTCGCCAACGAAACGTTGAGTAGATAATGAAATAAATTAGTTTTATTTATTCCATCACATAACTGACCAAATCAGCCCAGTGAAAACCACTTTATATTAACTTTGTTTAGTTTTATTACGAATTTATTTAACAATTAAACTAATACATATGTAACCAGGTTTTTAGCAACCATTTTGTTAAAATCTGGTGCATCAAAATTTCTAGCATTTGACAGTGAATAACTGAGTGAGTGAGTAAAAACAAAATTTTAGTCAGTAGAGTGTCTGTAATCGATACAATGGAAAACATTTCGCAATTTTATACTTTGATTTTTTGACTTTCGCGCCGCTAGATCAATGGTTTCGCCAGTGTGCATCGCATTCTGTCCTGGGTAACCAAACTTTGGCACGACATCTCATTTGGATTTCCTAGGCTGGGATCAGACTTAGGCTAATGTCGTCCTAAGCATCACTGAGCTTAACCATGCGTTTTTCGTCCATGCATTTGGTGACCCAGTAACAACGATGCACCTAGCTGGAGTCGAAATGAGGCACATGAAAATCTACACTTCTAGAAACATGTTTTGTTCGGTCAACTTTTCCTCCTCGTCATTAGCCAGAGCAACCATCAGATTGTCTTTAAGGACTTTGTTGAAGGGTAGTTTTAGGGTTGAAAAGTTGTGTTGTGCTTTAATTTCATCTCCTTAGCGGGCCTCATGTTTTGTGACAGACAACGTTCTTGCTTGGAGGTATACTTACGATCGTCGTTTGTAGACAACTTTAGTATAAGTGACTTGTCCCCCTGTACCATTTCGTGTACCATTTGCAGCATTCTTGGCTATTTTGCCTATAATAAACTTTCATTTTTGGTACAGGACTTTTCGAACGTTGGACGGACTTGACCATCCTTCGTGGCTGACAGAGTCATTGTTTTTTAGTATGTTGCTAAACTGTTTCCAGTGCTAACTGCATTTAGTCTACCAACTCCTGGCTAGATGCTTAGAAAAATTGCCAAAGATCAACCGAAGGTTTTTTGTGGTTTGATTTTTATACCCTCAGTCTTTAGGCTAACGATCAAAATGTGCCTCTTGGAAATAATGGTTTTAGACCCAAGTATGTTTGACGAAATTCGTTCCAGTCAATTTGGAGTCGATTTAGCAATGTCCGTCCGTCCGTCTATCTGGCTGTAGCGCACGATAACTATCGAACGGATCAATCGATTCGGTCTAAATTTGGTTTTTGTAATATTTTATACAAATTTAGTTTAAGATCAAATATGAGCAATATCGGTCCACTCCTTCATCGTTATATTTCTGCGAGTTCGAATATTGACTATATCGGTCCATTCTTTATGTTACCTGTTCGAAGATCTTTTGGAAATGTATACCTATGTTACTCCTTGTGGTTCTGTTAACAGCGATATTATGGGGTTCGTCGGCAAGTCCATGGTTCCTTACATATTGGTCCCAAAACACTAAGTTATATGGTGACCAACTGAAATGATTGGAGGGCGCGCTGACTATTTAAAAGAAATGACTCCCGCTTCTAAAGTGGACTACTTTTTAACTTTAATCCAAATGTATTTTTGTCGGCAAGTTCATACGTCCAAAAAGGGTCACAAAATCCGAAAACCCCCTAATACACAATTATTGGGGAAAAGGATTTCGGTTGTGTAGACGGTATTCACAGGCTGGCGGTATAACTCTATCGGCAAAGCCGATTGCTATTTTTTTACTTGTTTTTTTTTTCAGTTTGCAGGGTCTCCAGTTTCTCATTCATATTTGTGTATACATGTGCAAAAAATGTAAGTTAATTTACAATGGACAATTGTGAAAATATTTTTTTCCTGGTAATAACGAAAAACAAGCCTAAAGCTACAATGGTAATACCCTCAACAGGTATTGTTGAGGGTATATAGTCTGTTTTTCCATGCGCGTGCCCCTCAACTTAATAACTTGTAGTTGTGATTTAAAATACACATACAAATGCAAATTTAAATGTGAGGCGTGAATGGCGGTGTTATTATCACATTAGCCGAACAACTATAGAATATACATCCTGCCAACAGCTACAATGAATGTTTTTCTAATTTTCAAAAGCTCTCTAAGACGACAACCAGATACAGATGACATTGGTTTCTGTTGTTTCAGTTGCAGCAAATCTAACTAGCCAAACTATTCCCAAAGAGGTGACAAATCCCATATGTGTATGCAAACATACTGACATATTTTTTGTGTGCAATTCATTGTTTTTGTTTTGGTAGAATGTGTACAAACCTCTAGGGTGTATGCCAGCTAGAAGGAATGTCATTCGTAGCTAATTTTAATATAATTAAAGTGGCTCAAACTGAATTTCACTTAAGTGTTAGTGTGTATGTGTGTGTGATTGTACGAACAGCTCCTAACTTTGGGGGCTACACTAATTCCCATTCACAAATGTTCTTATAGTTTGTATGAGTGTGTGTAGGTGTTTTCCCAAAAGCAATTTTGAAATAGAATGTGAGTTTGTTTTTTTTTTCTTCTACCATGGGAGAATAAGAAAAGAGGGGTTGAGCAATTTTCCATTGTTTCATTAAACAAAGTGTTTGGCATTTAAGAATGAACTGCAACTATGAACGATTGTTGTTTGCTTGCGAAATGTTTATAGATAGGGGAGAGAATTGAAACTAATTAACATTTTTTATGTTTTGCATTTTAATCTTTATGGAACATAGTTGTCGTATACAAAACAAAATAAAAAACTGTAAAATGGTTCAACATGCAGGGGGCTCGATATTGTACCCAAGTAAATGTCATGTGGTATTTATGCAGTTATACTAAAAAGCTGCTTCCTAGGTGTATAACATATTGACTGAAAAATGTAGCCTTTCAAGGTCATTGGTATTCGGTTTTTATCCGGGTTTTGTAATTACTTAAAGTTTTGTTCTCCATGCAGTAGATTAGTATTGTAAAGACTTTGTAGTTGGTACCTGAATTCGATTGCAATATATGATCCAGGTAATTGTTTTAATTGTAAACGATTTACTATGTGGTTGCATTTATATAAACAAGTATCCTCAGCCTGTGTGAATTGAAACTAATTTTTTTGTCTAAAAATATCTATTTAGGGTGTTTTCAGAATGTTGTACCCTCTTTTGACGTATCAACTTGCAGACAAAAATATGAATTAGAGTAAAGCTCATAAGTATTGCGCGCAAGGTACCTGAAGAAATGGACCAACAGAGTTCATTGTTAAAATGTGTCATATGTTTGAAGTCATTCCTTTCGCTAGATATTGCCACCACCAGTCATTTCAGTTGGTCACTGTATAATTTAGACCTTTGGGCCATTATATCAGGAAGAATGGACTTGTCCACCAAAACTCTATGTCGTAAACAGGGGTACCTCCGAAAAAATTTCCAAAGGATCGTTGAACAAACTTCACTTAAACAAAGAGGTGGACCCATATGGACTATTTTTGAACTTCAACTAAGTTTCGACAAAATATTACGATATCCAAAGTTTGGACCAAATCGGTTGCTAGGTTTAGCGAATATTTTTTAACTTTAGTAGTGGAGGTAGCATTAGGGGTGAACCGATAAGTACCATCTTCAAAATTTATCTAAGATTTGCAGAAATATTACAATATGCAAATTTTGAAACAATCCCTAATGCAGATTGAAAGTTGTCGTGCGTACCGGCCACTACATATGCTAGCCGTAGACGTTTTTTAACGTTTCGGACCATTTTCTTAGGACTTGCCTCTTAAGAAACTTGTCTTTATGGGGGTTAGGGATACGTAAAACTGATTTTTTGAATTAACCGTAAAATTTATTAAAGTCGTAGTCGACAATTGACTGTGCGAAAACCAGATAATCGCTTATTCTTAATCGACTTTCGGATGACAGAGTCAACTATTATTAGTAGTCAACCATTATTCATAGTCTTTTATTATTCATAGTCGACTGTTAATCGTGGTCGACTATTATTTGTATTTGGCTATTGGTTGTGCTAAAACCGCGTAATCGACGGTACGTTTTTATACATATAACCATCACGGGCCGCGTCAACAAAAATGGCGATTATTTTCGATTATAGTCGGTTTTTGGCGGTTAATGATTGATCGAAAGTCGAATTTTTAGAATACTCTCAAATAAATGACTTACCCAAAATCGTGTTTTAAGTTTTTCACTGCGTATCCCTAATGGGGGTAACGAATATAAGTTGTTCCAAAAAAAAAAAAGCCTTAATCTAGGCTTTTTCAAACCTTTGTGTGGGAGGTACCCGAAGGAGTGGACCGATATTAGAAATAATACAATGCGTAAAGTATGGACCAAAAGTTAATTCGTTAGAAAGTTGTTAGGCGTTCCAGCCAGCCAGCCAGTCGGATGGAAATTGCTAAATCGACTCCAAATATTCTGAAACAGATTTCGTTCAAACATATTAAACCTCATTATTTCGATGAGGTATACCCTCGATAGTCAAACGCTCAGTATCGATGAACTCCTTCGACTACTTCTCACGTAAGTCCGTACTTCCTGAGATATAAAAAGAAGCTTTAAACCCCCTGCTGGCATCAACTCAAATGACTTCTCACATCGTAAAATTTCTTCCAAACGTACCTCAAGTTCCAATAAAGACCTTATATTGGAAGACATCCTCGGGTATCTCCCTCACAAAAGTTCAACATTTTTGCTTGGGTGCAGTTGAAGGGAAAGTACTTATTGTGGCTTGTTTACACCGACATTATATTTGTCGTTGGCAAGTTCATGCTACCTAACACAAGGGTCCAAAAGTTTTAAGAAGGAGTGATTGACATTGGTCCTACCTTTGCGCATCGTAATATTTCTTTCACACTTGAATCATGTTCAATCGGTCCACTTGTTTCACAACAGTTAACCCTCACGGACCCTATTTCGATTTTTATCGGTGGTAAGTCCATACAGACAGAGATAATTAACCTCAAGCCGTAAAAAATCGACGGCCACCAACTGTAGCTTTTAAAGTGAGCGAGACTTTGTCCAATATTAGTACATCGTAACAGTTCTCCCAAACTTATGTCAAATTCGAAGATGGACTATGTCGGTCTATTTCTTCAGGTACCACAATTTTTCACAATTTCTTTAAAAATGTATGTTTTTAATTCCGTTTCGCTTAAGTACAAAATTATTATTTATACCCTAGAAAGACGGCAGAGTTAATTTGCATTAAAAAAATCCTTAATTTGAATTAACTTTTTACCCTGACAGACGACAGTTTCGGCATTTATGAAACAGCTGTTTGTGTTGTTTGTTTGTTTGTACCCAGCAGACCATTTCATAAAGTTTTACAAAAGTTCGCCAAAATATGCGGAACAAATATACTTTCTACCATTAACATTTTCATCACGATAACTCAAAAATAAATTTAATTTATTCGCTATATTTTTGCTTCATTTTAATATTTAAAAAAATTTCGCAAAACTGTAAATAAACATTTGAAGAAGATATTATTTTCGAATAGAATTGGTATAGTGGGTAATGAAATGCTTGTGAAAATAAAAATTTTAAAAAAAGATTTGATAGAAGGCGCGAAAAACGATGAGCTGCTACACTATTCGCGAAAGACCACTTCTTTTTTGAAAGAAACGCGAAAATTCCTGATTTGCTTTCCTTTTTTATTTTCTTAAACATGGAAATTTGACAAAAGACATTTGATTTTCAACAGCATTGCCATATTGAAATGGCTAAATTCATTATAAATTCAATTTGATTTTGTGCATTTTGTCCTGTCCTAAGGGACCTCTGCTTGTGGAGCAAGAAACTGTTCACCGCGATTGCTGGCAAGTCGTTATTTACCCGGACGTTAGCTCAGCCTTTGGGGCCGCAGTTCTTGCTGGTGAACGAGCTTCTCAGCAGAGTGGACAAAAAAACATTTTCTATTGCCAGTTTGGATAAACATACAAAAGGTTATGGCAACAATGTCGTGCGAGAATGTAAACGGACTTGATTATTGGTTATGATTAGTTTCATGGCGCTGGTTAGTTGTTAAAAGCGCCGGAGAAATCCCACCCCACCATGGTATTCCCATTCTCCGAATCATATTGGAATACCCCTACTTTACACCACCTGTTTTCGTCTAAGTCTTCTTACCTTTGAATTCTCTTAGTTAGCCATTATGAAAAATCACAAAATTTCAATAAACATTACAATAGGTTTTATTTAATTCCATTTTCATTTACAAGAAAACATATCATTCTTATTTGAATCCTTTCCTTTTACGTTATAGAAACTTAATATTTGCAAGGAAAAAACTATTAATAACTCAATATTTAAAATGTACATTCAAGCAATTAGGTTCATGCCTCTTCTTCTTCTCTCTTTCAGGCGAGAACAGCAAGTGGAAATAATTTGGCGGCTTTCCAAATGAGATGTTAAGCATGGAATCGGCTACTCCGCAGGGCAAGTATGCGTAAGTTAAGGTATTCGTTAGGTAAGTATCAGTCAGGTAAGTATTCGTAAGTAAGTAGTTAGCATTTAATTATATTCCAGGTGTAAATGTATGTAGAATTAATTGTCTTGTTTTATTTTGTTTCAGAAAGGACAACAACTGCAGATGAAACTCCCACTCTGAGCTTCGAGATTACCACTGACGTCCCTATAACCCTAGTCTGAGCTCAAACACGAGTACAAGGATTATCTACCCAATAAGCTGCTAAAGGTAGGAACATGCAAAAAAACTAAACAATTGTTACCCTTTTCTCACTAATATTTTCCTTCTTTTTTATCTTTTTATGCTACCCGGAATGTAACTATGAGCTGGTCATACATCTGTCTGTCTGTCTGAGTGGAGCAGTATAAGTGTGAGTGCGGGAATTATACCAAAAGGCAAGCCGGGCTGGACATGCCATGCATTCTGCGCCTCCCACGACGGATTGGATGGGTGTTGGGTGTGGTACCAGGAGTTGCGGCTGCTTGTTTCAATATTGTTAATTTAGTTTTAGTCTGGGTTAACTTTGTTTAATGTTTAGTTGCGTTCGCTTTAATTTAGCTTAGTCCTTTTATTTGTGTATGTAAAATCTCAGTTTTGATATTGTATTACTTAATTTATTTTATCTCTTTTTTTTAGGATTTAAGTGTTTTAATTTTCTTTTCAGGAACCTTTTTTATCTTTTTTCTCTTTTCTTTTCAGGATTTACGTATTTTAACCCTTTCTTTCTTTTCAGGAATTTTAATATTTTTTTTTATTCTATTCTCTTTTCAGGTTTAAAGTTTCTTTTTTTTTTGTTCCAATAATTTTAGTCTTAAGTATATTTATTTAGCTGTAGGTTTTTTATGTGTTTACTTTATATTCAATAAAAGTTTCAATCAAGCATATCACTGTTGTTTTATCTTTTTTTTTTTTTTTGCCTGGTGACCACACATCCAATCTTCTTCAGGGCTCAAATCAAAAAGGAAAGATTTTCTTATCTCTATCCAGGAAATTCCTCCTTTTTTAGAAACTTTTTCTCTCCCTCTTTGTTTCCCCCTTTTGACATTTTTGCCAATTTATCTGGAAACAGCTGTTGCTGATGACCTGAATATTTGCTCTTCTTCTTATTATTATAACGCTTAACCCTTTAATGTGCGCACACCACAAACCCCACTATCCTGCCGATGTCCTTATCAAAGGATAGGAGGGAAAAAGGTGCGATAACAAAAGGCGAAAAGTGGAGTGATATTCTAAATTGGATTGGACATTTTTAACAAAAAAAATCAAGGTTTTGCATCCCTATTAGTTCGTGGTTTGACATCCCTAAAATCGAATTAAAACATCATGATTTACTTATCTCGGTGTAAACCTATCATAACCTAGATGAAATAATATATGCGATTTAAAAAAAATCAACCCGTGTGAACTGCACTTATTTCCCAATTGGCGTAAATTGACATCAATTCATGTTGACTACTAGCGTCCCCCTATTAGAAGAAGCATTATAGTACGCGTAATTTTCTCGTTCGGCCGGTCGTGTGTAAATTGGAAATAAAGAACTAAACGTAAATAAGAAAAAAAGTAAAACGAAAATCTAGTGAAAGTGTTTAAATAATAAAAATAAAAGCTTTTTTAATGCGGGTATTGGAAAAAAGTACTTAATTAATTAATACAAAAGTGCAAAAGAATTATGAATGAATGCCTCGGGTGTGTGTGTGTATTGGTGCGCGTCGCTAAGGGGAAAAAAATCAATGGAGACATCAATATGAATGACTGTCTGTGGCCTTGAAAAAAATTGCTGCGAAATTAAGTGTAAACAAAAAAAAAAAATGAATTAGTCTGAAATATGGCCATCGTTTGTTACTACGGTCTGCTGGAATGTGTAAATACTGTGAAATACCTTTTCTTCAACGATATGTATGGATGTGTTTCCTTTCATTCCTGTTTCCTGTGCCGTACCACCTATGGCACCAAGCAAACATTGATTATGTATTGAACGCAAGAGGAACATGGAATTTCAGGTATGTCTTTATAATAGAATACATACAAATGTCGGATACTACATAGTTTAAGGAACCAGTCTATGGTACATTCTACAGTAGAGTTATATTTATGCATGCAAATGCTCGAAGAAAAAAATTTCACTTCATACAATATTGTAAACATAAAAATCCATATTGGGGCGGTATACTCTACACATCCTATTAAAACTGTCTATCTAGTTCGAACTAGATCGCCATCACTCTATTCCATCAACTTGCCATCATTTTCATTGTTTATATTACATATTTGTTTTTATATTATATATTACATTTGCCTATACTATATTATTTTCATTGTTTATATAACGACGAAGATGTTATCTGTGAACATTTTGACTAAAACAACCCATGAAATACATACACCAATCTGTGAAGTGTTCAATATGCCAAGTCCTTCACAAGATCGGGTACATATAATACATTTGATCCGTTTTCATTATTATGATTTGAGTTCATTTGTATTTCCAATCACAATAATGGTTCTGACGACAAACATAATAATCCGGTGGGCCATTGGCCAGCACTGTATAGGCCTTGAAGCCTACCTTTTGCCTTTTTTTCCTAGCATATTGTGTTGATAAAGTGTTATCTAGATTCATCCTAGCAAGATGGCAGGTTTCGTTTATACCTGTTTACAGACTCGTGTTTTCTGATGTCATAAGAAAAATCGATTGCGTTTATTATAGCCAACATACATTTCAGCAAGTATATAAGGAAGGTTTTTTTGTGGAATCATTTCTTAATCCTGAAGTTCTGAGTATAATTAACTGACAGGAAGTTGCAGAAGTAATGTGGTTCCCTAAGGGAAAACATGTTTATATATGGTTTTGGAATTAGCAGACAGTGTCATCTTGTGAATCAATATTATTTCATCATCCATACAATACAAATGTGAAACCAATTTGACTGATTATTTGCATTTAAGCAACAAAGACTAATCAGTAAAATAGTGTTTTGAAGATGGTAAGCTATGGGCGAAAATTGTTGGCTTACATATCTTTACGAAAAATACGTAAAATTTATGATTTTAGCTCGTCCACTAATATGAACTCTAAGGATAAGATTGCATCAACACCTATCTCAGAAAATGTCTCTCTGGCATCTTTGACATTTGCTACTCCCGCCGATGAATATACTCGACGCTTAATTCCCAAAAAAAGGATCTAGTTTAGATTGCCATTTTGGATCTTGCAAGTACTTATCGAGGAGTGTGTATCTCTTAACAACAAAGGCATATGATTTGGGAAAAGTCCTGACGGACCTAATAATTTAATTACAATGGGTTCTTAAATATGCAAGGATAACAAAAAGTTATCTCTTACTGGTTCACTAATGACTCCTTATTGAGCGTTGCAGGGAAAATGAAACCCTCATACCATCAAATACCAATATATTGCCTCATTGGTTTAAAATAGCCTAAATGGAAGCATAAACTGTAAATCCACCCAGGTATATGCAGCAAGTATGTTGCGCTGTGAGTTCTTTCGCCTTGAGTGTATTCTATTAGTCACTGTAATTGCTGTTGTATAAATCACAAAAACAAATATTTGATCACTTTACATCTTCATCCATGCTATAAAAAAAATTGAGCACAAAATGGTAAAGTAGTGTAGTAAGATGGTGTGCAACAAAATCTTGCCGTATCTATTATAAAAAGTGTATGAAATTAGCCACATTTTCATATGAAATGTTTTCTACTCCCGAGTCTATTGTTTGTCTGAAAAAAAATGTGCAAAAGGGTTTGAATGAATTCGTGTTTTTACCCATCTAGAAGCAAATTTGCTGATTATATGCTGTTGGCGTTGAAAAAAAAAAGGTTTGTATTTATCAATTTTATATCTTTCCTTTTACCACTAATTTATTTCCAGTGATTATTTTGAGGTGTTTCTCTACGCTCGTCGGTACCACGCGAACAAATAGCGATATATCTATGAAACTTTGTAGAAATATGTCTCGTATATTTGTCTTAAGAAATTCGGTAACTATAGGGGGGAAATTGTACTAACCCTTGATCCACGAATTTTTATTGGACTTCCCTCCACGTAGGTTTCCCAATAAGACTAAATATTTGTGGATAATCCCACCGAACGGCAAAGCCAAACAAACAAAGGCTGTGGAAAAATGTTATGCCTATTTCTTCGCTTCTCTACCACCGGTGTATCACCAACGGGATCTCCAACTTTAGTCAGAATGTCGGATACGTTGTGCTTTCAAACACATCCATGTGTGTTTGATCCTGTCTTCCCTGTTTACAGACTCCAACGACATAAATCGATGAATGACAGATCCGCGACCTTGTGTACAACAATTCCCTGCCTTGTGTCACTAGTTTCAAATGGGTATAGGTGTACATATGTTACATAGGTGCATATATATTTTATATAAATATATATGTATAATGTGTTATATATGTATACCAAGAAGGGAAATGCACCAATGGTCAACGACAGTCACAAAGTGACAGCTCAAGAATCGTAATCAAAAGTTTGAGTCGCCTAACATGGGATGCTTCTCTTCGTAGTCTGACTTTACATTTCTGACTTCTGTTGCTGGCTTCCGAAGACTGGTCACCTCTGATGAGAAAGCAAGTATGTTCAAGGCAAAGCATTTTGCCAATGAGATCGTGAAGTAAACGCATATATTGGAATTTGCGATTTTTGATTGCTACTTCGGGGAGATTTCCTTTCACACTAGGTTTCTATTCGGGCTTAAAAACTCTACTAATTATGTGGATGATAACTGTCGATGGCTTTTTGATTCGTTTCCAGCAAAACTGGTTATCCTGCTTGGCTCTTACTGCTTGAGGTCGCGAGTATGGTATACACCCAGAGACTTTCCCTTCAAATCCTCTAATTCATATAGGCAGTTACCTACAGCGCGTACTACTCGGCATTTGACAAATTTTTTACTCAACTTCGCATTAATGTTTTTACTAAAATCGCTAAGTTGGTGGTTTCGATGGTAAATCTCTTGACCCGGAACAAACTTAACTTTTCGTGACCGTATGTTATATTTCTTTGCTCTGGAATTGTGGCTTCTCTCTAAATTTTTCCTAACCTCGTTTCTAATTAACTCCAACTTCGAATCTTTGGCCAAAGCATTAAATTCTGGGTCATTCATGCTTTCGAGCTGTTTAGCCAATCTATACACACTTCCATGTGTAATCATATTGCTGCCAAATAATGCAAAATATGGAGTCATCCCTATTGAAGTGTGAACCGCGGATCGGAGAGCACACTCTATAGCGGATAGGTTTTGATCCCAATCTCGCTGATCCTCTTTCAGATAAGACCTGATTGCTGCCAGTATGGACTGATTTACGCGCTCTGACTGATTGGCCTGTGGGGAATACAATCCAGTTTTGAAGTGTTTAACCCCATATGCCTCTAAGAACGCCGTAAAGTCTTTCCCTACAAACTGTTGGCCGTTATCTGACGTCAAGATTTCAGGGACTCCAAATTTATGGAAAACTTCGTCCATTAAAAATTTAATTACACTTTTGGAGTTGGCTTTAGCTAAGGGTTTCAGCAAAACGAACTTCGTGACGTGATCCAGCACAATGAATATAAACGAATTATTCGCTTTTGATCTCACATACGGGCCCAAGAAGTCTACGTAGATCTTCTGGAAGGGTCTTCCAAATGGTATATTTGTATTCATTGGCTGCTGCATATTCTGATAATTGGCCTTAGACTCTTTGCAGATAGTGCAATTTCTCACGAATTCCCTCACTTGCACACTCATGCTTGGCCAGTAATATAACTGCTTGAGGCGCTTCAGCGTTTTATGGAAACCACCATGAGCTGCTGTTGGGGAATTGTGAGCTAGTTCTATGGCCTTTGACGTCAAAGTCGCCGGAACCCAGAGCTTCCAGACAAAGTCTTCCTGAGGTATATCCACCGTAACCGGAATCGTTCTCTTGTAGATATAACCATCTTTGACCATCAAATCTGGAAGGCAGTCTTGGTTCTGCTCGATTGTCTGGATTTTCGCCACATACTCATCATTTTTAAAGTCCCCAGCCCCTAGGTCTACTAGACATTCCATCTGCTCCTCAAGTTCTTCTAAATTATATCGAGAGAGAACATCCGGTACCACATTTTGAGTTCCTCGACGGTGTTCGATTTCAAATGAATGGCTTTGCAGAAGAAGACTCCACCTAGCTAATCGCCCACTTAGCTCTTTATTCGTCATTAGCCATTTCAGAGACGAGTGGTCAGTGATGACAGTAAACGGCATGAGTTCTATATAAGGCCGGAACTTCTTTATTGCCATCACGACGGCTAGGCACTCTCGCTCTGTTACCGAATAGTTTTTCTGGGCTGGAGTCAACTTCTGCGACATGTATGCCACCGGATGCTCTCCTCCCTCTTCGTCTTTTTGGAAGAGAACTCCGCCAATTCCCAGATCCGAGGCATCGCACTGCACGTAAAAGTGTCTTTGGAAATCTGGATGCTGTAACACTGGGCTATGTGTCAGGGCATGTTTCAGCTTTTCAAATGCTGCCTTAGCTTCGTCTCCAAATTCGAACGACCGCCCTTTTTTGAGTGTAGAGAATATTGGTGCCGCTAGAGTTGCATAGTCCGCAATAAATCGGCGGTACCAGCCTGTCATCCCTGTAAACCTTCTGACCTGTCGAGCATTTTTAGGGTAACTGCAGTTAAGAATGGCCGACACCTTCTCTGGGTCCACTTTTAATTGGCCTCCGCCCACAATATACCCTAGGTACCTCAATTCTCTGAAGCAAAACTTCGATTTTCCCACGTTAATAGTCAAATTAGCTCTTTTCAAAAGGCCAGCCACTTCTCGCAGAAGGCTTAGGTGAGTCTCGAGATCAGGCGCCACTATGAGCAGATCGTCCAAGTAAACGAATACTCTCTCACGGAGGTGCCCTGGAATGACCTTATCCATCAACCGACATAACCTTTGGGCCGCATTACACAGCCCAAAAGGCATGACGGTATAATGATATAAGGGCCTTCCAGGGACAGTAAACGCCGTCTTCTCTCGACTTTTCATCTCAAGCGGGATTTGCCAGAAAGCATCCTTTAAATCCACGCTTGAGATGAAATGAGTATCCCCCAGCCTACTGAGCAGACCCTCGATATTTGGGAGCGGATAGGCATCCTTAACAGTCAGGGCATTGAGCTTCCTAGCGTCCAGGCATAGCCTGTTCTTAGTGCCCTTGCGCACCAAGGTAACAGGACTATTCCATGGACTCTGGCTTGGCTCAATGACCTTCATGTCAAGCATTCTATCCAGCTCCGCAAACATCAGGGCCTGAACAGCGGGCGAAACTGGGTAGTGCCTTTGCTTTACCGGCTCTGCATCTGCCGTGTCAATATAGTGGGTCTCTAAACTGGTTTTGCCCAATCCCAACTCAACGAATGAGGGAAACTGTGCGATTACCTCCTCTAATCGCTGTTTATCCCCCTCAGAAAGCGTGTGCATTGTTGGATCAACGGCCTCCGCCCCCATTTCGTCTTCCATTGACAAGCATTCGATGGCAGCTAACATCCTAAATGACCTCATGAAGTCAACTCCCAGATAGAGTGCTCTGCTCAAGGTTGGAACTATAAAGAATTCTACTTCTTTCTCTATTTTATTTAACCTGATGTTAGTGCGAATTCTTCCTACAACTTGGTGGGAGGTGCCATCGGCAGTCTTAATCAGGGATCGATAGCGATATATTGGAATATTGGCACGTTCTGCCAGTTCGACTCCTCCTCTCCCTAGACAAGTGACAGTGGCCCCACTATCCAAAAGCCCTTCAACCTCTTCAGAACCGATTTCTATCCGTGCATACAATCGTGTATCCTTTCCTTCATATAACTTCGCCTCTGCGATCTGGTGCCTTGTCTTCTTTCTATCTCTAAACCTCTTTCTAGCTCTCTCAATTCTCTTAATCCTACCTAAATTAGCGTTCTTCCTCGCTGTGCTTATTCCTACCAATTCATTTCCCTTAAACCTATTTACTAATGTATTGAAATTCATGGTTATTAATTCATCTACTTCAGTATTCTCAACATCTAACCTATCTTCTATTACTTCATGATCTCTACTGTCTAAATCTTTCATGCCAATTCCATTAAAAATCTTTTCCCTAGCCGCCTCATATTCCCGCAGACGGACAGGCCAGGGTTTAATTTTCTTAAATCTAGCTGCAAAATCTTCATTCTCCTCTACACTATCTCTATTCCTTTCAAGAATCCTAATTCCTAGTCCCTTCTGCTCCTCAGGTTCGCTAACGGGGATTCGGCTGAGCCGGACGTGCTATCCCCTTCGCCGTACCGGTCTGCTGGTTTCCCTGGCATCTTGGACAGTTTGGCTTTGCTACTTTTTCCAACCCACAGCCGTAGCAAAACAAGTTGCGAGTGGCAGACGGGCAATTCATGAACCCGTGCCCTTTCTCCCGGCAGTTCCAGCATAGGTAATTTGATTGCCTCGATATTGCATCCACTTCCCATTCCTCGGGAGCTCCATATTCGAGGGAGTGAACTCGAGGAACATATTGCTGTCTGTTGATCTGAGTGGCCTGGCGCTGATACCCCAATAGTTGCTCGGCCTTCCGGCATTCTTCTCTGAAATGTTGCAAACCGTATATCTTTACCGGGAAAATCAAAGATGCCATACTGGGCTTCAGGTTGTTTTTCATCATGTCGATGAACATGCGCTCCTCCATCGGCTCCCTCTGCTGGTGGCGCAATTGCAGCATCGCATTGTAATAGTCCTCGAACACCTCTTGTGACCCCTGCCGACGATCCATCATTTTTCGCTGCACATCAAAATCGCTTTCAAATTTCCTAAATTGTGCCAAAAACGACTGTTTGAGAGCTTGGAAACTGTTCAATCGTCCTAATCGACGTTGCATCCAGTACCAACCTTCCGCAGCCCCCTCCAACAGTTGCGGGAATTTCACTAAAACCTCCTCGTCGCTACACCCATAATCTTCCTTCAGCTGCTCCAAACGAAAAATGAAGTCTTCGGCTGTTATTGACTTAGCAGACCCATCAAACTTCAACTTCCATTTATCAATATAATTTCGCCCAACGCCATACCCTGCATACGCTGTAGGTGGCACTTGCTGCGGTGGGCCGTTATTTGTCGGCGGCTGCTCCCACTGGGTCCAACTTGTTGGATAGGGCTGTGATGGTGGATATTGTTGTGGCTGTGGTTGCGGAATTTGCTGTGGTGGATTATATTGCTGTGGCGGCCGAATTGGTTGTGGCTGCGGTGGAGGATATCGCTGTGGTGGCGAAATTTGTTGTGGCTGTTGTGGAGGATACTGTGGCGGCTGCGATGGAGGAAATTGTGGCGCCTGAGGTGGAGGAATTTGTGGAAGAGAACTTTGTGGGTTTGGTTGCCCATTTTCCTGGGACCATTGTTCGGCGCTTTGGGATGCCGAATCGGTCTGTCCTCCTTGATTGGCCTTGTTTCCAGTTTGGGTAGGGCGACTGGTATTCTGTGCGGAGTCTGTATCTGCCAAGGTCTTTTGCACCAGCTGCGGCACTAGTATGGTTAACTTCTCATTCAATAGCTTTATTAGTTCCCCTTGCCCTACCTTAACTGCCGAATTGATAACCTCTCGTAATAGAGGGTCCACTGCGGATTCCTCGTCCCGCTCTAGAGGTACCCGACTTCTCTGCTCACGCGCCGCTTGCCGAATGTTCTGCGCTGTAATGCTGCTAAAATCGGGGCTTTCCGGCGTAGCTCCCCCCACTGACGAGACCGACCCGTGTTCTGATTGGGCTGGGCTTGACGTTGCCGACGCCAGACCTCCTCCCCCCACCATCGTGGTATTTGCGCCTAATGCTGTTGCTGCCGTGGTTGCAATCCCGGCACTATCCGTTGTTACCGTGGTCATATTCGTAGCCATGCTGGAACCGTTTGGGACACTATCATCTACTTCATACGACTTGGCTCGAGTTTTCATCCCTCTACTCTAACTCCGAAATCACGAACCTATCTCTGCACCCTCGATAACGACAACCAGGTTTACTGTCAAGAATATCAACACAGCACAAACGCGTATTATGAAAGAAAATATATGTTATAATTACAAACTGACGTTTTTAAAACTCCCTTAATTGCATACGAGTTCCAAATCCCTTACAAAACAAAAATTTTCCTCGAAGTCGATCTCCGCTACTAATTATATAAAAAAAAACAAAATCTTTTTCTCTATTATAGCTGAATTATATCGGATACCAACACAATTATCGATACTAAAGGCTTCGAAAACTTAGACTTACACAGGTGGTTTAACTAACTAATCAAAAAAACCATATCATGTCCTAAAAAACATGCACACGGAAAAATGCGTATATTGTAAAAACACTCACTCGGCCTCCAACCAGTAAATGTTCCAATTTCTTTCTTTTATCTTCACGACTTGTTGCCAAAATAAAAAAAATGAGATTCGGGACTGATTTGTTCCCTAGCGGACAAAACTCGAGGGCAACTGGATCACTCTTTTTGAGTGAACCCAGGACTCCCTTGTCTGGTAGCCTGAAACGATAGTACTTTAGCCGGACAGACAGGTCATCAAATCAGTTTGGGCTATTTACACTAGTTACAGAAACTATCCGTATATTCTCCTTACTTTCAGACTCGTCGCTACCGATCTGTTACTTTAACACAGAGGTATGCAAATCGGGACTTACAACTCTTCATGAAAAGAAAAACATTGCCATCCCAACCCCATCCTACCCCTCTGAGGTCGAACACCCCGCCCTCGGTTGTGACTCCTCACAAATCCACCCACCGGGCCTTGAGTGTCCAAACACCCAGGACGTAGGACAGCGTAAGGAGTGGCATTAAAAAAAACAGAAGTAGGACACCTGATTACTCAGGCCCCATGTTGCGGGCGCCATTTTTGTCCTGTCCTAAGGGACCTCTGCTTGTGGAGCAAGAAACTGTTCACCGCGATTGCTGGCAAGTCGTTATTTACCCGGACGTTAGCTCAGCCTTTGGGGCCGCAGTTCTTGCTGGTGAACGAGCTTCTCAGCAGAGTGGACAAAAAAAACATTTTCTATTGCCAGTTTGGATAAACATACAAAAGGTTATGGCAACAATGTCGTGCGAGAATGTAAACGGACTTGATTATTGGTTATGATTAGTTTCATGGCGCTGGTTAGTTGTTAAAAGCGCCGGAGAAATCCCACCCCACCATGGTATTCCCATTCTCCGAATCATATTGGAATACCCCTACTTTACACCACCTGTTTTCGTCTAAGTCTTCTTACCTTTGAATTCTCTTAGTTAGCCATTATGAAAAATCACAAAATTTCAATAAACATTACAATAGGTTTTATTTAATTCCATTTTCATTTACAAGAAAACATATCATTCTTATTTGAATCCTTTCCTTTTACGTTATAGAAACTTAATATTTGCAAGGAAAAAACTATTAATAACTCAATATTTAAAATGTACATTCAAGCAATTAGGTTCATGCCTCTTCTTCTTCTCTCTTTCAGGCGAGAACAGCAAGTGGAAATAATTTGGCGGCTTTCCAAATGAGATGTTAAGCATGGAATCGGCTACTCCGCAGGGCAAGTATGCGTAAGTTAAGGTATTCGTTAGGTAAGTATCAGTCAGGTAAGTATTCGTAAGTAAGTAGTTAGCATTTAATTATATTCCAGGTGTAAATGTATGTAGAATTAATTGTCTTGTTTTATTTTGTTTCAGAAAGGACAACAACTGCAGATGAAACTCCCACTCTGAGCTTCGAGATTACCACTGACGTCCCTATAACCCTAGTCTGAGCTCAAACACGAGTACAAGGATTATCTACCCAATAAGCTGCTAAAGGTAGGAACATGCAAAAAAACTAAACAATTGTTACCCTTTTCTCACTAATATTTTCCTTCTTTTTTATCTTTTTATGCTACCCGGAATGTAACTATGAGCTGGTCATACATCTGTCTGTCTGTCTGAGTGGAGCAGTATAAGTGTGAGTGCGGGAATTATACCAAAAGGCAAGCCGGGCTGGACATGCCATGCATTCTGCGCCTCCCACGACGGATTGGATGGGTGTTGGGTGTGGTACCAGGAGTTGCGGCTGCTTGTTTCAATATTGTTAATTTAGTTTTAGTCTGGGTTAACTTTGTTTAATGTTTAGTTGCGTTCGCTTTAATTTAGCTTAGTCCTTTTATTTGTGTATGTAAAATCTCAGTTTTGATATTGTATTACTTAATTTATTTTATCTCTTTTTTTTAGGATTTAAGTGTTTTAATTTTCTTTTCAGGAACCTTTTTTATCTTTTTTCTCTTTTCTTTTCAGGATTTACGTATTTTAACCCTTTCTTTCTTTTCAGGAATTTTAATATTTTTTTTTATTCTATTCTCTTTTCAGGTTTAAAGTTTCTTTTTTTTTTGTTCCAATAATTTTAGTCTTAAGTATATTTATTTAGCTGTAGGTTTTTTATGTGTTTACTTTATATTCAATAAAAGTTTCAATCAAGCATATCACTGTTGTTTTATCTTTTTTTTTTTTTTTTGCCTGGTGACCACACATCCAATCTTCTTCAGGGCTCAAATCAAAAAGGAAAGATTTTCTTATCTCTATCCAGGAAATTCCTCCTTTTTTAGAAACTTTTTCTCTCCCTCTTTGTTTCCCCCTTTTGACATTTTTGCCAATTTATCTGGAAACAGCTGTTGCTGATGACCTGAATATTTGCTCTTCTTCTTATTATTATAACGCTTAACCCTTTAATGTGCGCACACCACAATTTAATTATGGATGTTAATGCAAATTAAGACTGCCGTCTTTCTAGGCTATTACTTGTTTTGTTGACAAGTTAACACTTACAAAAGAAAGTCACACAATCCTGGAAGTCTGAATTCGGACAGGCTGAAGTATCGGTAAAGCGCCACCGTGGTGCAGTAGTACACACAACCGCCTTGCACTCAGAAAGTCTGCGCTTTGATTCCCAGGCCAGTCAACATAAAATTTTAAACAATTTCTGAGTGTTTCAGCCGTGAACAACTTTGTGTCGTAAGACACGCTGTTCGGACTCGGCGATAAACAGTAAGTCCCATATCAATGAGCTAATATGAATCGGGGTGCACTCATTGATATGAGAGAAGTCTTCCTTGTCCCTTCGGGGATGTTGTGGGAACATATGTATGTATATGTTTGTCGGGAGGAACCGTTTACGTCTTCATAGACCTATACCGAAAAATTTCTGGTGGAAAATTTGATACCCCCAAAGAAGACAAAATGCCAAATATCAGCCACTTCCATGGGATATTGGGGCCCCAACGTTCAAAATATCCGAAAATCGGTATGTACCCTTATACGGTGGCTGTAAAGGTCTACACTCTGATAATTTTCTTCTGGAATGTTTTATAGTCCTATCGAAAATGAAATGAGAAAATTTTATTTATATCGGTTTGAAAATTTTATTTATATCCCCTGTAAGGGTAGCATCCAATCTAAGAATTTTTTGAAGATTTTTCTATCGGATTGGTTGTTAATTGGAATTTTGTGTTCCCAGAAGATAGAAAACTTACTCGCCATTCACGGTATTGCCCAATTTGCTGTAATTTGGTATTGTGTT
This sequence comes from Musca autumnalis, assembly GCF_047663935.1. NCBI lineage: Eukaryota > Metazoa > Arthropoda > Insecta > Diptera > Muscidae > Musca > Musca autumnalis. The sequence continues at coordinate 255,098,954 of NW_027411644.1, forward strand.
TAGTCAGAGGATAGAAAGAACAACGATTAGCTCTTTTAATAAGCGTTGCTACATTTTCCTTCTTAAGTAGATGTAACTTGTGTTTTTGGGATCTCAATTGATAGCAAACCCACACACAGAAAATTATCTGCATAAAGTGACTATCATCAGTTAAGTTATTATGCAACAATTATATATATCTGCGTATAATTCACAAAAGAATATACATTAAATGTGAAGCAGCAATGGGAGAAATCCAATTTGGATTTAAGTATCGCGGTGTCCAAAAAGACATATTTATTTGTTTCGTAGACTACGAAAAGGCATTTGACACAGTTCGACACGACAAACTCGTTGAAATTCTAACATCAATAGGTATTGAACCCAAAGAACTAAGATGCATAAAAAATCTTTACTGGAACCAGACAGCATCAGTAGAAGTGTCCGGTGAAACATCCGATGAAATAACAATATCCAAAGGTGTTCGACTGAGGTGTATACTCTCACCATTATTATTTAATATATATGCGGAACAGATTTTTCGAGAGTGTGTAGAGTAAAATCGTATAAATACTTGGGAGTGCAATTAAACGAGCAATGGGAGTCTTCTAAAGAAATAAGATGTCGGATAGAAATGGCGAGAGAAGCGTTTCTCAAGTACAGAAAAGTACTAAACAGCCACGACATCAATATTGAACTTAAAAAACGGTTTATCAAATGCTATGTATGGTCAGTTCTATTATACGGTGCTGAAACATGGACTGTAAAATCAGCAGACGAGAAGAAACTGGAAGCTTTTGAAATGTGGACATACCGACGTGTGCTCAAAATTCCATGGACCGATCGAGTGTCAAATACCGAAGTCTTAAGAAGAATGAATGAACAACGACAGTTAATGAAAACCATCAAAACCCGAAAAATTTCTTATTTGGGACACTTGATGAGGAACAATAAATATAAGATACTGCAGTTAATTCTCAAATCCCAAGTTGAAGGAAGGCGTTGTAGAGGTCGAAGAGAACTGTCCCGGCTAAAAAATATTCAAGACTGGACCGGATACCGTGATGAACTCAGTCTTCTTACAGCAGCTAAAAACAGACAACTATCGCTTTCCACATAAAGTAAATATTTCTAATAAGAATGCAACAAAATGTATGATCGCTTAACATCCGGACAACGGATATGCAAATAAAGAAGAAGATATATATCACACTTTCTAATAAATATTATGAAATTGGAAAATTTACATTGCTACATCATTAAATTTTCTTTGAATATCAGATTCATTTGTGGAGTACAAATATTCCAAGTTACAATGACACTTCTCCAATTTATTGAACACTACAAATGCTATATAAAATTTGTCAAAGGATCAAATCAATCGTCCAAAAATTGTGCACTTATGCTTGATAATGCACACGATTTTGTGCTTTTCAGGGTGATATCATTGTGATATAAACTTATATATGAGTGAAAGACAAAAAAAAATTGTTTCCATGAAGCCAAGGATTGCACTATTATAATACGCGAACTATTGTTGTTCACCAGTAACTACGACTATTGCTTAATCAAATTAAGTATTTTTGAACAAAGCTCAAAAATTTGACAAAAAAAAAATTGATTTGCGTGGAAGTTATGACCGGTAAAAAACGATGAAGCTAACCACGTTTTCTACGTTGCTATTCGATTGCTGGTTAAACCATTCAAATGATGGAAGCTGTATCCCATTTATCTCAAAAATTGGTTGTGAGTGTACATCCACGGTTCTTGACAGATTTTATTAAAATTGGTTGCCTTTGCCTTCACCAAAATTAATATTTCGAAAAACATTTTGAAAAAAACGTGTGAGCAAAGGCTATAGTCAGGACGGGGCCGACCATTTGATACCCTACACCACTACCCCAGTGCATAAGCTTTTCACTGGTAAACATTTCTTTTAGGGAATACAATCCGACTACCACCAAACATAATATGCCTCTTTCTCTCTGGGACCCCCATAAGCAACCAAAATTTCGTGACCATCCGATCAAAATTGCGATCTGTTGCGTGATTGCAAAAAATTGAAGAATTGGATGCATTACCGACTATTGTGGTATGTATGTTGTTTGACCACCTTCGCCAACCTACTTTACATCAATGTAAAGGCAATATTTTCTTCTTCCATTGACAGGCTTTGTCGTTGGAAAACCCCTACTAGAAGCCGACATATTCACAAAAAATAAAACATTGAATTTGTCTCCATATGAGTTTTTTCCCATTCCGACCCCTAAATATTATCCGACTATCGCCAAAATCAATAGACTTCTTCATCTGTGGGGCCCCCACCAACTCCCAAAATTTCGTGATTATCCGATCAAAATTCCAAACTGTAGCGTGATTAAAATTGGAAAAATTGGATATATTACTGACTTTTGCGATATCCCGGTTGTTTGCCCACTTACGCCAACATACTTTGCATCAATATAAAGGAGATCTTTTCTTCTTCCATTGACGGACTTTCCTTTTGGAATACTCCTACCAGAAGCGGAGATATTCGCATAAGAAAACAAGTAAAATAGTATCAGTCGGCTTTGCCGACAGAGATATACCCTCAGCCTATGTGAATTGGAACTTTCATCTACGGACAGATCGAATGTATTTAGGGTCTTTTCAGAATTTTTTGGCACTTTTTGGACATTTGAACTTGCCGACAAAAATGTGGATTAGGATTAAAGTTCAAAAGTTTTGCGGAGGAGTGAATGGACCGACGGAAGTGGATCTTATTTTGAGAGTCATATCTTTTCGTCATATCTTGGGTGCCACCGTGGTGCAATGGTATGCACACCCGCCTTGCACACTAAAGGTCGTGGGTTCGATTCCCCGGCCAGGCAGCATCAAACATTTCAACGGGGGCAAAATACCCCTCAGTAATATTGGCGACATTTCCTGAGAATTTCAGCCATGTAAAACTTCTCTACAAGTGGAGTCTTAGGACACGCCGTTCGGACTCGGCAATAAACAGTAGGTCCCTTATCATTGAGCTAATATGAATCGGAGTGCACTCATTGTCCCGTATGGGATGTTTGTGGAACAATTATATATATTATATTATTATATCTTTTCGATAGATATCGCGCCCACTAGTCATTTCAGAGCATGGACTTGTCCACGGAAAACATAATATGGCTGTACATCATCGGTATAAATTTCCAAAGGATCTCCGAACAGACCCCAAACTGCAATTGGACACAAATGTTGAACTTTTGTGGGGGAGGTATCCTAAAGAGAGGACCGATATGGGCCATTTTAGAGTTAAACTAAGTTTGGACAAAATATGACGAATGCCAAATTTTGGACCAAATCGGTCTATCAGTTCGAGAGTTATTGTGCTCTCCAACTGCTACATATGGTGCCATACGGGATTTTTTCAAACATTACAACAAAGTATGGACTTGCCACTGAAAAACTTTTACAGTTTTAATTGAGACAGCGATTGCGAGTAGCTAGAACAGAAATCAAAGTTAGTCAAGAGCAGGTCTTAAAGTGAAATTTTGTGTGGGAGGTACCCAAAGGAATGGGCACAAATAGTCCATATTCAAACCTAATCTATATCTGGTAGATATATTAGGATGCGTAAAGTATGGACCAAATCGGTCCGTCCCTTCAAGAGTTATCGTGCGCACAAATTTTCCGAAGATTTTCAAACTTTTGTGGGGGAGGTACCGAAAGGAGTGGACCGATATAACCCATCTTCGAACTTATCGTGCGCACAAATTTTCCGAAGATTTTCGAACTTTTGTGGGGGAGGTACCGAAAGGAGTGGACCGATATAACCCATCTTCGAACTTAAACTAAGTTTGGACAAAATATTGCGAAAGCCAAATTTTGGACCAAATCAGTTCATCCGTTCGAGAGTTATCGTGCGCACCAGCCAGACAGACAGACGGACGGACATTGCTAAATCGACTCCAAATTGTCTGAAACACATTTCGTCCAAACATACTTTGGGTGTAAAACCATTATTTCGATGAGGCACATTTTGCCCGTATGAAGGTGTATATAACCTCGTTAGCATAAATGCTGAAGGTATAAAAACGTTGACTTCTTTCTCCATATAAGCTGTTTGCTTATTCCGACTCCTGAATATTATCCGACCATCACCAAACTTAATAGGCTTCTTCCTCTGTGGGTCCCGCATCAACTCCGATCAAAATTGCGACCTGTAGCGTGATTTCAAAAAAATCGGAAAATGGGATGCATTACCGACTATTGCGATATCTCTGTTGTTTGAGCACCTACGACAACATACTTTACATCGTTGTAAAGGTGATATTTTCTACAGAGATATTGGCTTTGAAATAAAACGTTGACCTTTTCTTCAAATAAGTTTTTGCCCATTTCGACCGCTGAATATTATCCGACCATCATCAAAATCAATATACTTCTTTCTCTGTGGGACCCCCATTAACCCCCAAAATTTCTTGACGATCCGATCAAAATTGCGACTTGTAGCGCGATTTCGAAAAAAATTGAAAAATGGGATGTATTACCGACTATAGCGATATATCCGTTATTTGGCCACCTACGCTAAACTACTTTGCATCATTGTAAAGGTGGGATATTCTACTTTCATAGTCAGGCTTTGCTTTTGGAAGCCCCCCAACCAAAGCTGTGATGTTGGTCATTCAAGAGTTACCGTACGAAAAATTTTTCCGAACATTTTTGATCTTTTGTGGGGGAGGTACTTGAAGGAGTGGACCGATATGGCTTATCTTCAAACTTCAACTATGTTTGGACAAAATATTACTAAGGCCAAATTTTGGACCGAATCGGCAGATCCGTTTCAGAGTTATCTTGCGCTCCAACCACCTCACACGGTGTCATAGGGGTTTTTTGAAACTTTCAGGCTATTTTCTCAAGAAGTATGGACTTGCCCCTGATGAAACTTGTACCGTCGTATGGAGGTCAGTGAATACAAGTCGCTTAATCAAAGCGATTCGAGAGATGGCCCTACACTGAACTTTTCCAAAATTTTGTGTGGGAGGTACCCGAAGGAGTAGACCGATTGAGTCCATACACAGTCTGGTACACATTTCACGATGGGCGAAGTATTTGCCAAATCGGTTACTCCCTTCAAGAGTTATCGTGCGCACAAATTTTCCAAACATTTTCGAACTTTTGTGGTGGAGGTACCGGAAGGAGTGGACCGGTATAGCCCATCTTCGAACTTAAACTAAGTTTGGGTAAAATGTTACGAAAGCCAAAATTTGAACCGAGAGTTATCGTGCGCTCCAGCCAGCCAGACAGACAGACGGACGGACATTGCTCAATCGATTCCAAATTGTCTGAAACACATTTCGTCCAAACATACTGAGGATCTAAAACCATTATTTCGATGAGGCACATTTTGCCCGTATGAAAGTGTATGTACTCTCGTTAGCATAAATGCTGAGGGTATAAAAATGATTTGTTCAGATGTTACAATGATTACAATAGATTGACGGACATTTCAATATCGACTCAGAATTTTTCCCTTATAGAGAATACATACATTTACTTTAAAGGGTCCCAAATGATTATTTAAATGGATAACAAACCGAAAAACAAATAATACACACTCCACTATGCTGAAGGTCATAAAACAAGTAGTAGTTTTCCCTTTAGTTTTTCTGAAGCAATAGTTTCAAAAACAAATATAAATATATTTTCTAGATTGACTTGTCCATTGATCCCAATTTAAATTTGTCCCATTTCTATTCGATGTCACATCTTCTCATCAATCGCCCGTCCTTGGCCATTTATATTTAGTTCGTTTTTGGTATTTACTGTTACAATTGTTATTGTCGCCATTTTGCAAATTGAGTTTATGTGGTTATTGCCGCATAATAATGCGTGAAAATTGGTCTGTTTATTCCGTAATGGTGGAGTATTAGGACGAAACGTTGGAATATTTCAATGAAATTGAATGAACAGTTCTTGTGGACTATTAACATTTATTATTTAAGAGACACTTTATGGTGGTGGCTTTTTTGTTTATATTGGCAGGGATTTGAAATTGAATTATTTTATTTGGTGTAAACATAGCCATGATGACATTATGACGAATTTTATATAAACTTAAATTTGTGTAAAGGGTAGATGCTGGGAGAATGGGTCATTTTTGTTATAAATAAATATAACCTTCGTAAAAATACTTGAAGATTGTATGAGGTTTAAAAAATATCTACATTTTTCATAAGAAACCACTTGAAGAGGAGAAGCGAATTTTTTACAATTTATTCATTAGAGCGTATGATAAATGAAAATATCTATCATGGAGATATTTATCATACGCTCGGTCATTGGTTTGCCTTTCATCTTAAAGTAACAAATAATTGCATTCGTTTATTTAAAAATTTCCATAAATTGTTAGTGCTTCATTGTCATAATTTTGCGGAGACGTGCGGGGTGAAATGTACCAAGTCGGCCCTGAGCGGCTTTATCATGGCAAAGCCTAGGATTTATCGTGGCCCCTCTTTCATCTCAAGTGGGCACTGACCCCCCGTGGTATCACCTTGAAAGCTGCCTTTAAGACCTGTTAAAAGTAGTGAGTTAACATTTGCCGAGCGTGCACCCATAAGAACGTTAAAAACTTGACGTGGGCTAGAAACCCATCCCTCAAAAAATCATCGTACTATGAATAGAAAACAAAGGAAAGGACAAACAAATCCCTTTAAAGTTGACGAACTCGCAAACGTTTTAATGAATGAAGGGCTTGCTACAATAAGGATAAAAGCTAAATTTTATCAACATTAACATTATTTGCGTTCATGCTCCCACTAAAGACATGCAACGAACAGACCAAATATATATTTTACGAGTCCCTTCCATGGCACTGAAATTATTCTAGACGATTTTAGAATCAAAATTTGAAAGACTATTTTTGGTCCAACAGTTGGGAAATTCAGTCTCCAATAATGGAATGAAGCTGATAAAATTCGCAGCGGCAAAAAACGTGGTCATTAGGAGAACCAGATTTAAGTATCTCGATGGCATCTCATAAGGGCACCTAGCTGTCTCCTGACCGAAAAACAAGAAATCAAATTGATCACGTAGTGAAAGATGGAAGACATTCATCGATCATCACATGTCAACACAGTCCCGATAATATATCACAAAATATTGCCCACTACATGTAAACAGCTGCAAAATCCATACTTGGATACCAGAAACCTTGGTGGAGGTCTTACATATGTTCCCACAACATCTCTGAAGGGACAAGGTAGACTCTCCCATATCAATGAGTGCACGCCGATGCATATTTGCTCAATTATATGGGACATACTTTTTCTATCGTCGAGTCCGAACGATGTGTCTTACATTTCTACACAGTTTTCATGGTTAAAATGTTGATGTTCTGGTCAAGGATACCGCTGCACCATGGCCCAACTGGCCCAATTGCTTAATCCAAGCGCTCCGCGTCCCGATAGCATATCAACACATTTCCCACTCCATGCAAACAGCCGTAAAATCTATACCAGGGACCTCTACCAGTGAACCCATTATGACCAGGGGTGTCGTGCTGCTACCGAAGAGATAAATTCGGCATATAGGGTTACTGTACAGTCAGCAGCAACGCGTAGTGCACGAGAGAGGTATCGACAGAAAAGGAGAGCAAAGAAACATCTTTAAAGCAGAAAAAAGAGAGAAATGGAAAAGCGGGAGTGTGGTAAAATCAAGATGTTCTGGAACCAGAATGAAGTCCGAAAATTCTGCCAAAGAGTGAAACATCATCACATGGCTTTGGTACAGGTATATACTCCTGTAGAGAAGAACAAGGTAGTCAGGTAACAAATATCGATAGAGTGTTCAAGACATGGAAAGAGAATTTTTCCAATTTTGAGTGTATACCGCCTGGCCAAGATGAGATCAGTACAGCAATAAACTGGCTAAAGAATAACAAGGCAGCAGAGCTGTTCGAAGCCGGAGGCGACACGCTGATAAGGTGTATTCATCAGGAAGTTAGAACAATCTAGCAAGAAACAAGTAAGAGAAGCGTTAAGTTCGGCCGGGCCAAACTTTTTATACCCTCCACCACGAACTGTATTGAAGTAAATTCCGAAAATACCGAAAATTGGGAGATGTGGGCTATATGAGGGCGTGGACCTATACCGACAAATTTCGGGTGGAAAGTTGTATACCCCCTACGAAGACTAACTACCAAAGTTCAGTCACTTCGGTGGGATATTGAGGTCACAAGCTTCAAAATACCGAAAATCAGGAGGTACCCTTCTAGGGGGGCTATATAAAGGACCTATACCAACAAATTTCATATGGAACGTTTAATACCCCAAATTAAGACCAAATACCAAATTTCAGCCATATCGGTGGATTAATGTTGGCTCAACCTTCAAAATACCGAAAATCGGGTGGAACCGTTCTATGTTGGCTATATGAGGGCGTCGACCTATACCTAAAAAATTTCTGGGAGAAATTTTTATACCCCCAACAAAGACTAAATACCAAATTTCAGCCATTTCGGTGTGATAATGAGGATAAAACCTTCAAAATTCCGAAAATCACGCATCACTTTGTATGGCGGCTATACGAAAACGTGGACCTACATACAAAAAGACCTACGTACATATAATAGGTTTTGCCAAAATTTCATCCACCTACTGCAATCCTTTCGGACGCTAGAGTGATTTCCACAGACGGACAGATTTAAACCTGGCAAGTCGACCATTGACCGGATATTTACACTGCCTCCAATCCCGGAGAAGACCCAAGAGATGCTAATCGACACCTATCAATTCTTTGCCGATTGTAAGGCAGCCCTTGATGTCTGAATTCGGTATCCCCGCAAAGCTCATTCGGCTTTGTGAAATGACTTTAAATAATAGCTGGTCCTCAGTTAAAATAGGAAAGAACCTCTACGAAGAGTTTAGTACCAAAGAAGTTTCAGGCAAGGAGACTGTCTTTTGTGCGATATATTCAACATACTGCTGGAAAAGGTTATACGAGATGCAGATCTTAAAAGAAATGGGACAATTTACACCAATAGCCACATCTTACTTGCTTATGCTGGTGACATAGACATTATGGTACCATCAGTAAGGGAAGTAATTGATATATTTAAGTAAGTTGAAGGAGAATCTGCTAAAGTGGGTCTGGCGGTAACCGGCGACAAGACCAAGTTGATTGTGTCGACTCGCAATGCGTCCGTAAACACAACAAAGAAGAGTAGTATTGGCCAATCGTCTTAAGAAGTCGGTGGGGGGGGGGGGGAGATTATGCTTCCGAATCCGACAAAAGCATCAATAGGTAGCTTAGCTTAGCTTTGTACAGGTACATATGCTTCATTGCAAAGCTGCTGCTGCTGAACCCCCAAAAACCCTCTCTACCGTTGACATTCACATTGCCCTACTCCAGGAATCTTATTTGTACAAAAATAGGGTGAGCGGACTAAGCGGCAAAACATATACCGTGTTCTCCGCCTCTATTGGGGACAAGGTGTGTAGTAGTAGTGTAGTAGCTAAAAATAACATTAATTTAATCCCTCTGTCTAATTACACTATGCAACACTGAAAATGCAAACAACTTCTAGTATGCATTTTTTGAAAGTACATATTTAGACTACAAAAACCCTAGTAGGGTTTTGTCCTGTTAGATCCAGTTCGGATTTTATGGCCTCATCTAAACCGGGCTAAATCTACACTTTTTTGGATTTATCAGGCCATTATCTCAGAAACGAATAGGAATTTGGCCTTGCTGTCTTTAGCAATATTGTAGCCCTAAACTAGTAGAACTTATCTTTTGAAAACACCACATAAGAAAAACTCCTTCTAGGGCATCAACATCTATAAAATATAGAAAATTGTACATAATTGCTGAAATTCTGGTCAGTATCGGCTAAACTATTGGGAGTTGAACCAGGTAACCTATTGCAAAAATCTTCCAAATAAAGTTCTCAACAATTCTTTAGAACCTTCTGAAACTCTAAAATGCTTACTTCATACTGTTTCAGCGGTATTATGCATCATATCTTTTACAACACGTATTTCAAACACAGTTCACACCAACAGTTTATTCTCGCATTTCGGATTTCACTACATTACACTGTGGTTCCGCCCGTGGACAAAAATCGAAAAACTTATGTCGAAAATTTTTATTGCGATTGAAATAAATATTCTCTAAACACATTAAATTGTTACTATCCCGTATTATTTTTGCCAATTTACAGCGGTAAGTCGAAGAAGTTGAGATTTGTATGTAGTGCCTTAAAAAAGAAAAAAGATCCGCAAAGCATTCGTAGCTTATGAGTCAAATTATAAAAAAATTAAGAGGTAAATGTACGATTTCCAAAATGAAACTTGTAGTTAATGGCATTGGCAATATTCTTACGAAAAATACAAATTCAAAATTCGTTTTCTAAGTTCCTTAAAAATAAATTCTTTGTAAATGACTTTTTGTGCTATTTTTAATATCATTGCTCTAAATTTATGTTGAGTTTTACTAATGTTGGCCCCGTAAGGGCAAGTCCATATATTTTTTAAAATACAGGGGAAAGTCTCTTGTTTACTATAAAAAGAAATCCAGCTGCCACCATCTGCCACCCTGTAAGTTATTCCCCTTACACTACGCCTGTAAAATCGCCAAAATTCCGAAAATCGGGAGGTACGTTTATATGGGAGCTACACTGAAACGTGGACCTATATTGAACATTGTTGGCAATGAGTTATGGTGTTCCCTCAGCACTTAAAATTCAAAATTACTGCCAAATCGGTTGGGAATTTTGTCTAAAATCGTCAAAATACCGAATATCGGGAGGTACGTTTATATGGGAGCTATACCTAAACTTGGACCTATATTCAACATTTTTTGCATGGACGTATGATCTTCCCTCCGAAGTCAAAATACAAAATTACAGCCAACTCGGTTAGAAAATCTGGCTAAAATCGTCAAAATACCGAATATAGGGAGGTACGTTTATATGGGAGCTATACCTAAACGTGGACCTATATTGAGCATTTCTTGCAAGGTGGTATGTTGTTCCCTCAGATCACAAAATGCAAAATTACAGCCAAATCGAGTGGAAATTTTGGCTAAAATAGTCAAAATATAAAAAATCGGGGGTACCTTTATATGGGGGCTACACCCAAATGTGGACCTACATCCATTAAATTTGTTTTTCTCCCTTTTGGGCTCGTTATAAAACTATGTTTACAATTTCGAGGCGTTAACTCGATTAGAACTATTTTTGGCACTCCTTTCCATACAAGTGGGACCACTGTGGTCTGGCAGCAATGTAAAAAGACAATCATGGCTCTTTAAAAAAATAACAACAAATAAACAAAATAAATTTCACTGTTTTGTATTTCATTGGTTTAATTTTTTATTTCGCTGATTCCTTATATGCTAGCTAGAGTATATACACTTTGGTAAGATCGCAACTGTGCCTCATCGAAATAACGGTTTTAGACCCCAAGTAAGTTTGGGCGTAATTCGTTTCAGAAACTTTGGAGTCGATTTGGCCATGTCCGTCCGACCGGCTGTCTGTCCATCTGTCTGGCTGGTGCGCACGACAACTTTCGAACGGATTAATCGATTCGAACCAAATTTTGCACTTCGCAATGTTTTTTTTTTCAAAACTTAGTTTAAGTTCGAAGTCCACTCCTTCAGGTACCTCAATGTTCGGAAAAATTGTGCGCACTATAACTCTTGAAGCGAGTAACTGATTTGGTCCATACTTTGCATCTTGTCAAAATTCTATCAGACATAGATCAAGTTCGAACATGGACTATATCGGTCCACTCCTTCGGGTACCTCCCACACAACATTTCGGAAAAGTGCACTTTAAGACCTGCTCGCGAATCGTTTTGATTTTTACAAAAGTTCGAAATTATTCCGTAAAACGGAATTTCCCTCGGAATTTTCCGCACGAAAAATAATTTTAAATCGTGAAATTCTTTTAAAATCAATATTTTAAAACGTTGGAAACTACTAGAATCACTTTATTATGGAATATTCTCGCCGAATCGACGAAAATATTCCATTTTTGAAAATAAATATGGAATTAAAAAAATGTGTAATTTGGGAAAGGGAATTTTATTCGTGATTACCCTGATTGTGTCTAAACTTAGTTTATGTTCAAAAGTGGCCCCTATCGGTCCACAGCTGGTGGTACCACCCACACAAATGTTGAACATCTTTGTTTAAGTGCCGTTAAAGGTCTGTTCGAGGATCCTTTGGAAATTTTTACCGAAGGTACTCCTAGTGCCCTGTTTACAGCGATAATATGTTTTTCGTGGGCAAGTCCATGTTCCTGATTTAATGGTCCAAAGGTCTAAATTATATGGTGACCAACTCAAACGACTGGTGGGCGCGATATCTATCGAATGGAATGTCTCCCAAAATTAGAACCACTTCCAAAATGGACTATGTCGTTATATTCCTTTAGGTACTCCCGCAAAACTTTTGAGCTTTCTGAAAATTTCCTAAATACAATTTTTTTTTGGGAAAAAGTGTGTCACTTCACACAGGCTGAGCTGAGCGTATATCCCCGCCGGCCGATACTTTTTTACTTGTTTTATTTTGCTTTGGCAGTACACGTTGTTTTCTTTTCTTCTTTTGCCCTAATTGTCAAATAAACGTCAAATCAGCAGTTTGACAGATTTTCCCACTTTTTACACCACGAAGCAGAAAGTAGTAAAAGAGCCAAAAAAGCCATTTTGGCATGCTCTCTCTTAAATTTTGCTTCTTGTCTTGCTGCTTTTTGGGGTTAAGGAACTCTTTCTGAGGTAAAAATCGTAAAATTTTAAGTAACTTTAACGTAAAGGAACAAAACTACATTTCTAATAATATTGCAATGCAAATATTTCGTGTGTATATAATTCCCTCATTCTATGCAAAAGAAGAATAAACAAATTTCCTTCTACCTGCAACTGATATTGTTCTGGAAAAATCTCCACACATAAACTTTGGGGTTTGTGTTTACACCATTGATGTACTGACAAAATATTCTGCTGCTAGAAATAGTTTTTCCTCGAATAATGAACATTTGATCCCCGCTCCCCTGACCTACACACATATGTACATACAGTAAATTACATATTTTACCAACATGTGCCGAATGTAAATTCTGAAGAAATATTATTGCTTGCAACATATTGTTGCACGTATGCAAATCAACAACAAAACATCAACATCTGGTCCAACTCTATTTTAGAATATTTATTAAGAAATATATTCATCTACATATATTTATTTATTCATTCTCCCTCTCTGCCTATCCTTCTTCCCCTTCTTTATTTGCAAAGTTTGTTTGGATGAAAGCAAAGCCGTTCCTTTTGTTTGGCAAACTAAAGGTTGTATTACAAACAGACAAACATAGATTTGGCCAGCAGGAGTTCTATTTGGTATTAAATGTAAATAACAAAAGAAAGGACATCAGGTTGTGTGGCGATAGACTGACAATAAAATTTGTTACCTTCCCACACTTACTTTTGGCTTGTAGGCAAGTAAAAGAGAACTACAAATGAAAAACACATTTGAAGAATAAGCAATGACCAAGTAAGAGTTCGGTTAGGCATGGAAATTACCATATATTTTAGCAAACTAAGGCTTTGTAGGTAAATGTGGGATTTCATTATTCTAATGAATAATATTTTGTAGAACTGGTGAAATAGTTTAGTTTCTGGGAAGAGTTAGGCAATGCTTTTGATAATTCTTAAATATAGGAAGTAGTAATTTAAACATGTTTCTTATATAATACCTTTTTATATATAGGCTAACAAGGATATATGGCGAAAAACAAAAATTTTTTACAATCGATGAATCCGAGTTTCACCCTTTCAGAATTCGCGAACTGTTAACATATTCTATATAGTATGATATACATTCTTTAAACTGAAGTGTTTTAGGAGGAATCCCATAAGGTCGACCATTACAATTAATTTACGTGGAAGCTGTGTTGGCATCAATGTAGAAAAATAGGTAAAAATGGGTTGAAGCCAACAAGTTTTTTTATGCTCCCTTCCGATTTTAGGCTTAATCTTACATTTTATAGACATATGCCCAAAGAAAGACTCAAAGAATACTTCATGGGCAATATGATACTAGTGTATCATTTTTCGATATATCCACTGCATCCACCTAAAATTGATGCTGACATTTTGAAGCCGGAATTTCGGGGTTTTTTGAATTGTTTTAATAATTCGGACGCGCAACAAGATAATATTCAAAACTCACATTAGGATTATAAAACTCGTTATTCTACGTCGTTTAATGCATATCTCATGAGTGTGCTCCTTACAGCATCCTAGTAATTGGAGTCTAAAGGCCAATATTTGATGCGTGATTTTTTTAAAAAACCTATTTTTTGTGTTTAAAATTTACAAGTGCCATTCAATTTCCTTTGTACCCCGCGTGAATTTAGTTTTTTTACGCGACGGATCTAATGAGACCTTCCGCGATCGAATCCATCCACTAAAACCGCGGATATAGATACCCTGAAAATAGGAAAAGCAGCAAAAAATTATTTCGACAAATCCGCGTACTAAACCGCGATTTTCTTGAAATTTTTTTACGTAAATGGAATCCTTTATACGCGATTAAAATATTTGCGAAAACGCGTGTCATAAATTACAGAGATTCGCGTGTAATATGGGTTTTTCACCAAAAATAGAATGTGGAGGCACATCCGCGGTTCTTGAAGAATCTAATTAAAATTGGTATATTTGGACGTATTTTTGATATGCGCTGACGAAACCGGATGCGCATCAAAATCGTATGCACATTGCGCGACTTTTACCAACTTTAAGGTTTTTTGCAGTGTATGATGCAACTGGTGGCACACAATGGCCCCTGAGTGAAACATAGAAATATGCATAAATTTTGACAGAGATTGATTCGCTGTATCCAAAAACGGATGCGCATCAACCGACTTTAACTAATTCTCGAATAACAGGCTTTTTAATTATAATATTAATTGAATGATTGTAATTTCAATATTACTCTTAATTTTCTACCCTTATAAGTTATCACTGTAATCAGTTAAACTCTCGCGATGGTAAACCATATGTTTTGATGAAGTTGTAACTGTATACATTCATTATTCTATGGGATTTTAGCAAAATAGTTGGAGAACTCCCAAATATTTTTTTCTAATTTTTAGAATCAAACCAAAAAAATATTTGCAACAATATTTTCCAACAATAAGTTTTTCTCTTTTGTTGTTGCTATAATATGCAATTTATGTACCCAATCTCTATAAATTTGGTATCATATTTTTCTACGCATTGTCTAGATTCCGCATATATTCTTTAATTTATTTTTTGAGGGTTTGTACGGATTCTGGGACAGGATAATTTGGATTTACTTCAAAATTTGTTTTTTATTTGTTGACTTTCAGCGAAAATAATAATAAATTTAATAACTATTTAAACATCTACGAATAGATATGGACTGCTGTTAACGATTTATGCATACATTTTCTCATAACAACAAAAAAGATATTTTTAAATATTTTTTCTTTATATGAGAATAAAAACCGCTATAACTTTTGCGCGCATTGGCCAATTTCGTGAACGCGAGCAGATTTGAAACCGGATTTTTTTTCCTTTACCTCTGTACCAAAAATCGTAGATGTGCTCGTAAAAAATTTTTTTAATTTTTTTCAAATGGAATTGTAAAGGAATTTTGTTATTCGCCATATACACTTTCATACGAGCCTAATCCAAATAATGATTTTAGACCCCAAGTATGTTTGGACGAAACCTCTTTTCAGAAAATTTGGAGCCGATTTAGACCTGTCCTTCCGTTTTTGTGTCTGGGTGGCTGGATAGCACGACAACTCTTAAATGGATCAACCGATTCAGTCCAAAATTTGGTCTTCTTAATATTTTAGATGAAGTTCAGAAAAGGCTATCGACATGAACATATTCGCAAGAACTGGAAAACCACCAAAACCGCTGCAGATCCGAATAAATAAATAATGTACAATTGGTTAATTAAATTTGTTAAAATATGTAATTTGAGGAACCCATTAAGGAGGACTTTTTATGCACGGTGTGCCTGAACCAACTTTAAATGTAAGGTGTGAATTCTGGAACTATAATGTTCATAGATGACAAAAATCAAAAAACAAAAAATCGCCGGAGCGTTTTTAAATAAATCGCTGTCAAAGTTCGAATTTTAGGGTTTTGTTAGGTTTTCATAATTTTGATTGGAAACCGCAAGTCCTATCGAAATGGGATTAGAGAAAATCTTGTAGCTGTGAACATTCTCTAATAGACTGTCCTTTATGATACTTTCATAGGTTTTACCATTTTTGAGATATAAAAGTTCAATTTTGGACAATGCACTGTCATAACTGCAATTTGTCAACTTAAATTTATATGTGTATTAGGCCGGGGCGATTTGAAAACCTTAATGGGCCCTTCGCGTTTGTGATTCCTGGGATTGAACTGAGCAAAAAAGTCTATTGGACCATATGTCTACGATGAAAATCGAGCCTCCCGATTTTGACTTTAAGTTTTTTATCTACGTTTTTGTGACATCTTGGCATATAACAGCCAAACCATTGAGATTTTCAGCTAACACAAAGACAAAAATTTTTGCCAAGGCAGTAATTAAGAACTCTCTAATACATCGCAAAAGCATTGGAGCGCTTTTTTAGGCAGTTTTGGTCTTGAGAAAGTGCAAACTTTTCGGAAAATGTTGATAAATGGCACTGTGCTACAAAAGTTGACCAGAAAAATATTCAAGCCTTCTGATGCAAAATTCCATCGTGTTGGGATCCATGGAGAACGACAATGCCGTTAGTACGTTTGGGTCACTTCGTTTTATTTTTTTATAACGGTAAGAGTAGTGAAAATCTGGGTTTCTTATATTTTCAAATTTAAACGGGCATATCTTATTTTTTCCACAACGGATTTCTTTTGATCCTTCTTCCTTTTAAAGAGGTGAATAATATCCTTTGAATAAGCTATTATTGTTTTAAATCGGTTAACAAATCGCTATGTTATAGTGGTTTAAGTCTAAAAAAGCCCACAAAAAACTATAAATGAATTTCTCACAATTTTCAAAATAAATATTGAACAAAACAAAAAAAAAAAAAAACATTATATTTTTTTATGCCTCCAATATAATGACTGTACATTAGGGTGGGGCGATTTGAACAAAATCACGGGCGCCTGGAGTTTCTGATTCTTGGGATTGTACTTCTGTTCGGATTGACCGATCATTACCAAAATTTTACAGAATTTAAGTTAAAGGACGTTCGACACCTCCAAATAATAGTTTGCTAATTCTGAACAGTGAGTTTTGCAGGACAAGCTCTAAAAGTTTGGACATTTCTTTGACTTTCAGTACTATGCTAAGTAAATATTTGTTTATAACTTCTGTTCGGATTGTCCGATTATTACCAAAATTTGACAGAATTTAAGTTAAAGGACGTTAAATATAAAAATGTAAAGAACTTGAAAACATGCTAAGTCGACTTAGCATACTATTGTTTGGAGGCGTCGATATGCCCATATGGTAATATTCAAAAAAGTTTTGCAATCATTGAAGTTGAGGTTCACCATTTAAAAAATCGCGATTTGTAAATATATTTTATACAATATGAATATATTTCAGTTGATTGAAGTGCTTTAGCCACGATCTGGTAATATGGACCATAACAAATAATTTACGTGGAAGCTGTGTTGGTGGCAATACAAAAAATGGCTTGACGAATATGTTCAAAATTTGTTTTATTGACGTATTTTTAATAGGCGTTCACTGAAATCGAATGCTCCTTACAAGCATATGTACATCGCGATATTTTTACCGACTTGAAGGTTTTTTGAATGATAAGATGCAACTGACGCATAGTAGATCCACACCCATTGGTCAAAAATAAAAAATGAATCTCAAAATTTTGGTACAACATCTGGCAACACCGACAGCTATGATATGGACCTTTTTAAAAATATGTTAGTTTTTGTTTCATTCTAACGCGATCTTCTCAAGAATAGCTTTAAAAGTCGGAACATTTGACTAATATTTTTTGTTGTGAGTACAACCTATATTTTAAGTGCAAGTAAATGTATTCAAAATATCGCGAAACTAATACGTATAGCAAAATATTATAGTGGATTTTGAAGGGGGAGGTAATAGCCTTATTTCCATTAAAAAATAGTGTTTTAGCGTGTTGTGGAATTCTAGTTAGCTGCATATTTTCTTAGCGTTTTTTGTAATGCCAATTCGATCATATACTTAAATTTGGCCTAAGGTTTTAGTCATGATGCCCACCAGTGCCTACCTCGAGAATAATTTTCAAAAGTAGGTCATGGGTTTAATATTATTCAGTATTAAAATCAGCTGCCATCTAGTGCCAGGGTATAAACGTTGGGTCGCTGACTACAGCTGCCCTTGAATAGGGTTTCTATGGATATATTAGCGTATAACTTAGCGTTATCAGACCACGTACATTAACATAATTGGCATCAGTGGCGAGATCAAGATATCTTCTTCCAAATTTTTCTTACGTTGGCGGTACGTGCCTTCCAGGAAGAACGCTATAAGATCTATATTAAAAATATTACCAATTTTCAGACAAAAATGTTGATTTTTTTATTCCGCTAAATTGGTTGGATTTTATGTTGTTTTGGAGATTGTTTTGTTTCCCCAAGCCTATTTTTGCATCATAAGATAATCGGAACCCTTTTTAATGTATTAACAGCATAAAACAATTCTTACCGTATACCCTCTCCAGAGGGGAAAGGGGGGAGAATGTTAAGCTCGTGGTTTCTTAAATCACTCTCCGCAGCAGCACAAAGCTGTAACCGGTGCATTGGCTTGATGTTTACACTCTAAATATTTTTGGCCACTTTCTCCATACAAGTGGATCCACTGTGTGACGGCACACTTTGGCGGCTAAATGAAACATGGATAAAATCATACATATTGAGATGCACTCGCTATATCTGAAAAGTGCATGCACCTCAACTGATTTTAAAGAATTCGTGAATTACACGCTATTTAAATTTTGTGTTTTTTCGTTGGTTATGATTTCAATATTACTCCTTACTTCTTAATTCTATTGCTTACCATACTAAGCAAATATAATTTCACGGTGATAAACTATTTTCCTTGAAAAAGTTTTAGCAAAATACTTCAGGTTTTGCATGGAAATTGAGCGAAATAGTAGAATAACTCCTAAGAATGTTTCTCCAGTTTTAGTCTTTTGTTGTTGCTTCAATATGCAAGTTATAAACCCAACATTGTCTAGATTCTGTACGAATTTTTAATTAATTTTTTAGAGATTTTTATGGACTCTGAGTTAGAATAAATAAAATTTACTCCAAGATTACTTCATTATTTTTTGATTTTCCGCGAAAATAAAAATAAATTTAGCAAATATTTAGGCATCTACGAATAAATATTAAATTATGTTACCGATTTATATATACATTTTGGTATTACAACACAAAGGGAATTTTTAAATATTTTTTCATTATAAGGGAAGTTATGGGGGGTTTATAACTTTTGGGCGCAGCATCCAATTTCGTGAACGCGAACAGATTTGAAACCACGATTTTTTTCTTAATCAAAAAATCGTGAATGTGCTAGCAATTTTCTTTTTAATTTTTTAAAGGAAATTTGAAATTTACCACATATACTGTAGTATACGAAGACCTGGAGGTCTTCTTATAGAAGACCTGGAGGTCTACTTATAGAACATCTGGGGGTCTTACAATAGAAGAACTGGGAGTCAAACAAAGTGAAAAATTTCCGTTGCGAAAAATCTATGCCATATGGCATAGTATGAAATATAAAAAATCTGGCAGTTAAATGAATTACAACGAGTTAACCAAAAAATAAATCTTGTTAATAAAATATATAAGGTGGTATTTCTTGCAAATTTTAAATCGCACGAGGAACGCTTGCTCTTTGAGACATATCAATGTATAGGGTCCACCAATCACATTTTTTGTGAATTTATTTTTAGACAACACTTCAGTGGAAAATACAAAATTATTAAGAAATGGGCACCCTTTCTTTATTTTGCCTTAAAAACGAGCTTCTAAAACAGGCTATGCTATATGGCATGAATCACCGAAAGGGTTAAAACAAATGTATATTTTTAAATGTATGAGTTTTATATGGGCACGGTGTGCCTTATCCAAATTTAAATGGAAGGTGCTTACATCTGGGAAGTTTTTGCAGATTCTGAAACTACAATGATCATAGATGAGAAATATCAAGAAACAAAAAAAATGCCGGAAAAAATCGCGACTTAATTTCACATTTTTAGGGGTTATTTAGGTTTTCACGATTTTCTTTGGAAACCGCGAGTCCTATGTAAGTGAGCCTAAAGAAAATGTTGTAGCTGTTAAAATTCTCCACAAGATTGACCTTTATGATTTTTTCGTAGGTTTTTGAGTTTAGAAGTTTTTGAGATATAG
The DNA here is from genome assembly GCF_047663935.1 of Musca autumnalis. Classification (NCBI taxonomy): domain Eukaryota; kingdom Metazoa; phylum Arthropoda; class Insecta; order Diptera; family Muscidae; genus Musca; species Musca autumnalis. The sequence goes on from NW_027411644.1 coordinate 255,119,344, forward strand.
AAGTTCAAATTGAGACAATGCACTGACTGTATCGCCTCCTTATAAAACAATGTCATTTTTTTGTTTCTTGATATTTCTCATCTATGAGCAGTGTAGTTTCAGAATATGCAAAAACTTCCCAGGTGTAAGCACCTTCCATTTAAAATTAGTTAAGGCGCACCGTGTGGGTTATTTGATTTTTTTCAAAACCCAAGGAATATTTTTTTTTAATTTTTGAACAAATTTGAAATTTTTAATTTTATGGCATCGGAAATCTGAAAGTATTATCTGTCGAACAAAAAAATTATGAAAATATCTCTCTCCGTTCAAAAGTTACAGAGTTTTGACCAGGAAAAAACGATTTTGAACCATTGTGCATCGGTTGCAGCGGAAGAACAACAACTGCCTAGACAAACGATAGATGTTTTGATCCAACTGAGATCCGGTTGGTGCAGCCGCCAACTGTTTTGTTATGGATTAATCCAATTTAGGTGGTGTCATTTCTGAACATGGAGTTGATAGCAGGGCCGACTCAATAAAATAAAACCGTTTACACGTGTAGTAGTTACTACAACAACGTCAACAAAAACAATTTGATGCCATCAAAAATGTGTCTCATCAAAATAAGGGTTTCTGTCTATTCGTCTATTTGTCTGGCTCACGATATCTCTGAAACGGATCACGTGATTTGGTACAAACTTTTCACATCGTAAAATTATGGTTTTACGCTGGAATTTTTCTCGGCAGGTCCGTGCTTCTTCACATAATGGTTAACAAGTTCTAAGATCTAAAATCCTACGGTTTGTGGTCAACTAAAATGGCTAATGGAGACGATAACAATCGATAGAAGTGACTTACTTTAGTTCTTTTTCTTTCGATATTTTCCGTATTTTTCTCACAAAAGTTCACATCTCCGCTTTTGTGCATTTTAAGGGCTCTTGAAATTGCTATCCAAGGTAGTTCTAGCGATTCTGGTTAAAACGGTATATATATATTTTTTTTCATGGGCATATTTATGATTTCTGGTATAATGAACAGCTGTAGAAAATCCTACGGTGACCAACTAAAATGACTGTTTAGAAGGCTAACTATCAACGGGCGGGCTACGCTGGTTCATGTCTTCAGGTACCTCTTCCACAAATGTTCAACATTTTTGCGGCCACTTCTCTGATCGCGTTAACAGTCTAATAGCGAGTAGTTGATGCCATCATGTGTGCATGTTGTCCTGTGTTGATTGTGTCTGTCAGTTAATTATTAGGTATCTGTTTAGTTTACGCTGGAAAATTGCTTAAATTCCCTCGAGAGTTATGGGGGATATTCCGAATGAAAATTTAGCGTGAGTTTTGTCTTTCTGCCTTGTCAATTTAAAGGAGAAAGTGTTCTCTGACGAAAAGTTATCCTTTAAAATTACGCATCTGTACATTTAGTACACCACTCCTGTTATTGTTTTTTGGCGCAGACATAGGCTGAGAGTTTTTAGCAGATCGCAAACAGGCTGATAATTTTTTCTTGTTTTTAACACTATTCTAGTGGATATACGTTCTGTTGTTTGTACTTCGTAATTTGGCATTGCTATTGAATCTTAATATCTCGCTTTTCTTATATACAGACAAATCATATTTTGTTTTGTTTTACGAAAATTCTCATTTCAAGAGTGTGATGTTTCCAATCCATTTTAAAGAAACACACAACGGGTAGAAGCAATTGTGTCTGAATTCAAATCTATGCGTTTCCTCAACTCATCAATATTCATAGCCTTTTCTGCTTGGTTTCTAGGCACCGTATTGTATTGCTTATATGTTTAGAAATCTTTGCAAAGATCCAATTCCATGAAATATTGTTTAAGAAAAAAAAAAAAAACAAAATCAAATTCTACGACTACTAGAGAAAACTTCATGAATAACTAAATGCTAATGAAATGAATGAGAAATCACAAAATCAAAAGAATTTTTAATTTATATTTGTCAAATGTGAACTCAAACTTAATCAAATAACTTCCAAACAAGGTTTTCGAATGTCATTTGGTGCTACAATGAAATAATATTCAATATTTTAGAACATCACTTTAAATTCAAATGAGTCATTGGTATTGAGATGGGGTCGACATGGTAAAAAAACTATTTGACGATAAACTAGTCAAATTAAGCTATAAAATATTTCAAAATATAGATTTGCTCATATTTATTTACGTCAGGCCTGCTCAGACACATACAAACACATTTTGTAATTGTGTTGGTTTTGAAATACACAAATTTCAATTTTCCTTTGTCTCTCTGTATACTGTGAGAAATATCGTAACAGTTTTTTTTTATTTTATATTTCAAAATATAGAGTAGAATAATTATTTTATTTTGACCAAATGTGACTGTTGATGTTATAATTTGTTGCAAATCAAGTTCGTGACAAACCAAAGTGCGTTGACAAACCAAACACTCTAATTTGCCGTAAAAATTTTAGGCAAATAAAAATTCGTATTCAGTATCTTCATTCATTTTTTCAGTGTACGCATATAAATTCATAGACAAATTCGAAAACAGAACCTTCCTCATTGAATGTTCAATAGAGACTGATTTTTAATTTTGAAAATATTCAAAACAAAAACAAAAGCTCTCTTTTTAAATTGTGTGTGTGAGAAAATTGACACACACCGACAGCTCAGGTGCGCACCTTGAGCAGGCCTGATTTACGTATTTGATAACTTAATTTATTTGAAGCATGTCATATTTTTAAACAACAAAGTTGTTTATGTTTGTTTGTTTTTCGCCAATTCTGTTAGCCTTTCAGAATTCGGATTCATCGATTGTAAAACTTTTGTCTATTTCACATTAGCCTAAAGGTTTTAAAGCTTTTGTTCAATTACACTGTACAACATAAAACAATAATTACAGATAAAATCGGGAAGACTACGAAAGAGGGCCGAAAAATAGAAGACACGTGTATCGGCGTTTCGAAAGTTTACGTCGGGATGTACCCTAACTGCGTGGTGGAAGTTTCCCCTATTTGTACAATTTTGGAAATATTCGAGTTAAGATTCCTTGGAATCCTTTCATTTTAGGCATATAGCGTCTTTGGCAATATTACTGCCAACAACACGATGAATCTTCTAGTCAAAAAATGTAACCCCAAGCGGGTCATTAAAGGTGCCTTTTTGGTCCTTTTTTCCAAAAACGTTTTTAATCCCATTTAACATGAGACCGAATCGGATCCGAATATTCCCCAAAAACAAGTTTTAGGTACTTTTTTATTTTTGCCTTATTAGGGCGAAGGTCATTTATAGCGATATTTAATTAATTCTCTTTCGAGTTGAGCTATTAGACCTTAGATATACATTGAAAAATTAGGAGTCTACAGAAGTCCCACGCATCCAACCATTACGCTACGTTTCACCGGTGGTTAAGCCGATCTTCAGGCGTATTAGATGTTGTTTTTGTGGCAGACGAAGGCAAAGATTGTTAGCTAGTATATATATCGCACTTCATTAGATAAATGCATATGCGAAATTATGTCAGTTAATTGAAACTCCAAACTTTTCCTATAGTCCTGCTTGGTAATCCCATTTTTCAATGTTCACAAATACTATGGTAAGTTTTATTCCTACGTCATTAGTAATTGCTCAAAAACAAATCTTCTGATATAGAGGAGCAATTACTAATGACGTACCCTGTCGGACTTTTATTAACCAGTTGATAAAATGATTGATAACACTGGTCAACACGACTTTTGTTTCAACCGAAGTTGTTGTTGTTTCTAAATGAAATCGGCGAGCTATTTTCAAATCTGGTCACGGTTTTTCTCCATCAGCTCTTGTTCTTGAGATATAGCTCAAAACCGGTTTTTACAAGTTTCACCCAGAATTTCGTTATTTTCGGATACAAACAAATATTTTTTGCGTGTTTTTCGACACTAATATATTAAGAAGATGTTATACGCTCGATACAAAACGTTTTTTGAAATAATTGTGGCGAATATATATCAAACAAGTAAAAAAGTATCAGTCGGCTTTGCCGACAGAGATATACCCTCAGCCTGTGCAAATAGAAACACTTTTTTCACAAAAAACTTATGTATTTAGGGGGTTTCAAAATGTTGGTCGAACCGACAAAAATGTTGATTAGGTTTAAAGTTCAAAAATTTTGCGGAAAATTTACTTAAAAGAATGGACCGACATAGACCATGGCGGTGCCATAGTGTGTTTTAAACCCTTCGGGCTGTTTTCTCAAGAAGTATGGACTTGCCCCTGAAACAACTTTTACCATCGTAATTGAGGCAGCGAATGTAAGTTGCTTCAACAAAAATCAAAGTGATTCGATAGCAGATCTTAAAGTGAACTTATCCAAAATTTTGTGTGGGAGGTACGGGATGGAGTGGACAAATATAGTCCATATTCGAACCTGATCTATATCTGGTAGATATTATGCGATATTATCGTGCACACAATTTTTCCGAATATTTTTGAACTTTTGTGGGGTAGGTACCTGAAGGAGGGGACCGATATGGCTTATCTACGAACATAAACTAAGTTTGGAAACAATATTACGAAGGCCAAATTTTGGCCGGAATCGGCATATCCGTTCGAGAATTATCTTCCGCTTCCACCCATAAACATGGTGTCATAGGGTTTGTTTTTCAACTTTCAGTCTATTTTTTCAGGAAGCATGGACTTGCCCCTGAGGAAACTTGTACGTTCGTATAGGGGACACTGAATACAAGATGTTACAACAAAAACCAAGGCGATTCGGGAGCAGGTCCTAAACTGAACTTTTCCGAAATTTTGTGTGGGAGGTACTCGAAGGAGTTTACCGATTGAGTCCATATTGGAACCTCATCTAAGTCTGGTAGAAATTTCATAATGTGCAAAGTATGGACCAAATCGGTCACTCCCTTCAAGAGTTACCTTGCACACAAAATTTCCGAACATTTTCGAACTATTGTGGGGGAGGTACCGGAAGGAGTGGACCGATATAATCCATCTTTGAACTTGAACTAAGTTTGGACAAAATATTACGAAAGCCAAATTTTAGACCAAATCTGCAGATGCGTTCGAGAGTTATCTTGCGCTCCAACCACTACACACGATGTCATAGGGTTTTTTGTAACTTTCAAGCTATTTTCTCAGGAAGTATGGACTTGCCCCTAATGAAACTTACAGCGTCGTATAGAGGACAGCGAATACAACTTGCGTAAATAAAAATCAAAGCGATTCGATACCAGGTCCTAAACTGAACTTTTCCGAAATTTTGTGTGGGAGGTACCCGAAGGAGTGGACCGATTGAGTCCATATTGGAACCTCATCTAAGTTTGGTATAAATTACACGATGTGCACAGTATGCACCAAATCGGTTATTCCCTACAAGAGTTATCGTGCGCACAAGTTTTGCGACAATTTTTGAACATTTGTGGGGGAGGTACCTGAAGGAGTGGACCTATATGGCCCATCTTCGAACTTAAATCGAATCTGGACAAAATATTTCGATACCCAAAATTTGAACCGAATCGATTGATTCGTTCGAGAGTTATCGTGCGCACCAGCCAGACAGACAGACGGACAGACAGACAGACAGACAGACAGACGGACGGACATTGCTAGATCTACTCAAAATTGTCTGAAACGGATATCGTACAAACATACTTGGGGTCTAAAACCATTATTTCGATGAGGCACATTTTTGGTCGTATCAAAGTGTAAATACCCTCTTTAGCCTAATGGCTGAGGGTATAAAAATATAGAAAACATACGATGCATCTTGTAAATATTGCATATTTTGAGTATTTTAAGCTGTAATTACGTCATCGGAGGAAGTCATAGGAGCTTCATATGGCATTCCGGATATGCTCAGGGTGTCTACTATATAGTCCTGTATTCAAATATATAATATAAAATTCATAGCGCCCACGATTCGCCGATAACCTAAAAATCGTCATGAAGACTGCTAAAGGGAAATCATTTACCTGTGATATTATTACCAAATATGCCATTTACTTTTCAATGGCAGTCTTCATGGCGATTTTTAGGTTATGGGCGAATCGTGGGCGCTATGAACTTTATATTATATATATTTGAATACAGGACTATATGGTAGACACCTTGAACATATCCGGAATGCCATATGAAGCTCCTATGACTTCCCCCGATTACGTAATTACAGCTTAAAGTGCTCAAAATATGCAATTTTTACAAGATTCATCTTATGTTTTCTTTATTTTTTGATATATATTCGCCATAATTATTTCAAAAAACGTTTTTTATCGAGCGTATAACATCTTCTTAATATATTAGTGTCGAAAACCCCGCAAAAAATATTTGTTTGTATCCGAAAATAACGAAATTCTGGGTAAAACTTGTAAAAACCGGTTTTGAGCTATATCTCAAGAACAAGAGCTGATGGAGAAAACCCGTGACCAGATTTGAAAATAGCTCGCCGATTTCATTTAGAAACAACAACAACTTCGGTTGAAACATTCAACTTCTTCAATTTTGTTGAGCAGTGTAATAGATCGATAATGTTTAAACTGACTAAAGACTGGCTGAAAAGTTATCTAGAGAATCCACTTTGAACAGAAAAAAATTTCGGCAATTGTCCATGTCTAGATAACTTTTCGACCAATATAAAGTTAGTCGAAAAGTTATCTAGAGATTAACCACTCTGAAAACAGAAACATGTACCGTCTGCAAAGTATTTGTGTTTGTCGAAGAAATAAGGCACAAATGTATAAATAATTCACACTTGCTTTTTCTTAATATTCTTCGTATAAATGCAGCATCCAGTTATAGAATACAGTGTTGATAGACTGAACATATTCGTACATATGTATTACTCATATTATTCTGGAATTAAAAAGGAACACAAAGGAAATATACAAATTTGCCCCTTCTTCTCTCTAACAAAAGAGAGAGAGAGACAAAGAGAGGGAGAGAGAGAATATGAAAAGTCAAAAATAAAAAACACACAGAAACAAAAATTGTTTTTTTTTTCACATTATGTTTTAAACTGACTAAAAATAGGCAAAAAAAAAGTTAGTTTATTATCAGTCGAAAAGTTATCTGGCGTTGGACAATACTGACTACTCAGGCGCTCATCGCCTTGTAAAATTAGTCAGTTGGCATAAGGCAAAATGATCGATACAATGCCACTTATGTTTAAAAAAAGTTAGCTTTATGTGAGCTTTAAATCGGCCACAGTCCCTACAGGGTAGGAATAAAACTTACCATAGTACATAGGTTTCAATAAGGAAATTTTTGGCCAAAACCCTATTTTTGAAGTTTCGAAATTTTATTGTTTTTTTGCCCAGAAAAATAAATAACACATCAAGTCATCTGAAAATAATTAGTTTTTGTAAATAACGTTAGTATTCGTTGATTGTCGCAGTACCAAAGTTGACACTTTTTTATGTAAAAATAAAACAGACTTTGTGCTGTAAAATATACAATTTTTGTTGTATTGCGTCGCTGCATAAATATACAGAAGTGAGACCAAAGTTATTATGAATCGGGAAGCTGTTAATGAGTACTTTCATAATATTTACAAAAAGAACGATGAAATTTGTAAAATTAGCGTAATAAAATCAATGTTTTTATATATATTAAAAATAATTTTTTACAAATATTTTTTAAATATACTTAAACTTTTAAAAAAATGTCCAAATATGTCCACCTCCAAATCGAATTTGAAAGATAGCAGGGGGTTTGCACTAATAAATTCAGAAGTCAAATCGTGCTCAAATTTGCCACAGTTAAAATAAAGTGGATTTTTCTATTTTAAGATGGGAGAATTTTTTGTAAATACCTGTTGTGACTGAACGTAGTATCCAATTGAAATATAACGGTAATACCCACAGCTATCAATCGATTTTCCTTAAAATTCATATTTAAGGGTTTCAGAGTGTAGAAAACATGCATGTATAATTTTTTTGAAAATAGGTCCATTTTTTGTCATAGCCCCCACATAAAAGTACCGTCCGATTTTAGATATTTTGTGGATTTTAGAGACACTTTATGACCGATTCGGTTGAAATTTGAATTTTTGACCTCTTGGAAGATATGAAACCTTCGTACCAAAAACTATTAACATAGGTCAATGTTTTGGTTTAGACCCCACACAACGGGACCACCCTGTTCAAGAAATTTTGCCAGTTTTTGGTCATTGTGGTCTATAAAACGTAAGAATTGCTGTTTGTACACATTTATTTTAAATAATAATTAATTTCAATACAAAATGGACGTTGAAATAGTTTTGGCCAGAAAATTTGGATTTGGGACCATTGTGCATAGTATTTGTGAACATTGAAAAATGGGATTACCAAGCAGGACTATAATAAAAGTTTGGAGTTTCAATTAACTGACATAATTTCGCATATGCATTTATCTAATGAAGTGCGATATATATGTACTAGTTACCAAGCTTTGCCTTCGTCTGCCACAAAAACAACATCTAATACGCCTGAAGATCGGCTTAACCACCCGTAAAACGTAGCGTAATGGTCTAAGGTCTAATAGCTGAACTCGAAAGAGAATTAATTAAAACAAGTAAGCAAATCCTATAGTCGGACGGGCCGACCATGTGATACCCTACACCACAACCTCTAGGAATTGGCTATGTGGACTCTGAAAGTCCGGGTTCGATTCCCAGGCCTGGCCACATCAAATTTTAAACGGTGGCAAAATACCCCTTAGTAATGTTGGCGATATTTCCTAAGTATTTAAGCCATGAAAAACGCCTCTACAAGTGGCGACTTAGGACACGCCGTCCGGAATCGGCGATAAAAAGTAGGTCACATATCAATAACTTAATATGAATCCATTGACATAAGAGAAGCCTCCCTTGTCCCTCCCTTTTACAAATATCTTAGCAAGTATGGACTTACCCCGGAAAAATTCTACCGTTGCAATAGGGACTGTGAAAAGAACCTCGTTCAAAAAATTCAAATAGATCCGATACGAGTCCTCAGACTGCACTTTTCCTAATTTTTGTGTGGGAGGTACTCGAAGGACGGGACCGGTATAGTCCATATTCCAACCTGATGACTGGATGAAATAATACGGTGTGCAAAGTTTGGAAATCCCCTTGAAAGTTATCTTGCGGATTTGGAGCATTTTGGCCATAATCTCAGGAAGTATTGACTTCCTATTGCAATTGTACTATCTTAAAGGGGACCGCAAGGACAATCTACTTAAAAAATTCAAGACGATTCTAGAGGACTTTTATATTTCACTTTTCCGATTTTTGTGTGGAAGTACCCGAAGGTGTGGACCGATATAGTCTTACCCGATCTATCAATCGATTGCTTACTTCGCCAGTCATCGTTCACACAATTTTTCGAAGAATTTTTTAACTTTTGAGGGGGAGGTGTGGACCTATATAACTTATATTTGAACTTAAACTAAGTTTGCGCAAAATATTACGAAGTATAAAATTTGGTTCGAATCGGTAGATCCGTTCGAGAGTTATCGAGCGCAACAGCCATCTAGACAGTAAGAGTGACAGATGAACGGACAGGGCTAAATCGACTCCAAGTTGTCTGAAACGAATTTCGCCCAAACATAATTAGGGTCTAAAACCATTATTTCGATGAGACACATCTTTGGTTGTAAAACATCCAGTTGGACAACTGAACTGAAAATTCCTCTGACATGATAGAGACAATTTTTAGCATGGGAGGGAATTTTGGATCTCTACACAAAACCCATTATATATTAGGCAGTAGGCCCGTTACCTAGCAGATACATTACTGCAATTTGGATCAGAAGAAAGGTCAGTAGTAATTTTTCAATATGTATGCTATTTTGCCGGTATATGCCATCCAGGAATTAAAATATGGTCCAAAAATAAAATTTGTATACTTTTCATACGAAATTAATGGTCTATGTCACCCGCTAAATAATATCAGATCATCATGCAAAATTATAGGCATTTTCTTTTACCTAAACTCTTACTTCGTGCAAAATTTCGTGACTATTGAGCTATACTTGCTACCTCTAGCGGGTTTATGGAAACTGGAAATATAAGGCTGTAACTCTGTTATCTGATCATGTACATCAACATAATTGACATTAATAGAAAGATCAAGAGATCGGCTTACAAATATAACTCACGAGGGAGGATTGCGTCTTTCATGAACAAAGATATAAGCTGTATATTAAAAATTTTCACAATTTTCACACAAAACTTGTGGTCCATTTAACCCTCTAAATATTATCTGATCGCCATCTCAAATTGCAGGCATCTTCTTTGTCATATACTCTTATCTTATTTAAAATTTCGTTGATCGGACTATTATTGCGGCCACAGAGCCGCTACAAAATTGGATAAAAATTTTGTTTTTGGTCCATTTCACCCGCTAAATATTTTACGATCATCACCAATTAAAATAGCGATCTATTCTGATGTGAAACGGATCCCCATACCAAATTTCGTGACGATCGGTCCATAATTGCGGCCTGGAGTTTGATTACAATTTATAATGGACAGACGGACACACGGACGGACGGACGGACGGACACACATCTCAAAATCGTTTTATCTCGTCGAGATATGAAGATTGGTATACCACATTGGGGGTCTCCGACGAATATTTCGCCGGTGTTACATGAATTTTTCCCAAAACAAACATATAATACCCTTTCCACATAGTGGTGTAGGGTATAAAAAGTATTATGTACTTTATGTATGTTTATGCCAAGTTGTCCCACAAAACATCATTCTAGATGGATGATGTCAAAGACTAAAATATTCTCCGTTTAATTATACCCTCAGCATTTATGCTAACGAGGGTATAAACACTTTTATACGGGCAAAATGTGTCTCATCGACCCCAAGTATGTTTTGTCGAAATCCGTTTCAGACAATTTGGAGTCGATTTAGCAATGTCCGTCCGTCTCACAGTGCAAAATATGAGCACTTTAGCGGAACTTTACTAATAACTGTTAAAGGAAAAGGTGTAGATTCCTAAAATTTTGCACAAATGTTTCTTATATTAGTGGACAGTGTGGGACTCAAATTGGGCCACATAGACACGCGGTTTCCTGTAGCGGTCATGTAACGAAGGCTGCCGTTTTTACGTTTTACATTCATTTTTCAATCGATTTTGATGCAAATTGGTATATTGAGTTTTCAGCGGATATAAAACTTATGTACAAAATATTTTCAATATAGGTTCGCCTTTTGGAATAGCCCCACATGCCGGATTCCCTCCTATTGGGTATTTTAAAGGTTAAAGAAAAAATTGCAGCCGATTTTGATGCAAATGTAAATTTTAAGATGTTAGCGAATAAAAAACCTCCTCACACAAAAGCTGTCAACATAGGTCCACTTCTGGGTGAAGCCCCACAACCCTACACATCTATTAAGGAGTAAAATGTCAATATTTTTTGTTTTCATTTGTATCTATAATGTTTATTGGTCCATTCAGCAGGTCTGTACCATTAATTTTGTTAATAATGTCTTTCAGATCAAGTTCAGGTCTGCACTGCATTACAATTTTTAACGTATTGTGGTATTTGTACCGCAGCATCTAAAAATGTTGCACTATATGTAAATCACCGACATTTAGAGGTCAAAACTATAAAAAATTGCGAAAAGTTCCTAATTTTACAGAAATTATCACTGTTAGAATTAGTGAGTCCATTTCTTCAAAACACAGTCAACAATGGCGTTCATTGTCGCGTTTACCTTCCACTTTTGGAAAATGCAACTGAATGAATTTCCCGAAGTCTTTTTAGAAAATCTTGAATATCTCCACAGACCGCGCGATACCGCACCAGTTTTATAGCTTTGCGAACAGAGGAGAATCCAATCCTTCAGATTATACATATATATCTTACCACGTGAATGTACGTAATTCACTTTTGAAATGACCACGGAAAATAAAAAATTACAATTTTGAAAACTTCAAAAAATCACTTCTTTCCGACTAAAATTGCACGAAAACAATAAGGGTTTTTTGCATTTTTTTAAAGTGTAAAATATCATAATTATTTTGTAAAATATTAAGAAAAATAAATCATGGCATACTGACTTATCGCTTGTCCGCGCCACTCCATTTTTTTAATGAATCAAAAATACATTTCTTACAAAAAACAAAAAAAAAATATTTTACAAAAGTGCAACTTTAAGCGCATTTTTTAGTCGTTTCGTGGAGTAAATCGGCAAACTGAGTATGGACCATTTGCAGTGAAGTACTTAGCTAACGAATTCAATTAAAGTTTAATTAATTTCATTTCTTTGAAAATCCCTTAAAGTTCCACTAAACTTCTCAAATTTCGCACTGTGCGTCTGTCTGGCTGATGCGCACGATAACTCTCGAACAGATCAACCGATTTGAACCAAATTTTGCACTTCGGAATATTTTGCCCAAACTTAGTTTAAGTTCGAAGATGGGCCATATCGGTCCACTCCTTCCGGTACCTCCCCCACAGATGTTCGAAAATGTTAGGAAAATTTGTGCGCACGATAACTCTTGAAAAAAAGTATACAAATTGCGACCATACTTTGAACATCCTGAAATTTATACCAGCCTTAGACGAGGTTCCAATATGGACTCAATCGGTCTACTCCTTCGGGTACCTCCCACACAAAATGTCGGAAATGTTCAGTTTAGGACCGCCTCTCGAATCGCTTTGATTTTTGTTGTAACAGCTTGTATTCACTGCCCCCCATACGACGGTACAAATTTCATCAGGGGTAAGTCCATACTTCCTGAGAAAACAGCTTGAACGTTGTAAAAAGCCCTATGACACCGTGTGTAGTCATTGGAACGCAAGATAACTGTCGAACAGATCTGCCGATTCGGTCCAAAATTTGGCCTTCGTAATATTTTGTCCAAACTTTGTTTAAGTTCGAAGATAAGCCATATCGGTCCAATCATTCAGGTACCTCCCCCACAAAAGTTCAAAAACGTTCGGAAAAATTATGCGTCCGATAACTCTTGAACATAGTGACCGATTCCGTCCATATTTTACACATTCTAATATATCTACCAGATATAGATCAGGTTCGAATATGTACTATATTTATCCACTCCTTTAGGTACCTCTCACACTAAATTTCGGATAAGTTCACTTTAATACCTGCTCTGGAATCACTTTGTTTTTTTTTTGTTTTTTTTTGATGCAACTTGCATTCGCTGCCTCCATTACGACTTTAAACGTTTTTCAGGGCCAAGTACATACTTCTTAAGAAAACAGCCCGAAAGCTGTAAAAAACCGATATCGAGGCTGGAGAGCACGACAACTCTCGAACTGATCAACCGATTTTGTTAAAAATTTGACTCCCAAAATAAGATCCACTTGCATAATGGACTTTATCGGTCCATTCCTTCAAGTACCTCCTCCGCAACACTTTTGAACTTAAATCCTAATCCATATTTTTGTCGGCAAGTGCAAATGTCCAAACAGGGCCACAAACATCTGAAAAGATTCTAAATGCATTCGATCTGTCCGAAGATGAAAGTTTCAATTCACGTTGGCTGAGGGTATATCTCTATCGGCAAAGCCGACTGATACTCTTTTACTTGTTTTACTATAAGTCCCCGAAGAAATTAAATATTTATTTACATTATATAACAATGAAATATCTATTTATATAGATTGTGTCAACAAAACACAAACATAATTTTTAATGAAATTTGTTTCGATCATTTTGATCGAGGTGATGCATGAAACTAACATGAAACTTAGTTCTAAACAAATAATACCAAGAGAAGAATAATTCTACATACAATTTCACTACAAATCTCAGAATAAACTACCATTCTAGGTGTAATACTTTTTATGAAAATAATACCAGAAATTCATATATTAAAGGTAGAAATTATTTATTACAATTTTTTAATGTTAATTGCCCAATAATGGAATCACCGTGTATGTAAGATTTTGTCTAATCTTAAATAAAAACTCATCATAATGTTGTACAGGGCTGTTGTATGAGGCTGTAAAAAAACATTGTCCTAATACACCCTTTGATAAGATCAAAAAATGTGACTCATTGAAATAATGGTTTTAGACGTCATATATGTTTGGAAGAAAGCCGTTTATGGCTATGCGGAGTCCAATTTGCCTCGTCCGTCCAACTGTCTGGCTGGCTGGTGCACTATTTTAACGAAATATATTAAAATTTAAAACACATAATTTCATCCTAATATATATGAAGAAAAGACAAAATTTTTTAGTTTTCCATAAAAAAAAAAATTAAAAAATTTTTTTTAAGTTACATGAAAGATTTTTGGTACATAGATTGGAAAAAAAATCCCATTCTTAAATCTGTTCGAGATACTAATTTTGGTTGTTGCGCGCAAAAGTTATGGCGGTTTCAATTCTGATAAAGAGAAAGAAATCTTTAAAAGACTCTAATCATTATATTGAGAAACTCTCTTAATTAGGGGCTCCCTACATACTATATGTTTACTGAGGTCCCATAACTTTAGTGAAAAAGTTGTAAATTTTCGCGGAAATTAGGAAAGCATTCAAAACAATTGGTAGTTTACAACTTGTTCTAATAAAATTCAAGCTGTTTATGCATCTGAAAAATATATAAAAAATATGTACGTAATCTAAACATCGCGAAGATTCAAATGAAACCAAAACTATACAAATCCGTTTAGCGGTTTGCATATTATAGCAAAAAACAAAAAATATATTGAGGAAATTTATAAAATTTTTGTAAGAGAAAATAGTTATTAAAATTTATTTTGTGAGTTAGTTGAACAAAATTTAAGAAAAATAGGTCGGGGTTTTTCTTCTATTTTAGTTAAATTTCACGCAATAAATCACATTTTTTATTCTAATTACTTCTCGAAAACACGCTAACATCTAGCAGAAGATATGGATATCTTTCAAATAAATGTTGGGTTCCTTTAAATGGGGTATAATCTTGAAATAAAATTGTATCGGGTAATGTTCATTTTGAAATGCGTGTAAATCGCGAAATCCTCAAAATCACTTGATGCGCATGCGGTTTACCAATACAGCGAATTCTTCTCTTTTAATTTGTACACATTTGCCAGGATTTACTTTGGCCGCTAAGATGTAGCATCGTCTGCAGTTTAGTGTGCAACAAACTGTATAACGCTTATATTTTGCACAAAGTGCATACACTTTTTATGCGCATCCGATTTCACTATCAACCGTGAAAAAATACATCGATCTAAACATATTTCAATAAAATCCATCAAGAACCGTGGATGTAGCATCACACAGTATTTTTTGGATAAATCGGATACAGCTCCCATGCCACTAATTTTTTCCAACCGCCGTTTTCGCACAAACGCGAGTGATGATTCACTTTCTTCATTGAAATGGAAACGATCCACATAAAACGCGAATTAGTCAGCGATATTTTGAAAAACATTTTTCGCAAATTTTTCAAATTTTGCAGTAGCCATTTCCGCCGTTCTAGCAGATGGATTTTTACCATCTGTGATTCATATGATCCGGATCGTCGAAAAACTAAAATATCGCGGGGTACCAGCACACTCAAAACGACATTGTAAATACTGTACCCAAAAAATAGGTTTTTTAGAAAAAATATCGCACTAATTTTGGCCTTTGACAGTAGATTACTCTGCTGCTGTGTGGGCTACATACTCAATATACATATCAGATTATTATGAAATCCGGCTTCAAAATGTCAGCATCCATAAAAGGTGGATGCAGTGGAAATTTTGGAAAGTGATACATTAGAAGTGTAATCTTCATTTTGTATTCTCCTACTTTTACTTTGGACAGATGTCAGTCGTTTGAATGGTTTAATCAGAAATCGAATAGCAATGTAAAAAACCTGTTTAGTTTCAACGTGTTTTTACCTATGTTTTTTCCTTTACGCCGTCGTAACTACCACGTAAATTAATTTTTTTTGCTAAATTTTTGAGCTTTGTACAAAAACATCTAAATTAATCCAGCAATAGTCATAGTTACTGGTAAACTACAATAGTTCGCGTATTATAATAGTGCAAACCTTGGCTTCATGGAAACTAAAAAATTTTGACTTTTCCTCATATACATTTGTAACCTAATTTTCTTAAGGAAAGAGTATACCTAGATATATGGTTTATTCCGAAACTCATAGTGAAATTTTGTGTAGAATTTTTCAGCTTTTGCCACTTTTCACCTAGAAACAAGTTTCATATTACTTTCATGTATCAACTCGAAAAAAAGAAGGAAAAAAATTTCATAAAAAAATTGGGAAATATTTTCATGTTTTTTTAGCAAAATTGATACTGCTATTTTTATGATATACTAGCAAATGCCCGCTACTTCGTATGTGGAAAGGGAACAAAATATATACAAAAAAAAAAAAAAAATTGCCGTATCGCATCTCTACACAACTACCATATTTTTTATTTCGAATTTCCAAAACTACGTATCATATTGCAAGTTTCAGATTTGACTCTTGGTTTTAACCCCTCACTAACACAGCATTCCCTTCCAGTACGAATTTCCAAACATTAGACTTTATCTCATCCCTTCACAACAACAATCACGCACATTTACAATGCAAGGTTCTAGCTTTAGCGGTTTCGCCCAGAACCCAAATAGGTTCGTTAAATTTTCTGCATTCAAAATGGCCATAAAAATCCACGTTTTCGTACATCCCCATATAACGGTACCTCTCGACTTAGTGTATTTTAAAAGAGCAAATCTATATTGTCCAATTTTCTTTAAATTTGGATCTTGAATACTCAGAGGTCATAAAAGTTTAATTTAAAAAATGTCCACTTCAATCTACGTTTATTAGAAGAGATATTTTGAAGATATAGAGTATTTGGAAGATCTTCTGCACATTTTCCAACCGAAATTCGGAATTTGTGGCATGAAAGTTTAGAAAAACTTTTTTACAAAAAAGTGTACTTACCGTAATGTGCACGTGTATGTCAACCGTATATAAAGGAACAATTTTTGGAGGCATTTCAATTTATGCTTTTTTGTTATCAGGGGACTTCTAGTTAACCAAATTGTCGCATTGGACCACGTTTTCAAATTAACACATCAAAGCGGTCAGAACGAAAAACATTTTTGAAAAGATACTTCACGTTTGACTTCTTAATTTCAGTACATTATTTAGAATCGCCATGGCGATAACATCAAATCAATGGAACAATATTCAGTACAATTTTTCACACTCAGAACTTTGTCTCAAAGTTCTCAGCTTTGTTCCTACACCCAACACCAAATTTAGTACCTTAGCTGTTTATACAATACCAAAATGGTTTTGGTACCAACATGTTACCCAACTTTTCGTACACATAGGTAAACGTTTCAAAAATTACTTCCTTAATTCAAAATATATCCTAAGCCAAATTCACTTTTCCAGCTTTATCTGTTCCCCTGAACCCATTATAGTACTATTTAGTACTTTTTGTATAAATAAGTACGAATTTTCAAAACCTCCTCCCTACCTCCACTTTAAACACCAATTGCTTATCTAATACCGAATTTCAAAATTCCAGTTCTACCCTTTACAAAATCACAAATTGTACAAAATTCTATACCATATAGCAAATACCAAAAGGTACCAAATTTTGTACCATTTAACACCTTTCGTACACGATTTTCCAAAATGTACTTTCATATCTCAACTCTATCCGTTCACCTAAACCCAATTTATAAACAATGTAATTCCATTGAGCACTTTTCCATAAGTACCAATTTCCAAAACTACCTCAATCCTACACTCCAACAGTAATCTGTTCACGCAAATACAAATTGTAGCGAATTCCGTACCATTTAGTACTGTTGCATGCACATTAGTACGATTTTCCAAAACTACCTCCATATCTCAATTCTGTTCTCCAACAGTAATCTTAATTCCAAATTTCAGGATTCCAGCTCTTCAAATCCAAATCATACTATACTCACTACCATTTAGAACGTTTTGACCTTTGGTACATCTTTCTTACTCTTCATTAGTGACCCCCATTCCAAGTTGCAGGATTCCGGCCCTATTCGTTAACCCATATCCAAATTGTACTATATTTAGTACTATTTAGTACTTTTCGTATACTTTTAATTCGAATTTCCAAAAACCTTTCTTTTTTACTCTCCATCAGTAACCTTCAATCCAAATTTCAGGATTCCAGCTCTATTCGTTCACCCCAAACCCAAATTGTACTAAATTTAGTACCATTTAGTACTATTCGTGTACTTATAGTTCGAATTTCCAAAAAACTTTTTTTGTTACTCTCCATAATTGACCCTAATTTCAAATTTCATGCCGTTCATACAATTATAGTTCGAATTCCAAAAACCTTTCTTTTTTACTCTTCATCAGTGATTCTCATTACAAATTTCGGGATTCAAGCTCAATCCGTTCACCCAAATCCAAATTGTACTAAATTTAGTACCATTTAGAACTTTTCGTGCACTTGTAGTTCGAATTTCCAAAAACCTTTCTTTGTTACACTCCACAAGTGACCCTAATTTCAAATTTCAGGATTCCAGCACTATCCGTTCACCCAAATCAAAATTGTACTAAATTTAGTACCATTTAGTACTTTTCGTACCCTTATAGTTCGAAATTCCAAAAACCTTTCATTGTTACTACCATTTAGTACTTTTCCTATACTTTTAATTCGAATTTCCAAAAACCTTTCTTTTTTACTCTCCATCAGTGACCTTAATTCCAAATTTCCGGATTCCAGCTCTATTCGTTCACTCAAACCCAAATTGTACAAAATTTAGTACCATTTATTACTTTTCGTACACTTATAGTTCGAATTGCAAAAACCTTTCATTTGTACTCTTCATCAGTGATCCTCATTCCAAATTTCAGGATTTTAGCTCTATCCGTTCACCCAAATCCAAATTTTACTAAATTTAGTACCATTTAGTACTTTTCCTATGCTTTTAATTCGAATTTCTAAAAACCTTTTTTTGTTACTCTCCATCAGTGACCCTTATTACAAATTTCAGGATTCCAGCTCAATCCGTTCAACCAAATCCAAATTGTACTAAACTTAGTACCATTTAGTACTTTTCGTACCCTTATGGTTCGAATTTACAAAAACCTTTCATTGTTACTCTTCATCAGTGACCCTCATTTCAAATGTCTTTATGCCAGCTCAATCCGTTCACCCAAATCCAAATTGTACTAAATTAAGTACCATTTAGAACTTTTCGTGCACTTGTAGTTCGAATTTCCAAAAACCTTTCTTTGTTACTCTCCACAAGTGACCCTAATTTCAAATTTCAGGATTCCAGCACTATCCGTTCACCCAAATCAAAATTGTACTAAATTTAGTACCATTTAGTAGTTTTCGTACCCTTATAGTTCGAATTTCCAAAAACCTTTCATTGTTACTACCATTTAGTACTTTTCCTATACTTTTAATTCGAATTTCCAAAAACCTTTCTTTTTTACTATCCATTAGTGACCTTAATTCCAAATTTCCGGATTCCAGCTCTATTCGTTCACTCAAACCCAAATTGTACTAAATTTAGTACCATTTATTACTTTTCGTACACTTATAGTTCGAATTGCAAAAACCTTTCATTTGTACTCTTCATCAGTGATCCTCATTCCAAATTTCAGGATTTTAGCTCTATCGGTTCACCCAAATCCAAATTGTACTAAATTTAGTACCATTTAGTACTTTTCGTACCCTTGTAGTTCGAATTTCCAAAAACCCGTTGGTACATCTTTCTAACTCTCCATCAGTTACCCTCATTCCAAATTTCAGGATTATAGTTCTTCCCGTTTGCCTTATACCATTCATTTTAAAAGAGTTTTTGAAAGATTTTCGAAAAAAGGACCAAAAAGACCCTTTTGATGATGGTTAAAACTTTTAACAAAAATATTGCCCACATTCTCCTCTGTTATGTTGCCAAAAACACTATATACCTAAAATGCAACTTTAAAAACGCCGATACACTTGTCTCATATTTTTAGATCTACTTTCATAATCTACTCAGTTTTCCTTGTCATTTTTTGTCGTCACACAGTGTAATTAAGTGATAACACTCATAAATATGTATAATTAAAGTCACATTTGAATGACATCTATCAGCAATGTTTCAACAAATACTGAACACAACTATCTTCCGTTTTTCTTCGAAATTTGCCACAACTTACCTTTATTTGTATTTAATTGCATATACGAGTATATACATTTTCATAAATAAAAAACATTTCTTTGAATATTCATTTTCAATAAATTTATTTTTATTGAGAATTTCTTTTTCTTCTTTGTTGCTTTCAATTTATTTGCTGTTCATTTGGGAATACTTTTAATTTTGTTGAGAATATTTTTTAATATTAAATCAAATTGAAAACAAAAGTTATTTATTATTAGACCATAAATTAACTGCAACTGATTGCTTTTTAAATCAAGATGTAATTGAATTTAGTTTTCTTAATAGGAAATATATGAAAAAAAAGAATTTTTATTTGAAAACAAGTAATCAATTTGTTTTGTTTTAAAGTAAAAAACTGTTATAACATTTTATAGAGTATTTCTTATAGTTGTGTATTCTTTGCATAGCTTGTGATTTACTCATATGCTCTTTGGATCATAGGTTATTTTTTAACTTATTACTAATTTTTTAAGTCATAGTTTTGTCTATTTAGTTACTTAAAAGTAATATACGAGTATTTGACGTTAAATATTAAATACTTACTTACTTCAAGTACATACACAACATATACACACATATCTACACTATGATATACATACTTTCCCCAATACAATTTATATTAGATTAGATTAATATGGTAACATTTTCTTGAATGTCATAAGTGCTAGAAAAAAGCGTTAAAGGGAAAATTGTGAGTTTAACGACGATTTGTCATCTCCCCAAAATTTGGCATTTGTGACAAAGATATGATTGCGTTTTGTGTTTTCACGGTTTTTGGTTTAACTTTCCTGATATTAAAAATATATTTTCAACAGTTTAAAGGCAACCCCTGATGAATTAAAATCTCAATAATTTGCATGAAAAAAGTTATTACAAATGTCAATATTTTATAAATAAAAATCAAATGCTGTTCGTTGGTAATTGCATCAGTTGAGAAGGGCATAACCGATTTGGGTATTTTTTTTTTTTTTTTTGAAATGTTCGTCATAACCCTACATATGTTTTTATGGAAAGAAAATTTGACCACGCCCACCTTTGTAAAAATTTTAAATTTAAATTCTTTCTACAAAAACTACAGAACCGATTTTCCTGAAATTGCCAGTGAATGTACAAGAATTTCCCCCGGTGAAAATAGGCTACATATTTTGTTGTATTTCGGAGGGGACAGGGTAAAATGATATCTATATCTTTATAAATAAAAAAACAATAGTCGTTCGTGGGAAAGTGCATCAGTTGAGAACGGCTTGACCGACTAGGATAATTTTTTTAAATGTTCGATGTTTATGGAAAAAAAAATTGACCAAGCCCACTTTTTTAAATATGTTATATCTACAAAACTATTGAACCGATTTTTGAAAATGTACAAATTAATCTAAAATGTAGGTAGTTCTTTGGGGCCTAAAGACCCGACCACGACCACTTTTTTAAATATGTTATACACTCCACGTCAGTAGAATAGAACACCTACATTTCTGTTAATGTTAGCTTATTTATCCCGAAGCGAATGCATCTACGTTTTTAATTTTGTAGGGATTTAAAGTCGATAATGTTCCATATCAACCACATACAAAATTATGTTTTTAGCTCTTCGCGAAATGATTTTCTGATCTATTTTCCGATAGTACTATGAAAAATAGGCATTTATTTTTGGTCATCAGGATAGAACAGTTACTTTATTTTCGCGAATTTTTGAGATATTAACGCCGAATTTTCTTTCAGTCGATAAAGCAAAGCTTTCACATAATTTTTCACTAAAGAAACCCTATAAATTATTCCGCGGACACCGAAATAACAGCGTTAAAGGGTTTAAATTGACAGATATTGGAAACATCTCGGAATGTCAATAGGAGTCGCGCAGTTATGTCATATTTCTTCACAATAGGATAGAATATGACACAGACAACTTCGACGGATACAATCGAGTGCTTTGGATGCTGATAAGATGGATTATTTTCAAAATATTTATGAAAAAGATCAACATTTCTTAAAAAACCCTGACGATTTGTTCAATAAAATGGCTTTTCCGCGAACATGTCTGCCATTTAATGGTTCGGAAATATGCTCCAGATTTAGAGGAAAATAATCTGATATGAAAATAACCGCTATTTTAATACACCATTTTAATCACTGTCTTGGCTACAATCAAAAATCTTAATGGTTTGGCCGTTATATGCTAAAATG
Organism: Musca autumnalis; assembly: GCF_047663935.1. Lineage (NCBI taxonomy): Eukaryota > Metazoa > Arthropoda > Insecta > Diptera > Muscidae > Musca > Musca autumnalis. The sequence goes on from NW_027411644.1 coordinate 255,141,566, forward strand.
TCCAAAGAACGTCGATAAAAAACTTAATGTCAAAATCGGAAGGCTCGATTTTCGCGGTAGACCTATGGTCTAGTGGACTTTTTTGCTCAGTTCAATCCCACGAATCAGAAACGCGAAGGGCTCATTAAGGTTTTCAAATCGCCCCGGCCTAATATACATATATCATCTTATATCTCCAGAGGCGAAAAAACATTCCTATCAAAGTTGGTTTATATAGGTCCACGTTTTGGTATAGTCCCCATATAACGCCCCATATAAAGTCCGCATCATTTTAATATATTTTGAATATATTATTAGTCCCATTTGACAACAGAATCGGTTGTAACTTTGTGAAACATTTCTACCATACAATGTTTATATAGGTCCACGTTTTGATATAGCCCCATAGGACGATATCTCCCGATTTTCGGTATATTGAAGGTTTTGGCCACATTATCACACCGAGATGGCTGAAATTTGGTATTTAGTCTTCGTTAGGGGTATAAAACTTTCCCCCAGAAATTTTTAGGTATAGGTCCACGCCATCATATAGCCCTGATAGAACGGTACCTTCCGAATTTCGGTATTTTGAAAGTTGTAATCCACCGAAATGGCTGAAATTTGTGGTGGAGGGTATAAAAAGTTCGGCCCGACCGAACTTAACGCTTTCCTACTTGTTAATAATTAAATGGAATGAACATTATTTATGGTATTAGTATACAAAGTTCTTTCATTCGCGCTACAGGAAATACTTTTTAAGAAAAAACGTCAAAAAGTCATAATCCTAATGAACAACGAGCTTTTTCAACTATACAACGACATCAGTACAGTTGAAGGTATCAAGATACAACGGTTGCGTTTGCTAGGCCATATCATAAGAATGAACGATGAACAATCCGCTAAAGGCGAATAAATACGTCCGGCGCACGCAGAACTGGAAGGCCAATGCTTCGATGGAGCGAACAAGTGAAATACGATATCAGAAAACTCCATATCTCAGATTGGGAAAATAAAGCAACAAACAGAGAGGAATGGAGATCTTTTCTTAGTTCGGCTTATGGAACAAATGTTCTGTAATTGGCCAGATAAGTAAGTAAGTTATAATTGTGTTCCGTACATTCGCTATGAAAGATTCGTTAAAAACCTTTCTCAGCATAATTCCAATACATATTTTTTTCCAAAACATATTTTTTTCTGCACAACCCATAAAGATTGCATTTAGCAATTGTTTTCATTGAAAATTACATTTTTTATGTTTGTATACTATATTTGACAGATATATTCACTATTAATTTGTATCATGATACAATAAGAAGGTAGCATTATCAGCCCAGCTGATGGTAACATAATGTGTCAATTGCATTGAATTTATGTCAAATATTGACATCCTATGTTACCAAAAACGGCAGTTGCTGCAACCTTCTTATTGTATCATGATTTGTATACATCTACGTTTTTTTATAGACTTACAGCTAATATTTTATCATTTGTACACATTTGTTTTTTTTGCAATTTGTTTTTCATTTGATAGATACGGAACGCTTCTGTTCATTTGAATTCCAATATTTACTTTTGATTTCAAATACTTTACGTAAATACATTTATTGTTAAACACTTAATTGTGGTTCATATTTGCTGTTTTTTCTTTTGTTTATTTATAAATTTTAATATCAATATTTACACAAATTTACAAGTTTTTGTTTGATTTGATACTTTTTAATGGAATTTAATTTGTTGGTAATGTGGGTTGGTGAAAATATTTATTTGATAAACAGCCAATCGTACATAATCTCCAAATTGGGTTTTGCATTATCATGAATTTAATTAGACCGAGAAGAAGAAACAATTAATGTTTGCCTTTTTTTATCCATAAACTCCGAGTTTCTTTCATGAAGCATCCAAGCATGAATGCTCTTTTTTACGCCATAAGGACGTCCGGCATAAGGACGGAATTTTCAGTCAATGTAATAAGTTAGAAAATTGAATTTGCTTTCAACAGCCGATTGATGATTAAGTTTTGACCGCCTGCACTCAACGACATTTCCAATAATTGATTATTTTCTGACACCACTGATGAGCCGACTGGATGTGTGCGAATTCGCTAGATTTTATTTTTCAATACAATTCCCAGGTAATGTTAGCTATCAATTTATTTCAATTAATTAAAATTAATTAATTAACATGAATTATTTATTGTTTTTCCTTAAAAATAAATGTTAACATTTAAACATGGTAATGCAATATTTATAATTTTGGTATTCGGTTTGCCAATATACAACAGTTCAAATATGTTTGTGACACAGTTTCAATATAAATAAAAAAAAAAATACAAAGTGTCATGATTCAAAAAAATCAGAAACTGTATTTTCTCCGCAAAAAATATACACAAACAAAATTGTAGTATATTTACAAGGCCACATACAAGTGTATGGGGGTGTGGGTGTATGGGACCACACATTTTCAAGCATAAATATTGCTGTCGTTGACAACAATGAGCTGTCGCAACAAGATGTGTTGTCCTCATCTTCTTCTGATATCAGCAAAAATAAAAAAGTTAGAGATTTGATTTGCACTCTCCGGTGGGGGTGATGGCAAACAAAACAAGTTTTGTGACACTTTTAACCACATTTGCTTGACACAACTGAATATAAACAGCAATTTTCGGTTGACACTTTCGTTGATGTATTCTGAGAGTTGTATTTTGGTTTGTTTATATATTTTTGTCGAAATATATTTTTTGGCAACATTTTCCCATTAAAAAGTTTTACTCAACAAAATCCTAACATGCAGTTGGACAACAGTTTGCACATTTACAGCTAAAAAGTTTGTACAATTCTTGATTTTAAATGTGAAAATATTTAAGTTTAAAAAGAATGGGTGTTTATTGCAATTTAATAGAGATGGGGTGGTGAGTATGTACACTAGGGTAATGACTTTTTTACCTTTTATCTCAAAAATGATTTGCTGTAGTAAAAGTAAATGAATTAATAACAAAAATTACTTTTATTCTATTTAAGTATTAAAAAAGGCCACGCACAAACAACTTCGACTTTTTGTAATACTCGTATTGTGAAATGAAGGATATTTGTTTCTCGAAAAATGAATTCCTTTTGAACTTATGAATGACATTTTTCCTACAATTGACTATAATAACTTTTATTCCATTTAAATATGGAAAAAATGTCCCGCACAAGTCACTTTTAATTGATATGATATATGAAATAAAATTATATAGTTATTCCATTCTGGTTATGTCGTGTGGCTCCAAAGTTTATTTTCAGTTATATATCTGCTTCAAAGGATTGTCAAAAAAGCTCATACAGAAACATTTACAGTTATATATCTGCTTCAAAAGATTGTCAAAAAAAGCTCATATAGAAAAATTTACAAATGACTTTGTGCGTGAGCTTTTTTTTATCGAATCACCTTATAATTAAGATTTTATATTATATTAGGTGAAAACTCATATTAATATAATACAGGGATACGAGGTTGTAAAAAACTTATAACTCTAATATACACTCAGTTTATCTCTTTAAAATTAAAAGAAGACAAGTAAAAAAGTATCAGAGGGCTTTGCCGACAGAGATATACCCTCAGCTTTTGTGAATTGAAAAATCCATTTATTGAAAATATCAAATTTACGGATTACGGATTTTGTTGCCCTTTTTGGAATTTGCCGACAAAAATATGCGGAGGGTATTCTTGAAGGAATGGACCGACAGAGTCCATTTTGTAAGTTGAACTTATTTTGGGAGTCATTCCTTTTGATAGATATTGTGCCCACCATCCTTTTCAGTTGGACTTGCCCACGAAAAACGTAATATCGAGCGTTTTTACAGCTTTCGGGTTATTTTCTCAGGAAGTATGAACTTGCCTTGAAAAAAACTTGTACCGTCGTAATGGCAGCGAATAAAATTTTTACAACAAAGATCAAACTACATTTTTCCGACATTTTGTGTTAGAGTTTGACATATGTATATAGCCGGTTATCGACCCTGATCTATGTCTCGTAGAAATATAACGATGTGCAAAGTAACATTTTAGTCAAAAGTTTTGAACTTTTGTGGGGGATGTATCTAAAGGATTGGACCGATATGGTTGTTCTTCGAACTTAAACTGAGTTCGGACAAAATATTACGATGGCCAAATTTTGGAACCAATCTGCAGAACCGTTCGTGCTTTCCAACCACTACACTTTGTGCCATTGGGGATTTTTTTCCAACTGCGGGCTTTTTTCTCAGGAAGTATGCATTAGCCCCTGTTAAAACTTGTGCTGCCATAATGTGACAGCAACTACAAGTTGTCACAATAAAAATCAAAGCGATTCCAGAGCAGGTCCGAAACTGAACTTTTCCGAAATTTTGTGTGGGAGGTACCCGAAGGAGTGGACCGATATGGCCCAACTTCGAACTTAACTACGTTTATACAACATATTACGAGAGTTATCGTGCGCACCAGCCAACCAGACAGACGGAATCGACTCCAATTGTCTGAAACGTCCAAACATACTTGGGGTCTAAAACCATTATTTCGATGAGGCGCATTTTGCCCGTATGAAATTGTGTAACCTTCGTCAGCATAAATGCTGAGGGTATAAAAAACTGAAGACTGAGAGGAACTTTTTATATCCATCCTCCTCCATGAGAACATTTTTAAGATTTACTATCTTTTTCAAAAAATCGAAAAAAAAATTATTGACTTATTTTGAAGAGCAGCTAGAGTACGCCGCATAAAAATTCTAGTCGATTGGAGCAAAATTGATGAGATATGACCGTTTAAAGTGAAGAACCCGTAGTGCTTTGTGTGTAGAGACGCAATTTAAAATACGGTTTTTCTCTCGAAATGACATTTTTGAATTCGGTACTAACGATAGCTCGAAAACGGCTGGATCGACAGATTTTTTTTAATATTTCTTTTTCTTGATTTTTGCAAAAAAATCTACATACATATACATTTTTTTGTTAAAATTTAAATTATGACTTTGACATTTTTTAAACAGATTTTTTTTTTTTTAAATTTTCGTTTTGCTGAAAGTCAATATTATTAAGCTCATTTGTTTTCGAATTGTCTTTGGCGACGCGAAGCGCATAGGCATATACCTCAAAACTATGCAGAATTTTCAACAACAAAATTGTAGATGTGATCTTTCAAAGAAAGATATACTTAATAAGTAAAGAATTGTCAGTCGGCTTTGCCGACAGAGATAGGCAATCAGCCAATGTGAAGTGAAACCTTCATCTACGGACAAATAGAATGTATTTAGGGTCTCTTCAGAATTTTCTGGCCCTTTTTGAAGATTTAAACTTGCCGACAAAAATGTGGATTAGGAATTAACTGCACTAAGGCACAAATGTTGAACTTTTGTGGAGAAGGTACCCTTATGGAGGACCGATATGCACCATTTTAGAAGTTAAACTAAATTTTGTTTGGACCAAATTGGTTGCCCCATTCAAGTGATATCGTCCTAGCATTTTAGTGACAATTTTGAAATATTGGGGAGAAGTACCGGAAGTTGTGGACCGGTATTGCCCCATGAAACTAAGTTTGGATAAAATATGACGAAGACCAAATGTTTGACCAAATCGGTTGAACAGTTCGAAAATTATCGTGACATAGGGTTTTATACACCTTTCGGGCTGTTTTCCCAAGAAATATGGACTTGCCCCTGAAAAAACTTTTACCGTGGTAATGGAGGTAGCGATTGCAAATCGGTTCAACAAAAATCGAAGTAATTCGAGAGCAGGTCTTAAAGTTAACTTATCCGAAATTTTGTGTGGGAGATACCAGAAGGAGTAGACAAATATAGTCCATATTCGAACCTGATCTTTATCTGGTAGATATATTAGTATGTGCAGAATATGGATTACATCGGTCACTTCCTTCAAGAGTTATCGTGCGCATTAATTTTCCGAACATTTTCGAACTTTTGAGGGGGAGGTACCGGAAGGAGTGGACCGATATAACCCATCGTCGAACTTAAACTAAGTTTGGGCAAAATATTTCGAAAGGCAAATTTTGGACCGAATCGGTTGATTCGTTCGAGAGTTATCGTGCGCTCCAGCCAGCCAGACAGACAGACGGACCATATCGGTCCACACCTTCAGGTACCTCCCCCAAAAAAGTTCAAAAATGTTCTGAAAAATTGTGCGCACGATAACTCTGGATGGCAGTGAGCGATTTGGTCCATACTTTACACATCCTAATATATTTACCAGATATAGATCAGATTCGAATATGGACTATATTTGTTTTGTTCAGTCCTTTGGGTACCTCCCACACAAAATTTTGGATAAATTCACTTTAAGACCTGTTCTCGAATCACTTTGATTTTTGATGACGGATCTTGCATTCTCTGTCTTAATTACGACAGTAAACGGTTTTTCAGGGCCAAGTCAATACTTCTTGAGAAAACAGCCTCAAAGTTGTAAAAAACCCCTATGCACCATTTGTAGTGGCTGTAGAGCTCGAACCGAATACTGCGTTCGTCCACACTTTGGATATCGTAATATTTCTTCGAATATTAGATGAAATTCGATGGTAGTGCTTATAGGTCCACTGCTTCCGGTACTTCTCCCACAAATGTTTCAAAATATTTGCTAAAATGATAAACGCAATATCTCACAAACGTATCAACCGATTTGGTACAAATTTTCGATCTCGAAATTTTTTGTCCAAGCTTAGTTTATGTTCAAATTTGGGCCCTATCGGTCCAATACTTGGGGTACCACTCATAAAATGTTCAACACATTTTTCTAGTTGAGGGTCTGTTCGAGAATCCTTTGGACATTTTTACTGAAGGATTCCCTATTCCCTTTTTTTGGAAAAAAGTATTTCAATCCACACACGCTGAGGGTATATCTCTGTCGGCAAAGCCGACCGATACTTTTTACTTTTTTTCATATAAACTTCAACTCAAGGTGCAATAACCAGGTGATACGGTGATTCCAGCTAATGTCTTCTTCTACTATGAAAGTATGAGGAGGGACGAACGTGCATGAAAAACCAAAAAACTAAAACGCAAAAAATTGAAAAACTCTACTATTTTTCAACCGATTTTATTATTTTTTCCCATTTTGGAAAGCTAACTAATTTTCCTTCTTGCTTAAAGTAAATAATTACTCAGTTTGGCATCTTCTACGCAGACTACAGGACAAGGAAAAGCATTATCGTGTTTTTTACTTCGTTTTTTTCACACTTTAACCACTACAACATAGCCATTTGTTAACCGATTTTAACAGTTGTGGCTTGTTCAAAAGACATTGTTCTTCCCTTTTAAAGAAAAAAGAATTTATGTCCGTTTAAAGCTTAAAATCGAAGATACACCTTTTTTTACTACATTTACGGAGTGTCCCAAAGACACCAAACGTATGTTCGTCTTCCATAGAATCACACAAAGCAGAATTTATGCATCAGAACCCCTGCAATTTTTTTCAACTTTTGTATGACAGTGTTATTGACTAACCAAAATAAGTTTCAGCAATTCAAATAAAATCAGCACAGAAAACCCAGAAAAGTTTTTAAAACCTCGAAATGTCAGTAAATATTACAAAAATTAAATTGAAGCTAAAATAAAAATGTACACAATATTAATTGTTGTGTCTTTCGGATCTGAAAAAATGACTGAGATTATGAGCGAAAAATCTATTGCGTTTTTCTCAAAATGGCATTTTGGAAATCGGTGACCACTCTAGCTCGAAAACTAATACCAATATTTTTGTGGGCTTATTTTGGACGTCAAAATCTAGTAATTTATCGAACGATGCATTTAAAAAATATTAATTTGCAATTTTATGATCAAAACTTGGTAGTTTTAAGGTAAAAATTGATATTTTAATCCGACTGTCTACCATTTTTGTATTAAGAATATTTTGTAAAGTCCGCCTATGAAGGACAAGATTTTTGTATTCTAAATAAGCCCACAAAAACATAGGAAGATAGGTTCTAGTTAGAGTGGTCACCGCAAACCGCTTTAGTAAAACGAGTGTTTCGTAGACGGTCTTTTGCCACAAAAATTGTGTAATATTTTTGAACAACAAAAATTTAGAATGAAGCTTAAAATATGCTCTTTCAGATGAAAAAACAAAACACAAAAAAAGTTTGGTTGTTTTCTAAGAAAAAATTAATGAAAAATGGTAGCACATATGTGCAACAGGGAGTAACCCTTTAACACTAAAATATTAATAGACGACATATTTATTAACTTTAAGTTGTGGTTTAAATTGTTTTTTTTTGAGATTAATGTGATACCGAGATTCGAAAAATACATAGCTTTGAACCCCCAAATGATTCCCTGAATTAATATCCGTTTTTATAGATTTTATCCCAATGTGCGGCCGTTGTGCCAGAAAAAACATTAAGCCGTGCGTGAACGGATAATGCTAGACCGCCATGTTATATACCGTGAGATAGAAGCATCCTTGGAAATTTCTTCCACCAAGTAACATTAGATATTGCATGGACACCTGACCTCAAAATTTGATTTTTCTCGATATATCCAGCAAAATTGAACAATCGCTAAAAAAAGGTCTTGTGGATTGGTGCAAAGAAATTGTGAATAAAAACGGTCGCGGTGCTTCAAACACTGTATATAAGATCATTGCAGACGACGAATCTTGGATCTATACTAAGAAGTCCGAAACAAAACAACAATCGACCTTTTGGGTCTTCGAAAGCGAGCCAAATCCAACGAAAGTTGTTTATGTCAGAATATTTTCGAAGAAAATGTCGCCTGTTTCTTCGGCAAAACTGACCGTGTGTCGACTATAGGGATTGAGAAATGTTGGATGATTAATTCTGAGTGATACACTACAATTTGTTTGCTGAAGTTTCCTGAGAAATTCGAAAAACGAACAAGAGAAGACGAATCATTCTTCATCATGAAAGCGCGAGCTCCCACACATCGATTAAAACCTGTGCCTGTTTGACCGTTCAAAACGTTCGTATGGTTCCACTCATCAAGAAAAAAGGCGTGGTCAACGATTCTTCAAGCAAAAAACAAAATCTTCTTTCAATATCATTGCAGGACTGTTGAATGCACGTTTCCAAAGGAAGAACTTGTAACTTATACACGTGTAGTTCGACTCGAACATAAGGAATACGCGCGGTATGAATTTTTACTTATAAAAAATTTTTTGCCATTCAATGCCAAAAAATCGGTAGAATTAAATTGCTTATAATTTCGTTAATTAACGTAAGTAAGTAAGTTACCTACACAATTAAAGTCTCTAAATTCTGCCAAAATCAACAATGTTGTCATTTTTTTTGGTACCTTGCATTCATAATTTTCATACCCTCAGTCTTTAGTCTCAAGGGGCATATATATACACTCCACGTCAGTAGAATAGAACACCTAAATTTTTGTTAATGTTAGCTTATTTATCCCAAACAGAATGAATCTACGTTTTTAATCTTGTAGGCATTTAAAGTCTATGATGTTCCGTATCTAACACAGAAAAAATTATGTTTCTAGCTGTTCGCGAAATGATTTTCTGATCCTTTTTCCGATAGTACTATGAAAAATAGGCATTTATTTTTGGTCATCAGGATAGAACAGTCATTTTATTTTCGCGAATTTTTGATATATTAACGCCGAATTTTCTTTCAGCAATAAAGCAAGTCTGTCTAATCATTTTTCACCAAAGAAAACCTATAAATTATTCCGCGGACATCGAAATAATAGCGTTAAAGGGTTAAAATTGACAGATATTTGAAACACCTCGAAATATCAATAGGAGTCGCGCAGTTATGTCATATTTCTTCACAATAAGATAGAATACGACACAGACCACCTCGACGGATACAATCGAGTGGTTCGGATGCTGATAAGATGGAAGATTCTCAAAATAATTATGGAAAACGTCAAAATTTCTTATATAAACCATGATTTTTTGTTCAATAAAATGGCTTTTCCGCGAACAAGTCTGCCGTTTAAAGGTTTGGAAATATGCTCCAGATTTGGAGGAAGATAATCTGATACAAAAACAACCGTTTTTTAATACACAGAGGGAAATTTTAGTACTTTTTAAAATAACACACGAAACCTAAAACCTCAATTTCAATGACTGTGTTTTCCCGCGAAAACGGGGCTTTTACATATGCGAGTTCAGTTTAATAAACTACTACATCGTAAAATTCGGTATGAAGAGCATAACCTGGTCCATTTTTATTGGAACATAACACTCTTGAGAACAGTCGCGGACACCGAAATAAGAACACATATAAAATTCAAAGTGCAAAGGTTGTGTTCAATTTGAAAAAGTGCTAAAATTTCCTTCAGTGTATTAAAAAAGTATTCCTATAGATTTTTCCAAAATTGTATACTACATAATGCATGTAAAAAAATATTTTTTCAAACAAAAAATAATTTTTTTAACCAAAATATGTGTTTATTTTGGCTGTGGCATTGAAGCTATAATACCAATCTGTATGATTTTAGTCTCATTTGATTCGCCGTGAAGTTCTGCTCCCATACGAATTTTTTCGTAATTTTATAGCGGTTAAATGGACCTTTATTTTGAAAAAAGTTGACTTACATTCAATAATGTATCAATTTATTATACATTTCGCGAGTACTGAGTAACATTTAACAAATATTATGCAATCTACTAACTCAAGCCACTTCCAGATAACTCTTTAGTAGCAATTGCTCGCGGTAAAATAATTAGCGTTTTTATAATAATTTTTTCTTTAAAACGAACATAAAACCGCTATAACTTTTGTCCGCATCAACAAAAAACTGGCTCGCGAGCGGATTCGTACTGGGAATTTGTTTCTTAACCCATGTAACAAAACCCTTTGATGTAGCGCGAAAAAAATTTAACATTTTTTTGAAACGGAATATAAAATATTTGACAACATTCGTGATACACACTTTCATACGACCGAAATGTGCATCATCGAAATAATATTTTCAGCCCCAAGTATGTTTAGCTATGTCTGTCAGCTGGCTAGAGCGTACGATAACTCTCGAACGGATCAACCTATTTGGTTCTCGTAATATTTTGTCCAAACATAGATCAAATTTTTTTTTATTAAATGGTGCGCGCGATAACTCTCGAAGGGGTCCAAACTTTGCACGTCGTAATATTTCCTCCATATATAATTCGTTTATGTATATGGACTGCATCGATCCACTCCTTCGATTTACGAAATTATTCACTGCACAACTTTTTCATAACCAACTCAATACTTCCTGAGATAAAGCTCTAAATAACCCTGTCGGTACCAACTGTAATGACTGAGGGACACGTATATTTACGAATTGAGCATCCGAATTTGCCAACACTTTGCACATCGTAAAATTTCTTCCAAACGTATATGAAGTTCCGTTCCTGTGATTCTCTTTACACACAAAAAAAAAAAATTATCGATTTTCCGATTCGATCGATTTTTATATTGAACTGATAAAATATTTCACATATTGACAAAAATATGTATAAAAATATTCCAAATTTTGTATCAGCATTCAGTGGTTGTTAGAATAGCTACCAATGAACATTAGGGTTATAACTTTTTGCAATTTTTGCAAATATCAAAAATACCACCGCATAGCCGGGTAGAGCACGAAAAACTACTATGAAAGACGGTGTCTTTTTTTCGCTATCACGAAAAAAGTTTCCGCACCAAATGCTTCGAAGTTCAGTAATGCATTATTTAATTTTATTTTTTAAAATGACATATACGCCTTCCGTAATAACTTATTAATAGTTTTGATCTAATTTAAAATCAATATCGAACCATTCTCGACCAATTTGGCTTTTGGGTTTGTATTTAACAAAAACAACAAAATAATTGTAAATATGAACATTTTTTTATCGATTGAAAAAAATGTATTCAAACATTTTTTTCATCAAGAAAATATTTTGTTTTTATCAAGCACAATGTGGAATATTTTGATAAATATTTTTGTCACTATGTGAAATATTTTATCAGTTGTATTTTTACTTTTTTTATCGCCGGAAAATCGATAAATTTTTGGCTGAATCTTTGAATTTTTTTATCAAATGGCTACAATTTTTTTGTGCAGCGATATAATGCTCTTCGTGGACAAGTCGATGTTTCCTGAGAAAATCACTAAACAATCCACGTTGACCAACTGAAGTGTCTGAATGGAACGATGACTATAGAAAGAGTGATTGATTGAATCGAATGCGGACTATATCAAAGTTCAATTTTTTTGCAAATTTGCATATACACTGAAAGAAAATTACATTGTATCAATGACATTTTTCATTGATTTTGAACCAACGCACAGTGCGAAATATGAGCACTTTAGCGGAACTTTACTAATAACTTTTAAAAGAAAAGGTGTAGATTCCTAAAATTTTGCACAAATGTTTCTTATATTAGTGGACAGTGTGGGACTCAAATTGGGCCACATAGACCCGCGGTTTCCTGTAGCGGTCATGTAACGGTGGCTGGCGTTTTTACTTTTTACATTCATTTTTCAATCGATTTTGATGCAAATTGGTATATTGAGTTTTCAGCGGATAGAAAACTTATGTACAAAATATTTTCAATATAGGTTCGCGTTTTGGAATAGCCCCACATGCCGGGTTCCCTCATATTGGGCATTTTAAAGGTTAAAGACAAAAATTGCAGCCGATTTTGATGCAAATGTAAATTTTAAGATGTCAGCGAATAAAAAACCTCCTCACACAAAAGCTGTCAACATAGGTCCACTTCTGGGTGAAGCCCCACAACCCTACACATCTATTAAGGAGTAAAATGTCAATATTTTTTGTTTTCATTTGTATCTATAATGTTTATTGGTCCATTCAGCAGGTCTGTACCATTAATTTTGTTAATAATGTCTTTCAGATCAAGTTCAGGTCTGCACTGCATTACAATTTTTAACGCATTTTGGTATTTGTACCGCAGCATCTAAAAATGTTGCACTATATGTAAATCACCAACATTTAGAGGTCAAAACTATCAAAAATTGCGTGAGCTCTCTTAATTTTACAGAAATTGTCACTGATAGAATTAGTGAGTCCATTTCTTCAAAACACAGTCAACAATGGCGTTCATTGTCGCGTTTACCTTCCACTTTTGGAAAATGCAACTGAATGAAATTCCCGAAGTCTTTTTAGAAAATCTTGAATATCTCCAAAGACCGCGCGATACCGCACGAGTTTTATAGCTTCGCGAACAGAGGAGAATCCAATCTTTTAGATTATATACATCTTGACACGTGAATGTACGTAATTAACTTTTGAAATGACCACGGAAAATAAAAAATTACAATTTTGAAAACTTCAAAAAATCACTTTTTCCGACTAAAATTGTCCGAAAACAATAATGGTTTTTTGCATTTTTTTAAAGTGTAAAATATCATAATTATTTTGTAAAATATTAAGAAAAATAAATCATGGCATACTGACTTACCATTTGTCCGCGCCACTCCATTTTTTTAAAGAATCAAAAATACATTTCTTACAAAAAAAATTTGTTAAACAGAAGTGCAACTTTAAGTGAATTTTTTAGTCGTTTCGTGTCGTAAATCGGCAAACTGAGTATGGACCATTTGCAGTGGAGTACTTAGCTAACGAATTCAATAAAAGCTTAATTAATTTCATTTCTTTGAAAATCCCTTAAAGTTCCACTAAACTTCCCAAATTTCGCACTGTGCAACGCACTGTGGTTTAGCTTGTATGGGAGAGAGCGACAAAAATATTTCTAATAAAGATATCGATCTGAAAATTTTACAGTAAACTCGTAGTGACTAGAAGATAATTTTCCCCAAAAATCGTCAGGATTGGTCCACTTTTAGGTATGGACCCCTTATAACGGTACTTCCAGTTTTTTATTAATTTCAAGATTTTGTCTATATTTTCAAAGTTAATTCGCTGTAATTTGACATTTTGTGTTCTTTGGTGGTATTAAACATCTTGCGTAGGTCCATGGTCAATAGAGGTCCATGTTTTGCTATATCCCCCATATAGACGTACCTCCCGTTTTTTATAAATTCACGATTTTGGCCATAATTTCCAAATGAATGTGCTGCTATTTTACATTTCTAATTTATAATTTGTATCAAACATTCTTGCCAAAATTCATCAATATATGTCCACATTTTGGTATAGTCCTATATCATGTTAACTCCCGATATTTGGCATATTTAAGTATTTGGCCTAAATTTGTTTTCAAAAACGTTTGTAAAAATCATGACATTTTATGAATTTTATTCTTAACAGGGATTAACTGGTAACAAGTATCAACAATGTGAGGCACAGATTATTCTTACTAAGAGGGTTAACATTTGTACTAAAGGTGTACCAGATCATATTAGATGTAAAAAATATACTATAGGTCTCAAATAGGGAATATCTGGAAAGTATGATGTTTTATGAGGCTTTTAGTTCGCGAGGATGGGTTGGCATCTATTACAATAAATACTAGCTACAGGATATATCGATTAGGAGAGTTCCCAGATCGACTAAAAATTTACCAGGATATATAAACAGTAAACAAGACCACACAGGTGGTCCTGCTTGCCAATTTAACCATTCAACGTTGTTTAGATCTCTGTGTGGAGCGCGTTTTTACTTTCAACGGCAGATAATTTTTGAAGTGACATGTATGTTTCAAAAATAATGGTGTATTTTATACGATCTTACAACTTGGACAAATCATATCCCGCAACATCCACCTGAAGGTTTGCTATAATTTCTTCGAATACCGTGCGTCCCATGCTGGCCTTGACAAAGTTTTTTTAACACCATATTTCAAAACATACAAATTTGAAAACACAAATTCATACAGTAATCATAAAAACATAATTTTTTATAAAAAAAGATCGAAACAAAATGCAAAACACCAAGACCGATTGCTTGAAAACACCCAAAAATCCTATACTAAACATTCACAAAACTTCGAGTATACTCAGTATAATGCAAACTGAATACCGCTCGGCAACTTTCGGCAGACGAGATAATTTTTTCTAATTCTGGACACTTCCACGAACATTTAAGTAAAAATAACGTGAGGATCCGCGAGGATCCAAGGTACTAAAAGTCCATTTCTTTTCACAATACTAAATAAAAAACACACAGAAATACATTTCAAAAGAGATAACTTTTACTACAAAATAAAGGTACAACTTTACGATGTTATTAATTAAAAACAATAACAATACAATTAACTCTAACATCCATTTCTTACTATAGTCGTTTTACACATTACTTTTTTGTAATATTACTTGAAACTTGTCACTACGTTAATCGAAATTTCAATGTCTCAATTTCTTCAAATGGAAATGCTCACTTCTATGGCTCTGCTTTAGCAAGTACCGTTAGAAGTTGTAAAAAGAAAGCCGGAATACTAAAATTTTATGTGTCTGCGATAGATTTGAATAGTTGCAATCAAAATTTGTAGACATCGATTTTGGTATTTTTGTCGCGGGCTGGGACCACAGTGCAACGCGTCCAGTCACTCTTTTCATAGAACTTTAGCTAATTTGTTCATAGAAGCCAAGAAAGTTTTTTTCATAAAAGATCGATATGACTTTTATAAAATACCAGTAGGTCTTTTGTAGAAGACGGGGTTTCTCATAGGAGTCCAATAGACCCATTTAAATAAGAGGAGAATGACATATAATAAGGGGGGATGAATTTTTTCAACTTCATATCCCTGTATTTTGATAAGTTTTTATTAATAATTAGATAAATTCTTAAATACAGTTTTTATACTTCACACCAATCCCATGATACGGACATTGGAAATAAAAATCTTCTTATTTTGGTATACATTCTCAAGTATTACAGCAGTTTGATGTATACAAATGTATAATTATAAGTCAGTTCATATTCTAACAGAAAGCTACATCTGTTATTTGTACTTTGACCCTTGACATATTTTCTTCTTACACATTACTATTAAATACCTTTGGCATTTGAGGTTTGTTGAAGAAATATGTAGAATATCTGAAATATTTTTCATTTTCCGCTTAAATTTAAATATTTTATTCTACTTAGAAATACTGCACTGATATTTGACAGACTAAATTCTGTGGGGGTGTAAAAACGAGCACTTTTCAGTGGAAATAAACGTGAATGAGCGCCATTGCAAAGATAAAAAGCAGGATGATGATGGCTTTAGTTAACTGCCGGTGTTGGAAATTTTCAGTTTAATTTTTTTCCTCTTCGGTACTCTTAAATTCTATTTTTATTCTTTTAGTCATAACTTTAACTTAGAACAAAAGCTAAATTTCAAAATATGGCATAACATTTTAAGCAAATCCTCATGTATTTTGAAAATTACCCAAGTCACACATATAAAAAAACCTTTGTCTAGTATGGCATTGGTATTTCAGTACTAAAATAATATGTAAATATAATTAGACTCAGCTACACACGAAATGGTCGTAAGTCCATTTTTAGAAAATTTTCAGGAGCAAGATAATCGGATATCTTTAAACTTACGACTCTTTCCTTGTATAGTTTAGAATTTTTGTTGGGTCTTAAGACATTTTCGTTCAATTTACGGATTTTTTAAAATCCAAAATTTTTTATATTGCTCAACAATGTGGGAAGGATATTATAAGTTTCTTTTGCCCAATATTCATGTAACATAGCGAAATGGCAGGCCCCCTCACCATTTTTCATATCTCGACAAGAAAAAGCAAACTAACTATGTATGTCCGTCCGTCCATTACAAATTGTAATAAAAACTTCAGGCCTCAATTTTGGACCGAACATCACGAATTTTTTTTGGGGAGGTCAAGTTTCAACCAGAAGAGGCCCCATTATTTGTTAGTGATGATCGTAAAATGTGAAATGGACCAAAAACAAAATTGATATCCTATTTTCCAGCGACTGTGGAGGTCGCAATGATGGTTTGATCGGAGCGAAATTTTAAGTACAGTTTAGGTTTACAACAAAGAAGAAGCTTGCAATTTAACATGATGATCATATAATTATTAGCGGGTTAAATGAACCAAACATTTTGTGTGAAAATTGGTAAAATTTTTAGTATAATGACTATATCTTTATTCCTGGAAGATATGTTCTATCCCCCTATGTTATACCTAGAAGAACAACTCTTGACGTTTCCATTGATGCCAATTATGTTGATATACATGATGGTACTTGGATGGTGAAAATATAGCCCTAGAAAAAGCAGCCTACTATGAAAAGTTGACGAACTCCGCAAACGTTTTAAGGACCATGATCTGCGAATCTGCACCTGGAATGTTCGCACTCTTCATAGAAAAGGTGCAGTTTACGCATTGACAGATGTACTTGAAAAGTACAAGGCCGACATTACTGACATACAGGAAATACGATGGATTGGGAAAGGCGTCACAACAATACCTAAGATGACGCACTGTATTATAGCTGCCATGAAACAAAGCATGAGTTTGGTTGCGAATTTGTAGTTAGTCGGAGGTTAAAACATCTGGTCTCCAGCTTCACCCCAGTGAATGAAAGACTCGCTGCAATTCGATTAAAAGCAAAATTTTTTAACATCAGCTTTATTTGCGCTCATGCTCCCACTGAAGACAAGGACGAGCAAATCAAAGATATATTTTACGAGCGCTTAGAAGAAACTTATGGCCGTTGCCCTGCCCATGACATTAAAATTAGTCTAGGCGATTTTAATGCCAAAATTGGAAAGGAGAATATCTTTGGCCCAACAATCGGGAAATTCAGTCTCCACAGTGAAACATTATGAGGCTGATAGACTTTCAGCTGCAAAAAACATGGTAGATAGCAGTACCCGATTTAAACATCTCGATATTTATAAGGGAACCTGGCTGTCTCCAGATCAATGAACAAGTAATCAAATTGATCATGTTGTGATAGATGGAAGGCATTCATCGAGCGTGTTGGATGTACGATCGTTCCGACCATTACCTTGTTGCAACAAAGGTACGTACCACGCACGAACAGATGCAACGCGGGAGTTGGACATTGGTAAGCTGCAAACACAACAGATAGCCACAGCATATTGCACTCAATTAGCCCAATTGCTTAATGAAAGCACTCCTCGTCCCGACAACATATCAGCACAATGGCAAAATATTGCCCACTCCATGCAAACAGCCGCAAAATCCATACTTGGATACCAGAGACCTCCACCAAGGAATCCATGGTATGACCAGGAGTGTCGTGCTGCTACGGAAGAGAAAAATGGGGCATATAGGGCTACTCTACAATCAGTAGCAACGCACGAGAGGGATATCGGGAGAAAAGGAGAGAGTAGAAACGTCTTTTCCGCAGGAAAAAGAGGGAAATGGAAAGACGGGAGTGTGAAAAAATCGAGTTGTACAGGAGCCAGAGTGAAGTCCGAAAGTTCTACTAAAGAGTGAAACATCAAACTAATGGCTTCGGTACAGACACCACCTCCTGTAGAGACCAGCAAGGTAATTTGGTAACTGATGTAGTGTGCTCAGGATATGGAAAGAACATTTCTCCAAACTTTTGGTATCCGATAGTAGCGAAGACGGCGAAGAAACCACAGATCCAATCCCAGAAGATGGTATTGAATGTATACCGCCCAGCCAAGATGAGGTAAAGACAGCAATAAGTCGGCTGAAGAATAGTAAGGCAGCAGGTGCCGATAGCCTACCAGCCGAGCTGTTCAAAACCGGAGGAGACACGCTGATTAGGTGCATTCATCAGCTAGTTAGCACCATTTGGCAGGAAGAACGAGTACCCCACGATTGGAACCTGAGCATCCTGTGCCCTGTCTACAAGAAAGGAGATAGGTCTGTATGCCCCAACTATATGGGCATAAGTCTGCTCCCCATTGCCTACAAGATAATGTCAGGGATATTGTGCGAACGACTAAAGCCAATGGTCAACGAGATTATTGGACCATACCAATGCGGCTTTAGACCTGGCAAGTCCACCATTGACCAGATATTTACCCTGCGGCAAATCCTGGAGAAGACCCAAGAGATGCAGATCGATACTTACCACCTTTTTGTTGATTACAAAGCAGCCTTCGATAGCCCCCTACGTTCAAAGGTATTCCAAGCCATGTCTGAATTTGGTATCCCTGCAAAGCTCATCTGGCTTTGTAGAATGGCATTAACTGATACTCGATCGTCAGTTAAAATAGGAAAGAACCTCTCCGAAGAGTTTGGTACCAAAAGAGGTTTCAGACAAGGTGATGGCCTCTCGTGTGATCTTTTCAAAATTCAGCTGGAAAGGGTTATACGAGATGCGAAGGTGAAACGAAAGTGGCACAATGTATACAAACAACCATATGTTACTTGCTTATGCCGATGACATTGACATCATAGGTCGATCGGTAAAGGAAGTGGGTCTAAAGTGGGTCTGGCGGTAAACGGCGAGAAGACAAAGTTAATGGTGTCGTCGCACAATGTGTCTAAAGAGCTCGGACCAACAGGCAAAGTTGGCGTGCTTGGTGTGTTTGAGAGAAAAATTCTTCGAAAAATCTGTGGACCAATCTGCGTTGACGGTAAATATCGACGTCGCATGAACCACGAGCTGTATCTGCTATATAACGACATCAGTATGAATAAACGTATCGAGATGCAACGATTGCGTTGGCTAGGCCATATCATAATAATGAGCAATGATGAACCTGCTAAAAAGGCGTATAAATACGAACCGCTTGGCGGTGCACGCAGAATTGGCAGGCCAAGGAATAGATGGCGCAAACAAGTGGATGAAGAGATGACAAGGCATATTCCAGAAAGCGAAGTACTAAACAGAGAGAGTTGGAGATCTTTTCTTAGTGCGGCTTATGGAACATATGTTCTGTAATGGGCCAGCTAAGTAAGTACACGCAGAAAAATTTATGTTAGAAATATGTTTGGATCCAAACAAATATATGTTTGGGACCGGTTGCAAACAAATATATGTTTGGATGCAAACATAATATGTTTGGGTCCAAACAAATATATGTTTGGATGCAAACATAATATGTTTGGGTCCAAACAAATATATGTTTGCAACATTTTGTAACATATCTCAATTTGATATGTTTGGGTAAAACATATTTTTTATGTTAGAACATTTTTTTCATGGGTGGAGAGAGGATGTTTGTCAACGAGAGTAATAACAGTGCTCTCGCGGCTGTGGAATGCTGTTTTATAATGAAGAGTTGTGTGTATTGTATAATAGAAGACGTAGAAGCGAAGAAGGGGGCTTTGGTGGCATGTATGCGTCAAACTCGTGTGTTTCTTGTTTTGTTGTTGTTAACCAACTTAGGCGAAGAAGAACAGAAGAAATGATATGAATTATATTTTTTTCTTTCTTCAGTGTTTTAGATGCCTTTGTAGAGTCAAGACGGTAAAGCGAGCGAATAAATCAGTGTTTTGTGTTTTCTTAAAGAAATTGTGCTTTTTAGTAAATTAAATGCCCAATATATTTTATAATTGAATCGGAAAGTTGAATGGAATTATTTTATTGGACAAGGAACAAATCGCATTTAATATTGGTAATTATATACATACTTATGTATATTTGAAATATGGCATATCCATATTTATTTATTACATTACATAATCATTTGATTCTATATGCCGATTCCCCGCTGATGATTTCAACTATGAGGACAATTTGTTTTATTTCACAACTAAGGAGAAGCGTTCAACTACGTTTCTATATATTTTTCCTTTTTAAAAGTGTGACTATTTACATTTCAATCAGTTTTTCTTTTATTAAAGTGTGTTATGTATTTCTTTGGAATTTTGTATGTACCTATGTGTTTGTTGTTCTTTTTCCTTTCAATAAACAACCTCAACAATTGTGTGTATACTATAGAGATAGCCAGTGAGTTCTTACTGAGAGCAAGTGAGCACACATTTCAAAGTGTTTTACATTGAATTTTACGCTCCCTTGCTCTCAGTAAGCGCCCACTGGTGCATGTGTTTGTTTTTTTTTGTGCCTTTTGGGTTTGTATTACTTTGCACCCAAACATATAAAATGTTTGCACCCAAACATAAAATTGTTTCCACCCAAACATATCTTTGTTTGCACCCAAACATATATATCTTTGCACCCAAACATAAATATCTTTGCACCCAAAAATATATATGTTTGCACCCAAAAATATATATGTTTCCACTCAAACATATATTTGTTTGCAGACCCAAACATATATTATGTTTGGGACTGTTGCAAACATATATATGTTTGCTGCAAAATATGTTTGGGACATATGTTAGAGAGGCCGTTTTTTGCGTGTAAGTAAAAATAGCCAAGATTAATTTTTGGTATATATTTGAATTTATGCAGAACATATTTCGGAAAGAACCTTTGACCATTCCATTGGTGCAAATTAAAGTAGCGGTTAAATAACGTAATTGCCAAATATATATGTGGGTTAGTGGTTATTTGAGGTAAACTCTTCCACTGATCAGAAAAGTTCAGTTCAAACCATTGATCTCAATTTGGCCACACAGATCCGTCAATTTTTCAACATCGACCAGATCAAATATTTTTAAAGAATAGAACATTTTTAAAACGTAATTATGATCATACGGCTCGGAATTATGACGGACTGCTTTACAAATGCCTATATAATCAGCGGTAACATCAACTTTTTTATTTTGTAAAACACAAAGTACGTATTATATATAAGCACCACATATAATTTTATGTAAGATATACGGCAAAAAATAAATAAAACAATTTAAGTTTTTTACAAATTCTGCAATATGCGTGTTATTTGAACACATACATCATCACAATTGGCATCAATGAAAAGGCCTGGAGTCTACCTTTCATTATCGGTGCGCTTATAAAGCAAGATAGTTGTCAAGTATACATTTTCATTGCAAAATAAATAATTAAATTATTAAATAGAAATTAATCGATTTTCATTCAAAATTTGGTACACTGGCTCCGCCATATATCATTCGATTATCATCCAAAGTTGTAGGCTGCTTCTTTGCAATATACCTCAACCATGGATAACGTTTATTATTATATCTGAACTACATTAGCTGTAGGGTTCATTTAAAATATAACTTTTCCTGTGGACTTACGATCTTTTCGTACTCAAATTTCCACATTTTGTGGACTTACGACATATAGAAAAACGCGACATAATACCATTTTCTTTATATCATACGCCGTGTTTTGACTTGTACTATCATTCTGTAATAAGAACGTGATTTCCCAAAAAAAAGTGGACTTACGACCTTTTCGTGCGTAGCAGACGATATGTTAAACTGTTTTTGGATTTATGTTGTTGAAAAATATTGCATAGTTTTGTAGTAAATGGCTACCAGAGAAACCCTTTTTTGTAAAAGCGTTTTTCGGTGACAACGATAGCTCGAAACGAATAATTTAAAAAAAATCTATTTAAAAAAATGTGACCTGTCAAAGTCAAAACTTCGATTTTAACGGAAAAAATTTACCATTTTTGTACAAAAATCGGGCAATTTTTGTAAATCTTTCTCGGTAAAAGACAAGATTTTTATGTATTTAATAAACTCACCAAAATATATGGAGATCGGTCCATTCGTTTTCGAGGTATCGTTGACAACGACTTCAAAAATGCAAGTTCGAGAAAAATGCTTTTAAAGTTGCTCCTCCATAAAGGAGTGGACCGATATAGCTCATTTTCGAACTTAATCTAAGTTTGGATAAAATACTTTGAAAGCCAATTTATGGACGGAATCAGCAGATCCGTTCGAGAGTTGTCGTGCCCTCCAACCACTACACATGATACCAATAGGGGTATTTTTACACTTTCGGGCTATTTTCTCAGGATGTATTGCCCCCGATAAAACTTTTGCCATCGTAATGGGGGCAGCGAATACAAGTTGTTGCAACAAATATCAAAACGATTCAAGATCTGGTCCTAAACTTAATTTTTCCGAAATTTTGTGTGCCAGGACCTGCAGAAGTGGACCAATAGAGTCCATATTTGAACCTCATCCATGTCCAGTATACATTTCACGATGTGCAAAACTTGGTTCGAATCGGTTGATCCGATCGAGAGTTCTCGTGCGCACCAACCTGCCAGTCAGACGGACGGACATTGCTATATCGACTCCAAATTGTCTGAAACGAATTTCGTCCAAACGTACTTGGGGTCTAAAACCATTATTTCGATGAGACACATACATATGGCCCGAATTAAAGGGTATATACTCACGTTAGTCTTAAACCTGAGGGTATAAAAATCTCTTAGATCTGACCTAGATTTTTTTTAATTTGGAATGAAAATATCATAATAACATAAATTTTTAAAATTGTGAAATTTTCGTAAAACAAGGCTTGAGCTTCTGGATTATACAACCTGTTGATATACCTCTGTTCTTAATCGCTAATTTCTGGAACATTTGTAACATATTTGCAAAGTAATATCAGTATGTAATGCTAGCATCATCGATATTTATTTCCCACATAGTTTTATCTATTATTTTTTGAATCCTTCTCTTACCGGAAGTGAGCTCTATCGAAATTATGTGTTATGCTTCCAGCTTTGACTTGTCGCAATCCTCTAAATAAGGGACGTGGTTAAAGCAGTGTGTGTGTGTGTGTTTATATTCTCAGCATGCCACAACATTGAATTTGGTTGTGTTATGCTATATAAGAATGTGGCAGTTCGTAACCCCGCTGGGAATTAGGGAGTACTTTTCTATAAAGTGTCGTAATAAATATCACTACGACATAAAATGTGACTAGCATTTGAGGGAAAACATAGTGAATGATGTGGATTTTAGTACATTTTTAAATTTGTATATGTGTAAAAATTAAAAAGTTTCTTAGGGAAGGATCAAATTCTATTTAATACCAAAAGTCTGTTAATGGATAATCCGAAGTCAAATCGGACAGATAAGGAAAAATAGTTTTTGATTTCATTTAGTTTTGCTGTGTTGCAATAAAAACATTCGACGGTTGTAGTCACACTACACTAGTTTTTAAGTTTGATTATTATTATTATTATTATTATTATTATTAATTACATATCTAAAATACTCCCTGAAGATGAAATTCATAGAATTTCGAAATATTGGAGACAATAAATAAATAAACCAAATTTATAGACCTCAAGCTCGAGTAAACTTTATTTATCAACAATATTCAAATATAAACAGTAGAAAAAATTAGATGTAATTTTTATACCACAAAAATCACAAATAAAAAAATTTTGTTTTTAAAATTTAACATGTACCAAAGTATTTGTCGGCTTTGTCGACAGAGATATACACTCAGTCGGTGAAATAACCAAAGTACCCATGGTTTTTTCCTACAGATTACGTTGTAATTAGTAAATAAAGTTTAAAAAGTATTTGCGAACAGCTCTCAACCTGTTCTTAACCCTAAATTTGTGAATTTTTGTGGGTGATAACAAGAAGAATTTGGCTTATGTTTGGACGAACGATTACGATGTGGAATGATTGGACCAAATCGAGGATTCCCTTTAAGAGCAAGTGTTGGTAGCCGTAAGGTTGTTACAGTATTAGGGTAATTATCATAGTCAATATGGATTTATTCCCCATAACATTTCTAATGTCGTAATATGAGTCGCGAAGATAACCTGCTGTAAAATTTTCAAAACATCAATAGAAGGAGTGGACCGTTATATCAATATTTTTGGCCGGCAAGTTCATACGTCCAAAAAGGGCCACGCAATTCTAAAAACATCCTAAATATATAATTTTTTGGGATTTTTATTATGTGATCTGCCCATAGAAAAAGTTTTAATTCACACAGGCTGAGGGTATATCTCTTTCGGCAAAGCCGACAAGAACTGCTTTCGTAAACGTTTTCGAGTGTTAAGTTGCACTTAAATTGCACTGAATAAAAATTTCGAAATATTTTGAGAGCGATACACGGTGATATTTTCCACAATGATGTTTTTGGAACTCGATGTACGTTTTGGAAAAAAAATTTTACGATGTGCAATGTTTCGGCCGAATCCGATCCTCAATTCGTAAGTTTTTATGATCATCAGTAGACAGCGGAATCCTATGTAAATGCATATATGGTTAGAATGGTCTTAGAGAAAATCTGATTAGACAGAAACTCGTTTTATCACAAAATAAAACGAATTAGGCCCATAAATTGTTACTTATTTTGCATATTGTGCATATTTTGACATATTTTTACATATTTGCATAAAATGAGCATATGCAAAATCATATGCAAAAATATATACAAGGATTTGTGGTCTAAAAATCCCACCGAATACCACATTTAAGTCTTCGTTAGGGGTATGAAACTTTACACCTGAAATTTGTCCGCAGGGGTCATATAGCCCCTATAGACCGGTACATATCGATTTCCGATATTTTGAAGGTGGTGGCCTCAACATCACACTTGAATGGCTGACATTTTTTATAAAGTCTTCGTTGGGAGTATGAAACTTTACACCTGAAATTTGTCAGTATAGGTCCACTTCTTCATATAACCCCCATAGAACGGTACCTCCCGATTTTCGGTATTTTGAAAGTTGTAGCCTCAATATCCCACCGAAATTACTAAAATTTAGTATGTAGTCTTCGTTGGGTGTATAAAACTTTCCACCTGAAATATGTCGGTAAGGTCCACGTCTTCATATAGCTCCCATAGAACGGTACCTCCGGATTTTTGGAATTTAAAAGGTTGTGGCCTCAATATCCCTCCAAAATGGGTGAAATTTGGTATTAAGTCTTCCTTGGGGGTAAACAACTTTCCACCTAAAATTCGTCGGTTTAGGTTCAGGCCTACAATAGCCCCCATAGAACGAACGATACCTCCCGATTTTCGGTATTTTGAAGGGGCTGTGGTTATACATTTCTCTATTTTATTGTTTTGTCTGAAAAGAATTTCAAACAGAAAAACTGTACATACAAACATTTTTGTACCTATTATTGAAATATTTGTTGCATAAGAAAATATGTAAAATGCATAAATGTTGCATATGCAAAAATGTACGCATTTTGCATAATTTTGCATATGTCATATGTTTCGATTGCAATTTAATCAGAAGCCAAAAATATTCCCAGTCTCAAACTTTAACATGAATCGGGCCAAAAATAGGGGTTGCATAAAATTCCGATGTCTAATCATCAGTCATTTGAGTTGGTTCCGACAGGGTACTTAAGAGCTTTTGGCACAATACCTCAGGAAGTATGTACTTGACCCCGTAAAAAAGTACCGTTTCTGATGAAAATGTCATGCTGATTCTGCATTTGTCCCTGAACTGCACTTGTGCCAAAAATTTGGAAAATATGTGTGGAAGGTCCTCGAACTTGATCTCAGTATGTACAAAATATTACGAGAACCAAATTTTGGATAAAATCGGTTGATCCGTTCGATGGATAGGCAGACATGCCTAAAGAGACTCCAAATTGTCTGAAATTATACCCCAAATGCCTAACTATGTTGATGATTTTTGGTGTAGAAGAACCTCGAATGTCAAGTTACAATCAGTCGAGTAAAAATTTTAGCAAAAATTCTCAGAATACCGAAAATCGTGAGGCACCGTTATATGGGGGCCATACCAAAACAAAGACCTATGTTGACGAATTATAGGAGCTATGCCTATAATTTTTGGAATATAAGTTTTTCGGTCGCTAGGAATTGTAAATGTCCAATTATAGCTAATTCGGTCTGAAAATGTGAATAAAAACTTAAAATACCTGAAACCGGGCGGTACTGTTATATGGCGGCTATATCAAAACGTGAACCGTTATAGCCCATCATCGAACTTTACCTGCCAGCAAAAAACAGACGCACCTTCCAGCGTCCTACCCTCCAAAGAATTTTACAAAGTTTTTTTTGAAAAGATGTATGAAATGAAAAAAAAAATCTCAAAAACTAATTTCTGTTGCACGAATGAATAAAGTTATGCCTACTGATAACTAAATAAGGTTTATTACAATTAAATATTGAAAAAGGTCATGCACAAACCACTTTGAAAAAATTTAGATTTTTTTGCCAAGAAAAATATATTTTTGAAAAGATCGTTTACGACATTTTTATGATTCTCAGAATTAAAGAAAATTAGTAAGAACCAAATGTTATGCCAGTTGGGTTACTTCATGTGGCTCTAAAGTTTATTTTCAATTATATATCTGCTTACAGTGACCATAATTCTGATAAATTCAAATTTTAAGATCATTTTGTGCATGAGTTTTTCTCACCGAATAACCTTATAAACTCATCACGCTATGATACAGGGATATGAAGTTTTAAAAAATCATAACCCTATTGTATATACTAGAGCGACCAAAAAAAATTGTTTTAATGGATTTCCTACCCGCAAATTTTTTACATTTTACTCAAAAAACATTATACCTTATTTATGAAATTTTATGAAATTTATCGGTTAAGGAACTGGTAAAAATGTTTCATGGATTGGACCATAAATACGACTTTTAAAAAAATTTTGTGAAAATGCACCTTTCGCCCCATTCAAATTACTATGGAAACAAAGATCGACCGAGTGGCACGGTTTAGCATTAATTGATCGTCATAAAATTTCATATATAAGCTTTTTTAGTCAAATGGAAACAAATTTAGGAGGTGGGAAATCCAATCAAAAAATTGTTTTTGTTTTTTAGGTCGGTCTAATATATAATTTATGGGGTCGCAAATGATTATTTGAATGAGTTACACATGGAAAACAAACTTAATATACCCTCCATACTATGGTGTATGGTATAAAATCCTGCAAGGTCCAACCTTAATGCATTGGGGGTCACTATAATCGAAAGAAGTGACTGGCAATAGTTCGAAAGAGGTTATTTGGCAGTTGAACCTAAGTTTCACAACTGCTTTAATATAGCGCTTAAAGTGCAAAATGGCACAGGAAGCTGTAAGTCTAAAAATACGGGTCTTGTGTCATCTTTTTGTAACTGAAAAATCCAACATTTTTGAATTGTTGTGTGTTTTGACCGGATTATCTCATGCGCCAATCATTATTTGGTATCCAATATTATTCTCCTGGCATCAAGTCTCCCTTTGGACCATTTTGTATGTTCATCGGGAATATTTTTGTGTTTAAACAAAAGAAAAACACTTCCAATATCAGGCAGAACACAAAACTGACCTTAAAACTTCGCACAACAACTTATTATCTTACATGCTTTCAATGTATTTAATTATATATTTATTTCACAGTGTTTTTTCTATAAATGCATTTCAAACAAAACCACAAATCACATTCATTACTTTTGTGGCATCAGATACCTTTGCTATTCAGTGGCATTCAGATTTTTTCAAAAGGTTACCACCACCAAAAAGGCATCAAACCACACCACCCAACAACCACTCACAGTAAATAAAACTGTAATAACAACAAAAAACTAAATCATATAAATTCGCATAAAAAACGAAGTAAAAACGCACTCGAAAGTTTTACCAACATCAGCACCAACAAAAATATCCCATCATATGGCAAAGGCAAGGCTTGTAATTTTTGCATAATGAACAGAAAAAAATATCCTTGCAATAGAATTCCATCCAGTTAACCTCATTTCATGTTGAGCAGATTTTTCGTTTTGTTTTTATTGTTGGTGCTGTTGCTACTATTTCTGTTCGCTGCCGTTTGTGTTCTGTTTTTTTCTGATTTAACCTCATTTAAGTTCAGTTTAAAGGTAACGAACACAAACAAAAAACGCAAAGGAAATAAAATATAGCACACTTTTTCATAACATCCTCCATTTGGCTTATTTGTACATCCTATTTTTTGTTGAAATAGGGTTTCTGGTTTTTATACCCTACACCACTATGTGGGGAGGGTATTATAAGTTGGTTTTGGCCAAAAAGTTTGTAACGCATCGAAATAATGGTCGTAGACCCATACTTATATATATCAAAATGAATGTCTCGACGAGCTGAGTCGATCTGGCTATGTGTGTCCGTCCGTCAGTCCGTCCGTCCGTCCGTCTGTCCGTCTGTCCGTCTGTCCATCTAAACCTTGTAATCACGCTACAGGCCGCAATTTTGATCGGATCGTCACGAAATTTTGGATGTTGATGGGGGTCCCGGAGGGGAAGAAGCCTATTGATTTTGGTGATGGTCGGATAATATTTAGGGGTCGGAAAGGGCAAAAAACTTAGGTGGATAAAAAGACAACGTTTTTTTCCAAAGCCAATATCTCAGCTTCTATATGGGGTATACCAAAAGCAAAACCTGACAATGAAAGCAGAAAATATCATCTTTCTAATGATGTAAAGCTCGTAGGTGATCAAACAACGAAGATATCGCAATAGTAGCAAATAAAACCCCAATTTTCATTTTTGCGATTTTAATAATATTGACGAATATCACAGCTTTGGTTGAAAATTTTCCAAAAGCAAAGCCTGACTATGAAAGCAAAAGATCCCGTCTTTACAATGATGCAAACTAGGTCGGCGTAGGTAACCAACTACCGGAGATATCGCAATAGTCGGTAATACATCCCATTTTTCTATTTTTTTGGAAATCACGCTACAGGTCGCAATTTTGATCGGATCGTCACGAAAATTTCAGGGTTAATGGGGGTCTCACAGACGAAGAAGCATATTGATTTTGGTGATGGTCGGATAATATTTAGGGGTCGGAATGGGCAAACACTTATTTGGAGAAAAGTCAACATTTTATTTCAAAGCCAATATCTCTGTTTCTTTAAGAGGTATATCAAAAGCAAAACCTGGAAAGGGAAGTAGAAAATATCACCTTTACAACGGTGTAAAGCAGGTTGTCGTAGGTGGTCAAATAGCAAAGATATGGCAATAGCCGATAACGCATCCCATTTTCCGATTTTTTTGTAATCACGCTACAGGTCGCAATTTTGATCGGATGGACATAAAATTTTGGGGGTTAATGGGGGTCCCAAAAAGAAAGAAGCCTATTGATTTTGATGATGATCGGATAATATTCAGGGGTCGGAATGGGCAAACACTTATTTGGAGAAAGGTCAACGTTTTATTCCAAAGCCAATATCTCTGTTTCTTTAAGAGGTATATCAAAAGCAAAATCTGGCAAGGCAAGTAGAAAATATCACCTTTACAACGATGTAAATCAGGTTGTCATAGGTAGTCAAATAGCTGAGATATGGCAATAGTCGATAATGCATCCCATTTCCGATTTTTTTGTAATCACGCCACAGGTCGCAATTTTGATCGGATCGTCACGAAAGTTTAGGGGTTAATGGGGGTCCCACAGAGGAAGAAGCCTTGTGATTTTAATGATGGTCGGATAATATTCAAGGGTCGGAATGGGCAAAAACTTATTTGGAGAAAAGGTCTACGTTTTATTTCAAAGCCAATATCTCTGTTTCTTTAAGAGGTATATCAAAAGCAAAACCTGATAAGGAAAGTAGAAAATATCACCTTTACAACGATGTAAAGTAGGTTGTCGTAGCTGCTCAAACAACAGAGATATCGCAATAGTCGGTAATGCATCCCATTTTCCGATTTGTTTGTAATCACGCTACAGGTCGCAATTTTAATCAGATCGTCACGAATTTTTTGGGAGTTGATGCGGGTTCCACATAGGAAGAAGCCTATTGAAGGTGGTCAAACAAGGGAGATACCACAATAGTCGGTAATGCATCCAATTCTTCCATTTTTCAATCAAGCTACAGGTCGTAATTTTGATCGGATGGTCACGAAATTTTGGTTGCTTATGGGGGTCCCAGAGACAGAGAGGCATATTTTTTGGTGGTAGTCGGTTTATATTCCCTAAAAGAAATGTTTACCAGTGAAAAGCTTATGCACAGGGGTAGTGGTGTAGGGTATCACATGGTCGGCCCCGTCCCGACTATAGCCTTTGCTCACTTGTTTAATACTGTGTTATGAACAGAAATTTATGAAAACAAAAAATTTTCAGAATACCATTAAGCTTCTACTATCTAAAAAGTGCTTAAATTAAATCATGTTAAATATTAAAGTAGCATAACATTGAGGATAGGATTAGAGTAAATTGTTATTTTTGCTAAAGTAACTATATCTGAGAATTTTAAGCACATTTGCTAAGTTCGTCACATGTATTGTGGGGAATTGGGTGTATGGATTACACCAATGATATTTTCTGCAATATTTTGAATCTTTTGGGTGATGTAGGAGATGGAGGATATTAAGAAACGGCTCAGACTGACTTTACCATGACAAAGCCCAGGACTTATCTACTCCTTTCATCTCAAGTGAACACTGATCTCCCCGTGGTGTAACCCGGGGTGCTGCCTTTAAGGCCGTTAAAGGTAGTGACTAATCTGATCGTAGATCGAGTCAAACCTTCGA
The DNA here is from genome assembly GCF_047663935.1 of Musca autumnalis. Classification (NCBI taxonomy): domain Eukaryota; kingdom Metazoa; phylum Arthropoda; class Insecta; order Diptera; family Muscidae; genus Musca; species Musca autumnalis. The sequence continues at coordinate 255,172,692 of NW_027411644.1, forward strand.
AATACATCGTTTTATAAAAAAAAAAACAAAGAAAAACAAAAACCTTCTAAAGTTGACGATTTTAAGAACCATGATCTGAGAATATGCTCCTCGAATGTTGGGACTATTTATAGTTTACACACTGCACTACAGCTGCCATGACATCAAGCATGAATTTGGTTGTGCATTTGTAGTTGGTAGGAGATTGAAACATCTGGTCTCCAGCGTCACCCGAATGAATGAAAGGATTGCTGCTATTCGGATAAAAGTTAAACTTTAAACATCAGCTTTATATGTGCAGTAGGCAAGGACGAACAGACCAAAGATATAGTGTACGAATACTTAGAAAAACATATGCCCGTTTTCCTGCCCATGACATTAAACACGGTGCGCCTGAACTAACTTTAAATGAAATTTCGTTAAAACTTTTGGGGATTCTGAAACTACAATGTTCATAGATGAGAAAAATAAAAAAACTCGGCGGAGCGCTTTTAACCCACTTAGCGCCGTGAATTTATTTTGCGAGAAAACTTAAAATTTGTTGTGAAAAGTAAAAAAGTGTCTGTCGGCTTTGCTATATACCCTCAGCCAATGTGAAGTGAAACTTTCACTTATGGACAGATCGAATCGAATTTAAAGTCTCTTCAGAATTTCGGAGCCCTTTTTGGGCATTTGAACTTGCCGACAAAAATGTGGATTAGGAGTTAACTGCACTAAGACACAAATGTTGAACTTTTGTGGGGGAGGTACCTTTTAGGGAGGACCGCTATGGGCCATTTTAGAAGTTAAACTAAATTTTGACAAAATGTTAGGAGATCCAAAGTTTGGACCAAGTTGGGTGCCCCATTCACGTGATATCGTCCTAGCATTTTAGTGACATTTTTAAATATTGGGTAGAAGAACCGGAAGTTGTGGACCGGTATTGCCTCATGAATCTAAGTTTGGATATAATATGACGAAGACCAAATGTTGGACCAAATCGGTTGAACAGTTCGAGAGTTATCGTGCTCTCCGACCGCCACAGTGGGTTTGGACTTTCCCCTGAAAAAAATTTTACCATCGTAATTGCAAGTTTCTTCAACAAAAATCAAAGTGATTCGATTGCAGGTCTTAAAGTGAACTCATCCGAAATTTTGTGTGGGAGGTACCGGATGGAGTGGGCAAATATAGTCCATATTTGAACGTGATCTATATCTGGTAGATATATTAGGATGTGTAAAGTATGGAACAATTCGGCCACTCCCTTCAAAAGTTTCCGTACGAACAATTTTTCCGAACATTTTTGAACTTTTGTGGGGGAGGTACCGGATGGAGTGGACCGATATGGCTTATCTTTGAACTTAAACTAAGTTTGGACAAAATATTACGAAAGCCAAATTTTGGATCGAATTGGTTAATCCGTTCGAGAGTTATCGTGCGCTCCAACCACCTCACACGGTGTCATAGGGGTTTTTTGCAACTTTCAGGTTATTTCTCATGAAGTGTAGACTTGCCCCTGATGAAATTTATACCGTCGTATGGAGGGCAGTGAACACAAGTTGCTGAAACAAAAATCAAAGCGATTCGAGAGCAGGTACTAAATTGAACTTGTCCCAAATTTTGTGTGGGAGGTACCCGAATGAGTGGACCGATTGAGTCCATATTGGAAACTAATCTAAGTCTGGTAGACATTTCACGACTTACAAAGTATGGACCAAATCGGTTACTCCCTTCAAGAGTTGTCGTACGTACAAAATTTCCGAACATTTTCTAACTTTTGTGGGGGAGGTACCGGAAGGAGTGGAACGATATAACCCATCTTCGAACTTCAGCTAAGTTTGGACAAAATATTAGGAACGCCAGATTTTGGACCAAATCTGTTCATCCGTTCGATAGTTATCGTGTGCACTAGCCAACCAGCCAGACAGACGGACGGACATTGCTAAATCGACTCAAAATTGTCTGAAACGGATTTCGTCCAAACATACTTGGGGTCTAAAACCATTATTTCGATGAGGAACATTTCGCCCGTGTGAAAGTGTGTCTACCCTCGTTAGCATAAATGCTGAGGATATAAAAAAGGTAAAACCTACGAAAATATCATAAAGGTCAATCTTGTAGAGAATTTTCACTGCTACAACATTTTCTTTAGTCCCATTTCGATAGGCCCTGCGGCTTCCAATCAAAATCGTGAAATCATGAAAATGTGAACATTGACCGCGATTTATTTAAAACGCGCTCCGGCGATTTTTCTTTTTTTTCTCATGTATGAACATTGTAGTTTGAGAATACGCAAAACTTTCCAGTTCTAAGCACCATTCATTTAAAATTTGTTCAGGCGATCCGTGTAAGTTATTCGAGTTGATTTTAATGCCTAAATTGGAATGGAAAATATCTTTGGCATAATAGTCGGGAAAGTCAGTCTCCACAGTGAAATATCTGACAATATAATAAGGCTGATTGGCTTCGCAGTGGCAAAAACATGGTAGTTAGCAGCGCCAGCTTTTAGCTGCTTAACATTCACTAGGACACCTGACTGTCATCAGAAATCAAATTGATCACGTTGTGATAGATGAGTGGTATTAATCGAGAGTGTTGGATGTACGATCGTTCTGAGGATCGACACCTTGTTGTAGCAAAGGTACGCACCCAATGAAACGCAACAAATAAAGTTTCTGTTCGTAACAAAATGAAAGTTGGACATCGGTAAGCCGCAATCACAACAAATAGCCCCATCATATTTCACTCAACTGACAATGAAAACCCTCCTCGTACCGATAACATATCAGCAAATTATTGCCTACTCCATACGAACAGCACAAAATCCATACTTGGATATCAGAGACCTCCACCAAGTAACTCATGGTATGACAAGTAGTGTCGTGCTGCTACCGAAGAGAAAATGCGGCATGCAGGGCTATTATACAATCAGCAGCAATAGGTAGCGCACGAGAGAGGTATCGGGAGAAAAAGAGAAAAGAGATACACCTTTTCCGCAGGAAAAGGAGAGTAATTGAAAATCGGGAGTATGAAAAAATAGAAATGTACAGGAGCCAGAAAGAAGTCCGAAAATTCTATATAAGAGTGAGACATCAATTGATGGCTTTGTTACAGGCACATCCTCCTGTAGAGACCAGCAAGATACTTTGGTAACAGATACAGATAGTGTGTATATGTAGGATATGGATATGGAAAGACCTTTTTTCAACATGTTGATATTCAATAGTAGTCAATACGTCGAAGATACCACAGATCCAATAACGCGTTCCCGACGATTGAATCCTGAGCATCGTATGCCCCGTGGACCTATACCGACGAATTTCAGTCGGAAAGGTTTTTACCTCCAACGTAGACAGAATACTAAATTTCAGCCATTTCGGTGGGTTGTTGTGGCAACAACCTTCAAAATACCAAAAATCGGGAGGTACCGTTTTACGGGGCAATATGAAAAAGTGGACCCATACCTACAAATATCAGGTGGAAAGTTGTGTACTTCCACCGAAGACTACATACCAAATTTCAGCCATTTCGGTGGAATATTGAAGCAATAGCCTTCAAAATAACAAAAATCGGGTAGTACGGTTATATGGGGGCTATATGAAGGTCCACCTATACCGACAAATTTAAAGGGGTAAATTGAATGCCGCGAACAAAGTGGGGAGTTGTACCGACAAATTTCTATGGGAAAGTTTTATACTCCCAACGAAGACTAAGTGACAAATTTCAGCCATTTCGGAGGAATGTTGAAGCCACAACCTTCAAAATACCGAAAATTCGGAGGTACCGTTCTATTGGGGGCTATGTGAAGGTGTGGACCTATACCGACAAAGTTTTGGGGGCAAATTACATACCCCTAACGAGACTAAGTACAGTATTTCAGCCATTTCGGTGTGGTAATGAAGCTAAACCCTTCAAAATACTGAAAATCGGGTGGTACCATTCTATGGGGGCTATATCAAAACGTGAAACGGTATAGCCAATTTGCAATACCAAACATCCTAGGAGTAAGAGAAACTTCTATACCAAACTACAAAGCTCTATCTTAAAAATTGAGAGCTGTATCTTGATTTCAACAGAAGTACGGACGAACGGACGTACATGGTTATATCGACTTAGAATTTTACCCTGATCTAGAATATATATAATTTATAGGGTCTCCGATTAATATTTCGATGTGTTATGATAAATTCAGTTATAGCATATTATATGGTGTAGTGTATAAAAATATGAGTGACTTATTAGCCTAAAGGCGGAGGGTATAAAAACAATAACATGACTTAAATATATTATTAACAGACCGTTTAAACCATAGACTAATGAATGTATAGATAAAGAAATCCTCTTAGTCAAATACTCTCATTGAGTGAGAATTGAGTCAGTTGACGAGGTACTCAATTTTTAAAATGGCAATAACTATGCTATGCTATTTATGATGGCAAAAGACTATTGGCCGAATCTACATCCTCAAATAGAAAAATCAACAAAATCTTGGAATTTACCCCAAAACAAAATGCTATTGAGTGAACAGAGCATATTGAGTGTAAGGGCGACCCCTACAAAAAACAAACACATTACAAATTCTGTCTATTCATTCATTAGTCTAATTTAAAATTTTATTAAATAATGAATTTCTTTTCTTTTCAGGTTATTATATAAACAAGAGAAAGAACTAGGATCTGGCCAACCACAGCTGTGAGCCCTTTGAAATCCTGAACATCACAGCCCACTAGTGGACGTATATTCAGACCAACCACAAGTGCAACTATTTAAAGTAGAATTGTTTAAATAAAAATCAATTATTATTTAAGAAGTTATAACACAAAAATTATTTTAAACAAAACGAACAAAGAAGTTTCTGTCAGCTGTGCTGATAAACCCTTAGCCTCTGAAAAAAAAAAACAATAATTATACGATATATAAAATATATTGATTTTGTGTCACGAGTTTCATTCGAAATACTTGGAATCTGTAGGTATCGAAATGTGGGGCTATACTAAATCATTGACGTATACCAAAAGTTTTTAGTAGGCAAACTTCTGATTCAAATGTATCTCGAAATAAATAAAGGGTGATCCAACTAGAGAAACTTTTTTCAATAGCCTCTTTTTGACTGATCACGTGTGAGTCGTGTCATGGTATCATATTAGTTTTATTTAGTATTGTTCGACATTTTATCGTGGAAACACTTACGACATACGACAACTTTATTACTAAAATTCGCTTTCTTTGAGGAATGTGTTTCGAGCCAAATTGTGTTCAGCACTGAGGCCCATATCTGACTTAATGGGTATGTAAACAAGGAAAGTTGCCGCATTTAGGTTAAGAGCTACCTAAAGAGATTCAAGAGGTGTCACTTCATCTAGATAAAAACAACGGTTTCGTGTGGTTAGTTCGCTGGTACAACCATCAACCCATATTTCTTCAAAAATGATCTCGTTGAGAATGTAACCTTCAATGGCAACCACGATAGCCGAATATTTGATGCTTGAAAATGAAGCTCGTGATCTCGGCTACATTGTGGTTCCAACAAGACGACACTTCTTCCCAACATGACATCAATCAATGGATTTATTAAAAGAACACTTCGATGAGCAGACAACTTCAGGTTCTTTGACGGTCGATTGGCCACAAAGCTCGTGTGATATCACACCGTTAGAGTTTTTCCTGTGGGAATATGTAAAGTCTAAAGTGTATGTGGACAACCCCGCTTCAATTCAGGCCTTCGTGCAAAATATCACGCATGTCATTCGTCAGTTACCAGTCGAAATGTTCGAACGATTCAGCGAAAATTGGACTCTACGGACATACCGTCTAAAAAGTAGACACGGGCAACATTTGATAGTCATAAACTTAATAAAATAAATGCCAAAGAGTGTTCTTTCAAATGACAATAAACATTTTCATTCAGTTAGAATTGTCTGCGTTTTTTTCTTCAAAAATTTGAGAACCTCTAGTTGGTGCACTCTTTACATACAAATGTAAAGGTATAGTTTTTTGGACACGATAATGATAATTAGGCGATTTACACATTTTTTAAAAGTGCATTTAAATTGAAACGGTGTATTTAAAGTCTATTTTCATTTATAAAGCCGAATGACTTATCTCAACAACCCGATCATTTTCCTCAATGGGAAACCTTCAATGTGAATGTAGATAAAGCAAATTCCGCCCATTTTCTTGGGAGTTTCAAGAAAAATAAAAGGAGTACTCCTATAGATTTTTTTCCAATACTTTCAACTCTAGAATGCATGTGAAAACATTTTTTTCAAACTAAAATTTATTTTTTGTTACCCAAATATGTGTTTATTTTGGCTATAACATCCAAACTATTATCCCGATCATTATAACTTTGATCTCGTTTGACTTCACGTGAAGTTTAGATTTAAAACGTTTTTTTTTTTTTTGTAATTTTTGACGGGTAAATGGACCTATATTTTGAAAAAAATTGGATTACATTACTGAGTAACACTTTACAAATATTATGCAATCTATTCGCTGACGTCCCTTCGTGATAACTTTTCAGTGACAATTATACTCATTAGCGTCTTAACAATAATAACAAGAGCAGAAGTAAAACCGCGACAACTTCTGTCCGCAACAACCAAAAATTTGCTCGCGAGCGAATTCGTACTGGGGAATATTTTTCTCAACCTACCTATGTACCAAAAATCGTTGATGTAGCGCGAAAAGAAAAAAAATATTTTTTTTTGGAAATGGAAAGAATTGGCAACATTTCCCATGTATCAAAAATTTTTAGTAGGTATACCTGATTCATAGAGAAATATTAACATACATACGTTCATATTATTTACCTTCACAGAATTTTGAGTGGGACCGAAATAGTCCATATTCGAACCCGATATATATGGAAGTAATAATACGATGTCCAAAGTTTGGACCAAATCGATAGTTCCCTTCGAGAGTTATCGTTTGAATAAAAGTGTTGAACTTTTGTGTGTGAGGTACCCGTAGGAGAGAACCGACATTGCCCATCTTCGAACCTAATTTAAGTTGTTGCAAAATATTACGAAGTGCAAAATTTGGTTCGAATTGGTTGGTTGATCCGTTCGAGAGTTATAATGCGCACTAGCCAGGCAGACAGACGGACGAACAAATTGTCTGAAACGAATTTCGTCCAAACATACTTGGGGTCTAAAACGTAATTTCGATGAGGCACATTTTTATACCCTCAGCATTTATGCTAACGAGGGTATATACACTTTCATACGGGCAAAATGTGCCTCATAGATATATGTAATAGTTTCAGACAATTTGGAGTTGATTTATCCATGTCCGTCCGTCTGTCTGTCTGGCTGGCTGGAGCGCACGATAACTCTCGAACGGATCAACCGATTCGGTCCAAAATTTGACTTTAGTAATATTTTGTCCAAACTTAGTTTAAGTTCGAAGATGGGCTATATCGGTCCACTCCTCCCGGTACCTCTCCCACAAAAGTTTGGAAATGTTTGTGCACACAATAACTCTTAAAGGAAGTAACCGATTTGGTCCATACTTAGCACATCCTGAAATTTCTACCAGACTTAGATGTGGTTCCAATATAGACTCAATTGATCCACTCCTTCGGGTACCTCCTACACAAAATTTCGGAAGGGTTTGGTTTAGGACCTGCTCTCGAACCGCTTTGATTTTTGATGTAGCCCCCATACGACAGTACAAGTTCCATCAGGGGCAAGTCCATACTTCCTGAGAATATAGCCTGAAAGATGCAAAAAGCCCCTGTGATACCGTGTGTAGTGGTTGGAGCGCAAGATAACTCTCGTAATATATTGTCCAAACATAGTTTAAATTCGAAGATAAGCCATATCGGTCAACTCCTTCATGTATTGTCCCCACAAAAGTTCAAAAATGTTCGGAAAAATTGTGCGTACGGTAACTCTTTAAGGGAGAGACCGATGTAATCCATACTTTGCACATCCTAATATATCTACCAGATATATATCCGGTTCGAATATGGACTATATTTGTGTACTCCTTCTGGTACCTCTCACACAAAATTTCGGACAAGTTTACTTTAAGACCTGCTCTCTAATCACTTTGATTTTTGTCGAAGCGATTTGCATTCACTACCTCCATTACGACGGTAAAAGTTTTTTCAGGTGTAAAAAACTGCTATGTCACCATATGTGACGATCGGAGAGCACGATAACTCTCGAACTGTTCAACCGAATTGGATAAAATATGACGAAGACCAATTACTTCGTCATATTTTATCCAAACTTAGTTTCATGAGGCAGTACCGTTCCACACTTCCGGTACTTCTCCCCAATATTAAAAAGTGTCACTAAAATGCTATGACAATATCGCTTGAATGGGGTAACCAATTTGGTCCAAACTTAAGATTTCCTAATATTTTGTAAAAATTTAGTTTAACTTCTAAAATGGTCCACCTATCGGTCCACCCTAACGGTACCCCCTCCACAAAAGTTCAACATTTGTGTCTCAGTGCAGTTGATTTCTAATCCATATTTTGTAGGCAATGTCCACAAAATTGAGGAGAGACCTTAAATACATTCGATCTGTTCGTAGGTGAAAGTTTCACTTCACATTGGCTGAGGGTACATATCTGTCGGCAAAGCCGACTGACACTTTTTTACTTGTTGGTATTATCAAAGTGAAGTAACTGATACCTTTATAAAGGTCGAAGGAGAATCTGCTAAAGTGGGTCTGGCGGTAAACGGTGAGAAGACCAAGTTGATGGTGTCGACGCGCAATGCGTCCATTGATCTCGGACCGACTGTGGAAGTTGGTTCCTATAATATAGAGGTAGTAAAAGACTTCGTCTACCTCGGCACCTCCGTCAACACAACAAACGACATCAGTTGTGAAATAAAAAGAAGAATTGTATTGGCCAACAGATGCTACTTTGGATTAAGTAAGCAGTTTAAAAACAAAGCCACATCTCGTCAAACAAAAATAACGCTCTACAAAACACTGATACTACCCGTGCTGATGTATGGCTCCGAAGCCTGGGTACTTGCGCAAGCAGACATGGCAGTGCTTGGTGTGTTTGAGAGAAAAATTCTTCGAAAGATCTACGGACCAATCTGCGTTGACGGTGAATATCGACGTCGCATGAACCACGAGCTGTATCTGCTATACAACGACATCAATATTGTTAAACGTATCGAGATGCAGCGATTGCGTTGGCTAGGCCATATCATAAGAATGAGCGATGATGAACCCGCTAAAAAGGCGTATGAATACATGCCACATGGCGGTGCACGCAGAATTGGCAGGCCAAGGAATAGATGGCGCAAACAAATGGATGATGAGATGAAAAGGCGCGGTATTCCAGAGTGCAAAGCAACAAATAGAGAGGAATGGAGATCTCTTCTTAGTTCGGCCTATAGAACAAATGTTCTGTAATGGGCCAGCTAAGTAAGTAAGTAAGTATAAACCCTCATTAGCCTACAGGCTGATCCAGATTGCTAAAATATTCAGAAAATGTCGCCAACATTACTGAAGGGTATTTTGCCACGGTTGAAAATTTAATGTTGCCTATCCTGGATTTGATTGTCTTTGGATTGTTTAATTATAATAACAGATATCTACACTGAGAAATGTCATATTTGCTCTGTTCCAGAACCTGCAAGATGCTACTACTTTTTACTACGATAACATTTTTTCCTTTATGCCATCGAAAAATAGTAAAAATTAGTGCATTCTTGCAGTACTGGAACAACCCATATTTATTATTTACACGACCCATGCGTGGGAGTTATGTCATATGTTTTCAAAGTCGATAGTTTTACATCATAGGCCCAAAAACAGTATATCGAAGAAATAGTCGGTTTTATTAGGGTTCCACTGTTAAAGAATTCGTATTTTCCCACAGTAGAACCTTGGTGGTCATTTTGAGTTTGCCTCCTGAGATCATGCGTTTCACTAGATGGCGCTATTTACATGGGTTTACCAGTGTTGCCAATTTATCTGTCTACGCATTGGCCTACTTTGCTCCTAAAAGTATGCCATAGTCAGTGATAATTATGAAATTTTGAGTTAATATAGTTGGCAATATTGGTAAAATCGTGTAAATAACGCCATCTGTTGAATCACATGATCTCAGGAGACAAACACAAAAATACCGCTGAGGTTCTACTGTTGAAAAATACGAATTCTTTAACAGTGGAACCCAAATAAAACCAACAAACTTTTTCTAAATAATATTTTTGGGTCTATAAATGAAAACTGTCGACTTGAAAAAGAAATGGCATAGCTGCCACATACAGTGTCGGCCAAAACTAAAGAACCCCCTCCGTACATTTTTTATACCCTACACCACACTGTGGTAAGGGGTATTATGTCTTTGTGCATTTGTATGTAACATACAAAAGGAAACGAAATAGACCCATAGTTCCTTTTGGGGATATACATATAATCATTTTCTGAGTCGATTTATGCATGTCCGTCCGTCTGTAATTTTGTTCGCAACGTACAGGTCGCATTTTTTGTTCGATTCAACTTTTTTAGCCATGGGACGAACGCTATTGGTTTTGGTGAAAATCGGCTCAGATTTGGATATAGCCTCCATATATATATTCGCCCGATTTCACGTATTTGCTGCACCAAACACGCTATATACGTCCAATTTTGATGAAATTTGGAATATGTGAATGAATTCGGTCTACAAATAAGTGTGCCAAATTATATCAAAATCGGTTCAGATTTGGGTATAGCTCCCATATATATTTTCGGCCGATTTCACATATTTTCTGTACCAAAGACGCTATATATTTCCGATTTCGATGAAATTTGTAATGTGTGACTGAATTCGGTCTACAAATAAGTGTGTCAAATTATATCAAAATCGGTTCAGATTTGGATATTGCTCCCATATATATTTTCTGTGCCAAAGACGCTATATATTTCCGATTTCGATGAAATTTGTAATGTGTGACTGAATTCAGTCTGAAAATAAATGTGCCAAATTATATAGAAATCGGTTAAGATCTGGATATAGCTCCGATGTATATTTTACATATTCACAGTGGTTTGATCCTTTCCTTACGGGTTTAAATGATAATTTTTTTAATAAAACAAAGTAATAATATTTTTTTTTTTATTTTTTTATTTATTTATATCTTTAGTATTAGAAAACACAAAAATAAGGAATTCAGAATTTAATAAACAAAAGATAAAATTCAAAAAACATTTTAGGTCGGACAAAACTAAAGCACCCCCCAATTTGAGGTACAACAAAAGTATTGATATCAATATTTCGTTGCGTATCCTCTATTCTGGACGACACAAACACATCTTTTAGACATAGAGGATACTAAATCATTAATTATTGCAGACGAAATAATTGATTTCCGGAAAATTTAGCTCAAATCCTCAAAATACTGAAAATCGGAAGTTACGTTATATGGGGGCTATACCCAAAATTGAACCCAGGTCCCCGATTTTTACTGGATATGTTATGTGACCACTTGGAACGCTAAGTGTCAAATTACAACTAACTTAGTAAGAAAATGTGGCTTAAATACCCAAAATACCGAAGATCGGAAGTTATTAGCCGATAATATTCATATTCATCCAAAAATGATGCTACAGCATCCTCTGGTCAAATAGCAAATAGCTTAGGTTTAAAAATTAGCAATAGAACGATTCACAGAAGAACGGTAGACGCCGGATATATATCAGGTTCGAATATTTAATATATTTGTCCACTCCTTCGGGTACCTCCCACACAAAATTTTGGATAAATTCACTTTAAGACATGCTCTCGAATCACTTTAATTTTTGTTGAAGCAAATTTCATCCGCTGCCTCAATTACGGCAGTAAAAGTTTTTTCAGGGGCAAGTCCAAAACAGCCCGAAAGTTGTAAAAACCCCCTATGGCACCATATGTAGTGCCTGGAGGGCTTGATCCGAATACTGCGTTCGTCCACACTTTGGATATTGTAATATTTCTTCGAATATTAGATGAAATTCGAAGGTGGTGCTTATAAGTCCACTCCTTCTGGTACCTCCCGCACAAAAGTTAGAAAATATTCGCTAAAATGGTACACTCGATTTCTATCAAACTTTGAATTTCTAAATATCTTATCCCTTGGCGAACAATGCCAAATCTTTTCTACTATTTTGAAAAAAAAAACAAAATTGCAAGCGCTATCCCAAAAAAAAAAAAAAAAAAAAAAACGCCACAATGTTTCTAATAGAAGACACTGGCACGAAGTGTGTTGTTTTTGCTGTAAAGCAGACCAACCAAATTTTGGTGTGTGCATTCGTCGAAATTCGACGACACATACTAGTGGAAAAGGTTTGAATTGTTTTCGCAGACACTTTCGTCGGAGTTGTGTGAGGTTGCCAAGGAAAAACTTCTCATTGAACTTTTTTCTTTGCTTACCTTTATACTTCGAGCTGGCGATTGATGTTTGGGTATAACAAGTTTTTTGTTGAAGAAGTTTTTGAAAAATAACTTCGGTGGAGAATATCCACAAACAAAAAACAAGGGAACTGATGAGATTCTGTGGCGAGAATTGAAACTATAGTATTCCCTGCCTTACCCTTGGCGAACAATGCCAAATCTTTTCCACTAATAAACTAGTTGTTTTAAAATATTAAAACAACAACAAAGGGATTAAGCCAGATTATTTTGAAAAACCAAAAAAAGTCTCCAAATTAGTTTATTTTGCGTTTTCAAATCCATCAGATAGTAAAAGAACACATATAATAATGGCCCTAAATGTAATAAAAGTTCTTATAGTCAGTAATAGGCAAAAGGTCTTTGATTCGTGCAACAGGAAAAATATTTTTTTTTAATTATTTTTCATTTCATAGAATAATTAACCTCCTTTAGGACTTAAATAGAATAAACGTTATTTTAGTAATTAATAGGCAAAATTTCACTCATTCCCAAAAAGGTCAAAACGTCATAATTCTAAATTTTTGTCCATTTGATCCAAAAACCTTATATATGAAATTTTATGGCGATTGGTTAACGTTAACCCGTGCCAACTTAGCGATCTTTGTTTCCATAGTAATTTATAAGCGATCAAAGGTGCATTTTCACGAAAATCCTCTAAAGGCAGCAATCGAAAAAAAAATCTACCAGCATTGCGATTCTCTAACTAATTTTTTGAGTTACAGACAAAAATCGTTAACATTAAAATGCAAAATTATGAATGAAAAGTTTCAATAAAAGTTGACAACACTGTTGCTATCGGTAGAACTTTACTTTAGAAAGTTAGCTATAAGGACCCAAAATACTCAAAATCCGATACGATTTTCACAAATTATTGTAGGATGCGTTTTTTGGTGGGATTTCCAAAAATATTTTCTTGGGTAACCTTCCTCTTCCACTTTAGCATAAGGGCTGATTATATAATAAAATGCCGTTGTCAGTGATACAATGACGAAAGCTGAAGCAACAAGGCAAAACAGCAGGTAGTTTTCAATAAGACTTTGGACACTAGCATCTGAAGTACACCGCGAAACAATCGAAAAGGAAAACAAGTAAAAACGGCGTTAAGTTCGGCCGGGCAGAACTTGTTATACCCTCCACCACGAGTTGTATTAAAGTAAAATGGAATAATAAGTTTCCTTTCGTGTATGAAGAAGACTTAATACTAAATTTCAGCAATTTCGGTAAAACAATGTGAGGCACCATTCTATGGGGGCTATTTCAAAACGACGATCTATACCGACAAATTTCTGACGGAAAGTTTTTAGGCTCAAAGAAGACTAAATATCAAATTTCCTATATTTAGGTAAGAGAATGTGGCTAAAACTTAAAAATAACGAAAATCAAGAAGTACGCTTCTATGGGGATATAGGAAGACGTAGACCTATACTGATAATACTCTTCTGGAATATTTTATAACTCTTGGAAGATGAAATAACGAATTTCAGCCATTTCGGTTGGATATTGACGTCACAATCTTCAGTATTACGAAAATCGGGAGGTACCGTTCTATGGGGGCTATATCGAAACGTGGACATATACCGACGAATTTTAGTCAGAAATGGGGCAATATGAAAGCGTGGACCTGTACAGACATATTTCTGGCGAACAGTTTTATATCACATTGAAGACTAAATACTAAATTTCAGCAATTTTGGTGGAATATTGAAGACACAACCTTCAAAATACGAAAAATCGGGAGGTACCTTTCCATGGGGGCTATATGAAGGCGTGGACCTATACCGACAAATTTAAAGGGGAAGTTTGAGTACCCCCAACGTAGTCTAAATACCAAATTTCAGCCATTTCGGTGGAATATTGAAGACACAACCTTTAAAATACCGAAAATCGGGAGGTACCGTTCTGTGGGGGCTATATGAAGGTGTGGACCGATACCGACAAAATTCTGGGGGAAAGTTTTATATCCCTAAAGAAGACTACGTACAAAATTTCAGCCATTTTGGTAGGATATAGAAGCTAAAACCTTCAAAATACCGAAAATCGGGAGGTACCGTTCTATAAGGGGCTATATGAAGGTGTGGACCGATACCAAAAAAAATCTGGGGGAAAGTTTTATACCCCTGAAGAAGACTACGTACCAAAATTCGGCCATTTTTGGTAGGATAATGAAGCTAAAACCTTAAAAATACCGAAAATCGGGAGGTACCGTTCTATGGGGACTATATGAAGGCATGGACCGATACCGGCAAAGTCCTGAGGGAAAGTTTTATACCACCAATGTAGACTAAGTACCAAATTTCAGCCATTTTGGTAGTATAATGAAGCTAACACCTTAGAAATACCGAAAATCGGGAAGTACCGTTCTATGGGGGCTATATGAAGGTGTGGACCGATACCAACAAAATTCTGGGGGAAAGTTTTGTACCCCTAAAGAAGACTATGTTCCAAATTTCAGCCATTTTGGTAGGAAAATGAAGCTAAAATCTTAAAAATACCGAAAATCGGGAGGTACCGTTCTATGGGGGCCATATCAAAACGTTGACCGATATATCCCATTTTCAATACCAACCATCCTGCAAGTAATAAAAACTTCTGTACCAAATTGTGACTCTCTATCTTTAAAATTGCGAGCTGTATCTTGATTTCAACAGACAGACAAACGGACTGATGGACGGATATGGTCAAATCGACATATGCTGATCAATAATATATATACTTTATAGGGTCTCCGACGAATATTTCGATGTGTTACAAACGGAATGACAAATTTAATTATACCCTCCATATGGTGGAGGGTATAATAGTTTCTTGCCATTTAGTATTTTGAGCAAATCAGTACCTCGCTGACAAAGGTGAGTTTCTTTTTTATTATCCTTGGTTTCTCCAGTAAATGATCGTCTTGGAAATAGCTGATTCTTATTATTATTCAGTTTTAGGCATTGGCATTCAACCCTCAACGAACCAAAACTATGACTTATTTTAATTAATGCATTTTTAGGATAGGATCCCCTTGTACCTATAGCCAGTGTAGAATCTGTCCAAACGCCAAAGTTTTTAGGCTGAGGATATATTATTGTCGGACTGCCAATTCCTAACTTGTTGTGTGGTATTTTTTATGTATGTATGTAAGTGCGCTTACCCTTATTTTAAATTTTAATTAAATTTTGAATTTACATTTCATTTGCCAACGGCGATTATTTCACACTTCCATATTGAAGGTAAAATACGTTTGCATATTTCTTTGAATCTGAAGTAATACAAATCCGTTTTTTGTTCTTCTTAAATATTCTTAGAATGAAAGAAAGGGTAAAGATAAAATTTGAGATTTAAATCTATGTGGTGCCATTTTTATTGTTTTCATTTTGTTTTGCATATTTTGACAAAAGAAAAATGTACATTTTCCAGTGAAGAAATTCGAAATTGGATTGGATTCTTCTTACCATTGAATTCCATTCGCAAAGTGTTTAAATTCCATAGAAATACCATTATTGCTACACCTTAGGACAATAGGAGATTATCTTTGGCAGCCTACGAGCCTACAATTTCAAATATAGATTTTACTACGAAACCAAAGCATACTTTAAGGCTTATACACAAGCCTATTTTAAGGTAAAAACAAAACAACTCTATGTAAATTTTTAAGAATGAATTAGGCAGAAGAATGGTATGAAAAAAGGTAAAAAGGGAGGAAAAACGATTTCAAGGATAACAACGCAGAGGAGCCGGCCAGCAGCTGCCTGCATAAAACTTTGTCTCTTCTTATGTACAAAGTTTTATATAAAATCATAGATTAAAATGGAGCAAACTAGAAAACCAGAAATAAAAGATAGCACAGAATGGACGAAACATAAAACGGAATCAAAAGGTAATCCTTTTCTATACAACATCAACAGACAATAATGCCAAGATGTAATAACAAATGTTGCAGTTTGCAAAATTAAAACGAGAAAAACAACAAGACCAGCTTGATGTTTTCATCACTGCTTTTCCACTTCTTCTGCCTCTCGATGCCTTCCTTGGATCTTGTTTTTATTGAAAAACAAAATCCTTGAAAGCTTTAATCAAGGATATGCTAAACAATAAAGGAAATCTCCTCAATAGACTATTTATTTGTAGGAGCCTTAAAGTATGCTACAAATATATTTAATTATAAAAACAAAAGATATCTTTAGATTAGATAAATAAATACTTACAATATTTGTTGAAATTAAATCAAATAAAAACAATAAAAAAAAACAAACAAGCTTTTAAAGTACCAATGGAGTAGCCAGCCACTCCGCATCGTAAAAGTAAAGTAACCTTTCTTAAGAAACAATAATAAAACACAACAATTAAATGTAATTTATCATGAACTTCTTTGAAGCGTGCTACTCTCCAATTCCCATGACCTCCCCCCCCAACCTGCCAAGGTCATTTCCTTGTTTCATTTCTATTAAGAAATGTCACATTAACAAAATAAATACGAAAAGTTTTCTTGTTTATAAAATGCTCGTGTGATTGTGTGTGATTTGTTGTGGCATGCTTTCAGGCGTCTGCAATTAAGATTTCTGTTTGCATAAGTTCAGGCGGTCAAAGAGCAAAGATGCTTGTCATTATGGTGGCTATATTGCTGACTACATAGCTATCCTTAGGGTTTACATTTTCCACTTGTTATTCTGCTTCTTCTTCTCATACTTGAATACTGCGGCAAACTTAAATAAATATATTTAACCATTATGGTGCTGTTGTTATTGCTGCTGCTGATGACCCAAAGGAGAATCTTCGACATTCATGGTGTTTCGTTTTTCTGTTTGTCCAGCAAACGGAAATGGATTGTTAACCTCCCTTGTTAGTACCCCAGGTCATTTTGGGAGTCATCAATGTGTGAACATGCGTTTGTTTTTCTAGACATAGTCCGGGCCTTTGTTAAAAGCAATCATCATCAACGCGCGTTTTGCAGTATAATGAGGTGAATCCTGCCTAAAAGAAATAGCAGAACAAAAAGACACAACTTAAACAAAGAATCAAATTGGAAATGGAGAAATAAATTGTTGTAGTTTAATGTTTGATGTTACAAAGCAAATATGTTAAAGTCGTTCGTGCATGTTTTCTATGGGGACCAACAACAAAAGAAAGGACAATGAATTTAATTTTCCGAGACATTTGTATGTTCCAATAATTGAGGCTTTATTCTCCAGACGACATATGTACATAGCAAATTAGTCTTGTAATTTGTTAGTAATTAAGAAATATCGTACATTGTACAAATGCCACAAAATATGGTAAAACTGATTTCTCAAGAATTTACCTAATTAGTGAATAAATACCCATGTGGCTATGTGAAGTGTGCATTTTGCTAAAAGGCTATTGTAGGGAATAGTAACAACGAAACCATAAACAACAAATATTGCCCAAATACTCAAAACAAAAATTTGTAAGAAAAGCGTTACAGTTAATGGACCTAGACAGACAATGTGATAGCTTAGGTTGTTGAATGTAGCAAAAATGTTTAAACGTCATAACTGAATAACGGAATTTCGTACACGCCCTATTTGTATCCTCAGGCTGGGTAACATTTTTGAAATTTTAACATAACTGAAGCCAAAGTTTACCCTTTTATAACTCGCGAATTATGGTTGTATATTATACACATTGAATGCTTCTGAATAAAATGACATGTCTTTAGACTTGGCAAAAAATATTTGCCTTAAAAATCAATTTTTGTGGAAGTTGTGGCTATATTTATGTTAAATATATGTACAAATGGTTGTTTTTTTTTTTGTTTTCTCTCGACTTGTGATTAAACCACACTTTTCACGATTTTCCTGACTAAGTAAATGTAGAATCCTACTAAAAAGCGTCCTTTCACCACTGTATAACTGTTCAAAATTTGATCTGTGTCTACTATTAAATGATGCTGACATCTTAAAGCCAGTTTCGACATCTTCAAAGTTCGTTACGCAAACAGGTTTTTCAAAAAATCCTGTATAGCATTGTAGAACTCGCGGTTCTGAGTTATTTGATATACATATGTATGTGTCGTGAATGTAGTCTACACAGCTTCACAGATATCAGTATCCAAATACGGACACTTTGTTCGATCATTTTTCTTAAAATCGTATTCACGCTCCTAATTTTTACAATTTACAATACATGTTTGAAGAAGTATCAATAACAACTTGTAACAGAAACTACAATCTATATATTTATACTCACTGTCGGCACTCATATATTCAGTTGTATCTGTGCAGGGCCCTATTTCACGAAAAAACTTATCAACTTTTCGTTTTACACTTAGCCATATTTTTTTTAAAAATCGCAAATTTTTCCGTTCCACAGAACCCTTTTTTGTGATAAGTGATAAGTTGAGTTTGCTAAGTTTTCAAAAAATGTTTGCTCTCTTTTTTATTTCTATTCCACAAACGTCCTCTTCTGCTAAGTGAAAAGTTGTATCTGCAAAGTGCATTTTGCTAAGATTTTGCAAAAAATTGTGCTCTTTCGTTCCACAGAAATCTTTGAATTTTGTTTTTGCAGACCAAATTTTGATAACTTTGCCTAAAACTTGCGGCGTAAACTTTCTTTTTGCCAATGTACATTGTCAAAAAAAGTAAAGTTTTTAAAACGTTGCGAAGGGAGATTTTGTTCTGAAAAATTGAAAACACGGTAATGACAAAACATTATAAGGATCCACCCCATCTGAACTTCCCTCTTCCAACTTCCACCCACCGAAGCGTCGCCCTCAGAACTTCCACCCTGCGAACCACACCCTTCTGGATTTCCACCTTGCGAAAAACCCCATTCCAAACTTCCAACCTCCGAACCACCCCATTCCGAACTTGCACCCTTCGAACCACCCCACAAATCACTAAACTCTCTTTCAGAGTTTTCATTATACCCTCAGCAGTTATGCCCCATCGAAATAATGGTTTTAGATTCCAAGTATGTTTTGGACGAAATCCGTTTCAGACAATTTGGAGTCGATTTAGCCGTATCCGTCTGTCTGTCTGGCAGGCTAGAGCGCACGATAACTCTCGAACGGAGTAACCGATTCGGTCCAGAACACAGTGGATCCACTTGTATCGAGAAAGTGGCCAAAAATATTAGTGTAAAAATCTAGCCAATGCGCCGGTTACAGCTTTGTGCTGCTGCGAAGAGTGTTTTAAGAAACCACGAGCGTAACATTCTACCCCCTTTCCCCTCTGGATTTGTAAGATTTGTTTTATGCTGTTAATACAAAATGACATGAACAAAAGTCCAGATTATCTTATGATGGAAAAATAAAAATAAAAAATAAAAAAAAACAATCTTCAAAACAACTTAAAATCCAACCAATTTAGCGGATTAAAAAAATCAACATTTTTGTCTGAAAATTTGTAATATAGATCTTATAGCGTTCTTCCTGGCAGGCACGTACCGCCAACGTAAGACAAATTTGGAAGAAGATGTCTTCATCTTGCCACTGATGCCAATTATGCTAACGTACGTGGTCAGATAACAGAGTTATACGCTAATATATCCATAGAAACCCTATTCTAGGGCAGCTTTATTCAGCGACTCACCATTTATAGTCTGGTACTAGACGGCAGCTTATTTTAATATTGAAAAATCTTAAACCCATGACCTACTTTGGAAAATTATTCCCGAGGTGGGCACTGGTGGACATCATGACTTAAACCTTAGGTCAAATTTAAGTACATGATCGAATTGGCATTACAAAATACACTGAGAAAATATGCAGCTAACTAGAATTTACAACACGCTATAACACTATTTTTTAATGAAAATTAAGCTATTACCTCATCCTTAAAAATCCACTATAATATTTTGGTACACGTATCAGTTTCGCGTTATTTTGAAACAAAAACTAATATATTTTTAAAAAGGTCCATGTCATAGCTGTCAGTGTTGCCAGATGTTGTACAAATATTTTAACATTCATTTTTTATTTTTGGCCAATGGGTGGATCCGCAGTGCAGAATTTGGCTTTCGTAATATTGTGTTCAAACTTAGTTTAAGTTCGAAGATGGGTTATACCGGTCCACTCCTTCGGGTACCTCCCCCACAAAAGTTCGAAAATGTTCGGAAAATTTGTGCATACGATAACTCTTGAACGGAGTAACTGATTTGGTCCATACTTTGCATATCGTGAAATGTCTACCAGACTTAGATGAGGTTTCAATATGGACTCAATCGGTCCACTCCTTCGGGTACCACCCACACACAATTTGGGATAAGTTCAGTTTAGGACCGGCTCTCAAATCGCTTTGATTTTTTTAGCAACTTGTATTCACTGCCCCCCATACGACGGTAAAAGTTTCATCAGGGGCAAGTCCACACTTCCTAAGAAAATAGCCTGAAATATGCAAAAAAAAAACTCTATAACACCGTGTGTCCAAAATTTGGCCTTCGAAATTATTTGTTCAAACTTAGTTTCGAAGATAAGCTCTATCTGCCTACTCTTTCAGGGAGTGACTTTACTCATCCTAATATACCTACCATGTATAGGTCAGGTTCCACTCCTTCATGTACCTCCCAAACAAAATTTCAGATAAGTTCACTTAAAGACCTGCTCTCGAATCTCTTTGATTTTTATTGAAGCAACTTGCATTCGCTACCTCAATTACGGTGCAAATCCATATTTCTTGAGAAAACAGCCCGAAATGTGTGAAAAAACCCCTATGGCACCATGTGTAGTGGCTGGAGAGCACAATAACTCTCGAACTGATCAACCAATTTGGTCCAAAATTTGCTTTGGTCATATTTCCATTCCTTTAAGTACCTCCTCCGCAACACTTTTGAACTTTAATCCTAATCCACATTTTTGTCGGCAAGTTAAAAAAATTCTGAAAAGACTCTAAATTCATTCGATCTTTCCAAGATGAAAGTTTCAATTCACGTAGGCTGAGGGTATATCTCTGTCGGCAAAGCCGACTGATACTTTTTTACTTGTTTTATTTTCATTTTATTTTTATTTGATGTCTATTTTATTTTTTTATTTTTTTTTATTTTATATTATACTAGCTGACCCAGTTCCGCGTTGCTGGCCCGTAGTTTTGGATTTCCGTGTAAACCTAAGTAATCTATCTATAATTTATCTATCCAATATTGATCCTTCTAGATTTTTGAATCGAATTGACAATAAGTCGATGTTTTGGTATAACCCTCATGAAATGGTATCTCCAGATGTAAAATAAAAAAAAAATTGTGTTTGAAAGAGAAAAAGTTAGATGATATCGAAGCCGCCCCACAGCCGATATGTCTGAGGAGCCTCTACCCAAGGCGAAACATGTCATGTCACATAGTGGTGGTTGTATGGGTTCGTATCGTCGGCGTTCCTTTTTCACTCGCATCATTGGTCATTAAGCTCGTTTCTAACGAAAAATTAATTAAAAATTAATATTAAAAATGATCTTCGGCTCAATAGGCAAAATTCTCAAATAAAAAATTAAAATCAGCTTGATCCAGGCTAGAGCTCGAACCCACGTCCTTGAAAAACACATGGAAAAAGTGTTGTCACGGCGTGTTAGTGTTCAGAGCCATACTCATAATATGAGTCATATTTCAAAGACTTCGCTAAGCGTTTATCATGAAAGCCATACAATGATTGAACAAATATTCAGCGTTATAAAAAACAAATTGCGTTTGTAAGAGAAAAAGTTAGATGATATCGAATCCGCCCCACAGCCGATATGTCTGAGGAGCCTCTACCCAAGGCGAAACATTTCATGTCACATAGTGGTGGTTGTGTGGGTTCGTATCGTCGGCTTTCCTTTTTCACTCGCATCATTGGTCATTAAGCTCGTTTCTAATGAAAAATTAATTAAAAAGAAAAAGTACTTTTATTATAGCCTCGACCATAAGATGTGTAAGGGTATAATTAACTTTATGATACTGTTTGCAACACATCGGAATATTTGTCGGAGAACCTATAAAGTATGTATATATTCGTGATCAGCATAAAAAATAAGTCGATATAACGATGTCCATCTATCTGTTGAAATCAAGATGCAGCTCGCGATTTTTAACATAATTTAGTACAGAATTTTCTATTTATTACTTTTAGCATGGTTGGTATTAAAAACTGGTTGACATAAAATGACAATAATTTGATATTTAGTCTCCCTTAGAGGCATAAAACTTTTCTGCAAAGAATTATAGGCATATGCCCACCTTTTGATAGAACTACCCTACAACGGTATCTCCTGAGTTTCGATATTATAGAGGTTTTAGTCTCATTATCGCACCGAAATGGCTACAATTTGGTATTTAGTCTTCAGTGTGGGTATAAAACATAGAATATTTGGTACAGTTGCAGGTTTTCATAATCTTCATGTAACGGTAGCTCTCTATCTTCGGTATTTTCAAGTTTATATCCACATTATTCATACGAAATGGCTATAATTGGTACTTAGTGTCCCTTGGAAGTAAAAACATTTCTGCAGAGAATTATCGGTATATTCAGAGAATTATCGGCATTATCCACGTTCTAACACAGCTACCATAGATAGGACGGTACCTTCCGAGTTCCGATATTTTGGAATTTTTAGTGTCATTATCCCACCGAAGTGGCTACAATTTGTGTGTTTAGTCTTCATTGTGGGTATAAAACATTACCGCAAAGAATATTCGGTAGACGTTTTGTATGTAGCCTCCATTGAACGACATCTTCCGATTTTCAGTATTTTCAAAGTTTTAGCGGCATTATTTAACAGAAATGGTTATATTTGGTATTTAGTCTTCCTTGGAGGTATCAAATATTTTAGCAGAGATTTGTCGGTATAAATACACGTTAGACATAAAACGATTTTGGCGATTTTGAATGTTTTAGCCACATTATTCAGCCGAAATGGCTGAAACCTGATTTCAATATTACTTATGCTGGTGGGTATAAAAGTTCGGGACGGTCAAACTTAACGTGGTCGAACTTGTTGTTAAAAAAGTGCTGCTTCATTGAACATGTTATTATATAACACTCCTAAACATCAAAACATCAATGATTTATAAAAATTACTTCAAAATGATAGTTAGATTTATCTAAAATTTTAAAAACGTGGTCCTGATCGAGTTATTCTAAGCATTAAAGTCAATGTTCATGGCATGTTTGCTGTCCCATTTACTAAATTTGTAAATCTAATCAGTCAGAATAAAGTTTTCAAAAATTGGAAGCAGTATTCTGCTTCCAAAACACACATTAATGACAGAGACCACAATTGTTTTTGTATTGAATACTAATACGTCTAATAATCTCTAAGATTTCGCCATTTGTTAAAGCCCGTTGTGGGGAGGTCCCCCACACCCTCCATTTTCGGTATTCTCCCACCTTATGAACCTACACACAAAATTTCATCAAAGTCGGGCCTGCCGAAAGAACTTTATATACATTTAGAAAGATTATAGATACACCGCATTGTTGGCCCGTCATTTTATTTCAAATTAGGTTTTGCCTGATTTCTCAATCGATTTTTTGGAATTTCGGTCAAGCGTCGTTTAACATTATCGGGGTTGTACTGTATTCCAAAATGTGGGGTTGATCGCGCTTTCCCACTTATTGAAGTTAGTGTTTATAGCTTTTTTTGTAGTCACGCTTACTAAAATTAAGGATTTTATCTATAACTAGCTGACCCGGTCCGCGTTGCTGGCCCGTTTTTAGTTTTCCGTGTAAACATTTATGACCCATCTACATATTTATATATCTACACCTTTTCAGATTCAATTCGAATCATTCTAGTTGTAATTCGAGAATTCAATTTTTAATTCGTAACATTTGTAATTCGAATTTATCTGTTTGTAATTTGAATTATTATATTTGTAATTCGAATTATTCCTTTTGTAATTCGACTTATTTTACTTGTAATTCGAACTATTTTATTTTTTTTTTGTAATCAGAATTATTCCATTTGTTCCCGTTTGTTCCTTTTCTTTTTATAAATGGAATAATTCAAATTACAAATGGAATAATTTGAATTACAAATAGAGTAGTCGAATTACAATTGGAATAATTTGAATTACAAATAGAATAACCAAATTACGAATGAAATGTTGCGATTTTCGAACCGAATTGGCGTAACTATGCTTTCTTCTTGAAACTTCATAAAATAAAACTTTTAGCAAAACTCTCATGTAATTGTATCTCCAGATTTAAAATAGAAAATTCTTTTAATTATACCCTCCACCATAAGATGAATTGCATAACTACCTTTTGTTTCCGTTTGTAACACTTCGAATTTTTTTTTTGATCAGAATCAAAATGAGTTAATGTAGCGATGTTCTTCAGCTGAAATCAAGATACAGCCCGCAATATATAACATTGAGCTTTGTAATGAATTTCTCCTAGTATGTTTGGTATTGGAAATAGGTTTTACTGGTCCACGTTTTGATATAATTCCCGTGGAACTGTACCACTCGATTTTCGTTATTCGCCATTATATGGGATTTAATCTTCCTTGGGGTATAACCTTTCCCATTCTGTGTCCAGTTTTTTGATAAAGCACCCGATGTTGGGTATTTTCAAGATTTTAGCCAAATTATTAATCTGAAATAGCTATAATTTGGTTTGTTGGTGTCCGCTGGGGGTCGTAAATACTCCTGCAGAGAATTGTCGCTACAGGTCCACTTTTTGATAAAGCTCCCATAGAACGGTACATCATGATTTTCTATAGTAA
Source organism: Musca autumnalis (assembly GCF_047663935.1). Classification (NCBI taxonomy): domain Eukaryota; kingdom Metazoa; phylum Arthropoda; class Insecta; order Diptera; family Muscidae; genus Musca; species Musca autumnalis. The sequence continues at coordinate 255,197,679 of NW_027411644.1, forward strand.
AGAGGTTTTGCCTAATTTTGCCACCGAAATGGTTGTTGTTGATCTCTGTCGGGGGTCGTAAACATACCTGCAGAGACTTGTCGGTTTAAGGCCACGTTCTGATATAGCTACCATAGAACAGTTTGGAGGTTTCCCACCGTCATGGCTACAATTTGGTATTTAGTCTTCGTTGTAGGTAGAAGACATTCCCACATAGACTATTCGGTACATGTTTAGGTTTTTATATAGACTACATAAAACGGTACCTCCCGATTTTCAGTATAAGCAAGGTTTTAGCCGCAATATTCAACCGATATGGCTATATTTGGCATTAGAGGTCTTAGCCACATTATCCAGCCGAAATGGCTAAAAGCTGGTTTCAATATAAATTGTGGTGAATGGTAAAAAAGTTCGGCTCGGTCGAACTTAACACAGTTTTTACTTCTTGTTAAGAAAGTGCTGATTCACTGAATACGTTATTATTTTAAGCTCCTAAACATGAAAACATCAGTGATTCATGAAAAATGAATTCAAAACGCTAGTTGAATTTATCTAGACTTTGCTGTATAAAAAATGTGATCTTGATCGAGTTATTCCATGCACTGATGTCTACGTTCATGGCGTGTTTGCAGTAAGAATAAAGTTTTCAAAAATTGGACGTAATCGCGGTATTCTGCTTCCAAAACACCCATTAATGGCAGAGGCCACCACTGCTTATGTATTGAATACTAATATGTCTAATAATCTCTGATATATCGCGATTTGTTAAAACGCGATGTGGCGGAGTTCCCCCACCCTCTTCATTTTCGGTATTATCTCACCTTATGAACCTACACACAAAAGTTCATCAAATTCGGTACAGCCGATTCGGAAGTTTAATTTAGAACATCATGTCAGTCTTAAAGAACTTGACATACATTTAGATAGATTATAGATACACCGCATTGTTGGCCCGTCGTTTTAGTGACCAATGTTAATTTTTTAGACGTTCTAGTTATTTAACCATCTTTAAAATTAAGTTTTTCTTGATTTCTCAATCGATTTTTTTTTGGAACTTCGGTCAAGCGACATATAACATTATCGGGGTTGATCGCGCACTTATTGAAGCCAGTGTTTATAGCGTTTTTGTTGTCACGCCTACTAAAATTAAGTATATTATCTATAATTATACAATTTTGAAAAATTGGGCTGACCGCGATATTCCACTTCCGAGATGACCATTCAGGATCAAGACAATTATAACCATAGTATTGCAAGCATTTTTTAAACAATACGTTCAAAAATATCTTTGATTTCACGTTTTCTTAAAAAATGTTGTGGGGAAGGTACCTTGGTCACTCAACTGACCGATATAAAAAGTAGCTAAAAACCTATTCTCAGACCTAAAAACTCCATATACAAAATTTCGGGGAATTCGGTCCAGCCGTTTCGGAGGAGTTTAATTTCGAACATCACGACAGACTCGAAGAATTTTATATATATATAGATTATAAATTTTTTGAAAAATTGGGCTGACCGTGGTGACCATTCATGATCAAGACAGTGATTACCATCGTATTGCAAACAATTTTTAAGCAATACGTTCAAAAATATCTTTGATTTCACGTTTTCTTAAAAAAAGTTGTGGGGGAGGTACCCTGGTCACTCCACTGACCAGTATAAAAAATAGCTAAAAACCTATTCTCAGACCTAAAAATTCCACATACAAAATTTCATTAAATTCGGTCCAGCCGTTTCGGAGGAGTTTAATTTCGAACATCATGGCATTCTCGAAGAATTTTATATATATATGAAGAAAAGACAAAATTTTTTAGTTTTCCATAAAAAAAAAATTAAAAAATTTTTTTTAAGCTACATGAAAGATTTTTGGTACATAGATTGGGAAAAAAATGCCATTCTTAAATCTGTTCGTGATACTAATTTTGGATGTTGCGCGCAAAAGTTATGGCGGTTTCAATTCTGATAAAAAGAAAAAAATCTTTAAAAGACTCTAATCATTATATTGAGAAAATCTCTTAATTAGGGGATCCCTACATACTATATGTTTACTGAGGTCCCATAACTTTAGTGAAAAAGTTGTGCATTTTCGCGGAAATTAGGAAAGAATTCCAAACAATTGGTAGTTTGCAACTTGTTTTAATAAAATTCAACCTGCTTATGCCTCTGAAAAATATATAAAAAATATGTACGTAATCTATACATCGCAATGATTCAAATGAAACCAAAACTATACAAATCCGTTTAGTGGTTTTCATATTATAGCGAAAACAAAAAAATATATTGAGGAAATTTATAAAATTTTTGTAAGAGAAAATATTTATTAAAATTTATTTTGTGAGTTAGTTGAACAAAATGTAAGAAAAATAGGTCGGAGTTTTTCTTCTATGTTAGTTAAATTTCACGCAATAAATCACATTTTTTATTCTAATCACTTCTCGAAAACACGCTAACATCTAGCAGAAGATATGGATATCTTTCAAATAAATGTTGGGTTCCTTTAAATGGGGTATAATCTTGAAATAAAATTGTATCGGGTAATGTTCATTTTGAAATGCGTGTAAATCGCGAAATCCTCAAAATCACTTAATGCGCATGCGGTTTACCAATACAGCGAATTCTTCTCTTTTAATTTGTACACATTTGCCAGGATTTACTTTGGCCGCTAAGATGTAGCATCGTCTGCAGTTTAAAGTGCAACAAACTATATAACGCTTATATTTTGCACAAAGTGCATACACTTTTTATGCGCATCCGATTTCACTATCAACCGTGAAAAAATACATCGATCTAAACATATTTCAATAAAATCCATCAAGAACCGTGGATGTAGCATCACACAGTATTTTTTGGATAAATCGGATACAGCTCCCACGCCACTAAATTTTTCAAACCGCTGTTTTCGCACAAACGCGAGTGATGATTCACTTTCTTCATTGAAATGGAAACGATCCACATAAAACGCGAATTAGTCAGCGATATTTTGAAAAACATTTTTCGCTAATTTTTCAATTTTTGCAGTAGCCATTTCCGCCGTTCTAGTAGATGGATTTTTATGATCTGTGATTCATATGATCCGGATCGTCGAAAAACTAAAATATCGCGGGGTACCAGCACACTCAAAACGATATTGTAAATACTGTACTCAAAAAATAGGTTTTTTAGAAAAAATATCACACTAAATTTTGGCCTTTGGCAGTAGATTACTCGGCTGCTGTGTGGGCTACATACTCAATATACATATCAGATTATGCGAAATCGCGAGTTATTTAATCCTATAATTGGTTTTTCGAAATATCTGAATGCGCGTCCCAGTTACATAAAAAATACAAAAAACACCTGAAATCCGGCTTCAAAATGTCAGCATCCATAAAAGGTGGATGCAGTGGAAATTTTGGAAAGTGATACATTAGAAGTGTTATCTTCATTTTGTATTCCCCTACTTTTACTTTGGACAGATGTCCGTCATTTGAATGGTTTAATCAGAAATCGAATAGCAATGTAAAAAACCTGTTTAGCTTCAACGTGTTTTTACCTATGTTTTTTCCTTTACGCGGTCGTAACTATCACGTAAATTACATTTTTTTGCTAAATTTTTGAGCTTTGTACAAAAATATCTAAAATAATCCAGCAATAGTCATAGTTACTGGTAAACTACAATAGTTCGCGTATTATAACAGTGCAAACCTTGGCTTCATGGAAACTAAAAAATTTTGACTTTTCCTCATATAGATATAGATTATATTAGTTTATTTTATGTTATTTTATTTTATTTATTTATTATTATATTAACTTGTAGTAAATACAATGTTAATACGACATAGCATTGGCTACAACGGCCATCAGCTAATTTTATTTTATTTTATTTTATTTTATTTTATTTTATTTTATTTTATTTTATTTTATTTTATTTTATTTTATTTTATTTTTATTTTTATTTTATTTTATTGTATTTATTTTTTATTTTATTTTTATTTCTTTTTATTTTAATTTTATTTTATTTATATTTATTGTTTTTCAAAATAGTCAGGCTTAATCCTATAGTCGTTGTTTTAATATTTTATTAAAACAACTTTAATTTATTAGTGGGAAAAAAACGAACGCATAGCAGTGGAAAAGATTTGGTTTTGTTTACAAGTGAAGTTGCTAGAGTTTAGGTAGTGCCAAAGAAATTCTCGATCAGAGTGTTTCTTTGCGCACGTATCTATTTGAGCTAGCAATTGACACTTGGGTATAAAAAGTTTCTTGTTGAAAAACAAGAAATAAGGGAACTGATGAAGATCTGTGGCGAGATCTGAAACTATAGTATTCCCTGCCTTACCCCTTGGTAAAAATCGCCAATTTTTTCCCACTAATAAATTAAAGTTGTTTTAATAAAATATTAAAACAACGACTATGGGATTAAGCCTGACTATTTTGAAAAACAAAATAGAAGTGTCATCCCAAACAAAAAAAGACAACCCTCCTAATTGTGAGACCGGGCACCGTCAAAATGTTGTTTATTGCTGTAGTATGCAATTCCAACAAATTAGTTATGTGTTTTGTCGTCGAGAATCGACGAACGCATAGCAGTGGGAAAGATTTGGTTTTGTTTACAAGTGAAGTTGCTAGAGTTTAGGTAGTGCCAAAGAAATTCTCGATCAGAGTGTTTCTTTGCGCACGTATCTATTTGAGCTAGCAATTGACACTTGGGTATAAAAAGTTTCTTGTTGAAAAACAAGAAATAAGGGAACTGATGAAGATCTGTGGCGAGATCTGAAACTATAGTATTCCCTGCCTTACCCCTTGGTAAACATCGCCAATTTTTTTCCACTAATAAATTAAAGTTGTTTTAATAAAATATTAAAACAACGACTATGGGATTAAGCCTGACTATTTTGAAAAACAAAATAGATGTCGTCATCCCAAACAAAAAAAGACAACCCTCCTAATTTATTTTTTATTTTATTTTTTCATTACTCACTTTTAATAATACCAATTTCTTTTCATTTTTGTTCTCGCGTCCCATTTTGACATGTCTTATTTATCTGTGCCAAGTAGAAAATAATGCAAAGATGATAAAATGTTCTGTGGAACAAATATCATCCACACTTTGAAGAGAACGGAGTGACTTAGCAAGATGGCGGAAAAATGAAGCAAAATAGCACAAAAACTTTGCGAAAGAGAACAGCAATACTAAAATTTGCTAAGTACAAAGAGAAACTGAAAAGTAATTTTGTGGAACAAAACAAATTATCACTTTTCAAAATAGCTACTTTTTGATAAGTGCAAAGTGAAAAGCGATAAGTCGTTTCATGGAACAGGGCCAAAGTTTCACGTCGTAATATTTTTTCCAGACATAGATCACCTTCGAATATGAACCGTATCGGTCAACTCCATCGGGTACCTACCACTAAAATTTCAAAATGTTTGGATCTAGTGCAGTTTAGAGATTCTTGATAGATCATCATGGTCCCTTTTACGAAGGTATAATTTTTTTCAAGGGCAAGCCCATACTTTCAGAGATAATGTATCAGAAGCCTGCCGACATCAACTCGAAAACATACGAGTTGAGAATCAGATATGACCGTAACTTTGCTCATGGTAACATTTCTTCCAAACGTACATCAAGTTCCAAGAAGGACGATTCTTAAAAACATCTTCTTCACAAGAGTTTAACATTTTTGATTATATGTAGCTTAAGGGCTGCTCGAGGATCATTTGCAAATTTTTACGGAAAGTACTTCTTGTGGTGTTGTTTACAGAGATATATTGTTTTTCGTATGCTTCCTGACATAATAGTCCAAAAGCTTTACGGTGACCAACTAAAATGTTTGATGGACACGATAACTATCGAAAGGAGTGATTGACATTGGTCCAACCTTTGCGCACCGTTATAATTCTTTCACATTCTAATCATGTACCACCCACACATAAGTTAAAAATTGTTCACAAATGAGCAGTTAAGGGATAGGTCTAGGATCGTTTGACATTTGTACAGCGGTAGACCTCGCGATTCATATTACGACAGTATAATTATTTTCGGGTCGGGTGAGATAATTACCACAAAGCTGTAAAACCCCTACTGCCACCAACTATAGCTCTTAAAGTGAGTTCGCTAATGGTTCTTCCGAACTTACGTCAAATTCGAAGATGGATCCACTTATTCCGGTATATCCTCCACAAAACTTCAAAATTTTAGACTAAAGAAAAGTATGTAATTTATCGCAATACTTATTACAACAGTAATGTAATAAGTACTGCGTTTTTTATTATGTCACATGATGAGGGTTATTTCTGTAGGCCAAGTCGACTGATACTTTTTTACTTGTTTTTTTTTTTTTGCTCAATTAAGTTCAAACTGGAAGTGGCACTAATTTTTCATAATCTAAAAAAACAAGTGAAACGGCGTTAAATTCGAATATATGTATATTCCCTCCACCATAAATTATATTGGAACCAGATTTCAGCCATTTCGGTTGGGTTGTAGGTTAAAACGGTTAAAAAATCGGGCGGTACCGTTCTACATGGGCTTCATTAAATCGTGGACTTATACCGACAATTCTATGCAGAAACATGTTATAGCTCCAACGGATACTAAATAATTTGTGTGTGAGAAAATGTCAATGTGCCGTCCTATGGGGCTATATCAAAACATGGACTTATGTTGACAATTTTCTGGTCAAGAAGTTTCGTAACACATTGACCCAATTTGACACGTTTTGGTGTATAAGTTCTGTGGCCACTGCGAACCTCAAATGTAAAATTATATATTGTTAGGTAAAAACCGTAAAAAGCGACCCTCCTATGGAGCTATACCAAAACATGATCGTATGTATGTTGATAATTTTTAGTACAGAAGTTTTGTGAACATGGTGAACTTCATATGTCAAATTTTATGTTGTTTGGTCAAAAAATATGACAAAAACTCTCAAAATACCTAAAATCGGCCTCCTCCTCCTCGTGGAGTTAAGCGATTACAATCATTAGAACAACCACTGATTTCATACAAACCAATACAATATTAGCTTTGTTTGGTTATCCCAAATCGTTACAGAAAGTTGTCTGCTATTCCAAGTTTTTACATGAGAAATTTCTGTTAAACAAAAAAAAAAAAACAAAATTGTATCACGACGCCACCAATGTTCTATTGTAGAAATTTCTATTTGCAAAACTTGTAATGCCATTTTCATACCAGCATTTGAATAACGTCGTTCGTTCTCATAATTACGTACACGAATTAACCCGTTCATACGACATGGTACACAATTCATAGCAACTTGATTCATATTTTCATATTTCTTATTTACTGAATTTTAAAGAAAGATTCAGCCAAAAGACGAATAAAATTAATTGATATAAACTGAAAAATATTTGTCCTTCTTTCAGATATCTATTTAATATTAAATAATATTATTTTCATTCATCTTTTCTATTTTTTCTTACAATTTTGGTGTTTTCAGCACATTTTTTAATTTTTCTATTTTCAAAATTATCGAGAGAGAGACCTGCCAAAAACAACTTTTTGGTATACAGACTTTCAGGCAGGCATTTGATTTTTGTTTCTAAATTTGTACGCGAATTTAAAACGATGGAAAAGAAATGCAGCTGTAGTAAAAGAGAAGAGAACATTTGCTATGATTTGAATGTATACTAGTCGTTAAACCGTTTACTTTTCATTCACGTTTTGCAGTTTTTCTAAAAATATTTGGGTTTTTAATAAATTTTTAAATTTTATATTTTTTCTGTCATAATTAATTTATTTCGATAAATTCTCTCATTGTTAGAGATGGGACATATTTTATCGTCGTTCTGAGAGTAATTTAAATTGAACACTGTACAAAAATCGTTGTTCGTTCTCAAAATTTTGTATGGAAAATTAAGTAATTATATCGTAATTTGGGGACGAATAACGAATAGAGAACGAATTTCCGTCAGTCTGAAGAAGGCATTAGACTTTGATACGATGAAATAATGGTTTTAGACCCAAAGTTTCCGTTTTAGACAATTTGGGTCGATTTGAACAAATCTGTCACAATATCTCTGAGGTCACAATAACTCTCGGACGGATCAATCGATTTGGTCCAAAGTTTGGTTTAGTGTTTTTTACCCAAACTTAAATCGAATTCGAAGATGGGCCATATCGGTGCACTCCTTCGGATACCTCTCCCATAAAAGTTCAAAATTTGTGACTAAAATGGTGCGATTGGGTCCAAAATTTGAACGTCGTAATATTTTCCCCAGACATGTTTCAACATTTTTGGCCCTAGTGCAGTTTAGAGATTATTGTCGGATCATCGTGCATTTTTGCAGCAGAAGGTTATGCTCGCGGTCCCTTTTAAGAAACTTCATTTTTTTCAAGGGCAATTCCAAACTTTCAGAAATAATGTCCCAGAAGCCTGCCGATATCAGCTCGAAAACATACGAGTGGAGAATTCCGAAACTTTGCTCATCGTAACATTTCTTCCAAACGTACATCAAGTTCCAAGAAGGACGATTCTTGAAAACATCTTCCTCACAAGAGTTTTTTTTTGCAATTTTTGCATATATGCATTTTAAGGGCTGTTCGAGGATCATTTGCAAATTTTAACAGAAAGTATTTCTTGTGGTCTAGTTTACAGGGATATATTGATTTTCGTATGCTTCCTGATATAACAGTCCAAGAGCTTAAAATCCTACGGTGACCAAATAAAGTGTATGATGGACACGAGTGATTGACATTGGTCCAATCTTTGCGCACCGTAATATTTCTTTCATATTCGACTCATTTACCATCCACACATAAATTAAAAATTGTTCTCAGCTGAGCAGTTAACCCATTAAAACCCAAGACCAGTTAAAATCAAAAATATGGAAATTAATTTATTTATTTATATTTAAATGCAGTTAACAAATATGAAAATAACAAAAAATTTAAAGAAAAATTTTTAATTTGAATTTTAGAGCTGTACTCGGATGGGTACAATGGGGAGATGTGTATGCTATTTTGCTAAGGTATGAACAATTTTAAAACATAATTTTTCAACGCAAAGAGCGACATCACATTGCTCACATAACCACCTTATTCTACAATGGCACACCCGACATCGTAATTGATTTTTTTATCCTTTTCGGAAAGTGGTTTCCATGACTAGTTGCAACATCTGGAGCCAGTGACCGTTTGGAAATATTTGCCTTCTGGGTACAGTTTCGCAGATAAAATCTAACAATATCTCGTTGAAACTCAAGCAAGTCCATATGCGATCTGTTTGCAACTTTAAATAACTTCCATGCATTTACTACAGTGGAACTCAACATTGTTGTTAAGAGGGGCCACCACCATTTCTTTCCTCGGAATTTTATTCTATAACTTTGTGGAGCTTGATTGTGGAGGTCAACGTCACCCATTCCTGCATTATATTTTGCAATCAAGTTAGGCTTGTTAACACTAATTTTCGCCTTTTGAGTTGAACACCATCTTTATACGCTATGCATAGGCTCAACACCTTCAAAATTGGATCCTACGGTTACAGGACTGTTGTCGTTCCATTTAACAAATATTATTTGAATGGTTTTGTCAAATCTGCAATCGACGTATCCTCTTTTTTGCTTTTTGAAAGAAGCGTTCGTTTCTAATGGGCATTTTTTTGTTCTTGTATCCCGAACAGTTCCAATAGCTCGAAATCCTCTTTCTTTAAATTCGACCAGGAGATCATATGACGTGAAAAAATTGTCAAAAAATATAACATGATCTGAAGGGGATGGTACGTTGTCTAACAAATCAAGCACGACCCGGGATCCAATGGGAAGCTTTGATCTGTCTAATTTTACACCTTTGGCCCCACAATAGGTATCGAACCCACAACTGCTCGTCAGCATCCAATTTTTAAATCCAAATCTTACTGGTTTTCCTCTTATGAATTGTTTTGAGGATTGGCTTCCAAAGTATCGCACCATGGATTCATCAATTGACAGTTTTTCATGCATAAATCGTCCTTGCAAAAATTTGCCGAGAGAAGTGTTGACAAAAGTCTCACCTTAGCCATTTTGTCAGTAGTATCTAATTTAGTGTTTTCCGGCAAGTGAATGAAACGTTTTATTTCAACAAATCTATTTCGCGACATATTTTGAGAAACGATTGGAGTGTGCGTTAGAGTGGGGCGATTTGAACACCATCACGGGCGCCTGGAGTTTCTGATTCTTGGGATTGTACTGAGCAAAAAAGTCAACTAGACCATATGTCTACGGTGAAAATCGAGCCCCCGGATTTTGACTTGAAGTTTTTTTCAAGGATTTTCGGATATTTTGGCATATAACAACCAAACCACTGATATTTTCGTTCCAACACACAGACAAAAATTGTAGCCAAGACCATAATAAAGAACTATCTAGTACATCGCAAAAGCATTGGAACGCTCCTTCAGGCAGTTATGGCCTCGAGAAGGTGCACATTTTTCCGAAAATATCGATAAATGACACTGTGCTACAAAATGGGACTCAAATTCAGTGGGTGGAAAATCCCTTTTGGAGATGAAAGCCCATGGTGAGTGTACTAAGAACCCAAAAGGAAATTTTCACCATAGGTCAAGTTTCCGAGATATCGCGTGATTAATGGTTTAATTTTGGCCCCTTAATTTGCGAGAAAATAGCTTTATATCTCTGTTAAGCGTTATTGTAGCTTCATTTTGAGATTACATGTCTTCAGTCAAATCGAGTGGTGATCTTTTTGTAGAATATTTCATCCCTCTAACTCAATTCCTTCCATGTCCTTTTCGTCCTTTATTTTTTGAACCGTAGTAAAAGTACCACAAGATGAGATTTTACAGCATCCAAATATTCTACAAAAATGTTGCTCAGAAGATTTTAGGTACGGTTCTCATTGAAGACCAATCGATATTTCCCCGTTTCATGGTCCTTTTTGACATTTACCCGTATTTTGTTGAGAAAACTGTGTTTTGTTTTTATGTATATTCGTTATTGGTCTGTGGTGCATCTGAAATACTTACCATAAATAGCTCTTGACGAACACGTTAATAACAAATTTTATTGAAGGATAGATCCGGTTATCTAAATTTTTGAACCGGATATTCTGATATCAAAACCGATTTTGGAACCGGTTTTAAGTAACCGATTAATCGTATATGTATATCATTGGAAAACTAATAAAATGGTCAATCAAATGACAGCAAGTAGCTGATTACTATTTTCTTGGTTCCGATGCTAGAACAGAAAAACCGCTTTCTTAAACCGATTTTGATGTAAAATATCACTGGGTTGACGTGGTTCAAACTTCTGGGTTAAGGCGAAATTAATTCATTCTTGATGAACTTTAAGTGCATGATAACAAAACAACATAACACAAATTCATCTCACAATAACTCAGAAGATTGACCTATGGCATAACTGTCTTTCCAGATTCATAAAATATCTTAATCGACTTTCATCGCCAAAAATAATTTTTCAACCCAGTGATATTTTACATCAAAATCGGTTTAAGAAAGCGGTTTTTTTGTTCTCAACAAAATACGGGTAAATGTCAAAAAGGACCATGAAACGGGGAAATATCGATTGGTCTTCAATGAGAACCGTACCTAAAATCTTCTGAGCAACATTTTTGTAGAATATTTGGATGCTGTAAAATCTCATCTTGTGGTACTTTTACTTCAAAAAATAAAGGACGAAAAGGACATGGAAGGAATTGAGTTAGAGGGATGAAATATTCTACAAAAAGATTCACCACTCGATTTGACTGCAGACATGTAATCTCAAAATGAAGCTACAGTAACGCTTAACAGAGATATAAAGCTATTTTCTCGCAAATTAAGGGGCCAAAATTAAACCATAAATCACGCGATATCTCAGAAACTTGACCTATGGTGAAAATTTCCTTTTGGGTTCTTAGTACACTCACCAAGGGCTTTCATCTCCAAAAGGGATTTTCCACCCACTGAATTTGAGTCCCATTTTGTAGCACAGTGTCATTTATCGATATTTTCCGAAAAATGTGCACCTTCTCGAGGCCATAACTGCCTGAAGGAGCGTTCCAATGCTTTTGCAATGTACTAGAGAGTTCTTTATTATTGTCTTGGCTACAATTGTTGTCTGTGTGTTGGATCGAAAATATCAGTTGTTTGGTTGTTATATGCCAAAATATCCGAAAATCCTTAAAAAAAACTTCAAGTCAAAATCCGGGGGCTCGATTTTCACCGTAGACATACGGTCTAGTTGACTTTTTTGCTCAGTACAATCCCAAGAATCAGAAACTCCAGGCGCCCGATAACACTTTTTTCCTTCCATACAAATCGCCCCGGCTTAGTGTGCGCGTCTTCGCAAAGCTGCCAATACATATTTTCTGTAGGCATAAAACGATATCCACTGTGCAGCAAAATACCGACGAATATTTTCAACTTTTCTGCGTTAAAAGAAAATTTGTGTTCATTAGCTTGTAAAGCATAAATGCAAGTTTGCTCGACGATTAAATTGACAACTTTTTCGTTAAATAAAGCTTCAAAAACCGACACCGGTGATTTCCCATCCAGTTCTTCAATAATCTTGACTTTATTCTGTACAAAAAAATTTGTTTGATTCATTTGAATATCGCAAGATCTCTTTGTTCACTTCGGAGCATTTTTGGTCGATGTTGAAGACATGGCTTTTTGTCGCAACTGTGCAAGTGATATTCCACTTCGCTATCATTTTCGAAAAACACTTCGACTTCACCGGGTACATCATTTAGCAAGCGATCATAAAGAATGTCATATGGATTACCCTCCTCCTCATCTGTAATATAGTGCGGATTTGGTGGAATAATCGCTATATCGAAATTACTGTGAGAATCATTTTCCACAAAATCAAGAGCGCTGTTCAAATTTGTAAGAGCTTCCATTTTTAAGAAAATTCTAAAAAAATATACATATCAGCCCATTGTACTCGGTTGGGTACAACGATTTTCCTACTCACATAACTTTCTTCCACAAAAAAAATGTATGTAACTTTATGTAAAATGATTAAACAAACACTCCTCTTCACAAAAATAATAAAAACATTTGTTTCATCAAACACGTCCTTGCTCCACCCAACAAAATTATTACTGACCTAACGAAAATTTGCAAATATGACAAAGAGGTACAAAAACAAAACAACATGCACAATAACGGTACATTTTTGTCTACTTTGATCTTCACTTTTCTATTAAATGCATTGCCTGGAATGCACAAGTAAACGCTACTTTGCCTAATTCTCTTTGCTATACAAATTGTGGGTGCCTCAATTTTGCCTATTTTCTGTACTGAAACGAGTACAATGGGTGGTAATGGGTTAAGGGATAGGTCGAGGATCGTTTGGAATGTTTATAGCAGGTAGTCCTCGCTATTCATATTACTACAGTATAATTTTTGTCGGGTGCAAGTTCATACTGACTGGGATAATTACCATAAAGCTGTAAAAACCCTCTACTGATTGTAGAGTAGCCCTATATGCCGCATTTTTCTCTTCGGTAGCAGCACGACACTCCTGGTCATACCATGTATTCCTTGGTGGAGATATCTGGTATCCAAGTATGGATTTTGTGGCTGTTTGCATGGAGTGGGCAATATTTTGCCATTGTGCTGATATGCTATCGGGACGAGGAGTGCTTTCATTAAGCAATTGGGCTAATTGAGTGCAATATGCTGTGGCTATCTGTTGTGTTTGCAACTTCCGCGTTGTATCTGTTCGTGCTTTATTTGCAACGTTTAGACGGGTACGTACCTTTGCTGCAACAAGGTAATGGTCCGAATCTATGTTTGCTCGATTAATGTCTTCAATCTATCACAACATGATTAATTTGATTTCTTGTTCTTTGATCTGGTGACAGCCAGATGGCCTTATGAATATCGAGATGCTTAAATCTGGTACTGCTAACTACCATGTTTTTTTTTCAGCTGCAAAGTCTATCAGCCTCATACAATTGTCAGATGTTTCACTGTAGATACTGAATTTACCGACTGTTGGACCAAAGATATTCTCCTTTCCAATTCTGGCATTAAAATCGCCTAGAATAATGTTAATGTCAAGGGCAGGACAACGGTCATAAGTTTCTTCTAAGCGCTCGTAAAATATATCTTTGATCTGTTCGTCATTGTCTTCAGTGGGAGCATGAGCGCAAATAAAGCTGACGTTGAAGAATTTTGCTTTTAATCAAATTGCAGCGAGTCGTTCATTCACTGGGGTGAAGCTGGAGACCAGATGTTTTAACCTCAGACCAACTACTAATCCGCAACCAAACTCATGCTTTGTGTCATGGCAGCTATCATACAGTGCGTCACCTTTAGGTGTTGTTGTGACGCCTTTCCCAATCCATCGTATTTCCTGTATGGCAGTAATGTCGGCCTTGTACTCTTCAAGTACATCTGCCAATGCGTAAACTGCACCTTCTCTACAAAGAGTGCGAACATTCCAGGTGTAGATTCGCAGATCATGGTCCTTAAAACGTTTGCGGGGTTCGTCAACTTTAGTGGGGTTTGTTTTTCTTTCGTTTTTTCATAGTAGGCTGTCCTTTTTCTAGGGGTGGGTTACTAACCCGACGCCCAAACCCAAGTTTTTAACGTTCTAATGGGTGAACGCGCGGCACATGTTAGCTCACTACCTTTAACGGTTGTTAAAGGCAGCTACCCAGGTGACACAACGGGGAGGTCAGTTTCAACTTGAGATGAAAGAGGGACCAAGACAAATCCGGGGCTTTGCCATGTTAAAGCCGGTCAGGACCGTTGCTTGGTATATTCCATTCCCTACGTCACCCAAAAATATAGACTAAAGAAAAAGTCTGTAATTTCTCGCAGTACTTATTACAACAGTAATGTATTGGGAAGTTAACCCTATACGGGGTTTTCTTTTTTTATTATGTTACCGGCTGAGGTATATTTCTGTAGGCAAAACCGACTGATACTTTTTTACTTGTTTTTTGTTCAATTAAGTCCATATTTACATTAGGCACTTTTTTTTCCGGCAATAGTCAGTTTGAGGGGGAGAGTGGTGAGGCATATGGTATCCCTTTGCCTCTCAGCACCCTCCCTCACCAACAAACTGACAATTGCCGCAAGAAAAATTGCCTAATGTAAATATTGACTAAGTTCAAATGTGAAAGTGGCATTAGATTTTCATAAACTAGAAAAAAGACAAGTGAAAACGGCGTTAAATTCGAATATATGTATATTCCCTCCACCATAAATTATATTGGAGTCAGATTTCAGCCATTTCAGTTGGATTATAGGTTAAAACGGTTAAAAAATCGGGTGGTACCCTTCTACATGGGCTTTATTAAATCGTGGACTTATACAGACAATTATATGCAGAAACATGTTATAGCTCCAACGGATACTAAATAATGTGCGTGAGAAAATGTCAATGTGCCGTCCTATGGGGCTATACCAAAACATGGACTTATATTGACAATTTTTGGTGAAGAAGTTTCGTTACCAAAGTTTCGTAACACATTGACCTAATTTGACACTTTTTGGTATATAAGTTTTGTGACCACTGCGAATCTCAATTGTAAAATTATATATTGTTAGGTAAAAACCGTAAAAAGTGGTACCCTGTTATGGAGGCTATACCAAAACATTAACGTATATATGTACGTATGTTGATAATTTTAGCTCCGTTCCAGAACTAAAAAGTTTTTACAATTTTTACTACTTTTACACATTTTGCGTTCCCGTACACAAAATTTATATGAATATCGTTTACGACTTTTACCACTTTATAAAGTACGGGAACAGGCCATTTAAGTACATAAGTTTTGTGAACTCAGAATTTCAAATGTCAAATTTTATGTTGTTTGGTCAAAAAATATGACAAAAACTCTCAAAATACCTAAAATCGGCCTCCTCCTCCTCGTGGAGTTAAGCGATTACTATCATTAGAACAACCACTGATTTCATACAAACCAATACAATATTAGCTTTGTTTGGTTATCCCAAATCGTTACAGAAAGTTGTCTGCTAATCCAAGTTTTTAAATGAGAAACTTCTGTTAAAAAAAAAAATAGTATCACGGCGCAACCACCAATGTTCTGTTGGAGAAATTTCTACTTGAAAAACTTGTAAGTAACTAGTAGTAGTCAGACACACATATTATTAGATATAACAATTTGCATAAATTGTTACTGGAAGTCGTCTGTTAACACAAAAGTTCTGCAAAAGAGAGCGATTCGAGAAAGTCATTCTGACAGTTCTTTTAGTGAAGCAATTTTTTTCTGGACAAATTTGTTCTTGCAATCACTTGCAACTATTCAGCTCCTTACAACAATGAGTCATCATCATTTATGTTTCTGCAATTTTAAAAGATTTTTATTTTCGAAATCGCAAGCAGAATTGTTTTTTTTTTCTTTTTTGGGAACATAGCTGCAAAACTAAAATTCCTTTTTTTGGTAATTTTCTGGTTTATTTTTAATAGTTTTAGCTTGATTTGTTTCTTTTAATGACACATAAATCGTATTGCTCTGACAGATCAGCTGATTGCTTGCCGGTTTTTACAGGGATGGTGTCTGTTTACATTTTACAGGTTTCTTGCAAAAGATAATAAAACTACCTTACTCTCTGAGAATGCACTTGCATTCTAGCCTGAAAAGTAACCAGACAGACCTATTTTGGGTAGTTTCTGCCTATGGTTTTTTGATTTCTTTGAATTACGTAACTATTACACATGAATTCGTAGAATAAATCAAAAATAGACGACAAAGAATACGTCCAATGGAAATAGAGAACAAATAGAGTACTTTAAAAAATAGAGTACAACCAACTCAAATATACTGTATGAACTCTATAAAATGTACTGTACTGTACTGTACAATAGAGTACGGTTAGTCATCGTATTTATGTGGGACAACTCTATAGAACATCTGCAACCCAAAGTTCATAATTTTTGCTTCGGTACATTTTAAAGGCTGTTTCATACGCGCTTTTCTTTGGCAGAAAGCTTGGTCCTACAATGACCATGCTATTGTAAATGTAATTAATGACATTTCAAAATTCTTCAAAAATTATATTATAGAAAATAATGCACTTTGTTCTTTCAAAATATTGTGGCATGTATCATATTTTTTCTCTGCGTGTAGGGCCCCGTTAATTCCATAAGACTCATAGACTAAAGATTTTGTCCGTGTATACTGTGTTGATTGCATGTTAGACTGACCCAAAAAACAAAAACAATTTTTTTTTTTGAACTTCTACCTCCTAATTTTTTCCATTTGATGCAAAAACCTTATATATGAAGTTTTATGGCGTTCGGCTAACGTTAACCCATGCCAACCTTGCGATCTTTGTTTCCATAGTAATTTGTAGAGGGCCAAGGGAGCTGTTTTACGAAGATGCAGCATTATGGTCCAATCTATGAAAAAACTTCACCAGTTCACCTTTGTGGCTAAAAAATAGAATTCGTTTTTGTATTAAACCAATGTACCTCTAAAACACCGCACCTGCCACCCAAAACAACACAACAACTTTATTACTTCACAGCTCTCCTTATAAATGTATTGTAGAGGAGTTCTTGGAATGTTGGAATACCCTCAACATTTTACATGCACTGTGCCCGAACCCTTATTAACACAACCGTTCCCCCTGACCGATTTTTATTTTTTTAGTCCGGTTCACAATAGACTGATTTAATTGAAAACATTTTATGAAATTATGCGTCCCTAACTCAATGAGCTAATATCAATCGGGGTGCACTCATTGATATGAGAGAAGTCTGCCTTGTCCCGTCTGGTATGTTAGTGGAACAATTATTATATATAACTCTTGTTCCATATGGGGGAATGGGGATCTTCTCAGATGTGTACTTCGGTACGGAAAGTCTCTGATCGCCACTCACTTGAGAATGGCCAGAGATGATTCATTTGCTGAATTTTCCAAGCAGCTCACTACTTCCGATTTTAAATCAAGTATTCCCTGGTATTATCGTACAGACAACCGTTTGTCGATAGCTAGAGTGAGAAGGCGACCCGGCCTAGAGGGTTTCGTTTGCAATCCCAACGCTAGGATCGGATGTTGTGGTCTAATCAGCCTCACATCTTAAAGGAAACCGATTGCAACGTAGTGTCTGTTTCCACTTTGGGCGACTACAAACAGCGTCTGTACTCCAGAGGAGCGGCTGAATTCTAGAAGGAAAACTATATACCCATCAGAAGGCAATGGGAAACCACTGATTTACCATCCCTTGAAAATCATGCAATTATGAATACAACACAAAACATACGGCCCTCAATCTCCGGTAACTCGAGGGTGCTAAGAATCCCCGGAGGCAATACAAAACAAAAACAAAAAATTGGAACATGGAATGTCCGCAGTTTATTCGAGCCTGGCAAACTAGCCAAGACACTTAATGAAATGGAAAGACATAATATTGATATACTCGGCGTATGTGAAACATGGTGGCCAGAAGCATGTGAATTTCTATCCCAAAATTTTAAAATTTATTACTCGGGAAACCTTAACAGAAACCATAGAAACGGAGTTGCAATAATTGTCAAAGCCCATATTGCCAAATGTATCACAAGTGTTATTTTAAAATCTGACAGGACCATGATGATAAAAATAATGGCCAAGCCACTTAATATAAATATTTTGCAAGTACATGCTCCTACAGCTGACAAAACCAACGAAGAAGTAGATCTCTTTTATAATGAAATTGGTGAACTCCTTAATCTGACAAAACCACATGAAATAACGATTGTTCAGGGAGACTTCAACGCGAAGGTAGGAAGAATCGCTGTCCCAGGAACAAGTGGACAGTATGGATTGGGAAATAGAAATGAAAGAGGTGACAGACTAATAGAATTCTGCCAAGAACACCGAATGAAAGTAGCAAACACATATTTCTGCCTACCCCCAGACGAGTGTACACATGGAAATCGCCACAAGATAGAACAGGAAACACAATTAGAAATCAAATTGATTTCATTCTCATAGATTCATCCACTTCTAGGCTCCATCGAAGCACAGGCCTGCCGATTCTGCATGCACCGCCATGTGGCATGTATTCATACGCCTTTTTAGCGGGTTCATCGCTCATTCTTATGGTATGGCCTAGCCAACGTAATACTTAAATGTGCAACTGAACACAATTAATGCTGATGAGGTTGTAAATATATGGGAAAGAGTTAAAACTACCATAAACACCATACCTTAACATGATCTGGGAAACTACACAAAACCAAAGAATAAGGATTGGATGACGGATGAAATTCTACACTAGGGTGTCCAAAAAACCGGTTTTTCCAAACAAACCGGTTTTCGGTTAACCGAAATTTTCAGTTTCTTCAAAAACCGGTTTTCGGTTTTAAAAAATTTTCAAAACCGGTTAACCGGTTTTGTAAAATAGGTACAAAATTGCTCATAATTGATAAATATTTGATTAAAAATGTGCGGCAAGGGGTAAATTAAGTATAACTTATTCTTTATTATATAATTATCTGATAATATCCTTGTTATTTAACATTCAACCTTAAAGTGGAGACAGCAAACATGAGTCAGAAATTGTGCTCTAAGAATAGTAAAAGCCCTTACAAATATACGATTGTGTAACAAAGGAATTAAATTTACATTTTATTAAGTCTGGATTCTCCTTCTTGCAGTGAGAACCTCAAATTATCGTGCCGGAATCAAAATGTACTTTGTTATCGTTACCCTTTACAACCTTAAATTCGTAATAATTCAAAAACGTATGAATAACGTCATTCAAACAACCGTGTGATATTACGTATACGCAGTTTTTTCATAGATCGTTCAATTGAACTATATTGGAGTTGTGCCATTTTACACTAAATATTTTCAAGTTTAAAGGTATCTGACATTTATAATTTAGCCGTAGTTATGTTTAGTTTACTTTCAAGAATACAATTGTAATGAAATTTTAAAAATATTACTACTTTTTTAAAACCGGTTAACCGACACAAATAACCGGTTTTTTCGGTTAACCGAAAATGACGTTTTTGGCAAAACCCGGTTTCGGTTTTGTAACTCAAAACCGGTTAACCGGTTTCGGTTTTGGACACCCTATTCTACACCTTATCGATGGACGCCGAAAAAAAATTCAAATTACGAACTGTATTGGAAGCTCAACAAAGAAATTCAAACAGCCATACGAGCTGCAAAAACCGCTTATTTGAATAATCAGTGCGAAGAAATAGAAAGATTGAGAAACCTACACGATGATTACAGCCTACACAAGAAATTAAAGGAAGCTGCTGGTATATATCGTAAAACAACTTCTGCTGTACTATACAATGAGAGCAATGAAATAGTGACTGAAATTAGCGAGAAAAAAATAATTTGGAAAGACTATATACAAAAGCTCTTTACAGATGATAAAAGATCATGCTACGAAAATTAATCCACGCAAATATTGTCTGGAACGAGTATAACGGATTCTGGAGTAGAATGGGCCATTAAATCTTTGAGGGACAAAAAAGCAACTGGGCCTGACGAGATACCTTCAGAAATATTAAAACTCATTGATGGAAACAATCTACAACTATTTACCAAACTTTTCAACCATATATATGACACAGGACAATTTCCACAAGACTGGCTGAAGTCCACGTTTATAGCAATACCGAAGAAGAGCCATGCCAAACGATGCAGTGACTATAGACTTATAAGCCTTATGAGTCATACATTAAAGATATTCCTTAAAATAATTCATAATAGGATATATGAAAAATGCGAGAAATCAATGGGAGATACACAATTCGGATTTAAGGAAGGAAAAGGCACACGAGAAGTTGTGTTTTGTATCCAAGTTCTTATACAAAAGTTCAGAAGGACGTATTCATATGCTTCATCGACTACGAAAAAGCCTTTGACACGGTACAGCACGATAAGCTGATCGAAATAATCAAGTCGATTGGAATAGAAGACAAAGAAATAAGATGCATAAAAAGTTTATACTGGCAACAAACTGCCAAAATTGATGTCAACGGAGATACAACAGAAGAAATAATGATATCCAAGGGAGTTCGACAAGGATGTGTCTTATCTCCACTACTATTTAATATATACTCTGAAAAAAATATTTCAAGAAGCATTTTTAAATATTCAAGAAGGTATAAAAATCAGAAATAAATATATGAACAACATCCGATATGCCGAGGAGACCACTATTCTGGCTGATACTATGTCGGGACTACAAAGTCTTATGAACAGTCTCACTGAATATGAAGTTCATGGTGATTAGTAGAAAGAATTCGCACACGGACACATCTTTAAAAATACATAACTCTACTATTGAAAGAGTAAAATGTTTTAAATACTTAGGCGTTCTAATTAATGAGGAATGGGACAACAGCAAAGAAATTAAATGCAGAATAGAGATGGAAAAGGACGCGTTTTCCAAATATAAAAAAGTGTTAACAAGCCATAACATAAACATTGAAACGAAGACAAGATTCATTAAAAATTATATTTGGTCAGTATTGCTATATGCAGTTGAAATTTGGACCATTAAAGCTGTAGACATTAAAAGACTCGAGGCATTTGAGATATGGGTTTACAGAAGAACACTAAAAATACCCTGGACAGTTCACATATCGAACGAAGAGGTTCTCAGAAGAATGAACCGCACCCGAGAACTTACAACGCATATTAAAAAGCAAAAGAGTGCATACCTAGGACACATTATGAGAAATCCCAAATATAAACAACTCCAATTAATTCTCCTAGCAAATATAGAAGGTAGAAATTCCAGATGTAGAAAAGAAACAACCTGGCTCAGGAACATACAGCAATGGACCGGATATCATAATGCAGACCACCTTATCAACACATTACGAAATAGAGAACTCTTTAGTCAAATCATAAATAACATTTAATGAAAATAGAAAAAAATTTAAGTATGATCGCTAATATTCGAAAATCGAATAAGCAAATAAAGAAGAAGAAGAGTTCCATAGCAAAGTAATATCATGAACTTGCTATAGTGGGTAACTGAGATCCAAGAACGCCAAATTTCATGATTTTTTTTAAAGAAAACACTCTAGCATGGACAGGGACATAGAACTTTAATGGAGCCAAAGGGCCATTTTCAATGGAAAAATTCAACAATCCAACGCAAAATTCATATAAAAGGTTTTTGCATCAAAAAAATTAGGGGATAGGATTTCCAAAAACACTTTATTTGTTTTTGGGTCGCTCCATTGTACATGCTAGAGAATTCTTTAAACTCACTGTTTGCGATACCCACCCCCAAAAAATACTCTAGAATCTCAATTATTGGAATATGTATGCTTTTAAAATATGAGGCGTTATTTGACTCGTTCCTCAGCTATCTAACGTCATTATAGAAGAGGTTTGTTTGTACCTTTTGTGCACATCCTGCGTAAAATGTTAATTTTAATCTCGAGATTCATGGGAGTAATAAATAGTTTGGATATTTAGTGTTTAAGATTATGTATCATAAATTTTAGTTAATGAAATCCCCATAGCTTCAACTTTCCCCCCTATGTTTTATGTGTAATTATTCTGACAACTTAATATATTCACAACACGTTCTTAGGGCAGCTTCTGCTGTTACAACATAAAATAATTTTTATTTTTATTACACAAAACTATTTTATTGACACTTATGTTGGTTGTTATATCGCTACCTTTTATATGTTTTTCCATATGGATTTTTTCTGTTTCAACGCTTGTATCTAATCATCATTTACATTTATTTCTACTACATCATTTGTGCTGAACAGAAAAAAATCACCGCCCCAGTCGTTAGTGTGTAAACTGAAAATAAGGAACTCCCTTGTCCAGGCATGTTGCAGCAACAATCACTTCAGCATATTATTTATTTACCTATTCACTAAAGTATTGTGGACAAATTTGAGTACATAAAGATAAAAAATCTCATTCCATAGCTGGTAGGAATGAATATAACAACAAAAAGCATCAACATCGACAGTGGCTAGGGTAGCAAGGTTTTGTTAGGGGAATACCTACAAAGCAACAACTGCTGCCACCGTCATTGGTGTGAATGGAACATATTTTACCATATCTTTGTTCGTTCTTCGACAGTTGTAGTAGTGGTAGTAGTTGCAAACGGAAGTTTAACAAATAAAACTAACAAGCTGATGGTGAATGGAATGACAGACCCACCGACCAACATATTTATGTACGCCACCCACAATATTAACAAAACATGGAAACGGAAATATGGAATACCAAGAGAAGGAAGGGGAGGTAGGACTACGGAAATGTGGAATATAAAGTGTAGGGGAAGATGGGAATAAAAGAAAAAATGTTAATAACACTAAAAATAAAACTCAGTGAGTTATGAGCGCTGTGATACACAGACCACACACACCTAGTAAACTAGTAACGACTGACACACACAAACAATAGAAAGGTAAACATATTGACAGTTCTGTGGGTACAATGGATTTGCTTATATAACCATAAGCATATTATGTATAAAAAGGTATAAAAGATGTGATTTAAATAAAGATTTAAAGTTTTTTGACTCTATCTACATCAGAAATTTTTCGTATGACAATTTATAGGTTTTCGGCAGTCAAAAAGTTGAAGACGTCATATACTTACGTCTAAGTAGCAAACATTGTACAGATCTGCTCTAACAATGAAAAAGCGAATTATTTTGACATGCTTGAAAAAAAATTTTTTGTTTGGTTTTATAGCGGTTCAGTCTTCTACAAAAATATTCTGGCTAATCCTTTAATAGAGTATTTAAAACTAGAAATACATTTTATCAATTCAAATGTACGCTTGCAGTTTTGTAGTGGAAATAGAATTTCACTGCGTGACATAAGTATTTTTACAAAATTGTTCTCTTGATTTATAGACCTCAACAATTAAAAATTGTATATTTATATTTTTGATTACACTGTGCGACACGAAAATTATTAACCATATTCTGACACCGCAGCGTGATAGAAGACCAAAAATTAGAAGACACGTGTTCCGGCGTTTTTTTCTATCACTTCAACTTTCGCGGTTATGGGCCCCAAAGACCTGAGGCCTTAATGTCAAAAGGGATCATTTTGTCAGGCACATATCTTCTAAACCGCTTGGAATTTGAGATTACTCTTGGAAGAAAAGTTTTAGCTCTCGTCTTAAACAATAATAATTGTGAAGACATAAAATCCATTCAACCTCACCTTCAAGGTCAAAATCGTCAAGGTCAAATTTCCCTTTTAATTATTTCTCGGATTTTAGTCTACAGATATCAAAACGATCAAAATTTAAGCAAACAAGCAACTAGAAAAATTTACCTTAGATGTTGGTAAACAACTTTTTGAAACATACGAACTCTGTAGAAACGGTTCTTAATGGTCAAAATATCAAATCAAATGCGATTTTTGTCCTCTTTTCTCGGTTCCTGCTTCATAGAAACTAAACCTTTCAAAATTCAAGAAAACAATGGACCACAATAATGTAGCAAAGATATCAGCAAACAACTTTCTGGAACATACGAAATGTCTATGACTGGTTCTTAAATGTGAAAAAGCCAAAAATTCTTGAAAATATGCGATTTTTATACTTTTTTCTCCGATTCCGGCCCACAGATACCGAACCGCCCAAAAATTAAGGATACAGCCAGCAACAAAAATGTACCTAAGATTTCAATAAACAACTTTCTAGAACATCAAAAGATTCTAGGAACGGTCCTTCCACATTGTTATTAGTTACGATAAAAATAAAATATATCACACACATCTGTACCATTATGGACCCATTGACGGATCGATATTTCAAGGATATGGGGATATTCAAGAGATTTATCATTAAATAACATTTTCGATGGGTTTCTCCCATTATCTCGGAACATTTTGCGGATTTCGACTTTTTATGAGAGTAAGAACATTTTGTTTCTCTTACAAATGTGATAATTCAAGGAAGTAACTTTAAGTTTGAACCCGAAATACGATCCAAACGTGATCCACAGTGCATTCTTCTGCAAATGAATACATAACACTTCGATCATGTTGTTATGAAAGATCGTTCAAAGTACCAAAATATTCATTATAGTCCACAGCATTATCGCAGTATTTTAAATAGTGGATCAGACTATTCTGATGCCTGGGAGCATTTAGGCATGGAAATAGCACTAGAAGGATATTTATTTCACAAAGATACCCAAATTTTTGGCGGTTTTTTGACTCAACCTTACCGAAAAGTGTATTTTAAGATGAATTATGTTCAAATATATTTTTTATCAGTCCACAATGTGCTCTGCCACAATGATTGTGTGGGGGTAAATGATTTTTATTGAAGGGTCCGAAGAGTGCATTTTAACTCCATCCAAAGCACTGGATCAAAACACGTGCTTTGGATGCAAATTGGATTGCATCCTATTTTTCCCTAAAGGGTTAGTTAAAATGCGATTCCAAAGTGATAGAGTAAACAAGTAAAAAAGTATCAGTCGGCTTTGCCGACAGAGATATACCCTCAGCCTGTGTATATTGAAACAATTTTTTCTCAAAAAACGCATGTATTTAGGGAGTTTTAAAAATTTTAGGCGTTTGAACTGACAAAATTGTTGATTAGGATTAGAGATCAAAAGTTTTGCGGATGAGATACTAAAAAGAATGGATCTCCAGCCACTACATATGGTACCATAGTTTTTTACAACTTCAGGGATGTTTGCTCAAGAAGTATGGACTTGCCCCTGAAACATCTTTTACCATCGCAATTGAGGCAGCGAATGCAAGTTGCATCAAGAAAAATCAAAGCGATTCGAAAGCAGGTCTTAAAGTGAACATGTATCCGAAATTTTGTGTGGGAGGTACCGGATGGAGTGGAAAAATAAAGTCCATATCTGAACCTGATCTATATCTGGTAGATATATTAGGATGTGTAAAGTATGGTCCAATTCGGCCACTCTCTTCAAGAGTTATCGTACGCACAATTTTTCCGAACATTTTTGAACTTTTGTGGGGAAGGTACCTGAAGGAGTGGACCGATATGGCTTATCTTCGAACTTAAACTATGTTTGGACAAAATATTACTAAGGCCAAACTTTGGACCGAATCGGCAGACCTGTTCGAGACTTATTTAGCCCTCCAACCTCCTCACACGGTATCATAGGGGTTTTTTGCAACTTTCAGGCTATTTTCTCAGGAAGTATGGACTTGCCCCTGATGAAACTTATACCGGCGTATGGAGGACAGTGAATACAAGTTGCTAAAGCAAAAATCAAAGCGATTCGAGAGATGGTCCTAAACTGAACTTTTCCAAATTTTTGTGTGGGAGGTACCCGACGGAGTGGACCGATTGAGTCCATATTAAAACCTGATCTAAGTCTGGTACACGCTCCACGATGGGCAAAGTATGGACCAAATCGGTAACTTCATTCAAGAGTTATCGTGCGCACAAATTTTCCGAACATTTTCGAACTTTTGTGGGGGAGGTACCGGAAGGAGTGGACCGATATAGCTTATCTTCGAACTTAAACTAAGTTTGGGCAAAATATTAAGAAAGCCAAAATTTGAACCGAATCGGTTCATCCGTTCGAGAGTTATCGTGCGCTCCAGCCAGCCAGACAGACCGACAGACAGACAGACGGACGGACATTGCTCAATCGACTCCAAATTGTCTGAAACACATTTCGTCCAAACATACTTGGGGTCTAAAACCATTATTTCGATGAGGCACATTTTGCCCGTATGAAAATGTATATACCCTCGTTAGCATAAATGCTGAGGGTATAAAAAATTACCAATTGGTGACCAAGAAGAGAACAGACCAAAATGTGAATGGAGTCAAACTATTGGCAACTTATGACTGTGTGTCACTGTGTTTTAATGCACGCACTCTACAAAACAAATACAAATCAAAACATTATCTCTCTTTCGTACGCTCTTTCTATGCATTCGGGTCGTATGTTTGTAAATTGCCAAAAAAAACTTCGGCACCGCCGTGCGAAAGAAGAGCACATTGGCTTTAAACCCGCTAATTATTATCTGATCATCATGATAAATTGAAAAATTTTTCTTTGTCTTAATCTCAAACATTTCCATAATGTTTGGGCCGATCGGATTATTATAGCGACCTACAGTACAGCTACAAAATCGGATACGAATTTTATTGTTGGTCCATTTCACCCCTTACAATCATCACTAACAACTAATAGGGTCTCTTCGGGTCGAAACTTGACCTCCCTACGAAATTTCGGGCCGATAAGACCATAATTGAGGCCTGAAGTTTTTATTACAGTTTGTAATGGACGAGCAGCGGACCCAAATCGTTAGATCCTTTATCCCTCCGAGATATGAAAAATGGCAAAGGGGGTAAACGACGAAGATTTCACAATGTTACATGAATATTGAGCAAAAGAAACTTTTAATACACTTTCCACATTGTTGAGTAAAATATAAATATTTTATTTTAAAAAGTCTGTAAATTTAAGGAAAGGCCCAACAAAAATACAAAACTGTTCAAGGAAAAGGTCGTAAGTCCAAAGACATCCAAGCATCTCCCAAACGCGATGGAATTTTATTAAACCATACGTTTTCAGGACATAAAAACATGTAAATTATATCACAAACTCAATAAGAGTCTTTTGAACATTGTGGCGTATATCTACATTCAAAGTAAATTTAATATTGATTATACGTGGAGTGGTTCAAATACAAACATACCCAGCAAAATGTTTGTATAGCCAAAGAAGTAGTTAAATCATGAGTGCAAGGGATTTCGGATTACATCTTTTTTTTAATTTCCATGTGTATTTTTTCAAAAAAAAAAAAAAGAAAACTGTAGTTTGGTAGTATTTCAAGCAAATTTAAATATGGGTAGTCTTATAAAATTGAAATATACAGGCATGTCACAGATTCCATTCGGAATGGTTTCAATTTCGTAATTTCATTTAGATCGTTTTTGTTTTAGCTTCTTCAGATTCCGCTCATTATTTAGTTTAAATATGAAATTAAATGAAAATTTGTTAATAAAATAACATGTTTATTATTTCTATGTGTTTTAAAATGGCAAATTACAAAAAATGAAAACAAGTAAAAAAGTATCAGTCGGCTTTTCCGACAGAGATATACCCTCAGCCTGTGTGGATTGAAATACTTTTTTTCCCAAACAAAACTTATGTCTTTACAAAAGTATGGATAGGATTAAAGCTCAAATATTTGCGGGGATATCGATAGATAGGGCTGTTTTATCACACTAGCCTGCAAAAAAATATATATAGCTATATTCGGTAATATATTCGCTTCGAGCCTTCCAGGCACTACACATGGTGCCATATGGGTTTTTTACAACTTTCGGGCTCTTTTCTCAAGAAGTATGGACTTGCCCCTGAAAAACTTTTACTGCCGTTATTGAGGCAGCGAATGCAAGTTTCTTCAACAGAAATCAAAGTGATTCGAGAGCAGGCCTTAAAGTGAATTTATCCAAAATTTTGTGTGGGAGGTACCCGAAGGGCTGGACAAATATAGTCCATATTCGAACCTGATCTATATCTGGTAGATATTTTAGGATGTGTAAAGTATGGACCAAATCGGGCACTTCCATCAAGAGTGCACAATTTTTCCGAACATTTTTTAACTTTTGTGGGGGAGGTACCTGAAGGAGTGAAACGATATCTATTATCTTCGAACTTAAACTAAGTTTGCACAAAGACCAAATTGTGGACCGAATCGGCAGATCCGTTCGGGAGTTATCTTACGCTCCAACCACTTCACACGGTGTCATTGTTGTTTTTTGTACCTTTCAGGCTATTTTCTCAGGAAGTATGGACTTGCCCCTGATAAAGATTATACCGTTATATGGGGGGCAGTGGATGCAAGGCCTGAACAGTGGATGAAGGCCGTGAACAGGGCCTAAACTGAACTTTACCGAAATTTTGTGTGGGAAATACCCGAAGGAGTGGACCGATTGAGTCTCGACATTGTCAGTGAACTATAAGTATTTATACCAAAATTCATCTGACAACGCCAACTCCTTTTATATTTGGCCACAGTTTATTTGAACTCGCGACATAGTGCTGCATTTTTTTGAGGTTATGCGCCATTATCTCGGGAACTATGGACTTGCCCTCAAAAAAATTACAATGACGTAACGGGGGCCGCACGAACATCCTGTTACAAAAAATTTCATGACGGTTCCTGAGGTGTCACTAAACTGCACTTATTTCAAATTTTGTGTGGGAGGTACCTGAAGTAGTGGACCGATATTCGAACCTGATGTATGCCTAGAGGTAGTATTACCATATGCTAAGTTTGGTTCAATTCGGTTACTCCCTTCGAGAGTTATGGTGCGCACAAGTTTTGCGAAAATTTTTGCCTGAAGGAGTGGAACTATATGTGCCATCTTCGAACATAAATCAAATCTAGACAAAATATTTCGATACCCAAAATTTGAACCGGATCGATTGATCCGTTCGAGAGTTATCGTGCGCACCAGCCAGCCAGACAGACAGACGGACGGACATTGCTAGATCTACTCAAAATTGTCTGAAACGGATATCGTACAAACATACTTGGTGTCTAAAACCATTTTTTCGATATGGCTTATCTTCAAACTTCAACTATTATTTCGATGAGACACATTTTTGGTGGTATCAAAGTGTAAATACCCTCTTTAGCCTAAAGGCTGAGGGTATAAAAATAAAAATACAATTCCGTTTGCAAAATCAAAAGTGGTTTCATACCGAAAAATTCTTCGTTTTTCGTTTTCTGAAGAAGTTAAATACGTAATTAATTCCACTTTCGATCGGAATTAGTTTCTTTGACATGCCTGCTAATGGCTATAAAAACAATGGTTTACCTCAAATATATAATTTTATAAAGCGATTGAGAACAAATAAAAACAAATAGAATATTACTTTTTATGCTAGAAAAATAACTTTTATTACTTAAAAATACGCATAAAACATCTTAATAAATGCTTCTTTACTCACTTACATACAATTATGCAAAAGACGTGATTAAGATGCCAAATTGACAGCATCCTCGCTGCACCATGCCATTGTAAAAGTCATTACTTCTTTCACATAATAAGATATTGTCACTTGCACTCATGATTCAACTACATTTTTGGCTACAAACAAAGATGCAGTCCGCAATCACTTGCACTCATGATTATTTTTTTGGATACAAAACATTTTTCTGGGTAATTAAAATAATATAAAATAAATTATTTTTGTGTTATTAAGTATTTTATTTGCAAAAAGTTATTATAAATGTAAAAATTGCTAAAATGTGAAAATTTTATGAAATGGATTTAAATCGGACATTGTCAAAATGTGAAGAACGGAATGCTCTTTTCATGACTCTACATGAACTGCTTAAAAAAAGCTATTCAATCACTACTTCACATAAAACAACTTCAAATAAATTTTGCTGGGTATGTACAATTATTTAAACTGCCAAATAATGTTCTCTTTGGATCCGTGTATACAAACAAAAAAATGATTTGAAAATAACACCTTACAATGGAAACGAAAGAACGAATCTTAACACTATGTCTGCACTATTTCCATACAAACAAATACAAATGCATGTTGTAATATCTGTATAGAGATGAGTGGCTTTTGTACTTATGCATGTGTGCATGTGTATTCGAGATTGAGTAATGTTGACATTGTAGTTTTACTTTTCTTTCTTTTTTTTAGCAATTGTTTTTTGCTTTCAAGATACAGTGGGTTCTCAGAATACTGAGTGACATGAGACTTACATCCTGTTTCTATATGTCGATAAGAAAATGAATGTGTACGAAATACTACCAAGCTCGTGTGTGTTTTTCAAATTTGTTTTTTTTTTGTTTTGAAGCAGTACATTTTTAAATGATATTTTTTTGAGGAAAGCAATGCAATACATTTATTTTTTTATTTATTACTATTAAAAAACAAAGATACGGAATTCAGAACAAAGACACGGAATTCAGAATTTTATTATACAAGTTAAAATTCAACAAGTAAAAAAGTATCAGTCGGCTTGGCCGACAGACATATATCCTCAGCCTCGGTCCTAAAGAAAAGAAGTAACACACAATTCTTCTGACGTTTATATAATACGATGTACAATTTTGGACCAAATCGGTTTCTCCCTTCAAGGTTATCTTACGTACTACCCAGCTTAATTGGTGCCGGCAGGCTTTTTTGGAGCCATTAGATTAAGACGTAAGGACTTACCTCTGAAAAAAACATGTACCGTCGTATACAAGTTGTTACAACAAAAACCGAAGGGAAGTCCAAATTTGGGACCGATTCGGTTGATCCGTTCGAGAGTTATCGTGCACTCCAGCCAATACACATGGTGCCATAGGGGTATTTTAAACCTTTCGGACTATTTTCTCAGGAAGTATGGACATGCCCCAGATGAAGGTTGTACCGTCGAATGGGAGGCGGTGAATACAAGTTGTTACAATAAAAATCAAAGCGATTCGAGACCAGGTCCTAAACCGAACTCTTCCGAAATTTTGTGTGGGAGGTACCCGAAGGAGTGGACGGATTGAGTCCATATTAGAACCTCACCTAAGTCTGGTAGAAATTTCACGATGTGCAATGTATGGGCCTAATCGGTTACTCCCTTCAAGAGTTATCGAGTGCACAAACTTTCCGAACATTTTCGAACTTTTGTGGGGGAGGTACCGGAAGGAGTGAACCTTCGAACTTAAACTAAGTTTGGACAAAATATTACGATATCCAAAATTTGGTTCGAACGGATCGTTCGAGAGTTATCGTGCTCAACAGCCAGACAGATAGACGGACGGACATGGCTAAATCGACTCCAAATTGTTTGAAACACATTTCGTCCAAACATACTTGGGGTCTAAAACCATTATTTTGATGAGGCATTATTTGATGAAAGTGTATATCAGGAATATTGCCAATTATTTCATATTCCATTTCAGAAAAAAAGGATAATTTTTTTTCGCGCTACATCAACGATTTTTGATATGTAGGTTAAGAAAAAAATTGCCAGTACGAATCTGGTCGCGAGCCGATTTTTGGTTGTTGCGGACAAAAGTTATGGCGCTTTTATTTCGCTTTTTAAGAAAGAAAATATTATAAAAACGCTAATTATTTTAATGAGCACAATTGTTACAAAAAAGTTCTCTCGAAGTGACTTCAGCGAGTAGATTGCATAATACCTGCAAAATTTTACACAGAATTCGCGGAATGTACATAAAATTGATAAATTATTGAATATACGTCAACTTTTTTCAAAATTAAGGCCAATTTAGTGGTCATAAAATTACATAAAAATTTGCTGTGGATCTAAACTTCACGGCGAATCAAATGAGACTACAATCGTACAGATTGGTGTTATAGTTTTGATGTTACTGCCAAAATAAACACATATTTTGATCAAAAAAGAATTTTTTATTTGACAAAATATTTTTTCACATGCATTATGTAGTAGAAAATATTGAAAAAATCTATAGGAATACTTCCTTCGTTTTGCTTAAATCTTCCAATAAAATAGACGGATTTTGCTTTATTGACATTCATATTAAAGCTTTCCCATTAGGGAAGCTAATTGGGTTGATGGGGATATATCTCAAAGCTTCTGAAATGGAAATAGAGGTCAAATAACCCATTTTAATTTATATGCATTTTAAAATACGTGTAAATCGCGTAATTATCAAAATCATTTTGTCCGCATGTGATTTTCATGTACAGCAAGACCATATCTTTTAATTTATATATATTTTTCGAAATTTGCATTGGAGGCTAAGATGTAGCATCGGTTGCATCCTAGCATTAAAAAACCTATAAGATATCTCTAATTTGTGCAAAATGCATACAATTTTTGTCCGCATCCGATTTCAGTGTTCACCATGAAAATCTATATAGATGTACATATATCTATTTCAAGGCGATCAATCAAGAACCGTGGATGTAGCATCACACACTATTTTTTGAGATAAAATGAAAGTAGCTCCCTTATAAGTGACGTTTTCAAATCTCTGTTTCCGCTAAAACGAAGATGCTGTACTAGTTGTTTCATTGCAGTGGAAAAGAACCGCAGAAAACGTGATAAAATACGCGATATTTCCAAAAACAATTTTAGACGATTTTTCTACTTTGGAATTTCTTGTAACTCGCGTTTTATTAGATGGATTTTCACGGGGAATGATTTATTGGATCAGGAACGTAAAAAACTAAAATGTGCAATCAAGTACGAAGAAATCGAATAACAATTGTTAAAATTAGGCTCGAAAAATATGATTTTTAGAAAAATGTTCACACAAAATTTTCGCATTTGAATGCAGATTTCTCTGAAGCTGTGCAGACTACAATCACAATATTCTTATCAAATAACTCAGAATCGCATGTACTACAATCCTATATATGGTTTTTTAAAAAACCTGTTTGCGGAATGAAATTAGAAGAAAATTTCAAAAAACACTGTAAATCTGGCTTCAAAATGTCAGCATCATTTAATGGTAGAAGCAGACGAAATTTTGAAAAGTAATACATTAGTGAGATTATCCTTATTTAGTTTGCTTCTGCTTTTACTTTGACAAGAAACTCGAGAGAAGTGCGGTTTACTCACAAATAGAGAGATAATAAAAAAAGACATAATGGCTTCAACCCATTTTCACCAATTTTTTAACATAAATATAGCCACAGCTTCCTCGCAAATTATCTTTTAAGGCCAATATTTTTTGCCACGTCCAAAAACACTTCATTTTACCCAAAAGTATTTAATTTGTATGATATACAATCACGAGTCGCGTGTTCTAAAAGGATAAACCTTGGCTTCAGCTATGTTAAATTTTCAAAAATATTGGTGATATACCCTCGTTAGCATAAATACTGAGGGTATAAAAAACATTAAGGATCAAAAAACCCCAGTGGAATCAATATTTCATTGCGTATCCTCTGCAATTTTTTCGGTTGATTTTCGTATTAACGATCTCCCACAAGTCCCAATCGAGAGCTAAGATCAGGGGAGTGGGCAGGCCAATGGAGAACTTCTGTCGAAAATTTATGGAATCACTTCTTAACCACTTTTGATATATGTTTTGGTTCGTTATCTTCCTGGAATGTCCATCTAAGTGGCACATCTTCTTCAGCATATCGCAACATCACGCCTTTTAATACGTTACGATACTTGAAATGATCCATAATTCCATTAATTTTAATCCCTTGCTCCGAGAAAAAAATTCAATTCCAGTTAACCGTAACCATTTGGTCCACGCCTTATGCCATCTGAATCCTTTAAATTAAACTTAGATTCAGATTCATCAGAAAACAGCACAGTACCCCATTTTTTGAACACTCTACTTCAGATGGGTGTTTGCGAACTCCAGTCTGACTTTTTAATTTTTTCTCTATATAAAAGGTTTTTGTTTTTCGCTGGTCGTCACCTTCTACCGCTCTTCTGTGAATCGTTATTTTGCTAAATTTTAGATCTAAGCGATTTTGTATTTGACAAGAAGATGCTGTAGCACCCAGTTTTGAATGAATGTGAGCAATATCGGCTAATGTTTTTGTATATCGCCTTTTTAGCTGTACCTCCCGATGTTCGGTATTTTGAGGTTTTAAGCTACATTTTCCGAAAAATAATTATTCCGCCTGAAATAATTTATAATTAAATATCCTCTATGCCTACAAGATGTGCGTGTATTAGCCATAATAAAGGATATGCAACGAAATATAGCTTTCACTGTTTTTTTTTTGTTCCCTAAATTGGTGGGTGCTTTAGTTTTGTCCAATTATATTTGCGTCTTAAAATGTTTTTTGAATTTTAAAATTTTTAATAAAACAAAAATTTACAACAAAAATACCCAACGCATTTTTAATAAAATTCTGAATTCATTAGCCTTGTGTTTTTAATAATCTTAACATATAAAAGAGCTTTGTAAGTGAGTGAGTGACTGACAGATCATCGTCCAGACGAAACTGCTGAAGCTAGAAACTTGACATTTTGAGTGTGGGTTGCTGTTGGTGTGTAGGGGTGAGATAAGGTTTTTGGAAATTCGAACTAGAAGTGTACGAAAAGTACTAAAAGGTAATAAATGTGGTAACCTTTGTATTAGCCAAACGGAAAGAGCTAGAATTCTGAAATTTTGCATGAGGGTCACTGATGGAGAGTTAGAAAGATGTACAGAAGGGTTTTTGGAAACTCGACCTATAAGTGTACGAAAAGTACTAAAAGTTACTAATTTTGGTACCAATAGTATATTTTTAACGGATTTGGGTGAACAGATAGAGCAGGAATCCTGAAATTTATAAATAAGATTTCTTAAGGAGTCCACGATTAAGGTAGTTTTGGAAATTCGTAGTTATGGGTCTTTTCGTACCCAAATGGTACTAAATTTTGTACAATTTAGATTTGGATGAACGGATAAAGCTGGAATCCTGAAATATTGAGTTAAGGTTACTGTTGGAGTGTAGGTTTGAGGTGACTTAGAAAATTCGTACCTATGTGTGCGAAAAGTACTAAATGGTACTAAATATGGTATAATTTGGATTTGGGTGAACGGAGAGAGCTGGAATCCTGAAATTTGGAATTTAGATTACTGTTGGAGTGTAGGACTGAGATAGTTTTGGAAGTTCGTACTTATTGTTACGAAAAGTACTAAATGGTACTGAATTTGGTACAATTTAGATTTGTGTGAACGGGTAAAGGCGGAATCCTGAAATTCGGAATCAATGTTGTTATGAATAGATATGGAATTCGGAAATTTGATATTATAGCCGCTGTTGGTGTGTAGGGTTGAGATATAGATGTGGTTGTGGATATACGTACAATAAGTGTAAGAAAATTTCTAAATGACACAGAATTTGGTTCAAATTGTTAATGTGTAAAGAGGTATAGCTGAAATTGTGAAATTCGGTATTAGTATAGCTGTTGGCGTTTAGAGTGGAGATAGAGCGGAAGCATTGGAAATTCGAACTTATGTATATGAAAAATACTAAATAGTTGGGATATAGTTTTGGATATAAGGAAGTAATTTTTGAAACTAATACATATTATAAGTACTAAATATGGTACCAGTTTGGTGTTGCATAACGGGATATAGGTGGAACTTTTTAATTGTTGTATGAGGGTTTGTGTTGGTGTTTAGATAGGGATTTTTTGAAATGCATACATATTCTGAAATTAGGCTAAGGGCTGGCTGATTTATTGAAAAATACCAAATGTATTAAATGTTATTAAATTGAACGTTGGGTGTAGCAACCCAGCTAACATTTTTTTCCGAATTCGTTTCGAATTCGGACAGAATTTCTGAAAAAAATATCCGATTCTGATGCCGAATTCGTACCGAATTCGGTACGAAAGTTTAATGGACGTGGTCACCGAATTCGGAAAGAATTTTCTAAGGAAATTCTTAAAAAATATTAGAGTTTCGCAACGAATTCCGTCCGTATTCGGAAGTAAATTCTTGGAAAATTCGGAGGAAATTTTAGATTTTCTGACAGAATTCGGTCCGAATTCGGAAGAAAATTCTGGAAAATTCGATGAAAAATTTAGATTTTCTTAAGAAAATCCGTCCGAATTCGGAAAGAAATTCTGGAAAAATTCGGAGAAAAGTTCAGATTTTCTGAAAAAATCGGAAACAATTCTGACGCTGACGCCACGTGTCGTACTGTACAGAACAAACCCCACTCAGATACAATTTTCTTTCAATGTGCTATTTATGTAAGATTCTAATTTCGGCTGTTATCATTTTATGATTAACAGTAGAACGATATGCAGAAGTATACTTCTACATATATGTTGAAGCTATCAACACTAGCTTGAATTATTATATGTGGCATTTATATTAAAAAAATTTTAAAATTGTATATGCGAATTTTATGACCAGTCAATTCGTTCTTCGACATCAAACGAAAAAAAATTCCCTTAGAAAATCCATTAGAAATCGGAACGAATTCGGAATGACGATTCTTAAGATTCTTTAGAAAATGTGCAGAGATTCTTAAAATAAACTTATAGAAAATCGGTCAAATTTCTAGGAAAATATTAGAGAAATCGGCCACAATTCTAAAAAATATTCAGAAAATCTCAGAAAAAATCTGATATCAGAGCCCTCGGAAAAATTGTTAGCTGGGAATGAAGCTGGAATTATATAATTAGTGTGTGAAAAGTACAAAATTGCAATAAATTTGGTATTGGGCTAAGAAATAGAAGTGGAGTTCTGATTTGTTATTTATTTGTCAGGTTCATTGTTAGAGGTGGTCGTACAATAAGTGTACTAGAAGTAATAAATAATACTAAATATTGAAGCACTGGTATTGAGTGAATCTATAAATGAAATTTGTTATGAGAATCACTGGTGATATTGTATCAGAATGCTTTTTAAAATCAGCCTTTAAATTAGGGCTGCTCATACAAGTACAAACATATTTTGTTATTGTGTTGGTTTTGAAACACAAACATTTTGATAGTTTCCCAACATATCATTCAGTCTGATTTTATAAAATTTACGAAAAACAATTCGTATAAATACATTCTACAATTACACGGATTAGCTAATAATTAGCATACACATTCATTATTTTCAAGAGAATCAAGTTTCGTTTATTCTCCAGTGGCTACACAAGAATTTATAATTCAAATATGATGTTTTGTTCGAGTAATGTTGGTTTATTTGGTTGCCTTGTGTAATGGAAAAAATGTGTGTATTGAACATTTTCATTTCAAAAACAAAAGTTCGCTTTTTCAATTGTATGAGTGAGCAAATTGACACACACCGACAACAGAAGTGCGCCCTTTGAGCAGCCCTACTTTAAATGTATGGAAGGTTTCTACATGTAATACCATTGGCTTGGGTGCACAAGTAGAGCTAAAACTGAAAAATGTGACCTAAGGTCCTGAATTTGTATTGAATTGTATTGAATAGTGTTGTTTTAATCTTAACACGAATTCGGTTTCTAAATAATGTACTGAAATCAAAAAGTCAAACATATCGTTTCAACAAAATTTGTTTTTATTGCTGTTGTATTCTGAACGTTATAGTAAGATCATTTAAAAATGTAGATCTATGCGGCTAATGTTTTACAAGAAGGGTTTTACACCCTGAGTATAAAAAGCCTAAAAAAATGTCTCAAACTGTAGGTGACAAACATTTATTAAATTTATTTTATGAATATAAAATAATTTAAAAAAATTATTCTTTTGACGTAGTATCATTGTTTACCAATATACCGATACACCTAGCGATTAAGAACATACTTGACAAATGGGAAATCCTGCAAAAACACACGACAATTCCTAAAAGAAGATTCTTGGGGCTCTTGCAATTTTGTCTAATAGACAACAACTACTTCAAATATGATGAAACAATATATACTCAAACATTTGGCATGCCAATGGGCAACCCACTATCTCCAACAATTGCGGATATCGTTTTAGATGCACTATTGGATTACGTAATAGAGGAACTACAACAAAGCAACATGAAAATTAAACTAATATCAAAAAACGTTGACGACATATTTGCCATAATAGACAGAAAATACATTGAAACAACTTTAAAACTTCTCAACTCATACCACACTAAATTGCAATTTACCTTAGAAATGGAGAAAAACAATAAACTGCCGTATTTAGATATGACAATTATCAGAGACAACAGTGCAATTAAAACAAACTGGTATAGTAAACCAACTTCTTCTGGTCGGATGATCAATTACCACTCAACGCAACCAAAATCAATGAAAATAAATACAGCTAACAATCTTATCAACAAAATATTCTACCTTAGCAGTAAAGAATATGAAAATAATAACAAAAACAAAATTACAGAAATATTACTCAAAAACAACTACCCAAAACATATAATCAACAAATTAATTAGTAAAAAACTGGAAAACATAAAAAACAACCAACAAAAAACCAAAGATCAAGAAATCAAACATTTTTATAGTGTTCCGTTCATACCGAAACTGACAGACAACAATACTTTAAGAACAATAACAACAACCATCGAAAGCAAAGCAACAATAGCATATAAATCAAATGACACTCTAGAGAAATTATTCACAAAACGAAACAGAACTGACAAACTAAAACAGTGCAATGTTGTTTACGAAATAACTTGCAATGGAAAAGAAGGCGAACCATGTAATAAGGTGTACGTAGGCACAACAAAAAGAATGCTTAGTACAAGAATAAATGAACATGAAGCAGATGTAAGAAAGGGAAAAGAAAGCACAGCACTATCTCAACATGTAAATGAGTGTGGACATAATGCTAATTTCTCTAATGTGAAAATACTTGACAGAGAAAAAAGAGAAAATAAAAGATATACTCTCGAAAGTTTGCGAATTCAAGAGAGAATACACAACTCTATTAACACCAAAGAGGATAAAGACAATACCAAATTACAATATTCAGTTGCAATCATTTAAGTTTATACAGTTCTGTGATTTAGGTTAAGGATTTGCTGCAATATTTTTATACATTACTAGTAATTATTTTTCTAAATTATACAAATCTGTGTTGTGAAGTCCCGTTTTTTACATATTAAGAATAATACTTATTGGAAATGCGATAGAAAACTAATTGTAAGTAAACATAAACGAATAACTAAAAAGCTGTATAACACAAATATTGTATTTTTGTCGTTAGAATTTTCAAATAAAAACTCCTGAAGAAGTTGGAAAGTCGCCAACGAAACGTTGAGTTGAACATGAAATAAATTAGTTTTATTTATTCCATCACCACTTTGACCCAATCAGCCCGGTGAAAACCACTTTTTAGTAACAAATCAATACGGTCATAATATCCAGAAAATTAAAAAAAATAAGTTTCAGTGTTTTATTTATAAATGCACTTAAAACTAGAAAATAATTTTTCGCTTAGCCTCAATAATTATATTCTCCCTCATGATGAAATCTCTCAAATAAAACGCTTGCCGTTTAATTTTGCCATCATTTTTAAGTTAAATGCAAGAGTTTTATTTTAGAGATTCAATCATGAGGAAGAATATACTTATTGAGGCTAAGCAACAAATAAAACACTGAAACTTATTTTTTTATACCCTCCACCATAGTATGGAGGGTATATTAAGTTTGTTTTTCCGTTTGTAACGCATTGAAATACTCATTTGCGACCCTATAAAGTATATATATTCTTGATCAGGGTAAATTTCTAAGTCGATCTGAGCACGTCCGTCCGACCGTCCGTCTGTGGTAATCACTCTAGCATCCATAAAAATGGAGATAGGCCGCTGAAATTTTGGGAAAATGCGCCTTTTGTTTGCAGGCAGGTCAAGTTCGATGATGGGCTATATCGGTCCACGTTTTGGTGTAGCCCCCATATAACGGTACCCCCCGATTTACGGTATTTTGACGTTTTTAGCTACATTTTCAGACCGATTTGGCTATA
Organism: Musca autumnalis; assembly: GCF_047663935.1. Taxonomy (NCBI): domain Eukaryota; kingdom Metazoa; phylum Arthropoda; class Insecta; order Diptera; family Muscidae; genus Musca; species Musca autumnalis. The sequence goes on from NW_027411644.1 coordinate 255,237,895, forward strand.
ATTTGACATTTAGGGTTCTTAAGTATCAATAAACTTATATAACAAAAGTTGTCGACATAGGTCCACGTTTTGGTATAGCCCCCATATAACGGTACCCCCGATTTACGGTATTTTGACGGTTTTAGCTACATTTTCAGACCGACTTAGCTATATTTTGACATTTGGGGTTCTTAAGTGTCATTAAACTTATTTAACAAAACTTGTGGACATAGGTCCACGTTTTGGTATAGCCCCCATATAACGGTACCCCCCGATTTGCGGTATTTTGACGTTTGTAGCTACATTTTCAGACCGATTTAGCTATAATTTGACATTTAGGGTTCTTAAGTGTCAGTAAACGTATATAACTAAATTTGTGGACATAGGTCCACGTTTTGGTATAGCCCCCATATAACGGTAGCCCCCGATTTACGGTATTTTGACGTTTTTATCTACATTTTCAGACCGATTAAGCTATAATTTGACATTTAGGGTTCTTAGGTATCAATAAACTTATACAACAAAAGTTGTGGACATAGGTCCACGTTTTGGTATAGCCCCCATATAACGGCACCCCCCGATTTACGGTATTTTGACGTTTTTAGGTACATTTTCAGACCGATGAAGCTATAATTTGACATTTGAAGTTCTTAAATGTCAATAAACTTCTGTGACAAAACTTGTGGACATAGGTCCACGTTTTGGTATAGCCCCCATATAACGGTACCCCCCGATTTACGGTATTTTGACGTTTTTAGCTACATTTTCAGACCGATATAGCTATAATTTGACATTTAGGGTTCTTAAGTGTAATTAAACTTATATAACAAAAGTTGTGGACCTAGGTCCACGTTTTGGTATAGCCCCCATATAACGGTACCCCCGATTTACGGCATTTTGACGTTTTTATCTACATTTTCAGTCCGATTTAGCTATCAATTGACATTTAGGGTTCTTAAATGTCAATAAACATTTATAACTAGTGGACATAGGTCCATGTTTTGGAATAGCCCCAATATAACGTTACCGCCCGATTTCAGGTATTTTGAGAATTTTACCTACAAGTTTTAACCGAATTATCTGTAATTTGAACATTTGACATTTGAAATTCTTAGTGGTCACCACACCTCTCCACCAAAAATTGTCAAGAAAGCCCCCATATAACGGTACCTTCCGATTTTCAGTAATTTGATGATTTTACCTACAATATAAAACCGAACTAGCAGTAATTTGACATTTGAAGTTCTTAGTGGTTACAACACCTCTCCATCAAAACTTGTCAACATAGGTCCATGTTCGGATATAGCTCCCATGTAACGGTACCTCCCAATTTTCAGTAATTTGGCAATTTTAGCTACAATTTTTAACAGAACTAACTGTAATTTGACATTTGAAGGTTGTAGTGGTCACCACACATCTGCATCAACAATTTTCAACATAGCCCCAATATAACGATACTTCCCGATTTTCGGCACTTTGAGGATTTTACTTAAAATGTTTAACCGAACGTAGGTCCATGTTTTTGTATAGCCACAAAACAAACCTCCAGATTTTCCGTACCTTAGCTTTATTTTTTGGACGAACTTTCTGTAATTTGTTCATTTAAGTTCATATTTTCGTATAGCCCACATACCTCCGAACTAGCTGTTAATGACATTTGAAGTTCCCACGTTATGTACCGATTTTCGATATTTTGAGGATTCTAGCTAAATTTTTTAACCGAATTAGGAGCTATTTGACATTAAAGGCTCCCATCAAAAACTGTCAACATAGGCCCATGTTTTATTATAACCCCTATATAACAGTACCTCCCAATTTCTAGCCCACCAAAAATTGTCAACAGTTAGATATAGGCACCATAAAAAAGGACCTCCCGAATGAAGCATTTTATGTACATTATCTGACATTTTAACGTAACCACTTAAAGTTGGGGACAGGAATGAATATTTTATGGTGGAGGGTATGAAAAGTTCGGCCCGGCCGAACTTAATGCTTTTTTACTTGTTTAAATTATTTTATATTCATAAAATAAATTTAATAAATGTTTGTCACCTACTGTGCTTTGTAGACAACTGTTGTGTTTACATGATGTCGTTGTATTTTCTTCTCTTTCCTTTTTGTACATATATTTTTTAATATGGCAGTAACATACAAGTACGGCTACCAAGTGTTTGCATTCAACAGAGCGTGAAACTTATTGCCCCAGAAATAAAACATGCTGTTGTATTTTGAACGAGTAAAGCGAACAAGGCATTAAGGGCAGAAGTAAAACAAGTTAAATAACGTAACACACTTTCATACATTTTTGGGTATAACTGCAATGCAAGCCCGGGAGAAAACACTTACGATGGTAGTGTGGTAACTTTGTAACATAATAATGATTATGTAATATAGAAAGTTACGATTATTTATATTAAATATTGTGTGCTGCAAGAGGGAATACTGTAAAGTGTGGGGATAAATATAATAATGCAAGTTTGTAGTTTTTGATAACGAATTATGAGTAACAAATAACATTTGCACTATTTTATATAATAAATGGGCACACATATGTATGTAGGTACTCGTGCATATCCAAAACACAGACCACTCTATCAGCGACAATTCTTTGATAGTTTTCTTTTCACTTTCTAACCATCCTCATATGCATATACATATATATATGAAAACAACAATGCTATCGTTCCGATCCATCGATACAAAATATGTATCGACAATAACAACCAATTCCCATTCCTATCTTTCTTTGCCTTTTAAAATATTACTTGAAAGAGGATATTTATCATGACTGTGCTCACGTCCTTTTTGAGTATTTTTTACCAACCAACAACCATGGGGGTCCTTTCCGTTCCGTTGGGTATTTTCTTTATCGAGTTTGGATTTTTCATAACCAGTACAAAACAAATTCTTCTGATAATGATGTTGTTGAAAATATTCTGCCGGGCTTATATGATTGCTATTGTGTGCACCTTAAAATATGTGAATTTGTGTGTATGTAGGTGTAAGTTTGAAGGAAATACAAAAGTTACCGTCTGAAAGAAGAGACAGTTATGAAAATAAATACAAGGGTAATAGGTTAATGAATTGAGATGCCCTATAAATTGTCCAATAATGTATTCTTCTGAGCTTTTAAAAAAATTAATAATCCATTAGCATTGTCCTATATTAATATATGAAATAAAGTACAGAACATTGGTTTCTTTGTGTCATCTTAAAAAAATTAAAAATTTGCGCTCTTTCGGTCGGCAAATAGAGCTTGAAAAATCGTATTGAAATTTTTTCTGATAATATCCCTGTATGTACATTGTCCGGCTTTTTATATCTTCCATAAGGTCTGATGTTAATAAAAATTCAAGAATACTCTCCTCTTTGAGTCCTCCTAAACATATATTAAAAAACAGTGCTCTCTTGGGACATAAATAGCGCTTGAAAAATCTTTTTAGATACCTGCACATTCTCCCGCCTTAAAAAATTGTGCGTCTTCCTAAACACACTCTAATGTTAATAAAAATTGAAGAATACTGTCCTCTTAGAGTCCTCTAAAAAGAATACTAAAATTCCAAGAACATCGTCCCATCCTGACCACCTTTAAAATGCAAAATAATATTGATCATAAAGCGATTTAATTACAAATGTTAAAAAACGGTGAAGTCGAATTCAATCCTTATTGAGACTTATATGTTTTTAGTTTTTCATAGGTGATGGACCGTTGAACCTCACCACTTAAGGAGATTTGGAAATATATCGTTTTTCCTAATAGCGGAAATACCGTGCCACCTTCGAAAATCATGCCTACATGTACCACGGCACATTCCACAAAATCTCAGAAAAATCTGTTCGCTAGTTTTCGAGATATACTTACTTAGCTGGCCCATTACAGAACATTTGTTCCATAGATCGAACTAAGACAAGATCTCCAATTCTCTCGGTTTAGGGCTTCGCTTTTTGGAATACCGCGCCATGTCATCTCTTCATCCACTTGTTTTCGCCATCTATTCTTTGGCCTGCCAATTCTGCGTGCACTGCCATGTGGCTCGAATTTATACGCCTTTTTAGCGGGTTCATCATCGCTCATTCTTATTATATGGCCTAGCCAACGCAATCGCTGCATCTCGATACGTTTAACTATATTGATGTCGTTGTATATAAGATACAGCTCGTGGTTCATACGACGTCGATATTCACCGTCAACGCAGATCGGTCCGTAGATCTTTCGTAGAATTTTTCTCTCAAACACGCCAAGCACTGCCTTATCTGCTTGCGCAAGTACCCAGGCTTCGGAACCATACATCAGCACGGGTAGTATCAGTGTTTTGTAAAGCGTTATTTTTGTTTGACGAGCTGTGGCTTTGTTTTTAAAGTGCTTACTTAAGCCAATGTAGCATCTGTTGACCAATACAATTCTTCGTTTTATTTCACAACTCATTTCGTTTGTTGTGTTTACGGCGGTGCCGAGGTATACGACGTCTTTTACTACCTCAAAATTATAGGAACCAACTTCAACAGTTGGTACGATCTCAATGGACGCATTGCGCGTCGACACCATCAGCTTGGTCTTCTCGCGTTTACCGCCAGACCCACTTTAGAAGATTCTCCTTCGACCTTCTTAAAGGTATCGGTTACTTGTTTTACTGATCGTCCCATGATGTCTTCTCCAGGATTTGCCGCAGGGTAAATATCTGGTCAATGGTGGACTTGCCAGGTCTAAGGCCGCATTGATATGGTCGAATTATTTCGTTGACCATGGGCTTTAGACTTATGGCCCTCTAGTTGGAGCATAAAGTCTTATCTCCTTTCTTATGGACGGGACACAGGATGCTCAGGTTCCAATCGTCGGGTACGCGTTCTTCTAACTAGCTGATGCATACACCTTGTCAGCGTGTCGCCTCCGGTCTTAAATAGCTCGGCTGGTAGTCCATCAGCTCCTGCTGCCTTATTATTCTTCAGCCGGTTAATTGCTGTCTTTACCTCATCTTGGCCGGGTGGTATACATTCAATACAGTTTTCGAGATATAATATACTTAAAAAGTGGATGTGGTCGGGACTTCGGGCACGTAGAAAGAAAATTTGAACGGGGCGCCGAAAATTATAGCGATTATAAAACAATAGGTCCTCGAAATTCATCAATAAATATATAGCATTTTAGACCACGGGACATTCCTAAACATATTCTGAAAATTTTATGAAAAATGTATTTAAAGAGTGGGCGTGGTCATCAGTTTTCAAGATATAATTCCGAAAAAATAAGTTTTGAAACCGATATTATTTAGCATATACATATAGCCTTTAAAAGAAAGGTGTGGGGAAGGTACCCCACATCCTTGGAAATACAACAAAATATACTTTACAACCTTGAGCATTTGCTGGAGCATTTCATGCAAATCGGTTCAGTAGTATTGGAGATATAAGATATTTAAAAATGTAGGAGTGGCCGGGTCTTTAGGTCCCAAAGAAGTACCTAGATTCGATTAACTCGTACATTTTCAAACTGATACAATAGTTATTATTGCAACTGTACATTCGCAGTACATTCCCTGAAAATTTCAATCGAAGGTTCAGAAGTTTTGTAGATATACCATATTTTGAAAAGTGGGCCGTCGTAACTCTCAGGGACTCTATTCGCCGTCTTCTCAAGCTGGCCTGCGGCTGGTTGGCAATTTTCCTCTACATGAAATACTCTAAATGTCTTTCGGTTGGTGTGGTATGGGTCCCGACGATAGCATAGTAGGGACATTTCTCAGGACACTCCTTCCATGGAAACAGTTCGCGTAATTTTGAAAGATTTCCACGGGTTGACGAGACAAAGCGTTTGTCGACATTCAGTCCCCTTTGCGATATCTTGCTGTATATTTGTACTGTTTGAGCTTTAGTAGGCATCTTGAAAAACGGAATATTGGGTTATCGAGTGAGTCCACCATTTGAGGGCTAAAAGATTCGTCAAGACTCGTATCCTTCTAAGTATTGGCGCATTTTCCTGATCCTCACACTGTGGCGAAGTAGTTCCTATTAGCGTCGTTGAGGTTACGATAACACGCTCTCCTGCTGCAAACTAATGGGTTAGTAGTGCACGGAGACCAAGGACACAGTCGCTATCATCGGTCTGTAACAGGAAAGTGCGCCCAAAATCCGAGCAAGCGAAAAACGGCGTTTCTTCTAACTTTGACTATAATAACTCAAACACGATATGCAGCTCTTACTTTTTGGACAGTGGCGTGAACGTTTTGACCACAGTCGTTAACACAGACACGAAGCAGCCCTACCAAGATTCCACGTCTAACAATCATCTTAGTTTCTTCAAAGTCTGTGGTTACTAAATTTCCCTTATTGCGGCTACATTGTCCGCATGCGTTTGGATGCCATACTCAGAGACTACATACCTCAGATACTTGATCTTGTTTTGGCACTTGTCTGGGTTGGAATTAGCCACTTCTTGCTTCCGCAAACGCCGTGAATTTTTTACTTACGTCCTCCATGGGAATAGGCTAGTATGTATCTTTGAGGTCAATGATACTTATATACTTTGCTTCTAAAATAGACTGGGTTCAGGGTATTAGGTATGCGTCAGGGTCTGATTTGGCACAGAGGTGTAGGAAGTTCATGATCGTCGAGATAAAAGGTCTTCGAGATGGTTCAATAAATCCATTCGCCAATAACACATTTATCTGGTCATCGATAATTTCCAGCATCACCGAGTTACGAGCACACTACCACAATTTATACGCTGCGTTGTCACGGTGCTTTTGAAACAAATTTAAATGGAAGGTGCTTGCACCTGGGAAGTTTTTGCAGATTCTGAAACTACAATGTTCATAGAAGAGAAAAATAAAAAAAAAAATCGCCGGGGCGCTTTTTAAATAAATCGCGATTCAGTTTGACATTTTTAGGGGTTGCTTAGGTTTTTACGATTTTGCTTGGAAACCGCAAGTCCTATCACAATGGAACTTAAGAAAATGTTGTAGCTATCAAAATGCTCTACAAGATTGATATAGTAATTTTCGTAGGTTTACCATTTTGATATATAGAAGTGAAAATTGGGACAATGCACTGACTGTATTGCCCCCTTATAAAACAATGTAATGAAGGGTGCGCCTTAACTAGCTTTTAACGAAAAACGGTTACACAGGGACGTTTTTGTGAATTCTGAAATAGCAATGTTCATAGATGAGAAAATGCAAAAACAAGAAAAAATCGATGTAGGGATTATTTAAATAAATCGCGGTCAAAATTCACATTTTTAGGTGTTTTTATGGTTTTCACGATTTTGCTTGGAAACCGAAAGTCCTATCGGAATGGGACTAAAGAAAATGTTGTAGCTGTGAACATTCTCTAGAGGATTGACGTTTACGATTTTTTCCCAGGTTGTACCATTTTTGAAATAAAGAAGCTCAGGTTACATTTTTAGGGTTTCGCGATGGGACCTGAGAAAATCTTATAGCTGTGAAAATTCTCTACAAGACTGGCTTATGTACTTTTTCCTAGGTTGTACCATTTGTTTAGATATATAAGTTTAAGTTGGGAAATTGCAGTCATGACATTGTTTTATAAGGAGACGATACGGAATAGAATTGAATTTGAATTGTTCCAATTTCAACTTCTATATCTCAAAAACGGTAAAACCGACGAGAATACCATAACGATTAATATTGTAGAGAATTTTAATAGCTACAAAATTTTTTCTTGGCCGATTTTGATAGGACTTGCGGTTTCCAAGCAAAATAGCAAAAACATAAACAACCTCTAAAATGTCAAAATGAATCGCGATTTATTTAAAAAGCGCTCCGGCGATTTTTTGTTTTTTTTTTTTTTTATTTTTCTCATCTATGAGCATTATAGTTTCAGAATCTGCAAAAACTTCCCAGGACATCGTTTGAGTGAGCACTTATCGGTTCGTGATCCTCGCAGCCACAGGTTGAGGTGATGCGCAGATATTATTGTATATGATTCTTTGAATCTCGGGAGCAATCACCAACGGTTAAAACAAACGGCAGCCCTTCCATTGTGAAGTGAGCTCCAACCTTTGCCGGAAGGTCCAACCCCACGTCTTCTGATGAGTCCGGCATGAGCCGGAAACGAGTGCGTAGAATTTAATGGCTTCGTACCAGGTTACTCTGAGATCTATTTGCCAAGATCATTTTTGAACTGTAAAGTAACTGATTTACGTCGCCTCAAAGCAAGACCAGCGCTTCGCCAAAGAAACCCCCAAGTCGGGCCACTGTGAGAAAACATCATATTAACAAAAACATTTTAAATTTCGCGGGGTGCCTGTCCTGGTGTAAAGTTTGAACCAATTCGATTGATCCCTTAGAGGGTTATCGTACATAGACAGGACATGTCTGAATCAATTCAAAATTGTCTGAAACGGATATTGTCCAAACGTCTGAAATCTGTCAAAAAACATTTTCGATGGGGCACATAACTCCGCTAGTCTGTAGGCTGATGGTATACTAAATCAAGGAAATTACCTCCTTTTATGCTACTCTAAAATTCAACGAAAATTGTTCTCCTCTGGGTTCTGTAAAATGTTTCACAAATCGGAATATATTGTTTTCTTTGGGACCTCTCAAAAATCTGTAAAAATCCTTAGTATATTGGTCTAGTTGTGTCTTTCTAAAAATGTCTAAACAAATCAAGTGTATTGTTCTTTTGGGTTATCCTAACAATTTTAAAGAATTTGAAAATATTGTCGTTACATTACTCTAACCAATGGCTGTAAAAATATTGCATGTGTCGCGTGTTATTCACGCCACATTCATCGTTTGTCCACGCTGTGTGTATATGTGTGAGTGTGCATGTACCGTTCAGGTGTTTATTTTGTTAAATATTATTTAAGGCACCTTTTCTGTCTGACTGATATACACGTTCGTACAAGGACACAGAACTTAAGCTTTGTGTGTTCTTTGTGTTATTATTTATTCTCTTTTTTTTTTGTTTTCGTTTTGGGTTCCGTTTGTCACATATTTTGATGTAATATTGGCAGTGCCAGGCATCAATGCATTTCTTTATCGATTTTCTTCTTGTCGTGGGTGTTGTCCTCTTTGTGTTCATTTAATATTAAAAATAATACAAAACATAATAATTTGTTTACTTTAATAAGAAAACAAAAGAGTCATGGTCTCAAAATTATTTTGTTTTTGTTATTTCGTGTCTTAAGTTCCACAGTTTATGTTGCAGAGTAATGACTGCTAACGAAGCCACCTTAATGCAACTTAATGTTCGAACCGTGTCTCAAATTAGTTTGGAAAAATAAAAAAAAAAAACAACGAATAAAAGGAATAAATTGGGATATTTTACCAACAAGAAAGGAAAATAAGTTAATGTCATTGAAGTTATTACCATGTCGTTCATCTCTGCATTTTTCTTTGTTTCTTTTTTCTCACTATGGCTTACGGTTGTTTACGTCTCGACGTGTGATATTTTCGAAAGGTAAAGCTACCTACGTGCATATGTACATATGTATGAACATATTATGTTACATTAAAGTCTAAAGTATGACGGATAGTGCTTGACATATCACCAAGGAATTTAAGACGATCATTAAAAAATACATATTTTAATGAGATTTTTAAAAGTGTCAATTTAATACACATTATTAACAAGTGAGCAAAGGCTATAGTCGGGACGGGGCCGACCATGTGATACCCTACACCACTACCCCTGTGCATAAGCTTTTCACTGGTAAACATTTCTTTTAGGGAATATAAACCAACTACCACCAAAAATAATATGCCTCTTTGTCTCTGGGACCCCCATAAGCAACCAAAATGTCGTGACCATCCGATCAAAATTACGACCTGTAGCTTGATTGCAAAAAAATGGAAGAATTCAATAGGCTTCTTCCTATGTGGGACCCGCATCAACTCCCAAAAAATTCGTGACGATCCGATAAAAATTGCGACCTGTATCGTGATTACAAACAAATCGGAAAATGGGATGCATTACCGACCATTGCCATATCTTTGCTATTTGACCACCTACGACAACCTAATTTACATCGTTGTAAAGGTGATATTTTCTACTTTCCTTGCCAGGTTTTGCTTTTGATATACCTCTTAAAGAAACAGAGATATTGGCTTTGAAATAAAACGTTGACCTTTCTCCAAATAAGTGTTTGCCCATTCCGACCCCTGAATATTATCCGACCATCATTAAAATCAGTAGGCTTTTTCCTCTGTGGGACCTCCATTAACCCATAAACTTTCGTGACGATCCGATCAAAATTGCGACCTGTGGCGTGATTACAAAAAAATCGGAAATGGGATGCATTATCGACTATTGCCATATCTTTGCTATTTGACCACCTATGACAACCTAATTTACATCGTTGTAAAGGTGATATTTTCTACTTTCCTTGCCAGATTTTGCTTTTGATATACCTCTTAAAGAAACAGAGATATTGGCTTTGAAATAAAACGTTGACCTTTCTCCAAATAAGTGTTTGCCCATTCCGACCCCTGAATATTATCCGACCATCACCAAAATCAACACGCTTCTTCATCTGTGAGACCCCCATTAACACTGAAGTTTTCGTGACGATCCGATCAATATTGCGACCTGTAGCGTGATTTCCAAAAAAATAGAAAAATGGGATGTATTACCGACTATTGCGATATCTCCGTTATTTGGTTACCTACGCCGACCTAGTTTGCATCAGTGTAAAGATGGGATCTTCTACTTTCATAGTCAGGCTTTGCTTTTGGAAAATTTTCAACCAAAGCTGTGATATTTGTCAATATAATTAAAATCGCAAAAATTAAAAATGGGGTTTTATTTGCTACTATTGCGATATCTTCGTTGTTTGATCACCTACGAGCACCTACTTTACATCATTAGAAAGGTGATATTTTCTGCTTTCATTGTCAGGTTTTGCTTTTGGCATACCCCATATAGAAGCTGAGATATTGGCTTTGCAAAAAAACGTTGTCTTTTTATCCACCTAAGTTTTTTGCTCTTTCCGACCCCTAAATATTATCCGACCATCACCAAAATCAATAGGCTTCTTCCCCTCCGGGACCCCCATCAACATCCAAAATTTCGTGACGATCCGATCAATATTGCGGCCTTTAGCGTGATTACAAGGTTTAGATGGACAGACGGACAGACGGACGGACGGACGGACTGACGGACGGACACACATAGCCAGATCGACTCAGCTCGTCGAGACATTCATTTTGGTATATATAAGTATGGGTCTACGACCATTATTTCGATGCGTTACAAACTTTTTGACCAAAACCAACTTATAATACCCTCCCCACATAGTGGTGTAGGGTATAAAAATCGCCTTCAAGGACACGTTAGGTGTAATGTACTTTAAAGCAAATAAATGTTGCGTCTTTAGAGGGATTTCTCCGACAGGTGAATAGGATTTTAAGTGTATATAATTTTTTTGTATAAAGTAAAGGAATTTGTTGCTGTTGATAATACTAACGAGGGAAGAGTGTGGATACATACAATGGAGGGAGTACAATATAGACTCAATATATTTGTGATTTTCACAAAAAGAGCTCCATGGAATTTGTTTTATCATGGCTTAAAACTAACTTTAAATTAAGTGCTTACACCTATGAAGTTTTTGCGGATTCTGAAACTACAATGTTCATAGATGAAACAAGTCAAGGAACCAAAAAAATATCCGCTTTTAGGTTTTTTAGATTTTCAGTATTTTGCTTTAAAACGGCAAGTCTTATCGAAATGGTACAAACGAAAATGTTGTAACTGTGAATTTTCTCTCTGTAACTGTGATATGTTCCTGGGTTATGCCATTTTTGATATATAACAGTTTAAATTTGGACATTGCACTGACTAGATCGCCTGCTTCCAGAAAATGCTAGTCATGACATTGTTTTATAAGCAGGCGATGGAGTCAGTGCAATGTCCCAATTTGAACTTCTATATCTCAGAAATGGTAAAACCTATAAAAAAGCACAAAGCATCTCATCTCAGAATCCGCAAAAACCTTCCAAGTGCAGACATATTTCATTTACAGTTAGTTTAGGCGCACCGTGACTATCCAATATTACATTTTTGGAATTTTTTTATACCCTCTGCATTTATGTTAACGAGGGTATATACACTTTCATACGGGCAAAACGTGCCTCATAGAAATAATGGTTTTAGACCCCAAGTATGTTTGGACGAAATGTGTTTCAGACAATTTGGAGTTGAATTAGCCATGTCCGTTTGTCGGTCTGGCAGGAGCGCACGATAACTCTCGAACGGATTAACCGATTCGGTCCAAAATTTGGCATTTATAATATTTTGTCCAAACTTAGTTTAAGTTGGAAGATGGGTCATATCGGTCCACTCCTTCCGGTACCTCCCCCACAAAAGTTCGAAAATGTTCGGGAAATTTGTGCGCACGATAACTCTTGAAGGGAGCAACCGATTTGGTCCATACTTTGCACATTGTGAAAGTTCTACCAGACTTAGATGAAGTTCCAATATGGACTCAATCGGTCCACTCCTTCGTGTACGTCCCACACAAAATTTCGGAAAAGTTCAGTTTAGGACCTGCTCTCGAATCGCTTTGATTTTTGTTGCAGCAACATGTATTCACTTCCCCTCATACGACGGTATAAGTTTCATCAGGGGCAAGTCCATACTTCCTGAGAAAATAGCCTGAAAGGTACAAAAAAGCCCTATGACACCGTGTATAGTGGTTGGAGTGCAAGATAACTCTCGAAGGCCCAAAATTTGGCCTTCGTAATATTTTGTTCCAAACTTAGTTTAAGTTCGAAGATTAACCATATCTGTCTACTCCTTTAGGTACCTTCCCCACAAAAATTCCAAAAAGGTTCGGAAAATTGTGCGCACGATAACTCTTGAAGGGAGTGACCGATTGTGTCCATACTTTACACATTCTAATATATCTACCATATATAGATCAGGTTCGAATATGGATTATATTTGTCCACCCCTTCGGTTACCTCTCACACAAAATTTGATTTTTGTTGACCAAACTTGAATTCGCTACCTCCATTACGACGTTAAAGTTTTTTCAGGGACAAGGCCATACTTCTTGAGAAAAACCCATATCGAAAGAAAACCCCTCTCCTTAGGGTACCTCCCCCACAAATGTTCAACATTTGTGTCTAAGTGTAGTGTAGTGTCTGTTCGAAGATGTAAATGTACACCGATGCTGTTCACTGTGGTCTTCTTTACAGCGATGTTATCTTTTGAATGGTTGAATGGATTTTATGTGTTCAAAATTATTATTTTCTAAGACGAGATCTACAACTTTTTTTCTCCGAGTAAACCCAAATTCTTAGCGGTTTAAAATATATGTGCCTGACAGAATGATCCCTTTTGACATCAAGGCCTCAGGTTTTGTGGGCCCATAACTGCGAAAGTTGAAGTGATAGGGAAAAACGCCGGGACACGTATCTTCATAGTTTTGGTTTTCTATCACGCTGCAGTGTCAGAATATGGTTAATAAGCCATGAGTCAAAAATAACACACAGTGTAATGGACTATGTCGGTCCACTCCGTCAAATATCTCCCCCGCAACACATTTGAACTTTATTCCTAATCCACAGTTTAAAGGTCCACAAAATTCTGAAAATACCCTAAATATATTCAATCTGTCCGTAGATGAATATTTAAATTCACATAGGCTAAGATTATATCTCTGTCGGTAAAACCGACTGATACTTTTTTTTTTGTTTCATCAGCATTGGAACCTATTCCATCGATACAATAAAAATGGTGTTTGTGTGTTGATATACCCAGCAAAAATCCTCATTACAAACCTCCTTTCCCACCCATTATTTTAACAAGGGCATGTCGCGCGAAATATCTGGTTATTTTGTAACCACTGAGATAGGTAGATGGTAACCACTGAAATAAGTAGATACTGAGTAGATTCTGACTACTTATTTCAGTGGTTACAAAATAACCAGACATTTCTCGCGACATGCCCTTGTTAAAATAATGGGTGGTAAAGGAGGTTTGTAATGAGGATTTTTGCTGGGTGTGCACCTGTATATTTTTTATCTAAATAGTATGCTTAAAGCTATATAAGGTTTATTATTTGCAATATTCTTGATGTTGTTGAAGACTCGAAATCACGACCAAAGTTGTTAAAACTCTCTTCGTAATGTTGTCTTATATTTCCTGTATATCAGACAAATACAACTTCTAAACATTTGGCGTTGTACGAAGCTCAAAACGTCGTCCAGACTCTGAAATAAAAAGGAAGTTCCTAATCATCGAACTGAACTCTGACATCATTATAAAAACGTATTCGGTTTGAATATTTTGTTAACATCTGTCCAATAAATCATGTAGGGAGTATACCAAATCATGGACCAATACTGGCAATTTATCGTGGGGAGGTTAACTATACAATAAGAACTCCTGGCACCGAATTACAACAAATTCGTTTGAATAATGTGTTGGTAGCCGTAAAATACTTCAATTCAGGATCATTCGGTACATAGGAATCACGCGAAAACTTGGACCTAATGTTCACGTACATAATTCAACAACAACTACCTTTACCATACGGAAACAGCCATCCAATATGCAACATACACTACATCATTACTACCCATCCGCTTCAAAGATAACATGTAATGCAAAGGATAAGTGCATTCCGGTGTAACTTTACAACGACAGCCGTCAGTGCTTACGACTAATAATTCTCATTTACTTCATATTTTAGGTCACTGAAGTATTTCAGAAATGGTTCAGAATGGTGAACTTACTACTGCAGGAGGTTAGCTACACGGGTTGGAACAAAAGACTGTTCTAAATCCGCCCACTTACACTTCGGTGATAAAGCGTTGGGAATACTTTTTGAGGGTTACCCATTAAGTTGTGGTGGCTAATACATTCGCAGGGCTTTCGAGTCAGCTGTTCCACAGGGCCTTCCCAATAGTTAAGCTGATACTGACCAGAATTTCAGCAATTATGTAGAATTTTCTATATTTTATCGATTTCGATGCCCTAGATGGAGTTTGCCCGATATATGCAAAAAACTGTAGTTTTAGTCCGGTTTAGATGAGGCCATAAAATCCGAACTGGATCTGACAGGACAAAACCCTACTAGGCTTTTTGTAGTCTCAATATGTACTTTCCCAAAAACCATACTAGAAGTTGTTTGCATTTTCAGTGTTGCATAGTGTTAATGTAAATTCATTTTATTCTTAGAGATCTCTAAAGCATGTCCATTTGAAGATCCCTACAAGTATCTGCATAATTTCTTCCCAAAATCCCTTCCACATGTTTTTTGCTGTTTTTGTTGTGTTTAAAATGAATAACAGTAGTTGCAAGTTTTTCAAGAAAAAGTACGTGACAAATTACTTGTCACTGAAAATTCTGCGACACTAATTTGATAAATAAAATGGGGTGGCGAACTTAAAATTATGTGTGTTCAACAAGGCGCAATTAAATTCAGTGCAGAACTTTTTTAAACGAAATTTAGTCTACTAGAAAATGTCAACACAACTTTGCTGTGTTTCAATGTCAAAAAAATTGAATGTTTAAAAAGCCTTAAATGCAAGCAATTAATTAAGTTGCTTATAACTCCGTGCGGAGTTTTTTTTTCTTTATTTTTTTCTCCCATCGGACGCCTCCCCAGGTGGTGGATAGGGGAACGCTCATCAGATATGGCGGGTACCGCAAAAATAAAATATGCGGGGCGAACCAAAAAAAAAAAGGCAGCGTCTGATCGAGATTCGGCGGCAGCAAGCAGCGTCTGTTCTCCAGTGCAGCGGCTGAAATATAGAAAGAAACTATAAACCCATCAGAAGGCAAGGGAAAACAACTGATGTATAATCCCTTGAAAACCGTACAAAACACGAACAATACAACGCAAAACAAACGGCCCTCAGTCTCCGGCAATCAGAGGGTGCTAAGAATCCCCGGAGGTAAAACTAAACAAAAACTTGTAATTGGAACTTGGAATGTGAGAAGTCTTTACGAAAGTGGAAAACTTCATAACACAAAAAGCGAGATGAACCGGCTCCAAATTGATATCTTAGGTGTCAGCGAAACATGGTGGACGGAATGCGGTGATTTCAGATCAGAAACTATGACGGTCTATCATTCAGGAAACCAGGAAATTGAATTTCTACAAAGTATACACGATGATTTTAACCTCCACAAGAAACTAAAGGAAGCCGCCGGAGTATATAGAAAGAAAATAACCAATCCAGTTCTAATTAACAAAAACAATGAAGCTGTCTTTGACTTGGAGGGAAGGAAGCAGATATGGGAGGAATATATTACCAATCTTTTTACTGATAGCGAACGATCGCCTTATGAGGATGTTTCGGAAATTCCAAAAAGAGGGACGCCTTTAACGCAGAGCGAAGTAGAACGCGCAATAAAATCATTGAAAGACAAAAAGGCTACAGGGCCGGACGAAATCCCATCAGAATTACTGAAACTTATTGACAACCTTTTTAACTACATATACAACACTGGAAACTATCCAGAAGACTAAAATCAACCTTCATCGCAATACCCAAGAAAAATAATGCAAAACAATGCTGTGACTTCAGACTCATTAGCTTAATGAGTCATGCCTTGAAGATATTTTTAAAGATTATTCATAGTAGAATATACAAAATATGTGAAGCACACATGGGAAATACCCAATTTGGGTTTAAAGAAGGAATGGGTACAAGAGAGGCATTATACTGCATCCAAATTATAACACAAAAATGTAGGGATGCCCAGAAAGATGTATTCATGTGTTTTATTGACTACGAAAAAGCATTCGATACCGTCAAACACGATAAATGGATATATTACATGACATAGGAATGCAAGACAATGAACTTATGTGCATAAAAAGTCTCTATTGGAATCAGTCGGCAAGAATTGAAGTAACTGGAAAACCAACAAAAGAAATTGGCATCTCAAGGGGTGTTAGACAGGGCTGTCTTCTATCTCCCTTATTATTCAATGTATATTCAGAGAAAATATTCCAAGAAACGCTAGAAGGAGAAAACGTCGGAATAAAAATTCATAGGAAAATAGTCAATAACATAAGGTATGCGGGCGATGCCACGTTACTGCCTGGAAGCATATCCGGTCTCCAGAAACTTGTAGAGAAACTTGCACGTGTAAGTGAGAAAAATGGCCTTAAAATCAACATGAAGAAGACGAAATATATGGTCATAAGCAGAAAAAATCCCCATGCAGATGTGACCTTAAAAGTAAAAGGTACAGAAATAGAAAGAGTGCGATCTTTTAAATGTCTAGGGGATACTAATAAAAGACCAATGGGATCCCTCGAAAGAGATTAAAAGTCGTATAGAGATGGCGCGAGATGCCTTTTGTAAATACAACAAACTTATGAAAAGCCATGACATAAACGTAACAACGAAAGTACGTTTTATAAAATGCTATGTTTGGTCGGTGCTGCTTTATGGAATAGAAGTTTTGACGCTCATATCCTCTGATGAAAGAAAATTGGAAGCCTTCGAAGTGTGGATTTACCGGCGAGTACTGAAAATACAATGGACTGCGAAACTTTCTAATGACGAAGTACTAAGAAGGATGAATGTAAGCCGGCAGTTAATAACAACAATAAAAAGGCGCAAAATAGCGTATCTTGGACACGTATTAAGGAACAACAAATACAACATTTTACAACCAATTTTAAAAGGAAAAATTGATGGAAAAAACATCATGGACTGGACAGGTTATACCGATGAAACTGATCTGCTGAATGCTGCAAGACACAGAGAGCTGACAACCACTATACAATAACATAAATATAATTTTCAATCTATACCATTTTATTATATATTATGAAACAGTGCTTTGCTAATCAATCTTCTCTGCTGGATATTTTCGCTTTATGTGTTCTGCTAGGGTTTATCCATAGGTAGAGTCATACTCGTATATGGCAGCGAGGCGGCACTCAATTAATTTTAAAGTAATAATTTTCTTCTTAATTACATTTATAAATTTTTTATAAATCACCTCATTTTCAATTTTATATTTGGCACTTTTCAACACTACAAACATTCAGCAAAGTGAGAAAAAATAAAAGAAACAATGGCAGCTGTCATTTTCAATCCATTTTATTCTGAGATTTAATTGCCAGTATTAAGCAAAAACAAAAAAACTTTTTAGTACATCAAGGACAATAATGGGTGGCGGATAAACTGTCGCTTGCAGTCGAGATTAATTCAAATATGTTATGTACATATAATATACATGTATGCGTGCATACATACATATGTGCACTAGGGTTATGACTTTTTGACATTTTTTCTAAAAACGATTTCCTGTAGTTAGAATGAATGTACTTTTGCCTATAAATGTCTAAAATAACATTCATTCCATTTTATTATAAAAAAGACTCAGCACAAACCGCTATAAATCTTTTTTTTTTTTGAAAAAAAAAAATACTATGAAATGAAAAAAATTCTCAAAAAAAAAAAAATTATTTCATGTTGCACGAATGAATGACGTTTTGCCTGTTAATGACTAATTACAACTTTTATTCCGTTTAAATATTCCAAAAGGTCCCGCTCAAACTACTTTTAATTTTTATGATATATGGAATAAGTACATATAGTATAAAATGATATATATGTTATAATACGATGATAAAATTAGTGAAAAACAAACGGTCATGTCATATTGGTTATGCTGTTTGGCCATTTACCTTGTTTTCAGTTAAATATCTGCTTACAGCGACTTCAAAAATTTGTCAAAAGTTCTGAAAAATAAAAAGCTTAAAAGCTTTTTGTGCGGAAGCTTTTTTATCGAATCACTTTATAATTAAGATTTTATGTAATCCTAGGTAAAAACTTATCAAAATATCATACAGAGATACGAGGTTGTAAAAAAGTCATAACCCTAATATGCACATTTATTATTATTCTGTAAAAATCCATTAAATGATGCGGTTTGATGACAACAAGCAAAACTTTTCAATAAAATAAACATTACATAGGTAGACGCAATCAGGGTGGACTATACTCTGTGGATAATACTGAGAGGTTATACTTATGCAAATATAAAGAAGTTAAATTTTTAAGAATTTTAAATTTTGGGTACCACCGGAGAATAATACATACGTCGAAAATATCGTACACCTAGCCAGGGTGATAAGTTGGTTTCAGGAAGAGATACTTATACAGGATAATCCAGAAAGTACACCAGTCCAAGGACGCTGATCAGGATAATTTCAGTGATTCTCTCCTACGACAGAAAGCAAAATCAATATACTCGGTTCAGAATCGTTTTTTTCCTGGTCAAACGGACAGAGATAATTTCTTAAATTTCTTTTTTCGACAGATAACATAGTAAGCTTTCCAATGCGTTACAAATATTTGAATTCGAAATAAAATATTCAAAATGTCCAAAAACTATTATTTTTAATATTTCTTATTTACGAATATTTCCCAGCATTAATCGCAGAGTTGACTGGGTTATAAAATCGTCATCTATTGGATGGAGCCTACGCATAAAAACGGTAAACAAAATTTCCATTGAATATCGGAAACCACGATTATAACAATCAACAGCCATATGACGGTTTGACAGTTGAATGAACGATTGCATCTATACAATTTGCCTTAATTAAATACAAAATATATTTACAGACAAGTTGAAAATACGTATCTTGGTAAGCAGCATGATATTTTAACTTAAATCAAATTGGCTGTCAGTTGAATTTATCCAATGGAACACTAGTGTAAATTAATTTATGTATATTATTATTACCAATTGGTTTCGCAGAATATTAATATTATTTAAAAGGGAATTTTTACTTTAATTATAAATATGGTAATTATTAATAAGTAAAAACAACGATTTCACATGAACATCGCTTAAAGGACATATCAAATAAGTTACCGAATTAAAATATGTGAATGGGAAGAAGCATGGTCAGCATATTCCCACAGTCAATATTATTCTCACAGGTAACATCACGCAGCGGCCACAGCAACAGCACCAAACAAAGCGCCACCTTTAAGTTTAGTCTGCCAACTGCATCTCGTGAAACAATAAACCAAACCTTACCTACCCCAATAATAAAAAATACGGAATTTACTACAGTCAAACAACAACGTCTTTGAAAAATAAATAAATTGTAATAAACTAACATTTAAAAATATTAATTTATATATTTACATGTGGGTCTGACTCTTTATTTAGTTCAACGATATGGGTCTTTCTTTTTATCCCGAACGGCGTATCTAACAAAACAACTTGTGCAGAATTTGTACATGACTGAAAATCCTTGGGATATGTAAGTCAAAATTATACCGAGAGTTTTTGACCACGGTTTAACGGGATTTTGTCTAGCCTGGTAATCCGACCCAACCGTGACCGTCCAAGGCGGGGTGCTAAATATTGCAACACGGTAACTTTATAACAAAGACAACTACTATTAAAATTTCAACATGATCCGAGAGGTGGCACCTAATCAAAAATGTTGAACTTTTATTAGGAAGGCTCACAACGGTGTTGTCAGATATCGTCATTCTTCGAAGCTGCTGTACGTTTGGAAGAAACTTTAAAATGTGCAAACTTTCAGCAAAATCGTATCCTCACTTCGTAATTTATCGTGCTCATCAGTCATTTTAGATGGTGCCGACAGGGTGTTTAGAGCATATGAACCACTATGTCAAGTAGCAAAGACATGCCCGCGAAAAACGTGTGCCGTCGTAATGGGGAACGGGAGGGCAGCCCACTTCAAAAAAAGTAAAAAAGCTTCACCCTATGTGAATTGAAACCTTCATCTTTTGACAATATAAAAGACATAAGTAGAGGTCACTTTTGGAATAGCAGACCCTTAGTTGAGGTCTCCCATATAGTAGCCGACCTCACTATAGAGTAGCAGACCTCAGTTGATCTCTCCTATAAAATAGCAAACCTCTGTTGAGATCTTCTATAGAATAGCAGACCTCAGTTCAGGTCTCCTATAAAATAGCAAACCTCTGTTGAGATCTTCTATAGAATAGCAGACCTCAGTTGAGTTCTTCTATAGAATAGCAGACCTCAGTTGAGGTATTCTATAGAATAGCAGACCTCATTTGAGGTCTTCTATAGAATAGCAGACCTCATTTGAGGTCTTCTATAGAATAGCAGACCCCAGTTGAGTTCTTCTGTAGAATAGCAGACCTCAGTTGAGGTCTTTTATAGAATAGCAGACCTCAGTTAAGGTCTCCTATAGAATAGCAGGCCCTTAGTTGATGTCTCCCATAGAATAGTATTCCTCACTATAGAATAGCAGACCCAAGTTAAGGTCTTCTATAGAATGGCAGACCCCAGTATAGGTATTCTATACAATATCAGACATCAGTTAAAGTCTCCTATAGACTAGTAAACCTCAGTGGAGATCTCCTATAGAATAGCAGACCTCAGTTGAGGTCTCCTATAGAATAGCAGACCTCAGTTGAGGTCTCCTATAGAATAGCAAAACTTAATTGAGGACTCCATAGATTAGCAGACCTCACTATAGAATAGCAGACTTCAGTTGAGGTCTCCCATAAAATTGCAAACCTCAGTTGAGGTCTTCTACAGAATTGTAAACCTCACTTGAGGTCTTCTACAGAATAGCGGACCTCAGTTGAGGTATCCTATAGAATAGCAAACCTCAGTCGAGATCCACTATAGAATAGGAAACCCTTAGTTGAGGTCTTCCATAGAATAACAGACCTCACTATAGAGACCTCAGTTGGGGTCTTCTATAAAAAAGCTGACCTCAGTTGAGGTCTTCTTTAGAATAGCAGACCTCAGTTGAGGTCTTCTATAGGATAGTATACTTCAGTTGAGGTCTTCTATAGTACAGCAGACCTCAGTTGAGGTCTTCTATAGAATAGCCGACCTCAGTGGATGTCTTCTAAATCATAGCAGACCGCAGTTCAGGTCTTCTATAGAATAGCACACCCCAGTTAAGGTCTTCTATAGAATAGCAAACCTCAGTTCAAGTCTTCTATAGAATAGCAGACCTCAGTTCAGCTCTACTATAGAATAGCAGACCTCAGTTAAGGTCTTCTACAAAACTCAATTCTACAAAACTCAGTTGATGTCTCCTATAGAATAGCAGACCTCTGTTGAGGTCTCATATAGAATAGGAAACAGTTAGTTGAGGTCTTCCATAGAATAGCAGACCTCACTATAGAGTAGTAGACTTCAGTTGGGGTCTTCTATGGAATAGCAGACCTCAGTTGAGGTCTCCTTTAAAACAGCAGACCTCAGTTAAAGTCTCCTATAGAATAGGAAACCCTTACTTGAGGTCTTCCATAGAATAACAGACCTCACTATAGAGTAGCGGACTTCAGTTGGGGTCTTCTATAGAATAGCAGACCTAAGTTGAGGTCTTTTATAAAACAGTTGACCTCAGTTGAGGTCTTCTATAGAATAGCAGACCTCAGTTGAAGTCTTCTATAGAATAGCAGACCTCAGTTGAGGTTTTCTATAGAATAGCAGACCCCAGTTGAGGTCTTTTATAGAATAGCAGACCTCAGTTGAGGTCTTCTATAGAATAGCAGACCTCAGTAAAGGGTCTTCTATAGAATAGTAGACTTCAGTTGAGGTCTTCTATAGAATAGTAGACCTCAGTAGACCTGAGTTGAGAATAGTAGACCTCAGTTGAGGTCTTCTATAGAATAGTAGACCTCAGTTGAGGTCTTCTATTGAATAGTAGACCTCAGTTGAGGTCTTCTATTGAATAGTAGACCTCAGTTGAGGTCTTCTATAGAATAATAGACCTCAGTTGAGGTCTTCTATTGAATAGTAGCTTCAGTTTAGGTCTTCTTTAGAATAGCAGACCTCAGTTGAGGTATTCTATAGAATAGCAGACCTCTGTTGAGGACTTCTATAGAATAGCAGACCTCAGTTGAGGTCTTCTATAGGATGGTGGACTTCAGTTTAGGTCTTCTGTAGTATAGCAGACCTCAGTTGAGGTCTTCTATAGAATAGTAGACCTCAGTTGAGGTCTTCTTTAGAATAGCAGACCTCAGTTGATGTCTTTTATAAAATACCAGACATCAGTTGAGGTCTTCTATAGAATAGCAGACCTCAGTTGGAGTCTTCTATAGAATATTAGACTTCATTTGAGGTCTTCTTTAGAAGGGGAGACCTCAGTTGAGCTCTACTATAGAATAGGTGACCTCAGTTGAGGTATTCTATAGAATAGGGGACCTCAGTTGAGGTCTTCTATAGAATAGCAGACCTCAGTTGAGGTCTTCTATAGAATAGCAGACCTCAGTTGAGGTCTTCTATAGAATAGCAGACCTCAGTTGAGGTCTTCTATAGAATAGCAGACCTCAGTTGAGGTCTTCTATAGAATAGCAGACCTCAGTAAAGGGTCTTCTATAGAATAGTAGACTTCAGTTGAGGTCTTCTATAGAATAGTAGACCTCAGTAGACCTGATTTGAGAATAGTAGACCTCAGTTGAGGTCTTCTATAGAATAGTAGACCTCAGTTGAGGTCTTCTATTGAATAGTAGCTTCAGTTTAGGTCTTCTTTAGAATAGCAGACCTCAGTTGAGGTCTTCTATAGAATAGCAGACCTCTGTTGAGGACTTCTATAGAATAGCAGACCTCAGTTGAGGTCTTCTATAGGATGGTGGACTTCAGTTGAGGTCTTCTGTAGTATAGCAGACCTCAGTTGAGGTCTTCTATAGAATAGTAGACCTAAGTTGAGGTCTTCTTTAGAATAGCAGACCTCAGTTGATGTCTTCTATAAAATACCAGACATCAGTTGAGGTCTTCTATAGAATAGCAGACCTCAGTTGGAGTCTTCTATAGAATATTAGACTTCATTTGAGGTCTTCTTTAGAAGGGGAGACCTCAGTTGAGCTCTTCTATAGAATAGGTGACCTCAGTTGAGGTATTCTATAGAATAGGGGACCTCAGTTCAGGTCTTCTATAGAATAGTAGACCTCAGTTGAGGTCTTCTATAGAATAGCTGTAGACCTCAGTTGAGGTCTTCTATAAAATAGCAGACATCAGTTGAGGTCTTCTATAAAATAGCAGACATCTGTTGAGGTCCACTATAGAATAGGAAACCCGTACTTGAGGTCTTCCATAGAATAACAGACCTCACTATAGAGACCTCAGTTGGGGGTCTTCTATAGAATAGCTGACCTCAGTTGAGGTCTTCTATAGGATAGTAGACTTCAGTTGAGGTCTTCTATAGAATAGTAGACCTCAGTTGAGGTCTTCTATGGAATAGTAGACCTCAGTTGAGGTCTTCTATAGAATAGTAGACCTCAGTTGAGGTCTTCTATAGAATAGTAGACCTCAGTTGAGGTGTTCTATAGAATGGCATACTTCAGTTGAGGTCTTCTATAAAATAGCAGACATCAGTTGAGGTCTTCTATAAAATAGCAGACATCAGTTTATGTTTTCTATAGTATATCTGACCACAGTTGAGGTCTCCTATAGGATGGCAGACTTCAGTTGAGGTATAGCAGACTTCAGTTAAGGTATCCTATAGAATAGTAGACCTCAGCTGAGGTGGGATGTTATGTATTTATGTGTCTGGTATTATCCTTCTTTTCATCTCTCCGATCCTATTGGAGATTGGAGTTTCTCTTTATGGGTTTCCTCGGGTTATGATGTAAAATAATGTTCTGGTTAAAACATTGATGCTGTTTACTTGGAAAACCTAGAAGCTCGATTTCAATGTTATGTTCAGCCTGGAATTTTGTTTTTATATCCAAAACCTCAAGTTTATTCCATAAAAGTGCAAAGTTGACTAAGCTATTCACATATAAATTCTATATTTTTCAGCAGAAAAATGTGAAATTGATCACATGAACAAAAATGTTCATTGACTTCGGTTGCAATTGAGATAATTAACCCTGAATCCCCAAATACTTGTCTTAACCAGTGTAACGGACAAATAAAGATTACATTACCCCATAAACTGGCAGTTAAATAATAATAAATATTCTTCATTGCCTAAATATTGTTTAATTAAACTGTCAAAGAAATCTTTTCCTTTGTGTTAAAGTCATTTTGTTTGAAATCGATGAAATTACTGAACTCTTGAGTTATTGCCTCTAATTCGAGCGATTCCTTAATGTCGATTACCTTTGCCTTGGGAAATGATGTCATTGACTTAGTTTTATGCTGTTTACTTTTGGGGGTCTCAAGTGTTGATGAAGTCTGCAAATGTCAGTTGAAAACAAAAACACTGCTCATCTTGACTGTATTTCAATAGACAGTTCTTCTAAGATGCAAGCTGTAACCTAATAAGTAGTCTGCCAAATGTGAATTATGAAATTATACAAACAGAGATGTGTGCCTTTTTGCTTCATCTTCTTAGACAGAATTATTATTGGAATTAATTCATTTTTTTAAGAAAGTGGATATTTGTTAAAAGAAATTTAATTAAAATGGCAAGTTCATGAAGGCATGAGGCATATTGTAATAAAGTTATTTTTGCCATGCTATCTTTTATGAGGGATTGACTTAAGAGTTTTGTAAATGGCAAACAGACATATTAGATTAATTGATTTAAATAGTCACAGCTTATATTTCAAATTAATGTTTAAATTTCAATAAAATCACTTTAGGTTATAGATTTAAGAGAATGATTGGAACATACCACGTAATTAATTAAATTGATTAACAGTAATAATTCCATGAAAAATAGTAATTATTATTAATTAATACATCAGTCTCATCTCGCCACATCCAAAATCTATCAATATTTCCACGAAATTAGTTACAAAACAATTTATATATTTTTTGTATAAGTTGGGGAAGTGGTCATAAATCACTTGATGTTGTTTTGGATACTGTTGCTATGGATGTAGCAGCAGAGGACGAGAGAGAGAGAGTAAACAGTTTAATAATAATAAAAATCAACTACAATTTATCGGACAATAACTCTGCCCCCAAGAACAAGTATCATTTATTGATGACCGCTCTATGACAACGCTCTGCTCTTCACAATGGATAACAGCCTGTTTTTATGTTCGAATAAGACCTTTGTTAGGTCTGAAAATAGCCTCAAGTATTTGTAGGGATTTTCTCTCAATGTTTGTTTCTTTTTTTGTGGCCATTCTGTTATTGAACATTGAGGAAATACTTTTTTTTTTGCTTTTGTATTTGTAAATATTTTTGTTTAATACCAAAACCATAAATTCTCTGGGGCACACACCGAAAAAGAAAAAAAAATCTTTACACAACCACAAACACAAGGTTATGCATTTTACAGGGGTTTCCCCCACCCCATCCTTCTTTGTAGTTTTATTTGTATTTTGCCAACTTGTAAAGACCATTTGGGTACAAAGTGGTCAAAGAGAGGAGACAGAGATAGAGGGTCACTAGACCTCCCCTATTGTCAGCAACGTAAGTTATGGAATCCATAAAATTTCTGTTTTTTTTTTGTTTTGTTTCTTCGTAAGCATAGAAAATGTTTCTTTAGGGAGAAACTTAAACAAGTTTTGTTTGATCTAAGAATTTTTCAAGAGGATTTAAGCATTGATAACTTTTCAAACAAAATATTGATACATTAGTTAAATATCAGATTAGAAAGCTTTAAGGATTGAAGTTTGAGATTTTAATTTAGTTGTAATATTTGAAATTTGATAGAGAAAAATTGACAATGAGGAGGGAAGATCGTAGAAAACTGCTTCAGGCTGGTTCAATCAACACCTGTGTCCCGGCCAGAGACTGCCACATCAGTCTACACACGATATCCCGGAGTACCTGTTTCGGTTTATGTTGCTCCCAAAACCACAATTTTTTGTCGTCACTGATTGCTAATTTCTATATGGATTCGATAGTAACCATGTTGGAATTAAGGAAATCGGTCAAAATATTGCCATATAGGTGTGGGCGTGGCGCGCTCCTAAAGACTATTGTTTTTTTACAATTTTGGAAATTATATCATTTTTGCTAATTTCTGCAGAAAGAATAGCTATTTTTTGGAAATTATAACAGATATTGTATCATTTTTTTGTTAGGTAGGTAGGATCGTTGTCTTTAAGAAACTTTCAATAAATTACCGCAGCGTTTAGGTACTAAATTTTAGTGAAATTCCTACTTTAGTGGAACAAAGGTTTGCTATACAGAAAGATGACCGAGAGTGTCCTATTTTAGCACATATATACTTTTGTACCCGTCCCGCTCCATTCCCTCCGTTTAACACTTTTTTAATTTATTGAAATTACATGCGTAAAATATGTGTTTTTATACCCTCAGCAGTTATGTTATCGAGGGCATGTACACTTTCATAAGGGCAAAATGTGCCTCATCAAAATAATGGTTTTAGACCCCAGTTGGAGTCGATTTAGCAATGTTCGTCCGTCTGTATATCTCTCTGGCTGTAGTGCACGATAACTTTCGAACGGATGAGCCATATCGGCCCATGCTTTAGGTACCTCCCCAACAAAAGTTTAACGATGTTCCATAAATTTGTTCGCACAACTCTTGGATCTAGTAACCGATACTTTGTACACCGCGAATTTTCTACCAGACATAGACGAGGTTCCAGTATGGACTTTATCGGCTCACTCCTTCTGGGACCTCCAACACAAAATTTCGTATGAGTTCAAATCGCTTTGATTTTTGGTTGTGGCAACTTGTGTTGTACACCATTACGGCGATAAAATCCATACTTCCAGAGAAAAAAGCTCGAAAAAAAGCTTGAAAAGACCCCTGTGGCACCATGTGTAGTGGCTGGAGCGCACTATAACTGTCGAACTGATCGACCGACTTGATCCAAAATTTTACCTTCGTATTATTTTATCCAAACTGAAAATGAGCCATATCGACCCATTCCTTCAGGTACCTCCCACACAAAAGTTCAAAAATGTTCGGAAAAATTGTGCGCATGATAACTCTTAAACGGAATGACCAATTAGGTCCATACTTTGCACATCGTGAAATTTCTACCAGACATAGATGACGTGTCAATATGGACTCTATCGGTCTACTCAGTCGGGTACCTCCCACACAAAATTTCGGATGAGTTCAGCATAAGACCTGCTCACTGCCACCACTACAACGGTACAAGTTTTTTCAGGGTCAAGTCCATACTTCCTGAGACAATAGTCCGAAAGTTGGAGCGCACTATAACTCTTGGTCAAAAATCTAGCCTTCGTATTATTTTGTCCAAACTTAGTTTTAGTTCGAAGGTAGGCAATATCGGTACACAACTTCCGTTACCTCCCTCCAAAAATTTCAAAAATGTCACTTAAACACGCTATACCTTTAGAAGGAAGCACCGATCCAAACTTTGGATCTCCTAATATTTTGTCCATACTCGAAATTGGCCCATATCCTCTTTCGGGTACCTGCCGCAAGTGGTTGAAGTGTTCGAAGATCCTTTGGAAATTTATAGCGATGCTAATCGTTGTGGTCCTGTTTACAGCGATATTGTGTTTTTTTGTGGGCAAGTCCATGCTTCCTAACGTAGTTATCCAAACGTAGTTGTTCATGTTATACGGTGTCCAACTAAAATGACTAGTGGGTGCAATATCTATCGAAAAGAAATGATTCCCAAAATAAGATCCACTTCCAAAATGATCTCTGTCAATCAATTCCTTCATATACGAGGGCAGTTCGGAAACTTCTTAGCCTAGCACAAAAAGCGCGGTATAAACAGAAAAAGTTAATTGTTTTGGAAACTTCCATCTCTGTTATGAACACATGTTAAATTTTGTTTCGATCTGGCAACTCCTTCATATAGAAACAGGTGTTCAAAAAAGACGCATCCGCAATTTTTTACAATGGAAAAATTAGAAATGCGTGCTGTCATTAAATATTTACATAAAAAAGGTTTATCGGGACAAGAAATTCATAATGATATGGTGAATGTGTTAGGTGAAAGTGCTCCTTCATATGCAACAGTAAAAAAATGGGTTGCTGAATTTAAACGTGGTCGTACAAGCATTGAAGATGAACCACGTAGTGGACGTCCAAAAACAGCAACAACAACAGAAATTGTAGGCAAAGTGCATGATATGGTATTAAATGATCGACGAATAAAAGTGCGTGAAATTGCTAATATCATGGGCATCTCAAATGATCGAGTTCATTTAATTTTGCATGAAGAACTACAGATGAAAAAGCTTTCTGCAATATGGGTGCCGCATTTCTCAAGCTTGTTTGGATCGTTTTAAGCGAAATAAAATGGATTTTAAGCGTCGTTTCATAACTGTTGATGAGACATGGATCCACCACTATACTCCAGAGACAAAAGAACAATCCAAACAATGGACTGAAGCTGGCGGAAGTGCCCCAAAGAAGGCAAAAACAATTCAATCGGCTGGTAAGGTTATAGCAACGGTTTTTTGGGACTTCAAAGGTATTTTATTGATTGACTATCTGCAAAAGGGTAAAACAATAAATTCAGAGTACTATTGCAACCTTTTGGATCAATTAAATGTACAAATTCGAGAAAAACGTCCTGGCTTACAACACAAAAAAATAATTTTTCATCAAGACAACGCACCAGCGCACAAGAGTGTTTTAACAATGGCTAAAATCAACGAATTAAAGTACGAGTTGCTTGACCACCCACCTCATTCTCCTGATTTAGCTCCCAGTGACTTTTACTTGTTCCCAAATCTAAAAAATTCCTTGCTGGCAAGCGTTTTACCTCAAATGAAGATGCAATTACAGTTGTAAACCACTATTTTGAAGAACTTGAGGAAAACTATTTTAATCAAGGGATAGAATTGCTAGAAAAGCGTTGGACTAAGTGTATTGAAGTTTCAGGAGATTATATTGAAAAATAAAAAAATATTTTTGAAAAACTAACTATTCTCTTTCATTGATAGGCTAAGAAGTTTCCGAACCGCCCTCGTATGTACCTCCTCCGCAACAATTTTTAGTATTAATCCTTATCCACATTTTATCAGCAAGATGTACGAGCCGACATCAGACATTACGAAGCCGACTGATACTTTTTTACTTGTTAATATATCAGAAGGTATAAAAAACACAAAAACACTCATATTTTGAGGAAAAATAGGTAAAGAACTCAGAAGTGTAAAAAACGATTCTGAACCACTGTACGCCAGTACGGAGGAAAACCCATGACCAATATGGATGTGGTCGTTCACTAAAACTTCGGTGAGATGCAATTAATACCGGGAGTGGGTGCATTTGCGGGACTATTTTGCTGCATGCTGTGTGAATAGAGTCCCAGCTGGAATTGAAACTCCCCCGCAGCCCATCCAATAGTAGTCGTTCATCTATACTACAATGCTTATCATGAGTTCGGGTAATCGGTGCACGGCGCTGCCTGAGCAGATCAATGAGGACGCTCCTACAAAATAAGTGGAGGGTATCACAGTTTTTCAGATATAACGAGGTGATCGGGACACTCGTCTGACAAATAGTGGCAATCGGCCGTTTCTCTTGTCTCCATAGCAAACCGCCAAATTACATCACCTCTGAACGCTGCAATTATATCAAATGTGGTCAAGCTAATTGGACTACTTTCAGAAAATTCACTAACCACGGCTTCAGAGATCTGTCATCTTTCGGTTTGTGGTGAATACCTGAAGTGAAAGTGAAGTGATATGAGCGTAATGAGCTTCGTTGAGCAAGAGTCCGGGGCAGACAATCCCATGTGCGAAACAGTTATTCGGGGTCAAATGTCAAAATTTAGGAATTTTTTAGGTTTTCGGATTATTTCCAAAAATAGTTCTAAATTAGGGATAGGTAAGTCGACTATCGATCAATCGATTAATCGACTTTTTGCAGTCAAAGTCTAGAAATCGTAGTCGTCTTTTGTCGGGAGGGAAAATCATGAGTGGATGAAATAATACGATGTGCAAAGTCTGTGCCAATTAGAAACTCCCTTCGAGAATTATCTTGAGGATTTGCCATTTTGTTTGGTGCGGCCAGGACCGATATGGCCCATCTTCGAACTTAAACTATGCTTGAATAAAGTATTACGATACCCAAAATTTAGTTCGAATCGGTTGATCCGTTCGAGAGTTATGGTGCGCACCAGCCAGACGGACGAACATGGCTAAATCGACTCCAAGTTGATCCGTTCGAGAGTTATCGTGCGCACCAGCCAGACGGACGGACATGTCTGCAACAAATTTCGTCCAAACATACTTGGGGTTTAAACCATTATTTCGATGAGGCATATTTTTTGGTATTTTTTCTAGCCTAAAGGCTGAGGGTATAAAAATTAGTGAATGTAGGTACACATTTGGGTATAGCCCCCATATAAAGGTACCGCTTTGTGGAATTTTGACGATTTAGACAAATTTTCCGATCGATTTGGCTGTATTTTTGCAATTTATGTTCTAAGGGAACATATGCCTCCTTGCAAAAAAATATTTAATATAGGTCCTCGTTTAGTTATAGCTCCCATATAAATGTACTTTCCTATTTTCGGAATTTTGACGATTTATAATTATTATAACATGCCTGTAACAAGGGGAATAAGTTACCTGGTGGCGAATGGGGGCAGCTGGAATTCTTTAATCGTAAACTAGAGGTTTTCCCCTGCATTTAAAAAATATCGAGTTGCCCAAATGGGGCCAGCATTAGTAAAACTCAACATAAATTAATAGTATTGATATTTAAAATACCAGGAAAAAGTTAACTAAGTTAGAAAACGCTATCCCAATAAAAAAATACCACCACTAAGTTAGAAAACAAATTATGAATGTGTTTTTTTCGTAAAAATATTGTCAATACGCTCAACTTTAAGTTTCATTTTGGAAATTGTTCAATTACCTCTTCAATTTTTTAAAATTTCACTCATAAACTATGAATGATTTGCGAATGTATTTTACGTTTTTAAGGCACCACATACAAATCACAACTTCTTCGACATAACTTGGCATATTACCGCTGTAAATAGACCAAAATAACACTGAATGCAAAAAATTTGGTGTGTTTAGAGAATATTTATTTCAATTACAATCAAATTTGTCGCCATAAATTTTTCGATTTTTGTCCACTGTGCGATGGGACGTTACTTCAAACGGTAAACCCTAGCTTTCCCCCAAAATTCAGTTTTGTGGGAATTTTTGCTATTTCCCCTTTATACGCATGAGAGATACCAAGGAACGGTGCTGACCGGCTTTGACAGTCCAGGATTTATCTTGGTCCCTCCCTCATTTCAAGTGGGCACTGACCTCCCCGTGTTGTCACCTGGGGTAGCTGTCTTTAACATCCGTTAAAGGTAATGAGTAAAATGTGTCAAACATGGGTTTAGGCGCCGGCTTAGTCACCCTCCCCTAGAAAAAACAACCTACTATGAAAAAACGTAAGAAAAACAAATCCCTCTAAAGTTGACGTCCCCCGCAAACGTTTTAAGGACCATGATTTGCGAATCTGCACCTGGAATGTTCGCACTCTTTATAGAGAAGGTGCAGTTTACGCATTGGTAGATGTACTTGAAAAGTACAGGGCCGACATTACTACCAAACAGGAAATACGATGGAATGGCAAAAGCGTCACAACAACACCTAAAGGTGATGCACTGTATTAGAGAAGCCATGACATAAATCACGAGTTTGTTTGTGGATTTGTAGTTGGTCGGAGGTTAAAACACCTGGTCTCCAGCTTCACGCCAGTGAATGAAAGACTTGCTGCAATCCGAATAAAAGCAAAATTCTTCAACATCAGCTTTATTTGCGCTCATGCTCCCACTGAAGACAAGGACGATCAGACCAAAGATATATTTTATGAGCGCTCAGAAGAAACATATGACCGTTGTCCTGCCCATGACATTAAAATTATACTAGGCGATTTTAATGCCAAAGTTGGCCCAACAGCCGGAAAATTCAGACTCCATAGTGAATCATCTTACAATGAAATGAGGCTGATGGACTTTGCATTTAGCAGTACCGGATTTAAACGTCTCGACATCCGTAAGGGCGCCAAATCAGAAAACAAAAAATCAAATTGATCACGTTGTGATAGATAGTAGACATTCATCGAGCGTGTTGGAGATGTGCGTTCGTTCCGAGGGGCAAACATAGACTTGTTGCGGCAAAGGTATGCTCCATGTTAAACGTAGCAAACAAAGTACGAACAGACACAACACGAAAGTTAGATATCGGTAAGCTGCAATCACAACAGATAGCCACATCATATTCCACTCAACTAGCCCAATTGCTTAATCAAAGCACTCCTCATCCCCATAACATATTAGCGCAATGGCAAAGCATTTCCAACTCCATGCAAACAGCCGCAAAATCCATACTTGGATATCAGAGACCTCCACCAAGGAATCCACGGTATGATCAGTAGTGTCGTGCTGCTACCGAAGAGAAAAATGCGGCATATAGGGCTACTTTACAATCCGTAGCAACGCGTAGCGCACGAGAGAGGTATCGAGAGAAAAGAAGAAAGGTCTTTTCCACAGAAAAAAGAGAGAAATGGAAAAGCGGGTGTGTGAAAAAATCGAGATGTGCAGGAGTCAGAATGAAGTCCGAATATTCTACCAAAGAGTGAAGCATCAAACTGATGGGTTTGGTACAGGCTCCTTCTCCTGTAGAGACCAGCAAAGATGAGGTAAAGACAGCAATAAATCGGCTGAAGAATAATAAGCCAGAAGGAGCCGATGTCTTACCAGCCGAGCTGTTCGAAACCGGAGACGACACGCTAATAAGGTGTATTCATCAGCTAGTTAGCACCATCTGGCAGGAAGAACGAGTACCCGACGATTGGAACCTGAGTATCCTGTGTCCCGTCCACAAGAAAAACTATAAGACTGTATAATCTAACTATAGGGGCATAAGTCTGCTCCCGATTGCCTACAAGATCGTGTCAGTGATATTGTGCGAGCGACTAAAGCCTATGGTCAACGAGAGAATTGGGCCATACCAATGCGGCTTTAGACCTGGCAAGTCCACCATTGATATTTATCGTGCGGCAAATCCTGGAGAAGACCCAAGAGATGCCGATCGACACCTACCACCTTTTCCAATGACTTTAACTCCTCAGTTAAAATAGGAAAGAACCTCTCCGAAGAGTTTGTTACCAAAAGAGGTTTCAGGCAAGGAGACATTTGTTCGTGTGATCGCTTCAACATCCTGCTGGAGAAGGTTATACGAGAGGCAAACGTCAAAAGAAGTGACACTATCTACACCAATAGCCACATGTTACCTGTTTATGCTTATGATATAGACATTATGGGACGGTCAGGAAAATAAGTAACTGATACCTTTATGAAGGTCGAAGGAGAATCTGCTAAAGCGGGTATGGCGGTAAACGGCGGGAAGGCCAATTTGATGCTGTCGGCGCGCAATGCGTCCATTGAGCTCGGACCAACTTTTGAAGTTGGTTCCTATAATTTTGAGGTAGTAAAAGACTTCGTCTATCTCGGCACCGTCGTAAACACAACAAACGACATCAGTTGTGAAATAAAAAGAAGACATGTATTGGCCAACGAAAGCTACTTTGGTTTAAGTAGCCAGTTTAAAAACAAAGCCACATCTCGTCAAACAAAAATAACGCTTTACAAAACACTGATACTGCCTGTGATGATGTATGGTTCCGAAGCTTGGGTACTTGCGCAAGTGCTTGGTGTGTTTGAAAGAAAAATTCTTCGAAAGATCTACGGGCCAATCTGCGTTGACGGTGTATATCGACGTCGTATGAACCACGAGCTATATCAGCTATACAAAGACATGGATATAGTTAAAAGTATCGAGATGCAACTATTGCGTTGGCTAGGACATATCATAAGAATGAGCAATCATTAACCCTCTAAGAGGGCGTATAAATACGGGCTGCTTGGCGGTGCACGCAGAATTGGCAGGCAAAGAAATATATGGTGCAAACAAGTGGATGAAGAGATGAAAAGGCGCGGTATTCCAGAAAGCGAAGCAATAAACAGAGAGAAATGGAGATCTTTTCTTAGTTCGGGCTATGGATCAAATGATCTGTAAGGGGCTAGCTAAGTAAGTAAGTAAATATACATTAATGGGATAATCCTTATTTAGTTTGCTTCAACTTTTACTTTGACAGGAAAATCGTGAAGAGTGTCGTTTAATCACAAATTGAGAGAATAAAACAAAATACATGCTTCCACAGACACAGCTTCCACGCAAATTAACTTTAAGGTCAATATTTGTTGCCACTTCAAAAAATATTTCATTTTATCCAAATCAATTAATTTGTATAATATACAATCACAACTCCCTGGTTTTAAAACGGTAAACCTTGGCTTAACTATGTTAAATTTTCGAAACTATTGCATGTGAAAAAACTGAGGATGAATCTTATATTGTGTGTCAAGCACTATAAGGACAAAAATCGAATTGTCTATATATTTACATGAAATATGTACATTTTCGACTTGATTAAATCGACAATAAAAAGGTAAGTCCCAGACTAAAACGTAAAAGGACCATTGCTTACGATTTCTTATCAACATTCCCTTATATCTATAAAATTCGAATTAACTTTATTTTCGACATTTGCGTTTTTCCCCTCAAATTTCAAATGCATTTGCAAGGAATCAATTATTTTCTTTAACCTAAAAATGTCGTATTGTTTCACTGCTACTTCGCATACAAATTAATCAAAGTTTCTAAAAAAACAATACCTCAATGCCTCCCTCAAGGAACAATTATTTATATCTTACATTTACTTTTGCTTTCCTCTGCAAATAAACTAAAGGATAGTCAACAAAGTACTCACTCAATACATTGCTGCAGTCAATTTCAGGCAAAAAACTTTTCTGAGTTATTTGTAGAGATTTATCGAATTCGTTCGTTCGTTTTTTACAGTTTCGCATGCAGCAAATATTGATTATAGAATCTAGAGGACAGAGGCAAAATGTCAGCAAAAAAGTTTCAAAAAACGTTCAATCAACATTAAAAAGTAGAGAAATTGATTTATATCGTAAATAACGACATACTTTTTTTCTGATCAACTTTGGTTTGTTGTGACAAATTCGTTTCATAGCTATATTCGTTCTATGTGTTGGTTGTTTTTGTAATGGTTACTGTCACATGCATTTGTAATGGTGATTACAAGAGATTAAAGTGAAAGAAATATAGTTTGTTTTTTTTTTTGGGAATATATTATTTCAATTAACAACCAATTCGGTAGGAGAATGTGACTAAAATATTTACCAAAAGTTGGATCTATATGGGGGCTATCTCAATTTTACCAGTATAGCTCTTTTAACCACTAGAAACCCTAGATGTCAATTTATAGTTATTTTGGTGGGAGAATGTAGATAAAAATCCCAAAGTAGTTAAAATCGTCGATCTAAGACGAAATTTTTTCGTAGAGACATTTTCTTAATGTCCTGTCTTAAAATATTCAATTAAAGTTTATCCGTTCAAAAATGTTGCCAAATCCTTAAAATAGCTAACACCAGAACATAAAAATTTTTCGTTGAGAATTTTTCTGACCAGTTGGAAAATGTGGCTAAACTTTAAAATTCCACAATATGGAGGGTATAAATTTGTCATTCCGCTTGTAACACATCGAAATACACTCCGTACCATACATGCCATTATATCTAACGATAGAAGAGGAATTGGAAATTATATTTTTGTGGACATATAGAGTATATAGTAGGCGATATTTGGTGCAACGGTAGTGCAATGGTATGCACACCCGCCTTGCACACATAACGGTGGCAAAATATCCCTCAGTAATGTTGGTGACATTTCCTGAGTATTTCAGCCAGTATACAGTATTTCTTAGACACGCCGTTCGGACTCGGCCATAAACTGTAGGTCCCATATCATTGAGCTAATGTGAATCGGGGTGCACTTATTGATATGAGAGAAGTCTCTCTTGTCCTGTATGGGGTGTTTGTGGAACAATATATAGTAGGCGATATTTTCAATACCTTACATATTTCACATATGCATATCAAAATATTAGCATGTTTTAATAGTTCACCAGGATAGAACCACCTTAAGAATTTGCAAAAATCTTTTGTCAGATGTGAACAATTTTTACAAAAAAAAAAAAAAAAACCAGTAAGGAAAGGATCAAAGTCGGGCGGGGCCGACTATATAATACCCTACACCACTGCGAATATGTAAGATATAAATCGGAGCTATATCCAGATCTTAACCGATTTTGATATAATTTGGCACATTTATTTCCAGACCGAATTCAGTCACACATTCCAAATATCATTGAAATCGGACTTATATATCGTGTTTGGAGCTGAAAATACACGAAATCGGCCGAAAATATATATGGGTGCTATATCCAAATCTGAACCGATTTCGATATAATTTGGCACATTTATTTCTAGACTGAATTCGGTCACACATTCCAAATTTCATCGAAATCGGAAATATATAGCGTGTTTGGTACAGAAAATACGTGAAATCGGCCGAAAATATATATGGGAGC
The DNA here is from genome assembly GCF_047663935.1 of Musca autumnalis. Taxonomy (NCBI): domain Eukaryota; kingdom Metazoa; phylum Arthropoda; class Insecta; order Diptera; family Muscidae; genus Musca; species Musca autumnalis. The sequence continues at coordinate 255,275,128 of NW_027411644.1, forward strand.
TATATCCAAATCTGAACCGATTTCGATATAATTTGGCTCACTTTAAGTGGCGAAATTTCGTGGCCACTGGGAACCACATATGTAAAATTTCAGCTAGTTCAAGCAAAAAATGTGGCTAAGATCCCTAAAATACCTTAAATCGGGAGGTATCGTTATATGGGGATATACCGAACCGTGGACCTATCTTGACAATTTTTAGTGGAGCAATTTCGCGGCCATTGAGAACCTCAAATGTAAAATTTCAGCTAGTTTGGGCAAAAAATGTGGCTAAGATCCATAAAATACCTTAAATCGGGAGGTATCGTTATATGGGGACTATACCGAACCGTGGACCTATCTTGACAATTTTTAGTGGAGCAATTTCGCGGCCATTGGGAACCTCAAATGTAAAATTTCAGCTGGTTTGGGCAACAAATGCGGCTAAGATCCTTAAAATACCTGTATGTTGCGAACGGACGGACGGACGGACGGACATGCATAAATCGACTCAGAAAGTGATTCTATGTATATCCCTAGAAGGAACTATGGGTCTATCTCGCTTCCTTTTGTATGTTACATACAAATGCACTAACACATAATACCCCTTACCACATAGTGGTGTAGGGTATAAAAAACTACTTATCACTAGGTTGTTTGTGCAGATCAAACGTCATGGAATCGTTTGAAATTTTATGGCCTTGATGGTGACATGAAGCGTTCGGAGATTTCATTTTCTTTATTTTTCGGACTTATAAAGCTATCAGATGTGACTTCATTGTACTTTTGTTGTAGTCTTGAAATGAACCCAAATCAATATACAACTTTAATTTTTTAAATTGTTTCTATAGATTTCTTCATAAGAATTTTTTTTTTTGGAGCTCTACCTATCGATTTTCATCATATTCCGGGACCTTAATACAATTTTTGTGCCCTTTATTTGTTGGCAATTGACCATCACGGCTTTTTTAATTATAACTAGGTTTTTGTAAAAGTTTTCCACATCTGACATAGGATTTCTGCAAATTCTTATGGTGGTTCTATCCCGGTGAACCATTAAAACATGCTAATATTTAGACATTTTTTCATAAAGCGAGTAAAGTACCGTTATAACGCATGTGTGAAACATGCTAGGTATTGAAAATAGCGGCTACTATATACTAAGTCCAAAAGAATATGATTTCAATTCCCCTCCTATCGCACAGTGCGAAATATGGGAACTTCCAAAAACAAAATTTATGAAGTTTCATAAGTTTGCCTCAGCTGCACAGTGGTCGAAATCACTGATCTAGCAGCGCGAAATTAATAACTTAGAAACGAATGAAGATATCATTCTGAAATTTTGCATAAACTCAGTCTGTGTCCGTGGGCAATAATGGACTAAATATGAACAACATCGGCTAATATTTTGGTATAGCCCCCATATAACGGTACCACCTGATGGTCGGTATTGTGAGGATTTAAGCCACCCTTTCCTTCCTAATTAGTTGTAATTTGGTACTTAGGGCTTCTAATGGTCACGAAATCTTTCCACCAAAAATTGTGGACATAGGTCCACGTTTGGGTGTAGCCCTCATATAACGGTACCTTCGAATATTCGATATTTTGAGGATTTTATCCAAATTTTCAGACCAAATTAGCCGAATATTGGCATTTGAGGTTCTCGTTGGTCAAACATCTTCTTCACAAAAAATTTTAAACTTAGCCCGGAAAAGTGTAGCAAATAGAAAAAAGTGTGCGTTTGGAAACATTCATTGTGTCTAGAAAATATTAATTATAATAATTTTGTGCGAATAATTATAATAATTTTGTAATTTCTACTTTAAATAGGGTAAGCAACAGTCACTTAATTTGTTGTTAATACGTACCTACCTCTGTGTTCCAATTCTTGTTTTTTATACCCTCAGCATTTATGCTAACGAGGGTATATACACTTTCATACGGGCAAAATGTGCCTCATCGAAATAATGGTTTTAGACCCCAAGTATGTTTGGACGAAATGTGTTTCAGACAGTTTGGGGTCGATTGAGCAATGTCCGTCCGTCTGTCTGTCTGTCTGGCTGGAGCGCATGATAACTCTCGAACCGATCAACCGATTATGTCCAAAACTTGGCTCTCGTAATATTTTGCCCAAACTTAGTTTAAGTTTGAAGATGGGTTATATCGTTCCACTCCTTCCGGTACTACCCCCACAAAAGTTCAAAAATGTTCGCAAAATTTGTGCGTACGATAACTCTTGAAGAAAGTAACCGATTTGGTCCATACTTTGCACATCGTGAAATTTGTACCAGACTTCCATAAGGTTTCAATATGGACTCAATCGGTTCACTCCTTCGGGTACCTCCCACACAAAATTTCGAAAAAGTTCAGATTAGGACCTGCTCTCGAATCGGTTTGATTTTTATTGTAACAACTTGTATTCACTGCCCCCTATACGACGTTACAAGTTTCATCAGGGGCATGTCCATACTTTCTGAGAAAATATCCTGAAAATTGCAAAGAAAACCTTTGACACCGTGTGTAGCGGTTGGGACGTAAGATAGTTCTCGAACGGATCTGGCGTTTCGGTCCAAAATATGACCTTCGTAATATTTTGTGCAAACTTAGTTTAATTTCTAAGATAAGGCATATCGGCCCACTCCTTCAGGTACCTCCCTCCCCCACAAAAGTTCAAAAATGTTCGGAAAAATTGTGCGCACAATAACTATTGACGGGAGTTACCGATTTTGTCATCCACACATCTTAATATATCTACCAGATATAGATCAGGTTCGAATATGGAATCTATTTGTCTATTCCTTGGGGTACCTCCCACACAAAATTTAGAAAAAGTTCACTTTAATACCTGCTCTCGAATCACTTTGGGTTTTTTTTTTTGAAACAACTTTCACTCGCTGACTCCATTACGACGGTAAACGTATTTTTCAGGTGCAAGAACATACTTCTTGAGACAACAGCCCGACAGGTGTATAAACCATTATGGCACCATGTGAAGTGGTTGGAGAGCTCGAACAGAATACTGCGTTCGTCCACACTTTGGATATCGTAATATTTCTTTGAATATTAAATGAAATTCGAAGGTGGTACTAATAGGTCCACTCCTTCCGGTACCTTCAACACAAAAGCTCGAAAATATTCGCTAATATGCTATGCGCGTTATCTCATAAACCGATTTGGTCCAAACTTAATTTATGTTCAAATGTTCAACACTTTTGTGTGTTTTATGGTCTGTTCGAGGAACCTTTGGAAATTTTTAGCGGAGGTTTTCCTAGTGGCCCTGTCTACAGCGATATTATGTCTTTCTTAGGCAAGTATGGTACAAAAGCTCGATCTATAAATATCCCCCGCAAATCTTTGAGTTTTAATCCAATCCCTATTTTTGTCGGTTCATAGTTCAAAATTTTGAAAACCCCATCCCAAAAACATAAGTTTTTGGGGAAAAAAATGTTTCAATCCACACAGGCTGAGGGTATATATCTGTCGGCAAAGCCGACATATATTTTTTTTACTTGTTCTGTTTAAAATTCTTTTCAGACAAGTCAATAAAATAGAGAAATGTATAACCACAGCCACAACCTTCAAAATACCGGATATCGTGAGGTACTGTTCTAGGGGACCTATATGAAGACGTGGACCTATACCGACAAATTTCAGGTGGAACGTTTTATACCCCCAAGGAAGACTTAATACCAAATTTCACCCATTTCGGAAGGATATTGATGCCACAACCTTCTAAATACCAGAAATCCGGAGGTACCGTTGTATGTGGGCTATATGAAGACGTGGACCTGCACCGACAAATTTCAGGTAGAAAGTTTTATATCCCCAAGGAAGACTTAATACAAAATGTCAGCCACTTTGGAGGGATATTGAGGCCACAACCTTCAAAATACCACAAATCCGGAGGTACCGTTCTATGGGGGCTATACTCGTATGAAGACGTGAATCTTTACCGAGAAATTACGGGTGGAAAGTTTTAATGGTAATTTTAGGCTGAATGTAAGTGTTACTGAGTTCAGAACAGGACGTTTCTTTGTATTTATTGAACGTTTGTAGCATATTACGTCCTATACTTTGGCTTATAAACAACATCTAGAAAAAAAGATTCTTGAGATCTTTTGTTTTTGAAATTTTTGATAAGAGCAATATGTAGATATATAGTCTCAAAAACGTTTTTGTGATGAACTATTTAGAACATCATAACAATCACAAATTCCACTGTGAACCAAAATTTTGGGGCAGAGATAATTCCTTTTGGGGATGAAAGCCTTTGGTGAGTATTTTAAGAATCCCGAAGGACAGATCCGCCGTAAGTCGAATTTTCGCTAAGAAAATTTTAGGTACGAATCTCATTGACAACTAATCGATTTTGTCGCGTTTTTGGTCATTTTTGATATTTACCCCGTTTTGGCTCAGAAACTACGTTTTGTGTTTTTGTATATTCTGTATATTCGAACAACCAATAAATAACGAATATACAAAAAACAAAATATAGTCTTTTTCTGAACAAAACCGGGTAAATGACAAAAATAACCATTAAATCGCGACTCACCAAGAATTATCTCCGCCCCAGATTTTCACCTCCATTTTGTGCCACAGTGTTCTTCATTATGTTTGAAATTTGCAAAAAAAAATATATCAACCATTTCTTATGATATAATTTCTATTCCACCGCAGTGTCGTCCGTTGAGATTATTTGAAACTAGTCTCTTACTACAAATTAATAAATGTCTATTGTACAAAAAAAGGATTTTCTGTCGTATTTTTATGTTTTTTTCGACCTTTCGAATGTTAATAAAATCAAGATTATTGAGATAGAGGTCAATATTTATATTTTATTTGTTGTTACATTGAATTTCATCTTCAGGGATTTTTCTGTCGATTACTCTTTGAATTGTATTTTGGGAAGTACTTTCAATGGATGCACATTTCTAGAATTGTTCAGATTCGTCAAGATCTCAACAACGGACAGGAATATACCCTGAGCCTGTGTGAACTGAAACTTTAATCTATGGACATATCGAATAGCGGCTACACAACTAAAATACTTTTACCCCAAGCTATGCACATATTAGGAGTTTTTCAGAATTGTGTAGCAATTTCGGACGTATTAACTCACCAACAAAAAAGGGATTTTATCATTGATCACAAATGTTACGGAAGAGGTACCTGAAGAAATAGACCGAACCGACATTGTTCATTTTGGAAGTAGATCTTATTTTGGAAGTCATTCCTTTTAACAGATATTGCGCCCACCAGTCATTTCAGTGCGTCACAGTATAATTTTCAGTTTTTATACCCTACACCACTAAGTGGGGAGGGTATTATAAGTTGGTTTTGGCCAAAAAGTTTGTAACGCATCGAAATAATGGTCGTAGACCCATACTTATATATACCAAAATGAATGTCTCGACGAGCTAAGTCGATCTGGCTATGTGTGGCAATTTTGATCGGATCGTCACGAAATTTTGGATGTTGATGGGGGTCCCGGAGGGGAAGAAGCCTATTGATTTTGGTGATGGTCGGATAATATTTAGGGGTCGGAATTGGCAAAAAACTTATGTGGATAAAAAGACAAGGTTTTTTCCAAAGCGAATATCTCAGCTCCTATACGGGGTATACCAAAAGCAAAACCTGACAAAAAAGTAGAAAATATCGCCTTTCTAATGATGTAAAGTAGGTTCTCGTAGGTGATCAAACAACGAAGATAGCACAGTAGTCGCAAATAAAACCCAAATTTTCATTTTTGCAATTTCAATTATAATGACGAATATCACAGCTTTGGTTGGGGACTTTCCAAAAGCAAAGCCTGGCTGTGAAAGTAGAAGATCCCATCTTTACAATGATGTAAACTAGGTCGGCGTAGGTGACCAAATAACGGAGATATCGCAATAGTAGGTAATACATCGCATTTTTCCACTTTTTTGGAAATCACACTACAGGTCTCAATTTTGATCGGATCGTCACGAAATTTTGAGGGTTAATGGGGGTCACACAGATGAAGAAGCCTATTGATTTTGGTGATGGTCGGATAATATTTAGGGGTCGTAATGGGCAAAAAACTTATTTGGAGAACGTTTTTTCCAAAGCGAATATCTCAGCTTCAATACGGGATATACCAAAGGCAAAACCTGACAATAAAAGTAGAAAATATCACCTTTCTAATGATGTAAAGTAGGTTCTCGTAGGTGATCAAACAACGAATATATCGCAATAGCCGCTAATAGAACCCAAGTTTTTATTTTTGCGATTTTAATAATAATGACGAATATCACAGCTTCGGTTGGGGATCTTCCAAAAACAAAGTCTGACTATAAAAGTAGAAAATCCCATCTTAACAGTGATGCAAAGTAGGTTGGCGTAGGTGGCCACATAACGGAGATATCACAATAGTTGGCAATACATCCCATTTTTTCATTTTTTGTAATCACGCTACAGGTCGCAATTTTAATCGGATCATCACGAAATTTTGGGGGCTAATGGGGATCCTACATAGAAAGAAGCCTATTGATTTTGGTGATGGTCGGATAATTTTATTTCAAAACGAATATCTCTGCTTCTAAAAGGGGTATATCAAAAGCACCTGCTGATGAAAGTAGAAAATATCACCTTTGCAACGATGTTACGTAGATTGTCGTAGGTGGTCAAACAACGAAGATATCCCAAAAGCCGCTAATAGAACACAACTTTTCATTTTTGCGATTTTAATAATAATGATGAATATCACAGCTTTGGTTCCGGACCTTCCAAAAGCAAAGTCTGACAATGAAAGTAAAAAATCCCATCATTACAATGATGTAAAGCAGGTTGGCGTAGGTATCCAAATAACGGAGATATCGCAATAGTCGGTAATACATCCCATTTTTCCACTTTTTTGGAAATCACGCTACAGGTCGCAATTTTAATTGGATCGTCACGAAATTTTTGGTGTTATTGGGGGTCCCACAGAGGAAAAACCCTTTTGATTTTTGATAATGGTCGGATATTATTCAGGGGTCGGAATGTGACAAAAAAAAATTTTTTGGAAAAAAGGCCAACGTTTTATTTCAAAGTTAATATCTCCCTTCTGTAGAAGGTATATCGAAAGCAAAACCTGGCAAGGAAAGTAGAAAATATCACCTTTACAACGATGTGAAGTAGGTTGTCATAGGTGGTCAAACAACGAAGATATCGCAATAGTCGGTAATGCATCCCTTTTTTTCATTTTTGTGCAATCACACTACGAAATTTTGATCGGATCCTCACGAAATTTTGGGGGTTGATGGGGGTCTAACACAGAAAGAAGCCTATTGATGGTTGGCATACATCCTACTTTTCCATTTTTTATTTGGGTTTTACTATCGATGCACTTAAATGCGTTTCAAAAAAATTGACCTGTGTTAATGAAGACATTCAGAGCAAAGGCGCTAAGCTATCCCAATTTTAATATTTTGAATTTTATTAGTCAATAGCTTATGAACAGGGGTAGTGGTGTAGGGTATCACATAGTCGGCCCCGACCCGACTATAGACTTGGCTCACTTGTTTTAGATATATGGACTTGCCCACCAAAAACATAATACCGCTCTAAACACAAGGAATACCGATTTTAAACTTCATTAAACAACTATTTTAAAGGGTTTGTCGGGATGTACCCATTTTCGAGCTAAAACTAAGTTTGTACCAAATATTACTAAAACCAAGTTTGGGACAAACAGGGGACCCGAGAACAATTATTGCAAGAAAGCAAAGCGTTTCCAGAGAGCTCTTTTTATTTATTAATTAATTTATTTTATATTTCGACTTATAACTAAATTATTAGCATAAAGGATGTGAAGTCATGACTACTGAGGTCTTAAGCTTACACAGGTATATTTACTAATTATCCAGAGAGGTCTTATACTGCACTTCTCTGAAAAATTTTGAAATACTCTGTGGATAAGTATTGAAAGAGTGGATCGATATTTGGACAAAATAGCACGGAGGCCAAATTTTGGACAGATTCGGTTGATCATTTCGAGAATTATCGTGTTCTCCAGGCACCTATCCAGACGGACGAACATAAACGCACACTTTGGCACTAAAACCATTATTTCGATCAGAGTATAAAAATGTAGATTGGGAAAAATTGTGTTTATGGATTTTTGCTAAAATTTTGGGCGCCAGAATTTCAAGACTGACAACAGCTTTTATAGTTTCTAATCAATTTATGATAAAATCCACGATAGGAATCCAGAATTTCTATAAGAGAAGTCCGACGATTGGACGCCAAAATAGTCGATTGACAGATGCACGATTGGGCGACATAAATCTGCATAAATCAATTCTCTACTAATCCCATTTTTCTTCCATAAATTACTCAATAAAATTGGAGTGGAAAATTTAAGTCGTGATTTTGAACTTATGTGAAGTAGTAAACAAAGGAAAGGTCCTCAACATTCCATGTAAACAACAAAATTAAATGTTAAGATATTTCTAAGGGTTTCCGATTGTATACTCTTTCTTTTGGTCTCACCGAAGTGATATCACCGAATTACATTACATTCACTGTAGTTGTGGGTTATTTGATAAATGATACAACCAAAAGTACATATATGTGATTATTAATATATCCATAGTTTTTAACATATATTAACTCTGTTAAATTGTCAAAACAGTTCTGAAAACAAGGGGAAATTGTCCAGAAGTCTTACGTCATTTTAATTAAAAGATAGTAATGAAAATTATTTCATCAGTAATATAAGTATAAAATAAGGTTTAAATCATTGCTAAATAAGGAATTTTCGCTAACATGAACTTTCAAAATTTTGGTCAGGTGGGCTCCCCCTAAAATGAAATTCTGGCTACGTTGAGGCTACAACTTTCAAGGTATCGGGAGGTACCATTCTATGGAGGGTATATGAAGACGTGCACCTACTCCTACTCCCAACGAAGACTTTATGCAAAATTTCAACCATTTAAGTGTGATATTGAAGCCACAATCTTCAAAATATCGGAAATCGGGAGGTACCGTTCTATGGGGGCTATATGAAGACGTGGACCCATGCAGACAAATTTCAGCTGTAAAGTTTCATACCCCTATCGAAGACTTAATACCACATTTCTGCCATTTCGATGGGATTTTTAGACCACGAATCCTTGTATATATTTTTGCATATGGTTTTGAATATGGTAATTTTTTGCAAATATATAGAAATATGTCAAAAATTTCTGGACCTAATTCGTTTTATTTTGTGATAAAACGAGATTCTGTGTAATCAGATTTTCTATACGACCATCATAACCATATATTAATTTGCATAGGATTCCGCTGCTTAGCTTATTGCTTTCGTAAACAAAAGCAAACTAATAGATACATTTTACTTCAATACAACTCGTGTTGGAGAGTATAAAATTTTCGTCCTGGCCGAACTTAACGCAGTTCTTAGAGTTTATCCCTTTATGAAAAAATGGACAAATTAGATTCCTTCGTTGAGACTCTATTGGGTTAAAGTATTCGAAAAAATCTTATTCGATGAGTGGAATATTTCTAAAATAGTACAAAAGTGGGAATATGGAACCTTATTTAAGCTTCGTTCCAGAACTTAAAAGTTTTTACACATTTTTACACAAAAAAGTTGCAAAATGTTCACTTCTCTTTGAACAAAAATGGCGCTGAATGGCTCTCTCGTTAGAAACTTTTTACACGACAAATTTGAGCGAGCAAAAATGTGCAACATGTTTGTCGGCATTCCGATTGGCTGACACGCCGACTTTGACATTTGTTCCAGTTTTTTTGACGTTTCTGCCATTTTTCCGTTCCCGTACATTTTGGAAAAATGTGTGCGTTGAACTCATTTTTGACGGTTCTCTCTTTTGCACATTTTACCATTAAAAAAGTAATGGAACGGAGCTTTAGTTTACCCTCAGTCGTAAACTTTTTTCTTTTTCTATTTTCGCTCCGCTTTCATAGACTGTCCGATTTTTAGATCTGAAATCGTACTATTATATCGCCTATTTGAATCTGTCACTTTCATACAGTTAACTTCATTTAAGTATCCTTGTCTCTTTCAAAAACAATTTCAAAAAAAAAAAAAAAAAAACAAACAATGTTTGATTTCCCATTGGTTATGACAAAGCATCACTAACTGTAACTAAGCTCTTTGGGGAAAAGGTGTACTATGCTAAATAGTTTAAAAAGATTTCTTTTCATTAAATCACATTATCAACTTTATAAAAATTGCTTCATTAATATTTAAAGTGAAAAAGAAAATTTACAAATTTTGCTCACAAAAATAAACAAGAAAAACACTAGGGACAGGAAGTATGGAAATTTGAAGTTTATTCATGGCTATAAAATGAGTTCCCACAAGAAATTTAAGCCAAAGGAAAATATATAGTATAGCAAATCTCTTATTTGTTTACTGCTGCAAAAACAAGGAGAACGATTTAAGTGGGAGGTAAGTGTGGACGTTCGGCAAGTAATTGCACACCCTGTAGTCATATTAATTAAATGCCGCAACAATAGTTGGAGAATACGAGCAGTGACTATGCAAGCAGCTGCAATACTTGTTGTCACATAGTTTACCCCTCCTTTTGTTGATGCAGAATTTGCACCATCCGTGGTGATGATGTTATATGGCTTACGACACGAAGGCTTGTGCTACAATCATGGCCAACAACAATATTTTGCATCAGCTAAACGAGTAACAGGAACTGCCTGTAGTGTTGCTAAAGTTTTGATGTTTTTTTTTTTTTTTTTGTGTGAGTGGCAACACTTGCAGCCAAAGTATGAGCGGAAAAATAATGAATGCCGGGTAGAAGTAAAAGTTTTATAAGTATTTTTTGTTTTATGTTTTGTCCAGTCAAAGGCTTTGCAAGAAATTTCAGTCATTGTTGGTGAAATGCAACTGAAACAACACGCACTTTTCCTTTGGGGTATTTTTCGATGTGCAGTTTTATTAAAGTCCGCCATAAAAGTGTCTAAAATGACTTCGAGAAATTTGTTAGTTGGTTTTGAGGTTTATTGAACATTTGCAATTTCAAGCAATATCGAATGGTTTTTATTTTTAAAGGAAGAAAGTCATAGAGGTGTATGTTAAAATTGTCCACTTGAAACATATCGGCACTAAAGTGTGAATTGCTGTTGTAAAAATATTATTTATTTATTTATTTATTACAAATTTAACTTATAACTAAAAAAAAAAAATTACAAGCTAAATGTTAAGAGAATTTGGCCATGACAGCTAAGGTCTTAAGCCAAATGGAACATTAATGGATGGGAAACTGACTTCAATTTCAAATCATATTAATTAATTTTGTTGCTTTAATATATTTTATCATATCAGAGACATATTTATCGCGTAGGAAACTCAAAGTTGAGGTAGGAATAACATTTTCAAAAATTGAACTTCTAATAGTAACAAAAGCAGGGCAATTATCCAACAAATGTTCAATTGAAACATAATCAGTATTACAAAATGTGCATGTTGATGGAATTGTTTTGTCCATATAATGACAATGGGTAATCTTAGTATGACCTAATCTAAGTCGAATCAATTTTAGAATTTCATATTTATCCACACTTTGAAATATATTACTGTTCAAATAATCTGTTGTTGTATTCTTTTTATCGTTTATCTTTTTATACCACTCTGATGTTTTAGAAAAGTTGTTTAATAAATTCTTGTCGAAATCAGTTTTTATAAGTTTCTTGACGTCCCTATAATTGTAGTTGTAAATGGTTAGTAAAGGAGCATTTAGAGCATCTTTGGCAGTTTGATCTGCTAATTCATTACCTCTGATTCCGCAATGACCAGGGATCCACATTAACTTTATTAGAGGGGAACAGTTTATCAGAGTTGTCCTGATAAATTTTGGGTAATAATCGTTATTATTTATATTATTTATAGCTTTCAAGGAAGCTAGGGAATCAGAGCAAATAATATATCTCTTATTATTCTTTTTAGCAAAGTTAATTGCATAGTATATTGCTATTATTTCCGCAGAAAAAACGGAAGAGTAATAATGTGGCAGTAAACCCTTTTGTAAAATTGTATTTTCTGTAGTAATACCAAAAGTAGCTACATCGTCCTTTTTTGAACCATCAGTGAAGATTAAATTATAATTAGGATATTTCCTTTTTATTTCATTGTAAGTTTGTATGAACATTTCTTTTGGTGTTGATGACTTATTGTATATACAAAGGTCATCTATTATTGACTCATTTAAGGTGTTCAGAAAGGCTTTAGGTTTTGGAATCTTTTTAACAAAAAGGGGTAAATCATTCTTTATTGAATAGTTGATAATTCGTTGGGTTGTTGATATTATTCTATTTGTATTTTTTGCTTTAATACGTTTCTTAATGTAGGTTGAGTTGGGGGTTTCCCCAGAGAATAAAATGTTTTTGCATAAACGATTTGTGGCATTTTCTCTTATATCTTCTATTGTCGGTAATTTTGATTCATAAAGCATATTATAAATTGATGTTGTTCGAAAAGCTTTTAATGCTGTTCTGATTGCGCTGTTGTACAAAGTTTTAATTTTATTTAAATTTTGCTTCGATGTAAAACCATACAAGAATATACCATATTCGATTTTACTTATTATTATGGATCGTATTACTGAGAGTATGCTATTAATACTGGTCTTATATTTTGTACAACTGAGACACTTTATAATGTCAAGTCGTTTGGTTATAGAAAAGAGAATATATTCAATGTGGTCTTTCCAAGAATAACTTGAATTGAAATAAACACCAAGAATTCTCAATGCTTTCTCTGTTGGAATTACACATTCGCCAAAATTAATAGATAGTTTACAACACTTTTTCCGACAAACGTGCAAATGTTTGGATTTAGTTACTGACAAAGTCGCACCAGAATAATTGCACCACTCATTAATATTGGTGATTGTTGAACTAACATCCCATTCGTATTCATTTCTAGAAAATTGTTTCAGTATAATGAAATCATCTGCGTAAGCGCAAAATTGAACATTTTTAATCTCTTTTAAGATATTGCATAATTTGTTGTAAGAAATGAGAAATAGTATGACTGAAATTGGCGATCCTTGAGGGATTCCATTAAAAAGGGGATATGCTTTAGAAGTCCTGTTATTAACTCTAACCTTTATTTGTCTATTTTGCATAAAATTAAAAACATATTTGATAATAGAAGGCCCTAGTTTCCATGATTTTAATTGATCGATTATTGCGTGAAGTCCAATTTTATCGTAAGCTTTTGTGAAGTCTAGGGATACTAATGATATATGTTTTCTTCTTGATAGAGAATCTGTTATTATATTATCTAAATAAAGAAGATTATCTACAACAGATTTACCCTGCACAAACCCCACTTGTCGACTGCAAAGTAGCTTATTAGTATCTGTAAACCACCTGAGTCTATTCGCAATAATTTTATCCAATATCTTAGAAAAACATGAGTTCAGCGAAATTGGCCGATATGATTTCAATAAAGTTTTATCAGACTGAGGCTTATGAATGGGAATAACAATGCTAACTTTATAAGACTGGGGAATCTTTGTTCGAAAAATATTATTGAATAGGTTTAGAAGTCGATGTTTTAATTCTATTGGCATCATTGAGATCATTTTATAATTAATGCGATCTTCCCCAGGTGTTTTCCCATTAAGTGCTGTTAAAACAGAATTAAGTTCTATTATTGAAATTGGTTGTTCTATGCAAGAGGCAGAAGTAGAGGGAGTATAATTTACATTAGGGCTGGATTCAATTTTGTTTTGAATAAATTCCCTTGGAAAATTACAATCCTCGGATTCCGTCGACCAGCAGTTGGCAAACACATTAGCAATTTCATCTTTTTGGATAATACCACTGTCATTCTCATTTTTCCTTATACAATGAATTTCTTGATTGTTATTCAGGCCATTGAATTGTCTGATATTGTTCCATATTTTCGAAACCGGCGTTAGTGGATTTATATCCCCTGTAAATATGTTAATGCTTAACTGTTTCGATAATTTCAATTCTCTTTTAAATTTGGCGTTTGATCTCTTAAATTCTATTAATTTTTCCTTTGTCATACTACGGTTGAATTTGTTCCAATTTTTATTACGCTCTTTTTTTAAAGCATCTAACTTTTTGTTCCACCAAGGGACAGTTTTAGATTTTTTGTAAGATATTATAGGAATTGATTCATTCGCAGCTTGGTGGACAATTTTTTTAATATTAGCGGATTCTTTGTTAACATCTACAGAAACAGGGCGAATACTACTGTAAAATAAGAGACGTTCTTTGTATTTAATCCAATCTGCCCGTTTGGTGTCGAATTTTGGCGGTAGTTTAATAAACTCCGGTGATTTTTCGGGGAATAATGATAAATAGATTGGGAAATGGTCGCTTCCGTGAAGATCTGTAAGAACTTTCCAGTGAGAACCAATGGCAAGTTCTGGAGATGCAAAAGATAAATCAATATGTGTGAATGAATTATGTGTCGAAAAATGAGTGGGTGACCCATCATTTAAGAGAATAAAATTAGATTGATTAATGAATTTTTCAAGAGTTTTACCTCTGACATTGTTCGACATTGAACCCCATTGCTTATGCCAACTATTGAAGTCGCCAGTAAAAAGTGCTGGTGTTGTAATGTTTTCATAAGTCTTAACTAACTGATCTAATGTGAAATTTATACTTGGAGAGATATATGATGATACTATTGTAAACTTATTTTTGGACAAAATAGTTGCTGAAATTGTGTCAAATTGAATATTACTGTTCATATGAATATTATGTTGAATAGAATTGTGTATTAAGAGGGCAGAGCCTCCGAAAGAGTTTCCAGAGTTATTCGTATTGTAAAGTTTGTAGTTTATGGGAACTGGGATATTTTGAATCGAACATAAATGTGTCTCTTGTAATGATACTATTTGTGGTTTGTGTTCTTTGATTATTAAAAGCAATTCATTATAATTATTAACGTATCCCTTAATGTTCCATTGGATAATTTTGAGAGACATTGTGGAATAAGAAAAATGTTACAAAAGTGTTATAGGAAATTCAATTTAAGTTTGATCAAAAAAGTTAATATTTTAGAAAAAAGAAACAAAAAATTAATATTAAGCTATGTTTATAATTCTTCATCTATAGTATTACAATCTTTGTCGTTTTTTATAATTTTCTTTTTAGATTTTCGTAATTGTCGTTTTAAGCGATTAGAAATAGTTCGTGGTAAAATTTTTACATTATTATTAGGCTTTAAATTAAGAGAATAATTAGACTTGTTATGTATATTACCATTATCATCCTCTTCCATTAAAGAGTATACTGAGCTCTCTTTACCATCATCATCCATTGAAGAGTACACTGAGCTCCCATTTTTTTGTTGTAGGTTGGGGAATGTTTTTGGCTTCGTTTGATTGTGACTCTCCTCCGATGGTTGCTTTTTGTTTTGTCCTTCATGTGATTGCTCCAAACCGGTTTGTTGTGTAGACTTTTGTTGTGACAAGTCAGGTGATGAATTGTAATTGTTATCGTCTATTGGTGCTCCAGCAGGTGGAATTTGAGTGGGAGGAGAGGAAGTTGTTTGGTGTAGAGGTGAAGGGTTTAGGTTGGTATTACTTGAATGTTCATTTTGCTGAGAGGCGAAATCAAATGTGTAATTAATTGCAGCTCTTGGCGTGGAGAAAACAGTGTTACAACACGTTCTTTGATTAAAAATTTGTCGGGCTGTTTTCAAATCGACCTTTTGAAGCGTTTTAATTGCTTGTATCTCCTTCTCTTTTACAAAAATTGGACACCTTTTGTCAAGAGAGTTATGAAGGGTATCACTCAGATTGTTGTTGCTACAGTTTAGGCAAATTGTTGGTAATGTACACTTTTCATTTTTCTCAGGGTCAATGTGATGTGAGAGCCCACAATTAATACATTTTTTGGTATCTGTGCAATATTTGGTGGGGTGACCGAATTTAAAGCAATTAAAGCACCGAAGAGGATTAGGAATGAAAGGCCGGATTTGTATATTATCGTAACCAATAAAAATTTCTTCTGGCAGGTCACTACTTGCAAATGTTAGGATTACGAGACCGGTTTCCACTAGTTCTTCATTCTTCTTCTTTAGTATTTTCCTAACCTCTATTATGTTGAACAACTGCAATTCTTTTAGGATCTCATCTTCTGGAATTCCAAACAGTTCTCTAGTGAAAATCACGCCTTTGGAATTGTTTAAATAGGTATGTTCAGTAACATCTACTACAATTGCCGGTGATATTTTAATTAATTGCACCAATTTCTTAGCTTGATCGACATTTTTAGTTTTAATCAGTACGAATCCACTTCTAGTTTTCTTGCACATATCCACTTCTCCACCACACGTTGTATCAATGACATTCTTCAACAAAAATGGAGAGACTTTTTGCAAGTCTCCACCAAATCTTCTCTTCATGACGAGGTATTTTGAACCTGGATTTTTGTTTTGGAGTTCTCTCTCCTTGTCAAACATAATTGGAGACTCTTCTCCATTTGCTACACCTTCCATTTTATGTAATGATTTCTAATTATTTTCACGAATTATGTTTGTTTTAATTTAAATATTTCTTCTGTTTGTGTGTTTGATCGAAAAAGTTAAATTTTCACTCATAGAATGCTTTTGTTTTTAACTAATTTATGTTTATATTTGGGCTTTCCGAGGGTGTATTTACTAAATTATCCCAATTACTTTACTAATCTTCGGAATGCATCCGATCAGTTCAAACGTCAGAACAAGACTGTTGTAAAAATATACATACTAACATTGTGTGTGTTTAAGGCAATAAATTCTAATTGCCAAACCACACTCTACGGAGTATGGGGAAATAGAAATGATTGATCCAATATTACAATTTCATTTATTTTCATTAAAAAACCCTTCAACAAACTATCGGACAAACTTTCCTTTGTTGTAACACTGAAGCATTTTCCAAAATTTAAGCAACTTAAAGAAAACTTCTTTCGGTTTCCTAGCCAACCAACAACAACATTTGCCATCGTTATTTTTATTATTAAATTAAAACTGCCAAGTATTTTGGCAATATATTTTTGGCCAGTAAGCATTGAATCTCTGAAACGAACGCAGCAAAATTTGTACTAAAACTATGAACAAAGTGGAAATAGAAAACTTTCTACTCTTCATGTTGGTAAAATAAGAACAAAGTACAAGCCATGGGATACGACAAGGAAGAAAATTCTATTCCAAAATTAAATTGTTTGTAATTAAATTTAATTATTGATAGAAGTGATTATTTTGCAAGGTAAAATTGGAAAGAAGTAAAATTGCAAACATTATTTACGTTGGGAAATTGATGGGGAAGAAAGTTTGAAATATGCATTTAATAAAATCGTGAACTGGATATTCGCTGCAATTATTTTAATTGCAATTCCGTTGCATGGTCCAGTGGAGATGCTTCGGTTTAATTAAATTAGTTTAGTTGATAGAAAGCTATTTCTAGCGAAGTCCCACAAATGCAACCAATATGCTACGATCGTTTCGCTGGTGGTTATTCAGCTCATCAGACATACATATCATATAAGAACTCATTCCAAATTTGCAGATATTAAGTATTTTTTCCATTAAGGTCAACCTAGTATCTGTCATTTAACAACAATTTGTCATTACATGTACATATACGAGGGGTAATAGAAAAGTTTCTGGCCTAACGATGAAAACGGGAATATTTACCATCAAAATAGTTTTATTATTTTCTTAAGTAGTCTCCAGCATGATTCATAAACTTTTTCAAAATATGGTTTCGGACACTTTACAGAATATTCTGGCGACATTGACCACGCTTCTTTTCTTGATGTGCGGGAATCAAATGAAGTCATTGGGTTCCAAGTCAGGGCTGTACTGCGGATGACCCATCAATTCCACGGTCAAATATTCCGGTCCGGTCAAATATTCGCTGGTTTGAATCGATGTGTGAGAGTTCACATTGTCGTGTCACAATGATTCGTATTCTCTTGTACGTTTTTCGAATTTCTCGAGAGACTTCAGGCAAACAAATTGTAGTGTACAGCACAGAATTAACCTCCTACGTTCCTCAAACTGATTAGTAGCTACATGGTCAGTCTAGCTGAAGAAACAGGCGACCATTTGCTTCGAAGAGCTTCTTCCATGAACAAATTATGTTGGATTTTGATTATCTTCCAAGGCCCCCACGGCCGATTACTGTTTTATTCCGGGCTCATACGGTTAGATCCAAGATTCCTCGTCTGTGACGATCATATAAACGTCGTTTGAAGCACCACGATCGTATTTAATCATAATTTCTTTGCACAAATCGACAAGAGCATTTTTTGAGCGATAGTCAAATTGTGCTGGATCTAACGAGAAAATCCCATTTTTGCGGCCTGGCGTGCATGCAATATCAAATGTTAGTTGGAGGAAGAAATAGATGCCTATATTTCATGGTATATAATATCCCAGCAAAATTTTCGATGCCAAGGATGCTATTCAATCATGGGTGAACGTGATCTGGCATGTCATCTTTTTAGCATCTTCATCGATGAATTTTATATGAGCGTGAACCCCAAAACATGCTATTCATTTTTGGATCCAAAGCATGTAATTTACACCAATGCTTTGACATGTCATTTCCATCAATGCTTTGGCATGCCATTTTCACCAACCCTTTGCAATGACATTATCTTACGACGAGAGTTTTAACAACGTTGGTTGTGATTTCGAGTCTCCGACAACATCACGCCTATTGTAAATAATTAATCTTATATATATTTAGAAAATGTGTATAAATTAAAACACAAAATTCATCTCTATTGGATCGATTGAATGGGTTCAAATGCTGATGAAAAGATCGGATCTTTCACGACTTCCTTTGCATTGGTTCAAATGCTAATGAAAAGATCGGATTTTCACGACTTCCTTTGAACCAATGCAAAATATGCCATGAAATCACGTCATCGCATAGAACCCTTCCTTCAAATTTTGCTGGGAAAACAATCACGAAAAGCATTCAACGTCAGCTATCAAAGCGGATCCTGGCAACCATATAGGGTAAGCTTAAGGAATACAAAAAAGCAAAAGTCAAGGCAAAAAAGCAATCCTGGATTGAATTCTGTGGATCTCTAGATAGCACCAAAGATAGAGCCAGATTAAGCAAAGTTATGGCAAAGGGAAACTCAAATCCCACCTATATAAAGAAAAATAACGATACCTGGCCAGAAAACTCGGCCGAATCTCTTGAAATCCTTCTTACGACGCACTTCCACGGTTGCACTGATAGAACCATCGAAGAGCCAACCAATACAGCTATAAATAAAGACAACATTGAAGCCGAAAAGATAATAAGTCCGAGTAAAGTCACGAGAGCTATTAACAGCTTCTCTCCCTACAAATCTACGGGGCCAGATGGTATTATACCAAAAATGCTTCAAAGCGCGGAGACCATAATTAACCCTTGGTTAGTACACACCTTCAGCAGATGTCTATCCCTAAACTACGTCGCTACGAGTTGGAGACAGGTAAGGGTTGTTTTCATACCCAAAGCTGGAAAACGTAGTCACGAAAATGCTAAAGACTTCAGCCCCATAGGTCTCTCATCATTTCTGCTTAAAACACTCGAAAGGCTAATCAACGTGTATATTCGAGAAAAGATGGAGAACTCAAATAACATATTTTCAAGTCAACACGCTTACCTTAAAGGACGCTCGACAGACACAGCCTTACATGAGGTCGTTAGGACTATTGAGATGTTCTTGGAACACAAACAATACACCTTAGCCGCCTTTTTGGATATAGAAGACGCTTTCAACAACGTTAGCACCTCAGCAATGGAACAAGCTCTATATAAATTCGGCGTGCAACCATTCATCAGCGGTTGGATAACCACCATGCTGCAGAGTAGAGTCATTAATGCTACACTGGGAAATAACATGCTGTCGAAACACGTAAATCGAGGAACTCCACAGGGAGGGGTGATCACGCCAAATACCTAGGCGTTATCCAAGATTCAAAACTGTCATGGAAACTTAACATGGAACATCGTGCTCATAAAGCAACCGTTGCATACTACACATGTCGCAAAATGTTTGGGAGCCGCTGGGGCCTCAAACCCAAAATGGTGTTATGGATAAAACCAACTGGTGTTATAATAAAACCAATACTCACATATGGCTAGTGCTCCTTGGTGGCCAACAGTGGGAAAGAAGACAATTCAGAGAAAACTATACACGTACAAAGATCCGCATGCATCGAGGTGACAGGGGCAATGAGAACTTGTCCGGCTAAAGCCCTCAATGCAATGATGCATATACTGTCAATAGATCTACACATCAAAACAACTGCCGCCTGCAATGTTGCAAGGCTACGTGCTCTAAGAACATGGAGAGATAGAGCTTACGGACATGCCATCGTGCTTCTCAAACTACCGGGAAGAATAGCAACTAATGCTGATTACTGCACACCTGCAATAACTTTTGATCAGCCTTTTAAAGTTAAATTTCCAAGCAGGAAAGAATGGAACAATAGAACTCCACTGACGGGGTACGACATCAATGTATACACAGACGGCTCTAAGATGAATTGTGGGGTCGGATCTGGTGTCTACTCGGAAGAAGCAAACATATATACATCCACAAAGCGCTCCTAGCACTGATTTCAAACATTGTCACATAAAAGCTGGTGAACGAATGTAAAGTACAACTTGCTAAGCTAGGACGTCTGACCAGATTAGTTCTTACTTGGATTCCAGGTCATAAGGGTCTTGATGGTAACGAAAAAGCAGACGAACTAGCTAGAGCGGGATCTGCCTCTAACGAACTTCCAAAGGCGTCAGTCGCAACACCAATGCGAGTAGTTAAAGGGGATATCTTCAAATACTATCTTTCACAAGCACAGCTCAGATGGGACAAGACTGAAACTTGTAAAATATCAAAATGCACATGGCCACACTACAACATCAAACGTACAAAGTTCCTGATTAGCCAATCGACGGAACCTGGCAAGACTAATTGCGGTGCTAACCAGTCACTGGGTCATTGGTAACCATGCAAAGCGCTTACATATTCCACACTATGACTACTGTCGCAGCTGCGGAAACGAAGAAGAGGAAGAAACGGTTGTACACCTTCTTTGCTCTTGCCCTGCACAATTACAAAGAATATTGAAAATTCTAGGACGACCGTTGCTACACGATCTTGCTGAGACAATCGAACTAGGTCTGGCAGACCTTCTGAGGTTTCTCAATTCATCAGGCTGGATATAATTTACCAACATACTATAACGGAATAACAATCTCTATCCGAGTGGTGTGGTTTTCAAAACTATATTTTTTAACATACTAATTGAGGATATGAAGGTTATAGTCACCATGTAAACCAGCCAACTAACATCCCGCCCGTGATAAAAACGCGCACCATGAGACCTTGTACTTATAGTTCGACCAAGACCAACGTGACCTTAATATAGGCAACTCGAAATTCGTAGCAATATACGGGAACCTTCTCAACGGAATAAAAACCAATTTTACAAGCTCCCCGGACATAGCAATCATCAGTTCGTCACTATTAGCAATACCCGAGTCATGTGACCTTTAACTCTGATCATGGTGGAGAAGTCAAGCGACTATATGGATATCTGGAGCCAGATATGTGCACATTAGAGAATTATAATCAATTCAACAGGCAAGGCTTCACCAATGCTGTTGAAAATGTAGTAAGTCAACACCCGTCCCTCTCATGTGCCAGAAAATTCACTAAGATGGATTATCCCTTGGGCGGCCAAGTACCATATTCTAGCTAGTCGAATTTTACAATGAAGACCTAATTATACGGCACCAGCAGTACGCTGATCAACGCGACCATCAGCGACAAACTATCCCCGATTGCATACCTGATACCAGAGTTCCGAAATAATCGCTTGAATTCTACTCGCGAGTGAAATTCAAGCGAGTTCAAGCGGGAGTACTCGCGCGAGTAGAAAAAATAAATGGAGTACACTCTATTTTTACTCGTCACTCGCGAAGCATATTTCAGATGTGCTCGTTTTTACTCGCGAGTGAAAACTGTTTATGAGTACGAGTACTTGAAGATTACGAGTTTTGCAGGAAAAATCGAGTCGGAGTTAAAATGCTAGAAACAGAGTACGAGTTTACTCGAAGAGTAAAATCGAGTAGGAAAAATTTATTTATTTTTTGGCCGTTTGTGTATTCGGAGGTCCGGAGGAGGTTTTCCCGAAGTTCGGAGGAGGGTGGTCGAAGGTCCGGAGGAGGTTGTTCCGAAGTTCGGAGAGGGTGGTCGGAGGTCCAGAGGAGGTTGTTCCGAAGTTCGGAGTTGTGTGGTCGGAACAACTTGCTCTTTCCATATTCAGTCCACAGGAACATCAAAACCTGTTCACTACTACACACGCAAAAACACACAAACAGCAAAAAATATTTTTTTCGATCGATTTTACTCTTCGAGCAAACTCGTACTCTATTTCGAGTATTTTCACTCGTACTCTTATTTTTAAACCAAGAGTACTCGCGAGTGCTCCTAAATAAAACAAAAGAGTGGAGAGTTAATTATTGTAAAGCTCGTACTCTTCGAGTACTCCCGCTCGCAGGTATTTTTCACTCGCGAGTAAAAAAGATCAAATCGGACTTTTTACTCGCACTCTTCGAGTACTCCCACTCGCGAGTACTTTTCACTCGCGAGTAAAAACGAGCCGGATACCCAATCCAACAGGTTAACTCCAATGGGAGCTGCTTACAGAAAAGAAAGAGTTGTCAGAAGAAGTCATTGTTAAGGTTATGTTATTGCCAATAAAGATCCTTGGTTGTTATCTAACATCCCCTTCAAATATCATAAAAAATCCTTAACCATTTTCCAACCACTTTTAATGAAATGAACACTAAAGTGTTTTGTATTGCGGTTGAGTCTCCTCTAATCGGTTTATAGGTTGGTTTAAGGGCAATAAATGCAACATGTTGTCTGCGGCAAAAGTACGATTTGAAGTGTGTGAGTGTGTTTTGGGTGCCTTTGGCTAAGAGGTCATAAACATGAAGTGATATATTATTGCATCAATGCGTGTGTATACCTCGACCTTTTTGTGATGTGTGTCTATTGGTTGGTAACACGCAAACTCATCCTGTAGCGACGTACTTGAACCGACTTTATTGCTTTGCCATTAAATACAAAATTGTTGTCAATACACATAAAAGGATTGGTAAAAGAAAAAGACGGACTCTCATTGACTTATCTAGATAACGGTTTGTAATAAAATTCTGGGTTTTAATGTTGTTTCTTTCTTGGCCCTTTGCTGTCGGATGATGTTGTTAGAAATTTTTATTATTATGTTTTCAACAACATATTGATGGATTGAGTGCTGTGGCTATAACTGTTAATAGTTATAGTGTAATTTTACAATATTTACTATCCCTTTATTATTTATTATTATGTCAACTGTATCAGGATACTACATATTACAAGTGGTTTAGGAAATTGCGGGTCAATAATGTCCATAAACAACTTCAAAGTAATAGCTGTGCATTATAAAAAAAACAAAAGTCTTTGAAATATTTTGCAGTAGCATTCGAAAATAATTTCTCTTCTAAAAGGTTCTTGACTATTATATCATATGTTTTTTAGCCTCCAAAAATTCCATTAAGATCTAAATATAATTTCAAATTATTATTTTCATTTTAAATTTCTATTTTCTTCTTTTTTATTAAACACACACAAACAAAAAAATATTACCTCATTATTTTCTCCTTAAAATTTATGAATTGTAAATATGTTGTTTAACAAACGTTTTCTCATTACGTTGTAGCTGTTTGTTCTACTCAACTGTGGGTTTTGTGATGTGTAAAGGGACGAGAAGGATCAACAGCACAAAAGTTTAACTATAATACGGATCATAACAAGGCACTAAAGTTAAAGACATTGAAGACATGAAAACAAGGAGATACAACCTACCCATCTCCTTTAAATAAAGCATTTTTATTTATTTGGAAATTCAATGTGCAAAATGTTTGGGCGTTTGTTAGACGATGAAGAAATGTTGATGAGGGCAGTATTGTAGCGGCTGCTTTGGTAGTGAAAATCCCCCTTTATGACTTTTTAATCTTTAGCAATAAATTAAGCTCTAAAGTATGCGAATAAATTTAGCCTTTTAATAAACCCCTTTCGGTTAATGTATTTCAAATTTAAGAAAAGAGTTTTATTTTTGTTGGCCTTGACTCCATCTTGTAAAATGTCAGTGATGCGTAAAGGGTTTTTCCATGGAATTTAAACTGTCTTTAAGGAAGGTTACGCTGACTGCATTTTAAAACAATTGCTACAAACTTTTTTGAGAATTTCAAAAAGGAGATATGCTAACAATGACAACATTATTTTGCATGAATTAGCGCTATAAATATTGAATATCATTAATGTGGATAAGAAGAAGAATATAATAGACTCTTTATTGGATATTTATGTTTATTTTAGAGCAATAAATAAATTGTAAACTTTAATGGTTACAGGAATTGTAACTGAACTGAACATGAAACTCAAAGAATTTCGAAATATCGGAAATAAAAAATAAAATACCAACAAACACAAGACCTCAAGTTTATTTAGAGTAAAATATAAAATCTATTTATCACGAATATTGTCAATTATTTCATATTCCATTTCAGAAAAAAAGATAATTTTTTTTGCGCTACTTCAACGATTTCTGATATGTAGGTTAAGAAAAAAATTCCCAGTACGAATCTGGTCGCGAGCCAATTTTTGGTTGTTGCGGACAAAAGTTATGGCTCTTTTATTTCGCTTTTTAAGAAAGAAAATATTATAAAACCGCTAATTATTTTAATGAGCTACATTTTTACAAAAAAGTTCTCTCGAGTAGATTGCATAATACCTGTAAAATCTTACACAGAATTCGCGGAATGTACATAAAATTGATAAATTATTGAATATAAGTCAACTTTTTTCAAAATTAAGACCCATTTAGTGGTCATAAAATTACATAAAAATTTGTTGTGGATCAAAACTTCACGGCGAATCAAACAATACTACAATCATACAGATTGATGTTATAGTTTCAATGTTACAGCAAAAAAAAAACACATATTTTGGTCAAAAAATTATTTTTTGTTTGAAAAAACATTTTTTCACATGCATTACGAGTATGTAGTAAAAAATATTGTAAAAATCTATAGGAATACTTCCTTCATTTTGCTTAAATCTCCCAATAAGAAGACGGATGTTGCTTTATTGACATTCATATTAAAGCTTTCCCATTAGGGAAGGTAATTGGGCTGATGAGGATATATCTCATAAGCTTCTGAAATGGAAATAGAGGTCAAATAACCCATTTTAATTTATATGCATTTTAAAATACGTGTAAATCGCATAATTATCAAAATCATTTTGTCTGCATGTGATTTTCATGTACAACAAGACCATATCTATTAAGTTGTATATATTTTTCGAAATATAATTTGGACGCTAAGATGTAACATTGGACGCTAAGATGTAACATTGGCTGCATCTTAGCATTAAAAAACCTATAAAATACAATACAATTTTTGTCCGCATCCGATTTCAGTGTCCACCATGAAAATCTACATCGATACAAATCTATTTCAAGGCGATCAATCAAGAACCGTGGATGTAGCATCACACACTGTTTTTATACCCTCAGCATTTATGCTAACGAGGGTATATACACTTTCATACGGGCAAAATGTGCCTCATCGAAATAACGGTTTTAGACCCCAAGTATGTTTGGACGAAATGGGTTTCAGACAATTTGGAGTCGATTGAGCAATGTCCGTCCGTCTATCTGTCTGTCTGGCTGGAGCGCACGATAATTCTCGAACGGATCAACCGATTCGGTCCAAAATTTGGCTTTCGTAATATTTTGTCCAAACTTAGTTTAAGTTCGAAGATGAGTTATATCGGTCCACTCCTTCCGGTACCTTCCCCACAAAAGTTCGAAAATGTTCGGAAAATTTGTACGTACGATAACTCTTGAAGGGAGTAACCGATTTGGTCCATACTTTGCAAATCGTGAAATGTCTACCAGACTTAGACGTGGTTCCAATATGGACTTAATCGGCCCACTCCTTCTGGTACCTCCCACACAAAATTTCGGATAAGTTCAGTTTGGGACCTGCTCCCGAATCGCTTTGATTTTTGTTTTAGCAACATGTATTCACCGCCCCCTACACGACGTTAAAAGTTTCATCAGGGGCAAGACCATACTTCCTGAGAAAATAGCCTGAAAGTTGCAAAAAACCCCCTATGACTCCGTGTGAGGTGGTTGGAGCGCAAGATAACTCTCGAACCGATCTGCCGATTCGGTCCAAAATTTGTCCTTAGTAATATTTTGTCCAAACATAGTTTAAGTTCGACGATAAGCCATATCGGTCTACTCCTTCAGGTACCTCCCCCACAAAAGTTCAAAAATGTCCATACTTCACACATCCTAATATATATACCAGATATAGATCAGGTTAAAATATGGACTATATTTGTCCACTCATCCGGTACCTCCCACACAAAATTTAGGATAAGTTCACTTTAAGAGCTGCTGTCGAATCACTTTGATTTTTTTTGAAGCAACTTGCATTCGCTGCATCAATTACGATGGTAAAAGTTTTTTTCAGGGACAAGTCCATACTTCTTGAGCAAACAGCCCGAAGGGTGTAAAAACCCCCTATGGCACCATATGTAGTGGGTGGAGACACACTTCCTTAATGGTCAATCCATTCCTTTAAGTATCTCCTCCGCAAAACTTTCGATCTTTAATCCTAATCAACATTTTTGTCGGTTCATACGCCCAAAATTTTTAAAACCACCAAATACATAAATTTTTTGGGGAAAAATTGTTTCAATATTCACAGGCTGAGGGTATATATCTGTCGGCAAAGCCGACTGATACTTTTTCACTTGTTACCCATTTTTTAACATAAGTATAGTCACAGCTTCCACGCAAATTATCTTTTAAGGCCAATATATTTGCAACGTCCAAAAACATTTCATTTTATTCAAAAATATTTAATTGTTATAATATACAATCACAAGTCGCGTGTTTTGAAAGGGTAAACCTTGGCTTCAGCTATGTTAAATTTTCAAAAATATTGGTGATATACTCTTACACTCCTGAGTTTAATCTCCCCTTTAAAGGAGAGAATTAAATTGGTGACAACACTAAGTTTGAGTACCATATGTTTGATGACACTTGTATCTATAATCTGAACCGATTTCGATACAATTTGGCAAGTCTCTTTGTAGCCCAAATTCCGTCACACATTCCAAATGTCATTGAAATAGGAAAGACATAGCGTGTATGGTGCATCAAATACATGAAATCGGCAGAAAACATTTATATGGGAGCTATATAAAATTCTCCCCTGACCTCAACCCGCTTATTTTGTAAGAGATGACATGTACTTACTTTCGGCTTGTTTTGATAAAATTTGGTGACCATATCTGCTACCGTTCTATAGATATGTGTCATGCTTAAGTGTTCCATACGCCATATGCCTGATTCGAGAAAAACTCAAGATAATGTTTAAGGCCATACAGGATAAAAATTGTGCAATAATCCAATACTTTAAGAGCTCAGTTCTACTTAACTGAACTCGTAGAATATATCAGTAGTTTATTTTAGTCAGATATCCGTGATAGTCTAGAAGTTATGGTCAATTTTTATATTTGCAAAAAGTTGCTGAATTGTTCCATGGAATCTTTTTTTCGTGTTTTTGGCAGTTTGTGTCACATGGAACACGTTTTGTCACATTTCAACCAAAACACTTTTTTAATTAATTCTCTTTCGAGTTGAGCTGTTAGGCCTTTAGAGATACATTGAAAAATTAGGAGTCTACCGAAGTCCCACGCATCCAACCATTACACTACGTTTCACGGGTGGTAAAGCCGATCTTCAGGTGTATTAGGATGTTGTTTTTGTGGCAGGCGAAGGCAAAGCTTGGAAACTAGTATATATATCGCACTTCATTAGATAAATGTATATGCGAAATTATGTCAGTTAATTGAAACTCCAAACTTTTCCCATATAGTCCTGCTTGGTAATCCCATTTTTCAATGCTCACAAATACTATGGTAAGTTTTATTCCTACATCATTAGTAATTGCTCTTCTATCAGAAGATTTTATTTTTTATCAATCGTGTTCCACCTCACTTATATGAAGTGCTACTGTGATGTTTAAAAATCAGGACATTAAATGAAACATTTATTTTTCTCATATAAATACAATAAGGACTATTATAGGTTTCCATAACATTTATTTAAGGGATTGCCTCTTATCACTATTTTTTGTGGTAAAAATTTCGATCGGACAAAACGGATTGATATTTTGCATTTCTAAGGTAACATAAAACATTTAAACATTTTTCTTATAATACCATTCTTCTTTCTTATAATACCATTTTTGAAGTCGGTGTCCACACTAACTTCAAGTCGAATGGACGTTTTTGCGTATATTTTTGTGGATTTAAATCAAAATTTTGTCTTTAAACAAGGGATTTTTTGTTTTAACGATTGATAAATTTTCCTTTTCATATAACAATAAAATATTTGGATTTAGAAACTATTATTCTTCAGTTTTTAAACCAAGTTCTTTAAAACAATTTGTTCCATACGCCACATTAGTCGTAACTTGGCAAAATTGGTCAATTTGTTCCAAACGCCATCATTTTTGGTGCGGAACAATTCGTTTTTGTCTCTTTTTGTTCCATACGCCAAACGACATGGATATGGCACTAAAAAGTTCAAAGTTGTTTTGTTCCATACGCCAGGCTTTATGGATATGGAACAAAACGACAAGATTTTTTGGATCACAATGCGGATATGGAACATGCTGGCATCTGTATATCTCAGAAACTATAAGAGATAGAGAAAAGCCGACCAAAAAATCTGAAAGGGCATGGTTCAAAACCTTGTACCTCTATATCAAAATGTCAAAAATGGCGTATGGAACACTTAAGCATGACACCGAAATCCATATCGCCATATCGAAATCCAAATTATCCTGTCCCAGAATCCGTACAAACCCTCAAAAAATAATTTAAAAAATATATGCGGAATCTAGACAATGCCTAGAAAAATATGATACCAAATAGAGATTGGGTACATAAATTGCATATTATAGCAACAACAAAAGAGAAAAATTTATTGTTGCAAAATATTGTTGCAAATATATTTTTTGGTTTGATTCGAAAAATTAGAAAAAAAAAATATTTGGGAGTTCTCCAACTATTTTGCTAAAATCCCATACAATAATTAATGTGTACTGCTAAAACTTCATCAAGAAATATGGTTTGCCGTCGTGAAAGCTTATTTGCTTACTTACGAGGGCTGTTCGGAAACTTCTTAGCCTACCAATGAAAGAGAATAGTTCGTTTTTCAAAAATATTTTTATTTTTCAATATAATCTCCTGAAACTTCAATACACTTAGTCCAACGCTTTTCTAGCAATTCTATCCCTTGATTAAAATAGTTTTCCTCAAGGTCTTCAAAATAGTGGTTTAAAACTGTAAGTGCATCTTCATTTGAGGTAAAACGCTTGCCAGCCAGAATTTTTTTTAGATTTGGGAACAAGTAAAAGTCACTGGGAGCTAAATCAGGAGAATAAGGTGGGTGGTCAAGCAACTCGTACTTTAATTCGTTGATTTTAGCCATTGTTAAAACACTCTTGTGCGCTGGTGCGTTGTCTTGATGAAAAATTATTTTTTTGTGTTGTAGGCCAGGACGTTTTTCTCGAATTTGTACATTTAATTGATCCAAAAGGTTGCAATAGTACTCGGAATTTATTGTTTTACCCTTTTGCAGATAGTCCATCAATAAAATAGCTTTGAAGTCGCAAAAAACCGTTGCCATAACCTTACCAGCCGATTGAATTGTTTTTGCCTTTTTTGGGGCACTTCCTCCAGATTCAGTCCATTGTTTGGATTGTGTCCATTGCACGATGGGGCCAATGACAGGTTTTCGAGGCAACAAATCACTGGGGCAAGCTAGACCTTCCAAATTTTGTACAGATGTTTATAATGGGCTTAGAAACTAATATGCCAAATTTGGTTCATATCGGTTCATATATACATATAGCTGCCGTATATATGTTCGCCCGATTTCAAGCAATTGATGGACCAAACACGCAAATTCTGCCCAATTTTTATGCGATTTGGAAAATACCACGGAATTAGGACTACAAATAAGTTTGCCAAGTTATATTGAAATCGGTTCAGATTTTGATATTGCTCCCATATATATTTTCGCCCGATTTTAAGTATTTGGGCACCAATCCCGCTATGTATGTCCAATCTTGATGAAATTTGAAATGTGTGACGGATTTTGGTCTAGAAACATTTTTGGCAAATCATATTGAAATCGGTTCAGAATTGGATATAGCTCCCATATATATGTTCGCCAGATTTCAGGAAAATGATTGACCAAGCATGCAAATTCCATCAAATTACAATAAAATTTGGAAAATGTTACGGAATTCGGACTACAAATAAGTTTGTCAAGTTATATTGAAATCGGTTCAGATATAGAAATAGCTCCCCTATATACATATGTTCAAATTTCATGGTTTTGTCTGTGCTTTGTTATAAGTTAATAAAAAAAAGGTTCCAAATTTAGTAAAAATCGGCTAAGATTCCGCCACAAAAGCCAAAGTTTGTCTGCGATATCTTGGAAATTATATATTATTATTATTATATACATCTATTAAATTTTTCCGAAATCCAATTGGTAACATTAATGGGTTTCCGATTATTCGCCAACTAAAACATAAAAATGTCCATATTTTTAAGTATTGCGACATCTGAAATCAGATTTTTATGAAAAGGCGCAGATAGGCGCAGCTAATTTTTTCACAAAATGATAGTACACATTAATACCTTTCAACACATATATATAATATCCTAGATCTACCTAGATCTCAAAAGTTATACTCCAGAGAACACATGGATAACAAAGCAAAATACTCCAAAAAAGACATAACATCTTAACTCAAAAATACATTTACCACACATAACATTTTTATTATTTGTTAACACTATCTTATTTTACATACCCATTGAAGAGCTTTCCATGTTTAAAAAATATAAAAATGTTGAAATGTTCCTTTTGGCGCCTAAAATGCTTTCACTTCTTATTTATAATGAATGTCGGAAAATGATGCATAAGAAAATATGTCACCATTGCCAGATCAGTATGTCGCTATGTGATGTTACCAGATTGATTTATTTTTTTATTTTTAGTGATTCAGAGTGTTGGCAATCGAAATCCGTTATTATTTTTTTCAAATTGTTCATTTCAAAAATTGACTTTTTGCCTCGAAAACCTGCTGTTGGCCCCATCGTGCATTGTTTGGATTATGCGTTTTTGATCGACTGTTAACAAATGCGGCACCCATCTTGCAGAAAGCCTTTTCATCTGTAGTTCTTCATGAAAAATTAAATGGACTCGATCATTTGAGATGCCCATGATATTAGCAATTTCACGCACTTTTATTCGTCGATCATTTAATACCATATCATGCACTTTGGCTACAATTTCTGTTGTTGTTGCTGTTTTTGGACGTCCACTACGTGGTTCATCTTCAATGCTTGTACGACCACGTTTAAATTCAGCAACCCAATTTTTTACTGTTGCATATGAAGGAGCACTTTCACCTAACACATTCACCATATCATTATGAATTTCTTGTCCTGATAAACCTTTTTTATGTAAATATTTAATGACAGCACGCATTTCTAATTTTTCCATTGTAAAAAAATTGCGGATGCGTCTTTTTTGAACACCTGTTTCTATATGAAGGAGTTGCCAGATCGAAACAAAATTTAACATGAGTTCATAGCAAAGATGCAAGTTTCCAAAACACTTAACTTTTTTTCTGTTTATACCGCGCTTTTTGTGCTAGGCTAAGAAGTTTCCGAACTGCCCTCGTAAGTTAACAGTTCGCGAATTCTGAATGGGTGAAACTCGGATTCATCGATTGTAAAATATTTTTGTTTTTCGCCATATATAGGTTGATAAAATATATAATATTAAATATAAATTAAAAAATATAAAATGTAGTAGTCGGTTAGTTCTACCGATATCAAGAGCGCCGCACAGTGGTCGATTTGAAATATGTAGGCGGCCAAAAATATTTTTGGACGTTAATGGCTTCGAAAGACAGTATTTTTAAAACATATGTATTTATTTAACAAAATAAAGAAGAAAAACATATATTTTATAATAAAAACACATTTTATTTTTATAAATCATAAATAAATAAAAATTATAAATAAATTAAATTGTCTTATTAAAAGATGTTTCTATCTCGACTTCTTCGTGCTCAATACATAATTGTATGTGGAGCTCGGCAGGTTTTAATAGTTCTATAACTTCACTGGAAAACATCTTGTGTGGAGTTTTCTTTAACGATCTTTCACTCCTTATGAGTGCATCTGAAGTAAGAAGCAATCTTTGATAAATATCTCGGTTGCATTCTTCCCTTGAAAAATTCTGCTTAAATTATTGAAATCTTTGGAAGTGGCGCCACATATATAGTAGCATCGGCTAGTTGAGGTCGTGTTGGTTACAGCATTGCAAACATTGCCATCAACCATGGTCATTTTTAAAATGTGATTATAAGCAAATTCTTTTCCATCAATATTTACTTTTGTAGGAGTGAGGTTCTTAATTTCATTTTGCACATAACTTATTTCCTCCTTTGTTACATCTGTAGTTTCTTTCACATACCGAAATCTAATGGGGCGGCAAAATCGTGGTGATGATGGTGTTGGGTTTTGCCACAACATTTTATTGTTTTCTTTACCACAAATATTTTGAAGTGGGACAAAAGAACTCAAAAATATACTAGCATCGGATTCGGCGTCTTCCGAGAATTTTTGTTTGTACCGTGCTTGTTGTGACCCGTCACACCCCCATTTATAAATTATCGTTAATGAATTTCTTTCAATTTCGTTAAGGGTTGATAACACTTCTTCCAGGTAGATTGATAACCGTTAAATAGTATGATCCATTCGCGGAAGTGTTTACTATACCTAGAATTCAAAATTTTGTGCCTAGCTAGTATTTAGAATTTTGGACTTTTGGCCGCCTAATTACTCAATATCTACCTATGTGCGCCGTCAACTTAAATTATAACTTTTCATTCATATTTTACGTCTTAATTTTCATAATTTTTCACGAAAAACGCGTTTTAAGTTGCTGATGTGAATTTTACCTCCCAACTTAAAAATATTATTACACAAAAATTAAAATCACTACTTGGTGTATCGTTTGCAAAGAGCAAGTCTGATACCAGTGCTAAAATGTTGTAGATTTATGGCAGACTGTGATAGTACGTTTACATTTACGAAATCGGGTGGATTACAACTGCCAATTCCTTTGTGTATACGTCAAATGAAATCTCATCTGAAATCCATTGGACTTAATTTGACGTTTAAGCAATAGAGCTGACTGTTGAAATCGAGTGGATTTCGTAAATGTAAACCTAGCATTAGTAAATAAGCTGTAACTCGTTGAGTTTTAGAGATATCAACATAAACATTTTACACAAGATAAAGTAGAAGTCGTAGAAATTGCTAACTCAATATACTCATTTTTGAGTTAGGCCACTCTTTGAGTAAATGAGCGATATGTTCCAATTATGCTCCCAACATTTAATCCACCACACTGCACTGTGGTTCCGCCCGTGGATTTATGTCGACAAATTTGATTGCGATGGAAATATATATTCTCTAAACACATTAAATTTTTATTATCCAGTATTATTTTTGCCAAATTACAGCGGTAATATGCCAAGTTAAGTCGAAGAAGTTGAGATTTGTATGTGGTACTTTTAAAACGAAAAAGATCCGCAAATCATTCGTAGCTTATGAGTGAAGTTATAAAAAAACAAGTAAAAAAGTATCAGTCAGTTTTGCCGACAGAGATATACCCTCAGCCTGTGTATATTGAAACAATTTTTTCCCAAAATACGTATGTATTTAGGGGGTTTTAAAAATTTTGGTCGTTTAAACAGACAAAAATGTTGATTAGGATTAAAGATCAAAAGTTTTGCGGAGGAGATACTAAAAGGAATAGATCGACATTGACCGTTATGGAAGTTGATCGCCAGCCGCAACATATGGTGCCGTAGGGGGTTTTTACACTCTTCGGTCTGTTTGCTCAAGAAGTATGGACTTGCCCCTAATGCAAGTTTCTTCAACAAAAATCAAAGTGATTCGATATCAGGTCTTAAAGTTAACTTATCCGAAATTTTGTGTAGGAGGTACCGGATGGAGTTGACAAATATAGTCCACATTTGAACCTGATCTATATCTGGTAGATATATTAGGATGTGTAAAGTATAGACCAATTCAGCCACTCCCTTCAAGAATTACCGTACGAACAATTTTTCCGAACATTTTTGAACTTTTGTGGAGGAGGTACCTTAAGGAGTGGACCGATGTGGCTTATCTTCAAACTTAAACTATGTTTGGACAAAATATTACTAAGACCATATTTTGGACCGAATCAGCAGATCCGTTCGAGAGTTATCTTGCGCTCCAACCACCTTACACGGTGTCATAGAGGTTTTTTGCAACTTTCATGCTATTTTCTCAGGAAGTATGGACTTGCCCCTGATGAAACTTGTACCGTCGTATGGAGGGCAGTGAATACAAGTTGCTAAAACAAAAATCAAAGCGATTCGAGAGATGGCCCTAAACTGAATTTTTCCGAAATTTTGTGTGGGAGGTACCCGAAGGAGTGGACCTATTGAGACCATATTGGAACCTCATATTACTCTGGTAGAAAGTTTACACTATACAAAGTATGGACCAAATCGGTCACTCTCTTCAAGAGTTATCGTGCGCACAAACTTTCCGAACATTTTCGAACTTTTGTGGGGGAGGTACCGGAAGGAGTGGACCGATGTAGCTCATCTTCGAACTTAAACTAAGTTTGGGCAAAATTTGAACCGAATCGGTTCATCCGTTCGAGAGTTATCGTGCGCTCCAGCCAGCAGGACAGACAGACAGACAGACGGACGGACATGGCTAGATCAACTCCAAATTGTTTGAAACACATTTCGTCCAA
The DNA here is from genome assembly GCF_047663935.1 of Musca autumnalis. Taxonomy (NCBI): domain Eukaryota; kingdom Metazoa; phylum Arthropoda; class Insecta; order Diptera; family Muscidae; genus Musca; species Musca autumnalis. Next base: position 255,310,118 of record NW_027411644.1, read on the forward strand.
ACATACTTGGGGTCTAAAACCATTATTTCGATGAGGCACATTTTCATCGTATCAAAGTGTATATACCCTCCTTAGCCTAAGGGCTGAGGGTATAATTAAGAGGTAAATGTACAGTTTCCAAAATGAAACTTATAGTTGATGGCATTGGCAATATTCTTATGAAAAAACAAATTCAAAATTCGTTTTCTAAGTTCGTTAAAAATAAATTCTTTGTAAATGACTTTTTATGCAACTTTTAATATCATTGCTATAAATTTATGTTGAGTTTTACTAAGGTTGGCCCCGTAAGGGCAAGTCCATATTTTGTTTAAAATAAAGGGGAAAGTCTCTAGTTTACGATAAAAAGAATTCCAGCTGTCACCATCTGCCACCCTGTAAGTTATTCCCCTTATACCACGCCTGTAAAATCGCCAAAATTTCGAAAATCGGGAGGTACGTTTATATGGGAGCTATACCGAAACGTGGACCTATATTGAACATTTTTTGCAAGGAGGTATGGTGTTCCCTCAGAACTTAAAATTCAAAATTACAGCCAAATCGGTTGGAAAATTTGGCTAAAATCGACAAAATACCGAATACCGGGAGGTACGTTTATATGGAAGCTATACCTAAACTTGGACCTATATTGAACATTTTTTGCACGGACGTATGATCTTCACTCCGAAGTCAAAATACAAAATTAAAATCGTCAAAATACCGAATATAGGGAGGCACGTTTATATGGGAGCTATACCTAAACGTGGACCTATATTGAACATTTCCTGTAAGGTGGTATGTTGTTCCCTCAGAACACAAAATGCAAAATTACAGCCAAATCGACTGGAAAATTTGGCCGAAATCGTCAAAATATAAATAAAAAATCGGGGGTACCTTTATATGGGGGCTACACCCAAATGTGGACCTACATCCATTAAATTTGTTTTTCTCCCTTATTATAAAACTATGTTTAAAATTTCGAGGCGTTAACTCGATTAGAACTATTTTTGGCGCACCTTTCCATACAAGTGGGACCACTGTGCACTGCTTGAATGGCTAAATGCTATGGTCAATGAATGATATGAATGCGGTTTTTTTCCAGGCAAAATGCATTACCAATACATAATTGCCATAATTTGAATTAAACAAATGAAAATCGAGCAATAAACATTATGCAGTCAAAAGGAAATGACAGAAAAATATTGATTATAATTAAAATTCAATAGCAAAACAGAGTATTAAGGACAGAATGTTAAAAACCGTAAACACATGCCAGTAATTTAATTACATTCAGGTTTTGTCAATTGATGGACAATAACAAATATTACAGAATAATATGAACAATTGTTAAAAGTAAAAAAAAAATAAATTATTATTAAATAACAAAAATAACTTTTCCACTTGGACCAAATTAACGGAAGGCAATTATGATAAATGGACACATTTTTTACATTAACACACGTACATTTTGTTTTGGTGATTTTTATTATTATTTTTTAATTTATTAATAAATTAAATTTCTGAGGGAAATATATTTATTTTTTAACTTATGCAATCTTCTCATCAAAATACCCCTCAGTAATGTTGGCGACATTTCCTGAGTATTTCAGCCTTGAAAAACTTCTCCAAAAGTGGTGTCTTAAGACACGCCGTTCGGACTCGGCGATAAACAGTAGGTCCCATATCATTGAGCTATATATGAATCGGGGTGCACTCATTGATATGAGAGAAGTCTCCCTTGTCCCGTATGGGATGTTATGGAACAATGTTTTTTTTGTTTTTTTTTTTTAATCTTCTCATCACACTAACACACATACGTACATATTTATTGGAATTTAGAAAAAAAATATATTTTATTTGCATACAAATAAACGGGAGGAATTTTCGTACAGACCTTCGTACGCACTACCAAAATCTGTCATTGAGTATAAAAAATTCTGCAAGCAGAGACAAACGACAATGGATTGATGAACAAGCAGACCTAGCTGAACTAGCTGCTAGAAGAAGTGACGTCAAATCGCTATACAACATATCAAGGACATTTTGCGGAAAACCAACCTACACCAACAAACCTATTATGAGCGAAAATAGAACCCTACTTACTGCTACGGATGAACAGTTAGTAAGGTGGATGGAACATTTCAAGTCAACACTTAAGCTTTGTTCCTTTACTTTTTAATTGTAAAAGAGAAAACTGTCAAAATTGCTCTATCATGAACCAGAAAAGTAAAGGAACAAAGAAATGGTAGCAATGTCAAAAAGAAACATACAAATTCAATTTTCTTCTTTTATTTCACCGTTTTTAATATTATTTTGTCAGTGTTCGCCTTTTTCTTCTGTTTTTGTTCATTTTTTCTTCATTGTCAAATAGTCGTCAAACAAATGTCGAATAATCAGTTCTACAATTTTTAGCTGAAGAAATTTGTCTGGTAGCCTGTGGTAGAAGAGAAAGGCATTCTTGCTCTCTCTCTCCTCTCTTACTCTCTTAAAAATTGCTTCCAGTTTTACCACTTTTTGGGGTTAAGGAACGCTTTGCAGGTTAAAAATGGTAACAAATGGTAAAAATGGTAACCTCAGGTAAGTAAAGGAATACAACTTTAATAACCCAATTGGCCAATAGAGACGCATTTTTTTCGCCAACCGCGATATTACATTTACCGGCATTGTGGATAACCCGACAACTAAACAGGAGTTTCGCACACCAGTATACTTGGCATTCATAGACTTTATGAAAGCTTTTGATAGTATTAACCGACTCTCTCTCTATATATCTCTATGGAATACTTTAGTACGACGTAGCATACCGCCAAAAATTCTCAATTTAATCAAGGCCATGTATACCGACTTCGGATGCCGAGTTCTTCATAATGGTAAATTATCAGATCCTTTTGAGGGCAAAACAGGGGTTAGACAAGGATGTATTGTGTGTGGTGGACACCGTTTAAACACCTGGAAGACTTGGAATACACTGATGACGTATGGCTACTGAGCATTAAAAACAAGTAAAAAAAGTATCAGTCTTTGGGCTTTGCCGACAGAGATATACCCTCAGCCTATGTGAATTGGAACTTTCATCTACGCACAGATCGAAAGTATTTACGGTCTTTTCAGAATTTTGTGGCACTTTTTGGACATTAGAACTTGCCGACAAAAATGTGGATTCGGATTAAAGTTCAAAAGTTTTGCGGAGGAGGGAATGGACCGATTTAGTGCATTACGGAAGTGGATCTTGTTTTGAGAATCATATCTTTTCGATAGATATCGCGCCCGCTAGTCAATTCAGTGGGTTACCGTACACCTGTTTGACTAGTATGCCAGGAAACATGGACTTGTTCACGGAAAACATATATGGCTGTAAACACGACCACAAAAAACATCATCGGTTTAAATTTGCAAAGGATCTCCGAACAGACCCTAAACTGCACTTGGACACTAATTTTGAACTTTTGTTGGAGAGGAGCGATATGCCCCTTTTTAGAAGTTAAACTAAGTTTGAACAAAGTATGACGAATGCCAAATTGTGGACCAAATCGGTTTATCAGTTCGAGAGTTATTGTGCTCTCCAGCTACTATATATGGTGCCATAGGGGTTTATACAACTATCGGCCTGTTTTCCAAAGAAGTATGGACTTGCTACTGAAAAAACTTTTACGGTTGTAATTGAGACAGCGATTGCAAGTTGCTTCAACAGATAGTAAAGTCAGTCAAGAGCAGGTTTTAAAGTGAACTTATCCGAAATTGTGTGTGGGAGTTACCCGATAGAATGGGCAAATATAGTCCAAGCCTGATCTATACCTGGTAGATATATTAGGATGCGTAAAGTATGGACCAAATCGGTCCTTCCCTTCAAGAGTTATCGTGCGCACAATTTTTCCGAACATTTTTGAACTTTTGTGTGGGAGGTAGCTGAAGGAGTGAACCGATATGGCATATCTTCGAAATTATTTTAAGTTTGGACAAAATATTGTGAAGGCGAAATTTTGGATCGAATCGACAGATCCGTTCGAGAGTTATCTTGCGCTACAACCACTACTCACGGTGTCATAGGGGTTTTTTGTACCTTTCAGGCTATTTTCTCAGGAAGTATGGTTTTGCCCCTGATGAAACTTATACCGCCGCATGGGGGGCGTGAATAAATGTTGTTACATCAAACATCAAAACGATTCTAGAGAGGTCCTAAACTGAACTTTTCCGAAATTTTGTGTTGGAGGCACCCGAAGGCGTGGAGCGATTGAGTCCATATTGGAACCTCATCTAAGTTTGGTAGAAATTTCAGGATGTGCGAAGTATGGACCAAATCGGTTACTCCCTTCAAGAGTTGTCGGGCGCACAATTTGTTCGAACATTTTCGAACTTTTGTGCGGGAGATACCGGAAGGAGTGGACCGATATAACCCATTTTCGAACTTAAACTAAGTTTGGACAAAATATGGCGAAAGCCAAATTTTGGACCAAATCGGTTCATCCGTTCGAGAGTTATCGTGCGCACCAGCCAGCCAGACATACAGACGGACAGACGGACGGACATTGCTAAATCGACTCCAAATTGTCTGAAACATACATTATTTCGATGAGGCACATTTTGCCCGTACGAAAGTGTATATGAAGAAAAGACAAAATTTTTTAGTTTTCCATAAAAAAAAATTAAAATATTTTTTTTAAGCTACATGAAAGATTTTTGGTACATAGATTGGGAAAAATATCCCATTCTTAAATCTGTTCGAGATACTAATTTTGGTTGTTGCGCGCAAAAGTTATGGCGGTTTCAATTCTGATAAAAAGAAAAAATCTTTAAAAGACTCTAATCATTATATTGAGAAACTCTCTAAATTAGGGGCTCCCTACATACTATATGTTTACTGAGGTCCCATAACTTTAGTGAAAAAGTTGTAAATTTTCGCGGAAATTAGGAAAGCATTCAAAACAATTGGTAGTTTACAACTTGTTCTAATAAAATTCAAGCTGTTTATGCATCTGAAAAATATATAAAAAATGTGTACGTAATCTAAACATCGCGAAGAAACCAAATGAAACCAAAACTATTCAAATCCGTTTAGCGGTTTGCATATTATAGCAAAAAACAAAAAATATATTGAGGAAATTTATAAAATTTTTGTAAGAGAAAATATTTATAAAAATTTATTTTGTGAGTTAGTTGAACAAAATGTAAGAAAAATAGGTCGGAGTTTTCCTTCTATTTTAGTTAAATTTCACGCAATAAATCACATTTTTTTATTCTAATCACTTCTCGAAAACACGCTAACATCTAGCAGAAGATACGGATATCTTTCAAATAAATGTTGGGTTCCTTTAAATGGGTTAATCTTGAAATAAAATTGTATCGGGTAATGTTCGCTTTGAAATGCGTGTAAATCGCGAAATCCTCAAAATCACTTGATGCGCATGCGGTTTACCAAAACAGCGAATTCTTCTCTTTTAATTTGTGCACATTTGCCAGGATTTACTTTTGCCGCTAAGATGTAGCATCGTCTGCAGTTTAGTATGCAACAAACTGTATAACGCTTATATTTTGCACAAAGTGCATACACTTTTTATGCGCATCCGATTTCACTATCAACCATGAAAAAATTCATCGATCTAAACATATTTCAATAAAATCCATCAAGAACCGTGGATGTAGCATCACACAGTATTTTTTGGATAAATCGGATACAGCTCCCATGCCACTAAATTTTTCAAACCGCTGTTTTCGCATTAACGCGAGTGATGATTCACTTTCTTCATTGAAATGGAAACGATCCACATAAAACGCGAATTAGTCAGCGATATTTTGAAAAACATTTTTCGCAAATTTTTCAATTTTTGCAGTAGCCATTTCCGCCGTTCTAGTAGATGGATTTTTACGATCTGTGATTCCTATGATCCGGATCGTCGAAAAACTAAAATATCGCGGGGTACCAGCACACTCAAAACGATATTGTAAATACTGTACCCAAAAAATAGGTTTTTTAGAAAAAATATTGCACTAAATTTTGGCCTTTGGCAGTAGATTACTCTGCTGCTGTGTGGGCTACATACTCAACATACATATCAGATTATGCGAAATCGCGAGTTCTTTAATCCTATAATTGGTTTTTCGAAATATCCGAATGCGCGTCCCAGTTACATAAAAAATACAAAAAACACCTGAAATCCGGCTTCAAAATGTCAGCTTCCATAAAAGGTGGATGCAGTGGAAATTTTGGAAAGTGATACATTAGAAGTGTAATCTTCATTTTGTATTCTCCTACTTTTACTTTGGACAAATGTCCGTCATTTGAATGGTTTAATCAGAAATCGAATAGCAATGTAAAAAACCTGTTTAGCGTCAACGGTTTTTACCTATGTTTTTTCCTTTACGCGGTCGTAACTACCACGTAAATTAAATTTTTTTGCTAAATTTTTGAGCTTTGTACAAAAACATCTAAATTAATCCAGCAATAGTCATAGTTACTGGTAAACTACAATAGTTCGCGTATTATAATAGTGCAAACCTTGGCTTCATGGAAACTAAAAAATTTTGACTTTTCCTCATATACCCTCGTTAGCATAAATGCTGAGGGTATAATGAGTCGCGTTCTTTCGGGCTCGAAATCAACATTTCAAAAACTAAGTCCATGCCGTGGACTATGGAGCGAACTCTCATTCACACATCCGCATTGACGATGTTGACATCGAATGGGTGGACAAATTCATTTACCTTGGTAGCCAAATAACAATAAAGGGTGGAGCTGAAGAAGACATTAACGTTTGATTAAATAAAGCAAAGACTGCTTTCGGCATGCTTCAGCCTATTTGGAGATCCCGACAAATCTCAACATACACGAAGCTTCGTATATACATATAATTCAAATGTTAAATCTGTCCACTTTTATGGATGCGAAACCTGGAAACACGAGTTCAATAGACGACCGTCTACAAACCTTCATAAATAAATGTCTGTGGCAAATTTTAAACATTTGGTGACCGAACCGCTGAACTATCGAACATCACAAATCAAATTGCAGCTCCCGTTGAGGTCTGTCAACGGAAATGGCGTTGAATAGCCCATACGCTACAGAGACCTGCAGAAAACATTGTTCGTCAAGCGCTTCGTTGGAATCCCCAGGATAGAGACCGGCGAGTTGGTGCACCAGCTAAAACGAGGAGATGGTCGATCGACGCAGAACTACAAACAACAAACTATTCATGGAACGACGTCAGACAAGCATCGCACAACAGAGTTCGATATAAAAGGATGGTTCAGGCCCTATGCTCCACAGGGAGTGAAGGATAACAAAAGAAGATACAGGTATATGTAAGGCAATTTAATGTTTTTATTTGTTTCGGACTGAGTCTCCTCTCTTACTTACTTAACTGGATTTTTACAGAACATTTGTTCCATAAGCCGAACTAAGAGAAAAAACTCCATTTCTCTCTGTTTGCTTCTGAATTTTCCCAAGTTTTCGGATGGTGCGATTCACTTGTTCGTTCCAACGAAATCTTGGGCTTCCAGTTCTGCGTGTGCTGGAATACGGCCCGCATTTATACACCTTTTCCATCGGGTTCATCATCACTCATTCTTAAGACATTGCCTAGCCAACGCAATCGTTGTATCTATTTTCGTTCAACTACAGTGATGTCGTTGTATAGTTGATACAACTCGTTCTTCATACGACGTCGATATTCGCCGTCAACGCAGATTGCCCCGTAGATCTTTCGAAGAATTTTTCTCTCGAACCCACCAAGCACTTCACATGTTTCGGGATCATACATTAGCATGGGCAGTACCAGTGTTTTGTAAAGTGTCCCTTTTTTGACGAGATGTGGCTTTATTCTTAAACTGCTTACTTAGCCCAAAGTAGCATATGTTGGCCAACACTATGCTTCTTCGTATTCCACAACTGATGTTGTTTGTTGTATTTATGGCGGTGCCAAGGTAGGCGAAGTCTTTTACTACCTTAAAATTGTAGGTACCAACATTCACAGTTGGTGAGAAATCTGTGCACGTACCATCAACTTAGTTTTATCGCCGTTTATTGCCAGACCGACTTTAGCAGATTCTCTTTCGACTTTTGTAAATGTATCAATTACTTCCTTTACCGATTGACCCATGATGTCAATGTCGTCGGCATAAGCAAGTAACATGTGGGTGTTTGTCTATATTGATCCACTTCTATAGACCTTCGCACACACACGAGAGACTGTCTCCCTGTCACAAACTTTTTTCGTACTTAACTCTACGGAGAGGTTCTTTCCTATTTTAACTGAGGATCGAGTATCAGTTAATGCCATTCTACAAAGCCAAATGAGCTTTGCGGGGATACCAAATTCAGACATGGCTTGGAAGACCTTTGACGTAGATGGCTGTCGAAGGCTGCTTTATAATTGACAAAAAGGTGGAAGGTGCGGATCTGCATCTTTTGGGCCTTCTCCAAAATTTGCCGCAAGGTATGTTAATATCAGGTCAATGGTGGACTTGCCAGGTCTAAAGCCGCATTGGTATGGCCCAATTATTACGTTGACTATAGGCTTTAGTCCTTCGCCCAACATCCCTGACACTATTTTGCTGGCAATAAGGAGAATACTTATTCCCCTAAAGTTAGAGCATACAGCCTATCTCCTCTCTTGTAGACAGAACACAGGATGCTAAGGTTGCAATCGTTGGGTACTCGTTCTTCCTGCCATTTGGTGGTAACTACCTGATGAGTACACCTTATCAGCGCGTCGCCTCCGGTTTAGAACAGCTGGGCTGGTAAGCCTCGGCTCCTGATGCCTTATTATTCTTCACCTGGGGAATTGCTGTCTTTACCTCATCTTGGCTGGGCGGTATACATTCAATACCATTTTCAGGGATTGGATCTGTGGTATCTTCGTTGTCTTCGATACTATTGGATACCAACAGTTTGGAAAAATACTCTTTGCATATCCTGAGCACAATATCTGTATCAGTCACCAAATTACCATGCTGGTCTCTGCAGCAGGATGTGCCTGTACCAAAGCCATCAGTTTAATGCTTCACTCTTTGGTAGAATGTTCGGACTTCATTGTGACTCCTGTACATCTCGATTTTTTCATACTCCCGCTTTTCTATTTCTCTTTTTTCCTGCGGAAAATACGTTTCTCCGCTCTCCTTTTCTCCCTATACCGCTCTAGTGCGCTACGCGTTGCAACGGATTGTAGAGTAGCACTATATGCCGCATTTTTCTCTTCGGTAGCAGCGCCACACTCCTGGTCATACCTTGGTTTCTCTGGTGTAGGTCTCCGGTATCCAATAGTTGATAGTTGGATAGTTGAGTGGAATATTCTGTGGCTATCTGTTGTGTTTGCAGCCTATCGATGTCCAACTTCCGCGTTGTATCTCCTCGTGCTTTATTTGCAACGTTTAGACTGGTACGTACCTTTGCTGCAAAAATGTACTGGTCCGAAACTATGTTTTCTCCTCGGAACGATCGTACTTCCAACAAGCTTGATGAATGTCTTTCATCTGTCACAACGTGATCAATTTAATTTCTTATTCTTTGATCTGGAGACAGTCAGTTACCCTTATAAATATCGAGATGCTTAAATCTGGTACTGCTAACTATCATGTTTTTGCCGCTGCGAAGTCTATCAGCCTCATTCCATTGTCAGATGTTTCACTGTGGAGACTGAATTTCCCGACTGTTGGGCCAAAGATATTCTCCTTTCCAATTTTGGCATTAAAATCGCCTAGAATAATTTTAATGTCATGCGCAGGACAACGGTCGTATGTTTCTACTATGCGCTTGTATAATATATTTTTTTTATGTTCGTCCTTGTTTTCGGAATTTCGGAATTAAAGAATTTTGCTTTTTAGCAGGCCTTTCAATCACTGTTTTAACCTCTGAGCAACTATAAATCGGCTACCAAACTCATGTTATGTGTCATGGCAGCCATAATACAGTGCATCACCGTTAGGTGTTGTTGTGACGCCTTCCCCTATCCATCGTATATTTTGTATGGCAGCAATGTCGACCTTATACTTTTCAACTGCATCTGCCAATGCGTAAACTGCGCCTTCTCTATAAAGAGTGCGGACACTCCAGGTGGAGTTTTTTTTTCGTTTTTTCATAGTAACCTGTTTTTTAGGGGAGGGTTACTAGGAGGTTACTACCCGGCGCCCAAACCCAAGTTTTTAACGTTCTTATGGGTGAACGTGCGGCACATGCTAGCTTACTACCTTTAACGGGTGTTAGAGGCAGCTCCCCAGGTGACACCACGGGGAGGTCAGCGTCCACTCAAGATGAGTGAGGGTTCAAGATAAATCCTGGGCTTTGCCATGTTAAAGCCGGTCATGACCAATAATCTGTATCTTTCACCTCTACGACACCCTGATCCTCCTCTCACAAACACTAATTGTTTAAGGCACAAACAATACAAGTCGCATTTATTCTATTTATCCATGGAATGGATAAATAACACAAGTAAAAAAGTATCAGTCGGCTTTGTCGACAGGGATATACCCTAAGCCTATGTGAATTGAAACTTCCATGTACGGACGCATGGAATGAATTTAGAGTCTTTTCTGAATTTTGTCTATTTTGGAAGTGGACCACTAGTCATTTTAGTGAGTCATTGTATAACTTTTGGATCAGTTGCCAGGATGTTTTGACTTGTCCACATAATACATAATATCGCTGTAAACAGGACCATAACGAACAGCATCGGTATACATTTCTAATGGATCTTCGAACAAACCCTAAACTGCACTTTGACACAAATGTTGAACGTTTGTGGGAGAGGTACCCTACGGACCGAGATAAACTAAATTTAGACAAAGTATTAGGAGATCCAAAGTTTGGACGAAATTGTTTGTTCCGTTAAAGAGATATCGTGCATTTTTAAATCTTCGAACTGAAACTAAGTTTGGACAAAATATGATAAAGGCAAATGTTGGACCAAATCGTGTTCTCCAGCCACCACATATGGAGCTATAGGGGGGTTTTCACCATTCGGGCTGTTTTCTCAAGAAGTCTGGATTTGCCCCTGGAAAAACTTTTACCGTTGTAATTGAGGCAGCGAATGCAAATTGCTTCAATAAAAATCAAAGAGATTTGAGCGCAGGTCTTAAAGTGAACTTATCCGAAATTTTGTGTGGGAGGTACCCGAAGGAGTGCACAAATTTAGACCATATTTGAACCTGATCTATATCTGGTAAACCAAATCGGTCACTCCCTTCAAGAGTTATCGCGAGTACAATTTTTCCGAACATTTTTGAACTTTTGTAGGGGAGGTACTTGAAGGAGTAGACAGATAGGGCTTATATTCGAACTGATACTAGGTTTGAACAAAATATTACGAAGCCCAAATTTTGGACCGAATAGGCAGATCCGTTCGAGAGTTATCTGTCACTCCAACTACTACACACGGTGTCATAGGTTTTTTTTTGCATATTTCAGGCTATTTTCTCAGGAAGTATGGATTTGCCCCTGATGAAACTTGTACCGTCGTATGGGGGGCAGTGAATACAAGTTGTTACAACAAAAATCAAAGCGATTGGAGAGCAGGTCCTAAACTGAACTTATCCGAAATTTAGTGTGTGAGGTACCCGAAGGAGTGGACCGATTGAGTCCATATTGAAACCTCATCTAAGTCTGGTAGACATTTCACGATGTGCAAAGTATGGACAAAATCGGCTACTCCCTACAAGAGTTATCGTGCCCACAAAATTTCCGAACATTTTCGAACTTTTGTGAATAAGGTATCGGAAGGGGTGGACCGATATAAGCCATCTTCGAACTTAAACTAAATTTGGACAAAATATAACGAAAGCCAAAATTTGGACCGAATAGGTTGATCCATTCGAGAGTTAACGTGCGCTCCAGCCAGACAGACGGACGAACATGGCTAAATCAACTTCAAATTGTCTGAAACGGATTTCGTCCAAACATACGATTATTTCGATGAGGCACATTTTGCCCGTATGAAAGTGTATATACTCTCGTTAGCATAAATGCTGAGTGTATAATAAGCGTATTTTTAAAATTGTTCCATATCGAGTCGCCATCAGGGCTATGCGAAAATAATTATGTTGCTACATGTATGCAAATACGCACAGTTCTTGTTGCGTATTTGACATTTTGATGAATACCATTTAACACCAAACTATAAAGTGAACGTATTGGATCCTTGCATCCTCTCATTGTATTTTTGAATATTCATCTCTCCACCTCTCCAGATCTAAAAAATCTTAATTACAGAATTTAACATTCCATCAATCTTAATGACCATTTTCATTATACGCTTGAAAAAGCAATATTCCAATAACTCTTTCATTAGGCATTTAACGTGACCCCGCCGCCCACCAACCAATATTCAATTTGTATGGTAATATGCTATTTTTTGCTTATTCCATTTCAAAAAAAGGTACGAGCATATCACTGAAAGTCAATACCACCATTGAGAATTGTGCATTGTCTATCTTTTCATCATTCTGATCTGTATTGGCGTTGAACAAATAGAAATGTAACCAAACTGTAAACCCTGAAGTGAATGCCAATTACTCGCCGTTGAGTTCGCGGCGATTCCTTCTTAAATACGCGAATTGTATACAAAGTGCGGGTAAATCTCACTTTTGATTCAACAATACACTCGAACAAAAACTGAAATTTTTTCGGTAATTGAAATATACTTTTGAAAGTATTACCGTATAAATGTATGTGTGGATATGGACTTAATTTCTTGGTAGCAAAAGTATAACACAAGCAATCTAAGTATATTCATATACGTCAATACTTCAGTTTTTAATGCTTTTCTTTGCGATATGTCGAACATTTTCTTAGTGTAAAAGTTTTTAAACAAACCACTGGTATTTGTGTAAAACACACCTGACCAAGTGTGCTCCAGTTTGTATACCCCATTTGTTCCTTTTTTTGATACACTTTAATCGAATGGCAAACTACGGCCACATCACATCAATTTATCAGATATTTTTTGGACAACGCTTTTCACATTTTTTTTTTGCTTTTACAAACAGCAGCCAAAACCAGTGAAAATGCAAAAAACACCTACCCAACCATCCTTTAATCAAAACAAAGACCAAATTTATTTGCAATTCGTAATTCTGTTTCAGTGACGCTGTGTTCCATTGTGGAAAAAACACCAGTCGTTAAAGGGGTTTAAATAACGGGAAAGGGGGTTGTTTCAACCAATGAAAACGATTTTATTACTGAAATATCATTATTTATTTAAATGTAAAAGAAGCAAAAACCAAAAAAAAAAATGCGTCGCGAACGATAACCCCAAAAAAGGATTAATCGAAAACATATTCACACTGTGAAAGTGCCAGACAACATTCCCATGCTAAATAAACAACAGCAAAAACACTCACGGGATTTATTAACAAATTCTGTGGTGATTTTGTTGCAGAATTTCGTTTTTTGTTTGTTGTGGGTTTTCTTTTTTTCCATTGTGACCGTTTTTGACACACACAAAAGTAACACTTGAACCTTTTTTTGTTCTCTGATATTTGTTAATGATGCTGGTGACGATTGTCTATCATCATCATCTGTTTCGCGGGGATTTCAAGCTTTAATGATTCCGTTTTAATCTGCGAAAAATATTTTTCATGTTCATGTTTTTCATATTTCCGTTAAGCGGTACGGGATTGGGAACGATTTTGCTGAAGGAGTGTTTTTAATATGCGATTGGGTTTACGCAATGATGTGGGTGGCTACAAAAACTTCTTCCCAACAACAATCTGGAAGATACCAGGGGGGGGGGTATGTCAAATATATAAAAGCTCGCTTCTTTTCTCTCTGCTAAATTTCAGTGCATGATCAATCCGGATTCGAGATTTTTTAGTGCATCATAAATTAAAAAAAATTTAAGATTTATGCCAAACTCCTAATGAGCTGTAACTCGTTGAGGCTAAGATATACTTACTTAGCTGGCCCATTACAGAACATTTGTTCCATAGGCCGAACTAAGAAAAGATCTCCATTCCTCTCTATTTGTTGCTTCGCACTCTGGAATACCGCGCCTTTTCATCTCATCATCTACTTGTTTGCGCCATCTATTCCTTGGCCTGCCAATTCTGCGTGCACGTCCAAACGGTTCGTATTTATACGCCTTTTTAGCGGGTTCATCATCGCCCATTCTTATGATATGGCCTAGCCAACGCAATCGTTGCATCTCAATACGTTTATAGTAGATACAGCTTGTGGTTCATGCAACGTCGATATTCGCCGCCAACGCAGATTGGTCCGTAGATCTTTCGAAGAATTTTTCTCTCAAACACACCAAGCACTGCCATGTCTGCCTGCGCACGTACCCAGGTTTCGGAGCCATACATCAGCACTGGTAGTATCAGTGTTTTGTAGAGCGTTATTTTTGTTTGACGAGATGTGGCTTTGCTTTTAAACTGCTTACTTAAACCAAAGTAGCATCTGTTGGCCAATACAATTATTCTTTTTATTTCACAACTGATGTCGTTTGTTGTTTTTACGGAGGTGCCGAGGTAGACGAAGTCTTTTACTACCTCAATATAATAGGAACCTACTTCCACAGTCGGTCCGAGCTCAATGGACGCATTGCGCGTCGACACCATCAACTTGGTCTTCTCACCGTTTACCGCCAGACCCACTTTAGCAGATTCTCCTTCGACCTTCATAAAGGTGTCAGTTACTTCTTTTACTGATCGGCCCATGATGTCTATATCATCAGCATAAGCAATTAACATGTGACTATTGGTGTAGATTGTGCCACTTTTTTGACGTTTGCCTCTCGTATAACCTTTTCCAGCAGGATGTTGAAGATATCACACGAAAGGCTGTCTGCTTGTCTGAAATCTCTTTTGGTACCAAACTCTTCGGAGAGGTTCTTTCGTATTTTAACTGAGGACCTCGTGTCAGTTAAAGTCATTTTACAAAGCCGGATGAACTTTGCGGGGATACCAAATTCAGACATGGCTTGGAATACCTTTGAACGCAGCGGGCTGTCGAAGGCTGCTTTATAATCGACAAAAGGTGATAGGTGTCGATCTGCATCTCTAGGGTCTTCTCCAGGATTTGCCGCAGGGTAAATATCTGGTCAATGGTGGACTTGCCAGGTCCAAAGCCACATTGGTATGGCCCAATTATCTCGTTGTCCATCGGCTTTAATCGTTCGCTCAATATCCCTGACACGATCTTGTAGGCAATAGGGAGTAGACTTATGCCCCTATAGTTAGAGCATACAGTCTTATCTCCCTTCTTGTGGACGGGGCACAGGATACTCAGGTTCCAATCGTAGGGTACTCGTTCTTCCTGCCAGATGGTGCTAACTAGCTGATGAATACACCTTAACAGCGTGTCACCTCCGGTTTTGAACAGCTCGGCTTGTAAGCCATCGGCCCCTGCTGCCTTATTATTCTTCAGCCGATTTATTGCTGTCCTTACCTCATCTTGGCTGGGCGGTATACATTTAATACCATCTTCTGGGATTGGGACTTTGGTATCTTCGTCGTCTTCGCTGCTATTGGATACCAACAGATTTGAAAAATGTTCTCTCCATATCCTATCTGTATCAGTTACCAAATTACCTTGCTGGTTTCTACAGGAGGATGTGCCTGTATCAAAGCCATCAGTTTGATGCTTGACTCTTTGGTAGAATTTTCGGACTTCATGCTGGCTCCTGTACATCTCGATTTTTTCACACTCCCGCTTTTCCATCTCTCTCGTTTTCCTGCGGAAAAGACGTTTCTCCTCTCTCCTTTTCTCCCTGTATCTCTCTCGTGCGCTACGCGTTGCTACTGATTGTAAAGTAGCCCTATATGCCGCATTTTTCTCTTCGGTGGCAGCCCGACACTCTTGATCATACCATGGATTGCTTGGTGGAGGTCTCTGGTATACAAGTATGGATTTTGCGGCTGTTTGCATGGGGTGGGCAATATGTTATCGGGATGAGGAGTGCTTTGATTAAGCAATTGGGCTAGTTAAGTGGAATATGCTGTGGCTATCTGTTGTGATTGAAGCTTACCGATGTCTAACTTTCGTGTTGTGTCTGTTCGTACTTTGTTTGCTACGTTTAAGCGGGTGCGTACCTTTCCTGCAACAAGGTAGTGGTCCGAATTAATGTTTGCGCCTCGGAACGATCGTACATCCAACACGCTCGATGAATGTCTTCCATCTATCACAACATGATCAATTTGATTTCTTGTTTTCTGATCTGGAGACAGCCAGGTGCCCTTATGAATATCGAGATGATTAAATCTGGTACTGCTAACTACCATGTTTTTGAAGCTGCACAGTCTATCAGCCTCATACCATTGTCAGATGTTTTACTGTGGAGACTGCATTTCCCGACTGTTGGGCCAAAGATATTCTCCTTTCCAATTTTGGCATTAAAATCGCCTAGAATGATTTTAATGTCATGGGCAGGGCAACGGTCATATGTTTCTTCTAAGCGCTCGTAAAATATATCTTTGGTCTGTTCGTCCTTTTCTTCAGTGGGAGCATGAGCGCAAATAAAGCTGATGTTGAAGAATTTAGCTTTTATTCGAATTGCAGCAAGTCTTTCATTCACTGGGCTGAAGCTTGATACCAGATGTTTTAGCCTCCGACTAAATACGAATCCGCAACCAAACTCATGCTTTACGTCATGGCAGCTATAATACAGTGCGTCAGCTTTAGGTGTTGTTGTGACGCATTTCCCAATCCATCGTATTTCCTGTATGGCAGTAATATCGGCCTTGTACTTTTCAAGTACGTCTGCCAATGCGAAGACTGCACCTTCTCCATAAAGAGTGCGAACATTCCAGGTGCAGATTCGCAGATAATGGTCCTTAAAACGTTTTCGGGGTTCGTCAACTTTAGAGGGGTCTGTTTTTCTTTTCTTTCGTTTTTTATAGTAGACTGTTTTTTCTAGGGGAGGGTTACTAACCCGAACGCGCGGCACATGTTAGCTCACTACCTTTAACGGGTGTTAAAGGCAGTTCCCAAGGTGACACCACGGGGAGGTCAGTGTCCACTTGGTCAGGTCAGGACCGTTGCTTGGTATCTTCCATCCCCTACGTCACCTAAGATATATCATCATGAAAATTTAACACAAGATGAAGTCGAAGAAAAAAATAAAAATTGCTATATCAGAAAACCCATTTTTTCATTTATGCCACTCTTTGATTGCATGAATGATATGTCCTTCATATGGGCAAAATGTGCCTCATCGAAATAATGGTTTCAAACCCCCAAGTATATTTGGACGAAATCCGTTTCAGACAATTTTGAGTGGATTTAGCAATGTCAGTCCGTCTGTTTGCCTGGATGGCTGGAGCGCACGATAACTCTCGAACGGATTAACCGATTTGATCCAAAATTCCACATTTGGTCCAGAAAAGTTAAAATTATTCCCAAAACTTATGCACACGATAACTCTCGAAGGGACTTGGTCGTCAATTTACTTCACCCTAACTTCGAACGAGAACTTACAAAGGAGTTCTATAACAAACATTTCCAGTAGTGAGAAGCATTTTCGGATGTCCAGAGTGGAAATTTCATCATGATTTTATAAACTTTTATGAATGTGCAGCCATATTATACGGTGGTAAATATTATCTAAAATATATGGGAATGACTCATGCGCAAAGTATACGACTCTAGGAGACTCCAAAAATAAACTTGTTGAAAGCTAAAGACAAGCCTTGTTAGGCATTACATTTGATTATAACAAAAACTCTTGTTAAAGCAGGATATACGGTTGCATCCTTGAGCAGGAGTGATATACTTTTACTGAATATTACAGAAAGTACTTCGTTTTCAGTACACAGTGACTATGCATCGATATTCTAATAAAGTCTTTCTGTATACACAAGTTTTAAAATGGGGTTCTATTCAAATGAGCCAAATTTGTTACTTTAATTTTTGACTTATTTTGATTTCGTTGCATAATTCTTATATAAATTGGATTTGAAAACAAATTAATGACTTAGTTTTCTCCATATAAATTAAACAAAATATAATAAAACTTCAACACTTCATATCTTGCATAAATCAGAAAAAATGGAGGTTGACAAAAATTTTTGTAGGGATGGAAGATACCAAGGATCGGTCCTGACCGGTTTTAACATGGCAAAGCCCAGGATTTATCTTGGTCCCTCTTTCATCTCAAGTGGCCACTGACCTCCCCGTGGTGTCACCTGGGGAACTGCCTTTAACAAACGCTAAAGGTAGTGAGCTAAAATGTGCCGCGCGTTCACCCATAAGAACGTTAAAAACTTGGGTTTGGGCGTCGGGTTAGTAACCCTCCCCTAGAAAAAACTATGAAAAAACGAAAGAGAAGAAAAACAAACCTCTCTAAAGTTGACGAACCTCGCAAACGTTTTAAGGACCATGATCTGCGAATCTGCACCTGGAATGTTCGCACTCTTTATAGAGAAGGTGCAGTCTTCGCATTGGCAGACGTACTTGAAAAGTACAAGGCTGATATTACTGCCATACAGGAAATACGATGGATTGGGAAAGGCGTCACAACAACACCTAAAGGTGACGCACTGTATTATAGCTGCCATGACGTAAAGCATGAGTTTGGTTGCGGATTCGTAGTTAGTCGGAGACTAAAACATCTGGTATCCAGCTTCACCCCAGTGAATGAAAGACTTGCTGCAATTCGAATAAAAGCTAAATTCTTCAACTTTATATATATTAAGATATATTTTACGAGCGCTTAGAAGAAACATATGACCGTTGCCCTGCCCATGACATTAAAATCATTCTAGGCGATTTTAATGCCAAAATTGGAAAGGAGAATATCTTTGGCCCAACAGTCGGGAAATTCAGTCTCCACAGTGAAACATCTGACAATGGTATGACACTGATAGACTTTGCAGCTGCAAAAAACATGGTAGTTAACAGTACCAGATTTAATCATCTCGATATTCATAAGGGCACCTGGCTGTCTCCAGATCAAAGAACAAGTAATCAAATTGATCATGTTGTAATAGATGGAAGACATTCATCCAGCGTTTTGGATGTACGATCGTTCCGAGGCGCAAACATTGATTCGGACCACTACCTTGTTGCAGCAAAGGTACGTACCCGTCTAAACGTTGCAAATAAAGCACGAACAGACACAACGCGGAAGTTGGACATCGATAGGCTGCAAACACAACAGATAGCCACAGCATATTCCACTCAACTAGCCCAATTGCTTTACGCGAGCACTCCTTGTCCCGATAACATAACAACACAATGGCAACATATTGCCCACTCCATGCAAACAGCCGCAAAATCCATACTTGGATTCCAGAGACCTCCACAAAGGAATTCATGGTATGACCAGGACTGTCGTGCTGCTACCGAAGAGAAAAATGCGGCGTATAGAGCTACTTTACAATCAGTAGCAACGCGTAGCGCACGAGAGAGATATCGGGAGAAAAGGAGAGAAGAGAAACGTCTTTTCCGCCAGAAAAAGAGAGAAATGGAAAAGCGGGAGTGTGAAAAAATCGAGATGTACAGGAGCCAGAATGAAGTCCGAAAATTCTACCAAAGAGTGAAACATCAAACAGATGGCTTTGGTACAGGCACATCCTCCTGTAGAGACCAGCAAGGTAATCTGGTAACAGATACAGATAGCGTGCTCAGGATATGGAAGGAACATTTCTCCAAACTGCTGCTATCCAATAGCAGCGAAGACGATGATACCACAGATCCAATCGCAGAAGATGGTATAGAATGTATACCGCCCAGCCAAGAAGAGGTAAAAACAGCAATCAACCGGCTGAAGAATAATAAAGCAGCAGGAGCCGATGGCTTACCAGCCGAACTGTTTAAAACCGGAGGCAACGCGCTGATAAGGTGTATTCATCAGCTAATTAGCACCATCTGGCAGGAAGAACGCGTACCCGAAGACTGGAACCTGAGCATCCTGTATCCCGTCCACAAGAAAGGAAATAAGACTGTATGCTCCAACTATAGGGACATAAGTCTTCTCCCTATTGCCTATAAGATAGTGTCAGGGATATTGTGCGAACGACTAATGCCAATGGTCAACGAAATAATTGGACCATACCAATGTGGCTTTAGATCTGGCAAGTCCACATTGACCAGATATTTACCCTGCGGCAAATCCTGGAGAAGACCCAAGAGATGCAGATCGACATTTATCACCTTTTTGTCGATTATAAAGCAGCATTCGACAGTCCCCTCCGATCAAAGGTATTCCATGCAATGTCTGAATTTGGTATCCCCACAAAGCTCATCCGGCTTTGTAAGATGAGTTTAACTGATACTAGGTAATCAGTTAAAATTGGAAAGAACCTCTCCGAGCAGTTCAGTACCAAAAGAGGTTTCAGACAAGGAGACAGCCTTTCGTGTGACCTATTCAACATTTTGCTGGAAAAAGTTATACGAGATGCAAATGTCAAAAGAAATGGCACAATTTACACCAATAGCCACATGTTACTTGCTTATGCTGATGACATAGACATCATGGGACGATCAGTAAAGGATGTAACTGATAGCTATAGGAGGGTCGAAGCAGAATCTGCGAAAGTGGGTCTGGCGTTAAACGGCGAAAAGACCAACTTGATGGTGCCGACGCGCAAAGCGTCCAAAGAGTTCGGACCAACTGCGGAAGTTGGTACCTATAATTTTGAGGTAGATAAAGACTTCGTCTACCTCGGCATCTCCGTAAACACAACAAACAACATCAGTTGTGAAATAAGAAGAAGAATTGTATTGGCCAACAAATGCTACTATGGTTTAAAGCTGAGTACACATTGCCAGTTTTGAATGACAGCTTTGTTGGTGCTTGCTACTGTGGCCGTTCATTTTTGTCATTCATCATAGAATCGCAAAATGTTTTGTGGTTGCCGGACGGTTGGACAGTTATCGATAACTGCGAAATATCGACATTCAAAACTGACAATGTGTACTGCTCTTAAGTAAGCACTTTAAAAACAAAGCCACATCTCGTCAAACAAAAATAACACTATACAAATCGCTGATACTACCCGTGCTAATGTATGGCTCCGAAGCATGGGTACTTGCGCAAGCAGATAAGGCAGTGCTTGGTGTGTTTGAGAGGAAAATTCTTCGAAAGACCTACGGGCCGATTTGCGTTGACTGGGAATATCGACGTCGTATGAACCACGAGCTATATCAGCTATACAGAGGCATGAATATAGTTAAACGTATCGAGATGCAACGGTTGCGTTGGCTAGGTCATATAATGAGCGATGATGAATCTGCTAAAAAGGCGTATGAATACATGCCACATGGCGGTGCACGCAGAATCGGCAGTCCTAAGCTTCGATGGGGCATACAAGTGGATGAAGAAATGAAAAAGCGCGGTATTCCAGAAAGCGAAGCGAAAAACAGAGAGAAATGGAGATCTTTTCTTAGTTCGGTCTATGGAACAAATGTTCTGTAATGGGCCAGCTAAGTAAGCTGCAATTTGAAGGTCTTAGAGGTCCCGAAACTCCTCCACCAAAAAATCGTCCACATAGTTTAATTTTTTGGATATCCCGCATATAAAGGTACCAACGGATTGAAGAAATGTGTATATAAATTTTTTACCTAAATTAGGCATTTGGGATATCCGTGATCGAACAGTTTTTGCACCTAACTGGAAACTAATTATTCCATCGCAGCACTTAGATTGGCCGCGTTTCAACAAAAGTGACCGATATTAAAGAAGTTTTTAATTGGTCCCAATTGCATACCAATATATTGGCGATGATTGTCAAATACCACGGTTATTGCAATGCATTTCATTTTTTGACATTTTTATTTTAATAAAAACTATCTCTGAGTCTATTTGGTAAATTTCAAATTTCCTTTACAATTACATAGAAAAAAAATTAAAAACTTTTTTGGCATAGAAGTTAAAAACCGTATAATTCGTGAATTGGTTTAAATCGGTTGAGGTGCATGTGCTTTTCGGATACAGGGAGTCCTACTTACTTACTTAGTTGGCCCATTACAGAACATTTGTTCCATAGACCGAACTAAGAAAAAATCTCCATTCCTCTCTGTTTTTCGCTTGACTTTTTGGAATACCGCGCCTTTTCATTTCTTCATCCACTTGTATGCTCCATCGAAGCTTAGGCCTGCCGATTCTGCGTGCACCGCCATGTGGCATGTATTCATACGCCTTTTTAGCGGGTTCATCATCGCTCATTCTCATGATATGGCCTAGCCAACGCAATCGTTGCATCTCGATACGTTTAACTATATTCATGTCTTTTTATAGCTTATATAGCTCGTGGTTCATACGACGTCGATATTCACCGTCAACGCAAATCGGCCCGTAGATCTTTCGAAGAATTTTCCTCTCACCAAGCACTGCCTTATCTACTTGCGCAAGTACCCATGCTTCGGAGCCATACATTAGTACGGGTAGTATCAGCGTTTTGTATAGTGTTATTTTTGTTTGACGAGATGTGGCTTTGTTTTTAAAGTGCTTACTTAAACCAAAGTAGCATCTGTTGGCCAATACAATTCTTCTTCTTATTTCACAACTGATGTTGTTTGTTGTGTTTATGGCAGTGCCGAGGTAGACGAAGTCTTTAACTACCTCAAAATTGTAGGTACCAACTTCCACAGTTGGTCCGAGCTCTATGGACGCTTTGCGCGTCGACACCATCAATTTGGTCTTTTCGCCGTTTACCGCCAGACCCACTTTCGCAGATTCTGCTTCGACCTTTCTAAAGGTATCAGTTACTTCCTCTACTGATCGTCCCATGATGTCTATGTCATCAGCATAGGCAAGTAACATGTGGCTATTGGTGTAAATTGTGCCATTTCTTTTGACTTTTGCATCTCGTATTACCTTTTCCAGCAAAATGTTGAATAGGTCACACGAAAGGCTGTCTCCTTGTCTGAAACCTCTTTTGGTACAAAATTCTTCGGAGAGGTTCTTTCCAATTTTAACTGAGGACCTAGTATCAGTTAAAGTCATCTTACAAAGCCGGATGAGTTGGAGCATACAGTCTTATCTCCTTTCTTGTGGACGGGACATAGGATGCTCAGGTTCCAATCGTCGGGTACGCGTTCTTCCTGCCAGATGGTGCTAACTAGCTGATGCATACACCTTATCAGCGCGTCGCCTCCGGTTTTAAACAGCTCGGCTGGTAAGCCATCGGCTCCTGCTGCTTTATTATTCTTCAGCCGGTTGATTGCTGTTTTTACCTCATCTTGGCCGGGCGGTATACATTCTATACCATCTTCTGGGATTGGATCTGTGGTATCATCGTCTTCGCTACTATTGGATACCAGCAGATTGGAGAAATGTTCCTTCCATATCCTGAGCACGCTATCTGTATCTGTTACCAGATTACCTTGCTGGTCTCTACAGGAGGATGTGCCTGTACCAAAGCCATCTGTTTGATGTTTCACTCTTTGGTAGAATTTTCGGACTTCATTCTGGCTCCTGTACATCTCGATTTTTTCACACTCCCGCTTTTCCATTTCTCTCTTTTTCTGGCGGAAAAGACGTTTCTCTTCTCTCCTTTTCTCCCGATATCTCTCTCGTGCGCTACGCGTTGCTACTGATTGTAAAGTAGCTCTATACGCCGCATTTTTCTCTTCGGTAGCAGCACGACAGTCCTGGTCATACCATGAATTCCTTTGTGGAGGTCTCTGGAATCCAAGTATGGATTTTGCGGCTGTTTGCATGGAGTGGGCAATATGTTGCCATTGTGTTGTTATGTTATCGGGACAAGGAGTGCTCGCGTAAAGCAATTGGGCTAGTTGAGTGGAATATGCTGTGGCTATCTGTTGTGTTTGCAGCCTATCGATGTCCAACTTCCGCGTTGTGTCTGTTCGTGCTTTATTTGCAACGTTTAGACCGGTACGTACCTTTGCTGCAACAAGGTAGTGGTCCGAATCAATGTTTGCGCCTCGGAACGATCGTACATCCAAAACGCTGGATGAATGTCTTCCATCTATTACAACATGATCAATTTGATTACTTGTTCTTTGATCTGGAGACAGCCAGGTGCCCTTATGAATATCGAGATGATTAAATCTGGTACTGTTAACTACCATGTTTTTTGCAGCTGCAAAGTCTATCAGTGTCATACCATTGTCAGATGTTTCACTGTGGAGACTGAATTTCCCGACTGTTGGGCCAAAGATATTCTCCTTTCCAATTTTGGCATTAAAATCGCCTAGAATGATTTTAATGTCATGGGCAGGGCAACGGTCATATGTTTCTTCTAAGCGCTCGTAAAATATATCTTAATATATATAAAGTTGAAGAATTTAGCTTTTATTCGAATTGCAGCAAGTCTTTCATTCACTGGGGTGAAGCTGGATACCAGATGTTTTAGTCTCCGACTAACTACGAATCCGCAACCAAACTCATGCTTTACGTCATGGCAGCTATAATACAGTGCGTCACCTTTAGGTGTTGTTGTGACGCCTTTCCCAATCCATCGTATTTCCTGTATGGCAGTAATATCAGCCTTGTACTTTTCAAGTACGTCTGCCAATGCGAAGACTGCACCTTCTCTATAAAGAGTGCGAACATTCCAGGTGCAGATTCGCAGATCATGGTCCTTAAAACGTTTGCGAGGTTCGTCAACTTTAGAGAGGTTTGTTTTTCTTCTCTTTCGTTTTTTCATAGTTTTTTCTAGGGGAGGGTTACTAACCCGACGCCCAAACCCAAGTTTTTAACGTTCTTATGGGTGAACGCGCGGCACATTTTAGCTCACTACCTTTAGCGTTTGTTAAAGGCAGTTCCCCAGGTGACACCACGGGGAGGTCAGTGTCCACTTGAGATGAAAGAGGGACCAAGATAAATCGTGGGCTTTGCCATGTTAAAGCCGGTCAAGACCGTTGCTTGGTATCATTCATCGCCTACGTCCCTACAGGGAGTCCATGTCTATCAATATGCATGGATTTTCCCATGTTTCATTCAGCGGCCAAAGTGTGCCATCAGTTGCATCTTACTATTCAAAAAACCTTCAAGTGGGCAAAAATTACGCGATGTGCATATGATTATAAGGTGCATCCGATTTCAATGGCCACCTATTAAAAATACGTCAATATAAATTATTTTAGACAGATTCGTCAAGAACTGCGGTTGTGCCACCGCATTCTATTTTGGGATAAATAGGGATATTACTCCTGAATCTTTGTAATTTGTGACACACCTTTTTGGCAAATATTATAATCGCGTATAAAGGATTACATGTATGCAAAAATAATCAAAGAACATCGCGGTTCAATTCACGGAATTTTCAAAATATATTTTTGCAGATTTTCCTACTTTCAAGGTATCTATATCCGGCTTTTTAGTGGATGGATTCGACCGCGGAAGAGCTCATTAGATCCGGCACGTAAAAAAACTAAAATCACGCGGGGTTCAGGGGTACCTGTACGACAGTTGTAAATTTTAAAGCCAAAAAATAGGTTTTTTCAGAAAATTTACGCACCAAATTTTCGCCTTTGGACTCCTATTACTATTTTTCCCCATTTTTTATATTACCACCAACGCAGCTTCCACGAAAATTATTTGTTATGGTCCATATTATGAGATCGTGGCTAAAACACTTTAATTAATATAAATATATTCATATTTTATAAAATATATTAACAGTTCGCGACTTATTAAATGGTGAACCTCAACTTCAACGATTGAAAAACTTTTTTGAATATTACCATTTGTATTATTATAAACATGTAACCTGCTAATCAAGAACACCAACAAAACTTTAAATCAGCTCACTACTAATGGCATGAGTCTGACCATTTAATAAATACTGAGAGCAAAAGCGAGGCATAGCGTGTCAGTCATGGTCTTTCTTTTGCCTTCTTCCGGTCTAGTTTCTTAATTAAGACACATTTATATCTTGGCAGCAATCTCTTTCCTCCATAATTTTGATTGTCTTCAAACATTCACCATAAGTATTCACTAAATTAGCTTTCTCGCACTTTATCACAACGAAGTGAATCAAATAACAATATTTCACAGGAAATCAATGCTCACTTTCTTCGATTCACTTTCACACTAAATATATCCAGTCATTTACCATTAACATTGTTTGTTGGTCACTTCCAGACAATGTTCTCTTCTCCGAACCTCGTCAGCCAGCCATCTATAAATTTTATAAATGATGTTTTTTCCTTTAGGGGGTTATTAATTACGGCCTGTGTATCTCATGGAAAGTGAAATGTAATCATAAATAACCTACCCAAACGTCCCTATTCCATTGTGTCAAAGGACTCGGCAGCCTGTTACGCACACTGTGTTGCTGCCAACTTATCATAGACAGGCTCTTGTTGTTGTTTTCGTTTCACTTTGAAGTTGCGTTAATTTTATTTTGCAATTTTAATTTAGACACATGAATAAATGATATGAGCCTACTCTGACTGAGCTGTTTCTGTTCGCCACCGCTTTCATTACTCATCGTCAGTTGCCTATCATCTCATTGACATAGTTAGTCAACTCAGCCTCTTGGTATTTAATTTGTTGTGTGCCCCTCTTTTTCGCTTTTGCTTTCTATAACTTTCTGTTTGTCTGTCAGTCAATTGACCTGGCTCTGGCTGTCTATGTATGTATGTAGGTATGCCTGCCCGTCTGTCTGTTAGTGTCTCTTTTTTGTGTCTATTTAAATTTAGGATTAGTACATCAATGAGTCGGCTTTAAAAATGTGCACATTCATTATTTACTTCGTTGATTTTGGATTGGCGGGTAAGGGCAACCGTTGTCTGTATCGCCACCGCCATAAGGCTTAAAGTGGCAATTAGTAAAGATTTTTCATCATTCGTTAGAGTATATCACGCATTGAACTGTGGTTTCAAAACTTGTTTGGGATATTCAAAAAGTTTGGAACTTTGTTGAGACTGAACAAGAAATTAAAGTTTTCGTGTAAAGAATATATTTGAGGTGCTCTCTCACTTGGTTAGTATGGTATTATATCTAGTACACTGAAAGAAAAAGCTACGTAATGTGAATGAAATCCTACGTTATGCCAATTAAATTTGTCATTGATTTTGAGCCAACGCAGAGCTTTATAAAATAAATGAAAAATGTTTAATTGACGTTCATTAAATTAATTCATTGATGCATTCAAACTTTTTCATGAATGTAATGAAACTTTTTCATTAATTCAATGAAACTTCTTCTTGAATGAAACCATTTAATTTTTAATGAAACTGTTTCATTTATTTAATGAAACTTTTCATCAATTTCAGGATCAAACTAAAAACATCAAATATATACAAATTTCACCCATTTTTGAAATATGTTTGCGACCTACGAGGGCCATACGAGGGCTGCACAAAAATTATCTGGCCTTGGCAACACCGCGTGTTGCTAGGCGCCATTGGAAAATCTTTTTGGACATTTTAACAGTTTTTAGCTTATACGTACTTAGGACAGTTTGTCATACCACCTTGTGTTGTGTTGTTTACAGTGACTTAAAAAAATCACTTTGCAAAAAAAAGTGAACATTTTCGTACGATCATTTTTCACAAATTTGGACGTGGATAGTCACGGCAAGAGTGCATCGATCAAATTAAATCTTTGTATGTTGATAAAGAGCCATCCTATAGTAACATGACAACTGGTTTAATAAATTCAATCGGGGCCGACACTCGCCAAAAAGCGAAGGTCTAGAGGGTCGCCAAAAATCGGCCGTTGTGCCAGAAAAAAATTAAGCCGTACGGGAACGGATAATGCAAGATCGCCATGTTATGTACCGTAAGACAGAGGCATACTCGGGAATTTCTTCCACCAACTAAAATTTGATATTGCATGAACACCTGGCCGCAAAAATGGATTTTTCTCGTTAGGTCCAGCAAAATTGGACAATCGCTCAAAAAGAGGCTCTTGTGGATTATTCCAAAGAAATCGTGAATAAAGACGATCACTGTGCTTCAAACGATGTTTATAAGGTCGTCACAGACGACGAACCTAGAATCCATGCTTAGGAGCCTGAAACAAAACAGGAATCGAAAACTAGCCAAAACCATAAAAAAATTTCATGTAAGAAGCACTTCGAATTAAATGGTCGCCTGTTTCTTTGACAAAACTGACCGTGTGGCGACTATAGGGCTTCAGAAATGTATGACGGTTAATTCTGAGTAGTACACTACAATTTGTTTGCCAGAAGTCTCCTGAGAAATTCGAAAAACGAACAGGAGAAGGCGAATCGTTCTACTTCATGGCAATGCGAGCTCTCACACATCGATTCAAACCATCGCCTGTTTGACCTGACAAAACGCGGAATTGATGGGTCATCCGCCGTACAGCCCCAACTAGTGATCCAATGACCTTATTTGATTCCAGCATATCAAGAAAAAAGGCGTGGTCAACGATTTTCGTAGCCAGAAGATGCTATAAAAGTGTTCAAAAATCATGTTTTGGGGGTGTCTAAATCGGAGTGGATTCAAAAATTGATTTGAGCGCATGAAAAAGATTATAAATCATGCTGGAGACTACTTAAGAAAACAATAAATCTATTTTTGATGGTGTATATTCGCGTTTTCATTGTTAGACCACATAGTTATCGTTCAGTTTCATTACATCAATGAAATCCGTTTCATTTATGGTAACATGGGGCACCTTCGCCACTGGGGCGGCTACGCCAGCGCCGATTTTCTCGCAAAATACAAGTGCTAGAAAAAATCCGTTAAAGGCAAAATTGTGAGTTTAATGAAGGTCTATCATCTCCCAAAAGGTGGCAGTTGTGTCATAGTTATGATAGCGGACGCACGCGGCTTTATGTTTTCAGGGTAGTGGGAAAAATAATTATGGTAAATATTTTTTGTGATATCTTCCTTACCTTTTGTGATATCAAAAACACATTTTATACCGTTAGAAGACAACTACTGAAGAATATAAATCCCAATAATTCGCATGAAAAAAGCAATTGCAAATGTCAATATATTAATATTATTAAATATGTAAGGGGTGGGGCGCCTACGCCATGATAGGGCCGTGGTGGATTAATGTTAGAAATTTGTCATGTTTAACTTAAATTCTTTATACCATAGATATACCACACTATAATGTGAAATTAAAATAAAATATTATTCTAAAAGTATCTTGTTTTAGTTATATTATGATTTTTGAACCTACCTACTTCAACTAACCGCTAGAATCGGTTACCTTTTGTGAATTTTAAAATCATTTTTGATTATTCAATAGAAAACATGTTCATTTTTTGCATAATGTTGATATTTAAGGAAGAAGTATGGTAAATTACAGTTTTAGAGTCGCTTGGAGAATGTTCAATATCGATGGCGAAGCTGCCCCATGGATGGGGAGGCTTCGCCACTTTTTAGACATTTTGTAAATTCTCAAAAATAATATTTTAAAAACAAAATTATAACCATTTATATATCAAAACTTATAGTCAAGATATGCTAATATTTGTACCAAAAATAATATTTGAAAATACTTTAACGGTGTCGGTATGAGAACATTTTGAACAAAAACGTGGCGAAGGCGCCCCATGTTACCATATATAATGAAACCAAAAAAACATGAAATTTTTAATAACGTAAGGTTTCATAGGATGAATGAAACATTTCATTATATTAATGCAACATTTCTTAGCATCAATGAAACCCGTTCATTGATACAACGAAACATTTTTCTTCCAGTGTGCATATTCTGAGTGGCGGCAAATTAAATAATAAAATGTAAACGGAGAGTCTCTTAGTAAATATCCGAGTGTCTATGATTCATGTATTCCTGGATTTGACCTTTTAATCATCGAATTACCACGTATACTTAAAGAAA
Source organism: Musca autumnalis (assembly GCF_047663935.1). Taxonomy (NCBI): domain Eukaryota; kingdom Metazoa; phylum Arthropoda; class Insecta; order Diptera; family Muscidae; genus Musca; species Musca autumnalis. The sequence continues at coordinate 255,339,763 of NW_027411644.1, forward strand.
ACAACAAGGAAATGAGATTGATCTGAGAAAGTGCCACTGAAATGTTTGGATTCTTTATAAAGAAAGTACAGTTTACGCATGTCTGCGTGGTTGATATCCTCGCAAGGTACAAAGCATATACTACAACCTTGCAGAACGTGCGTTGGAATGATAAATGCCGAATAAGAAGCCTAAGGTGTCGAACTCTGATAGCTTACGTCAGTGGGTTTGTAGTAACTCGGGAACGCATATAGAGATATTTTATACCCTCCACCGTAGTATAGAGGGTATATTACTATAATTGTTCCACAAACATCCCAGATGGGACAAGGGAGACTTCTCACATATTAATGAGTTCACCCCGATTCCTATTAGCTCAATGATATGGGACCTACTGTTTATTGCCGAGTCCGAACGCCGCGGCGTGTCCTAAGACACCACTTGTAGAGAAGTTTTACACGGCTGAAATACTCAGGAAATGTCGCCACCATCACTGAGGGGTATTTTGCCACCGTTGAAAATGTTGATGTTGTCTGGCCTTGGAATCGAACCCACGACCTTTTGCGTGCAATGCAATTGCCCCACGGTGGCACCCATGGAGGGTATATTAAGTTGGTTTTTTTGGTTGTAACACATCGAACTAATCATTTGCGACCATATAAAGTATATATGTATATAACATTCCATATGTCCGTCTGTTGTAATCATTCTAGCGTCCATAATAGTTTAGGTATAAAGTAAATGATACCCGGTGCGTCGTTAAATAGGAAAGAACCTGGCCCATTACAGAACATTTGTTCCATAAACCGAACTAAGAATAGATCTCGAATTCTCTCTGTTTGTTGCTTCGCTTTCTGGAATACCACGCCTATTCATCTCTTCATCCAATCGTTTGCTACATCTTAACTTAGGCCTGCCAATTCTACCATTGTTATGATATGGCCTAGCCAACGCAATCGTTGAATCTCGATACGTTTATCTATACTGATGTCGCTGTATAGCAGATGCAGCTCGTGGTTCATACGACGTCGATATTCACCGTCAACGAAGATGGGTCCATAGATCTTTCGAAAAATTTTTCTTTCAAACACACCTAGCACTGCCTTGTCTGCTTGCTCAAGTACCCAGGCTTCGGAACCATACATCAGCACGGGTAGTATCAGTGTTTTGTAAAGCATTATTTTTGTTTGACGAGATGTGGCTTTGTTCTTAAATTGCAACTCTTGGGTCTTCTCCAGGATTTGCCGCAGGGTAATTATTTCGTTGACCATAGGCTTAAGCCGTTCGCACAATATCCCTGACACTATATTGTAGGCAATAGGGAGAAGACATACATACAGTCTTATCTCCTATCTTGTGGACAGGGCATAGGATGCTCAGGTTCCAATCGTCGGGTACTTGTTCTTCCTGCCAGATGGTGATAACTACCTGATAATAACACTTTATCAGCGCCTCGCCTTCGGTTTTGAACAGCTCGGCTGGTACGCCATCGGCTCCATCAGCTGGGCGGTGTACATTCAATACCATCTTCAGGGATTTGATCTGTGGTATCTTCGCCGTCTTCGCTACTAACGGATACCAACAGTTTGGAAAAATATTCCTTCCATATCCTGAGCACACTATCTGTATGAGTTACCAAATTACCTTGCTGGTCTCTAGAGGAGGACGTGCATGTACCAAAGCCAACAGTTTGACGTTTCACTCTTTGGTAGAACTTTTGGACTTCATTATGGCTCCTGTACATCTCGATTTATTTCACACTCTCGCATTTCCATCTTTCTTTTTCCTCCGGAAAATACGTTTCTCTTCTCTCCTTTTCTCCCGATACTTCTATCGTGCGCTACGCGTTAATATTGATGGTAGAGTCGCCTTATATACCCCATTTTTCTCTTCGGTAGAAGCACGACACTCCTGGTCATACCATGGATTCCTTTATGGAGGTCTCTGGTATCCAAGTATGGATTTTGCGGCTGTTTGCATGGAGTGGCCAATTTTTTGCCATTGTGCTGATATGTTATCGGGACGCGAAGTGCTTTCATTAAGTAATTGGGCTAGTTGAGTGGAATATGCTGCGACTATCTATTGTGTTTGCAGCCTATAGATGTCCAACTTCCACGTTGTATATTTTCGTGCTTTATATGCAACGTTTAGACGGGTACTTACCTTTGCTGCAACAAGGTAGTGGTCCGAATCTATGTTTGCTCCTCGGAACGATCGTACATCCAATTCGCTCGATGAATGTCTTCTATCTATTACAACATGATCAATTTGATGACTTGTTCTTTGATCTGGAGACAGTCAGTTGCCCTTATTAATATCGAGATGCTTAAATCTGATACTGCTAACTACCATGTTTTTTGCAGCTGCAAAGTCTATCAGCCTCATATCGTTGTCTGATGTTTTACTGTGGAGACTGAATTTCTCGACTGCTGGGCCAAAGATATTCTCCTTTCCAATTTTGGCATTAAAATCGCCTAGAATAATTTTATTGGGCAGGGCAATGGTCATATGTTTCTTCTAAGCGCTCGTAAAATATATCTTTGGTCAGTTAGTCCTTGTCTTCAGTGGGAGCATGAGCGCAAAAAAGCTGACGTTGAAAAATTTTGCTTTACATCGGATTGGCGAGTCCTTCATTCACTGAGGTGAAGCTGGAGACCAGATGTTTTAATCTCCCACCAACTACAAATCCGCAACCAAACTCATGTTTTGTGTCATGGCAGCTATAATACAGTGCGTCACCTTTAGGTGTTGTTGTGTAGCCTTTCCCAATCCATCGTATTTCCTGTATGGCAGTAATGTCGGCCTTGTACTTTTCAAGTACATCTGCCAATGCGTAGGCAGCACCTTCAATGTAAAGTGTGCGAATATTCCAGGTGCAGACTCGCAGATCATGGTTCTTAAAACGTTTGCGGGGTTCGTCAACTTTAGAGGGGTTTGTTTTTATTTTATTTTGTTATTTCATAGTAAGCTGCTTTTTCTAGGGAAGGATTACTAACCCGACGCCCAAACCCAAATGTTTAACGTTCTTATGGTTGTTAGTACCAAGAGATATTTCAGACAGGAAGACAGCCTTTCGTGTGACGTATTCAACATTCTGCTGCAAAAGGTTATATGAGCTACTAACTTTAAAAGAAGTGGTACAATATTCACCAAAAGCCACATGGATTGATCAGTAAAATAAGTAACTGACACCTTTGAGAAGGTCGAAGAGGAATCTGGTAAGTTGGGTCTGTACTTCCCACAACACATGTTAACGGCGACAAGACCAAGTTGATGTCGATAAACAATGCGTCCATAGAACTCGAACCAATTGAGGAGGTTGGTACTTATAACTTGGAGTTAGTTAAAGACTTCGTCTACCTCGGCACCACCATAAACACAGCAACAACAATAAAACCACAATCCACTTAAAATCGTTCTTTATGAAAGGCATACTACAGTACGATAAAAAAGCTGTCGATGTAATATGATGCAATATTGACAAAAAAATGATTTCTAGTAAAAAAGGGGGACAAATGACTCGTCTTCGGAAATAAAAAGCTTCAATTTAAAATTCACAAGTGCAAATTTGCAATAATGTACGTGTAAATGGGGGCTGCAAATTACGACAATTGTCTAGCAATAACATCTAATATGCCTGATGATGTTAACCTAATCAGTTAACGAAACGATCGTCGCATAGTGGTTGATGTGTAGGAATTAGCTAGACATCATTTTTTCAATAGAATCTCCTTAGGCCATGTAGCTAGATTAATTAAATTAATAATTAAAATCTCACAAATAAACAAACAAACAAATAAAATCGTCCTAAAAAGGGGAAAAAATTAAAAATAAATAAAAATTTTTTTTTCGTCAAGCCAATTTTATCACTTTTATAACTTCCAGTAGTGACGGATGCGACAAGCCAGTTAGGGCAGCAAAGTTGGAACAGTTTTTTCAGTCATTTTTATCTTTTTGGATAAACATGCGACTGTAGCAGCAGACACCACAATCGCTTTTAAGTGACCTTTTCGTCAAGCAGGCGACAGAAAATGTTTGCAGGGGAAGTGTATCGGCTATACAACGACATCAGTATAGTTTAATGTATCGAGATACAACGATTGCGTTGACTAGGCCATGTCGCACAGTGTCACGACCGTGGCCAAAAATGATCAAAATCAAATACTTCGGAATACAAATTTATTGACGAGAATTTATAGTAAACATTTCAATTTGAAGGAATTTGAATTATGGTATTGATTTGCAAGTAGTTTTGTCCATGGGAAGGTTCAAATCCGATAATTGTTAGAAATATATATTTTTGTCCTAAAATTAATAACTTGTATTATGCTCAAAATTTTAAAACTTAAGTAATTTATCGTTCTAAAATAAATTTTTAAAGTTGCTTTGGATGTAATAGACATGAATTTAATTTGGTTTCAAAGTAAATAGTGATCATATGGTGTTTACAGCTACCCAAGTCTATGGTACTTAGTACATCGATTTTGTGAACCAAATTTAAAATTAGTGGAGTGGGAAAAATTTATAAAAGTGTATATCGATATTAGTTGTTGTTTGAGTTGTGAAAAGTGAGTATTTTAAACGTATAAAGGTCCCAGCTGCAGAGGTTTGCAGACAAACATGTTATTTCTCTTTTTCAGCGACCACCTCACTCAGGGGTTATCCCCTATTTTAACAAAGCGCTTTGCGGTGTTGGCTATAGCACGAAAACGAATGAACCGATCATCATATATTTTTGTGGGCTTATGCAGACAAATAATGATGAATAGCGAAAGTCGAAGTTCGATATTTTACAAAAAAATGGACTGTTTTTGACCATTAATCGGTCAAAAAACGTTTTCAAAGGACAATCTCATATATAAAGACAAGAGTTTGATGCATTCAATAAGCTCACAAAAAATATGAAGACTGGGGCCTAATTACGTGATTCGACATCGAGTTGTTTCGACCCGAGTACTCAAAGTTGGGATGACAACATTCGTTATCGAGTAAAATTATCGAGAAATTGAGCATAAATTTGCGAGTAATTTCTCGTAGCCAAATGGCCTATCGTAAACAAACAAAATGAAAGATTTCTTATTGTATTTGTGTTTAAAATGTAAAATATTGTTGTTTATTGACGGTTTATAGAGGAAAAATGATATTAGTAAATAATTGTGAGCATTTTTTACACAAAATAAGAGAAATTGGGAAAAGTCCTTTTCAGTCGTTTTAAGAAATTGTGATAAAATTATAATTAAAATAAATACATATGCATGCTATCATTAACCAAAAATTAGTGTTTGCAGTCGTTAAAATATAAGTTGAAAAAAAAACATTTCTGCAAAACAAAAAATTATTTAATATTAATAGGCTTTATTTTATAGGTGAACAACTTTTAATAAAGTGCATTTTAAATAGTTCATCCCCCGTTGTTTACCAAAGGAAATACTCTCTCAGAGAGGCTAACGCAAAACACCCACCAAATTCTCTCATTTATTTTTAGAGAGAATTATTAAGGTAGATGTATTAGCAATCTGTAACAAGAATGACAAAACAATTTTGCAAACATTAACAATTTTCATATTTTCTTAGCACTACTTCATTCCGAAATTATTATTCAATGTATTGTTCAAAAAATTCCACAAATATTTACATTTTTTCATTCATAATTTTGTTTTTTAGTTTTTGATTTGAAATAAACACATTTTTTGACGTCTACCTTCATAACTTTCCCCAAAGAACACATAGTTCGATTACCGGTTACTCTCGAAACATTCGATCAGTGATTTCGATCGAGTCTTATCATGCCGTTTTTTTCTCGTGTCGAAAACTTATTCACGAGTAAATTCTCGATCGAATCGAATCACATAATTAGGCCCCTGAACACCAAATTTCAGTCACTTCGGGTGGATAATGAGGCCACAACAATCAAAATACCGAACATGGGGAGGTACGGTTCTATGGGGGCTATAGGAAGACGAGGACCTATACTGACAGATTTCTGGTGGAAACTTATAAGCCCCCAACGAAGACTTAATACCAATTTTCAGCCATTTCGGTGTGATAATCAGGCTAAAACCAACAAAATACTGAAAATCGGGAGGTACCGTCCTATGGGGGCTATATGAAGACGTGGACCTATGCAGACAAATTTCAAGGTGAAAGTTTTATGCCCCCAACGAAGACCAAATACAAAATTTCAGCAATTTCGGTGTAATAATGTGGCTAAAATCTTCAAAATACCAATAATCTGGAGGTACCGTTCTATGGGGGCTATATTAAAACGTGGACTTACACCCAAAATTCTCAGTTGGAAAGTTTCATACCTCAGCTGAAGACTAACTACCAAATTTCAGTAATTTCGGTAAGTCATTATGAAAAAACTTTCAAGATACTGAAAATAGGGAGGTCCGGTTCTATGGGGGCTATATTAAAACGTGCACCGACTATCCCAGTTTTTTGTCCTGGAGATTGTAAGTCAATAATAGGTACGTGCACCAAAATTGATGCACCTACAACAACTCCTTCTATTTTTGGCCACAGTTAATATGAACTCGCGACATAGTGTGTCGTAACGAACCAGCAATGTGATGACGAACAAAATTTGATGACGAAGCAAAATCCTAAAAACCTTTGACCGCGATTTAATTTTAAATACCTGATATGAAAATCCTTAATGATTTGTTGCCGACGGTTATTATCACCTGATAAAATCTGCACACTCTTCTTAATGGTTATCTATAAAAACCAATGTGCAAGATTTTTTACATGAGTAGTGCAAATACCATTCGATTTCGTTTTATTAGCAGCAGAAAAAGTGGGAGAAAGATTGGTGGCTACTGTGATACTCTCGCAGGGATACATGTTAACGTTTATTTTGGTAGGCTTCTGCGTAAATTAAAATGTCAATCAACATTTACATGTTAATTAACATTTAACCTTTTTTGTCATTAGTTTCATCTAAAATTTATAACAAAAACTGAAACTCAGTTGGTGGTCGAATTTAAATTGTACAAATGATGATGTTATGTTCAACATTACAATAAATTCCATTGTGGATCTTAGATTCAACTTGGTAGAACACAAAATTGCAGATTAGTCTAAATTACATATTTTTTTTTGTTTTATTCCCTGCTTACAGAATAGTCAAAATTATATATTTTTTGTTATATTCCCTGGTGTAAAACTTGGTAGTCCATCAAAACATTGAATTCTTAAATTGATGTTCGAATAACAAAATATTACCTTTCTTATGCTCCTTTGGTTATTATTTATTAATAGTAATTTCACTTTTATTACCAATTCAACCGCAGCAATACAAAAACCTGTACAGACTTTCAAATAAATAACATTTCAAATGCAGAGGTTAGAACATTAGCAACAACAACAAGAAAAAAAGATTATTTACCAAGTGTCTTAAAAAGCAAATTTGTTACATTTCTAACCATGCTTGGTAATCTAATAAATCTTAGGAAAACCGCAAATAAAGCTTAACGCAAATTTATGGATGGCTAACCCCCTTTGTCGTTTGCGTAATGAGTCTAGCCTGAATGCATTCCTAAAATGTTCTGTTTGCCTCTTCACATTTCATTTCTCAAAATGGGTTTAATGTTGTGGAAAGTAAATGGCTATTCAATTATGGTCCCACACACACACTCTGGAACTACCTCTACTAGCCGGCAATTAAAGTTCATAAAACAGATCCTTGAAAATACTAGTTAATGTTGGCCTTTTGCAAACCATGCTCCGGTTCTTTTTGTCTATTCATAGAGTTGTACACGCTTATGCTTACATGTCATTGTCGTAATGAAAATAGGACCAAAAATAGAATCCAGAAAAAAAAACAAAACGAACCAAAAATACAACAACATACTCCTACATATGTATTCGTACGTATTATGTTCATGTAGAGTTTTCGAAATAAGTAAATCTCATTATTTAAATACAAGAAATCCTTGATTTATTTCACAGTGAAATGCCTGTGTGTTTGTGTATGTGTGCAGCATACATATATACATATGTGCTGATGTATCTGTGAGATTGTGTATGCCAGAGAAAATTAATTAGGACAAACAAGTAAAATACTCAAATAATGATTTCAAGCAAAGGGCAAAAATTTCAACATATGTTTGTTATTAATGAATGCGAGATATCCTCTTTAAATTATGATAACCAAAATAAAAAAGGCAATAAAAATGAGCAGCAATAAATATGAAATAGTTCAATACATTTATTTACGTAAATAAATTAAAATGTGTTTATGCTGAAATTTATATAGCAAAAAAATAATTGAAAAACTTTGGGGACCATGATAGACCAAACGAAGATATGTATTAAGCACATGTCATGCCAGTTTGAAGGTTTACATTGTAAGTAGTGTGTATATCACTGTGTGTAATTTTTTGTGTCATGGAAAATTAACCATATTCTGACCCCGCAGCGTAATGGAAGACAGAAAATAAGAAGATACGTGTCTCGGCGTTTTTCCCCGTTACTTCGAATTTCGCGGTTATGGGCCCCCAAAAACCTGAGGCCTTGATGTCAAAAAGGACCATTTTTTCAGGCTCATATCTTCTAAATCGCTAAGAATTTTGGTTTACTCGTGGAGGCAAAGTTGTAGCTCTCATCTTAAAGAATAATAATTGTGAAGACATAAAATCCATTCAACCTTATCTTCAAGGTCAAAATCGTTAAGGTCAAGTTTCCGTTATAATTTTTTCTCAGATTTTGGCCTACAGATATCAAACCGATCAAAATTGAATCAAACAACCAACTACAAAAATGTACCTTAGATCTCAATAAACAACTTTCTAGAACATACGAACCCTGTAAAAATGGTTCTTAAAGGTCAAAATAGCAAAACAAATGCAATTTTTATTTTCTTTTTTCGGTTTCTGCTCCATAGAAATTAAACCATTAAAAATTCAAGAAAACATTCAACCACAATAATGTAGCGGATATATCAGTATACAACTTTGTGGAACATCAGAGCCCACTACGAACTGTTCTTAAAGGTCAAAATAGCAAAAAACTTTAGAAAATATTCGATTTTTATACTTTTTTCTCCGATTCTGGTCCATAGATACCGAACCGTGCAAAATTCAAGAATAAAAAGAACTACAAAAATTTACCTAAGATGTCAGTTAACAACTTCCTAGAACCTAGAACTTGTTATAACCTCCATGAGTTGTATTGAAATAAAACGGAACAATTAGTTTCCTTTCGTTTATGAAAAAGGCTAAATACCAAATTTCAGCATGTTCTTTAAAACAATGTTGCTAACCTTCAAAATGCCCAAATTCGAGAGGTACCGTTCCATGGGGGCTATATCAAAACGCCGATCTATACCTTCAAATTTCTGGCAGAAAATTTTTAGACTCAAAAAAGATTAAACACCAAATTTCTGATGTTTCGGTAAAACCTTCAAAATACGGAAAATCAAGAGGTACGCTTCTATGGGGGATATAGGAACCCGCGGACCCATATTGAAAATTCTCTTCTGGAATATTTGCAAACCTCTTTTGAAGATTAAATAACAAATTCCAGTCTTTTGGTGTGATATTGACGTCACAACCTTCAGAATTACGAAAATCGGGAGGTACCGTTCTATGGGGGCTATATCGAAACGTGCACCTATACCGACAAATTTCAGTCAGAAAGGCTTTTACGCCCAACAAAGACTAAATACCAAATTTCTACCATTTCGGTGGGTTGGTGTGGCCACAACCTTGACAATATCTAAAATCGGGAGGTACCGTTCTATGGGGGCCATATGAAGGCCTATAACGACAAATTTCTGGTAGAAAGTTTTATACCCCAAAATACCGGAAGTAGGGAGGTACCGTTCTATGGGGGCTATACTAAGGCGTGGATCTATATCGAAAAATTTCATATGGAACGTTTAATACCCCAAATGAAGAACAAATACCAAATTTCAGCAATTTCGGTGGAATATTGAGGCCATAACCTTCAAAAAAAGTTTTATACCCCCAAAGAAGACTAAGTACCAATTTTAAGCCATTTCGGAGAGACAATGAGGCTAAAGCCTTCAAAATACCGAAAACTGGATGGTACCGTTCTATGGGGACTATATAAAAACGTAGACCGATATAGCCCATTTGCAATACCAAACATCCTAGGAGTAATATAAATTTCTATACCGAATTACAAAGCTCTATCTTAAAAATTGCGAGCTGTATTTTGATTTCAACAGGCAAACATGGTTATACCGACTTAGAATTTTACCCTGATCAAGAATATAGTATATACTTTATAGGGTTTCCGATGAATATTTCCATTTTGGAAATATATCTTACTTTGAGAGTCATTTTTTTCGCTAGATAGCGCGCCCTCCAGTAATTTCAGTTGGTCAGAGTATGACTTAGAGGTATTGGGCCACTATGACATGAAGCGTGTAGTTGCCCACGAAAAACATAACATGGCTGTAAACAGGGACGTAGCCAGGATTTCATTTCGGGGGGGGGGGGGGGCCCACCTGACCAAAATTTTTAAAGTTAATATTAGCGAACATTTAGTATTTAGCAATGACTTAAACTTTATTTTAGGCTTATTTTACTGATGAAATAATTTTAATTACTATTTTTTAATTAAAATGGCGTAAGAGTTCTTGGCCAATTTCCCCTTGTTTCAGGCTTTAATTTTCCACTCCAGAGTATGGTCAATTTTTCAATTTCAGAAGTTCAGGTGTGCAATCGTTTTTATTGTCATAAAGAAACCAACTATCGTTATTTCCCTAAAGATATTTTGGTGTCCAATCGTAGATCTTATCACAAAGAATTTCTGAAGGCCGATAGTGGTTTTCTTGATAAAAAAAATATTGTGAGCAATAGTGAGTCTATCAATCATGAAATTCTAGCACCTAATCGCGGGTATGTAAATGACGATTTCTACTGCCAATCGTTCATGTAAATAGACTATTTTGACGTCCAATCGTCGGACTTCTCTTATAGAAATTCTGGTTTCCGATCGTGGATCTTCTCATAAATTGACCAGGAACTAGGAAAACTCTGGCAACCAGTCTTGAATTCTTTTAAAATGAAATTCTGGCGTCCAATCCAAGATCAATACATGCATACATTCTTTTAGCAAAAAATCCATGAACAAAATGTTTCCCAATCTACATTTTTTGTACTCTCAGCCTTTAGTCAAAATAAACCTCATCGAAAGAATGGTTTTAGCGGAACTTTACTAATAACTTTTAAAGGAAAAGGTGTAGATTCCTAAAATTTTGCATAAATGTTTCTTATATCAGTGGACAGTGTGGGGCTCGAATTGGGCCACATAGACCCGCGGTATCCTGTAGAGCTCATGTAACGGTGGCTGCCGTTTTTACGTTTTACATTCATTTTTCAATCGATTTTGATGCAAATTGGTATATTGAGTTTCCAGGGGATAGAAAACTTATGTACAAAAAATTTTCAATATAGGTTCGCGTTTTGGAATAGCCCCCACATGCCGGGTTCCCTCATATTGGGTATTTTAAAGGTTAAAGACAAAAATTGCAGCCGATTTTAATGCAAATGTAAATTTTAAGATGTTAGCGAATAAAAAACCTCCTCATACTAAAGCTGTCAACATAGGTCCACTTCTGGGTGAAGCCCCACAACCCTACACATCTATTAAGGAGTAAATTGTCAATATTTGTTATTTTCATTTGTATCTACAATGTTTATTGGTCCATTCAGCAGGTCTGCACCATTAATTTTGTTAATAATGTCTTTCAGATCAAGTTCAGGTCTGCACTGCATTACAATTCTTAACGTATTTTGGTATTTGCACCGCAGCATTTAAAAATGTTGCAATATATGTAAATCACCAATATTTAGAGGTCAAAGCTATGAAAAATTGCGAGAGGTTTCTTAATTTTACAGAAATTATCATTGTTAGAATTAGTGAGTCCATTTCTTCAAAACACAGCCAACAATGGCGTTCATTGTCGCGTTTACCTTCCACTTTGGAAAAATGCAACTGAATGAAATTCCCGAAGTCTTTGTAGAAAATCTTGAATATCTCCAAAGACCGCGCGATACCGCAGCTGTTTTATAGCTTTGCGAACAGAGGAGAATCCAATCTTTCAGATTATATATATCTTAACACGTGAATGTACGGAACCCACTTTTGAAATGTCCACGGAAAATAAAAAATTATAATTTTGAAAACTTAAAAAATCACTTCTTTCCGACTAAAATTGCACGAAAACAATAAGGGTTTTTTGCATTTTTTTAAGTGTAAAATATCATAATTGTTTTGTAAAATATTAAGAAAAATAAATCATGGCATACTGACTTACCATTTGTCCGCGCCACTCCATTTTTTTAAAACGAATCAAAAATACATTTCTTACAAAAAAAATTATTAAACAAAAGTGCAACTTTAAGTGCATTTTTAAGTCGTTTCGTGGAGTAAATCGGCAAACTGAGTATGGACCATTTGCAGTGGAGTACTTAGCTAACGAATTCAATAAAAGTTTAATTAATTTCATGTACTTTGAAAATCCCTTAAAGTTCCACTAAACTTCCCAAACGAAACGAAAATTTGGCCTTGCAATATTGTAGCCCTGTACTAGTAGAACTTATCTTCTGAAAAACCCACATAACAAAAAATCCATCTACGGCATCAAAATCTATAAAATATAGAAAATTTTACATAACTGCTGAAATTCTGGTCAGTATGGGCTAAACTATTGAGAGTTGAACCAAGTAACCTTTTGTAAAAATCTTCCAAATAATTCTCAACAACTCTTTAGAACATTCTGAAACTCTAAAATGCTTACTTCATGTTGTTTCAGCAGTATTTTGCATCATATCTTTTACAACACGTATTTCAAACACAGTTCACACCAACAGTTTATTCTCGCATTTCACCATATTATTGACATATTTTTTAAATGGTCGTTGAAAAATATGCTGAAAACAACGTTAAAGAGGTATTTTAGAACAATGACATGTTCCGAAGAGTTGTACATTAAATTCCAGCGAATATTTTTCCAAAAGAAAACATTAAGAAAAAAATAACGGTTGTGGAGATACGGTGCGAAATGTATAAAAATTGTGGAATTTTTGCATATATTTTGAAATTTGAGGCAATAAATGCAGTTTTTCGAGTTCATTATTTCTCCATGTTTGCACAGAAATTTATTTTGCGCCCGAAAACAATTTAAATAAAACACGGTTGTTTTTTCGATAAAAAAATTCAATTTATTTGCGTCACTAGATTGCCGGTCATAGATCAACTAAAAAAATTCTTATTATTTATCCCTACTCTAAGGGCCACATAACAAAGAGGAACAAAACGAAATTGAAACACAAGCATTAGAATTGAAATATGCGAAAATATGAAAATATCACGATCAAAATAAACAAGCAGAAAGGGCCACAGTTATTGCTTAGTATGTGCATAAACATACAAAGAGAACTGGTCAAACAACAGTGTTGTTGTTATTACCCTTTCAAACACAAAACGGACGACGAAACTAGAAACAGGCAAATGCCTAATCTATGTAGGCATTGTTGTTGTTATTTCTCGTCATAACGAACATAACACAAAAGAGACTTATGACAAGAAATACACATATTAGGGTGGGACGAACGAACAAAACATTAAGGTGGGCCGAATAACATATTAAAAATAATAAATTTATAAATTTTGAATTAAATTAAAATAAATAATAACAAATAATGACCCAATAAATGAAACAACAAAAAATACAAAAACATAAATGCGATCTCCTCCAACATCCTCCGCCCGTTGAAGCATCAAGGTTCAAAATTCTTGTTGTGGTAAAGGACCGATATTGTGGATTCGAATATTCATTAATGGCGAGACTATGAACGACTTGTGGTTGTTTGATAACATTTTCATCATATCTACTACGAGTATTTGATGGCAGTCCGCCAACTTTCATCAGTGACGGTTGATGGAAATTGGACTCTGTCAGTCGAAACACACCAAATGCAGGACAAGGCAGCTCTACAAGTAAGATGTATTTCCAAAGGGTTATTTCTAGCTGGTTATGAATCATGGGGGCAAAAACAATAGGCTTCTTCTTTGGACATCTGTTGGAGATACAAAACACAAAAACAATTAATCGAATACATTTCAAATAAACCAAATGCTTATCCATAATGTCTTCAAAAGCATTATTTCCACAGATTTTTCTATTTTCTGGACCGTTTATGATAGATTCTTCTCCCGTATCAAGACAATTAGAGCATTCTTCTTTGAGAAATGAGTAACTACGAAACGAAGCCAAGATTGACGACTCAGGAACATGCCAACTACGAAATACAATATCAGTTGGATATCTTCTTGCTGATGCATGTCTCCAAAAAACGTTTTGTGTTTCTTCTTGAAGCTTTGAGATACGATTTGCAATGAAAGTATTTATAATCGACGAATGTAATTTGAGTCCCTCAAGGACAAACTTCCAATCTTTCCAAATGTGCAACGATGAGACATAATTTACTATATTGTATTTTGGTTTGAGCCACGATTTACTGAGAGACCCTCCAGCACGACGATGTAAAGATTGAGCTTTGATTGCAGCAACTTTCGATGATTTAAAATTCCAAGAAAATCTAATATTTTTGAATGCGAGCGCCGAAATTGATATTTTTGTGGCATTTTTGACATCGGGCAACACGAGATTACAAAGAAAGACATCTTGTTTAGATTTCCAGATTAGATTACCCAAGGTTTCGGTAATGTTGTCCGATGTATTAATGATGTTTTCTGTATCATCATTCCAAGTGATCGACGCATGGTTGCAATTCCGTTTAGCCAATTCGAAACCATGCCATTTTAAGATTTGTATTAACTCGTCCCTCTTGAGAGCTAGAGTTTCGATGTTATCGACGCCAGTACGTACGTCAGCGACGTATAGATCTTTTTGGAAGACCTCCGAACCACAAGAATGCGATGTGATATGCTTATCTGTAATGAGAAACGAAATACGATTTGCGAAAAATGGGGCGGCCGATAAGCCATTATTTACTATCTTCAATTGGAATACCTTTATATTATCATTTTTGTTACTTCTCCACAAAACGAGTTGAGAACTTCTATCCGGTTCTCCAATACGAAACTGCCGATACATTTTCGAAATGTCTGCAGTGAGAGAGTATTTGTTCCAGCGAAACGAAAAGAGTGTGATGATCAAATCCTGTTGTGTTGTTGGACCGACCATCAATATATCATTCAACGAATGATTCGACGAAGTGCGAGCGACAGCATCAAATACGACTCGATGTTTTGTAGAGCTACTATAATGCTTGAGAAAACAATGATGAGGTATTAAATAAGGCAAATTATTCAACGATTGGTTGTAGGGCGACATGTTTCTAAGCGACACATATTCTTGCATGAATTCTTCATGCATCGATTTCAAAGTTGATTCACGTTCAAGTCGACTTTCGAGCGACAAAAAACGTCTACGAGATATTGCAAATGAGTTACCAATATAATTGGGTAATTTCTTGAATGGAAGGCTAACTGCTATTCTTCCATAAGAATCAAAGCGACTATTTTCGATAAATTGATCTTCACATGATTGTTTTTCTTTAGTGTGTGTTGAAGTTCCATCAATATTAATATCTTCATGCATACTTACAGTTAAATTGCAAGTCAACGAGTTTGAATTAGAACGACTAGGCGATGAACCACCAACTATCCAGCCGAAAACTGTATTTGTAAGACATGGCAGACCATTTCCGAACGAAATTTTGCCATCCAGCAACAAATCGAAAAAGACTTCGGCACTTAAGAGCACATCGATAGGTTTTGGCTTGTAGTACAATGGATCAGCTAATTCTATGTTTTGGGAAATCTTCCACTGCGAAGTATTGATTAATTCACCAGGTTGACGAGACGAAATGTTTTTAGTAACAGCAAATGTCAAGGACCACATGAACGAATTACTTCTTGATTTTATTGTAGTGTCCACAGAAAACTTGATTGCTGTTCTAACTTCTCCGATTCCAGAGATTTCTTGAGAAAACGGTCTAAATTTGAGCTTCAGCCTTTTTGCAGCTTCTTCCGAAATAAAATTGAGTTCAGAACATGAGTCGAGTAAAGCTCTTACCGTCTGAAAGTTACCACAATAGTCCTTCATTAGAATCTGTGCTGTTGGAATTATTGCTCTCTTGAACGACCGAGCTACTAACGATACTGGATTTCCACTGGTTGACGGTTGCGGTGAATTACTATTCGAATTTGAAGAACTGGGTTGATCTGGATTACTGAAGATGTGCAAAATTGTGTGATGTGCAGAATCACAAACTCTGCATCGAGAATTTGAGGGACACATCGAAACCATATGCCCTTTTCGAAGGCAGTTGATGCAATGTCCACTACGTTTTACGAAATTAAAACGTTCCGAGACGACAATGTTGGCAAACGACGAGCATGTTGAGATGTTATGTTCACTTGAGTTACAATATGAACAATTCGAATTTGAGTTGACTAAAGTATGAGCCGACCGATTGAATTTAGGTGATTTAGGTTTGTTTGAAACAACATTTTCAACAAGTTCAGTTCTCTTTCTATGACTTTCGAGAAACTGACAACGACGACTTAATAGTTCATAGCACAAATCCCATGAGGGCAACGATTTAAAGTCTTGTTTCTCATCATAGTTATCTTTAGTTTCATTATCCACTTTTGAAAGCACCAAATGCACTAAAATTGCATTCATGACATCTGCCTCTGATCCGAGCGACAACAACGAACCACGAACAGCAGATACGGTATCAATAAGATGGCGCAACGAAACACTATCACTCTTTTTCATTTGTGGAACATTGAACAACGATTCGATATGTTCTAAGAATATGAGCACTTTATTGTCATATCTTTCTTGCAATCTTTGTAAAGCCTTTTCATAATTCTCTTCACAAACTTGGTATGGTTCAACAACGGCTAAGGCAGGACCCAAAAGACAATTCAACAAGTAGTTAAATTTTTCAATTATACTGATCGATGGATTTTCATGTACGATATTATAGAACGCAGTAATGAATCTTTGATATTCACTATATTTTCCATCGAAATTGGGCAACTTCAGTGAAGGCAAACGAGAATTTGAACCACAAGCTATTGAAGCGTTAATGAAACTAGATTCCATAGACACTGGACCACAATTTTTCTTTATCAATTTCAATATTTTTGATTTTGCCACGATAAATGTTTCTTCTAAATCGATACGAGAACTGTCATTTGCATTAAGAGCTTCTATTTGACTTTGTATTGTGCACAATTGTTTAAAGTACGACTCCAATATTTCTAGCCGACATTCTAAAATGGTCGAATCCATTTTAGATCCATCTTTTTCCACTTTTTTCTGTATGTTAGAAATGTTCTTTTTCACTGAGCTACGTTGTTGTTTAAGAGAAGCTAGTTCCGAATCAATAGCATTCTCTTCTACGATGTCAATATTGTCTTTTGGCATTTTGAGAAATAATCCAAGAGAATCACAATCGAACAACAAAAGAGAATTTGGCTTCTATTTTCAAATGATAGCGCCAAAATGTTTATGTAAAAAGCAAATATTTCACTCAAGATGGTGTTTTTCAATTTATTAAATATTGAGCTACTTAGGTTTCCAATATTTTCCACGAAACGAAAATGTCTATGTTTGTGTGTATGTTACGAATTGCGATTACGCAACACCAAAGTTTTTTCCGAGCAACAAAAAATCCACTTTCTGCTAAAGGATAATAAAAATCCTTTTCAAAAACAATAAATTTAGAACGACGGTAGAAATTAAAATTAATCAAAACCCACGATTGGTTATAAAGCGGCAAATTACTTGTGTTTGTTGTTACACCGAATGTGCAGAACAACAACAACGAACGACGAAAAACACTGAGACACAGAAATTTGTTCTTCCACTTTATTTTGTTCGGTTAATTAATTTTATTAATTAATCTACTTTAATTTTATGACTACCGTCCTGTCACGGTCGCCAAAATGTTTGCACAGAAATTTATTTTGCGCCCGAAAACAATTTAAATAAAACACGGTTGTTTTTTCGATAAAAAAATTCAATTTATTTGCGTCACTAGATTGCCGGTCATAGATCAACTAAAAAAATTCTTATTATTTATCCCTACTCTAAGGGCCACATAACAAAGAGGAACAAAACGAAATTGAAACACAAGCATTAGAATTGAAATATGCGAAAATATGAAAATATCACGATCAAAATAAACAAGCAGAAAGGGCCACAGTTATTGCTTAGTATGTGCATAAACATACAAAGAGAACTGGTCAAACAACAGTGTTGTTGTTATTACCCTTTCAAACACAAAACGGACGACGAAACTAGAAACAGGCAAATGCCTAATCTATGTAGGCATTGTTGTTGTTATTTCTCGTCATAACGAACATAACACAAAAGAGACTTATGACAAGAAATACACATATTAGGGTGGGACGAACGAACAAAACATTAAGGTGGGCCGAATAACATATTAAAAATAATAAATTTATAAATTTTGAATTAAATTAAAATAAATAATAACAAATAATGACCCAATAAATGAAACAACAAAAAATACAAAAACATAAATGCGATCTCCTCCAACACTCCAAATATTTTATACTTGTCCTTATCTAAAAATTTGCTTTAGAGGTCAGAAGAAGATTCGCATTGGTTTCAGAGATATAGCGCCGAATTTCTTTAAAAACTCAATATTTAACCATGTTTAGATGGGGCCATAAAATCCGAGCTGGATCTCGCACAACAAAACCCAACTAAGGTTTCTTGTCGTTTGGGTCTGTACTTTCAAAAAATCATCAGTTCGAATTGTTTGCACAAGATCACATTAAAAATGTTGCACAGTGTAATCGACAGAAAAAATCCCTGAAGTTTAAATTCAATGTAATTTTGAAATATTTTAAATAATATGCAATAAATAAAATATAAATATTGACCTCAAGCTCATTAATCTTGGTTTTATTAACATTCGAAAGGTAGAACAAAACATAAAAGTACGACAGAAAAATCCTTTTTTGTACAATAGACATTTACTAATTTGTAACAAGAGATCAGTTTCTAATAATCTCAACGAACGAGACTGCGGTGGAACAGAAGTTTTATCATAAAAAATGGTTGGTATAGTTCTTTTTTTTGCAAGTTTGAAACATAATAAAGAATAAGGACCACAAGAATATTTTTTTCTAGATATTGTTAACAAGCCAGTAAACATCTTGTTCTGAACTCAACAACACTTAGAGTCAGCCTAAAATTACTATTAAACGCTTAAACAACACCTTAAACCTGGCTACGTCGGTGGCTGTAAACATTACCACAAGGATTAGCATCGGTATAATTTCCCAAAGCATCTTCCAACTGATCTTAAAGAACTTAAACAAAAATGTTGAACTTTTGTGGGGGATGTACCCTAATTAGAAGACAGATATGGACCATTTTCGTAGCTTAACTACATTTAAACAAATATTAGAAGGTCCAAGTTTGAAACAAATCAGTTGATTCTTTCATTAGATATACCCTGCACCATCTTAGTGATATTTTTTAATTTTTGGGGAAGCTGCTGGAATGTATATTCGGACAAGATATTACGAAGGAAAAATTTTGGACCGAACCGGCTCATCCGCTCGAGAGTTATCGTGGGCTCCAGCCACTACACATGGGTTAATGGGTTTTTTTTACAGCTTTCGGGCTATTTTCTCAGGAAGTACGGACTTGCCCCTAAAAAACTTCTACCGTCGTAATGAGGGCAGCTAATACATGTTGTTACAACAAATATCAACGCTATTCGAGATCAGCTCTTAAACTCCACTTTTTCGAAGTTTTGTGTGGGAGGTACCCGAAGGAGTGGATATATAGTCAATATTCAAACCTAATCTGTTTCTTGTAGACATTTCACGATGTGCCAAGTAAGGACCAAATCGGTTACTGTCTTCAAGAGTTATCGTGCGCACCATATTAGCGAAAAGTTTTGAACTTATGTGTGGGAGGTACCTAAAGGAGTGGATCAATACGGCTCATGTTCGAAGATAACACTGTGCAACACGAAAATTATTAACCATATTCTGACACCACAGTGTGATAGAACACCAAAAATTAGAAGACACGTGTCTCGCCGTTTTTCCCTATCTCATCAATTTTCGCGGTTATAGGCCTCCAAAGGTTTGAGGCTTTGATGTAAAAAGGGTCATTTAGTCAGGACTATATCTTCCAAACCGTTAGGAAATTTGAATTTATCTCAAAGGCAAAGTTGTAGCTCTTGTCTTAAGGAACAAAAATTGTGAACACATATAACCCATCAAACTTCATCTGCAAGGACAAAATCGCCATGGTCAAATTTCTTTTAAAAATTGTCTCAAGTTTTGTTATACAGCTTTCAAACCGATCAAATTTGAAGCAAGCAACCAACTAGATCTCAATTAACATCTTTCTAGAATATACGAACTCTGTAGAAACGGATCTTAATGGTCAAAATAGCAAAACAATTGGGATTTTTATCCTCTTTTCTACGATTCTGCTCCATAGATATTAAATCGTTCAAAATTCAGGAAAACAATCAACCACAATAGTGTAGCAAAGGCTTCAGTAAACAACTTTCTGGAATATGCGAAATGTCTATGAACGGCTCTTAATGGTAAAAATAGCAAAAATCTTTTGAAAATATCCAATTTTTATACTTTTTTCTCCGACTCTGGTCCAAAGATACAGTCAACCACAAAAATGTACCTAAGATTTCAATATACAACTTTTTAGAACATATAAAGATTCTAGGAATGATTCTTAGGGCTGAAATTCACGAACAATTAACTTTTTTTAACATTCCCCCTGCTCAGGTTTGGAAATAACAAACTGTTAAAAACTCAAGGAAATTTGAAAGGTTTGTTATTTACGGACCTGAACAGGAAAGAATGATCTAAAATAGTCGAATTTTGAGCTTGAAGAATCGTTCCTAGAATCTTCATTTGTTCTAGAAACTTGTTTGTTGAAATCTAAGGTACATTTTTGTAGTTGACTGTATCCCTAATTTTTGGGCGGTTGCGTATCTTTGGAACAGAGTCGGAGAAAAATGTATAAAAATTGGATATTTTCAAAAGATTTTTGCTATTTTTACAATTAAGAACCGTTCATAGACATTTAGCATATTCCAGAAAGTCGTTTATAGAAGCCTTTGCTACACTATTGTGGTTGATTGTTTTCTTGAATTTTGAACGGCTTATTATCTATGGAGCAGAATCCTAGAAAAGAGGATAAAAATCCCAATTGTTTTGCTATTTTGACCATTAAGATCCGTTTCTACAGAGTTCGTATATTCTAGAAAGATGTTTATTGAGATCTAAGGTACATTTTTGTAGTTGGTTGCTTGCTTCAAATTTGATCGGTTTGAAAGCTGTATAACAAAACTTGAGAAAATTTTTAAAAGAAATTTGACCATGGCGATTTTGACCTTGCAGATGAAGTTTGATGGGTTATATGTGTTCACAATTTTTGTTCTTTAAGACAAGAGCTACAACTTTGCCTCTGAGATAAATTCAAATTTCCTAACGGTTTGGATGATATAGTCCTGACTAAATGGCCCTTTTTACATCAAAGCCTCAAACCTTTGGAGGCCTATAACCGCGAAAGTTGATGAGATAGGGAAAAACGGCGAGACACGTGTCTTCTCATTTTTGGTGTTCTATCACACTGTGAAGTCAGAATATGGTTAATAAAACATAACTCAAAAAATTACACACAGTGTAAATTAAATTCGTACAAAATATTACGATGGCCAAATTTTGGACCGAATCTTCTAATCCTTTCGAAGGTTATCGTGCGCTCCAGCCACTACACATGGTGCATATGGTTTTTTTTCAGTTTTCTGGTCATTTTCGCGGGAAATACGGACTTGCCTCTGAATGAACCTGTACTGTCGTAAAGGAGAATCGGAGTACAACATGTTGCACCAAAAACAGGACGATTCGAGGAGAGGTGGTTGTAAACACCCTCTTCGGAAATTTTTTGCGATATAATCCATATTCGAATATGATATACATCTGGTATAAATATTACGATGTGCAAAGTATAGACTAAATCGATTGTTCCCTTCAAGAGTTGTGGCTCACTTCATTTATTTTGAACGTTTGTGGGAGAGGTTCCCAAAGAAGTGGACCGATATGGCCCATCTTCGAACTTGAACAAAAAACAAAGCCGCAACTCGTCAAACAAAAACAATGCTTTACAAAACAATGATACTAACCGTGCTAATGTACGGTTCCGAAGCATGTGTACTTGCGCAAGCAGACAAGGCTGTGCTTGGTGTATATGAGAAAGCGTATGAACCACGAGCTGTATTTTCTATACAACGACATCAGTATGGATAAACGTATCGAGATGCAGCGATTTCGTTGTCTAGGCCAGATCATAAGAATTAGCTATGATGAGCCCGCTAAAAAGGCGAATAAATATGGGCCGCATGTGGGTGCACGCAGAATTGGCAGGCAAAGGCTTCGATGGAGCAAACAAGTGCATGACCAGATATAAGGCGCGGTATTCCAAAAAGCGAAGCAACAAACAGAGAGAATTTGTGATCTTTTCTTAGTTCGGCTTTTGGAACAAATGTTCTGTACTGAGCCAGCTAAGTAAGTACAGTATAGTCTCGATAATGTGGACACCACATGTTTTGGCGATGTCCGGATTATCGAATTGTCCGTATTACTTACCCAGCAAAATAAATTGAAAGTAGTGCAATGTAGACTAGTTCTTTCACGGCATGTTTTTATGCAGTTCAAACGGAGTCGCATTTGGATGCAATCCAAAGAATCACATCCATTTGTCACATTTTAACAACATCCGGAGGCAGTTCAACGGAGTCGTGAAAAAGGCACTCCAATTCCTCACAATTTAACAGCATCCGGATGCAGTGCAAACGGAGTCGTGAAAAAGGCACACCGTTCACTACATTTTATTAGCAGTTGTTAGAGATCCCTACATGTACATAAATCAGTTTGTATATCTCTACAGGCAGCGGAATACATTTCCAAAAAGAGATAATCGTGTTAACATTTCCAAACATTTGTTAATACAAACTAAATAATATTTAATTTGTGAAAATTTTTCCGGTAACTCACGAGAAGAAAATTTCCCAATGGAGTGCTGTTGGAGTACATGTCGAAATCTTAACTGGTGATGGGAAGACAATATCAAACCCATTTAGCAGATGAAGCAAAAACACTTAAGATTGGATTAAATGAAGAGCGGAGGAAACACACATATTTGCGATTGAATTCAATAGAGAACTTTCATAATTTGTGTTAATTTAATAAAGTTAATAATATTTTTGTTTTACACAAATAATAAATGCATTTTATTTTGTTATTCAAAACACGTGCTCTGGACTGCCTCTCATTCTACCCCAAACGGTCAGTTAAAATGCAATGCCAAAGGGTCAGTTAAAATGCAATGCCAAAGGGTCAGTTAAAATGCAATGCCAAAGGGTCAGTTAAAATGCGGTGCAATGGAGTGCCTCTTTCCGGGGTCACTCCCTTGTAAAAATCATGAGTGAAAATGCATAATTTGATGCACTTCCAAATCACTTGTACATATCATTTAACTGCCTCTTTGAAGGCAAACTTTTCGCTGGGTAGGTGTCATTTCCTGTGTATTTTTGTAGCATAAAACTTCTTTACAATTGGTGTATATTTATTCATAGTTTTATTCAAGGATATAAACTTCGTAGCCCATGTACACATATTGATTTTGATTGATCATGAGTCTCTTACGACTTGAGATATAACTTCAGAATTCAAATGCACTCATCTCATTATGGTCAAGACATTTTAGCCATTTCTATGAATATCAGCAACTGGCTTTACCTTATCGTCGAAACCAAAAAAGGTATTGTTTTATGTAAATGTTGGAATAAGATAATGGAATTTAAATCTATTGGTTGTATAATTACGAGAATACAATACAACAATCCGTAGTTGCCGGTGATTTTGTATATCAAATATTGAAAATAAAAGGAGTCCTACGTTTTTTTAATAATTGAAATTTCTTTACAAGAAGTGCGATTCTCCAACTCATTTTTTTGCGTTAGCGAAAAAAATCGGTTAAATTAAATTACTTATAATTTCTGTAATTAACGATATTTTTCAGTAAGTTAGTGATCAACAAGTAAAAAAGTATCTGTCGGCTTTGCCGATAGAGATATACCCTCAGCCTGTGTGGACTGAAATAGTATTTCCCCAAAAAAACTTATGTATTAAGGGGGGTTTTCAAAATTTTGGGCGTATGAACCGACAAAAGTATACTTACTTACTTAACTGGCCCATTACAGAACATTTGTTCCATAGACCAAACTAAGAAAAGATCTCCAATTCTCTCTATTTTTACATCTCATCATCCACTTGTTTGCGCCATCTATTCCTTGGCCTGCCAATTCTGCGTGCACCGCCAAGCGGTCCGTATTTATACGCCTTTTTAGCGGGTTCATCATCGCTCATTCTTATGATATGGCCTAGCCAACGCAATCGCTGCATCTAGCTACGTTTAACAATATTGATGACGTTGTATAGCAGATACAGCTCGTGGTTCATGCGACGTCGATATTCACCGTCAACGCAGATTGGTCCGTAGATCCGACCGACAAAAGTATGGATAGGTATTTATACGCCTTTTTAGCGGGTTCATCATCGCTCATTCTTATGATATGGCCTAGCCAACGCAATCGCTGCATCTAGCTACGTTTAACAATATTGATGACGTTGTATAGCAGATACAGCTCGTGGTTCATGCGACGTCGATATTCACCGTCAACGCAGATTGGTCCGTAGATCCGACCGACAAAAGTATGGATAGGACTAAAGCTCAAAAATTTGCGGGGATATCGACAGATAGCATTTTTTTTCACACTAGCCTACGAAAAACATAATATCGCTGTAAACAGGGCCACTAGGAAAACATTCGGTAAAAATGTCCAAGGGATACTCGAACAGTCCCTTAACTATACAAAAATGTTGAACATTTGTGTGAATGATACCGCAAGGATTGGACAGATAGGGCCAAAATTTGAACAAGGTTGGACCAAATCAGTTGTTACGTCTATGAGAGATTGCGCGTACCATTTTAGCGAATATTTTCGAACTTTTGTGATGGAGGTACCGGAAGGAGGGGACCTATAAGCACCACCTTCAAATTTCATGTAATATTCGAGGAAATATTACAATGTCAATATGTGGACGAACGCAGTATTCGGTTTGAGCTCTCCAGCCACTTCATATGGTGCCATAGGTGTTTTTACAACTTTCGGGCTGTTTTTTCAAGAAGTGTGGACTTGCCCGTGAAAAAAACTTTTACTGTCGTAATTGAGGCTGCGAATGCAAGTTGCTTCAGCAAAAACCAAAGTAATTCGAGAGCAGGTCTTAAAGTAAATTTTTCCAAAATTTTGTGTGGGAGGTACCCGAAGGAGTTGGCAAATATAGTGCGTATTCGACTCTGATCTATATCTGGGAGCTATATTAGGATGTGTAAAGTATGGGCCAAATCAGTCACTCACATCAAGAGTTATCGTGCGCACAATTTTTCCGAACATTTTTGAACTTTTGTGGGGGAGGTACCTGAAGGAGTGTAGCGATACGGCTTATCTTCGAAATTAAACGTAAGTTTGTACAAAAAATTACGAAGGCCACATTTTGGACTGAATCGGCCGATCCGTTCGAGAGTTATCTTTCGCTCCAACCACTACACATGGTGTCACAGGGGTTTTTTTGTACCTTTCAGGCTATTTTATCAGGAAGTATGGACTTTCCCCTGATGAAACTTGTACCATCATATGGGTGGCAGTGAACACAAGATGCTACAACAAAAATCAAAGTGATTCGAGAGCAGGTCCTTAATTGAACTTTTCCGAAATTTTGTGTGGGAGGTACCCGAAGGAGTGAACCATTTTGAAACCTCATCTAAACCTGGTAAAAATTTCACGATGTGCAAAGTATGGACCAAATCGGATCGTTTTGAAATTTTTTCCGTAGGTTGTCCTTGCGCAAGTCCATACTTAATAAGATATTGACCTGAAAGCTGAAGGAAAGCCTGACGGCCCCTAATCCGCAAGATAATTGTCGCAATGCGTTTCTGATTGGCATATCGTATTATTTCATCCAGTCATGTATCAGGTTGGAATACGGACTATATCGGTCCACTTCATCGAGTATCTCCTCTCGTATCGTTTTGATTCTTTTTTCAGTACGTTGTTCTGGCCTCATTTACAACGGTTAAATTTTTTCCAGAGTAAGTCAATACTTCCTGGGACAATGGCCCAAAAGCTCCAAAACCCTACAGGCACATACTAAAATGGCTATGGTGCAAGACAATCTAAAAATTGTTAAAAATTTCTTTCAAACTTAGTTTAACGTAATTTAATATTTCGATTCTTTTATGGGGAAGTTTGTTTATTAAAAACTGTTGGTAAATGTCAGTGATTTGGTATAGCCCCACCTTACGGTACCTTCAGATTTTAAGGCAAACTTGTGATACATAATCAAAATATGTTATATACGGCATAATTATTGTGTTTGGTTCTGTTGTTTTTTTTTTAGTCAGTGACTGAGGGTATATTTCCGTCAGCGCATCTGACAGATACCTTCTTGTTTTATTAAAAAATATAAATAAAAGTTTCTTGTATTTTGATAGCCGGTGGTGGCATTATTTGTCAGTCAATTGTCAGTTGCATTATGCATGAGCTTCATGTGTGGAATTATTTTTCGTATAAACGAATTTAGTATTTATAGTTAACTCTTTGGTTGAATTACAATAAAATCATATTTTTGTGCTATTTTAACACTTAATCGAATAAAAGACCGAAAATCTATTAATAATCTGAACGAAAATAAACACATTCACCTATTGTTTGGATACAACATGGGTTAATAGCATACGTGTGTTTTAGTTCTAACGATATTCCTTTGTGCTCTATTCGTTACACGTGGACCAAACACTAATTGTGCTAGAAATATAATTAAATGTGGGGGCGATTCCATATAAACTGTATTTATGTTGTATTAATTACAAAGCGTTTTATATTATTAACAATATCTCAACTCAATAAACACATTCAATATTTCCATTTCGATTTTGCAATCGACATCTCATTATACCATATTTTATTATAGCAGTTTTGAATTGTTTTCAATAATTCACTTTTATTTAATTTCACTGATTTGTAAAATACGATTTTATTTCAACGAACGAAATCAATTAAATTGATTTCAATTGAAATTTAATTCAATTACATTATCGATAATTTTATTGCTGCAGTTCTTTACCAAAGATAAAAGTTTTTTGTGGTTTAAAAATAAAAACCTGTTCATGGAATGCTTTCAAAAGCATTGTAGCATAGTTTTAATAGAAACATATACTAACAAAATAGTTTATGTACTGTTTTGAAAAAAAAAAACTCTGTTTTAAAACTAAAAACATTAGCAAGCAATAAAATAAATGGCCAAATGTAATATAAAACAATTTCCATTGCAATTTATATACATATCTGGTAAATAAACTGAAACTTTTGCCAAGCAGATGAGTATTTATCACAAATTGAATAGATGAATTTGGATAAATTTTCTGTATTTTAATGTATAGTAAAAAATGCTTGTGGGAAAGTGTGGTAAACAATTATATAAACTAATAAAAATCGTAAAGTTAATACGAATATAACTTTGTACGGCGTGAAGTTGCAATGGAAATTCCATAGAATGCAGATAATTCGCATTGAATTCGGGCACAACGGACATATGAATATGAACAATTTCCAACCTATATATTTAGAGGATTGTGGGTGTATGTATATTCCCACATGTATAAACATGACACCATTACAGACAAAATCTATTCTTTAGTTTGTTTTTGCACAGAAAAAAATGTTTACGAATATTTTCCTAAATCCTTTATTTGATGTATACAACTATCAAATATTCTTTGATAGAACACAAATATACATATATCTGACAGGCTAATTACGACAAGATTTAAAACGAAATATCGGAACATAGCCATCTTTCAATGCGACGCCCCTACTGAAACGACGTTGAAGAAGCAAAGCAGACATTCGACGAACAACTGAATACAGAAATATCGTAATCAAGAAAGAGTGATATAAAAACAAGTAAGCAAAGGCTATAGTCGGACGGGGCCGACCATGTGATACCCTACACCACAACTTCTAGGAATTAGCTATGTGCAACCACTTTCCACGCTGAATGTCCGGGTATGATTCCCACGCCTGGCCACATTAAATTTTCAACGGCGGCATAATACCCCTTTGTAATGCTGCCGATATTTCCTTAGTATTTCAGCCATGAAAAACTTCTCTACAAGTGGCAACTTAGGACATGCCTTTCGGATTCGCGAATAAAAAATACGTCACATATCAATGACATAACATGAATCCATTGATATAAGATAAGCCTCCCTTGTCCCTACTGGGATATTTGTGGAACAATTAAATAAATTATAAATTTCTAAACAATATGCCAAAATTGGAAAATTCACATTGATTGTGGGTTTATTGAAGTTCTATCATCCTCACATATGCTTGGTAATGCACGCAGTTTTGTGATTTTCAGTTCATTATTATTTTATACCGATAGAAATAACTAATAATGAATAGAAATTCAAATAATTTGCATGCAAACAAATTTATAAATACCAAAATTATTCATATTCAATCACACACCAAGTAAGATAGTATAAGTCAGCTCCGCTAAAGGTGATATACCATCAGCATCTGACCCAAAAAGAAACAAACACAATAATTATGCCGTATAAAAATGTATATATTTTGTATTTTGTAGGTATCGGAATGTGAGGCTATACCAAATCAATTGTAGTAAGCTAACTTCTGATTTTGAAAAAGTTTGAGAATTATGTTTTGGAAATTTTGGACCATTATCTCAGGAAGTATGGACTTACTCCGGAAAAAATGTACCGTTGCAATAGGTACCGTTAAAAGAACCATCTTCAAAAAATTCAAATAGATCCGATACTGGTCCTCAAACTGCACTTTTCCCAAATTTTGTGTAGGAGGTACTCGAAGGAAGGGATATAGTCCATATTCCAACCTGATACATTACTGGATGAAATAATAGGATGTGCAAAGTTTGGACCAATCAGAATATCTTCTTGAGAGTTATCTTGCGGATTTGCCATTTTAGTTAGTTTTCTTGTTTGTTTTTCAGGGTTTCTTGAACCTTTCGGCCATAATCTCTGGCGGAATGGACTTGCCATTGCAATTGCACCATCGTAAAGAGGGCCGCAAGGACAATCTGCTGAAAAAATCAAAACGATTCGATAGGACTCTTAAATTTGACTTTTCCAAACTTTGTGTGGGAGGTACTCGAAGGTGTGGACCGATTTAGTCTTACCCGATCTATATCTGGAAGGAATAATAATATATGGAAAGTTTGGACCAAATCGATTTCGCTTTTCGAGAGTCATCGTTCACACAATTTTTTCAGAAAAATTTTGAACTTTTGGGGGGAGGTGCCCGAAGGAGTGAACCGATATAGCCCTTATTCGAAATTAAAGTAAGTTTGGACAAAAAATTACGAAGTGCAAAATTTGGTTCGAATCGGTAGGTCAGTTCGGGAGTTATCGTGCGCACCAACCAGCTAGACAGTAAGAGAGACAGATGAACGGACAGTGCTAAATCGACTCCAAAATGTTTGAAATA
This sequence comes from Musca autumnalis, assembly GCF_047663935.1. NCBI lineage: Eukaryota > Metazoa > Arthropoda > Insecta > Diptera > Muscidae > Musca > Musca autumnalis. Next base: position 255,369,435 of record NW_027411644.1, read on the forward strand.
TTTGTATAAAAGTTTAATGGACAACTGAACTGAAAATTTCTCTGTCATGATTCAAACAATTTGTAGTATGAGAGGAAATTGTGGTGCTCTACAAAAACCCATTATATATTAGGCAGTAGGCCCGTTATCTAGCAGACACGTTATTGCAATTTGCATCAGGGGGAAGGTCAGTAGTTATTATTCCGTATGTAGGCTACTTTGCCGGTATATGCCATCCAGGAATAAAAATATGGACCACAAATAAAATATGTATATTTTTCATACAAAAGTAATGGTCCATTTCACCCGCTAAATAATATCGGATCATCATCCAAAACTGTAGGCATCTTCTTCGACCTAAACCCTTACCTCGTGCAAAATTTCGTGACTATTGAGCTATAATTGCGACCTCTAGTGTGCTTATGATTACACTTCAAGCAAAAAACTGGATATATTAGGCTGTAACTTTGTTATCTGACCGCGTAAATCAATATAATTGGCATCAATGGAAAGGGCAAGAGTTGGTCTTCCAAATATTATTTACGTGGGCGGAATGTGTCTTCCAGGAATAAAGATATAACCGGTATATAAAAAATTTTCACAATTTTCACACAAAATTTATGGTCCATTTAACCCTCTCAACATCATCCGATTACCATCTCAAATTGCAAGCATATTCTTTGTCATATACTGTTAACTTGTTCGAATTTTCGAGGCCATCGTGCTTTTATTGCGACCTACAGAGCAGCTACAAAATCGGATAAAAATTATGTTTTTGGTCCATTTCACCTGCTAAATATTTCACGATCATCACCAATTAAAATAGCGATCTATTCTGATGTGAAACCTACCTCCATACCAAATTTCGTGACGATAGGTCCATAATTGCGGCCTGGAGTTTGATTACAATTTATAATGGACAGACGGACACATGGACGGACGGACGAACGGACGGACACACATCTCAAAATCGCTTGGTATACCACAATGGGGGTCTCCGACGAATATTTCGCGGTGTTACATGATTTTTTTCCAAAACAAACTTATAATACCCTTTCCACATAGTGGTGTAGGGTATAAATATATTAGGCGATATGAAAGCCAAGGTTGGCAACGACAACACCAACTTGAGATTCGTCATGGGCAATCCAGGCCTTGGATCAGTCGGCAACAACAATGGTGAGCGCCTTATCTATCTATGTGCCACTCACCAACTTTTCATCAGAGGCGAAAAATTCCCGCACCGCGACCTTCATAAATACACATGGCAATCGCCGGACAATGTTACGCGTAACCAAATAGACAATTTTCTGATCAGCAGGCGATTTCTAGGCTGTCTAATGTGCGTGAGAACTTTCCGAGGAGCTGACATCTGCAGTGACCACAAGCTTCTGATTGGAGATTTAAAGCTTCGGCCTAAAGCCTGGTATCATAACTAAGTTACTACAGGAAAATACAATACACACGGCCTCCAAGACCGTGCAACCGTAAATGTATTCTCTGATGACATATGCAGAAAGCTAAATCAAAAATCATCGAATAATTGGGAGAGTATCGTGGAAACCTGTCGAATATGTGCAAAAAACATCTTAGGTTGCAGCCAACGCCATATTAAAACATGGATCAGTGACGCCTCGTTGGAGGCAATAGAAGAAAGAGAGAAATTAAATAATATCTTACTCTCGGACCAGACGTCCGCAGAATTAAACACTGCTAATACTATAACAATGCCGAAAAAATTGTGAAAAGGTTAGTCCGAAGAGACAGACATCAATGGTTTAACAATATCGCAACCGAGGCGAAAGACGCTGCAAGACGAGGGAACACACGGGCAGTCTACAAGGCAATCAGACAGCTTAGCGGGGAGAAACTACGGTCTATCCCTAATATCAGAGACGCAAATGGGATAACTCTAAATTCAACCGAAGAACAACTTCAAAGATGGAGACAGTTATTGATACAAGCCTAAGGAAATAACAAGATGGATTTAGTGGTAATCGATCTTGCGGATCACATAAACTCGTTAAGAATAATCGCAGAACACTCTGTGGAATGGAACTCCCCTCTGTTCCTGATATTTGTAGACTTTGAGCGCGCCGTCGACACACAGACTCGATATGGAAATGTTTACACAATATTGTAATCCCCCAGAAAATTATCAAAATTATTCAATCGCTTTTCCACAATGCGCCGTGTAAAGCTCGCTTCAAAGATTTCGACAGTGAAAGCTTTCACATAAACAGCGGAGTAAGACAAGGATGCCCAGCAAAATGTTCGATGCCAAAGATGCCATTCAATCATGGGTGCAAGTGATCTGGCGTGTCATCTTTTTAGCATCTTCATCGATGAATTTTATATGAGCGTAGACCCCAAAAGATGCTATTAATTTTTGGATCCAAAGCATGTCATTTGCACCAATGCTTTGACATGTCATTTTCACCAATGTTTTGTCATGTCATTTTCATCAATGCTTTGGCATGTCATTTTCACCAACCCTTTGCAATGACATTATCTTTACGACGGGAGTTTTAACAACGTTTGCTGTGATTTCGAGTCTCCGAAAACATCATGCCTATTGTAAATAATTCATCTTATATATTTAGAAAATGTTTATAAATAAAAACACAAAATTCATCTCTATTGGATCGATGGAATGGGTTCAAATGCTGATGAAAAGATCGGATCTTTCACGACTTCCTTTGCATTGGTTCAAATGCTAATGAACAGATCGGATCTTTCACGACTTCGTTTGAACCATTGCAAAAGATGCCATGAAATCACGTCATCGCATGGAACTCCTTCCTTCAAATTTTGCTGGGGTGCTTAATGTCGCACTCGCTTGTTGGAGCACAGAAAAAAATCAACAGATTGCACGAGAATGGCCTTAACGTCGGTCTTAAAATTAACTTACTCAAGACTAAAGTGATAAGAATATCAACAAACAAATCCACTCCAGTAATTATAAATAATCACATTAAAGCAGAAGTGAAAGATTTTACCTATCTGGGCAGTGTTATAAGCGCAGATGGTGGTGCGGACTCTGATGTAACAAACAGAAGAAATAAGGCTCTTCATGCATTTGCCTCTCTCGGAAGAGTATGACAATCATCAAAAATATCAATACAAACTAAGATCCGTATATTCAATACGAGTGTCAAATCGGTTCTGCTCTACGGATGTGAAACATGGAGAGTAACAGGCACAATCACCAATAAACTACAGGTTTTTGTAAATAGATGTCTGAGATCAATTAAGTCTTTTGGCCAATGCGTATCACCAATCAAGACCTTATGCAGAGATGCAACATGCTTCCGATAGACATCGAAATTAGACGAATGAAATGGATAGGTCACATTCTCAGACAGGAGGATACGAACATTGGCAAAGTCTGCTTCCAATGGAACCCACAGGGATACAGAAACAGGGGACGACCAAAGATTACATGACGAACATCAGTGGAAAAAGAATTTAGAAGCAAAGGTCTCACATGGCAACAGCTCCAACACCTGGCACAAGACAGAAGAAGATTTAGAAGTTTTGTCGACAATTTGTAAATATATTGTTACTAGGGGAACCGGCGAAATTCGTCTCACAGTATGTTAGATACTGAAGTCGATGGCTTTGCTTCAAACCTATTATACTATAATTGCTATCTCGTTGTCGAGTTCAATTGCAAATGTTTCTTTGTTTTGAAATATTTAGGACGATCTTTGACGCAGATGTATATTAGAGAATTGTATTTTCGATAATTGTCAGTTTGTCGAAGAAAGAGGGTACTGAGAGGAAAGTTTTTCTATTTTCCTCGAATCCCTGTCCCATAAACTGACAATTGGGCAACTGTAAATCGGGACTAAGATATATTTATTAAACAAATAACACATTTCGTTTCATAATCGATGGTTTTCATCTTATCATTTGATAACACTGTGGACACAAATTTTGGGGCAGAGATAATTCCTTTTGGAGATGAAAGCCCTTGGTGAGTATATCAAGAACCCCGAAGGAGAGATCCGCCGTGAGTCGAACTTCCGCGTTATGGCGTGATGAAATTTTTTCTAGAGACCCTGTAAGCCATCAGGAGTTACCGTTATATCTTTGTTAACTGTTGCTTTAGCATATTTTTGAGGTGACATGTCTTCAGTCAAATCAAATGAGGATTATTTTCGTAGAACACTTCGAAATTCTAACTCGTTTCCTTCAATGTCCGTTTCGTCCTTTATTTTAAGAGCCGCTATAAAAGTACCACAAGATGACGTTTTTCAGCTTCGAAATGTTCTGCAAAAATGTCGCTCAGAAAATTTTAGTTACGGCTCTCATTGACAACTAATCGATTTTGTCGCGTTTTCATAGTAATTTTTTACATTGCCCCAGACTTTCACCTCCATTTTGTTGCACAGTGTAATTTACTATTGTGATGGACAATTGCAGTGCTTCATTACTAATGCGAATACATATGTGTAAATACATATGTAAAAAACATATCATGTAAGTAGTAAAAAGTAATGAACGTGATTTTTTTGTTTTTTTGGTTGGGGTTATTTTGGTTTATTAGAACTCATTTAAATTTGCGTTTTAATCAATTAACATATTTCGAACAAAGGGATCCGATTACTCCGATACTTGATAAAAGTAACCATCTTCGTCTGCTTTTCTTTCTGACTTCTCTGTTTAAAGTGATCTCCCGAATTCGCAAGTTCAGTACCTCCTATTTCTTTCTTTTTATACCCTCAGCCTTTGGGCTAAATGTGCCTCATCGAAATAATAGTTTTAGACGCCAAGAGTGTTTGGACGAAGTTCTTTCAGACAATTTGGAGTCGATTTAGCCCTGTCCGGCTGTCTGGCTGGTGTGCACGATAATTCTAGAACGGATCAACCGAACCAAATTTTGAACTTCGTAATACCTTGCCCAAACTTAGTTTAAGTTCGGAGTTGACCCATATCGGTCCACTCCTTCGGGTACCTCCCCCACAAAAGTTCGAAGTTTTTCTTTAAAATGGTGTGAACGATAACTACCGAAGGGCGCAATGGATTTGGCCCAAACATCGTATTACTTCTTCCGGATATAGATCGGGTTTGAATATGGACCAAGTCTATACTTCCTGAGATAATGGCCTAAAAACTCCAAGAAACCCTGGCGGCACCATCTAAATTGCCAAATCCTGAAGATAAATCTCGCAGTGAGTTTCTGATTTCATCCAGTCCAGTACTTGGGGTACCTGCCACACAAAATTTGGGAAAAGTTGACTTTGAGGACTCTTCTCGGATCTATTTGATTTTTTTTTGCAGAAAGTTGTTTTCACGATTCCTATTACAACGGTACAATTTTTTTCCGGACTAAGTCCAAACTTCCTCAGATAATGACCAAAAAGCTCATGACACCCTGCCGGAACATATGTATGTAAACTGCTAGCATGAAGGATAACTCTCAAATTTTTCAAAAATTGTTTCCAAACTTTGTTTAAACTCGCTGTTTAAACTTGTGTTTGCTTCTTTTTTGTTTTTGGTCAAAGGCTGAGGCTACAGCTGACTGATACTTTCTTAATTGTTTCTTTCCAATTTTGAATATCATACTTTTTCGATATACCTACATATTTATTGTATTTGACCATTTGCAATTGCGTTCCAGCTTTGCGGGAACTAAACAGATTGAATTCACACTCCTTTTCAGTGGGGATATAATTTTTTAGTAACATGACAGGACCTAGACAGCATCAATGGATATCTGGTACTGCTTAAATTTTATACGACATAAATCGAAAGTTGATCTTTCGAAGATGCTTTTACTTACGGTTTAAAAGTATACATATGTATGAATGTATATGCAACTAGCTCATCTCCAATGAAATTACCTCAGAGCTCTAGATTTTTCAAAAAACCACCAATTTTGTGGATTTTGTACTTTTTCCTCAAAACTGTAGAAACCATTTCCTGCGTTATTATCTTCATCCTATCAATCGGAATCTGACAGAAACCACTACTAATCTTTACAAACTTTAAACTAAACTCTCCCTTTTTATACCCTCAGCATTTATGCTAACGAGGGTGTATACACTTTCATACGGGCAAAATGTGTCTCATCTAAATAATGATTTTAGACCCCAAGTATGTTTGGACGAAATGTGTTTCAGACAATTTGGAGTCGATTGAGCAATGTCCGTCTGTCTGGCTGGCAGGAGCGCACGATAACTCTCGAACGGATCAACCGATTCGATCCAAAATTAGGCTTTCGTAATATTTTGTCCAAACTTAGTTTAAGTTCGAAGATGGGTTATATCGGTCCACTCCTTCTGGTACCTCCCCCACAAAGGTTCAAAAATGTTCGGAAATTTTGTACGTACGATAACTCTTGAAGGGAGTAACTGATTTGGTCCATACTTTGCAAATGGTGAAATGTCTACCAGACTTAGACGAGGTTGCAATACGGACTCAATCGGTCTACTCCTTCGGGTACCTCCCACACAAAATTTCGGATAAGTTCAGATTAGGACCTGCTCTCGAATCGCTTTGATTTTTGTTTCAGCAACTTGTATTCACTGCCCCCATACGACAATACAAGTTTCATCAGGGGCAAGTCCACACTTCCTGAGAAATTAGCCTGAAAGTTGCAAAAAACCCCTATGACACCGTGTGAGGTGGTTGGAGCGCAAGATAACTCTCGAACGGATCTGCCTATTCGGTCCAAAATTTGGCCTTAGTAATATTTTGTCCAAACATAAATTAAGTTCGAAGATAAGCCATATCGGTCCACTTCTTTAGGTACCTCCCCCACATAAGTTTAAAATTTTTCGGAAACATTTTCCGTACGGTAACTCTTGAAGGGAGTGGCCGAATTGGTCCATACGTTATACATCCTAATATATCTACCAGATATAGATCAGGTTCAAATATGGACTATATTTGTCCACTCCATCCGGTACCTCCCACACAAAATTTCGGATAAGTTCACTTTAAGACCTGCAATCGAATCATTTTGATTTTTGTTGTAGCAACTTGCATTCGCTGCCTCAATTACGATGGTAAAATTTTTTTCAGGGGCAAGTCAATACTTCTTGCGCAAACAGCCCGAAGGGTGTAAAACCCCCCTATGGTACAATATGTAGTGGCTGGAGATCCATTTTTTTAGTATCTCCTCCGCAAAACTTTTGATCTTTAATCCTAATCAACATTTTTGCGGTTCAAACGCCCAACATTTTTACATGGGTTTTTTGGGAAAAAATTGTTTCAATATACACAGGCTGAAGGTATATCTCTGTCGGCAAAGCCGACTGATACTTTTTTACTTCTTAAATGTCTATACAACTTTCAGAAATTGACAAAACAGGGTATGATAATGGATCCTGACAAATGTGTCAAAAAATATCAGAAATATTTTTGCAATTTTATCGAAGATTTTCGCGATTTTTTTAGGTTTTATCCTTTTCTGCCATGAGACCATGCCAGCTCAGCGGTTCAGCGGTTCTTGAGTTATAAGCGTAGTAACTAACATCCTTTTCATTTTATATATGTATATGTAGATTTAAATATTGTTGCTAGAAGCTCTAATTGGGGTGATTTGACTTATGTATAATTATTATGTGTGTAAGTAAATTAACTTTAACAAAATATGGAAGTACCCTTATAGCCTAGGCAGACGGCAGTCTTAATTTGCATTAACAGTCTTAATTCAAATTAGTTTGAACATTATCCACATTTTTAATTCACAAAATCAAACTAAATTTATATTGAATTTAGCAATTTCAATATGACAATGCCATTGGAAAGCAATTGTCTTTTGTCAAATGTCTATGTTTCGGAAATAAAAAGGAAAACAAATCAGCAATTTTCACGTTTCTTCCAAATAAGTATTGGTCTTTCGCTAATAGCATAGCAGCTAATCGTTTTTCGCGCCTTCTATCAAATCTATTTTTAATTTTTTTTCAAAAACATTTCATTACCCACCATACCAACTATAATGAAAATAATATCTTCTTCAAATGTTTCTTTACAGTTTTGCGACAGTTTTATAATATTAAAAAGACTCAAAAATATCGCGAAAAAAGTCAATGGTAAAAGGTATATTTGTTTCGCATATTTTGGCGATCTTTTGTAAAACTTAATGAAATGGACTGCTGGGTACGAACAAACAACACAAACAGCTGTTTCATAAATGCAGAAATGATCGTCTGTCAGAGTGAAAAATTAATTCAAATTAAGGAATTTTTAATGCAAATTAACTCTGCCGTCTGTCTAGGGCAGCGATGCTCGCCCTCATACTTAAAAGTGTAAACCAGGGACGAGCTTCTTTGCTTAGATCGTATAGTGAGGGCGCCCACTGAGTTGTTTTTGCATTTGCTTCTCTCTCTCACGTACAGTGTAAATGAATGTAAACAAACAAAAGCATAATGTGGTTGTTGCTTTTTTCACTCATACGTTCATACACGTCTTCGCTTTGGTTGTATTTCTGTGGTCATCGCTGGTGTAAACAAACCACACGTATTCTCTCTTTATTTTTGAGATGCCATTGTTTAGCAATGGAAAGCAGGGGTGCCAAGTTGGTGGTTTTCCCGCTACTTGTGGTGATTTTTGACGTACAAAAACCACTGTTTTAGCAGGAATGTCAACTGTTTTAAGGTAAAAATCGCTACAGACCTATGGTGCGTATGTGGCTGTAGCGATTTTTACCTCGGAACAATTGGCATCCCTGATGGAAAGAGTATATTACCACTACTAATACACACACTTTTCTGAGCACAAATGGTCTAGGGCATTACTTAAAATACAAACACAAGTTGCTTGTTCCCTTACTTCCCTTTATTTCTCTCATATATGTTGTTTTTATTTTGCAGTGTAGAGAGAGAGAGAGAGATAGTCTTTAATAATGACAGTTTGATTGTTTCGTTTTCCCCACTACCACCGTGTCTATTCCAACCAAGGATGGAAGGTTAAAAATTTCAAAAAGTACTAAAATGGTAATTTTTTCATTGAAAAGTTACTCTTATTCTTTTTTAAGAAAAACATTAAAATTTGTTTTTCAGAAAAAAAATCAACAACGGCTTATATCTCCGAAGTCTGAAAAATGTTAAAAAACGTATATATTTTTAAACCAGGGGCCTAATTACGTGATTCGATTGAGTATTTGCTCGTGAAAAAGATTTCGACACGATAAAAAAGCGGCATGACGAGATTCGATCGAAATCATTGATCGAATGTTTCGAGAGTTCGACTACCGGAACTATGAAAACCTATGTATACTATAGGGAATATTATGAAGGTACATCTACCTTCATAAAAGGTGTTTTTTTTGAAAGCAAGAACCAAAAAAACAAAATTATGAATGAAAAATGTAAATATTTGTGGAATTTTTTGAACAATACATTGAATAATAATTTCGGTATGAAGTTGTGCTAAGAAAATAAGAAAATTATTAATTCTTGCAAAATCTTTTTGACATTGTTGTAACGGATTGCTAATACATCTACCTTAATAATCCTCTCTCAAAATAAATGAGAGAGAGTTTGGTGGGTGTTTTGCATTAGCCTCTCTGAGAGAATATTTCCTTTGGTAAACAACGGGGGATGAAATGTTTAAAATGTACTTCACTTCAAAAATAAAGGCTATTAATATTAAATATTTTTTTCTGTTTTGCAAAAATGCTTATTTTTCAACTTATTTTTTAACGACTGCAAAACTAGTTTTTGTTTAATGATTGCTTGCATTTTGATTCTAAATTTATCACAATTTCTAAAAACGACTGCAAAGGACTTTTCCCAATTTCTCTTGTTATATTGTCTAAAAAATGCTGCCAATTATTTACTAACATCGTTTTTCTTCTATAAAACGACAACAAACAACAATTTTTACATTTTAAACAAAAAGACAATAAGAAATCTTTCATTATATTTGTTTACGATAGGCAATTTGGCCTCGATAAATTACTCGCAAATTTATGCTCAATTACTCGATAATTTTACTCGATAACGAATGTTGTCATCCCAACTTTGAGTACTCAGGTCGAAACAACTCGATATCGAATCACACAATTAGGCCCCAGTATTTTTTTTAAAATATTTTCTCATTGTATGCCGAGGTGGAAAAAGGAAAGCCGATGATTCTAACCCACACAACCACCACTATGTGACATACATGTTTCGCCGTTGGTAGAGCGGCACATCAGACATATCGGCTGTAGAGTGGCTTCCCTTTCATCGAGCTTTTCTTCCTTCAAATGCAATTTTTGTTTTTACAACAACAATGGGTATTTGCGCATTCCGTTGTGCTTTCATGACATACGCTTAGCACTGTATTTTAAAGTAATGAGTTTGGCTCTGAACGCTAACACGCCGTGATAACACCTGTTGTCTTGTGTTTTCAATGATGTGGGTTCAAACCCCAGCCTGGCTTAGCTGATTTTATTTATTTGAAAATTTTGCTTATTAGAGCGTAGATCATTTTTAACGTTTTTTATTGTTGGACTGCAGAATTTTACATCTTTGTGTTTATTTCAGCTTAAGTCCATAATTTGTTGTAATTCAATTGTTTGAATAACAACAAAATATTTTAAAGTGGATATGAAATTGATTAGTTGCGGGCGAAGGGTAGGGAATACTATAGTTTCAGTTGTCACCAAACAACTTCATCAGTTCCCTTTTTCGCCGACTCTGTATCGATAAACAGGTCAATAAAGCCATCTAGCAAATTAAACAAAATGAGAAATTTGCTGTATGGCCCTAAAGCTGTTTACCCTACAATTTGAGTCGAACTAAAGAATTTTATATCCACCACTATTTTTATGTCGTCTTTGCTTCGCAAAGAATACGAACATAGGAGTGTTGCTTCAATAAGCGGGGGTAAAACAAAAAAACATTCCTATGTTCGTATTCTTTGCGAAGCAAAGACGACATAAAAATAGTGGTGGATATAAAATTCTTTAGTTCGACTCAAATTGTAGGGTAAACAGCTTTAGGGCCATACAGCAAATTTCTCATTTTGTTTAATTTGCTAGATGGCTTTATTGACCTGTTTATCGATACAGAGTCGGCGAAAAAGGGAACTGATGAAGTTGTTTGGTGACAACTGAAACTATAGTATTCCCTACCCTTCGCCCGCAACTAATCAATTTCATATCCACTTTAAAATATTTTGTTGTTATTCAAACAATTGAATTACAACAAATTATGGGCTTAAGCTGAAATAAACACAAAGATGTGATCATTTTTAATATTAATTTCAATTAATTTCTCGTTAGAATCGAGCTTAATGACCATTTCTTTTTGAATGTGAAAAAACCCAATATTTTTTGCATTAGGGACACCATTCGTAATATGGATGGATCTGAATATTGACAACAATTTTTGAACACTATTTGTAATCGTTGTTGGCGTTTTTTATTGTTGGACTGCAGAATTTTACATCTTTGTGTTTATTTCAGCTTTAGTCCATATTTTGTTGTATTCAAGTATTTGAATCACAACAAAATGTTTTACAGTGGATATGAAATTGATTAGTTGCGGGCGGAGGGTCGGGAATACTATAGTTTCAGTTGTCACCAAACAACTTCATCAGTTCCCTTTTCCGCCGACTCTGTATCGATAAACAGGTCAATAAGCCCATCCAGCAAATTAAACAAAATGAGAAATTTGCTATATGGCCCTAAAACTGATTACCCTACAATTTGAGTCGAACTAAAGAATTTTATATCCACCACTGTTTTTATGTCGTCTTTGCATTGCAAAGAATACGAACATAGTGTGTTGCTTCAATAAGCGGGGGTAAAACAACGAGAAAGTTGTTGTTTTTGCATTACGCATTGATCAACAAGGCCGTGCTGATGCCTATTATTGTTGTTGGCGTTTTTTATTGTTGGACTGCAGAATTTTACATCTTTGTGTTTATTTCAGCTTTAGTCCATATTTTGTTGTATTCAAGTATTTGAATAACAACAAAATGTTTTACAGTGGATATGAAATTGATTAGTTGCGGGCGGAGGGTCGGGAATACTATAGTTTCAGTTGTCACCAAACAACTTCATCAGTTCCCTTTTCCGCCGACTCTGTATCGACTCAAATTGTAGGGTAATCAGTTTTAGGGCCATATAGCAAATTTCTCATTTTGTTTAATTTGCTGGATGGGCTTATTGACCTGTTTATCGATACAGAGTCGGCGGAAAAGGGAACTGATGAAGTTGTTTGGTGACAACTGAAACTATAGTATTCCCGACCCTCCGCCCGCAACTAATCAATTTCATATCCACTGTAAAACATTTTGTTGTTATTCAAATACTTGAATACAACAAAATATGGACTAAAGCTGAAATAAACACAAAGATGTAAAATTCTGCAGTCCAACAATAAAAAACGCCAACAACAATAATAGGCATCAGCACGGCCTTGTTGATCAATGCGTAATGCAAAAACAACAACTTTCTCGTTGTTTTACCCCCGCTTATTGAAGCAACACACTATGTTCGTATTCTTTGCAATGCAAAGACGACATAAAAACAGTGGTGGATATAAAATTCTTTAGTTCGACTCAAATTGTAGGGTAATCAGTTTTAGGGCCATATAGCAAATTTCTCATTTTGTTTAATTTGCTGGATGGGCTTATTGACCTGTTTATCGATACAGAGTCGGCGGAAAAGGGAACTGATGAAGTTGTTTGGTGACAACTGAAACTATAGTATTCCCGACCCTCCGCCCGCAACTAATCAATTTCATATCCACTGTAAAACATTTTGTTGTTATTCAAATACTTGAATACAACAAAATATGGACTAAAGCTGAAATAAACACAAAGATGTACTATTTGTAATCTGTATGAATTATTTTTTTTCTGTGTATAAAGAATATTTAGTTGGAAGTGAGAAAGTTTATTTTATTTTTATAACTTACCGCGATTTTTATCAATTTCTTTGAATTAATACACATTTTTATATGTTCTTTTTAAATCTATTTCTTTATTATTTCTTTTATATTTTCTTTTTATATTTTACAACAATTTATTTTAGATTTCTTCTTTTTTGTTCGCACATGAGTTGTTACTTACAGTATCACGTGATATTTTATGTTCTTAATTTTACTTTACTTTTGAGTATTTCACAGAAAAATAGTATTTGTGTTTCTTTTTAATTCTAGTACCATATTTATATAAGATATTTGGTATAAAATTAGGTTTTAAAAAATTAAAATAAAATCTTAAGATTATGAATTCAAAAAATAGTACAAAACTAAACAAGTCATGATATAAGAATATTCCCGGACATAAAATGTATGTACAACTAAATTTAAATACAATTATATTATTGTCAAAGTGACAATAATATCGAAAAGTTAATACAACAGTTTTAACATTTCCATATTTGTTTGAAAACGAATAGATATTTCTCACATCCAACTAATTGTTGTTGATTAGAATATATTTGTGTCAAACATTAATTGGGAATATCACTTCATTTAAAGAAGTTGTGAAATTATTTACACATGTCACATGAGCGACATGTGAAAAAATAATATCAAATATGTAATTTTTTTCCAAATTGTTGCATGGGGCAGTGTTTTAAAAATATATATTTTTTTTGCTGTTGATATCTAGTAGTAATATCAACTATTAAAGATGTAACAAAACAAACCGTAAAAACGCCACCGATTGTAGAGAAAGTTTAAAAGGCTGAACGTTCCTCGGGATTTAAACCCACATTACGCAAAGAATTTTTTATTTAGCCTGTAACTCGAGCCAAAATATTTTGAGTGGCCATTCTAAGAATTGAAAATAGTCCTCTGGTCAACAACGCATAGCCTGGGACAATTCGAAAAACTAAATTTTTCCACATCAGTCATATCTGCGCCCATCCCCAAAATAAACAAAGTTGAAAAGTCTAAATATATGTATCCTTCACGGGCGCCTAGAACAAACATGTCATCGGCGCCCACACCATCTAGACAGAGAGAGTTGGAAAAATTAAGTCCGAAATTTTACCAAAAGAGCGAAACATCATACTGATGGTTTTGGAACAAAAAACAAAAAAAAAACAAAAAATCCATCCTTTTGTGGAGACGAGAAAGGTAATCCCGTAACAGTCATAGATAGAGTAGACAGGTTATGGGAAGTGTAATTTTCCAACCTGTTGGTATCCAACTATGTTGACGAAGATACCAAGTAGTCGGCTTTGGCAACAGAGATATACTCTCAAATGAATTTTTTCCTTAAGTTCAGATAAAATCCCAGTGTTGTATCTTTGCACATCTCGATAACTTAAATTTTCCCTGTTTTTCCATCCAATTCCTTCGTCAAGTTTGTCCTTATATTTTTTTCCGATCCCCATTTGGTTTTGTGTTTTTTAGAGATCTCAAGAAAAATATAGCTATTCCCTCATGTCAAAAAGTACTGCCTAATTCCAATGGGGTTTTCTACGATCGGTTAGTTCTATTCTTTTCTTTTGAGATACATATATAGAAAATATACATATATGCGACTTTAGGGTATAATAATTTATTATAGGGAGTTCTTTATACCCTCAGCAATTATGCTAACGAGGGTATATACACTTTCATACGGGCAAAATGTGCCTCATCGAAATAATGGTTTTTAGTATGTTTGGGCGAAATCCGTTTCAGAAAATTTGGGTTATATCGGTCCACTCTTTCCGGTAACTCCCCCGCAAAAGTTCGACAATGTTCGGAAAATTGTTGCGCACGATAACTCTTGAAGGGAGTAACCGATTTGGTCCATACTTTGCACATCGTGAAATTTCTACTAGGCTTAGACGAGGCTTCAATATGGGCTCAATCGGTTCACTTCTTCGGGTACCTCCCACACAAAATTTCGGATAAGTTCACTTTAAGACCTGCTCTCGAATCACTTTGATTTTTGTTGAAGCAACTTGCATTCGCTGCCTGAGTTACGACGGAAAATTTTTTAAGGGGCAAGTCCTTACTCCTTGAGCCAACAGCCTGAAAGGTGCAAAAACCCCTATGACACCACGTGTAGTGGCTGGAGAGCACGATAACTTTCGAACTGATCAACCGGTTTGGTCCAAAATTTGGCCTTCACCATATTTTGTCCAAACTTAGTTTCATTTCGAAGATGGGCAATACCGGTCCACAACTTCCGGTACTTCCCCCAGTTATTTAAAAATGTCACTAAAATGGTATGCACGATATATCTTGAACGGGGCAATCAAATTGGCTAAACTTTGGATCACCTAATATTTTGTCCCAATTTAGTTTAACTTCTAAAATGGTCCATATCAGTCCACTCCTTAGGGTACCACCCCCAAAAAAGTTCAACATTTGTGTCTATATTCAGTTGAGTGTCTGTTCTGAGATCCTTTCGAAATGTATACCGATGCTATTCGTTGTGGTCCTGTTTACGGAGATATTACGTTTTTCGTGGACAAGTCCATGCTTCCTGGCATACTGGTCAAAAATGTATACGATGACCCACTGAAATGACTAGTGAGCGCGATATCTATCGAAAAGATATGACTCTCAAAATAAGATCCACTTCCATAATGGACTACGTCGGTCCATTCCTTTAAGAACCTCCTCCGCAACACTTTTGAACGTTAATCCTAATCTACATTTTTGTCGGCAAGTTCAAATGTCGAAAAGGGCCACAAAATTCTGAAAAGACCCTAAATACATTCGATCTGAACCTAGATGAAAGTTTCAATTCACATAGGCTGAGGGTATATCTCTGTCGGCAGAGCCGGCTGACACTTGTTTACTTGTTGTATTGCATTCTCGTAATTATGCAACCAATCTATTTAAATTACATTTTGCCTTATTCACAAGTTGTAAGTCATTTAGTGATGTTCATAGAAATCGATAAATATTCCCCATAATGAGTTGAGTTCATTTGAATTTTGAAGTTCTATCGCGAGTCATAAGAAGCTAATGTCCCATGGACAAGGGAAAAATCAATCAATGTATGTACATTAGAGTGACCCAAAAACCAAAAATTTTTTTGATTGGATTTTCTGCCCCCTTACGAAGAAGAGGAGGAAACTGTTGAGCACGTCCTCTCTTCCTGCCTTGCACAAATGCAACGACGACTTAAAGCTTTAGGACGGCCGTTCCTTCAAGATATCACGGAGATAGCTGAAGTATGTATGGGAGATCTTCTGCGATTTCTCAATTGGTCAGACTGGATTTAATTGCCAATTGAAATAGCAATCCTTCATACTAATTGAGCCTATAAAGTAAGCCATTTGACCCAAAAAATTTATATATGAAATTTTATGACGATCGCTTTCACCTAAATTACTCTGGAGGAATAACGAGTATAAGACGTAAATTTTGCAGCCAGGGATGCTGCTTCCCGTCTTAAAATGGTCGTAATCTATAATATCGTCTTAATATGAATTTGTTTGCCTTATATGTCAGGTTATTATCTAGTAAAAGTCCATTATTTATGATTTAAACTTAAAAAATTCTATGTTTTTGTATAAAAATTTTATAATTCGGACACCACAGAAACATGAGATGTCCGGATTATCGAGGTAATACTGGGTGCCACGGTGGTGCAATGGTATGCACACCCGCCTTGCACAATGAAGGTCATGGGTTCGATTCCACGGCCAGGCGACATCAAAATTTTCAACGGTGGCAAAATACCCCTCAGTACCGTTTCTAGAACCTTTTTGCGCTCTGGAAATTTGTTTATTCCTTAATTTTCGGCCGGTTCGGTGTCTGTGGACCGGAATAGGAGAAACAAGTATAAAAATCGAATATTTTCAAAAGTTTTTGGCTATTTTCACATTTAAGAAACGGTCGAAGACATTTCCAGAAAGTTGTTTGTTGATATCTTTGTAACATTATTGCGGTCTTTGTTTTCTTGAATTTTGAACGGTTTAGTATCTATGGAGCAGGAACCGAGAAAAGAGGATAAAATTTGCTATGTTGACCATTAAGAACCATTTCTACAAAGTTCGTATGTTCTAGAAAGTTGTTTACTAAGATCTAAGGTACATTATTCTAGTTGGTTGTGTCTTCAATTTTGATTGGATTGATATCTGTAGACTAAAATCCGAGAAAAAATTAAAAGGGAAATTTGACCTTGACGATTATGATTATGGATTATATGTGTTCACAATTATTTAAGACGAGATCTACAACTATTCTTCTACGAGTAAACGTAAATTCTTAGCGGTTTAGAAGATATGTATGTGCCTTACAAAATGATCCCTTTTGACATCAAGGCCTCAAGTCTTTGTGGGCCATAACCGAGAGAGTTGATGCGATAATGAAAAGCGCCGGCACACGTATCTTCTTATTTTTGGACTTCTATCACACTGCGGTGTCAGAAAATGGTTAGTAAACCATGACTCAAAAAATTACACACAGTGATATCGAAGGAAAAAATTTTTCTCTGACGCCCTCTTTTTATACCCTACACCACCTTGTGGTAAGGGGTATTATGTCTTTGTGCATTAGTTTGTAACATGCAAAAGGAAACGAAATAGACACATAGTTCCTTTTAGGGATATACATAGAATCACTTTCTGTCCGTCTGTCTGTCCGTTTGTCCGTCTGTCCATGTACAAAGTACAGGTCGCATTTATTGTCCCATTCGCATGAAAATTGGGGAAGATAGTTTTTTTTTGCCAAAGGACGAACGCTATTTATTTTGGTAAAAATCGGTTCAGATTTGGATATAGCATCCATATATCTAAATTCATAAAATATACATAACAACGGCAAACATTGAGATTTTGCTGCAAATTTTATAAAAATCCCTTCAGTAGTATTGGAGTAATGATTAGGGTCTTTAGGCCCTAAAAAGTATCTAGACTGTAGATTAATCCGTAAATTTTTAAACCGATACATGCATAATTTTTGCATATATAACGTTTTTTTTTTTTTTAAATATCACATAGGGGAGTTACCCGCCTCCTCAGGAATTCAATAAATATGTAGCCTGTTTTCGGCGGCCATCCCTGTACATTCCCTGACAATTTCAGTTGTTTTTGCAGAAAAGATTAAATTGAAAATTGGAAAAAGTGGGTGTGGTAAACTTTTCTTTCCATAAAAACCTAAGTTCGGTTAGTGGGTGTGGTAAACTTTTCTTTCCATAAAAACCTAAGTTCGGTTATGACAGCATTTGATTTGTATTCATAAAGATAAGGCGTTTTTTTAAATATGTCCCCTTCAAAATTCAAGAAAATATGCATACTATTTGCACCGGGGGTCATCCCAGTACATTCCCTGAAATTTTGAGGAAAATCGGTTTTTAAAAAGTTGGTGTGGTCAAGTCTTTGGGTCCTAAAAAAATGGGTAAGGTCGGAGACACAACCACAATTGTCTCGCAAATTAACTTCCAAATAGATACATTCGTAATTATTGTAAATATAACATTTTTAAAAATTGGGTATAGGGGAAGTTCCCCGGCCCTTCCGAAATTCAAATGAATTTGAAGGCTATTTTAACCGGGGGCCATCCCTGTACATTCCCTGACAATTTCAGAAAAATCGGTTCAGTAGAAAAGATACAAAATTAAAAATGGAAAAAGTGAACGTAAAAGTGTTTGCGGTAAATTTTTCTTTGCATAAAAACCTAAGTCGGGTTATGGCGAACATTTCACAGAAAGAATTATCCAAATTGGTCCAGCCGTTCTCACTTGATGCCATTACCAACGAACGACATTTGATTTGTATACCCTCAGCCTTTAGGCTAAAGAGGGTATTTACACTTTGATACGACCAAAATTGTGCCTCATCGAAATAATGGTTTTAGACCCCAAGTATGTTTGTACGATATCCGTTTCAGACAATTTTGAGTAGATCTAGCAATGTCCGTCCGTCTGTCTGTCTGTCTGGCAGGCTGGTGAGCACGATAACTCTCGAACGGATCAATCGATTCGGTTCAAATGTTGGGTATCGAAATATTTTGTCCAGATTCGATTTAAATTCGAAGATGGGCCATATAGGTCCACTCCTTCAGGTACCTCCCCCACAAATGTTCAAAAATTGTCGCAAAACTTGTGCGCACGATAACTCTTGTAGGGAATAACCGATTTGGTCCATACTTTGCACATCGTGTAATTTCTACCAAACTTAGATGACGTTCCAATATGGACTCAATCGGTATACTCCTTCGGGTACCTCCCACACAAAATTTCGGAAAAGTTCAGTTTAGGACCTGGTCTCGAATCGCTTTGATTTTTGTTTACGCAAATTGTATTCGCTGTCCTCTATACGACGCTGTAAGTTTCATTAGGGGTAAGTCCATATTTCCTGAGAAAATAGCCTGAAAGTTACAAAAAACCCTATGACACCGTGTGTAGTGGTTGGAGCGCAAGATAACTCTCTCTCTTGATGGGAGAGGCTGATTTGGTCCATACTTTACACATTCTCATAATATCTACCAGATATAGATCAGGTTCGAATAAGAACTATATTTGTCCACTCCATCCCGTACATCCCATACAAAATTTTGGATAAGTTCACTTTAAGACCTGCTATTGAATCACTTTGATTTTTGTTGGAGCAACTTACATTCGCGGCCTCAATTACGATGGTAAAAGTTGTTTCAGGGGCAAGTCCATACTTCTTGAGAAAACAGCCCGAAGGGTGTAAAAACCCCCTATGGCACCCCCATGGTCTATGTCGGTCCATTCCTTTAAGTACCTTTTCCGCAAAATTTTTGAACTTTAATCCTAATCAACATTTTTGTCGGTTCATACAATCAAAATTTTGAAACCCCCTAAATACATAAGTTTTTTGTGAAAAAAGTGTTTCAATTTGCACAGGCTGAGGGTATATGCGAATTTTATAACCACCCATTTTGCCTTTCTACAACAAACTAAAAAGGGACCAACCACATGTTGTATATATCTAACCGCAAGAGCTTAGATATATACAATAGGTGGTTGCTGTGCGAAGGGAAATTTGTTTCCGACATATGGACCCGAATTCGTACAGAAATCGGAAGAAAAACATTGGTATATTTATTTCCGACATTCTCTCCGAAATCTGAACGGTTTTGCTTACGAAATTGTTCAGATGTGTCGGACATCCGACATTTGTTTTGCTGGTAAGTCACGCTGTTCGGACTCGGCGATAAACAGTAGGTCACATATGATTGAGCCAATGTGAATCGGGGTGCACTCATTGACATGAGAGAAGTCTCCCTTGTCCCATCTGGGATGTTTGTGGAACAATTATTATACATATTATTATTATACTGTATTTCGATGAGGTACATTTTCATCGTTTAAAAGTTAGGGTTTGTGTAATCATTTTCAGGACACACTGCCCATTTTGAGTTTAGGTATTTAGCCGTAGAATTCCATATGGTGGATCCTGTCCAAATATTGCCCTTTAGTTTGTTAGTTCTTTCATATGTTCACTTCTTTACAAGTGATTTGAAAATTAGTTGTAGAAGTAAGATAGCTAAAATCAAGAAGTTTCAATTTATGATAAGTCTCTGAATTCAACCATCTTCATTAGGTCTGACTATGGAGGATGAATACATCGTTTTGTTTTGAAACTCGAGTGTGTTCGATCCTAGACACAATGTAAATTGTATATCCGTTTCGATATGAAAATTCTTGAATTATTGTAAATAAAATACTAACATGAGTCTCTTAGAACGAAAATAAATAATCGTATAAAATTTGCAACACTAGCATAATACACCCAAGAGGTTAATACAAATAAACTAATTATCTTACATTGCTTTTTATATACAGTTACAATATTGGTAGATCTAATAATGATTTTCATATTTTTTGTCCTTGTTTTTTCTTTTAAGACATTTACAATTTGATACTTAGATTAAAGCTAACATTAATTGAGTGAGTATTGCTAATATTTTTGGTTGTCTCTTTGGTTTGGTTTGAGATTCAGTTAATAGGAACTTAAGAAATGGGGGGAGAGTTGGGAGAAAAAAAATTGTTTTTATAAGAATAGGATAATTGGGTTGAAGGATATGATAAGTGCAAAGTTCGTTACAGTTTCCATTTTTTTGTTTTTAGCTTTCTTAGAATATTTCCTAATTGTTTGTTTCATTTTGCCGATGATAAATAATTTTTAAATTAATTAGCTACTTAAATATAGTATATGTTTGTTTGTATGTATGTCAATACATAATGTAAAGAAATGATTTGTTTAACGCTCACCCTGTAATCCAGTTACATAACATGGTTGTTGCCATTTTTAGTATTGAAGATACCATGAAAACGATTTTTCTTGATAATATTGATGATGTTAATTAATGATGAATGATATGGATGACGAATATGTTTGCTATTGCTCTCTTTTTCCTTGGAATAATATCCTGTGTTTGCAGTAGTTGGCTGCTTTTGTAGTTTATGTGTGTGTGTGCCGTCGTTTCTTTGTTGTTGCCCGCTTATAGGGATAGTTTTGTTTAAACCAATACTGTTTCCATTTGCTTATTATCACCATATTTATTACAGCTATCCAGTGACTCTACGACAATTGTTGTCGACGCCACTGTCACCGAATCTCAGGGTCCATATGGTGTTATGGTCAACGATGCAGCATCCGAGGCTCTCGACACACAACATGCCAATTTCGAGGAATACTCATGACTAGCATCGCTACTGTTGCGTTTTGGTCATATTGCAGACACCTGTTCCAATTCCGCTGACGATCGTCCCGAATGCATGGCCACAACATGTTTAGACGCATAATCTGTTACAAAACGATCACTGTTACGTGGATGTATGTTACCAATATCCTGATTGCAACACCAAGGATTTCGTGTAGTCAAAATCCTCTTGAATGCATCGCGGAATTCCTTATTGAATATGGAATAGATGATGGGATTAAAGGCGGAATTCGAATAACCCAGCCATGAGAGTATTTTAAATGTTTGACCACCTATACAGGTTTTGCAGAAAGCCGCCACAATATTCACACAAAAGAACGGCACCCAACAAATAAGGAACACACCCATAATAACACCCACCGTAACCGCAGCCTTGTGGTCCGACACATGATACGGTGAGCTGTGATTTAGATTGCGAACTTTGAATTTTTTCTTCTCTGGTGGTTTAGTTCGTCGTATACTTTTGTAACGTTGCTTTTCGGCCACTTCACCTGGCCGGGTAACAGCTTTAATGGATTTTACGTGCTTCTGGGCATAGCAGTAGAGTCTGTAAAGAGAAACAAAAACAGCGATAGAGTATTAAGCTCCAACAAAAACAAAAAGTCAAATTGTGTATTAAACAGTTATTGAACGCACAATAACAAAGAAAAACTTTGCAAACGAATGTCGATTGCAAGGGAATACGCAACATTTTAATGTAACCAATATTTGTGGCAGATTCTGAGGCAAAAAACTAACTTTCAATGCCATCAGGTTTTTTCATAGGAACTAACGGAACAAAGTAGCAAATTGCTTTGGTTTCCGTTGTTTTCAATACAATGTCCAGCCTTTGATTCTGCCACCACATTTAAGATAAGGACAAATATTGAGCGAGAAAACATTTTTGTTTACACTTGCTTGCAAAAATGAAAACTTATTGTACTGAAAGCACAAATAAAATAAAAACATGAGTACTTCACCCGGCCCGACCGAACTTATACCCTCCACCACGAGTTGTATTGAAGTAAAACTGAAGACTAAAAACCAAATTTCAGCCATTTCGGTGAAATATTGATGCCAAAACTTTCAAAGTACCAAATATTGGGATGTACCGTTCTATGGGGTAAATATGAATGCGTGGACTATACCGACAAATTTAGAGGGGAAAGTTGCATACTCCTAATGAAGACTAAATTCCAATTTCAGCCATTTCGGTGAAATATTGAGACCACAAACTTCAAAATACCGAAAATCGGGAGGTACACTTCTGTGGGGGCAATATGAACGCGTGGACATGTACCTACAAATTCAGGTGACAACAAAGAATAAATACCAAATTTCAGCCATTTCAGTGGAATATTGAGGCCAAAACTTCAAAATACCGAAAACTGGGATGCGCCGTTCTATGTAACTATATAAAGGCGTGGGCCTATATCGACAAATTTCATATGGTGGAATATTGAGGCCACAACCTTTAAAATACCGCAAATCGGGATGTACCGTTTTATGAGAGCCATATGGAGGCGTGGTCCTATACCAACAAATTTAATGTGGAAATTTTTATATCCCAAATAAAGACTAAATACCAAGTTTCAGCCATTTCGGAGGATTATTGAAGCCACAACCCTCAAAATACCGAAAATCGGGAGGTACCGTTCCATGGGGGCTATATAAAGGCGTGGACCTAAACCGACAAATTTCATATGGAAAGTTTTATACCCCAAATAAAGACTAAATACCAAATTTCAGCCATTTCGGAGGTATATTGAGACCCAAACCTTCATATCCCGCAACCTTTAAAATACCGCAAATCGGGAGGTACCGTTCTATGGGGGCTATATGAAGGCGTGGGCCTCTACCAACAAAATTCTGGGGAAACGTTTTATACCTACAACGAAGACAAAGTACTAAATTTCAGCCATTTCGGTTTGATAAAGAAGCTAAAATCTCCAAAATACATAAAATCGGGTGGTACCGTTCTATGGGGGCTATATCAAAACGTGGACCGATATAGCCCATTTGCAACATCAAACATCCTAGGAGTAATAAAAACTTCTATACCAAATTAAAAAGCTTTATCTTATAAATTGTGAGCTGTATCGTGATTTCAACAGACTGACGGACGGACAGACGGACATGGTTATGTCGACTTAGAGTTTTACCCTGATCTAGTATATATACACTTTATAGGGTATCCGATGAATATTTCGATGTGTTACAAACGGAATGACAAATTTAATTATACACTCCATATTATGGTGGAGGCTATAAAAAAATCTCCCCTCATACCAAAAAGTTCTGACTGATTTTATTTTTTAATCAGTGGTATGGAACTTTCATCCTATCGGCCAGTACGATCGGTCATTCTTGTCGGAATACGATATGTTGCGATTAATTAGAAGAGCTAGAATGGGATCTGCTTAAACTGTACAAAAGAGAAAGCTGTCTCCACCAATGGTAACTGAGACCACATAAACAGTTTTACCGTTGGTTAAGGTTGCTTCCAACTGAGAATGTTTGTTCATCAAATCCTGGACAAAGATGTACTCGATGTTTGGTGATTTAGTTGACGTATCTTCCATCGCGAAGAACGTGATTCAGCACGTGATGCTGAACTTAAATGTGGGTGACCCTTGTCGGCAATGATCATCACAATTCATCCACACAGTTTGACAAGAACTAAGACTAAGTCCTTCTGCGATTGAGGACCACGGTCTGATATTCAAAGCTCTCAAGGTGTTTGTCGTCAAAGTATGTCCTTACTCATCTTTCAAATTGATCACAGTCAATTTCAATTATTTTGAGGAGCATGGTCTGATATTAAAAACTGGTCCAAATACATGCCCCACTTGTGCTGGTAAAGCGTGCTTACCAAGTGGATGGTCTTCAGTGGGCAATCTACATGAGGAGGAAAGTGAGATGCTGCTCGTTGCTGTACTTGCTTGGGTGTTACCGTGAGAGTCATCACAATCACCATCTGCTGGCTAGGCCCGACACAATATAGGAGAGAACCCCTAAATCAACAGGCATATCAAACAGGTTTAAATAGTATTCACACGGAAGCAGTTGCTAAGGTCATAAGCAAATATAGTGTGAACAAAGTCCTGGTAGTACATTCTCCATCTATCGCAGCTGAGGAGCGTTAGCTACCACGACAAACCATAGTAGTTTTGGCTCAACTACGCTCGGGATATTGCAGTCGCCTAAATTTTTATTGGGCGGAAATCGACCGCGCCTCAAGACGCAAAACACCTTTTCAACTGCCCCGCCAACTCCAGTGGATCCTGGAACTGGAGATAGACCCAGAGTCAGATTGAACAGAATAACGAACATACAAACATAATAATAAACACTGTTACAACAACAACAGTAACAACAATCAAGTGCTCATCCACCCGAGCTGCTTCCTTTGTAGCTGATTGGATGAAGAAAAGTGGAGCATGTACTTTGAAGAGTTTTGAATATCAAGCCATGCTCCTGAAGAATTACTCTAAATAATTTAAATTGACATCGCTAAAATTGAAATATGGGTAAACTCAAAATTTTGCAGATGATCTCAGAATATGTTAGAACAGTTCATCCTGTGGGCATCAATTGTGATGATTGTTGTTGATACAACAAAAGACAGGCGTTTTGTATTGACTGCAGCAAATGTTGGAAGAGAAGGGTCAACCCTCAACCGGGTTCATCCATTGTCAAGCATGAGGTGGATCGCGATCTTTGCGCTGTCGTGGCTTGACTAAATCGCCAAACATCCAATAATTCTTTATGCAGACTTTATGAACAATTTGATCAATTGAAAGCAATCTTTAGCGAAGGTAAAACTGAAATTAACGAAACCGGGGCACAGCAATTCTAGCCACTGGTCAAGAATAAAAAAACTATGCACACCCGCCTTGCACGCAGAAGGTCGGGGGTTCGATTCTCGGGTAGGCGACATCACATTTTCAACGGTGGCAAAATACACCTCATTAATGTTGGCGACATTTCCTGAGTATTTCAGCCGTGTAAAACTTTTCTACAAGTGGTGTCTTAGGACGTGGTGTCTTGGATTCGGCGATAAACTTTAGGTCCTATATCATTGAGCTAATATGAATCGGGGTGAACTCCCTTGTCTCGCCGCAGATTATCAGTGCCCTAAAATATGGTTTCCATGGATAGATTAGGGTATAAGTCTGTTATCTGAACACCTACATTAACGAAATGGCATCAATTAAAAGTCAAGAATTCTTCTTCCAAATATTACTTACGTGTACCGCCCACGTGTCTTCCAGGAAGGACACTATAAGATCATTATTAAAAAATGTTTACAAATTTTCAGACAAACATGTTGGTCTATTTAACCCGCTAAATTGCTCGGTTTTTATTTTGTTTTGGAGATTTTTTGGTTTCCCTATGCCTATTTTTGCATCATAAGATAATTGGTACTTTTTCCATGACATTTTGTATTAATACCATACAACAATTCATACCGTATACCTCCTACAGAGGGGAAAGAGGGAAGAACGTTACGGTCATGGTTTCATTAAACAGTCTTCACATCAGCACAAAGCTGTAACCAGCGCATTAGCTTCATATTAACACTGGAAATATTTTTGGACACTTTTTCCATACAAGTGGATCCACTGTGAGGCGGCTGGAGTGACCACCATCAGGGGTGAGGTGGACGAGATTCGCAATAATTGAACTAAAACGATATACGTGGTATTTTAAGGATTTTAGCTGCATTTTTTGGCCGAACTAGATGTAATGTGACATTTGGGGTTCTCAGTGGTCACAAAACTTCTCCACCAAAAATTGTCAACATAGGTCCACGTTTTGGTATGGAATCACCGATTTCAGTTTTTTAGTTTTTATCTACAGGGATGTCCTATGGCATTTATGGTTCCAACTTCTCCAACAAAATAGACATAGATTCACGTTGTGGTGTAGCCTACATATAATAGTATTGCCCGATTCAGGAATTTTGACGTTTTTAGCTGACCGAATTAGCTAAAATGAGGTATTTGGGATTCCCAGTGGTCAAAAACTTATCCACCTAAAATTGTGGGCATTGGTACTTTTGCAAGAGAATGAATATTAATTATTCCTTATAAGTTCAGAATAGTTTATGGTGGAGTTAATAAAAAGTTGTACTCGAGCGATCAAAGCTGTGCAAGACTTATACAACTCTAGCCGCTAACAGTGACTTAAACCAGTAAGGAACGGATCAAAATCGGGCGGGGCCGACGATTTCAATATAATTTGGCGAAATTTGTTCTATATTAAATTGCTTCACATTTTCCAAATTTTGGTGCACCAAATACATCAAATCGGAAGAACATATACATATATGGAAGCTATATCCAAATCTGAACCGATTTCAATATCATTTGGCAAACTTATGTATAAACTGTGTGTAATTTTTTGAGTCATGTTTTATTAACGATATTCTGACACCACAGTGTGATAAAAGACCAAAAAAGAGAAGACACGTGTTTCGCCGTTTTTCCCTATCTCATCAACATTCGCGGTTATAGGCCTCCAAAGGTTTGAGGCTCTGATGTCAAAAGGCATCATTTAGTCAGGATTACATCTTCAATGCCGTTAAGAAATTTAATTTACTCTCAGAGGCAATGTTGTAGCACTTGTCCTAAAGAACAAAACTTGTGAAGACATAAAATCCATCGAACATCATCTGCAGGGTCAAAATCGCAAGGTCAAATTTCTATTAAAATTTGTTTTCGGGTTGTGGTCTACAGATATCATATCGATCAGAATTGAGGGAAACAACCAACTACAAAAATGTACCTTAGATCTCAATAAACAACTTTCTAGCGAATACGAACTCTGTAGAAACTGTCCTTTAAGTTCAAAATAACAAAATAAAGGTGACTTTTATCTAGTTTGCTCTGGTTCTGGTCCACAGATACTACACCGTTCAATATTCAAGAAAACAATCAACCACAATAATTTAGCAAATACTCGTATATCAGTAAACAATAGCAAAACACTTTAGAAAATATTCGATTTTTATACTTTTTTCTCCGATTCTGGTCCATAGATACCAAACCGTCCAAAATTTAAGAATTGAGTCAACTAAAAAAATTGGCTAAGATCTCAGTAAACTACTTTCTAGAACATATTAACTTTCTAGGAACGGTTCTTCAAGGTCGTAGTTCAATTATATTTGCATATTTTTTCCTGTTCAGGTGCGTATATGCATGACCTTTAAAATGTTCTTGAATTTTGAAGAGTTTGTAATTTACAGCCTTATGTAAGTATTGGCAATTATGGACCAGAAACGGAGAAAAAAGTATGAAAATCGAATATTTTCTAAAGTGTTTTGCTATTTTGACCCTTAAGAACATTTCGCGGACAATACGCATGTTCCAACAAGTGAGCAAAGGCTATAGTCGGGACGGGGCCGACCATGTGTTACCCTACACCACTACCCCTGTGCATAAGTTTTTCACTGGTAAACATTTCTTTTAGGGAATATAATCCGAATACTATCGAACAAACATATGCCTCTTTCTCTCGGGACCCCCATAAGCAACCAAAATTTCGTGACCATCCGATCAAAATTGCGACCTGTAGCGTGATTGCAAAAAATGGAAGACTTGGATGCATTGTGGTATCTCCCTTGTTTGGCCACCTTCGCCAACCTACTTTACACAAATTTAAAGGTAATATTTTCTTCTTCTATTGACTGGCTTTGCCGTTGGAATACCCCTACTAGAAGCCGATATATTCACAAAGAATAAAACTTGGAATTTGTCTCCATATAAGTTTTTTCCCATTCCGACCCCTAAATATTATCCGACTATCACCACAATCAATAGGCTTCTTCCTCTGTGGGGACCGCATCTACCCCCAAAATCTCGTGACTATCCGATCAAAATTCCAAACGGTAGCGCGATTACAAAAAATTAAAAAATGGATATATTACTGACTTTTGCGATACCTCGGTTGTTTGCCCACTTACGCCAACATACTTTGCATCAATATAAAGGAGATCTTTTCTTCTACCATTGGCGGGCTTTCTTTTTGGAATACTCCTACCAGAAACGGAGATATTCGCATAAGAAAAAACGTTGACTTTTCTCCACATAAGCTTTATGCTTATTCCGACTCCTAAATATTATCCGACCAGCACCAAACTTAATAGGCTTCTTCCTCTGTGGGACTCGCATCAACTCCCAAAAAATTCGTGACCATCCGATCAAAATTGCGACCTGTAGCGTGATTACAAAAAAATCGGAAAATGGGATGCATTAGCGACTATTGCGATATCACTGTTGTTTGACCACCTACGACAGCCTACTTTACATCGTTGTAAAGGTGATATTTTCTACTTTCCTTGCCAAGTTTTGCTTTTGATATACCTCTTAAAGAAACAGAGCTATTGGCTTGAAATAAAACGTTGACCTTTTCTCCAAATAAGTTTTTGCCCATTTCGACCCCTGAATATTATCCGACCATCATCAAAATCAATAGGCATCTTCCTCTGTAGGACTCCCATTAACTTCCAAAATTTCGTGACGAACCGATCGAAATTGCGACCTGTAGCGCGATTTTGAAAAAAATTGAAAAATGGGATATATTACCGACTATTGCTATATCTCCGGTATTTGGTCACCTACGCCAACGCGCTTTGAATCATTTTAAAGGTGGGATATTCTTCTTTCATAGTCAGGCTTTGCTTTTGGAAGATCCCCAACCAAAGCTGTGATATTCGTCATTATAACTCAAATCGCAAAAATAAAAATATGGGTTGTATTAGCGACTATTGCGCTTTCTTCTTTGTTTGACCACCTACGACAACCTACTATACATCGTTGTAAAGGTGATATTTTCTACTTTCATTAGCAGGTCTTGCTTTTGATATACCCATTATAAATGCGGAGATATTCGCTTTGAAATAAAACGTTGACTTTTTCCCCAAATAAGTTTTTTGCCCATTCCGACCCCTGAATATTATCCGACCATCACCAAAATCAATAGGCTTCTTCCCCTCCGGGACCCTCATCAACACGCAAAATTTGGTGACGATCCGATCAAAATTGCGACCTGTAGCGTGATTACAAGGTTTAGATGGACAGACGGACAGACGGACGGACTGACGGACGGACACACATAGCCAGATCGTCTCAGCTCGTCGAGACATTCATTTTGGTATATATAAGTATGGGTCTACAACCATTATTTCGATGCGTTACAAACTTTTTGGCCAAAACCAACTTATAATACCCTCCCCACCTAGTGGTGTAGGGTATAAAAAGTTGTTTACTAATATCTTTGCTACATTATTGTGGTTGATTGTTGCCTTGAATTTTGTAACGGTTTAGTATCTGTGGACCAGAACCAGAGTAAACAGGATAAGAATCCCATTTGCTTTGCTATTTTGACCTTTAAGAACCGTTTTACAGAGTTCGTATGTTCTAAAAATATGTTTATTGAGATCTAAGGTACATTTTTTTCGTTGGTTGCTCGCTTCACATTTGATTGGTTTGATATCTGTAGACCAAAACCCGAGAAAAAATGTAAGAAGAAATTACATGTGTGTTCACAACTTTTATGCTTTTTGAGACGTGATACAATTCACAATGAATTCAAATTACCTAACGGTTTGGAAGATATAGCCCTGACAAAATGAACCCTTTTGACACAAAAACCTCAAACCTTTGGAGGCCTATAACCATGGTTTCGGAGTCGAGGGATTTTTGGTTCGACTCCGACTCCACGCGAGTTTTTTCACGACTCCGACCCCGGGTCGACTCCAAGAGTGAATTCCTATAGCACTAAAAATGAATAAATTGTGCACAAATTTTAAAGTTTTTCCTGTATTTTAGCCTATATAGGCTAATGTGTTAATTTTTCCTTACATACTCATTAGAAAGGGCATTCGTTCGAATATATTCGAACATATCAATACTGTTTCTGCCGAATATTCATATCCACTTTAAAATATTTTGTTGTTATTCAAACAATTGAATTGCAACAAAATATGGACGCAAGCTGAAATAAACACAAAGATGTAAATTTCTGCCGAATCTTAGATTGAAAAATAGCAAAGTTAGAAAGGTTTTGTCGGTTTTCTTTTTTTTGCACTAGTATGTGAAAATGATGGGGCAATACAAATCGTAAGGACTACATGCAATAAAAACTATAAGCAATTCACGACCAAGTTTCAAACTGGATGTAAGCCAACATTTCAGTGTGCTTAGCCTTAAAAGGAGGCCACCAGTTGTAAAACTCAATAAAAGCCATTTTTCATGATTTTTTTTTTTTTCAAGAAAACTACGTAACTTTTTAGCAGATTTTTTTTCTTCATCTGAAAGAGAAAAATGTTACGAAGTTTTAAAGCCATCTACGAAACCCATCTAACTCTATCTCGAAAACTAATAAACCAATTGTCATATATTTTTGTGCCGATTTCGAGAAAAACACAGTTTATATGCTGCATACAAAATAAACTAAATTGTTTCCATCCATCGCTCATTCTGAGGCATTATTGTTCCGATCGACTTAATTATTACGATTTATACTTTCTACTTTTTCTTAAATTTATAAATAGGGATCACCCCTTAAACTAAAATTCAGCCTCACATTTTGAACTTTGGTGTGGAGTGGATTGAAGTATTTGAGATATATTGTGTACACCACTCCTCAAGTAGGCAGATGGATGTTTTTTGGAACTGAAATATTAGCAAACGATGAGATTTCGTGCATGAAAATATTCTACAAAAATGTTGCTAGGAAAATTTTATGTAGGGTCGGTCCACTAGGACAAGAAATCGACATTGTCATGTTTTCATTGTCCTTTATCACTTTTACCCGATATTTTCTCATGAAATCTCTATGATTATGTATTTCATTGAATTTCGTATATGCAATTAATTGTGTAGAAAACTCGGATACACATGAACTGTTCCTGGCGGTTATTTGAATGTCTACATCTAAAGCCCTCATTGAGTATATAATGAATCCTAGAAGAAAGATTCGCCATTTGTCAGACTTCTAAGTTATGGCGGGATGAATCTGTCGTTGACCAACAACGAATTTATGATGGCGTCACCATCCGAATTTGATATATAGTTAATAGATTATGAAATTACGAAATTTACCGAAATACATAAACATTTTTGATATAAAGGTAGTTTCTCAATGATTGATGGGGGTCAATCAAAAAAATCATTATGTCATCATGGGATCCTTTTGGGTTCTCAATTGGGTCTTTCATTCCCAAAAGGAATTGTCCCCCCCAGATCTTAACTTCCATTTTGTGTCACAGGGTATTCAGTAAGATTTCATAATGTCTTTAATAGAATACTCGATGACTTCTCATAAAAAACAAGATGAGAATACCAATAGACCTTTGTGAAAAGACCAGTAAGACTTCTGACGAAAGTGGTTAAAGGTCCAATCTTAATTCGATTGTCATAGAACTTTACTTTTGTTTGCAAACATGTAACGAATCAATTGGATCAACAAAATGGGATGAAGAGACTACACCTCAGAGGATAGTAAATATCATGTGAATTGTATAATATATAATTTGAATATGGTTGTTTTGTTTATTGTTGAAGATTGAATCTCATTTCGATTGCTTGAGTGGAGTATTCCCCCATTGGCTCAACTTCATTTATTACCCTCTATTACAGAGAGTAATGTTTTTCTAAACGAACTGACAGTGTTGCAAAATTTTACTGATCGCTACCAATATCATGATTTCATCCCGGGGAAGGGAATTATCAATTGGCTTCTCAGTTTTTGAAATGATGCCTTTTTAGTGAAAACCCGAACTCTTTAAGTGTCTAGTTTTCACATATGAATGATAATCACACCCACTTTTCGGCTTTTCCAAAGAAACACCAAAATCAAAATATTCTGCAACATGTCAGCACGTATCAACTAAGAATTCGTCGAATTCTGTGAGTTGAAAATAACATCACCACAGTTGCCTGTGAGGTTGTTATTGGAATTTTGTTTTTTTGGTTTTAACAAAGCTCCAGTTGCGGATATTGGTAGCGATCAGTAAAATTTTGCAACACTGTCAGTTCGTTTTGAAAAACATTACTCTCTGTAATAGAGGGTAATAAATGAAGTTGAGCCAATGGGGGAATACTCCACTCAAGCAATCGAAATGAGATTGAATCTTCAACAATAAACAAATCAAACAAAAAACAGCGGAGGCACGCGCAAATGGAGCTTTGTTAAAAACAAAAAAAAAAAAACAAAATTCCAATAACAACCTCACAGGCAACTGTGGTGATGTTATTTTCAACTCACAGAATTCGACGAATTCTTAGTTGATACGTGCTGACATGTTGCAGAATATTTTGATTTTGGTGTTTCTTTGGAAAAGCCGAAAAGTGAGTGTGATTATCATTCAAATGGGAATACTAGACACTTAAAGAGTTCGGTTTTTCACTAAAAAGGCATCATTTCAAAAACTGAGAAGCCAATTGATAATTCCCTTCGCCGGGATGAAATCATGATATTGGTAGCGATCAGTAAAATTTTTCAACACTGTCAGTTCGTTTAGAAAAACATTACTCTCTGTAATGGAGGGTAATAAATGAAGTTGAGCCAATGGGGGAATACTCCACTCAAGCAATCGAAATTAATTTGAATATATATTTTCTTATACCTTTCTTTTAAACTAAATAATGATTTTTAAAAATGTTATATTTCTATAACGTAGAAAAAAAAATTTGCCCGGAGTCGGAGTCGAGTTATTTTTTCGACTCAGACTCCGGCTTCGACTCCAGCAAAATTGCTCGACTTCGACTCGTAGACTCCGACTCCGAAACCCTGCCTAAAACCGTGAAAGTTGATAAGATCAGGGCTTCGGAGTCGAGCCATTTTTGGTCAGACTCCGACTCCGACTCCAGACCAATTTTTTTCTCGACTCCGACTCCAACTCAGGAGTCGACTCCGAAAAGAGATAACATAAAATTCACACCTTAAATTACAGTCATCTCAGTTTGAACTTTCAAGATACATTACATTGGGAGGATACCAAAACATAGACCTATATTGTTCGTTTTTTTCTCGTTGACAATACGGAATACAAAGTAACAAGAATTTCAGCATACTTCACACTTCAGAACATGTAGCAAGCAACTGCAATCGGACGGTATCGTTACAAGGTTTCTCTACCTAAACACCGACATACGAGTATATTTACAATTTTCCGAATTTGACTTATATACCCAATGAGACTCGAAATACCAAATTACCATAATTACTGACCGGTAACACTCTTTGTAATTTTTTGAGTTATGTAAAATTAACGATATTTTAACACCGTAGCGTGATAGAAGACCAAAATAGCGTACTGCCCCTTAACATACACTTCCGCGGTTAAGGTTACTTGAAACCTTTATGTTTTCTACAAACCGTTAAGAATTTTGATTTACACTTGTAGGCCTTTGTCTACATAACTCTTCATCTTCAAGGACAATATCTCGGATTCTTGTCCGTCCATAGTTATTTTTTACGTATTGCACCACGTAATGTGACAAAAGAAACCCTTCGAAATACATAAATTCGGGCCGTGCCGTTATGCTAAATCGTACACCTATTCCTGCAATTTTACATCTTTATACTTTATAAAGTTCCCGACGAATATTTCGATGTGTTTCAAACGGAATGACAAGTTAGTATCTTATGGCGGAAAGGGTCTTTTGTCTACCACCTCAAAAAGAATACAAGTACGGCTTTTTAGTACGGCTAAGCCGAACTGACAATCGGACATGATTAAATAGTTCTAGAAATTTATATATCACCATTCTATAGAGGTAGTGCTCATAATTTAACGTCAATTTGTTAAATATTTTTCACTCCTCAGCATAAATAGATCGACAAATTTACCCCAGATGCATGACTTAATCGAATAATCATTTGATCTCATCGAAGAACAACAGGACAGCATAGGAATATCCCCTTAAATAGAGGAAGAAATGGTTAAGTAGGTTTACTTATAGATAACCACACATTTTTCTATCTCTATTGCAGGAACATCGTCTTTAAGAAGATTCTAACTTTTTTCAAACAATTTCAGCAAAAAGTCTAGTATGTCTTTCGTATGATTTCCCTTAAAGTACTACAAGGTCTTTCATAGAAGTCCAACAGGTTCTTTCACAGCAGACATAAATGACTTCTAACAAAAACAACAAGAGAAGACCAGTGAGTCTTCTATAAAATGGCCTGTAAATCTTCTAAAAGATCTTCCCTAAGTATATTTGGAACATGCAAACATTATTCCAATCAATTGACCCAAAAATGTTTCCGATATGCATTTTGTAGTCAAAATAGTCAAAATAGAGATTAAGAGTTCCTTTTAAATTATGATCATTTAAATAATTTAAATTGATTTGACAAATTTTGATAAATGTAGAACAGAGTGTTGCCCGGAGTCGGAGTCGAGCTTTTTTTCACGACTCCGGCTCCGACTCCGACTCCAGCAAAATTTGCTAGACTCCGACTCCAACTCCGACTCCGAAGCCTTGGATGAGATAGGGAAAAATGGCGAGACACGTGTCTTCTCCTTTTTGTCTTCTATCACGCTGCGGTGTCAGAATAAGGTTATTAATTTTCGTGTTGTATAGTGATATATTACTAGTCCGAATTTGGCTGTTTTCTAGAGCAAATTCCGTCACACATTTCATCAAAATTGTACAGAATTTGCGTATTTGTGCACCAAATACTTCAAATCGGGCGAAAATACATATGAGAGCTACATATCGACACCTCCAAATAATAGTATGCTAAGTCTAAAAAGTGAGTTTTGCAGGAGAAGCTCTCAAAGTTTGGAAATTTTTTTGAACTTCAGTACTATGCTAAGTCAATATTTGTTTATAACTTCTGTTCGGATTAACCGATTATTACCAAAATTAGACAGAATTTAAGGTAAAGGACGTTCGACGCCTCCAAATAATAGTTTGCTAATTCTGAAAAGCGAGTTTTGCAGGACAAGCTCTAAAAGTTTGGAAATTTCTTTGACCTTCAGTACTATGCTAAGTAAATATTTGTTTATAACTTCTGTTCGGATTGTCCGATCATTACCAAAATTTGACAGAATTTAAGTTAAAGGACGTTAAACATAAAAATGTAAAGAATTTGAAAACATGCTAAGTCGACTTAGCATACTATTGTTTGGAGGCGTCGATATGTATATCCACATCTGAACCGATTTTCACAAAAAGCAATAGCGTTCTTCCTATGCCTAAGAAAATTATCTTCCCCAATTTTCAGCTGAATCAGACAATAAATGCAACCTGTATTTTGATCACAAAAATACATGGACGGACATGCATAAATCGACTCTAAAAGTGATTCTATGTATATCCCTAAAAAGAATTATGGATATATCTTGCTTACTTTTGCATGTTACATAAAGACATAATAAATACCCCTTACCACAGAGTGGTGTACGGTATAAAAATTACCTAAACTGGGCCGACCATGTAATACCCTACACCTCTGAGCACGGATTTCATAGGAATTTATTTTATCTGATTGTGACACGTTATGTTATTGATATAATTAATTGATACGTTTGCATAATTTACTATTATATAATTTGCATCAAGGGGGAGGTCAAAAGTTTGTTTTCTAGTTTCGTGTTCGTAATTTGTAGGAATATGGCCCCAGAATTTTAAATTTGGGCCAAAATATCCAACTTTTCCCACATTGACCAATTTTACCTGCTATATACTAACCGATCATTTTTAAAAAATGTTGCAGTATTAAAATGAAACTGCGACCTCTAGCGTGGGATTCCTTTATATACTTGGCTGTAACTATGTTATCAGCAAAATTGACATTAATGGGAAGATCAAGAGGTTCTCTGCTAAATATTACTTACGGGGGTGGAACATATATTCCAGGAATAACACACATCTCAAAATCGCTTTATTTCGTCGAGATATGAAGGTTGGTCTACGACGAATATTTCGCGTTTGAGTGTTCGGAAAAGGAAACTAATAACTTTTAGTTATAAAGAAAACGTTACATTATCCTTCGTACATAACATAAAACGTTATCATAAAATACCTATTGCAAAATGTAGATTGCCCTACAGCCACTGTAAGCCTGTGTTAATCTTCTCTGTATACCCTATTGGCTTATCAACTTGACACTAACTTTTGGTTATTGTACAAATTTTTTAATACATTTCGTTACTCCTTTCCTTTTGGTCTTCTTCTCCCATCATACATTTGACCATTCACTTTTACACAATTTCCGTTCTGATCATAAATGCAAGTAACGTGCAGGACTAACGACTCTCCAGAAAAAAAACGAAGAAATAAAAGGAAGCAATAAAAAGTTTAAGGATGATTGCAAATGCTGAGTGTCTTAGGTTAAGCGTATAACAAAGTGACCTTTGTTCACGTTTGGTTTAAAGATTAATTTTAATCAATCATGGGTTGCTTTCGTTTTGTACTTTCTTCTACGTCTTTAAACATCTGCAAGCAGAAAAAGGAAAATAGAACTGCTTTTTTGCAAGAATGTCTGTTACATTGTAAAATTATTTAATCCTTGTGGTTTTGACATGACACAGCACACACACAGAATAAAGGTATTTTTTGAGCAGTTGCTTATTTCGGTTCACTACGTAACCATGGCGGAAACAAAAGAAAATATTATAACGGAAAAAAGTAATTTTCCTCTCTTTTGTAACAGAACAAATGTTGCCTTCCAAATTCTTGTTGTAGCTTTTCTTTCTAAAATTTGACAACAAGTGGAAAACCTTTTCATTGAGGAACAGCATGATGTAACGTAAATTGTTAAATGATTCGCGTTAAATTTGTTAACATTTGTTATGTATTTTTTGCGAAACTTTTCAAATGAAATAAAAATGAAACTGTTTGGATTGTATATACCATTGCCAATATTTTATTGGGATGTGCAAAAGTAACAGCCTGTTCATGTATGTCGATAAGAAAATGAATGCGCAAGAAAAACTACCAAATTTGAGTGTGTTTTTCAAATTTGTTTTTTGTTTTGAAGTAAAAGCAAAGGCAATAATATTTCAAAAACTAAAGTTTTGGTGTGTTTCATGCGCACACATTTTCGTTTCGAAATACATAAACTGGGGGTAAATTTTTCTAAAAAATATTGATTTATTCTGTGCCTTTTTCTCTCCATGAAAATAAAATGATTCATATCATTTTGAGCGATAATATGACACAGCAATTCCTGAGCAATGCCTTTTTTGGCTCACGTTTACGCCAGTTGTCAACAGTTCCACCCATTGGCCAAAAATAAAAAACTACATGTCAAATTTTTGGTACAAAATCTGGCAAATCTGACAGCTATGACATGGACATTTTTAAAATATATTACTTTTTGTTTCATTCGAACACGCTCTTGTTAAAAATAGCTCCAAAAGTCGGAACATTTGACAATTTATGTGGAGGTAAATATATTCAAAATATCGAGAAACTAATACATATTGCATATACTTAAATTTGACCTAAGGTTTTTGTCATGATGCCCACCAGTGCCCACCTTGGAAATAATATTCCAATGTAGGCCATGCATTTAAGAATATCCAGTATTAATATGAGCTGCCATCTAGTGTCAGGCTTTAAATGATGGGCCACAGAACAAATCTACTTCAGAATATTGTTTATATGGATATTTTAAGGTATAACTCTGTTATCTGACAACGTACATTAACATACATTGGCACCAATGGAAAGGGCGGTACGTGTCTTCCAGGATGTACGCTATAAAATCTTTTTTAAAAACCAGCACACCCCGGTCCGGGTTGCTGACCCGTCGTAATGAGTTTTAATGACAACTTTTTATGGACTTTATGCTTGACAATTCAAAAATAGGTACTTTCTACCTCACTTCTTCGGTCCATTGTCAAACCGAGGAGTAATTTAAATTTACCAACAGATTTTGTCTGTAACCTATCTTTTCTCTGTCTTTATCCTAAAGCGATCTAATTATAAAAGTTAAAAAATGGTTAAGACGAATTCTCCCGCTTAAGTCTTATATGTCTTAGTTGTTCATGGCTGATGGACCGTTAAACCTTACCATTTAAGGAAATTTGTCTCGAAAAAAATTTGTAAGCCGATGAACTCATAAGTTTAGCAAATATAGCGACTTTTAAACAATAGGCTCCTGAAATTCAAAAATATAGCATTTTGGACCACGGAATATTTCTGAACATTTTCTGAAAATTGCATGAAATTAGGGTTAGTATTTTTGGAAAAACTAATGTATTGAAAAAGATTGGACATGGCCATCAGTTTTCAAGATATAATATATTTAAAAAAGTGGGCGTGGTCTTTTTTTTTGTTCCAAATATATACCTAGGATACAAATAACCCGATTGCTCCCCAAAATCTATGCTGAAACCGATATAATCAGAAGTTTGGGTTGTATATACAGAGTTTAAAAGGAAGGCCTGGGACGGTACCCCACTTCCTCCGAAATTCATAAAATGTAGATAAAAATGGCAAACATTGAGCTTTTGCAGCAAATTTGGTGGAAATCGATTCAGTAGTTTTGAAAATATTACATACACATTTAAAAGAACAGGCGTGTTCGGGTCTTTAAGTCCCAAAGAACATACCTAGATTGTTGATTAATCCGTAAATTTTTAAACCGATACATGCGTAATTTTTGCAAATATAGGGTTTTTTTATTTTGCATAGGAGAGGTACCCCGCCCCCGCCTGGAATTCAATAAATTTTCGGGGGCCATTCATGTGCACGCTCTGACAATTTTAGGAAAATCGGTTCAGTAGTTTCTGCAAAAAAAAATTTAATTGAAATGAAAATTGAAAAAAAGTGGAAGCGCTAAAATTTTCTTTCCATAAAAACCTTAGTTGGGTTATGACGGCATTTGCTTTTTATTCATAAATATATGGGGTTTTTTTAAATATGCCAAAGGGAAGTACCTCACCGCCTTGGAAATTCAAGAAAATATGCATTCGTTTTTCGAAAAATATTGCATAGTGGAGGTACCCCGCCCCCTCTGTAGTTCAATAAAATATGTAGCTAGTTTTCGAAAGCCACCCATGTACATTCCCTGAATATTTCGGGAAAGTCGGTTCAGTAGTTTTGAAGATGTAACATATTTTAAAAAGTGGGCGTGGTCAAGTCTTTTGTTCCTAAAAGAGTCGGTAAGGTCGGAGACACAACCACAATTGTTTCGCAAATTAATTTCCAAACCGATTCATTCGTAATTAGTTTAAATATAGCATTTTTAAAATATAGGGGAAGTTCCCCGCCCCCTCCTAACCTAAATTTGCAGCCTATATTCACCGCCGGCCATCCCTGTACATTTCCTGACAATTTCAGGAAAATCGGTTCAATAGCTTTTGTAGAAAAGTATTTTGCCTTTCTAAATAGTTAGGCTTAATCCCATTGTCGTTGTTTTAATATTTTATTAAAACAACTTTAATTTATTAGTGGGAAAAATTTGCGATGTTTGCCAAGGGGTAAGGCAGGAAGACTATAGTTTCAGATCTCGCCACAGATCTTCATCTGTTCCCTTATTTTTGTTTTTTTTTTAACAAGAAACTTTATATACCTAAGTGTCAATTAAGTGTCCAAAGAAACACTCTTATCGAGAATTTCTTTGGCACTACCTAAACACGAGCAACTTCACTTGCAAACAAAACCAAATCTTTCCCACTGCTATGCGTTCGTTGAATCTCAACGAATTGACACTTGGGTATAAAAAGTTTTTTGTTGAAAAACAAAAAACAGGGGAACATATGAAGATCTGTGGCGAGATCTGAAACTATAGTCTTCTCTGCCTTACCCCTTGGCAAACATCGCCAATTTTTCCCACTAAGAAATTAAAGTTGTTTTAATAAAATATTAAAACAACGACAATGGGATTAAGCCTGGCTATTTTGAAATGCAAAATAGAAGTCGTCATCCCAAATAAAAAACGTCAACCCTCCTTTTGTGGAAAATATTAAAATTGAAAATTGAAAATTGAAAAAAATGGACGTAAAAGTGGGTTCATAAAATCCTAAGTTGGGTTATGACGAACATTAAAGATAAGAATTATCCAAATCGGTGCAGCCGTTCTAAACTGATGTCATTACCAACGAACGACATCTGATTTTTATTTATACATATATATTATTTTTAAATAAATATGGTATAGGGGAAGTACCACGCCCCTTCCGAAATTCAACAAATTATGTAGCCTATTTTCACCGGGGCCAACTCTGTACATTCCATGAAAATTTCAGGAAAAGCAGTTCAGTAGTTTTTTTTCGAAAATATTAAAATCGAAAAAGTGGGCGTGGTCAAATGTTCTTTGCATAAAAACCTAAGTTGGGTTATGACGAACATTTCAAAAAAAGAATGTTCCAAATCCGTTCTACCCTGATGTCATTACCAACGAATGACATTTGATTTTTATTTATATAGATTCTACCAATTTTCAGACAAAAATGTTGGCCTATTCAACCTGCTAAATTTTATGTTTTTTTGTAGATACTTCTGTTCAATACATTTTCTATTTACCGCATAACACAATTCAGAGGGGAAAGGGGGTTTTCAGAATTTTGAGCGTCTGAACTTCCCGACAAAAATATGGATTAGTATAAAAGCTCAAAAGTTTTAGGGGGGAGGTAGTAGTCATTCCTCTACATAGGTATTGCGCCCACCAGTTATTTTAATTGGTCACCATATAATCTAGAGCTTTTAGACCATTATTTCAGGAAACATAGACTTGTCGAACGAAACATGTAATAAGGATTATCGAACAGAACATTAAAAGCATCTAAACCAAAAAGTTCAACATTTGTCACGGTGCTCTTGAAGCAACTTTAAATGGAAGGTGCTTACACGTGGGAAGTTTTTGCGGATTTTGAAACTACAATGTGCATAGATGAAAAAACAAAAAAAAAAAAAATCGCCGGAGCGCTTTTTAAGCGCTTCTCTACAAGATTGACCCAATTGATAACTTCGTAGGTTTTACCGTTATTGAGATATAGAAGTTCAAATTGGGACAATGCATTGACTGTATCGCCTCCTAATAAAACAATGTCATGACAGCAATTTCCCAAATTAAACTTATGGGGGGTTTTATTCCCTTATAAAGAACAAATATTTAAAAATTCAATTTTTGCTGTAATAAGAAAATGTATATATAAAGCGTTAACAGCATTCAATATCTATCCGTAGATGCCTAAATATTTACTAAATGTATTTCTATTTTCGCGGAAAATCAAGAAATACTGAAAAAATCTTGGAGTAAATTTAATTTATTCTAATTTAGAGTCCAAATAAAACTAGAAAAAAATAAATTAAAAATACGTACAGATTCTAGACAACGCGTAGAAAAATATGAGACCAAAATTTTAACGATAGGATTTATAACTGCGATATTACAGCAACAACAAAAGACGAAAACTTATTGTTGGAAATTATTTCAAAAATATATTTTTTGTTTAATACGAAAAATAGAAAAAATATTTTTGGGAGTTATTCTACTATTTCGCTAAATTTCGATGCAAGGACTGACGGACTTCGCTGAAACTTCTTCAGGGAAAATGCGATGACAAACCCGAAAGTGTATTTGCTTACTTTGACAAACAATAGGATAATGAAATAGAAAGTAATATTGAAATTACAACCAAAGAAAAAACATAAAAGTTAAAAAACGTATAATTCGCGAATTCGTTAAAATCAGTAAAGGCGCATGCGCTTTTCAGATACAGCGAGTGCATTTCTATATACAGTCTGTCGCAAAAGTTAGTATACACCGTTGAAACCAAAATGTATTAGGGATAAATATCACTATAACTTATTGAAAACAACAAATAATTAGTTTTATTTGATAGACAAGAAGGTTGTCTTCCGTAACAACAATTAAAAGTGCGCAATATTTGCATACATTAGCAAATGTAAGGTTCGAATCCCAAAAAGACCAAATTTATGTCGCAAAAGTTAGTATACAACGGAGAATCCTCGTGGAACTGTGTAAAAAATTCTTGATATTTTTGAACAAAATGAAACTAAATCTGTACTTAAGATCATAAAGAGTATATTAATTGGTTTTAATGACAGTTATAGTACTTATAGTGACAAGTCCAACGTACACTGGGTCGTAAAATCCACAAAAATTGGTCGTCTACAAATACAACAACTGTAGCGACAAAATTCCGGGTGTTATGTCCTGTTTATGGATTCTAAAGCCATGAAATGCTCAGAAAAGCTCTAAAGTTTCAATATGGGGTGATCTTGATCGAGTTTCGGCTTGTCCTGTTTGAAAAAACGGGAATTTCTTGAAGGAAACCCATACTTTTGAGGTCATTGTCCTTTTGAAACA
The DNA here is from genome assembly GCF_047663935.1 of Musca autumnalis. Lineage (NCBI taxonomy): Eukaryota > Metazoa > Arthropoda > Insecta > Diptera > Muscidae > Musca > Musca autumnalis. The sequence goes on from NW_027411644.1 coordinate 255,412,244, forward strand.
TGTAATAATCCTTAATCCTTACACATAAGGACTTTCCTTTTGAGTTAATTTTCTCACAAATGTTGCCCTTTTCATATTCCCACCAAAAGTAAATAGTAGGAGAACCTCAAGGCCCGTTGTAAGCCCTACAGTTAAACTGTCCTACCGGCCTTTTAGCAGTATCGAACATGCTTCTCATGTCCCTAGTGTCTAATGTACTACTAATGTCTAATGAACTACTTCTAACTGATCCATTTAGTTGTATTTTTGTCCTAAGTGAAGCGAACACAGCTTTTCAGAACGTTGTTGCACAATCCATGCGTTATAACAGCAGAGAAAGCTCTGTATTAAAATTTGTGATGAACTATCATAGCCTTCTGTGGTGGTGGAGTATCACTGTAGAACTTACACCCGAACTTGAGGTTCTCCTACTATTTGTTTTTGGTGGGAATGTGAAAAGGTACATAACTTGTGAGAAAATTAACTGAAAAGGAAAGTCCTTATGTGTAAGTATTAAGGATTATTACACGTTTCAAAAGGAAAACGGCCTCAAAAGTATGGGTTTCCTTCAAGAAGTTCCCGTTTTTAAAACAGGACAAGCCGAAACTCGATCAAGATCACCCCATATTGAAACATTAGAGCTTTTCTGAGCATTTCATGGCTCTAGAATCCATAAACAGGACATAACACCCGGAATTTTATCGCTACAGTTGTTGTATTGTTAGATGACCAATTTTTGTGGATTTTACGACCCAGTGTACGTTGGACTTGTCACTATAAGTACTATAACTGCCATTAAAACCAATTAATATACTCTTTATGATCTTAAGTACAGATTTAGTTTCATTTTGTTCAAAAATGTCAAGAATTTTTTACACAGTTCCACGAGTATTCTTCGTTGTATACTAACTTTTGCGACATAAATTTTGGTCTTTTTGGGATTCAAACCCTACATTTGCTAATGTATGCAAATATTGCGCACTTTTAATTGTTACTATGGAAGACAACCTTCTTGTCTATCAAATAAAACTAATTGTTTGCTGTTTTCAATAAGTTATAGTGATATTTATCCCTAATACATTTTGGTTTCAACGGTGTATACTAACTTTTGCGACAGACTGTATATGTAGCGATTTTTCCACTTTTCATTCAGCGGCCAAAGTGTGCCGTCAGCTGCATCTTACTGTTCAAAAAACCTCTATGTGGGTAAAAATTGCGCGATGTACATAAGATTATAAGGCGCATCCGATTTCAGTGACCGCCTATAAAAAATACGTCATTATAACAAATTTTAAACAAATTCGTCAAGAACCGCGGATGTGCTACCAAATTCTATTTTATAGGAAATACGAATATTACTCCAGAATCTCGGTAATTTATGCCACACGGTTTTGGAAAATAATATAATCGCGAATAAAGGGTTCCATTTATGTAAAAATAACCAAAGAAAATCGCGGTTCAATGCGCGGAATCATCAAAATATAATTTTGAAGAATTTCCTACTTTCAAGGTATCTATAACCGCCGTTTTAGTGGATGGATTTGAAAGCGGAAGGGTTCATTAGATCCGGCGCGTAAAAAAACTAAAATCACGCGGGGTTCACGGGTACCTTAGTCACAGTTGTAAATTTTGAAGCCAAAAAATAGGTTTTTAAAGAAAATTTACGCACCAAAATTTCGACTTTGGACTCCTATTACTAGGGAGCTGTACGAAGCACACTCATGAGATATACATCAAACGACGTGGAATCACGAGTTCTACAATCGAATAAATAGTTTGGGTAATTATCTGGTTGCGCCCTCCAATTATAAGAAAAATTCAAAAAACCCAGATTTCAAAACTTCAAAATGTCAGCATCAATTTTAGGGGGATGCAGTGTATATATCGAAAAGTCATACATTAGAACCATGTTGCCCAAAGGGTATTCTTCATTTCTTTCTTTGAGCTCAGGTCTGAATTTTCCGTGGTTTGACCAGAAATCAAGAAAGAACACAAAAAAACTTGTAAACTTCAACACATTTTTAACCATTTTTTAATATTACCACCAACACAGCTTCCACATAAATTATTTGTTATGGTTCATTTTATGCGATCCCGGCTAAAATACTCCAATTAATATAAATATATACATATTGTATAAAATGTATTGACAGTTCGCGACTTATTAAATGGTGAACCTCAACTTCAACGATTGTAAAACATTTTTGAATATTACCATATCTCAAAAATTGTACAACATAGGAAAAAATTACAAAAGCCAGTCATATAGAGAATTTTCACAGCTAAAAGATTTTCTCCAGTCCCATTTCGATAAGACTTACCGTTTTCAATCAAATCGCGAAAAACTAACAAAAAAGCTAAAAATGTGACCTAAACATATATGTATCTCAAAAATGGTAAAACCTAGGAACAAATCAAAAAGGTCAATTCTCTTTCGCGAATTTGTTGCAAATGACACCATATTCTCTTGTCCGATAGGTACAATAAATATAAACATAAAATTCGCGAGTTTATAAAGAAAAAACAAAAATTGCAATAGCGTCAAAAATTCCTAAAATGCTCCGAAATGGCGCGAATTGAGAACAAATTGGTCCAGAACGCTTTGATAATGATTTTAAAATAAATTACAAAAAAATAAAAAATTTAATTAAAAGCAAATATGTTGTCATAACAGCTAAAATTAAAAAATGCATTACTGAACTTCAATGCATTTGGTGCGGAAACTTTTTTCGCGATAGAGAAAAAATTACACCTTTTTTCATAATAGTTTTTCATGCTCTACAAGGCTATGTGGTGGTATTTTTGATATTTGCAAAAAAGTGCAAAAAGTTATATCCCTAATGAGCATTGCTGTTTCAAAATCCGCAAAAGTTCGCAAGTGTGAGCGGTTTTTACTAAAAGGTAGTTAAGGCGCACCATGTATCACACTGGTTTATAACGTGGCGATACAGTCAATGCATTGTCCCAATTTTAACTTCTATATCTCAAAAACGGTAAAACCTACGAAATTGTCATTAAGGTCACTCTTGTAGAGAATTTTCATAGCTACAACATTTTCTTTAGTGTCATTTCGATAGGACTAGCGGTCTCCAAGCAAAATCGTGGTAATCTAAAAAACCCCTAAAAATGTCAACTTGAATCGCGATTTATTTATTTTTGTTTTTTGATTTTTCTCATCTATGAATCAGAATCCGCAAAAACTTCCCAGGTCTAAACACCTTCCATTTAAAGTTGCTTCAAGAGCACCATGTTGTGTGAATGGTAACATAAGGTGCCCGGACATAACTCCCAAAATGATTTTGGGCGCTATGTCCGCAGCGCTTTGAGGAAAGTATTTAAATATTTAAAAAAAATTATCTTCTTAAAATGTAACAATATTTTTGTAAAAAATCGCGCGATTTTTTAAAAATATCTTCGCCAGCGGCGCTTTTCTTTTTTCAGATTTTTTACAAAAATGTTTTCACAATTTAAGAAAATAAAAAGTTTTTGTAAAAATATTCAAATACTTTCTGAAAAAACGAAAAGTTCCGCAGGCAAAAATATTAAAAAAATCGCGCGATTTTTTACAAAATGTTTTCACAATTTAAAAAAATAAAAAGATTTGTAAAAATATCCGCGATTTTTAACAAAAATATTTTCACAATTTAAGATTTTCTACTCTAAAATTTAAAAAAAATGTATAACTATAAATTTCAAAATTAAGCAAAGAAATAATTTATAAATTAAGAAAAAATCGTTGGGAGTTATGTCCGTGAAGCAAAACGGACATAACACCCAAAAAAAATCGCGGACATAACTCCCAACGATTTTTTCTTAATTTACAAATTATTTCTTTGCTTAATTTTGAAATTTATAGTTATACATTTTTTTAAATTTTAGAGTAGAAAATCTTAAATTGTGAAAATATTTTTGTTAAAAATCGCGAATATTTTTACAAATCTTTTTATTTTCTTAAATTGTGAAAACATTTTGTAAAAAATCGCGCGATTTTTTTAATATTTTTGCCTGCGGAACTTTTCGTTTTTTCAGAAAGTATTTGAATATTTTTACAAAAACTTTTTATTTTCTTAAATTGTGAAAATATTTTTGTAAAAAATCTGAAAAAAGAAAAGCGCCGCTGGCGAATATATTTTTAAAAAATCGCGCGATTTTTTACAAAAATATTGTTACATTTTAAGAAGATAATTTTTTTTAAATATTTAAATACTTTCTGCAAAACGAAAAGCGCCGCAAGCGAAAAAATTTTTGACAAAAATCGCGCGATTTTTTACAAAAATATTTTCACAGCATAAGAAAAAAAAAATTTTTGTAAAAATATTCAAACACTTTCAAAAAAACGAAAAGCACCGCAGGCGAAAATGTTTTTGAAAAATATAAGCTCCGCAAGCGAAAAAATTTTTGACAAAAATCGCGCGATTTTTTACAAAAATATTTTCGCCTGCGGCGCTTTACGTTTTTTTGAAAGTGTTTAAATATTTTTACAAAAAATTTTTATTTTCTTAAGCAGTGAAAATATTTTTGTGAAAAATCGTGCGATTTTTGTCAAAAATTGTTTCGCTTGCGGCGCTTTTCGTTTTCCAGAAAGTATTTAAATATTTAAAAAAAATTATCTTCTTAAAATGTAACAATATTTTTGTAAAAAATCGCGCGATTTTTTAAAAATATCTTCGCCAGCGTCGCTTTTCTTTTTTCAGAAAGTATTTGCGAATTTCAACACAAACTTTTTATTTTCCTGTAGGCAGCATTTTTCGTTTAGGTTTGAAGGCAAATTTTGAATATAGTTCGATTTGAAATGGCTACTACTTATTTTGTACTTAATTTTCTTAAAATTTTTTAAACAATTATAAATTATTTTATGAAATGAAAAATGCATATGAACTTAAAGTTAATTTTTAATTTTTTTCTTATACATTTGAAATAAAAATTGTATTTAAATAAAAATCACTTAAATTTAAAAAAGGGACATAACTCCCATTGGGACTTATGTCCGCTAAGGGGGTCGGACATAGCTCCCAAAAAATGTGGGAGTTATGTCCGCAAACCAAGGCGGACATAACTCCCAAAATCGTTCTGGGAGTTATGTCCGTTGGGAGTTATGTCACGTTACCGTAACATAACACTGTGTGTAATTTTTTGAGCCTTGGTTTACTAACCATATTCTGAGAATGCAGCGTGATAGAAGTCCAAAAATCAGAAGATACTTGTCCCGGCGGTTTTCCCTATCACTTCAACTTTCGCGGTTATGGGCCCCAAATCATTTTGTAAGGCACATATCTTCTAAACCGCTAAGAATTTGGGTTTACTCGTAAAAGAAAAGTTGTAGCTCTCGTCATAAAGAATAATAATTGTGAACACATAAATCCATTCAACCTCACCTTCAAGGTCAAAATAATCAAGGTCAATTTTCCTTTTAATTTTTTCTCAGATTTTAGTCTAAGATATCAAACCGATCAATATTTGAAGCAAACAACCAACTAGAAAGATGTACCTTAGATCTTAGTAAACAACTTTCTAAAACATACGATTTCTGTATAAACAGTTCTAAATGGTCAAAAAGCAAATCAAATGCGGTTTTTATCCTCCGGAATCGGAGAAAAAAAAGTATAAAAATCGAATATTTTCAAACGTATTTGTCTATTTTCACATTTAAGAACCGGTCATAGACATTTCGTATGTTCCAGAAAGTTGTTTGTTGATATCTTTGCTAAATTATTGTGGTCCATTTTTTTTCTTGAATTTTGAACGGTATAGTATCTATGGAGCAGGTACCGAAAAAAGAGGATAAAAATCGCATTTGAGTTGCTACTTAGACCATTAAGAACTGTTTATACAGAGTTCGTATGTTCCAGAATGTTGTTTACTAAGATATAAGGTACATTTTTCTAGTTGATTGTTTGCTTGAATTTTGATTGGTTTCATATCTGTAGACTAAAATCCGAGAAAAAATTAAAAGGGAATTTTGACCATGACGAAAATTCTTAGCTGTTTAGAAGATATGTGCCTGACAAAATGGTCCCTTTTGACATCAATGCCTCGGGTCTTTGGGGGCCCATAACATCGGAAGAGATAGGGAAAAACGCCGGGTCATGTGTCTTCTTATTTTTGGTCTTCTATCCCGCTGCCTTGTCAGAATATGGTTAATAATTTTCGTGTCGCACAGTGTAAGGAGAGAACCGAAAGGGCCCACTGTTGAACATAAACTAAGTTTGGACAAAGTATTTCGAGACCTAAAGTTTACACCAAATTGGTCAAAACGTTTATGAGTTATCGCGCGTACTATTTTAGGGAATATTTTCTGTATGTTGTGGCAGAGGTACCGGAAGGAGTGGACCTATAAGCACCCTCTTTGAATTTCATCGCATATTATAAGAAATAATACGATATGAAAAGTGTGGACCAACGCTGAGTGCAAAACGTTTCAATAAAAATCAAAACGATTCGAGAGAGGGTTGGAGGTACCCGAACTAGTTGACATATATATTGCACATTCTAATCTGATCTATATCTCGTAGAAATATTACGATGTTCAAAATATAGATCAAATCGGTTACTGCCGTCGAGAGTCGTCGTGCGAACCATTTTACCGAAAACTTTAGAACTTTTGTGGGGGAGGTACCCAAAGCAGTGGACCGATAAGGTCCATCTTAGAAATTGATTTATGTTTTGGCATAATATTACTCCTGCCAAATTTTGGACCGAATAGGCTAATCCATTCGAGAGTTACCGTGCGCTCCATCCACTACACTTGGTGTTATAGCGGGTTTTTACAGCTTTCGGGTCATTTTCTCAGGAAGTATTGATTTGCACCTGAAAAATCTTGTACCATGGTAATGGGGACAACGAATACAAGTTGTACAACAAAAATTAAAATTTTGTGTGGGAGGTACCCGAAGGAGTGAAGCGATATAGTCCATATTCGAACTTTCTCTAAGTATGGTAGAAATATTACGAGGTTCATTCGACATGGTTTGGCATTCGGGTTGAAGATCAGGAATACGATGTATTTATTGTTCGGCTGTATAGGGTCGGGAACACGATGTATTCGGCGTTTGTCTGTAGATGTTCGGGAAAAAGATGTATTCAGCGTTCAAGTGTTACTCTAGAATTTACCACACTCCATACCAAATCGGTCTTGACTTGACAGGTACCGTTATATGGTGACTTTATAGTAAAATATTGGACTGAAAATTCAAAACCATTTTAGGGTCGGTAGAAAAATAAAGAATTGGGGGGCACCGTCATATGGAACTTCATAATAATAAAAAACAAAAAAAAAATTGGCCTGAAAATGCAAAGCCGTTTTGGTGTTTTCTCTTCTAATCTGGTAATCTAATACCAGATTTTTCAAACCCCAGACATTATCGGTTCTGAAAAAGGACTTTGGAGGTACCGTTACCATCAACCATCAACATACCATCAACTTGTCAAAACTTTAGTAGACAATAATTGATGATCAACAAATCTTATGATATAGAAGAGCAATTACTAATGACGTAGGAATAAAACTTACCATAGTATTTGTGAACATTGAAAAATGGGATTACCAAGCAGGACTATAGGAAAAGTTTGGAGTTTCAATTAACTGACATAATTTCGCATATGCATTTATCTAATGAAGTGCGATATATATACTAGTTACCAAGCTTTGCCTTCGTCTGCCACAATAACAACATCCTAATACGCCTGAAGATCGGCTTAACCACCCGTGAAACGTAGCGTAATGGTTACATGCGTGGGACTTCGGTAGACTCCTAATTTTGCAATGTATCTCTAAGGTCTAATAGCTCAACTCGAAAGAGAATTAATTATATAAAATATATACCTTTATTGAAAACTAAAATACAAATTATCAGCCAAATCGATTGGAAAACATGAGCAATAACCTCGATATATGTACATTAGGGCTATAACCAAAAAAATACCACCACATAGCCGTGTAGAGCATGGAAAACTATTATGAAATACGGCGTCAATTTTTCTCTATCGCGAAAAAAGTTTCCGCACCAAATGCATTGAAGTTCAGTAATGCATTTTTTAATTTTAGCTGTTATGACAACATATTTGCTTTTATTAAAATTTTTATTTTTTTGTAATCTAATTTAAAATCATTATCAAAGCGTTCGGGACCAATTTGTTCTCAAATCGCGCCATTTCGGAGCATTTAATGAATTTTTGACACTATTGCAGTTTTTGCTTTTTCTTTATAAACTCGTGAATTTTATGTTTATATTTTTTGTACCTACCGGACAAAAGAATTTGGGGTCATTTGCAACGAAGTCGCGAAAGTTACAGGCTGTTTTTGTTGACTTTCTCTGTGAGAATCGTATATGTTTTTTACAAAAATACAACACCATTACGACGTGGGGAATTTTGTCCTAATAATGAAAACGCGTTTCTAAGATCGATTCGGTGAAAAAAGTTTCCGCGCCGACTGTAATTACTAAAACCCTTTTGATATTTTTTCTACTTATAATTTTAAATTTGCTTTGTTTGAATAAATATTCATAGAAAAAAATACAATTCTCACAGGCAAAGTCATTAAAAACTGTCTGTAACTTTCGCGAATTTGTTGCAAATGACACCATATTCTCTTGTCCGATAGGTAAAATAAATATAAACATAAAATTCACGAGTTTATAAAGAAAAAGCAAAAACTGCAATAGTGTCAAAAATTCATAAAATGCTCCGAAATGGCGCGATTTGAGAACAAATTGGTCCCGAACGCTTTGATAATGATTTTAAATTAGATTACAAAAAAATAAAAAATTTAATTAAAAGCAAATATGTTGTCATAACAGCTAAAATTAAAAAATGCATTACTGAACTTCAATGCATTTGGTGCGGAAACTTTTTTCGCGATAGAGAAAAAATTATACCTTTTTTCATAATAGTTTTTCATGCTCTACACGGCTATGTGGTGGTATTTTTGATATTTGCAAAAAAGTGCAAAAAGTTATATCCCTAATGTACATATGTATGTAGGTAAAATCAGGACGTACCTTTATATGACCGCTACTCCGAAAAATGGCAATTTTTCCTCCTGGAAAGCGAAGATGCCATATTAGAGTCAAATCAATTGGAAAATGTGTCCAAGACCGTCGAAATAGCTAAAATGTGGGGGACCTATATATGAGGTATATACCAAAACATTGACTTGTATTGATGATTTTTTGCATAGAGGGTTTCTATTTGCTAAGAACTCAGAATACCAAAATTTGACGCAATTGGTTAGAAAAAATGGGTATAACGTAAAAAATACTCGAAATCACGGTATACCCTCATATGGGGGCTATACCACAAAGTGGACCGACATGACCCATTTTTTGTAGCAATGACTCTGTATGTAATCCAAACGTATCTATCAAATTTTATGCTGTATCTTTAATCTTGCGAAGTGTAGCGCTAAATATTGAGGTCACATTGCGTTTGTATCAGGTTTATAAGGTGCTCTAAAAAACACCATTATATATACCATGATTGCATACATATCGCTCATTTACTCAAAGTTACTCAAAGAGTGACACATCTCAAAAAATCCAGTTTCTAAAAACGCATTTTAAGTTGAAGATAGAAATTTGAGTTCTCAAATTAAAAAAAAAAAATTACACAAAAAATTAAATAACCACTAGGAATATGTTTTGTAAAAAGCTAGTCAGATACACTGTGCGACACGAAAAAAATTAACCATATTCTGACACCGCAGCGTGAGAGAAGACGAAAAATAAGAAGACACATGTCCCGGCGTTTTTCCCTGTTACTTCGACTTTCGCGGTTTTGGGCCCAAAAAGACCTGAGGCGTTGATATCAAACGTTATCATTTTGTCAGCCTCATATCTTCTAAACCTCTAAGAACTTGGGTTTACTCTTGGAAGCAAATTTGTAGCTCTCGTCTTAAAGAATAATAATTGTGAACACATAAAATGCATTCAACCTTATCTTAAAGGTCAAATTTCCGTAGTAATAATTTCTCGGATTTTGGTCTACAGATATCAAACCGATCAAAATTTAAGCAAACAACCTTGCTTGTTGAGTTAATGCAAAGTCATAGTAAATGAGCTCTAACTGGTTGAGTTTTAGGTATATCAGCATGAAAATTTGACAGAAGATAAGGTAGAAGTTGTAGAAATAGAACAAAATTGAAGCAAACAACCTTGCTTGTTGAGTTATGCCAAACTCTTAGTAAATGAGCTGTAACTCATTGAGTTTTTGGTATATCAGCATGAAAATTTGACAGAAGATAAACTAGAAGTTGTAGAAATAGAAATTGCTGACTCAAAAAGAATTTTCTGAGTTATGCCACTCTTTGAGTAAATGAGCAATATGTGTTTAGCAAAAAAATTATGAATTGTCAAAATACTTGTGTTGTTGCACCTGTGTCTCTCTTTAAAAACATTGGTTTATTTTTAAATGCCAGAGTTGACCAACCTAAGTCAGGTGGTGTAACATAACCAACCCTCATTCACACATTACAAAAGTTTTCTTACATAATTGCAATTTATAAGTACGCCATTAGTTATTGTTGTGGACAGATTTCAAATAAACTCCTAAACATGAACTTTACTTGGGGTCACGAACAACAAAATCTCAAATAACCGTAGACATGAAACGCATAATCACATAACAACGAATAAATGTCAAAACTTACTTATTATGCGTTTAATGTCGTGTTGGTTGTATCAATTTCATTCAAATTATTTGACACTTTCCTAATTATCACATGACCGCCCATGGCATTGCGCCTACATTAATACCCACATCACACGTACCAAAAACATATATTAACTTTGTGTCTGTATGCTGGGATGGCGACCGGAAGAGGAAGCCAATAACAAACTCACTACAACTTTCAATTATTATGGATGAATGAAATGGTAAGGTGGTACCACACGGAGTAGGTGGCGATTACAACAGATTACAGGGTTATAGGGCATATCTTGCTGATAAGTCTGTGCTACTTTATTAAATTCCATTACAAGTCATTTTCAAGGCCATCAACATTAGAAATATATGTGTGTAATGACAATAGACAGCAGTGACATAAAGATATGTAAGACAAACAACCCGCCTAATCGCATGTACTTTCCAACCAACCTCATAATTCCCAGTTAATGTTCCATGTCTTTAAAATAAACCTGGATGACAAGCCACACAAAGTCGTTAAGGAAGGTAATGTGAATATATCGTTTAAGTACATGGAAGCTGATTATGATGTATTTATTTCTTGTTCAACACACACACACACGCACTCACTCACAATAGCATTATAAATAACTCTCTTTGGCAAATATTCTCTTTTGTTTTTTCCTCCTTCATAGAAAAGTTTCACAACAAGTGAAAGGGAGTTACAAATAAAATCATAATGATGATATAATGATTAAAATTGTTTTGCTCTTTATCACTGTAATTTGTTGTTTATAAAGGCGTTGACGTGTGGAAACTTTTTCTACAATATATCGTATTTTTCCTTTTTATGGCTGGCACTTGCCATCGACAACTAACAAGAGAAAAATATTATGGCAAACTAAGCGATAACTTTGTCCCTGAAGAATGGACGTAAAGCAATGATTTAAGTACTTCCTGTGGATAGTGTCTGAAGTTTGTATATGAATGGAAAATAGAAAATGAGAAAATATCTACCAATCTAAGTTCTGATAGTTGTGGCTTACCAGCAGGACATTTTGTGTTTTCATATTTTTTACTTTTTATTTCCTTTTTGATTATTGCCAGGATATCACAGAGTATTGCCAAGAGGAAAGGTTTAGACGGAAATCGATATGACATTTATTTAATATATTTGACACCAATTGAGATAGTTTCATACATACAGTAAATGTTTGAGATAAGCAAGTGTCATATTCAATTGCAATTTCCATTTATTAATTCACATAAATGAGAACCTAGATCATAGGGCTAAGAACTGTTCCAGAAACCACAATGTATTTACTACTCAACAAGTAAAAAAGTATCAGTCGGCTTTGCCGACAGAGATATACCCTCAGCCTGTGCAAATTGAAACACTTTTTTCACAATAAACTTATGTATTTAGGGGGTTTCAAAATTTTGGTCTCGTATGAACCGACAAAAATGTTGATTAGGATTAAAGTTCAAAAAATTTGCTGAAAAGGTACTTAAAGGAATGGACCGACATAGACCATGGGGGTACCATAGGGGGTTTTTACACCCTTCGGGCTGTTTTCTCAAGAAGTATGGACTTGCCCCTGAAACAACTTTTACCACCGTAATTGAGGCAGCGAATGTAAGTTGCTTCAACAAAAATCAAAGTGATTCAATAGCAGGTCTTAAAGTAAACTTATCCAAATTTTGTGTGGGAGGTACGGGATGGAGTGGACAAATATAGTCCATATTCGAACCTGATCTATATCTGGTAGATATTATGAGAATGTGTAAAGTATGGACCAAATCGGTCACTCCCATCAAGAGTTATCGTGCCCACAATTTTTCCGAATATTTTTGAACTTTTGTGGCGTAGGTACCTGAAGGAGTGGACCGATATGGCTTATCTACGAACTTAAACTAAGTTTGGAAACAATATTACGAAGGCCAAATTTTGGCCGGAACCGGCATTTCCGTTCGATAATTATCTTGTGCTTCCACCCATAAACATGGTGTCATAGGGTTTGTTTTTCAAATTTCAGGCTATTTTGTCAGGAAGTATGGACTTGCCATTCCTACAAGAGTTATCGTGCGCACAAGTTTTGCGACAATTTTTGAACATTTGTGGGGAAGGTACCTGAAGGAGTGGACCTATATGGCCCATCTTCGAACTTAAATCGAATCTGGACAAAATATTTCGATACCCAAAATTTGAACCGAATCGATTGATCCGTTCCAGCCAGACAGACAGACCGACAGACAGTCAGACAGACAGACGGACGGACATTGCTAGATCTACTCAACATTGTCTGAAACGGATATCGTACAAACATACTTGGGGTCTAAAACCATTATTTCGATGAGGCACATTTTTGGTCGTATCAAAGTGTAAATACCCTCTTTAGCCTAAAGGCTGAGGGTATAAAAATTATATACATATATAAAATTAAAAACTCCATATTGTCATCAATGGAAATTCAAGCTTTGACAGAATACAAATGATAAAGTATTTCTATCTAAAATAGTTACTCATATATAGCCATAAGCCCCCTGCCACATGAGAAAATAAATTTCATGAAATGATGATTGAGTTACATGCTAGAGAAATTTTATGAAATAGCTGTAGTAGGGAACTCGATCTAAGAACGCCTGTAAAATGGGAAAGTTTTAAGTGCAAGAGGCATAAGTCTAAGGAAATGTTTATTTTTGATGCAAACTTAGGATAGCCTTTCCAGTTTTTTGTAAACCCATTTCAGCATTTCAGTATATTTTCAGATTCTGTTCAGCTAACGGTTCCAGAGATATTGCGCCTTGAAGAAGTTGAATACTGTAAAAATACTCATAACTTCCTTATGATTGGTCCAAACAGAAAAGATATTTTCTGTAGTTTATTTGTAATAAAAATTACACAAAATTGTGCACAGTGGGCCTGGATGCAATTTTCTCTATTTAATATTTAAAATCAATTAATGTTAATGATTGTAATCTTCGATTTTCTTGAACTTATTGTATTAAACTACGAATAATTACAAAAATTTTAAGTCCTATTTGGTAGTGGGATTCGAGTAATAACTATTTTCTATATCTATATCAATATAAAATTCTTCGAGGTGAAGGTAAGTTCTATGCTGTGTCTTGTGTCCGGTTCCTTTGTATTTTCATACCCTACATCAAGATGTAAGCTTGATAAAATGAACATCTTTCTGTAAAAAGAGCCCCAAATATTGGACGCCATAAACGCAACGAATCCATCAACATAAAACGAATCTCGAAACTTCAAATGTATATTTAGCGGCACAGAGACGAAATGATTTTCTTTGATGGTTGATTTCCTACAAGTAAACATTAAGATTTACTGATTTATGTTTAAATTAAAACCTTTGACTTCTTCGTTTTTGTTTTTCTTTTTGCCATTTATGTTCATATGGGTGGAAAAATTGTTATAAGCTTTACTGACTTAAGTGAAGTCTTTACTATGACACTTTATACACAGCTATAGCTGCTTTATATGGCTTCTATATACATGTGGTAGAATTGTTCGGTATGAGTAAAGTGAAATGACGAGTTTATTGGGTCGTACGTACATTTTTCGTTGCGATTAAGCAATACTAACAACTGTGGCATGAACCATAAAAAATAGTAAATAATAAATATTTTTCCAACTGAACGAAATAACAAAATATTGCAGTAAAATTGAACATTTATGGAAATGTAATGGGATCACTCTAGAGTCTAGTAAAGTAAAGAGTAGTAAAGAGTATCTGAAGGGAAAATAGTGAATGAAACATATGAACATATCCATACATATGTACAAAGCTATTTACATGTGTGTGATTTTTTTCTTATTTTACAATGCCAACGTAACGCAATGGTACTAATAACTGGTGTAATATAAATATTTTTATACACAAAAAGGAAGTCATTGATTTAAAATAAAAGTTCAACTCAATGTTCAATTTAAAACGCAAAAGAAAAGTCAACTTGAACGGGTGTATTGTGTGAAATGGTAAGAATATATTTTCACAAATTAATTAATTAAGATAACTTAATTAACATCCTTTTTATGTATGTAAGTGAACTTGACGGCATAGTAAATGAAAAATACGATGTCAGATCAAATTCAGTTATCAGAAGAAAAATTCCGGGGTATCCAAGTCCGATAAATAGGCATGAAAACTCACGCACAAGGCTCGAAGTGTGAGCTGGTGTATCATGGTGCAAGATCCATGTTTGTTTTTTTAAAGCTCTGTGGGTTTCTGGCGAATTTCTTCACGCAAACGGAGCATAACTTCCAGGTAGTACTCCTTTACGATCTTGTCCAAATAACTCATGATCCACCACGACACTGAAGTCCAACAATACAGTGAGCAAACTCTTCTTATTTGATCCGGAAACTTTATGTGGTAGAGAAGAATGACAAACTTGAAACTCCATTCATAATATTACGTGAGGTTTGAAAATGCCAATATTAATAACTTCAAACTAATGCTGCAACATAACATTGTGTATGCAATACAAAAAATACGATGACATTTATACAATAACTAGCAAAGTGCCCGTTCGATTTAAAATTTGCATGACAATACCATCTTATAATTTTATATATTTTATTAACAAAAATTATTATACCCTCAACATTTATGCTAACGAGGGTATATACACTTTCATACGGGCAAAATGTGCTTCATCGAAATAATGGTTTTAGACCCCAAGTATGTTTGGACGAAATGTGTTTCAGACAATTTGGAGTCGATTGAGCAATGTCCGTCAGGCTATCTGGCTGCCTGGAGCGCACGATAACTCTCGAACGGGTCAACCGATTCGGTCTAAAATTTGGTTTTTGTAATATTTTATCCAAACTTAGTTTAAGTTCGAAGATGGGTTATATCGGTCCACTCCTTCTGGTACCTCCCCCACAAAAGTTCGAAAATGTTCGGAAAATTTGTACGTACGATAACTCTTGAAGGAACTAACCGATTCGGTCCATAATTTGCAACTCGTGAAACGTCTACGAGACTTAGATGAGGTTCCAATATGGACACAATCGGTCCACTCCTTCGGGTACCTCCCACACAAAATTTCCTGCTCTCGAATATCTTTGATGTTTGTTGAAGCGATTTGCATTCACTACCTCCATTACGGCGGTAAAAGTTTTTTTAGGGAAAAGTTCATATTTCTTGGAAAATAGCCCGAAAGTTGTAAAAAATCCCTATGTCACCATATGTGGCGTTCGGAGAGCACGATAACTCTCGAACTGTTTAACCGATTTGGTCCAACATTTGGTCTTCGTCATATTATATCCAAACTTAGTTTCATGGGGCAATACCGGTCCACAACTTCCGGTACTTCTCCCCACTATTTAAATGCTAGGACGAGATCACTTGAATGGGGCAACCAATTTGGTCCAAACTTTGGATCTCCTAATATTTTGTCAAAATTTAGTTTAACTTCTAAAATGGCCCACATCGGTCCTCCCTAAGGGTCCTTCCCCACAAAAGTTCAACATTTGTGTCTTAGTGCAGTTAATTCCTAATCCACATTTTTGTCGACATGTTCAAATGTCCAAAAAGGGCCACACAATTCTGAAGAGACCTTAAATACATTCGATCTGTCCGTAGGTGAAAGTTTCACTTCACATTGGCTGAGGGTATATATCTGTCGGCAAAGCCGACTGACACTTTTTTACTTGTTTTTTTGTTAACTTTTTGTAATTAATTCTATACGAAGACCTATAGATCTTCTATACGAAGACCTATAGATCTTCTATACGAAGACCTATAGATCTTCTATACGAAGACCTATAGATCTTCTATACGAAGACCTATAGATCTTCTATACGAAGACCTATAGATCTTCTATACGAAGACCTATAGATCTTCTATACGAAGACCTATAGATCTTCTATACGAAGACCTATAGATCTTCTATACGAGGACCTCCAGGTCTTCTATAAGTAGACCTCCAGATCCACCATACGAAAACCTCCAGATCATGTATAACAATTCCTGCAGATTTTCTAAAATAAGTCCTCCAGATCTTCTATAAGATGGCCCCCACGTCTTCTACAAGATGACCTCCAGCCCTTCTATAGGAATACATTCAGGTGTTCTATAAGAAGTCCTTCAGATCTGCTATAAAAAGACATTCAGGTTTTCTATAGTAAGTCCTCCAGATTTTCTATAATAAGGCCTCAGATCTTCCATAAGATGGCCTCAAATCTTCCACAAGAAGACCCTAGGTCTTCTATAAGAAGCTTTCAATGTTCTAAAAGAAGACCTCCAGATATCCTATAGGAAGACCTTCTATGTGATGACCCCCAAAATCTTCTAAAAGTATACCTCCAGATCTTCTATAAAAACCTTCATGTTTTACTATTCTATAAGAAGGGCCCCTGCTCTACTATGAGAAGACTATCTCCTTTCTATAAGAAGGTCTCCTGCTCTTCTATTAGAAGATCTCCTGCCCTTCTATATGCAAACGTCCTGATCTTCTATGAGCAGACATCCTGCTCTTGTATAAGAAGATCTCTTTCTCTTCTATAAGAAGACCTCCTTCTCTTCTATAAGAAGACCTCCTGCCCTTCTATATGCAAACGTGCTGCTCTTCTATGAGAAGATGTCCTGCTCTTCCATGAGAGGACCTACAGCACTTGTATAAGAAGACCTCCTGCTCTTCTATGAGCAGACCTCCTGCTCTTGCATCAGAAGACCTCCTGCTCTTCTATAAGAAGACATCTTGCCCTTCTATGACATTTTGCTCTTCAAGGAGAACAAGTCCTGCTCTTCTATAAGAAGACCTCTTACTCTTCTATAAGGACTCCTGGTCTTCTATAAGATAAAATTGAATTAAAAACTAATATTTTAGTTTTATTATTACTTCCTTTAAATACATTCTATGCAATATGGCATAGTGTCCAAAAAACACTTTTCCAAACACACTGTTAAAAAATTAGTTTTGATTATCATCAAAAACAAAAATTTCCAAAATTAGCTCCATATCTCTAACCTACACTCTAATCTCAATTTCAAATGTCAGGATTCCATCTTATTAAGTACTTTTTGTACACATAAGTCCACATTTCAAAAACTACCTCAATACTACACTTCTATAGCAATCTTAATAACAAATTTCAGGATTCCAGCTCTATCCGTTCGCCCAAATCCAGAGTGTACCAAATTTAGTACTTTTCGTACACATACGTACGAATTTCCAAACTGCATCAATCCTATACTCTAACAACAACAATTAAGGAATCAAAGTCTCTCCGTTCCCCCAAATCTAAATTTAGTACCATTTAGAACTTTTCCTACCCAAAAGTACAAATTTTCAAAACTCCCTCAATCATATACTCCAACAGCAACCTTAACTCCAAGTTTCAGGATTTCAGCTCTATCCGTTTACCCAAATCTAAATTGTATCAAATTTAGTACCATTTAGTACTTTTCGCACCAATAAGTACGAATTTTCAAAACTACTTTCATTTCACACTCCAACAGTAAACTTAATTCCAAATTTTAGGATTGCAGCTCTATCCGTTCGCCCAAATCGTAATTGTACCAATTTTAGTACCATTTAGTATCTCATATCTCAATCCTACATTTCAACAGAAATCTTAATTCCAAATTACAGGTTTACAGCTGTATCCGATCACACAGATCCAAATTATACTAAATTTAGTACCATTTAGTACTTTTCGTACACATAAATACAAATTTCCAAAACAATTTACTTATATCAGCATCACTTCCCAACCTTGATTTCCCTGCCAAGTTTCAAGATTCTAGCTGTATCCGTTCAACATATAAAATTGGTACCAAATTTAGTAACTTTTAGTGCTTTTCGTACACTTATAGGTCGAATTTCCAAACACCCATCTTTCTAACTCTCCTCAATCCAAATTTCAGAATTCTAGCTCCACCGATTCGCCACATACAAATGGTACCATATTTAGTACCTTTTAGTGCTTTTCATACTCTTCTAGTTCGAATATCCAAATACCCGGCCTTATCTGACACCTTCGGACCAAGTGTGACCCTCACACAAAATTTCATGATTCTAGCTTCAGCCGTTTATCCTGGGCGTTGATTACACTATGCAACAAAATGAAGATGAAAGTCTGGGGCACGGAAAATTCCGCATGGGGAAGAAAGGCCTTGGTGAGTATATTAAGAACCCCGAAGGACAGATCCGCCGTGAGTCGAACTTCCACGTTATGGCGTGATAAGTATTTTGCTGGAGACCCTATAAGCCCGCAATAATTAGCGTTATATCTTTGTTAGCTGTTGCTTTAGCTTATTTTTGAGATGACATATCTTCAGTCAAGTCGAATGAGGATTACTTTCGTAGAGCACTTCGACCTTCTAACTCGCTTCCTTCAATGTCCTTTTCGTCCTTTATTTTAAGAGCCGCTATATAAGTACCACAAGATGACGTTTTTCAGCTTCGAAATGTTCTGCAAAAATGTCGCTCAGAAAATTTTAGGTACGGCTCTCATTGACAACTAATCGGTTTTGTCGCGTTTTCATAGTCATTTTTGACATTTACCCCTGTTTTCTCAGAAAAAAACTGTGTTTTGTGTTTTTGTATGTTCTGTAACGAATATACAAAAAAAACGAAATATAGTCCTTTTCTGAACAAAAACAGGGTAAATGCACAAAACGATCACGAACACGCGACAAAATCGATTAGTTGTCAATGAGAGACGTAAGTAAAATTTTTTAAGCGACATTTTTGGAGAACATTTCGAAGATGAAAAACGTCATCTAGTGGTACTTTTATAGCAACTCTTAAAATAAAGGACGAAAAGGACATTAAAGGAAGCGAGTTAGAAGGTCGAAGTGCTCTACGAAAATAGTCTTCATTCGATTTGACTGAAGACATGTCATCTCAAAAATAAGCTACAGCAACAGTGAACAAAGATATAACGCTAATTCCTGAGGGCTTATAGGGTCTCCAGCAAAATATTCATCACGCCATAACGCGGAAGTTCGACTCACGGCGGATCTGTCCTTCAGGGTTCTTAATATACTCACCAAGGGCTTTCATCTCCAAAAGAAATTATCTCGACCCCAAAATTTGTGTTCTCAGTGTTGTCAGTCAGTCGTCATTACTAAACTCTTTTATAAGTACAGACTAGCAAAGTGCCCGCTACTTCGTATGCGTTAAATATACAAAACAAATAAGCAATATATAATATAGAATGGTGGAAACATTTTGTGTACTAATACGTACCACTTTAGTTCAATTTTCGTCACGCCTACACATCAAGTACAATCCACATTTTTTGAGATATTTTAATTGAGGTTCTCAGCGCAAATACGGCCTAACCCAACAACCGCCATCCTCATTTCCAGCTCTATCTGTTCCCCCAAAACCAATTATAGAACTATTTACTACTTTACATGTAAATACATAAATACGAACCTCCTCCTATTATTTCAAAATTCCCTTTACACAATAACAAATTGTACCAAATCCTGTGCCATTTACAACTTTTCGTATATTTATGGCACATATTTCTTAAATCGGACGTTATAAGCAAATGATAACAGTAATCTTAATTCCAAATCTCACGAATCCAGATATATGCGTTCATCCAATACAAAATTGTACCATACAAGGAACCATTTCGTACCCCTAAGTGTACCTAATTCCACATTTTAGGATTCGAGCGCTATAATTTCACCCAAATCCTAATTGTACAAAATGTAGTACTTTTTGTAAGCATAAGTACGCATTTCCAAAACTAAGTACGCATTTCCAAAACTAACCCCAACAGTAATATTAATTCCAAATTTCTTGATTCCAGCTCTACCCGTTCGCTCTAATCCAAGTTGTACCAAATTTAGTACTGCTTATTATATTAGTTTTCGTACATATAAGTACGAATTTCCAAAACTTCCTCAATCCTACACCCCAACAGTAATCTTAATTCCAAACTTCAAGATTCCAGCTCTAGCCGTTCGCTCAAATCCAAATTGTACCAAATTTAATACTTTTCGTACTCATAAGTACGAATTTCAAAAACTACTTCCATATCTCAATGCTACACTCCAACAGTAATCTTAATTCCAAATTTCTTGATTCCAACTCTATCCGTTCGCTCAAATCCAAATTGTACCAAATTTACTACTATTTAGTACTTTTCCTACCCATAACTAAAAATTTCCAAAATTTTATCAATCCTACAATTCAACAGGTATTTTAATTCCAAACTTGAGGATGACAGCTACATCAGATCACCGAAATCCAAATTGTACCAAATTTAGTACCATTTAGTACTTTTCTTACCCATAAGTAAACATTTTCAAAACTACCTCAGTGCTATCTTCAAACAATAAGCTTAATTCCGAATTTCAGGATTCCAGATATATCCGATCACTCAAATCCAAATTTGGTACCATTTAGAACTATTCGTATCCAAAGTACGAATTTCTAAACCTACCTCTATCAACACTCCAACATCCAAATATCTCCCATTATTGAAATCTAAATTGTAACAAATTTAGTACTATTTAGTACTTTTCCTACCCATAACTAAAAATTTCCAAAACTTTATCAATCATACACTCCAATAGTACTCCTTATTCCAAATCTCGGAATTTCAGCTATATCCGTTCACCCAAATCCAAATTGTACCAAATTTGGTACTATTTAGTACTATTCGTACCCAAGAGTACGAATATCCACAACTACCTCAATCCTACACGCCAACAGTAATCTTAATTCCAAATTTCAGAATTAAAGCTGCATCTGATTACCGTAATCCAAATTGTACCAAATTTAGTACCATTTAGTACTTTTTGTTACCATAGGTCCGAATTTCCAAACCTACCTCTATCCAGCACTCCAAAAGTAATCTTAATTTCGAATTTCAGGATTCCAAATGTATCTGATCACCCAAATCCAAATTGTACCAAATTTGGTACCATTTAGTACTTTTCGTTGCCATAAGTACGAATTTCCAAAAGTATCCCAATCCCACACTCCAATAGTAATCTTAATTCCAAATTTCGCTATTCCAGCTCTATCCGATCACTTAAATCCAAATTGTACCAAATTTGGTACCATTAAGTACTTTTCGTACCCAAAAGTACGAATTTCCAAAATACTTCCATCCTACACCCCGACTGTAATCCTAATTCTAAATTTCAGGATTCCAGCTCCATCCGTTCCCTCAAATCCAAATTGTACCTTATTTGGTACTATTTAGTACTTTTCGTACCCATATGTACGAATTTCGAAAACAACCTCCATATCTCAAACCTATGCTCCAACAGTAATAGTAATTCCAAATTTCAGAATTCCAACTTTATCGGTTCGCCCAAATTCTAATTGTACCAAATTTAGTACCATTTAGTACTATTCGTACACATGAGTACATATTTTCAAAACCACCTCCTTATATCAACTCATCTTCTAAACCTTGATTTTCATTCCAAATTTCAAGATTTTAGCTCTATCCGTTCACGTAATACCAAATAGTACTAAATTTAGTAACTTTTAGTACTTTTCGTACACTTATAGTTCGAATTTCCAAAAACCATTTGGTACACCTTTCTAACTCTCCATCAGTGAACCTCATTCCAAATTTCAGTATTCTAGCTCTTCGCGTTTGCCTAATACAAAGGGTACCATATTTAGTACCTTTTAGTACTTTTAGTACGGTTCTAGTTCGAATTTCCAAAAATCCAGCCTTATCTGACACCTTCGGACCAAGAGTGACGCTCACCCAAAATTTCAAGATTCTGGCTTTAGCCGTTTAGTCTGGGCGTTGATTATCAGTCAGTCAGTCAGTGAGTCAGTGAGTCATCATTACTGAACTCTTTTATAAGTATAGATAAATACCAAAAAGTTATGTCTTAACCAATTTGTCCCACCATCCCATTTATTTTCATAAAATATCTCCCCACATTCAAATAACAAAAACAAAGTCCATATTGTACATTTTATTATTATGGATTATATATTTCCTGTCATTACTCAGTCCCAATAGTTCTGCAACAATAGCAATAAAAATGTAGTGAATGATACATGCCTGCTGACGATGATGGAGATGAATGATGATACCACGTGTGTCATTACCAATGGCCCACAAAACTACTGGTCTCCAAAGTATCATCAACTTGGGCAATATCTTTTGACAAACACAATCATCATCGTTATCGTCATAATCGATGAACGACGATGACATTGATCCAAACCACAAATAAATAAATAAATATTCAGGTCACAGAAGCATGTACAAATTCACCCACACACACACACAACCAACTCACTTACATACATAGGCTTATCCAAACATTTTGTACTTCCATTCGTATGAAGAACATTTCTTTGCTGAATGGTGTCATTCCAAACCAAACCATAGAAAATCCTCTTGGAATGACCAGCAGTTGGTCTAATTGTTATTATGTATTCGGATTATTGTTGTTACTGTTGTTCTTGTTATTATTTGCAGCTGTCATTTTAACCAATATTTTGGGTGGATTGATGTTTTTGCTAAAGTATGTCAAGGTGATGAGTTAACAAAAATAATGAAATGGCCAGACCGAGGTTAAGGAAATTAAATAATCTATTGATTATAAGGTCGTAGGATAAGGGGGGTTTAATCATCACATGGAGGAAATGAAAATTGAAAGCATGTTCTGTTTTATCATGACAAGGAATTTGTTAGCATGTTTTGGGCGATTTAATTCGAACGGTTCAGATAATATTATGAGGAGGTAGATTACGTACATATGTGGGGTACAAGTTTGTAGCAGCATAACCTATTTAAGGGGTTATGACCACTTGAAAATTTTACAAAATCGAAAAAAAATTTTAAATTAATTTCTTATAGGAGTCGAGCTAAATGACGGAAGATTTTTTGCAAGTGAAAGAGGAATTCTGTAGGTTTGAACCCACACAACCACCATTATGTGATCGGTTTCGCTGTTGGTAGCAGCTCATCAGACATATCGGCTGTGTAGTGGCGTCTCTATCATCGATATTTTCATTTCTGTGATCGATAATTTTTTCTCATTCTAAAAAGTGTTTGTCGTGGAAGCTAGCACAGGTTGAATGAGAAAAGATCTCATTTCTGTAGAAAACAAAATTGCATTTGAGAAATTTAAAGTTCGATAAGAGAGAAGCCACTCCACAGCCGATATGTCTGCTGAGCTGCTACCAACAGCGAAACCGGTCACATAATGGTGGTTGTGTGGATTTGAATCCTCGGCATTCCTTTTTCACTTGCAAAAATTGTGGGTCATTAAGCTCAAATCCAACGAGAAATTATTATTAAAATCATACAAAAAAAAAAAAAAAAACATTATTCCACCACATCCCATACGGGACAAGGGAGACTTCTCTCATATCAATGAGTGCACCCCGATTCATATTTAGCTCAATGATATGGGACCTACTGTTTATCTGCGTGCAAGGCGGGCGTGCATACCATTGCACCACGGTGGCACCCATTAAAATCATCTTCGCCTTAATAGGAAAAATTTTCAAAATTCGAGAATTTTATTTATATTTTTGAAAGCGGAGCCCATTGAAGCTCGAAAACTGACGATCCGATCTTCTATGTTTTGTGGAATTGTTATACACATAAAAAGACTGTTCTTAAGCGAGAGACGTTAACAAATATGTTAAACTTTATTTTTTTTTATTTTTGCCTTAATAAGACAAAAATAAAAAATAATTTCAGCATGACCCAGGCTGGGATTCGAACCTGGGTCTCCGACAACTGAGTGTCAAGGTTGCCGGTGTCTTAGCGTTCTAAGTCACCATCAACTTGTCAAAACTTTAGTAGACAATAATTGATGATCAAATCAAAAATAAAATCTTCTGATATAGAAGAGCAATTACTAATGATGTAGGAATAAAACTTACCATAGTATTTGTGAACATTGAAAAATGGGCAGGACTATAGGAAAAGTTTGGAGTTTCAGTTAACTGACATAATTTCGCATATACATTTATCTAATGAAGTGCGATATATATACTAGTTTCCAAGCTTTGCCTTGGTCTGCCACAACAACAACATCCTAATACACCTGACGATCGCCTTTACCACCCGTGAAACGTAGTGTAATGTTTGGATGCGTGGGACTTCGGTAGACTCCTAATTTTTCAATGTACCTCTAAAGGCCTAACAGCTCAACTCGAAAGAGAATTAATTTTTTTAGTTAAATCTCAAATTTTGATTTTGACCGTTCGCCATTTTTTTAAGAATATTTTTAATTCATTTTTGCATAAAGACAATATAATTAGGTTATTATTAATCACACTGAAACATATCGTTCATTTACTCATCATTTACATCTCAAATAATCCACTTTCGAGAAAAACGCGCTTTAAGTTGATGATTGAAATTTTACTTCCCAACTTAAAAATATTATTGCACAAAAATCATGATAACTACTTGTACCATATTTTGCAAACAGCTAGCCAGGTATCAGTGCTATATTTTTGTGCAAGATCAAACATGATTTGAAGTGTATTAGTGCTTCATAAACTCAAAAGAAAATTGCGTTGAATTATACGAAACTCGTAATAAATGAGCTGTAACTGATCGAGTTTTAGAGATATCAGCTCGAAAATTTGATGCAAGATGAAGTGGAAATCGTAGAAAAAATAGAAATTGTCAAAAATTCATGAACAAGTAAAAAGTATTAGTCGGCTTTAACTACAGAGGTACACATATACCCTCAGAATTTAAAATTTTTTTTTATTAAAAAACGTATGTATTTAGGTGGGCTTCAGAATTTTTGGCGTATGAACTTGCCGACAAAGATATGGGTTAGGATAAAATGTCAAAAGTTTTGCGGGGTGAGGTACCTAAACACGGTGTGCCTTAACCAAATTTAAATGGAAGTAGCTTACACCTGGGAAGTTTTTGCGGATTCCGAACTGCAGTGTTCATAGATGAGAAAAATCAAAAAACTAAAAAAATCGCCGGAGGGGGTTTTATATAAATCGCGGTCACAATACACTAAGTGTTTCAGGACTAAGTGTTTCAGGAGATTATATTGAAAAATAAAAATATTTTTGAAAAACTAACTATTCTCTTTCATTGATAGGCTAAGAAGTTTCCGAACCGCCCTCGTAGTCCATATTCGAACTAAAACGGTTAGTCCCTTCGAAAGTTAGAGTGCCCATAATTTGTCCCAAAAACTTTGAACTTTTGTGGGTGAGGTACCCGAGGAAGTGGACCGATATGGCCTATCTTCGAACTTAAGCTAAGTTTGGACAAAATATTACGAAAGCCAAATTTTGGACCAAATCTGTTAATACGTTCGAAAGTTATCGTGCACTCCAGCCAGACAGACAGACCAACGGACATTGTTAAACCGACTCCAAATTTTCTGAAACGGATTTCGTCCAAACATACTTGGGGAGTAAAAACATTATTTCGATGAGGCACATATTGCCCGTATGAAAGTATATACTCCCTCATGAGCATAAATGCTGAGGGTATAAAAATTGATTTTTTCGTGCTCAATAAGTGGACATAACCACTTAACAGTCAGCCTTTATATAGCACTAGCTGAACCCGGTGCGCTTCCGAATAAGTTAAAATATATTTTGACACTTTTATTTGTAGGTCAATTTTTGTCACACATTCCAACTTTCATTAAAATCGGTGTGTTTGGTGCATCAAATACATGAAATCGGACGAAAATATATATGGGAGCTATATCCAAATCTGAACCGATTTCAATATAATTTGGCAAATTTATTTCTAGACCAAATTACTTCACACATCCAAAATTTGGAGTCATTTCTGTTACCATTCTATAGATATTTGCATAAAAAAATCTAATTTTTTTGGAGGTACCTCCGATTCTGATGCTATATCTCCGGATCAACACGGAATTTTTACAGCCTATTTTACTTTCAAAAAGATCGGTTCAGCGGTTTTTGAGTCCATAAACTTCAAACAAACAAACACGCTTGCAAAAAATTTTCTACTTTATATATACACTCCGTTTCATGTCAATAGCACATTTCAAATTGCTTTTTGTTACTTCATTTTAGTCGATATCCGAAGCCAAAACAAATGATCAAAAGGTTGATCTATTTTCAAATCATTTGCAAACTACATTTACAGAGAATTGCAATGCTGAACCACAATTCATTGAACAGAGGAATGACCATTGGGATGGAGAATTTGCATCAGTAACAATCGGTGAAGTTCTCAATGAAATAAACAAAAACATGAAGCTGAAAAAGTGTCCAGGCTTCGATCTGATAACAACAGAAATACTGAGAAAACTTACGTACAACTGTCTCACAAAAATTACCCAATTATTTAATGCCTGTTTCAAACTAAGATATGTCCCGAAACTTTAGAAAGTAGCAGAAGTTTTAATGATCCCAAAACCTGGAAAACCCGCAACAGAAGTTACTTCTTATAGGCCGATATCTCTTTTACCAATGATGTCAAAATTACTAGAGAAAGTGTTTTTAAACCGACTGAATCTCATAATTACAAATTATAACCTTATTCCGAATCACCAATTCGGAATTAGAAATTCCCACTCAACAATCGATCAAGTTCATCGTATAACAAATGTCATTGAACAATCCCTTGAAAATAAAAAAATATGTTCGGCAGTTTTTCTCGACGTATCTCAAGCATTTGATAAGGTGTGGCATGCGGGATTAATATGCAAACTAAGTGAATTCTTACCTGAGAACTATATTCAGTTTTTGAAATCATACCTAGAAGACAGATTTTTTCGAGTTAAACTGAAAGATTCATATTCCAAATTGAAAAAAAATCAACACAGGAGTGCCTCAAGGGAGTATACCTGGGCCCATTTTATACCTTTTATATACCAAAGATATACCAGAGCCTCAAAATTCGATTGTAGCTACTTTCGCTGATTATACTGCAATCCTAACAATAGCAGATTCAGAAAGAGAAGCAAATTGCAACCTGCAGCAAGCGCTTAACAATATAAACTCATGGACAAGAGAATGGAGAATAAAACTAAACCATAACAAATCAGTACATACAAACTTCACAAACAAACGCCTGCAAAATATGCCGGTGTACATAGACGGATTGCAAATACCTTTCTCAAACAATGCAAAGTATCTAGGAATGACACTAGATGCAAAGTTAAAATGGAAGGAGCATGTAAAGAAGAAAACAGAGGAACTCAATATTAAGTGGTCAAAATTAAAAGGTCTACTAGGCAGAAAGTCTACTTTATCAATAGAAAATAAATTATTAATATACAACCAACAGTTAAAACCAATATGGCTCTATGGAATACAACTCTGGGGTTGCATCCAAAAGAATAATATAAATCAGATCCAAACATTCCAAAATAAAGTCCTAAGGAGTATGGTTAACGCCCCTTGGTACGTAAGGAACAGCGATCTACACAAAGACCTTCAGGTAAGAACAGTATCTGAAGAAATTAAACACGTTGCTAGAAAACATGACGCCAGAATCAGAGCTCATGTGAATCCAGAAGCAGTAAACCTCAATAATCAAGAAGGTGTACTACGAAGACTGAACCGGAAGAAGCCGTATGATCTCTTAGGATCCTAATTTGTACATATTGTTATTATAATTTACCATATGTATACTTATATACCATAACATGTAGAACACGATAAAAATTGCTTGTTAGTCTTAGTGAACTAGTTGCAGTCAATTAAATAAATAAGAAAAAAAATTCAAATTGCTTTTTGTTACTTCATTTTAGTCGATATCCGTGAAATAACCTCGGGAATGTTTATATATCTTGGTTTGATAATCTTATGAAGTATCTTTCAACAAAAAGTTTGGCTTCGATATCGTACCGTTATAATTTTTTTTAATTTTCTTTCAAAATTTGTACGGTTTAAAGTGTTTCATCGGAATAGCACATTCTTTAATAACTTGGATAAAAATGCAAATTTCGAATGCTTCTGTTACGATTCGTTAAAATTGGAACAAATATAAGCTATTTTAAGTTTGAAACGCTAAAATTGGTCGAACTATGACTTTAATACCGGGAAAATAAGACCTTTTGAAAACTATGGAACTTAATTGTCTATAATACGTTAAAAATTTGGCATTAGTTGGCAGTTTCTTGTCAGATTTATAAAGATTTAATGAAAAATGAATGATAGAAGACAAATGGTGCAAAATAAACTTGAGCTTCTATTGAAATTTGGGTACATTTCTCCCTGAAACTTCAAATTCCTATGAATCCTATTGTATAATAGGGTTCAATGTTGGCCTTAAGATAACTTAACGGTTAAAATATTGGGCGATTTTTATTGCTCTAGGTCTGAGCTAATATACTATAAAGAAAAAATCAGATCCTTCCTATAGAATGTGTAAAGAATGTGCTATTCCGATGAAACACTTTAAACCGTACAAATTTTGGACTTGTTGAAAGAAAATTAAAAAAAAATTATAACGGTACGTTATCGAAGCCAAACTTTTTGTTGAAAGATACTTCATAAGATTACAAACCAAGATGTATAAACATTCCCGAGTTTATTCCACGAATATCGATTAAAATGAAGTAACAAAAAGCAATTTGAAATGTGCTATTGACATGAAACGGAGTGTAGATGCACACCCTGCTTGCAAGTTTCAAAAAATCTGAAACATAGAATACATATGTCGTATAAACTCAAGTCGATGGGAATAAAAATGGCTAAGATATGCGTTTTCCAATATTTTTGTAGGCTTATGTACATACAAATCATGTCTTTTTATTCAATAATTTATGACCAATATCAGAACATTTTTTAAAGTTGAAATTTGAAAAAAAGTAATCGATTGACCCAATTTTATTTCTGCTATTTTAACTAATTTTCTGTTTCGGGCTACCTATGAAATAAAACAATGAAATGCCCAACATTAAATACTTTGGAAGTAAATTTTGTTTCCATGTCTAGACATTTTGTTTTAATTTTTAAAATGGACACTAAAAATTCTTTTCATTAAATTTGCCACAAAATTCCGACAAGTCCATTTAAGCTTTTGTGCAATTAACATTATGCCCTCTTTAATATCACCCCAATTTGTTGTAAAGCTATTGTCTCGGCTGGATGCCATTTGGCTTAATATTTTTTGTATTGTTACAAATTAATTGGGTGAAATAACAACTGAGATTGGCAAGAAAAGTAACAACAGCATGTAAAAAATTGTTAGCAATTATGCTGTGTGTTTGCGACAAGCATTGCTGTAATTTCAGACAATTTAAATGGACTGGTCATTTTACTGACAGATCAGAATTTGCTCGTACAATATTGTGCAGAAAAAATTAATCAACACATATTTTTAAAATTTTTTTGTAACCGAAAACCTTGGCGTCGGCTTTGACATGATTTGCAGCATATTTATGATTTTCATTTTAAAATCTCTTTCTGGTCTAATTGTTAAGTCTAATGGTATCAAAAAAAAATAAAATGCTTTGTCATTAATTCTATTAGGCATGGCATGGCAAAAATGAAAAAGGTCCAGCCCTATTCTTATCATATTTTTTTCTTTGCTTAATTTTAATGACAGAAACATGACTTGGTATTTTTTCATGAGATTATTCCCTGGGGTAGCTTTAAGTTATTGTTTATATTTAAAACAGATTGCATTAATTCTGAGAAATATGACATTTTTGATGTGAGGGAGACAACTTTGGAAAATGTTATATTGTGTCAATAACAATTTGTATTTGTAACTATTTATACAAATAAACACCAACATTATCTAAGTGCATATACGCACACATAGATGAAAATATCACTTTTTAAACGGAGTTGTTCGATTGGGATTTCTTTCGACCATTGAACGTCGAATAGGAAAATATGAAGGGTAAATTTGAATTTCTTTTGAAATTCCATTGAATAAAAACTAAAGAAAAATTACGAGCACATCCGCGATTTTTGTACATAGGTTAAAAAAAAATTGTTCTTTCAAATCTGTTTGCGTTCACAAAAATTGATTCTGCGCCCAAATGTTTTTGGGGGTTTTATTCCCTTATAAAGAAAAGAATTAAAAAATTCCCTTTGGGTTCCCTTTGCGAAAGCCGAAAAGTGAGCATCATTCTCATTAACATGAGAATAGTCAATGCTTTAAGAGTTCAGGTTTTCACTAGAAAAATCATCATTTCAAAAACTGAAAAGCCAATTGATAATTCCCTTCGCCGGGATGAAATCATGATATTGGTAGCGATCAGTAAATTTTGCAGGCTTCAGTGCGTTTTGTAAACATTACTCTCTGTAAAGAAAGTAATGGTGAAGTTAGGCTAATGGGGGAATACTCCAGACTTAAGCAAAGAACAGTTATACAGTTATATTGGAACTGTAGCCAAACGTGGATCTATCCTGTCTGACTTTTTGTAAGGTATGTTTTGTTTATTTTCAGATTTAATCGTAGTTTAATACAAAAAAAATTCAAAAAAATTGAAGAGTACAATCACTGTTAAAAATTGATTTAAAATTTTAAATCGCGAAAATTGCATCCAAGACCATTGTGCAATTTTTAAGATGTTTCTATTTGGACCAATAGTTATGAAGTTATGAGTATTTCTTTATATATAGTTTTTACAGAATTCGAATTTTTCAAGACGCAATATCTCTGGAACCGTTAGTCAAAAAACTGATGTGCAGCATCACCACAGTAAAAAAATAAAGGAAATCAGAAATCTCATCTTGAAAAATGTCGGATTTCACTCAGAAATCCCCTTATATATTTTATAGGATCTCCGACGAATATTTCGATGTGTTACAAACGGAATACCAAATTTAACCCCATATATAACAAAAGTTGTTATTCGATTGCTGGATAAACCAATGAAATTACGGATATCTGACCAAAGTGAAAGCAAGTGAGCAAAGGCTATAGTCGGGACGGGGCCGACCATGTGATACCCTACACCACTACCTCTGTGCATAAGCTTTTCACTGGTAAACTTTTCTTTTAGGGAATATAATCCGACTACCATCAAACATAATATGCCTCTTTCTCTCTGTGACCCCCATAAGCAACCAATATTTCGTGACCATCCGATCAAAATTACGTCCTGAATGATTGCAAAAAATTTAAGAATTGGATGCATTACCGACTATTGGAACCTTAAGATATTTTAGTTTTTTTGAAGGCCCACTTCATATAAATCATAGATCGTGAAAATCCATCTACTAGAACGACGGAAATGCCTACTGCAAAAATGCGACAATTTTTTTTGAATATATCGCGGTTTGAATTTTTTTTTTTGAAAACGAGCTGCAAACTACCGAATTTTTTGGGTACTTTGTTATTTTCCCCGAAAATTTGTAACTTTTTTACGAAAGTTATGGGACCTCAGTACTCACATAGTATGTAGAAAATCAAATATTGACACTTTTCGTCGTTTTTAAGACTTTTTTCTTACAATCCCCTCTCAGGACTCGCGAACTGTTGACGTATTCTATATAATATGACTGAAGATCTTTAAAATGAAGTGTTTTAGGAGGGGTTATAATATCGGGGATTAAAAATAATTTTTGTGGGAGCTGTGATGGTTGGCATCAATGTAGAAAAATAGGTTGAAGCCGACAAGTTTTTTTATGTTACCTTCCGATTTCTGGTTTAACCTTACATTTCATTTCAAAGAAAGAATCGAAGAATACTCCAAGGATATATTCACTGAATTTCTGAATTTCGAAGTTTTTTTTTTTTTAATTTTTTAATAATCCGGACGCGCAGCAATAATATATTAATTTAATTTTAATACTTTTTTAACAATTTTTGCGTGTAATATTTACAAGCAAGGCATATTTATATAAGGTAGAAGTGATAATCAGCTGTATTCTTAGTTTTTTGTAAATTTAGTTTTCAAAATGTATAGGGTCTAGTCATGAAATTTGAAACATCGAAATTAGCTACCAAAAAGAAAATGCTACTTCGGGTTGAGTAAGCAGTTTAGGAAAAAGCCACATCTCGTCAAACATAAACAACGCTTTACAAAACACTTATACTACCCGTGCTGATGGATGGTTCAGAAGCCTGGGTACTTGCGCAAGCAGAAAAGGCAGTGCTTGGTGTGTTTGAGAGAATAATTCTTCGAAAGATCTTTGGACCAATCTGCGTTGACGGTGAATATCGACGTCGTATGAACCACGAACTGTATCTGCTATACAACGACAGCAGTATAGATAAACATATGGAGATGCAACGCTTGCATTGGCTAGGCCATATCATAAGAATGAGCGATGATGAACCCGCTAAAATGGCGTATGAATACATGCCACATGGCGGTGCACGCAGAATCGGAAGGCCTAAGCCTCGATGGAGCATACAAGTGGATGAAGAAATGAAAAGGCACGGTATTCCAAAAAGCGAAGTGAAAAACAGAGAGGAATGGAGATCTTTTCTTAGTTCGGTCTATGGAACAAATGTTCTGTAATGGGCCAGCCAAGTAAGTAAGTAATATCTTTTGCGCGCAACGGTCAATTTTGACAGAAACCAGAATTTGTTTTTAACTCTATAAAAACAAGTAAAAAAGTGTCAGTCGGCTTTGCCGACAGATATATACCCTCAGCCAATGTGAAGTGAAACATTCATCTACGGTCAGATCGACAGTATTTAGGGTCTCTTCAGAATTTTGTGGCCCTTTTTGGACATTTGAACTTGCCGACAAAATGTGGATTAGGAATTAACTGCATTAAGACACAAATGTTGAACCTTTGTTGGGGAGGACCGATATGGGCCATTTTAGAAGTTAAACTAAATTTTGAAAAATATCCATAGTTTGGACCAAATTGGTTGCCCCATTCAAGTGTTATCGTCTTAGCATTTTAGTGACATTTTTTAAATATTGGGGTTTAAGTTTAGTAGAAATTTCACGATGTGCAAAGTATGGATCAAATCGGTTGCTTCCTCCAAGAATTATCGTGCGCACAAATTTTGCGAACATTTTCGAACTTTTGTGGGGGAGGTACCGGAAGGAGTGGACCGATATAGCCCATCTTCGAACTTAAACTAAGTTTGGACAAAATATTGAGAAAGCCAAATTTTGGATTGAATCGGCTCATCCGTTCGAGAGTTATCGTGCGCTCCAGCCAGACAGACAGACAGACGGACGGACATTGCTCAATCGACCCCAAATTATCTGAAACACATTTGGTCCAAACATACTTGGGGTCTAAAACCATTATGAAAGTGTATATACCCTCGTTAGCATAAATGCTGAGGGTATTAAAATCGTAGATGCGTTCGCAAAAATATTTAAATTTAGTATTTATTTTTGTCAACAATGAATCTCTAATTACAGAAAACTTTACTTTCACAATAGCGGTGCTCTTTTTGCATACAAGCCAACAGTTCAGCACGGTGGTATTACCTTTTGTTGGCTTTTTTTTTGGTCTGGCGTGAACACAAAAATTGCTACAAAAAATTAGTATTTTGTGGTTGTCAGCCTGGAAAGAAGGACATGTGGATATGACCGCAACACCGTACAATATTTGTTTAGAAATAGAAAATATACAAGAACACATCCACAAAAGGCCAACAATAGAAAGCCAAGCAAATTTTCGTATGATGATGTTTACACGAATTAAATGATGTAAACGGTAAACCTTAGATGTCCTTTTTTCGTTACTACATATACACTTACACTCACTCCCACATCATTACGAATTTCTATGGGTCAACAAATGCTAATTAAATTACAACTTGTCAGAAAAAGCATTTGCCAATTTTCCACCTTACCTTATAATTTAGTCTATCGTTTCATTGGCAACCACATTTGCATACAAAAGACCTTTTGCTAAGTTTAAATGGCGTTTTTGTATTACAGTGGAGGACAGACAGTTCAATTGGAAGTGCGAAGTTGGCCTTAAAAAAAAAAAAAAAAAAAAAAAAAAAACATTGTTCCACAACATCCCATACGGGACAAGGGAGACTCTCTCATGGCCTTAGTGATGTTAATATGGAAGATATGTTAAATATTTTTTTGGGAAATGGGACGTAGTTTTATTACGCTTATTAAAAAAATCAAATTCTAAGAGATGGACTCATAATAATATGCAGGAGAGCAGGGGCTGGATTCTTGTTCTATGAAAATTTGAAATGATAAATATTTTCTATATAATTTTTTTCATTTGACATTTATTTCCTTTATAAAATTCATTTCACATTTAAATAGAAAAAAAACTGAACCCCAGTTTGTAAATATGATATCTAGTTATCACTTTTCTAGGTGTTCACTTTTACCCCACTGTTTACTTGCATATATTAATGCCGACTAAACCTCATTTAAATTTCCATATAATGAACACAAAACTGGTGCTTTCATTCCCTCTGGTTGCCACTGTAGCAACCACATTATGCTTACAATACCTACTACCACCAAAGCTACTCATTCATACTCACCGACAGTAGATGCCAATCATCACCACACATGGAAAATAAAAACTGATACAGCTCGACACCACGGCATATGTAGGCGTTAGGTCCAGAGCACAAGTTGGATACTTCTTTCCATTATCCTCCACAATTAACGGTTGATCGGGCCGATGTAATCCCAATGAGATGGGTACAAATGAAACGAATGCGGCCAACAGCCAAATGGCAGCTATTGTGATGACAGCCACACGCCTTGTTACCCAACGGCCGTATCTGAAACAGAAATTGGAAAAAAGGAGAAAATAAGAAACGTAAACGGAATTAAAAATGAAATTGAAATGTGTGGTATGGTAAATGATGAAAAGGAAACAAGTGAAGTACAACAAGGATTAGAAACCGAAATGACAAGATTAGTTGTGTGTGTGGGTGTTCAATGTGAGATAGAATGATTGTTTTTTGGCTGGGGTAGTAAAAGGAAAATATGTACGTATGTATGTATGTATGTATTGCATGTAGAATGTCATGTGCCTGTCAATTTTTTCTCTTCTGTCATGGTAAACATTGAATGATTGCTTGGTAGTAGCAAAAACAAATATGCCTAACAATGTGTTTGCATATCCTGTTTACAAGGAAAAAGGACATAATGGTTGGTTGGGTCTTTGATATTTGTATTGGCTTTAGGAAAATGTTTGTTTATGATTTATATTTTAAAAGCTAAAAGTACTCGTCCATGACTTATAAGGTAACAACACATATGCAACTTTTTGAATATACATATGGGAAAATACAAACATTTGTCCCATAAGCCGAACTAAGAAAATATTTCTATTCCTCTATGTTTGTGGTTTTGTTTTTTTCAATTTGGAATAACTAATTTTTTTTTACTTCGTCTTCCACTTCGCCTTCCACGTAGCTTTGGCTGGTGTTTCATATGACGTCGACATTCGCCCGTATATCTTTCGAAGAATTTTTATCTCAAACACACCAAGCACTGACTTATGTGTTTTGGCTTCGGAACCATACATTAGCACGGGTAGTATCAGTGTTTTGAAAAGTATTATTTTTGTTTGACGAT
Source organism: Musca autumnalis (assembly GCF_047663935.1). Lineage (NCBI taxonomy): Eukaryota > Metazoa > Arthropoda > Insecta > Diptera > Muscidae > Musca > Musca autumnalis. The sequence goes on from NW_027411644.1 coordinate 255,448,240, forward strand.
GTGTGGCGTTGTTTTTAAACTGCTTACTTAAGCCAATGTAGAATCTGCAGACTAGTATTATTCTTCTTCTTATTTCACAACTGATTATGTTTGTTGTCTTTACGGCGATGCCAAGATAGACGAAGCCTTACTACCTCAAAATTGTAGGTACCAACTTCCACAGCTCGTTTGAGTTCGGTGGACGCATTCAGTGTCGATACCATCAAGTTGGTCTTGCCGGCGTTTACTGTGAGACTCAGTTTAGCTAATTATATTTCGACTTTTTTAAAGGTACCAGTTATTTCTTTTACTGATCGTCCCATGTTGTCATGTCTTTTGACATTTGTCGATATCATCCATAAGCTGTTGCAGTAGATTGTGCCTTTTCGTCTGACATTTGCATATCGTATAACCTTTTCCAGCAGAATGTTGAACAGGTCACCCAAAGGGCTGTCTACGTGTCTGAAACTTCTTTTGGTACCGAACTGTTCTGAGAGGTTCTTATCTATTTTAACTGAGGACCTGGTTTCAGCTAAAGTCATCTTTCAAAGCAGAATCCGATATGCAGGGAAGCCAAATTTAGACGCAGTTTGGAATACTCTAATCGTATGGGGCTGTCGAATGCTGCTTTATAATCGAAAAAGGTGGCAAGTGACGATCGGCATCTCTTGCGTCTTTTCCATGACTTGTCGCAGGGTAAATATCTGGTCAATTGATATGCCAGGTCCATAGGCTGACCAAAGGCTTTCGTCGTTCTCACAATGTTCCAGACAAAATTTTATAGGCAATAGGGAGCAGACTTATGCCCCTACAGTTTGGACATACAGTCCTATTTTCTTTTTTGAGAATACAGGATACTCAGATTCCATCTTCCTGCCAGATGGTATGATGCATACACTTTATCAGCGTTTCATATCTTGTTTTGAACAGCTCGACTTGTAGAATTTTGTAGAATTTTCGGACTTCATTATGTCTCCTGTACATTTTGACTTTTTCACACTCCCGCTTTTCCATTTCTCTCGTTTTCCTGTAAAAAAGACGTTTTTCCTCACTCCTTTTCTTCCGACACCTCTATAGTGTGCTACGTGTTGCTACTGATTGTAAATTTTCGGATTGTAATGTAGCCCTATATGCCGCATTTTTCTCTTCGGTAACAGCAGGTCACTCCTGCTCATACCATGGGTTCTTTGGTGGAGGTTTCCGATATCCACGCATTAATTTTGTGGCTGTTTGTATGAAGTGGACAACACTTTGCCACTCTGCTGATATTTTATCGGAACTAGGTCTGCTTTCATTAAGCAATTGGGCCAGTTGAGTGAAATATGCTGAGGCTGTCTGTTGTGATTGCAGCTTACCGATGTCCAACTTCCATGTTCTGTCTGTTCTTACTTCATTTGGTAACTGACGATCTGCATCTCGGGTGCGTACCTTTGCTGCAACAAGATGGTGGTCCACGTCGATGGTTGATCCTTTGAATGATCGCACATCCAACACGCTCGATGAATGTTTTTTTGGTATATTATTCTTTCCAAATCTGTCAAAAAATCGCTTAGAGTTATTGTAGAATAATGTCATACATAGGGAACTAGAGAAGTTTCTGTCCTAGGCAACACGCAGTGTTGCGAGACGCCATTTGACATTTTTTGGAAAGTTTTACAGTTTTTAGTCTAAACGTACTCAGCACAGTTTGGCTTACGATAATGTGTTGTGTTGTTTACAACAACTTAAAAAAATCACTTTGCAAAAACAACTTAATTTTCATCCGATTATTTTTCACAACATTCGAGGTGGATTATCACGCAAGAGTGGATCGATTAAATTAAATCGTTGTATATCGACTGGTAAAATGAATTCAATCGTGGCCGACACTAGCTAAAAAATGTAGGTCGTCAGGGTCGTTCAAAAACGGACATTGTGTTAGGAAAAAATTAAGCCTTGCGTGAACGGATAATGCATGATCGCCATATCCTATAACGTGAAATAGAGACATCCTTGTGACTTTAATCCTGAAAATATTTCTTGCGACTTTTGGAGATTTTGAATTTTTTCCCATTTTTAAGGAAAAATGCCAATTTGGCGGAGGATGTTTTTTAAGGTTTGGTCCAAATAAAATTACGATTCCGGTAAAATTTTTATCTAACATATCAGATATCACTTGGAATTTATCACAGCATAGCAGATAAGAAAATAAAAATTAAAAATGTCCGTCCTAAGGTTTCTGAGACAAGGGGGAAGGAAGTACGTGAATGAAAGTAGTAAAGCGTCTCCAAACAAACTACTTACGGTACCTCCAGATTTTCGGTAGTTTGAGGATTTTACATCTTTGTGTTTATTTCAGCTTGAGTCCATATTTTGTTGTAATTCAATTGTTTGAATAACAACAAAATATTTTAAAGTGGATATGAAATTGATTAGTTAGCTAAAATGTTTGACCGAACTACCTGTAATTTGAAAGTTGGGGTTCTTAGTAATTACAACACATCTCCACATTAAACTGTCAACATAAGTCCATGTTTTGGTATAGCCCCCCATATAACGGTACCTCCCGATTTTCGGTATTTTGTGGATTTTAGCTAAAGTTTTTCACCGAACTACCTGTAATTTGACAGTTGAGGTTCCTAGTGATGACAAAACATCTCCACTAAACACTGTGAACAGAGGACCATATTTTAGTATAGCCCCCATATAACGGTACCTCCCGATTTTCGGTATTTTCAAGATTTTAGCAAAATTTTTTACCGAAGTACCTGTAATTTGACAGTTGAGGTTGCTAGTAATCACAATACATCTCCACATTAAACTGTCAACATAGGTCTTTGTTTTGGTATAGCCCCCATATAACGGTGCCTCCCTATTTTCGGTATTTTTGTCCGAACTATCTGTAATTCGAGAAACGGTCCACATAAGTCCATGTGTTGGTAGAGCCCCCATATAAAGGTATTCCCGATTTTCGGTTTTTTGGATCGTAGCTAAAATTTTTGACCCAAGTATCTGCAATTCGACATTTGAATTTCCCAGTGTTCACAAAACTTCTCCACCAATAACATAGATCCACACTTTATTTTAGCACCATATAAATTTCCCGACCGATTGAATACATTTTTTATGATTTTTTTACCTTATTTGGCTCTCAGTGGTCACAAAATATCTCCCCTTAAAATTGTGGACAGGAAAGAAAATAATTATTCCGTTTTACTTCAGAATATTTTATGGTGGAGGGTGTAAAAAGTTCGGCCCGGCCCTTAACACTTTTTACTTGTTATTACTAAAAAAGAGCAGGATGAGCTAATTTTTTACTCTTATTATACCCACAATAAATTGTCAGATTTCATCCATTTCAGTTGGATAATGTGGCTGAAATTTAAAAAAATACCGAATATCAGGCGGTACCGTTATATGGGGGCTATGTCAAAACGTGGGTCTGTAGCGACAACTATCTGTCGGAATGTTTTGTAACCTAAATAAAGCCTAAAAGCCAAATTTCAGCTACTTCATTTGGATAGTGTGGCTAAAAACGGCAAAATTACCAAAACCGGCCGGTACCGTTCTATGGGGCTATATAAAAACGTGGACTTGTTCCGACAATCCTCTCTCGGAATATTTTATACCCCCAACTGAGGCTAAATATCAAATTTTAGCCATATTAGATGGATAATGTGGCAGAAATCAACAAAATATCGAAAATGTATATAAAAAATGTACCCCATATATCAATAAATGAAGTAAAATTTTCAATATAAAGCTATTATTTACCAAGTTATTGATAAACATACAAATAAATCATTGACTTTTATTTACTGCGCGCTAGATCTGTATTTTTCCCACTGTGCGGTGCTTCAAACGACGTTTATAAGATAATAACAGAAGACAAATCTTGGATATATTCGTATGAGCCCGAAATCAAACAGCAATCGGCCGTGGGGGTATTTGAAGATGAGCCAAATCCAACGAAAGTTGTTCATGTTAGAATCACTTCGAGGCAAATGGTCGCCAGTTTCATCGGCTAAACTGACCATGTGGTTACTATGTGGCTTGAGGAACGTAGGACGGTTAATTCTGAGTGGTGCACTACAATTTGTTTGCCTGAAGTCTTCTGAGAAATTCGAAAAACGAGCAAAATACGACAAAATGACAAACAAGTGCTTTTTGACCAGATTTGGGATTACCAAAGCAGGACTATAGGAAAAGTTTGGAGTTTCAATTAACTGACATAATTTCCCATATACATTTATCTAATGAAGTTCTATATATATACCAGTTACCAAGCTTTGCCTTCGTCTGCCACAAAATGATGTTGTTTGTTGTGTTTATGGCAGTGCCGAGGTAGACGAAGTCTTTAACTACCTCAAAATTGTAGGTACCAACTTCTACAGTTGGTCCGAGCTCTATGGACGCTTTGCGCGTCGACACCATCAATTTGGTCTTTTCGCCGTTTACCGCCAGACCCACTTTCGCAGATTCTGCTTCGACCTTCCTAAAGGTATCAGTTAATTCCTTTACTGAACGTCCCATAGGCAAATAACATGTGGCTATTGGTGTAAATTGTGTCATTTCTTTTGACATTTGCATCTCGTATTACCTTTCCAGCAAAATGTTGAATAGGTCACACGAAAGGCTGTCTCCTTGTCTGAAACCTCTTTTGGTACAAAATTCTTCGGAGAGGTTCTTTCCAATTTTTACTGAGGACCTAGTATCAGTTAAAGTCATCTTACAAAGCCGGATGAGCTTTGCGGGGATACCAAATTCAGACATTGCGTGGAATACCTTTGATCGGAGGGGACTGTCGAATGCTGCTTTATAATCGACAAAAAGGTGAAATATGTCGATCTGCATCTCTTGGGTCTTCTCTAGGATTTGCCGCAGGGTAAATATCTGGTCAATGGTGGACTTGCCAGGTCTAAAGCCACATTGGTATGGTCCAATTATTTCGTTGACCATTGGCTTTAGTCGTTCGCACAATATCCCTGACACTATCTTATAGGCAATAGGGAGAAGACTTATGCCCCTATAGTTTGAGCATACAGTCTTATATCCTTTCTTGTGGACGGGACATAGGATGCTCAGGTTCCAATCGTCGGGTACGCGTTTTTCCTGCCAGATGGTGCTAACTAGCTGATGCATACACATTATCAGCGCGTCGCCTCCGGTTTTAAACAGCTCGGCTGGTAAGCCATCGGCTCCTGCTGCTTTATTATTCTTCAGCCGGTTGATTGCTGTTTTTACCTCATCTTGGCCGGGCGGTATACATTCTATACCATCTTCTGGGATTGGATCTGTGGTATCATCGTCTTCGCTACTATTGGATACCAGCAGATTGGAGAAATGTTCCTTCCATATCCTGAGCACGCTATATGTATCTGTTACCAGATTACCTTGCTGGTCTCTACAGGAGGATGTGCCTGTACCAAAGCCATCTGTTTGATGTTTCACTCTTTGGTAGAATTTTCGGACTTCATTCTGTCTCCTGTACATCTCGATTTTTTCACACTCCCGCTTTTCCATTTCTCTCTTTTTCTTGCGGAAAAGCCGTTTCTCTTCTCTCCTTTTCTCCCGATATCTCTCTCGCGCGCTACGCGTTGCTACTGATTGTAAAGTAGCTCTATATGCCGCATTTTTCTCTTCGGTAGCAGCACGACACTCCTGGTCATACCATGAATTCCTTTGTGGAGGTCTCTGGAATCCAAGTATGGATTTTGCGGCTGTTTGCATGGAGTGGGCAATATGTTGCCATTGTGTTGTTATGTTATCGGGACAAGGAGTGCTCGCGTTAAGCAATTGGGCTAGTTGAGTGGAATATGCTGTGGCTATCTGTTGTGTTTGCAGCCTATCGATGTCCAACTTCCGCGTTGAGTCTGTTCGTGCTTTATTTGCAACGTTTAGACGGGTACGTACCTTTGCTGCAACAAGGTAATGGTCCGATTCAATGTTTGCGCCTCGGAACGATCGTACATCCAACACGGTGGATGAATGTCTTGCATCTATTACAACATGATCAATTTGATTACTTGTTCTTTGATCTGGAGACAGCCAGGTGCCCTTATGAATATCGAGATGATTAAATCTGGTACTGCTAACTACCATGTTTTTTGCAGCTGCAAAGTCTATCAGCCTCATACCATTTTCAGATGTTTCACTGTGGAGACTGAATTTCCCGACTGTTGAGCCAAAGATATTCTCCTTTCCAATTTTGGCATTAAACTCGCCTAGAATGATTTTAATGTCATGGGCAGGGCAACGGTCATATGTTTCTTCTAAGCGCTCGTAAAATATATCTTTGGTCTGTTCGTCTTTTTCTTTAGTGGGAGCATGAGCGCAAATAAAGCTGATGTTGAAGAATTTAGCTTTTATTCGAATTGCAGCCAGTCTTTCATTCACTGGGGTGAAGCTGGATACCAGATGTTTTAGTCTCCGACTAACTACGAATCCGCAACCAAACTCATGCTTTACGTCATGGCAGCTATAATACAGTGCGTCACCTTAGGTGTTGTTGTGTCGCCTTTCCCAATCCATCGTATTTCCTGTATGGCAGTGATATCGGCCTTGTACTTTTCAAGTACGTCTGCAAATGCGAAGACTGCACCTTCTCTATAAAGAGTGCGAACATTCCAGGTGCAGATTCGCAGATCATGGTCCTTAAAACGTTTGCGGGGTTCGTCAACTTTAGAGGGGTTTGTTTTTCTTTTCTTTCGTTTTTTCATAGTAGGATGTTTTTTCTAGGGGAGTGTTACTAACCCGACGCCCAAACCCAAGTTTTTAACGTTCTTATGGGTGAACGCGCGGCACATGTTAGCTCACTACCTTTAACGGGTGTTAAAGGCAGTTCTCCAGGTGACACCACGGGGAGGTCAGTGTCCACTTGAGATGAAAGAGGGACCAAGATAAATCCTGGGCTTTGCCATGTTAAAGCCGGTCAAGGCCGTTGCTTGGTATCATTCATCCCCTACGTCAGAGTAATTGCCCTATATATTTGTAAGAAGTCTATCGAAGCATACAATAAATTAAATCTATCCTTCTACACTTTGTTTGTCTACCACATTCTTACCAAATCATTTATGAACAAACGTAGTACTGTCCTATATAATACTTCAAAAGTGTTAAGAGTAGGTACATAGTGGTTCTGTAGTACATCAATAACCTGAGACAAACAGCTATCCACAGAGTCAAGAGAACTTTTAAATATCCCTAACTAGATCGGAAGAACTGCAACTACACTACTTTCACCTCCCAGACACCTTCGTTAAATGATGAACATATCAGCTGGTATCATTTTGATGATTTGCTGTAGTTTCCACTCGCCGCTAGATGGTTTTCATTGCCAACTTGAACATTTTAAACCTCTTTTATGTATTTGACTATGAACCTCATCTGTCGCCTGATTCTACAATATTCATCATAAGAATTATATGACTTCATCAAATTAAATAATAAAAATGTTTACATATAAATATTATTTTTCAATCATTGAAAATCTGAAGTGCAATTTCAAACTTATGAAATACGAAACAGATGCTGAGGTATGAATCAATGCAGGCAAATAAAGACAAATAAAATATTCACTGCGGTTTTTAAATGACGAGCTTTTGTCATAAAGTTTCGGAAATTTCGCTAGGGGACAGATGACAGAAATATGAGGTAATAATAGAAATGTCATAACTATAACAATAAAAGAAGAAAAATGTAAATTAAAGTGGGGTGAGAATAAGAAATTGGTTTGAAAGAAATGATTGTGGTACAGATGTGCATGTTTTTCTGAGCATAAAATCAATCAACGTAAAATTATTTGTGTTAGGGGATACCGATATATCCGATATATGGGCACCGGAATTGGTTTTGTGTTTTTTATTTGTGTTTTTATCACTTTGATTTGTTTATAAGCTGTTATATTTTTGAGCATCTACTACATCATCATCATACACTTATGTCTTAAGGTCTTACATAAACCCACCCCGTATCTAAACAACTACCGTTAAAGAGTTCAAAATCCTATTACAAATGTATGTTGTCTTATTTTTGGAATTATTTTCTTCTTTCAAAGGAAATTGTATTCATATTCTGACCCACTTTTATTTGCTTTTTTTGTTATTGTATATCAAAAGAAAATATTATTATTATTATTCAACATGTATTCCAAAATGTAATATACAATTGCGTTGTTATTTATGTGTATTAATACATTTGATAAAGGAAATGAAATAACAGAAGGAGGTGTCATACCAATGACAATGAATGAACAAAAATATTCAAGATATTCATTCATGCGGTTTTATAGTACATATTGCTTGAGAAACAACATCTGCTGCCTTTTGTGAAAAAAATAACTGGCAAAAATGTTAATGCCAAATAATAAACAAGGAAGTTGTTATTGAAGCTCATAAGCCATAATATATTCATCGGATTGAGCTACTTTATATACATACATACAAATGCCAATAATAATGAGATGGGAGTACGAACCATACATATAGAAATATAGAAAGTATGTTAACAATTCCATGAAATTTTTAACTAACTAAGGCTATTAAAAAGAAAATATCAAACAATTCCTTATTAATGATTTTTTTTATATTTTAACTTATCAAAAAAGTCACGTGTCAAATCTTTTTGTGTTCAAATATTTGTTGGCTTTTCCCAAAAGCTATTAGTTGCTTTTTCCTTTACGAAGAAAAATATATTAAAATTCCTTATACATATATTATAATAAGAAAATTATAATTACAATATGAAAAGAATAATAATAATAAGTATATAATTAAACAAAAAATTAAGTAACAGTGTTTTATTTATAAATGCACTTAAATGTTGAAAATAATTTGAGATTCTATCATGAAAAATTATTTTCAACATTTAAGTGCATTTTTAAATAAAACACTGTTACTTAATTTTTTTTTAATTATATACTTATTTTCTAGTTTTTAGTGCATTTAAAAATAGAACACTGAAACTTATTAATTTTATAATTATTTTTAATTTTTTTGTAAATACATTTTTAAGATTTTCAATTTTATTTGTATATACTTGAGATTGAGCTAAAGGAAAAAATGGACCCATATTGGTTTTGGTTTCATATTCATGTATTGTCATCTAAATCTGAAAAGTGTACAAAGTTTTAGTTCGATTGGTCAACTACAACTGTGTGAAAAATGAGTTACCAGATTTGAAAAGCAAATTAGATAAAAAACTGTAAAACTGTGTAAAAATGGACCAAAATTGGTTTTGATTTCATATTCATGTATTGTCATCCATATCAGAAAAGTGTGCAAAGTTTTAGTTCGCTTGGTCAATTACAACTGTGTTAAAAATGAGTTACCTGGTTTGAAAAGCATGTAAAATTGAACACTGTACAACACTGTAAGAATGGACCAATATTAGTTTTGATTTCATATTCAGGTATTGTCATCCAAATTTGAAAAGTTTGCAAAGTTTTAGTTCGATTGGTCAACTGCAACTGTGTGAAAAATTAGTTACCAGATTTGAAAAGCAAAATACCGGAAATCGCGTGGTACCGTTATATGGGGGCTTTAGGAAAAAATGGACCCATATTGATTTTGGTTTCATATTCACGTATTGTCATCTAAATCTGAAAAGTGCGCAACGTTTTACTTCGATTGGTCAACTGCAACCGTTTTAAAAATCAATTACCAGATTTGAAAAGAAGGTTAAGTTAGACACCGTAAAAACACTGTAAGAATGGACCAATATTGGTTTTGATTTCATATTCATGTATTGTCATCCAAATCTGAAATGTGTGCAAATTTTAAGTTCAATTGGTCAACCGCAACTGTGTGAAAAATTAGTTACCAGATTTGAAACGCAAATTAGATAAAACACTGTAAAACAGTGTAAAAATGGACCAATATTGGTTTTGATTTCACATTCGTGTATTGTCATCCAAATCTGAAATAGTCCGGTCAAAATAGACATGCGTATAAGGGGGAACTAGCAAAAATTCCCACAAAGCTGAATTTTGGTGGAGAGCTAGCGTTGGCCATTAGAAGCAACGTCCTAAAAGTCCCCATTGATCCCATGTGTGCAAAACAAGTTATTCGGGGTCAAAGGTCATTTTTGGAGGTATTATTCAGTTTTTTATAATTTTTCTCAAAAACGGTAATACTTAGCAAAAGCCCGCTAAAGTAAAAGTTGTAGATTCAATAATTGTCTACAAGATTGGTCTCTATTATTCTTAAAAAAGACTTACCATTTTCGAGATATCTCGATCTAAAGGTCAAATAAAAAATTAGCCGCGTAAGTACATTATGAGGCGAACCGGTCAAAGTAACGACACTATGTGTTGATACTTCCGTAAGCTTTCAAACGATATCCATTTTGCAGTAATCGGTTCAGTAGAACGGGGTCTAACCCGGTTTTTAAATTTGGCCTTTCGGGTCTAATAACCGGCGAACCGGATCCGCAACCGTTGAAAATTATACATTTCCGCAATCAGCGCAACAAACCCTACCTGCTGACAAAACTTGAAAAAAATCGGAGAGTTTTCGTTGGGGTCGTTCCCGTTGGGCTTTCGATTATACATGTGGGTTAAATGGGCTATTTTTGCATAAAATGACTCTAACATTGAAAAACTCTACTAAACACACTCCGAATTTGTTGGAATTTTTTTTAGAAAATAGCTATAAATTCGCTCTTCAAGAAAATATATATTTTTTTTTTGCGGGACAGACCCGATTACTTCGCTTATTTTAGCCGGTTCGTCTGAATATGTGCATATTTCCCTTATAAGTGCATAAAAATCATGTGTTTTTTAGAACAGCTATATCTCAAGAATGGTTCCTTCTAAGAAAAAAATTATAAGGTTCAAACAATTTTTTTTGCACACATGGGATCGATGGGGACTTTTAGGACGTTGCTTCTAATGGCAAACCCTAGCTCTCCACCAAAATTCAGCTTTGTGGAAATTTTTGCTATTTCAATGTCTATTTTGACCGGACTATTTACGGATATGGAACAAAACGACAAGATTTTTTGGGTCACAAAGCGGATATGGAACATACTGGCATCTGAATATCTCAGAAACTATAAGAGATAGAGAAAAACCGACCAAAAAATCTGAAAGGGCATGGTTCAAAACTTTGTAAGGTACCTTTATCTCAAAATGTCAAAAATGGCGTATGGAACACTTAAGCATGACACCGACGATATGTAATATTTAATATTTTATCTATACTTATAAAAGAGTTGAGTAATGATGACTGACTGACTGACTCACTGACTTATAATCAACGCCCAGGATAAACGGCTAATACTAGAATCTTGAAATTTTGGGTGAGGGTCGCTCTTGGTCCGAAGGTGTCAGATAAGGCTCGATTTTTGGAAATTCGAACTAGAACGGTACGATAAGTACTAAAAGGTACTAAAAATTGTACCATTTGTATTTGGCGAACCGGTAGATCTAGAATTCTGAAATTCGGAATGAAGGTCACTGATGGAGAGTTAGAAAGGTGTACCAAAGGGTATTTGAAAATTCGACCTATAAGTGTACGAAAAGTACTCAAGTTACTAAATTTAGTACCAATTGTATATTTTGAACGGCTATAGCTAGATCTTGAAATTTGATGTGGGTATCAAGGTCGGAAAGTGGTGTTGATGTAAGGAAATGTACTAAATGGTACTAAATTTGGTACAATTTTCATTCGAATGAACGGAGTGCAAGATTGAGATATGGAAGCCTTTTGGAAAATTCGTATATATGTGTACGAAGAGTACTAAGTAGTACTAAATTTGGTACAATGTGATTTTGTGATTCTGGAAACCTGAAATTTGAAAGTAAGATTCCTATTGAAGTGTAGAATTTGTATATGGATGTTGTTTTGGAAATTCGTACTTATGTGTACGAAAAAAACAACACCTAAAGGTGACGCACTGTATTATAGCTGCCATGACGTAAAGCATGAGTTTGGTTGTGGATTCGTAGTTAGTCGGAGACTAAAACATCTTGTATCCAGCTTCACTCCAGTGAATGAAAGACTTGCTGCAATTCGAATAAAAGCTAAATTCTTCAACATCAGCTTTATTTGCGCTCATGCTCCCACTGAAGAAAAGGATGAACAGACCAAAGATATATTTTACGAGCGCTTAGAAGAAACATATGACCGTTGCCCTGCCCATGACATTAAAATCATTCTAGGCGATTTTAATGCCAAAATTGGAAAGGAGAATATCTTTGGCCCAACAGTCGGGAAATTCAGTCTCCACAGTGAAACATCTGACAATGGTATGAGACTGATAGACTTTGCAGCTGCAAAAAACATGGTAGTTAGCAGTACCAGATTTAATCATCTCGATATTCATAAGGGCACCTGGCTGTCTCCAGATCAGAAAACAAGAAACCAAATTGATCATGTTGTGATAGATGGAAGACATTCATCGAGCGTGTTGGATGTACGATCGTTCCGAGGCGCAAACATTGATTCGGACCACTACCTTGTTGCAGCAAAGGTACGCACCCGCTTAAACGTAGCAAACAAAGTACGAACAGACACAACACGAAAGTTAGACATCGGTAAGCTGCAATCACAACAGATAGCCACAGCATATTCCACTCAACTAGCCCAATTGCTTAATCAAAGCCCTCCTCATCCCGATAACATATCAGCGCAATGGCAAAGCATTGCCCACTCCATGCAAACAGCCGCAAAATCCATACTTGGATACCAGAGACCTCCACCAAGGAATCCATGGTATGATGAGGAGTGTCGTGCTGCCACCGAAGAGAAAAATGCGGCATATAAGGCTACTTTACAATCCGTAGCAACGCGTAGCGCACGAGAGAGATACAGGGAGAAAAGGAGAGAGGAGAAACGTCTTTCCGCAGGAAAAAGAGAGAGATGGAAAAGCGGGAGTGTGAAAAAATCGAGATGTACAGGAGCCAGAATGAAGTCCGAAAATTCTACCAAAGAGTCAAGCATCAAACTGATGGCTTTGGTACAGGCACATCCTCCTGTAGAGACCAGCAAGGTAATTTGGTAACTGATACAGATAGTGTACTCAGGATATGGAAAGAACATTTTTCAAATCTGTTGGTATCCAATAGCAGCGAAGACGACGAAGATACCACAGTCCCAATCCCAGAAGATGGTATTGAATGTATACCGCCCAGCCAAGATGAGGTAAAGACAGCAATAAATCGGCTGAAGAATAATAAGGCAGCAGGGGCCGATGGCTTACCAGCCGAGCTGTTCAAAACCGGAGGCGACACGCTGATAAGGTGTATTCATCAGCTAGTTAGCACCATCTGGCAGGAAGAACGAGTACCCGACGATTGGAACCTGAGTATCCTGTGCCCCGTCCACAAGAAGGGAGATAAGACTGTATGCTCTAACTATAGGGGCATAAGTCTACTCCCTATTGCCTACAAGATCGTGTCAGGGATATTGTGCGAACGACTAAAGCCAATGGTCAACGAGATTATTGGACCATACCAATGCGGCTTTAGACCTGGCAAGTCCACCATGGACCAGATATTTACCCTGCGGCAAATCCTGGAGAAGACCCAAGAGATGCAGATCGACACCTACCACCTTTTTGTCGATTATAAAGCAGCCTTCGACAGTCCGCTGCGCTCAAAGGTATTCCAAGCCATGTCTGAATTTGGTATTCCCGCAAAGCTCATCCGGCTTTGTAAAATGACTTTAACTGACACGAGGTCCTCAGTTAAAATAGGAAAGAACCTCTCCGAAGAGTTTGGTACCAAAAGAGGTTTCAGACAAGGAGACAGCCTTTCGTGTGACCTCTTCAACATCCTGCTAGAAAAGGTTATACGAGAGGCAAACGTCAAAAGAAGTGGCACAATCTACACCAATAGTCACATGTTACTTGCTTATGCTGATGATATAGACATCATGGGTCGATCAGTAAAAGAAGTAACTGATACCTTTATAAAGGTCGAAGGAGAATCTGCTAAAGTGGGTCTGGCGGTAAACGGTGAGAAGACCAAGTTGATGGTGTCGACGCGCAATGCGTCCATTGAGCTCGGACCGACTGTGGAAGTTGGTTCCTATAATATTGAGGTAGTAAAAGACTTCGTCTACCTCGGCACCTCCGTCAACACAACAAACGACATCAGTTGTGAAATAAAAAGAAGAATTGTATTGGCCAACAGATGCTACTTTGGATTAAGTAAGCAGTTTAAAAACAAAGCCACATCTCGTCAAACAAAAATAACGCTCTACAAAACACTGATACTACCCGTGCTGATGTATGGCTCCGAAGCCTGGGTACTTGCGCAAGCAGACATGGCAGTGCTTGGTGTGTTTGAGAGAAAAATTCTTCGAAAGATCTACGGACCAATCTGCGTTGACGGTGAATATCGACGTCGCATGAACCACGAGCTGTATCTGCTATACAACGACATTAATATTGTTAAACGTATCGAGATGCAGCGATTGCGTTGGCTAGGCCATATCATAAGAATGAGCGATGATGAACCCGCTAAAAAGGCGTATGAATACATGCCACATGGCGGTGCACGCAGAATTGGCAGGCCAAGGAATAGATGGCGCAAACAAGTGGATGTTGAGATGAAAAGGCGCGGTATTCCAGAGAGCAAAGCAACAAATAGAGAGGAATGGAGATCTCTTCTTAGTTCGGCCTATAGAACAAATGTTCTGTAATGGGCCAGCTAAGTAAGTAAGTAAGTAAGTAAGTTAATGTGAAGGATTGAGGTAGTTTTCGAAAATCTTACTTATGGGTACGAAGAGTACGAAATGGTACTAAGTTTGGTAAAGTTTGGAATTGGATGAACGGATACACCTGGAATCTTGAGATTTAGAATTACGATTAGTGTTTATACCCTACGCAACCTTGTGGTAAGGGGTATTATGTATTTGTGCATTAGTTTGTAACATGTAACCCCTTTTAGTGATATACATAGAATCACTTTCTGAGTCGATTTACGCATGTCCGTCTGTCTGTCCGTCTGCCCATGCATTTTTGTAAACAAAGTACAGGTCGCATTTATTGTCCGATTCGCATGAAAATTGGGGAAGATAGTTTTTTTTTGCCAAAGGACGAACGCTTTTTATTTTGGTAAAAATCGGTTCAGATTTGGATATAGCCCCTATATATATCTTCGCCCGATTTAAGGCATTTGGTGCACGAAACACGCTATATATGTCCGAATTCAATGAAATTTGGAATGTGCGACGGAATTTAGTCTAAAAATAAGTGTGCCAAATTATATAGAAATCGGTTCAGATTTGGATATAGCCCCCATATATATTTTCGCCCGATTCAGGGCATTTGGTTCACGAAACACGTTATATATGTCCGATTTCAATTAAATTTGGATGTGCGACGGTGTTTAGTCTAGAAATAAGTGTGCCAAATTTTATAGAAATCGGTTCAAATTTGGATATAGCTCCCATATATATTCTCGGCCGATTTTAGGTATTTGATGCACGAAACGCGCTATATATGTACGAAAAACAAAATATGTACGATTTCAATAAAATTTGGAATGTTTACCGGGAGTTGGCCTAGAAATAAGTGTGCTAAATTATATTGAAATCGGTTCAGATTTGGATATAGCTCCCATATGTATTCTCGGGTGATTTTAGGTATTTGATGCACGAAACGCGCTGTATATGTCCGATTTCAATAAAATTTGGAATATTTGCCGGGATTTGGCATAAAAATAAGTGTGCCAAATTATATCGAAATCGGTTCAGATTTGGATATAGCTCCCATCTTTTCGACCGTTTTGAGGTATTTGATGCACGAAACATGCTATACATGTTAAATTTTGATGAAATTTGGACTATGTGAGGGAATTTGGTCTACAAATAAATGTGAAAAATTATATCGAAATCTGTTCTGATTTGCATTTAGCTCCCATATATATTTTACATATTCACAGTGGTGTAGGGTATTATATAGTCGGCCACGCCCGACTTTGATCCTTTCCTTACTGGTTTTATTTTGTATTAAAGTCAATGTAGGGTTGAGATATGTCGTCGAAAAACGTACCATAAGTATACGAAAAGTACTTAATGACACTCAATTTGTTGTTAGGTGTAGGGAAAGTGCTGGAATCTGTACGTTTTGGAGTTAGGGTGAGTATTGGTGTGCAACGTTGATCTCGCTGTTAATGTTTAAGGGTGAAATACGGCTGATCTTTCTGAAAATCGTATATAATGGGGGACGAATAGTACTAAAATAAAAATAAATATTGATTAAAATTCGTCCTTTCCATATTATATATTGTTTATTTGTTTTTATTTCCTTTCCGCATACGAAGTAGCGGGCACTTTGCTAGTATATTATACTTTATGTTTTATATTTTATGTTTAGTATTTAATATGTAATATTTTATATCTTATATTTTATGTTTTAATTTTATACTTTATATATATATTTCATGTTTTATATATTATTTTTTATACTTTATATTTATTATTTAATATATAATATTTTATATATTATATTATATATCTTATATTTTATATTTTAAAATGTATATTGCATGTTTTATATTTTATACTTTATATTTTATATTTCCTATTTTATTTTTTATTTTGTATATTTAGTAATTAATATCTATTATATATTTCAGTTTGGTGATAAGTGACTGACTGACTGACTCATCATCAACGCCCAGCTAAAACGGCAAAAGATAGGAGCTTGAAATTTAACAGTAGGCCACTGTTGGTGCAAATGTGCGAGATAAGGCCGGGTTTTGCAAAATTCGTCCTGGAACCGCAAAAAATAACAATAACAAAAATCCTTATTATTCACTGTTATTACTTACTTATGAACTTAGTTGGCAACACATTTGTCAAATTAAATGCTATAATTTCTTAATACCGTAAAATATCACAAACAATTTCAAATTTTCTGGGCGGACTTATTTTATCGTAAACCAATATATATTAGAAAGACAATGAAGGTTGTTATTTTCCATTGCAACAGATGTCGCAGTTGGTGATAATGGTATAAACTTCATTCTGATTTACAAATGATTTACGTCTCTTTAATAATTTTGTTTTCACATAACAGGTGTCGCACAAAAGATTTTCTTTCTTTAAAATCCAGTTAGACAAAAAATGATTACAAACGATGAATTTGTAAAAATTTTCATAATGTTTTGTTTGTTGAACATATGATATGCTGTTGAAGACAAAACTAGGGTATTAAATTCAGAAATCGGTCAGAAATAACAAAAATAATTTTTATTAAAACAAAATAGTTTCAATGTTGAGATTTTATTTATAATTGTGTCACTTTTGCTAACGAAGTAGCGGACACATGCTAGTATAATATAATATTTAATATATTATATTTTATATCTTAAATTTTATATTTTATATTTTACATTTTATATTTCATGTTTTATATTTTATATTTAAATTTTTTATATTTTAAATTTTATATTTTATAATTTATGTTTTATATTTTTTACTTTATATTTTATTTTTTATATTTTATATTTAGTATATAATATATAATATTTTATATTTTATATCTTATATTTTAAATTTTATATTTCATCTTTTATATTTTATAGTTTATATTTTACACTTTATATTTTAAATTTTATGTTATATATTTGGTATTTAATATATAATATTTTATATTTTATGTATTATATTTTATATTTCATACTTTATATTTTACGTTTAATATTTTATACTTTATATTTTGCATTTTATATTTCATGTTTCATGTTTTATATTTTATACTTTATATTTTATATTTCATATTTTATATTTTATACTTTATATTTTATTTTTTATTTTATATTATAATATCTTCAAAATTTGTTTTTCTTCATTTCAAAACACCACTTTATCTAAATACTTTTTACTCAGATTTTCAGGTAGTGAATGTTGTCGCAACAAATTGTCTACACTTTAATACCAATTAAATAACAAAATACTGTTAACAGCTTCAACATTGTTGCATTACCACTCCTAATGATGGTAAATATTTATTGAACAACAAGCCAAGACATAAAATGGCCAACAGGAAATGTTTTCCACAAAAGGGAATTCTTGTGTGCAAATACCAAGAAAATGCTCTTGAAGACATTTAATTAATTCGTTACCGGAAGTAGTTTTACAATTTGTGCAATTGAAATGAGTGCAGCTATGGTTGGAGCCAAGGAAGTCTGAGATATTTAACAACATTGTTAGGGTAGAACGGCAATGCGATAATGTTGAGAATTTTCTAAAGAAAAATACCTGATTAAATTAAGCAAATAAGGGTTTAACGTTCAAACAAAGCCTGTGGCCAACAAATGTCCAACTAATTATAAAGAAACGGAAATTTTCCACACATCTTTTGTTTGCATACAAAAACACGCTGAAAAGAGAATAGCAAATAATTGTTTGGCACAGGAAAGTGTTGTCTCAGCAAACAAACATTTGAGCACTAAAATTGTTGGGACGAGAGAGATGAAATAAAAGACCTCACAAACACGAAGAACTGCAACACTTAGGACAGTCACATGAAAAAAAGAACGAACGGAAGTGTACAATTTTCATTAATTCTCTTCTTCAATTGTTGAAATGGAAACCATTAAAAGGGGGAAACGGATATGGTCTAAGGGAATGTTAAAGACTTTCCATACATATCACAATCACCATCATCAGCATGACAGACATAGCCAATGTTTTACAACGTATGTACTTGTGTAAGGAAGTGTGTGCCTGTGTTGGTTAGCTTAAATTTGTTGTGCAAGTGCTGACGCTTGACAAATTTTAAATTGTCGCACGAAGATACGTAGACACATAAAAACTCAAACGACTTTGAGTACTAAATTTATTTGTTGTGCTCTTAGAGAAACACACAGATATACAAGAAGCAAAAGTAATCAAAGGTATGTTGAGAGTTTTTTTTATGTGGGTAAATATTTATCTTTATGCTGACTGACAAACATACACACTCATATATAATTGAGTTTTATATAACTTGAAGTCTCAGAGTTTATATGTTGATATTTATTATTAACACTTTTTTCGACAGCACTTCTATACTTGTTAGTGTCTTTGTTTTGCAGGCACTTGGAAATTTTTCATATGAACTTTATGATTACCGGCATTGTCCTTCAATCTTTTGTCATTGTCTTCTTTCTATCCACATATAGAAATATTGTTAAGAGAGCAGTAGAGGAAGGAAAAGAAGTTTATTTGGTTTTTATGTTTAGATTTGTTTCGACGTCTTTTTTGACAACATCATAACATGCCATTGTATCCGGTAATATTGCCGAACGTAAAACAAAGTAAAATGTTATGATTATCGAAGTGTTAGGGCAGACAACTTTATTTGGTTTGAACAACAAGGAAATAAAAACATGTAAAAGCACTGGAATATAACAATTTTAATGTTCTGATATTTGTTTGTACATTAAATGGAGTCAAAAGTTGTGTAAATATATAAATATTATTTCCGTTTATAAGTATCTTTCCTTGTTTTTCATAGCCAAATACAAAAGAAACTTTTAAAATTTTTTACAAATAGATTGGCTTAACAACAATGTACGAGTAGCTTTTTTATATTAATGTTATTTAATATTGACGTAGAGAATGTAGGATACCTAGAAACGGCCCAGCAACGGTTTGCACATGGTAAGCCCATGAATTATCATGATCCCTCTTTCATCTCAAGTGGACACTTCCATCCCCGTGGTGTCACCTAAGGACCTGCATTTAACGCCCGTTAATGTCTTTGTCCTTGTCTTCAGTGGGCGCATAAAATCAAATAAAACTGGTATGACCAGGTATAAACAGAAAAAAGTTAAGTGTTTTGGAAGCTTCCATCTCTGTTATGAACACATGTTAAATTTTGTTTCGATTTGGCAACTCCTTCATATAGAAACATGTGCTCAAAAAAGACGCATCCGCAATTTTTTTACAATGGAAAAATTAGAAATGCGTGCTTTCATTAAATATTTACATAAGAAAGGTTTATCGGGACAAGAAATTCATAATGATATGGTGAATGTGTTAGGTGAAAGTGCTCCTTCATATGCAACAGTAAAAAATTGGTTTGCTGAATTTAAACTTGGTCGTACAAGCATTGCAGATGAACGTCCAAAAACTGCAACAACAACAGAAATTGTAGCCAAAGTGCATGATATGGTATTAAATGATCGACGAATAAAAGTGCGTGAAATTGCTAATATCATGGGCATTTCAAATGATCCGAGTCCATTTAATTTTGCATGAAGAACTACAGATGAAAAAGCTTTCTGCAAGATGGGTGCCGCATTTGTTAACAGTCGATCAAAAAGGCATAAGAATGAACATTTCTCAAGCTTGTTGGGATCGTTTTAAGCAAAATAAAATGGATTTTAAGCGTCGTTTCATAACTGTTGATGAGACATGGATCCTCCAGAGACAAAAGAACAATCCAAACAAGGGATTGAAGCTGGAGGAAGTGCGCCAAAGAAGGCAAAAACAATTCAATCGGCTGGTAAGGTTATGGCAACGGTTTTTTTGGGACTTCAAAGGTATTTTATTGATTGACTATCTGCAAAAGAGTAAAACAATAAATTCAGAGTACTATTGCAACCTTTTGGATCAATTAAATGTTCAAATTCGAGAAAAACGTCCTGGCTTACAACACAAAAAATCATTTTTATTCAAGACAACGCACCAGCGCACAAGAGTGTTTTAACAATGGCTAAAATCAACGAATTAAAGTACGAGTTGCTTGACCACCCACCTTGTTCTCCTGATTTAGCTCCCAGTGACTTTTACTTGTTCCCAAATCTAAAAAAAAATCCTTGCTGGCAAGCGTTTTACCTCAAATGAAGATGCAATTACAGTTGTAAACCACTATTTTGAAGACCTTAAGAAAAACTATTTTATATTGAAAAATAAAAATATTTTTGAAAAACTAACTATTCTCTTTCATTGATAGGCTAAGAAGTTTTCGAACCGCCCTCGTACATATGGTGCCACAGGGGTTTTTTTACAACTTTCGGCCTGTTTTCTCAAGAAGTATGGACTTGCCCCTGAAAAAAACTTTTACTGTCGTAATTGAGGCAGCGAATGCAAGTTGGTTCAACAAAAATCAAAGTGATTCGAGAGCAGGTCTTAAAGTGAATTTATCCAAAATTTTGTGTGGGAGGTACCCGAAGGAGTGGAGAAATATAATCCATATTCGAACTTGATCTGTATCTGGTAGATATATTAGGATGTGTAAAGTATGTACCAAATCGGTTACTCCCATCAAGGGTTATCGTGCGCACAATTCTTCCGAACATTTTTGAACTTTTGTGGGGGAGGTACATAAAGGAGTGGACCGATATGGCTTATCTTCGAACTTAAACTAAGTATGCACAAAATATTACGAAGGCCCCATTTTGAACCGAATCGTTCGAGAGTTATCTTGCTCTTCAACCACTACACACGGTGTCATAGGGGTTTTTTATATCTTTCAGGCTATTTTCTCAGGAAGTATGGACTTGCCCCTGGTGAAACTTGTACCGTCGTATGGGGGGCAGTGAATACAAGTTGCTGTAACAAAAATTAAAGCGATTCGAGAGCAGGTCCCAAACTGAACTTTTCCGAAATTTTGTGCGGCAGGTACCCGAAGGACTGGACCGATTGAGTCTATATTGAAACCTTATCTAAGTCTGGTAGAAATTTCACGATGTGCAAAGTATGGACCAAATCCGTTACTTCCTTCAAGAGTTATCGTGTGCACAAATTTTCCGAACATTTCCCAACATTTGTGGGAGAGGTACCGGAAGGAGTGGACCGATATAACCCATCTTCGAACTTAAACTAAGTTTGGACAAAATATTACGAAAGCCAAATTTTGGACGGAATTGGTTGATCCGTTCGAGAGTTATCGTGCCAGACAGACGGACGGACATGGCTAGATCAACTCCAAATTGCCGGAAACACATTTCGTCCAAACATACTTGGGGTCTAAACCAATATTTCGATGAGGCACATTTTGCCCGTATGAAAGTGTATATACCCTCGTTAGCATAAATGCTAAGGTTATAAAAACTGAAAAGCCAATTTATAATTCCCTTCGCCGGGATGAAATCATGATATTGGTAGCGATCAGTAAATTTTGCAGACTGTTGGTGCGTATTGTAAACATTACTCTCTGTACATAATAGGAAGTTATGATGAAGTTAAGCCAATGGGGGAATACTCCAGACTTAAGCAATCAAATAAATAAATAAATAAATGAAATTTCTTTCGCTTAAAACAAAATTGTTATATTTATAATATTCCCACAAAAACATATGAAGATTGGAAAAACCGCGTTCGAGCTTTTTAAAATTTGCAAGTTTTTGTTTCAATACCGAGAACTAAGAAAACTAATGAGGTCTATTGCCGTTGACCGAAACTTATTTTAAAATTTAAGAATAATTAAAATGAAATAACCTCAACTAAAATGGAATAGTTAGTTTCCTTTCACAATCTTAAGGGAAAAAATTTTCGACCATGGAAAACCCAAATGCCAAAATTATCTAATCTAATCTAAAACATGTGTTCAGCCACGTGAAAGGTACCACCTACGGGGCTATATCAAAGTATCGACCTATCTTTAACATTTTTTGTAGAAACGTTTTATAACTGCTGCGAACCTCAAAAGTCAAATTACGAGTGGTTCCGTCAAACAATTTAGCTAAGACCCTCAAAATACCGAAAATTGGGAGGTACCGTTATATGTGAGCGATACCAAAACATGAACCTAAGTTGACGATGTTTAGTGTAGAAGTTTCGTGACCATAGAGAACCTCAAATGTCAAATTGCAACTAGTTCGGTTAAAAATTTTAGCTAAAACCCTCAAAAGACAAAAGCATGAACCTATGCCCATCATTTTTGCAGTAACGGTTTGTTGATCACTAGGAACCTATAGGTCAAATTATAACTAATTCGATTTGAAAATGTGACTAAAAACGTCAAAATTCCTGAAATCGGGCGATATCGTTATATGGGCCCAAAACGTGGACCGATATAACCCATCATCGAACTTGACCTACCTGCAAACAAGAAACGTATCTTCCCAAAATTTCAGCTCCATATCTCCATTTTGTGGATGCTTGGATGGTTACCACATACGGACGGATAGACGGACGTGCATAGATCGACTCAGAATTTTACCCCAATCAAGAATATATATACTTTATAGGTTCGCAAATAATTATTTGAATGCGCTTCAAACGGAAAAACAAACTTGTGTGTTTATAAACTTAAAAAACATTTTTGTTGAATTATGCCAAACACGTAGTAAATGAGCTGTAACTCGTTGAGCTTTAGTGATATCAGCATGAAGTCGTAGAACAAATAGAAATTGCTAACTTAGAAAGCGCATTTTTTGAGTTATGCCAGTCTTTGAGTAAATGAGCGATATGAAAACACTGTAGAAGTGGGAATTGTGAAAATATTATTTTTAAAGAAAGTTTTTTTGTGCGGAAAGAAAGTTAATTTTTATTGGATTTTCAATTTCTTTATTGTTTTTATAATTGAGGAGCAAAGTAATTAGCATAACATTGAAAATATCTTGTTTGAGTTCTTTCTTCTTTGTTTTTCTTTCATCTTTGCTTTAACTGATCATTCGTAATGCCAGATTGTTCAGTTTTTACAAATGGTTAATGGTTTTTACGAAAAAATTGTGTGGCAATACTTTGTTAATAAAACTGTGACACAAAATGGAGGTGAAAATCTGGGGCATAGATAATTCCTTTTGGGGATGAAAGCCCTTGGTGAGTATATTAATCCCAAAGGACAGATCCGCCGTGAGTGGAACATCCGAGTTATGGCGTGATGACGTTTCTTCTGAAGACCCTGTAATGCATCTAAAATTAGCGTTATATCTTTGTTAACTGTTCTTCTAGCTTATTTATTCGATGACATGTCTTCAGTCAAATGAATGACGATTATTTTCGTAGAGCATTTCGAGCTTCTAACTCGCTTCCTTCAATTTCTTTTTCGTCCCTTATTTTACAAACCACTATAAAAGTACCACAAGATGACGCTTTTCAGCTTCAAAATGTTCTGCAAAAAAGTCGCTCAGATAATTTTAGGTACGACTCTCATTTTGCCGCTTTTTCATGGCCAGTTTTGACAATTACCCTGTTTGGCTCAGAAAAAAAACTATGTTTTGTGTTTTTGTATATTCTGTTTATTCGAACAACCGATAAATAACGAAAATACAAAAAAAAAATAGTCTTTTTCTGAACAACAAGTAAAAAAGTGTCAGTCGGCTTTGCCGACAGAGATATACCCTCAGTCAATGTGAAGTGAAACTTTCATCTACGGACAGATAAAATGTTTTTGAACATTTGAATGTGCCGACAAAAATGTGGATTAGAAATTAACTTCCCTAAATGTTGAACTTTTGTGGGGGAGGTACCCTTAGAAAGGACCGATATGGGCCATTTTAGAAGTTAAACTAAATTTTGACAAAATATTAGGAGAACCAAAGTTTGGACCAAATTGGTTGCTTCATTCAAGTGATATCGTCCTAGCATTAATGACATTTTTTAAATATTGGGGAGAAGTACCGGAAGTTGTGGACCGGTATTGCCCCATAAAACTAAGTTTGGATAAAGTATGAGGAAGACCAAATGTTGGACCAGTTCGAAAGTTATCGTGGCCGCCATATATGGTGACATAGGGTTTTTTACACCTTTCGGGATGTTTTCCCAAGAAATATGAACTTGCCGCTGAAAAAACTGTTACCGTCGTAATGGAGGTAGCGAATGCAAATCGCTTCAACGTCTTTTGCATAACTCCATGTAAGTGAGTAAAGAAGCATTTCATGAGATATTTTTCGGGTATTTTTGAGTATTAAAAGTTAATTTTTTAGCATAAAAAGTATTGTTAAAATCATGACTTCTTTTACGTAAAAAGATGTAGTCCATTATCACTTGCACACATGATTCAACTACTTCTATATATCACACATTTTGCTGGGATATTACATACTAGCAACCAGATGATTAAGTGCAAATAATTTTATAATATAACATTTAAAATCACTAAATTCAAATACCATCTTATTATTTTTTTGCATACTTTTGTAATAAACGCTATAATTTAATTGCTTCATTTGCAAAAGAAGCAACAACAAAAAACAAAACATAATGTCATTTCCCCATAAAAGTCATTTAAGCTACCATAAATATAACCTTGTCCATTCAATTGCAATAAAAAGGGGAATATCATTTCATATTTACGACCCGGACAAATGATTCATTTTGTTGAAATTGGAAACAAACCATAAAAATAAAACTAAAATAATGGAGAGCGCACCATACAAAAAAAAGTAACATTATAACAACACATATCCCTATGACATAAACATGACATTAAAATGTCTCATGTGTGTTGTTAAAATGAAACGAGACAAAGAAGCCAACAAAAGTAAGGAAAACTTATCATCATAAATAAAAAAAGAAAATATGCTGAGCAGGAAAAAAGAACTGAACAAACGAGTGTCAACATTACATGCCAGCTGAGCGATGTACAACATAATTCACAGCCTTTAAGTCGCATATGCTGGTGCTAAATTTTACGAAAAACACACAACAACTTTTTTGCGCACACCACCACAGCAAACATTTTAAAGGACAAGGACTTGTGTACCTATCACCTGCCTGTATTTTTTAATGAAATTTTAAATTTGAGCACAAAATGTGAAGGTTTTTTATTTGTGAAAGGTAAAATATTTGCACAGTTTTTGTTTATGAGTCCCTTCATCATTGCATATAATTAGTGCCTTGTGTTTGTCAAATACACTCGGCAGTAATTAAAAAAAAGGATTTTGTGTGCGGAATTCTTTTAACTTTTTGTCACGCATCACGCAATAAATTAAGTTTCAGGTCATTCACCCCAAATACGGCGAAAACAAAATGAACTAATTTGTTATGCAACTTTAAAAATATGGCTGAATGCCATAATCAAATTATGACGAAATTTCTTAAAAGAAGAGGTGCTGTTTCGAACCACAGCCTTAAAGCTAACGAGAGGATGTATATTAGGGTTATGACCTTTTCACCTCTTTTTTCTCGAAAATGATTTCCTGGAGCGGGAATTAATAGAAGTTTGCCTATTAATGATAAAACTAACGTTCATTATATTTATTAAAATTTTTATTTATCGCATTTAAATATTGAGGAAGGTTCCGCACAAACCACTTTTAATTGATATATGAAACAAAATTAAAATGAATGTAATCGAGCTTGAGTTCAATGTTTGTGCTTTTATTTATTACACATATATTCCAATATATCGAAATTCATTGAATTTCATCTTCAGGGAGATCTACAACATAACATAAAAAGATTTATTAAAACAAAATTATATATGAGTTACGTTGAGTGGTTTATACCCGAAATCTGTTAAAAGAAGTAGACAGTCGCCTTTGCCAACATAGATGTACCCTCATCCTATGTGAATTAAAATTTTCATCCACGGGTAGATATAATGTATTCAGGATCTTTTCATAATTTTGTGGCCCTGTTTTGACCTTTGACCTTGCCGAAAAAATGTGTATTAGGATTATTGTTCAAAAGTGTTGCGGAGAAAGTACTTAAAAGAATGGACCGGACTATCACCGTACAACACAAAAAATAATTACAAGACAATTCGGCCAGATTATGAAAGAGGACCGAAAAAAAGAAGACACGTGTATCGGCGTTTTGAAAGTTTACGACGGGAAGTAACCTGAATAGGCGTGGCAAGGTTCCGCAGGTTTTGAAATATTCGACATCAGATTCCTTGGAATCCTTGCTTTTTAGGTATAAAGTGTCTTTGGCAATATTACTGACAACAATGCGGGCTATCTTTTTGTGAAAAAATTAACCCTCATGCGATTCACTAAACGGGTATTTTTGGTCCCTTTTTTCAAAAACGTTTAAAAACTCCTATAAAATGTGATCGTATCAGATCAAACTACTCTACAAAATTATTCGTCATAAAATTTTATTGTAGGTCCCCGAATACACCAAAACTCTAAATCGTACCTAAACGCAAGGAATCTGCCAAAAATAAAATCACATTTTAGGGTTATTGTTGTACTTTATCTGAGTTTATTATTTTTTGTCCCACAAAACTTCATTCTAGATAGAAGACGTCAAAGACAAAAATATTCTCCATCAAATTTTAATATAAGTCGCCGAATAAATGAGATATGTATTTACAATATATATCAAGAAAATATATACACCAAATTTGCCAACAAAATACCCAAATATTTTTTGAATAAATTTGTTTTGTTCTTTTTTCGAGTTGATGCATGGAAGTAACACAAAGTTTTGTTTTAGACAAAAGGTGTTAAAAGAAGAAATATTTTACACAAAATTTCAGTGTAAGTTCCAAAACAAACAATATATCTAAGTAAAATACTTTGTTAAGAAAATGACGTTACAAAATTAGATATTATATGTAGAAAATATTTGTTAAACTTTTAGACTCTTAATTAAAATTTATTCCATACTGAGTCAAACTCTCCTAAAATTCTTCACTTTTTGGGGATTGTGCCAAAAGAAGAAATGTCTCTGAGTCTTTGAATAAAAGAAATTTGTTGCTATAATATTTAACATCTCCAGAAACTTTCGCTTTTTATATATGATTTAGGACCATATTCTATGGTTTTTATTCACATTTTCGTTATCTGCGGTCATAAAATATATTTTATTGATGTTTTTCATAATAAAATCTTTCAAAAGATTTTGTGTGCTCGATTCAAACTGTTTTTACAGTGTTTTATTTAACTTGCTTTGGTCCGTTTAGTTCAAATCTGGTAACTCATTTTTAACACAGCTGCAGTTGACCAATCGAACTGAAACTTTGCACACATTTCAGATTTAGATGAAAATACATGAATATGAAATCAAAACCAATATTGGTCAATTTTTGCCATTTTACAGTGTTTTTACGGTGTTTTATTTAAATTGTATTTCAGATCTGGATCTGTAACTCAATTTGGCACAGTTGGAGTTGACCAATCGGACTAAAACTTTGCACTTTTTTCACATTTGGATGAAAATACATGAATATGAAATTAAAACAAAGATTGGTCTATTTTACAGTGTTTTAACGGTGTTTTACTTAACTTGCATTTCAACTCTGGTAACTCATTTTCCACACAGTTCCAGTTGACCAATCGAACTGAAACTTTGCACACTTTTCAGATTTGGATGACAATACATGAATATGGGCCCAATTTTTCCTACAGCCCCCATATAGCGATACCACCCGATTTCAGGTATTTTGAGGATTTTATCTTCATTTTCGCCCGAATTAGCTGTCGTTTGGCATTTGCAATGATACAGACATTTCCCCACCAAAAATTGTGAACATAGGTCCAGGTTTTGGTATAGCCCCCATAAAGTGGTACCATCCGATTTCAAGTATTATGAGGATTTTATCTTCATTTTGAGGCCGAATTGGCTGTAACTTGGCATTTGGAGTCCCCAATGGTATAAAAACTTCTCCACCAAAAATTTTTTACGTAGGTCCAGGTTTTGGTATAGCCTTTATATAACGGTACTACACGATTTGAGGTATTTTAAAGTTTTTATCTAAATTTTCGGCGGGTACTCGTTCTTCCTGCCAGATGGTGCTAACTAGCTGATGAATACACCTTATCATCGTGTCGCCTCCGGTTTTGAACAGCTCGGCTGGTAAGCCATCGGCTTCTGCTGCCTCATTATTCTTCAGCCGTTTTATTGCTGTCTTTACCTCATCTTGGCTGGGCGGTATACATTCAATACCATCTTCTGGGATTGGGACTGTGGTATCTTCGTCGTCTTCGCTGCTATTGGATACCAACAGTTTTGAAAAATGTTCTTTCCATATCCTGAGTACACTATCTGTTACCAAATTACCTTGCTGGTCTCTACAGGAGGATGTGCCTGTACCAAAGCCATCAGTTTGATGCTTGACTCTTTGGTAGAATTTTCGGACTTCATTCTGGCTCCTGTACATCTCGATTTTTTCACACTCCCGCTTTTCCATCTCTCTCTTTTTTCTGCGGAAAAGACGTTTCTCCTCTCTCCTTTTCTCCCTGTATCTCTCTCGTGCGCTACGCGTTGCTACGGATTGCAAAGTAGCCCTATATGCCGCATTTTTCTCTTCGGTGGCAGCACGACACTCCTGATCATACCATGGATTCCTTGGTGGAGGCCTCTCGTATCCAAGTATGGATTTTGCGGCCGTTTGCATGGAGTGGGCAATGCTTTGCTATTGCGCTGATATGTTATCGGGATGAGGAGTGCTTTGATTAAGCAATTGGGCTAGTTGAGTGGAATATGCTGTGGCTATCTGTTGTGATTGCAGCTTACCGATGTCTAACTTTCATGTTGTGTCTGTTCGTGCTTTATTCGCAACGTTTACACCGGTACGTACCTTTTCTTTTTTCACAGTATGTTGCTTTTATCGTTGTTATGGGTGAACGCGCGGCACATGTTAGCTCACTACCTTTAACGGGTGTTAAAGGCAGTTCCCCAGGTGACACCGTCAGGAGTGGACCGATAAGGCTTATCTTCGAACTTAAACTAAGTTTGGACAAAATATTACGAAGGCCAAATTTTGGACCGAATCGGCAGATCTGTTCGGGAGTTATCCTGCGCTCTAACCACTGCGCACGGTTTTTTTGCATATGGTTTTTTTTGCAACTTTCAGGCTATTTTCTCAGGAAGTATAGACTTGTCCCTGATGAAACTTGTACCGTCGTATGGGGGGCAGTAAAAAAGTTGTTAAAACAAAAATCAAGACGATTCGAGAGCAGTTCCTACACTGAACTTATCCGAAAATTTGTGTGGAAGGTACCCAAAGATGTACCCAAATCGAGTCCATATTGAAACCTCATCTAAGTGTGGTAGAAATTTTACGATCTGCATAGCATGGACCAAATCATTTACTCCCTCCAAGAGTTATCGTGCTCACAAATTTTCCGAACATTTTCGAACTTTTGTGGGGGAAGTACCCGAAGGAGTAGACCGATATAACCCATCTTCGAACTTAAACTAAGTATGGACAAAATATTACGAAAGCCAAATTTGTAAAATAGATCAGGAGGAAATATGGGCTACATCAGATACATTCCACACAAAATTTCCTGTTAAAATATTATAGTCCAAACTTCCTAATATAATGGATCAAAAGCTGTAAACAACGTGGTCAACGCCAATTAAAATGACTGATGAGAACGACAACTTACGAAATGAATATACGATTTGACCGTAACTGTGCACATCGTAAAATTTCATCTTCGTATACCACTTTCACAATATTCAACCAATGTACGAAGCGCAGTTTAAGGTCTGTCTAAAAACCGTTATGAAATTTTTACCGAAGTTGCTCCTGGAGATCTTGTTTTCAGCGATAGTGTGTTTTTCGTGGGCAACTCCATGTTTCCTGACATAGTTCTGAATCGTACTTTGACCAACTAAAATGGCTGGTGGGCGCGATAAGTAAGAAGGGAATGATTCCCAAAACAGCAGTCGCTACTATTAAGACAAATAATTCTAATTCACTTTATACCTCAGGTCACATATCTATTTCAGAAGTGAATGTTGATGAGGGCTTAAGCTGAAGCTGTTCTAACCTCGCCACACTTACATACATCTGGAAGTCATTACCTTGGAAACTCTATTCATGACCATTGGTTTGTGGTGGCTGATACATAAATTGGGCCTTCGTGTCTCTGTTCCACTTTACTTTTCCGTATATAAAAATTAGTAGCGACTAGACTGTGATAGACTAACAGTTCTCGATCATATACAGCCGAAGACATCGTGCCGGCCCACAAAACACTTCAAGCCGAACGCCGAATACATCGTTAGGCTTCATAGAGTTCATATGAAGACCCCGAACGCGACCCAGAACACAACTGAACTTACGACAAAACCACTTTACACAATTAGATTAACAACTGATTTTGTTAATTATGCCGAGGTAGAAGAAGTCTTTAACTAATTCAAAATTGTAGATGGTAACTTCCACAGTTGGTCTGAGTTCAGTGTACACATTGCGCGGCAATAACATAAACTTGATCACAAAGCAGAATGAACTTTGGGGGATACAAATTTCACACATTATGTGAAATA
Organism: Musca autumnalis; assembly: GCF_047663935.1. NCBI lineage: Eukaryota > Metazoa > Arthropoda > Insecta > Diptera > Muscidae > Musca > Musca autumnalis. The sequence goes on from NW_027411644.1 coordinate 255,479,259, forward strand.
CCATTAAACATGTGGGGCTGTCGAAGGCTGTCGAAGGCTTACAAAAGCCATACAGATAGTAAATGTCTATCTGCATCTTATGTGGCTTTTGTAGGATTTGCTGCAGGGTAAAAAACTGGTCAATGGTGGATTTTCTATGTCTAAGGCCACATTGATATGACCCTATTTTTTCACTGACCACAGGACTAAGTTGTTCTGAAAATATTCCTGAGACAATATTTTAGGCAATGAGTGCCACCATGGCACCATGGTAAGTACATCCGCCCTGCACTCGGTATGGCCAGTTCGATTTTCAGGCCGGCAAAAACATCCGCATAATCTAAGCGACATTTTCTATGTATGTAAAACTTCTCTATAAGTAGTGCAGTAAGACACGCCGTTCGGTCTAGGCTATAAAAAGTAGGTCCCATATCATTGTGTTAATATGAATCGGCGTGCACTCATTGATATGAGAGAAGTGGCCCTTCGTGAATGTATGTGGGAACATATGTATGTGTATGTATATTTCAGGCACCGAGGGACAGATTTATGCCTCTATAATTGAATTACACAATAATATCTCCTTTCTTGTTGACGGGATGTTAACACATAGACCCTATCAGAATGTTTCCTCCACTCTAAGGCGTCTGCGGCCTTATTATCCTTCAGCAGGTTTAAGATAAGGGGAACGTTATCTTGGCCGGGAGATATACACTCTATACCACCTTTTGACGTTGGATCGGTTGTATCTTGGTCGTTCTTCATTAGAATTTGATACCACCAGCATTTATATCTGTTATCAGATTACTTTGCGCATTTCTACAGGATAATATACCTGTATGAATGCTATCAGCGGAAAAGGCGTTTCTGTCTCCTCCTCCTCTCTCCTTTTCTTTCGATGAGTGCTTTCATTAAGAATTTTTGCTAGTTGAGAGGAATTTGATGCGGCTATCTGCTGTCATTTCAGCTTACTGATATTCAATTTCCGTGTTGTTTTTGTTCGTACTTTGTTTGCTACATAAAATTGGGCATGTATGTACCCAGCAAACCAATCGTACCGACATCGTAACGAAATGGAACAAAATTCGGACGTTACATCCGATGTCGGATCCGAAATCGTAAAGATATCTTAAGGAAAGTTGTATCAAGGGGTTGATATATTTCGGAACGAAGTGTGGGATCGAAATCGGATCGATTTTGGTCAGAATTTGGAACGAAAACTGAAGAAAATCCTCACAGTGTGCCTCAACCAAATTTAAATGGAAGGTGCTTACACCTGGGAAGTTTTTGCATATTCTGAAACTACAATGCTCATAGATGAGAAATATCAAGAAACCAAAAAAAAAAAATCGCCGGAGGGATTTTCAAATAAATCGCGATTTAAGTTCACATTTTTAGGGGTTCTTTAGGTTTTCACGATTTTGCTTGGAAACCGGGGATACCTTCCGAATCTTTCTGACCGGTTTTGGAATAATGAATATCGGAGGAAAAGAATTTTCTCTGACGCCTATTTTTTATTGATCAGTTTTTCTTTGTTATGTATTAATTTCATACGTTTCTCTAATGATTTTCACTGTTGTTATCATTTTGTAGTTATAGTAGAACAATGTAAACTTTGTGTTCGAATATGTTGAGTCTATCAGCACTAGCTTGAATTATTATATGTTGCATTTATATTTAAAATATTTAAATATTGTATATGCGAATATTATAACCACCCAATTTGCTTTTCGACTACAAACTAAAATGAAACCAAATCCTTGCTTTTAGATATATACAAAAGGTCGTTGTTGCGCGAAGGGAAATTTGTTTCCGACATATCGATCGGAATTCGTACCGAAATTGGAAGAAAAACATTGATATATTCGAAGGGAAATTTACTTCCGACATTCTCTTCGAAATCGGAAGGAAATCTGAACGAATTCCTCTACGAAAAATCATATAGAAATCGGAACGAAATCTAGACGATTTTGCTTCCGAAATTGTTCAGATGTGTCGGGCATCCGATATTTGGTTTGCTGGGTATCATCGATGCAACAAGGTGGTGTTCCAAGTCGATATTTGCTCCTCGGAATAATCGTGCAACCAACACGGTCGACGAATGATTTTTTATTTGTGGTCTGCTGACAGTCAGGTGCCCCTATGAATGTCAAGATCGTTAAATCTGGTACTGCGAAGATTATCAGAGCATTCCATTGTCGGACGTTTAAATGCGGAGACTAAATTTCCCGACTGTTAGGGAAGTGGACATGAGCTTTTATCCGAATTGTAGCAAGTCGTTCATTCACCGAAGTGAAGCTGGAGACGAGATGTTTTAACCTCCGATAAACTAGAAATCCGCATCATGCTTTGTATCGTGGCTATAATATATTGCGTTACCTTTAAGAGTTTTTGTGAAGCCTTTCCTAACCCATCGTATTTCCTGTGTGGCAGTAAAACGCCGTTTGCATTGGAGCTTTTTGCCGGGTTAACCTTCTTTATGAGGATTTATTTGACGTTTGCGCTATGGAATTGACATTTGAAACCATGTAAGTTTATTAAATAAAAAAAAAAACATTGTTCCACAACATCCCATACGGGACAAGGGAGACTTCTCTCATATCAATGAGTGCACCCCGATTCATATTAAGCTCAATGATATGGGACCTACTGTTTATCGCCGAGTCCGAACGGCGTGCCTTAAGACACCACTTGTAGAGAAGTTTTTGAAGGCTGAAATACTCAGGAAATGTCGCCAAAATTACTGAGGGGTATTGTTTGATGTTTGATGTTGCCTGGCCGGGGAATCGAACCACTGACCTTCTGCGTGCAAGGCGGGCGTGCATACCATTGCACCACGGTGGCACCCTGTATTGGCACCACCTATTAAATCCGGTTAATCTGACAATGTGTAAACTTATCCTTCTCTATAAAGAGTTTGGACAATCCAGGTCCAGGTTCGCAGATCATGGTCCTTAAAACGTTTTCGACGTCGTCTACTATAGAGGCGATTGTGTTTCTTTTTCTTTGATTTTTATAGCTTTCAACGTTCTTATGGGTGAACCCGCCGCATATGTTAGCTCAATAACTTTTACATATGTTAAAGGCAGCTCCTTAGGTGACACCACGGGGATGTTAGTGTCTACTTGAAATGAAAGAGGGACCACGATAAGTCTTGGGCTTTGCTGCTTTAAAGTCAGTAAGGGCTGTTTCTTGGTATCTTACATCCCCTACATCTCCCCAGATAGTATAATATAAGAATGCAAATGTAATTTCCAGAGAACCACCCAGCTGCGAAGCAATCGAATATGGAAAATATAAGTTCTGAAGACATTAAAGCAATAGGGTAAGTAAAATACACCGAAAATTATTTGAAATGTACATTCAAGTGAATACAGAACCTTCATTTTAAAGACATTATTCACATCCTTTAAGCCCTACACAAACAGTTTATTTTAAAATATGTTCGTGCAAAAAGTTGAATAATTGTCCATCACTCAAAGGTCCATGACAAGCACAGAGCTATGCCAATTAATTTTTGTTTCATTTAAAGAATAATACCCATTTTCCTGCATCCACACCCTTCTGGCATCATTTATTACCTAATTCTTACTCTTTTGATAAAGCAAAAGGATTTTAATTCAGTTTGTTTCATTATCTTCCTTTACTTTGGCACAAAGGTGTTTTCACAAAGAATGAAGCATACACCGGCAACAACAACAAACAATGTCCCTGGTAATAAGAAAAAAAGCCTAAAAGGTCTTTTCAGTTTTGACACGCAAATAAATAAAATTTGTCAATGTCAAAGTCGTATCTCATGGAAAAATACTTCTCTGCAGAAAAACAAAGACCCAAGCAGTTGGGGTCAAAGAGCAATGGAAGTATCTATGTACGTACGCATCATTAAATTAAAGGGTCCAAAAATGCAATGAAGTGATTTTTTTTACGTAGTGCCCCCTCATTATTTTCTTTATGACCTTCAGCTGTTGAGTAATAAAATTAAAAGTCGTGTCAAAATTCTAAACGTGAAACGTACAGAAACAATTATGTAATGTTTTTAGGAATTCTAATGGATTTGTAGGTGGCAATAAAACAAATTGTCATTTAAATTTGTGTTCTGCTCGAAATGAATTCGAAACAAAGACAGAAAGGTTGTCGTATATCATAAAATAAGATAGCGTGACACGTTTTGAGAGAATGTTGGAAAAAATGTGGATCTAAATTTAATTTTTATGACATTTATATGTAATTTAATTTAATGCTACTATCTAAATTGTGTTTAGCTGTGGAGATAACTTCGCTGCCTTACAGGGGCCAGAGAGTGGTTCCCACGTGTACTTATTTTTGCACGAACAATTACACTTGACTAAAAATGTTATCACTGGTCACTTTTAACATTGTTTGTTTGCTAGAAATAGACTCCGTGACAACAATTTTATATTATTGTAGCTTTTTGTGGCAATTAAAAACTTTAATTATTTTTTAACAAAGTTCAAATCACACACAGGAAGAGTTAAACACATTTTTGATGTTTAAATCATAAATATAAATCATATAAAACGTTATTTGGTTTTTTTTTCAGTATTTATTCATCAATAACTATCTTCTTCCCTTTAAAAGTAACCCCCCAGATATAATACACTTATGCCAGCGTTTTTCCAATCCTCGAAACACTTCTGAAACGAACTTTTTGGTATAGCCAACAGCTCATGTTTCTATTTTTCTTTTATCTCCTCTACCGTAGCAAAAAGTTTTTCTTTCATCGAAATCTTCAGTTTTAGGAAGAGGAAAATGTTAGCGGAGACCAAGCCAGGTGAATACGGTGGTTGATTTTGTTTTGACCGAAAAAAACTTACGGACAAGCATCGATGTGTGAGATGCTGCGTTATTATGGTGAAAACCCCATGATTGGTTTTCCCACACTTCTGTGCGTTTTGACGAGTTACTTAGCGTAAAAGACACATAAGTTCAAGGCAGTATTTCTTATTGTGACAAGTATTCATGTTGCACCACACCACTATAGTCAAAGGAAACAGTGAGCAAAACCTTAACAATTACCGACTTTGACGATTCCATTGAGACGATTCCATTGAGATGATTGGGATTTGGTTTCAATGTCATAGCCATACACCCATGATTCGTCACCAGTTATGACCTTTTGAGGTAATCTGGATTGCCGTTTACGATATTGAACAGCTCATAAGAGATGTCCATGCTTGTTGTTTATACACCAGATACACTTTAGCAGATTCTGCTTCTACTTTTTAAAAGTATCAGCTACTGCTTTTTCTGATCGACCCATGATGTCAATGTCGTCCGCTTAAACAAGCAAAATGTGGCTATTGGTATAGATTGCGTAATTTCTTTTAACATCTGCATTTCGTAAAACTTTTCCAGCAGTATGTTGATTAAGTCACACGAAAGACTGCCTCCTTGTCTGAAAACTCTCTTGGTACTAAACTCTTCGGAGAGGTTCTTTTCTATTTTAACTGGAGACCGGGTATCAGTTAAAGTCATCTTAAAAAGCAGAATGAGCTTTGCGAGGATATCAAATTCAGACATGTCTTGGAGTACCTTTGAGCGTAGGAGACTGTCGAAGGCTGCTTTATAATCGACGATCGATCTGTATCTTTTGGGTCTTCACCAGGATTTGCCGCAGGGTAAATATCTGATCATTGGTCTTGTCAGGTCTAAAGCTGAATTGGTATGGTCCAATTATTTTGTTCACCATAGGCATTAGTCGTTCGCACAATATCAATGACATTATATTGTAGGCAATAGGGAGACGACGCACAGTGGTTCAGAATAGTTTTTTCCTGGTCAAAACTCTGTAACTTTTAAACGGATAGAGATATTTTCATAATTCTTTTTATACCCTCAGCATTAATGCTAACGAGGGTATATACACTTTCATACGGGCAAAATGTGCCTTAACGAAATAAAGGTTTTAAGGCGAAACGTTTTTCAGACAATGGAGTCGATTGAGCAATGTCCGTCCGTCTGTCTGTCTGGCTGGCTGGAGCGCACGATAACTCTCGAATGGATAAACCGATTCGGTTCAAATTTTGGCTTTCGTAATATTTTACCCAAACTTAGTTTAAGTTCGAAGATGGGTTATGTCGGTCCACTCCTTCCGGTACCCCCCCCCCCCCCCACAAAAGTTCGAAAATGTTAGTAAAATTTGTGCGCACGATAACTCATGAACGGAATAACCGATTTGGTTCATACTTTGAACATCGTGAAATGTGTATCAGACTTAAAAAAGTTTTCAATATGGACTCCATCGGTCCACTCCTTCGGGTACCTCCCACACAAAATTTCAGAAAAGTTCAGTTGAGGGCCATCTCTCGAATCGCTTTGATTTTTGTTGTAGCAACTTATATTCACTGCCCCCATACGACGGTACAAGTTTTATCAGGGGCAAGTCCATACTTCCTGAGAAAATAGCCTGAAAGTTGCAAAAAAACCCTTATGACACCGTGTGAGGTGGTTCGAGCGCAGGATAACTCTCGAACGGATCTGCCGATTCGGTCCAAAATTTGGCCTTGTAATATTTTCTCCAAACATAGTTTATGTTTGAAGATAAACCATATCGGTGCACTCCTTCAGGTACCTCCCCCACAAAAGTTCAAAAATGTTCGGAAAAATTGTTCGTACGGTAACTTTTACCTTACCTTACCTTACTGTACACATCCTAGTATATCTACTGGATATAGATCAGGTTCAAATATGGACTATATTTGTTCACTCCATCCCGTACCTCCCACACAAAATTTCAGATAAGTTCACTTTAAGACCTAATATCGAATCACTTTGATTTTTGTTGAAGCAATTTCCATTCGCTGCCTCAATTACGATGGTAAAAGTTCTTTTAGGGGTAAGTCCATACTTCTTCAGCAAACAGCCCGAAGAGTGTAAACACCCACTATGGCACCATATGTTGTGGCTGGAAATCCACTTCCATAACGGTCAATGTCGATCCATTCCTTTTAGTATCTCCTCCGGATCTCTTTTGATCTTTAATCCTAATCAACATTTTTGTCGGTTCATACGCCCAAATTTACTAAAACCCCCTAAATACATACTTATTTTGGGAAACAAATTGTTTCAATATACACAGGCTGAGGGTATATCTCCGTCGGCAAAGCCGACTGATACTTTTTTACTTGTTTGTTCGATAAATAACACTTTCAGCTTTCCGACACTCCAAAAGCCACCAAATTAGGTGTAGCGGTTGCGGAGGAATTCAAGGTCAAAATTATATATTTAAGTTTTTTTTTTATATTTTGCATCAAAATGTGAGCGTTTTTGAGTTTTTCATATATTCTAACTATTTAAAATAGGTCAAAACCCAATAAACAAACCATAAAAAGCAACAAATGAGTGAAGGCTGTAGTCGGGTCGGGGCCGACTATGTGATACCCTACACCACTACCCCTGTGCATAAGCTTTTGACTGATAAAATTCAAAATATTAAAATTGGGATAGCTTGGCGCCTTTGCTCTGAATGTCTTCATTAATACAGGTCAATTTTGTTGAAACGCATCGTCAGTACAACTCAAATGAAAAAGTGGGATTTACGCCAACCATCAATAGACTTCTTTCTCCGTGAGACCCCCATCAACCCCAAAATTTCGTGAGGATCCGATCAAAATTCCGACCTGTAGTGTGATTGCACAAAAAATGGAAAAAGGTATTCTTTACCGACTATTGCGATATCTCTGTTGTCACATCGTTGTAAAGGTGATATTTTCTACTTTCCTTGCCAGGTTTTGCTTTCGATATACCTCTTACAGAAGAGAGATATTCGCTTTGAAATATTCTCCAAATAAGTTTTTTTCACATTCCGACCCCTGAATAATATCCGACCATTACCAAAATCAATAGGGTTTTTTTTTCTGTGGGACCCTCATTAAACCCCAAAATTTCGTGAAGATCGAATCAAAATTGCGACGTGTAGCGTGATTACAAAAAAATTTAAAAATGGGATGTATTACCGACTATTGCTATATCTCCGTTACTTGACGACCTTTACATCGTTGCAAAGGTGATACTTTCTACATTCATTAGCAGGTTTTGATTTTGATATACCCCAATCAAGAATATTATACTTTATAGGGTCGCAAATGAGTATTTCAATGGGTTACAAACGGAGGGTATAAAAAAGTCTTAAACGGAAGGAACGCGACGGGTACAAAAAGGACACTCTCAGGCAACATTCTGTGAAAACGGAACTTTGTTCCAAGCTGTTCCCTAAAAGTTCTAGTCCACTAAACTTGGAATTTCACTAAAATTTAGTACCTGAGGACAAATAAAATAACTCACTTCGTGTAAACGCTACGATAATTTTTTAATATGACTCTTAAAGGCAAGAAGCCTACCTACCTAACAAAAAACAAAGAACACAATATCTGTTATAGTTTCTGAGAAATAGCTGTTTCTTTCTCCAGAAATTTGCAAAAAATACGTATTTTCCAAAATTGGGAAACATTTTTCGTCTTTAGGAGCACGAATCGCCAAGACCTTCCAATATTTTGATCTAATTTGTTGCTTTCCTTAGTTTCAATATGCACGCTGCGCCTTAAATAATTTTAAATGAAAGGTGCTTACACCTAGGAAGTTTTTGCGGATTCTGAAACTACAATGTTCATAGATGAGAAAAATCAAAAAACGAAAAAAATCGCCGGAGGGATTTTCAAATAAATCGCGGTCAAAGTTCAAATTTTTGGGGCTTTATTATGTTTTCAAGATTTTGCTCGGAAACCGCAAGTTCTCTCGAAATAGGATTAGAGCAAATGTTGTAGCAGTGATAATTCTCTACAAGATTGACCTTAATGTTATTTTCGTAGGTCTTACCATTTTTGAGATAAAGAAGTTCAAATTGGGACAATGCACTGACTCTATGGTCTCCTTACAGAACAATTTCATGAAGGGTGCACCTTAACTAACTTTACGTGAAAACCGCTTACATCTGAGAAGTTTTTGCGGATTCTGAGACAGCAATGTTCAATGATGAGAAAATCCAAATCGCTGGAGGAATTTCGGAAAAAATCGCGGTCAAAGTTCACATTTTTAGGTTTTCAGGATTTTACTTGCAAGCGGTAAGCCGTTTCGCAATGAGACTGAAGAAAATGTTGTAGCAGTGAAAATCATCTACAACATTTTCTTTAGTCTTATTTCGAAAGGACTTGCCGTTTCCAAGAAAAATCCTGAAAACCTAAAATAAACCTAAAAATGTGAACTTTGACCGCGATTTTTTCCGAAATTCCTCCAGCGATTTTTTCTAGCTTTTGGATTTTTTTCATCTATGAACATTGCTGTCTCAGAATCCGCAAAAACTTCCTAGGTGTAAGCGGTTTTCACGTAAAGTTAGTTAAGGTGCACCCTTCATGACATTGTTCTGTAAGGAGACAATAGAGTCAGTGCATTGTCACAATTTGAACTTCTATATCTCAAAAATGGTAAGACCTACGAAAATAACATTAAGGTCAATCTTGTAGAGAATTTTCAGTGCTACAACATTTGCGCTAATCCCATTTCGATAAAATTGCGGTTTCCGAGCAAAATCGTGAAAACATAATAAAGCCCCAAAAATGTGAACTTTGACCGCGATTTATTTGAAAATCTCTCCGGCGATTTTTTTTTCGTTTTTTTTTTTCATCTATGAACATTGTTGTTTCAGAATCCGCAAAAACTTCCCAGGTGTAAGCACCTTTCATTTAAAATTAGTTAAGGCACACCGTGTATGCTTACCATTGAATCCCATATACTAATTAACAATAGGTGACAACAAAAAATGGGGGTTTTGGCCAGAAAATCGATTACAGAATAACTGTGCGACGTATGACCTGTAGTTAGAGCATACAGTCTTATCACCTTTCTTGTGGATGGGACACAGGATGTTCAGGTTTAAATCGCCGGCTACGCGTTCTTCCTGCCAAATGGTGCTAACTAGCTGATGTGTACACCTTATCAGCGTGTCGCCTCCGGTTTTTAACATTATTCTTGTCCTCATTTTGGCCGGGCGGTATAACATCTGTGGTATTTTCGTTGTCTTCCCTAGTGTTTAATACCAACAATTTGAATAAATGTTCTTTCGATATTCTGAGCACACTATCTGTATATTATCACTTTGATGGTCTCAACTGGAGAATGCGCCTGTACCAGAGCCATCAGTTTGATGTTTCACTCTTTTGTAGAATTTTCGAACTTCATTCTGGCTCCTGTACATCTCTATTTGCTTATACTCCCGCTTTACAATTTCTCTCATTTTCCTCCCATACCTCTTCTCGTGCGCTACACGTTGCTACTGACTATCTCTTCGGTAGCAGCACGACACTCCTAGTCATACAATGGATTCCTTGGTATAGGTCTCTGATATACAAGTATGGATTTTGCAGCTGTTTGCATGGAGTAGGCAATAGTTTGCCACTGTGCTGATATGTTGTCGGAAAAAGAAGTGTTTTCATTTAACAATAGGTCCAGTTGAATGGAATATGCTGTGGTTACCTGTTATTTTTACAGCTTACAGATGTCCAACTTCAGTTTCGGGTCTGTTTGTACTTTATTTGCTACATTTAATCGGGTACCTACCATTGCTACAAAAAGGAGGTGGTCCAAATCTTTGATAGCTCCTTTTAACGATCATACATCCAACACGCCCGTTGAATGTCTTCAATATATCACAACGTGATCACTTCGATATCTTGTTTTTCGGTCTGGTGACAGCCAGGTATGAATATCTAGATGCTTAAATTTGGTACTACTAACTACCATATTTTCTGCCGCTGGGAAATCTATTAGTCTCATTCCATAGTCAGACGTTTCTCTGTGGAGACTGAATATCCCTACTGTTACGCCCCACATATATTCTCCTATTCAATTTTATCATTAAAATTGCCTCGAATAATTTTAATGTCATAGACAGGACAAAATTCACATGTTTCTTCTAAGCGCTCGTAAAATATGTCTTTGGCCTGTTCGTTCTTGTCTTTATTAATATTGAACAATTTGACTTTTCTCAGTATTATGGTATGTATTTCATTCACCCTAATCCAGTAAGGCAGTAATATCGGCCATATATTTTTTAAGTACATTTGAACATTATTATTACGCCACTGCGAACATTCCAGGTACCGATTCGCAGATCATGGCCCTTAAAACGTTTGCGGGGTCGTCAACTTTAAAGGGGTTTGTGTTTATTTTTCTTTGTTTTTTTATAGTATTTTGCTTTTTGGAGGGTGAATTACTAGCCCAACACCCAACCCAAATTTTGAACGTCCTTATGGATGAACGAGCGGTACATGTTAGTTTACTACCTTTAAGGCGTGTTAAAGGCAGTTTCTCAGGAGATACCACGGGCAGGTCAGTGTCCTCTTGGGACACTCTGTTTCCGAGGCACCTTCGCCATCTCATCAGCAGTTAAAAAAAATCCATTTGTCTTAACAAGTTTTCTGTATATTTTAACAGATTTCAGAGTTGGCCTCTAGAAAAGTAAGCTTTGCTACAACTTGGTACCGATCCGAATCGATCGTATATCCAATGGAAGGTACGCTTCTATCTTTCACAATGTGATGAGTATGGGTTCTTAAAATTGTTCTGGAAATAACTAGTGACCCCGTGTTCATCAAAATAACTGCTTGCTCTCACCATCATTCCTTTACATGAAGGGATATTACACCTTGGAGGCGTCAATTACCTTCTAAAGCAATCTCTTGCAGCACAAAAACTGTTTCTTAAAGCTTTGTAATTTACAAAGTGTCACCACAAAATGGTCTTTGTAAAAATTTAAACAATATGCAAACTTTCTTTATTTTTTAAATTAAAGCCATTAATCTTAAACAGTTGCCTACGATAAATTATGTTTTTTTTGTGGTTGTGTTGACTTTTTAGGCGTCACAAAAACACTCATTAGCTGGGCCTGTCTGGCGGCTTTCATAAACTATCCATAAACTGAAGTGAGTGGCAAAAACACATTAAAATTATGTCGCAGCAATTCTTGAAAATAATTAATTAAAAGTTGCTCCTCTACATCACCCACAAACATCTCACATGACTGTAGCTTTGTTTGAAAGTCCTTTGTGTGATGGTTTTTTTTTCCAGCAAATTTTTTAAGTATTTACGTATACACTTCTTGATAATAATACAAACTATAAACAATATAATTTACGATGCCAATAAGGAAAATGTCAATGTGTGTGCAGTATAAAAACTACAAGAGACATTCCGTTTTTAAATGGAATTACAATGAAGGAAATCCACTTTAACCATTGCTATTGCAAAGTCATGCAAAAATTATTTTTGCTGTTAAACTTGTCATAAATGTAAAATGTCTCATATATGTAAATATAAATGAGTACCTAGCAGCACTCAAACTGAATTGCAACTATTAAACTTGTTATTTTGCTTGCTGAAGACACTTTGGAAAATTGTGGCAGTAAAACCTGCAGGATATTTTCATAAACAAACAGTTAATTGCTAGTAAAATTTTGAAAGTATAAAAATATATTGTGACAATATTGTAATAAAAGTCAGGTATGACCATAAACTAAGAACAGATAAAAATATTATACCCTACACCATAATGTAGACCTAGGAACCACATTTTATAGATTGATGTGATTACAGGATCTAGCTATGGGTGTCAGTCCATCCTTCTGTTCATTATAAATTTTAATCAAACCCATGGACGTAATTATGGACCGATCGCCAAAAATGGAGGTTGGGTTTTAACCAGGTTATAAAAACAACATTAATATCGCAACTATATTTCCGATTTTCGTGATGATTGGAAAATGTTTAGGTTTGTGTGTATGCGTGAAATGGTTAACATTCTCTTTTCCTTACATATATAACCAATCTTTTTCACCTTGTGCACCACAAAATACCGCAGTTATAAAGGAGGAATTTCCAAATTTTACATTAATGCCATGAATGTTCCGACTTACGAGTATAATATATAGCAACATGGGAGCTAGAGGTTCGAAACAGGATTGTCACGATTTACCGCTTTTTACTCAGAGAAATTACTTGTTTCGAACTAGGAAAATAACTTGTGATGTGACCTGCTGTGGAACGAGTAACATGCCTAACTTGCCTCTGAAAAACTCGAATTTCACATGGACAAAAACCAGACTATTAGATTATTCCTCTAAGACAGCAAATATCAATAGACGAAGGAAATATAAATGCGAGGGTCACTAAAAAACCTTCTGGCCTAGGCAAAACGCCTAATCGCCAGGCGTCATTTGAAATTTTTTTGGAAAGTTTAACAGTTTTAACCTAAGTGTGCTCGGGACAGTTTGACATACGACCATGTATTGAACGTTTTTAGAGCATCTAGTGGCGATTGCAGCGATTTTTGGGCTCATACGCATAGTTTCATGATTCGTCACCTGGATCCACCTTATAAACGTCTCTTGAAGCATCGTCTTTGAAGCACGGCGTATTTTTTCGAAATTTCTTGCACCGACAAACACGTGATCCGACGAGAAAACCCCCATTTGTGCGCCAAACGTTCATGCAATATCAAATGTTAGTTGGTGGAATAAATGACCAAGGGTGCCTCTATCTCACGGTACATAACTTCGCGATCTTGCATTATACCTTCATGCACGGCTTAATTTTGTCTGGCACAACGACCGTTTTTGGAAGACCCTCACGAACTTCGTTTTTTGGCGAGTGTCGGCCATGATTGAATTCATTAAACCAGTTTTTCATAGTGTTATAGGATGGTCCTTTATCGACATACAAAAATTTAATTTGATCGATGCCCTCTTGCCGTGATTATCCCCGTCGGAAGTTGTTAAAAATTATCGGACGAAAATGTTCAAAAGTAAATTCACTTTTTTCTGCAAAGTGATTTTTTAAGTCACTGTAAACAACACAAAACATGGTCGTATGTGAGACTGTCCTGAGTAAGCTTACGCTAACACGCTAACGCTAACAGATTACAGGCTGGGATTAGTGATCTGCCTCTCACCTCGTCGTCATTCAACGACCACGAGTAAATCTCTCCCACGGATGTGGTTGCCTCAACATCTGTGGTCGAAGGTACAAGCACACAACCTACGGACAAAGAAATAGTGGAGGACAAATAGAAGACACGAGGGTCTTAAATCTTTAAACAACCGTCGGGGACAGGTAGAGGCAACTCAGACTCCGAATCCGACAGCAATAGCCAGCCAAACATATCCGTCGTGGAAGTGCCCAATAAAGAAAATGTTCACAAGATGTCATTATTGAGACGGTGGGGCGTTATGTCTGCACGACATTCTGTGACTTCGTTACTACATACATATTCCCATAGAGAACAATGGAACTATATGGAAGGTGTTATTTAGTTAGTTGCGTAGGGCGTCAACACAGCGCACATAGGAGAAATGTATGTTAAAAGTTGATTAAAACTCCTAAAACCTTCATTTATAATCCGATTGATATAATATTTTGCACGAATCATATCTTCGGTCCAAGGAATATTTCTGTAGAAAATTATGAAAATCGGTTCAGATTGGGACATAGCTCCCATATATATTAGCATCTTATATGACGTATGTAATGCACCAAAAGCGCAATATAGTTCCAATCTAGCTGCAAATTGATACATGCATTCAGAACTAGCCTAGAATAGTGTGCCAATTTTGGTTCAAATAGGTTTAGATTTATATAGTCCTGTTTATATAGTTTATATAGTCCTGTATATATCCTCCGTGCGGAGTTATTTTTTTCCATTTTTTTTCTCTCCCATCGGACGCCTCCCCAGGTGGTGGATAGGGGAACGCTCATCAGATATGGCGGGTACCGCAGAAATAAAATATGCGGGGCGAACCAAAAGAAAAAAAAAATGGAAAACGGCAGCGTCTGACCAAAGGATTGGCGGCAGCAAACAGCGTCTGAATTCCAGGAGGAGCGGCTGAATACAGAGATGGAAACTCTAAACCCTTTAGAAGGCAACGGGAAACCACTAAAGTAATATCCCATGAAAATCATACAATGAAAAATGGAAATACAAAATAACAATCGGCCCTCTGTCTCCGGCCAAACGAGGGTGCTAAGAATCCCCGGAGGTAAAACAAAACTTAACATCGGAACATGGAATGTTCGAAGTCTTTATGAGGTTGGAAAACTTGATAATACCATAAGCGAGATGAAACGGCTACAAATAGATATATTGGGTATAAGTGAGACATGGTGGACTGAAAGCTCAGAGTTCTTCTCTGAAAACACAAAGGTTTATCACTCAGGCAATGTTGACGGAATCCACAGAAAAGGTGTTGCTATCCTAGTCAAAAACAATATTGCACCCAGCGTCACAGGATTCTTCCCAGTATCTGATAGAGTAATGATGATTAAATTGTCCGCAAAACCGATTAACATAAATGTAATACAAGTTTATGCACCTACATGTGATGGTAGCAATGAGGAAATAGAACAATTTTATAATGATGTGGAAAAATTACTGACAATGACGAAACAACACGAAATTACAATAATCCAGGGAGATTTTAATGCAAAAGTTGGGAAGGAAGAAACAACTGATGTAACAGGAAAATTTGGTTTAGGTAAACGAAATGAAAGAGGCGAGAGATTAATTCAATTCTGCCAAGAGTATAAATACAAAGTTACTAATACGTTGTTTTGCCTCCATCCGAGGCGTTTGTATACATGGAAGTCGCCACAAGATAACAGTGAGAATATTGTCAGAAACCAAATAGATTACATTTTAATAAATAAAAGATATGCTTCCTGTGTGAACAAATGTTCCACATATCCCGGCGCTGACGTTCCCTCGGACCACATTCTTCTAGTTTGCAAAATACGCATAAAACTGGCAATAACACGCAAGAAAAAAAACGCAGAAGAAGTTAAATTTTGATAGACTTGATGATGAATTGACGAGACATTCGGTAAAAACCCGATTAAATGCCGAACTGAATAACATCGCTGAAGATAGCGAAAATATATGGGATGATGTTAAAGAATCCATCAACAACATAACTAATAATATGTTAGGCACCACAACGTCTAATAGAGAAAAATCATGGGTGACAGATGAAATACGAGCTCTACGCAAAGAAAGAAGCAAATACAAAAACATAAACTACGAAAAATACTGGGAAATCAATCAGGAAATTAAAATCGCAACACGGGCTGCAAAAAATGCACAAATAAGAAAACAATGCCAGGAAATTGAAAGATTACAAATTCTCCACGACGATTTCAATCTCCATAAAAAATTGAAAGAGGCATCCGGGATATATTCCAGAAGATCTTCCACATTTCTCTTTGATGAAAACAATATAGCACATTACGAAGTTTCTGAAAAGAAAAAACTTTGGGAAAAATATATAAAAGCTCTATTTACGGACGAAAGCCGAACACAATTACAAAATACAGAATATCAAAGCGGTTTAACGATAAGACCCATTACAGAGGAA
Source organism: Musca autumnalis (assembly GCF_047663935.1). Taxonomy (NCBI): domain Eukaryota; kingdom Metazoa; phylum Arthropoda; class Insecta; order Diptera; family Muscidae; genus Musca; species Musca autumnalis. The sequence continues at coordinate 255,495,653 of NW_027411644.1, forward strand.
GAATTAAGAGCAACAATAAAAACCATGAAAGATAAAAAAGCATCGGGTCCTGATGAAATACCCACCGAAGTACTGAAACTAATAGAAGGAAGAAATATACAACTAATATTGAGATTATTCAATCAAATTTACGCCACAGGACATTACCCTCAAGACTGGCTGGAATCGACATTTGTAACCATACCTAAAAAAAACAATGCGAATTTGTGCGGTGATTTTAGACTAATTAGCCTTATGAGCCATGCTCTAAAAATCTTTTTAAAAATAATACACAGACGAATATACCCATTATGCGAGATGCATATGGGTAACACACAATTTGGATTCAGAGAAGGCATGGGTACCCGAGAAGCATTGCTTGGACTTCACGTTCTAGTACAAAAATGCCGCGAAGTTCAAAAGGACGTCTTTCTTTGTTTTGTGGACTACGAGAAGGCGTTTGATACCGTAAAACACGATAAGTTGATGGATATTTTAACCGATATTGGACTAGAAGAATGTGATAAAAGATGTATTCAAAATCTATACTGGAAACAAGTATCAAATATTAAAGTGGATGGTGAATTATCTGACAATATCCCAATTTCGAAAGGTGTACGGCAAGGATGTATTTTGTCACCTCTTCTCTTTAACATATATTCTGAAAAAATTGTTCAAGAATCAATAGCTTCCAAAAACATTGGCATTAGCATAAATAACATCCTCATCAATAACATTCGTTACGCTGACGACACCACATTACTGGCAAGCAGCAGGGCTACAAAGACTAATAGATGCACTCATGAAGACCAGTGAAAAATATGGATTATCAATAAACATAAGAAAAACTAAATATATGATTGTCAGCAGAAAACAGGTGGAAAATAATGTACCTATGATAATTAATAACATAGAAATAGAACGTGTAAGAACATATAAATATCTAGGAGTCCAGATAAATGACCGATGGGATATGTCAAGTGAAATTAAGTGCCGAATCGAAATGGCAAGAAATTCATTTTCCAAATATAAGAAAACGCTAACCAGCCATGACATAAGCCTTTCAACGAAAATACGTTTTGTCAGATGCTACATATGGTCAGTATTATTATACTCTGCAGAAACTTGGACGATAAAATTAGCCGACGAAAAACGACTAAATTCTTTTGAAATGTGGATTTATCGTAGTATTCTAAAAATTCGCTGGACTGACCACGTTTCAAATGAAGAAGTACTACGACGGATGAATGTGGAACGACAAATAACACGCGATGTAAAAAGCCGAAAAACATCTTATCTGGGCCATATAATGCGCAATGAAAAATATAAGCTCCTCCAAGCCATTATCCAAACCACAATAGATGGAAGAAGACCAAGAGGCAGAAAAGAAACATCATGGATAAGAAATATTCAAGAATGGACGGGACTGCAAGACGAAAGAAACCTCCTGAATGCTGCCAAGAATCGAAACCTATCTATAATGGAATAAAAAATATAATTAAATTGTTAACAATGTAAAACAATTGTATGATCGCCAACACCCGAATACGGGTTGGCAAATAAAGAAGAAGAAGTATATATCCATTCGATTTTTCTACTTAAATTATTCCAATTTTATATGAGGAAAAAACACTAATTTTTCGGAGTGGCGCAAACATTTATCAAAAGTTTTGATTTGGTCTGATAAATAAGAGTCCCGGCTATAAGAAAAATCAAAAATTGGTGTTAGCAAATGTTGCCAAACTATTTTTTTTTAATTTTTTTAAATTGTTTTACATAAAACATTCCAATTTTACTTCAGAAAAACACGTGATTTTTCCGAAAGATCAAAAATTAGTGCTGGCAAAATATTTTTTAATTTTTTTAAAATTGTTTGTTTGTTTTTAAAACCCCATTTTAGTATTTTGAGTTTTGAGCAACTTTTGGCCCGTATGTGTAGCGGTTAGAGCGAAGTCATCCTATTCTGTTCTGAACTAGAGAAGCTACAACCTGCTTTGTAACAGATGATCTGCCTTTGGGCCTCCCCTTACGTCTGTGGCGGCGGGGAAGATATTAACATTTGAAATCCTTTGGAGGTGGCAAATAAAGTTTGTGAGGAGTGAAAAAATGGGTTGTCTTTTACAGGGAGAAGAAGGAGGAAGGCACTCTTCTTGTGGTGACACTGATCCAAATAGCTAAAGGCATGTCGCATTACGTTTCTAATGCCGCCAACTTCAAATGAGGCAGGGCAGGAATCGGTAAAGACGAGGATCTGAAACATGACAGCCAGAAGTTAAAGCCCCCGAGCGACACACAAGAGAGGGAGGCGAAATCATCAGCGATCCCCAAGAAGACCGTTTACCATAGCACCTATGATTGAGGTCATCCAGATAAACTTTCATCGGCGTGAAACGGTAAGTCAAGTCCTGAGGGGGGAAAATTATATAATTGTTCCACAATCATGCCAGAAGGGACGAGGGCGAATTCTCGCATATCAATGAGTGCACCCCGATTCATATTAGCTCAATAATATTGGACCTACTGTTTATCGCCGAATCCGAACGGCTCAAATACTCGGGAAATGTCGCCAACATTACGTTGAGAGGTATTTGGCCACCGCGCAGTGATTCAGAATGAATGGATTTTACCTGGTCAAAACCCTGTAACTTTTGAACGTATAGAGATATTTTCATATTTTTCTTTTGTTGGGAGATTACACAATCAGCTTTCCGATGCATCAAAAACGGTCAAATTCAGTAGTAGTTGTCAAGGCCAAACACAAGGAAACAAACCATAAAAATACAAAAAGAAAATAGATAAAGAATTAAAACAATTTTTATATTAAACTAGCGGACCCGGCGAACTTCGTCTCGCTATTAAGGAATTAAATTTCATACAAAAACTCAATTTTCGATTTTTCCAATTTTCCGACTTTTCCAGAGAGATTTTCCAAAATTTTCTTCCGTAAAGACCTTCTCCTCGAAAATACGAATAACTGAAAACAAATTTTACAGAAATCGGCCTAGCCGTTCTCATTTTATGAATTACTATACATTTTTTACACCATTTATATATATATATATATATTATTATTATTATTTCAATATTTTTTTCAAATATTTAAAATTGTTGCGTAAATTAAAAAATCTTTGGAGTTTCATAAAACTCATATCCCACCATACCATTGCTATCGAACACGATATCGTTTTCGAATGTTTATCGATAGTTTTGCTGATATTCTGTTCGAGAACGACACACGAGAATGAATTGAAAACGATTCAACAGAATGTACATGCTGTTGATGTGCACACAAATATTTCGGCTTTTTATCCAGGCTGAAAACACATCCACCGTTTCAGGAAAGTTTTGTGTCATTTCTGGTAGAAGAATAAAGAAAAATTGAAACTTGACAGCACTTTGCCTTTATTCATCTGCCAGAAATGACACAAAACTTTACTCAAATGTTGGATGTGTTTTCAGCTTCAGTGTCGTGTCCCAGACAGAGACTACGGTATTCTGTCCCTCACAGGAACGTCGCACATATGTAGGTCGAAATCACTTGTCTAACGGCGGGAAAGACAAAAAATCAAAGTATAACATTGCGAAATGTTTTCCATTGTATCGATTGCAGGTACTCTGCCTAAAATTTTGTTTTGACTTTATTATTGTTGTACATATTCTTCTCATATTGGGTGCCACCGTGGTGCAATGGTATGCACGCCCGCCTTGCACGCAGAAGGTCGGGGGTTCGATTCCCCGGCCAGGCAACATCAAACATTTTTCAACGGTGGCAAAATACCCCCCAGTAATGTTGGCGACATTTTCTGAGTATTTCAGCCTTGAAAAACTTCTCCATAAGTGGTGTCTTAAGACACGCCGTTCGGACTCGGCGATAAACAGTAGGTCCCATATCATTGAGCTAAATATGAATCGGGGTGCACTCATTGATATGAGAGAAGTCCCCTTGTCCCGTATGGGATGTTGTGGAACAATGTTGTTTTTTTTACATATTCTCTCAACTATTCACTATGCCCAAGAAATTTTGCTGTATCAGATTTTAAGAATTTTGTTGCAAAATATCTAACAAGATATTTGTTTAATTGTTAAAAAACTTCTTAATAAAACAAAATAAAGTTTATTTGTAATTAATAGGGAAGGGTATAAATTAAAAATAATTTTTGGGGCCTGGAATTACATAGTATATAGCAATAAATTTTCAAAAATGATTATTTTTCTTTTGTTTTTTAGTGTAATATACATTTGTTGAATGAAACGTAGCTACAAAAGTTGTGCAATGTCCACTTCAATTCCATTTTAACAAATTAAATTTGATTTCCTAGATTCCGAATAACCAAATAACCGCAACTCGTGCTAATAAATAAATGGAAAATGTAGATTAAATTCTCAAAATACCAAATATGGGGCGGTACAGTTAAAAGTGGGCTATATTAAAACGTAGACCTAGGTTCAGAATTTTTGGTGGAGAAGATGTATAGTATGCAAAGTTCATATTCGTACACCCCTAAAAAATGAATAAAATCGTTATTAATTCCATATTTTGTATGCAAATATGAAACAATTAATGGAAATTACTATAACAAAGAAAGGTTTAAAAATAACAAAACCAATTTATAATTTAATCCACCGTTTAGGTATAGATGGCGCTTGGGTGGATGGCATAGTTCATATTCGTACACCTAGAAGCACTATATATTTGTGGTATTTAACCCAGATATGCCCATTGCTTGATCGTGATCATTTTAAAAGCATTTTTATATTATTTTAGAAGCAAATGTGAAATAATAACAGTATGTTTATATGTTTTTTAAACATTTTTTGAAAAAATGGGGTTTTGAGGCCACTTTTGGACACAGGGTTTTATCATATAACTGGGAGTTATGGGACACAAAACATTTGACATATAGTCCAAAGGCACCTTTTCGGCATCTAGATAACGTTTTTTCGTAGTAGGCTCCACATCGTGTATGTTTTCGTTATAAAACTACCCAATAATTAATCGGTCATAACGCAAATCATTGTAAAAACTAAGCTATAGGTAGCAACTTCGATGAACTAGACCTCAAAACTCAAAAATAGTAGCTCAAAATAATGGAATCACATAATATCCCAAGAGCTACAGATGTGTACTGAGTATATCACCAAAATAAATGGTACTTTGATAAACATAACATATCAAATTAGCAAGAATTTTGTGTGTCCTATATATAGGACTTTGGGCATATCTGGGTTAAGAATTTTTTTGGGAAAATACCACAAATATTTGCTCTTTTTTACTTTTTGAATGCCTGTACTGTAGAAAAATGTAAAAATAACGAAAATTTTATTAAAAATTTTGCATGAATAAAAAGTATGAAGAATATTCGAAATATTTAAGAAAAATGTGATAGATATGATTAACTAACTATTGCAATTTATTCCCGAATTATGGACGAACATAGCTAATAGCAGCCCTTCTGCAACAATATTCGAAGTCTCATATTGAAGCAAACCATTATTTATATGTCGTGAATTATGATTAGAATTCAACGTTTAGTATGTAAGCTTGTACATATTCCATACAACACTGTTTATCTTTATTGTGTTTTAAAATTTTAACGGTTTCTATGCAACCCTGTACATATTTCTATTATCATACTATTTCATTACAACATTGTATTTACTACTAAAATACACATCTATGTAAGTCTAGACGACTTTTGCGCTTCTCAAACCGAGTACCTAAATAGAATAAAAGTTAATAAAATCACTTTGAGATCAACCTTTGAGAAACCAACTAGTCAACCTGCTTTTAAATAAGTTTCGGACATTGCACTAGTTGAGAAACCAAGTGGAAGATACCAACCAAAGTACAAAGTTAAATAAAACATCATTTAAACAGCAATACTCTTCGTTTTAATGGACATTGGGTATAACCTTAGGCGAAGAACTGCTTCAATATAAAAATAAATGTTGTCAGCGTTTGGGAAGGGAACGAAATATAATCCGGGCTACTTTAACGTAAATACATTTTTGATTTCTACGTCGTAAAATTCGCAGGTTTCGTTCCATATTTAGTCTAAAACCTATTGTAATTTTAGAATACAATATTGAAAATAATGTTATGTCAAGGCATATCAAAAATTACGAGGAATAATAGATTATTAAGGCCGAAATTTCTCCAGAAATTAATGGATTTCTTTAATAGGTTAACCCACGTTCTGACCTGGCCAATTTACTTAATTCCTTTGACATTTATGTATTCATTTTGGACCGTTCGTTAAAGAAATATAATTTTTTAGAAGCAAAAATCATTATTTTTGCAATTTTATTAACTGTAACCCTCGTTTATAGTAAGCGTAGAATTTCAGTCGTAAGCACACTGTATGAAGACTTGTATAGTTTAATTGCTCCTCATAATTTCTCACAGTTTTCAACATAAAATAGTTTTTGATACCGTATTCTAAAACTTTAATACATTTTAGGTCAAATATTAAACGAAACTTACGATTTTTACTACGTAGAAAAAAACACATTGCGTTATCTTGGCCCGGATTCCGTTTCCTTGCATTTTCAAACGCTGACAGCATTTATTTATATATGAGACATCGAATATTGTTGCAGAAGGACTGCTCGAATTTTAGACAAAAATAAGTCTAAGACGAAAATAAGTCTATCTCTCACATTTTTCTTAAATATTTCGAATATTCGTCAGACTTTTTATTCATGCAAAATTTTTAATAAAATTATCGTTATTTGTACATTTTTGTCTACAGCACAGGCATTCAAAAAGAACAAAAATTGATGGTACTTTGCTTAAAAAATGCTTAAATACCACAAATATATAATGCTTCTAGGTGTACGAATAGGAATTTTTTCCACCCACTCAAGCGTCATCTATACCTAAATGGCGGAATAAGTTAAAACTTGTTTTTGTTATTTTTAAATCTTTCTTTGTTATAATAATTCCTATCGATTGTTTCATATATGCATAGAAAATATGGAATTAATATCGATTTTTTTATATTGTAAGGGGTGTACGAATATGAACTTTGTATATTGTATAACCAGCGAGAACCTCCAATATCAAAATTCAGCTTATTTGCTCTAAAAATGTGGACAAAATCCTTAAAATACCATATATTGGGAGGTACCGTTATGTGGGAGCAATACCAAAACGTAGACCTATGTCCACAATTTTAGTGGAGAATCTATGTGACTAAACCAAATTACACATAATTTTAAAATCTAGCTTAAATAACCCAAACTATTGAAAATCGGGAGGTACCTAACTAAATAAGGCTTTGTGACCCAAAAGTAGACCTATGTTCACAATTTTTGGTGGAAAAGTTTAGTGACCACTAGGAACCCTAAGTAGCCAATTACAACAAATTTTGAAGGAAAATGTGGCTTAAATCCTCAAAATACCGAAAATTGGGAAGTACCGTTATATGTGGCCTATACCAAAATATTAGCCTATGTTGTTCATATTTAGTATGTTATTACCCAGATTGAGTTTGTGCAAAATGACAAAAACATATCTCCACTCGTTTGGAAGTTATTAATTTCGCGTCGCTAGATCAGTGATTTCGACCACTGTGCTTCGGTTTCGTGTTCGTAGATATGCCTAGAAATTTGTACGAAATCGTAGCTGATAACTATGGTAATAACACTGTACAACACAAAAAATTATTACAAGATAATTCGGCCAGATTATGGAAGAGGACCGAAAAAAAGAAGACACGTGTATCGGCGTTTTGAAAGTTTACGTCGGGAAATAACCTGAATAAGCGTGGCAAGTTCCGCCCATTTCTACAGGTTTTGAAATATTCGACATCAGTAGAATATTTCTTCTTTTAACACTTTTCGTCTAGAATTAAATTTCATGTTACTTTCATGGATCAACTCGAAAAAGAACAAAACAAATTTATTCAAAAAATATTTGGGTGTTTTGTTGGCAATCTTGATGTATATATTTTCTTGATATATATTGCAAATAAGTATTTCATTTATTCGGCGACTTATATTGAAATTTGATGGAGATTATTTTTGTTTTTGGCGTCTTTTATCTAGAATGAAGTTTGGTGGGACAAAACTTAATAAAGTACAACATTAACCCTAAAACGTGATTTTAATTTTGGCAGATTCCTGGCGTTTAGGTACGATTTAGAGTTTTGGTGTATTCGGAGACCTATAGTAAAATTTTATGACAAATAATTTTGTAGAATATTTTGATCTGATACGATCACATTTTAAAAGTGTTTTTAAACGTTTTTTAAAAAAGAGACCAAAAAGAACCGTTTAGTGAATCGCATGAGGGCTAATTTTTTTCATAAAAAGATACCCCGCATTATTGTCAGTAATATTGCCAAAGACACTTTATACCTAAAACGCAAGGATTCCAAGGAATCTGATGTCGAATATTTCAAAACCTGTAGAAATGGGCGGAACTTGCCACGCTTATTTAGGTTACTTCCCGACGTAAACTTTCAAAACGCCGATACACGTGCCTTCTTTTTTTCGGTCCTCTTTCATATTCTGTGCGGGGTTTCTTTTAATTTTAAAAAAAAGTTCGATTTTGTTGTACTGTGTAATGCTCGTCATCAATCAACATCGTTGTTCCGATCATCATAAGCCGAGTTCCGGCTTCAATCTTATCGGCGTTGACTTCGCCGTTACCGATTATCGACAATCGCCCGAATCAGCACAGTTGTGTAGTCACAGTAAGCTATTACCGACATAAAATTGCGATTAAGCGGTCCTAATAGCATACCCCACCTCCAGCAAAGAAATTAATTTTTACCCGACATAAGTTAATGCCCAAAAGTTATGGTTTTACGGCATCACTTTTTCGTCTTTGTAGGAGGTTAAAAAGGTTCACTCGTCTGCAGACAATGACTTCAATCAGCACTGCTCTATTCTAAATAGATATCGACTGATGTGTGGAGAAGGTATAGATAGCCCCTCTATAGCCAGGGAAAGAACATGCTTCAGGAGTATTGCTATCATTGTAAAAAATATAAAACGCTAAAGGAAGGATGTTCCTTCATGACCTAAAGAAACCCCATGAGAATGGATGTCGATTATATGTATATTCCGCCACTTTAGTAAACAAGTACCTCCGAGTTAAATGACGGTAACATGTTCTGCATAAATTACAACTACTACGAAATACTGATACGAATTCCTGGCCCCTCAGTTTTACGAAGGTTGCACATAGATCCTTAATTTAGCTTCAAAGAAAAAAATATTTAAGTGGGGTGTGTAAACTACTTATTTCAAGGACACATACGCACACACATTTTAAACAAACATACCGATGTGTGTACACTTCAATTGACCAAAAAACGAATACACACAGTTTTTGGTTCATATAAAAGCTAGTGAGCAACATCTAACAAAGTAAGCAAAAGACATTGTATTTCTCTGTTATTTTTTGTGTTGCCATAAATTATAAAAGGTATAATAAATCCTTTTTTGATGTCTTTTTGAATGTCCCAGGTTTTGTGTCGGCAAACACATGTTGCCACCACCATCTACTAATTTAAACACAAAGAATTTTAGAAAAACACACACGCACACATAGGTACCTAGGAACATATATATTTATTGATACTTTAGCATTTAATGAATCCTTTAAGAACACACATACAAACACATAACGGTAGACATTGACAGAGCCAGTAGACAACAGTGTCTGTCTTATGGCAAAAAGGTGTTTGACAAGAAGACAGGCATGACAGGAAGTAATAAAAGAAAAATATGGTAAGAAATACTGGCTAAAAATAAAATAGTGATGTGAGTCTTTTGTTTGTTGGTAAGGTGTAAGGTGGGTAAGGGTTATGATTTTGTTCGGTATGTTCAAAGCTTTTAAACATTGAAGATAAGGGACTGCTGTAAAAACAACAGAATAAAGCCTTCATACCTGAATAAACACGATTAAGGGCCACTTTTCGTGCGTGAAAGACTGAATCCTTATTAATTGGTCTTAAAGGGCAATAAATACAATGCATAAAATCCCTAAGGACTGAGACATTGTGTTTTAGAGGATGAGTTTTTCTTTGGTTTGAGATATTCTTTTAAAGAGTAAGGAACAGAGTGTTTAAAATAGGCCTTATAATAAATTATCTGTTTAGGAATTAGTGAAGTCTTTTGAGCTACAAAGGAGGTGATGGATTATAAGGAAAGATTTTGATTGGCTTTAATATGACAAAGCCTAGCATTTAACTTGGCCAGTTTTTATGTGACCATGGTCTCAACTAGCGAGCAAAATTTTACGCCCATTAAAAGTGATATGTTAAATGTGTACATGATAAAACAATATCTTGCGACATCCGTTTAGAAAAATACCCTTTGAAGAGTAACCTAACCATCTCCGAACAGTGATTCAAAAGTTCTATCTTTTAAAGTATATAAATTACCGTAAAGATTTTTTTATATTTTTTCTCAAAAATTGTTTTCTTGTTACACGAATGAATGAGCTTTTACCTATTGATGACTAAAATGTCATGTATTCCATTTAAATATTGAAAAACTTTCCGCATAAAACACTTCGAAATTATTTATTTGTTTTCATTTCTTTAATCTTAAAAAGAAAACTCCTCAAAATATTATACAGGGGAAGATGTTTTATAAAAGTTATAATCCTATTAATAATGAAAATTGAACATAAAAAAGATGAGGACGTTTGTACTAGGGTGATGATTTTTACACAATAGGGTGACGAGTGTTATTTTTTTTATTTTGATGAGTTTTTATTTAAGATTATCTAAAATCTTACACGTTCCAGAGTAATTAGGGTTGATAAGGGGTTGCGACTCTTAGTTTTTTTGCCGCAAATAACTATATGTTTTGTGACCAGAACTATATAAGAAATTTTACCAATATTTTTATATTTCCCTAGATGTGCAGACCAAAAAACTAATTTTTTTATACCCTCAGTATTTATGAAAACGAAAAAGTTCAAAAAAGTTGTACAATCTTTGAAGTGTAGGTTTACCATTTAATAAATCCCGAACTGCAAATATATTTTATACAATATGAATATATTTCTGTTAATTGGTGTTTTTTTGAGCCACGATCACATAATATGGACCATAAAAAAATTTAAGTGGAAGCTGTGTTGGTGGTAGTACAAAAGATGGGTAAAATGTGTTGAAGTAAACAAGTTTTTTTGTGTTCTTTCTTGATTTCTGGCCAAGCACGCCACATTCAGATTGTTCTAATGTTTGACTTTTCGATATATACACTGCATCCCATTAAAATCGATGCTGTCATTTTGAAGTTTTGATTTCGGCGTTTTTTTTTAATTTTTTTTGAATTTTTGTTATAACTAGAGGGCGCAACCAGATAATGATCTAATCAATTTATACGGCACATTTTGACCGCTGAATGAAACATCGATAAATTCATACATATTGATACACACAGAAAAAAGGAATCTCTAACATATGTCCCAAACATATTTTGCAGCAAACATATGTATATCACGGTGTGCCTTAACCAAATTTAAATGGAAGGTGCTTAAACCTGAGCAATTTTTGCACATTTTGAAACTACAATGCTCATAGATGAGAAATATCAAGAAACAAAAAAAAATCGCCCGAGGGATTTTCAAATAAATCGCGATTTAAGTTCACATTTTTAGGAATTCTTTAGGTTCTCATCTATGAGCAAAATTCCCTCCGGCGATTTTTTTTGTTTCCTGATATTTCTCATCTATGAGCATTGTAGTTTCAGAATCTGCAAAAACTTCTCAGGTGTAAGCACCTTCCATTTAAAATTAGTAAAGCGTACCGTGATATGTGTTTGCAAGCTGTCCCAAACATAACATATGTTTGGGTCCTGCAAACAAATATATGTGTGGGTGCAAACAAATTATATGTTTGGATGCAAACAAATTATATGGTTGGGTGCAAACAAATTATATGTTTGGATGCAAACAAATTATATCTTTAGGTGCAAACAAATACAAACCCAAAAGTCCCAAAAAAAAAAAAAACTAACGCATGCACCAGTGGGCGCTTTCTGAGAGCAAGGGAGCGTAAATGTCAATGTGAAACACATTGAAATGTATGCTCACTTACTCTCAGCAAGCGCTCACTGGATATCTTTAGCATATACACACATTTATAAATGGTGGTGTTTTATTGAAAGGCATAGAAACAAGTAAAAAAGTATCAGTCGGCATTGCCGACAGATATATACCCTCAGCCTGTGTGGAGTGATACACTTATTTCCAAAAAAAAACTTTATTGGAGTTTCTAATATTTTGGGCGTATGAACCGACAAAAAATATGGATTGGAATAAAGCTCAAAAACTTGCGGGGGATATCGATAGATAGGGCTATTGTACCATACTTGCCTACGAAAAACATAATATCGCTGAAAACAGGACCACTAGGAAAACCACAACAAAAATCAAAGCGATTCGAGAGCAGGTCCTAAACTGAACTTTTCGAAATTTTGTGTGGGAGGTACCTGAAGGAGTAGACCGATTCAGTCCATATTGGAACATCATCTAGGTCTGGTAGAAATTTCACGATGTGCAAAGTATGGACCAAATCGTTTACTCCCTTCAAGAGTTATCGTGCGCACATATCTTCCGAAAATTTCCGAACTTTTGTGGAGGAGGTACCGGAAGGAGTGGACCGATATAACCCATCTGAGAACTTAAACTAAGTTTCGACAAATTTTGTACCGAATCGGTTGATCCGTCGAGAGCTAGTCGCACCAGCTAGACAGACAGACGGACAGACATGGCTAAATCAACTCCAAATTGTCTGAAACGGATTTCGGCCAAACATACTTGGGGTCTAATACCATTATTTCGGTGAGGCACATTTTGCCCGTTTGAAAGTGTATATCACGAATATTGTCAATTATTTCATATTCCATTTCCAAAAAAATGATAATTTTTTTTCGCGCTACATCAACGATTTTTGATATGTAGGTTAAGAAAAAAATTCCCAGTACGAATCTGGTCGCGAGCCAATTTTTTGTTGTTGCGGACAAAAGTTATGGCGGTTTTATTTCGGCTTTTAAAAAAGAAAATATTATAGAAACGCTAATTATTTTAATGAGCACAATTGTTACAAAAAAGTTATCTCGAAGTAACTTCAGCGAGTACCTGCAAAATGTTACACAGAACTCGCGGTATGTACATAAAATTGATAAATTATTGAATATAAGTAAACTTTTTTCAAAATTAAGGCCCATTTAGTGGTCATAAAATTACATAAAAATTAGTTGTGTATCAAAACTTCACGGGGAATCAAATGAGACTACAATCATACAGATTGGTGTTTTAGTTTCGATGTTTCAGCCAAAATAAGCACAGATTTTGGTCAAAAAAGTAATTTTTTGTTTGAAAAATATTTTTTTCCATGCATTATGTAGTAGAAAATATTGTAAAAATCTATAGGAATACTTCCTTCATTTTGCTTAAATCTCCCAATAAAAAAGACGGATGTTGCTTTATTGACATTCATATTAAAGCTTTCCTATTAGGGAAGGTAATTGGGTTGATGAGGATATATCTCAAAGCATATGAAATGGAAACAGAGGTCAAATAAACCATTTTAATTTATATGCATTTTAAAATACGTGTAAGTCGCGTAATTATCAAAATCATTTTGTCCGCATGTGATTTTCATGTACAGCAAGATCATATCTTTTAATTTAAATATATTTTTCCAAATTTACATTGGAGGCTAAGATGTAGCATTGGCTGCATCCTAGCATTGAAAAACCTATAAAATATCGCTAATTTGCGCAAAGTACATACAATTTTTGTCCGCATCCGATTTCAGTGTTCACCATGAAAATCTATACCGATATATATCTAATTCAAGGCGATCAATCAAAAACCGTGGATGTAGCATCACACACTATTTTTTGGGATAAAATGAATGTAGCTCCCTTATCAGTGAAGTTTTCAAATCTCTGTTTCCGCTAAAACGAAGATGCTGTACTTGTTGTTTCATTGCAGTGGAAACGAACCGTAGATAACGCGATAAAATACGCGATATTTCCAAAAATAATTTTAGATGCTTTTTCTACTTTGGAATTTCTTGTAACTCGCGTTTTAGTAGATGGATTTTCACGGTGAATGATTTATTGGATGAGGAACGTAAAAAACTAAAATGTGCAATCAAGTACGAAGAAATCGAATGACAATTGTTAAAATTAGGCCCGAAAAATATGATTTTTAGAAAAATGTGCGAACAAAATTTTCGCATTTGTATGCAGATTTCTATGAAGCTGTGCAGACTACATTCAAAATATTCGTATCAAGTAACTCAGAATCGCGAGTTCTTCAATCCTATATACGATTTTTTTAAAAACCTATTTGCGGAATGAAATTATAAGAAAATTTCAAAAAACACTGTAAATCTGGCTTCAAAATGTCAGCATCATTTAATGGTAGAGGCAGACGAAATTTTGAAAAGTAATACATTAGATGATCCTTATTTAGTTTGCTTCTGCTTTTACTTTGACATGAAACTCGAGGGAAGTTTGGTTTACTCACAAATCGAGAGATAACAAAAAAAGACATGGTGGCTTCAACCCATTTTCTCCAATTTTTTAACATAAATATAGCCACAGCTTCCACGCAAATTATCTTTTAAAGCCAATATTTTTTGCCACGTCCAAAAACATTTCATTTTATCCAAAAGTATTTAATTTGTACAATATACAATCACGAGTCGCGTGTTCTAAAAGGGTAAACCTTGGCTTCAGCTATGTTAAATTTTCAAAAATATTGGTGATATACCCTCATTAGCATAAGTGCTTAGGGTATAAAAAAATATTTCCCACACAAAAGAAAACACTGAGTCAAATATATTTCCATATAAATTTTATTTCTTTCTTTTTATTTTGCTGTTCAAAATAGACAGGCTTAATCCCATAGTTGTTGTTTTAATATTTTATTAAAACAATTTTAATTTATTATTTTTATGTTATTTGAACGCATAACAAATAAATTTATTTTGAAATTGAAAACGCTAAAATCAAATTAATTCCCGAAAATTTCTTTAAAGAACATTAATATCATAGATTTTAGCAGAAACAGGACCAGTAGACCAAGTATACTAGTTTGTATGTACATATGTATTTATATACAAACATATTAATATTAGGTATAGGTAGGACAGTATGTAGAAGAAAAGTTTACTCCATGCGATTTCGAAGTTTTCTTAAAATGTAAAAAAACGTTTTCGTATGTTTAGGAAACAAAAAACTAAACAAGGAACCAACGTAAACAAGGAGCATTGAAAGGATGCCATACAATTCAATTTTCTATGATTGATTGCCAAAAACGTCAAAATGAAATCAATACATGTGTGTGTGTGCATGTGAATCTAATTTTATTTTGATGTTTGAATATTGCACTGTTGTGTAATAAATAATAGTTTGAAATGCAAATACAGAATAGGAGCCAAAATCGACGAAACAAAACTACATATTCCGTTTTTTATCAAATCAGGGTGGGGGGACCAGCAGTAAGAAAACTTGAAATGAAAATTTGAGAAATGTGACTAGAATCTACATAAAACTTAACATTCCATTGTACAGGCTGCTATACATATGTATGTATGTATTCAAAAGTGTATTGTAATAAATTCATGTAAAGCAATAATTTTTAATTAGGTATTCTAAGCCATACATGGAACATATGTACGAAGGATTAGTTCTCTACACCACCATATTTAAGTTGATGACGTAGGGTTTTTACAGTTTTAGGGTAAAATTGCGAACAATATTGACATTTTGTACCCGAGGAAGTCCACCTTCGAACATGTGAAAGAAATATTATCTCGCACAAATGTTGCACCAATGTCAATCACGCCTTCCGATAATTATCGTGCCTATCAGGCGCTTCAAGCATAATACACAATGACCACTGAAAAAACTGACAGTCCCGTGGTCCAAAATGCTATATATTTTTAGACGAATTTCGGGGGCCTATTGTTTTATAATCGCTATATTTGCTAAACTTATGAGTTCACCGTCTTGCAAATTAATTTTCGAGGCAACGGTAGTTGACAGTCTTACTTTCCTTTCCTCTAAATAATACACTGCATATTGTATTTCAAGCAGTTTTAGTTGAAAAAAAACGTTTTTATTTTCCAGAAAATTGTCGTAAAAGTACGTTGACTGTCAGTTCTGAAAGATGGTGTGTACTCCTCTTTTGTTGGTCACCGTGGATTTTTTGTTTTTTTGAGCTTTTGGATCATTATGTCTGGGAGCACGAAAAACATTATGCCGTTGCAGACGGGACCACTAGAAGTACTTTCGGTAAAAATTTGCAAACGATACTCGAACAGCTCTTAAACGCAACTTATGCACAATTTTGAACTTTTCTAAGAGTGCTACCCGAAGATGTTTTCCAATATAGACTTTTTGGAAGAAATTTTTCTATGTGCAAAGTTTCAACCAAATTGGATACTCAATTTCTAAGTTTTCATGCTTATCAGTCATCGTTATTGACAGTATCTGTGGAAGGATGGACTTGTGTCCGAAAAAATATACCGTCGGAAGAGAGGCCGTGAGCATAATCTGCTGTAAAGAATTGCATGACAATACGAGAAGAGCTTCCAAATTGCACTTCTTCCAAAATTCAAAGCTCATCTATGTTTGGAAGAATTATTTTGATGCCAAAAGTTTTTCAACCAAATCTAAAAATTTTAAACATTTGTGGGAATGTAACTATAGGAGTGGATCGATATGGCCTATTTTCGAACTTGTTCTAATTTCCCAGTCTATGTACTAATCTGCGTTGACGGTGAATATCGATGTTGTATGAACCACGAGCTGTATCTGCTATACAACGACATCAGTATAGATAAACGTATCGAGATGCAACGATTGCGTTGCCTAGGCCATATCATAAGAATGAGCGATGATGAACCCACCAAAAAGGCGTATAAATACGTGCCACATGGCGGTGCACGCAGAATTTGGAGGCCTAAGATGAAAAGGCGCGGTATTTCGGAAAGCGAAGCAGTAAACAGATAGATCTTTTCTTTATAGAATAAATGTTCTGTAATAGGCCAGCAAAGTAAGTAAGTAAGTTCCCAGCAAAAATTTGCTAGGCATATGTCATTAATGCATGTATTACCGAGTAATGAGTGCTCATTACACTCTGCATTATCAGGCAATAAATAGATAATGACATACACTTAACTAGTTACTTCCTTACTTACTAACTACTGAATACTGCAAATCCTAGGGTTGTGTGTTCAAAGCTCACAGCCGTCTTGGGAGTTTTTAGTTCACAAAATTACGAAAAAAATGTTGATGTACATGTATGTGTTTAAACAACCCTAACTGTTCGTACGAGTTGCCTATTTTTAAGTGTGTTTAGTGTGGCTACAAATCTGTTCAAAACCAGCAGAGAGCAAAAAAAAAGAAAAAACAAAAAAATTGTGGAGTGTTGAATTTCAATATAATTTCACCTCAATTGCTCTAAAAATAGAACAAAAAAAACCTAAAAAGCCTTTTTCCTTTAAATGGTTAAATATGTACTTAAAAATATATTTAAGAAACTACTTCCCTCCTATGACATCCCCGTGTAAAAATAGTGACTTTAACGGTCAATTTGTAAGCATTTACTACTTCCAAAATTTACTGAATAAACTCATTACTTGGTAATGACTTCTTTTGCTGGGTTTGAACATAATATTACGAGAAACACATTTTGGGCTAAATCGGTTGATCTGCCCGAGAGTTATCGTGCGCTTCAACTATCCAGACAGACGGTAAATTGACTCCATATTGTCTGAAACGGATTTCGTCCATAGATACTTCATCGTATCAAATTGTAAATACCCTCATTAGCCTAAATGCTGAGGATATCAAACCAGTGTATAAGATAGGTTTAGCTTTAAAAATATACTGCGTGTGGTTCTGGTTATTTCAGCTTGCTGGACAGATGTTCTGTACATTTTTTGCACAAATGGAGCTGAACATCGTTCGAGGCAAAATGTCAGATGTGACCATGTGAAGTGTATATGGTCAATGTTTTTGAAAATTAACCATAGCTGAAGCCAAGGTTTACCCTTTTATAAATCGCGAATTGTGGTTGTTCTGATTATACAATTTAAATGCTTTTGGAAAAAAGAAACAAATATTGGCCTTATAAGTTAATTTACGTGGAAACTGTGGCTATATTTATGTTAAAAAATGGGTAAAAAATTGGTTGAAGCCAAAGTGTATTTTTTGTTTTCTCTCGATTTGTGATTAAACCTCAGTTTTCACGTTTTCCTGTCAAAGTAAAAGTAGAAGCCAACTAAACAAGGAACATCTTACCAAAGAATAACTTTTCAAAATTTGATATGCGGCTACCATTTAATGATGCTGTCATTTTGTATCAAGATATTAAGTTTTTTATTTTATTTTATTTTTTTTTTTTGAAAATTTTTATTATTTAAAATTAGCGAGCTAACTTAGATTAGGCATCGGATGAATAAATCCCTCTAATATAAACACATATAAAAAAAAAACATAGGAACGTAATCTCCGAATCTACATATGAAATGAACGAAATCTTTATAGCGAAGGGTAACTACCGCACTTGCTGTGCGTTTGGGGACGTTAAAACATTTCTTTTCCAGATTTCCCGCGAGGGATAAAAGACTATTGATCTATTAAAAAAAAATATGTCCCATTTTTAAGGACCTGATATTTCTATTTCTTGCGTTTGCCTTTAGTTTACAGTCAGGATTATAATTATCAAAAAATATTACCATTTTTAAAAACCGTTTACCGTACACCGCTTACCACATCTGTTTTAATTACATAGCGTTTCTTGTTACATCCGCTTTCCGTTACGTCGTCCTAAAACTAGGATGACATTACTAAAATACTAATAACACTGTGCAGCAGCATTTTTGGGGGTGAAAGCCCTTGATTAGTATATTAAGAACCCAAATAGAAATTTTCGCCATAGGTCAAGTTTCTGAGATATCGCGTGTTGATTTTTTTTATTTTTCCCCTATAATACTTGGGAAAATACCTTCATATCTCTCTCTTTGGCGTTATTGTAGCTTCGTCCCGAGAATGCATTTCTTCAGTCAATTCCTTTCATATCCTTTTCATCCTTTATTTCGTGAACCGTAGTAGAAGTACCACAAGATGAGATTTTTCAACATCCACATATTCTACAAAAATTTTGCTCAGAAATTTTTAGTTACGGTTCTTTTAGACAACTAATCAATATTTGCCCGTTTTCATTGTCCTTTTTGATGTTTACTCGGTCGTGGTTGTCAATCAAATGAAAATAATTCGCTGACTGAGACTTTGCTAGTTGCAGTGCTAGAACAAAAAACCCGTTTTTTTGAACCGATTTTAAAGAAAAGTATCGCTACGTGCAAATATGAGGATCAAAGGCTGGGGCGAAACATTCTTTTTGGCAATGATTGTCGATAAAGATAATATTTCGAAGCCGGAAGGACAGTTATGCCGTAGGTCAAACTTCTGAGTTATAACGAAATTAATTCATTCTTGACGAATTTTACATCCATGACAAAAAAGAACCTAACAAAAATTTGATCACGCCATAACTCAGAAGTTTGAACTACGGCATAACTGTCCTTCCGGCTTCGAAATATTATCTTCATCGACTTTCATCGCCAAAAGAAATGTTTCGCACCCCAGTCTATGATCTTCATATTTGCTCGTAGCGATACTTTTCTTTAAAATCGGTTCAATAAAACGGGTTTTTTTGTTCTAGCACTGCAACTAGCAAAGTTTCAATCAGCGAATTATTTTCATTTTATTGACAACTCTATAAGCTTTGTAATGGTATGCATATAAAATCAGTTGTTGTTGTTGTTGTAACAGTGTTTTTGTTATGTTTATTTGTTCGTTCCTCTGTTCAATCTGGCTCTGGGTCTATCTCCAGTTCAAGAAAAGTGGCTGCTTCGATGGGATGTAGCCATACATGTACATATAAAATCGGTTACTTAAACTGCTTCAAAAATCGGTTTTAATGGCGGAAAATTTGTTATTAACGTGTTCTTCATTTGAGGAGTTTTTTTGGTAAATATATCAAAAGCACCGCAAATGTATATATAAGCAATGACCAATAGGCATGTCTAAATATCTATACGTAACCAATATCGAATATACAAAAAAACCATAGTTTTTTTCTGAACCAATACCGAGTAAACATCAAAAAGGACAATAAAAACAGGAAAATATTGTTTAGTTTCAAAGAGAACCGTACCTAAGTACTTCTGAGCAACATTTTTGCAGAATATTTGGATGTTGAAAAATCTCATCTTGTGGTACTTCTACTACGGTTCAAGAAATAAAGGTCGAAAGGGATATGAAAGGAATTGAGTTAAAAGAATGAAATTTTCTACAAAAAGATTCGCCAATCGATTTGCCTGAAGACATGTATTCTCGAGACGAAGCTACAATAACGCCAAATATGAAGATGTGAGAGATATGAAACTATTTTCCCAAGTATTATAGTGGAAAAATCAAAAAATTCATCACGCGATATCTCAGAAACTTGACCTATGGTGAAAATTTCCTTTTGGGTTCTTAATATACTCACCAAGGGCTTTCATCTCCAAAAGGAGTTTCCACCCCCAGACTTTGAGTTCCATTTTGTGTCACAGTGTTATCAGGAATTTCCCATTTGTGTATCATTGTTTCAATTAAATTAATATATAAATTTTATTTATAGCATCATCAAATTAATGTAAAAATTATTTGTCTAGACTTTGCAACAAATAAAATACTAATCAATATATACATAAATAAATAAAACGAAATAACGATAACAGAATTTGAAATGCCAAATTCACATTGTATTAAGCATTCGGGCCGTATGATTAACATTTCATGTTAATGTAGAATGTATACGTCATTAGGTACCATTGCTAATCAATTTGTTAGACCATTAATATTTATCTATGACGTAAATATCAACAACTTTCTATCGATATCGTGTTTATCGGTGGGTGTATACAACATTTTAATTTGCTTACACAGATGGCGCACACAAATATAGAAACACATGTTTTAATAGACTATTACCTACCATCTTTATAGGTGGACAGTAGTTTGAGGCGTACGTGACCTTATTGGCTTACATTCAATTACGGTGTTGTACAAGTTTAAGATCAACATAACTGCCATAACTGTGTTATTAAATAAATGATTAAAGAAAGAATTTAATGAAATAATAAAGAAAAAATGGACTTGTTGCCTTAACTTAATAATTTTCCTCACATTATAAAATACTTTTACGAATGTAACTGATAGATTTAAATAAATTTACATAAATACGGAAGAGATGCGGCTGGGAGAGTTGAGTTATATTGAAATTATTATATTGAAATTGTGGTGGTGTAGGGTATCGGGTAGTGAACGCCGACCAATTTTGTCCTTCCCCTACTATTTTTTTTTGCGTAGACTGTTTTTTTTTTTTTGGGTCTATCAGTGGAATAGTCGGGTCCACTGTTTATTGCATCAAATGCATCAACATTTAAGATCGCAATTTATAAAGCTTTTCTGCTTCATGCAAATATTTTATTTCTTTTTATGCCCTCCACTAAAATATGGTGGATATAATTAATTTTGTTATTGCCTTTGTAACATATTGAAAAATTTGTCAGAAATCCTTTTTCTATTTTGTATTACTCCTAGGGTATTAGGTACTGAAAATGGGCTATATCGGATCATATAACGTAACTCACGATTTTCAAAATTTTGAATTTAGTGTCCTCAATATCCGACCGAAATGGATGAAATTTTGCATTAAATGTACGTTTGGGGTATAAAATTTTCCACCTGAAATTTTTCGGTATATAGTCCCAAGTCCCCATAGAACGGTACCTCCCGATTTTCGATATTTTGAATGTTGTGACCTTGTTATCGCACAGATATGTCTGAAATTTGGTATTTAGTCTTCCTCGGGGGTTTAAAAGTTTCCACCTGAAACTAGTCGGTATAGGTCCACGTCTCCATAGAGCCCCTGCAGAACGGTTCCTCCTGATTTTCTATAGTTTGAAGGTTTTAGAGTTCTAATCAAACCGAAATTTCTGAATTTTTATACCCCCAGCATTTATGCTAAAGAGAGTATATAAATAATGGTTTTACACCCCAAGTATGTTTTGACGAAATCCATTTCAGACAATTTGGAGTGAATTTAGCAATGTCCGTCCGTCTATCTGTGTGGTTGGAGCGCACGATAACTTTCGAACGGATTAACCGATTTGGTCCAAAATTTGGCTTTCGTAAAATTTTGTCCAAACTTTGTTGAAGTTCGAAGATGGGACATATCGGCCCACTTCCTCGGGTACGTCCCCCACAAAAGTTAATTTTTTCACAAAAAAATGCGTACTATAACTATCAAAGGGACTAACCGATTTAGTCCATACTTGTCACATCGTAATATTTCTACCAGACATAAATACATACAATTCGAATATCTACTATATCCATTTACTCCTTCGGGTAGCTCCAATGTAAAATATCGGAAAGGCGCAGTTTAAGACATCCTTTCGATTCCTTTTGATTTTTGTTGTAACAACTTGAATTTGCTGCCCCCATTATGACGGTGCAAAGTTTTTCAAGGGCAATTCCACACATCCTGAGAAAATAGCCTGGAAGCTGTAAAGACCCGCAATGACACCATGTGTAGTGAATGGAGCGCGCGGTAATTCTCGAACGCAGAAACCGACTCGATCCAAAATTTGGCAATCGTAATATTTTGCCTAAAGTTATATCAGGATCTAAGATGGACCTTATCGGTCCACTCCTTCAGGTACCTCCCCACAAAAGTTCAAAACTTTTCGCTAAAATGGTGTGCACTATAACTCTCGAAGGCACTATAGCCTCGTAATATTTATACCAGACATATATCAGATTAGAATATTGACTGCAGGATTTCATTTCATTTGAAAATTCAAGTTATCGAAAATTTCTTATTTAGCAATGATGTAAACCTTGTTTTAGGCTTATATTACTGATGAAATAATTTTCATTACTACGTTTTAATGATCTCAATTGTCCAATTTCCCCTTGTTTTCAGAACTTTTTTGACAATATATCAGAGATAATATACATATGTTCAAAATAATGGATATATTAATAACAATATGCAACACTGAAATGCAAACAACTTCTAGTATTAATTTTTCGAAAGTACATATTTAGACTACAAAAACCTTAGTAGGGTTTTGTCCTGTCAGATCCAGTTCGGATTTTATGGCATCACGTTCATCTCAGAGATGAATAGGAATTTGGCCTTGCTGTCTTTAGCAATATTGTAGCCCTAAACTAGTAAAACTTATCTTTTGAAAAAAGCACATAAGAAAAACTCCTGTAATTCTGTACTGTAATTCTGGTCAGTATCGGCTAAACTATTGGGAATTGAACCAAGTAACCTTTTGCAAAAATCCTCCAAATAAAGTTTTCAACAATTCTTTAGAACATTCTGCAAATCTTTAATGCTTACTTCATGTTTCAGCGGTATTTTGCATCATATCTTTTACAACACGTATTTCAACACAGTTCACACCAACAGTTTATTGACGCATTTCGGATTTCACTACATTATTGACATTTTTATTAAATCGTTGTTGAAAAATGTACTGAAAACAACGGCATAGAGGCATTTTACAACAATGACATGTTCTGAAGAGTTGTGTATTACATTCCAGGGAATATTTTTCAAAAAGAATATATTCAGAAAAAAATTAACGGTTTTGGAGATACGGTGCGAAATGTATAAAAATGTTGGAATTTGTGCATAAATTTTGAAATTTGAGGCAATAAATGTTTTTCGAGTTCATTATTTTTCCAAATATTTTATTCTTGTCCACATCTACAAAATTGCTTCAGACGTCAGAAGAAGATTCGCATTGGTTTCAAAGATATAGCCCCGAATTTCTTTAAAAACTTAATATTTAACCATGTTTAGATGGGGCCATAAAATCCGAGCTGGATCTGACACTAAAAAACCGAACTAGGATTTCTTGTCGTTTAGGTCTATACTTTCAAGAAAGCCTCAGTTCGAATTGTTTGCACGAGATCACCTTAAAAATGTTGCACAGTGTAATCGCATATCTTTTTGGGTGTATCATTTATCAAATAACTCACAACTAAAGTGAATGTTATGTAATTCAGTGATGTCACTTCGGTAAGATCGAAAGAAAAATTATACAATCGGGAAAGCTTGGAAATATCTTAACATTTAATTTTTTTTTTGTTTACATGGAATGTTGAGGACCTTCTCTTTGTTTCCTACTTCACAAAATTTCAAAATCGCGGCTTCAAGTCTCCACTCCAATTTTATTGAGTAATCTATGGAAGGAAAATGGGATTAGTAGAGAATTGATTTAAGCAGAGGGAACGTTTGGATATCATGGCGTTATCCACTTTTTATACTTACAGGTAAAAATTAGGAGTTACTTAAGTAAAGGAAAAAAACGCCGAGACACGTGTCTTCTTTTCTGTTTTTTTTTTATCACGCTGCCGTGTCAGTTTCCCTAAATATATTTTGGTGTCCAATCGTAGATCTTATCACAAAGAATTTCTGAAGGCTGATAGTGTTTTTTTTTTGATAGAGAACAAATGCTGAGCAATAGTGAGTCTACCCATGATGAAATTCTAGCAACCAATCGCGGGTATGTTGATGACAAATTCTGTGGCCCAATCGTGCATCTGTCAACAGACGTACAATCGTCGGACTTCCCTTATAGAAATTCTGGTATCCTACCGTTGATCTTCTCATAAATTGATCCGGAACTAGGAAAACTCTGGCAACCAATCTTGAATTCTTTTAAAATTAAATTCTAGCGCCCAATCCTAGGTCTATACATGTATAAATTTTTTAGCAAAAATCCATAAACACAATTTGTCCCAATCTACATTGTTTATACTCTCAGCCTTTAGTCAGAATGTGCCTCATCGAAACCGAATACTGCGTTGGTCCAAACTTTGTTTATCGCACTATTTCTGCGAGCGATATATAAGGTTCGAAGATGGTGATTTTCGGTCTTCTCCTTCTGGTATTTTCCGCCCAAATTTCAAGAATTTTAGCTAAAACGGTATGTGCGGGCCCCCCATGGCTACGTCGGTGATGGACTGTATATGTGAACTCCTTCGGATACCTCCCACACCAAATTTCGGAAAAGTGCAGGTTAGGACGTCGTTTGGTCCAAAATTTGGATATAGAAATTATGTGTCACTGCTGCTCTGTGTAGGTGGTACCCCTACGCCAAAGTTCAATATTTTTATTTAAGTGCGGTTAAGGGATTGTGGGAGAATCCTTTGGAAGTTTTTGCCGAAGGTACTCCTAGTAGCCCTGTTTGCAGCGATATGATGTTTTGCGTGGGCAAGTCCATGTTTCCTTATAGAATGGTCCTATCGAGAGGAATGACTCCCACAATAAGATACATTTCCAAAATGTATTATGTCGGTCCGCAAAACTCTTGAGATTTTATCCTAGTCCATATCTTTGTCGGCAAGTTTATACACCCAAAAATCTGAGAACCCCCAAAATACATAAGTTTTTAGGAAAAAGGTGTTTCAATTCACATAGGCTGAAGGTATACCTCTGTCGGCAAAGCCGACTGATGCTCTTTTACTTATTGTATTTAGTCTTCGATGGGGGTATAAAACATTCCAGAAGAGAATTGTTGGTAAAGGCCCACGTTTTCATGTATCGCCCATAGAAGTGTATCTTCTGATTTTCGTAATTTGATGGTTGCGGCTAAACATCTGCATAAGCTACTTCATTCAAGCATTAGAACAAAAAGCAATATAAGTCGTTCCTCATATAACGGTACCACCCGATTTCAGCCATTTTAAAGTTTTTTTTTCTACATTTTCGTATTAAATTTGCCTAATTTGGTTATTTGGTTCTCAGTGGTCAAAAAAATTATTTACTAAAAAAATAAAAATAAATAGTTAAAAAAATTAAGTCACAGTGTTTTATTTTAAGATGCACTAAAAACTAAAAAAATAGTTTTCTCTTCGACTCAATAAGTACATATATTCTTCTTCAGGATGGGATCCTTAAATAAAACGCTTGTGTTTAAATTGAAAATAGTGACAAAATTAAATGGCACTACACGGCAAGCGTTTTATGTGGGAGATCCCATACAGAATATACTAATTGAGACTAAGAGAAAAATTATTTTGTATTTTTAGTGCATTTATAAATAAAAAACTATAGCTAATTAGTTTAATTAATTATTTTTTATTTATTTTATATTTTCAAAATTTTCCATATTTTTACTGCTGAAGCACAACTTTTCTATTGTAGAACACTCACACAAAAGATCACAACATACGTACGATAAACCACAAAGACCACAAGCTTGAAAATGGCATGTAGCCACTTACAGTCAATCAAGCTTGTGATCGATGTGGTCAAGCCTATACAAGCCATCACACAATGTCTTACATGAACCAGTTCATAACTGTGATTTGAATGATTCGGCATAGCTTGTCCGAATGGCTTGAATGAATCAATAATGTCTTAGTCTTGAAAAATGCCAGTTCATGTAAGACGGCACTTGCAGTACTTTAGTTGCGGCCTCAATATCGCACCGTCCACCGTTTTGGTATAGCCCCCATATAGGGGTATAACCAGTTTTAAGCTTTTTTGAGGACTTTAGTCACATTTTTACCGAATAGGTTGTTAATTTGAACTTGGTTTTCCCAGAAGATACAAAATTTACTCTCAAAACCTGTCCATATATATGATTGTGTCTAGCCACCATAAAACGGTGGTGCAAATTGAATTGTAGTTTGAGGGTTTTTGTTAACTTTATGAACTGAGATTACTGTAAATTGCTATTAAGAATGGTCAAAGGTTACAAATACTCAATTTGGAAAATTGTAAGTGTTGGTGCATGTTTTGGAAAGAACAACCGTTACACCAACTGTAGCCTCTTTTAATTTACTACATATTCCTTTTGAAGTGGACTTAACACGATATTTTGGACCCTCAATGGGTAGAAAACCTCCACGCAGAAACTGTTAAATATAAAGGGACTTTTCAAGGAATAAGCCTAAACTTGGAGAAGAACTCAGAACATTCATAAACAAAAGAAAATTAATTGTTTCTATTTTCTTCAATACAGTTAGTGGTGTAGGGTATAATAAGTTCGGGTCGGCCGAAGTTAAAAATCAATAGGACATTTAGTTCCAGCACTACTGTTTTTGCATTTTTGTACAGACAAATGCTTTTGGCTTATTACAAATAAGTCACAATTATTATTAAGAATATATAACTTTAGTCTTTTTATACCCTCAGCATTTATGCTAACGAAGGTATATACACTTTCAAGTCCATACTTCCTGAGAAAATAGCCTGGAAGGTACAAAAAAATGCCCTATGACACCGTGTGTAGTGGTTGGAGCGCAAGTTAACTCTCGAACGGATCTGCCGATTCGGTCCAAAATGTGGCGTTCGTATTATTTTGGGCAAACTTAGTTTAAGTTCGAAGATAAGCCATAACGGCCCACTGCTTCTGGTACCTCCCCTACAAAAGTTCAAAAATGTTCGAAAAAATTGTGCGCATGATAACTCTTGATGGGAGTGACCGATTTGATCCATACATCCTAAAATATCTACTAGATATAGATCAGGTTCGAATATGAACTATGTTTGTCCACTCTTTCGTGTACCTCTCACATACATTTTTGGATAAATTCACTTCAAGACCTTCTTTTGAATCACTTTGATTTTTGTTGAAGCAACTTGCATTCGGTGCCTCAATTACTTCTCGAGAAAACACCTGAAAGTTTTAAAAACCCCTATGGCACCATATGTAATGGCTGGAGAGCTCGAACCGAAGACTGCGTTCGTCTACACTTTGGATATTGTAATATTTCTTCGAATATTAAATAAAATTCGAAGGTGGTGCTTATAGGTCTACTCCTTCCAGTACCTCCTACGCAAGAGTTCGAAAATATTCCCTAAAAGGGTACGCGCGATTTTTCATAGACGTAGCAACCGATTTGGTTCAAATTTTGGACCTCTAAATATTGTCGAAACTTAGTTTATGTTCAAATTTCGGCCATATCTGTCCAGTCCGTGTGGTATTGTAGGGACATAATACATGTTTTTGTACTTTTTATAAATATCTACTTTGAAATTGTTAATGTATTTTCATCAAGTTAGCTTTTGAATAATTATATTGAATTTTCCATATTTGTTCAACAATAGGAATCGAGAAAGAGAATCCTTATAAAAAATTTTCTTCTATATGCTCCAGGCAGGATCGCCAGATGTAGGGACACGATTTATATTTTGTAGAAACGTGTTTATTTAATAATAAGTTTTTATCGAATGACATAAAATTAATAATGAACAAATATGGAAAATTCAATATAATTATTCAAAAGCTAACTTGATGAAAATACATTAACAATTTCAAAGTAGATATTTATAAAAAGTACAAAAACATGTATTATGTCCCTACAGTATCACCCTCATAAATTTTCAACATTTTTGTGTGGTTCGAGGGTCCTTTAGACATTTTTACCGAAGGTTTTCCTAGTGGCCCTGTTTACAGCGAAATTATGTTTTTTCGCAGGCTAGTGTGTTAAAAATCCCTATCTATCGGTATCACCGCAAATTGTTGAGCTTTAATCCTATCCATACTTCTGTCGGTGCATACGCCCAAAATTTTGAAAACCCCCCTTAATACATAAGTTTTTTTCGGGAAAAAAAAGTATTTCAATCCACACAGGCTGAGGGTATATGTCTGTCGTCTTAGCCGACTGATAGTTTTTTACTTCTTCATAAATATGTTGATTGTGAAAATTTAATGGAAAGTTGTTAAGTGAACGGTGAATTGTCCTTGCTTATTTAATTTTCATAAATTGGGGATAAAGGATTTTATTCGCATCGCTGATGTCGGATCATCACTCGATCTATCATTAATGGTATTGTTTTTTTTTCTACCATCATAAGCTGATGGCATAGACGACTGATTCCATTTAACTTGCCGTTTTTTCCCTAAGAACGTTCCTTGAATTTTACCACAGTATTTGGATAAGGAATCTATCGCCAATCTAACAACAACATTTATCCTTCATTAACTACGTGCCTTAACTATCAGAGATAATAGCCACGAGCAACCCAATTAAATTCTATTTTGACTGTTATTCCAAAAATAAAAAAACATACATCATTAAATATTTTCTCACGAAATTCAATATCAACAGGAAACACTTAACACAAAAAAGTCAATAGATTCCGTTAAATTTCGGCATGTCCTTGCTATCGTAGAAACGGAAAACGTTGAACTTTTTCCCTTAATAATTTTCTGTTTTCATTTAACTTTACCATTTAATAGCTGCCCTAATAGCTCGTTCAATGGTTGACCCATAATGTAAATGTATTATGGTCATATATCATTGTGAGTTTTGGTAATCGAATCGTGTGTACATTAAAATGCAAAGATATGTTTCCTTTTTTCTCTGTTGCAAAGGAAGCAAATAAATTGTATCTATTTAACCTTGGTCAGGGTGAAACACGTTTCGTGAACACACAGACACATACACACATGTTTGGAACAAAATACATGGGAAAAAATGGAAACATACATCAAATTCTAAACGAGATACATGAAGATCACGTACGAATAGTTAAAGAACCATAAAATAATTATTACCATTGGGTTAAAAAAGAAAAACAGAGAAGTAAACATGTGTTGAAAAACAGAAACGCTTAAACAAAAACACACACACATATATGTATGTATTTTTGCAATGAATTGCAAAGTAAATAAGAATTCCAAGAAATGAAATATATCACAATTTATAAAAATAGCTAATGAGATCTTGCCCTTGGTAACAACGTAAACATGTGGAGAATGGATACAAAATGTAACATCCTGCAGGAAGTACCGGCGTTATGCCATATTAAATCATGAGGTTTTCGCAGTTCATGGAAATTAATTAGAGTTGTGTAGTTCCGGAACGAACTAGTTCCAAGGAACTATTCCGGACAAGGAACTATTGGAACTATATCCGGCTCTTGCATTTATATAGTTCCTTTAGTTCACATAGTTCCAACCGTGCGTATAATTCTTTTCATTTGTATAATTTATTTTTTTAATTTAATTCCATACTTACTTCGATCTTTCACGTTCGGTTCCTTCGTCATTCGGATGCGGCCACATTCTTAAATAAACGTAAATCACATCCTCGTTACATTGCTGCAATTTACTTATTTTTATGTCAATTCATCCACCAAATGATAAAAACAAAAACAAAGAGAAAGATTCGTTTAACGTATTCGTATTTCCAACGAAGGATATAAAAAGAACGACGAAGAAGAAAGATTTATTGAACTATATCGCTCTCGGAACTATTTGGAATGAAGGAAATAGAAAGAACGATGAAAGAGAAAGATTCAGTGAACTATATCGCTCTCGGAGCTATTTGGAATTATGGAACTATATTAAGGAACTAGTTCCTTTTGGGAAAAGGAACTAGGAAGATCGATCCGCTCCAGGAACTAGATTGCCCAACTCTAAAATTAATGCGCATTTTTTGTGGCTTTGAAAGTAATAGGAGATGGCATCATCTTAATCCGGAATAGTATTAAAACCATGATATGAAAACAAAAGAAACTCACAAAGAAAACTGAATGTATTGACATAATTTATTATTGAAATTAGAAACAAATGTCCCATAAGATACCCTAAACGCAATAATGTAACATATGCCGCGCAAGGGGTTTAGCAATATGAATGGTATAAACGTGGGTAAAGTTTCGCGCGGTTATTCAGAAAAGTCCTCTCTGAAGTATTAACATAATAAATGAAACTGGAAAAAAATTAGAGAGACACCAGATGTCAGAAAGGATATACAGTTTGTCAAGTAATTGTTTTCGAAACAAGAAAACGAACACTTTTCTTGTATTAAATAGCGAAAAATTACAAATACTTGCGATAAAAATGTCCTTTTTTTGCAAAAATTAGTTGGTCGATTTTCTTAAGATAATATAGGATAGTATGAAGAAAAAATTAACCCACGAATTATGACAATAATAACCAAAAGCTATAACTACTTGTAATGCAAGTTGTCAAATAAATGTTTTCGAAATGTAATGTAATAAAATATCCAATGTTTCCGGTAAATACTGGAATATCATGACATTTTATGAATTTTATTCTTAATAAGGATCGACTACTAACAGGTATAAACAATATCAGGTACAGAATATCCCTACTAAGAGGGCTACTCTATGGACCAAGGGGGTAGCAGATCATATTAGAGGTAAACAGTGTACTATAGGTATCAAAAGGGTCCCATTTCTGAAAAAATAAGACCTTTTATGAGTTTTTTAGTTCACGAGGATGGACTGGCATAACTACAATAAATATTAGCTACATAATAACGCGATAGGAAGTTCTATATATATAAACAGAAAACGAGACCACCTAGGTCCATAACCAAAGCTTAAAAGTGCTTCATTCAACTCAAATTAAATTAAAAAAATACAAAAGTTTGGAGAAGATTTGGAGAGCAAACCATTCGTACCGACATCATAACGAAATCGGAACAAAATTCGGACGATACGTCCGATGTCTGATCCGAAATCGTAACGATATCTTAACGAAAGTTGTATGAAGTGGTTGACATAATTTCGGAACGAAATGTCGGAGCGACATCGTATCAATTTCGATCCGATTACGTAACGAAATCTGAAGAAAATCATTGGGAAATTCGGAAAGGAAATTTCTTTCCGACATTCGTTCCGAAATCGGAACGAAATCGGTACAATATCTGAACTATTTCCGCCCCGAAAAATCGTTTAGAAATCGGAACGAAATCTGAACGACGTTGCTTCCGAAATTGTTCAGACGTGTCGGACATCCGACATTTGGTTTGCTGGGTTATACGAGATGTGAATTTGAATAAAAATGCTATTCTTCAAAAACACATTTTACTCGTTTATGTCGACTGGGTACCGTGTTAAGGGAGCCATACCACAACGAAGACCTATGTCCACAAATTTTGGTAGATACACTTTGTGACCACTAAGAACCCTATTACAGTCTGAAAATGCGGCTAAAAAGGTCAAAATACCTCAAATAGATCTGTACTGTTATATGGAGGCTATATCAAAACGTGGACCTATATAGCCCATCATCGAACAACCAAAAGACGCATCTTCTTAAAATTTCAGCATCCTGTCTCCATTTTTGTGGATGCAAGAGTTATTGCAACAGGAGGACGGACGGACTGGCTAGATCGATAGACAATTTTACCCTGATCAAAAATATATGGTAAAAACCAAAATTCCTTTGCAATCCCATTTAAAACAATAAAACATTTTTTTCGGAGCACTTCTACAATTTTTGGCATAGTGGTTAAGGAAACCAATTTGGTTTCAAATCTGTTCGCGTTCACAAAATTGGACGATGCACGCAAAAGTTATCGCGGGTTTTATTCTCATATAAAGAAAAAGTATTATTTGTTGTTATGAGAAAATGTATGCATAAATCGTTACCAACATTCCATATCTATTCGTAGATGTTTAAATTGTTATTAAATTATTTATTATTATCGCGGAAAATCAACAAATAATAAAAAAATTTTGAATAATTCCAAATTATCCTGAGAGTCCGTACAAACTCTCAAAAAATAAATTAAAAAATATACGCGGAATCTAGACAATGCGTAGAAAACTATGATACCAAATTTATAGAGATTGGGTACATAAATTGCATATTATAGCAACAACAAAAGAGAACAACTTATTCTTGGAAAATATTGTTGCAAATATATTTTTTGTTTTGATTCGAACAATTAAAAAAAAATATTTGGGAATTATCCAACTACTTCGCTAAAATCCGATACAATAATTAATGTTTACTGCTAAAACTTCATCAAGAAATATGGTTTACCATCGCGAAGGCTTACTTGCTTACTGTGATAACTTGTAAGGATAGGAAATTAAGAGTAATATTGAACGTACAATCATTCAAAAAATGTGGAAATTAAATGCCTATTATTCGCGAATTAGTGAAAATCACTCGATGCGCATCCGTTTTTGGATACAGCCAATCAATCTCTTTCAATATTTATGCATATTTCGATGCTTCACTCAGCGGTCAAAGTGTGCCGCCAGTTGCATCGCACAATGCGAAAAAACTTAAAGTGGGTAAAAATAGCGCAATGTGCACACGATTTTGATGCGCATCCGGTTTCATTAGCGCACATCAAAAATACGTCAATATACACATATTTCAAATAGATTCTTCAAGAACCGCGAATATGCCTCCACATTCTATTTTGCGTACGATACTAGAGTTAGGTAATCTAGTTCCTAGTTCCTTGTACTAGTTCCCAACTGTATGAGTAACATCATGAAATGTAACGTGTGATATTAAGTATACGCAGTTTGTTCAAAGAAAAATAAGATACACATATTACTCGCGTATCTCTGTAATTTATAACACGCGTTTTCGCTAATAGTATAATCGCGTATAAGGAATTCCATTTACCAAAAAAATTAAAAAAAAAAATATCGCGGTTTAGTACACGGATTTGTCAAAATATATTTTTGCTGATTTTCCTATTTTCAAGGTATCTATATCCGCAGTTTTAGTGGATGGATTCGATCGCGGATGGGCTCATTAGATCCGTCACGTTAAAAAAACTAATTTCACCGGGGTTCAAAGGGAATTCAATGATATGTCGAAAAATCATACACTAGTATCATGTTGCCCATGGAGTATTCTTTGCGTCTTTCTTTGGACATATGTCTATGAAATGTAAGGTTAAGCCATAAATCGGAAAGGAACATAAAAAAACTTGTTGGCTTCAACCCATTTTAACCCATTTTTCTACATTGATGCCAACACAGCTTCCACGAAAATTAATTTTAATGGTCGACATTATGGGATCCCTGCTAAAACATTTAATTTTAAAGAATTACAGTCATACTATATAGAATATGTTAATAGTTCGCGAATTCTGTAAGGGTGAAACTCGGATGCATCGATTGTAAATCATTTTTGGTTTTTACCATATATACAGTGTAGTTTCGATAACCCGGACACTCTTTAATCCGGACAACGCGGTAATCCGGACACTAGAATCTTTTACATTGTAGACTCGGTAATCCGGACATCTCATATTTTTCGTACCTCGATAATCCGGACATCAATATTCTTTCCTATCTTGAGCATTAAATTTTTATTTACGTTTTGGTTCTTAGCAATAGCAATTGGTATATAAATAAAAAAAATTAGGGTTTTCAAAATTTTCGGTTCACATCTCGCCTTTCTGGCTAGCCAGTTATACAGTCAATATGGAATTAACTATTTGAATCTGTCGACTAATTTTCTACCCTTCAACTATCTTTGGATGACGAAAAGCAACAGTATTTTAAACCTAATGTTGAGTAGCCTAGTTCCCTTAAAAATCGATGTTGGGTGTTCCTTTCCTCTAAAGGAATTAGTTTATTAGGCATTCTATTAGTGTATTGTATTCCAATGATATTTTACGTAGAAATGTTTATAGCATTTAAAGCGTAGGGATTAATAGCTTAGTATTAATATTTAGATTTTTTTAGATTCTCTAAGTAATTTTTCATTATTTTATTTAGCAGCACTCTTTCAATAGGCACAACTTAACGACCACTTTTTGGTCGCTAACTGACTGAAAAATATCATTAATTACCGAAATTATAAGCAATTTAATTTTACCGATTTTGTCAGTAACGCAAAAAATGAGTGAGGGCGATTCTCCCTTTTTGTATAGAAATTTCAATAAGTTATTTGAAAAACGTATGGGCTCCTTCTATTTTCAATATTTGATGTACAAAATCACAGGCAACTACGGATCGTTGTATTGTGTTCCTGTAATTATACCACCAATAGATTTAAATTCCATTTTCTTATTCGAAGGCTGTAACATATACATTAAACAATACACTTTTTGGTTTCGAAATGGTTTATAGAAATGGCTAAAATATATTCACCATAATATGATGAGTGCATTTGAATTTTGAAGTTATATCTCAAGTCGAAAGAGGCTCTTGTCCCATGGACACTGAAAATCATTATGTGTACATTGGCTACAAAGTTTATATCCTTGAAAAAAAAACTATGAAAAAATATACACCAATTTTTTTAGACTACCTGTGTATTGGAAATGTAACCTAAATTACGTTGGAGGAGTAAAATGAAGAAGTAAATTTGGTAGCCAGGAATGCTGCTTAAAATGGTCGCAACCCGTGATATTTGCTTAATATGAATTCGTTTAATTAACATGTCAGGTTATTATCTAGCAAACGTCCGATATTAATGATTTTAACTTGCAAGTTATGTGTTTTTGTTACTACTCGGTAATCCGGACGTCGCCGAAACATGTGGTGCCGGATTATCGAGACTATACTGTACTTAATACTGTCGCAAATGATTATTTCAATGCGTTGGGTCATCATGTCAAAAACCTTGGACTTGTCCAAGAAAAAAATTATATCGTTGTAATCAGAATCACAAGCGATACGTTCGATGAAAATTTAGAAAGAATCCTTGTCCTTAAACTGCACTTAGCGCTTTTTTAATTTTTTGAGGGAGGTACACGAATATTTTGTCCGGTATAGGTCTTTGTACGTTTGAAAGAAATATTACGATGTGCACTCCTCGCAAATATCGTCGTCACCAGCCATATAAGTTGATCGCCACACAGTGGTTCCGGAATCGATTATCCTGGCCAAAACCCCAATTTTTTGTCGTCCCTATAAACATATTGAAACCAAAGAAACCAAGAAACTAGGTCTTAATATTGGAACGAGTGGGCGTGGCTTGCCTCTAAAGACGACAATTTTTTCGCAATTGTGTGCAAATTTCTAGAGAATGAAATAGTTATTTTTCGGAAACGATAACAGATATTGTGTTCATCGTAGCTTTTCCACGAAGTGAGCTATTTAATTTTTCATCAGATACTAAATTTTAGTGAAACTCCAAATTTAGTGGACTAGAACTCTTAGGGAACAGCTTGAAACAAAGCTCAGTTTTCACATAATGATGCCCGAGGGTGTCCTCTTTCAGCTCATATATACTTTTGTATCCATCCAGTTCCATCCGTTTAACACGTTTTGAAATTTTATGGGTAAAAATGTGTGTTTTTTCGATACCGTTTCCCTTATAAATCATAGCTTTTTTTACACAAATGGAATTTTTTTTAATATGTGAGTTTTTATAAGAGTTATATGAAAACCCAGGGAACATTTTTTTTTAATTTTGGAAAAACATTTAATTTTTTGCAAAATGTGAAAAAAATGATAAATTTTTTAAACTAATGTTTTTAATTTTTTTTTGTATTTTTATGGTTTTTTTATTGGCGTTTGACCGCTTTTAAATAGTTAGACCATATGAAAAACTCAAAAAGACTCATATTTTGGTGAAAATATGAAAGAAACTAAAATTTTTACCTTTGACCTTAAATTACTCTGCAACTATCGATCGAATTCGAATGTTTTTAATGCATCGGAAAGCTGATTATGTTATCAGTCAAACAAACACAAAAACAAAATTCTCTATCCGTTCAAATGTTACAGAGTTTTGACCAGGAAAAAACTATTCTGAACCACTGTGCGCCGGTTGTCTGGAAATATGCACTTGCCATGAACCTCAGTATACCGCTTTAAACAGGACAGCAAAGAGTAGCTACGGTATTTCAAAATGATCATCAAACAGTCCTTCAACTGAACTTAAGCGAAATTGTTCAACTTTTGTGAAGGGGATACCCGTAGGTGTGGTCCGATGCCTCTTTGGAACATGAAATACGTTTGGAAGAAACTTTGCGATACGTAAAGTTTCAGTCAAAACGGATACTCAATGTGAAGTTATCGTGTCCATCAGTAATTTTAGTTGGTGCCGACATGAGTTCCTAGAGCTTTTTGGCCATTTGGCTTGTCCTAAAAATTTATATTCCATATTCTAAAACGATCTGTGCCTGAAAGAAATTGTACCAAGTGCAAAGTGTGGACCGAATCGGTTGATTTTACCGAAAATTTTTATCGTTTTTGGGGGAGGTAACCGAAGGGATGGACCGAACTTCAAACTTAAACTAAGTTTGGACAAAATATTAAGAAAGCCAGCGTTTGGTTTATTATTCCTTTAATACTAATAGTTACTTGAGAATCAACTTCGTGTAAAGATCTCTTTGTTTCCCAATATTTACACATGATAAGTGCATGTTCGGCGCTGTCTTCGTTTTTGCAACAAAATTCGCATGTCGAAGAATATTTTATTTCAAACCTTTGAATATAGGCACCAAAATTACAATGGCCACTAAAAAGTTGCGTAAGGTAGAGGTTTAGTTTTCCATGGCTTCGTTACATCCATGCTTATATGCATAGGAAAAGGTTGTAAGTGTTCCTGCCTTTCCTGATTACACGAATTTGAGTATTGTTGTGTCCATTCTGTAATAACTTGCGTTGATCGAATATATATTTTCTTGTAATATCATTGGTATCGCTGGCATTCCAGCAACGAACGATAAGTCTGCTGTTGAAATTGTACGGTAAAAGGTTGTGACACTTAGTGAGCAGGTCCGATGTACTTTCTCCAGAAACTTGTTTAGTTATTGATTATTTTCAATATGATCACTTATGATGCTATGTAGGTTACTTGCGCATATGCCATTGAGCTCATCAGCCTTCTGATTTATGAAAGTTCTAAGTTCTTCCGTCACTTCAAGGCTTATTTCTAGGAGAAGTGGAATATGCTAACTGATGAATATCACTTTCTTTTAAACAAGGTGTAATTCAAATTAGACATCGATGTTTTCTACCCATTTAAAATCGGAAATACCACATTACGGTCATTCCATTTGGACGATGCGTATAACCTTTAAAATACGTAAAATCGGGAGGTACCTTCATATGGAACATAAACCAAAATGCGAACCTATATTGATGCCAGGAGATTTTCTACCAAATTAGAATCCAAAATACTAAGCTGCAGCTACTTCTGTAGAAAATTCCTTTAAAATATTTCACGTCGGGCGATATCGACCGGTACGGTTCAATGGGTTCTATCAAGTCGTGGACCTGTACTGACATATTTTTGCAAGAAAGTGTTATAGCCCCAGCGAAGACTAAATACCAATTGTTAGGCATTTCGGTGTGAAACCTTAAAATAAGAAAAAGAGAGAGGTATCTTACCAGTGGTATTTTACCACCTCAATCTACTCCGAAAACAATCCTTCAGCAAGCAAATCCTTAAAGCTTCTCACTCTATAAATATATACCTTTTGGCTTCGGCGCAAATTGTATTATACCAAACTATTCTACAAAGAGAGGAGGACATTATAAACCCATGACTGGTACGCATCTACATTGGATGTCTAACTCTCAACTACATAGCAATGCCTTGGAGAAAGTAGAAGTTTGTCTCCATACCCAATGCTGAAAGTCTTTCGACAGGCACAACAAGGTCCCCAGCAATATAGCATACTTTAGCTAACTTAGGCGTGGAATAATGGAATTGATAAACACGAGACGTAAGGGATGAAAAATACCAAGCAATGGCTCAGACCGCAGCCCAGGACTTATTTTGGTCCTTCTTTCATCTCAAATGGACACTGACCTTCCGATGGTGTCAACTAGAACGCTGCCTTTAACTCCCGTTAAAGGTAGTCATGGTCACTATCAAGCCTTGGGCATATCTGGGTTAAACTAAGTTTGGACAAAATATTACGAAAGCAAAATTTTGGACCGAATCGATTGATCCGTTCGAGAGTTATCGTGCGCTCCAGCCAGGCAGACCGACAGACATACATGGCTAAATCAACTCCAAATTGTCTGAAACGGATTTCGCCCAAACATACTTGGGATCTAAAACCATTATTTCTATGTGGCACATTGTGCCCGTATGAAAGTGTATATACCCTCGTTAGCATAAATGCTGAGGGTATAACAAAAAGGGCGCTTACATCAAAATTGTTTTTGCTCTTATTTTGAAACGGTACATCGCAGAGTACTACAAATTTTGGAGATGGTGTGTTGGAATTTTCTTCATCGATTTCCGTACAGAAAGAAAATCGAAAAAATGTCGCTCACATCTTTTTCGCGGGAAGGGATCGAAATAATAAGTATGTATATGGTTACACGGATGAGCGACCTTAATTCAACACGTACTTAGAATGGATGTGTATTCGGCAAATTTTTGCAGCTAGTCGTAACATATCATAAGTGCAGGCCAAATACGTTACTTCAAGATGTTCAAAAAATTGTTTACTAAAATCACGTAATGGTTTGGAGTATAAACGAACAACTAAAATAGCCAACTTTGGAGTTAAAATTAATTGAAATAAATTCCAAGAATTGTTTACGTCTGCACTTCTTCCTTTCTAGTCTATTGTATAAAGAAGAAAAGTTTGCAATCTATAAGGATTAAGGTAATCGGTTAAATGGCCAAAGGCAGAAGGAAGCAGTTAAATGCCATCCTATTTCTAAGGCAATTACAAAAAACAATAAGAAAACTTTACGTAATTTATTTTTTATGTTGGTGAGTGTGTTGTCCAGGAAACGTGAGTGGAGTTATAGATAAATGTTGGCAACAACGAAAGCAAATTGTATTAAGCTACCAATTTCAGGATATGTATTTGGTAGAAATCCCAAACAATTCGTAAAATTATAATAATACTTTATTCCTTAAATTTGAACAATCCAATATTGTCTTATAATTGTTTTTAAATTCTTAAAATATTCAGAGAAGCCACAAAAAAACTGGGTCACTGGGCAAATGTCTGTATTATTTCCATTTTCAATTTCACTGTAATTTAAAAATTCGCATACAATGTTTAATGTTGATGATTAAAATTAAACAGAAGGACAAATTGTAACGATGGTTGGTCGGTTGGTTAAGTATTGGTGTAAAATTAAAAATAAAACAATGAACAGACACAAAAAGAGAAAAAAATTATGAGCAGTCTAATCATCACAACGTTTCTTTGAAGGATATTTGTGGACAAACAGCCGCAGCCGAAGCCACAGCCACATAACACATTTAACCCATTTTCATAGGAAACCAATCAAGCCACTGATGGTCGACCACCCATCAGGGTCATATGCAGATGACAACGAACACAAAAGGGCTGTGGTAACTGACCAACATTCAGGCAACGTCCTGACCAGCCATGTCGCCAACACAGTCATTGTCGTCACCAATATCACCAAAAACACCACAATCACCGTTACGTTATCGGAAGCATCATCATCACGATTGTCTTTGTATCAACGACAAGAACATTGTTGACATCATCATCATCGTCGTTATCATTGGCCCGAATAGTTACGGTGAACATGGATTTGTACAATTTAACTCTTGTCGTCTTGGTCAATATAACCTCCCTCCCTCTTCTTCTACATATTGCGGTAAATGGATTTCATTCATTTTGTTGTGTAAGTGCGAGTGTGTTTGAATATATTTTCGTCTGAAACAAGATGTATGTCGTCAACATGTCCACGATGTTGTGGACGTTGGTCTACACGATTTTCTACTTCGATCATAAAACACAGTCGAAGGATGGATGGATGGAAGAGTAGTGGAAAATGAGTTGAAGTCGACTTACCTCAGTGGATCCTTTATATGTATGTAACGGTCTAAGGATATTGCACATAAATTCAGTATGGACGCCGTCGAGCACATTACATCAAAGGCAACCCATGTATCACAAAATTGTGCACCAAAAATCCAATAACCTGCAAATAAAAAATAGCAACAACACCAATAACGAATGAATAGAGAAAAATTACCGAGAAACGTGATAATGTCAACAATTTGTTTTAAATATAGAAAAATGGGGTAAAGTTTATAATCGATGGGGAGAAATGTACAAAATGAAAATGATGTAATGAGTAAAACAAACTATGTCACCTGCAGAAACTTTGTTTGCGAATAATTTTTTAATTATAAAAGTTCTCAATATTATAAAGAGTTTTATTAGAGAGGTATATTATTCAGTACCGGCAATATAATCAGGGGTACTCAACGGTAGAATTGTCAATATTTGCCCACAATTTGATAAATCCACAAATGAGTCGGAGTGGCGAATGTGATTTTTTATACTCTCAGGCAAAAGATAGTAATGGGGATTTCTGAGTGAAATCGGGTTCCAGAGATATCGCACCTTGAAAAAGTTAAACATACATACTCATAAATTTGTGGAGAAAGGTTTCATAACTCAAGCGAAGACTAAATACCAAATTTCAGTTATTCCCATTATACAATGCGGCTAAAACTTTCAAAATAGATAAAATTGGGAGGGACCTTTTATGGGGCCTATATAAAAACATGGAACAATACCACAATCTTTAAGGTGGGAAGTTTTATACCACTAACGAAGACTAAATACCCAGCAAAAATTCAGATCCGTTAGTCATTAAGTAACCCATTACAAAGTAATGTAAACAAAAATACGTCGCTGATTTTCAAAGTGCATTGGATGATGTCGTTGCCTCTTTCCGGGAGGAGTTTTTAGACGGCCTACGAAAAGTTCGCGATGATGTGAAGATTTGTGAAGACAAAATTGCCTCTATGTCCACGTCACTAGACCATATCAGAGGGGATTTAGAAACATGCAAAACTGATATTTCCAAAATTTCCTCTATGTCTACGTCACTAGACAATATCAAAGGGGATATAGAAATATGTAAAACCAATATTTCAATCATTAAGACGCTTCAGAGAAGGATTGAGCAGATGGAAAAACAGAACGGCATACTTCAACGCCGTCTGAACCGCTCCAATATTGTAGTAAATGGACTACCAGAGGGACTTCATAACATAAGTGATTTCATTACTAGAATTGCGGCTATATGCAATGTCTGCATTAATGATTCGGATTTGCAGCATTGCTGTTATTTTGCTGGTGGTAGATCCATTTTAGTAAAATTTAACTCTGTTCTCCTGAGGGATACTATTATGGCCAATTATCGGCGTGGACCGCCAATAAAGCTAAATGCTGTTATTGGTGGTAA
Source organism: Musca autumnalis (assembly GCF_047663935.1). Taxonomy (NCBI): domain Eukaryota; kingdom Metazoa; phylum Arthropoda; class Insecta; order Diptera; family Muscidae; genus Musca; species Musca autumnalis. The sequence goes on from NW_027411644.1 coordinate 255,537,606, forward strand.
TATCCAAACTAACGTATATTTGGATGATCACTTGACATCCGATTCTGCAAGGCTAATGTATGTGTGTAGAAAACTGAGGAAAACTTGCAAAATTTATTCTCGTTAATGGTGATGAGCCTCTAGTCAATGTTTTGTTTCCTGACGGCAATGAAGGCGTTCTTAAGATGGATGAATGCGAGAGACTTTTGGCAACTAGTTAATTGCAATTATGTATAGTTCATATTTTTCAGCTCCTATTTTAATTTCTTTTTGAATTTTTGTCTACAATTTTAAATGATTTTTGAGTAGTACTTAATAATGATTTTTCCTGAGAGGATTCTTTAATTTCTTATTACCTCCATATTTGCTTTTTTGAGTTCAAATTTTAAATATTTTCAAGTTTTTTCTTTCTTTTTTTATTGTTTTATTATTTTATTTATTATTTTTTCTAATTTTTTTTATTATTTTAATAATGATCTCTGTAATTCCAGCAATTAGGTTCCCCAGCATGTTAACATATATTTTGATTTATGACTGCAGTTAATGACAACCTTGGCCCTATTGTTGGTAGTTCTTCTTTTTTCAAGAACAGATTGCGTCATTGTTCGAATTCTTTGTCTTTCGGACACATGAATTGCCAGAGCTTGCGTCCGTCTAACTATAATACCACCTTATGTGAAATTAAAAGTCTAATTACTAATAGCGGTTTGACCTTATTTGCAGTTTCAGAGACCTGGTTAAAACCGTATATTTCTTCCAAATCAGTTGCCATTCCTGGTTATTCATTCGTCCGGAACGATCGGCCCAGTACTAGGGGTGGTGGCGTTGGCGTTTTTATTTTAAATGGCGTTAAAAACAATGTTATTTTTCGATCTGCAAAACCAGGTGTGTGTGAGTCTCTATTTATTGAGCTTGTTTTAGGAGTTAAGAAAGTTCTCTTTGGGGTAGTTTATCTGCCACATGGGAACATTTCTAGCTTTGAGGAGATGCATGCAGAAATTTTGTCGCAATATGAATCGATTATTGTTGTTGGAGACTTTAACTGCAATTTGTTCGATGTATCTAAATCGAGAGACATGAGGAATGTTTGCCTTCGTTTGGGCCTTTCCATCAGACATAATTCGTTGCCTACGCATTTTAATCTTGCAACCGACACAGTGTCGTTAATTGATTATTTTGTGCATAGTAGTGAGTGTTCCTTAATTTTCTCTGATCAAGCGCAATGTCCAGCAATTTCGCATCACTCGTTAATTTTTGGTGCAGTCAATATTAACTTTTCTACCCCTCAAAACTATGTGGAGTATCGCGACTACCATAATATTGATTGGGATAGCCTACATAATTATTTGGTTGGCACTGACTTTAGTAGTATATTCCTAACATCGGACGTTAATGCGTTGCTGTCGTTTTTAGATGCTCTTGTCAATAACCTGTTTTCTTTTGTTCCTATTGTCAGAAAACGCATCTCTTCCGGTTCGGAACCATGGTTGAAAAGTAGATCTATTACGTTATCGAAATCACTACGAGATATGGCATATAGGCACTATTTGAGTTATCCTACCCAATCAAATTGGTTAGCATACTGTGGCCTTAGAAACAGGGCCAAGTCTGTACTTAGAAGTGTACGTAGGAAGTATTATATGCAATTTTTTGGTAGGCTTGGACCGACACAAATCTGGAGTCATCTTCGTGCTTGTGGTGTAGTTGGTGTTGACAATCACGATGCTCATTTTGACGCTAATACATTAAACGATTTTTTTACAGAAAGTAATGGTGTTAGAGATGTAGGTAGTTTAGAGTTTGCTGATGTTGATGGGCAAGTACATACTTTCTCATTTAACTGCGTTTTTGAAATTGATGTTTTTGATGCTTTACAGCGTGTTAAATCACAATCAGTTGGTGTAGATGGCATACCTGTAAAATTTCTAAAACTCATTTTCCCATATATATCAAGATATATGACTCATTTCTTTAATGCTATATTTACTACTTCCGTCTTCCCCAATGCGTGGAAAGTAGCAAGAGTTGTTCCTATCCCTAAAGTTAAAGGACTTCATACGATTGAAAACATGAGACCCATAAGTATATTACCAGCGCTCTCTAAGGTGGCGGAGCACCTTATTAAAGAACAAATTCAAATGTTTCTTGATAACCGTAAAATTATCTACAACTGTCAATATGGCTTCAGGCGTGGTCTCAGCACTACTTCTCTTTTGGTTGACCTCACGGATCTAGTTAGGGAGACAATTGAAGGAGGCGACAGTGGTATTCTCGTTGCTTTGGACTTGTCCAAAGCATTTGATCGAGTAGATTATTCAACGCTGATTGAGAAACTAAGAACTAAATATATGTTTGATCTAACATCATGCAAATTGATTTCCTCTTACTTAACAGGACGTTCCCAGTATGTTTCTCTTAACGATAATGCTTCCAGAAGGCGTAATATATATAGTGGCGTACCCCAAGGATCCATTTTGGGCCCACTTCTTTTTATTCTCTATATGAATGATATTGGTAGTTGTATTGTTAGCAATGAATGTCGTCCTTTTTTGTATGCGGATGATATGCACTTATTTTTCAGTGGTAAGACTGTTTCTCAATTAGAGTTAAATGTGAATAATACCTTACGAGCTGTTTCGAGTTGGTTGCAAAACAATCATTTGGTAGTTAATGTTTCCAAGACCAAAGCTATGCTGTTTGGACCTATTTGTCGTGTTGATAGTAGTTTGAACATACATATTGATGGTTTGGCGATTGATTTTATTGATCAAATAAAGTGTTTAGGAGTTATTATTGATTCTAAACTAGATTTTTCTGCACATATTGATGCTTTATATCCTAGAGTGATAAATATGCTTCGCAAATTGTATGCCACAAATATTTTTTTGCCCTTCTTTGTGAAAAGAAATCTAGCGTATTCTATGCTAATATCATTAATTTCTTATGGTATAGAAGTCATATCAGGAACAACAGACGAAAATTTTATTAAATTAGAGAAACTTTTTAATATGATTGTCCGATTCGTTTATAATCTGCGTAGGTCACAACATATTTCTGTTCATGCTACCAATTTTTTAGGAGTGCCTTTTAAGATATTTGTAGAACAGCGTGTTATTTCATTCCTCTATAAATCTGTCCTTTTAGACCTGCCTGGCTTGTTACGAGAACGACTATCTTTTTCCAGATATAGGAGGAATGTGCAGTTAATTTTTCCGCGTTTTTCCTCAACGTTGTACGAAAGATCATTTATTGTTCGCTCTGTACGTTTATGGAATCATCTTCCCCCTGAGCTGCGCCAATTTTCTTTTTCGCGTAAAGTATTTCGTGAGAAGTTTGAACATTATGCAATCGGTAGAAGCCTGACTTGAATAATGGTCGATCTGTATTGATTTTAATGTCTTGATATTATCAACAATAGGTTACAAACAGAATAACTTATACATTTGGCTGGGGAGCCTTTTTGCCTTTTTTCATCATAGTTTTGTTTAGAAATATTATTTAAGTGTTAATAATGAGTTTAAGACTGTTTTGTAATGCTATGAAGTATGATTTTGTAGTAGTTTGAGCGTTGCGATACATATAGGCTTGCTAGCTTCTTCATCGCAATACACATTATAAATAAATAAATAAATAAATAAATAAATAAATAAATAACTACTTATATTACTCCTTACTAAGTTACAAGTAAGGTGACTTTTTGCTAACAACACATAGAACAGTTGGTGGTGCACATGTAAGCGTTAAAAAAACCTTTAGGATTCGTACGCGTGGCATAGTGTGTAGTGTGTTAGGCAAAAATGCAGAAGTTCGTGTGTTCATATCCAACAAAGAGCGAAATAAAATAAAAAATATGAAGTGTGTTGAAATTGAAAACAAATGAAAACAAATTATTGTTTTTATACCCTATACCACAATGTGGAAAAGGGTATAATAAGTTTGTTTTCCCAAAAATTCATGTAACGCCGCGAAATATTCGTCGTAGACCCCTCATGTGGTATACCAAACTTCATATCTCGACGAGATAAAGCGATTTAGCGATGTGTGTCCGTCCGTCCGTCCGTCCGTCTGTCCGTCCATTAAAAATTGTAATCAAGCTAGAGGCCGCAATTATGGACCGATTGTCACGAAATTTAGTATGGAGGTCGGGTTTGGACCAGAATAGAACTGATTAGTTTTTGGCGATGATCGTGAAATGTTAAAGGGATGAAATGGACCAAAAACAAAATTTTTGCTCGATTTTGTAGCCGCTCTGTAGGTCGCAATAATAGTCCGATCGGCGCGAAATTTTAAACGTAGTTTTGGTTTGAGATGAAGAAGTAGCGTGCAAGTCAACGGTATGATCGGATAATATTTAGCGGGTTAAATTGATCAAAACTTTTGTGTGAAAATTGGTAAAATTTCTAATGCACATCTTATAACAGCTAGCCCGGAAAGCTAGTGCACAGGGATAGTGGTATAGGGTATCACATGGTCGGCCCCGTCCGACTATAGTCTGTTCTTACTTGTTAGATTATAGCTTATAGGCAATACCAGTGGCCATACAATAACTAGTTATTCTACTGGTCATAGAATAACTAGTAATTCAGTGCGACATGCCCTTGTTAAAATAAAGGGTTAGTAAGGGGGTTTTGTGGGTGACGTAGGGGATGGAAGATATCAAGGAACGGTCCTGGTCGGTTTTAACATGTCAAAGCCCAGGATTTATCTTGGCCTCTCTTTCATCTCAAGTGGACACTGACCTCCCCGTGGTGTCACCTGGGGAACTGCCTTTAACACCCGTTAAAGGTAGTGAGCTAACATGTGCCGCGCGTTCACCCTTAAGAACGTTAAAAACTTGAGTTTGGGCGTCATATTAATAACCCTCCTTTAGAAAAAACAGCCTACTATGAAAAAACGAAAGAAAAGAAAGCAAACCCCTCTAAAGTTGACGAACCCCGCAAACGTTTTAAGGACCATGATCTGCGAATCTTCATCTGGGATGTTCGCACTCTTTGTAGAGAAGGTGCCGTCTTCGCATTGGCAGACGTACTTGAAAAGTACAAGGCCGATATAACTGCCATACAGGAAACACCATGGATTGGAAAAGGCGTCACAACAACACCTAAAGGTGACACACTGTATTATAGCTGCCATGACGTAAAGCATGAGTTTGGTTGCGGATTCGTAGTTGGTCGGCGGTTAAAGCATTTGGTCTCCAGCTTCACCCCAGTGAATGAAAGACTTGCCACAATTCGAATAAAAGCAAAATTCCTCCACATCAGCTTTATTTGTGCTCATGCTCTCACTGAAGAAAAGGACGAACAGAACAAAGATATATTTTAGGAGCGCTTAGAAAAAACATATGACCGTTGTCCTGCCCATGACATTAAAATTATTCTAGGCGATTTTAATGCCAAAATTGGAAAGGAGAATATCTTTGGCCCAACAGTCGGGAATTTCAGTCTCCACAGTGAAACATCTGACAATGGTATGAGGCTGATAGACTTTGCAGCTGCAAAAAATATGGTAGTTATCAGTACCAGATTTAATCATCTCGATATTCATAAGAGCGCCTGGCTGTCTCCAGATCAAAGAACAAGTAATCAAATTGATCATGTTGTGATAGATGGAAGACATTCATCGAGCGTGGATGTACAATCGTTCCGAGGCGCAAATATTGATTCGGACCACTACCTTGTTGCAGCAAAGGTACGTACCCGTCTAAACGTTGCAAATAAAGCATGAACAGACACAACGCGGAAGTTGGACATCGATAGGCTGCAAACACAACAGATAGCCACAGCATACTACACTCAACTAGCCCAATTGCTTAATGAGAGCACTCCTTGTACCGATAACATAACAACAAAATGGCAAAATATTGCCCACTCCATGCAAACAGCCGCAAAATCCATACTTGGATACCAGAGACCTCCACAAAGAAATTCATGGTAGGACCAGGAGTGTCGTGCTGCTGCCGAAGAGAAAAATGCGGCATATAGAGCTATTTTACAATCAGTAGCAACGTGTAGTGCAATAGAGAGGTATCGGGAAAAAGGAGAGAGGAGAAACGTCTTTACTGCAGGGAAAAAAGAGAGATGGAAAAGAGGGAGTGTGAAAAAATCGAGATGAACAGGAGCCAAACTGAAGTCCGAAAATTCTACCAAAGAGTGAAACATCAAACAGATGGCTTTGGTACAGGCACATCCTCCTGTAGAGACCAGCAAGGTAATCTGGTAACAGATACAGTTAGCGTGCTAAGGATATGGAAAGAGCATTTTTCCAAACTGTTGGTATCCAAATAGTAGCGAAGTCGATGACGATACTACAGATCCAATCCCAGAAGGTGGTATTGAATGTATACCACCTGGCCAAGATGAGGTAAAGACAGCAGAATAATAAGGCAGCAGGAGCTGATGGCCTACCAGCCGAGCTGTTTAAAACCGGAGGCGACACGCTGATAAGGTGTATGCATCAGCTAGTTAGCACCATCAGGCAGGGAGAACGCGTACCCGACGGCGTCCATAGAGCTCGGACCAAGTGTGGAAGTTGGTACCTACAATTTTGAGGAAGTTAAAGACTTCGTCTAACTCGGCACTGCCATAAACACAAAAAACAACATCAGTTGTGAAATAAGAAGAAGAATTGTATTGGCCAACAGATGCTACTATGATTTAAATAAGCAATTTAAAAACAAAGCCACATCTCGTCAAACAAAAATAACACTATACAAAACGCTGATACTGTCTGTGCTAATGTATGGCTCCGAAGCATGGGTACTTACGCCAGCAGATAAGGCAGTGCTTGGTGTGTTTGAGAGGAAAATTCTTTGAAAGATCTACTAGCCGAATTGCGTTGACGGTGAATAGCGACGTCGTATGAACCACCAGCTATATCAGCTATACAAAGACATGAATATAGTTAAACGTATCGAGATGCAACGATTGAGTTGGCTAGCCCATATCATAAGAACGAACGATGATGAACCCGCTAAAAAAGCTTATGAATACATGCCACTTTTTGGTATAGCCGCTATATAACGGTATCTGCCGATTTAATGTACTTTGCTGATTTTGGAATAACCCCCATATAACTGTAACCCAAGATTTTCGGTATTTTGAGGATTTAAGCTAAAATTTTTACCGAACTACAGTCAGAGTCAAAAGAAAGTTAACACCTAACATTTCAGTTTAATTTTCGTTATTTCTCTGATATAAGGATTTGATACATATAAAATATAAATGCAATTTGCTTAGGTATTTAGTTGTGAATTAAAACCGAGAAAATATTAGGACTTTAAAAGCTTCATTAGAGAAAAACTGAGGATTTAACAAAATAATTTAAATTTTTACGAGTCATAGGACCCGTGATACCGCTTTCGGGTAATCTCGGTATAAAATGTACCTTTATTGAACTTTCTGTATTTTTTTCTGTAAGTACCTACTGGATTTGAGATCTAGAGACTATAATTAGTGATCATTTATATATAGGAGTAAACTATAGCAAATATTTCATAAATATGGGCTTACGCTTCAGATCCTTGTCCATATGTAACATGCACCTTGGTTATTTACCCCATTCATCTACACTAGGGTCTTTAGTATCGTGTCCATATGAGTGGAAGATATTGAGCTTATATGTCTGAACCCATAAATGTCATTTTTCCAACCTGTCACAGCGCCGCACAACACACTGAACGTTCTCTTAATAAGCATATGTTCAGTAATTATAAAAAATGTATAGCAATATCACAACAGTCCCTTAAAACAAATAAAATTTAAATGTATGTATGTGTCTCTTTATCAAACTTTTAATCATAACTTTTCTAAGATTTAATTCTGAAGATTATTTTCCTAACCTCACGTAAATTGAAATTTACCTTTGCTGATCCCCAACAAGCAAAATCAATTTATTGGTCTATATAATGGTGACACCAGAATGTATCCGTTATTTATGGCATTATACAAACACACACATGCATATGTTGCAATGCGGTTACAATGATGAATGAATATTTCGTCACAAGCAAATATCAAATCCAAAGCTAACCAATATGCAAATGTCTCCGCAGCCACCATCCATAGATGAATATGCGTATGAAACTATTCAAACAGCCAACACTATCAGAGTTCAATGCAAAATTTCTATAGCAACAACTCGTTTTTTTTTTCTTGTTAAGCCAAAGAGTAGATTGGCAGTCGGCAGATTGGCATTTTGGCGTAGATGATGTCAGCAGACAGTTGCACCATTTATTCTGCAATATGTATTACATGTCAGTTACAGCGACTGTCGTTTTTTTTTGCCACAGACATGGCTTGACAACCAATTTGCGGACGGTATTATTCACATAAATGACAATCATACACACAAAAACACATAGGTAAACGGATGGCTAAAGTCATCATTGCTTGGGAAGGCACAATTCAGACGCATTATAGATATTGGCTAATAGACGTTGTTGTATTACATATTTGACCTGTGTTTTTATTTATTAACTGTTTTGCGAAAATGGAACAGGAATAGGTTTATGGATTTTTTTATTAGTGGTATGGCCTACTTTCATTCTACATTTTCAATATATGTAAATTATGGCGACCGAAAAAATTGGGTTTGAAAATGGAGCTAAAACGTCAATTAACTTTGAATCAGGCGGTACCGTTATATGGGGGCTAAACTAAATCATGGACCTCTGTCCATAATTTTAAGTAGATAAATTTCGCGGCCACACGAATCCCTAAATACCAAACTATAGCTAATTCGGTTTAAAAATGATTCTTAAAACGTCAAAATATATATGAGGGTATACCAAAACATGGACCGATGTAGCCCATCATGGAACTTGACCGGCCTGCAAACAGAAGACGCATCTTTCCAAAAATTCAGCTTCCTATTGAAACGTGACCATTACATTAAACTTCCTGAAATTTCAATATCCTAGCTTTGTAAGATATATTTTTAATAAATATTTATATGAAATTCTTCAAAGAAAAGAAAACAGTTTATTATATATCATTGCGCGACACGAACAAAATTAAAAAAACACAAGTAAAAAAGCTTAAAGTTCAAATCGATTCGAGAGGAGGCCGTAAACTGCACTACTCCGAAATTTTGTGTGGATATTCTCGAGAGGACTGATATAGTTCATACTGAAACCTGATCTAAGTCTCGTAGAAATATTACGATATTCAAAGTATGGACTAAATCGGTTATCCCCTTCAAGAATTATCGTGCGCAAAAATTTTAATAACATTTTCGAACTTTTGTGGGGGAGGTACCGGAGGTACCCATCTTCGAACTTAAACTATGTTTGGACAAAATATTACGAAAGCCAAATTTTGAAACGAATCGGTTGATCCGTTCGAGAGTTATCGTGCGCACCAGCCAGACAGACAGAGGGACGGACATTGCTAAATCGACTCCAAATTGTCTGAAACGGATTTCGTCTAAACATATTTGGGTCTAAAACTATTATTTCGGTGAGGCACATTTTGTCAGTATGAAAGTGTATATAGATACTCTCGTTAGCATAAATGCTGAGGGTAAAATATGGACGCAATCGGTCCACTCCTTCGGGTACCTCCCACACAAAATTTCGGAAAAGTTCAGTTTAGGACCTGCTCTCGAATCGCTTTGATTTTTGTCGTAACAACTTGTATTCACTGCCCCCCCCTTCCGACGGTAGAAGTTTGACCAGGGGCAAGTTCATACTTCCTGAGAAAAAGGTGCAAAACCCCCTATGACACCGTGTGTAGGGGTTAGAGTGCAAGATAACACTCGAACGGATCAACGGATTTGGTCCAAAATTTGGCCTTCGTAATAGTTTGTCCAAACATAGTTAAAGTTCGAAGACAATCCATATCGGCCCACTCCTTCGGGTATCTCCCCCACAAAAGTTCGGACAAAAATTTCGCACGATAACTCTTGAAGGGAGTGACCGATTTGGTCCATACTTTACACATCCTAATATATCTATCATATATAGATGAGGTTTGAATATGGATTATATTTGTCCACTCCTTCCGGTACCTCCCACGCAAAATTTCGGATAATTTCACTTTAAGACCTGCTCTCGAATCACTTTGATTTTTGTGGAAGCAACTTGCATTCGCAGCCTTAATTACGGTCAAAATTTTTCCTTTTGTCCAGTTCGAAGATGGGCAATACCGGTGCACAACCTCCGGTATTTCCCCCTCAATATTTAAAAATTTCACTAAAATAGTATGCACGAAATCTCTGGAACGGGGCAACCAATTTGGTCCACACTGTGCATCTTTACATCATATTTTGTCCAAATTTGGCTAATTTCTAAATTGGCCCATATCGGTCCTCTCCTTAGGGTACCTCCCCCCAAAAGTTCAACATTTGTGCCTAAGTGCAGTTTAGGGTCAGTTCGAAGGTTCTTTGGAAATGTATACCGGTATTGTTCGTTGTGGTCCTGTTTACAGCGATTTTAGGTTTTCCGTGGACAAGTCCATGCTTCCTGGTATACTGGTCCAAAAGTTATACGACTACCCACTGAAATGACTCCCAAAATAATATCCACTTTCATAATGGAAAGACATACCATTCGTGGAAGTACCTCCTCCGCAAGTACCTAATCCTAATCCATATTTTTGTCGGCAAGTTAAAATGTCCAAAAAGGACCACAAAATTCTGCAAAGACCCTAAATTTGATCTGTCCGTATAGGAAAGTTTGAATTTACATAAGTTGAGGGTATACCTTTGTCGGCAAAGCCGACTGATACTTTTTTTATATGTTTTTATACATTTCAACATATGCAAAATCTTGATACATTTTGACTAATTTTTTTAATACATTTCTACAACACATTTTTTTCTAAAATATTAAGAACTGCCTCTACTTGATATATCCATACTAAAAATCGCAATTTTATATAATAAAAACTACGTTATCACGTTTCAAAACAGCCCAAAATTTTTTGTTTTTTCACATGCTGACGAAAACTTGAAAAATTTCTCAACATTAGCACAGTGAAACAAGAAAATTAAACGACATACGACATTGCTATTTTGGATACTGAGGTATACTTTTGTTCTCATTAACCCTGCCAAGAGAGATTATGAAAAAATTAGGTTTTGATCTTTCAATTAAGCGCCGTTTTTTTTTTGTTTAATTTGGCCACTTTGATTCGAAAGTTGTCGTGTGCTGCAGCCACCACACATGGTGGTCGAAGAGATTTTTTACAGCTATAAGGTCATTCTCTCAAGAAGTATGGACTTGCCATTGAAAAAACTTGTACCGTCGTTAAAGTGGCAGCGAGAATAGGTTGTTGCTCTTGTTTGAAATTTTGTGTGAGTGGTACTCTAAAGAGTGGGACGATATAGTCAATGTTCGCACCTGATCAATGTTTGCTAGAAATATTATCTTTTGAAATTATTTCATAGATTTGGTTCATCCCTTCGAAAGTTACTGTTTTAAGGAAATATATTGAACTTTTGTGTGCGAAGTGCGAAATTTAACTAAGCTTGGACGAAATATTAATCTAAATCGACTCCAAATTTTCTGAAACTGATTTAAGAGCATTATTTCGATGATGCACATTTTCATCGTAATTTGGGATTGCTGAGTGAAATCGGACACTATTTCAAAATGTGGTCTTCAATTTCCTTTATTTTTTGTTGTGCCGATGATGCTCATCAGCAAAACATTTCAGTATATTTTCAGCTTTTTTTTCTAACTTTTCCAGAAATATCGCGCCTTGAAAAATAGAACTCTGTAAAAACTATATGGAAAGAAATACTCATAGCTACTTTAATATTGGCCCAAATAGAAAACCTATATTTTTTATCAGCTATCTAATAAAGTTTAGAAACAAAATTGCGCTGTGTGGGCTCCGATGTAATTTTCGCGATTTAATATTTAAAACCAATTTCTATCAATGATTGTACGCTTGGATTTTCTTGAATTTTTTGTATTAAACTACGATTAATTACAAAATGTGTAAGTCCTCGATTTTTTTTAATTGTCAATTTAATGTTTCCTTTATACAAGTGTAAAACAATTGTTATGTTACAAAAAAATAAACAAATAAATTTATTAACATGTGTAAACATCTTAAAAACTGCTTCATTTTTCGATTTTTGAAATAGATTAGAATTATTGTACCAGTCGGACAATAAACTACATCTCGAAATAATTTACCAAATATTAAAGTCATATTTTATTGACAAGATGATAATTTAGATAAGAAAGAGGATTTGGATTTGAGATATGCAATTGCTAAACCTGTCGCGGGCACAAAAAACTTCATTCATAATACTGGTGCAATTTTTTTTTTCAAATTGGATCAATATTAAAGAAGTTATGAATATTTCTTTGCATATAATTTTAACTGAATACGACTTTTTCAAGGCGCGATATATTTGATAGCGTTAGTCAAAAAATCTCAAAATATACTAAAATGTTTTGCTGATGTGCAGCAACACCACAGCAAAAAAAAAAAAAAGGAAATCAAAAACCACTTTTTGAAAGAGCGTCCGATTTCACTCCGACATCCGCATATAAATATATAAATACTCATAAATCATGAAAACAGAATATTTTTTCTTACTCCCACATATCTCAATAAAAAGTTCTTAATATTATTCCCATTTGTTTAAATTTATTCAAAATTCTTATAACAATTTGTATAATTTTTTTATCTTTCATTTTAATAGGTTTTTTTCATTTCCATTCAATATTTTATATTTTATGTATATTCTATTATTATAAATTCTATTCATATGAAAATATGCTTCACATCACATAAGTATTGAAATCATATTAAAGAACAGAGAACATCGACAGGTTTTGTTCAATGGCTTCACTCAGAAGCACACAAATGGTTCTTTACCGGGAAAAAATCCAATAAAACCAATGACAATAAACTTTGATTCCTGGTTAGATTTATATGGGTCGTGTTCACACCCCTACACACAAAGGAGAATAGGGAGTGAGAGACAACAAAGAATGAGTGTATTGAACCAGATTCAGTTATTTATCTACTCCATCTTTGTCAATAGGATTTTTAAATAAGTTTTTCTCTTCTCAGTTGCCATGGATTGATTCGTTCTTTCATTCATTCGTTCTTCTTTAGTTTGTTTTATTTATTGTTATAAAATAAATTAAAACACAAACTTCCAACAAACACAAATGTACACGTGAATGTGTTGAAATGTCAATGTACTATTTGTTTATTAAAGTTTATATAGTTGTGTAGTAGTTGTTGTTGTGCCAGTGTCCTAGTTACTGGTTGATGGATGGTGTTTTAATTTCAAAAGCAGTTCTTTGCTTTGTAAAAACAATGATGCAATTTAAAAAAGTTGATAAAGGAAATTAACTATTTATCGGAAATGAATAGAAAAGGACAATTAGGAAAACAATATTTTATTTCAAGTATTGATGTTTTAATAAGTTGAATTGTCATTGGTGTAAAGATAGGGAACAGGTTCTGGAAACTGCAATTGCATACCACAGACAGAATCAAATAAAACAAGTAAGGATGTTTTAGAGTTTCTATTATTTAATTTCTGATCGGGACAAAGTGCATATATCCAATGTAGCCATACTGGGTAGTGGTAGAATGTTTGAAATATTTTGTTTGACATATTTGCCGTTGTTTAATCTGGGAGTTTTAACCCAGCTTAAGCAATTGTGTTCCATTGCGGGTCTCCAAATTTTTAATAGAATTAATTTCTCAGATTCCATTAAGACATTTTAATAGAAACAAAAAACATTACCTCCATGGTAAAGGTCGCAACGTTTCCCAAGATGTAAAGTATAATCTCGATAATACGGACACTACATGTTTCGCTTTCGCTCCAGATTACCGAACAGTACCAAATATAAATGATATTCTATGGGCGTAGAATAATATGTTTTAATTGGAGTTCCTGAACCAAACACCAAGGAACGGTCCTGACCGGCTTTAACATGGCAAAGCCCAGGATTTACCTTGGTCCCTCTTTCATCTCAAGTGGACACTGACCTCCCCGTGGTGTCACCTGGGGAACTGCCTTTAACACCCGTTAAATATAGTGAGCTAACATGTGCCGTGCGCGTTCACCCATAAGAACGTTAAAGACTTGGGTTTGGGCGTCGGGTTAGTAACCCTCCGCTAGAAAAAACAGCCTACTATGAAAAAACGAAAGAAAAGAAAAACAAATCCCTCAAAAGTTTTAAGGACCATGATCTGCAAATCTGCACCTGGATTGTTCGCACTCTTTATAAAGAAGGTGCAGTTTACGCATTGGCAGATGTACTTGAAAAGTACAAGTCCGACATTACTGCCATAGAGGAAATGCGATGGAACGGGAAAAGCGTCACAACAACACCAAACACCAATATCAGCTTTATTTGCGCTCATGCTCCCACTGAAGACAAGGACGAACATACCAAAGATATATTTTACGAGCGCTTAGAAGAAACTTATGACCGTTGCCCTGCCCATGACATTAAAATTATACTTGGCGATTTTAGTGCCAAAATTGAAAAGGAGAATATCTTTGGCCCAACAGTCGGGACATTCAGTCTCCACAGTGAAACATCTGACAATGGTATGAGGCTGATAGACTTTGCAGCTGCAAGAAACATGGTAGCTAGCAGTACCACCTGGCTGTCGCCAGATCAAAGAACAAGAAATCAAATTGATCACGTTGTGATAGATGGAAGAGATGCATCAAGCGTGTTGGATGTACGATCGTTCCGAGGTGCAAACATAGACTCGGACCACTACCTTGTTGCAGCAAAGGTACGTACCAGATTAAACGTAGCAAACAAAGTGCGAACAGACACAACACGGAAGTTGGATATCGGTAAGCTGCAATCACAAAAGATAGCCGCAAAATATTCCACTCAACTGGCCCAACTGCTTAATCAAAGCACTTCTCGTCCAGATAACATATCAGGACAATGGCAAAACATTGCCCACTCCATGCAAACAGCCGCAAAATCAGTACTTGGATACCAGAGACCTCAACCAAGGAATCCATGGTATGACCAGAAGTGTCGTGTTGCTACCGAAGAGAAAAATGCGGCATATAGGGCTACTTTACAATCAGTAGCAACGCGTAGCGCACGAGAGAGGTATCGGGAGAAAAGGAGAGAGGAGAAACGTCTTTTCCGCAGGAAAAAGAGAGAGATAGAAAAGCAGGAGTATGAACAAATCGAGATGTACAGGAGACAGAATGAAGTCCGAAAATTCTACCAAACAGTGAAACATCAAACTGATGGCCTTGGAACTGTCACATCCTCCTGAAGAGACCAGCAACGTAATCTGGTAACTGATCAAAATAGTCTGCCAAGGATATAGAAAGAGCATTTTTCCAAACTGTTGGTATCCAATAGGCATCAGGTAGTTAGCTCCATCTGGCAGGAAAAACGCTTACCCGACGATTGGAACCTGAGCATCCTGTGCCCCGTCGATAAAAAAGGAGATAAGACTTTATGCTCCAACTATAGGGGCATAAGTCTTCTCCTTATCGCCTACAAGATGGTGTCAGGGATATTGTGCGAACGACTAAAGCCCATGGTCAACGAAATAATTGGACCATACCAATGCAGCTTTAGACCTGGCAAGTCCACCATTGACCAGATATTTACCCTGCGGCAAATCCTGGAGAAGACCCAAGAGATGCAGATCGACACCTACCACCTTTTTGTTGATTATAAAGCAGCCTTCGACAGCCCGCTACGTTCAAAGGTATTCGAAGCCATGTCTGAATTTGGTATCCCCGCAAAGCTCATTCGGTTTTGTAAAATGACCCTAACTGACACAAGATCTTCAGTTAAAATAGGAAAGAACCTATCCGAAGAGTTTTGTACCAACAGATGTTTCAGGCAAAGAGACACCCTTTCGTGTGATCTTTTCAACATCCTACTAGAAAAGGTTATACGAGAGGCAAACGTCAAAAGAAGTGGCACAATCTACACCAATAGCCACATGTTACTTGCTTATGCTGATGATATAGACATCATGCGACGTCAATAAAAGAAGTAACCGATACCTTTATGAAGGTCGAAGGAGAATCTGTTAAAGTGGGTCTGGCGGTAAACGGCGATGGTGTCGAAGCGCAATGCGTCCATTGAGATCGGACCAACTGTTGAAGTTGGTTCCTATAATTTTGAGGTAGTAGAAGACTTCGTATACCTCGGCACCGCCGTAAACACAACAAACGACATCAGTTGTGAAATAAAAAGAAGAATTGTATTGGACAACAGATGCTACTTTGGCTTAAGTAAGCACTTTAAAAACAACGCCACAACTCGTCAAACAAAAATAACGCTTTCAAAATACTGATACTACCCGTGCTGATGTATGGTTCCGAAGCCTGGGTACTTGCACGAGCAGGTAAGGCAGTGCATGGCTTGTTTGAGAGAAAAAATTCTTCGAAAGATCTACGGACCGATCTGCGTTGACGGTGAATATCGACGTCGTATGAACCACGAGCTGTTTCTGCTATACAACGACATCAATATAGTTAAACGTTGGCTAGGCCATATCATAAGAATGAGCGATGATGAACCCGCTAAAAAGGCGTATAAATTCGAGCCACATGGCGTTGCACGCAGAATTGGCAGGCCAATGAATAGATGGTGCAAACAAGTGGATGAAGAGATGACAAGGCGCGGTATTCGAGAAAGCGAAGTACTAAACAGAGAGAGTTGGAGATATTTTCTTAGTTCGGTCTATGGAACAAATGTTCTGTAATGGGCCAGCTAAGTAAGTAAGAAACCGAACACCTAATGAAATAAAGTAGTACATAAAGTATAAATGTTAACAAATACTAATGACCGGATTATCAAGAAGAATAGATTTCCACTCCTCTCTATTTTTATCATTACTTTTTCCATTTTGGAATATCTTGTTTTTATACCCTCAGCATTTATGCTAACTTTATTACGATCAAAAGTGTGCCTCTTCGAAATAATGGTTTTAGACCCCAAGTATGTTTGGACGAAATCTGTTTCAGACAAATTGGTTTTGATTTAACCATATCTGGTGGTTGGTCCGCACGATAACTCTCGAACGGATCAACCAAATTTTGGGTATTGTAATATTTTGTCCAAATTTAGTTTAAGTACGAAGATAGGCAATATCGCCCCGCTCCTTCCAGTACACCCCCACAAAAGTTCAAAAATATTTGCTAAAATGATGCGCAAAATAACTCTCGAAGCAACCGAATAGGTCATAGCTTTGCATATGGTAATATTACTTCCAATCAAAGATTGGTTCATTCTTTCGAGTACCTCACACACACAAAATTCGAAAAAATTAAGTTTAAGAGCTTCTCCCGGATAGCTTTTCTCCATCAGGTTGTCCTTGCGGTCAAGGTGCAAGACCATACTTCCTGAGATAATAGCCTAAGCGTAACCAGCGCATTAACTTGCTATTTGCACTGGAAATATATATTTGATCTGCTCCGTCTTTGTCCGAGATTGGAAAGTGGGCGCAAATAAGACTGATGTTGAAAATGTTGGCTTTTATCCGAATTTTAGCAAGTTTTTCATACTCTTGAATGGAACTAGAGAACATGATGTTTTGACCTGCGACTTAGTACAAATCTGCATTGAAAGTCCTGTATTATATTATGCCAACTATTAGGTGTTGTTGTGACGTCTTTTCCAATCCATCGTGTTTTCTGTGTGATAGTAATGTCGGCATTGGACTTTTTAAATACATTTGCGACTGCTTAGATTGCACCTTGTCTATGATCCTTAAAACATTTGCGGAGCTAGTAGTCCTTAGAAGAGTTTGTTCTTCGTTTTCTTTGTTTTTAATGATAGGATGTTTTTTTTTCGCCGAAAATGTTAGTTAACTCACCACATTTAACGGGTGTTAAAAGCAGTTCCCCAGTTAACACGACTGGGAGGTCATTGTCCACTTGAAATAAAAGAAGGATCATGATAAATTATGTGCTGTATCTTGTTGAAGCCGGCCCGTTCCTTTGTATTTTCATATCCTAAGTCAGGATATAAGTTTGACAAAATGAACACCTTTCTGTAAAAAGAACCCCAAATATTGGACGTCATAAAACGAAACGAATCATCTCAAGATGAAAAGCATTTCGAACCGGAAAATGTATATTTGGCGGTGCAGAGACGAAATGATTTCCCTTGATGTTTGATTTCCTACATGTAAGCATTAAGTTTTACTGATTTATGTTTGAATTAAAACCTTTGACTTCTTTGTTTTTTTTTCGTTTCGCCATTCATGTTCATATGGGTGGAAAATTGTTGTAAGCTTTACTGACTTAAGTGAAGCCTTTACTATGGCACTTTACACAGCAATAGCTGCTTTATATGGCTTCTATATAGGTACATGTGGTAGAATTGCTCGTTATGAGTGAAGTGGTGATATGACGAGTTTATTGGGTCGTACGTACATATTTCTTTACGATCAAGCAGTACTAACAACTGTGAGAACGAACCATAATAAATAATAAATAATAACTATTTTCCAACTGAACGAAATAACAAAATATTCCAGTAAAATGAACATTTATGAAAATGAGAATATGAAGAGAAAATGGTGAATAAAACTTATGAACATATACATACGTTCCATGGTAGAACAAATACAAGGTAAAGTTAATACTACAACAAATACAACTTGAACAACAACCACAAAGGAATTTGTTTTTGTTTGGAACGTTAGTGTCAAATATAAATGTAAACAAAATAAGGAAATGTCTATAAATTATTGGAATTTAAAAAACTAATAATTTTTCACATTTGATTGAATATTTTGAAAAACATAAATGAAAACTCGTTAGATTTTCAGTTTGAATGTTTCCATATCATTCCACTAAATGCACAATATCACGCAGGAAGTAGAATTCTTGCAAAAATGTTTGGGGTCGCTCGTAATTCATTGAAAAAAGAGAAGCTGTTTCAATCTTTTGTTTTTGAAAAGAAGAAGCACATGTTTATTAGGGTTTTATTATTTTCAAGTTTAACAAAATACCACACATATTAACAAATATTGTACCGCCTCTATAAGTGGTGTTTTAGTGTGCGACATGTCGTTCGGGCCTGGAGGAGGTTACATGTCAATGATATGAAGGAGTCTTTATGGGAAATTCTTTTTATTTCAGATGAATAATTTTTTTCTTCAAAAAATATATGTCCCTAATATACATCGAACATAGAAATAAATATATAAAATGTCGTATGGAATTTGACACTAACACTACAGCCCAGTTCAGTCAGCTGGGTATTGCTGCTACCTTTTCTTGTTCTACCATGCATACGTTCAGAGCTTTAGATGTGTGTGATTTTTTCTTTATGCTACAAACCCAACGTAATGCAATGGTACTATTTACGGGTGTAATATAAATATTTTTTATACTCAAAAAGGATGTCATTAAATGAAAATAAAAGTTCAACTCAATGTTCGATTTAAAACGAAAAGAAAAACCAAATTCAATGGGCGTATTGTTTGAAATGGTAAGTGTATATTTTCACAAATTCATTAAAATTAATTAAAGATATAAGATAACTTAATTAACATAATTGCTATGTATGTAAGTTAAATTGAAATAAATGAAAAACATACGAGGTCTGATCAAATTCAGTTCTGAGAAGACGAAAAAGTCAGCGGTTGCCAAATCCGATTAATAGGATGTTTGAGGCATGATAACGATTTTGTTTTTGGTCAAAAATTCACACTCAAGGATCGATGTGTGAACTGGTGCGTATGGTGCAAAATCCATGATTGGGTTTTCCACAATTCTGTACGTTTGTGACGAATTTATTCCTTATTGACCGTATGACCTTGTGGCAAGAATTCATGATGCACCACGACAGTACAGTCGAAGAAAACAGTGAGCAAACCTTCTCCTTTGATTCATTTTTTCGAATAGTAAAAAAATCGAAGAGCACACCAAATCAAAAATAACGCGGTTTTTATCAGAACTCATATGTCCATATATCAGCGATATGAGGCAAAGTTCTAATTACAAATGAATGAATTTCTGCCAAACATTGATCAGGTGCGAACATGGACTATATTGTCCCACTCTTTAGAGTACCTCTCACACAAAATTTCAAACGAGCGCTGTATAAGACCTCTTCTCGAATCATTGTGAATTTTTTGCAACAACCCTTTCTCGCTGCCACTTTTCATATAATTCCCGAGCTGTAGGTATTTAATTTATTTAGTTTATTGTCCGTACAGTAGCCACATGGTCAGTTTAACCAAGGAGACAGTCGACCATTTGCTTCAAAGTGCTTCTTCCATAATAGAATTTTGTTGGATTAAGCTTATCTTCTAAGACCTCGACGAAGAATTGCTGTTTGGTTTCGGGCTCATATTCACATCTTCGTTTTTTTAGCGACTGTCGGCTACGATTGATGTTCACTGGTAAATTCAATTTTTTCTGCAAAGTGATTTTTTCAAGTCACTGTAAATAACATAACACATGGTCGTATGTCAAACTTTCTTGAGTACATTTATACTAAAAAAATGTCAAACTTTCCAAAAAATGTCAAATGGCGCCTGGCAACACACAATGTTGCCTAGCCCAGAAAGTTTTCAAGCAGCCCTCGTATGTGATACCCTGCACCACTGTGAATAAGTTAAATATATATGGAAGTTTTATCCACATCTAGAGCGATTTCAATATAAACAGTTGGTCCGATCTCAATGGACGCATTGCTCGTCGACATCATCAACTTGGTTTTCTCGCCGTTTACCGTCAGACTCACTTTAGCAAATTCTCCTTCGACCTTCATAAAGATATCGGTTACTTCTTTTACTGAGCGGCCAATGATGTCTATATCATCAGCATAAGCAAGTAACATGTGGCTATTTGTGTAGATTGTGCCACTTCTTTTGACGTTTCCCTCTCGTATAACCTTTTTTAGCAGGATGTTGAAAACATCACACGAAAGGTTGTCTCCTTGCCTGAAACCTCTTTTGGTACAAAACTCTTCGGAGAGGTTCTTTCTTATTTTAACTGTAGATCTTGTGTCAGCTCTGCGGGGATACCAAATTCAGACATGGCTTGGAATACCTTTGTTCGTAGCGGGCTGCTGAAGGCTGCTTTATAATCGACAAAAAGGTGGTAGGTGTCGATATGCATCTCTTGAGTCTTTTCCAGGATTTGCCGCAGGGTAAATATCTGGTCAATGGTGAACTTGCCAGGTTTAAAGCCGCATTGGTATGGTCCAATAATTTCGTTGACTATGGACTTTAGTCGTTCGCACAATATCTCTGACACTATCTTGTAGGCGATAGGGAGAAGACTTATGCCCCTATAGTTGAAGCATATAGTCTTATCACCTTTTTTATGTACGGGACACAGGACCCTAAGGCTCCAATCGTCGGGTACGCGTTCTTCCAGCCAGATGGAGCTAATTAGCTGATGCATACACCTTATCAGTTTGTCGCCTCCGGTTTTAAACAGCTCGGCTAGTAGGCCATCAGCTCCTGCTGCCTTATTATTCTTCAGCCGGTTTATTGCTGTCTTTACCTCATCTTGGCCGGGTGGTATACATTCAATACCATCTTCTGGGATTGGATCTGTGATATCTTCGTCGACTTCGCTACTTTTGAATACCAATAGTTTGGAAAACTGCTCTTTCCATATCCTTAGCACACTATCTGTATTAGTTACCAGATTACCTTGCTGGTCTCTACAGGAGGATGTGCCAGTTCCAAAGCCATCAGTTTGATGTTTCACTCTTTGGTTTTCATTCTGTCTCCTGTACATCTCGATTTGTTCCATCTATATCTTTTTCCTGCGGGAAAGACGTTTCACCTCTCTCCTTTTCTCCTGATACCTCTCTCGTTCGCTACGCGTTGCTACTGATTGTAAATTAGCCCTATTTGTATGCCGCATTTTTCTCTTCGGTAGCAGCACCACACTCCTGGTCATTCGATGGATTCCTTGGTGGATGTCTCTGGTATCCAAGTACTGATTTTGCGGCTGTTTGCATGGAGTGGGCAATGTTTTGCCATTGTCCTGATATGTTATCGGGACGAGGAGTGCTTTGATTAAGCAGTTGGGCCAGTTGAGTGGAATATGCTGTGGCTATCTGTTGTGATTGCAGCTTACCGATGTCCAACTTCCGTGTTGTGTCTGTTCGCACTTTGTTTGCTACGTTTAATCTGGTACGTACCTTTGCTGTAACAAGGTAGTGCTCCGAGCCTATGTTTGCACCTCGGTACGATCGTACAACCAACACGCTTGATGCATGCCTTTCATCTATCACAACGTGATCAATTTGATTTCTTGTTCTCTGATCTGGCGACAGCCAGGTGCCCTTATGAATATCGAGATGCTAAAATCTGGTACTGCTAACTACCATGTTTCTTGCAGCTGCAAAGTCTATCAGCTCATACCATTGTCAGATGTTTCACTATGGAGACTGAATTTCCCGACTGTTGGGCCAAAGATATTCTCCTTTCCAATTTTGGCATTAAAATCGGCTAGCATAATGCAAGTGATTTTATAATTCAATAATTTTCACCCTTTTTACAAGTTATATATGTCTAAGTGCGTGCCTGACCAGGTAACCAACATTTTATTTTCTACTAATTAATAAAAATAAATTTAAATAATCTTGTATTTTACTTATTATACTTGACTTTTTGCCAAGAAAACATATAAAAGAATTCATATTATCTCATAAATCACAAAAACACATGTGTGGTTCATTACTTCTGTGATATTTTTCAGTAAACCGACCAGTGGTACACTACGATATCTTAATGAACCGACTGGGGTACACTACGATTTTTTAAGTGTACCGACTGCGGTACACTAGGATTTTCGTTGTGTTCCGGTACGGTACACTAACATACACTCCACGTCAGTAGAATAGAACACCTACATTTTTGTTAATGTTAGCTCATTTATCCCAAAACCAATGAATCTGCGTTCTCAATCTTGTGGGGATGCAAAGTCTATGATGTTCCGTATCAACCACATAAAAAATTATGTTTTTAGCTCTTCGAGAAATGATTTTCTGATCTATTTTCCGATAGTACTATGAAAAATAGGCATTTATTTTTGGTCATCAGGATAGAACAGTCACTTTATTTTCGCGAATTTTTGAGATATTAACGCCGAAATTTCTTTCAGTCGATAAAGCAAGGCTTTCTTATCGTCTTTCACCAAAGAAAACCTATAAATTATTCCGCGGAAACCGAAATAACAGCGTTAAAGGGTTTAAATTGACAGATATAGGAAACATCTCGGAATGTCAATAGGAGTCGCGCAGTTATGTCAGATTTCTTCACAATGAGATAGAAAATGACACAGACAACCTCGACGGATACAATCGAGTGCTGCGGATG
Organism: Musca autumnalis; assembly: GCF_047663935.1. NCBI lineage: Eukaryota > Metazoa > Arthropoda > Insecta > Diptera > Muscidae > Musca > Musca autumnalis. Next base: position 255,560,867 of record NW_027411644.1, read on the forward strand.
CTGATAAGATGGAATATTTTCAAAATATTTATAAAAAAGATTAAAAATTCTTAAAAAACCATGATGATTTGTTCAATAAAATGGTTTTTCCGCGAACATGTCTGCCATTTAATGGTTTGGAAATTTGCTCCAGATTTAGAGGAAATAATCTGATATGAAAATAACCGCTATTTTAATACACTGAGGGAAATTTTAGCACATTTTTCAAATTGAACACACCCTTTGGATTTTGAATTTTATATGTGTTCTTATTTCGGTCTCCGCGACTGTTCTCAACAGTGTTATGCTCCAATATAAATGGATCAGGTTATGCTCTACATACCGGATTTTACGAATTAGTAGTTTTTTCAAGTGAAATCGCAAATGTAAAAGCCCCGTTTTCGCGGGAAAACACAGTCATGGAAATTGAGGTTTTAGGTTTCGTATGTTGTTTTAAAAAGTACTAAAATTTAGCTCAGTATATTAAAATAACGGTTGTTTTCGTATCGGATTATCTTCCTCCAAATCTGGAGCATATTTCCAAACCTTTGAACGGCAGGCTTGTTCGCGGAAAAAACATTTTATTGAACAAAGCATCAAGGTTTTTATAAGAAATTTTGACGTTTTTCATAATTATTTTGAAAATATTCTATCTTATCAGCATCCGAAACTCTCGATTGTATCCGTCGACGCTGTATATGTCTTATTCTATCTTATTGTGAAAAAATATGACATAACTTCGCGACTCCTATTGACATTCCGAGATGTTTCCAATATCTGTCAATTTAAACCCTTTAACGCTGTTATTTCGGTGTCCGCGGAATAATTTATAGGTTTTCTTTGGTGAAAAATGATTAGAAAGCATTGCTTTATCGACTGAAAGAAAATTCGGCGTTAATATCTCAAAAAGTCGCGAAAATAAAGTGGCTGTTCTATCCTGATGACCAAAAATAAATTCATATTTTTCATAGTACTATCGGAAAAATGATCAGAAAATCATTTCGCGAAGAACTAGAAACATAATTTTTTCTGCGTTTGATATGGAACATTATCGACTTTAAATCCCTACAAAATTAAAAACGTAGATTCATTCGATTCCGGATAAATAAGCCAACATTAACATAAATTTAGGTGTTCTATTCTACTGACGTGGAGTGTATTTTTTAGTGATACTGTACCTGGAACGGTACGTTATTTTAGTGCACTGCTAACACTGTTTAATGGCAGACGAATATAAAATTTTGAAAAATTATATATTGACGAGATGATCCTTATTTAGTTGGCTTCTATTGTTACTTTGATAGGAAAATCATAAAAAGTGTGGTTTAATCACAAATCGAGAGAAAACAAAAAAAGACACGTTGACTTCAACCAATTTTCACTTATTTTCTAACAAAAATATAACCACAACTTCCTCGCAAATTGATTTTTAAGGTCAAATTTTTTTTTCAAGTCTAAAAACATGTCATTTTATCCAGAAGCATTTAATTTACGCGAGTTATAAAAGGCTTCAACTATGTTAAATTTTCAAAGCTATTGGCCATATGTAGGTCCTTGTTCTGGTACCACTCTCATAAAAGTTCGAATACATTACTTAGTACAACATTAATGTTTTGAAAAAACTTCCTATATTGTGTTTGCTCTTTTCATTATGTTACAGACTGAGGATGCATCTCAGTTGGGAAAGAGACTGATACCTTTTTAGTTATTTTTGTTTTTGTTCACTCCTGCCGAATATCAATTTTTTAGTTTAGGTATTTTTGACATATAATTAGCATAAGTCGGAAATTTGCTGCATATACGTCACAGTTCACATCCGACACACCTTCTCTACTCAGGCCCTTGGAAATATTGATTTCGTTTCGATGTGTAACAAACTTTTGTGACAAATTATAATACTCTTCCCACATGTAGGGTAGTGATACACACGCTGAGAGTATGAGGGTATATTGTCTACCTTATGTCAAACACTATCGTAAAGCAGTACTCATAGCGGCGTAGGGTAATGCTCTGTCCCTAGTTAAAATTGAATCAGCTACTAACATATCCTACATTTCCCAAAATCAATATTTCATGTTGAAACCCATAAAATAAAAAGCTCCAAACATACATACACACATACATACAAATATGCGTCTAAAAATGGAAAGGAAACTTTATATATGCCACTTTATTATTAGTTTATTGGATTATTTTTTGTGAATGTTTATTCTTTTCAGGGGTTGGGTGTTTTTCTACATCCGGGGAATACATTTAGCTTGTCATGGAAAAATAAACATTTGTTGCTTTATCTTGCTTTGTACGTAATCATACAAACGAACAAACGGAAATAGGCTTTCGCTCTATGTGTCTTTGTAACCGTATATCTTTTTTCTGTGAGTTTGCAAAAAAGTTATATTTTCCTAAAATAAATTAGATTATACACTCCCAATATTTCCCCTCATGATTTTTCATGATTATAAAGATGTGAAAAGTTTACTTTGTGTGTGTATGAAAAGCGTTTACCTTTTGCTTAAACTCATCACACAATCATCACCCTCATCATCGTCGTTCTCGTCATCATCCTCATCATCAGTATAATCTAAACTTTTTTGTTGCTCTTTAAAAAGATAGATACTTGAATTTGAATATACATACATATTTTCATGGAAATTTTTAGCTAACAAACATTGTTTGGTTCCATGTCAGTGTGTGTTGTTTCTTTAAGTGCAAGTTAGGTGGTTGTTTATGGGGATGACAGCCATGATAGGCAGACGAACTTGTGTTTGTTTAGAGAATGGCAAAGTTTTGCAAACGTTTCGTATGTGAATGAGCTGAAAAGCTTGTACGGAGCGGCGCATTCATTGTTGACAAAAGAAATTATATTTTGTGAATAAAACTTTGTTATTGCTTAAATCATAACACAAAAACCCCAGCAAATAGCAACAAGGAAGCGGTGGTGGCGGGGTGTTGCTGTTTTTGAGTCACATTTGAAGAGACGTGCCTTAAACTTCTTGTGATTGATTTCAATTATAAAAGTCAACAGTACACGTTGTTGAGTGTCGTCGTCGGCGGCGTGTATGAATTTTATTAGGTGACTAAATCTAAACAGACACTGTGAGACACGACAGCCAGACGGCCGCCTACACCTAAGGCAATAAAACGTTTTTATTATTTTATTTTGTAAAAAATGTTTGTATGTGTGTTTTTGCAAAAGTTTACAAGTTCTAAATAACTTTTGCTGGTCCCCCAAACAATACAGGCAGGCAGGCATCATAACAATTGCAAACTTTCTCAAGTAATAAATTATTAATCAAAACATTAAAAATACAAGAAAACAGATGTACCAAAATCGAGTTATCGTTTTCCCTAACGTCTTGGGGTAGTAGTTGCTGAGCAAGAGAAAAGCGACAATTGTACAATACACATTAAATTACAATTAGCTTAATACTAGATTTATTCTATATCCGAGGAGAATACTTATTCCTTTTAGACTGGTTAGGACAAAACATATTTTGTCATCTTTAATTTCACTGACATTAGTTAACAAGTAAAAACGGCATTAAGTTCGGCCCGGACGAACTTGTTAAACCCTCCACCACGAGTTGTATTGAAGTAAAACTGAAGAATTCGTTTCCTTTCGTTTGTGAAGAAGACTAAATACCAAATTCCAGCAATTTCGGTATAACAATGTGGCTAACTTTCAAAATACCGAAAATTGGCAGGTGCAGTTCTATGGGGGTAATATGAAGACGTTGACCTATACTACCATCAACGAAGACTAAATACCAAATTTCAGCCATTGCCGAGGAATATTGAGGCCACAACCTTCAAAATACCGAAAATCGGGAGGTACCGCTCTATGGGGGCTATATGAAGGCGTGGACCTATACCGACATATTAGAGGAGAAATTTGAATACCCCCAACGAAGACTAAATACCAAATTTCAGTCATTATTGTGGCCATAAACTTCAAAATAACAAAAATCGGGAGGTACCGTTCTATGAGGGCTATATTAAGGCGTGGACTTGTACCGACACATTTCTGGGGGGAAATTTTATACCACCAACGATGACTAAGTACCAAATTTCAGCAATCTCGGTGTGATAATGAAGCTAAAACCTAAAAAAAAAAACAAGTAAAAAAGTATTAGTCGGCTTTGCCGACAGAGATATACCCTCAGCCTGTGTCGATTGAAATACTTTTTTCCCAAAAAAAAAAACTTATGTATTTAGGGGGGTTTTCAAAATGTTGGCCCAATGCACCGACAAAAGTATGGATTAACGCTCAAAAATTTGCTGGGATATCGATAGATAAGGTTTTTTTTATCACACTAGCCTGCGAAAAACATAATATAGCTCTATTCGGTAATATATTCGGTTCGAGCCCTCCTGCCACTACATATGGTGCCATAGGAGTTTTTTACAACTTTCGGGCTGTTTTCTCAAGAAGTATGGACTTGCCCCTGAAAAAAACTTTTACTGCCGTAATTGAGGAAGCGAATGCAAGTTGCAGCAACAAAAATCAAAGTGATTCGAGAGAAGGTCTTAATGTGAATTTATCCAAAATTTTGTGTGGGAGGTACCCGAAGGAGTGGACAAATATAGTATATAGTTCCAGAGACCTCCACCAAGGAATCCATGGTATGACCAGGAGTGCCGTGCTGCTACCGAAGAGAAAAATGCGGCATATAGGACTACCTTACAATCAGTAGCAACGCGTATTGCATAAGAGAGGTATCGGGAGAAAAGGAGAGAGGAGAAACGTCTTTTTCGCAGGAAAAAGAGAGAGATGGAAAATCGGGAGTGTGAACAAATCGAGATGTACAGGAGACAAAATGAAGTCCGAAAATTCTACCAAAGAGTGAAACATCAAACTGATGGCTTTGGATGACTCCTGTAGAGACCAGCAAGGTAATTTGGTAACTGATACAGACAGTGTGCTAAGGATATGGAAAGAGCAGTTTTCCAAACTGTTGGTATCCAATAGCAGCGAAGTCGACGAAGATACCACAGATCTAATCCCAGAAGATGGCATTGAATGTATACCACCCGGCCAAGATGAGGTAAAGACAGCAATAAACCGGCTAAAGAATAATAAGGCGCAGGAGCTGATGGCCTACCAGCCGAGCTACTTAAAACCGGAGGCGACACGCTGATAAGGTGTATGCATCAGCTAGTTAGCTCCATCTGGCAGGAAGAACGCGTACCCGACTATTGGAACCTGAGAATCCTGTGTCCCGTCCATAAGAAAGGAGATAAGACTGTATGCTCTAAATATAGGGGCATAAGTCTACTCTCGATTGCTTACAAGATCGTGTCAGGAATATTGTGCGAACGATTAAAGCCTATGGTCAACGAGATAATTGGGCCATACCAATGCGGCTTTAGACCTGGCAAGTCCACCATTGACCAGATATTTACCCTGCGGCAAATCCTGGGGAAGACCCAAGAGATGCAGATCGACACCTACCACCTTTTTGTCGATTATAAAGCAGCCTTCGACAGCCCGCTACGTTCAAGGTATTCCAAGCAATGTCTGAATTTGTTATCCCCGCAAAGCTCATTCGGCTTTGTAAAATGACTCCAACTGAGACAAGACCTTCAGTTAAAATAACCTACTTTGCATTTTGCAAAGATGAAGTTTTCTTTTTCCAAGAGCGGAGATATTTTCCTATTTGCTTTTAGAAGGTCCACAATCATAGCTGAGACATTTGTCATTAATTAAAATCGCAAAAATGAAAAAATGTGTTGGATTAGCGACTGTTGCTATATCTCCGTTGTTCGACGTATTTTCTAGTTTCATTGCCAGGCATTGCTTTTGGTATACCCCTTATAGAAGCGGAGATTTGGAATAAAACGTTGATTTTTCCTGCAAATAATTTGTTTGAACATTCCGCCCCTATCCCTCATTGTCAAGCTTTGCTTTTAAAAAATACTCGTAATAGAAGCGGAGATATTCGCATTAGAATAAAACCTTGTCTTTTTCTCCACATAATTTTTTATCCCATTCTGGTCCCTGAATATGATCCGACCATCACCAAGATCAATAGGCTTCTTCCCCTCCGGGACCCCCATCAACCTCCAAACTTTTGTGAATTTCCGACCAAAATTGCTACCAGCGTAATTACAAGGTTAAGATGGACAGACGGACGGACGGACACACATAGCCAGATCGACTATGCTCGTCGAGACATTCATTTTGGTATATATAAGTGTAGGTCTACGACCATTATTTCGAGGCGTTACAAACTTTATGGCCAAAACCAACATATCCCCACATAATGGTGCATGGTATAAAAAATGTATCAGTCAGCTTTGCTCCCGAGGAGCAAAGTTCTCAAAAGGATTCTTGGAGAAATGTATCGCAAAGATCAGCGATGCCTGGGAAGACATCAGCCTGCGGCTGATACCAGCCCAAGATATCCCTATGAGACCTCGAGCCAGAGTTTGGTTGCCCAAGATAGACTGCGACGGCCCCAAATTACTGCAAGGTCTGGCGAAAATGAACAAAGACGTTCCAATGGATGAATGGTCTGTAATCGCCATAGAACCACCCAATAATAATAGCATGAGCTTGGTTCTCTCGATAACAGAGGCCGGAGTAGAGGCACTGGAGAGACTAGGCAACAAACTGTTCTTTGGCGTAAGGGAGGCCAAAGTTAAGATATTACGCCCACTTGGCCCGAACGGAGAAGACGATGGTGTTGACGTCGACGATGCCGAAAAGCTGCTCGATAATATGCAGCTAGAGGGGCCATCCACATCATCCCCTCATTAAACTATGCTTAAGGTCGTTCAGATCAATCTGAAGCACTCTAGGGTAGCTTCAGATAACCTGAGGATCCTTCTGGTGGAGAAGGATCTAGACATAGGCATTATACAAGAACCATACGTCTTCGAGAATGAAGTAAAGGGACTTGATAGCAGAGAATACAATACATTATACATGAAGGATAAAGGTAAGCCAAGATCATGTCTAATGTTAAAAAAAACATAAATGCATTTCTGTGTCCTCAGTATAGTACAGCGGACTTCACCGTGGCAAGAGTGGAACTGAAAAATGGTAAACAGTTCTTTATCGCATCCTCTTATATGGCCCACTCAAGGGAAGCACCACCAAGCGAGGTCTGGGACACCTTGGGGGCCATACACCCACACAACACCATTATCATTGGCTGCGACGCAAATGCAAGACATACCCTGTGGGGTAGCTCTGAAATCAACGACAGAGGTGAGTCAGTTTTAGATTTCATTAATACTAACAATCTCACTATATGCAATAGAGGTACTAACCCAACCTTTGTATTTCCAAGCTCGGATAACTTTAGGGGATGGCAAGATGTCATTGATCTAACCTTAGTATCCGATAAACGACATATTGAAATTGCTAATTGGATGGTATCCGATAAGAATTCTTTCTCAGATCACAATTGGATACTATTTAATATATCTGAAAAAGAAACGCCAACAAATTGCTTTCGCAACCCCAAAAGAACAAACTGGGAGAAATTTAATAGGGTTTTAAAAGATAAACTCCCCAGCTCTCCTCAAAAAGGCGACACTACAACATGTATTGACAAATCTGTATCTATTCTGGAGAAATCACTAGACACAGCCTTTAAAGTATCCTGTCCAATGACACGATCGAAAAAACACTATCCACCATGGTGGACATCCGAACTCTCTAAACTGCGTAAAGAGTCACGGAAAGCTTTCAATGCCAGCTACCAAAGCGGATCCTGGCAGTCATACAAGGATAAGCTAAAGGAATACAAAAAAGCCATAGCCAAAGCAAAAAAGCAATCATGGGTTGATTTTTGCGGATCGTTAGAAAATACCAAAGATACAGCCAGACTAAGCAAAGTTATGGCAAAAGGTCATTCGAATCCTACCTATATAAAGAGAAACAACGGCACCTGGTCCGAAAACTCAGCCGAATCTCTTGAAATCCTTCTTACCACGCACTTCCCCGGCTGCTCGGACAGTACCGAAGAAATGCGACCCATTACAGCTGTAGATAAAAACAACAGTGAAGTTGATAAGATAATAAGTCCGAGTAAAGTCACGTGGGCTATAAACAGCTTCTCCCCCTACAAATCTCCAGGACCAGATGGAATCATACCAAAAATGCTACAATGTGCAGAGGAAATAATAAATCCTTGGCTAGTATACATCTATAGTAGATGTATCTCCCTTAACTACGTTGCAACGAGTTGGAGACAGGTAAAGGTTGTCTTCATACCCAAAGCAGGAAAACGTAGTCACGAAAATGCTAAAGACTTCAGACCAATAAGCCTTTCATCATTTCTACTTAAGACGCTCGAAAGACTCATCGACGTGTATATTCGAGAAAAGATGGAAAACTCAAACATCATATTTTCTAGCCAACATGCCTATATTAAAGGGCGCTCGACGGATACAGCCCTACACGAAGTCGTTAGGACTATAGAGAAGTCCTTAGAGCACAAACAATTTACTCTAGCTGCTTTCCTGGACATAGAAGGTGCCTTTAGCAACGTCAGTACATCAGCTATAAAACAAGCACTAGATAACTTCGGCGTGGAATCACTCATCAGTAGTTGGATTACCACCATGCTGCAAAGCAGAGTTATTAATGCCACACTGGGAAACAGGGAGGAGTTATCTCGCCATTACTTTGGCTCCTTGTCATCAACGAAATTCTCAATAAACTTGACCACATGGGGATTAAGGTGGTTGCCTATGCGGACGATGTGGTAATACTCGTCTCTGGTTTGTTTCCGACCGTAATAAGTGACATTATGAGCGGAGCCCTGAGATCGCTAGATACTTGGGCCACAAGATGTGGTCTGGGAGTGAATCCAGGGAAAACTGAGATGGTGCTATTCACTACAAAGACCAAATATGCAATACCTAATCTCCCAAGACTGCGAGGTCAAGAAATACCCCTATCAGATCATGCCAAGTACCTAGGAATCATCCTAGATTCTAAGCTGTCATGGAAACGTAACGTGGAACACCGTGCTCACAAAGCAACTGTTGCATATTACGCATGTCGCAAATTGTTTGGAAGCCGATGGGGCCTCAAACCTAAAATGGTGTTATGGATGTACACCAGCATAATCAGACCAATTCTCACTTATGGAGCACTAGTGTGGTGGCCAGCAGTGGACAAGAAAATAACACAGAAAAAACTATACAGCATACAAAGATCTGCATGCATCGGGGCAACAGGGACGTACGCAGGATTTCATTTCGGGGGGCACAACTTGACCAAAAATCATGAAAAATTCAAATGTTGTGTAGCGTTACGTAAAGCTATTTTAAGGGGTTATGGCCACTTTTAAGCATAAAAAAACCATTTTCATGCATTTTTTATAAAAAATCTATTAAACCTTAAGTTACCTTCTATTTTTTTTTTTTTTTTTTTTTTTTTTTTTTTTTTTTGAAAAATCTTGCATTCAAATGCCCGCTTATAAAGCACTGTTTTTACTAATGCAGTTTGCGGTAACCACTGTAGTTTGAAAAAGAATAAACCGATCAGCATATATTTTTGTGGGATCATTACGAACCTAATAATCTTGTCCATTATCGAAAAGGAATTAAAAAAATCAATTTTTAAACATTTTTAACAGTTAAAATCAAAATTTCGATTTTAACAAAAACAAAACACCGTACAAAATTGATATTTTTTCTGACTCCGTCAGCAGTTTTTTTAAGACTCTCTCGGTTAAGCACATGATTTATGTGTACAATAGTCCCACAAAAACATATAAAGTGCCACTTCGAGGAAAATACGTTTTTAGTTTCTATCCTACATACAAAACACAATAAATGTTTCCCTTCGAAAGCTCATATCTCGGTAAATATATATACATATATTCTATTCTATATTTTATATGAAATAATGGTACAAAGTATATAAATTCAATAAATAATAATAAATTCAATTAATAACAATAAATTCAATTCATAATATTTAGTCCCAATTTACATTAGGCGAGTTTACTTGCGGCAAGTCTCAGTTCCTTCCATGGCACAATTACCCAGATAGTGGCATCGTAAAATTTTGAATATGTTATGTCAAAACATTCTTTATGTTGTTGGGTAAATTACAACAAAAATAATTTTTTAATAAAGGATTTGACTTTTCATATTCGATCAGCTGGTGTGATACCACTACCTGTAGTGCGATTCTGTAACTCCTTAACGACAGAATTAACGACGATTTCTTTTAAAAACGGCGTTTTTATATTGGCATATGTTATGTTAATGAGGAGTGTACACAAGGTAAATTCTACCTTATTGAGAAAAATCTTCTTAAAGCGTTTACATAAGGGTTAACTATGTATGATAACATGGGTCAGCTTCGCCACTGTTGTGCTTTCGCCAGCGCCGATTTTATTGAAACTGCATAAAGATCATCAAAGTTCAATTTGATCTTCGATTAACTCATAAATTTCCTTTACACCACCTTCATGTAGCATCAATTAAATCGGCGCTGGCGAAGGCGCAATAGTGGCGAAGCTACCCCATGCTATCCTACATAGGAAGACTACGCTAACCTTTGTTTTACTTACTAAAGAGGAAAAACGTTAGCTAATGCTTCAAAAGAACTCAAGTGTGGTACTGCTATGTAAGACCTATACCAATGACCGTAACACTATCTTTCTAGGAGGCTTTCGTTGGCTTTGATTTAGCATTGAGGCCAACACGTGAATAGTATTACTATAACCTACTTTGTTCTGTGATAATCTTGTAGATTTTAACTCAGCATCACTAACAATCAGAATGCTAAAAATGGCGTATAAGCGAACTTTTCATACTCTCCGCTATGAGAAATTTCATTTAATGTGGGCGTGAATTGAATATGTGAATATATAAACTCAAATGACTCAAAAAATACAACTGCGCTTTTAAAAAAGATTAATGATGGTTTTATCACTTTTATTACTTTTAAATCACACACACAATAAAAACATCTTAAGAGATCCTTCTTTACTGGCATCCGTATTCATCCAAAAGACACACATTTGAGCCAAATTCCTTCAAAAATCTGAATTGTTTCCTTCTTAAACGCTTTATGTTTTGTACTCGCGACGAAATAATGTTTTCAGGTTCAAAATATATTTTAATAAATATTAAAATATAATATTTGACATTTCCTTCCTATCGATTTTCGTCGGTATGAGTTAACGATTTCTACAATCGTTAACATAAAGTTACAGAATAGCACATTCGTTAACTCAACCGAATATTTTCGTTAACTACCGATGTCGGCTCGTTATTAAAAAAAGTTACAGAATCGCACTACTGGTAGTTCTGCCATGGTTCCTTCCTTTTATATTTTTCGTTTTTGACATTATTTTCATTGTTTTGAAAACAAAAGTTGCAGAAACAGAATTGCCAATGGCAAGTTTAAAAGAGAACGAGAAAAATTGCAGCAAGAAAAATCGTTTACTGTAAATTGGGACTAAGGATACAATTTTAAATATTTACAGAGTAGAATATTTAGAATTGAAAATAGACAATATCGGGCCACGTTCTGTAATGTCGCCATGTAAAATTTATTGAAGTATATTGAAGTTTTTAATCATACAGGTCCACCTTATGGTTTATCGCAGAATTTTACAACAACAAAGAATTGCCGTTGTCTTTGCTATAGCAAGATTTTCACTATTTCGATGATCTAAGCCTAATTTTTAAGAATATCGGCTGTCGTTGTCGTTGATATGTTTCCAAATGAAAACATTAAGAAAAATTTAACAGTTTTGGAGATATGGTGCGAAATGTATACAAATTATGGAATTTAGATATATTATAAAATTTATTTTTTTTTTCATTTCTCCAAATATTTTATTTTGGCCCTTATCTACAAATTTTCTGCAAAGGTCAGAAGAAGATTTGCATTGGTTTCAGAGATATAGCCCCGAGTTTTTTAAAAAGTCGATATTTAATAATGTTTAGATGGGACCATAAAATCCAAGCTGTATCTGACTCAACAAAACGGAACTAGGGCTTTTGTACTTTGGGTCTGTACTTTCAAAAAATCCTCACTTCAAATTATTTGCAGAAGATTACCTTAAAAATATTGCACAGTGTTATTTACCGAAAGAGATAGATTCTGATACCAGGATTATTTTTACTTTTAATATTATTTTACGATTATACGATTAGAAGTTTTTGGACTCGATGACAAACACTTTGATGGACTTAGTTCTATATAGTTTTGACAAATAACAATCGATCCTTATTGAACCCCACATAATTATTCACTAATAATTATTTGAGAGACACTCCTCTCGATAGTTACCGCGCCCATAAGCTTTTTAGTTGGCCACCGTAGTGTTTAGAGCTTTGTCAGGAAGCATAAACTTGTCCAGGAAAAGTAGGATATCGCTGTAAACAAGACTACAAAATGTCCAAAGAATCATCGAGCAGTCTTTAAACTGCAGTTATGTTAGACTTGTATAAGAGACCTGAAGATGTTGTCCAAACATATTCTCTTGGACCTTGATGTACTTTTGGAAGTAATCTTGCGAACCATATTAGGTTCGATTTTAGACCGAATCGGTTAGTCCCTTCGACTATTTTAGTGAACATGTTTGAACTTTTATGGCGGAGGTACCGATATGACTTAAATTTAATTTAGACAAAACATTACGAGATCCATAACTTTGACCGAGAGTTATCATGAGTTCCAACCTGCCAGACAAACAGAGATACAGACGGACGGACGGTGGTAAGTACTTCCATCTTGGCTGAAACGAATATCGTCCAAACATATGTGAAGTCTTAAATCATTATTTTGATGAAATCTATACAATCCTAGTGTATATAATCTCGTAATCTAAAGTCTGAGGTTACAATTATACTTCGGTAATGATAAGAAAAGATCAAGTGACGCACAAAAATTAATTTGTCTTCATTATTTTCTCATACTGTTTAGCAGCAAATTTGTCTAAAACAGAATAACAAAATTTTGTCGATGGCAGTAAAATAAATTTCTAATTGGCTTTCAATATGTAGTCCACGAAGGACCGACCCTTCATACATTTTATTCAATAGATTTTTTTTATATAATATTTCCATTCCCATAATACTGAACTCGTTATTTTTGTTATAACCGGATGAGTTTTAAGCCTCGAGAGCTCTATACAGTTCGAATAAATAATAGACATGGGGTATATTCATTAAGGAATTAGCTTTTGATAGTGGTATGATATGACATGAAGAAGTAATTCAGATTTTACTGGAAGTTTCTCTCAAAAACAGCTTACAAACAAAAATTTTTAAAATATTTTCTTACAAAACTTGTAATGATGTACATTTTCTGTTCAGAAACTTAAGGTAGAGTTACATTAGGCAAATATTTGCTCCAGCGACCGGCATTGTGCGCTTACTGAGATCAAGTGGGTGTTGGTAATACATTGAATTTATGCTCACTTGTTCTCAGTAAGCGCACAATGCCGGTCGCTGGAGCAAATATTTGCCTAATGTGACCTTACCTTTAAGGAACTATAAGTTTTAATTTGAAATCTTCAAATATACAAACATTTTTAGGCGAAAAAATACAATAACTAGTTACAGTAGCTTAACAAATTTTGTTCGACCAAACCATTTCGGGGGGGCCCGGGCCCCCCGTGCCCCCACCCCTGCGTACGTCCCTGCGGGGCAACAGGGGCGATGCGAACGTGTCCGGCCGAAGCCCTCAATATAATGATGCACATTTTGCCAATTAATTTACACATCAAAGCAACAGCAACATGTAATGCAGTAAGACTCCGAGCTCTAGGTATGTGGAGAGACAGAACTTACGGACATGCGTGCATGCTTCAACAACTTCCGAAAGAAATAACAACCACTGCTGATTACTGCGTACCTACATTGGATTTTGATCAGCCTTTTGCAATCAAATTTCCAAGCAGAAGAGAATGGAGTAATGGATCACCATTGATAGCATATGACACTAAGGTATACACGGACGGCTCCAAGATGAAATGTGGAGTCGGATCCGGTGTGTTCTCGGACGAAGCAAACATACACACATCTACAAAGCTACCTGAGTACTGTAGTGTCTTTCAAGCGGAGATACTGGCAATAAAGGAGGCCTGTACTGAACTTTTACAGCATCACACAGCAAACTCAATAGGAATCTTCGTCGACAGTCAAGCGGCGCTCCTTGCACTAAAATCCAACGCTGTCACATCAAAGCTAGTGAAAGATTGTAAAGAAGAACTTGCCAAACTAGGGCGTCTGTCAAGAGTAGTTCTCACCTGGATCCCGGGCCACAAGGGACTTGTTGGGAATGAAAAAGCAGACGAGTTAGCTAGAGCAGGATCCGCCTCTAACGAACTCCCAAAGGCATCAGTCGCAATTCCAATGGGAGTAGTTAAAGGGGATATCTTCAAACACTATCTATCACTGGCTGAAAGTAGATGGGACAAAACGGCAACATGCAAGATATCAAAATTAACGTGGCCTCAATACAACGCCAAACGAACTAAGTTCCTAATCAATCAAACGCGACGGAACCTTGCAAGACTTACTGCAGTGTTAACCGGTCACTGGGCAATTGGTAACCATGCAAAACGTTTAAATCTACCGCACAATGACCACTGCCGTAGCTGCGGGAATGAAGAAGAGGAGGAAACTGTTGAGCACCTCCTCTGTTCCTGCCCTGCACAAATGCAACGACGATTCAAAGCTCTAAGACAACCGTTCCTTCGTGATATCACAGAGATAACAGAAGTAGGTCTGGGAGACCTTCTGCGATTCCTCAACTCATCAGGCTGGATTTAACTGTCAACATGCAACGACGAAATAGCAATCTCTGAACGAGTGGTGTGGTTTTTCAAAACGGTATCTCTAACATACTAATTGAGGCTATAAAGTATGGCCACCACGTAAACCAACCAACCAACCAACCAGCTTTGCTCCCAGAGATATACCCTCAGCCTTTGACGTAAAGAAAAGAAGCAAACTCAGCATGGTTGTTTTTTAAAACATTACAGTTGTAACGTGCTCTGCGAAACTTATCCGAAATAATGTTTAAAATGTATACGCAAAACAGGGCCCTATTCCGCGAAACAGCTTGTCTACTTTTCATTTAGCACTTAGCAATATTTTTGACAATTCGCAAATTTTTGCGTTCCACAGAACGCTTATTTTTGATAAGTGATAAGTTGCTAAAGATAAGTTGAGTTTGCTAAGTTTTCAAAACATTATTGCTCTCTTTTTGATTTCTGTTCCACAAACGTCCTCTTCTGCTAACTGAAAACTTGTAACTGCAAACTAAATTTTGCAAAAAACTGTGCTCTTTCTTTCCACAGAAAACTTTTCATTTTCTTTTTGCAAACCAAATTTTGATAACAAATAAAGTGTTTAAAACGTTACGACGGGAGATTTTGTTCGGAAATATTGAAAACACTGAAATGACAAGAAATTATAAGGATCGAATTAATTATTCCGAACTTCCACCCCCGAACCACCTCCTCTGAACTTCCCCTCACCGAACTTCCACCCTAAGAACCATCGCCCTCAGAACTTCCACCTTGCGAACCACACACTTCTGAACTTCCACCCTGCGAACAACACCATTCCAAACTTCCACCCTCCGAACCACCATACAAATCGATGTTTCTCGGTTTTATGCTAAGACTAAACCCTCTTTCGGAGTTTTTTATTTTATTTTTTTATTTGTATTTTAATTTATTTTATTTTTATTTTAATTTTGTTTTATTTTATTTTCATTTTTTATTTTATTTTATATTTGTTTTTAATTTTATTTTATTTTATTCTATTTTATTTCATTGGGTTTTATTTTATTTTGTTTCGTTTTATTTTATTTTTTCACTATTTTTTATTTTTATTTTAATTTTTTATTTTATTTTTATTTATTTTTATTTTAGTTTTATTTTTATTTTATATTATTTTGTATTTTTTATTTTAATTTAATTCATTTTATTTTATTCTATTTTATTTGGTTTTATTTTATTTGGTTTCGTTTTATTTTATTTTTTTCATTACTCATTTTTAATAACGCCAGTTTCTTTTCATTTTTGTTCTCGCGTCCCATTTTACGTGTCTTATTTATCATTTTATTCTATTTTATTTCGTTTTATTTTATTTTGTTTTATTTTATTTTTTATTTTTATTTTATTTTAATTTATTTTTGTTTTATTTTATTATACCCTCAGCATTTATGCTAACGAGGGTATATCACCAATATTTTTGAAAATTTAACATAGCTGAAGCCCAGGTTTACCCTTTTAGAAAACGCGACCCGTGATTGTATATTATACAAATTAAATACTTTTGGATAAAATATTGGCCTTAAAAGATAATTTGCGTGGAAGCTGTGGCTATATTTATGTTAAAAAATTGGTGAAAATGGGTTGAAGCCACCATGTCTTTTTTTGTTATCTCTCGATTTGTGAGTAAACCACACTTCTCTCGAATTTTCTTGTCAAAGTAAAATCAGAAGCAAACTAAATAAGGATCATCTCACTAATGTATTACTTTTCAAAATTTCGTCTGATTCTACCATTAAATGATGCTGACATTTTGAAGCCAGATTTACAGTGTTTTTTGAAATTTTCTTCTAATTCCATTCCGCAAACAGGTTTTTCAAAAAATCATATATAGGATTGTAGTACTTGCGATTCTGAGTTGTTTGATACGACTAATGTGAATGTAGTCTGCACAGCTTCATAGAAATCTACATCCAAATGCGGAAATTTTGTGTGAACATTTTTGTAAAAAACATATTTTTCGGGCCTAATTTTTACAATTGTCATTCGATTTCTCGTACTTGATTGCACATTTTAGTTTTTTACGTTCCGGATCTAATAAATCATTCTCCGTGAAAATCCATCCACTAAAACTCGAGTTACAAGAAAATCCAAAGTAGAAAAATTAGCTAAAATTGTTTTTGGAAATATCGCGTATTTTATCGCGTTTTCTGCGGTTCGTTTCCACTGCAATGAAACAACTAATACAGCATCTTCGTTTTAGCGGAAACAGAGATTTGAAAACTTCACTGATAAGGGAGCTACATTCATTTTATCCCAAAAAATAGTGTGTGATGCTACATCCACGGTTCTTAATTGATCGCCTTGAAATAGATATATATCGATGTAGATTTTCATGGTGGACATTGAAATCGGATGCGGACAAAAATTGTATGCACTTTGCGCAAATTAGCGATATTTTATAGGCATTTTAATGCTAAGATGCAGCTGATGCTACATCTTAGCCTCCAAATTAAATTTCGAAAAATATATACAAATTAACAGATATGGTCTTGCTGTACATGAAAATCACATGCGGACAAAATGATTTTGATAATTACGCGATTAACATGTATTTTAAAATGCATATAAATAAAAATGGGTTATTTGACCTCTATTTCCATTTCAGAAGCTTTGACATATATCTTCATCAACCCAATTACCTCCCCTAATGGGAAAGCTTTAATATGAATGTCAATAAAGCAAAATCCGTCTATTTTGTTGGGAGATTTAAGCAAAATCAAGGAAGTACTCCTATAAATTTTTACAATATTTTCTACTACATAATGCATGGGAAAAATATTTTTTCACACAAAAAATTATTTTTTGACCAAAATATGTGCTTATTTTGGCTGTAACGTCCAAACTATAACACCAATCTGTATGATTGCAGTCTCATTTGATTCGCCATGAAGTTTGGATCCACAACAATTTTTTATGTAATTATATGACCACTAAATGGGCCTTAATTTTGAAAAAAGTAGACTTATATTCAATAATTTATCAATTTTATGTACATTCCGCGAATTCTGTGTAACATTTTGCAGGTATAATGCAATCTACTCGCTGAAGTCACTTCGAGAGAACTTTTTTGTAATAATAATATTTTCTTTCTTAAAAAGCGAAATAAAAGCGCCATAACTTTTGTCCGCAACAACCAAAAATTGGCTCGTGACCAGATTCGTACTGGGAATCTTTTTCTTAACCTACATATCAAAAATCTTTGATGTAGCGCGAAAAAAATTTATCCTTTTTTTCTGAAATGGAATATGAAATAATTAAAAATATTCCTGATATACACTTTCACAAAAGTTTAAAAATGTTCTGAAAAATTGTGCGCACAATAACTCTTGATGGGAGTGACCGATTTGGTCCATACTTTACACATGCTAATATATTTACCAGATATAGATCAGGTTCGAATATGAACTAAATTTGTTCACTCCTTCGGGTACCACCCACAAAAATTTTGGAGAAATTCACTTTAAGACCTGCTCTCGAATCACTTTTGTTTTTGTTGAAGCAACTTGCATTCGCTGCCTCAATTAAAAAAAAAGTTTTTTCAGGGGCAAGTCCATACCTCTTGAGAAAACAGCCCAAAAGTTGTAAAAAACCCTATGACGGCTGCGGAACTCGAACCGAATACTACCTTGGTCCACACTTTGGATATTGTAATATTTCTTCGAATATTAGATGAAATTCGAAGGTGGTGCTTATAGGTCCACTCTTTCCGGTACCTCCCCCACAAAAGTTCGAAAATATTCGCTAAAATGTTACGCGCAATTTCTCATAGACGTAGCAACCGATTTGGTCCAAATCTTAGATCTCTAAATATTGTCGAAACTTAGTTTATGTTCAAATTTGGGCATTATCTGTCCAATCCTTGTGGTACCACCCATACAAATGTTCAAAATTTTTGGTGGTTAAGGGTCTGTTCGAGGATCCTTTGGACATTTTTACCGAAGGTTTTCCTAGTGGCCCTGTTTACAGCGATATTATGTTTTTCGTAGGCTAGTGTGATAAAAAAGCTCTATCTATCTATATCCCCCCAAATGTTTGAGCTTTAATCCTATCCATACTTTTGTCGGTTCATACGCCCAAAATTTTGAAAACCCCCCTAAATAAATAAGTTTTTTTTTTTTTGGAAAAAAGTATTTCAATCCACACAGGCCCTCTATCTCTGATACTTTTTAACTTGTTATTTGCATTTCATAATCTTTTTGAAAATATGCATTAAATCTTTGCATTCTTAAAAGAAAAAAGTAAGAAGGGCGTTAAGTTTGGCCGGGCCGAACTTGTTATACCCTCCACCACAAATTGTATTGAAGTAAAATGGAATAATTAGTTTCCTTTCGTGTATGAAATACTAAATTTCAGCAATTTCGGTAACACAATGTGAAGCACCGTTCTATGGGGGCTATTTCAAAACGTCGATCTATACCGACAAATTTCTGACGGAAAGTTTTTAGACTCGAAGAAGACTAAATACCAAATGTCCTATATTTCGGTAAGAGAATGTGGCTAAAACATAAAATCAAGAAGTACGCTTCTATGGTGATATAGGAAGACTTGGACCTATACTTATAATACTCTTCTGGAATATTTTATAACTATTCGAAGACTAAATAACGAATTTCAGCCATTTCGGTGGAATATTGACGTCACAGTCTTCAGGTGCTATATCGAAACGTGGACATATACCGACGAATTTTAGTCGGAAATGGGGCAATATGAAAGCGTGGACTTGTACAGACAAATTTCTGGCGAACAATTTTATATCACATTGAAGACTAAATACCAAATTTCAGCCATTTTGGTGGAATATTGAAGCCACAACCTTCAAAATACGGAAAATCGGGAGGTACTTTTCCATGGGGGCTATATGAAGGCGTAGACCTATACCGACAAATTTAAAGGGGAAGTTTGAGTATCCCCAACGGAGTCTAAATAACAAATTTAAGCCATTTCGGTGGAATATTGAGGTCACAACTTTCAAAAAATCGGGAGGTACCGTTCTATGGGGTCATATAGCCCCCATAGTACGGTATGGACCGATACCGACACAGTTCTGGGGGAAAGTTTTATACCACCAACGTACTAAGTACCAAATTTCAGCCATTTCGGTGTGATAATGAAGCTAAAACTTTCAAAATACCAAAAATCGGGAGGTACCGTTCTATGGGGGCTATATGAAGACGTGGACCGATACCGACAACATTCTGGGGCAAGTTTTATACCCCTAAGGAAGACTACGTACCAAAATTCAACCATTTTGGTAGGATAATGAAGCTAAACCCTTAAAAATGCCGAAAATCGGGAGGTACCGTTCTATGGGGGCTATTTCAAAACGTCGTCCGATTTTCAATACCAACCATCCTGCAAGTAATAAAAACTTCTGCACCAAATATTGAGCCTCTATCTTTAAAATTGCCAGCTGTATCTTAATTTCAAAAGACAGACGGACGGACAGACGGGCTGATCAATAATATATATACTTTATATGGTCTCCGACGAATATTTCGATGTGTTACAAACGGAATGACAAATTTAATTTTACCCTCAATATGGTGGAGGGTATAACAAAAATGTACATGGATTAAAAAATTGTCTCTGCAACACTTTTTTCATTTTCTACATTTCACTGGCAGCCAGTTCAAAATTTTACTGGCATGAAAAATCTAGTGTCAGTGGAGTCGAGAATTCCAAAATGTAAATGTGGTAGTAAAATATTGTGTTTGTATTGAATTTTTCGAACTGTCACTGGCATGTGTAAACGCTGGGTTAAGCAAAAATTTTAAACTTTTGTGAGGTAGATGTTTTCCAATTTACCCCTTTTCGGAACTTGATGTACGTTTGGAAGAAATTTTTTAAGTTTCGGCAAAATCTGACACTCAATCGGTAAATTTTCTTGATCATCAGTCATTTGAGTCATTTACATCTTTTTAAAACATAATCTCAGGAAGAATGAAGCTCCCGAAAAAAACATTGTCAAGGGGCCCTCGAGCACAACTTGCTTCATAAAACATCATGCCCATCCCGCAATAGTCCATTTGTGACAGAAATTTTTGAAAATTTTTGTTGAAGAGCATATTCAACTGTAGTCTACGGGTATATGTGGAGGAAAAAACCTGCTGCAATAAATTTCATGTCAATCCGAGAATAGTCTCTAAACTGTATACGAAAGTGGGGGCCGATATGGTCCGTCTTCGAACTTAAACTAAGCTTGGACGAAATATTAACAGGGCTAAATTTTGGACCGAATCGGTTGATTCGTTCGAGAGTTATCGCCAGCCGTACAGGCAGATGGATGGACATGACTAAATCGACTTCAAATTGCCTGAAATGGATTTCGTCCAAACATACTTAGGGTCTAAGCTGAGACACATTTTTATCGTATCAAAGCGTTCTCCAAGAGCCACATTTGAAAAAAAAACTTTGTTCAATGTTAATATGAAGTGCCATAATTGTACATCTTGTTATCCATGTAATTTTCTCCAATCTCTGGAATTGTTTTATTAAAAAAGGTATGTGTATTTTTCCCAATTCCCAAATGAAAACTTTAAGTTTTCAATCTCCTTGGGCCAGCTTTAAATCATTAGTGTCATTTTCAGACAATGCAGCTTATTTCGTACAACAAACTTCCGTCGTCATTGATGACAGGGGGATAGAAGATAAAGAAGGCGACGACAAGCTAAGGGATTTCCGTGAAAACAATTTATTTAAACACAGAGAAAATTTGCCAATGAGAATAGGGGAAGTTAAGCTCAAATAGGCTGCAAGAATAAAACATGAAAGCAAATTGTTTTTGGTTGGGAATTGGCACGTAGACAGTGAAAATTAGTTGATTGAAGTGAACTTTTTTCACACCCAAAGAAATTTGAAAAGGACAACTACAGACAAAGAAAAACGTAATAACGGCAACAGCCTTGAAACAAAACTCACCATAACAATTCCCCCTCAAACATGTTGATCGCGGCAAGACCCCAACAAATTTAACATCAGTTAAGCTCATGGTGTTTTTCGATAACATAGCTACCTCCGGTCTCTTACCCTGCCAAGTTCATGTGGAATTTTTAATTTAATGGTGAGGGGAACACTTCGTACATATGTATTTGCTTTTATGAGGGTGATGGCAATAAATGGAAAAAATTTACCGTTAGTTACTTACCCAACAAATCATTAACTCCCGCAAATGTCATCACCAGCGATGCCACAAATAAATCCGCAATTGCTAATGATGCCAGGAACAAATTCCCAATACGACGCAGACTGCGTTCTGTGTAGATGGCGAGGCAGACAAGTATATTTCCGGCAATTGACAGGAATATTAGAACAGATAGGAAAATTCCTGCAATATTGAAGCACAAGAAATGTCAAATATAAAGAAAGAAAAAGAAAAAAATGAAAAGAAAAATATTCTTCAAATATGTTAGCCTTAGAGAATAATGTAAAGAAATCGACAATGCAGTGAGTGATGGAATGGGGGCTGTGATAGATGGATGGGTGATAGCTGAATAATGAAGAGAATGATGGAATGACGGAATGTTGAATGCATGCATTCATGCGATATCTAAATGTTAAAATGAATAGTTCATGGAATGCATTGCACTGTGCATAAATGATGATAAATGCCAACAATTTATAATATGAAAATCTCAATGCCAAAGTGTGGGAGTTATCTTTGTGTAGGTATGACATTTTCGTTTCCATGCAAACATTATTTAAGATAGATTTCTGTGATAAAGAACATAAGATGTGAAATTCCTTGCATTTGCTATTCCTAACAACCATTTAGGAACGTGTGTTTGTTCCTGTCACACATGCAACCACGGAGATATAATCCACACATACATACACATGTTCATGCTAGAGTTAAGGGAAAAACAAAACAAACAACGTAATCGGAAAGAAATCATGCTAACGTAAACAAAAAATATTCCTAGTGTGGAGTACGTGTTATGGTAAGCAGTAACGAATAATTCGTTATCATCAATAACAATTTGTGTTTTTTCTTCTTCTTCTTTTTCTTCTTATCGCACATTAGCAAAGACAAATCAGGGTTACAGTAAACGGGATATTTATTTGAATATCAAAACTAAGTTTCAGGGAAGATTTACACCAAGACAAAAAAAAAAATTAAAGGCCATATAAACTCACTTTATAAATAAGAGTAACTTGTCCAACTTTAAATCCCAGGTGGAGCATTTTAATGGGTTGTAGCGATTTAATATAACTTTAACTGATAATTATGCTTTGTGCAAATATTTAGTGGATCATTTATTCCACATACTTTGATAGGCAAGTTTAAACGTCCGAAAGAGGACACATAATTTTTAAATCTATGTACATTATTTTTGGGGAAAAGAATTTTGGCTATGTTTTCTGACATACGTTTTTAATTGTAAAAATTTCACGTGGGAAGTTTTTGCGGATTCTGAAACTACAATGTTCATAGATGAGAAAAATCAAAAAACACAAAATTCGCCGGAGCGCTTTTTAAATAAATCGCGGTCAAAGTTAACATTTTTAGCGTTTTTTAGGTTTTCAGGATTTTGCTTTGAAACCGCAGGTCCTATCGAAATGTGAAATTGTGATTGACCTCTATAATATTTTCTTAGGTTTTACCATTTTTGGAAATAGAAGTTTAAATTGGGACAATGCGCTGACTGTATCGCCACCTTATAAAACAATGTCATGTACGGTGTGCCTTTCATACGGGCAAAATGTGCCTCATCGAAATAATGGTTTTAGACCCCAACTATGTTTGGACGAAATGTGTTTCAGACAATTTGGAGTTGATTTAGCCATGTCCGTCCGTCTGGCTGGTTGGAGCGCACGATACCTCTCCAACGGATCAACCGATTCGGTCCAAAATTTGGCTTTCGTAATATTTTGTCCAAACTTAGTTTAAGTTCGATGGTGGGTTATATCGGTCCACTCCTTCCGATACCTCCCCCAAAAAAGTTCGGAACGGTTCGGAAAATTTGTGCGCACGATAAGTCTTGATGGAAGTAACGTATTTGGTCCATACTTTGCACATCGTGAAATTTCTACCAGACTTATATGTGGTTCCAATATACTTCAGGTACCTCCCACACAAAATTTCTGATATGTTCAGATTAGGACCTGCTCTCGAATCGCTTTGATTTTTATTGCAACAACTTGTATTCACTGTCCTCCATACGACGGTACAAGTTTCATCAGGGGCAAGTCCATACTTCCCGAGAAAATAGCCTGAAAGGTACAAAAAAAAAACCGCTATGATACAGTGCTTAGTGGTTGGAGCCCAAGATAAATCTCGAAGGGATCTGCCGATTCGGTCCAAAATTAGGCCTTCGTAATATTTTGTCCAAACATAGGTTAAGTTCGAAGACAAGCCATATCGGTCCACTCATTCAGGTACCTCTACCACAAATGTTGAAATATGTTCGGAAAAATTGTGCGCACAATAACTCTTGAAGGGAGTGGCCGATTTGGTCCATACTTTACACATCCATATATATCTACCAGATATGGATTAGGTTCGAATATGGACTTTATTTGTCCACTCCTTCGGGTACCTATCATACAAAATTTCGGATAAGTCCACTTTAAGACCTGCTTCCGAATAGCTGTGATTTTTGTTGAAGCAACTTGCATTCGCTGCCTCAATTATGACGGTAAAAGTTTTTTTTAGGGGCAAGTCCATACTTCTTGAGAAAACAGCCCGAAAGGTGTAAAAACCCCTATGGCACCATATGTAGCACGATAACTCTCGAACTGATCAACGGATTTGGTCCAAAATTTGGCATCCGTCATATTTTGTCCACACTTCAGTTTAAGTTCGAAGATGGGCAATACCGGTCCCCAGCTTCCGGTACTTCCCGCAACATTTAAAAAATGTCACTAAATTTGTAGGCACTATGTCTCTTGAACGGGTCAACCAATTTGGTCTAAACTTTGGATCTCCTAACAGTTTGTCCACATTTAGTTTTTCCACATTTAGTGGCTCATATCAGTCCTCTCCTTAGGGTACCTACCCCACAAAAAAAATTCAATATTTGTGTCCATGTACAGTTTAGGGTCTGTTCGAAAATCCTTTGGAAATGCATACCGATGCTGTTCGATATGGTCCTGTTTACATCGATATTAAGTTTCCCGTGGACAAGTCCATGCTTCCTGGCATACTGGTCCAAAATTATAGGATGACCCACTGAAATGACTAGTGGGCGCGATATCTATCGAAAAGATATGAATCCCAAAATAAGATCCACTTTCATAATGGGCTATGTCGGTCCATTCCTTTAAGTACCACCTCTGCAAAACTGTTGAACTTTAATGCTAATCCACATTTTTGTCGGCAAGTTCAAATGTCAAAAAAGTGTTTCAATTCACATGGGTGGAATGGATCTGGCATGTCATCTTTTTGTCAATTTCGCTCATGAATTTTATATGGGCGTAACCCCCAAAGATGGCGTTGTTTTTTGGATCTTAAGCATGTCATTTTCACCAATGCATTGACATGTCATTTTCACTAATGCATTGACATGAAATTTTCATGTCTTGTTTGGAAAATGAAAAATGCTGTATGTAAATATGATTTTCATGACAAACAAAACTCTTTATTAATTCAAACAAATACATGAAATAATTACAACAAATTTATCAGCAAAAAACTTATATAACAAGTAAAAAAGTATCAGTCGGCTTTGCCGACAGAGATATACCCTCAGCATGTGTATATTGAAACAATTTTTTCCCAAAAAACGTATGTATTTAGGGGGTTTTAAATATTTTGGGCGTTTGAACCGATAAAAATGTTGATTAGGATTAAAGATTTACGGAGGAGATACTAAAAAAACCTGAAAAAACTTTTACCATCGTAATTGAGGCAGCGAATGCAAGTTGCTTCAACAAAAATCAAAGTGATTCGATATCAGGTCTTTATGTGAACTTATCCAAAATTTTGTGTGGAAGGTACCGGATGGAGTAGACAAATATAGTCTATATTTGAACCTGATCTATATCTGGTAGATATATTAGGATGTGTAAAGTATGGACCAATTCGTCCACTCACTTCAAGAGTTACCGTACGAACAATTTTTCCGAACATTTTTGAACTTTTGTGGGGGAGGTACCTGAAGGAGTGGACCGATATTGCTTATCTTCGAACTTAAACTAAGTTTGCACAAAATATTACGATGGCCACATTTTGTACCGAAACGGCAGATCCGTTCGAGAGTTATCTTACGCTCCAACCACCTCACACGATGTCATAGGGGTTTTTTGCACCTTCCATTCTATTTTCTCAGGAAGTATGGACTTGCCCCTAATGAAACTTGTACCGTCGTATGGGGGGCAGTGAATACAAGTTGCTAAAACAAAAATCAAAGCGATTCGAGAGATGGCCCTAAACTGAACTTTTCCGAAATTTTGTGTGGGAGGTACCCGAAGGAGTGGACCGATTATGTCCATATTGAAACCTTATCTAAGCCTGGTACACTTTTCAGGATGTGCAAAGTATGGACCAAATCGGTTACTCCCTTCAAGAGTTATCGAGCGCACAAATTTTCCGAACATTTTCGAACTTTTGTGTGGGAGGTACCGGAAGGAGTGGACCGATATAACCCATCTTCGAACTTAAACTAAGTTTGGGCAAAATATTACGAAAGCCAAAATGTTAACCGAATCGGTTCATCCGTTCGAGAGTTATCGTGCGCTCCAGCCAGCCAGACAGGCAGACAGAGAGACAGACGGACGGACATTGCTCAATCGAATCCAAATTGTCTGAAACATATTTCGTTCAAACATACTTGGGGTCTAAGACCATTATTTCGATGAGGCACATTTTGCCCGTATGAATGTGTATATACCCTCGTTAGCATAAATGCTGAGGGTATAAAAATTGCAATTTATCACCGTCACTATACCGCAACAGAGTTTACTTCCTCCGCTCTCCGCATTTTGATTTCATTTCATCTTGCAAAATGTATTTTCTATTATCTTCCCAACACCAGTTCAGATTTCGACATGGACTCCAACTGCACTCCTTCACGAATTTCTTGTTCGTGAATTTTATATCAATATTTTGGAAATTTATACTCTTTCATTTCGGGAAGAAATAATATCGCTACGTAGGGATCTACAAATCGATTTGCTTTTTAGGGATCTCTAGAGAACCATATGTAACGAAAGGAGAGGAGGAACTTTTCCAGGAAAATATCATTTATGCGTAAAGGCCTAAGTACATAAGCTGCCTTGCTTGCTTCTGATAAAAGAATAAAAAGGAAAGGGCAACCTTGTTCGAAATTGGCTCGGCCTTCTTTATTCTTCTATTTTTGTTATGTCAGAAATGAAGCAGGGAACAAGGCGATCAGGCGCGGCAGCTTATGTACCCAGGCCTTTATTAATGTATGTTTAAGTTAAAACATTTTCTTTCCAAAAGTCGTTACTTCTTTCTTTTCAGATTTTTGTTACTTTTCTTTTCGGACTTTTTGTTCAAATTTCGAGAAACGAGATTGGATTGATTTCATTCTATGCCAGATTTTGAACAAATAAGGGAATATTGTTAGCTCGATAATTGGGACTTCCTTTTTATTGCAGTGTCTGAACGACGTTACGAGCTAGGTACAACACCAATTGTTTAGAAGTACGACTTGTATGATATACAGGAAATGTAAGACAACATCACGACGAGAGTTTTAACAACTTTGGTTCTGATTTCGAGTCTCCGACAACATCAAGCCTATTGTAAATAATAAACCTTATATACCTTAAAACATATTTAGATAAATAAAAGAAAATATAAAGGAATGGGTTCAAATGCTGATGAAAAGATCGGATCTTTCACGACTTCCTTTGCATGGGTTCAAATGCTAATGAAAAGATCGGATCTTTCACGACTTCGTTTGAACCAATGCAAAAGATGACATGAAATCACGTCATCGCATAGAACCCCTTCTTCAAATTTTGCTGGGTGACTGGATTGAGTAATACTTGACCATTCTAAGAAACATAATATAATAGAACTGCGTTGTGAAAAAGTAAGTTATGCCAGCTGAAGTTAAAATGTACAGTTTAATAAACAAAAAATGATGTGACCTACAAAACAAAAGGACTCAAACAAATCGAATTGTTACATCACAATTCCTGTATAATTAATTTTTCAAGTTATTTATAGAGTAAAGTTCCCGCTAACAAGTTAAAAAGTTTTAAGTCGGCCTTGCCGACAGAGATATAACCTCAGTCTCAGTGAATTAAAACATTTCTTTCCCTAAAGACTTTTGTATTTTTAGGGGTTTTCAGAATTTTGGGCATATGAAGATGTCGAAAAAAAATATGGATTTGGATTAAAGTTAAAACGTTTTGCGGGGAGATACCTAATGAAATGGACCGAAATGGAATGCAGTCTTATTTTGGGATTCATTTCTCACGATAAATATCGTGCCCATCGCTGTAAACAGGCACACAAGAAGCACATTCGGTAAAAATTTCCAAAGTATCCTCGAACAGACCCTTAATCGCACTTAAATACAAATTTTGAACATTTGTATGAGTGGTGTTCCAAGGAGGGGACCGATTGGTCCCATTGTGAACATAAACTAAGTTTGCATTTTCTTGTTTGTTCCATTGAGAAAATGTATGCATATATCAGTAACAGCGTTTAAAATCCATCCGTAGATGCAACATAATTTCTAAAATTTGATTCGCGGAAAATTAAAAAAAACTGCGAGCAAATTTAAATAATACTACCTCAGCGTCCGTATAAACCTCTAAAAAATAAATTAAAAATACGTACAGAATCTAGGCAAGGCGTAAAAAAATACGAAAACAAAATTATAAACATTGTCTTTATAAATTGCATATTATAGCAACAACAAAAGAGAAAAAACTTATTGTTAAAATGTTATTCCAAATAAATTTGTTTATTCGATTAGAAAAATTAGAAAAAAATTGGGAGTTCTCCAACTATTTCGCTAAAATCCCATACAAAAATTAATGAATACTGCTAAAACTTCATCAAGAAATATGGTTTACAATCGCGAAAGCTTAACTGCTTACTGTGATGACTTATAAAGGATAGGAAATTAAGAGTAATATTCAAATTAAAATCATTCAACAAATATGAAAATTAAAAAGCCTGTTATTCGCGAATTAGTTAAAGTCGGTTGATGCGCATCCGATTTTGGATAAAGCGAATCAATCTCTTTCAACATCTGTGCATATTTCGATGTTTCACTCATCGGCCATTGTGTGCCGTCCGTTGCATCTCACAATGCCAAAAACCTTAAAGTGGGTAAAAGTCGCGCAATGTGCATACGACCTTGATGCGCATACGGTTTCATTAGGGCCATACGTAACATCACGAGTTCTATAACGATATTATGAGTTTTAAATATTATAATGTTGCGCGTTCAGATTAACTAAAAAATTCAAAAAACTCCGAAATTCCGGCTTCAAAATGTCAGCATCAATTTTAGGTGGATGCAGTGGATATATCGAAAAATCATACACTAGTATCATGATGCCCATGGAGTATTCTGCGATTCTTTCTTTGGGCATAGGTCTATAAAATGTAAGGTTAAGCCAGAAATCGGAAGAGAACATAAAAAACTTGTTGGCTTCACCCCATTTTTACCCATTTTTCTACATCGATGCCAAGCCAGCTTCCACGTAAGTTATTTTAAATGGTCGACATTATGGGATCCATCCTAAAACACTTTATTTTAAAGAATTTCAGTCTTACTATCTATCTATACTTATAAAAGAGTTCAGTAATGATGACTCACTGACTGACTGACTGATAATCAACGCCCAGATTTGGAATTAGGTTCAATGATGGAGAGTTAGAAAGGTGTACCAATTGGTTTTTGAAAATTCGAACTATAAGTGTACGAAAAGTACTAAAAGTTCCTAAATTTAGTACTATTTGGTATTACGTGAACGGATAGAGCTAAAATCTTGAAATTTGGAATGAAAATCAAGGTTTAGACGATGAGTTGATATAAGGAGGTGGTTTTGAAAATGTGTACGAATAGTACTAAATGGTACTAAATTTGGTACAATTTAAATTTGGGCGAACCGATAAAGTTGGAATTCTGAAATTTGGAATTACTATTACTGTTGGAGCGTAGGTTTGAGATATGGAGGTAGTTTTCGAAATTCGTACATATGGGTACGAAAGGTACTAAATAGTACCAAATAAGGTACAATTTGGATTTGGGGGAACTGTTGGAGCTGGAATCCTGAAATTTAGAATTAGTCGGGGTGTAGGATAGAAGTATTTTGGAAATTCGTACTTTTGGGTACGAAAAGTACTAAATTGTACTCTTGGGTACGAATAGTACTAAATAGTACCAAATTTGGTACAATTTGGATTTGGGTGAACGGATATGGCTGTAATTCCGAGATTTGGAATAAGGAGTACTGTTGGAGTGTAGGATTGATAAAGTTTTGGAAATTTTCAATTATGGGTAGGAAAAGTACTAAATAGTACTAAATTTGGTACAATTTAGATTTCAATGATGGGATACATTTGGAATCGTGAAATTCGGAATTAAAATTGCTGTTGGAGTGTTGATAGAGGTAGGTTTGGAAATTCGTACTTTGGATACGAATAGTACTAAATGGTACCAAATTTGGATTTGAGTTATCGGAATTCTGAAATTCGGAATTAAGCTTATTGTTTGAACATAGCACTGAGGTAGTTTTGAAAATTTGTACTTATGTGCACGAAAAGTACTAAATGGTACTAAATTTGGTACAATTTGAATTTGGGTGATCTGATGTAGCTGCCATACTCAAGTTTGGAATTAAAATCCCTGTTGAATTGTAGGATTGATAAAATTTTGGAAATTTTTAGTTATGGGTAGGAAATGTACTAAATAGTACTAAATTTGGTACAATTTGGATTTGAGCGAACGGCTAGAGCTGGAATCTTGAAGTTTGGAATTAAGATTACTGTTGGGGTGTATGATTGAGGAAGTTTTGGAAATTCGTACTTATATGTACGAAATTTACTAAACGGTACTAAATTTGGTACAACTTGGATTTGAAAGAACGGGTAGAGCTGGAATCAAGAAATCACGAAAAATACGTAAAGTACTAAACGGTACTATATTTGGTACAACTTGGATTTGAGCGAACTTTGGTGTTAGTTTTGGAAATGCGTACTTATGCTTACAAAAAGTACTGCATTTTGTGCAATTAGGATTTGGCTGAAATTATAGCTCTCGAATCCCAAAATGTGGAATTAGGTACACTTAGGGGTACGAAATGGTTCCATGTATTGGATGAACGGATAGATCTGGATTCGTGGGATGTGGAATTAAGATTACTGTTATCATTTGCTTATAACGTCCGATTTAAGAAATATGTGCCATAAATATACGAAAAGTTGTAAATGGCACAGGATTTGGTACAATTTGTTATTGTGTAAGGGAATTTTGAAATAATAGGAGGAGGTTCGTATTTATGTATTTACATGTAAAGTACTAAATAGTTCTATAATTGGTATTGGAGGAACAGATAGAGCTGGAAATGAGGATGGCGGTTGTTGGGTTAGGCTGTATTTGCGCTGAGAACCTCAATATCTCAAAAAATGTGGATTGCTTTTGATGTGTAGGCGTGATGAAAATCGAACTAAATTGGTACGTATTAGTACACAAAATGTTTCCACCATTCTATATTATATATTGTTTATTTGTTTTGTATATTTAACGCATACGAAGTAGCGGGCACTTTGCTAGTATAGAATATGGTAACAGTTCGCGAATTTTGAATTGGTGAAACTCGGAATCATGGATTGTAAAACATTTTTGGTTTTTACCATATATAGCTGCTTTGAGTGAATTCTGTTTCTGACTACCATTTTCCTATTTCAAACGATAATAATAAAACTACTGTTGCGGAAGCTATGCTGTGTGTGTCTATCTAAGGTTTAATATTATTAAAATGTTGTTTATGTATATGTATGTCTGTTCCAGATCCTGCAAGAAGCTACTATTTGTTACTACGATAACAAAAGAAATAGTAGATTGTTGCAGTACTGGAACAGACCATGTCTTTGTGTGTTAGTAAGTCAACAAATGAAATGTAAGAGAAATGTAAAATAGATAAATAATAGTAGATATATAGATAGGTTGACAGAAGGAGACATTCAACGACATTTACTTTACCAACAACAATTAATGATACAAGTGACTCCACTTCAGGATCCTCACCCACTATTGTATCTGTTTCTGAGGGATTTATCCAGGAGGTTTCATTAAAAAATGTCGTTATCTGGAAATAGAAGATGAAGGAAATGTACGAATTGTTAAATTTAATAATAAAATGCAATTATTTGATGTGTTTATCAAATCAATAAAGAGCAATTTAAAAGCTGTAGAAAAATTAGTTTAACGTATGATATATGCTAACTGTAAGTTAGCTAGTTATTTATCATACGCCCTGAAGGCACTTGGTAAAACTTTATTAACTTTTTTGCTATAATGAATAGTTATTGCAAAGTTTTTCTCTCTGTTTCTGTGTGTGTAAATTGGATAGCCAATATATCAAAATGATGCAATTTTCATTTATCTTCATTCACTTACCTGTCAGCAAAATATACAAATTTCTCAGTTAACTGATTGATATCAAGTGGAAGATATATTTATAATTTAACACTCAGAATTGTCTAATAAGTTTCATGCTGAGAACTAAGGAAGTTATGGTTAAAAGTATTTTTTTTTTTATTTAGGTATTGCAGCACATGATTTATTATGAATTTTTACTTTTGCATAAGACAAAGTTTCTTATTAAATTTGATGGCAAAGTAGGGTTTTTATTCCTGTGGTTAACCATTTTTGCTTATACTGGTATACTTAAATGCCTAACTCTTTTGCAATACAAATTTGCATACCCTATACCACTACATGTAGAGGGAATTTTTAATTTTTTCTGGTTTAGAAGCTTGGCACACATCGAAATAATGGCTTTAGAAGCGCCTTATATCATATTGTAATAGAATAAAAGTTTCGAGGAGGGGAAATGCGTGTCCGTCCATATAACCATTGTAATTACGCTACAGTACGCGATTTCCCCATAGGTGAAAAAAACCTATTCATTTTGTTGATGTTCGTATAATATTAAAGAATCGAAACTGGAGGGAAGCGTTTATGGGGGATATAAGCAACATTTAATTCCGTTTGGAGCCACCGTGGTGCAGTGATATGCACATCCGCCTTACCCACAGAAGGTCTGCCGTGCAATTAATGGCCAGAATAACAGCATTTTTGGTGGTGGCAAATCCCCTCAATGCAATTCTGGCTTATATTTCGTGAGAATTGAGCTACGACAAATTTCTCTACAAGTGGTGTCGTAAGACACGGTGGCCAAAGATAGAAGGAGGAGAAGCGTAGGTGGATGAATTTTGGTACAAGTACTTATTGCTGGCTGACAATGTCGAGGACAACAAATTGGGAAGTTCGGTCCACGTTTTGGTGTAGCCCCAATATAAGGGTACTTCCCAATTTTCAATATTTTTAACATTTTATCTAAATTGATCGACCAAATTGACTGAATTTTTGAGGTAAAGGATTCCCAGTTGACAAAAAACTTTCCCGATCAAATTATGGACAATGTCCACATTTTGATATAGCCCTCATAGTGAATCCCGTATTCTGAAAATTTTACCTATGTTTCTCGACCAAATTGACTGAATTTTCTACTGAGGGTTTCCAGTGGACAGAAACATTTTTCTGATAAAAAATATGCACACAGGTCCACTTTTTGATATAGCCCCCAAAGAGCCGTACCAACCAATTTTTGGTATTTTGAAGGTTTTATCAACATTATCCAACCGAAGTAGCTGATATTTAGTATTTAGTCTTCGCAAGGGCTGCGAAGTGTTCCTTCAGGGAATGATTGTATTGATCCACCTTTAAATACAGCCACCATGGAATAGTATCGCCCGATTTTCGCTATTTTGAAGGTTTTAGCCCAAAATGACTGAAATTTTGTGTTTAGTTTTCATATATTTTTGTGGGCTTATTGAATACATCACAATTTTGTCTTTAAATATGAGTAATTTTCTTAAAAAAGTTGTTTAGACCGATGAATGGTCTAAAACGGTCCATTTCTTGTTTAAAATCGAAATTTCGATTTTGGCTACTCAACATTTTTTTTTAATAAAAATATATTTTAAAATTACCTCCTTCAACGACAAGATTATACATTTGAAGTATTCACCTTTATACATTTGAAGTACTCACTTTTTACAACTTAAACAGCGAGTAATATCTATATACAATTTTTTTCCTACTCCACTAATTTCAAAATTTGCTTCTCAAAATTGGGTAACTCTAACACCATATGATAACTATTTACTTCCAAATAAATGTGAAGTCAAGTTTATAAGATCCAAAAACAACTTAAAAAATTAATTTTATATTAACCTTTTTTAATATTCAAATATTTGAAGAAACAATTTTGAGAAAATATGGAGAAAAATTCACGTTGCCAACTATTATCAGATTTTATCTCTCAAATAGACAAAACTACTTGACGTATCAATACAAAAACTTAAATTCCTTCTAATTGGAATGTTTTTATCGACTCCCATCAATATATTTGTACTCCGAGCTACTTGGTTTTGACCATTTTGGGCCGCTGTCGTGACAGTGTGCGCCGTTCGGACCCTACAATAAAAAGCACATCCCATATCATTGATGGCAATGTGAACAGGCGTGCACTCATATCGCTCGTTTACTCAAAGAGTGACACATCTCAAAAAATCCAGTTACGAGAAAAACGCGTTTCAAGTTTGCTATTGGAATTTGACTTCCCAATTTTAAAAATATTATTCCATATTTGCTAAACAGCTAACCAGATATCAGTGCTAAATTTCTGTGCAAGATCAATCATGATTTGAAGGGTTTTAGTACTTCATAAACTCGAAAAAAACTTTTCTGTTGAATTATGCCAAACTCGAAATGAGCGGCATATATGCTAACGATGCACAGTGTTGCCGCTTCCATACAAAAGTGGACAAAAATAGAAGGAGTTGACCTAGGTTGATGAATTTTTGCACAAGTACTTATAAGGGCATAGGAATGAAAAATGTCAACTTTGGTCCATATCGGTTCAGATTTGGATATAGCCCCCATATATATCTTTCCCCGATTTTGCTATAACTCGGTCAATTTTAATGGAATAGCCTTCAAATTTTTTATGTGATATTTCCTTATGCCGTCCAGTAGTTTCACCGATTTTCGTAAAAATCGGTTCAGATTTGGATATAGCTCCAATATATATCTTTCCCCGATTTTGCTATAAATCGCTCAATTTTTGATGAATAGCCTTCAAATTTAACATGGTATGTTTCCTCAGACCACTGTTCAGTTTTACCGATTTTGATTTGATTTCACAAAAATCTATATCCTAAGGCTCTATATATATCTTTCACCGGTTTTGCTATAAATCGATCAATTTTTGAAACATAGCCTTCAAATTTAACATGGGATGTTTTCTTAAGGCCTTTTTCAGTTTCACCGATGTTGACAAAAATCGGTTTTGATTTGGATATAGCTCTCATATACATTTTCACTAAACACGCAATGTATGTGAGATATTGATTAAATAAGAAAATATGACGTAATTTTCCGTAATTGAGTGACATCGGGCGAAATTATATATCGAAGTCATATTCAAACCTGAACCGATATGGACCAAAGTTGATTTTTTTCATTGCTGTGCGCTCATAAGTACTTGTGCAAACATTCATTAACCTAGGTCAAAGGTAAAACTGAACAGGGGCCATAGGAACATCCCATGTTAAATTTGAAGGTTATTCTTCAAAAATTGAGCGAATTATAGCAAAATCGTGGGAAGATATATATGGGGGCTATATCCAAATCTGAACCGATTTGAACGAAAATCGGTGAATCTATTTAGAGGCCTAAGAAGATATCGCACATAAAATTTGAAGGCTATTCGACTAAAATTGACCGAGTTATAGCAAAATCGGTGATAGATATATATGGGGGCTATATCCAAATCTGACCCGATTTTTGTGGAAATCGGTGTAGCTTTTCAGGGGCCTAAGAAAATAACACGTACTAAATTTGAAGGCTATCCGATCAAAATTGAACAAGTTGTAGCTAAATCGGGAAAAGATATATATGGGGGTTATATAAAATCTGAACCGATATATCTCAGAAGGTTGCAGGGATGGGCAGAAAGTTCTTGCACATTTTTATTTGGAAGAGATGTCCAATTAACGGAAAACAAGAGCCGAGGTGGCAATAGGTGGCAATCAAAAGATCTGCTCTACTAAATAATAAGAATTTGAATTTTTTTATCAAATTTAAATTTTGATTTCTTGATAACGGTACATTGCCCATGTGCAGTTGATGTCAATTTTTTGTACTTAAATTTTATATTTATAGCACACCCATCAAATCCCCATCCAAAATTTTTAATTTTATCAACAAACTTTTCAGAAAATGTTATTTTAAAAATTGTCTAATTTTCATATGATTACCGCTTTAGATTACCTGGGAAATATTTTTCATATTTCAAGGGCTATAACTTCATTATGGATTCACATATCGACAAAATTCTTTCAGATTCGTTGTATGGGATGTGTTTACTGTAAGAAAAAATCATAAACATATGTAAAAGTTAACATTACAATTTTTGATTTTTGTCCACGCGGCAACATTGTGCGACGTACAGACAAAATGTGTCTAATCGAAAAAATGGTTTAACATCCCAAGTATGTTTGTTCGAAATCCGTTTCAGACAGTTTGGAGTCGACTTAGCCATATCCGATCGAAGCAACCGATCGGGTCCAAACTTAGTTTAAGTTCGAAGTGGTCCACACTGCCTCGACACCTCCCCCACAAAAGTTCAAAATATATATATAATAAATA
Source organism: Musca autumnalis (assembly GCF_047663935.1). Lineage (NCBI taxonomy): Eukaryota > Metazoa > Arthropoda > Insecta > Diptera > Muscidae > Musca > Musca autumnalis. The sequence continues at coordinate 255,597,492 of NW_027411644.1, forward strand.
AATTTATGCGCACGATATCTCTCGAAGACACTAACCGATTTCGTCCACATAGATCCAGGTATCGGTACACCCATTCGGGTACCTCCCACACAAAATTTCGTAAAAGTGCAGTTCAAGACCTCCTCCCGAATCGTTTGTATTCGCTGTCCCCATAACGAAGGTAAAAGTTTTTTCAGGGCAAGTCCATACTTTCTGAGAAAATGACCCGAAAACTGAAAAAACCGCTATGGCACCATGTGTAGTGCACGATAACTCTCGAATGGATAAACTGATTCTATCCAAAATTTGGCAGTCGTAATATTTAGCGAAAATTTATATTAAGATCTAAGATGGGTCATATCGGTCCACTCCCTCGGGTAACTCTCTCACAAAACTTCAAAATTTTCGCTAAAATGGTGCGCACGATACCTCTCGAAGACAGTAACCGATTTGGTCCAGACTTTGCACAACGTAATATTTCTACGAGACATAGATCCGGTTAGAACATGGACCATATATATAATTCCTACGGGTACTTCCCACACAAAATTTCGGAAAAATGCAGTTTAGGACCTCCTCTCGAATCCTTTTTGATTTTTCTTACAACTGGTTGCACTAAAGGCCCCCAGTACCATGGAACAAGTTTCTAGTGGCAAGTCCACATTTCTTGCGAAAATGACTCGAAAACTGTAAAAAAACACCACGGTCAGCACGACAACTCTCAAACCGAACACTTTGCATATCTTAATATTAGATGGAATTCAAAGACGGTGCTTATAGGTCCATTCCTTACGGTACATCCACCAAAAAAAGTTCGAAAATATTAGCTAAAATAGTCATTAACGGAGCAACCAATTTGGTGTAATCTTTGGATCTCGAAATATTTTGCCCAAAATTTGCTTAGTTTCAAAATGCTCCGTATCGGTCCATTCCTTGGGGATGGACACAAATGTTCAATATTTTTGTTAATGTGCGGTTAAGGGTCTGTTCGAGGATCCTCTCAGAAATTTTACCGAAGGTACTTTAATGGCCCTGTCTACAGAGATATTATGTTTTTCGTGGGCAAGTCCATGTTTCAATTCACACAAGCTGAGGGTATAACTCCATTGGCATGGCCGACAGATACTTTTTACTTGTTTTTTTTTTATACACTCCACTAAAGTATGGAGGGTATATTAAGTTTGTCTTTCCGTTTGTAACGCGTTGAAATAATCATTCATATTCTTGATCAGGGGAAAATTGCAAGTCGATCTATGCATATCCGTGTGTCCGTCTGTGCTAATCACTCTAGCATCCACAACAATGCAGATAGGACGCTGAAATTTTGAAAAGATGCGTCTTTCGTTTGCAGGCATATCAAGTTCGATGATGGCCTATATCGGTCCACCATATATCGATACTACCTGGTTTCAGGTATTCTGACGTTTTTAGTCACATTTTTATATATACAATTTTTAACCCAACTAGCTGTAATTTTTCGGTATTATGCGGACTTTATCTACCATTTTTAGCCGAACGAGCTGTAATTTGACATTTGCGGTTCTCTGCGGTCACGAAACTTTTTCACTAAAAATCGTCAACATATGTCCATGTCTTGATATAGCTTCCATATAACGGTACATCCCGATTTTCGGTATTATGAGGACGTTAGCTACCATTTTTAGATGAACTAGCTGTAATTTTACATTTGAGGTTCTCAGTGGTCACGAAACTTCCCAACAAAAATCATCAACATGTTTTGATATAGCCCCCATATATCGGTACCTTCCGATTTACGGTATTTTGAGGGTTTTAGCTACATTTTTTAACAGAACTATCTGTAATTTGACATTTAAGGTTCTCAGTGGCCACGAAACTTCTCCAACAAAAATAGTCAATATAGATTTATGTTTTGATATAGCCCCCATATAACGGTACCTCCCGATTTTCGGAATTTCGAGGTTTGAAGCTACAGTTTTTAACCAAACTAGCTTTAATTTGACATTTTCAGTTCTCAATGGCAAAAAACTCCTTCACTAAATATCGCCAGCATAGGTTTCTTGTTTTGGAATAGTCCACCGTGCCTCCCGATGTTCGGTGTTTGAGTATTTTAGCTACAATTTTTAACCGAACTAGTCGTATTTTGACATTTGAGGTTCTCAGTGGTCGCGAAAGTTCTCTACCAAAAATCGCCAACATAGGTTCTTGTTTTAATATAGTCCCAATGTAACGGTAGCTTTCCATTGTCGGTATTTTGAGGATTTTAGCTACAAGTTTTATCCGAACTATAGGTATTTTGACATTTGAGGTTCTACGCGGCCACGTAACTTCTTCGCTAAAAATCGTCAACACAGGTTCCTGTTTTGGTATAGTCCCCATATAACGGTAACTCCAGATGTTCGGTATTTTGAGGGTCTTAGCTACATTGTTTGACGGAACTACCCGTAATTTGACTTTTGAGGTTCCCTGCAGTTACAAAACTTTTCCAACAAAAATGTTAAAGACAGGTCGACACTTTGATATATCCCAATAGGTGGTACCTTTAACCTGCCTGAACACATTTTTTAGATAATTTAGGAATCTGATTACACAGAAACTCGTTTTATTACAAAATAAAACGAATTTGGACCAGAAATTTTTGCATATTTTGCATACCGCGAATATTTTGACATATTTTTACATACGAGGGCAGTTCGGAAACTTCTTAGCCTAGCACAAAAAGCGCGGTATAAACAGAAAAAAGTTAAGTGTTTTTGAAACTTCCATCTTTGTTATGAACACATGTTAAATTTTGTTTCGATCTGGCAACTCCTTCATATATAAACAGGTGTTCAAAAAAGACGCATCCGCAATTTTTTTACAATGGAAAAATTAGAATTGCGTGCTGTCATTAAATATTTACATAAAAAAGGTATATCGGGACAAGAAATTCATAATGATATGGTGAATGTGTTAGGTGAAAGTGCTCCTTCATATGCAACAGTAAAAAATTGGGTTGCTGAATTTAAACGTGGTCGTACAAGCATTGAAGATGAACCACGTAGTGGACTTCCAAAAACAGCAACAACAACAGAAATTGTAGCCAAAGTGCATGATATGGTATTACATGATCGACGAATAAAAGAGCGTGAAATTCCTAACATCATGGGCATCTCAATTGATCGAGTCCATTTAATTTTGCATGAAGAACGACGGATGAAAAAGCTTTCTGCAAGATGGGTGCTGCATTTGTTAACATTCGATCAAAAACGCATAAGAATGAACATTTCTCAAGCTTGTTTGGATCGTTTTAAGCGAAATAAAATGGATTTTAAGCGTCGTTTCATAACTGTTGATGAGACATGGATCCACCACTATACTCCAGAGACAAAAGAACAATCCAAACAATGGACTGAAGCTGGAGGAAGTGCCCCAAAGAAGGCAAAAACAATTCAATCGGCTGGTAAGGTTATGGCAACGGTTTTTTGGAACTTCAAAGGTATTTTAAAACAATAAATTCAGAGTATTATTGCAACCTTTTGGATCAATTAAATGTACAAATTCGAGAAAAACGTCCTGGCTTACAACACAAAAAAATAATTTTTCATCAAGACAACGCACCAGCGCACAAGAGTGTTTTAACAATGGCTAAAATCAACGAATTTAAGTACGAGTTGCTTGACCACCCACCTTATTCTCCTGATTTAGCTCCCAGTGACGTTACTTGTTCCCAAATCTTAAAAAATTCCTTGCTGGCAAGCGTTTTACCTCAAATGAAGATGCAATTACAGTTGTAAACCACTATTTTGAAGACCTTGAGGAAAACTATTTAAATCAAGGGATAGAATTGCTAGAAAAGCGTAGCCATATGCTAAAATATATTCAAGGAGTTGTGGTCTAAATATCCAACCGATATGGCTGAAATTTGGTATTAAGTCTTCGCTAGGGGTATGCAACTAAAATCTGTCCGCATAGTTCCACGTCTTCATATAGCCCCCATAGAATGGTACCTCGCGATATTTTGAAAGTTGTAGCCTCAATATCCTACCGAAATGACTGAAAATTGGTATTTAGTCTTCGTTGGGAGTATAAAATATTCCACCTGAAATTTGTCGGTATAAGTCCAGGTCTTCATACAGGCCCCATAGAACAGTACCTCCCGATTTTCGGTATTTTGAAGGTTGTGTTTTCTCTATTTTATTGACTTGTCTGAAGAGGTGACACCACGGGGTGGTCATTGTCCACTTGGGAGGAAAGAGCAACTAAGATAAGTGCTGGGCTTTGCCATAATAAAACCAGTCAAGACCATTGCTTAGTATTTCCAACCCCTACATCATTTACTTATTCCAACAGAAATTTATGATATTTAAACGTATTATTTTTAATGAATTACGTTCCCTTTTACTGTGACCTTCTGTTCCAGTTATTGAATTATTTTTAGTATCTTTATTCCGTTACTACCTTAAGGCTGTTTTTGATAACTGTAAAATACCGTACATAAAATTATTAATTCGCCGATAGCAAATCGCATTGCAAATATTTGCACATGACATATATTTTGCTCCCTTTTTGAAAAAAAAAGAAAATATCACTATAGTGTTTTATCACACCTTAAGCGTCGAATATAAATTACACATTTCCGTAGAAGAAATCAAGGATGAACTAAAGACAAAAAAACCAAAACCATACTCTTCAAATAATTTAATTAAAGCCAATTGAAATTGTAAATTTAATTTACAACCAATAAAAGATGTTGCTCGCATTTGCATGCTGGTGTCGTGGTTTTCACTTTGTTACTTTTCTCTTCCTCAACTTTTTGCTCGGGTTTTTTTTCTCCTTTTCAAAACTAATTAAATTATTCAACCGTAGAAAAGAAAACACCAACTGTAGTGTGGTTAATATAACAAATGATACGACTGTGCGGTCATGTGGGTGTAGAAATATGTATGTATATATTGGTGTGCTAAAAGTTTACATTTATGTTACGGCCATGAACGAAAAAGTCAATGAGGTTTAAATGTGTTCAATTTGTAACACCGACAAAGCGGGTGAACGATGACTTCAAAACCACACTAACCAAAACTGATGAAAAGAAAAGACAACAGAACAAAAGATTACTTAAAAAACTAAATTTAAAAGGAAAAAAATCATTTATTAAAAAAAAATAATAGGCGGTCGCACACAAAATGCATCTGAATGATAAAAGAAAACAAGTATTAAAGCTCTAAGTTCGGGCGTCCGAACTTTTTATACCCTACACCATGACATTTTCTCATTTTATATGGAATAATTAATTTTCTTTCTGTTACGAAAGTACCAAAACCGAATTTTAACTAATTCGGTCAGCTAAAAACTTGAAAATACACAACCACAACTTTTGATGGAGACGTTTTTATCAACGGGAACAATAAACGCCAAGTGACCTTCAATACTGTCGCAAACTGGAGATAAAAACATAAAATATGAAATCGGTGGTACCGTTTTATGGTGCCATACCAACACAAAACAGTTTCTGTTGGAGAAGCCTTGTGACCACTGGGAACCTCAAATGCCAAATTACAGCTAGTTCGGACAAGAAATGCAGCTAAAATCTTCAAAACTATACCAATATATACCATACATGGACCCAAGTTGACAAAAAAAAATGTAGCCAAAAATCTGAAAATACCTAAAATTGGGCAGTATCATTAATTATATGATGTCTACACGCAGAGAAAAAATATTTTTCGCTTTTGTGTATTTGTTTTGTTCAAACATTGTAATCCAAATCCAAAAATACCATCTTTTGTTCCAAACATAGAAAACAAAACAACTTTCGAATTTCCGCAATATTGTAAAAATCGTTAACAATACCGATTGTAGGAACCATCATAATCTAATTTTGTTTACAAAAAGTATTGTCAACCCAGAAAACCAGCCCCGAAATTTTTGATTTGAGTGTATATACTTCTCATATACACTTTTCATATAACGTGGATATTAGGGTTATGACTTTTTTACAACCTCATATCCCTGTATCATAGCGTGATGAGTTTTGCCATAATATTACATAAAATCTTAATTATAAGGTGATTCCGTGAAAAAACCTCACGCACTAAATGATTTTTAAATTTGAATTTATCAAAATTATGGACAATTTGTTGAAGTCACTGAAACAGTTATATAATTGAAAATAAACTTTAGAGCCACATGAGATAATTAAAATTACATAAAATTTATTTCTCACTATATTTCTTCAATTCTGAGAATCGTAAAAATGTCGTAAACGCTTTTATTCAAAAATATAATTTTTTAACAAAAAACAAAAAATTTAAAATTTTTTCAAAGTGACTTTTTTCGCGACTTTTTTAATATTTGAATGAAATAAACGTTATTATAGTTATTAGTAGGCTTATATTTATTCATACGTGCAACAAAAACTATTTTTTTGAAATTTTTTTTTTCATTTCATATATTTTTTCAAAAAAATATTTTTTTAAAATCGATTTGTGCGTGAACTTTTTTTATATTTCAATGGAATAAACTATAGCACAGTGATAAATAAGCAAAATTTCATTCATCCCTGCTACAGGAAATCATTTTTGAGGAAAAATGTCAAAAAGTCATAACCCTAGTGGATATAAATGGCGAGTATAATATTGCAATCATTGATGAACACAATACATGGTTTGCTGCATTGGCTGACAACAAAGACAAACAAAAAGCCACAAGCACCCACCACAACATAAGGAATAATTAAACACCATAACAAACTCCGGTATAACACCAAACCTCAAAGCACAATGAAGATAGAAGAATGAAACAAAACAGAAACAAATAATAACAAGAGTCTCATTGTTGGTATACATACACACAAAAACAAAGATAAAGGCATCATGTCATACAAACAAAACTCACCATAATTGTTTTTTTTTTTGTTTTTTTTTTTAACACGGCATCGAATAGCGAGAGAAGAGAAAAAATTGTCGAAGAAAAGAGAGAACTATTGTCCAGTTGACAAAAACTATTTTTGGATTTAACAAAACCCAATTGTTGGAATCACAATACTACATTTGGAATTTAACAATATCTTTACAATACATATTTTGCTCTTCGAATATTGTTGGATCAATCATATTTTGTTCTCTGCGTGTATACCAAACGCTGGATCCACGTTCGCAATTTTTAAGAGAAAAATTTTCTGACCACAGTTACCTTCAAAAGTACTGGTAGTAATATATCTAAATTCAATTCAAAATGCCTAAAATCGTGAGGTTACGTTATATGAGGGCTAGATGTCAAATTAAGCATAGTTCTGTCAAAAAAATGTAGCTAAAACCCTCAAAGTACTTAAAATCGGGTGACACCGAAGTAGAGAAAAGGATCTTAGTTGCGTAGCCGGTTTTCGATCTGTCCATAGAAGTACGATATTTTACGTAAGTAAGGTACAGACTTCTTACACGGCAAATAACTAAAAATTTAAAACATAATATAATTTTTTCGACGTGGAAGTTTTCGTTAGTTATTCTAATTATTTTACGTAAAAATGTGTACACATTATTTGCATAAAATGTGCTGGAAATTACATTTTTCAATACTATTTTTGTGGATTTTTTTTCAAGCCCTCAAAATTGAAGTTAAGTTTTACTAACTATGCCATCCTATGCCACTCTCAAATTTTTTTTGGAGAATCTTAAAAATAGTGTAAATTTTATAAAAAAAAGTAGGTTCAGCTGCATGTACTTGCATTTCCATGCGTGGCTCCAAAAATACTAACGATGCTTCTGGTCGTTTTCACATACACTATATGATGTATTTTTGAGCTGTTTTCTTTTGGGTTTTAAGTTTTCATTAATGATTTAGATATTTTTGTTTTGGGATCTACTTTTAAGCATATTTTACACTTACGCTTGCATAGCTTCGATATATGATGTTATATTAACAAGTAAAAAAGTATCAGTCGGCTTTGCCGACAGAGATATACCCTCAGCCTGTATACATTGAAACAATGTTTGCCCAAAAACGTATGTTTTTCGGGGTTTTTGGGAATTTGAACCGACAAAAATGTTCATTAGGATTAGAGATCAAAAGTTTTGCGGAGGAGATACTAAAAGGAATGGATACATATGGTGCCATAGGGGGTTTTTACACCCTTCGGGATGTTTGCTCAAGAAGTATGGACTTACCCCTGAAAAAACGTTTACCATCGTAATTGAGGCAGCGAATGCAAGTTGCTTCAACAAAAATCAAAGTGATTCGATAGCAGGTCTTAAAATGAACTTGTCCGAAATTTTGTGTGGGAGGTACCGGATGGAGTGGACAAATATAGTCCATATTTGAACCTGATCTATATCTAGTAGATATATTAGATGTGTAAAGTATGGACCAATTCGGACACTCCCTTCAAGAGTTACCGTATAAATACATTTATCGAACATTTTTGAACTTTTGTGGGGGACGTACCTGAAGGAGTGGACCGATATGGCTTATCTTCACACTTAAACTATGTTTGGACAAAATATTACTAAGGGCAAATTTTTGGACCGAATCGGCAGATCCGTTCTAGAGTTATCTTGCGCTCCAACCACCTCACACGGTGTCATAGGGTTTTTTTTGCAACTTTCAGGCTATTTTCTCAGGAAGTATGGACTTGCCCCTAATGAAACTTGTACCGTCGTATGGAGGGCAGTGAATACAAGTTGCTAAAACAAAAATCAGAGCGATTCGAGAGATGGCCCTAAACTGAACTTTTCCGAAATTTTGTGTGGGAGGTACCCGAAGGAGTGGGCCGATTATGTCTATATTGAAACATTATCTAAGTTTGGTACACATTTTACGATGGGCAAAGTATGGACCAAATCGGTTACTCCCTTCAAGAATTATCATGCGCACAAATTTTCCGAACATTTTCGAACTTTTGTGGGGGAGGTACCGGAAGGAGTGGACCGATATAGCCCATCTTCGAACTTAAACTAAGATTGGGCAAAATATTACAAAAGCCAAAATTTGAACCGAATCGGTTCATCCGTTCAAGAGTTATCGTGCGCCCCAGCCAGCCAGACAGGCAGACAGACGGACGGACATTGCTCAATCGACTCAAAATTGTCTGAAACAGATTTCGTCCAAACATACTTGGGGTCTAAAACCATTATTTCGATGAGGAACATTTTGCCCGTATGAAAGTGTTATACCCTCGTTAGCATAAATGCTGAGGGTATAAAAATGAAAAACAAGTAAAAATGTTAAGTTCGGCCAGACCGAACTTTATTATACTCCCAATTTTCTGGCCTCATATGAAATAATTGGTTTCCTTTCCTGTTCCCCATAGCCGATTTAGGTCGAAAATGAAAAAAAGTCTTCAAAGAACCAGAAATATGACGGTGCTTTACCAAAACCTGGACCTATATCCACACTTTTTGGTGGGGAAGTTTCCAGATCAATGAGAACTCCTAATACCAAATTACAGCCCATTCGGGCCGAAAATGTAGGTATAAACTTCAAAATACCTAAAATCGGGAGGTACCGTTATATGGGGGTTATACCAAAACCCGGATCTATGTCCACAATTTTTGGTGCATATGGTTACTGACTACAGAGAACCCCAAACACCAAGAACAGCCAATTCAGGCCGAAACTGTAGATAAAATACCTCAAATCGGGTGGTACTGCTATATGGGGCTATAGAAAAAGTAGACCAATATTGATGATTTTTTTCGGTAAAGTAGTTTGTACTTACTTTTAAAATTTGTTATACATATTTGTAATATTTTTGTCGCACCTTTCCATACAAGTGGGACCACTGCGCACTGATGTCAAAAATCTACTCAGCGAAAATTCCGATTTTACGTTTTCCCGGAAAATAGTGTACGACATTTCGAAAACTGGCGCTTATCCTATATGTCAACTTTGTATGGAAGTAAACAACGCAGCAAAATGTTCGATGCCAAAGATGCTATTCAATCATGGCTGCAAGTCATCTTTTTATCATCTTCATCGATGAATTTTATAAGAGATTTTAAAAGATGCTATTCATTTTTGGATCCAAAGCATGTCATTTACACCCATGTTTTGAAATGTCATTTTCACCAATGATCTGACATGTCATTTCCACCAATGCTTTGGTATGTCATTTTCACCAACCCTTTGCAATGACATTATCATTATATTATGTATCATGTCCTACACTACAAGGTGTTGTTTGTTTTACAAAAAAAAAAATCATGTAACACCTCGAAATATTGGTTCCGTACACACATTTGGTGGTACCGATCTTCATATAATTTAGCTCTTGGACCTTCTAGTAAAGACAATGTACAAAATGCTATGTATATATGACTGGACGCAGCAACAAGTCGCAATCATGGAAAAGGAATTCCGCGGGGATATAGTCCCAGATATTGTGGTATACGGTATCACAAGGTCAGTCCGGTCCGTCTATAGTCCTTTCTTACTTGTAAAAGAAATATATTTTTCTTCCATCCGACATATTGTCATTACATGATGGTAAAGAAATTGTCGGAATCGTGACATAGAAAATCCTAGATATCCATTTAACTACAGCGTCTTAGTTTTATGCTACTTTTGATTTTAATTAATCCGTTTTATTCCCACCTGGCTTAATATGTTTGTCGGCCCGTATGTTCGTAATAAATTGTTATGAATCTTCAGAACGCAATCATATACCAATGCAAAAAAAAAATTACTCATGGAATTCGGAACCTTATGACAAGGACGAACCCTACTTTTAGATATTGCTCATGAGCTATTTTGTGAGTCAAAACGACTATACATCTTGTGTGAAACATTTCAAACTGTTATATAAAAGAGGAATTTTTGACCTCTCAACGTAAAGTATGTGGTCGGTATTTTATACAAATGATGTCAATAATGTGGTCGATATGGTACAGAGTCAACATTTTCTTATATTGATCGCAATTGCCACTAAAATATGATCCCATACCATCAGAAATTTAAATTAAGTACACGCAAATATTTATATGTTGCCTGTATCTTAACCTCACGTCTCTTGAAAAAGTATCCTTGTTTAAAAAATATTCTTATTCGCCAAAAGATCATGCAAAAGTTGTGGATTAGGGTATAAGATAGTCGGTCCCGTCCGACTACAGTCTTTTCTTACTTGTTTTTTCAGGGATTTAGCCGCATTATCTTATAGAAATGACAGTAATTTAATACATATTTAATCTTCTTTGCTACTACACTTTTCTCCAGAAATTTTTCAGTACAGGTCCACGTTTTATATAGCCTCCGTAGAACGGTACCTCCCACGGTACCACAATTTGTCAGTACATTTAAACGTTTTGATCAAGCCATCGACATACGGGATAAGCACCAGTGTTCGAAATTTCGAAAAGTTAATCTTTCACATATGTAAAGTCGCGCTTGCGCATGTAAATCATGTTCTTTATATTTTGTGAAACGATTACATATATTGGCAATAATTCTCCATGATACCTTTTTTAATTTAGATTTTTTTTTAATATTTTTTAAAATTAAATTAAAAAGTATCCAAAAATATGGGTTTTAGGAATGTACCACTACCATCGAGGGGAGAGGGGTTTTTAAGGTAAGATTTTTATTTAATTTACTGACAGATGAGACTTCATATATACCAAAACTTGTTTAAAATATTACATATTCATTCATAAATATTTTTTGAAAAAAATGATTTTACCCAGATAGCATTTAGAAGACTGTTTTTTCAAAAATCACATTGAGGAGTCTTTTTAGAGTCCTTTTTGTGATCAAAAATTGATTAAGTCGCTTGTGTGATCAGAAAGGGACTCGAAAGTGACTCCCTGTAATGATTAAAAAGAGTTCAATTTAAAATACAACAACAAATGTGTAGCAATCACAAATAAATCATTGAGGTGTTTAAAATGTGACAATTTTTTGTTATTTATTGTCACATTTTGATCATCTGGAAGATTGAAAAATGCTTAATCAAAAAAGGGTCATACAGGTGTTTGAAAAGTGATTATAATTATGTATACTCTGATCATATTTTGAACAGTTAGGTGATTAAAAACTGATTGTTTTGTTTTATTTTTATTTGGTTGTAAATAAAAAAATAAAATTCTCATATACACTTTCTACAAAATTTTGATATAAATGTAACGTATAATATTAAAGGTACAGACAAACACAACACAACAGGTTTTGCCAAGTGAAATGAAGAAGCAGTATACTAACCACCAAGCAACATAAAGGATAATTAAAAGACATAACAAAGCAGAAAAGACTATAAAACAAAGGAAAGAAACAAAGAAGAATAAAAAGAAAATTTTTTTAATTTATTTCGTCTAACAAAAAGACTCATAAATGACTCCCTAAAGACTCATAAATGATTATAAACATGACTCTAAAAAGACTCGAAAAAGGGTCCGAAATTAATCAACAAAACACCAATAAATGATTGAAATACGACTCGAAAAAGACTCATTTGTGATTTGTTTAGAAGAGTCGCCTGAGGTTATGTTTTCCTACCGACAAAGGAGTCATTTATGATCAGAAAATGAGCTCATATTCTAGCTTTTTAATCGTGCAGTCGGATCAAAAAAGACTCGAATTTGATTAAAATTTTCAAAAAATGCTGACTGGGTACTGTTCGAAAAATCGAACAGTAAGAACGAAATGGGTAAAAAAATTAAATTTTTTTAAATTTAAAATTTATTCAAAAATTTGAAAAACAATCTCCTTGGATTTTCAGAAAATTCAAAGTGAAAACAAATTAAACCTCAACTGTTCTTAAAATATAATACTTATGCCCTCAGCATTTATGCTAACGAGGGTATATACACTTCCATACGGGCAAAATGTGCCACATCGAAATAATGGTTTTAGACCCCAAGTATGTTTGGACGAAATCCGTTTCAGACAATTTGGAGTCGATTTAGCAATGTGCGTCCATCTGTCTGGCTGGTTGGTGCGCACGATAACTCTGAACGGATTAACCGATTCGAACCAAATTTTGTGTATCGTAATATTCGGTCCACTCCTTCGGGTACCTCCCCCACAAAAGTTCGAAAATGTTCGGAAAATGTGTGCGCACGATAACTCTTGGAGGGAGTAACCGATTTAGTCCATGCTTTGCACATTCTGAAATTTCTACCAGACTTAGATGAGGTTCCAATATGGACTCAATCGGTCCACTCCTTCGGGTACCTCCCACACAAAATTTTAGAAAAGTTCAGTTTAGTACCAGCTCTCGAATCACTTTAATTTTTGATGAATTCAACTTGTAATCACTGCTCCCCATACGACGGTTTAGGTTTCATCAGGGGCAAGCTCACCATTCCTGACAAAATAGCCTTAAAGTTGTAAAAAACCCTATGACCCGTGTTGTTCACTTTAAGATCTGCTCTCGGATCACTTTGATTTTTGTTGAAGCAAATTGCATTCACTGACCCCCTTTACGATCGTACAAGTTTTTTCAGGGACAAGTAAATACTTCCTGAGAAAACAGCCCAAAAGCTGTGAAAATCGCTATGGCTCTTTTTATAGTGGCTAGTGCAATTTAGGGTCTGTTCGAAGATCCTTTGGAAATATATACCGATGCTTTTTGTTGTGGTCCTATTTACAGCTATATTATGTTTTGCGTGGACAAGTTCATGCTTCCTGGCCTACTGGTCTAAATGTTATACGATGACCCACTGAAATGACTAGTGGGTGCGATATCTATCGGTCCATTCCTTCAAGTATATCCTCCGCAAAACTTTTGAACATCAATCCTAATCCACATTTTTGTCTGAAAGTTCAAATTTTCAAAAACGGCCTCAAAATTCTGAAAAGTCCCTAAATACATTCGATCTGTCCGTAGATGAAAGTTTCACTTCACATTGGTATATCTCTGTCGGCAAAGCCAGCTGGTACTTTCTTACTTGTTTTAGCTTATTTTTCAACTTCTAGTGGCAATAGAATAACTAGTTATTCTAGTGGTTATATAATAACTAGTTACCCAGTGCAACGTGCCCATGTTAAAATAATGGGTTAGTGGGGGGTTCTGTAAGTAGTTACGACTACCAAAAAGTACTCTTAATGATTTTTTGCTGGGCTATAAGGCCCTTTTTCAATATTTTATTTTATATCATACTGTATAATTTGTCAAGATGATATGACGAAATGGAAAGCAACCGTAAAAAGTATTTGTAATTTCACTAAAAATTACATTCAGACTTTTCTAAGAGAAAGTTTGAAAATATTTGTATAGAATTTTTTTAGTCTCCTTGAAGAATAATGAAACCATTTAAATTATATTGTTTTACTTGTTCATAAACCGTTACTAAAACAAGACCCTGATAAAAGGTAACTATAAATTGAAACACAAAAATTGACAATAATTAAAACACCCCCCTTCATCAAATAATACCTCCTTCTGCACTTACATTCTCACTCAATATTCCTCCTAAAATTTAATTTAATTAATACCCAATCAAGGTACCAGTCAACAACACAGCTGGCATAACAATACATAACTCCGACGTAAAATTTTCACAGAAGAAAGATTGTAATACTTCACTTAGAATACATTTAAAATCATTAAAGTAATTGTCTGCCTTAATTATGAATCTAAAAGAACGGAGACTAGACATTCTTCTTACTGCAGTGGAAATGAAAATAAACCTCTTAAGAGCTTTTTAAATTTTCATTGCATTTAATGTTCTCTTTTTTGCTGTTTTACTTGCGCTGGTACTGGTTGCTGGTCGCTTCATTGTGGGTGTAAATTTCAATGTTTTACATCAGCGAAGGTCATGTTATTAGCATAAATTTATGTAAATGTAGGCAGTTTTTTAGTTCAACGTTATTTTTGCAAAAAAAAAAAAACAAACAAAAATTTCTTTTTTGTGGTTACATTTAATGGTTAAAGTTGTTATGCGTTATTATTGTGAGGAATGTGCGGAATTTGTTGGAATTTTCTTTGGGTTCTTACCGTCAGTGCTTTATAATGAAGTAAAAGTGTTAGTGGTAGTAGGTTCAAAAAGATAATTTTGAGGTGATGAAGCTCAGTCCTGGCAATTTGCAGATTTTTAGACGGTAGTGACTTTTTATGAACAAAAAATTCCAAAGATTGGGGTCTATGGAAATCAGAAAATCGTTAAACATAGCGTGCTTGAATTAAGCAAGGATAAGCATATCATGAAAAAAGTCCCATGAAGGCTCAATTGCATATTGTTTCTTTAATTTATCCTATAAAAACGTTGACAACAACCAAACACCCTGAAGATTGGGGTCTATGGAAATCAGAAAATCGTTAAAACATCGCTGAATTAACCAAACATCATGAAAAGAGTCCCATAAAGGCTCAAGTTTCATATTGTTTCTTTAATTTCCAAATAAAAATGTTGAAAACAACCAACACCAGCAAACTTAAAGTTTTAATTAATTTTTCTCACTTTATATTTCCTTTCTTAGCAGTATTTTTCTTCATTTTGCAAGGGCACGCTTCTTGATGTTTTCCTCGTGCGATTTTTTGTAAAATCTTTTCTAGTGACTCAGCTTGTTGTCACCTATTTTCTTAAGTTTGCTCATTCGTCCTTTGTATCTGATGATTTGTGTGCCTTTACAAAAATCACTTCTTACAGAACACGTTCCATCTGACTTTTTTAATTTCTTTTTCTTTCCTGGATTTCAGCCATTAACATTTGTTGTCAGACTTTTCAACTTGCTTTCTTTTGCGAGTTTTTTTCAATTGCCATTTAAATTAAATCTGTGGATTTTCTTCAATTGTTTTATCTTGGCACAGAGTTTAGAAACTTTGTGTTGAGGAGGTAAAAATCAACTGCAAGTGACGACAAGGGCAAATATTTTAATCTGTGACTTAATTTGATGAAATTTTTGAAGGTGAACAAAACTGTTTATTCTGACTCAGCACAATGTAAGACGTTAATTCTAATTGAATTATGTAGATATGTACACATTTGTATATTGGTTTTATGTCCGTGTTATTTATTTGAAATCTTTGGAAAAATTAAAATTATTGAAAGGCTATAGAATATAGACTATTGAAGGACTATTCGTTCGGATATTTATATCTCTAAAGAGAACGCAAAGACGCTAAATCATTTCTTCCAGACATATATTACATTCGAATATGTACTATATGGGCTTAGC
The DNA here is from genome assembly GCF_047663935.1 of Musca autumnalis. NCBI lineage: Eukaryota > Metazoa > Arthropoda > Insecta > Diptera > Muscidae > Musca > Musca autumnalis. Next base: position 255,613,536 of record NW_027411644.1, read on the forward strand.
ACTACAGGTTCCTCCCATACAATATTTAAACTTTTTCTTAAATTTGAAGTTTAAGGACATGTCTCGGATCATGTTAAAATTATATTTGTAGCAGGTAGCTCTCTCTTGAGCAAATCCATACTCTCGGACAATGAACGGAAACAAACAAAACGATTCCCGTACCAATCACAAAAAGTCACAAACTTTTAAGTTTCTCAGAATCGTTTCGCTCTCAAAACAAAACAACACAACAAACTTTCCAATGCAAAAATACAGTTTTCCTAAACAAGACAATCAGTATTTCCAATAATGTTAAATATGTTGGAGTACATAATCCTGTATAGGAAACTAAAATGGAAGTACCATATTCAACAGAAATCTAACAAAGCTTGTAGAGATTGGTCAACATTTAGAAGGGCTAAAGGCTGGCTATACAAAGGCGTAGTTAGACCTATTGTGACATACGCTTCAGTAATCTGGTGGACAGCTATGGATAAAATGTGTAATATTAAAATACCAAAGAATGTGCTGCTTAAGTGTACGCGGCGCAATGAGAACAACACCAACGAGGGAATTAGAAACTATTCTATATACACCCAATAGAAATCCAAATAAGGTAAGCTATACGACTTAAAGCGATGGACGAGTGGATCAGAAAGGACCATGCAACATATCATCAAAACATTTTACGAGTAACAACGGGAGAGTCAATGAATAAGATTGTATAGGACCGTACACCTGAAACGGAACTCTAGCACAAATGCCGACTGGAAACTGTTTTTATACAGACGGTTCCATGCTAGGTGGGAGAACGGGACTGGGACTTTTTCATTGAAGAACCAGAGACCGAAATATCTCTTTGTTTGCCGGATCACAATACGACCCATCAAGCGGAGATCCGAGCGATTACAGAGTGTCTGAAGTGGCTTAATGCTAACACGAGACCAACTACTGTACACGTCCTTACGGACAGTAAAACTGCAATCAAAGCAATAGCATGCAAGACAGTCGTGGATTGTATAATATGGGTTCCAGGACATGTGGGGAATAGAGTTAATGAGATAGCAAATTCTTTGGCAACAAACGGAAGGGAATTAGCAACAGTAAACTTTGAGAACGCAAAGCCACTAAACGCGTCTCGTCTAGTGTTAAAAACATGGGCAAACAAGTAAAAAAGTATCAGTCGGCTTTGCCGACAGAGGTATACTCTCAGCATATGTGTATTGAAACTTTCATCTACGGTCAGATCGATTGCATTTATGGTCTTTTCATTATTTTGTTGCTTTTTTGCACATTTGAACTTGCCGACGAAAATATGGATTAGGATTAAAGTTCAAAAGTGTTGCAGAGGAGGTACTTAAAGGAATTCCATTACGTAAGTGGGTCTTATTATGGGACTCATATCTTTTCGATAGATATCGCGCCCACTAGTCAATTCAGTGGGTCATAGTATAACTTTTTATGCCAGGAAGCATGGACTTCTCCACGGAAAACATAATATCGCTGTAAACAGACCTTAAACTGCACTTAGACACAAATGTTGATCTTTTGTAGGGGAGATACCTCAGGATAAGTTAAACTAAATTTGGACAAAATATTATGAGATCCAAAGTTTGGACTAAATTTGTTCAAAATATATCGTGTATACCATTTAAGTGACATTTTTAAATATTCGGGAGAAGTACCAGAAGTTGGGGACCGGTATAGCATATCTTCGAACTGAACATGTCACTGAAAATATGACGATGGCCAAATTTTGGACCACATCAGTTGATCAGTTCGGGAGTAATCGTGCTCCCCATCCACTACATATGGTGCAATAGGCGTCATTGCAGCTTTTGGGCTGTTTTCTCAAGAAGTATGGACTTGCCCATAAAAAAAACTTTTACCGTCGTAGTTGAGGCAGCGAATGCAAGTGCTTCAACAAAAATCAAAGTGATACAAGAGCAGGTCTTAAAGTGAAATTATCCGAAATTTTCTGTGGGAAGTAGCCGAAGGAGTGGACACATATTCGAATATTCGAACTTGATGTATATGTGGTAGATTTATTAAGATGTGTAAAGTTTGGACCAAATCGGTCACTCCCTTCAACAGTTATCATGCGAACAATTTATCCGAACATTTTGAACTTGTGGGGGGAGGAACCTAAAGAAGTGGACTGATATGGCTTATCATCGAACTTAAATTTTGTTTGTACAGAATATTACGAACGCCAACTTGTGGACCAAATCGGTTCAGCCGTTCAAGAGAGTGTCTTGCGCTCCAACCACTATACACGGTGTCATGGCGGTTTTTTGCACCTTTCAGGCTATTTTCTCAGGAAGTATATACTTGCCCCTAATGAGACATGCTCCGTCGTAAGCAGGGCAGAGAATACAAGTTGCTACAACAAAAATCAAAGAGATTCGAGAACAGGTCCTAAACTGAACTTTTCCGAAATTTTGTGTGGGAGGTACCCGAAGGAGTGGACCGTTTGAGTCCATACTTATGTGGGGGGAGGAACCTAAAGAAGTGGACTGATATGGCTTATCTTACTTACTTACTTACTTAGCTGGCCCATTACAGAACATTTGTTCTATAGGCCGAACTAAGAAGAGATCTCCATTTCTCTCTATTTGTTGCTTTGCACTCTAGAATACCGCGCCTTTTCATCTCATCATCCACTTGTTTGCGCCATCTATTCCTTGGCCTGCCAATTCTGCGTGCACCGCCATGTGGCATGTATTCATACGCCTTTTTAGCGGGTTCATCATCGCTCATTCTTATGATATGGCCTAGCCAACGCAATCGCTGCATCTCGATACGTTTAACAATATTGATGTCGTTGTATAGCAGATACAGCTCGTGGTTCATGCGACGTCGATATTCACCGTCAACGCAGATTGGTCCGTAGATCTTTCGAAGAATTTTTCTCTCAAACACACCAAGCACTGCCATGTCTGCTTGCGCAAGTACCCAGGCTTCGGAGCCATACATCAGCACGGGTAGTATCAGTGTTTTGTAGAGCGTTATTTTTGTTTGACGAGATGTGGCTTTGTTTTTAAACTGCTTACTTAATCCAAAGTAGCATCTGTTGGCCAATACAATTCTTCTTTTTATTTCACAACTGATGTCGTTTGTTGTGTTGACGGAGGTGCCGAGGTAGACGAAGTCTTTTACTACCTCAATATTATAGGAACCAACTTCCACAGTCGGTCCGAGCTCAATGGACGCATTGCGCGTCGACACCATCAACTTGGTCTTTTCGCCGTTTACCGCCAGACCCACTTTCGCAGATTCTGCTTCGACCTTCCTAAAGGTATCAGTTACTTCCTTTACTGATCGTCCCATGATGTCTATGTCATCAGCATAGGCAAGTAACATGTGACTATTGGTGTAGATTGTGCCACTTCTTTTGACGTTTGCCTCTCGTATAACCTTTTCTAGCAGGATGTTGAAGAGGTCACACGAAAGGCTGTCTCCTTGTCTGAAACCTCTTTTGGTACCAAACTCTTCGGAGAGGTTCTTTCCTATTTTAACTGAGGACCTCGTGTCAGTTAAAGTCATTTTACAAAGCCGGATGAGCTTTGCGGGAATACCAAATTCAGATATGGCTTGGAATACCTTTGAGCGCAGCGGGCTGTCGAAGGCTGCTTTATAATCGACAAAAAGGTGGTAGGTGTCGATCTGCATCTCTTGGGTCTTCTCCAGGATTTGCCGCAGGGTAAATATCTGGTCAATGGTGGACTTGCCAGGTCTAAAGCCGCATTGGTATGGTCCAATAATCTCGTTGACCATTGGCTTTAGTCGTTCGCACAATATCCCTGACACGATCTTGTACGCAATAGGGAGTAGACTTATGCCCCTATAGTTAGAGCATACAGTCTTATCTCCCTTCTTGTGGACGGGGCACAGGATACTCAGGTTCCAATCGTCGGGTACTCGTTCTTCCTGCCAGATGGTGCTAACTAGCTGATAAATACACCTTATCAGCGTGTCGCCTCCGGTTTTGAACAGCTCGGCTGGTAAGCCATCGGCCCCTGCTGCCTTATTATTCTTCAGCCGATTTATTGCTGTCTTTACCTCATCTTGGCTGGGCGGTATATATTCAATACCATCTTCTGGGATTGGGACTGTGGTATCTTCGTCGTCTTCGCTGCTATTGGATACCAACAGATTTGAAAAATGTTCTTTCCATATCCTGAGTACACTATCTGTATCAGTTACCAAATTACCTTGCTGGTCTCTACAGGAGGATGTGCCTGTACCAAAGCCATCAGTTTGATGCTTGACTCTTTGGTAGAATTTTCGGACTTCATTCTGGCTCCTGTACATCTCGATTTTTTCACACTCCCGCTTTTCCATCTCTCTCTTTTTCCTGCGGAAAAGACGTTTCTCCTCTCTCCTTTTCTCCCTGTATCTCTCTCGTGTGCTACGCGTTGCTACGGATTGTAAAGTAGCCTTATATGCCGCATTTTTCTCTTCGGTGGCAGCACGACACTCTTCATCATACCATGGATTCCTTGGTGGAGGTCTCTGGTATCCAAGTATGGATTTTGCGGCTGTTTGCATGGAGTGGGCAATGCTTTGCCATTGCGCTGATATGTTATCGGGATGAGGAGGGCTTTGATTAAGCAATTGGGCTAGTTGAGTGGAATATGCTGTGGCTATCTGTTGTGATTGCAGCTTACCGATGTCTAACTTTCGTGTTGTGTCTGTTCGTACTTTGTTTGCTACGTTTAAGCGGGTGCGTACCTTTGCTGCAACAAGGTAGTGGTCCGAATCAATGTTTGCGCCTCGGAACGATCGTACATCCAACACGCTCGATGAATGTCTTCCATCTATCACAACATGATCAATTTGGTTTCTTGTTTTCTGATCTGGAGACAGCCAGGTGCCCTTATGAATATCGAGATGATTAAATCTGGTACTGCTAACTACCATGTTTTTTGCAGCTGCAAAGTCTATCAGTCTCATACCATTGTCAGATGTTTCACTGTGGAGACTGAATTTCCCGACTGTTGGGCCAAAGATATTCTCCTTTCCAATTTTGGCATTAAAATCGCCTAGAATGATTTTAATGTCATGGGCAGGGCAACGGTCATATGTTTCTTCTAAGCGCTCGTAAAATATATCTTTGGTCTGTTCGTCCTTTTCTTCAGTGGGAGCATGAGCGCAAATAAAGCTGATGTTGAAGAATTTAGCTTTTATTCGAATAGCAGCAAGTCTTTCATTCACTGGGGTGAAGCTGGATACAAGATGTTTTAGTCTCCGACTAACTACGAATCCACAACCAAACTCATGCTTTACGTCATGGCAGCTATAATACAGTGCGTCACCTTTAGGTGTTGTTGTGACGCCTTTCCCAATCCATCGTATTTCCTGTATGGCAAAAATATCGGTCTTGTACTTTTCAAGTACGTCTGCCAATGCGAAGACTGCACCTTCTCTATAAAGAGTGCGAACATTCCAGGTGCAGATTCGCAGATCATGGTCCTTAAAACGTTTGCGGGGTTCGTCAACTTTAGAGGGGTTTGTTTTTCTTTTCTTTCGTTTTTTCATAGTATGCTGTTTTTTCTAGGGGAGGGTTACTAACCCGACGCCCAAACCCAAGTTTTTAACGTTCTTATGGGTGAACGCGCGGCACATGTTAGCTCACTACCTTTAACGGGTGTTAAAGGCAGTTCCCCAGGTGACACCACGGGGAGGTCAGTGTCCACTTGGGATGAAAGAGGGACCAAGATAAATCCTGGGCTTTGCCATGTTAAAACCGGTCAGGACCGTTCCTTGGTATCTTCCATCCCCTACGTCACCCGATATGGCTTATCATCGAACTTAAATTTTGTTTGTACAGAATATTACGAACGTCAAATTGTGGACCAAATCGGTTCATCCGTTCGAGAGTGTCTTGCGCTCCAACCACTATACACGGTGTCATGGCGGTTTTTTTGCACCTTTCAGGCTATTTTCTCAGGAAGTATATACTTGCCCCTAATGAGACATGCTCCGTCGTAAGCGGGGCAGAGAATACAAGTTGCTACAACAAAAATCTAAGAGATTCGAGAACTGGTCCTAAACTGAACTTTTCCGAAATTTTGTGTGGGAGGTACACGAAGGAGTGGACCGATTGAGTCCACACTAGAACCTCTTCTAAGTCTGGTAGAAAATTCACGATGTGCAAAGTATGGACCTAATCGGTTACTCTCTTCAAGAGTTATAGAGCGCACAAATTTTCCGAACTATTGTGGGGGAGGTGCCGGAAGGAGTGGACCGATATAATCCATTTTCAAACTTAAACTAAGTTTAGACAAAATATTACGAAAGCAAAACTTTGGACCAAATCGGTTATAGTGCGCACCAGCCAATTCAAATTGTCTGAAACACATTTCTTCCAAACATACTTGGGGTCTAAATGCATTGTTTCGATGAGGCACATTTTGCCCGTATGAAAGTGTATATCAGGAAAAATTTCTAAAACTGTCTTTTCCATTTCAAAAAAATTAAAAAAAATTGTTGATACTACATCAATGATTTTTGGTACATAGATTAAGAAAAAAATCGGTATTCCAAATCTGTTTTTGTAACTAACTTTAATCGTTGCGCGCAAAAGATATAGGCGTTTTAATTTTGTTAATTAGAAAAAATTCTAAAAAAATCGCGGCTTGATATAATAAGCTGATATACCCTATTACTGTTTACAAAATTGTTACCCTTTGCGATGATGGAAAATACTTATGAAAAGTCTCAACGGATTCGCGAAAAATCGAATTTCTTACAAAATATTACGTATTTACCAACATAATTTTTAAAATAATAGCGCTTGTACTTACAAAAATATATTAAAAAACAAGTGAGAAAAGGCTATAGTCGGTACGGGGCCGACTATGTGATACCCTACACCTCTACCCCTGTGCATAATCTTTTCACTCGAAAACATTTCTTTTAGGGAGATACGAAAGTTTTCACCTATCTGGCTTTTATACCAAATGACTTAAGGCGAACTGAACAAAAATAATTAATATTTAAATTTATATTTGACTACTATCGACGTCACCAACATCAATAGGCTTCTATCTCTGTGAGAAAATTTCATGATGATCCGATCAAAATTCCGACCTGTAGTGTGATTGCAGAAAAAGTGCAAAAAGGGATGCATTACCGAATATTGCGATATCTCTATTATTTGACCACCTTCGCCAACCTAATTTGCATAATATTAAAGATGGGATTTTCTACTTTCTTAGTCAGTCTTTGCTTTTAGAAGGTCCCCAACCAAAGGTGTGATATCCGTCATTATTATTAAAATCGCAAAAATGGAAAGTTGGGTTCTATTAGCGACTATTGCGATATCATCTTTATGTGACCACCTACGACAACCTACGTTACATCATTTCAAAGGTGATACTTTCTTCTTTCATTGCCAAGTTTTGCTTTTTATATTCCCCTTATAGACGCTGAGATATTTGCTTTGGAATAAAATGTAGACGTTTTCTCCAAATAATTTTTTGCTCATTCCGACCCTTAATTATTATCCGACCATCACCAAAATCAATAGGATTCTTCCCCTCCGGGACCCCCATCAACATCCAAAATTTCGTGACGATCCGATCAAAATTGCGACCTGTAGCGTGATTTCCAAAAAATGGAAAAATGGGATGTATTACCGACTATTGCGATATCTCCGTTAGTTGGTCACATACGCCGATCTAATTTGCATCATTGTAAAGATGGGATTTCCTACTTTCATAGTCAGGCTTTGCTTTTGGAAAGTCCCCAACCAAACCTGTGATATTCGTCATTGTAATTAAAATCGCAAGAATGAAAATTTGGGTTTTATTTGCGACTATTGTAATATCTTCGTTGTTTGGTCACCTACGATAACTTACTTTACATCATTAGAAAGGTGATATTTTCTACTTTTATTGTCAGGTCTGGCTTTTGGTATACCCCATATAGAAGCTGAGAAATTCGCTTTGGAGAAAAACTTTGTCTTTTTATCCAAATAAGTTTTTTGAACATTACGACTCCTAAATATTATCCGACCATCTCCAAAATCAATAGACTTCTTCCAGTCCAGGACCCTCATCAACACCCAAAATTTCGTGACGATCCGATCAAAATTGCGACTTGTAGCCTGATTTCCAAAAAAAATGGAAAAATGAGATGTATTACCGACTATTGCAATATCTCCGTTATTTGGTCACCTACGCCTACCCAGTTTGCGTCATTGTAAAGATGGGATTTCCTACTTTCATAGTCAGGCTTTGCTTTTAAAAAATCCCCAACCAAAGCTGTGATATTCGTCATTATAATTAAAATCGCAAGAATGAAAATTTGGGTTTTATTTGCGACTATTGTAATATCTTCGTTGTTTGGTCACCTACAATAACTTACTTTACATCATTAGAAAGGTGATATTTTCTACTTTTATTGTCAGGTCTGGCTTTTGGTATACCCCATATAGAAGCTGAAATATTCGCTTTGGAAACAAACGTTGTCTTTTTATCCACATAAATTTTTTGCCCATTCCGACCCTCGAATATTATCCGACCATCGCCAAAATCAATAGGCTTCTTCCCCTCCGGGACCCTCATCAACACCCAAAATTTCGTGACGATCCGATCAAAATTGCGACCTGTAGCGTGATTACAAGGTTTAGATGGACAGACGGACAGACGGACGGACGGACGGACGGACGGACGGACTGACGGACGGACACACATAGCCAGATCGACTCAGCTCGTCGAGACATTCATTTTGGTATATATAAGTATGGGTCTACGACCATTATTTCGATGCGTTACAAACTTTTTGGGCAAAACCAACTTATAATACCCTCCCCACATAGTGGTGTAGGGTATAATTACAACAGCATCCATACACTGTGAGAAATAAAATGATGGCTAAGTCATGCAGCTAGGAGCTATAATATTCATATTATTAGCAAAAAAAAAAACGAAGAAGATATGAAGAAAAATAAAAATCATGTTATTCTAATTTTAATTTTTTATGGTTATATAGGAAAAAAATGTTTGAGTTCTTTGTCTATCAAAATTTGTCGTCAAAATTTATCCCAATAGTGAAGATATTCCGTTGCAACTAAATGTTGGCTTATAGCTTTCTTATTAGCGAACATTTTTAGATCATTATATTAAATCGCAAGGACTTTAAAATAAAGTAAAAGTAAATATTACAAAACTTGAAACGCATAGAAACCGCGTAATAGTGCAAATCACAAGATGCGCATCCGATTTTCCAAAACAGCGAATCAATCCCGCTTATTTGCTATACACCTTGTGAAATTCCATCAGTTGCATGTTAGGGTGCAAAGAACAGTAAAATGCCCATAATTTCCACGAAGTACATTTCCATTTTATGCGCATCCGATTTCAATGGTCACCATTAAAAAATACATCATCCTATGTCATTTTAATGCGATCCATCAAGAAAAGTGGATGTAGCATTGTAGTCAGTTTTTAGAAAAAAATCTATTATATCTCCGGATTAGCGAACGTTTTTCAATATTTGTTTTCGCACATTTTAAATAAGCGTTTCGTTCTATTTATGTAAGTAGGAATAACACATCTAAAATGCGTCTAAATACGCGATATTTTCAAAAACATTTTTTGCAGATTTTCGAAATTTGAGGGGTATCATATTCGCAGATCTAGTGGACGGATTTAGACGAGCAAAGGCTTGTTAGATTCAGAACGTAAAAAAATTAAATTTACGCGGGTTTCTACTGACATCGAATGGAATTTGTAAATTTTGAATCCAAAAAACTGGTTTTTAAGAAAAGTATACGCACAAAAATTTCGACTTTGGGCGCAGATTGACGTGATCCTTTGAAGGTTACACGCCCAAGTTATGCATTAAAACTTGCGAAAAGGCAAGTACTACAATCACATAATAAGCTTTAAGATAAATCCGTCTGTGCGTCACGATTAGAGCAAAAAGTCAAAAAACCCCATTTTTCAGTCTTCAAAATGTCAGCATCCGTCTGAGGTATATAAAGTGGATATATTTAAAAATCATACATTAGAAACCTCATCTCTGAAATGCATTCTTTAACTTCTTCTTTGAGCATTAAGTTCTACATTGTGTTATAAAGCCACTAATAGGAAATTAACACAAAAAAACTCATTTCCTTCAACGATTTTTTTCCTATTTTTTACATTAAACCGACCACACACAGCTTCCGCTCAAATTGTTATTTTAAGAAACCCATCGGTGAATTGGGCTAAAACAGTTTATTTTACCGAAATGCGTTCAAAAGTTATGGTATAGTACAACTGTTCGCGAGTTACAGTACCCCATACCTAAGTTTCAACACAAGTTAATTTTCTACAAAGAGGTAGATATACCCTCGTTAGCATAAATGCTGAGGGTAAAAATGGCCACTTATCCCAATGGAATAGAGAGGAAATAGGGATAACCACAAAAATCCTATGGGGAGACCCAAATGAGGAAAAAACTAAAAACCTGTTACTGCTAGTTAAGGCAGAGTTGAGTAGTCTTACAGGTGTGCCTAATGGTCACCTGGGTTTACAAGCTCATCTGCACAAAATTAATTGTGCAGATAACAGCTTATACAGGGCATGCGGAGAGGATGACGAAACACTGTAATATTTTCTCTGCCAATGCCCCGCTTTCGCCAACATCAGATGCCAGTTTTTAGTTAACGACACAATACCAGATTTTAATCAGGTAGTGTAAACCACCTGTAAAAATTAAGGGATTTTGTCAAGATCACCACGGTGCTCTTGAAGCAACTTTAAATGGAAGACGCTTACACCTGGGAAGTTTTTGCGGATTCTGAAACTACAATGTTCATAGATGAGAAAAATCGAAAAACAAAAAACCCGGAGCGCTTTTTAAATAAATCGCGATTCAAGTTGACATTTTTAGGGTTTTTTTATAGATTTTCACGACTTTGCTTGGAAACCGCAAGTCCTATCGAAATGGGACTAAAGAAAATGTTGTAGCTTTCTACAAAATTGACCTGTATGATAATTTCGTAGGTTTTACCGTTATTGAGAAATAGAAGTTCAAATTGGGACAATGCACAATGGTCCCAAATCCAAATTTTCTGGCCAAAACTATTTCAAGGTCCATTTTGTATTGAAATTAATTGTTATTTATAATAAATGTGTACAAACAGCAATTCTTACGTTTTATCGACCAAAATTACCAAAAACAGACAAAATTTGTTGAACAGGGTGGTCCCGTTGTGTGGAGTCTAAACCAAAACATTGACCTATGTTAATAATTTTTGGTACGAAGGATTCATATCTTCCAAGAGGTCAAACTACCAAATTTCAGCCGAATCGGTCATAAAGTGTCGCTAAAATCCACAAAATATCTAAAATCGGACAGTACTTTTATGTGGGGGCTATGACAAAAAATGGACCTATTTTCAAATAAATTATATTATCAGTTGATAGATGTGGGTATTATCGTTCTATTTCAATTGGATACTACGTACAGTCACAACAGGTATTTACAAAAAATTCTCCCATCTTAAAATAGAAAAATTCACTTTATTTTATCTGTGGCAAATTTGAGCACGATTTGACTTCTGAATTTATTAGTACAGACCCCCTGCTATCTTTCAAATTCGATTTGGAGGTGGACATATTTGGACATTTTTTTAAAAGTTTAAGTATATTTAAAAATATTTGTAAAAAATAATTTTTAATATATATATAAAAACATTGATTTTATTACGCTAATTTTACAAATTTCATCGTTCTTTTTGTAAATATTATGAAAGTACTCATTAACAGCTTCCCGATTCATAATAACTTTGATCTCATTTCTGTATATTTATGCAGCGACGCAATACAACAAAAATTTTATACTTTACAGCACAAAGTCTGTTTTATTTTTACATAAAAAAGTGTCAAATTTGGTACTGCGCCAATCAACAAATACTAACGTTATTTACAAAAACTAATTATTTTGAGATGACTTGATGTGTTTTTTATTATTCTGTGCAAAAAAAAATATTAAAATTTCGAAACTTCAAAAATAGGGTTTTGGCCAAAAATTTCCTGATTGAAACCTATGTGCAATGCATTGACTGTATTGCTACCTTATAAAACAATGTCATACATGGAGCACCTTAAGTAACTTTAAGTGACTTTGAAACAGCAATATTCGTAGGTTAGAAAAATCCAAAAACAAGAAATAATCGCAGGTGGGATTTTTAAATAAACCGCAGTTTATTTTAGGTTTTCGCGATTTTGCTTGGAAACCGCAAGTCCTATCGAAATGAGGCTAAAGAAAATGTTGTAACTGTGAAAATTATCTAGAGGGTTGACCCTAATGATTCCTTCCTGGGTTTTACCATTTATGAGATATACAGATTTTAAGGTCACATTTTCAGCTTTTTTGTTAGGTTTTCACGATTTGCATGAAAACGGTAAGTCTTATCGAAATGGGATTAGAGAGAATCTTTTAGTTGTGAAAGTTCTCTACAAGAGTGGCTAATTTAATTTTTTCCTGGTCGTACAATTTTCGAGATATATAAGTTTATGTTGGGAAATTGCAGTCATGACATTGTTTTATAAGGAGGCGATACAGTCAAGGCATTGTCCCAATTTGAACTTCAGAAACTTTCCAGGGGTAAGCACCTTCCATTTAAAGTTGCTTCAAGAGCACCGTGGCATAGAATTCCTTAAATAAAATACGGCAGAGTCCTCTTCTTCATATAAATCTATTCTAGAGCGCACAGCAGTCCTACTTCTGGCTTAAGTGTATGTCCACCAGGGCATGTGGCGATTACTCGCCCCTCTTTTCAACCTAACCTTATGCCCAAAATTAATGGTGTAGGATATCATTTTGTCAATTTAGTCTATTTATAGTTCTTCTTTCTTCTAATTTTTTAATATCTTCTTCACAGGCTTAATTTAAGACATTTTGTGTTTTTGTTTTTGAATTTACTAGTTTTCTTCTTTCTTCTCCATCAATACATTACTAGCTACTAAGAACTTTATGCGTAAATTCCAAATGCAAACAGTTTCTTTGCAACTTTAATGAAATTATGTCAAAAGAAAGTTTATAATAAAAAGGGTTAAATTTATTCTGTTGATAAGTAGATGTCATGTGTTGTATGATGCTCTAATCTAAGTAGTAGTTTCCCTGGAAAAACAAGTTGTTACTAGGGAGAAAATGTTTTTGTTTAAATGTCACTATAATGTGAAATATTTGATTAAATTTTATTTAGTTCTAACCCTTTTCACTGTGACAAGACTCAAAAACTTAAAAAAATAATTTGTAAATTTTGTTTGCGTGACCTTTTTTCTGTTACTTACTTTTTGTTTTGGCCTTTCGTAAGTTCTTAATAAATTTGTTTATTATGTTTTAGATTTTTGAACTTTGGATACATTAAGTAGCTTACGAAAAGTAGTAGATAAATATCATAAATATATTAGGAAGAAAAAGCTATTTAATTATAATATAAAGGGATTTCTGAGTGAAATCAGACACTTTTGTAAAATGTGGTTTTTGAGTTCCTTTCTTTTTTGCTGTGTTGATGCTGCTCCTCATTAAAACATGTTAGTATACTTTCAGAAATTTTGCAAGAGTCTGAGCCGTAAACAAAACGGCGCACACCCGACTTCAATTTGAAAAAATCTTTTTTTTTTGTATTTATTGTCATTTTATCAGCTATTTAATAAAAAATAGAAAAAACAAATGCCTAGTGCGCTTGGGTGCAACTTTCGGATTTTATATTTAAATTCAATTTTTAACAATGATTGTACTCTTTGATTTTCTTGATTTTTTTTTTTTTTTGTACTAATCTACGATTAATTACACAAATCCCATTTTGTAGTGGCATTCGAATGATTACTATTTTTTCTTAATTTTTAAAATGTATCGATACGATTTTTCCTTTACACCAGTGTGATACATTTGTTATTCTACGAAAACATGAAAGATTACATTTTCAAACATCTGTTTTATTTAAAATTTCTTAATCGTTCGATTTTGAAAATGGTTAAGTAATTATTGCACCCCGTGCGGGGTTTGATAGATCCTCCATCGGGACCCTCCCATTGGCGAATTGGGGAACGTTCATCATAAATTTCTATGGCGGACATCGGGGAAATAAAATACCCGGGGGTGACCAAAATCTAGCCTAAGGGTCGGCAGCTGGTCCCTCAGTACCGATAGCAAGCAGAGGCAAAGACAGCTGGAATGGCTGCATTTGAAATACAGAAGGCGCTGTGGAATCCACAACTACGGCTTCTGCACAGCGAAAAACTTACACAACAGCGACTGTATCCACATTGGGAGGCTGTAAACAGCGTCTGACCCGAATCGAGCGGCTGAACACAGAAGGAAAACTATAAACCATTCTGAAGGCAACGGGAAACCACTGAAGTACTCTTCCTTGAAAATCATACATTATGAAGCCTACAAAACATAAACACGGCCCTCAGTCTCCGGCCAAACGAGGGTGCTAAGAATCCCCGGAGGTAAAACAAAACATAACCTTAAAATCGGAACATGGAATGTGAAGAGTCTTTTTAAAATCGGAAAGCTTAATAACACCATAATTAAGATGAAAAGACTCAATATAGATATACTTGGAATAAGCGAAACATGGTGGAAAGAATGTGGAGATTTCAAGTCAGAAAATACTCATGTAGTATGCCACTCAGGGAATAAAGATGGACATCGCCGAAAAGGCGTTGCAGTTATTATGAAAGACGGTATAGCTGCATGTGTTGCTGGATATGTTCCGATGTCAGACAGAACTATGCTTGTTAAAATTGATGCTAGCCCACTTAATATAAATATTATACAAGTTTATGCCCCAACAAGTGATTCAAGCTCGGAGGAAATTGAGCAATTCTACCATGAACTAGAACAGCTATTAAAAATGACAAAGCCGCACGAAATAACCATAATACAAGGTGATTTCAATGCAAAAGTCGGAAATGATGAAATACGTGGCATTACAGGAAGATATGGACTGGGAACAAGAAACGATAGAGGAGACAGACTAGTAGAATTCTGTCAAGCACATAAAATGACAGTCACAAATACCCTTTTTCATCTACACCCAAGAAGGCTTTACACTTGAAAATCCCAAAGAGACAATAAGGACAACATTATACGGAATCAAATCGACTATATAATTATAAACAGCCGATATTGCACAAGTGTAACAAAATGCTCGACGGTCCCAGGAGCAGACGTTCCGTCTGAACACAACCTCTTGTTGGCCAATTTAAAAATTAAAATTTCTGCCGTCTGAAAAACGAGAAAAAATCGAAGGCCAAAAATTAACGTAGATAAACTTAAAGATCCCTCAATAAAAAGAGACATTAAAGTGCGGGTAAATTCCACACTGGATAACATCGACAGAGAAGATGTCGGAAATATTTGGAACAATATAAAACACAATTACAAAGAACAACTTAGGAAATCAAACCCAACAAAAACAAGAAGAATGGATTACTAACGAAATAAGAGAGCTTCGTCTAGAACGAAGTAAATATTGAAACACCAATTTTGAAAGATACTGGGAAATTAACAAAGAAATTAGAAAAGCTACCAGAATAGCCAAAAATGCAATGCTACAACAGAAGTGCCAAGAAATTGAAATTCTGCAAAACATACACTATGATTTTAACTTACACAAAAAGTTAAAAGAAGCTGCAGGAATATACAGGCATTCATCATCGGGAATATTATTAGACGAAAATAATATTGCCGTATTTGAAACATCAGAGAGAAAACGAATTTGAAAAGATTGCGTCACTAGAATTTTTACAGATGACGAGAGGATGATTTTAATCAACCCGCCTTGACAGGAACACAAATAAACAAATGTGAAGTCGAATACGCAATTGCTTCTCTTAAGGACAGCAAAGCTGTTGGTCCTGATGAAATACCCTCCGAAATTCTTAAATTAATAGATGGAGAAAACGTTGATATATTAGTTACTCTTTTTAATTATATATATGACACCAGCCAATACCTACAAGACTGGCTAAAATCAATTTGCATAACCATCCCGAAGAAGAAAAATGCAAAGAAATGCGATGAATACAGACTTATAAGTCTAATGAACCACGACTTAAAAATTTTTCTGAGAATTATTCATAGAAGAATTTATGGAAAATGTGAACTCCATATGGGCAAATCACAATTTGGTTTCAAAGAAGGAATGGGTACCAGAGAAGCTCTACTCAGCATTCACTCGCTGATCCAAAACTGTCGTGATGTGCAAAAAGATGAGCTTTTGATACTGTCCAGCACCATAAACTTATTGATATACTTGTATCAATCAGTATAGATGGAAAAGAAATTCAATGTATAAAAAATTTGTATTGGAACCAGACTGCATATATTGATGTTAACAGCGAACTCACCGACGAAATCAGCATATCGAAGGGCGTCAGACAGGGATGTATATTATCGCCACTTTTATTTAATATTTACTCCCAAAAATATTTACAGAGGCCTTGCAAAATGAGAAAATGGGAATACGAACAAATGGGGTTCTAATAAATAACATACGATATGCAGACGACACGACAATCCTAGCAAGCAGTATAAATGACCTACAAAAAGCAAACTTATAACCGAAAGCGAACTATATGGGCTTAAAATTAACATCACAAAAACAAAATACATGATTATCAGTAGAAAGAACATCTATAATAACACATGGCTTACAATTCACAATGCAGAAATTGAAAGAGTAACTACGTTCAAATATTTATGGGTTTTGATAAATGACAAATGGGTCGTATCACATGAAATTCGATGTCGAATAGAGATGGCCAGAGATGTAGGGGGTGGGGCGGCTACGCCATGATAGGGGTGTTGTGGGTTGATGTGAGAAATATGTCAGGTTTAACTTAAATTGTTTATGCTATTGATATACCACGCTATAATGTGAAGTTGAAATCAAATATTGTGCTAAACCTATCTAATTTGGCAAAAATTTCATTTTTATGCCTAAGTTCAAGGAACCTACTTCAATTAACGGCTAGTGTTTAATGTACATCGATAGACATTAAACCATAACCTTTGTTAATTACTTTGTAAAAAGTTTCAAACTATCATGCTTTTATTACATGTACACGACATTAGGCTAAAAAAGAATGGAGTGGCCCATAATCAAATTCTTTTGTTTAATATTCGCAAATATTTTCAAGGCCACTGCAAATGTTCATTGACCTCTCTATTTGTTGTCCACATTTTCTTCTTTTGTAAAATCCACTTTAATAATAACTAACAACAACAGCTACTCTCTTACGATCCACAAAGCAAACGGACCTCTCTAATGTTGTTTTTGTTATTCTATTCCTACTTCTTTTTGTTCCCAAATAACAATAACAACAGTAATGCATACCCACATACAAACGTTAATATTAAGATCAACGTAGGCAGCAGAAGTATAGTGTTGTTGTTAGTTATCTTAGTTTGGACTTCTGATGACATCTTCATTGCATTGAAGAGTCAGTCAGACAATTAGCATCAAATCGCTTGCACCTAAAAGACAAGAAGAACAACAATAAATACAAAAGGGAAACATAGACCTCTTAAACAATTAACAAGAATTGGAACAAAACTTCAAGAAAATCGAAACACAATTAAGCTAGAATAAATAAAAACAACAATCGAAATTAAATATAATAAATTAAATAGTATTTTGAATTAAAAATAAAATATGAAATTTTGAATAAAACTAAAACCAACCTAGAATAAATACTTTGTGAAAAAACCCTAAATCTAAAACTGTTTTATTAATTAAAAGGAACAAAACAAGGGTAACAAATTATTGAATATAAAAATTAAAAAACTAAATAAAAACAAACCTAGGCAACCAAAAACCCTCACCCCATCCTAAACAGCTAGAATATGTTTCTTTGTGTAAATTTTAGAATCATATTTGATTATTAAATAGAAAGCATGTTCCTTTTATGCATAATGTTGATATTTGAGGAGGAAGTATGGTAAATGCCAGTTTTAGAGTCCGTTGATATATTTCCTATGTCGATGGCGAAGCTACCCCATGGGTGGGGAGGCTTCGCCACTTTTGAGACATTTTGTAAATTCTCAAAAATAATATTTTAAAAACAAAATTATAATCATTTATATATCAAAACTTATAGTCAAGACATGCTAATATTCTTACCAAAAATAATATTTGGATGATGCCGATATAAGAACATTTTGAACAAAAACGTGGCGAAGGCGCCCCATGTTACCATATATCGGACTCGAACATGGACTATATCAATGTACTCCTTCAGGTACCTTCCACACAAAACTCGGATAAATTGATTGGATTGTGTTGAATTTTTTTTTTCAATAGGTTGTCCTTGCTGCTACCTTTACGACGGTACAAATTTTTCTTTCGCAAGTCTATACTTTCTGAGATATTGGCCTAAAAGCTCCATGAAAACCTGACGACAACAACCAAAATGGCAAAATTCTTGCAGGGAGTTTCTGATTGGTATAGACTTTGCCCATCGTACTATTTCATCCGGTCATGTATTAGTATGGAATATGGACTATATCAGTCCAAATTTGTTCCAATCGCTCTTCTTAATGCACATCAAATTCTAAGATGGAAAATATCGGCCCCTTTCGCCTATAACTCCCCAACAAAAGTTGAAACATTATGTGCAAAATATAACAATCAAATTATTCTTAAATGACATTTCATAACAGTTGTTCGTTTCCACTGCTAGAACACATAAAACATCTCCCTCACCGAACGAAACATTTATAAAAACACATTAATATAAGCAGTATAAGTAAATGAAATTAATGTTGGTTATTTTTCTCTGAGCATATGCCATCCTCTTTATCATGGCACATTTGTTGCTTTATTTAAAAGCTTGCTTCGTTTTTCTTCGAATATTATTTTATTCCCATTTCATTTGGTATTCATATATGCGCATATATAAATACTTGTAGAATTGTTTAAAATATATAACAAATTTTCAGTTTATTTTGTTCATTTTTTATTCACTCAATCGTTTGTCATTCAGCGTATGATTATGACAGCTTTTAAGGCTAATAAAAATAGAAGAACGAATTATTGTTAAATTCGTTGACAGTTATATGTGAATTTGTGGATTTAAAGTTTGAATTTAAGTCGTTAAAATAAAAAAGAAAACACTCAATTCAAGTTTATTGGAATTTGTTGAAAAACGCAGGTGCTGAGGTAAACGTGCAATATGAAATAACGTCATTACGAGAAACATTTCTTCCTAATGCTTTACAATTCAGAACGAACTTCTACGATTTTTTGTTATGCGTTATTTTGAGTATTCATAGCAATGGCTTGTTTTAATTAAAACCTAACACAATTCGAAATAACAACAATTTTTTATAAACTTTAAATGTATTTAAATGAAATAATAATATTCCAAATAATATAATCCCATTTATTTGTTATTTGACATGAAACCGCAAAGCTGTTGTATATTTATAAATTTGTGTGTATTGATTCTATGAAAATATATTATAAATATATTGCATAATTATGTATAGCATAAAGTCTGTTTAACATAAATTGCAAATACACTCATGCATAAATTAGATTCGAGAAAAAGTAATCAAAATAAACAAAAGTTCTTGCATGAAGCAAATAAAATATTTCCAATTTAACAATTAAAAATAGATTAACAATAATTTAAATTAAACATAAAATGTGTAAATATTCCTAACTTAGATGAAGTAAAACAAGAACAAAAGACTAATGTTGAATAACCCAGTAAATGTTCTAATGACCATGATCTGCTAATCTACACATTGAATGTATGGGATACATACATACACTCAAGTTGTTCAAAAACTGCACTGTGGTACCAACCTGCGAAATATCGATATCAACAAATTTCAATGACAATTCAGCAAATTGTATCTAAGCATATTTTATTTATTAATATTCAGGTAATATTTTTGTAATTTATAACAGTTTACATTAAAGTATTTTTAAAGATTTAAAAAACGACAGTAGGGTACTGACTTCTTACACGGCGAATAACTGGAAATTTAAAAGAAAAAATAGTGGAAGTTTTAGTGAAAGGTATTTTGATAAATTTTACAAAAAAATTTTCACACATTAGTTGCACAAAATGTGTTGGAAATTAATTTTTTCCAATACAGCCGATTTAGGCCGAAAATGTAGATAAAAAACTTCAAGATACCTAAAATCGGTTCACAAGGTTTGTGGCTGCTCGGAACCCCAAATAGCAAATTACGGCCAATTCATCCCGAAATGTAGACTAAAGCTTTAAGCTTCACCTGAAATCGGGTGGTACCTTTATATGGGCGCTATAGAAAAAACTAGACCCATAGACATTTTTTGCCTAAAGTAGTTTTTATATATTTTAATTTTTATACCCTCAGCATTTATGCTAACGAAGGTATATGGTAAATTTCAAATTTCCTTTTCAATACCATTGAAAAAAAATTAAATTTTTTTTGCGAGCACATCCACAATTTTTGGAACTTAGGTTAAGAAAAAAATTGTGGTTTCAAATATGTTCGCGTTCACAAAATTGGATGCTGCACCCAAAAGTTATAGGGGGTTTTGTTCCCTTATAAAGAAAAAATATTTAAAACTTCCCTTTGGGTTCTAATAAGAAAATATATGTATAAATCGTTAACAGAATGTTATATCTAGCGGGTGATGTTAAAATATTTCTAAATTAGTTAGTTTTTATTTTCGCGGAAAATCTACAAATAATGGAAAAAATCTTAGAGTAAATTTAATTTATTCTTACTTAGAGTCCATATAAATCTCAAAAAATTAAATTTAAAATCTCTACAGCATCTAGACAACGCATAGAAATATGTGAGACCATAATTATAAAGATTGGGTTCATAACATGCATATTACAGCAACAACAAAAGACAAAAACTTATTGTGGGTATATTATTTCAAAAATATATTTTTTGGTTTAATACGAAAAATTGGAGAAACATTTTTAGGAGCTATTCTACTATTTCGCTAAATTTCCATACAAAACCTGAAGTATTTTGCGAAAACTTCTATAAGGAAAATAGTTTGTCATCGTGAGAGTATATTTGCTTTCTGTGATAAGCAATATAATTATGATGTAGAGAGTAATATTGAAATTACAACCAAAGAAAAAACATAGAAGTTAAAATCCGTATATTTCGCGAATCCGTTTAAATCAGTTGAGGTGCATGTGCTTTTCGGCTGCAGGGAGTCCATGTCTATCAATATGCATGGATTTTCCCATGTTTCATTCAGCGGCCAAAGTGTGGCATCAGTTGCATCTTACTATTCAAAAATCCTTCAAGTGGGCAAAAATTACGCTATGTGCGTATGATTATAAGGTGCATCCAATTTCAATGGCCGCCTATTAAAAATACGTCAATATAAATTATTTTAGACAGATTCGTCAAGAACTGCGGATGTGCCACCACATTCTATTTTGGGATAAATAGGGATATTATTCCCGAATCTTTATAATTTGTGATACACCTTTTTGGCAAATATTATAATCGCGTATAAAGGATTACATTTATGTAAAAATAATCAAAGAAAATCGCGGTTAAATTCGCGGAATTGTCAAAATATATTTTTGCAGATTTTCCTACTTGCAAGATATCTATATCCGGCGTTTTAGTGGATGGATTCAAACGCGGAAGGGCTTATTAGATCCGACACGTAAAAAAACTAAAATCACGCGGGGTTCAGGGGTACCTGTAAGACAGTTGTAAATTTTAAATCCAAAAAATAGGTTTTTCAGAGAATTTACGCACCAAATTTTCGCCTTTGGACTCCTATTACTAGGAAGCTGTACGGAGCACACTCATGAGATATACATCGAACGACGTGGAATCGCGAGTTCTACAATCCTATAACTAGTTTGGATTATTATCTAATTGCACCCTCTAATTATAAGAAAAATTCGAAAAACATTGAAATCAAAACTTCAAAATGTCAGCATCGATTTTAGGGTGATGCAGTGTATATATCGAAAAGTCATACACTAGAACCATGTTGCCCAAGAGGTATTCTTTAGTTCTTTCTTTGGGCACAGGCTTGAATTTTGCGTGGTTTGGCCAGAAATCAAGAAAGAACGCAAAAAAATTTGTTTACTTCAACACATTATTCCCATCTTTTTATATTACCACCAACTCAGCTTCCACGAAAATTATTTGTTATGGTCCATATTATGAGATCGTGGCTAAAACACTTCAATTAATATAAATATATTCATATTTTATAAGGCAAAATGTGCCTCATCGAAATAATGGTTTTAGACCGCAAGTATGTTTGGACGAAATGTGTTTCAGACAATTTTGAGTTGATTTAGCCACGTTCGTCTGTCCGTCTGTCTGGCTGGCTGGTGCGCACGATAACTCTCGAACGGATCAACCGATTTTGGCTTTCGTAATATTTTGCCCAAACTTAGTTTAAGTTCGAAGATGGATTATATCGGTCCACTACTTCCGGTACCTCCCCCACAAATATTCAGAAATGTTCAGAAAATTTGTGCCCACGATAACTATTGGAAAATATAACCAATTTCTTCTATACTTTGCACATAGTGAAATTTCTACCAGACTTAGATATGGTTCAAATATGAACTCAATCGGTCCACTCCTTCGGGTACCTCCCACACAAAATTTCGGAATAACTCAGTTTAGGGCCTGCTCTCGAATCGCTTTGATTTTTGTTGTAGCAACTTGTATTCACGGCCCCCCATACGACGGTATAAGTTTTATCATGGACAAGTCCATACTTCCTGAGAAAACAGCCTGAAAGGTACAAAAAACCCGTATGAAACCGTGTGTAGTGGTTGGAGAGCAAGATAACTCTCGAACGGATCTACAGTAGGGTTATGACATTTTTACAACCTCATGTCCCTGTATCATAGCGTGATGAGTTTTGCCATAAGATTACATAAAATCATAATTATAAGGTGCTTCGGTGAAAAAACCTCACGCACAAAATGATTTTAAAATTTGAATTTATCAACATTATGGACAATTTTTCGAAGTCACTGTAAGCAGATATACAATTGAAAATAAACTTTAGAGTCACATGAGATAATTAAACTGACATAACATTTATTTCTCACTAATTTTCTTCAATTCTGAGAATCGTAAAAATGTCGTAAACGCTTTTATTTAAAGATATGATTTTTTAACAAAAAACAAAAAATTTAAAAAATTTTCAAAGTGGTTTGTGCATGACCTTTTTCAATATTTGAATGAAATAAACATTATTATAGTTATTAGTAGGCTTATATTTATTCATTCGTGCAACAAAAAATAATTTTTGAAAAAAAAATTTTTTTTTTTTATTTCATACATTTTTTCAAAAAATTTTATTTTTAAAATCGATTTGTGCGTGAACTTTTTTTATATTTCAATAAAATAAACGACATCGTAGTGATTATTAGGCAAAAGTTCATTCATCCCTGCTACAGGAAATCATTTTTGAGAAAAAATGTCAAAAAGTCATAACCCTAATCTACAGATTCGGTCCAAACTTTGGCCTTCGTAATATTTTGTCCAAACTTAGTTAAAGTTCCAAGATATGCCATATCGGTCCACTCCTTCAGATACCTCCCCCACAAAAGTTCAAAAATGTTCGGAAAAATTTTTCGTACTGTAACTCTTGAAGGGAGTGGCCGAATTGGTCCATACTTTACACATCCTAATATATCTTCCTGATATAGATCAGGTTCAAATATGAACTATATTTGCCTACTCCATCCGATACCTCCCACATCACTTTAAGACCTGATATCGAATCACTTTTATTTTTGTTGAAGCAACTTGCATTTGCTGCCTCAATTACGATAGTAAAAGTTTTTTTCAGGGGCAAGTCCATACTACTTGAGAAAACAGCCCGAAGGGTGTAAAAACCCCATAGGCACCATATGTAGTGGCTGGAGATCCATTTCCATAATGGTCAATGTCGATCCATTCCTTTTAGTATCTCTTCCGAAAACGTTTGATCTTTAATCCTAATCAACATTTTTGTCGGTTCAAACGTCCAAAATTTTTAAAACCCCCTAAAGACATACGTCGGCAAAGCCGACTGATACTTTTTTTACTTGTTTGAAATACATACGTCCAATTTTTTTTTTTTCATTTGATCCAAATACCTTAAGTATAAAATTTTATCGCGATGGGTTTACTTTATTACGTGTATGTGGTCAGGTGTTATACAGGCCGCTTTTCCAATCTATGAAAAAAAATTAGGAGTTCAATGTTGTGGCAAAAAGAAAACAGATTTTTGAAAGTCAAATCAGATTTTGTGTAAGCTCCCATATGCATTTTTTTCTAAAATTCGTTCTTAAGGCAAAACAATGGATAATACTATACTATATGGGTCATTCGCTATACAATTTCATATTTATATAGATTTCATATGATTGCGACACGTTATGTGTTATATTCCTTATATCTTATTGGACAGACAACAACACAAACAACTACATATGTACATATTTCTTCAAAAAATTATTTTTTTTTTCGATGATTTTTACGGAATCGATTAATCAAAAACGGTCAATATTTCTAGGCAATACTTACATATGTTCCCACAACATCTCTCATATCAATGAGAGTACGCCAATTCATATTGGCTCAATGGTATGGGACTTACTTTGTATCGCCGAGTTCGAACGGCGTGTCTTACGACACCACTAGTAGAGAAGTTTTTTATGGCTAAAATACTCAGGAAATATCACCTACATTACACAGAGGGAATTTGAAACCGCCGAAAATGCTTATGTTGTGGTAAGAAATTGATCTTTCTAAGTGCAAGGCGGACGTGCATACAACTGCACCACGTTGGCTTGAGGCTTTCGATACATTACATT
This sequence comes from Musca autumnalis, assembly GCF_047663935.1. Taxonomy (NCBI): domain Eukaryota; kingdom Metazoa; phylum Arthropoda; class Insecta; order Diptera; family Muscidae; genus Musca; species Musca autumnalis. Next base: position 255,638,351 of record NW_027411644.1, read on the forward strand.
AATTCACGATCCTGTACTGCATTGTAAAAAACGGGGAATTTCTCTATAATGATTTGAAAGTTTTATATCATGATTGTGACATTTTGTACCATGGAAGGTAAATGTAGTTTGTTACGAACAAACCAAAACGATAAAGGAACTCACTTATATGTTGAACAGTAGTTCCATTATAATTCCGCTACATTGCAATAATTTGCATAAAGCGAGTGATTAAGAATTGGTTTTTAAGTTTAAGTTCAGTAATTTGTTGGAATATGCACCCATTTAAAATTTAAAATTCTACCAATAATTAAATTTGGATATATTTTCCACAAAAATTGTGGCCTAAATCTTATCCAAAATTATTGGCATTGTTTTTGACCAAAACTCTTACATCGTGTAAAAACTTGTCGGTATATAATAACTGCGACCCCTAGCTTGACTTAGTTCCACTTCAATTTGTTTAATTGTTCCACAAACGTCCCATCAATGAGTGCAGCCCGATTCATATTATCTCAATGATAATGGACCTACTGTTTATCGCCGAGTCCGAACGACGCACAGAGGGGAAATGTGTGTTAAAAGTTGATCAAAAGCCCTAGAAAGCTCATTTACAGTCGGATTGATATAAAATTTTGCACGAAGCATATCTTCTGTACAAGGGTTAATCCTATAGAAAATAATGAAAATCGGTCCAGATTTGGATGCAGCTTCCATATATATTCGCATCTGATATGAGATAAAAATGCACCAAAATCACTGAAATTTGACACATGCAACCTGAACTAGCCTAAAAAAACATTGTGCCAATTTTTAAACAAATCGGTACAGATGTATATATGGTCTCATATACATATATTTCATTCCAAATTTTATTTTTTGAAATTTACATAAATTAAATTTTTCTCAATTCACATGAGAAAAGCCGTGATTGTTTCTGAATAATGCAAACATATTTGTTAGGTGTTGGTTTAGTCTGATAAATAAGAGCCCCGGTTATAAGGCGGAACAAAATTTAGTGTGAGTAAACCTTGCAATTCCATATAAAAATATTTCCTATTTTAGTTAAGAAAAATTAGATTTTTTCGGAATGGCGCAAATATGCGCAATTTTTTATGATTGAATCTGATATTTGAGAATCAAGCGCATAAAACATTAGAAGAAACTATGGTCGGGAAACGACGGGGAAATAGACTTTTTCACTATTGAAATTGTAGTAATCTTAAAAATTATCATAAAAAAATTTCATAAAGAGGATATGTATCACCATTATTAAAGAGCAAAGATGTAAAATCAATCTGAAAATTTTAAATGCTAATCTTGTTCGGAGACTGTACAAAAACAATAAATCTTGAAAAATATAAATTTTCGCGAAAATAATGTCATTTTAATGTTCACCTAATTTCTTAGTTATCGAAAATTTATTTTTTGTTTTCAATATGGCTGAGTTCAATCGACTGCTGCATTGGATTGGTTAATCTTACAAAGTCGGGGATGGTTATAGCAAATGTAGAAAAGAGTCTGATTGCCGTTTATCAACATTTTTTTCATAAAAAAACTATTTTCATATTTTGAGTTTTGAGCAACTTTAGGCCTATGTTTCCCCTCTGTGCGACGTATCATATGACCCACTTGTAGAGAAGTTTTAATGGCTGAAATACTCAGGAAATGTCGCCAACATTACTGAGGGGTAGTTTGCCACCTTTGGAAATTTTGATGGGCCTGGGCTGGGAATCGAACAGCAGACCTCTGAGTGCAAGGAGAGTGTGCATACCACTGCATCACGGTGGCATCCGAATAATGGTTACACTACTCACAATTAAAAATGTACATACATATTAGGCTGTAACTCTGTTGTCTGACCACGTACATCAACATATTTTAATGGAAAGATCAAGAGTTCCTCTTCTAAATATAATTTACGTTGGTTGGGCATATCTTCCAGGAAAGTTTTGGTTAATTTAACCCGCTAAATATTATCTGATCATCATGTTGAATTGCAAGCTTCTTCTCTGTTGTAGACCCAAACCTCATTTAAAATTTCGCGCCGATCAGACAATCATTGTGAAAGCAAAGTACTGCTTTTTTGTCCATTTCACCCCCTAAATATTTCACGATCATCACCAAAAACTAATCGTTTCTATTCCGGTCAGAACCCAACCTCCATACAAAATTTCGTGACGATTGCTCTATATTTGCTACCTGGTGTTTGATGAAAATTTCTAATGGACGGACGGACACACATCTCAAAATCATTTTATCTCGTCGATATATGCATTTTGGTACACCACATGGGGGGTCTATGACAAAAATTTCCCGGCGCTACATGAATTTTCGGAAAAATAAATTTATAATACCCTTTCCACATTGTGGTGTAGGGTATAATAACTAATTCCTGTCATGTTAGTGTAGGGTTATGTTCCATACACAAAATGCCCATAGATGATAAACAATAAAATCAAAACAAGCACCAGAAACAAGAATAAGTATAGTCGATACAATTACAACGGACAATTGAAACGGTTAGAAGAAGGTGACTTCTTGCATGACACGGAAGGGTGCCGAAGCCTTTGAGAACTCTCTCCACTGTGTGTCCTTATTGAGCCTCATGTAGGGACAGTTTCAATAAATATAAGAGTGAGATCAGGAGACTAAGATTGTATAAGTATCAGCGATGTTTCAGTTAACGCATTGGCAAGAATTCAGAAGGTAATCTTAAAGAATTCTAAAAAACGAAAACCCGCTTTTCAGGATTATAAAGGTGTGAATTCTGATTTTCATGACGTGTGACGACGAATATGAAGATTTTTTTTGATATTGCTACGGAATTAGGGTTTAACTAATATCCATGTAGACGTTGTTTTATTCTCCGATATGATTTGTACCAAATAAAACAGGATTCGTTATCGGTTACGATTCTACAATGCTTTACTGTCTTTACTTCAGTTATTCACACAAGACTTCAGTTCAGACACATTACTTCTGCACTTACACTTACGGGTTAAAGTCGCGTTATAATTTACTTATACCCGCTTGCCTATGCATATACTGTTCCAGCACCCTTCATCTGGGAGGTTCTTCAATGTTCAAACGAAATTCAGATGTACATACGCACATACTCGCGTAAGACGAATGAATGTAAACAACGCATCAATGCGCCAGCGGTAATAAACACGAGGGAGTACGATGGGTTACAATGACGTCACAATGTAGTAGCATAATTGAATAGTCAAAATGAATGAGAGATACAGTACAAAAACAATTTAGCTAAGTAGAGAGTGTAAATTAAGACTAAGCAATAATTTCATGATTGCAGTTATAGTTGTTGTTACAAAACTGATACGAATAAATTCTTAAATTAATAGAAATTCATGTAAAATAACTTATATACACCTGTTACTTTCGTACCAATATTTTACAATTTTCAAAAAAAAAAAAAAAAAAAAAAATTTATACCACCTTACCATCATCAGCGAGACGGAAAAACTCAAACTCATCAATAAAACTTCAATGCCACCAAGGCTTTATGTGTTGCCCAAAATTCATAAGGAGGATAATCCTCTCAGACCAATTTGTTCTACGATCAATTCACCTGCAATCGGCCTCTGCAAGTATGCAGTAAATATACTACAACAAATGACTAAAGATTCAATTTATAATATTAAGGACGCTAAGGAATTTAAGGAAAAGATCAGGAACATACATATCGATTTGGACGAAATATTAATCTCCTTTGATGTGGTATCACTTTTCCCCAGTATTCCAGTCAATCTAGCGCTGAATACTATAGAAGACAAATGGGACAATATCAAAACATACACATCAATTCCTAAAGAGCTTTTTATGGATATATTGACGCTTTGTATAAAGGATACAAGATATTTCATTTTTGACAACAAATTTTACAAACAAAATAAAGGTATGCCCATGGGTTCGCCTGCATCCCCAGTGATGGCAGATATTATAATGGAGAAACTTTTAGACTCAACAATAGAGAAAATGCAAACAAAACCGAAAATTCTTACGAAATATGTCGATGATTTATTTGCAGTTATCAAGAAAGACGACATCAATGAAACATTAAAGATTCTAAATGCATACAACCCACAAATTAAATTTACAATGGAGATGGAAAATGACAACAGACTACCGTATTTAGACTCAGTCGTTATAAGAGATGGATGTAAACTAAAATTGGACTGGTACCAGAAACCCACGGCTTCTGGGAGACTAATAAACTACACATCCAAACACCCAAGAAAAACCATAATAAATACGGCTTCTAACTTTATTAGAAGGGTGTTAGAAATAAGTGATACGGAATATCACAAGAAAAACATTGACAAAATTAAAGAAATTCTTAGCAATAACAGTTTTCCCAATGAGACTATACACAACCTTATAAATCGTGCAGCCAAAACTAATCACACAAAAACGCGGGAGATGAACGAAAAGATTTACAAACCAATGACATATATTCGAGGTTTCTCTGAACGAGTCAAACACTCAAAAATCTATGACGACACCACATATGAACTGGCGTTTAAATCAAATAATACTCTGAATAATTTATTCAGCAAACTTAAAAACAAAATAAACATCGAAGACAAATCCAACGTAGTTTATCGCATTAATTGTAAGGGTGACAAGTCCAACATATGCCAGAAGGTATATGTTGGCACTACTAAAACCAAGTTGAAGACCAGAACATCATCACACAAATCAGATCTAAAAGCTCGAAACAAACCAATAGAACAAAAAACAGCGCTTGCAGCGCACTGCACCCTCACAGGACACGTCCCTGATTTTGATGACGTAAAAATTTTAGCTCAAGAGAACAATTACCATAAACGCTTCACTCTTGAGATGTTGCACATAATAAACACACCCACTAACAAACGATTAAATTATAAAACGGACACCGACAATTGCGCTCAGATCTATAGACATTTGGTAAACAAATACAGATATGAAAAACCTTTAGTTAAAGATAGTACTTTGGACTGTAAACAGCCATTACTCTTCCTTTAAGTAAGTTTTAAGTACACCTCACTTTTGTAAAACATTTACAAATTGTAATAATTGTAGTTCCCTGAAGATGATTGGAGAATCCAATCGAAATATTGGAAACAAATAAAGCTTGGAAAAATTAAACATCAAGTCTTTTACTTAAAAAGCCTATAGCCTTACAATACAACAACAGAAGAAATTAACAGAAGGCAAACTATTGGAAAAATACCAAACATTTTCAGTTCTTTAAATTTTAATGGACCTTATCATGATACATTCCATTTCGACGACGACAACCACATGTTATACACAGGTTGTATAGGACAGTGGTCTGTCACATTTTAACTTATGGATATCTTGTCTGATGGCATGTCCTCAGCATTAATTTTAAGACTATCGCCAGTTCTAATTCGTAGCCATGATATTTCGACTTAGCATCTGGGGCTCTCATGGAAATATGATAAACGGGGTGCCATTTTTATACCCTCCACCATATGGAGGGTCTAATTAAATTTGTCATTCCGTTTGTAACACATCGAAATATTCGTCGGAGACCCTATAAAGTATATATATTATTGATCAGCATAAAATTCTATGTCTATTTAACCATGTCCGTCTGTCCGTCCGTCCTTCTGTCTGTTAAAATCAAGATACAGCTCGCAATTTTAAAGATAGAGAGTCAATATTTGGTACAGAAGTTTTTATTACTTAGTTGGTATTGAAAATTGGATATTTCGGTCCACGTTTTGATATAGCCCCCATTTACTTTGTTGGTATTGAAAATTGGATATTTCGGTTCACGTTTTGATATAGCCCCCTTAGAACGGTACCTCCCGATTCTCGGTATGTTTTAAGGTTTTAGTTTCATATCCTATCAAAATGGCTGAAATTAGGTACGTAGTCTTCTTTAAGGGTATAAACCTTAAGCCCAGAATCTTGTCGGTATCGGCCCACGCCTTCATATAGCCCCCATGGAAAGGTACCTCCCGATTTTCAGTATTTTGAAGGTAGTGGCTTCAATATTTCGCCAAAATGGCTGAAATTTGGTATTTAGTCTTCAATGTGATACAAAACTGTTCGCCAGAAATTTGTCTGTACAGGTCTACGCTTTCATATTGCCCAATTTCCGACTAAAATTCGTCTGTATAGGTCCACGTTTCGATATAGCCCCTTAGAACGGTACCTCCCAGTTTTCGTAATACTGAAGATTGTGACGTCAATATCCCACCGAAATGGCTGAAATTCGTTATAAAATATTCCAGAAGAGTATTATCAGAAGACGTGGACCTAGTCTTCCTGTATCCCGATGGAAGCGTACCTCTTGATTTTGGGTATTTTTTAAGTTTTTGCCACATTCTCTTACCGAAATATAGGAAATTTGGTATTTAGTCTTCATTGAGTCTAAAAACTTTCCGTCAGAAATTTGTCGGTATAGATCGACGTTTTGAAATAGCCCCCATAGAACGGTGCTTCACACTGTTTGACCGAAATTGCTGAAATTTAGTATTAAGTCTTCTTCATACACGAAAGGAAACTAATTATTCCATTTTACTTCAATACAACTTGTGGTGGAGGGTGGCACCCTGGTGCAACCATAATGTTATCTAAATATATCACAACATATCCATTGAAATAATCATTTGCGACCTATAAAGTATATATGTATATTATTGATCAGTAGTGGAATTCTGTAACATATTTTTTAAGTTACCGAAAAAATCGGTAAAATAAAAAAGCTAATAATATCGTTAATTTTCAGTAAGATAGGGAACAAAATGTAACAGTCGTTAAATTCTACGACATCAGGAGTGCTGTTAACTCTATTTTAAACTTTTCATTCATAATTTTGCGTTTTCTGTTTAGCGATTTTAGTTGGTAACTCCAAAAATATGTTACAGAATTCCACTACTGGATAAAATTTTATACCAACAATTTCCACAAACCTCACAATTTTCGGTATATTGAGGATTTAAGCTAAATTTGTTGACCGAACTATCTGCAATTTGACATTTGAGGTTCCGAGTTGTGACAAAACTTCTCCACTAAAAAATTGTCAATAGATCCATGTTTTCGGTAAAGCCCCAATATATCGGTACCACTCGATTTTCGGTATTTTAGGATATTAGCCACATTCTTTTGCCGACACTACATGTAATTTGGCATTTGAGATTACAGTGGCCACAAAACTTTTCCACCAACAATTGTTAACATAGGTCCATATTTAGGTGCCGACCGATTGAAAACATTTTTAAGTACCTGCCGAACTTAATACTTTTTTACTGGTTCAATACTAAAGCAGATGTCCTTAAATGCTTCACTGAATATGTAACCCCTGGAAATTCAGGTTACATCACTAACACCCAGCGGATTTTGCAATGTATAAGTAACCAACTTCGTCTAAAAAAAACAGAGAAAATTAAACAGCCTCAATTTAACCGAATCAGTAGTGCAATTCTCTAACTAATTTTTTGAGTTACCGACAAATGTCGGTAAAATTAAAACGCCAAATTATAAATGAAAAATTCAAATAAAAGTTGACAACAATGTTGATATCGGTAGAACTTCACGATTACTTTCTTTTGGTCGCTAACTTACCGAAAAAATATCGTTAATTGCCGAATTTATAAGCATATTAATTTTACCGATTTTTGTCGGTAACTCAAAAAATGTGTTAGAGAATCGCACTACAGATGTCACACAAACTTAACATAAAGCATAGTATATATGGTAAAAACCAAATTTCCGTTACGATTCCATTTGAAAAACATAAAAAAAATGCGAGCACATCTACGATTTTTGTTATAGAGGTTAAGGAAAAAAATCTGGTTCCAAACTTCTCGCGTTCAAAAATTCGCCGATGCGCGCAAAAGTTATAGCGGTTTTTATTCTCTTATAAAGAAAAAATATTTTAAAATTTCTTATTTGTTGTATTGAGAAAATGTATGCATATATCAGTGACAGCATTTGATATCCATTCGCAGATGCACCATAATTTCTAAAATTTGTTTTTATTTTCGCGGAAAATAAAAAAAAAAATAAAAAAATCTGGGAGCAAATCTAAATTATACTACCTCAGAGTCCGTATAAAACTCTTAAAAATAAATTAAAAATATCTAAAGAATCTAGACAATGCATAGAAAAGTAAGAAACCCAATTTGTAGAGATTAGGTATATAAATTGCATGTTACAACAACAACAAAAGAGAATAACATATTGTTGGAAAATATTGTTGCAAATATATTTTTTGGTTTGATTCGAAAAATTAGAAAAAAATATTTGGGAGTTCTCCAACTATTTCGCTAAAATCCCATACAATAATTAATGTATACTGCTAAAACTTCATCAAGAAATATGGTTTACCATCGTCAAAGCTTAGTTGCTTACTTTGATAACTTATAAGGATAGGAAATTAAGAGTAATATTGAAATTACAATCATTCAAAAAATGTGAAAATTAAAAAGCCTATTATTCGCGAATTAGTTAAAATCAGTTGATGCGCATCCGTTTTTGGATACAGCGAATCAATCACTTTCAATATCTATGCATATTTGGACGTTTCACTCAGCGGCCAAAGTGTGCCGCCAGTTGCATTACACAGTGCAAAGACCTTAAAGTGGGTGAAAGTCTCGCAATGTGCATATGATTTTGATGCGCATCCGGTTTCAGTAGCACTCATCAAAAATATGTCAATATACACATATTTCAAATAGATTCCGAGGATGTGCCTCCACATTCTATTTTGCGTAAGATACCCACATTATTTGCGTATCTCTGTAATTTATGAAACGCGTTTTCGCAAATATTATAATCGCGTATAAGTGATTCCATTTACGTAAAAAATTTAAAAAAAAACAAATCGCTAAACCGCGGATTTGTCACAATATATTTTTGCTGATTTTCCTATTTTCAAGGTATCTATATCCAGGGTTTTAGTGTGTGGATTCAATCGCGGAAGCGCTCATTAAATCCATCGCGTTAAAAAACTAAATTCACGCGGGGTTCAAAGGAAATTCAGTGACACTTGCAAATTTTACACGCAAAAAATAGGTTTTTCAAGGAAATTCACGAATCAATTAGACTTCAACTACTAGGATGCTGTATGGAGCACATTCATGAGATATACATTAAACGATGTAGAATCACGAGTTCTATAATCCTATTATGAGTTTTAAATATTACCTTGTTGCTCGTCCGGATTATTAAAAAAATCAAAAAACCCCGAAATTGCGGCTTCAAAATGTAGTAATCATGTTGCCCATGGAGTATTCTTTGAGTCTTTCTGTGGGCATGGGTCTATAAAGTGTAAGGTTAAGCCATAAATCTAAAAGGAACATAAAAATACCTGTTGGCTTCAACCCATTTTTCTATATTGATGCCAAACCAGCTTCCATGAAAATTAATTTTAATGGTCGACTAATTGGGGTCCTTCCTAAAACACTTCATTTTAAAGAATTACAGTCATACTATATAGAATATGTTAATAGTTCGCGAATTCTGTAAGGGTGAAACTCGGATTCATCAATTGTAAAACATTTTTGGTTTTTACCATATGCATTATATGAATCCATGCGGGGCGTTTTCAAACGTCATGTTTCTTGCTTAGAAGCCATTCTGACAGACGGTCCATCCGCTGAGTCCAATTTTCAATGGCTCGTTCAAGATTTTCGACTGGTAACTGACGAATGGCACGTTCGATCTTGGTGGCCATTCGACTGGTGCAAAACGTGCTCTCCGAAGTGTTCTTTCAATAAATCCATTAATTGATGCGATGTGTGAGAAGTGGCGCCCTTTTGTTTTTCTATATGAAGTAGCAGCTCTTGAAACTCTTTAAGTTGCCAAATCCAAATCTGGCAATTGTGCTTCTTTACATACCTATAAAGCCAGAAATGTGTCTCATCACTGAACAAAATTAGGCTCGAAACACACTCCCCACATAACGCGAATTTTCGTAATAAAGTTAAACGATTGGTAAACGTTGTAGAGGCGCAAGCTTTTCCATGATAAAATGTCAAACAGTACTAAACAAAAATACCATGATCACGTGATAAAAGGCTGTTGAAAAAAGTACCTCTTGGATCACCCGTTACAACGTGTGTGCCTTTCACAGAGGTTTGTATTAACAAGTTCTAATCAGCAAAGACTTTTTTCCCCGAAAAATTGAAACTAATTTTATACAATGTATACCTAATTGGCTTTGTTTTTCCACACAAGAACAAATCGTTTTATTTAAATTCCAATTAAATTCATAATTACACATTTAATTAAAGACGATGTTCCATTGCAGATAACCCTTCTCGGTTTGTAACTGGGAACTTTAGTTTGTTTTTAAAAAGCTGTCATCAAACGTAAATGCATTTATTTTAAATTTCTGTGGTAAACACTACCTACCATGGGTACGACCATCATCTATCTTATCTAGCTAAATATTGTTATAAATTATTTAAAAAAATATAGCCCAAAGTCTTTGGACAGCATAAAATATGTATTTATTATAAGCACACACACACAAAACACTCAGCTATGTAAAGTTCTGTGTTAGAAAATATATCCATCTGCTTTGCTTGTATTTTTAGCTTAGCCTTTTTCATTTTGCCCCCAGGCCGTGCTCGTACCCCCTTAACGAAATATGGAGAGAGAGCGTATGGCAACATCCACAATGTTAGTTATTCATTTAGTTTTGGTTTTGTATTTTTTCGGTTCTGTAAATTGAACTCAGCCACTCCTTATAAGTGTGAGTTATACTTATGCCTCTGTTTTGTTGATTATTTATTATGGATGAAAATTGGTTAGGTGGCTAGGCTAGATGGTTGTAAGGAATTCGTTCTGTGTTTACTTGCAACCGAGGTCAATCATGTGTAGGTAGATGTGTGTCAGTGAGCAGGCACAACATGAAAAAATCTAATTAAGGAAATTGTCGGCCACGAAAATATATTGAACATTTTCTTTTTTTGTTTTTGTGAAAACAAAATTTATATACTGATACTAAAATTTGTGTTATATGTAAACTTTTGCTAAAGGCTGAATAGATGATAAGACATTTTTATAGATTAAATGTTTAGAGTTTTGCATGGGGAGGACAAATTTCGGGTCATCCAAAATTTTATGTATGAGTTTAAATTAATACCTTAAAGAAACAATTATATATTTTAAGGTCCCTATTTCTTCTCAAGTGGACACTGACCTCCTCTGTTTTAGGTGAAAAATGCAAAACAATGTCTACAACTGGAAGATCCCTAAAAGTTGAAGCGAATCGTCGTACCAGAAGATATAAACAAATATACTCCAACTCCCAATTTGATGTAAGTTAAGTTCTTGGAAACTAACGTGCACACCAGACGGAAGGATATTAGATAGACAGACGGATTCAAAATTGTCTGAAAAGGATTTCGTTCAAACGTACTTGAGGTCTACACCATCATTTTGATAAACCACCTTTTTGTACCCTTATCCATTGGGTAAACATAGAACAAGTTCAAAGATGGTCCGCATCAGTCCACCCAGCAAGTTCAAATTTGGTTTCAATAGCGTTAGTACTTCAGTCAAAGAAGAAGCTCTAGATAACTTCAGCGTGGAACGATTATCGTTATTGTATGGAGTAGAGTCATTAATGCCATACTGGGAAAAAGCTTGATGTCAAAGCATATAAATCAAGGAACTCCACAGCGTGAGGTATCTGCTTTGGCATTTTCATTTTAACGCAATCCTAACCAAACTTGATTACATGGGATTAAGGTACTTGCTAAACCGCGCCTTGTCATATCTTCATCCACTTGTTTGCGCCATCTATTCTTTGGCCTGCCAATTCTGCGTGCACCATCATGCGGCCCGAATTTATAGGCCTTTTTAGCGAGTTCATCATCGCTCATTCTTATGATATGGTCTAACCAACGCAATCGTTGCATCTCGATACGTTTATTTATACTGATGTCGTTGTATAGCAGATACAGCCTATGGTTCATACGACGTCGATATTCACCGTCAACGCAGATTGGTCCATAGATCTTTCGAATAATTTTTCTCTTAAACACACCAAACACTGCCTTGTCTGTTTGCACAAGCACCCAGGCTTCTGAACCATACATCAGCTTGGTATCAGTGTTTTGTAAAGCGTTGTTTTTGTTTGACGAGATGTGGCTTTATTCCTAAACTGCTTACTCAGCCCGAAGTAGCATCTGTTGGCCAACACTATTTTTCTTCGTATTTTACAACGGATGTGTCTACGGTGGTGCCGAGGTAGACAAAGTCCTTTAGTACCTTAACATTTTAGGAACTAACGTCAACAGTTGGCCCGATGCGTCCATAGCGACATTGTGTCTCCTCGCCGTTTACCGCCAGACCCACTTTAGCAGATTCCCTTTCGACTTTTTCAAAGGTATCAGTTACTTCCTTTACCGATCGACTTATGATGTCAATGCCATCGGCATAAGCAAGTAACATATGGCTGTTTGTATATATTGTACCACTTCTTTTCACCTTCGCATCTCGTATAACCTTTTCCAGCAGAATGTTGAAAAGAACACACGAGAGGCCATCACCTTGTCTGAAACCTCTTTTGGTACCAAACTCTTCGGAGAGGTTCTTTCCTATTTTAACTGACGATCGAGCATCAGTTAATGACATTCTACAAACTACAAAGCCGAATGAGCTTTGCAGGGATACCAAATTCAGACATGGCTTCGAATGCTTTTGAACGTAGGGGGCTGTCGAAGGCTGCTTTAAAATCGACAAAAGGTGGTAGGTGTCGATCTGCATCTCTTGGGTCTTCTCCAGGATTTGCCCCAGGGTAAATTTCTGGTCAATGGTGGATTTGCCAGGTCTAAAGCCGCATTAGTATGACCCAATTATTTCATTGACCATAGGTTTTAGTCGTTCGAAAATTATCCCTGACACTACCTTTTAGGCAATAGGGAGAAGACTTAGAGCATACAGTCTTATCTCCTTTCTTGTGGACAGGGCACAGGATGCTCAGGTTCCAATCGTCGGGTTCTCGTTGTTCCTGCCAGATTTTGCTAACTAGCTGATGAATACACCTTATCAGCGTGTCGCCTCCTGTTTTGAACAGCTCGGCCGGTAAGCCATCGGCTCCTGCTGCCTTATTATTCTTCAGCCGATTTATTGCAGTCTTTACCTCATCTTGGGTATGTATACATTCAATACCATCTTCTGGGATTGGATCTGTGGTATCTTTGCCGTCGTCGCTACTATCGGATACCAACAGTTTGGAGAAATGTTCTTTCCACACTACCTGTGTCAGTTACCAAATTACCTTGCTGGTCTCTACAGGAGGATGTGCCTGTACCAACATAAAATAGTCTTAATTAAAATGTAACAACTAGTTTCCTTTCAAAATTTTAGGTGGTAAAATTTTTCGACCATGGATACCCCAAATGCCTAATTATCTAATCTAACAAATATGTTCAGCCAGGTGAAAGGTACCATCTACGGGGCTATATCAAAGTGTCTACCTATCTTTACAATTTTTGGTGGAAAGGTTTTATAACTGCGAGGAACTTCAAAAGTCAAATTACGGGTAGTTCCGTCAAAGCTAAGACCATCAAAATACCGAAAATCCGAAGGTACCGTTATATGGGGGCTATACCAAAACATTGACCTATGTTGACGATTTTTAGTAGAGAAGTTTTGTGAACACTGAGAACCTCAAATGCCAAATTACAGCTAGTTAAAATGCACAAATTACCGAAAATCGGGAAGTACCGCTATATGGGGGGCTATATCAAAACATGGAACTATGTTGACGATTTTTGGCGCAGAAGTTTCGTGGCTACTGAGAACCCCAAATATCATATTACAGCTAGTTCGGTTAAAAATTTTAGCTAAAATTCTCAAAATACCGCAAATCGGAAGGTACCATTATATGAGGGCTATACCAAAACATAGACCTATCTTGACGATTTTTAGTGGATAAGTTTCATGACCACTTAGAATCTCCAAAGTCAAATTACAACTAGTTCGTTAAAAATTTGTAGCTAAAATCCTCAAAATACCGGAACTCTGGGGGTACCGTTATAAGGGGGCTATACCAAAACATGGACACATTTTGACGATTTTTGGTGCAGAAGTATCATGACTACCGAGAACCCCAAATGTCAAATTACAGCCAGTTCAGTTAAAAACTGTAGCTAAAATTCTCAAAATACCGAAAATCGGGGGATCCGTCAAGCAATGTAGCTAAGACCCTCAAAATACCGAAAATCGGGAAGTACCGCTATATGGGGGGCTATACCAAAACATGGAACTATGTTGACAATTTTTGGCGCAGAAGTTTCGTGGCTACTGAGAACCCCAAATATCATATTACAGCTAGTTCGGTTAAAAATTTTAGCTAAAATTCTCAAAATACCGCAAATCGGAAGGTACCATTATATGAGGGCTATACCAAAACATAGACCTATCTTGACGATTTTTAGTGGATAAGTTTCATGACCACTTAGAATCTCCAAAGTCAAATTACAACTAGTTCGTTAAAAATTTGTAGCTAAAATCCTCAAAATACCGGAACTCTGGGGGTACCGTTATAAGGGGGCTATACCAAAACATGGACACATTTTGACGATTTTTGGTGCAGAAGTATCATGACTACCGAGAACCCCAAATGTCAAATTACAGCCAGTTCAGTTAAAAACTGTAGCTAAAATTCTCAAAATACCGAAAATCGGGGGATCCGTCAAGCAATGTAGCTAAGACCCTCAAAATACCGAAAATCCCGAAGTACCGTTATATGGGGCTATACCAAAACATGGACCTATGTTGATGACTTTTGCTGGTCAATGTCCGAGACTACTGAGAAACTCAAATGTTAAATTACAGCGAGTTCGGTAAAATTGAAGCTAAAATTCTCAAAATACCGAAAATGGGGAGATACCGTTATATGGGAGCTATACCAAAACATGGACCTATGTTGACGATTTTTGGTGAAGAAATTTCATGACACTGAGAACCTCATTATAACTAGTTCGTTTAAAAATTCTAGCTAAAATTCTCAAAATACCGAAAATCGGGAGGTACCGTTATATGCGGGCTATACCAAAACATGGATCTATGCCCATATCCTTTGAACTATATAAGTTTGTTGATCACTAGGAACCCTAAATATCAAATTATATCTAATTCGGTTTGAAAGTGCGACTAAAAATATCTGCAATCGGGAGGTACCGTTATATGGGGGCTATACCAAAATGGGGACCGAAGACACATCTTCCCAAAATTTCAGCGTCCTATTTCCATTTTTTGGATGCTAGAATTATTAACACAGACGGACGGACGGATGGACATGCAAAGATCCACTCAGAATTTTACCCTGATCAAGAATATATCATCAGGGTCGCAAATGATTATTTAAATGCGTTACAAACGGAAAAACAAACGTAATATACCCTCCATACTATAGTGGAGGGTATAAAAACAGGAAATAATAAAATAATGTATCACCGCTGATGGGTTACGAAAAGTGTGCACGAACGCCACTAAAATGAATTAAGAAGCCATCTCTGGTGTCTTCATGGAGGAAGCGAACATACCTACATATATCCACAAAGCTACCTAAGGTCGTCAGTGCTTTTAAAGCGCTGATAGCTTTATGGTTTGTATTACACGTCTACTTCTATTTCACTTCTGATTATCGAAAATCTACGGAACCTGGCAGAAAAAATTGCGGTGTCGATAGGTCATTGGGCTATTCGCAGCCATGCAAAGCCCTAAATCTACATCACTACAATCACTGTCGCAGAAACGAAATTGGAAATTGTTTAGCATTTCCTCCATTCCTGCCGTGCGCAAATGCAACTAAGCTCAAGGACCGCCTTTCCTTAACGAATTCACTGAGATAACCGAACTAGGTCTGGGAGACCTTCCGATATTTCTCAATTCTTCAGGATGTATCAATACTGGTAAATGTTTCCAGTTCAATTTAGGTACCTCCTTCGCAAAACTTCAGCACATATCCTGAGTCCCGAAATGTTCCAAGTTTAGGACCAATCCCTGCTACACCTCAGGGTCCGCGCCCCTCGGGCACAACTGCCTTCTCCGGTGGTTCCTACAGAGTCTGAATGTATATCTCCGTCAGCAAAATATACGGCGGAACGTCCTAAAACGTCTTTTGTCACCTCTTTCCTATTTTTGCAAGGCCTTTGCTTCTTTACTGGTTCAGAATGTTTGACAAATTTGTCAATGTAGCTAATTTCATTTATTCCATGACATTAACTCTACACCTTAAATCTTAAATCTTACCACGATTCCCCTAAGAACATCGGTGCTACTAAAATTGCAGATAGTGGGGAAAATAAACTTTTATAATTTGAACTTTTAAAGACACATTTCGACTGAAATGTTGAAAGAATCAAAACAATTGCTCTTTATCAGCTTAAAACTTATTCTTTTATTATCTCGCTACCTATAGTATTCGTTGGTAATACCACAAAAATGTATACCAAAGAATTTGTATTAGCTTGAAGCTATTATTCGCATGCCATTCACCTTTTTATGTTGTTAACTTTTCGTCTTAATGTTGTTCTTTAAATTACAACAGCAGCAATAATCATCATTGCGGTTCATTCATTCGCTAGATGGCGAAATTGCAAATTGACTTCGTTAGGGTTTTTATGCATAAGTTTTTTTATTAACATCGTCTTCATTGAACCGCCTGCAGCTATTTTCGAATTTAAATGAGTTACTAACAAGTAAAAATGTAAAAATTTTTTAATGTTACATTATACCCAGTGGCGGTATAGGTAAAGATACATATATACATATGTACCAATGATGATTTACCCCAGGGATGGACTCAGACCCATATTTAGCGAGTTCACATTTGGTGAGTGCATGTTATCAGCTTTAACTCTCACGGAGTCTAAGTGAGTGTCTGTTACTGAATATATATTTCGATTTTATTTAAATCCGTTTTTAACTCAAATGAACGCTGTAATTTTCTAAAGATTCGAAAATATTTAAAAAAAACTGTTTCCACAAATATTTCCTTTTTTCGTATTCCCCATACCTGGTCGCTGTCACTATTGCAAGCACGTTATTTTGCCAAACTTACCATGTCATTATTGCCAAAAACGCAGCTACTGCTCCATTGCAATCTTCTTTTCTACTTGTTTTACCTTCTTGCAAACCTTCTTTGGCTTGTTCACATTCATTATACATTGTATTACCTTCCATTTCATGGCATATACTTCTTTTACCGTTCCATTTAGTGTTATTCTTCTAAATTTTTTAAAACAACGTTTATGTACCTGTTCGTGATGTTATTTGGAATGTTTGTATATCGTCATACCAAAATCGTCCAAACATTTTCTACAGGATAAAACAATTTTTTTTTTTTTTTGACCGAGGGAAAATAAAATTTGTGTGGAAGCCAAAAACACTAAATGAAAATAATAAGTATGGAATTCAAAAACAAAACAAAAATATTTAAAAATATTTTATTTCTTGTTGCAAATATATCCTCCCAAAATTATGAACTTGTAAATGGGATCTACAATTCTGATAGCGAGAGATTGCTGAGTGTAGGTGTAATTTTTGAGCAGTTAACAAAAAAGGGGAATAGCTAAAATTTCATGGAACAAATTTCGGAAGATTGATTCTGAATGTATACAGACAGCTAGGATAGAGACCGTTCTATGGGTGCCATATGAGGACGTGGACCTACACCGACAAGTTTCAGGTGGAATGATTGAGACCCCCATCAAAGATTAAATACCAAAGTTCATTCTCCATGGGTTGGTAATGACGCTGAAACCTGAGAAAACAAAAAATCGCGAGGGACCGTTCTATGGGGATTATATGAATACCGATAAAATTTTAATGTATAGTTGTATACTCCCAACAAAGATTAAATACCAAATTTCTGCCATATTAAGGCCACCAATACCGAAAATCGGTAGGTAAAGTTCTACGGGCCTATATGAAAATGCGGTCCTATATCAATAATTCTCTTCTTCGAAGGCTTAATACAAAATATCATCCATATGTGATAATGACGCTAAAATCTTCAAAATATAGCAAATCGAGAGAAACCAACCTGTCGGGGCTATATGAAAACGTATATTTATACCGACAAATTTTAAGTGGGATGTTTTGTAACGCCAACGAAGCCATTTCGGAGGGATATTAAGGCCCCAAACTTCATAATATCAAAATCGGGAGGTACCTTTCGTTTAGGGGCTATATCAAAACATGAACCTTCATATGTATTCCATTTTCAATACCAAACATCCTATTAGCAATAGAAACTTCTATACAAAATTATAGTGCTCTATCTTAAATATTAAGGCTGTTATAAATTAAAGATAATGGACGCAATATTCAACTGTAGTCCTAACAATCTTCTGACTTAAATTCCTTGAGGTCTCAATTTGGTCTCAATCAATGGGGATAGGCCGACGTGCCGCCCATTTAGATCGAGGAACTACAACCTGAAGTGAATTCTGCCTGTCGTAGTCAGTTAATTGAAAGGTGGTTTCAGTCCTAACCGATTATTTTAACAAGGCATGTCGACCGAAATAAGTGGTTAGTTGTTGGGCAACAAACTCAATAAAAAACCTATTTTAGTGATGATGGACGAAGTAAGAGCAGGAAAAAAGTATCAGCCGACTATGCCGACAGATGTATACCCTCAGCCTGTGTGAATTGAAACATCTTTTTCACAAAAAAAACGTCTTCAAAATTTTAGGAGTATGAACGTGCCGACAAAAGTATGCATTTTCTCGAGAATTATGGGCTTGCCACTGAAAAAATTTGTACCATCGTAAAAGGGGCCTTGAGTGTCATCTGTTGCAAGAAAAATCAAAACGATTTGAAAGAAGGTCCTAACCTGCACTTCTCCGAATTGGGTTTCGGAGGTATCCGATGGAGTTGACATAAATAGTCCATATTCTAACCTGATCTATGTCTCGCAGAAATATTACAATGTCCAAAGTATGGACCAAATCGGTTACTGCCTTCGAGAGTTATCGTGCGCACCATTTTTCCGAACAAATTTGAACTTTTGTGGGGAGATAACCAAAGGAGTGGACCGTAAAGCCCATCATCCGTTCCAGAATTACCGCGCGCTCCATCCACTATACATGGTGCCATAGCGGGTTTTTACAGCCTTCAGGCCATTTTCTTAGAAAGTGTGGACTTGCAAATACAAGTCGCTACAACAAAAATCAAAATGATTCGAGAATAGGTCTTAAACTTCACTTTTCCGAAATTTTGTGTAGGAACTACCCGGAGGAGTGAACCGATTTATTCCATATTCGAACTTTATATGTGTCTGGTAGAAATATTAATATATGCAGAGTTAACGTGCGCACAATTTTCCGAAAACAAATTAACTGCTGTGGGGGATTTACCTGAGGGAGTGATCCGATGTATTCCATCTTCGAACTTGAACTAAATTTGGTCAAAAATTTACGAAAACCTTATTTAGGACCAAATCGGTTAATCCGTTCGAGAGTTATCGTGCGCTCCAACCAGCCACACAGACGGACGGACATTGCTAAATCGACTCCAAATTGTCTGAAACGGATATCGTCCAAACATACTTGGGGTCTAAAACAATTATTTCGATGAGGCATATTTTGCCCATAAGAAAATGTTTATAAGGGTGGTTTTAAAAAAATCGATGTAGGATTTTTTTTTATGCGGCACCCTGGTAAAGTGTTTAGTTTTGTTAGATTTTAAGATTTCCAAAGTTTGAATACAATCGGAATATGTTAACACATGCCACTGGGGCCTCAAAGTTCCCATAGTAATTTGTATGGGGGGAGCCGCAAAACAAACCTACATCGATATTTTTCCTTTTCCCATTGAATCGTTAGGTTGGCACGGGTTAACCTTAACCGACCGCCATAACATTTCATATGTAAGGTTTTTGGATCAAATGGGAAAAAATAAATAAATTTTGTTTTTATACCTTCCACCATAATATGGGGGTATAATTAAATTTGTCATTCCATTTGTAACACATCGAAATATTCATCGGAGACCTATAAAGAATGTATATTCTTGATCAGAATTTTGTCGGTATAGTTCCACGCCTTCATATAGCCCCCATAGAACGGTACCACCCGATTTTCGGTATTTTGAAGGTTGTGGCCACAATAATCCTCTGAAATGGCTGAAATTTGATTTTTAGTCTTCATGTGGGGTGTAAAACTTTCCATATGAAATTTGTCGGTATAGGTCTATGTCTTCATATACCCCCATAGAACTTTCCTCTCGATTTTCGGTATTTTGAAGGTTGTGGCCACAATAATTCTCTGAAATGGTTGAAATTTGGTATTTAGTCTTCATGTGTCCATGTCTTCATATAGCCCCATAGAATGGTACCTCCGAATTTCCGGTATTTTGAAGTTTGTAGCATCATTATTCCACCCAAAATTGTATAAAACTTTCTGTATACAATTTGTCGGTATAGGTCCATGCCTTCATATAGCCCCCATAGAACAATACCTCCTGATTTTCGGTATTTCGAAGTCTGTGGCCTCAACATTGTTCCGAAATAGCTGAAATTTGGTACTTAGTCTTTGTGGGGGGTGTAAAATTTTCCACCAGAATTTATCGGTATAGGTCCACGTCTTCATATAGCCCACATAAAACGGTACCTCCGGATTTTCGGTATTTCGAATGTTTTGGACTCAATATTGTCACCGTGGTGCAATGGTATGCACACCCGCCTTGCACACATAAGGTCGTGGGTTCGATACCCCGGCCAGACAACATCAAAACACTTTTCAACGGTGGCAAAATACCCCTCAGTAATGTTGGCGACATCTCCTGAGTATTTCAGCCATGTAAAACTTCTCTACAAAAGTGGCGTCTTAGACACGCCGTTGGGACTCGGCAATAAACTGTACGTCCC
Organism: Musca autumnalis; assembly: GCF_047663935.1. Classification (NCBI taxonomy): domain Eukaryota; kingdom Metazoa; phylum Arthropoda; class Insecta; order Diptera; family Muscidae; genus Musca; species Musca autumnalis. Next base: position 255,659,208 of record NW_027411644.1, read on the forward strand.
ATATCAGTGAGCTAATATGAATCGGGGTGCACTCATTGATATGAGAGAAGTCTGCCTTGTCCCTTGGGATGTTTGTGGAACAATTATATTATTGTTCCGAAATAGCTGAAATTTGGTAATTAGTCTTTGTGTGCCTCCATATTTCCCTTATAAAACGGTACATTCCGATTTTCGGTATTTTAAAGGTTTGTGGCCAAAACCTTCGAAATACCGAAAATAAGCCACCGAAATGGCTGAAATTCGGTATTTAGACTACATTGGAGTTAAAACCCTTTCCGACTGAAATTCGTCGGTATAGGTCCACGTTTCGATATAGCCCCCATAGAACGGTTCCTTCCTATTTTCGGAATTGTGAGGGATGTAAAATTACTGAAATTTGTTATTTAGTCTTCCATGGGGTTATAAAATATTCCAGAAGAGAATTATCAGCATACGTACCTCTTGATTTTCGGTATTTGAAGAATTTTGGATGTAGTTAAATCATTATCTTTCCGAAATATCGGAAGTTTGGTATTTAGTTCTTATTACAGTTTAAACATTTTCCGTCAGAAATGTGTCGCTATAGATTAAAGTTTTGATATAGCCCCCAAGAACGGTATCCCCCGAATTTCGGTATTTTGAAATGAAAGCATAAATGCTGAGAAAGAAAATATGGGCTATTTTCCCAAAAAATCATGGAAATCTTTATAAATAAAAATCCAATGTCGTTCGGTGGTAATGACATCACTTTAGAACGGCTGGACCGATTTGGATAATTCTTTTTTTGTGAAATGTTCGCCATAAGCCGACTTTTATGCAAAGAAAATTTGACCACGCCCACTTTTTTCAATTTTCAATTTTTATCTTTTCTACAAAAACTACTGAATCGATTTTTCTGAAATTGTCAGGGATGGCCTACGGTTAAATTGGCTTACAAATTTTGTTGAATTTCGGATTGGGCGGGATAATTCCCCTATACCCTATTTTTAAAAAAATATTACGAATGTGTCGGTTTGGAAGTTAATTTTTTTTACTGAAATTTTCAGGGATGTACAGAGATGGCTCTGGGTGAAAATAGGCTGCATTGTTTGTTTGATATTAAAAACGCTACATTTTCAATAATAACGAATGTATCGTTTTGAAAATTTACGAATTAATCTAAAATCTAGATGCTTTTTTGGGCTTAAAGACCCGACCACGTCAACTTTTTCAAATATGTTATATCTCCAAATTCCTGAACCGATTTTCATGAAATTTGCAGGTAATTCTCAAGGTCTGCGTGGAAATATGAACTTTATGAATTTCAGAGGAGGTGGGGTACCTTCCCCGCATTTCTTTCAAACGCTATATGTATGTATATGCCAAAGTTATGATTACATCGGTTTCAGCATTAATTTTGGCAGACAATGGGGTTGTGTCTCCGACCTTAGGTACATATTTGGAGCCAAAATACCAGACCACACTCACTTTTTTAAATATGTTATGTCTTGAAAACTAATGACCACGCCCACTCTTCTCAATAATTTTTTTCAAAACTATTGAACACAATTTCATGAAATTTTCAGAAAATGTTCCTGAACATTGTTATATGTTATATATTTGTTGATGAATTTTGGGGGCCTGTTGTTTTATAATCGCTATATTTGCTAAACTTATGAAAGCATCGGCTTGCAAGTTAATTTTAGGACAGCGGTGGCCCCCGATCAAATGTTCTTTCTTGGTGCTCGAAGCCCGACCCCGGCCAGATTTTAAGTATGTTATATCTCGAAAACTAGCGAACCTATTTTTACGAACCGTGGTACATGTAGGCATGAATTTCGAAGGTGGCAAGGTATATACCCTATTAAGAAAACCGGCATATTTACAAATTTCCTTGTATGGTGAAGATCAAGTTCATCACCATGAAAAACTAAAAACATATACGTCTCAATAAGCGGAAGAATTTGACTTAACCATTTTTTTAACTTTTATTATTAGATTGCTTTAGGACGATAATAAAACCTAAACAGCACCAATGTGCGAAAAAATCTGACAAAGTCCTTAAAAGAAAGGAGAGGTTGCAGAAAAAATCTTTTGATTAATTTAAAATATTCAATAAATAAATCGGTTTGACAATGGACCCGAAGAAATGAGGTAGAAAATACCTATTTTTCAGTTGTAAAGCATAAACTCCATAAAAAGTTGTCACTAAAATGCAATACGACGGGTCAGCAACGTAGACCCGGGTCTGCTGGTAATATATAATTTTTCGGGGACCAGATTTCATTGAAATAACAACCCCACCATAATTCCCCGATGGTGGTGTTATATATCCACCTAAAGATTGAAATACGTTTCAACATAAAACCCAATGTGTGTCGTTATGAAATGTCTTTGGTTTTTTTTTTTTTTTGGTCGAAAAGTGCCAAACCCGACAACACTTATGTTTCCTGTACAACATAGGAGTACATTTAGGTAAATGTAAACTTCTCGTCTATGTGAGTGAAAATGCCTTGGCATGCAATCATTGTTAATGCCATTGCCAGTTTATGTTGCAATTCTCAATGATTACAGAAGAAACTGTTACTGTCTGTAATGTTATGTGAGTACCACCAACAATATACATTTTCCTCAAGAACGCTGATGTACTGTTAAATGTTTGCTCGTAAATGTAAAGTAGTTTAGATGGAAGTATGTCGATGGTGTAAGCGTAGTTGTAACGATGCTGTGGCAAGAAAGTAAAATATTCATGACGTTGTCGGTATGAAAAGAGAATTTTAAATAGCTATAGTTTGCAACATCTCCTGAGGCGAGCAAATTTATAATTCCATAAATAAAAAAGTGACAATTATTGTAGATAACTAATTGAAACACACTTAAAATTTATAAATTAATTTCTAGTTCATCGAAAAATAATGTAATCAGATTTTATTGTAGCACGACAGGACGGCTGTCGAATATGTTAATGACTTTTTAATTTAAAAACGGTGAAGAATTAGGGTTTTGGCCAGAAAAATCGATTTCTTAATAATTGTTCAGGGTGCATTGCAGATGTGTGGGATCTGCTTCAACTTTATAGACGGAATCTCATTCCTCTTACTGAAGTGACGAAAGACACGGCTGAGATGGAAGTGAAACTGCAAGTCGATGCTTTCAAGGTGTTTGTCGTCAAAGTGCATGCTCCACTTGTCCAGATAAAGCGTGTTTATCAAGTACCCCTTCACCCGAGCAGCTTCCTTGTGGATAGTCTTGCTAATGACTTGCATGTAGTTGGGATCTTAATGCCCTAAGTGGAATGCTGGTGGATGGTACACCGTTGCTACTTTGTGGGCCGACAGCTTTGAGTTTTTAATTCAATGCGTCTTGCAGTGCCGGTTGGGTTATGCTTCCTTTTATTCCATGATGCTGATTTGTCATCTTTCCAAGGACTGTACTGTACCATACTACGGTCGGATGACTCCGTGTTACTTTCGAAATAACCTGGCAAACGTAAACATTTGCTTCCATTGTTTTACTTCACTTTGATGGGTGGTATTAGCAACATCATCAGGTTTGTCTCGGCATTTACGCTCAATTTGTAGTTGGTAGAGGTTTTTACCATCTTTGCACCTTAACCTTGGGGATGTCAAACAGTTCCATCTACAAATCAACGTTTTGTCTTTCTCTACACTGCTCGTACTCTTCAAGATCAAATATATGCGGGAAGGTCAATTTGTTCTTCCACAGAACTTTAGCTCTAAGTAAAGCTTTAAATAATATAAATTTGGTTTCGGATGAGCTTTCTACCTCAATCATTACAAAAAAATCGTTAAGTTCATCCGGGCTGAACTTTTTTTCAATCCACCACAAGTTGTGTTGAAGTACAACGGAAAGCAATAAACTGTTCCGTCACATCAATGCCTATTCATAGAAGAATTGGAATATGACAACTGAAGAATATCACTTTCTTTAAAACGAGGTTTAATTCGAATGAGACATCAATGTTTTCTACCCATTCAAAATCTGAAATACCGCCATATAGTCATTACATTTGAACGATGTGTATACAACTTCTAAAATACGTAAAATCGAGAGGTGTATACCAAAATATGATTTGTGCGTAGAGGTTTACTACCCATTAAGAATCCAAATTCCATGTTACAACCATTTTAGTGGAAAAGTCTTTTAACATTTTTCACATCGGGCGGTATCGTTTACCTTTCAATCTGAGAACATGCTGTACGAATTTACAGCAACATCGCACAGTGGTCGCTGCCATTGGCCAAAATTAAAAAATGAAAGTCTAATTTTTGGTACCAAATGTATTCATTAGAGTGGGGCGATTTGAACACCATCGCGGGCGCCTGGAGTTTCTGATTCTTGGGATTGTACTGAGCAAAAAAGTCAACTAGATCATATGTCTACGGTGAAAATCGAGCCCCCGGATTTTGACTTGAAGTTTTTTTTAAGGATTTTTGGATATTTTGGCATATAACAACCAAACCACTGATATTTTCGATCCAACAAACAGACAACAATTGTAGCCAAGACAATAATAAAGAACTCTCTAGTACATCGCAAAAGCATTGGAACGCTCCTTCAGGCAGTTATGGCCTCGAGAAGGTGCACATTTTTCGGAAAATATCGATAAATGACACTGTGCTACAAAATGGGACTCAAATTCAGTGGGTGGAAAATCCCTTTTGGAGATGAAAGCCCTTGGTGAGTGTACTAAGAACCCAAAAGGATATTTTCACCATAGGTTAAGTTTGCGAGATATCGCGTGATTAATGGTTTAATTTCGGCCCCTTAATTTGCGAGAAAATAGCTTTATATCTCTGTTAAGCATTATTGTAGCTTCATTTTGAGATTACAGGTCTTCAGTCAAATCGAATGGTGAATCTTTTTGTAGAATATTTCATCCTTCTAACTCAATTCCTTCCATGTCCTTTTCGTCCTTTATTTTTTGAACCGTAGTAAAAGTACCACAAGATGACATTTTACAGCATCCAAATATTCTACAAAAATGTTGTTCAGAAGATTTTATGTACGGTTCTCATTGATGACCAATCGATATTTCCCCGTTTTCATGGTCCTTTTTGACATTTACCCGTATTTTGTTGAGAAAACTATGTTTTGTTTTTATGTATATTCGTTATTGGTCTGTGGTGCATCTGAAATACTTACCATAAATAGCTCTTGTAATGACGAACACGTTAATAACAAATTTTATTGAAGGATAGATCCGGTTATCTAAATTTTTGAACCGGATATTCTGATATCAAAACCGATTTTGGAACCGGTTTTAATTAACCGATTAATCGTATATGTATATCCTTGGAAAGCTAATAAAATGGTCAATCAAATGACAGCAAGTAGCTGATTACATGATTACAACTTTGTTGGTTCCGAAGCTACAACAAAAAAACCGCTTTCTTAAACCGATTTTTTATCAAAAATTTTTTTATCAATATCATAATTATGACATATTGGTTTATACTGCTTCTCGGGCCTTTCTGAATTCCACTTGGCAAAACCCAGGCATGTACTCTGTTTGTCAATACTCATAATATAACACGTGCCATTTATACCAAAGTTATGCAGAATGTGTATATGAGAATTATAAGCAACCAAATCAAAAATTTTAGTAACAATCGCGTGATCGGGGTTCGGAAAAATAATATATTATTCGCCTGCTCTAACAATAGCGGAACATAACACAATTTCGCGGAAAGATCGCCGAGAAGCATAACAGGTAATTTGTCGTAGCGATTGATTATAAACAACAATTTTTGAGAATCGTCTACGAATGGCAAATTACTCGCAAGGGTGATTTTTTTATAAAAATTCGCTAAAAGATCGCGGGAAAGAAGCGTTGAAGAAAAATCTGGTCGAAAAATCGTAACAATCTTCCAATGGTTTGCAGGGTTGGCTACAATTGTTGTCTTTGTGTTGGATCGAAAATATCAGTGGTTTGGTTGTTATATGCCAAAATATCCGAAAATCCTTGAAAAAAACTTCCAGTCAAAATCCGGGGCACGATTTTCACCGTAGACATATGGTCTAGTTGACTTTTTTGCTCAGTACAATCCCAAGAATCAGAAACTCCAGGCGCCCGATAACACTATTTTCCTTTCATACAAATCGCCCCGGCCTAGTATTCATATCTACTACAAACATGTTAAATTTCTCTAAATTAAATTTGTTATGGATTACTTCTTACTGTACTCTTTGAGAATGGCACCAAAAAAGAGAAAATGTAACAGGTTGGATTTCTAGGTGAATTCAGTGCAAAAGTTAGGTGAAAGTAAAATATCAGTATCAAACTAAATGAACTCTATATTGACCAAACTTATTTCGAATATTGAAAAACAATGTATTAACTTAATTTTTATGCAGTTTTGTGTTTGTTAATTTTTGGGATGCATTATTGAATACGTGTGTTGGCTAAAGGACTTTTGTAATGTTATTTCTTCAATATAATTCAATTTCATGTAAAGTTTTAATTATTTTCCCCCTCTTTCCCCCTAACGAATTTTTTTTAAAAGATCAGTAGTAGTCTAAGGATTATATTTTTCAGGTGATACATTTCAGCTTTTTAAATATATAGAAGAGCATTGTGAGGTTCAGTTATATGAAGGATATGTTAAAATGTGGTCCTCAATGTAAAATTTGAAAAATTCATCCATTTTGATTGATTATTACGGCTAGAACCCTAAAAATACCGAATATTGGGCGGTACATATTTATGGGGACAAAATCAAAGGGTGGACCTATATTAATCGACAATTTTCTAGGGGTAGGCTACATCCACGAAAGATTAAGTGGCATTTTGGCCATTTCGATATAATAACTTATATGAAACCCTCAAAATTTCGAAAATGGGGCGGTACAATTACATGGGGACCCTATCAAAACGTTGACCCAGTTCAACAAAATTTTGCTAGAAGGTTTTCTAACACTAGGGAATACCGATAGCCAAATTTTAGCCAATTTCACTGAAAGATGTGGTCAAGACCCCCAAAATGCCTGAAATCAGGGGTGCCGTTCTATGGGGGTGCCGTTGCTTGGACCTATATTGAATTTTTTTTTTGCTTCTTTTTATTTGTGTTGCTAAACTAGCCTTTACTGAAATTTTTGTATTGTTATCTGCTCAAGAAGTATTTTTGGCCGCTCTTCCCATACAAGTTCGACCACAGTGCATCGGTAGGGAGAAACCTTTATATGTGGACCTACATACGTCATGAATGACATGAATGTGGTTTTAAACAAGTAGAAAAGTAGCAGTCGGTTTTGCAGACAGAGATATATCCTCAGCCTGTGTGAATTGAAACGTACATCGATTGACAATGTCTAATCTACGGATATTGTGCCCTTTTTGGAATTTGTCTACAAAAAATATTTTTGGTTTGAAGCTCAAAAGTGTTGCGGAGGATGTACATACGTAAAGGAATGGACCGACATAGTCTATTTTGGAACTGGATCTTATTTTGCGAGTCATTCCTTTTGATAAAAACTATGCCCATCAGTCATTTCTGTTGGTCTGAAAGCATCGACTTGCCCACGAAAAACATAATATCGAGTGTTTATACAGCTTTCGGGTTATTTTCTCAGGAAGTATGGACTTGCCCCTCAAAAAACTTGTACCGTCGTAACCGCAGCGAAAAAAAGTTGTTACAACAAAGATCAAAGCAATTCGATAGCAGACCTGTAAATTTTGTGTGAGAGGTACCCGAAGGAGTTGACATATACAGCCAATTTTCGAAACTGATCTATGTTTCGTAGAAATATAGTGATGTGCAAAGTATGGTCCAAATTGGCTACTACCTTCAAGAGTTATCGTGTGCACCATTTTAGTGAAAAGTGTTGAACTTTTGTGGAGAGGTACCTAAAGGAGTGGACCGATATTGCTCATCTTCGAACTTACACTAAGTTCGGGCAAAATATTACGATGGCCAAATTTACAACTTCGGGCTATTTTTTCAGGAAGTATGGACTTGTCCCTGATAAAAGTTGTACTGCCGTAATGGGGTCATTGAATACAAATTGTTACAATCCAAGATCGTACGCACAATTTTTCCGAACATTTTTGAACTATTGTGGGGGAGATATCTAAAGTAGTGGACCGGTATGGCCCATCTTCGAACTTAAACTAAGTTTGGACAAAATATTAGGAAGGCCAAATTTTGGATCAAATCGGCTCATCCGTTCGAGAGTTATCTTGGGCACCAGCCAGCCAGATGAACGGAAATTGCTAAATCAACTCGAAATTGTCTGCAACGGATTTTGTCCAAGCATACTTGGGGTCTAAAACCATTATTTCGATGAGGAACATTTTGCCCGTATGAAAGTGTATATGGTAAATTTCAAATTTCCTTTACAATTCCATCGAGAAAAAATTAAAAAATTTTTTTACAAGCACATTCACGATTTTTGGTACATGGGTTAAGAAAAAAATCGTGGTTTAAAATCTGTTCGCGTTCACAAAATTGGATGCTGCGCCCAAAAGTTATGGGGGGTTTAATTCCCTTATAAAGAAAAAATATTTAAAAATTCCCTTTGTGTTGTATACCAAAATGTATATATAAATCGGTAACATCATTTAATATCTATCCGTAGACGCCTAAATATTTGCTAAATTTATTTTCATTTTCGCGGAAAATCAAAAAATAATGAAGGAATCTTGGAGTAAATTTTATTTATTCTAACTCAGAGTCCATAAAAATCTCTAAAAAAATAAATTAAAAATACGTACAGAATCTAGACAATGTCCAGAAAAATGTGAGTCCAAAATTTTATAGATTAGGCTTTTAAATTGCACATTGCAGCTACAACAAAAGACAAAAGTCTATTGTTGGAACATTATTTGAAGAATATATTTTTTGGTTTAATACGAAAAATTTGAGAATATTTTTTGGGAGTTATTATACTATTTCGCTAAATTTCCAAACAAAACCTGAATTATTTTGCTAAAACCTCTTCAAGGAAAATAGTTTATCATCGTGAAAGTATATTTGGTCAATGTGATAAGCAATAGAATTAGGAAATAAAGAGTGATATTGATATTACAATCAAAGAAAAAACATAAAAGTTAAAAACCGTATAACGCGCGAAATAGTTAAAATCAGTTGAGGCGCATGTGCTTTTCGCATAGAGCGAGTGCATCTCTGTCAATTTGTTTGCATTTTTCCATGTTTTATTCAGCGACCAAAGTGTGCCATCAGTTGCATCTTACTACACCAAAATGCTTCATGTGGGTAAAAATAACGCGATGTTCATATGATTATAAGGCGCATCCGATTTCAGTGACCCCCTGTTAAAAATACGTCATTAAAACAAATTTTAAACAAATTCATCAAGAACCGCGGATGTGCTACCAAATTCTATTTTATACGAAATACGAATATTACTCCAGAATCTCGGTAATTTATGCCACACGGTTTTGGAAAATAATATAATCGCGTATAAAGGATTCCATTTATGTAAAAATAACCAAAGAAAATCGCGGTTCAATGCCCGGTATCATCAACATATAATTTTGCAGAATTTCCTACTTTCAAGGTATCTATAACCGCCGTTTTAGTGGATGGATTTGAAAGCGGAAGGGTTCATTAGATCCGGCGCGTAAAAAAACTAAAATCACGCGGGGTTCAAGGGTACCTGAGTAACAGTTGTAAATTTTGAAGCCAAAAAAATAGGTTTTTAAAGAAAATTTACGCACCAAAAATTCGACTTTGGACTCCTATTACTAGGGAGCTGTACGGAGCACACTCATGAGATATACATCAAATGACGTAGAATCACGAGTTCTACAATCCCATAAATAGTTTGGATTATTATCTAGTTGCGCCCTCCAATTATAAGAACAATTCAAAAAACCCCGATTTCAAAACTTCAAAATGTCAGCATCGATTTAAGGGGGATGCACTGTATATATCGAGAAGTCATACATTAGAACCATGTTGCCCAAGGGGTATTCTTCAATTCTTTCTTTGAGCTCAGGTCTGAATTTTCCGTGGTTTGACCTGACACCAAGAAAGAACACAAAAAAACTTCTAAACTTCAACACATTTTTACCCATTTTTTAATATTACCACCAACACAGCTTCCACATAAATTATTTGTTATGGTTCATTTTATGCGACCCCGGCTAAAACACTTCAATTAATATAAATATATCCATATTGTATAAAATATATTGACAGTTCGCGACTTATTAAATGGTGAACCTCAACTTCAACGATTGTAAAACATTTTTGAATATTACCATATACCCTCGTTAACATAAATGCTGAGGGTATGCAAATCGATGTGGAATTTTATATGGCACCACCTTAAGGTGTCAAGTTTTGTTAGATATTAAGATTGCAAAAGTCTGAGCACAATCGGAATATGTTCACACGTGCCACTCAAAGTTTCCATGGGCCCTCTATATAGCTAATATTAAAATCCAAGACGATTTTCACAATTTTTTGTAGAATTAGTTTTTAGCCACAACAAAGAACTGGTAATTTCTTTTCATAAATGTGTTCTGTAAAGCGATTTCGTGAGAATTTGTCTTTGGCCCCATACGAACTACTATGAAAACTTGGAGGCCCCAGTGGCACATGTTAACATATTCAGATTGTGCTCAAACTTTGGCAATCTTAAAACCCATGAAAACTAAAAACTTTAAGGGAGTGCCGCCTAAAAAAATCCGACATCGATTTTTCCCTTAGGGGGACATATGCCGCCACTATTTTTGACCCCTTGCTGCTTTACATGATTATTACTGCTAGTTTTTGTACGAAAAATAAGCTAAAATCTTCAATATCACATCGGTGGCTATCTAACCGAAATCTGAGGAAACATTCAAAGTACCTTAAATCAGAAGATATCGTTCTATGGGGATCATGGATCTTAACTGACAAAATTCAGGGGTTTCGTAGCCCAAAGAAGACTAAATACCAGTTTTATGTCATTTCAGTGTAATAATGAGGCTAAAAAATTTGAAATGCCAAAATCGGAGGGTACCGTTCTATGGGGGCTATATCAAAGGGTGGACCAGTACTGACAAATTTCTGGGGGAAAGTTTCGAGCCAAAGTCAAAGCTATAAGACTGGACACGGTTTTCCGCTCTTGATAAAAAATATTTTTTTTCAGAAATATAATTTCAGAGTGGTTTGCTCGTGCCTTTTTGCAACATTTATATAGAATAAATATTATTTGAGACATTACCCAGCAAAAATACTCATTCAAAACCCCCTACTAACCCAATATTTTGACAAGAGCATGTCACGCGAAATAAGTAAGAATAAGAAATAAGTAGTTATTTTTTGGTCACTTATGTAACTAGTTAAATGAGCAGTTACTTAAAGTCGCGGCTATTTAGTGGTAAAAAATAACTACTTATTTCGTGCGACATGCCCCTGTTAAGATAATGGGTTAGTAGGGGGTTTTGTAATGAGAATTTTTGCTGAGTTAATAAGCAACAGTTCATTCATTCCTACCGTCCATACTTTCTGAGATAGTTACCCTAAAGCTTTAAAAAACCTTCTAACATGACTAGTGCGGAGAATAACTACCCAGCAAAATAAATTGGAAGTAGTGCAATGTAGACTACTTTTTTCACGGCATGTTTTTATGCAGTTCAAACGGAGTCGTGAAAAAGGCACTCCATTCCTCACATTTTAACCGCATTTGGATGCAATCCAAAGAAGCACATCCATTTGTCAAATTTTAACAACATCCGGAGGCAGTTCAACGGAGTCGTGAAAAAGGCACTCCAATTCCTCACAATTTAACAGCATCCGGATGCAGTGCAAACGGAGTCGTGAAAAAGGCACTCCATTCACTACATTTTATTAGCAGTTGTTAGAGATCCCTACATGTACATAAATCAGTTTGTACATCTCTACAGGCAGCGGAATACATTTCCAAAAAGAGATAATCGTGTTAACATTTCCAAACATTTGTTAATACAAACTAAATAATATTTAATTTGTGAACATTTTTCCGATAACTCACGAGAAGAAAATTTCCCAATGGAGTGCTGTTGGAGTACACGTCGAAATCTTAACTAGTGATGGGAAGACAATATCAAACCCATTTAGCAGATGAAGCAAAAGCACTTAAGCTGGATTAAATGAAGAGCGGAGGAAATACACATGTTTGCGATTGAATTCAATAGATAATTTTCATAATTTGTGTTAATTTACGTAATAAAGTTATTAATATGTTTGTTTTTCACAAATAATAAATGCATTTTATTTTGTTATTCAAAACACGTGCTCTGGACTGCCTCCTATTCTACCCCAAAGTGTCAGTTAAAATGCAATGCCAAAGGGTCAGTTAAAATGCAGTGCCAAAGGTTCAGTTAAAATGCAATGCCAAAGGGTCAGTTAAAATGCGATGCAATGGAGTGCCTCTTTCCGGGGTCACTCCCTTGTAAAAATCATGAGTGAAAATGCATAATTTCATGCACTTCCAAATCACTTGTACATATCATTTAACTGCCTCTTTGGAGGCAAACTTTTCGCTGGGTATCGATGGGCGTACCCGATTTGGTCCAAACTCTGCACATCGTGATAGTTCCTCCGAACTTATATTTAGTTTGATGATGGTAATCCTTTCGCGGTACCTGTTCCACAAAGGTTCAAACATTTTGGTTTAACTACAGTTTGGGATACATTTTTAATTTGATCCAAACATTGTATAGCCTACTATTTTTTCGAATTAGACAGAAGCCGGTTGTAGCCCCTATATAGAGTTACCTAATAATTTTACTTATTTTGTTTCATTTTTTATGTCGTAGACTGATTTAAATGCTTACTACTAAATGATTTAATGTATAAAAAACAAATTTTTCAAGTATTTCATATCTGTGCCCTCCAATGAATTACAATGATCATCCCTCAAAAGTTAATACCATATTTTCAGTTAAATCGTATTAGTTTAATTTTCCCTTAGGGATAAATTGCTTCAAATGTGTTTTTGTATAAATATCTATATGTTCAACTCCCACATTTCTACTTAATAAAATGCCCATGTGTTTGTCTGGAGAATTTTCACAAAATCCAATAATATTTTTCATACAAAAGTAAAATGAAAAGAAAGATTGCATTGGCCAGACGCACAAACGTGTGTGTAATAAAGAAGAAATTAGTATTAAGTTTCTTAGAGCGGTCCCCAATGTGGACATTAATCCTTTTGCCATAGCAACAAGTTAAAAGCGTGTGACACATTTCGACTTTTTAGCCGCAACCATCAGTTAGCTAGCAACAAATAATGCGAACAAATGCACTTAAAAATCGGGGAGAGAGGAAAAAAGCTTATTACATTGACCATGGTTACTGACATCTGGTAATAAGTAAGCTGAGAAGTAACTACAATTTAACAGCATAGCAACGAGTGTCCAGTGTTCCACCACCATGTGGTTTACAATGCATTTTGTTTGTCATAATAAAGCAGCTCCACTGATATAGTGCGGAGGAGATTCTTTTGTTATTTTCTAGTCAATGACATTTAAAAAGTAGCCAAAGTAGACCGACTATCCGCTAGCATTCTTATTTTCACAGAATGGGGTTTCCCTTCTGAAACCTTTTTAGTGCTCTATTGAATTATAAGAATAGTAAAAATAAAACTACCCCAAAGGACAATGAAATCCTTCCATACCAGTAGAGTGTTGGCCAACAAGTAGAAATAGGTTATTGCAAGAACAGTTTTCCCCACAATAAAAAAACCGTTGATTCTTTGAGGTTGAAATTGGTTTATTGTTAACCGATGAGCAGCACAACACAAACACAAAACGAAAAAAAACGAAACTAGTTTGGCTTACTTTGTGAATCAGATGAAGAAACCATAGAAACCGTAGAAGGATGAAACTTTAAAAATTCAACAATTTGAAACGAAACCAAACATCTGTTGGTTGAATGCAATAAAAAGTATGAAAGAAAGATTAAATACGGCAACCAAGCGTATAATGACAACCAATAAAACTTGGAATGATATATGGTAGAGAAAATTTCATTTTAAAATTGGGATTAGTGTGGTCGTAGTGCGGTTAAAAATAACGAAATTATACGTATTTTATACATACGTATGTAAGATGTGTGTTTGAGTTTCTTTAGTTCAAGTGTCGCTGTTTTAATATTGTATTATTGTTAAAACAACCGCATTATAATTCCACGAACTGGAAGTTGTGATAGCTGAGCATTCTTTTCTCTATCTCTAGTTATTGACCACTTTTGGTAACTCGATTGGAACCAATTTAATGCTCATAAGGTATTTTTGGTAAATTACCCCAAACAAAGCAGCGATAATCGTCATATATGTAAATAAAAATCAAATGTCGTTCGTTAGTAATGGCATCAGTTGAGAACGGCTGGACCGATTTGGATAATTCCTTTTTTTTGAAACGCCCACCTTTTTTTCAATTTTAATATTTTCTACAAAACCAACTGAACTGATTTTCCTGGAAATGTCAGGGGATGTACAGCGATAGCCTCCGGTGAATATAGGCTACATATTTTGTTGAATTTCGGAAGGGGCGGTGTACATCCCCTATGCCCTATTTCTTTAAAAATGCTATATTTACAATAATTGGTTGACGTAGGGGATGGAAGATACCAAGGAACGGTCCTGACCGGCTTTAACATGACAAAGAACAGGATTTATCTTGGTCCCTCTTTCATATCATGAAGAAGTGACACAATATATACAAACGGCCATATGATACTTGCTTATGCCGATGACATTGACATCATAGGTCGATCGGTAAAGGAAGTAACTGACACCTTTGAAAAATTCGAAAGGGAATCTGCTAAAGTGGGTCTGGCGAGAAGTCCACGTTGATGGTGTCGACGCGCCATGCGTCCATAGAGATCGGGCCAACTGTTGAGGTTGGTTCCTATTATTTTGAGGTAGTAAAGGACTTCGTCTACCTCGGCACCACCGCAAACACAACCAGCAACATCAAGTGTGAAATACGAAGAAGAATATTGTTGGCCAACATATGCTACTTCAGACAGAGTAAGAAGTTTAGGGTAAAGCCACATCTCGTCAAACAAAAACAACGATTTACAAAACACTGATACTACCTGTGCTAATGTATGGTTCCGAAGTCTGGGTACTTGCCCAAACAGACAAGGCAGTGCTTGGTGTATTTGAGAGAAAAATTCTTCGAAAGATCTATGGACCAATCTGCGTTCACGGCAAATATTGACGTCGTATTAACCACGAGCTGTATCTGCTACACAGCGACATCAGTATAGATAAACGTATCGAAATGCAACGATTGCGTTGGTTAGGTTATAACATAAGAATGAGTGATGATGAACCCTCTAAAAAGGCGTATAAATACGTGCCATATGGCAGTGCACGCAGAACTGGCAGGCCTAAGCTTAGATGTAGCAAACAAGTGAATGAAAAAAATAAAAAGCGCGGCATTCCAGAAAGCGAAGCAGTAAACAGAGAGAGTTGAAGATCTGTTCTTAGTTCGACTTATGGAACAAATGTTCTGTAATGGGTCAGCTAAGTGAGTAAGTAATATTTACAATAATTACGAATGTATCGGTTTGGAAATTAATTTGCGAGACAATTGTGGTGTGTGTCTCCGACATAACTACTTTTTTAGTTCTGAAAAATAAAATCTTTAAAAGCTTTTTGTACGGAAGCTTCTTTATCGAATCACTTTATAATTAAGATTTTATGCAATTTTAGGTAAAAACTCATAAAAATATCATACAGGGACACGAGGTTGTAAAAAATTCCTAGCTCTAACGGACCTATCTTGACAATTTTTTGTGGATAACTTTCATTACTGCGGTTAATAAATGTATTTATAATCCCAAAACAACAAAAATCTGAAGGTATCAATATACAGGGGCTATACCAAAATATGGATCTACGTTGACAATATTTGGTGTAGAAGTTTGGGGAACTAAATTGTCAAAATTGTAGATAAAAACGACAAAATACCTGAAATCGGGCGGCTGGGGACTACACCAGAACTATATTCAGAATTTTTGGTGGATAAGTTCTCTGACCGCAGGAATCCTTAATGTGACATTATAGCTAATTCGAACAGAAAATTTTGCTAAAAACGAAAAAATACCTGAAATTGAGAGTGTCGTTATATAGGGGCTATACCAAAACGTGGGTCAATGTAGCCCATCGGATTCTTGCTCATTTATTATGGACGTTAGAGTGATTACAGCAGGCATACAGGCGATCAGACGGACAAGGCTAGATCGAATCCAAGTTTTATCCTGACCAAGAATATATTCGTATATACATACTTTATAGGGTCGCTAATGATAACACTGTGCGACAAAAAAGCAACAAGGAAAACTGAGTAGATTATGAAAGTAAAGTTGAAAATATGAGACACGTGTATCGGCATTTTTAAAGTTTACAGCGGAAAGTAACCAAAGTAAGCGGGACAAAGTCCGCCAATTTTTAGTTTTTTTTTTTCGAAATATTCGAGTTGAGTAATCTCCGAATCCATTTAGGGTATATAGTGTCTTTGACAACTTTACTAACAACTTTTAAAAGGACAAGTTTTTGCATGATTTTCGAAAAAAGACCAAAAAGACCCCTTTAATGAACCGCATGAGGTTAAACATTTTTACAAAAATATGCTCCACATCTTCCTCAGTAAAGTTGCCAAAAACGCTATGTACCCAAAATGCAAGGATACCAAGAGTACTCGAATATTTCAAAAAAAAAAAAAAAAAAAAAGGGGAATTTGTCCCGTAGTTTACAACTACAATTTGATAAATATTTCGACAATGCATTGAAATCCCAAATATGAGAATAAACTGGCTGTGTGAACATTGTTTGAAATATGTTTTGTAGAATTATGTTATTAATTACCGCGTAAACCACGTGAAATAATCATTTTATAGTTTCAGAATGTTCTGAAGAATTGGTGGGTACATTATTTGCAATATTTTGCGAAGAATTCCAGAAATTGTGTAAACTTTTCTAGGTTTTAACGATTTTGATGCGCTAGATGCAGTTTTTCGTAGTTCATCTACTTTACACTTAAGTTCTACTACTTTAGGGCTACAATATTGCTGAAGACTGCAAAGCAAAATTCTTATTAGTTTCTGAGATAAAAGTCCGATTGAATAATTTAGATTTAAATTATTGTTTGTTAACAATGGGTTAACACATTTGAGTCCTTAAAGGGTTAACCTCGTTTAGATCTGTCAACGTCACTGTCAACAGATTTCAACGACTGGCGAATGGCGCCAAAGCCTCCACCTTCCTTCATGTTATGATCGTTGACATTTACTTATTCTCGTCTCTTCTATCTCACGATACGAAGTCGCGCTCCCCCGCTATTGTGCAAACCAGGTAATCTGTCTTACCAACCCTTATTTATTATTATTATTAATAAACTCGGCCTTTGCCATTATTATTTAAAACTAAAACCCCACTATTGTGTTTTTATTTATTTATCGGTTTGGGCTTTGCATATTTCCCCGCATTGGCGCAAACATTGGTCCTTCGAGCCGGATTACGAACGAGCTGTTGTCAAAGAAGTAATTGTTTTCTTCTTTTTTTTTTTTTTTGCAAAGCATCAACATCATCACCATCAATACAGTCCACCCCACATCATCTCATTATCACCATCATCTTGTTTACATTTAAAGCAAACAGGTACGTACAGTGAAAAAAAGTGCCGGTGAAATTAAATAAATACTAATATTCTTAAAAAGAAATAAATATCGAAGAAAAAATTGTGTGAAAACAACAACAATCGCGTCGTTTATATTCCTTGTGGCCGTTTTACAACGCGTCGCGTACCCCGTCCCCCTCCGTCTTGAATGCAAATATTGTTTTGCCGACGGCAATTGAAAATAAAGAAAAAATCAAAATAATTGAAGAAAAGTGTATTTTTTGGCTTTTCTGTTGAAAATAAAATATTGATGTGCGGTGTCATTTTAATGTGCATAAAATTCCCCATCGATTGGTGTAATTGAAATTTTAAAATTGTTAAATTTTTTGCAAAATTGCATTTTTAATAATTAAAATATTATTCATAAATCACCCCCAAAAAATACACGCACTTCAATTGCATTGGTTTGTTTGTTTGTTCGTTCGTCCACTAGTGATCAGTAATAGGTGTACCTACACACAAACGCCATAGAAATCATACGGCTAATATCGTTGCCTAGTCGGTCAGCCACTTGATACGCATATACATACATAAGTTTGGTATTGTCTGTTGTGTTACAGGTGACCCTCGATATACGCAACGTAACATATTATACAGGTGACCCTCGATAAACGGAACCAACATAAAATATTAAAATTTTTTGAATTTTATTTTCGATTATTGAGTGATAATTGGGTGTTAGAAAACGACGTTTTTGAAAAAATTAATAACGCGTACACCCTACGATCGGTCAATACGACTTTTTTAAAATAAAAAAGTGTTAAACTTGATATTTTTCGTGCGGAATTTGAAACTTTTAATTACTCTTGTAGATTTTTGATTAAAATTTTTATTTTTTAATATTTATTTTTGGAAAATACGCTACATTCGGTAGTTCGATTGCCTAAATAGTAGGTAAACTGTGGAAATAAAAGTTATAAAATCTCAATATTTTCGGTAGAAAATATAAAAATTAAAATATTTTGAATTTTTTGTGCGCGAAAATACGGTTTTTGGAAAATTACCGGGAAAAATATACAATTTAATAAAAACTAACCATTTTTATATATTTTTTGATATTTTTTTTGGAATATATTTGAAATATTTATTATTTATTTAAAAATTTTTCACATATTTTGCGTCGTATCTTTGCATTTGGTTGCTAAATATCTCATCGCAGATTATAATTTTGGTGATTATAGACCAATTTTTTGATATTTCACTATTGTGTGAGAGGTTCAAGGCATTTATTTCGCGAACATTTCCGATTTCTTTGGCCCTATAGTGCGGTTTCGTTAGATTTTCGGAAGCTTTTGGTGTTTTTTTTTTGGACCTTTGAAAAATTCGGTCGATTTTTTGAAACTTTTGGAGTTTGTGGATAACTTTTTGATCCTTTTGTGGTTTCTTCGTATATCGTGCGAAGTAGAATCAGTTTTATTCTTGGTTTTTGAATACATTATAAGAGCAAATCGTGCTTTAGTTCTTCCCTTCTTGCTTGTTGTAGTACATATTTCGGGAAACTTGTTCAAAATGCCATTCACCCCAATAGATATGTTCACTAGAACTTCGGATGCGGTCATCCAGTTTAATGCTCGTTTCAATACGATGCGTGATGAGCAGCTTGATATTCATGCGCTACAGTCTCATCTTAGTGCATTAGAAAAACTTTGGACACAAGCACAGGAAAAATTTGAAAGGTGCTGTGATTTTATGATGTCGTCAGTAGAGACGACGAAAGAGGTTATCGATGCGGTCGATCAGAAGTACAATTCGTCATTTCAAATTTATGTCGACTGCCAGTCAGCAATTAATAGGAAACTAGGGCAATTTAAGAAATATCGTACCTCCTCTATTAATGGTAGTATTTGTGGTTCGGTTGCTTCGTTGATAGAAACGCCAGGAGAGAATTTAGCTAAGTCGCTTAAAGAAAACCCGCAAGCAACGCACAACAATTTGAGTTCTTCGACTCATGCTTCTCGCGAAAATCATTCGCAGATAGAAACTCCGCTTTCCTCTATGGCGAGAAATAATAGTGCCAGTTTTAGGACTATGGATGAAGTTTCTCATTTGGATTGTGTCCACAACCTTGCCCTACCGCCATGCGATACGGACATTTTTGAAGGCGATTTCCATTCGTGGCCAACCTTTAGGGATTTGTTTACGGCTATATATATTGTTAATGGTCGTCTTACCGACGTAGAAAAACTTTGTCATCTCGTTAGGAAGACTTCTGGTGAAGCTCGCGAGATTGTATCGAGGTTCCCCTTAATTAATCGTAGTTTCGAGCTCGCGTGGAAGGCACTAGTCGAAACTTATGATAATCCCCGGCTTCTGGTTCACAACCAATTGAAAGTTTTGTTTGATATTCCGGTCCTCTATAGTGAGACTAGTTCGGGATTAAAGTCGATCCAACGTGGTATCAACGGATGCCTATCGTCGATGTCCGTGTATGATGTCAACACGGAAAATTGGGATCCGATATTAGTATTTTTGTGTCTCCAGAGATTGCCAAAAATCACTCAGACTCTTTGGGAGCAGAGTGTTAAAGATAAATCCTCTCTTTCGTCATGGAAAGACTTGGATACCTTTCTCACTGAGCGAATTCGTACACTCATGTGCCTTCATGATATGCGTGGTACAGATCAGTCTAAGCGGTCAAATAATAGTAAAGTTCAAGCGCATCATTCGAATACCAGAGTTTCAGAGCCGCCGCGTTCTCCCCGCGCTTCGAAAGGTTCAAATTGTATAATTTGTCAAAATCAGCGTCATAAATTGTATGACTGTCCCCGCTTTAAGAGTCTTAAACCCGCAGATCGGTACAAAGTGATGAAACGTCATCATATTTGTATTAATAGTCTTAGGAACGATCATGAAGTAAAGAATTGTGATAGCAAACGTCGGTGTTCGAAGTGTAATAAGACCCACCATACTTTGTTGCATCGGGAGGATGTTACATCGAATAATTCAACTCGAAGTTCCACCGTGACTAGCCATGTCCCCCAAAATTCTAGTACTACTTCTTTGACTGTCCCCCCTAATTCGGAAAATTGCGCACCATCCACGTCCGCTGGTTGCTTGCCCCGACAAGTGTTTCACGCCGCGCAGAACAAAGCTGTACTTTTAGGTACCGCAATGGTGAATATTGTTCATCTAGGTGTTTCGTACCCTGCTAGGGCGTTGATAGATCCTGCTTCAGAGTCCTCTTTTATTTCCGAGCGACTCCAAACTCGTTTGAAGCTTCCTGTTCGTTCTGCGAATGCTGTAATTTCAGGAGTTAGTTGTTCACTCTCGGCCACTGCTAGTAAAGCTTGTCGTATTCAAATTAGCAGTCCCTTCGACCCTTCTCTGGAATTAGAAACCAACGTTTTAGTTTTGCGTACCATTTCAGGAAATCTCCCCTCTTTTATGGTTAATTCTGACTTAAGGTCGCAAATTCCCGATCTTCGCTTGGCAGATGTTAACCTTTTTGAATCTCGTCCTGTCGATTTGCTGTTAGGTGCTGATCTGTATCCCAAAATATTGCTAGATGGTTGTCGTCCCATTTTGTCTGGAGCACTACTGGCTCAAAATACTGTATTTGGCTGGCTTGTTACGGGTCCTGTCCCTGCAGCACAAGTTCGAACTTTTGCCACTACTGTTGAGGTAGCAGAGGAAGACAAAATCAACCAGACCCTTTTGAGATTCTGGGAAATCGAGGAGACTCCCAAACGCAAAATATTATCCCCATCGGACCGTTTTTGTGAGGAGAATTACGTCCGAACTACTCGTAGGGACTCAGAGGGTAGGTATATTGTTACGCTGCCGATTAAATCTGAGATTAGCGCTATCGGGTACTTGGGAGAGTCCCGCACAAACGTCCTCAAACAATATTTTCGGAACGAGAATTCTCTAATGAAAAAGCCTGAAATAAAACTAGTTTACGACCAAGTATTATCGGAATATTTGGAACTTGACCACATGAGACCGGTATCCGCAAATACTTCAATGGATGTCCTTTCTTGTTATCTACCCCATCACCCCGTGATAAACCTTGAAAAACCGACCACGAAACTTAGAGTAGTGTTTAATGCCTCAAATAAAACTTCGAATGGGCAGAGTCTTAACGACATATTGCACGTAGGTCCAACGTTACAGCAAGATTTAGTTCTTTTGATCCTCCGTTGGCGTATCTTCAAATTCGTGTTTAACTCGGACATTACTCAAATGTATAGGCAAGTTCGTGTGGACTCAAAGTATTCGCCTCTTCAGAGAATCTTGTATCGGGATTCAACAACAAAACAAGTCCAAGACTATGAACTACAGACAGTGACGTTCGGTGTAAATTGTGCACCATACTTAGCGATTAGGACGCTTCTTCAACTGGCAGATGATACTGAGTCAGAGTTTCCCCTCGCGGCGCATATATTGCGAAAATGTATGTACGTTGATGACGTTTTAGCCGGAGCTCACGACATCGAGACTGCATTGGCAGCTAGGGACCAGTTGATTAGGGCACTATCGTCGGCAAAGTTCGAGCTGAGAAAATGGACAGCGAATAGTAGAGCTATTTTGAATCGTTTCCCCCCTGAGCATTTGGTAGATGCTCAACTTTTATCGTTTGTAGAAGCTAGTAGTTCTAAACCCTTGGGCATTAGGTGGAATGCGCGTTTAGATTGTTTCTTCTTCGAAGTGAGTCCTATTGTCAATAAACACTTCACTAAAAGGGAAGTTCTTTCGGCAATTGCAAAATTGTTTGACCCCGTCGGATGGTTGGCCCCTGTGATTGTTAGGGCGAAAATGATCATGCAGAAGATTTGGCTGGACAACATTGGTTGGGATGATCCACTTCTGGCAGCTACTGAGGCTGAATGGAGAAGTTTTGTTGAAACATATCCCCATGTTAACTCGATTAGGATACCTAGATGGGTTCAATATGTTCCAGGATTTTCTGCTGAACTTCATGTCTTTTCCGATGCCTCGGAAAAGGCATACGCGGGGGTAGTCTATATACGTGTCGAGTCCCCTGATGGAAACATTTTCGTTAATTTGCTATCGTGCAAAACAAAAGTCGCCCCGTTGAAATCAATTTCGCTGCCTCGCTTGGAACTTTGTGGAGCAGTCTTAGCATCAGATCTATTGAAAACTATTGTGCGGGAAATAGATCTGGAATTTAATCAAATTTATTGTTGGACAGATTCGACGATAGTTCTTGCTTGGTTGAAAAGAACCCCCTCTACTTGGACGACTTTTGTAGCCAATAGGGTGTGTCGAATCCAAGAAAATGTTGGCAATTACAATTGGTACCATGTCAAATCAGAAGAGAACCCCGCGGATTTAGGAAGTCGTGGTTTGTCTCCGGTAGAATTGTCTGCCTCCCCCCTATGGTGGAACGGCCCTAGTTGGCTAGGTAAAACTAAATCGGAATGGTCTATTCGTGATCTGGCTCCGATTAGTACTGAAATGGAAATGCGCCCGGTTAAATGTCACTTCTCTTTTTTTCCGTCGACATTTAAAGAGATTTTGGAAGATTTTTCTTGTTTGCGTAGAGCTCTTCACTTCATTGTATACGCGTTTAGATTCATTCGTCAAACGCATCCCCGGTATAGAAACCATTACTACTATCCTTCTACACGCATTTCTTCGGCAGATATTATTGACGCACGTAATTATTGTGCAATTACGGCTCAAAAAATATATTTCGCCAACGATTATAAGAATTTGTTAGACAAGAAGCCGTTAGATAGTAAGAGTTTGTTGGCTCCTCTAAATCCTTTCGTAGATGACAATGGCGTCATGCGAATGAATGGTAGACTGGTATATTCGCCTACACTTGCTCCTTCGGAACGTAATCCTATTATTGTCCCCTATAGGAGTGTCTTTGCTCTACGGTTGGTAGAATATATTCACCAAAAATGTGTTCATGGTGATATTCAGTTAATGATGCGAACTTTGAGATTGGAATATTGGATTCCTCGTATGAAAAATTTGGTTCGGTTGGTTGTTCGGCGTTGCAAAGTGTGCCTTTTGTTGAAGAAACGGGCTTGCAATCAATTTATGGCTGCCCTTCCCCCAGAGAGAACAACTCTTAATCGGCCTTTTACCAATACTGGCGTGGACTTCGCAGGTCCGTTTGATGTAAAATCTTATCTAGGTCGGTCTTGTAAAATAACCAAGGGCTATGTATGTGTCTTTGTGTGTTTCTCTACAAAGGCAATTCATTTGGAAGCAGTGTCCGATTTGTCGACTGCTAATTTTATGGCTGCGTTACATAGATTTATTGCTCGACGTGGTTGTCCCCATTCCATTTTTTCGGATAATGGAACAAATTTTGTTGGAGCTTCGCGAGAACTTCAAAGAAATTTTAAAGATTTCCTCCGAAAAAGCGCTGACTCCGTCTCCTCGTCTTTATCAGACCAGGGCCTATCGTGGCATTTTATACCTGCTGGTGCCACTCATATGGGAGGGTTATGGGAAGCGGGAGTCAAGAGCTTCAAGTTACATTTTCGAAAGCAATCTCGAAATTTAAAATTCACGTTTGAGGAATTAGCAACGGTATTGGCTAGGATCGAAGCGTGCCTTAATTCTCGTCCTTTATGTCCAATGTCGGACAGTCCAGACGAAATAGTGGCACTAACGCCAGGTCATTTCTTGATTGGTGCCCCCTTGTTAGCCCCGCCTGAACCTCTCATCACAGAGCAACCATTAAGTCTAGTCAATCGGTTTAGGAAAGTTCAGGCCCTTGCCCACCAGTTTAGTTTGAGGTGGAAAGATGAATATCTCAAGCATTTGCATATGAGATATAAGTGGAAATTTCCACAACGAGAAATAGCGATAGACGATCTAGTTGTTGTTCGTCATGATCAGCTTCCGCCCACGTCGTGGAAATTAGGGCGTATCGAAAATGTTTTTCCGGGCACCGACGGGCACGTTCGAGTCGCGGACGTTCGAACCGAAAACGGCGTTGTAAGACGGCCCATTACAAAATTGGTCGTTCTGACCGACCACACCCCCGCAATCGAATAATATGGTTCTCTTCTCGTTATATAGTATGTCGATGAAAATCTATTCGGAAGACGAACTTTTGAACGTTGATGACAATATTGTTATGGAACCTCGCCCCACCGATCCCCAAACTGGAATGTCGTCGGCTGCAGTGGAAGAAGCCCTTGTTGAGCCAATTGCGGCTGTAAAAATATCCGAGCCCGGGTCCGAGTCCAATAATGAGGATTCATCTGCGGCCCCCGCTCCTACCAGCGACACCATGCAAACCGAGTCCGAATCCATCTCTGTGGGTTCATCTGCGGCTCCGGTCCCTGCGTCATCCCCCCAAAATGATACTATACGAACCGAGTCCGGATCTTCGGGTCCATCTGCGGCTCTGGTTGCCACACCTCATTCGGAGGAGTCGGCCAAAAGCTTAAGGTCCGAGACCCATAAGGTTTCATCTGCGGCCTCACACAAATGTCGCCTTTGTGATCGCATGCACCCGCTGGATAGATGTAGTGACTTCCGGGTTATGAATGTTGACATGCGACGTCGCATTGTCGTAAAATATAATGACTGCGTACGGTGTTTATCTAAATCCCACCAAGCTAGGGACTGCCGAAGTAAAAGAAAATGTGCCGTATGCAATGGAGAACACCACACGCTCCTTCATGAAGATGCGAAGACCGTGGTTAAACCCACAAATAATCGTCAGCGTCGTCCGCAGACCGATTATAGATATCGGCCACGTAACAGTCCGTATAGTCGTCCGTCTGATAACGCACCCCCCTCGCAGACAGGATTGGTCGGCTTGTTGTCCCTCCAGACAGGTATCTGCCTATCCCCGACTTTGATAGTCAAGATTGTGTCGTCCGATCGGCCCACTATCGTGAGGGCGGTTTTGGACCAATGCAGTAGGCAGAGTCAGATATGTTCCTCTCTGGTGCATAGTCTTCGACTCCCTATTTCTATGATCGAAGGTAGCCAAATATGTCGCCTGACCGTTAGTTCGATCTATGACCGGAGTCAGTCCATTTCAATTGTGGCTGTGGTGACCAATTTGGACCATGCGCTTACGCCTACAGCGGCAATCCCAGAGCGCATTCATGACTCATTTTTAGGTCTTCCATTGGCAGATCCCGATTTTAATAGGCCTGGTCGGGTGGCCTTGGTACTCGGGCCGGAAGTTTATGCCAGGGTCATAACTCATCGGGTGCAAGCGACGCCAGGGTTGCCGATAGCCCACTATACCATTTTTGGTTGGGTGTTGTCGGGCATATGTAACATATAGTGTTACCAACATGTTTTTTGAAAAAAATAGAATGAATTGGGAAAAAAATAAAAAAAAAATAATTGAATTGAATTGAAAACATTTATATTTATGTATTGTATTTTAGTTACAACATCGCAATGTGTTGTAAGGTGGCCGGCATGAATAATTTAGATTTAAATTATTGTTTGTTAACAATGGGTTAACACATTTGAGTCCTTAAAGGGTTAACCTCGTTTAGATCTGTCAACGTCACTGTCAACAGATTTCAACGACTGGCGAATGGCGCCAAAGCCTCCACCTTCCTTCATGTTATGATCGTTGACATTTACTTATTCTCGTCTCTTCTATCTCACGATACGAAGTCGCGCTCCCCCGCTATTGTGCAAACCAGGTAATCTGTCTTACCAACCCTTATTTATTATTATTATTAATAAACTCGGCCTTTGCCATTATTATTTAAAACTAAAACCCCACTATTGTGTTTTTATTTATTTATCGGTTTGGGCTTTGCATATTTCCCCGCATTGGCGCAAACACCGATCAATGGAAAAAAAGGCTCATTTTAGCTCGGTTTAGATGAGGCCATAAAATCCAAACCCGATCTAACAACACAAAACCCAACTAAGGTTTTTGTAGTCTTAATATGTACTTTCAGAAAATGCCCATTAGAAGTTGTTTGCATTTTCAGTGTTGCACAGTGTAATTAAAACGTTGAATATTTCCCCCCAAACTTCTTTGTCCATTCGGACTTTTGAATAGTATCTATTCATCACCAAAACCAATAGGTTTATTCCTCTATGGGACCCCCATCGCCACGATCGGATTTTAATTCCAAGTTTTATATGAATGCTTGTCGAGACATTGCAAAGGTTGGTCCAATGTCAATCACTCCTTTTGATAGTTGTTGTGCCCATCATGAACTTAAGTTGGTCACCTTGGATTATTTAGAGGTTTTGGACCATTATATCAGGGTGCTGAATTCGCCAACCAAAAACGTTGTAAACAGGGCCACAAGAAGTACTTTTGGTAAACATTTACAAACAATCGTCCAAAAAGTCATTAAACTGCACTTAAGCACAAATGTTTTTAATTTGTTAGTGAGGTACCTAAGAATACTTTCCAATATAGACATTGATCCTGATAAACATTTGGAAGAAATTTCACCATATGCAAAGTTTCGGCCAACATGGACACTCAATTCGAAGTTTTCGTGCTCATAAGTCATGTCGGGGAAGAAATATAATGATCACCTGGTTCCCGCTTCGAGAGTTATCGTGTGCACCATTTGGGCGAAAAAATTCAACTTTTGTGGGGTAGGCACCCTATGGATTGTACACAATATTAGGAGCGTCAAATGCTGTACCGGTCGATCCGTTCGAAAGTTATCGTGTGCTCCAGCCAGCCAGAGAGACGGACATGGCTAAATTGACCTTTATTTTTGTCTTATCAAAGTGTAATCGTTTATATATCCTCGTTGTCTTTACGGCTCAGTAATGATAAACACATCGACATTAAATGGTGGGGGTTGCATTTACTACCCGTCCAAGATAACCATGAGGATACATTAACTTCTATGTCGATTATACGCTGAAAATTATACGCTGAAAATCTCTCAAATACGTATTTAACTTTCTAGTCTAACAATGAAACCGCCAATATTAACCAGTTTCCAGTATGATTTCTACACTGCTTTGTGCGCTCCAACGAATTGTTGAAGCACTTTTCCCACTCTGATTGAGGCACATCCAAAAAAATGGTTTTTATATGCTTCTACATCATCTTCTGGCGACGAAAATCGTTCTTGATATGCGGAAATCAAATGAAGTCATTGGGTGCCAGGCCAGACATGTACGGTGGATAACCTAATAATTCCACTTTTTTCCGTTCAAAAAGACGCTCGTTCGAATCGATATGTGAGAGCTGCATTGTCATGGTGCATAATGAGTCGTCTTCTCTTGTTCGTTTTTCGAATTTCTCAGAAGACTGCAGGCAAAGAAATTGTAGTGTACCACTCTGAATTAACCGTCCTACGTTTCTCATTCCGTATAGTAGCCACATGGTCAGTTTAGCCGAAGAAGCATTCGACCATTTGCTTCGAAGTGCTTCTTCCATGAACAACTTTCGTTGGATTTGGCTCATCTTCGAAGACCCCCTCGATCGATTGCTGTTTTGTTTCGCATAGGTCCAAGATTCGACGTACATGACGATTTTATAAACATCGTTCGAAGCACAGTGATCGTATTCATTCACAATTTCTGAGCACCAATAGACTACAGGTTTTTTTTAACCATGGTCAAATTGTGCTGGCTCTTACGAGAAAAACCTATGTTTGAGAACAGATGTTCATGCAATAGAAAATGTTACCTGGTGAAAGAAATACCCAAGGATGCCTCCATCTCACGGTATAAAACGTAGCGATCTTGCACTCTTGCGGTGATTAGCTATGTTGAAAGTTGTTAAAAACAAGTAAAAAAGTGTCAGTCGGCTTTGCCGACAGAGGTATATCCTCAGCCAATGTGAATTTAAACTTTCATCTACGGACAGATAGAATGTATTTAGCGTCTCTTCAGAATTTTGTGGCCCTTTTTTCAACATTTGAACTTGCCGACAAAAATGTGGATTAGGAATTAACACAAATGTTGAACTTTGGTGTGGAATATTTTGATCTGATACGGATCTGATATAAAGGAGTCTTTAAACCTTTCTGAAAAAAGGGACCAAAAAGACCCCTTTGGTGACTCGCACGAGGGTCAATTTTTCCAGAAAAAGATACTCCGCATTGTTGTCAGTAATATTGCCAAAGACACTTTATACCTAAAATGCAAGGATTCCAAGCAATCTGATGCCGAATATTTCAAAACCTGTAGAAATAGGCGAAACTTGCCACGCCTATTTAGGTTACTTCCCGAAGTAAACTTTCAAAACGGCGATACCCGTGTCTTCTTTCTTTGCGGTCCTCTTTCGTAATCTGGCAGATTTATCTTGTAATTATTTTTTGCATTTATTATTATTTATTTTTCTAGAAAAATAAATCCATTATTAATAAACAAACACAAATGTGTTATAATTCAAAGCGAAAGACAATTTAATGTTAACTACACATACACGTACTGCATTCTGTGGCAATTTCTATCACTCGGTTCTCTATTTACTCTTTTATAATGATATGTAAATCGTTTTCTATCACCTACTTATATCACCAACTGGCATTATTGCAACCAACAATTTCAATGATATGTATCTGTTTAAATATCAACAATGTAAATAAATACTTAATACCCATTTGTTTACATTCGAGTACATTTATACTGCACTTAATGATATAGAGACAACAAAATGTACACACGTATGATAATGATAAATGATGATGGCTTTGCAATATTAACACATCAACACTATAAGCTAAGAACTCTGTCTGCGATACATACATATATCAATCGCATTTAATTGAACATTTTCTTTTCAACAAGGACTTTCTTCACAATAGTCTTTTGAGAAGAAGAACAACTTGAAAAATATGTATGCATGTGAAAGCATTTTCTACTTTAAACAACAAAATCCACAAAGTAAATGGAACTAAGTAAATCTTTTGCAAACTGCACAAAAACCTTCATGGCTTACGTTTATTTTTTAAGAGACTTTGTAAAAAGTTGTAGTCGCACTCAGAGAAAAGTATTGCTCAAATTCTTGCATTTTACAATGCATCACAAAGAGTTTTTCTTTTTTTTTTACTTTGAACATATGCATTTTAGATAGTTTTGCCAAGTTTTTCTGTTAACATTTCCATAAATGTACGCACATGTTGTTCACCTAACCTTTTGCGAAGGCCATTGAAAAGTTTTCGTTTGCTTTTTAGTTGCGCTCTTAACCGTACACAAATTCAAAGAATTTAAATAATATTTGTAAGCAAAACTATTCCGCTTGTTAGAACGAAAAACTTGCAATGAAAGCAAAATAAAACTAAAACTTTGAACACTCAAAAAAAATTTTAAATGAAAAAAGAAAGAAAACTTTCTCTTTCATAGTTTTGCATTTACAAGAATTTTGTGCATTAGATTGCAATGGAAGGAAGTTTACATCCCTTTTGTGTGTGTTAGGTGAACTAAAGAAATTCATGTAGATTTAAATATGAAACGAAATATGAAAATAGTAGACAGTAAACTGACAATAAGAGATATATCTTAGACTATGAACTCGGTTTCGTAGCATAACGAGATTCTTATAGGCTAAAATAGTAAACGTAAAATACATACATATGTACGAAGAAACAAGAATCAATGAGGCTTTTCCGTCTATTAAATATCCTTAGCCTGTAAAAACAACTATTAACTGTAATTAATTGTGGATCTACAAATCAGATGCAAATGTTTAAAAAGAAATACCCTTTTCGTTTTATATTTTATATTTTATATTTTATATTTTATATTTTATATTTTATATTTTATATTTTATATTTTATATTTTATATTTTATATTTTATATTTTATATTTTATATTTTATATTTTATATTTTATATTTTATATTTTATATTTTATATTTTATATTTTATATTTTATATTTTATATTTTATATTTTATATTTTATATTTTATATTTTATATTTTATATTTTATATTTTATATTTTATATTTTATATTTTATATTTTATATTTTATATTTTATATTTTATATTTTATATTTTATATTTTATATTTTATATTTTATATTTTATATTTTATATTTTATATTTTATATTTTATATTTTATATTTTATATTTTATATTTTATATTTTATATTTTATATTTTATATTTTATATTTTATATTTTATATTTTATATTTTATATTTTATATTTTATATTTTATATTTTATATTTTATATTTTATATTTTATATTTTATATTTTATATTTTATATTTTATATTTTATATTTTATATTTTATATTTTATATTTTATATTTTATATTTTATATTTTATATTTTATATTTTATATTTTATATTTTATATTTTATATTTTATATTTTATATTTTATATTTTATATTTTATATTTTATATTTTATATTTTATATTTTATATTTTATATTTTATATTTTATATTTTATATTTTATATTTTATATTTTATATTTTATATTTTATATTTTATATTTTATATTTTATATTTTATATTTTATATTTTATATTTTATATTTTATATTTTATATTTTATATTTTATATTTTATATTTTATATTTTATATTTTATATTTTATATTTTATATTTTATATTTTATATTTTATATTTTATATTTTATATTTTATATTTTATATTTTATATTTTATATTTTATATTTTATATTTTATATTTTATATTTTATATTTTATATTTTATATTTTATATTTTATATTTTATATTTTATATTTTATATTTTATATTTTATATTTTATATTTTATATTTTATATTTTATATTTTATATTTTATATTTTATATTTTATATTTTATATTTTATATTTTATATTTTATATTTTATATTTTATATTTTATATTTTATATTTTATATTTTATATTTTATATTTTATATTTTATATTTTATATTTTATATTTTATATTTTATATTTTATATTTTATATTTTATATTTTATATTTTATATTTTATATTTTATATTTTATATTTTATATTTTATATTTTATATTTTATATTTTATATTTTATATTTTATATTTTATATTTTATATTTTATATTTTATATTTTATATTTTATATTTTATATTTTATATTTTATATTTTATATTTTATATTTTATATTTTATATTTTATATTTTATATTTTATATTTTATATTTTATATTTTATATTTTATATTTTATATTTTATATTTTATATTTTATATTTTATATTTTATATTTTATATTTTATATTTTATATTTTATATTTTATATTTTATATTTTATATTTTATATTTTATATTTTATATTTTATATTTTATATTTTATATTTTATATTTTATATTTTATATTTTATATTTTATATTTTATATTTTATATTTTATATTTTATATTTTATATTTTATATTTTATATTTTATATTTTATATTTTATATTTTATATTTTATATTTTATATTTTATATTTTATATTTTATATTTTATATTTTATATTTTATATTTTATATTTTATATTTTATATTTTATATTTTATATTTTATATTTTATATTTTATATTTTATATTTTATATTTTATATTTTATATTTTATATTTTATATTTTATATTTTATATTTTATATTTTATATTTTATATTTTATATTTTATATTTTATATTTTATATTTTATATTTTATATTTTATATTTTATATTTTATATTTTATATTTTATATTTTATATTTTATATTTTATATTTTATATTTTATATTTTATATTTTATATTTTATATTTTATATTTTATATTTTATATTTTATATTTTATATTTTATATTTTATATTTTATATTTTATATTTTATATTTTATATTTTATATTTTATATTTTATATTTTATATTTTATATTTTATATTTTATATTTTATATTTTATATTTTATATTTTATATTTTATATTTTATATTTTATATTTTATATTTTATATTTTATATTTTATATTTTATATTTTATATTTTATATTTTATATTTTATATTTTATATTTTATATTTTATATTTTATATTTTATATTTTATATTTTATATTTTATATTTTATATTTTATATTTTATATTTTATATTTTATATTTTATATTTTATATTTTTTATTTTATATTTTATATTTTATATTTTATATTTTATATTTTATATTTTATATTTTATATTTTATATTTTATATTTTATATTTTATATTTTATATTTTATATTTTATATTTTATATTTTATATTTTATATTTTATATTTTATATTTTATATTTTATATTTTATATTTTATATTTTATATTTTATATTTTATATTTTATATTTTATATTTTATATTTTATATTTTATATTTTATATTTTATGCTTATCATGCTTTCAAAGTTACCCGATCTTAATTAACTGATCGGATATAAAACGGAATTATAAAATCCGACCCAAATGACTTAGAAAGTTCTGTCGTGAAACGGTAAACATACTCACCTTACATACACATAGATGTTTAATGTTATTCTCAATCCGATTATGCCCGACCAAATCATCTTAAAGTATAATCTGTGTTCTTCTAGAGTATGTAAATATTTTTTCCGTTCATACAGTATTCAACATGCAGAGAAAACTACCTACAATTAAATTGCTCATAACATGTGCCTTCAGTTCTACTAGAAATTCAACAGTAAACGAAATGTCATTTTATTGATTTCTTGCAATAGCCTTGAAAGAAACAGCGAAAGAGAGAAAGCATAGCAAACGCTACAAGAAAGTATTTTGCCCCAGCATCCGATGCAGCACCTGTATGCCAAGTTGAGCCAAGCAGACTCATTAGTAAACAAATTTGTTTGTTGCTGAAAAAAGGACATCGTAAAACTTGGCACAGGCTGTTCAAAATAAATGACTTGGTACATCGATGCAAAACTTTAACGCATAATAAATCACATAAAATTTGCAAGTCTAAAGTATTAACAAAACATACTCAGTACATTCAGGCAAACGACCTAACACAACGATGCTAAGAGGGCAAGACCTTGTGACAATCATTTGCAAATTTGACAAATTACCCACAATTTGTAATTTATGCTAAACACTTTCATTTTGTTAATCCGAGGTGACATTATTGTAAGATGCCCATTAAATTGTTGCTTCGCCTAGAATATTTGTATTTTCTTTTCTGCTACCCATGGCCAGAGAGAAGTTCACTTAACTTATCTAGTGAATGTTATAAAATGTCTTCTACATACATACATATATACAGTATGGTGATAATTCTCGTCTCAATGAAATGAGGGAGAAAATGTTCTTCAAACAAAAGTGCAAAATCATGTCTCTTTAAGTAAAATAAATATCAACACAAAAACTTGGTTCAAACTTTACCTGCTGCATATCAACACATTTGCATATTGACATCAACAATGTGCTGAGATTAGCACAAAACAATTTTGTTGTAAATGCAAATTTAAAAATCTAGGTATTATTATGTACATATGTACTAAACTATGTTGTAACCGCAAATTTTATATAAGTAACATTTAAGTCCAAAACACTATCATGGAAAAATCATAGAGTGATGAAAAAATATTGAGTCGTATATTTAACTACAGGGCGTTTTAATAAAAGGTTTTTTGCACGATTTTCCGCCATGGGACAGGCGAAGGCTTTCATCGTATAAATAACTGCAGCCTGATTTAATTGTGAGCTTAATGGAATGGGACCTTCTTTTTATTGATAAGAAATTTGAACAGTTGAAAATACTCGAAATAAATATAGGGATTTCTGTGTTAAATCGGATACTTTTTCAAAAAGTGGTCTTGGATTTCCTTTAGTTTGTGCTGTGGTGATGCTGCGCATCAGCAAAACATTTAAGTATATTTTCAGATTCTTTGACTAACCGCTCCAGAGATATGGCGTATTGAAAAAGTCAAAATTAGTAAATATTATATGCAAAGAAAAGCTCTTATTTGAATAGTAAAAAAAAATTGCACAGTGGGCTTGGATGCAATCTTAGCGATTTAATATTTAAAATCTATTTTTAACAAAGATTGTGCTCTTGGGCTTTCTTGAATTTTTTTTTGTATTAAACTACGACCAATTGCAAACATTTTAAGTCAAAAAATAAAAAAAAAATATATTTTCTTATATCACTATGTGATATTTTAGCACCTCTGCGTGATAGATGAGCAAAAATAAGAAGACACGTGTCATGGCGTTTTTCCCTATCACTTCAACTTTCGCGGTTATGACCCCCAAAGATATGAGACTTTGATGACAAAAGGGATCAGTTTTTCAGGCACAAAGCTTCTAAACCGCTTGGAATTTGGGATTACTCTTGCAGGCAAGGTTGTAGCTCTCGTCCTAAAGAATTGTCGACACATAAAATCCATTCATCTTCAATGTTAATATCGTCAATGTCAAATTCGCATTATATTTATTTCTCGGATTTTAGTCTGCAGATATCAAACCGATCTAAATTGAAGCAGACAACCAACTAGTAAAATGTTCCTTAGATGTCAATAAACTACTTTCTAGAATATACGAACTCTGTAGAAACGGTTCTTAATGGTCAAAATAGCTAAACAATTGTGATTTTTATACACTTTTCTCTGTTTCCGCTCCATACATACTAAACCGTTAAAAATCAAGAAAACAATTAACAACAATAATGCAGCAAACATATCAGCAAACAACTTTCTGGAACATTCGAAATGTCTATGAACGGTTCTTTAATGCGAAAATAGCCAAGAACTTTTGAAAATATTCGATTTTTATATTTTTCTCCGATTCCGGTCCACAGATACCAAAACACCCAAAAACTAAGGATACAGTCAACTACAAAAATGTACTTAAGATTTCAATAAACAACTTTCTAGATCAAAAAACGATTCTAGGAATGATTCTTTAAGCTGAAATTTGCAAACAATAAAATTATTTTTAATGCCCATTTTTAATGCAATTTCTATTAAAATATTGTCAACATTTTCATAATCAAGAATTGAAGTGTCCTTTTTCGTACACACATCCAAGCACACACAATTAGGTTTTGTACGAGTATGTAAAACTTGTTATACGTATAACTATTTGTGTAATGTAGAATGAAATTATTCATTAAAAAGGCAATTACTTGAACAAATCTGAAACAAAATAACAAAAAAGTAAATTGTAGTAAAAACTTTTCAATTTACTGTTAGAAAAACAAAGGCAATGTATAAAAATAACAATTTCGTTTATAGGAAACAAAGGTTGAACCATTATTTGGATGTAAAGAACTCACAAATTATTAAAAGAAATTGTCTGTTTATTATGTTTAACAATAAAGAAGAAAGGGTATCAAGCAGATTTCTACTATAAATACAATGAAAAAATTTACGTAACTATTTTTTATATAATTGTTCCTTTTTATGGAAGTAATTCACTAGAAGAATATTGTAAATCATTCATTCACGTTTAGTTTCTAATTTTGGTAAAAGCTTTTAGCCTGACTTACCGCTTAAAAATAAGCCAATTTATGGAACTTACCTGAAAAGAAAAACAAATATAGTTATTACCTTGTAAGAAATATAATAACAGGTTTATGTAGATACTTATTTTAGTTGTTTAATAAAATAACCCTTTACTTTTTCATCCTTTAATATGTGTTTTTTTACTTTACACACGTGTACATATGTGTACATACATATGTACATCAATCTATCACTTTACATTTTCCTTTGCCTTTGTCAATTATAATTGCTATAGTCGTCACATGACAAACTTTTTGTTGATTCCAAGAAACTTAAAGCAACCTCTCCAGTCTAAAGTGTTTCCATGCCCATGAAACTGATACATGTACTAACTAAATTGACATGTTTGAAATAGAAGTAGAGTTTAGTTTCATTTTTTTGTGAAATTTTTTGTTTTTATCTTATTTTTCAAATTTCATTTAAGGCTTTTTGAAAGAAAGCAAAAAGTGATACGAAAATTCGTTTACAAAGCCACAATGAAGAAGATTGTTGAATTATAATTGAATGTGAAACAATCACTTAAATTAAATTCTGTAGTAGTAAAAAAATTATAAGGTATTTGAAAATACAAATGTACACGCAGAAAAATATATGTTAGAAATATTTGTTTGGGACTGGTTGCAAACAAATATATGTTTGCATCCAAACATAAATTGTTTGTGTCCAAACAAATATATGTTTGCAACATTTTGTAACATATCTCAGTTTTATTTGTTTGGGTACCAACATATTTTTTATGTTAGAACATATTTTATGAGGGTGGAGAGAGAATTTTCGTCAAAGAGAGTAACATCAGGGCTCTCGCGGCTGCGGCATGCTGTTTTATAATAATTGGTGGTATGAATGCGGCCAAACACGTGTATTTTGTGCTTTGTTGTTGGTCATCAAAGTAGCAAGCGAAGGAGAAAAGAAAAAAAAATGTTGTTCTTTTTTCTAAATCCAGTCGATGAGTAAAGACGGTAAAATGAGTGATTAAATCAGTGTTTTGTGTTTTCTTTAAGACGTGGTCCTTTTTAGTAAATTAAATGCTTATTACAAAAGGATGATTAGACATTTTTTATTGGACAAGGAAGAAATGGTATTTAATATTGGTAATTATGTACATCAATACATTTTTCATATACATACATATGTATATTTGAAATATGGATGTACCTATTTATTACATTATATAATCACCCAGCTAACTTCCGAATTCGTTTCGAATTCGGACAGAATTTCTGAAAAAATATCCGATTCTGATGCCGAATTCGTACCGAATTCGGTACGAAAGTTGTATGGACGTGGCCACCGAATTCGGAAAGAATTTTCTAAGGAAAATCTTAAAAAATATTAGAGTTTCGCGACGAATTCCTTCCGTATTCGGAAGTAAATTCTTGGAAAATTCGATGAAAAATTTAGATTTTCTTAAGAAAATCCGTCCGAATTCGAAAAGAAATTCTGGAAAAATTCGGAGAAAAGTTCAGATTTTCTGAAAAAATCGGAAACAATTCTGATGCTGACGCCACGTGTCGTACTGTACAGAATAAACCCCACTCAGAGACAATTTTCTTTCAATGTGCTATTTATGGAAGATTCTAATTTCAAACTTTCTAATGATTTTGCCTGTTGTTATCATTTTATGATTAACAGTAGAACAAGTATACTTCTACATATTTGTTGAAGCTATCAACACTAGCTTGAATAATTATATGTAGCATTTGTATTAAAAAAAATTTAAAATTGTATATGCGAATTTTATGACCAGCCATTTTGTTCTTCGACATCAAACGAAAAAAAATTGACTTAAAAATTCCATTAGAAATCGGAACGAATTCGGAATGACGATTCTTAAGATTCTTTAGAAAATGTGCAGAGATTCTAAAAATAAACTTATAGAAAATCGGTCAAATTTCTAGGAAAATATTAGAGAAATCGGCCACAATTCTAAAAAATATTCAGAAAATCTCAGAAAAAATCTGATATCAGAACCCTCGGAAAAAATTGTTAACTGGGCATTTAATTCCAGATGCCGATTTCCTGCTGATGATTTCAACTTTGAGGAAAATCTATTTTTTTATCACAACTAAGGAGAAGCGTTCAACGACGTTTATATATATATTTTTTCTTTTTAAAAGTGAGGCTTTTTGTAACTAATTTCATTCTGTTTCTCTTTTATTAAAGTCTGTTATGTATTTCTTTGGAATTTTTATGTGCCCATGTGTCTGTTGTTGCTTTTGTGTTTGGTATTTCTGGTATATGGGCGCTATATCCAAATCTGATTCGATTTCGATATATCAAATCGGACGAAAATATATGCGGAAGCGATATCCCCATCTAAACCGATTTCGATATAATTTGGCACATTTACTTCTAGACCGAATTCATGCAGTAAACAAGTGAAATCCGCCGAAAATATATATGGGAGCTATATCCAAATTGGAACCGATTTACACCAAAAGCAATAGCGTAGTGGATTGTGATCTTTATGCCGGGCCGATTTCATTGCATTTCCTGCGAGGCGATAATGTCAGTTTTGTACTTTTCAAGTATGTACATCCATCAGTGGATATTCCTGATCCAACTGGAAATTTTAAGATCATTGTCTTTAAAACGTTTGCAGGGTTGGTAATCCAACACAAGTTTTTATTGTTTTTATGGGAGAATTAGCGGTACATATTAGCTCGCTTGGGAACGGTCCTGACCGGTTTTAGCATATCAAAACCCAGAATTTATCTTGGTCCCTCTTTCATCTCAGATGGACACTGACCTCCCCTTGGTGTCACCTGGGGAGTTGCCTTTAACACCCGTTAAAGTTATTGAGCTAACATAAGAACTTTAAACACTTGGGTTTGGACGTCGGTTTAGTAACCCTTCCCTAGAAGAAGAAACTTACTATGAAAAAAAAACGAAAGAAAAGAAAAACAAACCCCTCTATAGTTAACGAACCACGCAAAAGTTTTAAGGACCATGACCTGCGTATCTGCAAATGGAATGTTCGCACTCTTTATAGAGAAGGAGCAGTTTACGCATTGGCAGATGTACTTGAAAAGTACAAGGCCGACATTACTGCCATACAGGAAATACGATGGAACGGGAAAGGCGTCACAACAACACCTAAAGGTGACGCACTGTATAATAGCTGCCATGACACAAAAAATGGGTTTGGTTGCGGATTTGTAGTTGGTCGGACCTTAAAGCATCTTGTCTCCAGCTTCACCCCAGTGAATGAAAGACTTGCTACAATTCGAATAAAAGCAAAATTCTTCAACATCAGCTTTATTTGCGCTCATGCTCCCACTGAAGACAAGGACGAACTGACCAAAGATATATTTTATGAGCGCTTAGAAGAAACATACATATGTCCGTTGTCCTGTCCATGACAACAAAATTATTCTAGGTGATTTTATTGCCAAAATTGGATATTCTCAGTTCCACTGTTGCCCAACCGTCGGGAAATTTAGTCTCCACCGTGAAACATCTGACAATGATATGAGGCTGACAGACTTTGCAGCTGCAAAAAACACGGTAGTTAGAAGTACCAGATTTAAGCATCTCGATTAGGCCGGGGCGATTTGTATGGAAGGAAAAAAGTGTTATCGGGCGCCTCGAGTTTCTGATTCTTGGGATTGTACTGAGCAAAAAAGTCAACTAGACCATATGTCTACGGTGAAAATCGAGCCCCCGGATTTTGACTTGAAGTTTTTTTTCAAGGATTTTCGGATATTTTGGCATATAAGAACCAAACCACTGATATTTTCGATCCAACACAAAGACAACAATTGTAGCCAAGACAACAATAAAGAACTCTCTAGTACATCGCAAAAGCATTGGAACGTTCCTTCAGGCAGTTATGGCCTCGAGAAGGTGCACATTTTTCGGAAAATATGATTAATGACACTGTGCTACAAAATGGGACTCAAATTCAGTGGGTGGAAAATCCCTTTTGGAGATGAACGCCCTTGATGAGTGTACTAAGAACCCAAAAGGAAGTTTTCACCATAGGTCAAGTTTCCGAGATATCGCGTGATTAATGGTTTAATTTTGGCCCCTTAATTTGCGAGAAAATAGCTTTATATCTCTGTTAAGCGTTATTGTAGCTTCATTTTGAGATTACATGTCTTCAGTCAAATCAAATGGTGAATCTTTTTGTAGAATATTTCATCCCTCTAACTCAATTCCTTCCATGTCCTTTTCGTCCTTTATTTTTTGAACCGTAGTAAAAGTACCACAAGACGAGATTTTACAGCATCCAAATATTCTACAAAAATGCTGTTCAGAAGATTTTAGGTACAGTTCTCATTGATGACCAATCGATATTTTCCCGTTTTCATGGTCCTTTTTGACATTTGCCCGTATTTTGTTGAGAAAACTGTGTTTTGTTTTTATGTATATTCGTTATTGGTCTGTGGTGCATCTGAAATACTTACCATAAATAGCTCTTGTAATGACGAACACGTTAATAACAAATTTTATTGAAGGATAGATCCGGGTATCTAAATTTTTGAACCGGATATTCTGATATCAAAACCGATTTTGGAACCGGTTTTATGTAACCGATTAATCGTATATGTATATCATTGGAAAGCTAATAAAATGGTCAATCAAATGACAGCAAGTAGCTGATTACATGATTACAACTTTGTTGGTTCCGAAGCTAGAACAAAAAAACCGATTTTGATGTAAAATATCACTGGGTTGAAAAATTCTTTTTGGCGAGGAAAGTCGATTAAGATATTTTATAAATCTGGAAAGACAGTTATGCCATAGGTCAAACTTCTGAGTTATTGTGAGATGAATTTGTGTTATGTTGTTTTGTTATCATGCACTTAAAGTTAACCAAGAATGAATTAATTTCGCCATAACTCAGAAGTTTGAACCACGTCAATCCAGTGATATTTTACATCAAAATCGGTTTAAGAAAGCGGTTTTTTTGTTCTAGCTTCGGAACCAACAAAGTTGTAATCATGTAATCAGCTACTTGCTGTCATTTGATTGACCATTTTATTAGCTTTCCAATGATATACATATACGATTAATCGGTTACTTAAAACCGGTTCCAAAATCGGTTTTGATATCAGAATATCCGGTTCAAAAATTTAGATACCCGGATCTATCCTTCAATAAAATTTGTTATTAACGTGTTCGTCATTACAAGAGCTATTTATGGTAAGTACTTCAGATGCACCACAGACCAATAACGAATATACATAAAAACAAAACACAGTTTTCTCAACAAAATACGGGCAAATGTCAAAAAGGACCATGAAAACGGGAAAATATCGATTGGTCATCAATGAGAACTGTACCTAAAATCTTCTGAACAACATTTTTATAGAATATTTGGATGCTGTAAAATCTCGTCTTGTGGTACTTTTACTACGGTTCAAAAAATAAAGGACGAAAAGGACATGGAAGGAATTGAGTTAGAGGGATGAAATATTCTACAAAAAGATTCACCATTTGATTTGACTGAAGACATGTAATCTCAAAATGAAGCTACAATAACGCTTAACAGAGATATAAAGCTATTTTCTCGCAAATTAAGGGGCCAAAATTAAACCATTAATCACGCGATATCTCGGAAACTTGACCTATGGTGAAAACTTCCTTTTGGGTTCTTAGTACACTCATCAAGGGCGTTCATCTCCAAAAGGGATTTTCCACCCACTGAATTTGAGTCCCATTTTGTAGCACAGTGTCATTTATCGATATTATCCGAAAAATGTGCACCTTCTCGAGGCCAGAAGGAGCGTTCCAATGCTTTTGCGATGTACTAGAGAGTTCTTTATTATTATCTTGGCTACAATTGTTGTCTGTGTGTTGGATCGAAAATATCAGTGGTTTGGTTCTTATATGCCAAACAATCCAGAAGTCCTTGAAAAAAACTTCAAGTCAAAATCCGGGGGCTCGATTTTCACCGTAGACATATGGTCTAGTTGACTTTTTTGCTCAGTACAATCCCAAGAATCAGAAACTCCAGGCGCCCGTGATGGTGTTCAAATCGCCCCACTCTAATCTCGATATTCATAAGGGCACCTGACTATCACCAGATCAAAGAACAAGTAATAAAATTGATCATGTTATGATAGATGGAAGATATACATCGAAGGTGTTGTATCAACGATCTTTCCGAGGAGCAAACATGGATTAGGACCACTACCTTATTGCAGCAAAGGTATGTACCCATCTAAACGTTACAAATAAAGCACGAACAGATACAACGCGGAACTTGGACATCGATAGGCTGCACTCACAACAGATAGCCACAGCATGTCCCACTCAACTGCCCAAATTGCTTAATGAAAGCACTCCTCGTCCCGATAACATATCAGTACAATGGCAAAATATTGATCACAACATGAAAATAGCCACAAAACCTATGCTTGGATACCAGAGACCTCCACCAAGGAATCCATGGTATGACCAGGAGTTACGTGCTGCTACCGAAGAGAAAAATATGGCATATAGTAGAAACACGTAGCGCACGATAGAGGTATCGGGAGAAAAGGAGAGAAGAGAAACGTCCACAGGAAGAAGAAAGAAATGAAAAGGCGGGATTGTGAAAAATCAATATTTACAGGGGCCAGACTGAAGTCCGAAAGTTCTACCAAAAAGTGAAACATCAAACTGATGGCTTTTGTACAGGCACATCTTACTGTAGAGACGAGCAATGTAATTTGTTAACTGATAGAGATAGTGTGGTCAGGATATGGAAAGAACAAACTCCAAACTGTTGGTATTCAATAGTAGCGAAGGCGGCGTAGATACCACTGATCCAATCCCAGAAGATGGTATTGAATGTATATCACCCAGCCAAGATGAGGTTAAAACAGCAATGCACCGGTTGAAGAATAATAAGGCAGCAGGAGCCGATGGCTTACCAGCCGAGCTGTTCAAAACCGGAGGTGACACGCTGATAAGGTGTATTCAAAGAACGAGTACCCGGCGTTCGGAACCTGGGCATCCTCTGCCCTGTCCACCAGAAAGGAGTTAAGACTGTATGATCTAAATATAGGGACATAATTCTTCTCCCTATTGCCTACAAGATAGTGCAGGGAAACTGCGTGAACGACTAAAGCCATACCAATGAGGCTTTAGATCTGGCTAATCCCCATTGACCAGATATTTATCATGCAGCAAATCCTAGAGATTAACCAAGAGATGCATATCGACACATACCATAATTTTGTCGATCAATGGTATTCCAAGCCGTGTTAGAATTTTGAATTTGGTATCCCCGCAAAGCTTATTCGGCTTTGTAGAAAAACGTTAACTGATACTCGATCCTTACTGAACATAAGAAAGAACCTCTCCGAAGAGTTAAGTACCAAAAGAGCTTTCAGACAAGGTGAAAGTCTCTCGTGTGACTTTTTTAACATTCTGCTGGAAAATGGTATACGAGATGCGATGGTCAAAATAAGTGGAACAATATATGCAAACAGCCATATGTTACTTGCTTATGCCGAAGACATTGACATCATGAGTCCATCGGTAAAAAAAGTAACCGATACCTTTGCAAAAGTCGAAAGGGAATCTACTAAAGTGGATCTGGCGGTAAACAGCGAGAAGACCAAGTTGATGGTGTCGACGCGCAATGCGTCCATAGAGCTCGGACCAACTGTACATCTTGGTTCCTATAACATTGAGGAAGTAAAAGACTACGTATCGGCACCGCCGTAAACACAACAAACAACATCAGTTGTGAAATAAAAAGAAGAATTATATTGGCCAACAGATGCTACTTTCGCTTAAGTAAGCAGTTTAAAAACAAGTGAGCCAAGACTATAGTCGGGTCGGGGCCGACTTTGTGATACCCTACACCACTACCCCGGTGCATAAGGTTTTGGCTGGTAAAATTCAAAATATTAAAATTGGGATAGCTTGGCGCCTTTGCACTGAATGTCTTCATTAATACAGGTCAATTTCGTTGAAACGCTTAAGTGCATCGTCAGTACAACTCCAATAAAAAAATCGAAAAGTGGGATGTACCCCAACCATCAATGGTCTACTTTCTCTGAGAGATCCCCATCAACCCCCAAAATTTCGTGAGGATCCGATCAAAATTGCGACCTGTAGGGTGATTGCACAAAAAATGGAAAAAAGGAATGCATTATCGACTATTGGGATATCTCTGTTGTTTGACCACCTATGACAACCTACTTCACATCGTTGTAAAGGTGACATTTTCTATTTTCCTTTCCAAGTTTTGCTTTCTATATACCTTTTACAGAAGAGAGATATTTGCTTTGAAATAAAACGTTGGTCTTTTCTCCAAATAAGTTTTTTTTTCAAATTCAGAGCCCTGAATAATATCCGACCATTACTAAAATCAATAGGTTTTTTTCTCTGTGGGACCCCCATTAACCCCCAAAATCTCGTGGCGATTCGATCAAAATTGCGAATTATAGCGTGATTACAAAAAATTGAAAAATTTGAATATTATCCGACCACTACCAAAATCAATAGGCGTCTTCCTCTCCGGGACCTTCATCAACACCTGTAGCGTGATTACAAGGTTTAGATGAACAGACGGACGGACGGATCGACACACATAGCCAGATCGACTCAGCTCGTCGAGACATTCATTTTGGTATATATGTATGGGTCTACGACCATTATTTTAATGCGTTACAAACTTTTTGGTCAAAACAAACTTAAATAACAAAGCCACATCTCGTCAATCAAAAATAACGCTTTACAAAACACTGATACTA
Organism: Musca autumnalis; assembly: GCF_047663935.1. Taxonomy (NCBI): domain Eukaryota; kingdom Metazoa; phylum Arthropoda; class Insecta; order Diptera; family Muscidae; genus Musca; species Musca autumnalis. The sequence goes on from NW_027411644.1 coordinate 255,703,822, forward strand.
CCCGCACTGATGTATTGTTCCGAAGCCTGGGTACTTGCGCAAGCAGACAAGGAGAAAAATTCTTCGAAAAACCTACGGACCAATATGCGTTGATGGTGAATATCGACGTCGTATATACCACGAGCTGCATCGTCTATACAACGACATCAGTTTCTCTAAAAGATTCGAGATGTATTGGCAGGGCAATATCATAAGAATGAGCGATGATGAAGCCGTTAAAAAGGCGTATAAATAAGGGCCACATGGATGACGAGATGAAAATGTGCAGTAGTCGGCTTATGGAACAAATGTTCTGTAGTGGGCCAGCTAAGTGAGTAAGTATTAGCTGACTTTTAGGTGACACCACAGAGATGCCAGGATGTTGGGGTTTTTGCTAACTCTAAAAAATGTAATGTTGACTGGTCTAAGAATCGGACACGGACATACAGTGTACGAGGCGGGCACACTTATTATTGCTCTACGGTGACATCCATTCAAATTTAAATTGGAAATATGTATTAACCCGATTTTATAACTATTCTTATTTCTTCAGGGTGACCCGTAAAACGAACGTAGAATAATATTCTAGAGCTTAATTTTATTACACAGCTTTCAGAAGATGTTGTTTCATCTATGCTTTTGTTTTGCGTTGAACTAAGTAAATTGCAATTTTATGCTTCAGAATAAGAAATTATTCTATACGCTGGATTATTTTAATCTGCGTAATTGTGCTTTCCTTCACATTTACCCACTCCAATATGGCTGACTACATAATAACATATAAATCCAATGAATATAACTTACACGTATGATGCTTGAATGGGTGTGTGTGCATCAGTATTTAGAAATAACAATTTTTTGTTACTTAAACACACAATTTGTTACAGCACCCCCAGTTTCATCCCAGCAAACCAAATGTCTGATGTCCGACAAGTCTGAACAATTTCGGAAGCAACGTCGTTCAGATTTCGTTCCGATTTCTAAACGATTTTTCGGAGCGGAAATAGTTCAGATTTTGTACCGACTTCATTCCGATTTCGGAACGAATGTCGGAAAGAAATTTCCTTTCCGAATTTCCCAAGGATTTTCTTCAGATTTCGTTACGAAATCGAATCGAAATCGATACGATGTCGCTCCGACATTTCGTTCCGAAATTATGTCAACCACTTCATACAACTTTCGTTAAGATGTCGTTACGATTTCGGATCAGATTTCGGATGTATCGTCCGAATTTTGTTCCGATTTCGTTACGATGTCGGTACGATTGGTTTGCTGGGATACTACATATATGACACAACTCATGGCCATTTGTTTTAGTAGTAGTAGTAGTAGTAGTAGTAGTCCGGATGGCAGTACTAGCTTACGTGCATGTATGTACACTCATAAGTATGTGTTTCATTTTTTTTTCTCAATTTCCGTTTCCTATTTCACCAAATGTTCCACATCATTCGAGATAGTATTAACTAAACTTAGAGTGAGAGAGAGTGGGGTTTTTGTTCCGCAAAACTTAATCTATTCGATATGGCTGTGATGTTTGAGAAAACAAAAAAATCGTTCATCCTTTTTGTGTAACTGTTGTCGATGTTCTCCTCGCAGTCACATCATTAATCTGTAGTTTTAATTTATTTCAATGTTTGTATTTTCGCAAAAAAGCGAATGTGAATACAAATGTAACGATTCCAATGCCATTTCGAACTGGTTTTGGATTTCTACGAAACGTGATGATGCTGGCTGGGCTTGTTTATGTGCTGCCACTAGTTAAGTTCTTGTTGTTTTTTTTTTTCATTTTCTGTTTTGTTACGCTTTCGCTACATTCAATTAGTTGTTGTGTTTTGCTCCCACTTGCATTCAGTCGCATCCATCGTATTGCTCTGGCTGATTCGTTGGCTAGCTAGCTGGCATCACTTGAGCAAAGTCGTATTTAGTGAAATTGCTATTTTTAATCTTTGGATTACTTGATCTACTTAAAGTTGCAATTTTAAACCATTACACTGACAAATGGGAGGAGAGGGATTTGTTTTATTGCATTGGGATTTCTTTGTGTGTGCTGAAATCGAAATTCAAGAGTTCTTCTGAGAAAAATAAACACTTTGAATGTTCAGTGCGATTCGTGCTTCGATACGTCGGGAAAATAACATTTTGAAAGGAATAACATTTGATAGCATGAAATACTTACATAGCTGACCCTCTTCAGAACACTTATCCTACAGGCCGGACTATGAAAAGATTTTCATTCCTCTATATTTATACCCTCAGCATATATCAAGCTTTTTGTAGAAAATTAACTTATGCTGAAACTGAGGTATGGGGTATTGTAACTCGCGATCAGCTTTACTATACCATAACTTTTGACAGCATGTCGGTAAAATAAACTGTTTTAGCCCGATTCACCGAGGGGTTTCTTAAAATAATAATTTGAGCGGAAGCTGTGGTCGTACTAATGTAAAAAAATCGGAAAAAATCGTTGAATTAAACGAGTTTCATTATGTCATATTCCAATTAGTGGTTTTACAACACAATGTAGAGCTTAATGCTCAAAGGAGAAGTTAAAGAGTACACTTCAGAGTTGAAGTTTGTAATGTATGATTTTTTAACATATCCACTGTATCTACCTCAAACGGATGCTGACATTTTGAAACCTGAAAAATGGGGTTTTTTGAATTTTTGGTATAATCGGGTCGCGCAGCTGGATTTCACTAAAAGCTTATTATTTGATTGTAGTACTCGCGATTTCGCATTTTTTAATGTATAACATGAGGATGTAGCCCTAACAGGATCACAGTAGTCTGCGCCCAAACACGAAATTTTTGTGCGTAAATTTTTCTCAAAAACCTATTTTTTTGGTTTAAAATTTACAAACGTCATTCGATTTCCGTGGAAACCCGCGTAAATTTAGTTTTTTTTATGTTCTGAATCTAACAAGCCACGACGCGTAAAAATCCACCCACTAGATCGGCGGATATGAAAATATCGCATATTAAAGCGCGTTTTGGATGTGTCAGTTTTACTTAAATAAATAGATCGATACGCGTGTTTAAACTGTGAGAAAACAGATATTTAAAAACTCTCGTAAATCAAGAGATATAATAGATTTTTTCTAAAAATTGAGTGCGATGCTACATCCACGGTTCTTGATGGATCGCATTGAAACTGCATAGAATGACGTATTTTTTAATGGTGATTATTGAAATCGGATGCGCATAAAATGTAAATGAACTTCGCGGAAATTATGTCCATTTTACAGTATTTTGCACCCTAATATGCAGCAGATGATACATCGTGGCCGCCAAATAGAATTTGACAAACTGTACATCAAATAAGAGGGATTGATTCGCTGTGTTGAAAAATCGGATGCGTATCATGTCATTTTCATAATTACGCGGTTTATATGCGTCTCAAATGTTATAATATCCAATATAACATTATTTTAACGTTATGCCACAATTGGAATTCCTTGTGATTTAATATAAGGTTCTAATAATATTATCCAATAGGAAAACTATAAGCGAAAAGTTTGTTACAACGGAATACCGTCATTATTGATGGTGAAATTTTCACGAAAATGTCGAAGAACTCAAACATTTTTTCACCAACTTTTCCTATAAAGCCATAAAAAAATAAAATTAGAATAACATGATTTTTATTTTTTTCGTCACATTTTCTTTGTGTTTTTGCAAATAACATGAATACTATAGCTCCAAACTTCACGACTTAGGTTTCATTTTATTCCTCACAATGTTTGGATGCTGCTATCATTTTTTATATATATTTTTTGTAAGTATAAGCGCTATTGTTTCAAAAATATGTTTGTAAATACGTGAAATTATTTAACAAATTTGATTTTTCGCAAATCCATTGAGACTTTGCGATTATATTTTGCATCATCGCAAAGGTTACGAATTCAGTTAACGATAATAGGATATAACAGCTAAATATATTAAGCCGCGATTTTTTTAGAATTTTCTCTAATTATCATAATTAAAACGGTCATATCTTTTGCGCGCAACGATCAAAGTTAGTAACGAAAACAGATTTGGAATGCAGATTTTTTTCTTAATCTATGTACCAAAAATCATTGATGTAGTATTAAAAATTTTTTTTGATTTTTTTTGAAATGGAAAAGACAATTTTAGACATTTTTCCTGATATGCTAACGAGGGTATATGGTAAATTTCAAATTTCCTTTACAATTACATAGAAAAAAATTAAAAACTTTTTTGGCGAGCACATCCGCCATTTTTGGTACATGGGTTACGAAAAAAAATCGTGGTTTCAAATCTGTTCGCGTTCACAAAATTGGATGCTGCACTTAAAAGTTATATGCGGTTTTACTCTCTTGTAAAGAAAAAAATATTTAAAAATTCCTATTGTGTTGTAATAAGAACATGTATATATGAATCGTTAGCAGCATTTGATATCTATCCGTAGATGCTAAAATAGTTGCTAAATTTATTTTTATTTTCGCGGAAAATCAAAAAATATTGAAAAAATCTTGGAATAAATTTTATTTATTCTATATCAGAGTCCAAAAAATCTCTAAAAAAAATAATTTAAAAATACGTACAGAATCTAGACAACGCGTAGAAAAATGTGAAACAAAAATTATAAAGATCGCGTTTATAACTTGCATATTACAGCAGCAACAAAGAACGGAAACTTATTGTTGGAAATTATTTCAAAAATTTATTTTTGGTTAAATACGAAAAATTTGACAAAAAAAAATGTTGGGAGTTATTCTATTATTTCGCTAAATTTCGATCCAAATCCTGAAGTATTTTGCTTAAACTTCTACGAGAAAAGTAATTAGTCATCGTGAAAGTATATTTGCTTTCTGTGATAAGCAATAGAAATAAGAAGTAGAGAGTAATATTGAAATTACAATCAAAGAAAAACATAGAAGTTAAAAACCGTATAATTCGCGAATTGGTCTAAATCACTTGAGGTGCATGTGCTTTTCGGATAAAGGGAGTCCATGTCTATCAATATGCATGGATTTTCCGATGTTTCATTCAGCGGCCAAAGTGTGCCATCAGTTGCATCTTACTATTCAAAAAACCTTCAAGTGGGCAAAAATTACGCGATGTGCATATGATTATAAGGTGCATCCGATTTCAATGGCCCACTATTAAAAATACGTCAATATAAATTATTTTAGACAGATTCGTCAAGAACTGCGGATGTGCCACCGCATTCTATTTTGGGATAAATAGGGATATTACTCCTGAATCTTTGTAATTTGTGACACACCTTTTTGGCAAATGTTATAATCGAGTATAAAGGATTACATTTATGCAAAAGTACGTTCGTCTGCCTGTCTGTCTGGCTGGCGGGAGAGTACTATAACTCTCGAACTGATAATCCGATTTGCTTCAAAATTTAGCGTTCTTCTAAAAATGAATGGATTTAGACAAAACCTTGGGTTCTTATGTTTTTCGGGTCGCTGGTTTCATTTTTCATATTTTTCAACCCTTAGACGGTCATTAAAATGTTAGTTTTGGTCCCTTCTCCTACAAAATGTGATCGTATCAGATCAAAATATTCTACAAATTTGTTCGCCACCAATTTTTACTATAGGGTTCATATGGGTTTTGGCAAAATTGTCATACAAAACATCATTTTAGAAGAATAACGTCAAAGACAAAAATGTTCTCCGCTAAATTTCACTATAAGTCACCAAAGAAATGAAATCTCTATATTGCGAAGGAAATATCGGTATCAATTTTGTCAAAATACCAAGAAACTAAAATAGTGTTGCAAGCTTCTACCATTTCTACAGTTCTGGAAATGTTTGAGTTAAGATCACTTGGAACCCTTGCAATTTATGTGTATAATGTCTTTGGCAACTTTACTGACAAGAATGCGAGAAATATTTTTCTTAAAAAATTAACCCTCGTGCGATTCATAAAAGGGCTATTTTTGGTCCCTTTTTCCACAAATCTTTAAAATCTCCTAAAAAATGTGATGGAATCGGATCAAATTGTTATACATATTTGTTCGCCATCAATTTTTACTATAGGTCCTAGAATACACCAAAACTCTAAATCTTACCTAAACTCCAGAAATAAGCAAACTTAAAAACACATTTAAGGGTTAAGGCCGTTCTTCATGTGAGTTTTGGCAAAATTGTCATACAAAACATCATTTTAGAAGAATGACGTCAAAGACAAAAATGTTCTCCGCTAAATGTCACTATAAGTCACCAAAGAAATGAAATCTCTATTTCCATCACATACAAAGGAAATATCGGTATAAATTTTGCCAAAAAAAACCAAGAAAGTAATATAGGGGTGGAAGTGTCTACCATTTCAACAGTTTTGAAATATTTGAGTTAAGATTACTTGGGATACTTGAACTTTAATTATATGATGTCCTTGACAACTTTACTAAAAGGAATGTGAGGAATATTTTTCTTAAAAAATTAACCCTCGTGCGTGTCATAAATGGGGTCTTTTTGGTCCCTTTTTGCACAAATCTTTAAAATCGTATATAACATGTGATAGTTTCAGATCAAAATATTCTAGAAATTTGTTCGCCATGGAATTTTACTATAGGTCTTAGAATACATCAAAATTCTAAATTATACCAAGACGCCAGAAAGTGACCCTATACTATATTCTGACATTCTGAATCTAAGAAACTCTGTACATATCTGCAAGACAAAATATCACATAAAATCGAAAAGTGCAAATATGTGTAGGATGTTTCGATGGAAATTGGTAAAAAAACTCGTCCCTTTTTATAAAATGGTAAGGTACACAGCCCAACTCGATCTTACTCACAACTATTTTCATCATTTATTGTGAAAATTCACCCATAAAAAATCAACAAATACGGAACATTTTAAATTCGTTTCACATACCTTTCATTACAATTACACCAAAAATATGTAAAAACCGTCGTTTTTTTTTTTTGAATATTATAATATTTTAATAAACAACTTAAATATTGAGAATTTTTTTTTTCAAAATAGGGTCACTTGGACCTACTTCTATACCCACTTACTAAACAAGAAACGTATATATGTTTTCATAACTACACGCAGTGGGATCCTATAAACAATATTTGCGTAATTTGATAAAATAAATTGATAAAAGTTTTTTTTTTCGATTTATGGACAGGTTTTTCGGAGATTTGGCCACTGTGCTATGGCACCATTTGTAGTGGCTGGATCATACGATACTTTCAAACCGATTGGGTACAAAATTTTACCTTCATTAATATTTTGTTTGAATTCAAAGATGGGTCATGTCGGTCTACTACTTTGGTTACCTCCCACACAAAATTTCGGAAAAGTGCAGTTTAAGGCCTGCTCTCGAATCGTTTTGATTTTTGTTTTAACAACTTGTATTCGCTGCCCGCCTTACGACTGTACATGTTTTTTTCAAGGGCAGCCTATGGACTTCAGAAAATGGCCCGAAAGCTGTATTGCAACATGTGTTCAAAAATTTGGCTTTCCATTTCGGTCTTCACCTTAAGGTACGATAACTCTTGAACGGTTTGTCAATGTGGTCCAAAATTTTGCCTTTGTAATGTTTTGTACATACTTAGTTTAATTTCAACAAGTAAGAACGGGGTAAAGTTCGGCCAGGCCGAACTTGTTATACCCTCCACCACGAGTTGTATTAAAGTGAAATGGAACAATTACTTTCTTTTCGTTTACAAAGAAGACTAAATAACAAATTTTAGCAAGCTCGGTAAAACAATGTGTCTAAACTTCAAAATACCGAAATTCGGGAGGTACCATTCAATGGGGGCTATATCAAAACGTCGGTATATATACTCAAAAAATACTAAATACCAAATTTCCGAAATTTCGATAAAACTTTCAAAATACCGATAATCAAGATTGTGTCATTTCTTTTGAAGTTTACATCTCATATAAACTATTTCAGCGAGGAGGCTTATTTCTGGTTTAATGGATATGTAAGCAAGAGAAGTAGCCGCATTTGGGTTGAGGACAATCTAAAGAGACTCAAGAGGTGTCACTTCATCCAGAACCATTTAATAGACAAATTTAGAACTTTTGTGAGGGAGGTACCCGAAGGAATGCACCGATATGGCCCATCTTCGAAGTTAAATTAAGTTTGGACAAAATATAACGATACCCAAAATTTGGTTCGAATCGGTTGATCCGTTCAAGAGTGATCGTGCGAACCAGCCAGCCAGACAGACGGACAGAGAGACATACGGACGAACATGGCTAAATCGACTCCAAATTGTCTGAAACGAATATCGACCAAACATACTTGGGGTCGAAAACCGTTATTTCGATTAGGCACATTTTTGGTCGTACAAAGTGTATATCACCAATATTTTTGAAAATTTAACATAGTTGAAACCTTTTAGAACACGCGACTTGTGATTGTATATTATACAAATGTTTTTTGGCTAAAATGAGATGTTTTTGGACGTGGCAAAAAAATTGTATATTTATGTTAAAAAAATATGTAAAAATGGGTTGAAACCAACGTGTCTTTTTTGTTTCCTCTTGATTTGTGAATAAACCAAACATTTCCCGATTATCCTGTCAAAGTAAAAGTAGAAGCAAACTAAATATGGATCATCTCACTAATGTATTACTTTTCAAAATTTGATCTGCTTCTACCATTAAATGATGCTGATATTTTGAAGCCAGTTTTACAGTGTTTTTTGACATTGTAGAACTCGCGATTCTGAGTTATTTGATATATGTGTCGTGAATGTAGTTTACACAGCTTCATAGAAATCTGCATCCAAATACGGAAATTTTGTGCGAACATTTTTCTAAAAATCATATTTTTCGGGCCTATTTTTTACAATTGTCATTCGAATTCCTCGTACTTGATTGTACATTTTAGTTTTTTACGTTCCGGATTAAACAAATCATTCCCCGTGAAAATCCATATACTAAAACGCGAGTTACGAGAAATTCCAAAGTAGAAAAATCACCTAAAAATGTTTTTGAAAATATCGCGATATTTTATAGGTTTTTTAGTGCTAAGATGCAGCCGATGCTAAATCATAGCCTCCAAATTAAATTTCGAAAAATATATACAAATTACAAGATATGGTCTTGCTGTACATGAAAAACACATGCGGACAAAATGATTTTGATAGTTACGCTATTTACACGTATTTTAAAATGCATATAAATTAAAATGGGTTATGTGACCTCTATTTCTATTTCAAAAACCTTGAGATTTATCCTCAGCAACCCAATTATCTTTTTTATGAATGTCTATAACCCAAAATCCATATATTTTAATGGAAGATTTAAGCAAAATGAAGGAAGTATTCCTATAGATTTTTCCAAAATTGTATACTACATAATGAATGTGAAAAACTATTATTTCAAACAATAAATTATTATTTTTTTTTATTTTTGCCTTATTGAGGCGAAGGTCATTTATAGTGATATTTAATTAATTCTCTTTCGAGTTGAGCTTATTAGACCTATTATATACATTAGGGTTATGACTTTTTGACATTTTTCCTCAAAAATGATTTTCTGTAGCAGGGATGAATGAACTTTTGCCTATTAATCAATATGCTATCGTTTATTCTATTGAAATATAAAAAAAAGTTCACGCACAAATCGATTTTGAAATTTTTTTTTCTTCAAAAAATTTTTTGTTGTTGCACGAATGAATAAATATAAGCCTACTAATAACTAAAATAACGTTTATTTCATTCAAATATTAAAAATGTCGCGAAAAAAGTCACTTTGAAAAATAATTTTTAAAATAATTTTTAATAAAAGCGTTTACATTTTTACGATTATCAGAATTGAAGAAAAATTGTGATATGTAAAGTCTAATGTGTATGCTGACAACCCCACTTTCAGGGGCAAAACATCGCACGTGTCATTGGTCACTTACCAGTCGAAATTTTCGAACGAGTTATCGAAATCTGGACTCTACGGACATACCGTCCAAGACGTAGACCCGGTCAACAAATGCCAAAGAATGTTCTTTCAAATGATAATAAACATTTCCTATTCAATTTGAATGTTCTGTGTTTTTTTCTTTAAAAAAGTTGGAACCCTCGAATTGGATCACCCTTTATATGTATACACAAATGAATGCATCGAAGAGCTGAGTCGATATGGCTGTTTGTGCGCATTCACCCGTTCGTCATTCGATGTAAATCTTGTAAAAATGCATTGAATCTTGGAATGAATATATTAAAACATGTTAAATACTTTTATTTTAAAACTGATGCATAGCATCTTTATACGTTTGCATGAAAATAACAACAAAAGCCCGAAGCATTTTCACATTAAATTGCTTTAAAGTAGTGAAATAAATACCATTCATAAAAACACAGCCAAAAGCTAAAGCTTAAAAAGAGGAATATAAATTCTTTTCTTCCCCCCCCACACCCCCACATTTGCGACAACAAAGTAAGGCAGAAAAAAATTTGTAACAGCAACTACAAAAACACATACGGATGGTTACAACTAGTGTGTGTTCAGATGGTAGCTTAACAAAATCAATGGATGGATGAATGCCTGACTGCCAGCCGGCTTGACGTGGCTGGTTATTTGGTTGGCTGGTTAAATAAACGGCACTATGTATCGATATGTAAGTGTCTGTGCCTGCCTTTATGTGTTTCTTTCTGTTGGTTTGTATGTATTTAGAGTGGTGTAGACTTAGCATATTTGTTTACTCGGAAAGCCTGTTAAAGGATGCTTAAAGGCTCAAGTAAGTGCACAGATACATAGTCCTATGTATACATATGAGCTAGTTTTAAATATAGAACATGAGTATGTATACATTTTGTTAGTAGGAGACGAGTAAAATGGCCATGGAAGTCATGTAAAGAGGGCGATTAAAATTGTATACACATAATTTAATAATTAAGAACACCATTTGAAAACAAATATAAATATAACTACAAAGCAAAGCATAAAGTAACGTAAAGGCAATCTAAATGTTTAATTGTAAGGTCTGCAATTATGAACCAGCAATGAAACTGAAAAACGTAAACTGATGATGGAATCTGGAATAAAACCAACAACATTAGTTCTAAGAAATGTATAACAAATACTGTTACTACATGTATTCTAATATGGCTTAGAAGGATTAATAATAGCGAAGCAGATGAAGCTGTATGTGAAGAATTTAGTGAGCAATCTGTGGAAGGATGGGTTAACTAGCGCTAAAGGGTTTGAATAGGAATACTGCCTTTTGAGCAAACATAAAGGCATAATACTAAGCTATATGTAATAATTATAGTTTTAACATAAATACCTTTAGGTTATTTAAGATATACATGACAATCTTAATTTAGTTCATTAAATTAAATCAGTCAATAAATAAATCAATGATCTGATGTAGTTAGCAAGTTAGTAAGACCGAAGCAACTGATGGAAGTTATTCGTTCTTTTTATTTATGTGTACAGGATCTTCACAACAATTATTTAGAATTATAAACATTTATTGAAAATCGAGAGTTGTATCACTGTGTAAACGCGCCCAGTTGTATTATCATTGTGAAACTTCCCATCTCTGTACATATAAACGATATATTACAGCACTGGCCGCTAGTGTAAAAAAACGCTCTCTGTGTTTAAATTTCCTGTTTTCTTTGCTTTTTTGTGACGATTTGGGACGAGCACAGTTCCATTCATTCTCGTATAAAAGCCTAGCTTTTATACCATTATAAAATAAGTATAACGAATTGTGGAAACAGTGAATCCAATAAATCCACCCACTTTGTATCGTGACCGATAGATGTTACCGATTATATACATTTGTTATTATTTATTTTTTGTTTTGTTTTTATGTTGCCCATCTTAACGTACTATGACAATTCCCGTTAAAGATGTACTTGCCATTGGTATACATGCATCCGAAAATATCGAATCTTATTTGACTACCGATATTATATTTTTTTTACTTCGGTGAAAAGAAATTTGAACTCTTTTCAAGCTGTGGGGTAATAATTACACTGTGCAACATTTTTAAGCCAATCGCGTGCAAACAACTTCTGTCCAGAATTTTATGAAAGTAGAGGACCAATAGGCAAAAACCATATTTGGGTTTTGTTTTCTTAGATCGGGTTCGGGTTTTATGGCTTCATCTAAACATGGTAAAAGATCGAATTTTTTAAACAAATCGGGGCTGTATCTCTGAAACCAATACGAATCTTGTTTTGGCATCTGTAGTAAACTTGTAGATAAGAGCAAGAAGAAAATATTTGGAGGAATAGTGAACTCGAAAAACTGCATTGATTGCCTCAAATTTTAAAATATATCTAAAAATTCTATAATTTGCGTATATTTCGCAGCGTATCTCCCAATATGTTAAATTCGTCTTAATGTTACCTTTTGGGTAAATATTCTCTGGAATGTAATACACAACACTTCAGAACATTATATTGTTGTAAAATGCCTCTATCGCCTTATTTATAGCAAATTTTTCAACAACAATTTGGTAAATATTTCAATAATTAATTGAAATCCCCAACATGAGAACAAACAGCCTTTGTGAACATTGTTTGAAATAAGTTTTGTGAAAGGTATGTTATGAATTACCCCTTAAACGACGTGAAATAACAATTTTAGAGTTTCAGAATGTTCTGAAGAATTGATGGTCACATTATTTGGAAAATTTTTAGAATGGTTACTTGTTTCAACTTTCAAAAGTTTAGTTGTTACTGACCAGAATTTCAGAAATTATGTAAACTTTTCTATATTTTAAAGAGTTTGATGCGCTAGATGCAGCTTTTCCTAGTTCATCTGTTTGACACATAAGTTCTACTACTTTAGGGCTACAATATTGCTGCAGACTGTAAAGCAATATTCTTATTAGTTTCGGAGATAAAGGTCCGATGACTGGAAAAAAGGCTCATTTTAGGTCGGTTTAGATGAGGGCATAAAATCTAAACCCGATCTAAGAACACAAAACCCAATTAAGGTTTTTGTAGTCTCAATATGTACTTTCAGAAAATGCCCATTAGAAGTTGTTTGCATTTCCAGTGTTGCACAGTGTTATCAATCACTTTATTTCGCCCCCTAGCTAAATATTTCGGTTTTTAACAGCAAGGATCGTCATGTGGTGGAGTTACCCGAGTACGAAGTATTTGATTTGTGGCAGTGTCCGCAGTCGGAAGATTTCTTACAAACCCAAGCGATTCGTTCGCTTACTGTGATCCCTTCGCTTCTTGCGGTTCGTTTGCTTCTGCGATTCTTTCGCTTCCTGCGATTCGTACGATTCCGCGACTCGTTTGCTTCGAACTGATTCAATCGTCTCCTCTTGTTCCAGACAGATCACACTGAGCCGAGTGTCACCAACCCGAGGACCATTAATTGGCGAAGTCAACCGACTACACCGAGCCGAGTGCCACCAACCCATACTCTCCAAGCCGAAGGGTATCAACACGAGCAGGCCGAGTCGAGTATTGTTCACAATCCCACTGCAGCGGGTTCTTTCCCAGGTGGCTGCCGCTGGCCAGAACGCTGATGTTGTGTGGTTCCGGGTCAATCCGGTACGAACCCAGCAAAAATCCTCATTACAAACCTCCTTTCCCACCCATTATTTTAACAAGGGCATGTCGCGCGAAATGTCTGGTTATTTTGTAATACTGAAATAAGTAGTCAGAATGAGGATTTTTGCTGCGTTCGTACCGGATTGACCCGGAACCACACAACATCAGCTTTCTGGCCAGCGGCAGCCACCTCAGTGTACATGTGTTTGTATTTGTTTCGTTTTTCTGTGTTGGGAGCAGCATATCCCGGAATGCCTGCTCCGGACCAATTTATTTGTGCTCAGTTTGTCACATTCGCATCTTCACCCATATCCACGTGAAGTCATCTGGCAACCCGTCATTTCCCTTGGATCAGACCACCTCCACACAATCGTCACCATTAGCAGCCCACCCGATTTCATCACCTCTCAACGCCGCACGTTCGTCAATCATAGGAAAGCTGATTGGCTGAGTTTCAGAGAGTTCACCAATCACCGTTTCAGAGAACTGCCCAAACCTTCTGATGATCTGGTAGAGGAAAGGACGTTCCGTGACATCATCTCTGCTGCAGCCGTTCGCCATATCCCTGCTGGTCGAATACCCGAAGTAAGAACAAACTTCCCAGCAGAGGCGACGGGATTAGCAAATGAGCGTGATGAGCTTTGTCGAACCAACCCCAATGACCCCAGAGTCAGGGAGCTTACACTGGAAGTTAACAGGCTGTTCGGTGAACATAAGAGGAACAAGTGGTTAAATAATCTGAGGAGTTGCAACATTAGAGCCAGTATAAGTGAATTGTGGGCAACGGTTCAGTCACTCTCGAACCCTGGAAGGATGGAAGATAGGACCTCAGTCACGTTTGGCGACGTTACGTTGACTGACCCGAAGAGGTGCGCAAGTTATTTCAATCGACAGTTTGTCGAGCACCCCGAGAGTGACAGGGCGAAGAGGAGAGTATTACGTCGCATCAGGTCTCATCCTGCCGAGGATGAACCACCACAATTTACAATGGATGATGTTGCGAATGACATCAGGAACGCTAAATCATCCAAAGCGTTGGGTCCTAATGTAATCTCCATGGTAATGCTGAAGCAGCTGGATGAGCCGGGAGTGGAGTATCTCACTAAAGTTCTCAACTTGACGCTAGCCACCCTCATTCTTCCCGAAGTCTGGAAAATGGGCACGGTGGTCTCGCTACGGAAGCCAGGCAAGGATGCCAGCAAAAGTGAATCGTACAGGCCGATTTCGCTTTTGTCGCACGTAGCAAAGACCCTTGAGGCCTTAGTCCTCCCAAGTATCAGGTATAGCTATCAAGTTGCTGATCATCAGCATGGATTGCGTAAGCAGCATAGCACAAAAACAGCGCTGCACGCCATCTCCACATATATTTGCCAAAGACTCAACCAGAGACAGCCCTGTGATAGCAAAGCCTTTGATACAGTCACGCCACAGCCACGCTGTTTGAGGACATTGAGCAGACAATCCTCCGACCAAGCTTGAAACGTTGGACAGTCAACTATATGTGTGGACGCCAGTCGTACGTGGAATTCAGAAACATGAAGTCCAAACCCCGTAGAGTGAAACAGGGAGTTCCCCAAGGTGGGTTGATATCTCCGGAATCCCCGTTACAACTTCTATAAACATAAACGCAAGCAACCAGTGTATTTTAATTAGACGAAATAAACACGGTAAAGTCGGTAAAATAATGAGTGTGACAGTCTTTTTAATTATCCCAGTTGGGTAAACTATTGTGTCTTTCGCGTTATAAGATAATAATATCGCTTTAAATTGTCCCGCCTGGGTGGGTATTTGCTTAAACAATTTTCCATTTTCTTTATGTTCCAGTGAGACTACCAAATTAGTTTGTTCATTGGTGTCCAAGTGCGTCTGGACGTGTAAAGTGTCGATACCGCAATTCGAATCGGATATTTGTGAAGCCGCAGAATTTATCGGTATTGCCACATAAAACTTATCATAGCCATCGTGAACTTACTGAACAGGTACAAATGTGTGAACGCATAAAACAATTGCGATATGAACGACACATTTCTCGCAACAGCATGTGGATTTTCAATATATTTGGATTTTCCATCCCACAAAAAAATTTCATGACGCAGCAGATTTTATAAAATATCAAAGACATTCCAACGCATGCCACCATGAATCGACTCAGCGCCACAGTAAAGCTTCAGAGCAATTGATTGAATTGCGGTACCATGTGGAGGAAAGCAGGTTTATTTCAAAGCAATCAATATATATTTATATCAGTATATGTCCATGAATACGTATCGGTACACCGATTTATTTGACTACAGCAATACTTTTATCCACCAGCTGGCACAGTATGACTGGGTGTACATATGTATGTGTGCCTCAACGGAAAAGAATGTTATTGAAAATCATTGAAAAAATGTTTATTTGTAATAGTCAAAAACTATCATTCAATTGGAAGAATGATTGAAAACTTATTTTAACTGAAAATCACTAAAGCGTATGAGAACAAACGAACGTACGTACGTTTCCAGCAATCAGGTATTTACCATAAGGTACTCACATGAGTGGCGTATTAAATATATTAATTTTAGCTCAAAATTGAAAAAATAAACTTTTCGTAGTAAGTTAAACTAAATTTATTAAATATAGTACAAATTTAAAAAAAACATTTTCTTCATATTTTTGCAACTTCTGCAAAACAATTTTATTAACATCACATATACTACATATATTCAATTTTCTAATCATATTGGCCTTAATAAGATGTACAAACAGACTTTTGTCCCTAATCAAACATTGATAAGATATGAATTTTTGGTAACCCATTACAGATATTAACTTCTTGCTGCACATAGTTTTATGAATTTTTAATATCACTGTGCAACACTGAAAATGCAAACAACTTCTAATGGGCATTTTCTGAAAGTACATATTGAGACTACAAAAACCTTAATTGGGTTTTGTGTTCTTAGATCGGGTTTAGATTTTATGGCCTCATCTAAACCGACCTAAAATGAGTCTTTTTTCCAGCGATTGGAGCTTTATCTCCGAAACTAATAAGAATTTTGTTTTGCAGTCTTCAGCAATATTGTAGCCCTATAGTAGTAGAACTTATGTGTCAAACAGATGAACTAGTAAAAGCTGCATCTAGCGCATCAAACCCGTTAAAATATAGAAAAGTTTACATAATTTCTGAAATACTGGTCAGTAACAACTAAACTGTTGGGAGTTGAAACAAGTAACCATTCTAAAAATTTTCCAAATAATGTGACCATCAATTCTTCAGAACATTCTGAAACTCTAAAATGGTTATTTCACGTTGTTTAAGGGTTATTTCATAACATACCTTTTACAAAACTTATTTCAAACAATGTTCACACAGGCTGTTTATTCTCATGTTGGAGATTTCAATGAATTATTGAAATATTTACCAAATTGTTGTTGAAAAATTGGCTATAAACCAGGCGATAGAGGCATTTTACAACAATATAATGTTCTGAAGAGTTGTGTATTACATTCCAGAGAATATTTTCCCGAAAGGTAACATTAAGAAGAATTTAACATTTTGGGAGATACGCTGCGAAATATAAACAAATTATAGAATTTTTACATATATTAAAAAATTTGAGGCAATAAATGCAGTTTTTCGAGTTCACTATTCCTCCAAATATTTTCTACTTGCTCTTTTCTACAAGTTTGCTGTAGATGTCAAAACAAGATTCGTATTGGTTTCAGAGATGCAGCCCCGATTTGTTTTAAAAATTCGATATTTAACCATGTTTAGATGAGGCCATAAAAACCGAACCCGATCTAAGAAAACAAAACCCAAATATGGTTTTTGCCTATTGGTCCTCTACTTTCATAAAATTCTGCTCAGAAGTTGTTTGCACGCGATTGGCTCAAAAATGTTGCACAGTGTATTCAGCAACCAATGTGGTAAAATGTTGGGAAAAGTTTTCAGACGAATAGAAGGATTGTTTGAATTGCATTAAAATAAGTCAACACAAGAAATACCACGATGGCAGCCCAAAAGTTTTGTAATGAATACATTCTAAAAATAAGAAAGATTCTTATCGCAGGAAAGTTATTACAACACGAACCACCAAGATTTTAAGAAAAACTTATTTTACAAACTTGATATAAAGTTATAGATTGTTGCTTTATATCGTTTGTACCTTTACCATGTCAAAGAATAGGACATTCCAGTTGTGGATCTACCACTAGCATCCATGGGCTCAGAAACATACATCAATGGACCGGATATCACAACGCAGACCACCTTATCAACACATCACGAAATAGAAAATTCTTTAGTCAAATCATAAATCAAATGTACACAAAACAAGTAAAAAAGTAGTTGCCGACAGAGATACACCCTCAGCCTATATGAATTGAAACCTTCATCTACGGACAGATCGATTGTATTTAGGGTCTTTTCAGAATTTTTGGCCCTTTTTGGACATTTGGACTTGCCGACAAAAATGTGAATTAGAATTAAAGTTCAAAAATGTTGCGGAGGAGGTACTTAAAGGAATGGATCGGTATAGTCCATTATGAAAGTGGACCTCATTTTGGGAATCATATCTTTTCGATAAATATCGGGCCCACTAGTCATTTCAGTCATCGAATGACTTTTGGATCGGTAAGCTGGGAAGCATGGACTTGTCCACAGATAACATAATATCGCTGTAAACAGGACCACAACGTACAGCATCGGTATACATTTTTAAAGGATCTTCAAACAGACCCTAAACTGCACTTTGACACAAATGTTGAATTTTTGAAGGGGAGGTTCCCTAAGGACGATTTTAGAAGTTAAACTAAATATAGACAAAATAATAGGAGATCCAAAGTTTGGACCAAATTGGTTGCCCTGTTCAAGAGGCATCGCGCATACCATTTTAGTGACATTTCTAAATATTGGGGGGAAGTACTGGAAGTTGTGGACTGATATTGCCCATCTTCGAACTTAAACTAAGTTTGGACAAAATATGACGAAGGCCAAATTTAGATCAGTTCGAGAGTTATCGTGCTCTCCAGACACTAGAAATGGCGCCACAAGGGTTTTTTTACAGCTTTCGGGCTGTTTTTTTTTTCAAAAAGTATGGACTTGCCCCTGAAAAAACGTTTACCGTCGTAATTGAGGCAGCGAATGAAAATTACTTCAACAAAAATCAAAGTGATTCGAAAACAGGTCTTAAAGAGAGTTTATCTAAAATTTGGTGTGGAGGAACGCGAATGAGTGGACAAATATATGTAGTCCATATTCAAACCTGTCATACATATGGCAGATGTATTAGTATGTGTAAAGTATGGACCCAATCAGTCAGTCCCTTCAAGAGTTATCGTGCTCACAATTTTTCCGAACATTTTTGAACTTTTGTGGGGGAGGTACCTGAAGGTGTGGACCGATTTGACTTATCTTCGAATTTATACTAAGTTTGGACAAAATATTTCGAAGGCCAAATTTTGAACCGAGTCTAAATATCCGTTCAAGAGTTATATTGCGCTCCAACCACTACACACGGTGTCCTAGGGGGTTTTTTGTAAGTTTCAGGCTATTTCCTCAGGAAGTATGGACTTGCCCCAGATGAAACTTGTACCGTCGTATGGGGGCGGTGAATACAAGTTGTTACAACAAAAATCAAAGCGATTCGAGAGCAGGTCCTAAACTGAACTTTTCCGAACTTTTGTGCGGGGGGTACCCGAGTAGTGGACCGATTGAATCCATATTGAAACCTCATCTAAGTCTGGTAGAAATTTTACGATGTGCAAAGTATGGGCCAAATTGGTTACTCTCTTCAAGAGTTACCGCGCACACAAATTTTCCGAACATTTTCGAACTTTTGTGGGGGAGGTACCGGAAGGAGTGGACTGATATAACCCATCTTCGAACTTAAATTAAATATTACGAAAGCCACATTTTGAACCGAATTGGTTGATCTGTTCGAGAGTTATCGTGCGCTCCAGCCAGCCAACATCAAATTGTCTGAAACGGATTTCGTCCAAACATACTTGTGGTCTAAAACCATTATTTCGATGAGGCATATCTTGCCCGTATGAAAGTGTATAAAGCCTCGTTAGCATAAATGCTGAGGGTATAAATATTCCATTGTCAAACGTTTTCACTTTTTATTTTAATTTTGAAATTTGTTCTCAAAATCGAGTTCCATAATATCGTAATATCATGAAAGTTGCTGTAGTGGAAACTTTTTTCAATGAAATCACACTAGTGTGGATCGGGACTAAGCGTTTAAACAACCATTAAGGCGTCGGGAAATACGGTCTCCATAGGACTGTATCTCTCGATTTTCGAGAGATAGATTTTTTGTGCAGGTTTTGGCTATATTAGCATACCAAAAGAACTGAAATTGGGTATTTTGTGTTGTTTGGCACTACAAAACTTTCTCCCAGAAAATTTTCAATATTGGTCCACGTGTTGATATAGACCCCATAGAACGGTACCTCCTTATTTTCGATATTTTAAAGGTTGTGACTTCAATATCGCCCCAAAATGGTATTTAGTCTTTGTTTGAGGTATAAAACATTTTATATGAAATTTGTCGGTATAGGTTCACGCTTTCACATAGCCCCCATAGAACGGTGCCTCCCGATTTTCGCTACTTTGAAGGTTGTGGCCACAATATACCTCCAAAATGGTATTGATTCTTCATTTGGGGTATAAAACTTTCCATATGAATTTTGTCGGTATAGGCCCACGCCTTCATATAGCCCCCATAAAACGGTACCTCCTTATTTTCGATATTTTAAAGGTTATAACTTCAATATCGCCCCGAAATAGCTGAAATTTGGTATTTAGTCTTCGCTGGAACAATTAAAACATTCCACCTCACATTTGTCGATATATGTCCACGTCTTCATATAGCCCCCACAGAACGGTACCTCCCGATTTTCGGTATTTTGGAGGTTTTAGTCTCAATATCCCACCGAAATGGCTGAAATTCCATATTTAGTCTTCGTTAGGGGTAAAAAATGTTCCACCTGAAATTTCTCGGTATAGGTCAACGTCTACATATAGCCCCCACAGAATGGTACCTTCCGATTTTTGGTATTTTCAGGGTTTTAGCCTTGATATACCACTGAAATATCTGAAATTTAGTATTTAGGCTCCGTTGGGGTATAAAATTTTCCACCTGAAATTTGTCGGTATAGGTAAACGTCTCAATAGAGCGGTACCTTCCGATTTTCGGTATTTTGAAATTTGTGGTCTCAATATTTCCCCCAAATTTGGTACTTAGTCTTCGTTGGGGTATACAACTTTCCATCTGAAATTTGGTATAGATCCTCGTCTTCATATGTCCCCATAGAATAGTGCCTTCCGATTTCCGGTACTTTGAAGTTTGTGGCCTCAATATTCCCCCGAAATGGGTGAAATGTTGTACTATCAATTTTTTTTTTTTTTGATATAAAACTTTCATCCTGCCTCCCCATTTAGTCCCCATAGAATGGTATCTTCCGATTTACGCATTTTTTAAGGTTGTGGCCTTAACATCCCGCCGAAATGGCTGAAATTTGTTATTTACTTGGGTATATAAAACTGTCCACTAGAAATTTGCCGGTATACGTCTTTATATAGCTCCTATAGAGCGGCACTCACGGAATTTTTGATATTTTTTGCTTGGAGTACAAAACCTTCCATGCAAAAAATCATACAGCATACGTCCACGTTTTACCAAAGGCTCCATGTAAGGGCACTACCCAATTTGAGATTTTTTTGAAGATTTTAGTCCCATTTATGATGCGTGAATTTTCTTTAAAACCCTATTTTCGCTTGTAAAATTTACAAGTGTCATTCTATTTCCTTTGAATTTAGTATTTTTACGCCACGAATGTCATGAGCCCCTCCACGCTCGAGTCAATCCACTAAAACGGTGGATATAGATACCCTGAAAATAGGAATAGAAATCTGCAAAATATATTTTGACAAATTCGCGTACTAAGCCGCGATTATCTTTGAAAATTTGTACATATATGGAATTCTTTATACGTGATTAAAATATTTGCGAAAAACATGTTATAAATTACAGAGATACGCGAGTATTATGGGTCATTTATCAAAAATATAATGAGGAGGCACATCCGCTGTTCTTGAATAATCTACTTGAAATTGGTGTATATTGACGTATTTTTGATGGGTGCTAATGAAATCGGATGCGCACCAAAATCGTATGCATATTGCACGACTTTTACCCACTTTAATGTCTTTTGAATTTGTGTGATGCAACTGACAACACACAATGGCCCATGAGCAGCGTTGCCGACAGTCTTTGATAGGAAATAGTAAAAAAAAATCGTCAATAAAATTTGGAAAATTGTCAAAGATTGTCAACATAGTTCAAACCTCGGTTTAGTTGCCGCTTAATGTTAATTTTTCGTCATCCAAGTGCACTATGGTAGTTGGGAATCGATAAAAATTGTTATCCACAATTGACTGACGAAACGAGATAGACTATTTTCATCCATTCACTATCATAAAAGAAAATGTCCAACTGATATCATTGGAACGTGAGGCAAACTACCTGTATTCCAGATATGTACCTCAAAATAGCCCATCTGGCTGGAAATTGCAACAATGTTTTCCTAAAATTTTAGTTAAAATGTAGTTATCCTGTTTTCTTTCATTCAATTTCGTCTTACATGAAAAATCGTCATTTCAGGCCATAAAATAGTCAAATTGTCATTTTCCAATTTTTGGCCAAAAAATCGTCTAAATGACGATAAATCGTCAAATTCGGCAACACTGCCCATGAAACATCGAAATATACATAAATATTGAAAGAGATTGATTCGCAGTATCCAAAATCGCATGCGCATCAACTGACTTTAACTAATTCGCGAATAACAGGCTTTTTAATTTTGTGATTGTAAACCATATTTCTTGATGAAGTTTTAACAGAGTACATTAATTATTGTATGGAATTTTAGCGATATAGTTAGAGAACTAACGAATATTTTTTCTCATTTTTCTAATCAAACCAAAAAATATATTTAGAACAATTCCAGCAATATAATAATATAATAATAATTTTTCTTTATACGAGGGCAGTTCGGAAACTTCTTAGCCTAGCACAAAAAGCGCGGTATAAACAGAAAAAAATTAAGTGTTTTTGGAAACTTCCATCTCTGTTATGAACACATGTTAAATTTTGTTTCGATCTGGCAACTCCTTCATATAGAAACAGGTGTTCAAAAAAGACGCATCCGCAGGTTTTTTACAATGGAAAAATTAGAAATGCGTGCTGTCATTAAATCTTTACATAAAAAGGTTTATCAGGACAAGAAATTCATAATGTTATGGTGAATGTGTTAGGTGAAAGTGCTCCTTCATATGCAACAGTAAAAAATTGGGTTGCTGAATTTAAACGTGGTCGTACAAGCATTGAAGATGAACCACGTAGTGGACGTCCAAAAACAGCAACAACAACAGAAAGAATTAAATGATCGACGAATAAAAGTTCGTGAAATTGCTAATATCATGGGCATCTCAAATGATCGGGTCCATTTAATTTTCCATGAAGAATTACAGATCAAAAAGCTTTCTGCAAGATGGGTGCCGCATTTGTTAACAGTCGATCAAAAACGCATAAGAATGAACATTTCTCAAGCTTCTTTGGATCGTTTTAAGCGAAATAAAATGGATTTTAAGCGTCGTTTCATAACTGCTGATGAGACTGGATCCACCACTATACTCCAGAGACAAAAGAACAATCCAAACAATGGACTGAAGCTGGAAGAAGTGCCCCAAAAAGGCAAAAACAATTCAATCGGCTGGTAAGGTTATGGCAACGGTTTTTTGGAACTTCAAAGGTATTTTATTGATTGACTATCTGCAAAAGGGTAAAACAATAAATTCAGAGTACTATTGCAACCTTTTGGATCAATTAAATGTACAAATTCGAGAAAAACGTCCTGGCTTACAACACAAAAAAATAATTTTTCATCAAGACAACGCACCAGCGCACAAGAGTGTTTTAACAATTGCTAAAAAAAAACATTGTTCCACAGCATCCCATACGGGACAAGGGAGACTTCTCTCATATGAATGAGTGCACCCCGATTCATATTTAGCTCAATGGTATGGGACCTACTGTTTATCGCCGAGTCCGAACGGCGTGTCTTAAGACACCACTTGTGGAGAAGTTTTTCAAGGCTGAAATATTTAGGAAATGTCGCCAACATTACTGAGGGGTATTTTGCCACCGTTGAAAAATGTTTGATGTTGCCTGGCCGGGGAATCGAACCCCCGACCTTCTACGTGCAAGGCGGGCGTGCATACCATTGCACCACGGTGGCACCCAACAATGGCTAAAATCAACGAATTAAAGTACGAGTTGCTTGACCACCCACCTAATTCTCCTGATTTAGCTCCCAGTGACTTTTACTTGTTCCCAAATCTAAAAAAATCCTTGCTGGCAAGCGTTTTACCTCAAATGAAGATGCAATTACAGTTGTAAACCTTTATTTTGAAGACCTTGAGGAAAACTATTTTAATCAAGGGATAGAATTGCTAGAAAAGCGTTGGACTAAGTGTATTGAAGTTTCAGGAGATTATATTGAAAAATAAAAATATTTTTGAAAAACTAACTATTCTCTTTCATTGATAGGCTAAGAAGTTTCCGAACCGCCCTCGTAAGAGAATAACAACCGCTTTAACTTTTGCGCCCATCGGCCAATTTTATGAACGCGAACGGATTTGAAACAACAGGTTTTCCCTAACTCTATACCAGTACCGCTCACAATTCTTTTTTTAATTTTTTCAAATGGGAATGCAAAAGAAATTTGATTCTTACCATATACAGGTATTTTAAAAATAAAATAAATGTAAATCTCTACTACACCATACAATAGCATATTTAAAAATAACATTGATTGAAAGTTTTATTTTAAATACACTCCATATCTAACAAAACAATGTGTACAATAAAATCTCTATTCATCCTCTTAGACTAAATACACTTTCATGTTATCAATGTAAAAACAAATGATATTTTATTGGAATATGAGAGCTTGTGTGTGTATTTTTATTTTATTCCCTGCAACAACAATCCTATAGTTACTAAAAATAAATGTGCTCTATCCTATGTGTTATTTCTGGTTATTTACCAGTAGTTTAGATACACCAACGTAATCACCATCATCATCATCATGAGCAGCTCAACACCATCACCATCTAACCACCACCATTATTATCGCCAATTTACACCATTCACAACCCGTTTCTGCATATGTTTAAGTGTCTAAAACACAATCACGTACATGATTCGAGGGGTGTTTTTGTTTATTTACATATTGTTAGTCGATACAAACATTAGTTAGAAATAACGGGTACACTGAGAGAAATCAAAACAAATTTTATATTTTTTCTATATTTGGATCAAAAGCTATATTGATGTATAGAACAGGTCTAAAAATCCCAATAATAGCAATCCTATGAATCGATTTCATAAACATTTGTGATCATTGTTTTTCCAAGTGTATACTTTGACTATCACATAACGAGTATTTTGTTTCTATTTTAAACTCATTATTTACATTCGATTGCCAGCTAGCTTTACGTGTGCGGACTATTTCTATAAATATCCTGCCATGGTTTCATCTGCACACAAACATGGAAATAAGTATAAAAAGAGAAAAACATAGTCGCTAAGCAGTTAGACAGATACAAATTGTAAAGGATGTTCCAAACACAACTTTTGTTGCAAACAAGAAAATGTACTCTATTTGTTTCTCATATAGATGCTATATTGAAAGTTGCAAAACAAAGCGATAGTGCAATTTATTTTCTTGGTATTGGATTGTAAATTGAGTACTGTTTTTAACATACACAATAGTTTCAAGATAGTCGATAATTCTGAAATACTATAAATAACAGGACGAAGCAAATAGGTGCAACTGTATTTTATAAAAATACCAGCTGACCCGCTTCCGCGTTGCTGGCCCGTCGTTTTGGATTTCCGTGTAAGCCTTTGTAATCTATTTACAATTTATCAGTTAAATATTGATCCCTCTAGATTTTCGAACCGCATTGTTGGCCCGTCGTTTTAATGACCAATGCACATTATCGGTGTTGTACGGTATTCTAAAATGTGGGATTGATCGCGCTTTCCCACCTATTGGAGCCCGGGTTAAAAGCGTTTTTGTAGTCACGCTTACTAAAATTAAGGATATTATCTATAATTATACATTTTTGAAAAATTGGGTTGACCGCGATATTCCATTTCCGAGATGACCATTCAAGATCAAGTCAGTAAATATCATATTATTGCAAACGTTTTTTAAACAAAACGTTCAAAAATAACTTTAATTTCACGATTTCTTAAAAAATTTTGTGGGGGAGGTACCCTGGTCACTCCACTGACCACTATAAAAAGTAGTTAAAAACCTATTCTCAGACCTACAAACTCCACATACAAAATTTCATCAAATTCGGTCCAGCCGTTTCGGAGGAGTTCAAAGCCGAACACCGCGACAGGAGAATTTTATATATATATATATATATATATATATATATATATATATATATAGATAGATTTAAATATAAAAAATTGCTATAATATCTCGGTGATGGCGATAAATAATGTATAATGAACCGGTTATATAACTTACTACATACATACTCTTGAAGCGAGTAACCGATTCGTTCCATAATTTTCACATCGTGAAGTTTCTACCAGACATAGATGAGATTCCAATATGGTCTCTATCCGTCCACTCCTTCGGGCATCTCCAACACAACATTTCGGAAAAGTTCTGTTTAGGTTAGGACCTGCCCTCGAATCCGTTTGATTTTTGTTGTAGCAACTTGTATTCGCTGCCCCTATTACGACGGTAGATTTTTAATCAAGGGCAAGTCCATACTTCCTGAGAAAATAGTCCGAAAGGTTTAAAAAACCCCCTATGGCACCATGTGTAGTCGTTGGAGCGCACGATAACTCTCAAACGGATCAGTCGATACGATCTAAAATTTGGCGTTCGTAATTCTTGAAATAAGTAACCGCATATCGTAATAACTCTAAATTTTCTCTCGAATCGTTTGTCTTCTTTTTCTAACTTGTATTTGCTGCCTCCATTACGACAATACACGTTTATTCAGGGGAAAGTCCACACTTCCTTATAAAATAGTCCGAAAGGTTTTAAATACCTCTATGTCACCATGTGTAGTGGCTGGGTATAGAGTAAAAACTCTTTATCTTCCGAACCACTTGACATAGGCTGAAATTTGGCTCAAAACTTTCTTATATCAATAGTATTAAGGGTATTGAAAATGGAGTCCCTGGGTCCATATAGCCGTATCTCCCGATTTAAGGTATCTTTTACCTATTAGCCACATTTTACAACCAAATTGACTGTAATTTAGCACAGCGAGTCATCAATGAGTATAATATATCCTTGCAAAAATTTTTCACGATTTCTTATAGCCCCCATATAAGGGTACCCCGATTTCGACTATTCACCCAAATATAGGGTAAAAACTCCTTATCTGCCGAACCACTTGACGTAGGCTGACAAAAATTTGTCTCACAACTTTCTTATATCAATAGCATTAAAGGTATTGAAAATGGAAATTGGTATAGCCCCCATATAGCCGTACCTCCCGATTTAAGGTATTTTTCATCTATTATCCACATTTTATAACAAAATTTGGCTCAAATCTTTCTTATATCAATAGTATTAAAGGTATTGAAAATGGAGTCCTTGGGTCCATGTTTTGGTATAGCCTCCATATAGCCGTATCTCCCGATTTAAGGTATTTTTCATCTATTAGACACATTTTACAACCATATTGGCTGTAATTTGGCACAGTGAGTCCTCAATGAGTATAAAATATCCTTGCAAACATTTGTCAACGTCGGTCCACGATTTCTTATAGCCCCCATATAAGGGTACCCCGGTTTCGAGTATTTACCCAAAAATAGGGTAAAAACTCTTTAACTGTCGAACCACTTGACGTAGGTTAACAAAATTTGACTCAAATCTTTCTTCTTATATCAATAGTATTAAAGGTATTGAAAATGGAGTTCCTGGGTCAATGTTTCGGTATAGTGCCGGATAAAACAAGATTGCCATGTTATATACCGTGAGATAGAGGCATCCTTGGGTATTTCTTCCATCAACTAACAATTTACGAGGGCGGTTCGGAAACTTCTTAGCCTATCAATGAAAGAGAATAGTTAGTTTTTCAAAAATATTTTTATTTTTCAATATAATCTCCTGAAACTTCAATTCACTTAGTCCAACGCTTTTCTAGCAAATCTATCCCTTGATTAAAATAGTTTTCCTTAAGGTCTTCAAAATAGCCAGCAAGGAATTTTTTTTAGATTTGTGGACAAGTAAAAGTCACTGGGAGCTAAATCAGGAGAATGAGGTGGGTGGTCAAGCAACTCGTACTTTAACTCGTTGATTTTAGCCATTGTTAAAACACTCTTGTGCGCTGGTGCGTTGTCTTGATGAAAAATTATTTTTTTGTGTTTGTAAGCCAGGACGTTTTTCTCGAATTTGTACATTTAATTGATCCAAAAGGTTGCAATAGTACTCTGAATTTATTGTTTTACCCTTTTGCAGATAGTCAATCAATAAAATATCATTGAAGTCCCAAAAAACAGTTGCCATAACCTTACCAGCCGATTGAATTGTTTTTGCCTTCTTTGGGGCACTTCCTCCAGCTTCAGTCCATTGTTTGGATTGTTCTTTTGTCTATGGATATAGTGGTGGATCCATGTCTCATCAACAGTTATGAAACGACGCTTAAAATCCATTTTATTTCGCTTAAAAAGATCCAAACAAGCTTTAGAAATTTTCATTTTTATGCGTTTTTGATCGACAGTTAACAAATGCGGCTCCCATCTTGCAGAAAGCTTTTTCATCTGTAGTTCTTCATGCAAAACTAAATGGACTCGATCATTTGAGATGCCCATGATATTAGCAATTTCACGCACTTTTATTCGTCGATCATTTAATTCCATATCATGCACTTTGGCTACAATTTCTGTTGTTGTTGCTGTTTTTGGACGTCCACTTCGTGCTTCATCTTCAATGCTTGTACGACCACGTTTAAATTCAGCAACCCAATTTTTTACTGTTGCATATGAAGGAGCACTTTCACCTAACACATTCACCATATCATTTTATGTAAATATTTAATGACAGCACGCATTTCTAATTTTTCCATAGTAAAAAAATTGCGAATGCGTCTTTTTTGAACACCTGTTTCTATATGAAGGAGTTGCCAGATCGAAACAAAATTTAACATGTGTTCATAACAGGAATGGAAGTTTCCAAAACACTTAACTTTTTTCTGTTTATACCGCGCTTTTTGTGCTAGGCTAAGAAGTTTCCGAACTGCCCTCGTATATTGCATGAACACCTGGCGACAAAAATGGATTTTTCTCTTTAGATCCAGCACATTTCGAAAATTGCTCAAATATAGGGTCTTGCCGATTAATGCAGAGAAATGTCGAAAAAATACGCGATTCTTTAAAAGACGTAACCATGATCTATGTTTATGACCCCGAAACAAAACAGCAATCGACCGTGGGGATCTTCGAAGGCGAGCTAAATCCAACCAAAGTTGTTCATGTAAGAATCACTTCAAATCAAATGGTCGCCTGTTTCTTCGGCTAAACTGACCATGTGGTTACTAAGTGACTTGAGGAACGTAGGATGGTTAATTCTGAGGGGTACACTATAATTTGCTTGCCTGAAGTCTCCTGAGAATTCGAAAAGCGAACAAGAGAAGACGAATCATTCTGCATCATGACAATGCGAGCTCTCACTCATCGATTCATACCAATGCCTGTTTGACAGGGCAAAACGTAGAATTGATGGGTCATCCGCCATACAGCCCTGACTGGGGATCCAATGACTTCAGTTGATTCAAGCAGATCAGGACAAAAAGGCGCGGTCGACGATTTTGGATGATTTTGAAGCTTTCAAACTCATGTTTTGGAGTTGTCTCATCCAAAGTGGAAAAAGTGATTCAACAATTAGTTTGAGCGCATGAATTAGTATATAAATCATGCTGGAGACTACTTAAGAAAACAAAAAAACAATAAAAGTTCATTGTTAGGCCAGAAACTTTTCTAGTTGCCCCTAATAACGAACTTCTTACTTTTTCACTAAGATGATTCGAATTCAAATCCGTTCGAACTACTACCGAATTCCTGTTATTGAAAATCTTTTTATTTGGTTGAAAACAAAATTGAAGTAAATATTTTTGGAAAAGAGAAGAAGTATGGATGTAATTCGTACGCATTTGGTTTCGATTCGTCTTAGTGAAACTGGGGGTTAGTCTCAAAACGTAGCCGCAATTACGTCAAACAGATATATAAGCTATTTTATTAAGCATTATAAGAAGGACATCAAAAAATTCATAACAGCATAAATCGGAAACATAACACATTGCAATACTTTCCTTTTGTGTTCGCAGTTTTCTTAGCTATTAACTTCACAACTAACAAGTAAAAAAGTATCAGTCGGCCTTGCCGACAGAGATATACCCTCAGCCTGTGTGAATTGAAACGTCCATCTATTGAATCTACGGATTACGGATTTTGTAGCCTCTTTGAAATTTGCTGACAAAAAAATATATTTGGTTTGAAGCTCAAAAGTATAGCGGAGGATGTATTTGAAGGCAAGGACCAGTCCATTTTGTAAGTGGATCTTCATTTGGGATTCATTCCATTTTATAGATTTTGTGCCCACCAGTCATTTCAATTGGTCACCGTATAACTTAGAGGTTTTGGGTCAAGATGTCAGCAAGCATGGACTTGTCCACGAAAAACATAAAACCGGTTAAACAGGACCTCAAATAAAAGCATCTGTATAAATTTCCAAAGGTTCCTCGAATTTACGAAGGCCAAATTTTGGACCGAATCGTTCGAGAGTTATCGTACGCATAGTGCCATAGGGATTCTTACAGCTTTAGGGCTATTTTCTTGGGAAGTTTGAACTTGCTCCTGAAAAAACTTGCACCGTCGTAATGGGGGCAGCGAATACAAGTTGTTACAACAATTTTTCCAAAATTGTGTGTAGGAGGTAACTAAAGGAGTTGACATATATGGTCCATATTCAAGCCTGATCTATGTCTCATAGAAATATTACGATGTGCAAATCCGTTACTGCCTTCAGGAGTTGTACTGGGCACACATTTTCCGAATTTCTTTCGAATATTTTTGTGGGAAAGGTACCCAAACAAATGGACCGATATTGCTCACCTTCGGACTTAAACTAAGATCAGACAAAATATTACGATGGCCAAATTTTAGACCGAATCGGCAGATCCGTTCAAGAGTTATCGTGCGCTCCAACCGCTACACATTGTGCCATAGGGGATTTTTACAACTTTCTGGCTATTTTCTCAGGAAGTATTGATTTGTCCCTAATAAAACTTGAACCTCCGTACTGGGAGCAGCGAACACAAGTTGTTACAATAAAAATCAAAACTATCCGAGAGCAGGTCCTAAACTGAACTTTTCCAAAATTGTGTGTTGGAGGTACCAGAAGGAGTGGACCGATAGAGTCCATGTTGGAACCACATCTATGTATATCTGATAGAAATTTCCCGATGTACAAAGTATGGATCAAATCGGTTACTTCTTTCAAGAGTTATCGTCCTCACAAATTTTCCGAACTTTTCGAATTTTTGTGGGGGAGGTACCGGAAGGAGTGGACCGATATGGTCCTTCTTCGAACTTAAACTAAGTTTGGACAAAATATTAGACAAAATATAGAATTTTTGACCGAATCGGTTGATCCGTTCGAGAGATATCGTGCGCACCAGCCAGCCAGACAGACGGACGGACATGGCTAAATCAACTCCAAATTGTCTGAAACACAGTTCGTCCAAACGTCGATGAGGCACATTTTGCCCGTATGAAAGTGTATGGTAACATGGGGCGCCTTCGCCACGTTTTTGTTCAAAATGTTCTCATACCGACACCGTTAAAGTTTTTTCAAACATTATTTTTGGTACAAATATTAGAGTATCTTGACTATAAGTTTTGATATTATTTTTGAGAATTTACAAAATGTCTAAAAAGTGGCGAAGCCTGTAATTTACCATACTTTTTCCTTAAATATCAACATTATGCGAAAAAGGAACATGTTTTCTATTGAATAATCAAAAATGATTCTAAATTTCACAAAAAGTAACCGATTCTAGCGGTTAATTGAAATAGGTTCCTTGAATTTAGGTACAAAAATCATAATATAAGTAAAACAAGATACGTTTATGATACTATTTGATTATAACTTCACATTATAGTGTGGTATATCTATGGCATAAAGAATTGAAGTTAAACATGACAAATTTCTGACATTAACCCACCACACCCCTATCTTGGCGTAGGCCCCCCATCCCGAACATATCTCATAATATGAATATATTGACATTTGTTATTGTTTTTTTCATGCATATTATTGGGATTTCTATTCTTCAGTAGTTGTCTTCTAACGGTATAAAATATGTTTTTGATATCACAAAAGGTAAAGAAGATATAACAAAAAACACCTACCATAATTATTTTTCCCAATTCCCTCAAAACACAAAACCGAGTGCGTCCGCTATCATACTTATGACACAACTGCCAACTTTTGGGAGATGATAGATATTCTTTAAACTCACAATTTTGCCTTTAACAGATTTTTTCTGCCACTTGTATTTTGCGAGAAAATCGGCGCTGGCGTACCCGCCCCAGTGGCGAAGGCGCCCCATGTCACCATATATACCCTAGCATAAATGCTGAGGGTATAAGAACAGGAAAGTACATAATTCACATGAATTTAAGTAGAAATTAAAATGAAGTTCTCTTCTTCAATGGTAATACAACTGCAATTCATTATGTTTCAATAAAAAGTCAAACCTTATCAGCCGTCCTAAAAGAATATTCCAACAGGTGCGTATACTTAACAAAAGCGTGAATGTGGCATTTAGTATTGTTCATACGCCCCAAAAATTGTCCGAATTGTAATTTTCTCACTTAACAAAGAAATTTCGTACAAAATGAGAGACTATGTATTGTACTTTGTTATTTTGAAATTGTCAATTTTCTGCTTAAAAACTGAGAAAACTTACTTGATTTCTTCTTTTCTTGGGACTTTGTTTTGTGTCGTTTCGCCTTGCAAATTAATTGCCAACCAAAAAAAGCAAAACCACATCTTCAGAGAGAAAATTGACAATAAAGCGACATTAAAAATGCCTTAAGAAACTTTTGTCATAAATACACAAATTTGTTGCCAGTCAGCCAAGCGAAAAAAGGAAAGTACCATCATACCATCAACAGAGAAGGACACACACAAAGGAAACTACTATAGCCTGTAAACATTAAATGTAAAACAGTGCGAAAGAGAGATACACGATGAATTGGAAAGGGATGAGCTTAATAGTTATAAAAACAATACCGAACGCAGCAACAACAACAAAAGGTTCGGGAAAATTATGTGACAAATATTCCAGGGATCGACCAAAGGCATTGGGCATGAAAATATTTTTTTATAAAAATCAATATAAAAATATTTGACTATCGTTAAACAGCAAAAAAGGTCGCACTCATAGCAGGCGTAAGCTGTGCTAAAGTTGTGACATAAAGCATATGTTGTTCCATCTTAACGTTAATCATAAAAAATTTCAATCAAGTCGCACAGAATTTAATTACAATATCAATGGCACAAAATTTGTTGCCACCAGCAGGCAGCAGTAATGGGTTTGGGGTGGCGGGTTGGAGGCAAAAAAAAAAAAAAAAAAAAGAATTTCAATTGCCACCACTAGAAGCCGGAGAAGGCATATTAAAATTAATGTTTTCAATTTTGTGTCAGGAACACTCATTGAGCGTGACAGGAAAACTGTTTAATAAAATTATAATTTAACAAATGAAAATTACGCACGTTTTGCCATAAAACATGTCTAACATAAATAACATTTATAACGGCAGTAATAGATATTTTTATATTTGAAAATAATTTTAGACATGATAACATAATAACAAGTAAAAAAGTATCAGTCGGCTTTGCCGACAGAGATATGCCCTCCGCCAATCTATGGACTGATCGAATTTATTTAGGGTCTTTTCAGAATTTTACATCTTTGTGTTTATTTCAGCATGAGTCCATATTTTGTTGTATTCATGTATTTGAATAACAACAAAATGTTTTACAGTGGATATGAAATTGATTAGTTGCGGGCGGAGGATTTCAGAATTTTGTGGCCTTTTTTGGACATTTGGATTTGGATTTAAGTAAATGTAAGGCGGAGGAGGTATCTTTTCGATAGCTATCGCGCCCACTATTCATTTCAGTGGGTCATCGTACAACTTTTGGACCAGTGTGCCAGGAAGCATTGACTTGTCCACGGAAAACATATTATGGCTGTAAACAGGACCACAACGAACAGCATGGGTACACATTTCCAAAGAATCTTCGAACAGACCCTTAACCGCACTTAGACACTAATGTTAAAATATTGTGGGGGAGGTACACTAAGGAGAGGACCGATATGGGCCATTTTAGAAGTTTAACTAAATTTTGACAAAATATTGGGAAATCCAACGTTTGGCCTAAATTGGTTGCCCCGTTCAAGAGAAATTGTGCAGTCCATATTTTTTTTTGAATTTTTTAAATATTGGGGGGAAGTTAGGAAGCTCATCTTCGAACTGAAACTTTGTTTGGACAAAATATGACGAAGGCCAAATGCCGGACCAAATCGGTTGATCAGTTCAAGAGTTATCGCGCTCTCCAGACACTACCTAAGATGCCATAGCGGGTTTTTCACCTTTCGGGCCATTTTCTCAAGAAATATGGACATGCCCCTGAAAAAATATCTACCGTAGTAATTGAGGCAACGAATGCAATTGGCTTCAACAAAAATCAAAATTATTCGAGAACAGACCCGAAGAACTGGATATACATAGTCCATATTCGAACCTGATCTATATCTGGTAGATATATTAGGATGTGTAAAGTATGGACAGAATCGGTGACTCCTTCGAGAGTTATCGTGCGCATAATTTCCGAACATTTTTGAACTTTTGTGAGGGAGGTACCTGAAAGAGTGAATCGATATGGTTTGTCTTCGAACTTAAACTAAGTTTGAACAAAATATTACGAAGGCCAAATTTTGGACCGAATCGGCAGATGCGTTCGAATGTTATCTTGCGCCCCAACCACTACACACGGTGTTATAGGGGATTTTTGCACCTTTCAGGCTATTTTCTCAAGCAGTATGGACTTGCCCCTGATGAAACTTGTACCATTGTATGGGGTGCAGTGAGTACATGTTGTTACAACAAAAATCAAAGCGATTCAAGAGCAGGTCCTATACTGAACGTTTCCGAAATTTTGTGTGGAAGGTACCCGAAGGAGGGGACCGATTGAGTCCAAATTAGAACCTCATCTAAGTCTGGTAGAAATTTCACGATGTGCAAATTATGGATCAAATCGGTCACTCCCTTCAATCGTCTGCACAAATTTTCCGAATATTTTTGAACTATTGAGGGGGAGGTACCAGAAGGAGTGGACCGATATAACCCATCTTCGAACTTAAACTAAGTTTGGACAATTGATTACGAAAGCCAAATTTTGGACCGAATCGGTTGATCCGTTCGAGAGTTATCGTGCGCTCCAGTCTGCCAGACTGACGGCCGGACATGGCTAAATCAACTCCGAATTGTCTGAATCGGATTTTGTTCAAACGTAATTGGGGTCTAAAAGCATTATTTCGATGAGGCATATTTTGTCCGTATGGAAGTATATATACCCTCGTTAGTATAAATGCTGAGGGTATAAAAATTACAGGCGAGCTGTAATTTGATAGAACCCCCATATTGAGGTATTTGCAAGGTATTAGACAATCACTGTTATTTGGAGCTCTTTAGTATTTTGACTCTCCAGTAGCTTGAACCGTCCTAGACAATGACCGGAGGGGTAAAGCGCTGACCAAGCAAATTGATATCTCCACATTTTGCACTGTTGGCAAAGAAGCTCCTAAGACGGCAATACCAGATTGCCACAGCTCGCCAGACGTCACTATTGCGGCAACCGGTTTGATAAATAAAATGTCCTTGCAACATATCATTTCCCTTAGAAATCTTAGTGGGTGCGGAAACTTTTTTCAACGAATCGAACTAAAACACGCGTTTTCTTCATCAGGACAATATTCCGCACATGGTAAACATAAACATTCATTTTAAAACTAAAACGAAACAAAAAAACATTTATTTTGTAGATAATCAACAGACTTTTCAGTTTTGATTTCCAAGGGTTTCAGGTATCTGTGATCGATGGTGCAGTGATAAGCACGTCCGCCTTGCAGTCAGAAGGTCTGCGGTTCTATCTCTGACCAGAACATCAAAATTTGCGGCAGTGGAAAATTCCCTCAGCGTAATGTGGACTTACATTTCCTGTGTATTTCCAAACACGTCAGGAGAGATATTTATGGCAATTTGGAGTTTTTTAGCCATGACTGTCTAGCTGGTTAACACGATTTCTTTTATAAAATATTCAAAAAATATGCAGAATATGCAACAATATGCAAACCGTTTTTGGCCGAAAATCGTCAAAAAAGTCGTAAAATTGTCTTTTAAAGTTAGAAAAATCATCAAAAATCTTCAAAGTATTTTAAATTAAGATTGTTGGCCGTTGAGTTCAATACAAAAAATAGTGGAAACGATATTCAGAAATATTTGTTAGGTCCAAAACAAGAGCTGAACCGCATTGAAGGCTTACTGAAATACGAAAGTCATTCACAAACAAATATCAGATAAAAGAAATAACAAAATGATAAATCATCTGTGGTATCTTAGTTCTGAACATGTTGGCCTGGCATTGTTCGATCTGGCAGTAAAAAGCCAAATGCGACAAAAATCTTAATAAAGCAAGCCGAAGAAAATGGAAATTTCTCCAGAAATATTCAAACCAAACTAACAAAAGAACAAATGCCGAAATTCCTAGAAAAAGGTATACCAGGCATAATTACAAGCGGGACATATTTGTTCTTCAAGAGATTAAACATTAACTCCGAATTTATTGAAAAAGATCCTGCAACTTGCCCACAGAACATCAAATACCAGGAGGGTTATAGGGACGGCAAACAACTTGAAAATTGTAAACGACTTGGCAAGCCATCTGTACCCAGATGGCTCCAAAACCACATTATGTCAGTCCGTTGAATAAATTTAAATTTGAACAAAATGCAAGCGTTTGTCATGAAAGCCATAAAATGAATGGACAAATATCCATCTTTGTAAAAACAGGTGGGTGCGAATCTTCGGCTTTCTTTTTTCATCGGTCATTAAGCTCGACTCCCACAATAAATTCATTAAAATTAATCTTAACAAGTAAAAAAGTATCAGTCGGCTTTGCCGACGGAGATATACCCTCAGCGTATGCGAATTGAAACTTTCATCTACGAACAGATCGAATGTATTGAGGGTCTTTTCAACATTTGAACTTACAGACAAAAATGTGGATTAGGATTAAAATTGTATATGAAGGAATGGACCGACATAGTCCATTATGAAAGAGGATCCTATTTTGGGAGTCATATCTTTTCGATAGATATCGCACAAACTAGTCATTTCAGTGGGTCATCGTATAACATTTGGACCAGTATGCCAGGAAGCATGAACTTGTCCACGGAAAACATAATATCGCTGTAAACAGGACCACAACCAATAGCATCGGTATATATTTCCAAAGGATCTTTGAACAGACCTTAAACTGCACTTAAATAAAAATGTTGAAGTTTTGCGGGGGTAGTACCTTAAGAAGAGAACCAATATGGGCCATTTTAAAAGTTGAACTAAATTTTGACAAAATATCAGAAGATCCAAAGTTTGGACCAAATTGGTTACCCTGTCCGAGAAATTTTATCGTGCATACCATTTTAGTGAATTTTTTTTTTAATTTTGGGGGGAAGTATTGGAAGATTTGGACCGGTATTGCCCATCTTCGAACTGGAACTAAGTTTGGACAAAATATGACGAAGGCCAAATTTCGGACCAAATCCGTTGACCAGTTTGAGTGCTATAGTGTACTCCAGCCACTACAGATGGTGCCATAGGGATTTTTACAACATTCGGGCTATTTTCTCAGAAAGTTTTTAATTGCCCCTGAAAAAAATAGTGCCATCGTAAAGGGGGTCAGCTTCAACAAAAATCAAAGTGACTTGAGAGCAGGTCTTAAAGTGAACTTATCCGAAATTTTGTGTGGAAGGTACCTGAAGGAGTGGACAAATATAGTCAATATTCGAACTTGATCTATATCTGATAGACATATTAGGATGTGTAAAGTATGGACTAAATCGGTCACTTTTGTGGGGGAGGTACCGGAAGGAGAGGACCGATATGGCCCATCTTCGAACTTAAACTAAGTCGCCAAATAGCCAAAAAATTTAGATTTTTATAACTTTGAGGCCCCAGTGGCACGACAACTTAACAAATTTTATATTTTGCGTAGTTTAATAATAACAAGTAAAAAAGTATCAGTCAGCTTTGCCGACAGAGATAAACCCTCAGCCTGTGTATATTGAAAAGATTTTTTTCCCAAAAACGTATGCATTTAGGGGGTTTTAAAAATTTTGGATGTATGAACCGACAAAAATGTTGATTAGGACTATAGATTAAAAGTTTAGCGGAGGATATACTTAAAGGAATGGATCGACATTGACCATTATGGAAGTGGATCTCCAGCCTCTACATATGGTGCCATAGGGGGTTTTTGCACCCTTCGGGCAGTTTGCTTAAGAAGTATGGACTTGCCCCTGAAACAAATTTTACCATCGTAATTGATGCAGCGAATGCAATTTGCTTCAACAAAAATCAAAGTGATTCGATTGCAGGTCTTAAAGTGAACTTATCCGAAATTTTGTGTGGGAGGTACCGGATGGAGTGGACAAATATAGTCCATATTTAAACCTCATCTATATCTGCTAGATATATTAGGATGTGTAAAGTATGGACCAATTCGGCCACTCCTTTCAAGAGTTACCGTACGAACAAATTTTCTGAACATTTTTGAACTTTTGTGGGGGAGGTACCTGAAGGAGTGGACAGATATGGCTTATCTTCGAACCTTAACTATGTTTGGACAAAATATTACTAAGGCCAAATTTTGGACCGAATCGGCAGATCCTTTCGAGAGTTATCTTACGCTCCAACCACCTCAGACGTTGTCATAGGGTTTTTTTTTCAACTTTTAGGCTATTTTCTCAGGAAGTGTGAACTTGCCCCTGATGAAACTTGTACCGTCGTATGGGGGGCAGTGAATACAAGTTGCTGAAACAAAAATCAAAGGTCCTAAACTGAACATATTTACCAAATTTTGTGTGGGAGGTACCCGAAGGAGTGGACCGATTGAGTCCATATTGGAACCTCATCTAAGCCGGGTAGACATTTCACGATTTGCAAAACATGGACCAAATCGGTTACTCCCTTCAAAAGTTATCGTACACACAAAATTTCCGTACATTTTCGAACTTTTGTGGGGGAGGTACCGGAAGGAGTGGACCGATATAACCCATCTTCGAACTTAAACTAAGTTTGGACAAAATGTTACGAAAGCCAAATTTTGAATCGAATCGGTTGATCCGTTCCAGAGTTATCGTGCGCTCCAGCCAGCCAGACAGACAGACGGACGGACATTTCTCAATCGTCTCCAAATAGTCTGAAACACATTTCGTCCAAACATACTTGGGGTCCAAAACCATTATTTCGATGAGGCACATTTTGCCCGTATGATAGTGTATATACCCTCGTTAGTATAAATGCTGAGGGTATAAAAAATGATATTACAATATACATAATCATATTTTTATACCCTACACCACACTGTCTAAAGGGGTCTCAATAACATAATAATCTGCTTAAAAAGCGACGTTAAGCGGCAAACAATCTTTATTTAGAACACTTTTAAAATTTTTTATGATTTTGTTGTTTTTTTTTTTTTTTTTTTTTTTGACAATTTGACGATTTTCTTGACGTTTTCTTTGAAACAAATTTTGGTCCAATCAGAATTGTCGTATCTTAATTATTAAAAAATATGCAAATATTCAAAATCCGATGTCTATATATCATCAACTTTTTTTGAATTCATCTCAGATCGTCTCTTTTTACATTTTTTCTCGGGTTTTGGTCTACATTTATCAAACCGATCAAATTTGTAGCAAACAGCCAATGACAAAAATCCAACTTAGATCTTGATAAACATATTTTAAAACATATATACTGACAGTTTGTATGTTCCAGAAAGTTGTTCACTAATATCTTTGCAATATTATTGTAGTTAATTGTTTTCTTAAATATTGAACGGTTTGGCATCTGTGGAACAGAACCAGAGCAAACTAGATAAAAGTCTCATTTCTTTTGCGATTTTTTACCTTCAAGAACAAATTATAACAGAAATTTTACCTTAACGATTTTGACTTTGAAGATGATATTTGATGGATATTATGTGTTTACAATTTTTGTTCTTTAAGACAAGGGCTACAACTTTGCTTCTGAGAGAAAATCAAATTTCTTAACGGTTTGGAAGATATGATCCTGACAAAGTGATGCCTTCTGACATCAAAAGCCGTTCACTCGCGGCATACTTTTTTCTATCACAACGGCCGTTTTTGGACGACCCTCGCGACCTTCGTTTTTTTAGCGAGAGTCGGCAACAATTGAATTCATTAAACCAGTTTTTCATAGTGTTATAGGATGGTCCTTTATCGACATACAAAAATTGAATTTGATCGATGCATTCTTGCCGTGATAATCCACGTCGAAATTTATGAAAAATTATCGGACGAAACTGTTCACAAGTAAATTCCATTTTGTTTTTTTGCAAAGCGATTTTTTATTGAGTGTTGCCTAGGCCAAGATGTTATCGTGCAGCCCTCGTAATATAACAAACAGTTCCCCTGAGTTTGACGCTACTATAGTGATAACAATATTCTAATACCCTGCGGTATTTTGATAGCTACATGAAATACAATGTGATATTTTACAATTATTTTATGTAACCTAATTCCCACAATGAAAACGTATTAAACGCAATTTTTTTAAACCAAATTATTTACATACAACAGAAATACCTGAATATTATGGTCGTTTTGTGTATTGTATTGAAGTACATATGTAAATGCCATACCCAACCATGGTAAGGGTAAGATACTGAACAATTTCTGTTTTTGCCACAACCACAAAATATGCCATACATTATGTGTCACATTAAAAGCTATTTGTACATAATTAAATAATATTTAACAAATTTTTATTGTTACAATTGCAACAGTTCCATGCGGCTATACAATGTTCAGATAAATGTGTAGTATTATATGTACATATGATTTCATTGTGGAGAAATGGTACATATTATTAAAATACATTCATGTATATGACCTAACTCTTTTAAAATAGTTAAAATAATTTCTTTTGTATTTTTGTAAATAGGAGATATTAATACTTCTGAGTCTTGTAATCTGAAAACAGCATATAAGTTACTTGAGTTAATTAAAACGAAAAGTTGTTACAGCTGTATGGTGGTCTCTAATATGAAACTAAATTTAAATTAAAATTCAATTATTTAAAAATGTCAATTATTATTATATGCAGCAAAAATGTGACAATATTGACAAATGTACAATTTCTGCCTTTCGTAAAATCATTAGCAAATATGTATATATATGACAGAGCAAATATTTAACAAAACATTTTGTTTCCTAATGTCAAATGCATGTGTAATCAATATGGAAATTAATGCAATAATATTTTGGTATTTTCTATAACTGGTGTGCGGTTGTTGCTGTAGTTTTTGTTTGTGTGCCAAACAAATCACAAAATCTACCCACTGCTGTAAATCACATTATTTCCACCACGAATTTTGTAATATAATTATGAATTATGTTCACATTTTTGTGTCTAAATGTAAATGAGAAATGCAAAAGCAATTTCAACAATATGGCTGTTATTCCAACTAATAGGAATATTTTGGAAAAGTTTTCACATTTATTTTCAAATATTGCAAAAATATATTTTTGGCATATACATAATGACCTCAAGCCTTAAATTATTGCATATTTTATGAAACATATTAAGTTTGAACCTTCAAAAAAAATGTTTCAAAATATAAATAATATAAACTATAAATAATGAAAATTGCAATTCCCATATGCCATGTCCATACCAGTACTTTAATTACGTTGTTTGCTCTCACAATTACGTATACGAATTAATGCGTTCATACGACATGGTACATATTTCGAACCAACATAGTTTATATTTTCATACGTTTTGTTTGTTGATTTTAAAGGAAGTTCCAAACAAAAGACATGCAAAATTAGTTGATATGAAGTGGAAAAATAATTTTCTTTCCTTCCAACATCTACATATTTTATATTATATTCTATTCTTTTCATTTATGTTTTCTATTTTTTCTTAAAACTGTGATGTTTTCAACACATTTTTCAATGTTTCTATTTTTAATTAACGAGAGAGAGACCTGCCAAAATAACTTTTTGGTATACAGATTTTCAGGCAGGTATTTGATTTTAGTTTTGTACGCGAATTTGAAACAATCGACAAGAAATGTAACTACAATGCAAGAGAATACAAAATTTACTATGCTTTGAATGTACACTTATTGTTCTACCGCTTACTTTTCATTCATGGTTTGCAGTTTTTCTAAAAATGTTGTTGTTTTTCATAAATTTTTAAATTTTGTATTTTGTCTGTCATAATTAATTTATTTCGATAAATACTCTCATTTGTTAGAGATGGGACATATTTTATGGTAATTAATGCATAATTTGGACTCGAACAACGAATAGAGAGCGAATTACCGTCAGCATGAACAAGACAATATCGAATGGAAAAAATGAAATGAAAAAAGATCTCTATAGCTATAATTGGGGTAATAACTGGATTTCATCTGTAGCTGCTGTATTAAAAAAGCACTAACTGAACATAAAACAAGTAAAAAAGTATGAGTCGGCTTTGATGGCACAGATATACGCTCAGCCCGTCCAAGAGATATCGTGCATAGCATTTTAGTGACATTTTTTAAATAGTACCGGAAGTTCTAGAACGGTATTGTCTATCTCCGAACTGAAACTAAGTATGGACAAAATATGATGAAGGCCAAAATTTAGCCCAAATAGGTTGATCAGTTCTTTCTTTCCAGCCACTACATATGGTGCTATAGGGGGTTTTCTACAACTTTCGGGCTGTTTTCTAAAGAAGTATGGATTTTCCCTGAAAAAATTTGTACCGTAGTAATGGAGGAAGCGAAGCAAGTAGCTTCAACAACAATCGAAGTGATTTGAGAGCAGTAGTGGGATTCTATAACTCATTTTTGCTGTTACCGACAAAAACCGGTAAAATTAAATCGCAAAATTATAACTAAAAACATAAAGAAAAGTTGGCATCACTGTTTGTGTCGGTAGGGGCTAGCGAATACTTTTTATTGATCGTTAACTTACCGAAAATTTTCGTTAATTATCGAAATTATAATCATTATAATTTTACCGACAATTATCGATAACAGCAAAAATGAGTTACAGAATCCCACTACAGGTCTTAAAGTGCATTTATCCAAAAATGTGTGTGGGAGGTACCCGAAGCAGTGGACATATATAGTCCATATTCGAACCTGTAGTGCGATTCTCTAACACATTTTTTGAGTTACCGACAAAAATCGGTAAATTTAAAACGCAAAATTATTAATGAAAAGTTCAAATAAAAGTTGACAACACTCTTGCTATCGGTAGAACTTTACGACTGCTTTTTATTCGTCGCTAACTTATCGAAAAATAGCGGTAATTACCGAAATTATAAGCATTTTAAATTTACCGACAATTGTCGGTAACTCAAAAAATGCGTTAGAGAATCGCACTACTGATCTATATCTGGTAGATATATTAGGATGTGTAAAGTATGGACCAAATCGGTCACTCCCATCAAGAGCTATCGTGCGCACAATGCTTCCGAACATTTTAGAACTTTTGGGGGGAGGTACCTGAAGGAGTGGACCGATATGGCTTATCTTCGAACTTAAACTATGTTTGGACAACATGTTATGAAAGCTAAATTTTGGACCGAATCAGTAGATTCGTTCGAGAGTTATCTTGCGCACCAACCAATACACACGGTGTCATAGGGGTTTTTTGGCAGCTTTCAGGATATTTTCTCAAGAAATATGGATTTGGCATTGATGAAACTTGTACCGTCGTATGGAGGCAGTGAATACAAGTTGTTGCAACAAAAATCAAAGCGATTCGATAGCAGGTCCTAAACTGAAATTTTCCGAAATTTTGTGTAGGAGGTAGGAGGATCGATTGGGTCCATATTGGAACCTTATCTTAGACTGGTAGAAATTTCACGATGT
The DNA here is from genome assembly GCF_047663935.1 of Musca autumnalis. NCBI lineage: Eukaryota > Metazoa > Arthropoda > Insecta > Diptera > Muscidae > Musca > Musca autumnalis. The sequence continues at coordinate 255,747,619 of NW_027411644.1, forward strand.
GCAAAGTATGGACGAAATCGGTAAACTCCCTTCAAGATTTATCGTTCGCACAAATTTTGCGAACATTTTCGAACTTTTGTGGTGGAGGTACCGGAAGGTACGACCATCAAAAATAATTTACGTAGAAGCTGTGTTGGCATTAATGTAGAAAAATGGATAAGAATGGGTTGAAACCAACAATTGTTATGTTCTCTTCCAATTTCTGGCTTAACCTTATATCTTATATAAATTTTTTGAATTTTTTAATAATCGGGACGCGCAACATGATAATATTCAAAACTCATAATAGGATCATAATTTATATCTCATATGTGTGCTCCGCACAGCATCCTAGTAATTAGAGTCCAGAGGCCAAACTTTGATGCGTAAATTTTCTTAGAAGCCTATTTTTTGTGTGTTAAATTTACATGTGTCATTCAATTTCCTTTGAACCCCGCGTGAAATTTGTCTTTTTACTCGACGGATCTCATGAGTCCTTCCGCGTTCGAATCCACCCACTAAAGCGATGGATATATTTACCTTGAAAATAGGAAAATCTTGAAAATAGAAAAATCTGCAAAAATATATTTTGACAAATCCGGGTACTAAACCGCGATTATATATATTGCAAAAATATGTGTTATAAATTACAGAGATAAGCAAGTAATATGGGTCTTTTACCCTTTACTCGGGTTAGTAACCCTCCCCTGGGAAAAGCAGACTACTATGAAAAATCGAAAGAAAAGAAAAACAAACCCCTCCGAAGTTGACGAACCCCGCAAACATTTTAAGGACCATGATCTGCGAATCTGCACCTGGAATGTTCGCACTCTTTATAGAGAAGGTGCAGTTTACGCATTGACAGATGTACTTGAAAAGTACAAGGCCGACATTACTGTCATACACGAAATACGATGGATTGGGAAAGGCGTCACAACAACACATAAAGGTGACGCATTGTATTATAGCAGCCATGACACAAGGCATGAGTTTGGTTGCGGATTTGTAGTTGGTCGGTCCTTCACCCCAGTGAAGGAATTCTATTAAAAGCAAAATTCTTCAACATCAGCTTTATTTGCGCTCATTCTTCCACTGAAGACAAGGACGAACAGACCAAAGATATATTTTACGAGCGCTTAGAAAAAACTTATGACAGTTGCCCTGAACATGACATTAAAATTATTCTAGGCGATTTTAATGCCAAAATTGGAAAGGAGAATAACTTTGGCCCAACAGTTGGGAAATTCAGTCTCCACAGTGAAACATCTGACAATGGTATGAGGCTGATAGACTTTGCAGCTGCAAAAAACATGGTAGTTAGCAGTACCAGATTTAATCATCTCGATATTCATAAGGGCACCTGGCTGTCGCCAGATCAAAAAACAAATAATCAAATTGTGATAGATGAAAGACATTCATCGAGCGTGTTGGTTGTACGATCGTTCCGAGGAGCAAACATAGATTCAGACCACTACATTGTTGCAGCAAAAGTACGTACCAGATTAAACACAGCAAACAAAGTGCGAACAAACACAACACGGAAGTTGGATGCAGCGAGATGCAGCGATTGCGTTGACTAGGCCATATCATAAGAATGAGCGATAATGAACCCGCTAAATAGGCGTATAAATTCGGGATATATAGCGGTGCACGTCATTTGAAAGATCTAGTTCAATAGCTCAGCTCTTTTAACTGAACTACTTCAGTAAGCTAGTTCATAGTTCCTTAACCAGTTCAATCATTCGGATCAGAATAGTTCACGGGCTCTTATCATTCGCTTGATGAAAACACACATACTCCAAATAGGAAGAAACATTAGAGTAGAATAATTAAACTGCAAAATTATTACATTTAGATAATTTTATTCCATTCATTAAGAAAGATTATGTTTGTATTATGTTTAAAAGAAAAAAGTCCTTCGGAAAAAAAATTTTAATCAGAATTTCATTTAAGTGGCTGGCAAAAAATCTTTTGTTGTGTGTTTGTACAAATTATAACTGCGAAAAAGTTTTATGTATGTATGCTTCTGTTTTCCTTTTTTATATCCAAAACATGGCATATTGAATGATAATGGATTCGACATATTGGGATGTGTTATGTCAACAATGTTCTTTATGTAGAAATTACTTTTATTACAATGTGGGTTGACACTTCACATTGATCCAAAACATAAACAAAACTCATTACATTACGAAGGCATCACTTAGCACAGAAAACGGCGTCACATTACTCATATGTGAATGACATGCTGAACTAGAATGTGAATCGTTCGTTCGTTGATCGTTCTTTGTGGATCTTTCGGTCTGCGCTCAGTGAGCTATTGAACTATAATGAACTATATCGACTGATCTAGTACGCTATTTTCAATTGAACTAGTTCGTTCATGAACGATACAACTCTAGTAAGTAAGTATAGCCAAACAAAACCGCTAATAAAATAATGAATATTCATATTTTGGGTATATAACGGTACCTGCAGATTTTACATATTTTGAAGGTTGTATATTTGCGAGAACATTTTTTTTATTGAAAGGGGCTTTAATTTTTTCCATTTGATCCAAAAACCTTATATATGAAATTTTATGACGAAAAGTTTACGTTAACCCATGCCACCCGAGCGATCTCTGCTTCCGATTTTCGCAATTTTTGTAGGATTTCTTTTTGGCCACAACAATGAACTGATAAAATTTTATTTTAACGTTAACCAACCGCCATAACGTTAACCTATCACCTTTCAAAAAATTGTTTTCGTATATACATCGTCCAAATGGAATGACTGTAACATGGTATTTCGGATTCTGGATGGGTACAAATCATCGGTGTTTTATTGGTATTAAACCTTAGTTAACAGAAAGTAATAGTCTTCAGATAGCTAGGTGGAAGCGCTTAGCTCTTTCATAAGCACAAGGAAACTTAATGTTTCGTGGTGGAGAATATAAAAAGTTCGCCCCGGCCGAATGCAACGCAGTTCTTATTTTTATACCCTCAGCCTTTAGGCTAAAGAGGGTATTTACAAATTGATACGACGAAAAATGTGCATCATCGAAATAATGGTTTTATACCCAAGTATGTTTGTAGGATATCCGTTTCAGACAATTTTGAGTAGATCTAGCAATGTCCGTCCGTCCGTCTGTCTGTCTGGCTGGCTGGTGCGCACGATAACTCTCGAACGGATCAATCGATTCGGTTCAAATTTTGGGTATCGAAATATTTTGTCCAGATTCGATTTAAGTTCGAAGATGGGCTATATAGGTCCACTCCTTCAGGTACCTCCCCCACAAATGTTCAAAAATTGTCGCAAAACTTGTGCGCACGATAACTATTGTAGGGAATAACTGATTTGGTCCATACTTTGCACATCGTGTAATTTCTACCAAACATAGATGAGGTTCCAATATGGACTCAATCGGTCCACTCCTTCGGGTACCTCCCACACAAATCGCCTTGATTTTTGTTTACGCAAGTTGTATTCGCTGTCCTCTATACGACGCTGTAAGTTTCATTAGGGGCAAGTCCATACTTCCTGAGAAAATAGCCCGAAAGTTACAAAAAACCCTATGACACCGTATGTAGTGGTTGGAGCGCAAGATAACTCTCGAACGGATCTGCCGATTTGGTCCAAAATTTGGCTTTCGTAATATTTTTTCCAAACTTAGTTCAAGTTCAAAGATGGATTATATCGGTCCACTCCTTCCGGTACCTCCCACACAAAAGTTCAAAAATGTTCGGAAAATTTGTGCGCACTATAACTCTTGAAGGGAGTAACCGATGTGGTCCATACTTTGCACATTATGAAATTTCTACCAGACTTAGATGAGGTTCAAATATGGACTCAATCGGTAAACTCCTTAGAGAAACCCCCTAAATACACAAGTTTTTTGTGAAAAAAGTGTTCCAATTTACACAGGCTAAGGGTATATATCTGTCGGCAAAGCCGACTGATGCTTTTTTACTTGTTTTTTTTTTATCAAATTGTCAACAGATTAAATTATTAAATCCAAAATTAGTTTTTCGTAATATTTTTTCCAAACCTACGTCTGGATATGCACAATATCAGTTCACAACTTCGATTAATCGCGCCCACCCACCCTTGCTATTGCAAAATTTTTCCAAGACGTGCAGTTCAAGGGCATGTCTCGAATCGTTTTGAATTTTTTGCAGTCCCTGTCTTACCCCCTTGGCGAACAATGTCAAATTTTTACCACTCATAAATTCTTTGTTTTAAAATATTAAAACAACAACAATGGGATTAAGCCAGCCATTTTTGAAAAACAAAACTGAAACAGCTATTCCAATAAAAACCCCAAAGTTCCGATGGAAATGATTGTCTTTAAATAATTATTGAATTTTTTCAAGAGATTGTTTATCTCTTTATTCCTAATTATCTAAGATTTACCACAGCAAGGACAATATTATACTCTTCTTAAGCCACATGATTCAAAACAATAACTAAAGTCAAGACAATAATTCAACAAATGTACATCACAGCGTATACATGTGTATGTACGTGTCATATTAACCATACGCACCCAATTCAATGTGCTCTCATAATAATGTAAAGCAAAAACAATTTTGGGGGAGAATATATGTATAACCATATTAAATATGTATGTATGTAGAGTCTACATTGTATACATACGTAATAAATAAGATTCTACGTCCTTATGGTATTAATTATGACACATTACTACTTTGTGCCACAGACAATTGATTTATCTATACAGTTAATTCAATGTAAGCTTGTGTTACGACAGTCTACATTTTCATTATATTTATAACATATGTATTTTCTACGAAATTCACTCTCATACCCGCCATTGTTTGGTAATTACTTGTAAAGATTTATGTAAAACTATAAAATTTACATATTATCTTTGGTTCATTTGCATGGAATAATGTTGAATAAATTACCAGAAAGAAAGGCAGGATATAGGCAAACATTTTTGCAACTGGTTAAAAATAACATTTTCCCATTCCACAAATATAGTTTTCCCTAGCAATATTGTTGTTAATCGCAAGAAATTAAAACAGTAAATTTAATCAGAAAAGTGAAACACGTGTAGATGATTTAATAGAGCGTGATGTGCTAATCAAGATGTTGACAGTTTAATAAGCAATAACTTTGTATAATATTCAACTTTTATAAAGCCAATGAATTATTCTTATAATTGGTGTGAAAAACCAAGAACCTTAATTATGTTACAGTATAATGAAAATACGTACAACACTTGGCGTTGTAGAAATTACAATTATGGCGTATAACAAATGACACAACATTTGTTTAAGGGGTTTGGGCAAAGCATTTTGGTAATTCTACGAAAAAGTGTTTAAACTGATTTAAAAAAATACTCGAAATGTTTTGATAGACTTGGTGAAACAGTAACAGGCGACTTTGTCCACAGAGATACACCCTCAGCCTGTGCGAGTTGAAATTTTCCTCTACAGAAAGGTATTTAAAGGGTTTTCAGAATGTTGTGGTATTTTATGCACGTATGAACTTGCCTACAAAAATATTGATTTGAGGAGGTACCATTTTGGAAGTGGATTTTATTTTTGGGAGTCATTTCATTTCGATACATATCAGTTGGTCACCTTGCGCACGAAAAACACAATATCGCTGTAAACGGACCATAAGGATTAGCTTCCAAAGGAACTTCCAACAGATCCTAAACAGCTTTAAACAAAAATGTTAAACTTCTGTGGGGGAGACACCCTAAGGTGAAGACGGATATGGACCATTTTCGAAGTTAAACTAAATTTGGACAAAATATTACGAAAGCCAAATTTTGGAACGAATCGACTAATCCGTCCAAGAGTTATTGTGCGCTAAACATGGTCCCATATGGGTTTTACCCAAAGAAACTGTCATAAAGGGGGCAGTTGTCACAACAGAAATTAAAGGTATTCGATAGGTGGTCTTAAAGTGCACTTTTCCGAAATTTTGTGTGGTAGGTACCCGAAGTAGTGGACCTATAAAGACCATATTCGAACCTGATCTATGTCTCGTAGAGATATTACAATGTCCAAGTATGGACTAACTAGGTTACTGCCTTCGAATGTTATCGTGCGCCCCATTTTATCGAAAGGTTTTTAACTTTTGTGGGTGAGGTAGCGTAAGGAATGGACCGATACCTATCATCTTTGAACTTCAACAAAGTTTTGGGAAATAATATTACAATGTACAAAGTTTGGTTCGAAACGGTTGATCCGTTCGAGATTTATCGTGCGCACCAACCAGCCAGACGGACGGACGAACATGGCTAAATCGACTCCAAATTGTCTGAAATGAATTTCTTCAAACATACTTGGGGTCTAAAACCATTACATCGATGGGCCATATTTTTGGTGGCATCAAAGTGTATTGTATTGGTTTGGGTTGTTTACAGTGACTTGATTGAGATAACTCCAAAACAGGGTTTAGGACGATTTTGCAGCATCTTCTGGCGACGAAAATTCTTGACTCATTTTTCTTGATGTTCTGAAATCAACTGACGTCATTGGATCCCCAGTCAGGGCTGTACCGCGGATGACCCATCAATTCCACGTTTTGCCCGGTCAAACAGGCGCTGGTTTGAATCGATGTGTGAGAGCTCGCATTGTCATGATGCAGAACGATTCGTCTTCTCTTGTTTGTTTTTCGAATTTTTAAGGAGATTTCAGGCAATCAAATTGTAGTGTGACACTTAAAATTAACCGTCCTACATTTCTAAAGCCATATTGTCGCCACACGGTCAGTTTTACCGAAGAAACAGGCGACCATTAGCTTCGAAGATCTTCTTCCATGAATAACATTCGTTGGATTTTGCTCTCTTTCAAAGACCCAAACGGTCGATTTCTGTTTTGTTTCGGCGTCCTAAGCATAGATCCAAGATTCGTTTGTGACGATCTTATAAAAGTCGTTTGAACACCGAGATTGTTTTTATTCACAATTTCTTTGCACCTGGATCTAGCGATCTGTAACGATCTTATAAATGTCGTTTGCAGCACCGCGATTGTTTTTATTCACAATTTCTTTTCACCTGGATCTAGCGAGAAAAATCAATTTTTTCGGCCAGGTGTTCATGCAATATTAAATGTTAGTTGGTGGAAGAAATGCCCAAGGGTGCCTCCAATGGTATATAATATGGAGATCTCGCATTATTCGTTCACGCACGGCTTTATTTTTTCTGGCACAACGTCCGAGTTTGGGCGACCCTCACGACCTTCGTGCTTCGGCGAGTGTCGGCCACGATTGAATTCATTAAACCAGTTTTTCATAGTGCTATAGGATGTTCCTTTATAGACATAGAAAGATATAGTTTAATCGACGCACTCTTGCTGTGATTATCCACGTCGAAATTTGTGAAAAATTGTTGGATGAAAATGTTTACAAGTAAATTCCATTTTTTGCAAAGTGATTATTTCAATTCACTGTAAACAACCCAAGACATGGTCGTTGTCAAACAGGCCTGAGAACGCTTAGGCTGAAAACTGTCAAACTTGCAAACAAAATGTTAAATGACGCCTGCAACACTGTGTGTTGCATAGGCCAGACGTTTTTCTAGTTCCCCTCTTAATTAGGTAAAAATATTGGAAAATGTGGGCGTGGTGTACTCCTAAAGATGACCATTTTTTTTCCAATTTTATAAAATACTTAATTTTTACAAATATCTGGAGAAAGATATAGCTATTTATCGAAAACTATAACAGATATTGGGTTCATTGTTTTTTTGTTAGATACGCAGAATTGTTGCATTTTATTTTTCTTTAGTTACTAAATTTAAGTAAACTTCCAGCTTTAGTGATACGAGAACTTTCAGGGAACATCATGAAACAAAGTTTCGATTCCGCAAATGATGCCTGAGAGTGCCCTCTTACATATATTTTTTAACAATCCCGCCCGTTTGACACTTTTTTAAATTTATAGAAATTACATACCGTTTCCCATATTAATTACACTGTGCAACAGCATTTTTTGGAGGTGGACAATTCCTTTTGGAGATCAAATGTCTTGGTGAGTATACTTAGAACCCAAAAGGAAAGTTTATATGCAAAGTTTGAACTGACGTTGTTTAGAAGATATCGAACACTATTAGTATAAAAAAGAAAGTATGTAAGCTTTCGAAAATGGGGAAAAACAGTAAAATCTTTTTTTTTTGCTTTTTTGTAATATGCGTATGGTTATTATTAAATAATAAAATTACAATATAGATCATACGAACTAGGGTACCATTGTGGCCCTGTTTAAAGCGATATGCTTACTGACATAATGATTCAAAAGCTCTAAATCCGATGGTGAACTAAAATGACTTGCAAAATGGACTACGTCGGTTCATTCCTTCGCGTATCTCCTCCGCAACACTTTTCATATTTATTAGCAAAATGTAAGCAATCGTTAAGATAAATAACCGAAAATTTCTATTTTTGTCGACAAGCTCATACGTCCAAAAAGGATCAACAAATTTTGAAAAGGATATTCGTTGTTTAGCCGTTATTTAATATGTCTATAGGTGAAAGCTTCGCTTAACACAGGCTGATTATATATCTCTGTATATTTATATTTATATACATATTTCCCACAAAAGTGCAGTAAAGTCCAGGTTTTTACTGCAGGTAGTCTGTATGGTGTATATTGCAACTCTATAATTTTGTTATCCATACATTCTTCGTTAATGGCCCTCCATGTAATATTTTTTCACTATAAGAATAATTATGTTATTTTATTTTTGGTGTTGACTGTGTTGGCTGGAATTTAAAAACAATGGATCTGTTCTAAGCAAAGTATGGAGCAAATCGGTAATTTCCTTCAAGAGTTATCGAGGGCACAACTTTTCCGTACATTTTCGAACTTTTGTGGGGGAGGTACCGGAAGGAGTGGACTGATATAGCCCATTTTCGAACTTAAACTAAGTTTGGGCCAAATATTACGAAAGCCAAATTTTGGACCGAATCGGTTTGTCCATTCGCTCTAGCCAGACAGACAGACATTGCTAAATCAACTCCAAATTGTCTGAAACGTATTTCGTCCAAACATACTTGGGGTCTAAAACCATTATTTCGATGAGGCACATTTTGCCCGTATGAAAGTGTATATACCCTCGTTAGCATAAATGCTGAGGGTATAAAAATCAAATGTCATTCGTTGGTAATGGCATCAGTTGAGAACGGCGGGACGAATTTGGATAATTCTTTTTGAGAAATGTTCGCCATAACCCGACTTAGGTTTTTATGTAAGAAAAATATGACAACACCCACTTTTTTCAATTTTCAATATTTATCTTTTCTACAAAAACTACTGAATCAGAAATGTACAGGGATGGCTCCCGGTTAAAATGGGCTAAATATTTTGTTGAATTTCGGATGGGGTGGTGTACTTCCCCTACCCTATTTCTTTGCTATATTTACAATAATTACGAATGTATCGGTTTGAAAATAAATTTACGAGACAATTGTGGCTGCGTCTCCGACCTTATCTACCTATTTGGATCCCAAAGAATTCACCACGCCCACTTTTTTTAAAATATGTTACATCTACAAAATTACTAAACTAATTTTCCTGAAATTTTCAGAGAATGAATAGGGATGGCCCCGGTGAAAACAGGATGCATATTTTCCTGAATTTCGAAGTGGACGGAGTACTTCCCTTTGTCATATTTAAGAAAACGCCATATCTTTATGAATAAAAACTTAGGTTTTTATACAAAGAAAAGTTGACCACACCCACAATTTTCTCCTCCCCTATGCGATATTTTTGAAAAAGCTATATTCGCTAAAATTACGAATACATCGGTTTTTTAAGATTTACGAACTAATCTAAATCTAGGTACTTCTTTGGGACATAAAGACCCGAGCACGCCTGCTTTTTTAATACTATTGAACCGATTTCCATGAAATTTGCAGCAAAATCTAAAGGTTTGCCGTTGCTATGTATATTTTATAAATTTTGGTGGCCACGCCCACTCTTTTCAATACATTATTATTGATTTAATGCAATTTTCAAAAAATGTTCAGGAATGTCCCGTGGTCCAATATGTTATATGTTTGTAGACGAATTTCGGGGACATATTGTTTGATAATCGCTATATTTGCTAATCTCAAGATGAAGAAAAACTATATATTTACAAATTTCATTAAATGGTGAGGTTCAACTGTCCATCAGATATGAAAAACTTAAACATATAAGTCTCAATAAGCGGGAGAATTCGACTTAACCATATTTAAACTTTTATAATTAGATCGCTTTATGATAAAGACAGGGGACATGCACGATAATAAATCCTAAACAGTATCAATGGGCTAAAAATTCCGAAAAGGCCGTAAGAGAAAAGAAAGATTACAGACAAAGTCTGTTGATAAATTTAAAATCCTCCTCTGTATGACAATGGACCGAAGAAGTGAGTTAGAAAATACCTACTTTTGAATTGTCAAACATAAAGTCCATAACAAGTTGTCATTAAAACTCATTACGACGACCCAGCAACGCGGACCGGGGTCTGCTAGTTTTATAAATAATTTATAATTTTTCTGTACATTCGTAGGTTTTTGTGTATTTGGAGGCCGGAAAAAACCAACACTGTTTTTTTAAGTGTTGATGAAGTCTTACATCAGCATTAACTTCTTTCTTACCTACGTAAATGTTATTCCTTTCTAAAATTAGGAACTTGTTCATAGGACATTTAAGCCCACCACTTCATTTATTGTTGTATTGTACAGCATCATGCGTAGGGTTTTTAGTTCATGGCAAAGCCGACTGATTCTATTTTACATGTTTTATCATCGAACCACACAAGTGAGTCCAACATAAAAATTTAGTTACCTCCCCTTTAAACTAATTCCATACATTCCAAAACCGCTGAGTTCAAACCAAAAATCATTTTCACCTCCTTGTTATTTCTCAAATATCTTATCGTATCTTTCGTTTTACATTACCTTTTAGCCAACATAATAAAGCAATTTTATAGCGTGATATTTATCCTCGGGTTCAACTGGTGGTGCTTCATAATAAATATTCATTTTGTATTCCACGAATGTTTCAACTCAGATTGAAAGTGAAATATATTCATTAGTTTTTCTCATTTACACTTTTTGGAGTAATTCGGTTGGGGTTTGTTTTATTGCAGATTTCTTTTTGTATGAAACACCTATGTAACATTGCTAAATTTTCCAAAGTAAGGGAGGGCAGGAGAAAAAAGAAAGCAAACAAAACTTGTTTTATGAGTCTCTGGGTTGCTTCAGCCAACGACCTGAGCTCAGGATTGTATTAGAGATTTCATTTAAAGATATTATTGTTCTTCTTCTTTGGCGAATTGAGTTAAAGTTAATCAATTTTATTTTGTGTTTAATTTAATATGACTGTGAATATTCAATACATTTTTTTATTAATGGGAATATTAATTAAAATATTTGCGATTTTCTATAAAACAATATTGGCCCGTCATTGTGAAATATTAATAAGGCGATCAATTAACGTATGAATTGAAAATAAGTTAGTCTTTTTTTCCAAAGATTTTATTGAAATTATTTAATAAAAAAAAATTATTAAAGACATTTTGGGTTCTCTTCTTTCTACCAATAAGTTTGAAGTCATATTATACTTCTAAGCGCGAATAAGAACAAACTGCCGTCGTGAAAGATTTCTAAACTTAATATATATTAAAAATGTAAATAATAAAAACTTTGGTACAAGAGCTGTATGAAAGTGTGACCTTAAATATAAAGACATTTCGGTATCATATATCAGTATTGACTTCCCCTACATAATGTTGTAGTCATGATCACAAAAACTATCAGCTATTTAAATTTCAACACGTCTTAAATTGTATTAACGCTCAAAAGTGTTGAATGTTTGCAGAGCAGCTAAAGATGCACCGACAATCCATCTTAGAATTGAATGTGATTTTGGGAGTCAAGCCTTTAGCTGACATGTCAACCAGCCATTTCAGTTGGGGTTTGGGTCAACATTTAAAGAAGCACGGACTTGCCCTGAAAAACGCAAATGATATTGCTGTATAGAGGACCAATAGAACTAACTTCGGTAAAAATTTAAAAACAGTCCTTAATCAATAGTAATATAACAAATGTTCCACAAACATCCCACACGGGACAAGGGAGACCTCTCTTATATAAATGAGTGCATCCCGATTCATATTAGATCAGTGATATGGGACCTACTGTTTATTGCCGAGTCCGAACGGCGTGTCTTACGGCACTACTTGTAGAGAAGTTTTACATGGCTGAAATACTTTGGAAATGTAGCCAACATTACTGAGGCGTATTTTGTCACCGTTAAATTTGTTTATGTTGCCTGTCCGGGGAATCGAACCCACGATCTTCAGCGTGCAAGGCGGGTATGCTTACCCTTGCACCACGGTGGCGACCACTTGTATTCGCTGCCACCATTAAGACGGTACAAGTTTTTTAGGGGCAAGTCAATACTTCCTTGGAAAATGCCCTGAAAGTTTTAAAACCCCTGTAGCACAATGTGTAGGGGCTGGAGCGCTCGATAACTCTCGAACGAATGAACCGATTTGCTCCACAATTTGGTCTTGATAATTATTTGTCCAAAATTCGTTTTAGTTCGAAGATGAGCCCTATCGATTAACTCTTCTAGTTACCTACAAAGGTTCAAAAATTTTCGCTAAAATGGGGCGCACGATAACTCCCAAAGGTCCATACCTTGCATATAGTAATATTTCTGCGAATCTTAAAGTTCGAATATGGACTATGTCGATCCACGCCACAAAAGTTCAACATTTTTTATTAAATGCAGTTTTTGGGGTCTGTTCGAAGATCCTGTGGAACTGTGTACCGTTCTTATTCCTTGTGGTCATGCTTCCTGACATACGGGACCAAAACCTCCAAGATATACGGTTACCAAATGAATTGATTAGAGGGCTCGCAATCAATCAAAAATAAATTACTCCCAAAATTAGATCCACTTCCAAAATAGACTATACTGATGCATTCCTTCAGATACTTCCTCGGCAAGACTTTTGAGTTTTAATCCAAATATACTTATGTCGGCAAGTTTATACATCCACTAATGCATAATTATTGGAGAAAAGGATATCGGTTGCGAAACCGATATTCGATTCGATATTAACACTAGATGAAATTTTCAATTCACACGGGCTGAGGGTATATCTTTGTCGGCAAAGTCGACTGATGGCTGTTACTTGTTTTAAAACCTTTTAGACCATTATATTTCCAACAGCCCTTAAACCGCACTTAAGCGAAAATTTTGAACTACTATGAGGGAGGTGCGGGAGGTGTTGTTCGATATAGACCTTCAAGGAGCTTGATTTAAGTTAGAGAGATATATGTATTACGATGAGCAAAGGATTAATGCCAGGCACTCCGTTCGACTTTTATGGGTTTTTGTGATTTTTTGAGCCTTTGGACCATTATGACAGAAATTTTGGCTGTAAATAGGACCAAGTCCTTGAACTGAACTTTGGTGAAAAATTGTTTAATGTTGTGAGGGAAATATCCGAAGGATAGACCTTCTTATAACTTGATGTACGTTTCGAAGAAGCCGGATACTCAATTCTTAAGTTAACGTGGTTAATTCTATTATTGTTTGCGACATCGTTTTTTTTTATGGCCTGTTCCTCTAAGACGATTCGAATTTAAATTCGTTCGAATTGGTACCAAACTTCTGTTTGGTAAAAAAATTATGTTTGATTGAAAACAAAATTTAATAAAACATTTGTCAAAAACCGAAGTTTGGTAGTAGCTCGAACGAATTTGAATTCGAATCCTTAGTGAAACCAGCCATTAGTTTTCTGTCCCATTATTATTACCATAAAAGGAGGACTAAAAATAAACGAAATTTTGTTTGGATGGTACCCGAAAGGCTGGGCTGATATAATACATATTCGAACATAATCAATCTCCGGATAAAAATTTACGATGTGTGTACAGCAGAGTTGGGTAATCTAATTCCCAGCTCCTTGTACTAGTTCCAAAACGTATGAGTAATGTCATGAAATGTAACGTGTTATATTAAGTATACGCAGTATGTTCAAATAAAAACAAGTGAGAAAAGGCTATAGTCGGTACGGGGCCGACTATGTGATACCCTACACCACTACGTCTGTGCATAATCTTTTCACTCGAAAACATTTCTTTTAGGGAGATACGAAAGTTTTCACCTAACTGGCTTTAATACCAAATGACTTAAGGCGAACTGAACAAAAATAATTAATATTTAATTTTATATTTGACTACTATCGACATCACCAACATTAATATTTTTCTATCTCTGGGAGAAAATTTCGTGATGATCCGATCAAAATTCCGTTCTGTAGTGTGTTGCAGAAAAAGTGTAAAAAATAGATGTATTACCGATTATTGCGATCTCTCAATTATTTGACCACCTACGCCAACCTACTTTGCACAATTTTAAAGATTTTCTACTTTCTTAGTCAGGCTTTGCTTTTAGATGGTCCCCAACCAAAGGTGTGATATTCGTCATTATTATTAAAATCGCAAAAATGTAAATTTGGATTCTACTAGCGACTAATACGATATTTTCGTAGTTTTACCACCTACGACAACCTACGTAACATCGTTGTAAAGGTGATATTTTCTACTTTCCTTCTCAGGTTTTGCTTTTTATATAACCCTTATAGACGCTGAGATATTTGCTTTGGAATAAAATGTTGACTTTTTCTCCAAATAAATTTTTTTGCTCATTCCGACCCCTAAATATTACGACCATCACCAAAATCAATAGGCTTTTTCCTCTGTAAGACCTCCACTAACCCTCGAAAGTTCGTGACGATCCGATCCACATTGCGACCTGTAGCGTAATTTCCAAAAAAATGAAAAAATGGGATGTATTACCGACTATTGCGGTATCTCCGTTAGTTGGTCACCTACGCAGACCTAGTCTGCATCATTGTAAAGATGAGATCTTATACTTTTATAGTCAGGCTTTGCTTTTGGAAAGTCTATCTATAAGCTTCTTTCACTGTGAGACCCCAATTAACACTAAAAATTTCGTGGCGATCCGATCAAAATTGCGACCTGTAGCGTGATTTCCAAAAAATTAAAAAATGGATAAATGGGATGTATTACCGACTATTGCGATATCTCCGCACCTACGAGAATCTACTTTACATCATTAGAAAGGTGATATTTTCTACTTTTATGTCAGGTTTTACTTTTGGCATACCCCATACAGAAGCTGAGATAATCGCTTTGGAAAAAAACGTTGTCTTTTTATCCACATAAGTTGTTTGCCCATTCCGACACCTAAATATTATCCGACCATCACCAAAATCAATAGGCTTCTTCCCCTCCGGGACCCCCATCAAAATCCAAAATTTTGTGACGATCCGATCAAAATTGCGACCTGCAGCGTGATTACAAGGTTTAGATGGACAGACGGATAGACGGACAGACGGACGGACGGACACACATAGCCAGATCGACTCAGCTCGTCGAGACATTCATTTTGGTATATATAAGTATGGGTCTACGACCTTTATTTCGATGCGTTACAAACTTTTTTGCCAAAACCAATTTATAATACGCTCCCCACATAGTGGTGTAGGGTATAAAGGAAGTATCAGTCAGCTGTGCCGACAGAGATATACCCTTAAACACAATACTTCTGACGTCAATAGGGGCGTTTTCAGTGTTGGGGTCAATTTCTCAGGAAGTATGGATTCGCCCCCGACAAAAAATTTAACCTGTGTATCTAGGGCACCATACACAACGTGTTACCAAAAATTTAAAAACGAATTCCGACGAATCCCTAAACTTCACTCTTTCCAAACCTTGTGTGAGAGGTAGCCGAAAGAGTGGTCCGATGTAGTTAATAGTCGGACATGATCCGAGTCTGTAAGTGTGGACTTGCCTCAGAAAAAAAAAAATTGCGCCGTGGTAACAGAAGAACTTATTGCAAACAATTTCAAAACGATCCGAGACGAGATGTTAAACTGTATTTTTTTCATATTTTGTGTGGGAGGTACACGAAGGAGTATGCTGATGTAATGAATGTTCGGACATAACACTGTGCAACATTTTTAAGGCAACGTCGTGCAAACAATTCGAACTGAGGATTTTTTGTTGTGTCAGATCCAGCTCGGATTTTATGGCCCCATCTAAATATGGTTAAATATTGCGTTTTAAAGAAATTCGGGGCTATATCTCTGAAACCAATGCGAATCTTCTTCTGACCTCTGAAGCAAATTTGTAGATAAAGACAAGAATAAAATAATTGGATAAATAATAAACTCGAAAGACTACATTTACTGTCTCAAATTTCAAAATATATCTAAAAATTCCCTATATAAAATTTTCCATATTTTATCGATTTTGGTGCCCTAGATGAAGGTTTTCCTGTATGGTGTGCTCCACAGATAAATTCTACTAATTTAGGGCTACAATATTGCTAAAGACAGCAAGGCCAAATTCCTATTCGTTTCTGAGATAAAGACCTGATAAATGCAAAAAAGTGTAGTTTTAGTCCGGTTTAGATAGGGCCATAAAATCCGAACTGGATCTGACAGGACAAAACCCAACTAGGGTTTTTGTAGTCTAAATATGTACTTTCAAAAAATCCATACCAGAAGTTGTTTGCATTTTCAGTGTTCAATAGTGTAATCCGAGTCTGTAAGAAATAATACAATGAACAACATTTGGACCAAATCGATTTCTTCCTTCGAGTGTTATCAACCGGTTAGATGATGCCGGCAGGCTTTTTAGGAGTTTTTGGGCCAAGAAAAACTTCTTGCAAAAAATTTCACTAGTATCCGAGACGAGCTGGTGAAGTGAATATTTACCAAATTTTGTGTGGGAGGTACACGTTTAGAAAAAATATTGTATAATTCTTCCACAAACATCCAAGACGGGAAAAGGGAGTCGTCTCTCATATCAATGAGTGCACCCCAATTCATATTAGCTCAGTGATATGGGACCTACTCTTTATCGCCGAGTCCGAACGGCGTGTCATAAGACACCATTTGAAGACATGGCTGAAATACTCAGGAAAAGTCGCCTTCATTACTGAGGGGTACTGTGCCACCGTTGAAATTTTGATGTTGCTTGGTCGGGGAATCGAATCCACGACCTGCAGCGTGTAAGGTGGGTGTGCATACCACCACACCACGGTGGCACCCAATAAATATTACGACCAAATTTTTGGACCAAATCGGTTGATCCGTTCGAGAGTTATCGTGGGCACCAGCCTGACAGACATACTTGTCCAAATCAACTTCAAATTGAAACGCATTTCGTCCAAACATACTTGAAATATGAAACCATTATTTCGATAAGGCACAACTGAAGCTGTATCAAGGTGTATATTAGGGCTATAACCTAAAAAATATAATACCAGTACCATGTGCGAAATATTGTCCTAATAACGGAAACGCGTGTTTTTGTTCGATTCGGTGAAAAAAGTTTCCGCACCGACTAAGATTTTTTAAAGGCTTTTTGATAAATTTTTCTTTGTAAAAATTTTGTTTTAACTTTTTGAACAAACATTTATAAGTATACATATTGTCGCGATTTGGCGAAATATTAGACTTATGAAATATTAGACTTATTGTCCAATATTGAATATAATATTCAATTTCAGTAAGTAATAACTCATTTTGATGATATGCTATTTTAATGGAAAACATGTGAGAAAAAACTACAATGAAAAACTTTTTTAATGGTTGAGGAAAAGTGATAACGCACTTCTTAATAGTTGTCCATTTTGGTGGTATTTTTGATATTTGCAAAAATATTGAAAAGTTATAACCCTATTGTATATCCCCCTCCAAACAGTTCCCAAATGCTTTTCAAGAATATATAATTTGATTACCTGTAAACAATTTGTATGAAGCATAATCGTTGCTATCATTCCAACATTGTGGACTTTGTGACACCTGCTATTCGACTGTTAATGTGCTGTTTCTTCACAGAAAGTGTCATAATGATGTGAAATTATTGTGTTTCTCCTTGATAATGGCCCTTAACGTAACCTCAAATTGTACACAATAAACAGACACTTGTGGCCTATCATCAACAAAACGACGACAACAACAACAACAATATACGAATATTACAACTAAACTATGCCGAGAGTGTGACATTGACACACCTACCACCCACAATAATTTACAGGCAAAAATACATACATATGGTACAACACAATTATGATGAAGCCCTACTCCAACAAATAGAACAGTACACAACTCATCACTGACAACAGCAGCAACAACTACAAAACCAAATCACCTACAGCAAATCTTTACATCTTCATTGTCTTCTAGGGGGTCTTTGATGTTTAACGGACTTTTTTTAAGAAACTGAACAAAAACTGCTTGCCAGCCACAGAAACAACAACAAAATAATATACTCCAAGACTTTATGAATGTACGTCATTTATACTTCCTCTTAACAATTTTGTGGTAAAGCTAGTGGTAGCCACATCATGGGGAATAACGACACACACACACAAACATGCCCCTGTAGTAATAAACAATCATAAATACCTACGCCCACCATTAACGACATTCTGCTTGTGTGCCTGGGTGTGTGTGGTATTTTATGCAAGTAAGTGATTGTGTGTAAGTGATTTAATCGGTATTATGATACACTTAATTCAAACATACACACCCACACGTGTTCATTTACGCGCTTCGACACAATAGAATATTCCGCAAGAGTACTTTGTGTTGCCTCTTCTTAATGCCACAAAAAATCAACGTAAATAGTTTGGGTGGTAGAAAAAGGAAACGCATAAAAGAAGATTAAAGTTAGTGGCAGCAAACAAAAGAATGGCGGTAATAAGTATAGGTGCCAACATAGCGGCAGTTGAGAACAAGTTATGCTATCAGATTATTGTTGGGAAAAATTAAGTTGCTTTAATTGTTAGCCGTAATAGTTTTTATGTTGCGCCCATGTGTCAAAGGTCGGAGGACATTTAATTAGTTATAAACTTCATGGGAAATTAAGGGAACAAAACTTGATTAAATTATTTGAAAAAAAAAAGAAATGCAGTGACCGCAGTTCTCGTAAATTAATACATTGAAAAACAAACAAGTAAGAACGGCGTAAAGTTCGGCCGGGCCGAATTTGTTACACCCTCCACCACGAGTTGTATTGAAGTAAAATGGAACAACTAGTTTCCTTTCTTTATGAGAAAAACTAAACGCCAAATTTAAGCAATTTCAAAATACCGAAAATCGCGATTTACCGTTCTATAAGGGCAATATGAAGGAGTGTAACTATACCTAACAATTTCAAGTGGAAAGTTTCGTATGGGGCTATAAACCGACAAATTTATAGGGTAAAGTTGAATACTCCCAACGAAGACTAAATACCAAATTTCAGCCATTTCGGAAGAATATTGAAGCCACAACCTTCAAAATACCGAAAATCTGGAGGTGTTGTTCTATGGGGGCTATACGAAGGCGTGCACCTATACCGACAAATTTCATATGGATGGTTTTATACCCCTAACGAAGACTAAATACCAAATTTTAGCCATTTCGATGGATTGTTGCGGCCACAACCTACAAAATACCGAAAAAGGTACCGTTCTATGGGGCTATATGAAGGCGTGGACCTATACCGACGAAGTTATGGGAGAAAGATCAATACACCCAACTAAGACTAAGTACCAAATTTCAGCCACTTCGGAGGAATATTGAGGCCACAACCTTCAAAATACCAAAATCGGGAGGTATCGTTCTGTGGTGGCTATATGAATGCGTGGACCTATACCGACAAAATTCTGGGGGATAGTTTTGTGGCCCCAACGAAGACCAAGTTCCAAATTTCAGGCAATTCGGTGTGATAATGAAGCTAAAACCTTGAAAATACAAAAAATAAAGAGGTACCGTTCTATGGGGGCTCTATCAAAACGTGGACCATTTGCAATACCACGCATCCTAGGAGCAATAGAAACATCTATATCAAATAACAAAGCTCTATCTCAAGAATTGCGAGCTATATCTCGATTTCAACAGAAGTAAGGACGGACAGACGGACATGACTATATCGACTTAGAATTTTACCCTGATCAAGAATATACACACTTTCTACGGTCTCCGATGGATAGTTTAATGTGTTGCAAACGGAATGACAACTTTGATTATACAATCCATATTATGGTAGAGGGTATTATGAAGAGATGCTGTATAGTAGCGCACACGTAAACTTTAAACCTACATAAAACAAAACAAATTTATTTTTATCAGGTAAGCTTAACACGAATAAACATCTAATACACGTCAAGAACACGGTTTTCAACAATTACATACATATACTAAAATTTCTAGCCAAGGTAGAAGGAATAAAGAATAATATTTCCTCCAAAATTACAGCGGCCAACTCATTTCACATTTCAACTCATTCTCACGAAATTTCACATTTTTTCTGGTTTAATATTGTTTACGACCTTTCTATTTCTTATTTTAATTTTTAAGACTTTGTCTTATTGGGCTTTAAGGTCCTTGTTTGTTAATGAAAAATAAAGATTATTTTATTTCATGTTTTATCCGACGTTTCGTTGGTGTTTCCCAACATCTTCAGGGATAATTTATTAAATATATAATCTTTCGTCAAGTTTTAACATTTAAATTTGTCAAGTTAGTGTAAAAATTTTTTACGACACAACAATTAAACTAAAATAAATGCAAAAATAATTACGATTAAATGTAAATATCACAATGGTTTCTTAAAAACTAGGTATCACAGCTGTTAGGTAAAACACGATTAAAAAAAAAGTTTCACTTAATACCAAAATTGTCCTGCCATTGTCATCCTGATTACAACGATATGTTTCTTTTGGTAAATATATATACTTCCTAGTCAGATAGCTGTACAACTCCTTAGGGACACCCACTAAAATAACTGGTGCATAATCTGGATGACATCGGTCCAAGCTTTCAAAACTTTCGCCTACAAAAGTTATTCACATTTGTACTCAAATTTAGTTTAAGTAATTTTTTATTGTGTTGGAATTTTTAAAAACGCAACATATATTTTGTATACCCTCAGCCTTTCGGCTAACAAAGGTACATACAATTGAATACGATAAAATTTTGCCCTATCGAAATATTGGATTTTATCCAAACATAAGTGGAGAAAATTTGGAGTCCATTAAGTCCCGTCCCTCCGTCTGTCCTACTTAGTTGGACATCTACAAAGCATTTGTACTATAAGCCGAACTAAAAAAAATCCATTCTTCTCTATTTGTTACTTTATTTCTTCAATTTGAAATACCACGTTTTTCAATCTCGTCTTCCACTTATTTACTCCATCGAAGCCTTGGCCTTCCAATACTGCGTGTACCGTCATGCGGTCTGTATTTATACGCCTCTATAGCGGGTTCATTTTTATGGCATGGTCTAGCCAACACAATCCTTGTACCTCGATACGTTTAACTATACTGATCTCGTTGTATAGATAAAATATACAGCTCGTGGTTCATACGACGCACAGTGGTTCAATTTTTTCCTGATCAAAACTTTGTAACTTTTGAATGGATAGACATATTTTCATAATTTTAACAACATTCAGCTTTCCGATACACACGATAATAAAAAATAGCGTTTTAAAAAAATAGGACCCAGTGGTGGTACCTTGGTCCCTCCGAAATTCAACAAATTTTTTTGTTTATTTTCACAAGGGGTACATTCTTTGAATTTTCCAGGAAAATCGGTTAAGTAGTTTTGGATATATAACATATTTAATAGAAGGAGTGTTTAGATAGCGTTTTTTAAAAAAGTAAGGCATGGGGAAGGTTCCCCGGGGGTAACTGAAGGTGTGGGCCGATCTTCGAACTTATACTAAGTTTGGGCAAAATATGACGAATTTCAAAATTGTATTCGAATCGGTTAAACCGTTCGAGAGTTATCGTGCACACCAGCCAACCAGACAGACAGATCGGGGGTAAATCGACACCACATTGTGTGAAAAAATTTCTTCCAAATATACTTGTGGTCTAAAACCGTTATTTCGATTAGGCACGCTAAATATTATCTGATCATCACGTTAAATTTCAAGCTATTCCTCTGTCGTAAAGCCAAACTTTACTTAAAATTTCGAGGCAATCAGACTATTATTGCGACCTACAGAAAAGTGGATAAAAATTTAGTTTTTTGTCCATTTCACCCCTTTAATATTTTACGAACATCGCAAAAAAATATAGTGGTCTATTTTGTTCGAAACTCGACCTCCATAAACTATTTCGTGAAGATTGATCCATAATTGCGACCTGTAGTTTTATTACAATTTTTAATGGACGGACAGACGGACACACATTTTAAAATCGTCGAAATATTCGTTTTGGTATGCCACATGGGGGTCTACGACGAATATTTCGTGGTTACATGAATTTTTCGAAAAACAAACTTCCCACAATGTGGTGTAGGGTATAATAAGAAAACATATGTATTATTCGAATTCCACTACAAAACAGGACTTAACATTTTTGTAATTAACAGTAGTTTAGTAATCGCAATTGGTGCGGAAACTTCGACGAAATCCGTTTCAGACAATTTGGAGTTCATTTAGCCATGTCCGTCCGTCTGTCTGGCTGGTGAGCACGATAACTCTCGAGCGAATGAACCGATTCGGTCCAAAGTTTGGCTTTCATAATGTTTTGTCGAGACATAGTTTTAGTTCGAAGATTGGTTATGTCGGTCCACTTCTTCCGGTACCTCCTCCACAAAAGTTGGAAAATGTTCGGAAATTTTGTGCGCACGATAACTCTGAAGGGAGTAACCGATTTGGCCCATACTTTGCACATCGTGCAATTTCTACCAGACTTAGATGGGGTTCTAGTATGGACTCAATATGTCAACTACTTCGGGTACCACCCACAAAACAATTCGGAAAAGTTCAGTTTTGGACCTGCTCTCGAATCATTTGATCTTTGTTGTAACAACTTGTACTCATTGCCCCCCATACGACGCACAGAGGTTAAACATAGGCCTAAAGTTGCTTAAAACTCAAAATATGAAAATCGTTTTTTATGAAAAAAATGTTGATAAACGGCAACCAGACTCTTTTCTACATTTGCTATAACCATCCTCGACTTTGTAAGATTAGCCAATCCAATGCAGCAGTCGATTGAACTCAGCCATACTGAAAACAAAAAGTAAATTTTCGAAAACTAAGAAATTAGGTGAACATTAAAATGACATTATTTTCGCGAAAATGTATATTTTTCAAGATTTATTGTTTTTGTACAGTCTCCAAACAAGATTAGCATTTAAAATTTTCAGATTGATTTTACATCTTTGCTCTTTAATAATGGTGATACATATCCTATTTATGAAAAATTTTTATGATAATTTTTAAGCTTACTACATTTTCAATAGTGAAAAAGTCTATTTCCCCGTCGTTTCCCGAACATAGTTTCTTCTAATGTTTTATGCGCTTGAGTCTCAAATATGAGATACAATCATAAAAAAATTGCGCATATTTGCGCCATTCCGAAAAAATCAAATTTTTCTCAACTAAAATATGGAATATTTTTATATGGAATTGCAAGGTTTACTCACACTAAATGTTGTTCCGCCTTATAACCGGGACTCTTATTTATCAGACTAAGCCAACACCTGTCAAATATGTTTGCATTATTCAGAAACATTCACGGCTTTTCTCATGTGAATTGAGAAAAATTTAATTTAAGTAAGTTTCAAAAAATAAAATTTGGAATGAAATATATGTATATGGGACTATATGTACATCTGTACCGATTTGTTTGAAAATTGGCTCAATGTCTTTTTAGGCTAGTTCAGGTTGCATGTGTAAAATTTCAGTGATTTTGGTGCATTTTTATCTCATATCAGATGCGAATATATATGGAAGCTGCATCCAAATCTGGACCGATTTTCATTATTTTCTATAGGATTAATCCTTCTACAGAAGTTATGCTTTGTGCAAAATTGTATATCAATCCGACTATAAATGAGCTTTCTAGGGCTTTTGATTAACTTTTAACACAAATTTCCCCTCTGTGCGACAGTACAAATTTCATCAGGGGCAAGTCCATACTTCCTGAGAAAATAGTCTGAAAGGTACAAAAAAAAACTCTATGACCCGTGTGCAGTGGTTGGATCACAAGATAACTTTCGAACAGATCTGCCGATTCTATCCAAAATGTGGCCTTCCTAATATATTGTCCACGTTTAGTTTAAGTTCGAAGACGGGTTATATCGGACCACTCCTTTATATACTCTTGAAGGGAGTGCCCGATTTGGTCCATACTTTACACATCCAAATATATCTATCAGATATAGATCAGGTTCGAATTTAGATTATATTTGTATACTCCTTCGTGTACCTCCCACATAAATTTTCGAATAAGTTCACTTTAAAACCTGTAGTCCGTTTCTCTAACGCATTTTTTGAGTTACCGACAAAAATCGGTAACATTAAAACGCAAAATTATGAATGAAAAGTTCAAATAAAAGTTGACATCACTGTTGCTATTGGTAGAACTTTACGGCATCTATTTTTGGTCGCTAACTTACCGAATAATATCGTTAATTACCAAAATTATAAGCATTTTAATTTTACCGTTTTTATACCCCCAGCATTTATGCTAACGAGGGTATATGGCGAATAACAAAAATTCCTTTACAATTCCATTTGAAAAAGATTAAAAAATTTTTTTACGAGCACATCTACGATTTTTGGTACAGAGGTAAAGGAAAAAAATCCGGTTTCAAATCTGCTCGCGTTCACGAAATTGCCCAATGCGCACAAAAGTTATAGCGGTTTTTATTCTCATATAAAGAAAAAATATTTAAAAATATCTTTTTTGTTGTTATGAGAAAATGTATGCATAAATCGTTAACAGCAGTCCATATCTATTCGTAGTTGTTTAAATAGTTATTAAATTTATTATTATTTTCGCGGAAAGTCAACAAATAATAAAAAAATTTTGAAGTAAATCCAAATTATCCTTTCCCAGAATCCGTACAAACCCTCAAAAAATAAATTAAAGAATATATGCGGAATCTAGACAATGCGTAGAAAAATATGATACCAAATTTATAGAGATTGGGTACGTAAATTGCATATTATAGCAACAACAAAAGAGAAAAACTTATTGTTGCAAATATTTTTTTGGTTTGATTCTAAAAATTAGAAAAAAATATTTGGGAGTTCTCCAACTATTTTGCTAAAATCTCATAGAATAATGAATGTATACAGTTAAAACTTCATCAAAACATATGGTTTACCATCGCGAGAGTTTAACTGATTACTGTGATAACTTATAAGGGTAGGAAATTAAGAGTAATATTGAAATTACAATCATTCAATTAATATTATAATTAAAAAGTCTGTTATTCGCGAATTATTTAAAGTCGGTTGATGCGCATACGTTTTTGGATACAGCGAATCAATCTCTGTCAAAATTTATGCATATTTCGATGTTTCACTCAGGGGCCATTGTGTGCCACCAGTTGCATCATACACTGCAAAAAATCTTAAGGTTGGTAAAAGTCGCGCAATGTGCATACGATTTTGATGCGCATCCGGTTTCGTCAGCGCCTATCAAAAATACGTCCAAATATACCAATTTTAATTATATTCTTCAAGAACCGCGGATGTGCCTCCACATTCTATTTTTGGTGAAAAACCCATATTACACGCGAATCTCTGTAATTTATGACACGCGTTTTCGCAAATATTATAATCGCGTATAAAGGATTCCATTTACGTAAAAAAATTTCAAGAAAATCGCGGTTTAGTACGCGGATTTTTCGAAATAATTTTTTGCTGCTTTTCCTATTTTCAGGGTATCTATATCCGCGGTTTTAGTGGATGGATTCGATCGCGGAAGGTCTCATTAAATCCGTCGCGTAAAAAAACTAAATTCACGCGGGGTACAAAGGAAATTAAATGGCACTTGTAAATTGTAAACGCAAAAATAGGTTTTTTTAGAAAAAATCACGCATCAAATATTGGCCTTTAGACTCCAATTACTAGGATGCTGTAAGGAGCACACTCATGAGATATGCATTAAACGACGTAGAATCAAGAGTTTTATAATCCTAATGTGAGTTTTGAATATTATCTTGTTGCGCGTCCGAATTATTAAAACAATTCAAACAAGTGAGCAAAGGCTATAGTCGGGATGGGGCCGACCATGTGATACCCTACGCCACTACCCCCGTGCATAAGCTTTTCACTGGTAAACATTTCTTTTAGGGAATATAAACCGACTACCACCAAAAATAATATGCCTCTTTGTCTCTGGGACCCCCATAAGCAACCAACATTTCGTGACCATCCAATCAAAATTACGACCTGTAGCTTGATTGCAAAAAAGGGAAGAATTGGATGCATTACCGACTATTGTGGGATCTCCCTTGTTTGACCACCTTCGCCAACCTGCTTTACACTAATGTAAAGGTAATATTTTCTTTTTCCATTGACAGGCTTTGCCATTGGAATACCCCTACTAGAAGCCAATATATCCACAAAGAATAAAACTTTGAATTTGTCTCCAAATGAGTTTTTCCCCATTCCGACCCCTAAATATTATCCGACTATCACCAAAATCAATAGGCTTCTTCCAATGTGGGACCCGCATCAACTCCCAAAAAATTCGTGACGATCCGATCAAAATTGCGACCTGTGCACAGTGGTCGAAACCACTGATCTAGTGGCGCGAAATTAATAACTTGGAAACGAATGAAGATATATTTCTGAAATTTTGCACAAACTCAATCTGTGTCTGTGGGTAATTATGGACTAAATATGAACAACATAGGCAAATATTTTGGTATAGCCCCCATATAACGGTACCTCCTGATGTTCGATATTTTGAGGATTTAAGCCACCTTTTCCTTCCAAATTAGTTGTAATTTGGTACTTAGGGTTCCTAGTGATCACTAAACCTTTCCACCAAAAATTGTGGACATAGACCCACGTTTGGGTATAGGCCCCTTTTAAGGTACCTCCCGACTTTCAGTAGTTTGGGGATTTAAAGCTACATTTTCCGATCAAATTAGGTGTAATTTGGGGTTCCCATTGGACACAAAAATTCTCCACCAAAAATTGCGAACATAGGTCTACATTTTGATATAGCCCCCATATAGCCGTACCGACAGATTTTGAGTATTTTGAGGATTTAAGCTATTTTTCAAGACCATTTATCAGCAAGATTTGCAGCTATTTGCAGCTAAATTTTGGTTATTCGTAATCTAGAGAGTCCAATTTAATTATTAAAAAAATAACTGGACCGAACCTCGGTGGACCTTTGTAGTTACGCTCCATCCAACAAAAGTATATTGCACTAGAAACATACAAAAAATAATAATTTTTGAAAATTTATTTCTTTATAACTATGTAACTTCAGGCTCCAAACATTTTATTTTAATTTAACCTAAACCCTCCCCTATCAATAAAAAATAAACTTTGTTTAGTTTTATTACGAATTTATTAAACAATTTAACAAATATGAGATCAGGTTTTTAGCAACAATTTTATTAAAATCTGATCCGTCAAAATTTCTTGCACTTGACACTGAATAACTGAGTGAATATTTACAACAACAAAAAAGTAAAAACAAAATCTTAGTCAGCATAGTGTCTGTAATCGATATAATGGAAAACATTTCGCAATTTTATACTTTGATTTTTTGACTTCCGCGCCGCTAGATCAATGATTTCGTCCTCTGTGCTGTGGCGTGATTACAATAAAATCGGAAAAATGGGATGCAGTACCGACTATTGCGATATCTGTGTTGTTTGAGCAGCTACGACAACCTCCTTTACATCGCTGTAAAGGTGATATTTTCTACTTTCCTTGCCAGATTTTGCTTTTGATATACTTCTTAAAGAAACAGAGATATTGGCTTTGAAATAAAACGTTGACCTTTCTCGAAATAAGTGTTTGCCCATTCCGACCCCTGAATATTATCCGACCATCATCAAAATTAATAGGCTTCTTTCCTTTTTGGGACCCCCATTAACCCCCAAAATTTCGTAACCATCCGATCAAAATTGCGACCTGTAGCGTGACTACAAAAAAATCGGAAAATGGGATGCATTATCGACTATTGCCATAACATTGCTATTTGACCACCTACGAAAACCTACTTTACATCGTTTACATATCACCTTTATATTTTCTACTTTCCTTTCCAGGTTTTGCTTTTGATATACCTCTTAAAGAAACAGAGATATTGGCTTTGAAATAAAATGTTGACTTTTCTCCAAATAAGTGTTTGCCCATTCCGACCCCTAAATATTATCCGACCGTCACCAAAATCAATATGCTTCTTCATATGTGAGACCCCCATTAACCCTCAAATTTTCGTGACAATCCGATCAAAATTGCGACCTGTAGCGTAATTTCCAAAAAATAAAAAAATGGGATGTATTACCGACTATTGCGATATCTCCGTTATTTGGATACCTACGCCGACCTAGTTTGCATCATTGTAAAGACGGGATCTTCTACTTTCATAGTAGGGCTTTGCTTTTGGAAAATTTTCAACCAAAGCTGTGATATTTGTCAATATAATTAAAATCGCAAAAATGAAAATTGGGGTTTTATTTGCTACTATTGCGATATCTTCGTTGTTTGATTACCTACGAGCACCTACTTTACATCATTAGAAAGGCGATATTTTCTGCTTTCATTGTCAGGTTTTGCTTTTGGTATACCCCATATAGAAGCTGAGATATTGACTTTGGAAAAAAAAACGTTGTCTTTTTATCCACCTAAGTTTTTTGACCTTTCCGACCCCTAAATATTATCCGACCACCACCAAAATCAATAGGCTTCTTCCCCTCCGGTCATGACGATCCGATCAAAATTGCGACCTGTAGCGTGATTACAAGGTTTAGATGGACAGACGGACAGACGGACGGACGGACGGACTGACGGACGGACACACATAGCCAGATCGACTCAGCTCGTCGAGACATTCATTTTGGTATACATAAGTATGGGTCTGCGACCATTATTTCGATGCGTTACAAACATTTTGGCCAAAACCAACTTATAATACCCTCCCCACATAGTGGTGTAGGGTATAAAAACCCCGAAATTCCGGCTTCAAAATGTCAGCATCAATTTTAGGTGGATGCAGTGGATATATCGAAAAATGATACACTAGTATCATATTGCCCATGAAGTATTCTTTGAGTCTTTCTTTGGACATATGTCTATAAAATGTAAGGTTAAGCCTAAAATCGGAAGGGAGCATAAAAAAACTTGTTGGCTTCAACCCATTTTTACCTATTTTTCTACATTGATGCCAACACAGCTTCCACGTAAATTAATTTTAATGGTCGACCTTATGGGATTCCTCCTAAAACACTTCAGTTTAAAGAATGTATATCATACTATATAGAATATGTTAACAGTTCGCGAATTCTGAAAGGGTGAAACTCGGATTCATCGATTGTAAAAAATTTTTGTTTTTCGCCATATACACTTTCATACGGGCAAAATGTGCCTCATCGAAATAATGGTTTTAGACCCCAAGTATTTTTGGGCGAAATGTGTTCCAGACAATTTGGAGTCGATTTAGCAATGTCCGTCCGTCTGTCTGGCTGGTGCGCACGATAACTCTCGAACGGATGAACCGATTTGGTCCAAAATTTGGCTTTCGCAATATTTTGTCCAAACTTAGTTTAAGTTCTAAGATGGTTTATATCGGTCCACTCTTTCCGGTACCTCCCCCACAAAAGTTGGAAATGTTCGGAAAAATTGTACGCACGATAACTCTTGAAGGAAGTAACCGATTTGGCCATACTTTGCACATCGTGAAATTTCTAGCGGGCTTAGATGCGATTCCAATATGGACTCAATCGGTCCACTCCTTTGGGTACCTTTTTTTCGCTTTGATTTTTGTTTTAGCAACTTGTATTCACTGCTCCCCATACGACGTTACAAGTTTCATCAGGCGCAAGTCCATACTTCCTGAGAAAATAACCCGAAAGTTGCAAAAAAACCCCCCTATGTAGTTGTTGGAGCGCGAGATAACTCTCGACCGGATCTTCCGATTCGTTCCAAAATTGGCCTTCGTAGCAGAAGGGAGTGACCGATTTTGTCCATACTTGACACATCCATATATATTTATCAGATAAAGATCAGGTTCCAATTTGGACTATATTTGTATACTCCTACGGGTACCTTTAACACAAACATTTCGAATAAGTTCACTTTAAGACCTGCTCTCTAATCATTTGATTTTTGTTGAAACAACTTGTATTTGCTGCCTCTATTACGACGGTAAAAGTTCTTTCAGAGGCAAGTCCTGGAGAGCAGGATAACTCTCGAAGTGATCAACCGATTTGGTCTTAATTTCGGTCTTCGTCATATTTTGCCCAAATTTAGTTTCAGTTTGAAGATGGGCAATACCTGTCCACAACTTTGGATGCTTCCCTCCAATATTTAAAAAATTTCCTAATATGTTTTCCAAATTTGGTTTAATTTCTAAAATGGCCTTTCGGGTACCTCTCCCACAAAAGTTCAACATTTGTGTCTAAGTGCAGTTTTGGGTATGTTCGAAGATCCTTTAGAAATGTATACCGATGCTGTTCGTTCGTACCGACTGATACTTTTTTACTTGTTTTTAATATTAAATAGCGAAAATTTCACCCAAGCCTTTTGTGCAAATTTTGTTACTCTTTTTTCTGTTTTCTATATCCCTGGAGTTATAGCAAAATCGGGGAAAGATATATATGGGGGCTATATCCAAATCTGAACTGATATGGACAAAAGTTGAAAATTTTCATTCCTATGCCCTAATAAGTACTTGTGCAACAATTCATCACCCTAGGTCAACTCCTTCTATTTTTTTCCACTTTTTTATGGAACTGCAACACTGTGTGACGTAGGGGCTGGAAGATACCAAGGAACGGCTTTAACATGGCAAAGTCCAGAATTTATCCTGGTCCCTCTTTCATCTCAAGTGGGCACTGACCTCCCCGTGGTGTCACCTGGGGTAGCTGCCTTTAACACCCGTTAAAGGTAGTGAGCTAAAATGTGCCGCGCGTTCACCTATAAGAACGTTAAAACTTGAGTTTGGGCGCCGGGTTAGTAACCCTCCACTAAAAAAGCAGCCTACGATGGAAAAAACAAAAGAAAAGAAAAGACCTGCTACAATTCGAATAAAAGCAAAATTCTTCAACATCAGCTTCATTTGCGCTCATGCTCCCACTGAAGACAAGGACGAACTGACAAAAGATATAGCGCACGAGAGAGATATTGGTAAAAAAGTAAAGAGGAGAAACGTCTTTTCCGCAGGAAAAAGAGAGAGACGGAAAAGCGGGAGAGTGAAAAAATCGAGATGTACATGAAGTCCGAAAATTCTACCAAAGAGTCAAGCTGATGGCTTTGGTACAGGCACATCCTCCAGTAGAGACCAGCAAGGTAATTTGGTAACTGATACAGATAGTGTGCTCAGGATATGGAAATAACATTTTTCAAAACTCTTAGTATCCAATAACAGCGAAGACGACAAAGATACCACAGATCCAATCCCAGAAGATGGTATTGAATGTATACCGCCCAGCCAAGATGAGGTAAGGACAGCAATAAATCGGTTGAGGAATAATAAGGCAGCAGGAGCCGATGGCTTACCAGCCGAGCTGTTCAAAACCGGAGGCAAACGCTGAGAAGGTGTATTCATGAGCTAGTTAGCACAATCTGGCAGGAAGAACAAGTACCCGACGATTGGAACCTGAGTATCCTGTACCCCGTCCACAAAAAAGGAGATACGACTGTATCCTCTAACTATAGGGGCATAAGTCTACTCCCTATTGCCCACAAGATCGTGCGAACGACTAAAGGCTATGGTCAATGAGATAATTGGGCCAATTCTGGCAATTCCACCATTGACCAGATAGATACTTACCCTGCGGCAAATCCTGGAGAAACCCCAAAAGATACAGATCGACACCTACCACCTTTTTGTCGATAATAAAGCAGCATTCGACAGCCCGCTGCGTTCAAAGGTATTCCAAGCCATGTAGGAATTGTGTGTCCCCGCAAAGCTCATTCGGCTTTGTAAAATCACTTTAACCGACACTCGATGCTCAGTTAAAATAGGAAAGAACCCCTCCGAATCGTTTTGTACCAGAAGAGGTTTCGTGTGATCTCTTCAACATCCTGCTGGAAAAGGTTATACGAGAGGCAAACGTCAAAAGAAGTGGCACAATCTACACCAATAGCCACATGTTACTTGCTTATGCTGATGATATAGACATCATGGGACAATCAGTAAAACAAGTAACTGATAACTTTATGAAGGTCGAAGGAGAATCTGCTAAAGTGGGTCTGGCGGTAAACGCTGAGAAGACAAAGTTGATGGTGTCGACGTGTAATGCTTCCATTGAGCTCGGACCAACTGTGGACAACACAACAAACGACCTCAGTTGTAAAATAAAAAGAAGATTTTTATTAGCCAACAGATGCTGCTTTGGTTTAAGTAAGCAGTTTAAAAACAAAGCCACATCTCGTCAAACAAAAATAACGCTCTACAAAACATTGATACTACCCGTGCTGATGTAGACATGGCAGTGATTGGTGTGTTTGAGAGAAAAATTCTTCGAAAGATCTACGGACCAATCTGCGTTGACGATGAATATCGACGACGCATGAACCACGAGCTGTATCAGCTATACAACGACATCAGTATAGATAATCGTATCGAGATGCAACGTTTGCGTTGGCTAGGCCATATCATTACAATGAGCGATGATGAACCCGTTAAAAAGGCGTATAAATACGGGCCGATTGGCGGTGCACGCAGAATTGGCAGTACAAGGAATAGATGATGCAAACAAGTGGATGAAAAGATGAAAAGGCGGTATTTTAGAAAGCGAAGCAATAAACAGAGACAAATGGAGATCTTTTCCTAGTTCGGGCCAGCCAAGTAAGTAAGTATACTCTCCGTACTATGGTGAAGGGTGTAAAAATGTGTATGTATGACTTAGTTCATGTCTATTGTCTTAATCAGTTAGCTTTAAAATTTTCTAAAATTATCCAAAATTCGGTAAAAATTCAGTAGTAATTATCTGCTGAAAATGTCAATAGTAAGTCAGTAGAGATTCACTATTGACATATCCTACAGGGTATTTCAAACCAAAAAACCAACACAACTGAGCATCTAAAATGATTAAAACCTCTCCAAACTCTATTATTACAATTAAAAAGCTGTCAAGTGGTTATCCACATCCTGTGTGGTGTATTTGCTGAAAACAAAACATAACAACAGATGTCCACTTACCGTAGTACCACCTTCATAGTCGCTGGTTAAGAGCTGTATATCGATTTCAATATCGAGATTTACTTTCGGTGTTGTGCTCGTAATTAATTGTAATGGCAGATGATCGACCATGAAGCCATCAACGAAGCTATTGTTGCCGGTGATGCTGCTACCGCTGCCACTGGAAGTTAAAAAGGTATTGGACTCAACCAGGCCGCCATTGCCATCAACATCGCCACCCATATAGCTGCCATTGTTTAGATGCGTTGGTAAGAGAAACGATGTTAAATTGCTGACATTGTGATGATAGTTTAGACTGGTCGTCGTACTACTGCTGATGCTGCTGCTGTTACTGCCAGTAACCGAAT
Source organism: Musca autumnalis (assembly GCF_047663935.1). Taxonomy (NCBI): domain Eukaryota; kingdom Metazoa; phylum Arthropoda; class Insecta; order Diptera; family Muscidae; genus Musca; species Musca autumnalis. The sequence goes on from NW_027411644.1 coordinate 255,781,143, forward strand.
CTACTCCTCTACTAAACGGAAGACTAGAATTGTTTCCGGTAAAGGTGTGTGGCTGATATGGATGTTGTTGTTGCTGTATTGTTGTAGTTGAATGCAGCTGTGAATGATGTGGCTGTTGGCGGTGGTGTTGTTGTTGTAGTTGCTGCTGTTGTTCGTGGAGTAATGCCATGCTACCACCTGTTGTTATTGAACTATTTAAAGCCGATGCAGCCACTTTAAGTGTTGACGTGGCCATGGTAGCCAATGCAGCCAATACTGGAGGTGATGCTGCCGTTGTAAATGTATACCACATTGCGGCGGAGGGCGAAGGGTAGAGGCTATTCGGGGAGGTGGAAAATGCTGTGGCCATATTGATTAGAAGTTCTTGGAACAAATAGTTTTATGTTGCACTTTAAACGCTTCGTTTCGGTTTGAGATTTTATATTGTATACTTTTAATTGTTTAAGGGCATTTAACCCGTCACTGCGTTTTATGTTTCACTTTCTTGGCAGAGTTCCTCTTTTTTCTTTACATTCTTTGGAAAAACATGCTTTTATTTTATTTCTTTTAGTTTGCAACAACCGTTGAATGGCAGGTGTAGATAAGTTTGACTTGAAAGAACATGGAACTACAAAACAAGCGGAAATACTGAAACAGCCAAGAATTTTAATTGCAATAAAATTGCTTTACACTTGAACACAAATTAGACAGAATTGGACTTAAAACAAAATTTAAATGGCAAAAAAAACAGGCACGGAAAAACTTTAACTTTTGAATAATTAAACGCGAACACTTGTTCAACACGTTTTGAGTTTTTGCACTTGCACTCGCTGAGAAAAAATTTTCAACTGAAATTTATTTTTAATTGCAAACTTTTCACTTGGGTATGCAGGTCATTTTTCCTTCGTTAATCGATTTATTTTTTTATTCTGATATTGACATTTTATTTTTTTTGTGTATTTGTTTTCCCCCATATTTGTTTACATTTTTTATTTTTTTGTAAACTAATTTTTATGTCAGAGGAAATTCATTCGTTGCAGAGACACAAAACGGAAATTGCAAATTTCAATACACATTCGTCTAACATATTCATATTTGTTGATGTAGTTGCCTGTATTTCTTCCCTGCAACATTATGTTTCTACACACCAGTGAATCATGGCTGGAGGAGGATTTTGTTTTTGAGAAGATTTATTTTTTCATTGGTGACTTTTGTGTGGCCCATTTTAGCGTTCCATTCACATCAACTGCTGCTGTACATGTCCTGCAGGGGGCCAGCATGCAAGCCAACTAGGCAACAATTTTTTGCTTTAAATTGCCGATAAAGATGTTACTGGCTATGATGTCGTGATGCAATATTGCATATTTTTCGTTTATTTCATTCATGTTCAACTTCCTGTTGACCCATAATTGGTCTTTGTTTTTTTTTTTAAATTCAGTTTGTTTTCCACATTCTCAGCTTTTGGTTGTTTGTGGCCGCTAGTCTGAAAATAAACGTACAAAAAAGATGGGAGAAACTTGAAAAAAATGTTGATGAACGGGGGTGTTTTCAAAATGTACACATGATTATTAGGGTTATGACATTTTAACATTTTTTTTCTCAAAAAGATTTCCTGTAGTGAGAATGAATGAACTTTTGCCTATTAATGCCTAAAATAACGTTTATTCCATTTTCTTTTAAAAAAAGGTTCCGCACAAACCACTTTGAAATTATTTTTTTGAATGCTATGAAATGCAAAAAAAATACTCAAAAATTATTTCCTGTTGCACGAATGAATGACCTTCTGACTATTAATGACTAAAGTAGCTTTTATTCCATTTAATTATTGAAGTAGGTCGCCACAAACAACTTTTAATTTATATGATACATGAAATAATATTATATATGATATAAAATGATGTATATGTAATAATATGTAATAAGTAATCAAATTGATCATGTTGTAATAGATGGAAGACATTCATCCAGCGTGTTGGATGTACGATCGTTCCGAGGCGCAAACATTGATTCGGACCACTACCTTGTTGCAGCAAAGGTACGTACCCGTCTAAACGTTGCAAATAAAGCACGAACAGACACAACGCGGAAGTTGGACATCGATAGGCTGCAAACACAACAGATAGCCACAGCATATTCCACTCAACTAGCCCAATTGCTTAACGCGAGCACTCCTTGTCCCGATAACATAACAACACAATGGCAACATATTGCCCACTCCATGGAAACAGCCGCAAAATGCATACTTGGATTCCAGAGACCTCCACAAAGGAATTCATGGTATGACCAGGAGTGTCGTGCTGCTACCGAAGAGAAAAATGCGGCATATAGAGCTACTTTACAATCATTAGCAACGCGTAGCGCGCGAGAGAGATATCGGGAGAAAAGGAGAGAAGAGAAACGGCTTTTCCGAAAGAAAAAGAGAGAAATGGAAAAGCGGGAGTGTGAAAAAATCGAGATGTACAGGAGACAGAATGAAGTCCGAAAATTCTACCAAAGAGTGAAACATCAAACAGATGGCTTTGGTACAGGCACATCCTCCTGTAGAGACCAGCAAGGTAACAGATACAGATAGCGTGCTGAGGATATGGAAGGAACATTTCTCCAATCTGCTGGTATCCAATAGTAGCGAAGACGATGATACCACAGATCCAATCCCAGAAGATGGTATAGAATGTATACCGCCCGGCCAAGATGAGGTGAAAACAGCAATCAACCGGCTGAAGAATAATAAAGCAGCAGGAGCCGATGGCTTACCAGCCGAGCTGTTTAAAACGACGCGCGACGCGCTGATAAGGTGTATGCATCAGCTAGTTAGCACCATCTGGCAGGAAGAACGCGTACCCGACGATTGGAACCTGAGCATCCTATGTCCCGTCCACAAGAAAGGAGATAAGACAGTATGCTCAAACTACAGGGGCATACGTCTTCTCCCAATTGCCTTTATGATAGTGTCAGGGATATTGTGCGAACGACTAAAGCCAATGGTCAACGTAATAACTGGACCATACCAATGTGGCTTTAGACCTGGCAAGTCCACCATTGACCAGATATTTACCCTGCGGCAAATCCTAGAGAAGACCCAAGAGATGCAGATCGACACATATCACCTTTTTGTCGATTATAAAGCAGCATTCGACAGTCCCCTCCGATCAAAGGTATTCCACGCAATGTCTGAATTTGGTATCCCCGCAAAGCTCATCCGGCTTTGTAAAATGACTTTAACTGATACTAGGTCCTCAGTTAAAATTGGAAAGAACCTCTCCGAAGAATTTTGTACCAAAAGAGGTTTCAGACAAGGAGACAGCCTGTCGTGTGACCTATTCAACATTTTGCTGGAAAAGGTAATACGAGATGCAAATGTCAAAAGAAATGGCACAATTTACACCAATAGCTACATGTTACTTACCTATGCTGATGACATAGACATCATGGGACGATCAGTAAAGGAAGTAACTGATACCTTTAGGAAGGTCGAAGCAGAATCTGCGAAAGTGGGTCTGGCGGTAAACGGCGAAAAGACCAAATTGATGGTGTCGACGCGCAAAGCGGCCATAGAGCTCGGACCAACTGTGAAAGTTGGTACCTACAATTTTGAGGTAGTTAAAGACTTCGTCTACCTCGGCACTGCCATAAACACAACAAACAACATCAGTTGTGAAATAAGAAGAAGAATTGTATTGGCCAACAGATGCTACTATGGTCTAAGTAAGCAATTTAGAAACAAAGCCACATCTCGTCAAACAAAATTAACACTATACAAAACGCTGATACTACCCGTGCTAATGTATGGCTCCGAAGCATGGGTACTTGCGCAAGCAGATAAGGCAGTGCTTGGTGTGTTTGAGAGGAAAATTCTTCGAAAGATCTACGGGCCGATTTGCGTTGACGGTGAATATCGACGTCGTATGAACCACGAGCTATATAAGCTATACAAAGACATGAATATAGTTAAACGTATCGAGATGCAACGATTGCGTTGGCTAGGCCATATCATGAAAATGAGCGATGATGAACCCGCTAAAAAGGCGTATGAATACATGCCACATGGCGGTGCACGCAGAATCGGCAGGCCTAAGCTTCGATGGAGCAAACAAGTGGATGGAGAAATGGAAAGGCGCGGTATTCCAAAAAGTCAAGCGAAAAACAGAGAGGAATGGAGATCTTTTCTTAGTTCGGTCTATGGAACAAATGTTCTGTAATGGGCCAACTAAGTAAGTAAGTATGTAATAATATGATGATAAAATTAGTGAGAAACAAAAGGTTATGTCATTTTGGTTATGTCGTGTGCCCCTAAACCTTGTTTTCAGTTAAATATCTGCCTTCAGTGACTTTAAAAAATTGTCCAAAGTTCTGAAAAATAAAAACTTCAAAAGCTTTTTGTGCGGCAGCTTTTTTATCGAATCGGTTTATGATTAAGATTTTATGTAATCTTAGATAAAAATTCAACAAAATATCCTACAGGGATACGAGGATGTAAAAAACTCATAACCCCAATGTACCCACATATTTACGAATATATACATATGCACGTATGTATATGTAAGCAAAGACTTTAAGAGTAGCAGATTGTTAACAATATGACACCATGACATTTTTTTATTATTTTAGATTTTGTTGGTAACCCACCAGCCCGGGGTGTTTCAAGTATAACCCTTTATCCTAAATATATTGCAGTGTTTGGTTTTGTATAAAACTTTTTTTTCGGTTCAGCAAAGTTTATTTATTAAATATTTATATTCATAGAAACCAACGTTTGCACACTCTCTTGAATTCCATATGTCAGCAAGCACCCGAAAAAAGGCACCACTTTTCCTTACTGTACCCTTTAGTAGTTACGAAGGGGTGTAATATGAAGGTTAGACCACATAGCTTGAGGATTCATGTTTGTTGTGTGCTGGAGATGACAAATATTTGCATTTTAACTTGGTGACAAACTAACTATTAAAACAAGACTTAAGCTAGAGGGGGCGTATTCCAGCATTTTTTGAATATTTAAACACAAAAGTTAGGTTTTCTGTCATCATCTTTGAGAGTTGACCTTTAATTGGCTTGTAAGACTATGTCATATTCTCAATTACCTTTCGAGAGTTATCGTGCACACCATTTTAAGAAAATTTTGAACATTTGTGGGGGAGGTATCTGAAGGAGTGGGCCGATATGGCCGATTTTCGAACTTAAACTTAGTTTGGGAAAAATATAACGAAGTGTAAAATTTGGTTTCGAGATTTATCGTGCGCACCAGCTAGACAGACAAACGGACGGGCATGGCTAAATCGACTCCAAATTGTGTGAAACCAATTTCGCCCAAACATACTTGGGGTCTAAAACCGTCATTTCGTTGAGGCACATTTTTATACCCTCGTTAGCCTAAAGGCTGAGGGTATAACAATAATTTGGACCAAATCGGTTGATCCATTCGACAGTTATCGAGCGTTCTAGCCAGCCAGACGAACGGAAATTTCTATATCGACTTCAAATTGTCTGAAACGGATTGTTTTTAAACATACTTGGGGTCTAAAAAGATTTTTTCCATGAGGCACATTTTGGTCGTATGAAATTGTATATAAAGAAAAGTCAAATTTTTTAGTTTTCCATCGAAAAAAAACTTAAATTTTTTAAGCTAAATGAAATAATTTTGGAGAATGTATTACAAAAAAGTTCCCATTCTGTTCGATATATTAAATGTGGTTACTGTGCGCAATATTTCAGCGAAAAAAATTCCACATTTTAGCGGAAAATTAATAAAACTCAAGCAACTTAAAATATTATAAAAATATGTACGTAATTTAAACATCCCGAAGATTCAAATGAAACGCAAACTATACAAATCTGTTTACCGGTTCGCATATTATAACGGAAACAAAGTTCCAGTGATAACGCGCCTTGAAAAAGTCTTATTCTGTAAAAACTATATCTTTTTTGTATTTATACCCTACTCCACAATGTGTGAAGGGTATTCTAAAATTGTTTTGCTAAAAATTCATGTAACACCGTGAAATATTCGTCATTTTTCATATCTCGACGAGATAAAGCGATATAGCGATGTGTGTCCTCCGTCCGTCTGTCCATTATAAATTGTAATTAAACTCCAGGCCGCAATTATGGACCGATCATCACGAAATTTTGAATGGAGGTCGGGTTCAGACCAGAATAGACCCCTATTGTTATTCGTAATGATCGGAAAATACTTAGCGGGTGAAATGTACCAAATACAGAATTTTTGTCCGATTTTGTAGCTGCTCTGTAGGACGCAATAATAGTCCGATCGCTTCGAAATTCTAAATAAGCTAAGATTATATGACGAAGAAAAAGCTTGCAATTTGAGAGATGGTGGTCAGATAATATTTAGCGGGTGAAATTGACCATACTTTTGTATAAAAAATTTAATTTCCGTTCGATGTTTTAATTTCCGAAGGGTAAATTAGCTTACGGACGGCTAAAATACGTCGTAATCATACCGAAGAAATTCCGTGGAACACTAGTGCCCACATTCAGTGGAGTAGGGTATCAAATGGTCGGGCCTTTTCGACTATAAGCCTCTCTTACTTTTTATACCCTCAGCCTTTAGACTAAGGAGGGTATATACACTTTGATACGATGAAAATGTGCCTCATCGAAATAATGGTTTTAGACCCCAAGTATGTTTGGACGAAATGTGTTTCAGACAATTTGGAGTCGATCTAGCCATGTCCGTCCGTCTGTCTGTCTGTCCTGCTGGCTGGAGCGCACGATAACTCTCGAACGGATGAACCGATTCGGTTAAAATTTTGGCTTTCGTAATATTTTGCCCAAACTTAGTTTAAGTTCGAAGATGAGCTACATCGGTCAACTCCTTCCTCCCCCACAAAAGTTCGAAAATGTTCAGAAAATTTGTGCGCACGATAACTCTTGAAGGGAGTGACCGATTTGGTCCATAATTTGTATAGCGTAAACTTTCTACCAGAGTAATATGAGGTTCCAATATGGTCTCAATAGGTCCACTCTTTCGGGTACCTCCCACACAATATGTCGGAAAAGTTCAGTTTAGGGCCATCTCTTAAATCGCTTTGATTTTTGTTTTAGCAACTTGTATTCACTGCCCTCCATACGACGGTATAAGTTTCATCAGGGGCAAGTCCATACTTCCTGAGAAAATAGCATGAAACTTGCAAAAAACCCTTATGACACCGTGTGAGGTGGTTGGAGAGGAAGATAACTCTCGAACGGATCTGCCGATTCGGTGCAAAATATGTCCTTAGTAATATTTTGTCCAAATATAGTTTAAACATAACTCATATCGGTCCACTCCTTCAGGTACCTCCCCCACAAAATTTCAAACATGTTCGGAAAAATTGTTCGTACGGTAACTCTTGAAGGGAGTGGCCGAATTGGTCTATACTTTACACGTCCTAATATATCTACCAGATATAGATCAGTATGAAATATGGGCTATATTTGCCCACTCCAACCGTTACCTCCCACACAAAATTTCGGATAAGTTCACTTTAAGACCTGATATCGAATCCATTTGATTTTTGTTCAAGCAACTTGCATTCGCTGCCTCAATTACGATGGCAAAAGTTTTTTTAGTGGCAAGTCCATACTTCTTGAGCAAACAGCCCGAAGAGTGTAAAAACCCCCTATGGCACCATATGTTGTGGCTGGAGATCCACTTCCATAACGGTCAATGTCGATCCATTCCATTTAGTATCTCCTCCGCAAAAAATTTGATCTTTAATCCTAATCAACATTTTCGTCGGTTCAAACGCCCAAAATTTTTAAAACCCCCTAAATACATACGTATTTTGCGAAAAATTTGTTTCAATATACACAGGCACATCTCTGTCGGCAAAGCCGACTGATACGTTTTTACATGTTTTATCAGCCATCGGTTAGATTTTCTTGAAATTTTTATTCACGATGCGCCTTAACTAACTTTAGATGAAAGATGCTTATTACACCTGGGAAGTTGTTTGCGGATTTTAAAACTGCAATGTTCATAGATGAGACAAGTCAAAAAACAAAACAAAATAAATCGCGGTTGAAGTTCACATTTTTAGAGTTTTTTAGGGTATCACCATTTTGCTTGGACACCGCAAGTCCTGTCTTAATGGGACTAAAGAAAATTTCGTAGCAGAGGAACTTCCCAACAAGTTTGACCTTTATATTTTGGAAGTTCAAATTGGGGCAATGCACTAACTGTATTGAACCAACCTCATATGGAAGGTGCTTACACCTAGAATGTTTTTGCCGATTCTGAAATAAAATGTTCATAAATTAAACGCGATCAAAGTTCACATTTATAGGATTTTTTTTAGGTTTTCACGATTTTGATTGGAAACAGCAAGTCCTATTGAAATGGGATTAGAGAAAATATCGTAGCTGTGAAAATTCTCTAAAAGATTGACCTTTATGATATTTTCGTAGGTTTTACCATGTTTGAGATATAGAAGTTCAAATTGGAAAAATGCAATGAATGTATCTCCTCCTTATCAAACAATGTCATGCACGGTGTGCCTTAACTAATTTTAAATGAAAACCGCTTACACCTGAAAAGTTTTTGTGGATTCTGAGACATCAATGTTCATAGATGAGAAAAATCCGAAAACGAGGAAAAATCGCTGGAAGGATTTTTAAATAAATCGCGGTCAAAGGTCACATTTTTTTGTTTATTTAGGTTTTTCATGATTTCCCTTGGAAACGGAAGTCCTATCGAAATGCTGCTAAATAAAATGTTGTAGAAGATTTTCACTGCTATAACATTTTCTTTAGTCCCAATTCGGGAGGACTTGCCGCTTCCAAGCAAAATCCTGAAAACCTTAACTAAACCTAAAAATGTGAAGTTTGATCGCGATTTATTTAAAAATCCCTCAAGCGATTTTTTTCTTGTTTTTGGATTTTTCTCATCTATTCAGAATCCACAAAAGCTTGCGGATTTCATTTAAAGTTAGTTAAGGCACACCGTGCATGACATTGATTGATAAGGAGGAGATACATTCATTGCATTGTTCCAATTTGAACTTATAAATCTCAAAAGTGGTAAAACCTAAGAAAAAGTCATAGATGTCAAACTTGTAGAAAATGTACTCTGCTACAACATTTTCTTTAGTCCCATTACGATAGGACTTGGGGTTTCCAAGCAAAATCGTTAAAAACCTATAAACCCTAAAAATGTAAACTTTAACCGCGATGTATTTGAAAATTTATCCGGCGATTTTTTTTTTCTTGATTTTTCTCATCTATGAGCATTGTAATTTTTATAATCCGCAAAAACTTCCTAGATGTAAGCATCGCTCATTTAAAGTTAGTTAAGGCGCACTTTGTATTGTATTTAACTACGAATAATTACAAAAATGTTAAGGCCTATTTGGTGGTGGGATTCGAATAATTACCGTTTTTTCTCATTTTTGCTTTTAAATTTGTCAAATTTCAAAATTTTAATTTATAAATATTTCTTTTGTTATTTATTTTAGGAATTCATCTTAAACATTGTAAAAACTTTTCATTTTTCAATTTTGAAAATGGTTTCTCAATTATTATACCAGCATTAGTGGGTATTACCGAATGAAGTTTTTTTGTACCTGCGATAAGTTTTGCCATTTAATATCTCAAATTCAAATCCACCTTCGTATTGAAATAATCATCTTCTGATGAAAATATCACTTTATAATTTTATATAATACTAGCAAATGCCCGCTACTTCGTATGCGGAAAGGAAACGAAATATATATAAACAATATTTAATACGGGAATGGTGAATACTGGAGATTTTTATTACCAATATTTTTTTGATTGTAGTCAGAATTTTTTAAAAAAATCTGCCGTATCGCATCCCTACACAGCTACCATATTTTTTATTTCGAATTTCCAAAACTACGTATCATATTGCAAATTTCATATTTTGCTCCTGGTTTTACCCCTTCACTAACACAGCATTCCCTTCCAGTACGAATTTCCAAACACTAAACTTTATCTCACCCCTTTACAACAACAATCACGCACATTCACAATTCAAGGTTCTAGCTTTAGCGGTTTCGCCCAGAACCCGAATAGGTCCGTTAAATTTTCGGCATTCAAAAGGGCCATAAAAATCCACGTTTTCGTATATCCCCATATAACGGTACCTCTCGACTTAGTGTATTTTTAAAGAAGAACAAATCAATATTGTCCAATTTTCTTTAAATTTGGACCTTGAATGCTCAGAGGATATAAAAGTTTAATTCAAAAATGTCCACTTCAATCCACGTTTATTAGAAGAGATATTTTGAAGATTTAGAGTATTTTGAAGATCTTCTGACACTTTCCAACCGAAATTCGGAATTTGTGGCATGAAAGGTTAGAAAACTTCTTTACAAAAAATTGTACTTAATGTGCACGGGTATGTCAACCGTATATAACGGAAAATTTTTTGAAGGCATTTCAATTTAAGATTTTTTAATATCAGGGGTAAATACCTTCTAGTTAACAAAATTGTCGCATTGGACTACATTTTAAAATTTACATACCAAAACGGTCAGAACAAAAACATTTTTTGAAAAGATACTTCACGTTTGACTACTTAATTTCAGTACATTATTTAGAAATCCTTGGCGTTAACATCAAATCAATGGAACAATATTCAGTACAATTTTTCAAACCCAGAACTTTGTCTCACATTTTAGAGCGATCTTACTAACAAATATTTTTCCATTTCGTATTTTTTGTACAAATAGCGTATTTCGAAATTATATAATCCCAGCTTTGTTCCTACACCCAACACCAAATTTAGTACCTTAACTATTTAAAATGGTTTTGGTACCAACATGTTAACCAACTTTTCGTACACATAGGTAAACGTTTCAAAAATTACTTCCTTATATTCAACATATATCCTAACCCCAATTCACTTTTCCATTTTTACCAGTTCCCCTGAAACCCATTTGAGGACTATTTAGTAGTTTTTGTATAAATAAGTACGAATTTTCAAAACCTCCATATCTCAATTCTATATTCCAACAGTAATCTTAATTCCAAATTTCAGGATTCCAGCTCTTCAAATCCAAATCATACTAAACTCACTACCATTTAGGACTTTTCGACCTTTGGTACATCTTTCTTACTCTTCAAAATTTCAGGCTCTATTCGTAACCCATATCCAAATCGTACTATATTTAGTATTTTTCGTATACTTTGAATTCGAATTTCCAAAAACCTTTCTTTTTTACTCTTCATCAGTGACCCTAATTTCAAATTTCAGGATTCTAGCTCTATCCGTTCACCCAAATCCAAATTGTACTAAATTTAGTACCATTTAGTACTTTTCGTGCACTTATAGTTCAAATTTCTAAAAACCTTTCTCTGTTACTCTCCATCAGTGACCCTCATTACAAATTTCAGGATTCGAGCTGAATCCGTTCACCCAAATCCAATTGTACTAAATTTAGTACCACTTAAAACTTTTCGTGCACTTATAGTTCGAATTTCCAAAAACCTTTCTTTGTTACTTTCCATCAGTGACCCTAATTTCAAGATTCAAGCTCCATCCGTTCACCCAAATCCAAATTGTACTAAATTTAGTACCATTTAGTACTTTTCGTACCCTTATAGTTCGAATTTACAAAAACATTTCATTGTTACTCTTCATAAGTGACCCTCATTCCAAATGTCTGTATTCCAGCTCAATCCGTTCACCCAAATCAAAATTGTACTAAATTTAGTAGCATTTAGTACTTTTCGTACCCTTGTAATTCGAAAACCCAAACCCAAATTGTACTAAATTTAGTACCATTTATTACTTTTCGTATACTTATATTTAGAATTCCAAAAACCTTTCATTTTGACTCTTCATCAGTGATCCTCATTCCAAATTTTAGAATTCCAGCTCTATCCGTTCACCCAAATCCGAATTGTACTAAATTTAGTACCATTTAGTACTTTTCGTGCACTTATTTTTCGAATTTCTAAAAACCTTTCTTTGCTACTCTCCATCAGTGACCCTCGTTACAAATGTCAGGATTCCAGCTCAATCCGTTCACCCAAATCCAAATTGTACTAAATTTAGTACCAATTAGAACTTTTCGTGCACTTATAGTTCGAATTTCCAAAAACCTTTCTGTGTTAATCTCCACCAGTGACCCTAATTTCAAATTTCAGGATTCTAACTCCATCCGTTCACCCAAATCCAAATTGTACTTAATTTGGTACCATTTAGTACTTTTCGTACCCTTATAGTTCGAATTTCTAAAAACCTTTCATTGTTACTCTTCATCAGTGACCCTCATTCCAAATGCCTGTATTCCAGCTCTATCCGTTCACCCAAATCCAAATTGTACTAAATTTAGTACCATTTAGTACTATTCGTGCACTTATAGTTCGAATTTCCAAAAACCTTTCTTTGTTACTCTCCACAAGTTACCCTAATTTCAAATTTCAGGATTCCAGCTCTATCCGTTCACACAAATCCAAATTGTACTAAATTTAGTACCATTTAGTACTCTTCGTAACCTTGTAGTTCGAATTTCCAAAAATCAGTCAGTCAGTCAATCAGTCAGTCAGTCACTCACCTCACTTCTCTTTTATATATATAGATTCGGCTCGGATGTCCTTTCGTATAATTTTCAAGCTGTACACTCTCAACTATTTCTGTTGAATTTCACAATGATAATAATAAGCAACAAGTTGCGACACAAAAATGCGTAATTTTTAACAGCTTTGTTGTTGTAAGATTTTACGCAAGATGTGTTTAAACCTTAAAATATTTTGAGTTCCGATTTTAAACAGAATTTATTGTAATTCTACGCACTTTTATATGTACACTCCACGTCAGTAGAATAGAACACCTAAATTGCTGTTAATGTTAGCTTATTCATCCCGAAGCGAATGCTTTTAATCTTGTAGGGATTTAAAACCTATGATGTTCCGTATCAAACACAGAAAAAATTATGTTTCTAGCTTTTCGCGAAATGATTTTCTGATCATTTTTCCGATAGTACTATGAAAAATAGGCATTTATTTTCGGTCATCAGGATAGAACAGTCATTTTATTTTCGCGAATTGTTGAGATATTAACGCCGAATTTTCTTTCAGTCGATAAAGCGGGGCTTTTCAATAATTTTTCACCAATAAAACCATACAAATAATTCCGCGGACGCCGAAATAACAGCGTAAACGGGTTTAAATTGTCAGATAATAGAAACATCTCATAATATCAATAAGAGTCGCGCAGCTATGTCATATTTCTTCACAATAAGATAGAATATGACACAGACAACCTCGACGGATACAATCGTGTGCTTCGGATGCTGAAAAGATGGAACATTTTCAAAATAAGTATGAAAAACGTCAACATTTCTTGACGTTTTGTTCAATAAAATGATTTTTCCGCGAACAAGTCTGCCGTTTAAAGGTTTGGAAACATGCTCCTTATTTAGAGGAAGATAATCTGATAATACACTGAGGGAAGTTATGAATATTTCTTTGCACATAATTTTTACAGAATTTGAAATTTTCAAAAACAAAAATATGAAAATATACTGAAATGTTTTGCTAATGAGCAGCATCAACGCCGCAAAAAATAATGGAAATAAAAACCACTTTTGAAAAAGTGTCCGATTTCACTCAATTCCCTAAGAATTGCATTTAAACTTTTACCCAAACACCGATGTATCAAAAAATTTAAATACGAGGTTGAGAAAGTTAGGCATCGATATGTAACGCTGTGTTCAATTACACGAGTATATCTGCTTACAGTTACTTCAAAAAATTGCCCAAATATATACATAAATGAAAATTTGAATATAATTTTGTGCGTAACATTTTTAACGAATCCCTTATATGTAAGGCTTTATCTAATCTTAAACACAAACTTATCAAATACAGGTGTATGAGATTGTGTAAAATCATCACCCTAGTTTAGCCTAAGAGCTGGGGGTAAAAGTATCTGCAGCCAAATACAATGAATATTGTATAGACGTATTATTATCCTTTCAAATTTGAAAGTTAATTATTACGTGCCGGAAAATGTTTTTTGTTGTTAATTCCGTAAAAGTGTTTATGAAATAAAAACCTGCTGCCATTTCACACAGTTTGCACTTGACGTTTACATTATCGCATCTGCAACTTGAAAAGGAATTGTTTAAAACACTCATTGATAAAAGTGCGTATAAATTACATTAATTGATTACATTGGGGTAGCATAAAACACGTTCTTGTCAAAAGCCCTTAGAGATGAGCACCCTTTGTGGGCTATCAAGTTAAAATGTTGCTGTGCTCTTTTTTTTTTTTGAAATTCCCACATTAATTAATTTGTTGTTTGTTCATTAAATCTACACAGCAGAAAAACCCGAACGAACGAAATCCTTTATGTCGATTATATTAGCATGTTAAGTGGAAGGAAGTGTAAAACAAACACAAAAGCGAAGAACATACAATTTTAGGAATTAATTAACGAGACGTTTGCTCCCCACATTTTTGCTATACATTTTTTTGTGGCCATTTTGGGTGAAATGGAGAAGAAAGATAATTATCCCTCGCCAAACATGAGGGCAATGGAAAATTAATTGTCTAAAAAATGGAAATTAATTGATATCCTGCTCCACCTCCTCCAGATGTACACATTAAAGCCATAACCAACAAAAACATACACCCTTCCATGTTTGTTAAGTAGGGAAATATGTTTGCACATTAAGCTTTGATAACTGTATTTAAAATTATGGATATGTTTCAGTTTTGTTATCGTTGAGCCTTTATTGTATATTACAAAATATCAACATTTGTTGACATTTCCCAACTCCCCCAACCTACAACTTTAACGAAGTGGTATATAGAAGTCATTTCCATTTTAATGGTCTCCAATATCCAACTAGTGGAACTCTAAATAAATAACTATAATTAACACTTTATCGTATTGTAGTTTGAGATAAATTCCGTTGTTGTTGTTCCATTGTTAGTTCGGGGGCAAGTAGCGAATTTTTGTTTCCGCCTGTATATGTTTAAACAATAAATGTTGCATGTCTCTCACATTTACACTCAAATGTTATTTTAGTCGTTTATTTGCAAAGAAAATCGAACACACACATACACAATTACATAAATTCACACATTGGCATGAAAATGCGAAAATGTTTGGTTTGTTGTAAAAACAACATGGACACGCGACATTTTTGCCAAGGGGGACAGATGGACGGACACACACACACAAACACTGAGTTAAACTGATGGCTGCTGAACAAACAGAAACACAAACTTACATGGTGTTGACACGCAAATTCATGTCGAATATCGCTTGAACAACGACACCGGAAACGGAATAACGAAATGTTTTTTATTCAACGTAACGCTACGACGTACTTGCTGCCTAGCGGCAGCCTATTGCCTCAATCTTCACTGTTATGTTATTGGATATTCATTTCCATTTGCATGTCACTGCAAATGTTCGTGTCCTGAATGATATAACCTATTATTGTTGTCCTGGTGGCGGCACTGGTGGTGTTCGTTTTCAGATGCAAAAAAGTTTTTTTGTTTTTATGAGAAATATGATTTTTTTATGATTTTTCTTTATCTTAACGCGGAACAGAAATTTTTATTGACTCTTTGGCTTTTTGCCTTTTTTTGATTTTAACTAAAGCAAATCACGCACATCTTTTGCAATTTAATATTTATTAGAAATTGTATGGACACTTTAATGTTGTTCTGGGAATTATTAAAAGAAATGTTTAGGAATTTACTACGAAACATTTACATTCATAGAGACCAATCTACTCTTTAAAGTTAATTATTTAATCAGAACATTGGTGTCGTTTTTATTGAGATAGCTGCTCGCCACAAAATTGCAACAGCTATACCAATAAAAACGCCACCAATGTTCTGATTGAGAAACACTGTCACGGTTGTATGTTTGGGTTTTGCTGTAATAAGCAGACCAACAACAAACTGTTGTTATGTTGCCTTCGTTGTAATTCAACGACACATATCACTGGAGAAGGTTCCTTTTGTTTTGCAAACACTTTCGTTGGGGTTATAAGGGATTGCCAAAGAAAAAGTTTTCATGGAGATTGTTTCTTTGGTCACTCTTATATTTCGGGCCGACAATTTATGTTTGGGTACAAAAAGTTTTCACGGTGCGCCTGAGATAATTTTAAATCGAAGATAACACCTGCTAAGTTTTTGCGAATTCTGAAACTACAATGCTCACAAATGAGAAAAATAAAAAAATCGCATGAGGGATTTTTAAATAAATCGCGGTCAATGGTCACATTTTTGGATTTCTTTAAGCTTTCACGATTTTGCTTGCAAACCGCAAGTCCCATCGAAATGGGAATAAAGAAAATGTTGTACCTATGAAAATCCTCTACAAGATTGACCTTAATGACTTTCTCATAGGTTTAACCATTTTTGAAATATAGAAGTTCAAATCGGGACAATGCACCGACGGCTTTCCCTACTTATAAAATAATATCATGCACGGTGCTCCTTAACTAACTTCAAATGAAAATCGTTTACAACTGAACAGTTTTTGCGGATTCTGAAACTGCAAAGTTCATTAATGAGAAAAATAAAACAAAATTGCAGGAGGGATTTTGAAATAAATCGCGGTCAAAGGCAGGGTTTCGGAGTCGGAGTCGTAGTCGGAGTCTACGAGTCGGAGTCGAGCAATTTTGCTGGAGTCGGAGTCGGAGTCTGAGTCGAAAAAAATAACTCGACTCCGACTCCGGGCAAATTTTTTTCCACGTTATAGAAATATAACATTAAATTTGGAACAAGAACATTTTTTAAAAATCATTATTTATTTTAAGAGAAAGGTATAAGAAAATATATATGCAAATTATATATTATACTAAGTTAAAGGACAATTCACAGGATATTTACTATCCTCTGAGATCGAATTAAGATTGGACCTTTAACTTCTTTCGTCAGATTTCTTACTGGTCTTCTCACAAAGGTCTACTGGTGTTCTAATCTTGTTTTTAATGAGAAATCATCCTTGTCTTCTATTAAAGACATTGTGGTCTCTATGGGAAATCTTACTGAAAACCTGTGACACAAAATGAAAGTTAAGATCTGGGGGAGGACAATTCCTTTGGGAATGAAATTCCCAATTGAGAACCCCAAAGGATCCCATAGGATTCATTATATACTCAATGAGGGCTTTAGATGTAGACGTTCAAATAACGGGATCTGTCCGCCAGGAACAAATATAGTTGATGTGTATCAGAATTTTTTTACACAATTAATTGCATATACGAAATTCAATGAAATACATAATCATAAAGTTTTCATGAGAAAGGATCGGTTAAAACTGATAAAGGACAATGAAAACATGACAATGTCGATATCTTGTCCTAGTGGACCGACCATACATAAAATTTTCCTAGCAACATTTTTGTAGAATATTTTCATGCACGAAATCTCATCGTTTGCTAATTTTTCAGTTCCAAAAAAAAACATCCATCTGCCTACGTGCTGAGCGGTGTAAAATTATCCACTCCATCCACACCAAAGTTCAAAATGTGAGCGCTGAATTTTAGTTTAAGTGGTGATTCCTATTTGTAAATTTCAGAAAAAGTAGAAAGTATAAATAGCATATAGTGCCTCAGAGTGAGCGTTGGATAGGAACAAAAATCTGCCGAAAAGTTACGTAGTTTTTTCGAAAAACAATTATAAAAATGGTTTTTATTGAGCTTTACAACTTGGGGTCTCCTTACAAGGCTAAGCACACTAAAATGTTGGCTTACATCCAGTTTGAAACTTGGTCGTGAATTGCTTATAGTTTTTATTGCATGTAGTCCTTACGATTTGTATTGTCCCATCATTTTCACATATTTTGAAAGCTTAATGATTTTCTCACGCGGAAGAATTTCGCCCAGAATATACTAGTGCAAAAAATGGAAAACCGACAAAAACTTTCCAACTTTGCTATTTTTCAATGTAAGATTCGGCAGAAACAGTAATGCATATGTAAGGAAATTAGCACATTAGCCTACATAGGCCAAATATAGGAAAATATTAAAAATTTGTGCACATTTTATTAATTTTTAGTGGTATAGGAATTCACTCTCGGAGTCGACCCGGAGTCGGAGTCGGAGTCGTGAAAAAAACTCGCCTGGAGTCGGAGTCGGAGTCGAGCCAAAAATACCTCGACTCCGAAACCCTGGTCAAAGGTCATATTTATAGAGTTTTTTAGGTTTTTAGGACTTTGCTTCGAAATCATAAGCCGTATCGAAATGGGACTAAAGAAAAGGTTTTAGCTAGTTTTCGCTGCTACAACATTTTCTTTAGTCTCATTTCTATAGAACTTGCAGTTTCCAAGTAAAATCCTGAAAACCCACCAAAGTCAAAAAATGTGGCCTTTGACCGCGATTTATTTTAAAATCCCTCCGGCGAAGTTTTTTTATTTTCAGAATCCGCAAAAAACTTACCAGGTGTAAACTCCGCTTGTTTGAAGGTAGTATATCGGCCTTTTTGTAGAAAATTAACTTATGTTGAAACGAAGGTATGGGGTATTGTAACTCGCGAATTGTTGTAATATACCATAACTTTTGAACGCATTGAGGTAAAATAAACTGTTTTAGCACGATTTACCAATGGATTTCTTAAAATTATAATTTGAGCGGAAGCTGTGGTCATATTAATGTAAAAAAGGAGGAAAAATCGTTGAAGGAAACGAGTTTTTTTAAGTCAATTTTAAATTAGTGGCTTTACAATACAATGTAGAGTATAATGTTCAAAGAAGAAGTTAAAGAAAACACTTCAGAGATGAAGTTTCTAATGTATGATTTTTTAATGTAACCAATGCATCAATCTGAAACGGATGCTGACATTTTGAAGACTGAAAAATTGGGTTTTTTGAATTTTTGCTCTAATCGGGACGCGCAACTGTACTCGTTTAAAAATTGATAATGAGATTGTAGTACTCGCGATTAGACATGTTTTGATGTATAACTCGGGCGTGTAGCCTTCAAAGGTTCACAACAATCTCAGCTTAAAGTCGAAATTTTTGTGCGTAAATTTTTCTAAAAAAACAGTTCTTTGGATTCAAAATTTACAAATGCCATTCGATTTCAGTGGAAACCCGCGTGAATTTAGTTTTTTTACGTTCTGAATCTAACAAGTCTTTGCGCGTCTAAATCCATCCACTAGATCAGCGGATATGATACCCCTCAAATTTCGAAAATCTGCAAAAAATGTTTTTGAAAATATCGCGTATTTAGACGGGGTTTAGATGTGTTATTACTACTTAGATAAATAGAGCGAAACGCATATTTAAAATATGCGAAAACAGATATTGAAAAACGTTCGCGAATCCGGAGATATAATAGATTTTTTCTAAAAACTGAGTGCGATGCTACATCCACGGTTCTTGATGGATCGCATTGAAATGACATAGGATGATGTATGTTTTAATGGTGATCATTGAAATCGGATGCGCATAAAATGCAAATGTACTTCGTGGAAATTATGGGCATTTTACTGTTTTTTGCACCCTAACATGCAACTGATGCTACATCGTGGTCGCCAAATGGAATTTCACAAAGTGTATATCAAATAAGAGGGATTGATTCGCTGTTTTGGAAAATCGGATGCGCATCTTGTGATTTCCACTATTACGCGGTTTATATGCGTTTCAAATGTTGTAATATTCAATATAACATTATTTTAATGTTATGCCACAATTGGAATTCCTTGTGATTTAATATAATGTTCTAAAAATATTCGCCAATAGGAAAACTATAAGCGAAAAATTTGTTGCAACGGAATATTTTCATTATTGCGTAGAATTTGGACGAAAATGACGAAGAACACAAATATTTTTTCTTCAACCATTCCTATAAAACCATAAAACAAGTAAAAAGTCGTTAAGTTCGGCCTTAATTAAAATGGAATAATTAGGGTCCTTTCACAAATTTAGGTGTAACAACTTTTCGACAATGGATAGACTCCTACTGCCTCCCACTATTGCTTAAATTACACTGTGAACACAAATGTTGGGGCAGAGATAATTCCTTTTGGAGATGAATGCCCGCCGTGAGTCGAACTTCCGCGTTATGGCGTGATGAAGTTTTTGCAAGAGACCCTGTAAGCCATCATGCATAAGCATTATATCTTTGTTTGTTGCTTTTGTAGAGCACTTAAGCAACAGTTAACAAAGATATAACGCTAATTCCTGATGGCCCACAGGGTCTCTAACAAAAATGTCATCACGCCATAACGCGGAAGTTCGACTCACGGCGCATATGTCCTTCGGGGTTCATAATATACCCACCAAGGCCTTTCTTCCCCAAGAGGAATTTTCCGTTCCCCAGACTTTCACCTCCATTTTGTTGCACAGTGTTATCTAATCTAATCTAAAAAAATGTGTTCGGCTAGTTGAAAGGTACCACCTACGGGGCTATATCAAAGAGTCAACCGATCTTTAAATTTTTTTGGCGGAAAAGTTTTATAGCTGCAGGGAACTTCAAAAGTCAAATTGAGGGTAGTTTCATCAAAACAATGTAGACCCTCAAAAAAGGACCCATGTTGACGAATTATAGTGAAGAAATTTCGTGACCACTGAAAATTCCCGAAAATCGGAAGGTACCAAAACATGGACCTATATTGACGATTATTTTTGAATAGACAAAATTGTAGATAAAATTCTCAAAATACCGATCATTAAAGCTAAAATTCTCAAAATACCGAAAATCGGGAGATGCCGTTATATGGGGGCTATACCAAAACATGGACCTATGTTGACGATGTTTGGTGGAGATGTTTCATGACCACTGAGAACCTCAAATGGCAAATTACAGTTAGTTCGATTAAAAGTTGTAGCTAAAATTCTCAAAATACCGAAAATCGGGAGGTACGGTTATAAGGGGGCCATACCAAAACATGGACCTATGTTGACGATGTTTGGTGTAGATGTTTCATGACCACTGAGAACTTCAAATATCAAATTACAGCTATTTCGGTTAAAAACTGTAGCTAAAATTCTCAAAATACCGAAAATCGGGAAGTATTGCTATATGGGGGCTATAGCAAAACATGGACCTATGTTGACGATGTTTGGTGTAGATGTTTTATGACCACTGAGAACCTCAAATGGCAAATTACAGCTAGTTCGATTAAAAATTGTAGCTAAAATTCTCAAAATACCGAAAATTGGGAGGTACGGTTATAAGATGGCCATACCAAAACATGGACCTATGTTGACGATGTTTGGTGGAGATGTTTCATGACCACTGAGAACCTAAAATGTCAAATTGCGGATAGTTCGGTTACAAATTGTGGCTATAATTCTCACAATACCGAAAATCGGGAGGTACCGTTATATGGGGGCTATACCAAAACATGGACCTATGTTAACGATGTTTGGTGGAGATATTTCATGACCACTGAGAACCTCAAATGGCAAATTACAGCTAGTTCGGTTAAAAATTGTAGCTAAAATTCTCAAAATACCTAAAATCGGGAGGTACCGATATATGGGGGCTATACCAAAACATGGACCTATGTTGACGATGTTTGCTGGAGATGTTTCATGACCACTGAGAACCTCAAATGTTAAATTGCAGGTAGTTCGGTTAAAAATTGTGGCTAAAATTCTGAAAATACCGAAAATCGGGAGGTACCGTTATATGGGGACTATACCAAAACATGGATCTATGCCCATATCCTTTGGGATATAAGTTTGCTGATCACTAGGAACCCTAAGTGCCATAGCTAATTCGGTCTGCAAATGTGGCGAATAACGTCAAAATACCTCAAATCCGGAGGTACCGTTATATGGGGGCTATACCAAAGAGTGGACCGATATAGCCCATCTTCGAACTTGACCTGCCTATGGAAAAAATACCCTCGGGTGCAAAATTTCAGCACTCTATCTCAATTGTTGCGGACGCTAGAGTGATTACAACAGACGGACAGACGGACGGACAGACGGACGGACAGACGGACATGGCTAGATCGTCTTAGAATTTTATCCTGATCAAGAATATATATACTTTATAGGGTCGCAAATGATTAGTTCGATGTGTTACATACGGAATGACAAACTTAATATACCCTCCATACTATGGTGGAGGGTATAAAAAAACAAATAAAAAAGTATCAGTCGGCTTTGCCGACAGAGATATACCCTCAGCCTGTGCAAATTGAAACACTTTTTTCACCAAAAACTTATGTATTTAGGGGGTTTCAAAATTTTGGTCTCGTATGAACCGACAAAAATGTTGATTAGGATTAAAGTTCAAAAATTTTGCTGAAAAGGTACTTAAAGGAATGGACTGACATAGACCATGGGGGTGCCATAGGGGGTTTTTAACCCTTCGGGCTCATTTCTCAAGAAGTATAGACTTGCCCCAGAAACAACTTTTACCATCGTAATTGAGGCAGCGAATGTAAGTTGCTTCAACAAAAATCAAAGTGATTCAATAGCAGGTCTTAAAGCGAACTTATATAAAATTTTGTGTGGGGGGTACGGGATGGAGTGGACAAATATAGTCCATATTCGAACCTGATGTATATCTGGTAGATATTATGAGAATGTGTAAAGTATGGACCAAATCGGTCACTCCCATCAAGAGTTATCGTGCCCACAATTTTTCCGAATATTTTTGAACTTTTGTGGGGTAGGTACCTGAAGGAGTGGACCGATATGGCTTATCTACGAACTTACCCCCAGTTTTTGTAAAAATTGTTATTCTTCTCACACGAATTGTCAAATTTTGTAGATCGATTTACTCGCTTTAGCGCAAATGTAGAGCGCTGATTTTTAAATGAGGAATCCTTAATGATATATGGAACGGGTATACGAAAAATTAGATGTGTATGTCATCTGGGGGCTGAGCTATGAATGCCTAAATTATTACGAATATAGACGAACGAACAAAAATAAGTTACAAAAACTGGGGGTTAAACTAAGTTTGGAAACAATATTACGAAGGCCAAATTTTGGCCGGAACCGGCATTTCCGTTCGAGAATTATCTTGCGCTTCCACCCATAAACATGGTGTCATAGGGTTTGGTTTTCAACTTTCAGGCTATTTTTTCAGGAAGTATGGACTTGCCCCTGAGGAAACTTTTACCTTCGTATAGGGGACAGTGAATACAAGATGGTACAACAAAAACCAAGGCGATTCGAGAGCAGGTCCTAAACTGAACTTCTCTGAAATTTTGTGTGGGAGGTACCCGAAGGAGTGGACCGATTGAGTCCATATTGGAACCTAATCTAAGTTTGGTAGAAATTTCGCAATGTGCAAAGTATGGACCAATTCGGTTATTCCCTACAAGAGTTATCGTGCGCACAAGTTTTGCGACAATTTTTGAACATTTGTGGGGGAGCTACCTGAAGGAGTGGACCTATATGGCCCATCTTCGAACTTAAATCGAATCTGGACAAAATATTTCGATACCCAAAATTTGAACCGAATCGATTGATCCGTTCGAGAGTTATCGTGCGCACCAGCCAGACAGACCGACAGACAGACAGACGGACGGACATTGCTAGATCTACTCAAAATTGTCTGAAACGGATATCGTACAAACATACTTGGGGTCTAAAACCATTATTTCGACGAGGCACATTTTTGGTCGTATCAAAGTGTAAATACCCTCTTTAGCCTAAAGGCTGAGGGTATAATAATAAAATTAGAATAACATGATTTTTATTTTTTTCGTCATATTTTCTTTGTATTTTTGCAAATAACATGAATACTATAGCTCCAAACTGTTTTTAAAGGAGAAGTTTTGTGATCACTAGGAACATCAACTGTCAAATTACAGGTAGTTCGGTCAAAAATTTTATCTAAA
This sequence comes from Musca autumnalis, assembly GCF_047663935.1. NCBI lineage: Eukaryota > Metazoa > Arthropoda > Insecta > Diptera > Muscidae > Musca > Musca autumnalis. The sequence goes on from NW_027411644.1 coordinate 255,804,867, forward strand.
ATCCCCACAATAGCTAAAATCGGGAGATACCGTTGCTATTATGACGGTTTTTAGTGGAGATATTTTTTGACCACTGGGAACCCCAAACGTGAAATTACAGCTAGTTTGGTCAAAAAATTAGCTAAAATCTAAAAAAAACGAAATTCGGGAGGTACCGTTTTATGGGGGCTGTAACCAAAAGTGGTCCCATATAGCCCATCTTCGAACTTGACCTGCCTTTGGAAAAAAGACACTCGGGTGCAAAAATATAGCGTTCTGGCTCAATTATAGATACCGCTAAAGTAATTACAACAGACGGACAGACGGACATGGCTAGATCGTCTTGGAATTTTATCCTGATCAAAAATATATATACTTTATATGGTCGCAAATGGTTAGTTCGATGTGTTACAAACAGAAAAACAAACTTAATATACCCTCCATACCATGGTGGAGGGTATAAAAACAAAGGTAATTATTTAATACTATTTTATAATTGCATAGATATCTTTTATGACAACTCAAATTTCAATGGTGAAGAACTACATGATGCGAACGATTGCGGACCATAGTTACTTTTGATGTTTTAATCTCGAATATCAGATTCAAACAAAATACGCTACGCATAGTTGCGCCAATCTGAAATAATCACATTTTTCTCAACTGAAAACATTAAAATCTTTAAATTTGTTTCTGCAGCAAAATTGGAATAATTTATGTAAAACAATTTTAAAAAATTAAAAAATATATATTTTGGCAGCGTTTGCCAACACTAATTTTTTATCTTTCTTATAGCCGGGACTTTTATTAATCAGACCAAATCAAAATGTTTGCGCCATTCGAAAAAATCACGTTTTTTCTGAAGAAAAATTGAAATGAAATAATTTATGTAAAACAATTAAAAAAAAATATTTTGGCAACGTTTCCCAAAACTAATTTTTAAACTTTCTTATAGGCGGGATTCTCACTTATCAGACCAAATCAAAACTTTTGATAAATGTTTCGCCATTCGCCATACGCAAATCTCGTGTTTAAAAAAAAATAAAAAAATGGCAACGATTGCCTACACTCATTTTTGATCTTCCTTATAGGCCTGACATTTATTTATCAGACCAAATCAAATTTTTGAGCCATTTCGAAAAATCGCTGTTTTACCTCAAATAAAATTAGAATAAATTATGAAAAATAATTAAAATTGGCAACGTTTGCCAACACTACATTTTGTTCTGCGTTATAACCTGAACTGCTATATACCAGACTAAACCAAAATTATTGATATATGTTTGCGCCATTCCGAAAAATTACGGTTTTTTCCTCATATAAAATTGGAATAATTTAAGTAGAAAAAAATCGAATGGATATAGATAGGACTATATAAATCTGAACCGATTTGAACCAAAAATGGCACACTGTATTCTAGGCTAGTTCTGAATGCTTGTATCAATTTGCAGCTTGATTGGAACTATATTGGTGCATTATTTACCTTATATCAGATGCTAAGGAGTTTTAATCAATGCTTAGGAGTTTTAATCAAGTTTTAACATACATTTCTCCTCTGTGCGCCGTCATTACTAGGAACGTAAGGTTTTATTTGCCTTGTATTATAATGGACAATCCGACCTGTATGGCTATATTTTATTAACCCAGATAAAGCCACTGGTCGTTAAAACGCCACAACAACTCTCAACAAACAGAGGGGATTGAACATTCATTCTTAGTTCCTATCTACACACAAATACAAATTTGCCGAATAGAGGTATCCAAAATCCCAAACGGTTTCCAAGATATGAACCTTAGGGAACGAGCATGTAAGTTTGGTCAATCATTTTTTGAAAGACATAGCATAACAGGTTTGTTAAACCATTGAGGTTTGAACGATGCGCTTCAATATTTTGACATGTTCCAAAATTGCAGAAAAAATTATAAAATTGGTAATTTACTCTTGAATAACACTGGCACACACTTTTATCTTAAAAGTAAAAGGGTAAAATAGACGAATGTCCTCTTTAAAATAGTAGATTATGTTAACGGTAAAACTAAAATCTTGTATTATCAGAGAATCTTGTTTTTTTTTTTTTGTAATTTATATTAAAAATGTATACAGAGGCCCAGAAACCAAAATTATTTTTTAGCACAAATTAATACCAAATTCGAAAAAAAAAATTTTAAAGACATTATCATCATTATAATATAACTCATATAATGGACAACACTTTCAAAGGTAGAACGTGTTATTTTTTATTTCTCGCAAAGTGCAAAAATATACACGGTGCTCTTGAAGCAACTTTAAATGGGTGGTGCTTACACCTGGAAAGTTTCTGCGGATTCTGAAACTACAATGTTAATAAATGAGAAAAATAAAGAAAAACTAAAAAAAAATCGACGGAGCGCTTTTTAAATAAATCGCGATTAAGTTCACTTTTTTAGGGGGTTTCAGGTTTTCAAGATTTTGCTTGAAAACCGCAAGTCCTATCGAAATGGGAGCAAGGAAAATGTTGTTGCTACGAAAATTCTCTAAATGATTGCCCTTTATGATAATTTCGTAGGTTTTACCGTTATTGAGATATAGAAGTTTAACTTGGGTCAATGCATTGATTTTTGATTTGATTTTGATTTTGATTTTATTTCCCATATTCAATTCAGTTTACATAGTTTGTAATTTCTTACATGCTAGTTTTAGATACAAATACTCTAACACATAAAGTTTTTCTAGAGATTTTACATTTACTTTTTATAAATAGGCAAGGCCAGCCAACCTTTATGGATGTTTTAGATATATTTTAAAGTCTTTTGTATTTAATAGCATTGGAAGGGTCAATGCATTGACTGTATGGCCTCCTTATAAAGCAATGTCATGACTGTAATTTCACAACTTAAACTTATATATCTCGAAAATGGTGCACCCTAGGCAAAAATTACGAAAGCCAATCTTGTAGAGAATTTTCACAGCTAAAAGATTCTCTAACTCTAACCCCATTTCGATAAGACTTACCGTTGGCAAGCAAATCGTGAAAACCTAACAGAAAAACTTAAAATGTGACCTGAACATCTATATATCTCAAAAATGGTAAAACCTAGGAACAAATCATAATCGTCAATTCTAGAAAATTTTCGCAACTACACAATTTTCTTTAGCCCCATTTCGATAGGACTTGTGGTTTCCAAGCAAAATCGCGAAAATCTAAAATAAACCTAAAAACGTGAATTTTGAACGCAATTTATTTAAAATTCTCTCTAGAGATTTCATTGTTTTTCTCACCTACGAATATTGCTCTTTCAAAATCCGCAAAACCTTCCCAGGTGTAAGCAGTTTTCACTTAAAGTTAGTTAAGGCATACCATGTATGACATTGTTTTATAAGGAGGCGATACAGTTCATTCATTGTCCCAATTTGAATATCAATAACAGTAAACCCTACGAAATTGCCATAAATATCAATCTTGTAGAGAATTTTCACAACTACAACATTTTCTTTAGGACTTGCGGTTTCCAAGCAAAATCGTGAAAACCTAAAAAACCCTAAAAATGTGAACATGAATCGCAATTTATTTAAAAAGCGCTCCGGCGATTTTTTTAGTTTTTTGATATTTCTTATTTCTTAACATTGTAGTTTTAGAATCCACAAAAACATCCCAAGTGTAAGCACCTTCATTTAAAGTTGAGAAAAAATATCCTTTTAAAAATGTTCTATGTTTTTTGTCTAATGCAAAAATTTAGACAAATCAACTTTCTTTTGCGATGGGTAGTTTTGAGTAGTAAAAATCATATTCAGAAAATTTATCGGATACTTCAAATTAACCAGAACTACATGGTCTACTTTTTCAATTTTCTTACATTTGTTATTTGACATTTGATTTTGAATTATTCTTTTTTAAATATTATCAAAATAATAAAATACAATTTTACTCACAATTAAAATTCTGTATTAAGTGTAAAAATCCACATTTGATGTATTTACATATGTCACGTGCTATATTTGAGTATTTCCAATATTTCTTGTTAATGAAGTATTTTTTTAATTTTTGTTTAGGACACTTAACACAAATAAAGGAAATTACAGTTTGATAGTCACTACTGATATCACACTAAACTTAAAGATTAACACTCATATTACGAATATATTATGTCACATTATTTATTTTATATTTTTTTCTAATTCAAAACATGGAGAAATATTTATTTTACTTAATTTTGGATTCTCTAAATATTTACAATTTTTTAGGATTTTTTATTATTAAGTGGCATTATTTTTTATTGTGAACAGTAAGATACTTATATATGGAAGTATTTGTCATTGCACATTATCACCATCATTAGATAATCTCGAATGGGCAATTCATAAATCTCAACACCGACGGTACACTATTTGTCACATGAGCTAGTCACACAAAGCGCGCCAAGAACCAGACACTTCATTAAATAAAAATTAAATGGATTTTAATAGAATTTTTATAATTTCTGTCAAGTCGTAATTTCTTCTTTAGCCCATTTTTTTGGTTTATTTAATTTATTTTCAAAAATTTAATACAATTAAACCGTTTTAAATATTTTTTAAAAATTTCTCAGCTATTACTGGCGTTCGTCCACAGTATTCGAACCCGTACGAGATGAAAGCTTAATGTTGACTAAACATACAGCAGCTTGCTTCAAATTCTACCTTACATTTACAACATAGAATAGGACACACACAAAACAAAACCCTGGCACACAAACATACTATGTACGGATGTACACAAGTCGTTCTTCACACAGTAACACACATTTTCAGAAGGAGAAAATACTCTGCTGTTTTGCCTCCTCCATAATAAACGGCAAGTTCAAGCAACGTTAAACACAACGAGTAAGTAAAACAAACGCAAAACCAAAATAAAAAAACACACACACATTCGTATGGTGGTACGCTCTGAGCTGTCGCTCCTAAAAGTAAAATACTTTCTATGGCCACCCACCACCCACTGCCACACAAATACTCACAGCTCCAACAACGGACCCTTGCACAACGAAAAATAAAAGCTGTTGCTCCCTTCGTCGTATTGTTGATGTTGTTGGTTTTCGGAATGTACATAAATCTTAGTACTACTACCATACTATGTATGAACGAAGTCGGCAACAATGCTACACACACGAAAAAAAAACACCGACACAATTTATTTCACATTGAACGCCATAATGTATGCAACAATTTTTGTTGTTATACTCTCGTTTCGATGACAGTGGCTTTGTTACTGCCACCCAACCGATACCTTGAACAGTAAAAATACCAATACTCAGTGGCCTATCTCTCTCTCGTTTTCGTTGGATAGGCGAAATAACGGCGCAGCGCATATCCGATGAGTGCAGACGAGAGATTGTGAGTACAATTTGAAAGCTTTCAAAATCTCAGCATAGAAAACACACACCTGTTGTTCTTACCGGTTGCTTACAGCAAATAAATCAAATTTTACTCTCCCATTTACTCGCTGTAATAAATTTTGCACATTCACACACACATCCATAAAAGACTCCGGAAAAATGTAGTTCAGTGTCTCAGTAAATCAGTGTGTCTTTGGTCACATTTTGATGATAACAGAATAGAAGCAATCAAACCGTAATTGTGACACTCTGTTTTTTGCAGCTTCTAAAGCAGCCATGCACGCGCCTTTACGAAAAAGTTAACTACAACTCTCTTTCCCATACAAAAAAACAAAATAGCATTCTCTTCTTGTGCATCATTGTTCTAAAGAGACTCGGTTAAATTTTTGGCGCTTTTTTCTTCTTCATTCTATTGTTGTCTGTAGTTATGTTCTTTGCGCTATATTATTCGACAATAGAGTTAACTCTTAATATGTTCGTTATTTATTGTCAAGCCATAATGAACCATTCTTTTTTTTCAGACATACGCCACTGCAATGCCAGACATCAATACCCATATCTACTCAATTTATTTTCTTATGGAAGCAGGTGTACCTACAATATTATGATGACAAAGGGATCAAAACCGCTGTACGCTGTTACTCTCGGTCGAAACTGGAGCAAACCCAGCACCCAAATGGTCGGTCAACGTTCACATTTTTACGGTTTTTTAGGTTTTCACGATTTCGCTTTGAAACTGCAAGTCCTATCGAAATGGGGCTCAAGAAAATATTGTGAAAATTCTCTAGAGGATTGCCTTATATGATATTTTCAAAGGTTTAACCATTTTTGAGATATCCCCAAATCTTTCATTTAAAGTTGGTTCAAGAGCACCGTGTGCCTAAATCAAAATTTTGTATTCCTATTTTAGATAATTTGTTTCTAATTAGTATGAGAAAATAATGGAGAAAAATTCATTGTTGTGAGTTATTATGGGCTTTTTTTTGTTTCTAAATTTAATCGGCGAGTTATTTTCAAATCTGGTCGCGGTTTTTCTCCATCAGCTCTTGTTTTAGAGATATAGCTCAAAATCGTTTTTTACTAGTTTTACCAAGAATTTCCTTATTTTCGGATACAAACAAATAATTCTTTGTGGGTTTTTCGACACTAATATATAAAGGAGATTTTGTACGCTCGATACAAAACAATTCTGATGGTGAATATAATTTAAAACAAGTAAGAACGGTGTTAAGTTCGGCCGGGCCGAATTTGTTATACCCTCCATCACAAGTCGTATTGAAGTAAAATGGAATAATTAGTTTCCTTTCGTGTATGAAGAAGACTTAACACTAAATTTCAGCAATTACGGTAAAACAATGTGAGACACCATTCTATGGGGGCTATTTCAAAACGTCGATCTATACCGACAAATTTCTGACGGAAAGAAGACTAAATACCAAATTTCCTATATTTCGGTACGAGAATGTGGCTAAAACTTAAAAAAATACCGAAAATCAAGATGTACGCTTCTATAGGGATATAGGAAAACGTGGACCTATACTGATAATACTTTTCTGGAATATTTTATAACTCTTGGAAGACGAAATAACGAATTTCAGCCATTTCGGTGGGATATTGATGTCACAATCTTCAGTATTACGAAAATCCGGAGGTACCGTTCTATGGGGGCTATATCGAAACGTGAATATGAAAGCGTGGACCTGTACAGACATATTTCTGGCGAACAGTTTTATATCACATTGAAGACTAAATACCAAAATTTCAGCCATTTTGGTGGAATATTGAAGACACAACCTTCAAAATACGAAAAATCGGGAGGTACCTTTCTATGGGGGCTATATGAAGGCTGGACCTATACCGACAAATGTAAAGGGGAAGTTGGAGTAATATTTGAAGACACAACCTTCAAAATACGAAAAATCGGGAGGTACCTTTCTATGGGGGCTATATGAAGGCGTGGACCTATACCGACAAATGTAAAGGGGAAGTTTGAGTAATATTTGAGTAATATTCAGGTCACAATGTTCAAAATACCGAAAATCGGGAGGTACCGTTCTATGGGGGCTATATGAAGGCATGAACCAATACCGACAAAGTTCGGGGGAAAGTTTTATACGTCGCTGATATATACCAAAACTTGGACCTATATCCATATTTGTTGTAGATATGTTGTTTGACCTCCATGTATCCTAAATGCCAAATTATATCTAATTCGGTCTGCAAAAATACCTCAAATCGTACCTCCCGATTATATATGGGGGGCTATATCAAAACTTGGACCTATATACATACTTTTTTGTAGATATGTTTCTCCAGGAACCCTAAATGTCAAATGATAGCTAATTCGGTCTGCAAATGTGGCAACAAACGTGAAAATACCTCAAATCGGGTGGTACCGTTATATGGGGGCTATACCAAAACTTCGACCTATATACATAATTTTTTGTAGATATGTTGTTTGGCCTCCAGGTATCATAAATGCCAAATTATAGCTAATTCGGTCTGCAAATGTGACGAAAAACGTGAAAATATCTCAAATCGGGAGATACCGCTATATCAAAACTTGGACTTATATACATAATTTTTTGTAGATATGTTGTTTGCCCCCCAGGAACCCTAAATGCCAAATTATAGCTGATTCGGTCTGTAGATGTGGCGAAGAACGCGAAAATATCTCAAATCGGGAGGTACCGTTATATGGGGGCTATACCAAAACTTGGACCTATATTCATAATTTTTTGTAGATATGTTTCTTGGCCTCCAGGAACCCTAAGTGCCAAATTATAGCTGATTCGGTCTGCAAATGTGGCGAAGAACGTCAAAATACCTCCAATCTCGAGGTACCGTTATATGGGGGCTATACCAAAGAGTGCACCGATATAGCCCATCTTCGAACTTGACCTGCCTATGGAAAAAAGACTCTCGGCTGCAGAATTTCAGCACTCTATCTCAATAATTGCGGACGCTAGAGTGATTACAACAGACAGACGGACATGACTAGATCGTCTTACTCGTAGAATTTTATCCTGATCAAGAATATATATACTTTATAGGGTCGCAAATGATTAGTTCGTCGTGTTACAAACGGAATGACAAACTTAATATACGCTACATACTATGATGGAGGGTATAACAATATAGAAAACATACGACAGACCTTGTAAAAATTGCATATTTTGAGTTCTTTAAGCTGTAATTACGTAATCGGGAGATGTCATAGGATCTTCTATGGCATACTGGATATGCTTAGGGTGTCTACTATACTATACAAGGTTCGTCGTATGTTTTCTATATTTATACCCTACACCACTATGTGGAAAGGGTATTATAAGTTTGTTTTGGGAAAAATTCATGTAACAGCGCGAAATATTCGTCGGAGACCCCCAATGTGGTTACCAATCTTCATATCTATGCGAGATAAAGCGATTTTGAGATGTGTGTCCGTCCGTCCGTGTGTCCGTCTGTCCATTATAAATTGTAATCAAACTCCAGGCCGCAATTATGGACCGATCGTCACGAAATTTGGTATGGAGGTCGGTTTCACATCAGAATAGATCGCTATTTTAACTAGTGATGATCGTGAAATATTTAGCGGGTGAAATGGGCCAAAAACATAATTTTAATTCGATTTTGGTAAGAGTATATGACAAAGAAGAAGTTTGCAATTCGAGATGGCGATCAGATAATATTTAGAGGGTTTAATGGACCATAACCTTTGTGTGAAAATTGTGAAAATTTTTAATAAACAGCTTATATCTTTGTTCCTGACAGACATATTCCCCACTCGTGAGCTATATTTGGAAGACGATCTCTTGACCTTTCCATTGATGTCAATTATGTTGATGTACGTGATCAGATAACAGAGTTACAGCCTAATATATCCAGTTTTTTGTTTGTAGTGTAATCATAAGCCCGCAATTATAGGTTGAAGAAAATGCCTATAATTTTGCATGGTGATCTGATATTATTTAGCGGTTGACATACACCATTACTTTTGTATGAAAAATATACAAATTTTATCTTTGGTCCATATTTTCATTCCTAGAGGACATATACCGGCAAAGTAGCCTACATATGGAATAATGACTACTGACCTTTCCCCTGATCAAATTGAAATAATGTGTCTCCTAGATAACGCACCTATTGCCTGATATATAATGTGTTTTGTATAGAGAACCACAATTTCCTCCCATGCTACAAATTGTCTCTATCATGACAGAGAAATTTTCAGTTCAGTTGTCAAATTGGATTTTTATACAAATATTGCAACATGGGGTCGCCTCTCCACCTATTTTATACCTCAGGATTTAGGGTAAAAAGATACAAACCAAATATGACCAAATTCGTTTCAGACAATTTGGAGTCTATTTAGCGCTGTCCGTTCATCTGTCTCTCTTAATGTCTAACTGGCTGGTGCGCACGATAACTCTCGAACGGATCTACCGATTAGAACCAAATTTTATTCAACGTAATATTTTGCCCAAACTTTGTTTAAGTTCGAATGTAGGCTATATCGGTCCACACCTCCCCCAAAAAAGTTAAAAATTGTTTTCGAAAAATTGTGTGAATGACAACTGGTGAAGTGAGCAAGCGATCTGCTTCAAACTTTCCATATATTATTATTCCTTGCAGATATAGATCGGATAAGACTATATCGGTCCTTAAGGTACCTTCCACACAAAATTCGGAAAAGGGACATTTAAGAGTCCTCTCGAATAGTTTTAAATTTTTTCAGCAGATTGTACTTGCGACCCAAATCCGCAAGTTAACTCTCAAGGAGATTTTCTGATTGGTCGAAACTTTACACATCGTATTATTTCATCCAGTCATGTGTCAGCTCGGAATATGGACCATATCGGTCGGTCCTCCGAGTATCTCCCACACAAAATTTGGGAAAAGTGCAGTTTGAGGACCCATATCGGATCTATTTGATTATTATTATTATTTTTTTGAAAAAGGTTCTTTTTACGGTCCCTATTTTGGTCCCTTTCCCTGGGTAAGTCATACTTCCTGAGATAATAGTCCTGAAGTTCCAAAAACCCCTGCCGGCTCCAACTAAAATTACAAATCTGAAAAAATAATTCTGAAATATTTCCAGAATTTAGCTTACTAAAATTGATTTGGTATATTTGGTATAGCCCCATATTACGATACCTACAGATTCCACGTATTTTGAAGCAAACTCGTGTTACAAAATAAATATATTTTTAGAGGCTGAAGGTATATATATATCACCGTTAGCGCTGCTGACTTATACTATCTTCTTTGCGGTATAATTGAATATGCATAATTTTGGGATTTATAAATTTAAATTTTTGAATTTCTATTCATATAAAATATATTTTTGATATCACAATATATGCCTATTTTCGAAGCATATGTGAGGTACAAGTGCACAATTTTTGGACGATAGGTCTTCAATAAACACGCAAATTTTCCCAATTATCAAATATACCAAATTGCATGGTAAATATATTTATTTATTTTAGGTGTATTCCAAAAAGGAACCTGATATTCAAAGACAATGTGAAGATGTAGCAGGAGGGGCTAATCAATGTGAATTTTTCAATTTTTAATATTATTTAGAAATGTATAAATTATATATTTTTCCACAAACATCCCAGTAAAGACAAGGGAGGTTTCTCTTATATCAATGGATTCATATTATGTTATTGATATGTGACCTAATTTTTATCGCCGAGTCCAAACGGCGTGTTCTAAGTTGCCACTTATAGAGACGTTTTTCATGGCTGAAATACTCAGGAAATATCGCCAACATTACTAAGGAGTATTTTGCCACCGTAGACAATTTGATGGGAATCGAACCCGGACATTCAGCGTGCAAGGTGGTTGCACATAGCTAATTCCTACAGGTTGTGGTGTAGGGTATCACATGGTCGGCCCCGTCCGACTATTACCTTTGCTTACTTGTTTTGATATATATTCACTACAATTATTTCGAAAACTTTTTATATCGAGCGTAAAACACCTCATTTACATATTAGTGTATAAGTGTTCCATACGCCATTTTTTACTTTTTGAGACACAGTTGGTTTGTAGGGTTTTCTGGTAAGCTATTTCTGATTTTCTAGTTGGCTTTCTCCTATCTGCTCTAGTTTCCGAGATATCCACGCATCGACGAGACAGCTTAAACTATTTTCAGTTACGAATTCAATATTTAAAAAACTTACATGTTTAAATACACATTTCAACAAGTAAAAAAGTGTCAGTCGGATTTGCCGACAGAGATATACCCTCAGCTTGTGTGGACTGAAATATTTTTTTCCAAAAAAAAAAAAAAACTTATGGGATAGGATTAAAGCTCAAAAAATTGCGGGGATATTGATAGATAGGGCTTTTTGAACTTTTGTGGGGGAGGTACCTGAAGGAGTGGACCGATATGACTTATCTTCGAACTTAAACAAAGTTTGCACAAGATATTACAAAGACCAAATTGTGGACCGAATCGGCAGATCCGTTCGAGAATTATCCTGCGCTCCAACCACTACACACGGTATCATAGGGCTGCTTTGTACCTTTCAGGCTATTTTCTCAGGAGGTATGGACTTGACCCTGATGAAACTTATACCGTTATACGGGGGCAGTGAATGCAAGTTGCTACAACAAAAATCAAAGCGATTCATGAACAGGTCCTAAACTGGACTTTTCCGAAATTTTGTGTGGGAGGTACCCGAAGGAATGGACCGATTGGGTCCATATTGGAACCACATTTAAGACTGGTAGAAGTTTCACGATGTGCAAAGTATCCAAGACCAAATCGGTTACTCTCTTCAAGAATTATCGTGCGCACAAATTTTCCGAACATTTTCGAAATTTTGTGGGGGAGGTACCGGAAGGAGTGGACCGATGTAACCCATCTTCGAACTTAAACTAAGTTTGGACAAAATATTACAAAATCGAAATTTTGAACCTAATCTGTTGATCGGTTCGAGAGTTATCGAGCGCTCCAGATAAACGGACGGACATTGCTAAGTCAACTCCAAATTGCCTGAAACACATTTCGTCCAAACATACTTGGGTATAAAACCATTATTTCGATGAGGCACATTTTGCCCGTATGAAAGTGTATATACCCTCGTTAGCATAAATGCTGAGGGTATAAATATAATTTTGCCTTTATACCTAATGCATAAGACCGTGTTACCGAATGACTAATGCGATTGGAAAATAAAACTAAAGACCTTGGCGACACCAAACCTAAAGAATATTTAGAATGTTCTAATATATGTAAGACGACTATGATATTTAGTGATGCCGTTGTTGAAATTTACTATCGATTCGCAACGTAGCATATTATATATTGTACCATGAATTCTTTATGAATACTACAACTTCTTTTTACCTCTGACATCTACTTACATAAATAAGAAAAATTCTTCTCGTACATTTGCGGCGTTCATTCATTTCTCCAAACTCTCATGGATTACCCACACATTACAAATAATTTACACATTGCTACTTTTTTTGTCAGTAATTTGTCACTTTATTTTATTGTTTGGCCACAAAGTGTTATTACATTCATATAAAGCAACTACATTTCATTCATATATTTGAAGCTAAAGAACATTGTGTGCAATGATTTGAATTAAATTGCTTGTAAATTAAAGTGGGGGTACGAGTACGATGAAGCGCCTTAAGCAACTGTCATTTATTTATTAGCAACTATATGTATTTTTTGCTAAATGATGAAAATTCTTTCATTTTTATTATTACACACTATTTATTTGTAATGACTGGCTGGCTAGCTGACTAGCTGCTGGCAGGCGGATAGACAACAACAACAACAAAAAGAACGATAATTTCTCGGCAAAAGTGTGGCGTGTTCTATCCACTGCAGACATTAGTTTTATTATTTGATTAAGTCTTTCTTTGTTCGCCAGCCATCATTCAATGAATTTGTCAAGTCCAAATTTATTAATGGTCGGGTGATAAGCTATTTCAATCAGTAGCGTAATGCCGTTATAACAAGCGATAAATATCTTTAGTAAACTGTTTATAGGTAAGGGTATGCAGATGTAATGAGAAAGAATGGGTGATTAGAAATTGAATAATTTATGATATGAGTTAACTAATAACTAAGAAAAAGGTTTAAAGATCAAAGTACAACACAAGTCCTTCGGTGATATGTTGAACAATGTATATTTTTATATCGGTAACAAAGCTATCGAAACTACTATTAGACTATTTTCAATAATGTAATAGTAATGACTTGATATTTTTGGATCAACGGTTATTGAATTCTTCACTAAAATTCACACAATATTTTTGTAGCTTGTTTCTACAATAAGCCAGACAGCCAGCACTGTACGTTTATCTCCTTATTTGAACATGAGAAAATATAAAGCTAACTTTTAGGCGGATGCTTAATAATTGTCAAAAGAAATAACAATAGCTTTGTTCCAAAATTTACCAAAATTTACCACTTTTTACCACAAAAGGCGTTTCGGTACACAAAAAAGTTGTACAATGTTCTCTTCTCTTTAAACAAAAATGGCACTGAATGAGGCTCTCTTTAAACACTTTGTACACAACAAATTTGGGTGAGTAAAAAATAGTAACGTGGTTGCCGTCTTCTAATTGGCTGGTATGCCGACTTTGACATTTGTTCCAGTTTTTCTGACGTTGTTTCCATTTTTTACGACTTTTACCATTAAAAATAATATGACCACATAATAATCTATATATATAAAAATGGTGTAAAAAATGTATAGTAATTCATAAAATGAGAACGGCTAGGCCGATTTCTGTAAACTTTTTTGTCAGTTATTCATATTTTCGAGGAGAAGGTCTTTACGGAAGAAAATTTTGGAAAATCTCTCTGGAAAAGTCGGAAAATTGAAAAAATCGAAAATTGAGTTTTTGTATGAAATTTTATTCCTTAATAGCGAGACGAAGTTCGCCGGGTCCGCTAGTATGAATATATTAACAAACCGGATAAGCAACAGCATAGTTGTTATGTAGGCACAATGTTCATTCAATATTTTATGCTTTCATCAATAGCCCAGCAAAATGTTCGATGCCAAAGATGCCATTCATTCATGGGTGCAAGTGATCTGGCATGTCATCTTCTTAGCATCTTCATCGATGAATTTTATATGAGCGTGGACCCCAAAAGATGCTATTCTTTTTTGGATCCAAATCATGTCATTTACACCAATACTTTGACATGTCATTTTCACCTATGCTTTGGCATGTCATTGCCACCAATGCTTTGGCATGTCATTTTCACCAACCCTTTGGAATGACATTATCATTACGACGAGAGTTTTACAACGTTGGTTGTGATTTCGAGTCTCCGACAACATCAAACCTATTGTAAATAATTAATCTTATATATTTAGAAAAATATGTATAAATAAATACACAAAATTCATCTCTATTGGATAGATGAAATGGGTTCGAATGCTGATGAAAAGATCGGATCTTTCACGACTTTCTTTGCATTGGTTAAAATGCTAATGAAAAGATCGGATCTTTCACAACTTCGTTTGAACCAATGCAAAAGATGCCATGAAATCACGTCATCGCGTGGAACCCCTTCCTTCAAATTTTGCTGGGTAGTATACGAAACAAGTAAGAAAGTATCAGTCAGCTGTGCCGACAGAGATATACCCTCAGCGTTGGACCTAAAGAAAAGAAGCAAACACAATGCTTTTGATGTCTACATGAGTTTTTGGGCTAAATTCGCAGGAAGTAAGCATTTGCCACAGAAAAAATTGTACCGTTTTAACCAGGTCCGCATACAAAACATGTTGCCAAAAATTTAACAAGTAACAAAGTATCAGTAGGTTTTGCGGGCAGAGATATACCCTCAGCCTATGAACATTGAAACTTTCATCTACGGACAGATCGAATATATTTACAATATTTTATGTGGCCCTTTTGGACATTTAAACTTGACCACAAAAATGTAGATTAGGATTAAAGTTCAGAAGTGTTGCGGAGGAGGTACTTAAAGGAATGTACCGACATATCTTTTCGATAGATGTCGCGCCCACTAGTCATTTCAGTGGGTCATCGTACAACTTTTGAAGCAGTATGCAGGAACCAGGAAGCATGGACTTCTCCACGGAAAACATAATATCGCTGTAAACGCGACCACAACGAACAACATCGGTATACATTTCCAAAGGATCTTCGAACAGACCCTAAACTGCACTTAGACACAAATGTCGAACTTTTGTGGGGAAGGAGAGGACCGATATGGCCCATTTTAGAAATTTGGACAAAATATTAGGAGATCCAAAGTTTGGACCAAATTGGTTGCACCGTTCAAAAGATATTGTGCATACCATTTTAGTGACATTTTTTAAAAAAATTGGGGAAGTACCGGAAGCTGTGGACCGGCATCGCCCATCTTGGAACTGAAACTAAGTTTGGACAAAATATTACGAAGGACAAATTTTGGACCAAATCGGTCAATACATGTGGTGCCATTGAGTTTTTTTCGGGATGTCTTCTCAAGATGTATGAACCTGCCCCTGAAAAAACGTTTACCATAGTAATTGAGGCAGCGAATGCAAGTTGCTACAACAAAAATCAAAGTGATTCGATATCAGGTCTTAAAGTGAACTTATCCGAAATTTTGTGTGGGAGGTACCAGAAGTAGTAGACAAATATAGTCCATATTCAAACCTGATCTATATCTGGTAGTATGCAGGGACGTAGCCAGGATTTCACTTCGGGGTGGGCCCACCTGACCAAAATTTTGAAAGTTCATGTTAGCTTATTTAGCAATGAGGTAAACCTTATATTAGACTTATATTACTGAAGAAATAATTTTCATTACTATTTTTTAATTAAAATGACGTAAGACTTCTTGGCCAATGTCCCCTTGTTTTCTGAATGGTTTTTACAATATATCAGAGTTAATATATGTTCAAAACAATGAATATATTAATAATCGCATATATTTTTGGGTGTATCATTTATCAAATTACTCACAACTATAGTGAATGTTATGTAATTCAGTGATATCACTTCATATAGCAGTAGAATCGGAAACCTTAGAAATATCTTCCTACTTCACAAAAGTTCAAAATCACGGCTTCAATTTTCCACTCCAATGTTATTGAATAATTTATGGAATGAAAATGGGATTAGCAGAGAACTGATTTAAGCAGAGGGAACGTTTGGATGTCATGGCGTTATCCACTAGTATTTTTTATATTTACAGGTTGAATTTAGAAGTTTTATAAATAAAGAAAAAAAAAAAAACGCCGAGACACGTGTCTTCTTTTTTTTTGGTATTTTTTCACGTTGCGGTGTCAGAATGTGGTCATATGGTCGGAAATTTAGGTGTTCAATCGTTGTTATTGTCATAAGGAAACCAATTGCAGCTATTTCCCTAAAGATATTTTGGTGTCCAATCGTGGATCTAATCACAATGAATTTCTGAAGGCCGATTGTGGTTTTCTTGATAGAGAAAAAATGCTGAGCAATAGTGAGTCTATCCATGATGAAATTCTAGCACCCAATCGCGGGTATGTAAATGACATATTCTGTCGCCCAATCGTGCATCTGTCAATAGACTAATTTTGGCGTCCAATCGTCGGACTTCGCTTATAGAAATTATGGTTTCCTATCGTGGATCTTCTCATAAATTGATCAGGAACTATGAAAACTCTGGCAACCAGTCTTCAGTTCTTATAAAATAAAAAAAAAAAAATACTGGCGCTAAATCCAAGTTCTATATATGTATACTAGGGTTATAACTTTTTGCATTTTTTGCAAATATCAAAAGTATCACCGAAAAAAGTTTCTGCACCAAATGCATTAAAGTTCAGTAATGCATTATTTAATTTTATATGTAATAATGACATATACGCTTTTCGTATAAACTTATTAATAGTTTTAATCTAATTTAAAATCAATATCTAACCATTCTGGACCAATTAGTTATCAAATCGCGATATTTCAGAGCATTCGCTGCACAATATTGCATTTTTTTTGTTTTTCTTTATATACTCGCGAATTTTATGTTTATATTTATTGTACCTATCGGGCAAGAGAAGATGTGATCATTTGCAGCGAATTCGCGAAAGTTACAGACTGTTTTTTATTAATTTGCCTGTGAGGATTGTATTTGTTTTCTGCAAATATTTATTCAAACAAAGCAAATTTTAATTTTTAAATAGAAAAATATCAAAAGGGCTTTAGTAATCGCAGTCGGTGGGGAAACTTTTTTCACAGAATCGAACTAAAAAACGCGTTTTCGTGATCAGGACAATATTTCGCACATGGTACTGGCGTGGTATTTTTTTGGTTATACCCCTAATACCCCTGGGTGCCACCGTGGTGCAATGGTATGCACACCCGCCTTTCACGCAGAAGGTCGTGGGTTCGATTCCCCGACCAGGCAACATCAAATTTTCAACGGTGGCAAAATACCCCTCAGTAGGACACGCCGCTCGGACTCGGCGATAAACTGTAGGTCCCATATCATTGAGCTAATTTGAATCGGGGTGCACTCATTGATATGAGAGAAGTCTCCCTTGTCCCGTATGGGATGTTGTGGAACAATATTTTTTTTTTTTTGTTACCCCTAATGTATACATTTTTTTATCAAGAATCCATAAACACAATTTTTCCCAATCTACATAATTTTTATACTCTCAACATTTAGTCAAAATGTGTCTCATCGAAATAATGGTTTGAGGGTCAAAGTGTGTTTGGAAGAAATCTGTTTCACAAAACTTGGAGTCGACTTTGCTATGTTCGTCCGTATGGGAGGCTGCCTGGAGAACACGATATTTTCGAACAGATCAAACGATTCGGTCCAAAATCTGTTCTTCGTGATATTTTGTCCAAATTTTGATCCACTTCAATGATGAACTCTTTCGCTCCACTCTTTCGGTAACCTTCAACAGAGTATTTCAAAAATGGTCAGAGAAGGGCAGCTTAAGACCTTTCTGGGTAATTAGAAAATATACATGTGTAAGCTTACGATTTAAATAGTCATGGCTTCACTTCATTTATGCTAATAATTTAGTTATAAGTACAAATAAGAAATAAATAAATTAATAAATAACAAGTTAAAACGGTATCAGTCGGCTTTGCTGACAGAGATATACCCTTAGCCTGTATAAATTGAAAAAAAAAAAATCCCCAAAAAACGTATGTATTTAGGGGGTTTTAACAATTTTGGGCGTTTGAACTAAACAAAAAGTTGATTAGGATTAAAGATTAAAAGTTTTGAGGAGGAGATATTAAAAGGAATGGATCTACATTGACCATTATGGAAGTGGATCTCCAGCCACTACGTATGGCGCCATAGGGGGTTTTTACACCCTTCGGACTGGTTGCTCAAGAAGTATGGACTTGCCCCTGAAAAAACTTTTACCATCATAATTAAGGCAGCGAATGCAAGTTGCTTCACAAAAATCAAAGTGATTCGATAGCTGGTCTTAAAGTGAACTTATCCGAAATTTTGTGTGAGAGGTACTGGATGGAGTGGACAAATATAGTCCATATTTGAACCTGATCTATATCTAGTAAACATATTAGTATGTGTAAAGTATGGACCAATGCGGCCACTCCCTTCCAGAGCTACCGTACGAACAAATTTTCCGAACATTTTTGAACTTTTGTGGGGGAGGTACCTGAAGGAGTGGACCGATATGACTTATCTCCGAACTTAAACTATGTTTGGACAAAATATTACTAAGGCCGAATCGGCAGATCCGTTCGAGAGTTATCTTGCGCTCCAACCACCTCACACGGTGTCATAGGGGGTTTTTGCAACTTTCAGGCTATTTTCTCGGGAAGTATGGACTTGCCCCTGATGGAACTTGTACCGCCGTATGGGTCCATATTGAAACCTTATCTAAGTCTGCTATACACTTTACGATGGGCAAAGTATGGACCAAATCGGTTACTCCCTTCAAGAGTTATCGTGCGCACAAATTTTCCGAACATTTTCGAACTTTTGCGGGGGAGGTACCGGAAGGAGTGGACCGATATAGCTCATCTTCGAAGTTAAACTAAGTTTGGGCAAAATATTACGAAAGCCAAAATTTGAATCGAATTGGTGCATCCGAGAGTTATCGTGTGCTCCAGCCAGCCAGACAGACAGACGGACGGACATTGCTCAATCGACTCCAAATTGTCTGAAACACATTTCGTCCAAACATACTTGGGGTCTAAAACCATTATTTCGATGAGGCACATTTTGCCCGTATGAAAGTGTATATCACGAATATTGTCAATTATTTCATATTCCATTTCAGAAAAAAAGGATAATTTTTTTTCGCGCTACATCAACGATTTTTGATATGAAGGTTAAGAAAAAAATTCCCAGTACGAATCTGGTCGCGAGCCAATTTTTGGTTGTTGCGGACATAAGATATGGCGCTTTTATTTCGCTTTTTAAGAAAAAAATATTATAAAAACGCTAATTGTTTTAATGCCATTGTTACATAAAAGTTCTCTCGAAGTGACTTCAGCGAGTAGATTGCATAATACCTGCAAAATATTACACAGAATTCGCGGAATGTACATAAAATTGATAAATTATTGAATATAAGTCAACATTTTTCAAAATTGAGGCCCAGTTAGTGGTCATAAAATTAACTAAAAATTTGTTGTGGATCAAAACTTCACGGCGAATCAAATGAGACTACAATCGTACAGATTGGTATTATAGTTTTGATGTTACAGCCAAAATAAGCACATATTTTGGTCAAAAAAGAATTTTTTATTTGACAAAATATTTTTTTCACATGCATTATGTAGTAGAAAATATTGGAAAAATCTATAGGAATACTTTCTTCATTTTGCTTAAATCTCCCAATAAAATAGACGGATTTTGCTTTATTGACATTCATATTAAAGCTTTCCCATTAGGGAAGGTAATTGGGTTGGTGAGGATATGTCTCGAAGCTTCTGAAATGGAAATAGAGGTCAAATAACCCATTTTAATTTATATGCATTTTAAAATACGTGTAAATCGCGAAATTTTCAAAATCATTTTGTCCGCATGTGATTTTCATGTACAGCGAGACTATATAGCATCGGCTGCATCCTAGCATTAAAAAACCTATAAAATATCGCTAATTTGCGCAAAGTGCATACAATTTTTGTCCGCATCCGATTTCAGTGTTCACCATGAAAATCTATATCGAAATATATCTATTTCAAGGCGATCAATCAAGAACCGTGGATGTAGCATCACACACTATTTTTTCGGATAAAATGAATGTAGCTCCCCTATTAGTGAAGTTTTCAAATCTCTGTTTCCGCTAAAACGAAGATGCTGTACTAGTTTTTTCATTGCAGTGGAAACGAACCGTAGAAAACGTGTATTCGTATGACAAACATATGAAAGCTTTTTATTTTCGTAATTTTTTTGGTTTTCGTAACAAAATCAGACGAACGAATACGTCAAAAATAAACGAATGGAAAAGACCCATCGTTTTGAAAGAAAATTAAATAATTTGAGTAATTAATGGCACAAAACACACGAAAACTGGAAGGGAATGCAATTTTATTTATTTCCATAGAAGCACACTCGTATATGTACATTAGGGCTATAACCAAAAAAATACCACCACATAGACGTGTAGAGCATGGAAAACTATTATGAAATACGGTGTCAATTTTTCTCTATCGCGAAAAAAGTTTCCGCACCAAATGCATTGAAGTTCAGTAATGCATTTTTTAATTTTAGCTGTTATGACAACATATTTGCTTTTAATTAAAATTTTTATTTTTTTGTAATCTAATTTAAAATCATTATCAAAGCGTTCTGGACCAATTTGATCACAAATCGCGCCATTTCGGAGCATATTAAGAATTTTAGACACTATTGCAATTTTTGGTTTTTCTTTATAAACTCGTGAATTTTATGTCTATATTTTTTGTACCTATCGGACAAGAGAATTTGGGGTCATTTGCAACGAATTCGCGAAAGTTACAGGATGTTTTTGTTGACCTTGCCTGTGAGAATTGTATTTGTTTTCTACAAAAATACAACACCACTACCATGTGGGGAATTTTGTCCTAATAATGAAAACGCGTTTCTAAGATCGATTCGATGAAAAAAGTTTCAGCACCGACCGCAATTACTAAAACCCTTTTGGTATTTTTTCTACTTATAATTTTAAATTTGCTTTGTTTCAATAAATATTTATAGACAAAAATACATTTCTCACAGGCAAAGTCATTAAAAACGGTCTGTAACTTTCGCGAATTTGTTGCAAATGACACCATATTCTCTTGTCCGATAGGTACAAAAAATATAAACATAAAATTCATGAGTTTATAAAGAAAAACCAAAAATTGCAATAGTGTCAAAAATTCCTAATATGCTCCGAAATGGCGCGATTTGAGATCAAATTGGTCCAGAACGCTTCGATAATGATTTTAAATTAGATTACAAAAAAATAAAAATTTTAATGAAAAGCAAACATGTTGTTATAACAGATAAAATTCAAAAATGCATTACTGAACTTCAATGCATTTGGTGCGGAAACTTTTTTCGCGATAGAGAAAAAATTACACCTTATTTCATAATAAGTTTTCATGCTCTACACGGCTATGTGGTGGTATTTTCGATATCTGCAAAAAAGTGCAAAAAGTTATATCCCTAATGTACATATGTTTCTTCATATTATCACAATTATTTTTGGACAAATTTGATTACATTTTTTTCTTATTTTTTGTTTGACATCTGTGTATCGGGGTTGCCATCAAGTAACACATTTTACGTGCAGATGCCTATGCAAAATTCACAAAATAAGTATCATGGAACCCCTGAAATATAAAAGCTTTTATAAAATAGACGAAAGCTTTCAGATAAAAACGAATGGTTCGTAAAATTTTACAAGAACCAAATTTTGAACGTATACGTTTTAGTACGAACGGTTCGTGTGACAGGCAAGCATTTTTACAAAAACCTGCTGTTAGATGATTTTTCTACTTTGGAATTTCTTGTAACTCGCGTTTTAGTAGATGGATTTTCACGGGGAATGATTTATTGGATCAGGAACGTACAAAACTGAAATGTGCAATCAAGTACCAAGAAATCGAATGACAATTGTTAAAAATAGGCCCGAAAATACGATTTTTAGAAAAATTTTCGCATTTGGATGCAGATTTCTATGAATCTGTGCAGACTAAAAAACAAAAATCTGTGCAGACAAAATTTTCGCATTTGGATGCAGATTTCTATGAATCTGTGCAGACTACATTCACAATATTCATATCAAATAACTCAGAATCGCAAGTACTACAATCCTATATATGGTATTTTGAAAAACCTGTTTGCGGAATGAAAATAGAAGAAAATTTCAAAAAACACTGTAAATCTGGCTTCAAAATGTCAGCATCATTAAATGGTAGAAGAGGACGAAATTTTGAAAAGTAATACATTAGTGAGATGATCCTTATTTAGTTTGCTTCTGCTTTTACTTTGACAGGAAACTCGAGAGAAGTGTGGTTTACTCACAAATCGAGAGAAAACAAAAAAGACATGGTGGCTTCAACCCATTTTCACCAATTTTTTAACATAAATATAGCCACAGCTTCCACGCAAATTATCTTTTAAGGCCAATATTTTTTGTCACGTCCAAAAACATTTCATTTTATCCAAAAGTATTTAATTTGTATAATATGCAATCACGAGTCGCGTATTCTAAAAGGCTTCAGCTATGTTCAATAGGGTTACGACTTTTTGACATTTTTTTCTCAAAAATGATTTCCTGTAGCAGGGATGAATGAACTTTTGCCTAATAATCACCACGCTATCGTTTATTCCATTGAAATATAAAAAAGTTCACGCACAAATCGATTTTAAAAATATAATTTTTTGAAAAAATGTATGAAATGAAAAAAAAATTCAAATATTATTTTTGATGCATGAATGAATAAATATAAGCCCACTAATAACTATAATAATGTTTATTTCATTCAAATATTGAAAAAAGTCATGCACAAACCACTTTGAAAAAATTTTAATTTTTTTTTTTGTTAAAAAATTATATATTTAAATAAATGCTTTTACGACATTTTTACGATTCTCAGAATTGAAGAAAATTAGTGAGAAATAAATGTTATGTCAGATTAATTATCTCATGTGACTCTAAAGTTTATTTTCAATTGTATATCTGCTTACAGTGACTTCAAAAAATTGTCCATAATTTTGATAAACTCAAATTTTAAAATCATTTTGTGCGTGAGGTTTTTCCACCGAATCACCTTATAATTATGATTTTATGTAATCTTATGGCATAACTCATCACGCTATGATACAGGGATATGAGGTTGTAAAAAAGTCATAACCCTAATGTTCAATTTTCAAAAATATTGGTGATATACCCTCGTTAGCATAAATGCTGAGGGTGTAAAAAAGACCCCTCTGGAAACGATTTGATTTTTGCAACAAGTGTTCTGGGAGCCCCTGTTACTACAGTACAAATCTTTTTCAGGGTCAAGTCCATACTTCCAGAGAAAATGTCCCGAAAGTTGTAAAGAACACCTACGGCCATCGTGTATAGTGGCTGGTGCGCACGACAACTTTCGAACCGGATACTGCGTTGGTGGGCAAGTCCATATTTCATGAAAAAAACTGAAAATTATACTATGACGAACTGAAATGACTTGTGGGCGCAATATCTTTTAAAAGGAATGACTCCCAAAATAAGATCTACTTCCAAAATGAACTATGTCGGTCCGGTCCATTTCTTCAGGTACCTCCTCCGCAACACTTGTGATCTATGGTAAAATGGTAAATATTTTGTGGGCAAGTTCATACGTCCGAAAATGGCTACACAATTCTGAAAATCTCCTAAACGATTTTGGTTGTGTAGCCGTTATTCGATCTATCCATAGAAAAAGTTTCAGTTCACACAGACTCCGGGTATATTCCTGTCCGCAAAGCCGAATGATCCTTGTTGAGATTTTCACGAAGAAGAATCTGTTTCCGATCAGTTTCTTTTTTATTTCATTTGTCGTCACAAAGACCTTTGCCGAAGAAGGCAAAAGGAACATTTCTAGAAATGTGCATCCATTGAAAGGACTTCCCAAAAATACAATTTAAAGAGCAGTCGACAGAAAAATTCCTGAAGATGAAATTCAATGTAATTTCGAAATATTGGAAATAATATGCAATAAACCTCAATTGCAATATTCTTGATTTTATTAATGTTCGAAAGGTCGAACAAAACATAAAAATTTCTTTTAAATAAACGTTTTGTTCTGAACTCAGTAACACTTACAGTCAGCCTAAAATTACGATTAAACGCTTAAACAACACCTTAAAACTTAACAACAATCATGCAGAAAATTGCTCAAAAAGCCTAACGAGTTCATTATTTTTATGCTTTCAAATATGTTGGACAATAAGTATACTAATGTAGTTAAATAATTCTCTATAATACATCCTCCAAATACTTTACATACTCCTTGAAAATATTAAAACAGTTAAAAATTTTACTCAAAAATAAAAAAAATATAACATAAGGTCCCAGCAAAATGTTCGATGCCAAAGACGACATTCAATCAATCATGGGTGCAAGTGATTTGGCATGCCATCTTTTTAGCATCTTCATCGATGAATTTTATATGAGCGTGGACCCCAAAAGATGCTATTAATTTTTGGATCCAAAACATGTCATTTACACCAATGCTTTGGCATGTCATTTTCACTATCCATTTGCAATTTCGAGTCTCCGACAACATCAAGAGTCTCTGACAATTAATCTTATATATTTAGAAAAAATTGTATAAATAAAAACACAAAATTCATCTCTATTAGATAGATGGAATGGATTCAATTGCTGATGAAAAGATCGGATCTTTCACGATTCCTTTTTCATTGGTTCAAATTCTATTAAAAAGATCGGATCTTTCATGACTTCGTTTGAACCAATGCAAAAGATGCCATGAAATCACGTCATCGCATGGAACCCCTTCCTTCAAATTTTGCTGGGTGTTCGGAGACAAATCATGAGTTGACTCATGAGTGCAAGTGATCTGGCATGTCATTTTTTGTCATTTTCACACATGAATTGCCCAGCAAAATGATCGATGCCAAAGATGACATTCAATCATGGGTGCAAGTGATCTAGCATGTCATCTTTTTAGCATCTTCATCAATGAATTTTATATGAGCGTGGACCCCAAAAGATGACGTTCTTTTCTGGATCCTAAGCATGTCATTTTAACCAATGCGTTGACATGTCATTTCCACCAATGCTTTGGCATGTCATTTCCACCAATGATTTGACATGTCATTTTAACCAATGCTTTGGCATGTCATTTTCACCAACCCATTGGCATGAAATTTTCATGTCTTGTTTGGAAAATGGAAATGCTGTATTGAAATATGGTTTTCATGAAAAACAAAACTCTTTATTAATTCAAACGAATTCATGAAATAACTACAATTAATTTATCAGTTTAGTTTTTCAAAAGTTTACATCAAAAATTGCAATGTAATCACCACCGCTGCAACGCAAAAGATTACTTCCTCCGTTCTCCGCAACTGATATTCTATCATCTTACAAAAGGTTTTTTCAATTATCTTCCCATCACCAGTTCAGATTTCGACATGGACTCCAAATGCACTCCTTTAAGTATTTTTATTTCGTAAATTACTTTTATTTTATAATTTTGTTATTTTATAACAACATTTTGGTAATTTATACTCTTTTGTTTAGTGACGGAAATATGTAGGGATCTACAACCCGGCTTGCTTTAGGGATCTCTAAGAACAAATTTAACGAACGGGGAGGAGAGACTTTTTATGGAAAATACCATTTATGCTTAATTAATTTATTTTTAATTGTTTCTTTCCAAAAGTAGTTTCTTCTTTATTTTCAGATTCTTGTTCCTTTTCGTTTCGGACTTTTTTTCAAATTCCAAGAAGCGAGATTTGATTGATTTCATTCTGATTTAGAACAGACAAGGGAACTTTTAAAATAGCAATGTGTGCAGTCCGATTCTATTTTTAGCTCGATGGTTGGGACTTCATATAATACCAATTGTTTAGAAGTTTTAGTTGTTTGATATGCAGGAAATGTAAGACAACATCACGACGACAGTTCTAACAACTTTGGTCTGTTCCAGAAACTGCAAGAATCTACTTATTTTTACTACGATAACAATTTTTCCTTTATGTTATCGGAAAAAATAGTAAAAATTAGTAGATTTTTGCAGTACTGGAACATACCAAAATGAAAATAAACAGGTGTGTAAATAAAAACACAAACATCATCTCTATTGGATCGATGGAATGGGTACAAATGCTGATGAAAAGATCGGATCTTTCACGACTTCCTTTGCATTGGTTCAAATCCTAATGAAAAGATCGGATCTTTCACGACTTCCTTTGAACCAATGCAAAAGATGACATGAAATCACGTCATCGCAAAGAACCCCTTCCGTCAAATTTTGCTGGGTTGTATATGAGCGTGACCCCCAAAAGATGACGTTCTTTTTTGGATCCTAAGCATGTCATTTTAACCAATGCGTTAACATGTCATTTGCACCAATGCTTTGACATGTCATTTTAACCAATGCATTGACATGTAATTTTCACCAATGCTTTGGCCCCCCGGCCATACCGGCCCAGCGTAAATTTAGTTTTTTACCCTCTGATTCTAATGAGCCACGGCGCGTCTAAATCAAAAATGACGTGACATGTTACAGTCCTATATCTAAATTACCGTGTGTATCTAAAATTTTTGAAAATATAATATCTAAAAAGCAATTTTTTTAACACAAAATCAATTATTTCTACCCAACAACATGGATTTTTTGCTGGGAGATCTACAGTCACTAACTTAGTAACATTTAGCGAATATTGTATATCTGCAATAAAACAAGGAAGTCAAGTGGAGTCAGTATACACAGTAGAGTGGGGCGACTTGAACACCATCACGGGCGCCTGGAGTTTCTGATTCTTGGGATTGTAGTGAGCAAAAAAGTCAACTAGACCATATGTCTACGGTGAAAATCGAGCCCCCGGATTTTGACTTGAAGTTTTTTTCAAGGATTTTTGGATATTTTGGCATATAACAACCAAACCACTGAGATTTTCGATCCAACACAAAGACAACAATTGTAGCCAAGGCAATAATAAAGAACTCTCTAGTACATCGCAAAAGCATTGGAACGCTACTTCAGGTAGTTATGGCCTCGAGAAGGTGCACATTTTTCGGAAAATATCGATAAACGACACTGTGCTACAAAATGGAACTCAAAGTCAGTGGGTGGAAAATTACTTTTGGAGATGAAAGCGCTTGGTGAGTGTACTGAGAACCCAAAAGGAAATTTTCACCATAGGTCAAGTTTCCGAGATATTGCGTGATTAATGGTTTAATTTTGGCCCCTTAATTTGTGATCAAATAGCTTTATATCTCTCTAAAGCGTTATTGTAGCTTCATTTTAACATTACATCTCTTCAGTCAAATCGAATGGTGAATCTTTTTGTAGAATATTTCATCCCTCTAACTCAATTCCTTTCATGTCCTTTTCGTCCTTTATTTTTTGAACCGTAGTAAAAGTACCACAAGACGAGATTTTACAGCATCCAAATATTCTACAAAAATTTTGTTCAGAAGATTTTAGGTACGGTTCTCATTGATGACCAATCGATATTTCCCCGTTTTCATGCTCCTTTTTGACATTTACCCGGTTTTTGTTCAGAAAACTATGTTTTGTTTTTATGTATATTCGTTATTGCTCTGTGGTGCTTCTGAAATACTTACCATAAATAGCTCTTGTAATGACGAACACGTTAATAACAAATTTTATTGAAGGATAGATCCGGTTATCTAAATTTTTGAACCGGATATTCTGATATTAAAACCGATTTTGGAACCGGTTTTAAGTAACCGATTAACCGAATATGTATATCATTAGAAAGCTAAAAAAATGGTCAATCAAATGACAGCAAGTAGCTGATTACAACAAAAAAACCGCGTTCTTAAACCGATTTTGATGTAAAATATCACTTGGTTCTTTTTGGCGATGAAAGTCGATGAAAGTCGATTTTTATCCAAAACTATAATGTTTTTTGTTTTGTTCAATATTTATTTTGAAAAGCTTCGTAACCGACAAAGTTGTAATCAGCTACTTGCTGTCATTTGATTGACCATTTTATTAGCTTTCTAATGATATACATAATCGGTTACTTAAAACCGGTTCCAAAATCGGTTTTAATATCAGAATATCCGGTTCAAAAATTTAGATAACCGGATCTGTCCTCCAATAAAATTTGTTATTAACGTGTTCGTCATTACAAGAACTATTTATGGTACGTATTTCAGAAGCACCACAGACCAATAACGAATATACATAAAAACAAAAAATAGTTTTCTGAACAAAAACCCGTAAAATGTCAAAAAGGACCATGAAAACGGGGAAATATCGATTGGTCATCAATGAGAACCGTACCTAAAATCTTCTGAACAACATTTTTGTAGAATATTTGGATGCTGTAAAATCTCGCCTTGTGGTACTTTTACTACGGTTCAAAAAATAAAGGACGAAAAGGACATGAAAGGAATTGAGTTAGAGGGATGAAATATTCTACAAAAAGATTCACCATTCGATTTGACTGAAGAGATGTAATGTTAAAATGAAGCTACAATAACGCTTTAGAGAGATATAAAGCTATTTGATCACAAATTAAGGGGCCAAAATTAAACCATTAATCACGCAATATCTCGGAAACTTGACCTATGGTGAAAATTTCCTTTTGGGTTCTCAGTACACTCACCAAGAGCTTTCATCTCCAAAAGAAATTTTCCACCCACTGACTTTGAGTTCCATTTTGTAGCACAGTGTCGTTTATCGATATTTTCCGAAAAATGTGCACCTTCTCGAGGCCATAACTACCTGAAGGAGCATTCCAATGCTTTTGCGATGTACTAGAGAGTTCTTTATTATTGTCTTGGCTACAATTGTTTTCTTTGTGTTGGATCGAAAATCTCAGTGGTTTGGTTGTTATATGCCAAAATATCCAAAAATCCTTGAAAAAAAACTTCAAGTCAAAATCCGGGGGCTCGATTTTCACCGTAGACATATGGTCTAGTTGACTTTTTTGCTCAGTACAATCCCAAGAATCAGAATCTCCAGGCGCCCGATAACACTTTTTTCCTTCCATACAAATCGCCCCGGCCTAATACACAGATTTCTCGAAAGCGTTTGATAAAGTATCACATTCCATATTGCTATACAAATTGCAACGTCTTGGTCTGCATTCAAACATCTTACGTTGGATATCTTCGTATTTATCTCAGAGATATTGTAGAGTAAGGATAGGGAGTTTCATATCCCATCAATATGTACAAACTTCAGGTGTTCCACAAGGGAGTGTGTTAGGGCCCTTGCTCTTTAATCTTTTCATCAATGACATATCATTCTGTTTTAATAAATCTAAATTTTTACTGTATGCTGACGATCTTAAGATTTTTTCTAAAGTCGATTCTTTAGCAGATGTGGCAAACTTGCAATCAGATTTGGATAATGTTTTAAACTGGTGCATTAATAACAAACTATCTCTCAATTTATCTAAATGTTTCCATTTATCATTTCACAAATCCTATCATCCTATTCAATGTAATTTCTATTTGGGAGAATATGCTCTGAAAACTGTTGGTTCAATTCGAGACCTTGGAATAATTTTTGATGCTGGTATGTCGTTCATACCCCATATTGATTATATTCTACCTAAAACATATAAAATGCTTTATTTTCTTAAAAGGAATGGCAAAGATTTTTCCGATTTTCATACCTTAACGACTCTTTTTAATGCTTTTGTTCGTTCTAAGGTCGAATATGCGTCCATTATTTGGGATACTCCCAGCAAAATTCATGCGTCACGCGTAGAAAGAGTGCAGCGACATTTTGTGAATTACGCTCTAAGATCTTTTCCTATATCCGGTTCTCACACATATGATTATAAATGTTTACTTTTGGGTCTGCAAACCCTTGAGCATCGTCGGCTAATGCAGTCTGCTCTTTTTGTCTTCGACTTGATTAACAATACAATATATTCTGATGAATTACTTTCACAAATTCCATTATATGTTCCTCCGAGGCAGATGAGGTATATTAATATTTTAACATCCCTATTCATCGCGTAAATTATGCCATCCATAGCCCATTATTGAGAGCGTTTCGCTATATAAATAATACTAACATAAATTTTCAAAAAAAATACTGTAAATTTATAGAGTTTTGCATTTCCAAAGATGATTTTAAACTGTATTTTGTAACTAAATTTTAATGAGGTGAATATAAATATCTAGATTTAAACAAATGTTTAGTTTAAGTATCATAGTCTGTAAGGAATACTTTGTTCTATAGACTGAAATAAATAAATAAATTAAATTTCGAAAATCTGCAACAAATGTTTTTGAAAGTATTGCGTACTTAAAAGCGTTTTAGATGTGTCATTTCTACTCAACTAAAGAGAGCGATACGCCTGCTTAAAATGTGCGAAAACAGATATTTAAAAACTATAGCAGATCCGGAGATACAATTAACTTTTATACCCTCAGCCTTTAGGCTAAAGTGTCTCATCGAAATAATGGTTTTAGACCCCAAGTTTGTTTGTACGATATCCGTTTCAGACAATTTTGAGTGGATCTAGCAATGTCCGTCCGTCTGTCTGTCTGTCTGCCTGTCTGGCTGGTGCGCACGATAACTATCGAACGGATCAATCGATTCGGTTCAAATTTTGGGTATCGAAATATTTTGTCCAGATTTAATTTAAGTTCGAAGATGGACCATATCGGTCCACTCCTTCAGGTACCTCCCCCACAAAAGTTCAAAAATTTTCAGAAAAATTGTCTGCACGATCCGCACATCGTGACATTTCCACCAGACATAGATGAGGTTCCAATATGGACCCTATTGGTCCACTCTTTCGGGTACCTCCCACACAAAATTTTACTTAAGTGCAGTTTAAGGCCTGCTCTCGAATCGCTATGGTTTTTGTTGCAGCCACTTGTATTCACTACTCCCATTACGAAGATATAATTTTTTTCAGGAGCAAGTCCATACTTCCTCAGAAATCAGCACGAAAACTGCAAACAAAGTTGGAGCGCACGATAACTCTCGAACGGATCAACATATTTCATTAAAATTTTGGGTCTTTCAATATTTTGTCCAAACTTAGTTTTAGTTCGAAGATAGACCATATCGGTCCACTCCTTCGGTACCGCCCCCACAAAGGTTCAAAAATTTTCGCCAAGATTGTGGGCATGATAACTCTAGGAGGGAGTCACTGAATTGAGCCAACCTTTGCTATTGGCAATATTACTTTCAGGCATAGATCGGATTCTAATATGGACTATATCGGTCCACTCATTTGGGTACCTCCCACACAAAATTTGGAAAAAGTATAGTCTAACAACTCCTCTCTGATCTTATTAATTTGTATTACGCGGTTTATATGCGTTTCAAATGTTGTTTATTCGAAACACTCCAACATTTTTCTTCAACTTTTTCCATAAAACCATAAAAAAATAAAATTAGAATAATATGATTTTTATTTTTTTATCACATTTTCTTCGTATTTTTGCAAATAACATGAATACTATAGCTACAACCTTCACGAATTAGGGTTTATTTTGTCCTCACAATGTCTGGATGCTGTTATATTTTTATACCCTCAGCCTTTAGGCTATGAAGGGTATATACACTTTCATACGGGCAAAATGTGCCTCATCGAAATAATGGTTTTAGACCCCAAGTATGTTTGGACGAAATGTGTTTCAGACAATTTGGAGTCGATTGAGCAATGTCCGTCCGTCTGTCTGTCTGTCTGGCTGGCTGGAGCGCACGATAACTCTCGAACGGATAAACCGATTCGGTTCAAATTTTGGCTTTCGTAATATTTTGTCCAAACTTAGTTTAAGTTCGAAGATGAGCTATATCGGTCCACTCCTTCCGGTACCTCCCCCACAAAAGTTCGAAAATGTTCGGAAAATTTGTACGCACGATAACTCTTGAAGGGTGTAACCGATTTGGTCCATACTTTGCCCATCGTGGAGCGTGTGCCAGACTTAGATCAGGTTTTAATATGGACTCAATCGGTCCACTCCGTCGGGTACCTCCCACACAAAATTTTGGAAAAGTTCAGTTTAGGAACATCTCTCGAATCGCTTTGATTTTTGCTTTAGCAACTTGTATTCATTGCCCTCCATACGACGGTATAAGTTTCATCAGGGGCAAGTCCATACTTCCTGAGAAAATAGCCTGAAAGTTGCAAAAAACCCCTATGACACCGTGTGAGGAGGTTGGAGGGCAAAATAACTCTCGAACAGGTCTGCCGATTCGGTATAAAGTTTGGCCTTAGTAATATTTTGTCCAAACATAGTTTAAGTTCGAAGATAAGCCATATCGGTCCACTCCTTCAGGTACCTCCCCCACAAAAGTTCAAAAATGTTCGGAAAAATTGTGCGTACGATAACTCTTGAAGAGAGTGGCCGAATTGGTCCATACTTTACACATCGTAATATATCTACCAGATATAGATCAGGTTCAAATATGGACTATATTTGTCCACTCCATCCGGTACCTCCCACTCAAAATTTCGGATACATGTTCACTTTAAGACCTGCTTTCGAATCACTTTGATTTTTGTTGAAGCAACTTGCATTGCTGCCTCAATTGCGATGGTAAAAGTTGTTTCAGGGGCAAGTTCATACTTCTTGAGCAAACATCCCTGAAGTTCTAAAAAACCCCTATGGTACCATATGTAGTGGCTGGAGATCCATTCTTTTTAGTATCTCCTCCGCAAATCCTAATCAACATTTTTGTCAGTTCAAACGCCCAAAATTCTTAAAACTCCCTAAATACATGCGTTTTTGGGAAAAAAATTGTTTCAATATACACAGGCTGAGGGTATATCTCTGTCGGCAAAGCCGACTGATACTTTTTTACTTGTTTTATATATTTTTTGTAAGAAGGAGAGCTATTGTTTCAAAAATATGTTTGTAAATACGTAAAGTTATTTAACAAATTTGATCTCGCATGTCATCTATTTAGCATTTTCACTCATGAATTTTATATGATTCATTTTCGGATCTTAAGATGACATTCATTGTCGGATCCTAAGCATGTCATTTTGACCAATGCTTTGACATGTAATTTTCACCAACCCTTTGTCATGCCTTGTTTGGAAAATGGAAAATTCTGTATTGAAATATGATTTTCATGACAAACCAAACTCTTTATTAATTCAAACTAATTCATGAAATAATTAGAACCAATTTATCAGCATAAAGTTTACACCCAAAATTTCAATTTAATCACCGACATGGACTCCAACAGCACTCCTTTAAGAATTTCTAGTTCGTGAACCTACATTTAATTTGTAATTTTATAACAACAATTTTGGAAATGTATACTCATTTGTTTTGATGTCGCTACTTGTAGGGATGTACAAATCGACTTGTTTGTTTATAGTGATCTGTACAAATGATTCAAATGCTGATGAAAAGATCGGATCTTTCACGACTTCCTTTGCATGGGTTTAAATGCTAATGAAAAGATCGGATCTTTCACGACTTCCTTTGCATGGGTTTAAATGCTAATGAAAAGATCGGATCTTTCACGACTTGCTTTGAACCAATGCAAAATATGCCATGAAATCACGTCATCGCATAGAACCCCTCCCTTAAAATTTTGCTGGGTATCTTTTGCGCACAACGATCAAAGTTGGTAACGAAAACAGATTTGGAATGACGATTCTTTTCTTAATCTATGTACCAAAAAGCATTGATGTAGTATAATTTTTTAATTTTTTTTTTTGATTTTTTGAAATGGAAAAGACGATTTTAGGCATTTTTGTCTGAAACTATAGGCAAAATGGAGTAAAATGACATTTACGATTTTTTGTTTTCTCATTTTGTAGACCCTTTCGAACCCACACAACCACCATTATGTGACATGTTTCGCCTTTGGTAGAGGCACATCAGACATATCAGCTGTGGAGCTATCATCTAACTTTTCCCCTTTCAAATGCAATTTGTTTGCTTCCATGACAAGCGCTTGGCGTCGTCTATGGCAGTTGTGAGTTTGAAATGAAAACATCAGCATACATATCAAAATTTTTTATCTCGGTTTAACGTACCTTATATTGAAAGTCATGTTATTTATTAATGTTTACTTTTAAATAAATATATATACCTATTATGCAATCAATTGAATATTATATTATATATAACAGCACCTGCGACAGCATTTAACGTATCAATGAGTTAATCATTCAATATACCGATAAGTATAAACCTTAAATGTTTCCTCCTCATTTTACATACCTCAAGTGTAAGAGACAAAAGAAATTTTGAATACAATTTCATTACAATATCCAAGAAATGTCAATGACTTAAAACTGAATGAATCGTTTAGCTTGTGGTTGTAAAACCAGTGAAAAAATAACAAGTTTTAATAACATACACGCAAAAAATTAACTTAAAAAATGGGAATATTTTGTGAAAATAAACAGCAATTTTGTTTTGGAACATTCCAATTACGAAATGCATTTTTAATATCATTTGTCTGACTGGAGAGGTAAGGGTAATTTCACTTTTCACAAGTAACAGCAATTCAGTCTCAAATCAAAAGCCGTCAAGAACGGTTATCACGGAAAATATTAAACTAATCGCTACTTGTTGTCGCTGTGACATCCCTCTCTTTCAAGACCTTTTTATGTGCAGTTTCACAATAATGTGTTAATTAACTAGTTAAAGTACAAAAAATAAACGAATTTAACGACTGATTAGTTTAAAAAAATATATATCTCGAGTCTGGGAAACGTGTTGCATATATCCAAAAATATGTTTAGATTTGTTGTTTTATCAGTGGTTCTCACTAATTTGATAAATATCACAGAACAGCAGTTTGAATTTGGATTTCAGCCACTACCACCCACAGGATGTCCTCGTTATTTCCAATACGTCCTATTTGAAGGAGAATATGTTGGCTTGTTAACTTTGCCATTAACAACGAGCACTATGGACTTAGTGGTACATTTGAGTCAAAGGGAACCAATTGATACGGTATGTATCTACAATATGTAAAGTTATAAAGAGAAAGCAAGAAGACAAAATTTATATTGGACCAGTATAACAGAATTCTATATATAAATAAAGTCTAACTGAAAATACATCAATACATGATGCTAAAATACATCGAAGTTAAGTTCATCGCAATCTCAATGCTTATTGGGTGCAGTTATTCAAAATCTATTGTCTGAATGGAATTGTCTTCTTAATTATTGGCATTAATATATATATTAATATATCGGTACTTTGCAATATAAACTAAACAATCAATCATGATGAAATTTATTTAAATTTCATTCCACGTTTCATCAGAGGCCCATGATGTGTCAATAATGCAATGCAGAATTCGTGAATAAAGTAAATTTTTTAATCAAATACAAGTACATGAGTACATACAATTTATTACGTATTAATTCCAAGAAAACTATTTTATTTACAGACTAATAATATTTCACACATTAAAAAAATCCCCACCATGACCTACCACAATTTAGTGAGTGATCAGTTAATGTACATACGCTTTTTTACACTATTGATGCTCCGAGATTTTGTTTTAAACAAATCACTTAGATATAAACAACGCATATCTACAACGCCCATAAAACGCGCGCACAGCAGATGAACCGGTTTTTTTAATTTAATAACTGTTTATAATTCAGTGATGCTCGTCGTTTAGTGACATATCGACACCTCCAAATAATAGTATGCTAAGTCTGAAAAGTGAGTTTTGCAGGAGAAGCTCTCAAAGTTTACAGTTTTCTTTGACCTTCACTACAATTCTGAGTAAACATTTGTTTATAACTTCTGTTCGGATTGACCGATCATTACCAAAATTTGAGAGAGTTTAAGTTAAAGGACGTAAAATGTAAAAATGTAAAGAACTTGAAAACATGCTAAGTCGACTTAGCATACTATTGTTTGGAGGCGTCGATATGTAAATGAATATTTTAATACAAAACATTAGAAAATATTTTTTGTCTGTTTTGGAATATTGAATTGAGCAGCAATAAATGGAATAAATTTACACAGATTAAAGAAAAA
This sequence comes from Musca autumnalis, assembly GCF_047663935.1. NCBI lineage: Eukaryota > Metazoa > Arthropoda > Insecta > Diptera > Muscidae > Musca > Musca autumnalis. The sequence continues at coordinate 255,841,283 of NW_027411644.1, forward strand.
GACCCCGCTCTGTTGGAATCTTGTAATTTGAAACATTTTTTTTTGTCTAAAATTGCATTCATAATTTGTTATAGGCTTCAATATGACTGGATTATGCGTTATTAACTCAAATAAACTATAAAACATCAAGAATGGGTTGCAGAATCGTTATTCTCCACTGGATCATTTTCGCTAGATCGAAAGTGTTCATGATCGTATAAGATGAGTCATTTTTTAAAATGCTGAAAAGGAGATTCATTTCACGTCCTTCTATAAACTGTTACTATAGGTCCTAGAATACATCAAATCTATAACTTATCTAAGTAAAATTTAACAACTCCACCACTCCTTCTGGTACCTCCCCCCAAAAGTTCGACAATATTCGGAAAAACGATAACTCTAGAAGGGAGTAACCAATTTGGTCCGTACTTTGCACATTGTGAAATTTCTACAAGACATAGATGAGATTCCTATATGAACTCAATCGGTCCACTTCTTCGGGTACCTCCGACACAAAATTTCGGAATTTCGGACCTGCTCTCGAATAGCTTTGATGTTTGTTGTAACAACTTGTATACACTGCCTCCATTACGACGGTACAAGTTTTATCAGGGGCAAGTCCTTACTTTCTGAGAAAATTTTTCGAAAGGTTTAAAATTCCCCTATGGCCACAAGTGTAGTGGTTGGAGCGCACGATAACTCCCGAACGGATCAGCCGATTCGGTACAAAATTTGGCGTTCATAATATTTTGTCCAAACTTAGTTTAAGTTCGATGATAGGTCATATCGGTCCACTTCTTCAGGTACCTCCCCCATAAAAGTTAAAAAACTTTTCTCTAAAATGGTGCGAACAATAACTCTCGAAGGCATAACCGATTTGGTCCATACTTTTCATATCATAATATCATAGATCAGTTTCGAAAATGGACTATATAGCTCCACTCCTTCGAGTACTTCCCACACAAAATTTTGAAAAAGTGCAGTTTAAGGCCTACTCTCAACTCGTTTTGCTTCTTTTTGTAACAACTTGTATTCGCTGCCTCCATTACGACAGTACACGTTTTTTTTTTCAGGGGAAAGTCCATACGTGCTGAGAAAATAGTCCGAATGGTTTAAAATACCCCTATGGTACATTGTGCAGTGGCTGTAGCGCACGGTAGCTCTCGAAGGGATCAGCCGAATCGGTCCAAAATTTGGACTTCGTCTCTTTGGTTTTTGTTGTAAAAACCTGTATAGCCTTTCCCCATTACGAGGATACATGTTTTTCAGGGGCAAGTCCTTACTTCTTGAGATAATGGACCAAAAGCTTCAAAAAAGCCTGCCAGCACCAACTAAACTGGGTTGTACGTAAGATAACCCTCGAAGGGAGAAACCGATTTGATCTAAACGTTGTATATCATATTGTATAGACGTCAGAAGTATTGTGTGTTAATTCTTTTCTTAAGGTTCGAGGCAGAGATATAGTTGGCCAAGCCGACTGATATTTTTACTTGTTTTTTTCTTTTTTATACCCTCAGCCTTTAGGCTAGAGAGGGTATATACACTTTCATACGACCAAAAATATGCCTCATCGAAATAACGGTTTTAGACTCCAAGTATGTTTGGACGAAATTCGTTTCAGACAATTTGGAGTCGATTTAGCCATGTCCGTCCGTCTGTCTGTTCGTCTGGATGGCTGGTGCACACGATAACTCTCGAACGGATCAACCGATTTGAATCGTAATCTTTTGTCCAAACTTAGTATAATTTCGAAGATGGGTCATATCGGTCCACTTCTTCGGGTACTCCCCCACAAAAGTACAAAATTTTTCTGTAAAATGGTTTGAACGATAACTCTCGAAGGGAGCTACCGATTTTGACCAAACTTCGCACATTTTATTATTTCTTCCAGATCGGCTTCGAATATGAACTATATCGGTTCACTCCTTAGGGTACCTTCCACACAACATTCGGAATAAGTGACGATCAATCCTGTCGGATTGATCTGAAAATTTTTTCAGTAGGTTGTCCTTGCGGCTTCGGGGAATTAAAATGCCAAATCTGCAAGATATTTCTCGTGGGGAGTCTATTATTAGTATTACTTCATCCAGCCATGTACCAGGTTGAAATGTGGACTGTATCGATCCACTCCATCGGGTACCTACCCACAAAATTCGGAAAAAGTGAAGTTTAAGAACTCCTCTCGCATCGTTTTGATTCTTTCTTTTCAGTAGGTTGTTCTAGGACCCTCATTTACAACGGCCCAAAAGCTCCAAAGAAAAATCTGATTATGAAAGTAGAAAATCCCATCTTTACAATGCACAGTGGATCCACTTGTATGGAGAAAGTGGTCAAAAATATTTAGAGTGTAAAAATCAAGCCAGTGCGCCGGTTACAGCTTTGTGCTGCTTCGAAGAGTGTTTTAAGAAACCACGAGCGTTACATTCTCCCCCCATTCCCCTCTGAAGGGGGTATACGTTAAGAATTGTTTTATGCTGTTAATACAAAATGACATGATCAAAGGTCACGATTATCTTATGATGCAAAAATAGGCTTGGGGAAGTAAAACAATCTCCAAAACAACATAAAATCCAACCAATTTTAAAATCAAAATTTTTGTCTGAAAATTGGTAAAATGTTTAATATAGATCTTATAGCGTTCTTCCTGGAAGGCAAGTACAGTCAACGTAAAACTAATTTGAAAGAAGATTTCTTCATATTTCCAGTGATGCCAATTATGTTAATGTACGTGGTCAGATAACAGAGTTATACGCTAATATAACCATAGAAACCCTATTATAGGACAGCTTTAGTCAGCGACCCACCATTTATAGTCTGGCACTAGATTTTAATACTAAATAATCTTAAACCCATGACCTACCTTGGAAAATTATTCCCGAGGTGGGCACTGGTGGGTATCATGACTAAAACATTAGGTCAAATTTAAGTATTTGATCGAGTTGGCTTTACAAAATACACTAAGAAAATATGCAGCTAACTAGAATTCCACAACACACTTAAACACTATTTTTTAATGAAAATTAAGCTATTACCTCCTCCTTCAAAATCCACTATAATATTTTGCTATACGTATTAGTTTCGCGATATTTTGAATATATTTACTTGCACTTAAAAATAGGTAGTACTCACAACCAAAAATATTAGTCAAATGTTCCGACTTTTGAAGTTATTCTTAAGAAGATCGCGTTCGAATAAAAAAACTAATATATTTTTAAAAAGGTCCATGTCGTAGATTTAAGAGTTGTCAGATGTTGTGCCAACATTTTGACATTAATTTTTTTATTTCTGGCCAATGAGTGGATCCACTGTGCAATGATGCAAAGTATGTTGGTATAGGTGATCAAATAAGGGAGATATCACAATAGTCTGTAATACATCCCATTTTTTTAATCATTTCATTTTTTTAATCACGTAACAGGTTGCAATTTTGGTCTGATCGTCATTGTAAGCGTTAATGGGGGTCCTATAGAGAAGAAGCCTATTGAGTTTGGTGATGGTCGGATAATATTAAAGAGTCAGAATGGGCAAACAATTTATGTGGACAAAAATTCAAAGTTTTATTCTTATGCGAATATCTCCGCTCCGTATTCCTACAGAAAATTCCAGAAATGGATGAGGAAAATATCACCTTTATAATGATGCAAAATAGGTTTCCACACATCGCACTTTCCCATTTTTATACCCTCAGCATTTATGCTAACCAGGATACACTTTCATACGGGCAAAATGTGCCTCATCGAAATAATGGTTTTAGACCCCAAGTATGTTTGGACAAAATCCGTTTCAGACAATTGGGAGTCGATTTAGCAATGTCCGTCCGTCTGTCTGTCTGGCTGGCTGGTGCGCACTATAACTCTCGAACGGATCAACCGATCCGAACCAAATTTTGGGTTTCATAATATTTTGCCTAAACTTAGTTTAAGTTCGGTCCACTCCTTCGGATACCTTCCCCACAGAAGTTCGAAAATGTTCGGACAATTTGTGCGCACATTTTCGAACTTTTGTTGGGAAGTTACCCGAAGGAGTGGACCGAACTTAAACTAAGTTTAGGCCCAAAATTTGGTTCGAATCGGTTGATCCGTTCGAGAGTTATAACTCTTGAAGGGAGTAACCGATTTAGTCCATACGTTGAACATCATGAAAATTGTACCAGACTTAGATGAGGTTCGAATATAGACTCAATCGGTCCTTTCCTTCAGGTACCTCCCACACAAAATTTCGAAAAAGTTCAGTTTAGGGTCAGCTCTCGAATCGCTTTGATTTTTGTTGAAACAACTTGTATTCACTGCCCCCCCATACGACGGTACAAGTTTCATCAGGGGCAAGTCCATACTTCTATAGAAAATATCCTGAAAGCTGCAAAAACCCTTATGACACCGTGTGTAGTGGTTGGAGTGCATGGTAAATCTCGAATGGATCTGCCGATTCGGTCCAAATTTTAGTCTTCGTAATATTTTGCCAAAACTTAGTTTTAGTTCGAAGATAAGCCATATCGGCCCACCCTTCAGGTACCTACCCCACAAAACTTCAAAAATGTTTGAAAAATTGTGCGCACGATAACTCTTGAAGGGAGTGACCGATTTGGTCCATTCTTTACACATCTCAATATATCTTCCAGGAATAGATCAGGTTCGAATATGAACTATGTTTGTCCACTCCTTCAGGTACCTTCCACACAAAATTTGGGATAAATTCACTTTAAGACCTGCTCTTGAATCACTTTGATTTTTGTTGAAACAACTTGCATTCACTGACCCCCTTTACGATGGTACAAGTTTTTTTCAGGGGCAAAATAAAAACTTCCTGAGAAAAAAGCCCGTAAGTTGTAAAAATCCCTATAGCACCATGTGTAGTGGCTGGACCGCACTATAACTTTCGATCTGGTCAACCGATTTGGTAAATTTAGGACCTTCGTTATATTTTGTTCAAATTTAGTTTCAGTTCGAAGATGGCCTGTAACGCTCCAAAAGTCGTGACCTCGGTTCACTCGTTTTTGGTTACAGGAAATTGATTATGTTTTAAAAAAATAAAACTTAATTCAAAAGTCCTTTGAATTAAATTCTAAATTAACGGCCGAACGTCATACACTAGTGCCAACTGGTATGACTACCACAGCAATGAACCCCCCTAGTGGGAACAGTATTTTAACCTGAAGTTGGCTGCAGTTGGTTGGCGCAGCCACCACTGCCACGCTATAAAAGGAGATGCCTGGCCGTCACTAGGGGCAGTTGTCTGTTGACCGCTGGTGAGTTAACTGGGGTATGATAAGTACCGATCTTTTAACTCTGTGGGATAGTAGTGAGTTAACTGGGGTATGATAAGTACCGATCTTTTAACTCTGTAGTGTAGTTATTGTAGTGAGTTGTTTGGGGTACTGAGAGCAATCGACGTACCAATCTCTTAACTCTTTAGTGTGGTGTGAGTTAATTGGGGTACTGAGAGCAATCGACGTACCAATCTCTTAACGCTTTTGTGTGGTGTGTGAGTTAATTGGGGTACAGAGAGCAATCGACGTACCAATCTCTTAACGCTTTTGTGTGGTGTGTGAGTTAATTGGGGTACTGAGAGCAATCGACGTACCAATCTCTTAACGCTTTTGTGGGGTGTGTGAGTTAATTGGGGTACTGAGAGCAATCGACGTACCAATCTCTTAACTCTTTAGTGTGGTGTGTGAGTTAATTGGGGTACTGAGAGCAATCGACGTACCAATCTCTTAACTCTATAGTGTGGTGTGAGTTAATTGGGGTACTGAGAGCAATCGACGTACCAATCTCTTAACGCTTTTGTGTGGTGTGTGAGTTAATTGGGGTACAGAGAGCAATCGACGTACCAATCTCTTAACGCTTTTGTGTGGTGTGTGAGTTAATTGGGGTACTGAGAGCAATCGACGTACCAATCTCTTAACGCTTTTGTGGGGTGTGTGAGTTAATTGGGGTACTGAGAGAAATCGACGTACCAATCTCTTAACGCTTTGTGTGTGTTGTGTGAGTTAATTGGGGTACTGAGAGCAACCAACGTACCGATCTCTTAACTCTGTGCAGCGGTTAATTGGGGTACTGAGAGCAATCGACGTACCGATCTCTTAACCTACTTCAGAGCTGAGTAAAATCGAGAGAGAGGCAAATTTAAGGGAGAATTATTATTTAATTTTTCTTGATGTTTCATTACTTATTTCAACATTTTTTTAAAATTAATGTTGTCTAAAATCGTCCACAATGCAAATTATTAAAAAATATAAATAAACAATTGCATAAACGTTTAATTGTTTATGGTTCACAAAAAACTAAGAGTACGTTTTAACAAGTTGGCTGTGTGCAAGCACACAGGCATGCTCACCCCTGACCTACTTCGACAATTGGAGATATTGACGTCATCGCCCTCACGAATGATTATTAAGCCATCAGCATATGGTAGTAATTCGCCAAACCACGAGCTGCCGTCGGAAAATAAGAATGACTCCCATACCTGTGGACAATTAAAACTACGATTGATCAAATGTGCTGCCGAAGACTCCGGAACTGTGCCCTAACAAAACTAAATAATAAGATTTCGATAAAGTGTTTAATGAAATGTAGTCTGAAGTGTTTTTTGTATTAAATATTATAACGTTTACGAAAAAATTAAACTTGTGTTTTCTCTCTCTAAAAGTTCCAACAAATAAATTCTTGTGACGACCCTGGCCCCCACTGAACTACCCCAGCTGAAAAGTGAAAACATGTCGTCACAGGCCAATATCTGATATTCTGAAAAGAGATGAAAGTTTTAATTCACATAGGCTGGGGGTATACCTCTGTCGGCAAAGCCGACTGATACTTTTTTATTTGTTTTATTTGAATTGTACTGAAGAGTATCTCAGATTTGGTTGGATGCTTTTTAACAATGAAGACATTCTTAGCTTTAAAACGATCCTAATTGCGTTACTTATATTGGTGAAATGCTTGTGATATTGAAAAAGACGCTGGGATATCGCAATTTCGAATTTATGGAATTTTTTCCATGTCAGATATTTCTGCTTCTGTTGGACATATTCCACTGAGAGAGCTTGATAATGAAAATAAACCAAGTGAGCTTTATATTAATAGAAAATGTGTCATTTATAGTAAAATATCAGAGTTATTGCAAAAGCGCTAAACTATCGCAATTTTAGTATTTTGAAATTTTTACTTTAAGACATGTAAAATGCTAATCAAGAAGACCAGCAACGCTCTCAATCAGTAGATGTCGACAGCAGTCAAATATAAAATAAAATATTATATTGGTTCTCACAGAATACAGCATGACGATCTTGATTTATATGTTCACACACGGCTTAATTTTTTCTGGCACAACGGCTGCTTTTGGACGATCGTCACGACTTTCGATTCTTGACTAGTGTCGGCCACGATTGAATTTAGTTAACCAGTTTCTCATAGTGCTATAGGATGGTTCTTCATCGACATACAAAGATTTAATTTGATCGATGCACTCTTGCCGTGATTATCCACGTCGAAATTTGGGACAAATTATCGGACGAAAAAGTTCACAAGTAAATTCCATTTGCAAAGTGATTTTTTCACTGCAAACAACCCAACATACGGTCGTATGTCAAACTGTCCTGAGTACTCTTAGGCTTAAAACTGTCAAACGTTCAAAAAGGTCAAATGACGCCTGGCGGAACTTTGTGTTGCCTAGGCTAGAAAGTTTTCTAGTCCCCTTGTAAAAGCCAGATAGGCTAAAACTTTAGTATCTGCCTAAAAGAAATGTTTACGAGTGAAAAGCTTATGCACAGGGGCAGTGGTGTAGGGTAACACATGGTCGGTCCCGTCCCGACTATAGCCTTTGCGCACTTGTTGAAAGGTTGAGAGGAGCAACAAACGGAAGAAGAGATAGGGCTAAATCGACTCAAAATGCGGAAATAAGTTGATAGGTACAGTAAAAGGTGGGTCTAGCTCCATTATTTTGGTGCGTTTGTCACAAACTAACTTTTATAGTGAAGCTTTGGGTAAGCATTGTACAACTTATACAATACCTTAACTATAGCACGACAAAACACTGCGTTTAAGCGTTTTAGAAGTCAGCGCTCGATATATGAATCATTCTTACTGAAAGGCGAAATACGTTTAAGTTTCCAATGGCTTGCAGCCCTAAAAGTGCTTTCGTTCAAAAATACATTTTCTGGTAATCGATTTTCTGGTTCTCGATTTAAGAAACAATATGTTATTATTGTTTGTCTTATTCCGCGGGCAGTTGTTGTTCTTATTTTGCATTATTATTTTGTTAGGCTATATATATTATTATTTTTTAGGCTATATTGCACATTAGACTATAAATTATATACTTATTTAAAATCTCGTTTAAAATATTTATTTTTTCGTTTTTTTTTCTTAGGGTTACTATGGCCGAATATTTCTTACAGAGAGCAGCAAGGCGAATGTAAACCAAATTCAAGTTGGAGAACCGGTTTCTTATCAAATTGAATTCCCCTCAATAACTGAAGTGCCCAAATTATCCAGAATAATGGTTAATGGACAAGATGTTTGTGTGGATACTGAATGTGAGTTTCGCAAATTCCAAAATATCACAACAATTAAAGTAAAAAATCTTTCCATTTCAGATCCCCAACCAAGTACACGTTTATACTTGAAGCACCATCTTCAGAGCAACAATCCAAATATTGCCAGACAATCATATGCAGAGCCAAATATCAGTTTTAGATCTTTCCACGGTAATCCCAACAATAGATTATTGCAGCCACAGCAACAACCACAAATTCGACAAACACCTCAAGTACAAACACCTCCTGTACGACAAATCCGACCTCAACAAATTGGACAATCACCACCGTCGCAAGTTAGACGAGCACCACAATTTCGACCTGTGCAACAGATAGCACCACAAACATCGACGCGACAGAGATTTGGTCCAATTCAACTTGAAGATCAAAATATTTGTGGTCAGGATTCGAGTGTTACGCCCTTTATTTTTGGTGGACAGCAAGTTGCCCCGGGACAGTTTCCTTGGTTAACAGCGATTTATGTAAAATCAGCTGGTTTGCGTTTTCTCTGCGGTGGATCATTGCTCTCGACCAGGACAGTGTTATCGGCGGCTCATTGCTTTAAGCTGGGTGGTTTAACAGCAGACCGTTTGGTAGTCAATGTGGGTCGCCATAACTTGGAAGATTATAGTGAACAGAATTTCCAAACTAGGGAAATAGAAAATCTAATCACCCATCCTGATTTCAAAACAAACATATTTCCTGATGCTGATTTGGCCATTTTGCATTTGCAGAAGGCAGTGGAGTATGTTCTGGGATTTTTATACGTTTTAATCTCGCTAATGAATGTTCTCGATTTTCATTTCAGATACACCAATTTTATACGTCCCATATGTTTGTGGAGTGAACCCGTCGATTCAAGTATAATTGTTGGCCAGACAGGTGTTGTGGCCGGCTGGGGTGGTGATGAAAATGGCGAAACATTTACCCCAATCCCAAAAAAGGTGGAGACGAATATTGTAAGTGACAGTGATTGCCTGAGATCATCACAAGCCTACAGTACATTGACCTCCAAGCGGACATTCTGTGCCGGTAATCGGGATGGTAGTGGTCCATGTATGGGCGACTCAGGCAGTGGTCTAATGCTATATCGTAATGGACGATGGTATTTGCGTGGCGTAGTCTCAGCTGGACAAACAAAACAACAAAAGTGTAATCTATTGGAATATGTGGTATTCTGTGATGTGGCTCAGCATTTGTCATGGGTCCAAAGTAATGTGATAGCTTAAAGCATACATAAATATATGTATTTTGTTGTATTTTATAGTTTAATGAATAATTTATTCAATTTTTATGAAAAATATAAATGATTATTTTCTGCCAAGTTGAGGAAAGGGAAATCTCCCTTTCCTCATACATCCTTATTGTATCCTGCCTTGCTTCGCAAAAAGTTCTGCTGCCTTGGACAAATGTAATTCATTTTATTAAAGAAAAGATAACATAGCTTCTTTTGATTTCTATCCTATCTTAGTTTGTCATATTCTATGATTAGTTAAATTTTCGAAAAAAAAGTTTCTTGTTGAAAAACAAGGGAACTGATAAGGGTCTGTGGTGAGATCCGAAACTATAGTCTTCCCTGCCTTACCACTAGGTAAATATCGCTATTTTTTCCACAAATAAATTAAAGTTGTTTAATAAAATATTAAAACGACGGCTATGGGATTAACCCTGACTATTTTCAAAAGCAAACGCCAACCCTACTGTTAGAAATATGTTTGGATCCAAACAATTAATTGTTTGGGATTGGTTGCAAACAAATATATGTTTGGATACAAACATATTTTATTTATGTCCAAACAAATATATGTTTCCAACATTTTGTAAAATATCTCAATTTTATATGCTTGGGTACCAAAATATTTTTATGTTAGAACATATTTTTTATTGGTAGAGAGAGGAATTTTGTCAAAGAGAGTAACACCAGGGCTCTCGCGTCTGCGGAATGCTGTTTTATAATAAACATGGACCAATAATAGAAGTGCTCAGCCAAAATCAGCTGATTTCGATTTGAGCTGTAAAAAATCACATTTGTCATTTGAATTCGCTGTGAGGTAGAGAAATATCAAACTGTAGAGAAACAGGTTGATGCGTCTCGAAGAAGAAAAAAAAAACAAAAAAAAAACTTCACAACTTTTTCTCGGGGAATGTTTTGTACGTATCTACCTGATTTGACAGTAAAGAAATTCGTCTCAAAAACATTCCTTCACAGCGAACGTAATTTTTTCGCCACTTTCTATGAATTTTACATTTAAAATCTCTATTTTTCCTTGAATTCGCTCGGTGGAGGACTTGTATTATTGGGCCATGATAATAAAGATCCGTGTGTATGTGTGACCCCTGTGGACCGGGCCATCCTCATGACGAATCGAAGATTTTACCGGTATGTATCAGTCAGAATTGGATAGCTTAACACACTGATGCAGTTGCATATGCAGTTGAAAGGTATGTGATCGGCGTACTCTGTTTAACTAAACCCACGCACCTGTCTCCTGATTCTTTGTGGACGCAGCCATTCCAGGTTGTAGAATTTTTGAATCTGGACACAGAGAAACCAGAAATCCTTTAGAGTTGCTACAATAACAGATGCAATAAGCACCTCAAGTTCAGCAAATCCAACAAGTGCACTGTGGTTTAGCTTGTATGGGAGAGACCGACAAAAATATTTCTAATCAAGATATCTATCTGAAAACTGTACCGTAAACTCGTAGTGACTAGACTATAATTTTTCCCAAAAATCGTCAGTATTGTTCCACATTTAGGTGTAGACCCCCCATAACGATACTTTATATACCCTACACCACTATGTGGGGAGGGTATTATAAGTTGGTTTTGGCCAAAAAGTTTGTAACGCATCGAAATAATGGTCGTAGACCCATACTTACTACTTATGTGTGTCCGTCCGTCAGTCCGTCCGTCCGTCCGTCTGTCCGTCTGTCCATCTAAACCTTGTAATCACGCTACAGGTCGCAATTTTGATCGGATTGTCACGAAATTTTGGGAGTTAATGAGGGTCCCACAGAAGAAGAAGCCTATTGATTTTGTTGATGGTCGGATAATATTCAGGGGTCGGAATGGGCAAAAACTTATTTGGAGAAAAGTTCAACGTTTTATTTCAAAGCCAATAGCACTGTTTCTTGAAGAGGTATATCAAAAGCAAAACCTGGCAAGGGAAGTAGAAAATATCACCTTTACAACGATGTACAGTAGTAGGTGGTCAAACAACAGAAATATCACAATAGTCGGTAATTCATCCCATTTTCCGATTTTTTTGTAATCACGCTGCAGGTCGCAATTATGATCGGATCGTTACGATTTTTTTAGGAGTTGATGCGAGTCCATAAAGCAAGAAGCCTATTCAGTTTGGTGATGGTCGGATATTATTCAGGAGTCGGGATAATCAAAAAGCTAATGTGGAGAAAAGTCAACGTTTTTTTCTTATGCTAATATCTCCGCTTCTGGTAGGAGTATTCCAAAAAGAAAGCCCACCAATGACAGAAAAAAAAGTTCTCCTTTATATTGATGCAAAGTATGTTGCTGTAAGTGGGCAAACAATCGAGATATCGCAAAAGTCAGTAATATATCCAATTTTTCCATTTTTGTAAGCACGCTACAGGTTGGAATTTTGATCGGATAGTCACGAGATTTTGGGGATAGATGCGGGCCCCACAGAGGAAGAAGCCTATTGATTGTGGTGATAGTCGGATAATATTTAGGGGTCGGGAAGGGGGAAAACTCGTGTGGAGACAAATTCAAAGTTTTATTCTTTGTGAATATATCAGCTTCTAGTATGGGGTATTCCAACGGCAAAGCCTGTCAATAGAAGAAAATATTACCTTTAAATTGGTGTAAAATAGGTTGGCGAAGGTGGCCAAACAAGGGAGATACCACAATGCATCCAATTCTTCCATTTTTTACAATCACGCTACAGGTCGCAATTTTTATCGGATGGTCACGAAATTTTGGTTGCTTATGGGGGTCCCGAGAGAAAGAGGCATATTATTTTTGATGGTATTCAGATTATATTCCCTAAAAGAAATGTTTACCAGTGAAAAGCTTATGCACAGGGGTAGTGGTGTAGGGTAACACATGGTCGGCTTCGTCCCGACTATAGCCTTTGCTCACTTGTTATTAATTTCAAGATTTTGTCTATATTTTCAAAGTGAATTCGCTGTAATTTGACATTTTGTGTTCTTTGGTGGTATTAAACCTCTTGCGTAGATCCACGGTCAATATTTGGCCTAATTTTTTACAAAGACGTTTGTCAAAATTTATGTCAATTGTCTTAAAGTGGCATGTATGTTTCAAAAAAATGGTGTCTTTTATAGCAAACCAATTTGCATGATATTTATAATTTTTTATGTTGTTCTGTTGTTCTTATGTTTTGAAATATCTTTGCAGAGATAGTGTATAAAATGAAATCATATCCCGTAACATCCACCTGAAGGTTTGCCATAATTTCTTCGAATACAACAACAACACAGATTGCTTGAAAACACCCACAAACCCCGTACTAAACATTCACAAGACTTTGAGTATACACACTGTAATGTAAACTGAATACGGCTTGGCAACTTTCGGCGGACGAGATAATTTTTTTCTAATTCTGGACACTTCCACGAACATTTAAATAAAAATAACGTGAGGATCCGCGAGGAGGCAAGGTACTAAAAGTCTATTTCTTTTCACAATATTAAACAAGTAAGAAAGGCGTTAAGTTCGGCCGGGCCGAACTTGTTATACCCTCCACCACGAGTTGTATTGAAGTAAAATGGAACAATTAATTTCCTTTCGTTACTGAAGAAGATTAATTACCAAATTTGCGATATTTCGATAAGAAAAAATTCCAAGAATCAAGAGGTATGCTTCTGTGATGGATAAAGGAAGACGTGAACATATACTAATAATTCTTTTCAGGAATACTTTATAACCCCCTGGAAGACTAAATATCCAAATTCAGTCATTTCGGAGGGTTCTTGACGTCACAACCTTTAGAATTACGAAAATCGGGAGGTACCGTTAGCTATATTAAGGCGTGGACATATGGGCAATATTATTGAAAATTTAACATCGTTGAAGCCAAGGTTTACCCCTTTATAACTCGCGAATAGTGGTTGTATATTGTACAATTTAAATGCTTTTGGATAAAATTAAATGTTTTTAGACTTGGCAAAAAATATTGGGTTTCAAAGTTGATTTGCGTGGAAGCTGTGGCTATATTTATGTTAAAAAATGGGTAAAAATGGGTTGAAGCCAACGTGTCTTTTTTTGTTTTCTCTCGATTTGTGATTAAACCACACTTTTTACGATTTTCCCGTTAAAGTAAAAGTAGAAGGCAACTAAATAAGGATCATCTCACTAGTGTATAACTTCTCAAAATTTGATCTGCGTCTACCATTAAATGATGCTGACATTTTGAAGCCAGATTTTAAGTGTTTTTTGAAATTTTCTTATAATTTCGTTCCGCAAACAGGTTTTTCAAAAAATCATATATAGGAATGAAGAACTCACGATTCTGATTTATTTGATATATGTGTCGTGAATGTAGCCTACACAGCTTCAGAGAAATCTGTATCCAAATACGAAAATTTTGTGTGAACAAATTTCTAAAAATCATATTTTTCGGGCCTAATTTTTACAATTGGCATTCGATTTACTCGTACTTGATTGCAAATTTTTGATTTTTACGTTGCGGATCTAATAAATCAATACTCGTGAAATTCCATCTACTAAAACGCGAGATACGAGAAATTCCAAGGTAGGAAAATCACCTAATATTGTTTTTGAAAATATCGCGCATTTTATCGCGTATTCTGTCGGCAGCTTGCACTGCTATGAAAAAACTAGTGCAGGATCTTCCTTTTTGCGGAAACAAAGATTTAAAAACTTCACTGATAAGGGAACTACATTCATTTTATCCCAAAAATAGTGTGTGATGCTACATCCACGGTTCTTGACTGATTGCCTTGAAATAGGTATATATCGATGCAGATTTTCATGGTGACACTAAAACCGGATGCGGAACGAAATTGTATGAACTTTGGGAAAATTAGCGATGTTTTATAGGTTTTTTAATGCTAAGATGCAGCCGATGCTACATCTTAGTGTCCAAATTATATTTCGAAAAATATATACAAATTAAAAGATATGGTCTTGCTATACATGAGAATCACATGCGGACAAAACGATTTTGATAATTACGCGATTTACACATATTTTAATAATGCATATAAGTTAAAGCGGTTTATTTGAACTCTGTTTCCGTTTAAGAAGTCTAATGATTTATTTCAACAACCCAATAACTTTCCTCAATGGGAAACCTTCTATGTGAATGTAGATAAAGCAAAATCCACCCATTTTCTTGGGAGTTTCAAGAAAAATAAAAGAAGTACTCTTATAGAATTTTTCCAATATTTTCGACTCTAGAATGCGTGTGAAAACTATTATTCCAAACCAAAATTAGTTTTTTGTAACACAAATATGTGCTTATTTTGGCTATAATATCCTAAATACTATCCCGATGATTATAAGTTTGATCTCATTTGATTCCTAGTGAAGTCTTTATTTAAAACTGTTACTTTTTTGTAATTTTTGACGGGTATATGGAGCTATATTTTCAAAAAATTCGGATTACATTTAAAATTTTGTCAATTTTTTGTAAATTCCGCGAATGCTGAGAAACATTTTACAAGTATTATGCAATCTACTTAATGACGTCACTTCGTGATAACTTTTTAGTGACAATTGTGCTCAATAAAATAATTAGCGTGTTTATAATATTTTTTTCTTAAAAGCAGAAGTAAAACCGCGATAACATTTGTCCGCAACAACCAAAAATTTGCTCGCGAGCGGATTTGTACTGGGGAATTTTTTCTTAACCTATGTACCAAAAATCGTTAATGTAGCGCGAAAAGAAAAAATTCAATTTTTTGGAAATGGAATATGAAATAATTGGCAGTTTTGCCCATATACCGATAATTTCATATGGGATTTTCTTTGCCCCAAATAAAGACTAAATACCAAAATTCATGCAATTCGGTGGAATATTGACGCAACGACCTTAAAAAACCGAAAATCGGGAGGTACCGTTCAAGGCGTTTACCTATATGAAGGAAAGTTGAATACCCCAACGAACACTAAATACCAAATTTCAGCCAATCGATGGATTATTGTGGTCATAACATTCAAAATATTGAAATTCGGGAGGTACCGTTCTATGGGGCCATAATAAGGCGTGGACCTGTACCGACAAATTTCTTGGGGAAAGTGGGGAAATTTCAGCCATTTCGGAGGAATATTGAGGCCACAACATTCAAAATACCGAAAAGCGGGAGGTACCGTTCAATGGGGGCTATATAAAGGCGTGGACCTATACCGATAAATTTCAGGTGGAAAGTTCTATACACCCAACGATAACTAAATACCAAATTTCAGCCATTTTGGTGGGATAATGAAACTAAAACCTTCAAAATACCGAATATCGGGAGGTACCGTTCTATGGGGGCTATATCAAAACGTGAACCGATATATCCCATTTTCAATAACA
This sequence comes from Musca autumnalis, assembly GCF_047663935.1. Taxonomy (NCBI): domain Eukaryota; kingdom Metazoa; phylum Arthropoda; class Insecta; order Diptera; family Muscidae; genus Musca; species Musca autumnalis. The sequence goes on from NW_027411644.1 coordinate 255,857,338, forward strand.
ACCATCATGCAAGTAGTAAAAACTTCTGTACCAAATATTGACTCTCTATCTTTAAAATTGTGAGCTGTATCTTGATTTCAACAGACAGACAGACAGACGGACGGACATGGTTATATCGACATAGAATTTTATGCTGATCAATAATATTTCGTCTCCGACGAATATTTAGATGTGTTACAAACGGAATGACAAATTTAATTATACCCTCCACCATAAAAAACACTCACAAAAATACATTTCAAAAGATATCAATTTTACTACAAAATAAAGATACAACTTTATGATGTTGTCAATAAAAAACAATAGCAATACCATTAACTTTTACTTCCATATCTTACTATAGTAATTTTACACATTACTTTTTTGTGATATCACATGAAACTTGTAACTGCGTTAATGGAAATTTCAAATTCTTCAAATGGAAATGCTTACTTCTGTGGCTCTGCTTTAGCAATTACCGTTTTAAGTTGTAAAAAAAAGCCGGAATACTAAAATTTGATGTTTCTACGATAGATTTGAATAGTTACAATCATAATTTGTATACATCGATTTTTGTATTTTTGTCGCGGGCTGGGACCACAGTGAAGTGGTGCATGCACTTCCTGTCTGGCAAATACCTCTACAAATTGGACAATCACTACTACTGGCAAGCTAGGCAAGCACCACACTTTCGTCCTGTGCAACGCGAGACAGCATGGCAAAGATTTGGTCCAAATTAACTCAAGGTATATCAAGGTATTTGTATTCAGGATTCGAGTGTCACACCCTTCTTTTTTGGTGGACCCCAAATGTTGGTTTACGTTTTCTCTGCGGAGACCATTGCTTTAGACAAGTACAGAGTTATCGGCGGTAGTCAGTGTGAATCTTATGTATTTACCTATAAGGCTATACCTATATATGAACAGAATTTCTAAACTAAGGAAATACACAATTTAATCACCCATCCTGTTATCATATAAAACATATTTCCTGGTACTGATTTGACATCTTTGCATTTGCAGAAATCGGCTGTATATTCTTCATCCGCACAAAATTCATGTTGAGTTGAAATTATGATACACCTCCCAATATTTAAGATAGTGCATCACAATTTGGAACAGAAGTATTGAAAAATTGTCCATATCGGCCCACGTTGTAACGCCAATGACGTACGGAAATGGCTAATATTTGGTATTTAGTTATCGTTGGGGGGTACAAAACTGTCCACTTAAAATTCGTCGGTATATGTCCACGTCTACATACAGCGTCATAGAAAGGCGCCTCCCGATTTTCGCTATTTTTATTATTGTGGCCTCAATATCCAACCGAAATAGGTGAAGTTTGGTATTTAGTCTTTGTTGGGGGAACACAAACTTCAATTGAAATTTGTCGGTATAGGTTTACGTATTCATATAACCCCATAGAACTGTCCCTCCCGATTTTCGGTATTTTGAAGGTTTCAGCGTCACTACTACACTGAAATGTCTGAAATTTGGTATTTAGTCTTCGTTGAGGTTATTAAATTTTCCACCTGACATTTTTCGATATAGGTCCACGTCTTCATATAGCCCCCACAGAACGGTACCTCCCGATTTTTTTGTATTTAGAACGTTGTTGCCTCAATATCCAACCGAAATGGCTGAAAATTGGTATTTAGTCTTCGTTGAGAGTGCAAAACTTTCCTCCTTAAATTTGTCGGTATAGGTCCACGTCTTCATATGGCCCCTATAGAACGGTCCCTTCCGATTTTTGGTATTTTTTAAGGTTTCAGCGTCATTATTAAACTGAAATGAACGAAATTTGGTATTTAGTCTTCTTGGGTGTTTAAAACACTCCACTTGAAAATTACCTGTATAGATCGTCGTCTTCGTACATCCCCCATAGACGGGTACCTCCCGATTTGTCGTTGCCTCAATATCAAACCGAAATGGTTAAAATTTTGCGTTGGGGGAATAAAACTTTCCACCTAAAAATTGCCGTTATAGGCCCATGCCTTCATATATCTCCAATAGAACGGACCCTTCAGATTTTTGGAATTTTGAAGGTTTCACCGTCATTATTATACCGAAATGGAAGGAATTTGATATTTAGTCTTGGTCGGGGGTATAAAGCACTCCAGAAGAGAATTATCAGTATTGGTCTACATCTTCATGTAGCCCCTTAGAAGTCTTTAGAAGGTTGTACCTTCATCCCAACGAAATATCGAACGATGACAACCCGTATCATCAGTTAAAAAAACAGTTAGTTCCGTACAGTGGTTCAGAAATCGATTTTCCTGGCTAAAATCTCCATTTTTTGTTGCCACCGATTGTTAATTTCTATATGAAATTCGATAGTAAACATATTGAAACTAAGGAAACCACAAAATTAGATAAAAATATTGAAAGGTGTGGGCGCTGCGTGCTTCTAAAGATGAAAAATATTTCCCAGTTTTGGAAAATACGTAATTTTTGCAAATTTCTGGAGAAAGAAACAGCTATTTCTCAGAAACTTTAAAACATATTGTGTTCATTGTTTTTTTGTAAGATAGGTAGGATTGTTGCCTTTACGAGCCGTTTTAATAAATTACCGTAGCGTTTACACTAAGTGCGTTATTTTATTTTTCCTCAGGTACTAAATTTTCGTGAAATTCCAAGTTCAGTGGACTGGAAATTTTAGGAAACAAAGTTCCGTTTTTACCCAGTAAAATCTTCGATGACAAATCATGAGTTGAATCATGGGTGCAAGTGATCTGGCATGTCATCTTTTTGTCATTTTCACTCATGAATTTTATATGAGCGTGACCCCCAAAAGATGACGTTCTTTTTTGGATCCTAAGCATGTCATTTTAACCAATGCATTGACATGTCATTTTCAACCATGCTTTGACATGTCATTTTAACCAATGCTTTGGCATGTCATTTTAACCAATGCATTGACACGTCATTTTCACCCATGCTTTGACATGTCATTTTAACCAATGCTTTGGCATGTCATTTTCACCAACCCCTTGGCATGAAATTCTCATGTCTTGTATGGAAAATGGAAATGCTGTTTTGAAATATGGTTTTCATGAAAAACAAAACTCTTTATTAATTCAAACGAATTCATGAAATAACTACAATAAATTGATCAGCAAAAAGTTTACATCCAAAATTGCACCGCTGCAACGCAAAAGATTACTTCCTCCGTTCTCCTCAACTGATATTCTTTCATCTTACAAAAGGTTTTTTCTATTATCTTCCCATCACCAGTTCAGATTTCGACATGGACTCCAAATGCACTCCTTTAAGTATTTTTATTTCGTAAATTACTTTTATTTTATAATTTTGTTATTTTATAACAACATTTTGGAAATTTATACTCTTTTGTTTAGTGGCGAAAATATGTAGGGATCTACAACCCGGCTTGCTTTAGGGATCTCTAAGAACAAAATGTAACGAACGGGAAGGAGAGACTTTTTCTGGAAAATACCACTTATACTTAATTAATTTATTTTTAATTGTTTCATTCCATTCTTCTTTATTTTCAGATTCTTGTTCCTTTTTGTTTCGGACTTTTTTTCAAATTTCAAGAAGCGAGATTTCATTGACAAAGGAACTTTTAAAATAGCAATGTGTGCAGTCCGATTCTATTTTTAGCTCGATGATTGGGACTTCATTTTTATTGCAGACATTTCGAGCTTCATACAATACCAATTGTTTAGAAGTTTTAGTTGTCTGATATGCAGGAAATGTAAGACAACATCACGACGACAGTTCTAACAACATTGGTCTGTTCCAGAACCTGCAAGAATCTACTAATTTTTACTACGATAACAATTTTTCCTTTATGTTATCGGAAAATAGTAAAAATTAGTAGATTTTTGCAGTACTGGAACATACCAAAATGAAAATAAACAGGTGTATAAAAAAATAACACAAACATCATCTCTATTGGATCGATGGAATGGGTACAAATGCTGAGGAAAAAATCGGATCTTTCACGACTTCCTTTGCATTGGTTCAAATCCTAATGAAAAGATCGGATCTTTCACGACTTCCTTTGAACCAATGCAAAAGATGACATGAAATCACGTCATCGCAAAGAACCCCTTCCTTCAAATTTTGCTGGGTACAGGATGATGCCCGAGAGTGTCCTCTTTCAGTCCATATACACGGTCTTACCGTTCTTACCGTTCCGCCCGTTAAACACTTTTTTTAATTTTCAGAATTGTTTTTTTCCTGGTCAAAACTCTGTAACTTTTCAACGGATAGAGATATTTTCATTATTTTTTTAATTGACAGATAAAATAATCAACTTTCCGATGCATTAAAAGCATTCGGGCTGAAAGAGGACACTCTCGGGCATCATTCTGTGAAAACGGAACTTTGTTTTTAAGCTGCTCCCTAAGAGTTCTAGTCCACTAAAGTTGGAATTTCACTAAAATTTAGTACCTGAGGAGAAATAAAATAGCTATATTCGTGTAAACGGTACGGTTATTTAATAAAAACGGCTCTTAAAGGCAACAGTCCTACCTACCTAAGAAAATAACAATGAACACAATATCTGTTATAGTTTTCGAGAAATAGCTATTTCTTTCTCCAGAAATGTGCAAAAATTACGTATTCTCCAATATTGCGAAAAAATTTGTCGTCTTTAGGAGCACGCCACACCCACACCTTCTAATATTATGACCAATTTTTTTGGTTTCCTTATAGCCCGTTTCCACGGTACGTCGTTCGTTTTCTATTCGTTGTTCGACCCATAACTACGAAAAAATTCTTATTTCCCCACACAAAATTCTATGAACGAACGACGATTTTTCTTACGTTGTTCGATTAGAAATACTCTCTGAACGACGAATAAGTATGTCCCACCCCTAACAAATGAGAGAATTTATCGAAAAAATTAATTATGACATGTCTAAATTCAAAATTGAAAAATTTATTGAAAACACAAAAATTTTTAGACAAAAGGAAAAATATGAATGAAAATTAATGAACTAAACATTTTATATAGATGCAGAAGGAAGATGGTTGTGTTTCCTTCTTAATTCCACACACGAACAACGTAATTGAAACGCTCGTGTGAACATGACATTAGTTTCAATATGTTTACAATCGAATTCCATATAGAAATTAATAATCGGTAACGACAAAAAATTAGGCTTTTGGCCAAGAAAGTCGAATCCTGAACCACTGAGGGACGATGGTATTTGTGTGGTGAGGTCTTTGGTTGAGTTATTTGACGCGAATTATATATGATCTTTAGAACAACGATCAAAATGATAGTTGGACTATCCATAGTTTGCCAGCTCTAGTTCTAAGTACTGTCATAGCTTAAGGCATATTATATGTATTATATTATAAGTATTAGACTACGATCAATTTCAAAAATGTTAAGACCTACTCGAATGGTTAGAGATGGGAAATAGGTAAATACCCAAATGGTAAATACCCATTAAAATGGAGAAACTGGGTACAAATGGGTAAATACTCTGGTCTTTACCCAATATGTGGGTATAAACTACAAAAACTAAAATCATCCAATTAGATGCGAAATCGCAGCGCTTTAGCAAATTTTAACTGTCTATATATAAAATTACTTATTTTGGATACGGGACAAGTTAAAATATGATAAATTTTGGTACATATTTGGCTAAATCTCTCATACATATATTGTGACAGCATAATTTTTGATATTTGGGAGCTTTTAGAGCGGTTTGTTGTAGTTCTCATTGCAGAAAAACATAAGCGCTGGATCGAGATCCAAACTTTATAATTTATCAGATGGATTGACCCACGATTTCAGTGAATAATCTTGAGATTTAGGTCCTCCCCAACAAAGCTATAATTTTTGCATTCTTCATTAAATTTTTCGCACAAGCAACTCCAACGACCGATTTGACATATAAAAAGTTTAGCCAGCGTGGTTAAATTGCTTTCTGGTATTCTTTTTGATTTTCTGTCTGACAGAAAAACAAAATTTTGATTTCAAAATAATTGGTCTGTTCCAGTACTGCAAGAATCTACTAATTTTGACCAATTTTTTCGATAGCATAAAGGAAAAAATTTTATTGTAGTAAAAAATAGTAGCAGGTTCTGGAACAGAGCAAAAATTTTACATATCCAAATAAACACCAAAAAAAAAAAATTGCCCGGTATTTACCCAAAACCAGGGAATCCCATCTATAGGCATATATTTTGCTGTATTCATAGTTTAATAAATAATTTATTAAATTTTTATGACAAAAAACAAGTGTGCAAAGGCTATAGTCGGGACGGGGCCGACCATGTGATACCCTACACCACTACCCCTGTGCATAAGCTTTTCACTGGTAAACATTTCTTTTAGGGAATATAATCCGACTACCACCAAAAATAATATGCCTCTTTCTCTCTGTGACCCCCATAAGCAACCAAAATTTCGTGACCATCCGATCAAAATTACGACCTGTAGCTTGATTGGAAAAAAATGGAAGAATTGGATGCATTACCGACTATTGTGGTATCTCTCTTGTTTGACCACCTTCGCCAACCTGCTTTACACCAATGTAAAGGTAATATTTTCTTCTTCCATTGACAGGCTTTGTCGTTGGAATACCCCTACTAGAAGCCAATATATTCACAAAGAATAAAACTTTGAATCTGTCTCCAAATGAGTTTTTCACCATTCCGACCCCTAAATATTATCCGGCTATCACCTAAATCAATAGGCTTCTTCCTATGTGGGACCCGCATCAACTCCCAAAAAATTCATGACGATCCGATTAAAATTGCGAACTGTAGCGTGATTACAAACAAATCGGAAAATGGGATACATTACCGACTATTGCGATATCTCTGTTGTTTGAGCAGCTACGACAACCTTAAAGACAATCTTAAAGAAACAGAGATATTGGCTTTGAAATAAAACGTAGACCTTTTCTCCAAATAAGTTTTTGCCCATTCCGACCCTTGAATATAATCCGACCGTTATTAAAATCAGTAGGCTTCTTCCTCTGTGGGACCCCCATTAACCCCTAAACTTTCGTGACGATCCGATCAAAATTGCGACCTGTGGCGTGATTACAAAAAAAATCGGAAATCGGATGAATTATCGACTATTGCCATATCTCTGCTACTTGACTACCTATGACAACCTTATTTACATCGTTGTAAAGGTGATATTTTCTACTTTCCTTGCCAGATTTTGCTTTTGATATACCTCTTAAAGAAACAGAGATATTGGCTTTGAAATAAAACGTTGACCTTTCTCCAAATAAGTGTTTGCCCATTCCGACCCCTGAATATTATCCGACCATCATCAACATCAATAGGCTTCTTTCTTTTTGGGACCCACATTAACCCCCAAAATTTCGTGACCATCCGATCAAAATTGCGACCTGTAGCGTGATTACAAAAAAATCGGAAAATGGGATGCATTATCGGCTATTGCCATATCTTTGCTATTTGACCACTTACGACAACCTGCTTTACACCGCTGTAAAGGTGATATTTTCTACTTCCCTTTCCAGGTTTTGCTTTTGATATACCTCTTAAAGAAACAGAGATATTGGCTTTGAAATAAAATGTTGACTTTTCTCCAAATAAGTGTTTGCCCATTCCGACCCCTAAATATTATCCGACCATCACCAAAATCAATATGCCCCTTCATCTGTAAGACCCCCATTAACCCTGAAATTTTCGTGACGATCCGATCAATATTGCGACCTGTAGCGTGATTTCCAAAAAATAGAAAAATGGGATGTATTACCGACTATTGCGATACCTCCGTTATTTGATTACCTACGCCGACCTAGTTTGCATCATTGTAAAGACGGGATCTTCTACTTTCATAGTCAGGCTTTGCTTTTGGAAAATTTTCAACCAAAGCTGTGATATTTGTCAATATAATTAAAATCGCAAAAATGAAAATTGGGGTTTTATTTGCTACTATTGCGATATCTTCGTTGTTTGATCACCTACGAGCACCTACTTTACATCATTAGAAAGGTGATATTTTCTGCTTTCATTGTCAGGTTTTGCTTTTGGTATACCCCATACAGAAGCTGAGATATTGGCTTTGGAAAAAAGCGTTGTCTTTTTATCCACCTAAGTTTTTTGCCCTTTCCGACCCCTAAATATTATCCGACCATCACCAAAATCAATAGGCTTCTTCCCCTCCGGGACCCCCATCAAAATCCAAAATTTCGTGACGATCTGATCAAAATTGCGGCCTGTAGCGTGATTACAAGGTTTAGATGGACAGACGGACAGACGGACGGACGGACGGACTGACGGACGGACACACATAGCCAGATCGACTCAGCTCGTCGAGACATTCATTTTGATATATATAAGTATGGGTCTACGACCATTATTTCGATGCGTTACAAACTTTTTGGCCAAAACAAACTTATAATACCCTCCCCACATAGTGGTGTAGGGTATAATAATAATAATTTTTCTGCAAAGTGAAGGAAGGAGAGATCTATTTTTGCTTTTATATCCTTATTTAATTCTTATTATATGCTACCTTTGCTCACAAAAGGTTCTGCTGCTTTTGACAATTGTAATTCATTATTGGATAAAATATGAGAATATTTGTGGCTTCAACAAAGTCGTTCTTCTTTTTATTCAATCAAAAAAAAATCACTTAGCTTTCGGCTTTCTCTGATTGATTTCCCATTTCCTATCTTCGTTTGGAATATTCTATGGTTCGTTAAAGATTCGAGCGGTAAATTTCCTTTGACCACACACAGACTGCATATATCATCGCTTTTGCTTTTTTGTTCAATTACAAAGTAATTGATTCATGTTGAGTTTTTGTGGAATTTTGCAGTGATTGCAGGAATAAAATTGGGCGATATCCCATTAAGTTACAAGCGAAAAGGAAACGGTAGGATTTTTTTCTTGTGGTTTGTAAAAGAGAGACATAAAGAAATTGCCAAAGGATATTTGGAGTGTGGCAACAGGAAAAATGCTTATTCACAAATAATTGTTGAACATAAAAATCACATTTGCAGAACCAATGGGAATACGATTATGGACATATGAAGATATGTATGCATTGATGTAATCTTAATAATATTACTTCCGTAGGTTAGCAATGACATTGATCTACTTAAACAAGTTTCTCAATTCACGGTATAGCCAGTATATAAAGCATTAAAACAGTGTAAAAAACTGACATTACAGACTTTGTTTCGAACACAACATATAATTAATAGTTTTCAATAATCCTCTTGTTTTTATTGAAGTAGGCAAACAGAAGTTGTAAGCCGTTTTTACTACCGCTGAAACACTTGCTGTCGTTTGCGAGTTTTTCGGAGATTAATTCTTTTGTCACAAGAAAAGAGGGCATGCACGATTGCGTGATGAGATGTTAGTAATATTGCCACACTTATTGTATTTTCTGTTAGATGACCTTTATGGTCTTCCATTAGAAGATACTTATGGTCCCTCCTAAGGCCTTCTATAAAAAGGAATAATTTTTTCTTCTAAGGGAAAACCTTTATGAATTTCTCTAAGATGGCCTTTGTGATTTTGATAAGAAGAACTTAGGTCTTTGTTAAGAATGCCTAATGGTCCTCTATAAGAAGGCCTTATGGTCTTTCATAAGAAGTCCTCATGGTCTTCAATAAGACTACCTTTAGGGTCTTCCATAACAGGACTTACAAGTTCTTCTAGAAGATCATGGTTTTTTGAAAGTTGAAGGCCTTCTAGAAGAAGACCTTTAGAAAACCGTTATGGTCTACCATAAGAAGACGATTATGGTCTTCCATAAGACGTCTTTAATAGTCTTTCTTAAGAAAACCTCAAGGTCTTCTATAAGAAGACCTCATAGTCTTTTATAAGAAGATCTCATGGTCTTCTATAAGAAGGCCTCATGGTCTTCTATAAGAAGACTTCATGGTATTCTATAGGAACACCTTCTGGGTCTTCAATAAGACAACCTTCAGGGTCTTCAATAAGACAACCTTCAGAGTCTTCTACAATTCAAGACATTCAAGGTCTTGCAGAATATGATGTTTTCTTAAAGAGAAAGAAAGAAAGAGAAAATCATAAAGTTCTACTTTAAATGTCTTCTTATGTAAGACCATAAAGGTTTTCTAACATTCTTCTTTTAGAATACCGTAAAGTATTCTAAAAGAAGAATGTTAGAAAACCTTTATGGTCTTACATAAGAAGACATTTAAAGTAGAACTTTATGATTTTCTCTAATACGACCTTTATGGTCATCTATAAGAAGGAGAATTTGATGGTCTTCTATAAGAAGGCCATACGGTCTTTTAAAAGAAGACCTCATGGTGTTCTCAAAGACAACCTAAAGGATATTCTAAAAAGGTCATCTAGAAGAAGATGGTTTTTAAAAGACCTTCACAGTTTTCTAGATAAAGACATTAAGAACACCTCTATGCTCTTCTATAAGAAGAACTTTATGGTTTTCAAAATGAAGACCTTTATGGCGTTCCATAAGATAACATTTATGATCTTCTCTAAGACGTTCTTTATGGCCTTCTATAAGAAGAAGAACTTAATGATTTCAATAAGAAGATCTTATGGTTTTTTTTATGAAAAGACCTCATGACTGACTGTCATAGGACTTTCAAGGTCTTCTAGAAGAGGACCTTTAAAACCCCATTTATAGTCTTCCATAATAAGTTGTTTATGGTCTTCCAAAAGTAGAACCGTATGACCTTCTCTAAGGTGAACTTTATGGTCTTCCATAAGGAGACGTTTATGGTCTGCTAAAAGTAGAACTTTATGATCTTCTCTAAGACGACCTTTATGGGCACCTATAAGAAGGATAATTTGATGGTCTTCTATAAGAAGACCTCATAGTTTTTTGTAAGAAGACCTCATGGTCTTCTTTAACACAACCTTTAGGATCCTCTAAAAAGGTAATCTAGAAGAAAATGGTTTTATAAAATATCTTCACAGTCTTCTAGATAAAGACCTTAAGAACACCTCTATGCTCTTCTATAAGAAGAATTTTATGGTCTTCAATATGAAGACCTTTATAGCGTTCCATAAGATAACCTTTATGATCTTCTCTAAGACGTTCTTGATGGTCTTCTATAAGAAGGAGAACTCAATGGTCTTCTATAAGAAGATCATATGGTTTTTTATGAAAAGACCTAATGACTTTTTGTAAGAAGACCTCATGGCCGTCTGTAAGACAATCTTCAGTGCCTTCTAAAGTAGGACTTTCAAGGTGTTCAAGAAGAAGACTTTTAGAACACCTTTATAGTATGCCATACGAAGACGTTTATGGTTTTTTAAAAGTAGAACTTTATGATCTTATCTAAAAGAACACAATTAGAAAACCTTTATGGCCTTCAATATGGAGACCTTTATGGCGTTCCATAAGAAGGAGAACTTAATGGTTTTCTATAAAAAGATCTTTATTGTCTTCTATAAAAGGAATTTCAAGGAATTTCAAAACGACCCTCAAGGTCTTCTAGGAGATGGCCATTATGGGGACCTTCAAGATCTTCTAGAAGAATATCATTATGACCTTTTATAAGTAGATCTTTATGGTATCCGATAAAAAGACCTTTATGTTATTCTATAGGAAGATCTGTAGGCATTCTTTAGGAATATGCACATGGTCTTCTAAATGAATAAAGGTCTTCATTTTATAAGTATAACAAAAATAAGAGCCTCGCAATCTTCTATGCCAGGATCAACAATATCTTCTAGAAGGAGACATTTATGGTCTTCTATAAGCAGACCTTTATAATATTTTATAACAAGACCGGGAAATCAAAGACATTTGTGAACGTATAGTTTAAAAATGACTTTATATACTATTGTAAAAACTGTCTTTATCCTGAATGGTCATCTCGGAGGTAGAAAATCGCGATCATCCCAATTTACAAAAAATGTATAGTTACAGATAATATCCTTAATTTTGGTAAGCGTGACTACATACACGCCATAAACACTGGCTTCAATATATAAGTATAAAAAAGTGCGATCAACCCCACATTTTGACATACAGTACAAACCCGATAATGTAAAATGTCGCTTGACCGAAATTCCAACAAATCGATTGAGAAATCAGGTAATTCCAAAGATGGAACGTCTAGAAATTGTTCGAGTGGGGGACCCCCCGACAACGGGTTTTAACAAGTAGCGAAATCTCAGAGATTATTAGACGTATAGGTATTCAATAGAATAGTAATTTTGGCCTCTATCATTAATGGCTATTTTGGAAGTAGAATAACGTGATTGCGTCCTAAACTTTATGCTTACAGATAAGATTTCTAAATTTAGTAAGTGGGAGATCAAACATGCCATAAACATTGACTTCATTGCTTGGAATAACTCAATCAAGACCACGTTTTTAACACTTTTTATGAATCACTGAGGTTTTTGTATTTAGGAGTGCCTAAAGACCCGACCACGCCCACTTTTTTGAATATGTTAAATCTCTGAAACTACTGAGCCGATTTTCCTGAAAATTGCAGAAAATTTACAGGGATGACCCCTAATGAAAATAGACTATATATTTTGTTGAATTTTGGAGGGGGCGGTGTACCAACCCTGGCCCTATTTTTGAAAGTCTTACGAACGCATCGAACGCAGAAAATAAATTGGCGAGGCAACGGTGGTTGACCCGACCACACCCACTTTCATAAATATGTTACCTACAGGGATAGCCCTGGTTAAATTAGGCCATATACTTTGTTGAATTTCGGAGGAGTGGGTTATCCCAGATGCCCTACTTTTTAAATGCGTTATATATGTAAAACTTACGAACGTGTCCGATTTCCCGACCCTGGGTATTCATTTGAATGAAGGGCTTACTTGCAATATTAAATGGAAGTTACCATCTGGAACGAAAGTACGATGGCACATACAAAATCCCTAGAAATTTAAGATCGATTCTTGAAGAATTTAAGAAGCAATTCACGTTTAGACTTCAGACAAACACTTCCAGTTAATCTATTGCAGCAGATGAAATAAATTCATGCCTCAAGTCATCAGTTCTTTGGCGGTATGTTAAAATTGCATATCGACACCAACATTTCTAAAGATATTTTTATTTATAGTCACTAACAGATCCTGACTAATTACCAATGCAATAAACATATAATTGACCTAAAAACGGTAACATAAGTAAAACTGTTTCAAGGGCCAGCAACACGGACCGGGTCGGCTAGTTATTTGTACCTAAAATAATATTGGAATCAAAAACTTTTACGGTGTCGATATGAGAACAGTTGGAATGAAAACGTTCAAAGCCGTCCCATGCTACCATATCGCTCATTTACTCAAAGAGTGACACATTTCAAAAAAGCCAGTTTCGAGAAAAACACGTTTTAAGTTCGCGATTGAATTTTGACTTCCCAATTTAAAAAAACTTACTACACAAAAACTAAAATAACTACTTGGACCATATTTTTAAAACAGCTAGCCATATATCAGTGCTAAATTTCTGTGTAAGATCAATCATGATTTGAGTTGTTTTAGTGCTTCATAATCTCAAAAAACTGTTGTGTTGAATTATGCGAAGCTCGTAGTAAATGAGCTGTAACTCGCTGAGTTTTAGAGATATCAGCATGAAAATTTGACACAAGATGAAGAAGAAGTCGTAGAAAAAATTGAAATTGCTAACTCAGAAAACGTATTTTTTGCGTTATGCCACTCTTTGAGTAAATGAGCGATATATCTTAAGCATTCCACAATCCAGAACCTGTATAACTTCAGTTTTATATAAAACCATAGAATTTGTTTTCAATCATACCAAAAATGTCTACCTTCACTGGTCGGTGGTCATCAGTGACACATCCATCATTGCCTTATGTCTTCATTTTAACATCCAAAGGGATTTGCTAGACGTAAAATATGGGCACTGAATGAAAGTAACAGCCTGTTAGGATTATTAAAAACACGCACACCCATTCGCCAAAAAAACCTGGTTTTCTTGCCATCTTGTGTTCTTGATGATACCAAAATATAGTGGCAGAAAGACTGGACCAACGTTACTTTGGTGTAGACTAAAAACATAAATAACAAGCCAAGAAAAACAGTTTGTTTTAGGTTTGTGGTTCGCTAAAGCAAGAGTGAAAGTAAGGGAAACTTAAGGAGACAAAAAGTCTATGTTGACAGAGAATGTCATTATTTTGATGACAAAATTGCTATTGACGTTCAAATTGAAAATATTATTTTTTTGCTTCAAATTTGATGAGAATTATTGAAGATAAGATTGAAAACTATGATTGATGCATAAGTCATTTTTAATGTGGAATAACTTGATAATTTAATGCAATTTTCTGTTAGGTTAGGGTAGGTTGAAAAGAGGGGCGAGTAATCGCCACATGTCCTGGTGGACATACACTTACACCAGAAGTAGGCCTGTAGTGCGCACTACACTAGATTTGTTTAAGAAGGGGACTCTATTGCATTTTATTTAAGGAATTCTGTATCATTAACAAAACCCCTAATTTTTTTTCAGGTCGTTTATCATTACCTGATTAAGATCTGGTATAGTGTCGTTTCCTAGACACTGTGAAATGATGTTTGCAAAAGCGGGGCAAAAATAGTTAGAAATGTTAGACATAGGGTTATAACGAGGCAAAAAGATAGAAAAAATTATTGGATATAGGTACACATTTACGTAATGCCTCAATATAAAGGTACCGCCCGATTTTTGGTATTTTGACGAATTGAGACATACTTTCCACGCGATTTGGTTGAAATTTCGCATTTTGAGTTCTGAGTGAACAAAATACATCCTCGCAAAAAGTTATCATTATACGTCCATGTTTACGCATAGCCCCCATATAAAGGTACCGCTCAATTTTCGGTATTTTGACGATTTTAGCCAAATTTTCCAAACGATTTAGTTGTAAATTTGCATTTTGAGTTCTAGGTGAATAAAATACCTGCTTGCAAAAAATGTCCAATGTAGGTCACGTTTGGGTGTAGTCTCCATATAAGCGTACCTCCCGATTTTCGGAATTTTGAACTATTTTTCCCAAAAATTTCCAAACGATTTGGCTGCAATTTTGGATTTTGAGTCCTCAATACATAAAATAACTCCCTGCAAAAAATGTTGAATATACATAAGTCGAAGTTTAGGTATAGCTACCAAATAAACGTACCTCCGGGTTTTCGACGATTTTACAGGCGTGGTATAAGGGGAATAACTTACCGGGGGGCAGATGGGGGCAGCTGGATTCTTTTTTATCGTAAAATAGAGACTCTTCCCTGTATTTTACATAAAATATTCAGTCTCCCAAATAAAACTCAACATAAATTTATAGTACTGATATTAAAAATACCAGAATTTATTTTTAAGTAAGTTAGGAAACTGTTTAAGAATATGTTTTCTCGTAAAAGCATTGTCAATGCCATCAACTATAAGTTTCATTCTCGAAATTGTACATTTACCTTTTTAATTATACCCTCAGCATTTATGCTAACGAGGGTGTATACCGATGAACAGATTTGGTCCAAAATTTGGCTTTCGTAATATTTTGTCCAAACTTAGTTTAAGTTCGAAGATGGGCCACATCGGTCCAATCCCTTGGGTACCTCCCCCAAAAAATTTCGAAAAAGTTCACAAAAATTTTACGCACGATAATTCTCGAATTCAGTAACCGATTTGGTCCACACTTTGCACATCATGAAATTTCTACCAGACATAGACGAGGTTCCAATATGGACCCTATCGGTCCACTACTATGGGTACCTCCCACACACAATTTCGGAAAGGTTCATATAAGGACCTCCTCTCGAATCGCTTTGATTTTTATTGCAACAACTTGTATTCGCTGCCCCCAAAACAACGGTACAAGTTTTATCAGGGGCAAGTCCATACTTCCTGAGAAAAAAGCCAAAAAGTTAAAAAACCTCTATGGCACGATGTGTAATGATTGGAGCGCACGCTAACTTTCGAATGGATCTGCCGATTCGGTCCAAGAGTTGGCCATCGTAATATTTTTTCTGAAATTAGTTTAATTTCGAAGATGAGCCCTGTTGGCCCACTACTTCAGGTATCTCCCACAAAAGTTCGAAAATGTTCGAAAAATTGTACGCACGATAACTCTCGAAGACAGTAACCAATTTGGTCAATACTGTGCACATCGTAAAATTTCTATCAGACATAGACGAGGTCCCAATGTGGACCCTATCGGTACACTCCTATGGGTAATTCCCACACAAAATTTCGGATATGTTCAGATTAGGACCTGCTCTCGAATCGCTTTGATTGTTGTTGCAACAACTTGTATTCGCTGTCCCCAATACAACGGTACAAGTTTTATCAGAGGCAAGTCCATACTTCCTGAGAAAATAACCCGAAATATGTAAAAAGTCTACGGCACCATGTGTAGTGGCTAGCGAGCACGATAACTCTTGAACGGCCAAAATTTGGCCATCGTAATATTTGGTCCGAACTTACTTTAAGCTCGAAGATGAGTCGTATCGATCCATTCCTTTAGGTACCTCCCCCAAAGAAGTTAAAAATTTGTCACTAAAATTGTACCCGCTATACCTATTGGACGGAGCAACCTCCAAACTTTGGATCTCCTAATATTTTGTCAAATGTAGTTTTACTTCGGAAATGGTCCATATAAGTCTTCTCCTTACGGTACCTCACATAGGCTGAGGGTGTATCTCTGTCGGCAAAGCCGACTGATACTTTTTTACTTGTTTTTTTTTACAATTTCACCCATAAGCTGCGAATACTTTGCGGACGTATTTTACGTTTTTAAGGCACCACATGTAAACTTTAAGCTCTTCGACTTAATTTGACATATTACCGCTGTAAATTGGCCAACAATTTACCGGATATTATAATTTTGATGTGTATAGAGAATATTTATTTCAATCGCAATCAAATTTATTGCCACAAAATTGTTCGATTTTTGTCCACGTGCGGAACCCCAGTGCATTGGCAGAGAAAATGTTCCAGTGTTTCGTCATCTTGTCGGCATGCCCTGCATAAGCTGTTATCTGCACAATTAATTTTGTGCAGATGAAATCTGCCTTACCCAGCAGTAATAGGTTAATGGTCTCCCCATAGGATTGTTGTGGTTTTGCCTTTTTCCTCTCTATTCCATTGGGATAAGTGGGCATTTTTTCCCAAGTTTTTAACTCTATATGAGAAGCGTTTCGTGACTTTGCGTTCTCTAAATTTACTGTTGCTAATTCCCTTCCATTTTTTGCCAGAGAATTTGCTATCTCATTACCTCTATTCCCCGCATGTCCCGGTACCCATATTATACGCACCGAACAATGTTGGGAATAGCTGTTGATTGCATTTATACAAACTAAGACTGTTTGTGATTTTACTGTCTTGGATGATATTGCTTTGCAGTTTTACTCTCCGTAAGGACGTTAACAATAGTTGGTCTCGTGTTAGCATTAAGTCAGTTCAGGCACTCTTAATCGCTCGGATCTAGCTTGATGGACCGTATTTTGATCCGGCAAACGAAGAGATATTTCGGTCTCTGGTTCTTCAATGTGTATGCGTAAAACACGTGTTGTTGTTAACCAACGTAGCAAGCGAAAAGGAAAAGAAAAAAGATGGTATTAATTATGTTGGTCTTTTTTCATCAGTGTTCTAGAGAACATCGTTGAGTAAAGACGGTAAAGTGAGTGAATAAATCAGTGTTTTGTCTTTTCTTGAAGAAATTGTGCTTTTTAGTAAATTAAATGTCCAATACATTTTATAATTGAATCAAAAATGTGAGTGGAAATATTTTATTGGACAAGGAAGAAATCGCATTTAATATTGGTAACACTGTGTGTAATTTTTTGAGTCATGTTTTATTAACCATATTCTGACTCCACAGTGTGATAGAACACTAAAAATGAGAAGACACGTGTCTCGCCGTTTTTTCCTATCTCATCAACTTTCGCGGTTATAGTCCTCCAAAGGTTTGAGGCTTTGATGTAAATAGGGTCATTTAGTCAGGACTATATCTTCCAAACCGTTAGGATATTTGAATTTATCTCAGAGGCAAAGTTGTAGCTCTTGTCTTAAAGAACAAAAATTGTGAACACATATAACCCATCAAACTTCATCTGCAAGGTCAAAATCACCATGGTCAAATTTCTTTTAAAAATTTTCTCAAGTTTTGTTATATAGCTATCAAACCGATCAAATTTGAAGCAAACAGCCAACTACAAAAATGTACCCCAGATCTCAGTAAACATCTTTCTAGAATATACGAACTCTGTAGAAACGGATCTTAATGGTCAAAATAGCAAAACAATTGCGATTTTTATCCTCTTTTCTCGGTTTCGGCTCCATAGATATAAAACCGTTCAAAATTCAAGAAAACAATCAAACACAATAGTGTAGCAAAGGCTTCAATAAACAACTTTCTGGAATATGCGAAATGTCTATGTACGGTTCTTAATGGTAAAAATAGCCAAAATCTTTGGAAAATATCAAATTTTTATATTTTTTTCTCCGACTCTGGTCCAAAGATAGGCAACCGCCCCAAAAATTTACCATAGATTTCAACAAACAAGTTTCTAGAACAAATGAAGTTTCTAGGAACGATTCTTCAAGCTCAAAATTCGATTATTTTAAGTCATTCTTTTCTGTTCAGGTCCGTAAATAACAAACCTTTAAAATTTCCTTGAGTTTTTAACAGTTTGTTATTTCCAAACCTGAGCAGGGGGAATGTTAAAAAAATGTAATTGTTCGTGAATTTCAGCCCTACAAATCATTCCTAGAATCTTCATATGTTCTAAAAAGTTGTTTATTGAAATCTTAGGTACATTTTTGTGGTTGGCGGTATTCTTAATTTTTGGGCGGTTGCCTATCTTTGGACCAGAGTCGGAGAAAAAATATAAAAATTTGATATTTTCCAAAGATTTTTGCTATTTTTACACATTAAGAACCATTCATAGACATTTCGCATATTCCAGAAAGTTGTTTATTGAAGCCTTTGCTACACTATTGTGGTTGATTGTTTTCTTGAATTTTGAACGGTTTAATATCTATGGAGCCGAAACCGAGCAAATAGGATAAAAATCGCAATTGTTTTGCTATTTTGACCATTAAGATCCGTTTCTACAGAGTTCGTATATTCTAGAAAGATGTTTACTGAGATCTGGGGTACATTTTTGTAGTTGGCTGTTTGCTTCAAATTTGATCGGTTTGATAGCTGTATAACAAAACTTGAGAAAATTTGTAAAAGAAATTTGACCATGGCGATTTTGACCTTGCAGATGAAGTTTGATGGGTTATATGAGTTCACAATTTTTGTTCTTTAAGACAAGAGCTACAACTTTGCCTCTCAGATAAATTAAAATTTCCTAACGGTTTGGAAGATATAGTCCTGACTAAATGACCCTTTTTACATCAAAGCATCAAACATTTGGAGGCCTAAAACCGCGAAAGTTGATGAGATAGGGAAAAACGGCGAGACACGTGTCTTCTCATTTTTGGTGTTCTATCACAATGCGGTGTCAGAATATGGTTAATAATTTTCGTGTTGCACAGTGTAATTAAATCAACATGCATATCGACCTTTTTGAAGAAAATTTACTTATGTTGAAACTGAGGTATGGGGTATTGTAACTCGCGAATTGTTGTAATATACCATAACTTTTGAACGTATTTAGGTAAAATGAACTGTTTTAGCACGATTCACCGATGGATTTCTTAAAATTATAATTTGAGCGGAAGCTATGGTCATATTAATGTAAAAAAGAAGAAAACGAGTTTTTTTAAATCAATTTTCTATTAGTGGCTTTACAATACAATGTAGAGTATAATGTTCAAAGAATAAGTTATAGAATACACTTCAGAGATGGAATTTCTAATGTATGATTTTTTAATATAACCACTGCATCAATCTCAAACGGATGCTGACATTTTGAAGACTGAAAAATTGGGTTTTTTGAATTTTTGCTTTAATCGGGACGCGCAACTGTACTCGTTTAAAAACTTATTATGAGATTGTAGTATTCGCGATTACGCATTTTTTGATGTATAACTCGGGCGTGTAGCCATCTCAGCTTAAAGTCGAAATTTTTGTGCGTCAATTTTTAAAAAAAAACCTGTAATTGTCGGTGAAACCCGCGTGAACTTTACGTTCTGAATCTAATAAGCCATGACGCGTCCAAATCCGTCCACTAGACCACTCACTCAAATTTCGAGTAAATTTTACTGAGATAAATAGAGTAATATGCCTGTTTAAAATGTGCGAAAACATATATTTCAAAACTATCGCTAATCCGGAGATACAATTGATTTTTTCTAAAAATTAAGTGCGATGCTACATCCACGGTTATTGATGGATCGCAATGAAACGACATCAAATGGTGTATTTTTTAAAGGTTATCATCGAAATCGGATGCGCATAAAAGGTAAATGAACTTCGGTAAATGGTAAATGACCATCTAACTGTATTTTGCGCCCTAATATGCAACAGACGCTAAATCGTGGTCGCCAAATATAATTTCACAAACTGTACACCAAAGAAAAGGGATTGATTCGCTGTGTTGGAAAATCGGATGCGCATAATGTCATTTTCACTATTACGAGGTTTCTATGCGTTTCAAATGTTTTAATATTCAATATAACATTATTTTAATGTTATGCCGCAATTGGAATTCCTTGTGATTTAATTTAATGTTCTAAAAATATTCGCCAATAGGAAAACTGTAAGCGAAAAATTTGTTGCAACGGAATATCTTCATTATTGCATGAAATTTGCACAGAAATGACGAAGAACTGAAACATTTTTTCTTCAACCTTTCCTACAAAACCATAAAAAAATAAAATTAGAATAACATGATTTTTATTTTTTTCGTCATATTTTCTTTGTATTTTTGCAAATAACATGAATAATATAGCTCCAAACTTCACGACTTAGGTTTCATTTTATTCCCCACAATGCACGATGGGGCCAATGACAGGTTTTCGAGGCAACAAATCACTGGGGCAAGCTAGACCTTCCAAATTTTGTACAGATATTTATAATGGACTTAGAAACTAATATGCCAAATTTGGTTCATATCGGTTCATATATACATATAGCTGCCGTATATATGTTCGCCCGATTTCAAGCAATTGATGGACCAAACACGCAAATTCTGCCCAATTTTTATGCGATTTGGAAAATACCACGGAATTAGGACTACAAATAAGTTTGCCAAGTTATATTGAAATCGGTTCAGATTTTGATATTGCTCCCATATATATTTTCGACCGATTTTAGGTATTTGGTGCACCAATCCTGCTATGTATGTCCAATCTTGATGAAATTTGAAATGTGTGACTGATTTTGATCTAGAAACATTTTTGGCAAATCATATTTAAATCGGTTCAGAATTGGATATAGCTCCCATATATATGTTCGCCCGATTTCAGGAAAATGATTGACCAAGCACGCAAATTCCATCAAATTACAATAAAATTTGGAAAATGTTACGGAATTCGGACTACAAATAAGTTTGTCAAGTTATATTGAAATCGGTTCAGATATAGAAATAGCTCCCCTATATACATATGTTCAAATTTCATGGTTTTGTCTGTGATTTGTTATAAGTTAATAAAACGAGGTTCCAAATTTAGTAAAAATCGGCTACGATTCCGTCACAAAAGCCAAAGTTTGCAATATCTTTGAAATTATATATTATTATTATTATTATTATTATTATATACGTCTATTAAATTTTTCCGAAATCCAATTGGTAACATTAATGGGTTTCCGATTATTCGCCAACCAAAACATAAAAATGTCCATATTTTTAAGTATTACGACAACTGAAATCAGATTTTTATGAAAAGGCGCAGATAGGCGCAGCTAATTTTTTCACAAAATGATAGTACACATTAATACCTTTCACCACATATATATAATATCCTAGATCTACCTAGATCTCAAAAGTTATACTCCAGAGAACACATGGATAACAAAGCGAAATACTCCAAAAAAGACATAACATCTTAACTCAAAAATACATTTACCTCACATAACATTTTTATTATTTGTTAACACTATCTTATTTTACATACCCATTGAAGAGCTTTCCATGTTTAAAAAATATAAAAATGTTGAAATGTTCTTTTTGGCGCCTAAAATGCTTTCACTATTTATTTATAATGAATGTCGGAAAATGATGCATAAGAAAATATGTCACCATTGCCAGATCAGTATGTCGCTATGTGATGTTACCAGATTGATTTATTTTTTTATTTTTAGTGATTCAGAGTGTTGGCAATCGAAATCCGTTATTATTTTTTCAAATTGCTCACTTCAAAAATTGACTTTTTGCCTCGAAAACCTGCTATTGGCCCCATCGTGCAATGTCTGGATGCTGCTACAATTTTTTTATATATATTTCTTTGTAAGTATAAGCGCTATTGTTTCAAAAATATGTTTGTAAATACGTGAAATTATTTAACAAATTTATTTTTTCGCGAATCTTTGTTTCTTTGCTTTTTTTCTATGACCTTCACTAAAAAACACCACCATTTATAAATGTGTTTACATGTTAGAAATAGCCAGTGAGTGCTTGCAAGCAGGGACGTACGCAGGGGGCGGGGGGGCACTGGGGGCCCCGTCCCCCCCCGAATTGGTTTGGTCGACTACAATTTTTTCAGCTACTTTAACAAATTATAACGTGTTTTCTCTAAAATAATTTTTATTTTTGGAATTTGAAAAGAAAAGTTAGATTGTTCTGAAGGCTATGTACTAAAAATGTACTGTATGAACAAGTTGTCTAAGAAATATTAAATTTTTTTTTGTTTGTATACTCTTTTTGAGAAAACCTTCCAGTAAAATCTGAATTACTTCTTTATCTCATGTAATTTCATTATCAAAAAATAAAGGGTCGAGGAATTCTATAATGAATATACGAGGTCGGTTCGGAAACTTCTTAGCCTATCAATGAAAGAGAATAGTTAGTTTTTCAAAAAATATTTTTATTTTTCAATATAATCTCCTGAAACTTCAATACACTTAGTCCAACGCTTTTCTAGCAATTCTATCCCTTGATTCAAATAGTCTTCCACAAGGTCTTCCTATCATTAACAAAGTTGTAGCTGAAAACAACCGTAAACGAAATTAATGCTCAAATATTGGTTATATGGTATTAAAATCTGCTGTAATTTCGGCCTATAGGCTAACGATAAAAATGTATCTCATAGAAATAATGACCTTTGACTTCTCATATCTTTCGACAAAAGCCGCTTCAAATAATTTGGCGTCGATTTAGCACAGTTCGTTCTTCTGTCGGGCTCGAGCGCATGAGAACGGATCAATCGGACTTTAAGTCATATTGGTCCATTCCTTTTTCCCACAAGACTACAAAATACTCGTATTTCGCTAAAATGGTGCGCACAATAACTCTCGAAGGTCCAAATCGATTTCTTCGAAAAATATATTAGGCTCGAAAATCGATTATATCGGTTCACTCCTTCAGGTACCTCGCACACAAAATTTCAATATCCGATTTCACCGAAACTTTGAACATCCTAAAATTACTTCCAGACGTACATATATATATCAAGTACCAAGAGGATTTATATTCGATAACATCTTCGGATACCTCCCTCACAAAATTTCAACATATGTAAGTGCAATTTATGGGCTGTTCGAGAATCCATTGGACATTTTGACCAATGCTACTGCTTGCGGTCTTGGTTACAGCGATGTTCTATTTTTCGTGGTAAGTCCATACTTCCTGACATAACGGTTCAACAGCTCTAAATCTTGCCATGACCAACTAAAATAACGGCTTGACAATATAACTATCAAAAGGAATGACTTCCAAAATTAGGTCCACTTCCAAAATGGACCATTCTTTTAGGTATCTTCTGCACAAAAGTGCAAAACTTTTGGGCCTTTATCGAAGTCAAACTTATGAGCTCAGCATAAGCATTTAATCGCAACGCCCACAATCTTGAAGTTTTATACCCAAATGTTTCGATAATTTTGTCGGAAAGTTTATACGTCCAAAAATGCCACGGAATTCTGAAACTCCCTGACTACACAATTTATAGGACAAAAATTTTGGTTATGAAGCCCGTATTCTATCTGTCTATTGATATAAGTCTCAACTCACACAAGCTGTCGGCAAACCCGCTGATACTTTTTTACTTGTTTTCGAGAAAACAAAAGTTATAAGTTTGCCTCCGCTGTTCCGACAGAAGTCATAGTCCTTGGAAGTTTTAAATGTCATCGAGTTCATAAACATCTAATCGTACAATTAAGATAGAAATAAGGCGAAACAACAACCATTGGTATACCAGTAGAGCGATTCTCTAACTCAATTTTTGAGTTACCGACAATTGTCGGTAAAATTAAAATACTTATAATTTCGTAATTACCGATTTTTTCGGTAAGTTAGCGACGAATAAAAAGCAGTCGTAAAGTTATACCGATAGTAAGACTGTTGTCAATTTTTATTGAAATTTTCGTATATAATTTTGCGTTGAAATTTTACCGATTTTTGTCGGTAACTCAAAAAATGTGTTAGACAATCGCACTACTGATGGAGTTTTTCGACTTAACCTATTTTGTCAGGACTTAGCTAAAATTTTGCCGAGACAGAATGTTGATTTCGTAGTCTCAAACAGTACTGCGAGTAGAATTCGGAGTCTATGAGTCGTAGTTGATTTCGCTCGACTCCTGATAAAAATGTTTTCTCTTCTTTCTAAATGCCTGTTCCAGAACCTGTAAGAATCTACACATTTTTACTACTAAAAATGAGTAGATTCTTGCAGTACTGGAACAGACCATAAATGTAATTTTCTGAATTTTTTAGTTGGCTTGCATGGACTCTATCACTTCTGGTAAAATAGTAAAGTTTTGGTGTTTTTATGACATAAAAGAATATTATTTTCTAACAATAGTTCGGTACAAGCCCAATCTGCACTCGCGGATTCGATTTATTCTTTTATTGGAGATATTTATTTCAATTAATTAATGGTATACAAATAACATTAATAGGTTTTTAGATAGATCTTCTTATCAGAATCAGTCCTCGTGGTAAAAATGTGTTAAATTGATAACTTAATAAGGCAAAAATAAGACAAGTCTTTTTTAATGGGACTGAAGTTAATGTGGGATATATGGATATGTACTTTAAAGAGGAAGAAATACTGAAAATCTTTGAAATATAAAGACTACTCGTATTTTATTATACTTTGTTCCAAAGTTATATCTAAAATATTGTAAACTCTCTCTATTGAAACTATACAGTTTGTATCAATATTTCATATAAAATTTACTAAAAGCCCTTTAAAATAGCTTTATGTAACGCTACACAACATTTTTTAATTTCATAATTTTTGGTCAAGTTGTGCCCCCCCGAAATGAAATCCTGCGTACGTCCCTGCTTGCAAGTGAGCAAGTGAGCATACACTTCAATGTGCTTCACATTGACATTTACGCTCCCTTGCTCTTAGAAAGCGCCCACTGGTGCATGTGTTTGTTTTTTCTTTGTGGCTTTTGGGTTTGTATTTGTTTGCACCCAAACATATAATTTGTTTGCACCAAAACAATTGTTCAGGTATACGGTCCGATACAAATTTATCCGCTGACTCTCTCGTTGTTACCGGTAAAATGCTTTGATGGTATGTTACGTGTTCCTTTCTGATCCACTCGTCCGTCGCTTTAAGTCGTATAGCTGAGACGGCCGCTTCATATCTTATCTGAATTTCTATTGGGTGTATATGTATATAGAATAGTTTCTAATGCCCTCTTTGGTGTTGTCCTCATTGCGCCGCTTACACTTAAGCAGCACATTCGTTCGACTTTCTGTGGTATTTTAATATTATACTTTTTATCAATAGCTGTCCAGTAGTCTTTAAGGCGTATGTTAAAATAGGTCTAACTACGCTTTTGTATTCTTACCTCTCAGAAGTATTATAACGTCGCCTGCATAGCAGACTGGGTCAAATCCCTCATCGGTTAAAGTCTTTAATAGGAGTGGGCATAAAATCCCCATGCGGCGGTCCCTGATCAACGTTGTCCCTGTTCCAGTACTGCAAGAATCTACTCATTTTTAGTAGTAAAAATGTGTAGATTCTTACAGGTTCTGGAACAGGCATTTAGAAAGAAGAGAAAACATTTTTATCAGGAGCCCGCAGATTTTCCACCTATTCCTTAGCATGTGGCTTATCCAGTCCCTAAGGGCCCGGTACACCAGGACTGACGTTATTGAAAGCGCCCTTGATGTCAATGCATACCGCTAATGTATACATCTTCCTGTCGAAGGTGCTCTCGATGTGGTGTACAACCTCATGTAATGCGGTTTCCACTGATCTACTTTTAACGTATGCTGTTACCAGGTTTGTGGATAAATACTACCCTCGGCTCCTGCCAGTCTCTAGGAGTACAGTGTGCAACATTTTTAAGGTAGTCTTGTGCAAACAATTTGAGGTGAGGATTTTTTTGAAAATACAGACCCAAACGACAAAAACCCCAGTTGGGTTTTTCTTGTGTCAAATCCAGCTTGGATTTTATGGCCCTATCTAAACATGGTTAAATATTGATAAATTGTTGAGAACTTTATTTGGAAGATTTTTGCAAAGGGTTACTTGGTTCAACTCCCAACAGTTTAGCTGATACTGGTCAGAATTTCAGCAATTATGTAAAAATTGCTATATTTTATCGACTTTGATAGTTTAGGGCTACAATATTGCCAAAGGCGGCAATGCCTAATTCCTAATCGTTTCTGAGGTAAAGGCGCGATAAATGCAAAATACTGTAGTTTTAGCTCGGTTTAGATGAGACCATCCGAACTGGATCTGACGTGACAAAACCCTACTGGGGGTTGTGCCGCAAAATGTCTCAAATATTTAGGAGCACACCTTCATGTACATTCGGCACATAAGTGCTGTTAAATCTAAACTTTTACTGCAGGTAATTTTTATGGTCTCATTACAAGGCTACAAAGTTATTCTCTGTACTTTCCTCGCAGGGCACTGTGGGCACAAAGCCAGTGTTTTGGAGTAACAAATCACAGGAATATATGCCTTAAAAAAAGTTATTTTTATGGAAAACGCTTAAGAAGTCTCATAAATTTCATTTTCATATAACATTTTAAATTTTCTCGCAAGAAATTCTTGGATATAAATGCGTTCCCAAAGGAGGCCCTCATATGCCTCTTTTGGGAACGTTGGTAGTGTGAATATGCCAAGAGTACGATAAAAGGAGCAAGTGGACTAAGATATCGTAAGGCGTGTTAGTGAAAAGGAGAACGACAATTTAAATGACTGAAGTGGAAGGAAATCAATTTGTAGTTCTCCTTATGCTGAAATAAGTAAGTTATATCAGTGAAACCCATATACTTGTATTGAGTAACAAATTTAAAATAATTTTTATTTTTTAAATAAAATGAAGATATTCGAGTATGAGGTATATTCCATTCAATGTATTAACATTCAAAAATGTTAAAAGATCGCAAATTTTTTATGTACGTATTTATTAATTTTATTACTTTATTTATTTTTTTTAAGTAATTGTTCCTTTTTGTATGTTTATACAACAAAAAGTGTTTAGTAAAATATTAATATTCCTACCACAAAGAAATTAAAGTAAATTGTTGCAATTTACGAAACATACTTTTCCAATTAATCACACAAATACACATGTGTAAATTAATTAATAAGAAGGCAACATGTGCACACATTCACAAACAAAAACAAACTTCATAAACCACTGAATTGAAAGGGTTTATAAATTAAAAATTACAGTAGCAAACTAACAAAAAAGAGAAACAAACAAAAAACTCAAATCGTTTAACCATGATTTTCCAAACCAAACAAAACGAACAAACAAAAATTTCATTTTTTAAACGGAAAAAATTTCACTTTTTTCCCTTTCCTCGACTAGCAAAACAAATCGGTATTTAATTCGATTTGGCGAAAATATTTGCCAAGCACGTGCCTCACAGTTCACATGGAAAAATGCTCGTGAAATGAACGAACAAAACAAAAACTAAAACAAAGTTAATAAAAAATAGAATTCAAATGGTATGCCACAGGACACATGTAAAGGCCGCAACAATTGCAACGGAAGAATTCGTTGACTTGTAAAACAAAATTTATTTATTTTTTGGTTGGGAATGGTACAAATTGGCAATGTGATATATACAGAAATTAAAAATAAAATTGCTCACAAACAAAAAGGGAGAACCATTGTTATCGACAACGTTTAGCCAATTTAGTGCAAAAATTTTCTGTGAATGAAAACACATTTGTGCTAACCATTCATGAACGAAATCAAGAAAAATATTAAACCAATCTTTGGTTTAAAAACGCAAAAAATATATGCTTCAGTAGAGGTATGGTGTTTTTATTTTCCGGGGTTTAAACTGAGAATTGTTACAATTATCACTTGGTCTTATGTAAATCAATAATTAATTATTTTTAAGCTGTCATATAAACTAGCAAGCATCACGATGCATGTACCTACTGTGTGACAGTATCAGCCTTTACTGTGACTTGACTCGGGAATTTCGACATTAAATTATCAAAACCAATTAATACGAAAATTTCGGCTTGTGAATGCATTTCATTTCGTCAAAATTGGCCCTTATCTTGTCAATCGTGAACTGTTCGAATAAATGCGAATCTTTACCATTAAATTGGATAGGAAATTTTCCTCTCCATTGAAACATTGTGAATGTCAACAACTTTTGGTGCACGTATTTCCTGTCGTGGAAAAATCTTTGGAAATAAGAACGGATTTTTTATTGAGGGCCTCCATTGGAGGCAATACGAAAACATCTTCTTTATATATAGAAGACAAATCTCTCCGGCGTTTTTTTTTTATTTTTCACATCTATGAACATTGTAGATTTAGAATCCGCAAAAACTTTCCAGGTGTATGCGCCATTCATTTAAAGTTAGTTAAGGTGCACCGTGCACAGTCGGCCATTAAGTTGCTAGTGTAAATAGAAGTTACCATCTGGGACGAATGTACGATGGCACACAAAAATTCCCTAGAAGCTTTAGATCAATTCTTGAAGGATTTATGAAGCAATTCACGTTTAGAGTTCAGACAAACACTTACAGTTTTACTATTCCAGCTGATGAAATAAATGCATGCATCAAGCCATCGCCTCTTTGGCGGTTTGTTTAAATTGCATATCGGCACCAACATTTCTGATGATTTTTTTATTTATAGTCGCAGATCGCGACTAATTAGCGCTGCAACAAAAATATAATCGACATAAGAAAAGGTAAAATAAAACTGTTTCAAGGGCCAGCAACGCGGACCGGGTCGGCTATTTTATTTATATAAACAAGTTTTGTTTTCACCGATGAGGAAATGACGTCCGATTAAAAGGCGGGATAACCTTTCAACACCAGTCATCTAACAGGAAATGGTCAGATACCAAAAGCGGAGTAAGGAGGCAAGTTTGGAGGCCACCTTCTCAAGAAACACCGATACTTTTAAGGTAGCAGCCCTACCACCAGACTAGGCACCATTAGGCCACTCCCCTATTGACGCTGAAACACAAACGATTACAAACCCGAAGAAAAGAAACGCAAAACAAACCGATTTTTTGATGACGAACCCTGCATGCCCACGGATAAGATTCGCAACATGGAACGTAAACTCTCTATTCCAAACAGGAAAACTTGCACAATTAACGGCAGAATGCAATAGGCTAAATATCCCCATAGTCGGAACTAGCGAAATGCGTTGGAATGGAAGCGGTGACTTTACAAGTTCACAAGGAGACCGGCTCCTATACCCCGGACGCAAAGAAGGAGAGCCCCATACACACGGCGTTGGCGTTTTCGTCAGCAGGAAATTGCGCGACTCCGTAATATCTTGGTCAGCTATCTCAGAGCGGATAATTACGATTCAGTTGAATAGCAGCATCGGAAAAATTACCATAGTCCAATGTTATGCCCCGAGGTAAAACCAATACAAAATTACTAAAGGAGAAAGACCCCCTCCAAAAATCATCATTACAAGCTAAAATATCACAACTTATCCAAAAAGTGAAGAAACAAGCCAGAAAAGATAAACCAATTTTATAAATTCTATGGCTGCCGAAGCCGAGGCGGCAGCAAGTCGTGGAGACTTAAAAACAGTTTTTAATTAAACAAATAAATTCAAACATACCTATTAAAGACAAATTCGGAATGATTCTCACGGATACAGACGCACAGCTCAAAAGATGGAAGGAACACTTTGAGGATATCTTAAATCGCACCATCGAACCAGCTACCGAATTAAGTAAGTACAAAGCCAAACCTACAACCGTCCTACGGAATACATAAATTCGGGTACCCCCTCAATAAATGAAATAAAAAATGCAATAATACTATTAAAAAATGGTAAAGCAGCAGGTATCGACAATCTGCCTGCAGAATTTTACAAATGCGACCCAGAATAAGTTCGAATGATATGTGGCTTAAGTCCAAATCCATTTTGTTATCGAAGTCCTTAAGGGATCTAGCCTACAAGGAGTATGTGCGTCGGCCTACACCAGAAAACTGGGACATCTTCCGTTCATACAGGAACAGAGCTAAATCTGTCCTTCGTCGTGAAAGAAGAAATTACTTCACTAAGTTGTTTAGAGGATTAAATTCCTCACAGATTTGGAGTAGGTTGCGGGCAGGTGGTTTAATTGATGATGATGCTGGATGTGTTGGTAGTCAATTTGATGTTAATGAACTAAATGATTTTTTTGTCCAGTCTGCGTCTGATCCAATTGCTGAGAGAGTAGACTTGTCTGGGTATATTGGAGAACATCCCTTTTTTTCTTTTGACTGTGTATTTGAGGAAGATATATTCAATGCGCTGAATGCTATTAAATCTCAGTCCTTGGGTATTGATGGAATACCAATTTCTTTTATAAAAATTATATATCCATATCTGTCAAATTTATTTCTTCACTTTTATAACACAATATTTACAGCATCAGTATTTCCTACTGCATGGAAGGTTGCCCGTGTAGTACCCATACCCAAAACTAAAGGTTGTTGCTCTGTTGACAACATGCGCCCAATAAGTATTCTCCCTTCACTTTCCAAGATTTGTGAGCATCTTATGAAAAAGCAAATGTTGAATTTTATTGAAAACCATAAATTACTAAATCCATTTCAATATGGTTTTAGGCGTGGGCATAGTACGGTTTCGCACCTATTGCATCTTACAGAGACAATTAGGGAAGCAGTAGATGTTGGTAATAGTGGTGTATTGATTTCGTTAGATTTGTCTAAAGCTTTTGACAGAGTAGACTATGCGCCCTTATCCAAAAATTGAGTAGGGATTTCTTCTTCAATAATACTGCTTGCAGACTTATTTTTTCTTACTTAAATAGTCGCTCTCAATTTGTTGATTATAATGGGTCTGAGTCTAGAGTACGTAGTGTTAGTAGTGGGGTTCCACAAGGTTCAGTTCTTGGCCCCCTGCTATTTATTTTGTACATTAACGATTTCAATGTTTCCGTTGATATGAATACCTGTCTTCCATTTATATATGCTGATGATATCCATTTATTTTTTCAGTCTGCTAATACTATTAGCTTGTCACCAACAATTAATTCAACTTTAAATATAGTTGCTTCTTGGATGCAGGAAAATAATTTTGTAGTTAACGTTAGCAAGACAAAGTCGTTACTATTTGGTCCCGTTCGGCAGAGTAGCCATATGTTTACAATGAGTATGAATGGTAATGTGGTTGAAATTGTTGATAAAATAAAGTGTTTGGGTATTTGGGTTGACTACAAACTTGATTTTAGTCCCCACATTGATACTTTATTTCCTAAAGTGATATTTATATTGCGTAAACTTCGTGGTACAAACTTTTATCTGCCACTTTTTGTAAGGAAACAGCTTGCGCATGCCTTATTGATCTCCACTATTACTTATGGTATTGAAGTTATATCTGGCACGAGTCAATCATGCTTAGATAAGATTTTGCGTATTATTAATATGGTAGTTCGTTTTGTTTATGGATTGAGATATCGTGATCATGTTTCGAACTATGTCATGGAGTTTTTGGGTGTCTCCTTTCAATCGTATGTTAATACTCGTGTTTTGACTTCTTTCTATAAAATTATAAAAAATGGAGCTCCTGAAAAGCTTTGTGAGAAATTCTCTTTTTCTCGGTATATACGCAATCAACAAGTGCGGCTTCCTCGTTTTATATCTGTAATGTGTGATCGATCATTCGTCGTAAGAGTGGCTAGGGTGTGGAATTATCTTCCTCTCAATCTACGTAGTTTCGCCAGTTCTCCTGGTACATTTAAACGAAATTATTTAATGTACCTTCGTCGACGTCAATCTGGTTCTTGAAATTAAATTTTAGAGTCAGCATTTTAACTATGAGTCTTTTTTTATTTTTATTTTCATATATATCTTATTGGCTGGGGAGCCAAAGTTTTTCCAATGTTACATTTATATATATATATTTTTGATATTTTTATCTTAATTTTTTTTCTCAATAATAAGTATAATCTAAATAAGTTTCCTTAAAGATTTATATTTGGTCATGTACATATGCTGAATTTTTGTATTCTATGTAATGCTAAATTTGGTCTGAAAGACTTACTGGCATTGTAATGTATGAATAATAAATGAAATGAAATGAAAAAAAAATGAAATGAATATTTCGCTGAAATACTCTCACCACTAATAACCAAAATCTGGGAAACTGAAACGATCCCGTCAGAGTGGAAAGAAAGCCTAATAATAAAAATACCAAAGAAAGGGGACCTAAAAAATTGCAGCAACTGGAGAGGCATAGCTCTAACACCATCTATATGCAAAATTTTCAACGGAATAATACTCACCCGCATACTCGATCCACTTGAGAAATGCCTTCGCAAAGAACAGGCAGGGTTCAGACCAAACCGTTCCTGTGTGGACCAAATAAATAGTTTGCAATTGATAATCGAACAGTGCAACGAGTTCAATACGCCATTATATTTGACCTTTGTTGATTTTGAAAACAACAAGAGTTTTTGTTGCATCAGATTTTAAAAAATTGTTGCAAAAAATTAACTTCATATTTGTTTAAATTTTAAATGCATTCGTAATGAAACTGGACAAGATTTATATTCAATTAATAGCAGAGGGTGAGATTTATTTAAAAAAAACATTTTGGGGTCTGGAGGTACATAGTTATATAGCAATACATTTTCAAAAACGCGCTTGTTCCATAGAGTGCATCTTGTAAACTTGGCCGAACTTAGGTTCGACTATTTTTTGGGGAATGAAATTGGACTCTCTGGATACGGAATAACCACATTAGGGCTGCAAATATTTGCAAATCTTTTGATGACTGCACTTTTAAAATAAGGAATTTTGCATGAAATTCATACAAATTTAGCTGTGCATTTGTATGGGAGCTAAATATGGACCTATCTTGTGGAATGCTTGCAAGGAGGATTTCTAGCTCCGGAGACACTATAGTACCATATTATAGCTAAATATGTTATTAAATATGGGATAACAAGTAAAAATTTAACGAATCGGGGGTACCATAAAAAGGGCTACATCGAAACATAAATCCGTGTTGAAAATGTTTCGTAAGAAGATTTTATACGCAGTGAGAACACGGAATGCAAAATTACAGCCAAGTTGGTTCAAAAATGCGGTTATGATATTCAAAATAATTTAAATTGGGAGTTACGGTTACATGGGGGCTATATCAAAACGTGCACGTATGTCCATAATTTTTGGTGAGAGAGTTTGGGTGCGCTCCAGACAGGTGTAGATTTAGCAGTAAAAGATCACTCCAAATATTGGGTTTTTATAGTAATTTTTGGTAGTCGTAACTACTTGCAGAACCCCCTACTAACATATTATTTTAACAAGGCAATATCGCTCTAAATAACTTCGCCATTTTCACATGTAGTCCGAATAATTTCAGTTTAAATTCGAAATATTTCACTTGTAATTTGGGAATTCCAATTGAATTTCGAATTATTTCATTTGTAGTTTGAGAATTCCAATTGAAATTCGAATTTTTTTCATTTGTAATTCGAATTATTTCATTTATAGTTCGAATTGTTTCATTTGCAATTGGAATTTTTCCATTAGTATTTTGAATATTTTCGGTTGAAATTACAAATGGAAAATTCAAATAACAAATGGAAATATTCGAATTACAAATGAAATAATGCCATAGGGTTTTTATAGCTTCCAGCCTATTTTCGACAGTTTTACTGCCGTAATGGGGGACGCGAATACAAGTTGCTACAACAAAGATCAAAGCGATACGAGTGCAGACCTTAAACAGCATTTTTTAGAGATTTTTTTGTGAAAAAGTTAACGTATGTAGTCCATTTTAGAACCTGATATGTATATGATATAAATATTATGATGTACAAAGTATGGACCAAATCAATTACTGCCTTCGAGAGTTATGGTGCGCAACATTTTAGTAAAAAGTTTTGAACTTTTGTGGGGGAGATACCTAAAGGATTGGACCGATATGGCTCATATTCGAACTTAAAATTAGTTTGAAAAAAATATTACGATGTCCAAATTTTGGACCGAATCAACAGATCCGTTGGAGAGTTATGGTGCGCTCCAACTACTATACATGGTTCCATAACGGTATTTTACACCTTTCGTAATAAAAC
This sequence comes from Musca autumnalis, assembly GCF_047663935.1. Classification (NCBI taxonomy): domain Eukaryota; kingdom Metazoa; phylum Arthropoda; class Insecta; order Diptera; family Muscidae; genus Musca; species Musca autumnalis. Next base: position 255,891,807 of record NW_027411644.1, read on the forward strand.
TTGTACCGTCGTAATGAGGGCGGTGAAAACAAGTTGTTACAATAAAAATCAAAGCGAATCGAAAGCAGGTTCTTAACTGAACTTTTCCGAAATTTTGTGTGGAAAGTACCCGAAGGAGTGGACCGATAGAGTCCATATTGAAGCCTCACCTATGTCCGGAAAAAATTTCACGATGTGCAAAGTATGGACCAAATCGGTTACTCCCTTCAAGAGTTACCGATATTGCAAAACTTCGAACCTAAACTAAGTTTGGAGAAAATGTTACGAAGGAAAAATTTTAAACCAAATCGATTAATCCGTTCGAGAGTTCCCGTGCCCTCCAGCCAGCCAGACAGACAGAAACGAATTTCGTTGAGGCACATTTTGGCCATATGAATGTGTATAAACCCTCGTTATTATAAATGCCGAGGGTATAAAAGCATTTATTCTATTTTTAGAACAGTTGAGATGGAATTTGTTTTAAATTTCAACACACTTCATACCTTTATTTTATTTTGCTCTCTGCTGAATTTGATCATGCGAACTTCTGATTTGTAGCCGAACACACTACACACAGTGTTACGCGTACGATTATTAGGGGTTGTTTAAAGACTTACATGTGCATCACCAACTGTTTTTTATATTGTTCACAAATAATCGGGTGCCGACTGTGAACGTTGAACACACACCCCTAAGATTTGTAATCGAACACACACGCTCTGTGTCACCGTACTCGTTACTTACTAAGTAGTGAAGCAAGTATTTTAACCTTGTTACATTACTTAGTAATGCACTAACGGATCCGAATTTTTGCTGGGTAATAATCACAATGTCGCCCTGAAGGGATGGAATACTGGAAAGATAGAGACTAAACATTTATATGTCACCAATCTTTGCTGAATTGCCAGTTTCAATCTACCGGGTTTGCACTTTATATCGTCAAATTTCACGTATGACTGGCGACTACACTTATACTCGTAATTGATTATACAATGTTCCATCTTCTCAGTTTCAGGATTCTCGGCAAATTGTCAGTTAATAACTTGCGCACATCTTCGTTGACTGATCAAAATGACGTCACTGAACGTCATTGAAGTTATCATCCCCAGTATCCGAGAATGTCTTAAGCATTTTCTCAATTTTGTAATACTAATGTTGAAACACTTACGATGATCTAGCTTCTTGCAGACAGGATGCTCTTTCTGGGGTTGGCAGGAACATGGGGAGTTAGTTTACGGCACCCATTTTGGTCCATTTGTGTGTGTTTTAGTGTTTTAGTCATCGAAATAATGGTTTTAGACCCCAAGTGTGTTTAGACGATTGGCTGTCTGATTGGCTGGAGTGCACGATATCTCTCGAAAGGATCAGCCGATTCGATCCAAAGTTTGACCTTCGCATCGTGTTAGTTTAAGTTCGAAGATGGATCATATTGGTCCACTCCTTTGGGTATCTCCCCCACAAAAGTTCAGAACTTTTCGATAAAGTGGTGCGCACGATAACTCAAGAAGGCAATAACCAATTTGGTCCATTCTTTGCTAATTGTATTATTTCTACGATACATAGATCAAGTACTTTCCACACAAAATTTGGGAAAAGTGATGTTTAACAGCTGCTATCGAAGTTTTTTCAGTCCATACTTCTTAAAAAATTGTTCGAAACTGTAAAAAGCCCTATTCAGTGGAAAATCTAGACTTCATAATATTTTGTCCAAACATAAACAGAAAAAATATTTCAAGAATTTTTACATATTTTCGTTCGTGATGTTGTTTTTTCATACTGTACAGGTACCTCAAATCAGATATATGTGCAGTTTCTTATTTCTATCCAAGAGCCACTATTTTTTCAAAAATATGTAAGATTTTCATGAGATACAAAATCAATTTCCTATTTTTCCCGATATTCCACTATTTACTCTCATATTTCCTCTCTTGGATGGTAAATGCTCTCAATTTTGTTCTCGTTTTCTTTTGAATGGTCTCGTCGTCTCACCATCGTTTTGACAATGTATCAGCAAACCACAACACAACCCCCACCATCGTCTCACCATATCATTGAGACTATATCAACAAACCACACCACACACATACACAACACAAAGCAATCCCACGGCAGCGGGTTCTTTCGTACCGGATTGACCCGGAACAACACAGAAACACTGTTCCGGCTAGCGGCTGCCACCTCATTGTGTACATGTTTGTATTTGTTTCGTTTTTCTGTATTGGGAGCAGCATATCCCGGAATGCCTGCTCCGAATTCTATTGGTCCGAGCCGGGACGGAGGAAAACTCAGGACCAATATATCTGTGCTCAGTTTGTCACATCCGCATCTGCACCCACATCCAACCTTCGGTTATATGCAATAGATGTCAGGAGTGGGTGCATCTAAGGGGTTGCTCTGGACTCCTCCACGTGAGGGACTACGACAGGGACTATGTTGCTGCATGCTGCGTGAACACAGTCCCCAAAGAGTCATCGTCGGATTACGAGACTCCCTCGTCGTCTGATTACGAAACTCCCCCGCAGTCCCCTCGATAACAACCGCACACACAGCCTTTAACACCAGCCGTTGTTGTCCCAATCCCCGAAAATGCAGCCGAGGAGATAGAAGATTTTATGAGTCGGAAGAACATCAAGGTCGCGGCGGTGCAGGAAACCAAGCTGAACAACAACCACAGCTTAGAGCATTGTGATGGTTACAATGGTCTGAGGAAAGATCGCACCAGAAGTGGAGGTGGGGGATTGGCTTTCCTATTGCACCAGTCTGTCCAATACAGACCTATCTCGCTTGAGCCTGTCTCTAATGACCCGTACATGGAATGTATGGGGGTAGTAGTCAGGTATGGAGCTGCCGAGATGGAGTTGCTGAATGTATACATCCCGCCGAGAAATAGCTGTATCCCTGATTATAGGCCTGACATTAGCCCGCTCTTGCAAGGTCATAATCGTCTGGTCCTGGAGGATTTCAATGCGCATCATGAGATGTGGCATTCGGCCCTCGGAAACGATCAGAGAGGTACAGCGCTGGCTGAGCAGATTGATAGCTCTACGTTTTGCACGGTCAATGAGGACGCCCCTACCAGAATTAGAGGAGCGTGTCACAGTTCGCCTGACATAACCATCGGTCTGACAAATGACGTTACCTAGCAACCCGTCATTTCCCTTGGATCAGACCATCTCCCCATAATTGTCTCCATTAGCAGACCACCCGACTTCATCACCTCTGAACGCCGCACGTTCGTCAATCATAAAAAAGCTGATTGGCCGAGATTCAGAGAGTTCACCAATCACCGCTTCAGAGAATTGCCCAATCCTTCTGATGTTCGGGTAGCGCAAAGGACGTTCCGGGACATCATCACTGTTGCAGCCGCTCGCCATATCCCTGCTGGTCGAATACCCGAAGTAAGACCAAATTTCCCAGCAGAGGCGACGGGATTAGCAAATGAGCGTGATGAGCTTCGTCGTATCAACCCCAATGACCCCAGAGTCAGGGAGCTGACACTGGAAGTTAACAGGCTGGTCGGCGAGCATAAGCGGAACAAATGGTTAAATCATCTGAAGAGCTGCAACATTGGAGCCGGTATAGGTGAATTGTGGGCAACGGTTAAGTCACTCTCGAACCCTGGAAGAAGGGAAGATAGGACCTCAGTCACGTTTGGCGACGTTACGTTGACTGACCCGAAGAGGTGCGCAAGTAATTTCAATCGACAGTTTGTCGAGCATCCCGAGAGTGACAGGGCGAAGATAAGAGTATTACGTCGCATCACATCTCTTCCTGCCGAGGATGAACCACCACAATTTACAATGGATGACGTTGCCAGTGCCACCAGGAACGCTAAATCATCCAAAGAGTTGGGCCCTGATGGAATCTCCATGGTAATGTTTTTTTTTTTTTTTTTTTTTTTTTTTTTTTTGTATTTTATTAAATTCATTTTTATTTATCTACATTACTTAAATATTGCCCCAGCGCCATTGAGGCATTATTGAGGCTTATTTTATATTAATATTTCATTTTGTTTTTAAAGAACGGTTAGCATTACTTTAATTACATCAAAAGAAATTGAAAATAAAAATGTTATTATTTATATGATTTCAGATGACTTACGTCAGAAGCATTCCTACATTTGTTGACAAGAAAGACTTTAGTTCAGTTTTAAAGTGAGATATTTGTGATTGATTCTTAATGTGATTGGGCAAATGGTTAAATTCTAAGCATCCACTATGTTCAATACGTTGTTTTGTCATTTCCAAACGACATCTTTTAACTCCTAAATTTGTACAGTTCCTCGTGTTTACCAAAGTTTGATTGGCATTGAATTGAATTGAGTTGAATCCAATATTCCTTACAGATTTATACATATATGTCAGAATCTGTAATTTATAGCATCCATACAATGGAAGTACATCTCTGCAAACATTATTATAAAGATCGTACGTTGGGTATAATTGAGGCAAGTTAAAAACAATCTTTAGAGCCTTATTCTGCGTCCTTTGAAGTGACTTCAAGTGAGTAGTTTTCTTATGTGCATATATAATTGCCATATAATTCAAATGACTTTGCACTAGGGAATTATATAGTAAGCGTTTGGTTTTAATATTAAACTTGTTTCTGAACTTTCGTAGAATTCCAATAGCAGGAGCAATTTTCATACGTAATGAGTCCATGTGTACATCCCACGTCAGATTGTTTTGCATATGTATGCCTAAGTATTTTACAGACTGACTTTCAGATATGCTTTTTCCTCCTATGGAAACATTAAAGTTGGAGCCAATTTGTGGACTTCGAGGTCTAAACCTTATTATTTTCGTCTTATTGGGATTAATTACTAGTTTATTAATTCTGCAATATTCCATTAAAACTTCTGCATCATGTTCCATTTGGGCCTTTAGAACCAGCTCATGATTATATGGATATAAGAGGGTTATATCATCCGCATACATAATTAATCTCCCATATAGATTTAAATTCGATATGTCGTTGAGAAATATAGTAAACAACAAGGGGCCCAGAACACTACCTTGTGGAACTCCGTGTTCTACTACACCAATGTCTCCTTTTATTCCGTCTACCTCAACAAACTGTTTCCTGTTTTGGAGGTAGTTTTTCACAAGTTTGAGCTCTTTGCCTAGAATACCATAGTAAGGCAATTTTGCAAGTAGGATCTCGTGGTCAATTAGATCAAAAGCTTTGGAGAAATCATACAAGACCGCACCAACTCCGCCGAAGTTTGCATCCAGACTTTCACAAATTAGGTTCACAACATTGACAACAGCTTCCTGGGTCCCGCTGCATTTTTTAAAACCAAATTGCATTGAATACATTTGCCCAGTTTGCTCCAGAAAATCTGATATCTGCTTATGAATTAACTTCTCGTATAGTTTGTCTATTAATGGTAATAAAGCTATGGGTCTAAACTCGCAAGTTTTATAAGCATTTTTTGATTTGGGAATTGGGACTATTTTAGCAATTTTTAGGACATCAGGATAAATAGATGTATCTATTATTTCATTAAAAATGACAGCTAGATGTTCGCTGATATGAGTTTTTGATCCAATTAATACTCTACCACCAATACCATCATAACCGGGACATTTACTGGTATCAATATTTCCAATCAGTTCTTCCATTTCTGTTTTATCTACAGCTTTCAATGAAAATATTTCTTGACATTGGCTTAGGCTGTCTAGATCATTGCAGTGATCACTTTCTCGACATGTAATGTTATCTTTTAAGATCTTTGGAATATTTAAGAAATATTCGTTAAACATGTTACACATGACTTTGCCATCATTAACAATTTCATCCGTATCATTTCTTAAACATATTTTCCTCCTTTCCTTCCTCCCCAAGCATTCATTTAAAAACTCCCAAGATTTACGAGGGTTTTCACTTATGTTCTCTAAATTGTGGCTCACATACGAGTTCATGCTTTTTTTACTAGCTATTTTTATTACTCGACTTATGTTTTTCAAAGTATATTCCGTTGCCGCATCTCTACCATTCTTTCTTCTTTTGGCCAATAATTTATCTTTAAACTTCCTTAACGCTTGGAGATTATGATTTTCCCATGGAGTCAATAATGATTTTGATGAAACTTTAATTTCTTTGATCACGGTATGTTCTTTTATACCTTCTGAGATAATCGAAGTGATGTTCTTCATATCAATCGAGGGGTTGCCGGTGTAATGAAAATTGGTGGAATTATTTCGAATATGTGTTATTATGCTATTAATATTCTGTTGCTTAATAATTTTTTTAGTGACCTGAATATTTGTTAGGTTACTTTCTAATTGGCACCATATGACATTGTGATCCGATAATTCACATTCTATCGAGTCAATAATCAATCTATCAGCCACATTGCTATACACATGATCAATAGATGTGTTACTACAAGGCCGCGTCACTAGTTTATGACAAGTTTCATAGTCCATAGAAGCTAGAACCGAGTAAATTCTCGGAAACTCAGAAGGGTTTAATTGATCTATGTTGGAGTCTCCAAGAATAATAGAATTTGTATCACAACGAGCACACAATTCATTTTCTAAGTACTCAAGGAATGTATTTGAGCAACATTTCGGCGAACGATAAAAGGTTGTAATTTTTAGGGAATTTCCATTTATTCTGAATCCATCTAATGAGATCCGAATTGCTTCAATATAATTCTTGCTTTCACAAAATTCAACTGCATAGGTTATATATTGCCGTATATATAAGGACGTTCCACCATACCCGTCGATACGACAACAATGTACAGCGTTGTACTCAGGCAAATTATAAATTTGTGTTAACTCTTTAGAAAACCAGGTTTCTTGAACTGCAATAATTTGTGGTAAAACGGGGAACTGTGCAACTAAGGCTTTAAATTTGTTAAATTTGCTATAAGAAGAAATGCTTCTGACATTTACAGACATTATGCTAAATGTTGTGTTATGAATTTTAAACTTTTCCGTGAAACTTTCAATACTTTTAAATTGGTTTTTATTGAACATTATATAAAAGACAAAAAAAAAATAATTATAAATAAAATGCAATCAAGTTTTTATTAATTACGATTATCTTCGGGTGATGCAAATTCTGACTGTCCATCATTTCCATCATCATCTAAGTCTTCTTCGTAGGGTTGAACAATTCTCAAGGATCTTCTTCCTCTATGGTTGTTTGTAGTGGCCTCTATTAATATGGAGTCTACATCTTCTTTGTTACGTATTAATTTAGGTTTACATATGGCACTTCTCTTTGCATAGATTTTACTTCCGACGGTGTATATATAATTATATCCAATTGTTTTCAACGATTTGGTGTAGTTAAAAAGTTCAAGAGACTCTTTTCCCAAAAAGTCATTGACAAAAATCGATTTTGTATTTTCATGGTCTTTAAGTTTATTTTTGGCTTCCATTAATTTATTCTTATCCCACTTTGAGTTAAACTTCACAATCAATGATTGACTTTTGTTGGTAACGCTTTTATTTCTCACAAAATAAGCTTTTTCAATACTTTTTTCGGTAATATTCACTCCAATAGTTTCTGAAAGTCCAATAACTACTTCTGCAGCACTTTTTCATCACATGGAACTATTCCATTTATGACACAATCGTTCTTAACGCGTTGATCATTCAACATTTTTATAGAATCTTTTAATGTTTTTATTTCAGATTTTAGTTTAGTGTTTTCCTTTTCTACTTTTTCTATTTTTTGCGCATTGGCATTTATGCCATTCATTAGCTCATCAAATTTTGATGACATAAACTCCACTGAATTGGTTAAGCGATCAATTTTATCTAATTTTTCCTCCATGCGTTCAATTTTATCTAATTTTTCCTCCATGCGTTTTAACTGCTGTCCAATATTGCCATCACTGTTTATATTACACGCATGACACACATATTCTTCATCTCCGTGTTTTATTAAGTATTCAAATCTTTTTTTATCCAACTTTGTGCAGGTAAAATGATAAAACTTTGAACACTCATCGCACTCTATAAAGTCTTCTTTTCCATCCCTGATTTCTATTTTACACTGACCACAAAAAATTTTCTTTGATCTCAAACTCCTACGTCCAGTTGTTGAAGGCATTGTTAATTTCACTTTATATTTCTTAAAAGGAGTTTCTCCGGAACTAAAATGTAACAGTTTTAGTCACGTTTACTACAGGGGATTTGATTTGATATATTTATGTATGTATGTATGTATGTTAACACATGTAATTAAAGCATACTTTTAGGATGTTGTATTATATTCAAATAATTTCAAATTAAGCAATTATTGGGATTTTTTAACGTATTTTTGGCGGTTCGAGTGTGGATTGAAAGCTTTTTAACATAATGTTAAAAAATCTATTGTTCGCCTTTGATTATCTTTGGTAAACGTCAAATGCACTCAGTTGACTCTCACTCTCACAAAGTTCTTGATTTTATTTGTTTTTTTCCTTTTTTGTTATGCACAACAAAATTCATGAAATTTCGTGAAAAATTTATTTATAAAACAGAGCCTTTTTTCCTGTTGAAACGTATATCCATTGTTTTCAACCACTTCAGCGATATTCAGACATTATGTGGAGCACTTTTCAAATTTTAAATATATTTAATATCACCACAATTTGCTTTTTAACCGGAGCTAAACAAAAACACGACCGTTCTCTCAAGTTACTCTTTACTATTTCAATGTTGAAGCAGCTGTATGAGCCGGGAGTCGAGTATCTCACCAAAGTCTTCAACTTGTCGCTAGCCACCCTCGTTGTTCCGGAAGTCTGCAAAATGGGCTGGGTGGTCCCACTATGGAAGCCAGGCAAGGATGCCAGCAAAAGTGAATCGTACAGACCGATTTCGCTTTTGTCGCCCGTAGCAAAGACCCTTGAGGCCTTAGTCCTCCCCAGTATCAGAAATAGCTATCAAGTTGCCGATTATCAGCATGTATTCCGTAAGCAGCACAGCACGACAACAGCGCTGCACGCCATTACCACATATATCTGTAAAGGACTCAACCAGAGACGGCCGTGCGATAGAACAGTGATGGTGGCGCTTGACTTATCAAAAGCCTTTGATACAGTCAGGCACTCCACGCTGTTTGAGGACATTGAGCAGACAACCCTCCGGCCCAGCTTGAGACGTTGGATAGTCATCTATATGTGTGGACGCCAGTCGTACGTGGAATTCAGGAATAAGAAGTCCAAACCCCGTTAAGTGAAACAGGGAGTTCCACAAGGTGGGGTGATATCTCCGCAACTGTTTAACCTCTACCTCTCCTGTATTCCACCCCCTCCAGACAGGCATTGAGATCGTGAGGTATGCGGATGATTGCACGATCCTTGCGTCGGGTACCTATCCCGATGACATATGTGAGAGACTGAACAACTATTTAACCGATCTTACCACCTTTTTCCATTCGAGGAATATGCAGATTTCCGCCACAAAATCTACAGCCACTCTGTTCACCACATGGACAGCGCAGTTTGGACGTGAGTTGAATGTCGTGGTCGACGGTAGCAGAATTCCGACCACAAACTGCCCTAAAATTTTAGGGGTCACATTCGACACTACATTCACGTCGTGCGCACACGCCACAGCTATCTGCGACAAGTTGAAAAGTAAGGTCCTCAAGTCCCTGACCGGCAGCACTTGGGGTGCAGATAAAGAAACCTTGTTGGCCACGTATAACGCGATAGGTCGGTCTGTGGTAAGCTATGCGGCTCCAGTCTGGTCCCCGAGATTGTGTGATACGAACTGGAAAAAGATTCAAACTTGCCAGAATGCCGCCCTGAGAACAGCGACAAGGTGCCTCCTCAAATCTTCAGTGGACCATTTACATGAGGAGGCAAAAATTCTTCCTGTAAAGCAACACAATGATATGCTTTCGTTGCAGTACCTGCTTGGATGTTATCGTGTGAGCCATCCCAATAACCATCTTGTGGGTAGGCCCGGCCCATTCAGGGAGATCAGGAAGGATATCCATGCTCTAGAGGGAGGGGTTCAACGATACAGGAGAGAACCCCTAGATCAACAAGCATATCAAGCAGGATTGAATAGCATTCACACGGACGCAGTTGCCAAGGCCTTAAGCAATTATAGTGTGAATAAAGTACTCGGAGTACATCCTCCATCTATCGCAAAGCTACCCATCTAACTCCAGTGGATCTGTGGCTACATCCCATCGTAGCAGCCATTTTTCTGGAACTGGAAATAGACCCAGAGCCAGATTGAACAGAGGAACGAACATATAAACATAATAAAAACACTGTTACAACAGCAACAACACATACCCAAACTACCACTGTAGGTGCCAACAATTTTGTTGTTAGTTAACTAACAAACCAAACAACTACAGTGCGTTTGGTGTTGAAAAAACAAAGTGTTTGGCTGTATAGTTCGCAACTACAAATTTTTCATTTCTTTAATATAAAGGCAACATCTAACATCTCAACCTAGTGCTGATAGACTCAACATGTATGTACATATGGTTCGTATTGTTCTGCTATTTTCAAAAGACGATAATAACTAGAGTGAAAACCATTAGAAGAAACGGTAAGTTACAATAATACAAAATAAAAGCATTAATTAATAAAAAGCAGCAAAATGTGTCTCTGGTTTGGGTTGGTGGTTTGTTAGTCAATAATAACAAAAACAACAACTCGCCAAAATTGTTTTTTTTTTTCAAATCTCTCAGAAAAAAACAGTATTTTTTTCTTGCTTTATGAAAGGCGTTCATGAAATGCAGAAATTTGAACTTTGGCAAGACTTTATGAACACTATTCCTGAAATGCAGTAATTATTTTTTTCTGTGCATCAGGTTTCAATACGGACTATATCTGTCCACTATTTCGGGTACCTCAAACACAAAATTTTCTTGGAGAAGTCCGTACATCCAGTAATAATGAACAGAATGTTCCAAAAAGGTAATGCTTCAAACTATGAAGATGTTTTTTATACTCTTAGCCTTTAGGCTAACAAGGGTTCAACAACTTTGATACTATCAAACCCGTGCGCAATCGAAATTATGGTGTTAAGACAAAATCCGCAATAGACAGTCTCGAACAGAATAACCAATTTCATGGAAAATTGTTGTGGATCCCAAACGATGTGTGTTGAGATTGTTTCGTTTCCTTATATCACATGTCTGAGTCGGCAAATCCGACTGAGTCTTTTTATTATTTTTTATACCCTACACCACTAACGCTTCGAAATAATGGTCGTAGACCCATACTTATATATACCAAAATGAATGTCTCGACGAGCTGAGTCGATCTGGCTATGTGTGTCCGTCCGACCGTCTGTCCATCTAAACCTTGTAATCCCACAGAGGAAGAAGCCTCTTGATTTTGATGATGCTCGGATAATATTCCGGGGTCGGAATGGGCAAAAACTGGAGTCAGGATAAGCAAAACAGCTTATGTGGAGAAAAGTCAACGTTTTTTCTTATGCGAATATCGCCGCTACTGGTAGGAGTATTCCAGAAGGAAAGCCCGTCAATGGAAGAAGAAAAGATCTCCTTTATATTGATGCAAAGTATGTTGGCGTAGGTGGGCAAACAACCGAGATATCGCAAAAGTCAGTAATATATCCAATTTTTCCACTTTTTGTAATCAAGCTACAAGTTGAAATTTTGATCGGATAGTCACGGAATTTTGGGGGTAGATGGCGACCCCACAGAGGAATGGAGAAAAACTCATGTAGAGACAAATTCTAAATTTTATTCTTTGTGAATATATCGGATTCTATTAGGGGTATTCCAACGCAAATAATGTCTATGGAAGAAGAAATTATTACCTTAACATTGGTGTAAAGCAGGTTGGCGAAGGTGGTCAAACAAGAGAGATACCACAATGTCGGTAATGCATCCAATTCTTCCATTTTTCCCAATCACGCTACAGGTTTGGTGGTCGTCGGATTATATTCCCTAAAAGAAATGTTTACCAGTGAAAAGCTTATGCACAGTGGTAGTGTTGTAGGGTAGTATATGGTCTTGTTTTTTTCTTAAATGAAAATTTTATATTTTAAATTATGCATATTTTGTATTACTTTAAGTACTAATTTTTATATATAAATGGCTACAGCCTATTTAGGCAGAAACCATTAACACAAAAATATACATACAAACATAAGCGTACATATGTAAGCCACATATGAAAGTTTTCTATTATTATTTCCATTTGCTGGTTTGTCTACACTTTTGTCTATCTGCTAAATCCATCAAATCTAAGGCCTTTCATAGCCATTTAGATGCCAATCGAACACACACATTGCCAATATAGAACAAATTGAAACCATAAATTCCCAAATCGGATGGTGGGTTACAAATTCATGGAAATGTAAAACTTGATATTTGCCAAAGGTAATCACACATGCACACGCACGCATACACACCCACACACATCGATAGAAATACCGATTTAATCAATGCCTTTACTAGGGGCTTCACGCATAGAAAGTGGCCAACAGATGATGATAACCAGGCCATTCAACCAGTCAGGATAATGAATCGAAAGTGTTGTCACACATATCCCCAAACACACACTTAGTAAGTGTTTTGTTGTTGCAGCACACAAATCGATATGCATCGAAACCATTCTCCATTCATTTCATGCATTCTTCATTAGTTCCACAAACTGGAATTGTCGGTGCTGTCTGTCGTTCGTCATTGATCATCACAATGGAGATTTTTTTAGCATGATTTGATTTAGATGATTTGTGCTGAATGTTCGAAGATATAAAATCTCAAATGGGCCAGAAAGTGATGCTGAAAACATAAAATATTTGTTTTGTCGTTGTTCCCGTTGTTGTGGTTAGCTTACACACACAAACACTCACATATAAAAAACCTTGTTACTTTATGACCCAAAATATTTTCCGAAATGTAAATGAGTTTGACTGTAAATCACAAAATCTACACGTACTTCACTCATTATTTAGACAAACAAATTGGATGCGAGAGAGCGCGCAGACAAATTAAAGCAAATATATATTTGAAGCCTGAAAGGCGAATTACATGTTATAGCAATGTAAATTTAAATTACATTAATAAAAACAAAACATTTTGTGACCTCGGCACTCACTCGCTGATAAATCTGGAAAGTCATTTCGGTAAATTTAGTTGAAATTACCACAAAAACATAAAATTCCAATAAATTTATAAAAATTAATTTATTTTATCACCGCTAGAATCAACTGACATTAAATTTTTAGCTATTTTTGTGACAGTTGTATTTGTAAACAAATAAAATTGTATACCATAGCCGAACGTAAAACTGGAGCTTATCTGACGTTTAATTGCAATCTGTGTGAATAATAAATGAGGGACAAAATGTATGTAAATCTTTTTCTGTAGATGAGGTGAGTGGGGCGTTTACAGACGAGGGGGACTTTATATTGAAGGAGTCTTTATAGACGAGCTAAAGGAAGTTTTTATAGACTACGGGATCTTTATAGTGAAAAAGTCTGCATGGACGAGCTGGGGGAGTGCATAAATCTCTAAGTATAGATTAAGAAATATCCAAGGATATCCAGCTCGTCTATAAAGACCCCACAATGGTGCCTCAGTGGACAAAAATCGAAAAATCTGTTGTCGACTTTTTTATAATTTTATGGTTTTATTTTATTTGAAGTGTTGTGAATAAAATAAAACCATAAAATTATAAAAAAGTCGACAACAGATTTTTCGAATAGGACAATCGTAAAATAATTCGTAGGTAGCTTACATTGAAATTAATATAAACAAGGAAAAAAGTATCAGTCGACTTTGCCGACAGAGGTGTACCCTCAGCCTGTGAGAATTGAAACTTCCAAGATATTTGATTTAAAGCTCAAAAGTGTTGCGGAGAATGTACTTTAAAGATCTTATTTTGGGACTCATTACTTTCTATAGATATTTTGCCCACCAGACGTTTCATTTGGTCACCGTATAACTTTTGGACCACTAAGCCAGGCAGCATGGTCTTGCCCACGATTTTGCAGGATTTTGCTTGGAAACCGAAAGTCCTATCTAAATGGAACTAAAGAAAATGAGGTAGCAGTGAAAATTCCTTACAACATTTTCTTTAGTCCCATTTCGATAAGAGTCGATTGAGCAATGTAAGTCCGTCTGTCTGTCTGGCTTGCTGGCTGGCTGGTGCGCACGATAACTCTTATCTCTTATCAACTTATTCGGTCCAAAGTTTGGATTTCAATTACATTTTGTCCAAACTTAATTTAAGTTCGAAGATTGGTTATATCGGTCCACTCCTTCCGGAACCTCCCCCACAAAAGTTCGAAAATGTTTGGAATTTTTGTGCGAACGATAACTATTGAAGGGAGTAACCGATTTGGTCCATACTTTGCACATCGTGAAATTTCTACCAGACATATATAGATGAAGTTTCAATATGGACTCAATCGGTGTACTCCTTCTTGTACCTTCCATACACAATTTCGGAGAATTTCATTCTCGGACCTGCTCTCGAATTGCTTTGATTTTTGTTGTAACAACTTGCATTCACTCCCACTCATACGACGGCTTAATTTTCATCACGGACAAGTCCATAATTCCTGAGAAAATAGCCTGAAATGTGCAAAAAAAAACCTATAACACCGTGAACAGTTGTTAAAGTGCCTTCGTAATATTTTGTTCAAACTTAGTTGAAGTTCGAAGATAAGGCCTACCTGTCTACTCCTTCAGGAACATCCCCCACAAAAGTTAAAAAAAAAATTCGGAAAAATTGCGCACGATAATTCTTGAAGGGAGTGACCGATTTGGTCCATACATTAAACATCCTAATATATCTACCAGATATAGATCAGGTTCAAATATGGTCTATTTTTGTACACTCTTGTATGTATCTCCCACACAAAATTTCGGATAAGTTCACTTTAAGACCTGCTCTCGAATCACTTTTTGTTGAAGCAACGTGCATTCGCTGCCTCAATTACGACGTTAAAGGTTTTTCTAGGGGCAAATCCATACTTCTTGGGAAAACAGGCCGAAAGGTGTAAATCCCTTATAGCACCATGGTGGATGGAAAGCACGATAACTCTCGAAATGATCAACCGATTTGGTGACCAAATCTTGGTCCACAATTTGCCTTCGTCATATTTAGTCCAAACTTAGTTTCAGTTCAAAGATGGGCAATACCGGCCCACAACTTCCTGTACTTCCCCCAATATATAAAAAAATGTCACTGAAATGGTATGCACGATTTGATCCAAGCTTTGGATTTCCCAATATTTTGTCTAAATTTAGTTTATCTCGGCCCGTATCGGTAATCTCCTTAGGGTACCTCCCCCACAAAAGTTCAACATTTGTGTCCAAGTAGAGTTTGGGGTCTGTTCGTAGATCCTTTGGAAATCTATACCGATGCTGTTCGTTGTGGTACTGTTTACAACGATATTATGTTTTCGTGGACAAGTCCATGCTTCCTGGCATACTGGTCCAAAAGTTATTCGATGACCCACTGAAATGGCTAGTGGTCTACTTTCAAAATATACAAAATTCAGAAAAGACTCTAAATACATTCGATCTGTCCGTAGATGAAAGTTTCAATTCATGAGGGTCTCTGTCAGCAAAACCGGCTTTTACTTTTTTACTTGCTTAATTCCGTTTCGTTTAATGACAAGATTATTAGGTTCTTAATGATGCCACAAAAAATTTGCTGATATGGTTAATGCATATATATGGCGAGAAGATCAAGTTGATGGTGTCGACGCGCAATGCGTCCATTGAGATCTGACCAACTGTTGAAGTTGGTTCTTATAATTTTGAGGTAGTTGTATAAGTTTCGTTCCAGGCGAAAGGACTTATAAGGTTCCAGAAAAATAAAGATATTTCAGGAACCAAGATTGACTTGTTGTTGTACAGCGCGACAGACAACAAATTGAAATTCTAGGTACAAAGCACAAGTACACACACAACACAAGTATACTGGAGATACTTACGTGTTGTTTATTGTTATTCAAGAAAAAGAGAATTTATTTCAATTCAACACTTTGACGCTGGCGGTCAACAATTTATTTTAAAACAAAACAATTCAAAGTAAAAATATATAAATTTTGATCAGTCGATCACTTCACCACTTATTCCTTTTACTTTTGATTCAAAAAGTGATGATAAAAAATTATCGATGATTTATTAATCGATTTTTAGGGCATTCATGTCGATATCTTCCGCCGACTTTTTTCCCCGATTATCGACATTCCGGGCCCCTTGCACTAGTGCAACTGTTAGTGTTTCAGCTAGTACCTCTAATTTTGAAATTGCGCTCATAAACAATTCCTTTGGATCTACATCGGTTTCCTTTCTCTGCTCTTTTACCCCTTCTTCTTTTGGTAATGGAATCAGTTGGTGTTGCTGTGGTGTCTGCTGTTGTTGTTGCTGCTGATGTTGTGTTTGCTCTTACAGTAGTGGTTGTTGCTGTTGATGCAATTGTTGTTGTTGAAGCAGTGGTGGTTGTTGTTGTTGTTGAAGCAATGGTTGTGGTTCTAGAATCTGTTGCTGCTCTACTAACGGTTGCGACTGCGGCAGTTGTTGTTGTTGTTCTTGTGGTAACTGTTGTTGTTGTAGCATTGGGAATAGTTGCTGTTGTGGGTGCTGTTGTAGTATTACCTGTGGCTGAGGTTGCAACATAAGGTGTGGCTGCTGTTGATTGGTTGATTGGCAGTGTTTGCGGCTGTAATGGATACTGCTGAAAAGGTTGTTGTAGTTGTTGCCTTTTTATTGCCCTTCGTGCTTTCGAGTTTAGTCTAGTAGGATTGGTTGGATACAAAGTAGAATTAAGATGCTGATACTGAATTTCGTGCTGTTGTTTCACCCTCGTGTATAAATCAGCCCTTGCTCTGTTATTGCCATACATTCCTACGTTGCTACTCACAGCAATGCTTGTTGTTGGCGTTGGGTGCAGCATAGTGTGATGGCGCATTCCACAAACTTCACAATTTCTTTGAGATGAACATGATCGTACGAAATGTGATTTCCCTAAACAATTTATGCAATACTTATGCAGTCTAACTACATATTCTCTCTGAACGGGGGTCATCTGCTTAAACGTTGGACACATTCGTAATGGATGGTTATTAAAGCATAGCATACAAAGTTCTACTGATCCAACATTCATATTGCGTTCTTAGGTCGACATGAAAATAGAAAAAGAGAAAAGAGAGAACAGCCCATATTCACGGGTGTTGTATAATAAATGTAATTTATATAACACTCATGCACATGCATCAATTAAGAACTACTACTGACAGGAAGCACACAAAGCTTAACTATAGGTCGATATATGTTATCTGTAGATGTCTTTATTTTTACCACCCATACATGACAGTCACTTCCTCTATTAACGTCGATTACTCTTCCCATCTTCCATTCATTTGGTGGTAGTTGATCTTCTTTTATTAGCACGAAGTCGCCTTCCTTTACATCACCTTTTGGATTCTGCCACTTGTATCTTTTATGTAATTCATGAAGGTATTCTGTTTTCCATCTCATACTAAATTTTTGATGAAGAATCTTTAGCTTTTCCCATCTATTTATTATTGATAAGTTGTCGTCTGGGAATTCCGGTGCAAATATTAAGGGGCCACCGCGAAGGAAATGTCCTGGCGTCAAAGCTTCCATATCATCAGGATCTTCGGACATTGGTGTTATTGGTCTTGAATTTAAAACACTTTCAATTCTAACTAGAAGTGTACTAAACTCCTCAAAGTTAAATTTGTGTTCCCCAATAACTTTTTTAAAATGTAATTTAAAACTTTTAACACCTGCCTCCCATAAGCCACCCATGTGCGGAGCTCCTTGTGGTATAAATTTCCATTCAAAACCATGCGCTGAGTATTTATTACAGATTTCTTCGGACGATGTCTTTAAAAAATTAATATATTCCGACTTTATTTGACGATTAGCGCCTACAAAATTAGTCCCGTTGTCAGACATAATTTTTTTTTGGTAAGCCTCGTCTTCCTACAAATCGTATAAAAGCCGCCAAAAATGCCTCTGATGATAGATTGGAGCAAGCTTCTAAGTGGATAGCTTTTGTTGCAAAACAAACAAATACAGAGGTATAAGCTTTCTGATATGGTGAATTTCGCAATGTTCCACTTTTTATCTGGAATGGGCCAGAAAAATCTACTCCTACATAAGTAAAGGGCAATATTAATGAAGATCTTTCAACTGGCAACGCTGCCATAGTCTGTGTTTTTAAATTTTGTTTGTATCGGGCACATACTACACAGTTATGAACATACTTTTTATACCCTCAGCCTTTAGGCTAAAGAGGGTATTTACACTTTGATACCACCAAAAATGTGCCTCATCGAAATAATGGTTTTTGACCCCAATTATGTTTGTACGATATCCGTTTCAGACAATTTTGGGTAGATCTAGCAATGTCCGTCCGTCTGTCTGTCTGTCCGTCTGTCTGGCTGGCTGGTGCGCACGATAACTCTCGAACGGATAAATCGATTCGGTTTAAATTTTGGGTATCGAAGTATTTTGTCCATATTCGATTTAAGTTCGAAGATGGGCCATATAGGTCCACTCCTTCAGGTACCTCCCCCACAAATGTTCAAAAATTGTCGCAAAACCTGTGCGCACGATAACTCTTGTAGGGAATAACCGATTTGGTCCATACTTTGCACATCGTGTAACTCCTACCAAACTTAGATGAGGTTCCAATATGGACTTAATCGGTCCACTCCTTCGGGTACCTCCCACACAAAATTTCGGAAATGTTCAGTTTAGGACCTGGTCTCCAATCGCTTTGATTTTTGTTTACGCAAGTTGTATTCGCTGTCCTCTATACGACGCTGTAAGTTTCATTAGGGGCAAGTCCATACTTCCTGAGAAAATAGCCTGAAAGATACAAAAAAACCCTATGACACCGTGTGTAGTGGTTGGAGCGCAAGATAACTCTCGAACGGATCTGCCGATTCGGTCCAAAATTTGGCTTTCGTAATATTTTGTCCAAACTTAGTTCAAGTTCAAAGATGGATTATATCGGTCGACTCCTTCCGGTAACTCCCCCACAAAAGTTCGAAAATGTTCGGAAAATTTGTGCGTACGATAACTCTTGAAGGGAGTAACCGATTTGGTCCATACTTTGCACATTATGAAATTTCTACCAGATATGGACTCAATCGGTAAACTCCTTCGAGTACCTCCCACACATAATTTCGGAAAAGTTCAGTTTAGGACCTGCTCTCGAATCGCCTTGGCTTTTGTTGTAATATCTTGTATTCGCTGTCTCCTATACGAAGGTACAAGTTTCATAAGGGGCAAGTCCATACTTCCTGAGAAAATAGCCTGAAAGGTGCAAAAAACCCCTATGACACCGTGTGTAGTGGTTGGAGCGCAAGATAAATCTCGAACGGATCTGCCAATTCGGTCCAAAATTTGGCCTTCGTAATATTTTGTCCAAACATAGTTTAAGTTCGAAGATAAACCATGTCGGTCCACTCCTTCAGGTACCTCCCTCTCTCTCCAGGACATTTCTCTCCAGGACATTTTTGTGCGACCCGGTCTTCTACTGCCCTGCGGATTCCAATCTAGGGCCATTCTCGAGATTGTATTATGCGTCTTCCTCAAAGTGTGGCCAATCCAGTTCCATTTCTTTCTTTTTATCTGCATTGCAATAGGTGTTTCATCGGCTAATCTCCATAAGCATTCATTAGAAATAGTATTTGGCCAAAATATACCACATATGATTCGGAGACATTTGTTGATGAAAGTCTGAAGTCTCTGCATAATTTGCTCGTTATAGAACCACGTTTCGCTGCCATATAACAATGTAGATTTTACGCAAGCTTTGAAAATTCTCAACTTCGTAGCTCTTGTTATCTGTGTGTTTTTCCACGTTTTTCTCAGTCGACCAAATGCGCTTCTTGCCTTATTAAGTCTTTTTGAGACATCTTCATCGATACTGCCAGCTATGTTCACAATGCTTCCTAAGTAGCAGAATGATTCAACGTAAGGAATCGGTTGATTGTCAGTTTTGATCGCATCGTCGTTGCGGTTGTTAAGTCGCATTGCATACGTTTTTTATTGTTGATTTCTAGTCCAACTTCTCTTGCTAGTCGAACTAGATCATTTATTTTGTCCTGCATGTCGCAGGCCTTGTGTGACAGTAGACAGATATTATCTGCATATGCTAGGTCCTCGAGCTGCCTATTCAGACCCCATGTTATGTCTCGCCTCTTCCGGCACACCTTTGACATTATGTCATCCAACATTATTGCAAAAAGTAGTGGTGATAATGAACAACCTTGACGTACACCAACGTTTGTTTTGAATGGGATACTTAGTGTCCCATTATAAACACATCCTAATATATCAACCACATATAGATTAGGTTCGAATATCGACTAGATTTTTCCACTCCTTCGGGTACTCCGACACAAAATTTCGTATAAGTTCACTTTAAGACCTGCTCTCGAATCACTTTAATTTTTGTTAGAGCAACTTAAATTCGCTGCCTCCATTACGACGGTAAAAGTTTTTCAGGGGCAAGTCCATACTTCATGAGAAAAATGCCCGAAAGGTGTAAAAAATCCTTATGGCACCATATGTAGTGTCTCCAGTCAGCACTATAACTTTCGAACTGATCAACCGATTTGGTCCAAAATTTTGCCTTCGTCATATAACTTAGTTGCAGTTCGAAGATGGGCAATACCTGTCCACAAATTCCGGTACTCCCCCCAATATTTAAAAAATGTCACTAAAATTGTATCGTGCATACCTTTGAATGGGGCAGCCAATTTGGTTCAAACTGTGGATCTCCTAATATTTTGTCCAAATTTAGTTTAACTTCTAAAGTGGCCCATATCGGTCCTCCCCCACAAAGTTCAGTTCAGGGTCTAATCTAAGATTCTTTGGAAATGTATACCGATGCTGTTCGTTGTGATCCTGTTGACAGCCACATTATGTTTTCCGTGTACTGAAATGACTAGATGGCGCCAGTTTCAATTCACATAGGCTGAGGGCATATCTCTGTCGGCAAAGCCGACTGATACTTTTTTACTTGTATATTTATAATTATATTTTATACATTATATATATTATATATATTATATTTTTGTATTTTATATGTTATATATTTTCTTTTATATACAAAACCAAATCTTTCCCACTGCTATGCGTTCGTTGAGTTTCAACGAAAAAGACATAACTAATATGTTGGTATTGCCTATTAACAGCAACAAACACATAACTTACTGATAAATATATGTTGCGAAATCTGAAACTATTGTCTTCATTATCTTATCCCTTGGTAGACATCGCCAATTTTTCCCACTAATAAATTAAAGTTGTTTTAATAAAATATTAAAACAACGACTATGGGATTGAGCCTGACTATTTTGAAAAGCAAAATAGAAGCCATCCCAAATAGAAAACTCCAACACTCCCAGTTATATTTTATATTAAAGGCTTTTACATTGCAAAGTCCAGGATTTATCTTCGTCCTTTTTTCATCTCAAATGAACACTGACCTCCCCGTGATGTCACCTGGGGAGCTGCCTTTAACACCTGTTAAAGGTAGTGAGCTAAAATGTGTCGCGCGTTCACCTATAAGAACGTTAAAAACCTGCGTTTGGGCATCGAGTTAGTAACCCTTCCCTAGAAAAAACAACCTTCTATAAAAACGAAAGAAAAGAAAAACAAGCCTCTCTAAAGTTGAGGCTGGTAGAGCTGCAGCTGAACATGATATTTACCAGTACCAGATTTAAGCATCTGTGCCTCACCGAAATAATGGTTTTAGACCCCAAGTACGTTTGGACGAAATGTGTTTCAGACAATTTGGATTTGATTTAGCCATGTCCGTCCGTCCGTCTGTCTGGCTGGCTGGTGCGCACGATAACTCTCGAACGGAGCAACCGATTCGGTTCAAAATTTGGTTTTCGTAATATTTTACCCAAACTTAGTTTAAGTTCGAAGATGGGTTATATCGGTCCGCTCCTTCCGGTACCTCCCCCACAAAAGTTCGAAAATGTTCGGAAAATTTGTGCGTACGATAACTCTTGAAGGGAGTAACCGATTTGGCCCACACTTTGTACATCGTGAAAGTTCTACCAGACTTAGATGAAGTTTAAATATGGACTCAATCGGTCCACTCCTTCGGGTACCTCCCACACAAAATTTCGGAAAAGTTCAGTTTAGGTCCTGCTCTCGAATCGCTTTGATTTTTGTTGTAGCAACTTGTATACGACGGTACAAGTTTCATAAGGGGCAAGTCCATACTTCCTGAGAAAGTAGCCTGAAAGGTGCAAAAACCCCTATGACACCGTGTGTAGAGGTTGGAGCGCAAGATAAATCTCGAACGGATCTGCCAATTCGGTCCAAAATTTGGCCTTCGTAATATTTTGTCCAAACATAGTATAAGTTCGTTGATAACCATGTTGTTCCACTCCTTCAGGTACCTCCCTCACAAAAATTCAAAAATCTTTGGAAAAAATATGCGCACGATAACTCTTGAAGGGAGTGACTGATATAATCCATACTCTGCACGTCCTAATATATCTACCAGATATAGATCAGGTTCGAATATGGACTATATTTGTGCACTCCTTTGGGTACCTCCCACACAAAATTTCGGGTAAGTTCTCTTTAAGACCTGCTCTCGAATCACTTGGATTTTTGTTGAAGCGATTTGCATTCACTACCTCCATTACGACGGTAAAAGTTTTTTCAGGAGCAGGTCCCTATTTCTTGGGAAAACATCCCAAAAGGTGTAAAAAGCCCTATGTCACCATATGTGGCTCTCGAACAGTTCTACCGATTTGGTGCAACATTTGGTCTTCGTCATATTTTATCCAAACTTAGTTTCATGGGGCAATACCGGTCCCCAACTTTCGGTACTTCTCCCCAATATTTAAAAAAATGCCACTAAAATGTTAGGACGATATCAGTTGAATGGGCAACCAATTTGGTCCAAACTTTGGATCTCCTAATATTTTGTCAAAACTTAGTTTAACTTCTAAAATGGCACATATCGGTCCTCCCCAATGGTACCTCCCCCACAAAAGTTCAACATTTGTGTTAATTTCTTATCCACATTTTTGTCGACAAGTTCAAATGTTGAAAAAGGGCCACAAAATTCTGAAGAGACGCTAAATACATTCTATCTGTCCGTAGATGAAAGTTTCAATTCACATTGGCTGAGGGTATACCTCTGTCGGCAAAGCCGACTGACACTTTTCTTACTTGTTTATCGTTCGTTTCAATCTTGCAATATAAAACTGTTGCCATCATGAGTGACATGTCTCCGTGTAATAGTGTTTTTTGAACAAAATCGAGAAAAATATGACAGAAATATGATGAATTTGGAATTATTATTGGAAATCGTTCGTGGTATGTCATATCTGTGTTAGCCAGCCGCCCATTCACTCGAATTACTTTGTTCTTATCTAAAAATGGGTTTAGAGATCTTAACGTGCTAGGTTTTGAGACATTTCTAGAATTAATTAAATCAACATATTCTTGTTGAAAGTAAGACCTCTGTGTTAATCGAACAAGAAGCATTTTCCCTTGGTTTAGCTCTTCGTGGGAAAACATTTTTTCATTTTATTCCATTCTTCTTTCGTATAAATCTTCTCGTTTTCTTTCTGTAATTGTAAATTCGATTGTCTGTCTATAGAAATCGACGAATTTTTTATGGATTTATTTAAAAATCGACTTATATAACCTGCCACCCACAAGGCCTTGTTATAAGAAGAGTACCTCGATATTATTTCATTTTCAACAAACGTAGTATTAAACACCGCAGTGCTTCTCTTTTCCGGTGGATCCGGTAAAGTTAAACTAGATTCTGGCCACGTATCTTCAGGACTCAATAACCATATTGGACCATTCCACCATAGCGAATTGTTTACTAAATCCTTTGCACTACTGCCTCTAGTACCAAGGTCAGCAGGATTACATTTTGATGAAACGTGCCTCCATTTTGCATTTACAACATTCTGAAATATCATTGTTGTTCTATTTGCCACATATGTATTCCAGGCTGATGGGTGCTTTTTTAACCATGCTAGTACTATGGTTGAATCTGTCCATAAATATATGGAATTTACATTGAATTTTCCTGTTGACACTACACTCTTTATTAAAGAAGAAAGCAATACAGCTCCACATAACTCTAACCTTGGTAAACTTATCTTTTTTAATGGTGCTACTTTACTCTTAGCCACTAACAAATGCACATGACATCGTTGCCTATTTTCTGAACGAATGTATAATGTAGCACAGTATGCTTTCTCAGACGCGTCACAGAAACCATGTATCTGAACATTGTTTTCTGGACTGAAATATACCCATCTTTGTATTTTTATTAAGTGTACGTCTTCGAATTCTCTTATGAAAGTTCTTCGTCCCATTTTATTCCGTCTACCATAAATCTTGTAAAAGGATTTTCGCCTGTATAATTAAAGGTGATAACCAACCTGCAGGATCGAATAATTTTGATACTGCAGATAGTATTTTTCTTTTCGTTATAGAATTCTCTATATAAAGCTTATCAATATTATATGAGAACGTATCTGTAACTGCATTCCACTGAATGCCTAACGTTTTTGCTTTATTATTTGCTGTAATTTTTTTTAGCGGAAATCCAACTGCCTTCAATGTCAATAAAAGCTGATTTCGCGCGTCTAATGCGGACTCAAGGGTATGACCGCCAGTCAAAATATCATCAACATAAGTTTCGTTTCTAAGTATTTTTGCTGCAAGAGGTTTTTCAACTTCTTCTTCAGAAGCTAGCTGCAATAACGTTCTTATCGCTAGATATGGTGCTAGGGTTTTGGGTAGGGAAATCCCGCACCGGGAATTCCCGGGAATTCTCGGTTTTTTAGTAACGGGATTTTCCCGGGAAACAAAATCATATTTCCCGGGAAATCGGGAAATATCTTTTCACATTTATCACAACTAATATTGAATTAATGAATAAACTATGCCCGTCACTTTTATACCATAGAGTCAGAATTCGAATAAATTTTACAAACTTAGTATAAGTTCGAAGGTGGACCATATCGGTGGTCGACTACTTCCGGTACCTTCCCCACAAAAGTTCAACAATTATCGCTCAAATGGTGCGCACGATAACTTTAGAAGTGAATAACCGAATCGGTCATAATTGTGCATATGGTTATATAAGCTTCAGGCATAGAACGGT
The DNA here is from genome assembly GCF_047663935.1 of Musca autumnalis. Taxonomy (NCBI): domain Eukaryota; kingdom Metazoa; phylum Arthropoda; class Insecta; order Diptera; family Muscidae; genus Musca; species Musca autumnalis. Next base: position 255,916,900 of record NW_027411644.1, read on the forward strand.
TCCGCACAAAATTCGGAAAAAGTGAAGTTTTAGAGCTCCTCTCGGATCGATTTGAATTTTTTTCAGCAATTTGTCTTTACGGGACCCTTTACGACGGTACAAATTTTGTCGGGAGCAAGTCCTTACTTCCTGAGATAATAAAGATCCAAGAAACCTTGACGGTAACAACTAAAATGGAAAATTGGAAAGATAACTCCCGCAGGAAGTTTCTGATTGGTTCTAACTTTGCATATCGTATTATTTCATCTAGTCATGTATCATGTTGGAATATGGATTATATCGGTACAGCCCTTCGGGTTCCTCCAGCACAAAATTAAGAAAAGGGCAGTTTAACAGCTAATCTCGAATCGTTAAAATTCTACTTGAAGGCCCTGCCGATAACAACTACATTGGGTAGTACGGTAGTACGAATGATAACCGTCGAAGGGTGAAATCTCCCACGCTCTCTCTTTTTAAATGTTTGGTGTGCGGCCCTAGTTAAAACAGTATTTTTTCGGGGCAAATCCATACTTCCTAAGAAATTGACTCAAAAACTCAAAGAGCCCCTAGAAACGTCAGAAGTATTGTGTTTGCTTCTTTTCTTTAGGTCCGAGGCTGAGGGTATATCTCAGTCGGCAGAGCTGACTGATACTTTCTTTCTTGTTTCAAGCAATCTTAAGCATAAGAATAAAACATACGATTTTCGAGGTCCATAAAATTGGAATTTCTGATCAATAGCTTCATTTTTTGAGCCAAATCACTTTCCATAGAGCGATTTCATTAGCTTTGAATAATGGAAATGGTCAGTGTGGGCAAAATCCGGGCAACACGTGTCATCTATTTTTGAGCCCGCAACTCTTTTAAAATATTGTATTTCATATAAGTTACTATGGGAGGATAAAAAATCACGGAAATATTGATCCACTCTCGTGTTTAAAAATTTCCCGGGAATGGCGATTTTTTGATTCCCGTTTCCCGGGAATGATAAAAATCGGGAAAACCCAAAACCCTATATGGTGCACAATTTATCCCAAACGTTACTCTGTTCAATTCATAATCTACAATTTTATTCGTAACACTGTCTCTGAGTAATATTCTTTGAAATGATCTATCGGATTTATGAAGTATTATTTGACGGTACATTTTTTCAATGTCTCCGTTAAATACATATTGATACATACGCCAATTTAAAAGTACAGACGTTAGATCATTTTGTAAAATTGGGCCGGTATGTAACACATCGTTTAAGGAATATGAGCTTCTCGTTTTCCGCGAACCGTTAAATACCACTCTCACTTTTGTGCTAACACTATCAGGTTTAAAAACTGCATGGTGAGGTAAGTAATAAGAATAATACTTTCCATCGCTCTTAAATTCTTTCGAACTAACTTTGTCCATATGACCGAGTGATAAATATTCATTTAAAACCACACTGTATGTAATTTTCAGATCACTATTCTTTTCTAATTTTTTTCCATATTTTCATACTGACGTTTCGCTAAGTATCTTGATGAATCCAAAAATATTGCGTCAGGAAATTCTTCCTTAAAGGGCAACCTAACAACATATCTACCGTCCTGCCGACGATAAGTTGTTCGAGTGTAATATCTCTCGCAATATTTGTCAGCTTCTGACAAAATTGTGGGTGAATGTATTTCTTCCTGTTCCCAGAATTTCTTTAGCAGTTCTATAATATTCTCTGACTCCTCTGATATTTCTATTGTTGCTAAAGAATGTGCTTGGCGTATAATTGGACCATAAATGTACCAACCGTAAACAGAGTTCTGAGCCACCATATTTCCTAAAATATTCCTTTTTACACCATCTAATATAATGTATGGTACTACGTCACTGCCTATTAGCATATCAACCTGAGCAGAAATTAAGAACCCTGGATCTGCTAGTTTAAGATTTTGAATATCAGTTAAATCTGACAACAAAACGGTTTCGGAGGGTAAAAAGCTTGTTAAATGCTTTACTACTATTACTTGCGTTTTCAGTTCAAAATTACCTTTATTATTACATAACCTAATTCTACATACTTTATCTGCATTAGCCACTACTGTTCCACCTAGCCCACTCACTTTGAAATTTGCGTTTTCAGTTTGTATATTAATTCGCTTCACTATTCTGTGCGTTAAAAACGTTCTTTTTGAAGCCGAATCTATAAGTGCTCTGATCGTAAATATTTCCCCCGCATGTTTAAGTTGTACCAGTGCAGTTGGCAACATAACATCATCTTGACTTAGAGATACATGAGTGTCTACATTGGAACGTTGATCTAACGCATTTGATGAACCAGGTATAGCATCATTTGTTATATGAGTACTATACTAGAACTTGAATAATGTGAGTCCCTTGGTACCGATCCCGGCCCTGATTCTGATGTCATATTCGATATGTGCAATTTTGTGTGGTGCTTTCTTTTGCAATATAGACATCTATGCATACTGGTACATTCTTGTGATATGTGTCCACTTGCCAGACAATTATTGCATAAATTTTTCTCACGGACTAGTTCCATTCTTTGACTGACAGAAAATTGTTAAATCTATGACAGTTTTTTAGAATGTGGTTTTTCCCGCATAAAACGCATCTATTTGTATGTGGTTGATTTAAACTACGTTGTCCTGAATAATCAGAATTTACTGTTTGTAGAAGTATTTTTCCTCTAAGACTATCTATCCTTTCAAGAACTTGGTGTCTATTTATCAAAAAATCTTCCATTTGGGACCAAAGAGGCAATTCCGAGTGAGACTCTAACGATTGTTCCCATAAGGTTAGTGTTTCTACTGGTAGTTTTGTGGAACACAAATATATTATGATTGGATCCCATTGCTCTATCTTAACCCCATGTGCTTTTAAAATAGCCAAACAATCGGTAACTGTTGATTGAATTCTTTTGATGTCTTGATTGTTCTCTGTTTTTGCAGGAGAAATGTTAAACAGAATTTTTAATTGGTTATCAACTAGGACCCTTTTATTTTCATACCTAATTTTTAAGGCTTCCCAGGCTAGTGAAAAATTTTGATCAGAAAGAGAATACCTTTCTGCTATTTTTGCTGCTTCGCCTTTTGTTTTGTTTCTCAGGTGGTATAACTTTTGTGCCGATGTTAATTGACGATGACTACCATAAATTGCTGTGAAAAAGTCCCGAAACGCTGGCCATTCTTCATAACTCCCATAGAAGTCGGGTGTATCACACGGAGGCACTTTTATGCAAATTTCTGACATGTCAAAAGTAGTATTGTGAGGGTACATTGCTGAACTATGAAAAAGTGATGGATTTGTAAAATCACCAGCTGTATTGTTAGAAGACGAAGCTTTGCGCTTCTTTAAAATTTCCATGAGATTCGCTTTTGTTGTTTGATATTTTTCCCTTGTTATCTCAAACTCCTCTTTAGCCGTTTTCTTAAAAACTGTATCTACCAATTTATCTTCAGCAAAGTAGACACTTTCAAATGAATTTTTTACACTAACCCAATCTTCGTCTAAAGCTTCTATTTTTGTTTCAATTAACGAATCAGAAAAATCTGTCTCGGCAGTATTCAAAATTTTTTGACACATTTGACGCATATTGCCATTTTCGTATTCAAATCTAGTACAAATTGCAGAGCCCATATTTCCTTTTTATTTAATTATTTATTTTTATTATTTATTACTTGCAATAACTTCGAAGATTTATTTTATTCTAAAACAAAGTGAAGTTATTTAAAAAATTTATATATTTTTTGTTTTATTTAATAAACTTAATTATAATCAATTATTTATTTATTTTTTCAAAGTTTATTTGGTTCTTTCAATATAAGTTTTTTTTTTTATAAACTTATACGAAATCGTTTACTAATATTTATTTGATTGTATTATTCTTTTAATTCTACGAATGAAATGAAACTATGTGTAATGCAATTTGCAGTTTTCTATACGGGTATTGCGTTAATTTACGATTACGTTACGGTTTTTACGTTACTGCGTTACTAATCACACTTCAATTTATTTGATGTTGGTAACCGATTACCCACATCAAGTAGTCGAGTAGTCCTTGAATGTAGCGCACTAATAAAAAAGGAATTAGAAATGCAATGTAAACAACAACAATATAAGTGAGAGGGTGTTTGTTTTTTTTCCAATTATCGCTTTTTGTTATGTTTATGACCTTTGACAATAACTTTAAAGGTACAAAATGATCAATAACATCAGTGACAGTGTTGCGAATTACTAATTTATATTTATGTGAACCAACATGAGTACTTTTCAGCACTGTTCAAACAACGACAACAACAACAAAATATTTAGCAATGCTGCTTCTTTTCAATACAAAAAAAATTGGCGGAAATTTCTTTTCAGAAATTGCAATTATCCTAATTTCTTAGGGTTTTTACTTTCTTGGCTCGAAGGACCATGTATAGGTTCCGTTCCAGGCGAAAGGACTTATAAGGTTCCAGAAAAATAAAGATATTTCAGGAACCAAGATTGACTTGTTGTTGTACGGCGCGACAAACAACAAATTGAAATTCTAGGTACAAAGCACAAGTACACACACAACACGAGTATACTGGAGATACTTACGTGTTGTTTATTGTTATTCAAGAAAAAGAGAATTTATTTCAATTCAACACTTTGACGCTGGCGGTCAACAATTTATTTCAAAACAAAACAATTCAAAGTAAAAATATATAAATTTTGATCAGTCGATCACTTCACCACTTATTCCTTTTACTTTTGATTAAAAAAGTGATGATAAAAAATTATCGATGATTTATTAATCGATTTTTAGGGCATTCATGTCGATATCTTCCGCCGACTTCTTTCCCCGTTTATCGACAGTAGTAAAGGACTTCGCATACCTCGGTACCGACGTAAACACAACGACACACGACATCAGTTGTGAAATAAAAAGAAAAATTGTATTGGCCTACAAATGCTACTTTGGCTTAAGTAAGCACTTTAAAAACAAAGCCACAACTCGTCAAACAAAAATAACGCTTTACAAAACACAGATACTACCCGCACGTCCACTGAAAATAGAGGACTAATAAAGTTCATTAAATAATAGAGTACGGACGCTAAAATAGTGCACTGTTCTCTATAATAGAGTACGGTTGGTCACCGTAAGTATAGAGTATACCGCAAGAAATTTCAAGTCGATCGGAGCAAAATTGGCTAAGATATGACTGTTCAAGGCGAAGAACCCTTTGTGTTTTGTGTGCAGAGGCCCAAGTTAAAACGCGTTTTTCTCCAATGGCATTTCAAAGTCGGTGCCAACGATAGCTCGAAAACGAAATACATAAAATCTTGTTTTTAAGCGAGACAGATTTTTATACGTTCATCATCTATGCTAACGAGGGTATATCACGAAAAATGTCTAAAATCGTCTTTTCCATTTCAAAAAAATTAAAAAGAAATTTTGATACTACATCTATGATTTTTGGTACATAGATTAAGAAAAAAATCGTCATTCCAAATCTGTTTTCGTTACCAACTTTGATCGTTGCGCGCAAAAGATATGACCGTTTTAAATATGCTAATTAGAAAAAATTCTAAAAAAATCGCGGTTTAATATAGTAAGCAGTTATATCCTATTATCGTTAAATGAAATCGCACCCATTGCGATGATGCACAAAAATTCGAAAAAATTCGCGAAAATTTAATTTTTTTAAAGAATTTCACGTATTTACAAACATATTTTTGAAACAATACCGCTTATACTTACAAAAAGTATATATAAAAAATTTATAGCAGCATCCAGACATTGTGAGGAATAAAATGAAACCTAAGTCGTGAAGTTTGGAGCTATAACATTCATGTTATTTGCAAAAATACAAAGAAAATATGACGAAAAAAAAAATAAAAATCATGTTATTCTAATTTTTTTTTCCCGTGTGGGGCTTGCTAGATCCTCCATCGGGACCCTCCCATTGGCGAATTGGGGACGTTCGGTGTGTTTCAACAACATACAGGACACCGGGGAAATAAAATACCCGGGGGTGACCAAAATCTAGCCTAAGGGACGGCAGCTGGTCCCTTAGTATCACTGGCGGGCAGATGTCGAGTCGACTAATATGGTCGCTTTTGGAGAGTGGGTGGCGTAGCAGAAACTGCGAAAGCGGCACACACACAGCGAAATGTGAATATCGGTTTGGAGCAACCCAAGCACATTCCATTTTCATCGGTAGCGTCTGACCCATATTGGGCGGCTACAAACAGCGTCTATATTCCAGAGGAACGGCTGAAAAAAAAGACGGAAAACTATAAACCCTTCAGAAGGCAACGGGAAACCACTGAAGTATAATCCCTTGAAAACCATACAATTACAATGAATACAGGAAATAACAAACGGCCCTCAGTCTCCGGCAATTCGAGGGTGCTAAGAATCCCCGGAGGTAAAACCAAACTAAACGTAGGAACGTGGAATGTCAGAAGTCTTTACGAACTTGGAAAATTGGACAATACCATAAACGAGATGAAAAGGTTACAGATAGATGTGCTGGGCATTAGTGAAACTTGGTGGACCGAATATGGAGAATTTGTATCTCATGATATAAAAGTTTATCACTCCGGAAATCCTGAAGGAATTCATAGAAGAGGTGTCGCAATTCTGATCAAGAACAAAATAGATGCCAGCGTCACAGGATGGGTTCCAATATCAGATAGGGTCATGATGGTGAAAATATCTGGAAAACCAATTAATATAAACATAATACAAGTTTATGCACCCACCTCTGATAGCAATAAAGACGAAATAGAACAGTTCTACAACGACTTGGAAAAATTGTTGAAAATGACAAAACCGCACGACATCACAATAATCCAAGGGGATTTTAATGCCAAAGTCGGGCAAGAAGTAACAGCTGAAGTTACAGGCAAATTCGGACTGGGAAAACGGAATGAAAGAGGAGAGAAATTGATTCAGTTTTGCCAAGAATATAAATACAAAATCACCAACACATTATTTTGTCTTCACCCTAGGCGACTTTATACGTGGAAATCACCTCAGGATAATAATGGCAACATAGTAAGAAACCAAATAGACTACATTTTGATAAATAAGAGGTACTGTACGTGTGTGTCAAAATGTTCTACCTACCCTGGTGCTGATGTCCCCTCAGACCATAACCTTTTAATGTGCAATTTAAGAATTAAACTTGCTACCACTCGCAAGAAAAAGCCGGAACCAAGAATCAATATTGAAAAACTGAATGACCCATTAACGAAACAAACGATAAAGGAACAATTAAATGCCGATCTCATTGAAATAAATGCAACAATATGTAATGTCGAAAACCTATGGAACCAAGTGAAAAAATCCATAAAAGATGTCACAAAAAATATAATTGGAACTAACATGCGCAAAAAAGAAGATCCATGGATAACGGATGAAATTCGAGCACTTCGGAAAGAAAGAAGTAAACACAAAAATGTAAACTATGAAAGATATTGGGAGATAAGCCAAGAAATTAAAATCGCAACACGTGCTGCAAAAAATGAGCAAATAAATAAGCAATGTCAGGAAATTGAACGACTTAAAATACTTCATGACGACTTCAATCTCCACAAAAAATTAAAAGAGACATCTGGTATTTATCCAAAGAGATCGTCAACATTTATCTACAATGATAATAAAGTAGCAATTTATGAAACTGCAGAAAAGAAAAAACTATGGGAAGAATATATTAAGCAATTATTTATCGATCACCAACGAACATCCTTATCCAACTCAGGGAATGAAATTAATTTTACAGGGACACCCATTACTGAGAATGAATTACAACTAGCTATTATGTCAATGAAAGATAAAAAGGCAATGGGGCCAGACGAAATACCTGCCGAGGTACTTAAGTTAATAGACGGAAATAACACCAAGCTTCTTTTAAAACTATTCAACAATATATATAAAACAGGACAATATCCCCAAGATTGGCTCAAATCAACATTTATCACAATACCCAAGAAAAATAATGCGAAGACCTGCAGCGACTATAGACTAATAAGTCTAATGAGCCACGCTCTTAAAATATTTTTAAAAATAATACATAGACGAATCTATCCGATCTGCGAAGCACACATGGGACAAACACAATTTGGATTCAAGGAAGGCATGGGGACGCGAGAAGCGTTACTAGCTGTACAAGTATTAATACAAAATTGTCGAGAAGTACAAAAAGATGTATTTTTATGTTTCGTAGACTACGAAAAAGCGTTCGATACGGTAAATCATGATAAATTAATAGAGATCCTACTTTCAATCGGATTGGAAGACAGTGACATAAACTGCATTAAAAACCTATACTGGAAACAGATAGCAAACATTCAAGTAGATAATGAATTAACTGACGATGTTCCAATTTCAAGAGGCGTAAGACAAGGCTGCATATTGTCCCCTCTTTTATTTAACATATATTCCGAGAAAATATTCGAAGAATCTGTACGTGGAAAGAATATTGGTATCCAACTAAACAACACCTTAATAAATAACATACGCTATGCCGATGACACCGTATTAGTAGCAAGCAGCATAGCTGGACTACAAAAATTAATAGACGCAATAACACAAAATAGCGAAATATACGGATTAAAAATCAACGTTAAGAAGACAAAATATATGGTAGTAAGCAGGAATCATGCCGACAATAATACGCCACTAAAGATAAATAACGATGAACTAGAGCGAGTGACAACCTACAAATACCTCGGAATTCAAATCAACGATAAATGGGACATATCAAGAGAAATTAAATGCCGAATAGAAATGGCAAGAAGCAATTTTTTCAAACATAACAAAGTTTTACTTAGCCACGATATAAGTCTTACTACAAAAATACGATTTGTAAAATGTTACATATGGTCCGTTTTGTTGTACTCTGCGGAAACATGGACTTTGAAAGCTGTAGATGAAAAAAGACTGAACTCGTTTGAAATATGGATATATCGTCGAATTTTAAAGATCCCATGGACCGAGCGCATTACAAACGACGAAGTGTTAGAACGCATGCAAGTCGAACGCCAATTAATAAAAATTATAAAAACACAAAAAACCGCATATCTTGGTCACATTATGAGGCATGAAAAATATAAGCTTCTGCAAACAATTATCCAAACAAAAATCGATGGGAGAAGACCGAGAGGGCGACGGGAAACATCATGGCTCAAAAACATTCAAGACTGGACTGGACACCATAATGAAAGAACTCTTCTGAATGCCGCCAAAAACAGAAACTTATATATAAATTAATAAACTGATTTGTAAATATACCAAATTATCATTATGTAATTGTATGATCGCTAAAACCCGAATACGGAATGGCAAATAAAGAAGAAGATTCTAATTTTATTTTTTTTTTTTGGTTTTATAGGAAAGGTTGAAGAAAAAAATTTTGAATTCTTCGTCATTTTCGTCCAAATTTCACGCAATAATGAAGATATTCCGTTGCAACAAATTTTTTGCGTATAGTTTTCCTATTGGCGAATATTTTTAGAACATTATATTAAATCACAAGGAATTCCAATTGTGGCATAACATTAAAATAATGTTATATTGAATATTACAACATTTGAAACGCATATAAACTGCGTAATAGTGAAAATGACATGATGCGCATCCGATTTTCCAACACGGCGAATCAATCCCTTTATTTGGTGTACAGTTTGTAAAATTCTATTTGGCGGTCACGATGTAGCGTCTGTTGCATATTAGGTCGCAAAATACAGTTAGATGGTCATAATTTCCACGAAATTCGTTTACATGTTATGCGCATCCGATTTCGATGATAACCTTTAAAAAATACATCATTTGATGACGTTTCATTGCGATCCATCAAGAACCGTGGATCTCCGGATTAGCGATAGTTTTGAAATATATTTTTTCGCACATATTAAGTAGGCATATTGCTCTATTTATTTCAGTAAAAGTTACACTTCCAAAACGCGTTTCAATGCGCCCAATTTTCAAAAACATTTGTTGCAGATTTTCGAAATTTGAGGGGTATCATATCCGCCGATCTAGTGGACGGATTTGGACGCGCCGTGGCTTGTTAGATTCAAAACGTAAAAAAACTAAATTTACGCTGGTTTCCACGGATATTGAATGACGTTTGCAAATTTTGAAGCAAAAAAGCAGGTTTTTAGATAAATTTCCGCACAAAAATTTCGACTTTAAGCTGAGATTGTTGTGAACCTTTGAAGGCTACACGCCTGAGTTATACATAAAAAAAATGCGTAATCGCGAGTACTACAATCTCATAATCAGTTTTTAAACGAGTACAGTTTCGCGTCCCGATTAGTGCAAAAATTCAAAAAACCCAATTTTTCAGTCTTCAAAATGTCAGCATCCGTTTGAGATTGATGCAGTGGTTATATTAAAAAATCATACATTAGAAACTTCATCTCTGAAGTGTATTCTTTAACTTCTTCTTTGAACATTATACTCTACATTGAATTTTAAATTCACTAATTGAAAATTGACTTTAAAAAACTCGTTTCCTTCAAACATTTTTTCCTATTTTTTTACATTAATATGACCACAGCTTCCGCTCAAATTATAATTTTAAGAAATTCATCGGTGATCCGTGTTAAAACAGTTTTTTTTTAGCTAAATGCGTTCAAAAGTTATGGTATATTACAACAATTTGCGGGTTACAATACCCCATACCTCAGTTTCAAAATAAGTAAATTGTCTACAAAAAGGCCGATATACACTTTCATACGGGCAAAATGTGCCTCATCGAAATAATGGTTTTAGACCCCAAGTATGTTTGGACGAAATGTGTTTCAGACAATTTGGAGTCGATTGAGCAACGTCCGTCCGTTTGTCTGTCTGACTGGCTGGAGCGCACGATAACTCTCGAAGGGATGCACCGATTCGGTTCAAATTTTGGCTTTCGTAATATTTTGCACAAACTTAGTTTAAGTTCGAACTTCGAAGAAGGTTTATATCGGTCTACTCCTTCTGGTACCTTCCCCACAAAAGTTCGGAAAATTTGTGCGCCCGAAAACTTTTGAAGGGAGTAACCGATTTGGTTCATACTTTGTACATCGTGAAACGTCTACTAGACTTAGGTGAGGTTCCAATGTGGACTAAATCGGTCCACTCCTTCGGGTACCTCGCACACAAAACTTCGGAAAAGAATAGTTTAGGGCCTGCTCTCGAATCGCTTTAATTTTTGTTGTAGCTTCTTGTATTCACTGCCCCCCATACAACGGTAGAAGTTTCATCAGGGGCAAGTCCATACTTCCTGAGAAAATAGCCTGACAGTTGCAAAAAAAACCCTATGACACCGTGTGTAGTGGTTGGAGCGTAAGATAACTCTCGAACAGGTCTGCCGATTCGGTCCAAAGTTTGGCCTTAGTAATATTTTGTCCAAACATAGTTTAAGTTCGAAGATAAGCCATATCGGTCCACTCCTTCAGGTACCTCCCCCACAAAAGTTCAAAAATGTTCGGAAAAATTGTGCGTACGATAACTCTTGAAGAGAGTGGCCGAATTGGTCCATACTTTACACATCCTAATATATCTACCAGATATAGATCAGGTTCAAATATGGACTATATTTTTCCACTCCATCCGGTACCTCCCACTCAAAATTTCGGATACATGTTCACTTTAAGACCTGCTTTCGAATCACTTTGATTTTTGTTGAAGCAACTTGCATTGCTGCCTCAATTGCGATGGTAAAAGTTGTTTCAGGGGCAAGTTCATACTTCTTGAGCAAACATCCCTGAAAGTCTAAAAACCCCCTATGGTAGCATATGTAGTGGATGGAGATCCATTCTTTTTAGTATCTCCTCCGCAAAACTTTTGATATTAAATCCTAATCAACATTTTTGTCAGTTCAAACGCCCAAAATTTTTAAAACTCCCTAAATACATGCGTTTTTTGGAAAAAAAATTGTTTCAATATACACAGGCTGAGGGTATATCTCTGTCGGCAAAGCCGACTGATACTTTTTTACTTGTTTTGGGAAAAAAGTAATTCAATCCACACAAGCTGAGGGTATATCTATGTCGGCAAAGCCGATGATACTTTTTTACTTGTTAAATCCCTGTTTCCGCAAAAACGAAGATGCTGCACTAGTTTTTTCATTGCAGTGGAAACGACCCGCAGAAAACGCGATATAATACGCGATATTTCCAAAAACAATTTTAGGTGATTTTTCTACTTTGGACTTTCTTGTAACTCGCGTTTTAGTAGATGGATTTTCACGGGGAATGATTTATTGGATCCGGAACGTAAAATACCTAAAATGTGCAATATAGTACGAGGTAATCGAATGACAATTGCAAATATTATACCCAAAAATATGATTTTTAGATTTCTATGAAGCGGTGTAGACTACATTTACGATATTCGTATCAAATAGTTCAGAATCGCAAGTAAAACAATCATATAAATGTTTTTTTGAGAAACCTGTTTGCGGAACGCAACTTGAAGAAAATGTAAAAAAAAAACACTGAAAATCTGGCTTCAAAATGTCAGCATCATTTAATGATAAAAGTAATACAGTAGTGAGATCGTCCTTATTTAGTTTCCTTCTACTTTTACCTTAACAGGAAACTCGGGAAAAGTGTGGTTCACACACAAATAGAGAGAAAACAAAAAAAGACATCTTGACTTCAACCCATTTTTTAACATAAACATACACGGTGTGCCTTAACCAAATTTAAATGGAAGTTGCTTACACCTGCGAAGTTTTTGCAGATTCTGAAACTACAATGCTCATAGATGAGGTCAATCTTGTGGAGAATTTTCACAACTACAACATTTTCTTCAGGCCCATTTACATAGGACTAGCGGTTTCCAAGCAAAATCGTGAAAACCTAAAGAACCCCTAAAAATGTGAACTTAAATCGCGATTTATTTGAAAATCCCTGCGGCGATTTTTTTGTTTCTTGATATTTCTCATCTATGAGCATTGTAGTTTCAGAATCTGCAAAACCTTCCTAGGTGTAAGCACATTCCATTTAAAATTAGTTAAGGTGCACCGTGCATAGTCAAAGCTTCCACGCAAATTATCTTTTAAGGCCAATATTTTTTGCCACGTCCAAAAACATTTCATTTTATCCAAAAATATTTAATTTGTATAATATACAATCACACGTCGCTTGTTTTAAAAGGGTAAACCTTGGCTTCAGCCATGTTAAATTTTCAAAAATATTGGTGATATATATTGGTGAGCTTATTAAATTCATAAAAATCTTGTATTTAAGCGAGATAGATTTTTTGAAATTTTTGGCCGATTTTTTGACGAAAAAGATCAATTTTTTCGTTAGAATCGAAATTTTGATTTTGACAGATTACAGTTTTCTTAAAAAGAAAAACAAATTAAATTCAGTTTCGCTTAAAGGCAAGATTATTACGTTCTTAAAAAGCCCACAAAAATATTCGAAGATCGGCCTGTTCGTTTTCGAGCTATCGTTGGCACCTCAAAACGCGTCTACTAAAAAAGAGTTTCGCATTTCGCCAGTTACCACGAAACTATGCAATTTCCTTCAATAACAAAAATTTCAAAATTGGTTTAAGATGTACTTTTTTAGATGAAAGAAAGAACTAATTACAAATGTTTGTAGTTTCTTTGAAAAAAAAATCATGAACAATTAGTTTTTGATGTGGGTCTGCACAACTAGGAATAACCCCTTACAAACATCTGCAGAATTCAATAAATTAGCTTGATTTATAAAAAAAATTACGTAAAATGTGTGTACTACACACAATATTTCTGTTAATATTTTTTTTTTAATTCACTTGCTGACGATGTCACTACACTTGGTTGCTGTTACAAAAATTTTTGCAATCGTCAGTAAATATTCTCAAATGATATTTTTCACGCCTCGTCTACATTTCATGCATTTGACATCTGGTTGATCTTTGGCATTTCATATTTGTTCGTGGCAGATGTTAAGAATCGCCAACATTTGCTGTAGCAATCTCTCCAACAACCTAACTACATAACTACTTGCGACATTTTGTCACGCAGTTCTAGAAGTTACAACAGCCATCAGCAGCAGGGTGTGAATGTACAAATCATTTAATCTCCTTTTGTGGTTTACAGAACAAGTTGACTTGAATTGTCTCGGTTGGGCATTTGGTCTTTGGTCGTCCGTGTCTATGTACGGTCCCTAATGATGGCTGGAGGTTGGTTGCCACAACTACACTGCAACGAAATGACAATTAAAAGATTTACTTGGATGTTTGAGCGTTCGGGTTGGTTGACTTGCTTTTTGGGGGTTTGTGGGCCAAGTGACATACATACATATGTACATACGGGAAATGCAAGAGAATTGAATGAATGTGTGTCTGACAATGACGGCTAAAATTACACAATACGCTGACTAAGATATTTACTGGATATTTAGAGTAAATTAAACTCATTTACTAAGTGGATTGTTCACAATTGCAGATATGGTAACCACTAACTTTGTGCTAGTTAGGCTTTAGTTGGTTTGGGAGAGAAGGATATTGTTGGAAATGTATAATTGATATTAAATACGAATTAAACAATTTGTTTATGTATGCCCTTATGTATAGGGCATACATAAACAAATTGTTTAATTTTAAGAGCTGGTTTCGGGCAGCTATTGAAAATGTTTACGTCTTAAATTATTTTTTCTATTTAAACCATTGATAAGGGTTCATAAAAGTCTTCACCAATCATGTCCAATTTCATATTCAATTATGAGGTTTCCCATTTCCCTTCTATGCTAATGTTTAAAATTGTTGGATTCTTAATTTATCAAAAGCGTTTACAGCACTGAAATGTCAAAACGGTATAAAGTTTTAAATTAATCTCCATTTATATTAATTTCATTTTAAAATAATTTATAATAACAATAGGAGGAACCCTTAAGGAAGGCTAGGCATTTGCTACTCATGCAAGTCACAGAATCACGAGATAGCAACAACTGCATTGAATAGATGTGGTCTTTGGTAAATAACTTTTTTTCTTGCCAGCTGAACTATGAAGAAAAGTTATAAGACATCACTTAAGCTTCTTAAAGAAAGTTTTGTTAAGTGAAAGGCTATAAAGGTATGGACTATTGTCATGACCTTTACTTCCAAAGAGATGGGAACAAAAGTCGTTATTTAGTTTTGTAGTTATTTATTTGCGGTAAGAAATACAAGTAACAACTAAAAAGATGGGATAAGTAACCTACCAATCAATGGAGAGAAAATGTAAGCCCAAGTAGGAACGGCAAATTTTATTTGAAAATGCTGCCTATTAGGGGGAAGATCATTTTAGTATTAATTTTAATTAATTTCTCGTTGGAGTCGAGCTTAAGCCGAAGATTCGAGCTGAAGCCGAAGATTTGAACTCACACAACCACCATCATGTGATCGGTTTCGCGGTGGGTAGCGCCTCATCAGACATATCGGCTGTGGAGTGGCATCTCTGTCACCGAAAATTTTCTCTTTCAAATGCAATTTGAATATACATACAACCTCCAGCCAATGTAAATTGAAACCTTCATCTACGGACAGGTCGAATGTATGTAGAGTCTTTTCAGAATTTTGTCACCCTTTTTGGACCTTTGAACTTGCCGACAAGTTCAAAAGTGTTGCGGAGGAGGTATTTAAAGGAATGGACCGACATAGTCCATTATGGAAGTGGATCTTATTTTGGGAGTCATATCTTTTCTACAGATATCGCGCCCACTAGTAATTTCAGTTGTCATCGTATAACCAGGAAGCATGGACTTGTACACGGAAAACATAATATCGTTGTAAACAGGATCACAATGAACTGAATCGGTATACATTTTCAAGGAATCGTTGAACAAACCCTAAACTTCACTTAGACACAAATGGTGAATTTTTGTGCGGAAGGTACCCTAAGGGAGGATCGATATGAGCCATTTTATACGTTAAACTAAATTTGGACCAAATATTAACGGATCCAAAATTTGGATCAAAGTGGTTTCGCCGTTCAAAAGTTTTTTTAGTGACATATCACGGTACGCCTTAACTAATTTTAAATGGAAGGTGCTTACATCTGGGAAGTTTTTGCAGATTCTGAAACTAGAATGAGAAACTAGATGAGAAATATCAAGAAACGAAAAAAATCGCCGGAGGGATTTTCGATGTGAAAATTGTCCACAAGATCGACATTTATGATATTTCAGTAGGTTTTACCGTTTTTGAGATATAGAAGTTCAAATTGAGACAATGCACGGACTGTATCGCCTTCTTATAAAACAATGTCAATACTGCAATTTCCCAAATTAAACTTATACTTCTTGAAAATTGTACATACTAGGAAAAAATAAATCATCCAATCTTGTAGAGAATTTTCACAGCTACAACATTTTCTTTAGACTCATTTCGATACGACTTGCGGTTTCCAAGCAAAATCGCGAAAACCTAAAAAACCCCTAAAATTATGAATATTGATCGCGATTTATTTAAAAATCCCTCCGGCGATTTTTTCTGATTTTTTATTTTTCTTATCTATGAACATTGCTGTTTCAGAATCAGCGAAATCTTCCCATGTGGAAGCGGTTTTCATCAAAAGTTAGTTAAGGCGCACTGAGCATTATATTGTTCTATAAGGAGGCGATACAGTCAGTGCATTGTCTCAATTTGAACTTCTATATCTCAAAAACGGTAAAACATACGAAAATATCATAAAGGTCAACCTTGTGGAGAATTTTCACAGCTACAACATTTTTCTTAGCCCCTTTTACATAGGACACGCGATTTCAAAGCAAAATCGTGAAAACCTAAAGAACCTCTAAAAATTTGAACTTAAATCGCGATTTATTTGAAAATCCCTCCGGCGACTTTTTTGTTTCTTAAGATTTCTCATCTATGAGCATTGTAGCTTCAGAATCTGCAAAAACTTCCCACGTGTATGCACTTTCCATTTAAATTTGGTTAAGGTACACCGTGATATTTTAAATATTGGGGGGCAGTACCGCAAGTTGTGTACCAGTATTGCCCATCATCGAAATGATAATAAATTTGGACAAAATAATTTTGGACGAAATCGGTCGAACAGTTATTGTGTTCACAGGCCGCTACAATGGTGACTTAGGGCTGTTTTCTCAATATGTATGGACCCTGAATAAACTTTTACCGTCGTAATTGCGGCAGCGAATGCGAGTTGCTTCAACAAAAATCAAAGTTATTTGAGAGCAGGTCTTAAAGTGAAGTTATCCGAAATTCTGTGTGGGAGGTATCCGAAGGAGTGGACAAATATAGTCCATATTCGAACCTGATCTATATCTGGTAGATATATTAGAATGTACAAAGTATGAACTAGAGTTATCGGGCGCACATTTTTCCGACCATTTTTGACCTTTTGTGGGGAAGGTACCTGAAGGAGTGGACCGATATGGCTTATTTTCGCACTTAAACTAAGTTTGGACCAAATGATACGAAGGCCTAATTTTGGACCGAATCGGCAGATCCGTTCTTGCACTCCAACTACTATATACGGTCTCATAGGGGTTTTTTGCAACTTTCAGGCTATTTTCTCAGAAAGTATGGACTTGTCCCTGATGAAACTTATACCGTCGTATGGGGGTAGTGAATACAAGTTGTTACAATAACAAGTAGAAAAGTATCAGTCGCCATTGCCGACAGAGATATACCCTCAGCCTGTGTGGATTGAAATACTTTTTTTTCAAAAAAACTTACGGGGTTTCAAAACCGATAGATATGGCTTTTTATACCCTCAGTCTTTAGGCTAAGGAGGGTATATACACTTTGATACGATGAAAATGTGCCTCATCGAAATAATGGTTTTAGACCCCAAGTATGTTTGGACGAAATGTGTTTCAGACAATTTGGAATTGATCTAGCCATGTCCCTCCGTCTGTCTGTCTGTCCTGCTGGCTGCAACGCACCATAACTCTCGAACGGATTAACCGATTCGGTTTAAATGTTGGCTTTCGTAATATTTTGCCCAAACTTAGTTTAAGTTCGAAGATTAGCTACGTCGGTCCACTCCTTCCGGTACCTCCCCCACAAAAGTTCGAAAATGTTCGGAAAGTTTGTGCGCACGATAACTCTTGAAGGGAGTGACCGATTTGGTCCATGCTTTGTATAGCGTAAACTTTCTACCAGAGTAATATGAGGTTCCAATATGGTCTCAATAGGTCCACTCCTTCGGGTACCTCCCACACAAAATTTCGGAAAAGTTCAGTTTAGAGCCATCTCTCGAATCGCTTTGATTTTTGTTTTAGCAACTTGTATTCACTGCCCTCCATACGACGGTACAAGTTTTTTCAGGGGCAAGTCCATACTTCCTAAGAAAATAGCATGAAAGTTGCAAAAAACCCCTATGACACCGTGTGAGGTGGTTGGAGCGCAAGATAACTCTCGAACGATCTGCAGATTCGGTCCAAAATATGGCCTTAGTAATATTTAGTCCAAACATAGTTTAAGTTTGAAGATAAGCCATATCGGCCCACTCCTTCAGGTACCTCCCCCACAAAAGTTCAAAAATGTTCAGAAAAATTGTTCGTACGGTAACTCTTGAAGGGAGTGGCCGAATTGGTCTATGCTTTACACATCCTAATATATCTACCAGATATAGATCAGGTTCAAATATGGACTATATTTGTCCACTCCATCCGGTACCTCCCACACAAAATTTCGGATAAGTTCACTTTATGACCTAATACCGAATCACTTTGATTTTTGTTGAAGCAACTTGCATTCGCTGCCTCAATTACGATGATAAAAGTTTTTAGGGGCAAGTCCATACTTCTTGAGCAAACAGCCCGTATAGTGTAAAAACCCCCTATAGCACCATATGTTGTGGCTGGAGGGAGATCCACTTCCATAACGGTCAATGTCGATCCATTCCTTTTAGTATCTCCTCCGCAAAACTTTTGATCCTTAATCCTAATCAACATTTTTGTCGGTTCAAACGCCCAACATTTTTAAAGCCCCCTAAATACATACGTATTTTGGGAAAAAATTGTTTCAATATACACAGGCTGAGGGTATATCTCTGTCGGCAAAGCCGACTGATACTTTTTTACTTGTTTCAAACTGAATTTCGACAATATTAAAAGTACCATTTTAGCGAATATTTTCGAACTTTTATGGGGGAGGTATCGGAACGTCCACTCCTTACACCTTCCAATTTCATCTAATATTCGAAGACATATTACGATATCCAAAGTGTGGACGAACGCAGTATTCGGTTCGAGCTCTCCAGTCACTACATATGGTGCCATAGAGGATTTTTACAACTTTCGGGCTTTTTTCTCAAGAAGTATGGGCTTGCCCTTGAAAAAACTTTTACTGTCATAATTGAGGCAGCGAATGTAAGTTGCTTCAACAAAAATCAAAGTGATCCGAGAGCAGGTCTTAAAGTGAATTTATCCAAAAATGTGTGTGGGAGGTACCCAACGGAGTGGACAAATGTAGTCCATATTCGAACCGGACCTATACCTGGCAGATATGTTAGGATGTGTAAAGTATGGACCAAATCTGCCACTCCCATCAAGAATTATCGTACGCACAATTTTTTCGAACATTTTTGAACATTTGTGGGGGAGGTACCTGCAGGAGTGGACCGATATGGCTTATCTTCGAACATAAACTAAGTTTGCACAAAATATTACGAAGGCCAAATTTTGGACCGAAACGGCAGATCCGTTCGAGAATTATCTTACGCTCCAACCACTACATACGGTGTCATAGGAGTTTTTTGCAACTGTCAGGCTATTTTCTCAGGAAGTATGGACTTGCCCCTGATGAAACTTCTACCGTCGTATGGGGGGCAGTATATATAAGTTGCTACAACAAAAATCAAAGCGATTCGATAGCAGGCCCTAAACTGAACTTTTCCGAAATTTTGTGTGGAAGGTACCCGAAGGAGTGGACCGATTGAGTCCATATTGAAACCTTATCTAAGTTTGGTACACATTTCACGATGTGCAAAGTATGGACCAAATCGGTTACTCCTTTTATCGTGCGCACAAATTTTCCGAACATTTTCGAACTTTTGTGGGGGAGGTAGACCGATATGGCCCATCTTCGAACTTAAACTAAGTTTGGACAAAATATTACGATAGCCAAATTTTGGACCACACGGCTCATCCGTTTGAGTTGTCGTGCGCACCAGCCAGCCCGACAGACTAACAGACGGACATTGGTAAATCGACTCCAAATTGTCTGAACACACATTTCGTCCAAACATATTTGGGTCTAAAACCATTACACTGTGCAACATTTTTAAGGTGATCTTGTGCAAAAAATTCGAACTGAGGATTTTTTGAAAGTACAGACCCAAACGACACGAAACCCTAGTTGGGTTTTGTTGTGTCAGATCCAGCTCGGATTTTATGAACCCATCTAAACATGGTTAAATATTGAGTTTTTAAAGAATTTCGGGGCTATATCTCTGAAACCAAAGCGAATCTTCTTCCGACCTCTGAAGCAAATTTGTAGATAAGGACAAAAATAAAATATTTGGAGAAATAATGAACTCGAAAAACTACATTTATTGCCTCAAATTTCAAAATATATGCAAAAATTCCGCAATTTTTATACATTTCTCACCGTATCTCCGTAAACCGTTAATTTTTTCTGAATATTTTCTTTTGGAAAAATATTCCCTGGAATGCAATACGCAACTCCTCTTGTAAAATGCCTTTATCCCGTTGTTTTCAGTACATTTTTCAACGACGATTTAATAAAAATGTCAATAATGTAGTGAAATCCGAAATGCGAGAATAAACTGTTGGTGTGAACTGTGTTTGAAATACGTGTTTTAAAAGATATGATGCAAAATACCACTGAAACAACATGAAGAAAGCATTTAAGGGTTTCAAAATGTTCTAAAGAATTGTTGAGAACTTTATTTGGAAGGTTTTTTGCAAAAGCTTAATTGGTTCAACTCCCAATAGTTTAGCCGATATTGACCAGAATTTCAGCAATTATGTAAAATTTTCTACATTTTATAGATTTTGATGCCCTAGATGGAGTTTTTTCAAAAGATAAGTTCTACTAGTTTAGGGCTACAATATTGCTAACGACAGCAAGGCCAAATTCCTATTCGTTTCTGAGAAAAAGGCCTGATAAATGCAAAAACGTGTAGATTTAGTCCGGTTTAGATGACGCCACAAAATCCGAACTGGATCTGACAGGATCTGACAGGGTTTTTGTAGTCTGAATATGTACTTTCAAAAAATGAATACTAGAAGTTGTTTGCATTTTCAGTGTTGCATAGTGTTATTTTGATGAGGTACATTTTACCCGTATGAAAGTGCATATCGGCCTTTTTGTAGAAAATTTACTTATGTTGAAACTGAGGTATGGGGTATTGTAACTCGCGGATTGTTGTAATATACCATAACTTTTGAACGCATTTAGGTAAAATAAACTATTTTAGCACGATTCACCGAAGGATTTCTTAAAATTATAATTTGAGCGGAAGCTGCGTCATATTAATGTAAAAAAATTAATGTAATAAAAATAAAAAATAGGAAAAAATCCTTGAAGGAAACGAGTTGTTTTAAGTCAATTATCAATTAGTGGCTTTACAATACAATGTAGAGTATAATGTTCAAAGAAGAAGTTAAAGAATACACTTCAGAGATTAAGTTTCTAATGTATGATTTTTTAATATAACCACTCCATCAATCTCAAACGGATGCAGACATTTTGAAGACTGAAAAATTGGGTTTTTGAATGTTTGCTCTAATCGGGACGCGCAACTGTACTCGTTAAAAAAGTGATTATGAGATTGTAGTACTTGCGTTTACGCATTTTTTGATGTATAACTCGGGCGTGTAGCCTTCAAAGGTTCACAACAATCTCAGCTTAAAGTCGTAATTTCTGTGCGTAAATTTTTTTAAAAACCCTGTTTTTTGATTCAAAATTTGCGACTGCCATTGGATTGTCGGTGAAACCCGCGTGAACTTAGTTTTTTTACGTTCCGAATCTAATAAGCCATGAAATCGGATGCGCATAAAATGTAATTGAACTTCGTGGAAATTATGACCAGCTGACTGTATTTTGCGCCCTAATATGCAACAGACGCTACATCGTGGCCGCCAAATAGAATTTCACAAACTGTACACCAAATAAAAGGGATTGATTCGCTGTGTTGGAAAATCGGATGCGCATCATGTCATTTTCACTATAACGCGGTTTGTATGTGTTTCAAATGTTGTAATATTCAATATAACATTATTTTAATGTTATGCCGCAATTGGAATTCCTTGTGATTTAATCTTCTTCTTTATTTGCGAATCCGATATTCGGATGTAAAGCGATCATACAATATTATTGTTTACATGTTTTAAAATGAATTTCAAATATAGATATTATCTAGTTGTAGGTAAGCTCTCGATTTTTAGCGGCATTTAGTAAGTTGGTTTCATCTCTGTATCCCGTCCAGTCTTGACTGTTTTTTAAACAATATATCTCTCTCCTGCCTCTGCTTCGGCTTCCTTCTATTTTCCTTTTTATAATATGTTGTAGAAATTTGTATTTTGTATTTCTCATAAGGTGACCCAAGTATGAGATTTTTCGGGATTTGACAGTATGTAGGAGTTGTCTTTCCTGGTTCATTCTTCTCAGATTTTTTTGATTTAATATAATGTTCTAAAAATATTCGCCAATAGGAAAACTATAAGCGAACAAGTTGTTGCAACGGAATATCTTTTTTCGTCATATTTTCTTTGTATTTTTGCAAATAACATGAATACTATAGCTCCAAACTTCACGACTTAGGTTTCATTTTATTCCTCATAATTCGATTTTTTTTTGCATCATCGCAAAGAATGGGAATTTAGTTAACGATAATATGATAGAACAGCTTACTATATTAAGGCGCGATTTTTAAGATTTTTTATAATTAAAACGGTCATATATTTTGCGCGCAACGGTCAAAGTTGGTAACGATAACAGATTTGGAATGACGATTTTTTTCTTAATCTATGCACCAAAATTCATAGATCTATAGTATCAACATTTCTTCTTGATTTTTTTTGACAGTCTTTACTCAGCCGCTCTTGCTAACGGACGTGTAATCGCATTAAACATACAAAGTTGTTTTCAATATTCAATTTTTGTGTTACAAAAATACAATAACAAAATCAACAATTTTTTTTCTTGTGTCAAAAATTGACTTGCAAAAAAAAAACCTTGAACTCGTACTGAACCTTCAGTACTAACAACATGAGTGAGAGTAATGAAAGTGATGAAGACGACTGGCAGGTCCCAAGTAAACGAAACCTTCATCGATCGTCTAATGGGCAACTAAACAAAAGGCAACGAACAACAAGCAATGAACAACCATCAACATCAACCAACAAGTATGCTATTTTGAGTGACGATTCTAACAACAATGTTAATGTTGTAAATGACAACAATAAAATCAATGAAGAAGATTCATCAAAGCCTCCGCCGATATTCTTGCCTGATGTGTCAAATATTACTAAAATGGTAAATCAGATTACAAAAATCATACCAGCATCTGATTTCAATTTTAAGTCATTGATGCACGATCAAATAAAAGTAATGGTTAAAACCATTGAGTCATACAGGAAACTTGTTAAATTTTTGGATGAGCAAAAGAAAAACTACCATACTTACCAAGTAAAGAAGGAAAGGTCTTTCAGAGTAGTAATTAAACAATTACATCATAGCTATCCAGTAGAAGATTTAAAAGCAATTTTGCTGTCATTAGGTCATGGTGTACGAAACGTTATGAATGTTAAAAGCCGTATTGATAAAAAAAAACCACTTAACATGTTCTTTAAGGATCTCGATCCAAAACCAAATAACAAAGATATTTATAATATCCAATTTATAGAAAATGCATCCGTACAAATTGAACCTCCAAAGAAAGTCAATGAGTTAGTTCAATGTCACCGTTGTCAACTTTTTGGGCACACAAAGGCTTATTGTAAGAGACCTCCGCGTTGCGTTAAGTGCGGTTTGGATCACCCAACAACTGAATGTACGAAAACTACTGAAACACAACCTAAATGTACAAACTGTTTAGGTGTCCACACTGCAAATTATAAAGGATGTAGAATATATCAACAGCTTTGGCAGAAAAAGTTCAACAATATGTCTTCTGTAAGAAATCCAATGTCAACACGTAACGTATATGTAAATCAACCTTCATCTTCAAATAATCAACACAGTAACAAAAACTCAAATAATCAGAATGCAACTTTATATTCTGATGTGATGAAACCTGAGAATTCTTCGTCCTTTATGTCTAAAATTGAGTCCATGTTTACAAAACAGATGGAACTCACGAATACGCTTATAAGCATGATGTCTGTTTTAATTCAAAAACTATGCAATTAAACATTAGAATTGCTATATGGAACGCCAACGGAGTATCAAATCATATTCAGGAATTGTCTGTATTCCTAAACAACCAATTTATTGACATTTGTCTATTGTCCGAAACGCATTTCACTGCAAGAAGTTTTTGTAATATAAGAGGGTACGACTTGATTACTGCAAATCATCCCGATAATAGAGCTCATGCAGGTTCCGGAATACTTGTAAAAACATCTATTAAATATGAGGAATTGAACAGCTATAGACTTAATTACATTCAGGCAGCAGGAATCAAAATAAATTGCAATAATGAGAGCATGTCTATTTTTTCATTCTATTCTCCACCAAGGCATGCTATAAATTGTCAAGAATACTATGAGTTTTTCAACAATCTTGGTCCTAAGTTTATAGTAGGAGGAGATTTTAATGCTAAACACCCATGGTGGGCTTCACGGTTAACCAATCCAAAAGGGAGAGAGTTGTATAAATGCATTCGAAAATACAACTACTCTGTTATATCTACAGGTAACCCAACGCATTGGCCAAGTGATACCTCAAAAGTCCCCGATCTTTTAGATTTCGTGGTATATAAAGGGATTAGTCAAACAAGATTGGACATTGCTGACAGTAATGATCTTAGTTCTGACCATACTCCAATAATATTAACATACTGTTGTGCATTAGAAACGGCAAAGAAACAAGTTAATATATTCACGAGCAAAACCGATATGGCTTCTTATAAAGATTGGATTGAAAAGAACATCGATCTGACTATTCCTATAGATACTGATGTTGAATTAGAGTCCGCTGTTCAAAATGTAACCAGTCTAATTCACGAAGCTGCATATTTATCAACTCCCGCTACAAACGAATGCCCAAACAAAGGAAATCTATGCCACGTATCTGTTGAAATAAGACAACTTATTAAAAACAAGAGAATGTTGCGTCAAGTTTGGAAAAGGACTAGACATCCCATGGACAAGAGAAACTTTAATAATGCGTCAAGACATCTTTCATACCTTTTAAAGGAATTTAAGAATAAAGAACTAGGTGAGTTTCTACAAAATCTTGATGTGAGATTTCCAACAAGTAATGACTACAACTTGTGGCGTGCTACAAAATATCTGAAAAAAACTCCAATTACAAGGAATTCTCCACTAAAAGATAAGGATGGAAACTGGCATAGAAATAATATAGGCAAGGCGGAAGCGTTCTCGCTATATCTCGAAAACACATTTCAAAATTTTAATTTAAACACTGATGATGATTTAAATGTAGTTCGAAAAAACCTTGAATCTCCCTTGCAAATGGACGTTCCAATAAAACACATTTCCCCGAGAGAAATTGCAGAAGAAATAAATGGGCTTAAGAACAAAAAATCACCTGGATGTGATAAAATCAATGCAAAAGTAGCCAAATCTTTGCCAAGAAAAGCTGTTATATTGTTATGTAAAATATACAATTCCATGTTAAGAATTCAATACTTCCCAATTCAATGGAAATGTGCTGAAATTATCATGTTACCAAAGCCCAACAAACCAACAGAATTAATTACATCTTTCCGGCCTATAAGTTTATTGCCACTTTTCTCAAAAATTTTCGAAAAATTACTTTTGAGGAGGTTATTGACAATTTTACAACAGAATCACATCATACCAGATTATCAATTCGGATTCCGTCACAAACATGGTACACCTGAACAATGTCATCGTGTTGTAAATATTATACGAGATGCTTTGGAAAGAAAACAATATTGTAGCGGTTTATATTTAGATGTAAAGCAAGCATTTGATAGAGTTTGGCATAATGGTCTACTTTATAAACTGAAAAGAGATCTCCCTGCGCCATACTATATGTTATTGAAGTCCTATCTCTTAGAACGACACTTTTTCGTGAAAGTAAAAGACGAAATATCAGTTGTGCGAGGTATTAAGGCTGGCGTTCCCCAGGGGAGTGTTCTAGCTCCCATACTTTATACAATATATACATCAGACATGCCAATAAATGACAATGTAACTATAGCAACATATGCGGATGACACTGCATTGTTGTCTACAAACGAGTGTCCAAAATTAGCAGCAGATAACTTGCAAGAAGCAGTCAATAGCATTGAATCTAGGCTTAACATGTGGAATATAAAATTAAATCATGAAAAGTGTGTTAATGTTATTTTTACGCTCAAAAAATCAGAATGCCCTCCCATCCAAATCTATAATCAAGATATTCCTAAACAGGATTGTGTTAAATATCTAGGTTTACATATTGACAAACGGCTTACATGGAAACCCCACATACAAGCAAAAGTTAAACAATTGAAGCTAAAATCGCAGAAAATGTACTGGCTTCTCGGTCCCAAATCCGAACTAAGCCTAGAAAATAAAATCCTATTGTATAAAACCATAATTAAACCAATCTGGACATATGGAGTTCAGTTATGGGGTACAGCCAGCAATTCCAATTTGGAAATACTTCAACGGTTCCAATCGAAAATGCTTCGAATGATGACAAATGCACCATGGTACATGACGAACAAAAACCTTCATAAAGATTTAATAATAACAACTATTAAAGAGAAAATAAACCAGTTGTCAGCTAATTATTTACAAATACTAAGTAACCATGTTAATACACTTGCCATTATCCTATTAGATGAATCAGAACAATTATCCCGACTAAAACGATTTGATATTCTTGATCTTCCATATAGAAAATAATATATATAAACACATGGCACAAAATCCATATTATATTATATAAAATAAAACAATGTACATACATGTAAATTTATGACACAATGTCCATTATATATTATCAATACCTTAAAAATTTGTTGAATTTTTAGAATTCATTCTATGTAATATATGTAAATAGTTTTTTTTTTTTATTTATAAAATTTACTAATAGTTTGTTTTTAAACTGATTGTAAACAAAAAAACATTTGAAAAAAAAAAAATTTTTTTGAAATGGAAAAAGAAAATCAAATCGATCCGAGAGCAGGTCCTTAACCGAACTTTCCGAAATTTTGTACCTACTGAAGGAGTGGACCGATTTAGTCCATATTATAACCTCATCTAAGTCTGGTAGAAATTTTAAGATATGCAAAGTATGGACTAAATCGGTTACTCGCATCAAGAGTAAACCCGTAAACGCTCGTCTTCTCCTATGACAACTATGAATTAATCCATGGTATTTCCTGTACCGCAATATTATCGACCTTATACTTTGCACCTTCTCTATAAATAGCCCGGACGTTGCAGGTGCAGATTCGTAGACCATGGCCCTTAAATCGTTTTATATGTATTTTATTTAATTTTAAAGTTAAAAAATGACTTAGACGTTCTTAAAAATTTT
This sequence comes from Musca autumnalis, assembly GCF_047663935.1. Lineage (NCBI taxonomy): Eukaryota > Metazoa > Arthropoda > Insecta > Diptera > Muscidae > Musca > Musca autumnalis. The sequence goes on from NW_027411644.1 coordinate 255,944,486, forward strand.
AAAAATTGAGCTTTTACTCAACTTAGCACATACAAGTGCCAACCTGCATCACTTAAAAAGTTATAAAACAATTGAAATTTGTCATTAGCGTTCATAAGAATATAGTCAATCGCATATCCATTATCTTTGTTCTGTTTGCAAAAAGCTCAAAAATAAATTGAATTATGGCTGTGATGATATTCTTATACATTGCGTAAATATCTGTTAGGACATACGCGTACTCTGCCACGCAAGTGGCAATTCTCCGGTGTATATATGGTGTTTATTCCCCCCCCCCCTCATCACCGCTTATACACTTCTATCTGTGTATGTCATTTATGATGCTGCGTCTGTTTCATCCATCCTCCTCCTCTGACGATGATGAATATAGTTATAGGCAATATAAACATAAATCATATTAAGCGAGACAATGGAAAAGTATTGCTTCAACAAGTGATTGTGCGGACGATCCATATGTATGTGTGTATGTTTGTAAATGGCATGTGGCGGATGTGCTGATGTTTCCTCTTTAAAGATATATTCAGTATATGACGGCCTAAGGACATTTTTGCCATTCCATTTTATTCGCCACTTTTCATAAAATTATCAACGCAAATGGATTTAACTGCCTCTTTGAGACAATGCCAATATGTTTTGTTGTGTATGAGTTTGTATGTGTGTGTGTGTGTTTGAAGTTGTTGCATGTAGCGTACGTCCTTGTGTGTGCAACATATTGAAATGGTGAAAAATATGAAATTTTCAAAGGCTTAAAGGCATTTAAGTAGCATTCATCAATGACAGCATCAATGATGACTGCTCGGCACCCACCCAACCCTAGGATTAACTGACGCTATGAATTTTTAAAATTCAAATATGTTTTTGAATATTTTACGGTATTTTCTGCTCCGTCTACTCGAAAGTAAATTATTCCAAAGATTAACATATTTTGTACGGAATGTAGAATTATGAAAATAAGAAACTGTCCCTCGGTTAACCCACTAGATGTTTATATTAAGCAAATTCGAATAAAAAGCCAATTCAGAGAAACGAAGGAAAAATTCGTGGACTCTTCACAGACTGGATATAGTATTTCTACACGAGATAAAGCGAGCATTTACAGACGAAGCGCAGGACGTTCTATAGACGAACTGAAGGTCGTTGCAAATCTTTTTAGACATGCAGAAGGGTATCTTTATAGCTGAAGGCCGTCATAATAGATAAGCTGATGGTCGTCTTCATAGGTGAGCTGAAGGACGTCAATATATAGACGAGCTGAAGTTCGTCATTACATAGACGAGCTGAAGGTCGTCATTACATAGACGAGCTGAAGGTCGTCATTACATAGACGAGCTGAAGGTCGTCATTATATAGACGAACTGAAGGTCGTCATTATATAGACGAGCTGAAATTCGTCACTATAGACGAGCTGAAGGTCGTCATTATAGACGGCAAGCTGAGGGTCGTGACTATAGACGACGAGCTGAAGGTCGTCATTATATATACGAGCTGAATGTCGTCATTATATAGACGAGCTGAAGGTCGTCATTATATAGACGAGCTGAAATTCGTCACTATAGACGAGCTGAAGGTCGTGATTATAGACGGCAAGCTGAAGGTCGTCATTATAGACGGCAAGCTGAGGGTCGTGACTATAGACGACGAGCTGAAGGTCGTCATTATAGACGACAAGCTGAGGGTCGTGACTATAGACGACGAGCTGAAGGTCGTCATTTTAGGCGACGAGCCGAAGGTCGTCATTTAAGGCAACGAGTTGAAGGAAGGTCGTCATCATGGAAGAGCTGAAGGAAGGTCGTCATTATAGACGAGCTGAAAGAAGGTCGTCATTATAGACGAGTAGAAGGAAGGCCGTCATCATGGAAGAGCTGAAGGGAGGACATCATGAAAGAGCTGAAGGAGGGTCGTCATTATAGACGAGCTGAAGGAACGTCGTCATTATAGACGAGCTGAAGGAAGGTCACAATCATAGACGGAGCTGAAGGAAGGTCGTCATCATAATCGAGCTGAAGGAAGGTCGTCATTATGAACGAGCTGAAGGAAGTCCGTGATCATGGAAGAGCTGAAGGAAGAGAAGAAAGAGTTGAAGGAAGATCGGCATTATAGACGACTCCCATCATGGAATCCAAAAATATTCGCATTAGGGAGATTAAAAAGTCATGGAGTCTATAAAGACTCCAATCAGGAAGTCTATAAAGATTCCTATTAGGAAGCATATACAGTCTTCCATTATAGACTCCCATTAAGGAGTCTATAAATACTCCCATTCGGAAGTCTATAAAGACTCCCAGTAGGGAGTCTATAAAGACACCCTTTAGGGAGTCTATAAAGACATCCATTTGGGAGTCTATAAAGACACCCATTTGGGAGTCTATAAAGACACCCATTAGGGAGTCTAAAAAGCCTCCCATTAGGGAGTCTATAACGACTCCCATTAGGGAGTCTATAAAGACGCACATTAGGGAGTCTATAAAGACGCCCATCAGGGAGTCCATAAAGACTCCTATTGGGGAGTAAATAAAGACTCCTATTGGGGAGTAAATAAAGACTCCCATTAGGGAGTCTATAAAGACTCCCCTTAGTGAGTATATAAAGACTACCATTAGGGAGACTGTAAAGACTTCCATTAGGGAGTCTATAAAGACTTTCATTAGAGAGTCTATAAAGACAACCATTATGGAGTCTATAAAGACACCCATTTGGGAGTCTATAAAGCCTCCCATTAGGGAGTTTATAAAGACTCCCATTAAGGAGTCTATAAAGACACCCATTAGGGAGTCTATAAAGACACCCATTAGGGAGTCTATAAAGACTTCCATTAGGTAGTCTATAAAGACGCCCATTAGGGAGTCTATAAAGGCTCTCATTTGGGAGTCTATAAAGAATCCCATTGGGGAGTCGATAAAAATGCCCATTAGGGCGTCTATAAAGACTCCTATTGGGGAGTATATAAAGACTCCCTTTAGGGAGTCTATAAAGATTCCCCTTAGTGAGTCTATAAAGACTACTATTGGGGAGACTGTAAAGACTTCCATTAGGGAGTCTATAAAGACTTCCATTAGAGAGTCTATAAAGACAACCATTATGGAGTCTATAAAGACACCCATTTGGGAGTCTATAAAGACACCCTAATGGGAGTCTATAAAGACACCCTAATGGGAGTCTATAAAGACACCCTAATGGGAGTCTATAAAGACACCCTAATGGGAGTCTATAAAGCCTCCTATTAGGGAGTTTATAAAGACTCCCATTAGAGAGTCTATAAAGAATCCCATTGGGGAGTCGATAAAAACGCCCATTAGGGCGTCTATAAAGACTCCTATTGGGGAGTATATAAAGACTGCCTTTAGGGAGTCTATAAAGACTCCCCTTAGTGAGTCTATAAAGACTACTATTGGGGAGACTGTAAAGACTTCCATTAGGGAGTCTATAAAGACGCCCATAAACTCCCTAATGGGAGTCTTTATAAACTCCCTAATAGGAGTCTTTATAGACGCCCTAATGGGTGTCTTTATCGACTCCCTAATGGGAGTCTTTATCGACTCCCTAATGGGAGTCTTTACAGACTCCCTGATGGGAGTCCTTATGGACTCCCTAATGATAGAATTTATAGTATTTATATAATGATAGTATTTATATCATTAGGGAGTCCATAAGGACTCCCATCAGGGAGTCTGTAAAGACTCCCATTAGGGAGTCTATAAAGACTCCCATTAGGGAGTCGACAAAGACACCCATTAGGGCGTCTATAAAGACTCCTATTAGGGAGTTTATAAAGACTCCCATTAGGGAGTTTATAAAGACTCCAATTAGGGCGTCTATAAAGACTCCCATTAGGGAGTCTATAGAGACGCCCATTGGGGAGTCTATATAGACTCCCATTAGGGAGTCAGTAAAGACACCCATTAGATTCACAGATTATCATCAGGGAGTCTAAAGACTTTCATCAGATTCACAGATTCATAGAATCAACAAGGACTCCCGTCTTTAAAGACTCCTTTCGTAAAGATTCCCACCAGAGAGTCTACAAAGATATTCATCAGGGAGCATATAAAGATATCCAAGATTCCTCTTGGTGAGTCAATTACGACGCCCATCAAGGAGACTTCCCATCTGGGAAGTTTATAAACACATCCGCCAAGGAGACTCTAATGACTCCCATTGTGGAGTCTATAAAGATGGGTACGTCAGGGAGTCTATATAAACTATGAGATGGGAGTCTTTATCAGGGATTTTATAAAAACTCCGGTCAGGGACTCCATAAAGACCCCCATCAGAAAATATATAAGGGATTCCATAAAAATCACTTTCAGCATTATAAAGACTCCCATCAGGAAGTCTTTATAATGGTAATCTTTAAAGTTCTCATCAGGGATACTCTAAAAATTCAATTAGAGAGTATTTATTTATATTAGATAGTATTTAAAAACTCTCATCAGGGAGTCTATAAAGACGCCCATCAGGCATGTACGTCGTTGGTTGGTATCTGTCACCCTCCTCCATAACCAGCTTATAGTCCTACAACCTATTCAATCTGCATATGATATTGAAAGAATTTTCAGTTAGAAAAACATTTTCAATGTTTTTTTTTTGTCAGGCATTTAAAAGTCACCTTTAATTGTGTCTTTAACAATATCCAATGAAAAATGCTTTCCCTTCTCAAATTCAATTGGAATTGCAAAGGAATGAAGCAAATTAAAAGAGCGAGCGCCAAACATTCACTTTCAGAATCGAAACAAATTTGCCAATAGCATTCCGTTTGAAATCAACAGATATTCAATAAAGAAACACACAGCGTAACATAGAAGAAGCAGTGGAAAAGGAACGAAAAAAATAACAAGCTGTAGAAAATCGTGTTTTCTTACCTTCTTTTTTGTTTTTCCGAGATCTTTTCCAGTGTAAAACATTGTTTACTGGGGAAACAGTGGCGCATGAAATCGTTGCAAGAAGTGGCATTGGAACTGCAGAAATAAAAAAAGAAACAGATTCAGATAAAATCATATTAACAAGCAGAGGTTAGAAATTGTCAGAACTGAAAAAGAAGCATGTAAAATGGCAATGATAAAAAAACAACTGCAAACAATTTAGGTTCCAAGTGATAAACACGGAATTTAATTGCCACGAGTTTACACATATGTCAAGGGGATAACTTGGCCAATAAAGTTTAACTGAATTTTGTTTTGCATTTTGGAATAGTTTCAGTTACATTCATGCGCATCAAAAAGTTGCATTGCAACACAAAAAATGGCAAGTTATTTTAAGCACATTAAAACTACATCAGCTTTGTTTATTTATTTCATATTCAAATGTATTAAAGGATTTGACGAACTTTTAAAAAAAATAGTCTCGAGTTGACAATATGTTAAAATGAGCATAAAGTCAAACATGTTAAACATTTACATCTATTAAAACTCAATAATCTCTTCATAACATGTCTACGAAAATGACATACCCACCTTTCTCAATCACATATCCGAATGAGGAGCAATGTTGAAAGCAGTTTATTTGTTGTTGGTTACCATGCTAAAATAAGGGGGGTGGCTTTGTGAAATTTTCATTTGAAAATGTAAATACTTTTTGTATGTGTGTGTGTGGGGGGATACATGTCAATGGTTGTTTTATTTATTCTATACATCCTTTAGATTACAAGTATGTACCTGTATCTGCTTGTTTGATTCATGTGTGAGTTCCTCTCTATCTGGCTTTGGTGCAAGGACATATCCTGACACCGGTGTATGTTGTGTCTTCCTCCTCTTTCAAGTAATGAAAAACAATATTTAAATGAGGATTTCTTCTGTTTGATATCTCGACAAGTGTTTGTACTTCATTTCATGGTGTTTCCTTTTACACAATGAAGATCATTGGATGAAGTTCATTTTTGCTGAATGAACTGGAACAGGTTTCAATTTTTGGGGAGAGTGCATGACGAACGATTCATTAATTCCAATATTTGATAGGAATTTTAAGACTACATTTGTCAGAGATGGTTTTGAATGCGGAGCAATACATAGATTTAAAGAAATCCGGTAATAGTTAATGTTCGTAAAATATTAAGGGTTTTCGAAATTGTGTAAAGACATCGACATATTTTTAAAGCCGAGTTTGGAATGTGATATCGCTCAAAGTACTTGGAGAACAGCAATTAAAAGATAAATTCGTAAAGAATGAAACAGAATGCCAATAAAGGAGCTATGTCTGCGAAAATGTTGAATCTGTTTGTTTTTTGATATTCGAAGCTGAGGAATCATGTGAATTTTCAAAGGTATTACCGAATATATTTGACTTGGATTTATAGGGGTTTTCAACGGTTTCAGGACACGTATCGGACAAATTAATTGCCATATACTATTCAGGAGAATATTTTTATAGACTTTTAAAAAAGTATAAGTCGACATTGCCGACAGATTTATACCCTCTGCCTGTGTGGATTGAAATACTTTTTTTTTCAAAAAAAAAAACTTACGTATTTAGGGGGGTTTCGAAAACAATATGGATAGGATTAAAGCGCAAAAAATTGTGGGGATATCAAAAGATAGGCCTTTTTTATACCCTCAGCCTTTAGGCTAAGGAGGGTATATACACTTTGATACGATGAAAATGTGCCTCATCGAAATAATGGTTTTAGACCCCAAGTATGTTTGGACGAAATGTGTTTCAGACAATTTGGAGTCGATCTAGCCATGTCCGTCCGTCTGTCTGTCTGTCCTGCTGGCTGGAGCGCACGATAACTCTCGGACGGATGAACCGATTCGGTTCAAATTTTGGCTTTCGTAGTATTTTGCCCAAACTTACTTTAAGTTCGAAGATGAGCTACATCGGTCCACTCCTTCCGGTACCTCCCCCACAAAAGTTCGAAAATGTTCAGAAAGTTTGTGCGCACGATAACTCTTGAAGGGTCGCTCCCTTTGATCCATACTTTGTATAGTGTAAACTTTCTACCAGAGTAATATGAGGTTCCAATACGGTCTCAATAGGTCCACTCCTTCGGGTACCTCCCACACAAAATTACGGAAAAGTTCAGTTTAGGGCCATCTCTCGAATCGCTTTGATTTTTGTTTTAGCAACTTGTATTCATTGCCCCCCATACGACGGTACAAGTTTCATCAGGGGCAAGTCCATACTTCCTGAGAAAATAGCATGAAAGTTGCAAAAAACTCCTATGACAATGTGTAAGGTGGTTGGAGCGCAAGATAACTCTCGAACGGATCTGCTGATTCGGTCCAAAATATGGTCTTAGTAATATTTTGTCCAAACATAGTTTAATTTTAAAGATAAGTTATATCGGTCCACTCCTTAAGGTACCTCCCCCACAAAAGTTCAAAAATGTTGGGAAAAATTGTTCGTATGGTAACTCTTGAAGGGAGTGGCCGAATTGGTCTATACTTTGCACATCCTAATATATCTACTAGATATAGATCAGGTTCAAATATGGACTATATTTGTCAACTCCATCCGGTACCTCCCACATAAAATTTCGGATAAGTTCACTTTAAGACCTGATATCAAATCACTTGACAAAAAAAAAAAAAAAAAAAAGTCCATATTTCTTGAGCAAACAGACCGAAGAGTGTAAAAACCCCCTATGGCACCATATGTTGCGGCTGGAGATCCACTTCCATAACGGTCAATGTCGATCCATTCCTTTTAGTATCTTCTCCGCAAAACTTTTGATCTTTAATCCAAATCAACATTTTTCTCTGTTCAAACGCCCAACATTTTTAAAACCCCCTAAATACATACGTATTTTGGGAAAAAATTGTTTCAATATACACAGGCTGAGGGTATATCTCTGTCGGCAAAGCCGACTGATACTTTTTTACTTGTTAAACTGAGTTTCGACAATATTTAGAGTACCATTTTAGTGAATATTTTCGAACTTTTGTGGGGGAGGTATCGGAAGGTCCTCTACTTCCACCTTCGAATTTCATCTAATATTCGAAGAAATACTACAATATCCAAAGTGTGGACGAACGCAGTATTCGGTTCGAGCTCTCCAGTCACTACATATGGTGCCATAGGGGGTTTTTACAACTTTCGGGCTTTTTTTCTTCCCTTTTACTGTCCTAATTTAGGCAGCGAATGCAAGTTGCTTCAACCAAAATCAACGTGATCCGAGAGCAGGTCTTAAAGTGAATTTATTCAAAAATGTGTTTGGGAGGTACCCGACGGAGTGGACAAATATAGTCCATATTCGAACCTGACCTATACCTGGTAGATATATTAGGATGTGTAAAGTATGGACCACATCTGTCACTCCCATCACAATTTTTCCGAACATTTTTGAACTTTTGTGTTGGAGATACCTGAAGGAATATACCGATATGGCTTATCTTTGAACTTAAACTAAGTTTGCACAAAATATTACGAATGCTACATGGACCGAAACGGCAGATCCGTTTGAGAGTTATCTTACGCTCCAAACCATACACACGGTGTCATAGGGGTTTTTTGCACCTTTCAGGCTATTTTCTCAGGAAGTATGGACATGCCCGTGATGAAACTTGTAGCGTCGTATGGGGGGTAGTAAATATAAGTTGCTACAACAAAAACCAATGCGATTCGAGAGCAGACCCTAAACTGAACTTTTCCGAAATTTTGTGTGGGAGGTATTCGAAGGAGTGGACCGATTGAGTCCATATTGAAACCTTATCTCAGTCTGGTACACATTTCACGATGTGCAAAGTATGGACCGAATCGGTTACTCCCTTCAAGAGTTATCGAGTTTTCGAACTTTTGTGGTGGCGGTACCTGAAGGAATAGACCAATATGGCCCGTCGTCGAACTTAAACTAAGTTTGGACAAAATATTACGAAAGCCAAATTTTGGACCAAATCGGCTCATCCGTTTGAGAGTTATCGTACGCACCAGCCAGACAGACAGACGGACGGACATTGCTAAATCGACTTCAAATTGTCTGAAACACATTTCGTCCAAACATACGTGGGGTCTAAAACCATTATTTCGATGAGGCACATTTTGCCCGTATGAAAGGGTAGGAAAAAAGTGTTAGCGGGCTCCTCGAGTTTCGGATACTTGGGATTGTACTGAGCAAGTCAACTAGACCATATGTCTACGGTGAAAATCGGGCCCCCCGGATTTAGACTTGAAGTTATGTTTCAAGGATTTTTGGATATGTTGGCATACAGCAACCAAACCACTGAGATTTTCGATCCAACACAAAGAAAACAATTGTATCCAAGACGATAATTAAGAACTTTCTAGTACATCGCAAAAGCATTGAAACTCTCCTTCAGGTAGTTATGGCCTCGAGAAGGTGAGCATTTTTCGGAAAATATCGATAAATGACACTGTGCTACAAAATGGGACTCAAAGTCAGTGGGTGGAATATTCCTTGTGGAGACGAAAGCCCTTAGCGAGTGTACAAAGAGCCCAAAAGGCTTTAATTTGTGAGAAAATAGCTTTATATCTCTGTTAAGCGTTATTGTAGCTTCATTTTAAGATTACATGTCTTCAGTCAAATGGTGAATCCTTTTGTAGAATATTTCATCCCTCTAACTCAATTACTTCCATGTCCTTTTCGTCCTTAATTTTTTGAACCGTAGAAAAGGTACCACAAGACCAGATTTTACAGCATCCAAAAATTCTACAAAAATGTTGTTCAGAAGATTTTAGGTACGGTTCTCATTGATGACCAATCGATATTTCCCCGTTTTCATGGTCCTTTGTGACATTTACCCGGTTTTTGCTCAGAAAACTATGTTTTGTTTTTATGTATATTCGTAAGTGGTCTGGGGTGCTTAGAAATACCATAAATAGCTCTTGTAATGACGAACACGTTAGTAACAAATTTTATTGGAGGATAGATTCGGTTATCTAAATTTTTCAACCGGATATTCTGATATTAAAACCTATTTTGGAACCGATTTTTAGTAACCAATTAACCGTATATGTATATCATTAGAAAGCTAATAAAATGGTCAATCAAGTGACAATAAGTAGGTGATTACAACTTTGTTGGTTCCGATGCTAGAACAAAAAAACCGCTTTCTTAAGCCGATTTTGATGTAAAATATCACTGGGGTGAAAAATTCTTTTTGGCGATGAAAATCGATTAAGATTATATTATAAATCTTGAAAGACAGTTATGCCATAGGTCAAACTTCTGAGTTATGGCGAAATTAATTCATTCTTGATGAACTTTAAGTGCATGATAAAAAAAACAACATAACACAAATTCATCTCGATAAAAATTGTACAATCTTAACTAGGGCCGCATACAAAACATGTTGCCAAAAAATTAAAAACGACCTGAAGAGTTCTTAAACTGCACTCTTTCTAAACTTTGTGTGGGAGGTACACAAAAGAGGCCGAGGCCGTATGAAATAATACAATGTTCAACGTTTGGAATATATCGGTTTCTCCCTTCGAGGGTTATCTTACGTACTACCCAGCTTAGTTGTTGCCGGAAGGCTATTTTCGTAAGAACGTTTTGCAAAAAAAAAATCAAAGCAATCAGGCGCACTTTTCCCAAATGTTGTGTGGGAGGTACCATAAGGACGGGACCAATATAATCCATATTACTACCTGATACATGTCCTGATGAAATAATACGATGTGCAAAGTTTGGACCAATCAGAATCTCCCTGCAAGAGCAATCTTATGGATTTGCCCTTTTAGTTGGTGCCCTCAAGGTTTCTTGGAGCTTTTAGGCCATTATCTCTGGAAGTATGGACTTGCGCCCAAAGAAATTGTACCGTCGTAAGAGGATCCGCAAGGACAACATGCTGAAAAAAATGTCAAAACGATCCGAGAGGAGCTCTTAATCTCCACTTTACCCGAATTTGTTGTTGGAGGTACCCGAAGGAGTTTACCGATATAGTCCGAATTCGAACACGATCTATATCTCGAATGAATTATACGATGTGCAAACTTTGGACCAAATTGATTGGTCCCTTCGAGAGTTATGTTCACAACATTTTACAGAAAAATGTTGAACTTTTGTGGGGAATGTACCCGAAGATTGGACCGATATGGCCCATCTTCGAACTTAAACTAAGTTTGAACAAAATATTACGATACCCAAAATTTCGTTTCGAATCGTTTGAACCGTTCAAGAGTCATCGTGCGCAACAGGCTAAATCGACTCCAAATTGCCGGAAACGAAGTTCGCCCAAACATACGGGGTCTAAAACCCTAATTTCGATGAGGTATATTTTTGGACGTATCAAAGTCTATATGGCCTTGTTTGCGTAAAGGCAGAGGGTATACAAATTCGAACCTTCGCACCTTATCAGTTCAATAAATACCATCATAAAGATACACAACTTTTAGTTAAATTTTCCAAAAAATGTGGCCGTTTATCACCGCTCAAAAGCGACGGTGATTCACATTCCAAATTCTTAGAAGTCTAGTTCTACTCGTTCCCTAAATACCATGATACATCATTTAGTAGTTCTTATACCCTCAGCCTTTAGGCTAGAAAGGGTATACACACTTTCATACGGGCAAAATGTGCCTCATCGAAATAATGGTTTTAGACCCCAAGTATGTTTGGACGAAATGTGTTTCAGACAATTTGGAGTCGATTGGAGTCCGTCCATCTGTCTGGCTGGTGCGCACGATAACTCTCGAACGGATGCACCGATTCGGTCGAAAATTTGGCTTTCGTAATATTTTGTCCAACCTTAGTTTAAGTTCGAAGATGAGCTATATCGGTCCACTCCTTCCGGTACCCCCACAAAAGTTCCAAAATGTTCGGAAAATTTGTGGGCATCATAACTATTGAAGGGAGTAACCGATTTCGTCTCTACTTTGCACATCGTGAAATTTCTACCAGACTTAGATGAGGTTCCAATATGGACCCAATCGGCCCACTCCTTCAGGTACCTCCCACACAAAATTTCGGATAAGTTCAGTTTAGGACCTGCTCTCGAATCGCTTTTTTTGTTGCAACAACTTGTATTCACTTCCCCTCATACGACGGTACACATCCTAATTTATCTACCAGATATAGATCAAGTTCGAATATTGACTATATTTGTCTACTCTTTCTGGTACCTCTTACACAAAATTTCGGATAAGTTCACTTTAAGACCTGCTCTCACTTTGATTTTTGTTGAAGCGACTGGCATTCGCTACCTCCATTACGACGGTAAAATTTTTTTCAGGGCAAGTCCATATTTCTTGGGAAAACAGCCGAAAGGTGTGAAAAAACCCTATGTCACCATATGTGGTGGTCGGAGAGCACGATTACTTTCGAACTGTTCAACCGATTTGGCCCAACATTTGATCTTCGTCATATTATATCCAAATTTAGTTTCATGGGCAATACCGGTCCACAACTTTCGGTACTTCTCCCCAATGTTTAAAAAATGTAACTAAATGCTAGGACGATATCACTTGAATGGGGCAACCAATTATCAAAAATTAGGTTAACTTCTAAAATGTCCCATATCGGTCCTCCCTAAGGGTACCTGCCCTACAAATTTCAACATTTGTGTATTAGTGCAGTTAATTCCTAATCCACATTTTTGTCCAAAAAGGGCCACAAAATTCTGAAGAGACCTTTAATACATTTCGCTTCACATTGGCTGAGGGTATATATCTGTCGGCAAAGCCGACTGACACTTTTTTACTTGTTTTATATGAATTTCCAAAACTTCATTCAGTATGTCAACCCGACATACTAACAATGACCGTCTTTTTAAATTTCCAAAGTCTAGCCTTATTCGTTCGTTACATAGCATGGTAAAGCATCAAATGCCTTTTGCTACTTTTGGTGCCCTTCCAGTACGAATTTCCAAAAACCCAGCCTTATCTCACCCTAATACAACGACAGTTGCCCATATTTCAAATTTCAAGGTTCTGGCGGTTTTACGTGTGAGTTCATGTGTCAGTCAGTAACTCACTTATCGCAAACCTCTTTTGTACATTAAGATGATATGGTTACCATTAACTTCGCCGGATACTGTACAAAAACAATAACAAACAAAACATATGGCCACAAATCATATCACATTAGAATTCTTTAGAAATTCAAAAATAAAGAAATTAAAAACTCTTCTTTTCAAAAAAAACTGTGTGTTGGTGTTTTAAATTAAATGAAGATAAACCACGTTTTTGTTTTCTCTCTTTCATTTTTGAAAAACCACAAATGAAATTATTTTTAGCTTGAAATTAAAATATTTTAGGGTGTCGTTGTAGCTGCCAACTTTGTTGTTGGTGTTAATTTCAAGATTGGTTTTTATGCTGCGGGGGTGATGTTTGTCTTTTGTCCACAAAAACTTTTTCAAGAAACCAAGCGAGTATATAGGTTTATGTGTCTGTGTCGACGTTGACGTCTGTGACATATGTGTTAATCACGTTTGCACTTGACATCTTGTTGCCAAAGTCAAAATCTCTTAATGAAATAACTCTTTGCAAGAGGATTATTTACCCGCTTTGTTTGCTCATTCTCTTAAGCTGGGATAACTTTTTAAATTTTCGCAAATTTTTAAATTAAATTATTCCATAGAAAACGAAATTTCAAAAGGAGATATTATGGCATTTAAAAGTCATTTTAATGATGAATACCTAATTTAAAAACATTTTAAAATTTCTATAAAAAAATAAGATAATGTTTTACACTGTGTGTAATTTTTACCGTGTTTTATTTAACTTGCTTTGGTATCCGTTTAGTTCAAATCTGGTAACTCATTTTTAACACTGTTGCAGTTGACCAATCGCACTGAAACTATGCACACTTTTTAGATTTAAATGACAATACATGAATATGAAATCAAAACCAATATTGGTCCATTTTTATAGTGTTCTAACCAGGGTTTCGGAGTCGAGGTATTTTTGGCTCGACTACGACTCCGACTCCAGACCAATTCTTTTCACGACTCCGGCTCCGACTCCGACTCCGGGTCGACTCCGAGAGTAAATTCCTATACCGCTAAAAATTAATAAAATGTGCACAAATTTTTAACTTTTTCATATATTTGGTCCCATATAGGCTAATCTACATATATATGAAGTACAATTTATATCTATATTGTTTCTACTGAATCTTACATTGGGAAATAGGAACAAAATACAAGTTCGAAATTATTTGTCGGTTTTGCCGGTTTTTTGCACGAGAATATTCTGGAAGGAACTTTTCTTCGTGAAAAATATCTCTTGGGTCAGACATTGAAAATATAACATGAAAATTTTTTTAACTTTTGGGAGAGAGAGGAGGTGAAGGATATCCATTTCTCCCTTCTTAACCATAGGCTCAAAACAGTTTCATGAAAATTTTCATAGTCACAAGACTATGTGAAAACAAGTAAGAACGGCGTTAAGTTTGGCCGGGCCGAACTTGTTATACCATCCACCACAATATTGAAGACTTATTATCAAATTTTAGCAAATTTCGTCGGTCTATACCGACAAATTCCTACGGAAAGTTTTTAGACTTAAAGAAGACTAATTACCAAATTTCCGATAATTCGATAAGACAATGTGGCTAAAATACGAAAATCGGGAGGTACCGTTCTATGGGGGCTATATGAAGGCGTGGACCTGTACCAAAGGGGGAAAGGTTTATATTCCAAATTAAGACTAAATAAATTTCAGCCCTTTAGGTGTAATAATCGGGTTGTACCGTTATATGGGGCTATATCAAAAGGTGTACCGATATATCCCATTTGCAAGACCACACATCCTAGGAGTAATAGAAACTTCTTAACCAAATTACAAAGCTCTATTTTAAAAATTGCGAGCTGTATCTTGATTTCAACAGACGGGCGGACAGACGGACATGGTTATATCAACTTAGAATTTACCATGACAAAAAGGATTTGAAAATTAAGGGGTTATGGCCAATTATTTAGCCCAGAAAAAAACATTTGTAATGAATTTTTTAGAAGAAATCTACCAAACCGTTTTAGAAGATTTTGTTTTCTTCTGATAGATCCCACCTTCAGCTACTTTTGGATTTTTTTTGAAATATATCTCAATATGATGGAACAATATCGCCAAACAAAGATATGATGTTACTTACTCAAGCATTTTTATCAGAAACTTCTGCTATGGGAGTTTTTTTAATATATTCAATATGGGCTTTCATTCCCAACATGAATTTTCTACCCCCAGACAATGTAATCAGATTTCCCATAGCGACCACAATGTCCTTCATAGGAGTCCAACATGTCCTTTTATAGAAGACAAGGATGACATCACACAAAAGAAAAAATGAGAAGATCAGTAGATTTTTGTGAGAAGATCAGTAGATGTTCTGACAGAAGACATGAAGGGCTTATATAAAAGACGTTAAATGTCCAATTATAATTCGATTGTCATAGAGCATTACTTTTGCTTACAACAAAAATAAAGGATCAACTGGACCAAAAATGTCCTGGACGTGCAATTTGTAATCAAAATAGAGATGAAATGGCTAGACATCAAAGGACAGTAAATATCCAGTGAATCGTTCTCTAAATTTGTATAGTATACCGTATGATTATATGTCTTTTTAGCTCTCTTTTAAAATAAATAATGATTTTTGAAAAAAATGTATGTCCCGAATTTAATGTTACATTTTTATATTGTAGAAAAAATTGCCCGGAGTCGGAGTCGAGTTATTTTGTTCGACTCAGACTCCGACTCCAACAAAATTGCTCGACTCCGACTCCGAAACCCTGATTCGAACGGTGTTTTATTTAAATTGCATTTCAAATCTGGTAACTCAATTTTGACACAGTTGGGGTTGACCAATCGAACTGAAACTTGGTACACTTTTCAGATTTGGATGACAAAACATGAATATGAAACCAAATCCAATATGGGTCCATTTTTTCCTATAGCCCCCGTATAGCGGTACGACCCGATTTAGTTCAAATATAGTAACTCATTTTTAACGCAGTTCCAGTTGACTAATCGAACTGAAACTTTGCAAACTTTTCAGATTTGGATGACAATACATGAATATGGGTCAATTTTTTCCTACAGTCCCCCATATAGCGGTACCACCCGATTTCAGGTATTTTGAGGATGTTACCTTCATTTTTGCCCGAATTAGCTGTCACTTGGCATTTGTGATTTCCAATGATACAGACATTTCCCCACCAAAAATTGTGAACATAGTCCAGGTTTTGGTATAGCCCCCTTATAGCGGTACCATCCGATTTAAAGTATTATGAGGATTTTATCTTAATTTTAGGCCTAATTGGCTGTAACTTGGCAATGGGACCACCACTGGTACATAAACTTCTCCACCAAAACTTTTTGACATAAGTCTAGGTTTTGGTATAGCCCCTACATAGTGGTACCACCCGATTTCAAGTGTTTTAAGGATTTTATCTTCATTTTTATCCAGAATTGGCTCTAACTTGGCATTTGGAGTTCCCAATGGTACAGAAACTTCGCCACCAAAAATTATGGACATAAGTCCAGGTTTTGGTATAGCCTTTATATAACGGTACTACACGATGTCAGGCATTTTAAAGTTTTATCTAAATTTTCGGCCTAAATTGACTATAATTTTGTTCCCAGTGGTCAAAAAAAAGAGGTATACCCTCAGCATGTGTATATTGAAATTTTTCTTCCCAAAATACGTAGGTATTTAGGGGGTTTTAAAAAATTTGGGCGTTTGAACCGACAAAAATGTTGATTAGGATTAAAGATCGAAAGTTTTGCGGAGGAGATACTAAAAGGAATGGATCGACATTGACCGTTATGGGAGTGGATCTCCAGCCACAACATATGGTGTCATAGGGGGTTTTTACACTCTTCGGACTGTTTGCTCAAGAAGTATGGACATGCCCCTAAAAAAAACTTTTAATATCGTAATTGAGGCAGCGAATGCAAGTTGCTTCAACAAAAATCAAAGTTAGTCGATATTAGGTCTTAAAGTGAACTTATCCGAAATTTTGTGTGGGAGGTACCGGATGGACTGGACAAGCATAGTCCATATTTGAACCTAATCTATATCTGGTAGATATATTAGGATGTGTAAAGTATAGACCAATTCGGCCACTCCCTTCAAGAGTTACCGTACGAACAATTTTTCCGAACATTTTTGAACTTTTGTGGGGGAGGTACCTGAAAAAGTGGACCGATATTGCTTATCTTCAAACTTAAACTATGTTTGAACGAAATATTACTAAGCCCATATTTTGGACCGAATCGGCAGATCCGTTCGAGAGTTATCTTGCGCTTCAACCACCTCACACGGTCATAGGGGTTTTTTGCAACTTTCATGCTTTTTTCTCAGGAAGTATGGACTTGCCCCTGATGAAACTTGTACCGTCGTATGGAGGGCAGTGAATACAAGTGGCTAAAACAAAAATCAAAGCGATTCGAGAGATGTCCCTAAACTGAACTTTTCCGAAATTTTGTGTGGGAGGTACCCGAAGAAAGTTTACGCTAGACAAAGTATGGACCAAATCGGTAACTCCCTTCAAGTGTTATAGTGCGCACAAACTTTCCGAAAATTTTCGAACTTTTGTGAGGGAGGTACAGGAAGGAGTGGACCGATGTAGCTCATCTTCGAACTTAAACTAAGTTTGGGCAAAATATTACTAAAGCCAAAATTTGAACCGAATCGGTTCATCCGTTCGAGAGCTATCGTGCGCTCCAGCCAGCAGGACAGACAGACAGACAGACGGACGGACATGGCTAGATCGACTCCAAATTGTCTGAAACACATTTCGTCCAAACATACTTGGGGTCTAAAACCATTATTTCGATGAGGCACATTTTCATCGTATCAAAGTGTATATACCCTCCTTAGCCTAAAGGCTGAGGGTATAAATAATAATGTAAAAAAAATAAGTTGCAGTGTTTTTTTAGAAATGCACTTAAAACTAGAAAATAATTTGTCGCTTAGCCTCAATAAATGTATTCTTTCTCATGATGGAATCTCTCAAATAAAACGTTTGCATTTAATTTATAGATGGTGGCAAAATTAAACGGCAAGCGTTTTATTTGAGAGATTCCATCATGAGAAACATGATTTACCGAACATTTACCGTTAAAAAAACAAAACAAGTGACCCAAAGGAATCAACGGTATTTTCGTTGTCAATGAACCCCAACACGATAGAATTTTTGCATCAGAACGCTTGAATATGGTTCTGGTCAATTTCCGAAAAAAATTGCACTGTCACAAGGCCAAAACTGCCTGAAGGTACCGGTGTACCTTCAAATCTGTATAATTCTTATATAAATCGGATTTGAATACAAGTGAATGACTAAGTTTACTGCAAACACATAAAACAAAATATAAAAAAAAAATAAAACTTCAACACTTCATATCTTGTATAAATAGGAAACAATGGGGGTTAAAACAAATATTGGTAGGGGGTTCTATTCTAGTGAGCGGCACTGCATTCCCTCTTGAGTCATAATGTATAGTGTCTCGTGTCCGTTTTGCTCAAAGTTCTGTGCAGTTTTTAGGCCACAAAGATTTGGCAAATCACTGTCTATTTTGTAAAAAAATAATAATATTTCAGACACATATCTTCAAACAGTTTCGAATTTTTATTTAATCGCTAAAGGAAAGTCGTAGCTCTTATCATAACTAACAAAAACACGGTCAATAACAACATACAATAAAAAATAGCAGTTTTATCGGTTGATGCTACTATTCATACATAAACCAATATACATTCATATGTATATGTTTTTTTCATATTCAAGGTGTTCAGCGCCACTGCTTCAGAACTACATCATTCTTCATACGTTGTCTGTTTGACACAAGGAACTTCCATGGGATGCATATCTTTACATTGTCTCTTCCTAAAATCGAATCATACCAACAACCAAGAACTGTCATTACCACTCTGCCTTTTGTCCCATTTCAATTTCCAACGTAGTATATCTGATTGAAATATTTCTTTTTTTTTTCAAAAAAGTATCTGGGGGGTGTCTGCGTATGAAAAATCTCTGCAAATGTGAGTTCCTTTTCAACAGAAATGTGGATTTATACTGTCATTATTAGATAATACCGTCACATATGAAAGGGCGCTTTAGGTGAAAATTGAAATTGTTCGTGACGCAGAGAAGAAAGTGTTAGACAAATTAAGTCATTGGATATTAGAGTAATATTGCTCTTTGGCTTTTACCTAAGAGATTTTGTGGACGTAGTCACAATCCATCATGTCCTGAAAGTACGCAAAATCTATTTGTAGTGCTTGCCCGACAATGTGATGATAACAACAAGAATGCATAGCATCATGGTAAGTGAAAAAACCGAAAATGCTTTTTAACTAACTGCAGCATATGTTTGCTTACAGTGAACCATAATCAAGAAAGACTGAAAAGTTTAGTTTATATTTCATATATTATATTTTATATTTAAAATTTTTGTATTTTATTGTTTAAAAAATAATAGTTTATATTTTATATTTTGTATTTTATATTCTATATATTATATTTCTTATTTTATATTTTATTTTTTATATTATATATTTTATATTTCATATTTTATTTGTATATCTTACATTTTATCCTCATCCTCTGAATCACCGTATAAGTATACTTTTTACATTTAAATTGCGTATACGTCACAAAATCAATTACCCTGTAATAAATGTTACACATTTTTCCCATTAACAAACACGTGCCTCTTGTTTCCTTGTTACAAAACAAATTAACCAATTTTATTATTACAGCAAATATAAACAAATTTATTACTAAGATTAAAATAAATCAACTACGAGATGTTGCTGAACTGACCAAGAAGCCATTTAAAAACACGTTTTCCTTCGTTGGAAACCAAGAACACAAACACTTCCTTATGGGATTTTTATGTTCCTCTAAAATGCCATGGATATGGAAATTTCTCTGGGACGACATAAAACTGTCATGACTACCTGTCGACCTTCCTTGATGGGGCTGACCGTTGTTCATTGTGGACTATTATTTATTATGAATTTTGTTGTTTCTTTTTATTGAAGTAAACATCTAAATTAAATTAACTTAAGAAAATGAAAACAACCACCAACTTTTGAAAACTTAGTTTCTTGGTCTGTAAGTTATATCTGTCCGAACCCATCCAACCAACATCTTTTTCAAGTTTCGTTTTTGTGGTGAAGTAAATTTGAATGGATGATGGAAGTGGAGGGGGTGTAGAGAAAATTAACATCTGGATGGAAAAAGATATTTGAAAAACTTAAAGTTTTGTCCCCTTCATATTTGTTTGCATTAGAGTGTGTAAAGTTATCAAACAGTCAAGCAGTCAGTCAGACTGTCTATCAATGGTTGCTTGTGTCAGTAAATCTGTATTGAAATATGAAATTTGCATAAACCACTTTATCGCCCTCCATTTTTCTGTTGTTAGTTCAAACTTCAAACTTAGTTAAGTTTTTACACATCATATTTTGTACCCTCTTCCCCTCTCTGAAGTTAAATAACTTAGTTTTGTTGTTGTGTTAACAGTATAATAAACAAGAGTTTGATTTTCGCTGTATCACGATGTTCAGAGTTCCCCTTTTCGTTAATTTTGTTTGAAATGACTCATAGTGAAAGCTGGGATAGTTAATATGCCCAATTCGCATCGTAGCCTGTTAATTGGAAGTAAAGTTTTGTTAATATTCGGAGACTGATTACGTGATGAAAGTGATTTGCTTCCCACTAGCACAAAAATTCGTATATACACATTTCACGTGAAGATTTTGGAAGGGTTTGGTGATTTTATCTCACACAGACAATGTTCAAGACAAGTTTTACATTGCTTAGATATATCGGCAGCATTGCTAAAAGTTTTAAACAACGTAACGGTGAATATGCAAAAAAAAATACACACTACAGGCGTTGATCCTGATATTTTCGAGGCGTGATATTTATAGGTCCAAACGCCCCAAGAAAACTTTTGCTCTTACCTTCTCTGTAACATTCTTCCTAAATATATTTACTTCTCACTAGGGATTTGTGAACCACTCTTAGCAACCTTATTCTTAAGATCTTTACAACTACCGGCATTATCCATTGTTGCAAGTCGTCCCTACTTATGGTCACAAGTATTTGTCACGTTGTTTCATTCACTGTGAAAATAAGAAAGTTTTCATATTTTGTCACTTCATTTTGTCTCTTCTCGTTTCAATGCTGTAAACATATATTTTATTGGTTTTTTGGAATTATTTCAAATTTTATTTAATGTCTTTCAATAACAATATTTTAAAACTTTAAACCAACATTTCGAAAAGTAATTTCCACTAATTCTAGACAATGAGTGAACAGAATTCTATGAAGAATAAAATGATGACCGATTTGAGCAATACATGATTACACGGATAAAGTTTATCAGAGGTGGAAGGAAGCTATTACGAAATATCTTATAAATATTTTTTCTGACATTCATAATAAAGGACTTTCTATTTCTTTACTGGAAATCTTAAAACTAAAACACTAAGTGACTTGTTATTAACATGACGACTTGTTAATTTCAATTTAATTCAAATAGATGTGGCGGGCTCCTATATAAGACATTTTTCCCAATTTTGGAAAATACGACATTTTTGAAAATTTCTGGTGAAAAAAATAACTGTAACACATATTATATTTTTTTGTTACGCAGGTAGGATTGTTGCCTTTAAAAACCGTTGCAACGTTTTGCACGAATGAGCTATTTTATTTCTCCTTAGGTAGTACATTTTAGTTTAGGTTTTAGTTTTAGTTTAGGCTTTAACATGGTAAAGCTTAGGATTTATTTGGTCCCTCTTTCATCTCAAGTGGACACTGACCTCCCCGTGGTGTCACCTGGGGAACTGCCTTTAACACTGTATTACTCGTATAGCTGCCATGACACAAAGCATGAGTTTGGTTGCCGATTTGTAGTTGGTCGGAGCTTAAAACATCTGGTCTCCAGCTTCACCCCAGTGAATGAAAGACTCGCCGCAATTCGATTAAAAGCAAAATTCTTCATCATCAGCTTTATTTGCGCTCATGCTCCCACTGAAGACAAGGACGAACAGACCAAAGATATTTTTTACGAGCGCTTAGAAGAAACATATGACCGTTGCCCTGCCCATGACATTAAAATTATACTAGGCGATTTTAAAGCCAAAATTGGAAAGGAGAATATCTTTGGCCCAACAGTCGGGGAATTCAGTCTCCACAGTGAAACATCTGACAATGGTATGAGGCTGATAGACTTTGCAGCTGCAAGAAATATGGTAGTTAGCAGTACCAGATTTAAGCATCTCGATATTCATAAGGGCACCTGGCTGTTGCCAGATCAAAGAACAAGAAATCACGTTGTGATAGATGGAAGACATGCATCAAGCGTGTTGGATGTACGATCGTTCCGAGGTGCAAACATAGACTCGGACCAATACCTTGTTGCAGCAAAGGTACGTACCAGATTAAACGTAGCAAACAAAGTACGAGCAGACACAACACTGAAGTTGGACATCGGTAAGCTGCAATCACAACAGATAGCCACAGCATATTCTACTCAACTGACCCAACTGCTTAATCAAAGCAGTCCTCGTCCCGATAACATATCAGGACAATGGCAAAACATTGCCCACTCCATGCAAACAGCCGCCAAATCAGTACTTGGATACCAGAGACCTTCACCAAGGAATCCATGGTATGACCAGGAGTGTCGTGCTGCTACCGAAGAGAAAAATGCGGCATATAGGGTTACTTTACAATCAGTAGCAGCGCACGAGAGAGGTATCGGGAAAAAAGGAGAGAGGAGAAACGTCTTTTCCGCAGGAAAAAGAGAGATGGAAAAGCGGGAGTGTGAACAAATCGAGATGTACAGGAGACAAAATGAAGTCCGAAAATTCTACCAAAGAGTGAAACATCAAACTGATGGCGGAGCCGACGAAGATACCACAGATCCACTCCAAGAAGATGGTATTGAATGTATACCACCCGGCCAAGATGAGATAAAGACAGCAATAAACCGGCTGAAGAATAATAAGGCAGCAGGAGCTGATGGCCTACCAGCCGAGCTGTTTAAAACCGGAGGCGACACGCTGATAAGGTGTATGCATCAGCTAGTTAGCTCCATCTGGCAGGAAGAACGCGTACCCGACGAAATAATTGGATCATACCAATGCGGCTTTAGACCTGGCAAGTCCACCATTGGCCAGATATTTACCCTGCGCCAAATCCTGGAGAAGACCCAAGAGATGCAGATCGACACCTACCACCTTTTTGTCGATTATAAAGCAGCCTTTGGCAGCCCGCTACGTTCAAAGGTATTCCAAGCAATGCACAGTGGATCCACTTGTATGGAAAAAGTGGCCACAAATATTTAGGTTGTAAACATCAAGTCAATGCGCCGCTTACAGCTTTGTGCTGCTGTGAAGAGTGTTTTAAGAAACCACAAGCGAAACATTCTCCCCCCTTTCCCCTCTGGAGGGGGTATGCGGTAAGAATTGTTTTATGCTGTTAATACAAAATGCCACGAACAAAGGTCCCGATTATCTTATGATGCAAAAATAGGCTTGGGGAAACAAAAAAATCTCCAAAACAACATAAAAGCTAACCAATTTAGCGGATTAAAAAAACCAAAATTTTTGTCTGAAAATTCGTAAAATGTTTAATATAGATCTTATAGCGTTCTTCCTGGAAGGCACGTACCGCCAACGTAAGACAAATTTGAAAGAAGATTTTTCATCTTGCCACTGATGCCAATTATGTTAATGTACGTGGTCAAAAAACAGAGTAATACGCTAATATATCCATAGAAACCCTATTCTAGGGCAGCTTTAGTCAGCGACGCACAAATTATAGTCTGGCACTAGATGGCAGCTAATTTTAATACTGAATAATCTTAGACCCATGACCTACTTTGGAAAATTATTCGCGAGGTGCGCACTGGTGGGCATCATGACTATAACCTTAGATCATATTTAAGTACATGATCGAATTGGCATTACAAAATACATACAAAAAATTGACTTGCACTTAAATATAGGATGTACTCACAACAAAAAATATTAGTCAAATGTTCCGATTTTTGAAGCTATTCTTAAAAAGATCGCGTTTGAATGAAACAAAAACTAATATTTTTTTAAAAAGGTCCATGTCATAGCTGTCAGAGTTGCCACATGTTGTACCAAAATTTTGACATTCATTTTTTTATTTTTGGCCAATGGGTGGATCCACTGTGCAATGTCTGAATTTGGTATAACCACAAAGCTCATTCGGCTTTGTAAAATGACTCTAACTGACACAAGATCTTCAGTTAAAATAGGAAAGAACCTCTCCGAGGAGTTTTGTACCAAAAGAGGTTTCAGGCAAGGAGACAGCCTTTCGTGTGACCTTTCAACATCCTGCTAGAAAAGGTTATACGAGAGGCAAACGTCAAAAGAAGTGGCACAATCTACACCAATTGCCACATGTTACTTGCTTATGCTGATGATATAGACATCATGGGACGATCAGTAAAAGAAGTAACCGATACCTTTATGAAGGTCGATGGAGAATCTGCTAAAGTGGGTCTGGCGGTAAACGGCCAAGCTGATGGTGTCGACGCGCAATGCGTCCATTGAGATCGGACGAACTGTTGAAGTTCGTTCCTATAATTTTGAGGTAGTAAAAGACTTCGTATAGCTCGGCACCTCCGTAAACACAACAAACGACATCAGTTGTGAAATAAAAAGAAGAATTGTATTGGCCAACAGATGCTACTTTGGCTTAAGTAAGCACTTTAAAAACAAAGCCACAACTTGTCAAACAAAAATAACGCTTTACAAAACACTGATACTACCCGTGCTAATGTATGGTTCCGAAGACTGGATACTTGCGCAAGCAGATAAGGCAGTGTTTGGCGTGTTTGAGAGAAAAATTCTTCGAAAGATCTACGGACCGATCTGCGTTGACGGTGAATATCGACGTCGTATGAACCACGAGCTGTATCTGCTATACAACGACATCAGTATAGTTAAACGTATCGAGATGCAGCGATTGCGTTGGCTAGGACATATAATAAGAATGAGCGATGATGAACCCGCTAAAAAGGCGTATAAATTCGAGCCACATGGCGGTGCACGCAGAATTGGCAGGCCAAAGAATGGATGGCGCAAACAAGTGGATGATGAGATGACAAGGCGCGGTATTCCAAAAAGCGAAGCACGAAACAGAAAGAATTGGAGATCTTTTCTTATTTCGGTCTATGGAACAAATGTTCTGTAATGGGACAGCTAAGTAAGTAAGTAAGTACATTTTAGTACAATTCCGGCTTTAGTGGACCAAACATTTTAGGGAACAGCATGGAACAAAATTTCGTTTCAGCAAAATGATACCTGAGGGTCTCCCGTCCCGTTCCGTCCATTTAAAGTTTTTAACATTTTTTGAAATTACTTGGGTTAAAATATTTATTTTTTCATTCCTTTTCCCATATTAATTATAGATTTTTTGCACAAAACAGCAGGTAGCATGGGGCGGTCCATGCATATATTTCCATAATATAGTTACCTAAAAACTCTAAAAACCCCTGACGACACTAACAAAAATGACTGATCAACGTGATTTGTTACACATGGAAAATCTGATTTGACCGAAACTTTACACAGATTAAAATATCAAGTACCAAAAAGCGCTATATTGGGCAAAACTTTTGGGTTCTCACTCACGAAATGCAAAGTACAGTTTTAGGATTGTTCGAGGGTGCTTATGGTACTGTTTACAACGATATAAATTGGATGGTTACCAATAGCCTAGTGGCTGGTTAGCACCGCAATAAGTCTTGCAAGTTTTCGTCGTTTTTGGCTAATAAGGAACTGATCACTGAAGTCATCCACTTTAGAGGGCCAGCTCCTGCTGTGATTAGTTCTTTTTTACATTATTTCTCTAGCTTTGATGTGACAGAGTTTGATTTTAATGGTAGGAGCATCTACTTGGCTTTCGACAAAAATTCCTACTGAGCTTGAAGTGTGATACTGAAAAACATTGCAGTCCTCAGGTAGCTTTGTCTTCCGAGAAGACACTCGATTTTTCCTCTTAGAGCCGTCTGTGTATACTTTTAGGTCGTGACCCATCGATTATTTCCTACTTGCACAATTTTTGCTGGCTAAACTCATAAAAACTATTGGAAAGTTAAATAATGCCGACAAATCGTTCTGTTCGATTTAAAGTTTATTATTATAAAATCTATCTTTATAAAATCTGTAAATATCACATCACGACTAATAATGACTTTCTTTGTATTTTCATCATAGCAGCGAAAAGCCTTGGAGTTCTCATCATAACCAAGGAAAATCATCTCAGTTGCTTTTCTGTCTAGCTTACGACGCTTTTCAGCCGGAATATGAACAAAACATTTTGATCCAAAAATATGAAAATTATCCACACTTGGTTTTGTACCGTACCATAGTTCGTATGGCGTAGCGTTAGTTGATCTTGATAAAACTCTATTTTGTATAAAATTTGCTGTTGCAACTGCTTCTCCCCAAAATGTGTGTGGTAAATTCGCCTCTGTTAACATACACCTTGCCATTTCTATCAAGGTCCTGTTCTTTCGTTCTGCCTTTCCATTCTGTTGTGGGGAATATGGGGCAGTCAATTGGATCTCAATACCTTCTAACTTGAGAAAATCTGCGAATGCTTTTCCAGTGTACTCTCCACCTCTATCAGATCGAATTTTCTTTGGAATCTGACCAAATTTAGTGCGACACAACGTTACAAAATCTTTAAATGTCTGTAAAACTTCCGACTTTTGTGATATTAATCTTATTACAGTAAACCCAGAGAAATCATCTATAAATGTTACCACGAATCTTTTTCCAGATGGTGTAGTGGTTTGCATTGGTCCGCATACGTCACTATGGATCAATTCCAATGGGGCTAAAGATTTCGTTGTTGATTGCTTTGGAAATGGCAATCGAGTCATTTTACCTTTAACGCAAGTTTCACAAATTTCCTTTATTCCACAATCCACTATATTTAATTTCTCAACCATTTTTTCTTTAGACATTTTTCTAATTGCTTCTGGATCACGATGTCCAAGCTTTCGATGCCATTGGTGGATGCAGTTTTCCTTGTGTTGCAATACCGCATTGACAAAATCGGGCTGTCGCAAAATATACATTTCACCGTCGATATCTGCCATTCCGATATTTTTATTTCCAAAATTTATGCAGCAATTTTTATCTTTAAATGATGCGTTGTATCCTGATTTTGTTAGTTGCCTTACTGAGAGAATATTACCAACCAAACAAGGTGCATATAGTACCTCTCTCAACTTTATTGTATGTTGATTACCTAAAGCATCGCTTGTAATAATCTCGCCTTCACCAATACCTTCAATAGCAACAGTTTGGCCATTTGCTAATTCGATCGTGCTTTTGTAATTCTCATTAAGATTCTTGAAAAATTGTCTTTCACTGACTGCATGACGAGTTGCTCCTGAATCCACAAGCCAGCAAAACTTCTTATTCTTGCCAAATGTGAATAAAAAATCTTCTCCCTTGTTTAGTTCGCTTCCCTTTTCCTCGATGGAGTTAACTTTATGTGTATTCTTACCAGAGTTTTGCTTACTTTTCCAATTTTTATACTTGATGCAATTCCTCTTTTGATGTCCTGTCTTCTTGCAAAAATAACACGTATTGTTGTTTCCAGCTATTGCTTTCAAAACTAAATCGTTTCCTTCGTGTGTGTGTTGCTTTCTTTCATATTCTGCAATAACTCGTTGTTGAACTAATGCGAATGTAACCTCTTCTTCCTTTCGAGATTCTAGAGATGTAATTAACGTATCATATCCTTCCGGAAGACTGCTTAAAAGCATGGCAGCACTCCACTTATCAGACAGGCTTTCTTCACCGACGTCCCGTAGTTTGGTAAATAAATCATTCATTGAATTTATGTGGCTAATTGCGTTACCTCCTTCTTGAAGTTTCAAGCTACATATAGATCTCATTAAAAATACCTTGTTCGTGAGCGTATTTTTCTCATGATAGTCTTTAAGAGCATTCCAGGTAGCTTTAGCCGTCTTCGCACTTCGTATGTGCCCCAACTGGTCGTCCATAACGAGCAATCCAATTGTTCCTCTTGCTTCATCGTCCTTTGAATCCCATGCGTCAATTTCCGACTGATTAGCAATTTCATTATTAGTAGTTCTTTTCGGTTCAGGACGAGTTCCTTCGATTACGTGTTTCCATAAATTGTTCTTTCGTAATAACAGCTCCATCTTGAATTTCCAATTCGCGTAATTTTCATTATTGAGCTTTGCAAATTTTGGCTTTGTATCCGACATTTTCCAAATTTCTCGTTTCTTTATTTGTATTCCTTATTCCGTTCGAATTGTCCTTGATTTTCTTTTTGTTAATATTCTTAAATTTCCTTATTCTTCTAGAATTCCTTTACTGATTTCCTTTGATTCTCCTTGAATTTCTTTATTTCTTGAAAATAGCTTTAATCCTTTGATTTTTCCTTATTGTATCCTTATTTCCTTATTGTATCCTTATGAAGGCCCATAACCTATTGGAAAGTTAAATAATGCCGACAAATCGTTCTGTTCGATTTAAAGTTTATTATTAGAATGAAAAGAAAAAATTAGACATACAATTTTCATATAATGTCAAATAGAATTCAAAACTATAATGATTAAATTTAACAAGTGAATGTACTCAAAGTTGGTTTCAATAAAAACGAATATCGGTTCTATATGTGCATTATCGAAACAGGGTCTTTGGTCAAGAAGACAAAGTACCAAATTTTATCGGTTTCTAGTTTACAACGTGACTAACGCCAACAAAATCCCGAAAATATGGCGGTACCATTGAGAGCGGATAAATATACTTCCTGAGCAGATATCAATACGAAAATTTCAGTAAAGGTTAGTTTAGCAACACAAATAAAAAGAAGCAAAAAAAATTAACATAGGTATGGCCCCCATAGAACAGTACCCCCTGATTTCTGGCATTTTGGGGGTCTTGACCACATCTTCCAATGAACTTGGCTACAATTTGGCTATCGGTATTCCATAGTGTTAGAAAACCTTCCTGCAAAAAAATTTTGAATTGGATCCACGTTTTGATAGGCTCCCCATTTCAAGGTTTTATATAAGTTATTAATTCGAAATGGCCGAAATGCCACTTAATCTTTCCTGGAGGTAGGTTACACCCAGAAAATTGTCGATTAATGTAGGTGTCCCCTTTGATGTTGTTTGTATTGAACACAACAAAAAACACTATATTTTTGAAAATTATGAGAAATACAGTTATATTTTTATTTGTGGGGGTTTTCAGACTTAAACCACTATAACTCAGCCATTTGTTAACCGATTTAAAAAATAATAACTTGTTCGAAACATATTATTCACCCCTTTAAAAGGAAGAAGGATCAATGTGATGTATTAGAGAGTTCTTAACTACTGTCATGGCTACAATTGTTGTCCTTGTGTTCGATCGAAAATCTCAATGGTTTGGCTGTTATATGCCAAAATGTCCGAAAAACGTGGATAAAAAACTTAAAGTCAAAATCGGGAGGCTCGATTTTCACGATAGACCTTTGGTCTAGTAGACTTTTTTGCTCAGTTCAATCCCAGGAATAAGAATCGCGAAGGGCTCATTAAGGTTTTTTTCCTTCTACACAAATCGCCCCGGCCTAATTAACACATTTGGCACCAACAATTAGAGTTTCATTTCTTTAATTTGGCCAATGGCAACGACCACTGTGCATTGTATGTCGTATATATAACAAATGTGGACCTATACCGACATATTTTGCAAGAAAGTTATATAACCCATAGCGAAAACCAAATTAGTCACATCGATTGGAAATGTGGAAAAACCCATATAATACTAAAATATAATTTTATGGGGGCTATATCAAAACATGGTCTATATATTCCATCTTCAATACCAACCATCCTACGGTTTATACATATAATGTTCTTTAAAAGATCGTTGTTCTCATTTTAAAAGACTGAGGGTAATCTCCGATTTTTGGGTTAAGAAAAAAATAATGGTTTCAAATCTGTTCGAGTTCACAAATTTGGATGCTGCACCCAAAAGTTATGGGGGGTTTTATTCTCTTATAAAGAATAAGAAAATGTTAATAAAAATCATTAAAAGAATTTGATATCTATCCACGGATGCCCAAATATTTTCTAAACTTGTTCTTATTTTCGCGGAAAATCAAAAAATAATCTTGTAGTCTTTTCACACCAAAAATTCGATTGTCACCTCTGCTGTTTCGTTCTACAAGTAACTTTAATATCCTACTAGTGACACTACAAAACTCACAGATTCTTTTTACTTATTTAAATCGAAGAATAAAAAAAAAAAATTGCGCACATATTTCATTCCTCTCCAAATTGTCAGTCAAACAAAAAAGAATCATTTTGTTGAATTCTAAAGAAAATAAGATTCAGTTAATTTTTAAATATGATGCCATCAAGCAATCTCTATCAGATTATCTTCTTGGAAATATATCTAAGCGCCCAAATCTTTTCGTAGGCATCCGCAGCATTTTGAAGAACTTTCTGCAAGAAAAGTTTATAATTTAATAAACAACAAATAATTAAGATAATTATCTGTTTAATTATTAATAGCTTTCTCGTTGCATAAATATTTTTTAAGAAATCTGTTTTTGAGTGTTGCAATAAAAGTTGTTTTGTATTAAATGAGTGTCTTAATTGCTATTAAAAATAGGGTGGGTGAGTGAGAAGAAATATAGGCACTTTATTGAAATTTTAGTAATTTATTTCTTGCGAATTGCTTTAATTAAAATTGTTTATAATAAATACGTTTGTAAATTTTAAGGCAGTTTTCAACAGTTGGATTGTCATTAGAAAATAATGGCAACTGCAAACTAAAAACGTCTTGATAGATTAATTATAAATATCACAAAAGAAAAAAATAAAGCAGATTTTAAAATATTCTCCAAACTGGTAAGAGATCTTCCCACTAAATAACATTTTCAAACTATTTACCTCATTTTTTTTAAACTGTTTAGATCATTGGAATTTAAACCAAACCCAACTGACTCAATGAGTACAACACCAAGACGATGTGAGAATGTATTATGATAAACTATTTTATTGCTGGTGTAAGCATCTTTCTTCGAAACTGCAAATACCTACGTAATGTGTATACAGTTTTGATGAGAATCGTAAAAAATGAATCGTAAATCCCCTTTAAACATTTACCCTTAACATTTACTTGATTATTTGAATGAGACTAAAACGATTTGCAACAAGTGACCCACAAGGTGTAGTAAATCACCCCCCTATTTCCTTCTGATACTACCAAAAAGGTTGAATGATCCAACAATGTAAATGCAAATATACTTTACTATCCACTTGAATATTGCTCTCAAATAGTGTGAGTATGCTTTGCTATTTTACTAGAGATAAAATAGTTCTTAAATCCTCCTTACCACGAAGATTTAAAAAGTTTATTCTTCTGCTTTGTGTGTTTTTGGTTTGTTTGTTTCGAGAGCAATTTCATTTTTACTATTGGCTGTAAATGTCTGTATTTTAGTATTATTTGGATATTTTTGTGGTTATTTTATATTTTAAGTAAATTCATCGCTGTTTTTATTGCAGTTCAATGACTTTGTTAAACACATGCTGGGCGTTTTGTGTTACGCTCATGTTTTAAAGGTAATCTCCTGCACAAATATTTTATAGCTTGAGAAAATAATGGTTTTTAATAAACCAGTCCTGGATTGAATACCATGATCGATTTACTTTCTGAACGTGATGGGTATGAAAATCAGGCGAGACAAAATAACATTTCTTGGCGTTCCGGTCAGCAGCTGCCACCTGGGGATACATATATTTCAATATGTATCGCTTTTCTCTGCAGCATATTCCGGAATGCTTGCTGTTGATTCTTGGTCAATGCCGGGACAAAGGAAAACCCAAAACCAATAAGAATGGGCTCAGTTGGTCACATCTACATTTCGTTAAGATGCAAAAGATATGTCAGGGTGTGCTATGATGTCGTCTATGTGAGGGATATTGACCTTGTTGCGTCATCATCCGAATTTGAACCTCCCCCAAGGTTTCGCCAATAGTGGACTTTATAAGTCGGAAGAATATCAGCTTAAATAAGTATAACGTACCCTTCCTCAGTACTAGAAATAGAGAGGGGTGGACTAGCTTTTCTATTACAGCAATCTGTTCATACAAACCTATGTTGCTTAAGGACGGCACTAATGACCAGTACTTGGATTGTATGGGGTAGCAGTCAGTAGTGAAATTCTGTAAGAGGGTATATAACTTTGATACGACGAAAAATTTGCCTCATTGAAAAAACGGTTTCAGACTAGGATTAGGTAATAGAAAGCAATAACAGATTTTTTGAATTTTCAATTTTGGTTTAAAATTAAAAATGCGATTTTTCTGTCTGGCGATTCTTTCAGTTGTCCTAAAACTCTAGACAAAAGCCGACTACATTTTTTTAGACTTTTGACTACAAAAATTCGATCAATCGATTAATCAAAAGTCGATTTATCTATCCCTAGTTGTGTTGTGGTTGCTTGATACAGTGTCAATGGCTATGAGACCATTCAAAAGAAAAAGAGAACAAAGTTGAGAGCATTTACCAAACAAGAGAGGAAATATGAGAGCAAATAACGCGAATGTAGGGAAAAATAGGAAAGTGATTTTGGATCTCATGAAAATCTTTCATATTATTGAAAACAAAAAAAAACAAACAAGTAAAAAAGTATCAGTCGGCTTTGTCGACAAAGATATACCCTCAGTCTATGTGGATTGAAATACTTTTTTTCAAAAAAAAAAAAACTTATGCATTTAGGGGGGTTTTCAAAATTTTAGGTGTATGAACAGACACAAATATGGATAGGATTAAAGCTCAAAAATTTGCGGGGATATCGACAGAAAGGTTTTTTTTACTAGCCTACAAAAAACATAATATCGCTATAAACAGGAACAATCCTGGAACAGACCTTTAACTACACAAAAATTTTAAACATTTGTGTGGGTGGTACCCCAATGATCGGACAGAGAGGGTCCAAATTTTAACATGAACTAAGCGTCGACAATATTTAGAGATCCAAAGTTTGGACCAAATTGGTTGCTACGTCTATGAGATAGCGCGTTTACCATTTTAGCGAATATTTTCGAACTTTTGTGGGGGAGGTATTGGAAGGAGTGGACCTATAAGCACCATCTTCGAATTTCATCTAATATTCGAAGAAATATTACAATATCCAACGTATCCGACGAACGTAGTATTCGGTTCCAGCACTCCAGCCACTACATATGGTGCCATAAGGGTTTTTTTTACAACTTTTGGGTTGTTTTCTCAAGAAGTATGGACTTGCCCCTGAAAAAACTTTTACTGCCGTAATTGAGGCAGCAAATGCAGGTTGCTTCAACAAAAATCAAAGTGATTCGAGAGCAGATCTTAAAGTGAACTTATCCGAAATTGTGTGTGGCAGGTACCCGAAGGAGTGGACAAATATAGTACATATTCGAACCTGATTTATATCAGGTAGATATATTAGGATGTGTAAAATATACACCAAACCGGTCACTCCCATCAAGAGCAAAAATTTTCCAAACATTTTTTAACTTTTGTGGGGGAAGTACCTGAAGGAGTGTAACGATATGGCTTATCTTCGAACTTAAACTAAGTTTGCACAAAATATTACGAAGGCCATATTTTGGACCGAATCGACAGATCCGTTGGAGAGTTATCTTGCGCTCCAACCACTACACACGGTGTCATAGGGGTTTTTGTACCTTCCAGGCAATTTCTCACAAAATATTACGTTCGAGAGTTATCGTGCGCTCCAGCCAGCCAGACATACAGACGGATATTGCTAAATCAACTCCAACTTGTCTGATACAGATTTCGTCCAAACATACTTGGGGTCTAAAACCACTATTTCGACGAGGCACATTTTGCCCGTATGAAAGTGTACATACCCCCGTTAGCATAAATGCTGTGGGTATAAAAAATGAGTAAAAATGTGTTGAAGTAAAAAAGTTTTTTTTTGTGTTCTTTCTTTATTTCTGACCAAACCACGCCACATTCAGACCTGTGACCAAAGAAAGAATTAAAGAGTACTCCTTGGACAACATGGTTCTAATGTATGATTTTTTTGAAATTTTGATTTCGGTTTTTTTGGATTTTTGTTATAATTAGAGGGCGCAACCAGATAGTGATCCAAACTATATGTAGGATTGTAGAACTCGTGATTCCACGTCTTTTGATGTATATCTCATGAGTGTGCTCTGTACAGGTTCCTAGTAATAGAAGTCCAAAGTCGAAAATTTGGTGCGTAAATATTCTTAAAAAAACTATTTTTTTGGTTCTAAAACCCCGAACCCCGCGTGATTTTAGTTTTTTTTTTTTTTTTTTTTTTTGAACCGGATCTAATGATTCCTTTCGCGTTCGAATTCATCCACTAAAACGGCGGATATAGCGACCTTGAATATAGGAAAATCTGCAAAAATTTATTTTGAACCGCGATTTTCTATGAAAAATTATACATAAATGGAATCCTTTATACGCGAATATAATATCTGCAAAAAGGTGGGTCATAAATATTCGTATTTAACCCAAACTAGAATATGGTGGCACATTCGCGGTTCTTGACGAATTTGTTTCAAATTTATTATATTGAAGCATTTTTAATAGGCGGTCACTGAAATCGGATGCGACTTACACGCATATGCACATCGCGAAATTTTTAATTTGAAGGATTTTTGAATGGTAAGATGCAACTGACGGTACACTTTGGCCGCTGGTTGAAACATGGATACATTTGTACAAATTTATAGAGAATCATTCGCTGTATCCGAATAGCGCAGGCGCCTCAAGCGATTTTAAAGATTTCGGGAATTACATACTTTTTAACTTTTGTGTTTTTTCTTTAGGTGTATTATCAATATAACTCTCTACTTCTTAATTCTATTGATTATCACAGAAAACAAATATACTTTTACGATGACAAACTATTTTCCTTGTAGAAATTCAGGTTTTGTGGAAATTTACCGAAATAGTAGAATAACTCCCAAAAATTTTCTCCAACTTTTCGTATTAAACCAAACAAATATGTTTTTGAAATAATATTTCAACAATAAGTTTTTGTCTTTTGTTGATGCTGTAATATGCAAGTTATAAACCCAATCTTTATAATTTTTGTCTCATTTTTTTCTACTCGTTGTCTAGATTCTGTACGCATTTTTAATTTATTTTTTAGAGAGCTAGAATAAATGAAATTTACTTCAAGATTTCTCATTACTTTTTTGAATTTTCGTGAAAATAAAAATAAATGTAGGAAATATTCAAGCATCTGCCCATAGATATTAAGTATTGTTAACGATATATTTTCTTATTACAACACAAAGGGGATTTTTAAATATTTTTCCTTTATAAGGGATTAAAACCAGGGTTTCGGAGTCGAGGTATTTTTGGCTCGACTCCGACTCCATACGAGTTTTGTTTCACGACTCCGGCTCCGACTCCGACTCCGGGTCGACTCCGAGAGTGAATTCCTATACCACTAAAAATGAATAAAATGTGCACAAATTTCTAACCTTTTCCTATATATTGGCCTATATAGGCTAACGTGTTAGTTTTTCCTTACATATTCATTAGAAAGGGCATTCGTTCGAATACATTCGAAAATATCAATATTGTTTCTGTCGAATCTTACATTGAAAATAGCAAATTTAGAAAGTTTTTTTTGTTTTTGAAAATTTTGCCTTTTTAGGCGAAGATCATTTTTATACCCTCAGCATTTATGCTAACGAGGGTATATCAGGAATATTGCCAATTATTTCATATTCCATTTCAGAAAAAAAGGATAAATTATTTTCGCGCTACATCAACGATTTTTGATATGTAGGTTAAGAAAAAGATTCCCAGTACGAATCTGGTCGCGAGCCAATTTTTGGTTGTTGCGGACAAAAGTTATGGCGCTTTTATTTCGCTTTTTAAGAAAGAAAATATTATAAAAACGCTAATTATTTTAATGAGCACAATTGTTACAAAAAAGTCCTCTCGAAGTGACTTCAGCGAGTAGATTGCATAATACCTGCAAAATATTACACAGAATTCGCGGAATGTACATAAAATTGATAAATTATTGAATATAAGTCAACTTTTTTCAAAATTAAGGCCCATTTAGTGGTCATAAAATTACATAAAAATTTGTTCTAGATCAAAACTTCACGGCGAATCAAATGAGACTACAATCATACAGACTGGTGTTATAGTTTCGATGTTACAGCCAAAATAAGCACATATTTTGGTCAAAAAAATTATTTTTTGTTTGAAAAAATATTTTTTCACATGCATTATGTAGTAGTAAAAATTGTAAAAATCTATAGGAATACTTCCTTCATTTTGCTTAAATCTCCCAATAAAATAGACGGATTTTGCTTTATTGACATTCATATTAAAGCTTTTCCATTAGGGAAGGTAATTGGGTTGATGAGGATGTATCTCAAAGCTTCTGAAATGGAAATAGAGGTCAAATAACCCATTTTAATTTATATGCATTTTAAAATACGTGTAAATCGCGTAATTATCAAAATGATTTTGTCCGCATGTGATTTTCGTGTACAGCAAGACCATATCTATTAAGTTGTATATATTTTTCGAAATATAATTTGGACTCTAAGATGTAGCATCGGCTGCATCTTAGCATTAAAAAACCTATAAAATATCGCTAATTTGCGCAAAGTGCATACAATTTTTGTCCGCATCCGATTTCAATGTCAACCATGAAAATCTACATCGATATATATCTATTTGAAGGCGATCAATCGAGAACCGCGGATGTAGCATCACACACTATTTTTTGGGATAAAATGAATGTAGCTTCCTTATTATTGAAGTTTTCAAATCTCTGTTTCCGCTAAAACGAAGATGCTGCACTAGTTTTTTCATTGCAGTGGAAACGATGCGCAGAAAACGCGATAAAATACGCGATATTTTCAAAAACAATTTTAGGTGATTTTTCTACTTTGGAATTTCTCGTAACTCGCGTTTTAGTAGATGGATTTTCACGAGGAATGATTTATTGGATCCGAAACGTAAAAAACTAAAATGTGCAATGGAGTACGAAGTATTCTAGAGACAATTGCAAATATTAGACCCGAAAAATATGATTTTTAGAAAAATGTTCACACAAAATATCCGCATTTGGATGCAGATTTCTATGAAGCTGTGCAGACTACATTCACAATATACGTATCAAATAACTCAGAATCGCAAGTATTACAATTCTTTATATGATTTTTTGAAAAACCTGTTTGCGGAATGACATTAGAAGAAAATATCAAAAAACACTGTAAATCTGGCTTCAAAATGTCAGCATCATTTAATGGTAGAAGCAGACGAAATTTTGAAAAGTAATACATTAGTGAGATGATCCTTATTTAGTTTGCTTCTGCTTTCACTTTGACAGGAAACTCGAGAGAAGTGTGGTTTACTCACAAATCGAGATATAACAAAAAAAGACATGGTGGCTTCAACCCATTTTCACCAATTTTTTAACATAAATGTAGCCACAGCTTCCACGCAAATTATCTTTTAAGGCCAATATTTTTTGCCACGACCAAAAACATTTCATTTTATCCAAAAGTATTTAATTTGTATAATATACAATCACGAGTCGCGTTTTCTAAAAGGGTAAACCTTGGCTTCAGCTATGTTAAATTTTCAAAAATATTGGTGATATACACTTTCATACGGGCAAAATGTGCCTCATCGAAATAATGGTTTTAGACCCCAAGTATGTTTGGACGAAATGTGTTTCAGACAATTTGGAGTCGATTTAGCAATGTCCGTCCGTCTGTCTGTCTGTCTGTCTGTCTGCCTGTCTGGCTGGCTGGAGCGCACGATAACTCTCGAACGGATCAATCGATTCGATCCAAAATTTGGCTTTCGTGATATTTTGTCCAAACTTAGTTTAAGTTCGAAGATGGGTTATATCGGTCCACTCCTTCCGGTATCTCCCCCACAAAAGTTCGAAAATGTTCGTAAAATTTGTACATACGATAACTCTTGAAGGGAGTAACCGAGTTGGTCCATACTTTGCAAATCGTGAAGTGTCTACCAGACTTAGATGAGTTTCCAATATGGACTCAATCGGTCCACTCCTTCGGGTACCTCCCACACAAAATTTGGGATAAGTTCAGTTTAGGGCCTGCTCTCGAATCACTTTGATTTTTGTTTTAGCAACTTGTATTCACTGCCCTCTATAAGACGGTACAAGTTTCAT
Organism: Musca autumnalis; assembly: GCF_047663935.1. Classification (NCBI taxonomy): domain Eukaryota; kingdom Metazoa; phylum Arthropoda; class Insecta; order Diptera; family Muscidae; genus Musca; species Musca autumnalis. The sequence goes on from NW_027411644.1 coordinate 255,982,576, forward strand.
CAGGGGCAAGTCCACACTTCCTGAGAAAATAGCCCCAAAGTTGCAAAAAAAACCCTATGACCGTGTGAGGTGGTTGGAGTGCAAGATAACTGTCGAACGGATCTGCCATTCGGGCCAAAATTTGGCCTTAGTAATATTTTGCCCAAACATAGTTTAAGTTCGAAGATAAATAAATATCGGTCTACTCCTTCAGGTAGCTCCCCCACAAAAGTTCAAAAATGTTCGGAAAAAATTGTTCGTACGGTCCATACTTTACACTTCCTAATATATCTACCAGATATAGATCAGGTTCAAATATGGACTATATTTGACCACTCCTTCCGGTACCTACCACACAAAATTTCGGATAAGTTCACTATAAGACCTGCAATTACGATGGTAACATTTTTTTCAGGGGCAAGTCCATACTTCTTGAGCAAACAGCCCGAAGGGTGTAAAAACCCCCTATGGCACCATGTGTAGTGGCTGGAGATCCACTTCCATAATGGCCAATGTCGATCCATTCATTTAAGTATCTCCTCCGCAAAACTTTTTATCCTTAATCCTAATCAACATATTTGTCGGTTCATACATCCAAAATTTTTAAAATCCCCTAAATACATATGTTTTTTGGGAAAAATTGTTTCAATATACACAGGCTGAGGGTATATCTCTGTCAGCAAAGCTGACTGATACTTTTTTACTTGTTATTAGTATTAATTTTTAATTAATTTCTCGTTGAAAATTGAGCTTATTGATCAATAATGCATCTGAAAACGGAAAGCCGACGACTCGAAAGTTTTTGTCGGGTTTCCTTTTTTGCACGAGTATATTCTGGACGGAATTCTTTCGCGTGAGAAAATCTTTTAGCTTTCAAAATATGTGAAAATGAAGGGGCAATACAAATCATAAGGTCAACATGCAATAAAAATTATAAGCAATTCAAACTGGATGTAACCCAACATTTTTGTGCGCTTAGCCTTAAAAGGAGACCCCCAGTTGTAAAGCTCAATAAAAGCCATTTTTCATTATTTTTTCCGAGAAAACTACGTAACTTTTTGCGTGATTTATTTCTTCAACTGAAAGCGAAAAATATTACAAAGTTTTGAGACCGTCTACGAAACCCTGTTTTTATTAAAGCATTTTGCGGTGACAACCAACTCTACCTCGAAAACTGATAAGTAGACTGCGGAATCCTATGCAAATGCATATATGGTTAGGATGGTCGTAGAGAAAATCTGATTAGACAGAAACTCGTTTTATTACAAAATAAAACGAATTAGGCCCAGAAATTTTTGCATATTTTGCATATTCTGCATATCGTGCATATTTTGACATATTTGTACATATCTGCATAAAAAGAGCATATGCAAAACCATATGCAAAAATATATTCAGGGATTTGTGGTCTAAATATCCTACCAAAATGGCTGAAATTTGGTATTAAGTCTTCGTTAGGGGTATGCAACTTTACAACTGAAATCTGTCCGCATAGGCCCACGTCTTCATATAGGCCCCATAGAACGGTACCTACCGATATTCGGTATTTTGAAAATTGTAGCCTTAATATCCCACCGAAATGACTGAAAATTGGTATTTACTCTTCGTTGGGGGTATAAAACATTCCACCTGAAATTTGTCTGTATAGGTCCTCGTCTTCATATAGCCCCCATAGAATTGTACCTCCCGATTTTCGGTATTTTTAAGGTTGTGGCCTCAATATCCTACCGCAATGACTGAAATTTGGCATTTTGTCTTCGTTGTGGGTATAAAACTTTCCACCTGAAATTTGTCGGTATAGGTCCACGTCTTCATATAGCCCCCATAGAACGGTACCTCAGGATTTCCGGTATTTTGAAGGATGTGCCCTCAATATCCACCCGAAATGGCTGAAATTCGGTATTAAGTCTTCGTTGGGGGTATAAAACTTTCCAACTGAAATTTATCGGTATTGGTCCACGTCTTCATATAGCCCCCATAGAACGGTACCTCCCGATTTCTGGTATTTTGAAGGATGTGGCCTCAATATCCCTCCAAAATGGCTGAAATTCGGTATTAAGTCTTCGTTAAGGGTATAAAACTTTCCACCTAAAATTTGTCGGCTTAGGTTCAGGCCTTCATATAGCCCCCATAGAACGATACCTCCCGATATTCGGCATTTTGAAGGTTGTGGCTGTGGTTATACATTTCTCTATTTTATTGACTTGTTTGAAGGGAATTTTAAACAGAAAAATTTTACACATAGACATTTTTGTACCTATTATTGAAATATTTGTTGCATAAGAAAATATGTAGAATGCATAAATTTTGCATATGCAAAAATTTATGCATTTTGCATAATTTTGCATATGTCATATGTTTCGATTGCAATATAATCAGAAGCCAAAAATATGCCCAGTCCCAAAATTAGATATGAATCGGACCAAAAATAGGGGTTGCATAAAATTCCGCTGTCTACTGATAAGCCAATTGTCATATATTTTGGTGGCCGATTTCGAGAAAAACACAGTTTATTTGTTGCATACAAAATAAAATAAATTGTTCCCATCCAACGCTTATACTATGGCAATATTGTTCCGATCGACTTAAAAATTTGATCACATATTCTATACTATGCTATTTATACTAAAATTCAGCGCTCACATTTTGAACTTTAGTGTGGAGTGGATAATTTTATTGAAATATTTGAGATATATTGTGTTAACAACCCATCACGTAGGCAGACAGATGTTTTCTGGAACTGAAAAATTAGCACACGAAAAAATTAGCATGAAAATATTCTACAAAAATGTTGCTAGGAAAATTTTATGTAGGGTCGGTCCACTAAGACAAGAAATCGATATTGTTATGTTTCCATTGTCCTTTATCACTTTTACCCGATCCTTTCTCATGAAAACTCTATGGTTATGTATTTCATTGAATTTCGTATATGCTATTGATTGTGTAGAAAATAGAGTTGGGTAATCTAGTTCCTAGTTCCTTGTACTAGTTCCAAAACGTATGAGTAACATCATGAAATATAACGTGTGCTGTTAAGTATACGCAGTTTGTTCAAAGAAAAAATGTGGGCCATTGGAACTGCGAAGTGAACGAGATAGTTCCACATAGTTCCTTTGGCACAACTCTACTAGAAAACTCGGATACACATGCACTATGTCTGTTCCTGGCGGACAGATCTTCTGAGTTATGAGTTATGGCGGGATGAATCTGTCGTTGACAAACAACGAATTTAATCTGAATTTCATATATAGTTAATAGATTATGCGAAATTTACCGAAATACATAGAGACCACGATGTCTTTAATAGAGGACAAGGATGATTTCTCATAAAAAACAGGATGAGAATACCAATAGACCTTTGTGAGAAGACCAGTAAGACTTCTGACGAAAGAGGTTAAATGTCCAATCTTAATTCGATTGTCATAGAACTTTAGTTTTGTTTGCAAAAATGTAAAGAATCATTTGGATCAACAAAATAGGGATGAATAGACTACACTTCAGAGGATAGTAAATATCCTGTAAATTGTCACTTAACTTAGTATAATATACCGTTTGCGTACAAGTTTTCTTATAATTTTCTTTTAAAATAAATAATGATTTTAAAAAAAATTGTTCTTGTTCCAAATTTAATCTTATGTTTCTATAACAAGGAAAAAATTTTGCCCGGAGTCGGAGTCGGACTCCGACTCCGACTCCGACTCCAGCAAAATTGCTCGACTCCGACTCGTAGACTCCGACTCCGAAACCCTGATTAAAACCCCACATAACGTTTGGGCCCAGCATCCAATTTTGTGAACGCGAACAGATTTGAAACCACGATTTTTTTCGTGACCCATGTACCAAAAATCGTAGATGTGCTCCCAAAAAATTGTTTTAATTTTTTTCAATGGAATAGTAAGGGAAATTTGAAATTTACCATATATTATTAAAATCCCTCTAATGTTTAATTGTATTTACATTTTGTTAAATGTCATCTCTTAAATTCAAACCATCACTTATTTCCATGTTCTTAACTCAGTCTCAATTAGTGTAAATATTTTGTAACCACAAAAAAAAACAAATTGCTTTTCGTTTCCATTTCACTTAAGTAAACACACAAAAACCAGAGAGTCTCTATTTTTGTTGGCAGTGTGCGTGTTTGTGTGTACCACGAAGTAACACAACCTTTACTCAGATAATTGTTGTCAGATTACTTGCTCTGGATACTGGAATTTCAATTAAAGCAATTTCCTATGAAAATAAAAAACGAAACAAAATCTCTTAAAACAATCCTCTTGATATCAATTATTAAGACACCTAATTAGGTGAAAACAAACAGGATTAAGAGGCCAACCAAGAAGCACTGGGAATACGAAGATATATGTACTCGTATTTATTTACGTAATTGTAGGTTGACTAATTACGCTAAACTTCAGGGGCCACTTGCAGTATTTACGAAGATATGATGGTGATGATACATATACAGACAGGCGAAAATTACGTATACTACGAGTATACAAAATACTCAACGAAGGGGTAGGGATTTCTTTTTCACTAATTATCAACTTTTACGAATTTTTATAAAAGTGAATATTAGAGCTGTCATATTGTTCTTAGGAATACTTTTAAGGACTACCAAAGTTGGCAAAATTTGTTTTTATAGGGAACTTCGGATTTGATTAAGAATGGATTACTAGGTTGACTAATCTGTGACTATTCCGTGGTAGGTGACGTACCATGAAACGGTTTAGACCCGCTTTAACATAACAAAGTTCGGGACTTATCTGGGACCCTCTTTCATCTCAAAAACACCCGTTAAAGATAATGAACTAACATGTCAAAGGTTTAGATACCATGATATGTGAACCTATACCTGGAATGCTCGGACTCTTTATAATGCTGATGGCCAAGACATATCTACTTACGAAATTAGCAGCAGGCACAAACTGTACTCACAAAGGCTATGTTAGCGCAAGCAGCCCAAATTCCTAAGCATGTGCGCATAGTAATTAATGCTGCTTTGTATATGCTGAGAGAGCACAGTTTAATCACTGGTAGATGTACTTGCGAAATATAAGGCCAATATTAGTGACATACAGGAAATAAGATGGATTGCTAGAGGTAAGTACAATGAACCTAAAAGTGATGTCGGCGGTAGCGTATCTACTGGTAGGGCCTCCCATGTCGGTAAGGTTAAGGGTGAGCACTGAAGCTAAGAACGGTCCACAACGTAGCGTCAGTATTCCAATGTTTTCCCGAGTTAGAAGCGGCCAATGTAAAACTCTGGTGTACCTGTGCACCACAGATAACAGCCCCATAAAGCAGGCTTTGGACCCTATGTTAACGATCTATTGCGCCGAGATTAAATTATTACGGGATCCGTAAGATGTGAAAAAATAATTACTGATCGATATACGAGCCCTAACCACAATTAATTCGTACACAGAGCCTATTTCAACAAAGTGTTATTAAAGTATGTATATTAGGGCGGCTCAAAAAAACTATTTTAATTTTATTTTGGAATTCCTACCCTCTAAATTTGTTTCCATTTGATCCAAAAACCTTATATATGAAATGTTATGGCGATCGGTTAACGTAAACCCGTGCCAACCGAGCGATCTTTGTTTCTTTAGTAATTTGTATGGGGCCAAGGTGCACTTTCACGAAAGTTCTCTAAAGGCCGCAATTGTGGTCCAATCGCCGGAAAACCCCTACCAGTTCATTGTTGTGGCTAAAACACGATTTCTACAGAAATTTATGACGATCGGTTAACTGTAACCCGTGCCCACTGGTCGCTCTTTATTTTTCATAGTATTTCGTATGGAGGCCAAAAACTAGTTTTCTGAAAATCGAGCTAGAGGCCACAATTATTTTCCAATCGATGAACAAAATTTACCCGTTCATTAATGTGTCTAAAAAACTAATCCCACAAAAATTTATGAAAATCTATTCTCTTTAGACATACATTTGATGTCAATTAAATTTCATGTTGAATAGTGAAAAAATACCTGGTGTACGAATTATTAGTGGTTAGGGCTCGTAAGGCAACGACTTTCGGAATGAATCAACGGACACGAATTGGAGTCTGGCTTATTTCAAACTTGTAAACTAGCAAACCTGGAAAGAGAATTCGATCGCCTACGTCTTACCATTCTGGGTAGATGGACTAATTTCAACGAACATATCGTCACCATAAATGCCCGAAGACGTAACCGACATGAAAATCGAAATTCGTTTTTGACGTAATATTATACATAAAGCTAAAACACATGCTCTGGCAAAATTTCAAGCTTCTACGTTCAAAAACAACGATGCTATTCAAGAAATGACATTTCGGAAAATGGGATAATATTGCAGATTTTGTTGTAATGGAGGATCTCAAAACTAAGCACTTCAGCGGTTTTGGCTTCACTCTTAATTTCCCTTCGTATAGGATTGATAATATCCTGAATACTCGCCCTCAGAAGAATTATATTCGATAAAAAAGTTTTTCATTTTATAACGTTTTTGCTTCTCCTGTAAAGTTTTGATTTTGTGGGTTACGTATTCAGGCAGTTATGGTGATGATATACAACACGGTGCTCCTGAAGTAACTTTAAATGAAAACCGCTTACACCTGGGCAGTTTGTGCAGATTCTGGGACAGCAATGTTCATAGTTCAGGCGCACCGTGTAGACAGAAAATGCACTGCATACGCATAGAGTAGCTTTTCTTCTGTACCTACCAAAGGTAGAGATGGGGTATTACTCACAGATCCGAAAAATCAACATAAGCGCAGATCCGAAAGATCTTGCTTCAACATCCCTAAAATAACACGCACTAATATCCAATCCCCAGTATTAATAACATTGAATTAGCTATCCGTAAGAACAAACCTGGCAAAGCGAGAGGAGCTGATCACATCGTATGCGAAATATTTAAAGCAGGCCCACACAGAAGCGCTCAGATTCTTCACCCCCTATTTGAAAGCATACGGCAAAATGAGCAATTCCCGATGGAATGGATGCAGGGAACACTTGTAAAAGCACCAAAAAAATGCAAAACCTCAGATAGCAACAACTGGAGAAGAATCATGTTGTTATCCATACCCCTCCAAGTTTTCTGCCAAATTATACTCGACCAAATTTCGAGCAAAATCGAGCCCACACTTCACAAGCAGAAAGTCAGATTTAGATCACAACATTAATGTATGGTCAATACATTACATTGCGTCGCTCCGAGTAACTATTTAATATCTGGCATCGACTTCGAAAAAGCTTTTGACCGCATAAATCACCAAAAAATTGTAATCTCTTTTCGGTATGGGCGTACCCAATAAAACTATATATATGGGGATTTCTAAGTGAAATCGGACACTTTTTCAATATGATGTTTTTGAGTTCTTTTATTTTTAGCTGCGGTGATGCTGCTCATTAGCAAAACATTTTAGTATATTTTCAGATTTTTTTTTTTTTTTGACTAACGGTTCCAGAGATATCGCGCCTTGAAAAAGTCAAATTCTGTAAAAACTACATGCAACGAAATACTCATTACTTCTTCAATATTGGTCCAATTTGGTCCAAAAATCTTTTTTGTATGTTTTGTTGATTTATCAACCATTAAATAAAAAATTGTAAAAAAATGCACAGTGGGCTTGGATGCAATGTTCGCGATTTAATATTTAAAATCAATTTTTAAAGATGTTCGACCCCTTCGTTCTTCTTTAAATTTTTTGTATTAAACTACGTTCAATTACAAAAATTTTAAGTCCTATGTGGTAATGGGAATCGGACGATTACTATTTTTTCTGAATATTTTAAAATTTGGCAATACAATTTTTCCGGACATCGCCAAAACATGTGGTGTCCGGATTATCGAGACTATACTGTATATATATACAGTGCTGCTCAAAACATTTGCAACTCAGATGCCTATATCACATTCAGTCTATTTTTAGGGACATTTTGAGTTTTGAAATTTGTTTGTTTTTGTTATTTGATTTTTTGTTCACCATATTTTCAAGATTTAAAAAGGATTATTCAGTTATGAACACTTATGTTTAAAAAATGTGTGAAATATCGGAGGAACACATGTTTTAGCCTGCTCAAAACATTTGCAACTCCGTGGTACGAATATCTATTAGTTAATTTTTGACGATTTTTTTGTGTTGATTGGCATCAAATTCTTTTTAATCATAAGAAGGGGACAAAAAGCTTTCATGAGGAGTACATTTTATACCACATATGTTTACTTTTGATAGACAAGTATGCCGAAAACAAGACATGTCTAATTTTTTAAGAAAAACTTAAATTATGGCCAGAAATTTTTATCTACGATTTGCTAAAATGGTAATTTTTGAAAATTGTGGATCCGACGAGGTCCAAAAATAAACATAGGAACATCACAATATGTAAAACAGAGTTGGATACCGCGTAAAAAGATCTAAAATCGCCAGAGGATGGGAAGGAGATGCAAGGACAACAACATCTACTGCAGGGGATGATCAAATAATTATACGAATTATTAAGCAGATCTCTCAGAGGACATCAACAGATGTTAAAAAAGGCTTGACACCGATAAATCTATACAAACACCTCCGATACATGCCAAGGACACCGGTATACCAAAATAGGCAAATTTTGGGAAAACAGTAATTTCCAGGAAAAGTGGAATTTTCATAGAAATTATGCAAAAAATGTGTGACTATGTTTTTGGAGTAGTAAAACCTAGTACTTCTCCTCGATATAAATCAATATTTAAGTTATATTACTTGAAAAAATTTGATTGATCACCAGAACGAAAGATAATAGAATTTGTCCCCTTATACGAAAAAGTTGACCCAAAATGTAGAAGGTGTTTTATATTGCCCAGGAGGTATTTTTATGGACAGGAATGTTATAGGATACATTAGGACTTAATATTTATCAGATCCAAGAAATAACCTGACAGGTAGCATGTCAAAATCTCACCATGTACACGGCGGAAATGTCGTATAACAGAATGTTTTGGCATAATACCGCATCTAAACTTGTATATAATCACGTAAAACTAGTAATTTTTTGAAAATATGCTTAAGTTCTTATCGAACCCAATCAGGTATAGTAATCTAAATTCATATAGGAGGTTCCGGGACTCCAATCTGGACTCTAGACTATTAAAAATCGTATAAAACCTTGGTATTTGACAATTATCCTTAGAGCACAGGATTCCAAAGGATATATTAATTTATTTAGTTAGCTGTTTCTTTTACGATGTCTCCAGATAATAAATAAAATTTTTAATTCACAATATATTATCAAAACAAAAATAATTTCTTCAGATTTTGTATAAAATTTTCTCAGTTGCAAATGTTTTGAGCAGAACCAAAAGTGAGTACGAGCTTTGTTTTGTATATTTTTTGTAAAATAAGTGAAATTTTTGCAAATTAATTTTTAAATCTTTAAAAAGGATTCAATAAACAATCAATCTACAAAAATATTGGCATTTCAAATCCACAAACTACCTCAGAACTATATAAAATATGAACTAGTCATTCCAGTTGCAAATGTTTTGAGCAGCACTGTATATATATATATATATATATATATATATATATATATATATATATATATATATATATATAATAAGACTAAGTGGATGAAGTTAAATAATGTGAACCCTGGTAACTTCCATTTAGACGGCAGACACGGTGAGCCTTAGCTAATTTTAAATGGAAGGTGCTTACACCTCGGAAGTTTTTGCTGATTCTGAAACTACAATGCTCATAGATGAGAAATATCATGAAACAAAAAAAAATCGCCGGAGGAATTTTAAAATAAATCGCGATTTAAGTTCACATTTTTAGGGGTTCTTTAGGTTTTCACGATTTTGCTTGGAAACCTCGAGTTCTATGTAAATGACACTAAAGCAAATATTGTAGCAGAGAAAATTCTCCACAAGATTGGCCTTTATGATATTTTCGTATATTTTACCGTTTTTAAGATATGGAAGTTCAAATTGGGACAATGCACTGACTGTATCGCCCCCTTATAAAACAATATCATGCACAGTGTCCCTTAACTAACTTTTAATGAAAACGGCTTACACATGGGATGTTTTTGCGGATTCTGGAACAGCAATGTTCATAGATGAGAAAAATAAAAAAGAGACAAAATCGCCGAAGGGATTTTTAAAAAAATCGCGATCAAATTTCACAATTTTAGGGTTTTTTTTTTTTTTGGTTTTCACGATTTTGCTTGGCAACCGCAAGTCGTATCGAAATGAGTCTAAAAAAATTTTGTAGCTGTGAAAATTCTCCACAAGATTGGCCTTTATGATATTTTCGTAGGTTTTACCGTTTTTGAGATATAGAGGTTCAATTCAAATTTTTAGGTTTTTATCTTAAATCTTCACGATTTTGCTTGAAAACCGCAACTCATATCAAAATGGGACTAAAGAAAATTTTGTAGCCGTCAAAATTCTCTACAAGATAGGCTGATTTATTTTTTCTTAGGTTGTACCATTTTTGAAATATATACGTTTAAGTTGGGAAATTGCAGTCATAACATTGTTTTATAAGGAGACTTGTCCCAATTTGAATTGTCCCAATTTGAACTTCTATATCTCAAAAACGGTAAAACCAACGAAAATATCATAAAGGCCAAACTTGTGGAGAATTTTCTCTGCTACAACATTTGCTTTAGTGCCATTTACATAGAACTCCCGGTTTCCAAGCAAAATCGTGAAAACCTTAAGAACCCCTAAAAATGTGAACTTAAATCGCGATTTATTTTAAAATCCCTCCGGCGATTTTTTTTGTTTCATGATATTTCTCATCTATGAGCATTGTAGTTTCAGAATCAGCAAAAACTTCCGAGGTGTAAGCACCTTCCATTAAAAATTAGTTAAGGCTCACCGTGCAGAGCAATCGACGATGTAACCAACTTTACATACTTTTGAAGCCAAATAACACCCGATTGCGGCAACCAGGCCGACAATGAAGCCAGACTTTAAAAAGCTAAAAGTGCATCTGCAGTTATTTTCGTCAAAACATCGTATATTCAACTCAAACGTAAAATCCATACTCTTATACTCTTATAAATTACAATGTTTTATTAACCGTTGCTTAAAGTATGTCTCACACATATGGTGACCACACAATTGGATCTCAAATTTCGAATTACATAGACGATACAATCAGATCCCAATCGAAAAAGAAATGGCTAGCAAAAAATGGAGATGGGTTGGACACACGCTGCAGACATCCCCAGACAACATAGCTAGACAAGCCTTAGACTGGAACACACAAGGGACTCCATGTAGAGTAGGGCCCAGAGGGTCTTGGCGTAGAAGTTGAAATAATAAAATGAAGTCTATTAACGAGAACCTTAACTGGGGCCCAATTCTTATTCTATGAAAATTTGAAATGAAAACCTTTATAAAGGGAATAAACGTCAAATGAAACAAATTATAAAGCGGGTCATACACGCAGAGAAGAGATATTGTATTTTCAGATTTTTAAAATATACTATTTTGCTCTTAGAATATGCTCCTACAATATATCTTCTCTGCTTGTACAGTATTAAATTTTGATGTCAACATTTGTAGTAGTATGTGTAAATTTTGAAGAAATAAAAAAAATTAAGTTCATTAATTTGTAGAGGAAAATTTCGATTGCAGATTGAAGGCTAATTGAATGCTTTGCTACCCACTTATCAAGCACACACGTGCGTAAGGGGTTCATCGGCTGGACAAGCCAATTTGATAGGGTATGGACCGCTTAAAGAAAATATTTTTCATTTCAAATATTCATAGAACAAGAATCCAGCTCCTGGGGGTCAAATCTTGTTTTATGAAAATATAAAATCATACATTTGTTTTAATTTTCGTTTTCATAAATGTTTTTCATATTCAGTTTTCATAAACGTATAATTTGTGATTCTAATTCATTTTATGAAAACAATGTTTCATTACAACTGCTGCAGTGAAACTTTTGTAACGTTGTTATTTAAATAATAAATATTCAAACGTTAAAACAAAATTGGAAATATTAAATTTTGTGGTACAAATAGAATTTTCTTAATATTTATGACCAGTCCATGAAATGGTAATGGTCCGTTTGACCCAATTTAGCCACGGTTATCAGCCGATTTAGCTGAAATTTTAGTCCCTCTAGTTTTCGCTTTTGCCTGTTCATCGTTTCCATATCCATATTACCGCAATATGAAACCAACTTTTTATAGCCGAGCCCGAATGAGAAAATGTGTTCCTTGTTACTTGGAAGTCCCGACCATGGTCACTTTTTAAGAATGTTATATCTCAAAAACTAACGAACCAATTTTTATGTAATTTTGTGTTCGTAATACAGGTAAACGTGAACTTCGGAGGTGGCACGATACCTCCCCTGTGTAGAAAAACGATACATTTACAAATGCCCTACATGGTGAGGTTCAACTGCCATGAAAAAATAAAAATGGCAGAATTCGACTTCGAAATTTTTTCACTTTTATAATTAGATCGCGCTGGGATAAAGATAAGGGTCGAGCAGATAATAAATCATAAACAAAAATGTTGAACTTTTGTGGGGACGTACCTTAAGGAGAAGACCAATATGGCCAAAATATTACAAAGACCAAAGTTTTTACCGAATCGGCTGATCCGATCCAGAGTTACAGTGCGTTCTAGCCACTGCACATGGTACCATAGGAAGTTTTTACAGCTTCCGGGCCATTTTGTCAGAAAGTATGGAGTCTCCCCTGAAAAAACTTGTACGGTCGTAAAGGAGGCAGCGAACAAAAGTTGTAGCAAAAGAAAATAAAACGATTCGCGAACCTAGTAGAAATTTTACGATGTGCAGAATATGGACCAAATCGATTGTTTCCTTCGAGAATTATAGTGAGCACCATTTTAACGAAAAAAATTTGAACCCCCCACGAGGAAATGGAAATGGGTCGATATCGCACATCTTCGAACTTAAACTAAGGTCGGCACGCTTTAAAAAACAGCAACATCAAAGTTGAATTAAATGTCATGTCACCTGAATCCAATATGAAATCATCTCTGCTGAACCCTGGAGATTAATTTTTAAATATATAAAATCCTTTTTGTATTTTATTTATTCTCCCATTTTTTTCCTTGTTAGGTTTTACAACATTTTTTACATCATCGATATTTTTCCATACGCCACCCCGTTTATGTTGATTGTTTTTTTCTTTAAGGATTTTTCATACTCATTTGTCTCTTTCGTCCTGCGCTGCCTTAACACAAACAACATTTATCAGGTATTTGAAATTTGATTTAAAATCCGATTTATTTTGATAAATCCTTTCCAATCAATAACAACAAGGGAATCGGAATAAAACAAAATAAAAACAACAACAACCTTTACAAGATGCCAAAAGTGCCAGTATTGGTTGCTAAAAGAAAGCTGCACTTCAAAGGTGCACAAACGCTGGGAGTCAGCCAATAAAACAAAGCGAAATAGACAAATGCCACTTAACGCTAACCAAATATAACAATAACAACAGCAAACAGCGACAAACCCCAGACAGACAATCAAAATAAATCACAAGCAGTTTTTATGGGGTTATTGCGTTAACAATCAAATGCGATTTCCGCTCTTGTTCTTGTTTTTGTTTATCTGTTGTTTTTTGTAAAGAAAAAAAGGGTGACCATTTGTTTGAATTGAAAGGAGATTTATAAGCTATTTAAATGAGTTTAAGGGTTGAAATGCAGAAAGTTTTGGTGTTATTGTTCTGAAGTTTTTAAATGACTTCAACTTTAATTGTATCTGTCAAGTGAATTGAAGTGTGAGTCTTAACGTGAAAAAACAGATATGTTCAAAAATTTGGGATATTCATTTTTATAGAAATTAATGAAAAAAATATAAGTTGTACGACAAAATATAATAGTTCTTTATTTGAAACAAGTCTTTTCATTACAATTTAATTAAATTATCGTGTCCCCAACAATACAATGAGAAGAACGAAGAAAATTGAACGACATCACTGACATTGGTTTTTTTTTAATGCAGAGGTAATACAGGTCACGAACTTCTTTAATATTCATTCAAATAAATTCACAAATTAATGCTTCTACTTGAGCTCGGAAATTTAGGGAAGAACTTTTTGTTTGAATGCAAAAAGCCTGAGCATTTTTTGGCAAATCCGAAACTATGTCTTCTCTTGCTTTCTCGAAATTTGAATGTTTTTAAACTAAAACAAGTAAAACGTATCAGTCAGCTTTTCTAAAACCTTCTTTACCAAAAAAATTATGTATTTAGGAGGTTTTCAGGATTTTGAGCGTATGTACTTGTGACAAAAATATGGATTTGGATTAAAGCTCAAAATTTGCGGGGGAGGTAATTAAAGTAATGAACCGACATAGTCTTAGGGTCTTATTTTGGGCGTCATTCATCTCGATAGATATCGCACCCACCAGTTATTTCAGTTGGTCACCATAGAATTTAGACCTTTGGTACATAATATCAGGAAGCATCGACTTGCCCACGAAAAATATTGTATCGTTGTAAACAGCGACACTAGGAGTACGTTCGGTAAAAATTTCCAAAGGTCCTCGAACAGACGCTTAACCGCACGCTCTTTAAAAAAATCTTGAACTTATGTGTGGGTGATATCCCAACAAGTGGACCAATAGGGCCCACTTTTGAACATAAACTAAGTTTGGCACAATATTTCGAGATCCAATGTTGGGGCCAAATCGTTTAAGAGATATCGCGCGTACCATTTTAGAGAATATTTTCGAACTTTTGTGGAGAAAGTACCGGAAGAAGTGAGCCTATAAGCACAACCTTGGATTTGTATCTAATATTCAAAGAAATATTACGATACGCTAGGTGTGAACCAACGCTGTATTCGGTTCGAGAGTTGTCGTGCCGAGTATGAACCAAATCGGTTACTGTCTTCGAGAGTTATTGTGCGCACCATTTTAGCGAAAAGATTTGAACTGGACCCAAAGGAGTGGACCGATGTGGCTCATCTTAGAACTAGATTTAAGTTTGCGCAAAATATTAGTACTGCCAAATAGAATTTTGTTCTAGCCACAGAAATGAATTGGTAAAATCGTCGGGGTCGGGGCCCACTATGTGATACTCTACACCATTACCCCTGTGCATAAAAATTCAAAATATTTAAATTGGGATAACTTAGCGCCTATGCTCTGGAACTTTCTACGGAAGCTAAATACCTCGGCACTATTCTGGACCATCGCTTGTCATGGAAAAGAAATGTAGAGGAGCGAACGAAGAAGGGACTCATGGCACTCCATTGGGAAAAGCTGGAGAGTGAGACCACAGATCTACATTGGCTGTATGTAACCGTGGTCCTGCCCATACTTACCTATGGTGGACTGGTCTGGTGGCAAGCTCTTGGGAACAAAGCGTTACTCTCCAAATTATTAAGTGTACAAAGGACCGCGTCACTGCTGATTACGGGATCGATTAAAAGCACTCCTCAAGCTGTTTTAAACGTCATCCTGGATATCCAACCTTTGGATATCCTAATCCAGTTTCAGGCGGCGAGAACTGCTTTTAGACTCCGGGAGTCAGGGTGTTGGCGTGGTTCACACTTTGGACACTCGAATGTCCTAAAAGTAATTGTCGACTTGAGTTAGGTGACAATGGTTGTGTAAGCGATTATATGCCTACCTCATTCAAGTTTGACTTAACCGTTATCTTCCCAAGCAGAGACGCATGGGCTGAGTGCATATCTCCTCTCAAGTCATGGACCATAAATTCAAGAGCTATTATTGATTGTAGGAGAGCTCTGCAGGACATACACCATATCGTAAAGCTATGTTGGGTCCCGGGTCACAGCAACATTATGGGAAACGAGGTAGCAGATGAACTGGCTCGAGGTGGCTCTAGGTCTATTGACTTATCAGTTGATGAAACCGTTCGGCCACCGATATGGCTCAACATCGGCAAACTTCGGGAGATCTTCAATGAGAGAGCATATCAAAGATGGCTATTGGAACCTGGTTGTAGGGTATCCAAGGCAATTTGGCCTGTCGAACAACGGTTTCCCTCCTCTCACTTGATAAGTTAGGGACGAAAATCACGGTGGGACTTATAACAGGTCACTGCCGAGTGAGATCTCTAACTTCAAAATGGGACGACAGTGGCAATGACCACTGCAGACTATGTGAAGATGCGGAGGAGATAGAGAGCATCGAACATCTGCTTTGTAGGTGCCCCTTGTTGCAAACAAGGAGATACCGAACACTAGGTAGATATGAGATAAACACACTGACCTTACTGTCTAACATAGATCCCATCGTCCTACTCAACTTTGCCAAACATCTATCTTGGCTTGGCAAAGGTCCTTAAAAACCAATAATAATCAGACTCTTTTCACTCTTCCAAAACATTCTCATCTATACCTTGGCATCAATCTCTACATCTCCATCCTATCTGTGCTGCACCATCAACTCAACATCTCCTACACTCACCATCATATCATCACCTCTACCTATCATCCACATCTCATAAAACTACATCAACACTCTCTCATCTCTATCATCTTTAAATTATCAACAACACATCTCCATCCACACAGGATGAACACAATGGACCAACGGTCTCCGAGTGGAGCAGTCACCTTTTCCACTAGATGGCTGCGCATCCTTAAACCTAAACCTAGCGTCTTTGCTCTGAATGTCTTCATTAATACAGGTCAATTTCGTTGAAACGCATTTAAGTGCCTCGTCAGTACAACTTAAATAAAAAATGTAAAAGTGGGATGTACCCCAACCATCAATAGCCTTCTTTCTCTGTGAGACCCCCCATCAACCCCCAAAATTTCGTGAGGATCCGATCACGTAGTGTAGTGTGATTGCACAAAAAATGGACTATTGCGGTATCTCTGTTGTTCTTTAGCAGGTTTTGCTTTTGATATGCCCCTTAAAGAGGCGGAGATTTTCGCTTTGAAATAAAACGTTGACTTTTTCTCCAAATAAGTTTTTTGCCCATTCCGACCCCTGAATATTATCCGACCATACCAAAATCAATAGGATTCTTCCTCTGTAGGACCCCCATTAACCTCCAAAATTTCGTGACGATCCGATCAAAATTTCCTGAAAATGCACGTTTGGCCTAATACAAATTACAATGGAAACTTTGAAGCCCCAGGGGAGTTGCCCCATAAAACCACTCTAGTGAGCACACACACTTACTTTCTACCCTTTTGTTTTGTCACTTGTTTTCATTATTTTCAATTTAGAGAAAATATTGTGTGTGTATGTGTGTGTGATCAACACACACAGAACGGTTGCATTTGTAGTGGCTGGTGAGCCCTGCCCTAGAGTATAGGGCCTAGACCCATATTTACTATCGAAAAGCGAATGCCTAGAAAACCAGTGACCAATGGTCATCTGATTAGGGAAAAATGTTAATTTTGTTTTTTTTCAAAATAGTCTGGCTTAATCCCATTGTTGTTGTTTTATTATTTTTAAACAACTAATTTATTAGTGGAAAAATTTTGGCCGACTTTCGGTATTTTGAAGGTTGTGGCCTCAATATTCCACCGAAATTCACCGAAAAATTTTTCAGTGTATTGGCCCTATAGAGCCGTAGGTTTGGCAGATTTTAGCCGTATTGTGGGTTCTCAGATTGGAATGTACTACAATACCACTCGATGTGAAGTATTTTAAAGGACTAGTTAACTGTAGGGACTGTAACTAGGTATTTCGGGTATTTCGTATTTTGAAGGTTTTTCATCGGAGTCTCATTGGTATTAAACTTCAATACAAATTGTGGTGAAGGGTTTAAAAAGTTCGGCCGTTCGCACTTGTTTTATTATTCTGCGAAAAAATAAAAGTATGAAACTTCAAAAAACTAATTTTGTCCAAAATTTTCGTGACTGGGACCCTAGTGCATTAATGTAAAGTATTAAATGGCCTGGCCTTAGAATTGTCTGTGTTCATTTATTATGTCCAGAAATAGTGTGAGAAGAGGATATTACAACGAATGGTTTTGGATCAAAAGTTTATAACAGACGAAATAAAAGCTGTATACCGTTATCCAACAACGACCTAGGCCAGTGTCGGCCAAGAAGACCGAAGCCACAAATGTAAATGTATTAAAAACATTGGCAATTTATGACAGTGTGTTAATAAAATTGTATGCACGCAAGCTACAAAGCAAAAACAAATAAAAACATTTGCTCACTCTTGCACGCTCCTTCTATTCGTTCGAATCGTATGTGTGTGAATTGCCGAAAATCTTCGTAATCGGCGACAAATGGCTGTTCGGCAATGCCCTAGACCCATATTTACTATCGAAAAGTGAATGCCTCAAAAACCGATGACCCTGTACGTATGAGTACCCACCCGTACGTACTTCTTAGCCCTGTAATCATACGCCACAGTTGACATTTCTTTAATTCATTTTCTAATAGATGGAATTATAAGTTGAAATAAATATGAGACTTGACCATCGATACCAAAAAATTGCAAATGATTTAAAGCTCAGGCGGCCTACTTTCATTATCCCTTGGAACACGTGCAACCGAAGGAGAGATATCCGCCATGAAAAAAAAACTCCACAAATTGCAAACATAGATATTTCTATTTCTCTACTATTTGACCACTTTCGGTAACGCAATTGAGACGAATTTAATGCTTAGGATAGTTATATTCACCTCCTGCAAAAATTTAAAAAATAAGATCGTCTACGCCAACCTAATTTGCATAATTGTAAAGGTGAGATTTCAACCTTCAATGAACCCATAATAAAAGCGGAGATATTCGCATAAGAATAAAACTATGATTTTTTTACCACATACGTTTTTTGCCCATTCCGGCCCCTAAATATTATCTAACCATCATCAAAACAAGTAGGAAAGTATCAGCCGTGCTGACGGAGATGCACCCTCAGCCACTGAAAAAAACCAAACCGTATATAAATATATTGATTTTGTATCAGAATTTGCTTTAAAATCTGTAGGTATCATAATGTGAGGCTATACCAAATCATTGACATATACCAAACATTTTAGTAACCAGACTTCTTCATAAAGGACTCGAAATATTAAATTACGCTAAACTAAGTTGGCTAGAAATTTGTAAAAAAGTTTTAGAGTCAGCTTGCACAGTTGCCATTTTAGTATGTGCAGGCAGGATTTTTGAGCTTTTGTATCATTATCTCAAGAAGTATTGACTTACTCCGGAAAAAAAAATTGTTACGGTTGTAAATGAGGCTGCTAGAACAACCTACTGAAAAAAGAATCAAAACTATGTGAGTTCTTAAACTTCACTTTTTCCGAATTTTGTGTGGGAGGTACCCGAAGGAGTGGACCGATATAGTCCATATTCTAACGTGATACACGACTGGATGAAATAATACGCAGTGCAAAGTCTGCATCAATCAGAAACTCCCTGCGAGAATTATCTTATGGATTTGTCATTTTGGTTGGTGTCGTCAGGGTTTCTGGCAGCTTTTAGGCCAATGTCTCAAGAAGTGTGGACTTGCGCAAGAAAAAAATTGTACCGTCGTAAAGGGAGCTTGAAAGACAATCTACTGAAAAAATCCAAACCGATCCGATAGGAGCTCTTAAAATTCACTTTATCACAATTTTGTGTGGGAGGTACCCGAAGGAGTGGACCGATATAGTCCATATTCGAGTCCGATGAATTTCTGGAAGGAATAATACGATGTACAAAGTTTGGACCAAATCAATTGCTGCCTTCAAGGGTTATCGTTCACAGTATTTTACAGAAAAATTTTGAACTTTTGTGGGGGAGGTACCCTAGGAATTTCAACTAAGTTTGGACAAAATATTACGATCGGTTGATCCTTTCGAGAGTTATCGTGCGCACCAGTCAGCCAGATAGACAGACAGACGGACATGGCTAAAACGACTCCAAATTGTCTGAAACGAATTTCGTCCAAACATACTTGGGATCTAAAACCGTTATTTTGATTAGGCACATCTTTGGTCGTATCAAAGCACAATGGTACCAAATCCAAATTTCTGGCCAAAACTATTTCAACGTCCATTTTGTATTGAAATTAATTATTATTTATAATAAATGTGTACAAACAGCAATTCTTACGTTTTATCGACCAAAATGACCAAAAACTGTCAAAATTTGTTGAACAGGGTGGTCCCGTTGTGTGGGGTCTAAACCAAAACATTGACCTACGTTAATAATTTTTGGTACGAACGATTCATATCTTCCAAGAGGTCAAAATACCAAATTTCAGCCGAATCGGTCATAAAGTGTCGCTAAAATCCACAAAATATCTAAAATCGGACGGTACTTTTATGTGGGGGCTATGACAAAAAATGGACCTATTTTCAAAAAAGATATACATACTTGTTTTCTACACTCTGAAACCCTTAAATATGAATTTTAAGGAAAATCGCTTGATAGATGTGGGTATTACCGTTCTATTTCAATTGGATACTACATAAAGTCACAACAGGTATTTACAAAAAATTCTCCCATCTTAAAATAGAAAAATCCACTTTATTTTAACTGTGACAAATTTGAGCACGATTTGACTTCTGAATTTATTAGTACAGACCCCCTGCTATCTTTCAAATTCGATTTGGAGTTGGACATATTTGGACATTTTTTTAATAGTTTAAGTATATTTAAAAAATATTTGTAAAAAATAATTTTTAATATATATAAAAACATTGATTTTTTACGCTAATTTTACAAATTTCATCGTTCTTTTGTAAATATTATGAAAGTACTCATTAGCAGCTTCCCGATTCATAATAACATTGGTCTCACTTCTGTATATTTATGCAGCGACGCAATACAACAAAAATTGTATATTTTACAGCACAAAATCTGTTTTATTTTTACATAAAAAAGTGCCAACTTTGGTACTGCGCCAATCCACGAATACTAACGTTATTTACAAAAACTAAGTATTTTCAGATGAGTTGAGGTGTTTTTCATTATTCTGTGCAAAAAAATGTAAATTTCGAAACTTCAAAAATAGGGTTTTGGCCAAAAATTTCCTGATTGAAACCTATGTGCAAAGTGTATATCAGGAATATTGTCAATTATTTCATATTCCATTTCAGAAAAAAAGGATAATTTTTTTCGCGCTACATCAACGATTTTTGATATGTAGGTTAAGAAAAAGATTCCCAGTACGAATCTGGTCGCGAGCCAATTTTTGGTTGTTGCGGACAAAAGTTATGGCGCTTTTATTTCGCTTTTTAAGAAAGCAAATATTATAAAAACGCTAATTATTTTAATGAGCACAATTGTTACAAAAAAGTTTTCTCGAAGTGACTTCAGCGAGTAGATTGCATAATACCTGCAAAATGTTACACAGAATTCGCGGAATGTACATAAAATTGATAAATTATTGAATATAAGTCTACTTTTTTCAAAATTAAGGCCCATTTAGTGGTCATATAATTACATGAAAAATTTTTGTGGATCCAAACTTCACGGCGAATCAAATGAGACTGCAATCACACAGATTGGTGTTATAGTTTGGAGGTTACAGCCAAAATAAACACATATTTTGGTCAAAAAATAATTTTTTGTTTGAAAAAATATGTTTTTCACATGCATTATGTAGTAGAAAATGTTGTAAAAATTTTTAGCAATACTTCCTTCATTTTGCTTAAATCTCCCAATAAAATAGATGGATTTTGCTTTATTGGCATTCATATTAAAGCTTTCCCATTAGTTAAGCTAATTGGGTTGATGAGGATATATGTCAAAGCTTCTGAAATGGAAATAGAGGTCAAATAACCCATTTTTATTTATATGCATTTTAAAATACGTCTAAATCGCGTAATTATCAAAATCATTTTGTCCGCATGTGATTTTCATGTACAGCAAGACCATATCTGAAAATTTGTATATATTTTTCGAAATTTAATTTGGAGTCTAAGATGTAGCATCAGCTGCATCTTAGCATTAAAATGCCTATAAAATATCGCTAATTTGCGCAAAGTGCATACAATTTTTGTCCGCATCCGATTTCAGTGTCCACCATGAAAATCTACATCGATATATATCTATTTCAAGGCGATCACTAAAGAACCGTGGATGTAGCATCACACACTATTTTTTGGGATAAAATGAATGTAGCTCCCTTATCAGTGAAGTGTTCAAATCTCTGTTTCCGCTAAAACGAAGATGCTGTATTAGTTGTTTCATTGCAGTGGAAACGAACCGCAGAAAACGCGATAAAATACGCGATATTTCCAAAAACAATTTTAGGTGATTTTTCTACTTTGGATTTTCTTGTAACTCGCGTTTTAGTGGATGGATTTTCACGGGGAATGATTTATTAGATCCGGAACGTAAAAAACTAAAATGTGCAATCAAGTACGAGGAAATCGAATGACAATTGTAAAAATTAGGCCCGAAAAATATGTTTTTTACAAAAATGTTCACACAAAATTTCCGCATTTGGATGTAGATTTCTATGAAGCTGTGTAGACTACATTCACAACACATATATCAAATAACTCAGAATCGCAAGTACTACAATCCTATATATGATTTTTTGAAAGACCTGTTTGCGGAATGAAATTAGAAGAAAATTTCAAAAAACACTGTAAATCTGGCTTCAAAATGTCAGCATCATTTAATGGTAGAAGCAGTTCAAATTTTGAAAAGTATTACATTAGTGAGATGATCCTTATTTAGTTTGCTTTTACTTTTACTTTGACAGGAAAATCGAGAGAAGTGTGGCTTACTCACAAATCGAGAGAAAACAAAAAAAGACATGGTGGCTTCAACCCATTTTTACCCATAGCCACAGCTTCCACACAAATTATCTTTTAAGGCCAATATTTTTTGCCACGTCCAAAAACATTACATTTTATCCAAAAATATTTAATTTGTATAATATAGAACCACAAGTGGCGTATTCTAAAAGGGTAAACCTTGGCTTCAGCTATGTTAAATTTTCAAAAATATTGGAGATATCGGCCTTTTTGTAGAAAATTTACTTCTGTTGAAACTGAGGTATGGGGTATTGTATCTCGCGAATTGTTGTAATATACCATAACTTTTGAACGCATTTAGGTAAAATAAACTGTTTTAGCACGATTCACCGATGGATTTCTTAAAATTATAATTTGAGCGGAAGCTGTGGTCATATTAATGTAAAAAAATAGAAAAAAATCGTTGAAGGAAACGAGTTTTTTTAAGTCAATTTTCAATTAGTGGCTGTACAATACAATGTAGAGTATAATGTTCAAAGAAGAAGTTAAAGAATACACTTCAGAGATGAAGTTTGTAATGTATGATTTTTTTTAATATAACCACCGCATCAATCTCAAACGGATGCTGACATTTTGAGGACTGAAAAATTGGGTTTTTTGAATTTTTGCTCTAATCGGAACGCGCAACTGTACTCGTTTAAAAACCGATTATGAGATTGTAGTACTCGCGATTACGCATTTTTTGATGTATAACTCGGGCGTGTAGCCTTCAAAGGTTCACAACAATCTCAGCTTAAAATCGAAATTTTTGTGCGTATTTTTTTTTAAAAAAACAGTTTTTTGGATTCAAAACTTACAAATGCCTTTCGATTTCAGTGGAAACCCGCGTGAATTTAGTTTTTTTACGTTCTGAATCTAACAAGCCTTTGCGCGTCTAAATCCATCCACTAGATCGGCGGATATGATACCCCTCAAATTTCGAAAATATGCAAAAAATATTTTTGAAAATATCGCGTATTTAGACGCGTTTTAGATGTGTTATTCCTACTTAGATAAATAGAGCGAAACGCATATTTAAAATGTGCGACAACAGATATTGAAAAACGCTGGCGAATCCGGAGATTTAATAGTTTTTTTCTAAAAACTGAGTGTGATGCTACATTCACGGTTCTTGATGGATCGCATTGAAATGACATAGGATGATGTATTTTTTAATGGTGATCGTTGAAATCGGATGCGCATAAAATGCAAATGTACTTCGTGGAAATTATGGGCTTTTTACTGTTTTTTGCACCCTAACATGCAACTGATGCTACATCGTGGTCGTCAAATGGAATTTCACAAAGTGTATATCAAATAAGAGGGATTGATTCGCTGTTTTTGAAAATCGGATGCGCATCTTGTGATTTCCACTATTACGCGGTTTCTATGCGTTTCAAATGTTGTAATATTCAATATAACATTACTTTAATGTTATGCCACAATTGGAATTCCTTGTGATTTAATACAATGTTCTAAAAATATTCGCCAATAGGAAAACTATAAGTGAAAAAGTTGTTGCAACGGAATATCTTCATTATTGCGTGAAACTTGGACGAAAATGACGAAGAACTCAATCATTTTTTCTTCAACATTTCCTATAAAACCATAAAAAAATAAAATTAGAATAACATAATTTTTATTTTTTTCGTCACATTTTCATTGTATTTTTGCAAATAACACGAATACTATAGCTCCAAACTTCACGACTTAGGTTTCATTTTATTCCTCACAATGTCTGGATGCTGCTATAATTTTTATATATATTTTTTTTTGTAAGTATAAGCGCTATTGTTTCAAAAATATGTTTGTAAATACGTGAAATTATTTAACAAATTTAATTTTTCGCGAATCCATTGAAACTTTTTGAATTTTTTTTGCATATTCTCAAAGGGTGCGAGTTCAGTTAACGACAATTGGATATAACAGCTTACTATATTAAGCCGCGATTTTTTTAGAATTTTTTCTAATTAGCATAATTAAAACGGTCATATCTTTTGCGCGCAACAATCAAAGTTGGTAACGAAAACAGATTTGGAATGACGATTTTTTTCTTAATCTATGTACCAAAAATCATAGATGTAGTATCAAAATTTTTTTTTGATTTTTTTGAAATTCAAAAGACGATTTTAGACATTTTTGCTGATATACCCTTTGTAGCCTGAAGGCTGAGGGTATAATTAATGGGATTCTTTTTATCTATTAACACCTAAAATTTCGTGGCGATGCTATCAAAATTGGGAACTGTAGCATGATTGCAAAGTTTAGATATATTCGTACTGACGGACACACATAGCCAGATCAATTCCGTTCGTCGAGACATTCATGTTGGTATCTATAAAGGAGGGTCTAATAATAATAAAGAGATACTTCTCTAATACCAATGTGTGTACCCCGATTCATGTTAACTCAATGATATGGGACCTACTGTCTTATATCATCCTTATTAGCGCTTCGCCTTCGGTTTTGAACAGGTCAGCTGATAGCCGATACATCTCTCATGCAATACGCGTTGCTACAAAATGTAGAGTAGCAATATATCTCGTGTTGCTACTTAATTTGTTAAATTCAATCGGGTGCGTACCTTAGCTGGAACAATGTGGTGTTCCATGTCGATGTTTGCTCCACGGTACGATTGTACATCCAGCACATTCACTTCCATTTATCTGAACATTATCAGTTTGAGTTCTTGTTTTTGTATCTGGTAAGTCTATAGGTAGGTATGTGTTACTAGTCCATTGCCCAACCCTAGTTTTTATTATACCCTCCACCATAGTATGGAGGGTATATTAAGTTTGTCATTCCGTTTGTAACACATCGAACTAATCATTTGCGACCCTATAAAGTATATATATTCTTGATCAGGATAAAATTCTAAGACGGTCTAGCTATGTCCGTCTGTCCGTCTGTCTGTCCGTCTGTTGTAATCACTCTAGCGTCCGCAATAATTGAGATAGAGTGCTGAAATTTTGCACCCGAGGGTCTTTTCGCCATAGGCAGGTCAAGTTCGAAGATGGGCTATATCGGTCCACTATTTAGTATAGCCCCATATAACGGTACATCCGGATTTGAGGTTTTTTTACGTTATTCGCCACATTTGCAGACCGAATTAGCTTTAATTTAGCACTTGGGGTTCCTAGTGATGAACAAACTTATATCCCAAAGGATATGGACATAGGTCCATGTTTTGGTATAGTCCCCATATAACGGTCCCACCTGATCTTCGGTATTTTGAGAATTTTTGCCCCAATTTTTAACCGAACTATCTGCAATTTGACATTGGAGGTTCTCAGTGGTCATGAAAGATCTCCACGAAACATCGTCAATATAGGTCCATGTTTTGGTATAGCCCCCATATATCGGTACCTCCCGATTTTTGGTATTTTGAGCATTTTATCTACAATTTTTAACCGAACTATCTGCAATTTGACATTTGAGGTTCTCAGTGGTCATGAAACATCTCCACCAAACTTCGTTAACATAGGTCAATGTTTTGGTATGGCCCCCTTATAACCGTACCTACCGATTTTCGGTATTTTGAGCATTTTAGTTACAATTTTTAACCGAACTATCTGTAATTTGACATTTGAGGTTCTCAGTGGTCATGAAACATCTCCACGAAACATCGTCAACATAGGTCCATGTTTTGGTATAGCCCCCATATATCGGTACCACCCAATTTTCGGTATTTTGAGAATTTTAGCTATAATTTTTAACCGAAATAGCTGTAATTTGACATTTGAAGTTCTCAGTGATCATAAAATATCTCCAACGAAACATCGTCAACATAGGTCCATGTTTTGGTATAGCCCCCATATAACGGTATCTCCCGATTTTCGGTATTTTGAGAATTTTAGCTGCAATTTTTAACCGAACTAGCTGTAATGATCGGTATTTTGATAATTTTAGCTACAATTTTGTCTATTCAAAAATAATCGTCAATATAGGTCCATGTTTTGGTATATCCCCCCATATAACTGTACCTCCCGATTTTCGGGAATTTTGCAGTGGTCACGAAATTTCTTCACTAAAATTCGTCAATATGGGTCCATTTTTGAGGGTCTACATTGTTTTGATGAAACTACCCTCAATTTGACTCTTGAAGTTCCCTGCAGCTATAAAACTTTTCCGCCAAAAAAATTTAAAGATAGGTTGACTCTTTGATATAGCCCCGTTGGTGGTACCTTTCTCCCAGCTGAACACATTTTGTTAGATTAGATAATACTGTGCAACAAAATGGAGGAAAATTCCTCTTGGGGAAGAAAGGCCTTGGTGAGTATATTATGAACCCCGAAGGACAGATCCGCCGTGAGTCGTACTTCCGCGTTATGGCGTGATAAAATTTTTGATAGAGATCTTGTGGGCCATCACGAATTAGCGCTATATCTTTGTTCACTGTTGCTTAAGTGCTCTACAAAAACAACAAACAAAGATATAATGCTAATTCATGATGGCTTACAGGGTCTCTTGCAAAAACTTCATCACGCCATAAGGCGGTAGTTCGACTCGCGGCGCATCTGTCCTTCGGGGTTAATAATGTACACACACCAAGGGCTTTCATTACCAAAAGGAATTATCCCTGCCCCAACATTTGTGTTCACAGTGTAATTTAAGCAATTGTGGGAGACACTAGGAATTTATCCATTGTCGAAAAGTTGTTCCACCTAAAATTGTGATAGGACCCTAATTATTCCATTTTAATTAAGACTATTTTATGGTGGAGGGTATAAAAAGTTCGGCCCAGCCGAACTTAACGACTTTTTACTTGTTGTTCTTATGGGCGAACGTGCGTCACATGTTAGCTCACTACTTTTAACGCCTTTTAAAGGCAGTCCTGGACTTTGTCATCCTAAAGCCGGTGAGGGTCGTTGCTTGACGTCTTTTATCCCCTAGGTCATATAATCTAAGTTTGGAACAAAATTACGAAGTGCTATATTTGCACTAAATCGGCTCGAGAGTTATCATGCGCTCCAGCCAGACAGGCGGACGGAGTGGTGATACACATGTTTGATCGTACCAATAAATAAACCAATTTAACAACCCTTAAAAATAAAAATCCTACGTTTAAATTTGATAGCCTTTCGTTTAAAATATTCCTTTGTTTAAATTCACATTTCAATATGTTCCCTCAATATTCTTAAATGTTCATGTTAAAAGGTTTGATGATAGTAGCTCACAAAATATTAGAGACCAATATTAGAGAGGTTATGAGTATTTCTTTGCATATAGTTTTTACAGGATTCTGCCTTTTCAAGGCGCGATATCTCTGGAACCTTAAGTCAAAAAATCTGAAAATTTACTAAAATGTTTTGCTGATGAGCAGCATTACCACAGAAAAAAATAAAGGAAATCAAAAACCTAATTTTAAAAAATGTGTCCGATTTCACTCAGAAACCGCCTTATACACTTCGTGTCAATATTTTATATTAAATTAACTAACAAAGCCTTTAAAATAGCTTTACGTAATGCTACACAGATTTAAAATGTTTTTGTCAAGTTAAAGTGTTAATTGCATGCATTTTAGTGTATACAAATAAATTTCCGAAAGTCTTTAATCAACTAACCCAAAAAAGGCAACAACACCTCTTCTCACATAAAATTTCCTTTTCGTTCCGCATAAATAAACGTCAATGATTAACCATTTTACAAAGTAAAGCTAACAAATCTTACCGGCGGTTTTTTATATAGACTATGATTAGTATTCTTTCTCTTATTCGTTTCTTTGTATTTTTATCGAATCACTTTGTGTTGCCATCAATCAATCAGTGTTACAAATATTGAGAAATTATTTATAACTTTAGAACGGAACAATCCTTTCTTCTACCCAAACAATATAGGATGGGACAAACAATGAAATTATGTAATTTGTTGCTTCCAATATTATCACGTTTTATAATTTATTTATATTGAATGTCCTAATTTGTGTACAATGGCACAGAAGGTAACGGTAGACAAAAATCCTAGACATATAAACGAAGTTGTCAGAAAGCAAATAATGTACAAAGGGATTAGGTAATGTATTGTTTTTCGGATTTTCTTCTTCCAAGGTAGAAATATAAAAATAAAAGCAACGGTGTTTGGTATGGTCCGCTAGACTACTAACCCATGACAGTCACTATATGAAGAAGGTGAGTAGTATACAGACCAAATATAGAGACAAGTTTTTGTCTCTCGGTGAAGGAGAACAGTTATAAATTCTTGATAGAAACAATTTTGAGGAATTTTTGTTGACAGAGTTCCCATGCCATTACAATACAATTCGGCTTGAAGAACTTTCACAGGATATTACAAAATGTTCAATAACACTGTGCAACACTGGAAATGCAAACAACTTCAAATGGGCATTTTTTTAAAGTACATATTGAGACTACAAAAACCTTAATTGGGTTTTGTGTTCTTAGATCGGGTTAAGATATTATGGTCTCATCTAAACCGACCTAAAAAGAGCCTTTTTTCCAGTGATCGGACCTTTATCTCCGAAACTAATAAGAAGTTTGCTTTGCAGTCTTCAGCAATATTGTAGCCCTAAAGTAGTAGAACATATGTGTCTAACAGATGAACTAGGAAAAGCTGCATCTAGCGCATCAAACTCGCTAAAATATAGAAAAGTTTACATAATTCTGGTCAGTAACAACTAAACTGTTGGGAGTTGAAACAAGTAACCATTCTAAAAATTGTTCAAATAATGTGACCATCAATTCTTCAGAACATTCTGAAACTCTAAAATGGTTATTTCACGATGTTTAAGGGGTATTTCATAACATACCTTTTACAGAACTTATGTTCACACCGGCAGTTTATTCTCATGTTGGGGATTTCAATGAATTATTGAAATATTTACCAAGTTGTTGTTGAAAAATTAGCTATAAACAAGGCGATAGAGGCATTTTACAAAAATATAATGTTCTGAAGAGTTGTGTATTACATTCCAGAGAATATTTTCTCAAAGGTTAACATTAAGAAGAATTTAACATTTTGGGAGATACGCTGCGAAATATACACAAATTACAGAATTTTTAGATATATTATAAAATTTGAGGCAATAAATGCAGTTTTTCGACTTCACTATTCCTCCAAATATTTTCTTCTTGCTCTTATCTACAAGTTTGCTGCAGATGCCAAAACAAGATTCGTATTGGTTTCAGAGATACAGCCCCGATTTGTTTTAAAAATTCGATCTTTAACCATGTTTAGATGAGGCCATAAAAACCGAACCCGATCTAAGAAAACAAAACCCAAATAGGATTTTTGCCTATTGGTCCTCTTCTTTCATAAAATTCTGGACAGAAGTTGTTTGCACGCGATTGGCTCAAAAATGTTGCACAGTGTAATTTTGAATTTTTTACTTTCTTATAAACCAAAAAAGTAACATCGAATATTTAAAATTTAAACAAAGGCTGCTTATCCCAGGTGCACAAGACATTTTGTTGTTAATTACTAAAGTAAGTAAGCTTTAATGTTCCACCAGTTTCGTCAATGCAGATCTAACTCGTCTGGTTTTAGCTCTGAAAATTCTGTGCGACGAAAAAATAACCTTATTTTACACAACAGCGTGAAAAGGTACTAAAAATAAGAAGAGAGGTGTACCGGTGTTTTTACACATTACATACACTTTTACTGTTATGGTTATAATTTCCTCAGATTCAAATCTTCTAAGCCGTTAAAATGCTTTTTTACTATTGAACCCAAAGTTGTAGATTTTGTCATAAAGAACAAAAATTGTGAATCCATAAAATCCATTAAACTTCATCTTCAAGATCGGAAAAACACACACATATGGTCCCACAACATCCCCGAAGAAACAAGGGAGACTTTTCTCATATCAGTGAGCACATACCGTTTCATGTTGACTCAATGATATGGGACCTACTTTTGGTTGAAATGCCCAAGAAATGTAAGCTATCATTACGCAGAGGGGATTTGCCACCACCGAAAATTTTGATGTTCTGGTCAGAGATTGAACTATCGATGTTCTGAGTCCTTGGCGGCTGTGCTTGCAAACACACCACAGTGGCTTCGAGATCAAAATCGTCAAGGTAACATTTATATTTAAGTAAGAATTTGCTCCATTTATTTGAAATATAACAGCAGTGCAGTTTGTTGCACCACTAATCGTATGTACATTCGTTGAAATCTGTTTAGTACTTAAATGCACAACATTGATATGACAAAGCACAGATTTCAACGAATTGGCGCGAAAGTTATCTTAATTGCCGCCTTGTTTACCTCTTTATGGATTGAGTGTTCGTTCTCTAACGTTGTAAACATTACACGTTCGTGTGTAATTATTCAGGTAAAATGTTGTTACCTTTCTTTGTTTTATACAATAAAGGAAGCTTCTGCTTCATATTTAATAGTAAGACTAAAATGATCGTGTTTTATTACTATTTTTCTCCCCCTTTATCGAAACGCAATTTCGGCGCATTTGCAATTTCTCTTACAAACAAATTTAAACAAGTAAAAACGTATCAGTCGGCTTTGCTTGCAGACATATACTCTCAGCCTATGTGAATTTAAACTTTCATCTACGGACAGATCGAATGTCTTTAGGGTCTCTCGCTAAAATCATGTAAACAGGACCACAACGAACAGCATCGGTATACATTCCAAAGGATCTTCGAACAGACTCTAAACTTCACTTAGAGACAAATGTTGAACTTTTGTGGGGGAGGTACCCTTAGGAGAGGACCCAAATGGGCCATTTTAGAAGTTCAAATATATTTGGACAAAATATTAGGAGATCCAAAGTTTGGACCAAATTGATCGCGTTCAAGAGATATAGTGCATACTATTTTAGTGAAATTTTTAAATATTGCAGGAGAAGTACTAGAAGTTGTGTATTGCCCATCTTCGAACTAAAACGTCGGGTAGAAAAATGAAATAAGTAATCTTTTTTTCATTGGTTAACAAGGGGCACCTACAAAGCAGATGTTCGACAGTCTCTATCTCCTCCGCATCTGCGCATAGTCTGCAGTAGCCAATGCCACTGTCATCCCATTTTGAGGTTAGAGATTTCACTCTGCAGTGACCTGTTATAAGTCCCTCCGCGATTTTCATCGCTAACTTATCAAGTGAGAGGAGGTACGCCGTTCTTCGACGAGAGACCACAGGTCAATAGACATCTTTGATGTGTCCTCTCATTGAAGATCTCCCGAAGTTTACCGATGTAGTAGCACATCGGTGGCCGGACGGTTTCATCAACTGATAAGTCGATAGGCTTAGAGCCACTTCGAGCTAGTTCATCTGCTTCCTCGTTTCCCATAATGTTGCTGTGATCCGGAACCCAACATAGCTTTACGATATCGTGTATCGCTGAGCAAAATGGAGAGAAAGGGAAATTTAAGGGAGAATTAATATTGAATCTTCCTTGATGTCTCATTACTTATTTAATTTTTTTAATATTAATGCTGTCTAAAATCATCCACAATGCAAATTATTAAAAACAAGTGAGTAAAGGCAACATTCTGGACGGGCCGACCATGTGATACCCTACACCACTACCCCTGTGCATAAACTTTTCACTGGTTATCATTTCTTTTAGGGAATATAATCCGACTACCACCAAATATAATATGCCTCTTTCTCTCTAGGACCCCCATAAGCAACCAAAATTTCGTGACCATCCGATCAAAATTACAATCTGTAGCGTGATTGTACAAAATGGAAGAATTTGTTGTTTGACCACCTTCGCCAACCTACTTTACACCAATGTAAAGGTTATATATTCATCTTCCATTGACAGGTTTTGCCGTTGGAATACCCCTACTAGAAGCCGATATACGAGGGCGGTTCGGAAACTTCTTAGCCTATCAATGAAAGAGAATAGTTAGTTTTTCAAAAATATTTTTATTTTTCAATATAATCTCCTGAAACTTGAATACACTTAGTCCAACGCTTTCTAGCAATTCTATCCCTTGATTAAAATAGTTTTCCTCAAGGTCTTCAAAATAGTGGTTTACAACTGTAATTGCATCTTCATTTGAGTTAAAACGCTTGCCAGCAAGGAATTTTTTTATATTTGGCAACAAGTAAAAGTCACTTAGAGCTAAATCAGGAGAATAAGGTGGGTGGTCAAGCAACTCGTACTTTAATTCGTTGATTTTAGCCATTCTTAAAACACTCTTGTGCGCTGGTGCGTTGTCTTGATAAAAAATTATTTTTTTGTGTTGTAAGCCAGGACGTTTTTCTCGAATTTGTACATTTAATTGATCCAAAAGGTTGCAATAGTACTCTGAATTTATTGTTTTACCCTTTTGCAGATAGTCAATCAATAAAATACCTTTGAAGTCCCAAAAAACCGTTGCCATATCCTTACCAGCCGATTGAATTGTTTTTGCCTTTTTTGGGGCACTTCCTCCAGCTTCAGTCCAGCCCCACTTTCACCTAACACATTCACAATATCATTATGAATTTCTTGTGCCGATAAACCTTTTTTATGTAATTATTTAATGACAGCACGCATTTCTAATTTTTCCATTGTAAAAAAATTGCGGATGCGTCTTGTTGAACACCTGTTTCTATATGAAGGAGTTGCCAAAACACTTAACTTTTTTCTGTTTATACCGCGCTTTTTGTGCTAGGCTAAGAAGTTTCCGAACTGCCCTCGTATTCACAAACAATAAAACTTTTAATTTGTCTCCACATGAGTTTTTCCCCATTCCGACCCCTAATATCTTGGTTGTTTGCCCACATACGCCAACAGACTTTGCATCAATATAAAGGAGACTCCTACCAGAAGCGGAGATATTCGCATAAGAAGAAAAAACGTTGACTTTTCTCCACATAAGCTTTTTGCTTATTCCGACTCCTGAATATTATCCGTCTATCACCAAACCTAATAGGCTTCTTTCTCTGTGGGACCCCCATCAACCCCCAAAATTTCGTGACGATTCGATCAAAACTGCGACCTATAGCGCGATTTCGAAAACAAATGAAAAACGGGATGTATCACCGACTATTGCTATATCTCCGTTAGTTGTCCACCTACGCCCACCTACTTTAAATCATTGTAAAGGCGGGATATTCTACTTTCATAGTCAGGTTTTGCTTTTGGAAGCTCCCCATCCAAAGATGGGTTGTATCAGCGACTATTGCTATATCTTCATTGTTTGGCCACCTACAACAACCTACTATATATCGTTCTAAAGGTGATATATGTTATTTGCCCATTGCGACCCCCGAATATTATCCTACCATCACCAAAATCAATAGGCTTCTTCCCCTCCGTTTGGTGACGATCCGATCAAAATTGCGACCTGTAGTGTGATTACAAGGTTTAGATGGACAGACGGACGGACACACAAAGCCAGATCGACTCAGCTCGTCGAGACATTCATTTTGGTATATATAAATATGGCTCTACGACCATTATTTCGATGCGTTACAAACTTTTTGGCCAAAGCCAACTTATAATACCCTCGCCAAAGAAAAAGTCTCAAATGTAAAAATTGAAACTGAATCAATTAGCGTGCTCTCCATCCACTAAATATGATGCCATAGGGTTTTTTTCTCAAGAAATATGGGCTTTCCCCGGAAAAATCGTTTACAAAAATCAAAGTGATTCGAGAGCGGGCCTTAAAGTGAATTTATCCAAAATTTTGTGTGGAAGGTACCCGAAGGAGTGGACAAATATAGTCCATATTCAAACCTGATCTATAACTGGTAGATATATTAGGATGTGTAAAGTATGGACCAAATCGGTCACTCCCATCAAAAGTTATCGTGCGCACAATTTTTCCGAACATTTTTGAACTTTTGTTGCGGAGATATTTAAAGAAGAGGACTGTTATGGCTCTCCTTCGAACTTAAACTAAGTTTGAACAAAATAATACGAAGGCCACATTTTAGACCAAATCGGCAGACCAGTTCGAGACTTATCTTGCGTTCCACCACTACACACGGTGCAATAGGGGTTTTTTTGCACCTTTCAGGTTATTTTTTTCGCAAAGTATGGACTTGCCTCTGATGAAAACTGTACCATCGTAAGAGGGGCAGTGAATACAAGTTGCTTCAGCAAAAATCAAAGCGATTCGAGAGCAGGTCCAAAACTGCACTTTTCCGAAATTTTGTGTGGGATGTAGCCGAAGGAGTGGACCGATTGAAGTCATATTGGAACCTCATCTAAATCTGGCAGAAATTTCACGATGTGCAAAGTATGGAGCAAGTCGGTTACTCTCTTCAAGAGATATCGTGCGCAAACATTTTAGGAACATTTTCGAACTTTTGTGGGGGAGGTACCGGAAGGAGTGGACCGATATAACCGATGTTCACTAAGTTTGGACAAAATATTACAAAAGCCAAATTTTGGACATAATCGGTTGATCCGTTCGAGAGTTATCGTGCGCTCCAGCCAGACAGACGGACGGACATTGCTAAATCGACTCCAAATAGTCTGAAAAGGATTTCGTCCAAACATACTTGGGGTCTAAAACCATTATTTCGATGAGGCACATTTTGCCCGTATGAGCATAAATGCTGAGGTATTTCGTCCAAACATACTTGGGGTCTAAAACCATTATTTCGATCAGGCACATTTTGCCCGTATGAGCATAAATGCTGAGGGTATAAAAAGTTATAACCCTAACACTTCTCTCATATCAATTAGTCCACGCCGATTCATGTTGGCTCAATGATAAGGGACCAACTTTTTACCGTCGACTCCGGACGGACAAAATCCGCAGTGGACAAAATTCGAAAAATGTGATGTTAACTTTTACATGTGTTTATGTTTTTTTTCTTCTTTCAGTAAACACATCCGATACAACAAGTCTGAAGGAATTTTCGATATGTGCATCTATAATGAAGTTATAGCTCTTTAAATATGAAAAATATTTCCCAGGTAATCTAAAGCGAAAATCATATGAAAAAATAATTATTTCTGAAATTTTGTTGATAATATTAAAATTTTAATACAATAAGTTGACATCAACTGTACATGGGCAAATTACCGTTATAAATAATTAAAATTTTGATTTCGTAGGGTATATCTTTTGATTTCCACCTATTGTCACCTTGGCTCTTGATTTCTGTTAATTGGACATCTCTTCCGAAGCGAAATGCGTAAAAACATTCTGCACATCCCTGTAACCTTCTGAGATATATCGGATTTTGTATAGCCCCCCTATATACAGTGGTGGCCAATACATTTGCAACAAAATTGCACATTTTACAAAAATGTCCCTAAAATATTTTTTTGAAAGTGAAATTCGGTATTTTTTGCAATTATTTATAGTTTATTGCTTCAAGGATAAGAAAATAAAAAGTTTTGACTACACCATTTTCAACTGTAATTCAGAAAATAGCAGTTGTAATTCAGAAATTCCATTTGAAAATCAGATATTTTATTTTTAATTCAGAAATTCCATTTGTAATTCAGAAATTCTTTTTGAAATTCAGATATTTTATTTGTAATTCAGACATTACATTTGATATTCAGAAATTCCATTTGAAACTTAAATATTCAATTTCAAATTCAGAATATCGTCTGCTCCGTCGGAAAAGGTCGTAAGTCCACTTTTTTTGGAAATCGCGTTTTTGTTACAGGATGATAGTACAAGTCAAAACACGTCGTATGATACAAAGAAAATGGTAGCATGTCGCGCTTTTCTAAATGTTTTGCCCTTGTCGGAAAAGGTCGTAAGTCCACAAAACGTACAAATTTGAGTACGAAAAGGTCGTAAGTCCACAGGAAAATGTATACTTTAAAAGAATACTACAGCTAATGTAGTTCAGATGTTATGTTTAACGTCATCCATGGTTGGGGTACAATGTAAAGAACTAGCCTACACCTTTGGATGATAATCGGATGCTATTTGGCGGAGCCTGTGGACCAAACTTTTGAACAAAAATGTGATAATTTCTATATTGCAACGAAAATTTACATTTGAAATCTATTTTCCCCTATAAGCGAATTGATTATGAAAGATGGACTTCTGGCCTTTTCATTGATACAAATTGGGATGCTGTATGTGTTCAAATACCTCATATATAGAAAAATTTGTAAAAAAATCAAAAATTTTACTGTTTTTACTGTCGTATATCTTACTTAACTTTATCAACCGGTAATTTGTGGTTTCTCTAGGGACATTTATTCACGGAACGAGATTAGTTTGTGTTCTGAATTCAATAAAATAATACCTTCTAACGGACGGGTAAGTGCAATGTTTATATTATTAAATGATTCTAAAATAATAATTGATTGAAATGTTATTAAACTAAGAAGACATCATGGTTCTTGCTAACAAAGAGCAGTATGAATTTGGAATGGAATTAGACGATGGTGTCATGGGTCTAGTTCTCTATGGTTTTCACGGTGATTCTGAAAGCCCTGATGATAAACTTCCTAAACGCAGGAAGACATTACATGCTGAAGATACTACATGGTTTGCAGACAAAAACAAAAGATGCAATGAGTTGGGGCAGAAATACTTGGGAAGACAAAAAAGGACACTATTTGGGATTACAATGTAGCTAAGAAACCATGTACATTAACGGAATTAATCATGAAATTTAATTGAAGGAAAAGGTCGTAGGGCAAAAATACAAGGTCGTAAGTACAACATGTCATGCTTTATATTAAATATTAGCCGAACCGGTCCACGTTGCTGGCCCTTGAAACAGTTTATGTTACCTTTTCTTATGTCAATTAATTTTTTTGCATCGCAAAATAGTTGGGATATGCAAGTGAATATCAATAACAAGTAAGAACGTCGTTAAATTCGGCCAGGCCAAACTTGTTTTACCCTCCACCATGAGTTGTATTGAATTTTACTTCAATTAGTTTCCTTTCGTTTATGAAGTAGACTAAATACCAAATTTCAGCAATTTCGGTAAACAATGTGGCTAACCTTCAAAATACCGAAATTCGGGATGCTCCGTTATATGGTTCTATATGAAGTCGTGGACCTATATAGACAAATTTATGGGAGAAAGTTTTATACCCGAAACGAAGATACATTCATAACTTTAGCAAAAAAGCGTTTTTTAAAAAATAGG
Organism: Musca autumnalis; assembly: GCF_047663935.1. Lineage (NCBI taxonomy): Eukaryota > Metazoa > Arthropoda > Insecta > Diptera > Muscidae > Musca > Musca autumnalis. The sequence goes on from NW_027411644.1 coordinate 256,020,194, forward strand.
GCCTGCCCGCATCCCCTCCGAAATTCAATAAATATAAGGAATATTTTCACCTCGGTTGTTCCTTGTATATTCTCTGAAATTTTCAAAAAACATCGGTTTAGCCGTTTTTGAGTCTATGCGGAACATACAAACATACACACATTGTCTTTTATATATTAGATTTCACACAAAAGTTTTGGTTCATTAAACCCGCTAATAATTATCTCATCACCATGTTAAATTGCAAGCTTATTCTTTGTCTTAAACTCAATTCATTCTTAAAATTTCGCGCCGATAGGAATATTACTGCAATCTACAGGACAGCTACAAAGTCGGGTAAAAATTGTGGGTTTGGGCCATTTCACACCTTTCGATCATATCTAACATCTAATGGGGTCACTTCTAGTCGGAACCCGACCTCTCCGCAAATTTTTGTGATGATCGGTCCAAAATTGAGGCCTGGAGTTTTATTACAATTGTTAATGGATGGACGGACACACATAGCTAGATCGCTTTATCTCGTCAATATATGGAAAAAAACCAAGGGGAGGGGGTCTACAACGAATACCTCGCGATGTTACACGAATATTGGACAAAACAAACTTATAATACCCTTTCCACATTGTTTTGTAAAGTATAAATATTTTATTTTAAAAACGTCCGTAAACTGTAGGAAATGGTCGTAAGTCCCTACAAAAATACAAAACTGTACAAGGAATAGGTCGTAAGTCCAAAGACATCCAATTATCTCCCAAACGCGACGGAATTTTATCAAACAAAGTACAGGTATTGAAGCGGAATAAATAAACGAAAAATACTGCCTTTAACACCATAATAAAATCTTTAATACAGAAAGCGCTGGAATGTTTTTTCTTCCTCCTGAAAAATTTCTTGAGAGGGACTTACGACCTTTTCCGACGGAGCAGACGATATATCATTTGAATTTCAAAATTTCCATTTGAAATTCAGAAATTCCATTTGAAGTTCAGATATTTCATTTGAAATTCAGAATATTTTATCGGATCGTCACCAACTTTTGGGTGTCGATGAGGGTCCCGGAGGGGAAGAAGCCTATTGATGTTGGTGATGGTCGGATAATATACAGGGGTCGGAATGGGCAAAAAACTTATTTGGAGAAAAAGTCAACGTTTTATTTCAAAGCGCATATCTCCGCATCTATAAGGGGTATATCAAAAGCAAAACCTGCTAATAAAACTAGAAAATATCACCTTTACAACGATGTATAGCTGGTTGTCGTAGGTGGTCAAACAACGAAAATATCGCAATAGTCGCCAATACAACCCATCTTTTCATTTTTGCGATTTTAATAATAATGTCGAATATCACAGCTTCGGTTGGGGAGCTTCCAAAAGCAAAGCCTGACTATGAAATTAGAATATCCCACCTTTACAATGATGCAAATAGGTTGGCGTAGGTGACCAAATAACGGAGATATAGCAATAGTCGGTAATACAGGTCGCAATTTCACGAAATTTTGGGGGTCCCACAGAGGAAAAAGCCTATTGATTTTGATGATGGTCGGATAATATTCAGGGGTCGGAATGTGCAAAAACTTGTTTGGAGAAATGGTCAACGTATTATTTTAAAGCCAATATCTCTGTTTCTTTAAGAGGTATATCAAAAGCAAAACCTGGCAAAGAAAGTAAATAATAACATCTTTACAACGATGTAAATTAGGTTGTCGTAGGTGGTCAAACAACAGAGATATCGCAATAGTCGGTAATGCACCCCATTTTCCGATTTTTGGTAATCACGCTACAGGTCGCAATTTTGATCGGATCGTCACGAATTTGGAATTGATGCGGGTCCCACAGAGGAAGAAGCCTATTAATTTTGGTGTTGGTCGGATAATAATAGTGGAGAAAAGTCAACGTTTCTTTTTCTTATGCGGAATAAGCAAAAACCTTATGTGGAGAAAAGTCAACGTTTCTTTTTTTTATGCGAATGTCTCCGCTTCTGGTAGCAGTATTCCAAAAGGAAAGCCCGGAAAAAGAAAAGATCTCCTTTATATTGATGCAATTATGTTGGCGTAAGTGGTAAAACAACCGAGATATCCCAAAAGTCGGTAATATATCCAACTTTTCCATTTATTGTAATCACGCTACAGGTTGGAATTTTGATCGGATAGTCATGCAATTTTGGGGGTTGATGGGGGCCCCATTGATTTTGGTGATAGTCGGATAATATTTAGCGGTTGGAATGGGGAAAAATTCATGTGGACACAAATTCAAAGTTTTATTCTTTTAGAATATATCAGCTTCTAGTAGGGGTATTCAAATGGCAATGCCTGTCAATGGAAGAAGAAAATATTATATTTGCAATGGAGTAAAGTAGGTTGGCGAAGGTGAACAAACAAGGGAGGTACCACAATAGTCGGTAATACATCCAATTCGTCCATTTTTTGCAATCACGCTACAGGTCGTAATTTTGATCGGATGGCCACAAAATTTTGGGTGCTTGTGGGGGTCCCAGAGAGAAAGAGGCATATTATGTTTAGTGGTAGTCGGATTATATTCCCTAAAAGAAATGTTTACCAGTGAAAAGCTTATGCACAGGTCTAGTGGTGTAGGGTATCACATGGTCGGCCCCGTCCCGACTATAGCCTTCTCTCACTTGTTATACCCCCAGCTTTTATGCTAACGAGGGTATATACACTTTCATACGTGCAAAATGTGCCTCATCGAAATATTGGTTTAAGACCCCAAGTATGTTTGGACGAAATGTGTTTCAGACAATTTGGAGTCGATTTAGCAATGTCCGTCCGTCTGTCTCTCTGGCTGGCTTGTGCGCACGATAACTCTCGAACGGATGAACCGATTTGGTCCAATAGTTGGCTATCGCAATATTTTGTCCAAGCTTAGTTTAATTTCGAAGATGGGCTATATCGGTCCACTCCTTCCAGTACCTCCCCCACAAAAGTTCGAAAATGTTCGGAAAAATTATGCGCACGATAAGTCTTAAAGGGAAGGACCGATTTGGTCCATACTTTACGCATCCTAATATATCTATCTGATATAGATCAGGTTTGAATATGGACTATATTTGTCCATTCTTTCGGGTACCTCGCACACAAAATTTCGGATAGGTTCACTTTAAGACCTACTCTTACCTAACTTTGATTTCTGTTGAAGCAACTTGCAGCCGCTGTCTCAATTACGACGGTAAAAGTTTTTTCCGTGACAAGTCCGTACTTCTTGGGAAAACAGACCGAAAGTTGTAAAAAACCCCTATGGCACCATATGTAGTAGCTGGAGAGCACAATAACTCTCGAACTGATAAACCGATTTGGTCCAAAATTTGGCCTCCGTCATATTTTGTCCAAACTTAGTTTAACTTCCAAAATGGCCAATATCGGTCCTCTCCTTAGGATACCTCCCCCACAAAAGTTCAATATTTGTGTCTAAATGCAGTTTAGGGTTTGTTCGGAGATCCTTTGGAAATTTATACCGATGATGTTCTTTGTGGTCCTGTATAAAGTCATATTATGTTTTCCGCGGACAAGTCCATGCTTCCTGGCATACTGGTCCAACAGGTGTACGATAACCCACTGAATTGGCTAGTGGGCGCGATATCTTTTTTACTTGTTTTCTTATAAAATGAATAAACGATTACCCAAATTTATTATTATTATCTCTCTACCATATAAAAATAAATAAAAATGCTTTTGATAAATTTAGAAAAAAAAAGAATTTGCCCGGAGTCGGAGTCGAGTTTTTTTTCACGACTCCGACTCCAGCAAAATTTCCTAGACTCCGAGCCCGACTCCCAAACCCTGGTTGCGACTACCAAAAAGCACACCACTCGAATTAGCATCACTTCTAATGCCGCTAAGTTAAGCTAATTGGTCTGGTTTCACAAATTAGCTTAACATTTGGCGACGTTACGCTGACTGATAACTAATCGCCACAAAATTTCTTATACACTAATACCTCCATTTGCGTTAACAAAAACAATAGAATTTGTTCCGATATGCGTTTTAAAGACATTCATGACTTCCTAACGTCATACGATGAAACAATTAGCACCGAATATCGCCTGCGTCTAATAATGTTTCGTGGAGAACGATCCCGACGAAAACAAAAGTTTGCCCGTATGAAAGTGTATGTACTAGAGCTGGCAAACTATCGATATCAGCCCCATTCGATTTTTTCGATATTTCCGCTTCAAACTATCGATAAAATCGATACTATCGTGGATTTATCACCCTATTAATTTTATTTTATTTATTTATTATCCATACATTGTAATGCCAATAAGTCAAATTGTCCGGATTCAATGCATTTCTCTGAGAAACAACAAATGTGTGTCTATACAAAGACTTCGGAATGTATTGATGTTTCGAACATTTGTGAATTCCGTGATGAAAAATATTGTGGCTACTATTATGAATGTTCAAAGGGTGTACAGTCGCGTAAAGCTTGCAGCAAGAAATTCTATGATGTTCAAGCCCAAAAGTGTGTTGAAAAATCCGAGGTGGTTTGTAATGCCCATCCCATTCCAGATGGTATCTGTTCAAAGAATAAAAATAAACCCTATAAGTCGGATCAGGCAACGTGTCGTGGTTATTTCTATTGTCGTGATTTTGGCATCGTTGATGATTTAGAACCATAACTGCATAACTGTACCATAACCTCATAACCTGTAGTGCGATTCTCTAACTAAGATTTTTTGAGTTACCGACAAAAATCGTTAACATTAAAACGCAAAATTATGAATGAAATGTTTAAAAAAGGTTGACAACACTGCTGCTGTCGGTAGAACTTTACGACTGCTTTTTATTTGTCGCTAACTTACCGAAAAACATCGGTAATTACCGAAATTATAAGCATTTTAATTTTACCGACAACTGACGGTAAGTCAAAAAATTAGAGAATCGCACTACTGGTCTGTAAATATTTCCTTCCAAAAGTAAAGTCTGCTTTAGGAAATCCTCTGTGTTAGTTTTGAAACTTCTTTGAAATTGTCTTTAAAAAATCCACGTTTTATGGGAAAAATACTTAAAAAATCCACTTTTTATGGTAAAATAAAACCTGTAGGCCTATTCTTTAACTTTAAACAACTATCGACATTGTTAAAATTTCTTTTGTTATTGTAACAAAAGCAAAACAAACAAATGAAATTGTTGTAAAATAAACAATGAGTAAAGTTGTTAAAAAGTTACGGAATAGACCCCCTGTAGTGCGATTCTCGAACTCATTTTTGAGTTACCGAACATTCCCTTCATCTTGCACAAATGATGGCCGTAAAATTCCAAGGTAACTTCTCCATCAACCTCCTTGGTGTTTGGGATCATGTTGGTAGTGACGGCGCCACCCTTCCATTAGCGCCATTTTCTTTAAGCTTGTAAAAAACTTCATGAAATCGTTTTATTCATTTACACAAAAAGCATGAAGAATCAATCGCGTCTGTTAACAATTTGCTTTAACAAATTTCTGGCTATTGTTTCTGCGGCTCCTATTTATGCTCTGTTCCAGAACCTGCAAGAAGCTACTATTTTTTACTACGATAACATTTTTTCCTTTATGTTATCGAAAAAAATAGTGAAAATTACTAGATTCTTGCAGTACTGGAACAGACCATTAGTTATATCAAAATGTTCGATAGTATCGATATAAAAAACTATTCATCGATATTGGTGTAAAAAATCAAGTATCGATAATATCGATATTTCCATCGATGGTTTGCCAGCTCTAGTATGTACCCTGAGGGAATAAACACTTGATAGGAATGACCTTATAATATTTTTAGTTAATTTTTTCGTAAATTAAAATAATAGCATTTGTATAGCATCTTCATAACTACACAAACAACATTTAATTGAATTATTATGTGCAAAAATTTGGAAAACAAATTCTAAAAAAAAATTGGAACCACTTAAAAAATTTTGCACACAAACATGTGGTTCGATTTACGCTGTTGCGTTAAAGTTTCCCGCAACCAATCATTAACGCAAATCAAGGTATTAGTGTATACGGTTGTTGGATGACATAAAAAAATTAGAGGTAAGACTTACAAAAACAAATGTTGTTTCCTTCTTTGCATTTCGTCTGTACATTGTAGAACATCCTAGATTGACTATTCTAGAACAGTCCATGCTTAAGTGAACCAGTATGAATACGGGAGAACAGCAGATGGGTGGGTTAGTTGTACATCATACCTCCAGCTAAAACCGTCAGTAAAGTGTAACCTAAGTAAGGTAAAGCTGTGTGCATAGTAGAGTTAAGCTGTGTGCTTAGTAAAGTCGTGTACGAATAAGTGTAGTAAAGTCAATAAAACATTGTATAATCGTAATCAAAAGAACCCGCGTTGGTACAAATCGTAACAACATTAACTGCAAATATATTTGGAAGGAAAGTCTAGTCTCTTCCGATCAAACTTGAGCTATATGCTCAAACATTTAAAATATATTTTACTTAACACTTTATTAATGCAAAACTTCTTTGCACAGAAGGTGGCACACTTTCAGTGTGAGTCACTGTATGTAATCCATCCCTAACACATGTAACACAACGTTGCATATTACACGCTGAATAACACCATCAGTAGCATGTTTTTGACATGACTTTCAGCAAAAACAAACATGATGTATCAACGCACATTCACCAATGTTGCTGAAGTCGTCACTTGGACAATTACCACAAGCGCTCAACTCAAAAGTGTATACACTTTGCACATCCGCCAAGTATCCAAAATCGCAAAGTTCTTCACCAAAAACACTTTGCACATGTTTTTTCTAACTTTGGATGGATGGTCTTGCGCCACTTGTGACTAGATGTCCATGACAGAGGGACATAAGCAGAGATGATGTTCATTCTGTTGGACGTTACATTTCTCAGTCATCTGTCCGATTTGGCTTAGGGTTTTTATGTTTGCCTAGATACTTGTCCATCCATCCATTTTGTTTATTTGTTATTGTTGTCGGTATTTTTTCTTCTCCACGTTTTAAGAGGTTAAAAGTATAGCTATTGTTGTTGTAGTTGATAGTTTGCGCCAAACATCACGTTGTTTATGTATTTGATGCTGGGGAACTGTATCTGAATTAGATGCTTACAATTTTATGTGTAGTTGAGCGTCACATGCGAGAGAGGTGTTAGGGATTCACCTACCAAACTGTTAGTTGATTTGTAAGTGGGATTTATATAAGCAACTATCACGAATTTCAGTTTAAGGAACACCTATGCCTAACATTTAGAGATGGTATTGGTCATACTAAAAAGTTCAGTGGGAAGGGATTATATAGCAGAGCTGAAAAACTATCGATATTCACAACATTAGATATTTTCGATATTTCATTTCAAAAAATCGATTGTTATCGATTTTATCTTTAAGTTGGCATCACCATTAATTTTGAAATGAAAATTGCGGAAACGTCTATGCTTTTGTTGACATTTTGCACAAGTAGTTCACAGAAATATAAAGTAGAAAAACAATTGCTTTTATTTAATAAAAATTTACAAAAATACATTTTACTTTTCGAAAAATGTTTACGTGTGACTACGGACTTACTTTCTCACATCCACAAAACCGAAAACCGCGAAATTTCTATTTATTTCAATGAATTTTAGGTTAGGGGATTTTAATTCGATAATATCGAAAGGGTACCACCGTGGTGGTATGCACACCCGTCGTGCACTCTAAAGGTCGTGGGTTCACTTCCCCTGCCAGGCAACATCAAAAAATTTTAAGGGTGGCAAAATACCCCTCATTAATGTTGGCGACATTTCCTGAGTATTTCAGCCTTGTAAAACTTCTCCACAAGTGATGTCTTAGGACACGCCGTTCGAACTCGCCAATAAACAGTAGGTCCCTTATCATTGAGCTAATATGAATCGGGATGCACTCATTGATATGAGAGGAGTCTCCCTTATCCCGTATGGGATGTTTGAGGAACAATAATATATAATATAGAAAGGGGATAGAAGATACCAAGGAACGGTCCTGACCGGCTTTAACATGGCAAAGCCCAGGATTTATCTTGGTCCCTCTTTCATCTCAAGTGGACACTGACCTCCCCGTGGTGTCACCTGGGGAGATGCCTTTAACACCCGTTAAAGGTAGTGAGCTAACATGAGCCGCGCGTTCACCCATAAAAACGTTAAAAACTTGGGTTTGGGCGTCGGGTTGGTAAACCTCCCCCTAGAAAAAGCAGCCTACTATGAAAAATCGAAAGAAAAGAAAAATAAACCCCTCTAAAGTTGACGAACCCCGCAAACGTTTTAAGGACCATGATCTGCGAATCTGCACCTGGAATGTTCGCACTCCTTATAGAGAAGGTGCAGTTTACGCATTGGAAGATGTACTTTAAAAGTACAAGGCCGACATTACGGCCATACAGGAAATACGATGGATTGGGAAAGGCGTCACAACAACTGTACTGTATTATAGCTGCCATGACACAAAGCAAGAGTTTAGTTGCGGATTTGTAGTTGGTCGGAGGTTAAAACATCTGGTCTCCAGTTTCACCCCAGTGAATGAAAGACTCGCTGCAATTCTATTAAAAGCAAAATTCTTCAACATCGGCTTTATTTGCGCTCATGCTCCCACTGAAGACAAGGACGAAAAGACCAAAGATATACTTAACGAGCGCTTAGAAGAAACATATGACCGTTGCCCTGCCCGCGACATTAAAATTATTCTAGGCGATTTTAATGCCAAAATTTGAAAGGAGAATATCTTTCAGTCTGCACAGTGAAACATCGGACAATGGTATGAGGCTGATAGACTTTGCAGCAGCAAAAAACATGGTAGTTAGCAGTGCCAGATTTAAGCATCTCGATATTCATAAGGGCACCTGACTGCCTCCAGATCAATGTCATGTTGTGATAGATGGAAGACATTCATCGAGCGTGTTGGATGTACGTTCGTTCCGAGGAGAACACATAATTTCGGACCACTACCTTGTTGCAACAAAGGTACGTACCCGTCTAAACGTTGCAAATAAAGCACGAACAGATACAACGCGGAAGTTGGACATCGGTAACCTGCAAACACAACAGGTAGCCACAGCATATTTCACTCAATTAGCCCAGTTGCTTAATGAAAGCACTCCTCGTCCCGATAACATATCAGCACAACGGCAAAATATTGCCCACTCCATGCAAACCGCCGCAAAATCCATACTTGGATACCAGGGACCTCCACCAAGGAATCCATGGTATGACCAGGAGTGTCGTGCTGCTACTGAAGAGAAAAATGCGGCATATAGGGTTACCCTACAATCAGTAGCAACGCGTAGCGCACGGGAGAGGTATCGGGAGAAAGGAAGAGAGGAGAAACGTCTTTTCCGCAGGAAAAAGAGAGAAATGGAAAGACGGGAGTGTGAAAAATCGAGATGTACAGGAGCCAGAATGAAGTACGAAAGTTCTACCAAAGAGTGAAATATCAAACTGATGGCTTTGGTACAGGCACAACCTCCTGTAGAGACCACCTTGCTGATTACTGATACAGATAGTGTGCTCAGGATATGGAAAGAACATTTCTCCAAACTGTTGGTATCCGATAAGAGCGAAGACGGCGAAGATACCGCCCAACCAAGATGAGGTAAAGACATCAATAAGTGGCTGAAGAATAATAAGGCAGCAGAAGCCGATAGCTTACCAGTCGAGCTGTTCAAAACCGGAGACGACACGCTGATAAAGTGTATGCATCAGCTAATTAGCTCCATCTGGCAGAAAGAACAGTACCCGACGATTGGAACCTGAGCATCCTGTGCCATGTTCACAAGAAAGGTGATGAGACTGTATGCTCTAACTATAGGGGCATAAGTCTTCTACCTATTGCCTACAAGATAGTGTCAGGGATAATGTGCGAACGGCTAAAGCCAATGGTCAACGAAATAATTGGACCATACCAATGTGGCTTTAGACCTGGCAAATCCACCATTGACCAGATATTTAACATGCGGCAAATCCTGGAGAAGACCCAAGAGATGCCGATCGACACTTACCACCTTTTTGTTGATTACAAAGCAGCCTTCGACAGCCCCCTACGCTCAATGGTATTCCAAGCCATGTCTGAATTCGGTATCCCTACAAAGCTCATCCGGCTTTGTAGACTGACATTAACTGATACTCGATCGCCAGTTAAAATAGGAAAGAACCTTTCCGAAAAGTTTGGTACCAAAAGAGGTTTCAGACAATGTGATGGCCTCTCGTGTGATCTTTTCAACATTCTGCTGGAAAAGGTTATACGAGTTGCGAAGGTGAAAAGAAGTGGCACAATATAGACAAACAGCCATATGTTACTTGCTTATGCCGATGACATTGATATCATAGATCGATCGGTAAAGGAAGTAACTGATACCTTTGAAAAAGTCGAAAGGGAATCGGCTAAAGTGGGTCTGGCGGTAAACGGCGAGAATACGAAGTTAATGGTGTCGTCGCGCAATGCGCCCATAGAGATCGGGCCAACTGTTGACGTTGGTTCCAACAACGTCAGTTGTGAAATACGAATAAGAATAGTGTTGGCCAACAGATGCTACTTCGGGCTGAGTAAGCAGTTTAGGAATAAAGCCACATCTCGTCTAACAAAAACAACGCTTTACAAAACCCTGATACTACCCGTGCCGATGTATGGTTCAGAAGCCTGGGTACTTGCGCAAGCAGACAAGGCACTGCTTGGTGTGTTTGAGAGAAAAATTCTTCGAAAGATCTATGGACCAATCTGCGTTGTCAGTGAATATCGGCGTCGTATGAACCACGAGCTGTATCTGCTATACAACGACATCAATATAGTTAAACGTATCGAGATGCAACGATTGCGTTGGCTAGGTCATATCATAAGAATGAGCGATGATGAACCCGCTAAATAGTCGTATAAATTCGGGCCGCATGGTAGTGCACGCAGAATTGGCAGGCCAAAGAATAGATGGCGCAAACAAGTGGATAAAGAGATGACAAGGCGCGGTTTCCAGAAAGCGAAACATTAAACAGAGAGAGTTGGAGATCTTTTCTTAGTTCGGATTATGGAACAAATGTTCTGTAATGGGCCAGTTAAGTAAGTAAGTAATACCGAAAGACAAAATTATCTGCCGATATTGAGTTTTTTTAGAAATAATCTATATTATCGATAGTGCCATAGATTTTTGCCAGCTCTATCGTACAGGGTAACCTAGGCATAGGGAAAATGTTTCGTATCGAGTAATTGACAAAACAAAATTAAGTTTAATTGTCGAATAGTTAAGAAGTTCCCATAGTAAGCATCATATTTAACCCACCAACGTTTTATTTTCAAAAACACAATCATCAATAAAATCATCTAAAAAATTACCCCTCCATTTCGAAGATTTCACGTACTTTATGTTATCCTAATGATTTCTTTGTAATGACGTGAACATTGAGACATCCTTTAATAGGTTTTAAATAGTTGCATCCCTATTTTTGCTTCACGAATAAAATTAAATATACTTATGTAAGTGTAGATTGTACACTGCCGCGACATTCGTTGTATAAACCTATCTCTCCTTGTTGTCCTTTTTATTATTTGTCATGTTTTTCTGCAGCAATGTTCCACTTGTGGTTGTTATGGTGATGTTAATGGCGGTGGAACTGCTTTTAAATGTCCCACTTAGAATTAAAAGGATTTGTTTAATTTATTTCTAGCCAAGAGCATAAACACATTATTTCATTGCATGGATTGGCGCAACTCATGAAGCTTAGCTTCTCTGGGCTTCGTGTTGGATATCAAACTGCATTGTGAATTTGTAATGGATTTTTTTTTTTTTTTTTGTAAAACCTACGAAAATATCGTAAAGGACGATCTTGTAGAGAATTTTCACTTCTACAACATTTTCTTTAGTTTCATTTTGATACAGCTTGCGGTGTCACAGCAAAATCGTGAACACCTCAAAAAATCTAAAAATGTTAACTTTGACCGTGATTTATTTAAACATCGCTCCGGCGATTTTTTTTCTCATCTATGAACTTTGTAGTTTCAAAATCCGCAGAAACTTCCCAGGTGTAAGCTCCTATCATTTAAAGTTTGTTCAAGACCACCGTGCCATACAAGAAATACGATGGTCAAAGCAGAAAGTCACAAAACCAATATCTGCAATGAGACCAACTGCGAATTTGGCTGTGATATTTTAGTTAGCCAGATGCTTAAAGAACTGTTCTCTATATTCACTTCGGTGGATGAAAGCGACAAGTCAGGTAAAAGCTTAATTCTTCAACATATCTCAGTCTTATCTGTGCCCATGCCCCGACAGAACCGAAGATATGTATGTTTTTCGAGTGACTTAAGAAAACATATGATCATGGGCAGGGCCCATGACATTAATATCATTCTAAGTGATTTTAATGCAAAAATTTAAAAGGAGAATATCTTCCACCAAACTGCCGGTAAAGGTAGCCTGCATAGTGAAACATCCGACAACGGAATGAGGGGTTAAGACAAGACAACGTGGAAATCACCAGATCATAAAACAAGAAACCAAATTGATCATGCGTGCTGGACGTGCGATCAATTCTACCGAACTTAGAGAATAAAATATCCCAAAATATCGTGAAAGCTGGACATCGAAAAGCTGCAATCTCAGGAGACAGCCACAGATTGGTCATTCCATACAAAAAGCCGCAAGATACGTAATGAAATACGGATATGAAACACCTGAGAATGTGAAGAAATCGGGTTGTACAACAGTCAAAATGAAGCCTGAAATTTTTACGAAAGAGTTAAAGGTCAAACTGATCACGAGGCGCATGAATTATATTTAAATGAAAGGTGCTTACACCTGGGAAGTTTTTGCGGATTCCATCTCAGAAACTGTAAAACCTACGAGAATATCATAAAGGCCAATTATTTAGAGAATTTTCACTGCAACAACACTTTCTTTAGTCCCAATTCAATAAGACTTGCGGTTTTCCCAGCAAAACCGTGAATGTCTAAAAAACCCCTAACTTTGTCCGCAATTTATTTAAAAATCCCTCCGGCGATTTTATTAGTTGCTTTATTTTTCTCATCTATGAACATTGAAGTTTCAGAATCCGCAAAAACTTCCCAGGTGTAACCACCTTTCATTTAAATTTAGTTCAGGCGCACCGTGTGATGGCTTCGGTACAAGCAGATTCTCTTGTAGATACGAGCATGGTAACAGATACAGAAAGCCTACTCAAGATATGGAAATATCATTTTTCTAAGCTGTTGGTAACAAACAGGTCACATCACCAATCCCAGCCATTGTCACGTTATGACAGCAATAAGTCGCCAAAAAAATAATAAGGCAGCAGGAGCTGACGGGCTATCAGCCGACCTGTTCAAGTCCGGAGGCAAGAAGATGATTAGGTGCCGGCATCAGCTCGTTAGCACCATATGGCAGAAAGAACGCATGTCTGACCATTGGAAATTGAGTGTACATAAAAAGGATATAAATCTGTATGTTCCAATCACAGTGGTATAAGTCTGCTCACCATAGCTTACAAACTAATATCCAGCGTATTATGTAAACGACGAAAGCCAAAGGTCAATGAAATAATAGGACCATATCAAGCGGCTTTAGACAAGTCCGCCATTGACCACATTTTCATCTAAAGGCAAATTCTGGAAAAACAAGTAAGAAAGTATTACTCGGAATTGCCGATGTGAATTGAAACTTTCATCTAGGATAGATCGAATGTATTTCCATTATGGAAGCGGATCTTATTTTGGGTGTCATATCCTTTCTATAGATTTCGTGCCCACCTGTCAATTCAGTGGGTCATCGTATAACCGGTATTGCCCATCTTGGAACTGAAACTAACTTTAAACAAAATATGACGAAGGCCAAATTTTAGACCAATTCGGCCATACATATGGTGTCATAAGGCTTTTTTTCCAACTTTCAGGCTATTTTCTCAGAAAGTATGGACTTGACCCTGCTGAAACTTGCAGTGAATACAAGTCGTTACAACAAAAATCAAAGCGATTCGATAGCAGATCCTAAACTGAATTTTTCCGAAAATTTGTGTGGTAGGTACCCGAAGGAGCGGACCTATTGACTCCATATTGGAACCTCGTCTAAGTTTGGTAGAAATTTGCAAAGTATGGACCAAATCGGTTACTGCCTTCAAGAGTTATCGTGCGCACAAATTTTCCGAACATTTTCTAAATTTTGTGGGGGTGGTACCGGGAGGAGTGGACCGATATAACCCATATTCGAACTTAATCTAAGTTTGGACAAAATATTGCGACAGCCAAATTTCGGACTAAATCGGTTGATCCGTTCGAGAGTTATCGTGCGCACCAGCCAGCCAGACAGACGGACGGACATAGCTTAATCGACTCCAAATTGTCTGAAACACATTTCGTCCAAACATACTTGGGATCTAAAACCATTATTTCGATGAGGTACATTTTGCCCGTATGAAACTGTTTATACCCTCGTTAGCATAAATGCTGAGGGTATAAAAAGGGTTTCGCAGGTAGCCATTTACCGCAAGACTATGCAACAACAAAAAATCCAAAAGTATTATAAGTAGTAGTTATCGTACCGACCAGCATTTATGATCACCGTAGATTTTTTAATCTTTTGGGTTATAATTAGACAGCGGAATCCTATGCAAATGCATTTGTATATGGTTAGGATGGTCGTAAAAAAATCTGATTAGACATAAACTCGTTTTATTACAACATTTTTTCACATATCTGCATAAAATGAGCATATGCAAAACCATATAAAAATATATTCAAGGATTTGTGGTCTAAATATCCCACCGAAATTACTGAAATTTGGCATTTTGTCTTCGTTAATAAAACTTTCCACCTGAAATTTGTCGGTATAGGTCCACGTCTTCAACGGTACCTCTGAAATTCTGGTATTTTGAAGGTTGTGCCCTCAATATACCTCCGAAACGACTGCAATTTGGTATTAAGTCTTCGTTGGGGGTATAAAACTCTCCACCTGAAATTAATCGGTCCACGTCTTCATATAGCCCCCATAGCACGGTGTCTCCGGATTTCTGGTATTTTGAAGGCTGTGCCCTCAATATCCCTCCGAAATGGCTGAAATATGGTATTAAGTCTTCCTTGGGCGTAAAAAACTTTCCACCTAAAATTTGTCGGTTTAGGTTCAGGCCTTCATATAGCCCCCATAGAACGATAGCTCTTGATTTTCGGTATTTTGAAGGTTGTGGCTGTGGTTATACATTTCCCTAATTTACTGACTTGCCTGAAGAGAATTTTAAACAGAAAAATTGTACACACAAACATTTTTGTACCTATTATTGAAATATTTGTTGCATCAAAAAAATGTGTAAAATGCATAAATTTTGCATATGTCATATGTTTCGATTGCAATGAATTCAGAAACCAAAAATATGCCCAGTCCCAAAATTTGACATAAATCGGAACAAAAATAGGGGTTGCACAAAACTCCGCTGTCTAGTTATTATATCTGAAAAGCGGACTTGTCCGCGTACAAAATTATATCGCTTTAACCCTTTCGGCCCCGAACTTTTTTCCTCGCATTAGTAGTTACTTTAAAAACATAGAATTAAAGTATAAGTCAAAACTAAGACATAACATAAATTGGTGGGCGTTACCCCACCTATTTCGGAAGATACAGTACATTTTATCTAAAATTTATTTGCTCATTATTTTGTGCAATTTTGTAAATATAAATGTTATAACCGTATAGAAGTACACCTCTGACCTTACTTTTGAAGAATCAAAACTAAAGTTTAACATAAAGCTCATACATTTTGATTTAGAAACGATTTAAATAATTTGGACTGTACACATCGATTTTTGACTGAATAATGCATCGTAGTTCTGTTGATCGGGATACAATTGGCACTTTTTTATAATTTTTGCATTCTTAGGACTACAATTAGCCAAAGCAATGTGTTCTTTGAGGAAAAAATTCCGTTAGTTTTAAATAAAACGACGTTAAAATCGAAGTTGCTTATAAGCAACGTTGGGACCGAAAGGGTTAAAAATGATCACAATTTTTAAACAAAATTTGTTAAGATATGAGTGTTTAAGAAATTTGGTAGTAGTTCGAAAAGAATTGTATTCGAATCGTTTTAGTGAAACCGACCATAAGTGCCAAAATTAACAATGTCATATAACGTGATTTCCCTCCCTCTCCAAAAAAGAAATTTTCAAAATCCCATAGAATTCAATTATATCAATCCATGCCATTATTACATTTATTTCAAGGCGGTGAAATTCATAACTATAATACCTTTACTTAATTTTAATAATTGCATACGAAAAAGCACATAATTCCATTGTAATGCAGAGCAAACATCATCACATATTCAAAAGAATCATAACTCAATTCTTTGTCAAATTATTCACCTGTGTTTCATTCCCTCCATTCTTTTCATCACATCATCAATGATAGACAATGAAGACGAATTAAAAGTTATTCTTTAACAAAATAAAAAATATTTTACAACAAGAACATACTTGTGTTTTTAATTATTTTAATTATAAATGTATGCAAAAGCAAATGTTGAACTTTATGATTGTGTGTTTGTGTGTGTGTGCATTGCACACATACTCATGTTACTTTCAAAGTTCATAAACTTTATGTTCATAACCTTTGAGGATGAGCAACGATGTTGTTTCTACCACCTTTGTTCCTTGCTTGCACGAAGGTGTTTTGCGGGCAACCCTTCCTAGGGTATGCTTTAATTTACACACAGAAACATATGTTTGTATATGTACATATGTAGGTTACAAAAGTTTGCAGTTTGTCACTGCCATTGAAATTATATTCTCTTGCTCTGGCACCTTGGCTGAGTTACGACCCGCGTGTTTTTGATAGAGTTGGTATGAAAAACTTAAAAGGTGGTTTGTTTGTTGTCTTTGTGCCTGGAAGTTCACTCGCATGGAGTGTAAGAGTGTGATAGTTAAAGTTGATATAAGCCCTTGTGGCTAATATGAAATACTACACACATTATGACATTGCATTTCAAGAATGTAGCGGTGGGCCCACACTGTGAGTTGCAGTTAAGTAAGGAAATGAAAACGGGATTGGTATGAACATATGGGGTAAGACTTGTGAAATTTGCTGTAAAGATGACATGTTGCGGACCTGTATAAACTCTGTCTTGAAGGAGTCTTAATGATCGTATTAACAGACTCCATTCCTTACTTTTTCAAAGATTTCCTTTAGATTGACATTACATAATTGCCTTTACCTCCTCTATGACACATAATGTCTTCCCACAGGTAGTACATACAAACTCTCATCACGTAGTCATCTAGTCTATAAGGACTATCCTCAGGTGGTCTCTAAAAATTCCCTTAAATTCGTCTATAAAGACTCATTTCCAACTTACTTAGATGGCTTTATATTCTATACAGAAAGTTATGTTCCATAAGCGTAACAAAAAATATATTTTTGCAAAAGACGCCCATCTTCTACTTTACTTCTTCAGTTTTGGATGCCATGTTTTGTGTTATCAGCTTCAACTTGGTCTTTCCATCGCAGTTTTGGTCTTCCCTTGGGACGTATACCTTCAAATGGTTCATATTCATATGCCTTTCTAGAGAGGGCGTCTTTATTCACCCTACTGACATGACAAAGTCAATGTCATCGTTGTAAATGGATACGCGTTACCATATCAATATCGTGGTTCATACGACGCCGATTTTCACAGTTAACACATATTGGTCTATAAATCCTTCGTAGGAATTCTGTCTCATCTGCTTTAGCAAGTACCCATCTTCTTTATACTCTCAGCATTTATGCTAACGAGGGTATATACACTTTGATACGACCAAAAATGTGCCTAATCGAAATAACGGTTTTAGACCCCAATCATGTTTAGACGAAGTTCGTTTCAGACAATTTGGAGTCGATATAGCCATGTCCGTCAGTCTGTCTGGCTGGTGCACACTACACACTCTCGAACATGTTAAACGATTCGAACCAAATTTTGCACTTCGTAATATTGTGTCATATCGGTGCACCCCTTCAGGTACTTCCCACATAAAAGTTATAGATATAGATCGTGTTCGAATATAGACTATATCGGCCCACTCCTTCGGGTACCTCCACCACAAAATTCGGATAAAGTGAAGTTTAAGGGCTCCTATCGGATCGTTTTGAACATTTTTTCTTGCGCAAGTCCATACTTCCTGAGATATTGGCCTAAAAGATCCATGAAACCCTGACGGCACCAACCAAAATGGGAAATACGCAAAATAATTCCCGCAGGGAGTTTCTGAGTGATCCAAACTTTGCACATTGTATTATTTCATGTATCCGGTTGGAGTAGGGACTATATCGGTCCACTCCTTCGGGTACCTTCCACAGAAAATTCAGAAGAAGTAAAGTTTAAGAGTTCCTCTCAGATCGATTTTAATTTTTTCAGCAGGTTGTCCTTGCAGCTCCCTTTACGACGGTAAAATTTTTTTCGGACGCATGTCCATACTTCCGCCGATAACCTGAAACCCTGACCGCACGAAATAAATCTATAAAATAACTCCCGCAGGGAGTTTCAGATTGGTCCAAACTTTACACATTGTATTATTTCACCCTGTCATGTATTAGGTTGGAATATGGACTACATCGGTTCACTCCTTTTACTACCTCCCACACAAAATTCGGAAGAAGTGAAGTTTAAGAGCTCCTCTGAGAAATTTTCTCAGTGGGCGGCTACCTCTCAGCGGCTACCTTTACAACGGCAATATTTTTCGGAGTAAGTCCATACTTTCTGGGATAATGACCCAAAAGCTCAAAAAACCCTGCCGGCACATACTAAAACTGCTAGTGTGCAGGATAAATTTTAACTTTTCAAAAATTTCTTCCAAATTTTGTTTAAACTCGCGGTTTAAACTTGTGTTTCCTTCTTTTTTGGTGGAGAGGCTGAGTGTATATCTCTGATACTTTCTTACTTGTTTTATTTCAAAACTGATTTTTATTTATGATGGTCACACGATAGAAATTTGGTCACACGATAGACTGTCGCATTGTCTGAAACTTCGTCTTGTGTTGAGAGGCTCGCAGAGGTTCATTCCTATTTTAACAGTTGATCTTGTATCAGCCCATGTCATCCTGCATAATTGTACTAATTTTTTAGGGATGCAAAGCTCAGACATGGCCTGGAACACCTTCAACCTAACTGGTCTGTCGAAAGGAGTTTTATAGCCGACGAAATGGTAGTATGTGTCGATCTTTCTTTCGTAGGTTCTCTCTAGTATTTGGCGCAGTGTGAAGATTTTGGTCAATTGTTGATTTACCAGGTCTAAAACCTCATTGTTTTGACCCGATTATTTTACTGACGATAATTATTGGACGTTCACACAGTACTTTCGACAGCACTTTGTATGCAATGGTTAGGAGACTTATGCCTTTGCAATTGGCACAATCCGTCTTGTCTCCTTTTTTGTACCGGAGATGGTAATCTGAGGTTCCAATCATTGTTGGTTCTGGGCCTATATTCTACACTAGGAGCTTCATGAAATGCTAGAATCCAGATCCTCAGTACGCGATCTGTATCAGTTACCAAATTCCCTTCATCATCTTTGCAGGAGAGTATGCCTGTACCATACCCTCCAGTATCGTGTTTTACACTCTGGCAAAATGTTCGGACTTCATTCTCACTCTTTAAAATCTCGAGTTTCTCACTCACACGTTTTTTTACTCTTCCCTCCTCTCCCAATATTTTGCTTTGGCGCTTCTATTGCTACTAAATACAGGATTGCTCTGTATGCCGCGTTCTTCTCTTCAGATGCCTAACGACACGCAGTGCTAAATTTGAAAAGTTTAGTGGAACTTTAAGGGATTTTCAAAGTACATGAAATTAATTAACTTTTATTGAATTCGCTAGCTAAGTACTCTACTGAAAATGGTCCATACTCAGTTTGCCGATTTACTCCACGAAACGACTAACAACTGCACTTAAAGTTGCTCTTTTGTTTAATAATTTTTTTTTTTTTTTTTTTTTGTAAGAAATGTATTTTTGATTCATTAAAAAAATGGAGTGGCGCGGACAAATGGTAGGTCAGTATGCCATGATTTATTTTTCTTAATATTTTACAAAACTATTATGACATTTTACACCTTTAAAAAATGCAAAAACCCTTATTGTCTTCGTGCAATTTTAGTCGGAAAGAAGTGATTTTTTGAAGTTTTCAAAATTATAATTTTTTATTTTCCGTGGACATTTCAAAAGTGAGTTCCGTACATTCACGTGTTAAGATACAGGGTGGCCCAAAAAAGACTGAAGGATTAAAAATGGTTATATCTTTTTTGTTTTTAATAATTTTTTTTTGTCTTTCGCAGGTTATTTGGAGATAAATCATGGCTACATATGATGTGCAGAAATGCGTCAAAATCATAGAATTTTTTTATTCTTCTGGAAGGTCAATTTTGAAGCGGGATCTTAAAATGTTTCCGTATAAAATTCAAATGGCACAGCAACTGCTCCCCCAAGACCATCAGGCACGCCTGCAATATGCTATTCGTTTTAGTCAAATAGCCAGAGAAAATGATAACTTTTTAAACAATCTTATAATGAGCGATGAAGCTCATTTCCACTTAAATGGCTATGTAAACAAACAAAATTGTAGATTTTGGGGCACTCACAATCCTAGGGCATTACATCAGCGTGAATTACACCCCGCCAGGTGTACTGTTTGGTGCGGTGTTATGGCTGATAAAATTATCGGTCCATATTTTTTCGAAGATGTGGAGGGTCACCCAGAAACGGTTAACGGGGCTCTGTATAGGACTATGATAGACAATTTTTTGCGTCCACATGTTGAGAATAATCAAAACATATGGTTTCAGCAAGATGGAGCAATGGAACTTCTTCATAACATTTTTGGTGAACGAATAATTTCCAGAAATTGTGATTTTGCTTGGCCTCCACGTTCACCAGATTTGACCGCTCCAGACTTTTTTTGTGGGGCTATTTGAAAGGAGTTGTGTATATCAATAAACCCCAAATAATTCAAGAGCTTAAGCACAACATTCAAGCAGAAATAAGCAACTTGGAACCAGGAACTCTACGGGCAGTAATGGAAAATGCGGTTCAAAGAGCCAATTTTTGTTTGCAAGAAAATGGACACTATTTGAGAGATGTTATATTTCACACTTAAATGTAAAAAATTTCCATGAATTAAATATTTAAAAACATAAAAAAATCAATAAAAAATAAAAAAAAAATTACAGTTATTTTTGATCCTTCAGTCCTTTTTGGGCCACCCTGTATATATAATCTGAACGATTGGATTCTCCTCTGTTCGCAAAGCTATAAAACTGCTGCGGTATCGCGCGGTCTTTGGAGATATTCAGGATTTTCTAAAAACACTTCGGGAATTTCATTCAGTTGCATTTTCCAAAAGTGGAAGGTAAACGCGACAATGAACGCTATTGTTGACTGTGTTTTGAAGAAATGGACTCTCTAATTCTAACAGTGATAATTTCTGTAAAACTAAGAAACCTCTCGCAATTTTTCATAATTTTGACTTCTAAATGTTGGTGATTTACATATGGTGCAACATATTTAGATGCTGCGGTTCAAATACCAAAATACGTTAAAAATTGTAATGCAGTGCAGACCTGAACTTGATCTGAAAGACATTATTAAAAAAATTAATGGTACAGACCTGTTTAATGGACCAATAAACATTATAGATACAAATGAAAACAAAAAATATTGACATTTTACTCCTTAATAGATGTGTAGGGTTGTGGGGCTTCACCCAGAAGTGGACCTATGTTGACACCTTTTGTGTGAGGAGGTTTTTTATTCGCTAACATCTTAAAATTTACATTTGCATCAAAATCGGCTGCAATTTTTGTCTATAACCTTTAAAATACCCAATATGAGGGAAACCGGCATGTGGGGGCTATTCCAAAACGCGAACCTATATTGAAAATATTTTGTACATAAGTTTTCTATCCGCTGGAAACTCAATATACCAATTTGCATCAAAATCGATTGAAAAATGAATGTAAAACGTAAAAACGGCAGCCACCGTTACATGAACGCTACAGGAAACCGCGGGTCTATGTGGCCCAATTTGAGCCCCACACTGTCCACTAACATAAGAAACATTTGTGCAAAATTTTAGGAATCTACGCCTTTTCCTTTAAAAGTTATTAGTAAGGTTCCGCTAAAGTGCTCATATTTTGCACTGTGCGACACTGCCGATCGTATCATCGATTTTTAGGTGGAGGTTTTTGGTACCAAAGTATAGATTTTGCCGCAATTTGCCACTGCGCTTCCACATTAAGTATGTCTGGTTACCCTGGTTACCCTAAAATTTGTAACAATTTGTACCAATTGTTGCTGGAAGCCGTCTGTTAACACAAAAAGTCAGCAAAAGAGAGCGATTCGAAAGAAACATTTTGACAGTTCTTTTACTGAGAGTTTGCAAATTCTTGCTCGACAAATTTCTTCTAGCAACCACTAGCAACTCTTCTTCTTCTTGAAAACAATCAATCATCTGTTTTTAATTTTTTGTTGATTTATGTTTGTGAAAATTAAAAAGAATTTTATTGTGGAAAGAGCAAGTCTAATTTTATTGTTTTTTTTTTTTTTTTTTTTTTTTTTTTTTTGAGAAGGGGAACAAAGTTGCAAAGTGAAAAAATACTTTTTTGGTCATTTTCTTTTTATTTTTAATAAAATACAACATTTTTGCTTCCTTTTGTTCCCTTATTGGCGGACAAATTTTCCTGTTTTGCCAAGTCAGCTGATTGCTTGCTGATTTTTGCTGGGAAGGTGTCTGTTTACTTTTTACAATTTTCTAGCAAAAGAGAATAAAAACTCCTTACTCTCTGAGAAAGTTCTTGCTGGGAAAGTAACCAGACAGACCTATTATCGAGACAAGGAGTGCCGTCTTTCAATATGTGGGTCAGTTGAGCGGTGTAAGCATGTGCTATCTGTTGAGTTTGCAGCTTTCCGTCATCTTGCTTCCGTCCTGTGTTAAAATTCACTGTTGCCCCAACATTAAGACGAGTGGATACCTTAACTGCTACAAGGAAATGGTCCGTATGGATGTTCGCTCCTTGAATCGATCGCACATCTAACACACCTCATTCCGTTTTCGGATGTTACCTCATGAAGGCTGAACTTGACCAAAGATATTTCCCTCCATTGAAACCTCCTAGAACAATATTAATGTCATGGACAGGGCAGCGGTCATATGCTTTTTTAGGAGCTCGTAGAATATGTCCTTGGTCTGTTCATCTCTCCCTTCGGCAGGGGCATGGGCCCAAACGAGGCTGACGTTAAAAAACTTTGCTTTTATA
Organism: Musca autumnalis; assembly: GCF_047663935.1. Taxonomy (NCBI): domain Eukaryota; kingdom Metazoa; phylum Arthropoda; class Insecta; order Diptera; family Muscidae; genus Musca; species Musca autumnalis. The sequence continues at coordinate 256,043,385 of NW_027411644.1, forward strand.
CGGATACTGATTTACCATAAATCCGACATCTTTCCTTGCATGGCAGTAATAATACAGTACGTAATCGTCTGTGATCATTACGTCTGCCCGACTCAATCGCACTTCCTGTAAGGCGATAATGTCAGCTTTGTACTTACCAAGTACATCCGACAGTGCGCAAACTGCGGTTTTTGTTTCTATATCCTTCACCATAGTATGGAGGGTATATTAAGTTTGGTTTTCCGTTTGTAACGCATTGAAATACTCATTTGCGACCCTATAAAGTATATGTTCTTGATCAGGGTAAAATTCTGAGTGGATCGATGCATTTCCGTCCGTCTGTGGTAATTACTCTTGCATCCATAAAAGTGGAGAAAGGGCGCTGGAATTTTGGGAAGATGCGTCTTTTGTTTTCAGGCGGGACAATATCGATTATGGGCGATATCGGTCTTCGTTTTGGTATAGACCTCATAAAACGGTACAGCCCGATTTCAGGTATTGTGGCGTTTTGAGTCACATTTTCAAACCGAATTAGGTACAATTTACATTTAGGGTTGCTATTGATCACCAAACTTATATTCAAAAAAATTATGGGCATACCTGTCGATATACGGTATTTTGAGGATTTTAGCTACAATGTTTAACCGATCTCGCTGTAATTTGACATTTGATGTTCTCCGTGGCCACGTAACTTCTTCATTATAAATCGTCAGCATAGATTCTTATTTTGGTGTAGTTCCCATATAACGGTACCTCTCGATTTTAGGTATTGTGAGGATTTTAGTAACAATTTTTAATCGAACTAGCTGTAATTTGACATTTATGGTTCTATGTGGCCACGAAACTTCTCCACTAAAAATCGTCAGCATAGGCTCTTATGTTGGTATAGTCCCCATATAACGGTACCTCCTGATTTTCGGTATTTTGAGGGTTTTAGCTACAATTTCTAACCGAACTATCTGTAATTTGACATTTGAGGTTTTTAGTAGCCACGAAACTTCTTCACTAAAAATCGTCAGCATAGGTTCTTATTTTGGTGCAGTCCCTATATAATGGTACCTCCCGATTTTAGGTATTTTGTGGATTTTAGCTACAATTTTTAACCGAACTAGCTGCAATTTGACATTTGAGGTTTTTAGTAGCCACGAAACTTATTCACAAAAAATAGACAAGATGCTTTGGTATAGCTCCCATATAACGATATCTCCCGATTTTCGGTATTTTGAGGGTTTTAGCTAACATTTTTAACCGAACTAGCTGTAATTTGATGCTTGTGGTTCTCTATGGTCATGAAACGGTACTTTCCGATTTTCGGTTCTTTGAGGTTTTTAGCTACAAATTTAACATAACTAGCTGTACTGTAATTTGAGATTCTCTATGGTCACGAAACTTCTCCACCAAAAATCGACCTAGCTTTATATTAACATTAGAAGTTTTCAGTGGTCAGGAAACATTTTCACTAAAAATCGTCAGCATAGGTCCATGTTTGGGTATAGCTCCCATATAAAGGTACCTGCCGATTCTCGGTATTTTGAGGGTATTGGCTATACTGTTTGACGGAACTACCCGTTATTTCACTTTTGAGTTCCCCTGCAGTTATAAAACTTTTCAACAAAAATTATAAATTGTAAATTGTGGAGGATATAAAAAGTTCTTTGTTTTGTCATATTAACCCAATCACTGCGGTGGAACCACATGGTACCACTGAAAAACTGGTCGTTTGCTCTATAGGATAACAAATCCACAAATTAAACATATTTTTAATTAATATTAGTATTTTTGTAACATAAAGGAATCCCGCTGTCGATTTGTTTTCATGCTACGGTCATTCGAGTTCCACTGCATGCCCTAAATGAAAGATAAATTGTAAATTTAAATTTTTTTAAATCTGCTGCATGGAGTGTATTAAGCCGTCTTTTGTCATGTTAGCTAACTACATTTAACGGGTGTTAAAGGCAGCTCCCCAAGCAACACCGCGGGAAGGTCAGTGTCCACTTGAGATGAAGAAGTGGCCAAGATAAGTCCCGAGCTTTGTCATGTTAAAACCAGTCAGAACCATTGCTTGGTATCTTCCACCCCCTACGTCACCCAAAAGACACGCTTCAACTCGTCTTTGCAAACTCCTTTCTACTCGCCTCTAAATACTTCAACTCAAGTAGTTCAAAAATACTTTCCCAACTTATGTCCCCAACAAAATGTCTGACCATGTCATTTTCTCATGACATTTGTAACCTATGATACACAAGGTGCAAATGCAAGCAAAGTTCATATTACAACATGACAAACAGCATATACCACAGTCGGATGACAAATACAAAAGCACCAAAGAAGAGGAAATACACAACTCTATGTTCAGCGTCATCCTCCAAAGTTCTATCACACCCACATCGTCACGTACATACGGTGTGTCGGTTTGCAGGTACAACAGTCATAGAAACGAAATGATTTGATTAAATATTCCGTTAAATTTTAAGTGAATTGCTGTAGATGTCGTGTCATTCTCCGAGAGTATTCCACGAAAATGACTATGGCATAAAAATGTTATTGAATTTTTTCCTAGTTGCCTCCTGTTGTGTCCATGAAGTACTGCAGCAATTTACCATTGCAATTTCAGTCGTTGCACTAACACCGAAATGTGTATGAGCGCATCGGGAGTTTTTCAATTTACCGCGCACACACACATATATATTGCAGCTTATTATATTTTAATATTTTTGATGCTTGGAGTATAAGCTTTAAGTCATGAGTATGTCCTTAGGTTTATGTTTTTCCATTTTTATATATGTACATTAATGTATATGTGCTGATCATGTCATAAACATGTCACACATACATTTACGATGTTCATAAAAAGTGATAAAAATCCTTGTACATGAGAAAGAACACTTGTTTATCATTGTCATATATGAAAATATGGCATGTTCCTACATTTTTCTCGTTTGGGAAGCAAGTTGTTGGACAAGAGGATAATTCAAGGATAATTCATAAAGGTGTAAACAATCTTCAATTGCAAAAATCGTTAGTAAAATTGAATTTAGTGGGACAATTAAGTCCCAATGTAAGAAGACCGAGCGGCCTTCTTCTACAAAACGCCTTATCTTCTCCTATAAAAATATGTGCCGCGCGTTCACCCATAAGAACGATAAAAACTTGGGTCGAGCGTTGGGCGAACCCTCCAACGTTTTAAGTACCACGATCTGCGAATCTGCACCTGGAACGTACGGACTCTCTACAAAGTAGGTGCAGTTTGCAAACTGGCGGATGAACTTGGTACGTACAAATCTGATATTATCGCCTTTCAGGAAGTACGATGGAATCGGGCAGAGACACCAGTGAGGGTGGAAGGAGCTTGCACCTGGGAAGTTTTTGCGGATTCTGAAAGTGCAATATTCATAGATGAAAAAAATCAAAAAACTAAAAAAATCGACGGAGGGCCTTTTAAACAAAAAGCGGTCAAAGTTCACATATGTAGAGGATTTTTAAGTTTTAGCGACATTGGTTGAAAACCGCAAGTCCTACGGAAATGAGACAAAAGCAAATGTAGCAGTGAAAATTCTGTACAAGATTGACCTTCATGATATTTTCGTAGGTTTTACCGTTTTTGAGATATAGAAGTTCGAATTGGGACAATGCACTAACTGCATCGCCTCCTTACAAAATAATGCCATGATTACAATTTCCCAACTTAAACTTATATATTTCAAAATTGGTACAACCTTGGAAAAAATCGAGTAAAAAAGTGTCAGTCGACTTTGCCGATAGAGATATACCCTCAGCCTGTGTATATTGAAACATTTTTTCGCAAAAAACGTATGTATTTAGGGGCTTTTAAAAATTATGGGCGTATGAAACGACCAAAATGTTGATTAGGATTAAAGATCAAAAGTTTTGCGGAGGAGATACATAAAGGAATGGATCGACATAGACCATTATGGAAGTGGATCTCCAGCCACTACATATGGTGCCAGAGGGAGTTTTAACACCATTCGCGCTGTTTTCTCAAAAAGTACGGACTTGCCACTGAAAAAACTTGTACCATCGTAATTGGGGCAGCGAATGCAAGTTGCTTCAACAAAAAACTAAGTGATTTGATAGCAGGTCTTAAAGTGAACTTATCTGAACATTTGTGTGGGAGTTACCGGATGGAGTGGACAAATATAGTCTATATTTGAACCTGATCTATAGCTGGCAGATATATTAGGATGTGTAAAGTGTGAACCAAATCGGTCACTCCCTTCAAGAGTTATCGTGCGCACAATTTTTCTGAACATTTTTGACATTTGGACCGATATGGCTTATCTTCGAACTTTAACTAAGTTTGGACAAAATGTTACCAAGTCCAAATTTTAGACCGAACGTGCAGATCCGTCATGCGCTCCAACCACTACACATGGTGCCCGAAGGGTTTTTAAACCTTTCGGACTATTTTCTCAGGAAGTATTGAATTACCCCAGATAAAACTTAAACCGTCGTAATGGGGGCAGTGATTACAAGTTGTTACAACAAAAAGTTATCGTACTCACAAATTTTCCGAACATTTTCGAACATTTGTGAGATAGTTTCCGAAAGGAGTGGACCGATAAACCCATCTTCGAACTTAAACTAAGTTTGGACTAAATATTACGAAAGCCACATTTTGGACCGAATCAGTTGATCCGTTCGAGAGTTATCATGTGCACCAGCCAGCCAGACAGAAGTACAGACGGACGGACATTGCTAAATCGACTCCAAATTGTCTGAAAGGGATATCGTCCAAACATAATTGGGGTCTAAAACCATTGTTTCGATGAGGCACATTTGGCCCGTATGAAAGTGTATATACCCTTGTTAGCATAAATCCTGAGGGTATAAAAATAGCACCGTAAAAAATAAATGAATAAGTTAATGACCTACGCAGATGACATAGACATAATAGGGAGAACAACGTGAGGCGTAACAGTCACCTTTGAAAAAATTGAACAAGTAAGAACGGCGTCCACCACAACTTGTATTGAAGTAAATGGAATAATTAGTTTCCTTTAGAGTATGAAGAAGACTTAATACTAAATTTCAGCAATTTCGGTAAAACAATGTGAGGCACCGTTCTATGGGGGCTATTTCGAAACATCGATCTATACCGACAAATTTCTGACGGAAAGTTTTTAGACTCAAAGAAGACTAAATAGTAAATAGTAAGAAAATGTGGCTAAAACTTAAAAAATATCGAAAATCAAGAAGTACTCTTCTATGGGGATATAGGGAGACATGGACCTATACTGATAATATTCTTCTGGAATATTTTATAACTCTTGTAAGACTAAATAACGAATTTCAGCCATTTCGGTGGGATATTGACGTCACAATCTTCAGTATTACGAAAATCGGGAGGTATCGTTCTAAGGGGGCTATATCGAAACGAGGACCTATACCGACGAATTTTAGTAGGAAATGGGGCAATATGAAAGCGTGGACCTGTACAGACAAATTTCTGGCGAACAGTTTTATATCACATTGAAGTCTAAATACCAAATTTCAGCCATTTCGGTGGAATATTGAGGCCACAACGTTCAAAATACCGAAAATCGGGAGGTACCTTTCCATGGGGGCTATATGAAGGCGTGGACATATACCGAAAAATTTAAAGGGGAAGGTTGAGTACCCCCAAAGAAGTCTAAATACCAAATTTCAGCAATTTCGGTGGAATATTGAGGCCACAACGTTCAAAATACCGAAAATAGGGAGGTACCGTTCTTTGGGGGCGATATGAAGGCATGGACCGATACCGACAAAGTTCTGGGGGAAAGTTTTATACCACCAACGTAGACTATGTACCAAATTTCAGCTATTTCGGTGTGATAATGAAGCTAAAACCTTAAAAATACCGAAAATCGGGAGGTACCGTTCTATGGGGGCTATATCAAAACGTGGACCGATATATCCCATTTTCAATACCAACCATTCTGCAAGTAATAGAAACTTCTGTACCAAATATTGACTCTCTACCTTTAAAATTGCGAGCTGTATCTTGATTTCAACAGACAGACGGACGGACGGACAGACGGGCATGGTTAAATCGACATAGAATTTTATGCTGATCACTAATATATATACTTTATAAGGTCTCCGACGAATATTTCGATGTGTTACAAACGGAATGACAAATTTAATTATACCTCCATATGGTGGAGGGTATAAAAAGAGTCTGGCAGTCAACGGCGATAAGACGAAGTTTATGGTATCAACATGCAAGATGTCCAGTAGACTCGGACCAACTGCGAACGTTGAAAATTACAAATTCGATGTACTTTCCGACTTTATTTACCTCAACATCGCCATAGATAAAACAAGTAAGAGATTGCTATAGTCAGACGGGCCGACCATGTGATACCCTACACCAATTCATTTTGGCACGGAATTTATTTCATATGATTGCGACATGTTATGTGTTATATTTGGCAACAAATACATAAAAAAAAGTTAAAAAGCGTTAAGTTCGGCCGGGCCGGACTTTTTATACCCTCCACCATAAAATACTTCGAGCTAATATGGAATTATTAGTTTTCTTTCTGTTGCGAAAGTACCTATGCACACAGTTTTAGCTGGAGAAGTCACTTGACCACTAGAAACCCTAATTCGGACAGAACATGTAGCTAAAAACTTCAAAATACCGCAAATCGGACGGTACCGTTATATGGGGGCTAAAGAAAACGTTGACATATGCCTAACATTTATGGTGGCGAAGTTTCTTGGTCATTGGAAACCCTAAATGTCAAATTATACCTAATTCGGTCTGAAAATATAGATACCAAGCAAAAATTCGGATCGGTTAGTCATTATGTAACCCATTACAAAGTAATGTAAACAAAAATAACTACTTAAATTACTCCTTATCAAGTTATGAATACGGTGGCACAGAGCTAGTGTGTCCGACTACAAATCAGAGTGTTGTGTGTTCAACGCTCACCACCGGCCGGGTACTTTTTGTTAAAAAAAAAAACAATGAACACTTGGTGGTGCACATGTAAACATTGAAACAGCCCTTAATGTTCGTGTGCGTGGCCTAGTATGTAGTGTGTTCGGCTACAACGCAGAAGTTCGTGTGTTCAAACCCAGTAAGAGGCGAACTAAAATAAAAATATTAAGTGTGTTGACATTGAAAACAAATTCCACCTAAACTGTTTTAAAAATAATAACAAATCTGAACCGATTTCGATATAATTTGGCTCACTTATTTCTAGACTGAGTTCAGTCAAACGTTCCAAATTTCGTAAAAATCGTGTTTGGTGCAGCAAATACGTCAAATCGGCCGGAAATATATATGGGAGCTATATCAAAATCTGAACCGATTTCGATGTAATCTGGCACATTTATTTTTAGACCGAATTCAGTCACACATTCCATATTTCATCGAAATCAAACATATATAGCGAGTTTGGTGCAGCAAATATGCAAATCGAACGAAAAAATATATGGGAGCTATATCCAAATCTGAACCGATTTTCAACAAAAGCAATAGCGTTCTTCCTATGGCGAAAAAAATGACATTCCCCAATTTTCAGCTGAATCGGAAAAAAAATGCGACCTGTACGTTGCGAACAAAAATACATGGACAGACGGACAGACGGACGGACATGCATAAATCGACTCAGAAAGTGATTATATGTATATCCCCAAAAGGAACTATGGGTCTATTTCGTTTCCTTTTGTATGTTACATACAAATGCACAAAGACATAATACCCCTTACTACAGTGTGGTGTAGTGTATAAAAAAATATTTTTTTGTTATATAGCTTATTTTTCATCTTCCAGTGACCGTAGAATGAATAGTTATTCTAGTGGTCATAAAATAACTAGTAATTCAGTGCGACAAGCTCTTGTTAAAATAATGGGTAGTAGGGGGATTTGTAAGTAGTTACGGCTGCCAAAGGTCCCTTACAAAACCCATTATTTTGGGAGGATTTTTTTTTTTTTGCTGGGTAAAAGTGTCAAAAAAGCTGAAATCGGGCGGTACCGCTATATGGGGGCTGTACCAAAGCGTGGACCTATGACCACAACTTTTGGTGGAAAAATTTCTTGATCACTAAGAAACCTAAATGTCAAACTATAGCTAATTCAGCCAGAACATGTAGCTAAAAACGTCAAAATACCGAAAATCGGGCGGTAAAGCTATATGAGGGCTATAAGAAAACGTGGACCCATGTCCATAATTTTTGGTGGAGAAGTTTCTTGCTCATTGGGAACCCTAAATGACAAATTATAGCTAATTCAGTCTAAAAACGTAACGATGGGGGCTATAACAAATCGTGGACCGATATAGCCCATCTTCGAACTTGATCTAAGTTCAGATCGCAAACACATGTGTGCTAAATTTCAACCGTGTAGCTCAACTTATTCGGAAGATAGCGTGATTACAACAGAAGAATATTCACACATTAGACGGTCGCAAATGATTATTTCGATGAGTTACAAACTGAATGACAAGCTTAATATACCCTCCATATTATGGTAGAGGATATAAAAATAGAAGAAACTTTTGAAAAGTGGAATTAAAAATTCAATTTTAACAATGAAATCTTCGATTTCCTTGAAATTTTTTGGTTTTAAACTACGATCAATTACAAACATTTTAAGTCCTCTTTGGTAGTGGGATTCGTATGATTACTATTTTTTTTTAAATTTGTCAACACAATTATCCCCAAAAAATAAAAAAATATTTTTTTTTTTTTTAATTTGTTGTGTTGTTTTACTTAGGAATTTATACTAAAAAACATCTTATAAAACAACAAAACATACAAAAGAGTTGTTTTTTTAATTGGACCAATATTAAAGAAGTTATGAGTTTTAACAGAAATCAACTTTTTCAAGGCGCGAAATCTGAAAATATATTGAAATGTTTTGCTGATGAACAGAATCACCACAGCAAAAAATAAAGGAAATCAAAAACCTTATTGTGAACATGTGAAATCGGGCAATCAGAAATCCTCAAATATATTTTTTCTAATAAACTATGAATGACATTCCTCTCCCCATTTATAAATTGACTAGCAAATGCCCGCTACTTCGTATGCGGAAAAAGCATAAAATATATATGAACAATATTTAATATGGAAGTGGTGAACGCTGACGATTCTGTTGTACTAAAACTTATTTTTAATACCAACATTTAATCGATTTAATTCCTTTAATCAGTGACCCTTATTCAAAATTCCAAGATTCCTGCTCTATCCATACTAAATTAAAGTAAGTACTAAAATTAAGTACCATTTAGTACTTTTCGTACACTTATAGTTCGAATTTCCAAAAACCTTTCTTTGTTACTCTCCATCAGTGACCCCTCATTCCAAATTTCAGGATTCCAACCCTATCCGTTCACCCGAATCCAAATTGTACTAAATTTTGTGCCATTTAGTACTTTTCGTACGCTTATAGTTTGAATTTCCAAAAACCTTTCTTTGTTACTCTCCATCAGTGACCCCTCATTTCAATTTTCAGTTTTCCAGCTCTACCCGTTCACCCGAATCCAAATTGTACTAAATTTCGTACCATTTAATACTTTTGTTAATCTCCATCAGTGACCCTCATTCCAAATTTCAGGATTCCAGCTCAATCCGTTCACCCAAATCCAAATTGTACTAAATTTAATACCATTTAGTACTTTTCGTACACTAGTAGGTCGACTTTCCAAAAACCTTTCATTGTTTCTTTTCATCATTGACCTTCATTCCAAATTTCAGTATTCCAGCTCTATCCGTTCACCCAAATCCAAATTGTACTAAATTTAGTACTTTTCGTGCACATACAGTTCGAATTTCCAAAAACTTTTCTTTGTTACTCTCCATCAGTGGCCCTCATTGCAAATTTTAGGATTCCAGCTCAATCCGTTCACCGAAATCCAAATTGTACTAAATTTAGTACCATTTAGTACTTTTCGTACACCTATAGTTCGAATTTCCAAAAACCTTTCATCGCTACTCTTCATCAGTTACCCTCATTCCAAATTTCAAGATTCCAGCTCTATCCGTTCACCCAAATCCATATAGTACTAAATTGAGTACCATTTAGTACTAATAGGTGTAATTTCAAAAAACCTTTATTTGTTACTCTCCATTAGTAACTCCCATTTCAAATTTCAGGATTCCAGCTCTATGCGTTCACCCAAATGCATATTGTACTAAATTTAGTACCATTTAGTACTTTTCGTACCCTTATAGTTCGAATTTCCAAAAACCTTTCATCGTTACTCTTCATCAGTGACTCTCTTTCCAAATTTCAAGATTTCAGCTCTATCTGTTCACCCAAATCTCAATTGTACTAAATTTAGTACCCTTTTGTACTTTTCGTACACTTATAGTTCGAATTTCCAAAAACCCTTTGGCACATATTTCTAGCTCTCCATCAGTTACCCTCGTTCCAAATTTCAGAGTTCTAGCTCTACGCGTTCGCGTAATACAAAGGGTGCCATATTAAGTACCTTTTGGTACTTTTCGTACCCTTCCAGTTCGAATTTCGAAAAATCCAGCCTTATCTCACCCCTACACAACAACAGCAACCCACACTAAAAATTTCAAGTTTCTAGCTTCAGCCGTTTCGTCTGGGCGTTGATGAATCAGTCAGTCAATCAGTCACTCACCTCACTACTCTTTTATATATCGACGCCTCCAAACAATAGTATGCTAAGTCGACTTAGCATGTTTTCAAGTTCTTTACATTTTTATGTTTAACCTAAATTCTGTCAAATTTTGGTAATGATCGGACAATCCGAACAGAAGTTATAAACAAATATTTACTTAGCATAGTACTGAAGGTCAAAGAAATTTCCAAACTTTTAGAGCTTGTCCTGCAAAACTCGCTTTTCAGAATTAGCAAACTATTATTTGGAGGTGTCGAACGTCCTTTACCTTAAATTCTGTCTAATTTTGGTAATGATCGGTCAATCCGAACAGAAGTTATAAACAAATATTGACTTTGCATAGTACAGAAGTTCAAAAAAATTTCCAAACTTTGAGAGATTCTCCTGCAAAACTCACTTTTTAGACTTAGCATACTATTATTTGGAGGTGTCGATATATAGATACTAAATTAAACCTTTTGATAATTAATTCAACTTAACTTCATTTAGTATTACATTATCGCAAAAATATTTCAAATGTCAACATGATTACAAAATACGATGTTCAGTTAACAATTTTGTGCTCCACCACGTCCATAGTAATAACTCAAAAAACAAAAAAAGTAATATGAAAAAAAATCTACCATAATCTCAGCATGTAGCGAAAAAAAACTTTAAACGAGCAAAAATATTTTTCGCACTAGCATCGATGAGGACGTGCGTGCGTGAGTACATGTAAAAATGCTGGCATTATAACGCAACCATACAGCGTTGGAGGAGCAGCATGTATTTGTTGCTGTTACCGTGTTCATCGGAAAAAATGGGAAAGTTTAATTGTGCTCACAAGTGTGTGAAATTGAAAATATTTCACAAAAAAGAATTATTTTCGCTAACAATGGAAGCGAAGAGCAACAACAACAAAAAGCAGTATGCTTAAAACTTATTGCAGATTGCAATAATTCGCATTCACCTTAAAACTTTAAGAGCTTTACTAAAGTTTATGTGTGCCAACTTAATGCCAATGTGAAATGGAATGAATGGCAAATATTTTTTTTATGTAATTTACAAACTCCTTTATTTCTCTCGATAACATAAAGTAGAAAATCAATTATTTTTAATACATTTGTTTTACTCAAAAGTTTTTGCTGCACACGCATGCACTCATTTCCACAGTTTTTTTTTTCAACCGCAGTTAAGTTAAAGTTTGTGCAACTCTCATTTATCATTCGATTAGGATGTCGCAGATGAAAAAAGAACAAACTGTTCTAATAAATTTCAATTTATCTTTGATTCGACGATATGTCTTTTTGTGGTTGTGGTGGGCAATGAAGTTTTCCACGACACCAACACATGTGTATGTATGTTCATTTATATATTTAACTTTGACATTATAATTGAAATAGATTTGCTATATAGAAAAACTATTGAAGGAAAAATCTGTATAAATGCAGTAGTTGCAGTAGACTCTATGACAGAAGATGGTATTGACAATGTGATCAACATAGTAGAAAGCCGGACGATGAGCAATAAGGGGACAAGGATATATGCAATACATATCGAACTGTTTAAATCCGAATTACTATTTCTCACAAGAACAACATGTTGTCGATGCATCAACCAAGCAGGATACTAGCGACACGTGCACACAGACTTGTGCGGGAAGCTTGTTCATCACTAATGCACGCCAGGTATGATCACCATGATAAATACTCAAGCAAAACAACACTCCGCCAGGCAAAGGTCATTTCACCAATAAAAGAAAACCAAAATTACAACGGATACACTGAAAATCACTCCGTGACCCTTTGTTTAAAAATTCGATTGAATTACAAAATTTAATATCGGAATTTTTAGGCTTGAAATAAATTTAAATTTTTTGTTATTTATAGTGCAAATTTAAGAACTAGCTAATAATTGAATACTTATATATGTATGTATTTTCATTTGTATGGATGCGTGGAACAACCGAAACAACCACAACAATGTAAATCAAAGGATGCCAATCAAAGTAAAAGAATTCTGAAATGTAAACAAATTCGGATGCAAAGTATCTTCACAGCATCAAGGGCAAACGGCACTAAACAACGATAGAATGTCGCAACATAAACGTCACGTCAAACCATAGAAACCACAAAAACACGTACAACATTATAAAAAAACATTAACCAAAACAAGCGAGATCTTCTCTACTATAAAAGGAAAGCATAGAGTTACTCGGAGGCAACAGTAGTTAGTGCGGGTTCAATTAGGAAACACACATTGTAACGTGTGTGTGTATGTTTGAAAATTATAATAAAAATAAATGCCAATGTTTTATTTTATAGACCGCACACATGGTAGCACGATTTTTACATATAGTTTGTGTGACATACATACATTGAAGTTTTATGAACTCGTCGCCTTTGTTGATACAACCAGGAAATGGAAAATACCACAAAGTATTTCCTTTCTCATAGAGATGAAACGTATGCGACACTCTAAGGAAATGAAAAGCAACAGCTTGACTACAATTGGCGGTACTAATTAGGAGGGGAAATTATACTTTACATTTTATGTTAATAATTATGAAAATCAGAGTGAAGAGGGTTGAGACATGATTTATTGAAAAGCAACTGTAACTAATTTAAGGAATATGTAAGCTAGAGGACACTGAATGTATTATATTTTATGTTTTACATTTTATATTTTATGTTTTATATTTTACTAGCGGACCCGGCGAACTTCGTCTCGCTATTAAGGAATAAAATTTCATACAAAAACTCAATTTTCGATTTTTCCAATTTTCCGACTTTTCCAGAGAGATTTTCCAAAATTTTCTTCCGTAAAGACCTTCTCCTCGAAAATACGAATAACTGACAAAAATTTTTACTGAAATCGGCCTAGCCGTTCTCATTTTATGAATTACTATACATTTTTTACACCATTTTTATATATATAGATACTACCAGAACTCGATCCGCGTTGCTGGCCCGTCATAGTGAGTTTTAATGACAACTTTTTATGGGCTTTATGCTTGACAATTCAAAAATAGGTATTTTCTACTTCACTTCTTCGGTCCATTGTCAAACCGAGGAGGATTTTAAATTTATCAATAGATTTTGTCTGTAACCTTTCTTTTCTCTTACGGACTTTGTCGGATTTTCGCCCATTGATGCTGTTTAGGATTTATTATCGTCCATGTCCCCTGTCCTTATCCTAAAGCGATCTAATTATAAAAGTTAAATAAAAAATAATTAAAAAAAATAAGTTTCAGTGTTTTATTTAGAAATGCACTTAAAACTAGAAAATAATTTGTCGCTTAGCCTCAATAAATATCTCTCAAATAAAACCCTTGCCGTTTAATTTTGCCACCACTTACAATATAAATGCAAGCGTTTTATTTGAGAGATTCCATCATGAGAAAGAATATAACGGGTGATTTGTTATCTATAATCTTTTTGACAACACTGGTTTAAACAGCTGACGCACGTTTCGTGTTTTGTTTCACTGTCAAACATCTTCAGTTTGGTCTATAATTTAACAATGAATCGTCGTACAAACGAACAACGTTTGCATGAATGCAAGAATTGAAGCCGAACGACATACCGCAAAGTGAATGGGCTCTTGGAAAGTTGGCCGAAGATCCACTTTTTTTATCGAAAAATTGTGTTCAGCCGCCTAGATCGTGCGATTTAACGTCTTTAGACTATTTTTTGTGGGGCTATGTTAAAGCTCATGTCTGGATGACCATTTGAGGCGCAGTCACGGTCAACATTTGCATGAAATAATCTTCAAACAATAAATTATATGGACCGTACTATCGATTCAAATAAAGATTTCATGCATTTTTCTGAATTTTAACTTTTTTTTTTGAAAAACTTTCCTATAGTTCTTAAAGAATCACCCATTACTTATTGAGGCTAAGAGACAAATTATTTTCTAGTTTTAAGTGCATTTGTAAATAGAACACTGAAACTTAATTTTTTAAACTTATTTTTTATTTTTAGTAAATACATTTGACCACTGAGAGCAAAATTATAGCCAATTTAGGCCGAAAATTTAGATAAAAACTTTAAATTGCCTGAAATCGTGTAGTACCGTTATATAAAGGCTATACCAAACCCTGGACTTATGTCCATAATTTTTGGTGGTGAAGGCCAATTCGGCCTAAAAATGAAGATAAAATCCTTAAAACACTTGAAATCGGGCCGTACCGCTATATGGGGCCTATACCAAAACCTGGGCCTATGTCCACAATTTTTGGTGGGGAAGTTTCAGTACCATTGGAACCCCAAATGCCAAATTACGGGCTATTTTATTTTGTTTTATTTATATTCGGTCCCATTGCCAAGTTACAGCCAATTTGGCTTAAAAATGAAGATAAAATCCTCATAATACTTGAAATCGGTTGGTATTGCTATAAGGGGGCTATACCAAAACCTGGACCTATGTTCACAACTTTTGGTGGGGAAATGTCTGTATCATTGGACATCCCAAACGCCAAATGCCAGCTAATTCGGGCAAAAATGAAGATAAAATCCTCAAAATACCTGAAATCGGGTGGTACAGCTTTATGGGGGCTGTAGGAAAAAATTTACCCATATTTATGTATTGTCATCATGGTGGTACCGCTATATGGGGGCTATAGGAAAAAATGGACCCATATTGGATTTGGTTTCACATTCATGTATTGTCATCCAAATCTGAAAAGTGTGCAACGTTTTAGTCCGATTGGTCAACTTCAACTGTGTCAAAATTGAGTTACCAAATTTGAAATGCAAGTTAAATAAAACACCGTTAAAACACTGTAAAATGGACCAATCTTTGTTTTAATTTCATATTCATGTATTCCAAATCTAAAAAGTGTGTAAAGTTTCAGTTCCCTTGGTCAACTGCAACTACGAGTATATGGAAAATGAGTTACCAGATTTGAAAAGAACGTTAAATAAAACACCATAAAAACACTGTAAAAATGGTAAAAATGGACCAGTATTGGTTTTAATTTCATATTCATGTATTGTCATCCAAATCTGAAAAGTGGGCAAAGTTTTAGTCCGATTGGTCGGTCAACTGCAACTGTGTCAAAATTGAGTTACCAGATTTGAAATGCAATTTAAATAAAACACCGTTAAAACACTATAAAAATAGATCAATTTTGGTTTTGATTCTATATTCATGTATTGTCATCTAAATCTGAAAAGTGCGCAAAGTTTCAGTTCGATTGGTCAACTGCAACTGTGTTAAAAATGAGTTAATAGATTTGAACTAAACGGACACCAAAGCAAGTTAAATAAAACACTGTAAAAATGGGCCGAATTCTCCCGCTTTTTGGGACTTATATGTTAGTTTTTCATAGCTGATGGACCGTTGAACCTCACCATTAAAGGAAGTTTGTAAATATACCGTTTTTGAACCGACAAAAATGTTCATTAGGATTAGAGATGAAAAGTTTTGCGGAGGAGATATTAAAAGGAATGGATTTACATTGACCATTAAGTGGATCTCCAGCCACTACATATGGTGCCATAGGGGGTTTTTACACCCTTCGGGATGTTTGCTCAAGAAGTATGGACTTGTCCCATCGTAATTGAGGCAGCGAATGCAAGTTGTTTCAGGTCTTAAAGTGAACTTATCCGAAATTTTGTGTGGGAGGTACCGGATGGAGTGGACATATATAGTCCATATTTGAACCTGATCTATATCTATTAGATATATTAGGATGTGTAAAGTATGGACCAATTCGGCTACTCTCTTCAAGGGTTACCGTATGAAAAAATTTTCCGAATATTTTTTAACTTTTGTGGGGGAGGTACCTGAAGGAGTGGACCGATATGGATTACACTGCTCAACAAAATTGAAAAAGTTGAATGTATCAACCGAAGTTGCAGTTGTTTCTAGATGAAATCGGCGAGTTATTTTCAAATCCGGAGCCGGTTTTTCTCCATCAGCTCTTGTTTTTGAGATATAGCTCAAAATCGGTTTTTAGGAGTTTAACCCAGACTTTCGTTATTTTCAGATGCAAACAAATATTTTTGTGTGGGTTTTTCGACATTAATACATTAAGGAGATGTTGTACGCTCGATACAAATCGTTTTTGAAATAGTTATGGTGAGTATATATCAAAAAAATTTAGAAAATATACGACGGACCTTGTAAATATTGCTTATTTTGAGTACTTTAAGCTATAATTACGTCATCGGGGGAAGTCATAGGATCTTCATATGGCAATGCGGATATGCTTAGGGTGTCTACTATATAGTCCAGTATTCACATATATAATATAAAGTTCATACCGCCCATGATTCGACCATAACCTAAAAATCATCATGAAGACTGGCATTGAAAAGTAAATGGCTTATGTGGTAATGATATCACTGGTAAATTATTTCCCTTTAGCAGTCTTCATGGCGATTTTTAGGTTATGGCCGAATCATGGGAGCTATGAACTTCATATTTTACATTTGAATACTGGATTATATAGTAGACACCCTAAGCATATCCGGAGTACCATATGAAGATCCTATGACTTCCCCCGATGACGTAATTATAGCTTAAAGTACTCAAAATAAGCAATATTTACAAGGTCCGTCGTATATTTTCTAAATTTTTTTGATATATACTCACCATAACTATTTCAAAAACGATTTGTATCGAGCGTACAACATCTCCTTAATATATTAATGTCGAAAAACCCACAAAAAATATTTGTTTGTATCCGAAAATAACGAAAGTCTGGGTTAAACTCGTAAAAACCGATTTTGAGCTATATCTCAAAAACAAGAGCTGATGTAGAAAAACCGTGACCGGATTTGAAAATAACTCGCCGATTTCATCTAGAAACAACTGCAACTTCGGTTGAAACAAAAGTCCTGTTGACCAGTGTATCTTCAAACGTAAAGTAGGTTTGGGCCAAATATTACTAAGGCCAAATTTTGGACCGAATCGGCAGATCCGTTCTAGAGTTATTTTGCGCTCTAACCACCTCACACGGTGTCATAGGAGTTTTTTGCAACTTTCATGCTATTTTCTCAGGAAGTATGAACTTGCCACTATTGAAACTTATAACGTCGTATAGAGGGCAGTGAATACAAGTTGCTAAAACAAAAATCAGAGCGATTCGAGAGATGGCCCTAAACTGAACTTTTCCGAAATTTTGTGTGGTAGGTACTTGAAGGAGTGGGCCGATTGAGTCTATATTGAAACATTATCTAAGTCTGGTACTCGTTTTACGATGGACAAAGTATGGACCAAATCGGTTACCCGCTTCAAGAGTTATCGTACGCACGAAATTTCCGAACATTTTCGAACTTTTGTGGGGGAGGTACCGAAAGGAGTGGACCGATATAGCCCATCTTCGAACGTAAACTAAGTTTGGGCAATATATATATGGCGAAAAACAAAAATTTTTTACAATCGATGAATCCGAGTTTCACCCTTTCAGAATTCGCGAACTGTTAACATATTCTATATAGTATGATATACATTCTTTAAACTGAAGTGTTTTAGGAGGAATCCCATAAGGTCGACCATTAAAATTAATTTACGTGGAAGCTGTGTTGGCATCAATGTAGAAAAATAGGTAAAAATGGGTTGAAGCCAACAAGTTTTTTTATGCTCCCTTCCGATTTTAGGCTTAACCTTACATTTTATAGACATATGCCCAAAGAAAGACTCAAAGAATACTTCATGGGCAATATGATACTAGTGTATCATTTTTCGATATATCCACTGCATCCACCTAAAATTGATGCTGACATTTTGAAGCCGGAATTTCGGGGTTTTTTTAATTGTTTTAATAATTCGGACGCGCAACAAGATAATATTCAAAACTTACATTAGGATTATAAAACTCGTGATTCTACGTCGTTTAATGCATATCTCATGAGTGTGCTCCTTACAGCATCCTAGTAATTGGAGTCTAAAGGCCAATATTTGATGCGTGATTTTTTTAAAAAACCTATTTTTTGCGTTTAAAATTTACAAGTGCCATTCAATTTCCTTTTTTACCCCGCGTGAATTTAGTTTTTTTACGCGACGGATTTAATGAGACCTTCCGCGATCGAATCCATCCACTAAAACCGCGGATATAGATACCCTGAAAACAGGAAAAGCAGCAAAAAATTATGTCGACAAATCCGCGTACTAAACCGCGATTTTCTTGAAATTTTTTTACGTAAATGGAATCCTTTATACGCGATTATAATATTTGCGAAAACGCGTGTCATAAATTACAGAGATTCGCGTGTAATATGGGTTTTTCACCAAAAATAGAATGTGGAGGCACATCCGCGGTTCTTGAAGAATCTAATTAAAATTGGTATATTTGGACGTATTTTTGATAGGCGCTGACGAAACCGGATGCGCATCAAAATCGTATGCACATTGCGCGACTTTTACCAACTTTAAGGTTTTTTGCAGTGTATGATGCAACTGGTGGCACACAATGGCTCTTGAGTGAAACATCGAAATATGCATAAATTTTGACAGAGATTGATTCGCTGTATTCAAAAACGGATGCGCATCAACCGACTTTAACTAATTCGCGAATAACAGGCTTTTTAATTATAATATTAATTGAATGATTGTAATTTCAATATTACTCTTAATTTCCTACCCTTATAAGTTATCACAGTAATCAGTTAAACTCTCGCGATGGTAAACCATATGTTTTGATGAAGTTTTAACTGTATACATTCATTATTCTATGGGATTTTAGCAAAATAGTTGGAGAACTCCCAAATATTTTTTTTCTAATTTTTAGAATCAAACCAAAAAAATATTTGCAACAATATTTTCCAACAATAAGTTTTTCTCTTTTGTTGTTGCTATAATATGCAATTTACGTACCCAATCTCTATAAATTTGGTATCATATTTTTCTACGCATTGTCTAGATTCCGCATATATTCTTTAATTTATTTTTTGAGGGTTTGTACGGATTCTGGGACAGGATAATTTGGATTTACTTCAAAATTTTTTTATTATTTGTTGACTTTCCGCGAAAATAATAATAAATTTAATAACTATTTAAGCATCTACGAATAGATATGGACTGCTGTTAACGATTTATGCATACATTTTCTCATAACAACAAAAAAGATATTTTTAAATATTTTTTCTTTATATGAGAATAAAAACCGCTATAACTTTTGCGCGCATTGGCCAATTTCGTGAACGCGAGCAGATTTGAAACCGGATTTTTTTCCTTTACCTCTGTACCAAAAATCGTAGATGTGCTCGTAAAAAAAATTTTTAATTTTTTTCAAATGGAATTGTAAAGGAATTTTGTTATTCGCCATATATATATATATATATATATATATATATATATATATATATATATATATATATATCTATATATATATCTATATATATATAGCCAGACAGACGGACGGACATTGCTCAATCGACTCCAAATTGTCTGAAACACATTTCGTCCAAACATACTTGGGGTCTAAAACCATTATTTCAATGAGGCACATTTTGCCCGTATGAAAGTGTATATCCCCAATATTTTTGAAAATTTAACATAGCTGAAGCCAAGGTTTACCCTTTTAGAACACGCGACTCGTGATTGTATATTGTACAAATTAAATAGTTTTGGATAAAATGAAATGTTTTTGGACGTGGCAAAAGATATTGGCCTTAAAAGATAATTTGCGTGGAAGGTGTGGCTATATTTATGTTAAAAAATTGGTGAAAATAGGTTGAAGCCACCATGTATTTTTTTGTTATCTCTCGATTTGTGAGTAAACCACACTTCTCTCGATTTTCCTGTCAAAGTAAAAGCAGAAGGAAACTAAATAAGGATCATCTCACTAATGTATTACTATTCAATATTTCGTCTGCTTCTACCTTCAAATGATGCTGACATTTTGAAGCCAGATTTACAGTGTTTTTTGAAATTTTCTTCTAATTTCAGTCCGCAAAAAAGTTTTTCAGAGAAACATATATAGGATTGTAGTACTTGCGATTCTGAGTTATTTGGTACTAATATTGTGAATGTAGTCTGCACAGCTTCATAGAAATCTGCATCCAAATGGGAAAATTTTGTGCGAACATTTTTCTAAAAATCATATTTTTCGGACCTAATTTTAACAATTGTCATTCGATTTCTTCGTACTTGATTGCACATTTTAGTTTTTTACGTTCCTGATCCAATAAATCATTTACCGTAAAAATCCATCTACTAAAACGCGAGTTACAAGAAATTCCAAAGTAGAAAAATCATCTAAAATTTTTTTTGGAAATATCGCGCATTTTATCGCGTTTTCTACGGTTCGTTTCCACTGCAACGAAACAACTAGTACAGCATCTTCGTTTTAGCGGAAACAGAGATTTGAAAACTTCACTGATAAGGGAGCTACATTCATTTAATCCCAAAAAGTAGTGTGTGATGATACATCCACGGTTCTTGATTGATCGCCTTGAAATAGATATATATCGATATAGATTTTCATGGTCAACACTGAAATCGGATGCGGACAAAAATTGTATGCACTTTGCGCAAAATAACGATATTTTATAGGTTTTTTAATGCTAGGATGCAGCCGATGCTACACCTTAGCCTCCAATGTAAATTTCGAAAAATATATATAAATTAAAATATATAGTCTTGCTGTACATGAAAAGCACATGCGGACAAAATGATTTTGATAATTACGCGATTTACAGGTATTAAAATGGGTTATTTGACCTCTGTTTCCATTTCAGAAGCTTTGAAATATATCCTCATCAACCCAATTACCTTCCCTAACGGGAAAGCTTTAATATGAATGTCACTTAAGCAAAATCCGTCTATTTTTATGGGAGATTTAAGCAAAATGAAGGAAGTATTCCTATAGATTTTTCCAATATTTTCTACTACATGATGCATGTGAAAAAATATTTTTTCAAACAAAAAAAAAATTTTTTGACCAAAACATGTGCTTATTTTGGCTGTAACATCAAAACTATAACACCAATCTGTACGATTGTAGTCTCATTTGATTCGCCGTGAAGTTTTGATCCACAACAAATTTTTATGTAATTTTGTGACTACTTAATGGGCCTTAATTTTGAAAAAAGTTTACTTATATTCAATAATTTATCAATTTTATGTACACTCCGCGAATTCTGAGTAAAATTTTGCATGTATTATGCAATCTACTCGCTGAACTCACTTCGAGAGAACTTTTTAGTAACAATTGTGCACATTAAAATAATTAGCGTTTTTATAATATTTTCTTTATTAAAAGCCGAAATAAAACCGCCATAACTTTTGTCCGCGACAACCAAAAATTGGCTCGCGACTTGATTCGTACTGGGAAATTTTTTCTTAACCTATATACCAAAAATCTTTGATGTTGCGCGAAAAAGATTGTCCTTTTTTTCTGAAATGGAATATGAAATAATTGACCATATTCGTGATATACCCTCGTTAGCATAAATGCTGAGGGTATAAAAACAGGCGTTCGGGTCTTTAGGCCCCAAAGATGTACTGCATTGTAGATTAATCCGTAAATTTTTAAACCGATACACGCATAATTTTTGCAAGCATAGCGATTTGTTAAAATATCGTATAGGGGAGGTACCTCAATAAAATATGTAGCTTGTTTTCGAGGGCCACCCATGTACATTCCCTGAGAATTTTAGGAAAATCGGTTCAGTAGTTTTTGCAGAAAACCCTTTAGTTGAAAATTTAAATTGAAATGAAAATTGAAAAAGTGGGCGCGGTAAAATTTTCTTTACATAAAAACCTATGTTGGGTAATGACGGATTTGATTTTTATTCGTAAAGATATGACGTAATTTTTTAATATGGCAAAGGGACGTAACCCGCCCCCTTCAAAATACAAGCAAATATGCACCCTATTTCCACCGGAGGTCATCCCTGTACATTCCCTGAAAATTTCAGGAAAATCGATTCAGTAGTTTTGTAGATGTAACATATTTTAAAAAGTGGACGTGGTCAAGTCTTTGGGTCCTAAAAAAATAGGTAAGGTCGGAGACACAACCATAATTGTGTCGCAAATTAATTCCTCATCCGATTCATTCATAGGGAAAGTACCCCGCCCCTTCCGAAATTCAACAAAATATGTAGCCTATTTTCACCGGGGGCCATCCCTGTATATTCCCTGACAATTACAGAAAAATCAGCTAAGTAGTTTTTGTAGAAAAGATTAAAATTGAAAATTGAAAAAAGTGGGCGTAAAAGTTGGCGTGGTCAAATTTTCTTTGCATAAAAATAGAGAAAATCTGATTCGACAGAAACTCGTTTTATTACAACATAAAACGAGTTAAGCTCAGAAATGTCTGCATATTTTGGCATATTTTTAGATATTTGCATAAAATGGTCATATGCAAAACCAAATGCAATAATATATTCAAGGATTTGTGGTCAAATATCTCTCCGAAATGGCTGAAATTTGGTATTAAGTCTTCGTTTGGGGTATGAAACTTTACAGCTGAAATTTGTCCGCATAGGTCCACGTCTTCATATAGCCCCCATAGACCTGTACCTGAAATTTGGTATTAAGTCTTCGTTGGGGGAATAAAACTTTCCATCTGAAATTTATCGGTATAAGTCCACGTCTTCATATAGCCCCCATAGAACGGTACCTCCGGATTTCTGGTATTTTGGAGGCTGTGCCCTCAATATCCCTCCGAAATGGCTGAAATTTGGTGTTAGGTCTTTGTAACGGGGTTTTGTCGTCGGCTGGGGTAAGCTCAGTCGCGTCCAGGTTCTCCATTAGGACCTCCTAAACCTTACGAAATGAGACGACTAGTATTCTCCCTTTCCTGGGGGTTAAATCAGATCTTTATCGATTAAAAGTAGTTATCAATCTACTCGTGATTAAATGGCGTGCCCTCTGCTAGATGCTATGGTTTACTGGGGCGTTACGAAATAAGTCCCCAATGAAATAACTCCCCAAACTGAAAATGAAATAAGTCCCCAAAATTTTATACACAAAACAACAACAACTATAATTTAAATTTTTGGGGATTTGTTTCATTTTTCTGGGGGTTTGTTTCATACAAAAATTTGGGGAATTATTTCATTATGAAATAACTCCCCAAATTTAGAAATGAACTAAATCCCCAAAAATTAATTTGGGGAGTTATTTCATTTTTCTAAAATTGCAAATTATATCCCCCTGGACTTACTACGCAGTCGTTGTGCTTTGTCGTGTAGTTATTGCTTATCAAGTAGTTTTTTAAAGAGCGTCTACTGATCAGTATGGAAGTCGAAATTATTGCCGCTGAGAAAAAAGTTCGAAGGTATTATATATTCCAAAAATGATTTACACACAACACCTGCATTTGCAGCATAAAAGGTTGGAAATCAAGATTGAATGTGGAAGATGGAGAGTTTTTTTAACAAAAAAATATGGAGCTTAATCATTAGAATGAAGAGGGAATATATATAACTAAAATCATAGGGAAATATGATTGTGAAAGTAAATCGTTTTCGATGAATGGTAGTACGAGTAGTTGTTTGTGGTAAAAAGGACGTGTCTTGGTATCAAGTTAAAAATTCCCGCGAATTTTTAACTTGAAACCAAGACACGTCCTTTTTCCACAAACAACTACTCGTACTACCATTCATCGTATTTGATCGTAAATTGTTTTGTTGTGAAAATATCAACCTATTTTCACAACAAAATAATTTACATTCAAATTCGTAAAGCGGTGTACACACGATCAGTTTTGACTGTCGATTTTTCGGAATTATCGATAACTGTCCAACCGTCCAGCAACCGCAAAATATTTTGTGGTTGCCTGATGACTGACAAAAGTGAATAGCCACACTGACAAGCAACCGATTATTTGGGCAAAACTGACAGTCAAAACTGATCGTGTGTACCCCGCTTAATATTTCAAAGCATTGAATATGTATCTTTATTAAAAAAAAGAAAAAATATTCCTATGAAAGACAGTGACATAGATAAGTCAACAGAGTTATTTGAAAACGGTAAGACAACGGTGAAAATCTTTTTAACTTGGATAATATATGAGAGAAACAGCATGTGTACAAATGTGGTACCAAAAGTAAATATTTTCCAAGGTAAAATTCGAAAAGTTTGTTTTTCAGATGAAAATAAAATCTTTGAAAAATAAGTCAATTGCAGAACAAAATAACGTCCTCAAGTGGCCTTGTTGCCTAGTAAATTTGTATCTAAATTGATGTTGTATAACTGTATATGTTATCAATTACTATTTTTGCTGCATACGAACAAAAAAACATAACAATCGATGAAAGATTTTGGGGAATTATTTCATTTTTAAAATTGAAATAAGTCCATTAGTTCATTTTATTTTGGGGAGTTATTTCACTTCGTTGGGGAGTTATTTCATTTAAATTTTTGGGGACTTATTTCATTATGAAATAACGCCCCAAATTTGACTTATTTCATTTTCAGTTTGGGGACTTATTTCATTGGGGACTTATTTCGTAACGCCGTTTACTGGTGGTTAATCGGAAAACTGGCGGTTCGTATATGATCGGGAATCAGGTAAGTTGACAATGCTAGCAGGTAATCGAAATGACAGTTTGTAGATGTTCGGGGAGCACCCGTTCGGGCGTGGGCGGTCGGGGTCACGATGTGTTCGGAGTTCGGCTGCATATGTTCGGGACCACGATGTATTCGGAGTTCGGCTGCAGATGTTCGGGACCACGAGGTATTCGGAGTTCGACTGTCGGTGTTCGGGACCACAATGTATTCGGAGTTCGGCTGCAGATGTTCGGGACCACGAGGTATTCGGAGTTCGGCTGTCGATGTTCGGGACCACGATGTATTCGGAGTTCGGCTGCAGATGTTCGGTACCACGAAGGGTAAAAAATTTTCCACCTAAAATTTGTCGGTTTAGGTTCAGGCCTTCATATAGCCCCCATAGAACGATACCTCCCGATTTTCGGTATTTTGAAGGTTGTGGCTGTGGTTATACATTTCTCTATTTTATTGACTTGTCTGAATAGAATTTTAAAAAGAAAAAATGTACACACAAACATTTTTGTACCTATTATTGAAATATTTGTTGCATAAGAAAATATGTAAAATGCATAAATTTTGCATATGCAAAAATTTCTGCATTTTGCATAATTTTGCATATGTCATATGTTTCGATTGCAATGTAATGAGCCAAAAATATGCCCAGTCCCAAAATTTTATATAAATCGGACAAAAAGTAGGGGTTGCATAAAACTCCGCTGTCTAATAATTATGAAGATCAGAGTGAAGAGGGTTGGAACATGATTTATTGAAAAGCAAAAGTAACTAATTTAAGGAATATGCATGCTAAAGTACACTGAATGTATTATATTTCATATTTTGTCTATACTTATAAAAGAGTTGAGTAATGATGAATGACTGATTGATAACACTGCTCAACAAAATTGAAAAATTTTAATGTTTCAACCGAATTTTTTTGTTTCTTACTGAAATCGGTCGCTGTTTTTCTCCATCAGATTTTGTGCTTGAGATATAGCTCAAAATCGTTTTTATGCAATTTATCTTAAAAGTATCCCTAATTATTTCCTTAAATTAAGAACTTGTTTCTTCGTTTTATCTATTTTCTTAAATGCAAAATGTTAATTGGCGGTGTCCATTGCATCATAACTTGGTTTCTCTCTATGTCATTTACATCATTCTAACAAGTGAGCAAAGGCTATAGTCGGGACGGGGCCGACCATGTGTTACCCTACACCACTACCCCTGTGCATAAGCTTTTCACTGGTAAACATTTTTTTAGGGAATATAATCCAAATACCATCAAACATAATATGCCTCTTTCTCTAGGGACCCCCATAAGAAACCAAAATTTCGTGATCATCCGATCAAAATTGCGACCTGTAGCGTGATTGCAAAAAATGGAGGAATTGGATGCATTGTGGTATCGCCCTTGTTTGGCCACCTTCGCCAACCTACTTTACACCCATTTAAAGTTAATATTTTCTTCTATTGACAGGCTTCGCCGTTGGAATACCCCTACTAGAAGCCGATATATTCACAAAGAATAAAACTTTGAATTTGTCTCCACATGAGTTTTTCCCCACTCCGACCCCTAAATATTATCCGACTATCACCACAATCAATAGGCTTATTCCGCTGTGGGGCCCGCATCTACCCACAAAATCTCGGGACTATCCGATCAAAATTCCAACCGGTAGCGTGATTAAAAAAAATGAAAAAATGGATATATTACTGACTTTTGCGATATCTCGGTTGTTTGCCCACTTACGCCAACATACTTTGCATGAATATAAAGGTGATCTTTTTTTCAACCATTGGCGGGCTTTCTTTTTGGAATACTCCTGCCAGAAGCGGAGATATTCGCATAAGGAAAAAACGTTGACTTTTCTCCACATAAGCTTTTTGCTTATTCCGACTCCTGAATATTATCCGACCATCACCAAACTTAACAGGCTTGTTCCTATGTGGGACTCGCATCAACTCCCAAAAAAATCGTGACCATCCGATCAAAATTGCGACCTGTAGCGTGATTACAAAAAAATCGAAAAATGGGATGCATTACCGACTATTGCGATATCTCTGTTGTTTGACCACCTACGACATCCTACTGTACATCGTTGTAACGGTGATATTTTCTACTTTCCTTGCCAGGTTATGCTTTTGATATACCTCTTAAAGAAACAGAGCTATTGGCTTTGAAATAAAACGTTGACCTTTTCTCCAAATAAGTTATTGCCCATTTCGACCCCTGAATATTATCCGACCATCATCAAAATCAAAAGGCTTTTTCCTCTGTGGGACCCCCATTAACTCCCAAAATTTCGTGACGATCCGATCGAAATTGCGACCTGTAGCGCGATTTTGAAAAAAAATAAAAATGGTATGTATTACCGACTATTGCTATATCTCCGTTATTTGGCCACCAACGCCAACCCGCTTTAAATCATTGTAAAGGTGTGATATTCTTCTTTCATAGTCAGGCTTTGCTTTTGGAAGATCCCCAACCAAAGCTGTGATATTCGTCATTATAACTCAAATCGCGAAAATAAAAAGATGGGTTGTATTAGCGAATATTGCGATTTCTTCTTTGTTTGACCACCTACGACAACCTATACATCGTTGTAAAGTTGATATTTTCTACTTTCATTAGCAGGTTTTGCTTTTGATGTACCCATTATAGATGCGGAGATATTCGCTTTAAAATAAAACGTTGACTTTTTCCCCAAATAAGTTTTTTTCCCATTCCGACCCCTGAATATTACCCGACCATCACCAAAATCAATAGGCGTCTTCCCCTCCGAGACCCTCATCAACACCCAAAATTTGATGACGATCCGATCAAAATTGCGACCTGTAGCGTGATTACAAGGTTTAGATGGACAGACGGACAGACGGACAGACGGACGGACGGACGGACTGACGGACGGACACACATAGCCAGATCGACTCAGCTCGTCGAGACATTCATTTTGGTATATATAAGTATGGGTCTACGACCATTATTTCGATGCGTTACAAACTTTTTGGCCAAAACCAACTTATAATACCCTCCCCACATAGTGGTGTAGGGTATAATGACTTTATTGTGCGGAATCATTTGCAATCTATGTTTACATTAACATACCACCAATACATGCACATACTCACACTCATTCTCATAACTTTTTATGAGATTCCAGCACGAACAGTCATTCGCATATGTTACAGACAGGATATGCATATATTCAGACAACACAAACGGACAAGTAAGCCAGCATGTTAAGTAATAAAAAGTTACTCGGCAAGTGATACCTAAGGATATTGCAAATCATAGGCTTCTCTTGTAGTACCAACAGCAACAATAAGTACCATTTATTCATAGAATCTTTGCAAATAGCTGATGTTACTGTAGTTCTTTATGTAGATGTATGTATGTATGTGCAAAGTTTAAAAAGCTTTTGTATGTAAGCAGGAAGTGCAGCTGTTCGTTTGTGTGCGAGTGTTATCGCTTACATATGCATTCGAATGTGTCATTTATGTGCGGATGTGTGGACGTGTGTCTGTTTCCATGAATGTTTGCGTTGCTATTTCTACTGACAGTTAACATACATTTACATACGATGTCCTGTGTAGTTTGTGTATGGCTTTTTGCTTTTAACTCAATGTTGTTAAGCTTTTTGTTAATGGAGGAAAAAGTATGGAATTCAATTCCGCGAAGTAAAATTGAATAAGTTCCATTACAAATAGATGATGAAGAGTCGTGTGTTTTGCTTTGCAATGCAGACTGGAATTGTGTTACTTGCTCTAATAGAAATATGTAATTCATAAAGGGAAAGCGAATCTACCTTGTTAGGTGTTTTAATTGAAACCTTACATTTTCCAACAATCCACATGACTATTAATAGTGTGTGTCATGGAAGTACAAGGCAATCCCTTCGAAGAAAAAAACATTATGTTATAGACACCGACAACTTGTGGAAGCATCCATACATAATTTTATCAGTAAAGAAAGAACATTCAGCACCACTACAGCTTAGCTAAACACAATTGAACCACA
Organism: Musca autumnalis; assembly: GCF_047663935.1. NCBI lineage: Eukaryota > Metazoa > Arthropoda > Insecta > Diptera > Muscidae > Musca > Musca autumnalis. The sequence goes on from NW_027411644.1 coordinate 256,072,419, forward strand.
TTAGCATTGTTCCTTTACTTTTTATACCCTACACCACTATGTGGGGAGGGTATTATAAGTTGGTTTTGGCCAAAAAGTTTGTAACGCATCGAAATAATGGTCGTAGACCCATACTTATATATACCAAAATGAATGTCTCGACGAGCTGAGTCGATCTGGCTATGTGTGTCCGTCCGTCAGTCCGTCCGTCCGTCTGTCCATCTAAACCTTGTAATCACGCTACAGGTCGCAATTTTGATCGGATCGTCACGAAATTTTGGATGTTGATGGGGGTCCCGGAGGGGAAGAATCCTATTGATTTTGGTGATGGTCGGGTAATATATAGGGGTCGGAATGGGCAAAAAACTTATGTGGATAAAAAGACAACGTTTTTTTCCAAAGCGAATATCTCAGCTTCTATACGGGGTATACCAAAAGCAAAACCTGACAATAAAAGTAGAAAATATCGCCTTTCTAATGATGTAAAGTAGGTTCTCGTAGGTGATCAAACAACGAAGATATCACAATAGTCGCAAATAAAACCCAAATTTCCATTTTTGCAATTTTAATTATAATGACGAATATCATAGCTTTGGTTGGGGACTTTCCAAAAGCAAAGCCTGGCTGTGAAAGTAGAAGATCCCATCTTTACAATGATGTAAACTAGGTCGGCGTAGGTGACCAAATAACGGAGATATCGCAATAGTTGGTAATACATCTCATTTTTCCACTTTTTTGGAAATCACGTTACAGGTCTCAATTTTGATCGGATCGTCACGAAATTTTGAGGGTTAATGGGGGTCACACAGATGAAGAAGCCTATTGATTTTGGTGATGGTCGAATAATATTTAGGGGTCGTGATGGGCAAAAAACTTATTTAGAGAAAAACACAACGTTTTTTTCCAAAGCGAATATCTCAGCTTCAATATGGGGTATACCAAAAGCAGAACCTGGCCATGAAAGTAGAAATTATCGCCTTTCTAATGATGTAAAGTAGGTTCTCGTAGGTGATCAAACAACGAATATATCGCAATAGCCGCTAATAGAACCCAACTTTTTATTTTTGCGATTTTAATAATAATGACGAATATCACAGCTTCGGTTGGGGATCTTCCAAAAACAAAGTCTGACTATGAAAGTAGAAAATCCCATCTTTACAGTGATGCAAAGTAGGTTGGCGTAGGTGGCCACATAACGGAGATATCACAGTAGTCGGCAATACATCTCATTTTTCATTTTTTTGTAATCACGCTGCAGGTCGCAATTTTAATCGGATCGTCACGAAATTTTGGGGGCTAATGGGGATCCTACAGAGAAAGAAGCCTATTGATTTTGGTGATGGTCGGATAATATTCAGAGGTCGGAATGGGCAAAAAACTTATTTGGAGAAAAAGTCAACGTTTTATTTCAAAGCGAATATCTCTGCTTCTAAAAGGGGTATATGAAAAGCAAAACCTGCTGATGAAAGTACAAAATATCACCTTTGCAACGATGTGAAGTAGGTTGTCGTAGATGGTCAAACAACGAAGATATCGCAAAAGCCGCTAATAGAACACAACTTTTCATTTTTGCGATTTTAATAATAATGACGAATATCACAGCTTTGGTTCCGGACCTTCCAAAAGCAAAGTCTGACAATGAAAGTAAATCCCATCATTACAATGATGTAAAGCAGGTTGGCGTAGGTATCCAAATAACGGAGATATCGCAATAGTCTGTAATACATCCCATTTTTCCACTTTTTTGGAAATCAATTTAAATTGGATCGTCACGAAATTTTGGGTGTTATTGGGGGTCCCACAGAGGAAAAAACCTTTTGATTTTTGATAATGGTCGGATATTATTCAGGGGTCGGAATGTGACAAAAAAATATTTGGAAAAAAGGCCAACGTTTTATTTCAAAGTTAATATCTCCCTTCTGTAGGAGGTATATCGAAAGCAAGGAAAGTAGAAAATATCACCTTTACCACGATGTGAAGTAGGTTGTCATAGGTGGTCAAACAACAGAGAGATCGCAATAGTCGGTAATGCATCCCTTTTTCCATTTTTGTGCAATCACACTACGAAATTTTGATCGGATCCTCACGAAATTTTTTTTTGATGGGGGTCTAACACAGAAAGACTTTTCCACTTTTCCATTTTTTATTTGGGTTGTACTGTCGATGCACTTAAATACGTTTCAAAAGAATTGACCTGTGTTAATGAAGACATTCAGAGCAAAGGCGCTAAGCTATCCCAATTTTAATATTTTGAATTTTACCAGTCAAAACCTTATGCACAGGGATAGTGGTGTAGGGTATCACATAGTCGGCCCCGACCCGACTGTAGCCTTGGCTCACTTGTTTAATGTTAAAAATAGCAAAATAGGATACTGTCAAAATTGCTCTCTCATGAAATTTGTCTGTTAGCCTGCGGTAGAAGAGAAACCCAATTTTGTTCTATCTTTCTTAAAAATTGCTTCCAGTTTTGCCATTTGTTGGGAAAAGAAAGAAACGCTTTCCATGTAAATGGTAAAACTGGTAACCCCTACTTAATTTAAACAATATACTCTTACCAGGCATTCAATTTTGTTGCTATAATTCTCATTAATTAAAGTAGGTCGTGGGTTCGATTCCCCGGCTAGGCAACATCAAATTTTCAACGGTGGCAAAATACACCTCAGTAATGTTGGCGACATTTCCTGAGTATTTCAGCCATGACACGCCGTTCGGACTCGGCGATAAACTGTAGGTCCCATATCATTGAGCTAATATGAATCGGGGTGCACTCATTGATATGGTAGAATTCTCCCTTGTCCCGTATGGGATGTTTGTGGAACAATTATTATTCTTATAATTCTCATTAATCTCATAACACCAGATTTTTATACCCTCAGCATTTATGCTAACGAAGGTATATACACTTTCATACAGACAAAATGTGCCTCATAGACATAATGGTTTTAGACCCCAAGTATGTTTGGACGAAATCCGTTTCAGACAATTTGGAGTCGATTGAGCAATGCCCGTCCGTCTGTCTGTCTGGCTGGCTGGAGCGCACGATAACTCTCGAACGGATGAACCGATTCGGTTCAAATTTTGGCTTTCGTAATATTTTGCCCAAACTTAGTTTAAGTCCGAAGATGGGCTGTATCGGTCCACTCCTTCCGGTACCTCCCACACAAAAGTTCGAAAATATTTGGAAAATTTGTGCAAACGATAACTCTTGAAGGGAGTAACCGATTTGGTCCATACTTTGCACATAGTAAAATTTCTGCCAGACTTAGATGAGGTTCCATCAGGGACTTTATCGGTCCACTCCTTCGGGTATCTCCCACACAAAATTTTAGGACCAGCTCTCGAATCTCTTTGAGCTTTGTTGTAACAACTTCTATTTACTACCCTCTATACGACGGTACAAGTTTCATCAGGGGCACACACACATCCTTAAATATTTACCAGATAAAAATCAGGTTGAATATGGAGTATTTTTGTCCACTCCTTCGGATACCTCCCACACAAAATTTCCGATAAGTTCACTTTAAGACCTGCTCTCGAATCATTTTGATTTCTGTTGAAGCAACTTGCATTCACTGCCTCAATTACGAAGGTAAAGGTTTTTCAGGGGCAAGTCCATACTTCTTGAGAAAACAGTCCGAAAGGTGACACCATATGTAGTGGGTGGAGAGCACGATAACTCCCGAGCTGATTAACCGATTTGGTCCAAAATATGCCCTTCGATCCTGTATTGCAGTAACCCCGGCCTTGTACTTTTCAAGTACATCTGTCAATGCGTAAACTGCACCTCCTCTCTAAAAAGAGTGCGAACATTCCCGGTGCAGATTCGCAGATCATGTTCCTTAAAACGTTTGCGGGGGTCGTCGACTTTTGAGGGGTTTGTTTTTCTTTTCTTTCGTTTTTTCATGTTATGCTGTTTTTTCTAGGGAGGGTTACTAACCCGACGCCGAAACCCAAGTTTTTCACGTTCTTATGGGTGATCGCGCGGCGAATGTTAGCTCACTACCTTTAACGGGTGTTAAAGGTCAGTGTCCACTTGAGATGAAAGAGAGACCAAGATAGATCCTGGTCTTTGCCATGTGAAAGCCGGTCAGGACCGTTCCTTGGTATCCTTCATCCCCTACGTCACCCTCTGGAATAGACTACTCTAGTCTATCTACCGAACAGGAAACCGAAGTCTCTGTTGGGGAAAGGAGACCGAACCCTCTGTGTAAGAGAGAATGTCGACAGCTCTGCGAAGAAGTCTACTTGTGAACGATAAACTCGTCATCGCCTTTGCTCATAGCCAGAGTCAGGAAAAGTAATACGCTAAAAGACAAGTAAAAAAGTGTCAGTCGGCTTTGCCGACAGAGATATACCCTCAGCCTATGTGAATTGAAACTTTCATCTACGGACAGTTCGAATGTATATAGGGTCTTTTCAAAACCGTGGATTGGTATTAAAGTTCAAAAGTATTGCAGAGGAGGCACTTAAAGGAATGAACCGACATTTTAATGCCAAAATTGGAAAGGAGAATATCTTTGGCCCAACAGTATGGAAATTCAGCCTCCATAGTGAAACATCTGACAATGGTATGAGGCTGAAAGACTTTGCAGTTGCAAAAAACATGGTAGTTAGCAGGACTAGATTTAAGCATCTCGATATTCATAAGGGCACCTGGCTGTGTCCAGATCAAAGAACAATAAATCAAATAGATCACGTCATGATAGATGGAAGACATTCATCGAGTGTGTTGGCTGTACGATCGTTCCGAGGAACAAACATAGACTCGGACCACTACCTTGTTGCAGCAAAGGTACGTGCCCGGTTAAACGTAGCGAATAAAGTACGAACAGACACAACACGAAATTTAGACATCGGTAAGCCGCAATCACAACAGATAGCCACAACTATTCCGCTCAACTGACCCAATTGCTTAATCAAAGAACTCCTCGTCCCGACCTCGTCCCCATTCCATGAAAACAGCCGCAAAATCCATACTCGGATACCAGAGACCACCACCGAGGAATCCATGGTATGACCAGAGAAAAATACGGCATATAGGACTACTCTACAATCAGTAGCAACGGGTAGCGCACGAAAGAGGTATCGGGAGAAAAGGAGAGAGGAGAAACGTCTTTTCCGCAGGAAAAAGAGAAAAATGGAAAATCGAGAGTGTGGAAAAATCGAAATGTACAGGAGACAGAATGAAGTCCGAAAGTTCTACCAAAGAGTAAAACATCAAACTGACGGCTTTGGTACAGGCACATCCTCCTGTAGAGACCATCGAGGTAATTTGGTAACTGATACAGACGACGAAGATACCACAGATCCAATCGTAGAAGATGGTATTGAATGTATACCGCCCCGGCAAGATGAGGTAAAATCAGCAACAAACCGCCTAAAGAATAATAAGGCAGCAGGAGCTGATGGCTTACAAGCCGAGCTGTTCAAAACCGGAGGCGACACTCTGATAAGGTGTATGCATCCGCTAGTTAGCACCATCTGTCAGGAAGAGCGTGTACCCTACGATTGGAACCTGAGTATCCTGTGTCCTTTCCACTAGAAGGGAGACACGACTGTGTGCTCTAACTATATAGGCATAAGTCTTCTCCCTATAGCCTATAAGATAGTTTCAGGAATATTATGCGAACAACTAAAGCCTATTGTCAATAAAATAATTGGACCATACCAATGCTGCTTTAGACGTGACAAGTCCTCCATTGACCAGATATTTGCCCTGCGGAAAATCCTGGAGAAGACCCAATAGATGCAGATCGACACCTACCACCTTTTTGTCGAGGCAGCCTTCGACAGCAACCTACGGCCAAAGGTATTCCAAGCCATATCTGAATTTGGTATCCCCGCAAAACTCATTCGGCTTTGTAAGATGACTCTAACTGACACAAGATCTTCAGTTAAAATAGGAAAGAACCTCTCCGATGAGTTTTGTACCAAAAGAGATCTTTTTAACATCCTGCTAGAAAAGTTTATACGAGAGGCAAACGTCAAAAGAAATGGCACAATTGACACCAATAGCCACATGTTACTTGCTTATGCTGATGACATAGACATCATGGGACGATCAGTAAAGGAAGTAACTGATACCTTTAGGAAGGTCGAAGGACAATCTGCTAAAGTGCGTCCGGCGGTAAACGGCGAGAAGACCAAGTTGATGGCGTCGACGTGCAATGCGTCCATTGAGATCGGACCAACTGTTGAAGTTGGTTCCTATAATTTTGAAGTAGTAAAATACTTCGTATACCTCGGCACCGCCGTAAACACAACAAACGACATCAGTTGTGAAATAAAAATAAGAATTGTATTGGCTAATAGATGCTACTTTGGCTTAAGTAAGCACTTTAAAAACAAAGCCACATCTCGTCAAACAAAAATAACGCTTTACAAAACACTGATACTACCCGTGCTGATGTATGGTTCCGAAGCCTGGGTACTTGCGCAAGCAGATAAGGCAGTGATTGCTTGAGAGAAAAATTCTTCGAAAGATCTACAGGCCAATCTGCGTTGACGGTGAATATCGACGTCGTATGAACCACGAGCTGTATCAGCTATACAACGACATCACTATAGATAAACGTATCGAGATGCAACAATTGCGTTGGCTAGGCCATATCATAAAAATGAGCGATGATGAACCCGCTAAAAAGGCGTTTAAATTCGGGCCACATGGCGTACACGCAGAACTGGCAGGCCAAGGCTTCGGTGGAGCGAGCAAGTGGAAAAAGAGATGGAAAGACGCGGTATTCCAAAAACCGAAACAACAAACAGAGAGAATTGGAGATCTTTTCTTAGTTCGGCTTATGGGACAAATGTTCTGCAATGGGCCAGCCATTGCGACCCCTAAATATTACCCGACTATCACCAAAATTAATTGGCTTCTTCCCCTTCAAGACCCCCAACAACACCTAACATTTGGTGAAGATCCGATCAAAATTGCGACCTGTAGCGTGATTACAAAGTTTAGATGGACAGACGGACGGACGGAAGCACAAAGACAGATCGACTCGGCTTGTCGAGACATTCATTTTGGTATATATAAGTATGGGTCTACAACCATTTATTGATGCGTTACAACCTTTTTGGCCAAAACCAACTTATAATACCCTCCCCACATAGTGGTGTAGGGTATAACAAGTAAAAATGTTAAGTTCGGCCGAACCGATATATATTCTGACCTCAAATGGAATAATTAGTTTCCTTTCCTGTCTATATTATCAGGCGGAGACGGTTTTCAACTTGAATCGCGATTTATTTAAAAAGCGCTACTGCGATTTTTTGGTTTTTTATACCCTCAGCATTTATGCTAACGAGGGTATATACACTTTCATACAGGCAAAATGTGCCTCATCGAAATAATGGTTTTAGACCCCAAGTATGTTTGGACGAAATGTGTTTCAGACAATTTGGAGTCGATTGAGCAATGTCCTTCTGTCTGTCTGCCTGGCTGGTTGGAGCGCACGATAACTCTCGAACGGATCAACCGATTCGGTGCAAAATTTTGGCTTTCATAATATTTTGTGCAAACTTAGTTTGAGTTCGAAGATGGGTTATATCGGTCCACTCCTTCCGGTACCTCCCCCACAAAAGTTCGGAAAATTTGTACGTACGATAACTCTTGAAGGAAATAACCGATTTGGTCCATACTTTGCAAATCGTGAAATGTCTACCAGACTTAGATGAGGTTCCAATATGGACTCAATCGGTCCACACTTTCGGATACTTCCCACACAAAATTTTGGGATAAGTTCAGTTTAGGACCAGCTCTAGAATCGCTTTGATTTTTGTTTAAGCAACTTGTATTCACTGCCCCCATACGACGGAACAAGTTTAATCAGAGGCAAGTCCTCACTTCCTGAGTAAATAGCCTGAAAGTTGCAAAAAAAACCATGTCACCGTTTGAGGTGGTTGGAGCGCAAGATAACTCTCGAACGGATCTGCCGATTCGGTCCATAATATGGCCTTAGTAATATTTTGTCCAAACATAGTTTAAATTCGAAGATAATATCGGTCCACTCCTTCAGGTACCTCTCCCACAAAAGTTCAAAAATGTTTGGAAATTTTGTTCGTACGGAGTGGCCGAATTGGTCCATACTTTACACATCCTAATATATCTACCAGATATAGATGAGGTTCAAATCTGGACTATATTTGTCCACTCCATCCGGTATCTCCCACACAAAATTTCGCATAAGTTCACTTTAAGACCTGCAATCGAATCACTTTGATTTTTGTTGAAGCAAGTCGCTGCCTCAATTACAATGGTAAATCTTTTTCAGGGGCAAGTCCATACTTCTTGAGCAAACAGATCGATGGTTGTAAAAACCACCTATGGCACCATATGTAGTGGCTGGAGATCCACTTTCATAATGGTCAATGTCGATCCATTCCTTTAAATATCTCCTCCGCAAAACTTTTGATCTCTAATCCTAATCAACATTTTTGTCGGTTCATACGCCCAACATTTTTAAACCCCCCTAAATAGATACGTTTTTTGGGAAAAAATTATTTCAATATACACAGGCTGAGGGTATATATCTGTCGGCAAAGCTGACTGATACTTTTTTACTTGTTTTATTTTATTTCATTTAATTATTTATTTATAATTTATCATTGCTAAGTAGAAAATAATGCAAAGATGATAAAAAGTTCTGTGGAACAAATAGCAACCATACTTTGCAAGAGAACTGAGAGACTTAGCAAGATGGCGGAAAAATTAAGCAAGAGAGCGCAACAACTTTGCTAAAGAGAAAGGTTTAAAAAATTGCTAAGTGCAAAGAGAAATTGAAGAGTTATTTGGTGGAACAAAAAAATATCACTTTTCAAAATGACTCCTTTTTGATAAGTGCAAAGCGATAAGTTTTTTCGTGGAATAGGGCCCTGATCGTTTAGTGTATTACTTTTCCTGGCTGTGGGCAGCTTCCTACTGCAGGAGTCTGGCTATCAGTAAAGGCGATGACGAGTTTCTGTTTCACACATAGCCTTCGGTTTCATATTGCGCATAGACTATAAGTGATGTGCCAACCACAGTTCCTTAGATCATCGATCATATTTAATGTTATGAAATAATTTCATTAATGTAATGAAACAGTTTCATAGCGTTAATGAAATTATTTCCTAGTAGTAATTAAATCGTTTCATAGCAATAATGACAGTTTTTATTTACCTTAATGATACATTACATTAATGTTCCGAGGTCAGAGGTGTCGAGATTCTCTCTCACACAGAGGGTTCAGTCTCCTGTCCCCAACAGTGACCTCGGTTTCCTTTTCGGTAGGTAGACTAGAATAGTATATTCCAGAACTTAGCCTATAAGTGATCTACCAACCACAGTTACTTAAATCATCGATCATACTTAATGTTATGAAATAATTTCATTTAACACTTACATAGCATTAATAAAATTGTAGTAATTAAATCGTTTCATACCATAATAATACAAATGTTTCATTACTTGAATAGTAGTACTTCATTATATTAATGAAAAAGATTTCATTGCATTAATGAATATTTTCATTAATAACATTTAATTGAAACTGAATCAAATATTTTTTGTTAATGCAATAAATTTTTACGCTTCTTTACAATGATTTACACATTTCATTTACATATAATGCAGGATTTCGTTCATGCCATAACGGTTTTCTTTCAGAATAGCAAAGTATTTTTTAAAGAAACCTTCACAGAAGCTTTTATCTTTTTTCTTACGGGGTAAACCTATTGTTCTAGCCATTTATTGAGCACGAAAACAGTATTTTTTATGATTTTTACAAGTAATCTACCAAATTTTTTAAAAGATTTTTATCATCTGAAAGGTTACACCTTGAGCTACTTTCGGATTTTTTTTTTTTTTTTTTTTTTTTTGAAAAATATTGTACAGTTTTCTGACAAATGCACTATAGGTCAAACGGGCCATTTTATGGGCCAAAAGTCTTAATGTTAAAACATGTATTTGGTTTAAGTTAATATAGCGTTTTTAGATTCAGGAAGAAAAATGGAACAACGTGGGCCAAGAAATTAACCTTTTATGGACCAAATACACAACTGGTACCTTAACCCTTTGGGGACAAAAACTGGAAGGTCTGTTATTTGTCTACAGAATTGAAGGCATCGACGTCCGATTAGTTCAGAACCATTTTTGTTGTGTTTCGTTTTAGTTTTAATGTGAATATGCCTTGAAATTATTACCTTGAAAATCCCACAATATGATGTGACATATTTTGACTATAACTGTATATATTTATAAAAGATTTGTAAATAATTTGACTTTAGAACACAGCAGAATGCTGTAGACTCCAATTTGGCTAACATTATTTGGTAAGAGGTTTAACCCTGACTTCAATATTATGGAAAATATGGTAACCTAAAAAAAGTTGTATAATTCTTGTCGAGCAAATTTACGCAAAATCACATAAAATTTTCTGCATTCGGCACGAGTTAGTGGATCAATTTCAATTTTCACTTTCATTGCCGAACGTTGCCGAGACTTTAAAAGCGTACATAACCTCAAAATGTTCTACTTTCTTCGAAAATTCAAAGTTAACACCCATTTAATAACTATTTATACACATAAATGATGATAGGAGGGCATTTTTGATAAATAGATATCGAATACTTTCTAATCAAATCGTTACATATGCTAATATTGTGATTTTGTTTCACCCTGAACGTATACAAGTAAACATATTTCGTTAACAAGTTTTTAAAGATATTTGGATAATACATATTTGGCAGCCTGCCATGTAACGGCATAATTTCTCATACAAAAACAAAATTTATTTTTATTATATTTGAAGTGTTTCTTACAAGAAAGTAACACAAAATTAATGAAAATACAAAGTGCGAAATCTGATTTTTGGCCAGTAAAATGGGCTGTTTGACCTATAGTGAAATGGCCGCCTACAAAACACTTTTTTACTAAAGCAGTTGGCGGTGCACACTGTAGCTCGAAAATGAATCATTAGTCATTAATGGGATCATAAAGAACTTAATGATCTTGTTCTTAAGCGAAACGGGATTAAAAAATATACGTTTAAAACAATATGGTGAACTGTCAGGGTCAAAATTTCAATTTTAACTAAAAAATTTTATAGGTTTTTCGCAATAAATCCTTCAAAAAAATTTAAAAAAGACTCTCCTTTCAAAGATCTTGATATCTTGCGGTACCGTTACATGGGAGCTCTACCAAAACCTGGGCGCATGTCCACACTGTTAGGTTAGAAAGTTTTCAAATCAATGAGAACTCCAAATAACTCAGCCCATACAGGCCGAAAATGTAGATAAAAACTAAAGGACTATCTGAAATCGGGAGGTACCGTTATATGGGGACTATGCCAAAATCTAGACATATGTCCACAATTTTTGCTGCATAAGGTTTCTGACTACTGGGAACCACAAATACCAAAATACAGCTAATTCAGGTCGAAAATGTAGATAAAAACTTTAAATTACCTGAAGTCGGGTGGTACCGCTATATATGGGGACTATAGGGAAAACTAGACTCATATTGATGATTTTTTGGCTAAAATAGTTTTTACTTATTTTTTACTGAAAAAATGAGGTCGATCCGATGAATAGAAATAGTTTCTTTGCACCTTCCCACCGCTTTCAAATTCTATTTCGAGAAAACCACGTTTCCCTTCTAACGCTAAATTTTTTCGAACGACTCGAAATTGTTTGCAACATATTCTATTCTACCAGTACTTTAAAATAAGTCAATAAAAAATGTTCTGATTTTTTAAAGACCACTTGTTTGAAATTTATTATCTAGATACCACTACGAAATACGCACCGAAATGAGTTCAAAGAGGGACCAAGATCGTAGTCTATAATAATTGTTCCACAAACATCCCATACGGGATAAGGGAGACTTCTCTCATATCAATGAGAGCACCCCGATTCATATTAGTTCAATGATATGGGACCTACTGTTTATCGCCGAGTCCGAACGGCGTGTTTTAAGACACCACTTTGTGGAGAAGTTTTACATGACTAAAATACTCAGGATATGTCGCCAACATTACTGAGGGGTATTTTGCCACCGTTGAAAATTTTGATGTTGACTGGCCGGGGAATCGAACCCACAACCTTCAGCGTGCAAGGCGGGTGTGCATACCATTACATCACGGTGGCACCCAAGATCGTAGTCTAAATAGGTTAAAACCCATAAGAACCGTTTCACCTTCCATGTCAACCAAAGCAATAATTATAAAAATTTTATAAAATTGAAAGTAAAAATTCAATAATCTTCACAACTAAATTGCAAGTAACAAATATTGGCTAAAAATTCTAAAAAGAAAAAACCTGCATAGAAGTCACACTGAACTAAGCTTTCAAAAAATCTCTTTGTAGCTATGCAAACTCTATCACAATGCATGGGGGTTTAATGGAAAATTCCCTGAATAAGATGCTGCCGAATAAAGGCGAATAAGAAAAGAACGATATTACAAAGAAATCTATTGTTGTAATAGTTGAGAGTTTTTTTTTTCCAACACAAAAGGGAGCTTCCTATAAGCAAGGATATTAGTTTGTTAAAGCAAAAATATAAAAGAATCCTGAATAGATATGATGCAGTCAATTTGTATTCAGTCTATCAACCGGTAGAGTATCTCATATCAAAATGTGACAGCTATTGTTGCTTCAAGGTATATTGCAGTTTTTGGTAGCAAAAAATGGAAAAAATATATCTATTTCAAAATTTAATCACATACTCGTTGGTAGATGTTATTTAGCTAAAGTTTTTTTGATGAAGACGAAATCCTTAATATCTCTTTATTAAATTAATTTTCTTTAATTTCTTTTCTTGTTAATTCAAATGTGAAATATAATGGAATTGCGCCACTTGAATTATCATCGTGCCATATGCCCAACAACCTCCAGCCAGATGTCAGTGGACGTCATCATCTCCATAGCACTGCCATACTTTTTATTCAATAAAACATTTCATTAAAAAAAAAATTATTAATTTTCCACGAATTTACCAGCAAATGTTATAGGTCTACCTCCCACCCTCCTACACGCTTTTATGCTTCTTGGATATTCTACGACCAAAAGTTTTTGAAGCCCACATGCAGCATAATTAAATTAAAAAAGAAAGATTAACATAAAAAGAATAAAAAAGGCTTGTGATGAATGTTCATTAAATGAAACAATAGACAGAAAAAATTAAGAAAAACTGATCACCACTGTAGGATGGACTAGCATTAGCAATATACGACAGAGTCGACGAAATTGTTCCATATTTTACTAGTTATCAAATGTAAGTAAATAACGACCGATAAGTGACGTTTATCGACATGTGGAGTTGAATAGAATCCTATTTGTTTAAATTTAACGAAATATATCCTTTCCTACCACTTCTTAAATCGCATATGGTATACCCTGATCTTAGCAAATTATATTGTAGTCCTGATGACAAGGACTGCCAGCTATTTCAATGCAATCCACACACAAAAGTGAGCTTTAATATCACGGTGTGTAATTTTTTGAGTGATGGTTTATTAACCATATTCTGACACCGCAGCGGGATAAAAGACCAAAAAATAGAAGACACGTGTCTCGCCGTTTTTCCCTATCTCATCAACTTTCGCGGTCATAGGCCTCCAAAGGTTTGAAGCTTTGATGTAAGAAGGGGTCATTTTTCAAGGCTATATCTTCCAAACCGTTAAGATTTTTGAATTTATCCCATAGGCAACGTTGTAGATCTTGTCTTAAGGAACAAAAATTGTGAACACATATAATCCATCAAACTTCATCTGCAAGGTCAAAATCGCCAAGGTCCCATTTTTTTTTTTTAAAAAAATTTTCTCGGCTTTTGGTCTGCAGCTATCAAACCGATCAAATTTGAAGCAAACAACCAACTACAAAAATGTACAGCAGATCCCAATAAACATCTTTCTTGAACATACGATCTCTGTATAGACGGTTCTTATAGGTCAATAAAACAAAGCAAATAGGATTTTTATCCTGTTTTCTCTGGTTCTGGTCCACTAAACCTTTCAATATTCAAGAAAACAATCAGCTTCAATAATGTAGCAAAGACATCTATAAATAACTTTCTGGAACATGCGAAATATCTATGAACGATTCTTAAAGGTGAAAATAGCAAAAAACTTTTGAAAATATTCAATTTTTACACTTTTTTCTCCAATTCTGGTCCAAAGATACCCAACCGCCCAACAATTTAGGATACCGTCAACTACAAAAATGTACCTAAGATTTCAATAAACAACTTTCTAGAACATATGAAGATTCTAGGAACGATTCTTCAAGCTCGATTATTTTAGATCATTCTTTCCTGCTTCCATGCTAAGGAACAGATGGATAAGCTGCGCGCTTATGTAACAAGAAGAGACAAAGTAGGGCAGGGAACGCCATGGGGTGGGGGGGATTTTATCGCCGCTTCTGTTGGTCAGTACCATAAATAGTCTACTAAGGTCCTTAACCAAGGAAGGATTTGAACCAGTCTGTTATGCAGACGACGTTATAATACTTCTAAGGGGAAAGAACCCAAATCTACTTTGCAGGAGAGCCTGGTCTAGACCAAGAGGTCTTAAAAAACAGAGATATGTATTTTCACTAGGAAAACGAAATTGGGCTCCGTCGAGGAACCAGTTTTCCTGAATAAGACATTAACTATATCTCCAACAGTTAAATATCTGGGGGTAATTCTAGATAGGAAACTCGAATGGAAAGACCATATTCAGGAAAGGGCTGCCAAAGCACACAGATGTTGGTAAACTTGTAGAAGGGCTATAGGCTCAAAATGGGGTTTTAATCCTAGAATGATACACTGGCTATACAGAAGCGTAATAAGACCGATTCTTACTTACGCATCTGTTGTATGGTGGACAGCTATGGACAACAAGTACAATGTGGAAACATTGCAAAGAGTCCAAAAAATGTGCTGCCTATGCATTAGCGGGGCGATGAGGACTACACCAACTAGGGCTTTAGAGACAATTATATTTGTCCACCCGATAGAAATACAGGTAAGGTATGAAGCAGCCATCGCGGCTATAAGACTGAAAGCGATGAGCGAGTGGATCGAAAGAGACCACCAATGCATATTACGGTTCACAACGGGTGAATCTATAAATCAAATAGTATCGGACCGGATACCAGAATCAAGTGAAGTAGCTCTGTGTGAAGTTCTAATACCGGACAGAGATATGTGGATCGATGGAACCTTTGCACAGATTCCCGCTGGAAGCTGCGGGTTTACGGACGAGGCTGGGTCTTTACTTCGTAGACACGGAAACGAGGATCCGAGCGATCACAGAATGTCTGAACTGGTTTAGAACAAATACACTGAACTGGTTTAAAACAAATACCAGGACACATAGGGATTACGAGAAACGAAGTAGCAAACTCCTTAGCAAGCCAGGGAGCTACCTACAGTAAGTCTAGACCATGCCAAACCTTTAAAGGCGGCGCGTATAGAACTAAAAGCTTGGGCAAAGAATGCTCATGTATCCCTATGGAATAACCAGAAAAATGGAAAAACTACAAAAATCCTATGGGGAAACCCAGACCAGGACAAAACAAGTGACCTCCTAGTGATGAGTAAAAAGGATATCAGTAGACTGATCGGTGTCCTCACAGGGCATCTAGGACTACAAGCGCATCTGCACAGGATAGGCTGTGCAGAGAATAGTGAATGCAGGGCATGTGGCGAGGACAACGAAACGTTGGAACACTATCTCTGCCACTGCCAGGCTTTCACAAACATAAGAACTCAACTAATGGGAAACGACATATTAAAGGACTCGACCATATCAAGGACATCGGGTTCAAAAACTTGAGGGACTACGTCAATGGGACGGAACTCCTAAACTAACAACAACAACAACTTCCAGGACACATAAAATTAGAGCGCACAACAGGCCTCTTTTGGCTTAAGTGTATGCCCTTTCTTTTTAAGGACATGTGGTGATCTTGAATCACCCCTCTTCTCAACCTAACTTAACCTAACCTTCCTGTTCAGGTCCGTAAATACCAAACCTTTCAAATTTACTTGAGTTTTTAACAGTTTGTTATTCCCAAACCTGAGCAGGGGGAATGTTACAAATAATTTAACTGTTCTTGAATTTCAGCCCTGAGAATTATTTCTAGAATCCTCATATGTCCTAGAAAGTTGTTTACTAAAATCTTAGGTACACTTTTGTAGTTGACGGTATCCCTAATTTTTGGGCGGTTGGGTATCTTTGGACCAGAATCGGAGAAAAAAGTATAAAAATAGAATATTTTCGAATTCTAAACGTGTGGTTTGGAGGGTGGAAGTTGGGAGCAGGGTGGTTCGGAGGGTGGAAGTTCGGAGTGGTGTGGTTTGGAGGGTGGAAGTTCGGAGCAGCATGGTTCGGAGGTTGGAAGTTCGGAGCGGGGTGGTTCGGAGGGTGGAAGTTCGGAGGGTAGTTCAGTAGTTTTGGATAGCATTTTTAAAAAAGGAGGGCATGGGGGAGGTACCCCGCCCACTCCAAAATTCAAAAAAAAAAATATATAGCCTATTTTCACCACGGGTGTTTTCTGTACGTTCTCTGAAATTTTCAAGAAAATCGGTTTAACCGTTTTTGAGCCTATGCGGAACATACTTACTAACCTACACACATTGTCTTTTATATAAGATTTAAAAAGTGGGCGTGGCCGGGTCTTTAGGCTCCAATGGAGTACCTAGTGTCGGGGATTCAAAAACAATTGCCTCGCAAATTAATTTTCTCACCGATAAGTTCGAGAGTTTTGCTAAATAGCGTTGTTAAAAAATAGTGCATAGGGGAGGTAACCCGCCCTTCCGAAATTTAACAAAATATATAGCCTGTTTTCAACACGGCTCCGTTCGTACATTCTCTGAAATTTGAAATGAAAAACGCCAAGCACTGCATTAACAAAATAAAAACAAAATATGTGACATATTTTTACCCCGGTTCAGTAGTTTTGAATATATAACATATTTAAAAAGTGGGCGTGCTAAAATAGGTTTTTTATAAAAGTAGGGCATGGAGGAGTTGCCCCGTCCCCTCCAAAATTCAAAAAAATATATAGCCTATTTTCACCACGGGTGTTCCCTGTACGTTCTCTGAAATTTTCAAGAAAATCGATTCAGCCGTTTTTGAGCCTATGCGGAAAATACTTACTAACATACACACATTGTCTTTTATATATAAGATTTAAAAAGTGGGCGTGGGCGGGTCTTTAGGCTCCAATGGAGTACCTAGTGTCGGAGATTCAAAAACAATTGTCTCGCAAATTAATGTTCTCACCGATAAGTTCGAGAGTTTTGCTAAATAGCGTTGTTAAAAAATAGTGCATAGGGGAGGTATCCCGCCCTTCCGAAATTCAACAAAATATATATCCTATTTTCAACACGGCTCCGTTCGTACATTCTCTGAAATTTGAAATGAAACACGCCAAACACTGCATTATCTGCTTGCGCAAGTACCCAGGCTTCGGAACCATCCATCAGCATGGTTAGTATCAGTGTTTTGTAAAGCGTTATTTTTGTTTGCAGTTGGTCCGATCTCAATGGACGCATTGCGCGTCGACACCATCAACTTGGTCTTCTCGCCGATTACCGTCGGACCCACCTTAGCAGATTCTCCTTCGACCTTCATAAAGGTATCGGTTACTTATTTTACTGATCGTCCCATGATGTCTATATCATCCGCATAAGCAAGTAACATGTGGCTATTGGTGTAGATTGTGCCACTTCTTTTGACGTTTGCCTCTCGTATAACCTTTTCTAGTGGTGGTATACATACATTCAATACCATCTTCTGGGATTGGATCTGTAGTATCTTCGTCGACTTCGCTACTATTGGATACCAACAGTTTGGAAAAATGTTCTCTCCATATCCTTAGCACACTATCTGTATCAGCTACCAGATTACCTTGTTGGTCTCTACAGGAGGATGTGCCAGTTCCAAAGCCATCAGTTTGCTGTTTCACTCTTTGGTAGAATTTTCGGACTTCATTCTGGCTCCTGTACATCTCGATTTTTTCACACTCCCGCTTTTCCATTCTTGCGGAAAAGGCGTTTCTCTCCTGGTCATACCATGGATTCCTTGGTGGATGTCTCTGATATCCAAGTACTGATTTTGCGGCTGTTTGCATGGAGTGGGCAATGTTTTGCCATTGTCCTAATATGTTATCGGGACGAGGAGTGCTTTGATTAAGCAGTTGGGCCAGTTGAGTGGAATATGCTGTGGCTATCAGTTGTATTTGCAGTCTATCGATGTCCAACTGCCGTGTTGTGTCTGTTCGCACTTTGTTTGCTACGTTTAGTCTGGTACGTACCTTTGCTGCAACAAGGTAGTAGTCCGAGTCTATGTTTGCACCTCGGAACGATCGTACATCCAACACGCTTGATGCATGTCTTCCATCTATCACAACGTGATCAATTTGATTTCTTGTTCTTTGATCTGGCAATAGCCAGGTGCCCTTATGAATATCGAGATGCTTAAATCTGGTACTGCTAACTACCATGTTTCTTGCAGCTGCAAAGTCTATCGGCCTCATACCATTCCCCTTTCCAATTTTGGCATTAAAATCGCCTAGTATAATTTTAATGTCATGGGAAGGGCAACGGTCATAAGTATCTTCTAAGTGCTCGTAAAATATATCTTTGGTCTGTTCGTCCTTGTCTTCAGTGGGAGCATGAGCGCAAACAAAGCTGATGTTGAAGAATTTTGCTTTTAATCTAATTGCAGCGAGTCTTTCATTCACTGGGGTGAAGCTGGAGACCAGATGTTTTAACCTCCGACCAACTACAAATCCGCAACCAAACTCATGCTTTGTGTCATGGCAGCTATAATACAGTACAGTTGTTGTGACGCCTTTCCCACCAATCCATCGTATTTCCTGTATGGCAATAATGTCGGCTTTGTACTTTTCAAGTACATCTGCCAATGCGTAAACTGCACCTTCTCTATAAAGAGTGCGAACATTCCAGGTGCAGATTCGCAGATCATGGTCCTTAAAACGTTTGCGGGGTACGTCAACTTAAGAGGGGTTTGTTTTTCTTTTCTTTCGTTTTTTCATAGTAGGCTGCTTTTTCTAGTGGAGGGTTACTAACCCTACACGCAGAAAATTCATGTTAGAAATATGTTTGGATCCAAATATAATATGTTTGGGTCCAAACAAATATATGTTTGCAACATTTTGTAACATATCTCAATTTGATATGTTTGGGTATAACATACTTTTTATGTTAGAACATTTTTTTCATGGGTGGAGAGAGGATGTTTGTCAACGAGAGTAATAACAGTGCTCTCGCGGCTGTGGAGTGCTGCTTTATAATAAAGAGTTGTGTGTATTGTATAATAGAAGACGTAGAAGCGAAGAAGGGGGCTTTGGTGGCATGTTTGCGTCAAACTCGTGTGTTTCTTGTTTTGTTGTTGTTAACCAACGAAGAAGAAAAGAAGAAATGATATGAATTATATTTTCTTTCTTTCTTCAGTGTTTTAGTTGCCTTTGTAGAGTCAAGACGGTAAAATGAGTGAATAAATCAGTGTTTTGTGTTTTCTTAAAGAAATTGTGTTTTTAGTAAATTAAATGCCCAATACATTTTATAATTGAATCGGAAAGTTGAATGGAATTATTTTATTGGACAAGGAAGAAATCGCATTTAATATTGGTAATTACATACATACTTATGTATATTTGAAATATGGCATATCCATATTTATTTATTACATTACATAATCATTTGATTCTAGATGCCGATTCCCCGCTGATGATTTCAACTAAGAGGACAATTTGTTTTATTTCACAACTAAGGAGAAGCGTTCAACTACGTTTCTATATATTTTTCCTTTTTAAAAGTGTGACTACAAATTATTTCAATCAGTTTTTCTTGTATTAAAGTGTGTTATGTATTTCTTTGAAATTTTGTATGTACCTATGTGTTTGTTGTTCTTTTGTCTTTTAATAAAAAACCACAACATTTGTGTGTATACTATAGAACAGGGACGAGCTTCTTTGCTTAGATCGTACAGTGAGGGCGCCCACTGAGTTGTTTTTGCATTTGCTTCTCTCTCTCACGTACAGTGTAAATGAATGAAAACAAACAAAAACATAATGTGGTTGTTGCTTTTTTCACTCATACGTTCATACATGTCTTCGCATTGGTTGTATTTCTGTGGTCGTCTCTATAGTATAGAGATAGCCAGTGAGCTCTTACTGAGAGCAAGTGAGCACACATTTTAAAGTGTTTTACATTGAATTTTACGCTCCCTTGCTCTCAGTAAGCGCCCACTGGTGCATGTGTTTGTTTTTTTTGTGCCTTTTGGGTTTGTATTTTTTTGCACCCAAACATATAAAATGTTTGCACCCAAACATATCTTTCTTTGCACCCAAACATATATATCTTTGCACCCAAACATATATTTGTTTCCACCCAAACATATATTTGTTTCCACCCAAACATATATATGTTTGCAGACCCAAACATATATTATGTTTGGGACTGTTGCAAACATATATATGTTTGCTGCAAAATATGTTTGGGACATATGTTAGAGAGGCCGAGTTTTTTTTTGCGTGTACGCCCAAACCCAAGTTTTTAACGTTCTTATGGGTGAACGCGCGGCACATGTTAGCTCACTACCTTTAACGGGTGTTAAAGGCAGCCCCCCAGGTTACACCACGGGGAGGTCAGTGTCCACTTAAGACGAAAGAGGGACCAAGATAAATCCTGGGCTTTGCCAAGTTAAAGCCGGCCAGGACCGTTCATTGGTATCTTCCATCCCCTACGTCACCCACCCTTATATTGCTCTTGGTCTTTAAATCACTGTCCCTAAGCAGCTACTTTTGCAGTCTCAACGCGAAAAACCACCATCTTTGTAACTACATCAAAGTACATATTCACTACGTATTGACAACATAAATTGAGTGGTGTATACATAACACAAAAGTAGAGTGCTCATTAAAACCACCTCTACATAATGAAGTGGTATTTAAACGTTTTTATTTTAACTTAAGTATTAAATGTTGACCTTAGCCAGCATTTAATATTGTAACCCTGCTATCCTTCATTTCCTCCCTCTTCGCTTCATATTTCATATTTTCCTTTTCTTTCTTGTTGCTTAATAAATAATTGTTCATAACAATTATGAGCTGTTTTAATCGGACAGTCCATGTCATTTATTCATGGCAGTAGGATAGTACAAAAAAACAAAACGGAAAAGGAAGAAACAAGAAGAACGACAACAACATTAAATGAATACTTTTCTTTTTAATGCCAGCATGCCCGTTCTTGCCATCTGAGCAACATTTGTTTAAACATCTTTTCGTTGGCATTTATCCATAATCGTGGCAGCCAGTCATTGTTCTCGACTCACTGACATAAAGAGCGAAAGTAATGAATTGCACATTACAGCTACACAGTAGTATTTTGCTGCTGCATTGCATTCCTGCATTGAATTCAATCCTTTTTGTTTGTCCGTCCAGTTGCCAGTGTGATTCTGTTGTAATTTCTTGCATTTCTTTTGTTTCGCTTCTTTGTTTAATAATAAAATTAAATAAATACACCTTACCCAGGAAATCCATATGCAATGCACTGAGCTAAAGGATAATATTAAAAATGTGTTATTTGCCTTCAGGCTTGAAGGACTAAATTGAAATGAAAGCAAATAAGCTTAAAGTTTTTTATCACTGAAGCCTGCGGGGAAAACATTGTTTGCAATATTATTCATTGACTCATTCAGTCCATATGCATTTCCGTTTTATCCTTTGAGGAGGGAATGAGTTAAGTTAAGTTCAAAAGAGATAGAGAAGAAAAGTACTAGCGAGAAAGTACCAGCAAAATATGAAAAACAATGTTTAATATGAAAATGGTGAACACCGAAAATGTTGATGTACAATACCTATTTTAATTGATATTTTATTTCATTTTAGTAATGTCCGGTACACCTTTAGTTCGAATTTCCCAAAAAGACCTTGTCACACCGGTACACATCAACAGCGGCCCATATTTTAAATTTCATTATACCCTCCACCGTAATATGGAGGGTATAATTAAATTTGTCATTCCGTTTGTAACAAATTGAAATATTCATCGGAGACCCTATAAAGTATATATATTCTTGATCAGGGTAAAATTCTAAGTCGATATAACC
Source organism: Musca autumnalis (assembly GCF_047663935.1). Taxonomy (NCBI): domain Eukaryota; kingdom Metazoa; phylum Arthropoda; class Insecta; order Diptera; family Muscidae; genus Musca; species Musca autumnalis. The sequence continues at coordinate 256,094,501 of NW_027411644.1, forward strand.
ATGTCCATCTGTCCGTCCGTCTGTTGAAATCAAAATACACCTCACGATTTTTAAGATAGGGCTTTGTAATTTGGTATAGAAGTTTCTATTACTCGTAGGATGTTTGGTATTGCAAATGGGCTATATCGATCCACGTTTTGATATAGCCCCCATACGAGTTGAACGGTATCACCCGATTTTTGGTATTTTGAAATGGCTAAAATTTGGTAGTTAGTCTACGTTGTGGATATAAAACTTTCCCCCAGAATTTTGTTGGTATGCGTTCACACCTTCATATAGCCCCCATAGAACGGTACCTCCCGATTTTCGGTATTTTAAAGGTTATGACCACAATAATCCACTGAAATGGCGGAGACTTGGTATTTAGTCTTCATTGAGGGTATTCAACTTTTCCCTCTAAATTTGTCGGCAGAGGTACACGCCAAGGTGACGTAGGGGATGGAAGATACCAAGGAACGGTCCTGACCGGTTTTAACATGGCAAAGCCCAGGATTTATCTTGGTCCCTCTCTCATCTCAAGTGGACACTGACCTCCCCGTGGTGTCACCTGGGGAACTGCCTTTAACACCCGTTAAAGGTAGTGAGCTAACATGTGCCGTGCGTTCACCCATAAGTACGTTAAAAACTTGGGTTTGGGCGTCGGGTTAGGAACCCTTCCCTAGAAAAAAGCAGCCTACTATGAAAACAAGTAAAAAAGTATCAGTCGGCTTTGCCGACAGAGATATACCTTCAGCCTGTGTGGACTGAAATACTTTTTTTTCCAAAAAAAAAAAAAAAAACTTATGTATTTAGGGGGGTTTTCAAAACTTTGGCCGTATGCACCGACTAAAGTATGGATAGGATTAAAGGTCAACAAATTTCGGGGATATCGATAGATAGGGCTTATTTTATCACACTAGCCTGAGAAAAACATAATATAGCTATATTCAGTTCGAGCCCTCCAGCCACTACATATGGTGCCATAGGGGTTCTTACAACTTTCGGGCTGTTTTCTCAAGAAGTATGGACTTGCCACTGAAAAAACTTTTACTGCTGTAATTGAGGCAGCGAATGCAAGTTGCTTCAATAAAAATCAAAGTGAATCCAGAGCAGGTCTTAAAGTGAATTCATCCGAAATTTTTGTGTGGGAGGTACCAGAAGGAGTGGACAAATATGGTCCTTATTCAAACTTGATCTATATCTGGTAGATATTTTAGGATGTGTAAAGTATGGACTAAATCGGGCACTCCCATCAAGAGTTATCGTGTGCACAATTTTTCCGAATATTTTTAAACTTTTGTGGGGGAGGAACCTGAAGGAGTGGACCGATATGGCTTATCTTCGAACTTAAACTAAGTTTGCACAAAATATTACAAAGACCAAATTTTTGACCGAATCGGCAGATCCGTTCCAGAGTTATCGCGCGGTCCAACCACTACACACGGTGTCATAAGGCTTTTTTGCAACTTTCGGGCTACTTTCTCAGGAAGTATGGACTTGCCCCTGATGAAACATGTACTGTCGTATAGAGGACAGGGAATAGAAGTTGCTACAACAAAAATCAAAGCGACTCGAGAACAGGTCCTAAACTGAACTTTTCCGAAATTTTGTGTGGGAGGTACCCGATGGAGTTGACGGATTGGGTCCATATTGGAACCTCATCTAAGTCCGGTAGAAATTCCATGATGTGCAAAGTATGGACCAAATCGGTTACTTCCTTCAAGAGTTACCGTGTGCACAAATTTTCCCAACATTTCCGAACTTTTTTGGGGGAGGTACCGGAAGGAGTGGATCAACATAACCCATCTTCGAACTTAAACTAAGTTCGGACAAAATATTACGAAAGCCAAATTTTGGACCAAATCGGTTCATCCGTTCGAGAGTTATCGTGCGCACCAGCCAGCCAGACAGACCGACAGACGGACGGACATTGCTAAATCGACTCCAAGTTGTCTGAAACACATTTCGTACAAACATACTTGGGGTCTAAAACCATTATTTCGATGAGGCACATTTTGCCCGTATGAAAGTGTATATACTCTCGTTAGCATAAATGCTGAGGGTATAAAAAGAAAGAAAAGAAAAACAAGCCCCTCTAAAGTTGACGAACCCAGCAAATATTTTAAGGACCATGATCTGCGAATCTGCACCTGTAATGTTTGCACTCTTTATAGAGAGGGTGCAGACTTCGCATTGGCAGACGTACTTGAAAAGTACAAGGCCGATATTACATCCATACAGGAAATACGATGGATTGGAAAAGGCGTAACTACAACAGTTATAGCTGCCATGATGTAAAGCATGAGTTTGGTTGCGGATTCGTAGTTAGTCGGAGGCTAAAACATCTGTTATCCAGCTTCACCCCAGTGAATGAAAGACTTGATGCAATTCGAATTAAAGCTAAATTCTTCAACATCAGCTTTATTTGCGCTCATGCTCCCAATGAAGAAAAGGATGAACAGACCAAAGATATATTTTACGAGCGCTTAGTCAAACATATGACCATTGCCCTGCCCATGACATTAAAATCATTCTAGGCGATTTTAATGCCAAAATTGGAAAGAATATCTTTGGCCCAACAGTCGGGAAATTCAGTCTCCACAGTGAAACATCTGACAATGGTATGAGGCTGATAGACTTTGCAGCTGCAAAAAAACATTTCATCTCGATATTCATAAGGGCATCTGGCTGTCTCCACATCAAAGAACAAGTAATCAAATTGATCATGTTGTGATAGATGGACGACATTCATCGAGCGTGTTGGATGTACGATCGTTCCGAGGCACAAACGTTGATTCGGACCACTACCTTGTTGCAGCAAAGGTACGTACCCGTCTAAACGTTGCAAATAAAGCACGAACAGACACAACGCGGAAGTTGGACATCGATAGGCTGCAAACACAACAGATAGCCACAGCATATTCCACTCAACTAGCCAAATTGCTTAATGAGAGCACTCCTTGTCCCGATAACATAACAACACAAATGGCTACCGAAGAGAAAACTGCGGCATATAGAGCTACTTTACAATCAGTAGCATCGCGTAGCGCACGAGAGAGATATCGGGAGAAAAGGAGAAAAGAGAAACGTCTTTTCTGCAAGAAAAAGAGAGAAATGGAAAAGCGGGAGTGTGAAAAAATCGAGATGTACAGGAGCCAGAATGAAGTCCGAAAATTCTACCAAAGAGTGAAACATCAAACAGATGGCTTTGGTACAGGCACATCCTCCTGTAGAGACCAGCAAGGTAATCTGGTAACAGATACAGATAGCATGCTCAGAATATGGAAGGAACATTTTTCCAATCTGCTGGTATCCAATAGTAGCAAAGACGATGATACCACGGATCCAATCCCAGAAGATGGTATAGAATGTATACCGCCCGGCCAAGATGAGGTAAAAACAGCAATCAACCGGCTGAAGAATAATAAAGCAGCAGGAGCCGATGGCTTACCAGCCGAACTGTTTTAAACCGGAGGCGACGCGCTGATAAGGTGTATGCATCAGCTAGTTAACACCATCTGGCAGGAAGAACTCGTACCCGACGATTGGAACCTAAACATCCTGTGTCCTTTTTTGTCGATTATAAAGCAGCTTTCGACAGTCCGCTCCGATCAAAGGTATTCCATGCATTGTCTGAATTTGGTATCCCCGCAAAGCTCATCCGGCTTTGTAAGATGACTTTAACTCATACTAGGTCCTCAGTTAAGATTAGAAAGAACCTCTCCGAAGAATTTTGTACCAAAAGAGGTTTCAGACAAGGACACAGCCTTTCGTGTGACCTATTCAACATTTTGCTGGAAAAGGTAATACGAGATGCAAATGTCAAAAGAAGTGGCAAAATTTACACCAATAGCCACATGTTACATGCTTACGCTGATGACATAGACATCATGGGACGATCAGTAAAGAAAGTAACTGATATCTTTAGGAAGGTCGAAGCAAAGTCTGCGAAAGTGAGTCTGGCGGTAAACGGCGAAAAGACCAAATTGATGGTGTCGACGCGCAAAGCGTCCATAGAGCTCGGACCAACTGTGGAAGTGTGTACCTACAATTTTGAGGTAGTTAAAGACTTCGTCTACCTAGGCACTGCCATAAACACAACAAACAACATCAATTGTGAAATAAGAAGAAGAATTGTATTGGCCAACAGATGCTACTATGGTTTAAGTAAGCAATTTAATAACAAAGCCACATCTCGTCAAACAAAAATAACACTAAACAAAACCCTGATACTGCCCGTGCTAATGTATGGCTCCGAAGCATGTGTACTTGCACAAGCAGATAAGGCAGTGCTTGGTGTGTTTGAGAGGAAAATTCTTCGAAAGATCTACGGGCCGATTTGCGTTGACGGCGAATATCGACGTCGTATGAACCACGAGCTGTATCTGCTATACAAAGACATGAATATTGTTAAACGTATCGAGATGCAGTGATTGCGTTGGCTAGGCCATATCATAAGAATGAGCGATGATGAACCTGCTAAAAAGGCGTATGAATACATGCCACATGGCGGTACACACAGAATCGGGAGGCCTAGGCTTCGATGAAGCATACAAGTGGATGAAGAAATGAAAAGGCGCGGTATTCCAAAAAGCGAAGCGAAAAACAGAGAGAATTGGAGATCTTCTCTAAGTTCGGTCTATGCAACCAATGTTCTGTAATGGGCCAGCTAAGTTAGTAAGTAAGTAAGGTCCACGTCTTCATATAGCCCCCATAGAACGGTACCTCTCGATTTTAGGTATTTAGAAGGTTGTTTAGAAGGTTGTGTGTAGTCATCCGAAGTGGCTGAAATTTGGTATTGAGGGTTGAGGGTATACAATTTTCCCCAAGAAATTTGTTGGTACAGATCCACGCCTTAATGCAGCCCCCATAGAACGGAATCTCCCAATTATAGGTAATTTAAAGGCAATATTCCTCTAAAATTGCTGAAATTTGGTATTTAGTCCTCATTTAAGGTATACAACTTTCCATATGAAATTTGTCGGTGTAGGTCCACTCCTTCATATAGCACCCATAGAACGGTACCTCCCGATTTTAGTATTTTGAAGGTTGTGGCAACAACAACCCACCGAAATGGCTGAGATTTGGTATTTAGTCTACGTTGGAAGTAAAACCTTTTCCGACTGAATTTCGTTGGTATAGGTCCAGGTTTCGATATAGGTTTCGGTACCTGCTGATTTTCGTAATTGTGAAAGATGTAACGTCAATATCCCACCGAAATGACTGAAATTTGTTATTTAGTCTTTAATGGATTTATAAAATGTTCCAGAAAGAATTATCAGTATAGGTCAACGTCTTCCTATGTCCCCCATAGAAGAGTACCTCTTGATTTACGGTGTTTTTTAGGTTTTAACATCATTATATTACTGAAATATAGGAAATTTGGTATTTAGTCTTCTTTGAGTCACCTTAATTATTGTAAAAATAGAAAGCATGTTTTTATACCCTCAGCATTTATGCTAACGAGGGTATATACACTTTCATATGGGCAAAATGTGCCTCATCGAGGTATGTTTGGACGAAATGTGTTTCAGACAATTTAGAGTTGAATTATCCATGTCCGTCCGTCTGGCTGGAGCGCACGATAACTCTCGAACGGATCAACCGATTCGGTCCAAAATTTGACTTTCGTAATATTTTGTCCAAACTTAGTTTAGAAGATGGGTTACATCGGTCCACTCCTTCCGGTACCTCCCCCACAAAAGTTCGGAAATGTTCGGAAAAATTGTGCGCACGATCACTCTTAAAGACAGCATTTGGTTCATACTTTACTCATCCGAATATATCTACCGGATAAAGATCAGGTTCGAATATGGACTCAATCGATCCACTTCTGCAAGGTACCTTCCACGCAAAATTTCGGAAAAGTTCAGTTTAGGACCTACTTTCAAATCGCATTTGTGTAACAACTTGTATTCAAATTCAAATTGTGCGCACGATATCTCTTAAAGGGACTGACCGATTTCGTCCATACTTTACTCATCCTAATGTATCAACCGGATATAGATATAGGTTTGAATATGGATTATATTTGCCCATTCCTTCAGGTACCTCCCACACAAAATTTCGGATAAGTTTACTTTAAGACCTGCTCTTGACTAACTTTGATTTCTGTTGAAGCAACTTGCAATCGCTGTCTCAATTACAATGGTAAAAGTTTTGTTCAGTGGCAAGTCCATACTTCTTAAGAAAACAGTCCCCCTATGGGACCATTTGTAGTAGTTGGAGAGCACAATAACTCTCGAACTGATAGACAGATTTGGTCCAAAATTTGGCCTTCGTCATATTTTGTCCAAACTTAGTTTAACGTCCAAAATATGGCCCATTGGTTCTCTCCTTAGAAGTTCAACATTTGTGTCGAAGTGCGGTTTAGGGTCTGATCGGAGATCCCTAGGAAATTTATACCGCTGATGTACAGCCATATTCTTTTTTCCGTGGACAAGTCCATGCTTCCTGGCACACTGGTCCAACAGGTGTACGATAACCCACTAAAATGACTAGTGGGCGCGATATCTATCGAAAAGAAATGACTCTCAAAATAAGATCCACTTCCGTAATGTACTATGTCGGTCCATTCCCTCCTCCGCAAAACTTTTGTACTTTAATCCTAATCCACATTTTTGTCGGCAAGTTCAAATGTCCAAAAAGTGCCACAAAATTCTGAAAAGACCCTAAATACATTCGATCTGTCCGTAGATGAAAGTTCCAATTCACATAGGCTGAGGGTATATATCTGGCAAAGCCGACTGATACTTTTTTACTTGTTGAGATAGATATTTTTATCGGAATCAATCCCCGTGTTCAACAATGTGTTCAATTGAAAACTTAATTAGGCAAAAATAATACAAAACGTTTTTAATGGGACAGAAGTTAGTGTGTGATATCTGGACATGTACTTTAAAGAAGAAGAAAAGGCTTTATGTTCGGCCCGAACCGTTTATATCCTCTACCACATTAAAACATTGTCTCTATCTCTATTCGATATATTCGCGAATGCAATCCCTGCATTCAAACGTGAATCAATTTTAATCACTTTCTGCATGGAGGTTCTCCCACGAAAAGCATTTCCAAACTCCATATTCAAGACAGATAGATATTTTTAAAAACCTGTATGGGTAATATTCATTTGAAAGATTTTTTTAGTTATTGCGTCAATGTTGGATAACTTGGTTTAAATCTTGAAAATACTGGGCGAAACCTTTGTATTAGGACTATACCGAACGTTGTTTGATATGGTTCATTTTCAATTCCAAACATTTAGGACTAATATAGTATACTCTGTTCCAAATTTCAAAGTTGTATCTAGAATATTGTGAACTCTCTCTATTGAATTTCCGGCCTTTTTCACTAAGACGATTTGAATAAAAATTCGTTCGAAATATTACCAAACTTCTGTTTTTTTTTTTTTTTTTTGAAAAATATGTATATGATTTAAATTTTTGGTAAAGCTCTTTTATTTCTTTATCAACTAATGGAATACAACTTTTGAAATATTGTAAATATTGAAATTGGCTAACTTACCTCAAACAGGAATCCGTGAACGTCCAATAAGTACAGACTGAAAATTGATATATCAAGCGCATTCGAAGAATGTACGAAAATGTATTTTATTAGACATTTAAACACGCTAAGCACTTGTTCTTATTTATAAATGTCATTATCTGTACGACCGCCGACGATTCACACCAATACGTTACACTGATTCCGCAAGTTATCGACATATCCTGAACGCGCAAAAAATCACTTTTGAAAACTTAAATCGAACGAAACGCGAACAATTAACTACCGAAACTCCGTATATAATGCGAAAACGCGTATAAAGCAAGTCGATATTTGTTTTTTCTACCAACTGGAACATCTGTATATTAATATTAATGCATAAAAAATCATATATATGGTAAAAACCAAAACTGTTTTACAATCGATGAATCCGAGTTTCACCCATTCGGAATTAACGAACTGTTAAAATATTCGATAAAGAATGAATGAAATTTTTTAAAATGAAGTGTTTTAGGAGGGATCCCATTAAAACTAATTTTCGTTGAAGCTGGAATGGTTTGAAGCGAACAAGTTTTTTTATGTTCTCTTCCGATTTCTGGCTTAAACTTACATTTCACAGACGTATGTCCACAAAAAGAATGACAGAATACTCCATGATCAACATGATACTAGTCTATGATTTTTCGATATATCCACTGTATCCACCTAAAATTCATGCTGACATTTTGAAGCCGGAATTTCGTGGTTTTTTTGAATTTATTTAATAATACGGACGCGCAACAACATAATATTCCAAACTCATAATAGCACTAAAGAACTCGTGATTTTACGTCGTTTAATGTATATATCGTGAGTGAGCTCCTTACAGTATCCAAGCAATATTAGTCTAAAGTCTATTTTTTGCAATTAAAATTTTCAAGTGCCATTCAATTTCCTTTGAACCCCGCGTGAATTTAGTTTTTTTACGCAACGGATCTAATGAGACCTTCCGTGATCGAATCCATACCGTGGATGTAGATACCTTGGAAATAGGAAAATCAGCAAAAATATATTTTGTCAAATCCTCGATTTTCTTTGAATATTTTTACATAAATGGAATGGATTATAATTATGCGAAAACGAGTGTCATCAATTATAGAGATACGCGAGTAATATGGATATTTTACGTAAAATAGAATGTGGAGGCACATCCGCGCTTCTTGAAGAATCTATTTGAAATAGGTATATATTGACGTATTTTTGATGGGCGCTGCCGAAAGCGGATGCGCATCAAAATCGTATGCACATTGCGCGACTTTTACCCACTTGAAGGTTTTTGGCATTGTGAGATGCAACTGATGGCACACAATGGCCGCTGAGTGAAATATCGAAATACCCATTTGTGGGTAGGTGCCCAAATTTGGTTCAAATGTTTTTTATACCAACAGAACTTTAGGAATTGAAAATGGGGGTTTTGGGTCCATGTTTTAATACATCCCCCATATAACCGTGCCACCCGATTACGGTATTTTTCCCAATTATCAACTTACTACAATCATATTGTAGGTAATTTGGAACAGTGAGTTCTCAATCTGTAGAAAATATCCTTGCAAATTTTTGTCAACGTAGGTACACATTTGAGGGTATCCCCCACATAACCTCCAATTTCGGGTATTTACCCAAATGGTGGGTAAAAACTATTTAACTGCCAAACCAATTGACATACACGGTGCGCCTTAACTAATTTTAAATGGAAGGTGCTTACACCTGGGAAGTTTTTGCAGATTCTGAAACTACAAGGCTTATAGATGAGAAATATCAAGAAACAAAAAAATCGCCGGAGGGATTTTCAAATAAATAGCGATTTAAGTTCATATTTTTAGGAGTTCTTTAGGTTTTCAAGATGTTGCTTGGAAACCGCGAGTCCTATAAAAATTGGCATAAAGAAAATGTTGTAGCTGTGAAAATTCTCCACAAGACTGACCTTTATGATATTTTCGTAGGTTTTATCGTTTTTGAGATATAGAAGTTCAAATTGAGACAATGCACTGACTGTATCGCCTCCTTATAAAACAATGTCATTACTGCAATTTCCAAAATTAAACCTATATATCTTGAAAATGGTACAACCAAGGAAAAAATAAATCATACAATCTTGTAGAGAATTTTCACAGCTTCCACATGTTCTTTAGTCCCATTTTGATGTTATTTGCTGTTTCCAAGCTAAATCTTGAAGACTTAAGAAAAAAACCTAAAAAATTTGAACTGAACCTCTATATCTCAAAAATGGTAAAACCTACGAAAAAACCTAAAGGTCAGTCTTTTAGAGAATTTTTACAGCTACCACATTTTTTTAAGACTCATTTGGATGCGACTTGCGGTTTCCAAGCAAAATCGCGAAAACCTAAAAAACCTAAAATTGTGAATTTTGATCGCGATTTATTTAAAAATCTTTCCGACGAGTTTTTCTGTTTTTTTTTTATTTTTCTTATCTATGAACATTGCTGTTTCAGAATCCGCGAAATCTTCCCATGTGTAAGCGGTTTTCATTAAAAGTTAGTTAAGGCTCACTGAGCATGATATTGTTTTATAAGGAGGCGATACAGTCAGTGCATTGTCTCAATTTGAACTTCTCTATCTCAAAAACGGTAAAACCTACGAAAATATCATAGAAATCAATCTTGTGGAGAATTTTCACAGATACAACATTTTCTTTATGTCTATTTACATAGGGCTAGCGGTTTCCAAGCAAAATCGTGAAAACCTAAAGAACCCCTAAATATGTGAACTTACATCGCTATTTATTTGAAAATCCCTCCGGCGATTTTTTTGTTTCTTGATATTTCTCATCTATACGCATTGTAGTTTCAGAATCTGCAAAAACTTCCCAGGTATAAGCATCTTCCATTTAAATTTGGTTAAGGCACACCGAGCGTAGGGTGCCAAAATTTGGCTCAAAGATCTTTTATATCAGTAGAAATTTTGGAATTGAAAATGCAGTCTCTGGGCCCATGTTTTAATATAGCCCACATATAGTCGTACCTCCCGATTTCAAGTATTTTTTAGCTATTAGCCACATTCTAAAATCATATTGGCTGTGATTTGACACAGCGAGTTCTCAATAAATAGAAAATATCATTATCATAATTTGTCAACGCATGTCCCTGTACAAGTACCTCCTACACAACATTTGGGATAGGTTCACTATAAGACCTGCTCTCGACTCACTTTGATTTTTGTTGAAGCAACTTACGCTGCCTCAATTACGACAGTAAACATTTTTTAGGGGCTAGTCCATACTTTTTGAGAAAACAGTCCTATAACTCTCGAACTGATCAACCGATTTGGTCTACAATTTGGCTTTCGTCATATTTTGTCAAAACTTTGTTTTAGTTCGAAGATGATCAATACCGATCCACAACTTCCGGTATTTGCCCCCAATATTTAAAAAAATGACTAAAATGGTATGCACAATATCTCTTGAACGGGGCAACCAATTTGGTCCAAACTTTTGATCTCCTAATATTTTGCCCCAATTTAGTTCAACTTCTAAAATGGCCCATATCAGTCCTCTCCTAAGTTCATAGTGTACCTATATTACCGTACCCCCGTATGTAGTTTATAGCCTATATGCACATTTTTTATTAACTGTAATTTGGCATTTAGAGTTCTAAATGGGTAGCAGATTTTTTGATTAAGATTTGAAATTGTGGGTCCCTTATAACCGTCCTCGTGATTTGATATATTTTGACGAATTTAGCTACAGTTATTAACCAATGATATTTAGAGTGAGTACTAAAACATATGTGGAACAAATTTGGTATCCGTTTTGGTATACCGCCCATATAACCATATTTTTGTTTTAAATAATTTCACGTTTATATATGTTTAGACCAAATCCGTTTCAGATTATTTAGAGTCGAGTTCAATACTTGTTTGGCTCGAAGGCAATTACCGATTTGATCCATAGCGTAATCGTAATATTTCTATGATACATTGTAACGACAAGTTCCCTCTCTACAGCTTGGATAGCCAGTGGGGGACCAGAGTCTGTCACAGAAATTTATCTTATAGTGATCGAGAGAGTAACAACACACGATTATTTGGGCTTTAATCAAAAAGTTCGAGTTTTATTAGGTTTTGTTGGTAGTTTGTCTCTGACAGGGATCGGAGCTTAAATAGTTATTCGGCGTTGGCCAAGCCCCTTGCGCTGGCAGCGATGTCCAATCGGGTAACCAGGCTGGTTTGTCTTCTTCGATGTTTGGTGATAGATCCCCAGTTAAGTTCGGGGGAGGCCTGGCTAAGCTGGATAAGTACTCCTATCGAAGCTCGGAGGAGCCCTGGTTAGTACGACTTATTGTCCTGCTGCTCGTGGAGACCTGGATAAGTACTCCTAGCGACGTTCGGAGAAGACTTGGCTAAATCCTCCTTATTGCGCAGCTGCTCACGGAGACCTGGATAAGTAGTCCACTGGGTTGTACGTATGACGGCAGTGTTCTGGCACCTAAGGGACTTAATGGGGACAGCTTCTAGGAGGGGTTAAATGAGAAGGACTACGAATACCACATAAAGCTAAGCGCGAGACACAATTTCTTAACCGCGGACCCCAGGGTTACGGACACCTCAGAGGGTTAAACGCGAGACACGGTTCTTTGCCGAGGACCCAAGGGTTACGGACACCACAGAGGGTTAAGCGCGAGGGCAGAGTTTTATGTGGGGGACCCAAGGGCTACGGACGCCACAAAGGGCTAAGCGCGAGGGCAGAGTTTCTGCAACAACTTGTATTCGCTGGGTTATACCGGTCCACGTTTTGATATAGCCCCCATAGACGGTGACTCCCAACTGAAATGACTGAAATTTGATAGTTCTTCTTCGTGGGGGTATGAAGCTTTCCACATGGACTTTGTCAGTATAGGTCAACGCCTTCATATAGCCCATATAGAAGAGTACCTCCCCATTTTCTGTATTTTGAGGTTTATGGCCTCAATATCCCTCGAAATGGCTGAAATTTGGTATTTTTCTTCGTTGGGAGTATAAAACCATCTTAAATATGTCGGTATAAGTCCATACCTTCATATATGTATAGCCTCCATAGAACAGTACCTCCGTATTTTTGGTATGTTGAAGATTGTGGCCACAATAACCGAAATAGCTGAAAATTGGTATTTAGCCGTCGATTGGGGTGTAAAACTTTCCACCTGAAATTAGGTCCTCGTTTTCATACAGCCGTCATAGAACAGTACCTCCCGATTATCGGTATTTTGAAGGTTTTAGCCTCAATATTTCACAGAAATGGCTGAAATTTGGTACTTAGTCTTCTGCCTTAAATCGGGAGGTATCGTTCTATGGGGCTATATGAAGGCGTGGGCCTGTACCGATACATTTCAGGGGAAAAATTTACTACTCCCAACGAAGACTAAGTACCAAATTTCAGCCCCGTTCTATGGGGGCTATATGAAGGTGTGGACCTATACCAACAAAAATCTGGGGGAATGTTTTATACCACCAACGAAACGTAAATACCAAATTTCAGCCATGTCTGTGTGATAATGAGGCTATAACCTTCAAAATACCGACAATCGGGAGGTACCGTTCTATGGGGGCTATATCAAAACCTGGACAGATATAGCCCATTTGCAATACCAATCATCCTAGGGGTAAAAAAAGCTTCCATACCAAATTACAAAGCCCTATCTTAAAAATTGCGACCCGTATCTTGAATTTTACCCTAATCAAGAATAGATATCGCTCATTTACTCAAAGAGTGACACATCTCGAAAATCAAATTTCGAGAAAAACGCGTTTTAAGTTGGCGATTGAAATTGTACTTCCCAACTTAAAAAGGTTATTACACTAAAACTAATATCACTACTTGGACCCTATTTTGCAACCAGATAGCCAGATATCAGTGCTAAATTTCTGTGCACGATCAAGCATGATTTGAAGTGTATTAGTGCTTCATAGACTCAAAAAACGTTTGTGTTGAATTATGCGAAACTCGTAGTAAATGAGCTGTAACTCGTCGAGTTTTAGAGACATCAGCATGAAAAGACACAAGATAAAGTAGAAGTCGTTGAAAAGATAGAAACTGCTAACTCAGAAAACCCATTTTTTGAGTTATGTCACTCTTTGAGTAAATAAGCGATATATATATTCTTTAGAGGGTGTCCAATGAATATTTCGATGTATTAACCAGTAAGGAAAGGACCAAAGTCGGGCCGGGCCGACTATATGATACCCTACACCACTACGAACATGTAAAATATAAATCGGAGCTATATCCAGATCTTAACAGATTTCGATATAATTTGGTACATTTATTTCCAGACCGAATTCAGTCGTACATTCCTAATTTCAGCGAAATCGGAACTATATAGCGTGTTTGGTACAGAAAATACGTGAAATCGGCCGAAAATATATATGGAAGCTATATCCAAATCTGAACCGATTTCGATATTACTTGGGACACTTATTTCTAGATTGAATTCAGTCAAACATTCCAAATTTCATCAAAATCGGACGTATACAGCGTGTTTGGTGCATCAAATACGCCAAATCGGGCGAAAGTAAAGGGTGTTTTTTTAAGTCCGATAGAACTTGAAATTGTAAAAAATAACACAAAAAATTAAATTGTAATCAAATTTTTTTTTTTTTTGTTTGAAAGATCAATACGTGACATTAACATTTGAAAATGATTTCGGGCATATGGGCACCGCGGCTGTTCTTGACGAAGTGCATTCTGGACGTCTAATTTTTGGCCACTTTTTCAAGCACTGCTGGCCGTATGTCACGAATAACACGAACAATGCTGGCCTCCAAGGCATCAATTGTTGCTGGTTTATCAGCATAAACCAGTGACTTCACGTAGCCCCACAGGAAATAATCGAGAGGTGTCAAATCGCACGACCTTGGAGGCCAATTGACAGGTCCACTTCTCGAAATCAACTTATCGCCAAATTTTGATTTCAATAAGTCGATGGTTGCGTTCGACGTATGGCACGTAGCGCCATCCTGTTGAAACCACATCTCCTCCGGATCAATGTCATCCATATTTTCAAACAAAAAATAATTGATCATGGTGCGGTAACGATCTCCATTGACCGTAACGCGAGCTCCGGCCTCATTTTTGAAGAAATAAGGTCCGATGATGCCACCAGCGTGAAAACCGCACCATACGGTGCATTTTTCTGGATGTAATGGAGTCTGTAGGGTCTCTTGTGGATTGGTCTCACTCCATATGCGGCAATTTTGCTTATTAACAAACCCGTTAAGCCGAAAAAGCGCCTCATCGCTGAACACAACTTTGCGATAAAACAACGGGTCCTTTGCCATTTGTCATTTGCGAATCGACGACTGATTTTCAAATTAAATTTGGATAATTTCGTAGCGTTGTTCAAGCGTGAGTCTATTCATGATGATTTGTCAGAGTATACTGATCAAATAAAAAAAAAGTTTCATCAAAATTTAATTTTTTGTGTTACTTTTTACAATTTAAAGTTCTATCTAGCTTAAAAAAAACACCCTATATATATGAGAGCTATATCCAAATCTGAACTGATTTTCACCAAAAGCAATAGCGTTCTTCCTATTGCTAAAAAAATTGTAGTCCCCAATTTTGAGCTGAATCGGACAAAAAATGCGACCTCTAGGCTGCGAACAAAAATACATGGACAGACAGACGGACGGACGCACAGACGGACGGACATGCATAAATCGACTCAGAAAGTGATTCTATGTATATCCCTCAAAGGAACTATATGTCTATCTCGCTTCCTTTTGCACGTTACATACAAATGCACAAAGACATAATACCCTTACCACATAGTGGTGTAGGGTATAAAAACGGATTGACAAATTTAATTATACCCTCCAATATATTCTAATTTTCATTGCATTTATAAGTAAAACACTGTAATTTATTTTTTATTTGCCAATTGATTTTTTCAAGTCTCTGTAAACAACACAACACCTGGTCGTATGTGATGCTAAAACATGCCAAGCTTTCCAATAGAAATGTCAATGCCAATCGCCATGGCAACATATAATGTTTCCTGAGCCAGAACGTTTTCGTGCAGCCCTCGTACCACACAAACATTTACGCTGAACACTTTAAAAACTTCTTTGCCACTTTAAAAAATGCTTCTCGACTTCGACTGACTCTTTGTTACCTTCATCGGATTTAAGTGGTACAATTTGAAACCCCGTATTATGCTACATTTAGACATATAACATTTCTTGTTTCGTCTCTATTATTATTGGCAGCCTCTTTTTTTCAATACACCCTAATATTTCAATTTTTAAAAATTTAATTTGACCAAGAATGCATTTCATTGAATAATTTTTCATAAATAAAGCAATTCACTGTATTAATTATTACAAATAATATGTATTCCATTATATGGTTCATCTGCCTTCGGGTGGTTTACCATTTTCCATTGTTCGTTCAATCTTTTGTGGCATTATCTGTCATCTTCCCTACGACGCACATACTTATTTATCTATGCCTTGTATATTGACTCTATAATTATCTCTTGTGGTATTATTCCGACAAGAAATAACTTAGAAGCTTCCAGCATAACCACACATACGCACACACACACATCCACACAAACATATTGCAGAAAAATTCCATTCTTTTATGTATGTAAGTCATTGTAAAGATGCTGTTGTGGTATTTCAAGGCTAAAATGACAATAACTCAATGGGATGTTATTCAGAACAGAATATTCAATTATTTTCTTCAATTTAAGAAATTGCATATTAATTTTCTAAGAATATCGAATGCAGTTAGGTATTCATGCAGTTTAAAAATAAAATGTGATAATCGCACTATGGTCTCAAATCAAACTTGTCTGGCCAAAACTATTTCAACGTCGATTTTGTAGTGCATGGGGCTTTCGCCCAAAATTACGAAAAACGTCAAAAATTCATTGAACAGGGTGGTCCCGTTGTATGGGGTCTAAATCAAAACATTGACATATGTTAAAAATTTTTGGTAAGAATGATTCTTATCATCCAAGAAGTCGAAGTACTAAATTTCAGCCGAATCGGTTATAAAATATCTGCACTCCGAAATCTCTACATTTGGATTTAAAGGAAAATCGATTGAAAAATGTAACTATGACCGATCAATTTCAACAAGATACTTCATTCATTCATAACAGGTATGTATAAAAAATTCTGCCATCTTAATATACAATAAAAATAGGTAAAAAAAACTTTTTAAGTTAAACGGTTTTATGTTAAACATACATTGCAATGTTTAAGATAAATGTACTAAAAACCAAAAAATAATAAAATAGATACAGTCGTGGGAATTATAAACATATGCATAGACTAGACTAAAATAAAACCGTGGGGCACGTCAATTGTCTACAATCGTTGATTAAAATGTTTGTTTTGTAATGTTACACTATAATTAGGCAGTTGTTCAACCGACAACGATGGACGTGTGATAAGTAGGGCTAGAATGTGGAAACAAGCTAGCAAGCTCGATTATAAGCGAGTTTTAAGATTTCATAGTGGTGAGCGAGTAGTACTTTGTCGATTAAAGACAAACTACGAGCAGTGAAACGCTTCCTCAGGCAGCAGTGTGAATGTCCAACGATAAACTAGTTAAAACATCTCTTTTATTTACATGGAGTGTATAACTATTGGAATTTCCATGAGCAAGAAAATAGTAACTGCCTAACGACGAATTAAACGATTCTTCTATCGCACATTAAGTCGATAATTTGTAGACAATTGACGTGCAACACGGTTTTATTTTAGTCTAGTCTATGCATATGTTTATAATTCCCACGACTGTATTTATTTTATTATTTTTTGGTTTTTAGTACATTTATCTTAAACATTGCAATGTATGTTTAACATAAAACCGTTTAACTTAAAAAGTTTTTTTACCTATTTTTATTTTCTAGTTTTTAGTTTTTATATCGCATTCTGTTTAATTCATTTAGTGCTTCATTATTGCAAGGTAGTTTATAGTTTATTGCAGATCTTACTCTACTAAGAGCCACGTAGGCTGGACCTTCTTCAAACAGTTTCGCACCTAAGTATACGACTGCGTGATCCACAGTGCTGCCCTGCATTTTATGTATTGTAGAAGCCCATGATAGTATTAAAGGCAACATTCTTCTTTCAGCCGTCCCGTAATTGTACTTAGCTAGAAACTGTATGGCTTTCGGGTGTATAAAATGTACTGTATAGTGCACTGTATTCTTCTTGTCAAGCCCTTTTATTTGATACCCATATTGGAGGGATTGATAAAAAATTGTTGTCAGCCATTTGGTAGCGGCGGCCATCTTAGATTTCAATTTTGCATAGTAAATTGTATTCTACTTGTTGAGACCTTTCATTTGATACCCATGTTGATGCGATTGATAAAACCTAAGTTATCCGCCATTTGTAGAGGCCGCCATCTTGGATTTTAATTTTATATAGTACATTGTATTCTACTGGTTGAGCACTGTCATTTGATACCCATATTGATGGGATTGATAAAACCTACGTTATCCGCCATTTTGTAGCGGCCGCCATCTTGAATTTATAATGATAATGAATAAACATAATTGTATTGTCACCAAAATCCAAAGTGTATACAAAATTTCAGATTAATCGGTTGACAGGAAGAGGGTGAAATTTGAATTACTAAATTTGACCCAAGAATAAATAATAAATAAAACAAACTGGGTGAGCTAAATAAAACCTTTTAAAAACTCCTTTTTCGAAAAAAATGTGCAAAAAGTGGAAAGAAATTTCTACTGAATTTGTTAGTATAGATCCCCTGCTAGCTTCCAAAATCGATTTGGTGGAGGTCATATTTGTTAATTTAAAGAAATATTTGTAAAAAATACTTTTCAATATACATAAAACAATTAATTCTATTTCTCTAATTTTACAAATGTCTTCGTAATTTTGTTTAAAAATTATGAAAGTACTCACCATCGATTTCCCGATTCGTAATAACTTTTGTCGCACTTCTGTATATTTATGTAAGGACACAACAGCAAAAGTATATTTTACAACACAAAATCTTTTTGTATTTTTATACAAAAAAGTGCCAACTAACGGCACATATCGATATTAACCAAAAATAATTATTTTCGGTTGAATTGAAGTGTTTTTATAGGTTAGGATAGGTTTAAGTATACGCAGTCATCTAGTAGTATAGGTGACTGCTTCACTCGGAGACCGATGGTCAATTGTGTTCATCCTGAGTAGGTTATAGTTGCAGATTTAAAGATATAAGTATGTTGATATGGTGCAATAAGATAAGGATGATAAGGTAGAGATGATAAAATGATGAATAATGGGATCTATATTAGACAGGAAGGTCAGAGTATCTATCTTATATCTACCCAGTGCACACTGGTCGAAACCACTGATCTAGCGGCGCGAAAGTCAAAAAATCGAACTATAAAATTGCGAAATATTTTCCATTGTATCGATTAAAGACACTTTGCAGACAAAGATTTTGTTTTTTTCATTTTTGTTGTTGTAAATATTCACTCAGTTATTCACTATCAAATACAAAAGTTTTTGTTGCATCAGATTTTAAAGAATTGTTGCAAAAAAATTAACTTCATATTTGTTTAAATGTTAAATAAATTCGTAATGAAAATGGACAAGATATATTTTTAATTAATAGCAGAGGGTGTGATTTAAATTATAAAAATAAGTTTGGGGTCTGGAGGTACTTAGTTATATAGCAATAATTTTTCAAAAAATTAAATTTTTTAGTGTTTTTATGGGTTGTACGCGCTTGTTCCATAGAGTGCATCTTGTAAACTTGGCCGAACTTAGGTCCGATTAGTTTTTGTTGAATGAAATTGGACTCTCTGGATACTGAATAACAACATTCGGGCTGCAAATATTTGCAAATCTTTTGATGACTGCACTTTTAAAATAAGAGATTTTGCATGAAATTCATACAAATTTAGCTGGGAGCTAAATCAAAATATGGACCTATCTTGAGAAATGTTTGCAAGGAGGAGTTCTACCCCCGGAGACACTATAATACCATATTATGGCTAAATATGTTATTAAATATGGAATAACAAGTAAAAATTCAACGAATCGGGGGTACCATAAAAGAGGCTACATCGAAACATAAATCCGTATTGAAAATGTTTTGCAAGAAGATTTTATACGCAGTGAGAACACGAAATGCAAAATTGCAGCCAAGTTGAATTAAAAATGTGGTCATGATATTCAAAATACCTTAAATTGGGAGGTACGGTTACATGGGGGCTATATCAAAACGTGGACCTATGTTTATAATTTTTGGTGGAAATATTTTGTGACCCCTAGGAACCCTAAGTACCAAATTACAGCTAATTTGCTACGAAATTGTGGCTTAAATCCTCAAAATACCGAAAACCGGAAGGTACCGTTATATGGGGGCTATACCAAAACATTAGCCGAAATTGCTCATATTTGGCCCATTATTACACACAGGTACAAGCTGAGTTTGTGCAAAATTTCAGTGACGTATCTCAATTCGTTTGCAAGTTATTAATTTCGCGCCGCTAGATCAGAGCTTTAGACCACCGTGCAGCGTTCAGTATCTCCTTGTTTGCAAGGGGCACCTACAAAGCAGATGTTCAACAATCATCCGTCATCCGCATCTGCACATAGTCTGCAGTAGTCAATGCCACCGTCATCCAATTTTGAGGATAGAGATCTCATCTTCAGTGACCTTTTATAAGTCCCACCACGATTTTCATCCCTAACTTATCAAATGAAAGGAGGGACGCCGTTCTTCGACGAGAGACCACAGCTGGCCTGGATACCCTACAACCAGGTTCCAATAGCCATTTATGATGTGCCCTCTCATTGAAGATCTCACGAAGTTTGCCGATGTATTAGCACATCGGTGGCCAGACGGTTTCATTAACTGATAAGTCGATATACTTAAAGCCACCTCGAGCTAGTTTATCTTCTACCTCGTTTCCCATAATGTTACTTGACCCGGGCCCCAACATAGCTTTACGATATCGTACATATCCTGCAGACTTTTCCTGCAATCAAGAATAGCTTTTGAATTAATGGTCCAAGACTTGAGAGCCTTGAGGGTCGCCTGACTATCGGCTTTTCACCAGTTCAGCTGCTTTACTGATAACAAGCATCTCCGCCGGAAAACACTACATTTATCGTTGAGCATGTATAAGTTTTTAATTAGTGGAGTCTCGCAGTAAACGCCAGCGCCAGAACCTTCTTCCATCTTGGACCAGTCTGTGTATATTGCCAGCCCATCCAGAAGAGATATCCACTCAGTCCATGCGTCCCTGCTTGGGATGATAACGATTAAGGAGTCAAACTTGAAGGAGGTAGACATACAATCGCTTACGCAATCATTGTCACCTAACTCAAGTCGACTATCAATTTATCGAGTCGTCATAAAATTGGAGAAGTGTTCTTTGTTTCAATACAAAGAACTAAGAGAACTGATGAGTCCAAGTGGCGTTGGACGAAACTAGTCTTCTCTACCCTCCCCTAAAGTAATCAATTTTAACTACATCCCACTTTATGCTTGTTGTTTTTAAATTTGAAAACAACAAATATGAGATTAAGCTTGACTTACCTACAAATAGTAAGTAAACACACATCTCAAGAAAACTGACAAAGTGAATCTAAAGACAATCAATTAGTTTTAGGACATTCGAGAGTCGGAAGTGTAAACCACGCCAAGATCCTGACTAGAGTTGGGTAATCTAGTTCCTAGTTCATTGTACTAGTTCCAAACGTATGAGTAACATCATGAAATATAACGTGTGATATTAAGTATACGCAGTTTTTCAAAGAAAAAATGTGGGCCATTGGAACTGTGAAGTGAACTATATAGTTCCATATAGTTTCTTTGGCACAACTCTAATCCTGACTCCCGGAGTCTAAAAGCAGTTCTAGCTGCCTGAAACTGGATTAGGATGTCCAAAGGTTGGTATGGGCAGGACAACGGTTACATACATCCAGTGTATGATTTGCGGTCTAAATCCCCAGATTTTCCCAATGGAGTAGAGTGCCATGAGTCCTTTTTTCGTTCGCTCCTCGATATTTCTGTTCCACGTCAAGCTGAATTGTGTCCTGAATAGTGTCGAAGTATTTTGCTTCCGTAGAATGTTTCAGAGCTACCCCTTCCAGGACTGGAGTCTCAACGTGTCCGACCACTTAACGCAGGGCGGTCTCCAGTGATTTGCCTTTATTGTAGGCATGTTGAGGCTTGTTGATGTTATTGAGATTTAGTTGTGTTCGAATTTCCAGATCCAGTAACTTCTCCAACGTTTTTAAAAGAAAGGAAGAAAGAATAATTGGTCTGTAGTCCTTGGGTAGTGTGTGACTTGTCTTCCCCGCTTCCGGGATATAGGTCATCTTTACCTCCTTCCACAGACCAGGTATATGCGGTAACATCAGGCAGGCCTTAAAAATTTCTACTAGGATAGATAGCGCTGGCTTAGCCACATTCTATAGCATTGTCGGTATTATACCATCCGGTCCCGGTGATTTATAAGGCTGTTTATCGCCCACCGAAATCTGGTGTGATTATTTATTCTGTCAATCAGTTGCTCATCCTCGACTGTGACTTGATGTTGGCAGGACTCCGTCGAAGTCAGCACATCCGGGAAAATTAACCCCTGACAACAGATCCAGAGTCACTAAACCGCAGTTAGTCCAGGAACCATCGCTCCGTTTGATACTACCTATGGATTTCGGGTCCTTACATCTTACGAAACCTGGCACTAACTTTCTCTATTAACTCACTGAAACTAACCCAAGAATTTCGCTTAGCTTTCTTGATTTCACTCTTGTACATATTGAAATTGGCCATATAGGCATCTCAATCCGTACTGAGTTTCGTCTTACTGGCTTTATTGTAGGATTTCCTTGCTGATTTACGCAGAGTGGCTAATTGATTGGTCCACCAAACCGGTTGGGATTTCTTCCCCGGATAGGTGATTGGACAGAAGTCCTCATAGCTCTTCTGGAGGGTGTTGGTTAAGGAATCCACAGCTCTCTCGACTTCCTTGACTGTGTGAAGGGTGTTACTTCCACATAGTTTTGAAGCCATCGGAGATTTGAATTTACCCCAATCCGTTCTCTTGGGAGTAAAGAGATCTGAAATAGTATCATATGTGATCCAAAAAGGAGTACTTTTCCGATATCTTCCAACTCTCTATATCGGAGTCGTCCATGTTGGTCAGGGTTATGTCAATGACTTCCCCACCTTAATCTGTTTTGAAACGTAGGGTACCCCTATTACATATTCTTCAATCATTTTTTAAAATAAAATTGAAAATATACTCACCTCTGGCGTTTGTGTCACTGCTTCCCCAGTGGAAATGGTGGCAATTTTTTTTATACTGCGCAAAAAAATAAAATTTTGAAAAATAGTTCTGGCAAAAAATTTCTTGTTTGAAACCATAGTGCATCGGTTTAACATTGTGCAATGAGTTTTCGTATAAATTAATTTTACAAATCAATTTTTTGTTTATAAGTTTAGTATCTTATGCTGCAAAGTAAATTTAACCATGTAAACGAAACATGTTGCATTAGAAGATCATATGCTACATTGCACTTTACAAACATCTATGGAAGAGATAATTGTTTTCTTTATTTCGCAGCTTTATTGAAGCTATTTTAAACGCACCTATTTTACAGAAAATCGAAAAAATAAAAGAAAGGGTTAGCCGAAAGCTTGGCTCTCACGAAATCCCTTGAAGGGCAACAGGAAATGAGAGCAGCCTAATTCTCAATGATATGAAACTTGCTTTTTATAACAGACACCACTTGTTGAGAAGTTTTATATACTCAGGAAGACTGACTTCCGAAACTTATTTCTTCATAACATTTCAGTTGCACACTATTCTTTTGTTCCTCGAAAATGCAAATTTAAATACATCAGAAATAAAGATGATACACGTTTGCTTTTCCACTGCGTTCAAAATACGCAACTATGACATATTGAAATACATAGCATCACAGCATTATGAAGGACAATACTTAAAACATTTGCAAAGCAACTGACATTTCGGAAGTCAGTCGAAATGTAACCCAACATTAGGCTGAGGACTTTTTATAGTGAAATCGAAAGATAACCTGGATATCGAACCCACGCATTTAGTCGGGCGTGATAATCAATTGGCGGTCCTGGACAAAGGAATGCCCTCCCATTAGAAACCTCCCACAAGCTTTTAAAAAATCTACGATCATGTTCCCCATAGAAACTTCCTAAAAATCTTAAAAAATCCACGTTTATGGTCCTTGCAGGGACCTCCCAAAAATCTTTAAAAAATCTACATTTATGGTCCTCCCTCATAGATGTTTAAAATGTTTAAAAATGTATGTTTATGGTGCTTTTAGGGACCTCGTTAAAATTAGTAAAAAAAACCACGTTTACGGCCCTCATAGGACCTTCTAAAACCTTTAAAAAATTATGTTTATTTTCCTCTCAGCGGCCTCGTAAAAATTAGGTAACAAATCCACGTTTTCTGTGTTTATTTTCCTCTCAGCGACCTCGTAACAAATCCACGTTTACTGTCCTCATAGGTCCTCCTAAAAATCTTAAAAAAATCTACGTTTATGGACATCCTAAAATCAGTAAAAAATTCGCGTTTACGGTCCTCCTAGGGATCTCATAAAATCTTTAAAAAATCTACGTTCATGGTCTTCTTAGGGACCTCCTAAAGTCTGTAAAAATCTACGTTTAAGGTCTGCCTAGGCACCTCCAAAAGATCTTTAAAAAATCTACGTTTAAGGTCTGCCTAGGCACCTCCTAAAGATCATTAAAAATATCCTAGTTTAAGGTTCACGTAGGCACCTCCTAAAAATCTGTTAAGAATCCACGCTTACTGCCCTCATAGGACCTCCTAAAAATCTTTAAAAAAAATATGTTTATGTTCCTCTCAGCGACCTCGTAAAAATTAGTAACAAATACACTTTTACTGTCCTCAGGAGGTCCTAAAAATCGTACAAAAATCTACGTTTACGATCTTCATAGGGACCTCCTAAAATCTTTCAAAAGCTTACGTTTATAGTTCTTTAGGAACCTCCTAAAAATCTGTAAAGAATCCAAGTTTACGCCCCTTCTAAAAATCTTTAAACAAAAATATATGTTTATGTTCCTCTCAGCTACCTCGTAAAAATTAGGAAAAACACGTTTACTGTCCTCATAGGACCTCCTAAGACCTTCTAAAATCTTTAAAAAATCTACATTTTTGGTCTGTCTAGGCACCTCCTAAAAATCTTTAAAAACTCCACGTTTGAGCTCCGCCAAGGCACCTCCAAACATCTTTTAAAAAATGCATGTTTGAGGTTTGCCTTGGCCACCTCAAAATCTGTAAAAAAAAAATTAACGTTTAAGGTCCGCTTATGGACCTTCTCAAAATCTTAAAAACCGCTCCGAGAACAGTATCACTAAAATATTTTTAGCGTTAGTGTTCCGGAACACAAACACTAAAAAATATTTTAGTGATACTGTTCCGAAGCACAACGATAAACGTAGTGTACCACATTTTGGTACACTAAAAACGTTGGGTACCGCAGTCGGAACACTAAAAATCGTAGTGCTCCGCAGTCGGAACACTAAAAATCGTAGTGCTCCGCAGTCGGAGCACTAAAAATCGTAGTGCTCCGCAGTCGGAAAACTAAAAATCGTAGTTTTCCGCAGTCGGAGCACTAAAAAATCGTTGTGTACCACATGTCGGAACACTAAAAAATAACGTAATGATAATGTACCACAGACGAGTTTATTATGATTTGCGAGAAAAATTAAATATTTAAAATTTTTGAGATAAGCACAAATCAAGACATAAAAACTACAAATTGTAGTGTTCTGACTGTGGATACATGAGTTTATTATGATTTGTGAGGAAAATTAAATATTTTATAATTTTTTTAATAAATACAAATTAAAAAATAAAATTTAATAGAATACGTGAAAAACGCCTGATTTAATTTTTGAGCAATGGATCAATAAAAATCGAAGTGTTCGGCTGCGGAGCACTAAAAATCGTAGAGTTCAGACTGCCGGATCACTAAAAATTTTAGTGTTCCGATTGCCGGATCTCTAAAAATCGAAACAATGGAACAATAAAAATCGTAGTGTTCGGCTGCCAAGCACTAAAAATCGTAGTGTTCCGACTGCCGGATCACTAAAAATGTTAGTGTTCCGACTGCCGGATCTCTAAAAATCGACTGCCAGATCACTAAAAATTTTAGTGTTCCGACTGCCGGATCTCTTAAAATCGAAACAATGGAACAATAAAAATCGTAGTGTTCGGCTGCGGAGTACTAAAAATCGTAGTGTTCCGACTGCCGCATCACTAAAAATCGTAGTGTTCCGACTGCCGGATCACTAAAAATTGTAGTGTTCCGACTGCCGGATCTCTAAAAATCGAAACAATGGAACAATAAAAATCGTGGTGTTCGGCTGCGGAGCACTAGAAATCGTAGTGTTCCGACTGCCGGATCACTAAAAATTGTATTGTTCCGACTGCCGGATCTCTAAAAATCGAAACGCTGTTAATTATAATTTCTGAGGAAAATTAAATATTTTATGGGTTGTGGGACGAGTAAATATTAAAAATAAAATGCACGTGTTTTAAATTAGTTACAAACGTTGAGAGCTTTAGTAGAAAATTAGAAAAAAAAATCATCATCATTAATTGATGAATACTGTTTTTTGTACAAATGGCAACAGGTACAATTTCCCCAAAATAATAAGTGTGTGGTTGTATTTATACCGAAATCATAAAGTTGACTTTAAATGTACATTCCTACTTGCGGAAAATCAGCACATTCTCATTGAGTGATATTGTTTGTTGTACAAATATCCACAGGTACAATTTCCCCAAAATAATAAGTGTCTTCAAACGTACAAGTCTATATGGGAAAATCCACATACTTTCTTCAACTGCATTCACTGAGGAATTTTGTTTTTGATACAAAAAGTTACAGGTACAATTTCCGCAAACATTGTGTTGTTATCAATATTTTCCGTTCCTTATTTCTTTTGTTCACATTAAAAAAATTAAGTAATTCATGAAGATCAAGAAGACAATTTTTATACGAATATGTACATCTTTATGCCACTAAGTATTGTTATTCTGATACGTATATACTGAGCGTCTAAATGTGCAACCACAGTAACGTGTAATATTTTAGATTATATGTAACAAAAAATGTAATAAATAGTGTTTTATAAAAATTTGTACCGCGTACATCTTGCTCATCTTAATTTGTATTTATTAATTTTTACTTGACCCAAAAGCCATCAAATATTTAATTTTCCTCATAAATTATAATAAACAGATGATTACCTAAACGTCGAACAGTAAAATTTTTACTGCTCCATTGTCCAAAAACCAGTCAGATGTTTTTCACATTTCCTACTAATTTTTATTTCTTAATTTGTATTTATTAAAAAAAACATAAATATTAAATTTTCCTCACGAATCATAATAAACTCATGTGTGGTACATTACCTTATTATATTGCACGTGGTACACTACGATTTTTAGTTATCCGGCAGTCGGCACACTACGATTTTTAGTGATCCGGCAGTAGGAACACTCCGATTTTTAGTGCTCCACAACCGAACACCACGATTTTTATTTTTAGATATCCGGCAGTCGGAACACTACGATTTTTAGTGCTCCACAGTCGAATACTACGATTTAGTGCTCCATTGTCCAAAAATCAAATCGGATATTTTATACATTTACTTCTAATTTTTATTTATTAATACGCATTTATTTATCCTAAAAACATAAAATATTTAATTTCCCTCATAAATCATAATAAACGGACGATTACCTTAACGTTACTTTTTAGCGTTTCGGCTCGTGGTGCGCTACGATTTTTAGTGTTCCGACAGTCGGAACACTACGATTTTTAGTGCTCCGACAGTCGGAACACTACGATTTCTAGTGCTCCATTGTCCAAAAAACAAATCAGACGTTTTTCACATTTTCTTGTAATTTTTATTTATTAAAAAATATATATAATATTTAATTTCCTCAGAAATCATAATAAATTAATGTATGGTTCATTACCTTATAGTTTCAAAACGTGGTACAAAACTATTTTTAGTGCTCCGGAACGACGATCTTTGTGCTTCATTCCACAAAAACTAAATATTGTTTTTTCATAATTTTGACCAAATTTCGCAATGTGTTTAACTAATTTAAACTGTAACTGTAATCTTAATTTTTATTTGATCAAATTTAACCAAATATTTAATTTTCCTAAGAAAACATAATACCTTTATTATTTTTTAGTGTTCCAACACGTGGTTCACTATGATTTTTAGTGATCCGGCAGTCGGAACACTAAAATTTTTAGTCCTCCGCAGTCGGAGCACTAAAATTGTTAGTGCTCCGCAGTCGGAGCACTACGATTTTTAGTGCTCCGGCAGTCGGAACACTAAAATTTTTAGTGCTCCGCAGTTGGAACACTACGATTTTTAGTCCTCCGCAGTCGGAGCACTACGATTTTTAGTGCTCCGGCATGCGGTACACTACGATTATCGTTGTGTTCCGGTACAGTATCACTAAAATATTTTTTAGTGTTTGTGTTCCGGAGCGGTACACTATCGTAGTGTACCTATCCACCTTGGTACGGTACAGAACGGTACGGTACGATACCATAGTGTTTATTTTCGAACACTGTTAGGGACCTTCTAAACATTTGAACGAAATCCATGTTTAAGATCCGCTTTGGGACCTTCCAAAAATCTTTAAAAAATCCATGTTTATGGACCTCTTAGGGATCTCCTAAATATCTTTAAAAAATTATGTTTATGGTCCTATAAGGGACCTCCTAAATATTTTTAAAAAATCTACTTTATGGCCGTCCTAAGGATGACCTAAATATCATTGAAAAATCCACGATTATTGTCCCCTTAGAAACTACCAACAAATCCATAAAAATCTATATTTATGATCCTTTTAGGCGCTAACTAAAATCTTTAAAAAATCCAAGTTTATGGTCTTATTAGGTACCTCCTAAAAATCTTTAAAAAATATGGTCATCGTAATGCATCTTCCAAAAATCTTTAAAAAATCCAAATTTATGGTCCTGATGAGGACCTCCTAAAAATCTTAAAAAAATCGACAATATGGACATTTCGGGACCCATGCCTTGGGAGATATTGACTACCCTTAGAAAACATTATACTGTAGAAGTAATGATCCCAAGGACTACCCACTTTTCAAATTTCAAGAGTGGTCTTAAACTGGATTAAAGCAACAAAGTGTTGAACTTTTCACGTAATAAGACGGTGTATATTATCTAGTTTTGAAGGCACTCACTTTGATAGTTATTGTGTCCACCAGCCAATTCAATTGGTCACTGTTGTAGTAACCCTTTGCCTCTCAACTAGACTTGTGTCGTTCATGAACGAATCGGTTCAAAGGAACGACTCCGTGAAATGAACGAACGGATCCGTATCCAACACATTCTTTTATATCGTCCCTTTAGATCCCTGATGGCCAAGACATTGCTGCTTACAAAATTGGCAGCAAAACCATCACATTTTCACAAATTCATCTTCAAAACTTACAAAACATTTTAACTACAGTTGTAAACAACAATATAACATAATGCTTTTATCTATATTAATAAAAGAGTAGAGTGACTGATTCACTGACTGACTGACTGACTGATTGACTGATTGATTCATCAACGCCCAGACGAAACGGCTGAAGCTAGAATCATGAAATTTTGGGTGAGGGTCACTCTTGGTCCGAAGGTGACAGATAAGGCTTGGTTTTTGGAAATTCGTACTAGAACGGTACGAAAAGTACCAAAAGGTACTAAATATGGTACCATTAGTATTAGCCAAACGCGAAGAGCTAGAATTGTGAAATTTGGAATGAGGGTCGCTGATGAAAAGATAGAAAGGTATACCAAAGGGTTTTTGGAAATTCGGACTATAAGTGTACGAAAAGTACTAAAAGTTACCAAATTTAGTACCATTTGGTATTATGTGAACGGATAGAGCTATAATCTTGAAATTTGGAATAAAAATCAAGGTTTAGATGATGTGTTGATACAAGGCGGTGGTTTTGGAAATGTGTACTCTTGTGTGCGAAAATTACTAAATGGTACTAAATTTGGTACAATTTGCATTTGGGCGAACCGGTAGAGCTAGAACTCTGAAATTTGGAATGAGGGTCACTGATGGAAAGATAAAAAGGTGTACCAAAGGGTTTTTGGAAATTCGGACTACAAGTCTACGAAAAGTACTAAAACGTACTAAATTTAGTACTATTTCGTATTATGGGAAAGAATAGAGGTAAAATCTTCAAATTTGGAATGTAAATCAAGGTCTGGAAGATGTGTTGATATATGGTTTTGGGAATGTGCATTCATGTGTACGAATAGTACTAAATGGTACTAAATTTGGTACACTTTGAATTTGGCGAACCGATACGGTTAGAATTCTGAAATTTGGAATTTCTATTACTGTTGGAGTGTAGGTGTGAGATATGGAAGTAGTTTTCGAAATTCGTACATATGAGTACGAAAAGTACTAAATAGTACCAACTAAGGTACATTTTGAACAGATGGAGCTGGAATCCTGCAATTTAGAATTAGGATTACTGTAGGAGTGTAGTATAAAGGTATTTTGGAACTTCGTACTTTTGGGTACGAAAAGTACTAAATGGTACCAAATTTGGTACAATTTGGAATAGAGTGATCGGATAAAGGTGGAATCTTGAGATTTGGAATTAAGATTACTATTGGAGTGAATGATTGAGGTAGTTTTGAAAATTTATGGTTATGGGTACGAAAAGTACTAAATGGTATCAAACCTGGTACAATTTGGATATGAGTGATCGGATAGAGTTGGAATAGTGAAATTTGGAACTAAGATTATTGTTGGACTGTAGCATTGTGAAAGTTTAAGAAATTCGTACTTTTGGGTACGAAAAGTACTAAATGGTACTAACCTTGGTACAACTTGGATTTGGCGTAACGGATACAGCTGGAATCCTAAGATTTGGAATTAAGAGTACTGTTGAGTTGTAGGATTGAGGTAGTTTTGAAAATTTTTGGTTATGGGTACGAAAAGTACTGGACGGTACTAAATCTGGTACAATTTGGACTTGGGTGAACAGATAAAGCAGGATATCTATATTAATAAAAGAGTAAAGTGATTGACTGACTTAATGATTCATCAACGCCCAGACCAAACGGCTGAAGCTAGAATCTTGAAATTTTGGGTGAGGGTCAGTCTTTGTCCGAAGGTGTCAGATAAGGCTGGGTTTTTGGAAATTCGAACTAGAAGGGTACGAAAAGTACTAAAAGGTACTAAATATGGTACCGTTTGTATTTGGCGAACCGGTAGAGCTAGAACTTTGAAATTTGGAATGAAGGTCACTGATGGAGTGTAGGAAAGATGTGCTAAAGGGTTTTTAGAAATTCGAACTATAAGTGTACGAAAAGTACTAAAGTGTACAAAATTTGGTACCAATTCATATTTTGTGAACGGATAAAGGTTAAAGGTTGAAATTTGGTGTGAGAATCAAGGTGAAAAGGTACGCTTGACATAAGGAGGTGGTTTAGGAAAAGTGTACACATGTGTACGAAAAGTACTAAATGGTACTAAATTTGGTACAATTATGATTTGGGCGAACGGATAGAGCTGGAATCCTGAAATTTTGAATTAAGGCTACTGTTGGAGAGTAGAATGGACGTAGTTTTAAAAATTCGTACTTATGGGTACGGAAAGTACTAAATGGTACTAAATTTGGTACAATTTAGATTTAGGTTCAACGGATAGAGCTGGAATCCTGAAATTTTGAATTAAGGCTACAGTTGGAGGGTAGAATGGAAGTAGTTTTGAAAATTCGTACTTATGGGTACGAAAAGTACTAAATTGTACTAAATTTGGTACAATTATGATTTGAGCGAACGTATAGAGCTGGAATCCTGAAATTTTGAACTAAGGCTACTGTTGGAGAGTAAAATGGATGTAGTTTTAAAAATTCGTACTTATGGGTACGAAAAGTACTGAATTTGGTACAATTTGGATTTAGGTTGAACGGATAGAGCTGGAATCCGGAAATTTTGAATTAAGGCTACAGTTGGAGGGTAGAATGGAAGTAGTTTTGAAAATTCGTACTTATGGGTACGAAAAGTACTAAATGGTACTAAATTTGGTACAATTACGATTTGGGCGAACGGATAGAGCTGGAATCCTGAAATTTGAGTTAAGGCTGCTGTTAGAGAGTAGAATGGATGTAGTTTTAAAAATTCGTACTAAAATGGTACTAAATTTGGATTTAGGTTGAACGGATAGAGCTGGAATCCTGAAATTTTGAATTAAGGCTACAGTTGGAGGGTAGAATCGAAGTAGTTTTGAAAATTCGTACTTATGGGTACGAAGAGTACTAAATGGTACTAAATTTGGTACAATTACGATTTGGGCGAACGGATAGAGCTGGAATCCTGAAATTTGAGTTAAGGCTGATGTTAGAGAGTAGAATGGAAGTAGTTTTGAAAATTCGTACTTATGGGTACGACAAGTACTAAATGGTACTAAATTTTGTACAATTTGGACTTAGGTTGAGCGGATAGAGATGGAATCCTGAAATTTTGAATTAAGGCTGCAGTTGGAGTGTAGAATGGAAGTAATTTTGAAAATTCGTACTTATGGGTACGAAAGTTACTAAATGGTACTAAATTTGGTACAATTACGATTTGGGCGAACGGATGGAGCTGGAATCCTGAAATTTTGAACTAAGGCTACTGTTGGATAGTATAACGGAAGTAGTTTTGAAAAATCATACTTATGGGTACGAAAATACTAAATGATACTAAATTTGGTACAATTATGATTTAGGCGAACGGATAGAGCTGGAATCCAGAAATTTGTATTAAGGCTGATGTTGGAGAGTGGAATGGAAGGAGTTTTGAAAATTGGTACTTATGGATACGAAAAGTACTAAATGGTACTAAATTTGGTACAATTATAATTTGGGTGAACGGATAGAGCTGGAATCCTAAAATTTGAGTTAAGGCTGCTGTTAGAGAGTAGAATGGAAGCAGTTTTGAAAATTCCTACTGATGGGCACGACAATAACTAAATGGTACTAAATTTTGTACAATTTGGATTTAGGTTGAGTGGATAGAGCTGGAATCCTGAAATGTTTGAATTAAGGCTGCAGTTGGAGGGTAGAATGGAAGTAGTTTTGAAAATTCGTACTTATGGGTACTAAAAGTACTAAATGGTATTACATTTATCGTATAGAGCTGAATTTCTGAAATTTGGAATAAAAATTGCTGCTGAAGTATAAGATTGGCTACTGTTGGATTGCATAATGGCAGTTGTTTTGAAAATTCGTACTTAAGGTTACGAAAAGTACTAAGTGGTACTAAATTTGGATTTAGGGTGAACGGATAGAGCTGTAGCCCTGAAATTTCGAATTAACATTGATGTTAGAGTATGGGATTGAGATAATTTTGAAATTCGTACTTCGTAGACTACATTTGGAGAATAAAATGGAAGTAGTTTTGAAAATTCGTACTTATGGCTACAAAAAGTACCACATTTGAATTTGGGTGAACGAACAGAGCTGGAATAATGAAATTTAAAATTAAGCTTGCTGTTGGGGTGTAAGATGAAGTTAGTTTTGCAAATTCTTACTTACGGGTAAGAAAAATACTAAATTTGGTACAATTTGGATTTGGGTGAACGAATAGAGCTGGAAACCTAAAATTCGTAATATACCACGAAATATACCAAATGGTACAATTTGAATTTGAGTGCACCGATAGCGCTGGAATCCTGTTTTTGGAATTAAGATTACTGGTGAAGTGAAGGATTGAGGTAGTTTTGGAAAATCGTACTATTGGGTGTAGGGACAGTGCTGGAATCTGTATTTTTTGGATATAGTGTGGGATATAGTGTGTTGGTCTCGCTGTTAATTTTGAGTGTTCGCCATTTCTATATTATATATTGTTTATTTGTTTTTTATATCCTTTCCGCATACGAAGTAGCGGGCACTTTGCTAGTAAATTCACAAAATTCGCTATGGCTTACAACCTTCGTTAACACCTAAGAAAATTGGGCCAAGGAGTGTTCTAGCTCTTAAATTCAAACAAAAAAAAAAAACCATCACCTTTAGTTCTACAAAGATTTAAGATTTAATTTGTTGAGCCTTTCATTTACAAACGTTATAATTAATTAGATAGAGTTGTTATGATATTATGTAAAACTTAAGATTATAATTAGTTTTAAAACACACTCGCGCAATCAACTCACAAATTTGCGCAAACAAAACAATCAATGGGGAGGGGGCCAACAACTTAAAGAGGAAAAAAACAATCAATGATTCAGTTAGCTACAATCGTTCAGTAAATCAATGGCTCATATGGTTCACCCCGTTCTTTTTGCTTCTTTCGTTCATATTCAAAACAGTAACCACCACCATTTTTTGCACACAGAGAAACTCACACAAGCTGCGTCAGCGCTAGCATCACAAATTTGCACACACACAAAGTGGCTCATTTCGTTTCGTTTGAACGAAAAAGAGCCAACGAACGAAGTAAAAGATCCGGATCTTTTTGGTGAACGGAATGAAAAAGATCGATCCGCTCAATGAACGAGATTGCCCAACACTACTCTCAACACACTCCCTCACCGACAAACTGACAATTGCCTCAAGGAAAATTGCCTAATGTAAATATGGACATGCTCCACTTAACATACGCCATTGATTTGAGGGGTTACCATCAGTAAGCTCTAAAAGGTCCTTTTTCATGATTTTTAGGAAACTGCCAACGTTTTTTAATCTTTTTATCTACAAGAGCACATTAAATACTTTCAATAATCTTTTTGTTGAAAATATTAAATAGTTAAATAGTTAATGTCGTTTAGGAAACACTGTTTTCATTTAGACTGTTTGCGATGACAACTATTGTGGAAAATTGATTATCTGAAACACTATATGTAGACAAATTTGGTTAAAACTCCATAAAAAATCTAACCAAAAGGTCAAAAACGTTTTTCGAAAAAAATGAATATAAATAAAAATCAAATGTCGTTCGTTGGTAATGGCATCAGTTGAAAACGAACGGCTGGCCAATTTGGATAATTCCTTTTTTGAAAATTTCTTCATAACCCAACTTAGGTTTTCATTCAAAGAAAATTTGACCACGCCCACTTTTTTCAATTTTCAATTTTAATCTTTCTACAAAAACTACTGAACTGATTTTCCTGAAATTGTCATGGAATGTACAGGGATGGCCTCCAGTGAAAAAAGACTACACATTTATTTTCGGAGGTGGCGGGGCACTTCCCCTATGCCCTATTTTTTTTAAAATGCTATATCTATATAAATAAAAATCAAATGTCGTTCGTTGATAATGGCATCAGTTGAGACCGGCTGAACCAATTTGGATAATTCTTTTTTTAAAAGTTCGTCATAGCCCAACTTATGTTTTTTGCAATGATAATTTGACCATGCCCACTTTTACTTCCATTTTTTCCAATTTTCAATTTTAATCTTTTCTACAAATAAAAATAGGCTATATATTTTGTTGAATTTCCGAAGGGCACACCGCCCCTATACTCTATTTTTTAAAAACGCTATATTTTAAATAATTACGAATGTATCAATTTAGAA
This sequence comes from Musca autumnalis, assembly GCF_047663935.1. Classification (NCBI taxonomy): domain Eukaryota; kingdom Metazoa; phylum Arthropoda; class Insecta; order Diptera; family Muscidae; genus Musca; species Musca autumnalis. The sequence continues at coordinate 256,129,591 of NW_027411644.1, forward strand.
ATACATTTGCGAGACAATTGTGGTTGTGTCCCCAACCTTACCTACTTTTTTAGAATCCAAAGACTTGACCGCGCCCACTTTTTAAAGACCTACAAAACTACTGAACTGATTTTCCTGAAAGTTTCAGGGAATGTACAGGGATGACCTCCGGTGGAAATAGGATGCATATTTTCTTGAATTTCGAAGGGGGCGGGGTACTTCCATTTGCCATATTTAAAAAAGTCATATCTTTATGAACAAAAATCAAATGCCGCCCATTTGTTTCAATTTTCATTTCAATTAAAATTTTAAATTTTCAATTTAAAGTTTTTCTGCAAAAACTACTGAACCGATCCGTTCCTAAAGTTGTCAGGTAATGCTCAGGGGTGGCTCCCGAAAACGGGCTACATATTTTATTGAATTCCAGAGGGGAGGTACCCCCCTATGCGTTATTTTTTAAAAACGCTATCTTTGAAAAATTCCACATGTATCGGTTTAAAAATTTATGGATTAATCTAAAATGTAGCGCTTTTTTGGGGAATAAAGACCCGACCACGCCTGTTTTTATACCCTACACCACTATGTGGAAAGGGTATTATAAGAAAGAAATTTTCGTCGGAGACCCCCAATCCCAGCAAACAAAGTCCTCCCAAAATCATGGGTTTTGTAAAGGATTTTTGGCAGCCGTAACTACTCGCAAACCCCCTTTCTTCCCCATTATTTTTACAAGGGCATGTCGCACTCAATTTTTAGTTATTTTATGACCACTAGAATAACTAGTTATTCTGCGGCCACGAGAAGTTGAAAAGTAACCTGAAAAAAATGCTATTTTGTTGATGTAGCGATTTTTTTAATTTCATCACACATCTTACTTTTATTTTACTTTATTTTATTTCGCTCGCTGTGCGAGTTGAACACACAAACCCTCTGATTTCTAGCCAAAGACACTACATACTATGCCACGCACACGAACATTAAGGGTTGCTTAAGAACTTAAATGTGCAGTGCACATGTGCACCATGAACTGTTATTTTTTAATTAAAAAAACTCGCGTGCCAACAGTGAGCGTTGAACACACAACCCTAGGATTTATAGTCGGACACACACTCACTGTGCCACCGTTCTCATTACTTAGTGAGGAGCAAAGTAAGTAGGTTTGCCTTGTAATCTTTTAAGAAGTATCCCATTACTTTTCAGATTACTTGTAATGCGAAAAGAAGCTTGTTTACATTACTTTGTAATGGGTTACGTAATGACTAATGGATCCGAATTTTTGCTGGGATGTAGTATACCAATCTTCATATCTCGACGAAATAAAGCGATTTTCAGATGTGGGTCCGTCCGTCCGTCTGTCCGTTATGAATTGTAATCAAACTCCAGGCCGCAATTATGGACCGATCGTCACGAAATTTTGTATGGATTGGTAATGATCGTAAAATATTTAGCGGGTGAAATGGACCAAAAACATAATATTTATCCGATTTTGTAGCCGCTCTGTAGGACGCAATAATACTCCGATCAACGCGAAATTTTAAATTGGGTAAGAGTATATGACAAAAAAGAAGCTTGCAATCTAAGATGACGATCAGATAATATTTAGAGGGTTAAATGAACCACAACTTTTTTTTGTGAAATTTTTCAATATTTTTAATATACAGCATATATCTTGTTTTTTCAAAATAGTCTGGCTTAATCCCATTGTTGTTGTTTTAATATCACTGTGCAACAAAATGGAGCTCAAAGTCTGGGGGGTGGAAAATTTCTTTTGGGGATGAAAGCTCTTGGTGAGTATATACAGAACCCAGAAGGACAGATCCGCCGTGAGTCGAACTTCCGCGTTATGGCATGATGAATATTTTGCTGGAGACCCTATAAGCCATCAGTAATTAGCGTTATATCTTTGTCCGCTGTTGTTTTAGCTTATTTTTGAGATCACATTTCCTCAGCCAAATCAAATGAGGATTATTTTCGTAGAGCATTTTGACCTTCTATCTCGCTTCCTTCAATGTCCTTTTCGTCCTTTATTTTAAGAGCCGCCATAAAATACCACAAGATGACGTTTTTCAGCTTCGAAATGTTCTGCAAAAATGTCGCTCAGAAAATTTTAGGTACGGCTCTCATTGACAACAAATCGATTTTGTCGCGTTTTCGTGGTCGTTTTGTGCATTTACCCTGTTTTTGTTCAGAAAAAGACTATATTTTGTTTTTTGTATATTCGTTACAGAACATACAAAAACACAAAACACAGTTTTTTTCTGAGCAAACAAGGTTTTGAAACAAACATTTTGATAGTTTCCAAACATACCCATTCAGTCTGATTTTACAAAATTTACAAAAAACAATTCGTATAAATACATTCCACAATTACACGGATAAGCTAATAACATTAGGGTGGGGCGATTTGTGTGGAAGGAAAAAAACCTTAATGAGCCCTTCGCGTTTCTGATTCCTGGGATTGAACTGAGCAAAAAAGTCCACTGGACCATATATCTACCGTGAAAATCGTGGCACATAACAGCCACACCATTGAGATTTTCGATCCAACACAAAGACTAACATTGTAGCCAAGACAGTAATTGAAAACTCTCTGAAACATCGCAAAAGCATTGGAACGCTCCTTCAGACAGTTTTGGCCTTAAGAATGTGCAAACTTTTCGGAAAATGTCGATAAATGACATTGTGCTACAAAATTTGACCCGAAAAATATTCAAGTGTTCTGATGCAAAATTATATCGTGTTGGGATCCATGGACAATGACAATGCCTTTATTTCGTTTGGGTCACTTCGTTTTATTTTTTTTATAACGGTTAAAGTAGTGAAAATCTGGGTTTCTTACATTTTCAAATATAAACGGGCATATCTTATTTTTTCCACAACGGATTTCTTTTGATCCTTCTTCCTTTTAAAGGGGTGAGTAATGTATTTTGAATAAGCTATTATTGTTTTAAATCGGTTAACCAATGGCTAAGTTATAGTGGTTTATGTCTGAAAAACCCCACAAAAAACCTATAAAGGAATTTCTCATAATTTTCAAAAATATAATTTTTTTTGTTTTGTCCACTATTTATTTTGAAAATTGGTTGGGTGGTGTTGTACTCAATAAGCTCACAAAAATAGATGATGATCGGTATAGTCCTTCTCGACGTATAGTGAACACCGCATTTAAAAAAAAAAAAAGTGTTTCGTAGGTGGTCATTTGTCACAAAACTGTTATGTTTTATGAATTGGTAATTGTTTTCTTTACTTAACATTTTATTTTTTAACTTATATAGTAATAATTTGAGCTGAAATACAAAGTTATTGTATTTGCCGATTTTTTGACGATTTGAAATACTATTTTGCCGATTTGACGATTTTGGCTTCCGAAAATTTACGATTTTCGACCAAACTTATCTGGCATCACTGTTTATAATTTCCTCTTTTCAGTTATTAAATTACACAATGTGCATAAATATAGTTTTAAATATTCACATTAATAATACAACATAGCCTACAGGGTCAAGTACTACGTGTGTTTACATTATTAAAAGTTCATTGCAGACAAACGTCATTATTTTCATTTGTCCAACTGTAAATACACGAGAATGTCCTTTGCAGAAAAGTAAAAACGGAATTTAAATTAAACATGACATGGACATGGGTGAAAACGGATTGTGTATCTGCCTCCTCCTGCAGACTTTGCTATCTTTGAAGAGGTACATAGTGATTTGTTTTTGCGATATTCCAATATAGCTATTGTTGGCGATTTCAATTGAAATTTATTTGACTTTCAAAAGGCTATAGCTGTTCGGTCAGCATGTTTTCGTTTAAATTTGTGACTACACAATATTAACTGGGACAGTTTTTTCTCTTATTTATGTGCATTTGATTTGGAGCAGCTGAATGTTGTTGATGTCAATGTCAAATGTTCTGTTGTATCATCTCTGATACTGGATTTGTTTCAGTGTGTTCCTGTACTACGTAGAAAAATTCCTGCTGATAATGGTTGGATCAATGCTAATCAAATCACCTTTGCTTGGTCTGTGCTTGATTTAGCTTTAAAAGCATATGAACGAGATAAAACTGCTTAGAATTGGAAAGTTTTTTGCAAATATCGGAATAAAGCGAAATTCAATATTCGACAAGAAAGAAGAAGATTTTATTCAAAGAGGTTTAATTCTATGGGTTAAAGTGTTCTGTGGAGATTTTTGAGAGGAACAGGCTTAATGGGTGATGATGACATTGGTTGTGATCTTGATGTGAATGTTGTGAATATGTCGTTTCTTTGTAATAATTCTAGTTCTTTTTCTGATACTTTCAATGTATCTGCAAACAATTTTTCTTTTAGTTGTGTTTATGCTCATGATGTTGCAATGACACTAAGTAGGTTTAAATCTGAATCGATTGGCATTGATGGAATAACTGTGGATTTCTTGAAACTTATGTTTCCCTACATCTCTGACGTTATTTTAGATTTGATTAATTCTGTTTTAACCACTTCTTTGTTTCCGTTGATGTGGACTATATGTAAATAACCTTAAAGATCTCTTTTGTAATGTTAATTGTGAACCACATTGTTTGCTTATGATGTCTTTCTTGATTTTAGTGACGTTCATAATTCACCTTTATTATTGCAACAAGAAATTAATTTTTCCCTTGCCCTGTTTACGCAATGGTGTACGACAATTTGCTGACAATTAATTCCGCAAAAACAAAAGCGATCTTTATGGCAATAGCGCGTTTGAACCCAATGTTTTTCTTGATCAAAATCGTATTGCCTTTGTTAACTGTCACAAAATGCTAGGTATATTTGTTGATGACAGACTTTTGTTTGACACCTAATTAGATTCTATTCAAAGAAAAGTGTGTGGCATTATTCGCACAATAGACCGTGTTTCTTCAAAATTAAAACGTGTCGTCAATTCTATTACTTGTTTTGTCTTTAGACGGAATTAGACGTCGTGGAAATAGAACGTCGTTATGTGGTTAGTTTCTTTGGTGCTAACTTTGAGCAATTTGTGTATATTAGGGTTTTACATGCTTTTTATAAAATAGTTAAAGCAGGTGTGCCAATTTTATTGAGAAATATGTTTGGATTTTCCATGTCTTCGAGGAATACCCAAATTTTTATACCACATTTGGCGTTTGTAACACGCGTTGCTCGTTTGTGGAATTGTTTGCCTGTTGAACTTATAGTGCTTTCACAGACTAATAATGCTCTTCGCTTAAAACTTTTAAGCCATTTTCGTAGTTTTGGTCTTAGCACCACATAATACATGTATATAAATTACTTGCTTACTTACATACAATACTTTTTATAAATATTATCTTTTTCATTTATATGAGCTTTTGCAACTTATTTGACTTTGTTGCTATCAGGTCAAGAATTTGGTTATTTTCTGTAGTGTGGCTGGGGAGCCTATTATTCAATTATTTATTATGTATAGTTGTAATAAAGTATAGCTCTGTTCCAGAACTAAAAAGTTTTTTTCAATTTTTACCAATTTTACACATTTTGCGTATCCGTACACAAAATTTATATGAAAATCGTTTACGACTTTTACCACTTTATAAAGTACGGGAACAGGCCATATATTTGTTAAACTCTATTTAGGAACATGGAAACATTGTTAATACTATTTATTGGAAATAATTATTGGAAATAAATTTACATATATAAATAAAAATCAAATGTCCTTCGTTGGTAATGCCATCAGTTGAGAACGGCTGGACCGATTTCGATAATTATTTCTGTAAAATGTGCGCCATAACCAGTGTTGCCGAATTTGACGATTTATCGTCATTTTGACGATTTTTTGGATCAAAATTGTAAAATGAAGATTTGACGATTTTATGGTCCAAAATGACGATTTTTCAGTAAGCCAGAAATGCATGAAATATAAGACGATAACTATATTTTGACACAAATTTTATGAAAGACTTTAAGGAAACCCATGTTCCAAACTCGATTTATGAGCTGTTTTAATGTTTTATAGCAATTTTTAGGCGGATTAGCTATATTTAGGTACATATCTGGAATACAGGTATTTTCATAGTTTTTGCCCCACATTCAAATTGCATCAGCTGAAAATGTTCGTTTAGTTTGGTTAATGGATGAAAATCTTCCTTAAAAAGTTTTCGAGATAAAATATTTATTATATATATTTCGTTGTAAAAAATATGAATCCAGCTTTATAAACTTCCTACTAATGTCCTCTCTAAGCTTTCAGCCAGTTTTGAATGAAGTTTTTTATCGATTTACGACTGCCAAACAACTAAAATGTACGTGTACCGACAAACATTGACGGCCAAAATCAAGCGATATTTAAGCTAAGCTGTCATTCAAAATGACCATGTGTACCCAGCTTTACCATGCTGCATTACTGCAAACTCGATAACCATAGGAAAACCATCATCTTCTGAGAGCTGTTCTTTTAGCGGTATTTAAGTGATATTGGGTAAGATTTATTGCTGAGTGTTGTATATCTTATGTTGTCAGTCTCATTCACAAAAATATCAGCGAAAATCGCATTAAACGGTAGCCAAACCGAGTTTTGGACCATGTTGACGATTTTCCAAATTTTGTTGACGATTTGACGATTTTTTTGACGATTTCCGATCAAAAACTGTCGGCAACGCTGGCCATAACCCGACTTGGGTTTTTACGCCCACTTTTTTCAAATTTCAATTTTTATAATTTCTACAAAAACTACTGTACCGATTTTCCTGAAATTGCCAGGGAATGTACAGGGATGGCCCCCGGTTAAAATAGACTACAAAATTTTGTTGAATTTCGGAAGGGGCGGGGTACTTCCCCCATACCCAATGTATTTAAAAATGATATCTTATATATAAAAGACAATGTGTGTATGTTTGTATATTCCGTATAGACCCAAAAACGGCTGAACCGATTTTCTGGAAAATTTCAGGGATTGTACAGGAAACATCCGTGGTGAAAATAGGCTATATATTTTTTTAATTTCGGAGAGGGCGGGGTGCCTCCCCCATGCCCTATTTTTATAAAAACCCTATTTTATCACGCCCACTTTTTAAATACGTTACATACCCAAAACTACTGAACCGATTTTCCTGAAAATTTCAGAGAATGTACAGGGAGGACCCGTGGTTAAAATAGGCTATACATTGTGTTGAATTTCGGAGGAGTTTAGAAAAATGAAACGAGTGATTGAATTAATTCATCCCAACAACCACCCTCTGAACCACCCCGTTCCGAACCACCCTGCTGCGGACTTGCACTCTCCGAACCACCCCGCTCCGAACATCCACCCTCCGAACCTCCCCGCCCCGAACTTCCACCTTCCGATCCACTCTGCTTCGACTTTCCACCCTGCTGCGGACTTCCACCCTCCAATTTACAATGTTCCGAACTTCCACCCTCCGAACCAACCCGCATTGAACTTCCACGCTCCGATCCACCCCGCTCGGAATTTGCACCCTCCGAACCACACCCTCCCATGCACCCCGCTCCGAACTTCTACATATCAAACCACTCTGCAACGAACCACCCTGCTCCGAACTTCCACCCTTCGATTCTCCGACCCTAGGTACTCATTTTGGGACCATAAGACCCGACCACCCCCAATTTCTATCTCTGAAACTTCTGAGTCCATTTTCCTACAAATTTCAGGGAATATACCGGGATAATCCTGGTGAAAATAGGCTGCATATATGTCCCCTGGTGCTTGGTGAAAATAAACTATATATTTTGTGGAATTTCGGCGGAGCGTGGTTTGAAATTAATTCGATAGACAATGGTGGTGGTGGTGGCCGAGGGACTTATTTGTGGCTTTAAGACCCGGCCACACCCACTTTTTTAAATGTGTTATATCTTCAAAACTTCTAAACCGATTTCCATGTAATTTTCAGATGATTTACAGGGATGTTCCTTGGTAGAAAAATGTTATAAATTTTGTTAAATTTCGGAGGTGCGGGTCATACCATGCGTCCTATTTTTTAAATGCGCGTATAGATATGTAAAATGTACAAACCATAAGACCCGACCACTCCTACTCTCATAAATATGTTACAAATCAATGGAAATACCAGATGTTATGCATGGCGAAGCTTTGGTCTTATTGGAAAGCAAGTACATATTTAAATTAGAAGGCAACATATCGATAGCTATAGCTATATCAGGTATATAAGATGTACATTATAAGAAGGTGGAAGGACGACACAGTTGGCCCTTAGGTTACCACTGAACATTCATGTGAATGAAGGGCACATATGCTATATTAAATATAAGTTATCACCTGGAACGAATTTACAATGGCACATAATAATTTAAGAAGCAATTAACCTTTAGATTTCAGACAAACACTTCCAGTTATACTATTGCAGCAGATGAAATAAATGCATACCTCAAGTCATCAGCTTTTTGGCGGTATGTTAAAATTACATATCGACACAAACAAATCTGAAGATTTTTTATTTATAATCACTTGCAGATCCCGACTAATTACGAAGATGAAATAAAAATACAATCGCTGACTTAAGGTAACAAAAAAGCTGCTTCAAGGGCCTGCAACGCGGACCGGGTCGGCTAGTCAGAAATAAAGATGATACATGTTTGCTTTTTTACTGCGTCAATAATAGGCAACTATGACATTTTGAAATACATAGCATCACAGCGTTATGAAATAAAATACTTTAAACTATTGCAAAGCAACTTTAATTTCAGAAGTCAGTCGAAATGTAACCCAACATTAGGCTCAGGACTTTTTATAGCAAATTGAAAGATAACCTGGATATCGAACCCAAGCATTTAGTCGGGCGGTCCCTATGGAACAAGGATTACAAAGCTGGGCATAATTACACCTTTTTGAAGGAGCTGGACAAATGAGTGGTAGAAATTGAAATGGGTTTAAAATTGATAGCATTAGGGGAACAATTGCTAGCTTTCTATGCTCTCCTGCAATATCTATTATTCTTCGCTATACAATTTCAATTGAATAGAAGCTGAAAAACGAAATTTTCAACAGATGTCTAAATAGAGGCATTTATACCAAGTTTTCGTTGCTAATAACCCAAACAGAAACAACAAGCAGCACATTTGAAAAGCTGTACGTATGAATGGTCTTATTCACACCAACCTATTCACATGAACCCCAGGTTAATCGTTTGCCGGCTGGCTGACTGGCAGCTGATGATGTTGCAGTAAACTATCATCACTTTTTTTGGCAATGCTGCGGGAGAGTGGGATCGTAGATACTAAATCTCTAAAAAAAAAGCATTTAAAAATATGTTTTTGTCCTTTGACTGTATGGTTCTCTTCGGGACCTCATACAAATCTTTAAAAATTTACAAATCTTTGAAACAGCCAAAGCCCTTAGAGACCTCCTAAAAATCTACGGGTACGGTCCTCTTAGGGACCTCCTAAAAAATAAAAAAAACATGTTCACGGTTCTCGCATGAACCTCCTAAAATCTGTAAAAGTCTACTTTTATTGTTGTCTTTAGGAACCTCCTAAAATCTTTAAGAAACCGCGATATTGGTCCTTTTAGAGACCTCCCACAAATTTTGTTTAAAATCCACGTTTATGGGCCTCTTAATGGCCTCAGATAAATCCTTAAAAAAACTACGTCCTCTTAGGGACCTACTAAAAAACTGTAAAGAATCCACGTTTAGAACATGCTAAAAATCTTTAAAAAAATCTACACGTTTATAGTCTGTAAATAATCCAGCGACCTCTTAAAAATTTGTAAAAAAAACACTTTTACTGTCCTCATAGGACCCCTAGGAGGTCCATTCTAAAATATTTAAAAAATCTACGTTCATGGTCCTCTTAGGGACCTCCTAAAAATCAGTAAAAATCTATTTGTACGGTACTCTTAGGGACCTCCTAAAAATTAAAAAAACACGTTCACTGTCCTCTAGTGGACCTCCTAAAATCTGTAAAAAAAATCTATCTTTGTTGTTGTCTTTAGGAAACTCCTTTAAAAACCAACGTTATTGGTCCTCTTAGCGACCTCCGGCAAAGTTTGTTGTACGTTTATAGTCCTCTTAGGGACCTCCTAAAGATCTGTAAAGAATCCACGTTACGGCCCTCATAAAAATTTTTAACAAAATCTATGTTCCTCTCAGCGATCTCGTAAAAATTAGTCAAAAATCCACGTTTACTGTCCTCATAGGACTTCCTCAAAATCTTTAAAAAATCTACGTTTATGGTCCTTTAGGGATCTCTTAATATCAGTAAAAAATTCGCGTTTACACTCCTCCTAAAATCTTTAAAAAATCTAAGTTCATGGTCCTCTTAGGGACCTTCTAAAAATCTTTAAAAAATCTATGTTTATGGTCATCATCATCATCTCCTAAAAATCAGCAAAAAATCTACCATTAAGGTTTGCCTAGGCACTTCCTAAAAATCTTTAAAAAAATCTACGTTTAAGGTCCGTCTAGGCCCCGCCTAATAATCTAAAAAATCCATGTTTAAGGTCCACTTAGGGACATGCTAAAAATTTTTAAAAATCTAGGTTCATGGACCTTTTAGGAAATTTTTTTAGGAAATCTTAAAATATCCAAGTGTAAGGTCCGTCAACGCACCTCCCGAAAATCTTTAAAAAAATCCTCGCTTAAGGTCAGCCTAGACACCTTCCAAAAATCTTTAAAAAATCCATGGTTAAGGTCCACCTGGGCACCTCCTAATAATCCTTAAAAAATCCACGTTTAAGGTCCGCCTAGGCACCTCCTAAAATGTTTTAAAAATCCACGTTCAAGGTCCGCCTAGGAACCTCCTAAAAATCTGTAAAGAATCCACGATTAAGGTCCGCCTATGTACCTCTTAAAAATGTTTAAAAAATCCATGTTTAAGGACCTCCTCTTAAAAATGTTTAAAAATCCATGTTTAAGGACCTCCTAATCCTTAAAAAATCCACATTTAAGGTCCGCATAGGCAACTCCTAAAATGTTTAAAAAATCCACGTTCGAGGTCTGCCTAGGCACTTCCTAAAAATCTTTAAAGAATCCACGTTTAAGGTCCGCATAGACACCTCCTAAAATCTTTCAAAAAAATCCAAGTTAAAGGTCCTCCTAGGCACCTCCTAAAAATCTTTAAAAAAATCCACGTTCAAAGTCCGCCTAGGCACCTCCTAAAAATCTTTAAAAAATTCACGGCAACACACAGTGCGAAATTTGGGAAGTTTAGTGGAACTTTAAGGGATTTTCAAAGTACATGAAATTAATTAAATTTTTATTGAATTCGTTAGCTAAGTACTCCACTGCAAATGGTCCATACTCAGTTTGCCGATTTACTCCACGAAACGACTTAAAAATGCACTTTTGTTTAATATTTTTTTTTTAAGAAATGTATTTTTTATTCATTAAAAATGGAGTGGAGTGGATAAATGGTAAGTCAGTATGCCATGATTTATTTTTCTTAATATTTTACAAAACAATTATGATATTTTACACTTAAAAAAAATGCAAAAAACACTTATTGTTTTCGTGCAATTTTAGTCGGAAAGAAGTGATTTTTTGAGGGTTTCAAAATTATAATATTTTATTTTCCGTGGACATTTCAAAAGTCAGTTCCGTACATTCACGTGTTAAGATATATATATATATATATATATATATATATATATATATATATATATATATTCAAGATTTTCAAGATTTTCTAAAAAGACTTCGGGCATTTCATTCAGTTGCATTTTCCAAAAGTGGAAGGTAATCGCGACAATGAACGTCATTGTTGACTGTGTTTTGAAGAAATGGACTCACTAATTCGAACAATGATAATTTCTGTAAAACTAAGAAACCACTCGCAATTTTTCATAGTTTTGACCTCTAAATGTTGGTGATTTTTAGAAATCTACACCTTTTCCTTTAAAAGTTATTAGTAAAGTTTCGCTAAAGTGCTCATATTTTGCACAGTGCAACGTTTCGTTTAGGAACCTTCTAAAAATCTTTAAAAATCTAAATTTAAGATCTTCTTAGGGACCTTGAAAAAATCTAAAAAAAATCCAAGTTTAAGATCCGGACCTCCCAAACATCTTTAAAAAATTCACTTTTATGGTCGTCTTTGGGATGTCCTTAATATCATTGAAACATCCACGATTATGGTCCCCTTAGAAACTATTTATAAATCTTTAAAAAAATCCAAATCCATTCAAAATAATCCAAGTTTATGGTCTCTTATTGGACCTCCCAAAAATCTTTAAAAAATATACGTTTATGGTCTTCTTTAGTGACCCTCTAAAAATCTTTAACAAATCCAAGTCTATGGCCCCTATGTGCCTGGGTAGATATTGACTATCCCTAGAAAATATTATACTGTAGCAAAGATCCCAAGGACTATCCACTTTTCAATTTTGAAGAGTATATGGATTAAAGTAACAAATTGTTGAACTTTTCGCGTAATAAGACGATGTAGCTTATCTAGTTTGGAAGACACTCACTTTGATAGTTATTGCGTCCACCAGCCATTTCAATTGGTCAAGAAAATATATATTCATACAACACGGAATCTGAACATCGGGAAGCTACAAACACAACAGACATTTGCATCATACTCCATTTAACATACGTAATTGATTTGAGGGATTACCATCAGAAGCTCTAAAGGTAATTTTTTATGATTTTTTAGAAAACTACCAACCTTTTTAATATTTTTATCTTCAAGATCACATTAAATAATTTTAGTAAGCTTTTTGTTGAAAAATATTAAATAGTTAATGTCAAATGGAAACATTTATAAAACACTGTTTTCATTTAGACTGTTTGCGATGACCACTACTGCGGAAAATTTAATATCTGAAACACTATATGTGGACGAGTTTTATTAAAAGTCCATAAAAAATCCATTCAAAACTTCCAGAACGTTTTTTGACCAAAAAAATAAAGCACATTATAGAAATGTTTGCCACATATTTTTTTAACTTGAAAATTAAAGCAAATAGTACTTACAATTTAAATTTGCCAAGTGATGAAATCACATGGCGTATAATTGTTATTTATCTTGAATTTACATAAATATTATTACGTATACGCAACCATAATTTAACAAAGAGCCTATTATGTTTATAATTTCCTTTTTTCACTTATTAAATACATTGTGTTATATAAATAAAGTTTTAAATATTCGCATAAATAATACATTATAGCCTACAGGGTCAAGTACTACGTGCGTTTACATTATTAAAAGTTCATTGCAGACAAACCGTCATTATTTTCATTTGTCCAACTGTGAATACACGAGAATGCCCTTTGCAGAAAAGTACAAATGGAATTTTAATTAATAACGACATGGACATGGTTGAAAACGGATTGAAGCAACTTATCTATCACAATGGGAAAACGTTTATAGGAATAAATAAGTAATTGCAATATACGTCTATTTTCGCTGGAGATTAAGTCTTTTCTATTGGAAAACAAATTTCTTCAGACGGAATATTTATATTGTGTTCAAAATATTTTATTATTACTAAAGTTATGACAAAAGGCCATTCAAATCCCATTTAAATAAAAACCCAGCAAAATGTTTATAGCCAAAGAAGTAGTTAAATCATGAGTGCAAGTGATTCCAGACTACATCTTTTTATGTGAAAGAAGTCATGATTTTTACAAGGGCATGGTGCAGTGAGGATACTGTCTAATTTACTTCTTAAGCACACATTTTGCATTAGTTCTTTGTAGTGAATAAATCACAACAACATATGATTCAACTACTTCTTTGGCTACAAACAAAGATGTAGTTCGAAATCACTTTTATTATTTTTTGTATACAAATTACTTTTTATGGATGCAAACATATTGCTGTTATTAGAATTAACAAGAAACAAATTACGTTCTTTGTCTTTTTAAGTATTTTTTTGCAAAATTTTGAAATTTCTAAAATGTGAAAAATTTATGAAATGGATTCAAATCGGACATTGTCAAAATGTGAAGAACGGACTGCATTTTTCATGACTCTGCGTGGACTGCTTCAAAAAAAGCTATTCAATCACTACTTCACAAGGAACAACTTCAAATAAATTTTGCTGGGAAGAAATAACGGAGCTCGTAATTCTTCTTACAGCGCACTTCTTCGGTTGCACGGAAATAAACATGGAAGTGCAAACCAATACTACTATAAATAAAGACTACATTGAATCCGATAAGATAATAAGTAGACAGCGGAATTCTATGCAACCCCTATTTTTGGTCCGATTTATGTCAAATTTTGGGACTGGGCATATTTCAGGAGGTACCATTATATGGGGGCTACATGAAGACGTGGACCTATGTCGAGAAACTTCAGGTGGAAAGTTTTATACCCCCAAGGAAGACTTAATACCAAATTTCAGCCATTTCGGAGGGATATTGAGGCCACAACCTTAAAAATACCAGATATCCGGAGGTACCGTCCTATGGGGGCTACATGAAGACGTGAACCTATACCGAGAAATTTCAGGTGGGAAGTTTTATACCCCCAATGAAAATAAAATACCAAATTTAAGTCATTTCGGTGGGATATTGAGGCCACAACCTTCAAAATACCGAAAATCGGGAGGTCCCATTCTATGGGGGCTATATGAAGATGTGGACCTATGCCGACAAATTTCAAGTGGAGTGTTCGATACCCCCAACGAAGACTAAATACCAATTTTCAGTCATTTCGGTGGGATATTGAGGCTAAAACTTTCAAAATACCGAATATTGGTAGGTACCGTTCTATGGAGGCTATTTAAAGACGTGGACCTATGCGGACAAATTTCAGTTGTAAAGTTGCATACCCCTAACGAAGACTTACTACCAAATTTCAGCCATTTCGGTGGGATATTTAGACCACAAATCCTTGAATATATTTTTGCATATGGTTTTGCATTTTATGCAGATATGTACAAATATGTCAAAATATGCACGATATGCAGAATATGCAAAAATGTCTGGGCCTAATTTGTTTTATTTTGTAATGAAACGAGTTTCTGTCTAATCAGATTTTCTCTACGACCATCCTAACCATATATGCATTTGCATAGGATTCCGCTGTCTAATAATAAGTCTTAATCAAAATTTTGTTTGGGGAGTAGCCGGGGGAATTGACCGATACTTGATCTAAGTCTGGGTGAAATAGTGCAAAGTACATACAATTTGAACATATATATACAAATAAGTGATATACTTTAGAAAAAATCGTTTAATAATTTTAATATGTTATAAGAAAGTTCAGAAATTATGCTAGAAGCTCTGATCTCCAGATGACATTGAATTGGCCTAGGCAATGTTACTGTACAAGATGGAATTAGAAATTCTTTGGCCCAACCTTCGGGAAACATACTAGCCTGCGTGAAACATCTGAGTAAAGACACATGAGCTATTAAGAGCTTCTAGACCTGGAAATTGGTCCATTTGGGAGTAATTCTTTATCTAATTTATATTGCCAAGTGGATGTTTTACTCTATTTTATTATCTCTTTTGTATTTTATGCTTTTTTATTTTCAATCCAAATTGAGGTTAAACATAGCCTCAATAACAATTCAAAGTGCAAGAAAAATATTAACTATTTTATAAAACAACAAGTGAGAAAAGGCTACAGTCGGTGCGGGGCCGACTATGTAATACCCTACACCACTACCCCTGTGCATAATCTTTTCACTCGAAAACATTTCTTTTAGGGAGATACGAAAGTTTTTACCTACCTGGCTTTTATACCAAATAACTTAAGGCGAACTGAACCAAAATAATTAATATTTAGTTTTATATTTGATTACTCTCGACATCATCAACATCAATAGGCTTCTATCTCTGTGAGAAAATTTCGTGATGATCCGATCAAAATTTCGACCTGTAGTGTGATTGCAGAAAAAGTGGAAAAAAAGAGATGCATTACCGACTATTGCGATATCTCTATTATTTGACCACCTACGCCAACCTAGTTTGCATCATTGTAAAGATGGGATCTTCTACTTTCAGAGTCAGGCTTTGCTTTTGGAAAGTCCCCAACCAAAGCTGTGATATTCGTCATTATAATTAAAATCGCAAGAATGAAAATTTGGGTTTTATTTGCGACTATTGTAATATCTTCGTTGTTTGATCACCTACGAGAATTTACTTTACATAATTAGAAAGGTGATATTTTCTATTTTCATTGTCAGGTATTGCTTTTGGTACATCCCATATAGAAGCTGAGATATTCGCTTTGGAAAAAAACGGATTCTTTTTATCCAAATAAGTTTTTTGAACATTATGACCCCTAAATATTATCCGACCATCACCAAAATCAATAGGCTTCTTCCCCTCCGGGACCCTCATCAACACCCAAAATTTCGTGACGATCCGATCAAAATTGCGACCTGTAGCGTGATTACAAGGTTTAGATGGACAGACGGACAGACGGACGGACACACATAGCCAGATCGACTCAGCTCGTCGAGACATTCATTTTGATATATATAAGTATGGGTCTACGACCATTATTTCGATGCGTTACAAACTTTTTGGCCAAAACCAACTTACAATACCCTCCCCACATAGTGGTGTAGGGTATAATAAGAGAATTAGGCTTTAGATAAGCATTCCACAGCCCTATACTCGCGAGCAAGCAAAGAGATCTTCTCTCTTCACTCACTAATTGAAAAACGATGCACTGACAACAGTGATTGCACTATTGTAGTCATGATCACAAGGTAGACTACCCGCTATAAAAATTATTGAGTGAAGTGAACAACATGATCCTAAAAGTGATCTGAAACTGGATTAAACCACAAAACTGTCGAAAAATCCACGATTTTTCAAAAAAAAAATAATTATTCAAAAATTCACTATTTTATGGCCCCATCTAAACATGGTTAAATATTGACTTTTTAAAGCAAATCGGGACTATATCTTTAAACCCAATACGAATCTTTCCATGACATCCGCAGCAAACTTGTAGATAAGAACAAGAAGAAGGTATTTAAAAAAAAATTAACACGAATAATCTCATATATTCCCTCAAATTTTATAATATATCTAAAAATTCCGTAATTTGTATATTTTTCGCAACGTATCTCCAAACCGATTAAAATGTTCATAATATTATATTTGGGAGAAATATTCGCTGACATGTAATACACAACTCTTCAGAACATATCATTGTTGTAAAATGCCTATATTGCGTTGTTTCTAGCATATTTTTCAACGACAATTTGAAAAATATATCAACAATACATTGAAATTTCAAATATGAGAATAAACAACCTGTGTGAGCGTTTTTGAAATATGTTTTGTAGAAAGTATGATATGAAATACCGTCTGAACAACATGAAATAAGTGTTTTACAGTTTCAGAATGCTCTGAAGAATTGCTGAGCCCATTGTTTGGGAATTTTTTGCCAAAGGTTACTTGGTTAAAGTCTCAATAGTTTGGATGTAACTGACCATAATTCCACAAATTATGTAAATTTTTATATATTTTATCAATTTTGACGGTTTTTCCTAGTTCATCCGTTTGACACGTAAGTTCTTCTACTTTCGGGCTATAATGTTACTGAAGACCGTGAAGTAAAATTCTTTTTATTTTTATTATTGTCTTTTTAGGACGAAGGCCAATTATTTATGAAAGTTTATTAATTATGGATTAATCGAGCTAACATGGCCTAAGGAGTTTTGTATTGAAAAATGAATTCTAGCGTTATACCACAACACACATTCAACCAATTACCCTACGGACCGTTTCGCTTGGTGGTTGCCAAAGCTCGTCAGGGGTATTTTGAATGTTAATTGATGGCTAGAAGACAAAGGCTGATTTTGATACCTTCTATTTATACAAACATTTTTACAAATGTGTAGATATGAAGTATTTTTCTTTATCAAGTCACCCTAGTGTCTTGTCTAGAAATCAATTTCTCAATACATACACACGTACAATCAAAGGGGGTTTTCCTTTATGAATTGCAATGCCTACTTTTTCAGTAGTTATGATGATAGATTGGCTGTGGCCTAGAGCGCTAGGACCTCGACAACATTGTCTATTTGTTGGAGAGGACCCAGGTTCAAACCTCAGCCGGGGCAGCCGGGCTCTGCTGTGAATTTTTATTTTTATTATTGTCTTTTTAGGACGAAGGCCAATTATTTATGAAAGTTTATTAATTATGGATTAATCGAGCTAACATGGCCTAAGGAGTTTTGTATTGAAAAATGAATTCTAGCGTTATACCACAACACACATTCAACCAATTACCCTACGGACCGTTTCGCTTGGTGGTTGCCAAAGCTCGTCAGGGGTATTTTGAATGTTAATTGATGGCTAGAAGACAAAGGCTGATTTTGATACCTTCTATTTATACAAACATTTTTACAAATGTGTAGATATGAAGTATTTTTCTTTATCAAGTCACCCTAGTGTCTTGTCTAGAAATCAATTTCTCAATACATACACACGTACAATCAAAGGGGGTTTTCCTTTATGAATTGCAATGCCTACTTTTTCAGTAGTTATGATGATAGATTGGCTGTGGCCTAGAGCGCTAGGACCTCGACAACATTGTCTATTTGTTGGAGAGGACCCAGGTTCAAACCTCAGCCGGGGCAGCCGGGCTCTGCTGTGAATTTTTATTTTTATTATTGTCTTTTTAGGACGAAGGCCAATTATTTATGAAAGTTTATTAATTATGGATTAATCGAGCTAACATGGCCTAAGGAGTTTTGTATTGAAAAATGAATTCTAGCGTTATACCACAACACACATTCAACCAATTACCCTACGGACCGTTTCGCTTGGTGGTTGCCAAAGCTCGTCAGGGGTATTTTGAATGTTAATTGATGGCTAGAAGACAAAGGCTGATTTTGATACCTTCTATTTATACAAACATTTTTACAAATGTGTAGATATGAAGTATTTTTCTTTATCAAGTCACCCTAGTGTCTTGTCTAGAAATCAATTTCTCAATACATACACACGTACAATCAAAGGGGGTTTTCCTTTATGAATTGCAATGCCTACTTTTTCAGTAGTTATGATGATAGATTGGCTGTGGCCTAGAGCGCTAGGACCTCGACAACATTGTCTATTTGTTGGAGAGGACCCAGGTTCAAACCTCAGCCGGGGCAGCCGGGCTCTGCTGTGAATTTTTATTTTTATTATTGTCTTTTTAGGACGAAGGCCAATTATTTATGAAAGTTTATTAATTATGGATTAATCGAGCTAACATGGCCTGGTGTTGTGGTATAACGCTAGAATTCATTTTTCAATACAAAACTCCTTAGGCCATGTTAGCTCGATTAATCCATAATTAATAAACTTTCATAAATAATTGGCCTTCGTCCTAAAAAGACAATAATAAAAATAAAAATTCACAGCAGAGCCCGGCTGCCCCGGCTGAGGTTTGAACCTGGGTCCTCTCCAACAAATAGACAATGTTGTCGAGGTCCTAGCGCTCTAGGCCACAGCCAATCTATCATCATAACTACTGAAAAAGTAGGCATTGCAATTCATAAAGGAAAACCCCCTTTGATTGTACGTGTGTATGTATTGAGAAATTGATTTCTAGACAAGACACTAGGGTGACTTGATAAAGAAAAATACTTCATATCTACACATTTGTAAAAATGTTTGTATAAATAGAAGGTATCAAAATCAGCCTTTGTCTTCTAGCCATCAATTAACATTCAAAATACCCCTGACGAGCTTTGGCAACCACCAAGCGAAACGGTCCGTAGGGTAATTGGTTGAATGTGTGTTGTGGTATAACGCTAGAATTCATTTTTCAATACAAAACTCCTTAGGCCATGTTAGCTCGATTAATCCATAATTAATAAACTTTCATAAATAATTGGCCTTCGTCCTAAAAAGACAATAATAAAAATAAAAATTCACAGCAGAGCCCGGCTGCCCCGGCTGAGGTTTGAACCTGGGTCCTCTCCAACAAATAGACAATGTTGTCGAGGTCCTAGCGCTCTAGGCCACAGCCAATCTATCATCATAACTACTGAAAAAGTAGGCATTGCAATTCATAAAGGAAAACCCCCTTTGATTGTACGTGTGTATGTATTGAGAAATTGATTTCTAGACAAGACACTAGGGTGACTTGATAAAGAAAAATACTTCATATCTACACATTTGTAAAAATGTTTGTATAAATAGAAGGTATCAAAATCAGCCTTTGTCTTCTAGCCATCAATTAACATTCAAAATACCCCTGACGAGCTTTGGCAACCACCAAGCGAAACGGTCCGTAGGGTAATTGGTTGAATGTGTGTTGTGGTATAACGCTAGAATTCATTTTTCAATACAAAACTCCTTAGGCCATGTTAGCTCGATTAATCCATAATTAATAAAATTCTTTTTAGTTTCTGAGATAAAGCCCGGATCAATGGAAAAAAGGGACATTTTAGCCCGGTATAGATGAGGACATAAAATACGAACCCGATCTAAAAACACGAAACCCAACTAGGGGTTTTGTAGTCTCAATATGTACTTTCAGAAAATGCCCACTAGAAGTTGTTTGCATTTTCAGTGTTGCACAGTGTTATTGAAAAAATAATTTTTAAAAAATCCACGATTATTAAAAAGGTATTTTTTTAAATACACGATTATTGAAAAAAAACATTTTTTAATTATTGCAAAAATATTCTTTGGAAATTGAAAAACATTTTTTAATTATTGAAAAAATATTTTTTGAAAAATTAACGATTATTGAAAAACAAATTTTAATTTTGTTTTGTTTATTGTTGAAAATTCAATCTCATTTTCGATTGCTTGAGTGGAGTATTCCCCCATTGGCTCAACTTCATTTATTACCCTCTATTACAGAGAGTAATGTTTTTCAAAACGAACTGACAGTGTTGCAAAATTTTACTGATCGCTACCAATATCATGATTTCATCCCGGCGAAGGGAATTATCAATTGTCTTCTCAGTTTTTGAAATGATGCCTTTTTAGCGAAAAATCGAACTCTTCAATGCCAAGTTTACATTTGCGCTCCAAAATCCACTGGATTTCACGAAATCCTGAAATACACCCCGGTGTTTATATTTATTTTTTGTTGATTTCAAACATATCACAATGATCAAGGTAGATGCATATGCGCAGCTGATCGAATACGAAATTTCAAAACAAGTTGTTGTAAATTGAATTAATCATCAAAAATATACGACAATATAGAACTTTACAACTTTATTTAGAAAATTATCGTAAAATTATGTATATATCGTATTAATGGTGTATTGTATTAACAAATGAAAAAATTAAAAAATTATTTTATCGTTGAGACATTATAATAATAAATTTTGATAGATCAAGTTTGTGCTCAGAACCTACACAATATTAGTACTTGCAATAGTTTTCCCGTTTAGTGCTAAAAATGCGTTCCCGTACTCCGAGATCTAGCAAGACTTGCACTTCTCTTTAAATAAAAATAGCGCCGAATAACACCCTCTTCTCTGTTTTCTGCTATACAATTTTGGCCTAGTAGAAACTAGCAGCAAGCATGATCATTGGCATCTAATATCATAGCTGTTACGTTGATTTTGACATTTATGCTGGAGTTTATGCAATTTCCGTCATTTTTCCGTTCACGTATTTTTTAAGAAATTTGTATGGGGAAGCAATTTTTGACAATTCGTTCTTTTTTTTAACATTACCATTAAAAAAGTACGGGAACAAAATGAAATATAGCATTGTAACAAAGTAATTTAATATTTTTTCACATTGTTTACAAATTTTGATACTAAAATTTATTGTTGCAGCAATTGACCATCTACCTTGTTTATTGTGATACGTGAAAAGTGTTGCAACTTTTGGTACTTTTTTTGGCAAAAACAGGGTTGTATATCATGTTTACCGTGATTTCGATGTTAATTTCGCTGAAATCACGAAATGAGATGATTTAATTTTTGTATGCGAAATCATTATAAATTTTGCATGATTCCGCGCGAAATCACGAAACGCCTTCGAAATCACGAAACGACGCCGAATGTAAACCAAGCATAAGTGTCTAGTATTCTCATATGAATGAGAATCACACTCACTTTTCGGCTTTTCCAAAGAAACACCAAAATCAAAATATTTTGCAACATGTCAGCACGTATCAACTCACAGAATTCGAAGAATTCTTAGTTGACTAGTTACTTAGTTGGCTAGTTACTTCGATTTCAAGGGTTAATTCAGTCAATTTTGTCAGAGCAGGAGTAGCTGCCACCATTATAGTATTTAAGACCATGCCAAAATCATGGATGTTAGGACGCGTATGTTAGATATATTCACTGGACAATAGCCGTAGACTATCCCCGCATTTTTACATACAATATTAGGAACCTATGACTTATCCTGATGACGTTATTTTAGTTTATAGTACTAAAATACGTAATTTTTCAAAGTCCGATCTGGGTTATCAATATTTTCCCTATATATATTCACCATAGATATTTCAAAAACAGTTTGGATCGAGCACACATAATCTTCTGAAAGAATTTATTATGAAAAAAGCATCAATAAAATATATTTTGTGACCGCAGATACCGAAAATGTGAATAGAAACGGTAGAATATGGTCCTAAATCATATATAAAAAACGAAAGCTTCTGGAGATGTTAAATATTATAGCTACAAATTTCTTTTGTTCAGAGAATCACAATGAAATTTGATTTGGAATATTTCTTCTTTTGAAACAATCCCCAAAAAGTGAAGTATTTTAAGAGATTTTGACTCAGCATGGAATACATTTTAATTAAGAGTCTAAAAGTTTAACAAATAATTTCTACCTATAATATCTAATTTTGTAACGTCATTTTCTTAACAAAGTGTTTTACTTAGATATATGGTTTGTTCTGGGACTTATAGTGAAATTTTGTGTAGAATATTTCTTCTTTTAACAACTTTCGTCTAAAACTAAATTTCATGTTACTTTCATGCATCAACCCGAAAAAAAGAACAAAACTAATTTTTTCATAAAATATTTGAGTGTTTTGTTGGCAAACTTGATGTATATATTTTCTTTATATATATTGTAAATACATATTTCATTTATTCGGCGAATTATATTGAAATTTGATGGAGAATATTTTTGTCCTTGACGTCTTCTATCTAGAATGACGTTTTGTGGGACAAAACTTAATAAACTCAGATAAAGCACAACATTAACCCTAAAACGTGATTTTACTTTTGGCAGATTCCTGGCGTTTAGATCCGATTTAGAGTTTTTGTGTATTCGGGGACCTATAGTAAAATTTTATGACAAATAATTTTGTAGAATATTTTGATCTGATACGATCTCATTTTAAAGGACTTTTTAAACGTTTTTGAAAAAATGGACCAAAAAGACCCCTTTAGTGACTCGCATGAGGGTTCCAAGGAATCTGATGTCGAATATTTCAAAACCTGTAGAAATGGGCGAAACTTGCCACGCCTATTTAGGTTACTTCTCGACGTAAACTTTCAAAACGCCGATACACGTGTCTTCTTTTTTTCGGTCCTCTTTCATAATCTGGCCGAATTATCTTGTAATTATTTTTTGTGTTGTACAGTGTTATTAAAGAGATAATATTAAAAACAAATATGGGGACTAGATTCAAATCTGAACGGATTTTTGTTTATATCGGTAAAACTGAACAGGGGCCTTAGAAAATGTCGCATATCAGATTTGAAGGCTATTCAATTAAAATTGACTGAACAAAATCGGAGAATGATATAGGGAGTTTATCAAAATCTGAGCCGATTTGTGTCAAAATCGATAAAACTGATCAACGACCTAAGAAAACATCGCATATTAAATTTGAACGCTATTCAATTAAAATTGGCTGATTTATTGCAAAATCGGGTAAAGATATATATGGGGGTATATCCAAATCTGAGCCGTTATTGACCAAAGTTGGTATTTTTCATTCCCATGCCCTCATTAGTGTTTGTACAAAATTCATCATCCTAGATGAACTCCTTTTATTTTTGTCGACGTTTACATGGATGCGGCACCACTGGAAGGGAACAACCGTTTTAGTTCAAACTTAGGAATCGTATTATTCCTTCAAAATAAAGATCGGTTTATGGACTATATAGAATATGGACTATATCAGTCTACTCCTTCGGCTACCTCCCACACAAAATTCGGAGAAAGTGATGTACAACAGTTCCTCTCGTATCGACGATACGACGGGTTTTCGGGGTCAAGTTCATACTTCCTCAGATAATGCCCTGAAAGCTCCAAGAAACCTTGACGGCACCAACTAAAATGGCAAATCCGCAAGATAACTCTCGCATTGCTCCAAACGTTGCACATCTCATTATTTCATCTATTCATGTATCAGGCTGGAATATGGACCATATTGGTCCCGCCCTTCGGGTACCTGTAGTTTAACAGCTCATCTCCTGTAACGACGGCGCAATTATTTTCGAGGGCAAGTTCATACTTCCTGAGATAATGACCCAAAATCTCAAAATAGCCTGCCGGTACCAACCGAGTACGTATCCCTCGAAGGGAGAAACGGATTTGGGACAAACGTTGTACATCGTGTTATTTCTTACAGCCTCGAATTATGTTCGAATACCGGTACCTTCCACACAAAGTTGAGAAAGAGTTCAGTTTAGGGAGTTGTACTTTTGAAATTTTTGCAACATGTTTTGTATGCGAGCCTAGTTAAAACGGTACAATTTTTTCGTGGGCAAATCCATACTTCCTGAGAAATTGCCGTGCTTCAAACGACGTTTATAAGATAAGTAATCGACCGTGTCGGTATTCGGAGAGGAGCCAAATCCCACGAAAGTTGTTTATGGAAGAAGCACTTCGAAGCAAATGGTCGCCTGCTTCTTCGGCTAAACTGACCATGCGGTTACTTTGCAGCTTGAGGAACGTTGGACGGTTAATTCCGAGTAGTACACTACAATTTGTTTGTCTGAAGTCTCCCGAGAAGTTCCGAACACGAACAAGATAAGTAGAATGATTGTGCACCATAACAAAGCGAGCTCTCACACATCGATTCAAACCAGCGCCTTTTTGACCGAACTAAACGTGGAATTGATGGGTCATCCACCGTACAACGATTGCGGTCGCCAGAAGATGTTGTTGAAGCGTTCAAAACCCATGTTTTGGAGGTATCTCAATCGGAGTGGAAAAAATCCTTCAACAATTGGTTTGAGCGTATGGAAAAGTATGTAAATCGTGGTGGACACTACTTAAGAAAACAATAAAACTACTTTTGATGGTAAATATTCGCGTTTATCGTGCAGCCCTCGTACTTGCTAGTTGGTAATTTAATTTGTCGTTACAAGAACGTAAAACTTTATTTATTTTCCAATTAAATAAGAGTTGCATTTAAAATGTCTTAATATGCTTTCCACTAATATATGTAGAGATGTTGTACATTTTCCTACTCGATTTGTCAATGCCCTAAATAATAATCTCAAAACCTGAAAAAAGTACCACAAAACTATAATCAATGTTTTGGAGCAAACAAAAACATGACTGCATTACATATTTCGTTGCATCATCACCATCACCGTTCGTTGTTGATATTGAAATTGTGGGCTGTGGTTGTCATTGTTGACATTACCGCTGATGTCGGTCAAATGGTATAGCAAATGTTACATCCTCCAATATGCATTGAATGGCGGTTAAAAGGTATTAAATTGGCTGAAAGTGTAACGAGTTCATGGATGAACACCAATGTCCGTTGAGGTTTTTACAGTGTGGGCCGGCCAACAACAGATTAAATGCACAAATGTGTGTAAGGCAGTGGGTGTGTGTATGAGACAATATCGACTAATCGCAAAATGTGTACTGTAAACATGAATTATGTCCACTTAATAAACTGCATTATGGGTGAAGAGAAGTTGAGTTTTCAGGGTTGTTGGTTAATAAACTTCCTAAATGTGATGGCAATTTTTGCAGCTGCACATTCAATATATTTTTAGGGACATTTTGAGTTTTGAAATATTTGTTTTTGTTATTTGATTCTTTCTTGACTCTATTTTCAAGATTTAAAAATGATTATTCAGTTATGAACAATTATGTTACAAAAATGTGAGAGGGACACATGTTTTAGCCTGCTCAAAACATTTGCAACTCCGTGGTACGAATAACTATTAGTTAATTTTTGACGATTTTTTTGTATTGATTGGCCTCAGATTGTTTTTAATCAGAAGAAGGGGACACAAAGCTTTCATGAGGAGTACATTTTATCCCACCTATGTTTAGTTTTTGACAGACAAGTATGCCGAAAACAAGACATGTCAGCCTTTAGGCAAAAGAGGGTATATGGCGAAAACCAAAAATGTTTTACAATCGATGAATCCGAGTTTCACCCATTCAGAATTCGCGAACTGTTAACATATTCTATATAGTATGATTGAAATTCTTTAAAATGAAGTGTTTTAGGAGGAATCTCATAAGGTCGACCATTAAAATTAATTTACGTGGAAGCTGTGTTGGCATCAATGTAGAAAAATAGGTAAAAATGGGTTGAAGCCAACAAGTTTTTTATGCTCCCTTCCGATTTCTGGCTTAACCATACATTTTATAGACATATGCCCAAAGTAAGACTCAAAGAATACTTCATGGACAATATGATACTAGTGTATCATTTTTTGATATATCCACTGCATCCACCTAAAATTGATGCTGACATTTTTAAGCCGGAATTTCGGGGTTTTTTGAATTTTTTTTTAATAATTCGGACGCGCAAAAGATAATACACTAATACCTCGATTTGCGTTGTTTCGATTTGCGTTAACAAAAAAGTAATAGATTTTGTTTCGATTTGCATTACCGATTCGATTTGCGTTATAAAAATAATAAATTTATGTCGCTTTTAATCTCTTGAAGAGGACATTCATGAGTTCTTAACGTCACACGATAAAACAATTAACATAATTATTTATTTTCTATTAGCTCGGAACATACATTAGATGAAGAAACATCTACTAACAAAAAAAGAGGTTTGAAGGTCACTCAGATATCGGAAGCTATGCAACTTATAACCAATGAAAAAACCGTTTTTCTCAGAGAAATAGAATGTTATGAATCATTCGTATAATGTAACTATAGTTTAAAAAAATAATTTTATAAGAATAAATTTATAATATTTTTAGTTAAGTTGTTCACAAATGAACTGATTTTGATGCTTTTATATGCTAATAATAATATAATTTGTATAGCACTTGTATCAATTACCACATTCACATGAATTTTTAGTGCAAATTTTAGAAAATAAATTCCAAAAAGAATTCAATTAAAATATTCTTCACACAAACGTTTGGAAACATGTGTTTCGATTTGCTTTGCTTCGCATTGCGTTGACGTTCGCCGGAACCAATTATTAACGCAAATCGAGGTATTAGTGTATTCAAAACTCATAATAGGATTATAGAACTCGTGATTTTACGTCGTTTAAAGGCCAATATTTGATGCGTGAATTTTTTAAAAAACCTATTTTTTGCGTTTAAAATTTACAAATGCCATTCAATTTCCTTTGTATCCCGAGTGAATTTAGTTTTTTTACGCGACGGATCTGATGAGACCTTCCGCGATCGAATCCATCCACTAAAACCGCGGATATAGGTACCTTGGAAATACGAAAATCGACAAAAATGTATTTTGACAAATCGGCGTATTAAACCGCGATTTTCTTTAAAATTTTTTACCTAAATGGAATCCTTTATACGCGATTATAATATGTGCGAAAACTTGTGTCATAAATTACAGAGATTCGCGAGTACTATCGGTTTTTTACCCAAAATAGAATGTGGAGGCACATCCGCGGTTCTTGAAGAATCTATTTGGAATAAGTGTATATTGACGTATTTTGATGGCTGCTACTGAAACCGGATGCGCACCAAAATCGTATGCAAATTGCGCGATATTTGCCCACTTTAAGGTTTTTGGCATTGTGAGATGCAACTGACGGCACACAATGGCCGCTGAGTGAAACATCGAAATATGCATAAATATTGAAAGATATTGATTTGCTATATCCAAAAACGGATGCGCATCAACTGATTTTAATTAATTCGCCAATAATAGGCTTTTTAATTTCCATATTTTTTGAATGATTGTAATTTCAATATTACTCTTAATTTCCTATCCTTATAAGTTATCAAAGTAAGCAAATAAGCTTTCACGATGGTAAACTATATTTCTTGATAAAGTTTTAACAGTACACATTAATTATTGTATAGGATTTTAGCGAAATAGTTGGCGATCTCCCAAATATTATTTTCTAATTTTTCGAATCAAACCAAAAAATATATTTGCAACAATATTTTCCAACAATAAGTCTTTCTCTTTTGTTGTTGCTATAATATACAATTTATGTACCCAATCTCCGTAAATTTGGTATCATATTTATACACTCAGCCTTTAGGCTATGAAGGGTATATACACTTTCATACGGGCAAAATGTGCCTCATAGAAATAATGGTTTTAGACCCCAAGTATGTTTGGACGAAATGTGTTTCAGACAATTTGGAGTCGATTGAGCAATGTCCGTCCGTCTGTCTGTCTGTCTGTCTGTCTGGCTGGATGGAGCGCACGATAACTCTCGAACGGATGAACCGATTCGGTTCAAATTTTGGCTTTCGTAATATTTTGCCCAAACTTAGTTTAAGTTCGAAGATGAGCTATATCGGTCCACTCCTTCCGGTACCTCCCCCACAAAAGTTCGAAAATGTTCGGAAAATTTGTGCGCACGATAACTCTTGAAGGGAGTAACCGATATGGTCCATACTTTGCCCATCGTGGAGCATGTACCAGACTTACATCAGGTTTTAATATGGACTCAATTGGTCCACTCCGTCGGGTACCTCCCACACAAAAATTTGGAAAAGTTCAGTTTAGGAACATCTCTCGAATCGCTTTGATTTTTGCTTTAGCAACTTGTATTCACTGCCCTCCATACGACGGTATAAGTTTCATCAGGGGCAAGTCCATACTTCCTGAGAAAATAGCCTGAAAGTTGCAAAAAACCCCTATGACACCGTGTGAGGAGGTTGGAGGGCAAAATAACTCTCGAACAGGTCTGCCGATTCGGTCCAAAGTTTGGTCTTAGTAATATTTTGTCCAAACATAGTTTAAGTTCGAAGATAAGCCATATCGGTCCACTCCTTCATGTACCTCCCCCACAAAAGTTCAAAAATGTTCGGTAAAATTGTGCGTACGATAACTCTTGAAGAGAGTGGCCGAATTGGACCATACTTTACACATCTTAATATATCTACCAGATATAGATCAGGTTCAAATATGGACTATATTTGTCCACTCCATCCGGTACCTCCCACACAAAATTTCGGATACATGTTCACATTAAGACCTGCTTTCGAATCACTTTGATTTTTGTTGAAGCAACTTGCATTCGCTGCCTCAATTGCGATGGTAAAAGTTGTTTCAGGGGCAAGTCCATACTTCTTGAGCAAACATCCCTGAAGTTGTAAAAAACCCCTATGGTACCATATGTAGTGGCTGGAGATCCATTCTTTTTAGTATCTCCTCCGCAAAACTTTTGATCTCTAATCCTAATCAACATTTTTGTCAGTTCAAACGCCCAAAATTCCCTAAATACATGCGTTTTTTTGGAAAAAAATTGTTTCAATATACACAGGCTGAGGGTATATCTCTGTCGGCCAAGCCGACTGATACTTTTTTACTTGTTTTCTACGCATTGTCTAGATTCCGCATATATTTTTTAATTTATTTTTTGAGGGTTTGTACGGACTCTAGGACAGGATAATTTGGATTTTCTTCAATGTTTTTATTATTTGTTGATTTTCCGCGAAAATAATAATACATTTAATAACTATTTAAACATCTACGAATAGATATGGAATGCTGTTAACGATTTATGCATACATTTTCTCATAACAACAAATAAGATATTTTTAAATATTTCGTCCAATTTTGCGAATTGCAAAGGATTTTTGTTTTTCGCCATATGCACATATACTCGAACGGATCAATTGATTCGGTTCAAATTTTGGGTATCGAAATATTTTGTCCAGATCTGATTTAAGTTCGAAGATGGGCCATATACAGTGGTGTGAAAAATAATAAGGACAGTGACATTCACAATTTTTGGTCGCTCCTAAAATGTGTAAAATGGAAGAATTTGCGATGGAAATTTGTTTTTGAAAATGTACATATATTGCAATAAGAAATCTCGTTACGATTTTGTTTTCTTTCTGTTTAGTTTTTATACAAAACAAATATTTTTCGTAAGATCCGTGATTTCAGCAGTGAAAAATAATAAGGACAGTTGTTCGTTTTAGTAAAAATAAATTGATATTATTTTTTTGTGATTCTTTCCTGTAAGTAAAAGTTTAAAATGAATTAATTTCTATTCATTAAATGTTAAATCTACCGGTATTTTTCAGTTTTTCTTTGCAAATATGGTTAAAAATACGCATTGTTATCACGCTACTCGAGAAATCATTAAATGTTTACATAAAAAAGGAAATTCATACAGAAAAATCACAGAAAAAGCTTAGAATCTTTAAAAACAATGGCAGAGGATGCAGCTAAGTGAACTTCAAAGATAAAAGTCGTAGCAGAAATCCAAAAATTGGGCCTGTAATAATAAATGCGTTATTCGATGATTAAAAAAGATCCTTTTACCACATCTTTACAAATAAAAAACTACTTAAATATTAATTTTGACGCATCAACAACTCCTAAAACACTCTGTGGTGGCCACATTAGAGCTCACAGTGTCAGAGAAGTATAATTTTAATCAAAATAATATACACTTCCCACGTAGTGGTGTAGGGTATAAAAATATTCAGCAAATAATACAGGTTGCTAGAAATCACATCGCTTGGTCTAAGAAAAATTGCGTACCATTCTTTGGTCTGATGAAACCAAATATATTTTTTGTTCCGATAGAGGAGTTTATCATGGTTAAAGACCTAAAAATCAATAATATAACCCAAATTATACTCTGAAGGCGGCTAAATATGGCAGAGGTAACAGCATGGTGTGGGGCTCATTTTCTTACTATGCTGTGGGGTCTCTATACAGTATTCAAAGTGTTTTTGAAATCACCAGATTACATTGAAAATTTTGAAAAATATAATTCTTCCGTATGCTGAAGGGGGTGTGCCTCTCAAATGAGTCTTCAGCAAGGTTAATGTTCCAGGATAATTAAGTTAAGTTGTTAGAATGGCCCATACAATCCCTTGATTTGAACCCGATTGAAAAATGTTGTGGAATGAAGTTAAAAAATCAAGCAGGGGAAAGTGTCCATCAAATTATGGCGACCTTTGGCAACTTATACACGTTGCGTAGGACGCGATACCAGTAGAGAAGTGCCAAAATTTGGTCGACTCGATGCCCCGACGATGCGCTTCCGTTTTAGAAAACAAAGGATCGTCTACAAAGTATTAATGACACTGAAACACTTTATCTACCATTATTTAGTAAAAACATGCATTAATTTCTGTCAAGTTTGGTCCTTATTAAAAGATGTCATGAAGTGTCCTTATTATTGTTCACATACCAAACTACGACAATTTGCATAAAATATAAAAGATAAATAAAATATGGTTACAAGCAATCAAAACATTTTTATAATACTTTTCTTAACATTTTAAGAAAACAATCAATTTTATAAACTAATGTAATTTTCACTTTTTTAGTCAGTTTTCAATGTAATCTTGGTTATGGATTGAAGTGTCCTTATTATTTTTCACACCACTGTAGGTCCACTCCTTCAGGTACCTCCCCCACAAATGTTCAAAAATTGTCGCAAAACTTGTGCGCACGATAACTCTCGAAGGGAGTAACCGAATTGAAATAAACTTTGCATATGGTAATACTACCTCTAGGCATACATCAGGTTCGAATCAGTGTTTGAAAATAAACACTATGGTATCGTACCGTACCGTTCTGTACCGTACCAAGGTGGATAGGTACACTACGATAGTGTACCGCTCCGGAACACAAACACTAAAAAATATTTTAGTGATACTGTACCGAAACACAACGATAATCGTAGTGTACCGCATGCCGGAGCACTAAAAATCGTAGACTAAAAATTTTAGTGCTTCGACTGCGGAGGACTAAAAACTTTTAGAACATTGCGAAATTTGGTCAAAATTATGAAAAAACAATATTTAGTTTTTTGTGGAATGAAGCACAAAGATTGTCGTGCCGGAGCACTAAAAATCGTTTTGTACCACGTTTTGAAACTATAATGTAATGAACCATACATTAATTTATTATGATTTCTGAGGAAATTAAATATTATATATATTTTTTAATAAATAAAAATTAAAAGAAAATGTGAAAAACATCTGATTTGGTTTTTGGACAATGGAGCACTAAAAATCGTAGTGTTCGACTGCAGAACATTAAACATCGTAGTGTTCCGACTGTCGGATTACTAAAAATCGTAGTGTACCACGTGCAATACAATAAGGTATTGTACCACACATGAGTTTATAATGATTCGTGAGGAAAATTTAATATTTTATGTTTTTTCTAATAAATACAAATTCACAAATAAACATTAGTAGGAAATGTGAAAAACATCTGACTGGTTTTTGGACAATGGAGGAGTAAAAATTTTACTGTTCGTCGTTTAGGTAATCATCTGTTTATTATGATTTATGAGGAAAATTAAATATTTGATGGCTTTTGGGTCACGTAAAAATTAATAAATACAAATTAAGATGAGCATGTTATATCCATGTACTTAAAATTAGTTACAAAATTTGAGAACGTTAGTAGAAAATATGACAAGATGTTTGCGGTACAAATTTTTATAAAACACTATTTATTACATTTTTTGTTACATATAATCTAAAATATTACACGTTGCTGTGGTTGCACATTTAGTATCAGAATAACAATACTTAGTGCCATAAAGATGTACATATTCGTATAAAAATTGTCTTCTTGATCTTCATGAATTACTTAATTTTTTTAATGTGAACAAAAGAAATAAGAATCGGAAAATAGTGATAACACAATGTTTGCGGAAATTGTACCTGTAACTTTTTGTATCAAAAACAAAATTCCTCAGTGAATGCAGTTGAAGAAAGTATGTGGATTTTCCCAAATAGACTTGTACGTTTGAAGGCACTTATTATTTTGGGGAAATTGTACCTGTTGATATTTGTACAACAAACAATATCAATCAATGCGAATGTGCTGATTTTCCGCAAGTAGGAATGTACATTTAAAGTCAACTTTATTATTTCGGGATAAATACAACCACACACTTGTTATTTTGTACAAGAAACAATATTCATCAATTAATGATGATGATTTTTTTCTAATTTTCTACTAAAGCTCTCAACGTTGTAACTAATTTAAAACACGTGCATTTTATTTATTCATATTTATTTTTACTCGTCCCACAACCCATAAAATATTTAATTTTCCTCAGAAATTATAATAACAGCGTTTCGATTTTTAGAGATCCGGCAGTCGGAACACTACGATTTTTAGTGCTCCGCAGCCGAACACTACGATTTTTATTGTTCCATTGTTTCGATTTTTAGAGATCCGGCAGTCGGAACACTACAATTTTTAGTGATCCGGCAGTCGGAACACTACGATTTATAGTGATACGGCAGTCGGAACACTACGATTTTTAGTGCTCCGCAGCCGAACACTACGATTTTTATTGTTCCATTGTTTCGATTTTTAGAGATCCATTGTCCAAAAATCAAATGAGGCGTTTTTCACGTGTTCTATTAAATTTTATTTTTTAATTTGTATTTATTAAAAAAAAATATAAAATATTTAATTTTCCTCACAAATCACAATAAACTCATGTATCCACAGTCAGAACACTACAATTTGTAGTGCGCCATTGTACAACAACCGAATCAATGTTTTTCATATTTTCTACTTACGTTCCCAACGTTATTAATTAATATGTCTACATACATAGATTTAAGAGGTGTATCTAAGTTTTTATGTCTTAATTTGTACTTATTTCAAAAATTATAAATATTTAATTTTACTCGAAAATCATTATAATCTCGTGTGTGGTACATTATCATTACGTTATTTTTTAGTGTTCCGACATGTGGCACACTATGATTTTTTAGTGCTCCGACTGCGGAACACTACGATTTTTAGTGTTCCGACTGCGGAGCACTACGATTTTTAGTGTTCCGACTGCGGAGAACTACGATTTTTAGTGTTCCGACTGCGGTACCCACGTTTTTAGTGTACCAAAATGTGGTACACTACGTTTATCGTTGTGCTCCGGAACAGTATCACTAAAATATTTTTTAGTGTTTGTGTTCCGGAACACTAACGCTAAAAATATTTTAGTGATACTGTTCGCGGAGCGGTACACTATGTTAGTGTACTGTTTATTTTCGAACTCTGGTTCGAATATGGATTATATCGGTCCACTCCTTCAAAAACCAAAAAACTTTTCTGATAAAAATTATGTACATAGGTCCACGTTTTGATATAGCTCCAATAGAACGGTATAGCCCGATTTTCGGTATTTTCAAGGTTTTAGCCACATTAAAAAACCAAAAAACCAATGGAAACATAGACATTCTATACGAACGGACGTGTTCTTAATTCGATCTTAATAAAATAAAGAATTTCTCGCTCCCGTTGCCGTAAAAAAGTCATAAACTTAAACGTTCTTACTCTCGAAGTTCTACTCATACTGTGTGTTGTCGAGTTTTCGCATAACTCGGAGCCGTTGAGTTGTTATAAACAAAACAAATATATAAACGAAAAAAAATTTACATTACTCCTGTTTTATATTCCCTTTTGTGCGATTTTCGTAAACAAACACAAGTGCATTGAAAAAAAGCTGTAATTTGAAGTTGCCATATCTTTATCTGTCATCCCCTACATCTGGCTGTAGCACAAAAAGCTTGCGTAACATAAAAACTTTCAAATAACATATTTATGCACGTTGGTTCCCGTCTCTACTAAAGATTCGTACCAGATCATTTTAAAACATTCGCAAAGCTTAAAAATACTTGAAATCCCTTATTGGCAAAGTAACTAATTTTCTACTATAATGAGCTGTACTAAAGTAAATTGCAAGATCGATGATATACATCAAATAATGGTATCATGTTGGCTTTGCCTTGATGCCTATCATATCAAATGTGTGGAATTAGCTGCAAAAACTGCCGATAATCTCAGAGAAGATAAGGGTTTACGATGGAGCTGCACTAACTGTCGAATTTATGATGCTGAGTTTTATTCATTTTTTAAAACAACACGAACTGCATTTAATGAAATGAGCCTAGAATTGAACTCTTTAATGGACAAGTTTTTAAAATACAAGGAATTTTTCGATAAAGCATCATCCTTAGACCACTTTCTTGAATCTCCACTTGATTCTATCCGTAAAAGGAAAAAACCTTCCTCCATTACGAATGATAAATCGAAGAATGAAGCTTCCACACAATCTATTCCGTCGATTTTAATCAATGATACGCCATCTAAAGGCATATCTTCCCATTTTCCAGCAGAAAATAAAACCTTGTCGACTCCCTCTGGCTCAAAAGCATTCTTTTCACCGCAAGCAACACCAAAATCTCCAAACAATTTAAGCACGCCATCTCCAAATCCATTGAATTTAAGAGTAGTTACACCAAAACGTGCTATTTTCGCTGCTCGATTTGCTGCTGAAACGACTACTGAAGATATAAGTGCTTATATTATGGCCAAACTAAAAGCTAACATTGAAATAAATGTAGTTAAATTTAAATACGCTCAAAGGAGACGCAAGACTTCATTCCAAATTATAGTTCCTGAGGATGTATATGAAACAATTATTAATCCATCATTTTGGCCTGAGAAAGCAATCATAACCGAATACATTTACAAAGATGAACCTAAAACAGACATTGTACGTCTACCAAAAAATCCATCAAAAAACTAGATATTTTACCTTCTACTAACAAATTATCTTTAACTTCTGCTAACAATATAAACATCGCGTACCAAAATGTAAGAGGATTAAACACTAAATTATCATCCTTATTTATAGATAGCTTTGATTTTAGTTATGATGTTATTGCATTCACAGAAACATGGCTTCATAACGGTGTATATGATACTGAACTTTTTTGTAATCAATTTCAAATATTCAGACGTGATCGAAAAGATTGTGGTAAAAAAAGAGGTGGCGGTGTTTTAATAGCTGTAGCTTCGAAATTTCCGACAGAAGAGATAGACTTTCCTTTATCATTAGATATTGAAATTATTGCAGTAAAAATCCGCTTGGGAATGTTATCAATGTATATCACGTGCTCGTATATACCGCCTTCTTCAAGTGTTGATCTATATTTGAAGCATACTTCATCTATTATTCATGCTTTTCAATCAGCCAAACCGAATGATGTTCTTGTAACTCTTGGAGATTTTAATTTGCCTGAAATAAAGTGGTCTCAAAGTTCTGATAGTAATGAACTTCTTCCACATGCAACTTGCGAACGTATAAACCAAAGCATTAACCCTTTACTCAGCATTGGTCTTTATGTTTTTCGTAGGCTAGTATGGTAAAAAAGTCCTATCGATCGATATCCCCGCAAATTTTTGAGCTTCTATCCATATTTTTTTTTTTCGATTCATACGCCCAACATTTTGATAACCCCCCTAAATACATAAGTTTTTTTTGGAAAAAAATGTATTTCAATTCACACAGGCTGAGGGTATATCTCTGTTGGCAAAGCCGACTGATATTTTTTACTTGTTTATTGAGTCTTCGTTGGTGGTATAAAACTTTCCCCCAGAAATGTGTCGGTACAGGTCCACGCATTAATATAGCCCCCATATAACGATACCTCACGAATTTCGGCTTTTTTAAAGTTTTTTGCCGAAATTGCTGCAATTTTGTATTTAGTCTTCTTCATAAACGAAAGGAAATTAATTGTTCAGTTTTACCTAAATACAACTTGTGGTGGAGGGCATAACAAGTTCGGACGGGTCGAACTTTACGCCGTTCTTACTTGTTCATATCTAAAGCTTTGCAAAACGATCCTTCCAGACCCTATCACAAACAGCAAATATTTTTCCAACAAACATCCCAGACTTCACTCACATTAATGAGTGAATCCCAATTTAAATAAGCTCCACGATATGTGATCTACTACGTATCCTTTTACTCCATTTGTAAAGAAGTTGTCCATGGCTTAGGATATGTTATGTACGTTGGCACGCCTGGGAGTCGTGTGGTGGCACCCATCAGTATCAGTTATCGCATAATTTTATTAATGTTTTATGTCTTCTTGTTATTTTACTTCCTCGAATGTTAACAATGCAATTTTATTTTTGTTGCATTTCACACACATTCAAAATATTTAATTAACCTCCTTCAGAAACCGAAAATGCAGAGAAAAATGCCATTACAATAATCCACAATGACAATGCATTGGGCGTTTTAATGCCAACAGTTAACTTGCTGTTGGCCACAAATGTTGCCGCAACATTATTGGACCTCCAAATGACCGGTCATTTGTTAAAACAACAATATGAACTGACTTTTTATAAGAATAAAAAAAAAAAAAACAAAACTCAACACAATCAACCGGAATTTAATGCACCAAAGTTTAACAAAAGCAAATGGAAAGTTGGATGAATTCACTGTTCACCAAATTGTAAAATGACCTGGACGTGTTTGCAACAAGCAGATATAAATTGCGAAACTGTGGCATGTTTATGTCACTCATTGTTTATTGTATTCTGCTGTCTTGGACTTAATTAGGGATGACGGAACAAAGTGACAGCTAAACAAAACAAGTAAAAAAGGATCAGTCGGCTTTGCCGACAGTATGTGTGAATTGAAACACTTTTTTCCCAAAAAAACGTATATATTTAAGGGATTTTGAAAAGTTTGGGCGTATGAACCGACAAAAATATGGATTTGGATAGAAGCTCAAAAAGTTTTGCGTTGAAGGTATCTAAATGAATGGACCGACATATTCCATTTTGAATGTGGGTCTTATTTTGGTTGTAATTCCCCTCGATAGATATCGCGACAACCTGTCGTTTCAGTTGGTCACCATATAATTAAGAGGTTTTGGACCATTATATCAGGAAGCATGTACTTGCCTACGAAAACATGAAATCGCTGTAAACAGAACCACTAGGTAAAATTTTTCAAGGGATCCTCGCACAGACCCTTAATCGGGTTGCTCTGTTTATGAGATATCGCGCGTACTATATAATGATTGTTCCACAAACATCCCAGACGGGACAGGGGAGACTTCTCTCATATCAATGAGTGCACCCCGATTCATATTAGCTCAATGATATGGGACCTACTGTTTATCGCCGAGTCCGAACGGCGTGCCTTACGACACCACTTTATAGAGAAGTTTTAAATGGCTGAAATACTCAGGAAATGTCGCCAACATTACTGAGGGGTATTTTGCCACCGTTGAAATTTTTTTATGTTGCCTGGCCGGGGAATCGAACCCACGACCTTCTGCGTGCAAGGCGGGTGTGCATACCATTGCACCACGGTGGCACCCACCGTGCGTACTATTTTAGCTAATATTTTCGAATTTTTGTGGGGGAGGTACCGGAAGGAGTGGACCTACAAGCACCACCTTCGAATTTCATCTAATATTCGAAGAAATATTACGATATGCAAAGTGTGGATCAACTCTGTATTTGGTTCGAGAGTTGTCGTGCTCTCCAGCCACTACATGGGGCCATAGAGGGTTTTTACACTTTTTGGGCTGTTTTCTCAAGAAGTATGGACTTGCCCCTGAAAAAAACTTTTAACGCCGTAATTGAGGCAGCGAACGAAAGTTGCTTCAACAAAAATCAAAGTGATTCCAGAACAGTTCTTAAAGTGAACTTATCCCAAAATTTTGTGTGGGAGGTACCCGAAGGAGTGGACAAATGTAGTCTATATTCGAACCTGATATATATTTGGTAGATATATTAGGATGTGAAAAGTATGGACCAAATCGGTCACTATCATAAAGAGTTATCATGCGCAAAATTTTTCCGAACATTTTTGAACTCTTTGGGGGAGGTACCTGAAGGAGTGGACTGATATGGCTTATCTTCGAACTTAAACTAACTTTGGACAAAATATTACGAAGGCCAAATTTTGGACCGAATCGGCAGATCCGTTCAAGAGTTATCTTGCGCTCCAACGACTACACACGGTATCATAGGGGTTTTTTGCACCTTTCGAACTATTTTCTCAGGAAGTATGGACTTGCCCCTGATGAAACTTGAACTGTCGTATAGAGGACAGTGAATATAAGTTGCTACAATAAAAATCAAAGCGATCCGATTTAAGGTCCTAAACTGTACTTTTCCGAAATTTTGTGTGGGAGGTACCCGAAGGAGTGGACGGATTGGGTCCATGTTGGAACCTCGCCTAAGTCTAGTAGAAATTTCACGATGTGCAAAGTAGGGACCAAATCGTTACTCTTTTCAAGAGTTATCGTGCGCAGAATTTTTCCGAAGTTTTGTGGGGAAGGTACTAAGTTTGGACAAAATATTACGAAAGCCAAATTTTGTACCGAATCGGTTGATCCGTTAGAGAGTTTACCCGAAGGAGTGGACGGATTGGGTTCATGTTGGAACCTCATCTAAGTCTAGTAGAAATTTCACTATGTGCAAAGTAGGGACCAAATCGACCAAATCCGAACATTTTCGAAGTTTTGTGGGTAAGGTACCGGAAGGAGTGGACCTATATAACCCATCTCCGAACTTAAACTAAGTTTGGACAAAATATTACGAAAGCCAAATTTTGTACCGAATCGGTTGATCCGTTCGAGAGTTATCGTGCGCTCCAGCAAGCCAAACAGACAGACAGACGGGCGGACATGGAAAAATTGTCTGAGACACATTTCGTCC
This sequence comes from Musca autumnalis, assembly GCF_047663935.1. Lineage (NCBI taxonomy): Eukaryota > Metazoa > Arthropoda > Insecta > Diptera > Muscidae > Musca > Musca autumnalis. The sequence continues at coordinate 256,169,263 of NW_027411644.1, forward strand.
AAACATTCTTGGGGTCTATACCCATTATTTCGATGAGGCACATTTTGCCCGTATATAACCTCGTTAGCATAAATGCTGAGGGTATAAAGAAAATAGTTCGCTATGGCATGCTTATGCTAAGTGTCAGGAAATTTATCGTTTTTAGCACAAATGACTAGGGATAATTTTCATAGAATGATGTCCAAGGTAATTTGAAAAAATAATGTTTTTTAGACCTACAATGTTGTCTTCCCGGAGGCATAAATTAACTGAGGGAATTTACAAATAAATCCCTTAGTTCTCCTATTGAAATCCCTAAAATTAATGGTCCTGTGTCCATCATTAACTTTATAAAGTAGCTAAATGACTTAATGGCGCATTTCTGCAGTTGTATTTGGCGCTTTTAATGACCCACCACAATAATGCTTTTGTCCAACTTTACAGAGAGTTGTAGTTTGCGAAAAGCGAAAGAAAAATAGTGAAAACCATTTGTTTGGCTACGTGCCTTTATAAAGTAGAATGTTAAATATAAAGATGAGGAGAAAAATTTAACCGGACAAAAATAGCAAATGAATGAAATCAACAAAGAGGTAGCGAAAAAATGGCTTTTGGGAATTCTTAGGTTCCCTTTCCAGAGAATCGAACTATCGTCCCTCTTGTAACCAGTCCGGCATGCTGATCATTGCACAATAGAGCAATTTACCGTTCTATTTTACATGGCTCGAAGCAAAGTACATATTTTGGAATTGGCTTAGAAATTGACACAAGACAAAAGTGCTCCGCAGGTAAGGAAATTACCACGATTCAAGTATCAAGAAGCGGTACTCGTAGAACAGATTACGCAGAACCAATCCCTGATGATTGTATTTATTTTTGTATTTAACAAAACTGGACATAAATAAACTTAATAAAAATATCTCAATATTGGAAGCAAAGTGGTTCCAACCGAACCGATAAATAAAATCAATAGCAATCAATTAGACAAACTAGGTGTTCAACATCCATGAAAATTAAAAACCCATTTCAATTACCAATAAATTAGCAATAAAGTGCTATTACCATTGAGTGAATAATTTGCTTTTCATTTTAAAGAGTGACACCATTTTATACAATTTTAATTTAAATCATCTGCTCAGCATCATCAATAGCTCATCATCGTCATCATGGGCCTCGTTATCATCAACATTATTGCACATATTTTCATATTAAATGGTCATTTAAGCCAATCTAAGTTTATGCATCAATTAAACTTTGATATTGCGTGAAATTAATCTTCACGCAACGAAAAGTTCACACACGCACACACACACTAATGCTACGTACACCCCCAACAACTGCACAATCACCCAGCAAACCAAAAGTCTGGTGTCCGACACGTCTGAACAATTTCGGAAGCAAAGTCGTTCAGATTTTGTTTCGAAATCGATCCGATGTCGCTCCGACATTTCGTTCCGAAATTATGTCAACCACTTCATACAACTTTCGTTAAGATATCGTTACGATTTCGGATCAGATATCGGATTTATCGTCCGAATTTTGTTCCGATTTCGTTACGATGTCGGTACGATTGGTTTGCTGGGCAACTAGGACAAACTACACAAACAACAATAACAAGGATTCCATTGTTCCAACAAGTGAGTGCATTGGTTTAACAAAAGAGAAATTTCATTTAATTTGTCAATGACAAATTTTTGTTGTTTATAAAGGATGCCGAAAACGCTTTACATAACACACAGCAGAGCCAATATTTGCAGCAGCAGCAGCAGCGGCTGTGCCATGATGCTGGTATTTAATTTATCAAAAATTATCGAATGGATATCAATGACAACAACCACAAAAGCAGCAGCAAAAATAACACAAACACAAAATAATCTGCATAATTAAGTGACTGTTACGCCGATAAGGCTATTGTCACTTTCGGTTTTGAGCGTAACTGATGGTCACTACCTTTCCATTGATGATTAGTGTGAATAATACCTGAAATGCAAATAGAGGCGTGCGAAATGGAAAATGAGTAAAATTTTAGTAATTATTTGCTCGTTGTAAAAAAATTACTAAAATTTTACACAAAACAAAACCCTCTAAAGTTGACGAACCCCGCAAACGTTTTAAGTACCGTGATCTGCGAATCTGCATCTGGAATGTTCGTGCTCTTTATAGAGAAGGTGCAGTCTTCGCATTGGCAGACGTACTTGAAAAGTACAAGGCCGATATTACTGCCATACAGGAAATACGATGGATTGGGAAAGGCGTCACAACAACACCTAAAGGTGACGCTCTGTATTACAGCTGCCATGACACAAACCATGAGTTTGGTTGCGGATCTGTAGTTAGTCGGAGGCTAAAACATCTGGTATCCAGCTTCACCCCAGTGAAGGAAATACTTGCTGCAATTCGAATAAAAGTTAAATTCTTTAACATCAGCTTTGTTTGCGCACATGCTCTCACTGAAGAAAAGAACGAACAGACCAAAGATACCTACCTACCCAATTGATTAATGGCAAAATATTGCCCACTCCATGCAAACAGCCGCAAAATCCATACTTGGATTCCAGAGACCTCCACAAAGGAATTCATGGTATGACCAGGAGTGTCGTGCTGCTACCGAAGAGAGAAAATGGAGCATATAGAGGTATTTTACAATCAGTAGCAACGCGTAGCGCACGAGAGAGATATCGGGAGAAAAGGAGAGAAGAGAAACGTCTTTTCCGCAGGAAAAAGAGAGAGATGGAAAAGCGGTAGTATGAAAAAATCGAGATGTACAGGAACCAGAATGAAGTTCTACCAAAGAGTGAAACATCAAACAGATGGCTTTGGTACAGGCACATCCTCCTGTAGAGACCAGCAAGGTAATCTGGTAACAGATACAGATAGCGTGCTCAGGATATGGAAGGAACATTTTTTCAATCTGCTTGTACCCAATAGTAGCGAAGACGATGATATCACAGATCCAATTCCAGAAGATGGTATAGAATGTATACCGCCCGGCCAAGATGAGGTAAAAACAGCAATCAACCGGCTGAAGAATAATAAAGCAGCAGGAGCCGATGGCCAACCAGCCGAACTGTTTAAAACCGGAGACGACGCACTGATAAGGTGTATGCATCAGCTAGTTAGCACCATCTGGCAGGAAGAACGCGTACCCGACGATTGGAATCTGAGCATCCTGTGTCCCGTCCACAAGAAAGGAGATAAGACCGTATGCTCCAACTATAGGGCATGAGTCTTCTCCCTACTGCCTATAAGATAGTGTCATGGATATTGTGCGAACGACTAAAGTCAATGGTCAACGAAATAATTGGACCATACCAATGTGGCTTTAGACCTGGCATGTCCACCATTGACCAGATATTTACCCTGCGGCAAATCCTAGAGAAGACCCAAGAGATGCAGATCGACACATATCGCCTTTTTGTCGATTATAAAGCAGCTTCGACAGTCCCCTCCGATCAAAGGTATTCCAAGCAATGTCTGAATTTGGTATCCCCGCAAAGCTCATCCGGCTTTGTAAGATGACATTAATTGACACTAGGTCATCAGTTAAAATTGGAAAGAACCTCTCCGAACAGTTTAGTGTGACCTATTCAACATTTTGCTGGAAAACGTAATACGAGATGCAAATGTCAAAAGAAATGACACAATTTACACCAATAGCCACATGTTACTTGCCTATGCTAATGGCATAGACATCATGGGACGATCAGTGAAGGAAGTAACTGATACCTTTAGGAAGGTCGAAGGAGAATCTGCGAAAATGGGTCTGGCGGTAAACGGCGAAAAGAAAAGTGAAAAGTGTCGACGCGCAAAGCGTCCATAGAGCTCGGACCAACTGTGGAAGTTGGTACCTATAATTTTGAGGTAGTTAAAGACTTCGTCTACCTCGGCACTGCCATAAACACAACAAACAACATCAGTTGTGAAATAAGAAGACGAATTGTATTGGCCAACAGATTCTACTATGGTTTAAATAAGCAATTTAAAAACATAGCCACATCTCGTCAAACAAAAATAACACTTTACAAAACGCTGATACTACCCGTGCTAATGTATGGCTCCGAAGCATGGGTACTTGCGCAAGCAGATAAGGCAGTGCTTGGTGTGTTTGAGAGGAAAATTCTTCGAAAGATCTACGCGCCGATTTGCGTTGACGGTGAATATCGACGTCGTATGAACCACGAGCTATATCAGTAATACAATGACATGAATATAGTTAAAAGTATCGAGATGCAACGATTTCGTTGGATAAGCCATATCATAAGAATGATCGATTATGAACCCGCTAAAAAGGCGTATGAATACATGCCACAAGCTTGGGAGGCCTAAGCTTCGATGGTGCATACAAGTGGATGAAGAAATGAAAAGGCGCGGTATTCCAAAAAGCGAAGCGCAAAACTGAGAGATTTGGAGATCTTTTCTTAGTTCGGTCTATGGAACAAATGTTCTGTAATGGACCAGCTAAGTAAGTATAATAATAAATTTTATTAAATAAATTATAAAGAGAAATTATAAATAATAGAAAGTAAAAATTACAAGTAATAAATAATATATGTACATATAATAAATAATATATAACAAATAATAAATAAAAATTATAAATAATAACAAACAATAAATTATAAATAAACAAGTGAGCCAAGGCTATAGTCGGGTCGGGGCCGACTATGTGATACCCTACACCACTACCCCTGTGCATAAGCTTTTGTCTGGTAAAATTCAAAATATTAAAATTGGGATAGCTTAGCGCCTTTGTTCTGAATGTCTTCATTAATAGAGGTAAATTTTGTTGAAACGTATTTTAGTGCCTCGTCAGTACAACTCAAATAAAAGTGAAAAGTAAGATGTACGACAACCGTCAATAAGCTTCTTTCTCTGTGAGACCCCCATCAACCCCCAAAATTTCGTGAAGATCCGATAAAAATTCCGACCTGGAGTGTGATTGTACAAAATAATGGAAAAAGGGATGAAGTACCGATTATTGCGATATCTCTGTCGTTTGACCACCTATGACGACCTACTTTGCATCATTGTAAAGATGGGATTTTCTACATTCATAGTCCGACCTTGTTTTTTGAAGGTCCCAAACCAAAGCTATGATATTCGTCATTATTATTAAAATCGCAATAAAGAAAAGTTGGGTACTATTAGCGGCTATTGCGATATCTTCGTTGTTTGACCACCTACGACAATCTACGTTACATCTCTGCAAAGGTTATATTTTCTACTTTCCTTGCCAGGTTTTGCTTCCGATATACCTCTTACAGAAGAGAGATATTCGCTATGAAATAAAACTTTGGCCTTATTTCGATGCGTTACAAACGTTTTGGCCAAAACCAACTTATAATACCCTCCCCACATAGTGGTGTAGGGTATAAAAACTTGTTGGCTTCAACCCATTTTTACCCATTTTTCTACATTGATGCTAACACAGGCTCCTAGATGACGATCCGATCATTGCCGTAATGGTATAAAAATCAAAAACCTGGATAGGGAATGTGCTTAAAATATGATGTAAAGTTTTCAGGCACCTATTGGAATTCCAAAAAGTAAGCCTTTTAATAAGGACCTGTAACATGTATAGAATAACAAGCGCCTCTAATATTGAACAGATTTTGTAGTTGTTGTTGTTGTTTCAGTTTGACTGTGTGTCCTTTACTAGATTTCGTTATATGTCCTCCAACATAACATTGACATTATGTGAACAATATTTTGGGATTAAAGTGTTGTCCTTGTTGTATACTTCTAAGTTAGATCTGTAACTTAGAAGTATACAACATTTAAAATATACTTTTTAATATAATTTAAATTCAAAACATTTCGCGGAAAGTCAGTGTCCAGGAGTAGCGGTGTAGGATATCACATGATCATCCCCTTCCTACTATTGCTCTCACTTGCTTTGACTTATTTTTTTATAGAAGTCTTGCAAGTCTTCTGCTAGAAGTCCACTGGTTTTTTTACCTTGTGGTCTTCTATGAGATATCCTACTGATCATCAATATGAAGACGAAAATGTTTTCTGCATAATTACTAAGAGCCTCTAAGAGAAAACATACAAATAAGAGATTAGAACAATTTCTATGAAAAGACCTATTTATTGGCCATCCTATGTTTTGGGTGGTGTTCACGATAAATCTGGAATATTTTGGCAGGTTTTGAAAGCCAGCATCTAAAAACATTAGCATTAGCTGTACACTTCAACTGCTACACAATATTCACACACACGGCTAAATAAGCAACCGAACGCATATTTATTTTTGTACATTTTTGCTTATTTCGTTTTTTACGCCTAATCTTTTTTTCGTTAGGCATAATCGACAACCACGCTACATATTTAGCAGTCGGCTAACCATTCATCGCAGCGAATTAGCAGCCGACTGTGTTTTTGCGTATAGGGTTGCCAACGCAGTAATAAAAAATATGTCATTTAATGTCAAAATGCTCCCATCATATGGTAGACCTAAAGAATACTAATTATTATTGTTTAAAAATAAAAAAATATATGTTGAACGTCTTCACCAAAAATTCACATGTCCTTTGAACGAAAAAGTGGAATTAATTATATCGTGATTTTTAATGCATTACACTGGTAACCCTGATCTCAAAAACAATTGTTTGCTGAAAACATGGCTAAGCCGTTGAAACTTTGTTTCTTATTCTCTTTTCTGATATGTGTTGATCATGTGTGCTGCAAAATATGAGTATGCGTGCCCGATGCTTTTTTATTAAAGCAACAATAAGTGTGTCTGCGTACTCGATAATTTGTAATAATTATTACAAATTATTACTGAATGTTGTTTTTTTACACAAATGTTCAGTAAAAGAGAATGAATTGAGAAACTTGTTTTGAAATTTTTATTACTGAGAACTTATAATTTTTACTGAAAAAATTTTGTTCAGTAAAATTTTGTAGCTTTAGGCAGTTGTCAAAGTTTAAAATATTCAAATATCATAATCGTAAATATTAATCAAATTGAACATTTTTACTGAATGTTGTCTTTTTACTTTTTTAATTTTTTCTTTTGAAAGAGTATAAAATGCTTTACTCTCTAAAAAGAAGTTACTGAGTAATATTTACTGAGAAAGTACAAGGACAAACCTAATATCAAATAGCATCAGCATCGCTAGCAATATTTTTGTGAAATTTGTTGCTACATGTTGCCGTTGTTCATTGTTGCTAAACATATTTCGAAGAAATTTTAGCAGGCAAAGCTGCAAATATTCGTTGCTTTTGCTAATATGGCGTTAGCATTTTAAACCCTGTATTTTGGTAACATTTTTCGATTCACTCCTTAGGATATAATTTCACAAATTATCAAAATGTGTGGGCTTATGTTAAGTACTACAAACATTTGGATTGGATCCAGTTCAAAGCCTGGTCTTGAATTACTTACCTCCATGTAGTACTTATAATCCGGATTACACTTACATAAATTTACACGTTTTGTCATTTGCATTAAACAATCCGAAGAAGATTTTGTTGTCATATCCCACATCCTTGAACAAAGTTTTTCTACTTTAGAACCTCTTATAAAAGAGTTAAAATTTTGATGCCATACGTATGCAGAGAAATGCTATTAGATCATGGTGATCCTTTCTTGCATGTTAAATTATCGACATTCATTCACCGTCCAGCATCTATCTGTGAAATTAGTATAGAGCTTTAAGGTAGGTTATTCAAATTTAAACGGAATTTTTATCCAAACGAATTTTAAAATGATGATCTGAGGGTATATACCCTTACATATATTTCGGCAAAGCCGACTAAAACTTTCTAACTTGTTTCTGTTGCTATTTCGATGTAAAGGCTTGTGTACATAAGCTGCCTCGCCTGCTTGCCTTGCTTGCTTCTGATAAAAGAATAAAAAAGAAAAGGGTAACCTAGTTCGAAAGTTGCTCGGCCTTCCTTATTCTTTTATTTTTATTATGTCAGAAATGAAGCAGAAAAACAAGGCAGCTTATGTACCCAGGCCTTAAGATACAGCATGGAAGATACATTACAAATACCTTAGTGAAAATTACATGTAAGCATATATGGTCCAAGCATAGGAAAAAGTTAACCCTCCGATGAGTGACAGTTCCGAACTTCACGGCCGTGTGAAAAGGTCCCTACGGACCTTTTTGTAAGTCGTGTTTTTTTTCATATAAACATTTTTTTTTTATTTTTTTATTGTTTATATCTAAATTCTACATACAAAATTTTTTTTTTTTTGCTTGAATTTTCTTAAGACTATTATAAAAAAGTTTAAAAATTATTTTTGTTGAGCGTGAACTTCTTGTCCCCCGCCCTGTGCGCAAGTGTTGCAGCGATGTAAAAGTGTGCTATGTTCTCCGCAAACAGCGTTGCCGCAGCCGCCCATACTCAGAACGGCAAAGGCGACATGACGGTCTACTTGACCTAGCCGCAAACGACGGTGCATTGACTTCCATCGGTCTTGGTAATACCTGAAATGAAAAGAAAAATAAAAAACAAATAATATATAAATATATTCTATTCTTGAATTTGAAGATGTTGTTCTTACCCTGACATCGAATGTTTCCATCGCATTGCGTATCCTTGGATATGAGGTTATATTGTTGCTGAGGGCACGTTCTTCGATATTTGGTGTGGCCAATTGTTTCGTTAGCAATAACAAGAACGATCGCCGTCTGTCACTCCTTTTTATAGGCTTCATTTCGTTGTAAATCGTAAAAGCAGCCAATGCAGCGACGTCTAGCATATTATAAAACATGGCCAACGGCCAGCGTCGTGTTGCTCTTTTCCAGCTGTAAGTGCCTTGCATTTGATCCATGGTATCAACGCCGCATTTGTTGGCGTTGTAATCTAATATGGCATAGGGCTTCCGCTTCTCGGTTTGCTCGTCAACGTGGCAGGTGTAGTGCATTGTGGAGAGCACGTTCACCACTTTATTTTTTTTTTTCGGTACGTATAAGCATAACGCTATATCCCCTTCGTTGAACCCAAATAATGTACTATTGATGGTGCGTTTCGGGTTCTTCTTCAACTCCTGTGGAATGAATGTTTTGTTGTAGCGCACTGTACCAACATATGCGGTCTTCCTCCTCAACAAAATACGCGCCAAGTCAAGAGTGCTAAAGAAATTATCCGCGTATATAGTACGGCCAGCATCTAAATATATTTCCACAAGATCCAGCACTACGTTGTGCCCTTGGTTTATCTCCCGTTGTTGGTTTGGCAGTTTTCCAAAATATATATCATTCCCTTCACAGGATAATAACTCTGTGAGTCGCATAACCACCATACTTTCAACCCATACTTAGCTGGCCATGACGGAATATACTGTGTGAAGGTGGTGCGGCCTGTGTAAGGGAACACATGCTCATCAACTGTTAGTCCTTCATGAGGAGTGTAAGCTGCTGCCAAGTTATGTTGCAACATTTGCCAAATATCGTCAATAGCCGCAGTTTTGCTGTTGATGAGTCACTGTTGTCGAGTATTTCCATTGTCGAATCGAATAAATTGTTTTATACACAGAAAGCGATCGTACGACTACGCAGCTTTGTATATTGGGCAACGCGTCGCGCCCCATAATTCCATAGCTGGTTCATGGTTTGATCATGTGAGTCCAGCAACAAAAGAATAGCTACAAAGGCGTCAAACTCTTTCACTGTCACTGGCTTCCACTCCTTTTTCTTCGTGGGATTCGCCAAATTTCATGCAGCTGTAACCTCCCTGCCTTTACGATTTGTTTCATGTAGTATTAAGTGTATTATTTCCTCTGTCATGATTGAACGCATTATTGTATAGGGGTCGTGTATATTTCCTGTTGGTCCTGGTTTCTTTCTTGTGAAGTCGACCACGTTATGATTACGAGTGCGTGATGTTGGTGGTGCTTTTTTACACCATTGGGTGCCATCTTTACCAATATAGTAACTTTCATTCGTTTCCTGTCCATAATTTTCTTCCTCATCATCGTCGTCATCAGTATCTTCATTTAGCTCGACGTATCCTTCAGTTTCGGTATCTGACTCTTCAGCAGGTTGTTATGTGCGATCTTCATCATCCTCAACTTCATAATTATCAATTGCAGCAAATTTGTAGTGGTCGAAGTAGTAGTTTCAGTTTGAAAAGGCAAAAAGGTCCCTAGGGACCTTCTCAGTCATCGGAGGGTTTTATTAATTTTCAGTGGTACATGAAATTACCCCGTCGTGAAAAAAAACTGGCCTGGAGTCGGAGTCGAAGGAAAAATGGCTCGATTCCGTAGCCCTGTTTAGGAATGTCCCGTGGTCCAAAATGCTATATATTTGTAGACGAATTTCGGGGCCTATTACTTTATAATCGCTGTATTTGCTAAACTTATGAGTGCATCGGGTTGCAAATTAATTTTAGAGACAACGGTGGTTGCGCCCCCGATCAAGAAAAACTCCATATTTTAAAAATTTCCTTATATGGTGAGGTTCAACATATAAGTCTCAATGAGCGGGAGAATTCGACTTAACCAATTTTTTAACTTTTATAATTATAACGCCTTTGGGATAAAGACAGGGACATGGACGATAATAAATCCTAAAAATCATAAATTGGCGAAAAATCCGATAAAGTCCGTAAGAGAAAAGAATGATTACGGACCAAATCTGTTGATAAATTTAAAATCCTTCCCGGTTAGACTATGGACCGAAGGAGTGAGGTAGAAAATGCCTGTTATTGAATTGTCAAGCACAAAGTCGATAAAAAGTTGTCATTAAAACTCATTACGACGGGCCAGCATCGCGGACCGGGGTCTGCTAGTAGATAACAAATAATAAATCGCTATTTAAGGAGGTGCTTTCTTCTTTTAATATCCTTTGGAATTATTTGCCTGCACTTTAATGTAATAATAACAATAAAACACAATCAATAAATAGAGTTTATTTTTCCTTTATTCATTTATCAGGATCTCAACGTACAAAATTGATTATATTTACGTGCGACGTTGTGATAACACGCAGCCTTTTATTTTTCTCTCTTCAAAACACCAACACTACCACAAACATGATAGCGGTGTGCAGGTATTCATTTCTTGTATCAACCAACCCATTTGCAAGAAATAAACAAAAGAATTAAATAATAGTTATAATAAAAAAAACTAAGCAATAAATATAAACAAATGCTATTGTTCGGCGTTAGGAGATAGTGATTGGGTAGGGTTGATGGAGGCAGTTGCAAAGGAAACTATAGCAGGAACACAATAGATAAAAACAAACTTCAGGGTCTGCAACATGGTGTAGATAAGGTAACAGCATTGTTTAGGTTTATTTGCCATCATCTTCAATAAGGCAATTTATCTGCGATAGTATTTCCAGCTCATTGAGCTACTTTTTTACTACCCTCACTCGAAGTGTTGGTCTTGTTTTTCGATTCCGACTTTTTCGCCTTTCCCTTCTTCTTTGGAACAATGGTATCTTTACGATCAATGTCATCATCATCTTTAGGATAAATACGACGGAATAGTACAGCATCGGCACGACTTAAACTTGCCTCAATTGGTGGTTCACATTCATTCTTTATTATACGTCCAAAATGATCGTCTAAATTACACCATAAACGTTGATTCCAAGGCACACTTAATTTATCCAACATACGCCCACTAATACCCGGTAATATGGGCTGTAAGGCAATGCCACACAGACGCAATGTGTCCATTGTCATGGCAATGATTGTTTCCAGCCTTAAGGCATTCTCATCAGAAGGCGGATACAAGAGGCTACGTTTAGCTGGTTCAGTAACCGTTTTCAATTTCAACTCCCATGGACGGGAGGTTTCGAAGAAACTATTTGCAGCATGCAATGTTGTCATGATGTAATCAACGGCCATATAAAAATTTCTATCGTCGTAATGTTGGCTACATTTGGCTGTCAAAGGATGGGGTGGGGTATTGGCAGGACAGTGACGATTTGCGTGAATAAATGTGAATGAATGACAAAATTAAAATTTTCCACAATATCAGCAACCAGCATCAGCAGCAAGCATACGAACCAGCGGCAACATCATCATTAGGGCACCACCACCACATAACCAACATAGAATGAATGCCGGACAATAGCAGGGAAGCCATTGTCATAGAGTTTTTTTTTAAAGTTTATCCAGCACAATGTGTAAAAGAATGCGAAGAAGGGGCAGTAAAAATAAATAAAATAGAAAATATTGTTATTGTTATTATTAAAGCACATCTTTAGTGGTTTATCTTATTTCTAGATTTTCTTTCTTAATTTTTATTACATTTTATGAGCTGTCAACTCACATTGCGCACAATTTTACAAGCTTTGGAAAAGAGGCGTCATAAGTTTGGTAAATTATAGCATGCAAGAAAAGTGTGAAGAGAAACAGAAAATGAGGAAAGAAATTGATGAGTTAAATGAAGAGAGAAACTAATGCATGTTATGCATCAATAGCTCAAAAAATATTAAGTAGTAGTAATCAGCTTCAAGGTACATATCAGATCCTTGAGATTCGTTACAATCCACTCTTATTGAACTGAATGTCCTTGACAAATACAATGTATGTATATTGCGCTGAGAGACCTTGAAAAATAAGTATAAAAATCTACGGCTATGGTTCTGCGGTTCCTTCAAAAAATATACTTCCTTGAAAACATTGCTTCAAAAAAATTTCTTCACAAAATCTATTCGTTAAAAATTTTTTTTTATTCATTAAAAAATGCAAGCTCAAGCTGAAAAAAATTTCGTTCAACAAAAACTCTTGAAAACAACAAAACAAAAAATGTTGAAAAAATCCACACTTATTGTCCAGCGAGTCCTTCAACAAAAATTGTTGAAAAAATCGATGCTTTTTGGCCTGAGAGTCCTTGATAAAAAAATCTTGAAAAAATTCACGTTTATTGTCCTGAAAGTCAATGAACAAAAAATCTTGAAAATCCTCTCTTGTTGTCCTGAGAGACCTTGAACAAACTTTGAAAAAATCCAAGCTTATTGCCCTGAGAGTCCTTGAACAAAAAATCTTAAAAACAATACGCTTATTGTCCTGAGAGACCTTGAAGAAAAAATCTAGAAAAAAATCCACGCTCATTGTCCTGAGAGTATTTGAACAAAAAATCTTAAAAAGGCAAGCTTGCTGTCATGAGAGTCCTTTAACAAAAAAATCTTAAAAAATCAATGCTTATTGTCCTGGGAGTCCTTTAACAAAAATCTTGAAAAAAATCCACGCTTATTGTCCTGGGAGTCCTTTAACAAAAATCTTGAAAAAAATCCACGCTTATTGTCCCGGGAGTCCTTCAACAAAAATCTTGAAAAAAATCCACGCTTGAAAAAAAATCCACTGTCAGGACAGTCCTTGAACAAAATATTTTGAAAAAATCCACGCTTATTGTTCTTGAACAAAAAATCCACGCTTATTGGCCTGAGTGTCCTTAAACAAAAAATCCTGACAAAACACTCCTGAGAGTCCTCGAAAATTCAAGCTTTTTATCCTGTGATTCCTTGCACAAAAAATCCAAGCTTGTAGTCCTGGGCGTCATTGAACAAAAAATCTTGAAAAAAATCCACGCTTATTGTCCTGAGAGTCCTTGAACTAAAACCTTGAAAAAATCCACGCTTATTGTCCTGAGAGTCCTTGAACTAAAATCTTGAAATCAATCCACGCTTATTGTCCAGCGAGTCCTTGAACAAAAAATCTTGAAAAAATTCACGCTTATTGTCCTGAGAGTCCTTGAACAAAAAATCTTGAAAAATTCCACGCTTATTGTCCAGCGAGTCCTTCAACAACAAATCTTGAAAAAATGCTCGCTTATTGTCCTGAGAGTCTTTGAAGAAAACAATCTTAAAAACAAAACAAAAAATATTAAAAAAACCAAGCCTGTTGTCCTGCGAATCATTGAAAAAAATCTTGAAAAATGCAAGTTTGTCGTCCTGAGAGTCCTTGAAAAAACACGCTTATTGTCCTTAGAGCCCTGTAAAAAAAATCTTGAAAAAATCCACGCTTATTGTCCTGAGAGTCCTTGAACAAAAAATCTAGAAAAATTCCACGCTTATTGTCCAGCGAGTCCTCTAACAACAAATCTTGAAAAAATGCTCGCTTATTGTCCTGAGAGTCTTTGAACAAAAAACTCTTAAAAACAAAACAAAAAATATTGAAAAAACCAAGCTTGTTGTTCTGCGAATCATTGAAAAAAATCTTGAAAAATGCAAGATTGTCTTCCTGAGAGTCCTTGAAAAAACACGCATTGTCCTTAGAGCCCTGTAAAAAAATCTTGAAAAAAAAATCCACGCTTATTGTTCTTGCACAAAAAATCCTGAAAAATTCCACGCTTATTGTTCTGAAAATCCACAAAATCCTGAAAAACAGGCTTATTGTCCCAAAAGTCCTTGAACAAAAAATCTGAGAGTCCTTAAACACAAAATGTTGAAAAAATCCACGCTTATATTCCTGAGAGTCCTTGAAGAAAATGTCTTGAATATCCACTCTTGTTATCTTGACAGTCCTTGAACAAAAATTTTTGAAAAAATCCACACTTATTGGCCTGAGTGACCTTAAACAAAAAATCTTGACAAAACACTCCTGAGTGTCCTTGAACAAATAATCTTTAAAAATGCAAGCTTTTTATCATGTGATTCCTTGAACAAAAAATACAAGCATGTAGTCCTGAGCGTCTTGAAAAATTTCCCGCTTATTGTCCAGTGAGTCCTTGAACAAAAAATCTTGAAAAATCCACGCTTATTTTCCTGAGAGTCCTTGAACAAAAAATCTTGAAAAATCCACGCTTATTTTCCTGAGAGTCCTGGAAGAAAAAATCTTGAAAAATCCACGCTTATTTTCCTGAGAGTCCTTGAAGAAAAAGTCTTGAAAAAATCCACGCTTATTTTCCTGAGAGTCCTTGAAGAAAAAGTCTTGAAAAAATCCACGCTTATTTTCCTGAGAGTCCTTGAAGAAAAAGTCTTGAAAAAATCCACGCTTATATTCCTGAGAGTCCTTGAAGAAAAAGTCTTGAAAAAATTCACGCTTATTTTCCTAAGAGTCCTTGAAGAAAAAGTCTTGAAAAAATCCACGCTTATTTTCCTGAGAGTCCTTGAAGAAAAAGTCTTGAAAAAATCCACGCTTATTTTCCTGAGAGTCCTTGAAGAAAAAGTCTTGAAAAAATTCACGCTTATTTTCCTGAGAGTCCTTGAAGAAAAAGTCTTGAAAAAATCCACGCTTATTTTCCTGAGAGTCCTTGAAGAAAAAGTCTTGAAAAAATTCACGCTTATTTTCCTGAGAGTCCTTGAAGAAAAAGTCTTGAAAAAATCCACGCTTATTTTCCTGAGAGTCCTTGAAGAAAAAGTCTTGAAAAAATCCACGCTTATATTCCTGAGAGTCCTTGAAGAAAAAGTCTTGAAAAAATCCACGCTTATTTTCCTGAGAGTCCTTGAAGAAAAAGTCTTGAAAAAATCCACGCTTATTTTCCTGAGAGTCCTTGAAGAAAAAGTCTTGAAAAAATCCACGCTTATTTTCCTGAGAGTCCTTGAAGAAAAAGTCTTGAAAAAATCCACGCTTATTTTCCTGAGAGTCCTTGAAGAAAAAGTCTTGAAAAAATTCACGCTTATTTTCCTGAGAGTCCTTGAAGAAAAAGTCTTGAAAAAATCCACGCTTATTTTCCTGAGAGTCCTTGAAGAAAAAGTCTTGAAAAAATCCACGCTTATATTCCTGAGAGTCCTTGAAGAAAAAGTCTTGAAAAAATCCACGCTTATTTTCCTGAGAGTCCTTGAAGAAAAAGTCTTGAAAAAATCCACGCTTATTTTCCTGAGAGTCCTTGAAGAAAAAGTCTTGAAAAAATCCACGCTTATTTTCCTGAGAGTCCTTGCAGAAAAAGTCTTGAAAAAATCCACGCTTATTTTCCTGAGAGTCCTTGAAGAAAAAGTCTTGAAAAAATCCACGCTTATTTTCCTGAGAGTCCTTGAAGAAAAAGTCTTGAAAAAATCCACGCTTATTTTCCTGAGAGTCCTTGAAGAAAAAGTCTTGAAAAAATCCACGCTTATTTTCCTGAGAGTCCTTGAAGAAAAAGTCTTGAAAAAATCCACGCTTATTTTCCTGAGAGTCCTTGAAGAAAAAGTCTTGAAAAAATCCACGCTTATATTCCTGAGAGTCTTTGAACAAAAAGTCTTGAAAAATTCACGCTTATTGTCCTGAGAGTCCTTGAACAAAAAGTCTTGAAAAAATCCACGCTTATTGTCCTGAGAGTCTTTGAACAAAAAGTCTTGAAAAGATCCACGCTTATTGTCCTGAGAGTCCTTGAACAAAAAGTCTTGAAAAAATCCACGCTTATTGTCCTGAGAGTCCTTGAACAAAAAGTCTTGAAAAAATCCACACTTATTGTCCTGAGAGTCCTTCAACAAAAAATCTTTAAAAAATCCACGCTTATTGTCCTGAGAGTCCTTGAACAAACAAATCTTTATAAAATCCATGCTTATTGTCCTGAGAGTCCTTGAACAAAAAATCTATAAAAAATCCACGCTTTTTGTCCTTAGAGGCCTTAAACAAAAAATCTTGAAAAAATCCACGCTTATTCTCCTCAGAGTCCTTAATCAAAAAATCTTAAAAAAATTTAAGCTTATTGTCCTGAGAGTCCTTTAACTAAAAATCTTGAAAAATAATCCAAGCTTATTGTCCTGAGAGTCTTTGAACACAAACTCCAAGCATATTGTTTTGAGAGTCCTTTAACAAAAAATCTTGAAAAATCCGCGCTATTATTCTGAGTGTCCGCGAAAAAATATTTTTGAAAAAATCCACGCTTATTATCTTGAGAGTCCTTGAAAACCCCCATGCTTATTATCCTAAAAGTCATTGAAATAATATTTTTGAAAAAATCCACGCTTAATATCTTGAGAGTCCTTGAAAAAATCTGCGCTTATTATCTTGAGAGTCCTTGAGAAATCCTCGCTTATTATTCTGAGAGTCTTTAAAAACTGTTTTTGAAAAAAAACACGCTTATTATCCTGAGAGTCCTTGAAAACATATTTTTTTGAAAAATCCGCACTTATTATTATGAGATTCCTTGTAAACGTATTTTTGAAAAAATCCACACCTTTTTTCCTGGGAGTGCTTGAAAAAATATTTTAGAAAAAATCTACGCTTATTATGCTGAGACTACTTGACCAAAAATCCTAGAAAAATCCTCGCTTATTATCCTGACAGTCCTTAAAAAATGTTTCTAACAAAACCCAAGAATTTTATCCTTAGAGACCTTAAAAAAATATTATTAAAACGATCCGCGCTTATTATCGTGAGAGTCCCCCAACAAATTATCTTCAAAAAAATCCATGCTTATTATCCTAGGAGTCCTTAAAAAATATTCCTGAGAAAACCCACGCTTATTGTGCTCGACTCGTTGAAAAATATTCTTGAAAAATCCACGCTAATTATCGTGAGAGTCCTTGCAAAAATACTTCTGAAAACCCCCACGATTATTACCCTGAGAGTCCTTGCAAAAATATTCCTGAAAAATCCTTTAGAGTCCCTAAAAACATTCTTCAAAAATCCCCGTTCATTATCGGTAATTATCCTGAGTGACCTTGAGTAAAAATATTCCTAAGAAATCTACGTTAAGGCCCAAAAGTCCTCGAAAAAGATTTCTTAAAAATCAACGGTTATTGCCCTGATCATCCTTAAAAGAATATTCTTAAAAATCCACTCATTCTGAGTGTCCTTGAAAAAATCCTGCTTTTTATCCTGAGAGTCCTTGTATAAATATTCCTAAGAAATCTACGTTAAGGCCCAAGAGTCCTCGAAAAATATTTCTTAAAAATCCACATGCCCTTATTCTTGAAAACATCCACGCTTATTATCTTGAAGCTCCTTGAGGAAAAAATATTTTACAAAAATCCATGCTTTTTATCTTGACAGTTTTTTTGGAAAAATATTTTCCTGAGTTCTTAAAAAATATTCAGCTCTTCTATACGAAGCCTTAAGCTCCTCTTCTATACGAAAACTTTCAGTTCTTCTAAAAATCTTTTATTATTGTTTTACCAAACTTATTACCACCATTCCTCATATTTCTTTAAGCGTATTGCGAGCTAAGAGTAGCAATATGAATTTAATGGAAATAATTGTAATTGGTTTGATGCTGAACAGTGGCAGAAACAAATGCAAGAACAACAGAACAAAAAAAAACAAACTGTTTTAACCAGCAATGATGACTGGTTGACTGGCTGGCTAGATGCCTGACTAAGTGAAAAGGATAGACGAGTGGATAGATGGTTGGATGGACGGATGAATGGATGAACAAAGTGATGGTTGGCTCCGTGGTTATGAGCTGGATTGAGTATGCATGATGGAAGCCCGGTTACAATGGTGTTGCTGTTGTTTTATGCGTTAGTAAAATGCTGTAAGATGATTGAATTAATGCCGGTGGAACTAGTGGTAGTTGGTTTTAAAGTGCATGCAAAGCAATTTAATGTCCTTTAACAGAGATTGTGTGATGTGTAGGGGCATAATTTATGGTGATGTTGTTGGTGATGGTAAACCAGGTACTCTAGCTATGTTGGCTATGTTACATTAAACGGCTGACTACGAACGCAATAACAAGTGAAAAGAGAACATTGGTTAAGCAGCTGAAATGCCGGTCATGACCACAGCTGCCCGGTAAACCAAAGCATTAAAAAAGTAAGGTGTTCTTATAGTGGTGTTTGTTTTTATTTATTTTAGTTTGTTGTTTATTTCCGTTTTTGTATTCTATGAACAACAATAAAATCTGATTACCGTCAACCACTCAAGACCAGTAAGTGGTATTATAACAATAAAAAATAATAGAGCGAATAAATTAAAACTGAATTAAATGTGTATTGTAATACGCATTCATCAACAGATGCTAACTCATAGAAAAGATGTTTGATACTTGATGGGAAAGAAGTGAGTAAGAAACAAGTAAGAAAAGAGTTAAGTTCGGCCGGGCCGAACTTTTTATACCCTCCACCACAAATTTCAGCCATTTCGGTGGATTAATGTGACCACAACCTTAAAAAAACCGAAATCCGGAAGGTACCGTTCTATGGGGGCTATATGATGGCGTGGACCTATACCTAAAAATTTCTGGGGGAAAGTTTTATAAGCCTAAAGAAGACTAAATACCAAATTTCAGCCATCTCGGTGTGATAATGAGGCTAAAACCTTCAAAATATCGAAAATCGGGAGATATCGTATTATGGGGGCTATATCAACACGTGGACCTATATAAAAATTTTATGGTAGAAATGTTTCTTAGTCTCTGGAAACACAAATACAAAGTTACAACCGACTGTTTGGTCAAATGGGTCGGATACATTCAAAATATATTAAAATGACGCGTACTATAAAGGGGGCCTTATGTGGGGGCTATAGCAAAACGTGGACCTATATAACCCAACTTTGGTAGGAATGTTTTTTGGCCTCTGAAGACACAAAGTACCAAATTACAACCAATTCCGCGGTCAAATGGGTCTAATACATTCAAAATATACTAAAATGACGCGTACTTTATATGGGGCCTTATATGGGGGCTATACCAAAACGTCGACCTATATAACCCAACTTTGGTAGGAATGTTTTTTGGCCTCTGGAGACACAAAGTACCAAATTACAACCAATTCGGTGGTAAAATGGGACAAATATCTTAAAAACTCCTTAAAACGACGACGCGTCACGCGTCATTTTGTATGGGGGCTATACGAAAGCGTGGACCTACATAGCCCGCTTTCAATACCAAAAGTCCTACGTACATATAATATATTTTCCCAAAGTTTCATCAACCTACGTCGCACATAGGAGTAATATATGTTAAAAGTTGATTAAAACTCCTAAAAACCTCATTTATAATCCGATTGATATAATATTTTGCACAAATCATATCTTTGGTCCCAGGACTATTTTTGTAGAAAATAATGAAAATCGGTCCAGATTTGGATATAGCTCCCATATATATTAGCATCGGATATGAGGTAAATAATGCACTAAAGGCGTAGTATAGGTCCGATCAAGCTGAAAATTGGTACAAACCTACCTACCTTATTTCTACACGGCTATGTGGTGGTATTTTTGATATTTGCAAAAAAGTGCAAAAAGTTATAACCCTAGTGCGCACTTGTTGTCTTACCCATATTTTACTTCAGAAAACCCCGTGATTTTTCCGAATGGCGCAAACATTTATCAAAATTTTTGATTTAGTCTGATAAATAAGAGCCCCGGCTATAAGACAGTTCAAAAATTAGTGTTGGCAAACGTTGCCAAAATATTTTTGCAATTTTTTTAAAATTGTTTTACATAAATTATTTAAATTTTACTTCAGAAAAACCAGTGATTTTTGCGAATGGCGCAAACATTCATTAAAAGTTTTGATTTAGTCTGATAAAGAGGAGCCCCGGCTATAAGACAGATCAAAAATTAGTGTTGGCAAACGTTGCCAAAATATTTTTGTATTTTTTTTTTAAATTGTTTAACATAAATTATTTAAATTTTACTTCAGAAAAACCAGTGATTTTTCCGAATGGCGCAAACATTTATCAAAAGTTTTGATTTAGTCTGATAAATAAGAGCCCCGGCTATAAGACAGATCAAAAATTAGTGTTGGCAAACGTTGCCAAACTATTTTTGTAATTTTTTTTAAATTGTTTTACAATTTTACTTCAGAAAAACCAGTGATTTTTCCGAATGGCGTAAACATTTATCAAAAGTTTTGATTTAGTCTGATAAATAAGAGCCCCGGCTATAAGACAGATCAAAAATTAGTGTTGGCAAACGTTGCCAAAATATTCTTTTATTTTTTTTTTTTAAATTGTTTTACATAAATTTTTCCAGTTTAACTGCAGAAACAAATGATTATTTCAGATTGGCGCAACTATGCGTAGCGTATTATCTTTGAATCAACATAATCTGCAGAATCTTGCATAAAACATCAAAAGTAACTATGGTCCACAAACGTTAGCATCATGTAGTATTTCACCATTGGATGATATCTATGAATGACGGGATGTATCACAATAAACTAATAGTGAAGATGCAAAAACAATTATCTTTGGCGATTTTCATGAGCTGTAATACACATGAGTACAAATAAAATAAGTAGATTTGGCGAACGCTGGAACCAAAATATATTTATATTTTGTAAATGTTTTTCTTAAATACTTCCATATTTAAATAATTCAATGGTTTTACTTGATAAAAATGAGATTTTTTCAGAATGGCGCAAAAATGCGCAATATATTATGATTGGATCTAATGTAGGAGACTTCAGTGCATTAATCACCAAAAGTAATTATGGTCCGCAAACGTTCGCGTCATGCACTTTTTCGATTTTGAAATTTGAGGTATCTTAAAAATTTTCATAAAAAATATGCATGAAGGAAGAGACGTACCACCATTATTAAAGAGTGAAGCTGCAAAAACAAATTGGAACTTTTATAAGCTTATCTTGTACGGACAATATACAAAAACAAAAAACCTTGAAAATTATAAATTTTCGCGAAAATATTTTTATTTCAATGTTCACTTCATTTTATAATATTTGAGAATGTACTTTTTTGCTTTCATTATAGCTGAGTTCAATCGGCTGCTGCTTTGGATTGGTTAACCGCAGATAGTTGCGGATGGTCATAGCGAATGGGGAAAAGGGTCAAGTGACTGTTTACCAATAGTTTGTTTTTAAAAACGCGATTTTTATATGTTGAGTTTTGATCAACTTTTGGCCTATATTACTCGTATGTGCGTCGATCCGTTCGGACGCTAGAGTGATTTCCACAGACGGACAGACGGACAGACGGACAGACGGACGGACATGGCTATATCGACGTAGAATTGCACGCTGATCAAGAATATATATACTTTGTGGGGTCTACAATGATTATTTCGAGTAGTTACAAACGTAGTGACAAACTTAATATACCCCCATCCTATGGTGGAGGGTATAAAAAATATAAAAACAAGAAAATGCTCTCTATGTTTTCGTTTACTGTTGAATTTTAGATTTTACTGGATTTACTGCATACTTTTAGGCATTTGATAGATTTGTGTGTTGCATCAAACCAAGCCATTACTTGCAGGCGTAGAGTTGCCGTAGCATTTTTAATACACATGTATTTCCAATCATTATTGAATATTGATCATAAAACGTCAACAAATTAGCAAGAAACTATAGTGGGGACGGGAACGACCATGTGATACATTAGAACACTACATAATGTATGACATAAAATACCGCTGAAAAACATGAAATAAGCACTTTACAGTTTGAGAATTTCTAAAGAATTGATTATCACAATATTTAGAAAATTTTTGCAAAAGGTTTCTTTGGAACTCCCAATATTTTAGAATTTTTGACCATGAACAATATATGCTTTGTTCCATAACCCGCAAAAATCAACTGTTTTTTTATTTTTGAGTTTTTTTTTTTGTCTTTTTAGGGGCGAAGGCAATTATTTGTGAGATTTAAATTAATTGAATTAATCGAACTCAATGGCCTAAGGAGATTACATTGAAAAATTGATATCTAGAGATATCAAATTGGAAATGGTCTAGTTACTCCAATTACTAATTTGAGTTCGAATATGGGCCATATCGGCCCACTCCCTCGGGTACCTCATCCACAAAAGTTCAAATTTATTCGCAAAAATTATGCTCACCATAACTCTGGAAGGGACTAACCGAGTTGGTCCATACTTTGCACATCGTAATATTTCTACCAGACATAGATAAAGTTCGAATACAAAATTAAAAAAAAACGGAGTTTAAGACCTCCTCTCGAATCCTTTTGATTATTGGTCTAACAAGTTGTATTCGCTGCCCCTATTACGACGGTGTGAGTTTTTTTTTCAGGGGCAAGTCCATACTTCCTGAAAAATTGCCTGAAAGATGTAAAAACACGCTATGGTTGCATGTGTTGTGGATGGAGCGCGCGGTAACTCTTGAACGGATAAACCGATTCGATCCATATTTGGCAATCGTAATATTCTGCCCAAAGTTAAATCAAGCTATTAGATGGGCCTTATCGGTTCACTCCTTTGGGTACCTCCCCCACAAAAGTTCAAAACTTTTGGCTAAATGATAACTCTCGAAGGCAGTAACTGACTTGGTCCATACTTTGGACATCGTAATATTTCTACGAGATATAGCTCAGGTTAGAATATGGATTATATATGTCAACTACTTCGGATACTTCCCACACCAAATTTCGGAAATGTGCAGGGTGGGACCACCCCTCGAATCGTTTTGATTTTTCTTGCAACAGGTTGCAATCAAAGCCCTTATTACGATGATACAAGTTTTTTCAGTGGCAAACCCATATTTCTTGAGAAAATGACCCGAAAACTAGTGGCTGGTGCGCACGACAACTCACCAAAAGAATACTGCGTTGGTCCACACTTTGCATATCGTAATATTTCTTCGAATATTAGATGAAATTCAGAGATGGTGACTACAGGTCCTGTACCCTAGAGGGCCCTAGTGTGGTTAACGGTCTGTGTGAGAATCCTTTGGAAATATTTACCGAAGGTACTCCTAGTAGCCCTGTTTATGGCGATGTGATGTTTTTCGTGGCATCATATCGCCCACATATAATCCTGATATAATGGACCTATCGAGAGGAATAACTCCCAAAATAAGGCACTTTCCAAATTGGACTTCCTTTAGGTACCTCCCCTGGCAAGTTCATACGCCCAAAATCCTGAAGACCCCCTAAATACATACATTTTTGGGAAAAAAGTGTTTCAATTCACACAGCCTGGGGGTATACGAGTAAGACCAAATTTCCCAGCAGAGGCGACAGGATTAGGAAATGAGCGTGATGAGCTTCGTCGAACCAACACTGACGACGGCTGGTCGGCGAACATAAGCGGAACAAGTGGTTAAATCATCTCAAGAGTTGCAACATTGGAGCCGGTATAAGTAAATTGTGGACAACGGTTAAGTCACTCTCGAACCCCGGAAGGAGGGATGACAGGACCTCAGTCACGTTTAGCGACGTTACGTTGACTGACCCGAAGAGGTGTGCAAGTTACTTCAATCGACTGTTTGTCGAGCACCCCGAGAGTGACAGGGCGAAGAGAAGAGTATTTTCCTGCCGAGGATGAACCACCACAGTTTACAGTGGATGATGTTGCGAATGCCATCAGGAACGCTAAATCATCCAAAGCGTTGGGCCCTGACGGAATTTCCATAGTAATGTTGAAACAGCTGGATGAGCCGGGAGTAGAGTATCTCACTAAAGTTCTCAAACTGTCGCTAGCCACCCTTATTGTTCCCGAAGTCTGGAAAATGGGCAGGGTGGTCCAGCTACTGATGCCAGGCAAGGATGCCAGCAAAGGTGAATCGTACAGGCCGATTTCGCTCTTGTCATCTGTAGCGAAGACCCTTGAGGTCTTAGTCCCCCCCCCAGCATTAGAAATAGCTATCAAGTTGCAGATCATCAACATTGATTCCGTAAGCAGCACAGCACGACAACAGCGCTGCACGCCATCTCCACACATATTTGTCGAGGACTCAACCAGGAGCGGCCGTGTGATAGAACAGTGATGGTGGCGCTTGACTTATCAAAAGCCTTTGATACTGTCAAGCACTCCACGCTGTTCGAGGACATGGAGCAGACAACCCTCCGGCCAAGTCTGAAGCGTTGGATAATCAACTATATGTGTGGTCGCTAGTCGTATGTGGAATTCAGGAACAAGAAATCCAAGCCCCGTAGAGTGAAACAGGCATTTCCCCAAGGAGGGGTGATATCTCCGGAACTGTTTAACCTCTACCTTTCCTGTATTCCGCCCCCTCCAGACGGCATTGAGATCGTAACGTATGCGAATGATTGTACAATCCTGGCCTCAGGTACCTACCCTGATGACATCTGTGAGAGACTGAACTCCTATTTAACCGATCTTACCACCTTTTTCCACGCGAGGAATATGCATATATCCCCCACTAAATCGACGGCCACTCTGTTCACCCCATGGACGCTGTATGGAATAGAGTTGATTTTCAGGGTCGATGGTAGCAGAATTCCGACCACAAACTGTCCCAAAATTCTATGGGTCACATTCGACACCACTCAATTACGCTCCGGATATTGCAGTCGCCTAAATTCATATTGGGCGGGAATCGATCGCACCGTGCAAGACAGTATGCGGCATGGGCCCGCACGATACTAAGCACCTATTCAACTACATTTCGACTGTTCTATAGACTGACGTCTCGGGGGTTGGCCTCTATTAAATCTGAAGCCAACTTGTTATAGCCTCCACCATAGAATGCAGGGTATGTTATGTTTGTTTTTACGTTTGTAACGTATTGAAGTAATATTTTGCGACCCTATAAAGTATATGTATATATTCATTATCAGGGTAAAATTCTGACCCGATCTAAATTTGTCCGTCAGTCTGTTATAATCACTTTAGCATCCACAAAAATTAATATAGGACGTTGAAATTTTGGGAAGATGCGTCTTATGTTTACAGGCAGGTCAAGTTCGATGATCGTTCCACATTTTGGTATAGCCCCCACATAACGGTACCGATTTCAGGTAATTTGACGTTTTTAGTCACATTTTCAGACCGAATTAGCTAAATTTGTCATTTAGGGTTTCTAGTGACCAAAAAACTTATATTCCAGTACAGTACAGTAAATTTTTTTAATAAGACAGGGTTGTAATTTGTTTGTATATTTCTTTTTTATTTATTTATTTATATCTTTATTATTGAAAAAACACAAACGAACGAAAGGAAAGCAGGCACTCACTTCCGTGTAAAAATGCGTTCATGTATTTCGCAAACTATCGTGCGACTGCCGTTACGTATCCTATGTGAAATACTACTAATTTAAATGTACATTTCTACAACTATGTTCCATAAATGAGAGCAAAATAAGAAATGAAAACAAAATGTATGTACATACAAACATA
This sequence comes from Musca autumnalis, assembly GCF_047663935.1. Classification (NCBI taxonomy): domain Eukaryota; kingdom Metazoa; phylum Arthropoda; class Insecta; order Diptera; family Muscidae; genus Musca; species Musca autumnalis. The sequence goes on from NW_027411644.1 coordinate 256,195,073, forward strand.
GGAATATATGTGATTTGTTTTGTTTGAAAAATAAAATGTGTCGGTATTCTGAATTATTTTATTTTATTGATTTCTTCAAAATAATGAATGAAACCGCCATAAAAACGTGTCTATAAAATTTTTATTTTGTTTCAAGAATGTGTTGCATAAATTTGTTTTAAGATTTTCGGTGTTATTCGCGAGTTTACGTTCTACTCGGCAGCTATAAAGCAAGTGAGTGATTTTGACATTCTCTTTCTATAAGAGACAGTCCTATCGAAATACATAAACCCAAATTGAATGAAAAAGTGTACGTTTACGTGTAATTTCGTATGGGTTGTCGGTCGCATAGATTTTCGTTTCCATGAACAGAAAATGATTTTTTTCCACTTCCGAAGCGCAAAAAACGTTTCGGTCGACATACATGAACAGGCTGTTAAGGAATTCTGAATTCAATAAAAAAGTTTAAATTCAAAAAATCTTTTCAAGTCGCAAATGTAAGTAGACAAAATAAAGGCACCTTAATTTAATAAACAAAACAAAAAACTAGTGAAATCAATATTTCGTTGCGTATCCTTTATTCTGGATGCCACACGCATAGCCTGTATGCAAAAACGATATTAAACTATTAATTATTTCAAGCTATATTGCTTCCCAGGCTACTTTTGCGGGTTCGAATAAATTTTCTTTGGTTTTGCAATTTTTTCGGTTGATTTTTGAGTTAACGATCTCCCTCAAGTCCCAATCGAGAGCTAAAATCAGGGGACTGGACAGGCTAATGGAGAACTTCTGTCGAATTGCTTTGGAATCAATCCTTTCGATACATGCTTTGGCTCGTTATCTTCCTGGAATGTCGATCTAAGTGGCATCTCTTCTTCAGCATAAGGCAACATCACACCTTTTAAAACGACGTTACGATACTTGATACGATTCATAATTCCATTAATTTTATGAATTGATCCAATCCCTTGCCCCAAGAAAAAAAAATCCAGACCAACGTATTCCGCCTTTGGAATATTTAGAATTTAACCTTTGCCCATTTGGTCCACGCCTTATGCCACCAGAATCCTTTAAATTAAACTTAAATTCATCAGAAAAAAGCACAGTCCGCCATTTTTGGACACGCTAGTTCCGATGGGTCTTGGCGAATTTCAGTCCAGTTTTTTTTTAATTTTTTTGTCGATATGAAAGGGCCGTCGATTGAATAAGCCGGCATCCACCGCTCTTCTGTGAATCGGTAGTTTGCTCATTTTTAAATCTAAGCGATTTTGTAGTGCAAACCATTATTTTAGTGCAATCATAAACATAATTTTTTAATTATTTTTTTTTTAATTTTATTACCATTTTTTTTTATACCGAAATTTTAAATTTGTGTTCTCAATAATAAAGATATAAATGAATAACAAGAAAAATACAACTTTGTTTTCTTAAAAAAATATCATTTGAAAAAGTCTTGTGATGGGGTGCTTTAATTTTGGCCGATACTGTAGGTCCATGTTTTGGTATTTTTAACACATCAACACATAGTTACATTTTGTGACTGAACTGCCCGTAATTTGACATTCCCTGCAGTCACAAAACTTCTCCACCAAAAATTGTCAACATAGGTCCATGTTTTGGCATAGCCCGCATATAATGATACCTCCGATTTTAAGTGTTTCGAAGTATTTAGCTACATTTGTTGAACGAACTAACTGTAACTTGACACTTGAAGTTATCAAATTAATTATTCAATTTTAGTTTAAACTATTTTATGGTGGAGGGTGTAAAGAGTTCGATCCGTCCCAACTTAACGATTTCTTATATGTATCTCTCAGAATGTTTTCTACTTTCCTTTGGATTCTTTTTGTATTAGTATCTGGTGTTGAGCAAGGTTATTCCTCTCCAGATGTTAAATTCATTCCTGGCGCTATTTTTGGGTAGTTTTACAACGATGCCTTTATTACATGTTGGAGGTAATGTTTCTGATATGATGTGAGATGGAAATAACTGAGTTGAGATTACGGGGTCGGCCTGTAGAGCTTCCGTCGGTAAACCATCTTTTTTTCAAGCCGGGATGGTTACACGGTATATTCATTGATATACAATTACGATCTTTTACTCCTTGGATCCTGGTACACCTTCGATTTGTGGGACTATATACTGTCCGGTGTAGCTTTCTCATGTTGTTTTGGCTTGCTGCTTCCTCGACTGGTTTGAAAAATCCCATACCATTGAACTTATGTAAATACCAAAGAAATTTAGAAATTTTGTTCACAAAAATCCTCGACGGGACAATTGAGACTTCTCCACCAATGTGTGCACTTCCAATCATATTAATCTCAATGATATTGTGCCTACTCTTTGTGACGGAAACCGAACGACGTTTCTAGGACATCACTTTTAGAGAAGTTTTATATGGTTGAAATACTCTGGAAATGTCCCATACAATACCTCTCAGCGTATTTTTGCCAACATAGAAAATGTGATATTGTCTGACTTGGGTATCGATATCGTGTCTTTCTCATTTTTGTGAAGGAAATAATATTTCGGTCGAATTTACACAATTTTTTACCTTTACCTTTTAAAATTACGACTACGACCCCCAACTGGTCCCTTAAAAATCTTTAATAATTAATATTTCATTTCCATATTTCTAAATAATATCATTAATATCTAATTTCCATATAAAAATTTTATATTTTCAGAAATATGTTGCGGTAATGAAAGGAAATGGAAAACAAAAAAAAACTCCTGCGGTGGTGGTGATAATAAGCAACAACAATATATTGTAAAGTGGTCCCAAGTTAAACAGCACGAGCAATCTTGGAAGGCAACAATATCCTATTCACGCAATTTTTTTATAGAAACATATTGGAAAAACTAATAACCAGCCAACTATGTAGTCGATGCTGATTCCCACCACTGCTGCCATCTTTCAACGGGTAAACTTTAATGCTCAGCATAATGGTAGCGCCGCCACCAATAACAACACAAATTACTTTATCTCTCAAGTAATATAATTGCTAATCAAATGTTAATGAATGATAAGAGTGCAGAGGCAAGAAGCAGAAAAGAAAAACGGTTAACAGGAAAAGGTTAAGCAAGGAAAGACCAAAGGATGTAAAAGTGCAAGTGCAATGAAGATAATGGTTAACGAGGCTGCGAAGCTGATGATGAGGACGATGATGATGATGATTGTGGCAATGAGCATGGCATACTTTGGTGGCAATAATAACACTACTTTAGTGCATTCAGTGAAAAACCACGTTCTCAAGAAAACACAATTTTTCGTCTACTCAAGAAGCCACCAACTTCGACACCACTAACGAACGAACAAGCGGCTTAAAGGATCTACTTACGGTTTAGGTGCAATGGAAATCAGCAGCCAATGCAACGGAACTACTACTACCAACCAACCACCTTATACAATAGTAACAAAAAAAATACAACAACTAAACCTCCACTTCTGTGTGGAAAAAATGAAAGAATGAAAGACTTACCTTTAAGTTGCTCCAGAGATTTCAGCAAATGTTGTGCTGCTTCCGTTGTCATAATATCGCGTAGTTGGGCTGTATGCAGACGTGGATAGATTTGTCGTGGATTCAAGGATTTTGCACAAACCCGCGATAACAGATTGCCCATGGTGTCGGCAAGTTCAGCATTTAATATTCGCATTGCCTTAACGCTGCTATAATCTAAAGTACAGAAACATGAGGAAGAAAGGGAGAAGAAAAGTGCCAAAAGCAAGATATTAATGAAAATGTTCTTCGGTGGAGGATATTAATGTAAAATATATAAATATATCTATATAAATGTTAAATACAACGTTTAATGTTAAAGAACACAGTAAAGTACATTGTGAAGATTTCAATTAGATTAAACCAAGGCGAATTTAGGTAAGTGATACAAAAGGCGAATTCAGGCCTTCATTTGCTGTCAAAACATATTTTTAATTAAAAATAAATAGCAACTATCTATTTCACTTCTATCATGAATATATGCGTGGTGTGGAATATTTTATAATTTCCTTCTTTCTTTGATGGATTCTTCGCACAAAATTTGTTGACTGTAAATGAAGATTAAGGTCTGAATTCGTTTTCTGGGTAACGTAACTAAATGAGCCTTGGGGTAGACGTAAACTTAAATTCTAGCAGTTTTAAAATTCGTTCGAACTACTACCACACCTTTGTTTTTTGAAAAATACTGGATTCAACAACGAACGAATTTTAATTCGAATAGTCTTAGAGAAACAGGCCAGAAATATCACCAACATTACACTGAGGAGTATTTGTCCTCACGTTCAAATGTCATATTTTGTGGACTGTGAATCAAACCTGGACATGGTTTTGAACCCCAAGTATATTTACACGAAATCCATTTCAGACAATTTCATGTTGATTTAGGCCCGTCCGTCTATCTGCAAACAATAATTCTTAAATGTATTAATAGATTTGGTCCACACCTTAGATCTCGTAATATTTTGTCCAATAGAGTGCAAGATAACTCTCGAAGGGAGTGATTGATTTGGTCCAAACCTTGGTAACATTTCTTCCAAACATATATTAAGTTCGAAAATTTTTCGCACAGCTGCAAGATAATTTTCGATTTGGTCGAGTTTTACACATTTTGAAATTACATCCAAACGTACATCAATTTCCAACAAGATCTATATCGGACAACACCTTCAGATAACTCCCTCTAAAAAGTTAAACATTTTCGTGCAGGTTGAAGGATGATCGGGGATTGTTTTGACATTTTCATCAAATGTAGCCCTTTTGGTCCTGACATATTTTTTCAGGAGCAAGTCCATGCTTCCCCCAATAATGCCCCGAAAGCTCAAACACGGCGACTAACCCAAATTTTGAGTGATCCCGATGCGTATCACAAGGAGTGACAGACAGTGGCCCAACTTAAGCTCATCGTAATATTTCTATGAAAAAATACTCTTACAACATTCCTAGCAAATCCCTGAACTTATAAGGATGTAATAGTTATGATTACATTTATATCACATATGTATCTAAATTTTTCATCCAAAATCGAAAATTACAACACCAAAACTGTTTTTAAATTGCTTATGGGAAAATATCCGTGTTGTACGTCAATTTTTGCAACCATTTGCATGTTACACTTAAACAACCAATGGCAATAAGTGGATTAAATTTCCAAACTCATCCTATCATCTCTATATAGATATTTCGGCGCACACACACAACAAAATATGGTATTTTAAAAATATAAAAAATTATATTGCTGTATGGTTCAACATTTTGTGTCAGGCACTATAATGACACAAAATATATTATTGCAACAACAATATAAAGTTTTACATTTTTAAAATATCACATTTTGTACTTAGAATATGATTGATCCCACAATATCTCTTCTCTGCGTGCAAGTTCATGTACCCATTAAGCTTGCCAACAACGCCACCGCTAAATATTCACTCCCCACACATGCATTTCCTACATTTCTACACACACAAAAATGGCGAGAAAATTCAAAATCTAGACTTGTTTTCCCATTCGTCAAATGTGCTTAACTCATCAAAATACACCAGCAACATTCAATCAAATCACTTTGGTTCTGGCTAAGTGCTGGCATATTAAAGGCACACTAAATGCTGGTGTTGTTGTTGTTGTGTACCCGCTCAAATGGTGTTGTTTACCTGTACTTCGATGCCTCTCAGCAGTTTTGATTCCAAAAATTGTGTGCAGAAAATTTAAGAAGGGGCGGGAGGAGAACTTTACACGTAACAGCCAAATCAGCTAAACCACTCCAACAGCATATAGTGGAAATATGTAAATGTACAGGAGAAAGGATGATTTGTTTAGTTGTGTGTTATTCAATTTAATCAATTATTTTTCATGATTGTTTGATGTGCTGATGTTCGAAATTAATATATGCTTTACACATACCCTTGTTAATGAAAATTGAAAATAGCCAATTTAAAGAGGAACTATTTTTTGAAAATATTCTGCCTAATTGCTAAAGAGGATACAATAGGGCCTTGTAGCAGGAATGAGTGAAGAAATTTTGCTTATTAATGACTAAAAAAATCTTCATCTTAAGGAAGGGGGAAAGGAAAGTGAATTTTTTAATGAAAAACACATATTTTCAGTTGAGTTAATTTTTTACAGCAACCATATGAGCGGCCATTCCTTAACGCAGATAAAGACTGGTCGTTTAAACGCCACAAAAAATGGTTGCAAAAATTGACGTACAACTCTGGGTATTGCGAATATTTTTGTGGGGTTTTTGCATTTTGTTATAGTATTGCCTGTTATCTGTCATTTCACGCTTATAAAGATTTATTTGACATATAAATTTCCACGCAATTGGCCCAAAACCCAAGCTATTCGAAAAATCGACTTTTGATGAAATTTTTAAATATGCGATAAAATTTTAATCGTAAATGTTAGAATCGTATAAAGTCAGGGATTTGTTAGGAATATAGTAAAATTATTTTCTCAATCAAAAACCAAAGGTTTGGAATATAAGGATACACCTATATAACCCTCCAAAGTTTTTGGAACTTTAAAAAAAGGCCCGATTGCAGGAAAACTATACGTTTTAGAGAAAAAAGTTATTTATTAAAAAATGCTTAAAAAGTCTCAAGAATATAATTTTCGTAAACAATTTTAAGTTTTCTCGCAAAAAAAAACTTCTCGGCTAAGTGGGTTAAAGCCCTATGGAGCAATACATTGAACTTCAAGCATACAGTCTCGGCCAAAACGAGAGAACCCCTCAGTACATTTCTTGATAAAATACTATTTTTAAGAAAACAAGGTGGTAATTTTTTGTTTTTACTTATTTACATCGTTATTCTTAAAAAAAAACACAAAACGGAATTCTGAATTTAATAAAATAGGATAAAATTCAAAAACATTTTGCAAATATAAGAGGACAAAACTAAAGCACCCCCAATTCAAGGAACAAAACAACTAGCGAAATCAATATTTCGTGGCGTATCCTTTATTCTGGAAGATACACACACAACTTATAGGCATAGAGGATATTAAATTATTAATTAGTTCAGGCTTAATAATTAATTTTCAGAAAATGTACCTTAAATCATCAAAACACTGAAAATTGGGAGGTACAGATATAGAGGGTGTACACGTACGAACAGGTTTACTTTCTAATAAAGAAAGCTAATGTCTTGGTGAGGATTACAAGTATAGAGGAGATAGATTAATTTGTTAAGCAGATATATATTTTTAATATACAGTCCACTTAAAGAGATACGTGTGTAGTGGGGACCTTCTCGTCAAGAATATAATAAAGCGAGATAAGACTTTCCATTGCTATATGGGGTATGTCTGAGATAGATTACAGGATGTAATCTATGCTGCAGACTGATAAGTATTTGAGTTTGCTTGTCACACATAAGATAACAAAGTGTGTCTACGACCTCTCCATAAGATAGTATGGCAGATGCGTTCGTAGACATACAGTATCGGCCAAAATTTTAAGCACACCCTCAATACATTTTTTAAAAGAAAATTTTTTTAAAAAAACCAAGTTGTAATTTTTAATTGTATTTTTCTTTTTATTTATTTATATCTTTTTTATATATATCTTTTTTGTATACCAAAAAATTATTAATTATTTCAGGAGAAATAATTCATTTTCGGGAAATGTAGCTTAAATCCACAAAATACTAAAAATCGGGAGGTACCGTTATATGGGGAATATACTCAAACGTGCACCCAGGTCCACATTTTTTGGTGGAAAAGTTTTGTGGCCACTAGAAACCCTAAATACAAAATTACAGCAAATTTAGTTAGTCCGGTCAAAATAGACATGCGTATAAGGGGGAAATAGCAAAAATTCCCACAAAGCTGAATTTTGGTGGAGAGCTAGGGTTAGCTATTAGAAGCAACGTACTAAAAGTACCCATCGATCCCATGTGTGCAAAACAAGTTATTCGGGGTCAAAGGTCATTTTTGGAGGGATTATTCAGTTTTTTTAATTTTTCTCAAAAACGGTAAGACTTAGCAAAAGCCGGCTAAATTAAAAAATTGTAGATTCAATAATTGTCTACAAGAGTGGTCTTTATGATTCTTAAAAAAGACTTACCACTTTCGAGATATCACGATCTAAAGGTCAAATAAAAAATTAGCCGCGTAAGTACATTATGAGGCGAGCCGGTTAAAGCAACGACACTATGTGTTAGATACTTCCGTAAGCTTTCAAACGATATGCACTTTGCAGTAATCGGTTCAGTAGAACCGAGTCTAACCAGGTTTTTAAATTTGGCCTTTCGGGTCGAATAACCGGCGAACCGGATCCGCAAACGTTGAAAATTATACATTTCCGTAATCAGCGCAACAAACCCTACCTTCGGACAAAACTTGAAAAAAATCGGAGAGTTTTCATTGGGGTCGTTCCCGTTGGGCTTTCGATTATACATGTGGGTTAAATGGGCTATTTTTTGCATAAAATGACTCTAACATTGAATAACTCTAATAAACACACTCCGATTTTGTTGGATTTTTTTTTTAGAAGATAGCTATAATTTCGCTCTTCAAGAAAATATATATTTTTTGGGGGGACAGACCCGATTACTTCGCTTATTTTTGTCGGTTCGTCTAAATATGTGCATATTTCCCTTATAAGTGCATAAAAATCATGTGTTTTTTAGAACTGCTATATCTCAAGAATGGTTCCTTCTAGGAAAAAAATTATAAAGGTCAAACTCGTAGATAATTTTTCTGTCTACAATATTTACTTTAGTCACTTTTTGATTAGATCTACCGTTTTCAAGAAATAAATCCGAAAACCTAAAAACCCTTAAAATTTGACCTTTGACCCCGAATAATTTTTTTTTTTTTTTGCACACATGGGATCGATGTGGACTTTTAGGGCGTTGCTTCTAATGGCAAACCCTATCTCTCCACCAAAATTTAGCTCTGTGGGAATTTTTGCTATTTCAATGTCTATTTTAGCCGGACTATAGTAGGAAAATGTGGCTTAAATCCTTAAAATACTGAACATCGGGAGGTACCGCTGTAAGGGGACTATACCAATACATTATCCGATATTGTACATATTCATCCAAACATTTTGCTACAGCATCTTCTGGTCAAATACAAAATCGCTTAGATTCAAAAATTAGCAAAAGAACGATTCAGTCAACGACCAGCAAAAAACCGTTAATATCGACAAAAAATGAAAAAGCCAGACTGGAGTTCGCCACGGCCCATCTGAACTGTAGTGTCAAAAAAAGGAGGACGGTGCTGTTTTTTAATAAAGATGAGTTTAAATAAAAGGATTCAGATAGCATATGGCGTGGACCAAATGGACAACGGTTAAATTCTTAATATTGCAAAGGCACAGTAATCATGGTGGCGTAAAATAATGATCTGAAATTTTTCTCGAGTCAAGGGATTGGACAAATTCATAAAAATAAAGGAATTATGGAACGTTTCAAGTACCGTAACGAATTTAAAAGCGCGATGTTGCCTTATGCCGAAGAAGAGATGCCACTTAGATGGACATTCCAGGAAGATAACGAACCTAAACATGTATCGGAAGTGGTTAAGGAGTGGTGCAAAAACAATTCGACAGAAGTTCTCTATTGGCTTGCCCAAGCGCCTGATCTTAGCTCTCGATTTGGACTTCTGGGAGATCGTTAACTCAAAAATCAACCAAAAAAATTGCAAAATCCAAAGAAGATTTATTTGAAACCGCAAACATACCCTGGAAAGCAATATCGCCTGCAATAATAAATAATTTGATATCCCCTATTCCTAAAACATGTGCTTGTGTCATTCAGAATAAACGATAAGCAACGAAATATTAATTTCAATCGTTATGCCTCAACTCTGGGGGGGGTGTTTTAGTTTTGTCCGCTTATATTTGGGACCTAAACACGTATAAACACTGTTACAACAACAATCTCTGCTAAGCTTGCTTTTCTTGTTTCCTGTCGGGTCACAAAGATAAAGAAGTTTGAGCTTTTAGCTGAATCTGGGAGTCTATGTTGAAACCTCCTTTATTATTTTATTGCTATCAAAAACCGTTATAACAATGCAAATCTAAACGATTATATAAACGATCTTTATAATTTGGGCGATATAAAATAAAAATAAATATATTACAGTATTTTTATTTTTGTGGGGGGCCACCGTGGTGCAATGGTTAGCACGTCCGCCTTGCACTCAGAAGGTCTGCGGTTCGAATCCCAGGCCAAGCAACATCAAATTTTCAACGGTGGCAAAAATTCCCCCTCAGTAATGCCGGCGACATTTCCTGAGTATTTAAGCCATGAAAAACTTCTCTACAAGTGGTGTCGTAAGACACGCCGTTCGGACTCGGCAATAAAAAGTAGGTCCCATAACATTGAGCCAATATGAATCGGCGTGCACTCATTGATATGAGAGAAGTCTCCCTTGTCCCTTCAGGGATGTTGTGGGAACATATGTATGTATGTGTATTTTTTGCTTACCTGCACAATCAAATATTGCACGACTTCTTGTGCAGCAATCCCCAAAATGCAGGAAGCTTAAATTCGCTTACCTGCCCAACAAGGCCGATATCTTCAATATTACTTACGTGCATATGATGTGCAGCTATAAGCAATGTTGAAATAATAAAGTGAGAGACATTTCAAGTTCGAGAGAGAAAACGTTACAATTTTTTACAATTCATTATCCTTTCTTGTGATGCATTTGTTTTGCACACTTCTTATCAGTACAAAATCAGAGTGGTTGAATTCTACCTTTGTTTTGAGTTCGCAAAAAAATTTAAAATATTTTCTTGTGCAGATAAATGTAAATTTTACAACCAAATTGAAGTAAAATCACCAAAATTTTGATGCAGCTATGCCGAAAATGCAGCTATTGAATGTGCACTAAAACATAATATCTTGAACGGAATCTAGAGAATAGTTGCCTATAAACAGATTTTTGGTCCAGTACCACCAAAATGCAGCTATGAATAATGCAGGTAACCAGAAATTACTGTACATTGTTTCGTATTTTTAGTAAAGGATTCATATAATTCCTGTTCTAATGCAGATATTCTATATAATTATAAAGCTTTCTATAGAAGTCACCCGTAGGGGATGGAAGATACCAAGGAACGGTCCTGACCGGCTTTAACATGGCAAAGCCCAGGATTTATCTTGGTCACTCTTTCATCTCAAGTGGACATTGACCTCCCCGTGGTGTCACCTGTGGAACTACCTTTAACACTCGTTGAAGGTAGTGAGCTAACATGTGCCGAGCGTTCACCTATAAGAAAGTTAAAAACTTGGGTTTGGGCGTCGGGTTAGTAACCCTCCCCTAGAAAAAACAACCTACTATGAAAAAACGAAAGAAAAGAAAGACAAACCCCTCTAAAGTTGACGAACCCCGCAAACGTTTTAAGGACAATGATCTGCGAATCTGCACCTGGAATGTTCGCACTCTTTATAGAGAAGGTGCAGTTTACGCATTGGCAGATGTACTTGAAAAGTACAAGGACGACAATACTGCCATACAGGAAATACGATGGAACGGGAAAGGCACACAAAGCATGAGTTTGGTTGCGGATATTTAGTTGGTCGCAGGTTAAGCTGCAATCACAACAGATATCCACAGCATATTCCACTCAACTGGCCCAACTGCTTAATCAAAGCACTCCTCGTCCCGATAATATATCATGACAATGGCAAAGTATGGCCCACTCCACGCAAACAGCCGCAAAATCAGTACTTGGATATCAGAGACCTCCACCAAGGAACCCATGGTGTGACCAGGAGAGTCGTGCTGCTACCGAAGAGAAAAATGCGGCATATAGGGCTACTTTACAATCATTAGCAACGCGTAGCGCACGAGAGAGGTATCGGGAGAAAAGGAGAGAGGAGAAACGTCTTTTCCGCAGGAAAAAGAGAGAGATGGAAAAGCGGGAGTGTGAACAAATCGAGATGTACAGGAGATAGAATGAAGTCCGAAAATTCTTCCAAAGAGTGAAACATGATACTGATGGCTTTGGAACTGGCACTTCCTCCTGTAGAGACCAGCAAGGTAATCTGGTAACTGATACAGATAGTGTGCTAAGGATATGGAAAAAGCATTTTTCCAAACTGTTTGTATCCAATAGTAGCGAAGACGACGATGAGGTAAAGACAGCAATAAACCGGCTGAAGAATAACACTATGCAACACTGAAAATGCAAACAACATCTAGCATGGATTTTTTGAAAGTACATATTTAGACTACAAAAACCCTAGTTGGGTTTTGTCCTGTCAGATCCAGTTCGGATTTTATGGCCTCATCTAAACCGGGCTAAATCTACACTTTTTTACATTCATCAGGCCTTTATCTCAGAAACGAATAGGAATTTGGCCTTGCTGTCTTTAGCAATATTGTAGCCCTAAACTAGTAGAAACCTTATAAGAAAGAAACCACATAAGAAAAACTCCATCTAGGGCATCAAAATCTATAAAATATAGAAAATTTTACATAACTGCTGAAATTCTGGTCAGTATCGGCTAAACTATTGGGAGTTGAACCAAGTAACCTTTTGCAAAAACCTTCCAAATAAAGTTCTCAACAATTCTTTAGAACATTCTGAAACTATAAAATGCTTACTTCATGTTGTTTCAGCGGTATTTTGCATCATATCTTTTACAACACGTATTTCAAACACAGTTCACACCAACATTTTATTCTCGTATTTCGGATTTCACTACATTATTGACATTTTTACTAAATCGTCGTTGAAAAATATACTGAAAACAACGGTGTAGAGGCATTTTACAACAATGACATGTTCTGAAGAGTTGTGTATTACATTCCAGGGAATATTTTTCCAAAAGAAAATATTCAGAAAAAATTAACGGTTTTGGAAATACGGTGCGAAATGTATAAAAATTGTGGACTTCTTGCATATATTTTGAAATTTGAGGCAATAAATGTAGTTTTTCGAGTTCATTATTTCTCCAAATACTTTATTCTTGTCCATATCTACAAATTTGCCTCAGAGTTCAAAAGAAGATTCGCATTGGTTTCAGAGATATAGCCCCGAATTTCTTTAAAAAATCAAAATTTAACCATGTTTAGATGGGGCCATAAAATCCGAGCTGGATCTGACACAACAAAACGCAACTAGGGTTTCTTGTCGTTTGGGTCTGTGCATTCAAAAAATTCTCAGTTCGAAGTGTTTGCACAAGATCACCTTTAAAATGTTGCACAGTGTAATAATGCAGCAGGAGCTGATGGCCTACCAGCCGAGCTGTTTAAAACCGGAGGCGACACGCTGATAAGGTTTATGCATTAGCTAGTTACCTCCATCTGGCAGGAAGAACGCGTACCCGACTATTGGAACCTAAGCATGCTGTGTCCTGTCCATAAGAAAGGACTTAAGACTGTATGCTTCAACTATAGGGACATAAGTCTTCTCCATATTGGCTATAAGATAGTGTCAGCGAACGACTAAAGCCAATGATCAACGAAATAATAGGACCATACCAATGTGGCTTTAGACCTGACAAGTCTCCCATTGACCAGATATGTACCCTGCGGCAAATCCTGGAGAAGACCCAAGATATGCAGATCGACACCTACGACCTTTTTGTCGATTATAAAGCAGTCTTCGGTAACCCGCTACGTTCAAAGGTATTCCAACCAATGTCTGAATTTGGTATCCCCGCAGAGCTCATTCGGCTTTGTAAAATGACTCTAACTGACACAAGATCTTCAGTTAAAATAGAAAAGAACCTCTCCGAAGAGTTTTGTACCAAAAGAGGTTTCAGAGAAGGAGACAGACTTTCGTGAGATCTTTTCAACATCCTGCTAGAAAAGGTTATACGAGAGTCAAACGTTAAAAATAGTGGCACAATCTACACCAATAGCCACATGTTACTTGCTTATGCTGACGATATAGACATCGTGACACGATCAGTAAAAGAAGTAACCGATACCTTTGCGAAGGTTGAAGGAGAGTCTGCAAAAGTGGGTCTAGCGGTAAACGGCGAGAAGACCAAGCTGATGGTGTTGACGCGCAATGCGTCCATTGAGATCGGAACAACTGTTGAAATTGGTTCCTATAATTTAGAGGTAGTAAAAGAATTCGTATACCTCGGCACCGCCGCAAACACAACAAACGACATCAGTTGTGAAATAAAAAGAAGAATTGTATTGGCCAAACAGATGCTACTTTGGCTTATGTAAGCACTTTAAAAACAAAGCCACAACTCGTCAAACAAAAATAACGCTTTACAAAATACTGATACTACCCGTGCTGATGTATGGTTCCGAAGCCTGGGTACTTACGCAAGCAGATAAGGCAGTGCTTGGCGTGTTTGAGAGAAAAATTCTTCGAAAGATCTACGGACCGATCTGCGTTGATGGTGAATATCGACGTTGTATCTGCTATACAACGACATCAGTATAGATAAACGTATCGAGATGCAACGATTGGGTTAGCTAGGCCATATAATAAGAATGAGCGATGATGAACCCGCTAAAAAGGCGTACAAATTCGAGCCACATGGCGGTGCACGCAGAATTGCAGGCCAAAGAATAGATGGCGCAAACAGGTGGATGAAGAGATGACAAGGCGCGGTATTCCAGAAAGCGAAGCACTAAACAAAGAGAAATGAAGATCTTTTCTTAGTTCGGTCTATGGAACAAATGTTCTGTAATGGGCCAGCTAAGTAAGTAGAAGTCACAATATGCATCCTATCCACAATATAAATGAAAACTGTCGCACAAATTAATTTCAAATAAATTAGTTCCTGACATATTCACACAACAGCTGTGTCCATCTAAATTGGACAACATTTAACTAACACATGACTACCTTAGGCTAAATGTGAAATATCATCTATTATTTTACACAACACAGAGATCAAAAAACAAAAATCATTCCATTTCCAAAACGAAATCAATTGAAAAATGCTTGAAAAAAACTCTTGCATTTCAACCACAAAACAATTTCTTTGTAAAGGAAAATGTTTGCATAGATTAAAAAAACTATAAAAGTTCATTACGCTTGAAATCATTCATTCATTCACTCACTCACTTTAACACAAAAGAAATTCTTCAAAGCCCCTCCCCAACTGTTCAGAATTTGCATTGAACCAAATCAATTCGATGTGTGTTAAAACAAAGTAAGACTATTTTTCAAATCATCACCTTTTGTTTTGATTTGAATGTAACGGCAATGAAGCAGAAGATAAAGAAGGTCAAAGGAGGCGGAGGCTTAAGTTTTAAAAGCAATTTCTTTGGTTCTGTGTTTACATTTTTCTCCAACACACACACAATGAACACTAAGTGCGTACGTGTGTGTGTCTGTGTGAGTTATGTAGGAAAATTCATTACCAAGAGTAGCAGTATTTCAAATTGTATCCTAAACCTTGATGATTTTGGCAATAATGATTTGAATCGAATGAACGAATGAACGAATGAACAAACAAAAAATCTGTTTACATTTCACAGATCATAAAATTAAACAAACTAAGTCGTTAAATTTTTAGAAGCCTGTTGAAGATAGGCAATAAATTTTAATTTTACTGAGTGTCAGGAAGTTTTAGTTTTTATGGCAGCATATAATAAGGTATGAAGAAGGTAGAAAGGGAAAATTGAATGGGTGTTGTAATTAAATTTATTACTTTGAACAAGTCTTTAAAGAGTGTTTCATTAAAGGATGATTATGAAGAATAATAAAATATTCATAAAATTTATAGGCCATAGAAAGAATATTATGTGCATGTATATTATAATCATTGAATACTATTAAAGAAATAATGATGGCGATAACATGAATATCACATAAAATGTAAGCAAAGAAAAATACTTGAAACTTCTGTAATCGTGTCATTACATTTCCAAGATTCCAAAAATTGCATATTCTTCTTTACATTTGTTTTTGGATGGAAAAATTGTTTATCAAGTAACAATCATCAACCATAACAGAACAGACAACTTCACGAAATTGCACCTACTTACCCTAACCAAACAAACAAGGGAATCTTGTTTATGGTCATCAAACGAAGAGAGAAAGAACGAGGATAACATGAAGATTGCACTTCAATGTTATTGTAACCACTTGAAAAGTGTAGATAGAAAAACAAATTTGTAACAAAAACTAACAAACACTAACAAGAGTTGTTTTCCTTGTTTCTTTCCGTCGCCTGTCCCTTAACATTTGTTTTGGTTCTGTTTATGGGACACAATATCATTGGTAAGCATATTTTCTTAAGACAATAATATGAAAAGCTGAAGAAATAAATACGGAATTTAACCTCCATTCAGTGGGTAGTGAGCAACATTGAACCGTAGGATGGCATAGAGGTGCACAGTTAGTGAAGAATGACTACTCAGTTGCTGAAGATTCGTTACTCAATTGCTGTCCTCGCCTGCTGAGGATAAAGTAACTAAGAAAGAAGACATCAGCAAGTGAGGGTAGAGTTTTCAGAAACTGAAGATAGAGTCCTCAGAAACTGAGGATAGTGTCCTCAGTTACTGAAGATAGAGTCTTTAGTAACTGAGTCATCCGTAACTTAAGGTAAAACGCTCGGTAACTGAGGATACAGTCCTCACAACTGAGAATAAAGTCCTCAGTATTTAAGGCTATACTCTTCAGTTGCTGAGGATAAGGGAGATAGAGTAAGGATAGATTTCTCAGTTGCTGAGGATACATTCTTTAGTTGCTGAGGATAGCTTCCTTCCAGTTAGTGAGGATAGGTTCTTCTGTTAGTAAGGAACGATTCCTCAGATAGTGAGGATAGATTCTTCAGTTCCTGAAGATAGATTCTTCAGTTACCGAGAAAAGAATCCTCAGTTAGTGAGGACATATACCTCAGTTAGTGAGAAAAAATTCATCAGTTACTGAGGATAGATTTTTCAGTTGCTAAAGATAGATTCCTCACTTAGTAAGGATAGATTCCTCTTTTAGTGAGGATAGACTCCTCACTTAGTGAGGATAAATTCCTCAGTTACTGAGGATAGATTCCTCACTTGGTGAGGATAGATTTCTCACTTAGTGAGGATAGATTCCTCACTTGGTGAGGATAGATTTCTCACTTAGTGAGGATAGATTCCTCACTTAGTGAGGATAGATTCCTCACTTAGTGAGGATAGATTCCTCACTTAGTGAGGATAAATTCCTCACTTAGTGAGGATAAATTCCTCACTTAGTGAGGATAGATTCCGCACTTAGTGAGGATAGATTCCTCACTTAGTGAGGATAGATTCCTCACTTAGTGAGGATATATTCCTCACTTAGTAAGGATGGATTCCTTACTTAGTGAGGATAGATTCCTCACTTAGTGAGGATATATTCCTCACTTAGTAAAGACAGATAGCTGCCATGACGTAAAGCATGAGTTTGGTTGTGGATTCGTAGTTAGTCGGAGACTAAAACATCTTGTATCCAGCTTCACTCCAGTGAATGAAAGACTTGCTGCAATTCGAATAAAAGCTAAATTCTTCAACATCAGCTTTATTTGCGCTCATGCTCCCACTGAAGAAAAGGATGAACAGACCAAAGATATATTTTACGAGCGCTTAGAAGAAACATATGACCGTTGCCCTGCCCATGACATTAAAATCATTCTAGGCGATTTTAATGCCAAAATTGGAAAGGAGAATATCTTTGGCCCAACAGTCGGGAAATTCAGTCTCCACAGTGAAACATCTGACAATGGTATGAGACTGATAGACTTTGCAGCTGCAAAAAACATGGTAGTTAGCAGTACCAGATTTAATCATCTCGATATTCATAAGGGCACCTGGCTGTCTCCAGATCAGAAAACAAGAAACCAAATTGATCATGTTGTGATAGATGGAAGACATTCATCGAGCGTGTTGGATGTACGATCGTTCCGAGGCGCAAACATTGATTCGGACCACTACCTTGTTGCAGCAAAGGTACGCACCCGCTTAAACGTAGCAAACAAAGTACGAACAGACACAACACGAAAGTTAGACATCGGTAAGCTGCAATCACAACAGATAGCCACAGCATATTCCACTCAACTAGCCCAATTGCTTAATCAAAGCCCTCCTCATCCCGATAACATATCAGCGCAATGGCAAAGCATTGCCCACTCCATGCAAACAGCCGCAAAATCCATACTTGGATACCAGAGACCTCCACCAAGGAATCCATGGTATGATGAGGAGTGTCGTGCTGCCACCGAAGAGAAAAATGCGGCATATAAGGCTACTTTACAATCCGTAGCAACGCGTAGCGCACGAGAGAGATACAGGGAGAAAAGGAGAGAGGAGAAACGTCTTTTCCGCAGGAAAAAGAGAGAGATGGAAAAGCGGGAGTGTGAAAAAATCGAGATGTACAGGAGCCAGAATGAAGTCCGAAAATTCTACCAAAGAGTCAAGCATCAAACTGACGGCTTTGGTACAGGCACATCCTCCTGTAGAGACCAGCAAGGTAATTTGGTAACTGATACAGATAGTGTACTCAGGATATGGAAAGAACATTTTTCAAATCTGTTGGTATCCAATAGCAGCGAAGACGACGAAGATACCACAGTCCCAATCCCAGAAGATGGTATTGAATGTATACCGCCCAGCCAAGATGAGGTAAAGACAGCAATAAATCGGCTGAAGAATAATAAGGCAGCAGGGGCCGATGGCTTACCAGCCGAGCTGTTCAAAACCGGAGGCGACACGCTGATAAGGTGTATTCATCAGCTAGTTAGCACCATCTGGCAGGAAGAACGAGTACCCGACGATTGGAACCTGAGTATCCTGTGCCCCGTCCACAAGAAGGGAGATAAGACTGTATGCTCTAACTATAGGGGCATAAGTCTACTCCCTATTGCCTACAAGATCGTGTCAGGGATATTGTGCGAACGACTAAAGCCAATGGTCAACGAGATTATTGGACCATACCAATGCGGCTTTAGACCTGGCAAGTCCACCATTGACCAGATATTTACCCTGCGGCAAATCCTGGAGAAGACCCAAGAGATGCAGATCGACACCTACCACCTTTTTGTCGATTATAAAGCAGCCTTCGACAGTCCGCTGCGCTCAAAGGTATTCCAAGCCATGTCTGAATTTGGTATTCCCGCAAAGCTCATCCGGCTTTGTAAAATGACTTTAACTGACACGAGGTCCTCAGTTAAAATAGGAAAGAACCTCTCCGAAGAGTTTGGTACCAAAAGAGGTTTCAGACAAGGAGACAGCCTTTCGTGTGACCTCTTCAACATCCTGCTAGAAAAGGTTATACGAGAGGCAAACGTCAAAAGAAGTGGCACAATCTACACCAATAGTCACATGTTACTTGCTTATGCTGATGACATAGACATCATGGGTCGATCAGTAAAAGAAGTAACTGATACCTTTATAAAAGTCGAAGGAGAATCTGCTAAAGTGGGTCTGGCGGTAAACGGTGAGAAGACCAAGTTGATGGTGTCGACGCGCAATGCGTCCATTGAGCTCGGACCGACTGTGGAAGTTGGTTCCTATAATATTGAGGTAGTAAAAGACTTCGTCTACCTCGGCACCTCCGTCAACACAACAAACGACATCAGTTGTGAAATAAAAAGAAGAATTGTATTGGCCAACAGATGCTACTTTGGATTAAGTAAGCAGTTTAAAAACAAAGCCACATCTCGTCAAACAAAAATAACGCTCTACAAAACACTGATACTACCCGTGCTGATGTATGGCTCCGAAGCCTGGGTACTTGCGCAAGCAGACATGGCAGTGCTTGGTGTGTTTGAGAGAAAAATTCTTCGAAAGATCTACGGACCAATCTGCGTTGACGGTGAATATCGACGTCGCATGAACCACGAGCTGTATCTGCTATACAACGACATCAATATTGTTAAACGTATCGAGATGCAGCGATTGCGTTGGCTAGGCCATGTCAAAAGAATGAGCGATGATGAACCCACTAAAAAGGCGTATGAATACATGCCACATGGCGGTGCACGCAGAATTGGCAGGCCAAGGAATAGATGGCGCAAACAAGTGGATGTTGAGATGAAAAGGCGCGGTATTCCAGAGAGCAAAGCAACAAATAGAGAGGAATGGAGATCTCTTCTTAGTTCGGCCTATAGAACAAATGTTCTGTAATGGGCCAGCTAAGTAAGTAAGTAAGTAAAGACAGATTCCTCAATTAGTGAGGCTAGATTCCTCACTTAGTGAGGATAAATTCCTCACTTAGTGAGGATTGATTGCTCACTTAGTGAGGATAAATTCCTCACTTAGTGAGGATAAATTCCTCACTTAGTGAGGATAAATTCCTCACTTAGTGAGGATAAATTCCTCACTTAGTGAGGATAAATTCCTCACTTAGTGAGGATAAATTCCTCACTTAGTGAGGATAAATTCCTCACTTAGTGAGGATAGATTCCGCACTTAGTGAGGATAGATTCCTCACTTAGTGAGGATAGATTCCTCACTTAGTGAGGATAAATTCCTCACTTAGTGAGGATAGATTCCTCACTTAGTGAGGATATATTCCTCACTTAGTAAAGATAGATTCCTCACTTAGTGAGGATAGATTCCTCACTTAGTAAAGATAGATTCCTCACTTAGTGAGGATAGATTCCTCACTTAGTGCGGATAGATTCCTCACTTAGTGGAGATAGATTCCTCACTTAGTGAGGATAGATTCCTCACTTAGTGAGGATAGATTCCTCACTTAGTGAGGATAGATTCCTCATTAGTGAGGATAGATTTCTCACTTAGTGAGGATAGATTCTTCACTTAGTAAGGATAGATTCCTCACTTAGTGAGGATAGATTCCTCACTTAGTGAGGATAGATTCCTCACGTAGTGAGGATAGATTCCTTACTTAGTAAGGATAGATTCCTCACTTAGTGAGGATATATTCCTCACTTAGTGAGGATAGATTCCTCACTTAGTAAGGATAGGTTCCACACTTAGTAAAGATAAATTCCTCGCTTAGTGAGGATAGATTCCTCGCTCAGTGCGGATAGATTCCTCACTTAGTGAGGATGGATTCCTCACTTAGTGAGGATAGATTCCTCACTTAGTGAAGATAGATTCCTCACTTAGTGAGGATAGATTCCTTACTTAGTAAGGATAGATTCCTCACTTAGTGAGGATATATTCCTCACTTAGTGAGGATAGATTCCTCACTTAGTAAGGATAGATTCCACATAGTGAGGATAGATTCCTCACTTAGTAAAGATAGATTCCTCACTTAGTGAGGATAAATTCCTCACATAGTGAGGATAGATTCCTCACTCTGTGAAGATAGATTCCCAACTTAGTTAGGATAGATTCCTAACTTAGTAAGGATAGATTCCTCACTTAGTGGAGATAGATTTCTCACGTAGTGAAAATAGATTCCTCACTTACTGAGGATAGATTCCTCACTTAGTGAGGATAGATTCCTCAATTAGTGAGGATAAATTCCTCAATTAGTGAGGATAAATTCCTCAATTAGTGAGGATAAATTCCTCACATAGTGAGGATAAATTCCTCACATAGTGAGGATAAATTCCTCACATAGTGAGGATAAATTCCTCACATAGTGAGGATAGATTCCTCACTTAGTGAGGATAGATTCCTCACTTAGTGAGGATAGATTCCTCATTAGTGAGGATAGATTTCTCACTTAGTGAGGATAGATTCTTCACTTAGTAAGGATAGATTCCTCACTTAGTGAGGATAGATTCCTCACTTAGTGAGGATAGATTCCTCACGTAGTGAGGATAGATTCCTTACTTAGTAAGGATAGATTCCTCACTTAGTGAGGATATATTCCTCACTTAGTGAGGATAGATTCCTCACTTAGTAAGGATAGGTTCCACACTTAGTAAAGATAAATTCCTCGCTTAGTGAGGATAGATTCCTCGCTCAGTGCGGATAGATTCCTCACTTAGTGAGGATGGATTCCTCACTTAGTGAGGATAGATTCCTCACTTAGTGAAGATAGATTCCTCACTTAGTGAGGATAGATTCCTTACTTAGTAAGGATAGATTCCTCACTTAGTGAGGATATATTCCTCACTTAGTGAGGATATATTCCTCACTTAGTGAGGATAGATTCCTCACTTAGTAAGGATAGATTCCACATAGTGAGGATAGATTCCTCACTTAGTAAAGATAGATTCCTCACTTAGTGAGGATAAATTCCTCACATAGTGAGGATAGATTCCTCACTCTGTGAAGATAGATTCCCAACTTAGTTAGGATAGATTCCTAACTTAGTAAGGATAGATTCCTCACTTAGTGGAGATAGATTTCTCACGTAGTGAAAATAGATTCCTCACTTACTGAGGATAGATTCCTCACTTAGTGAGGATAGATTCCTCAATTAGTGAGGATAAATTCCTCAATTAGTGAGGATAAATTCCTCACATAGTGAGGATAAATTCCTCACATAGTGAGGATAAATTCCTCACATAGTGAGGATAAATTCCTCACATAGTGAGGATAGATTCCTCACTTAGTGAGGATAGATTCCTCAATTTGCGAAAAGTGATTTCTCACTTAGTGAGGATACGTTCCTCACTTAGGGAGGATACGTTCCTCACTTAGTGAAGATAGATTTCTCACTTAACCGAGGATAGATTCCTCATGTAGTGAAGATAGATTTCTCACTTAGTGAAGATAGATTTCTCACTTAGTGAGGATAGATTCTTCACTTAGTGAGGATAGATTCCTCACTTAGTGAGGATAGATTCTTCACTTAGTGAGGATAGATTCCTCACTTAGTGAGGATAGATTCTTCACTTAGTGAGGATTCCTCACTTAGTGAGGATAGATTCCTCACTTAGTGAGGATAGATTCCTCACTTAGTGAGGATAGATTCCTCACTTAGTGAGGATAGATTCCTCACTTAGTGAGGATAGATTCCTCACTTAGTGAGGATAGATTCCTCACTTAGTGAGGATAGATTCCTCACTTAGTGAGGATAGATTCCTCACTTAGTGAGGATAGATTCTTCACTTAGTGAGAAAAGATTCCTCACTTAGTAAGGATAGATTCCTCACTTAGTGAGGATAGATTCCTGACTTAGTGAGGATACGTTCCTCACTTAGTGAGGATAGATTACTCACTTAGTGAAGATAGATTCCTCACTTAGTAAGAATAGATTCCTCACTTAGTGAGGAAAGATTCCGCACTTAGTGAGGATAGATTCCTCAGTTAGTGAGGATAGATTCCTCACATAGTGAGGTTAGATTCCTCACTTTGTGAAGATAGATTTCTCACTTAGTGAGGCTAGATTCCTCACTTAGTGAAGATACTTTTCTCACTTAGTAAGGATAGACTAAGTGAGGATAGATTCCTCACACTGTGAGGATAGATTCCTCACACTGTGAGGATAGATTTCTCACTTAGTGAGGATTGATTCCTCACTTAGTGAGGATAGATTCCTCACTTGGTGAAGATAGATCACTTAGTGAAGATAGATTTCTCACTTAGTGAAGATAGATCCCTCATTTAGTAAGGATAGATTCCTCACTATGTGAAGGATAGATTCCTCACTTAGTGAGGGTAGATTCCGCACTTAGTGAGGATAGATACCCCACTTAGTCCACTTAGTGAAGATAGATTCCTCACTTGGTGAGGATTCCTCAGTTACTGAGAATAGGTTCCTCAGTAAGGGAGGACAGATTTCTCACTTACTGAGGATAGATTCTTCACTTAGTGAAGATAGATTTCTTACTTAGTGAGGATAGATTCCTAACTTAGTGACGATAGATTCCTCACTTAGTGAGGATAGATTCCTCACTTAGTGAGAATAGATTCCTCACTTAGTGAGAATAGATTCCTCAGTAAGGGAGGATAGATTTCTCAGTTAGTGAAGATAGATTCCTCAGTTACTGAGTATAAATTCCTTAGTTAGTGGGGATGGATTCCACAGTTACTGAGGATATATTCCTCAGCTAGTGAGAATATATTCCTCAGTTAGTGAGGATAGATTCCTCAGATACTTAGGATAAAGTACTCATTTACTGAGGATAGAGTCCAAAGCCTATAATAAATGTTCCACAAACATCCCAGAAGGGACAAGGGAGAATTCTCTGATATCAATGAGTGCTCCCCGATTCACATTAGCACAATGATATGGGACCTACAGTTTATCGGCGAGTTCGAACGGCGTGTCGTAAGACACCACTTGTAGAGAAGTTTACACTGAGGGGTATTTTGCTACCGTTGAAAATTTGGACGTGGAATCGAATCAACGACCGCGTGTGCATACCATTGCACTACGGTAGCACCCAAAGCCTATGGCCAACGAAATAATTGGGGCATACCAATGCAGCTTTAGACCTGGCAAATCCACCATTGACCACCATAGACGCTGGGGCAAATCCCGGAGTAGACCCAAGAGATGCAGATCGACACCTATCAATCTGTTCGCCGATTATAAATCAGCCTTCGACAGCCTCCACGTTCAAAGGTTTTCTAAGCCATGTCTGAATTTGGTATCCTGACAAAGCTCATTCGGCTTTGTATGAAGACATTAACTGATACTCGGTCCTCAATTAAAATAGGCGTTTCCTTTCGTGTGACCTATTCAACATTTTGCTGGAAAAGGTTATACGAGATGTAGATGTTAAAAGAAATGGCATACTTTACACGAATAGTCACATGTTACTTGCTTATGCTGACGATATTGACATCATGGGTCGATCAATAAAGGAAGTAACTTATAAATTTAAGAAATTCGAAGGAGAATCTGCTGAAGTGGGTCTGGCAGTAAACGGCGACAAGAGCAAGTTGATGGTATCGACGCGGTTGGTTACTTTAATTTTGAGGTAGTTAAAGACTTCGTTTACCTCAGGACCGCCGTAAACACAACAAACAACATCACTTTATAAAACACTGATACTACCCGTGCTAATATATGATTCCGAAGCCTGGGTACTTTGGCAAGCCATACACACAATGACATCAGTAGTGGGATTCTGTAACTCATTTTTGCTGTTACCGACAAAAATCGGTAAAATTAAATCGCAAAATTATGACTAAAAACATAAAGAAAAGTTGGCATCACTGTTTGTGTCAGTAGAGGCTAGCGACTACTTTTTATTCATCGTTAACTTACCGAAAAATTTCGTTAATTATCGAAATTATATGCATTTTAATTTTACCGACAATTATCGATAACAGCAAAAATGAGTTACAGAATCGCACTACAGAATAGTTATACGTATCGAAATACAACGATTTCGTGGGCTAGACCATGTCATAAGAATGAGCAATGATGAACCCACTTAAAAATTGTATAAATAAGTGCCTCATGGCGGTACACGCAGAACTGGAAGGCAAAAGCTTCGATGGAGTAAGCAAGTGGAAGACGAAAAATCCGAATTGGAGAAATAAAGCAACAAATAGAGAGAAATGGAAATATTTTCTTAGTTCGGCTTATAGGACAAATATTCTGTAGATGGCCAACCAATTAAGTAAGAGCCCTCAGTAACTAGAGGTAGAGTCCTCAGTTATTGAGGCTTGAGTCCTGAGTTAATGAGAACAGATAAGTTAAAATTCGCTCTCTGTCGACAAATGAAGACTCCACTGTAACACCCAAGGATATACATATTTATTTCATAACATCACTTAAAAATATGAGCGACAAGGAAACAAAAAGAATGTACAAATAAAAAATAAAAACCAACTAAACAAACTTCAAGAAATCTTGTTGAAATTGTATTTTGTTAAGTATTTCTTTTTGTTCTCGTTTTTAATACGTTGCAACATTTCCTTGTTACAACACAAATCAAAGAATGTAGAAAATGCGTAAACTTAACACTTTTACGAGTTCGTTTTGTTTCACACATAGTCAAGTTAAGTAGATATTTTTTGCTGCTTCTAAACTTTTATAATTTTGCAGAAAGAATAGAAAACAAAAAAAACTTTGTTTGGTTTGTGTTGATATTGTTGTCAACCAAATAACTCATACGCTCTACGATGATTTGTCGCTATGTGAGGTTATAAGAGAGTAACAAACCGAACAATGTGATTTCAAATTGCGACAAGTTCACACAACAAACTTTTTCAAGGATATACAAGCGGGTCTTTTTGTAATTGTTTTTTTAAAAAGGGGGAAAGTATTAAATATCTTCAATGAACTTTGTTTTGCATAGAATGTTTGTAAGAAGTATTTATTAGGAAGGTCGCGGTGCGCCTGAACTAACTTTAAATGAAAGGTTTTTAAAGCTGGAAAGTTTTTCCGCATTCTGAAATTGCATTGCTCGTAGATCATAAAAATGAAACAACAAAAGAAATCGCCGGTGTGATTTTGCAATAAATCGCGGTCAACGTTCACATTTGTAGGTTTTTTGTTTGGATTTCAGGATTTTAGTTGAAAACGTTCAAGTTTTATCGAAATGGGACTAGAGAAAATCTTTTAGCTGTGAAAATTTTGAGTGAAATCGGACAATTTTTCAAGATGAGGTTTTTGATTTCCCTTATTTTTTGCTGTGGTGATGCTGCTCATCAACAAAACACTTTATTATATTTTCAATTTTTTTTTTTGACTAGCAGTTCCAGAGATATCGCTTCTTAAAAATGTAAAATTCTGTAAAAACTATGTGCAAAGAAATACTCATAACTTCATTAATATCGGTCTAAATAGAAAAAATCCTTTTTTGTATTTTTTGTTGTTTTATCAGCTATCTAATAAAGAATATAAAAACAATTTGCACAGTGATACAAATACAAAAAAAAAGATTTTTTTTATTCTATTTGGACCATTATTAAAGAAGTTATTAGTATTTCTTTGCACATAGTTTTAAGGCGAGATATCCTTGGAACTGTTTGTCAAAAAAATTTTGCAAATATACTAAAATGTTTTTCTTATTAGCAGCATACCCACAGCGAAAAGTAAGGCAAATCAAAAACCTCATCTAGAAAAAGTGTCAGGGTCAGGCAAGGCTGTATCTTATCTCCGTTGCTGTTTAACATATACTCAGAGAGAATTTTCCAAGAATCCGTCAAAAATATAAAAGAAGGAATAAAACTAAACGGTACTTATATTAACAACATCCGATATGCAGATGACACCACAGTATTAGCCGATAGTATATCCGGACTTCAAAAACTAGTAAATGAACTCACTTCACGCAGCGAATCATATGGTCTTAAAATTAACACACACAAAACAAAACTGATGATAAAAATGACCTTCGCCTTAATAAGGCAAAACAAAAAAAAAAAATGATTTCAGCATGAGCCAGGCTGGGATTCGAACCTGGGACCCCAACAACCAAGTGACACGGTTGCAGGCGTCTTAGCGTTCTAAGCCACCATCAACTTGTCAAAGATTCCGATGACAAATATTGATGATCAAAAAATCTTCTGATACAGAAGAACAAATAAAATAAAGGTGGAAAAAAGCTGCCTTAGTATTTGTAATAAAGCATTAAAAAATAGGGTTACCAGCCAAGTCGGACTATAGGAAAGGTTTGGAATTTAATGACTAACATTAAAAATAAATAAATAATTCGAATATACAAATTTCGAATGATTTGTGATATAAATGCTAGTCTCCAAGCTTAGCCTTCGTCCACCCACTAAAAAACACCATTCAATATGCCTGATGATCGGTCTAACCACCCGTGAAACGTAGCATAGTGGTTGAATGTGTGGGACTTCGGTGGATTCCTAATTTTTCAATGTACCTATTAGGTCTAATAGCTCATCTCGAAAGAGAATTAATTCAAAACTGATGATTGTTAGTAAGAAAAAATCGCACAATGAAACAATGTTAAAAATAAACAACGCACACGTCGAAAGAGTACAAAGTTTTAAATACCTCGGGGTTCTAATTAATGACCAATGGGATCCCTCAAAGGAAATAAGATGTCGCATAGAAATGGCAAGAGATGCATTCTTCAAATATAAAAAAGTTTTGACCAACCATGATATAAACATTGAGACAAAAGTACGATTTATTAAATGTTATGTATGGTCAGTCTTATTATACGCTGCAGAAGTCTGGACCAGTAAAGCTGCTGACATAAAAAGACTAGAAGCTTTCGAAATTTGGATTTATCGAAGAGTATTAAAAATACCTTGGACTGCACACGTCACAAATCTCGAAGTACTGACAAAAATGAACCAACGGAGAGAATTTGTATCTGTCATAAAAAAACGAAAAACGGCATATTTAGGACACATCATGCGACATGGAAAGTATAAGCTCCTGCAGGCAATACTTAAAATGACCATTGAAGGACGCCGTACCAGAGGCAGAAAAGAGATGACTTGGATAAAAAACATAGAAGACTGGACAAATATCAACAACACGGTTAATCTTCTCCGTATATCAAGAAATAGAAGCAGTTGTGAAAGAATTATCAATAATTTATAAATGTCATGAAAACAAAATATCACATTTGTAATCTATGTAATTGCAATGAAATATGCTACAATTGTATGGTCGCTTATATTCGAATACCGAATTTGCAAATAAAGAAGAAGAAGAAAAAGTGTCCACTCAGAAACCCCCATAAGTATCATTCAATTCATAAGTATACCTACGTAAAATAATTATATGTGCAAACTGATATTGTGATATTTATCGTCGAAAACAAAATATATTTCCAATATTATTTTTACATTGTAGTTAGAGCTTACGATTGCTTTTAAAATATAAAAGAAAATTGCGTTCTTATTAATTTCATATTAGAGAAAATTAATTTATAAAAAAATTTTCATAGAAAATAATTATATGTGCAATAACGAAAATTAAAAAAAAATCATAATAATGAACAAAATTGTTGTACATTTGACATGATATTGTATTGTCCTTGTGCATTAGGACTTGTTGTAGCCTTCGTCTCATAGAACCGACTAGGTTTCTTAAGATTTTAGTGGTGATATACTCCCATTCCGCCAATAATGCACATTTCAATGCTTTCAGTTTCGAGCACTCCTTTGACTTCGCGAAAACATTGGCGAATAGTATGCCCCGAAGGTCTTCAATGGGTTTGTGGCCATGAGTTATAGCTGGCCACTCCAATAACCGTACATTTCGTGCCTTTAAAAACTCCTTTGTAGGTCCAACAGGGTGATTCGGGGCAATATCCTGCTGGAAAGTCCAATTATATCCGTACAGTTCTCCAGCAAAATCTAGTAAGTTGTTCTCTAACAACTCCACATATGTTTCGGCATTTATTTTTGTCGGAACAAAACTTACATTAGGCTTTCGTCCAGCTCTGAATGCAGCGCATACCATAAGAGATCCTCCGCGAAAACTTCCCAATTCTCAAATAAATTCTAACGGTATTAAATTTAAATTTTTCTACATTTTGCTTATGTCCTCTCACTTTTTGCTTAGTGGTAATACCTTTCTTGGATTTAATTTGTAATCCCGTTAGTTGTGACATTCGATTTTAATTTAGAAACCAATAAAAAATAATTATATGAAAATTATAAACATTCGCGTCTGTCACGTCATAAAGGGAACACTTAACATCGGCGAAGGTCTACTTTAAGTTTTGTTCCGACAAAAATGAGTGCCGAAACATAAATTTAGTTGTTAGAGAACAACTTAATAGATTTTGTGGAGAACTGTACGGATATAATTGGACTTTCCAGCAGGATATTGCCCCGAATCACCCTGTTGGACATACAAACGAGTTTTTAGAGGCACGAAATCTGCGGTTATTGGAGTGGCCAGCTATAACTCATGGCCACAAACCCATTGAAGACCTTCGGGGCATACTATTCGCCAATGTTTTCGCGAAGTCAAAGGAGTGCTCGAAGCTGAAAACATTGAAATGTGCATTATTGGCGGAATGGGAGTATATCACCACTAAAACCTTAAGAAACCTAGTCGGTTCTATGAGACGAAAGCTATAACAAGTCCTAATCCACAAGGACAATACAACAATTTTGTTCATTATTATGATTTTTTTTAAATTTTCGTTATTGCACATATAATTATTTTCTATGAAAATTTTTTTTATAAATTAATTTTCTCTAATATGAAATTAATAAGAACGCAATTTTCTTTTATATTTTAAAAGCAATCGTAAGCACTAACCCCCAGTTTTTGTAACTAATTTATGTTCGTTCGTGTATATTCGTAAAAATTAAGGCATCCATAGCTTTGCCCCCAGATGACATACAGACCTAATTTTTCGTAGATGCGTTCCATTTTCAGTAAAGAATTCCTCATTTAAAAATCAGCGCTCTACATTTGTTCTATGGCGAGAAAATCGATCTACAAAATTTGACAATTCGTGTGAGAAGAATAAAATTTTTTACAAAAACAGGGGGTAACTACAATGTAAAAATAATATTGGAAATATATTTTGTTTTCGATAACAAATATCACAATATTAGTTTGCACATATAATTATTTTACATAGGTATAAGTATCATTTAATGATCAAAAGAAAGAGAATACAATCGGATATAGAAATATCTTAAACTGGTTAGAATATGGTAAATTTTCCATGACCCAACAAATTACAGACAGTATAATTATGGTTTCCACACGAGATCCTGTTAATACAAAAATGTTAGTGCCAACACGTGGGTTTGTTAATGACCAGTTCTGGAGCCCAATCCTGGGTATGTTAATGGGCAACTTCTACCTCCAAATCCAAACCAAGAGCCCTAGCTGTCAATCTTCCTACCACGCTGAATGAACTACCCCTGGATTTATTCAATGTAAGCAATAAAATTGGAAGAAAAAAGTATTAAAAACATATCTAATAAATTCATAATATGTGTGAAATGTATAATAATACAATGTATATAAATAAGTTGTAAGTTCTTTTCCTGCAGACAAGCGACAAGCTTCGCGGGATATATAAATTGTACATGTTAATATATACTAAATAAGGATTCAAAAAAAATGTTAGATATTTTGGTGCCCATATTTTTGGTCCTGGTTATTATCGTAATGAAATTTTGGTGCCCAACCATGGATTTTATAATAAAAAATTCCAAAATGGCAATAGTAATTTTGTTAATAGAGAACTAATGCTGAGCAATAGTGAGTGTACCGGTCGCGAAATTCTGGCGCCCAATTGTGGTCTTGTTAATGACAAATTCTATCGCATATTCCTATCGTGAATCTTCTCATAAATTCTTCAGAAGCAAGCAAAACTGTGGCAACCAGTCTTGAAATCTTTTAAAATGAAATTCTGGTGCCCAATAAGATCTTTTATAAAAATCCATGAACACAATTTTGCCAATATACATGTTTTATACGCTCAGCATTTAGGCTAATGAGGGTATTTACAGACTTTCATACGACCAAAATGTGTCTCATCGAAATAATGGTTTTAGGCATCAAGTATGCCTGGAAGAAATCCGATTCAAAAATTTGAAATAGATTTATTGATGCCCGTCTGGCAAGAGAGCACGATAACTCTCTAACGGATCAGCCGATTCGGTCCAACAATTGATCTCGAAACTTAGTTTAAGTTCGCAAATGAGCAATATCGGTCCACTCTTTAAGGTACTTCCCTCACTAAAGTTCAACATTTTTGTTTGAATACAGTTTAAGGTCTGTTCGAGGATCCTTTGGGAATTTTTATCGAATGTACTCCTTATGGCCCTGTTTACAGCGATATTATGTTATTCGAAAATCCTCTAAATAACAATTGTGGACAAGATGATTTTGGTTTGGTTTTTTGGTTGTGGCGATTTTGTGGAACTGGAATCGGTTTCCGATCAGTTTTTTCATTTGCCATCTTCACCGAAGAAGAAAAATTTGTATAGAAATGCTTTCATTTAGTACTACCGTGATACAATAGTATGCCTTGCACGCTAAAGTTGCGGGGTTCGATTCCCAACATCTCATTTTCAACGATGGCAAAAATACCCTTTCAGCGTAATGTTGGCGACATTTTCTGGGTATTTCAGACATGAAAAACTTCTCTACAAGTGGTGTTTAAAGATACGCCGCACAGTATTGCCGCGTGGACAAAAATCAAAAAATGTGATGTTAACTTTTGCATATGTTTACCTTTTTTATTACGGTAAACAAATCCGATACAACGAATCTGAAAGCATTTTGTCGATATGTCTATCCATAATGAATTTATAGCTCTTTAAATATGAAAAATATTTCCCAGAAATTCTAAGGCGATAATCATATGAAAATTAGACGAGATTTAAAATAACATTTTCTGAAATGTTTGTTGATAACATTAAAAGTTTTGGATGGGGATTTGATGGGTGGGCTATAAATATAAAATTTTAGTACAAAAAGTTGACATCAAATGCACATGGGCAAAGTACCGTTATCAAGAATTAACAATTTAAATTTGATAAAAAAAATATAAATTCCTAATATTTGGTATAGTATATCTTTTGATTGCCACCTATTGCCACCTTGGCTCTTGATTTCCGTTAATTGGACATCTCTTCCGAAGCGAAATGTGTAAAAACATTCTGCACATCCCTGCAACCCCATATATATCTTTTCCCGATTTTGCTACAACTTGTTCAATTTTGATCGCATAGCCTTCAAATTTAGTAAGTGTTATTTTCTTAGGCCCCTGAACAGCTATACCGATTTTCACATAAATCGGTTCAGATTTGGATATAGCCCCCATATGTATCTATCCCCGATTTTGCTATGACTCGGTCAATTTTAATCGAATAGCCTTCAAATTTTATGTGTGATATTTTCTTAGGCCCCTGAATAGATTCACCGATTTTCGTAAATATTACATATTAAATTTGAAGGCTATTCGATCAAAAGTGACCGAGTTATAGCAAAATCGGGGAAAGATATATATGGGG
This sequence comes from Musca autumnalis, assembly GCF_047663935.1. NCBI lineage: Eukaryota > Metazoa > Arthropoda > Insecta > Diptera > Muscidae > Musca > Musca autumnalis. Next base: position 256,227,694 of record NW_027411644.1, read on the forward strand.
GCTATATCCAAATCTGAACCGATATGGACCAAAGTTGAAATTTTTCATTCCTATGCCTTTAAAAGTACTTGTGCAAAAATTCATCAACCTAGGTCAACTCCTTCTATTTTTGACAACATTTGTATGGAAGCGGCAACACTGTGCACCGTTCGGACTCGGCATTAAAAAGTATTTTACATATCATTGAGCCAATATGAATCGCGTATTGTCTATCGATTTAAAAATAAGACATGTAAAACCACCGTTATGTTATACTGGGCCCTATTTTTTTTTTTTTTCAAAATATTGACTGAATTCGGTCTAGAAATAAATGTGCCAAATTTTATCGAAATCGGTTCAGATTTGGATATAGCTCCCATCTATATTTTCGGTCGATTTCACATATTTGCTGCACCAAACACGCTATACATGTCCGATTTCATGAAATTTGGAATGTGTGACTGAATTCGGTCTATAAATGTGCCAAATTTTATCGAAATCGGTTCAGATTTGGATATAGCTCCCATATATATTTTACATATTCACAGTGGTGTAAGGTATCATAAAGATGGCCCGCCTACTTTGATCCTTTCCTTATTGTTTTTTATACCCTCCACCATAGTTTGGAGGGTATATTAACCTTGTTTTTCTGTTTGTAACACATCGAACTAATCACTTGCGACCATATAAAGTATACATATTCTGGATCAGGATAAAATTCTAAGACGATCTAGCCATGTCCGTCTGTTGTAATCACTCTAGCGTTCGCAATAATTGAGCTAGAGCGCTATATTTTTGCACCCGAGTGTTTTTTTCCATAGGCAGGTCAAGTTCGAAGATGGGCTATAACGGTCCACTTTCTGGTATAGCCCCCATATAACGGTACCTCCCGTTTTTCGGTATTTTGGGGATTGTAGCTACATTTTTGACCGAACTACCTGTAATTTCACATTTGGGGTTCCCAGTGGACTTAAAATATCTCCACTATAAACCGTCAACATAGGTCCATGTTTCGGTATATCCTCCATATAACGGTACCTCCCGATTTTCGGTATTTTGAGGATTTTACCTAAAATTTTTGACCGAACTACCTGTAATTTCACGTTTGGGGTTCCCAGTGATCACAAAATATCTCCACTAAAACCGTCAACATAGGTCCATGTTTCGGTATAGCCCCCATATAACGGTACCTCCCGATTTTCGGTATTTTGAGGATTTTAGCTACAATTTTTGACCGAACTACCTGTAATTTGACAGTTGAGATTCCTAGTAATCACAAAACATCTCCACCTAAAACTGTCAACATAGGTCCATGTTGTGGTATAGCCCCCATATAAACGTACCTCCCGATTTTCGGTATTTTGAGGATTTTAGCTAAAATTTTTGACCGAACTGTCAAACTACATTTGACAGTTGAGGTTCCTAGTAATCACAAAACATCTCCACTTAAAACTGTCAACATATGTCCATGTTTTGGTATAGCCCCCATATAACGGTACCTTCCGACTTTCGGTATTTTGAAGATTTTAGCTAAAATTTTTCACCGAACTACTTGTAATTTGACAGCTGAGGTTCCTAGTGATCACAAAACATTTCCGCTAAAAACTGTCAACATAGGTCCATGTTGTGGTATAGCCCCCATATAAACGTACCTCCCTATTTTCTGTATTTTGAGGATTTTAGATTTTTGACCGAACTGTCAAACTACATTTGACAGTTGAGGTTCCAAGTGATCACAAAACATCTCCACTAAAAACTGTCAACATAGGTCCATGTTTTGGTATAGCCCCCGTAAAGCGGTACCTGCCAATTTTCGGCAGTTTTCCCCGATTTTCGGTTTTGTTTTTGATTTTATCTACAATTTTTGGCCCAAGTATCTGCAATTCGACATTTGAGGTTCCCAGTGTTCACAAAACCTAACCACCAAAAACATAGGTCCACACTTTGATATAGCCCCATATAAGGTTCCCGACCAATTGAATACATTTTTTATACTTTTTTACCTTATTTAGGTATCAGTGATCACAAAATATCTCCGCCTAACATTGTGGACAGGAAAGAAAATAATTATTCCCTTTTAGTTCAGAATATTTTATAGAGGAGGGTATAAAAAGTTCGGCCCGAACTTAACGCCTTTTTACTTGTTTTTAAATTTTTCTACTCTACGAACATTGCAGATTCAGAATCCGCAAAAAGTTCCCAGGTGTAAGAAGATAAGACTTGCAGTTTTCAAGCAAAAACCTAACCTGTGAAAACCTAAAAAATCCTACAAGTGTGAATTTTGACCGCGATTTATTTAAAAATCCCTCCGGCTATTTTTTTCTAGTTTCAGAATCCGCAAAAACTTCCCAGGAGTAAGCACTTTTCATTTAAAATTAGTTCAGGTGCACCGAGAGGCAAGTTGTGAAGTAAATTCCTTTTGTATGTTAAAAGGCTTTATTTTTAAAGAGATAATTTCTTGCTTTTATAAAATTAAATGTTTTTCATGTTACTTTAACACAAAACTACCAACTCAATCCAACAGCTGCCCGTAATCTATTGCTACATATTTCGAATACTTTTTTGCTGAAAATAACCTGGGAGCTAAAAGATTCCATTTAACAGCAGCCACAATTTGATTCTTAACATTTAATATTCAAATTTACATTTTGTGTTAGGTATTAATCCGTGAAAATTATTTTCCAACAGGTTCTTTTGAATGCCCTAACGCCATTATCACTGCTACAACGCACACTTTCTATTATGGTAGTTGTATTTGAATATTTTACTATTATTTTCCTTTTTCAAATCCAGTCCCTTTTCAATAACTCTGCGACTGCTGATGTTGTTGGCGTTGTATTTCTGCTATTTATGATGAATTTTTCTTCACACTAAGCAAAGCATTTCTATTTTCCATTTTTCCACCTTCATTAGAAATTCCAGTTGGTTTTTTTTTTTGCACGGCGCCGGTCTTCTTTTGCTTCCAAGTAATCCGTCCTCTGCCATAAAGGTATATCAGCTATTTGCATTTACTATGCAGATTACTTGCTTGTTCTTAGAAGGACCTTCGATCTTTATGGTCGGCGGTTTTTTCTTAAGCAGAATTTACAATTTGAATATTATGTAGGAATTGTTGTTGTGGTTGTTGGTGGTGCTGGGAGGGAGGGAGTTATGTCGAGAAATGGTTAGTTGTGCGGTTGAATTACTCAAGCGGTTTATTGCGGTGTTTAGTCACATTGCATTGCAGAATGTTGATGGCCACCCACCTCTAAGTTGGTGGGAATATGTACAAAAAGGGCAAAATTTTCTTCTATGATTTTCCTTTCAATGAAAACATGAAAATGTTTTAATAACTCTTAGAGCGGGAAAATGAGACTCGTTATGCATTTGTTTGCATATTGTTGGTTATATTATTGGGGTGAATATTTTAATATATTTTCTGCATCTAAATGAAGGATTCGAATGAACATCAGATTTTTAATGCTTGAAAACATTACATAGTCGGAAATGTATTTCTTTCGGTACAAAACGTTTAAAATTTATTAATAATGACCTTAAGAAATAAAATATGACATTTTACTGGAACAGATTTTCACTATTCAGGGTTATGGCTACAGAGGATATATGGTAGTTTTCGATTTCTTTGTTTCTACGAGGGGCACTAGAAAATCTTCTGTCCTATGCAAAACGCAGGGTGGCCAGGCGTCATTTGACATTTTTGTTTTTGGAAAGTTTGACAGTTTTTAGCCTAAGCGTACTCAGGACAGTTTGACATGCGACCATGTGTTGGGTTGTTTTCAGTGGCTTGATTGAGACACCACCACATGGTTTTTAAACTCTTTTACAACATCTTCTGGCGACGAAAATCGTTGAACACGCCTTTTTTGTTGATGTGCTGCAATCAAATGAAGTCATTGGATCCCCAGTCAGGGCTGTACTGCACGTGACCCATCAATTCTACGTTTTGTCCGGTCAAACAGGCGCCGGTTTGAATCGATGTGTGAGAGCTCGCATAGTCATGACGCAGACGATTCTTCTTCTCTTGCTCGTTTTTCGAATTCCGCAGGAGATTTCAGGGAAACAAATTGTAGTGTAACGCTCAGAATTAACCGCCCTACATTTCTCAAACCGTTTAATCGCCACACGGTCAGTTTTGGCGAAAAAACAGGCTTCAAAGGTCTTCTTCCATGAACAACTTTCGTTGGATTTGGCTCGCTGTTTCGGGCTCCTAAGCATAGATCCAACATTCGTTGTCTGTGACGATTTTATAAATGTCGTTTGAAGCACCGCGACTGTTTTTGTTCACAATCTCTTTGCACAAATCCACAAGAGCCTTTTTTGAGCGATTGACCAATTTTTCTGAAACTAACGAGAAAAATTAATTTTTTCTGCCAGTTGTTCATGCAATATCAAATCTTAATTGGTGGAAGAAATGTCCAAGGATGCCTCTATCTCACGGTATATAACATGGTGATCTTGCATTATCCGTTCACGCACAGCTTAATTTTTTTCTGGCACAACGGCCGATTTTGGGCGACCCTCATGATCTTCGTTTTTTTGCGAGTGCCGGCCATGATTGAATTCATTAAACCAGTTACGGTGCTATAGGATGGTCCTTTATCGCCATACAAATATTTACAAAAATTACGGCAAGAGTGCACCAATCGACTCTTGCCGTAATTTTCCACGTGGAGAGTTGTGAGAAATTATCGAACGAAAATGTTTACAAGTAAAGTCAACTTTTTTTTTTGCAAAGTGATTTTTTTTCAAGGGGTGACGTAGGGGATTGCAGATACCAAGCAACGGTCCTGACCGGTTTTATCAAGGCAAAGCCCAGGATTTATCTTGGTCCCTCTTTCATCCCAAGTGGACACTGACCTCCCCGTGGTGTCACCTGGGTAACTGCCTTTAACACCCGTTAAAGGTAGTGAGCTAACATGTGCCGCGCGTTCACCCATAAGAACGTTAAAAACTTGGGTTTGGGCGTCGGGTTAGTAACCCTCCCCTAGAAAAACAGCCTACTATGAAAAAACGAAAGAAAAGAAAAACAAATCCCTCTAAAGTTGACGAACCCCGTAAACGTTTTAAGTACCATGATCTGCGAATCTGCACCTGGAATGTTCGCACTCTTTATAGAGAAGGTGCAGTCTTCGCATTGGCAGACGTACTTGAAAAGTACAAGGCCGATATTACTGCCATACAAGAAATACGATGGATTGGGAAAGGCGTCACAACAACACCTAAAGGTGACTCACTGTATTATAGCTGCCATGACGTAAAGCATGAGGTTGGTTGCGGATTCGTAGTTAGTCGGAGGCTAAAAAATCTGGTATCAAGCTTCACCCCAGTGAATGAAAGACTTGCTGCAATTCAAATAAAAGCTAAATTCTTCAACATCAGCTTTATTTGCGCTCATGCTCCCAATGAAGAAAAGAACCAACAGACCAAAGATATTGTTACGAACGTAACTGATAGGTTTAAGTTAATTTAGTTTAATTACCGTTAATTTAAAAATTTGAATTGTAACGTAAAGTTGTTATTACGCAGTTACTTTATTTAAGCAACAACAACTACCATGTTGAATTCTCTTCATCATTCTAGTTCTTACTTTACCTTTCATTAATGTGCTTTTGTTTTGTTTTGCCATAATCATGTAATTATCGTTTACTTTGCTACTTCTTTATTTCTTGCATTTGTTTGTTGTTGTAATTACGTCATTAGTATGTTTGTCCACTTGTATTACTTGTATTGTTCTTCCCCCATGTATGTGAATCTGGTTGTTCGCTTAGTGCGAATGTGCGTCTGTGTGTTCGTTGTACAGATTCGAGGTGTTGCCAGACGTGTTCTAGAGGATTCTCGAACAGGGAGATTTTGGGGTATAAATACAGGGGGAACTAGCAATGACGAGTTAGTTGTGTTTTAAGCGTTGAACTGAACAGATCGGTTAAAGAAGTGCTGCGTGCTAACTAGATACAAGCTGTGTGCTTAGTAATTAAAGTAGCTTCCGAATAAGTGTAATAAAGTAAATAAAGCATTGTAGAAACGTAATCCTAAAATAAACTCTGTTTTATTTGGTACAAATCGTACTGCCCATGACATTAAAATCATTCTAGGCGATTTTAATGCCAAAATTGGAAAGGAGAAAATCTTTGGCCCAACAGTCGGGAAATTCAGTCTCCACAGTGAAACATCTGACAATGGTATGAGGCTGATAGACTTTGCGGCTGCAAAAAACATGGTAGTTAGCTGTACCAGATTTAATCATCTCGATATTCATAAGGGCACCAGGCTGTCTCCAGATCAGAAAACAAGAAATCAAATTGATCATGTTGTGATAGATGGAAGACATTCATCGAGCTTGTTCGATGTACGATCGTTCCGAGGCGCAAACATTGATTCGGACCACTACCTTGTTGCAGCAAAGGTACGCACCCGCTTAAACGTAGCAAACAAAGTACGAACAGACACAACACTAAAGTTAGCCATCGGTAAGCTGCAATCACAACAGATAGCCACAGCATATTCCACTCAACTAGCCCAGTTGCTTAATCAAAGCACTCCTCATCCCGATAACATATCAGCGCAATGGCAAAGTATTGCCCACTCCATGCAAACAGCCGCAAAATCCATACATGGATACCAGAGACCTCCACCAAGGAATCCATGGTATGATGAGGAGTGTCGTGCTGCCACCGAAGAGAAAAATGCGGCATATAGGGCTACTTTACAATCAGTAGCAACGCGTAGCGCACGAGAGAGATACAGGGAGAAAATGAGAGAGGAGAAACGTCTTTTCCGCAGGAAAAAGAGAGAGATGGAAAAGTAGGAGTGTGAAAAAATCGAGATGAACAGGAGCCAGAATGAAGTCCGAAAATTCTACCAAAAAGTGAAGCATCAAACTAATGGCTTTGTTGGTATCCGATAGCAGTGAAGACGGCGAAGATACCACAGATCCAATCCCAGAAGATGGTATTGAATGTATACCGCCCAGCCAAGATGAGGTAAGGACAGCAATAAATCGGCTGAGGCGACACGCTGATAAGGTGTATTCATCAGCTAATTAGCACCATCTGGCAGAAAGAACGAGTACCCGACGATTGGAACCTGAGTATCCTGTGCCCCGTCCACAAGAAGGGAGATAAGACTGTATGCTCTAACTATAGGGGCATAAGTCTACTCCCTATTGCCTATAAGATCGTGTCAGTGATATTGTGCGCTTTTCATTTGCAGTTAGTTAGGGGTAGTTTACACTATATGTAAATGTCATATGACACGAAATAAAAACATTCAATATCTACCCACGCAGGCAATGTGGAGGGGTAATTTTATGACATTTTTGCTGGTGTGGATGCACAAAGTAAATGGCGTAAGGAAAATCCCCAATATTGCACATATTAGCTACTATATAATGATGGAAAATTTTATGTCATATGACATTTACATATAGTGTAAACTACCCCTAACTAACTGCAAATGAAAAGCGTTTACACCTGGGAAGTTTTGCGGATTCTGAAACAGCAATGTTCATAGATGAGAAACATCCAAAAACAAGAAAAAATCGCTGGAGGGATTTTTAAAAAAATCGTGGTCATTTTAAGGTTTTTTAGGTTCTCACGATTTTGTTTGGAAACGTCAAGACCTATCGAAATGGGACTTAAGAAAATATTGTAGAGAATTTTCACAGCTACAACATTTTCTTCAGTCCAATTTTGATAGAACTTGCGGTTTCCTAGCAAAATCATGAAAACTAAAAAAAAACAAATATGTGAACTTTGACAGCGATTTATTTAAAAAGCGCTCGGCCATTCTTTCTTATTATTTCAGAATCCACAAAAACTTCCCAGGTGTAAGCGGTTTTCATTTAAAATTAGTTAAGACACACCGTACATTGCCCTGTTTTATAAGGAAGCGACTGTCCCAATTTTAACAAGTAAAAAGTCGTTAAGTTCGGCCGGGCCGAACTTTTTATACCCTCCACCATAAAATAGTCTTAATTAAAATGGAATAATTAGGGCCCTTTCAAAATTTTAGGTGGAACAACTTTTCGATAGACTCCTACTGCCTCCCACTATTGCTTAAATTACACTGTGAACACAAATGTTGGGGCAGAGATAATTCCTTTTGGAGATGAAAACCCTTGGTATGTGTATATTAAAAACCCCGAAGGACAGATGCGCCGTAAGTCGAACTTCCGGGTTAGGGCGTGATGAAGTTTTTGCAAGAGACCCTGTAAGCCATCATGAATTAGCATTATATCTTTGTTTGTTGTTTTTGTAGAGCACTTAAGCAACAGTGAACAAAGATATAACGCTAATTCATCACGCCATAACGCGGAAGTTCGACTCACTGCGGATGTGTCCTTCGGGGTTCATAATGTACTCACCAAGGCCTTTCTTCCCCAAGAGGAATTTTCCGTGCCCCAGACTTTCACCTCCATTTTGTTGCACAGTGTTATCTAATCTAATGTAAAAAAATGTGTTCAGCTAGGTGAAAGGTACCACCTACGGGGCTACATCAAAGAGTCAACCTATCTTTAATTTTTTTGGCGGAAAAGTTTTATAGCTGCAGGGAACTTCAAGAGTCAAATTGAGTGTAGTTTCATAAAAACAATGTAGACCCTCAAAAATGGACCCATGTTGACGAATTTTAGTGAAGAAATTTTGTGACCACTGAAAATTCCCGAAAATCGGGAGGTACAGTTATATGGGGGGATATACCAAAACATGGACCTATATTGACGATTATTTTTGAATAGACAAAATTGTAGATAGAATTCTCAAAATACCGATCATTACAGCTAGTTCGGTTAAAAATTACAGCTAAAATTCTCAAAATACCGAAAATCGGGAGATACCGTTATATGGGGGCTATACCAAAACATGGACCTATGTTGACGATGTTTCGTTGGAGATGTTTTATGACCACTGAGTACTTCAAATGGCAAATTACAGCTATTTCGGTTAAAAACTTTAGCTTAAATTCTCAAAATACCGAAACTCGGGAGGTACCGTTATATGGGGGCTCTACCAAAACATGGACCTATGTTGACGATGTTTGGTGGAGATGTTTCATGGCCACTGAGAACTTCAAATGTCAAATTACTGCTAGTTCCGTTAGAAATTGTAACTAAAATGCTCAAAATACCGAAAATCGGGAGGTACGGTTATAAGGGGACCATACCAAAACATGGACCTATGTTGACGATGTTTGATGGAGATGTTTCATGACCACTGAGAACCTCAAATGTCAAATTGCAGATAGTTCGGTTACAAATTGTGGCTAAAATTCTTAAAATACCGAAAATCGGGAAGTTCCGTTATATGGGGGCTATACCAAAACATGGACCTATGTTGACGATGTTAAGTGGAGATATTTTATGACCACTGGGAACCTCAAATGTCCAATGGCAAATAGTTCGGTTAAAAATTGTGGCTAAAATTCTCAAAATACCGAAAATCGGGAGGTACCGTTATATGGGGACTATACCAAAACATGGACCTATGCCCATATCCTCTGAGATATATGTTTCTTGATCACTAGGAACCCTATGTGCCAAATTATAGCTAATTCGGTCTCCAAATGTGGCGAAGAACGTAAAAATACCTCAAAACCGGAGGTACCGTTATATGGGGGCTATACCAAAGAGTGGACCGATATAGTCCATCTTCGAACTTGACCTGCCTATGGAAAAAAGACCCTCGGGTGCAAAATTTCAGCACTCTATCTCAATTATTGCGGACGCTAGAGTGATTACAACAGACGGACATGGCTAGATCGTCTTAGAATTTTATCCTGATCAAGAATATATCTACTTTATAGGGTCGCAAATGATTAGTTCGATGTGTTACAAACGGAATGACAAACTTAATATACCCTCCATACTATGGTGGAGGGTATAAAAAGATGGTAAAACCTACGAACATATCACTGCTACAATATTTTCTTTAGTCCCATTTCGATAGGACTTGCGGTTTCCAAGCAGAATCATGAAAACCTGTGGTACTTTTATAGTGGCTCTTAAAATAAAGGACGAAAAGGACATTGAAGGAAGCGAGTTAGAAGGTCGAAGTGCTCTACGAAAATAATTCTTATTCGAGTTGACTGAAGACATGTCATCTCAAAAATAAGCTAAAGCAACTGTGAACGAAGATATAAAGCTAATTCCTGATGGCTAACAGGGTCTCTAGCAAAAACTTCATCACGCCATAACGCGGAAGTTTGACTCACGGCCGATTTGTCCTTCGGGGTTCTTAATATACTCACCAAGGGCTTTCATCTCCAAAAGGAATTATCTCTGCCCCAAAATTTGTGTTCACAGTGTTATTGATTATTTTCAATATAACATTGGTTGAAATTTCAAAAATATGCAAAAATCCGATGTCTAGTGATAAGATCGAACCCAATCGGTTTATCTGTTTGAGAGTTATCACATGCACCAGCCAGACAGACAGGCGGACGGAAGAGCTAAATCGACTCCAAATTGTCTGAAACGGATTTCGTCAAAACATTCTTCGGGTCTATAACCAATACTTCGATGATCGTATACGAGAGTAGACACCCTCGGCTAGCGTAAACCCCGATTAAAGTCTTAGCAAATCGTTATACGAGGGTTGCTATATATGTTTCTACCCTAATTGAAATATCCTAACAGTTTGATTGTTTTCTAAAGTGACACCGTGGAGCAATGGTATGTATGCACACCCGCTTTATTTACGAAAATGTTTAAAAAAATGATGTTAAAATGAATATTTTTATAAAGGGATACAATTGGTTTATTTTCATTATAAATTAATTGCAAGCGCTCAAACTCCGATTGAGACGTCCAAAACGTGTATTTGAACGCTTCAACAGCACGCCGCTTGGGCTCATGGACAGAAAGGGCTCATATATGTATGTATACATGTTCCAGGGATAAGAGGCATGCTAGTTCCGAAAAAACATTTAAAGAAATTTTTGGCGATAACCATTTTGTTCGTTTTGCCTTTGTCTATGGATCGAATTCACAAATTTTCCACAGAATCCCTCTAACTACAAAATATGTTGATAGAGATTTGGTTCTTATTGTTTTTTTCTGCCGGCAAAGCAAACTTATACTTTTTGTTGTGTTCCTATGCATTTTATATTCTATCTAATACTTCCTAAACCTAAAATTTCCATTTTGTAAATTGTCATTGTACCAATTGTGAACATTGTATTTGCATATCCCATAAATATTCATGTCATATCTCAAATTTAAGGATACTTAAGGGCACATCTAACAATTCAATGCGGTCCCATTAAATACTAAAAATTGTTCTTGCAAACAACAAGAACAACAATGTAACGACAAACATTACAATTTCGAAATGATTGAAATCATTTTCCACAAAATTGCAAAGATTTTACATTGTTGTGTTTATTTTGTTTGGTATGCAGCATACCAACAACGATCCCACTGACGATGGCATATTTCCTCCTAACAAGGCCCATTTGAAATGCACTCACGTACGATTTGTTTATCCAAAGCAGAGCAGGAGAAAGAGAGCAGCAAAGACAGAGAATTATTCCAAAAGATGTGACAAAATTTCAACATGATGATGAGTACTGTCTTGGATGTGGTTTTGTTGACCGGTTGGTAGTTGTAAAATTTTAGTTTAATTTAGTCAAATGAAAGTAATTGAAGTTATTGCATATGGGGAATTCTTAGTGAAATCCGACACTTTTGCAAAAAGTGGTTTTGGGTTTATTTTATTTGTCGCTGTGTTGATGCTCCTCATCAGCAAAACATTTCAGTGTTTTTAAGATTTTTTGGTGTGGAAAAGCAAAAAACTCATTCATATCGACAAAAAATTAAAAAGCCAGACTTGAACTCGCCAAGACCCATCTGAACTGGAGTGTCCAAAAATGGAGGACTGTTATGTTTTCTGATGACTCTATCTTTAATTTAAAAGATTCAGATGGCATAAAGCGTGGAGCAAATGGTAAAACATGGAGGCGGAACATAATGGTCTGCGATGTTTTTCCAAGGCAAACCATTGGATCAATTCCTAAAATTGATGGATCATTTCAAGTGTCCTAACGGAAGAAATGCAAATCCAAAGGAAATTTATTTGAAGCCGCAAATGCAAAAGCCGCCTGAAATCTTTATAAATAAAAATCAAATGTCGTTCGTTGGTAATGGCATCAGTTGAGAACGGCTGGACCGATTTGAATAATTCTTTTTGTTTGTTTTTTGTGAAATGTTCGCCATAACCCATCAATTTTTATCTTTTCTACAAAAACTACTGAACCGATTTTTCTGAAATTGTCAGGGAATGTACAGGGATGACCCCCGGTTAAAATAGGCTACAAATTTAGTTGAATTTAGAAAGGAGCGGGGTACCCCTTTACCCTATTTTTTTAAATGTTATATCTACAATAATTATGAATGTATCTATTCCGAAGTTATTTTGCGCGATAAATATAGTTGTGTCTCCGACCTTACACACTTTTTTAGGACCCAAAGACTTGTCCACACCCACTTTTTAAAATATGTTACATCTACAAAACTAATGAACCGATGTTCCTGAAAATTTCAGGGAATGTGCAAGGATGGGCCCCGGTGAAAATAGTATGCATATGTTCTTGAATTTCGAAGGGGACAGGGTACTTTCCTTTGCCATATTAAAAAAAAAAAAAAAACAAGTAAAAACGTATCAGTCGGCTTTGCCGACAGAGATGTATCCTCAGCCTATGTGAATTGAAACTTTCATCTACGGTCAGATCGAATGTATTTATGGTATTTCCTTATTTTCTGGCCTTTCTCGGACATTTGGATTAGGATTAAAGTTAAAAAGTGTTACAGAGGAGGTACTTAAAGGAATGGACCGACATAGTCCATTATGGAAGTGGATCTTATTTTGGGATATATCGCCCACTAGTCATTTCAGTGGGTCATCGTATAACTCATGGACCAGTATGCCAGGAAGCATGGACTTGTCCACAAAATATCAGGAAGGCCAAATTTTGGACCAAATCAGTTAGTTCGAGAGTTATCGTGCTCTCCAGCCACTACATATAGTGCCATAGGGTTTTTACACCTTTCGGGCTGTTTTCTCACGACGTATGGACTTGCCCCTGAAAAACTTTTACCGTCGTAATTGAGACAGCGAATGCAAGTTGTTAAAAAAATCAAAGTGATTCGAGAGCAGGTCTTAAAGTGAACTTATCCGTAATTTTGTGTCATAGGTACCCGAAGGAGTGGACAAACATAATCCATGTTCGAACCTGATATATATCTGGTAGACATATTAGGATGTGTAAAGTATGGACTAAATCGGTCACTCCCTTCAAGAGTTATGGTGCGCACAATTTTTCCGAACATTTTTGAACTTTTGTGGGGGAGGTACCTGAATTAGTGGACCGATATGGCTTATGACGGAACTTAAACTATGCTTGGACAAAATATTACGAAGGCCAAATTTTGGACCAAATCGGTTGATCCGTTCGAGAGTTGTCTTGCGCTCTAACCACTACACACGGTGTCATAGGGGTTTTGCATCTTTCAGGCTATTTTCTCAGGAAGTATGGACTTGCTCTTAATGAGACATGTACCGTTGTAAGCGGTGCAGTGAATACAAGTTGCTACAACAAAAATCAAAGCGATTCGAGAGCAGGCCCTAAACTGAACTTTTCCGAAATTTTGTGTGGGAGGTACCCGAAGGAGTGGACCGATTGAGTCTATTCTAGAACTTCATATAAGTCTGGTAGAAATTGCACGATGTGCAAAGTATGGACCTACTCCGTTACTCCCTTCAACAGTAATAGTGCGCACAAATTTTCCGAACTTTTGTGGGGAAGGTACCGGAAGGAGTGGTACTTAAACTAAGTTTGGACAAAATATTACGAAAGCCAAATTTTGGACCAAATCGGTTCACCCGTTCGAGAGTTATCGTGCTCACCAGCCAGCCCGCCAGACAGACAAACGGACAGACATTGCTAAATCGACTCCAAATTGTCTGAAACACATTTCGTCCAAACATACTTGGGGTCTAAAACCATTATTTCGATGAGGCACATTTTGCCCGTATGAAAGTGTATATACCCTCGTTAGCATAAATGCTGAGGGTATAAAAAACGTCATATCTTTATGAATAAAAATCAAATATCGTCACAACCCAACTTAGGTTTTTATGGAAAGAAAAGTGCAAAACTACTGAAATTGTCAGGCTACATATTTTATTGAATGTATCGGTTTAAAAAATTACGGATTAATCTATAATCTAGGTACTTCTTTAGGGTCTAAAGGCCCGACCACGCCTGTTTTTTTAAATATGTCATAACTCCAATACCACTGAAGCGATTTCCATAAAATTTGCAGCAAAAGCTCAATGTTTGCCGTTGTTATGTATATTTTATGATTTTCGGAAGAGGTGGGGTACCTTCCCCATGCCTTTCTTTTAAAAGCTATATGTATAAGACAAACTTATGATTATATCGGTTGTAGCATACACTTTGGTAGGCAATGAAGTTGTGTGCACCCTAGGTACATATTTGGAGCCGAAATACCGGACCACGCCCACTTTTTTTAATATGTTATATCTTGAAAACTGATGACCATGCCAACTCTTTTCAAAACATTATTTTTATAAAACTACTGAACCTGATTTTCAGAAAATGTTCAGGAATGTCCCGTGGTCCAAAATGCCATATATTTGTAGACGAATTTCGGGGCCTATTGTTTTATAATCGCCATTTTCATTCATTTTCTCCAAAAGTATGGACTTGCCACGAAAAAAACTTACACCATCGTAAAAGGGGCCTTGAGTGCAAGCTGTTGCAAGAAAAATCAAATCGATTCGAGAGGAAGTCCTAAACTGCACTTTTCCGAAATTTTGTGTGAAAGGTATCCGAAGCAGTGGACCGATATAGTCCATATTCGATCTTGATATATATCTGGAAGAATTATTACGATGTGCAAAGTATGGACCAAATAGGTTAGACAATTCGAGAGTTAACGTGCGCATAATTTTTGCGAAAAAATTGAAATTTTGGAGGGAGGTACCCGAGGTGGTGGATCGATATGGCCCATCTTCGAACTTAAACTAAGTTTGGACAAAATATTACGAAAGGTAAATGTTGGTCCAAATCGGTTAACCTTTCGAGAGTTACCTCACGCTCCAGCCAGAAAGACGACCGGACATTGCTATACCTACTCCAAATTTTGTGAAACGCATTTCGTTCAAACACTATTTCGATAAGACACATTTTGTCCGTATGAAAGTGTATATCACCAATATTTTTGAAAATTTAACATAGCTGAAGCCAAGGTTTACCCTTTTAGAACACGCGACTTGTGATTGTATATTGTACAAACTAAATATTTTTGTATAAAATGAAATGTTTTTGGACGTGGCAAAAATATTGGCCTTAAAAGATAATTTGCGTGGAAGCTGTGGCTATATTTATGTTAAAAAATAGGTAAAAATGGGCTGAAGCCACCACGTCTTTTTTTGTTTTCTCTCGATTTGTGAGTAAACCACACTGCTCTCGATTTTCGTGTCAAAGTGAAAGTAGAAACAGACTAAATAAGAATCAAAGAATCAACATTTGAACTGCTTCTACCATTAAATGATGCTGACATTTTGAAGCCAGATTTACAGGGTTTTTTGAAATTTTCTTCTAATTTCATTCCGCAAACAGGTTTTTAAAAAAATCATATATAGGATTGTAGTTCTTGCAATTCTGACTTCTTTGATACGTATATTGTGAATGTAGTCTACACAGCTTCATAGAAATCTGCATCCAAATGCCGAAATTTTGTGCGAAATTTTTTCTAAAAATCATATTTTTCGGGTCTAATGTTTGCAATTGTCTCTAGAATACCTCGTACACCATTGCACATTTTAGTTTTTTACGTTCTTCTAAAACGCGAGTTACGAGAAATCCCAAAGTAGAAAAATCACGTAAAATTGTTTTTGAAAATATCGCGTATTTTATCGCGATTTCTGCGGATCGTTTCCACTGCAATGAAAAAACTAGTGCAGCATCTTCGTTTTAGCGGAAACCGAGATTTGAAAACTTCACTGATAAGGAAGCTACATTCATTTTATTGCAAAAAATAGTGTGTGATGCTACATCCACGGTTCTTGATTGATCGCCTTCAAATAATAGTATGCTATGTCTAAAAAGTGAGTTTTGCAGGAGAAGCTCTCAAAGTGTGGACATTTTTTTTAACTTCAGTACTATGCAAAGTCAATATTTGTTTATAACTTCTGTTCGGATTGACCGATCATTACCAAAATTTGACAGAATTTAAGTTAAAGGACGTTCGACACCTCCAAATAATAGTTTGCTAATTCTGAACAGTGAGTTTTGCAGGACAAGCTGTAAAAGTTTGGAAATTTCTTTGACCTTCAGGACTATGCAAAGTCAATATTTGTTTATAACTTCTGTTCGGATTGTCCGATTATTACCAAAATTTGACAGAATTTAAGTTAAAGGACGTTAAATATAAAAATGTAAGGAACTTGAAAACATGCTAAGTCGATTTAGCATACTATTGTTTGGAGGCGTCGATATATCGATGTAGATTTTCATGGTGGACACTGATATCGGATGCGGACAAAACTTGTATGCACTTTGTGCAAATTAGCGATATTTTATAGGTTTTTTAATGCTAAGATGCAGCCGATGCTACATCTTAGAGTCCACATTATATTTCGAAAAATATATACAATTTAATAAATATGGTCTTGCTGTACATGAAAATCACATGCGGACAAAATGATTTTGATAATTACGCGATTTACACGTATTTTAAAATGCATATAAATTAAAATGGGTTATTTGACCTTTATTTATATTTCAGAAGCTTTGAGATATATCGTCATCAACCCAATTACCTTCCCTAATGGGAAAGCTTTAATATGAATGTCAATAAAGCAAAATCCGTCTATTTTATTGGGAGATTTAAGCAAAATGAAGGAAGTATACCTATAGATTCTTACAATATTTTCTATTACAAATATGTGCTTATTTTAGCTGTAATATCGAAACTATAACACCAATCTGTATGATTGTAGTCTCATTTGATTCGCCATGAAGTTTTGATCCACAACAAATTTTTATGTAATTTTATGACCACTAAATGGGCCTTAATTTTGAAAAAAGTTTACTTACATTCAATAATTTATCAATTTTATGTACATTCGGCGAATTCTGTGTAACATTTTGCAGCTATTATGCAATCTACTCGCTGAAGTAACTTCGAGAGAACTCTTCTGTAACAATTGTGCTCATTAAAATAATTAGCGTTTTTATAATATTTTCTATCTTAAAAAGCGAAATAAAACCGCCATCACTTTTGTCCGCAACAACCAAAAATTGGCTCGCGACCAGATTCGTACTGGGAATTTTTTTCTTAACCTACATATCAAAAATCGTTGATGTAGCGCGAAAAAAATGTATCCTTTTTTTCTGAAATGGAATATGAAATAATTGACAATATTCGTGATATACCCTCGTCGTTAGCATAAATGCTGAGGGTATTAAAAAGAAGCAGTTTTTAAGATGTTTGACCCACTTAGCGCCGAGAATTTTTTTTGCGTGAATACTATTTTAACCGGGGGACATACTATCCTGTACATTCCCTGACAATTTCAGGAAAATTAATTCAGTAGTTTTTGTAAAAAAGATTAAATTTGAAAATTGAAAAATTGGGCGTGGTCAAATGTTCTTTGCATAAAAATATAAGTTGGGTTATGGCGAACTTAAAAAAATCCAAATCGGTCCAGCCCTTCTCAACTGATGCCATTAACAACGAACAACATTTGATTTTTAATTATAAAGATTTTAAATCGCGAAAATTGCACCCAAGCCACTTTGCAATTTTTTTTATTAGATAGCTGATAAAAAATACAAAAGAAGTTTTTTTATATTTGGACCAATATTAAAGAAGTTATAAGATTTCTTTGCATATATTTTATACAGTATTCAATCAAAAACTACATTTTACCAAAATGTCCAATTTCGCTCATAATTCCCCTTACATATATATGTTTATAGTTATCATTTTACATAATATCAAGTTTTTGTTGTCCACTTACGGTGAAAGATTGGCCAGAGTGTGCATTGAACTTTGCCATGTTAACTGTCAATCAAAAACTGTTGCTTTGGGTCTGCCACCACCTAAATCACCCCGTACTTTGACTTGAATACAATTCAATTATTGAAATTAATATTTAATATTTGCATTACCTTTATGCACATTTCTTAAGAATGTGGTCAACACATTTTGAACTTCTTTGCTCTTCAAATCCCTACTTTTAAATTAATAATTTATTCCATCTATTTTATTGTATTGAAGTTACTAATTTAATTAGTAAACCTGTCTATAATATTCACAACAACAAAGGTTACTTTTGCGAAAGTTTAACATTAACACGCAGCACTTGACCGAAATGTTAAGGATAGCTTGGGGTAATTTATAGAAATGTTGTAATTTTGTATCTTTGAAGTATTTAAATCATAATTATATGCTTGTAGCCTAATTTGGATATCAGTGTTTGTGTTAGTCCTTTGTGTGTGAATTGCAGATTGTATTATATAAACAAATTAATATCAGATTATTATATTGAAATGTGTATAAATTATTTAAATACACAAACATAGTTTGTAAGCCCAGCCAAAGGCAATATTTATCCAGCCAATGAAATTACATTAGTCATTTGATATGTCTTTTCATTGACTTTGTTTGGCTGTAGTTGTGATATTTGGTAAATATTGATTTACTTACACAAATGTAATGAAATTAATAAGAATATTAAATTATTAATTTTATCTAATTAAATTATTTGATTTAAAGGGCAATGGGGAATGATTTCATTAAAGAGAATTAAGAAAATAACTAATAAATGTTAGGGATGAGGGATAAGTTTCTGGTCTAGGCAACACCACGCTTTGCCAGGCGCATCTGACATTTCCATTGGAAAACGTAACATAGACATACTCAGTGCGGTTTGACGTATGTTGTTTACAGTGATATGGAAAATCAATTTGCCAACAAAATGGTCATGTTAACTCTATTAATTAAAAATTTTCATAAATAATGACTTTTGTCCTAATAAGACAACAATAAATAACAACAAATAAGAGAGGGTTATTGTCAGACAGGGCCGACCATGTGATACTCTACTTCAGTACCCCTCCTGGGCACTAGTTTCCCACGGTATTTCTTTTGTATGATTGTGACATATTAAAAGATTCGGTCCATTTTACCCGTTAAACAATATCTGTAGTGCGATTCTCTAACCCATTTTTTTATTTACCGACAAAAATCGGTAAAATGGAAATGCTTATAATTTACCGAATTATTATTCGGTAAGTTAGCGACCAATAAAAAGTAGTCGTAAAGTTCTAACGATAGCAACAGTGTTGTCATCTTTTATTTGAACTTTTTATTAATAATTTTGCGGTTTAATGTTACCGATTTTTGTCGGTAACTCAAAAAATGAGTATGAGAATCGCACTACTAGTCATCATATTAAATTGCAAGCTTTTTCTCTGTCATAAACTCAAACCTTATTTAAAATTTAGAGCTGATCAGACTATTTTTGCGACCTACAGAGCAGCCACAAAATCTGATTAATATTTTGTTTTTGGTCCATTTCACCCCTTTATATTTCGCTATCATTACCAATAACAATAAGTGTCTATTCTGGTCTCAAAACGGACCTCCGTTCAAAATTGCGTGACGATCGGTCCATAATTGCGGCCTGGAGTTGGATTATAATTTATAATAGACATACGGACGGACATACACACATCGCTAAATCGCTTTATCTCGTGGAGTTATGAAAAATTGTGTTGGGGGGTCTAAGACGAATATTTCGCGGTGTTAGATGAATTTTTAGCAAAACAAACTTATAATACCCTTCCCTCATTGTGGAGTGGGGTATAATAAATGGAATTTACTTCTGAACATTTTCGTTCGACCTTTTTTTAGAAAAGTACATCGATGCATTTTATTTTGTTTGGCGATAAACACCGTCCTATAACACAGTGAAAAACTGGTTTAATGAATTCAATAGTGCTCCTCTCACAGTGGTTCAGAATCGATTTTTCCTGGTCAAAACGCTGTCACTTTTGAACGGATAGAGATATTTTCATAACTTTTTTTGTTCGATAGATAACAATCAGTTTTCCGATGCATTAAAAACTTTCGAATTCGGCCTAGTAGATACGTTTAACTATACTGATGTCGTTGTACAGCAGATACGGCTCGTGGTTCATACGACGCACAGTGTTTCAGAATCAGTATACATTTCCAAAGGATCTTCGAACAGACCCTAAACTACCTTAGACACAAATGTTGTACTTTTGTGGGGGAGGTGCCCTAAGGAGAAGACCAATATGGACCATTTTAGAAGCTAAACTAAATTTGGACAACATATTACGAGATCCGAAGTTTGGACCAAAATGTTTGCCCCGTTCAAGAGATGTCGTGCATACCATTTTTGTGATATTTTTGAAATAATGGGGGAAAGTACTGGAAGTTGTGGACCGGTATTGCCCAACTTCGAATTAAAACTAAGTTTTGGATTTTTGGATTGTGGATCGATTCGGCAGATTCGTTCGAGAGATATCCTGCGCTCCAACCACTACACAATGTGTCATAGAGGTTTTTTTTGCTCCGTTTAGGCTATTTTCTCAGGAAGTATTTACTTGCCCCTGACAAAACTTGTACTGCCGTAATGGGGGCAGCAAATACAAGTTGTTACAACAAAAATCAAAGCGATTCGAGAGCAGGTCCTGAACTGAACTTTTCCGAAAATTTGTGTGGAAGTACTCGAAGGAGCGGACAGATAGAGTCCATATTGGAACCTCATTTATGTCTGGTAGAAATTCCACGATGTGTAAAGTATAGACGAAATCGGTTACTACCTTTAAGAATTATCATTCGCACAATTTTTCCGACGTAGGGGATGGAAGATAGCAAGGAACGGTCCTGACTGGCTTTAACATTGCAAAGCCCAGGATTTATCTTGGTCCCTCTTTCATCTCAAGTGGACACTGACCTCCCCGTGGTGTCACCTGGGGAACTGCCTTTAACACCCGTTAAAGGTAGTGAGCTAACATGTGCCGCGCGTTCACCCATAAGAACTTTAAAACTTGGGTTTGGGCGTCGGGTTAGTAACCCTCCTCTAGAAAAGACAGCCTACTATGAAAAAACGACAGAAAAGAAAAACGAACCCCTCCAAACGTTTTAAGGACCATGATCTGCAAATCTGCACCTAGAATGTTCGCACATAACAACACAATGGCAAAATATTGCCCACTCCATGCAAACAGCCGCAAAATCCATACTTGGATACCAGAGACCTCCACAAAGGAATTCATGGTATGTCGTGCTGCTACCGAAGAGAAAAATGCGACATATAGAGCTATTTTACAATCAGTAGCAACGCGTAGCGCACGAGAGAGATATCGGGAGAAAAGGAGAGAAGAGAAACGTCTTTTCCGTAAGAGAAAGAGAGAAATGGAAAAGCGGGAGTGCGAAAAATTCGAGATGTACAGGAGCCAGAATGAAGTCCGAAAATTCTACCACAGAGTGAAACATCAAACAGATGGCTTTCGTACTGGCACATCCTCCTGTGCGACCAGCAAGGTAATCTGGTAACGATACAGATAGCGTGCTCAGGATATGAAAGGAACATTTCTCCAATCTGCTGGTATCCAATAGTAGCGAAGACGATAATACCACAGATCCAATCCCAGAAGATGGTATAGAATGTATACCGCCCGGCCAAGATAAGGTAAAAACAGCAATCAACCGGCTGAAGAATAATAAAGCAGCAGGAGCCGATGGCTTACCAGCCGAGCTGTTTAAAACCGGAGGAAGGAAGAACGCGTACCCGACGATTGGAACCTGAGCATCCTGTGTTCCGTCCACAAGAAAGAAGATACGACAGTATGTTCCAACTATAGGGGCATAAGTCTTCTCCCTATTGCCTATAAGATAGTGTCAGGGATATTGTGCGAACGACTAAAGCCAATGGTCAACGAAATAATTGATCCATACCAATGTGGCTTTAGACATGGCAAGTCCACCATTGACCAGATATTTACCCTGAGGCAAATCCTGGAGAAGACCAAAGAGATGCAGATCGACACATATCAACTTTTTGTCGATTGTAAAGCAGCATTCGACAGTCCCCTCCGATCAAAGGTATTCCATGCAATGTCTGAATTTGGTATCCCCGCAAAGCTCATCCGGCTTTGTAAGATGACTTTAACTGATACTAGGTCCTCAGTTAAAATTGGAAAGAACCTCTCCGAACAGTTCAGTACCAAAAGAGGTTTCAGAAAGGAGACAGCCTTTCGTGTGACCTATTCAACATTTTGCTGGAAAAGGTAATACGAGATGCAAATGTCAAAAGAAATGGCACAATTTACACCAATAGCCACATGTTACTTGCAGATATACTGATGACATAGACATCACGGGACGATCAGTAAAGGAAGTAACTGATACCTTTAGGAAGGTCGAAGCAGAATCTGCGAAAGTGGGTCTGGCGGTAAACGGCGAAAAGACCAAATTGATGGTGTCGACGCGCAAAGTGTCCATAGAGCTCGGACCAACTGTGGAAGTTGGTACCTACAATTTTGAGGTAGTTAAAGACTTCGTCTACCTCGGCACTGCCATAAACACAACAAACAACATCAGTTGTGAAATAAGAAGAAGAATTGTATTGGCCAACGGATGCTACTATGGTGTAAGTAAGCAATTTAAAAACTAAGCCACGTCTCGTCAAACAAAAATAACACTATACAAAACGCTGATACTACCCGTGCTAATGTATGGCTCCGAAGCATGGGTACTTGCGCAAGCAGATAAGACAGTGCTTGGTGTGTTTGAGAGGAAAATTCCTGGAAAGATCTACAGGCCGATTTGCGTTGACGGTGAATATCGACGTCGTATGAACCACGAGCTATATCAGCTATACAAAGACATGAATATAGTTAAACGTATAGAGATGCAACGATTGCGTTGGCTAGGGCATATCATAAGAATGAGCGATGATGAACCCGCTAAAAAGGTGTATGAATACATGCCACATGGCGGTGCACGCAGAATCGGCAGGCCTAAGCTTCGATGGAACATACAAGTAGATGAAGAAATGAAAAGGCGCGGTATTCCAGAAAGCGAAGCGAAAAACAGAGAGAATTGGTGATCTTTTATTAGTTCGGTCTATGGAACAAATGTTCTGTAATGGGCCAGCTAAGTAAGTAAGTAATATGAATCGGGGTGCACTCATTGATATGAGAGAAGTCTCCCTTGTCCCGTATGGGATGTTTGTGGAACAATTATATACATATAACTCTTATAAAAACTCATATATGAAGGAAAATGTTCATGTATCTAAAAAAGGTATGAATTATATGGGAAACGGTATGGAAAAAACAAACATT
Organism: Musca autumnalis; assembly: GCF_047663935.1. NCBI lineage: Eukaryota > Metazoa > Arthropoda > Insecta > Diptera > Muscidae > Musca > Musca autumnalis. The sequence continues at coordinate 256,251,082 of NW_027411644.1, forward strand.
TTTACACACGTAATTTCAAAAAAATCTTAAAGTGTTAAACTGGACAGGTACAAAAGTACATATGGGCTGAAATTGGGCATCATTCAGTGAAAACGGAGCTAATAGTTCTAGTCGACTAAAGTTGGAATTTCACAAAAATTTAGTACCTGAGGAAAAATAAAATAACTTATTTCGTGTAAACGCTATGGTAATATATTGAAACTGCTGTTAACGACAACAACCCTACCTACCTAACAAAAAACAATGAACACAATATCTGTTATAGTTTCCGGAGATTTGCAAAAACACCACAGTTTCCGCAAAAAAGGTTTGTTGTCCTTGGATCCAGCAAAAGTTGGCGATCGCTTCAAAAAAGGCTCTTGTCGATTGGTGCAAAGAAATTTAAAAAAAATCCGATCGCAATGCTTTAAACAGATTTTATAAGATCGTAACAGACGACGAATTGTGGGTCTATACGTACGAACCCGAAACGAGCAGTGGGCTGTGAGGGTCTTCGAAGATGAACCAAATCTAACGAAAGTTGTTCATGAAAGAATCACTTCGAAGCAAATGCGACTATTCTGCTTGAGCCATGTTGGTCTCAAGTTGTACACCACAATTTGTTTGGCTAAAGTCTTCAGAGAAATTCGAAAAATTAACAATATAAGACGAATCATTGTGTACCATGACAAGGCGCTTCAAACCAGTGCCGTTTTTACCTGACAGAACGGGGAATAGATGGGTCATCCGCCGTACAGCTCTTACTGAGGACCCAATGACTTCATATGATTCCAGCGTATCAAAAAACGGCATGGTCTACGATTTTCGTCGTTATAAGATGCTGTTGAAGCGTTCAAAAACCACGTTTTTGGGTTGCCTCTATCGGAGTGGAAAAAGTGATTCAACAATAAGTTTTGAGCACCTGAAAAAGTGTATAAATCATACTGGATAATACTTTAGAAAACAATAAAACTATTTTTCATGATAAATATTCGCAGTCTCGTTATTAGGACAGAAACTTTTCGAGTAGCCCTCGTAATGACCACACATAAATGTGGCTTCTCTTAAAGATCATCACTAACAGGTAGTCAACGAAAAACCACACATCAAAAAGAAATACGAATATGCATAAAAACTTTTTAAGAAAAAAAGTCTAGTTTCTCCTTACCAAAAATTGTCAATATACACAGAAGAAAAACCGCCCCAGAAATTTTGATTAATAGCTTTATCACCATATTTTTGTCGAATGGCGATAAAATATTACGAATATAATGGGAAAATGTTTATCAAACATTAAAATTTTACTTGAAAGCGATCAATATATGATTTGAAACCAATAATTTATTGAAATTTGTTTATGGTTATTAATAAATTTCTGTAGTTAAAATGGTTTTCAACGTTTGTCGCATGTTCTTGCTCTCAAGAGCGAGAGAAACAACTTTTTTAGGGCATAAAGAGAGCGCTTCAAAAAAAGATACACCCTCAGCCTATGTGAATTTAAACTTTCATCTGCGGACAGATCGAATGTCTATTCAGAATTTTGTGGCCCTCTTTGGGCATTTGAGCTTGCCGACAAAAATATGAATTAGGATTAAAGTTCAAAAGGGTTACGGAGGAGGTACTTAAAAGGAAGGGACCGACTTGGTCTATTATGGAAGTGGATCTTATTTTGGGAGTCATATCTTTTTGCTATATATCGCGCCCACTAGTCATTTCACTTTTGGACAAGTATGTCAGGAAGCATGGACTTGTCCACGGAAAACATAATATCGCTTTAAACAGGGCCACAACGAACATAATCGGTATACATTTCCAAAGGATCTTAGAACAGACCCTAAACTGCACTTATTCACAAATGTTGAACTTTTAGGGGAGGTACTAAATTTGGACATAATTTTAGGAGAGAAGTCTACCTTATCCCGGCTGGGATGTTTGTGTAACAATTATTATTACAGTTTGGACCAAATTGATTGCCCCGTTCAAGAGATATCGTGCATACCATTTTAGAGACATTTTTTAAATATTTTGCGGAAGTACCGGAAGTTGTGGACCGGTATTGCCCAACTTCGAACTGAAACTAAGTTTGGACAAAATATGACGAAGGCCAAATTTTGGGCCAAATCGGTTGATAAGTTCGAGAGTTATCGTGCTCTCGAGCCACTACATATGGTGCCATAGGGATTTTTTACACCTTTCAGGCTGTTTTCTCAAGAAGTAGGGACTTGCCCCTGAAAAAAACATTTACCGTCGTAATTTGGGCAGTGCATGCAAGTTGCTTCAAAAAAATTAAAGTGATTCGGAAGCAGGTCTTAAAGTGAACTTTTCCGAAATTTTGTGTGGGAGGAAGCTCTTCTAAGTCTTGTAGACAGTTTACGATGTGCAAAGTATGGACCAAATTGGTTACTCCCTTCAAGAGTTATCGTGCGCACAAATTTTCCGAAAATGTTCGAAATTTTGTGAGGGAGGTACCGGAAGGAGTGGACCGATATAACCCATCTTCGAACTTAAAATATTAATATTAAATTGGACAGTATATTACGAAAGCCAAATTTTGGAACGAATCGGTTGATCCGTTCGAGAGTTATCGTGCGCTCCAGCCACACAGACATACAGACGGACGGACAAAGTTAAATCAACTCCAAATTGTCTGAAACGGATTTCGTCCAAACATACTTAGGGTTTAAAACCATTATTCGATGAGGCACATTTTGCCCGTATGAAAGTGTATATGCCCTCGTTAGCATAAATGCTAAGGGTAGAAAAATAATTTGACACCCCACCATATAAAGTATTTCATGCTTATCCAAGCCTGAATTTGTGTAAAGGAATAAAGCAATCCAAAATCGCATTTGAATTAGGTAGTGTTTGGTCTTTATTCATTTACTTAAACTTGAGCGTGAAGCAAGCAACAAAAGTCATTGTGTTTCTACCTTAACGGAACAACCAACTTTAGGTGTTTCGATGTTTTTTAGCTACATTTCCTGACCAAATTCGCTATAATTTGGCATTTTACCACATTACCACTAATTTGTGCAGAAAATGCATCTAAAAATGAACCATTATATGGGGGCTACTCATGCCTGCAAACAAAAGACTCATCTGTTTTTGGCGTACTATCTCAATAGATTGATTACCACAGACGGACCGACATTCTTATATCGAATCATAATTTTAACCTGATCAAGAATATTATATACTTTATAGGGTCGCAAACAGATATATGATATATGATAAGCCATATTCAAATGCATGGATTTTTTGTGCAAATCTATTACAAATTGAATTAAGTATTTGCTGTCTCATATAAAACAACAAGATACAAAAAGTGTTTGATTAAAAAAAGAGGGAATTTTCACAATTAGCCAACTATTTTAAAAACCGCAAAAAAATAGCCATGTCGCAAATCAAAAATAAAGTCGACAAACTCATTGAAAATTCACCACATTTGGCGAGAAATCGTCATATCTGATAGCCCTGGCTACCCGTCATTGAATATTGAGCCACATTTGCTGCCAGTCCATTCAGGACTGGTTCGATAGTACAAATATAGGCAAAGCAACAATAAGACCGCAAATGCTAAATCACTTAGCATCAGTTGTATCTCATCCAGGATGAATCGGATTTCGGGTCATCCCGTTTCCTTATACAAAAGAACAGGTGAACACAAACATATGGTTGCTGGGCTGTAAGCCTTTGCGTAGTTCCTTGATATCAATGCGGTACTTATCCCCTTTGGTTTCTTTCAAAAGATGTTTCTCTTTAGACCATTCAGCTTCGGGTTTTTGCCCTCCTAAATCAAAACCTCACTCAAACATGGAATGTTTAACCACCCACAGATTGGCTATTTAATAACCAAAAACTTGTACGAACAATTAAATTCAATCAATAAACAAAACAATGCCAATGTTTGCATACTCAATGCATTATTTGAATAAATGCACATATATTTACAAATTCAATATACATATTTCTGTATAATCCTTTGTTAATTCAATATGTTTTTTTTTGCAACAAATGAATAGGAAAATTATAACAAACAATATTACATTTTAAAGACTTCCTGACTTCCTTAAACAATCAGTTACTCTCATGGACACACACACACGCAGATCCAAACAGAATGCAAAGAACAAGACAAAAATTGTAAAATCAATTTGCATTGTAAATTATGCACTTTTTGAAATAATAACACAACCCATACCCTCTCACAAATCTGATAGTAGAACAGATGAATGAGGCGAGAAGTGAAGACAGAGAGATGACCAAAGTCAGAACATAAAAGAACATAAAAGGTTAGACCAATATCTGATTTACTTTAACGTGAAATGAAATGTGTATGGAATGACTGACACGCACACAAAAATATGAAGCGAAACATACTGAAAATGGCAGGGGAAGTGTTATACTCCCCGAAGCCCTAAACGAATATAAATTTACTGTTCAAACAATATTTCGACAATGCAAAACTTCCATTGCGATTTCTATTGTTTTTTCTTTCTTTTGTAAATCATACAACAACAAAGCAGTTCCATGCAAACACACACACAGAGTTAGTCAAATTGTAAAAATTTTATTGGGAAGGACGATTTCAATTGTATTGCGATTTTTCTTAATTAATGAATGAATGAATGTTGGAAAGCTACTTGAGAACAAAAAAAGGAATAATAACGTACATATGTATATGAAAATAAAAAAATACTCTTTAAAATTCAATAATGACATGATTTATTTAAAATATAAATTCATGAATTTAAAATTAACCCTTTACTAATACACATAAATCCGAATAATATGTTTACTCTGGAAGCCATAATGCTGAGGGTATATCTATAATTTTGGTTTGTAACAACATAAGGGGCTTTAATGTTGGGAAATATTTACTTTCCTTTCTACATATTTTTATAAGAGTCCTTAACTGAGGTCTGCTATTTTATAGAAGACCTGAACTGAGGTCTGCTATTCTATAGACGACCTGAACTGAGGTCTGGTATTGTATAGAAGACCTCAACTGAGGTCTGCTATTGTATAGAAGAGGTCTGCTATTGTATAGAAGACCTCAACTGAGGTCTGCTATTCTATAGAAGATCCCAACTGAGGTCTGCTATTCTATAGAAGACCCCGACTGAGGTCTGCTATTCTATAGAAAACCTCAACTGAGGTCTGCTATTCTATAGAAGACCTCAACTGAGGTCTGCTATTCTATAGAAGACCTCAACTGAGGTCAGCAATTCTATAGAAGAGGTCAACTGAGGTCTGCTATTCTATAGAAGACCTCAACTGAGGTTTGCTATTCTATAGAAGACCTTAACTGAGGTCTGCTATTCTATAGAATACCTCAACTGAGGTCTGCTATTCTATAGAAGACCTCAACTGAGGTCTGCTATTCTATAGAAGACCTCAACTGAGGTCTGCTATTCTATAGAAGACCTTAACTGAGGTGTGCTATTCTATAGAAGACCTTAACTGAGGTGTGCTATTCTATAGAAGACCTTAACTGAGGTCTGCTATTCTATACAAGACCTCAACTGAGGTCTGCTATTCTATAGAAGACCTCAACTGAGGTCTGCTATTCTATAGAAGACCTCAACTGAGGTCAGCAATTCTATAGAAGACGTCAACTGAGGTCTGCTATTCTATAGAAGACCTCAACTGAGGTATGCTATTCTATAGAAGACCTTAACTGAGGTCTGCTATTCTATAGAATACCTCAACTGAGGTCTGCTATTCTATAGAATACCTCAACTGAGGTCTGCTATTCTATAGAATACCTCAACTGAGGTCTGCTATTCTATAGAATACCTCAACTGAGGTCTGCTATTCTATAGAAGACCTCAACTGAGGTCTGCTATTCTATAGAAGACCTCAACTGAGGTCTGCTATTCTATAGAAGACCTCAACTGAGGTCTGCTATTCTATAGAAGACCTCAACTGAGGTCTGCTATTCTATAGAAGACCTCAACTGAGGTCTTCCATTCTATACAAGACCTCAACTGAGGTCTGCTATTCTATAGAAGACCTCAACTGAGGTCTGCTATTCTATAGAAGACCTCAACTGAGGTCAGCAATTCTATAGAAGACGTCAACTGAGGTCTGCTATTCTATAGAAGACCTCAACTGAGGTTTGCTATTCTATAGAAGACCTTAAGTGAGGTCTGCTATTCTATAGAAGACCTTAACTGAGGTCTGCTATTCTATAGAATACCTCAACTGAGGTCTGCTATTCTATAGAATACCTCAACTGAGGTCTGCTATTCTATAGAAGACCTCAACTGAGGTCTGCTATTCTATAGAAGACCTCAACTGAGGTCTGCTATTCTATAGAAGACCTCAACTGAGGTCTGCTATTCTATAGAAGACCTCAACTGAGGTCTGCTATTCTATAGAAGACCTCAACTGAGGTCTGCTATTCTATAGAAGACCTCAACTGAGGTCTGCTATTCTATAGAAGACCTCAACTGAGGTCTGCTATTCTATAGAAGACCTCAACTGAGGTTTGCTATTCTATAGAAGACCTTAAGTGAGGTCTGCTATTCTAGTCTGCTATTCTATAGAAGACCTCAACTGAGGTCTTCCATTCTATAGAAGACCTCAACTGAGGTCTGCTATTCTATAGAAGACCTCAACTGAGGTCTGCTATTCTATAGAAGACCTCAACTGAGGTCTGCTATTCTATAGAAGACCTCAACTGAGGTCTGCTATTCTATAGAAGACCTCAACTGAGGTCTGCTATTCTATAGAAGACCTCAACTGAGGTCTGCTATTCTATAGAAGACCTCAACTGAGGTCTGCTATTCTATAGAAGACCTCAACTGAGGTCTGCTATTCTATAGAAGACCTCAACTGAGGTCTGCTATTCTATAGAAGACCTCAACTGAGGTCTGCTATTCTATAGAAGACCTCAACTGAGGTTTGCTATTCTATAGAAGACCTCAACTTAGGTCTGATATTATATAGAAGACCTCAAGTGAGGTCTGCTATTATATAAAAGACCTTAACTGAGGTATGCTGTTCTTTTGAAGTCCTCAACGGAGGTCTGCTATTCTATAGAAGACCTCAACTGAGGTCTGTTGTTCCATAGAAGACCTCAACTGAGGTCTGTTGTTCCATAGAAGAGCTCAACTGAGGTCTGCTATTCTATAGAAGACCTCAACTGAGGTCTGATATTCTATAGAATATCTCAACTGAGGTCTGCTATTCTATAGAATACCTCAACTGAGGTCTGTTGTTCCATAGAATACCTCAACTGAGGTCTGCTATTCTATAGAAGACCTCAACTGAGGTCTGCTATTCTATAGACGACCTGAACTGAGGTCTGCTATTCTATAGAAGACCTCAACTGAGGTCTGTTGTTCCATAGAATACCTCAACTGAGGTCTGCTATTCTATAGAAGACCTCAACTGAGGTCTGCTATTCTATACACGACCTGAACTGAGGTCTGCTATTCTATAGAAGACCTCAAATGAGGTCTGTTGTTCCATAGAAAACCTCAACTGAGGTCTGCTATTCTATAGAAGACCTCAACTGAGGTCTGCTATTCTATAGAAGACCTCAACTGAGGTCTGTTGTTCCATAGAAGACCTCAACTGAGGTCTGCTATTTTATATAGAACACCTCAACAGAGGTCTGCTATTCTATATAGAACACCTCAACAGAGGTCTCCTATTCTATGGAAGACATCAACAGAGGTCTGCTATTCTATAGAAGACCTCAACTGAGGTCTACTATTATATAGAAGAGCTCAACTGAGGTCTGCTATTCTATAGAAGACCTTAACTGAGGTCTGCTATTCTATAGAAGACCTCAACTGAGGTCTGCTATTCTATAGAAGACCTTAACTGAGGTCTGCTATTCTATAGAAGACCTCAACTGAGGTCTGCCATTCTATAGAAGACCTCAACTGAGGTCTGCCATTCTAAAGAAGACCTCAACTGAGGTCTGCCATTCTAAAGAAGACCGCAACTTAGGTCTGCTATTATATAGAAGAGCTCAACTGAGGTCTGCTATTCTATAGAAGACCTTAACTGAGGTCTGCTATTCTATAGAAGACCTCAACTGAGGTTTGCTATTCTATAGAAGACCTCAACTGAGGTCTGCCATTCTAAAGAAGACCTCAACTGAGGTCTGCCATTCTAAAGAAGACCTCAACTTAGGTCTGCTATTATATAGAAGACCTCAACTGAGGTTTGCTATTCTATAGAAGACCTCAACTGAGGTCTTCCATTCTATAGAAGACCTCAACTGAGGTCTGCTATTCTATAGAAGACCTCAACTGAGGTCTGCTATTCTATAGAAGACCTCAACTGAGGTCTGCTATTCTATAGAAGACCTCAACTGAGGTCTGCTATTCTATAGAAGACCTCAACTGAGGTCTGCTATTCTATAGAAGACCTCAACTGAGGTCTGCTATTCTATAGAAGACCTCAACTGAGGTCTGCTATTCTATAGAAGACCTCAACTGAGGTCTGCTATTCTATAGAAGACCTCAACTGAGGTCTGCTATTCTATAGAAGACCTCAACTGAGGTCTGCTATTCTATAGAAGACCTCAACTGAGGTTTGCTATTCTATAGAAGACCTCAACTGAGGTCTGCCATTCTAAAGAAGATGCTATTCTATAGACGACCTGAACTGAGGTCTGCTATTCTATAGAAGACCTCAACTGAGGTCTGCTGTTCCATAGAATACCTCAGCTGAGGTCTGCTATTCTATAGAAGACCTCAACTGAGGTCTGCTATTCTATACACGACCTGAACTGAGGTCTGCTATTCTATAGAAGACCTCAAATGAGGTCTGTTGTTCCATAGAAAACCTCAACTGAGGTCTGCTATTCTATAGAAGACCTCAACTGAGGTCTGCTATTCTATAGAAGACCTCAACTGAGGTCTGCTATTCTATAGAAGACCTCAACTGAGGTCTGCTATTTTATATAGAACACCTCAACAGAGGTCTGCTATTCTATATAGAACACCTCAACAGAGGTCTCCTATTCTATGGAAGACATCAACAGAGGTCTGCTATTCTATAGAAGACCTCAACTGAGGTCTACTATTATATAGAAGAGCTCAACTGAGGTCTGCTATTCTATAGAAGACCTCAACTGAGGTCTGCTATTCTATAGAAGACCTTAACTGAGGTCTGCTATTCTATAGAAGACCTCAACTGAGGTCTGCCATTCTATAGAAGACCTCAACTGAGGTCTGCCATTCTAAAGAAGACCTCAACTGAGGTCTGCCATTCTAAAGAAGACCGCAACTTAGGTCTGCTATTATATAGAAGAGCTCAACTGAGGTCTGCTATTCTATAGAAGACCTTAACTGAGGTCTGCTATTCTATAGAAGACCTCAACTGAGGTTTGCTATTCTATAGAAGACCTCAACTGAGGTCTGCCATTCTAAAGAAGACCTCAACTTAGGTCTGCTATTATATAGAAGACCTCAACTGAGGTTTGCTATTCTATAGAAGACCTCAACTGAGGTCTGCTATTCTATAGAAGACCTCAACTGAGGTCTGCTATTCTATAGAAGACCTCAACTGAGGTCTGCTATTATATTGGATACCTAAACTAGGGTCTGATATTCTATAGAAGACCCCAACTGAGGTCTGCTATTTTATAGAAGACCTCAACTGAGGTCTGCTATTTTATAGAAGACCTTAACTGAGGTCTGCTATTCTATAGCAGACCTCAACTGAGGTCTGCTATTCTATAGAAGACCTCAACTGAGGTCTGCTATTCTATAGAAGACCTCAACTGAGGTCTGCTCTTCTATAGAGGACCTCAACAGAGGTGTGCTATTCCATAGAAGACCTCAACTGAGGTCTGCTATTCCATAGAAGACCTCAACTCAGGTCTGCTATTCTATAGAAGACCTCAACAGAGGTTTGCTATTCTATAGAAGACTTGAACTAAGGTCTGTTATTCTATAGCAAACCTCAACTGAGGTCTGCTATTCTATAGAAGACCTCAACTGAAGTCTGCTATTCTATAGAAGGTCTGCTAGACCTCATCTGAGGTCTATTATTCTATAGGAGACTTCATCTGAAGTCTGCTATTCTATAGGAGACCTCATTTGAGGTCTGTTATTCTATAGGAGACCTCATCTGACGTCTGATATTCTAAAGGAGACATCATCTTGGGCTGCTTTTCTAAAGGAGACCTCATCTGTGGGCTGCTATTCTATAGGAGACCTCATCTGAGGTCTGCTATTATGTAGGAATATTTGCCTAATGTGATTTTACCTTAAGAAATATTTAGGTTATCTCGGTACCATTATAGCGTACATTTCTTGCCAATGATGCATATTTTAGTTACAATGTTATTTTATTAAATTTAATTCGTCCAAAAAGTGCATTCAAATATGTTACAAAAAAGAAGACTGCATCCACCAGGACAAATTACTGTTGCCTAGGAATGAATCTGCAGCAAAGTCACATTGATAACAAACATTGGATTTCCAATAGAATTTCAACCCAGCATTTTAAAATTGATTTTCAACGACAATAACTGTGTGTGAGTGTGTTTGAGCATACACCAGAGCTGATGTCGACAACAGTGTTATTTGTAAATAAATCTCTAGAGGAGGAATGCTTTCTATGTTTACTTTTTGTTTGCACTCTGTCTCTAAAATTCAATTGAAAATAAAAAAGGAATGGAAAATATGGAAAATAGTGCATCAATATATTATTCGACATGGTGCTGGATATAATTCATCCATGTGAATATTTGCATGCTAACAAATCAAATAAAGTTTAGCATTTTTTCGGAGAGTGCATGGTAATTTCCTGTCACATTTAACATTTTTTTTAGATGTTAGGTTTGTTGTATGATTCTTTTTTAAGGGCAATCCTTGTGATTTTTTAAATAGCAAAATTAAATTTGCAAACATAAATGAAGGAAAAAACTAAGTCATTGGAGTAACCCTCAATTGAACATAAAAATATGTATTAAAATAGGTTATGCGGAATAAAATATTATTTTGTTATTAAAAAAAATACTTGGAATGTTACTCTTGTTATGAATTATAATTTATTTGTAAACGCTTTAGGATATATCTTTATGTAGTTTCATTATTATACACGAAGGTCGTCGGGTACATCTTCATGTATAAAACACAAAATAAATTTTCAAAGCTGTTTTTGTTTAATCTATGTACATATGTATGTGATGAAATCACAATATTTCAAATAAATATTAACAACAACAGAATAATTAAAATTTCTGTATTTCAGACATTATCTTTGGCATACCAAAATATGAATGAACTCTTCTTTCTCAAGATTTCTTACGAAAGGCAAAAAGTTGAGATTTTCTTTTTTTCCTAATTTACATTTTAATTTACAAACCAAGCTCCAAGAAGAGGTTATACAACAACTTCCTTATATTTTGTAGTTCACTTGATTATCTTCTGCAGTTGTGCTTAGTTGTCGGCGGGGGGAGAATTTCTCTTTTGTTTCGACAAGTGTTTATAAGGGTTCGGGTCGTCGGCGTCAACAGCAGTTGTCTTAAAGTTTTTCATTTTACATCTTGTGAAAGGTTGTTTTACATTTTAATTTTTTTCTGTGTTTTTGTCTTCAGACAAATACCATGTTGACTGACAGGCATAGTACTTGGTCTATATGTTTTTGGCCATGACCAAAAACATCATCATCATCACCAGTGAGTGTTGTCTTCATCATTGTTGCTTCACTTTGTATTAGTTGAAGAAAATATAAACATTTCATTATCACGAAGACATCTTGGAATAATGTTTAGGGAAGACTTAATATTTGAAATTTGACGAAAATGTTCTTGAGAGAGTATTTGGGTTGGCCATGTTTATAAGTTATGTAAGTTTTGTTAGCCAAACATGACCAATGATGCTAGGTGCATTTGTTAAATTACATAAAAATACCATGTTTTGCTTTAGCAATACGATGAGGTATTTATGCCCCATCCTTATGTCTAACGTGGGGTGGTTATAAACACCATGATATATATACCCAGCAAAATAAATTGGAAGTAGTGCAATGTGGACTAGTTCTGTCACGGCATGTTTTGATGCAGTTCAAACGGAGTCGTGAAAAAGGCACTCCAGTCCTCACATTTTAAGTGCATTTGGATGCAATCCAAAGAATCACATCCACTTGTCACATTTTAACAACATCCGGATGCAGTTCAGCGGAATCGTGAAAAAGGCACTCCAATTCCTCACAATTTAACAGCATCCGGATGCAATTCAAACGGAGTCGTGATAAAGGCACTCCGTTCGCTACATTTTATTAGCAGTTGTTAGAGATCCCTACATGTACATAAATCAGTTTGTACATCTCTACAGGCAGCGGAATACATTTTCCAAAAAGATATAAGCGTGTTAACATTTCCAAACATTTGTTAATACAAACTAAATAATATTTAATTTGTGAACATTTTTCCGGTAACTCACGAGAATGGAGTGCTGTTGGAGTACATGTCGAAATCTTAACTGGTGATGGGAAGACAACCCATTTAGCAGATAAAGCAAAAACAGTTCAGCTTGGATTAAATGGAGAGCGGAGGAAACACGCATGTTTGCGATTGAATTCAATGGAGAATATTCATAATTTGTGTTAATGTAATAAAGTTAATATCTTTGTTTTACACAAATAATAAATGCATTTTATTTGTTCTGGGATATTTTGTAATAGCTTGCACAATTTCCCCAGAATGCCTGTATCAAAACACATGCTTTGGACTGCCTCCTATTCTACCCCAAAGGGTTAGTTAAAATGCAATGCCAAAGGGTCAGTTAAAATGCAGTGCCAGAGGGTCAGTTAAAATGCAGTGCCAAAGGGTCAGTTAAAATGCAGTGCAATGGAGTGCCTCTTTCAGTAGTCACGCTCTTGTAAAAATCATAAGCGAAATTGCATAATTTGATGCACTTCCAGATCACTTGTACATATCATTTAACTGCCTCTTTGGAGGCAAACTTTTTGCTGGGTAATGGCTTCATAACATTATCTTAAATCTTCTTCTTAAATGATTTGCGTATCTGTACCTGAAATGTTCGGAACATTTAAAGTACATTGGCGGATGTGCCTGCAAAGGCGTTATTACTGTCATATACAACTCGGATCACTACCTTGTTGCAGCAAAGGTACGTACCCGATTAAAGTGTACGAACAGACACGGAAGTTGGACATCGGAAAGCAGCAATCACAACAGATAGGCACATCATATTTCACACTGCTTACCGATGAAGGCATACCTCGTTCTGATAAGATATTGGGTATTATTGCCCAAGCCATGCAAACAACAACATAATTCATGCTTGGATAACAGAGGCCTCCACCAAGGAACCAATGGTATTACCAGTGGAACCCATGATCTGCAACATGTATCAAAGCGAAACGCGCGAGAATGATTTCGGTGAAAAGGAGAGAGGAGAAACGTCTTTTCTCCAGGAAAAAGAGTAAACTGCAAAAGCTGGACTGAGGAAAATTCGTCAGAATGAAGTTCTAAATGGCCTTGGTGCAGGCACCCCCTCTTATAGAGACGAGACAATGTGGTAACGGGTATCGATAGCTTCTTCAGGTTATAAAAATGTCCTAACTATTGGTAACCAATTCTAGCGACAACACTCCGGCCAAGTCCGAAACGTTGGATAATCAACTATATGTGTGGTCGCCAGTCGTATGTGGAATTCAGGAACAAGAAATCCAAGCCCCGTAGAGTGAAACAGGGAGTTCCCCAAGGAGGGGTGATATTTTCGGAACTGTTTAACCTCTACCTTTCCTGTATTCCGCCCCCTCCAGACGGCATTAAGGTCGTAACGTATGCGGATGATTGTACGATCCTGGCGTCAGGTACCTACCCTGATGACATCTGTGAGAGACTGAACTCCGATTTACCTGATCATACCACCTTTTTCCACGCGAGGAATATGCAGATATCCCCCACTAAATCGACGGCCACTCTGTTCACCACATGGACGGCGCGGTATAGAAGAGAGTTGAATATCAGGGTCGATGGTAGCAGAATTCCGACCACAAACTGCCCCAAACTTCTAGGGGTCACATTCGACACCACTTTCATGTCGCCTTCGGATGCCACAGCTATCTGCGATAAACTGAAATGTAGGAACTAGGTCCTCAAGTCCACAGCCGGCAGCACTTGGGGTGCAGATAAAGAACCTTGTTGACCACGTATAAAGCGATAGGTCGGTCTGTGGTAAGCTATGCGGCGCCAGTTTGGTCCCCGAATTTAGGTGATACGCAGTGGGATAAGATTAAAATTTGTCAGAACTCCGCCCTGAGAACAGCAACAGGGTGCCTAATGAAATCTACAGTGGACCATCTACATGAGGAGGCAAAGATTCTTCCAGTACGACAACATAATGAGATGCTATCGTTGCAGTACTTGCTCGGATGTTACCGTGAGAGCCATCCCAATCAAAATCTTCTGGCCACCGATACCCCAGGCATATCAAGAAGGATATTCATGCTCTAGAGACACGGGTCCAACAATATAGGAGTGAACCTCTAGATCAACAGGCATATCAGGCAGGTTTGAACAGCCTTCACAGGGACACAGTTGCTAAGATCATAAGCAATTATTGTGTGAATGCAGTCATCGGAGTACATCCCCCATCTATCGCAGCTGAAGAGCGTCAGCTGCCACGACAAACCAGAGTAGTTTTGGCTCAATTACGCTCGGGATATTGCAGTCGCCTAAATTCCTATTGGGTGGGAATCGATCGCACCGTGCAAGACATCTGCCCAGTATGCGGCATGGGCCTGCACGATACTAAGCACCTACTCAACTGCCCCCTACTCATCTGACTCCAGTAGATCTGTTGTTACATCCCATCGAGGTAGCCACCTTGAACTGGAGATAGACCCAGAGCCAGATTGAACAGGAGAACGAACATACAAACATAATAATAAAACACGGTTACAACAACAACATGCTAGCGAAGACGACCAAGATACAGTGTTGCCGAATTTGACGATTTATCGTCATTTTGACGATTTTTTGGCCCAAATTTGGAAAATGGCGATTTTATGCCCCGAAATGACGATTTTTCACGTCAGCCAAAATTGCATGAAATAAAACAGGATAACTACATTTTAGCCAACATTTAACGAAGATTCGATTTTATGAGATTTTGTAATTTTCTTAGCAATTGAAAATTTTCGTTTAGGATTGTTGATTGAAGAAAATCGTCTATCTTGTTGTGAAAATGTAGGAGTCCAGTTCTCTGGCTCTTTAAGCGGTCAGTTTGTCAGTTATGACCGAAAGACTGGAGTGGACTGGAGTCAATCAGGCGATATTTGAGCAAAGTTGTTATTTAAAACTGACAGTGTATTTACCTTGCTGCATTGTTGGAAACTTGATAGGCATAGGAGAAACTCTTGTCTGGTGAACGTTTTTTAAGGGTGGTATTTAAGTGAGATTAAGTTAGCTTTACTGCTGTGGGTTGTATATCTTATGTAGTCAGTCTCATTGTCATACCTATAAGTGAAAAATTCGCATTAAGCGGTAACCAAACTTAGTTTTGGACAATGTTGACGATTTTCCAAATTTTATTGACGATTTCCGATCAAAAACTGTCGGCGACACTGCCAAGATACCACAGATCCAATCCCACAATATTAAATGCAACTAATAACAGGCTAAAAAATAGTAAGGCCGCAGCAGCCGATGCTTTTTTACCAGCCGTGCTGTTTAAGACTGTCGGCGATACGCTGATAAGGTGTATACTAGGCCGGGGCGATTTGTAAGGAAGGAAAACAGGCGCTTCGCGTTTCTGATTCCTGGTGTTATACTGAGCAAAAAAGTCCAATAGACCATATGCCTACGATTAAAAGCGAGCCTACCAATTTTGAAGTTTTTTATCCCTTTTTTGATATTTTGGCAAACCATTGGGATTTTCAATGCAACACTAAAACAAAAATTGTAGCCAAGACAATAATTAAGAACCAGTACATCGCAAAGGCATTGGTACGCTCTTTCAGGCAGTTTTGGCGTTGTGGATAAACAACTTCAAGTCAAAATCGGGAGGCTCGACTTTCATCGTAGACATATGGTCTAGTGACTTTTTTGCTCAGTACAATCCCAGGGTCCAAAAACGCGAAGCGCCCGTTAATGTGTTCCAATCGCCCTACCCTAGTGTATACATCAGCTAATTAGCACCATATGCCGAGAGGAACGCATGATTGTATCGTGAGTATCCTTTCTTCCTCCCACAAGAATGGATAAAAGACTGTGGGCTGAAATTATTGAGGCATAGGTATGGTCCCTATCCGGACTCCGGAATATTGCATGAACGACTAAAGCCTAAGGGCAATGAAATAATCTGGCCATATCAGCGCGCCTTTTGACCTGACAAGTTCTACGACGGTTGTTGCACCGTATTGACTTGAAGGAATTGTTGAGCAGAGAATGGTTCACTCGAGGCTGCTTTGGTTGTTGTTTTTGTAGCAGCATAGGCTTGATGCTGTGGGTTGGCAGCCGCTGGCCGAAACGATTTTTGTTTTCGGTCAATCCAGTACAAGTGAGATAGGAATTATGTTGCTGCACCAGAACTTCGCCCAGGGTATTTACAAAAACATCGTCGGAATACGAAACACACACGCAATCACCGCAACAACAAACGCAGCATCTGAAACAATTCAATTGCTAGGGTCACCGCAACAAAGTCTGCGAAATTGTGAATCGGAGAAACATCATGGTTGCCGTGATATAGGAGGCAGAGCTCACCAAGTAACTGTGGCTTGGAACATTGCGATTGTTACAACATTTTGCGAAAGGATCGTACAAGAAGCGGAGCTGGACTTTCCCTCCTTAAATACCAGTCTGTCCAGTATAGACCTATCTCGTTTTAACTTGTCTCTAGAAACCAATACATGGAATGTATGAGAGTGGCAGTAAAGTGTGGGACTGCCGGGGTAGAGTTAGAGTCCTTGGGTACCTCAGAGAATTTTCATGCACATAATCACAGCTGCATCCACTCGCTACATAACTGCTGATCGAATACCTGAAATTAAACCAAATTTCCCAGCAGAGGAGTAGCAATTGAGCGTCATGAGTTTCGTCGTACAAAACTTGTAGACCAATGTTTTAGGGAACTTACTCTTGAAGTCAACAGGCTGGTAAGCGAGCATAGGCAGAAAAAGTGACTAGACCACCTAAACCAATGAACCATTGATACAGAATTAAGTGAATAACTCTCGAATCCGGGAAAGAAGGATGATAGAACAGGTGTTACTTTCAACGATGTGACAGTAACTGACCCGAAGAGGTGCGCGTGTTATTTTAACCTTCAGTTTATAGAGTGCCCCGAGAGTGATAGGGCGAAGGGGATTGTGCTACTCCATAAAAGCATACAAGGAATCTCAATGGTAATGTTTAAGCAACTACATGAACCCAGAGTTTAGTATTTGACAAGTGTCATCAATCTGTCGTTAGCCACCCATACTGTCCAGAAGCCTGGAAAGTTAGCAGAATTGTCCCTCTACCGAAGCCAGGTAAGGATGCCAGCAGAGGTGAATCTTACAGGCCGATTCCCCTTCTGTCAGCAGTAGCGAAGATTCTAGAGGTACTACTCCTCCCCATAATGAAAATCAGCTACCAATTTGCCAAAAATTAGCACGGATTCTGGAAATGTTACAGTACCAGAACAGCCTTACACGCCATATCCACACAATTCAGTCGAGGACTGAACCAGAACAGGCCGAGAGACCGAACAGTCATGCCGGCTCTTTACCTATCGAAGGCAATCGAAACCGTCAACCATGCCAAGCTGTCCGAGAACCGAGAACCGTTTTAAAACTATATGCGCGGACGCCAGTCATTTTGCGGCATTGCGAAACAAGAATTCGAAACCCGTAGAGTGAAACAGGAAGTTCCTCAAGGCGCGTTGAAATCTCCGTAACTGTTTAACATCTTTAGCTTGTTGAAATTCCACACCCGATGTGGCATAAGGATAGAGTAATATATGCGGTTTGGGGTCCTATTGTCAATGACATATGTGATAGGTTATATATCTACATAGCAACAATATTTTGGCGGAATTCGACAATCAGGGCATCAAGTTTGTCGCATACGCGGATGATGTGGTTATATTGATAACTGGCAAGTTCTTGTCCACGATATCGGAGCTTATGCAAAGGGCCTTATCAAAGCTGTCCCGTTGGGCCACCGCAAATAGCCTTGGGGTAAATCCAGCGAGGCCAAATACCTAGATACAATCCTGGATTCACAATTGAGATGGAAGAGGAACGTCGAGGAACGGACGAAGAGAGGTATGATTGCACTCTATTCATATAAGAATTCGATTGGGAAAAGCTGGGGATTAAATCCAGCTATTATACAGTGGCTGTATAATACTGTTGTGAGACCCATCTTATCCTACGGATGCCTTGTCTGGTGGCACGCGCTTCAACATAAATCGAACTCCGGCAACATAGACAAGGTGCAGAGGGCAGCCTCGATCCTGATAACTGGAGCTTTTAGAAGTACACCGCAAGCAGCTCTAAATGCGATGTTGAACCTCTTGCCCATGAGACTCAGCATGAAAGGTCAAGCAGCACGTAGTGTCCTAAGGCTACATGAATTGAATCGTTGGCGTGACAGCACCTATGGACATGCATGCATTCTTCGGGAGCTAGGACCAAACCTTAGCTTAAATCAGAAGGGGAAATTCAGCGACTACTTATCACCAGTCCAAAGATTTGAAGATATTGAGGTCGTTATCCCTAGTAGAGATGACTGGATCCGTAGTAACCCTCCTGTGGACGGTCTGGCTTTCTACACAGACGGTTCCAAGATGGAAGAAGGTACCGGAGCTGGCGTCTACTGCGAAAAGCTTTGTCTCGAATACTCATATAGGTTGAAAAGAGACTGTAGTGTTTTCCAAGCCGAAATCTTCGCGATCAAAATGGCTGCAGAGTTGATAAAAAGTCTGGATGCAGAAATCTTTGAACCGGTGACTATCTTCGTTGATAGTCAGCCGGCTCTTAGAGCCATCAAATCCTCCAACATCAAGTCTGAGGCCGTTCTTGAGTGTAGAACTGCTTTGGTGAACCTCACAAACGCTGTCCGACTCTGCTGGGTACCGGGACACTGTGACATTATGGGAAACGAGAAGGTAGATGAACTGGCAAGACATGGATCCCAATCAACAAGTCTAGCAATTACTGATTCAATCAAACCACCCATATTTCACCTTTTTCGGTGAGTGGAGACGTTCTTTGAAGAACGAGCCAAGGAACTGTGGCATAATGAATCAAGGTGCAACGTGTCAAGGGCCATTTGGCCGACTCTATCAACAAACAGAACAACTTCACTCTTAAATTTGAGCAAATCAGAAATCAGGGTATTGACGGGGGTCATTACCGTTCATTGCAACATCCGAGCTTTTATCGGCAAATGGCAGGATGATGGCGTGGATTATTGCAGGCTCTGTGAAGATGAGGAGGAAACGGAGACTATTGAGCATATTTTATGTCGCTGCCCGATGTTAGCTCGAAAGCGATAGAGATTAACAGGAGTATGCTTTCCTCCAAGCTTAATCCTCTACTCAAACATCGAACCAACAATAATCAATAACATCATCAGAAATTTGAATTGGCTGAGACGGGGCAACCCATAAGCGTAACTACTTCTCTGACAGTTTTCTAACCATCACCAAATAAAACCATCCTCCTTTCTTTATTACATTTTCATCATTAATAATCTATTTATTATTTCTCTAGTTTCTCTTCTTTTGTTTTTTCAGGTATTTCTGAACTTCTTTTTCTGATTTATGGATGATCACAATGGACCGAAAGGTCTCCGAGTGGCGTAGTCAATATATATTGGCTACACATCCCCAAACCTAACCTATCTACATAGCTTTCATTAAGTAAGCTATGTAGTACTTTCATCTGAGAAAAATATCTGCTGCTAAATCCGCTGCCTTGAAGATATTGGTCGATGGTGTCCTTATTCCGACCACAAACTACCCCAAGATATTGGCTGTAACGATCGATATCATGTTAAAGTCTTAGCAAGTCACAGCTATTTGTGATTAAATTTAAAGTAGGATCAAGGACGTCAAAAACAAACAAAAAACATCATTTGGTTGTTGCTTTTTTCACTCATACATACACATATGCATTCGTTTTGTTTGTATTCCTGTGGTCACGCCTGATCCAAAGAGAGGTCCAAAGGACAGGAAAATGAAATAATTGACACTCTCGAATGCGTTTTCGTATCTTTAACATACAATTTTTTCCTATTGGCAAATTTTTCATTAACGCACTCTGTAATACAAAATCGTATGTCAAAATCGTGACTTTAGCGCAAATATCTTGCGCTAACAAAATATCAAACGCATCGCAATTCAGAGTAACCCCCAGATACTATATGGACGCAGCCAACCCATGTTGCAGAATTTTTTAAAACTGTACACAGATGAACCAGAGCCAGAGAAATGAAAGATATACGAACAAACATATTGTCGTTACTACAACAATTGTTAATACGAAGAATATAACATTCATAGGTAATTAATTTTAAATGTAAAATTCAAAATTTGTATATATAATAATATTGACCTAATGATGCAATTACTAAATACACCTTGGTTAAACTTTTTCAATATATAAATTATTGTTTAACTAATGATTTACGTACAAATGAAAAGTAGTTTTTTGTACTTACTGCCATCACTGTGCGGTACACCTTCACGAAGTAAAAAGTATCGCAAACCTTCCATGGTATATGTTTCAGATGCTTCCAATGGATCAACAACATTGTTTTTACTTTTTGACATTTTCTGTCCATCGACAGTCCAATGAGAGTGTACAAATAGTTCACGTGGCGGTTCCAGACCTGAAATTGAAGTGATTTTAGTTCATTGAACATTGCCGTAAATAAAAAGATTATGTTAGATTGGCTTATCGCTCTGTATTGAAGTTGTAAGTACGCTTTGGATTCATATAAAATATTTTATGATCTAAAGCACAAATGTATTAAACATACCTGCCGCAATTAAAAATGCTGGCCAATATATACCATGGAATTTTAAAATATCTTTTCCAATAACTTGTACATTAGGTGGCCAGCAGGATTGAAACTGAAATGAAATAAAACTTCAGTCAAATTTCCAAACTAAGAACTAAATTCCGCCAAATACCTTAGGATCAGGATAACCAGCCGATGTTAAATAATTAACTAACGCATCTAACCACACATATACCGATTGTGATGGATCATCGGGTACAGATATGGCCCATTTAACACGTTCAGCTGGACGTGAAACCGAAACATCTGGCAATGGCTCCGACAACAGATCGAATAGAATTTTTTCAAATTTAAAAGGTTTTACTCGGCCGCCTTGTTTTAGCCAATAAATAACATCAGATTGTAGACTAGACAAACGAAACATGTAATTTTTTTCTTCAGTCCATTCAGCTGGATGACCAGATTCCAATGAAAATCTTTCCCCTGTAGCCTCATCGATACGTAACTGGGTATCGGTAAGGAATGTTTCATCGGACACACAGTACCAACCCTGATAGTTATCGGAATAAATGTGTCCCTTGGATTTAAGCACATTCCAAAAGTGGCTAACAGCCTTTTTATGGCGATCTTCTGTAGTCCTTATAAAGTCGTCATTTTGTATGGCTGCCTGTTGGAATACATTGCGATAGCGTGCCGAGATATCTTGACAATATTCAGCAACGGGAATATTATGTGAGGCTGCAGCCTGTTGTACTTTCGTTCCATGTTCATCGGTGCCAGTGCATAGGCGTACTGCGGATCCTGTCGGAGCTAAAAGTTTTTGATAGCGGCAAATCGTATCAGCTATAACTGCCGAATATAAATGACCAATATGTGGAGCTGAAAAAAATTAGAATAAAAGTTAAAATCTAATCAGAATGGTACGCAAGAAAATTAACAAATATGTGTCCAATAAGAATAAGCGTCTGTCATGTCAACAAGCATGTGAACATTTTCATTCAACCCAGATACCCACCAGCATTAACATAAAATATTGGAGTGGTAACATAAAAACTTGAGCTGATATTCGAACACAGCCTACGCACCGATTGTACTCGTGGTATTAACATTTTTGTGGCGTTATTTTACATTTATTTTTCTAGACCGGCAAATAAAATACTCGCTTTTACGCAACGAAACCGAACCGAAAGAATAGAATAGTGTAAATACCAAACAGCTGTTATTTGTTTTGATAATCAGGTGTTCGTGTTTTTTATTTTCGACAGGTTCGGCAAAGTGGAATGATAGCACAGTTATAATTGATCAGTGGCTGTAAAACTGTAGTTTATTCCAGTTTATATGACGCAAATTCAGCTGTATAAAACCAGCATTTACACCGACATCTAAATTGCAAGAATTGTTAAAAAAAATTAAAGTATTTCGATTTTTTTACGAAACAGAGATGCATAGACTATTTTGTAAGAGACTTCATGAAAAGCCGACTGTGATAGAATTTAATTATCTGTGGAAAATTTCGACACATTTTATCGTATTAAATAATTAAATCCTCATAAAAAGGTTAACGCCGTGTTTGCATAAGTGGTTTTTGCCGTGCAATTTATTTAAGGCGTTTCTACACGGTATGTTTTTGCATAGCGACTGTTACTTTTTACAGATCTGAATTTTGTACACATGGTGTGAACCATACAAAAATTTCAATCCATCAAAGTGATATATACATATGCATTTTATTTAGCTCTGTTCCAGAACTAAAAAGTTTTTAAAATTTTTACCACTTTTACACATTTTGCGTTCCCGTACACAACATTTATATGAAAATCGTTTACGACTTTTACAACTTTTACGACTTTTACCACTTTTTAAAGTACGGGAACAGGCCATTTATTTATTACATTAACTAATAGTAAATACAAAGTTAATAATAGGGATAGGTAATGGAAAGCAATAATCGATTTTTCGACTTTTCGATTTTGGTCTAAAACTAAAAATATGTTTGTCTTTTTACGTGATAATTTGTAATAATTATTACGAAATGTTACTAAATGCTGTCTTTTTACACAAAAGTTCAGTAGAAGAGAGCGAAGTGAGAGAACAATTTTGACAGTTGTTTGCTGAGAAATTGCTAAAAGTTGCTGAAAGAATTTTTCCCAGCAACATTTAGCAAGTTTGATCAGCTATTTTTTAATCATCTGCTAATGGCCAGCTGTACAATGTTTATCTTATTTTTGTGGAAAAATACTATAAATATTACTTCTTCTTTAATTACTCATCCGTTATCCGGATATAAGTGATCGTACAATACATCTTTTTTTCAATATTTATCGCATTTTAATTATTATCTTATTGTATAATGGTTGTCAGCTCTCTGTGTTTTGCAGCATTCAGCAATATTACAATTCAGCTATATTTATTGATTATTTTATTGATATATTAGCTGTGTTCCAGAACTAAAAAGTTTTTACAATTTTTACGACTTTTACACATTTTACTCGAAAAAGCGTTCCCGTACACAAAAAAGTTGTAAAATGTTCACTTCTCTTTAAACAAAAATGGCGCTGAATGACGCTCTCTTTAAAAACTTTTTACACGACAAATTTGGGCGAGTAAAAAAATAGTAACATGGTTGCCGGCGTCTGATTGGCTGATAACCCGACTTTGACATTTGTTCCAGTTTTTTTGACGTATTTTCCATTTTTCCGTTCCCGAACTATTTCAAAAAACGTGAGTGTGAGAACAAATTTTTTGCAGTTCTCTCTTTTACGAGTTTTACCATTAAAAAGTACGGGAACGAAGCTATTGATTATTTTTTATTTATTTTGCTTAAAATTGAAGAACTTTTTAATTTTTTAGATTTTCTTTCATGCATTGGTGCCAAAGTTTTTGTTTTGGTCATCAACTGTTAAGCTGAAAACAGATACAACGTTTGATTAAAGTTTTGCGTTGGGCGTCGAGAAAAAAACAACAACAACAGGGCGACGACGACACCAAAGTCCAGCGCTTATCTGCTTGTCGGCATATATTTCAAATGAATTTGAATTTTTCGGCATCATGCCCAACAGTGTAAAAACGGCCAAAACGACACAAAACTTTACCCAAACGTTGTATGTGGTTTCAGCTTTATCTTGCTAAAGTTTACTAAATGCTGTCTTTTTACTTTTTTTCTCTATTTTGGTATCAAAGAGTAAAATTTCTCTTACTCTCTGAAAACAAGTTACTGAATAATTATTACTGAAAAAGTAAAAAGGCACAACTAATGTGATTTTTCGGTCTTGCGATTATTTCGGTTGTCTTAAAACTCGACTTTCGATTTCCCTCTAGACAAACGTCGACTACGAGTTTTATATTTTTGACCGACAAAAGTCGATTAACCGAAAGTCGACTTACCTACCCCTAGTTAACCCATTTAGCGCCGAGAATTTTTTTTGCGAGACTTTTTAAGTATTTTTTAATAAATAACTTTTTTCTGTAAAACGTATAGTTTTCCTGCAATTGGGCCTTATTTTAAAAGTGCCAAAAACTTTGAAAGTTAATATCGGTGTATCCTTACATGCCAATCCCTTGGTTTTTGATTGAGAAAATACTCTTACTATATTCCTAACAAATCCCTGACTTTATATGATTCTAACATTTATGATTAAATTTTTATCGCATATTTAAATTTTTCATCAAAAGTCGAAAATTACAAAAAAGTCGTTTTCTTCGAATAGCTTGGGTTTTAGCCCAATTGCGTGGAAATACGTAGGTCAAATGAAGCGTTATAAGCGTGAAATGACAGAAAATTACAAAAAAGTCGATTTCTTCGAATAGCTTGGGTTTTAGCCCAATTGCGTGGAAATACGTAGGTCAAATGAAGCGTTATAAGCGTGAAATGACAGATAATAGACAATACTATAATAAAATGCAAAAAACCCCACAAAAATATTCGAAAAAAAACAGAGTTTTCGTCAACTTTTGCAACCATTTGTTGTGGCGTTTAAACGACCAGTGGCTTTACCTGGGTTAATAAAAGAAGGTAGCATTGGCTACTAAAGGCCTCGGCACATACGAAGCGTTGAGCGTCGCGGTACAACAACCACATGAAAAAAGTGTAAGTGATGCCAAGTTTTTTGAAAAACAACAATGTGGCTGACGCATTAAAGTTAAACATAATTTAACTGTTTTGGGACAACGCGTGTCTCAACGTGTCACTAAAGGGCTTCAAGCCCTCGGCACATACGATCCGTTGTGCGACGCGTTGCGCGTTGAAAACAACAACCACATGAAAAATGTGTAAGTGATGCCAAGTTTGGTTATGCATTTTTCATGTGGTTGTTGTAACGCGACGCTCCACGCGCCGTAGGTGCCGCGGCCATAAGGCCATCAGCTAGCGCTTTTATAATAATATGTACTAATTACAAATTAGAGAATAATTTTGTTATATAATGATAAAAGTTATATACAGCATTAATGTTAACAGAAGTTGGTGACTTAAGAATTTCTAATCCTTTATTATTTAGGAATATTGAAGATTTGCGAATGCGTTGCACGATTGCAGCATATGTTCAATGGAGTTGATATTACCGCATTTTGGACATTGGTTGTTTGCATTTTGTTCACAATATAAATAATGAAAACAACAGATCGAATTACCCACTACAGCAATTGTATGAGTTTATTTTGCGTTGGTAATATCTACGAGCCATTTACCGAAACGTGTAAATTTTGAAAACATGGGGTAACATTGGTGATTTTCATCATAGCCCTGTTCCTTTACGTGCAAGAATCTTCAAGTTTTACAACTTTTTACTCGAAAAGCGTTCCTTTACTTCAGACACCATACAACTCATATGGAAGTAGATTACAACTTTTGCTACTTTGCCAGTTTTACCATTTTCAAAAGTAAAGGAACAGACCACGTGATTTCGTAAAAACATTGCCACATATAAGTGTTTTACAATTTTTAAAACACTGGCAACGATCAACCGGGCAAAATCTTTGGTGTAAGTAACACGGCCGTTTTTGACCCGGTAACGTTACCTATGGATTGAAATTATGAAATTTTGCTTACACGCATGGTAAAATTATTACAGGTAGTCGCATCACAAAAATGTATGTAGAGGCAACTCTGTTTATCTGTACGTTACCGTGTCAAATAAAAATCAAAACAAAAATTGAATGACATTTAATAACAGAAACAAAATATAATACTTTGTTATTTGTTTTTGAAAATACCAAAAATAACAATTAATTATCCAAATATTTCAAAAAGGAGAAAAAATATATGTATTTGTACATCATCTGAAGATAGCTTTAACATGCGTGCGACTCTTTAAATTCATTTGTGTTGCTGTAAATCTGATCTGATACTAGAATAGTCCTTTACGATTCCTACCAATGCCTGTGTATGTGGATGCATGTTTCGAAGATGAAATCACTCAAAACATGTATTTTGTTCGTAGGTCGAAATTGCAGAACATGAAAAAACAACAGATCCAATTTAGTGGCTTAAAACCTTCAACACTACAAGGTCTTGCAGTGTACGTTATGGCTTGGAATCCGAGTTATGAAATATGGTCACAGGATAGTTGATACGAATACAAATTCAAGCGAGACACCGTGGTAAATACGTACGCCATGCATTCAGAAGGTCTGCAGAACACCAAAATTTTCGGCGGTGGCAAATCTCTTCAGTAGAGTTCCCATGAATTTCCTGAGTATTTCAGCCATGATAAACTTCCCCATAAGTGGTGATTGATTATTCCTTCGGGGATGTTTTGGTGAGAACATACATATGTATGATATTAATTTAAAAATATATTTAGATTAAACGGAACAATAAACCAATTGTTTTTTCTCAAAATATTTTATTAAAACCAAATGAAGTTTAATTTATATTAAGATAAAAAAAAACCCTTACTAAAAACTTATATATAACCTTTTTCTAGCTTTTATGAGATTTTAGTGAATATAATACGCTTTTTGGTGCTTAGGTTTATATTCTTTATCCGTTCTCTCTGACCATTTGAGCCACATTCAAGAAATCTTCTTCAATAGCATAGAATTCAAGGTATTAAGAACGGCCACATTTTCTCAATGTTGTCGGTGCTGGAGTTCTCATCCAACTGATTTGATTTTAACAACTCAAAAGAGTCATAAATTATCATTTTCTGGGCGATAATTTCTGTTCCAGTCCTCAACAATCAGGTTAACAACTATTCGGGCCATAGAGAATTTGATGTAAATGGACACTTGAAACCAAACTGTTATGGACTCCTTGGCGATATTATCAACAGCAGGAAACGTTATCGTGGTCATCATCATGACTCGAGCAGATAACATTTGAACATGCTCACTAGCTTGAGACAATTCTATTTGCGTAATTGTACACCAATGCCCCTGGTTATGCCTTAGATTCTGCATACATTTGCTTACCCAGCAAAATAGTTTGGAAGTAGTGCAATGCAGAGTTATGATTTCAATACATCTGTCGATGCAGTCCACACGGATTTATGAAAAATGGAGTCCGCAAAGGCTGTGATTTGGATCGAAAATGGAGTGCACCCTAGCTGAGTGCCGTGGAAGCAAAATGGAGTGCATCCTAGCTGCGCGCTCTCTTGTAAAATTCATAAGTGAATTCATAGGAAAAGATGTACTCCAGCAGCAATTGTTCTAGTGATTTAACTGCATCCGCGGATGCAAACTTTTTGCGGGGTATAGTCTACCGATTCCGTGGCAATATTCAATTGATTAACTTGCAAAGATTTCTTTTCATTATTTGCCGAGGCCTTACCCCTCCATTCAGTCAAATTATCATTGAGTTTTTGTACCAATTCACGTAACTTGGTTAAGGTCCATAGCGCTACCAACCGCGGGAGCAGCGGTGAATACATACACATTATGACGATCAAAAAGAAAGAAAATATTGAACAAAACATTTTCAGTTTCAATATTTTTTGTAAATGAAAATGACATTTGTGTACATGTATACATTCATTCAGTGTCAAATCCCGTTTGACAATGAACGTACTTCAAGTTCGAATTTTGAAAAAAAAATTGTAATCAGCAATAATACAGGTAGCATTATCATGCCAGCTGATGGTAACATAATGTGTCAATTGCATTGAATTGATGTCAAATTTTGACATCTTATGTTGCCAACAATTGCCGATGCGGCTACCTGTGTATTTGTACCATGCACGGGGGATATCTATGAACTCATATTCTGTGTTTAGACACACAAATTTCTCGGGAAAGTAAATTGAGTTTTTGGGAGAGAGCGGAGAGGAAAGAGCTCCTCAATACACTTTCCTATCCCCTATTGCCTAAAAACTGAATTTACTTTCCCGTGTGTCTAAACACGGACATAGATAACTACGCGTAGAAATTACGGTTATTAATTTGGGTGAGGGTTAGTCTTGGGGCGAAGGTGCTCGATAAGGCTGGGTTTTTGGAAATTCGTTCTACAAAGGTGCGAGAAGTACTAAAATACACAAAAAATGGTGCTTTTTGTATGCCTGACCGACTAATAATCAACGCTCAGACGAAACGGCTGAAAGTTAGAATCTTGAAATTTTGGGTGGTGGTTAGTCTTGGGGCGAAGGTGGTCGATAATGCTGGGTTTTTGGAAATTCGTCCTAGAAGGGTGCGAAAAGCACTAACATTTGTATATTGCGAACCGGTAGAGCTAAAAATCTGGAATGCAATCCGTAAGTGTACGAAAAGTATTAACATGTACTAAATTTGCTAACATTTGGTATTATGTGAACGGATGGAGCTATTAGCTTGAAAGTTAGAACGAGAATCAAGGTTGAGAAGTAGGGTTTTTATAAAGAGGTGATTTTGGAAATGTGTACCCATGTATATGAAAAGTACTAAATTTGGTACAGTTTGGATTTGGGTGGATGGATAGAGCTGGAATCCTGAAATTTAGAATTGAGATTACTGTTGGAGTGTAGGATTGGGGTAGTTTTGAAAATTCACTCACAGTTACGAAGAGTAAAAAATGGTTCTA
This sequence comes from Musca autumnalis, assembly GCF_047663935.1. Taxonomy (NCBI): domain Eukaryota; kingdom Metazoa; phylum Arthropoda; class Insecta; order Diptera; family Muscidae; genus Musca; species Musca autumnalis. The sequence goes on from NW_027411644.1 coordinate 256,280,013, forward strand.
AATTTGGTACAATTTGGATTTGAGAGAAGGGATAGAGTGGGAATCCTGAAATTTGTAATTAAGATTACTGTTGGACTGTAGACTTGAGAAGGTTTAGAAAGTTCGTAATTATGGGTACGAAAAGTACTAAATGGTACTAAATTTGGATTTGAGTATATATATAGAGCATGAATCCTGAGATATGGAACTAATGCCCGTAATTTCTACGCGTAGTTATCTAAGAGTTCATAGATATCCCCCGTGTAAGCAAAATTTCATAATTTCAATCCACAGGTAACGTTACCGGGTCGAAAACGACCGTGTTACTTACACCAAGGATTTTGCCTGGTTGATCGTTGCCAATGAGTTAAACATTGTAAAACACTTATATGTGGCAATGTTTTTCGAAATCATGAATGAAAATCACCAATGTTACCACATGTTTTCAAAATTTACACGCCTCGGTAAATGGCACGTAGAAATTACCAAACGCGTAGGTAAAGATAACTAATAGGTAGCTACCTACCCGGTTACCTAGGGCTAGAAATTACGGGCATAAGATTACTGTTGGAGTGTGGGTTTGGAAATTCCTACTTACGTTTATGAAAAGTACTAAATGGTACTAAATTTGGTACAATTTGTATTTGGGTGAACGGATCGCGTTGTAATCCTGAAATTTGGAATTAAAATTACTGTCGAAGTGTAGGACTCAGTTTTGGAAAATCGTACTTATGGGTACGAAAATTAATAAATGACACTAAATTTGGGTGAACAGATATTGCTGGAATCCTGAAATTTGGAATTAAGAAAACTATTGAAGTGAAGGGTTGAGATATGGAAGTAGTTTTGGAAATTCGTTTACATACATATGTGTACGAAAAATACTAAATGGTACTAAATTTGTACAATGTGGATTTGGTTGAACGGATGGATCTGGGATCCTGAAATTCGACATAATGATTACTGTTAGGGAGTAGGCTTGAGATATGGAGGCAGTTTGGGAAAATCGTACTTATGTGTACGAAGAGTACTAAATTTGGTATTGGCCTTTTTTTGGTGGAATGCCCTACTTAGGACAGAAATCCCTTAATTAGAATGCACAAAAAAAAAAGTGTCTCGCTGTTGATGTATAGGGGTAAGATACGGCTGATTTTTTGAAAATCAAACTGAAGTGGTAAAATAATTATTAAAGTTGATATTAGTAAAAAAATTTTCATTGTTCTCAATTTCAATATAAGATATTGTTAATTTTTTATATATATCCTTTCCGCATACGAAGTAGCGGGCACTTTGCTAGTCCATATAAAGAAGTTTATGGTACGGTTACATTAATGCCCGTAATTTCTAGCCCTAGGTAACCGGGTAGATAGCTACCTATTAGTTATCTTTATCTCCGAGTTTGGTACGTGCCATTTATTGAGGCGTGTAAATATTGAAAACATGTGGTAACATTGGTGATTTTCATTCATAATTTCGTAAAAACATTGCCACATAAAGGGTGTTTTTTTTAGCCCGATAGAACTTGAAATTGTAAAAAATAACACAAAAAATTAAATTGTAATCAAATTTTGTTTTATTCAAAAGATCAATACGTGACATTAACATTTGAAAATGATTTCGGGCATATGGGCACCGCGGCTGTTCTTGACGAAGTGCATTCTGGACGTCCAATTTTTGGCCACTTTTTCGAGCACTGCTGGCCGTATGTCACGAATAACACGAACAGTGCTGGCCTCCAAGGTATCAATTGTTGCTGGTTTATCAGCATAAACCAGTGACTTCACGTAGCCCCACAGGAAATAATCGAGAGGTGTCAAATCGCACGACCTTGGAGGCCAATTGACAGGTCCACTTCTCGAAATCAACTTATCGCCAAATTTTGATTTCAATAAGTCGATGGTTGCGTTCGCCGTATGGCACGTAGCGCATTCCTGTTGAAACCACATCTCCTCCGGATCAATGTCATCCATATTTTCAAACAAAAAATCATTGATCGTGGTGCGGTAACGATCTCCATTGACTGTAAAGCGAGCTCCGGCCTCATTTTTGAAGAAATAAGGTCCGATGATGCCAACAGCGTGAAAACCGCACCATACGGTGCATTTTTCTGGATGTAATGGAGTCTGTAGGGTCTCTTGTGGATTGGTCTCACTCCGTTAAGCCAAAAATGCGCCTCATCGCTGAACGCCATACAAATGACGAAGTCGTCTATAAGTTGCGCGAATCGACGACTGATTTTCAAAGTAAATTTGTATAATTTCGTAGCGTTGTTCAAGCGTGAGTCTATTCATGATGATTTGTCAGAGTATACTGAAACAAATTAAAAAAAAGTTTCATCAAAATTTAATTTTTTGTGTTACTTTTTACAATTTAAAGTTCTATCTAGCTTAAAAAAACACCCTTTATAAGTGTTTTACAATTTTTAACACATTGGCAACGATCAACCAGGCAAAATCCTTGGTGTAAGTAACACGACCGTTTTTGACGCGGTAAAGTTACCTATGGATTGAAATTATGAAATTTTGCTTACACGGGGGATATCTATGAACTCATAGATAACTACGCGTAGAAATTACGGGCATAACGCCAGAACAGAGTCAAACGTCGGTTGCTTTGCTTGCTTCCCAAAATGTCAAATTATAAAGGAATGCCAGAGCCTCTTTGCAAATCCGCCTGCGTTCTCCTTTAGAAGGCTCTGGCGTTCCTTTATAATTTCCGAAGATCTGCTTTATTACCAGTGAAACCAGGGGCTCAATTCTGTTTCTATGAAAATGTGAAATGAAAACTTTTATAAAGGGAAAAACTGTCAAATGAAAAAAAAATATAAAGGAAATATTTTTATTTCAAATTTTCATAGAACAGGAATCCAGCCCCAGGTAACGTAATTTGGTGACTATGTGGGTTCGAGTCCTTGGCTTTCCTTTTTCACTTGCAAATAATTTCCGATCATCAAGCTTAACTCTAAACGAGAAAATTAATAAAAAAAATCATTAAAAATGACCTTCGCCCTAAAAGGCAAAATTTCAAAAAAAAAAAAAAGAACAAAGCTTTTATTGTGCCGTCCGTACTTGCATTAATGCCCGTAATTTCTAGCCCTAGGTAGGTAGCTACCTATTAGTTATCTTTACCTACGCGTTTGGTAATTTCTACGTGCCATTTACCGAGGCGTGTAAATTTTGAAAACATGTGGTAACATTGGCGATTTTCATTCGTGATTTCGTAAAAATATTGCCACATATAAGTGTTTTACAATTTTTAACACATTGGCAAGGATCAACCAGGCAAAATCCTTGGTGTAAGTAACACGGCCGTTTTCGACCCGATAACGTTACCTATGGATTGAAATTATGAAATTGTGCTTACAAGGGGGATACCTATGAACTCATAGATAACTACGCGTAGAAATTACGGGCATAAGGATTAGAAATCGGATTTCTTGCCGCCGATGTTGTATTCGCAACGTCGTTAAGGTCTTCAGTGCTCCAAAACTTGTTGGCAACGTCATTACACATTTCACAATGTCCTGTTTATCTCTGATTGTCATAATTTGAATTTTAAAATGTCAACATATTGTGAAATAGGCAACCACTCAGTGGTGGAAACAAATTTTATTTACGATCAAGCAAAGATAAATTTTATTAAAAAAACATTCCATAATTTTAATTCTAAAACGAAAATATGTGAAAATTGTAAAGTGGCGATTGATTTCTTATATAACGAAAAGAAAAAGTTGTGTGAGAGAAAGAAATGGATAAATACGGATTCTTTATTCGAATCTCTTGAAAGTGAAAGATTGGATTTTCGTGTATCTGAAAACCGGCAGATAAATAGGAAGCTCGAAAAATTGTCAAAATGTCAGTCTGTTGATCCAGTAAATACGAGTACGGTGAACACTTGTCAACGGAAAAATCAAAGGAAGAAAAAACAAAAACGTATAAGAACATCTGTTAATATTAAAATAAAATTGCGAATTAGGAAGACGATGAAGTACCGGAAAATAAAATTGTGATACCATACCTAGGTACATTTCCAAATGTCCCGGTCCACACCGAAATGTTGACATATTGTTTTGCATTTTTTGGGAAAACACATAATTTCTAGAGTTGGGCAATCTCGTTCAATTCGTCAATTTTGTTTGTTGCAATATTCATATGAAACAAATGGTCTGTTCCTTTACTTTTAAAAATGGTAAAACCGGCAAAAGTAGCAAAAGTTGTGAACTGCTCTCATATGAATTGTATGGTGTCAGAAGTAAAGGAAAGCTTTTCGAGTAAAAAGTGGTAAAACTTGAGGATTCTTGCACGTAAAGGAACAGAGCTAAACAGTTCGCTTTATTTTACATTTTGTTTTACTTTCATGTCAAAATTTCAGTGTGGTGTGGACCGGGACTATCATAGTCTAGGTCTACACTAGCGTGAATTTCATTAAAAAATTGCATGAAATATGAAAGTTCAATACTAGAGTAAAATCACGAAATTGCTGTAGTGGGAAATTCGATCTAGAAACGCCTAATCTCATGCAATTTTTTAATGAAATTCACGCTAGTGTGGACCGGGGCATACCAATCAGAAACGATGTTTCGTCTAATTATTAATTATTTTTTGTAGTAGTGAAAGCAAGCTAAATCCCTGTCAAAGAGAAGTGAAGAACATTTTGAAACTTTTGGAGTGTACGGGAACGTATTTTGGGTAAAAATGTGCGAAATGAGTTAAATGCGTAAAAACTGTTTACTTCTGGAACGATGCTCAAGTTTCATACATCAGTAAGTATGTCCCGGGCCACACTAGAATAATTTCACTGAAATTTTAACATGAAATTATGAGTCTCTAGATTGAGTTCCATAGTAGAGTAAAATCATGAAATTGCTGTAATGGGGAATTCGGCCTAAGAACACATAATTTCATGAAATTTTTTAATGAAATTTACTCTAGTGTGGACCGGGACTATATACGCACATGGTGGAATAAGAAGTTGATACAACAAATCATGTCAAACTTCAGATTTGCTCACAATAATGCATTACTATGAATTACTTGTTTACATTTTGTATGTGATTTTATTCACAATAACGCATTTTGACAACTGGTATGAAGATCAGCTGTTTTAGGTGTTACACCTTATAATTCCACCATGGATACGCATTATTATTAGGTTGTCATGCCACAAAAGTTTAATTTGAGTGATTGTGCTATCATTTCTCCGTGAGTAGTGAATAGTGACAATTGGCGGGCGGATATCAACAACAAGCAAGCTAAATAATTTCAATTTGTTTAATATCAATTTATACACAGAAATAGTAAAAAAATAATTGATTAAACCATGCCGATGTACTGTGCTGTTGCTGACCATTTACTGGTCGACGGTTGCTTTGTGGAAAATCCACATCATATTAAGTTTATCAGAAAAAATTTCATCGACTTTCGTCCGCGTTCACAAATCTGTCGAACATGTAAAGCCGCGATGGAGTACTCGTATGAATTGGCCATTAAAAGACTTAAGAAAAAGAGGAGAATGGAATCAATTCGGGAAGAATTAAGTTCAGTCTCATCCTTAGAAACATTACGCAGGTCTCGTTCCCTTTCGATACAATCAAATATAACGAATGATACAATTGACGAAATGGTAGCTAAAACTCCAGCCCATCAATCATTGCAAAGAAGTAGTACATCCCTAACAAATGGTTCCAGAGTCGTCAACAGATTAGATGTGGAATCAACACCATACATTCGATCAAAACTTGTATCTTTTGAATCGCCAAAGAGAGTTTCAAAGGAAATTACAACAGCGGCGGCACACTCACCAAATGTTTTGGCAGAACTGAATACAACGGAGCGAAATGTGTTTACTCCTACAATATACACTGAAGAAACCCCAGTTGCCGTTGCTCCAACGGCAGCTAGAAGGCTTATGGGACGAGATGCCAATAATACTATGGACAACAATACTACAAATCCGGCTGTAATAGCCAGAAGGAATATGGGACAAGACACAAATAGTAATAACTCGACAAATAACATTCGAAGGTCACAAGAACCAACTACCAGCAAGGCAGCTGCTGAGGATGCTTCAAGAAAACAAATACAGGAAAAAACAAAAGGAATAACAAAATATTTTCAACCAACATCAAAAACTGCATCAAAAGCTAATAATGTTGAACCACTGCATGGAAAAACTCCTACCACTAGTGCCCACCTACCATCTTCTCAATCAAACGTACGTTTATCACAGGAACCCACCACAAGTCGTGCTGCAACAAATATTGAACCATTATATGGAACTACACCCACTGATAATTCAGAAGAACCTAATACGAGTGCTTCGATTATTGTAACACCAACAACCACAAATCGTAAGAAACGCGTACTTCATGTAACCGATGATGATGATGAATCTGTTGAGGACGACGAACAAATGCTAAGTTTACATGCATTTGATGGTACACGGTTGCCAAATGTACAACCGATTATCAAAAGAAGTAAACAACAATTCACACATCCCGACTATAGAGTTATGGACATATATATTGCAGACACATCCGGTGGATAAGAAGGTACGTACGTACATTCATATACTTGTTATTTAAAATTGCATATGTATATTGTAATCATTGGAATCCTTACAGTAACGACAGAAGAGATTCGAAACTGCGAAATTCGTTTCTTTACTTGGCTTATTTTCGACTTATCTTTCCTTTACCGAAAGTACTCAGAAAATTATGAAATATTTACCGTAGATAGCGATTTCCAACGAGGTAGAACACTTTCTGGGGAAATGTATACTTCCCGAGATATGGACCTCTGAAGTTCCAAAAATTCCCTTGTTTAACGGTCGGCAACATAGAGAAAAATTATAAATTAAAAGAAAACTGTGTTCCTGTTCCCGAGATTTGCACCTGGAGAAAGTCTCAAAATCACGGCCGAAGGCCGGATATTAAAAGAAACTTACGATTTTGAAAAAAAAAATCGAACTGTCGGTAAAGGAAATTTGTTCCTATCTTTCTGTTAGCTACCCTTCTCAGAAAAATTTGAAAACTTTACCACAGGTAGTACCATGGGTAGTACTTTTTGTACTGATTCCAATGTTATATTGTTTTCGGGACGAATTTTCTTTACCGACAGTTCGAAAATTTAAAAAAATAGTGAGTTTCTCGAAATAGCCGGCCTTCGGCCGGGATTTTAAGACTTTCTCCTATAGAGTGCAAATCTCGGGATCGGGAACACAATTTTATTTTAATTTATAATTTTTGTCTAAGTAGCCGCCCATTAAACAAGGGAATTTTCGGAACTTCAGAGGCCCATATCTCGGAAAGTATACATTTCCCCAGAAAGTGTTATACGTCGTTGAATCAGGACGAAAAGCACTAACTGTGGTAAATTTTTCATAATTTAATGCATACTGTCGGTAAGTGAAAGATATGCCTTATTTTCGTAATATTTTGTCCAAACTTAGTTCGAAGTTCGAAGATGGGCGATATCGGTCCACTCCTTCAGGTACCTCCCCCACAAAAAATGTTCGGAAAATTTCTGCGCACGATAACTCTTGAAGGGAATAACCGATTTGGTCCATACCTTGTATATCGTAAAATTTCTAAGAGGGTTAGGTAAGGTTCCAATATGGACTCGATTGGTCCACTCCTTCGGGTACCTCCCTCACAATATTTCGGAAAAGTTCGGTTTGGGGCCTGGTCTAGAATCGTTGTTGTAGCAACTTGTATTCACCGTTCCCTATACGACGGTGCCAGTTTCATCTGGAGGAAGTCCTTACTTCCTGAGAAAATAGCCTGAAACCCCGCAAAAACCCCTATGACACCGTATGTAATGGTTTGAGCGCAAATAACTCTCGCACGGATCTGCCGATTCAATCCAAAATTTGGCTTTCGTAATATTTTGTCCAAACATAGCTTACGTTCGAAGATAATACAAATCGGTCCATTCCTTCAGGTACCTCCCATACAAAAGTTCAAAAATATTCGGAAAAATTGTGCGCATGATAACTCTTGAATTGAGTGAACGATTTGGGCCATACTTTACACATCTTAATACATCTATCAGATATAGATCAGGTTTAAATATGGACTATATTTGTCCACTCCCTCGGGTACCTCCCACACAAAATTTCGGATAGGTTTACTTTAAGACCTGCTCTCAAGACACTTTGATTTCTTTTGAAGCAACTTGCATTCGCTACGTCAATTACGACGATAAATGTTTTTTCAGGGGCAAGCCCGTACTTCTGGAGGAAACAGCCCGAAAGGTGTAAAAATCCCTATATGTAGTCGCTGGAGAGCACGAGAACTTCTTCCCCTTAGGCTACCTCCCCCACAAAATTCAACATTCGTGTCGATATGCAGTTTAGGGTCTCTTCGAAGATGCTTTGGAAATGAATACCGATGCTGTTCATTGTGATCCTGCTGTTTACAGTCATATTATGTTTTCCGTGGGCAAGTCCATGCTTCCTGGCATACTGGTCCAAAAGTTATAAGATGACCCACTGAAATGGCTAGTGTGCCCAATATATATCAAAAAGATATGACTCTCAACATCAGATCCACTTCCTATGTCGTATATTCCTTTAAATAGCCCCTCCGAAAAACTTTAATCTTAATCCAAATTATCGTCGGCAAGTTCAAAGGTACAAAATGGCCACAAAATTCTGAAAAGACCCGAAATATATTCGATCTGTCCGTAGATTAATATTTCAATTCACATAGGCTGAGGGTATATCTCTGTCGGCAAAGCCGACTGATACTTTTTTATTTGTTAATTTTCATTGACTGACCGGCAATGCCGAAGTGCCCTTTATTACTTGTCTTGTAGGTAATAAACCTGTTTTCGACAGACCAATAAGGTTGAAGTTGTGCCAAGCACTGTCTTATCTACTTATCCCGGGAGAAAAATATAGTTTACTCGGAGACAGAGTTAAGGTTGGAAAATTCACAGAATTTTTACGCCATCACAAAAAATATCAATTCTAAGGTAAAAAGAAGAATTATGCTGGCTAATATGTTCTACCTTGGACTGAGTAAACAGTTCAAAAACAAAATTCGGTGTGAGTCGTAAAAGACCAAACAACCGAGGCACTTGGAAGACTATTCTGCTCTCTGCTATAACGTTATAAGTGTATGGATTATGCTTTTGATCAGTAAATTGGGGGTGTTTTTTTACATTTTTTACTGCACACATCCGGTGTTTTAATTGAATCTAAACATTGTATGCATTACGTAAAGTTCGCACGTTCATTCCTTTGCCTTACCTATATTTCATAAATTTAATACAATTTGTTTTTTACTCTATACTGTCAACTTTTTTATACAATTCATTTCCAATTTCCAGACAAGATGATGCCTCCAGCGATTTGGAAATCTCAAACTCAATGAACGATTTACTATTTTCACTTTGGAGAGCTGGAATCCCAATTACTATAAGATTTAGTCTTACATTTTAATTTAAATTTAGTGTTGATTTTTTGTAAAACTTCTTATCAGGCAATAGTTAAGCGAATAGTTAAGCAATTTTATACAATTATTTATTTTGTTAAAATGTCTGTGAAGCTTTTACTATTTTCTCTTTATATTTATTTGAAAAATTTAATTAATGTCCTGTTTCACTTCGTTTCGTTCGAACTACTACCAAACGTATATTTTTGAAAAATATTTGATTCATTTATGTTTTTAATCAAATGGAAATTTTCTACTACAACAGGAGTTTGGTAGTAATTCGAATGAATTCGTATCGTCTTAGAGAAACAGGCCATTAGACTTATTTTACACCACCAGTTTACTACACCATTTCCGTATATCATTGGAATAATTACAGTTGGAATTGGTAACATTGCACTTGTAATTTAGGATTTTCAATTGATTTTCGAATAATTCATTCGTAATTTGATAGAATTTCCTTAATAATTTGAATTATTTCATGGATAAATTGATTTTTTCCATTTGTAATTCAAATTTTGTTGATTAGATTTTTGAATTGTTCTATTTGAAATTTACATTTTAGTAGTTTGGATCATGCATTTTCTAATTTAAAATTCAAATTACGTTAGTTTGATTTTTGTATTTTTTCCATTAGTAATTTGAATTACAGTATTTGAATTCGAAAAATTCCATTTGATACTACAATTTATAATCGAATTTCTCAATTTGTAATTCAAAATGTTGACTTAAATTACAAATATAAAAATCGAATTTTCGAATAGAATATTTCAAATTATAATTGAAAAATTTCGAACTATTAATAACAAATTCACATTTTAAATGAATATAATTCGAATTACAAATGACATAATTATGTATGAAATTTAAATTATGATTCGAATGATTCACATTCATTTATGGCTTGTTTCTCTTCAGACGATTCCAATTCAAATTTGTATTCGAATCGTCTTAGTGAAACAGGCCATTAAATTTTAATATTTTTATACGCTCAGCATTTCTGCTAACGAGGCAAATTTCTTACGGGCAAAATGTGCCTCAACGAAATAATGGTTTTAGACGCCAAGTGTGTTTGGACGAAATGTGTTTCAGACAATTTTGAGTTGATGTCCGTCTGTCTGTCTGGCTGGAGCGCACGATAATCCTCGAACGGATCAACCGATTCGGTCCAAAATTAGGCTTTCGTAATATTTTGTCCAAACTTAGTTTAAGTTCGAAGATGGGCTATATCGGTCCACTCCTTCAGGTACCTCCCCCACAAAAGCTCAAAAATGTTCGGAAAAATTGTGCACACGATAACTCTTGATGGGAGTGACCGATTTGGTCCATACTTTACACATCGAATATGGACTATATTTGTCCACTCCTTCGGGTACCTCCCACACAAAATTTTGGATAAATTCACTTTAAGACCTGCTCTCAAATCACTTTGATTTTTGTTGAAGCAACTTGCATTCGCTGCCTCAATTACGAAAGTAAAAGTATTTTCAGGGGCAAGTCCATAATTCTTGAGAAAACAGCCCGAAAGTTGTAACAAACCCCTATGGCGCCATATGTAGTGGCTGGAGAGCTCGAACCGAATACTGCGTTCGTCCACACTTTGGACATTATAATATTTCTTCGAATATTAGATGAAATTATAGGTCCTTATAGGTCCAATCCTTTCGGTACCTCGCGATTTCTCATAGACGCAGCAACCGATTTGGTCCAAACTTTTGAAATATTGTCGAAACTTAGTTTATGTTCAAATTTTGGCTTTATCTCTCCAATCCTTGTGGTACCACCAACACAAATATTCAACATTTTTGTGTGGTTAAGGGTCTGCTCGAGGATCCTTTGGAAATATTTACCGAAGGGTTTCCTAGTGGCCATGTTTACAGCGATATTATGTTTTTCGTAGGCTAGTGGAATAAAAAAGTCCTATCTATCGTTATCCCCGCAAATTGTTGAGCTTTAATCCTATCCATATTTTGAAAACCCCCCTAAATACATAAGTTTGTTTTTGGGAAAAAAAGTATATCAATCCACACAGGCTGAGGGTATATCTCTGTTGGCAAAGCCGACTGATACTTTTTTACTTCTTCATTTATAATTCGAATTTTTTCAAGTGTAATTTGAAATATTCAATTTGAGAATTGAATTTATTATATTTGTAATTTATATAAAACATTTTTAATTACAAATTGCGACGAATGAATTTGAATTCGAATTGTCATAGGAAACAAGCCAATAAAATTTGATTTTTTTTTTTTTTGTAATTCGAAATTTTTCATTTGAATATTTCATTACATTTAATATTTAATTTTTATTATTGAAATTAGAATGTTTATGTTTTGTTATTACTGAAATATAAGTGAAAAAATAAGTGTAAACATTTGAGTTTTTTAATTCAAATAAAGTAATCTAATTGCAGGTGAAATTCTTCGAATTACATGCGGAAATGGTGTAGAATTATATACTAGGCTTCGCAACATAATTTATTAAAATATACATTTATAAATCATTGCAGAACTATTTTAATAATCAATACAGGCCAAACAGACATAAAATATGCGAAAAGTTGTTAACATTAAAATTTAAAGAAATGTATTGTAACATAGTATTATATTGTCCTGATTTTACCTACAATCGTTGTGTACTAAATGCAATTCTATATTATTTATTTGAAATAAATTTCATAAAAAGTATTATCTTTATAATTATGTTGTTCTAAAACTTGTTGATATAAATTTCCAATAGATGCCAATGTTGTTATCGGATTCGAAAATGATTTAGGCTTGCGATTTCGAGCTTTTATTGCTTGAATATAGAATTGGATCCAATTTTGCATGTATCTAATAAATAAAAAATATCATACAACTGTAATATTTAACTGTTTTTCAATAAAATGTATACCTATAGTTTATAATCAATAAGAATAACAAATTTCATATTTTAAGCAAATATTTGTATCTTTAAAGATGTCATTTTCAACCAGCAGAAGACCAGCTGATTTAAATATTTGGATATATTCCAATGAGGGAACATTTCCTCAATTTTGTACTTTTGTAGTTTTCTAAGACGATTTGTGAATACCAATTTCAATTTCAATTCTTAGAATTACTTCCAATTTCCTGTTTTTTGGAAAATATTTGCTTCAGTTTTGAGTTCAATCAAAACAAAATTGTCTCCAATAACTTGAGTGTGGTAGAAGAAGAACATAGATCGATTGTGGTTTCGTCGAATAGTCCCAAAAACATTCCATAAGTTATTGTTTGTTATGCATCTAGGCAAGTAAAACAAAGTTATAATTATTTTTATTTGTCACTTTATTTTTGGTTTCATTTTTTCATAACACATTTAGTAAGAAAATAATTGAATTGAATTTATTCTATTCTTTTTTATATTCATAGTTATTTTTATTGTTTTTAATATAGACTATTTTTTGGTTACGTTTGGTTACAATCATACATATGTATAATATCGCTAACTTAGAGTGCAAAAATATTAAGAGCAATTCTTTTAAATCATATCTTTCCAATATCTTGTATTATTTCGTTTTAATGACCTGCTAAGTTTGAACTGTAAGTTAGCAATAAATATTGGTAATAACTGTAATTGAAAATTCACATATTTAAATACACATACACTTATATGAACTTTTGTTGTGTTATTTGAAATTACAAAAAAAAGTATTGTAACTTCAAAATATGCAATTTTCTTTTATCTAAATTTGCAATAATTGCAACATTTAATAACCACCTACATTAAATACAAAGCTTTGTTATAGTTGACAATTGTTGTGTTATTATTACATATTTTTTAATTCATTATTTTTACATGTATACCACCTTAAATGGTTTCGGTGCATTTCAATATATTTATTTTAACTGTACAAAGTTTTACCAGTTTTACCATTATTTACTCGGAAAGCGTTCCTTAACCCCAAAAGTAGTAAAACTTTAAGCAAAATTTAAGAGAGAGCATGCTAAAATGGGTTTCTCTTTTACTACTTTCTACTCGACAAATTTCATGGTGTAAAAAGTGAAAAATCTGTCAAACTGCTGATTTGACATGTATTTGACAATAAAGGAAAAAAAAGAAAACAACAGAGCAAAATAAAAAGAAATAAAATAAATAAATAAATATAAGTCCCAATTTACATTAGGCGAGTTTACTTGCGGCAATTGTCAGTTTGTAGGTGAGAGAGGGGGCTGAGAGGCAAAGGGTTACCATATGCCTCACCTCTCTCTCCATCAAACTGACAATTGCCGCAAGTAAACTCGCCTAATGTAAATTGGGACTAAGTAATAAAAATTTAAACAAGAGAAATAAAAACTAGTGAACTTTATTTTGTTTGTTGTTATTATTTTAAGCAGTCATGTTTGTTTTTTGACATTACTGTCAGATATACTATTTTTCCGTTCCTTTACTTTTGTGGAAAACATGTCAATTGGAGGAAGTGTGACAGTTCTCTATTTTGCTACTTTTACTATTAAAAAAGTAAAGGAACAAGGCTATAAAGAAAATAATGTATCACTTTGAGCACCATAAAACATAGCCGACCAAGAAGAGCGAGCGCTTAAATTGTTTTTGTGTAGGTAAAATTACACTGACAGAACAGGGTGATGATTTTCATATTGAGTGTGAAATGAAAAATAAATATTGTTGGCGCGTTCGCTTTGTATGACTTAAATTAAAAATAATATAAATAACTTCATAATTTGAAGAGTATTTTTCTTCATATGTTAATTTTTTTGAGAGAAAAAACAAATTGTATATAAAACTGATTCTTTAAGACTTTCAAAGCATAAAAAAAAATTTTCTATGAATTTCCCTATTGACTCGTTGCGGCGGACTATTGTGGACCGAGGTAAAGGCACCTCTTTGAAAATATCTTCCATTTTTCTACCAGTATCTTCAAAAAAGGTAATACTGACATAAAAACTTCTTTAATGAACCCCCCTTCTTCAAAAGGTCTACATTTCTTGGCCAATTCCAAAGCAATCTTATATGAGGCCTTGATTGTGGCATTATCATAATTGCCTTTGTCTTTTATAATATTAAGACACCTATTATTTTTATTTGTTAAATTATCTTTAAGCTGGCATATTATTTTTTCGCTCATTTTGCGTCATTAAATGATATTTTGTGTGCGTATTATAATGACGCCTAAGGTAAGATGGATATACATTTTTTATTGTTGCATTGCAGACGAGGCATTCTGCGTCATTAAAAATATTAATACAAAACAAAAAATCATTTTCAAATTCTTCGCTCCACATATTTGCTGTACAACTGCAAAATCTTTTCAGTGTACCCAAAAAAAAAAAAAAAACAAATAAAGCGGCATCAACCTGCTTGCATGACATTCAGTACAAGACTGAAGTAAAAAAATCAAAACATTTGCTCTCTTAGTTTGCGTTCGGGTCGCGTGTGTGTGATTTGCCGAAAAACTTCGTAACCTTAACAATACTAACGATCGGGTTTGCCATAAAAGCTTCTGAAAAATCAGGAAGAGTGGAATTCATGATGTTGGAATCCAGCATGTAATGGTCGACCGTCCTTTGGTCCTTTCATTCTCAATCTTTGTAGTTATCTCTTGCATAGCCGTGGTTGTGTTTATGAGCGTCCCTGAAATCATGTTGATGTGGAGTAAAATGGAAATGCTGTTTCAGGGATAGATTCTAAAAACTTTGCTACAGGTGAAAGAATCGGATCGTACGATTCTCCATTTATCTGGCTTTAGAATGGGAATCATGCGAACCACTTTCCAAATGTCCGGAAATGCCAATTGCATGAGTCCGTTTTTGGAAATTCTCACACAAAATAATCTCTCTATAACGAATTTTTGAAAAACGTTATTCATTATAGTTCAGAATGAATGTGATACAAGCTTGTCCTTAACTTGTATTTATGACATGTGGTTATACATACAGACTAAAGGCCTGCGTACATAAGCTGCTTTGCCTGATTGCCTTGCTTTGCTGCTTCAATAAAAAAATAAAAGAACAAAGAAGGCCGACCTAATTTCCAACTGATGGCAACCCAGTTCGAAATTTCGTCTTTATTCTATTATTTTTATTACGTCAGAAATGAAGCAGGTAAGCAAGGCAATCAGGCAAAGCAGCTTATGTACGCAGGCCTTAAGCTCTAGAAGTAAGCAAACAAATCCAAACCATTAATTGTAAAGTACATAAAACAGTCCTTGTTTGAAATTGAATACTCATTGCGAAGAAGGAAGAAAAGAAAGTTTTTTTTGATACGTATCGAAAGAAGTTTTAGGTGTCTGCAAAGTTCTAGTAATTTTCTTATTAAGAATAAATCATATTTTTAGAAGACTAAAATTTCTAGTTTAGAACAAAAAGGAAACAACAAAGAGGACCGAAGAGTTTCCTTATGACAATTTTAGAGATTATTCAAATGGGGTGCCACCGTGTGGCAATGGTATGCACGCCCGCCTTGCACGCAGAAGGTCGGGGGTTCGATTCCCCGGCCAGGCAAAATCAAACATTTTTCAACGGTGGCAAAATACCCCTCAGTAATGTTGGCGACATTTTCTGAGTATTTCAGCCTTGAAAAACTTCTCCATAAGTGGTGTCTTAAGACGCGCCGTTCGGACTCGGCGATAAACAGTAGGTCCCATATCATTGAGCTAAATATGAATCGGGGTGCACTCATTGATATGAGAGAAGTCTCCCTTGTCCCGTATGGGATGTTGTGGAATAATGTTTGTTTTGTTATTCAAATGGCAAAGATTAATCTCACAGAAATCAAATAATTATGCTATAAAAAACTTTTCATAGAAAGTAATGTAACCATCACATGTAGTATAGTAATATCGTTTCTTAATAAACGAACAAACTGACTTTAGGGGTGACCCCAGTTGTAAAGCCCAATTGAAGCCATTTTTCATGAACTTTTTCTAAGAAAAATATGAAACTTTTTAGTAGATGTTTTTTTCATCTGGGAAAGCTCATTTTAATCTACTTTCTGAATTTTTTTTGTTGAAAATATTACGTATTTTTGTTTTTATTAAAGCGTTTTGCGGTGCCAACTCTAGTTCGAAAACTAATAAAGCTATCGTCATATATTTCTGTATGCTTATTTAGAACATAAAGATCTAGTCCTTCATCGATGGATTTTTTGAAAATATTAGTTATTTCGGTGAAAAAAGAACCAAAAAGTCAAAATTCCATTTTTTGGCTTAAAAAAACTAAAGTTTTTTGGTCATAAAACGGGCAAAAAAAATTTTTAAAAATAAAATCTTTCGATTAAGGGATACTTTTATGACCTTGATAAGCCCACAAAATTATACAAAATTTTAGAGCTAGAGTTGGCACCGTTTTAAAAATGTCATATCGAGAAAAACACGTTTTTATAAACTCCAACATACGATGGGGGTTATATTAAGTTTGTCATTCCGTTTGTAACTACTCGTTAGTTTCTATGCTACATACAAATCACAATGAATTTTTCATTTCCAATACTCATATCTCGGTCAATTTTGTTCCGATCGATTTGAAAGTTTTACCACATATTCTATGGTACTTGTTCTTTAGAATAGGCCAAGTAGCTGATGGCCATAGTAGCCAATGCTATCTCTTATTAACATTGTATTTACTACATGTTAATATAATAAATAAATAAATAAATAGAATAGGCCAATAAATTTTTTTTCGATTTTCTGAAATTCACAAGTGGGGGTCACCCCTTAAGTACACTTCCTAACATTATAAAAAGAACAAAAATGACAAAAAAATGATGGCGCCAACTCTTTTATAAACGAGGAAAAATCTGTCCAAAACATTTGCAACTGGAATGTCTATTTCCCATTTTGTATAGTTCTGGGGAAATTTATGGATATACTACATATTTTTATACCCCCCACCATATGGAGGGTATAATTAAATTTGTCATTCCGTTTGTAACACATCGAAATATTCGTCGGAGACCCTATAAAGTATAAATATATATTTTTGATCAGTCGATATAACCATGTCCGTCTGTCTGTTGAAATCAAGATACAGCTCGGAATTTTAATGATAAAGAGTCAATATTTGGTACAGAAGTTTTTATTACTTTCAGGATGGTTGGTATTGAAAATCGGTCCACGTTTTGATATAGTCCCCCATAGAACGGTACCTCCCGATTTTCGGTATTTTTAAGGTTTTAGCTTCATTATCCTACCAAAATGGCTGAAATTTGGTACGTAGTCTTCTTATAAAACTTTTCCCCAGAATTTTGTCGGTATCGGTCCACGCCTTCATATAGCCCCATAGGACGGTACCTCCCGATTTTCGGTATTTTGAAGATTTTAGCTTCATTATCACACCGAAATGGCTGTAACACAAAAAAGCTGTCAACATAGGTCCACTTCTGGGTGAAGCCCCACAACCCTACACATATATTAGGGAGTAAAATGTCAATATTTTTTTGTTTTCATTTGTATCTATAATGTTTATTGGTCCATTCGGCAGGTCTGTACCATTAATTGTGTTAATAACGTCTTTCAGATCAAGTTCAGGTCTACATTGCATTACAATTTTTAACGTATTTTGGTATTTGCACCGCAGCATCTAAAAATGTTGCACTATATGTAAATCACCAACATTTAGAGGTCAAAACTATGAAAATTTGCGAGAGGTTTCTTAATTTTACAGAAATTATCATTGTTAGAATTAGTGAGTCCATTTCTTCAAAACACAGTCAACAATGGCGTTCATTGTCGCGTTTACCTTCCACTTTTGGAAAATGCAACTGGATGAAATTCCCGAAGTCTTTTTAGAAAATCTTGAATATCTCCAAAGACCGCGCGATACCGCAGCAGCTTTATAGCTTTGCGAACAGAGGAGAATCCAATCTTTCAGACTATATTTATCTTAACACGTGAATGTACGGAACTCACTTTTGAAATGTCCACGGAAAATAAAAAATTATAATTTTGAAAACTTCAAAAAATCACTTCGTTCCGACTAAAATTGCAAGAAAACAATAAGCGTTTTTTGCATTGTTATAAAATGTAAAATATCATAATTGTTTTGTAAAATATTAAGAAAAATAGATCATGGCATACTGACTTACCATTTATCCGCGCCACTCCATTTTTTTAATGAACCAAAAATACATTTCTTACAAAAAAAAAAAAAAATATTAAACAAAAGTGCAACTTTAAGTGCATTTTTTAGTCGTATCGTGGAGTAAATCGGCAAACTGAATATGGACCATTTGCAGTGGAGTACTTAGCTAACGAATTCAATAAAAGTTTAATTAATTTCATGTACTTTGAAAATCCCTTAAAGTTCCACTAAACTTCCCAAATTTCTCACTGTGCATCGGTCCATGCCTTCATATAGCCCCCATAGAACGGTACCTCCCGATTTTCAGTATTTTGAACGTTGTTTCCTCAATATTCCACCGAAATGGCTGAAATTTGGTATTTAGACTTCGGTGTGGGTACTCAAACTTCCCCTTTAAATTAGTCGGTATAGGTCCACGCCTTCATATAGCCCCCATGGAAAGGTACCTCCCGATTTTCCGTATTTTGAATGTTGTGGCTTCAATATTCCATTAAAATGGCTGAAATTTGGTATTTAGTCTTCAATGTGATATAAAACTATTCGCCGGAAATTTGTCTGTACAGGTCCACGCTTTCATATTGCCCTATTTCATATTGGTATAGGTCCACGTTTCGATACAGCCGCCTTAGAACGGTACCTCCCGATTTTCGTAATACTGAAGATTGTGACGTCAACATCGCAACGAAATGGCTGATATTCGTTATTTAGTCGTCCAAGAGTTATAAAATATTCCAGAAGAGTATTATCAGTATAGGTCCACGTCTTCCTATATCCCCATAGAAGCGTACTTCTTGATTTTCGGAATTTTTTAAGTTTTAGCCGCATTCTCTTACCGAAATATAGGAAATTTGGTATTTAGTCTTCTTTGAGTCTAAAAATTGTCCGTCAAAAATTTGTCAGTATAGATCGACGTTATGAAATAACCCCCATAGAACGGTATCTCGCATTGTTTTACCGAAATTGCTGAAATTTAGTATTAAGTCTTCTTCATACACGGAAGGAAACTAATTATACCATTTTACTTTAATACAACTTGTGGTGCAGGGAATAAAAAGTTCGGCCCGGCCGAACGTAACGCCTTTCTTACTTGTTGTAGACTATTTTTACCCTTTTTTGTTTTTCAAATTTTTGAAAGATTAAAAAAATACCGAACATTTGCAACTTAGAAAATTAGTTTAAACATGTGAGGAAATTCTTTTGTTTTGATAATATATTGTTAGTTAAACATTTTATTATTTTGACACATCATAAAGGGATTTAGTTAAGTAAATAAATGAATATATCCTTTGGCTAATTGTTAGATACCAAGTTCATTTTAGAGTCCTATATGTATTTTTGTCACTTAAGCTGATTGGGTCTGATAAGAGCACATATCAATGTATAACACCTTCTACGTTGTGGGTCATCTTTTTCGTATAAGGGAGTAAATCTTATTATCTTTCGAAAATTGCATTATGAAATTAAGAATGTGAACTCTCCATGTGTTCTGTTTTTCTTCAGCTTCAATTTAAAGGAAAAAGTGAGAAAACTCACGGGGAGCTGACATTATCCTAAAATTTGCCTATATTAGTATATCGGTATCCATGGTGTTTTGGAGGGGTTTGTATAAATTTATCGGTATTAAGCTTTTTAACTTCTGTTGATTATCTCTGAGAGGTCTGATTAATTAATGGTACGATTTTTTGAATATCCCTTGCAATAGATGTAGTTGTCGATTCACCTCCATCGCTTATTATGACGATTTTTCGGTCCAAAAATGTAGCTAATATCCTCAAAATACCCAAAATCGACAGGTGCCGTTATAAGGAGCTATATTAAAACATGGACCTATGTTGACGATTTTTGGTCGAGATGTTTTGTGGAACCTCAAATGTCGAATTACATGTATTTCGGTGCAAACGTGTTGCTAAAACACGCAAAATATCGAAAATCGGGAGGTACCGTTATAACGGGGGCTATACTAAAATAGACTTAGGGGTCGATTATGCATTGCCACTAAACATGAGTTGCGTCGTCAATTGTCAGCACAACTGAGATGAAATGTTGTATTATTGATGTCAACCCAACTGGGTTGTCGAAAAACGTGTTAACGATCAGTGACCAAAACGGCCAAAAAACTATTTTAAGATGATAAGTTCAGTGGAATTATTTTTTGATGATGAAGAAAATGTAGAAGAAATTTGAGGGACAAGTCGAATTTATTGGAATTGCCATCTGCACTGTAAGTTGAAGCTCATTTTGGAAAGATCTGTATAATCATTAAATTATTTTAGGTTTAAGGAGTATTTTCGATTGAAAAGGATGCCGTAGTTTACATTGTGGAAACGTTAAAGGATGACTCCATAGTAAGTTACAGATCAACATCAATACCCCCACTTTTAAAAGTGTGCGCTGCGTTGAGATTTTTTGCGGAAGGAAGTTTCCAAAAGTTCCATGACAATGATTACAACAATTGCATTGCCCAATCTATATGGTCGAACGTATTAAAGGAAGTTGTCCACTTGATAGAGGACAAATTGTGCAAAATTGGATCGTTTCGAATTTGTCGGAGGAGGAAAAAAGACAAAACAAAAATAATCATTTTTATTCAAAAACTAAATTCCCTGGTGTTGCAGGCTGTATAGATGGAATCCATGTGCACATCACTCAATTTATCAATTAATATTTCAAACTGTTGTTTTATTGTTATTTTCACCATATTTTTGATACACAAAATTAATTAATCATGCAAATAATCAACAATTGTTAAGAAAATGTTTTTTTCCTTTCAATTTTACTTATTTTTTCTTCGAAAATATTCACTGCAACTGAAAAGAACTGGTTGCTGAAAAACTTTTTTAACTTTTAAGTAAATACATTTTTTGACCACTGACAAGTACAAAACCGTTATATGGGGGCTACATCAAAATCTGACACATGTCCCCAATTTGTTGTGGGGGAGTTTCTGTACAATTGGGAACTCCAAATGCCAAGTTACAGCCAATTCAGACTAAAAATGAAGACAAAATCCTCAAAACACCTGAAATCGGGCGGTACCGCTATATGGGGGCTATAGGAAAAAATGGACCCATATTGGTTTTGGTTTCATATTCATGTATTGTCATCCAAATCTGAAAAGTGTGCAAAGTTTCAGTTCGATTGGTCAACTGCAACTGTGTTAAAAATTATGGGCCGATTCCGTACAGCGAGGCGAGTCATGTCGCGTCGTCTATCGTCTCTGTGATAAAATTTAAAAAATGTACTACGTACAGCGATAGAAAATAATCGTCGATAACAAGTTATTTTTATTTTATTTTTATTCGTTAGTAAAAATGTACGGCGACAGCTAATTTGTTGTCGCCGGAAAATGAACATTTCGGCGACAAAATTTGACGACGTCAGGCGATATTGCCATACGGAATCGAAAAATTGCATTTGGCGACGCGACACGACTCGCCTCGCTGTACGGAATCGGCCCATTAGTTACTAGATTTGAACTAAACGAACACAAAAGCAAGTTAAATAAAACACTGTAACAAATACGATTCTCACAGTTCTCACAAGGTGGTCCAGAATGGTTTGATATTGATTTAACGTGCTTCATCGAAAGGGAACTGCAGCATCGTAATATTTCTACCAGACGTACGTCAGTTTCGAACATGGACTATATCGATTCAGTCCTCGGGTATCTGCCACACATATGGTCTGTTCCAAAACTGCAAGAATCTACTAATTTTTACTATTTTTTCCGATAACATAAAGGAAAAAATGTTATCGTAGTAGAAATTAGTAGCTTCTTGCAGGTTCTGGAACAGAGCAAACATTTCAAAAATTTTACCAAAAATGTAAAGAGCAGGTCTCGGATCGTTTGGACATTTTTTACAGTAGGTTATCTTCGTGGCATCTATTACAACAGTAAACTTTTTTACTTCCTGAGATAATTACTTAAAACTCCAAAAAAATTTCGGTCACCATCGAAAATGTCCACAACTCTCGGCCTAAACTTTCCGCATCTTATGGCTATATCACACCAATGTTTTTTTACATGTATGACATCAGCTGGGGCTCAATTCAGTTTCTATGAAAATGTGAAATGAAAACTTTTATAAAGGAGAATACTGTCAAATGAAAAAAATTATAAAGGAAATATTTTTCATTTTAAATTTTCATAGAACAAGAATCCAGACCCTTGTCTGTATATTAGTATACCCAAAGTGACAACATACATGTGAAAAACATATGGTGTCATATAGCCATTAATAATTCTTCCATACTTATGTACATCAGGATGGGATACAAAGGTTCACTACTTCCAATAACTCCCCCACAAAAGTTCAAATAGTTTGAAACCTCAGATAAATTTTAAAGTTTATTTTGGATTGTTCTCGCTGTTTACATAGGTGCAACTTTTTCTTAGGGAAGTAAGTATATACTTAGGGAAGTATATACATACTTCCTCCTCGATGGATTGTCAAAGCGATGAGGAGGTCCAGTAAGCGTGAGGATCCTGATAGCGATGCCGGTGGTAGCATAGCTACTGGTAGGGCCACCGTTGCCGGTAAGGTTGAAGTTGAACGCCGAAGCTAACAACAATCCGCAACGTGGGAAGTCAACGGTGAAGAAGTAGCATTGATGCTACAATTACAGCAGAGGAGCTAACCACACCACTGTGACGGTCCCACATTGGGCGACTGCAAACAGCGTCTGTACTCCACGAGGGGAGGCTGCAAACAATATGGAAAACTTTAAATCCTTCAGAAGGAAACGGGAATGAAGTAATTTCCCTTGAAAATCATACAATGAACAACACATCACAGAATAAATGGCCCTCAGTCTCCGGCGAAATGAGAGTGCTAAGAATCCCCGGAGGTAAAACATAAACTAAATATTGGAACATGGAATGTGAGAAGCTTATATGAAGCTGGGAAACTCAACAATGCGGTATGTGAAATGAATAGATTAAACATGGACCTACTTGGAGTCAGCGAAACTTGGTGGACAGGTTGTGGAGATTTTAGATACGAAAAAACAAGAGTATACCACTCTGGAAACCTAAACGGTGTACATAGAAAAGCGTGGGCATTATAATGATGAACTATATAGCTAACTGTGAAGCTGGATATGTCGCAATGTCTGAAAGAACAATGATGGTAAAAATAAAAGGAAGACCAATAAACATGAATATAATCCAAGTCTATGCACCCACGTGTGATGGGAGTTCAGATCAAGTTGAAAAATTCTTCGACGACATAGGAAAACTTTTGAAAATGAAAAAACCTCACGAATTGGCCAGCATAAAGGGTGACTTCATAGCTAAAGTTGGCAATGAGCATGTAGCTGGCGTCACGGGAAAACATGGCTTGGGGAAAGAAACTAAAGGGGAGATAGACTCGTACAGTTCTGTTAAGAACACAATTTTATAATATCAAATACGCTATTTCAACTCCACCCAAGAAGATTATATACTTGGAGATCCCCACAGGACCATAGAACCAATGTGATTCGCAACCAAATAGATTACATTCTGATCAACAGACGTTTTAGTTCCTGTATAACAAAATGCTCTACATATCCTGGAGCGGATATACCATCAGATCATAACCTTCTTATGGCAAATGTTCGGACAAAACTTGCAACAATTAAGGTCAAAAAACAAGTATCGAAACCCGATTTCAATAAATTAAGCAACCCGATAATTAAACAAGCACTTACGGACACAATAAACGTAGACCTTAGAAGAATTCATCAAGATGGAATATAATCCGTATGGAATGATGTTAGGGATAGTATTAAAACTAGTATGAGAAGCACTCTAAAAAAAGATCCATCACCAACATACGAGGAATGGATGACTGATGAGATAAGAGAACTTCGATCAGAAAGGAAAAGATGTAAAATCATAAACTTTGAAAGATATTGGGAAATCAATAAAGAAATAAGAATCGCAACGCGTATCGTAAAAAATGGACAACTCAAACGAAAATGTGAAGTGATTGAAGCCCTACAAACATTCCTCGAAGACTTAAATAAGCACAAAAAGCTGAAAGAAACAGCCGGAATGGAATATACAAACGGAAACCTCCATCTATACTGTTTGATGATAATAATCAAGCCGTTTTGAAATCTCGCAAAGAAAGCAAATATGGAAAGAATACGTATTAAAAATATTTACAGATCATGAAAGATCAAGGCGTCGATTATGCATAGCAACTCAACTGTAGTTGCGTTGCCAGAAGAGAAAATCATGCAATTAAAATGAGCAAAAAGACGAAAATGTTTGTCAAATTCAATCAATATCAGTGTTTTGAGCCTTCAGCTATTAATTTAATTGTAAAAAAGCATACATTTTAAATCGGAAATAGAAAATTTGCTGTGGGCAACGCAATTGGAGTTGGGTTGCTATCCATAATCGACCCCCAGATTGTGATCGTAATGAAAACTCTGACATAAACGAAAATTCTCTCGTAAGTGTAAATCCTATTACCAACAAGTAAAAAGTGTCAGTCGGCTTTGCCGACAGAGATATACCCTCAGCCTGTATATATTGAAATATTTTTTCCCAAAAAACGTATGTATTTAGGGGTTTTTAAAAATATTGGGAGTTTGAACCGACAAAAATATTCATTAGGATTAGAGATCAAAAGTTTTGCGGAGCGATTCGAGAGATGACCCTAAACTGAACTTTTCCGAACTTTTGTGGGGGAGGTACCGGAAGGAGTGGACCGATATAGCCCATCTTCGAACTTAAACTAAGTTTGGGCAAAATATTACGAAAGCCAAATTTTGGACCGAATCGGTTGATCCGTTCGAGATGAAGATGATCCACGTAGTGGACGTCCAAAAACAGCACCAACAACAGAAGTTGTAGCCAAAGTGCATGATATGGTATTAAATGATCGACGAATAAAAGTGCGTGAAATTGCTAATATCATGGGTATCTCAAATGATCGAGTCCATTTAATTTTGCATGAAGAACTACAGATGAAAAAGCTTTTTGCAAGATGGGTGTCGCATTTGTTAACAGTCGATCAAAAACGCATAAGAATGAACATTTCTCAAGCTTGTTTGGATCGTTTTAAGCGAAATAAAATGGATTTTAAGCATCGTTTCATAACTGTTAATGAGACATGGATCCACCACTATACTCCAGAGACAAAAGAACAATCCAAACAATGGTCTGAAGCTGGAGGAAGTGCCCCAAAGAAGTCAAAAACATTTCAATCGGCTGGTAAGGTTATGGCAACGGTTTTTTGGGACTTCAAAGGTATTTTATTGATTGACTATCTGTAAAAGGGTAAAACAATAAATTCAGAGTACTATTGCAACCTTTTGGATCAATTAAATGTACAAATTCGAGAAAAACGTCCTGGCTTACAGCACAAAAAAATAATTTTTCATCAAGACAACGCACCAGCGCACACGAGTGCTTTAACAATGGCTAAAATCAACGAATTAAAGTACGAGTTGCTTGACCACCCACCTTATTCTCCTGATTTAGCTCCCAGTGACCTTTACTTGTTCCCAAATCTAAAAAAATTCCTTGCTGGCAAGCGTTTTACCTCAAATGAAGATGCAATTACAGTTGTAAACCACTATTTTGAAGACCTTGAGGAAAACTATTTTAATCAAGGGATAGAATAGCTAGAAACGCGTTGGACTAAGTGTATTGAAGTTTCAGGAGATTATATTGAAAAATAAAAATATTTTTGAAAAACTAACTATTCTCTTTCATTGATAGGCTAAGAAGTTTCCGAACCGCCCTCGTACAACAAATACAACTCAACAACAACCACATAGAAATTTGTTTTTGTTTGTAATGTTAGTGTCAAACGTATGTGTAACAAAATAAGGAAATGTCTATAAGTTATTTGAATTTAAAAAACTAATCATTTCTCACATTTGATTGGATATTTTGGAAAACATGAATGACAATTCGTTACATTTTCAATTTGAATGTTTCCACATCATTCCACTAAATGCATAACTTCTCGGAGAAAGTAGAATTCTTGCGAAAATGTTTGGGGTCGCTGGAAATTCATTGAAATAGGAGAAGCTGGTTCAATATTTTGTTTTTGAAATCAAAGAAGCACATGTTTGTTAGGGCTTTATTTTTTCAAATTTAACAAAATACCTCACATATTTCTGGGAAATATTTTTTTACTCAAAAAATATATATCTCTAATTTACATCGAAATAAAAATAAATATATAAAATGTCGTATGGAATTTGACACTAACGTTACAACCCACTTCAGTCAGCTGTGTATTGCTGTTACCTTTTATTGTTCTACCATGGGTTGTATCCTGTATGAGGATTTTTTCTGCTGTAACAAACATTTTGAAGAAAATTATTTCTTAAAACAGAAAGTACACACCGCCACCATTCCACTGAATATCATATCTATGTATTTGATTATTACCAAACTCTTACAAATTGAGTTTAAATTCAGCTCTGAGTTTTAATCATTTTTAACATTTTTTATTTTGTCTTCGAAATTTTGATTTTAACTTCGAATTATAGGTACCGCGAACTTTGAATATTTTTGAAATCCAATTGCACATCCATAGTATTTGACATGTTCTTTCCTCGAATCAAATTAGAAACCTCCCATTATTAAAGTGCAAAAATCGACTTCTTTCCTAAAAACCTGTCCAAATTACCTATAGTGCATTGTGGTGGGAAAATATAATAAAATTGTAATCTAATATTAGTAGTTCTGGCTTTCTCTAGAAAACATTATATTGTTGAAGTCATAATGGCAATAGTTTGACTTAAAGTTGAAACCTCAGATAAATTTTAAAGTTTATTTTAGATTGCTCTCGCTGTTTACATACATAGGTACAACTTTTTCTTAGGGAAGTATATACTTCCCTAGGTAACTGTCCGAAAGTTAAAAGATAAAAAAATTGAAATTGAAAAAGCTAAAGCTACAAACCATTGGCCTGTTCCAGAACTGCAGGAATCTACCTTTTTTTACAATTTTTCCGATAACATAAAGGAAAAAATGTAGTAAAAAATAGTAGCTTCTTGCAAGTTCTGGAACAGACCACATATTTATATTTCTGTATACCCTTTATATTTGAATTAGGCTTGTCCCTGCAGCTGTCTATTTGGTTGTTGCCCGAGTTTTGTGCAGTGTAATATTTGTTCCAAACTTAGTTTAAACTCGAAGACAGACCGGGGTAAAACAATTTTTTTGTTGTTAAACCAATAATCTGTAAATCAGTTTTTCGAGTTCTCTATGGAGAAGAAATATCACTATTATTTAGAAACGTCACATTTATATTTTTCACACGTTCTGAAAAAGACTACAAAAATTTAATTTTTACTTTACAAAATACTCCTATAGCGTCAAATTCCGCAGTCCCGAAAATCCGGGATAAGGAATTTTGAAATCCGAAAATACCGGGGCATTTTTGAAAACCGGTCCCGTTTGACATCCCTAATTACGGGTGTGTAGTATGTATTCGATCTGTCCATAGATGAAAGGTCAAGAGTATGATGCAATAACAAGGTGACCATGTAAGCCCAGCTGTCCCAGCTGTTGCCTTCTCTTGTTGTCAAAAAAAAAAAAATTGTTAAAAAAAATAATAATAAATATTTCAGTTTAACGATTCTTTATTTGTATTGATCCAATAATATTTCGTAGTTTTATTCTTTTTTTCCTCGCTACAAAAACTGTTAACATCAAGAGAAGACTAAGGCCAGAATTTGCCGTACTAAATGGACCTTGGTCGAGAGTACATATATCTCTGTCGATAAGTATTTTTTTCTTGTTTTACTATTTCTTGGCCATTTCATATGAACATCGTTTAAACTTCTGACCTGTAAAAATCGCTGTTAAAATCAGCCTTTGCAACACTCTTTTCGTATTTTTAAACGTAAATAAAAAACAAAAAGCAGTATTATTTTTCGAAATTGTTTGGTTTTTAATAATTTAAATAAAATTAAAAATAATATTACAATTATTACAGATTACAAAAAAGTATATATACAGCATTTGATTTCGTATGAAATACAACTTATATGAAAATAAAATGTTAAAGCAATGTTGTTTTTTGTGATAAAAAAATAATTGCTATATAAACAAAAATACTAGAATGTCTTAACAACTAAACTAAATTAAATTTTTATACAAATAGAGGAGGAGTAGTTTTGGTGGACGAGATGAGATAAACGAATTAGAAATTAAATTTTTTTTAATTACAAAATACATACAAAATTGGTGACAACGTTGTAACGCAAAAAAGTCTAAACTTAAAAAAAGAATGGTTTTAAAACCACTAAAGAAAAAAAAATAAAAAATAATTTCACAAAAAATACAATTTGAGAAAATTTCGTTCGACGCTTTTCAATTTGTTGCTTAAGCTTCTTTGTATTAAAATAATTTTTATTTTTTAATATTATACATATCTAAAAAAGGAATGAATATCACTTTTGTTTTAGTAGATTTTTTGTTATGAATTTTCAGCGGAGAAATTTCATTATTAGAAAAAGAAAACAAACTAAAGAAAGAGGTCTTAATAAAACCAGGAGATAGGGTTTTGGAATTTCAAAATTCCAATGATTTGTTTTTTGTTTAAGCATTTTGTTTTCTTATATAGGTGTGGGCTTTTTCGTTATAGAAATCAGTGCGTTTTCTCTTATATAGTTAACGACGAGAAACAAAAATATATTTAATTATTATTATTTTTTTTTAGAATACCATACGGCAATTATGAACTTAACACTATTTCCTTAAGGACGTTGCTGTTGTCGTTGTTGTGCTACCATTTGGTATGGGCTTTTCAAAGCGTTGCGTTAATGAGGCCACTGTGGAATTATTTTTCCCTGTGGGTGCTGTGGGCGGCCGTGGTGTCACTTTGGCTGTTGCCGCTGCAGAGCCTTGCACTGGCTTTTTCCCGTTAGTGGAAAATGACGGCTTGGCTGATAGGGGTTTGGGTTTTTGTATTGTCGCACTTGCTGGCTTATTTGTGGAACTTTGACTTGTTGCTGTAGTGGTGGTATTGGTGGGCGGCAGTGATTTTTGTGTTGGTTTTGTAAAGCTGTTAGCTTTGTTTACAGTTGTTGTTGTGTTGTTGTTGTTCGTTTTGCTGCTGTTGTAGCGCATTGCTTTCGCTGTGGTTGATCCTGTGTTTGTGTTTGGTTTAAAACTAGAAAATGCTGCTGTGGGTGATAAATCCGAACGTGTGGGCGCCACTCGGGCAATGGGTGCATTTACCGGAGCAGGCCTTAAATAGCTGGAAGCTGGATTTGTTGGTGGCTTGCTGCTGAGATTTGTTGATTCCCTATTTGTTGGTGTAGTTACATTGCTGTCTTCCACCCTGCCTTTGGAAGTGGTGGATGTTTCATCTTTGTTTTTCCCTTTAACCAAGGTGGAGGCTGCAGCTGAATAGAGGGATTCCCCTCCAGTGCGTTTTTCGATTTCGGTAACAATTTCACCGAGTAAACCTAAATCATTGCTACTGGCCACACTGCTGCGTTGGCTGCCTACCAAATCGATGCGTTTCATTGTTTGGGCAGCTGGTGGAATTTCATCTATAACCGAATAAATGTTATCACCATTTTCCGATGCCCTGTGCAATGGAGAATCTTGTTCCTCTACACTGGCCAAGGGTACTTCTGAAAATTCACAATCGTCATACATATGCTCGGGACCACGGGTTACCGCAATGGGCAATTGATAACCCGAGGATGTGGTTGAATTTGTCTTCTTCAATGGTGGTGGCCTGGGTGGTGGACTTTTGGGCCTTTGCCCATTAAGGGTTTGCGAAGATACAGCACTGCGTGGTCTGGCTGATCCAGGGACTGAGTTTTGACGCATGGAACCAAAACTTTGTATATTGGTTTTCTTTGTGGGGGAGCGCATTGATTGGGCACGTTTTACCAAGTTTTTGGTTTCTTCTTCCTTGGGTGTTAATTCGGAATCTGAGTTGGAAGATTCACCTGCTGGCGCCAGGGGTATGGGAGCTGATATTTCTAGATTTTTCAGTTTTTCTCTATCAATATAGGTTTTTTCCTTGATATTGCCAGATTTTTCGTCCTTTTTCAAAAATGAAGTTATTCTGCGTAGGGTACCATCTTTCCTAACATTAAGTTTGGGATCAGTGTGTAATGGTACTGGTGGTGGTGGAGCTGGTTTAAGGATTTCCCCAGGAGCCAAGGGTGCTGGACGTGCTGGTGCCAATTCCGTGGTGGTGCCATGTGGCGGCTTCAATGCAATGGTTGAATTTTCCAATACTGGCATACTGATAATAGGCCTTGCAGTGGAACCTGGATTTGGTGGTGGTAAAGCGGGAGCAACAATGCCGTTACAGGTGGCGGGTGGTGGTGGAGCTTTGCGCGTCAGGGTACCGTTCATTTTCACTTCACTTGGTTTAATGGGTGGTGGCGGAGCTGCTCTTTGAGGCACTTGTATGGAATTATCTTGTAATGTTGGCTGGACATAGGCCACATTGGGTCCAGTAAAGTTGTTTGTCGGTGATGTGGCATCATTTAAAGGCCTCAGCGTAAAACCTTTGAATTTTCCATATAAACCATTACCCATGTCATTCGAATCACTTGGAGACTTCAATAATGCTGAATTCATATCATCAGTACTGCTGGGTGTTGATTTGGGCAAACCATTGGCATTCATTTGATTGCCACCGCTACCGCCATTGTTGCCATGAGGACGTGTTGGTGGTTGTTTAGCACCGCTTGCTGATTTGATACTAAATTTTGGAAAACAAAACGAGAAGAAAATGGTAACAAATTAGTAACTGCTGTGTACATTAAAGCTTATGGAAAATAAGCAAAATATATATTTAAGGCTGGAAAAGTGTAGTGTTTTTTGTTTGTTTTTTAACATACCCATGCTGAGGAAAACAGAAACAATAATGAAAAATGCCATAGCAAACATACCCATCACCAAGAGTGAGTGCAAGCTACATAGATGGTAGACAGACAGATACAGGCACAAAAAATCATAACAATAAAGCACAACAATCATCTAAAGCTATGTGAAGAGAATTAAAATAAAAAAGGAAATGGCAAATGGTTTTTATGGAATAAGAGGAAAAGTAAGCGTAGAGATAAAGCAAAAGCTGCATCATGCATTTTTTACCAAAGGAAGAAAGCAAATGAAAAAAGTGGGAGTAGGCAAGCGCAAGTAGGAAATGAAGTTATTTTTTATTTATTTTTTTATGAAAATAAAAGATAACTTTTAAGGATAAATTATAAAAAACTTAAAATTAATTAATTAATTAATTTTATTTTAAAGATTTATTTTGTCATTAATTTAATAAATAATAATGGATATTTTTTAAATTTAAATTATAATTTAATTGGTTTTTTATGATAATAATGTTTAAGTAAGAATATAATGGCACAAAATTAGAAAGTAATTATATCAAACTTAAAATATATTATTATAGCTATATGTTTAATATTGATGTAAAGAAATATCACCATTATTTAGACTATTTGAGACATTTTTGTTATAAGGAAATTATTTATTTCTTAGGAATATAAAAACAGTTTGGGAAAATAAAATTCAGTGCTTAGAGTTGTTAAATGAGTTAATTTGACTTTTATATTACTTATACGTATATTAATATTTAAAGAATTTTTATAAAATTGCGTTCTACAAATATTCGTAATTAAAATGAGTTTATTGTATAGTTATTTATTATATATTTAAATTATATTCATATTTATAAAATCATACATATTAACATGACTGATTTTTCAAAATGTCATATATTTTTTGTGCGTAACAAGATCCAAAAGGCTGCAATACAAATATCAAATATCTACGCTTTGACTTGAACCTTAATACACACAAAATATATATACATACATACACACTATTTGCATTGCTACATTTTGCAAATCAGTCTATTTTGAAATAAAGTAACTAACTAAAAAATAAGTAATATAGTACAAAACAAGACATGCATATTACCATGGCAAAAGCAAGAGATTTTTTAATTTTATGAACAACTGTGAAATAATAAGTGCAACAGTAAAGCAGTAAGTAAGAAATAATTAATAAATAGCAAAATAAACACATTCAACAATAAACATTGCAAATCACAACAGAATATAACAGTTTTTTCATATTTGTTTTGTAATAATTGATGCATTAACAACCTTGTTTTTTCAGTAAAAATATGCACCCCTTAGAGGTGTTGCCACAAAAAGCGAAAGGAAATTAATTTAATATTGCACGCTTCAGTTTTGAATGTAATTACCCAAATTAAAACTAATGCAAGACAAGTTATTTTGTTTTATTTTTCATTTTGATATTCTAAGGAAAATTTATTTGGGGTAGTATTTCAGAAGTGAAAACAACTACAGTTACATTAGAAAATATTGATTTCCTCATAGCAGTGAAAAATGATAGGGAAGTGGGTGTTCAACAACCCTCTCAAATATTGTCAGTTTGATTTTTAAGGAGGGTATCTGCACCATTGTTATTTGCCTATCAGGAAAAGTTTACTACTATAATTAACTATTTTTTCTCGAAATTGTTAATAAATTGGTTTCTAATAGTATCTAAAAATAAATTAAAAATAAGAAGAATAAATATCTTCAATATTAATACCAATAAAACTGAAAATGCATTTTCTAACATTATACCCGAAAGTACAAACTATATCTCATGAACAATCCCCAAAGAACAATGGGGATTTGACCCCATATAAATTCTTATTTGTGACTCAATTCTATAGGACCTTTTTGTAGATAAAGTAAAGTAAGATAAAGAAATGTAATTGGCATAAATCTGGGAAATTGCTCCCCAATCGCAAATCAGAATAAAATGTCCTGTACACTTTTTTTCCATGCTACAAGTCTCGAGAGAAAAATATCTATTACCTACAGGGCAATCATGAATATTTTCCTTGGAATTTTTCTCACGGAAAATAATTTTAAAAAGTGAAATTCTTTTAAAATAAATATTTTAAAAATTTGAAAACTACTACATACACCATTTTCACATGTAATTCTAAGAATTACAATTGAATTTCAAAACATTTCAATTGGGATTCTCAAAATTCGAAATTCAATTGGAATTCTCAAATTACAAGTGAAATGTTTCGAATTTCAAATGAAATAATCAAAAATATTCAAATTTTGCACATAAATATGGAAACAAAAAATTGTGAAATTGGGAAAGGGAACAAATAAACAAATACCGCAAGGAATTTTTATTCATGATTGCCCTGATAACCTTACTTTTTATATCCTCAGCATTTATGCTAATGAGGGTATATACACTTTCATACGGGCAAAATGTGACTCATCGAAATAATGGTTTTTAGACCCCAAGTATGTTTGGACGAAATGTGTTTCAGACAATTTGGAGTTGATTTAGCCATGTCCGTCCGTCTGTCTGTCTGGCTGGCTAGCTGGAGCGCACGAAAACTCTTGAACGGATCAACCGATTTGGTCCAAAATTTGGCTTTCGCAATATTTTGTCCAAACATAGTTTAAGTTCGAAGATGGGTTATATCGGTCCACTAATTCCGGTACCTCCTACACAAAAGTTCGAAAATGTTCGGAAAATTTGTGCGCACGATAACTCTTGTGAAATTTCTGCCAAACTTAGATGAGGTTCCAATATGGACTCAATCGGCCTTCGGGTATCTCTCACACAAAATTTCGGAAAAGTTCAGTTTGTAACCTGCTCTCGAATCGTTTTGATTTTTGTTGTAGCAACTTGTATTCACTGCCCCCATACGACGGTACATGTTTCATCAGGGGCAAGTCCATACTTCCTGAGAAAATAGCCTGAAAGGTACAAACAACCTCTATGACACCCTGTGTAGTGGTTGGAGCGCAAGGTAACTCTTGAACGGATCCGCCGATTCGGTCCAAAATTACGCCTTCGTAATATTTTGTGTAAACTTAGTTTAAGTTCGAAGATAAGCCATATCGGCCCACTCCTTCCGGTACCTCCCCCACAAAAGTTCAAAAATGTTCGGAAAAATTGTGCGTACGATAACTCTTGAAGGGAGTGATAGATTAGGTCCATACATTATATATCCTAATATATCTACCATGAATCCACTCCATCGGGTACCTCCCACACAAAATTTTGGATAAATTCACTTTAAGACCTGCTCTCGAATCACTTTGATTTTTGTTGAAGAAACTTACATTCGCTGCTCAATTACGACAGTAAAAGTTTTTTCAGGGGCAAGTCCATACTTCTTGAGAAAACAGCCCGAAAGTTGTAAAAAACGCCTATGGCACCATATGTAGTAGCTGGAGAGTTCGAATCGAATACTGCGTTCGTCCTCACTTTAGATATCGTAATATTTCTTCAACTCCTTCCGGCACCTCCCCCACAGAAGTTCGAAACTATTCGCTAAAATGGTACGCGCGATTTCTCATAGACGTAGCAACCGATATGGTCCAAACTTTGGATCTCTAAATATTGTCGAAGCTTAGTTTATGTTCAAATTTGGACCCTATCTGTCCAATCCTTGTGGTGCCACCCACACAAATGTTCAACATTTTTGTGTGGTTAAGGGTCTGTTCGAGGATCCTTTGGGCATATTTACCGAAGGTTTTCCTAGTGGCCCTGTTTACAGCGGTATTATGTTTTTCGTGGGCTAGTATGGTAAAAAACCCTATTAATCGATTTTTGAGCTTTTGAAAACCCTCCTAAATACATAAGTTTGTTTGAAAAAACATTTGCTCTGTTCCAGAACCTGCAAGAAGCTACTATTTTTTACTACGATAAAATTTTTTCCTTTATGTTATCGGAAAAAATAGTAAAAGTTAGTAGATTCTTGCAGTTCTGGAACAGACCAATTATTTCAATACACACAGGCTGAGGGTATATCTCTGTCGGCAGCCGACTGATACTTTTTTACTTGTCAAAAATTATAAATGACTTGATTATTGAAAGAATTTTGCAATATAGATTGGAGAAAATTATTGGTAGCATTTAACAACAACAAAATTATTCTTTTACACATCTTCCGTTATAAATATTGAAAACATAACCTCTAAAAGTATTTCGTACCGAATCTCACTCTTCTTATTTTTGGATTAATTTTATTAATTGGACAAGACATTATATATTTTTTTCTAAAAAATAAAGATTTGCTCAAAATAGGTATATCTAAATTTTGCCTTCGCTTGCTTGATTAAAAAATATTTTGTAGCCTAACCGCACTTTTTGGTATAGCGCATATAATTTTGGATTGTGAGTATATAGTTGACTAACTGTTTATGTGGAAAGCATCAAAAGACAGAGATATACCCTCAAATTAAGAATTAGGTCTATCAACTATGGATAGATCGAAAACCGGGTACACAACCGGAATCACTTTCCCCCAAAAATTAGTAAAAAGGTAATTTTGTGACCTTTTTCTAATCTATGAACTTGTCGACAAAAATTTCGAAAATTTTGGGGGATTTTATTTTAGCTATTGTGTTCCGAGTAAATGTTTACGTTTTGCTAATAAATTTGATTTGGAGTAAAGTGCAAAAATTTCAAACTTTTGCGGAGTAAAGCTGAAAACAGATACAACGTTTGATTAAAGTTTTGCGTTGGGCGTCGAGAAAAAAAAACAACAACAACAGGGCGACGACGATACCAAAGTCCAGCGTTTATCTGTTTGTTGGCATATATTTCAAATGAATTTGAATTTTTCGGCATCATGCCCAACAGTGTAAAAACGGCCAAAACGACACAAAACTTTAATCAAACGTTTTATCTGTTTTCAGCTTAAGTACCTGAAGGAATAGACCGACATAGTCCATTTCGATAGTTATCTACTAACATTTTATTCACTGTACCTTTTCAAAGGGTTCTTGAACAGCCATTAGCCTGAACATAAGCCAAAATGTTGAACTTTTGATAGAGAGGTACCCGGTAAGGTTATCCGATATAGACCTTCTTGGAACTTGATGTACGTTTGGAAGAAATTTTACGATGTGTAAAGTTTCGGCTAAATCGTTGTTGTTGTAGCAGCATAAAAACCTACGTAGAAGCATAGGTTTGATGCTGGATTGGCAGCCGCTGGCCGAAACACTATGGTTTAGGGCCAGTCCGGCTAAATCGTGGTCATTTGCAATTTTAGATGGTGTCGATAGAGTTTTTTTTATAGCTTTAGGTCCAATAACCCCGGAAGTGTGAACTTACCTCGGAAAAATTGTACCATTGTTTAGATGCCGCAAGGACAACATACTGTGAAAAATTAATTTTAGTAAAATGTTTTGAACTAGGTAGGAGCGGACCGTTCGAAAGTTATCGTGCGCTCCAGCCAGCCAGATAGATATACGGACGGACAAGGCTAAATTGACTCCAACTTGTCTGAAACAGATTTAATCTGGAAAAATTATTTCGATGTGACACATTTGTATAGTGTCTTAGCCTAAAGGGTATAAAGAGGCATTAACTGCATTGCGTCGAAATAGTTTGAGCTTTAGTCAGAGTGGTGCCCGAAGGAGCGGACCAATGTCCATCATCTAAATTTATCTAAAATTCAATATTCAAAGTTTGGACCATCGCAATATCCAGTTCGAAATATGTCATGAGCACCTGCCATGCACATATGGTGATCATAGAATTTTTTTTACAGCTTCTAGTCCTTTTTCTCATGAAGTATGGACTTGCCTCTGAAAAACTTTTACTTTGTAATAGAAAACGCGACGACAAGCTGTTGCAAGCAATTTTAAAACGATCCTAGATATCCTTAAACTGCACTTGCGCGAAAATTTTTGAAATGTTGGGGAAGTACTAGGAGGATTGTACCTATATAAATATTACGATGTGCAAAATATGGACCAAATCGTATACTCTTTCCTAGAGTTTAGGTGCGCACTATTTAGCGAAAAATTATAAACTTTTGTGGGGAAGATACCCGAAGGAGTGGACAAAACTTCGAACTTAAATCAAGTTTGGACAAAAAATTACGAGGGACAAATTTTGGAACCAATCTGTTAGTCCGTTCAATAGTTATCGCGCGCTCCAGCCAACTAGATAGACAGCGGACAGACTCCAAATTGTCTGAAACGAATTTAGTCCAACATACCTAAGGTCTGAAACCATTATTTCGGCGAGGCACATTTATGTCGTATCAAAGTGTTTGCGTAATGGCCAGATTTTATGGGGTGTTAGGCCATGTTAAAATCCATGCCTTTCCATTCGAACACCTTTGACGCAAAAAGTACTTAAATAGTAATTGGTATTCCGGGTGATATCTAAGCCATATAAGAGGTATTTTGTTAATGATGTTAATAACTGGTATATTAAGGCCAAAGAAATTGCACTATAATATGATGGAACCATATCTATATATTGCTATACCATTTACCTCATGTATTTTCTTGGACTTTTTAGAAATACTCTCTTATCAACATTTGGGTGCCATCTTGGATACATCTTGAACAATGAAAGCCCGGAATTCCAGACCCCATCACATTTTTTGCGATAAGGAAAATATCCGTTAGCGTATTGTAGGCTACCTTTCTTGAGCCATGTTAAACATTTTTCTTAAGACTAGAGTTGTGCCAAAGGAACTATATGGAACTATCTAGTTCACTTCGCAGTTCCAATGGCGCACATTTTTTCTTTGAACAAACAGCGTATACTTAACATCACACGTTATATTTCATGATGTTACTCATACGTTTTGGAACTAGTACAAGGAACTAGGAACTAGATTACCCAACTCTACTTAAGATACACCGTTTGGACTCGCGATAGGTTCCATATCTATTGACATAATACGAATCAAGGCACACTCATTGATATGACAGAACTATCCCTTGTTTCTTCGAGGATGTTTGTGGGAAAATATATGTATATGATATGTGTGTTGGTTTAAAAAAATCGGACCAACTAATAATTTTAATTTATAACTTCAGAAATGTTAAATTCTAAAACTATGTTTTCTTATAAAACCTAAAATAAACAAAAAATAACTTGTCTTGCATTATTTCATGTGGAATTCAAAACTTGAAAAAAAAAACATTCAGCCACATCATTAACTTACTAAAATGATACAAAGTAAAAAAAAAAAAAAAAACACAACACTCATAACAACAAATTAGAAAAACTATAAGCAAACGTCATACATATGGATGCTCAGTTCATTACAAATGATAAACACACCTATTGGTTTGATCGGTTACTGTGTAGGTGGTGCCATCGACAAGTGCATGAGGATTTGTGGTCGAATTTAAACGTACATCGGTTATTTCTAATTTTCGTCTCAATGTATTCACATGGCCATTACTGGGAACATTCGAATTGATTGTGGTGGGGGTGGTGGTGGTGGTGTTGGCGCTACTAATGTTGTTGTTTGTTTTGTGATTTTGTGCCAATTTATTGTTGTTATTTTTATGAGGTTGCAAAATTTTGCAACTTGTACTACTGGAGGAGGAATTTGAAAGTGTATTCGAATTGTTAGAGGAATTTGAAATGGAAGGACATTTATATGAAAATGATGATGATGTGGATGTTGAGGAATTCGATTGACATATGGTGGTATTGGATTTTTTCAATTTAATTTTAGGTGCAATGATAGGTGGTGGTGGTTTAATGGTAACTTTAATTGATTCATGAACTTTAACGGGTTTAAGTGTGGCAAGTGTGTTGCTGATTTCATTGTGACTTTTAGATTGGGTTAATTGGGTTTTGGTATTTTTGGGTAAAGTATTGTTTTTCGTGTTGTTGTTGTTGTGTGGTGTGTTCTTTATAGATTTGCTAAAGTTCTCATTTGAGGAGGATTGTTTTAGTTTTCTTGCAACAATTGGGGTATTGGTTGACGAGGCACAAGGTGGTCTTGTTTTTATATCTATGTTTGTTGTAATTGTTGGTTTAGACTTATTGCTGTTTTTGTTGTTGTTGTGGGTGTTAGTAGTGTTATTTGTTAAGTGTTTTGTGGAAGAAGTGGATGCAGTTAAAGCTTCAGTTTCTTCTTCTCTCTTTCGGTCCAGTGTTGGTGCTTTACGTGTAACAACTACAACTGGCTTTTTTGTGGGAGAAAACTTAAACGAACTTGTTGAGGTAGTAGTTAGAGAAGGTGTAGAGGGTGAATTGAAAGATTTGCAATTGTTGGATGTTGGAGTAACAGATGTATAGGAACTAGTGCTAAAAGATAAACCATGTTTGTTGGGTGTTGATACATACATATTCTCGGCCAATTTGCCACCGGCAAAGAACGGATGATGACGGCAGTAGTACATGAAAAAGCAAAAGGCAGCCATAAAGGGTAAGACGGCAAAGAAGAAAATGTACATGAAACGCTGGAATGCTTGGTGACCTGTAAAGAAAATTTCAAAAATTAATAAAAAAAACTGTGCAAAAATTCCTTATAGATATACTTACTATTGGGATTGGTGGCTGGCCCACTGTCCACCGAACCTCCAGGTCCGGGCATTTTACATGTTGGTCCCGTAAAACCAATATTGCAGTGGCAATGACCCTTGCTATTGCAAATACCATTGCCATTACAATCTTCGGGACATTCTCTACCCATACCCGATAACCGCAGCTGTTCAATGGCCAAACATTTTTGATTAACACACATTTTATCTGTACCACATTTAGCACCATTTGGTGTGAGGCCAGGATCTGTGGATTGTAGACCCAAATCCACCAGGGCCGTACGACAGGGTACAATATCCTTATCATGTGTTATAAAGGAGTGGGAAAGCACCGCAGCTGTTTCCATACCAAATTCCAGTCTCTCATTTAAATGGCGACAATGCAGCATACCACAAAGGGCATGTTCCTCTTCGCAGGGTATAAAGGTGTTGTTCAAACGATTATAACCACAATTACCAACACGTTTGCCCTGGATATTCATTTGGGCATAGCATGGCTCGGAATTTTCTCCCGTGGGACCCCACAGTACACGGCATTGATAAGAATGGGAACGACAATTGCCTTGATAACAATAAGCCTGACCACCATCACACTCTTCTGTGTCACGTTTGAAAACATCTTGAGGACAATATTCCGATTCGCCGGTACAATATTCTGGTAAATCACATTCATTTTCGGCATTACGACATTGAGTACCAGCCATTTTGGGTCGGCATGTGGCCAAATCACAACATTCTCCAGTGGCACACGAGGCATTTGCGTGCAGCATACATGTGTAAGGGTCACAACAAGTATTTTCACAATAGGCCGGCATACCACAGTCACATTGTTCTCCAGGTTCTACAAAACCATTACCACACTGTGGCGAATCGAAGAGTTTGGTGGGTTTATTGCGCAGACAATAGTTCATGCCACGAGAAAAGGCAACGTTAAGCTGATCAATACTGCAGGAACTCCAGTGAACAGGCAGAACCGAAGTACTGCTGGCCGACATAATACACTTCTCATCTTGACACTTGCAATCACTCGAATCATGTTCCATGCCAAAGTTGTGTCCCAATTCATGGGCCATCGTGGTGGCCACGACGCCGACAATGGGGCTGTGTTCCACATTAACACTGCCCGAATATTCATGGGTACAAATGGGTCCTTTGAATGCTTTGCCTGGAAGTTTGGAAAAAAAGAATTTTGTTAGTTTGTTTTTAAATACATATGAAATTTTGCTCGCACTTACCCACAACTCCCTTATCGAATTTAATTTTCGTCAGCAATTGGGCACTATCATTGGGGTGTTCCAAAACCAATTTTGTACGTCGATAATTCAAGAAATTCCTTAATGTTATATCAGCATCGGGGGTAATTTCAATTTCATTCGATTCATTCCATATGACCACACCCACCAGGGCAATGAAAATGTTCAAGGGAACATATAGCTACAGAGATAGAGAGGGAGAGAGGTTAGAATTGATATGATTTGGATTGTTTTTGGTTTGATGGTTTTTACTTACCGCATTCATTATATTGGCCAAATCTTTGCAGTGTTGGTGGACCTTTTTCATGTTTTCATTGAACGATTTGTAGGCCTTGTTATCCACTACTATGACAATTTCCACATATGAGGAATGTTTATTGGAATTATAGGGACCACGTATCATATTGCTCTCATCATCGTATGAACGTTTATACTGGAAATTGAGAAAAAAACGGTGAAATTATTTAAAGTGTTGTGGAATGGAAAGATAGATCAGTGATGGAAAGATCAACTGGCACAAGGCGGGTATTAAAAAGTAGATTAGCTGTAAAACATCAATACAGATGGGTTGTCCATTTCGACAAATTCTATTCTCTTTGTTATGTCGAAAAGAATAACCATAATAATCCTCCATTTCATGGAATTTTTAATACTTACTCTTAGTATGCGATTAAATTCTGCACCATCAATGTGATTGGCAACATGTGGCACCTTATTATCGGCTACTTTTTGTAAAAAGTCTTCCTTTTCATGATGATGATCATGATCATAGCCACATGTGGCATTCTTATTAAAATCCGAATGTCTGAAAAAGAAAAAAAATGTAAAAAGTAATTAGTAAGAATTGGAAACAGGCGGACGATTGAAACTATGATAAACAAGTGTATAACAAAAGCTTTATAATAATTAAGTGATTATAGAATATTTAGCTTCCTCAATAAAAATCCGTAAAATCCTACAGGAATGCATACCGGTTATACCAGACGCCTCCACAGGTTGCGGATTGTATTGGATGGCTTTTAATTTAAGAAGCAGTAGCGGAAAGATTAACGGTTCTTGGGTTTCGGTCAAAACGCAAACTTTTTCAAGTCACCCTGGTCCGCCCCCTGGCTACATCGGTGGAAAAACAACAGCAAAACAGCGACGGCCGGTTCTATGTACCGGATTGACCCGAGGAATCATCTTCTCGGCCAGGGGCCGTCACCTCAGCAACTACTTGTTCGTCTTTATTTTTATTTTTGGAGCGGCATGTCCCGGAATGCCTGCTCCGGATTCTTTTGGTCCGTGCCGGGATTGAAAGTAACCCCGGACCATGGTTTTGCACCGTTTGTCAACGTTTCATCCACCATAGGTCGGTGTCAATGAGATGCAACGGGTGCCGAGGATGGGTGCATTTCAGGAACTGTTCAGGCCTGACCTTCCTGAGGGCGTATTGCTGTCCCAGTTCCTGAAGATGTGACATTCCTGCTGTTTAACTACGATGGCCTTCGAACCAAGATCAATGAGATCGTGAACTTTATGAGTCGGATAAATATTATTATCGCGGCGATCCAGGAAACGAAACTGAGCAACAGCAGCAGTCTTCGGAGTTGTGATGGATACAACGTTCTTCGCCAGGATCGTACGAGAAGTGGGGGTGGATGGCTTGCATTCCTACTACACCAGTTTGTACATTACAGACCTATCTCGCCTGAGCTAGACTCTAGGGACCCATACTTGGAGTGTATGGGGTGGCGGTAAGGTGTGGAACCGCCGAGATAGAACTGCTGAATGTGTATATCCCGCCGGTCAATAGCTGTGCCCCGCGTTATTTGCCCAACATCAGATCTCTGTTGCGAGGTGATAACCGGCTGGTCCTACTTCAATGCGCATCATGAGTTTTGTCATTCAGCTCTAGGGAATGACCAGAGAGGTACAGATCTGGCTGAGCAAATATATAGCTCCACATTTTGCACTGCGAACGAGGACGCACCCACCAGGATTAGAGGAGATTGCCACAGTTCGCCTTACATATCCATCGTGTCACCCGCTCTGACGAATGCCGTGACATGGCAACCCGTCATTTCCCATGGGTCGGACCATCTCCCAATCCTCGTCTCCATAAACAGACCACCAGTCTTCATAACCTCTGAACGCCGCACTTTCATTAATCATGGGAAAGCGGATTGGCAAGGTTTCAGAGAGTTCACTAATCAACGCTTCAGAGAACTGCCTAATCCCTCTGATGTTCGGGTAGCAGAGAGGAAATTCCGAGACATCATCACTGCTGCGGCCGCACGCTTTATTCCTGCTGGTCGAATACCTGAAATAAGACCCAATTTCCCAGCAGAAGCGACGGGATTAGCTAATAAGCGTGATGAGCTTCGCCGCACGAACCCTAACGACCCCAGAGTCAGGGAACTGACAATGGAAGTCAATAGATTAGTCGGTGAACACAAGCGGAAAAAGTGACTAGAACATCTGAAGTGCTGCAACATTGGCTGTAATAAATTGTGGAAAATGGTTAAGGCGCTATCGAACCCTGGTAGGTGTCATGTTTAACGGCGTGGCTGTGACAGATCCGAAGAGGTGCGCTGGCTATTTCTGCCGACAATTTATCTAGCACCCCGATAGCGACCGGGCGAAGAGACGTGTTTTGGGTCGTTTGCGATCTCTTCCAGCCGAGGAGGAACCGCCACA
The DNA here is from genome assembly GCF_047663935.1 of Musca autumnalis. NCBI lineage: Eukaryota > Metazoa > Arthropoda > Insecta > Diptera > Muscidae > Musca > Musca autumnalis. Next base: position 256,323,731 of record NW_027411644.1, read on the forward strand.
ATTTACGATAGATGATGTTGCAGATGTTATCCGAGGCGCAAAGTCATTCAAAGCGCTTGGACCTGACGGAATTCTTATGGTGATGCTAAAACAGCTGGATGACCCAGAAGTTGAGTATTTAAGAAAGGTCCTCAACTTATCGCTAGCCACCCTAATAATTCCCGATGCCTGGAAGATGGGCAGGGTGGTCCCGTTGCTGAAACCTCGCAAAGATGCCAGTAGAGGTGAGTCATACAGGTCGATTTCACTTCTATCGCCGGTAGCAAAGATACTCGAGGCATTACTCCTACCCACCATCAGAACGTGTTATCCAGTTGCGGATCATCAACACGGATTCCGGAACCAGCATAGTACCACAACAACACTGCACGCCATTTCCACATATATTGGACGAGGACTCAACCAGGACAAACCATGTCACAGAACAGTAATGGTAGCATTGGATCTGGACAAAGCGTTTGATATGGTCAGCCATGCTAGGCTGTTCGAGGATATCGAGAATACTACCCTCCGGCCTTGTATGCAACGCTAGGTCATCTATTTTTTGTGTGGTCGCCAGTCATACGTGGAATTCAGAGACAGGAAGTCCAAACCCAGTAGAGTGAAGCAGGGAGGGGTGATATCTCCGGAACTGTTTATCCTCTAACTCTCTGCAATTCCACGCCCTCCCGACGGCATTGAGTTAATTACGTACGCGGATGATTGTACACTCATGGCGTCAGGTCCCAACATCGGTAACGTTTGTGACAGGCTAAATGCCTATCTCATTAACCTTGTTAATTTTTTCCACCCGAGGAATATGAAAATATCCACCACTAAGTCAACAGCCACACTGTTCACCATATGGACGGCGCAAATGAAGCTCCCACTGAATGTGTAGGTCGACGGTGCAATTATTCCGACCTCAAACTACCCCAAAGTCCTAGGGTTCACATTCGATAGCATGTATAAGTCGTCCTAGCATACTACAGTTATCTACGATAAGCTGAGAAACAGGAACAAGGTCCTCAAGTCCTTAGCCGGCAGCACTTGGGGTGCGGATAAAGAAACCTTGTTAACCACATACAACGCGATAAGTCGATCTGTGGTAAGCTATGCGGCGCCAGCGTGGTTTGCTACCGTAAGTGATACGCAATGGGATAAACTACAAATCTACCAGAATGCTGCCCTGAGAACAGCTACATGGTGTCACCTCATGTCTACAGAGGACCATTTACTTAAGGAGACCAAGATCCTTCCGGTGCATCGACACAACAGGATGTTGACGATGCAGTACTTGCTTGGATGCTATAGGCAAGACCACCCAAATCACCATCTGGTGGATATGCCTGAACCCCCCAGGCAAGTTAGGGAGGATTATCGAGATCTGGAGAGAGAGGTCCAAAGATATAAAAGAGAACCTCTAGATCAACGTGCATAACAGGCAGGTTTAAGGGACATTTACACTGATGCGGTTGCAGAGGCTCTGGCAGCCTACAGTGCGAATATCGTCCTCAACGAACATCCACCACCCGTGGCAGCAGAAGAACAACAGCAGCCAAGACAAACGAGAGTCGTGTTGGCACAACTTAGATCTGGTTGGTGCAGCCGCCTCAATTCTTACTGGGCCAAGATTGATGGCACGCGGACTATCTGCCCAGCATGTGCCACCGGTCCGCATACTACGCAGCACCTGTTTAACTGCCCAGCCAACCCGACTAACTTAACTCCACTCTCTCTTTGGACGAATCCTATTCAGGTGGCGTCCTTTCTGAACTTGGAGCTGGAGGTAGAGCCGAATCAATAAAATAAAGATTTACATGTACTTGTAGAATCTGCTACAACAACAGCAAAAGATGATGCAAACTATTATTGTGTCATGAAACTAGATAATCTTATCTGCGATAATGTACCGATCAAAAACAATTAGACCAGAACAATATTTGCGAGCTGTTTAAATGGTAGATAATGCCGATGACATTTACATCATTCATTTAATGCCTGGATTATATCCTACTGTGCGATTTCTTGTCTTCAATGTGAAACACCCGACAACGGAATGAGACTGATACAATTAGCAACACCACACTAAAACAGCACGATATTCATAAGACTGCGCCACCAGATCAAGCACAAAAACCAAATCGATCATTTTGTTATATATGCTTACATCTCATCGAGTGTGTTGGAATTACAAACGACACCAGAAGTAAACTGCCACGCGCTGCATTACCTTGTTGCGGGAAAGGTTGGCTCCTCTTTTAAAGTAGGATATGTTAACTACGATATAACATTTCAGAGCAGAAGTGATCCAGTGATCATTTCAATATCCTGCCAGAGAAGGTTATTTGAGATGCGAAAGATAATAGAAATGACAAAATACACACAAATATTCCGACGATTTTGACATCATGACTATCATTTTAGTATAATATAGAAGATTCGCAAAAATAACGAAAATATGGCCTTTCATTGCTAGAATTACTATAATTTTTCTGGCAATTTTACAAAATTAACTAAAAACGTATATAAATATTGATAATGTCCCACTGGTGTTACCAATATTCTATTTGTTTTATATAGTAGCTCTGCTACAATTCGTTAACATGTTGACCCTTCTGTTTTTGAGTGTAGTATGTACCATTCAAGTGGTTCGGATGTTTATTCCCATTCCTCCCGTGCGAAATGTTTATTTTGTTTGGCAAATGCCAAAATAAACTAGCCGAAAAAACAGCAAATATTTATCTATGTATTCTAAGTGGTGTGCTGCTGCTTGGTTGGTGGATACGGCTGGAATGAGAGATACTTTGCCTGGTTTATATTGGCAAAAAGTAAACTAACCACACAATATGGAACAGACTATGTCAGACAGAACAAGTATGCCATTACCTCGATTTTGTCGCTATTTATTTAGTGGCGTCTATAAGAACTAAATACCTAGGTAGATATGTATTTCCCTTGAAAAACCAGCCAGCCAGCCCTCCACTTAAGGACCGAATAAAGAAAACTTGTTGAGAAATTAGAATTCCATATTAGAAATTAATATTTTTCAATGTAAATATTGAATGTGGTTAACATGAGGCGGACGGAAGAAAATCGTATTTTGTAATTTAATACATTATTATTTGTTGTACATAAAGATTGTTATTGTTGTTGTTATGACGCCTCTATTATGTGGCATGCTTTCAAAATGTCACTTGATAGGTGGGTAATAAAAATATAATAATCATTAAATAAATAATAAATCAATTATTTGTAGTTGTATTGTTACAAAACGTTTTTCCTAGAGTATGAAGGTACATAGGTAGGTGTGAAGGAGGGTGACAGTTTGGCCAATGTCACATTGTCTCATTTATCACATTTGTACAAGAAATACACAATAAAACAAATACATAAATCAATATGCGGTAAATTTTAAATGGGATCAGGTGAAATTTTGTGGTTAATGACAAGAAATGTGTGTCATGTTTGTATTAGGTATCTGTCACAAATGTTGAGATCTCTTTTTATTGTTAATAATATTGGTTTTATTTTAAAAGTGTGTGCAGAAAAAGAAGTGGTAACTTATTAACTTAAAGGGGTATGCGTAAAATGACTGTTAACAGGGGATAGCTTATATATTAACCTACATATACTTTTGGGAAACTCTTGAACTCTGCATGCCCAGGTTCAATTCCCAGGCCATCACATTTTCAACGGTGTAAAAATATCCCTCAATGTAATAATATTAAAAGTAGGGTCCACATCATTGAGTAAATATGAATGGGCGTGCACTCATTGGTATGAGTGTCCGTGTCCTTTCGTGGATGTGTATGGGAACATATGTATGTCTATAGTTCGCTCGACTCCTTCCCCACAAAAGATCAAAATTTTCCCCAAAATAGTGCAGTTTAAGACCCGTATAGGTCTTAGGATGTGAAAGATACCAAGGAACGGTCCTGACCGGCTTTAACATGGCAAAGTCCAGGATTTATCTTGGTCCCTCTTTCATCTCAAGTGGACACAGACCTCCCCGTGGTGTCACCTGTGGGGTAGCTGCCTTTAACACCCGTTAAAGGTAGTGAGCTAAAATGTGCTGCGCGTTTACCCATAAGCACTTTAAAATCTTGGGTTTGGGCGCAGGGTTAGTAACCCTCCCCTAGAAAAAGCAGCCTACTATGAAAAAAGAAAAACAAATCCCTCAAAAGTTGACAAAAAATCCTTCAAAAGTTGCACCTGGAATGTTCGCACTCTTTATAGAGAAGGTGCAGTTTACGCATTCGCAGATGTACTTAAAAAGTACAAGGTTGACATTGCTGCCATACAGGAAATACGATGGAATGGGAAAGGCGTCACAACAACACCTAAAGGCGACGCACTGTATTATAGCTGCCATGACATAAAGCATGAGTTGGGTTGCGGATTTGTAGTTGGTCGGAGGTTAAAACACATGGTCTTCAGCTTCACACCAGTGAATGAAAGACTTGCTACAATTCGAATAAAAGCAAAATTCTTCAACATCAGCTTTATTTGCGCTCATGCTCCCACTGAAGACAAGGACGAACTGACCAAAGATATATTTTATGAGCGCTTAGAAGAAACATATGACCGTTATCCTACCCATGACATTAAATTTATTCTATGCGATTTTAATGACAAAATTGGAAAGGAGAATATCTTTGGCCCAACAGTCGGTAATTTCAGTCTCCACAGTGAAATATCTGACAATGGTATGAGGCTGATAGACTTCGCAGCGGCAAAAAACATGGTAGTTAGCAGCACCAGATTTCAACATCTCGACATCCATAAGGGCACCTGGATGTCTCCAGATCAGAAAACAAGAAATCAAATTGATCACGTTGTGATTAGATGGAAGACATTCATCGAGCGTGTTAGATGTGTGTTCGTTCCGAGGAGCAAACATAGACTCGGACCACTACCTTGTTGCTGCAAAGGTACGCACCCGGTTAAACGTAGCAAACAAAATACGAACAGACACAACACGAAAGTTAGACATCGGCAAGCTGCAATCGCAACATATAGCCACAGCATATTCCACTCAACTAGCCCAATTGCTTAAACAAAGCACTCCTCATCCCGATAACATATCAGCGCAATGGCAAAGTATTGCCCACTCCATGCAAACAGCCGCAAAATCCATACATGGATACCAGAGATCTCCACCAAAGAATTCATGGTAGGATCAGGAGTGTCGTGCTGCTACCGAAGAAAAAATGCGGCATATAGGGCTACTCTGCAATTAGTGGCAACGCGTAGTGCACGAGAGAGTTATAGGGAGAAAAGGAGAGGGGTTAAACGTCTTTTCTGCAGGAAAAAAGAGAAACGGAAAGACGGGAGTGTTAAAAAATCGAGGTGTACGGAAGCCAGAATGAAGTCCGAAAATTGTACCAAAGAGTCAAGCATCAAACTGATGGCTTTGGTACAGGCACATCCTCCTGTAGAGACCAGCAAGGTAATTTGGTAACTGATGCAGATAGTGTGCTCAGGATATGGAAAGAACATTTTGCAAAACTGTTGGTATCCAATAGCAGCGAAGACGACGAAGATACCACAGACCCAATCCCAGAAGATGGTATTGAATGTATACCGCCCAGCCAAGATGAGGTAAAGACCGCAATAAATCGGCTGAAGAATAATAAGGCAGCAGAAGCCGATGGCTTACCAGCCGAGCTGTTCAAAACCGGTGGCGACACGCTGATAAGGTGTATTCATCAGCTAGTTAGCACCATCTGGCTGGAAGAACGATTACCCGACGATTGGAACCTAAGTATCCTGTGCCCCGTACACAAGAAATGAGATAAGACTGTATTCTCTAACTATAGCGGCATAAGTCTACTCCATATTGTCTACAAGATCGTGTCAGGGATATTGTGCGAACGACTAAAGCCTATGGTCAACGAGATAATTGGACCATACCAATGCGGCTTTAGACCTGGCAAGTCCACCATTGACCAGATGTTTACACTGCGGCAAATCCTGGAGAAGACCCAAGGGATGCAGATCGACACCTACCACCTTTTTGATCGATTATAAAGCAGCCTTCCACAGCCCGCTGCGTTCAAAGGTATTACAAGCCATGTCTGAATTTGGTATCCCCGCAAAGCTTATCCGGCTTTGTAAAATTACTTTAACTGACATGAGATCCTCAGTTAAAATAGGAAAGAACCTCTACGAAGAGTTTAGTGCCAAAAGAGGTTTCAGACAAGGAGACAGCCTTTTGTGTGATCTCTTCAACATCCTGCTAGAAAAGGTTATACGAGAGGCAAACGTCAAAAGAAGTGGCACAATCTACACCAATAGCCACATGTTACTTGCTTATGCTGATGATATAGACACCATGGGACGATCAGTAAAAGAAGTAACCGATACCTTTATGGAGGTCGAAGGAGAATCTGCTAAAGTGGGCCTGGCGATCAAGCTGATGGTGTCGACGCGCAATGCGTCCATTGAGGTTGGACCAACTGTTGAAGTTGGTTCCTATAATTTTGAGGTAGTAAAAGACTTCGTATACCTCGGTACCGCCGTAAACACAACAAACGACATCAGTTGTGAAATAAAAAGAAGAATTGTATTGGCCAACAGATGCTACTTTGGTTTAAGTAAGCAGTTTAAAAACTAAGCCACAACTCGTCAAACAAAAATAACGCTGTACAAAACACTACTACCCGTGCTGATGTATGGCTCCGAAGCCTGGGTACTTGCGCAAGCAGACATGGCAGTGCTTGGTGTGTTTGAGAGAAAAATTCTTCGAAAGATCTACGGACCAATCTGCGTTGACGGTGAATATCGACGTCGCAAGAACCACGAGCTGTATCTGCTATACAACGACATCAATATACTTAAACGTATCGAGGTGCAGCGATTGCGTTGGCTAGGCCATGTCATATGAATGGGCGAAGATGAACCCGCTTAAAAGGCAATAAATTCGAGCCACATGGCGGTGCAAGCAGAATTGGCAGGCCAAGGAATAGATGGCGCAAACAAGTGGATGAAGAGCTGAAAAGGCGCGGTATTCCAGAGTGCGAAGCAACAAATAGTTCGGTCTATGGAACAAATGTTCTGTAATGGGCCAGCCAACTTTTGGACATCGTAATATTGTTCTTAAACTTAAAGACCCAAAAGACCTAAGAATCGTACGCTAGTTGGTACGATAACTATCGGAAGGAATGACTCCTAAAATTATATCCAGTTCCAAGATGGACTATATCGGCCAATTCTTTTAGATACCTCATTTTAAGGCCAATTATCACGTTAAAATTTTATTACAACATGAATAAAAAATTGAATTTTTTGCCAGGGCAGGTCAATGCTTCCTGACATATGAGCACCGAAATGTTCCACTTAAGTCCAATCCTTTATATACCTCTTCCTTATTGCACTCTACTTCTCCAAGAACTCTATTTCTGCAAGAATTCTATTACTCTAGGCAGTATATAATCGTGGTTCTGTACATCTTAACCTACGATGGACTTGTCTTGTGGGAATCACTTGCGAATAAGGAATTACTGTCCAAACTATTAAATGTGCAATGGGATGCGTCAAAGGCTCTACAGTTAACATTTTCTGTGTTCCGGGTAATATAATAGGAAACGAATTAGCAGAAGAACTTGCTCGCGGTGGCTCTAAGTCTAGCTGTAAGACTTATTACAGGTCACTGTTGTGTTAAGATGCAGGAGAAATAGAAACTGTTGAACATCTGCTTTGCTGGCGCCCCTGCACTCGTACTAAAGTTTTTAAAAGTCTTTGGGCCATTATTATATGTGTTCTTTTACTATCTGACGAATTTCAAAATGCAAAATAAACCAATCTGGAGGCAATTAAAATATAATTTTTACATTGAAAGTTAATGTTAAGATGATCCTCCTTGAAATTCAATCATCACTTTTAACTTTAAGTTAACCGGAACGCTATAAATCTGTTCGGCAATTCCAAACTTTAACAAAAGAAGACTTACAATAATGGGGGTTTGTCTTACAACGCTTTAATTTTATTCTCCGCACTTCTCTCGATAATAGTCCACATGTTCCAAGAATACTGATACATCGATAAATTGCAAATAATTTTTATAAATAAATTCATCAAATTTACTAATTTGTTTATCAAAGACATTTGCAACAAAGTTGTTTCTTCACTCGCTTTAGCTAAAAATATGTAGATACAATTAGGACCTTTTTCTACATTTTTTATGAGAAATCTTAAAAAATTTCAATTATTTCTTTTCCTTTAAGATTCTCACTTAAATTGTATTCCACCCCAATTTATGTATTCTTATATATTTAAAGCAAAAAACTTGTCTCCCCAAACTTACCTAAATAATAAATGCTCATCCTCCAATTGGCCATCACTGCCAGAATGTATAAAATATGTGTCAATGCCATCGAAAATGACACCATTGATACCGCCATTACATGTCGATACGGCCACATATGATTGGGGTTTGTCACGTATGGTACCCTAGGATAAGGAAAGAGAGAAAGAAAAAAAAAAACATTTACAACTCAATATCTATTGAATGTTGGTTGTTATTTATTGGTGTTCGTGTTGTTGTTATTGCCATCCATTCTCTCACCTGATAATGACATAAATCGGCTTCAGTCTTGGTAAAATTTTGCACAACATGTCCCTGTGTTGTATTCGAATTTTGATAACGTAAAAAATGTTCATCCGGCAGTAGATTATCGTTACGTTTTAGATCAATTAAAATGCGTTGACCTTTGTGATGATACGTTAATGTGATATGAGGCACATGAAGACCATCCTGGAAGAGAAAGAGAAAAAAATTAGATTAATTGTTAATTAAAGAGTTAGAAATGGAATTTTCATCAAATGGTATTTAATAGAGCTAGGGATTAAATTGTCTATTTAAAGTTTAACTTGTAAATGAAATGTGTCCTTTATACGCAGTGGGTAATGACAATGTATTTGCGTCAGAAATTTTCTTGATTTTGTAATAATATTATGTAGAATCGAATTTCAATCCAATGAAAATTATCATAATGAGTCTTTAAATAAAGTAGATTTGTACTGAAGTTCGCTTACAGTTTTGAGGGTTTCAGTAACATTTTTCCACATTGCACATTTATATCATTCAAATTTATCTTGATATGATCAGAATGATATGAGAGTCTGGCATAAGAAAACGAGAATATCTTTTAGCCATTTTCAAAAACTGGACTTTCTCCAAGCTTCTTTCAATGTTTCTACTACATATCTTTTAAATCTCCAGAAGCCTCTAAAAATTTTGCACCATAAACATAATTATTTGTGAATTTTATGCCACTCCAGTGCTTCCTCTTATTTGGAGCAGTTATATTTTTGCACTTAAAATTCGGGTCATGAAACCACACCAAAAACACATCCAGCAACATAATTGAATAACACAAACATTGTTTTTTTAATGTGCTCCATAGGAATTTTCTGGCAATCAACTGTTGGCACTGGCCAAACAAACATAGTTTAACAGAATCCAAAAAAAAAAGAATAGAATTCCAAAGCAAATATTTGTAATTAATTTTACAGAGCTTTAGAGCAGTCATTAAAAGTGGGAGGGGGTGAATAATTCAATTCAAAGAATTTTGTTGACGCATGGCTTCGGAAGCACAAAATTAGAAAAAAGGTGTAAATTGCGCGTATTTTAAATCAATGAAATTTTTTTAGTTGACATATTTTAAGAATGAGCGGAATAATAAATAATTTTTGAAAATATCAACGAAGTGGTAGAGGGGTTTCAATAACCCTTTAGAGAGAAAAAACGGCGTTATTTTGTTTAATGCGAACTTTTTACACTCTCTAAATCAAATTATATTGAAGTAAAATGTAACAAGAAAAAACAGTCAGAACGCTTTGACGACAGCTAAATACCTTTCAGGTCATACAAAAGAAACAAAAATAGGAGTGGTGGACCTAAATGTGCTATTAGCAGATCCCTAATTAATAGCAATTTCTTAGAGAGAGACAATATAGACGTTTTGGAAATTTCCAGGTTAAATTATTAGGCGATTTTTGGGATAGGTATCGTAAACAGTGGACGCAAACAAACAAAACGATTCCCGTACCATTCACACAATGTCACAAACTTTTATTTTTTTCTGAATCGTTCCGTTCTTAAAACAAAACCACAAACTTTTCAACTGAAGAAGAACAAAACGCTACGATTGCTGAAATGTACTTCGGCTATGCTGTTCCTAATTGTTTTATTCACGGATTAAATAAAATGTATCGTTTGCAAACGTTTGCTGTGAAATGATCAATGGTACATTCAGACACATGCACACATTTGACTGTTCAACTACCCAATAAGCTAAAATCACATACTTGGAATATACTACGGTGGATATTTCAATCAACCACCAAACGTTTGTAACGTGTATTGTACGGTTTCGTTTTCTACGAGTTGTTGTGAAGATGAGAACTTTTCATTTTTCGTTTTGCTCACACTCACGAATGTAAAAAAAACGAAACTAAACAGCGAATTCGGTCCACTTGGATTATGTTTTTTTGTTTTGTTCCTAAGGAAAATACGAAACGATTGCAAACGTTTCATAAAGTTTATTTCCGTACGCTGGTAAACAGTGGGCTTATTATAAATATTTGGAAATTTCGGAAACCATATCTTTGGGAGTATTGGCTTCCACTAGCAAAAAATCTAATGTTGTACCCATGATTAGAACGATTAAACGCTTTTAAAACATTCAACAAGATCCGAAAAGAGACCTTAAACTGGAGTAAAGCGCAAAAGTATTGAACTTATGCGATGGGGATTCTTAAGGAAGGGGGAGACATTTTATTAATGAAGTATTGACTTGTTGTTGAATTTTTGTGAGGGAGGTAACGGAAGGAGTTGTACATCTTCAAACTAGGAGGAGTATATCTTCAAATTAGGGCTGGCAAACTGTCGATATTCACAACATTTGATAGTTTCAATGTTTTCATTCAAACTATCGATATACATAGATACCATGGCTATTATATAAGCGGTTTAAATTATATAGTATTTGGATTTTGAATATGCCGAAAACTGATATTAATTTTCGCAATTACGAGGGCTGCACGATAACTATCTGGCATAACAATGAAAACGCGAATATTTACAGCATGATTTATACACTTTTTCATACGCTCAAACCCATTGTTGAATCACTTTGTTGAGGCACCTCCAAAACATGGTTTTTGAACGCTTTTGCAGCAACTTCTGGCTAATAAAATCGTTGACCACGCCATTTTATTAGCCAGTTAAGTCATTGGATCCCCCCATCAGGGCTGTACGGCTGATGACCCACCTATTCCACGTTTTGTCCGGTCAAACAGGCGCTGGTTTGAATCGATGTGTGAGAGCGCACTTTGTCATGATGCAGAATGATTTGTCTTCTCTTGGTCGATTTTCGAATTTCTCAGGAGACTTCAGGCCAACAAATTGTAGTATACCGCTCATACAGAAAAAAATGTTAGCCATTTGATAAAAGAAATTCATAGATTCAATCAAAAATGTATCGATTTTCCGGCGATAAAAGACGGTCATATTGACAAAATTCGATAAAATTATTTGATCACAAAGTAAAAATACAACTTATAAAATATTTCACACATTGACAAAAATTATTTATCAAAATATTCCACATTGTGCTTGATAAAACAAAATATTTTCTTGATGAAAAAAATTGTTGAATACATTTTTTTCAATTTATAAAAAAATGTCCATATTTACAATTATTTTGTGTTTTTTATTATATGTCATTTCAACAAATAAAATTAAATAATGCATTACTGAACTTCAATGCATTTGGTGCGGAAACTTTTTCGCGATAGAGAAAATATTACAACGTATTTCATAGAAGTTTTTCGTGCTCTAAGCGGCTATGCGGTGGTATTTTTGATATTTGCAAAAATTGTAAAAAAAGTTGTAACCTTAATGTTTATTGGTAGCTATTCTAACAACCACTGAATGCTGATACAAAATTTAGAATATTTTGATACATATTTTTTGTTAATATGTGAAATATTTTATCAGTTCAATATAAAAAATCGATAAATACTTTAGTCAATATGTGAAATATTTTATCACCTGTATTTTTACTTTGTGATCAAATAGTTTTATCGAATTTCGTCAATATGACAATTTTTTTTATCGCCGGATTTTTTTTCTGTGCAGAATTAACCGTCCTACATTTCTCAAGTCGTCTAGTCGCCGCACGGAAAGTTTTGTCGAAGAAACATGCGACCATTTGCTTCGAAGTGTTTCATACATGAACAACTTTCGTTGGATTTGGCTCGCTTTCGGAGACCTAAACGGTCGATCCCTGTTTTGTTTCGGACACTTAAGCATATTCAAGTGTTTAGGTGTTTGACACAAAATATATGCTTGCTCTCTAAATATGATTTGCTCTCAACAATATTCCTTTCATATATATTTACAATACTATTGTTCTTCCACAATATGGTTCCAACCACCATATTCTTATTTGGTATAGAGTAGTGGACACTTTATGAATGAATATTTGAAAAATTCTGAATATGAACATAATGCCTGTAGTGGGATTCTCTAACGCATTTTTTGGTTATCGACAAAAATCGTTTACATTAAAATGCTTATAATTTCGGTAATTAACGATATTATTCGGTAAGTTAGCGACCAATAAAAATTACTCGCAAAGTTCTATCGATAGCAACAGTGATGTCAACTTTTATTTGGACTTTTCATTCATAACTTTGCGTTTTAATTTAACCGATTTTTGGCGGTAACCAAAATATGCCCTAGAGAATCCCATAGAAATGGAACTCCTCAACACACCTTCAAAATTTAGTCAAATAATTCCCTCTACACTTTAATTTTATGATTGTAAACTATTTAAATTAAAATTTGAATTCATTAGGTGTTCCTAATCCTTTGTGTTTCTAATGACACCTCCCTAATTTCCATTTTCCACTTTCTTTATGAGTTAATAATATTTCCTTTAGCACCTATTACTGTGCTCGCGGGTCCTTTTTATGTTCTACATTCCTTTAATGAGTGTTTAGCAATGTTGTCCTTTTCTCCTTTTGACTTAATTAAGGCAATGTAATCCATTGACAACCACATTTTTCTAAATAACTTCATTGCCCTTCCCATGTCGTCTGACTATATTGTCCGTGTGTGTTTGGAAATTATTAGTCACAGGTATGAGGCCACCACACCTAAATATTGCATTTACTTTGAAAATTACACGACCTTTAAATTCTTCTTTTGACCGCAAAGTTTGTTAAATTTTGCATCAAAGTTTTTGCTAATTTGCTAAAGTTTCTTGGAAAATGTTTGTTAAAATTAAGTTGACTGTCAATTTTGGAAAGTCATTTGGTTTGTGTGTGTGTGCGTGCGGTTTGTAAATAAGTTAAATAAAATGTCCTTGGTCAAGAAGAGAAGGGGTTTTGAGGGGTTTTTGGTGCTGGGGCATAACATAAATGACAGTTTAAATATTTGTTTTAAATTTTTGGCGTTAGAGAAATTCATATTAAAACCCAAAATATACAAAAAAAAAAATTTGAGCAAACGAGTTTTTCGGGAGGTGTTTGGTGGTTTTTGAAATGTGTAAATCGTGCCTAGAACATATTTTCAGTAAAAATGTTTTTCATAAAAAGCTCATTAGTATACGTTGGCAGTATCGTTCTTATTGATTTTTTTTCCAAAATTTTGAAAATTCTTTTTAACCTATATAACGTGTAAAATCTTTTGAAAATCGATATTGAATCAGTACCCGAATGTTCTTATTGCAAGGGGTTTCAAAAATATTTTTCAATTCCCTTAAAAAAAATCCAATTATTTATGCCCACAAAACCACTTCACATAAAAAGAAAAGAAATTACAATTTTAATTATTCAAAACTTACCGTATCCAAGGTGTGACGCAGCTCTCTTTTATGTCTTGCATGATGGATTTTTGGATATATCACAGAATGCGTTGAAAAATCGTCCACAAAATTGGCGGTGGAGTCAGAAAAAATGGCTGATTGTGTGTCTTGTTTAGCACCAGTCGTTGTTGTTGTTGTCGTCGTTGCATGACTTGGATATGTTGAGGCAGATGATGATGGTGATGCTGATAAAGGCAATGATGCGGATGATGATGCTGGAAAAAGTGAAAAAAGTGAAATAAAAAACGAAATTAGTTACATTTTTTTCGTTAAGAGTAGAAACAAGAAGCAAAATTAATTTATAACTACTTAAGCAGAGAAAAAAAGAAGAAGAACCATAATAATAACCATCAAGGGAACAAACCATAACCGACCACCAAACACCGAAAAGTGAGTGTCCCATTATCAGGGTGATAATATGAGAGAATAACAAACTTTTAATGACCATTACAAAATCGCATTAAATCTTCTACTTATACTTCATCTTTGTCTGCTTTTGGTTTCGTTTCGTTCTTCGTCTTGAGAGTTAACATTGAACATGAGTAGCAGCTCAACTGAATATCATTAGCCCATTGTGGGGATGAAAAGATAATGATGTTGTTGTTGTTGCGGCTTTGCTGAAGACCACATCTACCCACATTATTCTGCTGCACGTTTAATATGCTTATTATAAAGCCAAAATACATCTGTGCTAATGCCAAGTTCTAGAGTTGGTTTCTGTTTTGTCACCGTGCCTGGTCTTCTTACGAGTATTTGTTTGTCACTTTTTTTTGTCTTTTATCTCTTGACTTTACTAATTATAAACTTGGCAATGTAGGAGTTCAAGCAACTGAGAAAAAAACAACCAACCTTACCTTTTAAAGAAAAATTTGTTCTTAAAAAGTAAATAACCAGGCACAATGGGATAGATGAGGGAAAATGAAAAAAAAACTTTTAAATTTTATAAAAAAAGGAAAATGTGGCAGAATTGGTCTACTTTAATTCTAGAGGATTCGAAACTTTAGTTGTGGAAATCGTGTCCTAAACCTTAGTTTTGAATAACTTGGTCTTTTTCTTTATTTAAATAATGCTTCAGGGTCTGGCAGTAGTTTTGATATGATTTAAGCTCCCAAATATTCCCCCAAGAAATTCATAGAAAAACATTATTTTTATACCCTCCACCATAATATGGAGGGTACAATTATATTTGTTGTTCCGTTTGTAACACATCGAAATATTCATCTGAGACCTTATAAAGTATATATATATTCTTGATAACGGTAAAATTCTAAGTTTATATAACCATGTCCGTCCCTCCGTCTGTTGAAATCAAGATACAGCTCGCAATTTTTAAGATAGAGCTTTGCAATTTGATATAGAAGTTTCTATTACTCCTAGGATATTTGGTATTGCAAATGGTCAATATCGGTCCACGTTTTAATATAGCCCCCATAGAACGTTACCACCCGATTTTCGGTATTTTGAAGGTTTTAGCATCATTATCACACCGATATGGCTGGAATTTGGTACTTAGTCTTCGTAGGGTGTTTAAAACATTCCCTTATAAATTTGTCGATATAGGTCCACTCCTTCATATAGCCCCCATAGAACGGTACCTCCCGATTTTCGGTATTTTGGAGGTTGTGGCGACAATAATCCATCAAAATGGCTGAAATTTGGTATTCAGCCTTCGTGCATTCAACTTTCCCCCCTAAATTTGTCGGTAAATGTCCATGCCTTCATATAGCCCCCATAGAACGGTACCTCCCGATTTTCGGTATTTTGAAGTTTGTGGCCACAAAAACCAACCGAAATGGCTGAAATTTGGTATTTAGACTTCATTTGGGGTATAAAACTTTTCAAATGAAATTTGTCGCTATAGGTCCACGCCTTCATATAGCCCCCATAGAACGGTACCTCCCGATTTTCGGTATTTTGACGGTTGTGGCGACAATAATCCACCGAAATGGCTGAAATTTGGTATTTAGTTTTAGTTAGGAGTATTTAACTTTCCCCTCCGAATTTGTTGGTATATGTCCACACCTTCATATAGCCCCCATAGGACGGTACCTCCCGATTTTCGGTATTTTGAAGATTGTGGCCACAATAACCCACCGAAATGGCTTAAATTTGGTATAAAGTCTTCGTTGGGGGTATTCAACTTTCCACCCTAAATTTGTCGGTAAAGATCCACGCCTTCATATAGCCCCCATAGGACTGTACCTCCCGATTTTCGGTATTTTGAAGATTGTGGCCAAAATAACCCACCGAAATGGCTGAAATTTGGTATAAAGTCTTCGTTAGGGGTATTCAACTTTCCACCCTAAATTTGTCGGTAAAGATCCACGCCTTCATATAGCCCCCATAGAACGGTACCTCCCGATTTTCGGTATTTTGAAGACTGTGGCCACAATAACCCACCGAACTGGTTGAAATTTGGTATTTAGTCTTAATTTTGGGTATACAACTTTCAATACGAAATTTGTCGGTGTAGGTCCTCGCCTTCATATAGTCCCCATAGAAGGGTACCTCCCGATTTTCGGTATTTTGAAGGTTGTGGCCACAATAACCCACCGAAATGGCTAGAATTTGGTACCTAGTCTTCGTTGGCGGTATTCAATTTTCCCCTTTAAATTTGTCGGTATAGGTCCGCGCCTTCATATAGCCCCAATTGAACGGTACCTCCCGATTTTCGATATTTTGAAGATTGTGGTCACAATAACCCACCGAAATGGATGACATTTGGTGTTTAGTCTTCGTTAAGGGTATTCAAAATTCCCCTCTAAATTTGTCGGTATAGGTCCACGCCTTCATATAGCCCCCATAGAACGGTACCTCCCGATTTTCCGTATTTTGAAGATTGTGGCCACAATAACCCACCGAAATGGCTGAAATTTGGTATAAAGTCTTCGTTGGGGGTATTCAACTTTCCCCTCTAAATTTGTGGGTATAGGTCCACTCCTTTATATAGCCCCCATAGAACGGTACCTCCCGATTTTCGGTATTTTGAAGGTTGTGGCCACAATAACACTCCGAAATGGCTGAAATTTGGTATTTAGCCTTCGTTGGGGGTATTCAACTTTCCCCCAGAATTTTTTCGGTATAGGTCCACGCCTTCACATAGTCCCCATAGAACGGTACCTCCTGATTTTCGTAATTCTGAAGGTTGTGACGTCAATATCCCAGTGAAATGACTGAAATTTGTTATTTAGTCTTCCATGGGGTTATAAAATATTCCGTCGTCTTCCTATATCCGCCATAGAAGGGTACCTTTTGATTTTCGGTATTTTGAAGGTTTTAGCCACGTTACCTTACCGAAATATCGGAATTTTGGTATTATGTCTTCTTTGAGTCTAAAAACTTTCCGTCAGACATTTTTCGGTATAGATCGACGTTTTTATATAGGCACCTCCCGAATTTCCGTATTTTGAAGGTTAGTCACATTGTTTTACGAAATTGCTGAAATTTGGTATTTAGTCTTCTTCATAAACAAAAGGAAAGTAATGGTTCCATTTTGCTTCAACGCGTGGTGGAGGCTATAACAAGTTCGGCCCGGCCGAACTTAACTCCTTTCTTACTTGTTATTTTCATATTTTTCCAATTTTTTTTTTTTCAATTTCCCCCATCCCATTGTGCAAAATGTGTGGGAAATTCTTAACTAACGGCCATGCTTAAAAGCCAATTAACACTTAACTTTTTTCATTCTATTACCCATTGTTGTTGTTATTATTTTTATTATTTTGTTGACTCATGTTGACTTAAAGAAAAATGGTATCAGATACCCAAAGAACATACCACTAAGATAAGAAGGGACTTTGTTGGTGTTGTTTGTTTTCTGAAGTTTAAAATATCAAGCAGATCGTCGTCTTATGTGTCACATGGACACACAGGGCAACAAGGCAGGTAAAGTGCATTTGGGAGTAATAAGAAAAAATAACTTGGAAAATAAAATCTCAACACTTTGAGTTTGAGTTTTGTTGTCGTCTTAGATTTCCTAGGTAAAATTCAAAACGTTTTGTCAACTAAATAAGCAAACATTGATGTTTAATATGCTGTAGATAAGTTGAAAGATAAGAAGATGAAGAAAAAGTGAACGGGGAAATCCGAATTATGTTGCCAAGAAAAATAACAGGTGCTTAAAGTGCTTGACACAAAGCGATAATATAAGACAATAAATCCCCTTAATGGGGCGTTAATTAAGAAAATAAACGGTTAGTTTTTTATGTATTTCTTAAGTTTTATAAATAATTTAATACAACACATAACCTTAAGGCAAATGTTTAATTATTTCATAAAAATAAAGTAATTGTAAATTGTGTGAATTCCATTCATTATTTTGAAATAGAGAGAGAGGATTGGTTTATGACATTTTTTTGATTATTTCCTGAGTTGAGCTTAATGATCAAAGGAATTTGCTTTGAAGAAGGGAATAAGTCAATATTCTGCGAAATTTCACGGTTGGTTGAACACCTCATTAGCCATTTAATTAGTATGAAGGTCTCGCGTTGAAAATTTTATAGCGGATAGTTCTTGTAATGATGACTGTAGCATTATAATTTTTTTGGGGGAAGGGACAAGAAGGACATCTCTTATATGAATACATTTTAGCTCAATGTTATAGGAAATTATTTTTAATGCCGAGTTCGAACAACGTGTCGTAAGACACCACTTGTAGAGTTTTTTACATGGCTGAAATACTCTGGAAATGTTGCGCATATTTCGCGTGATATGGTCCCCAATGGTCCCAATATTTAGGGTAATTTATTCATACACCTCTAGCACAAAAGTGTAGTTAGGTCCAGGTTTTACTGGAGTTGGTCTTTGGGGTTTCTATTACCACGATATAATCTTATTATCCATACAAAATCCGATAATAGCTCTTAAGTTCTGTTCAAGTGATGTTCCTAATTTCTGATTTGTTTTCTATTTATAAATGTATGAACTAATTCTATGTGAGCCCAACCAAGCCGTCCCATTGTCGAATGCATGTGGGCGCCACCGTTGACCTATGTATATATTTCTGTCGACAAAATCGACTTCCTACTTTTCAACCTGAAACATAAATTTATCGTTATTTTGAAATCAAAATAATGAAAATAACCAATATGCACCACAGTTTTCCAGCTCTATAAACGCCTAAAGATATGCTAAAAATATATTGTAATGATTGGAAAACATTTGTAGTACACGGCGTATAGATGACGTTCACATAATATCTTTCAACTAGACTTTTGTACGTTGTATGCACTTCTGTGCGGCCATCATGCAACATTTTAAGATCCTATCATCAGTCTTTTCGTGTGAACATTGACGATCAGTCAGTGAGTCCATCAGTCAATCGTAAATTATGAACTGTTTTAAAGAATTAGACTGCTTTGTTTGCACGGACGTTATGTCCATTCAAGTTCATTCATAGATATTTGTGAATCTTTCGTGACCTTCTAGAAGAAACTCTTCGAAATTCTGCTTTATCTCCGATATTTGAAACATTAGCGACCTTCGTGCAACATTTTAAGGTCTTAACATACCAATCATAATCCTTCATTCCTTTTTATTACAATTCCAAAACCACAAATTACACTATATACTTTAGATCTGATTTCAATTTGCTTCTTGAAAATTAGTACGAACATTTTTTCTTGTATCACTATGCAACACTGAAAATTCAAACAACTTCTAGTATGCATTTTTTGAAAGTACATATTTAGACTACAAACACCCTAGTAGGGATTTGTCCTGTCAGATCCAGTTCGGATTTTATAGCCTCATCTAAACCGGGCTAAATATGCACTTTTTTGCATTTATCAGGCCTTCATCTCAGAAACGAATAGGAATTTGACCATGCTGTCTTTAGCAATATGGTAGCCAAAAACTAGTAGAACTTATCTTTTGAAAAAATCACATAAGAAAAACTCCATCTCGGGCATCAAAATCTATAAAATATGGACAATTTTACATAATTGCTGAAATTCTGGTCAGTATCGGCTAAACTATTGGGAGTTGAACCAAGTAACGTTTTGCAGCAATCTTCTAAATAAAGTTCTCAACAATTCTTTAGAACATTCTGAAACTCTAAAATGCTTACTTCAGGTTGTTTCAGCGGTATTTTGCATCATATCTCTTACAACACGTATTTCAAACACAGTTCACACCAACAGTTTATTCTCGCATTTCGGATTTCACCACATTATTGACATATTTATTTAATCGTCGTTGACAAATGTACTGAAAACAACGGCATAGAGACATTTTACAACAATGAAATGTTCGGAAGAGTTGTGTATTACATTCTAGGGAATATTATTCCAAAAGAAAATATTCGGAAAAAATAAACGGTTTTGGGGATACGGTGCGAAATGTATAAAAATTGTGGAATTTTTGCATATAATTTGAAATTTGAGGCAATAAATGTAGTTTTTCAAGTTCACTATTTCTCCAAATATTTTATTCTTGTCCTTATCTACAAATTTTCTTCAGAGGTCAGAAGAAGATTCGCATTGGTTTCAGAGATATAGCCCCGAATTTCTTTAAAAACTCAATATTTAACCATGTTTAGATGGGGCCATAAAATCCGAGCTGGATCTGACAAAACAAAACCCAACTAGGATTTCTTGTCTTTTGGGTCTGTACTTTCAAAAAATCATCAGTTCGAATTGTTTGCACAAGATCACCTTAAAAATGTTGCACAGTGTATTCCACCTAAACATATACTTATCATTTGATCGTTCACAGTCAATAATAGTTTAACACTTGAATAATAGTTTAACACTTGGAATATAGATGGCGCTAACAGAATAGGTCTCAATCTAAATCACCTGTTTGCAATTTTCTTTCCCTTCTTAACAAAGACCTGCCTTATATCGCACGTAAGGGCCAATATTGGACCTCATAAAGATTTCATCCAGGTCCAAGTTGTGCTTAATATTTTTATAGATGAATACGGTGAGTGGCATAACCTAAATCAATGTTGGTAGTTAAATCCACATTTGATGTTCCAAATACAGAATAAGTCAATAATTCTTTATTTGAAACACCAAAAGTGGATTTGGAAAATCATATGTGTTTTTTTTTTTGCATTTTAAAACCTTTTTTTGGCATTAAAAGTTGATGCGTGCAAAATCTTCTCGGCCTTATAAACTATACAAACATTCAAAAATGTTGCAGATTGCGGGCTTGGATTTCAGTTTTGAATACTTGGGCTGACACGAGAACAAACTCTTCATTACCTTCTAAAATACATATTTAAAGATAAAAATTTAATGCCTGGATTTGAGACTTTACACCTTAGTCAGTTAGGAAATCCTTCTCGAAATTTTTTTGATGTATGTTAGCGATTTGTTAATGATCAATATGTCTATTATTACCCCTTACATACAAATAATTGACTGGAAACCAGTAGTGCATTATTTATTTTTATATTCCCCCTAAAAATATGCTTACTATTTTTCTCTTCGTTTTCAATGCAATTTTACATATAGATTACGCTACAGCACTTCCTCAATTTTAGCCATTTTTATTGTCCTCTAGTAAAATTCTTGCATCATCGCGTAGCTCAGGATCAAAAGTACTTCTCAAACATAAATGCAAGATTCTTGTTTCGTATGTTTCGTCCAAGAATTGTTGATGGTCAGACGAAGGTCATTTGCGTTGATATGTCGCCTTGTCTCGCATATCTGAGTTAAAGGTGGCCCACAATTTTCAAAAATTCAAATTGTATAATAGGCCGGGGCGATTTGAAAACCTTAATGGGGCCTTCGCGTTGCTTATTCCTGGGATTGAACTGAGCAGAAAAGTCCACTAGACCATAGGTCTACGGTGGAAATCGAGCACCCCGATTTTGACTTTAAGTTTTTTATCCACGCTTTTTAGACATTTTGGCATATAACAGCCAAACCATGTAGATTTTCAATCCATCGCAAGGACAAAAATTTTAGCCAAGACAGTAATTAAGAACTCTCTAAAACATTGCAAATCCATTGGAATGCTCCTTCAGGCAGTTTTGGTCTTGAGAAGGTTCAAACTTTTCGAAAAATGTCGATAAATGGCACTGTGCTTCAAAAGTTGACCAGAAAAATATTCAAGCCTTCAGATGTAAAATTATGTCCTGTTGGGATCCATGGACAACGACAATGCCTTTAGTTCATTTGGGTCACTTCGTTTTATTTTTTATAACGGTAAAAGTAGTGAAAATCTGGGTTTCTTACATTTTCAAATTTAAACGGACATATCTTCTTTCTTTCACAACGGATGAATACTGTTCCTAATATGAAAATTTCTAGTTTATTTTGAGAGAATTGTTGCTAATGTTCATGCAACAAAAATTCAAATTCATGTATATTATGAACACTATCCAATTCTATTAGATTGAAACAAAAATATTTTTTAAACAAAAAAAATCCAAAGTAACAAATGTTTCTCGAAACAATTTTTTTTGTGAAGAAAGTAATTCCCCAAATGTTAGAAATTGATATCGTTTTCGATCTTTTGGCGAATAAAAGAAAAACACTAGAAAATACATTTGCCAAACGTTCAAAAATGATATCGTTTTCGAAACTTGTGGCAAACACTCGGAAAATATCAGCAATAATAAAATGTGAATGAAGATTTGCTATTGGTTGAAGTTCCGGTGAAAAAAACAGACTTTTGTCGAATAAGGTTCTCTGATATTTTCTAATGCCATCTATACTTCAAGTTTAAAAGTTGTATTGAATAGTATATTTTTGAAAGACAAACAGATGAGTATACTTCTATTGTGAATGTTAAAATAATTTATACCGGATTATCTATGTTTCAAGTGACTGTTATTTTTCAGAAAAATGTTACATTTGATGCGAAGGCTCGAGATTAGATGTGACCTTTTGAAATTTGTCTAGGATTTACTAACGTCATCTATACGTCAAGTTCAAAACATTTATTGAGGAGTTTATCTTTGAAAAATAAATTGATAAATTGATGAAAAAGAGGGACTTGTGTATATGATTTAATTGTTTTTAACGTTTATCTATAAAACATAAATAATGAGAAAAATAATGGAATTAGGAAAATTGCATTAACATATTTTCCTTGTTTCATTTAACACATTGAAAGACATGTTGGCCTTTTTTGGGATGCATTCATACGAATCTTATTTCACAACGGTGAAAGCAATATTTATTCTGAGCACTAATGTTTCCTTTTAAAATAATATATTGCACTAATTTTCACTATGTAACCTCAAAATTGACTTCTTGAGATTTTACATTAAATTATATTTCAGTTTAAAAACATTTCAATATTTTTACATTAAAATTTTCCACTTTAAAAATTGACTTTATTCCCACAAAGAAACCCTTTTTCTTCCTTTTCGGCAAAATCACACCTCATGCATTAATGAAAGAAATGATTTAGGTTCCCCAGGGAATTTCAAAAAGCATTTAGCAGACCATAAATATCCTAAACATGACATAACACTTCAAACATACCCATACATATTTTAGGGCCAAAGTATGGCAAAGGCAGACTACTTGGAATTTTGTGTGTGTGTCTGTCTAGAGTTCAAAGAGCACTTCCAACTAAAAAGAGTTTCACAAAAATGAGGACACAAAATGACAAAATATGGTCATTTGTCATAGTAAAAGGGTACTTTTAAATCAATTCAGATGAAATCGAAGATTACTTTGCTAAGTAGCTATTAACCAGATATTGTTTATGGATGGGAAATTTTGAAAAGCAAAAGAGAGAAATAAATTTTTATAACAACTAAAGAAAATTAAGAAATGTTCTATTAAGAGTCTCACAAATGAAAATATGTGTAAAAGAATCCAAAATTTCCCCAACTAATTCCTTTAAATGTCTGCTATAAATATAAATTTACGAACCCGTAAATCATGTTATAGTCCCCTTTTCCTTTGTGTTTTATGCTTCTTGGAATATGTTAACATACAGAAAATGTAGTTTTTAAACTAAACCATTTACTTTTTGTTTAACATTTATGGTGTCACATTAAGCAGATGACACTAAAGGTTGTTTTTTTATTTTATTTGAAACGTGTACACGGCACGTGTGATATTAGGTATCTTCCCTCCCCCTCCATTTTCATTAACTTAACAAGACAATTTGATTTTCTGAAAAAAGTTATTTTCAGCGAAAATGTTTTCTTCTTTGAACAAATTTCATTGAAGAAAAACTAGGAGGGGTGGGAAAGAAGGTCAATATTGGGAGTTAATACGAGACAAAAAATATTTTTGGATCTATTCAAAATCAATAATAATTTTGACTACTAGGAATACCTTGCTTATTTAAGTAGGTATTTTTATTAATTGTCTAGTTGGAATTGAGCTGGATGATCGAGGATTTTTTGCAAGTGAAAAAGGAATGCCGAAGATTCGAACTCACAACAACCACCAAATTATGAGACCGCTTTCGCTGTTAGTTAAGCAGCTCATCAGATATATCGGCTGTAGGAGTGACTTCTTTTTCATCGAACTTTGATTTCACAAATGCAATGATGCTTATATAGCGACGGATATTTGTCCTTCCAATTTGCATGGCTTCCATGACAAACGGTTTTTAACGCAGTCTTTGGAAGTTATGAGTTTGGTTTTGAACACTAACACGTTGTGATAACATTTTCATATGTTTTTTTAAGGATGTGAGATATTTTCTTCAAATTCATAAGGAAAAGTCGTACTTTCGGAAAATTGTCGTCGTTTTCATTTTACCCTTTTCTTTTGAGAATTTTTTTTCTTATTTCCCCTTAATTGCAAAAGAAGTGAAGGGGGTACCATATGTAAACTAATGACAAAACTGGGTCATCATTCATCGCATTGACAGTCCATGCATACGCCGCCCCCAACTTCGACATATCCTTCAAAATGAATGCTGCGTTATCATCACATCTGAATGACCTCAGTTTTTGTTTGTTTGCTTACAAGTGTATGTATGTACACGCATACAACAAACACACACCCCAAGTACCACCATTGCACCCAAGGGGCCTTAGAAGACATCCATACGTAAGAAATTTGTGTGCTGTTACAGTTTCTTGAAATTATTCCAGTCTAATTCACAAGTGGTAACATCTGTTTTTCTTAGTGACGCCAATTCATGCGTTATAGATTAATATTTTTTTGTTCATACTTTCGCTTTCTATATTCACAGAAAATAATTCAAAGACAGATATATTCAAACATGTATTCATTCAGCCATTCCATCCATCTTGTCGCCCTCATCATCACCATCGTCATCTTCTTCGTCATCATTTACAAAAGTGACACTTGACTGATTTGCCCAGTGGAGTTGATGCTGAGCCATAAAACCAGACGAGACATTCTCGAAAAATAAAATTGAAATAAAAAGCAGAGCAACAACAGACAGAGGAGCGTGTTAAAAGATTTTTGTCAACATTTTGACGAATTCATCAAGTGTTTGTAATTTGACATGTCTTTTCCTGGCCGACCGGCCTTTCGTCATGGGAATTTGTCAAATTCAGGATGAGTTTTATTGCTTTTGTGGGGCCGTACGTAATGCAACCCGAACAGCCACCACAATTGCATTCATGTGTGTAAATTGATTCCATGTTCATCATTTGTCAATGGCTTATCTCTCGGGCAAATGAAGTCCTTTTTCCTGTTTTTCATTTTCGTTATGTAAATTAATTATCCTGCCTTATTTTCTGGCTGGTCGTAGAGTTTAATGTAATTATAAAAGTGGCGCCAAGCGACCACAAACATTATGACCTCCTCCTCTCTTGTCGAACAAGTGTTTTACTCATGTTCTTTTATGTTATTTGAAGTGGTCAGCAGTGTTTTCTCTTCCGAAAAAAATAATTTTGTTGGGAACCTGATAAGAAATTGAAATAATCAAAATATAAGGAAGAACAGAAATCGAGTCCACTGAGAGTTTTTGGTCAAAGTCGTTCTTATAAAAAATTATATGAGATTGAGTGACTGACAGGCTGATAATAAAAAAATGCTTCAAGAGTGTTACTAGATGTGAAGGCTTTGTATAAGAATACAGACTTGTGCAAGAAAAGCGGTTCATTGGCATTTTAACGCCATCTATACTTCAACTTTAAAGCATATGTTGGGTAGTTTTAGTTTTTGAAAGATTAATTGATGATGCTGCATATTTAAATAATTAATATGGAATTAGTATATACTTGTACAAATGTTAGGTGTGGATCTTGATATTTTTGCAAAAAAGTACGATTGGTGTTCCAGATTAGACTTTGGGTAAATATTTTGTCAAATTCATTCTTACATACTTTGTATATATAAAAAAGGTGTAAAAGTGAGTGACTGGCTGCTGGCTCATCATTAACGCCTAGTCGAAAATGTGCCTGAAGTTTTTTGAACAGATTTACTATGGTGTGAAAAACTGTCTTTAACATTTCCAACGTCATCTATACTTTATGTTTTAAATCTGTATTGGGTAGTTGTCTTTGAAAGATAAAGATAAATTGCTCTCGTATACTTCTATGCTGCATAGATTTTAGAGCCAACTACCAAATCAGGTTTATAGTTGACGAAGTCTTTACCTCGATTTGTTATGAAATATAGTACACCACAAACATATGCATGTATTGCGAATGAAACCGACAGCGAGGGTCTCAACCTTTCGTATGTAAATCTTTCACATTTTCGAAAGTCAGACATGGCTTACGTCATACAAGAACGCATATATTCTAAAGATCCGTTGGATGACGCCGAGATCTATTATATAAATGCATTTAAATTGCGCCATCTACACCTGATTTTATCCATAATATTAATGATATAGAATACATGAGAATTTCAAATGCCATCTATATCATAGCCTTAAAATTGTATTGACCATGTTGCCAGAGAGATAAATAGTTTGGCATACTTTTAGATTTTAGAACCAACAAGTTTCTTAATTGACGAAGTCTTTCATACTATTCCTTATTTAAGTTAGTACGCCACATATTTATTGCGATAGAAATCATAACGAAGCTCTGAATAATTTTTCGAAAGCCAGACATGGTTTACGTCATTCAAGAACATTTATTTTTTAAATATTCTTTAGAAGGCGTCGTCAACATAATAAGAAATTTATCAAATGTATTTTAATTGGGGTTTTCTAAGCTGGCGTAACTAAGTCCAACTACAACTTTCTAGATATATATTGATGTGTAAAGGTCCTGTTTGTGAATGCCAGCCTATTAAATGCAATTCAATTGACTTTTTCTATGTCAAAAACCCTTTTCCGTTTGTTTAATTGATAATAAAGACCAAGTACTTGTAGAATATAAGATTTCTCATCGTGAAGTCCAGAGGGCCTGCGAATATATACAATTCACTTTCAATTTCGATCTTTTGATACGTCACAGGAAAACTTATATTCTAAAGATCGGTTGATAGGAGCGGACAAAACAATAAGAAGTAAATTAAATGTATTTAAACTGCGACATCTACATCTGATTTCATCCATAACAAAGATTAACCAGATGTGTATTGATATTGAAGTGTAGAGGGCATGTTTGTAAACTTGAATACAAATCCTAGACGAATAATTACATGCATATCGCATTACTCTATGTCAAAGTCTATATTTTCGTTTGCTTTAAGGGATAACAAAGACAAAGTAGAATAGAAGCTTTCTCATCATAAAGTCAAGAGGGGCTGCTTGTGAGTGTCGATACAAGTCGAAGACGAAAAATAACGAATATATAGAATTCACTTCCAATATCTATATTTTGATCCGTTATTATAGATAGTTTGTCAACATTGTACAGTTGACTTGATAAGAAATATCTTTGTCGATTCCGACATAAATGGAAGGTTTAACTGCTTTTAGTGACAATAACGACCAAATGTAATTGAAGTTTATTTTTGAAGTCCAAAGAATCTGTTTGTGAATGTTTATTGAATTGGAGACGAATTATAAGAAGTTTCGAATTTTTTCACAGCAGCCTTTTAAAAGAACTTTCTCCATTGAAGATCTCAGTCCTTTAAAGACTTTAAACTGGAATTTTAGACAATATGTGATATTTAAAAGGAATTCTGCCCATAAAAAAAAATTCAAAAAAGCTATCTTAAAAATGTCGTTTGCTCTTAGAAAACTTTAAACAGGTATTCTGTCCCCAGGGCCTTTAGAAGGTCTTCTGTCCATAGAAGATATTCACAAAGTTGTTTTTTCTTAAAGAATATCTTAAAATGATAACTGTTTCTAGAAGAGCCATAAAAGGGTTTAAGCTTTCCCTCAGACCAAAAAAAAAATTCCATAGTAAACAAAACTTTATAAAGTCTACTGTCAATCAAAGAGGTCTGGCACTAATAGACCTTTGAAATGTACTCTGTGCCTAGAGAGCATCTTAGTGCATGTAAATTTAATCGGAGATGGATTAGAACAAGTTTCGAATTATTTCACAAAAGACCTATAAAAGAACTTCTCTCCATTGAGGACCTTTTAAAGATCTTGTTGCAGTTGTTGAAGCATTATGCCCATGGGAGCTATGTAAAAAGTTCTTTGTCTATTGAAGAAATTTAAAAGCTACCTTTTATTGAAGAAAAATCCTCAAAAAGTGTTTCTTCTTTCCTTCTACCCTTGAAAACAATTCCATACCAATCCTGACTTGTTTTGAAAACCCTTTACCATTATAAGATCTCCTGTCCATCAAGATGGTCTGTCCATAGGTGTTATTTAAAAGGTCTGCTGTTCATAGAGGGCCTGTAAGTGAATATCAATTTAAATGGAGACGAATTGTACGAAATGTTGAATTATTTTACAGAAGTTCTGTAAACTAATTTCTTTCCTTAGAACCGCTTTAAAAGGAGGTCTTTTGTCCTAAGAAGACTTTAAACTAATATTCTGTCCATAGGGGGCATTTAATAGGCTTTGGTCCATAGAAGAAAAAAAATTCTAACGCCATATCTATTTAAAATTTAAAGTTTTTTGACAATATTCCCGGGACTTAGAGCATACTTTTAGGCGGAATATTTAATAAGCATTACTGGACTTCAGAGCTGTATTAGATTTAAACGACACTCTAAACTTTTTCTGTTGAATTTCACAATGATAATGATAGGCAACAATATGCGACACAAAATTGCGTAATTTTCAACAGCTTCCTTGTAAAATTTTAACACGTATTGCGTATATATAAGTTTATTAGTATGAAATAAATACGCAACTCAAAATGTGTCAAAACTTTAACACATATTGCGTAAAATTTTACAACAACAAAGCTGTTGACAATTAAACAAAACAATCAACAAAAAATCACTGTGATTTTCATTGCAATTTTCAACAAATAAATTAGAGTGCAGATCTCAACATATGAAGAGATTTTCTGGGGTACTAATAATATATAAGTAAAGTTTTTATACCCTCCACCATAGTATGGAGGGTATATTAAGTTTGTTTTTCCGTTTGTAGCGCATTGAAATATTCATTTGCGACCCTATAAAGTAGATATATTCTTGATCAGCGTAAAATTCTGAGTCGATCTATGCATGTCCGTCCGTCTGTGGTAATCACCCTAGCATACACAAAAATGGAGATAAGACGCTGAAATTTTGGGAATATGTGTCTTTTGTTTGAAGGCAGGAAAAGTTCGATGATGGGCTATATCGGTCCACGTTTTGGTATAGCTCCCATATAACGGTACAGCCCGATTTCAGATATTTTGACGTTTCTAGTCACATTTTCAAACCGAATTAGCTATAATTTGACATTTAGGGTTCCTAGTGATCGACAAACTTATATTCCAAAGGATATGGGCATATGTCCAGGTATATCCCCCATATAGGTACCGTTATATGGGGATTTTCGGTATTTTGAGTATTTTAGCTACAATTTTTAACCGAACTAGCTGTAATTTGACATTTGAGGTTCTCAATGGTCATGAAACTTCTTCACTAAACATCGTCAACATAGGTCCATGTTTTGGTATAGCCCCATATAACGGTACCCCCCGATTTTCGGTATTTTGGGAATTTTAGCAATAATTTTTAACCGTACTAGCTGTAATTTGACATTTGAGGTTCTCAATGTTCATGAAACTTCTCCACGAAACATCTTCAACATAGGTCCATGTTTGGGTATAGCCCTCATATAACGGTACCTCCCGATTTTCGGTATTTTGTGTATTTTAGCTAAAACTTTTAACCGAACTAGCTGTAATTTGACATTTGAGGTTCTCAGTGGTCATGAAATGTCTCCACCAAACATCGTCAACATAGGTCCATGTTTGGGTATAGCTCTCATATAACGGTACCTCCCGATTTTCGGTATTTTGAGAATTTTAGCTACAGTTTTTGACCGAACTAACTGCAATTTGACATTAAAAATTCTCAATGATCACGAAACTTCTCCACCAAAAATCGTTAGTTGAGTATTTTAGCTAAAATTTTTAACCGAACTAGCTGTAATTTGACATTTGAGCTTCTCAGAGGCCACGAAACTTCTCCACATCATATAACGGTAGCTCCCGATTTTCGGTATCATGAGGGGTTTTAGCTAAAATTTTTACGGAACTAGCTGTAATTTGACATTTGAGGTTCTCTGTGGTAAAAATCGTCAACATAGGCCCATGTTTTGGTATAGCTCCCATATAACGGTACCTCTAAATTTTCGGTATTTTGAGGTATTTTGACATTTGAATTTTCAGTGGTCACTAAACTTCTTCACTAAAATTCGTCAACATAGGTCAATGTTTTCGTATAGCTTCTATATAACGATACCTCCCGATTTTCGGTATGTTGAGGGTCTACATTGTTTGATGGAACTATCCTCAATTTGACTTTTGATGTTTCCTGCAGTTATAAAACTTTTCCACCAAAAATTATAAAGATAGGTTGACTCTTTGATATAGCCCCGTAGGTGGTACCTATCACCTAGCTGAACGCATTTTTTAGATTATTAGATAATTTAGCGAATTGAAGTATCTATCCATGGTCGAAAAATTTTTCCACCTAAAAATGTGAAAGGACACTCATTTTCCATTATAATTAAGACTATTTTATGGTGGAGGGTATAAAAAGTTCGGCCCGTCCGAACTTAACGTCTTTTTACTTGTTTTTAACATTTAATTCGTCCTCTGTCTATAGAAGTCTCATAAACCGTCATCTTTCCTTTAGCCTATAAAAAGCATTTCCATAGCCAACAAGTCTTCTTCTGACTTTTGGAAAGTTGCCCGTTCAATGAGGACCTGTAAGGGAATGCCAATTTAATTGTAGACGAATTATTTCAGTGGAGACCTCTAAAGTGACTTATGTTCTTGGAAGAATATTGAAATTCAAAATGTTGTTTTTGTCCATTTAAAAAATCCTTTCATATGTCCAAAACGTTGGTCTGTTCCTTTGATGGATCGTCTGCCAATGGAGAACCTTTATGAGGTCTTCTGTTAAGAAAGCGCAAGTTCCGCTCTGTATCCGAACTATGCTAATGTGGATTCCAGAAAAGCTTGTGGAAAAGCGGATTAATTTTCTTCTGCAGCCTAAGCTTAATATAGGTCCGCTAGGAAGAACTGTAAAGAAGATTCCTCTATTGACCTCGAAAGGGTACAGCAATATAGTAGAATGGCAAAAAAGCGTACTAAAAGATCCATTCTTAATGTTGTTTTATATTAAATAGCCCCATCTACTTTTCACATTAAATCATTAATGGGCAAGTTGTATGAGAAAACAAATTTAAAAGTATATTTTTAGGCATACAATAAAAAAATATTATCACGGATTTTAGTAATAACAATAATAATAGTTCCTCAAAACATCCCAGAAGGGACAAATTAGACTTCGCTCATATCAATGAGTGTACCCCGATTCATATTAGCTCATTGATATGGGAAACCACTTGTAGAAAAGTTTTACATGCCCGAAATATTCAGGATGTGCATACCATTGCACCACGGATTTTAGTAACCAAATTAAAAGTAGATTTCGTCCACTTAGTTGAAAGGAACATTGGCGCTTTGGTAATGCCATTGTCACTTTTAGTCAAATTACGTTGTGTTTTATTGTCCTATTTAGCTTCTTTACCTTTAAACCACGACAACCCTGTCTTGTCTTAGGAGCTCTTCCAACTATTTCATATTAGCTCATTGATATGGGAAACCACTTGTAGAAAAGTTTTACATGCCCGAAATATTCAGGATGTACATACCATTGCACCACGGATTTTAGTAACCAAATTAAAAGTAGATTTCGTCCACTTAGTTGAAAGGAACATTGGCGCTTTGGTAATGCCATTGTCACTTTTAGTCCAATTATGTTGTGTTTTATTGGCCTATTTAGCTTCTTTACCTTTAAACCCCGACAACCCTGTCTTGTCTTAGTAGCTCTTCCAACTATTTCAACTACGATTATAATAAATTTGCAAACAATTAGAGATAATTTGCTGTTGTTTTTCTTCCCAATTTCCATCATTTAATCCTTTGCTATCATTCTGTTAGAGACTATCATCAACTTCATGACTAGCTATCTGTGATATATCACAGAATAATTTATATCATTAAATAAGATTTCAAAAACACAATCTTGTTCGGTTTTTTATTGGTTTCAATTATTCATATCCTACAACCTAAAGCCATACTTCAAGGCACACACACACACACACACAGCAACAGGAGAAAGAATGACATCATTATAGGGCGAGTGTGCGTTTGTGTGATAATTCTGCGGTGATAGTTGAAAGGATAACATTTCATGCTGTGCTAGTAAGACAACAGTTGTATAGTTGGTGACTAAAAAATAAAGTGATGATAAAAATCCACAATGAACTCCTTATGCAACAAGGCATCCGAGAGTTGACTGGCGTTATAACAATAGTTTGTTGCTTTTTTGCTTGGTTTTCACTATGAAATCTGTATCATTGAACCTCTGACCTGATGACATAGTGGCATTAGATTTACATTACTTTTTATCCCTGCAGGAGGTCCCTCCTCTGTGGCTATAATGAAAAAAATCACTTTCATCATCCAGGACATTCATGTTTATTTTTCCCATAAAATTGCTATTACTCTTTGTACAACAGAGATGGATCCTTGGAATAACCCAGGATCCACAACCATCACCCAGTATCCTTAGTAAATATGTTTACTTTTTGCCACAATGTCTATCCTAACGTATCCTATAGGAGTAAAGATGATATTTACATTGACACAAATTGCTCTCAGGTTAGTTGGTATCAAAAACTAGATTTATCACACTCACTTGGATTGGATAAAGGGAAAGCGAAACCAAGAAATATGTTGGAAGTGGGTGAATATCATTTTACAATTGCAAAGGCGCTGAAAACCTTTCCCCATTTTTTCTATTTGTATACAAGGACTTTTCAACACATTTCGTGCAATAACAGCTGTTTGATAATATTTTTGTTTTTCTTTTATTTCATGATGCCAGGATGATGTTCATCCTTACAGATGAGATAGCTGGCTTGTATGGCCTTCAGTGTGTATTTTTGTTAAAGGTATACTAAATCTATAATTGCTTAGTTAAACCCTAAGATTGTTTTGTTTGTTTAATTTAGTGTCAGGATGTGGTGGTTTATTTACTTTTCTAGTTGTTCCCACACCAGAGGTGTGTGTGGGTGAGGAGGGTGATGTAGTAAAGGCGTTTGGCCTTGTTTGCTTTCGTGTTTTAATTTATGGTGTGTGTTATGGATTCTTTTGGGTGTCCAATGATGGTTATGACACGGTGGCTCCAACCGGCTACTCGTCGGAATTTGGGTAGATTCTTTCCACAGTTGAACACCCTGACCATACACATAAATATTTCGTGTCAAAAAAAAATATATAAATTGGGAATACTTGTCAGGTACATAAAATAACCAAAAACCATAATCAACATACAAAAACTGTCCATTTGTCTGCAATTTCCGTCCGTCTGTACAGATTGAGCCGCCCACCCCTTCTGTAACTTTATATGTATACAGCCAATGCGTTTCTTAATGGCTCCAAGTTTTCTAAGAAACGCCCATAATCTGTGTTAAAATCTGCACATTTATTTCAGTTCAACTATCCACATGTCTATTCCTGCTCCTACCTCCCAACATATTCCAACTTACCTCAGTTGCAACACCCTACATCATTTCAGAGAATCTACTCTACCATCTTTTTATAGTAACACAAAAAAAAATAAAGAATATTTTGATATCCATTATCTTATTTTATTTCTTATTTTAAAACTACATACTTACAATTTATTCTTATAAAAATATGTATATGTACAATTTATATAATTCATAAAATATATATTTTATTATAATTCATATAGTATTTGTATTTTTTTCTTATTTTTTTTTTCTTCCATTTATTTTTTATTTACTTTTTACTGCCATTAGTATTACAAAATTTCTAAATTAGATATTTATTTATTTTGCAACTACGTAAATTTTTATACTTTTTGCTGTTCTAGGAATGATTTATATACATTTTTCTTTGTTTTTTTTTTGTTTTTATTTGTATTTTCTTTTTTTTTGTTTGTTTCTTTTTCTTTGTTTCTTTCTATTTTTTTTTTCTTAGTTTTTCCTTGCTTTGTTTTGGACCATTTTATTTTATTTCTATTTTCTTTTTATTTTGTTGTGACCAGTTTGTCCGTCTTATCTCCTTCTTGCCGTTAAGGTTTTGTTCTTTTCCTTCATTTTATGCATATTTTCTTCGTTTTATTTACTTCTTCACACAGTGTTTACTTATGTTATTGATATGCATTATATCTTCATTAGGTTTGTTTTGGTTTGCACTTTTCGTGACGGTTTACGTATATTTTTTTTCTCGGTTTGACGGTCCCAACTGTTATTGTTGATTTCCTTTTAATTTCATTTTTTTTCTTTTGATGCATTTGTTATTTATGCTCCTTTTCGTACTCTTAGTTTTGAAGTAATCACTTAATATTCTCTTGGTGAGATTTCGTTCATGACTGCAGATAATTTATATTATTGTTTTGTAGTTTGTCGTTTAGGAGATTTAAGCTGCAATTGCATCACGTGTTGAATATAAGCACTGCATTTTTCTTATTCTATGTTCAGTTATATTTCATATATACTTTTTTTTTACTTTTTCTTGTTTGTTTTATTATTATAAAATTTTTATATGTATAGACTTCTTATGTTGAATTCTTAAGTTTATGAATAATATTTCAGCTTCACTATATCTTATTACACAATAGCTCTTTTCTTTAAATTAAATCAGGA
Organism: Musca autumnalis; assembly: GCF_047663935.1. Taxonomy (NCBI): domain Eukaryota; kingdom Metazoa; phylum Arthropoda; class Insecta; order Diptera; family Muscidae; genus Musca; species Musca autumnalis. Next base: position 256,358,701 of record NW_027411644.1, read on the forward strand.
TATCAAGATATTTCTTTTGTTCTTTTATTATTGATTGCGGAGCTCTTTAGTTTTTTTCTTTTGTTTCACTAATGTGCTTTATATTAGGGCAATTTATTCATAGTCACGAATGATAGAGTACCAACCCGCCACCGAACAACTTGACAAAATCAGAGTAAATTCTCCACCACGTTACGGAAATAGCTATCTCCCTTCTTCTTTCTATCGTCGTTCAGTTTTTCTACAATATCAGAGATCAAGTTCGAAATCCACCAGAGTTGCTTGCAGACTGTAGTGGATGATCTTTCGTGGATTTCGTTATAATTATACTAAGACGTAATGACCTTACGCAACATGTGAATCACGCGATGCTGTAACTCTTTGGTGTTGTTTGTGTTTATCTTCATCATTAACATCGACATCCTTGTGGCGCTAACTGTGGGACGGTGTTTGTTTTAAAACCCTAGCTTGCTCCTTTTTCCATTGTTTGAAGGCAGACGCTCGCTCATTCAGGCGTTGGTATAAAGTAAACTATTACAGACCATTGCTGTTTTTGGCACCACCATCCTCGCCATATGCTTAGCGAAGTGTGTTACAGGAGCAACAAAACTCATTAGTGTTTGGTTGTTAGGAAAATGTAATGATGCCATCATTATCATCATCAACAGCAGATCATTAAATTTGGTATTGTAAACATTTTGGGTTATAAACAACGCCACGAAGAAAATAATTTTTTTCTTCTTTGTGGCAGGAATTAGCAGCTAGAAGGATTTTTTGAAATTGGAAAAACTATTTTAATGTGGGTTGCGTGAGTACTTAACGGATATTTATTTGTTCCTGAGGAGAAATGAATTAGATTTTTTATAATAAATCTCCTTAAATAGATTTATTGGATAAAATAATTTTAAATTCTAATTTCGTATTACTTTATAGACACATGTTTACTTCTATACGATCCCTTCCAATGCGTGCAATATATATTTATATCCGACCTCTTTTGAAACGTATAACATTTCATATCACCATCATATTTAAGCTAAAAATCTATCATAAAACAAGAAAAAAACATCAGTTGGCTGAAAATAAATACCCTCAGCCTATGATAAATAGCAAAAAAGTTTTGGAAGTTTCCAGTGTAACTTTTAACCCATTTGTGGATTAGGTATCATAAAAAGTGGGCCTAATTATTCCATTGCCAGTCTCAATGAATACCTCAAAAAATTGTAATCCCTCGTATATTGGAAGAATGCCACTTTGGCATGATGATGATTTCAGGAGCATTCAGGCCATTATGGAGAGAAGTATCGAGAATAAAATTATAGCATTATAATAGAGACCATTGCCCTAAAGAGCAGTACACATTGTCAGTTTTGAATGTCGATATTTCGCAGTTATCGATAACTGTCCAACCGTCCAGCAACCACAAAACATTTTGTGGTTGCATGATGAATGACAAAAATGAACGGCCACACTAGCAAGCACCAACAAAGCTGTCATCCAAAACTGACAATGTGTACTCAGCTTAAATATCGGGATATTTCATCGTACTACCCGCAACTCGTATTGCCGCGTTAACACAAGAAACAATACAACCCCAATTCTATTTAGAGTTCAATAATATGAAAATTCTTCCTTACTGCTCAGTACGAAATCTTTCTACAATCTTTTAAAAGTAGATTTTAATCTACAGGAAGTGAACTAAAGTCTCTTAAGTGGGCTACACACGATCTGTTTTGACTATCGATTTGTTGGAAATATCGATTACTGTCAAACTGTCCAGCAACATCAAATCATTTTGTGGTTTTCTGATGACTGTAAAAAATAAACGGCCACACCGGCAAGCAACCGATTATTTGAAAAAAAAAACTAACAGTTTAAGTCCGCTTGAAATTCTTATATAGGAAGAGAATTTTGGCTGGAATCATATGTTGCGAGCAAAAAATTTTAGATGTTGTCTTCCATCATAATTCGTTTGCATGCTAAGGGTACTTTCCAAAAAATGGCACGTTTGTAAATGGGTAATATTAAAAATGTCCGTTCTCACTAAAACACTGCTGTATTCCTTAGTACAAAAAGAAAGCGCAAACGTGACACGCGTGAGTGTTCAAATGGCATTATTCAATACAAGGGAGACTTTTATATCAATGACCGCGCGCCGATTAATATTAGCTCAATGATATGGGACCGACTTTTTATCGTCCGAACGGCGGTCTTACGAAACCACTTGTAGTGAAGTTCTTCATGGCTGAAATATGTACATAGGAAATGTTGCCTACATTACAATGAGAGGATTTGTTCTGGTCAGGAATTGAACCGCAGACCTTCTGAGTGCAAGGTGGACGTGCTTACCACTGCACCACGGTGTCTCCCTCAATTGACTTTATTAAATGCTCTAAAATATAGAAAATATGACCATGTCCGCGTGACACGAAATATTTCTGAGGAAACACTAATTTTACTGGACAAGAATGTTAGGCTTAAAGGCGCTAAAAATGAATGCACACGCGTCTCTGACCGTGATATAAGAATAATAATATTCAAAGCGGAAAATAATATTTCCACAATAACTTAGGGAATGTTTGTTTGTAAATGGGTCATATCTAAACGGTCCATTTACACTAAAACGCGGCCTTATCTTATAATACAGAAAGAAAACACGAACGTGTCACGCGTGAGTGTTCAAATAACACGATAGCATACTCCAAAAAGTTTATGTTACGACATAAACACGACATGAATGTTAGAATGACATGATCACGTATGCTAAAAATTAATGCAGCCGCGTGACACGAAATAGGAATAATAATATTTCTCCAAGATCTTAAGGAATGCATGTGATTTGATATAACAAAATTAAAAAAGGTTAGAAAAGTTTTTTGGTCAATATCTCAGGTTTTTGGCCAATATTTTTTGATTGATTTTTAATGCCCTCAGCATTTATGCTATACACTTTCATACGGACAAAATGTGCCTTATCGAAATAATGGTTTTAGACCCCAAGTATGTTTGGACGAAATGTGTTTCACACAATTTGGAGTCGATTTATGCATTTCTTTCCGTCTGTCTGGCTGGAGCGCACGATAACTCTCGAACGGATCAACCGATTCGGTCGTAATATTTTGTCCAAACTTAGTTTAAGTTCGAAGATGGGTTATATCGGTTCACTCCTTCCGGTACCTCCCCCACAAAAGTTCGAAAATGTTCGGAAAATTTGTGCGAACGATAACTCTTGAAGGGAGTAACCGATTTGGTCCATACTTTGCACATCGTTAACTCTCTAGCTGTGGTTCCAATATGGACTAAATCGGTAAACGCCTTCGGGTACCTCCCACACAAAATGTCGGAAAAGTTCAGTTTAGGACTTGCTCTCGAATCGCGTTGGTTTTTGTTGCGACAACTTGTATTCACTGCCCCCTTTTCGATGGTACAAGTTTCATCAAGGGCAAGTCCATACTTCCTGAGAAAATAGTCCCAAAGTTGCAAAAAACCCTATGACGCCGTGTGAGGTGGTTGGAGTGCAAGATAACTTTCGAATGGATCTGCCGATTCGGTCCAAAATTTGGCCTTCGTAATATTTTGTCCATACATAGTTTAAGTTCGAAGATAAGCCATATCGGTTCACTCCTTCAGGTACCTTCCCACAAACGTTCGGAAAAATTTTTCGTACGGTAACTCTTGAAGGGAGTGGCAGATTTGGTCCATACTTTACACATCCAAATATATCTACCAGATATAGATCAGGTTCAAATATGGACTATATTTCTCCACTCCATCCGGTACCTCCCACACAAAATTTCGGATAAGTTCAGTTTAAGACCTGTTATCGAATCACTTTGATTTTTGTTGAACCAACTTGCATTCGCTGCCTCAATTACAATGGTAAAAGTTTTTTTTCAGGTGCAACTCCACACTTCTTGAGAACCCCCAATGGCACCATATGTAGTGGCTGGAGATCCACTTCCATAATGGTCTTTGTCGATCCATTCCTTTAAGTATCTCCCCCGTAAAACTTTTGATCTTTAATCGTAATCAAAAATTTTTACATATGTTTTTGGGAAAAATTTTTTCAATATACCCACACGGTGCTCTTAAATCAAATTTAAATGGAAGGGGCTTACACCTCGGAAGTTTTTCCGGATTCTGAAACTACAATGTTCATAGATGAGAAAAATCAAAAAACAAAAAAAATCGCCGGAGCGCTTTTTACAAAAATCGCGATTCAAGTTGACATTTTTAGGGGTTGTTTAGGTTTTCTCGATTGTGCTTAGAAACGCCAAGTCCTATCAAAATAAGACAGAAAAAGATATTGTAGCTATGAAAATTCTCTACAAGATTGACCTTTACAGTATTTTCGTAGGTTTCGCCATTTTTAAGATATTGAAGTTGAAATTGGGACAATGCACTGACTGTATCGGCCCTTTATAAAACAATGTCATGAAGGGTGCGCCTTAACTAACTTTTAATGAAAACCGCTTACACAGGGGAAGTTTTTGTGAATTCTGAAACAGCAATGTTCATAGATGAGAAAAATCCAAAAACAAGAAAAAATCGCTGTAGGGATTTTTCAATAAATCGCGGTCAAAATTCAAATTTTTAGTTGTTTTTTATGTTTTCACGATTTTGCTTGGAAACCGCAAGTCCAATCGAAATGGAGATAAAGAAAATGTTGTAGCTGTGAAAATTCTATACAGGATTGATATTTATGATTTGTTCTCAGGCTGCACCATTTTTGAGATAAAGAAGCTCAGTTTACATTTTTAGGTTTTTTTGTTAGGGTTTCGCGATTTTGCTTGAAGTCTTATCTTATCGGCATGGGGTCCGAGAAAATCTTATAGCTGTGAAAATTCTCTACAAGACTGGCGTATCTAATTTTTCCTAGGTTGTACCATTTTTTTAGATATATAAGTTTAAGTTGGGAAATTGTAGTCATGACATTGTTTTATAAGGAGACGATACAGAATTAAATTGAATTTGAATTGTCCTAATTTCAACTTCTATATCTCAAAAGTTGTAAAACATACGAAAATATCATTAAGGTCAATCATGTAGAGAATTTTGATAGCTACAATATTTTCTTTATTCCCATCTTGATAGGACTTGCGATTTCCAAGAAAAATCGCAAAAACCTAAACAACCCCTAAAAATGTCAACTTGAATCGCGATTTATTTAAAAAGGGCTCCGGCGATTTTTTTGTTTTTTGATTTTTCTCATCTATGAACATTGTAGTTTCAGAATCCGCAAAAACTTCCTAGGTGTAAGCACTTTCCATTTAAATTTGATTCAAGAGCACCGTGAGCAGTTTTCATTCAAAGTTAGTTAAGCTGCACCCTACATGGCATATACAGTCAGTACATTGTCCCAATTTGAACTTCTATATCTCAAAAATGGTAAAACCTACGAAAATACTATTTAGGTCAATCTTGTAGAGAATTTTCACTGCTACAAAATTTTCTTTAATCCCATTTCGATAAGACTTGCGGTTTCCAAGCAAAATCGTGAAAATCTAAAAAAGTCCTAAAAATGTGAACTTTGACCGCGATTTTTATTGATTTTTCTCATCTATGAACATTGTAGTTTCAGAAACCGCAAAAACTTCCTAGGTGTAAGCACCTTTCATTTAAATTTATTTAAGGCGCACCGTATATAATTAAAAGTATATATTATTTTCAAAAAATATTATTTTTTTTTAGTGATTGGAAAGTGTATTTATTGCCTATTGATGATAAGAAGAGGAGGCATGAACTATGTACATATATTCACAAGAAAATTATAGATTGAAATATAGTATTGACCGAAAATGAACCTACGAGCGAAATTAACGATCTGGTTCATTTTTGTGAACGAAATGAAAAATATCGACCCTTTCAGAGAATCAGATTGTCCAACACTAATGTTAATTTATTAAGTTCTAAGATTGAATTCCTTTCTAAAAACCTAAAATTACGAAAATATGTTCATTCATACAATGAAAAAACACATAATGCTTTAACCCATTCAGCATCTGCTATTATAGCTTCAACATAATTTTAAAAAATATACATTTACATTTAATATTTATATATACAGGGGTGCCACCGTGGTGCAATGGTATGCACGCCCGCCTTGCACGCAGAAGGTCGGGGGTTCGATTCCCCGGCCAAGCAACATCAAACATTTTTCAACGGTGGCAAAATACCCCTCAGTAATGTTGGCGACATTTCCTGAGTATTTCAGCCTTGAAAAACTTCTCCATAAGTGGTGTCTTAAGACACGCCGTTCGGACTCGGCGATAAATAGTAGGTCCCATATCATTGAGCTAAATATGAATCGGGGTGCACTCATTGATATGAGAGAAGTCTCCCTTGTCCCGTATGGGATGTTGTGGAACAATGTTTGTTTGTTACATTTTTTTTCACTGAAATTTATTTCATAAGAAAATCTTATCAGTTCGCAACATTACAATCTCCTATAATTTCTGTTTTTTTTTTTTCTTAAACAATTGTGTTGATAGACATCTTTGACAGTTGCTACATACGTGCATGTCAATTTCAATATAAAACGAATTATGGTAAAGAAAAAAAAACAACATCAAAAAATGTGGGTTATAATGCTGCAGCGAATCACATGTCATGGTGAATGGTATGCAAAATGTTTCTTCATTTCGAACTGTTCAATTCTTAAGGAAAGAAAAAAATTAAATACATATTTTATTAAAGAGATTTGCATAGATTATAATCAAGATTAAAATGCAAAAAATACCGTTATTCAGTAAAACTAATTAAGAAAAAATAAAACCATAAAACAACAACAAGAAATGTAAAGTAAGTAACTGATATATGCTGGATGTGAATTGCATGCATGCATGTTTGGTTGGCATGCTTCAAGCATATCAGCCCGTGGCGGCAATATCAACTCTCTACTACCACAATTTCCATGTCCACGGTAATTAATGAAATGCAAAAATAAAAATCAAACCAAACCAAACTATAACAGCTGTCCCATAAAGCAACATACACAATTCAAAACAAGTGAGTTATTATTTTAAAAAATGCAATTCACAATTAACCCATTGGAGGATGGTTCTTATATTTATGTATTTACAAATGTGGTTCCTGGATTAAATATATATTGGACTACACAATACACTAGGCAATATGCGTATAAATTATCACAATTCTGATCACAAACAGATTTGATTGAGATTATGTTTATTATCTCTCAACACAATCTTTTTCTCGTGTTTGCTGATAAATATGCAAAATTCCATAGAAGTTTTACCTAACATTTGTTCCAAAAATAGTCTTTATTTTTTTCTATCCCCTAAGGACCTCTCTCAACAAACAAGAGGGTTAACCGCCACTCTCTTTCAAACTCACCCAGTCATGCTGCATCATAAGGCAATCGTCGAACAAAATATATAATTATCTCTTGAAATTAAAAATTTCTGGAAAATATCAAAAAACCACAAAAGGACTGATAAAAACGAACAAAGAATGCATTCATTAAGGATCTCCAAAGAATTCCTTGAAATAGCTTTAAAATATTCGATTAAATTCCCTGAGAGAAAAATCCTTTTTTCCAAATAAAAAATTAGTTGCTCTTTTTTGTGATAACAAAAAAAGAATGAAAAAACAACATCTTGATGATGCTGCAGCTGATGATGATGGTTGCGATGGTTGCTGCTGCTGTTGCCAGATGAGAATGAGATATAATAGGGAAGGAACACACAAAAGGCGTTTACCTGACCCTTTTAACACATTTCAAAGTAGGTGGCTAACTTAGTTGTAGTTTTTTCATCTTTATTCTTCTTTGTAAAAGTGAGAAAATTGCCTACAGGGAAAATGAAATCTAATTTTCGTAGAAAATTTGTGTTAAAAAAGGGAAAGGAAATGTGCTGAGTAGTTGTTTGAAAGTTACTTTGCAAGGAATTACTGAAAATCCTTTTGAGAGTTGAGAGGTTGAAAATGCACACAAAAAATGAGAGTTCATCTGAACACTTGAAATTGAAGAATATTGTTGAAAATTTTTGAGATGTAAATATGGAGGATAGTTTTTCAACAAATATTTAGGAATGTCTGCAGAATTGAATATTATTTTAAAATTTTTGATTTTTAGACCCACAGAAAATGACTTTGAAGAATGTAGTCATATTTGAACCTTCATGATGAAATTATAAGGTGGCATAAAACGCCAGCGTCCTGATTTCAATCTGTCATATTTTTTGTTATTGTGAATAAATTGTATGAAAACGTAAACAGTCTGGAGTATTACCAAGATGCCAAATGATCATGGTAATACTCCAGACTTAAAAACAATCAAATGAGATTGCAACTTCAACCAAAACAAAACAAACAAAAAACAGCGGATGGCATGCGCAGGGGAATTTGAAATAAATTCCAACAACAATAACTCACAGACAACTGTGGTGATGTTATCTTCAACTTACAGAACTCGATGAGTTCTTAGTTGATACGTGCTGATAGTTGTTTGCAAACATTTTTGTTCTGATGTTCTTTGGGAAATCCGAAAAGTGATTGTAATTCTCATTTATTTGAGAATACCAGAGTTCGGGTTTTCACTAAAAAGGCATCATTTCAAAAAGCTGAAAGCCAATTGATAATTCCCTTCGCCGGGATGAAATCATGATATTGGTAGCGATCCGTAAAATTTTGCAACACTGTCAGTTTGTTTTGGAAAACATTACTATCTATAACAGAAAGTAATGATGAAGTTAAGGACATTGGGGTATTACTCTAGACTTAAAAACAATCAAAATCATCTTGAAGAATTGTCGGCCAAAATAGAGTTGTTGTTGTGCTACTTACGTGACCTGCTAAATAGATCTTGCCCTCAACCTTATGACTAATCAGGGCATGAACACGTTTATATGGTCAAAAATGTGTCTCATCGAAATAATTGTCTATGACCCAAAATATGTTGAAACCTTTGAATACATCTGGTTGGAGCACACGATAACTCTCGAAAACTCTCGATTTTGTCACAAACTTTGTACATCGTAATATTTCTTATTTCAATCTATGTCTGAAATATTTACTATTTGAAATATTATTTTTACTATATTTACGTTTTGAAATATTTACTAAAGCTTCTCATTGTGTTGCTGTTTACAGCGATATAATAGCGGTATTCACTCATGGTGACTCTTGTTAATGTACTAGGGTTTTTTACAACGAAGTGTGAACGTCTTTTTTGTGAATATTGTAAACAAATTAAATATCTTAACGTCGTCGTAAGTCTATCTTTCAGTTTCAGTTTTATTACACTTTTTTCGTAAACATTTATTTTTTTCTTTGCCTCCATTCTTTTATTCTTTTTATTTTTCCCATTTTTCTACCGCAAAACAAAACTCCGACATAAAATAAAACTCACAACAAAAAGACGGCAAAACAATCAGCTGTCCTATACCCTTGTAAAAGTACAATGGAATTTTTACAATACTTTTAGGTCGAGTAAATTAACAAACCTGTGGTAAAATAAACTTTCATGTATTTTGTTGTTGTGGTATTGTAAACAGTTGTAGATCTACAATATTAACAAGATGTACAATATCTACAATGCCACTTTACCACCATAAGTGAATACCGCTAATGTTTTTCATGGGCAAGAACGAGCTTCCTGACATAAGGTCTTAAAGTTCTAGAAAACCCTATGCTATAATGACGAACTAAAATGGCTGGTGGGAAGGATGACAATCGAAAAGAGTGTCTAATATGGTCCATACTGTGCACACTGTAACATGTCTCTCAAATTTAAATCAAGTTCCAAGACATTTGTATCTTCCTCACAAAAAGTTCAATATTTTTGCGTAAGTGCAATTAAAGGGTTGTCGGAGGATTGTATTGAAATTTTCATCGAAGGTAGTCCTTTTGATTCTGATTACAATGAAATATTTTTTTCGTGACAAGTCCAAGTTTCCTGACTTAATGGGTCAAAGGTATAGAAAAATCCTACTGCGACGAACGACTCGCCAAATTAGATCCAGTTCTAATATGGAGTACGTTGTTCCATTCCACGCAATATTCAACACTTTTGCGCTTTAATCGAGTTTAAGGCCACTTCTCGGGTGGTCTTGAAATTTTTATTGATTTATTTTAAATAATTTTTTTCCAATTATTATTTTTATTCATGTTTCGTGTCACGCGTGCACATTCATTTTAGCATTCGTGCTCAAGTCATTTGAAGTACGTATTTGTGTCATTTAAACACTCACGCATGACATGTTCATGTTTTCTTTTTGTATTGCAAGATATAGCTGCATTCTACTGTGATCCGACCTTTAAGATATGACCAATTTACGGTCATTCGTCAGAAATTGCCCTTACTTTACCACCCAAACGAATAAAAAAGAGATGTTACATCTTAAATGTTTTGTTCTAAACATATGTATGACTCCAACAACCATGCTTTTTGTCTGTAAGAATGTAATTTATTCCCTATGTTCGTGTGGAAACCTTAATAGAAAAAATATATTGTTGGCATACTACATAATCAGATTTCTTCTTTAAATTATCATTATTATTCTTGTTTCGTGTCACGCGGGTAAATTTATTTCAGCATACGTGTCATGTCATTCTAACATTCACGATCAGAAAAAAATGGTGTTTCTTCAAAAAAAAAATCGCGTGTCTTTTGAATACTCACGCGTGACACGTTCGTGCTGTATTTTTGTATTAAAAGGTATAGCTGTCAAAAATTTCTCTTACCTTACCATCCAAACGAATTAAGATGAAATACTTCATCTCAAATTATTTGCTCTTAACAAAAATGATTATTGCTGCAACCATAATATGGTTACAGTAACAAGATGCCTTGATCTTCGATAGATTAAAGAATCTTGACATCCATAAGCCATGAGAATATATATGAGAATTTTTCTAAATAAATTTTACCTTTTTTCCTATCCGATTCCATAAAAAGGTTTTTGAAGAGACTTACCTAAAAAGAAACGGAAAAAATATCATAAAAATTTATTTTAATAAAAAAAAAATGTGCAAATATAAATATTATTTAATTGTATTAATTTTTTTATGTTAGAATGTCCACAATATTTTACAACATATTCAGTTTTAGGACACATATTTTTGTCCAATATGACAAAAACTATAGTTGTAGGGGCATTATTCTATACCGCATCTGAAAATATCTTTTTCTATTCAAATATTGTTGTAACAACCATATTTTTCACCGGATGTAAGTAAGTTTTATTTTTAGTATTTGCAATATCACTTGTAACGAAATTTATAATGAATATTCCGCCTAAAAGTAGGCTTAATAATTTATCTTTTTCACACAATTCACCAATTAAATTTTGTTAAATTGAAATCTAGATGGTGTTGAAGTATAATTTGCATTATTAGAAATATTTTGGCAATTTCCACATTATTCTAGAAATTTTCAACAGTCTACCCATACTAAACACTTTCTCACCAGATTCACAACCTAATAGATCGGACATCTCCTCACACAGTATGGAAAGTTTAAATTATAGGCTATAAAATTGATTCTATTGAGACTCTAGTTAACTTTCTGTAGGTAATTTATAATTTGTCGTATATTTGATTTAAGATTTTTGCCCGTTCTGGTCGCTGTTAGGAGGTCCAATTTCATTTTCGACATTATGACTTGGTTAACGAAAGTCACAAAGCCAAATCTATGGAATACATATTTATTGGTTTAAATTAATTTTCTTTCAGGCATTTGCTTCATTTCATATTATCATTTGTTAAAATATAATGAAATTTATTTCAATATTCCGCCTAAAAATATCCATCAATTTATTTTTTTGAAAGACCTCGCAAATTGTGATTGGTAAAATTGAAATATAGATGACGTACGACCATATAGTGCAACATTGGGTATATTTTTGCAATCTCCATATCATTCTAGGAGGATTTTTAAACAGCGCTGTGATATCGAAAACATTCGCAACAATAGTAATTCATTTCCAAACTTTCAAGCGTTAACTTTATTAGCTAATAGATCCGAAAACTCCATCTTAATGTGGCACAAGGAAATGCTACCCAGCAAAATTTAAAGGAAGGGGTTCTATGCGAAATCGTGATTTCATTGCATCTTATGCATTGGTTCGAAGGAAGACGTGAAAGATCCGATCTTTCTATTAGCATTTGAACCCATGTAAAGGAAGTCGTGGAAGATCCCGTAGTTTCTTCAGCATTTAAACCCATGCAAAGGAAGTCGTGAAAGATCCGATCTATTCACCAGCATTTGAACCCATTCCATAGATGCAATAGAGATGAATTTTGTGTTTTTCTTTATACACATTTTTCTAAATATATAATATAAATTCTTTACAATAGGCTTGATTTAGTCGGAGACTCGAAATCACAACCAACGTTGTTAAAACTCTCGTCGTAATGATAGTGTCATTGCCAAAGCATTGGTGAAAATGACATATCAAAGCATTGGTGTAAATTACATGTTTTAGATCCAAAAATTTGGGGTCCACGCTCATACAAAATTCATCGATGAAGATGCCAAAAAGATGACATGCCAGATCACTTTCACCCATGATTGAATAGCATCTTTGGCATCGAACATTTTACTGGGTACATATACATTTGACCTTAAAATGGATTTTATTGAGGCACTGATAAGATGTGGATGAGGATATCAATTTGTAGACCCGCCTATAACTATGCACATCAATTTAAACATTTCAAACAACTCTCCTATTGGGTTTAAAATGAGAATGAATAAATAGATGGCGTTAGAACATATAGTGCAATATTAGGGATATTTGTCACAATGTTCGTATATTTCTATGATGAATTTTAAACGGTCCAGCGATATTTAAAACATTCGCACCAATAGCATTTCTTTTCGTAAATTTCAAGGCATTGGCTTCATTAGCCAATTGATCCGAAAACCGCATGTTTTATAGCACAATGAAATGCTAAATAGATCTGCTTAAAATGTATTCTATTGAAGTACTGATAAGCTTAGTATAAGGATACCAGTTTGTTGGTTTAACCAAGTTTTCATTTAGGTATATGCTTTATTTCTTATTATCTCTTGTTTCGCCTAAAAATATGCTCATCAATTTAAACTTTCAAACAACTCGCATATTAGGTCTTTTGTAAAATTGATATGTAGATGGCGTTAGAATATATAGTGTAATATTCGGAATATTTTTCACAATTTTCTTATGTTTCTAGGAGGAATTTGTTACATCCCAGTTATATTAAAAATGTTCAAGACATTAGCTTCATTACCCTATACATCGGACAAGACAATGAACAGCTGTATACATACACATGGGGTATAAAATTATTTTTATTGAAACTGTGGTACCTCTTCTTTGGGTAATTTTTAATGGGGGGTTATTCTGAACTTTCTCCTTTAAGTTGAAAAGGCGGAAAAACAAAACTCACGGGTAATGTTTGTAGAGAATAAGCACCATTTTGTCGATTGGGGTACTTTCAAACATTCGCTTGTTAAAATGTCAATTATTATTTTTATTCCTATATACGTAATGCTTGTAAAATTATTAAATATTTTAAAGTATTGGCATAATTTCTCAAACGTTTTTTACCTACCTCTTTTTCTAACCCACATAATTTCACTTACTCCCTTGGGTACAGCTGAGGAGAAATATTAAAAAAAAAACTCGCTTACTTTATGCCAAATTAAAAGCAAAAATTTACAAATTTGCACGATTTCCTTTTTTCTTATTTCGCCATAATAATGAATTTTGTTATAGAATTTTTTTGGGAGCTTCTCTTTGTTTTATTCGTTTTCTTTTTATATTTTGTTGCTCTATTATAATATCCTTTCACTTTGTTTTAATATAATTACATATAATATTATGATGGTGGAAAATGAGTGAATGACAAAGGCATTGGCGTAGCTAACATAAAAAAGAGGAAACGGTGAGGATGGGTTCCGTACATGCATTTTTAATATAGTCATCTAAATGACATAATAAAGAGGTACAGAGGCACAAATATTTCTAGTAGAGCCTAAGGGACTTATTCCACGCCAATGAGAAGCCGTGGTTGGGTGTTCGCACTAGTTTAACTGACTTTAGGGTGCGTGTGTTCTACATATTTTTTTTGTCTGAATTTTTATGATGATGACAAATTCTACAAGCATTAGGGTGTAAGATTTGACAAGCGAAGTCGACAAATACAATGATGGTAATGTGGTTGTTGCTGCTGTTGGTGTGGTTGACGGATTATGAAATTGTCGCAATTTTTCACGCCAAGGATTTAAAAAGGATAATAAAAATATATGCTAAAGAACGACACATTTGAAAATTAAATTCAAGTGAAGTCATTTAAATCCTCTAAAATATTAAATTTTTCATACTCTGGAAATATGTTTCTTGTAACCATATTCTGAAAGAATAGTTTATTTAATAATTATATGATTACATTCACGACCAAATATTATGGCCAGCCAGGTCAGAATAGCACCATTGTCAACCCAAGAATGTATTGTAAATACAGGTTTGTTGTTTCGTAATCCTACAAAGAACGGAAACTTATATGTTTGCTCAAGCTTTTTAGACAGGTAGAGAAGAATAAATTAACCAGAGTGTGGTCCCCACTTATTATATGGACAAAATTATATTGTACATTAACGCCAGTGATATCATTAACTATGCTTAGGTGTTCACAAAAATAATATTGTTCCCACCACCATATAAACATAAATCAAAAACATGTATTTTTGCGTTTAACAGCTTAAAAGAAATTATGATGTGTATTTTATACAATAAATGTTGAAGGACTATTTCATGTACTCTAATTGTTGAATTGTCAAAAAATTAAAAAAAAAATGTTATCACATCTAAACATAGTTCTATTTTTTTGCAATCGTTCAAAGATCAAATTTGTATATGCTTCTCCAATCCACTTACGCAGTAAGAAAATAATAAAAAGGAAATGTTAATAAATTCTGTGATTTCAGAATATTATCGATAACGGGATGTGGCATTAAACCAGAGTATGGTTGGGCGGTCACCATGTATTTTATAAAATATATTCATAATCGAAATTTCACACTCTCCATTGTTGTTTTTATATGGCCAAAAAGGAAAAAAATATGATGACATGTATAATGTACTTTGTTGCCAATAACCTCCCGCAATATGTTTAGGTGTTCGTAAAAATAATATGGTTCCCACTACCATATAAATATGTTTATATTTTTGCCTAATCCATTTAAACAGTAAGAGAACAATAAAAAAGAAATTAATTCTGTGACCTCAGAATATTATCGATTACCTCCCCCAATATGTTTAGGTGTTCGTAAAAATAATATGGTTCCCACCACCATATACATATTTTTATATTTTTGTCCAATCCATTTAAACAGTAAGAGAACAATAAAAAAGAAATTAATTCTGTGACCTCAGAATATAATCGATTACGGGATTTGGCAATAAACCAGAGTATGATTGTGCGGTCACCATATATTTTATTACATTTACTCATATTCGAAATTCCACACACTTAATTGTTGTTTTTTATATGGCCAAAACAGAAAAAAATATCAATATGTTTTTCCTCTGCGTTTAATAGATAAGTGCAAATAACATTATGTAAACTTTTCGCATTATCGAATGAAATTTTCAATAGTTTCCACAATTTTGTCTTACAACCCTCGTAAATTACACCAGTAACTACTTGTGTGACCATTCCAAGAGAAGAGCTAGGTATTTAAAGCATACTTAACAGTGTTAAAAACACGAAGGAAGAATTTTCACAACAAATCTCCAAACACAAAAGATTTGGAACAAATCCTCTGTGTCCAACATTTAACATAAACACAACACGACAGCGAGTGTTGCTGGGAAGTTTGGAGAGCGCGGCATACAAGAAAAGAAGGAAAATGATAAAATGAATAACAACCACGTGTGGCTCGACATAAATATTCAAATATATACAAAAAGTAAAAAAAAAATTCCTTTAGTTACCTTTGGCAAAGAAGACTCTGCTGCTTCTTTATTTTTTATTTTGTTTTTCCTACTTTTTTCTTTCTTATTTCCTAGGCCGGAAATGTAAAGTTGTTGCTGTTGTTGTTGTGTTTCTCCTGTGCCCTGCTTTTTTACCAATGCTTCTGTTCTTTAACACTGCTTCCTCTGATAATACCTTAACACGACTTACCACTGACGTGTGTCTGTGACCGGGTAAACATTGTCGTCATCATAAGCGACGACGGCATATTACGTGTTAGGCATTTGAATTTCTGTAAAGTGCTGGGAAATGTTGTCACATAAAGAAATGTTCATATGTGGTCATGTTTTGTTGTTGTTGTTTTTGTTGAGAATTTGTCGCTTTTAAGGCTCCTCAAAGCCGCTTAAATCCTTTAAAATACTTGGCAAAGTGTTTTGTGTCAACTCACACAGTCAGGGGGGATTTTGGTTTTCAATTTTATTCAAAGTAAAATGTGTTGGGGGTTTTTGGTTGGCCATGAGGCCATTAGAAGGCCCCTACTTCAAGTAATATGTAAGAAAGCAAGGTGCAGTTGGTAAACTATCGATAGTATCAACATAATCCCTAAAAAGTATTTAGATGTCATTCTTATGAAAAAGTACTGGGTGTAAAATAAACGTTTTAATTCAAGGTTCGCCAGTTTTTCTAAGATTCCTTATAATTGCAACTGTGGCGCCCGAGCAGCGGCCAGTTACAACATTTGCTTCTTGATATACATATAACCTTGAAATTTTGTCTGCTTGGTGCGCACGACAACTCTTGAAGGGAGAAACCGATTTGGTCCAAACTTGCATATTGCATAATTTCTTTCAGACATGGATTAGGTTCGAATATTTGCAATATCGGTCCACTTCTTCGGGTGCATCCCCCACAATCTATGGATAGTATCAATATCTTCCCTTTAAAAAGTATTTAGATGTTATAAAAATGACAACGTGCTGCGTGAACAATAAAAAACTTAAATTCAAGATTTCCTAGTGTTTCCTAAGATTTCTTATAATTGCAAATTTGGCGCCCGAGCAGCGTCCAGTTAACGTTTTGGGAGGCGAAAATGAAAACTATCAATATTTGCTTCTTGATATATGACCATGGAATCTTTGTCTTGTTTGTGCACACTACAATTCTCAAAGGTGGAACCGATTTGATCCAAACTTTGAATGTTGCAAAATTTCTTTCAGACATGGATTAGATTCGAATATGGACGATATCGGAACAATTCTTCTGGTACCTCCCTCAAAAAAAGTCAAACAGTTTAAAGACTATTCGCAGTTTTTTTTTTAAATTTTCATCGAAGGCATTCTTTGTGGTCCAGTTAACAGCGATATAATGTTTTTCGTGCTTCGTAACATAATGATCAAAAACCTCAGAAAATCCTACCGCAACCAACTAATATATCTGGTTTGCACGATAACCAGCGAAAGTAATAATTGCCAAAGTTAGATCCCGTTCCAAGGTTGTCTATGTCGTTTCATACCTTCATGTACCTCCTCCCCAAAAGCTAATCCTTCTTAAGGCCACTTTCATTTTGCTAGGGGAAGCCAATTCTTTCTGGGATAGAGTCTTCGAAATCTCCCAAAATGTAGGGCCACCCTTTCATGCACCACTCGCATCAAGTGTTTGTGGTCTGTATCTCGATAATTGGTCAAATGTTCTAAAAACTCCACTCAAGGGGAATTATTACATTATAAGAAGGATTATGGATTTTTTCTTCGTCTAGGCTCTGTCGATTGGCTCTGCCAGTGGTATAATTAGGCCCACTGACTACCTACCCCACATACGTCTCAAATATTATATTGGAAACATCTACCTATTTTTTATTAAAATTGTGGATATTTTTATAGGTCATTTAGGTCCACTATTTTTGTTATTTTTTTACTATCACAGACTGAGAGTATAGCATTGCCTTAGGTTACAGTGGTGATTGTCTTGGCTAATGTAATTTCTCCAGAAGATGGCGCTCTCGTTATACATAAAGCCAAGTGATACCACCGACCAAACATGGCCGCGGTTTGATTGTGGATAAAGTTGCAGTTTATTTTTATAATTTTGGTCAGGGAAAATGACAGTAGTAGGCAACAGTTTTGAAGGTAGCTGAGGGTATATCTCTGTCGACAAAGCTCATGATACTTTTTTACGATACTTTTGTTTTACTTTGAAACATAGTTTGCGGTACTAATTGTCTTGGCCAATGTAATTTTTCCAGCAGATGACGCTATAGGTCCACCTATGAATCTGTCGAGGGCATGAATATTACCCACAAAGAACTGCAAAGACCAACCAGACTGTTTAATTTTATAATTTGTGCCAATATTGTTTTGAAAGCAGCTAAGCCTGAGAATATATCTCTGACGGCAAGGCTGACTGACTTTCTTACACGTTTTACTTTGAAGCGTAGTTTGCAGTGGTTGTTGTTGTTGTTGTTGTTGTAACAGTGTTTGTTATTACGTTTGTATGTTCGTTCTTTTGTTCAATCTGGCTCTGGGTCTATCTCCAGTTCCAGGAAAGTGGCTGCTTCGATGGGATGTAACCACAGATCCACTGGAGTTAGATGAGTAGGGTTGGCTGGGCAGTTGAAAAGGTGTTTTGTGTCGTGCGGGCCCATGCCACATACTGGGCAGATGTATTGCACGGAGTGGTCGATTTCCGCCCAATAAGATTTTAGGCGACTGCAATATCCCGAACGTAGTTGAGCCAGAACTACTCTAGTTTGTCGTGGCAGCTGACGCTCCTCAGCTGCAATAGATGGGGGATGTATTTTGAGGACTTTATTCACACTATAACTTCTTAAGGCCTTGGCAACTGCATCCGTGTAAATACTATTTAAACCTGCTTGATACGCTTGTTGATCTAGGAGTTCTCTCCTGTATCGTTGGACCTCTCCCTCTAGAGCATGGATATCCTTCCTGATCTGCCTGTATGTGCCGGGCCTACCCACAAGATGGTGATTGGGATGGCTCACACGGTAACATCCAAGCAGGTACTGCAACGAAAGCATCTCATTGTGTTGCTTTACTGGAAGAATCTTTGTCTCCTCATGTAGATGGTCCACTGAAGATTTGAGGAGGCACCCAGTTGCTGTTCTCAGGGCGGCATTCTGGCAGTGGTGGTAGTCTTTGTTAGTGAAATTTCTCCGGTAGATGACGCTCTCGGTTTACATTTGATGCTGTACTTAGGTATTGGTTTGTTACTTTAAAGTTTGACAAACAGGGACACACAAATCGACATTCGAATTTGTGTTACAAATTAAGAGCCGGCGGTGGGTTTTCGTAAGTTAAATTGAATTCTGAATCATGCACACATGAGCGCAATGCTCTCGGTAAATAATAAATGATCAATTTTAACTTTGGAGATTCCAATACAATAATTCGAAGGAAAATCTTTCCTGAATCAATTGCATCTATTGCGGGTTGTACCATATGGCGCCCGAGCAGGGATGGAGAGTAGATAAAAGCCTGCTTTACTTGTTATATGTGGTCCATTTTAACATTTTTATTCAGGAGGACATTTAATAGTGAAATTAAGTATCTGTTTGTTGTTTTAAAGTGTGGCAAATAGAGACACCAAAATCGACATTTGAATTTGTGTTACAAATTAAAAGCCGGCGGTCGTAAATAAAATCGAATTTTGAAAATCTGAAGTCTAAATTTTAAATTAGGAGACTCGAATATAATTCGAAGGAAAATATTTGCCGAATTAATTGCATCTATTGCAGTTTGTAACACCTTTATACTTCGAGCTGACGATTGATGTTTGGGTATAAAAAGTTTTTTGTTGAAGAAGTTATTGAAAAATAACTTCGGTGGAGAATATCCACAAACAAGAAACAAGGGGACTGATGAGATCCAGTGGCGAGGATCGAAATTAGTCTTCCCTGCCTTACCCCTTGGCGAACAATGCCAAACCTTCTCCACCAATAAATTAGTTGTTTTCAATATTAAAACAACAACACTGGGATTAAGTTGGACTATTTTGAAAAATCAAAATTTGTAACATATTTAAATTCGAGGGAAATCTTTCCCTTATTAGAGGAATTATCCATTTGCCTCTATTGAGCTCCCCAATATATGGCGGCCAAGTAAGGACATAATAAGCTATTACAAAACTATTTATAATTGATATTTTAATATAAAATACATTTTGATTGCTTCTTGAGAAGAAATAAGATTCTACCAAAAATCAAAAGCAAAGCAAAAACCTCGGATTGGCGCCCGAGCTGGGAATCTTTATAAAAATCTTTATACAACTGCTGTGAATGTCTTTGGTTGGTCTTCTATGTTAATCTTCTATGAGAAAATCAGTTGACTGATCTACATCTGCCAATGTTTGAACATTTTATGCTCTCTTTTTTAATTTATTTCTCGCTAGAGTCGAGCTTAATGACCCAAGATTTTTTGCAAGTGAAAAAGAAAAGCCGAAGATTCCAACCCACAAAACTACCAACTACCAGGTTTCGCTCTTGGTAGCAGCTCATCAAACATATCGGCTATGGAGTGGCTTCTCTATCATCGAACTTTTGACTTCTCAAATCTGTCTCCTTTTTAAATGCATTGCATTGTACAAGGACTGCAAAAGACCTTTGAGCTTTGATATCACTTCACCTTTGTGTGCAACACCAAGAAATAGGCTATGGGTGGCTGGCTACACACCTAATTACATAAGTAATTCAAACCCATTTAAGCATTAGTGAATGACAGACACAAATGGCAAATGAACTTACAAATCCTTAACTTTCAATCACAGTTTTAGCCTTTAGCCAGCCAGTAAACTCTCCTGCTCTACTAGTCAATTTGGATATTGTATTGGCTGGCAATTCAAAGACCAATTGACATTGTCTGTGTTTCTGTCTTGCCTTTCAAAATGCTGAAATACCAACAAGCAAGCTCTTGGTGCAGTTGAAAGATAAACCATAGGTGTTGTTACAACAATAAGCCAGCATTGCATTGGAATTTCTGGGCAACTAAAATGCAGTCGACAACAACAACTACGACCTTCTGGCTCTCCATAATTATACAGTAGTACTGTGGCACTGGTAATTTTGTGAGCTTCGTTGCTTGGTATATCCACATTTGGTTGGTTAGTTAGTGGGCCCCCTTTGGTCGTCCGTCACATGATGATTCTTTGACTTTATGAATAATTCAGTCAATGTTATGCCCTTTTAAAGGAAAAGTACTTAACAATGTGGCATGCTTACGGTGAGCGAGTCAAGGCGGGTTTTGGGTGCAAGCCACATGCAGGCACGACATGAATGTAAGGCCAAGTCAGGCCACATGAAAACGTATGCCAAGAATAATAAAAGCAAAGAACTGCAGTAGACGACCAACCAGACTTGGGTGCAGTTTGATTTTGGATAAATTTGATGTTTTCGTTTATAATTTTGGTCAATATCAGGGCAAATGACAGTAGTAGGTAGGCAACAGTTATGCAGGAATGTTATTATGTGAGGAAATGCAAGATAGGAAAATGTAAATGTTGCAAAGAAGTTATGATGCTGGTTCAATGAATATTTTAAAAAGTCCACTTCCTCATTTCCCTTTCTTGGCAGATTTTTTTCTTGGATTTCTTTGTTAGGTTATTTAGGCACGTGCCAAAGAAATTGATTTATTTTGTTTGCTTTCTTTTGCTTTTCAATGGCATTTCCGTTTTTATTTTCATTTCCACTTCAGTTTGGGCTATATCTGTGGTATTTTTTCTATTGTTTTTTTTTGGACAATCTTGGCACTGTTGAGGTAGTCATTTTTATGACTTCATTTTAATTCGATTTAGAATTTTCGTAGACCATTTAATTGAAAACGTTTTTCGGCCACTGCTAGACGGCATAAAGCTTGAAGTTTTGTTTTATTGTTTTAGGAAATCAAATCAATAAAGTTTCCAATATGTCCAATATTTAAATTATGGCCGAGGGCGGAAGAGAAATTAGGGAAAATTGGATGAATTTGGTTTAGGGTGTTTTATTGATCGTTAAACTAAAAAACGAAATACACATTTTGAAGAGATATCAAGAGTTATAGAGAAAAATTAAAAAAATAAATTCTACGGTCATTAAAAGTTCATGGAAATGCGAAGAAGCAAGTAAAAAATTATCAAACGCCTTCGCCGGTTCTTTAACACTATCAGCAGCTATCTCAAATACAAATACCCATTAAAATTGGATAAATGCGATACAATCCAAATATATAAATTGTATCATATGACTCATTTTCTATGTGGATATCATTAAAATCCATAAAACCTAGCTACGGATCTACAATTGATAAAAGGTAATTCGCCTTGGGTGCATTGACACATTTATAACCATTGTAGAAGACCACTGAACACCGAAGAATACTCCCCAATAAACCGTTTTATATGCACTTATTAATTTGAAATCGATTAGGAAGCTACACTATATGCAACTAGATACGTATCATAAATATTAGTAAAAATGTCAAAATACTTTAAATTGCCCCGAAAACTACTCATAACAATTAAAGAAAAACAAAGAAAAAAAAATATTTCAACTAATTGAAACATAAGAAAACAACAAAAAAGCCAATTAAAACATAAGAAAACAACAAAAAAAGCCAATTAAAACCTTAAGCTTGCTGGCTGTCCTTCAAATGTGACATTTTGTTAATTTTAAAACACCCTTAATAAGTTGTCTAAATTTGATTTTAGAAACATCAAATAACTTGTCTTTTTTCGAAAAGAAAAGTGTGACAAGGAAAAACTTTTACTTTTTCTCCCAAAAATACATTTTTAGGAATTCCCCCAAAAAACGGACAGAAAGAAATTTTAAAAGTTTTATGTTTAGAAAATTATGCCATGCCGCCTAAAAACCCATAAAAATTTTTGGTACAACATTTTTCCTTAAGGGAATATTTTAAAAGTCATAAAACTTACAACACAGCCGTTAGAGAGTGGCTGCTGGCATGCCACTTTAGTGTTTTGAAGTTCAAGGGAAAGCGTTTCCAAAAAAAGAAAAACAATGTTTAAAATTAAAAATCAAAATTCCGCTCTTTGGGGAATGTAAATGTGTGTGTGTCTTTCTTCAGCTTTCTCAAGTATCAAAGTATATTTACTTTTTTGAGGGAAAAAGTTCTTCATCAGAGATTTTGTTATTGTTTTATTTTCATATGTGGAACAGTGTTTGGGGAAATGAAATGCAATACGAATATTTACAGCTTTTGTATATTTAAAATGTTGGGTTTCTAGCGTATTTTTAAATATTTTTGTCCTAAAAATTTGTAATATGCAATTCTTCGAATTTTGTTTATAAAAAAAAAACAAAAATTTTCATTGCAATGTAATCTATTTGTCTGTTTCCTTTTCATTTTTATTCCACTTATAGAGAGTGGAGAGAAGTTTTACTCTCAATGTGGTTAATACACGACTGTGTGTCAGCATGTTTAATATAACAAGGATGGCCGTTTAAATTTCATTTAGGGTCACCTGTCGGGTTGGCATTTTTGCCATAAGTACAAAAGTACCGATTTAATCAAAAACTTAATAATTCATAATATTTTATACAAACATATTCAAGGATAACTTTGAAAACGATCCGAGACCGATGCGAGACTTTTGCTACCTCCCGGATCGTTTTGAAATGTCTTCCAGTAGGTTGTCATCGCGGCCCATATTAAGGCGGTCATTTCTTCTTTAGATAAGGACCCAAAGCCATTTCAAGGCACTTCGAGGAATAAAAGACCTTTTCAGAGTGGCTTCTATGAACATAAGGGACCAGAGGGATTTCGGGTGGCTTCCATGAACAGAAGGATTGTAAGGAGGCCTCTGTTGGATGAATTTACTCAATTTTATTTGTTTGGGTACCAATATATTTTTTATGTTAGAACGTATTTTTTATCGGTGGAGAGAGAATTTTTGTCAAAGAGCGTAACAACAGGGCTCTCGCTTATTTCATAATATATAGCTGTGTGCTTGGTGCAATAGAAGACATAGAAGCGATGACGGGAGGGTGAAAAAGTCTGTTTTTGCTTTGGTGGTGTGTAAGCACATTTTTCATATACATGCATATATTTAAAATATGGATGTACCTAGTTATTACATTATATAATCATTTGATTCTAGATACCGGTTTCCCGTTATGATTTAAATTGTGAGGAGAGCGTGTTTTATTTTACAACTAAGGAGACGCATTCAACGACGTTTCTATCTATATATATAAAAGAGCTTATTGATGACTGAGTGAGTAAGTGAGTGACATGTATATCATCGCCCAGACGAAACCGCTGAAGCTAGAAAGCTGAAATTTTGACTATGGGTTGCTGTCGGTGTGTAGAGGTGAGATAAGGTTGGGTTTTTGGGAATTCGACCTAGAAGGGTAAGAAAAGTACTAAATATGGTACCCTTTTTATTAGGCAAACGGGAAGAGCTAGAATTCCGAAATTTGGAATGAGGGTAACTGATGGAGAGTTAGAAAGATGTACCAAAGGGGTTTGGCAAATTCTACCTATAAGTGTACGAAAAGTACTAAATTTAGTACCAATTGTATATTTTGAACGGGTTTAGCTAGAAACATGGAAATGAAGGATGGGAAATGGTGTTTATAAAAGGAAATGGTTTGTGAAATTCGTACTCATGTGTACGAAAAGTACTAAATGGTACTAAATTTAGTACAATTTGGATTTGGGTGAAAGGATAGAGCTGGAAATCTGAAATTTGGAATTAAGATTACTGACGGAGTATAGGATTGAGGTATAGGAGTAGTTTTGGAAATTCGTACTTATGTGTACGAAAAGTACTAAATTTAGTACAACTTGGATTTGGATGAACGGATAGAACTAGAAACCTGAAATTTAGAATTAAGATTACTGACGGAGTATAGGATTGCGATATGGGGGTAGTTTTCGAAATTTGTACTTAGGTGTACGACAAGTTCTAAATGGTACTAAATTTTGTACAACTTGGATTTGGTTGAACGGATAGGGCTGGAAACTTGAAATTTCGAATTAAGATAACTGCGTAAGTGTACGATTGATATATGGGGTAGTTTTAGTACTTATGTTTACTAAAAGTACTAAGTGGTACTAAATTTGGTACAATCTGGATTTGGTTGAACGAATAAAGCTGGAACCCAGCAATTTCGTACTTATTTCGTACAAAATATGGTATCCATGGTATTAGGCAAACGGAAAGAGCTAGAATTCTGAAATTTGGAACGAGGGTCACTGATGGAGAGTTATAGAGAGAACCCTTTGGTATGGTTTTTGGAAATTCTACCTATAAGTGTACGAAAAGTACTGAAAGTTACTAAATTTGGTACCAATTGTATATTTTGAGCGGATATAGCTACAATCTTCATATTTGGTATGGGAATCAGGGTTGGGAAGTGGTGTTGATATAAGGAAATGATTTTGGAAGTTCGTACTTATGTGTACGAGAAGTAATAAATGGTACTAAATTTGGTACAATTTGGATTTGGGTGATCGGATAAAGCTGAAAACCTGCAATTTGGAATTTAGATTACAGTCGAAGTGAAATATGTGAGTTGTTTTGGAAATACATACTTATGTGTACGAAAAGTATTTAATGGTACTTAGTTTGGTAAAATTTGGATTTGGACAGACCTGGAAAACTGAAACTTGGAATTAAGAGTACTGATGGAGTGAAAGACTGAGGTAGTTTTGGAAATTCGTAGTTTATGGGCACGAAAAGTACTAAACGGTACTAAATTTGGTACAAATTGGATTTGGATGAACGGATAGAGCTGGAATCCTGAAATTTTGAATTTGTTTACTTTTGGAGTGTAGGATTGACGTAATTCTAGAAATTCGTACTTATGTGTACGAAAAGTTGTAAATGGTACTAAATTTGGTACAATTTGGATTTGGATAGACCTGGAATCCTGAAATTCGGAATTAAGATTACTTTTGGAGGTAGTTTTGGAAATTCGTACTTATGGGTACGGAAAGTACTAAATGGTACCAAATTTGGTAAAATTTGGATTTGGATAGACCTGGGAACCTGAAATTTGGAATTAAGATTACTGATGGAGTGAAGGACTGAGGTAGTTTTGGAAGTTCATACTTATGGGTACGGAAAGTACTAAATTGTACTATGTTTGGTACATTTTGGATTTGGGTGAACAGATAGAGCTGGAATTCTGACATTTATAATTAAGATTACTTATGGAGTGTAGGATTGAGGTAGTTTTGGAAATTCGTACTTATGGGTACGGAATGTACTAAATGGTACTAAATTTGGTACAATTTATATTTAGGTGAACGAATAGGAAGCAGGAATCCTGAAATTTCGAGTTAAGGTTATTGTTGGAGTGTAGGGTTAAGGAATTTTTGGAAATTCGTACTAATGGGTACGAAAAGTACTAAATGGTACTAAATTTTGTACAATTTGGATTTGAGTGAACGGAGAGAGGAATCCTGAAATTTAGATTACTGTTGGAGTGTAGGACTGAGATAGTTTTGGAAGTTCGTATATGTGGTTACGAAAAGTACTAAATTTGGTACAATTGGGTGGACAGAATTGGAATTACTGTTGGAGATAGTTATTGAAAATCGTACTTTCATACGAAAAGTATTATTGGTATTATGAATAGAGATGGAATTCGGAAATTTGGTATTATAGACACACAAGTGCTTTACGACAGCACTTGTAGAGAAGATGTAAATGGCTGAAATACTTAGGAAATGTCGCCAACATTACTGAGGGGTATTTTGCCAACGTTGAAAATTTGATGTTGCCTGACCGGAGAATCGATCGGTTTTCTACATTTTGATATCACAAATTCCGAAATTGTTGGAAAATGTGGATAAAATTTTCAAAATACGCATACCGTTCTAATAAAACATGGACTGAAATTTAAAATGAAGGCCGCTCTTGAAGTGTAGAGGTATTTTTTTGAGATTCGTCCCAATTTACATTAGGCGAGTTTACTTGCGGCAATTGTCAGTTTGATGGAGAGAGAGGTGAGGCATATGGTAACCCTCTGCCTCTCAGCCTCCTCTCTCAACCAAAAACTGACAATTGCCGCAAGTGAACTCGCCTAATGTAAATTGGGACTTCGAACAAAACGTGTACGAACAGTACATGAAAGAAATTAAATGTCAATTCAAATAGTTTTCAGTGTTCACCATATTAAATATTGTTTATTTGAATATTATTCCTTTTCCGCATACGAAGTAGCGGGCATTTTACTAGTATTTTATAATTAATAGTTTTTATTTGTTTTTCTTTCTAAAAGTGTGACAATATTTCTTGTATTTGTAATTTTGTATGTACCTACGTGTCTGTTGTTACTTTTGTGTTTGGTATTTCTGTGCATTTCAATAAAAGAAAAACCACCACCATTTATAAATGTGTGTATGTGTATGTTTTTTGTGGATTTTGGATTTGTATTTTTATTTCATCTAAACAAATATATATTAAATATTTGTTTGCACCCAAACATATATTTGTTTGCAGGACCAAACATATGTTATGTTTGGAACTGTTGCAAACATATATATGTTTGCTACAAAATATGTTTGGGACATATGTTAGAGGCCTTTTTTTGCATGAACAGAAGAAAACGCGCTGAGGCTTTGGTGAACATAATATGAATAGAAAATATCTTCAAATGGGCTTCCGTTTAGAAGGATTCTTAAAACAGAAGGACCTCTATGAATAAAAGACCGCTATAGAAGGGCTTTTATGAAAAGAAGCTTCAGACAGGCTTCAATGTGTAGAAGGTGGGTGTATATGAAGAGAAGACCCTTTCAGAGGTGCTGCTATGAAAAGAAGACCCCTTTGGAGGGACTTCTATGAACAGAATACCTCTCTAAAGCGACATCTATGATCAGAAGACCCCTTTAGAGGCGCTTCTATGTATATAAAACCTCTTCAGAAGGGGCTTCCATTTAGAGGGACTTCTAAGAACAAAATTACCCGTCATAACGGGCCTCTATGAATGTAAGACCCCATCAGAGGAGTGTATATGAAGAGAAGCCCCATTAAGAATATGAACAGAAAATCTCTTCAGAGAGGCTGATATGAAAAGAAGACTCCGTTAGAGGTACTTCTATGAACACAGGACCACTTTAGAAAATCTCTTCAGAGGGACTGCTATGAACAGAAGACCCCTTTAGAAAGACTTCTATGAACAGAAGACTCCTTTATTTGGGCTGTTATGAAAAGAGGACCCCTTTAGAATGACTTTTATGAACAGAATACGCCTTTAAGAGGGCTTTTTTGAACAGAAGACCCCTTTAGAGGGATTTCTTGGAACACAGGACCCCTTTAGAAGGACTGCTATGAAAAAAAGACCCCTTTAGAATGACTTCTATGAACAGAAGACCCGATTAAAAGGGTCTCTATGAAAAGAAGACCCCTTTAAAGGGCTGTTTCGAAAATAAGACCCCTTTAGAATGGCTGTTATGAACAGAAGACGCCTTTAAATGGGCTTCTATGAACAGAAGATTCCTTCATAGGTCCATCCGTTTAGACCCATCAGATGGGGCTTCTATTTCTTCTATGAACAGTAGACTTCTTTACAGTTTAAACATACTTCTTTGGATGAATTTATATAAACAAAATGCCCGTTTAGAGAGGTTTCATGAATAGTAGCCCTCTTCAGGGATGCTATAAAAAGAAGACCCCTTCGAAGGGGCTTCTATAATAGAATAACCCTTTAGTGGGGGGTTCTATGTTCCTGTAGTCCACTTTAGGGCTTCTATGAACAGAAGACTTCTTTACGTTGAATTAAAGATCTCTTCGGAGGGCTTTTTATCCCTCTAAATTCTATGGCACCAACTAAAATGACTGAAGCGCACTTTGGAATTGTGTATCCATGTTGGCTGAAACTTTGCATTTCGCAAAATTTCTTTCACCTGCATCTCAAGTTTCAAGAAGGTCTATATCAGGCATCACCGGGTACAACATACGGGTACATCCCTCAAAAAATTTCAGAATTTCTCTTAGTAGCAATTTAAGATGTGTTCGCGGATCGTTTTGAAATGTTCATCGAAACTAGTCCTTGTGATTCTGTTTATAAAGATATTCGGTTATGTTCTGAGACACACTTCACCTCTCACTTCACGCCTCAAGCATTTTGTTCACACCATTTACGTTTATTTTTCGAATATTTTATGGACGGACTAGGGTGTACTCTTCTTTTTAAATACCCTTGTGAATCTTAACCCCAAGAAATTTGCAAAAAATAGGAGTAAATGGGGCGAACAAAATGTTTGAGGTGTGAAGAGGTGAAGTGTGTCTCAGAACATACCCGATAATTTTATTCGCAGGTAAGTCTATGCTTACTGGTTATTCTGAACGAAAATTCCCCGTTAGTTTTGAGTTTCAGCCGTTTAAACTTTAATGGAGAAAGTGAGAATACTCACGGGAATTTACGTTAAGAATAACCACAATTATCCAAGAGCTCAAAAAACCCTACGATGACCAACTAAAATGGCTAGTAGGAGTGACTAACAATGAATGGTCCAACCTTTGTGCATTGTAATATTTCAGTTAGACATAATTCAAGTTCGAAGATGGACTGTATTGGTAACTCCTCCGATACCATCCTCTCAAAATTACAAACATTTTTGTTTAAAATAAAAACAAATTTAAGGTCTGTTGGAGGATCGCTTTGAAATTCTTTAGAGCAGTATTATGTATTTTTCGTGGGCAGTCAATGTTTTCTGACATATTGGTCAAAAAACTCAAGAAAATCCAGTATGACTGATTAAAATTGCTCACCTCTACAATTATCGAAAGGAGTGGCAGACATTGGTCCAACCTTTGCGGATCGTAATATGACTTTGAAACTTAAATCCAGTTCGGATATGGACTATATCAGACAACTCTCTACGATACTATCTTCACAAAAATTTCAAAATGTTCGTTTTGAATTTTTCATCGAAAGTAATCCTTGTGATTCTGATTACAACGAGTCAAGTCCATGCTTCTCGACATAATGGAATCTGTTTCCCTGAAAAATATTTTCTCACGACACAGGGCGGGCTTACGTGGAACTTTTTGGTAGACAAATCAGCCTGCTAACCCATTTTTTTAACAAAGACATGTTGCACCAAATAAGTAGTTATTCTGTGGGCACTAAAAGTCAAGAAAGAAGCTGAAAGAAGCTAAGTGCCCAGCAAACCAAATGTCGGATGTCCGACACATCTGAACAATTTCGGAAGCAAGATGGTTTAGATTTCGTTCAGATTTCTAAACGATTTTTCGGAGGAAAAATAGTTCAGATTTCGTACCGATTTCGTTCCGAATTCGTAGCTAATGTCGGAAATAAATTTCCCTTCCGAATTTTCCAAGGATTTTCCTTAGATTTCGTTCCGGAATCGATTCCATTTCGCTCGGACATTCCGTTCCGAAATTATGTCAACCACCGTGGTGCAATTGTATGCACACCGCCTTGCACACTAAAGGTCGTGGGTTCGATCCCCCGGCCAGTCAACATCATAACACTTTTCAACGGTGGCAAAATACCCCTCAGTAATGTTGGCGACATTTTCTGAGTATTTCAGCCTTGTACAACTTCTCTACAAGTGTTGTCTTAGGACACGCCGTTCGGACTCGGCGATAAACAGTAGGTCCCATATCATTGAGACAATATGAATCGGGGTGCACTCATTGATATGAGAGAAGTCTCCCCTGTCCCGCCTGGGATGTTTGTGGAACAATTATATATATTACTTCATACAACATTCGTTATGATATTGTTACGATTTCGGATCCGACATCGGACGTAGCGTCCGAATTTTGTTCCGATTTCGTTACGTTGACGGTACGATTGGTTTGCTGGGTGGTTTTGCCTACTGGTAATGGTGACTTGTTTATATTACTTTGTAATGTGCTATTCGGATCATGTGGCTCCGAAATGCTTGCGGGGCAATTATGCTATTGATTTTAATAACTTCAAATAACTTATAAAATATTTTCCATATGTAATTATAATCACAAAACTCTTTAATCGTGGTTTTTGTTGTTGCTAACTCTTCTTTTAGGCGCCTCAAAATGATTTCATTAGAACTTCAATTAACTTTTATTACAAAACCAATTAAATACGATTCTTGTTCTGGATTGAAAAACGAAATATTAACTGAGTCAATGACTGATGAACTAACTGAACGACTGATGGTGACGATGGTAAAGTAACCACAAAATGGAATTCATTGAGGCGTAGCTAATCGAAGCATAGGACAACCGTAAAAAACCAAGACTACTGAACTTTATTGAAAAACAACATGAGAAGCAAGACGAAAGCAATTAAATTCGTTACTATATTTTACGATTCAATTTTAAACAAAGTGTCACTATGACTCCAGACACATACGCCACCACCACCAACAACAACAACTGTTCCTTACACTGTCACATCAATGTAACAGAGAATATTTTACAAAAAAGAAATGACATTTGGTTTGAAGTCATAGAACAAAATAAAAAACGAAAAAAACTACAATAAAAAACAGAGCAAACCAATAATGACAATGACAACAAGAAGCCAGCCAAACAGATGTGTCTCCCACAAAAAATTCAATATTTGACAGAAAAAAGAAAAAAAATAGTAATCATGAAATTTGGAGCGAGTGTATGAAGTGTGTACTGAATGTCGGGCTGGCATGAGAGTATGTACCCATACTTTTTTAATGTCTGGGCAAAGGCAAAAAACCCAATAAAAATGATTTTTTATTAATTTTTGTTCGTTCTCTTTATGTCGAAACTTATGACACATGATAAAGAAAATATCCATCCACTCACAAAGTGTTTATTCTGATATTTGAGTTCCAATCAAAATTTGACCCCAAGGAATTGAGAGATCTTCACAAAACAAAATTGTACACACAATGTGAAAAACATCATAAAAATTTTAATTGACCACAAAGAGAGAGAGAGAGGCCACAACATTAAAAGCAAAAAATCATAAAAAAGTAAATAAATATTGATTTTTTACTACTGCTGAAACCATTAGACGAAAAACTAATCACCGTGACCATTGGAGGTTTTTGACTTCTAATCATATAAGGGAGTTTGAGAATTTTTGGACACAAAATCATCTGTTTACTGCCAAGAAATTGGGCCAAAGAATTAATATTCTCAAAAAAAAAAGACTGAGTATAATAGGCCACTAAGTTTTGTAAAAACCCAAAAACGGATGTTTGGAAGCTGTATTTCTAATCTAAGATATTAGACTTTTTATAGCCCTAGATTAGTAATTAGGCAATGATTCGAAATTAAATTAGTCACATATTCGTTACAAATACTCTTCCCCCAAAAATCCAACCTCTTAATTTTGAAAAACGTGTAGAACCAATAAAGCCAAATTAATGCCGTATTAAATAAATTGAAAGTTTATCTATTCGTTTAACAATCGGTTAACTTAAAACGAAAAAAAAAAACAAAATCGATTCTTCATTTGTATTGGGGTTTTCAAATGTCTGAGCGGCGTCTACTTTGTTTTATGTTGCAGCCAGGCAGTCAGTATCTAGCACATTTCATCTATTTAAACAAAATGAAAATACAACAACAAAAATCGAAAATAATTTGAATTAGCCATGCTATTTGTTTGCTTGCTTCTTGTTGTATGCCACATACTTTAGGCTATGATGACGTATACCGGCAGTTGCCGGTTGTTTTTAGTTCTTATCCCATAGCCAAATGGGGGGAGTAGGTGATTTACCTTTTTAGTTCTATTCCCTATTACCTATACAGATTTATTAGATAGCATTGTCTGTATTTTGATGCCTTACGCTGAGTGTGTCTATTTTCGTGTGAGCGTACAAATGTTTCAAGTAGCGGCATACATATAATTAAATTAACTATGCCACAGATAAACCATAAGGCACAGTGTAATGAGACGGTTTAAAATGTTTGTTTTTTCCATGATCAAGTTTATGAGATTAGAAGGGCACCTAGGTGTTCTTTACGGGCAACATTGGGTCCGCTGTAAGAGGCCCTTTTGGTCTCCTATAAAATATCATTTGGTCTTCTATAAGAAGACTTTCCGGTTTTCTTTAAGAAGACCTCTTGGTATTCCATAAAAATACCCTTTGTTCCTCTTAGGAAGTCCATTTGATCTTCTATAGGAAGACCATTTGATCTTCTATATGAAGACCGTTACTCTTCCACAGGAAGAACGTAGGTCTTCTATAGGAAGACCGGTGGTATTCTAAAGGAAGACCGGTGGTGCTCTAAAGGAAGGCCGGTGGTCCCTGGTGTTCTATAGGAAGACCACTGGTGCTCTATAAGAAGACCACTGGTGTTCTATTAGAAGACCATAGGGTCTTCTATAGAAATACCACTGGTGTTCCATAGGAAGACCGTTGGTCTTCTGTAGGAAGACCGTTGGTCTTCTATAGGAAGACCAGTGGTGTTCTATAGGAAGACCAGTGGTGTTCTATAGGAAGACTACTAGTATTCTATAGGAAGACTGTTGGTCTTCTATAGGAAGACCACTGGTATTCTATAGGAAGACCACTGGTGGTCTATAGGAAGACCACTAGTCTTCTATAGGAAGAAAGTTGGTCTTCTATAGGAAGACCGTTGGTCTTCTATAGGAAAACGCTGCTCTTCCACAGGAAGACCATAGGTCTTCTATAGGAAGACCGCTGCTCTTCCACAGGAAGACCGTTACTCTTCCACAGGAAGAAGGTAGGTCTTCTATAGGGAGACCGGTGGTATTCTAAAGGAAGACCGGTGGTGCTCTAAAGGAAGGCCGGTGGTCCCTGGTGTTCTATAGGAAGACAACCGGTCTTCTATAGGAAGACCACTGGTGCTCTATAAGAAGACCACTGGTGTTCTATTAGAAGACCATAGGGTCTTCTATAGAAATACCACTGGTGTTCCATAGGAAGACCGTTGGTCTCCTGTAGGAAGACCGTTGGTCTTCTATAGGAAGACCAGTGGTGTTCTATAGGAAGACTACTAGTATTCTATAGGAAGACTGTTGGTCTTCTATAGGAAGACCACTGGTATTCTATAGGAAGACCACTGGTGGTCTATAGGAAGACCACTAGTCTTCTATAGGAAGAAAGTTGGTCTTCTATAGGAAGAAAGTTGGTCTTCTATAGGAAGACCGTTGGTCTTCTATAGGAAAACGCTGCTCTTCCACAGGAAGACCCTTGGTATTCTATAGGAAGACCGTTGCTATTCCACAGGAAGACCATAGGTCTTCTATAGGAAGACCGCTGCTCTTCCACAGGAAGACCCTTGGTCTTCTATAGGAAGACCATAGGTCTTCTTTAGGAAGACCGCTGCTCTTCCACAGGAAGACCCTTGGTCTTCTATAGGAAGACCATAGGTCTTCTATACTAAGACCGTTGGTGTTCTATAGAAAGACCGTTGGTATTCTATAGGAAGAATGTTTTGTCTCCTATAGGAAGACCACTGGTGGTCTATTGGAAGACCACTGGTCTTCTATAGGAAGACCGCTGCTCTTCCACAGGAAGACCGCTGCTCTTCCACAGGAAGACCGTTGGTCTTCTATACGAAGGCCGTTGATCTTCTATCGCAAGACCGTCGATCTTCTATCGCAAGACCGTTGGTTTTCTATTCGAAGACCATTGGTCTTCTATACGAAGACAGTTGGACTTCTATAGGAAGACCGTTGGTCTTCTATAGGCCGTTTGTTTTCTATAGGAAGACCGTTAGTCTTCTATAGACGGACCGTTGTTCTTCTATAGGAAGATCGTTGGTCATCTATAGGAAGATCGTTGGTCTGCTATAGGAAGACCGTTGGTCTTCTATAGGAAGACCGTTGGTCTTCTATAGGAAGACCGTTGGTCTTCTATAGGAAGACCGTTGGTCTTCTATAGGAAGACCGTTGGTCTTCTATAGGAAGACCGTTGGTCTTCTATAGGAAGACCGTTGGTCTTCTATAGGAAGACCGTTGGTCTTCTATAGGAAGACGGTTGGTCTTCTATAGGAAGATCGTTGGTCATCTATAGGAAGATCGTTGGTCTGCTATAGGAAGACCGTTGGTCTTCTATAGGAAGACCGTTGGTCTTCTATAGGAAGACCGTTGGTCTTCTATAGGAAGACCGTTGGTCTTCTATAGGAAGACCGTTGGTCTTCTATAGGAAGACCGTTGGTCTTCTATAGGAAGACCGTTGGTTTTCTATAGGAAGGCCGTTGGTCTTTTACAGGAACACCGTTGGTCTTCTATAGGAAGACCGTGGGTCTTCTATAGGAAGACCGTTGGTCTTCTATAGGAAGACCGTTGGTCTTCTATAGGAAGACCGTTGGTCTTCTATAGGAAGACCGTTGGTCTTCTATAGGAAGACCGTGGGTCTTCTATAGGAAGACCGTTGGTCTTCTATAGGAAGACCGTTGGTCTTCTATAGGAAGACCGTTGGTCTTCTATAGGAAGACCGTTGGTCTTCTATAGGAAGACGGTTGGTCTTCTATAGGAAGAGGGTTGGTCTTCTATAGGAAGACGGTTGGTGTTCTATAGGAAGACACCGGTTTTCTATAGGAAGAACACTGGTCTCCTATAGGAAGACCCTTTGGTCTTCAATATATAAACCCTTTGGTGTTCTATAGAAAGACCACTGGTTTTCTATAGAAAGACCGTTGGCCTTCTATAGGAAGACCCTTGGTGTTCTATAGGAAGACCCTTGGTCTTCTATAGGAAGACCCTTGGTCTTCTATAGGAAGACCCTTGGTCTTCTATAGGAAGACCCTTGGTCTTCTATAGGAAGACCCTTGGTCTTCTATAGGAAGACCCTTGGTCTTCTATAGGAAGACCCTTGGTCTTCTATTGGAAGACCCTTGGTGTTCTATAGGAAGACCCTTGGTGTTCTATAGGAAGACCCTTGGTCTTCTTTAGGAAGACCCTTAGTCTTCCATAGGAAGACCCTCGGTCTTCTATAGGAAGACGATTGGTCTTCTATAGGAAGACCGTGGTTCTTCTATAGGAAGACCGTTGGTCTTCTATAGGAAGACACCGGTTGCCTGTAGGAAGATCACTGGAGTTCTATAGGAAGACCACTGCTGTTCTATAGGAAGACCATTGAGTGTTCTAAGGAAGACCATTTGGTGTTCTATAGGAAGACCATTGTTGTTCTATAGGAAGTCTACTACTGGTGTTCTATAGGAAGACCCTTTGGTATTCCATAGATAAAGCCTTTGGTACTCTATAGAAAGGCCTTTGGTCTTCTATAGAAAGACCACTGGCGTTCCATATGAAGACCTTTAGCCTCCTATGGGAAGACTGTTGGTCTTATATGGGAAGACTTTTGGTCTTCTATAGGAAAAACTTTGCTCTTCTATAGGTAGACCATTGGTCCTCTATAGAAAGACCGTTGGTCTTCTATATGAAGACCGTTGGTCTTCTATAGGAAGACGGTTGGTCTTCTATAAGAAAGCCGTTGGTCTTCTATAGGAAACCCTTTGAGATAGAAAGACCTTTGTTTCCCATAAGAAGAACCTTTGGTTTTTTATAAGAAGAAACTTTGGCCTTCCATAAGAAAGCCTTCGGTCTTCTTTAAGAAAACATTTTGGTCTTCTATATAAATGACCATTTCCTCATCCATAAGAAGACCTTTGGTCTTCCATAAGAAGAGCCTTTGGTCTTCCATAAGAAGAGCCTTTGGTCTACCATAAGAAGAGCCTTTGGTCTACCATAAGAAGCCCCTTTGGTTTTCTATAAGAAGACACGTTGGTCTTCTCTAAGAACACCCTATGTCTAGAAGACCAGAAGGCCTATATAGGAAGACCCTTTGGTTTTTAGTAAGAAGAATCTTTGGTCCTCTATAAGAACAGTTGGCGTTCTATAAGAAACCCCATTGGTATTCTATAAAAAACCCATTGGTCTTCTATATTAAGTACCATTTGGTCCTCTATAAGAACCCTTGGTACTCTATTAGAGGGCATTTTTTATCTTCTATAATAAGACCCTTTCGGTCTTCTATAAGCAGACATCTAGGTCTGCTGTACAAAGGCCATTTGCTCTCCTGAAAATGTTCATTTCATAAATTTGATAATTATTTTGCTTTAAAGCGAGCCAATTCTTTATCTCTCCCTGGGCATTCCTTCACATCATAATCTGCTTAGGCGCATCTCTTTATTGCGTTATTTACACGATATGGCGACATAAATGTTCGTTTAATGGCGATAAAATGAAGAAGAACCTAACAGATCTTGGGTAACAGCAAACAACAAAAGGAGTGAGTGGGGTCCCGAATGCGACAAGGAGTGCATTTACAATTAATAACGATTATGACACTGAAGCGTGTCGTGTCTGTACTTCAATCCACAGTTACTTGCAACAGAGTATTGTCGGGCTGTCTGTCGGTCTGTCTGTCTGTCACATACAACTGACAAGAGTGACAAATATGTTGGATGATGTTGATGGAAAGGGGTGGTGGTGGTGATGATGAAGGTGCTGCTTCTTCGTCTCCTTCGTTCATTGTCGGTGCATCATCGACTTCAAGATAATAATCTTTTGTTTGCAATGATGTTTCAAGCAACCAGGATGACTACTACTACTAGCTGGAGGATGACTGACAGCCAACAACACTAAAAGATATGCTTATACATACTTTGCAAAATGCAATAATACCCGCTGTATAAATGTATTGTTGTTGCTGGTGGTGTTGTATTGTGTATTTTATTATTGGAACGTGTTCAACAAAGCAATACAACATCTTACAGACAATTGCGAAAGCTGGAGGGGGAGAGACACACGCACACACAGATGTAGTTACAATGCCATTAAGGACTTGCAAACAAAAGCTGCAAGCATTCGAGGTATTTTAATAATGCAGTCAAACAACCATCCATCCATAGATAGGTATACTCGTAATGAAAAGCCTTAGGACAAAGAAGAAAACAATGTCCCCGTTCATAGAAAGAGGCTGTGCCTACATTCCGAGATGAACTCCATTCCAACAGGCCATGCAAAAGGGGGTGTGTCTATGTCTCTAATGCAATCGAGTGAAACGTGCGAAAAAATAGCTGCTAATAAAATGAATGTCAAAACTCCTAGGTGAGTTGGGTTAAGGGAATATCGAATTAACTAAAAGTGTTTTCACAGATGTGCTGAGGTATAACAAACACACACTATGTGGGAAGTATAGAACCGTTACAAGACACAATAATATACGGCACATAAATGTTAATAAACAAAGAAGAAAATCTGCAAATATTAAACAGATGTGGGCTTCTGCTATGTTATTTATTTTTTGCATTTTCTTTAAACAAACCAGCAAAATTATTCGGAATCCATGCCTCAACCAGTTGCATCTTCCCATTAAGACAATACAAAATAAAGCTAATGACCATTATTTTGTTCCATCTTCAGCGTTGATCATCATCATGGCCAGCACTACCCGTATATTTGTATTCTAAAAATACCAGCTTGTTAGTTTTATTAAAACAGACATGTCTGCCCTAAAAATACAAAACATTTACATTAATATGCCCATCCTCTTTGCCTTCCTTCTCTCAATTCTCTCATATTATTAACCTCAGATGCAGGCTGGCAGGCAGACAGGCCCTTTGTGCTCTTCAATTCTTGATATTTAACAAGAATCATACATTAGCTATGCTTTGGTTGTTGTCTTGTCTGCCTTTAAATGATTTAAAGTTCGGAGGAGTTCTAATTTTAGAATCGCCATTGCCATAAAATGGCATTTGAAGTCCGTGGAGAGACTGGAAAGTTCACAATAAATTATGATAAAAAATTAATTTTAATGGGGAAATTAGAAGGAGAAAAAGTTGTTCCCAAACTTAAAGAAGAGTAGGATAGAAAATTCGGTAGAGGCCAGATATTTGTTACAGAAACATATTTCTTTCAAGCTGAAAATGTGAAGAACTTCTTAAAAGAAACCTACATCACAGAAGAAGAATACTTTGTCTATAAAACCAAGTGAGTTCCTATCGAAGACCATAAAGACATCAAGTGATCTTCCACAGCAGCGTTTATCCTAGTGCTTTTCTATGGATCTTGATCATCCATAGGGACGAGCACTTGGTCTAATATTTCTCATAACATATAAGACGAAGGGGTTATCCTATATGAATGCAAATTGTCTTCCTTTAGTCTTACAACTAAATGATCTTTCTATACCTATGGAATACCAATGGTCCTCCTATAGAAGACTAACGGGTTCTCCTATAGAAGACTAAATGGTCTCCCTATAGGAACTAAAATGGCTTTTCTATAGAAGGCTAAATGGTCTCCCCATAGAAGGCTAAATGGTCTCCCCATAGAAGGCTAAATGGTCTCCCCATAGAAGACGTAATAGTGTTCCTATAGAACACCAAATGTTCCTCCTACAGAAGATGAAATTACCTTTTTTAGAAGACTAAAATGTCATACTATGAACGATCAAATAGTATTCTATAGGAGGTCTCCATTAGAAACTGAGAATATATAGAAAACTACAGAAAAAATTCCTCAGAAATTGAGGATGATTTTTTCTATAGAAAAAATCCTAGAAAAAATTCTCAAAAACTTACGTTGATTTCTATCTATAGCAAAAATCTTCAAAAACTGACTATGAATTTTTTCTATAGAACAAATTCTCAGAATGATTTCTTCTATGAATTTTTTTCTATAGAAAAAAATTCTCAGAATGATTTCTTCTATAAGAAAAAAATCCTCAGAAACTGAGGACAATTTTTTCTATAGAAATTCAGAATGATTTTTTTATAGAAAAAATTCTTGAGAATCTGAGGATGATTTTTTTTTCTATAAAAAAAATTTCTCACAATATGAGGATAGTTTTTTCTATAGAAAAAAATCCTATGAAACGTAGGATGATTTTGTTCTATAAAAAAAATCCTCATAAACTGAGGATGATATTTTCTATAGAAAAAAATTCTCAAAAAATTTCTCAGAAACTCACGATGATTTCTTCCTATAGAAAAAAAATCCTCAAAAACTGACTATGAATTTTTTCTATAGAAAAAAAATTCTCAAAATGATTTTTTCTATGAATTTTTTTCTATACAAAAAATTTCTCAGAATGTTTTCTTCTATAGGAAAATATTCCTCAGAAACTGAGGACGATTTTTTCCATAAAAAAAAATCCACAGAAACTTACGATGATTTCTTTCCATAGGAAAATTCCTCAAAAATTGACTATGATTTTTTTCTATAGAAAAATTTCTCAGAATGATTTCTTCTATAGGAAAAAATACCTCAGAAACTGAGGACGATTTTTTCTATAGAAAGTGAGAAATATTTTTTTATAGAAAAAATTCTTGAGAATCTGAGAATGATTTTTTTCTAAAAAAAAATTCTCAGAAACTGAGGATGGTTTTTTTCTATAGAAAGAAATTCCACAAAAATTGAGGATGATTTTTTTTTCTATAGAAAAAATCCTAAGAAACTAAGGATGATTTTGTTCTATAGAAAAATCGTCATAAACTGAGGTTGATTTTTTCTATTGAAAAAAATCCACAGAAAAAAAATTCTCAGAAACTTACGATGATTTGTTCCTATAGAAAAAAAATCCTCAAAAACTGACTATAAATTTTTTCTATAGAAAAAAATCTCAGAATGATTTTTTCTATAGAAAAAAATCCTCAGAAACTGAGGACGATTTTTTCCATAGAAGTTGAGAATAATTTTTTTAAGAAAAAAATTTTTTAGAAACTGATGATGATTTTTTTCTATAAAAATATTCTCAGAAACTAAGGATGGTTTTTCTATAGAAAGAAATTCCATAAAAATTGAGGATGATTTTTTCTATAGAAAAAAATCCTCAGAAAATAAGGATGATTTTGTTCTATAGAAAAAAATCCTCAGAAACTGAGGACATATTTTTCTATAGAAAAGATTCCCAAGAAGCTGAGGACGATTTTTTCTATAGAAAAAATTCCTTAGAAACTGAGGACGATTTTTTCTATAAAAATAAAAAAATATGCTCAATTTCTAAGGAATGTTTTTCTATAAAAAAATCGTCCTCAATTTCTGAGGATTTTTTCTATAGAAAAATCATACTCAGATTCTGAGGAATTTTGTCTATAGAAAAAATGTTCATCATTTTCTGAGGATTTTTCCTATAGATAAAAATCATCCTCAGCTTCTGAGAATTTTTGTTCTATAGAAAAAATTTAGAAATTGAGCATGATTTTTTCTTTAGAAAAAAAATCTCAGAAATTGAGCATGATTTTTTTAATAGAAAAAATTCCTCAGGAATTGAGGATGACTTTTTCTATAGAAAACAAAAATTCTCAGAAACCGAAGACTTTTTTTCTATGCAAAAAAAAATCTTCAGAAACTGAGGATGTATTTTTTCTGTAAAAATAAATTCCTCAGAAACTTAGGATGCTTTTTTCTATAGAAAATTTCCACAGAAACTGAAGACTATTTTCCTACAGAAACTAAGCATGATTTTTCTATAAAAAAATCCTCAGCAGCTGAGGATGATTTTTTTAGAAAAAAAGTTCTCATTAACGAAAAAATTCCTGATTCTGAGGATTTTTTCTATAGAAAAATCATTCTGAGTGCCTGAGAATTTTTTCTATACAAAACAAAGCTTGTCTTCGGTAATTGAGGAATGATTTTATATTGAAAAACTTATAGAAAAAATCATCCTCAAGAAAGTTTTCTACAGAAAAGTCATTCCCAGTTTCTGCAGAAAAAATTGTCAACAGTTAATGAAGATTTTCAGAGCAAATTTTTTCTATAAAAAAATCACCCTCTAATACTGAGACTTTTCTTTCTATAGAAAAAAATTATCCTCAGCTGAAAATACTCATTAACTGTTGACGATTTTTTCTACAGATACTGAGAATGACTTTTCTTTTATTTTATATTTTATTGTATATATTTTATATTTTTTATTATATATTTTATAAATTTTTTTTTTATTATTTTTGCCTTATTAAGGCGATGGCCATTTATAGTGATATTTAATTAATTCTCTTTCGAGTTGAGCTGTTAGGCCTTTAGAGCAGCGTCGCCCATAATATTTCCATCAATACTACAGCATATGTGTATGCATTGGTGAAAAAAACAACAACCACATGATATTCATCGTTTGTTTATTTACACGTACACTGTACGTGAGAGAGAGAAGCAAATGCAAAAACAACTCAGTGGGCGCCCTCACTATACTTCTTTGCAAAGACAGCGCGGCTCTGCTTTAGAGATACATTGAAATGGGATTACCAAGCAGGACTATAGGAAAAGTTTGGAGTTTCAATTAACTGACATAATTTCGCATATACATTTATCTAATGAAGTGCGATATATATACTAGTTTCCAAGCTTTGCCTTCGTCTGCCACAAAAACAACATCCTAATACACCTGAAGATCGGCTTTACCACCCGTGAAACGTAGTGTAATGGTTGGATGCGTGGGACTTCGGTAGACTCCTAATTTTTCAATGTACAATCTCTAAAGGCCTAACAGCTCAACTCGAAAGAAAATTAATTAAATTTTATATTTTTTATTTGTATTATATATTTAATATTTTATTTTATATATTTTTTATTTTATTTTTTACATTTTATATTATATATTTCATATTTTGTATTTGTATTATATATTTATATATTATATATTTCATATTATATTTATATTTTGTATATTTTTTTAAAAAACATTTTCACTTAACAATTTTAGAATTTTTATTAAGTTGACTTAATCAATTTGCCATAAAACTTTCTTGAATTCCCCTAACATGCCATTGCAGAGATCTAGGCGATGCGGTTATCCACAAAAACCACAATGCAACACACTTTCTCATTAATTAATTGCATTTTACAAT
The DNA here is from genome assembly GCF_047663935.1 of Musca autumnalis. NCBI lineage: Eukaryota > Metazoa > Arthropoda > Insecta > Diptera > Muscidae > Musca > Musca autumnalis. The sequence continues at coordinate 256,401,316 of NW_027411644.1, forward strand.
ATTTTCAACAATGGCAACAAAACTGACTTGTAGGTGGGTTGGCGGGCGGGCGACTTGTCTACACGGGGTTATGTAGTCAGTCGGTCGTCAACGCCATATCGTCATATGTAATGTTAACCTCAATTGTTTAATGGTGTTTACATTTACACTGTCTATTGTTGTTAATTTCCCCCGCTCTCCCCAACCCAAATACCACTCCAAGAGTACTATCGCATAACCTATGTGCTAGGCAGAAGGCAGCAAACGAATGCTTCTTTATTTGTAAGTTTTTTTTTGTTTTTGTATTTTCAATTATTGACTTATTCTTGTTCCTTAAATATTTACATACCCAATGTAAGTACAGGCAATTGTACATATGTACCCTACGTACCTTTGTAATTGCATACATGATTGTTTATTCATATATGTAGATATGTATATACATATGTACATATTGTAAATTGTGCCGCTGCTGTTGTTGGTAAATAAAAAATCTGAAAATTTCACTTTTACTTTTCTTGCTTTTTTGTTATTGATTTTTTCGGTGTTTTTTTTTTTTTGCTGGGTCGTTTGGCACAAATTTTTCGTATAAGACCAACCTCAATTTATTGGCGTTGGCTGTTTTTTTGTTTTTTATTTGTTTTCCTTTTTATTTCAATTGCAGGCACATGTAAAAAGAGAAAAAAAACAACGACACCACTCACTAAATGATGTTTTGACTAACTCAATTGAATGCCTGAATAAATATTTAAAGTGGGACAATATTGCGGAAATTGGAGTTGATCGTATTAATTGCTTGTAGGATAACATAAATACATTTTGTCATACATATGTATGTTTGTATATCAGATGATGAACGCTGATTGATTGAGTGATGAAAATTGAAGTTAAAGAGAATAGGACATATTAAAATGTCTATTGTTAATTGTAATACAACGCTTCTTTTATAATATACCTACTGTGGTTTTTAAGTTCCGTTTGGGTGACGGTACTAAGAGCAAAAAACGTACCTGAAATATAAAAAGAAAAACATAGCAATTAGTACCCTGTATCTAAAACATGTTAACAAAAATAATTAAGATTATATAAATAATCATTTACAAGAGAAATATTAGTTACACAAAAAAGACAACATTAAAGACGAAAGTTAGCCAGTTAGTTAGATGAGTCGTCACTAGGTCTGACTAATTCAATTACTTTACCTTTCCCAAGCATTTATTGAAAATAGTTTAAAGTCTTTAGTTCAATGAAACTAAAGGGGTCTAGTTAAGCCAAACTTCTTCATTTGAGTTCATTAAACGAGAGATTACAATTAGAGTTGTCTCGTTTTTTGAACGAACTAGTTCAAAAGATACGATTCTACGAAATGAACAAACGGAACCCAATCAACTTATTTATTTAGCTTCATTCGTTCATATAGCTCTTCTAGTTTATTAGGCTGAACGAGTGAACATAGTTCCTTCAGGTCATTTTACATTAGCTTTCGCTCTATCTCCTTTTGACCTTACAAAAATGAGAGATGCCATAGTATAGAAAAATTAACGTGTGGACCAATGTCAATATTTATTGTGACTATAAGTCATTTAACTAGGTCACGGTAGGATTTTTAGGATTTGTTTTTGGATCATTACATCAGGAAACATGAACCTGGCCCAAAACTATATCGCTGAAATAGGATTTCAAAGAGAACCTTTGGAAAAAATTCAAAAGATCCTTGAAAAGCTTTTGCGTTTGAGAGAAAATGTTGAACCTTCGTGAGGGAGGTACCAGAGGGTGTTGTTCAATATGGACCTTCTTGGATCTGGTGTACGTTTGAAAAACATTTTAAGATGCATACCGGAAGCGGTTTTTCGATAGAGTATATTCTCGAACTTGATTTAAGTTTGATAGAAATATTACGATGTTCAAAGGATGAAACAATGTCAATTACTCCTTTCGGTAGTTACCGAGGCCACCAACTTTTTAGTTGGTCACCGTACGATTTTTAGAGTTTTTGACAATTATATCAGAAAACATGGACTTGCCCATGAAAATCATTATATCGTTGTAAACAGAAGGAAGGTATGCATAGGACAAGAAAAAAAAAACAAGGAAACATCGCCGGACCGTTTTTATGGTTTTCACGATTTTGCATGGAAACCGCAGGTCCTATCTAAATGGGGTTTGAGAAAATATTGTAGCTGTGAAAATTCCCTGAAGGTTTCACCAGTTTTCATCTTGTTTGTAATAAAGAAGTTCAAATTGAGACAATGCATTGACTGTATCGTCTCCTCATAAAACAATATCATGATTGCAATTTCCCAACTTTTAAATTTATATATATATTTATGTATATCTCAAAAATCTCAAAAATGGTATAACCTAGGAAAAATTACAAAAGCCAGTCTTGTAGAGAATTTTCACAGCTATAAGATTTTCTCTATTCACATTTCGATAAGACTTACCGTTTTCAAGCAAAATCGTGAAAACATAACAAGAAACAAAAACCTTTTAGGTTAGTGACCTGAACTTCTATGGGCCATTATTACATGTGTTCTTTTACTATCTGATGGATTTGAAAACGCAAAGTAAACCAATTTGGAGGCATTAAAAATATAATTTTTACATTGAAAGTAAATTCCAAGAAGCTCCTCCTTGAAATTTAATCATCACTTTTAACTTTATATAAATCTGTTCGGTAAATCCAAACTATAACAAAATAATACTTATAATAATGGGGGTATATCTCATAAATGGTAAAACCTAGGAACAAATCATAAAGGTCAATTCTTTAGAAAATTTTCACAACTACAACATTTTCTTTAGCCGCATTTCAATAGAACTTGTAGTTTCCAAGCAAAATCCCGAAACCTAAAATAAACCTAAAAACGCGAACTTAGACCGCGATTTTTTTTAATAATCCCTCCAGCGATTTGTTCTCGTTTTTGGATTTTTCTCATCTATGAACGTTGCTGTTTCAGAATCCGCAAAAACTTCTCGTGTGTAAGCGGTTTTTACTAAAGGTTAGTCAAGGCGCACCCTTCATGACATTGTTTTATAAGAGGGCGATACAGTCATTGCATTGTCCCAATTTGAACTTCAATATCTCAAAAATGGTAAAACCTACGAAAATACCATAAAGGTCAATCTTGTAGAGAATTTTCATAGCTACAACATTTTCTTTAATCCAATTTTGATAAGACTTGCGGTTTCTAAGCAAAATCGTGAAAACCTATACAACCCCTAAAATGTCAACTTGAATCGCGATTTATTTAAAAACAAACCTTCAGAATTACGAAAATCGGGAGGTACCGTTCTATGGGGTCTATACGAAGACCTACACCGACAAATTTCTGGGAGAAAGTTTTATACCTCCAACGAAGACTAAGTACCATTTCGGTGTGATAATGAAGCTGAAACCTTCAAAATACCGAAAATCAGGTGGTACCGTTCTATGGGGCTATATGAAGGCGTGGACCTATATCGACAAATTTCATATGGAACGTTAAATACCCCAAATGAAGACCAAATGCCATATTCCAGCAATTTCGGTGGATGATTGTGGCCGCAATCTTCAAAATACCTGCAAATCAGGAGGTACCGTTCTATGGGGGCAATATGAAGGCGTGGACCTATACCGACAAATTTATGGGGGAAAGTTGTATACCCCCACGCAGACTAAATACCAACTTTCAGCCATTTCGGTGAGATATTGAGGCCACAAACTTTAAAATACCGAAAATAGTGAGGTACCGTTCTATGAGGGCTAATTGAAGGCGTGGACCTATACCGACAAACTTATGGGGGAAGTTTTATATCCCCAACGAAGACTAAATACCAAATTTCAGCCATTTCGGTGGATGATTGTGGCCACAACCTTCAAAATACCCGCAAATCAGGAGTTACCGTTCTATGGGGACAATATGAAGGCGTGGACCTAAACCAACAAATTTATGGGGGAAAGTTGTATACCCCCACGCAGACTAAATACCAAATTTCAGCCATTTCGGTGAGATATTGAGGCCACAACCTTCAATATACCGAAAATAGTGAGGTACCGTTCTAGAGGGCTGATTGAAGGCGTGGACCTATACCGACAAGCTTATGGGGGAAAGTTTTATATCCCCAACGAAGACTAAATACCAAATTTCAGCCATTTCGGTGGATGATTGTGGCCACAACCTTCAAAATACCCGCAAATCAGGAGTTACCGTTCTATGGGGGCAATATGAAGGCGTGGACCTATACCGACAAATTTCGGGGGGAAAGTTTTATACCCCCAACGCAGACTAAATACCAAATTTCAGCCATTTCGGTGGGATATTGAGGCCACAACCTTCAAAATACCGAAAATAGGGAGGTACCGTTCTATGGGGGCTATATGAAGACGTGGACCTATGCCGACAAATTTCTGGTATTAAGTTTTATACCCCCAACGAAGTTTAATTAGCAAATTTCAGCCATTTCGGTGAGATAATGAGGCAAAAACCTACAAAATACCGAAAATCGGGTGGAACCATTCTATGGGGGCTATATCGAAACATGGACCAATGCAATACCCATTTGCAATACCAAACATCCTAGGAGTAATAGAAATTTCCAAATTACAAAGCTCTATCATAAAAATTGCGAGTTGTATCTTGATTTCATCAGGCGGACGGACGGACATGGTTATATCGACTTAGAATTATACCCTGATCAAGAATATATATACTTTATACGGTCTCCAATGCATATTTCAATGTGTTACAAACGGAATGACAAATTTAATTATACCCTCCATCATGGTAGAACAATATAAGGTAACAGAAATTTCCAGCTGATTGAACAGGGATGTAATGTTAGTGTCAGATTCCGTACGACATTTTATATATTTATTTCTGTTTTCGATATATATTAGATTATATATTTTTGTAGAAAAAATATTTCATTCAAAAAATAAAACTATTTTCAATAAATTCTTCTTCATATCAATGGCATGTAACCTCCTCCAAATCTGAACGACGTGCCGCACACTAAAACACCGCTTATGGAGGCGGGACAACATTTGTTAATATGTGTGGTATTGTGTTAAATTTGAAAAAAAAACTAAAGCCCTAATAAACATGGGCTTTTTTGATTTCAAAAACAGTTTTGCAAGAATTCTACTTTCTGCGAAAAATTATCCATTTAGTGGAATGATATGGAAACATGCAAATTAAAAACGGAACTAATTTTCATTCATTTTTTTTTTCAAAATATTCAATCAAAAGTAAAAATATTATTTTTGTAAATTCCTATAATTTATAGACATTTCCTTGTTTTGTTTACGTATACCGATGACAATAACATTACAAACAAAAACAAATGTATATGTGGTTGTTGTTGTTGAGTTGTATTTGTTGTAGTATTTACTTTACCTTGTTTCTTCTACCATGACCCTCTATATTATGGTGGAGGGTATAAAAAGACTAAGATTGTCGATTTTAGGGGAACAAGTGTCGTTTAGGGGCACCTCTCGGATCAGTCGACATTTTTACCAAATTTTTACCATGAAAGTGTTCTTAAGTAGCCGGCCTTTGGCCCGGGATTTAAGACTTTCTCCTATGGACAATGACAAAAGTGGGCTACGCAAACAAAACTTTCTTGTAAATTTTAAGTTTCCTAAGTAGCCGGCTTTGAACAGAAATTTAATACATTCTCGTATAAACAGGTGTAAAAATAGGACGCGTGCATAAAAGTACTCTCCATAAGCTTTAAAACGATGCCCATATTGCCCACGTTAGAATTGTAAAATGTCAAGACCCATATCTCGGGAAGGATGGACTTCCCCCCGGAAAATTGTATATCGTTGTATTCAGGATGTCAAGGGCTATCTACTCTAAAAATTCCAGACCGATCGAGAGGTGCCCATAAACAACATAAAGGTGTGAAAGTACGAAATTTCCGAAATGTCAAGATCGGGAAGTATGGACTTGCCCCCGGAAAATTATATATCGTTGTATTCAGGATGCCAAGGGCTATCTATTGTAAAAAACTCAGCCCGATCAGAGAGGTGCCCCTAAACAACATTTAAGCCGAAAGGCGTACTCTGCAATTGTCCTACTTAGAAGTTTTGTTTCAATTTAACTTTAACGCTACACTACTCCCAAGTATTGTAGGTATTGATCAAAAATTTCACAATTTTACAAATTATTCAAAGTTGCACAATTCTTATAGAACTTTTTTTAAATATTTTCCTCACTTCCTGTAGCTTTTGTTTACACAATAATTGCTCACCATTGTTTAGATCATAATCCCCGCCGATAACAGCCAAAGTATATCCACAAGGCACTTCATGCAAGAAGAGACCGGCAGCAACAATAACCACAAGATACTCCAATGGTATTTTTTTATAAAACATTTTGTTATTCCAATAAGATTCTTCAAATCAATAAATCACAATTTTCAATATTGCTCTTCTTACACCTTTCAAAAATACTTTTTTCATTTATTCAATAAATCATTTTCTTCTAATAAATTTTCCAAACATTTTCTTAGCCACTTAAATCATTTTTTATTTTTTCCGATATCCGTTGTAAGCGATACATGCACCAAGTAATATTCTTTCTTCTCTTCTATATTTCGTTACTTTATTTTTTTTTTTTCGTTTTTGACGTTTCGTTTTTTTGGTTAAAATTTATTCATCCTTTTGACGAGACTACCGGCAGCACTTTGGTCACAACAAACAACATGTTGTCCGTTCCGCAAACGACTGACTCTGAGAAGACAACAATGAATAGGATGATGATTGTGTTGTTTAGTAGTGTTCTCACAAGTCTCATGATACTCTCAAGTACCCTCTTCCCGCACTCTCAACATGCTCTTGAGTATGTTGCAGTTTTATTTGAACAGGAGAAATGATAAACACACAACACAATTGTTGTAGTAGTTGTTGTTGTTGGTGGTCTTGTTGCTTCTGCTAGTGGTAGTTCGGCACAACTCAAAAGATATGATTTCCTTTTTTTGCACAGGATAATTGGTGATAACATGAACGAACGAACACCTGAAAGGATTTATTGTTTACCTTTTTTTGAATTATTTGTTGTTGGTTTTTCCGTCTGTCTGTCTGTATGGATTGTTTTTTTGTTCGTCCTTTTTGTTTGCATTTAATAATGACTCAGTGGAGAGTCCAATGAAATAGTCCTGTTTTCGTTGAAGTAGTGGTGGTGGTAGTGAAACAACCTTGAAGTCCATAACTGTGTCAATTATTCATTGAAACACACACACAAAGGAACTCTTGGTAAATGCCTGGCCACCCGCCCAAAAATCAGGCCAACAATAAAATTTGTCAACAATTGCACCGTTTTAACGAATCCAAGGCAGGTGTAAAGGTTTTTCCACCATCACAAAACGACACTTGCAACGACACTCTTAACAATAAAAATGACAATGGCAAGGCAAAACCGTTTTACGGAAATTCCGGTATTTTGGGAAAAGAACAAGTGTAACAACAAGTGTCTCTTCCTTCAAAGTTTTAAGCCCCCTTATATAGCACGTGCTGTGTAGTTGTTGTTGTGTTAGACGATCTCTTCATCATTGTTAGTGGCAATGTTGCACAAGGACATTCAGGTATTTGAGGATTTATGTAAGGCCTTGCACACAAACACACACACAATATCTTAAAGATATCACCTTGTAGTGGTGTACAAGCTGGTCTCCTTAAGCCATTTGTTAATGCGTGAAATTTCACACTGTTTGACCATCATGAATTCCTTTGTGTGTGTGTGCCGTGCCCATGGTCAAGCGCATTTTTTATGAAGTGCCAGCAAAGTTAAAGATCTTCACAACTCTCACAAAGATTTATGACCATTGTTGATTTGCTTGGCTAAGGATTGCACAAGGGATTATTAAGGATTTCTTGGCAAAGGATGAAGAAGAACAAACTAATATTTAACATAAATATTCTGGCGTTAAAATAAATAAACGAAAGAAAAAAATAAATATTTAAGAAATATGAACACATATTGAGGGACCATCCTTTATGGCAAGGATTCTCCCTGGTATTCGATAAACAAATGCCTAAAGGATTTGGTCAGCAAAATTGTTCAAATGTACATAAAGTTCAAAGGAAATATATAAAATAATATACGAAATTGCTTTAAGGCTTAGACGCAAGATGGCATAACATAGTCGGAAGGAACCTTGCCAATGGAGATATGAAAGGAGGTACTGAAGGATATTTAATATTTCTTAAAGAATTTTTGGCTTGAAAGCAAAATATCTAGGACGTAAAAGAATAATTCAAATAGAATAAACATATTTTTTTAAGCAGCGATAGTTCTTCAAAAAATTTTGTAGAAAATCATGAATGTCCTTCATCCTTCGAAAAGAATTCTAAAAATTGATTAGTCAATCAAAAAATATTTTAAAAAATTTTACGCGGCCATGTTCTCGCAAACGTCATCGAAAGGACAATACAGGGCTCTCTCCAAGAATGCACCCCGTTTAATATTAGGGACCAACTTTTTATAGCCGAGCCCGACGCCATGTACAGAATATTGCACTGAGGGGTATTCTTGCCACCGCAGAAATCGATTTTATTGGCCTAAACCCCAATTTTTTTGTCTTCACAGATTGTTAATTTATACACGGAGGAAAAAAACGGCCTCTCTAACATATTTTGCAGCAAACATATATATATATATATATATATATATATATATATATATATATATATATATGTTCTAACATAAAAATATATGTTATAATATATGTTTTGATCCAAACATATGTTATGTTAGGGTCTGTTGCAAACATATTATATGTTTGGATGCAAACATATTTTATGTTTGCATACAAACAGATTATATGTTTGCTGAATTTTTTTCTGCGTGTATACGGGATTCGATGGGTGCCAACGTGGTGCAATGGTATGCACACTCGCCTTGCACGCTGAAGGTCGTGGGTTCGATTCCCCGGCCAGGCAAACATCAAAATTTTCAACGTTGGCAAAATACCCCTCAGTAATGTTGGCGACATTTTCTGAGTATTTCAGCCATGTAAAACTTCTCTACAAGTGGTGTCTTAGGACACGCCGTTCGGACTCGGCGATAAACTGTAGGTCCCATATCATTGAGCTAATATGAATCGGGGTGCACTCATTGATATGAGAGAAGTCTCCCTTGTCCCGTATGGGATGTTTGTGGAACAATCAATACGGGATTCGATAGTAATCAGATTGAAACTAAGGAGGCCAAAAAATTATGTGAAAATATAGGCAGTTGTGACATGCTCCAAAAGACGAATATTTCTCCCAATTTTGGAAAATACGTCATGTTGGCAAATTTTTGCTGTTATTTCTCGGAAACTATAACAGATATTGTGTTCATTGTTTTTGTTAGGTAGATAGGATTGTTGCTTTGGACCTTCTCTGCAACTACCGAACATAATTTAATCGTTTTTAATTATCGGAAAGCTGATTGTGTTATAAAAAGAAAAATCTCTATCCGTTCAGAAGTTACAGAATTTTGAACAGGTAAAAACCATTGGGTACCATTGAAAATGTGTTGCCTGGCCTGGGACTTCAACATGGACATACAGTGTGCAAGGCGGTATATTTACCATACCGAACCTATTTTTAGGTCATTGTCTAACCATAGTCTTATTTTATTGCCGAGTGGGAATTTCTTCTTTTTTGTTGAGGGCATTTGCTATTGCCAAAAAAATGATGTTCTGGTCAGGGATTGTACCAGAAATCTAATGTGTTGTGTGCAAGGTTGAACTCTCGGTACAAACCCAGCAAACCAATAGTACCGACATCGTAACGAAATCGGAACAAAATTCGGACATTACGTCCGATATCGTAACGATATCTTAACGAAAGTTGTGTGGAGTGGTTGACATAATTCGGAACGAAATGTTGGAGCGAAATCAGATCGATTTTGGTCAGAAATCGAAACGAAATCGGAAGAAAATCCTTGGGAAATTCGGAATGCGAACTTTTTTCCTCCGAATTTTCGTACAAATTTCTGAACGATTTCGATATATATGGTAGAACAATGTAAACTTTGTGTACGAATATGTTGAGTCTATCGGCACTAGCTTGAATTATTATTTTTTGAATTTATATTTAAAATATTTAAAAATTGTATATGCGAATTTTACAACCAACCATTTTGTTTTTCGACAACAAACTAAAATGTTTCTTGTTAGATATATACAAAAGTTGGTTGTTGTGCGAAGGGAAATTTGTTTGCAACCTATCGATCCGAAGCCCATAGGCCTTTGCAGCACTGCAGTTGCAGCACTGTTAAAAAATTATCAAGTACAAATGTGTTAAGTTCGGCCGGGCCGAATTTTTTATACCCTTCACACCATGAAATATTCTGAGCTAATATGGAAAAAATAGTTGTCTTTCTTTCTACTTTTGTATGTACCCAAATACCTAATTTTAGCTAATACGGTCATCTAAAATCTTAAAAATTACCTGAAATCAGGCGGTACCGTTATGTAGGGGCTACACCAAACCATGGACCTATGTCCACAGTCTATTGACCATTAGGAACCCATTGACCATTAGGAACCCTAAGTGCCAAATCATAACCAATTTGGTCTAAAAACGTAGCTAAAACGTCAAAATACCCGAAATCAAATGACACGGTTTAGTTCCAGTGGGGAGGTTTCTTTACCACTAGGAACTACAAATAGCAGAGTACAGAAAATGTAGCTGAAGACTCCAAAATACTTGATATCGGGTGGTACCTATTTCAAGAGGTGGAATTGTCCACAATTTTTAGTGGATAAGTTGTTGGACCACTTTAAACCTTAAAATGTAGCTAAAATCGTCAAAATACCTGAAATTGGGCGGTACCTATATCCATAATTTTTAGTGGAGAAGTCTCTTGATCACTGAGAAATACCTTGAATCTGACGGTAACACATTTTTACGAAATTGCAGAGCTCTATTTCAATTCATTCGGAATATAGAGTGATTACAACAGGCGGGCAGAAAAGGCTAAATCAAGAATTTTACGCTGATCAACTATGGGAGCTAAATCTAAAACGACAAAGAACGGCTATTGAGCTGGATGTTCCCAAGGAAATTCACAACACTTCGTATATCTTTTTGAAGAGAAGAGTTTTAGTTTCTTCAAATATGCGAGGCTACAGGTCGAGCCGTGCTACACGCAGAGAAAAAAATATGATTGATCCAACAATATTCGAAGAGCAAAGTATGTATTGTAAAGATATTGTTAGATTCCTCATGTAGTATTGTGATTCAAACAATCGTTTTTGTTAATTACAACAATTGTATTTGTCATATCTAACAATATTTGTTGTCATATCCAACAATATTTTTTGTCTGCTGGACAATATTATTCTCTTTTCTTCGACAATTTTATTCTCTTCTCTCGGTATTAGATGCCGTGGTGAAAAAACAATTTGGGTGAGTTTTGTTTGTATGAGTACCTCTTATCTTTGTTCTTTTTTTGTTTATGTACACCATGAGATCCCTGTTTTTATTTGTTTCTTCTTTCTCATTCGTTTTTGTGTATTGATAACACTAAGCAACACTGAAAATGCAAAACAATTTCTAGTATGTCAGATCCAGTTCGGTTTTTTTGGCCTCATCTAAACCAGGTTAAAACTAAAGTTTTTTGCATTTATCGGACCTTTATCTCAGAAGCGAATAGGAATTTAGCCTTGCTGTCTTTGGCAATATTGTAGCCCTAAACTAGAACTTATCTGTTGAATAGATGACATAAAAAAACTGCATCTAGGACATCAAAATCGATCAAATATAGCACATATTACATAATTGCTGAAATTCTGGTCAGTATCAGCTAAACTATTAGGAGTTGAACCAAGTAACTTCCAAATAAAGTTCTGAGCAGTTCTTCACAACATTCTGAAACTCTAAAATGCTTACTTCATGTTGTTTCAGCGGTATTTTACATCATATCTTTTATAACACGTATTTCAAACACAGTTCACACCAACAATTTATTCTCGCATTTCGGATATGTGGTGAAATCCGAAATGAAATATTGACATATTTATTACTGAATAAAACGTTATTCAGGCATTTTACAACAATGACATGTTCTGAAGAGTTGTGTATTACATTCCAACGAATATTTTTCCAAAAGAAAACATTAAGAAAGTATTAATTTTTGAAATTTGAGAGAATAAATGTAATTTTTTGAGTTCATTATTTCTACAAATATTTTATTCATGCCATTATCTAAAAATTTGCTTCAGAGGTGAGATGAAGATTCACATAAGTTTCAGAGATATAGCCCAGAATTGATTTAAAAAGTCAATATTTAACCATGTTTTGACGGGGCCTTAAAATCCAAGCTGGATCTGACACAACAAAATCCAACCAGGGTTTTTGTCGTTTGGATCTGTACTTTCAAAAAATCCTAGGTTCAAATTGTTTGCACAATATTTCCTTAAAAATGTTGCACAGTGTAATTTGTGTTTTCTTTTCATATTTGTTATGGTTTTATGGTATTCCTAATGTCGGTGTAGCTGTTTGGAGCAATGCCGTTCGTTGGTATTGTTGAGGTTAAGAAGTTTTTCGGCAAATCACACACACACGACCCGTACGCAAAGAGAGAGCGTGCATGAGAGAGCAAATGTTTTGATTTGTTTTGTAGCTAGCGTGCATACAAACTTACTAACACATTGTCATAAAAGTCCAATGGTTTTAATACATTCACATTTTTGTCTTCGCTCTTCTTGGTCGGTTGGAGGATGAGCGCAATAGAGTAGTTATGTTTCTTCATTAAATTTTTTGCCTTTTTATTAGACCTGGCAAGACCTGGCCTTGCGTAGTGTTTGTCAATGCTCATAACATTATAAGTGACATTTATACCACAGTTATATGGAAAGTGTATACGAGAATTATATACGATCAAATTAAAAATCAAATTAAATGAATTGTTGGAACAAAAATAGTTATTGTTGTTCCAACAAAAGTGACAAATATTTTTTCTCTGCGTATACGCAGAGTCTCATACATTTACTAAAAACTTTCCTATTGGTTAAATGTAGTTTTGGAAAAAAATAATATTGACTGCCTAATAGTTTAAAAATCGATTGCGGGGTTTGAAACAGGGGTACATGAGCTCTTTTTTGTGTTGCCAAAGGTTATATGGTCCTATAAATGGAAGAAGGATGTAGGACGACGGTTGACAGGAACTAGTTTCGCTTTCCATTGTTTATCCCTCACTCCCTAATTGAGATACAGCTAATGACGTTTTGAATAATAAATCACTGGATGGATGTAAAAAAAAATCATCAAACTTTGCTTTGTGTGTCTCTCTCTCTCAAAATAAACTAGCATTTTCCGCTTTAGGAACAGCGTTCATAATATGAATGAATCTGTACATTGGTAACACTTTGTGGACACTATTCGTAATAAGTATCAATCATTTTTTTCGGAGTGCTTCGGTTAGAGAGAGAGAGTGTAGTAACTACCAGAGATTGACTCACATTATCTATATGAATAAGTATTACATTTCTCCAGCCGGTTCCAAGGTTCATTCCACTGTTAAAACAACTGATTCGTAATCGAAACACTGCTTATTTACAAAATAGGTTATGCTGATGTTAATGTATCTGCTTTCGCAAATCTCAGATTACATTTCATAGAAAACAATGCCATACCAATACCAAAAACATATTTTAGTGTTTGCAATAATAATATGGTTATCCCAACCGTATAAAAAATATTTATTCTCTATTAGTTAAGTCCATTGAATGTTTCTGAAATTTATCTAGTACAAAATTCTTAACATAATTTCGGGTTTTTAAATGAATATGCCTTTTTCTGGAAACCCCTTAAAAGATAATATAATCCATAGACTCGTAGTTGGCATCATTCTTATCCATACAGCTGGCGTTAATCTATCCAAGGGAATTCCTGAACACAAATCTGACATTGCAAACAATGTTATCTAGAAAGGATATAATCAGTACATAATCTAAACAATTTTGAGTTTTCAAAGATTTTTTTATTTCATAATAATTATCATTTATTAAAAATAAACAAAAGCATGGTGAGAAAATTAAAAAGTCGTTCTCAAGCTGGCTGTCGATAGATACAATGGCAAAAAAAGAAATATTTAAAACCAAATATTTATTTAAATTCGTGTTTTAAACTCAAACACGGTCTTCCAGTTTTGTAGTATGTCTGCGAGTGCATTTTGTTTCTTGTAAACAAATATAATAAATATTATTGTACAACATTGGTGATTATCGATTTATTATAAACGAAGGAGGAGGATGATAGTGTGCTGTGGTGTGGTGCGCTATGATATGAATTTGGTGTATAGTGTGTGTGGTAAATAAAATAGAACAATATTTTTCACACATTATAAATCAATGGCAGGTTGGTTGGTTGCTACCCCAACAAGAAGAAGTATACTACAACAAAAAGGACAATGCAATAACGTCAAGTGTCCTTGTAGCAACAACACGGGCAGCACCAACCACATGTACATTGCCGTTTGCCTACCAAGACTGGTGTTCAGCGACAGGCGCTTATCTTTAAACACGAAAAAAGACACTCTTTCAATGGCATGTTAAAGTTAAATAAATGGCATAAAAAACCAACAAGAATATCAGGTCATCAGTAGTGCTTGGCAAAAAGGTAAGAAGAAAAAAGAAAAAAAGAAAGAAAAAAGAAGGTAAGAAATTGACCGAAAAGGTACTCAATTCGATTTTAGTTTAGATTTGAAATGAGATTTATTTAACAAAATAAAGCAACAGAGATATCGAAAGTACCGATTTTTATCTACAATTGGCGTTTAAAATATTGCAAAGCAGCGATCGATGATGAGAATCGTTTTTTTTTTTTTGGATAACCGTTAAACAAATAGAGAAGAATAAATTGGCATTGCCGACAGCGAGTGGACGGTGGACACACAGATGGTGTCAAAAATGTTTTAGAAATATGCAGCGCAATTTGTAGGCGTTTGTTTCATAAACAGTGAGCCTAATTATTTCACTGTCGGATCTAACCAAAAGAGATTGGAATATAAGGCCATTATCGGGAGAATTAGACCAAAATGACCACTATAACTTTAGTGCGAAAGGTCTCAGGAAGTATCGGCTTCCCCTAGCAAGACAAATATACAGATATTTATACTATTGTAGTCATGATCACAACGACGACGCTATTAAAATGCAACACGAAAAATTTTAAATCATGTAGGATGATGTTCCTGAAGAAATGGGCCGACGCACAGTGGTTCAGAATCGTTTTTTCTGGTCAAAATTGTTTTTAACGGATAGATTTACTACTATTTTTCATTAAAATAAAGGAGTTTTATGTTTTTATACCTTGGGTGCCACCGTGTGCAATGGTATGCACACCCGCCTTGCACGCTAAAGGTCATGGGTTCGATTCCCCGGCCAGTCAACATCAAACACTTTTCAACGGTGGCAAAATACCCCTCAGTAATGTTGGCGACATTTTCTGAGTATTTCAGCCTTGTACAACTTCTCTACAAGTGGTGTCTTAGGCACGCCGTTCGGACTCGGCGATAAACAGTAGGTCCTATATCATTGAGCTAATATGAATCGGGGTGCACTCATTGATATGAGAGAAGTCTCCCCTGTCTCGCCTGGGATGTTTGTGGAACAATTATAATTATATATATACCTTTAAATTGGTGAAATTCCTATAAATAAGTTATAAAAAAACAAAAATATTTAAAAAACAATTAAAATTTTTTAATTTTAAATTTAATTTTTTTTTTCAAAAATTAAAAAATTCTCCCTATATCAAAAATGTCCATTTTTGTAAAAAAGCTATAATTAATATGGGAAGAATGGGGAAAAACACAAATTTTATCAATAGATAAAAAAGTGATAAACGCATGGAGCGGGGCTGTTACAAAAAAGGACGCCCTCAGGCATCATTTTGCGAAAATAAAATGTTCTTCCATGATGTTCCATAAAGGCAACAATCCTAAATACCTAACAAAAATGCGAATTTTATTACTAGCCATTTTGCTTTTCGACAACAAACTTAAATTAAACCAACCACCTTTAGTATGTATCAAAAAGGTGGTTGTTGTAAGAAGAGAAATTTGTTTCGGACATATCGATCCGAATTCGTACCGAAATCTGAAGAAAAACATTGGTATATTCGAAGGGAAATTCATTTCCCACATTCTCTCCGAAATCGGAACCAAATCTGAACGAATTCCCCTACGAAAAATCGTATAGAAATCGGAACGAAATCTGAACGATTTTGTTTCCGTAATTGTTCTGATGTGTCGAACATCCGACATTTGGAAATTTATTTTCGACATTCTCTCCGAAATCGGAACGAAATCTGAACGAATTCCCCTACGAAAAATCGTATAGAAATCGGAACGAAATCTGAACGATTTTGCTTCTGAAATTGTTCAGATGTGTCGGACATCCGACATTTGGTTTCCTGGGAAGGGTCAATCCTTTCGATAATAATCTTTGCAATTAGAATCACAAACTGTAGTTAGGCGAAAATGTTGGACTTTTTTGAGGGAGGCAATATTTGTCCACTCCTTCAGATACCTCCTCCCACACAAAATTTCGAAAAAGTTCACTTTAAGACCTGCTCCCGAATAACTTTGATTTCTGTTGAAGCAACTTGCATTCGCTGCCTCAATTACGATGTTAAATGTTTTTTCAGGGGCAAGTCCATACTTCTTGAGAAAACATACCGAAAGGTGTAAAAATCCCTATGGCACCAACTGTTCAACCGATTTGGTCCAAAATGTGGCCTTTGTCATATTTTGTGGAAACTTAGTTTCAGTTCGAAGATGGCCAACAACTTCCGGTACTTCCCCCCAATATATAAAAAATGTCACTAAAATGGCATGCACGATATCTCTTGAACGGGGCAACCAATTTGGTCCAAACTTTGGATCTCCAAATATTTTGTCCAAATTTAGTTTAATTTCTAAAATGGCCGTATCGATCCTCTCCTTAGCGTACCTCCCCCACAAAACTTCAACATTTGTGTCTAAGTGCAGTTTAGGGTCTGTTCGAAGATCTTTTGGAAATGTATATCGATGCTGTTAGTTGTGGTACTGTTTACAGCCGTATTATGTTTTCCGTGGACAAAAAGGTATGACTCTCAAAAAAAGATCCATTTCCATAATGGACTATGTCGCTCCATTACATTAAGTACCTCCTCCCCAACACTTTTGAACTTTAATCCTAATCCACATTTTTGTCGGCAAGTTCAAATGTACAAAAGGGCCACAAAATTCTGAAAAGACCCTAAATACATTCCATCTGTTCGTAGATGAAAGTTTCAATTCACATAGGCTGAGGGTATATCTCTATCGGCAAAGCCGACTGATACTTTTTGACTTGCGTTATTTTATTTCGCTCTCTGCTAGATTTGATCATGCGAACTTCTGATTTGTAGCCGAACACACTTCACATTCGGCCACGCGTACGAATATTAAGGGTTGTTTAAACGCTAACATGTGCACCACCATATGTTCTTGTTCAAAAAAAGGTCGCGTGCCGACGGCGACCGTTTAACACACAACCCTTGGATTTTTAGTCGGAAACACATGCTCAGAGACCGTACCCATAACATAGTAAGGAGTAATATAAGTAATTATTTTTGTTTACATTAATTTGAAATGAGAAATAATGGTGTAGTGTGTAGGTAATTATGGCTACAAAAAATTGCAAGATAAACCCATTATTTGGTAATGGAATTTAAGCGGAGGAATTTCTCTACAATTTGTGTCGGGTTATACTCGAACAAGATTGAAGTCCCATATTATTGTGCTAAAGTAGAATCGAGATTAACTTCTACATATTAGAAATGTTGCCCCTTGTCCCCCTCTTAAACAAATAAACAATTT
Source organism: Musca autumnalis (assembly GCF_047663935.1). Taxonomy (NCBI): domain Eukaryota; kingdom Metazoa; phylum Arthropoda; class Insecta; order Diptera; family Muscidae; genus Musca; species Musca autumnalis. Next base: position 256,419,120 of record NW_027411644.1, read on the forward strand.
TATTATTTATTTTCTTAAAAGCTGCAGGGGCTAAAAACGATTTTACGCTCGCTTTAAACAAAATATTCAAACACAATTTTACAAATCTTTTTCTATTCAACATAAATGCCTAAAGAAGGAGAACTTTGAATTTGTTTGAAAATCTTTAGAATATCACCGACAGACATCATCTCCATAGTTGTCAGCAGCATCGTTATGATTATCAGCATCATCATCGTTTTTCATTGATTCAGGTGAGCACCCACTTCACGTTGAAAATATTCATTATTTACCTACAATGGCAATCATTCATGAAAAATGTTTACATTTCTTGAGGGGCAAGGAAGCAAAGATGGAATATAAGCCCAAAAAATATAAAAAATAACAACATGAAAAAAAAATAAAACGAATAAAAAAGTCCACTTTTTAAAGACTTCCTAAAACAAGGCAAGAAGGCGAAAATAACATAACCCAAAAACAAGGAATATCACAAAACTCACATTAAGGATATGTTTTTGTTCTCTCTACATTTCGTGATAAATCCACATAAAGCAAACAGAAGTGGAAGAAACCAAATATGTTTCTTTCGTTTTTTTCTGGCGAATGAACAGGGAAGGAAACCCAAACAAGTGAGAAATAAGTCACCTGCTAACGAATGTTATTCTGGTTTCTGTTGTCCTCCTATAGTACCGGTAGCAATGTAGCAAAATTTAAAGTATTTAACAATAAAACATTGTCAGCGGAGGCAGTGGCAGCGACACTGCTGCAGGCGGTTTGTTTTGGCTTTCGTCTTCTCCGAAAATATACCTCTGTGGATATTTGCTAAATCAACAGCCAAACAGATGCTTCTTCTATAAGTCTGACTTGAAAATCACCTGTTATAGTTTTGTTGTGACTGCGATAAGGTCCTTTGGTCCCGGCCAGTGTGGAAGTATAAAAAAAGTCGTTAAGATTTATAACACATTTTCTTCGCCAGAAATATGGTAATAAATTTCATGTTAATGTTGATAAAAAGGGGCGGAAAAGTTGTTGGTTATAAAGAAAAGTAGGAAATATGAAACTCATGATAAGTTATTATCGCTAAAAGAACGGAACATATAAAGAGAGGAGGGTCATGGGAATATAATTTTTTATTTGTATTATAGTGAATTTCAAAGTATTTTGTCCAGTACTCTCACATCAACCATCGTTGGATTATTAAAGAATTGTTTCAAGGGTCAAAATCGTGAACTTTTTTTATGAATATTTGTGAAGAACCCTCACAACAAAAATCGTAAATTTTTGAGAAAATTTATTTTTTCATATACTGAAATAAAAAAAACTTGCAAAACTTGTCCATTTATTTAGAGAATATTTTAGAATTTTTAAAACAATATTTGTTTGAGGACTTTTTTTTAAGGACTAAAAGGGAAATTTTTTGAATTTTTACCCAGCAAAAAATCCTTAAAAATCCTTGTTGTTAGTTGTAACAAAACCCCCTACCAACCCATTATTTTAAAAATGGCATGTCGCACTGAATAACTGGCTATTCTACAATCATTAGAATAACTAGTTATTTTATTGCCACTGGAAGTTTTTCTACTTCTATAAGCTAAAAAACATTGGTATGTTGTTCTATTTTTATAACTGTTGTGGTGGGAAATTTGTTTTAATTTCTACACACTTCATCTTTTTATTTTAATTTATTTTACTCTCTACGAGATTTGATCATGCGAACTTCTGATTTGTAGTCCAACACACTATGTCACGCCGACGAACATTAAGGGTAGTTTAAACGCTTACGCTTGTTTGTTATGTTTTAAAACGAAAAAATCGTGGATTTTTAAAGAAAAAAAGAATAAAATTCTAAAAGTCGTGGATTTTGAAAGAAAATAATAAAACTAAAATTCTAAAAATTCTGGTCTTTTAAAGACAAAAAGACAAATGGCCTGTTTCACTAAGACGATTCGAATACAAATACGTTCGAACAACTACCAAACTTCTGTTGTTCGAATAATATTTTATCATTTTTTGTTTTCAATCAAATAAAAATGTTATACAACAAAAGGATTTTGGTACTAATTCGAACGAATTTGAATTCGAATCGTTTTAGAGAAACAGACTATTAAATTCTAAAAATTGTGGATTTTTAAAGACAAAAATTCTAAAAAAATACAAAAATTCTAAACATCGTTTATTTTTTTAATAATATTTTTTCAGTGATTATTTAAAGAATTAAATTGTCAAAACCGTGTTTTTTAAAGAATGTTTTTCAAATTATTAAAATTGCAAAATTCTTGGAATCTTACAAAATATGCATTGTTTTTTTTTAAATAAAATGGAAAATCGTAGATTTTTTGAAACATTTTTCAAGTTTATATTTATTTATATTTATGTGGCTTAAATTGGCAAAAATAATGGATTTTTTAAAGATTTTCTAACGGGGTTTTATGGTACATTTTGATAGTAGTAACAACTTACCAACCCATTATTTTAACAGGGACAAGTCAGACTAAATAACCAGTTATTTTATGGTCAGTAAATGTCGAATAATAAGTTGAAAAACATATTCTTTCTTAAGTGGTTTTTATGTTCAATTTCAACACAGTCCAACATTTTATTTTGCTTTCTGCCCGATTTGAACATGCGAAAATGTCCATTAAGATAAATTCGTATTTAATTAGCGAAGACATAAACCACTATAGCGGAGAAACAAAGCGCTCTGTTAACGCTTTTGCTAACAGCTCGTTAGCAGAGCACAGTAAAGTTAAGAGAGCTATTCAAAAATGGTTTTCTTTGTAAAAAAATATCTTTTTAGGCGTTTTAAGGAAAATTCTGCCAGGACAACATGGGTACTATTGGAAATCTTATCGAAACAGAATATTCCTTAAAGGATTTGTTGGGCAAAATGAATATCTTTATTGCAGGGTTATTCCCAAAAACGGTAAATATCGCGGCATCGGGCAATATTTTTTAAAAATTTTAATATGTTTTCCAATGGTAACCACGTTCTCCTGGAAGAATTTTCCTTAAAGGATCTATGGTGAAAATAAATGTCCTTATCCCAAAAACGGGATATATCGCGAGATCGTTCAATATTTTTTTAAAAATTTTCTAGCGCAGGGGATAGCTGTCTCCAATGGTATCTATGATGTCCTGGCAGAATTTTCCTTAAAGGATCTGTGGTCAAAATAAGTATCCTTATTGCAGGGTTACTCCCAAAAACGGTGAATATCGCGACATCGGGCAATATTCTTTAAAGATTTTATTAGCTCAGGGGATAGCTGTCTCGATAAGCCTTCTAATGGTAACCGTGTTGTCCTGGCAGAATTTTTCTTAACGGCCCTAAAAAGGATATTTTTTACAAAGAAAATCATTTTTGAATATCTCTGTTAACATTAACAGTGCTCTGCTAACGCGCTGTAAGCTAAAGCGTTAACAGAGCGCTTTGTGTCTCCGCTAGAGTGGTTAGTGTCTTCGCTAATTAAATATGAACATCATGCGAACTTATGCTTTGTAGCTAATCGCACTACACACTGTGTCACGCTTATGAGCATTAAGGGTACACAGAAAAAAATTTTAGCCATTTGATAAAAAAATTCAAAGATTCAATCAAAAATTCATCGATTTTCCGGCGATCAAAAAATTGTCATATTGACAAAATTCGATAAAATGATTGATCACAAAGTAAAAATACAAGTGATAAAATATTTCGGGTGCCACCGTAGTGCAATGGTATGCACGCCCGCCTTGCATGCAGAAGGTCGGAGGTTCGATTCCCCGGCCAGGCAACATCAAACATTTTTCAACGGTGGCAAAATACCCCTCAGTAATGTTGGCGACAGTTTCTGAGTATTTCAGCCTTGAAAACCTTCTCCACAAGTGGTGTCTTAAGACACGCCGTTCGGACTCGGCGATAAAGAGTAGGTCCCATATCATTGAGCTAAATATGAATTGGGGTGCACTCATTGATATGAGAGAAGTCTCCCTTGTCCCGTATGGTATGTTGTGGAACAATGTTTTGTTGTTGATAAAATATTTCACATATTGACAAAAATATTTATTAAAATATTCCACATTGTGCTTGAAAAAAAATATTTTCTTGATGAAAAAAATTGTATAAAAAATCGATAAATATTTTAGTCAATATGTGAAATATTTTATCAGTTGTATTTTAACTTTGTGATCAAATAATTTTATCGAATTTCTTCAATATGACAATTTTTTTGATCGCCGGATTTTTGTTCTGTGTAATGTGAACCAGCGATCGGCAGGGTGAGTTTGCTGAGAGCAAAATAGCGTAAATTTCAATGTAAAATTATTAACATATATGCTCATTTGCTCTCAGCAAGCGCTCATTGCCTATCGCTGTTCTAAACGCTTACATGTGTAATACCAACTCTTCGTAAGTTTGCTAACAAAGTATTTTTCTTGTCGACGGTAATATACTCTCGGTTTTATAGGCGGATACACAAGCTCCTTGCACAGCGTACTCCTAAGTAATGAGTAAAGTAAGTAGTTTCTCCTAGTAATATTTTGTAATAAAGGAAGATCAGTGGATATGTTGATAGAAGGTCATTTGACCTTCCTATTTAAGATCCGAGGATCTTCTATTTGAAAATCAGTGGAATTTAAGATAAATTGATCTTCTAATAGAAGAGCAGTGGATTTTATTGTAGAAGATAGAAGAAGATCAATTCATCTTCTAAAGAATATTAAGGTAACTTCAAATTAAAGATCAGCGGAACATTTAAATGAAGATCGGTGGGTCTTCAAGGTGAAGTTCAATGTATCTTCTTATAGAAGATCAGTGGACATACTTGTAGAAGATAGTGGATATTCTTATAGAAAATAAGAATATACTCTAACAGAAGTTCAAGCGATCTCAAGTGAGAGAAGATCAATGTATCTTATGATAGAAGATCAGTGGATATTCTGATAGAAGATCAATACATCTCCTGATGGAAGATCAGTGGATATTCTCATAGAAGATCAAAGAATAATCTAAAGGAAGATCAATTGATCTTCAAATCGGAGATCAGATGATCGGCTCATAGAAGATCAGAGAATCTTCTAAAGAAGATCAATTGATCTTCAAATAGAATATCAAAGAATCTACTATTAAAAAATCGATGGATCTTTCAATCGAAGACAAATGGAAAAATCTTGCATTTTTTAAAGATTGGTAAATCTTCTGATTGAAGACCAGCTTTTCTAGTTTTTTTAGAATCAATGAATCTTCTTGCACCGTGGTGCAATGGTTAGCACGTCCGCCTTGCACTTAGAAGGTCTGCGGTTCCAGGCCAAGCAACATTAAATTTTCAACGGTGCAAAATTCCCCTTCAGTAATGCTGGCGACATTTCCTGAGTATTTAAGCCATGAAAAACTTGTCTACAAGTGGTGTCGTAAGACTCGCCATTCGGACTCGGCAATAAAAAGTAGGTCCCATATCATTGAGCCAATATGAACCTGCGTGCACTCATTGATATGAGAGAAGTCTCCCTTGTCCCTTCGGGGATGTTGTGGGAACATATGTATGTATGTAATCTTCTTGCATAAAAGTTTTCGATCTTCTGACAAAAGATCAGCATATCTTTCGCTGTGCTTATAGAAGACCAGTAGATTTTCTGATAAATAAGGAAACGATAATATCGATAGCTATCGATTTTTTAATCAAATATCGAAAATATCTAATCTTGAAAGTAATTTTTGAAAAAGTTTTAGAGTTATATTGCACAATAGCCATTTTACCGATATAGTCTATATTCCAACCTGATAAATGACTGGATGAAATAATATTATGTGCAAAGTCTGCGAGAATTATCTTGCGGATTTGCCATTTTGGTTGGTCCCGTCGGGGTTGCTTTGAGCTTTTAGGCCAATATCTCAGGAAGTATGGACTTGCGCAAGATAAAAATTATATCGTCGTAAAGGGAGCCGCAAGGACAACTTACTGAAACAAAACTGCAAAACGATCCGAGAGGAGCTCTTAAACTTCACTTTACCCGAATTTTGTGTGGGAGGTACCCGAAAAAATGGACCGATATAGTCCTTATTCGAATCCGATCTATGTATATCTAGAAGGAATAATACGATGTACAAAGTTTGGACCAAACCGATTGCTTTCTTCGGGAGTTATCGTTCACACCATTTTACAGACAAATTTTGAACCTTTGTGGGGGAGATACCCGAAGAATTGGACCGCTATGTCCATCTTCGAACTTGAACTAATGTTGGACAAAATATTACGATACCCAAAATTTGGTTCGAATCGGTTGATCCGTTCGAGAGTTATCGTGCGCACCAGCCAGACAGATGGACGGACATGGCTAAATCGACTCCAAATTGTCTGAAACCAATTTCGTCCAAACATACTTGGGGTCGAAAAACGTTATTTCAATGAGGCACATTTTTGGTCGTATCGAAGTGTATATCACCAATATTTTTGAAAATTTAACATAGCTGAAGCCAAGGTTTACCCTTTTAGAATACGCGACTTGTGGTTCTATATTATACAAATTAAATATTTTTGGATAAAATGAAATGTTGTTGGACGTGGCAAAAAATATTGGCCTTAAAAGATAATTTGTGTGGAAGCTGTGGCTATATTTATGTTAAAAAATGGATAAAAATGGGTTGAAGCCACCATGTCTTGTTTTGTTTTCTCTCGATTTGTGAGTAAGCCACACTTCTCTCGATTTTCCTGTCAAAGTAAAAGTAAAAGCAAACTAAATAAGGATCATCTCACTAATGTATTACTTTTCAAAATTTGAACTGCTTCTACCATTAAATGATGCTGACATTTTGAAGCCAGATTTACAGTGTTTTTTTGAAATTTTCTTCTAATTTCATTCCGCAAACAGGTTTTTAAAAAAATCATATATAGGATTGTAGTACTTGCGATTCTGAGTTGTTTGATACGACTAATGTGAATGTAGTCTGCACAGCTTCATAGAAATCTACATCCAAATGCGGAAATTTTGTGTGAACATTTTTGTAAAAAACATATTTTTCGGGCCTAATTTATACAATTGTCATTGGATTTCATCGTACTTGATTGCACATTTTAGTTTTTTACGTTCCGGATCTAATAAATCATTCTCCGTGAAAATCCATCCACTAAAACGCGAGTTACAAGAAAATCCAAAGTAGAAAAATCACCTAAAATTGTTTTTTGAAATATCGCGTATTTTATCGCGTTTTCTGCGGTTCGTTTCCACTGCAAAGAAACAACTAATACAGCATCTTCGTTTTAGCGGAAACAGAGATTTGAAAACTTCACTGATAAGGGAGCTACATTCATTTTATCCCAAAAAATAGTGTGTGATGCTACATCCACGGTTCTTAATTGATCGCCTTGAAATAGATATATATCGATGTAGATTTTCATGGTGGACATTGAAATCGGATGCGGACAAAAATTGTATGCACTTTGCGCAAATTAGCGATATTTTATAGGCATTTTAATGCTAAGATGCAGCTGATGCTACATCTTACCTTCCAAATTAAATTTCGAAAAATATATACAAATTAAAAGATATGGTCTTGCTGTACATGAAAATCACATGCGGACAAAATGATTTTGATAATTACGCGATTTAGACGTATTTTAAAATGCATATAAATAAAAATGGGTTATTTGACCTCTATTTCCATTTCAGAAGCTTTGAGATATATCCTCATCAACCCAATTAGCTTCCCTAATGGGAAAGCTTTAATATGAATGTCAATAGAGCAAAATCCGTTTATTTTGTTGGGAGATTTAAGCAAAATGAAGGAAGTATTCCTATACATTTTTACAACATTTTCTACTACATAATGCATGTGAAAAAAATATTTTTTCAAACAAAAAATTATTTTTTGACCAAAATATGTGCTTATTTTGGCTGTAACATCCAAACTATAACACCAATCTGTATGATTGTAGTCTCATTTGATTCGCCGTGAAGTTTGGATCCACAACAATTTTTTATGTAATTATATGACCACTAAATGGACCTTAATTTTGAAAAAAGTAGACTTATATTCAATAATTTATCAATTTTATTTACATTCCGCGAATTCTGTGTAGCATTTTGCAGGTATTATGCAATCTACTCGCTGAATTCACTTTGAGGAAACTTTTTTGTAACAATTGTGCTCATTAAAATAATTAGCGTTTTTATAATATTTTCTTTCTTAAAAAGCGAAATAAAAGCACCATATCTTTTGTCCGCAACAACCAAAAATTGGCTCGCGACCAGATTCGTACTGGGAATCTTTTTCTTAACCTACATATCAAAAATCGTTGATGTAGCGCGAAAAAAATTTATCCTTTTTTTCTGAAATGGAATATGAAATAATTGACAATATTCCTGATATACCCTTTCTAGCCTAAAGGCTGAGGGCATAAATATACATAGATTGTTTCTTTCGGTTGTTAGTGCCTTATCATTTAGAGGATCAGTTGAGGTTTTAATAGAAGATCAGTATATTTTCAAGACGAAAGTCTTTTAATAGAAGACTAGTAAATTTTATAATAGAAAAGGATAACATATATACTTCTGTGGAGTAGTTGTGGATCTTTTTTTGGAAGATCGTTAGATGTTTGCAGATCTTCATATAGATGATCTCTATATCTTTGTAGAGTAAATCATTAAAACTTTCAATCGGAGATCAGTAATTTTTCTTATTAGACGATTAAGAGATTTTCTTATTAAAAATTTTGAGATCAAAATCAGTACATCTTCCAAAAAAATACATTATCCCACAAAAGATTATTTGATCTTCTCACTATGGATCAGTAGAACATCTATTTCAAAATCCGGGAAAAAGGGGCACACGTGCCCTTAATGAGAGAAACAACAAAACAACCACCATTTAGTCTTCACTCAGAAGTCAACGAAAAAGGTTGTGTCGTCGCTTTTTCCAATGATTTTTAATTTAAGCAATGCAATAACCCAGCCGATGTTTGTGGAGAGAGCGAAATTTTCCCTCTCGATGTCGTATGCGTGTGACCGCACATACTTCATTTGTATTGGTGCCGATACCTGATCTGTTTGGAGGATGTTATCATGGATGAATAAATGTTTGAAGATACTTTTGTTGAATCAATGAATATTTTTTATCAACAGGTAATATATATTTTTTTTTTTTCAAACATAAACTAGACTTCTTGTGGAACATCATATTTTAATGTTGTGCAGTCGAATATCTTCTTAGAGGATCTTCTCATGGACAATGATGATGACATGAATAAAGATATTCTTGTTAAATCAATGAATCTATTTTATCATTATCTAATTTGCTTTTAGTAAAAATGTTTATGGAGAATCCGCACTTTTTGTGGAATGTTGAACTTTCCGCATGATGTAAGTATGATTTTCTTTTGCTTTTATTACAATTCACTATGCAAATAATGTTAGTATTTGTCATGACATGAGGAAAGGCAAGGAATGTCTACTAATTACAAGTGTGTCGCCAATCAAATGATTTTTTTTTGTAGTTTGAATAAATATCAATCTAATTAGAATGCAGTCAAACGAACCGCATTCCAATAGGAAACACATTGAAATTTATAAAACAGCAACAGCACGCTTATAATTAGCACCAACAACATTTGTATGTGACATTTTTTCCATTTCATTTGGGTATTTATAACAAAGTTTTGCTACAGAATTGACACTCAGTTGTCAGCGTTCTGTGTGTCCGTTGGGTGAGTTAAGCGCCGCCAGCCATATTCGGACATTAATATCAATTAAAATGGCAATATCATCAACGTTCAGAGAGATATGCAGATAAATGATGGTGTTTCAATACACAGCAAAAAAAAAAAAAAAAAAAACAACCTGAAAAACATGTGTTGTCACTTTTTGTCGGGAATCGTTTAAAAGCGAGGGAGGGTGAGAGGATATAAGCTGTATATTTGCATGATAATAACCATCAGAACAAGGAAAGACTCAAAAAACCCATGATTATAAATTGTGTAGGTTTTTATGTGAGCATTTGATAGCATGATGATTGCGCTTGTAAAGCGTAAACAAAGCTTTCCAGTATAAGCCCAACCATTGTAATTCCTCCGATGCTCATCATACTCGTAAAGTGCTTTGTTAGTGGGTGCGAGATATGGATTCTTATTTTATGCTGATGACAAAGTGCTAGTGTAATAGCTGGGCCACAAGGAGGGTATGAGAAATTGGGTATTTTAGGGGTACAGTTTATAAAGGTTTCTATTATATGCGTGATGCCCCTCTTATTTTGCATGAGCTGTTCGTGGGAATTAGTGTCTAACTTAGGATTTTGGTTCTAGCTTTTCTTCGTTGTTGGTGGGTTTTGAAAAATCCTTCTCGTTCTTATTGGCAACCCTATTTTCAAAATGATAAATTGTGCAAATGTGCATTGCCTGGCAGTCGACTATAAATTGCTGATATTTGTTGCCGTTGTTGTTGCAGTTATGGCTGATATTTTTTGCAAATAATAAAGGCGCCAAACATAAGTGTGTCTAGCGCGATTTTGTGGGTTACAAGTTCTGTGTGTGTAAGTGCAAGCGCGATGTTTTTCTCATAGCCAATTTTAAAGCTTTTTATTGATTATTTGTTTTGGGGGTAAATACGAAATGACAATCAAGTGGTAAACAATAGATAAAAAATATTCTCCAAAGATAAGTGCCACAGAATATGTGGGTCGATGACATGACGTCGACTATTTTCACAATTTCTAATTTGTTGTTTATTTGCAAAATGCGACAGAGAGAGTAGAGATAAAAAAAACAAATTAAAAACTGAATCCAAGTGCATTGAACATTGCACAACAATGACCAAAAGACAACAACAAAAAAGGCCAAAGACATTGGGAAAAATGCAATTATTTTTTTTTATTGGCCATATAACAACATATGAAGAAGGAGAAGAAAAACAACAACAACTTGTAATAAAAGGAAGAAGCTTGATATCAATCTGTATATTCATACATATGTACACACTTATGTATGTATTTATTTATGATGATTTCTGTTTTATCTGGAAGTTCAATGACTTTGAATGGCCAACCACCAACTGACTAACCAACCGTCATCTTTAAATGGTTGGTTATTTCTACACGACCACAACAATGCCAAAACCGTTTTCAACGCTTCAGCTGAATACGAAGTTTATAGTTGATTTATAATTTCAATTCCTTTTTTTGCAGCGTTCATTTTTTTAATCTTTCAACGCAAAAATTGGCCACCATACATATCAGCCAAGTTGTTTGGCATTTGTGACCATTTTTGGACATTAACTGTACACCACCAAGAAACAGCAGCAGCAGCTAGCAAGCAACAATGTCGTTAACATTGTTTGTTGTTGTTTGATTTACCAAGAATTGTCAATGAAAAAGAAAATAAAAACTGACAAAAGCAAAGAGTTAAATATTTATATGGATAAAGGAGTGGTGGAAGACAAGGTGGGGGAATATGGGAAGTTCCATCTGAATTTGACGTCAGTAAATCTTCTGTCAATATTAAAGAGTTGGCTTCCTCCGTAAGGCCCAAGGTCTTAAACGGCCAGACTTATAGAATACTATATGATCATCTCAAAAACACTAACAGAAGATCTCCAGGCTTCTCATGGAAGACCTCCAGGTCTTCTCATAGAAGACCACCAGGTCTTCTCATAGAAGATTCACATGGCTTCTCATAGAAGTCCTCCAGGTCTACTCATAGAAGGCCACCAGGTCTTCTCATAGAAGAACTCCAGGAATTGTCATAGAAGACCTCCAGGTCTTCTCATAGCAGATCTCCAGGTCTTCTCATAGAAGACCTCCAGTCGTCTCATAGAAGACATCCAGGTCTTCTCATAGAGGATCCGCAAGTCTTCTTATAGAAGACCACAATCTCTTTTCATAGAAGACCTCCAGGTCTTCTCATAGAAGGCTTACAGGTCTTCTCATAGAAGACTTCCAGGACTTCTCATAGAGGATCTCCAGGTCTTCTCATAGAAGACCACCAGGTCTACTCATAGAAGACCTCCAGGTCTTCCCATAGAAGATCTCCAGGTCTACTCATAGAAGATCTCCAGGTCTACTCATAGAAGGCCACCAGGTCTTCTCATAGAAGAACTCCAGGAATTGTCATAGAAGACCTCCAGGTCTTCTCATAGCAGATCTCCAGGTCTTCTCATAGAAGACCTCCAGTCGTCTCATAGAAGACATCCAGTCGTCTCATAGAAGACATCCAGGTCTTCTCATAGAGGATCCGCAAGTCTTCTTATAGAAGACCACAATCTCTTTTCATAGAAGACCTCCAGGCCTACTCATAGAAGGCCACCAGGTCTTCTCACAGAAGATCACCAGGTATTCTCATAGAAGTTCTCTAGGTCTTTTCATAGAAGACCTCCAGGCCTTCTCATGGAAGACATCCAGGCTTTCTCATGGAAGACACCCAGGTCTTCTCATAGAAGACCTCCAGGTCTTCTAATAAAAAAACCTCCAGTTCTCCTCATAGAAGACCTCCAGGTCTTCTCATAGAAGACCTCCAGGTCTTCTCATAGAAGATCTCCAGGCCTTCTCATGGAAGATCACCAGGTCTTTTCATAGAAGACCACCAGGTCTTCTCATAGAAGACCTCCCTGTCTTTTCATAGAAGACCTCCAGGTCTTCTCATAGAACACCTCCAGGTCTTCTCATAGAAGACCTCCTTGTCTTCTCATAGAAGACCTCCAGGTCTTCTCATAGAAGAGCTCCAGGTCTTCTAATAGAAGACCTCCAGGTCTTCTCATAGAAGGCCACCAGGTTTTCTCCAGGCCTTCTCATAGAAGATCTCCAGGACTTCTCATAGCAGACCTCTAGGTCTTCTCATAGAAGACCTCCTTGTCTTCTCATAGAAGACCTCCAGGTTTTCTCATAGAAGGTCTCCAGGCCTTCTCATGGAAGATCACCAGGTCTTTTCATAGAAGACCACTAGGTCTTTTCATAGAAGACCTCCATGTCTTTTCATAGAAGACCTCCAAGTCTTCTCATAGAAGACCTCCAAGTCTTCTCATAGAAGACCTCCAGGTCTTCTCATAGAAGACCTCCTTGTCTTCTCATAGAATACCTTCACGTCTTCTCATAGAAGAGCTCCAGGTCTTCTAATAGAAGGCCACCAGGTCTTCTCATAGAAGACCTCCAGGTCTTCTCATAGAAGACATCCAGGTCTTCTCATAGAAGCCCTCTCGGTCTTCTCATAGAAGAGCTCCATGTCTTCTCATAGAAGACCTCCAGGTCTTCTCATAGAAGACCACCAGGTCTTCTCATAGAAGACTTACAGGTCTTCTCATAGAAGTCCACAAGGTCTTCTCATAGAAGTCCACAAGGTCTTCTCATAGAAGTCCACAAGGTCTTCTCATAGAAGTCCACAAGGTCTTCTCATAGAAGATCTCCAGGCCTTCTCATGGAAGATCACCAGGTCTTTTCATAGAAGACCACCAGGTCTTCTCATAGAAGACCTCCATGTCTTTTCATAGAAGACCTCCAGGTCTTCTCATAGAAGACCTCCAGGTCTTCTCATAGAAGACCTCCAGGTCTTCTCATAGAAGACCTCTTTGTCTTCTCATAGAAGACCTCCTTGTCTTCTCATAGAAGACCTCCAGGTCTACTCATAGAAGACCTCCAGGTCTTCTCATAGAAGATCTCCAGGCCTTCTCATGGAAGATCACCAGGTCTTTTCATAGAAGACCACCAGGTCTTCTCATAGAAGACCTCCATGTCTTTTCATAGAAGACCTCCAGGTCTTCTCATAGAAGACCTCCAGGTCTTCTCATAGAAGACCTCCTTGTCTTCTCATAGAAGACCTCCAGGTCTTCTCATAGAAGAGCTCCAGGTCTTCTAATAGAAGGCCACCAGGTCTTCTCATAGATGACCTCCAGGTCTTCTCATAGAAGACATCCAGGTCTTCTCATAGAAGCCCTCTCGGTCTTCTCATAGAAGACCTCCATGTCTTCTCATAGAAGACCTCCAGGTCTTCTCATAGAAGACCACCAGGTCTTCTCATAGAAGACTTACAGGTCTTCTCATAGAAGTCCACAAGGTCTTCTCATAGAAGTCGACAAGGTCTTCTGATAGAAGAAGACCTCTTTTATAGAAGACCTCCAGGTCTCCTCGTAGAAGATCTCCAGGTCTTCTTATAGAAGACCACAAGCTCTTCTCCAGGACTTCTCATAGACGACTTACAGGTCTTTTTATAGAAGACCACGAGGTCTTCTCATAGAAGTCCACAAGGTCTTCTCATAGAAGACCTCCAGGTCTTCTTATTGAAGACCTCCAGGTCTTCTGATTGAAGACCTCCAGGTCTTCTAATAGAACTCCTCCAGGTATTCTTATAGAAGACATCCAGTTCTTCTTGTAGAAGACCTCCAGTACTTCTCATAGAAGACCTCCAGGTCTTCTTGTAGAAGACCTTCAGGTCTTCTTATAGAGGGTCACCAGAGTGCCAGAAGATCTTATCCTAGAGGACCATAAGGTTTTACCCTAGAAGACCAGAAGGTAATTTCGTAGAAGATCAGAAGTTCTCATTATGAAAGACCAGATTGTTGTCTCATAGAAGATCGGAAGGTCTTCTCATAGGAGACCAAAAGGACTTTCCATAGTAGCCCAAAAGTACTTCACATAGAAGATCGCAACGTCTTCTCCTATAACATCGCAAGATCTTCCCATAGAAGACCAAAAGGACTTCCAAAAGAAGGCCAGAAGGACCTACCACAAAAAAATAAAAATAAACTTCCCAAAGAAGTCCTAAAGGACTTCTCATAAAAGATCACAAGCTATTCTAATAGAACACGACAAGGTCTTCATATAAAAGACCACAAGGTCTAGTCATGTGAGGCCTCCAGAACGTTTTATACCCTTAGGTCTTAGTATAGAGGATCACTAGGTCTTCTTATAGAACACCACAAGGTCATTTTATAGAATACCACAACATATTCTTGTCGAAGACGATCGATTTTCTTTGCGAGAAAATAGAACTATTTGTTCTATTTTTAGAAGACCACAAGCTACTCTTGTAAATGACTTCCAGGCCTTATTATAGAAGACCCCACAATCTTCATATAGAAGACCATACAATCGTATTATATATGAACCTAAGTTCTTCTTTTAAAAGACTACGAAGTGTTCCTAAAGAAGAAGGTATTTTCATAGAAGGCCACCAGTTCTACCTCTGGAAGACCACTAGAATTTCTTATAGAAGATCGACACGTCTTCTTTTTTCTTGTAAAGGAAATCTAGGTCTTTCAAATAAGACCACTACATCCTCTTACACGCATAGAAGATATATTGTAGGAGCAATCGTATTTTAAGAGCAAAATAGTGTATTTTAAAAATCTGAAAATATATACAATATATTTTGTACCATTATATTTTCTGGCACAAAACATATGATTAAAACAACAATATATATTCTCAGATTTTTAAAATACACTATTTTGCTCTTAGAATATGAATGCTCCTACAATATCTTTTTTCGGAGTGTATAGAAGACCTCAAAATCCTGTTATAGAAGACCACAAGCCATATTATAAAAGACGACAAGATTCACGCCGTTCGGATTCGGCAATAAACAGTTGGTCCGATATACTTTATATAAGAGATATCCCTTTTGGAATGTTTGTGGAACAATTTTTATATTCTATTAAATACCGGAAAATTATCTCAAACATTTTCTTAAAAATATTCCTTCTCTGTGGGTACCCTCATTTTTTAGAGTGCAAATATGCTCGGTTCTTCTGCCTGTGCTATCATCCATTATTTGCTTTCTGTTTTGTTTGGTTTACATTTTCAATCCATTCGCAATTTATGGCATAAACATTTCATTTCTTTGCAATTTTTTTATTTACAGTTCAGTTCTTCGTTGTTTATTCGTTCCTCTGCCTTTGTAATAAAAATAATTTAATGAAATGGGAGAAGTTGGCAATTTTTAATTTTCCTTCCGTCTCATTTACGCTGTGTTTTTTTGGTTTAGTGTAATGGGCAACCAACCATTCCCTATATTGGAAAAAAATGTTTGCATTTAGTGGAATTAAAAAGAAGTGTTATTTTTAAGCGTTCGTTTTGATAGAAATGAAGGGGAACAAAACTTATGTTTATGCTGTCTCGTGTACAGATGTTCTTTTTAAATTCATTTTTTTTTCTTCAACACGAACGTGTTGATGGTTTCTTATCTGTGTTTACTTTTAGAAGATGCAGAGAGAGACCGACAACCACATTGCTCCATGGGGTCGGTGAACTGTAAGTTACAGACAAAAAAGTTCCTAAAAGTTTGGGTGCTTTTTTTTGTTTGACATTTGTTTGCATATCATTTTAATGGTAGTTCAGTTAGTTGGTGGAAGAGAATAAGAATGGAAATAGAACAATTTTCAACATATCGGCTACCAAATTGTGAATTTTAATAATTATGTCTCGTAAGTTTGTTCAAATCGATTTGGGGCGAAAATAGTCTGCTATTTAGTTTGACCAAGACCTTTTTGGCAAATCTTCAGAAGAATTTCCTTTCTTTCTTCTGCCCAATAAAATATATTTTTTAAATTACCTTATCAATCCCTAATTCAACGATTAAACATCATCTGATAGTCTGAACTTACACGGTCCATAAAATCCAATTTAACATATTACAACAAAAACATTACATCATGTAAAAATAAAAAAACAATAACAATTTAGGTCAAGAAAATAAAAAACCAATGTGTTAAATGTCAAATAATCACTTTACTCTTCGATCACTTCGCCAACCCCCTTCCGATGCTTGGGAGTTATTGTCTGTCGTACAATGTCTTATATGTTTATTATTCGAAGTTTATTCTCCGAAGTTTATTCTTCGATGACAATTGGTCCCATTGACATCATTGTCCACATCAACAAGATTATTGATACTTCGACGTTATCTCCATGTACATATGTATGTTGTATATGGGAATAAAAGAAAAAGTTTAATGAAAACACAATCTTGTTGATCTGTTCAATAAGACATCGCGAAGACGTCTCAAAGTCTGAAAGCATAGATTGCATTTTATTTTGTTGTGATAAGTGCTGCTATTTTTCTTCTTAAAATCGTTTATTATGTATTTCATTTTTATTGGAAATAAATTTCTGACATTCTGCGGGTATCAAATAAAAAACATCATAATTTTATGATGCATAAAAACGGGGAAGATGAGTTGTCGGGGGAAGCGGAGGATTTAGCCAAGTATGTACATAATTTTCGTATGATTTTTGAAAACTTGATTTTTTATTTGGAAATTTGGAAATTTTGCCTTTTAGGGCGAAGATTATTTTAATGTTAATTATACCCTCTGCCATTAGGCTAGACCAAATGTGCCTCATCGAAATAACGGTTTTAGACCACAAGTATGTTTGGACGAAATTCGTTTCAGACAATTGGAGTCATTTTAGCGATGTCCGTCCGTCTGTCTGGCTGGTGCGCACGATAACTCTCGAACAGATTAACCGATTCGAACCTAATTTTGGGTATCGTAATATTTGTTCAAACTTAGTTTAAGTTCGAAGATGGGCCATATCGGTCCACTGGAACCTCCCCCTCAAAAGTTCTCGAAAGGAGCAACCGATTTGGTCCAAACTTTGCATATCGTATTATTTCTTCCAGATACAGATCGGGTTCGAATATGGACTATATCGGTCCACTTCTTCGGGTACCTCCCACATAAAATTCGGATAAAGTGAAGTTTAAGAGCACCTATCGGATTGTTTTGAAATTTTTTTCGTTAGGTTGTACTTGCGGCTCCCTTTACGACGGTAAAATGTTTTTCTTTCGCAAGTTTATACTTCCTGAGATATTGGCCTAAAAGCTCCGAGAAGCCCTGATAATTCTCGCAGGGAGTTTCTGATTGGTGCAGACTTTGCACATCGTATTATTTCATCATGTATCGGGTTTGAATATGGACTATATCGGTCCACTCCTTCGGGTACATCCCACACAAAACTCGGAAAAAGTGAAGTTTAAGAGTTCCTCTCGCATCGTTTTGATTCTTTTTTCAGTAGGTTGCTCAGGGGGCCTCATTTACAGCGGTACAATTTTTTCCGGTGTAAGTCAATACTTCCTGAGATAATGGCCAAAAAGCTTCAAAAACCTGACGGCTATTGTGCAAGATAACTCTAAAAATTTTCAAAACTTTCTTCCAAACTTAGTTTAATATTTGGAGTCATTTACGAAGAAGTTGGTTACAAAAAACGGTATCACATTACGGTACCTACAGATTTTAAAGCAAACTGATGATACAAATTCAATATATTTTATATACGACATAATTATTGTGTTTGGTTTTGTCGTTGTTTTTTTTTTTTTTGATATGGTCAGTGGCTGAGGTCATATCTCCGTCAGCGCAGATGACTGATACTTGACTTGATACTTGCTTACTTGTTTTTATTAATTTAGGGCCTTTAGGTTCATCAATGAGAAGACCTTTACCACCTCTTTTGTTGTCTTTTATTAGAAGAAGGTGTGATCACCCATGAGAATACCTTGTGGATGTACTTGGTGTTTTCTACGGGAGGACCATGGATATGAACTTGGGGTCTTCATTGAGCAGAGCATTGGGGTGAATTTTGGGTCTTCATTGAGCAGAGCATTGGGGTGAATTTTGGGTCTTCTATGTGAATACCTTAAAGACTTTTATGTGGGCACCTTTAACCTTTTTTGAGAAGACATTTACCACTTCTATGAAAATACCTTGAGGTCTTTTATCAGAAGACCTTGTGGTCTTTTATAAGAAGACCTTGAGGAATTTTATAAGAGGACCTTGGGGTCTTTTAAAAGATGACTCTAAAATAAGACTTTTGACCTTCTATAAGAAACCATGGTTTTCTCCAGTATGAAGACCTTGAGGTCTTCTATAAGAAGACCTGAGGTCTTCTATAAGAAGATGTCGGGGTCATCTAGGAGAAGACCTTGAGGTTTTTTTATAAGAATACCTTTGGGGCTACTAAAAGATGACTTGTAGGTCTTCTAAGCGATGGCCTTAGGCATTCTAAAATATGACTTTTAGGTATTCTTAAGTATTACCTTGTTGTTGTCTATAGGAAAACCTCAGATGACTTAGCAATCTCCTATAAGAAGGTCTTTTTAAATATGAACTTGTGGCGTTCTAGAAGAATTAATTGTGGTCTTCTATAGGAAAGCCTTGAGGTCATCTAAAGAAGATTTTGTGGTATTCTATAGGAAGATCTTGAGGTCATCTAAAAGAAGACTCTGTGCGCTTTTAAATAAAGACCTTATGGTACCTTGTGGTCTTCTAAACTAAGACCTTGTAGTATAGTATAAGAAGACCTTGGACTCATATATAAGAAAATCTAGATATCTAACCTTGTGGCCATAGAAGGCCATTGTGGTCTTCTATAAGAAGACCTGAAGAATTTCTAAAATATGCGGTCTTCTATAAAAAAAAACTTGCGATATTCTATAGAAAGACTTGCGGTCTTCTATAAGAAAACCTTCAAGTATTCCATAGTTTTCTGTAGGTCTTTTATAAGAAGACCTTGGGGTCTTCTAAAAGATGACTTATAGGCTTTCTAAAATATAACTTTGTGGCCTTCTATAGGAAGACAATGTTCATAGGGGTAAGGTGGCCCACTATGGGAAGACCTATTGGTTATCTATAAGAAAAAACTTGGGGTCTTCTTTAAGAAGAACTTGTGGCCTTCTGTGAGAAGGCTTTAAGATCTTCTGTAAGAAGACCCTCAGATCTTCTAAAATATTACCTTGTTGCCTTCAAAAAGAAGCCATCTTAGTCTTCTTCTATAAGAAAACCTGAAGAACTTCTAAAAAAAAAACAAGTAAAAAAAGTATCAGTTGGCTTGCCTATGTCAGGGGTCTTTTCAGAATTTTGTGGCCATTTTTGGACATTCGAACTTGCCGACAAAAATGTTGATTAGGATTAAAGTTAAAAAGTGTTGCGAAGGTGGTACTTGAAGGAATGGACCGACATAGTCCATTAGGCACAAACATTGAACTTTAGTGGGAGAGGTACCCTAAGAAGAGGACCTATATGGGCCATTTTAGAAGTTAAACTAAATTTGGACAAAATATTAGGCGATCAAAAGTTTGGACCAAATTGGTTGATCGGTTCGGAAGTTATCGTGCTCTCCCTCCAGTCAGCACAAATGGTACCATAGGGGATTTTTACCCTTTTCGGGCTGGTTCGGGCAGCTGCTCCTAAACTGAACTTTTCCGAAATTTTATGTGGGATGTACCCGAAGGAGTGGACAAATATCGTCCATATTTATACCTGATCTATGCCTGGTAAATATATTAGGATATGCAAAGTATGGACCAATTCGTCCACTCCCTTCAAGAGTTACCGTACGAACAATTTTTCCGAACATTTTTGAACTTTTGTGGGGGAGGTACCTGAAGAAGTGGACCGATATGGCTTATCTTCGAACTTAAACTATGTTTGGACAAAATATTACTAAGGTCAAATTTTCGACCGAATCGGTAGATCCGTTCGAGAGTTATCTTGCGCTCCAACCACTACACACGGTGTCATAGTGTTTTTTTCAGGCTATTTTCTCAGGAAGTATGGACTTGCCCCTGATGAAACTTGTACTGTCGTATGGGGGGCAGTGAATAGAAGTTGCTAACAGAAAAATCGAAGCGATTCGAAAGATGACCCTAAACTGAACTTTTTCGAAATTTTGTGTGGAAGGTACCCGAAGGTACCCGAAGGAGTGGACCGATTGAGTCTATATTGAAACCTTGTCTAAGTCTGGCACACATTTCAGAATGGGAAAAGTATGACCAAATCGATTACTCCCTTCAAGAGTGATCGTGCGCACTAATTATCCGAACATTTTAGAACTATTGTGGGGGAGGTACTGGAAGGAGTGGACCGATATAGCCCATCTTCGAACTTAAACTAAGTTTGGGCAAAATATTACGAAAGCCAAAATTTGAACCGAATCGGTTCATCCGTTCGAGAGTTATCATGCGCTCCAGCCAGCCAGACGGACGGACATTGCTCAATCGACTCCAAAATGTCTGAAACACATTTCGTCCAAACATACTCGGGGTCTAAAACCATTATTTCGATGATGTACATTTTGCCCGTATGAAAGTGTATATACCCTCGCTAACATAAATGCTGAGGGTATAATTACATTAAGTTCTTCTAAAATATGCCATTGCGTTAGTGTGGTCCTCAAAAATATGTCCTCGGTCTTTTATAAGAAGACATATGGGTCCTATAACGGGGGCCTGTAGGCCTTGTATAAAATGACCTGTAAAATAAAACCTTTAAGTTTTTTGTAAGAAGACTTGAAAGTCTTCTTTAAGAAGATTTGGAAGTATTCTATAAGAAGACTAGAGGTTTTCTATAAGAAGACTAGAGGTTTTCTATAAGAAGACTTGCGTTCTTCTATAAGATGACTTGGGTCTTCTATAATAAGTCTTGGTTCTTCTATAAGAAGGTTTGGAGTCATCTATAAGAAGAACTGGAGGTCTGGTCCGGAGGTCTTCTATAAGAAAACCTTCAAGTCTTCCGTAATGGCCTTTCATTCTTTAGGAAAAACTGCAGGTATTCTATAAGAAGACCTTGAGGTCTTCTAAAATATGACTCTTAGGCTTTCTAAAATGTTACCTTGTGGGCTTCTATAAGAAGACATCGTAGTCTTCGTGGAATTTGTGGCCTCCTATGAGAAGGCTTTAAGATTTTTCTAAAATATAACCTTGTGGTCTTCCATCAGAAGACCTTCTAGTCTTCTAGAAAAAAAAATGTGGACTTCTATAAGAAGGCGTGTGTTAAGAAGGCCTGTTGTTATTCTGTAAAAAGACCTGACCTATAAGACAAACAAAAAACCGTGAGGTTTTCTATATGTAGACCGGATGGACTTCTATATGTGGACCGGATGGTCTTCTATATGAAATCCTGCTCGTCTTCTATAGGAAGACCTAATTTTTCCTATATAAAGACCTGGTGGTCTTCGATAAGAAGTCCAGGTGATCTTTTATTGGTTGTCCTGGTGATCTTCTATAAGAAGTTCTGGAGGTCTTCTATAAAAAGACTTTGAAATCTTCTTTAAGAAGACTTTCAATTCCTTAAATAGATCTGGAGGTCTCTATAAGAATATCAGCGGGTCTTCTATAAAAATACCTGGCCATCGTCTATAAATTGACTTAAAGGCCCTCTATAAGATATCTTTTGGGTCTTCTATAAGAAGACCTTGAAGACTTCCAAAAGAAGACCTTGTGATGATCTATAAGAAGACCCTATTTTTATATATAAGATGATTTTTTCTTGTAAAAATCATAACATTTTTTATGCGAAAATATTTGGCTACTCTGGAAGTTCTGGTGTTGTTTGAGAGAATCCACGAATCGTTTTGCTAGAAGGCCTAATGCTCTGTTATAAAAAAGTTTATAATTGTCTAAATGAATGAATTCCATAACAGAGTCTTCTGAATTTTTATAAGAAGGGTTTTTGCGTTTCTTTAAAATATACTATAGCTTTGTTCCCGTACTAAACTCGTAAAAGATAGAAAGAGAGAAATATTGTTTTCACACAAATGTTTTTTCAAAAAGTTCGGGAACGCAAAAATGAAAAAACGCCGAAAAAGCTGGAACAAATGTCAAAGTCAACGTACCAGGCAATCAAACGCCGGCAACCATGTTACTATTTTTACACTCTCAAAGTTGTCGAAAAGGTTTTTAAAAAGAGCGTCATTCAGCGCCATTTTTGTTTAAAGAGAAATCAACTTTTTACAACTTTTTTCTGTACGGGAACGGGTTTTCGGGTAAAATGTGTAAAAGTCGTAAAAATTTTAAAAACTTTTTAGTTCTGGAACAAAACTTATGACTTTCTGCATCGATTCTCTAAAAGAAGACCTATGAGGTCTTTATAAATTGCACTGATTTTGCTCCATAAAATGATCTATTGGCGACTAGAAAGAAATCCTAATGTCCCTTTTCTTGGCTTTTTGGAATTTCTATAGGTATGTAAAATCCCATTTGGTTTGAAAAAATAAGTCGTTTTTATTCTATTCTTTCTTCTGATCATTCTTCTCATTATAAATATACCTTGAGGAGTTCGCCATTTAAATCTGTAATTATCTGTTATTTAATCGTTATTTGAAATCAAAGAATTAAAAATTTCAATTTTATAATTTTTCATAGGCACGAAATCTATTTTTAATGCTTCTTGGGGCCCCTTGTGAATTGTATTCAGTTTTGCGTGCGTGTAGATGCATTAATTGAGTCTTTGTATTATGCCCTCAGAGGAAAAAGTTTTCAAACGCATCTCATTACCGCCAAACGGCAACACACTGTCTTTGAATTTCTTTGGCAGAACGTTAATATATTTCATCGTTTATAAATAGAAATGATTTTGTGTGTGCGAGATTTGGAGAAAAAAGAGGCCTATGTTCTAAAAATATGTTCTATGTTTGCCAATGTGCCAAAAGTTGTTCATAGCTGCTAATGTGATTTTCCCCACAATTTTCATGCGAAAAAAAGAAAACTTGTAATTTGTCATGGGGGTTTTCTTTGTGTGGTAGAATGAAAAACATGACAAAGAAAGATGTGATTCTTAAAAATATAATTTACATAAATGTTTTTTTAGGCAGACCTACGCGTACATACATACAAGTGTACATAATTATGCATACAAATGCAAATTTGCTAGATTTACATAGATATGGCAAGCTTTTTCTAAATATCACAGTTTAGGTTTTCTAGGCTTTTCATAATCTGTAACTGAGAAATTCTTAAATAAAACAATAATGGAAATTATTTTCCATAAGCTTTCAGCAAATCACTTTCCGCCTTTTAATTGCTTTTTGGCATCATATCAACTCAGAGACATTAGTTTTTTTCCTTTTTTTCATGTTTCGTTTAGTTTCGCATTACAACAAAAGCCTTTACAAATGATATCCGTTAGCATTTCCTTATTATTTTTCTAAAATAATCATCCTTTTTTTTGCTTCTCCTCCATCGAGCATTTGATGAATGTTGACCAGCAGAAAAATATGTTTTTCCTATTTATTTTGTGTGTGGAAAAAAGAACCCGAAAAGCCATTAAAAATATAAAGCACACAAAATGAAAAAAGCAAACAAAGGAACGGCAATTTATTTGGTCAGCAGGCTGGCCGACCGGCCACCAGGCCAAACCAGGCATTTTCAGTAGTCATCGATCCATCCGCCTTCCATTCATTCATTTATCCATCCATCCATGTGGCCAATTGTTAACATATTGTTGTGAAAGAATAACAGCAGCAACAACAGAACAGTAGCAGTGTGGCGGCGGCAGTATCAAATGTAGCGAAAGAGAGAATATTTGCTACTTTATTATTGTGAAAATTTTTAAGAAGAACAAGGAAAAGGAAAATTTGGTGAAAAGCAAACAAATGAAATTGCAATACTTATTGTTGGTTGCCACAAGAATGGATGGTTGGATGGCTCGCTGTTGTAGGTTGTCGATCATTTGCCACATACTCTTGTTGTGCGTATTGTTTTATTGCCTCTTATTTTGTGGGCTTCGCATTAATTTAATATCACATGGGGGTATTACTGGGTGCTGGAACAATGATGGTGGTAATTCTTTTGGAATTCTTGTAACGAAATCATATTTATAAAATGTCATAGTATAAGAGAAAAACCGAAGATCTTCTCATAGAAGGCGGAAGGTTCTTTCCATACAAGGATTGAAGGCCTTTTCATTGAAGAACCTAATGTCTTCTCATAGAGGAACACAAGATATTTTCATAGAAGAACCGAAGGTCTTATAGCATACAGAAGGATTTGAAGTCCCAAAGGTCTTCCCATATAGAAGTCATCACGGTTTTCTCATGAAAGAACCGAAGGTCTTCTCATAGAAAAACCGGGGGACTTCTCACAGAAGAACCGAAGGCTTTATTATAGCAAACCGAGTTACTTCTCAGGTCTGTCCATAGAAGACCCGAAGTTCTTTTCATAGAAGAACCAAAGCTCTTTTCATTGAAGAACCAGAGATCTTCTCATAGAAGATCCGAAGGTATTCGTATAGAAGGTCCCAAGGTCGTCTAATTGAAGACTCGAAGGTCTGTTCATAAAAGTACCGAAGTTCATAGAAGAATCAAAGCTCTTTTCGTTGAAGAACAAAAGGTCTTCGCATAGAAGATCTAAGATCTTTAGATCTTCTATGCGAAGATCCCAATGTCTTCTCATAGAAGACTCGATGGTCGGTTCGTAGAAGAACCGAGGGACTTTTCATAGAGGAATCGAAGTTTTTCATAGAAGAACCATAGGACATTTCGTAGAAGAGCCAAAGGTCTTTTCATAGAAGATCAGAAGGTCTTCTTATAGAAGATCTTTTTGTAGAAGAAAGCCTGGCGATAGACGAACCGAAGGTATTTACGAAGGTCTTCTCAAAGAAGAACTGACGATCTCCTCATAGAACAACTGAAGTTCTTCTCACAGAAGAACCGAAGTTCTTTTCATAGAAGAAATTAAGGTCCTCTTATAGAAGTTCTTCTCATTGAAGGCCCGAAGGTCTTGTCCTAGAAGACTCAAAGGTCTACTCATAGGAGACCCTAAGGTCTTCTTATAGAAAACCCTAAAGTCTTTCCATTGAGGAACTGAAGGTCTTCTTATAGATAAACTAAAGGACATCTTATAGAAGAACATAAGGTCTTTTTATAGAAGAACTGAAGTTCTTCTCAAAGAAGAAACGAAGTTTTTAAAGAGTAAACCGAAGTTCTTATAGAAGATCCGAAGTTCTTATAGAAGAACCGAAGGCCTCCTCATAGAAGACCCGAACCTTAGGTCTTCTCATAGAAGAACCGAAGGTCTTTCGATTGAGGACTCGAAGGTTTACACAGAGAAGAATCGAATATTCCAATGTCTTCTTACCGAACAACCGAAGTTCTTCTCACAGAAGAGCCGTAGGTTTCATAGAAGACACGAATTATTTCTCATAGGAGACCAGAGATCTTTGCATAAAAGTTCCGAATGTCTTCTCATAGAAGACCCGAAGGTCTTCTCTAAGAAGAAATTTCGGTCTTATATGAAAATACATTCAGGTCCTTTTTTTCATATCATAAAACTTTCGGTTCTTCTATGAGAAGAACAACGAGTCTTCTCATAGGACCCGAAGGTCTTCTCTAAGAAGACTCGTAGTTCTGCTCATAGAAGAACCGAATGTCTTCTCATATGAAAAAAGAAGTTCTTCTCATAGAAAACCGGAATTTCCAATAAGACTACGAAGATCTTAACGTAGAATATCATTAAGACTTTCAGAAGAATATCCGAAGGCTTTACACATTTTTTAAAAAGACGTGAAGGTCTTTCCATCGTATACCGAAAGGTCTTCTTAGTAGAATATTCGAAAGTGTTTTAAATGAAGACCTGAAGGCTTTGAATATCTTTAAAGAAGACCTGTACGAAGACCCGAAAGACTTCTTATAGAAGACCCAAAGTTCTTCCCATAGATGACGATAAGGTCTTTTCAAATAAGATTCGAAGTTCTTATCATAGATGACACGAAGTTCTTCTCATCGAAGACCCGAAGGTCTTCTGATAGAGGAACCTAAGGTGTTCCCAGAGAATTACAGAAGGTATTCTCGCGGAGGAACGAAAGTCTTCTTAAATAACTCGAAGGTATTTCAAAGAATATTCAAAAGACCCGAAAGTCTTCTAATAGAAGATCCCAAGGAAGACACGAAAGTCTTCTCATAGAAGGCCGAAGTTCTTCTCATAGATGACCATAAGATCTTTTCATAGACGACACGAAGTTCTTCTCATAGAAAACACTAAGGTCTTCTCATCGAAGACCCGAAGGTCTTCCCACAGAAGCACCTAAGGTGTTCCTACAGAAGTACCGAAGGTATTCTCGCGGAGACACGAAAGTCTTCTTAAATAACTCGAAGATATTTCAAAGAATTTTTAAAATCTTCTCATAGAATACCCGAAGGTCTTCTAATAGAAGATCCCAAGGGTCTTCTTACAGAAACCCAAAGTTTTCTAATAGAAAATCCGTAGGTCTTCTACAAGAAGATCCGAATGTGTTCGACAAGAAGATCCGACAGAATTTTAGAAAAAGGCCTTCTCATGGTAGAAAGTCATCTCATGGAAGAATTGAAGGTGTTGCTATAGAAAACCTGAAGGTATTGTCATATAGACCGAAGGTCTTCTTTTGAACACACCGAAAATCTTCCCATAGAAGACCCGGATGTCTTCTCATAAGAAATCCGAAGTTTTTCTCATAGAACATGCGCGTAGAAGACACGAAAATCTTCCCATAAAAGACACGAATGTCTTTACATAGAAGGACAGATGTTATTCTAATAGAAGAATGTAAGGGTCTTCTCATAAAGACCGGACCTGTGGAAAACCGAGGGTCTTCTCATAGCAGACTCGAGGGGAACCTCATAGAAGAATCGAATATAAATTCTTCTTATAGAAGAATGGAACATTCTTCTCATAAAATATCAGAATGCTTTCTCATAAAAACTCCCATAAAGGAAGGTCTCATCATAAAAAATCCGAACGTTTTTTTACATAAAACACCCGAAGATCTTCTAATAGAAAACCCACAGATTTTTTTCATACAAGATCCGAAGGTCTTATAATAGAAGGCGCGCAGAAGATTTATTCTCGTAAAAAGGTCGATGAGACCCGAAAGTCTTTTTATAGAAGACCAACGTAAGGTCTGTTCATTGCTGAACCCAATGTATTCTCATAGAAGACTCGAAGGTCTTCTCATAGAAGCAGGTCTTCTGATAAAACATCAGAAGCTGGTGTTTAGTCTCAAAGAAAGTCTCCATAGCCTCCTTGAAGAACGAACGTCTTCTCATAGAAAAACCGAAGGTCTTCTCATACAGTACCCGAAGGGCGTTTTTAAGAAGGCTAGAAGGTGTTCCCAAAGGTTTTCTTAAAAACGTTCGAAGGTCTTCCTGTAAAAGACCAAAATATATTAACTAGAACGGTCTTCTCAATAAGGTCCTGATGACCTACTCGTAAACGATCAGATTGGCTTCTCGCAGTAGTTTTGAAGAAGACTAGTTCTCTAAGAAGGCAAGAAACTCTTCTTATAAAATACAAGGGGGCTTATTCTGTAACTTTTTAACAACTTTACTCATTGTTTATTTTACAACAATTTCATTTGTTAGTTTTGTTGTTGTTACAATGACAAAATAAATTTAAACAATATCGATAGTTGTTAAAAGTTACAGAATATGCCTTTATAAAAAGGAAGACTGTCTTCTCTTGGACTGAAAAGTTTCCACATAGTAGACGGTATTCTCATAGATGACTAGAATGTCTTCTTCTAAAAAAAATCTGAAAATCATCACAGAGAAGATTGCAGCTTTAGATGACCTCTTGTGGATGGTCTGAACTTGTCAGGCATGTAAAACTTATTTTTGTCTGGCCTGTATTTGGGAGATTTAGTCCAGTCCCGCATAAAATAGCATTTAGTGCCATTGTGCACCTTTAAGATCTGATTATAGAAAAGTGTATTTTCGTTAAATACAAAAATTCTGAACCACCACACTCAGAAGGGCTTTATTCTTCTTTTTGAACCTATTCAATTGATTGTTGATAAATACATACTTTCGCTTTTCCCTGTATACTGTTGTACATACGAAGTAAGTCATTCGGTTTATCTTGTATTTTTTATTTATTTTTCTTTTAATTTACGTACCTCTTTCTTGATCCTGTAAATTATTTTAATCTTCTACCTGGTCAAGAGATTTGCAATAAATAAAACAAAACCGGTCACTCTTTCCATTCGTTTACCTTTCGATTATCTTTGGAGTAAATCACAACAGTCTCCCACAGATGTTTGAAAAATTATGTTTTTTTTTTATTGATGCTGCTGATATGAATCTCACAACAGCATCTCTGGGCAATGCAGAAGAATCTAACGCACACACACATCCTTAATCCAGCCACAAAATGACTTTGCACAAAACGAATGAAGGTATCCTTCGAAAAAAGGGGACGACGGCTGTTGCTGCCGAATGGACAATTCATTATTTAAATGTGAAACATATAAATTAAATAAAAGATTAGAATCGTAGAGCAAAAGAGAGCCTGCTAGTCACTACCTGAAATAATACATGAAATAATCCCTGTGACTACAATGGTATTTGCAATATAATCTCTTTATTTGTGTTGTTGTTTAGTATTTCGTTACTTTGTAGTTTGCCTTATGGTGGAGGTGGTATGTGAAATAGGTAACAAAAATAGGCAAAAAATTAATTCCCTGTTTCCTTTTGTGTATTTGAAAAACAGAAAAATAATTGCAAAAATTGGTAGGCGTAACAAAATAATTGGTTTCCGGAATTATAATATCACCATGTCTAACGTTTTTTTTGTTTTCTAATGAATTGTGAACTAACTACGAACTAACTATCATGTCTGACGGGTGGTGGCATCGATTCTCATTTGGCTTCTGTTTAATTTAAAAACGGAAGGGAAACAAGAAATTATAATTGGTTTGTATTTGATAACACTATTTGGGTCTATTATATCTGAATTATTCAAATCGATGAACAGCAGTGTGAATGGAATGGTAAGTATGTACAGATGTATATACAAATGTACATATGTATCTTATAAATTGCCTAACAAATGCGCAAAACATATTTAATTTGTAGGCTCGATAATAATTATGTGTTAACAATTTCACACCGGATGTTTATTGTAGTTTCATTTTCAAGAAATATGTATATGAAATTTGATATAAGCCATTAATTTAACCGTGATGAATCATTCTAGTTTGCCGATTTTGAATTTATTACAATATTTATCCAACAAAACTGCTTCAATATCAAAGTATGGATTTACATATTTCGTTGTTTAACTCAATTACGTTAAAATGAAACCGTCAATACATGAGGCAATAACTTAATCTTAGCATCTCCAAATAATAAGTAATAGAACTTACAAGGATCTGTGTTAAAATCCAAAACAATAGTTTTCCCTACCAACTAACCTCAAGGGAACAACGAAATTGGTTTTAATCGAAGACTCTTTAAGTTTGGAATCTTTCCAAGCATTCATAATTTAATTTTATTTTTTATCATAACCTTCAACTTCCTGGAACTGCGTACATACAATATTTGATGCGAATGAACTTCCAACTATAAAAGAGCGCAAAGCCAAATTGTCTGCCAAATCCATAAATCTTTAAATTCAAACATGCGTGAATAAATGCCAAAAACTAGAGGCATTTAAGCAAACTCTTCGCAACTGACTTGTCGAAACCAAAGAAATTCTTTTAAGTAGCGGAAACAGCAAAATGTGTGTTCATAGAATATCAATGATAGAATGGCGTACTACAAAACTACCAAATAAGTGAGTATTACCGCACACAACAGAATTTTCAAAATTAATATTTAAGCGTATATGTATATATACATATATTTTATTTGCTAAGAACTACACTAAAATCAAACACATTATGAATAGTGTGCAAAAAGTGTAACCAATGTTCGGATTCATAAATATTATGAACACTATTCCTAAAGCAAAAAACACTGTTTTTTTTGAGAGATTTTTTATGTCAGACTGGATTTATCCGACTTTTTTATTGAAAATCTCCCCAGATGATCAGAGATGACCTGCTAGAAAATGCTACATATATCACATAATTTTCTGACATCTAATTCATACAAAATATTAATACTGCCCTAACAGTTATAAAATGTTCAAAAAAAGGAAAAAAACATAATGGGCCCTTCACGTTTCTGATTCCTGGGATACAACTGAGCAAAAAAGTCCACTAGAGCATAGGTCTACGGTGAAAATCGAGCCTCCCGATTTTTACTTTAATTTTTTTATCCACGTTTCTTGGACATTTTGGCATATAACAACCAAACCATTGAGATTTTCGATCAAACTGAGGGTTTTCAGACTTAAACCACTATAACATAGCCATTTCTTAACCGATTTATTAAATTAATAACTTGTTCCAAAGATATTATTCACCCCTTTAAAAGGAAGAAGGATCAATAAAAATCCGTTGTGAAAAAATAAGATATGTTAAATTAAATTTAAATTTCAAAATGGATGAAGCCCAGATTTTCACTACTTTTACCATTATAAAAAAATAAAACGTAGTGACCCAAACGAACTAAAGGCATTGTCGTTGTCGATGGATCCCAATACAATATAATTTTGCATCAGAACGCTTGAATATTTTTCTGGTCAACTTTTGTAGCACAGTGCCATTTATCGACATTTTTCGAAAAGTTTGCACTTTTCAAGGCCAAAACTGCCTGAAGGAGCGTTCCAATGCGTTCGCTATGTATTAAAGAGTTCTCAATTACTGTCTTGGCTACAATTTTTGTTCTTGTATTTGATCGATAATCTCAATGGCTTGGCTGTTATATGCCAAAATGTCCAAAAAACGTGGATAAAAAACTTAAAGTCAAAATCGGGAGGCTCGATTTTCACCGTAGACCTATGCTCTAGTGGACTTTTTTGCTCTGTTCAATACCAGGAATAAGAAACGCGAAGGGCCCATTAAGGTTTTCAAATCGCCCCGGCCTAATATACATTCATACAAATTATGAATAGATTTCAAAAACTTCCAAATGTTCAAATTCTTGCATATTATGAACACCATTCCTAAGCAGAATAATACAGCTTCTTATGAGAGAGATTATCGCAGAGTGAAATTCTAATCAGATAATCAGTGATACTTTTCTGATATATCCCGCTAGCAATGACAATTCCAATTGTCGCAATTAAATTAGTCCAGAACTAGTTTTAAGACGTACTAGTTCGAAATCGTCAACCATGTAATGCCAAGGGAATCAATCCCACGGCGGCCGGTTCTCTGCACCGGATTGACTCGGAGCGGTAATTTATCCCTGAATGCCTGCTCCGAACTCTTTTGGTCCGTGCCGGGTTAGAGATGAACCCCTGGCCAGTATGGATCTGTCCCGTTTGCCAGATCCGCATCCACCACCTGTCAGTATCGGTGAAATGTAATAAATGTAGGAAATGGTTGCATTTCCGAGGGTGCTCTGGCCTTAGTCTCACTCGGGATCACAGCGATAGGTATGTTGCTGCTTGCAGCGCCAGAACATGGCCCAATGTGTCTTCGACTTCGTCGTCTGACTCCTCGTCGTCGTCGGAATACGAGACGCCCCCGTAGTCTCTCCAACAACAACGAACACAGCATCTAACACCACAAGTTGTTTTTCAACGGCTCGGAAATGCATATTTCCTGTAATTTAATTGCAACGGTCTCCGATTTAAGGTCAGCGAAATTGTGTTGCGATCAGGCAACAAATCTCAAATTGTGGATTTTATGAGTCGGAAAAACATCATGGTTGCCGCGATCAGGAAACAAATCTCATCGCCACCTGTAGCTTGCAACGTTGAGATTGTTACAACGTTTTGCGGAAGCATCGCACAAAAAGCGGAGGAGGAGGAGGACTTGCCTTTCTAATACACCAGTTACTGTACAGACCTATCTCGCTTGAGCTTGACTCTAGTAACCCAAACATGGAATGTATGGGGGTAGCAGTTAAGTGTGGTACTGTCGAGATAGAGCTGCTTAATGTGTACATACCGTCGATGAACAGCTGGTTATATGCCCGATATTAGTTCGCTTTTAGAGGGCAATAACCGTCAATGCTCATCATGAGCTTTGGCATTCCGTCCTAGGTAATGACCAGAGGGGTACAGCGCTGGAAGAGAAAATTGATAGCTCCACGTTTTGCACGGTGAATGCAGACGCCCCTACGAGGATTAGAGGAGATTACCACAGCTCGCCAGATATTACTATTGTGGCACCAGGTCTAATAAATGACGTATCCTGGCAACCCGTCATGTCCCTTGGCTCTGACCATCGCTCTATCATCGTCTCCGTAAATAGACCACCCGATTTCATAACCTCTGAACGCCGTACTTTCCTGAACCATGGGAAAGCTGATTGCCAAGGTTTCAGAGATTTTACAAATAACCGCTTCAGAGAGCTGCCTATCCCCTCAGATCCTCGGGTAGATGAGACAACTTTCCGGGACATCATCACTGCACCAGCCGCTCGCTACATACCTGCTGGTCGAATACCCGAAATAAGACCAAATTTCCCAGCAGAGGCGACGGGACTAGCAAATGGGCGTGATGAGCTTCTTCGTACGATCCCTGAAGACCCGAGAGTTAGAGAGCTTTTCTTGAAGTCAACAGGTTAGTAGACGAACATAAGCGGAAAAAGTGGCAAGATCACCTAAAGCAATGCAACATTGGTACAGGATTAAGTAAATCCGGTTAAATCACTCTCGAATCCGGGAAAGAAGGATGACAGAACGGCTGTTACTTTCAACGGCGTGACAGTAACTGACCGACAGTTCATAGAGCACTCCGAGAGTGATAGGGCGAAGAAGAGTGTGCTACGCCGATGATGCCATCCGAAACGCGAAATCATCTAAAGCGTTGGGCCCACACCGAATATCGATGTTAATGCTTAAGTAACTGGATGAACCCGGAGTTGAGTATTAAACAAGTGTCCTCAACCTATCGTTAGCCACCCATATTGTACCAGAAGCCTGGAAAGTTGGCAGGATGGTCCCGCTACTGAAGCCTGGCAAGGATGCCACCAAAGGGGAATCGTACAGGCCGATTTCTGTGTAGCAAAGATCCTAGAGGCCCTACTCCTCCCCCTTACGATGTTTTCCAGTTGCCCAACATCAACATGCATTTCGGAAAATGCATAGTACTACAACAGCATTAGAGGCAATATCCACACATAGCAGTAGATGACTGAACCAGAACAGTTCTTGCGACCGAACAGTTATGGTGGCTCTTGACCTATCGAAAGTCTTCGATACTGTTAACCATGTCAAGCTGTTCGAGGATATAGAGAAGACTACTCTCCAGCTGTGTTTGAAACGTTGGGTGATCACCTATATGTGCGGACGCCAGTCGTTTGTGGAATTCAGAGACAAGAAGTTCAAACACCGTAGAGTGAAACAGGGAGTTCCCCAAGCAGGGGTGATATCTTCGGAAATGTTTAACTTCTACCTTTCTGAAATTCCACACCCTCCAGACGGCATAGAGATCGTAATGTATGCAGATGATTGTACGATCTTGGCGTCGGGTCCTATCGTCGATGACATATGTGATTGGTTAAATGTCTACATAGCTGACCTAGTGCAGTTCTTCCATTCGAGGAATATGAAAATATCCGCCGCTAAATCCACTGTCACATTGTTCACCACTTGGACGGCAGAAATGAGGCTCCCACTGATCATATTGGTCGATGGTGTACCGATTCCGACCACTAGCTATCCCAAAATATTGAGCGTAACGTTCGATAGCATGTTTAAGTCGTCCGTGCAAGCCACAGCTATAAGATCAGAAGTAGGAACAAGGTCCTCAAGTCGCTGGCCGGCACCACTTGGGGTGCTGACAAAGAAACCTTGTTGAGCTCTTATAACGCCATAGGCCGGTCTGTGGTAAGCTATGCGGCTCCTGCGTGGTATACAAATGTTAGCGCTACGCGGTGGAAAAAGATGCAAAGCTGCAAGAATGCCGCCCTGAGGACTGCAACAGGATGCCTCCTTATGACACCAGTGCACCATCTTCATGAGACGGCGAAGGGTTTTCCCGTGCGTCAGCACAAAAAGATGTTGTCGATGCAGTACCTGCTTGGGTGTTATCGCAGTGAGCATCCCTGTCACGATTTAATGGACTGGCTTCCTCTGCCCACGCACGTCAGGAGAGATCTTCATGATCTAAAGCAGGGGAAGGCATTGTGACTCACAAGAGAGCCCATGTGCTCTAAGTGAGCGTAAATTTGTTATCGCTCACAGCCTGTGTAGATGCTAACACGTTGTGAACAACAACAAATTTACGTTCATTGAGAGCACAAGAGAGACCCAAAAATGTTCTCTGCCTCACTCTGATCTAAAGAGAGAGGTCCAAAGGTATAAAAGAGAACCTCTAGAACACAGACATGGTTGCGCAGGCAGTACAGAGATACAGTGTGAATGCCTCCATCCATCGCAGCAGAGTCGTTTTAGCCCAGTTAAGATACGGACGATGCTGCCGCCTCAAATCGTATTGGGCCCGAATTGATGCCACGATACCCAAAACATGACCGGCATGTAAATTGGGACCTTACGACACACTACATTTGTTTAGCTGCCCCGCCAACCCCACTCACCTGTCTTCAGATTCTTTATGGACCCAACCAGTCCAGGTCGCAGAATTCTTGAGTCTCGATACAACAGCAACCTGAACCTAATAACTGAAATAATACACGAACGAACATATATGCGTTGCTACAACAACAACATCAACAAAGGGAATCCATTGACACATTTTTATCTCTAAGTAAACGACGAGAGGAATGATAAACATACTGCTATATAACTGTAAAGTTTACAGTGTAAACTTGGAACTAATACAGTACCATCTGCGGGTAATGCATAGAGAGTCAAATGGTTACTTTCGCGGACATCCCCCAGTAAAAGTTTACAATTGATTGCACAGTGAGGGGTCTAAAGTGGAACAAGTTACTGTAATCCAGAGAATCGACGAGCTTCCCATACTTGCCGCCAACTTCTTAGCTTTTCTTTTTTACTTTGCCTAGCTTTCCAATTAACTTGCATGTCATATTATTTTCTTAAAATAATTTTACTTAATATATAACTTGCATTAAATTTTAAAACTGTGACAGCAATTTCTCATCCATAAATTATCCTGCATGTGGACACTAAAGAATTTACACCAGTTTTCCGACGCTGTTATGTGTGTAAGGACATCACACAAAACAATGTTTTTATAATTCTTGTAACATGACCCAGATTGTAAGTCATAATTTTCTAAGTTATTCTTTTCACTCATATTCTTCGCTAGATCCCTTTATGTGCATCTTGTTGTTTATTTTTCTCTTGTTTTATTTGGTGACTATATAAAAAATTAACCACATTTTGTGGTTTACTGCAACTTTTAACCCTTACATTTTATGAAACAAAAACGACTACAAAAACAGTTCTAACTTTTTCTATGCATTTTAAGGATGTCTTATAAGGAAGAGATTGTGGCTTGAATGTGTGTCAGTTTAGTGTGTGGAAAATTGCTGTGATTACTCATCTTAACGTGGTAAGGAATAGAGAACGAATTTTTTGCATAGTAAAATGTTTAGGGGGGAAAACTCATGTAATGTCACATGTTATGAAAACTTTGTTTTACTAAATTAAAAAAAAATATATTTTTTAAAATAGACAATTTTGTGTGGAGAAAACTCTTATAACACTTCTTTTGTGAAACAGATTGGGTGTAGTTAGTGGGACCACTATCATACAATTTTGCTTTGTTTTTTATTGTTTTCTTCAACCAATTACGTAATTATTGGTAAAACTTTCTTAATGGTTTCATAGATATCTTGCATAACAAGTGAATCATTAATCAATCTTACTATGCCAATTTCTCCAATAATGATATATTTTCTTGTTAAAATAAATTGTATCATTTATTTCAAATTACTAATACTACTCGTATTATTAATAATACTTTTTTTTGAAATATATAGATCTTGTGATGGGGTTTTTGTTATGACTGAAAAGAAAACCAACATTCACTCC
Source organism: Musca autumnalis (assembly GCF_047663935.1). NCBI lineage: Eukaryota > Metazoa > Arthropoda > Insecta > Diptera > Muscidae > Musca > Musca autumnalis. The sequence goes on from NW_027411644.1 coordinate 256,455,595, forward strand.
GCATGGTATGTGGATTTTACTTACTGTAACCCAAAGGCATGGATCATCTTAAAGATGATTAACAAATGTGGTGGTGGTGATGAGTAAAGTTTACCTAAAAATAAATAGAAAAGACATATTGGTCAGTTATTGGATTTTACCACAGAAAGAAAAATAAAAAAGTGATATATCAAATTTTTATATGAATGTGTTACCACAAAATGCTCCGATTTGCCTTAAACATACGAGTTGAAGGTTATTTCTTATAAAAGGCAAAATCTGAAACGTGTGGTTATGGTTTAAATTTATAAATTAAAAAAATAAACAACATAATATGTTTTCAAAAATTGGGCTAAAATTAAGATAATTATTTTTTGAAAATTTGCCTTTTTAGGGCGAAGATCATTTTTAATGATTTTTGTTAATTTTCTCGTTTAGAGTTAAGCTTGATGATCTGAAATTATTTGCAAGTGAAAAAGGAAAGCCAAGGACAATTATTGGATAATTATAGGATAATTATTGTTAAGATTATTCTTGGCTTACCTACCTTATGATAAAAACAAATAATGCAATTAATTTAAATTTGAAATGAGAACAATTACCGAATTTAGATAATTAAAAAATAAAAAACATAAACTAAAGTACAAACTATAAAATATAAAATATAATATATAAAATATAAAATATAAAATATAAAATATAAAATATAAAATATAAAATATAAAATTTAAAATATAAAATATAAAATATAAAATATAAAATATAAAATATAAAATATAAAATATAAAATATAAAATATAAAATATAAAATATAAAATATAAAATATAAAATATAAAATATAAAATATAAAATATAAAATATAAAATATAAAATATAAAATATAAAATATAAAATATAAAATATAAAATATAAAATATAAAATATAAAATATAAAATATAAAATATAAAATATAAAATATAAAATATAAAATATAAAATATAAAATATAAAATATAAAATATAAAATATAAAATATAAAATATAAAATATAAAATATAAAATATAAAATATAAAATATAAAATATAAAATATAAAATATAAAATATAAAATATAAAATATAAAATATAAAATATAAAATATAAAATATAAAATATAAAATATAAAATATAAAATATAAAATATAAAATATAAAATATAAAATATAAAATATAAAATATAAAATATAAAATATAAAATATAAAATATAAAATATAAAATATAAAATATAAAATATAAAATATAAAATATAAAATATAAAATATAAAATATAAAATATAAAATATAAAATATAAAATATAAAATATAAAATATAAAATATAAAATATAAAATATAAAAATATAAAATATAAAATATAAAATATAAAATATAAAATATAAAATATAAAATATAAAATATAAAATATAAAATATAAAATATAAAATATAAAATATAAAATATAAAATATAAAATATAAAATATAAAATATAAAATATAAAATATAAAATATAAAATATAAAATATAAAATATAAAATATAAAATATAAAATATAAGATATAAGATATAAAATATAAAATATAAAATATAAAATATAAAATATAAAATATAAAATATAAAATATAAAATATAAAATATAAAATATAAAATATAAAATATAAAATATAAACTATAAACTATAAAATATAAAATATAAAATATAAAATATAAAATATAAAATATAAAATATAAAATATAAAATATAAAATATAAAATATAAAATAAAAAATATAAAATATAAAATATAAAATATAAAATATAAAATATAAAATATAAAATATAAAATATAAAATATAAAATATAAAATATAAAATATAAAATATAAAATATAAAATATAAAATATAAAATATAAAATATAAAATATAAAATATAAAATATAAAATATAAAATATAAAATATAAAATATAAAATATAAAATATAAAATATAAAATATAAAATATAAAATATAAAATATAAAATATAAAATATAAAATATAAAATATAAAATATAAAATATAAAATATAAAATATAAAATATAAAATATAAAATATAAAATATAAAATATAAAATATAAAATATAAAATATAAAATATAAAATATAAAATATAAAATATAAAATATAAAATATAAAATATAAAATATAAAATATAAAATATAAAATATAAAATATAAAATATAAAATATAAAATATAAAATATAAAATATAAAATATAAAATATAAAATATAAAATATAAAATATAAAATATAAAATATAAAATATAAAATATAAAATATAAAATATAAAATATAAAATATAAAATATAAAATATAAAATATAAAATATAAAATATAAAATATAAAATATAAAATATAAAATATAAAATATAAAATATAAAATATAAAATATAAAATATAAAATATAAAATATAAAATATAAAATATAAAATATAAAATATAAAATATAAAATATAAAATATAAAATATAAAATATAAAATATAAAATATAAAATATAAAATATAAAATATAAAATATAAAATATAAAATATAAAATATAAAATATAAAATATAAAATATAAAATATAAAATATAAAATATAAAATATAAAATATAAAATATAAAATATAAAATATAAAATATAAAATATAAAATATAAAATATAAAATATAAAATATAAAATATAAAATATAAAATATAAAATATAAAATATAAAATATAAAATATAAAATATAAAATATAAAATATAAAATATAAAATATAAAATATAAAATATAAAATATAAAATATAAAATATAAAATATAAAATATAAAATATAAAATATAAAATATAAAATATAAAATATAAAATATAAAATATAAAATATAAAATATAAAATATAAAATATAAAATATAAAATATAAAATATAAAATATAAAATATAAAATATAAAATATAAAATATAAAATATAAAATATAAAATATAAAATATAAAATATAAAATATAAAATATAAAATATAAAATATAAAATATAAAATATAAAATATAAAATATAAAATATAAAATATAAAATATAAAATATAAAATATAAAATATAAAATATAAAATATAAAATATAAAATATAAAATATAAAATATAAAATATAAAATATAAAATATAAAATATAAAATATAAAATATAAAATATAAAATATAAAATATAAAATATAAAATATAAAATATAAAATATAAAATATAAAATATAAAATATAAAATATAAAATATAAAATATAAAATATAAAATATAAAATATAAAATATAAAATATAAAATATAAAATATAAAATATAAAATATAAAATATAAAATATAAAATATAAAATATAAAATATAAAATATAAAATATAAAATATAAAATATAAAATATAAAATATAAAATATAAAATATAAAATATAAAATATAAAATATAAAATATAAAATATAAAATATAAAATATAAAATATAAAATATAAAATATAAAATATAAAATATAAAATATAAAATATAAAATATAAAATATAAAATATAAAATATAAAATATAAAATATAAAATCTAAAATATAAAATATAAAATATAAAATATAAAATATAAAATATAAAATATAAAATATAAAATATAAAATATAAGATATAAAATATAAAATATAAAATATAAAATATAAAATATAAAATATAAAATATAAAATATAAACTATAAACTATAAACTATAAAATATAAAATATAAAATATAAAATATAAAATATAAAATATAAAATATAAAATATAAAATATAAAATATAAAATATAAAATATAAAATATAAAATATAAAATATAAAATATAAAATATAAAATATAAAATATAAAATAAAAAATATAAAATATAAAATATAAAATATAAAATATAAAATATAAAATATAAAATATAAAATATAAAATATAAAATATAAAATATAAAATATAAAATATAAAATATAAAATATAAAATATAAAATATAAAATATAAAATATAAAATATAAAATATAAAATATAAAATATAAAATATAAAATATAAAATATAAAATATAAAATATAAAATATAAAATATAAAATATAAAATATAAAATATAAAATATAAAATATAAAATATAAAATATAAAATATAAAATATAAAATATAAAATATAAAATATAAAATATAAAATATAAAATATAAAATATAAAATATAAAATATAAAATATAAAATATAAAATATAAAATATAAAATATAAAATATAAAATATAAAATATAAAATATAAAATATAAAATATAAAATATAAAATATAAAATATAAAATATAAAATATAAAATATAAAATATAAAATATAAAATATAAAATATAAAATATAAAATATAAAATATAAAATATAAAATATAAAATATAAAATATAAAATATAAAATATAAAATATAAAATATAAATATAAAATATAAAATATAAAATATAAAATATAAAATATAAAATATAAAATATAAAATATAAAATATAAAATATAAAATATAAAATATAAAATATAAAATATAAAATATAAAATATAAAATATAAAATATAAAATATAAAATATAAAATATAAAATATAAAATATAAAATATAAAATATAAAATATAAAATATAAAATATAAAATATAAAATATAAAATATAAAATATAAAATATAAAATATAAATATAAAATATAAAATATAAAATATAAAATATAAAATATAAAATATAAAATATAAAATATAAAATATAAAATATAAAATATAAAATATAAAATATAAAATATAAAATATAAAATATAAAATATAAAATATAAAATATAAAATATAAAATATAAAATATAAAATATAAAATATAAAATATAAAATATAAAATATAAAATATAAAATATAAAATATAAAATATAAAATATAAAATATAAAATATAAAATATAAAATATAAAATATAAAATATAAAATATAAAATATAAAATATAAAATATAAAATATAAAATATAAAATATAAAATATAAAATATAAAATATAAAATATAAAATATAAAATATAAAAATATAAAATATAAAATATAAAATATAAAATATAAAATATAAAATATAAAATATAAAATATAAAATATAAAATATAAAATATAAAATATAAAATATAAAATATAAAATATAAAATATAAAATATAAAATATAAAATATAAAATATAAAATATAAAATATAAAATATAAAATATAAAATATAAAATATAAAATATAAAATATAAAATATAAAATATAAAATATAAAATATAAAATATAAAATATAAAATATAAAATATAAAATATAAAATATAAAATATAAAATATAAAATATAAAATATAAAATATAAAATATAAAATATAAAATATAAAATATAAAATATAAAATATAAAATATAAAATATAAAATATAAAATATAAAATATAAAATATAAAATATAAAATATAAAATATAAAATATAAAATATAAAAATATAAAATATAAAATATAAAATATAAAATATAAAATATAAAATATAAAATATAAAATATAAAATATAAAATATAAAATATAAAATATAAAATATAAAATATAAAATATAAAATATAAAATATAAAATATAAAATATAAAATATAAAATATAAAATATAAAATATAAAATATAAAATATAAAATATAAAATATAAAATATAAAATATAAAATATAAAATATAAAATATAAAATATAAAATATAAAATATAAAATATAAAATATAAAATATAAAATATAAAATATAAAATATAAAATATAAAATATAAAATATAAAATATAAAATATAAAATATAAAATATAAAATATAAAATATAAAATATAAAATATAAAATATAAAATATAAAATATAAAATATAAAATATAAAATATAAAATATAAAATATAAAATATAAAATATAAAATATAAAATATAAAATATAAAATATAAAATATAAAATATAAAATATAAAATATAAAATATAAAATATAAAATATAAAATATAAAATATAAAATATAAAATATAAAATATAAAATATAAAATATAAAATATAAAATATAAAATATAAAATATAAAATATAAAATATAAAATATAAAATATAAAATATAAAATATAAAATATAAAATATAAAATATAAAATATAAAATATAAAATATAAAATATAAAATATAAAATATAAAATATAAAATATAAAATATAAAATATAAAATATAAAATATAAAATATAAAATATAAAATATAAAATATAAAATATAAAATATAAAATATAAAATATAAAATATAAAATATAAAATATAAAATATAAAATATAAAATATAAAATATAAAACATAAAATATAAAATATAAAATATAAAATATAAAATATAAAATATAAAAAAATTGCCGAGGTCCGATAAATCAATCAATTTGTTTTCTTAGTAACTTTCCTTTAAAAAAATAACGAACAAAAAAACAACACCTCTAATGGTGACGACCACCCCAGATGCATATTCCCCTGATATGTGCTGAAAGAACAAGGTGCAATGGACCGAAAAATCGTCATAAAACTACACCAATTCCATAAATAAATCGTAGAATTTAAATTATACATTTTATACTTTGATCGACACTCATTTGAAATTCGTATCATTTTATTTGTAGGTCAAATTTGTTATTTATATTTTCATCCAAAAAATAAGCGCATGTCGGACGCTACTGTTAATGATAAACATATGCCAATCCAGGGAGGGCAATATGCATACCACCTGCCGGTCAATAATTGATTCTAAGTAAGACAAGTAAACAACTGCAAAAAATAAACTGATTTAAATATTCTTAACTCGCGTACACTAATAAAAATTTCATTGGAATTTCGTATGATTCATACATTCGTTCAAAGCACACAAAAGATTTTCTAAAACAATAAGTGTAAAAAAGCATCATCATCTTCATTATCATCTTTGAGACAGACAAATTGGAAGTAGAATTGGAAATGAAACGAAACAAAGTAATTTCAATCTTAAAAAAAGCGAACATGACACACCGTTCATTCGGACGCAAGTTGGATTGTATTCTTTTAAATTAAAAATTGATATTTTACAGACACGCCATATTTGTCATCATCGCCACCGTCACGGCCATATAAATACACACTTTATTGACCGTCTAATTAGCGGATTTTTTGTTTTAGTTTAGCAGTACACATTGCCAGAAAGATGTGCTATTTCTTTGAAGGAGATATTATTGTGTCTGGATTTTATAATGCTTCCATTTTTCTTGTTTGCAATAAAATGCAAAGAAATCATTTATGGCAGACTCGGGGTTATAGGGTTAATTGTGACTTGTTGCTTTATTGGCTAAGAGCCTATGGTGAATGAAAAATAATTTAATTTAAACCAAAAAAAATCTAATTATCATCAATTAAACTGGAAGATCAAAAATGTTAATAAAAAAATAAGGAATGCACAAACCAAACCAAGCGTTTTTAATATGAAATAGGCCCTAAATTCAACGGATGTGATTCTCGATTCCAAGAAAAATATTATGAATACATTTACTCCCGTACCATATTTTTATTGCCATTAAAAATTCTGCTAACCCTGCAAAATATATTCTGTGGAAAACAATTTTACTTTCCACTTCATTGCATTTTTCATGTCCAAAGCTATATAGTATGTTTATAATTACAAATTGCTTGTACTTGTAAAGCCATCTCGGTATAATTACCGCACACACACAGCGAAAAAATAACAAAAAACTATTAATGGCTTTAATAGCTTTTTTTGGCCAAACCACCACAGAAACAATACAACTGGCCATAAGCCTATGTATTGGCATTTGTCTGTTTTCTGTCTGTAGATACATACATAGTTTATGGGGAAAGTTGTTCGATATTCCGATAAATTAGCTAAAATGCATTTTTAAGCGACCACACAACAATAAACAATATACAGCTTACTCGGAGACCATAAACAATTTGTATTTAATGATTATTTTTGTTGTTTTCAGTTCACTAAAACATAATTATAAAGTTGTAAACAATTATTAGATGGGAGGAGAGAAATATCATAATAACAACAAAAACAAAATATTGAAAATAATTTAAAAATATTAAAAAACCTAATACATGCGGAATTTAATTTTCAGGAAAGGTGTGCTTAGGAAGTAGCACGGAAAGTGGTTTGAAAAAAAAAATTGAATTAAATGTTTGGAAAAAGTTGGGGGTACATCAAAGTCGAAACGTGGTTTTAGAGCATTTCTTGAGGGACGTAGATATAAAAACAATTCAAAGATTTTTTTAAAAATATAGTATATGAAACATAAAATATAAAATATAAAAATACAAAATATAACATAAAACAAAAAACACAGACAATTGTGCTCAAATATATAGACACACAGTAAACAAATACAAACGCAGATAACCCATATAAAATATAACAAATAAAATATGAAATATACAATTTTAAATATAAAATATAAAATATAAAATACAACATATAAAATTTAGACGTTATTCACTTCTGTTATTCACGCATGACTTTGTCTCTCTACTAAGAACAAAGCTTATCTCTAGTAAGCACTCAGCTTTACTCTAGTCAGGTTACTCTTTAGATTACACTGACGACTTTAAGTTCAAATACTACACAAACTCCCACCTACTAAGCTCGCGTATTTCTAGGAGTAATAATGAATGACGTCAGAATGTATGCTACAACTTAAGGAGTGACGCCCACTTGTAAATTTCAGAAAATCAAAAAAAAAAAAAAAATATGGGGGTTATCATGAATGAAATTTCCCGTGAGTTTCGTCTTTACGCCGTTGCAATTTAAGGGAGAAAGTAAAAAAATTCCCGGGGAATTGTCGTTCATGATAACCCCCTATATTTACATATTTTAAAGAATAAGTAGCATAGAATATTGGTAACATTTTCAGTTGATGGAACTAAATTGACTGAGATATGAGTGTTGGAAGCGACAAATTCATTGTGATTTGTATGAATGAAGCATAGAAGCTTAAAACGTGTTTTTCTCGAAATTACATTTTGAAATCCGTGTCAACTCTAGCTCGAAAACTACTAAACCGATTGTCATATAATTTTGTGAGCTTATCAAGAACATCAAAAACGAATCCTTCATCGATCGATTTTATTTTTAAAAATTTGTTTGACCGTTTAATGACCATAAACGTCACTTATTTAAGTAAAAATTGAAATTTTGACTTTTTGTGTCCACTATTTCCGTAAAACCTTATATTTTTAAAAAATCAATCGATGAAGGATTAGATCTTTATATTCTTGATAAGCCCACCAAAATATATGACGATCAGTTCATAAGTTTTCAAACTAGAGTTGGCACTGCAAAATACTTTCATAAAAACAGTGTTTCATAGACGGAAATTTGCCACAAAACTACGTAATATTAAAAAAAAAAGAAAAAAATCATAGAGTAGGTGAGGATATGTCCTTTCAGATGAAGAAAAAAATCTACCAAATAAGTTTCGTAGTTTTCTGGGACAAAAATCATACAAAATGGTTTTTATTGGGCGTTACAAGTGGGGGTCTCCCCTTAATAGTCAAAATAAATGAATAGAGAGAGCGAACTGAAATATATAATTTTCTTTTTTAATATTTAATTATAATAAATATTTTTAAATAAATACAATATTAAAAATATACAAACATTAAAAAGATTGATTCTGCGAAGCATATTCGCAAACCAAAAGCTAGGGAACTTATGAGAACTTGTGGCGAAGTTCGAATCGATTGCATTCCCTGCCTACCCCTTGGCGAACAATGCCAAATTTTCTCTACTATTGTGGATATTTTAAAAAATATGTTCGAAGCCACCATGGAGTATTGTTGTAACATTTATTCAAGACATAAATGAAGTTAGAATGTGGACCATATTGGCAGGGACGTACGCAGGATTTCATTTCGGGGGGGGGCACAACATGACCAAAAATCATGAAAAATTCAAATGTTGTGTAGCGTTACGTAAAGCTATTTTAAGGGGTTATGGCCACTTTTAAGCATGAGAAAAGCCATTTTCATGCATTTTTTATAAAAAATCTATTAAACCTTAAGTTACCTTCTAGTTTTGTTTTTTTTTTTTTTTTTGAAAAATCTTACATTCATATATGCCCGCTTATAAAGCACTGTTTTTACTAAAGCAGTTTGCGGTACCCACTGTAGTTTGAAAATTTGAAAAAGAATAAACCGATCAGCATATATTTTTGTGGGAACATTACGAACCTAATAATCTTGTCCATTATCGAAAAGGAATTAAAAAAATCAATTTTTAAAAATTTTGAACAGTTAAAATCAAAATTTCGATTTTAACAAAAACAAAACACCGTACAAAATTGATATTTTTTCTGACTCCGTCAGCAGTTTTTTAAGACTCTTTCGGTTAAGCACATGATTTATGTGTACAATAGTCCCACAAAAACATATAAAGTACACACTTCGAGGAAAAGACGTTTTTAGTTTCTATGCTACATACAAAACACAATAAATGTTTCCCTTCGAAAGCTCATATCTCGGTAAATTTTTGTCCGATGGACTGGAAATTTTGGCACATATGTATTCTATTCTATATTTTATATGAAATAATGGTACAAAGTACATAAATTCAATAGAAAGAATTCATAATATTTAGTTCCAATTTACATTAGGCGAGTTTACTTGCGGCAAGTCTCAGTTTGTAGGAGAGACACGTAAGGGGTATGGAAGTGGAAAAATATTGCTCGTACCGGCAATTTTCAGGCAATTCCTTTTATATTTTTCGTTTTTGACATTATTTTAATTGTTTTGAAAACAAAACTTGCAGAAACATAATTGCCTGTATAAACGCAAGAGGCAAGTTTAAAAGAGAACGAGAAAAATTGCCGCAAGAAAAATCGTTTAATGTAAATTGGGACTAAGGATACAATTTTAAATATTTACAGATTAGGATATTTAGAATTGAAAATAGACAATATCGGGCCACGTTCGGTAATGTCGCTATGTAAAATTTATTTAAGTATATTGATGTTTTTAATCATACAGGTCCACGTTATGGTTTATCGCAGAATTTTACAACAACAAAGAATTGCCGTTGTCTTTGCTATAGCAAGATTTTCACTATTTCGATGATCTTAGCCTAATTTTTAAGAATATCGGCTGTCGTTGTCGTTGATATGTTTCCAAATGAAAACATTAAGAAAAATTTAACAGTTTTGGAGATATGGTGCGAAATGTATACAAATTATGGAATTTTTAGATATATTATAAAATTTATTTTTTTTTTCATTTCTCCAAATATTTTATTTTGGCCCTTATCTACAAATTTGCTGCAAAGGTCAGAAGAAGATTTGCATTGGTTTCAGATATATAGCCCCGAGTTGTTTAAAAAGTCGATATTTAATAATGTTTAGATGGGGCCATAAAATCCAAGCTGTATCTGACTCAACTAAACGGAACTAGGGCTTTTGTACTTTGGGTCTGTACTTAAAAAAATCCTCACTTCAAATTATTTGCACAAGATTACTTTAAAAATTTTGCACAGTGTTATTTACCGAAAGAGATAGATTCTGATACCAGGATTATTTTTACTTTTAATATTGTGTTACAAAAGAAGCGTTATAATTTGTTTTCTTAATTGTACGGTTAGAAGTTTTTGGTCTCGATGACAAACACTTTGATGGACTTAGTTCTATATAGTTTTGACAAATAACAATCGATCCTTATTGAACCCCACATAATTATTCACTAATAATTATTTGAGAGACACTTCTCTCGATAGTTACCGCGCCCATAAGCTTTTTAGTTGGCCACCGTAGTGTTTAGAGCTTTGTCAGGAAGCATAAACTTGTCCACGAAAAGTAGGATATCGCTGTAAACAAGACTACAATATGTCCAAAGAATCATCGAACAGTCTTTAAACTGCAGTTATGGTAGACTTGTATAAGAGACCTGAAGATGTTGTCCAAACATATTCTCTTGGACCTTGATGTACTTTTGGAAGTAATCTTGCGAACCATATTAGGTTCGATTTTAGACCGAATCGGTTAGTCCCTTCGACCACTTTAGTGAACATTTTTGAACTTTTATGGCGGAGGTACCGATATGACTTAAATTTAATTTGGACAAAACATTACGAGATCCATAACTTGGACCGAGAGTTATCATGAGTTACAACCTGCCACACAAACAGAGATACAGACGGACGGACGGTGGTAAGTACTTCCATCTTGGCTGAAACGAATATCGTCCAAACATATGTGAAGTCTTAAATCATTATTTTGATGAAATCTATATAATCCTAGTGTATATAATTTCGTAATCTAAAGTCTGAGGTTACAATTATACTTCGGTAATGATAAGTAAAAATCAAGTGACGCACAAAAATTCATTTGTCTTCATTATTTTCTCATACTGTTTAGCAGCAAATTTGTCTAAAACAGAATAACAAAATTTTGGCGATGACAGTAAAACAAATTTCTAATTGGCTTTCAATATGTAGTCCACGAAGGACCGACCCTTCATAGATTTTATTCAATAGATTTTTTTTATATACAGAGAGGGACAAAAGTTTACATACACCCCCTAAATCTCGGGTTTTAGGGTAAGTAAAGATTTGTATGAAATTCCAAATATACAGTTTTATTTCTTCTCGCTAAAAAACAATATTTAATACTAAAGTATATTCCATAATACAACTAATATGCTGTTTATATTACAGCTTTTTGCAGGGTTAACCTTCTTTATAAGGATTTGTTTGAAATATAAGCAATGGTATTGACATTTAAAACCCAGTCGGTTTGTTAAATCCGGTTATATATAAACGGGGTATTACGGTAAATTTTACAAATTACCCAAAAATTATGGGGACAAAAGTTTACATAAACCCCAAGGAAATACGTGTATTACCGTCAAATTTATGGAATTAACAGCAAAATTTCTACATTTTATTGTTTTGCCTAATGTCTCTGGCTGTCTGAGATATATTTTAGAGAAAAGAATCTAATTTTTGGTGGTTAAATGTCGTTATTTGAGGTCAAACTTCCTGTATAACTCTTTAAAGCTGACCCTTTATTGATTCTTTGCGTTTTTAGGTATTGTACTTTATAAAAAGCATAAAATTAGTGTCAGATGGTAAATATTGAGACCAAAGAAAGCTTAGAAGTTGTTTTTGTGCTTAATATATATTCCTGGACATCGATAAATGTACGTTTTTCCTCAGAGTTCTCAAGAAGTGAATAGATTCTGCGGAATTCTTGGCGCAAATTACATACAGAAGGCTTTGAATTGTCTTGTAATATGGTCTGATACAATCCTTGAGCATCAGTTGAATCAGAAATGTAAAATATTCTGTTACAAACATGCTCCCGAAGCTTCCAAAGCATCAAAATGTAAGCTGTACTAAGAAAACATGAGATTTGTACCGTAAACAACGTCGTTTTTGTGTTATGATCATTACCGTCACTATAGGGGCGAAAAGTTTCGTATAATTGTTCATTTCTGAGTCAATTGATGTCCAAGGATTGTATCAGACATTATTAGAAGGCAATTCAAGGCTTTTTGTATGAATTTTGCGCCAAGAGAACTCTAAGGAAATACGTACATTTATCGATGTCCAGGAATATATATTAAGCACAAAAACAACTTCAAAACATTCTAGGGTCTCAATATTTACCATCTGACACTAATTTTGTGATTTTTATAAAGTACAATACCTAGAAACGCAAAGAATTAAGCAAGGGTCAGCTTTAAAGAGTTATACAAGAAGTTTGACCTCAAATAACGACATTTAACCACCAAAAATTAGATTCTTTTCTCTAAAATATATCTCAGACAGCCAGAGACAGGCAAAACAATAAAATGTAGAAATTTTGCTGTTAATTCCATAAATTTGACGGTAATACACGTATTTCCTTGGGGTGTATGTAAACTTTTGTCCCCATCATTTTTTGGTTTTTGTAAAATTTACCGTTAGTTGTATTATGGAACATACTTTTGTATTAAATATTGTTTTTTAGCGAGAAGAAATAAAACTGTATATTTGGAATTTCATAAAAATCTTTACTTACCCTAAAACCCGAGATTTAGGGGGTGTATGTAAACTTTTGTCCCTGTCTGCATTTCCATTCCCATAATACTGAACTCGTTATTTTTGTTATAACCGGATGAGTTTTAAGCCTCGAGAGCTCTATAGAGTTCGAATAAATAATAGACATGGAGTATATTCATTAAGGAATTTGCTTTTGATAGTGGTATGATATGACATGAAGAAGTAATTCAGATTTTATTGGAAGTTTCTCTCAAAAACAGCTTACAAACAAAAATTTTTAAAATATTTTCTTACAAAACTTGTTAATGATGTACATTTTCTGTTCAGAAACTTAAGAAAATATAAGTTTTAATTTGAAATCTTCAAATATACAAACATTTTTATGAGAAAAAAAATACAATAACTAGTTACAGTAGCTTGAAAAATTTTGTTCGACCAAACCATTTCGGGGGGGGCCCGGGCCCCCCGTGCCCCCCCCCCCCCCTGCGTACGTCCCTGCATATTGGTACCTCCCCAAAATAAGTTCCATATTTTTTTTACTAAAATTGTGTTCATGATAACGAATCAGAGTACCAGATGTAATCATCTCGATATTCATAAGGGCACCTGGCTGTCTCCAGATCAAAGAACAATTATCAAATTGATCATGTTGTGATAGATGGAAGACATTCATCGAGCGTGTTGGATGTACGATCATTCCGAGCCGCAAACATTGATTCGGACCACTACCTTGTTGCAGCAAAGGTACGTACCCGTCTAAACATTGCAAATAAAACACGAACAGACACAACGCGGAAGTTGGACATCGATAGGCTGCAAACACAACAGATAGCCACAGCATATTCTACTCAACTAACCCAATTGCTTAATGAGAGCACTCCTTGTCCCGATAACATAACAACACAATGGCAAAATATTGCCCACTCCATACAAACAGCCGAAAAATCCATACTTGGATACCAGAGACCTCCACAAGGGAATTCATGGTATGACCAGGAGTGTCGTGCTGCTACCGAAGAGAAAAATGCGGCATATAGAGCTACCTTACAATCAGTAGCAACGCGTAGCGCACGAGAGAGATATCGGGAGAAAAGGAGAGAAGATAAACGTCTTTTGAAAAAATCGAGATGTACAGGAGCCAGAATAAAGTCTGAAAATTCTACCAAAGAGTGAAACATCAAACAGATGGCTTTGGTACAGGAACATCCTCCTGTTGAGACCAGCAAAGTAATCTGGTAACAGATACAGATAGCGTGCTCAGGATATGGAAGGAACATTTCTCCAATCTGTTGGTATCCAATAGTAGCGAAGACGAAGATACCACAGATCCAATCCCAGAAGATGGTATAGAATGGATACCGCCCGGCCAAGATGAGGTAAAAACAGCAATCAACCGGCTGAAGAATAATAAAGCAGCAGGAGCCGATGGCTTACCAGCCGAGCTGTTTAAAACCGGAGGCGACGCGCTGATAAGGTGTATGCATCAGCTATTTAGCACCATCTCGCAGAAAGAACGCGTACCCGACGATTGGAACCTGAGCATCCTGTGCCCCGTCCACAAGAAAGGAGATAAGATCGTATGCGCCAACTAAGGGGCATAAGTCTTCTCCCTATTGCCTACAAGATCGTGTCAGGGATATTGTGCGAACGACTAAAGCCAATGGTCAACGAAATTATTGGACCATAGCAATGTGGCTTTAGACCTGGCAAGTCCACCATTGACCAGATATTTACCCTGCGGCAAATCCTGGAGAAGACCCAAAGATGCAGGTCGACACATATCACCTTTTTGTCGATTATAAAGCAGCATTCGACAGTCCCCTCCGATTAAAGGTATTCCAAGAAATGTCTGAATTTGGTAGCCGGCTTTGTAAGATGACTTTAACTGATACTAGGTCCTTAGTTAAAATTGGAAAGAAACTCTCCAAACAGGTCAGTACCAAAAGATGTTTCAGACAAGGAGACAGCCTTTCGTGTGACCTATTAAACATTTTGCTGGAAAAGGTAATACGAGATGCAAATGTCAAAAGAAATGGCACAATTTACACCAATAGCCACATGTTACTTGCTTATGCTGATGACATAGACATCATGGGACGGACGATCAGTATAGGAAGTAACTGATACATTCAGGAAGGTTGAAGCAGAATCTACGAAAGTGGGTCTGGCGGTAAACGGCGAAAAGACCAAATTGATGGTGTCAACGCGCAAAGCTTCCATAGAGCTCGGACCAAATTTGGAAGTTGGTACCTATAATTTTGAGGTAGTTAAAGACTTCGTCTACCTCGGCACTGCCATAAACACAACAAACAACATCAGTTGTGAAATAGGAAGAAGAATTGTATTGGTCAACAGATGCTACTATGATCTAAGTCAGGGGTGCGCAGAATAGTTCGTGTATTAGTAGTGGTAAGACACTCTCCCCATTACTAAGCAATGGCAAATGAGAAATAAAGAGAGAATACGTGTGGTTTGTTTTTACGCTACCGTAAGGAAGTGATCACCAATGGTCTAAGTAAGCAATTTAAAAACAAAGCCACATCTCGTCAAACAAAAATAACACTATACAAAACGCTGATACTACCCGTGCTAATGTATGGCTCCGAAGCATGGGTACTTGCGCAAGCTGATAAGGCAGTGCTTGGTGTGTTTGAGAGGAAAATTCTTCGAAAGATCTACGGGCCGATTTGCGTTGACGGTGAATATCGACGTCGTATGAACCACGAGCTCTATCAGCTATACAAAGACGTGAATATAGTTAAACGTATCGAGATGCAACGATTACGTTGGCTAGGCCATTTCATAAGAATGAACGATGATGAACCCTCTAAAAAGGCGTATGAATACATGCCACATGGCGGTGCACGCAGAATCGGAAGGCCTAAGCTTCGATGGAGCATACAAGTGGATGAAGGAATGAAAAGGCGAAGTATTCAAGAAAGCGAAGCGAAAAACAGAGAGAATTGGAGATATTTTCTGTAATGGGCCAGCTAAGTAAGTAAGATATTTCTCGCGGGCGTTATTACGACGGAATAATTCTATTGGGGGCAAGTTCATGCTTCCTGGCATAATAGCACAAAAGCTCTAAAAACTCTACGTGGCCAACTAAAATGGCTGGTTGATACGATAACGTCTAGTTCCAAGTTGGACAATGTTGACCCCATCCTGAAGGTATCTACTCCGCTCTACTTCTTGTATCTTGTAGTCTTTATTACAACGCAATAATTTTATTTTCCATGCTTTTATAAAAATGGCTTGAATATTCTAAAAAGCCGTCAGATATCTACCCCACAAATGCCTATAAGTATACGTTGCAAACTTCCAAAAAATTTGTTGTCTCCAACGAATATTATTTAGTTTTAAATTTAGGGTTCTGTTCATACTACATGTAGGTCCACCACTCCTATTATTCTTTTTTTTTTTGTGCAGTCCTAGTCTTAGATTATTTTGCTGTCGGCAAAGCCAACATATTATTTTGTACTTGTTTTATGTTTGTATAACTTAGACCTTGAAGAGAAATTAATTTCTTATTGACGCTCCGTTGAAGTTTCAAGCCGTTCATGATTTTATTTTCGATATCCAATTACCATATATGAATAAAAATATTTATGAGAAATTTTATTTCAAGTGCATTCATATTACACTGTTCATTAAAAGGGATTCTCACACACAGTCATGGTTGCAGTAGTAACAGCGGGGCTGGCTATGGCGTTTTATGTTCACTTGTTGTGTTTACACCAATTCATTTATGCATTCTTGCATTTCTACATTCATTCAGTCGTTCATTCATGTCCAGAGATGGTCTGTCTACAATGATGACGTATATGACATACATTTCTGACGTATATTACATACGTCGGAAACGTCGTAAACCTAGCCAAACAAACAAGGTTTTTGACAGAATAAACAAACGAATTTTATATCCTAAAAATCGATGTTTTTGCATAATAATAAAACTCATTTTATTATTATTTTTTAATATCCTATTTTATTACAAAACTGGCATAAAAAGATTTCACTCGAAAATGTACATCTTATATATATTTTTTATATTATATGGGGATTATACATATGTTTGTTTATTACTTCATCCGCAAATTCTGTGAATCTACGTAAAGTAGTGGTAGTGTTCGGAATATATTGTAGATGGCGTACTAAATATTAATAAAAAAAAATATGCTGTTATTTTCAAAAAGGGTACGGACCCTCTTCAATAACAAAGACAGGCTTGCAGAATTAATATTAAGTGAAAAATGTGATGGTAACATACATTTGTTGAGGTTTATGACATTTACTACTTTTTATACGTTTTCTACGGGTATATGACGCTTTCGACGTTTACAACTTTCTTACAGTCGAAAACCTAAAATATCGTCATACAGACCATCTCTGTTCATGTCGCTCGCTGCTTGTTCATAACCATCATCAACAAAACTATTAAGGGTATCCACTTTCAATTATATCAATGCTGTATTTATGGTTGTACAACAATTTCAGTGGGACGTTTTGCCTGATAGGCAGTAGTGCTGCGGAATGGTGTGTAAGTGTGTGGTATTAAACAACCAGCCAACCATTCAAAACAGGGCGTTAAAGACGTAGGTTTCCAGTTACATCTGAAATTATATTCGACCTCTAAATTACATATTGATAATACTATATGTATGTATTGCTCGGTGTGCATGATTTTCCATTTGGAATGTTAATGTCACATGCTTTGTGGGTAGTAGTTGTTTTAAACATTTCTGTGTTATTAATTGCATTCATATTACTCAAAATTGTAATTAAATACTGATGTTGTTATTGCTGCCGTTGTTGGAATGTTGACTGTGAAAGTATTTTGTATTTCATGGGAAATTTTATGTTCGTTAATTTTTTCATACAATACTACAAAGTGTCGTAAGAAAGGAAATGAAAAATAAATATAGAATGAATTTTAATTAATGAAGGAATGTTAAGTGCGTGTACTAAAGTTTCTTACTTGGAAGAGTGAAGACTTGCTTTATGACATTAAATAATATACAAACATAAAATAAATACGACATCATTTTTCATACAATACAAGTAAACAAGGAATCAATCGGTTTTGCTGATAGCTAAAAATACTGCTGTACAAAAAACAATTTTATACAGAGTCTTAGTAGGTGACAAAAGAAGTTTTGGAGGTTTCCAGCGTAATTTTTTAGATGTTTGTGATGTAGGTATCATAAACAGTGGACATAATTATCACACTGACAGATCGAATACCCACAATCTATACAAAAGCTCATATTTTTTATATATTTTATTTATATGCTACTTGGGCGGGACTTTTGGAACATTCGGGTCATTATAGAAAAAGTATTGAGAATAAAGTTGTAGCTTTGTAACAAAGGCTACAAAGACTAGTCTGACAGTTCTATGTTCGAGTGGCCATAAATATTGGAACAGTTCCGGGTCCATGTGTCAGCAAGTATTGGGTTCATCTGGAAAATATTATATAATGTTGTAGCTATGATTTCAACGAGCACCTGCTATTAAAATTTCAACACGATCTGGCTTAAAAGTGTATTGAAGTGTAAAAGTTTTTAACTTTTACGGAGGAGGTATTTGAGTAATGGACCGAAATAGTCCATCTTGGAACTCAGTATTATTCTTTCTGATATTTATTTCGATTCTAATCGTGCCAACCAGGCATTTAAATAAGTCACTATTATACTGCACATACGCGAACTCCGCAAGGAGTTGTCCTATATAGTTGGACCAATGTCAGCCAATCCTTTCGATAGTTATCCTATCCAATAGCCATTCTAGTTTGTCACTGTCGGATTTTTAGAGCTTTTGAACCATTATGTTGGGAAACATTGACTTGTTCACGAAAAAACACTTCGCTGTAAACAGGACCCGCAAGGGGTACCTCGGCAATAATTTCAAAACGATCCTCGAACATCCCTTAAACTGCATTTTGTCTAACATTTTTAACTTTTTTGAGGATGTATTCTAAAGAGTTGTCCGATATTGATTTTCATGTAACTTGATTTACGTTTGAAACAAACTTTACATACATACATACATATGTACCCACAACATCCCCGAAGGGACAAGGGAGACTTCTCTCATATCAATGAGTGCACGCCGATTCATATTGGCTCAATTATATGGGACCTACTTTTTATCGCCGAGTCCGAACGGCGTGTCTTACGACACCACTTGTTGAGAAGTTTTTCAAGGCTGAAATACTCGGGAAATGTCGCCAGCATTACTGAGGGGGAATTTTGCCACCGTTGTAAATTTGATGTTGCTTGGCCTGGGATTCGAACCGCAGACCTTCTGAGTGCAAGGCGGACGTGCTAACCATTGCACCACGGTGGCCCCAAACAAACTTTACGATGTGCATATTTCGGTCAAATCGGATACACATTTCGTAAGTTTTCGTATCATCAGTCATTTTTGTTGGTGCGCAGGGTTTGTTAGTGCGTTTAGACCAGCAATCGGCACACAACAAAAACAATTTGAGCAAACACTGTTGCCGGTGCAAGGATTTTCAATTAGGTAAAGTGCATGAGTAGAGGTAGAAGATTTCTTTGCTTGTTCGCGAGTAAAGGGCTGCCGAATGCTGGTTTAGACCATTATGATGGGAAGCTTGTACTTGCCCACGAAAAAAAATATTTATGTTTGGATAAAATACTACGAGGTTCGAACAAATCAGTTGATCCTTTCGAGAGTTATCGTGCGCAGCAGCCAGCCCGACAGAAAGACAGATTTTTTTGTGAATTAGAAAATGTTCTTAATAAACTCGGATATTAGAAAATATGTTCTTAACAAATGTAGATTTTTTAAAAATAAAAATTTTCTCAACACAAACGTGGATTCCTTAAAAACGTGTATTTAAAAAAATATATTTTCTTTAAAAACGTGAATTTTTTTAAAAATATTTTCTTAAAAAACATGAATTTTTAAAAAAATAATGTCTTACTAAACATGATTTTTTAACAAAATATTTTCTTAAAAACTGTTTCTAAAAAATTAAAAAAATAAATTTTCTTAATAAACATGGATATTTTAAATAAAGTATTTTTTTACTAAACGTGGATTTTTAAAAAATATATCCTCATTAAATGTGGATTTTTAAAAAAATATTGTCTTATTAAACGTGGATTTTTAAACATATTTTCATATTAAACGTGGATTTTTAAACATATTTTCATATTAAACGTGGATTTTTAAACATATTTTCATATTAAACGTGGATTTTAAAAAAAAATATGTTGTTATTAAACTTGGATTTTTAAAAAATGTTTTCTTTTTAAACATGGATTCTTAAAAAAATATTTTCTTTTTAAACATGGACTCTTAAAAAAATATTTTCTTTTAAGTGTGGATTTTTAAAAAATATTTCTTTATTAAAAGCGAATTTTTAAAAAATATTTTCTTATAAAACGTGGATTTTTAAAAAATATTTTTTTATTAAACATGGATTTTTAAAAAATATTTTTTTATTAAACGTGGATTTTTAAAAAATATTTCTTTATTAAAAGTGAATTTTTATAAAATATTTTCTTATGAAACGTGGATGTTGAAAAAAATATTTTTTATTAAATGTGGATTTTTTAAAAAATATTTTCTTATTAAACATGGATTTTTTAAAAAAAAAATATTTTCTTATTTAACGTGGATTTTTAAAAAATATTTTTTTTTATTAAACGAGGATTTTTAAAAAATATTTCCTTATTAAAAGTGGATTTTGAAAGAATACTTTCTTATTAAACGTGGATTTGTAAAAAAATATTTTCTTATTAAACGTGGATTTTTAAAAAATATTTTCTTATTATACGTGGATTAAAAAAAATCTTATTAAACGTAAATATTTAAAAATACTTCCTTATTAAAAGTGGATTTTTAAAAAAATATTATCTCATTAAACAAGGATTTTTAAAAAATATTTTCTTATTAAACGTGGATTTTTAAAAAAATATTTTCTTATTAAACGTGGATATTTTTAAAAAATATTTCCTTATTTAACGTGGATTTTTAAAAAATATTTTTTATTAAACGAGGATTTTTAAAAAATATTTTCTTATTAAACGTGGATTTTTAAAAAATATTTTCTTATTAAACATGGATTTTTAAAAAATATTCTTCTATTAAAAGTGGATTTTGAAAGAATACTTTCTTACTAAATGTGGATTTGTAAGACAATATTTTCTTATTAAACGTGAATTTTTAAAAAAAAATTTCTTATTATACGTGGATAAAAAAAATCTTACTAAACGTGAATTTTTAAAAATATTTCCTTATTAAAAGTGGATTTTTAAAAAACTATTTTCTTATTAAACGTGGATTTTTAAAATATATTTTCTTATTAAACGTGGATTTTTAAAAAAATATTTTCTTATTAAACGTGGATTTTTAAAAAAAATATTTTCTTATTAAACGTGGATTTTTAAAAAAATATTTTCTTATTAAACGTGGATTTTTAAAAAAATATTTTCTTATTAAACGTGGATTTTTAAAAAAATATTTTCTTATTAAACGTGGATTTTTAAAAAAATATTTTCTTATTAAACGTGGATTTTTAAAAAAATATTTTCTTATTAAACGTGGATTTTTAAAAAAATATTTTCTTATTAAACGTGGATTTTTAAAAAAATATTTTCTTATTAAACGTGGATTTTTAAAAAAATATTTTCTTATTAAACGTGGATTTTAAAATTATTAATCGTGGATTTAAAAAAAAAATATTTTCTTTTTAAACGTGGATTTTTAAAAAATATTTTCTTATGAAACGTGGATTTTTAAAAAATATTTTCTTTTTAAACGTGGATTTTTAAAAAATATTTTCTTATTAAACGTGGATTTTGAAAAAATATTTTCTTATTAAACCTGGATTCTTGAAAAATATTTCCTTATAAAAAGTGGATTTTTAAAAAATATTTCCCTGTTTGTTTTGTTTATTGTTGAAGATTCAATCTCATTTTCGATTGATTGAGTGGAGTATTCCCCCATTGGCTGAACTTCATTTATTACCCTCTATTACAGAGAGTAATGTTTTTCAAAACGAACTGACAGTGTTGCAAAATTTTACTGATCGCTACCAATATCATCATTTCATCCCGGCGAAGGGAATTATCAATTGGCTTCTCAGTTTTTGAAATGATGCCTTTTTAGTGAAAAACCGAACTCTTTAAGTGTCTAGTATTCCCAAATGAATGAGAATCACACTCACTTTTCGGCTTTTCCAAAGAAACACCAAAATCAAAATATTCTGCAACATGTCAGCACGTATCAACTAAGAATTCGTCGAATTCTGTGAGTTGAAAATAACATCACCACAGTTGCCTGTGAGGTTGTTTTTGGAATTTTCTTTTTAACAAAGCTCCATTCGCCCGTGCCTCGGCTGTTTTTTGTTTGTTTTCTTTATTGTTGAAGATTCAATCTCATTTTCGATTGATTGAGTGGAGTATTCCCCCATTGGTTCATGTTCAAAAAAAAAAAAAAAAAAAAATATTTTCCTATTAAACCTGGATTCTTGAAAAATATTTCCTTATAAAAAGTGGCTTTTTAAAAAATATTTTCTTATTAAACTTGCATTTTTAAAAAAAAATATTTCCGTATTAAAACTGGATTTTTAAAAAATATGTTCTTATTAAACGTCGAATTTTAAAAAAATATTTTTTATTTAACGTGGATTTTTTAAAAAAATATTTTCATATTAAAAGTTAATATTTAAATAATATTTTCATATTAAACGTTGATTTTTAAAAAATATTTCCTTATTAAACGTGGACTTTTAAAAAGTATTACATGGATTAAAAAAATATTTTCCTTTTAAACGCGGATTTTTTAATAAAATAATAAGAACGTGGATTAAAAAATCTTAATAAACGTGGATTTGTAATTTTTTTAATTACTAAACGGTTCGTTATACATATGGATCAATGCTATAAAATGATGTCGGATGCGACACCAAATTTTCTGAAAATTAATTCAGACCAAAATACTTGGGCCCCAAAAACCATAAATTCGGTTGGGCACATATTTGAACATATTTGAGTGTATACACCCTCGTTAGCCTACAAAGTGGGGTATAATAATATTTTATGAATCCTCCATAGATTTAGTAAATTGGCGATACCCAATGAACAAATTTTATTGCGTTTTTATAAAGATTTTTTGAATCCATTATGTCTAAGTTTTATCCTCACAAATCATGATATTTAATTTTTTACAATTCATACCACCAATTTGTAGTTGTTGATATCATATCAAATTAGCTGCCGCCCCAATTTACTTGCTTAAAATTTTGAAATAATTACCTCATATCCAACCAAAACTGTGCCGTGCCAATTACCCATATCTCAGAGCTTTAATTTATGTGTTGTAAACTAACATAAATTATCAAATCCAACCCACATAAAAAATGAAAATATTTCTTACTTCTAATTATCACCGTCCAATGTTCTTTAAATCGTCCAATGTAAAACTGAAGTGGCGGGATTGGATGGATCATAAAACTCATCCTCATTAAGTTTTTATGTGTCATTTTTTCATTAGCATCTTAAATTTTGTCTAAGGTTTTTTTCTCTCTATTTTACTGGCTGTCATGTCCGCGTAATTCTCAGAGATCTTCTTCATCTCGGGGTGAACAAATAATGTACGAGTATGGCATAATTTATAGTGATTGTAAATAACGATTGTAAACGACTTTTTGACCTAATTTAATTTATAAAAAATCTTAAAAATATTATTACACACTCGGTGGGTAAATATGCGAGTGAGTGATGTGTGTTTGTATAACAATCATCACCACACGACATGTAGTGTTGTGTGTGGCGAGAGTGTTTGAAATGCTTGCCTGCCACACGAGACATCTTTTTGTAATAAGATTGTACTTCTTCTATACGAGTACATACATTGCTTTGCTAAACAACGATATGTTATCATAGTAAACTAAACTGTCACTCAACACCCTATGTGTGTAGTAGATAAATATTTAGTTAGATGGCTAGGCTTCGGCATTCAATCCCTCCCCCTCAACAAGGAGAGTTCGCAAACAATTACTATGTTGATGAAGGAAATAAATTAAAAATATGCAAATATTTCTTTTTCTTGTTTCCTATTCAAATAAAGAGTTCTGGTATTCATAACTTAAGATTTATAATTACATGTAATTTGTTGTTGTTTGTACAATTGTAAAATGTATTTCCTTTGGTAGCAATGTGTGTTTGCCTTTTCATAATAATTTTTGTAAATGTGCCAAAATAATTTTTGTTGTGTATACCAGGAAGAAAGTAAATTTTCTGGGCATCCAACCCATGCGTTTTCCTGTCATAAATTATAGCTATGCATGTTTAAATGTTGTAGAGTGGTTCATAAATTTAATAGCCTGTGCAAAGTTCTAAAATTATTATTGCCTCTTGGGGTCGTTGTCCCACTTTCTTAGATAATTATAAATTAGTTTTTATATTTTATACATTGTTGTAAATTTTATTTTTACACTGTTGACAAGACATTTGTAAAGAGTAATGGGAGCTAAAAAATTTTAGTATACTCAGATTATAGTAAATACCATTAAAAGCACATTAAACTAAATTTAAACTGTCCCAATTAGCAAATCTAGGCCTAATAAACTCCATAAGACTAAAAATGATGAAGGGTAATCAGTTAACACCTGACGTCAGGTGGCTCAAATTCCCAAACGCAAATTTCATTCTTTAAAAAAGCAATAAAATTCTATATTTTGTAATTTGTATCTTATATTTTATATATTTTAATTTATATTATATATTTTTAATTTTATATGTGGTATTTTATATTTTATATGTTACATTTTGTATTTTATATTTTGTTATTTTTGTTTAATATTTAATATTTTTTTTTTTTTATTTCATATTTTATCTTCTTCTTTCTTCTTTATTTGCCAATTCGGGTTTCGAATTATAGGCGACCAAAACAATATTACTAAAAATCATTATTTGCTTAGGATATTATAATTTCACATATTTTTCAGGATCTCTGCAAAGGCATCTCTGTCTCTAGCATCACTTAAAAGTCTTCCAGAATCCCGAATTCCCGTCCATACTTGGATATATTTTAGCCATATAGTTTCTTTTCTGCCTCATATTCATATTTTATATTTTTATTAAATATTAAATATATTATTTTTTATATTTTGTATTTTATATTTAATATTTCATATTTTTATTTAATATTTTATTTTTTATATTTGTTATTTTCTATTTTGTATTTTATATTTTAAATTTTCCATTTTATATTTTGTATTTTATACTTTATATTTTTAAATTTTATATTTTGTATTTTATATTTTCTATTTTGTATTTTATATTTTGCATTTTATATTTTGTACTTCATATTTTGACTTTTAAATTTTTATTTAATATTTTATTTTTTATATTTTAAATTTCAAATTTTTAATTAAATATTTTATATTTTCTATTTTATATTTTAAATTTTATATTTGATATTTTATATTTTATTTTTTGTATTTTATATATAGTATTTTATATTTTATAAGGACCATGATCTGCGAATCTGCACCTGGAATGTTCGCACTCTTTATAGAGAAGGTGCAGTCTTCGCATTGGCAGACGTACTTGAAAAGTACAAGGCCGATATTACTGCCATACAGGAAATACGATGGATTGGGAAAGGCGTCACAGCAACACCTAAAGGTGACGCACTGTATTATAGCTGCCATGACGTAAAGCATGAATTTGGTTGCGGATTCGCAGTTAGTCGGAGGCTAAAACATCTGGTATCCAGCTTCACCCCAGTGAATGAAAGACTTGCTGCAATTCGAATAAAAGCTAAATTCTTCAACATCAGCTTTATTTGCGCTCATGCTCCCTCTGAAGAAAAGGACGAACAGACCAAAGATATATTTTACGAGCGCTTAGAAGAAACATATGAAGAAACATATAACAGTCGGGAAATTCAGTCTCCACAGTGAAACATCTGGCAAGGGTATGAGGCTGATAGACTTTGCAGCTGCAAGAAACATGGTAGTTAGCAGCATCAGATTTAAGCATCTCGATATTCATAAAGGCACCTGGCTGTCTCCAGATCAAAGAATAAGTAATCAAATTGATCATGTTGTGATAGATGGAAGACATTCATCGAGCGTGTTGGATGTACGATCGTTCCGAGGCGCAAACATTTATTCGGACCACTACCTTGTTGCAGCAAAGGTACGTACCCGTTTAAACGTTGCAAATAAAGCACGAACAGACACAACGCGGAAGTTGGACATCGATAGGCTGCAAACACAACAGATAGCCACAGCATATTCCACTCAACTCAACTAGTCCAATTCCTTAATGAGAGCACTCCTTGTCCCGATAACATAACAACGCAATGGCAAAATTTTGCCCACTCCATGCAAACAACCGCAAAATCCATACTTGGATTCCAGAGACCTCCACAAAGGAATTCATGGTATGACCTGGAGTGTCGTGCTGCTACCGAAGAGAAAAATGCGGCATATAGAGCTACTTTACAATCAGTAACAACGCGTAGCGCACGAGAGAGATATCGGGAGAAAAGGAGAAAAGAGAAACGTCTTTTCCGCAAGAAAAAGAGGGAAATGGAAAAGCGAGAGTGTGAAAAAATCGAGATGTACAGGAGCCACAATGAAGTCCGAAAATTCTACCAAAGAGTAAAAAATCAAACAGATGGTAGCGAAGACGATGATACCACAGATCCAATCCCAGATGATGGTATAGAATGTATACCACCCGGTCAAGATGAGGTAAAAACAGCAATCCACCGGCTGAAGAATGATGAAGCAGCAGGAGCCGATGGCTTACTAGCCGAGCTGTTTAAAACCGGAAGCGACGCGCTGATATGGTGTATGCATCAGCTAGTTAGCACCATCTGGCAGGAAGAAGGCGTCCCCGACGATTGGAACCTAAGCATCCTGTGTCCCGTCCACAAGAAAGGAGATAAGACTGTATTCGTTAACTATAGATGCATAAGTCTTCTCCCTATTGCCTATAAGATAGTGTCAGGGATATTGTGCGAACGACTAAAGCCAATGGTCAACGAAATAATTGGACCATACCAATGTGGCTTTAGACCTGGCAAGTCCACCATTGACCAGATATTTAATATTTACCCTGCGGCAGATCCTTGAGAAGTCCCAAGAGATGCAGATCGACACATATCACCTTTTTATCGATTATAAAGCAGCTTTCGACAGTCCCCTCCGATCAAAGGTATTCCATGCAATGTGTGAATTTGGTATCCCCGCAAAACTCATCCGGCTTTGTAAAATGACTTTAACTGACACTAGATCATCAGTTAAAATTGGAAAGAACCACTCCGAACAGATCAGTACCAAACGAGGTTTCAGACAAGAAGACAGGCTTTTGTGCGACGTATTCAACATTTTGCTGGAAAAGGTAATACGAGAAATGTCAAAAAAATGGCACAATTTACACCAATAGTCACATGTTACTTGCTTATGCTGATGACATAGGACAATCAGTAAAGGAAGTAACTGATACCTTTAAGAAGGTCCAAGGAGAATCTGCGAAAGTGGGTCTGGCGGTAAACGGCGAAAAGACCAAATTGATGGTGTCGACGCGCAATGCGTCCATCGAGCTCGTACCAACTGTGGAAGTTGGTACTTATAATTTTGAGGTAGTTAAAGACTTCGTCTATCTCGGCACCTCCGTAAACACAACAAACAAAAGAAGAAATGTATTGGCCAACAGATGCTACTTTGGTTTAAGTAAGCAGTTTAAAAGCAAAGCCACATCTCGTCAAACAAAAATAACGCTCTACAAAACACTGATACTACCCGTGCTGTATGGCTCCGAAGCCTGGGTGCTTGCACAAGCAGATAAGGCAGTGCTTGGTGTGTTTGAGAGGAAAATTCTTCGAAAGATCTACGGCCCGATTTGCGTTGACGGTGAATATCGACGTCGTATGAACCACAGCTGTATCTGGTCTACAAAGTCATGAATATAGTTAAACGTATCGAGATGCAGCGATTGCGTTGGCTAGGCCATATCATAAGAATGAGCGATGATGAACCCGCTAAAAAGGCGTATAAATACATGCCACATGGCGGTGCACACAGAATCGGGAGCCCTAAGCTTCGATGGAGCATACAAGTGGATGAAGAAATGAAAAGGCGCGGTATTCCAAAAGACGAGGCGAAAAACAGAGAGAATTGGAGATCTTTTCTTAGTTCGGTCTATGGAACAAATGTTCTGTAATGGGCAAGCTAAGTAAGTTATATTTTTATTTAATATTTTATTTTTTATATTTTAAATTTCATATTTTTAATTTTATATTTTATATTTGGTATTTTTATTTTATTTATATTTTATTTTTTGTATTTTATATTTTGTATTTTATATGTTATATTTCATATTTTGTATTTTAATTTTTTTTTAATATTTAATATTTTATTTTTTATATTTTAATATTTAAGTTAATATTTAATATTTTTTTATATTTTATATTTAAAATTTTATATTTTGTATTTTATATTTTATTTTTTGTATTTTATATTTTCTATTTTGTATTTTATATTTTTTACTTTATATTTTCTATTTTATATTTTTATTTAATATTTTACATTTTAAATTTCATATTTACATATTCATTTTTATATATTATATATTTATCTTTTTATTTATAATTATATTTTCTATTTTGTATTTAAATTTTTTATTTTGTATTTTATATTTTTATTTAATATTTAATTATTTATTTTTTATATTTTAAATTTTATATTCTATATTTTATATTTGTTATTTTATATTTTAGATATTATTTTTTATGTAATATCTTGTATTTAAGGGTAAATATTGCACAATGGGTAAGCACCATTCGTTACAGCCCAACTTTTAAATGCCTGTCTTTGACACATTCCGTTATTTCTAAACGATAATTTCTCTAAATAGATATCTGTGTAAACTTTCAAAACTTCCCCATTCCCGACAAGGAAAATCCATTCGCCATGGATTGAAAACCACAAAAATTCCAATTCAAGAAAGCCATTTGTTTATTACAAATCTAGGTTATACGTTAAAAAAATAACATTAAAAATAATATTTAAATGCATTATCACCATATTTCACTTTAAGCTTCGCTCAATTCAAGTGTTACAATTTCGTCAACAGAAAAAATAAACAAAAACAACAACAAAATGTTCATTCCTACTCATGTTTCTTTTTATATAGAAGAGGGGCTTGTGGTCTTTACAACAGCGAGAAACAAAAATTGAATAATAAATCATCTGTACCGAAGGCAAAGTATGTAGGTACATAGATGCAGTAAACCGTGGAATGCTCCACAATGATAATGATTTTGAAATAAAACATATAAGGAAAACGCCCAAAAATAACCCTGACTTTGTGTGTCACAACATCAGATGCGGATGAAAAACTTTGAAGTGGCAACACAAAACCTCAACAAGCGGCGTGAGCGTGTATTAAATGTACATATGTATGAACATTTTTAAAATATTGTGTGTGACATAAGTTTTGAGCACAGATATGTGAGATTTTCAAAGAATATGTTATGAGCCATTAAGCTTCGATTTTTAAAAAATATAGATTTTTTGAAGAATCAATTTTGAAACCCTACCCGGCCAAAAATCTTGGATTTTTGAGGGACTATTAGACCAAGAAATGGGATTTAAATTTTTTTATTATTCCTATATGAATCAATAATAGGTAATTCTCAAAAATAAATATTTATTTTCCGTTTTTATATTCTACTTCATTCAATGATTAGTGAATGAGTATTTCTTAGAAGCACCTTTTCCCATTCCCAGGGGCATTATCATCAATAATATTTTTTTTTCACACTTTCGCAAAGAAGATTTTATGAAGTTTCATTTCCAAGGTGTCAAATCCAGTGTAGCTTGCTGAGCAACAATAAAATAAAGTCGGTAAAAGGCCACAACAAAAAAGATGGAAAATTTAACCTAATGGTGTGAAAAATATGAATAAATATAAACAATAACAAAAATATCATTTATAACTCCATTCATGGGTGGGAGGGAGAGATGAAAAGGCACACAAGAAAAAGTTCTATCACAGAAATACAATCAAAGAAAATTCTTGCCACAAATCGAATTCACAGCAAATAAAAATGTATTTTCTTCTTCGCAACAATACGATATTTTTCTAATATCCGGTAATATAAAAAATACAATATTACGAAATACTAAAAAAATAAGCTCATTACACTCCAAGTAGTCCAATTAGGTTGAGAAACAATAAGACACACACGAATGCTCGCGGTGGGATGCTTGAACTCCATGGGTAGCCGAGCATCATTATCTATCCCATAGAACTATCCCAGGAAAACATTAAAAACCGACTAGAATCTATTCCATCCATTTACTTTTATTTCCATGGATTGTTTTGATGGCCTAGGTTGGTGGTGGCGGCGACGGTGGTGGCTACTTGATGCCATTGCATTAATGCATCGACACAGGAAATCTTCTAAATTAGTTTGTTTTTATTTTTTCGCATTACGACTAGCTAGAGCTAGATAGTGAAAGGCAGTGAGAGAGAGAAGAGGAGTTGCAGAAACCCCGGGAAGGGGGAGAATACATTTAGAGTGTTGCCTTTATTTATTGTTATGGATAACAAACGACGACACGTAATGAAAATGAAAACTAAATTAATTGAAGTTTTCCTCAATCGAGAGGCTGGCTACAACAACTTCACATACATACAGCAAATATTGTATTTATTTGTTGTTACTGGTACTTGAGCTGTGTGTTGTTACATTAATTCGATGACTGCAAATGTTTCTGGCATGTGAATGGGAATGTATAAAAATAACACCCTCTCCAAAAAAACAAAAATTGTGTTTTCACCCAAAAAGGACCGCCCGCTTTCATTGCGGTCGGTCTTCGCTAACGAACTAACTAATAGCTAAGGGAGAATCAGCAATGATGGCATCATCTTTTTCCATTTGCAACACGAATTTTTGGTGTGGTTCCAATATAGAGTCACAACAACAACAACAAAAATAACGGAATAAACCACATATCTCTAATCAATGAAAGTGAGGGAGTTTTGCTTTACTTTTTTGTTTTTATTTTTAGGATGATAGATATTTTAAACGATGTGTATTTTATCTATAGAAGGTCCATAGGTGGTATTTTTTCCATAGGTGTTCACATGTAAAATACCACTTCATATTTTTCTGCCTATAGAAGAAAACCCCCCGAGACCTACAGAGAACTTGTTCTGTCTGTAGAAGACATCTGTAATATCATGGTCTTATGTCTATAGAAGTCCTCTCGAGAGCCTTTTAAGGTATTCTTTGTATAGAACACCTCCTGAGGTTCTATACAAAACCTTTTAAGATCATCTGTTTATAAAAAAACCTTTTGAGGCCTTCTTTCTATAGAAGACTTTTCGAGGTCTTTATTCTATAGAAGACTTTTTGAAGTCTTCTCTCTATAGAAGACTTTTTGAAGTCTTCACTCTATAGAAAACTTTTTGAAGTCTTCTCTCTAAAGAAGGCATTTTGAGGTCTTTATTCTATAGAAAACCTTTTGAAGTTTTCTTTCTATAGAGGACTTTTTTAAGTCTTCATACTATAGAATGCCTCTTGGGGCCTTCTTTCTATAGAAGACCTTTTGATATCTTCTTTCTATAACATAAAAAACATTGTTCCACAACATCCCATACGGGACAAGGGAGACTTCTCTCATATCAATGAGTGCACCCCGATTCATATTTAGCTCAATGATATGGGACCTACTGTTTATCGCCGAGTCCGAACGGCGTGTCTTAAGACACCACTTGTGGAGAAGTTTTTCAAGGCTGAAATACTCAGGAAATGTCGCCAACATTACTGAGGGGTATTTTGCCACCGTTGAAAAATGTTTGATGTTGCCTGGCCGGGGAATCGAACCCCCGACCTTCTGCGTGCAAGGCAGGCGTGCATACCATTGCACCACGGTGGCACCCAAGAAGATCTTTTTAGGTCTTCTTTCTTCAGAAGACCTTTTGCGGCCTTCTTTGTATGGAACACCTTCATCCTATAGAAAACGCCTTCTGCATGTAGAAGATCTTTTAATATCTTCAGGATAAAGAAGCCGCTTTGAGGACTTTTTTCTATAGAATATTTTTTGCGACCTTATTTCTATAGAAGCCCCTATGAGGCCTTCTTTGTATAGAACATCCTTTTAGGTCTTCAGTCTTTTTTCTATAAAACGCCATTTGAAGTCTTCTCTATAGAATACCTTTTGATGTCTCCTTTCTATGGAATACCT
This sequence comes from Musca autumnalis, assembly GCF_047663935.1. Lineage (NCBI taxonomy): Eukaryota > Metazoa > Arthropoda > Insecta > Diptera > Muscidae > Musca > Musca autumnalis. The sequence goes on from NW_027411644.1 coordinate 256,488,822, forward strand.
TTTAAAATCTTCTTTCTATAAAATACCTTTTGAGGTCTTTTTTCTAAAGAAGAACTTTCAATTTCTTCTTTCTAGAAGAACTTTTGAAATTTTCTTCCTTTAGAAGACCTTTTGAGGTCTTCGTGCTATAGAAGATTTTTGAAGTCTTCTTTCTATAGAACACTTTTTGATGTCTTTATTCTATAGAAGACTTGTTGTGGTCTTCTTTTATAAAAGACCTCTTAAGGCTTTCTTCCTTTTGAAGACTTTTTGAGTTATTCTTTCTTTTTTAAAATCTTCTCTCTATAGAAGACCTTTTTAGATCTTCTTTCAAAAGAATAACTTTTAATTTCTTCTTTCTAGAAGAATCTTTGAAATCTTCTTCTTATAGAAGAGCTTTTGAGGTCTTCATGCTACAGAAGAGTTTTGAAGTCTTCTTCCTATGGAGGACATTTTGAGGTATTCTTTCTACAGAAGAGCTTTTGAGGTCTTCACTCTATAGAGGATCTTTTAACGAATACCTCTTGGGACCTTCTTTCTATAGAAGACCTTTTGATATCTTTCTTCTATAGAAGATCGTTTTAGGTCTTCTTTCTTCAGAAGACCATTTGTGGCCTTCTTTCTATGGATCACCTTCATCCTATAGAAAACGCCTTCTGCCTGTAGAAGATCTTTTAATATCTTCAGGATAAAGAAGCCGCTTTGAGGACTTTTTTCTATAGAATATTTTTGGGACCTTATTTCTATAGAAGCCCCTTTGAGGCCTTCTTTGTATAGAATATCCTTTTAGGTCTTCAGTCTTTAGAAACCCTATTTTAGATCTTTTGAGGCCTTCTTTCAATAAAACGCCTTCTGAAGTCTTCTCTCTATAGAAGACCTTTTGATGTCTTCTTTCTATAGAATACCTTTTAAAATCTTCTTTTTGTAGAAGACTTTTTGAGGTCTTCTTTCTAAAGAAGAACTTTTATTTTCTTCTTTCTACAAGACCTTTTGAAATCTTCTTCTTATAGAAGAGCTTTTGAGGTCTTCATGCTAAAAAAGATTGTTGAAGTCTTCTTTCTATAGAAGACTTTTTGAGGTCTTTATTCTATGGAAGACCTTTTGAGGTCTTCTTTTATAAAAGACCTCTTAAGGATTTCTTCCTTTAGACGACTTTTTCAATTCTTCATTCCATAGGTCTTCTTTCTATGGAGGACATTTTGAGGTTTTCTTTCTATAAAAGACCTTTTGAGGTCTTCTTTCTAAAGAAGAACTTTTATTTTCTTCTTTCTAGAAGACCTTTTGAACTCTTCTTCATATAGAAGACCTTTTGAGATCTTCATGCTAAAAAAGATTGTTAAAGTCTTCTTTCTATAGAAGATTTTTTGAGTGTTTCATTCTACGGAGGACATTTTAAGGCATTCTTTCTATAGAAGACCTTTTGAGTTCTTCATTCTATAGAACACCTTTTGAGGCCTTTTTTCTATAAAAACCTTTTGAAGTCATTGTTCATTTGAAGAGCTCAAAATACCTTTTTGTCTTCTTTCCATATGACATCTTTTGACGTCTTCTTTTGAATTCTTCTTTCTGTAGAAGACCTTTTGAAGTCTTCTTTCTATAGAAGACCTGTTGAGAATCTTCTGTCCATCGAAGATCACTTGGGTGTCTTCTATCTGTAGAAGACCTCTTGTGGGTCTTCTGTCTAAAAAAGACCTCTTGATGGTATTTTGTCTATAGAAGGCCTCTTGGGAGCCTTCCGGCTATAAAAGACCTCTTGAGAGTTTTCAGTTTTCAGAAGACCTCTTCAGAGGAAGTCTTTTTCCTCTTCGGGGTCTTCTGTGTATAGAAGATCTCCTCTTCCGGGTCTTCTGTCTACAGATAACCTTTTGGGGATCTTCTGTCTACACAAGACTTCTTGAGGATCTTCTGCCCATAGAAAACCTTTTTAGGGCCTTCTGTCTATAGAAATACTCTTGAAAGTCTACTGTCTATAGAAGTCCTCTGAAGGGCAGACTGTCTATAAAATACCTATGTAGGGCCTTTTATCTATAGAAGACCTCTGTAGGGCATTTGTCTATAGAAGGCATATCGAGTGCCATTAGTCTATAATATACCTCTTGAGGTCTTCTGTTTTAGAAGGTCTCTTGAGCTTTTATGTCTTTAGAAGGCCTCTTGAGGTATTCTGTCTTTAGAATCTCTCTTGAAGTCATCCGCCTATAGAAGACCACTTGGTGGTCCTCAATCTATAGAAGTCCCTTTAAGGGGTTCTGTCTGTAGAAGAAGTCTTGTGGATATTCTGTCTAAAGAAGAGCTCTTGAAGCTCTTCTGTCTATTAAACAAATCTTGGGGATCATCAGCCTATGGAATAGCTCTGTGGGGCCTCTTGTCTATAGCAAACCCTTTTGAAGGTCTTCTGCTTATAGGAGACCCTCTATTAAGGACCATCTATTAAGTATTCTGTCTATAGAATACCTCTTGAGGGTCTTCTGTCTATAGATAAGCTCTTGAGATTCTTCTTTCTATGGAAGACCCCTTCAGGGTCTTCTGTCTGTACTACAATTCTTGAGTGTCCTCAGAAAACCTCTTGAGGTCTTCTATCTATAGAAAACCTCTTAAGGGTCTACTATCTATAGAAAACCTCTTGAGGTCTTCTATCTATAGAAGATCCCATGAATCTTTTTGTACTCAGCAGACCTCTTGAGGACTTATATCTGTACAAGACCTCTTGAGGGTCTTATATCTATAGAAGACCGCATGAGGGTCTTATATCTATAAAAGACCTGGTAAGAGTTTTCCGTATATTGAAGACCGCAAGAGAGTCTTCTGTCTTTTCAGGGTCCTATGACTATAAATGACCTATTGAGGGTCTTCTGTCTATAGAAGGTGTATTGAGGTCTTCAGTTTATAGAAGACTTCTTGAGGGTCTTTTTATACGGAAGACCTCTTTAGGATCTTCTATCGATAGAAGTCCCTTTGAGGGTCTTCGAGCTATAGAAGACCTACTGAATGTCTTCTATCTACAGAACATCTTCTGACGGGCTTCTGTCTAGAGAATACCTCTTGAGGGTATTCTGTCACTAAAGTCCTCGTGAGTTTCTTCTGTCTTCAGAAGACTTTTGGAGGGTCTTCCATCTATAGAAGACCTCTGTAGGGTCTTCTGTTATATCTGTACAAGACCTCTTGAGGTTCTTATATCTATAGAAGACCTGGTAAGAGTTTTCTGTATATGAAAAACCACAAGAGAGTCTTCTGTCTATAGAAGCCCTCTTGTGGATCTTCTGCCTATAGGAGAACTTTTCAGGGTCCTATGTCTATAAATGACCTATTGAGGGTCTTCTGTCTATAGACGATGTATTGAGGTCTTCCGTTTATAGAAGACTCTTGAGGGTCTTTTTTATACGGAAGACCTCTTTAGGATCTTATATCGATAGAAGTCCCTTTGAGGGTCTTCGATCTATAGAAGACCTACTGAATGTCTTCTATCTATAGAACATCTTCTGATGGTCTTCTGTCTACAGAATACCTCTTGAGGGTATTCTGTCACAAAAGTCCTCGTGAGTTTCTTCTGTCTTCAGAAGACTTTTGGAGGGTCTTCCATCTATAGCAGACCTCTTTAGGGTCTTCTGTTATATCTGTACAAGACCTCTTGATGGTCTTATATCTATAGAAGACCTGGTAAGAGTTTTCTGTATATGAAAGACCGCAAGAGTGTCTTCTGTCTATAGAAGCCCTCTTTTGGATATTCTGCCTATAGGAGAACTTTTCAGGGTCCTATGTCTATAAATGACCTATTGGGGTCTTCCGTTTATAGAAAACCTCTTGAGGGTCTTTTTATACGGAAGACCTCTTAAGGATCTTCTATCGATAGAAGTCCCTTTGAGGGTATTCGATCTATAGAAGACTTACTGAAAGTCTTCTATCTATAGAACATCTCCTGACGGTCTTCTGTCTACAGAATACCTCTTGAGGGTATTCTGTCACTAAAGTTCTCGTGAGTTTCTTCTGTCTTCAGAAGACTTTTGGAGGAACCTTCATCTCTTCACCTCTGTATATACAAGATATTTTTTGGGTCTTCGGTTTATAGAAGACCTCTTGAAGACTTTTTGAGAGTCTTCTGCCTTCAGAAGACTTCTTGCCCGTCTTCTGTCTTTATAAGACCTTTTGAGGTCTTTTGTCCATAGAAGACATTTTCATGGTCTTCTGTCCATAGAAGACATCTTCATGGTCTTCTGTCTATAGAAGACGTCTTCATGGTCTTCTGTCCATAGAAGACATCTTCATGGTCTTCTGTAAAAAGAAGTTGTATTGAGGGCCATCTGCGAATAAAAGACCTCCTGAGAATCTTCTATCTATAGAAGACCTCTTTAGATATTTTTTGGGTCATCGGTTTATAGAAGACCTCTTGAGGGTCTTCTGCCTTCAGATAACCTCTTCAATGTCTTCTGTCTTCAGCAGACTTCTTGCCCGTCTTCTGTCTTCATAAGACCTTTTGAGGTCTATTCTCTATAGAAGACCTCTTAAGGCCTTCTGTCCATAGAAGACATCTTCATGGTCTTCTGTCAAAAGAAGTTCTCTTGTGGTCCTTCTGGCTATAGGAGACCTTTTGAGGTAAACTTCCCATAGAAGATTTATTGATTTCATCTATCCAAGCAATACCTCTTAACATTTTCTATCTACAGAATTTGTCATTCTGGTCATACACACCCTTCAGTCTGCATCGCTCCCATCTGCAATATCAACTTGAACAACATTTGCTTGACAACTTAGAGCTGGGTGCTGCTGCAGCTTATTAAGCACAACACAAACGGCAGTTGTTGGATGTGGCTCACGTTAAATTGGCATAAAACTTAAAAAAAAAAAACGAAACGAAAACCAATTTGACAAGGAAATAAGAGACTGACTCTTGTGAAGTGGCTGAGTTGTTCCCGGTCACAGCAAAAAAAGGGGAGTGTTTTTTTTTTCAAACGAAAAACTTCTGCTGCATGCAATGGGTGCACATCTGTATGTGTGCATGTGTTTGAATATAAAACAGCTTATCCCTGATGAAACTTAATGGCAAACAGGGAGGCTATGATGGTTGGTGTTGGTGGTGACAGAGGTAAACCACACCTTTTTTCCAGGCTAATTGTCTAAACTATGACGACTAACTAACCAAAATGAAATGAAGTGTATTTGGTTGTTGCCCCCCCTGAGGTGAGTGTTCCGTACCATTAGCCTAACGAGACAATTTGATGTGAGATTGGGGGCCAGTTACATGTGTGGCCCAAAACCAAAATTGTTTGTCCATCCATCTGTCAGCCGGTTCATCTGGCCTCCACAGGTTAATAGCGACAGGCAGACCACATTAGATGAAATGTGAAATTCGATACATTTTCATTGTTTGACATTCTCCTTTCATTTTTTGTCTTTTGTATGTTTTTTTGTTGTTTTTGTGAAATAAAAACCAAAAAAAGAAAAAAAATCAACAACAAATAATGTTCTTTGTTCTTCAATAGAAAACACATGTTTTAGCATAAAAGGACTTTTTAATCAATGGCATTCTACAACAACAACAACTGCAGCAGCAACATTAATGAACAAAAGAAGGGTTTTATGTCTCTTTCAAATCAAGTGGTTGCTGTTCGGGCTATCCATCCAATTCATTCATTTCTTTTTGTTTGTCCATCCTTCCCCTGGATAGGTAGGTAGGTCGTGGTTGTATTTGAATGGAAGGCTTGAGAGCCAATATTGACAAGAACAAAAACAACAAGAGAGGGTGAATAAAGAATGGAAAATTAAGCGGGTCCATTATTTTAAAAGCCTTTACATCAGATAAATTATCATCATAGGGGAAAGAAGAGACAACAATGTTGCGTTGCACTGTTGTCCACGCAGGCAGTGGGAAGAGTGGATGTTCTGTTTTCAAAGTCAATTGAATGAATATTGTTTTTTTTCTTTCGTTTTTGTGAATGAAATAAATTAACTGCAGTTTGTCAATTCGGTATTAATGGTGTGCATCTTTTGTTATTGTTGTTTTTCTTGTTGTAATCATAAAGATGACATCTTATTTAAACAATTTAATATTGTTCTGATAATTTATGTTATGAGAGTGTTTATTGGAAAATCAATATGCCATCATAAAAGATACCCGCCGCCTCCCTCCTTAGTTGTTGTAAAATATTGTTAGAGAGGGCGATTGTTTTCATCCCAGCAGGATAGTTGTTTTAACCATTAATTGGATATTGTAATAAAGATATTAAGTAATAAGAGGGAGTTTTTTGTCTTACATTAATTTAATAGGGTGGTGAACTTTTGTTATATTCACACAAAGTCTTTAAATGCCTCAAAATAAAAGACTACTCAGCAAATACACTATAAAAATTTAAATATGTATATAAGAAATTTTCAGAAAATATGTTGTACCTATATGTAAATAAAATATTCTCAGATATATAAAAATAATAAAAAAATTAATTTTATCTAGGTTTATTAATTCTTTTTAATTCACTTTTAATTAAAAAAATTAACAAATGCCGATTAAAGCCCACTTTTATTTAACAAATTTTACTAAATGCGGTTTTATTGGAAATTGCCTTAGACATACACTTTTTTAATGGAAGTTTATTGTTTTTTTATTTCTCATTTGATTATTTTTTTCAATAAAACATTTTTATAATTCTACAATTATTATATTTTTTTAAATCCAAGTTTATTAAAAACACATTTTTATAAAATAAAAAAACTGCATGTTAATGAAAAAATATTTTTTTCTTAAATCCTTATATGTATGTGTATGTATTTATATTTTTATAATCACATTTTTTATACCATGTTTTCTTTTAAACCAGGTGTATTAAAAATGACTTTTAAAAAACCCACATTTATTTAAAAAAAAATTTAATTCCGGCTTTATTAGAAAATTGTTTAAAAATCCATTATTTTATTTTTTATACTAAGTTTATTGAAATATGTTTTTGTCGAATTCACGATTAATAAAATAATTTTTTTAGGAAAGAAAAAAGTATTTTTTTCCACATTTTTAATTTTTTCAACTTTTTTAATTTTGAAAAAAAATATTTTTTTACATTTATTTAATTGATTTAATAATGTTTATTAATAAGGATTTTTTTATAATCCTACATTAAAAAAAAACTTTTAAAACTTATTTAAAAATATCTTGCCAAAATTACATTTATTAATAAACTATTTTTAAGTACACGTTTTTAAGAACACAGTCCTCTTTACCCATTATTTTAACAAGAACATGTCTCCAGACATAAGTTGTTATTTTTTGACCACTAAAAGTAGACAAAATAAGTATTTCATCTTTGGCTACTAAAGGTCGTCGACCTTCAGTTGCCAAAACATATTATGTACATAAAGGAGATTTGAAATGAGTTCTTTTTTCTCGTAAGTATAAAGTGGAAAAGGTGCTGTTTTTTTTCCTCAGCAAAATATTTCTGTTTATTTTCAGATTTTTTGGCTAAAGTTTGCGAAGATATCGCTGTTTGAAAAGGTCGAATTCTGTAAAAACTCTATGCTGAGATATACTAATAACTTCTTTAGTTGGTCCATATAGAAAAAATCTTTTTTTGTATTTTTTTCACCTATCTAATAAAAAATAAAAAAATTGCACAGTGAGCTTGGATGCAATTTTCGGGATATAATATTTAAATTCAATTTTTATCAATGATTGTGCTCATTGTTTTTCTAGAAATTTTTTTGTATACGAATAAGTCTATATTTATATGTATTAAGGTAAGGTCACATTAGGCAAATATTTGCTCCAGCGACCGGCATTGTGCGCTTACTGAGATCAAGTGGTGTTAATAATACATTGAATTTATGCTAACTTCCTCTCAGTAAGCGCACAATGCCGGTCGCTGGAGCAAATATTTGCCTAATGTAACTCTACCTTTAGGCAAATTTCATTGCGGCAATTGTCAGTTTGTAGTTGAGAGAGGCGGTTGAGAGGCAAAGGGTTCCCATATACCTCACCTCTCTCTCTCCATCGAACTGACAATTGCCGCAAGGAAAATTGCCTAATGTAAATATGGACTAATTGCTATTTTTTATTTTCAAAATTTATCAATAAAAGTTTTAGAATGATTACTATTTTTTCTTGATTTTTTTTAAATTTGTCAATACAATTTTTCCTTTAAAACAGTGTGAAACACTTCCTATTTTACCAAAAAATTAAAAAAGTTACATTTATTAACTTTCGTTTTGTTGTTTATTTAGGCATTTATCTTAAACATCTTATAATGTTCTTCTTTTATGGATTTTGAAAATGGTTTTAAGAATAAATCTATGTTTACTATTTATTGTATCCAAATTTAAAAAAGGATAAAAATCTACGTATACTATTTTTTATTCAAATCCATTTATAAGAGGTTTTAAAAATTCCAAAAACCAATTTTTTATAAATTCCACGCATATTTTGTTATAAAATTCACGTATATTGAAAAAAAACTTATTTTTTTTATAAAATTCACGTACAGTCTGTCGCAAAAGTTAGTATACACCGTTATAACCAAAATGTATAAGGGATAAATATCACTATAACTTATTGAAAACAACAAACCATTAGTTTTATTTGATAGGCAAGAAGGTTGTCTTCCGTAATAACAATTAAAAGTGCGCAATATTTGCATACATTAGCAAATGTACGGTTCGAATCCCAAAAAGACCAAAATTTATGTCGCAAAAGTTAGTATACAACGGAGAATCCTCGTGGAACTGTGTAAAAAATTCTTGATATTTTTGAACAAAATGAAACTAAATCTGTACTAAAGATCAGAAAGAGTATATTAATTGGTTTTAATGGCAGTTATAGTACTTATAGTGACAAGTCCAACGTACACTGGATCGTAAAATCCACAAAAAATGTTCATCTACAAATACAACAACTGCAGCGACAAAATTCCGGATTTTGTGTCCTGTTTATGAATTCTAAAGCCATGAAATGCTCAGAAAAGCTATAAAGTTTCAATATGGGGTGATCTTGATCGAGTTTCGGCTTGTTCTGTTTTAAAAAACGGGAATTTCTTGAAGGAAACCCATACTTTTGAGGCCATTGTCCTTATGAATCATGTAATAATCCTTAATCCTTACGCATAAGGACTTTCCTTTTGACTTAATTTTCTCACAAATGTTGCCCCTTTTCATATGCCCACCAAAAGTAAATAAAAGGAGAACCTCAAGGTCCGTTGTAAGCCCTACAGTTATACTGTCCTACCGGCCTTTTAGCAGTACCGGACATGCTTCTCGTGCCCCTAGTGTCTAATGTACTACTAATGTGTAATGAACTACTTCTAACTGATCCATTTAGTTGTATTTTGGTCCTAAGTGAAGCGAGCACAGCTTTTCAGAACGTTTTTGCATAATCCATGCGTTATAACAGCAGAGAAAGCTCTGTAATAAAATTTTAAATTAGCTATCATATCCTTCTGTGGTGGTGGAGTATCACTGTAGGGCTTACACCAGAACTTGAGGTTCTCCTACTATTTATTTTTGGTGGGAATGTGAAAAGGGACATAATTTGTGAGAAAATTAACTGAAAAGGAAAGTCCTTATCTGTAAGGATTAATGATTAGACGGCCTCAAAAGTATGGGTTTCCTTCAAGAAATTCCCGTTTCTTCAAAAAGGACAAGTCGAAACTCGATCAAGATCACCCCATATTGAAACTTTAGAGCTTTTCTGAGCATTTCATGGCTTTAAAATTCATAAACAGGACATAACACCCGGAATTTTGTCGCTACAGTTGTTTTATTTGTAGATGACCAATTTTTGTGGATTTTACGATCCAGTGTACATTGGACTTGTCACTATAAGTACTATAACTGCCATTAAAATCAATTAATATACTCTTTATGATCTTCAGTACAGATTTAGTTTCATTTTGTTCAAAAATATCAAGAATTTTTTAAACAGTTCCAGGGGGATTCTCAGATGTATACTAAATTTTGCGATATAAATTTTGGTATTTTTTGGATTCGAACCGTACATTTGCTGATGTATGCAAATATTTCGCACTTTTAATTGTTATTACCGAAGACGACTTTCGTGTCTCTCAAATAAAACTAATTGTTTGTTGTTTTCAATAAGTTATTGTGCTTTTTATCCTTAATACATTTTAGTTTCAACGGTGTATACTAACTTTTGCGACAGACTGTATATAGAAAAAAACTTCCTTCTTATAAATTCCACGTGCATTGAAAAAAAAAATATTTTTATAAAATTCACGTATATTGAAAAGACTTTTATAAAATCCGAGTTTAAAAAAAGTATTCTTTTTAATTCATTATTATTAGAAAAATTATTTTTTTAAGTCTACATTCATGAAAAAAATATTTTTTTTAATATTTTATTATTTCTTTTATTTTTAATATTTTGAAACTTTTTTTTTTTGATCGAGGTTTTTACAAAATAAACGTTTATTAAAATATTTTTTTTTTCAATTCATATTTATTAGAAAAATTAGCTTTTTAAAGCTACATCCATGAAAAAATATATTTTTTTAATATTTTATAATTTCTTTTATTTTTTATATTTTTAAACTATTTTTATACCCTCAGCATTTATGCTAACGAGGGTATATACACTTTCATACGGGCAAAATGGGCCTCATCGAAATAATGGTTTTAGACCCCAAGTATGTTTGGACGAAATGTGTTTCAGACAATTTGGAGTCGATTTAGCAATGTCCGTCCGTCTGTCTGGCTGGTCCGCATGATAACTCTCGAACGGATTAGCCGATTGGGCCCAAAATTTGGCTTTCGTAATATTTTGTCCAAGCTTAGTTTAAGTTCGAAGATGGGTTATATCGGTCCACTCCCCCCCACAAAAGTTCGAAAATGTTCAGAAAATTTGTGTGCACGATAACTCTTGAAGGGAGTAACCCATGTGGTCCATACTTTGCATATCGTGAAATTTTTACCAGACTTAGATGAGGTTCCAATAATGACTTAATCCGTCCACTCCTTCGGGTACCTCCCACACAAAATTTCGGAAAAGTTCAGTTTAGGACCAGCTGTCGAATCGCTTCGGTTTTTTGTAACATCTTGTATTCACCGCCCCCCATACGACGGTACAAGTTTTGTCTGGGGCAAGTCCATACTTCCTGAGAAAATAGCCTGAAAAGTACAAAAAAAAAAAACCTATAACACCGTGTGTGGTGGTTGAGCGCAAGATAACTCTCGAATGGATCTGCCGATTTCGTCCAAAATTTGACCTTCGTCATATTTTGACCAAGCTTAGCTTAAGTTCGAAGATAAGCCATATCGGTACACTCCTTCAGGTACCTCCCCCACAAAAGTTCAAAATTTTTCGGACAAATTGTGCGCACGATAAGTCTTGAAGGGAGTGACCGATGTGGTCCATATATTACACACCCTAATATATCTACCAGATGTATATCAGTTTTGAATACGGATTATATTTGTCCACTCCTTTGAGTACCTCCCACGCAAAATTTCGGATAAGTTCACTTTAAGACCTGCTCTCGAATCACTTTTATTTCTGTTGAAGCCATATGCATTCGCTGCCTCAATTACGATAGTAAAAGTTTTTTCAGGGGCAAGTCCATTCTTCTTGATAAAACTGCCCGAAAGGTGTAAAAACCCCATAGCACCATATGTAGTCGCTGAAGAGCACTATAACTCTCGAACTGATCCAAAATTTGGCTTTCGTCATATTTTGTCAAAACTTAGTCTAAGTTCGAAGATGGGCAACAACCTCCGGTATATTTAAAAAAATTTCACTAAAAATGCAAAATGGAATGCGCGATGTCTCTTGAAAGGGCGAACAGTTTGTTCAAAACTTTGGATCTCCCAATATGACCGATATCGATTTTCTGGTCCAAAAGTTATACGATGACCCGCTGGAATGACTAGTGGGCGCGATATCTAGACAAAAGATATGACTTCCAAAATAAGATCTGCTTCCGTAATGCACTATGTCGGTCCATTCCCTTCTCCGCAACACTTTGAACTTTAATCCTAATCCACATTTTTGTCGGCAAGTTCAAACGTCCAAAAAGTGCCACAAAATTCTGGAAAGACCCCAAATACATTCGATCTGTCCGTAGATGACAGTTTAAATACAGATAGGCTGAGGGTATATCTCTGTCGGCAAAGCCGACGGATACTTTTTACTTGTTTAATCGAGGTTTTAAAAAAATATTTTTTTTAAAATTCTCGTCTTAAAAAAAATAATATTAAATATATTAAATAAACAATAATAATAAATCAATTAAATAATTATTTTGTAATAACCATTTATTTAAACGTTATTTAATAACATATAATCCACGTTTATTAGGAAAAATCCTCGCTTTTTAGAAACTCGTGGGTTTAAACCACGTTTACTTAGAAATATTTACTTCTTTTCGGTTTTTTTTCAAACTCGTCATAGGAAAAATTATTTTTTTAATTCGTTCTTTTACCAAAAAAAAACATATTTTTCAATAGTCTCGTTTATTAAAAACATATGGTTTCAAAAAAAAGTATTACAAGTTTTTTGTTTTCTTGTTTAATAGAAAAATATTTGTTAAAATCAATTACAAATATACTTTTCTCATTTTGTTTAAATATGTTTAATTTCAAGTTTTATTTAAAAAAATAAATTTTTTAAAAATCCACTATTGTTATGAAAATATTTCTTGAAAGTCCTCGAAGATTCATTTCTTTTAAATCCACGTTTTTAAATATATTTATTATTATTAAAATTATTAAAAATTTATTATTATTATTTTTTTTTATTTTTATTTATTTATTTATTTATTTATTATTTTTTTTTTTTTTAAATCGACTTTTATAATAATTATTTAAGCCAACGCTTTTTTGTAAATCCATTTAAAAAAATAGAACTTCCTGATAATCTACGTTTTAATAATATTTTTTGAAAACATACAACTTTTATGGCCAGTTTCTCTATAACGATTAAAACCGTACCATACTCCTGTTGTTGTAGAAATTTGTTGTTGATTGGAAACAAAAATTAATCAAAGATTTTTTAAAAAACAGGAGGTAGATAGTAGTTCGAACGAATTTGTTTTCGAATCGTCTTAGTGAAACAAGCCATTAAGAATTAGAAAAACACTTCTTGGAGAATTCATAAAAATAATTCCTTAGACATGCACTTTTTATAAAATATACATACACATACATTACTAGTGTCCACAAAGTATTACAAATGTTCAAATGCTTGCATATTATAAACAATGTTCCTTAACCGAAAAATATTGATTTCGTCTGAGAGATATTGAAAATATAAAAAATGAAGGTTGTAGATTGATGATTGAAACCAACACAGAGACAACCCATTATTTGAACAAGGACATGACGCTCTGAATTGCTAGTTATTCAATGACCATTAGACTAACTAGTTATTTTGTGCTAAGCTAAAAAATTTATATTTTTAGAACAGTTGAGGTGGAGTTTGTTTTTAATCTCATCATACATCATATTTTTATTTTATTTCACTCTCTGCTGAATTTGATCATGCGAATTTCTGATTTTTAGCCGAACAGACAGCACACTCGGCCACGCGTACGAACATTAAGGGTTGTTTAAACGAGAACATCTGCACCACCATCTGTTTTTTTATTTTGTCAACAAAAAGCTCGAGTGCCGAAGGTGAGCGTTGAACACACAACCCTAGGATTTGTAGTCGGACACACACGCTCTGTGCCACCGTACTCATAACATAGTAAGAAGTAATATAAGTAGTTATTTTTGTTTACATTACTTTGTAATGGGTTACATAATGACTAACGGATCCGAATTATTGCTGGGTTGTTATGATTCGTTATGTTTTTAAATGTAAATATGTTTTTTGAACTATTCAACTACTCATTCCTTCGAAGCGATTTCGATGACTAAGGAAGTGCATTTTAGTATGTTCTTTTTATATCCTTAATTTACCGACACCCCTCAGGTTTGTTCAACATTTTTTTTAACTTCACAAATAAACCGACTCAATATTAATGTGAAAATCGCACGTTCTAATAAAATATAAAGAACTTTCATATTTACCTCATCATAAAATTAAGGTCATACTTTTATGCTCACCGAGAAAGATTTATTATTTTTATTAATGCTTACCTGAAAGAAAAAAGAAAACAATTTTATTACAAATTGCAGAGAAGAAATAAGTATCTACAAAGTAGCTTGAAATTATTAATTCAAAAAACAGACCCGAACAATGCTATGTAAACAATGGAGAGACAGTCAGTCTATCGCAGGCTTTGCACAGAAATCATTGTGGTTATCCGAGACTAGTGATGTTTTACTTTTATTTGCAAATTAATTCGACTTAATCAACAAGTTATTTTTTACGTGGATTTTGGTTAAATTGATTTTTTTGTTGAAAGACAGGGAATACCATTGTTTCGGAATTTTGTCACAGATTATGGGATTACTGATTACCAGCAAACTTATAAAAACGTTCTTAATAGTGGCTTGTGGAAAAACAAGGCTTATTAAATTCTCGTAAATAAATTGAAAATATTAGATAATTAAAATACACCAAACAATAATTACACCAAATAATAATTAATTATAACATTTATAAACAAAGGAACAATTTAACGACGTAGAAAGTATTTTAATAAGCTAAGGCATCAATTGAAATAAATTTGAGAATAATGGCCTCAATTAAAAATGATACAAACAAGCAAACATTCAGTTTAATTCAAATTTCATTGAAAATAATTGTGCAAAAATAAAAAATGGTGATAAACATATTCGTCATCATTGAATTCCAAATTATCTTTGGATATAAATGACAAATGAAAAACATCGTATACTTGGATCTTTGGTTACCCCAAACAATATTTTAAAAATTCACGTATGTATATTAGGGTACTTTGTTGCTCCCATTAATTAATATGGTCTTAGGTTGATTGTAAAAATTTGATAGCTAGAATGAAAATTAGGCCATACTAAGAGAAATGTGGGCACCTATAATACGCCTTAAACCGAGCATAATATAATATTTTTTGATTTAGATGTTACTTTTTAGATCTGAAACCTATTTAGACATTCATTAAAAAATATGATCTACTATCTTTAAAAAGTTAATACTATTTTTCAACCTTGATTCTTTTGCAAATCTATTTTTAATATTTTATATTTAAAACATTTCATTGGAATTTTCTCATGGCAAAGAAACTGTTCAATGTTCCAGATGATCTGATTTAAAGCTGATTTAAAACGTAAATCTTTTTTCTACATTGCTCCATTTCACAAAGCACAAAACCACAACCTGCTTCAATGAAAAAAGCAGACAGACAAAAGAAAAAACTGATTATAGAATTACAAAAAAACCGACTGGGAAACCCCATTCATTCAGCACGTATAAAAATCAAAATCTCCGCCAAGTAATGGTCGCTCAATATTGATTTCCATTGAAGAACAGAAAAGAAAAATAAAAAAAACTTCTCGCAAAGTAATAATGAAATTATTTCAAAGTTGTTGTTTTTTGTAGATTTTTTTTATAAAGCAAGAAAAGAAAATAGCATCAAGAATTGCAACAAATTAGAACACACATCCGTCACGTTCTAAATCGAATGGGAGGGGAAACGAGAGAGAGAGGGGCTTTGTAATGTGTTGAGAATAAAAAATATGTTGAAAAAAACAAAACAAACAAAAAAATCAACTATAGTGTCGGAGAATGAAAAACAAAGAATGCACATTAATCTTTGTTTGGAATTTAGTTCCTGGTTCTATGAGAAAGAATATTTTATATAACAATAATGCTGATAGGAAGGATATAAAAGACTTTTTTTATTTTCTACTACAACTAAAATAATTTTTTTCAGAAAAAAAACACTTCTATTGTTTTCTTTGGTAGCTCCTAAAAATCTTTAAAAAAATCCGCGCTTATTGTGGTCTTTGGGTGCTTGAAAAAAATCTTTAAAAAATCCGCTCTTATTGTGGTCTATGGGTGCTTGAAAAAATCTTTAAAAAATCCGCTCTTATTATGGTCTTTGGGTGCTTGAAAAAATCTTTAAAAAATCCGCTCTTATTGTGGTCTTTGGGTGCTTAAAAAATCGTTAAAAAATCCGCGCTTATTGTGGTCTTTGGGTGCTTGAAAAATTCTTTAAAAAATCCACGTTTATTGTGGTCTTTGGGTGCTTAAAAAAATTACGTTTATTGTGGTCTTTGGGTGCTTAAAGAATTCTTTAAAAAACGACGTTTATTGTGGTCTTTGGGTGCTTGAAAAATTCTTTAAAAAATCAACGTTTATTGTGGTCTTTGGGTGTTTAAAAAATTCTTTAAAAAATCCACGTTTATTGTGGTCTTTGGGTGCTTGAAAAATCGTTAAAAATCCACGTTTATTGTAGTCTTTAGGAGCTTCAAAAAAATCTTTAAAAAATCAACGTTTACTGTGGTTTTGGGTGCTTGAAAAATTCTTTTAAAAATCCACGTTTTTGTAAAAAATTCTTTAAAAAATCGTCGTTTATTGTGGTGTTTGGGTGCTTGAAAAATTCTTTAAAAAATCCATGTTTATTGTGGCCTTTAGGTGCTTGAAAAAATCTTTAAAAAATCCACGTTTATTATGTTTTTTTGGAAGCTTGAAAATTTCTTTAAAAAATCCACGTTTATTATGTTTTTTTGGAAGCTTGAAAATTTCTTTAAAAAATCCACGTTTATTATGTTTTTTGGATGCTTGAAAAAATCTTTAAAAAATCCATGTTTATTGTGATGTTTGGGTGCTTGAAAAAGCACACCTTTTCTGGTATGTATGATTCATTTATTGAATTAATTGAATATTCATTTTTTTTCTATTTATCTTCTTGAAAATATCTCATTGATTTTGTCATTCGCTTAACAACGCATTGCAACAATGTGTGCATATTTTATTCACATCTTTTTTTGTTTTTTTTTTTTTTTTGTTATACATCAATCAATGACGAAATTTAACAATCAATAAATCTAAGAGTGAAAAACAATCACAATAAATCCAAATACAAAAATCGTATAAGCGAAAACCGAATCCACGTAACGTATCTTATCTTAAGCATTCAATCTTAAAATCATCAAACAATGACAGACAAACGTGGAAAAAACAAGGAAAATTCCAAATTGGGAACAGGGATAATGTGTGTTAGCATGCTCCAATCGCTCCATTGGAAGCGAACAATAGATTGATGTTGACAATTGTAATACAGATAAGGAAAATTGCTATATTATTTTTTTGGAATAAAAAAAGAAATAAACATTTGGGCACACAAAATCTCTGCTTAGCGTCTATGTATGAGTAAAAAAAGTATTTGGTTTTATGACATATTCCAAACCTGGAGGCATTTGTGTCGCCTACAACTTTGGCAAAAAGAAACAAAGAAGTTCACCAACCTTTTAACATTTTGCAAATTGATTTCATAGCCATTTTAGTTAAAATTTTCCCACGCAAAATGTCTGCAAACAAAAGGTTACAAAATTTTGCATAAAACAGCACACATTTGACAAAATGTGCCAATCAAACTCAATTTTATAAATGTTCCAATCGAAAAAGGTAAACATTTTTTATTTTTGCCTTATTAAGGCGAAGGCCATTTATAGTGATATTTAATTAATTCTCTTTCGAGTTGAGCTGTTAGGCCTTTAGAGATACATTGAAAAATTAGGAGTCAATAAAATCTTCTGATATAGAAGAGCAATTACTAATGATGTAGGAATAAAACTTACCATAGTATTTGTGAACATTGAAAAATGGGATTGCCAAAGCAGGACTATAGGAAAAGTTTGGAGTTTCAATTAACTGACATAATTTCGCATATACATTTATCTAATGAAGTTCGATATATATACCAGTTACCAAGCTTTGCCTTCGTCTGCCACAAAAACAACATCCTAATACACCTGAAGATCGGATTTACCACCCGTGAAACGTAGTGTAATGGTTGGATGCGTGGGACTTCGGTAGACTCCTAATTTTTCAATGTATCTCTAAAGGCCTAACAGCTCAACTCGAAAGAGAATTAATTAAAGTAAACATTTGAAGTTGAATAAAATATCATTAATATTTATATTTAGTCTAGACAAAATAAAGACATTTATTTTGAGCTTGAGGCCAGGTTTTATTATTTTTATTTTCCAATATTTCGCAATGAATTACATTGCATCTTCAGGGAATCTACAAATAAGAATAACACAAAAATATGTAATATAGGATATTATATTATTATGGAAATTATATAATTCGGAAGTGAGACCCCACAACATTTTAGAACTTAATTCCCGGGTTGTGAGAGAGGAAGTGAAATTTCCTTCTGTTATTTAACTTCGTTTTACTTTAATTTTACTCTTGATTAACCTATATTATAGAATGATAATTATGTACGTGAAACTTGGCCGAATATTACTCGAAACATATTGAAATCATTCATAATTAAATTGTATATTTAGCACGTTGTGGTGTTCAGAATTTCACATTCATTATGAATCATTTAAAATAAACACATTTTTTTATGGAAAATACAGACATATTTTTAATTTTTTTTCATTTCAACCAATAACTTGGTGAATCAGTCTGAGCTCTTTAATTAAATAACAATAAACATTGACTGTCCTCTAATTTCAAGTACTTTTCGATAATTAATTTATAATTCAAATAACAATTAGCACTTTAGGTATTTTGTTTCCCATGAATCACTTTATAATTGCCTACCGAGAATATGAATGAAAAAGAATTCGCATTCACTAACGGAACGGAAATGGAGAAAAAACTACAAAACATTTTCTTAGCTTAGTTCTCTAGTTGGCAACGAAAAAAAACAATATGATAAATAGGTCATGCGAACAACTCTATTTTTTTATACAAAACGAAAGAGGAGATCAAAGGTCACCCTCAAAGTTCTCAGTAAAGTAAATTTTTTACAGTTTTTTAAATACACAAAGACCACAATAATCGTGGATTTTTTAAAGATTTTTCAATCCCCCATAGACCATAATAAACGTGGATATTTTAAAGATTTTTTTCAAGCCACCAAAGACCACAATAAACGTGGATTTTTAAAAGATTTTTTAAGCACCCAAAGATCGCAATAAACCAAATATCACAATAAACGTAGATTGTGTAATGATTTTTTTATGCTCCCAAATATCACAATAAACTTGGATTTTTTCAAGCACCCACAGACCACAATGTATGTGGATTTTTTAGAGATTTTTCCACGCCACACAATAAACGTGGATTTTTTAAAGATTTTTTCACGCCACACAATAAACGTGGATTTTTTAAAGATTTTTTCACGCCACGCAATAAACGTAGATTTTGTCAAGCCACCAAAGATCACAATACACGTGGATTAATTAAGATTTTTTAAAGCCACCAAAGACCACAATAAGCGTTGAATTTTTAAAGATTTTTGCAAGCCACCAAAGACTACAACAAACGTGGATTTTTTCAAGCAACCAAAGACCACAATACCTGTTGATTTTTTAAAGATTTTTCAAGTCTCCAAAGGCCAAAATAAACGTGGATTTTTAAAGATATTTTCAAGCCTCAAAAGGCCACAATAAACGTGGATTTTTTAAAGATATTTTCAAGTCTCCAATTACCAAAATAAACGTGGATTTTTTAAAGATATTTTCAAGTCTCCAATTACCAAAATAAACGTGGATTTTTTAAAGATATTTTCAAGTCTCCAATTACCACAATAAACGTGGATTTTTTAAAGATGTTTTCAAGTCTCCAATTACCACAATAAACGTGGATTTTTTAAAGACATTTTCAAGTCTCCAAAGACCACAATAAACGTGGATTTTTTAAAGACATTTTCAAGTCTCCAAAGGCCACAATAAACGTGGATTTTTAAAGACATTTTCAAGTCTCCAAAGGCCACAATAAACATGGATTTTTAAAGATTTTTCAAGTCTCCAAACTCCACAATAAACGTGGATTTTTTCAAGAATTTTTCAAGCACCCAAACACCACAATATACGTGCATTTTTTAAAGATTTTTTTCAAGTCTCCAATTACCACAATAAACGTGGATTTTTTAAAGATTTTTTCAAGCCACCAAAGACCACAATAAACGTGGATTTTTTAAAGATTTTTTGAAGACCAAAGACCACAATAAACGTGATTTTTTTAAAGACATTTTCAAGTCTCCAAAGACCACAATAAACGTGGATTTTTAAAGACATTTTCAAGTCTCCAAAGGCCACAATAAACATGGATTTTTAAAGATTTTTCAAGTCTCCAAACTCCACAATAAACGTGGATTTTTTCAAACACCCAAACACCACAATATACGTGAATTTTTTAAAGATTTTTTTCAAGTCTCCAATTACCACAATAAACGTGGATTTTTTTAAATTATTTTCAAGTCTCCAATTACCACAATAAACGTGGATTTTTTAAAGATTTTTTCAAGCCACCAAAGACCACAATGAACGTGGATTTTTTAAAGATTTTTTCAAGACTCCAATTACTACAATAAACGCGGATTTTTTAAAGATTTTTTCAAGCCACCAAAAACCACAATAAACGTGGATTTTTTAAAGATTTTTTCAAGCCACCAAAGACCACAATAAACGTGGATTTTTTAAAGATTTTTTCAAGCCACCAAAGACCACAATAAACGTGGATTTTTTAAAGATTTTTTCAAGCCACCAAAGACCACAATAAACGTGGATTTTTTAAAGATTTTTTCAAGCCACCAAAGACCACAATAAACGTGGATTTTTTAAAGATTTTTTCAAGCCACCAAAGACCACAATAAACGTGGATTTTTTAAAGATTTTTTCAAGCCACCAAAGACCACAATAAACGTGGATTTTTTAAAGATTTTTTCAAGCCACCAAAGACCACAATAAACGTGGATTTTTTAAAGATTTTTTCAAGCCACCAAAGACCACAATAAACGTGGATTTTTTAAATATTTTTTCAAGCCACCAAAGACCACAATAAACGTGGATTTTTTAAAGATTTTTTCAAGCCACCAAAGACCACAATAAACGTGGATTTTTTAAAGATTTTTTCAAGCCACCAAAGACCACAATAAACGTGGATTTTTTAAAGATTTTTTCAAGCCACCAAAGACCACAATAAACGTGGATTTTTTAAAGATTTTTTCAAGCCACCAAAGACCACAATAAACGTGGATTTTTTAAAGATTTTTTCAAGCCACCAAAGACCACAATAAACGTGGATTTTTTAAAGATTTTTTCAAGCCACCAAAGACCACAATAAACGTGGATTTTTTAAAGATTTTTTCAAGCCACCAAAGACCACAATAAACGTGGATTTTTTAAAGATTTTTTCAAGCCACCAAAGACCACAATAAACGTGGATTTTTTAAAGATTTTTTCAAGCCACCAAAGACCACAATAAACGTGGATTTTTTAAAGATTTTTTCAAGCCACCAAAGACCACAATAAACGTGGATTTTTTAAAGATTTTTTCAAGCCACCAAAGACCACAATAAACGTGGATTTTTTAAAGATTTTTTCAAGCCACCAAAGACCACAATAAACGTGGATTTTTTAAAGATTTTTTCAAGCCACCAAAGACCACAATAAACGTGGATTTTTTAAAGATTTTTTCAAGCCACCAAAGACCACAATAAACGTGGATTTTTTAAAGATTTTTTCAAGCCACCAAAGACCACAATAAACGTGGATTTTTTAAAGATTTTTTCAAGCCACCAAAGACCACAATAAACGTGGATTTTTTAAAGATTTTTTCAAGCCACCAAAGACCACAATAAACGTGGATTTTTTAAAGATTTTTTTAAGCCATAATAATCGTGGATTTTTTAAAGATTTTTTTAAGCCATAATAATCGTGGATTTTTTAAAGATTTTTTTAAGCCATAATAATCGTGGATTTTTTAAAGATTTTTTTAAGCCATAATAATCGTGGATTTTTTAAAGATTTTTTTAAGCCATAATAATCGTGGATTTTTTAAAGATTTTTTTAAGCCATAATAATCGTGGATTTTTTAAAGATTTTTTTAAGCCATAATAATCGTGGATTTTTTAATAATATTTTCAAGTCTCCAAAGGCCACATAAACGTGGATTTTTTAAAGATTTTTGTCTAGCCACCAAAGACCACAAAAAAACGAGGATTTTTTAAGATTTTTTCAAGCCACCAAAGACCACAATAAACGTGGATTTTTTAAAGATTTTTTCAAGTCTCCAAAGACCACAATAAACGTGGATTTTTTAAAGATTTTTTAAGCCACCAAAGACCAAAATAAACGTCTCCAATTACCACAATAAACGTGGTTTTTTTATGGATTTTTTCAAGTCTCCAATTACCACAATAAACGTGGATTTTTTATGGATTTTTTCAAGTCTCCAATTACCACAATATACGTGGTTTTTTAAAGATTTTTTTCAAGTCTCCAATTACCACAATGTACGTGGATTCTTTAAAGATTTTTTCAAGTCTCCAATTACCACAATGTTCGTGGATTTTTTAAAGATTTTTTCAAGTCCTCAATTACCACAATGTACGTGGATTTTTTAAAGATTTTTTCAAGCCACCAAAGACCACAATAAACGTGGATTTTTTAAAGATTTTTTCAAGCCACCAAAGACCACAATAAACGTGGATTTTTTAAAGATTTTTTCAAGCCACCAAAGACCACAATAAACGTGGATTTTTTAAAGATTTTTTCAAGCCACCAAAGACCACAATAAACGTGGATTTTTTAAAGATTTTTTCAAGCCACCAAAGACCACAATAAACGTGGATTTTTTAAAGATTTTTTCAAGCCACCAAAGACCACAATAAACGTGGATTTTTTAAAGATTTTTTCAAGCCACCAAAGACCACAATAAACGTGGATTTTTTAAAGATTTTTTCAAGCCACCAAAGACCACAATGAACGTGGATTTTTTAAAGATTTTTTCAAGCCACCAAAGATCACAATAAACGTGGATTTTTTAAAGATTTTTTCAAGCCACCAAAGACCACAATAAACGTGGATTTTTTAAAGATTTTTTCAAGCCACCAAAGACCACAATAAACTTGGATTTTTTAAAGATTTTTTCAAGCCACCAAAGACCACAATAAACGTGGATTTTTTAAAAATTTTTTCAAGCCACCAAAGACCACAATAAACGTGGATTTTTTCAAGCCACCAAAGACCACAATAAACGTGGATTTTTTAAAGATTTTTTCAAGCCACCAAAGACCACAATAAACGTGGATTTTTTAAAGATTTTTTCAAGCCACCAAAGACCACAATAAACGTGGATTTTTTAAAGATTTTTTCAAGCCACCAAAGACCACAATAAACGTGGATTTTTTAAAGATTTTTTCAAGCCACCAAAGACCACAATAAACGTGGATTTTTTAAAGATTTTTTCAAGCCACCAAAGACCACAATAAACGTGGATTTTTTAAAGATTTTTTCAAGCCACCAAAGACCACAATAAACGTGGATTTTTTAAAGATTTTTTCAAGCCACCAAAGACCACAATGAACGTGGATTTTTTAAAGATTTTTTCAAGCCACCAAAGATCACAATAAACGTGGATTTTTTAAAGATTTTTTCAAGCCACCAAAGACCACAATAAACGTGGATTTTTTAAAGATTTTTTCAAGCCACCAAAGACCACAATAAACTTGGATTTTTTAAAGATTTTTTCAAGCCACCAAAGACCACAATAAACGTGGATTTTTTAAAGATTTTTTCAAGCCACCAAAGACCACAATAAACGTGGATTTTTTAAAAATTTTTTCAAGCCACCAAAGACCACAATAAACGTGGATTTTTTCAAGCCACCAAAGACCACAATAAACGTGGATTTTTTAAAGATTTTTTCAAGCCACCAAAGACCACAATAAACGTGGATTTTTTAAAGATTTTTTCAAGCCACCAAAGACCACAATAAACGTGGATTTTTTAAAGATTTTTTCAAGCCACCAAAGACCACAATAAACGTGGATTTTTTTAAAGATTTTTTCAAGCCACCAAAGACCACAATAAACGTGGATTTTTTAAAGATTTTTTCAAGCCACCAAAGACCACAATAAACGTGGATTTTTTAAAGATTTTTTCAAGCCACCAAAGACCACAATAAACGTGGATTTTTAAAGATTTTTTCAAGCCACCAAAGACCACAATAAACGTGGATTTTTTAAAGATTTTTTCAAGCCACCAAAGACCACAATAAACGTGGATTTTTTAAAGATTTTTTCAAGCCACCAAAGACCACAATAAACGTGGATTTTTTAAAGATTTTTTCAAGCCACCAAAGACCACAATAAACGTGGATTTTTTAAAGATTTTTTCAAGCCACCAAAGACCACAATAAACGTGGATTTTTTAAAGATTTTTTCAAGCCACCAAAGACCACAATAAACGTGGATTTTTTAAAGATTTTTTTTCAAGTCTCCAATTACCACAATAAACGTAGATTTTTAAAGATTTCAAGACTCCAATTACCGCAATAAACGTGGGTTTTTAAAGATTTTTTCAAGTCTCCGAAGGCTACAGTAAATGTAAATTTTTCATGCCCCGAAGGTCGCAATAAACTTGGATTTTTAAAGTTTTTTTGAAGTCTCCAAAGGCCACAATAAATGTGGATTTTTTAAAGAATATTTTCAAGCCACCAAAAACAACAACAAACGTGGATTTTTACTGATTTTTCAACCAACGTGATTTTTTTTAAAGATTTTTCAACCAACGTGGATTTTTTTTTAAGATTTTTAAACCAAACTGAATTTTTTAAAGATTTTTCAACCAATGTGGATTTTTTAAAGATTTTTCAACCAACATGGATTTTTAAAGATTTTTCAACCAACATGGATTTTTAAAGATTATTCAACCAACGTGGACTTTTTAAAAAAGTTTTTAACCAACGTGCATTTTTTAAAGATTTTTCAACCAAACTGGATTTTTTAAAGATTTTTCAATCAACGTGGATTTTTTAAAGATTTTTCAATTTTAAAGACTTTTCAACCAACGTAGACTTTTTAAAGATTTTTCAACCTAACTGGATTTTTAGAGAGTTTTCAACCAACATGGATTTTTTTTAAGTACTTTCAACCAACGCGGATTTTTTAACGATTTTTCAACCAACGTGGATTTTTAAAGATTTTTTCAACCAACGTGGATTTTTTGAAGAACTTTTAACCAAAGTGGACTTTTTAAAAACATTTTCAGCCAACGTGGATTTTTTTAACGATTTTTTAACCAACGTGGACTTTTTAAAAACATTTTCAGCCAACGTGGATTTTTCAACAATTTTTAAACCAACGTGGATTTTTTAACAAACGCGAAGTTTTTAAAGATTTTTCAACCAACGTGGATTTTTTATAGATGTTTCAAGATTTTTCAACCAACATGAATTTTTTAAGGATTTTTCAACCATTGTGGATTTTTTAAAGATTTTTCAACCAACATGGAGTTTTTAAAGATTTTTTAACCAACGTGGATTTTTTAAGATTTTTTAACCAACGTGGACTTTTTAAAAATGTTTTCAACCAACGTGAATTTTTTAAAGATTTTCCAACCAACGTGGATTTTTTTAAATATTTTTCAACCAACGTGAATTTTTTAAAGATTTTTCAATCCACGTGGATTTTTTAAAGATTTTTTCACCAACGTGGACTTTTTAAAATTTTTTTCAACTAACCTGAATTTTTTAACGATTTTTCAACCAACGTGAATTTTTGAAGATGTTTCAACTAGCTTGGTTTTTTTACAAATTTTTAAAGCCCAAGTACGAGTTTGGACGAAATCCGTTTCTTTGTAAGTTTGACAAAATCTTTAAAAATCCACGTTTATTATCTCCTTCGAATATCTGTTGCTTCATTCAGATCTGTGGTATCATTAGAAGCATCACATAAGACCAATGATCTCGGACGTATTTTCTGAGCAGGATCCGAAGTTCTGAATGTAATTGACTTAGCCTAGAATACAAGTTTAATTATTTCATTAGAACATTAATTGATTTGATTGATAACATCTGAAGAAATAAATTTATTTAATGAAAATGTAATTTCTTTATTGTTGTAACATCAATTAAATTTATGGCCATAGTAGATCTTTATCACAACAACTAATCGATGGGAATTACATGCTGGTGACATATATTTGTATAATATTTTCATATCGTATAAATACTGTTGCATGTGCTTTAACTCTGGATGTTAATTTTTCCCAATGTTTAACAGCCGAGTGTAAATAGTGTAACAACCACACCTACTCCTCTTTCTATTTACCTCTACCTTTTACCTTTATAACATTTAGAACAAATAAACATTTTTAATAGCCACATTTTTTGTGTTTTCATGTTCGTCTGTCTGTCCGTCCGTCCGGCTGTCTGTTTATACCTGTCCGTCCGTCCTTATGCCAACCTATTTATCTGTCTCCATAATGATCTGGTTCACTGAACCATGAGTTTATTTTGTGCTTCTCAATTGAGGGTTTTTTGTTTAAAAATTGTTTTTAAGTTTTATTTCAAACACACACAGGTGTATATCATCCACCTCACATTGGGAATTGAGGGAGTGAATGGCATGAATTGTAAAGTGTAGGGAATAGTTTAAATAATAAACATTGTAATTATCTGTTGATCATTTCATGTTGTCTGTCGGGTACTTTTTTTTAACAATTTTCTGTTGGGAAAACTGTAATTAACGGCGACAATAAGTGCCACCACCAAAAAGACAGAATCAACAGAAAATTAAATGGCGTTGCCAATAGTTTTAGACAGCATATAAACGCTTTGCGGTTTAAAATTTTCTGTAATTTTAATTTCTATAAGAGATAGATGAACAATAAGTTGATACCGATTCTGCAGACAGAATGAATATTTAGTGCTTGAACCATATACCCAGAAGATTCCTACTGCCTGCACAACTGTTACTTGCTAGCAGTTTTTTTCAGTCCATATTTCGAAGTCTTCCCGCCACTCCTTAATTATAGACATCTTTCATGGCTTTGTTTATTTCTTTTGATTAATCTTTTTTACAATTACATTAAGCTATCGGCTTATTTTCTTGATTTTATTTTAATTACTTTTTTGTTTTTTTTTTTCCTTTATTTACAATATTATCACTTTAATTTTCTCTTCTTACTTCCCCTTTCCTTTTTCTTACAATGTGATAATTGTTATTGACTTTATACCGCGCGAAAACCCAGCGTCCAAATGAGGCAAACAAAAGAATAACAACAAGCTTTCTGTTCTCCCCCTTTCACCCCTCCCCTTATGAATTTCAAGTCAGCTTGCATCAACTTTAATACTTAATAAATTACAACAAGCAGAAAATGCAATAAACAAAAAAATAAAAAAAAACTTTTAATTTATCATGACATTAAGTAGAAGTTGGTTGTTGCCCCATGAGAGTGTTGCTCCGTCATGGGCTTACGCATGATGACCGATCGATCATTGCTGCTGCTTACACTCTGTGGATGGATGGGCAATGGATATGCCTACTCTTTCCGCCGGAAGTTAAGTGAATTTTATGTACGAGTGAAGAAGGAAAAATGAAAACAAAATATAAGCTTTACTCACAGACTTGTCATGCTGTTTTGTCGTTTATCCAGCTAGCCATCAGTTGCTCACTCGCTCCATCCAGCCATCCATCACTCATTTATTTTTATTATTTGTGTGTAATGATTTTTTGCATCTTCATACATAACGCCAGCTCAGGACAGCCCAGTCCAGCCAGCCCGGTCATTGTTGATTGTAACTGAAACTGTCGTTAAGACCTCAACATGTCTAAACTTTTGACATATGTACGTACTATGTAAATGCGACACCATGGCCCGAAGGGGTAAATATTTTTCAAGCACTTTCATTTTTAAAATTTTTTATTTATTTTTTTTCCTTTCCTACATTAGTTAAATTGGCCATCATCGCATCATAATAAACTGGTATTTTTTTTTTTGTTTAATTACAGTTGCAAAGTGGTTTTAGCAGTTACAGACGACTTCTTTTAAAGTATTTTCACTATCAACAGCATCAGTGTTTTATTTTTTAATGAAAGGAAAAATAATAATAAAATATTAACGCATCAGTGTCCAGAGAAGAATGGAGATTTTGGGGCATGTGTATTATTATAATTCATATATACATTATTTAGCGTTTTTAATTACAGTTTCATATTACTATGCAATATGAATGACGAATAACCTATTACAAAGTAATGCAACCACCAAGTTACTTTCTGCATTACCAGCAGGCTGAAAAATAAGGAAGTTTTCCTTTAAAATTGTGCAAAGCAAAACCATTTACTTATTAGTGATTAGCGGTGCCACAGCGTATGTGTTTCCGACTACACGGAGCAAAAAGAGGTCTCTCTAACATATGTATGTCCCAAACATATTTTGTAGCAAACATATATATGTATGTTTGCAACAGTCCCTAACATGCAAACAAATATATGTTTGGATGCAAACAAATAAATGCTTGGGTGTATTATAAATGCAGGTTGTATGGAGAATCACACATATATCCAGGAAAAACAAACTTAAAATATTCGAAGCTTGTATAAAATCGATTTTACTATACGGCAGTGAAACTTAGCTTGTATCTAACACCATCACATAAGAGCTACAGGTATTCATAAACAAATGCCTCAGGATCATATGCAGGATATTCTGGCCTCTCAATTTACGCTACCGTGAAGAAATGAGCAGCCCTGCTCTAAGTGAGCGTAAATTGATTATCGCTCACAGCCTGTGTAGATGCTAACACGTTGTGAGCATCAACAAATTTACGCTCATTGAGAGCGCAAGGGAGACCCAAACAATTTCTCTGCCTTACTCTGTCGCATACACATCACCAAAGAAACAAAAATTTTGTTCACCCTCCCGTTGTGCCTTCTGCGTCTTCTATTGTACCATACACATCCGCTATAAAATAAGCGAGAGCTTGTTTTTACGCTTTTTGACAAAAATCCTCTTCCAACCCACAAAAATATGTTCTAACGTAAAAATAAGTAAGAAAGTATCAATCGGCTGTGCTGACGTAAATATACCTTCAGCCTCTGACAAAAAAGATGCAAGCATAATAATTATGCTGTATACAAAATATATTGATTTTGTGTCACGAGTGTTCTAAAAAGGTAGGTAGGGCCGAACTATTCCAAATCATTAATATATACCAAAAAGGTTCTATGGAAGCGCCCTTTTTCAAAAAAGGAAGCACCCTTTCTTTCAGGAAATGGTCTATGGAAGCCCCCATTCTTTCAGGAAAGGGTCTATAGAAGCACCATTTCGCTCAGGAAAGGGTCTATGGAAGCACCCTTTCTTTCGAAAAGGGTCTATGGAAGCACTCTTTCTTTCGAAAAGGGTCCACGGAAGCATCCTTTCTTTCAAAAAGAGTCCATGGAAGCACTCTTCCTTTCGAAAAGGGTCTATGGAAGCACCCTTCTTTCAGGAAAGGGTCTATGGAAGCACCCTTTCTTTCAGGAAAGGGTACATGGAAACACCCTTTCTTTCTGAAAGGGTCTATGGAAGCACCCTTCCTTTCTGAAAGGGTCTATGGAAGCACACTTTCTTTCTGAAAGGGTCTATGGAAGCACCCTTTCTTTCAGGAAAGGGTCTATGGAAACACCCTTTCTTTCAGGAAAGGGTCTATGGAAACACCCTTTCTTTCTGAAAGGGTCTATGGAAGCACCATTTCTTTCTGAAAGTGTCTATGGAAGCACCCTTTCATTCAAAAAGGGTCTATGGAAGCACCCTTTCATTCAAAAAGGGTATATGGAAGCACCCTTTCTTTCAAAAAGGCTCTATGGAAGCAACCTTTCTATCAAAAAAGGCCTATAGAAATCCCTTTTCATTCAAAAAAGGGTCTAAGCACCCATTCTTTCAAAAAAGTTAGAGAGTTATCTTGCACACTAGTCATTTTAGTATGTGCCGGGAGGCAAATTTTCTCAGGAAGGATGGACTTACTCTGGAAAAAATAGTACCGTTGTAATAGAGACCGTGAAAAGAAACAAACATTTTCAAATAGATCCGAGACGAGTCCTCAAACTGCACTTTTCCCAGATTTTGTGCGAGAGGTCCCCGAAAGAGTGAACCGATATAGTCCATATTCGAACCCGATCTCTATATCTGTGGAAGGTTCAACGAAGAACGGGACCGATATAGTCCATATTCCGACCTGATTCAAGGGTGGATGAAATAATACGATTGTTTAATATTTCGGACCAATCAGAAAGTCCCTGCGATAGTTATCTTGCAGATTTACCATTTTAATTGATGCCGTCAGGGTTGCTTGAAGCTTTTTGACCATTACCTCAGGACAAAAATTGTTCGTAACGTAAAGGGGGCCGCAAGAACAATCTCCTAAAACGAATTTCAAAACGATCCGAGATGAGGTCTTAAACTGCACTTTTCCCAGATTTTGTGCGAGAGGTCCCCGAAAGAGTGAACCGATATAGTCCATATTCGAACCCGATCTCTATATCTAGAAGGTATACTACGATGTGCAAAGTTTGGACATAATCGATTGCTCCCTTCGAGAGTTATAGTTCACAACATTTTACAGAAACATTTTGAGCATTTGTGGGGGAGGTACCCGAAGGAGTGGACCATCTTCGAACTTAAACTAAGTTTGGGCACAATATTACGAAATGCAAAATTTGGTTCGAATCGGTTGATACGTTCGAGAGTTAACGTGCGCTAGACAGACAAACATATTAACAGACATTAGCCATGTCTCGATTCCAAATTGTCTAAAACGAATTTCGTCAAAACATATGTATTTGGGGTCTAAAACAATTATTTCGACGAGGGAGACTTTTGGTCGCATCAAATTGTGAGGTATATAGCCTAAAGCCTGAAGGTAAAAGTATGTTGGTACCAAAATAAATAAAATTGTAATATTGTAACATATCAATGTTGCAAACATAGATTTGTTTGGACTCAAACATATTATGTAGTATATTTGTATGCTACCAGTCCCAAACATATTTCTAACATATATTTTTCTGCTTGTAGATGAAAGTTTCAATTCACACAGACTGAGAGTATAGCTCGGTAGGGACGTCCTCGGATGGACATCTTTCAAAGGTATCAGTTACTTATTTTACTGATGTCAATGTCGTCTCCATAAGAGGCTCTATTGGTACTAAACAGTTCGGATTTTAACTGAGGACAGGGTACTTAATGCCATTTTACAATGCCGAATGAACTTTGCTGGAATACCAATTACAGACATGACTTGGAATACAATTGGGGCTGTCGAAAACTGCTTTTGAAATCGCAAATGATGTTTCGATCGGCATTTCTTGGTCCTTTTCCAGGATTAGCCACGAAGTTGTGGATTTTCCGCGTTCAAAGCCGCACTGATATTGTCCATCAGTTCATAGATTATTTTTATACCCACCACCATAGTATGGAGGGTATATTAAGTTTGTTTTCCGTTTGTAGCGCATTGAAATAATCATTTGCGACCCTATAAAGTACATATATTTTTGATCAGGATAAAATTCTGAGTCGAACTAGACATTTCTGTTGTAATCACACTAGCGTCCGCAAAAATCGAGCGAGAGGGCTAGGTTTTTGCATCCGCGTATCTTTTTCCATAGGTAGGTCAAGTTCGAAGATGGGCTATATCGGCCCATTTTTTTTGGTATATCTCCCATATAACGATACCTGCCGATTTTCGGGTTTTAGTTTTGAGGGTTTTAACCGAACTGGCTATAATTTGGCATTTGAGGTTCTTAGGTTTAGGTTGAGATATAGCCCCCATATAACGGTATCTTCCGATTTTAGGTGTTTTGAGGGTTTTAGCCACAATTTTTAATCGAACTGGCGGTAATTAGACATTTAAGGTTCCTAGGGGTCATAACCTTATTCTACCAAAAACTGTCAATATAGGTCCAAAATAGGTATAACCCCATATAAAGATACCCTCGATTTTTTGAGGGTTTTAGCTAAAATTTTTAACCGAACTAGCTTTAATTTGACAGTTGAGGTTCCTAGTGATCAAAAAACATCTCTATCAAAAATTGTCAACATAGGTCCACACTTTGATCTAGCCCCATATAACGGAGCCGACCGATTGATGACTTTTTTCACCTTATTATTTGGTCACAAAATATCTCCGCCTAAAATTGTGGACAGGAATGAAAATAATTATTCCGTTTTAGCTCAGAATATTTTATGGTGGAGGGTACAAAAAGTTCGGCCCGGGCGAACCTAACGCTTTTCTATATGTTTTTACTTCTTAATATATAAACATATATATTGTAACGTACATATGTTATATTATGTTGTTTCACAGAAAACATATGATTGTAGCAACAATATATACATATGTACATATCAACAATAACCAGGTTAGTTTTCATTTGCTCTTCTTTGCGTTTTTGCATTTTTACTTACTATATATCGATGCAAACATCATAAATCCCAAAATTGCTTACCTAAAAAGAAAAAAAAACAAATGTTTTTATTAAATGTTTAAAAAAACAAAATTTTTGTGCATAATCTATATTATTATTATTTTTTTTTAATGAAACAAATTTTTCTAAAACTGATCCCATAATTAAAAATAACTAAAAATTCTGAAATCCTATTCAATTTATTTTAAGCTTTTCTAAGAAAAACAA
The DNA here is from genome assembly GCF_047663935.1 of Musca autumnalis. NCBI lineage: Eukaryota > Metazoa > Arthropoda > Insecta > Diptera > Muscidae > Musca > Musca autumnalis. Next base: position 256,521,299 of record NW_027411644.1, read on the forward strand.
ATCCGATTCAATTCATGAAACCCAAAAATGGTTTACAACCAAAAGGAGTTCAATGTCATGCTGCCTTTTTATGTTAAACACGATGCTCTTCCCTTCCAGACTTCTTCAGATAATCCAAAAAAAAAAAAAAAAAAAAAAATCCAACACATAATAAATAGTTTTTAATTGGCTGGATTTGTATAAACCTTTCGTCTGTACTTCTTCATCATATTTTTCTTGTGTGCCTGTGTGTGGTTTAGTAAAATCTTGAATTCTTGTCTTGGAATATGTACAACAAACAAACGCTGTTGTTTCTTGTCATGGGTCATCATCATCATCTTTTTTTTAATTCATATTTTCATAAGCTCTTGTTATGTGAATCGTTATTTGTTTTGTTCCATTTATTTTTGTGTCTTTTAATAAACAAAGTTATTATCTTTGTTTGTTGTTATGTTGCACAGCATGTATGTATGTCGGAATATACAAAAAAACATCATAAGAACGAATGAAAATATGAAATAAAAAATAATAATAAAAATAATGATCATTAAAACTGTAGGCATGAAGCGTTGTTGCTTAATCATTTCTTCAGTATATTTAATTAATGCAACAGCCACATAATCCACAAAATGAGAACATGAAGTGGAAAGAAAAACTGAGTAAATCATTTATTATTGAAATAAAGTCATTGGCTTGGAGATAAAGTTTTAATAAGGGAATCATTAAAAAGGAAATCCTAAAGAATAAAACTTCTGATATTTATATGTTTATATAAAACATGTAAAAAGAAGAGGACAGCTTTTCCAATAACTTTAGTGGAGCTAAATGTCCTATGAAGAGATCCCTAATTTTAGATGTCAAAGGAGTTTTGGAAATTTATAGCGTACATAATGTATTTATAGCGTGGATAATATATATGCAAATCGTAGATAATATATATGCAAATCGTGGATAATATTTATCCAAATAGTGGATAAAATTTATCCAAATCGTGGATAATATTTATCCAAATCGTGGATAATATTTATCCAAATCGTGGATAATTTTTATCCAAATCGTGGATAATATTTATCCAAATCGTGCGTAATATTTATCCAAATCGTGAATAAAATTTATCCAAATCATGGATAATATTTATCCAAATCATGGATAATATTTATCAATATCGTGGATAATATTTATCCAAATCATGGATAATATTTATCCAAATCATGGATAATATTTATCAATATCGTGGATAATATTTATCCAAATCATGGATAATATTTATCAATATCGTGGATAATATTTATCCATATTGTGGATAATATTTATCCACATCGTGGATAATATTTATCCAAATCATGGATAATATTTATCCAAATCATGGATAATATTTAACCAAATCATGGATAATATTTATCCAAATCATGGATAATATTTAACCAAATCATGGACAACATTTATCCAAATCAGGGATAATATTTATCCAAATCGTGTATAATATTTTTCCAACTTGTGGATAATATTTATGCAAATCGTGGATAATTTTTATTCAAATTGTGGATAATATTAATCGCAATCGTGAATAATATTTATTTCAAATCGTGGATAATATTTATCTAAATTGTGGATAATATTTCTTCATATCATGGATAATATTTATCCAAATCATGGATAGTATTTCTTCATATCATGGAAAATATTTATCCAAATCATGGATAGTATTTCTTCATATCAGGGAAAATATTTATCCAAATCATGGATAACATTTTTCCAAATCGTGGATAATATTTATCCAAATTGTGGATAGTATTTATCGAAATCGTGAATAATATTTATCCAAATCGTGGATAATATTTATCCAAATTGTGGATAATATTTATCCAAATTGTGGATAATATGTATCCAAATCGTGGATAATATTTATCCAAATTGTGGATAATATTTATCCAAATTGTGGATAATATGTATCCAAATCGTGGTATTATTTATCCAAATCATGGATAATATTTATCCAAATTATGGATAATATTTATTCAAATCATGGATAATATTTATCCATATCCAGGATACTATTTATCCAAATCATGAATACTGTTTATCCAAATCGTGGATAATATTTATCCAAATCATGGATAATATTTATCCAAATCATGGATAATTTCTATCTAAATCGTGGATAATATTTATCCAAAACGTGGATAATATTTATCCAAATCGTGGATAATATTTATCCAACTCGTGGATAATATTTATCCAAATCGTGGATAATATTTATCCAAATCATGAATAATATTTATCCAAATCATGGATAATATTTATTCAAATCATGGATAATATTTATCCAAATCGTGGATAATATTTATCCAAATCGTGGATAATGTTTATCCAAATCATTGATAATATTTATCCAAATCATGGACAATATTTATCTAAATCATGGATAATATTTATCCAAATTATGGATAATATTTATCCATATCGTGGATAATATTTATCCAAATCGTTGATATTTATCCAAATCGTGGTTAATATTTATCGAAATCGTGGATAATCTTTATCCAAATCGTGGATAATATTTATCCAAATCGTGGATAATATTTATCCAAATTGTGGATAATATTTATCCAAATCGTGGATAATATTTATCCAAATCATGGATAATATTTATCCAAATCATGGATAATATTTATCCAAATCATGGATAATATTTATCCAAATCATGGATAATATTTAACCAAATCATGGATACAATTTAACCAAATCATGGATACAATTTATACAAATCGTGGACAATATTTATCCAAATCATGGATAATGTTTATCCAAATCTTGGATAATATTTATCCATATCATGGATAATGTTTATCCAAATCTTGGATAATATTTATCCAAATCGCGGATAATATTTATCCAAATCGCGGATAATATTTATCCAAATCGTGGATAATATTCATCCAAATCGTGGATAATATTTATCCAAATCGTGGATATTATTTATCCACATCGTGGATAATGTTTATCCAAATCGTGGATAATATTTATCCATATCATGGATAATTTTTATCCAAATCATGGATAATATTTACCCAAATCGTGGAGAATGTTTATCCAAATCGTGGATAATATTTGTCCAATTCGTAGATAATATTTATCCAAATCATGGATAATATTTATATAAATCGTGGATAATATTTATCCATATCGTGGATAATATTTATCCAAATCGTGTATAATATTTTTCCAACTTGTGAATAATTTTTATGCAAATCGTGGATAATATTTATCCAAATCTTGGATAATATTTATCCAAATCGTGGATAATATTTATCCAAATTGGGGATAATATTTATCCAAATCTTGGATAATATTTATCCAAATCGTGGATAATATTTATCCAAATTGGGGATAATATTTATCCAAATCTTGGATAATATTTATCCAAATCTTGGATAATATTTATCCAAATCGTGGATAATATTTATCCAAAGCGTGGATAATATTTATCCAAATCGTGGATAATATTTATCCAAATCGTGGATAATATTTATCCAAATCGTGGATAATATTCATCCAAATCGTGGATAATATTCATCCAAATCATGGATAATATTTATCTAAATAATGAATAATATTTAACCAAATCGTGGATAATATTTATCCAAATCGTGGATAATATTCGTCAAAGTCGTGGATAATATTTATCCAAATCGTCGATAATATTTATCCAAATCGTGGATAATATTCATCCAAATCGTGGATAATATTTATCCAAATCGTGGATAATATTTATCCAAATCGTAGATAATATTTATGCAAATCGTCGATAATATTTATCCAAATTATGGATAATATTTATCCAAATCGTGGATAATATTTATCCAAATCGTGGATAATATTTATCCAAATCGTGGATATTATTTATCCAAATCGTGGATAATATTTATCCAAATCGTGGATAATATTTATCCAAATCGTGGATAATATTTATCCAAATCGTGGATATTATTTATCCAAATCGTGGATAAAATTTATCTAAATAGTGGAAATATTTATGCACATAATAGATACTATTTTTCCACATCGTGAAAAATATTTATCCATAAAATGAGGGGGTTTATAAATCACAATAACTGTTGTTTCATTTTTACTTACTTTCTAACCGATCGGTCGTATCATGGAGCAAAATGTCCATAAAAGTTTTAAAATTATCTGTTTTCTCAGCTCAACTACAAAAGCTGTTCATTGAAAAATTTACGGAATTGAAATCAAACATTAAGCAGAGTAAGAAACGAAAAAAAAATATACAAATAAAAAATCATTGTCTGGCTATGCTGTTTTCCCATTCAACAACCATTTCTAAATGAATAACATCCATTTGTTTTGGAATTCTAAGGCCTCGGCATTTTTTTCGTTCAAGAGTTTATCAATTAAATTATTAAATGAAACAAAAAGAAGAAAAACTAAAAGACACAACAACAAAAAGAGCATCAGTCTGAAACTTCGTTTCTCGTTTTTTTTTTTTGTTTTTGTTGCAACAACATTTACTTGCTGAGTTATAGAATAAACAAAACAACAAATGAAACTGCATTTCAAACAAAAACAGATATTGAAAATCATCTTTTAAGTCATTGCACAGCCATCCATGCCAATATTGTACCCGGGATGATGATGCAGTGTGATCCTCTCATCAAGCATTTAGCTGTCGTCGCCATTATCATCAAACAGTTCAATGCTGCATGAATAGCAGCTAGAGGCTGCTTGACTTTTCTGTTATCGCCTTTCATTCTTCCGTCCTCCCTCCTCTCCACTCTAAATGCCAATATAAATAATGTAAAGAACAACAAAACATCAACAACATTTTTTATGGTCAATGACTTGGTTAACTCCAAATGTTTGTTTAATTCCAGGCTCCGGATAACTAGTGTCGTTACTGGTGCTGCTGCTGGAGAATTAATGAAAATGGAAATTTTTCTTTCAAATTTTGATTTTTTTTTTTTCATATTTACCCAAAAACTCAAGTCAATGGTTTTTCCAATTTATGACGCCAGCTTGCTAGACCGCCGTTTCGTGGGGCCAACAGTAGCCGGGTAGCAAATAGTTATAGGGCCATAATTTTGTTGGTTTATTTATCGCAGTGAAATGTAAATTTTATGTTTTCTATTTCCATTTTTCTACTGTTCTGCTTACCCTTTATAACCTAACCAGTCATCCAGCTGGCTAGGCTTCTTATTGGGTTAGTGTTAATTGCTTAATTCAATTAGCTGGGTTGTTGACTTCCTTTGTGTGTTCATTTTTGTTAAGAGAATGTTGTAAATTTTCGTAGCCAAAACAAAGAAAGGAAAACAAATCTTACTTTCATTGCTAATGGCTGGAACAGCAGGCAGCAGCCTGTCTGGAAATGGGTAAATATTTGAAAACGAAATATATTGTATCTGAACAATGACCGATTGTAAAGTTTGATTTATAGACCGTTGTTTTGAATCGAAAAAAAACGACTTTTCGAGGTACACTGCTACTTTCTATTATTTCCAAACTTTTATTTTACCAAGTCAGTCAACCATAAGATCTCAAGTAGGTTCCATAAAAATGTTAAATATTTGAAAATTTACAATTCTCATTCACAGCAATAAAATAATGCAGATGACTTGTATGGGCTAGACACTGAAATTTTTCAAATCTCAGCTCATTGAAAAAACGTGTGTTTCTTTTGTACTCATTCAACAAGAATATGAATTAAAATCATCCCCAATATGTATAAAAGTGTCCACACTGCGGATAAACGTTATCCATATTATCCACGATATGGATAAACATTATACAAGATACGGATAAATATTAACCAAAATATTGATAAATGTTATCTACGAAATGTATAATATTATCCATGGTCCAGATAAATAATATCCACCACAAGGATAAATATAATATCTACGATATTGATAATTGTTATCCAAGTTATGAATAAATATTATCCGCGATATGGATAGATATTATTTAACCACAATATGAATAAATATTCTACCCGATGTGGATAAATATTATCCAAGATATGAATAAATATTGTCCAAGACGTGGATAAATATTGTCCAAGACATGGATAAATATTACAAAAATATGGATAAATATTATCCAAGATATGGATAAATATTATCCACGACATGGATAAATATTATCCACGATAAGGATAAATAGTATCCACGTTATGGATAAACATTATCCACGATATGGATAAATATTATCCATGATATGAATAAATACTATCCACGATATGGATAAATATTATCCACGGTATGGATAAATATTATCCATGATATGGATAAATATTATCCACGATATGGATAAATATTATCTACGATATAGATCAATATTATCCACGATATGGACACATATTATCCACGATATGGATAAATATTATCCACGATATAGATAAATATTATCCACGATATAGATAAATATTATCCACGATATGGATAAATATTATCCACGATACGGATAAATAATATCCACGACATGGATAAATAATATCCACGACATGGATAAATATTATCCATGATATGGATAAATATTATCCACGATATGGATAAATATTATCCACGATATGGATAAATATTATCCATAAGGAAAAATATTATCCATGATATTGACAAATGTTATCTACGTTATGGACAAATATTCCCCACGATATGGATAAATATTGCCAAGATATGGATAAATATTATCCAAAATATGGATAAATATTATCCAAGATATGGATAAATATTATCCAAGATATTGATAAGTATTATTCACGATATGGATAAATATTATCCACGATATGGATAACTATTATCCACGATATTGATAAATATTATCTACGTTATGGACAAATATTATCCACGATATGGATAAATATTAGCCACGATATGGATAAATAGTATCCACGATATGGATCAGTATTATCCACGATATGGATAAATATTATCCACCATATAGATAAATATTTTCCATGATATGGATAAATATTATTCACGATATAGATAAATATTATCCACGTTATGGATAAATAGTATCCACGATATGGATAAATATTATCCACGATATGGATAAATATTATCTACGATATGGATAAATAGTATCCACGATATGGATAAATATTATCCACGATATGGATAAATATTATCCATGATTTGGATAAATATTATCAACGATATGGATAAATATTACACACGATGAGGATAAATATTATCCACGATATGGATTAATATTATCCACAATATGGATAAATATTATCCACGATATGGATAAATATTATCCACGATATGGATAAATATTATCCACGATATAGATAAATATTATCCACGATATAGATAAATATTATCCACGTTATGGATAAATATTATCCACGATATGGATAAATATTATCCACGATATGGATAAATATTATCCACGATATGGATAAATATTATCCACGATATGGATAAATATTAGCCGCGATATGGATAAATATTATCCACGATATGGATAAATATTATCCACGATATGGATAAATATTATCCACGATATGGATAAATATTATCCACAATATGGATAAATATTATCCACAATATGGATAAATATTATCCACAATATGGATAAATATTATCCACGATATGGATAAATATTATCCACGATATGGATAAATATTATCCACGATATGGATAAATATTATCCACGATACGGATAAATATTATCCACGATATGGATAAATATTATCCACAATATGGATGAATATTCTCCCCGATGTGGATAAATATTAGCCAAGATATGGATAAATATTGTCCAAGACATGGATAAATATTATCCAAGACATGGATAAATATTATCCAAGATATGGATAAATATTGTGCAAGACATAGATAAATATTATCCACGATATGAATAAACATTATCCACGATATGGATGAGTAGTATCCACGATATGGATAAATATTATCCACGATATGGATAAATATTTTCCACGATATGGATAAATATTATCCACGATATGGATTAATATTTTCCACGATATGGATAAATATTATCCACGATATGGATAAATATTTTCCACGATATGGAAAAATATTATCCACGATATGGATAATTATTATCCACAATATGGATAAATATTATCCACGATATGGATAAATATTATCCAAAATATGAATAAATATTATCCACGACATGGTTAAATATTATCCAAGATACGGATAAATATTATCCACGATATGTATAACTATTATCTACGATATGGATAAATATTATCCACGATATGGATAAATATTATCCAAGATGTGGATAAATATTATCCAAGATATGAATAAATATTATCCACGATGTTATTAAATGTTTCTTATCCAGGATATGCCAAAATATTGTTCTCCATACGGATAAATATTATTTTGCATTTATTTCGACTATCTACGTGCAACCAAACCCCCCCGAGAAGGAAATGCACTTTAATTTAATGCGTTACTTACTGCCAAATGTGAGAAAAAACACTCCCTGTAATTGTCTATCCAATTATGTGTATCATAGATTAGACAAAGAGAATTCACCCACTAACCAAAAGACCAAGCCTTAAGGCTAGGGAAATAATATATCTTCTGCCAGACTTGACAAACGTGTGAAATTGACGTTTTACCTTTGTTACATGTTTGCCGATTATACAATGGTAAGACAGCAGCGGTGTTGGTTTACGTGCAACTTATCGACTGAGACAGAGACAATGTAAGAAAACACATGTAAGCCAAGTGTCATTATGTCTATCAAAGCGTCTATCTAGCCCGACACTAGACACTACTATTGTGTAAAGTTTTCCAACAAATTCGATTCAGTTGAAATTTCCTGTAACAGGTTTTAGTTTTCCTATTTCCCAGCGAAAAATGTTAACATTTTCCGAAACACACACGTGTTGCGGTGTTGTTGTTGTTGGTGTTTTTGTTTAGGTAATCGTTACACTAACATGTTTTTTAGTTCACAGTCATGTGGTGGTTGGTCGTTGTGGCGTTTTCATCCATATTCATTAACATTGAGCGTGTTGCTTTTTGTTTTGTTGCAATTTTATTTGACTGCAATTCGTTCTTTTATTTTTTGGTGTCGCTTTATGTGAAGCGTTCAGTTGGACAGTTTATTCACCTGCATGTCGCACCTGTTCAACAAAAGGGTAGTAACTTAAAATTTGGAAATTTTCACTTTTTAATAAAAAACGATAGATAATGATCAACTCCATCCACTGTAAAAATGTCACATTGGTTTGTCTACTCTTTCGTCAATAAATACCGTTATTTCACTCTTCGTATCCTCAGAGTTACTAGTTAAGTATGAACAGGTTTTTGTCTCTACTGAAAAGTAAGAAATTTTGAGTTGCTTCCCTTTTGTTGATTAGGTGCGATGTCTTTTTTGTTTATTTTTTCTCAACTGGAAATTTGTGTTTCACTTTTTTCTCAATTTGCAAATTTCCATTTATTTTGTTTATCCAAATGTGAGAGCAATGTGTGTTTGCTTGCATGGAACTTGATGTTGCTTTAGGAGGAGGAAGGAAGTAAATAGTCGGTCAGGAGGAGAGACAACATAAAAAGGGGACAATTTAGTTTTTTTTTCGCTGTAGCGTAACTTCCTTTGTTTGCCTTGACGTTGAGAGTCTGCGTTTTTTTTCTGTAGAGTTTTGCATGACTCATTTGGTGGGTTGTAGGGTTTGGTGAATTTTTATTGTTCTTTTTTTGCAGCAGCAGGAAGTTTGCCTGACTGACTGCATGTTTTTGTTTTTCTACATGGTCATGCCAAAGGATAGAAACATTTCTTTGGGTTAGTTCTGGACATATGGCATGGTGTGATATTAGGATATTAGTCATGGTTTTGGAAGAGTTCATTTGCAATTTGGAAAGGGTTTCAAAAATTTCGACTACGTCATTCTGATAAATTTATCCAAGATGTGGATTAATATATCCACATAGTGGATAAAGTATATCCACAACGCGGATAAAATATACCCACAATGTGAAAAAATATATCCATGATGTGGATAAAATATATCCATGATGTGGATAAAATATATCCACGATATGGATAAAATATATCCACGATGTGGATGAAACATATCCACGATGTGGATAAAAAATATTCCCGATGTGGGTAAAATATATCCACGATGTGGATAAAGTATATCCACAACGCGGATAAAATATACCCACAATGTGGACAAACTATATCCACAGTATGGGCAAAATATATCCCAATGTGGATAAAATATACCAACGATGTAGATAAAATATACCCACGATGTGGATAAAATATATCCACAATGTGGAAAAAATATATCCACGATGTGGATAAAATATATCCACGATGTGGATAAAATATATCCACGATGTGGATAAAATATATCCACGATGTGGATAAAATATATCCACGATGTGGATAAAATATATTCACGATGTGGATAAAATATATCCACCATGTGGATAAAATATATCCACGATGTGGATAAAATATATCCACGATGTGGATAAAATATATCCATGATGTGGACAAAATATATCCACGATGTGGATAAAATATATCCACGATGTGCATAAAATATATCCACGATGTGGATAAAATATACCAACGATGTGAATAAAATATATCCACGATGTGGATAAAATATATCCACGATGTGAATAAAATATATCCACGATGTGGATAAAATATATCCACGATGTGAATAAAATATATCCACGATGTGGATAAAATATATCCACGATGTGGATAAAATATATCCACAATGTGGATAAAACATATCCATAATGTGGATAAAATATGTCCACGATGTGGATAAATATTTTAGAGATGTGGATAAAATATATCCACGATGTGGATAAATATTTCAGAGATGTGGATAAAATATATTCACGATGTGGATACATATTTTCAAAATGTGGATAAAATATATTCACGATGTGGATAAAATATATTCACGATGTGGATAAAATATATCCACGATGTGGATAAAATATATCCATAATGTGGATAGAATATATCCACAATGTGGATAAAATATATCCACTATGTGGATAATATATCCATTATGTGGATAAATTATATCCACAATGTGGATAAATTATATCCACAATTTGTATAAAATATATCCACGAAGCGGATAAAATATATCTACGATGTGTATAAAATATATCCATGATGTGGATAAAATATATCCACGATGTAGATAAACGTTATCCATGATATGGATAAACTATAGCCACGGTGTGTGTGGATGTGGATAAAATATATCCAATATGGGGATAAATTATATCCACAATTTGTACAAAATATATCCACGAATCGGTAAAATACATCCACGAAGCGTATGAAATGTATACGCAATGTGGATAAAATATATATATGATGTGTATAAAATATATCCACGATGTAGATAAACTTTATCCATGATATGGATAAACTATAGCCACGGTGTGTGTGAATGTGGATAAAATATATCTACGATGTGGATAAAATATATTCGCGATGTGGATGAAATATGTCCACGATGTGGATAAAATATATCCACGATGTGGATAAAATAAATACACGATGTTCATGAAATATATCCCCGATATGGATAAATATATCCTCAATGTGGATAAAATATATCCACAATGTGAATAAAATATATCCATAATGTGGATAAAATTTATCAACGATGTGGAAAAAATATATACACAATGTGGATAAAATATATCCACAATGTGGATAAAATATATCCACAATGTGGATAAAATATATCCACAATGTAGATGAAATTAAATATATCCCCGATATGGATAAAATATATCCACGATGTGGACAAAATATATCCACAATGTGGATAAAATATATCCACGATGTAGATAAACGTTATCCACGATGTAGATAAACGTTATCCACGATGTGGATAAACTATATTGACGATGTGGATAAAATATTTTCCTCGTTGTGGAAAATATAACAAAGGTAAATATTATGCGTGTTGTGGATATGCATTTCAATTTTCTAGATATTGAAGTTTTTCCACCCGAAATAAATTAAAAAAAACACAAATTTTCTTTAAATGCTTTTTCATCTTGGCCTCCCAGACGTAGACAAACGTAATTCGTTTACTTAGAAATATAATTCATGAAATTGCATAGGTCATTAATTTTGGTGAAACAGCTCTCCTAGGGTGGCTCGCTCAACTATAACAAAGGTGCACTTACTTCATTAGTATCAAATTGAATGGCATTACTTAAGTGCAGCCATTTCTTTTCGATACAAAACAAAAATCCTTCAATCATTAATCAAACTATTGAATGGGTTCGAAACCCTGTGTGTGTCCCTGTATGGACGTCTGCTTGAATAGAAATTATTCAAAGTCATGTTGAAGATGAAGAAAGTAAATAATAGAAAAAAGTAAAGAAAAAGAAATGCCAACAAGAGAAAATAATCCATAACCAAAAGTGGTATTAGTTGTGATGAAGAAAAAGAGAGGGGATATGGAATAAAAGACAACACCGCCACATGGGGTTAAGATGGACATTCCATAGAGCATTAGTCAGCACAACAAACGGAGAATGCTTGAGGAGGATTCCAACAAACTACTATCCCTTCTGGTGAACACACACTCAAACATACATAATTATGGCCCAAAGTATGCAAGCAGACGCATTCACATCCATTAAGGTGACTAACCACCAAATGGCCACAACAAATGCAGCAGTTGAAAGGTATTTTTCATCCCTCAAAGGTGGTGTAAAGTAACAACATTTTGATTTCTGTTTTGTTGGAAATTGCCACAAAAAAGGTGTGATTAAGAACGAATATGAAGAAGATGACAAAGAAGTCTCATTCTCTATATGCCTGAATGACAGCAATCTTATTGAGCAGCAAAAGATTGCCAATAAATTTTATGACTTCATCGTGTTTAGTTAATCCCAGGAAATCCTCTAGGATTGGCGCCATAAAGATGTTTAGATTAAGGATGTGTCTGGAGTCTAGACAATGGCAGAAAGGAAACAGAAGAAAAAACATTGTATTTAAGACTTAGGGGGAGAAATTGCAAAGATTTTGATTTATGTAAAGTCACAACCCCAAAATAATACAATAAGGAATAGCAAAAGATATCGTCAATGGAAATTACTGGGGTTTACTTAACGTTAAAGTTAGAAGTTTTATTTTTTACTTAACATGAATATCATATATTGATAAGGAGTGGCTATTCTTCCAACCTCTTCAAAATATACTAATATTTAATACAACAACGAACTAAAATGTTTGTCATTCAATAATGCGTTTAATATCATACCGTTTTCATGGTCATACATCCATATCAAACAATTTCCTCTTAAATGATTTTTTTTTTAAGGTACACAAATAAACATTTCCTCAATTTTCTTCTTCAATCGATACACAATCGAACATCAGCCATTGCTAACTAAGACCCTGTTTTGAAGAGAAGTCTGTGGGAATGAGAGAAGTTTCGTTTTAATTTGATTTCCAATTGAATGCATTTTTGGGATTTTTTCGTTGATTTGTTTCGACAAAAGAAACAAAACGGACTGGCACTCACACAGCGTGACGTATTTGTTATTTAACCAACAACAAAAAACTGTTCAAGTTGTCAATTAGAATTTGATCGAGTGGTTTTCAAGAGTGAAGTGTGTTCCCTTCAAAATAATGGTAAAATAAATAGTTTACCTTAAGAGGCCAAAAGGTTGTTGAATTTTTTTCAAACAATAACAGAAACACAGAAAGTGCCTTATTTTTAGGACCTATCTTTGGCGGTGGAAGGAGAAGGGTATCTTACTAGAATACATCATTTTGGTCTTTAACAGGAATTGATCTAAAAATATCAAAAATGCATTGGAGGAAGAATTTGTATAAAGACACTAAAGATAAGTCATGGGAACTGATTAATACTAAAAATCTTGATCTTAAATACATACCGATATTGAACAGTTTATGTAAATAAAGCTGAAAGTTTTCAAAACCAAAGTTAAGGGTGTTTTTATACCCTAAGGATCTGTGCTAACGAGGTTATATACACTTTCATACGGACAACATGTGCCTCATAGAAATAATGGTTTTAGACCCCGAGTATGTTTGGACGAAATTCGTTGCAGACAATTTAGAATTGTCCGTCTGTCTGGCTGGCTGGAGCCCACGATAACCCTTCGAATTGGTAAAAATTTTTCACTTCGCAATATTTTGCTACACTTAGTTTACGTTTGATGATGAACCATATCGGTCCACTTCCTCTGGTACCTCCACCACAAAAGTTCACAATTTTTTTCCCAAACGGATGAACCAATTCGATCACAAATTTGACAGTCGTAATATTTTGCGCTAGCTTAAATCAAGTTCTAAGATGGGCCACATCGATCCACTTCTTCGGGTAAGTTCCCCACAACAGATCAAAGCTTTTCGCTAATATGGTGCGCACAATAACTCTTGAAAAGACCAACTGATTTGGTCCATACTATGCACATCGTAATATTTCCACCAGACATAGATCAGGTTCGAATACGGACTATATCGGTCCTATATCGGGTACCTCCCACACAAAATTTCGTAAAAGTGCAGTCTAAGACCTCCTCTCGAATTGTTCTGATTTTTGTTGCAACCATTTGTATTCACTGCCCCATTACGACAGCACATGTTTTTGTTCAGGGTCATGTCCATACTTCCTGAGAAAATGGTCCGAAAGCTGTAAAAACCCGCTATGGCACCATGTGTAGTGGATTCAGCAAGCTCAAATCAAGTTCTAAGATTGGCCACATCGGCCCACACCTTTGGGTACTGCCCCCACAACAGTTCTAAGCTTTTTCTCGAAGAAAGTAACGGATTTGGTCCATACTTTGGACATCGTGATATTTCTACGATGCATAGATCAGGTTATAACATAGACTATATATGTCAAGGCCATCGTGTACCTCCCACACATTTCGGAATAGTGCAGTTTAGGACCTCCTCTCGAATCGTTTTGTTTTTTCTTGCAACAGGTTGTACTCAAGGCCCCTTTTACGATGGTACAAGTTTTTTGAGTGGCAAGGCCATACTTCTAGAGCAAATGACCCGAAAGCTGTAAAAAACCCTTACGCCCAGCAGGTGTAGTGGCTGTTGCCCACGACAACTCTCGAACCGAATACACCGTTGGTCCACACTTTGCATATCGTAATATTTCTTGGAATATTAGATAAAATTCGAACGTGGTGCTTCCCTACAAAAGTTTGAAAATATTCGCTAAAATGGTACGCGCTATATCTAATAAACTGAGCAACCGATTTGGTCCAAATTTTCGATCTTGAAATATTGTGCCCAAACTTAGTTTATGTTCAAAAATGGATCTTGGAGTACCCTTACAACTGTTTAACATTTTTTGTTTAAGTGCGGTTGAGGGTCTGTTCGAGAATCCTTTGGCAATTTTTACCGAAGGTACTCCTAGTAGCCCTGTTTACAGCGATAATATGTCTCATAAACCGAGCAAACGATTTGGTCCAAATTTTCGATCTCGAAATATTTTGGCCAAACTTAGTTTATGTTAAAAATGGGACTTGCGGTGCCCACATAAATGTTCAAAATTTTTTGTGTAAGTGCGGTTAACGGTCTGTTCGAGAATCCTTTGGCAATTTTTACCGAAGGTACTCCTTGTGGCCCTGTTTACAGCGATAATATGTTTTACGTGGGCAAGTCCATGTTTCCTGATATAATGGTCCAAAGGTCTAAATTATATGGTGACCAACTGAAATCGCAGGACTGGAATGAATCCCAAAATAAGACCGACTTCCAAAATGGACTATGTCGGTCGATTCATTTTGGTACCTCCCCCGCAACACTTTTGAGCCTTAACCCTATTCCATATTTTTGTCGGCAATTTCATACGCCCATAATTCTGAAAACTCCCTAAATACATAAGTTTTTTTGGGAAAGAAGTGTTTCAATTCACACAGGCTGAGGGTATATCTCTGACGTCGGCAAAGCCGTCTGATACTTTTTTACTTGTTCAGGGCTTCAGATTTGATAAATACTACACGCAAAGAAAATATGGTTATGTGAAACAGGTGATAGATGGAAGATCCTCATCAAGCTTGTTGGATGTACGATCGGTCCGAGGAGCAAACATAGACTGGGACCACCACCTTGTTGCACCGGACCACCACGTAGCAAAAAAAAGTACGAACACACACAACACAGAAGTTGGACATCAGTAAGCTGCAATCACAACAACTGCTTCATCAAAGCACTCCTCGTCCCGATAACAGTGGCAAATATTTACAGCCTCCACCAAGGAACCCAAGGTATGACCAGGAGTGTTGGTCTGCTACCGAAGAGAAAAATGCGGCATACAGTACTGACCTAAAATCAGTTGCAACTCGTATCACACGATAGTTGTATAGATAAAAAATGAGAGAGGAGCACCGTCTTTTACGTAGGAAAAAAGAAATAAATGGATAAGCGGGAGTGTGAAAAAATCAAAATGTACAGAAGCCAGAAAGAATTTCGAAAATTCTACCAAAGACTGAAACATCAAACTAATAGCTTTGGTACAGGTACGTTCTCCAGTAGAGGCTAGCAAAGTAATTTGGTAGCTCATGCACATAGTGTGCTCAGGATATGGAAAGAGAATTTTTCGAAGCTGTTTGTATCCAATACCAGCAAAGACGATGACGATAGCAGAAATCCAATTCCAAAATTGAATGTGTACCAATCGGCCAAGATGAGGTAAAGACAACAATGCATCGGCTGAAGAATAACAATGCAGCAGGAGTCGATGGCTTACCAGCCGAGCTTTTCAAAACCGAAGGCGACACCATGATAAGGTGTATGCATCAGCTAGTTAGCACCATATGACAGGAAGCACGCGTACTAGACGACTGGAAGCTGAGCATCTTGTGCCCCGTCCACAAGAACGGAGATAAGACTGTATTCGTTAACTATAGATGCATAAGTCTTCTCCCTATTGCTTACAAGATAGTGTCCGGCATATTATGCGAGCGTCCAAAGCCTATGGTCAAAGAAATTATTGGTCCATACTTTAGACCTGGCATGTCCACCAGATATTTACCCTACGGCAAATACTGGAGAAGACCCAAGAGATGCAGATCGAGAACTACCAACTTGTTATTCGTTTATAAAGCCGGTCGACAGACCGTCCCCAATGTTCAAAGGTATTCCAAGCCATGCCTGAATTTGGTATCCCCGTAAAGCTCATTCGACTTTTTTAGATACCTTTAACTGATAACCGGTTCCCAGTTAAAATAGAAAAGAACGTCTCCGAACAGTCCAGTAAAGAGGTTTCAGACAAGGAGACAGCCTTTCGTGTGACCTATTCAACATTCTGCTGGAAAAGTTTTTACGGGATGCAAACGTCAATAGAAATGACACAATTTACACCATGTTACTTGCATGTTACTTGCTTACGCTGACGATATTGGTATCATGGGTCCATCAATAAAGGAAGGAACTGATACCTTTAAGATCGAAGGAGTATCTGCTAAAATGGGTCTGGCGGTAAACGGCGTCATAGACCACGTTGATGGTATCGACGCGCAATGCGTCCATAGAGCTCGAACCAACTGTGGAAGTTGTTTCCTATAATTTTGAGGTAGTAAAAGACTTCGTCAACTACGGCATAAACACAATAAACAACATCAGTTATGAAATAAGAAGAAGTATAGTACTGGCTAACAGATGCTACTTCGACTTATGTAAGCTGATTAAAAACAAAACAACCTGTCGTCAAACAAAAATCTTAATTTACAAACACTGATACTACCCGTGCTAATGTATGGTTCTGAAGCCTGTGTACTTGCGCAAGCAGAGATAAAAATTCTTTAATAGGCGTTGACGGTGAATATCGACATCGTACGAACCACGAGCTGTATCGACTATCGAGATGCAACGATTGCATTGGCGAATAAGTAAGTAAATTTCCGATCGCGACGAAATGTCCAGTAAGATAAATTCGCATTTAACTAGCGAAGACATAAATCACTCTAGCGGAGACATAAACCGCTATGTAAACGCGTTAGCGGAGAACTTTTAAAGTTAGTATATAAGATAAATTCGTATTTAACTAGCGAAGACACAAATCACTCTAACGGAGACATAAACCGCTCTGTTAACGCGTTTCTTTGTAAAAAATATCCTTTTTATGTCCTTCATGGAAAAATCTGCCAGGACAACATGGGCACCATTGAAAGGCTTGTCGATACAGCTATCCTCTGTAGCGCCAATTACCGTTTTTGGGAATTACCCAGCAAAAAAATACTTACTTTGACCACAGATTCTTTAAGGAAAATTCTGCCAGGACAATATGGGTAACATTGGAAAGCTAATCGAGACAGCTATCCCCTGAAAATGCTACCCGATATCGCTATATTGTCCGTTTTCGGGAATCGGGCAATAGTTTTTTAAAGATTTTATTAGCACATGGGAAAGCTGTCTCGATAGGACTAAAGGACCTAAAAGGATAGTTTTTACAAAGAAGACCATTTTTGAATAGCTCGTTAACTTTAACAGTGCTCCGCTGTTAGCAAACACTTTATCTAAGATTAGATAAAATCTTAATTATAAGGTGGTTCGATAAAAAAGTTCATGTACAAAGTCACCTGAAAATTTTACTATATGAGCGTTTTTGACAAGCTTTTGAAGTCACTATAAGCAGATATACAGTCTCGGCCAAAACTAAAGCACCCCCTCAGTACATTTTTTTTAAATGATAGTTTTTTTAAGAAAACAAAGTAATAAATTTATTTTTTATTTATTTATATCTTTATTATTGGAAAACACAAAAATAAGGTATTCAGAATTTAATAAACAAAAGCTAAAATTCAAAAAACATTTTAGGTCGCAAATATAAGCGGACAAAACTAAAGCACCCCCCAATTTGAGGTACAACAAAAACTATTGAAATCAATATTTCGTTGCGTATCCTCTATTCTGGATGGCACAAACACATCTTTTAGGCATAGAGGATACTGAATTATTAATTATTGCAGGCGAAATATTTGATTTTCGGAAAATTTAGCTTAAATCCACAAAATACTGAAAATCGGAAGTTACCGTTATATGGGAGCTATACCCAAACGTGGACCCAGGTTCACGATTTTTGGTGGGTATGTTTAGTGACCACTAGGAACCCTAAGAACCAAATTACAGCTAATTTAGTAGGAAAATGTGGCTTAAATATCCAAAATACCGAAGATCGGAAGGTACCGCTATAAGGGGGCTATACCAAAACATTATCCGATATTGTTAATATTCATCCAAGAATGATGCTACAGCATCATCTGATCAAATACAAAATCGCTTAGGTTTACAAATTAGCAAAATAACGATTCACAGAAGAACGGTAGACGACGGCCTTTTTTAAACTAAAAATAAGATCAAGAATATAATTGTTTTTCCAACCATGTTACCATAGAATATGAGAATGATCACATCTGATTTACCAATCCTATTTAATGTGATCATATTATTTTGATGTTATCACACATAGAAGTCAATGACTTCATATTGAAGAATTTCCCCCGGGTTATTGACATGTTGTGATTCGAAAAAGGTAATATCTTGTTATTTTTTCATAACTGTACCTGCATGAAATGCAAAACCATTTCATTGTTATTATAATTAATCATCGGATTATAGAATGGAATCAAAATTAATTTGATTTTATAATGACAAATTGCAAATGATGTTGTCACGTCGAATTTTTTCAATTTCTCTCTGTAATGGAGACAGCATCTGTTTGTTTTTGTTCTCTCTTCTAAGCTACCCCATTTTCATTTTATAATTCTGTCACATGACACCCCCAGTAACTGGGATTGCTTGCCTCATTATCATTAACTGAGACATTACACAAAGAGTCAAAGGTCATGCACCCTTATTTGAAAATCTATTAACGTACACCAAAAAAAGGGAAATGACAAAACATGGAAATCCTAGCAACCAAACAAAACAGGCAGTCATTTCATAGTAATTTTCTTTTCTTTGGAGAATACACAAAACAACAAAACGTTAGAAGGAAGAAAGGAACTGCTTTTTGGAAAAACAAAACATGGCAACGAAAATAGAGAAAGAAAAGCGTGTTGAAGTAATATTTCACTGACGACATTTCGGCAGGAATGGTTGGGGAGCACGAAACAAATGGTATCATAATTACCAAACCTCCCAAACATTTGGGTGTTTTAGTTAACTTAGCAGATTTTCGACAGACATAAGCTGTTGTACTATTAAATTTCAGGAACGTGTTCAATCCAAAAAACACGTGCCTCAACTTCACAACATGTCTTTTAACACGAGCAACCAACCCCACACACCCAACCCTCACACACACACAATGGAAATATAATTATAAATCTATATTTGTGATATTTTTACAAAAAAAAATTAATTTGATTTATTTCATGTCATATATGAGCAGCAACTTAGTACAACAACAAATATAAATAAGAACGTTTGTTTTTGCCATGTGCTAAAATTATGACTTGTTTTTCTAATGTCTATTCAATTCATTTCTGTTGTTGTTTTTCGTAATGATAGATTAAACTTTCAAGGATAAAGAATTGTTATTTCAAAACCAGAAATGGGATTACAATGTAACGTTTGTGATTTTTTGTTCCAACATAACAAAAATGTTGTAACAAATAAACCAGAGCCACAGACAGACACTTGACACATAATTTGTCACAGGGTATCCGTGATAGACTTTGGGGAGCAGAAAGAAAGACAGCTTAAGATATTCTGAATGCCACTGGGAAAAATATTTTTTATTTAATTTTATTATGATATTAACACCGTAGTGAATACACTGTTAATAACACTGTGCAACAAAATTCAATTTTTTTTCAAAATGATGGGAATATTTTCTTGATTTTTTTAGCAAAACTGATACTGATATTTTCATGATATGTAATGTAAACATTTCATTGCTTTGGTGACCCATAGTGAAATTTGACGAAGAATATTTTTGCCTTTGACGTCATCTCTCTAAAATTATGTTTTGAGGGACAATTCTGAATAAACTCAGACGAAGTCCGACTTTAACCCTAAAACGTGTTTTTCATTTTTAGAGATTCCTGGCGATTAGATACGATTTATAGATTCGGTGAATTCTGAGACCTATAGTAAAATTTTATGACGAACAATTTTGTAGAATATTTGGATTTAGTATGATCATATTTTAAAGGAGTTTTTGAAAGATTTTCGAAAAAAGGACCAAAAAGACCACTTTGGTGAACCGCATGAGGGTTAAAATTTTCAACAAAAATATTCCCCACATCCTCCTCTGTAAAGTTGATAAAGACACCATATACCTAAAATACAAGGATTCCAGGATATAGTAACTCGAATATTTCGAAAAAAAAAACTAGAAATGGGCGGGACTTGCCCTGCCTACTTTGATTACTTTCCGATGTAAACTTTAAAAACGCCGATACACGTGTCTCATGTTTTTAGCTCTACTTTCATAATTTACTCAAATTTTTCAAAAAAGCTCATATATAAAAACTTTAAAAGTTTCTTGTGGGTGAACTTTTTTCATCGAATCGCCTTATAATTAAGTTTTTATCTAATTATAGGTAAAAGCTCATCAAATAATAACCCTAATATACACTTTCATACGGGCAAAATGTGCATCATCGAAATAATGGTTTTAGACCCCAAGTATGTTTGGACGAAATCCGTTTCAGACAATTTGGAGTTGATTTAGCAATGTCCGTCCGTCTGTCTGGCTGGAGCGCACGATAACTCTCGAACGGATTAACCGATTTGGTCCAACATTTGGCAGTTGTAATATTTTGAGCAAAGTTAAAACAAGTTCTAAGATAGATCGGTCAACACCTTCGGGTCCTTCCCCACAAAAGTTTAAATTTGTCCGCTAAAATGGTGCGCACGATAACTCTCGAACGCAGTAACTGATTTGATCCATACTTTGCACATCGTAATAGAATATGGCTGCGCACGACTACTCTAGAATATCTTTGCATATCGTAATATTTCTTCGAATATTTGGTGAAATTCGAAGGTGGTGCTTATAGGTCCTCCCCTTCCGGTACCTCCCCCACAAAAGTTCGAAAATATCCGCTATATGGTAAGCGCAATATCTCATAAACGGAGCAACCGATTTGGTCCAAACTTTGGATCTCGAAATATTTTGTCCAAACTTGCTTGATGTTCTAAAGAGGGCCCTATCTACACTTTACAGACCACATTTATTGTTCAATCGATGAAACAAGTTTACCAGTTCTTTGTAATGGCTAAACAAGTAATCCTACAAACAATTTTGAAAATCGGGTCAGATTTTAATATTAGCTATATGAAGGGCCCATTGAAACTTTGAGGCCCCAGTTGCACATGTTAGCATATTCCGATTGAGCTCAAACTTTGGCAATCTTAATTAAAAAAAAAAAATAAACATTTTAGGAGGGTGCCGCATAAAAAAATCCGACATGGATTTTTTCCCTTTGAGTTAAAACCAGTTTAGGCTATACATTTGTTGAGGCAAGCCCTCTTTAAAATAATGTGTTATACGGCTGATTTATTTGTAAGTACACCAAAAAGTCGCAGAACTAAACCCGTTATTATATAATGGAAGTTTTTGCTGGGTACATTTCTGTTTTCTCATTTCAATTAAGTTCCTTTTTAAGTGCATTTATTATTCCACATTCCAGCAATCTAGAAGACAACTCTATTAACGTCTTATATAAAATACAACTTTCTAAAGTTACTGTCAATACCACATTTTAATCAAAACAAAGAATTATACAATTGTTTTTGTACATTTGTTTTTCGCCAGTGATTTATCACGATTTCGTTACAAAAGATATAACGTTTACTAAAAGTAAAACACAAAGAAATGTCAAAGGTGCAGCAGTTTTTTTGGAACAAAAAAAAAACACTCAACAACCTATAACTGTTCTTTACTACCAACATTTACGTTGGTCGTTTGCCATTAAAATCCATACTTATTTACCCCCACATAACACCTGGTGACTTTTTAGAAAATAGAGTTTTTTGTTCAAAATTGGCATTTGCATAATATCAAACAAAAAAACACTTATTGTTGTAAAAATATTCGCCAGTATGACTAATTCCCGGTTTTTTTATTAGAAAACAATGAATTAGGGTTGATTCATTTTAAAATATATTTTATTTACATATTTTGAACTTTGCTTAACCGCCACCACATTATCTTATCATTTGGATCCCATGTATGTTCGTACTTGTTTTTTGTGTAAAAATATAATATACGAAATGTTTATGCTGTTATTTTTATCAAATTAAAAAATAAAATATTATTATCTTTATGTGAATGTATAAATATTGCATTAATATTAAACAAATAGCAATATGATATTTGTAACTTACAACATTTCATTATAGCGCAAAAATATGTGTATTTACTCAAATATGTATAGTAATGTGTATGTGAAGGAAAACAGCCAAATATTTGTAGTGATTTCTAAAATACCCAGCAAAAAAGTCCTCCTAAAATCATGGGTTTCGTAAGGGATTTTTGGCAGCCGCAACTACTCTCAAATCCCCTTTCTTCCCCATTATTTTTACAAGGGCATGTCGCACTCAGTTTCTAGTTATTTTATGACCACTAGAATAAAGTGGGGTGAAAAAACTCTATTTTTAGAACAGTTGATGTGGAAAAATTATTTTTAATTTCAACACACTTCTTACTTTTATTTTACTTTATTTTATTTCGCTCCCTGCCCGAGTTGAACACACGAACCATCTGATTTCTAGCCAAACACACTACACACTGTGCCACACACACACAAACATTAAGGGTTGCTTAAATGTGCAGTGCACATGTGCACCACGAACTGTTATTTTTTAATTAACAAAAAGTTTTTGTTTTTGTCAAAAACTCGCGTGCCGACGGCGAGCGTTGAACACACAACCCTAGGATTTATAGTCGGACACACACACACTGTACCACCGTCCTCATTACTTAGAGGTAGTTTACACTATCTATCAATGTCATATGCCACGAAATAAAAACATTCCATATTTACTCACGGAGGCAATGTGGAGAGTAGTTTTTTACATTTTTGCTGGTATGGACGCACAGAGTAAATGGCGTAAGGAAAATCTCCAATATTACACATATTAGCGAATATATAACGATGGAAAATTCCATGTCATATCACATTTACATATAGTGTAAACTATCCCTTAGTGAGGAGTAAAGTAAGTAGGTTTACCTTGTAAATTTTTTAAGAAGTAACCCATTACTTTTCAGATTACTTGTAATGCGAAAAGAAGCGTGTTTACATTACTTTGTAAAGGGTTACGTAATGACTACCGGATCCAAATTTTTGCTGGGTACTAGTACATTATCTTAAACTTGTTGTGTAAAGTAATTCATTTTAATCATAATTATGTTTTTTTACATAACATGAGAATCTGTGCGAGATCCGAAACTATAGTCTTCCCTGCCTCACCCCTTGGTAAACATTGCCAATTTTTCCCACTAATAAATTAAATTTTTTTAATCTATATCTATATATATAAAAATGGTGTAAAAAATGTATAGTAATTCATAAAATGAGAACGGCTAGGCCGATTTCTGTAATTTTTTTTGTCAGTTATTCGTATTTTCGAGTAGAAGGTCTTTACGGAAGAAAATTTTGGAAAATCTCTCTGGAAAAGTCGGAAAATTGGAAAAATCGAAAATTGAGTTTTTGTATGAAATGTTTTTTTTACATATTAAATAAAAAGTTGAAAAATGTGGGAGGTAGATCGTCATATATCCTCATTAGTTATCATTGTTTTTTGTTTTGAAACAAACACTCTTCACCAGTTTTATTTCGACCCAAATTTCGAGATACCCATATTCTGAACGTTTTTGCACCGTGCCTTACAGACTACTGAAGGAGTTTTGTTCGATAAGCTAATTTAAAATTAAAAGCAAGTAACCAAGGGAACCAACCATTACATGATGAACCGATGGTGCACTTGTTCCGACCACTAACTATGCCGAAATTTTGGGTTAACGTCTGCGATAAGATCGGAACTAGGAACAAGGCCCTCAAGTCGCTGACCGGCAACACTTGGAGAGCTGACAAAGAAATCTATCTGGTTGACCTCTTACAAAGCAATAGGCCGGTCTGTGGTAAGCTATGCTTCACCAGCGTGGCAAGCATATACTAGCGCTACGCAGTGGAAGAATATTCAAAACTGCCAGAATGCGGACATCAAAAGTGTGCCTCCTCCAAAGGAATAAACGAGACCTCTATACCAACCGGAGATACTCCCTCAGCCACTGACAAAAAAACCAAACCAAAGACAATATTTATGCAGTATATAAAATATATTGATTTTATATCACGAGTTTGCTTTAAAATCTGTATGTACCGTAATGTGGGGCTATACCAAATCATTGACATATACCCAACATTTTTAGTAACCAAACTTCTTCATAAAGCGCTCGAAATATTAAACTACCTTAAACAAAGTTTGAAAGAAATTTTCGAAAAAAGTTTTAGAGTTATCTTGCACAATAGCCATTTTAGTATGTGCCGGGAGGATTTTGGTGCTTGGACCATTATCTCAGGAAATATTAACTTACTCCGGAAAAAGATTGTACCGTTGAAAATGAGGCCGCTAAAACAACTTACTGAAAAATGAATAAAAACGATGCGAGATGAGCTCTTAAACTTCACTTTCTTCGAATTTTGTGTGGGAGGTACCCGAATGAATGGACCGATACACAGAGGGGAAATTTGTGTTAAAAGTTGATCTAAAGCCCTAGAAAGCTCATTTATAGTCCGATTGATATAAAATTTTGCACAAATCTTATCTTCTGTATAAGGATTAATCCTATAGAAAATAATGAAAATCGGTCTAGATTTGGATGCAGCTTCCATATATATTCGCATCTGATATGAGATAAAAATGCACCAAAATCACTGAAATTTGACACATGCAACCTGAACTAGCCTAAAAAAACATTGAGCCAATTTTCAAACAAATCGGTATAGATGTATATATAGTCCCATACACATATATTTCATTCCAATTTTTTTTTTTTTTTTTTTGAAACTTACTTAAATTAAATTTTTCTCAATTCACATGAGAAAAGCCGTGAATGTTTCTGAATAATGCAAACATATTTGATAGGTGTTGGTTTAGTCTGATAAATAAGAGTCCCGGTTATACGGCGGAACAAAATTTAGTGTGAGTAAACCTTGCAATTCCATATAAAAATATTTCATATTTTAGTTGAGAAAAATTAGATTTTTTCGGAATGGCGCAAATATGCGCAATTTTTTATGATTGAATCTGATATTTGAGACTCAAGCGCATAAAACATTAGATGAAACTATGGTCGGGAAACGACGGGGAAATAGACTTTTTCACTATTGAAATTGTAGTAATCTTTAAAATTATCATAAAAAATTGTCATAAAGAGGATATGTATCACCATTATTAAAGAGCAAATATGTAAAATCAATCTAAATATTTTAAATGCCAATCTTGTTCGGAGACTGTACAAAAACAATAAATCTTGAAAAATATAAATTTTCGCGAAAATAATGTAATTTTAATGTTCACCTAATTTCTTAGTTTTCGAAAATTTACTTTTTGTTTTCAGTATGGCTGAGTTCAATCGACTGCTGCATTTGATTGGTTAATCTTACAAAGTCGAGGATGGTTATAGCAAATGTAGAAAAGAGTCTGGTTACCGTTTATCAACATTTTTTCATAAAAAAACGATTTTCATATTTTGAGTTTTGAGCAACTTTAGGCCTATGTTTCCCCTCCGTGCGATATAGCCCATATTCCAACCTGATACATGACTGGATAAAATAATATGATGTGCAAAGTCTGCACCAAAAAGAAACTCCTGCGAGAATTATCTTGCGGATTTGCGATTTTGGTTGGTGCCGTCAGGGTTTCTTGGAATTTTTAAACCAATATGTCAGGAAGTATGAAATTGCCAAGAAAAAATTGTACCGTCGTAAACTGAAACAAATGTCAAAACGATCCGTGAGGATCACTTAAACTTCCCTTTAACCGAATTTTGTGTGGAAGGTAGCCGAAGGAGTGGACCAATATACTCCATATTCGAACCCGATATATATCTAGAAGGAATATTAAGATGTCCAAAGTTTGGACCGAATCGATTGCTCCCTTCTAGAGTTATCGTTCACACCATTTTACAGAAAAATGTTAAGCTTTTGGGGGGGGGAGGTACCCGAAGGAGTGGACCGATATGGCCCATCTTCGAACTTAAACTAACTTTGGACAAAATTTGGTTCGAATCATTTGTTCCGTTCGAGAGTTATCGTGCGCATCAGCCAGACAGACGGACGGACATGGCTAATTCGACTCCAAATTATCTGAAACGAATTTCGTTCGTGTATTATTTCAGTTATCAGCTTCTGGTTCCTCAGTTCTACAATTTGGACTGGTTGCGTCCATAAAGAATGAGGATACAGGTGAGTGCAAATTTGATGGAAATCGGTGCAGTAGTATTGACAATGTAACACATTTAAGAAAAGACGGGCGTGTTCGGGTCTTTAGGCCCCAAACAAGTACCTAGATTGTAGATTAATCCGTAAATTTTTAAACCGACACATGCGTAATTTTTGCAAATATAGCGTTTTTTAAATATCGCAGAGGGGATTTTAATAAAATATGTAGCCTGTTTTCGGCTCCCAATTTAGTTTTTTATGGAAAGAATATTTCACCACGCCCACTTTGTTCAATTTTCAATTTAATTTTTTTTTTTCAAAAACTGCTGATCCGATTTTCCCTGTACATTCCCTGGCAATTTCAGGAAAATAGGTTCAGTAGTTTTTGGAGAAAAAAATTTAAATTGAAAAAGTGGGCGTGGTAAATTTTTTTCCATAAAAACCTAAGTTGGCTTATGACGGCATTTGATTTTCACTCAAAAAGATATGGCGTTTTTTAAATATGACAAAGGGAAGTACCCCGCCCCCTTCGAAATTCAAGAAAATATGCGTCCTATTTTCACCGGGGCCATCCCTGTACATCAGGGGTGAGCACGCCTGTGTGCTAGAACACAGGCAAATTGGGAAATCGTACTCTTTGTTTTTGTGAACCATGAACAATTAAAAGTTTATGCAATTTTTTATATATATTTTTTAATAATTTGCATTGTGGACGATTTTAGACAACATCAATGTTTAAAAAATGTTGAAACAAGCAATGAAATCAAGAAAAATTAAATATTAATTCTCCCTTAAATTTGCCTCTCTCTCGATTTTGCTCAGCTCTGCTGTAGATTCTCTGAAAATTCTTTGGAAAATCGGGGCAATAGTTTTGTAGATGTAATATATCTTAAAAAGTGGACGTGGTCAAGTCTTTGGGTCCTAAAAAATATGGTAAGGTCAGAGACACAACCACAATTGTTTCCAAACCGATACATTCGTAATTATTGTAAATATAGCATTTTTAATGAAATAGGGTATAGGGGAAGTACCCCGCCCCGTTCGAAATTCTAGAAAATATGTAGCCTATTTTCGCCGGTGTCCATCCCTGTACATTCCATGACAATTTCAGCAAAATCAGTTCAGTAGTTTTTGTAGAAAAGATTAAAATTAAAAATTGAAAAAAGTGGGCGTGGTCAAATCTTCTTTGCATAAAAGCCTATGTTAGGTTATGATAAACATTTCAAAAAAACAAGAATTATCCAAATCGGTCTAGCCGAATTTGATTTTTATTTATGTAGATTTATTTATTCATTTGTTTATTTAATTTAATTTAATACATAATAAAATTAGTCAGAGAACAAACTATATGTATATATAAGTCTAATTTTGTTAGTACTATTGTTCGAATCGTAATGACATAGTTTGAAAATTTACATTCACTAGGTATTTAAATAAAAACTGACTTTAAGTCCCTTTAAAAATATATTACGACATGTTGTTTAATGTAAATTCAATTTAATTAATTGCTGTTATACTACGTAAATTACAATATTATATATTGACATGTTTACTACAAATGCATTGAAGATTTTTTGCTTACTTGAGCAGACACCCAGTTCTACCTCAAAATGTTTTTTCCCCATACTTTTGAAAAATGTCACGATTTCCATGAATTTTAGTTAGTTGTCTGTTTTTTTCTGAATTTGATTGACTTGAATTTTCTTTCTATGACTTCATTTAATTCGATTTGAATTTCAATCATGTTTTTTAAAAACCAGAAAAAAGGCGGACAAGTTGTGGAAAAAAGAAAAAGAAGACGACGACATATTAAATGCCATAACTTCAAATAGTCATACAAAGTATGTTGCATTGCTGTCAATGGGCTGTTTTATTGTACAATTTAGCCCCGAGTCCATAGGCCAAGTAGTGGGTGAAGTTGGTTTTTCTTTACACTATTCATTTGATGCATAGTGTAAAAAACCTCTTTTATGTTCTTCAATTATTTTGACCCAAGTCCAAGTGATGTATTAAGGAATTAGTCAGCCAGCGATGCAGTCAACGAGTCCATCAATCAAGCGTCATCATGATGTATTTATACGAGGGTTAGTTAAGGCGAAAATAGTAGTGATTGATTGGAAGTGTGGATTATTAAAATTAAAAAAATTTTTTAATTTATGAGTAAGAAAATTAAATAAGGGAAATCAAATTTGGAAAAGAAAGTTTTTTATTAAAATGTTTATAGAGATAAAAGCTTTAAGGATTTAACGATTTGATTTTTGCCGTTTTGGGGGATAATATATTTTTTATTAATTATACTCAAACTCGAAAGAAGGTTAAAATAAAGAAATTAAATTTTATGTAAGTTATACTTTCCATAAAATTTTTGTCATTTTAGATTTCCTCCAAACTCTTTGAATATTTAAGTATTTACTATAATTTTGTATAATGTATCTCTATATCTTTATTGATGTAACATACAGACTTATTTCATTCTACACATTCATCTTCAATTAATTGTACAACTATGTGTCATATAAGAATGACAAACAATAACAAGATAAGCCCCATTATTTAACAATTCTAAAATTGTTCATATAAAAATAGCATTGAGGAACATTGTTGCTGCCATAATTGGGTTCTAATTTGCCAAATAATAAACATATAATTTGAAAAGAAAACAACATTATCACCATAATTAAAAAAAACAAATATTTTGTGTTTATAGAATGTCTCGTGTACAGTAGAATCACCACAAACGATATTCACATAATACTTACTTAGCTGGCCCATTACAGAAGATTTTTTCATAGACCGAACTAAGAAAAGATCTCCAATTCTCTCTGTTTAGTGTTTCGCTTTTTGGAATACCGCGCCTTTTCATCTCTTCATCCACTTGTTTGCGCCATCTATTCTTTGGCCTGCCAATTCTGCGTGCACCGCCATGTGGCTCGAATTTATACGCCTTTTTAGCGGGTTCATCATCGCTCATTCTTATTATATGGACTAGCCAACGCAATCGCTGCATCTCAATACGTTTAACTATACTGATGTCGTTGTATAGCAGATACAGCTCGTGGTTCATACGACGTCGATATTCACCGTCAACGCAGATCGGTCCGTAGATCTTTCGAAGAATTTTTCTCTCAAACACGCCAAGCACTGCCTTATCTGGATGTTGAAAAGATCACACGAAAGGCTGTCTCCTTGCCTGAAACCTGAAGATCTTGTGTCAGTTAGAGTCATTTTACAAAGCCGAATGAGCTTTGCGGGGATACCAAATTCAGACATTGCTTGGAATACATTTGAACGTAGCGGTCTGTCGAAGGCTGCTTTATAATCGACAAAAAGGTGGTAGGTGTCGATCTGCACCTCTTGGGTCTTCTCCAGGGTAAATATCTGGTCAAAGGTGGACTTGCCAGGTCTAAAGCAGCATTGGTATGGTCCAATTATCTCGTTGACCATAGGCTTTAGTCGTTCGCACAATATCCCTGACACTATCTTGTAGGCGATAGGGAGAAGACTTATGCCCCTGTAGTTGGAGCATAAAGTCTTATCTCCTTTCTTATTGACGGGACACAGGCTACTTAGGTTCCAATCGTCGGGTACGCGTTCTTCCTGCCATATGGAGCTAACTAGCTGATGCACACACCTTATCAGCGTGTCGCCTCCGGTTTTAAACAGCTCTGCTGGTAGGCCATCAGCTCCTGCTGCCTTATTATTCTTCAGCTGGTTTATTGCTGTCTTTATCTCATCTTGGCCGGGTGGTATACATTCAATACCATCTTCTGGGATTGATTCTGTAGTATCTTCGTCGACTTAGCTACTATTGGATACCAGCAGTTTGGAAAAATGCTCTTTCCATATCCATAACACACTATCTGTATCAGTTACCAGATTACCTTGCTGGTCTCTACAGGATGATGTACCAGTTCCAAAGCCATCAGTCTGATGTTTCCCTATTTTGGTAGAATTTCGGACTTCATTCTGTCTCCTGTACATCTCGATTTGTTCACACTCCCGCTTTTCCATCTCTCGCTTTTTCCTGCGGAAAAGACGTTTCTTCTCTTTCCTTTTCCCCCGATACCTCTATCGTGCGCTACGCGTTGCTACGGATTGTAAAGTAGCCCTATATGCCGCACTTTTCTCTTCGTTAGAAGCACGACACTCCTGGGTCTGGATTCTTGTTCTATGAAAATTTGAAATGAAAAATATTTCTTTATACAATATTTCATTTGACATTTATTTCCTTTATAAAAGTTTTCATTTCAAATTTTTATAGAACAAGAATTGAACCCCTGGTCATACCATGGATTCCTTGGTGGAGGTCTCTTGTATCCAAGTACTGATTTTGCGGCTGTTTGCATGGAGTGGGCAATGCCCAGGTGGCCTTATGAATATCGAGATGCTTAAATCAGGTACTGCTAACTTCAATGTTTCTTGCAGCTGCAAAGTCTATCAGCCTCATACCATTGTCAGATGTTTCACTGTGGAGACTGAATTTCCCATAATAATAATTGATATTCAAGAGTATTTTGTATTAACGGAATGGGAAGAAAAATACTTATTCATTTCATAAATTAAAGTGAATGGGAATTACATACTCGTAAAACGAAAATAATTGTCATGTTTGTACACTCAACTCAATTTCTTTGACTATGATGAATGTATTATAACACTACTGAAATATATAGTAAATTGGCTGTAGTTGTGGGAGAATTTCAGTCATAATCGCCGAAACGTTACAAATACTATAAAAATCTAACGAACGTGTTGCAGGGATTATTGGCGATATTAATTACACCAATTAGGCAACTAAAAGCTAATCTATATATCCAAATAAATGATTTTAAAATATGAATACTCGATATTCGAGTAATTTTTGGTTTATAAAAGTGTTGAGAAAGCTTAAACTTAAGTAGCTTTCTTGCGATCAAATAGAAATCAACAAATTATTTATAATTTCTTATTGATCAACGTCTTGTGGTTTATTTTAATTTTCAAGTTCACTTCATCTAGCGATAAGAATATTGCATTTGCGGTTTCAAATGCAGTAATTAAAATGATGCGATCAGCGCAAAGCCACATCACAATAAGGTCATCACAAATGACATTTAAAGTGTGACACAATTAGGGTTTTTTTATTATGAAACAGTTTCTGAATGTGTCATACTAAAAAAATTAGATACAACAATAGAAAAATTCAAATAGTTTGTTAGCTTAAAAATATGAGAAATATGTTTTTTTAGAAATAATTACCAGTTACCTGTAAGAGAAAGAAATTGAAATTGTGAATTATTAGTAAACAAATATTCATGAAAAAAACATAAAGAATTTAATGAAAGACTATACAAATAAACATACATTCCTTAATTCAGAACAAAAACTTGACCTAAAAAGATGAAGAAAAACTTAACCAAAAATTGCAATATAAGAGGAATGCCAACCTTAGATCTTTACCACACAATTGGTTAATGGGATAATGAGTTGTCATTACTTTGTAATGCATGACTACCCATTTTTTTACTAGACTAAATCGAAGTGTTATTTTACACAAAAAATTCTGCGTATTTTCAAGTTTTATTAAACTTAGATAACATGAGAACTAAGAAAAATTCTGTCCACCAGGATATTAATACACATCCTCAAAATTTCTTAGCAAAAATACTCAAAAAAAAAATACTCATTACAAAACCCCTTACTAACCGATTATTTTAACAATGCTACTAAAATAATTAGTTATAAAAGTAGTTACTATAACTAGCCATGACTACTAATTTTAGTGGCAAAAAATAACCACGGGGTTTTAACGGGGTTTCTTATGAGTATTTTTGCCTTTAATAGAATAGAACAGCACTCATTGCCCTTCGTCTGCTACATCGGTAATGTTTGGCCTGAAAAGGACTTGAGGAGAAATCCGAAAATATAGTCTTCTGACTTTCTCCAAAGCAAAATAATTTGAACTAACCCCACATAAAAACATATCGTTTGATAATTTAAAACAACAAAACTGGGATAAAGCTCCCGAAAATGCTTAAAAACCAAGATACATCGGCTTTATTGAATGAAATAAACTAATTTTCTATAAGAAGATCTAATAATCTTTTTCAGGCTGGAAGGTCCAGGGCTTCCTTTGTTCAAAATCTAACGATCTTCCATAATAAGTTCCATTAAACTTACACCGATGTTACAGAAGAAAATATCCTTAAAAACCATTCACCGTTTTTTTTTTTTGATGAAGACCAAGTAATTTTCTAGAAGAAGGGATCTTGATCTTCATTTAATTGGTCCTCCAGATGACGATTCAGTGAACTTCTTGATGAAGATTGATTGATTTACCAGAAGAAGAACTTTTGCTCTCTCACGAGAAGGTATTTCGATCTTTCAGGAGAACGAACGTAGATTTTCCATAAGAAGCCGAACGATATTAAAGAATAAATCCCATGAATCTTAAAGAAACAGACTCTGAAAGAATTTTCTAAATAACAATCCATGAATCTTCAAGATGAAGATTCGTTGATCTCCCACAAGAAGATCCATCGATCTTACAGAGGAAGATCCCTCATGAATTTTCTGCAAAAATATACCCCGATCTTCTAGTAGAAATCAAGGGATCTTTTTGGAGAAGATCATTGATTGATGTATGATGGAAACGTCGAAAGATCTTCTTCTGGAGGATTAATGGGGACGTTCAAGAAGAAGATCCAATGATCTTACATAGGACGATCCATGAATGATATTCTCCAAAAAGATCCCTTGATTTTCCAGTCGAGGATACTTTGATCATTCAGAAAAATATCCCCCCCCCCCACAAGAAGATCCAACGATCTTACAGAGGAAGATCCATTAACGTTCTTCTCCGAAAAGATCCCTTGATCTTCCAGAAAAAGATCGCTTCATCTTTCAGAAAAAAAAAATCATTGATCTTCAAACAAAACCCCATTAATATTCTAGATGAAGATATATTGATCTTCTAGAAGAAGTTCCAAGGATCTTACAGAAGAAGATCTCCTTCTCTTGATCTTTAAGGAGAAGATCCAACGATCTTACAGGAGAAGATCCAGCGTTCTTACAAAAGAAGATCCATTAATGATCTTCTAGAAAAGGGACACTAAATTTTCCAGTAGAAGATCCCTTGATCTTCCAGATGACGATTCAGTGATCTTCAAGCATAAAAACCATTCATCTTTTAGAAAAAGATATTTAAGTAGAAGATCCCTTGATCTTCCAGAGGGAAAATGCCTAATATTCCACAAGAATATCTAAGGATCTTACAGAAGACGATCCATCAATGATCTTCTTCAAATGATCTTCTTCCAGGGGAAGATCTTCCGATCTTCCGAAGGAAGATATATTTATCTTCCATAATAATAAACATCGATTTTAAAGAAGAAGATCCTTCGATCTTCCACATGAAAATCATTTGATCTTTTCGGAAGAAGATCTCTTAATCTTTCGCAAGAACCATCTTCCAGAGGAAGATATATCAGTCTTCCCATGGATGATCCATGGATCTTCCAGAAGAAAATCCATCGAACTTCGAAAAGAAGATCCTTCGATCTTCTAGCAGAAGGTCCATCGAAAGTCCATGAATTTAGGAAAGTCCATGAATTACGTCATCGTAGAAATTGATATTCCAGAATAATATCCATCGATCTACCAGAAGATGACCAATTGATTCTCCAGATCCAGAAGATCTATCGATTTTCTAGAAGAATATCTAGATACCTTAATATTCAAGAAGAGGGTACGTAAATATTCCACAAGAAGATCCAACGATCGTACAGATTAAGATTCATTATACATTTTCTAGAAAAATATCCGTTGATCTCCTAGAAGAAACCCCATTACTGTTCAATATCATATCGTGATCTTCAAGCAGAACATCCCTTAATCTTCTACCGAAAGATTTCCTTATCTTTCACAAGTAGATGCAACGAACATCTATCAATGATCTTTTAGAAAAATATCCCTTGATTTCCTAGTAGAATATCCCTTAATCTTCCAAAGGCAGATCCCTTTATCATCCACAATAAGATCCTACAATCTTCCAGAGGAAGACCCCATGATCTACCAGTAGAATCTGCCTTAATCTTTCAAAGGCAGATCCCTTTATCATCCACAATAAGATCCTACAATCTTCCAGAGGAAGACCTATCAATGATCTTCTAGAAAAAGATCCCTTGATCTTCAAGAAGAGATCCCTTTAATATTCCAGAAGAAGGTCTATTGATCTTCAAGAAGATATCTTGATCTTTAAGAAGAAGAAGATCCTTCGTCTTCCAAATGAAGATCATTTGATCTTCCAGAAGAAGATCCGAAAATTTTTCACAAGGAGAGGAAGATAATCAATCTTCCAAAGGAAGATCAATGGATCTTCCAGAAGAAAATCTATCAAACTTCCATGAGAAGATCCTTCGATCTTCCAACGGAAGAACCATTTTGAGAAAAGTCCATAGATTCCCTAATCGTAGAAAAATCCTCCGATCTTGTATACGAATTTCATCGATATTCCAGAAGAATATCAATCGATCTACCAGAAAAATACCAATCGGTCCTCTAGAAGAAGATCTATCGATTTTCCAGCATATCTATCGATCTTCCAGAAAAAGACCAATCGATCCTCCAGAAGAGCATCCATCGATCTTCAAGAAGAATATCTATCGATCTTCCAGAACAAAAACAATGAAACCTCCAGATTTAGAAGATCTATCGATTTACTAGAAGAATATCTAGATACCTTTACCTTCTTGAATGATGGTCCCTTAATATTCCACAAGAAAATCCAACGATCTTCCAAAAAAAATCCTTGACCTTCCAGAAAATTCCTTTATCTTCCACAAGAAGATCTATCATTAATTTGCTAGAAAAAGATTTCTTGATCTTCCAGAAGAAATCCCATTAATCTTTCTTGATCGTCAGGAAGATTCCTTAATCTTCCACAGGAATATTACTTATTTTTTTCACAAGCAGATCCAACGATCATACAGAGAAAGATCTTCCTAATAATATCCATCGATCTTCCAGGAAATGACCAATCGATTCTCCGGAAGATAATCTATCGATTTTCTAGAAGAATATCTAGATACTTTGACATTCAAGAAGATAGTCCCTTAATATTCCATAAGAAGATCCAAAGTTCTTCCACAAGAAGATCTAACGATCATCAACAAGAAGATCCAACGATCATCCAGAGAAAGATCTATCATTCTATCAGGGGATGAGGATGTAGATGATAATTTCAGCATCCAGAAGAGAATTTACTGATCTTCCAAAGGAAGACCTATTGATTTTCTAGAAGAAGATTACTCGATTTTCTGAATGGAATATCAGCCAATATTCAATAAGAAGATCGTTTGATTTTCTTGATGAAGACGAATTGATCTTCTTCAAGAAGATGCTTGGATCTTCTGGATGAAGATATATCGATCTTCTAAGGAGGAAAACATCCAACGTTGTTTTATTAAAATATTCATTAATCTTTCACAAGAAATTCCATCAATCTTTTAGAAGAGGATTCTTCTAGCTTCTGGCAGAGATTTATCGACCTTATACAAGAAGATTCTTCCATCTTCATGAAAATCTTTCCATCTACCGGATGAAGATCAATCGATTATACTCTATGAATATCAATCGATCTTCTTGAAAAACATTAATCAATCTTCTTCGAGAATATCCAAGAGACGATCAAGCGATCTTTTAATACGAGAACCGTCAATCCCCACAAAGGACATCTATCTATCTTTTAAAAGAATTTTCATTGTTCTTCATGAAGAAGATCCAGCGATCTACTAATGGAAGATACATCGATCTTGCAGAAGGAGATCCATCGATCTTCCAGATCGTCGATCTTCTAGAAGAATATCAATTGGTCTTTTAGAGAAATATTCATCGACCTTTTAGAAGGTGTGGTATCTCCATCATCTTTTGGAAGTGGAGTCATTGAATTTTTAGCAGATGATACATGTATCTTCTTAAAGAAGAAAACTTCCAAATTATCTACTAAAAGAAAATGCATTGATGACAGATTTTCTAGAAGGAGCTATATTGAACTTATATGTAATGTTCCTCAGACCTTACAGATTAAAATAGTCGATAGTGTAAAATACTGTTTTTGGTATCTTAGAAACAGATTCATATCAAACAGAAGAATCCGATCTTGTAAAATCATATTCCTCAATCTTTTAGAAAAAATGTTCATCGATTTTCTATAAAACGTTCCATCATCATTCAATACTATCACGCAAATGAAGATCAATAATTGACTAAGTCAATTAACAAGTTTTTGCGAACTGCTTTAAATCGAATTGGCTTTTTTAAGCTAATACTTCATTTCCAATGAACACAATTTTGTTCAATACATTCACTTTTGCTTTCGTTTGAAATAACTAACATTTTACCTTTTTTCAAAAAATAATTTAAGAAATCTATACTTCTTCTCAAGTGAAATCTATTTGAATAGGAAGAATAATGTCTTTGATTTCTTTTAGATTTCTATTAAACCTGTTTGCATTTCTTTAAAACAAAAACCGCAAACGTTTTGTGAATAACAAATAAACCTGAAGAGGTGTCAAAAAAAGAAGCAGCCCATTAATGACTTTGTCATGGTGATAAAGAAGTCGTAATAAAATCGACAAAAACAGGCACATTTTAGAAATTTCCCATGACATTTTTTCATTCATGATTTTGTAATAAACAAAAAAAGATAAATTGTTCAAATTTAACTTACATTAAATAATTGGAGCATTACCAAACACAAAAATCAATAAAAACAAAAAACCCCAAAACGTGCAGAAAATCCAAAACCAGAATGATAACAACGTGCCGTCTGACCTACTTGTGAAAAAACGAAGAACACAATAATTCTTTTTTAGCTTCGTTCTTTGTTTTTTGCTTATAAGATTTTGTTTGAAAACAATGAAGAAAAAATATTCACATATATTATCAAACATCAATAAGTCTATTGAGAAAGAAAATTGAAATATTTGAAAGAAAACGAAAGAAAGATGAAAGAATCGTCTTAAAGAAATAGTAAAAGTAAAGCCATTAAATAAAGTTTAACTCAACAAAATTGTGTATATGTATTGTATATAGATGAGTGATGACGATAATGGTCAAGTCAATGAAATGGAAAACTACTTCCATTATTCCCCAAGAGTGTAACAAAAAGCGAAAGTTATTCTTTTGTAATAATAACCACAACCACAACAACAAAAACATTTAAACATTTTAATAATTTAACAAGTCTTAGAAGATTGAAAGAGTGTGTGGTAGGGAGGGCAGGAAGGGGGAAAGGCCACAACTTAAATTGTTTATTAACCATTGTTCGTAAACTTTTTTTGAAAATTAAATATTTTGTGCTTTTTCCAAATTAGTATTTGAGAGGA
Source organism: Musca autumnalis (assembly GCF_047663935.1). Lineage (NCBI taxonomy): Eukaryota > Metazoa > Arthropoda > Insecta > Diptera > Muscidae > Musca > Musca autumnalis. The sequence goes on from NW_027411644.1 coordinate 256,560,048, forward strand.
AGTATTTATTCTGTGGCAGCAGCATAAATTTTGACAAATGTGAATTTAATTAAATCTTTGATAAAGGACTTAAATTCTTGTGGGAATATTTTGATTCGGAAAAGGAAATTGTTTGGAAGATTTAATGAAAATGATTGAAGATTCTTCTCCTGGAAGAAAGACATATGAAAACAATGTTTTGCATGCACAGAGGGAAGGCCAAGTCTACAATGGAATATGAACAATGACTAGTGATATCATAAAGTATTGTTTTCAAGGTAATGGATCGTCGGGGTAAGAATAAGATTGTAGGATTAATTTTTATATGGGGCCAATTAAGTAGGCAACATTCGATGTTGACAAAATATTCGAAATATCCGATATATGGTATGTTCCAGAACCTGCACGATGCTACTATTTTTACTACGATAACATGTTTTCCATTTGTTATCGGAAAAATAGTAAAAATTAGTAGATTCTTGCAGTTGTGGAACATACCAATAATTATTTTATTTGCATGCACAGACAAAAATTTTAACCATTTGATAAAAAAATTCAAAAATCTGATTCATTTTTATGCCAATAAAAGTAATGTTCATATCGTCGATAAAAAATTGTAGTTTTCATTAGAAATTATTTTGATAAAGCAATTCTCATATTAACTAAGAATTTTGTTGAACTTTATTTTTTTCAATCGATAAAATATTTTTCATATTTATATACTGGTTTATCGGTTTTTTAACTTTCATTTCATAAAAAATTTTCACATGTACAACAAGGTTTGTTAAATATCAAAGTAAATATCGATAAACAAATATGTTCATATTTACAATTATTTTGTTGATTTTTTGTTAAATACAAACACAAAAGCCACAAAAAGGTAGATACATACACACAGATTTATAACTGGTGGTGGCTGCTTCTTTTATTGACATGTATAGAAATGCCAAACACAAAAGCAACAACAGATGCTAGGTACATAAACAAGTATTAATCGTAAAAAATAAAAAACAAAATAATAATTTAGCGTAACACTTCAATTTAAATAGATGAAAACAAATAAAACAATTTCAAATATAGAATACAGGAATCTCGTTGAACGCTTCTCGTTAATTGTGAAATAAAAAAATTCTCCTGTTAAATTAAAAATTATCAGCGGCAAATCGGGATCTGGAATAAAATTTAATAAACAGGTACAGAAAATGTCATACCCATGCTTTGACATAAACATAGCAAAGACACACACAAACACAGCACATTGTTGTAGCGGAAAATCTCTCTATGCCATAAAAAGTTATTTTCTCTCGCTCTTGAGAGCGAGAACATGTGACAATCGTTGAAAACTATAACAACAAATATTGGTTAAAAAACTTAAACAAATTTTAATGAATTATTTGTTTGCAATCGTTTATCGGTCGCTTTTTAGTAAAATTTTCATGTTTGATAAATATTTTCCCAATATGTTTGTAATATTTTATCGACATTCGACAAAAATATAGTGATGAAACTTTTAATCAAGATTTTCGGGCTGGCTTTTTTTCTGTGTGTACAACCCGAAGGGATAATGAAAACTTCACTCATATCAATGAGTGCACGCCAATTCATATTGGCTCAATAATATGGGACCTACTTTTTATCGCCGAGTCCGAACGGCATGCTTTTTACTACACCACTTGCTACAGCTGAAAATTTTGATATTCTGGTCGGGGTTTGAGCCGCAGACCTTCTGAGTGCGGACGTACTTACCACTGCACAACGGTGGCTCCCATATTTTTACATCTATATAAATATCAAATATTGGTTCGTTGGTTGGTTCAGGTTAGAACGGCTAGACCGATTTATTTAATAATATTTTTAAATGTTCGTCACAGTCCAACTTAGGTTTTTACGGAAACAAAAATCGAACACGACCCCTTTTTTTAATATGTTAGATCTACAAAACTACTGAACTGATATTCCTGAAATTTTTAGGGAATGTACAGGTTTGCCTTCTGGTGAAAATAGTCTAGATATTATTGCTATGCAGTGTTTTTCAAAAACGCTATATTTGCAAAAGTATTGGTTTTAAAATTAATTTGCGAGACAATGATGGTTGTATTTTCGGAGCCTATTTGGAGCCTAAAGACTCGACCACACCCACTTTTTAAATATGTATCTCATATCTACAAAACAACTGAATGGATTTTCATGAAATTTGCAGACAATGTTCAAAGTTGTCCCATGGCGAAAATAAAAAATATAATTTGATGAATTTCGTAAGAGCTGTGGATCCTCCCGTGCGCCTTATTTATACCCTACACCACACTGTGATAAGGCTTATTATGTAATTGGGCATTAGTTTGTAACATACAAAAGGAAATGAGATAGACCTATAGTTCCCTTTAGGGATCACTATCTGAGTCGACTTACGCATGTCCATCTGTTTGTCCATGTATTTTGGTAAACATGAAAATTGGGGAAGATCATTATACCTTCAGCATTTATGCTAACGAGGGTATATATACACTTTCATACGGGCAAAATGTGCCTCATCGAAATATTGGTTTTAGACCCCAAGTATGTTTGGACGAAATGTGTTTCAGACAATTTCGAGTCGATTGAGCGATGTCCGCCCGTCTGTCTGGCTGCCTGGAGCGCACGATAACTCTCGAACGGAAAAACCGATTCGGTTCAAATTTTGGCTTTCGTAATATTTTGGTCAAACTATTTTAAGTTCGAAGATGGGCTATATCGGTCCACTACTTCCGGTACCTCCCCCACAAAAGTTCGAAAATGTTCGGAAAATGTGTGTACACGATAACTCTTGAAGGGAGTAACCGATTTGGTCCATACTTTGCCCATCGTGAAATGTGTACCATACTTGGATAAGGTTTCAATATGGACCCAATCGGTCCACTCCTTCGGGTACCTCCCACACAAAATTTCGGAAATGATCAGTTTTGGGTCATCTCAAGAATCGGTTTGATTTTTGTTTTAGCAACTTGTATTCACTGCCCCCCATACGACGGTACAAGTTTCATCAGGGGCAAGTCCATATTTCCTGCGAAAATAGCCTGAAAGTTGCAAAAAAAAACTCCTATGACACCGTGTGAGGTGTTTGAAGCGCAAGATAACTCTCGAACGGATCTGCCGACTCGGTCCAAAATTTGGCCTTAGTTGTTTTTTGTCGAAACATAGCCATATCGGTCCACTCCCCCACAAAAGTTCAAAAATGTTCGGAAAATTGTTCGTACGGTAACTCTTGAAGGGAGTGGCCGAATTAGTCCATACTTTACACATCCTAATATTTCTACCAGATATAGATCAGGTTTAAATATGGACTATATTTGTCCACTCCATCCGGTACATCCCATACAAAATTTCGGATAAGTTCACTTTAAGACCTGATATCGAATCACTTTGATTTTTGTTGAAGCAACTTGCATTCTCTGCCTCAATTACGATGGTAAAAGTTTTTTCAGGGGCAAGTCCATACTTCTTGAGCAAACAGCCCGAAGTGTGTAAAAACCCCCTATTGCACCATATGTAGTGGCTGGAGATCCACTTCCATAATGGTCAATGTCGATCCATTCCTTTTAGTATCTCCTCCGCAAAACTTTTGATCTTTAACCCTAATCAACATTTTTGTCGGTTCAAAGGCCCAACATTTTAAAAACCTCCTAAATACATACGTTTTTTGGGAAAAAAATGTTTCAATATACACAGGCTGAGGGTATATCTGTGTCGGCAAAGCCGACTGATATTTTTTTACTTGTTTTTTTTTCGCCAAAGACTCGGTTAAGAATTGGTTCAGATTCGGATATAGCTCCCATATATTTTTTTCTTTTTCGATTTCATTTATTTGATACACCGAACACGCCATTTATGTCCAATTTGAATGCAATTTTATTGAAATTCGGCCCGATTTTATGTATTTGACACACCAAATAAAAAATTTGACATACCTGATGAAATTTGATGGAATTTGGTCTAGAAAAAACTTCGGCAAATGATATTGAAATCGCGGTGGTCGGCCACGACTTTGATCCTTTCCTTACTGGTTTTTAAACGCAATATTTGGAAAAATTTTGGATGTATCGTCTTGAACATAAGTTTGGCATAAACTGGCTGTTACATGTCAGAATATATGTAATTCTTTTGGCAAAAATACCCGACCAAGCCTACTTTTAAAAATGTTATATCTTCAAAACCAGAGCTCCGATTTACAAAGGAGTGATAAATTAGGGGAGGTGGTAAGTTTTTTTTTCGTGCAAGTTTTTAGTGGGGTTGGGGTAAGTTTATTTTTTTGTTGGTGGGAGGGGGCATATTGCTGTTGTTGTTGTATTTTTTGAAACGGTACATATGCAAAATATTTGACCATATCGGTTTGGGCAATAATTTGTGGATACAATCGGTTTGTGTCTCCGACCTTAGGTAAATTTTTGAGCCAAAATACCCAACCATTTTTTAATATGTAATACATATTTCGAAAACTGATGACCACGCACGCTTTTTTCAATTCATCATACTTCCAAAACTACTTAAGCTAATTTCATGAAATTTTCAGGATATGTTCAGGAATTGGCTTCCAAATTTTTTGGATTGGTACCGTCGTAGGAGGCAGGAATTTCTGAGGTGATACGGTACCTTCCCTATTACGAAAAATGATATTGTTACAAATTGCCAATAAAAATTTAAAAATATATACAGTTTGTCAAGTTTGTCAGTTTGTCACACTAAGAAAACCAACACTTTTCATGTATTAATAAGTGAAAAATTACAAATAGTTGTGATAAAAATGTCGGATTTTTGGTACCAGATCATATTACATGTAAACAATGTCTTATAGGTCTCAAGCCGGGAATATCTAAAAAAACAAGACATTTTGTGCGTTTTTTATTTCACCAGGATAGACTGCCATCAATTACAATAAATATTATCTACAGAATAACTCGAGTTTAGACCCATAACCAGGACATAAAAGTGGTTTATTTAACTCAAAATTTATTAAGAGATAAGAGTATTTCATAAAACATTCAAAATGCGAGACTAATATTCCTTAGAAATGTGTGGAGTACAGGTTTCGACAATTTTCAATACCTAATATTGCTGATCCTTGTTAATCCTTATTAAAAAATTCATAAAATGTCATGATTTTAAGTATTTACCGAAAACATGGGGTTTTTTGAAACCTTCATTATATTTTGAAAACATTTATTTGACAACTTGCATTACATGTAAAGTATTATTTGTGGTTATCATTGTTGAAATACATGGGTTCATTTTTTATTTGTACATTTAATCTGATCTTAAACAAGTCGACCAACAAATTTTTGCAAAAAATCCGACATTTTTATCTCAACTATTTGTCATTTTTAACTCATTAATACATGCAAAGTGTTCGTTTTCTTAATGCGAAAACAATTACTTGACAAACTGTATATAAATCTCAATAAGCAGAAGAATTCGACTTTAACATTTTTTTAAAAACAAAATAGAAGTCGTCATCCCAAATAAAAAACGCCAACCCTCCTAATTAGGATAACTATAGGGAATAGGGACGATTGTCAATCCTAGACAGCAGACAAATTCGACAAAGTCCGTTAGAGAAAGGAAAGATTACAGATAAAATCTGTTGATAAAATTAAAATACACCATGAATAACTCGGTTTGACAATAGACCCGAAGAAATGAAGTAGAAAATACATATTTTTCAATTGTAAAGTACAAAAGACAAACAGATTTGTTTTTAGTGGCACCTTATTAAAAACTGCGGACTAACAACGCGAACCCGAGCCTGCTGCTTTTTTTTAATATTTTGCAATTTTCTAAAACTTTAGCAATTTCCCTTACTTTAATGAAATCACAGCCTTGATATGTACATATCTCCTTATCCCACACTTTAAGTTTTCCTAGCATAACAATTATTGTTATGTCTTTTAAAAACTTAGTTAAATTTCGGAAATGTGTAAACTTCAACACTTCAAAACAACCCTAAGAAAAATAAAAACACCCAAAAAACTACCCCAACCGTAAAACAAAATCTAAGTAATTTCAATGAGAAACGATTTTGGACCACTTACAAAAGGGTACTCCACAGGCAGACAAAAATCATCTTCAATTGTTTGGAAAGCCTTCACGTCGTCAATGCTAAAACATAGTTTAATTCGATTTCAGGCAAACAAAAATAAAAACCTGTTATGCTTGCTAAAGGCCTTTTTCGTATTGAACAACAACAACAAACACAATGTGGATGGATGGAAGTGCTTAAGGGGGAACAGAATATCATGGACAAAATGTAGTCTATAAAAGAATTCAATGCAAACACTTGAGTTTGCCAGCCACAAAACGCTCTTTGAACAAACAAACAACGGGGGCAATGAAGAGAAGAGAAATTTCGTTGTATCGGGTGGGTTTTATCTGTTAATACACCAAGGAATTTTTGGAGGAATTTCATAACGTTTCCAGAAAAAAAGGATTTAAACCCTAGGAAATAAATGTCTTTTGAAATGATGAGATTTTGCAAAAGGGGCTTTTATTTATTTCAAACATACATACATATGGATGTTCATTTTAGATTCATTTTCATATGTCTATTGACAAATTGTATTTCCTCAAACATTTCCTTCACACATTTCATTGTTTCTTCTCTGTTCCTCAATCTATTTCCTTATATTACTTTGGGGCTTTGAATTTTCCATTATTTTCATTTCCATTTCTTTTTGTTTGTGGTTGTATGAGAGTAATGTATTGCAAAACTGGTTTAAATATATTTTTTCTTGCTTTTAGTCTTATTTTTAGATCTTATTTTCAAGGTTAATTTAATTCATGTTCAAATCGTTTTTTTTTCGTTTTGGGTGTTGTATGTAGGTATACTTGTCTGTTCTGTCTCATGACATCTTGTTCGTGTGTGGTATATATTGCTGCTGTTAATGAATTTTAATCTGAATGATTTGTTGGGTTCATTTTTCGCATGCATAAAAATTGTTTGCAAAAAAAAACATAGGGTGTGGTAGAGCAAGGTCAGAAATAAACTGCATTAGTTCTGGGTTTGTGATCTCAATTACAGTTGGCGGCATCAACCAAAACAAAAAAATTGATAATGTAAAGAATTTCCTTGGCTTCTATTAATTATAAATTAAATGCATATAAAAAGAGTCTATAGTCGAAGGGGGACGACAATGTTATACCCCACAATTATACTTCTGGACATACTAAATTGATTACAGGTAAAAAAATAATGGGAAAGGAGTAAAAAAACATCCAATTCTGCCTGGTCGGACTTTTAATACCCTCCACCATGAAATATTCTGAACTTATGGAACTTGAACTTATAAGGGATAATTGAATGTTCCTTCACTACACAACTACGTGGTGTACAGATATAATAGAGCTAGACCCACTTTTTATTATGCCGATTGACTTCTCTTCGGATTCTGACAATCGGGAGGGACCGTTCTATGGAGAAGTGGATCTATACCAAAAAAATTCTGGTGGAAAGTTTTATGTTCACAACGAAGACCAAATACCAAATTTTCCGTGAAGCAAAGCGTACATAACTCAAAAAAGAACGCGGACATAACTCCCAACGAATTTTTTCTTAATTTAAAAATTATTATTTTTTGCTTAATTGTGAAATTTATAAATATATTCTATTGATCTGGCAAAGAACCGTTATAAATGTTATAGAAGAAGTTGGAATGAATTATCTCAAACAATGAAAAAACATTCCGATTTTATAAAATTATTTAAAAACGAAATTATGTTTGAATTTGTCAGTAGCAGTTCGGAATAGTTATTAATTATTTAAATTCCTCAATATAGACATGCTAAAGTCTGGAGTATTCCCCCATTGGCTTAACTTCATTATTACTTTCTTTACGGAGAGTAATGTTTACAAAACGCACTGACAGCTTGCAAAATTTACTGATCGCTATCAAAATTATGATTTCATCCCGGCGAAGGGAATTATCAATTGGATTTTCAGTTTTTGAAATGATGATTTTTCTAGTGAAACCCTGAACTCTTTAAGAATCGGGTGTTCTCATGGTAATGAGTTCGGCATTCAAAAAAAAAAATATTTGCAAGCTGACAGCACGATTCAACTAAGAAATCAACGATTTATGTAAGTTGAAATAACATCAACATAGTTACCTGTGAGTGTGTGGTTGGAATTTAAAAATTCCCTTTGCGCTAGAGTTGGGCAATCTAGTTCCCGGAGCATATCGATCTTTCTTGTTCCTTTTCCCAAAAGGAACTAGTTCCAAATAGTTCCGACATCGATATAGTTCAACGAATTTTTCTCTTTCATCGTTCTTTTCATTCAAAATAGTTCCGAGACCGAAATAGTTCAAAGAATCTTTCTCTTTCATCGATCTTTTCGTTCCAAATAGTTTCGAGACCGAAATGTTTTCATTGTTTGGTGGATGAATTGACATAAAAATAAATAAATTGCAGCGAACAAACAGCAACAACGAAAGATCGACGTAGGCGTTAAATTGAAGGAACGAGAAAAACGAAAGGAACTATATGAACTAAAAGAACTATATAAACGCAAGAGCTGGATATAGTTCCAATAGTTCCTTGGAAATAGTTCGTTTCGGAACTACACAACTCTACTTTACGCGTGCCTTCGCTCTTTTTTGTTGGTTTTGTTTTAGGTGAAGATTCAATCATATTATTGCTTAAGTCTTCATCATTATTGGCTTAACTTCATCATTACTTTCTTAAATAACATTGCGTATTCGTTTGTGATCTTTACGCGCGGCACACTTTAGCCCACTACCTTTAACGGGCATTAAAGGCAGTTCCGCAGATGACATCATGGGGAGGTCAGTGTCCATTTGAGATGAAAGAGTGGCCAAGATAAATGCTGGGCTTTGTCGTGTTAAAGTCAATCAATACCGTTGCTTGGTATCATTCATCCCCTACGTAAAATATAAATTTGTATAAAAATCACCCGTTTTTAAAAAAATAATTACAAGACAATTCGGCCAGATTATGAAAGAGGACCGCAAAAAGAAGACACGTGTATCGGGGTTTTGAAAGTTTACGTCGGGAGTGACCTAAATAGGCGTGGCATGTTCTGCCCATTTCTACAGGTTTTGAAATATTCGACATCAGATTCCTTAATATCCTCGCATGTTAGGTAAAAAGTGTCTTTGGCAATATTACTGACAACAATGCGGAGTAAATTTTTATGAACAAATTAACCCTCAGATTAAAATATTCTACAAAATTATTTGTCATAAAATTTGACTATAGGTCCCCGAATACACCAAAACTCTAAACCGTACCTAAACCCCAGGAATCTGCTAAAAGTAAAATCACGTTTTAGGGTTAATGTTGTACTTTTTCTGAGTTTATTAAGTGTTGTCCCACGAAACTTCATTCTAGATAGAAGACGTCAAAGATAAAGGTATTCTCCACCAAATTTCAATATAAATGAAATATATATATATTTTTTGCAATATATATCAAGAAAATTCATACATAAGGTTTGCCAACAAAACACCCAAATATTTTTTGAATAAATTTGTTTTGTTCTTTTTTCGAGTTGATGCATGAAAGTAACGTGGAATTTAGTTCTAGACGAAAGGTGTTAAAAGAAGAAATATTCTACACAAAATTGCATTGTTAGTGCCAGAACAAACTATATATCTAAGTAATATACTTTGTTAAGAAAATGACGTTACAAAATTAGATATTATAGGTAGAAATTATTTGTTAAACTTTTAGACTCTTAATTAAAATTTATTCCATACTGAGTCAAAATCTCCAAAAATACCGCAATTTTTGAGGGTTGTGTCAAAAGAAGAAATGTTCCAAATCAATTTTCGTTATGAGTCTCTGTACAAAAGAATTTTGTAGCTATAATATTTAAGATATCCAGAAGATTTCGCCTTTTATATATGATTTAGGGCCATATTCTACAGTTCTTATTCACATTTTCGTTATCTGCGGTCACAAAATATATTTTATTTATGTTTTTCATAATAAATTCTTTCAGAAAAGTACTCGTATGTGTGCTCCATCCAAACTGTTTTTGAAATATCGATGGTGAATATATAAAGGGAAAATATTGATAACCAATATCGGACTTTGTAAAATTATCTCCCATTGGGAGTTTTATGTCCGTTTTATGTCACGGCACCTAATTCGACCCTCCATATTAAGAGGAGGTATGGGAAGATTTTATCTGGAATAACCCATCTTTGAATTTGATTTAAACTTGAGAGAAATATTAAAATGGGCAAAAGTTGGAACACTGTTTTTGCCTATCTGTTTCGACTGTTATGGTGTCTACCAGCTATTTAGTTGGTCACTGTAGGATTTTTTAGAGCTTTTCTAAAACGATCCTCAAACAGTTCTTAAACTGCACTTATCGCAAAATTTTCAACTTTTATCAGGGAGATACTCAAAGATATTGCCCGATATAGACCTTCTTTAAACTTAAACTTCGTTTGGAAGAAAATTTTTCGATGTGTAAAGTTTTTGCCAAAAAATTATGCTCAACTTGTTAGTTATCGTGCTCATCAAAACAAATTCTCACTTTATTTTTTCACCAAATTATTATACCCTCCACCATAATATGGAGGGTATAATTAAATTTGTCTTTCCGTTTGTAACACATCGAAATATTCATCAAATACCCTATAAAGTATATATATTCTTGATCAGAGTAAAATTCTAAGTCGTTATAACCATGTCTGTCTGTCCGTCTGTTGAAATCAAGATACATCTCGCAATTTTTAAGATAGAGCTTTGCAATTTGGTATAGAAGTTTCTATTACTCCTAGGATGTTTGGTGTTGCAAATGGGCTATATCGGTCCATGTTTTGAAAATGACCCCTATATAACGGTACCACCCGATTTTCGGTATTTTGAAGGTTTTAGCCTCATTATCACACCGAAATGGCTAAAATTTGGTACTAAGTCTTCGTTAGGAGTATAAAACGTTCCCTCAGAAATTTGTCGGTATAGGTCCACACCTTCATATAGCCCCCATAGAATGGTACCTCCCGATTTTATGTATTTTGAAGATTGTAGCCACAATAATCCACCGAAATGGCTGAAATTTGGTATTTAGTCTTCGCTGGGGTACACAATAATCCCCCAGAAACTTGTCGGTGCAGGTCAATGCCTGTACTTCTCGGTACAGGTCCATGCCCCAATAGGACGGTACCTCCCTATTTCCGGTATTTTGAAGGTTGTGACCGCAATATACCACCGAAAAGGCTGGAATTTGGAATTTGGTCTTCCTTTTGGGTATTAAACGTTCCATATGAAATTTGTCGGTATAGCTCCACGCTTTCATTAGCCCCCATAGAACGGTTCCTCCCGATTTTCGGTATTTTGAAGGTTGTGGCCACAGCAACCCACATAAATGGCAGAAATTTGGTGTTTAGTCTTTGTTGGAGTTAAAAGCCTTCCTGACTGAAATTCGTCGGTATATGTCCAACGTTTCAATATACCCTACATAGAACGGTGACTCCCGATTTTCGTAATTCTGAAGATTGTGGCGTCAATATCCCACCGAAAGACTGCAATTTGTTATTTAATCTTCTAAATATTACAAAAGAGAATTATCAGTATAGGTCTGCGGGATCCTATATCTCCCATAGAAGCATACCTCTTGATTTTCGGTATTCTGAAGGTTTTACCGAAATATCGGAAATTTTGTCTTCTTTGAGTCTAAAAATCGTCCGCCAGAAATTTGTAGGTATAGATCGATATTTTGAAGTTTAGCCACATTGTTAAGTCTTCTTCATATACGAAAGGAAACTAGGTAATTGTTCCATTTCACTTCAATACGACTCGTGGTGTAGGATATAACAGGTTCGGCCTGGCCGAACTTAACGTCCTTCTTACTTCTTTTTTAGTTAATTATTTCATATTTTTTATTCGCTAAAAACTATACATATTTATGAAAAAAATCCCCAAAACCCCTATATTACCACATTTTCTACAGAAAACTCTAAAGGAGATCCTAATCTACCTACCCATCCATTTCCCTTCAATCATCTCTTTATCTGCATTTCAATCTCAAGTTTTATCTGTTATAATGTGATTAAGGCAAGGCAATCCTACATTTCTTATCTTATTTTCATAAGACTCATAAATATTTATGTTCTAATAAGACAAGAAAACAAAACAAATACCTACAGACAGACACATAATATTCCAATCCATTTACACTGACAAAAACGGAAAAGAAAATGCATTGAATTCCATTGCAAGAATGGCAATGCAACATTCATTGTGCAAAAAAAAAACACAAATGGAGATCTCCTATAAAGGAATCTGTGTATGTGTGTTTATGTATTGGTGTTATTATCCACGAAGTTCTTTGTTTGGTTGTTTTTTTAACCCCTTTTAAATTTTCTCAAAGAAAAGAAACATAACTCAGATACGAGTATGTAATAATGCCACTTAACTCACCTTTTGACTGTTGGGTATCCGTTTTGACATTTATTGTGGTTGATGTCGCTGTTGTTGGTGGTGTTGCAGCAGCATCCATTGACATTGGCAGACATATGCTGGCAATTGCAAATGCACAAAAGAAGTAAATAAATCCATGTTTTAGAACGGAAACTTGAGACGAGAGTCGACGAAAACAGCAAGGAGGTCGTCGCCGCGGTTCACGATTAAGCCTTAGCAAAGGCATTTTGATAAACAAATGATGCACAAACACACACACTCACTCACAATTGCAAAAATACTAACTTTTTTATTACAGGCTTAGATATTTCCTTTGTTGTTGTTATTCTCGTTTTTATTAACAAAACATATGTTTTGTCTTCGCTGTTTTGATTAACAATTTTTTTTTAGTGCCAAAACATTTGCATTTGTTTACTCAGGAGATAGTGACAATGTTCAGTTAACAGAGAGTGAGAGAAAACATGGAAATAGAATAGCAGGGCTATGTCTGTCATAACAGGAAAGAGTAGTTTAATATGACATCACACTTCCTGTGGTGAAAAATCGGCCGTTGTTTCATCAATACTTGGGAGAGAGTATCCGTTTGTCTGTCATCACAACAGTGGCAACAACAAAAGTACGAAGGAGAACAATTGATATTTGTTGTTTCAATGGCGGCCGCAAAGGGAAAAGGAAATACTGTTCTGCTGTTGCTCTGCCAGGATTGTTGGTTGGTTGATGATGAATAAGCAGCACGATTTGATGTTGTTGTTTTTGTTGCTGTTGATTATTTGGCAAGTCGCAGTCTCAAATGTAAAGCAAAAAAAAAATGCAATTTCAAGGTTACGTTGGAATGCTGCTAGAACAAACAATAACAACAAAAGCCCCAAAAACAATGATTGAAAAACAAATGTGGTAGTTGTTGTTATTCGTATGTTTTATGTGTCTGTCGCCGATGTAGTTGAAAGGGTGTGGTGCAAGCGTGTTGTTGTTTTTAGAATTTTGATTTCAAAATTAGGCAGCTTTTGTTTTTTTTTTTTTGTTTTTTTTTAGAAACTTTTTTCGAGGCCTATTATTTATGCTATGTTGTTGCTATAGAAATGGCTTGCACATACATTCACATTCACACATCATAACATTAACATTAAGCACTGAACTTTTTGTTTTCTTCTTTCTTGAAAGATTTGTTGTTGTTGTTCTGTTGTGGGGAAAAGGGGGACCAGCCTGCCTTTGCTTTGTGAATGATTTCTTATTTTGGCATTTCTTGCTTACAACTCGTTTCACCAGTTTTGTTTTCAGGCGTTCTTTTTTGGCTTTGTGATTTACACCATTATTTTTTTAATTTTATATTTTCGGCCTATTCTTTGCTGTTGGCCAACCAACAATAAACACTTTGTTATTTAGTATTGAATTTATTATCTTCTCTTGATTCTCTTTTGCACAACACAACTCACACTACGCTCAATTATTATTTTTTTCAATAATTTTTTTACGTTACGCACACTTTGTTGTTATTTAGCTACTGCTTCTTCTTCTTGACGATTGCTAGCTTTTTATTTATTATTTTTTTTTTTCGTTAAACTTCGATTATTATGTTAACGAAACAAATAACAAACACTTAATTGCGTACAAGATTTTTATTTTGTATCGTTGTTGTTATTATTATTTTAGCAACTATTTTTCTATTTTCTTAATAATAAATAATAGAAGCGAAAAGCAAACAAAACAGCACTCGCGTAATATTGCTGTAAGTCCGTCTCCGCGTCAAGACAACAAACATTCAATTCAATCAGAAAAATAAATTACACTACAGCTACATTTCTTTCATCGTTATTTCACGCGTTCAATGATTTCGAAAAACGTACTAAAACGCTGCTGTTAATAAACTGAAACCTAGAGAGCGTTGTGTTCTCTCTCTATCCCCCCATCCAACTCATTCAAGTGGTTGTTACAAACCAATGACGCCAAATGAAATAAACACAATGCCGGCGCCTGAACAATAAGAATAATACATTAGTCATATGTTTAGATTAAAAAATAAGAAAATATAATATTTTTTAAAGTAGAAATATAAAAATGTTTTAATTATAATAAATAAATATTCCTTTTTATAAAGGAATTCATTAAGAAATACTTGATTGATAACATAATTATTTCAACCCAATTTGTCGGTTAAAATGTTAAATATTATTTTATTCTTTTTATACCCTACACCACTATGTGGGGAGGGTATTATAAGTTGGTTTTGGCCAAAAAGTTTGTAACGCATCGAAATAATGGTCGTAGACCCATACTTATATATACCAAAATGAATGTCTCGACGAGCTGAGTCGATCTGGCTATGTGTGTCCGTCCGTCAGTCCGTCCGTCCGTCCGTCTGTCCGTCTGTCCGTCTGTCCATCTAAACCTTGTAATCACGCTACAGGTCGCAATTTTGATCGGATCGTCACGAAATTCTGCATGTTGATGGGGGTCCCGGAGGGGAAGAAGCCTATTGATTTTGGTGATGGTCGGACAGTATTTAGGGGTCGGAAAGGGCAAAAAACTTAGGTGGATAAAAAGACAACGTTTTTTTCCAAAGCGAATATCTCAGCTTCTATATGGGGTATACCAAAAGCAAAACCTGACAATTAAAGTAGAAAATATCGCCTTTCTAATGATGTAAAGTAAGTGCTCTTAGGTGATCAAACAACGAAGATATCACAATAGTAGCAAATAAAACCCCAATTTTCATTTTTGCGATTTTAATTATATTGACGAATACCACAGCTTTAGTTGTAAACTTTCCAAAAGCAAAGCCTGACTATGAAAGTAGAAGATCCCGTCTTTACAATGATGTAAGCTAGGTCGGCGTAGGTAACCAAATGACGGAGATATCGCAATAGTCGGTAATACATCCCATTTTTCTATTTTTTTGGAAATCACGCTACAGGTCGCAATTTTGATCGGATCGTCACGAAAATTTGAGGGTTAATGGGGGTCTCACAGATGAAGAAGCCTATTGATTTTGGTGATGGTCGGATAATATTTAGGGGTCGGAATGGGCAAACACTTATTTGGAGAAAAGTCAGCATTTTATTTCAAAGCCAATATCTCTGTTTCTTTAAGAGGTATATCAAAAGCAAAACTAGGCAAGGAAACTACAAAATATCACCTTTACAACGATATAAAGTAGGTTGTCGTAGGTGGTCAAATAGCAGAGATATGGCAATAGCCGATAATGCATCCCAGTTTCCGATTTTTTTGTAATCTCGCTACAGGTCGCAATTTTGATCGGATCGTCACGAAATTTTGGGGGTTAATGGGGCTCCCAAAGAGAAAGAAGCCTATTGATTTTGATGATGGTCGGATAATATTCAGGGGTCGGAATGAGCAAACATTTATTTGGAGAAAGGTCAACGTTTTATTTCAAAGCCAATATCTCTGTTTCTTTTAGAGGTATATCTAAAGCAAAACCTAGCAAGGAAAGTAGAGAATATCACCTTTACAACGATGTAAAGTAGGTTGTCGTAGGTGGTCCAATAGCAGAGATATGGCAATAGTCGATAATGCATCCCATTTTCCGATTTTTTTGTAATTACGCTACAGGTCGCAATTTTGATCAGTAATAAACCCAATTTTTCCATTTTTTGTAATCACGCTACAAGTTGGAATTTTGATCGGATGGTGACGAAATTTTTGGGGGTAGATGGGGGCCCCACAGAGGAAGAAGCCTATTGATTTTGGTGATAGTCGGATAATATTTAGGGGTCGGAATGTGGAAAAACTCATTTGGAGACAAATTCAAAGTTTTATTCTTTGTGAATATATCGGCTTCTAGTAGTGGTATTTCAACGGCAAAGCCTGTAAACGGAAGAAGAAAATATTACCTTTACATTGGTGTAAATCAGGTTGACGAAGGTGGTCAAACAAGGGAGATACCACAATAGTCGATAATGCATCGAATTTTACCATTTTTTGCAATCAAGCTACAGGTCGTAATTTTGATCGGATGGTCACGAAATTTTGGTTGCTTATGGGGGGTCCCAGAGAGAAAGAGGCATATTATTTTTGGCGGTAGTCGGATTATATTCCCTAAAAGAAATGTTTAGCAGTGAAAAGCTTATGCACAGGGGTAGTGGTGTAGGGTATCACATGGTCGGCCCCATCCCGACTATAGCCTTTGCTCACTTGTTTATAATTAAAAAAAAATATGATAAACTTAAAAAAAGAAATATAATTTTTTTATTGTTATTATAAACGTATTCATTTTATACAAGAATTTTTTGAAAAATGTAAATTATTTCTTTAGTTATCGTATTTTTCAATCAATTAATTTTAAAATATTAACGTATCCAATTGTTTTTAAATTTTTCAATATGTATTACCGTCATCCGCTTCCATTGTGCGTGACATTTGTTTCTCTTCCGCTCTCATCAAAACAATTCGAGTGGTGAGTATCTTATTGGTATAACAGTGCATGGTTAGTGACGAACGTAACGTAGTAAACAACTATCTCATGTGTGTGTCGTATTAAATTAACGTTATATTTAAAAGGTAATTTTTTCATTTTGTACAATTTTTAAGCAAATTATTCAACACGAAAAAAAACCATTTTTTCATGATTTTTTTTACAGGGAATCTACCAATTTTTTTCAACAAATGTTGTTTTCATCTGAAAGGTCACACCTTGAGCTACTTTCCGTTTTTGGTTGAATAATATTGCACTGTGTTCTAACAAATGGCCGCCTACGAAACACTGTTTTTATACCCTCAGCATTTATGCTAACGAGGGTATATGAAGAAAAGACAAAATTTTTAGTTTTCCATAAAAAAAAATAATTTTTTTGTAAGCTACATGAAAGATTTTTGGTACATAGATTGGGAAAAAAATCCCATTCTTAAATCTGTTCGAGATACTAATTTTGGTTGTTGCGCGCAAAAGTTATGGCGGTTTCAATTCTGATAAAAAGAAAAAAATCTTTCAAAGACTCTAATCATTATATTGAGAAACTCTCTTAATTAGGGGCTCCCTACATACTATATGTTTACTGAGGTCCCATAACTTTAGTGAAAAAGTTGTAAATTTTCGCGGAAATTAGGAAAGCATTCAAAACAATTGGTAGTTTACAACTTGTTCTAATAAAATTCAAGCTGTTTATGCATCTGAAAAATATATAAAAAATATGTACGTAATCTAAACATCGCGAAGATTCAAATGAAACCAAAACTATACAAATCCGTTTAGCGGTTTGCATAAAAAATATATTGAGGAAATTTATAAAATTTTTGTAAGAGAAAATATTTATTAAAATTTATTTTGTGAGTTAGTTGAACAAAATGTAAGAAAAATAGGTCGGAGTTTTTCTTCTATTTTAGTTAAATTTCACGCAATAAATCACATTTTTTATTCTAATCACTTCTCGAAAACACGCTAACATCTAGCAGAAGATATGGATATCTTTCAAATAAATGTTGGGTTCCTTTAAATGGGGTATAATCTTGAAATAAAATTGTATCGGGTAATGTTCATTTTGAAATGCGTGTAAATCGCGAAATCCTCAAAATCACTTGATGCGCATGCGGTTTACCAATACAGCGAATTCTTCTCTTTTAATTTGTACACATTTTCCAGAATTTACTTTGGCCGCTAAGATGTAGCATCGTCTGCAGTTTAGTGTGCAACAAACTGTATAACGCTTATATTTTGCACAAAGTGCATACACTTTTTATGCGCATCCGATTTCACTATCAACCGTGAAAAAATACATCGATCTAAACATATCTCAATAAAATCCATCAAGAACCGTGGATGTAGCATCACACAGTATTTTTTGGATAAATCGGATACAGCTCCCATGCCACTAAATTTTTCAAACCGCTGTTTTCGCATCACGCGAGTGATGATTCACTTTCTTCATTGAAATGGAAACGATCCACATAAAACGCGAATTAGTCAGCGATAGTTTGAAAAACATTTTTCGCAAATTTTTCAATTTTTGCAGTAGCCATTTCCGGCGTTCTAGTAGATGGATTTTTACGATCTGTGATTCATATGATCCGGATCGTCGAAAAACTAAAATATCGCGGGGTACCAGCACACTCAAAACGATATTGTAAACACTGTACCCAAAAAATAGTTTTTTTAGAAAAAATATCGCACTAAATTTTGGCCTTTGGCAGTAGATTACACTGCTGCTGTGTGGGCTACATACTCAATATACATATCAGATTATGCGAAATCGCGAGTTCTTTAATCCTATAATTGGTTTTTCGAAATATCCGAATGCGCGTCCCAGTTACATAAAAAATACAAAAAACACCTTAAATTCGGCTTCAAAATGTCAGCATCCATAAAAGGTGGATGCAGTGGAAATTTTGGAAAGTGATACATTAGAAGTGTAATCTTCATTTTGTATTCTCCTACTTTTACTTTGGACAGATGTCCGTCATTTGAATGGTTTAATCAGAAATCGAATAGCAATGTAAAAACCTGTTTAGCTTCAACGTGTTTTTACCTATGTTTTTTCCTTTAGGCGGTCGTAACTACCACGTAAATTAAATTTTTTTGCTAAATTATTGAGCTTTGTACAAAAACATCTAAATTAATCCAGCAATAGTTATAGTTACTGGTAAACTACAATAGTTCGCGTATTATAATAGTGCAAACCTTGGCTTCATGGAAACTAAACAATTTTGACTTTTCCTCATATACACTTTCATACGGGCAAAATGTGCCTCATCGAAATAATGTATGTTTGGGCGAAATGTGTTTTAGACAATTTGGAGTTGATTTAGCCATGTCCGTCCGTCTGTCTGTATGGCTGCGCACGATAACTCTCCAACGGATTAACCGATTCTGTCCAAAATCTGGCTTTCGCAATATTGTGTCCAAACTTAGTTTAAGTTCGAAGTTGGGTTATATCGGTCCACCCTTCGGGTACTTCCCCCACAAAAGTTCGGAAATGTTCGGAAAAATTATGCACAAGATAACTCTTGAAGGGAGAAATGTGTACCAGACTTAGATAAAGTTTCAATATGGACTCAATCGGTCCACTCCTTCGGGTACCTCCCACACAAATTTTCGGAAAAGTTCAGATTAGGACCCGTTCTCGAATCGCTTTGATTTTTGTTGCAACAACTTGTATTCATTGCCCGCATACGACGGTACAAGTTCCATCAGGGGCAAGTCCATACTTCCTGAGAAAATAGCCTGAAAGATGCAAAAAGCCCCTATAACACCATGTGTAGTGGATGGAGTGTAAGATAACTCTCGAACGGATCTGTCCAAACATAGTTTACATTCGAAGATAAGCCATATCGGTCTTATCCTTCAGGTACCTCCCCACAAAAGTATGCTAGGATGATATCACTTGAATTGGGCAACCAAGTTGGTCCAAACTTTGGATCTCCTAATATTTTGTCAAAATTTAGTTTAACTTCTAAAATGGCCCATATCGGTCCTCCCTAAGGGTACCTCCCCACAAAGGTTCAACATTTGTGTCTTAGTGCAGTTGATTCCTAATCCACATTTTTGTCGGCAAGTTCAATTGTCCAAAAAGGGCCACACAATTCTAAAGAGACCTTAAATACATTCGATCTGTCCGTAGGTGAAAGTTTCACTTCGCATTGGCTGAGGGTATATATAATCTGTCGGCAAAGTCGACTGACACATTTTTACTTGTTTAGATTTTTTTTCATCTGAAAGGTCACACCTTGAGCTATTTTCGGATTTTTTTTTTTTTTGAAAAATATTGCACAATTTCTATCAAATGACCGCCTACCTTCAGAATTTATGCTAACGAGGATTTTTTTACTGTTTACACCAACATTATAAATCGTCTTTAAAACGTATTGTTAGAAGTGCGGAAGAAAAAACGAAAATAAAATACTTTTATTTTTAATTAATTTCTCTTTGGAATCGAGCTTTTATTATTTTTGCAAGGGAAAAAGGAAAGCCAAAGATTCGAACCCACACAAACATCACTATGTGACATGCATGGTAGAATAAGAAAAGGTAGCAGCAATACACAGCTGACTGAACTGGGTTGTAACGTTAGTGTCAAATTTCATATGACATTTTATACATTTATTTCTATTTTGATGTACATTAGCGACATATATTTTTTGAGAAAAAAAAATATATCATTCGGAAAAAACCATTTCCCAGAAAGACTTCTTCATATCAATGATATGTAACCTCCTCCAAGTTCGAACGATAAGCCGCGCAGTAAATCACCGCTTGTAGAGGCGATACAACGTTTGTTAATATGTGAGGTATTTTGTTAAAATTTAAACAAATAAAGCCCTAATAAACATGTGCTTCTTTGATTTCTAAAACAAAACATTGAAACAGCTTCTCCTTTTTCTATGACCCCAAACTTTTCTGCAAGAATTCTACTTTCTGCGAGAATTTATGCATTTAGTGGAATGATGTGGAAACATAAAAATTGAAAATGTAACGAATTTTCATTCATGTTTTCCAAAATATGCAACCAAATATGAAAAATTATTAGTTTTTTAAATTCCAATAATTTATAGACATTTCCTTGTTTTGTTTACAAATACAACTGGCAGTAACGTTACAAACAAAAACAAATTCCTTTGTGGTTGTTGTTCGAGTTGTATTTGTTGTAGTATTAACTTTACCTTATATTTGTTCTACCATGTGTGACATGCATGTTTCGCCCATTCATATTGTAAAAACAAAAATTGAATTTGAACGAAGAAAAGTTCAATGACAGAGAAGCCATTCCACAGCCGATATGTCTTAAAGATACGCTTTTTGGTCGATCTTTACATAAAAGGGCTAATGGAAACTGGCTTTAACTTGGCTCAAGGATCAAAATACACAAAATTTATGGGAACAAATCGCCGCAAGGACAATAGCCTGTTTTTGGCTACCTCCAAAGAACTTTTGTCAAATATATTGGATTCACTACTGTCAACTAAAATATAGACAAATTTGATCGTAAACTCAACTAAAAATATTTTATTGCTCTTTTTCTTCCGCACTCCTATTTTTTTTTTTTTTTGAACAAACAATTTGATGGCGAATTATGATGTTGGTGTAAACAGTAAATAATTTAAAACAAATTGCAACATTTCTGTTAATGGATTAGCAATTGGGATGTCAACAATGTTAAATAAATATAAAATACGCCGAAACGGAGAAGTTTAACCATGCTAATTCGACCATTCCCCCGGTGTGTGTTTGAGCACTTCTATTATTTTGAACACAGCTGTACATATAAAGGCTTGTCGCACTTAGAGGTAGTTTACACTAGCTATCAATTCCATATGACCCGAAATAAAAACATTCCATATCTACCAACGCAGGCAATGTGGAGACGTAATTTCACTGCATTTTTGCTGGTGAGGACGCAATAAGTAGATAAATAGCGTAAGGAAAAATCCCCAAAATTGCACACATTACTGACTGTATAACGATGGAGAATTGATTGAAGATTGATAAATAGTGTAAACAACCTCTTACTAGAGTACTTGCTAAATGTTCTTCAATAAACTGATTTCAATACCTTTTGTTTATTCTGTAATACTCGTTACTAAATATTAATATTGTTATCAGCATCAGTAGTAACAGTTCATACCTAACAAGTGAGCAAAGGCTATAGTCGGGACGGGGCCGACCATGTGATACCCTACACCACTACCCCTGTGCATAAGCTTTTCACTGCTAAACATTTCTTTTAGGGAATATAATCCGACTACCACCGAAAATAATATACCTCTTTCTCTCTGGGACCCCCATAAGCAACCAAAATTTCGTGACCATCCGATCAAAATTACGACCTGTAGCACGATTGCAAAAAATGGAAGAATTGGATGCATTACCGACTATTGTGGTATCTCCCTTGTTTGACCACTTTCGCCAACCTGCACCAATGTAAAGGTAATATTTTCTTCTTCCATACCCCTACTAGAAGCCGATATATTCACAAAGAATAAAACTTTAAATTTGTCTCCAAATGAGTTTTTCCCCATTCCGACCTCTAAATATTATGAGACTATCACCAAAATCAATAAGCTTCTTCCTCTGTGGGGCCCCATCTACCCCCAAAATTTCGTCACTATCCGGTCAAAATTCAAACTTGGGTATATTACTGAATTTTGCAATATCTCGGTTTTCTCACTTACGCCAACATACTCGTACTTTGCATCAATATAAACGAGATCTTTTCTTCTTCCATTGACGGGTATTCCTTTTGGAATACTCCAACCAGAAGCGGAGATATTCGCATAAGAAAAAAACGTTGACTTTTCTCCACATAAGCTTTTCGCTTATTCCGACTCCTGAATATTATCCGACCATCACCAAACTAAAAAGGCTTCTTCCTCAGTGGAACCCGCATCAACTCCCAATTCGTGACGATCTGACCAAAATTGCGACCTGTAGCGTGATTACAAACAAATCGGAAAATGGGATGCATTACCGACTATTGCGATATCTCTGTTGTTTGAGCAGCTACGACAACCTACTTTACATCGTTGTAAAGGTGATATTTTCTTCTTTCCTTGCCAGGTTTTGCTTTTGATATACCTCTTAAAGAAACAGAGATATTGGCTTTGAAATAAAACGTAGACCTTTTCTCCAAATAAGTTTTTCCCATTCCGACCCCTGAATATTATCCGACCATCATTAAAATCAGTAGGCTTCTTCCTCCTAAAATTTCGTGACGATCCGATCAAATTTGCGACCTGTGGCGTGATTACAAAAAATCGGAAAATGGGATGCATTATCGACTATTGCCATATCTCTGCTATTTGACCACCTACGACAACCTACTTTACATCGTTGTAAAGGTGATATTTTCTACTTTCCTTGCAAGGTTTTGCTTTAGATATACCTCTTAAAGAAACAGAGATATTGGCTTTGAAATAAAACGTTGACCTTTCTCCAAATAAGTGTTTGCCCATTCCGACCTCTGAATATTATCCGACCATCATCAAAATCAATAGGTTTCTTTCTCTTTGGGACCCCCATTAACCCCAAAAATTTCGTGACGATCCGATCAAAATTGCGACCTACGACAACCTACTTTACATCGTAGTAAAGGTGATATTTTCTACTTTCCTTACCAAGTGTTGTTTTTGATATACCTCTTAAAGAAACAGAGATATTGGCTTTGAAATAAAATGTTGCCTTTTCTCCAAATAAGTGTTTGCCCATTCCGACCCCTAAATATTATCCGTTAACCCTCAAATTTTCGTGACGATCCGATCAAAATTGCGATCTGTAGCGTGATTTCCAAAAAAATAGAAAAATGGGATGTATTACCGACTATTGCGATATCTCCGTTATTTGGTTACCTACGCAGACCTAGTTTGCATCATTGTAAAAATGGGATCTTCTACTTTCATAGTCAGGCTTTGCTTTTGGAATATTTTCAACTAAAGCTGTGATATTCGTCAATATAATGAAAATCGCAAAAATGAAAATTGTGATATCTTCGTTGTTTGATCACCTACGGGCACCTACTTTACATCATTAGAAAGGTGATCTTTTCTACTTTCATCGTCAGGTTTTGCTTTTGGTATACCCATACAGAAGCTGCGATATTCGCTTTGTAAAAAAACGTTGTCTTTTTATCCACCTAGGTTTTTTCCCCATTCCGACCTCTAAATTTTATCCGACTATCACCAAAATCAATAGGCTCTTCCCCTCCGGGATCCCCATCAACGTCTAAAATTTCGTGACGATCCGATCAAAATTGCGACCTGTAGCGTGATTACAAGGTTTAGATGGACAGACGGACGGACACACATAGGCAGATCGACTCAGTTCGTCGAGACATTCATTTTGGTATATATAAGTATGGGTCTACGACCATTATTTCGATGCGTTACAAACTTTTTGCCCAAAACCAACTTATAATACCCTCCCCACATAGTGGTGTAGGGTATAAAAATGCAAGGATTCCAAGAAATCTATTTAGTTCTTTTTACGTAATGCATTTTATTTTGATCGATGTACTATATTTTTGTGACACCGTGTAATTTACTATCCCAAATACCGTTCTATCACATTTTCATATTTGTACTGCCATCTATATTTCATATACTTACATTATATAGAACTCAATTATCCACTCTATTCTTTGTGTGATTTTCTGTTAAACTAATATGGCAACATTGATATTTATAAAATGTGGGCAATGCAGTATTGCATTATCGGTAAAATGGTGCGTACCAATTTGGAGTTGTTAACACAGTTCATGGTACATTATTACCTCAATATTGTAGTTGGCAGCCGTTATTAACTAGATTTTTACTTTGCTTTCAGCCTATCATAGTCTGTGTTTAGACACACAAATTTCTCTCGAAAGCAATACTCTTTCCTACCCCCGATTGCCTAAAAACTGAATTACTTTTCCGAGAAATTTGTGTGTCTAAACACGGACATAACAAGTAAAAAAGTATCAGTCGGCTTTGCCGGGTATATCACCCAGTCTGTGTGAATTAAAGTTTGCCTTTTTTTGAGAATCATTCCTCATTTCAGTTACTCACCGAATTTAGCGCTTCTGGACCATTATTCAGAAAGCATGGACGAAACTTGATTTTTCGAGAGGTAGGGGTTTTTTTAAGCGTTCTGGTTATTTTCACAGGAAGTATGGACTAGCCAATTAATAATGTTGTACCATCGTATTGGGCGAAGCGAGTACAAGTTGTTGCAAAAAATCAAAACGATTCGAGAGCAGGGGGTTTTTCTAATATTCGAGTTAAAATATCTTGGAATCCTTGCATTTGAGGTATATAGTGTTTTTGGCAACTTTACTGAGGAGGATGTGGGGATAATTTTTTGTTAAAAATCGTGCGTGTGAGAGTCCACAGCCGTAGACCTCTCACGTATTTTCACATTTCAAATACAATATAAGCAACCAATGGTTTATCCTAACTACGTAATTTAAGTTAAAAGTACTAAAAATACGCACTTTTAGCAGGTCCGATCTGGGTTTTCTAAATTTTTTCAAATATATATTCATCATAAATATTTCAGAAGCTGTTTGAATGGAGCGCACACATATTCCGTATGAATTCATATTGAAAAACCATCAAGAAGATATTTATAGTGTCCAGTCACAACAACAATCTAGATAAATATTGTAAAATATGACAGTAAACCCTATATCAAAAATATGGCTTATAAGAATGCTATATGTTATGGTTACACATTTCTTTATACAGAGACTTATAGAGGAATTTATTTGGAACATTTTTTGTAACAATATCCCCAAAAAGTGAAGGATTTTGTTAGATTTGTATCCCGTATGGAATTATGTAAAATTAACAGTACAAAATTAAAACAAATAATTTCATTATAAAATATATAAATTTGTAATGCAATTTTCTTAAGAAAATAGTATACCTAGATATATGGTTTATTCTGAAACTCATAGTGAAGTTTTGTGTAGAATTTTTCTACATTTGACACTTTTTACCTTGAACCAAGTTTCATATTACTTTCATGTATCAACTCGAAAAAAGAAGGAAAAAAATCATAAAAAATTGGGAAATATTTTCATGATTTTTCAGCAAAATTAATACTGCTATTTTTATGATATATAATTTAAATAGACATTTCAACTAGAACGCAATTTTTAAACTTTAAATAAAACACAGATATTTAAAAATCGTGAAACTTTATTATATCGTAAAGTAGACAGAATGAGGTTATGTATGGATAAAGATATCGTACAGATGGCCGCCGCGGTTTTGCTGACACACAAGCGATCTTTTAATAAAATTTTTGCATAAATTTTGCAGCATCCAATTTCCTCTTTTAAGGCTTGAGTCGTCGTCGCGTAAACCATCGACTTCAAAAAACCCCAAAGAAAAAATCTTAAGGTGTTAAATCGCACGATCTAGGCGGCCAATTCTGGTTTACGAAACTTTGTATAGAAACATTACCCTTAACAGGTTGCAGTTAAATCAAAATCGCAACCAAGGAGGAGCATTTCATGTAATGGTATCAGAAACGAAATTTATGAATTCAAGGATCTATTCGAGAATAATTCTATGTGAATTGGATCGGTAAATTCGGTTAAATATGTACGTAAAAATGTATAAAAGAAAAAATGTTATATCACCATATCGTGATATAACATTATGTTAAATTCAAAAGCCATTCACTGAAGAATGATAGCAAAAAAATGTCCTATCTTGTTGTATTTATGTCTTTGTTGAATTTAACATATGGCCTGTTCCCGTATTTTATAAAGTGGTAAGTAAAAGTCGTAAAAGTTGTAAAAGTCGTAAACGATTTTCATATAAATTTTGTGTACGGGAACGCAAAATGTGTAAAAGTGGTAAAAATTTTAAAAACTTTTTAGTTCTGGAACAGAGTTCTCGAGGATTTTCCTCCACCCAGAGTGCGACAATTCTGTCGATTGACGAAGCCATTAAGATGGAAATGGATCTCGTCACTGAAGATGATTTTATCGGAAAATCAGCATTTTCATGTTGTCTCTGCAATACCAATGAGAATGCATCGTTCATTCGTGTAGCGCTCCATTTTTACTAACCTAGTACCTTCTACTAGCAAACAACAACAATTGTTCAAATGTCAAACAATGATACTTCGAATGGCGCCAAATTTAAAAATTGCGTTCTAGTTGGGACACCCTTTAAAATATTTGGATTTGATATGATCACTTTTTAGAGGAGTTTTTGAAAGATTTTCGAAAAAGGAGTATAAAGACCCCTTTGGTGAACCGCATGATGGCTAAAATTGTTAATTAAAATATTCCACACATCCTCCTCAGTAAAGTTGCCAAAGACAATATATATATATATATATATATATATATATATATATATATATATATATATATATATATATATATATATATATATATATATATACCCGAATATTGCGAAAATACTAGAAATAATCGCCGGAGCACTTTTAAATACATCGCGATTTATGTTGACATTTTAGGGGGTTTTCAGCTTTTCACGATTTTGCTTGAAAACCGCAAGTCCTATCGAAGTGGAACTAAAGAAAATTTTGTAGCTATAAAAATTCTCTACAAGAGTGACCTTCATGATAATTTCGTAGGATTTACCGTTATTGAGATATAGAAGTTAAAATTGGGACAATGTATTGACTGTATCGTCTCCTTATAAAACAATGTCATGACTGCAATTTCCCAACATAAACTTATACATATATCTCGAAAATGGTAAAACCTAAGAAAAAGATACGAAAGCCAATCTTGTAGAGAATTTTCATAGCTACAACATTTTCTTTATGCCCATTTCGATAGGACATGCGGTTTTCAAGCAAATTCCTGAAGACCTGAGAAAGAATCTAAATGATTGATCTCAACATCTATATCTCAAAAAAAACGATAAACCCTAGCAAAATATTATGCAGGTCAATCTTGTACAGAATTTTCACTGCTACAACATTTTCTTTAGTCCCATTTCGATGGGACTTGCGGTTTCCAAGCAAAATCGTGAAAATTAAAAAACCCCAAAAATGTAACCTTGAATCGCGATTTTTTTAAAAAGCACTCAGGCGATTTTTTTTTTATTTTTCTCATCTATGAATATTAGGTGTGTACGATAACTTTCCCAGCAATAATTACTCAGTCAGTTCCAGCAACCTCTCTCAGTGAATTTTATTCTCTCAAGCAAGAAAAATTGCAGAAAGTTATCGAACAGCATTTTGCAAAAACTTGCAAGAAAGTCAGCTGTTTCCGAAAATGTATGAAATTTGTTTTTGTTTCTTTTGATATTTTAAACCAAACGGAACAAAAACATAAATTTTAAAATTGCACTTTACTTATTTAATGCTTTAATCCTATCCACAACGCTTTAGAATCTAAAAAATGTGCAATCGTGAAATTTTCTTGGTCGAAAATGTTAACATTTCGATTTGTTTACATTGAACATGTGATTAAAAGTCAGCTGATCAGACTTGCAAATTTTTGCGGGACAAATTTTCCCAGCAAAAATTTGCAAGTTCTCAGTCACAAAACTCTCCAAAAATCTCTCCAAACTCGCTCTCTTTTGCTGGATAATTTTGTTATCGAACAGCATTCAGCAAAAATTTGTACGAATTTGTACAAATTATTGGGTTATCGTACACACCTATTGTAGTTTCAGAATCGGCAAAAACTTCCCAGGTGTAAGCACGTTTCATTTAAATTGCTTCTAGAGCACCATGTATACCATAACTAGAGTTGCGTAATCTAGTTCCTAGTTCCTTGTACTAGTTCCAAAACGGATGAGTAACATCATGAAATGTAACGTGTGCTGTTAAGTATACGCAGTTTGTTCAAAGAAAAAATGTGGGCCATTGGAACTGCGAAGTGAACGAGATAGTTCCATATAGTTCCTTTGGCACAACCCTAACCATAACCACAATGTGGAAAGGGTATTATAAGTTTGTTTTTCAACAAATTCATGTAACACCGCGAAATATTCGTCGTAGACCCCCCGTGTGGTATACCAAAATTCATATCTCGACGAGATAAAGCGATTTTGAGATGTGTGTCCGTCCGTCCATTAAAAATTTTACGCACGCTGCAGGCCGCAATTATAGACCAATCTTCACGAAAATGTGTATGGAGGTGGGGTTAAGACCAGAATAGACCCCCATAGTTTTTGGTAATGATCGTGAAATATTTAGGGGGTGAAATGGACCAAAAACAAAATTTTTATTAAATTTTGTAGCGGCTCTGTAGGTCGCAATGGCAGTCTGATCGGCGAAATTTTATGTAAGGTTTGTCGGGTTAAATTTAGTTGTTAGTGAAATAACTATATCTTTATTCCTGGAAACTATTTTAAACCAATGTTAGTTCCATTTAGAAGAGGAACGCTAATTATACCCTACACCACACTGTGGTAAGGGATATTATGTCTTTGTGGATTTGTATGTAACATACAAAAGGAAACGAAAGATACCCATAGTTCCTTTTGGGGATATATGTATATATAATCATTTTCTGAGTCGATTTATGCATGTCCGTCCGTCAGTCTGTCCATGTATTTTTGTTCGCAACGTACAGGTCGCATTTTTTGTCCGATTTAGCTGAAAATTGGGGAATATAATTTTTTTAGCCATAGGGAGAACGCTATTGCTTTTGGTGAAAATCGGTTCAGATTTGGATATAGCTCCCATATATATTTTCGACCGATTTCACGTATTTGCTGTACCAAACACGCTATATAGGTCCGATTTTAATGAAATTTCGATTGTGTGACTGCACTCCGTCTAGAAATAAGTGTGTCAAATTATATCGAAATAGGTTCAGATTTGGATATAGCTACCATATATATATTCGACCGATTTGACGTAATTGCTGCACCAAACTCGCTATATACGTCCGATTTTGATAATATTTCGATTGTGTTACTGAAATCGGTCTAGAAATAAGTGTGCCAAAATTGTATCGAAATCGGTTCAGATTTGGATGTAGCTCCCATATATATTTTCGCCCGATGCCAGGTATTTGCTGCACCAAACACGCTATATATGTTTGATTTCGATGAAATATGGAATGTGTGACTAAATTTGGTCTTAAAATAAATGTGCCAAATTACATCGAAATCGGTTCAGATTTGGATATAGCTCCCATATATATTTGCGCCCGATTTCACGTATTTGCTGCACCAAACACGCTATAT
Source organism: Musca autumnalis (assembly GCF_047663935.1). Taxonomy (NCBI): domain Eukaryota; kingdom Metazoa; phylum Arthropoda; class Insecta; order Diptera; family Muscidae; genus Musca; species Musca autumnalis. The sequence continues at coordinate 256,590,060 of NW_027411644.1, forward strand.
ACGTCCGATTTTGATGAAATTTGGATTGTGTGACTGAACTCGGTCTAGAAATAAGTGTGCCAAATTACATCGAAATCGGTTCAGATTTGGATATAGCTCCCATATATATTTTCGGCCGATTCCAGGTACAGTCGGAATCGCTTATAACGTCGTCGTTTATAACGTCATATCGCTTATAGCGATGAAATCCAAAAGTCCCGAATTTCTGCCCTTTATATTCCACACAAATAAATATCGCTTATAACGTCATCGCTTATAACGTCATATCGGTTGTAACGTCGGTTTTTTGTGAAATATTTGAATTTTGCTATCGGTTATAACGTCGAATCATTCTAAGAAGGAAATTTTCTCTCAATAATTTTTTGTGTGTATATTTTTTCAAACTCAAACAACAACAAAATACCAAAACTTATGCACAACATGTTCGAAGATGGCGGTCTCAAGTCAATTAAGCTTGAATTTTTGCCACCCAATGTCACATCTGTTTTATAACCCATGGACCAAGGTGGAATAAAATTAAAATCGCATTGCCGGATCGGCAAATATCTACTATTCTAGCAAGAAAAGAAAAGGATCAAAGTACGAAATTAAATGTGTTGGATGCCGTGTTATTGTTAGATGAATCATGGAAAATGTAATGTCTTCTATCATTGGCAATTGTTTTCATCATGCGGGATTGTTAACGGTCCTTTGAACGATTCTGAAGACATTTATCTGCATTCTAATTTCTCCCAATATTGATCAATTAGTTGCCATCGATGACAAAGTTTTCTAACGAAGAAATTGCGGATACTACAGAGACAAAATTTTTAAATACCGTCAGTGTCATATGCGTGTCTAGCAGTATTAACTCTTCAAAAAATTATTTACTCAGAAGATGTTACAAACAAAAATGTGTTTTGGAAACCTTTTCAAAATCTGAGTTAAATTTAAAACATATGTCGAAATTCGAAAGCACAAACTGATATAACAGACTATAAGAGATAGAACCATATCCTATTTTAAGGTGATATATCTGATGAAGAAAGAATTTAATATCGTTATTTTTTAATTATTTGGTTTTTAGTCATTTATACTTAGGTATATAGAAAGAAAAAGTAAACAATTTAATTGACTTTATTTATTTACTTAATAAAACAACGTATTTATACCCAAAAGTCACTATACATAATATAATTTTACCTCTTTTATAAATATCGTTTATAACGACTATCGCTTATAGCGTCCGATTTTGGCCGGTCCCTTGACCGACGTTATAAGCGATTTCGACTGTATTTGCTGCACCAAACACCCTATATCTGTCCAATTTTGATGAAATTTGGAATGTGTGACGGAATTTTGTCTACTAATAAGTGTACCATACTATATAGAAATCAGTCCAAATTGATACATATCACCTATATATATTTTTTACATATTCATAGTGCTGTAGGTTATCAGATAGTCGGCCACGCCCGACTATGAACCTTTCCATACTGGTTATGTTGATGTACGTGGTCAGTCAACAGAGTTACTGCCTAGTATATATAGGGATCGCTCAGTTGTGGATAGTGTAACCTTAATCACGCTAAAGGTCGCGGTTATAGTTCAATACTGATAAATGTTTGTACGAGGTAATAGTTTTGGTCTAGGATAGTGCCAATAATTGTTGATAATGATCGGATAGTATTAAGGGTGTAAAATTGACCATAACATTTGTGGGAATAATATCCAAATTTAATTTTCATTCGGTAATTTAAATTCTGGGGGCATATTCGGACAACTTACGAAAACTAAAGTTGAAAACAAATTCTTGACCTCTCACTTGATGCAAATTATATAAATGTAGCAGTTAGATAAATGAACTACTGTGCCTGAACATTGAAGGTGCTTACACCTGGGAGGTTTTTGCGGATTCTGAAACTACAATGTTCATAGATGAGAAAAATAAAAAAAAAAAAACAAAATTAATCGCAATCAAAGTTCAAATTTGTGAGGTTTTTTAGATTGTTTTTCAAAATAGTCAGGCTTAATCCCATAGTCGTTGTTTTAATATTTTATTAAAACAACTTTAATTTATTAGTGGGAAAAAAAATTGGCGATGTTTACTACATACTACAGCAATAAACAACATTTTGACGGTGGGATTAGGCCTGACTATTTTGAAAAACAAAATAGAAGTCGTCATCCCAAACAAAAAACGCCAACCCTCCTAATTGTGAGACCGGGCACCGTCAAAATGTTGTTTATTGCTGTAGTATGCAATACCAACAAATTAGTTATGTGCTTTTTCGTCGAGAATCGACGAACGCATAGCAGTGGGAAAAATTTGGATTTGTTTGCAAGTGAAGTTGCTAGAGTTTAGGTAGTGCCAAAGAAATTCTCGATCAGAGTGTTTCTTTGCGCACGTATCTATTTGAGCTAGCAATTGACACTTGGGTATAAAAAGTTTCTTGTTGAAAAACAAGAAATAAGGGAACTGATGAAGATCTGTGGCGAGATCTGAAACTATAGTATTCCCTGCCTTACCCCTTGGTAAACATCGCCAATTTTTTTCCCACTAATAAATTAAAGTTGTTTTAATAAAATATTAAAACAACGACTATGGGATTAAGCCTGACTATTTTGAAAAACAAAATAGAAGTCGTCATCCCAAACAAAAAACGCCAACCCTCCTACTGGTTTTTTAGGTTTTCATGATTTTGCTTGGAAACCGCAAGTCCTATTGAAATGAGATTAGCTGTGAAAAATCTCTACAAGATTGACCTTTACGATATTTATGTAGGTTTTGTTATTTTTGAGATATAGAAGTTCAAATTGGGACAATGTATAAAAAAAATATTTTTTATGTTTAACTTTGAAGTTCAAAGTGAAACTCATATTCAGCGTCAAGGACTTTCACTTTCAAAGTCATTCGCCGTGACATGACATGCCCTAATTATGACATTTAATTATTTTTGTATGGCGCAGACAGGACATTCTATACTAATGGCTGACTGTTAAAATTTGCTTTATTTCCCGCTAATTTTTTGCACTGTCAACAGAAACGGCGAAAACGATGGCCCGTCATTAAATTGTGTTCTAAGAGGGGGTGTGTGTTTCCGGAGATCATTAAATCCGATGTGTGAAAAATGTGGTCATGTCTTGTGGTTTGCTCGAATTAATAAAGGAGCAAAAAAATACCGAAGTATTCATCGTTGTTGGGGTCATTCGGTCATAACGATTGTATGAAGTCCGTCCATTCATTGGTTTGGTTTGTCAGTCATTCATAAACATTTAATGTAATCTAACACGCTTGGGACCTTTTTGTTATTTACTTAATATGCTTGGCACTTTTTGCAATGAACGTGAGATTTGCACGGAAGCCGGTTGGTCGGTCGGTTAATGAATGCAGTTGAAAAATGCAATCGAACAAGACAGGACGTATATTCCTGGCTGCCATTGCGGGTGAGTTGTGGAATTTTGTTTTATCTTTTTTTTTTAGAAATTTTAATTTGATTCCAGTAAATTTATCTGCCTTTTCGGTGGGCACCTGTTTGGGTTGGACCTCACCGGTTGGGGCAATCCTAAAGTTGTCGGATACAACCGAATCACCCTTGGATTATAAAATCAAAGCCAATGAAGATGCCTGGATTTCATCGATTTTGGCTTTGGGTGCCTTGGCGGGTAAAAAATGTTTAAAACTTGTTATACTTTGTTATATTCGAATGTTTTGCATTTTCTTAGCTCCCTTTATTGCTGGTCCTTTGGCTGATAAATTTGGTCGCAAGTGGTCTTTGTTGGCTAGTTCCATATTCCTGGTCACAGCCTTTGTTTTAATGATGTTGGCCCATCATGTCTCGCTTATGTTGGTGGGGCGTTTTCTACAAGGCTTTGGAGCTGGGTTTGTTATGACCATCACCCCCATGTATGTGGGTGAAATTTCCACAGACAATGTTCGCGGAGCCACAGGATCGCTAATGCAACTATTTCTTGTTGGTAGGGGGAGCTTATAATTTTGGTTAACAAGAAAAATTGCAATTTTGTTTTTTTTATTTTTCAGCTGGTATCCTTTATGTCTACTCAATTGGTCCCTATGTCTCATATTTGGCCTTGCAATGGTGCTGTCTAATAATACCTCTAATCTTTGATGTGGTCTTCTTTTTTATGCCCGAAAGTCCTTATTATTTGGCGGGTAAGGGTCGCAAAGTTGAGGCCTTGAAATCTCTAAAATTTCTTCGTGGCCAAAATTCAGCCGATACAGTAAAGGAGGAAATGTGTGGTATACAAAAAGTCGTAGAAGAATCCATGTCTAATACAGGCTCCTTCAAGGACCTTTTCACAAATGTTGGCAATCGCAAAGCTTTAATTATAACTGCTGGTCTGGTGGCCTTCCAGCAGCTATCTGGCATAAATGTGGTGCTATTTAATGCCCAATCAATATTTGAAAGTGCCGGCACCGACTTGGATCCTGCCATTGCTACCATCATAATTGGAGCCGTACAAGTACTGTCATCAGGACTTACACCCATTTTAGCTGATAGATTGGGACGAAAAATCATACTCCTCATTTCGGCTGGTGGCATGTGTTTGGGCCTCACAGCCTTGGGTGCCTTTTTCTATATGAAATTGGTGGCGGATGATATTTCGCAAGTTCTATGGCTTCCGGTACCAGCCCTTGTTATTTACAACATAGTTTATTGCATTGGATTTGGTCCTTTACCCTGGGCGGTGGCTGGTGAAATGTTTCCCCCGAATGTCAAGTCAAAGGCTGCTTCCATTGGTACTTCAACCTGCTGGACTTTGGGATTTCTGGTGGCCTATTCATATCCTTCTTTGGCTCAATTGGGTTCGTATTATGCTTTTTGGTTATTTGCCGTTTTTTGTGCCATTGCTTTTGCCTTTACAATGTTTATTGTAATGGAAACTAAAGGTTTGAGTTTGCAAGAGATTCAGAATAGATTGAATGGAAGAAACAGCGACGAAGTGGAACAGTGAATTTCGTACCATAAATCTGAATTTATTGCTGTACAATTGAGAATTTATGTATAAATAAAAGTGGATTTTAAACAAATAAACCCCCATTACACTCAACAACAAAATGCAATTTTTTTTAAATTACAAGAAACCATGCACAGGTAGAAGATAAGTGTATCGGCGTTTTGAAAGTTTACGTCGGGAAGTACCCTAAATGCGTGGGGGAAATTTCCCCTATTTGTAAATTTTTGGAAATATTCGAGTTTTAGTTACAAAATTTAACCCACAAGCGATTCATTAAAAGGGTGTTTTTGATCCGATTTTCAAAAAATCTTTTAGATCCTCTTTAAAATGTGTCCAAATCGGACCTGAATATTTTACAAAAATGTTCCACATAAAATTTCATTACACAGTACAACAAAATTGATTTTTTTTTAAATTACAAGAAAACTCGCACAGCTTATGAAAGTGGTCCGAAAAAAAGAAGGCATGAGTATCGGCGTTTTGAAAGTTTACGTCGGGAAGTAACCTAAATAGGCGTGGCAAGTTCCGCCCATTTCTACAGGTTTTGAAATATTCGACATCAGATTCCTTGGAATACTTGCATTTTAGGTATAAAGTGTCTTTGACAATATTACTGGCAACAATGCGAGGTATCTTTTTTATGAAAAAAATTAACCCTCGTGTAAGTCAGTAACGAACATGGAAGCCACATGACCAGAATAACTCTTTACAACAAACAACGTTAAAAAAAGCAACCAATAAAACGTAGACGTAAAGTTCTACCCATAGCAACAGTATTTATTTTAACTTTTATTTGAAATTTTCATTTATAATTTTGCGTTTTAATTTTACCGATTTTTGTCTGTAACTCAAAAAATTATTTAGAGAATCATACTCCGCCCTTTTCAGATGTAATGCGAATTATTACACATGTAATTCGAATTATTCCATTTCAAATTCGAATTATTCCATTTGTAATTCGAATTATTTTATTTTAAATTCGAATTATTTTATTTTAAATTCGAATTATTTTATTGGAAATTCGAACTTTTCCATTTGTAATTCGAATTATTCAATTTGAAATTCGAATTACAAATGGAATTCTCGAATTACAAATGAAAAGTTACGAACTACAACTTAAATGTTTCGAATTACATCTGAAAAAGGTGTAGTAGAAATTTTTTCGTCGATGACGATTTTTGGTGCAGAAGTTTCGTTAACACTGAGGGCCTCAAATGTAAAATTACAGGTAGTTCGGTTAAAAATGTAGCTAAAATCCTCAAAATACTGAAAATCCGGAGGTAGCGTTATACCAAAAAGTGGGCCAATATAGCCCATCTTCGAACTTGACCTGTTTATGACCAAAAGACACTCAAGAATATAGGGTCGCAAAAAACAAACTTAATATACCCGCAGGCTATGGTCGGATCGGGCCCGACTATGTGATACCCTACACCACTACCTCTGTACATAAGCTTCTGACTGGTAAAATTCAAAATATTAAAATTGGAATAGCTTAGCGCCTTTGCTCTGAAAATCTTCATTAATATAGGTCAATTTTGTTGAAACACATTTAAGGGCATCGTTAGTACACGCCAACCATCAATAGGCTTCTTTCTCTGTAAGACCCCCCATCAACCGACAAAATTTCGTGAGGATCCGATTAATATTCCGACCTGTAATGTGATTGCACTAAAAATGGTGATATTTCCTACTTTCCTTGCCAGGTTTCGCTTTCGATATACCTCTTACAGAAGAGAGATGTTCGCATTTCCCCAAATAAGTTTTTTCACATTCTGACCCATGAATAATATCCGACCATTACAAAAATCAAAAGGTTTTTTCCTCAGTGGGACCCCCATTAACACCCAAAATTTCGTGACGATTCAATCAAAATTGCGACGTGTAGCGTGATTATAAAAAAATTAAAAAATGGGTTGTATTATCGACTATTGCGATATCTCCGCTATTTGGCCACCTACGCCAACCTGCTTCACATCGTTGTAAAGACGGGATTTTCTACTTTCATATTCAGCCCTTGCTTTTGCAAGGTCCCCAACCAAAGCTGTGATATTCGTCATTATTATTAACATCGCAAATTAAAAAATTGGGTTCTATTAGCGGCTATTGCGATATCTTCGTTGTTTGACTAGCTACGACAACCTTCAAACCAACCTGCAAAGGTGATATTTTGTACTTTAATTAGCAGGTTTTGCTTTCGATATACCCCTTATAGAAGCGAAGATATTATCTTTGAAATAAAACGTTGACTTTTTCTCCAAATAAGTTTTTTACCCATTCCGACCCCTGAATATTATCCAACCATCTTAGCTGGCCCATTACAGAACATTTGTTCCATAGACCGAACTAAGAAAAGATCTCCAAATTTCTCTGTTTCGTGCTTCGCTTTTTGAAATACCGCGCCTTGTCATCTCTTCACCCACTTGTTTGCGCCATCTATTCTTTGGTCTGCCAATTTTGCGTGCACCGCCATGTGGCTCTAATTTATACGCCTTTTTAGCGGGTTCATCATCGCTCATTCTTATTATATGGCCTAGCCAACGCAATCGCTGCATCTCCTACGTTTAATTATATTGATGTCGTTGTATAGCAGATACAGCTCGTGGTTCATACGACGTCGATATTCACCGTCAATGCAGATCGGTCCATAGATCTTTCGAATATTTTTTCTCTCAAACACGCCAAGCACTGCCTTATCTGCTTACGCAAGTTCCCAGGCTTCGGAACCATACATCAGCACGGGTAGTATCAGTGTTTTGTAAAGCGTTATTTTTGTTTGACGAGTTGTGGCTTTGTTTTTAAAGTGCTTACTTCAGCCAAAGTAGCATCTGTTGGCCAATACAATTATTCTTTTTATTTCACAACTGATTTCGTTTGTTGTGTTTACGGCGTTGCCGAGGTATACGAAGTCTTTTACTACCTCAAATTTATAGGGACCAACTTCAACAGTTGGTCCGATCTCAATGGACGCATTGCGCATCGGCACCATCAGCTTGGTCTTCTCGCCGTTTACCGCCAGACCCACTTGAGCAGATTCTCCTTCGACCTTCATAAAGGTATCGGTTACTTCTTTTACTGGTCGTCCCATGATATCTATATCATCGGCATAAGTAACATGTGGCTATTGTTGTAGATTGTGCCACTTCTTTTGACGTTTGCCTCTCGTATAACCTTTTCCAAGAGGATGTTGAAGAGATCACACGAAAGGCTGTCTCCTTGCCTGAAACCTCTTTTGGTACAAAACTCTTCGGAGAGGTTCTTTCCTATTTTAACTGAGGACATCGTGTCAGTTAAAGTCATTTTACAAAGCCGGATGAGCTTTGCGGGGATACCAAATTCAGACATGGCTTGGAATACCTTTGAACGCAGCGGGCTGTCGAAGGCTGCTTTATAATCGACAAAAAGGTGGTAGGTGTCGATCTGCATCTCTTTGGTCTTCTCCAGGATTTGCCGCAGGGTAAATATCAATGGTGACTTGCCAGGTCTAAAGCCGCATTGGTATGGTCCAATTATCTCGTTGACCATTGCTTTTAGTCATTCGCACAATATCCCTGACACTAGGCAATAGGGAGAAGACTTATACCCCTATAGTCGGAGCATACAGTCTTGTATCCTTTCTTGTGGACGGGACACAGGATGCTCAGGTTCCAATCGTTGGGTACGCGTTCTTCCTACCAGATGGTGCTAACTAGCTGATGCATACACCTTATCAGCGCGTCGCCTCCGGTTTGTAAGCCATCGGATCCTGCTGCTTTATTATTCTTCAGCCGGTTTATTGCTGTTTTTACCTCATCTTGGCCGGGAGGTATACATTCTATACCATCTTCTGGGATTGGATGTGCGGTATCTTCGTCGACATCGCTACTATTGGATACCAACAGTTTGGAAAAATGCTCTTTCCATATTCTTAGCACACTATCTGTATCAGTTACCAAATTACCTTGCTGGTTCCTACAGGAGGATGTGCCTTTACCAAAGCCATCTGTTTGATGTTTCACTCTTTGGTAGAATTTTCGGACTTCATTCTGACTCCTGTACATCTCGATTTTTTCACACTCCCGCTTTTCCATTTCTCTCTTTTTCTTGCGGAAGAGACGTTTCTCTTCTCTCCTTTTCTCCCGATATCTCTCTCGTGCGCTACGCGTTGCTACTGATTGTAAAGTAGCTCTATGTGCCGCATTTTTCTCTTCGGTAGCAGCACAACACTCCTGGTCATACCATTAACTCCTTTGCGGAGGTCTCTGGTATCCAAGTATGGAGTTTACGGCTGTTTGCATAGAGTGGGCAATATTTTGCCATTGTGTTGTTATGTTATCGGAACAAGGAGTGCTGTCATGTAGCAATTGGGCTAGTTGAGTGGAATATGCTGTGGCTATCTGTTGTGTTTGCAGCATATCGATGTCCAACTTCCGCGTTGTGTCTGTTCGTGCTTTATTTGCAACGTTTAGACGGGTACGTACCTTTGCTGCAACAAGGTAGTGGTCCGAATCAATGTTTGCGCCTCGGAACGATCGTACATCCAACACGCTGGATGAATGTCTTCCATCTATCACAACATGATCAATTTGATTACTTGTCCTTTGATCTGGAGACAGCCAGGTGCGAGATGATTAAATCTGGTACTGCTAACTACCATGTTTTTTGCAGCTGCAAAGTCTATCAGACTCATACCATTGTCAGATGTTTCACTGTGGAGACTGAAATTCCCGACTGTTGGGCCAAAGATATTCTCCTTTCCAATTTTGGCATTAAAATCGCCTAGAATGATTTTAATGTCATGGGCAGGACAACGGTCATATGTTTCTTCTAAGCGCTCGTAAAATATATCTTTGGTCTGTTCGTCCTTTTCTTCAGTGGGAGCATGAGCTCAAATAAAGTTGATGTTGAAGAATTTAGCTTTTATTCGAATTGCAGCAAGTCTTTCATTCACTGGGGTGAAGCTGGAGACAAGATGTTTTAACCTCCGACCAACTAGAAATCCGCAACCAAACTCATGCTTTGTGTCATGGCAGCTATAATACAGTGCATCACCTTTAGGTGTTGTTGTGACGCCTTTCCCAATCTATCGTATTTCCTGTATGGCAGTAATATCGGCCTTGTACTTTTCAAGTACATCTGCCAATGCGTAAACTGCACCTTCTCTATAAAGAGTGCGAACATTCCAGGTGCAGATTCGCAGATCATGGTCCTTAAAACGTTTGCGGTGGTCGTCAACTTTTGAGGGATTTGGTTTTCTTTTCTTTCGTTTTTTTCTTAAGCAAAAAGTATACCTAGATATATGGTTTATTCTGAAACTCATTGTGAAATTTTGTGTAGAATTTTTCTTCTTTTGATACTTTTCACCTAGAAGTTTCATATTACTTTCATGTATCAACTCAAAAAAAAAGAAGGAAAAAATTCATCAAAAAAATTGGGAAATATGTTCATGTTTTTTCAGAAAAAATTGATACTAATATTTTTATGGTATATAATGAAAATAGACATTTCATACCTTTAATGACCAATAGTGAAATTTGACGAAGAATATTTTTGTCTTTGTCGTCATCTCTCTAAAATTATGAATGCCATCTCAAAAATAAACTAAAGCAGGGTCTCTAGCAAAAACTTCATCACGTCATAACGCGGAAGTTCGACTCACGGCGGATCTGTCCTTTGAGATTCTTAATATACTCACCAAGGGCTTTCATCTCCGAAAGGAATTATCTCTGCCCCAAAATTCGTGTTTACAGTGTACTTTTTTACTTGTTTGAATATGACTACATTGTTTTATTGATTTATGACTACGAATACGAATATTTGTATTTTTGTAATATTATAATACTGTTATTTTTTACATAAAAGTCTTTTCACCAGTCCCATTAATTCCAATACATATCTTGACAAATGTACACATTTTATATCTTCTTTGCGTGTAGCTTATTTTGAATCTGCTGCAAACTTAAGCCTCTTGTTTCAATTACAATGAAAAAACTGAAAAAGAAAGCCAAAACACAAAATCCTCCAAATATCCAAAATACATAATGGGTACCCATAGCATCCAAAAAAGGGTAAACAAATATGGCCACAAATCCCGCAAGATAGCACATAGATGTGGCAATGGGTGAGGCAATGTATTTCAGATGTGGCGCTATCATTTCACCCAATATGGCCCAGGGTAATGAACCAAAACCAATACAAAACAGAATATTGTGGACCACCAGAGCTGTTATAGGCAACCATAGTATATTGTCCACATTGCCAGAGTTCAGTTTTATAAAGAAAAATGTACCCAGGGCAGCTAAGGCCACAGCCATAATGCTCGAAGAAGTTAACAGAATAATCCTACGACCCACACGATCAGCTATTAAAGGTATAACAATTGATGATCCCACTTGTACAGTGCCAACTATAATGGAGGCCACTGCTGGATCTAAACTACTACCAGCATTCGCAAAAATAGATTGAGCATTAAATTGCACAGCAACGATGCCAGATAATTGTTGAAACATCAAAAGACCAGTAGTTATTAGCAGGGCTTTACGATTTCCCGGGAATTTGAAAAGATCCATCGGAGTACCCTTTGTTGCTTTGGATTCTTTTAAAAACTGCTCTATTGCCGACATTTCTTGTTGTACACCACTTAAACTTTGGCCACGTAAAAACTGCAGCGATTTTAAAGCGTCGTCCTTGCGATTTTTCGACACCAGATAATATGGACTTTCTGGCATAAAGAAGTAACAAACGGTGAACACAATGGGCACGGCAAGGCAACACCATTGCAACATCTGATACGAAACAAAGGGGCCAATAACATAGACATACAGAATGCCAGCTGAAAGAAAGTTTGATAATTAATTTAACAATTCTTGTTTTGATTGCCATGTTTGAAAACTTACATACAACGAACAAATTCAATAGAGATCCCGTGGCACCTCGTACATTATCTGTGGATATTTCAGCCACATATATTGGTGCAGTGGTCATGGTGAAACCAGTACCAAATCCAGTTATCAGTCGAGCCGCAAGTAACACCCATACTACTGTACCCAGCATCAGTATAATGTAGCCAATAATAAATAGCGTTGAACTGCAGAGAAGTAACCATTTGCGTCCAATGCGATCTGCTAAAGGCCCGGCAAAATATGGAACTAAGGACATGCAAATTAAATTAATTAAACTTAATTATTTTCAAAAATAATAATTAGGAAGAGATGATTGAGAGAACAAGTTAACAAGTAAGAAAGTATCAGTCAGCTGGGCTGATGGAGATATACCCTCAGTCGATAACCACCAAAAATAAGCATACTAATTATGCCGTATATAAAACATATTAATTTTTTTATCACGAGTTTGCTTTACCGAGTTTTTCGAGTTTGCTTCACCTTCTGTAGGTACCGTAATGTGGGGGCGGGACTATGCCAATTCATGTATATACACAAAAAGGGTACATGGAAGCGCACTTTCTTTCAGGAACTGTCTATGGAAACAGTCTTTCTTTCAGAAAAAGTATATGGAAGCACCCTTTCCTTTAGAAAGTAAGACATTTCGTAAAAGTTTGAGTGTTATATTGCACACTAGCCATTTAAGTATGTGCCGGGAGGCACATTATCTCAGGAAGTATGGACCGTAAAAACAAACAACAAAAATTGTCAAATAGATCAGAGACGAGTTCAAAAACTGCACTTTCCAAATGTTGTGTGGGAGGTAGTCCATATTCCGACCTAATACCTGGCTGGATGAAATAATACGATGTACAAAGCTTGGACCAATTATAAACTCCCTGTGACAGTTATCTTGCGGATGTTCCATTTTATTTGTTGCCGTCAGGGTTTTTTGGAGCTTTTTTTGCCATTATCCCAAGAAGTATGAACTTGCCCCCGAAAACAATTTTACCGTCATGACTTTTTATTAGCAGGTTGGGCCGCAAAAACAAGACGATCTCAGAGCAGGTCTTCACCTTTACTTTTCCCAAATGTTGTGTGGAAGGAACCCGGAGGGGTGGACCGATATAGTCCATATTCGAACCCGATCTATATCTGAAAGGAAAAATACGATGTAAAAAGTTTGTTTGTTTCTAGAGTTATCGTTCACAACACTTTACAGAAAAATTTTGAACATTTGTTGGGAAGGTACCCGAAGGAGTGGACCGATATGGCCCATCTTCGAACTTAAAGTGGCCCATCTTCGAACTTAAGTTTGGGCAAAATATTACGAAGCCCAAAATATGAATCGAATCGGTTGATTCTTTCGAGAGTTATCTGCGTGCCACTGAGCTAGACAGACAGACGAACGGACATGGCTAAATCAACTCCAAATTGTCTGAAACGGATTTCGTCCAAACATACTTGGGGTCTAAACACTCTCGTTAGCCTAAAGGCTGAGGGTATAACAAGAATTTATCCAAAGCTAAATATCCTATTTTAAAACAATAAGCATTAGGAAGAGGTGAATATTTAAAAATAATTTATCGGCAGCAAAATATCCACAGCCTATCACCAAAAAAAAAAAAAAAAAAAAAAAAAACAAAACAAAACCTCATACGTTCATACGGGAAAAGGTGCTTTATCGAAATAATGGTTTTAGACCCCTAGTATGTTTGGACAAAATCCGTTTCAGACTATTTGGAGTTGATTTACCCATGTCCGTCTGTCTGGCTGGCTGGAGCGCACGATAACTCTCGAACGGATCAACGGATTCGTCCAAAATTTGGCTTTCGTAATATTTTGTCCAAACTTAGTTTAAGTTCGAAGATGGATTATATGGGTACACTCCTTCCGCTACCTCCTCCACAAAAGTTTAAACATGTTCGGTAAATTTGTGCGCACAATAACTCTTGAATGGAGTAACCGATTTGGTCCATACTTTGTACATCGTGAAATTGTTACTAGACCAATATATTAATCGGTCCACTCCTTCTGGTACCTCCTACACAAAATTTCGCAAAAGTTCAAGTTAGGACCTGCTCTTGAATCGCTTTGATTTTTGTTGTACGAAATTGCATTCGCTGCCCCCCATACGATGGTATGATCAGGGGTAAGTATGAACTTACCCCTGAGAAAATAGCCTGAAAGATGCAAAAAAAACCCTATGACACCGTGTGTAGTGGTTGTAGCTCAAGATAACTCTCGAACAGGTCTGCCGATTCGGTCCAAATTTGGCATTCGTAATATTTTTTCAAACTTAGTTTAAGTTCGAAGATAAGCCAGATCGGTCCACTCCTTCAGGTACCTCTCCCACAAAAGTTCAAAAATTGTCGGTTAAATGGTGCGCACAACAACTCTCTGTCTCTCTGGGACATAGATCAGGTTCGAATATGGAGTATATAGGTTCACTCTTTCGAGTACTTCCCACACAAAATTTCGGAAAAGTGCTGTTTACGGACTGCTCTCGGATCGTTTTGCATCTTTTTGTAGGAACTTGTATTTGCTGCCCCCATTACGACATTACACGTTTTTCAGGGGCATACTCCCTGAAAGAATTGTCCGAAAGCTGTAAAAGGCCCTATGGCACTATGTGTAGCGGCTGGAGCGCACGCCCATTGATGCTGTTTAGGATTTATTATCGTCCATGTCCTCTGTCTTTATCCTAAAACGATCTAATTATAAAAGTTAAAAAAAAAAATGTTAAGTCGAATTCTCCCGCTTATTGAGACTTATAAGTTTTAGTTTTTCATGGCTGATGTACCGTTGAACCTCACCATTTAAGGAAATTTATAAATATACCGTTTTTCTTGATCGCGGGCGCAAACACCGTTGCCTCGAAAATTAATTTGCAAGCCGATGCACTCATAAGTTTAGCAAATATTGCGATTCCCGAAATTCGTCTACATATATATGTAGCATTTTGGACCACGGGATATTCCTGAATATTTTCTGAAAATTGCATGAAATTTGGTTCAGTAATTTTGGAAAAATAATGTATTGAAAAGAGTGGGCGTTGTCATCAGTTTTCAAGATATAACATATTTAAAAAAGTGGACGTGGTCCGGTATTTTGGCTCCAAATATGTACCTAGGGTACACACAACCCCATTGCCTCCAAAAATTTGTGCTGAAACCGATATAATCATAAGTTTGGCTTATTATTAAAAGAAAGGTGTGGGGAAGGTACCCCACCTCCTCCGAAATTCATTAAATATACGTAATAACGGAAAACATTGAGCTTTTGCTGCAAATTTTAGGCAAATCGGTTCAGTAGTATTGGAGATATAACATTTAAAACAGGCGTGGTGTGGTCTTTATGCCCCAAAGAAGTACTACATTGTAGATTAATCCGTAAATTTTTAAACCATGCGTAATTTTTGCAAATATGTATAGCGTTTTTTAAAAATATCGCATAGGGGAGGTACCCCGCCCCTTCTGGAATTCAATAAAATATGTAGCCTGTTTTCGGGGGCCATCCCTGTACATTCCATGACAATTTTAGGAAAATCGGTTCAGTAGTTTTTGCCGAAAAACTTTAAATTGAAAAAAGTGGGCGTGGCAAAATGTTGTTTCCATTAAAACCTAAGTTGGGTTATGACAGCATTTGATTTTTATTCATAAAAGATATGACGTTTTTTTTAATTTGGCAAAGGGAAGAGGACGGGGTACCCTTCGAAATTCAAGAAATTATGCATCCTATTTCCTACGGATGCCATCCCAGTACATTCCCTGAAATTTTCAGGAAAATAGGTTTAGTAGCTTTGTAAATGTAACATATTTTAAAAAATGGGCGTGGTCAAGTATTTGGGTCCTAAAAAAAGCAGGTAAAGTCGGAGACACAACCACAATTGTCTCGCAAATTAATTTCAAAACCGAAACATTCGTAGTTATTTTAAATATAGCATTTTTATTAAAAATAGGGTATAGGGGAAGTACCCCTCCCTCTCCGAAATTCAGCCCATTTTAACCGGGGGCCACCCTTATACATTCCCTGACAATTTCAGGATAATCGGTTCATTAGTTTTTGTAGAAAAGATAAAAACTGAAAATTCAAAAAAGTGGGCATGGTAAACATTTCTTTGCATAGAAACCTAAGTCGGGTTATCGCGAACATTTCCCAAAAAGAATTATCCAAATCGGTCCAGTCGTTCTCAATGCCATTACCAACGAACAACATTTGATTTTTATTTATAAAGATATAAATATATCGGTACCTATATGGGAGCTACACCAAAACATGGATATATATTATGGAGGCCATATCAAAACGTGGACCAATCTTGACAATTTTTGGGGGAGAAGTTTTGTGGCCACTGGGAACCTCAAATGTTAAATTGCACGTAGTTCGGTCAAAAAATTTTGATAGAATCCTCAAAAAAAAAAAAAAACGATAATCGAGAGGTGCGGTTGTATGAGGGCTATACCAAAACAATGACATATCTTGACAATTTGTAGTTGTGAAGTTTCGTGACTACTGGGAGCCTCGAATGTCAAATTACAGATAGTTTGGTCAAAAAATGTATTTAAAATCCTCAAAATACCGAAAATCGGGATGTGGCGTTAAATGGGGGCCATACCAAAACGTGAACCTATCTTGACAATTTTTGGTATAGAAGTTTCATGACCACTGGGAACCTCAAATGTTAAATTAAAGGTAGTTCGGTCAAAAAATTTAGATAGAATCCTCAACAAACCGATAATCGTGAAGTACCGTTATAAAAGGCTATGCAAAACCTGAACATATGTTGACAACTTTTGTGGAGAAGTTTTGTGACCACTAGGAACCTGAAGGTAGTTAGGTCGAATAATGTAGGTAAAATACGCAAAATACCGAAAATCGGGAGGGCTAAACAAAACGTATATATAGCGTTCTGGCACAATTATTTCGGGTGCTAGATTACAACAGACGGACATGGCTATATCGACTCAGAATATTATTCTGATGAAGAACAAATGCTTATCTCAATGCGTTACGAACGGAAAAACAAACTTCATATATCCTCCATACTATGGTGGAGGGTATAAAACAACTTGATAGCAGTAAATTCGCCCTCAAATCCTACATAAGGATGGTGCGAATTCTAACCCAAACATTACTTGCCCAAATAACCACTACAATTACAAACGTAGCTTCTAAATACACATATTTTTAAATATAACTGCATTGTTGTATTGCATTATGAATAAGAATATTTTTATTTTTTTTAATATATTATTAAAATATTTCTATTGTTTACATAAAAGTCTTTTAACCAGTCCCATTAATCCAAATACAACAAAAAGGTAATCTCAAGATCTCCACCAAATTACAAATTTCACATCTTCTTTGCAGATAGTTTATCTTGGATCTGCGGCAAGCTCAATCCTCTTGTTTCAATTACAACGAAAAAGCTAAAGAAGAAAGCCAAAACACAAAATCCTGCGAATATCCAAAACACATAATGGGTACCCATAGCATCCAGATAAGGATAAACAAATGCGGACCCAAAACCAGCAGCTAAGCATAACGATGTGGCAATGGGTGCAGCAATGTATTTCAGATTTGGCGGTATCATTTCACCCAATATGGCCCAGGGTAATGCACCAAAACTAATACAGTAGAAAATCATGTGGATCACCAGAACTACTATAGGCAACCATAGTATATTGTCCACATTGCCGGAATTCCGTTTTACATAGAAAAATGCACCCAAGGCGGCCAAAGCCATGGCCATAATACTCGATGAAGTTATTAGAATAATCCTACGACCCACACGATCAGCTATAATAGGTATGATAATTGATGATCCCACTTGTACCGTGCCAATTAGAATGGTGGCTATAGCGGGATCTAAAGTACTACCAGCATCAGCGAAAATGGATTGGGAATTGATTTGAACTGCATTGATGCCAGATAACTGTTGAAGTATCAAAAGACCAGTAGTTATAAGCAGAGCTTTACGATTTCCCGGCAATTTGAACAGATCCATCGGAGATCCTTTGGTTGCATTAGATTCCTCTAAAAATTTCTCTATTTGCGACATTTCTTGTTGTACACCACTCAAACTTTGACCACGTAAAAACTGCAGCGATTTTAAAGCATCGTCCTTGCGATTTTTGGACACCAGATAATATGGACTTTCTGGCATAAAGAAGTAACAAATCATAAACACAATGGGCAGGGCAAGGCAACACCATTGCAACACCTGATATGAAACATAGGGACCAATAGAGTAGCAATAAAGAATGCCAGCTTAAAGAAAGACAAAAGAGAGAGAATTTTGGAGAATTAATTCTTTTGGCTGTCATGTTTGTTTGAAGAAGACTTACCTACAATGAACAAATTCATTAGGGATCCCGTGGCACCTCTTAGATTATCTGTGGCTATTTCAGCCAAATACATTGGTAAGGCAGTCATGATGAAACCGGCGCCGAATCCGTTTATCAGTCGAGCGACAAGTAACACCCACGCCACTCTACCAACCATCAATATAATGTAGCCAACAATGAGAAGTGTTGAACTGTAGAGAAGTAACCATTTGCGTCCAATGCGATCTGCTAAAGGCCCGGCAAAAAATGGAACTAGAGACATACAAATTAAATTATTAAAACAAAAGTGTCTCAGAAATAAGAATTAGAAATAACTGACTAAGAAATTAAGAAACATTCAAATTTTAGAGGTTTCTAAGAGTTTTTAATCTATTTTGTAGAAGCTGAACCAAACTTAGAACCAACCAGCAAAGAACATGGGAGCCACATGAGCAGAATAACTCTTTACAACAAACAACGTTAAAAAAACCAACCAATAAAAAATAGACGTAAAGTTCTACACATAGCAACAGTATTTATTGTTAACTTTTATTTGAAAATTTCATTTATAATTTTGCGTTTTTATTTTACCGATTTTTGTCGGTAACCCAAAAAATGATTTATGGAATCACACTCCACGTTTATCAGGTATAATTCGAATTATTTTACTTGTAATTCGAATTATTCCATTTGTAATTCGAATTATTCCATTTGTAATTCGAATTATTCTATTTGTAATTCGAATTATTCCATTTGTAATTCGAATTACTCCATTTGAAATTCGAATTGTTCCATTTGTATTTCGAATAATTTTATTATAAATTCGAATTATTTTATTTGAAATTCCAATTATTCCATTTGTAATTCGAATTATTCTTTTTGTAATTCAAATTATTCCATTTGTAATTCGATTTATTTCATTTGAAATTCGAATTATTTTATTTGAAATTTGAATTACAAATGGAATAATTGAAATTTCAAATATAATGATTTAAACTACAAATGGAATAATTCGAATTGCAAATGTAATAATTTGAATTACAAATAGACTAACTCGAATTACAAATGGAGTTCTCGAATTACAAATGAAATGTTGCGAATTACAACTAAAATGTTTCTAATTACATCTGAAAAAGGTGTAGTAGAAAGTTTTTCGTCGATTGTAAAATAATTGTAGCCTGCAGAGCGACTTCCTGAAAATTTGCCTTTGGTCCCCATACAAAGTACTATGGATATAATGATTGGTCAGGGGGCACGGGTCATCGTTAACCTTCACCTCAAAGTCTCACAGCTTACTTTGACGTGGACAGCAACCGTCAGTTCTATCATCAAAAATCTGAAGTTGCAGGCACGGTGAACTCTGCAACCGTGATTTTTTCATCATTTTATCAACGTCGTCTCTTTTTTTCTATTGGCGATGTTCATATTTTCCTTTTTCCAAAAGGAACTAGTTCCTTAATATAGTTCCATAGTTCCGAGACCGATGTAGTTCAACGAATCTTTCTCTTTCATCGTTCCTTTCATTCCAAATAGTTCCGAGACCGAAATGGTTCAACGAATTTTTCCCTTTCATCGTTCGTTTCGTTTCAAATAGTTCCGAGATTGAAATAGTTCAACGAATCTTTCTCTTTCGTCGCTCTTTTTGTTTCCTTCGTTCCAAATAGTTCCGAGACCGAAATGTTTTCATGGTTTAGTGGATGAATTGACATAAAAATAAATAAATTGCAGCGAACAAACAGCAACAACGTAAGATCGACGTAGGCGTTAATACATTTAACATTGACTTAATTTTTATTCATTACGTATGAAATGACTTAATAACATACATGAAATCGTACGTTATGTCAATGAAATGTATCATTGATTTTGAACCAACGTAAGGCTGCACTGCATTAATGAAAGTATTTCATTAAATTAATGAAAATATTTCATTGCATTAATGAAAGTATTTCATTGTATTAATGAAAGTATTCCATTATATTAATGAAAGTATTTCATTACATTAATGAAAAAGTTTCATTCCATTAATGAAGAGCTTTCATTGCATCAATGAAGAATTTTCATTGCATTAATGAAGCAGAGATCTTTACAAATATGCTAGAGAATTACCAGGTAGGCAGATGGTGCCATCAAGACCACTTGTAGATGAGAACGGCATATCAACAACATCCAAACAAGAGCAACTACAAATCTGGACAAAATGTTACTCCAATATGTTATCGGTAATGGTACATTCTACACAACAACTGTGTGATTGCAGAGACCACGTAGTCAGGGAAGACATTAACATCCAAAGCCCAAACAGGAACGAAGTAATATAAGCTATTAAGTCTTTACGAAATAGCAAAGCACCTGGTCCTGACAATATACCACCAGAATTACTATCAGCTGACACCGAAACCAGTGCGCAGATTATACTTTCGGTAGTTCAGAGCTTTTGAACAAGTGAGTCACTACCTAGTATAATCAATGAAGGTATCATAATCATACTACCTAAAAAAGGCAACCTCACAGAGTGCAGGAACTGGAGGGGTATATCGTTAATGAATGCAGTAGCGAAAGTAATATGTATCGCATTCAAGGCCAAGCGCATTGGTGAACCATTGGAACCACTATTGAGAAGAGAACAGGCAGGCTTCCGACCACACCGATCGTGCGTTGACCACGTTAACACTTTGAGGGTAATAGTGGAGCAGTCTGTTGAATGGAGATCCCCGCTGTATCTGGAATTCATCGACTTTGAACGAGCATTCGACACCATATCCCACGATGCAATCTGGAGCGCTATGGTTTGCAAAGGAATTCCGGCAAAATTGATTAACCTCTTAAAAGCCCTGTTGATAATGCCACGTGCCGAATCCTACACGAATCCTAGCTAAGCGATAAAATCAGCATAAACGCAAGGCAAGGGTGTGTTCTCTTTCCACTGCTCTTTAATATCGTACTGGACGTGATAATGAGCAGTGCGATGAGAAACTCCTGTGGAATACAATGGGGGCTACAAGGAAGACTGTTAGGCCTTGACTATGCTGATGATATACGCCTGCTCACCCACAAGCATTCACACATGGCCGCAAACTTACAAAGCATTCACTGCTATGCAGCTAGAGACGGGCTGAAGATAAATATTGGGAAAACTAAGTGGATGTGCATTAACACTACAATGACATCAAACATTACCATCGACGGTAAAGAAATTGAAACTGTTAGCTCCTTCATATATCTTGGGAGCATAATAAATTACAGTGGTGGAAGTAAGGAAGATATAGTACACCTAATCAAAAAAGGACGTAGCGCGTTTGGTGCACTGGAAAACGTGTGGCGCTCCCAAATTATCTCCAGGCAAACAAAATTGAGTTATTTAACTCGAATGTTAAGTCAGTAGTTTTGTATGTCACTGCAAGTCTTCATAAACAGGTGCTTGCGTAGAATAATGGGCATATTCTGGCCCAACACCATATCGAACATCTCACTGTGGCGGGAAAGTAAACGGGAACCGGTTCGCATAGAAATAACGGAAATGGATAGGTCATACCCTACGGAAGGATAGAAACGACATTGCCAGACAATGCTTGAGTGGTATCCGCAAGGTAGCCGGAGGAGAGGTAGACCGGCAAATACATGGAGAAGCTCTGTCGAGGCAGAAGCATCGAGTACGGGTCGAAGTTGGAGTGAAGTTAAACATTTAGCATTAAATAGACTAGAATGGAACAATTTTGTTGTGGCCCTATGCTCCACATTGCACAGTGGGTCCACTTGTATGGAGAATGTGGCCAAAAATATTTAGAGTGTACAAGTTAAGGCAATACGCCGGTTACAGCTTAGTGCTGCTGCGAAGAGTGTTTTAAGAAACCACGAGCGTAACATTCTCCCCCCTTTCCCCTCTGGAGGGGGTATATGGTAAGAATTATTTAATGATGTTAATACAAAATGTCATGTACAAAGGTCCCGATTATCTTATGATGCAAAAATAGGCTTGGGGAAACATCTCCAAATCTCCGAAACAACATAAAATCCAACCAATTTAGCGGATTAAAAAAATCAAAATTTTTGTCTGAAAATTGGTAAAATTTTTAATATAGACCTTATAGCGCTCCTTTTGAAAGGCACCTACCGCCAACGTAAGACAAATTTGGAAGAAGATTTTTTTATCTTGCCACTGATGCCAATTATGTTAATGTACGTGGTCAGATAACAGAGTTATACGCTAATATATCCATAGAAACCCTATTCTAGGGCAGCTTTAGTCAGCGACCCACCATTTATAGTCTGGCACTAGATGGCAGCTGATTTTAATACTGAATAATCTTAAACCCATGACCTACTTTGGAAAATTATTCCCGAGGTGGGCACTGGTGGGCATCATGACTAAAACCTTAGGTCAACACGCTAAAACACTATTTTTTAATGAAAATTAAGCTATTACCCCCTCCTTCAAAATCCACTATAATATTTTGCTATACGTATTGGTTTCGCGATATTTTGAATATATTTACTTGCACTTAAAATATAGGTTGTACTCACAACAAAGAATATTAGTCAAATGTTCCGAGTTTTGAAGCTATTCTTAAGAAGATCGCGTTCGAATGAAACAAAAACTAATATATTTTTAAAAAGGTCCATGCCATAGCTATCAGAGTTGCCAGATGTTGTACCAAAATTTTGACATTCATTTTTTTTATTTTTGGCCAATGGGTGGATCCACTGTGCATTGGAGCAAAAAGGAATAAATAATAATAATTAATGAAGAGGTTTCATTGCATCAATGAAAAAGTTCCATTGCATCAGTCAAAAAGTTTCATTGCATTAATGAACAAATTCGTTAATTTTACTTCAATGACACTTTTTTCGTTTTATTCAATGAAGCTCTACGTCGCACTATAGGTAATATGCCCTGTTTTTGAGACAAAAACAAGTAAAAAAGTATCAGTCGGCTTTGCCGACAGAGATATACCCTCAGCCTGTGTATATTGAAACAATTTTTTTCCAAAAAACGCATGTATTTAGGGAGTTTTAAAAATTTTGGGCGTTTGAACTGACAAAAATGTTGATTAGGATTTAATATCAAAAGTTTTGCGGAGGAGATACTAAAAAGAATGGATCTCCAGCCACTACATATGGTACCATAGGGGTTTTTTAGAACTTCAGGGATGTTTGCTCAAGAAGTATGAACTTGCCCCTGAAACAACTTTTACCATCGCAATTGAGGCAGCAATGCAAGTTGCTTCAACAAAAATAAAAGTGATTCGAAAGCAGGTCTTAAAGTGAACATGTATCCGAAATTTTGAGTGGGAGGTACCGGATGGAGTGGACAAATATAGACCATATTTGAACCTGATCTATATCTGGTAGATATATTAGGATGTGTAAAGTATGGACCAATTCGGCCACTCTCTTCAAGAGTTATCGTACGCACAATTTTCCCGAACATTTTTGAACTTTTGTGGGGGAGGTACCTGAAGGAGTGGACCGATATGGCTTATCTTCGAACTTAAACTATGTTTGGACAAAATATTACTAAGGCCAAACTTTGGACCGAATCGGCAGACCTGTTCGAGAGTTATTTTGCCCTCCAACCTCCTCACACGGTGTCATAGGGGTTTTTTGCAACTTTCAGGCTATTTTCTCAGGAAGTATGGACTTGCCCCTGATTAAACTTATACCGTCGTATGGAGGGCAGTGAATACAAGTTGCTAAAGCAAAAATCAAAGCGATTCGAGAGATGTTCCTAAACTGAACTTTTCCAAAATTTTGTGTGGGAGGTACCCGACGGAGTGGACCGATTGAGTCCATATTAAAACCTGATCTAAGTCTGGTACACGCTCCACGATGGGCAAAGTATGGACCAAATCGGTTACACCCTTCAAGAGTTATCGTGCGTACAAATTTTCCGAACATTTTCGAACTTTTGTGGGGGGAGGTACCGGAAGGAGTGGACCGATATAGCTCTTCTTCGAACTTAAACTAAGTTTGGACAAAATATTACGAAAGCCAAAATTTGAACCGAATCGGTTCATCCCTTCGAGAGTTATCGTGCGCTCCAGCCAGCCAGACAGACAGACAGACGGACGGACATTGCTCAATCGACTCCAAATTGTCTGAAACACATTTGGTCCAAACATACTTGGGGTCCAAAACCATTATTTCGATGAGGCACATTTTGCCCGTATGAAAGTGTATATACCCTTCATAGCCTAAAGGCTGAGGGTATAATTAATAACAGCGGAATTAAAGGATTTTTTAACTTTTTAAATTATTTTTGTGTAAAAGTGAGATAAAACAAAGATTTTTACAAATAACTACGTATATAACGAACAAAGCTATTTTTTCCAATGCCGTTTTCATTAGTTTTCTTATACACAACAAAACGATCACGGTAGTAACACAAATTTTGTCCCCGCGAGTAGATTTTCCAACGAATTGTTACTACAGTTTTGTATATTTTTCGAATATACATTAATAAAGACGAGTTTAGTACTCCTTTAAACCGTATCAATGATTAATATGTAATAGAGAGATAAAATAAAGCTTACTGCTGCCGCACCGTTTATAGAAAACCACGGAAATACCGAACAATTTGTCGCCATTACTTATTTTACTTGCAATGATAAAATCTCATAAATATCAAAAAACGGGCAAAATCGGGTTTTGAAACCTAGTAATACCAATGCAGAAGACTTTCAGTAATGTGTTCTAGGGGGCAAAATCACGGCCAATTTAGTATAACACTATGCAACACTGAAAATGCAAACATCTTATAGTATGCATTTTTGAAAGTACATATTTAGACTACAACAAGTAAGAACGGCCGGGCCGAACTTGTTATACCCTCCACCACAAGTTGTATTGAAGTAAAATGGAATAATTTGTTTCCTTTCGTGTATGAAGAAGATTTAATACTAAATTTCAGCAATTTCGGTAAAACAATGTGAGGCACCATTCTATGCGGGCTATTTCAAAACGTCGATCTATACCGACAAATTTCTTACGGAAAGTTTTTAGGCTCAAAGAAGACTAAATACCAAATTTCCTATATTTCGGTAAGAGAATGTGGCTAAAACTTAAAAAATAACGAAAATCAAGAAGTACGCTTCTATGGGGATATAGGAAGACGTGGACCTATACTGATAATACTCTTCTGGAATATTTTATTACTCTTGGAAGACGAAATAACGAATTTCAGCCATTTCGGTTGGATATTGACGTCGCAGTCTTCAGTATTACGAAAATCGGGAGGTGCCGTTCTATGGGGGCTATATCGAAACGTGGACCTATACCGACGAATTTTAGTCAGAAATGGGGCAATATGAAAGAGTAGACCTGTACAGACATATTTCTGGCGAACAGTTTAATATCACATTGAAGACTAAATACCAAATTTCAGCCATTTTGCTGGAATATTGAAGACCCAACCTTCAAAACACGAAAAATCGGGAGGTACCTTTCCATGGGGGCTATATAAAGGCGTGAACCTACACCGGCAAATTTAAAATTTGAGTACCCCCAACGAAGTCTAAATACCAAATTTCAGCCATTTCGGTGGAATATTGAGGCCACAACCTTCAAAATACCGAAATTCGGGAGGTACCGGCCTATGGGGGCTATATGAAGACATGGACCGACACCGACAAAATTCTGGGAGAAAGTTTTGTACCCCTAATGAATTCTACGTGCAAAATTTCAGCCATTTTGGTAGGATAATGAAGCTAAAACCTTAAAAATACCGAAAATCGGGAGGTACCGTTTTATGGGGGCTATATGAAGGTGTGGACCGATACCAACAAAATTCTAGGGGAATGTTTTATACCCCTAAAGAAGACTACGTACCAAATTTCAGCCATTTCGGTGTGATAATGAAGCGAAAACCTTCAAAATACCGAAAAACGGGAGGTACCGTTCTATGGGGGCTATATGAAGGTATGGACCGACACCGACCAAATTCTGGGAGAAAGTTTTGTACCCCTAAAGAAGACTGCGTACCAAATTTCAGCCATTTCGGTGTGATAATGAAGCGAAAACCTTCAAAATACCGAAAATCGGGAGGTACCGTTCTATGGGGGCTATATCAAAACGTGGACCGATATATCCCATTTTCAATACCAACCATCCTGCAAGTAATAGCAACTTCTGTACCAAATTTTGACTCTCTATCTTTAAAATTGCGAGCTGTATCTTGATTTCAACAGACAGACGGACGGACGGACGGACAGACGGACATGGTCAAATCGACATAGAATTTTATGCTGATCAATAATATATATACTTTATAGGGTCTCCGACGAATATTTCGATGTGTTACAAACGGAATGACAAATTTAATTATACCCTCCATATGGTGGAGGGTATAAAAACCCTAGTAGGGTTTTGTCCTGTCAGATCCAGTTCGGATTTTATGGGCTTATCTAAACCGGGCTAAATCTACACTTTTTTGCATTTATCAGGGCTTTATCTCAGAAACGAATAGTAATTTGGCCACGCTGTCTTTAGCAATATTGTAGCCCTAAACTAGTAGAATGTATCTTTTGAAAAAACCACATAAGAAAAATTCCATCTAGGGCATCAAAACCTATAAAATGTAGAAAAATTTACATAATTGCTGAAATTCTGGTCAGTATCGGCTAAACTATTGGGAGTTGAACCAAGTAACCTTTAACAAAAATCTTCCAAATAATGTTCTCAACAATTCTTCAGAACATTCCGAAACTCTAAAATGCTTACTTCATGTTGTTTCATGGGTATTCTGCATCATAAGTTTTACAACACGTATTTCAAACATAGTTCACACCAACATTTTATTCTCGCATTTCGGATTTCACAACATTATTGACATATTTATTAAATCGTCGTTGAGAAATGTACTGAAAACAACGGGATAGAGGCGTTTTACAACAATGACATGTCCTGAAGAGTTATGTATTACATTCCAGGGAATATTTTTCCAAAAGAAAATATTCAGAAAAAATTAACGGTTTTGGAGATACGGTGCGAAATGTATAAAAATTGTGGAATTTTTGCATATATTTTGAAATTTGAGGCAATAAATGTAGTTTTTCGAGTTCATTATTTCTCAAAATATTTTATTCTTGTCCTTATCTACAAATTTTCTTCAGAGGTCAGAAGAAGATTCGCATTGGTTTCAGAGATATAGCCCCGAATTTCTTTAAAAACTCAATATTTAACCATGTTTAGATGGGGCCATAAAATCCGAGCTGGATCTGACACAACAAAACCAAACTAGGGTTTCTTGTCATTTGGGTCTGTACTTTCAAAAAATCCTCAGTTCGAATTGTTTGCACAAGGTCACCTTAAAAATGTTGCACAGTGTAAGTCTATATAAAGTGAGTTTAAGAAAAATAAAATATTTATTTCTGTTTTTTTTTGTTTTTTGGTCGCTACCCAAAATGTTTAAACTATATTATATATTAAATAAATTCCTCTCGCAATTGCCATTCTATTCCATTTTACATATATTTATATTTGGTTTATTTTTCAGCGGCTTTAAATACATTGAAATATGCCTTACAATATATATTTTTTAGTTCTTCTTTGAAATTCTTATTTTGACTGCAATTTAAACCGCGATAATGACGCTATTTTGAAAAATATAATTCATATTAATAAATTTTTACATGTTCTATTTTCATGCCAACTAAAAAAATATTATTATTAAAAGTTCCAAAATCGACTTTTTGCCTCAAAAACAGGGCAAATTACCTATAGTGCGTTGTTTCAAAATCCATGACAAATTTCATTGATGGAACGTAAGATTTCGTTTATGTTCTGAAGCTTTTTCTTTCAGTGTTGGAAAAAACGTAAACATTCTTAAATTTAACATCACATTTTTCGATTTTTGTCCACTGCGGCAATACTGTGTGACGTAGCCAGAAGAGGGACCTACTCGTTTCTCGATGTTTTAATTTTATAAAACATT
This sequence comes from Musca autumnalis, assembly GCF_047663935.1. Classification (NCBI taxonomy): domain Eukaryota; kingdom Metazoa; phylum Arthropoda; class Insecta; order Diptera; family Muscidae; genus Musca; species Musca autumnalis. Next base: position 256,618,139 of record NW_027411644.1, read on the forward strand.
TTTGTTTATTTTAAACAAAAAAAATTGTAAAGTATGTTTTTATTTGTTTTGCCTTATTAAAGCTAAGGTAATTTTTAGAGTGATATTTGAATATATTCTCTTTCGAGTTGAGCTATTTTGACCTAAGAGGTTAATTGAAAAATTAGGAATACACCGAAGCCCAACACATTCAACTATGCTACGTTTCACGGGTGGTTATACCGATCATCAGGCATATTGAATGGTGTTTTTAGTGGGTGGACGAAGGCTAAGCTTGGAAACTAGAATTTATATTTATATTATTTATTTTTTTAATGTTAGTCATTTAATTCCTTTCCTTTCCTATAGTACGACTTGGCTGGTAGCCCTATGCTTTATTACAAATACTAAGTCAGGTTTTTTCTACCTTTATTTTATTTGTCCTTCTGTATCAGAAGATTTTGATCATCAATATTTGTCATCGGAATCTTTGACAAGTTGATGGTAGCTTAGAACGCTAAGACGCCTGCAACCGTGTCACTTGGTTGTCGGAGTCCCAGGTTCGAATCCCAGCCTGGCTCATGCTGAAATCATTTTTTGTTTTGCCTTATTAAGGCGAAGCTCATTTTTAGAGTGATATTTGAATTAATTCTCTTTAAATTATGTCAATTGACTATTCACAGAGCCGTATCGCTCTCTTGCAGCATCGACTGATGCCCCGTTAAATATTGAATATTCAAAATTAGCATTACTGTTTATAATATTCTTATTTATTAAAATAAAATCGTACGTACTCATACATCTTTAATCTATGTATTGTGTATAATAAAGTGTATATATAAGGAATATCCAATCTAAAAAAGTTAACAACTTAATAATAACATACATACACATGTACATAATAATCAATATTTATATAATATCTAACTAATTGCAATACTATATTGTGGTGTGGGTTTTCGTTTGTAAAATACTCAAAATTCATTTCAATATCCTACAAAATGACTGTGGGTGTTGTTTTGTTGTTGTTGCTGTTGCTGTTATCCAGGCTATTTCCCTCCTTTCCTCCAACCGAAATTTAGGTATCACAGCACTTGACCTATTTTCTGCCATTTAGTCTGTCTTGAATTTCTTGCAGACTCAAGCCCTTGGTCTCCATAACAACAAAGAGAACGAAGAAGAATGCAACTACACAAAATATGCCAAACAACCAGAAAGCATAGTAAGAGCCCATGGCATCAAGGGCCGGATAGAAATAGGTTACTAAGAAACCACAAATCCAACATGTTGAGGCGACAATTGAGGAGGCAATCGATTTAACATTGGCAGGAAACATTTCACCCAAAACAGCCCATGGCAGTGGACCAAAACCAACACAATAAACAATATTGTACACGACCAAGGCAGGAACAGGTAACCACAAGACACTTGAGGTATCTTGCACAACCAATTTCATATAGAAGAAAGCACCCAAAGCCGCAAGGCCGATAGTCATAACACCTGCTGAGGTTAGGAGAATAATTTTACGGCCCAAACGATCAGCTATGATGGGTGTTAGGCCCGACGAGGCCACCTGGACAATACCCACAATAATTGTGGCCACAGCAGGATCCAGGCCAGTATTGGCGCTTTCGAATATGGACTGCGAGTTGAAGAGTACAACGTTGATACCGGAAAATTGTTGGAACACCAAAAGGCCAGCAGAAATGAACAAAGCCTTACGATTGCCGGGATTTTTAATAATATCAGCAATGGAACCCTTATTGGCCATGGATTCTTCAACACCAGCCTGTATGGTAGCCATTTCATCATGGGCACCATCAGCACTTTGACCTCTGAGGAATTGTAGTGACTTCAAAGCTTCCATTTTGCGTCCCTTACCAGCCAAATAATAGGGACTTTCAGGCATAAAGAAGAAACAAACATCGAAAACAATTGGCACAGCAATGCAGCACCACTGCAAGGCTTGATACGAGACATACGGACCAATGGCATAAACGTAAAGGATGCCAGCTAAAAAGAAATGGGGAATATGTAATTTTTTTTCTTGGGAATTTAAGTGCAACCTAACTTACACACAATAAACAATTGCATAAGCGATCCTGTGGCACCTCTCACACTATCCGTGGCAATTTCACCCACATACATAGGTTGTGCCGTCATAACGAAACCAACACCAAAACCTTGAATCAATCGAGCAACTAGTAGCATCACTACCGAACCACCGATCATCATGAGAATGTAGGCAATAACAAAGAAAACCGAACTGGATAGTAGAACCCATTTGCGACCTATTTTATCGGCTAAGGGGCCAGCAACGAAGGGAGCTGGAAGAAAATGAAATGAAAATTTAAATCAATTGATGAATTTTTATGAAAGTAGTTCACAAAATGAAAAGAAAAACAAACGAAATCCTTGGTCACAACAATTAAAATAGGGCCGGTGGGTTTCCTTGTTGGAGATATTCTTAAATAATTTCATTAATCGACCTATACCGGACTAATCAATTGTATTTTTAGTTCTGTCAAAGCTAAATATGTACCCTCAGCCTATAACTGTACAAAAACAGTAACAGGAGTAGTTAATCTAAATATACTATAAACTGATCCTTAAAAATAAATAATAATTGTGTAGGCGGCAGAAGAAGTTTTGGAAATTTCTAGCGTAAATTTTTATGCACTGCCATCAATTAACATTTCAAAGCAATCCTTGAACAACCGTTAAACTGTAATTGAGAGAAAGTTTTGGACTTTGATGAGGGACGTACCGGGAGGAGTTGTCCATCTTCAAAGAAAGTATGAGACAGCTGTGCCGACAGAGATATACCCATAGCCTTGGACTTGGAAAAGAAGTAAACACAATACTTCTGAAGTCTGTAGGGACCAATTTCTCAGGATTTGTTCACAAAAAAAATTCAAAGTCTTAACTAGGGCCGCATACACAACATATTGCCAAAAATTTAAAAATTATCCCAGACGAGTTCTTAAACTGCACTCTTTCCAAAGTTTTTGTATGAGGTACTAGAAACGGTGGTCCGACGTAGTCAATATTCAGACATAAATCGTGTCTGGAGGAAATAATACGTTTGAACCAAATCGTTTTCTGGCTTTTGGTCCATTATATCAAGAAGTATGGACTTCCCCACGAAACAAGTAAAAAAGTGTCTGCTTTGCCTTTGAAACTCTTCAGAATTAACTGCACTCAGACACAAATGTTGAACTTTTGTGGGGGAGGTACCCTTAGGGAGGACCGATATGGGCCATTGTAGAAGTTAAACTAAATTTTGACAAAATATTAGGAGATCCAAAGTTTGGACCAAACTGGTTGCCCCATTCATACTTTTATTGGTTGCCCCTGAAAAAACTTTTACCGTCGTAATCGAGGTAGCGAATGCAAATCGCTTCAATAAAAATCAAAGTGATTCGAGAGCAGGTCTTAAAGTGAACTTATTCGAAATTTTGTGTGAGAGGTACCAGAAGGAGTAGACAAATATATTCCATATTCGAACCTGATCTATATCTGGTAGATATATTAGGATGCGCAAAGTATGGATTACATCGGTCACTCCGTGCAAGAGTTATCGTGCGCACAATTTTTCCGAACATTTTTGAACTTTTGTGGGGGAGGTACCTGAAGGAGTGGACCGACCGATATGGCTTATCTTCGAATGTAAACTATGTTTGCACAAAATATTACGAAACCCAAATTTTGGACCGAATCGGCAGTTCCGTTCGAGAGCTATCTTGCGCTCCAACCACTACACACGTTGTCATAGGGGCTTTTTGCATCTTTCAGGCTATTTTCTCAGGAAGTATGGACTTGCCCCTAATGAAACGTGTACCATCGTATGGGGGGCAGTGAATACAAGTTGTTGCAACAAATATCAAAGCGATTCGAGAGCACTTCCAACTTAAGCTATGTTTGGGCAAAATATTACGAAAGCCAAATTTTGAACCGAATCGGTTGATCCGTTTGAGAATTATCTTGCGCACCAGCCAGACAGACGGACGAACATGACTATATCAACTCCAAATTGTCTGAAACGGATTTTGCCCAAACATTCTTGTGGTCTTAAACCATTATTTCGGTCTATCAAAGTCAATATACACTATTTAGCCTATAGAATATAGGCTGAGGGTATAATTAAGATGTGCAAAGGTTGGACCTTCCGACAGTTATCGTGCCCACAAGCCATTCTATTTGGTCACCTTAGAAGTTTTTATATCTCTTGGACCATTATGTCAAGAAGCATGCACTTGCGCACGAAAAATATTATATCGCTGTAAACTGGAACACAGTCCCCTTGGTAAGAATTTCAAACTATCCTCAAACATTAAACTGCACATAAGCGAATATTTTGAAGAAGGTACACGAAGACGTTCTTGGAACTCAATGGACAATGGACTACTTTTTACTGAAAAGTTTCGAATACTCCCTTCAAGAGTTAGTTATCTTGAGCAATAGCTTCTTTAATTGTTGGCCGTGGTTTTTTACAGCTTTAGGGTTATTATCTCAGAAAGTATGGACTTGTCCAAAAAATTTACGTCTTAATAGGAACAAGAATAACCTGCTGCAAAAAAAAAATCAACACGATCCGAGAATGGCCCTTAAACTACACTTTTGCGAACAATTTTGAAATTTTGTGTGGGAGTTACCCAAAATATTGGACCCGTATAGTCCATATTCGAATGTATGGAAGAAATCCAAAGTGAAGACTCTCTTCGTATTTTTGTGAATAATTTTGAACTTTTGTTGTTGTAACAGTATTTGATAATATTAATTTTTCTGCTTAATCTGGCTCTATTTCAAGCTCTAGGAATGTGCCTGCATGAATAAGTTATAACCACAAAGCTACCAGATGTAGTTGTAAAGGTGCAGGGTAGTTAAAAGGGAGTAATGTGTCTGCGGGCCTGTACCGCATGATTGACAGAGGTTTTTCGCAGTGTCATCAATTGTTGGCCAAATGGGAATTGAGGCGACTGCACCATCCCAACCCCTCCCAAACGCAAGGCAAATCGTTCCATCCTTTCACTAGATACATATTTGTTTGCGGCATCTGCTACTGCATCTTTGCAATATTAAAAAATAACTAACAAAGCTAGTATATTGACATTTCGGAAAGTGCTGCACTACATAAAGGATATAAACATATATTTTTTTGAAAAAAAAAATTGCATGATGTTTTCAAAGGATTTTTTAGTATTTAAATTTTCAAGGACATTTTTGATGTTATCCGTGAATGCAATAAATGAAAATTATTATTTAAATCCAATATTCTCCTCTTTAATATGACACCAACATCGTGAGTACAAGTATTTAAAATATTTTTTTGAAAGAAATTGTCCTTTGACATGATGAGAAAACGAAAAATAAAGTCAACTTTTATTTATACTTTCCATTTCATCCATAAGTTTGCGTTTTCATTTTAGCAATTTTTGTCGGTAACCAAAAAATGAGTTACAGAATCGCACTACAACGCGGCCAACCCTGTCTTATCGCACGGCTTATTCTGGCTAAGTCCTCGGCTAATACGTGTAGCCTTGCTGTAGTGATATGCTGGGAAAGATGTGCTAGGAAAGAGTAAAGCCTCAAGGGACAATGATAGCGAAATTGGTTGAAATAACCTTTATTGGCATCCTTGCCTGCCTTTAGTAGCGGGACTACACTGCCCATTTCCAGTCTTCGGGCACGACGTTAGATATATTGTGTTTGATATTCAACTCACCGCTCATTCAAATATTTCAGCATTACCATGGGGATTGCGTTAGGGCCCAAGGCTTTTCATGATTTAGTGTTCCTGATGGCATTTGCATTATAATGCCACCAAATCGGACCAAATCTGTTCATTTGTTTGAAGAATTGGTGGTGAACATGCTATCGAAATGAGGCTAAAGAAAATCTTGTAGCTATGAAAATTTTCTACAAGATTAACCTCTATGATAATTTCGTAGGTTACCGTTTTTGAGATATAGAAGTACAAATTGGGACAATGCATTGACTGTATCGCTACCTTATAAAATAATGTCATACATGGTGTGCCTTAACTAACTTGTAGTGAAAACCGCTTACACATTGGGAAGTTTTTGCGGATATTGAAACAGCAATGTTCTTAGGTTATAAAAATACAAAGACAAGAAAAAATCGCTGGAGGGATTTTAAAATAAATCCCGGTCAAAGTTCATATTTGTAGGTTTTTTTAGGTTTTCATGATTTTGCTTGGAAACCGCAAGTCCTATCGAAATGGGATTAAAGAAAATGTTGTAGCAGTGAAAATTCTGTAGAAGATTAATAGTATTTTCGTAGGTTTTAACGCTTTTGAGATATAGACTGAACTTCTTCAATCATTTAGATTTTTTTTCAGGTCTTCAGGATTTTTCTTAAAAACCGCAAATGTTGTAGCTGGGAAAATTCTCTAAAAGATTGGCTTTGATAACTTTTTCCTAGGTTGTACCATTTTTGAGATATTAAGTTTATGTTGGGAAACTGTAGTCATGACACTGTTTTATAAGGAGACGATATAGTCAGTGCATTGTCCCAATTTGAACTTATATATCTCAAAGACGGTAAAAACTACGAAAATACCATACAGGTCAATCTTGTAGAGAATTTTCATAGCTACAACATCTTTTTTAGTCTTATTCCGATAGGACTTGCGGCTTCCAAGCAAAATCGTGATATTCTAAAAAACCCCTAAAATGACAACTTGAATCACGATTTATTTTGAAAGCGCTTCGGCGATTTTTTCGTTTTTTGATTTATCTCATCTAAGAACATTGTAGTTTTAGAATCCGCAAAAACTTCCCAGGTGTAAGTACCTTCCATTAAAAGTTCCTTCAAGAGCCCCATGATATTTAATACATTTACCGATATACTCCAACACCATCATATTTTCATTATTTTTTTGGTTATTCTTTTTCGTTCAAGGGAAAAGTTGTGACCAAGGACTGCCCATTTTTGCATAAAAAACAAAAAATATTCGCAAACTTACCCACTAAAGCTCCCAAGGCAACTATGGAGGAAATCCAGGCTTCATCTGATGAATCGATTGGTGCATCTAGAGGTGAATCGGAGGTATCTTCGGTTTTTAGTTTGGGTGTAACAGGTGAGGTCCAGCCTAAACATGTGCCAACGGCAAAAGCTGATAAGTTGGCTGTAAAAATTAAAAACAAAAACAATTTCCATTAATGGTTTTATTTCAGTTAACTCCATTAAAGCTCTTATTTAACTCACCAGCAATAGCTGCCAGAAAAATACGTCCAGTCTTAACAGGTTCCATTGTGTGACTGCGCGAGTTGGAGTTTGTAAATCCTTCACTTATTTGAAATGGACTTACTTCTTGGTATTTGATTTGTGGTTCGTCTGAACTCATTTAGCGAACAGGCGAATGGCAATTAAATCCACAGCTGAAATAAGATAGTAGAGAAAAACCGATAGAGTGAGAGCCAGTGAGTTAATGTTACAGAGAGAATTTATCTAATATGGAACTAACAAAGGATATGCGGGTGTATAAATGCATTTTAAATTAATGTAAACAAATGTTTTGCTGTGAAATGCAATCCCCCTCCCAACCAACATGTGTGGTGGGTGGCGCCAGTAGGAGTTGAATTACTCATACAAAAATTGTTTCACTTTTCACAGTAATTTCACTTTTCAGTAATTCCCATTAATTTGAATTAGGTGGAAAGATATTATCGTCGTTGTCACTTGCCACAATGTTACAAAGTTCCTTTTCAACAGGATATGCAATTCATTTGAAGTGAAAATGGTATTATACATTAAGCAATTAATCATATTATCAATGAAAAGCCGGGTTATTTAAGAAGGAACAATTTTAAAATGAAATTTTAAAAATTCCACTAAGAATTTTAAAAGTTATGGTGATAGTCTAATAAATTTAACATTGGGGAAAACTATTTGACCGCTGTCGCCAATCTACTTGGTCCTGGTTTAAAGTTCTGCTAGTCTGCTTTGATTAGCAGGATACATTACTTGAAAACGTTTAATAGAAGCAGACAATAATTTTGTTTGGTGTTTAGGAATGATATTTTTCTATACTTTTCTTTTTTTGAAAAAAAGCGATGAAATTACTTAATAATGTATAACGGCTCGAAATTTATCCTTTTTTCTTGTTTCTTTTTTTTTTTTTTTGAAAAAAATCTTTAAATAGCTGTTAATGTTGTTATTCTCGAACAACAACTATTTCGATATCGAATGCTAAAACGAAGTCCTCCGATTTTCATTAATTTTAATGAGTAAAAAACGAATGAAAAAAATACTCCTCGCCGAATAATAATGTTCCACCTTTTATTACTTTTTTCTCCAGCCTTAATATTCTTTAGAAGATTGCACACATTCGACGGTCTCAATACGACTGATAACTGGCATTCTTTAGACTAATTACTGTTAAATATTAATTACAATATTGATTAAATTAAAGCAACAACAATTGATTTAATTTCAATACACACCCATTGGAAATTCTTGACCCTTGATGCTCACTCATCAAAATGTGATAATTTTGAATGATCAGTACGTATGTTACAGTTCGTCGCGATAACGTCAAATAATTATTCTAAAATCGTACTATCAAGCTCAAGAATATGCAATTCGGCAAGGAGGCTTTGTTTGAATCAAAAGATTCAAACGTGGATTATGTGGAATGATTTGTAATCAGCGAAATATTTCAGATAGTGTTGATCAATTAAAATGAAATGTTTTTTTTGTACTAAGACATCTGTTAGAAAAAAATGCTCTATGCTCCTGGGAGTATTGAGGTAATATGCATTTGTATGTTTTGAACAAAGAAAGTTACTAAACTCTTATCTACCTTCTTATTTCCCAAAACATTTTAATTGTAACTGCTGGCATGTAGAGCACAACATTTCGAAATTGTCCAAGCTATTGTAGTTTTTATTTCATGTTTCTATTTGCTTCAAAACTAACACACCCATATAATAACAAACATATGATGGACAATTCCATATGTTGTATTATGGTTAGTATCCAAATTTGGACACTGGATATGGGTCAAGTTTACTTCATACACACGTTATTGAAATTCAAAAATTATTTGACAATTGTGTTATGTATGTAAATTAGGGCTATAACCAAGAAATACGACGCACTATGTCGCGAGTTCATATTAACGGTGGCCAAAAATAGTAGGAGTTATCGTAGGTGCATCAATTTCAATGGTACACGTACTTATTGTTGACATACAATCTCGAGGACAAAAAACTGGGATGTTCGGCCCACGTTTTGATATAGCCCCCCATAGAACCGCACCTCCCGATTTTCGGTATTTGGAAAGCTTTAGTCATAATAACCAACCGAAATTATTGCAATTTGTTGTTTAGTCTTCGGCAGATGTATGAAACATTCGAACAAAGAATTGTGAGTGTAAGTCCACGTTTTGATATATTCCCCATATAACGGTACCTTCCGATGTTCGGTATTTTGATGATTTTAGCCTCATTAACACACCCAAATTGCTGACATTTGCTATTTATTCTTCGTTGGGGGTATAAAACTTCCCCCTTGAAATTTGTCGGTATATGTCCACGCTTTCATATAGCCCCCAAAGGACAATACCTCCCGATTTTCGGTATTTTGAAGTTTTAGCCTCATTATCACACCGAAATGGCTGAAAATTCGTATTTAGTCTTCGTTCAGGGTATATAACTTTCCAGTTGAAATCTGTCAGTGTAGGACTTCGCCTTCATATGGCCCCCATGGAACCGATTTTAGGTATTTTGAAGATTGTGCCCTTAATATCCACCCGAAATGTCTGAAATTTGGTGTTCAGTCTTCATATTTTTTGTGGGCTTATTGAATATATCGAACTCTTGTCTACAAAATTGTTTTTCTTTACAAAACGTTTTTTGGCCGATTAGTGGTCAAAAAAGGCCAATTTTTTTTTAAATCTAGCAGTTTTTTTAAAAAATGTATATTTTTGAAAGTCTCTCGTCCAGAAGCAAGATTATTAGGTACTTAATAAGCCCAAAATATATGATGATCGGTCCATTCGTTTTCGAGCTTTAGTCGACACCGCAAACATTTATATAACAAGTAAAAAAGTATCAGTCGACTTTGCCGACAGAGATATACCCTCAGCCTATGTGAATTGGAACTTTCATCTACGGACAGATCGAATGTTTTTAGTGTATTTTCAGAATTTTGTGGTACTCTTTTGACATTTGAACTTGTCGACAAAAATATGGATAAGGATTAAAGTTCAAAAGTTTTGCAGAGGAGGGAATGGACCGACATAGTGCATTACGGAGGTGGATCTTATTTTGAGAGTCATATCTTTTCGATAGATATCGCGCCCCTAGACATTTCTGTGGGTTATCGTACACTTGTTGCACCAGTATGCCGGAAAGCATAAACTTGTGCACGGAAAACATAATATGGCTGTAAACAGGACCACCAGACAGACGCTAAACTGCATTTGGACACAAATGTTAAACTTTTGTGGGGAGGTATCCTAAGGAGAAGACCGATATGGACCATTTTAGAAGTTAAACTATGTTTGGACAAAATATGACGAAGGCCAAATTTTGGACCAAATAGGTTTATCAGTTCGAGAGTTATTGTGCTCTCAAGTTACTACATATGGCGCCACAGGGGTTTTTCACAACTTTCGGGCTGTTTTCCCAAGAAGTATGGACTTGCCACTGAAAAAACTTTTACCGTCGTAATTGAGACAGCGATTGCAAGTTGCTTCAACAGAAATCAAAATTAGTTAAGAGCAGGTCTTAAAGTGAACTTTAAGTGAACTTTTGTGTGGGAGGTACCCGATGGAATGGACAAATATAGACCATATTCAAACCTGATCTATATCTGGTAGATATATTAGGATGCGTAAAGTATGGAACAGATCGGTCCTTCCCTTTAAGAGTTATCGCGCGCACAATTTTTCCGAACATTTTTGAGGGAGGCACCTGAAGGATTGGACCGATATGGCTTATCTTTGAACTTAAACTATGTTTGGACAAAATATTACGAAGGCCAAATGTTCGATCGAATCGGCAGATCCGTTCTAGAGTTATTTTGCGCTCCAACCACCTCACACGGTGTCATAGGAGTTTTTTTTGCAACTTTCCTGCTATTTTCTCAGGAAGTATGGGCTTGCCCCTGATGAAATTTATACCGTTGTATGGGGCAGTGAATGCAAGTTGTTACAACAAAAATCAAAGCGATTCGAGAGCAGGCCCTAAACTGAACTTATCCGAAATGTTGTGGGGGAGGTACCCGAAATAGTGGACCAATTGAGTCCATATTGGAACCATTTATGCTAAGAAGGGTATATACACTTTCATATGGGCAAAATGTGCCTCATCGAAATAACGGTTTTAGACCCAAAGTATGTTTGGACGAAATGTGTTTCAGACAAGTTGGACTCGATTTAGCAATGTCCGTCCGTCTGTCTGGCTGGCTGGTGCGCACGATAACTCTCGAACGGATGAGCCGATTTGGTCCTAAATTTGGCTATCGTAATATTTTGTCCAAACTTTGTTTAAGTTCGAAGATGGTTTATATCATCCCACTCCTTCCGGTACCTCCCCCACAAAAGTTCGAAAATGTTTGGAAAATTTGTGCGTACGATAACTCTTGAAGGGAGCAACCGATTTTGTCCATACTTTGCAAATCGTGAAATTTCAACCAGACTTAGAAATGGTTCCAATATGGACTCAATCGTTCCTCCCACACAACATTTCGGATAAGTTCAGTTTGGAGCCTGCTCTCGAATCGCTTTGATTTTTTTTTGTAACAACTTGCATTCACTGCCTCATGCAACGGTATAAATTTCATCAGGGGCAAGCCCATACTTCCTGAGAAAATAGCAGGAAAGTTGCAAAAAAACTCCTATGACACCGTGTGAGGTGGTTGGAGCGAAAGATAACTCTAGAACCGATCTGCCGATTCGATCCAACTTTTGGCCTTAGTAATATTTTGTCCAAACATAGTTTAAGTTCGAAGATAAGCCATATCGGTCCACCCCTTCAGGTACCTCACCCACAAAAGTTCAAAAATGTTCGAAAAAAATTCTTCGTACGGTAACTCTTGATGGGAGTGGCCGAATTGGTCCATATTTTACACATCTTAATATATCTACCAGATATAAATCAGGTTCAAATATGGGTTATATTTGTACACTACATCCGGTACCTCCCACTCAAAATTTCGGAAGTTCACTTTAAAACCTGATATCGAATCACTTTGATTTTTGTTGAAGCAACGTGCATTCGCTGCCTCAATTACCATGGTAAAAGTTTTTTAGGGGCAAGTCCATACTTTTTGAGCAAACAGCCCGAAGAGTGTAAAAACCCCCTATGGCACCATATATTGTGGCTGGAGATCCACTTCCATAACGGTCAATGTCGATCCATTCCTTTCAGTATCTCCTTCGCAAAACTTTTGATATTTAATCCTAATCAACATTTTTGTCGGTTCAAACGCCCAACATTTTTAAACCCCCCTAAAAAAATTGTTTCAATATACACAGGCTAAGGGTATATCTCTGTCGGCAAAGCCGACTGATACTTTTTTACTTGTTAAATTTTAATATTTTATTTATAAAATTAATTTTTATCCGCGCATAGATAATACCCAAAAGTATCACACGACCCCGTCCGAATATAGTCTTTTCTCACGTGTTATCCCCTCCACCATAAGATGGAGGATATAATTAACTTTGTCATTACATTTTAACACATCGAAAAAATATAAAAAATTCTAAGTCGATATGTCCGTCTATCCGTCCGTCTGTTGAAATCAAGATACAGCTCGCAATACTGAAGATAGAGCTTGATAATTTGATACAGAAGTTTCTATTACTCCTCGGATATTTCGTATTGAAAATGAGTACACGTTTTGATATTGCCCCTACAGAACGGTATCATCGTGCCATCGACATTACTGAAATTTGGCATTTAGTACTACAAAACTTTTCTTCAGAAATTTGTCTTTGCTGGTCAACGTTTTAGTATAGATCCCATAGAACGGTACTTTCCGATTTTGGACATTTTTAGGTTTTAGCCACAGTATCCAACCAAAACGGCCGAAATTTGGTATTTAGTATTCGTTGGGGGATTATGTACAGTTCTTGGCAGATCGAATTTCATGTTCTCAGGCAATCAATTGCTGCAATAAAACAATTTCATATCGTCATATGTTCTAAAGTTTTTCCAAGTTTCTAATTTTTATAAATATTTTTATTATTTTATTGCCAAAGTTTCCAAATGATACGTTTGTTAATATTTCTCCACATATTGAATGCACCCACTTGTGGGATTGTTGCTAGGACTTCAGACTTTTAGGGACTTTCTCACTTAAAAATATATATTGTTGTATGTACAAGTTTTTAGGGCAGAAAAACAATTCCTTTTCAAATTTAATTTATTCTATTTAAATTTTTAAAATCGTCCTTTGTTAATTCAATATTTTCACATCGATTTATTGTATTTTATTTTTGCAACATATATTATTATTTTTTTAAATCTCTTACTTTGTTAATGAAAAAATATCCTTCTTTCGATTTCTTTGCTCAAACACACACACGTACGCGCACACACATCCAAGAACCCAAGCGACCCAACCTGTTCTTAGACAACAAAGCAAAACTATAACTAAAATTTTATAGATGCACTTCAATTTAAAGATTCCGTTTAGTTGGGGATAGGTATGAACACTTACATATGGCGGATTCAGTGCGGGTGTATTTGTGCGCCCCAGAGCGGGTGTGTTAGTCAGTCTATTATTTTATCTGTTTGTAATCAAACTCATACTCGACATATGTAAATAGACGAAAACGGAATTGTAATTGAATTGAAACGAAACGAAAGCAATCGATCGATCGATAGATGATGATTCCGTACAAAATTAAAAAATAAATAAAACAAAAAAAAAAAAAAACAAGAAAAACTACATTTCTAAGTATCCAAACAAATACATGTGTGCAAATACTGACCAGAAGTAAATCGAAGAAGAAGCGGCAACAAAAATCTTGGCAGCTACTACTGACTGCCATCTCCATTGTAATAGTTGTTGTTATCTACGGCAACGCTTATCATTCACTTCTAATGAAGTGTCAAACGCCACAAACGCCTATTAGCCAACTATTCTAACCAATCACAGATGTGAGTTGAAGTTTTGAATGACTTTGTTTGACGTTAATTATACAATTTAAGGATAGACTGGGAGTAGTCATTTGAAAAAACTCACATGTAAAGATTACACGGCACTTTAGTTTGTAGTTTACATTTATTTTGCTTTTTTTGTTTGAACAAAATTACATTAATTTGAAACGTGATTTAAATATATTTTATACATTTTTATAATGTTTAATGTGTTTTTAATTACAGGCTCAAATACGCATAGCATAAATAAAATCACAGAGACAGTATTTTTTTATTGGCTGCAGAATTGTTTGTTGTCAGAATAGATTGATCAGTTTTTATACCCTCAGCATTTATGCTAACGAGGGTATGTATATACACTTGCATACGGGCAAAATGTGCCTCATCGAAATAATGGTTTTAGACCAAAATTTGGCTTTCGTAATATTTTGACCAAACTTAGTTTAAGTTCGGAGATGGGTTATATCGGTCCACTCCTTCGAGTACCTCACCCAAAAAAGTTAAAAAATGTTCGGAAAAATTGTGTGCATGATAACTCTTGAAGGAAGTGACCGAGTTGGTCCATACTTTACACATCCTAATATATCTCCAGATACATATCAATTACGACGGTAAACCTTTTTTCAGAGGCTAGTCCATTCTTCTTGAGAAAATAGCCCGAAACCATATGTAGTGGCTGCAGATCCACTTAAATAATGGTTTATGTCCACTTCTTTAAGTACCTCCTCCGCAAAACTTTTGAACTTTAATCCTAATCCACATTTTTGTCGGTTCATACGCCCAAATTTTTGAAAACCCCTAAATTTTTTTGGGATTTTTTTTTTCAATTTACACAGACCGATGGTATATCTCTGTCGACAAAGCCGACTGATACTTTTTTAAATGTTAGTGTGATTTCTCCAGTTTTCGAAGGAGAAAATAGTTTGGGAAAAAATCGCAAATTGATTTTGCATATTTTTCAATAATAAAGATACGAAGATTCTGATTAGGAACGCGATACTTGAAAACTAACTCTTACCTAACTCTTGATGCAAAATATAGGAACATAGCGGTTAAATAATAGAACTACTGTCGAGCATATAAGTGGGTTCCTTTATCGTTATGGTTTGTTTGCAAGTAACTACATTTACCCCAATCTAGAAAATGTCTCAACCATTATAGAAAAGTTTTTTAAATCATAATATAGAAATTCCCAGTTTTTTTTTTAATTGATACAAATTACAGTGCTGTACGGCTTCTGCAACACCTCAAAATAGTGATATTTTTATACCCCAACCTAACCAATCAACCAACGAGGGTTTATGCACTTTGATACGATCAAATATGTCCCTAATCGAAATAACGGTTTTAGACCCCAAGTATGTTTGGAGGAAATTCGTTTCAGACAATTTGGAGTCGATTTAGGCCTGTCCGTCTGCCTGTGCGCACGATAACTCTCGAACGGTTCAACCAATTTGAAACAAATTTTGAACTTGGTAACATTTTGGCCACACTTAGTTTAAGTTCGAAGATGGGTCATATCGGTCTACTCTTTCAGTTAACTTCCCCACAACAGTTTATAAATTTTCTATAAAATGATGGTTTACACCATTTTATAACTGTCGAAGGGAGCAAACGATTTGGTCCCTAATTAGCACATCATATTATTCCTTCTAGATAAAGATAGTGAGAAAGTGAAGTTTAAGAGCTGCTCTCGGATAGTTTGCATTTTTTCAGCAGAAGTTTGAATTCCAAGTTTGCTTATTATAAACTGTCAGTTATTTGGTATAGCCCCACATTACGGTACCTACAGATTCCAGGAATTTTGAAGCAAACTTGTGATACTAAATCAATATATTTTATAAACGGTTAATAACTTGCTTCTTTTTTGATCATGCTTTCTGACTTTTTCTTTGGTCAGTTCGGTAAAAATTACCTTAAGCTATTTTTAAATGCTTTTGGTTTCTTTTTTTCTTAATACGAATTTTAACGCAACGTGTTGCCATGATATAAAATAAATTCCGTGGAAAACTAATACCCAGGGCAAGTGGTGTAGGGTATCACATAGTCGGCCCCGCCCACCCATAGCCTTCTCTTACTTGTTTTTTGCATATTTTTGGCACATGTTTGTCATATTTTTTTCATGTTTTTGATATGACGCCAAATATCGAAAAATTTACCCTTAAAACGTCTAGATACAAAATTTGGGCCAATCGAATAAGAAATAAAAAAAAATGGAAAAATCCTATGTCTAGTTATAACCGATCTATAAAATATTGATGAAATTCGATTGGAAAATATTAAAACTAATGGGGTTTTAATATGGTTTTCGAGCCGACAATTGATTGGTCTAGTGAACAACATTTTAATTTGAAAAGTTATCATTTGATTATTATTATTGCTGCTATTATGATTATTCTTATTATTACAATTATTATTATTATTTTTTATTTTACTTGCAATTATTATATTTTATAAGAACAATTTTATGTATTGTATAGCGTTCTCACGAAATGGTGATTTTTCCAGGCAAATATTGCAATTATATTATTCAGCTGAGCATCCAAAAGCTCACTTAAATATTTGTTATTATTGTCAAGAAACATTGCTGATTTCACAAATAATTGTTAATACAATGTGTAATTTTAATGAAAATATCCATATGGAATTATTCGCTCATGGAGGAATACTTGCATATGATATCCAAATATTGTAACATGGGGTGGCTTCGCCAATGGGGCGCCAACGCCGTGCCCATTTTATTGAAAACTACAAGTGCTAGAAAAAAACCGTTAAAGGATAAATTGTGAGTTTGACGAATGTCTATCATCTCCCAAAAGTTGGCATTTGTGTCAATATATGGTTGCGGATACACAAGGTTTTGTGTGCTTAAGATTATTGCAAAAAAAAAATTATATTTTGTGATATCGTTTTTACCTTTTGTGATATAAAAAATATATTTTATATGCCGTTAAAAGACAACTAATGTCAATATACGCTATATGTTATGAAATATGAAGGGGGTGGCCTACGCCATGATAGGGGTATGGTGAGTAAATGTGAAAAAATTGACAGGTTTAACTAAAATTCTTTATGCCACCGATAAACCACACTATAATGTGAAGTTAAAATCGAATATTATGCTAAACATAACATAATTTTGAATTTTGTTCCTAAATTCAAGGTACCGACTTCAATTAACTACTAGAATTTGTTTCTTTTTGTGGATTTTAGAATCATACACTACACCACTATTTAAGGAGGATATTATAAGTTGGTTTTGGCCAAAAAGTTTGTAACGCATCGAAATAATGGTCGTAGACCCATACTTATGTACCACAAAATGAATGTCTCGACGAGCTGAGCCGATCTGGCTATGTGTGTCCGTCCCTCGTCCGTCCGTCTGTCCATCTAAACCTTGTAATCACGCTACACGTCGCAATTTTAATCGGTTCGTCAATGGGTGTTGATAAGCGTCCCGGAGGGGAAGAAGCCTATTTTGGTGATGGCCGGATAATATTCAGGGCTCTGTATGGGCAAAAAACTTATTTGGAGAAAAATACAACGTTTTTCCCAAAGCAAATATCTCAGCGTCTATAAGGGTATACCAAAAGCAAAACCTGACAATGAAAGTAAAAATATCGCCTTTATAACGATGTAAAGTAGGTTGCCGTAGGTGGTCAAACAACGAATATATCGCAATAGTCGCTAATGAAACCTAACTTTTCATTTTTGCGATTTTAATTATAATGATGAATATCATAGCTTTGGTTGGGGATCTTCCAAAAGCAAAGCCTAACTATGAAAGTAGAAAATCCCTTTACAATGATACAAAGTAGGTTGGCGTAGGTGGTCAAATAACGGAGATATCACAATAGTCGGCAATACATCCCGTTTTTCCATTTTTATACCCTCTGCCTTTAGGCTAAAGAGGGTATTTACACTTTGATACGGCCAAAAATGTGCCTCATCGAAATAATGGTTTTAGACCCCAAGTATGTTTGTACGATATCCGTTTCAGACAATTTTGAGTAGATCTAGCAATGTCCGTCCGTCTGTCTGTCTGTCCGTCTGTCTGTCTGTCTGGCTGGCTGGTGCGCACGATAACTCTCGAACGGATCAATAGATTCGGTTCAAATTTTGGGTATCGACATATTTTGTCCAGATTTGATTTAAGTTCGAAGATGGGCCATATCGGTCCACTCCTTCAGGTACCTCCCCCACAAAAGTTCGAAAATGTTCGGAAAAATTGTCCGCACGATAACTCTTGAAGGGAGCAACCGATTTGGTCCATACTTTGTATATCATAAACATTCTACAAGAGGAAGATGAGGTTCCAATATGGCCTCAATCGGTCCACCCCTTCGAGTACCTCCCACACAAAATTTCGGAAAAGTTCAGTTTAGGGCCATCTCTCGAATCACTATGATTTTTGTTTTAGCAACTTGTATTCACTGCCCTCCATACGACGGCACAAGTTTCATTAGGGGCAAGTCCATACTTCCTGAGAAAATAGCCTGAGAGTTGTAAAAAAACCCCTGTGACACCGTGTGAGGTGGTTGGAGCGCAAAATAACTCTAGAACGGATCTGCCGATTCGGTCCAAAACTTGGCCTTAGTAATATTTTGTCCAAACATAGTCTAAGTTTGAAGAGAAGCCACATCGGTCCACTCCTTCATGTACCTCCCCCACAAAAGTTCAAAAATGTTCGGAAAATTTGTTCATACGGTAACTCTTAAAGGGAGTGGCCGAATTGGTCTATACTTTACACATCCTAGTATATCTACTAGATATAGATCAGGTTCAAATATGGACTATATTTGTCCAATCCATCCGGTACCTCCCACACAAAATTTCGGATAAGTTCACTTTAAGACCTGCTATCGAATCACTTTGATTTTTGTTGAAGCAACTTGCATTCTCTGCCTCAATTACGATGGTAAACGTTTTTTCAGGGGCAAGTCCATACTTCTTGAGTAAACATCCCGAAGTGTGTAAAAACCACATATGGCACCATATGTAGCGGCTGAAGATCCACTTCCATAATGGTCAATGTAGATCCATTCCTTTTAGTATCTCCTCCGCAAAACTTTTGATCCCTAATCCTAATGAACATTTTTGTCGGTTCAAATTAACAAAATTTATAAAAACCCCTAAATACATACATACGTTTTTTGGGAAAAAATGGTTTCAATATATCAGGAATATTGTCAATTATTTCATATTCCATTTCAGAAAAAAAGGATAAATTTTTTTCGCGCTACATCAACGATTTTTGATATGTATGTTAAGAAAAAAATTCCGAGTACGAATCTGGTCGCGAGCCAATTTTTGGTTGTTGCGGACAAAAGTTATGGCGCTTTTATTTCGCTTTTTAAGAAAGAAAATATTATAAAAACGCTAATTATTTTAATGAGCACAATTGTTACAAAAAAGTTCTCTCGAAGTTACTTCAGCGAGTAGATTGCATAATACCTGCAAAATGTTACACAGAATTCGCGGAATGTACAAAAAATTGATAAATTATTGAATATAAGTCTACTTTTTTCAAAATTAAGGCCCATTTAGTGGTCATAAAATTACAAAAAAATTGTTGTGGATCCAAACTTCACGGCAAATCAAATGAGACTACAATCATACAGATTGGTGTTATAGTTTGGATGTTACAGCCAAAATAAGCACATATTTCGGTCAAAAAAATAATTTTTTGTTTAAAAAAATATTTTTCACATGCTTTTTGTAGTAGAAAATATTGTAAAAATTTATAGGAATACTTCCTTCATTTTGCTTAAATCTCCCAACAAAATAGACGGATTTTGCTTTATTTACATTCATATTAAAGCTTTCCCATTAGGGAAGCTAATTGGGTTGATGGGGATATATGTCAAAGCTTCTGAAATGGAAATAGAGGTCAAATAACCCATTTTTATTTATATGCATTTTTAAATACGTGTAAATCGCGTAATTATCAAAATCAGTTTGTCCGCATGTGATTTTCATGTACAGTAATACCGTATCTTTTAATTTGAATATAGTTTTCGAAATTTAATTTGGTGGCTAAGATGTAGCATCGGCTGCATCTTAGTGCCTAAAAACCTATATAACGTCGCTAACTTGCGCGGAGTGCGTATGCTTTTTGTCCGCATCCGATTTCAGTGTCCACCATAAAAATCTACATCGATATATATCTATTTCAAGGCGGTCAACGAAGAACCGTGGATGTAGCATCACACACTATTTTTTGGGATAAAATGAATGTAGCTCCCTTATCAGTGAAGTTTTCAAATCTCTGTTTCCGCTAAAACAAAGATGCTGTATTAGTTGTTTCATTGCAGTGGAAACGAACCGCAGAAAACGCGATAAAATACGCGATATTTCCAAAAACAATTTTAGGTGATTTTTCTACTTTGGATTTTCTTGTAACTCGCGTTTTAGTGGATGGATTTTCACGGAGAATGATTTATTAGATCCGGAACGTAAAAAACTAAAATGTGCAATCAAGTACGAGGAAATCGAATGACAATTGTAAAAATTAGGCCCGAATAATATGATTTTTAGAAAAATATTCACACAAAATTTCGTCATTTCGATACATATTTCTGTGAAGCTGTGGAGGCTACATTCACGATATACGTATCAAAAAGCTCAGAATCGCAAGTACTATAATCCTATTAAAGCCTTTTTGAAAAATCTGTTTGCGGAACGCGACTAGAAGAAAATGTCAAAAAACACTGTAAATTTGGCTTCAAAATGTCAGCGTCATTTATTGGTAGACGCTGATGAAATTTTGAAAAGTTATACATTAGTGAGATTATCCTTATTTAGTTGGCTTCTACTTTTACTTTGACAGGAAAATCGTGAGAAGTGTGGTTTACTCACAAATCGAGAGAAAACTAAAAAAGACACGTTGGCTTCAACCCATTTTTACCCATTTTCTAACATAAATATAGCCACAGCTTCCACGCAAATTAACTTTTGAGGCCAATATTTTTTGCCACGTCCAAAAACATTTCATTTTATCCATAAACAATTACTTTGTATAATATACAATCACAAGTCGCGTGTTCTAAAAGGGTAAACCTTGGCTTCAGCTATGTTAAATTTTTAAAAATATTGGTGATATACAGGCTGAGGGTATATCTCTGTCGGCAAAGCCGACTGATACTTTTTTACTTGTTTAATCACTCTTCGAAATATTGAGGGTTAATGTTCTGGCTGGTGCGCACGATAACTCTCGAACGGAGCAACCGATTCGGTTCAACATTTGGCTTTCGTAATATTTTTCCCAAACTTAGTTTAAGTTCGAAGATGGGTTATATCGGTCCACTCATTCCGGCACCTCCCCCACAAAAGTTCGAAAATGTTCGGAAAATTTGTGCGCACGATAACTCTTGAAGGGATTAACCGATTTGGCCCACACTTTGTACATCGTGAAAGTTCTACCAGACTTAGATGAAGTTTAAATATGGACTCAATCGGTCCACTCCTTCGGGTACCTCCCACACAAAATTTGGGAAAAGTTCAGTTTAGGACCTGCTCTCGAATCTCTTCAATTTTTGTTGTAGCAACTTGTATTCTCTGTCCCCCATACGACGGTACAAGTTTTATAAGGGGCAAGTCCATACATCCTGAGAAAATAGCCTGAAAAGTGCAAAAAACCCCTATGACACCGTGTGTAATGGTTGGAGCACAAGATAAATCTCGAACGGATCTGCCAATTCGGTCCAAAATTTGGCCTTCGTAATATTTTGTCCCAACATAGTTTAAGTTCGAAGATAAACCATGTCGGTCCACTCCTTCAGGTACCTCCCTCACAAAAATTCAAAAATCTTCGGAAAAAATATGCGCACGATAACTCTTGAAGGCAGTAACTGATGTAAACCATACTCTGCACATCCTAATATATCTACCAGATATAGATCAGGTTCGAATATGAACTATATTTGTGCACTCCTTTAGGTACCCCCCAACCAAATTTCCGATAAGTTCACTTTAAGACCTGTTCTCGAATCACTTTGATTTTTGTTGAAGCTATTTGCATTCGCTACCTCCATTACGACGGTAAAAGTTTTTTAAGGAGCAGGTCCATATTTCTTGGGAAAACATCCCGAAAGGTGTAAAAAGCCCCATGTCACCATATGTGGCTCTAGAACTGTTCTACCGATTTGGTGCAACATTTGGTCTTCGTCATATTTTATCCAAACTTAGTTTCATGGGGCAATACCGGTCCCCAACTTCCGGTATTTCTCTCCAATATTTAAAAAATGTCATTAACATGTTAGGACGATATCACTTAAATGGTCCAAACTTTGGATCTCCTAATATTTTGTCAAAATTTAGATATCCTTCTAAAATGGCCCATATCGGTCCTCCCTAAGGGTACTTCCCCCACAAAAGTTCAACATTTGTGTTAATTCCTATTCCACATTTTTGTCGGCAAGTTCAAATGTTGAAAAAGGGCCACATAATTCTGAAGATCCGCTAAATACATTCTATCTGTCCGTAGATGAAATTTTCAATTAACATTGTCTGAGGGTATACCTCTGTCGGCAAAGCCGACTGACACTTTTTTACTTGTTTTATTTGAATTGTACTGACGAGTATCTCAGCTTTGGTTATATGCGTTTCAACAATGAAGAAATTCTGAACTTCCCATGTGGCATTTATGGTAAAATATCAGAGTTATTGTAAAAGGCGCTTAGCTATCACAATTTTAATATTTTGAAGTTTTTACTTCTGCTTCTTTTTGGTGTATTAAAGACATGTAAAATGCAAATCAAGAAGACTAACAAAGCTTTCCATCAGTACCAAGTAGATGTCGACAGTAGTAAAATATAAAATTAAATATTAATTATTTTGGTTCAGTTCGCCTTAAGTCATTTGGTATAAAAGCCAGATAGGTGAAAACTTAGTTTTCTCCCTAAAATAAATGTTTAGCTTATGCACTGTGTTAGTGGTGTAGGCTATCAAATAGTCGGTTCCGTCCCGACTAAAGGTTTTGCTCACTTGTTATACCCTACACCACACTGTGGTAAGGGGTATTATGTCTTTTTGTGCATTTGTATGTAACATACAAAACGAAACGAGATAGACCCAAAGGTCCTTCTAGGCATATGCATAAAATCATTTTCTGAGTCGATTTATGCATGTCCGTCCGTCTGTCCATGTATTTTGTTCGCAACGTACAGGTCGCATTTATTTTGTCCGATTGAGCTAAAAATTGGGGGATATCATTTCCTTAGTCATAGGAAGAACACTATTCACGGTGTGTCTTAACCAAATTTAAATGAAAGGTGCTTACACCTGAGAAGTTTTTGCCGATTCTGAAACTACAATGCTCATAGATGAATGAGTAATATCAAGATACAAAAAAAAAATCGCCGGAGGGATTTTCAAATAAATCGCGATTTAAGTTCACATTTTTAGGGGTTCTTTTGGTTTTCACGATTTTGCTTGGAAACTGCGAGCTCCTTGTAAATGGGCCTAAAGAAAATGTTGTAGCAGTGAAAATTCTGCACAAGATTGACCTTCCTGATATTTTCGTAGGTTTTACCGTTTTTGAGATATAGAAGTTCAAATTGAAACAATGAACTGACTGTATCGCCCCTTTATAAAACAATATCATGAAGGGTGCGCCTTAACTAACTTTTAATGAAAAACGCTTACACAGGGGACGTTTTTGTGAATTCTGAAACAGCAATGTTCATAGATGAGAAAAATCCCAAAACTAGAAAAAATTGCTGTAGGGATTTTTAAATAAATCGCGGTCAAAATTCACATTTTTAGGTGTTTTTTATGTTTTCACGATTTTGCTTGGAAACCGCAAGTCCTATCGGAATGGGACTAAAAAAAATGTTGTAGCTGTGAAAATTCTCTACTAGACTGAACTTTAGGTTTTTTGTAGGTTTTTTTCATTTTTGAGATATAGAGGTTCAGTTCAAATTTTTAGATTTTTATCTTGTCTTCAAGATTTTGCTTGAAAATTTTGTAGCTTTGAAAATTCTCTGTACCATTTTTGAGATATATACGTTTAAGTTGGGAAATTCCAGTCATAACATTGTTTTATAAGGAGACTTGTCCCAATTTGAATTGTCCCAATTTGAACTTCTATATCTCAAAAACGGTAAAACCTACGAAAATATCATAAAGGTCAATCTTGTGCAGAATTTTCACAGCTACAATATTTTCTTCAGCCCATTTCCATAGGGCTCGCGGTTTCCAAGCAAAATCTTGAAAACCTAAAGAACCCCTAAAAATGTGAACTTAAATCACGATTTACTTGAAAATCCCTCCGGCCATTTTTTTGTTTCTTGATATTTCTCATATATGAGCATTGTAGTTTCAGAATCTGCAAAAACTTCCCAGGTGTAAGCACCTTCCATTTAAAATGAGTTAAGGCGCACCGTGTATTGCTTTTGGTGAAAATCAGTTCAGATTTGGATATAGCTCCCATATATATTTTCGGCCGATTTCACGAATTTGCTGCGCCGAAAAACGCTAAATACGTCCGATTTTAATAAAATTAGGAATGTGTGACTGAATGCGGTCTAGAAATAAATGTGCCAAATTTGATCGAAATCGGTTCAGATGTGGATATAGCTCCCATATATATTTTCGGCCGATTTCACGAATATGCTGCACCAAATACGCTATATTTGTTTGATTTCAATGAAATATGGAATGTGTGTCTGACTTCGGTCTAAAAATAAATGTGCCACATTATATTGAAGTATGTTCAGATTTGGATATAGCTCCCATATATATTTTCGGCCGAGTTCACGTATTTGATGCACCAAACATCGGACGCTATATACGTCCGATTTTGATGAAATTTGGAATGTGTGACTGAATTCGGTCTAGAAATAAGTATACCATATTATATCGTAATCAGTTCAGATGTATATATATCTTCACATATATATTTTACATATTCACAGTGGTGTAGGATATCATATAGTTGGACCCGTCCGACTATGGCCCTTTCCTAATTGGTTTTTTTATTATTTAATGGAAAACATGTTCTTTTTTGCATAATGTTGATATTTAAGGAAGAAGTTGGTAAATTACAGTTTTAAAGTCCAGCTTCGCCACTTTCTAGACATGTTGTTGTCGATATGAGAACATTTTAAACAAAAATGTGGCGAAGGCGACCCATGTTACCATATTTATTTATTTATTTTTTTTTTTTTGTGAAAATAACATTGCAGAGGTTATAATCGGGACGTGGTCGACACTGTAATACTCTATAGATTCCTCCATAGAAGCTATTTGCTTATTCCAGTCCCTAAAAATGACTATCAGTTCTATCATTTCGACGTTAAACTTCCGTATTGTGTCTTTGCGTACATTCTTTACTGTGTTTAATTGGCTACGCAACTCTTCTGCAACAGAGAAGTGATCCGCGTCGATATTTTACCCTCAATTTGTTTTTTTTTTTTTTTTGATGTGGTGACATCCACATACCCTTATGTATGTATAGATGCTTAAATCTGGTACTACAAGATGTTCTCCTTTCCAATTTTGGCATTAAAATTCACTAGAATACATTTAATGTCATAGGCGACATGAAAAATCATATATGCGTTTAATTTTCAGCAGTTCTTTCAAATATCTACAGGTATTCTTCATTGAAGTGTGAATTTAACAGGATGAAAATGTATTGATTTTGTTTCTAATTCATATATATTTACAGTCAATATTCAACGAATTTTGTTCATTTTTGTCACTATAACGGCGGTATCTGAAGTAGCAATCGAACAGTTGTGCAAATATGTATGTAACTCATTGATGATTGAAGCATTTGTATTTCGCTTTTCAGTGGGGATTGTGCAAATTTGCAGTTGGCATAGATAGAGAAGAACCCTTTGTAGTAGAGAAAAGTGTGCAATAATTCTATTGTTGATTATATTTGCGCGCATCCAATCCAGTTGTATCGGGTTCATTGGCAATTAAATAAATACGAATACAATTAGATTTGTTTGATTAATTGCACCAGTTGATTTCTGATGACAAAAAGAAAATCGATGTCTGTCTTTCCTGTCAATTGAATTTTAGTTAATATTTGCACTGTGGCACATTATGACGAGTCTAAGGGTAACATTTTCAGCGTTGAGGTATTGCAACGAATGGGGGCTTTAAATGCACATGTGGCGCTTAGTACGTGCACACAAACGTAACGGTAAAAACTTGGATTTACTTGTATACAATCCAATATCGAAAACAAAGACACAGCAGCACAAATCCCAGAAGTATAAGAATCGGCAGTACTGGTGGATTACCAGCCATCTAGACGAAAACAAATCGGATGATTCTAAATTCCCTGTTTAAAAGAATACTAGAGAATCTTGTTACTATAGTCTACTCCACTTCCCATGTGGCATATACAACATTAGATAAAAAGTTATCTAATGTCTTATTTCAAGATGTTTGAATAGAATATCTGTCAAATAAATGACGCATTTGCCCTAAGTACTGGTTTTAAGTGCAAGTGTAAAGCGAACCTAATTCTGAAAATCTGCCAGTTTTGCCAACTGAAATATACCCCACTCCTTGTGGTATTCTTCTTCTCGGTTCTTATTCTTTTACGAGCCTATGACTGTAAAAGAATCACGAAAAATACCACAAGGAGTTGACCTAATTTTTCTACTGACCAAAACACGACACATTTGGTGGTAGGTGTGGAGTATTTCAGAATTTTCCGGGTCCTTGTCATGTAATGTGGACCACAAATATTACAGCTCTCGAAGTGTTGAATTTTATATGAATACCATCAAAAATCATCAGGACCAAAATAACTATAACGAACCATGTAGTGGCCTTTAACTGCATTTAAGTATCAAATGATAAACTTTTAAAGGGTTATGGCCAATTGAAAATTTTACAAAATCGAAATTTTTTTTGCCTCATTTTAAAGGGTAGAATAGAATATGTTGCGAAACATTTCGAATCGATCGGACAAAAATTGACTGAGATATGAGCGTTGGAAAGGAAAAAATCATTGTGATTTGTATGTAATATCGAAGTTTTAAACGCGGTTTTCTCGAAATGTAATTTTTGAAAGCGGTGCCCACTGTAGCTTGAAAACTGATGATCCGATCTTCATATATTTTTGTGGGATAATTGTCCTTAAGCGAGAGACTTTTTTCAAAATAATTTTTGTCATATTTACGGCGAAAAATATCAATTCATTCAGTTGAAATTGAAATTTAGATTTTAACAAGTAAAAAAGTATCAGTCGGCTTTGCCGACAGAGTTATACCCTCAGCCTGTGTGGATTGAAATACCTTTTCCCCCCAAAAAAATCTTATGTATTTAGGGGGTTTTCAAAATTTTGGGCGTATGAACCGACAAAAGTATGGATAAGATTAAAGCTCAACAATTTGCGGGGATATCGATAGATAGGGCTTTTTTTATATCATTGCCACTAGGAAACCCTTTGGTAAAAATGTCCAAAGGATCCTCGAACAGACCCTTTACCACACAAAAATGTTGAGCATTTGTGTGGTTGGTACCACAAGGATTGGACAGATATGACCCAAATTTGAACATAAACGTTTCGACAATATTTAGAAATCCAAAGTTTGGGCCAAATCGGTTGAGAAATCGCGCGTACCATTTTAGCGAATATTTTCGATCTTTTATGGGGGAGGTACCGGCAGGAGTGGACCTATAAGCACCACCTTCGAATCAATATATATAAAAATGGTGTAAAAATGTATAGTAATTCATAAAATGAGAACGGCTAGGCCGATTTCTGTAAAATTTTTTGTTAGTTATTCGTATTTTCGAGGAGAAGGTCTTTACGGAAGAAAATTTTGGAAAATCTCTCTGGAAAAGTCGGAAAATTGGAAAAATCGAAAATTGAGCTTTTGTATGAAATTTTATTCCTTAATATCGAGACGAAGTTCGCCGGGTCCGCTAGTTTCATATAATATTCGAAGAAATATTACAATATCCAAAGTGTGGACGAACGCAGTATTCGGTTCGAGCTCTCCAGCCACTACATATGGTGCCATTGGGGGTTATACAACTTTCGGCCTGTTTTCTCAAGAAGTATGGACTTGCCCCTGAAAAAAACTTTTACTGTCGTAATTGAGGCAGCGAATGCAAATTGCTTCAACAAAAATCAAAGTGATAGTTTTAAATTCAATTTATCCAAAATTTTGTGTGGGAAGTACCCGAAGGAGTGGACAAATATAGTCCATATTCGATCCTGATCTATATCTGGTAGATATATTAGGATGTGTAAATCATGGATAAAATCGGTCACTCCCATCACGAGTAATCGTGCGCACAATTTTTACGAACATTTTTGAACTTTTGTGGAGGAGGTACCTGAAGGAGTGGACCGACATGGCTTATTTTCGAACTAAAGCTATGTTTGCACAAAATATTACGAATGCCACATTTTGGACCAAATCGGCAGATCCGTTCAAGAGTTATATTGCGCTCCAACCACTACACATAGGGTTTTTTTACCTTTAAGGCTATTTTCTCAGGAAGTATGGACTTGCCTTTGATGAAACTTGTACCGTCGTATGGGGGGCAGTAAATACAGGTTGCTACAACAAGAATCAAAAGGATTCGAGACCAGGTCCTAAACTGAACTTTCCGAAATTTTGTGTAGGAGGTACCCGATGGAATGGACTGATTGAGTCCATATTGGAACCTCATCTAAGTCTAGTATAAATTCACATGAGTTCATACATTTTCCTTAGTGACCGATTTTGCCGATACTTTACACATCCTAATATATCAGGTTCGAATATGGACTTTATTTGTCCACTCCTTCGGGGACCTCCCACACAAAATTTTCGATAAGTTCACTTTAAGACCTACTCTGGAATCATTTTGATTTTTGTTGAAGCAACTTTCATTCGCTGCCTCAATTACGACGGTAAAAGTTTTTTCAGGGGCAAGTCCATACTTCTTGAGAAAACAGCCCGAAGGTTGTAAAAAACCCTCTATGGCACCATATGTAGTGGCTAGAGAGCACGACAACTCTCGAACCAAATACTGAGTTGATCCACACTTTGCATATCGTAATATTTCTTCGAAAAAATCCGTATTTTTGTCGATTCATACGTCCAAAATTTTGAAACCGCCTTAAATATATAGGTTTTTTTTTTTTTTTTTTTGAAAAAAAGTGTTTCAATTCACACAGGCTGAGGGTATATCTCTGTTGTAAAGCCGACTGATCCTTTTTTACTTGTTTTCTTTTAATTTTTGTCATTATTTTTGCCAACTATATTTTTCATTTTTGTAAATTGTTATCTGAATCATGAATTAATCAGCAAGAAATTTTGTATTTATTTGTAATGCGCACTTTGGTCTTAAAGAGTTTTTGCATTACTACATATGTATGTATGAATAATAAATAAATAAAAAGTTCAGTTTAGGACCTGCTCTCGAATCGCTTTGATTTTTGTTGTAACAATTTTTTTCACTGTACAAGTTTTAGCAAGGGCAAGTCCACACTTCCTGAAAAAACAGCCTGAAAGTTGCAAACAAAAAAAAAAAACCCTTGACACCTTGTGTAGTGATTGGAGCCCAAGATAACTCTCAAACGAATCTGCCGATTTGGTCCAAACTAAGTTTAAGTTTGAAGATAAGCCATATGGGTGCACTCCTTCAGGTACCGCCCCCATAAAAGTACAAAAATGTTCGGAAAAATTGTGCTCACTATAAATCTTGATGAGGGCGACCGATTTGGTCCATAGTTTACACATCCTAATATATCTACCAGATATAGATCATGTTCGAATATGGACTATATTTATCCACTCCTGTGGGTACCGTCCACACAAAACTTCGGATAAGTTCACTTTAAGACCTGCTCTCGATTCACTTTGATTTTTGTTGAAGCATTTTGCTGTTGCTGCCTCAATTACGACGGCAAAACCTTTTCCAGGGGCAAGTCTTCCTGCGAAAAAAGCCCGAAAAGTATAAAAACCCTCTATGGCACCATAAGTAGTGGCTGGGGATTACGATAACTCTCGAACTTATGAAACTATTTAGTTCAAAATTTTATCTTCGTCATATTTTGCCCAAACTTAGTTTCAGTTCGAAAATTGGCAATACCGGTCCACAACTTCCGGTACTTCTCCCCACAATTTAAAAAATATTTAAATATTTAAAATATTTTAAAAATGCACGATATCTCTTGAACGAGGCAATTTGTTCCAAACTTTGGATCTCCTAATATTTTGTTCAAATTTAGTTCAATTTCTAAAATAGCCATATTGGTCCTCTCCTTAGGGTGCCTCCCCCACAAAAGTGCAATATTTGTGTCTAAGTGCAGTTTAGGGTCTGTTCGAAGATCCTTTGGAAATTTATAACGATGCACGGTGGTCGAAATCACTGATCTAGCGGTGCGAAATAATTAACTTGGAAACGAATTGAAATATCTTTCTGAAATTTTGCATAAACTCAGTTTGTGTCCGTGGGTAATAATGGACTAAATATGAACAACATCGGCTAATATTTTGGTATAGCCCCCATATAACGGTACCTCCTGATATTCGGTATTTTGAGGATTTAAGCCACCCTTTCCTTCCAAATTAGTTGTACTTAGGGTTTCTAGTGATCACTAAACCTTTCCACCAAAAATTGTGGACATATGTACACGTTTGGGTATAGGCCCTTCCAATGTATCTCCCGATTTTCAGTATTTTGGGGGGTTTATAGCTACATTTTCCGGCAAAATTAGGTGTTTTTTGGTATTTGGGGTTCCCAGAGGACACAAACATTCTCCACCAAAATTCTGAGAAGACCCTAAATACATTCGATCTATCCGAAAATTTAATTTTCAATTTCATAGGCTGAGAGTATATCTCTGTCGACAAAGCCGACTGATACTTTTTACTTGTTTATGTACCAATGTATATATAACCTCATTATGAGTGTATAATACATATCCTAAAGTATGATTTACCAGTAATAAGTTTTATTTTATTATTAAGAAAAACTTACCCATGTTGCCTGTTTTATTTCTTTATATATCAGCAGAAAAAAATATTCTTTGTCAGATTTTTTCAGCAACGAAAAACAAAAATAACGTCAACTCCAATCTACAGCTGGCAATAATAGATTTAATACAAAAAATGTTATTGCCTCAACACAGCACTAAACAACTTTTCACACTTTCTTTAAAATTTACTCGTAAATATACAATTGAATTCAAACACTTTTACAGGATACTTGACGTACGGATCACAAATAAGTAGACACCCATTAAACGTTCTTTAACATATGCTTTGCAGTCTTAATCTTTTGAATTTCTTTTTAGTTCAGTTCTTTTCTTTTTTTCTTTTGATAATAATGCAACAATAATGCAAGCAATGTACAATAACAATGAATCTACTTAAGATACACTTAAACAATTCTTTTGAATGGATGATAATTTATTTTTAAATATTTAAAAGAACGCTTGATCTGCCGTCTGTCTGTCGTATAAAGAAAACACTTCGTGGCAAGTGCATATGTTTTTGTCACTTTTATTGTACGTTATTTGAATTGTTCCACACGACTTGAACTAAGTTTCAGTTTCAACTTTTGTATACGAATTTAGTTGTTATGACTAAATCACAGTTCGGGTGTTCGGTGCTCACACAAGCGTCAAGTGTGTCTTGATTTAAATGCGTTCACGAATGAACTGAATTGAGTTGAAAACGAAACTAAAAACTGAAGCTTAAACAAAAGAAATTGTCCCTCATTGGAATACTCGGTATTTTGTCCAGAGCTGTGATTATTGTTGTGGGCTTTGAAAAATATGAGTAGCAGTTTAGTTACTATTGTTGTTGTTGATAGCGTATGTGCGCTCTATCTGTTGTATCAGTGCACTTGATGTGCAACAAATAAAAACAAACTGTTTAATCTATAGATTATTGTGATACTTGATAATATTTTACTGGATGAAAGATGTCATTTTGGTGGAAAAGACAGCGCTCTTATAGTCAGGATGTATTAAAAATGTAAATTTTTAGAACATACAGACGTGTAATTTTAAAAAGGATAAATTATTATTATATATTGAAAATAAATATAAATAAAATCTTTGGTTTTTAAAGAAAAGCCGAGTCTATATCGGCAAAAATTTGTAAAATTGAGTTTTCAACTTAAAAAAGAATTCAAAAAAATTTTTGATGCTACATAAATGATTTTTGGTACATAAATAAAGAAAAAATCGTCATTCCAAATATGTTTTTGTAAATAACATTGACCGTTGCGAGCAAAAGTTATGACCTTTTAATTTTAATATTTAGAAAAAATTGTAAAAAACGCGTCTTGATATAATGAGCTGTTATATCTTATTACTGTTAAGTGAATTTGTACACTTTGCGATGTTATCAAAATACTTCTGAAAAATCTCAATGGATTCGCAAAAAATCAAATTTGTTACAAAATTGTACGTATTTGCAAATATATTTTTAAAATAATAACGCTTATGCTTAAATAAAATATGTAAAAAAATTACAACAGCATCCAGACATTGTGAGCAATAAAATGAAGCCTATGGCGTGAAGGTCGGAGCTATAACATTCACGTTATTTGCAAAAATGCCAAGAAAATATGAGGAAAAAAATAAAAATTATATTATTCTAAGGTTGTTGTTTTATGGGTTTAAACAAAACGCTGAGGAACAAATGTTAGAGTTCTTTCTCTTTTTCGTCAAAATTGCGTGCAATATTGAAGTTATACCGTTGCAACCAATTTTGCCTTATAGTGTTGGCGAACATTTTTAGATCATTATATTAAATCACATGAAACTCCAATCGTGGCATTAAATTAAAATAAAGTTATATTGAATATTACAAAACTTGAAACGCATATAAACCTCGTAATAGTGGAAATGACAACATGCGCATCCGATTTTCAAACATAGTGAATGAATTCCTTTTATTTGATATACTTTTTGTGAATTCTATCTTGCGACCACGATTTAGTATCAGTTGCATATTCGAGTCGAGTCGAGAAAACAGTAAAATGATCATAATTTGCACGAAGCGCATTTACATTTTATGCGCATCCCATTTCAATGATCACCATTAAAAAATAAAATATTCTATGCCTTTCACTGCGATCCATCAATAACCGTGGATGCAGCATCTCACTAAATTTTTACACAAAATCTATTGTATCTCCGGATTCCCGATAGTTTTTAAATATCTGTTTTCACACATTTTAAAAAGCGTCTAGTTGTATTTATTTATGTAAAAATGACACAACCAAAACGCGTTTTACTTCACGATATTTAAAAAAAACCTTTTTTTGCAGATTTTCGAAATTTGAGGGGTATCATATCCGCCGATCTAGTGGGTGGATGTATACGCGCCGTCGCTTATTAGATTCAAACTAAATTTACGAGGGTTTCCACGGAAATCAATTGTAAAATTTGAACCAAAAAATAGGCTTTTTAGAAAAATGTACGCACAAAAATGTTGATTTTGAGTGCAGATTGCTCCGATCCTATGAAGACTACACGCTCGACTTATACATTAAAAAATGCGAAATCGCTAGTACTACAATCGCATTATAAACATTTAGACAAATCTCGTCCGGATTAGAGAAAAAAATCAAAAAACCAATTGTTTTTGCTTCAAAATGTTAAAGGTACCTTAACGAGACACAGTGGATCCACCCATTGGCCAAAAATAAAAAATGAATGTAAAAATTTTGGTACAACATCTGGCAACTCTGACAGCTATGACATGGACCTTTTTAAAAATATATTAATTTTTGTTTGATTCGAACGCGATCTTCTTAAGAATAGCTTCAAAAGTCAGAACATTTGACTAATATTTTTTGTTGTGAGTACAACCTATATTTCAAGTGTAAGTAAATATATTCAAAATATCGCGAAACTGATACGTATAGCAAAATATTATAGTGGATTTTGAAGGAAGAGGTAATAACTTAATTTTCATTAAAAAATAGTGTTTTAGCGTGTTGTGTAATTCTAGTTAGCTGCACATTTTCTTAGTGTATTTTGTAATGCCAATTCGATCATATACTTAAATTTGACCTAAGGTTTTAGTCATAATGCCCACCAGTGCCCACCTCGGGAATAATTTCCTAAAGTAGCTCATATGTTTAAGATTATTCAGTATTAAAATCAGCTGCCATCTAGTGCCAGACTATAAATGGTGGGCCGCTGACTACAGCTGCCCTAGAATAGGGTTTCTATGGATATATTGGCGTATAACTCTGTTATCTGACCACGTACATTAACATAATTGGTATCAGTGGCGGTACGTGCCTTCCAGGAAGAACGCTATAAGATCTATATTAAAAATTTTACGAATTTTCAGTCAAAAACTTTGATTGTTTTAATCAGCTAAATTGGTTGGAGATTGTTTTGTTTTGGAGATTATTTTGTTTCCCGAAGTCTATTTTTGCATCATAAGATAGTCGTTACCTTAGTCCATGTCAGTTTGCATTAACAGCATAAAACAATTCTTACCGTATACCCCCTCCCCAGGGGAAAAAGGGGAGAATGTTACGCTCGTGGTTTCTTAAAACACTCTTCGCAGCAGCACAAAGCTGTAACCAGCGCATTGGCTTGATATTTACACGGGAAATATTTTTGGCCACTTTCTCCATACAAGTGGATCCACTGTGCGAGAGGACCAATATGGGCCATTTTTGGAAGTTAAACTAAATTTGAACAAAATATTAGAAGATCCAAAGTTTGGACCAAATTGGTTACCCCGTTCAAGAAAGTGTATCGTGCAAACGATTTTAGTGACCTTTTTTAATTTTGAGGGGGAAGTACTTGAACTTGTGAACCGGTATTGCCCATTTTCGAACTGAAAGTAAGTTTGGACAAAATATGTCGAAGGCCAAAATTCCGACCAAACCGGTTGACCAGTTCGAGTGCTAAAGTGCGCTCCAGGCACTACACATGGAGCCATTGGGATATTTTCTCAGGAAGTATTCACTTGCCCCTGAAAAAATTTGTACTATCGTAAAGTCAAAGTGATTCGAGAGCATGTCTTAAAGTGAACTTATCCGAAATTTTGTGTTGGAGGTATCCACAGGAGTGAACAAATATAGTCCATATTCGAACCTAATCTATAACTGGTGCATATATTGGGATGTGTAAAGTATGGACCACATCGGTCACTACCTTCAAGAGTTATTGTGTGCACAATAACTCCGAACATTTTTGAACTTTTTAGGGGGACGTACCTGAAGGAGTGTACCGATATGGCTTATCTTCGAACATAAATTAAATTTGGACCAAATATTACGAAGGCCAAATGTTGGACCGAATCGGCAGATCCGTTCGAGAGTGTCATAGGGTGTTTTTACAACTTTCAGGCTATTTTGTCAGGAGGTATGGGCTTGCCCTTGATGAACTTGTCGTATGGGGGCAGCGAATACAAGTTGTTACAACAAAAACCAAAGCGATTCGAGAGCTGGTCCTAAACTGAACTTTTCCGAAATTTTGTGTGAGGGGTACCCGAAGGAGTGGACCAATTGGAACCTCATCTAAGTCTGATAGAAATTTCGGGATGTGCAAAGCATGGACTAAATCGGTTATTCCCGTGAAGAGTTATAGTGCGCTCAAATTTTCCGAACATTTTCGAACTTTTGTGGGGGAGGTACCCGAAGGAGTAGATCGATGTGGCCCATCTTCGAACTTGGTTCGAATAGGTTGATCCGTTCAAGAGTTATCGTGCGCACCAGCCAGCCAGACAGACGGACGGACATTGCTAAATCGACTCCAAAATGTATGAAACGGATTTTATCCAAACATACATGGGGTCTAAAACCATTATTTCGATGAGGCACATTTTACGCGTATGAAGGTGTATATACCCTCGTTAGCATAATTGCTGCGGGTATAAAAAATAGCTGAAGTGTCTTCTATAACTTTCTCTTTGAGCATCAAGCTGTGCATTGCATTCTAAACTGGACGAGCCTTTAGGCTCAAGAGGGTATTTACACTTTGATACGACCAAAAATGTGCCTCATCGAAATTATGGTTTTAGACCCCAATTATGTTTGTACGATATCCGTTTCAGACAATTTTGTCCGTCCGTCCGACTGGCTGGCTGGTGCGCACGACCACTCCTTCAGGTACCTCCCACACAAAATTTGAAAAAAGTGCAGTTAAGTGACACCTCACAAATCGTTATGAAATTTTTTGTAACAGGATGTTCGTGCGGCCCCTGTTACGTCATTGTAAGTTTTTTTTCGAGGGCAAGTCCATAGTTCCCGAGTTAATGGCGCATAACCTAAAAAAACGGAGCACTATGTCGCGAGTTCAAATAAACGGTGGCCAAATACATATAAAAGAAGTTGGCGTTGGCAGATGAATTTTGTTATAAATACTTTTAGTTCACTGACAATGTCGAGAGCAAAAAATTGGGAAGGTCGGTCCACGTTTTGGGATAGTCCCCATGCAACGGTACTTCTTAATGTTTCGGTATTTTGAATATTTTAGCTAAATTTATCAACCAAATTGGTTGAATTTTGAGATGCGGGGTTTTCACTTAAAAAAAACTTTTCCGATAAAAATTATGGACATAGGTCCACGTTTTGATATAGACCCCACATAACGGTACCTCCCTATTTTCGAAATTTTGAAGATTTTACACATGTTTCACGCCCTGTCTGGCTGGCTGGTGCGCACGATAACTCTCGAACGGAGCAACCGATTCGGTCATAAATTTGGTTTTCGTAATATTTTGCCCAAAGTTACTTTACGTTCGAAGATGGGTTATATCGGTCCACTCCTTCTGGTACCTCCCCCACAAAAGTTCGAAAATGTTCGGAAAATTTGTGCGCACGATAACTCTTAAAGGAAGTAACCGATTTCGTCCATACTTAGCACATCGTGATATTTCTACCAAACTTAGATGAGGTTCCAATATGGACCCAATCGGTTCACGCCTTCGGGTACCCCGCACACAAAATTTCGGAAAAGTTCAGTTTAGGACCTGCTCTCGAATCCTTTGATTTTTGTTGCAACAACTTGTATTCACTGCCCCCCATACGACGGTACAAGTTTCATCAGTGGCAAGTCCATACTTCCTGAGAAAATAGCCTAAAAGTTGCAAAGAGTCCCTATGACACCGAGTATAGTGGTTGGAGAGCAAGATAACTCTCAAACGGATTTGCAGATTCGGTCTAAAATTTGGCTTTCGTAATATTTTGTCCAAACATAGTTTAAATTCGAAGATAAGCCATATCGGTCCACTCCTTCAGGTACCTCCCCCACAAAAGTTGAAAAATGTTCGGAAAAATTATGGGCACGATAGCTCTTGAAGGGAGTGAGCGATGTAATCCATACTCTGCATATCCTAATATATCTACCACATATAGACACAAAATTTTCGATAAGTTCACGTTAAGACCTGCTCTCGAATCACTTTGATTTTTTTGAAGCGATTTGCATTCGCTACCTCCATTACGACGGTAAAAGTTTTTTCAGGGGCAAGTCCATATTTCTTGGTCCATATTTCCCGAAAGATGTAAAAAAACCCTATGTCACCATATGTGGCTCTCGAACTGTTCTACCGATTTGGTGCAACATTTGGTCTTCTTCATCTTTTATCCAAACTTAGTTTCATGGGGCAATACCGGTCCCCAACTTCCAGTACTTCTCCCCAATATTTAAAAAATGTCACTAAAATATTAGAACGGTATCACTTGAATGGTGCAACCAATTTGGTCCTCCTAATATTTTGTCAAAATTTAGTTTAAGTTCTAAAATGTCCCATATCAATACCTCCCTAAGGATACCTCCCCCACAAAAGTTCAACATTTGTGTTAATTCCTAATCCACATTTTTGTTGGCAAGTTCAAATGTTCAAAAAGGGCCAAAAAATTCTGAAGAGACCCTAAATACATTCAATCTGTCCGTAGATAAAAGTTTCAATTGACATTGGCTGAGGGTATATCTCAGTCGGCAAAGCCGACTGACACCTTTTTAATTGTTTAACCTAAAAGTGGCCACAGTTTCCGCGCAAATAGCTTTTTTTTAAAAAAAAATCCCTCTGTGATTTGTGCTAAAACAGTACATTATATCGAAATGCATTCAATGTTAGTGTTGAAAATCAACAGTTCGCGCTTTACATATCCCAAACATGTGCTCCGACATATGTTAAATTCCTACAGAATTGCCCATATTTGTAATTTATTATCATATTGTATAAAAAAACTGGAAATAATTCTAAAAAATAAAAATCCGTTCAATAATAACTTGTTGCTCAGTATAATTAGCTCAAATGATCGTTTCGACATAACGAGAAGAATTTAAGTTCAGAATTTTTTATTCGGTTAAACAACAATTGAAAAAAATATGTATATATCAAATTATTTGGAACAAATTATCTTAAAAATATTTTAATTTCACAAAATCCAGGTATTTGTTCGCGATTCAACTTGTTTTAAACTTGCATTTATGCATTTATAAGTATCAAAAGGAAACGTAATTAACCCATGGTTATTTTTGATATTTTGTCCTCCGTCTGTCCATGTGTTTTTGTAATAAAAATATAAATCACATTCCCATCCAGGTGGAAATTAAAAATGGTAATTTTTTGTCCAAAAGACGAACACTAATGCTTTTGGTGAGAATCGGTTCAGATTTGGATTTGAGGCACCAAACACAAAGTTGAGCTGACATCTTTTTATGAAATTTGGAAAATGTGGCGCAATTAGGTCAAGAAGAAATTTCGACAAATTATAATGAAATGGTGGTAAAATCGAATTTTCCAAATTCGTACTATAAAGTAACATAATGTACTAGATATTGTTATGTTAGTATTGAACGAATGGATAGATGTAGAATTCTGTATTTTGGTATGATATAAGAGAGTTTTGTTACAAATAACAATTATAACAACAATAACCTGTGTAATAGAAAGTTTTTTATTAAATCCGTACCTTTCACGTTAATTTGATAAACAGAATGTTCCCAGTCCATTAATAGAATAATATATAGAAACTGAAATATGCATAAAAATTCTAATTTATTTCCATGTTGTAAAAACAGAATCTGTTTGTAATAAAGTATAATATTTTTATTAATCAAATGGTTTATTGAATATTACGGTACAAAATATTTAATTCAGAGATTTTTTATTTGTCAAGATGTCAATAAATTCGTCAAGTTATCAGATATTTTATTTCATGTTTGTCTTAACTAATTAGAAACAAGTAAAAAGTAGCATTATCATAGATGTTAAAAAAATAAGGAGACACGTATCTCAGGGTTTTTTCGTATCACTTACACTTTCTCGGTTATGGACCAACCAAAGACTTGAGGCCTTGATGTCGAAAGGGATAATTTTGTCAGGCTCATATCATCTTACTTAGCTGACCCATTACAGAACATTTGTTCTATAGGCCGAACTAAGAAAAGATCTCCAATTCTCTCCATTTGTTGCTTCGCTTTCTGGAATACCGCGCCTTTTCATCTCATCATCCACTTGTTTGCGCCATCTATTCCTTGGCCTCCCAATTCGGCGTGCACCGCCAAGCGGTCCGTGTTTATACACCTTTTTAGCGGGGTCATCATCGCTCAATCTTATGATACGTTTAACTATATTGATGTCGTTGTATAGCAAATACAGCTCGTGGTTCAACGACGTCGATATTCACCGTCAACGCAGATCGGTCCGTAGATCTTTCGAAGAATTTTTATCTCAAACACGCCAATCACTGCCTTATCTGCTTGCGCAAGTACCCAGGCTTCGGAACCATACATCAGCACGGGTAGTATCAGTGTTTTGTAAACCGTTATTTTTGTTTGACGAGTTGTGGCTTTGTTTTTAAAGTGCTTACTTAAGCCAAAGTAGCATCTGTTGGCCAATACAATTCTTCTTTTTATTTCACAACTGATGTCGTTTGTTGTGTTTGAGGCGGTGCACGGTGGTCGAAAGTACTGATCTAGCGGCGCGAAATTAATAACTTGCAAACGTATTGAGATACGTCACTGAAATTTGACACAAACTCAGCTAGTATTTGTGGGTAATAATGGGCCAAATATGAACAATATCGGCTGATGTTTTGGTATAGCTCCCATATAACGGTACCTTAAGATTTTCGGTATTTTGAGGATTTAAGCCACAATTTCGTAGCAAATTACCTGTAAATTGGTACTTAGGGTTCCTAGTGGTCAAAAAATAATTTCACCAAAAATATGGGCATAGGTGCACGTTTTGATATAGCCCCCATGTAACCGTACCTCCCAATTTAAGGTATTTTGAATATCATGACCACATTTTTAAACCAACTTGGCTGTAATTTTGCATTCCGTGTTCTCACTGCGTATAAAATCTTCTTACAAAACATTTTCAACACGGATTTATGTTTTATGGTACCCCCGATTCGTTGAATTTTTACTTGTTATCCCATATTTAATAATATATTTAGCTATAATATGGTATTATAGTGTCTCCGGGGCACAGAGGGGAAACAAAGGCCTAAAGTTGCTCAAAACTCAAAATATGAAAATCGTTTTTTATGACAAAATTTTGATAAACGGCAACCAGACTCTTTTCTGCATTTGCTATAACTATCCTCAACTTTGTAAGATTAACCAATCCAATGCAGCAGTCGATTGAACTCAGCCATACTGAAAACAAAAAGTAAATTTTCGAAAACTAAGAAATTAGGTGAACATTAAAATGACATTATTTTCGCGAAAATTTATATTTTTCAAGATTTATTGTTTTTGTACAGTCTCCGAACAAGATTAGCATTTAAAATTTACAGATTGATTTTACATCTTTGCTCTTTAATAATGGTGATACATATCCTCTTTATGAAATTTTTTTTATGATAATTTTTAAGATTACTACAATTTCAATAGTGAAAAAGTCTATTTCCCCGTCGTTTCCCGACCATAGTTTCTTCTAATGTTTTATGCGCTTGAGTCTCAAATATCAGATTCAGTCATAAAAAATTGCGCATATTTGCGCCATTCCGAAAAAATCTTATTTTTCTCAACTAAAATATGAAATATTTTTATATGGAATTGCAAGGTTTACTCACACTAAATTTTGCTCCGCCTTATAACCGGGGTTCTTATTTATCAGAGTAAACCAACAGCTATCAAATATGTTTGCATTATTCAAAAACATTCACGGCTTTTCTCATGTGAATTGAGAAAAATTTAATTTAAGTAAGTTTCAAAAAATAAAATTTGGAATGAAATATATTTATATGGGACTATATATACATCTGTACCGATTTGTTTGAAAATTGGCTCAATGTTTTTTTAGGCTAGTTCAGGTTGCATGTGTCAAATTTCAGTGATTTTGGTGCATTTTTATCTCATATCAGATGCGATTATATATGGAAGCTGCATCCAAATCTGGACCGATTTTCATTATCTTCTATAGGATTAATCCTTATACAGAAGATATGCTTTGTGCAAAATTTTATATCAATCGGACTATAAATGAGCTTTCTAGGGCTTTTGATCAACTTTTATCACTAATTTCCCCTCTGTGCGGGGGTAGAAATCCTCCTTGCAAACATTTCTCAAGATAGGTCCATATTTTGATTTAGCTCCCATACAAATGCACAGCTAAATTTGTATGAATTTCATGCAAAATCACTTTTTTTAAAAGTGCAGTCATCAAAAGATTTGCAAATATTTGCAGCCCAAATGTGGTTATTCCGTATCCAGAGAGTCCAATTTCTTTCCCCAAAAAATAATCGAACCTAAGTTCGGCTAAGTTTACAAGATGCACTCTATGGAATAAGCGCGTACAACCCATAAAAACACAAAAAAAAATTGAATTTTTTGAAAATTTGTTACTATATAACTAAGTACCTCCAGACCCCAAACTAATTTTTATAATTTAAATCTCACCCTCTGCTATTAATTGAATATAAATCTTGTCCAGTTTCATTACGAATGCATTTAACATTTAAACAAATATGAAGTTAATTTTTTTGCAAACATTT
Source organism: Musca autumnalis (assembly GCF_047663935.1). Taxonomy (NCBI): domain Eukaryota; kingdom Metazoa; phylum Arthropoda; class Insecta; order Diptera; family Muscidae; genus Musca; species Musca autumnalis. The sequence goes on from NW_027411644.1 coordinate 256,660,147, forward strand.
TTTAAAATCTGGTGCAACAAAAACTCTTGCATTTGATAGTGAATAACTGAGTGAATATTTACAACAACAAAAATTAAAAAACAAAATCTTTGTCTGCGAAGTGTCTGTAATCGATACAATGGAAAATATTTCGCAATTTTATAGTTCGACTTTTTTACTTTTGCGCCGCTAGATCAGTGGTTTCGACCAGTGTGCGGTGCCGAGGTATACGAAGTCTTTTACAACCTCAAAATTATAGAAACCAACTTCAACAGTTGGTCCGATCTCAATGGACGCATTGCGCGTCGACACCATAAGATTGGTCTTCTCGTCGTTTACCACCAGACCCACTTTAGCAGATTCTCCTTCGACTTTCATAAAGGTATCGGTTACTTCTTTTACTGATCGTGCCATGATGTCTATATCATCAGCATTAGCAAGTAACATGTGGCTATTGGTGTAGATTGTGCCACTTCTTTTGACGTTTGCCTCTCGTATAACCTTTTCCAGCAGAATGTTGAAAAGATCACACGAGAGGCTGTCTGGTAGGTGTCGATCTGCATCTGGGTCTTCTCCAGGATTTGCCGCACGGTATATATCTGGTCAATGGTGGACTTGACAGGTCTAAAGCCGCATTAGTATGGTCCAATTATAATTATTTCGTTGACCATGGGCTTTAGTCGTTCGCACAATATCCCTGACACTATCTTGTAGGCGATAGGGAGAAGACTTATGCCCCTATAGTTGGAGCATAAAGTCTTATCTCCTTTCTTATGGACGGGACACAGGATGCTCAGGTTCCAATCGTCGGGTACGCTTTCTTCCTGCCAGATGGAGCTAACTAGCTGATGCATACACCTTATCAGCGTGTCTCCTCCGGTTTTAAACAGCTCGACAGGTAGGCCATCAGCTCCTGCTGCCTTATTATTCTTCATCCGGTTTATTGCTGTCTTTACCTCATCTTGCCGGATGGTATACATTCAATACCATCTTCTGGGATTGGATCTGTGGTATCTTCGTCGACTTCGCTACTATTGGATACCGACAGTTTGGAAAAATGCTCTTTCCATATCCTTAGCACACTATCTGTATCAGTTACCAGTTTACCTTGCTGGTCTCTACAGGAGAATGTGCCAGTTCCAAAGCCATCACTTTGATGTTTCACTCTTTGGTAGAATTTTCGGACTTTATTCTGTCTCCTGTACATCTCGATTTGTTCACACTCTCGCTTTTCCATCTCTCTCTTTTTCCTGCGGAAAAGACGTTTCTCCTCTCTCCTTTTCTCCCGATACCTCTCTCGTGCGCTACGCGTTGCTACTGATTGTAAAGTAGCTCTATATGCCGCATTTTTCTCTTCGGTAGCAGCACGACACTCCTGGATTCCTTGGTGCAGGTCTCTGGTATCGAAGTACTGATTTTGCGGCAGTTTGCATGGAGTGGGCAATGTTTTGCCATTGTCCTGATATGTTATCGGGACGAGGAGTGTTTTGATTAAGCAGTTGGGCCAGTTGAGTGGAATATGCTGTGGCTATCTGTTGTTATTGCAGCTTACCGATGTCCAACTTCCGTGTTGTGTCTGTTCGCACTTTGTTTGTTACGTTTAATCTGGCACGTACCTTTGCTGCAACAAGGTAGTGGTCCGTATCAATGTTTGCGCCTCGGAACGATCGTACATCCAACACGCTTGATGCATGTCTTTCATCTATCACAACGTGATCAATTTGATTTCTTGTTCTTTGATCTGGCGACAGCCAGGAGCCCTTATGAATATCGAGATGCTTAAATCTGGTACTGCTAACTACCATGTTCATTATTACGGTACAATTTTTTCCGGAGTAAGTGTATACTTCCTGAGATAATGACCTACAAGCTCAAAAAACCCTGAAATATTCGAGTTAGGATTCCTTGGAATCCTTGAGTTTTAGGGATATAGTGTCTTTTTCAATATCACTGCCAACAATGGGAGGAGTCTTTCAGTTTCAAAATTTAACCCTTAAGCGAGTCATTAAAGGGGTCTGTTTGATCCTTTTTCCCAAAAACATTTTAAATGCCCTTTAAAATGTGATCGATTCGGATTTGTAGATTCTTGCAGTTGTGGAACAGATCAATTATACGATATGAACAGAACCACTTCGAAAAAAATATCAAAGCTGCCTTCGAACAGTGAAGGTGAAACAATATGGTCCATCTTCAAACTTGACCCCAATATGGACACAATATTACATGGGCTAATTTTTGGACCAAATTGGTTGATCCGTTGGAGTGTTGGCGTGTGATTCAAAGGCTAAGGGCATAAAAAGGCTTTGACTGTACTGCTGCGAAATTGTTTATACTTCAGAGGAAGGAGTGTACCCAAAGGAATAGACAGATGACCATCCACCAGCTTTATCTATGATTCGCAGAAATATGAGTTTGAACCAACGCAGTATCCGGTTCGAAAGTTTACGAGCGCACCAAAGATTCTTGGGGTCTAAAACCATTATTTCGATGTGGCATATTTTGGCCATTTAAAAGTGTATACACTATCGTTAGCCTAAATGCTAGGTATAAAGTTTATTCCTTCTCCTGTAAAGTAACAGAAAAATGTTGTTAAGCCTTTCTTATACTAAGCCATCGATATGTCACACATGCATCTACTATTTGTTTCAATACAACCTAACTGTATTGAATTAAGTGCAAACAATTAAGTGCAATTTTGTTTTTGTATTTTCTAAAACAATACAATTAAATTTTTTAGTAAAAAAACACAAAACTCTCAACGAAATTCGTTGCGCAAAATAGTTTACAATATTTAAGCGGCAATTGCAATGCTAACAAAAACAACAAATTTGTTATTTAAAATATGACAACAACATCAATGCTCAGTGAGTAGTTAAACAGCAATTGTTTATAACTCCCACTTTAAAAGGTAACAATATGAGGCGCTCAAATAAATCTAAGACCAGAGAAATTCCAAATTAACCCACATAGCGCCAGGAATTTTTTTCCAGAAAACTGAGCCAATTAAATGTTGATAATTTTTTTTTAAATCGTTTTCCCCTGAATTGAGTCTTCTTTCAAAATTACAGGAAATTTTGAGATTTTCGACTGTCAAAATATTCTTGCCATATTCCTAACAAATTCCTGCATTTATTTATTTATATGAAGGAAGCTTCTATGGTTACATTAGAATTTCTCTCCAAATTGAAAATAACAAAAATCGTTTTTGTATGCCCAACCACCTTTTACGAAAAATTTCAGCCATAAATAAAAACGTTTCTACAAGTGGTGTCTTAAGATGCACTGTTCAGACTCAGAGATAAAAATTAGGTCCATTATATTGAGCTAATACGAGTCGGGGTGCCCAAATTAACATGAGAGAAGTATGTATTGCCCCTTTTGGGATGTATACATGTGTGTGGGAACAGTTATTATTATTTTATATTATAACGTAAAACGGCAAAAACACATAAAACTACAACCCTTTTTAAGTTTATTTTATGCTTGCACTTTCAGTGGACGATGACAAAATCTGGGTTAAACAGTTGTTTTAATTTTGTGTATTATTGCTAGAATAACGTAAATTGCAAAAAGCTTTTTTATTTCATACTAGCAAAGTGCCCGCTACTTCGTATGCGGAAAGGATATAAAAAACAAATAAACACTATATAATATGGAAATGGCGAACACTGAAAAATAACAGCGAGACCAACATTGCATCCCAATACCCACACTAAATCCAAAAAAATACAGATTCCAGCACTGTCCCTACACCCAATAGTACGATTTTCCAAAACTACCTCAATCCTTCACTTCACCAGTAATCTTAATTCCAAAAACAGGATTCCAGCGCTATCGGTGCACTCAAATTCAAATTGTACAATTTGGTATATTTCGTGCCCATAAGTAAGAATTTCAAAAACTACCTCCATGTCTCAATCCTACACTCCAACCGTAGTCTTACCAAATTCCAGGATTCCAACTCTATCCGTTCCCCCAAATACCCACTGTACCAAATTTAGTACCATTTAGTACTTGTCGTACCCATAAGTACGAATTTCCAAAACTACCTTAATCCTATACTCCAACAGTAATCTCAATTCCATATTTCAGGATTCCAGATTCCAAATCCCAATTGTACCAAATTTAGTACTTTTCGTTCCCATAAGTACGAATTTCCAAAACTACCACAATCCTACACTCCAACAGAAATCTCAATTCCACATTCCAAGATTCTAGGTCTATCCGTTGACCCAAATTATACCAAATTTAGTGCTTTTCGTATGCCTAAGTACGAATTTTCAAAACTGCTTCCATTCTACTCTCTAACAGCAGCCTTAATTCAAATTTCAGGATTCCAGCTCTATCCGTTCGCCCAAATCGTAATTGTACCAAATTTAGTACCATTTAGTACTTTTCGTACACATAAGTATCAATTTTCAAAACTCCTTCCTTTCAGGATTCCAGCTCTATCCGTTCACCTAAATCATAATTGTACCAAATTTAGTATCATTTAGTACTTTTCGTACCCATAAGTACGAATTTTCAAAACTATTTCCATTCTACTCTCTAACAGCAGCCTTAACTCAAATTTCAGGATTCCAGCTCTATCCGTTCGCCCAAATCGTAATTGTACCAAATTCAGTACTTTTCGTACTCATTTTCAAAACTACTTCCATTCTACTCTCTAACATCAGCCTTAACTCAAATTTCAGGATTCCAGCTCTATCCGTTAGCCTAAATCATAATTGTACCAAATTTAGTATCATTTAGTACTTTTCGTACTCATAAGTACGAATTTTCAAAACTACTTCCGTTCTACTCTCCAACAGTAGCCTTAGTTCAAAATTTCAGGACTCCAGCTCCATCCATTCTCCCAAATCGTAATTGTTCAAAATTTAGTGCCATTTAGTACTTTTCGTACTCATAAGTACGAATTTTCAAAACAACTTCAATTCTACCCTCCAACTGTAGCCTTAATTCATAATTTCAGGATTCCAGCTCTATCCGTTCGCCCAAATCGTAATTGTACCAAATTTAGTACCATTTAGTACTTTTCGTACCCATAAGTACGAATTTTAAAAACTGCTTCCTTCTACTCTCTATTTCAAATTTCAGGATCCCAGATCTATCCGTTCGCCCAAATCGTAATTGTACCAAATTTAGTACCAATTAGTACTTTTCGTACGCATAAGTACGAATTTTCAAAACTACTTCCATTCTACCCTCCAACTGTAGCCTTAATTCAAAATTTCCGGATTCCAGCTCTATCCGTTCAACCTAAATCCAAATTGTACCAAATTTAGTACCATTTAGTACTCTTCGTAGCCATAAGTACGAATTTTCAAAACTACTTCCATTCTACTCTAGTTCAAAATTTCAGGATTCCAGCTCTATCCGTTCAACGTAAATCCAAATTGTACCAAATTTAGTACCATCTAGTACTTTTCGTACCCATAAGTACGAATTTTTAAAACTACATCCATTTTATCCTCCAGTAGCCTTAGTTCAAAATTTCAGGATTCCAGCTCTATCCGTTCAACGTAAATCCAAATTGTACCAAATTTAGTACCATTTAGTACTTTTCGTACCCATAAGTACGAATTTTCAAAACTACTTCCATTCTACCCTCCAACTGTAGCCTTAATTCAAAATTTCAGGATTCCAGCTCTATCCGTTAAACCTAAATCCAAATTATTCCAAATTTAGTACCATTTAGTTCTTTTGGTACCCATAAGTACAAATTTTTAAAACTACGTTCATTCTACTCTCCAACAGTAGCCTTAATTCAAAATTTTAGGATTCCAGCTCTATCCGTTCGCCCAAATCATAATTGTACCAAATTTAGTACCATTTAGTACTTTTCGTACACATGTGTCCAAAAATCCAGCCTTATCTGACACCTTCGGAACAAGACTGACCCTCACCCAAAATTTCAAGATTCTAGCTTCAGCCGTTTGGTCTGGGCGTTGATGAATCATTAAGTCAGTCAGTCAGTCAGTCAGTCAATCACTTTACTCTTTTATTAATATAGATTAACTACGCATACCGTTATTTTTAACTGCTCACTTTTTTACCATATAAGTAAAAGCTGTCAGAGTGTGTCTGCCTGCCTACCCAGTTCCGCCCCCATATTAGAAAACAAATTATGAAAATTTGTCAGCTGCTGAAATTTGTTTTTATTAAATGTGATTTTTATTATTTTATTGTTGGCTTGTTGAATTACTTTACCTTGCTTACCCCTTTCCGGTCATAACATGACATATATAGAATGGCGTTTTGTGTGTGTGTGCATTATAAACTCTGGTTGTAGTTCGTTTGCTCGATGCTTCAAGTTCACAAATATTTTAAATTCATGATTAGAGAATTAATAATTCAGATGTTGCAATTATAAGGCCAACGACGCTGTTGTATTTGCGAGAGTGGGAACTGTTTCGTCGCTCCGTTATTGTTTTCACTTTAATCGTTCATTCATTCATAATATTTGTTGTTGTAGGAAAAAAACTCATCACATTATTTATAACCCAGCAAAATTTGACGGAAGGGGTTCTTTGCGATGACGTGATTTCATGTCTTCTTTTGCATTGGTTCAAAGGAAGTCGTGAAAGATCCGATCTTTTCATTAGGATTTGAACCAATGCCAAGGAAGTCGTGAAAGATCCGATCTTTTCATCAGCATTTGTACCCATTCCATCGATCCAATAGAGATGATGTTTGTGTTTTTATTTACACACCTGATTATTTTCATTTTGGTATGTTCCAGTACTGCAAAAATCTACTAATTTTTACTATTTTTTCCGATAACACAAAGGAAAAATTGTTATCGTAGTAAAAATAAGTAGATTCTTGCAGTTTCTGGAACAGATCAAAGTTGTTAGAACTGTCGTCGTGATGTTGTCTTACATTTCCTGCATATCAAACAACTAAAACTTCTAAACAATTGGTATTATGTGAAGTCCCAACCATCGAGCTAAAAATAGAATCGGACTGGACACATTGCTATTTTAAAAGTTCCCTTGTCTGTTCTAAATCTGACATAGAATGAAATCAATCAAATCTCGCTTCTTGGAATTTGAAAAAAAAGTCCGAAACGAAAAGGAACAAGAATCTGAAAATAAAGAAGAAACTACTTTTGGAAAGAAACAATTAAAAATAAATTAATTAAGCATAAATGGTATTTTCCATAAAAAGTCTCTCCTCCCCGTTCGTTACATTTTGTTCTTAGAGATCCCTAAAGCAAGCCGGATTGTAGATCCCTACATATTTCCGTCACTAAACAAAAGAGTATAAATTACCAAAATGTTGTTATAAAATAACAAAATTATAAAATAAAAGTAATTTACGAAATAAAAATACTTAAAGGAGTGCATTTGGAGTCCATGTCGAAATCTGAACTGGTGATGGGAAGATAATTGAAAAAACCTTTTGTAAGATGAAAGAATATCAGTTGCGGAGAACGGAGGAAGTAATCTTTTGCGTTGCAGCGGTGGTGATTACATTGAAATTTTGGATGTAAACCATATTTCAATACAATGACGTGTCAAAGCATTGGTGAAAATGACATGTCAAATCATTGGTGGAAATGACATGCCAAAGCATTGGTGGAAATGACATGTCAACGCATTGGTTAAAATGACATGCTTAGGATCCAGAAAAGAACGTCATCTTTTGGGGTCCACGCTCATATAAAATTCATCGATGAAGATGCTAAAAAGATGACATGCTAGATCACTTGCACCCATGATTGAATGTCATCTTTGGCATCGAACATTTTGCTGGGAAATTAAAGCAAAATTAACAACATTAATTAAAGAAATTATTTGCAAAACTTTAATGAATTACTCTTGGGGACAATAAAATGATGAATTAAAACAATTTATTTTAATGTTATACACAGGTTTTGTGGGGTATGTAAATATTATGAATTCCATTTATCACACTGCAGGAAAAGTATAGCATCCCAGTAAAATCTTCGATGCAAAATCATGAGTTGAATCATGGGTGCAAGTGATCTGGCATGTCATCTTTTTGTCATTTTCACTCATGAATTTTATATGAGCGTGACCCCCAAAAGATGACGTTCTTTTTTGGATCCTAAACATGTCATTTTCACCAATGCTTTGGCATGTTTTTTTAACCAATGCATTGAACGTCATTTTCACCCATTCATTGACATGTCATTTTAACCAATGCTTTGACATGTCATTTTCACCAACCCCTTGGCATGACATTTTCATGTCTTGTTTGGAAAATTGAAATGCTCTATTGAAATATGGACAAACAAAACTCTTTATTAAATCAAACGAATTCACGAAATAACGACAATTAATTGATCAGCAAAAAGTTTACATCCAAAATTGCATTTTAATCACCACCGCTGCAACGCAAAAGATTACTTCCTCCGTTCTCCGCAACTGATATTCTTTCATCTTACCAAAGGTTTTTTTCTATTATCTTCCCATCACCAGTTCAGATTTCGACATGGACTCCAAATGCACTCCTTTAAGTATTTTTATTTCGTAAATTACTTTTATTTTATAATTATCTTATTTTATAACAACATTTTGGAAATTTATACTCTTTTGTTTAGTGACGAAAATATGTAGGGATCTACAACCCGGCTTGCTTTAGGGATCTCTAAGAACACAAAATGTAACGAACAGGGAGGAGAGACTTTTTCTGGAAAATACCATTTATGCTCAATTACTTTATTTTTAATTGTTTCTTTCCCTAAGTCGTTTCTTTATTTTCAGATTCTTGTTCCTTTTCGTTTCGGACTTTTTTTCAACTTCCAAGAAGCGAGATTTGATTGATTTCGTTGTATGTATGTATGTCAGATTTAGAACAGACAGGGGAACTTTTAATATAGCAATGTGTGCAGTCCGATTCTATTTTTAGCTCTATGATTGGGAGTTTATTTTTATTGCAGACATTTCGAGCTTCATACAATACCAACTGTTTAGAAGTTTTAGTTGTCTGCTATGCAGGAAATGTAAGACAACATCACGACGACAGTTCTAACAACTTTGGTCTGTTCCAGAACCTGCAAGAATCTACTAATTTTTACTACGATAACCATTTTTCCTTTATGTCATCGGAAAAAATAGTAGAAATTAGTAGATTTTTGCAGTACTGGAACATAACGAAATGAAAATAAACAGGTGTGTAAATAAAAACACAAACATCATCTCTATTGGAACAAATGCTGATGAAAAGATCGGATCTTTCACGACTTCCTTTGAACCAATGCAAAAGATGACATGAAATCACGTCATCGCAAAGAACCCCTTCCTTCAAATTTTGCTGGGATGCACGATGGGGCCAATAGCAGGTTTTCGAGGCAAAAAGTCAATTTTTGCAGTGAACAATTTGAAAAAAATAATAACGGATTTCGATTGCCAACACTCTGAATCACTAAAAATAAAAAATTAAATCAACCTGGTAACATCACATAGCGACATACTGATCTGGCAATGGTGACATATTTTCTTATGCATCATTTTCTGACATTCATTATAAATAAGTAGTGAAAGCATTTTAGGCGCCAAAAAGAACATTTCAACGTTTTTATATTTTTTAAAAATGGAAAGCTCTTCAATGGGTATGTAAAATAAGATAGTGTTAACAAATAACAAAAATGTTATATGTGGTAAATGTATTTTTGAGTTAAGATGTGATGTCTTTTTTGGAGTATTTTTCTTTGTTATCCATGTATTCTCTGGAGTATAACTTTTGAGATCTAGGTAGATCTAGGATATTATATATATGTGGTGAAAGGTATTAATGTGTACTATCATTTTGTGGAAAAATTAGCTGCGCCCATCTGCGCCTTTTCATAAAAATCTGATTTCAGATGTCGTAATACTTAAAACCGTTTTCTAAAAAATGATAGAGTGGTTATCTACTGAGACCATTTTTAAACTAGTAGATAATCATGTTGTGAGGAAACAAGGTCGTCCATATGTTGGTTATAGTGAGGGAAGCCAGCGACAAACTTTGGCTTTTGTGGCGGAATCTTAGCCGATTTGTACTAAATTTGGAACCTCTTTTTATTAACTTATAACAAACCACAGACAAAACCATGAAATTTGAACATAGAGTATATAGAGCAGCTATATCTATATCTGAACCGATTTCAATAAAACTTGACAAACTTATTTGAAGTCCGAATTTCGTAACATTTTCCAAATTTTATTGGAATTTGCATGCTTGGTCAATCATTTGCCTGAAATCGGGCGAACATATATATGGGAGCTATATCCAATTCTGAATCGATTTCAATATGATTTGCCAAAAATGTTTCTAGACCAAAATCCGTCACACATTTCAAAATTCACCAAGATTGAGATTGGTGCACCAAATACTTAAAATCGGGCGAAAATATATACTTATGGAAGCAATGTCAAAATCAGAACCGATTTCAATATAACTAGGCAAACTTATTTGTGGTCCTAATTCCGTGGTATTTTCCAAATCGCATAAAAATTGGGCAGAATTTGCGTGTTTGGTCCATCAATTGCTTGAAATCGGGCGAACATATATACGGGAGTTATATGTATATATGAACCGATATGAACCAAATTTGGCATATTAGTTTCTAAGCCCATTATAAACACCTGTACAAAATTTTGAAGGTCTAGCTTGCCCCAGTGATTTGTTGCCTCGAAAACCTGTCACTGGCCCCATCGTGGGATGGTTTGGAGAATGCTATGTCTCTCATATATTCCAGTGAATCTAAAAAAACGTAAAACCCTTAAAAAATCCAGTCTTACATACATACAGAAAAAAGAGAACAAAATATAAAATTCCGAAAATTTAAACCTACAATTCGCCGCATCTTCTTGTAGAAATTAGAGTTGTGCCAATTGAACTATATGGAACTATCTAATTCTCTACGTTGCACAGTGTCACGACCGTGGCCAAAAATGGTCAAAATCAAGTACTTCGGAATACAAATTTATTGATGAGAATTGATAGTAAACATTTCAATTTGAAGGAATTTGTGTTATGGTATTGATTTGTCAAATAGTTTTTTCCATGTAAAGGTTCAAATCCGATAATTGTTAGAAATATATATTTTTGTCCTTATTTTACTAAAATTAATAACTTGTATTATGCTCCAATCATTTAATATTTAAAGTAATTTATCGTTCTAAAATAAATTTTTATAGTAGCTTTGGATGTAATAAGCATGGATTTAATTCTGTTTGGAAGTCTGTGGTATTTAGTACACCGATTTTGTGAACTAAATTTTAAAATTATTGGAGTGGGAAAAATTGTATAAAAGTGTATATCGATATTATTTGCTGTTTGAGTTGTGAAAAATGAGTACTTCAAATGTATGTATAAAGGTTCTAGCTGCAGAGGTTTGCTGACGAACTTGTTATTTCTCTTTTTCACTGACCACCTCCCTGAGGGGTTACCCCCTTTTTTAAGCGAGCGTTTTTCGGTATTGGCCATAGGTCGACAACGAATGGACCGATCATCATATATTTTTGTGAGTTTACGAAGAACGTCATAAGCTCTCTTTTGAACGAGAGACTTTTAAAAATATCAATAAAAAAAATGGTGAACAGCGAAAATCAAAATTCGATTTTTTACAAAAAAAATGGACCGTTTTTGACCATTAATTGGTCAAAAAACGTTTTTAAAGGAAAATTCTCATATGTAAAGACAAGAGTTTGATGTATTCAATAAGTTCACCAAAAATATCAAGACTGAACACCAAATTTTAGTCATTTCGGGTGGATATTTAGGCCACAACCTTCAAAATACCGAAAATGGGGAGGTACGGTTCTATGAGGGATATATTAAGACGAGGACCTATACAGACAGATTTCTGGTGGAAAGCTATAAAATATAAAGTAAGAAAGTAAAATATTAATGTCAAACTAAATGAACTCTATATTGCCCAAACTTGATTCGAATATTAAAAACCAATGTATTAACATAATTTTTATGCAGTTTTGTGTTTGTTAATTTTTGGAATTAATTATTGAATACGTTTGTTGACTGAGGGACTTTTGTAATGTAATTTCTTCAGTATAATTAAATTTCATGTAAAGTTTTAGTTATGTTCCCCCTCTTTCCCCCCAACGAAACTTTTTTTACAAGATAAGTACACGCAAAAAAAAATCGGCCTCTCTAACATATGTCCCAAACATATTTTGCAGCAAACATATATATGTTTGCAACAGTCCCAAACATAATATATGTTTGGGTCTGCAAACATATATATGTTTGGGTGGAAACAAATATATGTTTGGGTGCAAACATACATATGTTTGGGTGCAAAGATATTTATGTTTGGGTGCAAAGATATTTATGTTTGGGTGCAAAGATATATATGTTTGGGTGCAAACAAAGATATGTTTGGGTGCAAATGTTTTATATGTTTGGGTGCAAAAAAATACAAACCCAAAAGGCACAAAAAACACAAACACATGCACCAGTGGGCGCTTACTGAGAGCAAGGGAGCGTAAAATTCAATGTGTGCTCACTTGCTCTCAGTAAGAGCTCACTGGCTATCTCTATAGTATACACACAAATGTTGTGGTTTTTTATTAAAAGGCAAAAGAACAACAAACACATAGGTACATACAAAATTCCAAAGAAATACTTAACACACTTTAATAAAAGAAAAACTGATTGAAATAATTTGTAGTCACACTTTTAAAAAGGAAAAATATATAGAAACGTAGTTGAACGCTTCTCCTTAGTTGTGAAATAAAACAAATTGTCCTCTTAGTTGAAATCATCAGCGGGGAATCGGCATCTAGAATCAAAGGATTATGTAATGTAATAAATAAATATGGATATGCCATATTTCAAATATACATAAGTATGTATGTAATTACCAATATTAAATGCGATTTCTTCCTTGTCCAATAAAATAATTCCATTCAACTTTCCGATTCAATTATAAAATGTATTGGGCATTTAATTTACTAAAAAGCACAATTTCTTTAAGAAAACACAAAACACTGATTTATTCACTCACTTTACCGTCTTGACTCTACAAAGGCATCTAAAACACTGATGAAAGAAAAAAATATAATTCATATCATTTCTTCTTTTCTTCTTCGTTGGTTAACAACAACAAAACAAGAAACACACGAGTTTGACGCATACATGCCACCAAAGCCCCCTTCTTCGCTTCTACGTCTTCTATTATACAATACACACAACTCTTTATTATAAAGCAGCATTCCACAGCCGCGAGAGCACTGTTATTACTCTCGTTGACAAACATCCTCTCTCCACCCATGAAAAAATGTTCTAACATAAAAAATATGTTTTACCCAAACATATCAAATTGAGATATGTTACAAAATGTTGCAAACAAATATTTGTTTGGACCCAAACATATTATGTTTGGATCCAAACATATATTTGTTTGCAACCGGTCCCAAACATATATTTGTTTGGATCCAAACATATTTCTAACATAAATTTTTCTGCGTGTAGTAGTCTATAGATTCTATATTCAAAATATCGGCATCTTTCCGCAACTTTGGAACTTATTCCCAAAATACTAACGGTACCTTTCAGGGTGTTTTTGTAATTTTTTTACATGTGCAGGTGATACATTTCAGCTTTTTAAATATATAGAAGAGACACTTTGCGGTTCAGTTATATGAAGGATACGTCAGAATGTGGTTCTCAATGTAAAATTTGGATATTTCAGCCACTTTGATTGATTATAACGGCTAGAACCCTAAAAATACCGAATATTGGGCGGTACCGATTTATGGCGACAACATCAAAGACCTACATTATTCGACAATTTTCTGGGGGTAGACTACCTCCAGGAAAGTGAAAGTGGCATTTCGGGCATTTTAAATCAATAATTTATATAAAACCTTCAAAATTCCGAAAATCAGGCGGAACCATTATATGGTGACCCTATTCAAAAAAATATTGCAAGAAGATTTTCTAACACTAGGGAATACCGATAGTCAAATTTCAGCCAATTTCATTGGAAGATGTGGTCAAGACCCCCAAAATGCCAGAAATGAGGGGGTACCGTTCTATGGGGCTATACCTTAAGTTGGACCTATGTTAATTTTTTTGTTTGCTACTTTTTATTTGTGTTGCTAAACTAGCCTTACTGAAAATTTCGTATTGATGCTGTGCACAGTTTGGACCAAATCGTTTTGAACCTTTGTGGGTACCCAAAGTTTAAATTATCCGCGACACCAGCCAGAAAGACAAACAGACGGACACAACTAAATAGACTTCAAATTGTCTGAAACAGATTTGTCCCAAACATATTTGGCCGAAACTTTGCACATCGTAAAATTTCTTCCAAACGTAAGTCATGTTTCTCCCTCACAAAATTTCAATATTTATACCCTACACCACTATATGGGAAGGTTATTATAAGTTATTTTTGGCTCAAAAGTGTGTAATACATCGAAATAATGGTCGTAGGCCCATACATATATATATAGCAAAATGAATGCCTCGACGGACTGAGTCGATCTGGCTATGTGTGTCCGTCCGTCCGTCTGTCCATCTAAATCAAGCTACAGGTCGCAAATTTTGAGTGTTTATGGGGGTGCCGAAGAGAAAGATGGATGGTTTTGGTGATGGCCCTCCTTTATTTGGAGAAAAAGGGCTTTAAGGGGTATTTCAAAAGCAAACAATAGTTGCCAAGTAAACACAATTTTTCAGTTTCGGTATTTGAATTATAACGACGAATACCAATTGGGGACCTTCCCAAAACAAAAACTGACAATGAAAGTAGAACAGGTAATCGCTATTATGTTAATTTTTCTACCCTCAGCATTTGTGCTAACGAGGGTATATACACTTTCATACGGGCAAAATGTGCCTAATCGAAATAATGGTTTAAGACTCAAGCATGTTTGGACGAAATGTGTTTCAAACAATTTGGAGTTGATTTAGCCATGTCCGTCCGTCTGTCTGTCTGGCTGGAGCGCACGATAACTCTCGAACGGATCAACCGATTCGGTCCACAGTTTGGCTTTCGTTATATTTTTCCGAACTTAGTTTAAGTTCGGAGATGAGCCATATCGGCCCACTCCCTCGGGTACCTCCCCCACAAAAGTTGGAAAACGTTTGGAAAATGTGTGTGCAGGATAACTCTTGAATGGAGTAAGCGAATCGGTCCATACTATGCGCATCGTGACTCTATCGGTCCACTTCTTCAGATACCTCCCACACAAAATTTCGATAAGTTCAGTTTAAGACCGGCTCTCGAATCGCTTTGATTTTTGTTCTGACAACTTATACTAGCTACCCCCATTACGACGATACCAGTTGTTTCAGGGGCAAGTCTATACTTTCTGAAAAGATGGTCAAAAGTTGTAAAAAACCCTATCTGTAGTTCGAAGATTAGCCATCTGTTCACTCCTTCAGGTACCTCTCCCACAAAAGTTAAAACATATTCGTAAAAATAATGCGCACGATGATAGGATCGTCACGAAATGTTATGTGTTGATTGGGGAGATGAGGAAGCCTATTGAATTTGGATAACACTCAGGTGTAGGAATGTGCAAAGAACTTATGTGGAGAAAAATCCAATGTTATATTCATATGCGAATATCTCCGCTTCATTTTTAAATTAAAGGATGAAGAAACGATAAAATAAGGCAAAATATGCTGAAGTAAGTGGTCAAATAACGGAAATATAGCAATAGTCGGCAATACAAAATATTTTTCCATTTTTATACCCTCAGCATTTATGCTAACGGGCAAAATGTGCCTCATCGAAATAGTGGTTTTAGACCCTAAGTATGTTTGGACGAATTCCGTTTCAGACAATTTGGAGTCGATTTAGCAATGTCCGTCCGTCTGTCTGTCTGGCTGGTGCACACGATAACTCTCGAACGGAACAACCGATTCGAACCAACTGTTGGTTTAAGTTCAAAGATGGGCCATATCGATCCACTCCTTCGGGTACCTCTCCCACAAAAGTTCGAAAATGTTCGGAAGATTTGTGCGCACGATAACTCTTGAAGGGAGTAGCCGATCTAGTCCATACTTTGCACATTCTAAAATTGCTACCAGACTTAGATGAGGATCCAATATGGACTCAATCGGTGCACTGCTTCGGGTACTTCCCACACAAAATTTCGGAAAATTTTACAAAAATTCAAAGATGTTCGGAAAAATTGTGCGCACGATAACTCTTGAAGGGAGTGACCGATTTGGTCCATACTTTACACATCCTAATAAATCTACCAGGTATAGATCAGGTTTGAATATGGTCTATATTTGTCCACTCCTTCGTGTACCTCCCACACAACATTTCGGATAAGTTCACTTTAGCATCTGCTCTCGAATCACTTTGACTTTTGTTGAAGCAACTTTCACTCACTGACCCTCTTTACGATGGTATAAGTTTTTTTCAGGGGCAAGTAAATACTTCCTGAGCAAATAGCCTCAAAGTTGTAAAAATCCATATGTAGTGGCTGGAGCGCACTATAGCACTCGAACTGGTCAACTGGTCCGAAATTTGGTCTTCGTCATATTTTGTCCAAACTTAGTTTCAGTTCGAAGATGGGCAATCCCCCCAAAATTAAAAAAGTCTCACTAAAATCGTTTGCACGATACACTTTCTTGAACGGGGTATCCAATTTGGTCCAAACTTTGGATCATCTAATATTTTGTCCAAATTTAGTTTAACTTCTAAAATGGCCCGTATTGGTCCTGTCCTTAAGGCACCTTCCCTGCAAGAGTTCAACATTTTTGATTAAGTGCAGTTTAGTGTCTGTTCATAGTTCCTTTGGAAATATATACCGGTGCTATTCGTTATGGTCCTGTTTGCAGCGATATTATGTTTTCCGTGGACAAGTCCATGCTTCCTGGCATACTGGTCCAAATGTTATACGATGACCCACTGAAATGGCTTGTGCGTGCGATATCTGTCGAAAGGATATATTACTATAATAATTGTTCCACAAACATCCCATAAGGGACAAGACAGACTTCTCTCATATCAAAAAGTGCACCCCGATTCATATTAGCTCAATGATATGGGACCTACAGTTTATCGCCGAGTCCGAACGGCGTGTCTAAGACACCACTTTTGTAGAGAAGTTTTACATGGCTGAAATACTCAGGAAATGTCGCCAACATTACTGAGGGGTATTTTGTGCCACCGTGGTGCAATTGTATGCACACTCGCCTTGCACACATAAGGTCGTGGGTTCCATTCCCCGATTTTTTACTTGTTTAATTTGAATTGTAATGACGAATATCCCAGCTTTGGTTGGGTACATTTTAACAAAAATGACATATTTAATGAAGACATTCTAAGCTTAAAGTGGATCCTAGTTGCTTACCACAAGTGGGAAAATACTAGAGATATAGAAAAAGGCGCCTACATATCGACGCCTCCAAACAATAGTATGCTAAGTCGACTTAGCATGTTTTCAAGTTCTTTACATTTTTATATTTAACGTCCTTTAACTTAAATTCTGTCAAATTTTGGTCATAATCGCACAATCCGAACAGAAGTTATAAACAAATATTTACTTAGCATAGTACTGAAGGTCAAAGAAATTTCCAAACTTTTAGAGCTTGTCCTGCAAAACTCACTGTTCAGAATTAGCAAACTATTATTTGGAGGTGTCGAACGTCCTTTAACTTAAATTCTGTCAAATTTTGGTAATGATCGGTCAATCCGAACAGAAGTTATAAACAAATATTGACTTAGCATAGTACTGAAGTTCAAAAAAGTTTAGACTTAGCATACTATTATTTGGAGGTGTCGATATATAAATTTCCAATTAATGTAATTTTAAGTTCACGGCGGGTATCTCTGCTGCTGTTGTACATACCCCAAGGGAGAGCTTGATAATGAAAGAAGACCGTTAATACCAAATGTGTTGGCATTGATGGTAGAAGTTATTGCAAAAGGCTTTAAGCTATCCCAATTTTAATATTTTGAAGTTTTTATTTTAATGACAAATACCTCTGCTTCTATTTGGAATATTTTGGGTAAAATAATTAGCCCCTTAAGGCGCTGAGCGCCACTTAATGGAATATTATTTAATAAATTCGAATAATTAAATAAATTCACCTTTGTGATTTTTTGATGCTCCTGGACATCTTTATAAATGGAGTTCATTTATATTGCTAATATAAACCTTAAACAATTTATATTTACTCTAAAAACCTTAAAGATCCACTTTTCAAATAATGTTCATCGATATTTTCTTTTTGCTTAGTCACTCTATTGAAAACATTTCAAAAACTTGTAATCGTTGTAATTTACTTCTTATTTCGGACAACTCACCATTTCATTGTCAAGGTCATGTGCGGACAATAAACGTATGCATATCGTCGAACATAAAACTAATTAGTACGCAGCTCATAAATAAAAATTGGCGGCACATGTAAATGAACCAACAGCAAAGTGTAGACGACACACGCACTTAAATTGTTATTGAGCCAATGTTAAGTTTAAACAAATTGCCATATAAAATAAAAATATGTATAATTATCAATCATTTTTGTTATTTCGGAAGAGGAAAATGCATGCCATGTGACGACATGTTTACGACATTATTTCGGCGTACTCATTTTTAAATGTATTTATTTATAAGTATGTATTTAAAATGTAATGAATTATTTTACAATCCAAAAAAAAAACCATTGAAGCATATCTAAATAAATAAAAATCAAATGTCGTTCGTTGGTAATGGAGAACGGCTGGGCCGATTTGGATAATTTTTTTTTTAAATGCTCGTCATAACCCAACTTAGGTTTTTATGCAAAGAAAATTTGACCAAGTCCACTTCAACGCCCTCTTTTTCCATTTTAATATTTTCTATAAAAACTATTCAACTGATTTTCCTCAAATTGTCAGGGAATGTACAACGATGGCCCACGGTGAAAACAGGCTACATATTTTGTTAAATTTCGGAAAGGGCGGTTTACTTCCCCTGTACCCTATTATTTAAAATTCAATATTTACAATAATTACGAATGTATGGGTTTGGAAATTAATTTGCGAGACAATTGTGGTTGTGTCTCCAACCTTACCAAATTTTTTAAGACCCAAAGACTTGGCCACGCCCACTTTTTGATATATGTTACATCTACAAAACCACTGAACCGATTTTCCTGAAGTTTTCAAGGAATGTACAGAGGTGGCACTAGGTGAAAATAGGATGCATATTTTCTTGAATTCGGAAGGGGGCGGTGTACTTCCCTTTGCCATATTTAAATAAAAATTAAATTAAATAAAAATCAAATGGGTGACTTAGGGGATGAGAGATACCAAGGAACGGTCCTGACCGACTTTAACATGGCAAAGTCCAGGATTTATCTTGGTCCCTCTCTCATCTCAAGTGGACACTGACCTCCCCGTGGTGTGACCAGGGCAGCTGCCTTTAACACCCGTTAAAGGTAGTGAGCTAACATGTGCCGCGCGTTCACCCATAAGAACATTAAAAACTTGTTTTTGGGCGCCGGATTAGTAACCCTCCGCTAGAAAAAGCAGCCTACTATGAAAAAACAAAAGAAAAGAGAAACAAATCCCTCTAAAGTTGACAACCCCCTCAAACGTTTTAAGGACCATGATCTGCGAATCTGCACCTGGAATGTTCGCACTCTTTATAGAGAAGGTGCAGTCTTCGCATTGGCAGACGTACTTGAAAAGTACAAGGCCGATATTACTGCCATACAGGAAATACGATGGATTGGGAAAGGCGTCACAACAACAACTAAAGGTGACACACTGTATTACAGCTGTCATGACACAAAGAATGAGTTTGGTTGCGGATTTGTAGTTGGTTGGAGGTTAAAACACCTGGTCTCCAGCTTCACACCCGTGAATGAAAGCCTTGCTCCAATTCGAATAAAAGCAAAATTCTTCAACATCAACTTTATTTGCGCTCATGCTCCCACTGAAGACAAGGACGAACAGACCAAAGATATATTTTATGAGCGCTTAGAAGAAACATATGACCGTTGTCCTGCCAATGACATTAAAATTATTCTAGGCGATTTTAATGCCAAAATTGGAAAGGAGAATATCTTTGGCCCAACAGTCGGGAAATTCAGTCTCCACAGTAAATCATCTGACAATGGTATGAGGCTGATAGACTTTGCAGCTGCACGAAACATGGTAGTTAGCAGAACCAGATTTAAGCATCTCGATATTCATAAGGGCACCTGGCTGTCTCCAGATTAGAAAACAAGAAATCAAATTGATCACGTTGTGATATATGGAAGACACTCATCGAGCGTGTTGGATGTGCGCTCGTTCCGAGGAGCAAACATAGACTCGGCCCACTACCTAGTTGCAGCAAAGGTACGCACTCGGTTAAACGTAGCAAACAAAGTACGAACAGACACAACACGAAAGTTAGACATCGGTAAGCTGCAATCACAACAGACAGCCACAGCGTATTCCACTCAACTAGCCCAATTGCTTAATCAAAGAACTCCTTATCCCGAAAACATATCAGCGCAATGGCAAAGCATTGCCCACTCCATGCAAACAGCCGCAAATTCCATACTTGGATACCGTGGTATGATCAGGAGCGTCGTGCTGCTACCGAAAAGAAAAATGCGGCATATAGGACTAATTTACAATCCGTAGCAACGAGAAAGGTATTGGGAGAAAAGGAGAGAGGAGAAACGTCTTTTCCGCAGGAAAAAGAGAGAGATGGAAAAGCGGGAGTGTGAAAAAATCGAGATGTACAGGAGCCAGAATGAAGTCCGAAAATTCTACCAACGAGTGAAGCATAAAACTGATGGCTTTGGTGCAGGCACCTCCTCCTGTAGAGACCAGCAAGGTAATTTGGTAACTGATACAGATAGTGTGCTTAGGATATGGAAAGATCATTTTTCAAAACTGTTGGTATCCAGCGAAGACGACGAAGATACCACAGATCCACAGCCAAGATGAGGTAAAGACAGCAATAAACGAGCTGAGGAATAATAAAGCAGCAGGAGCCGATGGTTTACCAGCCGAGATGTTCAAAACCGGAGGCGACACGCTGATAAGGTGTATGCATCAGCTAGTTTGCACCATCTGGCAGGAAGAACGAGTACCCGACGATTGGAACCTGAGCATCCTGTGTCCCGTCCATGAGAAAGGGGATAAGTCTTTATGCTCCAACTATAGGGGCATAAGTCTACTCCCGATTGCCTACAAGATCGTGTCAGGGATATTGTGCGAACGACTTAAGCCCATGGTCAACGAAATAATTGGACCATACCAATGCGGCTTTAGACCTGGCAAGTCCACCATTGACCAGATATTTACCCTGCGGCAAATCCTGCAGTAGACCCAAGAGATGCAGATCGACACCTACCACCTTTTTGTCGATTATAAAGCAGCCTTCGACAGCCCGCTGCGTTCAAAGGTATTCCAAGCCATGTCTGAATTTGGTATCCCCGCAAAGCTCATCCGGCTTTGCAAAATGACTTTAACTGACACGAGGTCATCAGTTAAAATAGGAAAGAGACAAGGAGACAGCCTTTCGTGTGACCTCTTCAACATCCTGCTAGAAAAGGTTATACGAGAGGCAAACGTCAAAAGAAGTGGCACAATCTACACCAATAGTCACATGTTACTTGCTTATGCTGATGATATAGACATCATGGGCCGATCAGTAAAAGAAGTAACTGATACCTTTATAAAGGTCGAAGGAGAATCTGCTAAAGTGGGTCTGGCGGTAAACGGTGAGAAGACCAAGCTGATGGTGTCAACGCGCAATGCGACCATTGAGTTCGGATCAACTGTTGAAGTTGGTTCCTATAATTTTGAGGTAGTAAAAGACTTCGTATACCTCGGCACCGCGTAAACACAACAAACGACATCAGTTGTGAAATAAAAAGAAGAATTGTATTGGCCAACAGATGCTACTTTGGCTTAAGTAAGCACTTTAAAAACAAAGCCACAACTCGTCAAACAAAAATAACGCTTTACAAAACACTGATACTACCCGTGCTGATGTATGGTTCCGAAGCCTTGGTACTTGCGCAAGCAGATAAGGCAGTGCTTGGTGTGTTTGAGAGAAAAATTCTTCGAAAGGTGAATATGGACGTCGCATGAACCACGAGCTGTATCTGCTATACAACGACATCAATATAGTTAAACGTATTGAGATGCAACGATTGCTGGCTAGGCCATATCATAAGAATGAGCGATGATGAACCCGCTAAAAAGGCGTATAAATATCAGCCGCTTGGCGGTGCACGCAGAATTGGCATGCCAAAGAATAGATGACGCAAACAAGTGGATGAAGAGATGACAAGGCGCGGTATTCCAGAAAGAGAAGCAATAGACAGAGAGAAATGGAGATCGTTTCTTAGTTCTGCCTATAGAACAAATGTTGTGTAATGGACCAGCCAACTTAAGTTTATTTTTTAAATTTTCAATTTAATTTTTCTGCAAAAACTACTGAACCGATTTTCCTGAAATTTCAGCCCACGAAAACAGGCTACATATTTTATGCGATATTTTTTAAAAACTTTATATCTGCAAAAAATACGCATGTATCGCTTTAAAAATTTGCGAATTAATCTGCAATCTTCTTCTCTTCTCTGGGGCCATGCCTGTTTTTTTTTAAATATGGTAACATGGGACGCCACCGCCGATTTTCTCGCAAAATACAAGTGCTAGAAAAAAGCCGTTAAAAGCAAATTTGTGAGTTTAATGAAGATCTATCATCTCCCAAAAGTTGGCAGTTGTGTCATAGGCACGATAGCGGACGCACGCGGTTTTGTGTTTTCAGGGTATTGGGAAAAATAATTATGGTAGGTATTTTTTGTGATATCTTCTTTACCTTTTGTGATATCAAAAACGCATTTTATACCGTTAGAAGACAACTACTGAAGAATATAAAACCCAATAATTGGCATGAAAAAAGCAATTGCAAATGTCAATATATTAATATTATGAAATATGTAAGGGGTGGGGCGCCTACGCCATGATAGGGGCATGGTGGGTTAATGTTAGAGATTTGTCATGTTTAACTTAAATTCTTTATACCATAGATCTACAGCACTATAATATGAAGTTAAAATCAAGTATTATCCTAAACGTATCTTCTTTTAGTTATAATATGATTTTTGTACCTAAATTCAAGGCACCTACTTCAATTAACCGCTAGAATCTGTTACTTTTTGTGAATTTTAAAATAATTTTTGATTATTCAATAGAAAACATGTTCCTTTTTTGCATGATGTTGATATTTAAGGAAAATTGTTGTTGTAGAGTCCGTTGGAGAATATTCAATATCGATGGCGAAGCTGCCCCATGGGTGGGGAGGCTTCGCCACTTTTTACACATTTTGTAAATTCTCAAAAATAATATTTTAAAAACAAAATTATAACCATTTATATATCAAAACTTATAGTCAAGATATGCTAATATTTGTACCAAAAAAATATTTGAAAAAACTTTAACGGTGTCGGTATGAGAACATTTTGAAAAAAAACGTGGCGAAGGCGCCCCATGTTACCATATGTTATATCTCCAATACTACTGAACGGATTTCCATACAATTGATGGCAAATGCTTAATGTTTGCCGTTGTTATGTATATTTTATGAAGTTCAGAGTAGGTGGGGTACCTTCCTCGTGCCTTTCTTTTAAACGCTATATAAGTGAAATTTGGGAGGCAATGGGGTTGTGTGTACTCTAGGTACATTAGAGTGGTTTTAACTCAAAGAAGAAAAATCAATGTCGGATTTTTTATGCGCAACCCCCTAAAGTATTTAGTTTTGTTAGATTTTAAGATTGCCAAAGTTTGAGCACAATCGGAATATGTTAACACGTGCCACTAGGGCCTCAAAGTTTCCATAGTAATTTGTATTGGATCAAAGGTGAATTTTCACGAAATTGCTTTAAAGGCCACATTGATTGTCCAATCGATGAGAAATTTTTACCAGTTCATTTATGTGGCTAAACAAGTAATCCTACAAAAAAATTGAAAATCGGGTAGGATTTTAATATTAGCTATAAATAGGGACCATGGAAACATTGAGGCCCCAGTGGCACGAGTTTACAAATTCCGATTGTGCTCAAACTTTGGCAATCTTAAAATCTAACAAAACTAAACCGCATAAAAAAATCAGACATCAATTTTTTAAAACCACTCTTAGGTAAATATTTGGAGCCAAGATACCAAACCACGCCCACTTTTTAAATATGTTATATCTTGAAAACTGATGACCACGCCCACTTTTTTCAATATATTATTTTTAGGAGGGTTGGCGTTTTTTATTTGGGATGACGAGTTCTATTTTGTTTTTCAAAATAGTCAGGCTTAATCCCATAGTTGTTGTTTTAATATTTTTTTAAAACAACTTTAATTTATTAGTGGAAAAAATTCCAAAACTAAGAACCTAATTTCTTGCAATTTTCAGGAATGTCCTGTGGTCCAAAATGCTATATTTTTGTATTCGAATTTATTGTTTTACAATCGCTATATTTGAGTACATCGAGTACGTTTTTTTAACTTTTATAATTAGGTCGCTTTAGGACAGGGGACATGGAAGATAATAAATCCTAAACAGCACCAATTGGCGAAAAAATCCAATCCAAGTCCATAAGAGAAAACAAAAGTTTACAGACAAAATCTGTTCATAAATTTAAAATCCTCTTCGGTTTGACAATGGACCGAAGAAGTGAGGTAGAAAATACCTATTTTTGAATTGTCAAGCATAAAGTCCATACAATATTAGTTCAATATAAATGAACGAACATAATTTAAGTGTCTCGGATTAAAGTTATCCTCTCAATTTATATTATAATTCTAATAGTGTAACAGACTATTGAAACATATCGTATGCTTCTTTCTTATCAAAATGACATTGCGCTTTTTATTGCATTCCATATTTCTCCTGAGATTGACACATGCACTCCTCATTGAGGGGCGTTTTCCACTGAAAATGCAACAATTTACAATTTTTTATTCTGATAAGCAGGGAGATGTCATAAAATTGAATATGATGATTTGAAAGCTACATTTGGCACTTGTGTCATGGGGGTTATCATTTTGAATACAAGAATTTCATTCGTGTGATTTTTGTTTCTATTTTAAATTGATTGATTGAAAGGCGCCAGATTTGTAAAAATGTTCCATTAGGGTGGTTTGGAAAACAACTGCTTGTTGTTTTAGGAAATGGCGCAGTTTAGGTCAACTGTTATTGTAACTGGAAAAAATTGGATTACTATATGGAGCATCTGTATATTAGGTAGTTTATAAAAACACTATCATACATCACTAACTTGCTTATTCAGGTGTCCCTCAACAAAACATTTTTCCTATAAGCCGAACTAAGAAAAGATTTCGACTCCTGTCTCTTGATTGCTTTTTTCCCAATTTGGAAATTATTGTTTTTTTTTTCAATTTCGCCTTCTACTTGTTTAATGTTCACACAAGCACTGCCGTGGTGCACAAAAGAAGGTGATACAATAATACCAACTGATGTCTTCCCCCTGAATACATTAAAAAGGTGTTTCAATTCACACAAGCTGAGGGTATATCTCAACTTGGTATTGTCGCTGTTTACCCACTTTAGCAGATTTTTTTTGACCTTCTTTAAGGTATCAGTTACTTCGTTCACTGATCGGCCCAAGATGTCTATATCGTCAACTTAAGCATGTAACATGTGGATATTGGTGTAAATTGTGTCATTGATTTTGAGTTTTGCATTACGTATAAACCTTTTCCAGCACGATGTTGAATAATTCACACGAAAGTCTGTCTCTTTGTGTGAAACCTCTTTTCGTACTAAACTCTTCGAAGAGGTTCTTTCCTATTTCCACTAAGGACCGAGTAGCAGTTTATGCCGAATGAGCTTTGTGTGGGATTCCAAACTCAGACATGGCTTGGAATAACTTTGAACGTAGGTGTTTTCGAAGGCTGATTTATAATCGACAAAAATATGCATCTCTTGGGTCTTCGCCAGAATTTGCCGCGGGGTAAATATCTGGTCTATGGTGGATTTGCCCGGTATAAAGCCGCATTGGTGTGTTCCAATTATTTTGTTGACCATAGACTTAAGTCGTATCCCTGACACTATCTTGTAGGCAATAGGGAGAAAACTTATGTTATTATGTGGGCACAGGATGTTCGTTCTTCCTGACAGATGGTGCTAACTATCTGCTATATACATCTTATCAGCGTGTCGGCTGGTAGACCATCGGCTCCTGCTGCCTTATTATTCTTTAACCGGTTTATTGCTGTCTTTACCTCATCTTGGCTGGACGGTATACATTCAATACCATCTTATGGGACTTCAGTTACTAAATTACCTTGCTGGTCTCTACAGGAGGATGTGCCTGTACCAAAGCCATCAGTTTGATGTTTTACTGTTTGGTAGAATTTTCGGACTTCATTCTGGCTCCTGTGCATCTTCTCTCTACTCTATTTTTCCTGCGGAAAAGACGTTTCTACTCTCTCCTTTTCTCCCGATACCACTTATACCCAACATGCTAGAATTTCCAGATAAGTGTTTCCACCGGGCTGATTCGGTCAGAATTTATTTTTTTAGAGTGGAGGCAGCTAGGTGACCTTATGAATACCGACATGCTTAAATCTGGTACTGCTAAGTACAGTTTTTTGCCGCTGCGAAGTCTATCTGCCTTATTCCATTGTCAGATGTTTCACGGTGGAGACTGAATTTCCCGACTGTTGGGCGTTGGTCCGTGTGTCATTGGTTTGTTCGTCCTTGTCGTCAGTGGGAGCATGAGCGGAAATAAAGGTGATGTTGAAGAATTTTGTTTTTTTTTCGCATTGTAAAAAGTCTTTCATTCACTGGGGTAAAGCTGGAAACCAGATGTTTTAACCTCCGACCTACTACATATCCGCAACCAAACTAATGATTTGTGTTATGTCAGCTATAATACAGTGCGTCACCTTTAGGTGTTGTTGTGATATCTTTCCCAATCCATCGTATTTCCTGTATGGCTGTAATATCGGCTTTGTAATTTGCAAGCACTTCTGTCAGTGCGTAAACTGCACCTTCTCTATGGAGAGTGTAAACATTCCAGGTGCAAATTCGCTTTAGAGGGTTATTTTGTTTTTGTTGCTTTTTTCATAGTATATTGCTTTAGCTTGCCCAACGCCCACTTCCCTTTTAAATAGAATTTTATATGAACATGACTCCGTTTTGGGCAACACCATATATTTTCTTTTCTGAAACTGTATTTGCACAATGCATTATTTTTTTTTTTTTATTTAAAATAAAACTATTAAAATATCTATGTCAATAACTGATATTTTATCAACAATTTAATATCACAATACGTCGAATATATTTCCTGAATTTAGTTATTCGGACGCATAATACAGCATATTGACGATAAATCGTAGACGTCTAAAACGCACTATGATTGCTTTTTGTTAAAATAATTTAATATTATTCTTATCGCTTCCCATTTCGGAGACGAGGTCAGTGTAAACTTTGACAAAGCGCAAGGTCCATTGAAAACTTTGTTTTATTTACAATTTTATAAGAAAAGAACAATAATTAATATAACAATAGTAGCGTAAACAGCTGATAACAAATTGGCATTAAAAAAATTGCAAAAAAAACTCTTTTCAAAAAATTGTCAATTTAATTTTATTGTAAACAATTTACAAGGACATAAAAGAAATAAGACTAGACAAAATGCATGCAACATACTAGAAACAATGCTGGTTGCAGGTAATTTAAAATCGCAATCTGGGAGGAACATTTCATGTAATAGTATTAGAAACGGAGTCATAGGCGTCTCTAGTGGAACTAACTTTATTCATTCCGTGACATGACCTATCAACGTGGTCGTTGTAACGTAATGTGTTTAAGGGGTTGTCCCTAGTTGTGCAGACCAAAAAACTCATTTTTCATGATTTTTTTTCAAGGAAACTGCTAATATGTTTTGTAGTTCTTTCTTTCATCTGAGCACGTCTTATAGTACTTTTGGAATTTTTGTTGTTGAAAAATATTGCATATTCATGTGGTAAATGGCTATCTTGGAAAAACTTTTTTCCAAAGGCGTTTTGCGGTGCCAACGATAGCACGAAAACGGATGGGCCGATGTTCGTATATTTTTGTGGTCGTTGTAAGAACCGAATAATCTTGTTTTTAAGAGAAAGGGAATTTAAAAAAAAATATTTAAACATAATTTTTTTTTTCAAAATAGTCAGGCTTAATCCCATAGTCGTTGTTTTAATATTTTGTTAAAACAACTTTAATTTATTAGTGGGAAAAAATTGGCGATGTTTACCAAGGGGTAAGGCAGGGAAGACTATAGTTTCAGATCTCGCCACAGATCTTCATCAGTTCCCTTGAAATTCTCGATCAGAGTGTTTCTTTGCTCACGTATCTATTTGAGCGAGCAATTGACACTTGGGTATAAAAAGTTTCTTGTTGAAAAACAAGAAATAAGGGAACTGATGAAGATCTGTGGCGAGATCTGAAACTATAGTCTTCCCTGCCTTACCCTTGGTAAACATCCCCAATTTTTCCCACTAATAAATTAAAGTTGTTTTAATAAAATACTAAAACAGCGACTATGGGATTAAGCCTGACAATTTTGAAAAACAAAATAGAAGTCGTCATCCCAAATAAAAAACGCCAATCCTCCTAATTTAAAAATAAATTTGACCTGATAAGGTCAACATTTTAATTTTAACGAAAAAATTGGCCGTTTTTGTCAAAAATCGTGCAACAAAAATTCAAAACAAGTAAGAAAGTATCAGTCAGCTGTGCTGATAGTGATATACCCTCACCCACTGACAAAAAAACTTTAAAACCGAACCAAACACAATAATTATGTCGTATATAAAATATATTGATTTGAATCACGATGTGGGGCTATACCAAATCATTGACATATGCCAAACATTTTTAGTAACCAAAGGACTCGAAATATTAAATTACGTTAAACTATGTTTGAAAGAAATTGTTCAAAAAGTTTTAGAGTTATCTTGCACAATATCCATGTTTGGAACTTTTGGGCCACTATCTTAGGAAGTATGACTTAATCCGGAAAAAATGTACCCGAGGTACCAGAAGGATTGGACCGATACAATTCATATTCCAACCTGATGCATGACAAGATGAAATAAACGATGTGCAAAGTCAGCACCAATCAAAAACTCACTGAGAGATTTCCCATTTTGGTTGGTGCCGCCAGGGTTTCTTGGAGCTTTTAGGCAAATATCTCCGGAAGTATGGACTTGCGCAAGAAAAAAATTATACCGTGTAAAGGGAGCCACAAGGAAAACTTACTGAAAAAAATTTCAAAATGATCCGAGAGGATCTCTTAAACTCCATTTTATCCGAATTTTGTGTGGGAGGTACCGGATGGAGTGGACCGATATAATCCATATTCCAACCTGATACACGACTGAATGAAATAAACGATGTGCAAAGTTTGCACAAATCAGAAACTCCATGCGAGAATTAGTTTGCGCATTTGCGATTTTGGTTGGTGCCGTCAGGGTTTCTTGGAGCTTTTAGGCCAATATTTCAAGAAGTATGGACTTTCGCAAAAAAATTTGTACTGTCATAAAGGGAGCAGCAAGGAAAAAAATGAAAGAAAAAATCAAAACAATCCGAGAGGAAATCTTAAATTTCATTTTAATCGAATCTTGTGTGGGGGGTACCGGAAGGAGTGGGCTGATATAGTGCATATTCCAACCTGATACATGACTGGATGAAATACACGATGTGCAAAGTCTGCACCAATCAAAAACTCCACGCGTGAATTATTTTGCGGATATGCCATTTTGGTTAGTGTCGTCCGGGTTTCTTGGAGCTTTTAGGCCAATATCTCAGGAAGTATGGACTTGCGCAAGAAAAAAACTGTACCGTGTAAAGGGAGCCGCAAGGAAAACTTACTGAAAAAAAATTCAAAACGATCCAAGAGGAGCTCTTAAACTTCACTTTATCCGAATTTTGTGTGGGAGGTACCGGAAGGAGTGGACTGATATAATCCATATTCCAGCCTGATACATGACTGGATGAAATAAACGATGTGCAAAGTCTGCACCAATCAAAAACTCCCTGCGCGAATTATTTTGAGGATTTGCCATTTTGGTTGGTGCCGTGAGGGTTTCTTGGAGCTTTTAGGTCAATATCTCTGGAAGTATGGACTTGCGCAAGAAAAAAATTGTACCATCGTAAATGAAGCCGCAAGGACAACTTAGTGAAAAAAAAATCAAAACTATACGAGAGGAGCCCTTAAACTTCACTTTATCCGTATTTTGTATGGGAGGTACACGAATATAGTCCATATTCGAAGCCGATCTATATCTTGAAGGAATAATACGATGTGCAAAGTTTGGACCAAATCGATTGCTCCCTTCGAGAGTTATCGTTCACGGAATTTTTACAAACAAATTTTGAACTTTTGTGGGGGAGGTAACCGAAGGAGTGGACCGATATGGCCCATCTTCGAACTTAAACTAAGTTTGGACAAAATATTACGATACCCAAAGTTTGGTTCGAATCGGTTGATCCATTCGAGAGTTATCGTGCGCACCAGCCAGACAGACGGACAGAAAGACCGACGGACATGGCTAAATCGACTCCAAATTGTCTGAAACGAATTTCTTCCAAACATACTTGGGGTTATTTCGATGAGGCACATTTTTGGTCGTGTCAAAGTGTATGTACCCTTTCTAGCCTAAAGGCTGAGGGGTATAAAAAATCTGTCTCGCATAAAGACAAACTTTTTAGTATTTAACAAGCTTACCAAACAATATGAAGATTTGTCAGTTCGTTTTCGAGTTATCGTTGGCACCGGCTTCAAAAATGCCATTTCGAGAAACACGCTTCTAAAGTTTCTATCACAATAAATGCTCATATTTCAACCAATTTTGCTCCGATCATACTCTATATTACCTGAGCCAATAAAATGTTTGTCGATTTTTTGAAAGTGATAAGTAGAGGTAACCCCTAAACTATGGCAATGTCGATGGATAGCTCGTAGTTAATACGACGGCTGCACGAAAACTATTTCAATAGGCAACACTGCGTGTTGATAGACGCCATTTGAAATTTTTTGGAAAGTTTGACAGTTTTTAGCCTAAACGTACTCAGGACAGTTTGTCATACGACCATGTACGAGTAGTGTGTTGTTTACAGTGACTTGAAAAAATCACTCTGCAAAAAAAAGGAACATTTTCGTCCGATCATTTTTCACAATTTTCGACGTGGATAATCACAGCAAGTGTGCATCGATCAAATTATATATTTGTATGTCAATAAAGGGTTGTGCTAGAAAAAGCCGTGCGTGAACGGACAATGCGAGATCGGCATGTTATATACCGCAAGAAAGAAGCATCATTGGGCATTTCTTCCACCAACTAATATTTCCCAGCAAAAATTCGGATCCATTAGTCATTACGTAACCCATTACAAAGTAATGTAAACAAGCTTCTTTTCCCATTAAAAGTAATCTGAAAAGTAATGGGATACTTCTTAAAAAAATTACAAGGCAAACCTACTTACTTTGCTCCTCACTAAGTAATGAGGACGGTGGCACAGTGAGTGTGTGTCCGACTATAAATCCTAGGGTTGTGTGTTCAAAGCTCACTGTCGGCACGCGAGTTTTTTAATTAAAAAATAACAGTTCGTGGTGCACATGTGCACTGCACATTTAAGTTCTTAAGCAACCCTTAATGTTCGTGTGCGTGGCATAGTATGTAGTGTCTTTGACTAGAAATCAGAGGGTTCGAGTGTTCAATTCGCACAGCGAGCAAAATAAATAAAGTAAAATAAAAGTAAGAAGTGTGATGAAATTAAAAAAATCTCTACATCAACTGTTCTAAAAATAGAATTTTTTTCAACTTACTTTTCGACTTCTAGTGGCCACAGAATAACTAGTTATTCTAGTGGTCATAAAATAACTACAAACTGAGTGCGATATGCCCTTGTAAAATAATGGGGAGGAAAGGGGGTTTGCGAGTAGTTACGGCTGCCAAAAATCCCTTACAAAACCCATGATTTTGGGATGACTTTTTTTGCTGGGTTGATATTGCATGAACACATGACTGCAAAAAGGAATTTTTCTCGTTAAATGAGACAATCGCTCAAAATAGGCTCTTCTGGATTGGTGCAAAGCAATTGTGAATAAAAACGATCGCGGTGCTTCAAACAGCGTTTATAAGATCGTCACAGACGACGAATCTTGGATCTATGCTTAGGAGCCCAAAACAAAACAGGAATCGACCGTTTAGGTCTTCGAAAGCGAGCTAAATTCAACGAAAGTTGTTCACGTAAGAAGCCCTTCGAAGCAAATGGTCGCTTGTTTCTTCGGCAAAACTGAACGTGTGGCGATACGAATTTAAACACAAAAAGAATAATTTCAGATTACAGAACCTTGTGTAAAGAGTTTCTTACTTAGCTGGCCCATTACAGAACATTTGTTCCATAGACCGAACTAAGAAAAGATCTCCAATTCTCTCTGTTTTTCGCTTCGCTTTTTGGAATACCGCGCCTTTTCATTTCTTCATCCACTTGTATGCTCCATTGAATCTTAGGCCTGCCAATTCTGTGTGCACCGCCATGTGGCTCGAATTTTTACGCCTTTTTAGTGGGTTCATCATCGCTCATTCTTATTATATGGCCTAGCCGACGCAATCGCTGCATCTCGATACGTTTAACTATATTCATGTCTTTGTATAGCTGATATAGCTCGTGGTTCATACGACATCGATATTCACTGTCCACGCAGATCGGTACGTAGATCTTTCGAAGAAATTTCCTCTCAAACACAACAAGCACTGCCTTATCTGCTTATGCAAGTGCCCATGCTTCGGAGCCATACATTAGCACGGGCAGTATAAGCGTTTTGTATAGTGTTATTTTTGTTTGACGAGTTGTGGCTTTGTTTTTAAAGTGCTTACTTAAGCCAAAGTAGCATCTGTTGGCCAATACAATTCTTCTTTTTATTTCACAACTGATGTCGTTTTTTGTGTTTACGGCGGTGCCGAGGTATACGAAGTCTTTTTACTACCTCAAAATTATAGGAACCAACTTCAACAGTTGGTCCGATCTCAATGGATGCATTGCGCGTCGACACCATCAGCTTGGTCTTCTCGCCGTTTACCGCCAGACCTACATTAGCAGATTCTCCTTCGACCTTCATAAAGGTATCGGTTACTTCTTTCACTGATCGTCCCATGATGTCTATGTCATCAGCATAAGCAAGTAACATGTGACTATTGGTGTAGATTGTGCCACTTCTTTTGACGTTTTCCTCTCGTATAACCTTTTCTAGCAGGATGTTGAATAGGTCACACGAAAGACTGTCTCCTTGTCTAAAACCTCTTTTGGTACTGAACTGTTCGGAGAGGTTCTTTCCAATTTTAACTGAGGACCTAGTATCTGTTAAAGTCATCTTACAAAGCCGGATGAGCTTTGCGGGGATACCAAATTCAGACATTGCATGGAATACCTTTGATCGGAGGGGACTGTCGAATGCTGCTTTATAATCGACAAAAAGGTAATATGTATCGATGTGCGTCTCTTGGGTCTTCTCCAGGATTTGCCGCAGGGTAAATATCTGGTCAATGGTGGACTTGCCAGGTCTAAAGCACAGCCGACAAGAAGAGGGCACACAAAATTCTCAATATTTGCAACTTTTGACAGTGTGTTAGTAACGTTGTATGCACACATGCTGCAAAACAAAAACAAATGAAAGCATTTGTGTGCTCTTCCGTTGCGTTCGGGTCGTGTGTGTGTGAATTGCCGAAAAACTTCGTAACTTTAACAATATCAAAGCACGACATTGGCCTAAAGCCATATTGGTATGGTCCAATTATTCCGTTGACCATAGGCTTTAGTCGTTCGCAACAGTATCGCTGACAATATCTTGTAGGCAATAGGGAAAAGACTTATGCCCCTATTGTTAGAGCATACAGTCTTATTTCCTTTCTTGTGGATAGGGCACAGGATGCTCCGTTTCCAATCGTCGGGTACTCGTTCTTCCTGTCAGATGGTCCTAACTAGCTGATGAATACACCTTATCAGGGTGTCGCCTCCAGTTTTGAACAGCTCGGCTGGTAAGCCATCGGCTCCTGCTGCTTTATTATTCTTTAGCCGGTTTATTGCTGCCTTTACCTCATCTTGGCAGGGTGGTATACATTCAATAACATCTTCTGGGATTGGATCTGTGGTATCTTCGCCGTCTTCGCTGTTATTGGATATCAACAGTTTTGAAAAATGTTCTTTCCATATACTGAGCACACTATCTGTATCAGTTACCAAATTACCTTGCTGGTCTCTCCAAGAGGATGTCCTTTACCAAAGCCATCCGTTTGATGTTTCACTCCTTGGTAGAATTTTCGGACTTCATCGATCTCGATTTTTTCACACTACCGCCTTTCCATTTCTTTCTTTTTCCTGCGGAAAAGACGTTTCTCTTCTCTCCTTTTCTCCCGATACCTTCCTCGTGCACTACGCGTTGCTAGTGATTGTAAAGTAGCCCTATATGCCTCATTTTTCTCTTCGGTAGCAGCACGACACTCCTGATAATACCATGGATTCCTTGGTGGAGGTATCTGGTATACAAGGATGGATTTTGCGGCTGTTTGCAAGAGTGGGCAATATTTTGCCATTGATATGTCATCGGAATGAGGAGTGGTTTCATTAAGCAATTGGGCTAGTTTAGTGGAATATGCTGTGGCTATCTGTTGTGTTTGCAGCCTATCGATGTCCATCTTCCGTTCTGTTCTGTTCGTGTTTTATTTGCAACGTTTAGACCAGGCATGACCAAAAAGAGAACTACTACTACTATTGGCAACTTATAACAGTGTGGTAGTAAGTTTGTATTCACGCAATCTATAAAACAATAACAAATCAAAACATTTGTTCTCTTTTGTACGCTCTTTCTGTGCATTCGGGTCGTGTGCGTGTAAATTGCCGAAAATCATCGGCACCGCCGTGCCAAATGTGACCATGCTTGGTTTAGACGGGTACGTATGGCAAATCCACCATTGACCAGATATTTACCTTGAGACAAATCCTGGAAAAGACCCAAGAAATGCAGATCGACACCTTCCATCTTTTCGTCGATTATAAAGCAGCATTCGACAGCCCTATACGTTCAAAGGTGTTCCAAGCCATGTCTGATTTTGGTATTCCTGCAAAGCTCATTCGACTTTGTAGAATGACATTAACTGAGACGAGATCCTCAGTTAAAATTGGAAAGAACCTCTCCGAAGAGTTTACTACCAAAAGAGGTTTCAGACAAGGAGACGGCCTGTCGTGTGATCTATTCAACATCCTGCTGGAAAAGGTCATACGAGACGCGAAGGTCAAAAGAAATGGAACGATATACACGAACAGCCACATGTTACTGGCTTATGCCGACGACATTGACATCATGGGTCGATCGGTAAAGGAAGTAACTGACACCTTTGCAAAAGTCGAAAGAGAATCTGCTAAAGTTGGTCTGGCAGTAAACGGCGTAAAAACCAAGTTGATGGTATCGACGCGTAATATGTCCATAAACACCGCACCATCTGTGAATGTTGGTACCTATAATTTTGAGGTAGTAAAGGACTTCGTCTACCTCGGCTCCGCCATAAACACAACAAATAACATCAGTTGTGAAATACGAAGAAGAATAGTGTTGGCTAACAGATGCTACTTTGGGCTGAGTAAGCAGTTTAGGAATAAAGCCACCTCTCGTCAAACAAAAATAACACTGTACAAAACACTGATACTACCCGTGCTAATGTATGGTTCCGAAGCATGGGTACTTGCTCAAGCAGATAAGGCAGTGCTTTGTGTGTTTGAGAGAAAAATTCTTCGAAAGATCTACGGGCCAATCTGTGTTGACGGCGAATATCGGCGTCGTATGAACATCGAGCTGTATCAACTATACAATGACATCAATATAGTTGAACGAATCGAGATACAACGATTGCGATGGCTAGGCCATGTTATAAGAATGAGTGATGATGAACCCGCTAAAAAGGCGTATAAATACGGGCCGCATGGAGGTTCTCGCAGATCTGGAAGGCCAAAGCTTCGTTGGAGCGAACAAGTGAAACGAGATATCACAAAGCTACATATCCCAGATTGGGAAAATACAGCAGCAAACAGAGAGGATTGGAGATTTTTTCTTAGTTCGGCTTATGGAACAAATGTTCTGTAAAAGGCCAGCTAAGTAAGTAAGTATGTATGTACCTTTGCTGCAACAAGGTAGTGGTCCTAAACTATGTTTGCTCCTCGGAACGATCGTACATCCAATCGTACTTGCATCTATCACAACATGATCAATTTGATTATTTGTTCTTTGATCTGGAGACAGCCAGGTGCCCTTATGACAATCGAGATGTTTAAATCTGGTACTGGTAAATATCATGTTCAGCTGCAGCTCTATCAGCCTCAACTTTAGAGGAGCTTGTTATACCCTCAGCATTTATGCTAACAAGGGTATATACACTTTCATACGGGCAAAATGTGCCTCATCGAATTAATGGTTTTAGACCCCAAGTATGTTTGGACGAAATGTGTTTCAGACAATTTGGAGTCGATTGAGCAATGTCCGTCCGTCTGTTTGTATGTCTGTCTGGCAGGCTGGAGCGCACGATAACTCTCTAACGGATCAAACGATTCGTCTCAAATTTTGGTTTCACTAATATTTTGCCCAAACTTAGTTTATGTTCCAAGCTGGGCTATATCGGTCCACTCTTTCCGGTACCTCCCCCCCAAAAGTTCGAAAATGTTCGGAAAATTTGTGCGCACGATAACTCTTGAAGGGAGTAACCGATTTGGTCCATACATTGCCCATCGTAAAATGTGTACCACACTTAGATAATGTTCCAATATAGACTCAATCGGCCCACTCTTTTGGGTACCTCCCACACAAAATTTCGGAAAAGTTCAGTTTAGTGGCATCTCTAGAATCGCTCTGATTTTTGTTTTAGCAACTTGTATTCACTACCCTCCATACGACGGTACAAGCTGCATTAGGGGCATATCCATACTTCCTGAGAAAATAGCCTGACAGCTGCAAAAAACCCCTATGACACCGTGTGAGGTGGTTGGAGCGCAAGATAACTCTTGAACGGATCTGCCGATTCGGTCCAAAATTTGGCCTTAGTAATATTTTGTCCAAACATAGTTTAAGTTTGAAGATAAGCCATATCGGTCCACTACTTCAGTTACCTCCCCCACAAATGTTACAAAATGTTCGGAAAAATTTTGCGCACGATAACTCTTGTAGGGAGTGATCGATGTAATCAAACTTTTCACATCCTAATATATCTACCAGATATAGATCAGGTTCGAATATGGACAATATTTGTCTACTCCTTCTGGTACCTCTCACACAAAATTTTGGATAAGTTCACTTTAAGACCTGCTCTCGAATCACTTTGAATTTTGTTGAAGCGATTTGCATTCGCTACTTCCATTACGACGGTAAAAGTTTTTTCAGGGACAGGTCCACATTTCTTAGGAAAACAGCCCGAAAGGTGTAAAAAATCCCTATGTCACCATATGTGGCGGTCGGAGAGCACGATAACTCTCGAACTGTTCAACCGATTTGGTCCAACATTTGGTCTTCGTCATATTATATCCAAACTTAGTTTTATGGGGCAATACCGGTCCGCAACTTCCGGTTCTTCTCCCCAATATTTAAAAAATGTCACTAAGATGCTAGGACGACATCACTTGAATGGGGCAACCAATTTGGTCCAAACTTTGGTTCTCCTAATATTTTGTCAAAATTTAGTTTAACTTCTAAAATGGCCCATATCGGTCCTCCCTAAGGGTAGTTCCCCCACAAAAGTGCAGTTAATTCCTAATCCACATTTTTTCGGCAAGTTCAAATGTCCAAAAAGGTCCACAAAATTCTGAAGAGACCTTAAATACATTCGATCTGTCCGTAGGTGAAAGTTTCGCTTCACATTAGCTGAGGGTATACATTTTTTTACTTGTTTTTATAGAATGTTGCTTTTTCTAGGGAAGGGTTACTAACCCGACGCCCAAACGTAGGTTTTTAACGCTCTTATGGGTGAACGCGCGGCACATGTTAGCTCACTACCTTTATCGGGTGTTGAAGGCAGTTCCCCAGGTGACACCACGGGGAGGTCAGTGTCCACTTGAGATGAAAGAGGGAACAAGATAAATCCTGGGCTTTACCATGTTAAAACCGGTCAGGACCGTTCCTTGGTATCTTCCATCCCCTACGTCACCCAAACAGTTGTAAAGAGTTTCACCCCCCTTCAAATCTCTTACCTATAAACTAATTTTCATGTTAATGGAAATTTTCATAGTCTGGCAATTTATACCGTAGCTACTCCTTTTTTTACTTGTTGGGTAATGGTTTGAAGAAATATTGTATGCCAAATTTCTCTAATAGTTACCAAACAAAAGAAATTTCTATATATAACATGGATTTAAAAATGAGTAAAAGAAAATATAAAAAAATATCAAATTATTTCCGTAGTGTGATATTCGACTCCCAAATTTTTCTGTGGTTTTATTGAATTTTTTTATGTTTACGAAGAGTTTCTTGTTTCGAACATAACATAGATTGTCGAAATTACAAAAACAAATTTTTAATACCGCTCGCTAAGCGATATATCGCACCATTATCCGCAAATCGTAAATAAAAATTCCGTTATTATAATAATTAATCATTTATTTATCAACTATTTTAATTTCAGTTGTCTTTTGAGACACTCTGTACAAAATAAATATCTTAAAATTAAAAAATAAATCAAAATGAAAATAGATGTGAAAAAATACTTAAGAAATCATAACAATTATATTAATAACTAAAATTAGCAAAAATAATCCACTAGGAAATATTTTATTAGATTTCATACATAAGAATCGGGACTAATACCAGACAGTTCCATTTAAAACTCAAATTTTTTTTCTAAAATATTTCCTAATGGTTCACAATTATATTTTTCTGTCTACAACTAAAAATTTTAATTTTCTATGCTTGAATAACAATGGCGGCAAATTGTTTGAATTGTGACAACACCGCGTTAAGTTATTAAGGTGTCTAGTCCATCATGACCTACCTGGCCACCACAATGTGTCACTTTCCATACACTCATTTTGCCGACATTAATTAATTTTTCTAT
This sequence comes from Musca autumnalis, assembly GCF_047663935.1. Taxonomy (NCBI): domain Eukaryota; kingdom Metazoa; phylum Arthropoda; class Insecta; order Diptera; family Muscidae; genus Musca; species Musca autumnalis. Next base: position 256,699,151 of record NW_027411644.1, read on the forward strand.
AATTACTACATCTATTTACGTATGTAATTTATATTTATAGTTGCGGGTGTATGTATATAATTAGTATTTTTTCAATTTTATTAAACAATAACATTATAATTTCTTTTTGGTACCAAGCTGTTTATTTACAAACTACTGAAATTAATCTCAAATAAAACAAAATAAATTCTATTAATTTACAACTAATCTCTAAACCATTAAAAAATAATAACCCAAAATGTTCCAAACACTTCCCTCCTCTACTTGTTGTCCAACCATGATTGAATTTGTGAACTACTTTTTCCTTTTGTCTCCAGCACCATAAAGGCCACATACATGGTTGCGACAAACATACAAAAAGCGAAAAACCAAAATGTCATATCTGAACCCCAGGCCTCTACCATAGAACCGAATGTTTTCGTAACCATGAATACCGAAAACCAATTAGACATTACCGTCAATGCCACAGCGGTAGCCTTAACATCGGGTAGGAAAAGTTCACCCATCATTAGCCATGGAATGGGACCATAACCCACTGAAAATGTTATCATATACAAGACAACACACAACAGCGGTAGCCACCCAATGGACGATACATCTTTACCATCATCTTTCATATCGAAATAGGCACCCAAAATCGCCAAACAAATCGTCATTATTGTACTACTAAATATCAGCAGAGATTTACGGCCAGCCCTTTCAATCAGCAACGAAGAGGCGAATGTCATTACAACTTGTACGAATCCCACTATAATGGAACATATTGAAGGATCCAAGGTACTGCCAGCAGATTTGAAAATTGGCACCGTGTAGAAAATCACAGCATTTACACCGGAGAATTGTTGGAAGAACATCAATAGCATGGAAATAATTAGGCCATTGCGAGCAGCCCGTATGCGGAAAATATCGGAGAAGGAGGCATTACCACCGGCTTGATCCAATTCGCTTTGTATTTGCTGAATGGCTGTGCGAGAATCACAATAGCGACCCCAAAGCCATTTCAAGGAGAGGGCAGCATCTCCACGACGACCCTGGAGTAGAAAATTAAATAATGTATAAGATTTTATATTGGACAATCTTCAAGAATTTATTTTGTAGAATTTGTTATTCAGCTTACCTTCTTCAACAGATAAGTTGGTGTTTCTGGCAAGAACAACATTCCAACAAACAAGGCCACCGGAACCAATAGACATAAAAAACTCAATGTTGTCCATGTGACCATAGAACCGATTATATAAACCAATAGAATACCAATGGACAGGGTCAATTGGAACAGCGTTCCCAATGTGCCTCTTATACTACTTTCAGCAATTTCCGAAATATACATGGGCGCCACAACACAGAAACTGCCAGTAGCAAAGCCTGAGAAGCAAACAGAAATTTATATCTTAAAATAGAATTTCACAAATTAGAAGTTTTAAGAACCCACCAATTGTAAAACGAGCAAAATAAAGAACTGTAGCGGAATTGGCAAAAATAGTTGCTGTCCATGCTACAATAAAGGGTATATCCATTACCAAGGCGGTGTAGCGACGTCCAATGTAGTCAGCAATGTAACCTGAAGCAAATAATAATTAACTCACGGCAATCTTTGGTAAATCATTCTATAAATCTTACCTGTAGGTAGAGCTCCCAGAAAAGCACCAATAGCCAATAAGGAACTGACCCAGGTTTCTGAAAATAAATGGGAGAGTAAATTGTTAGATTTAATTCATCACTAGGCTGGTTTCAACTCAAAGGGGAAAAATCGATGTCGAATTTTTTAAGCGACACCCCCCAAAATTTTTAGTTTTGTTAGAATCTAAGATAGCCAAAGTTTGAGCACAATTGGAATGTGTTAACCCATGCCACTGAGTCTTTAAGTTTCCATAGTAATTTGTATGAACTTTTTGAGGTAATCTGGATCGTCGTTGACGATGTTCAACAGCTCCTGAGCGATTTCCTTGCGACGCACGTTGGGGCAAGATTGAAAAAAACGGGTCTTAATTGAAAAATTGAAACACAAATTTTTGATAATCTGTCTTGACAGGGTTAACGAGTACAAAATTCTACCTCACTAGCCAAAATTGCAAAGTCGTATGTTGTTTACTTTTCGTGTAGCACAGTGTTAAAATTGAACCTAATTTTAAAATTTAAGAAACGGGTGAAAAGTATTACATTTTGCTGCTTTTAAATCGCCATAACGTAGTTTCTGCTACATAAACTTGGCATTTTCAAAATGGAAATTTCAAATAGAGGTAATTCCTAATATTTTAGGAAAAAGTTGTTCTGAAAAAGTCTTATAGAAATGTGTTTAAAAATTCGTCAAAATGTCTCCAGATTTTGCATAATTTTGAAATGTATTGGAGTATAACAAAAAAGAGTGTCGAGAAAGTCGTGAGAATTTTTCTGTATTTTTTCTCTTTATTGTTGTCTTTGATACTGCGCAAACAAAACTTGCGTCTTTCTTGCGCATTTTGAGTTATGCCAAAAATTATGGAAATAGCCTTGGGTCAAATATTTGCATTTTGGGGTTTTGTCTTCATTTTCTCTGTTATTGTTGTAAAGTATGTCGTGTTTTGGCTTAATGTCTGTGTTCACCCTACATAAGGCAATGATGGCGATGCACAAGGGGTGAAATCGCAAAAAATTAATTAATTAAAAAAAATTAAATTCGGGTTTTGGTATAAAAGTCGATACACATTAAGTAATGTGGTACAAAATTTTAAGTCTCTAAACAAAATGTCAAGATCATATATTGTTTACTTCTGCAGTTACACTGTGTTAAAGCCAAAGAATTTTTAATAATTTGAAGAGTACCATAAAAAATTAATAATTAAAAAAATAATATTTTTTACGCATCAAAAGTTGTAATTTTAGAAAGAAATCGTCAACTTCAGGTAAATATCAGAATCGTAGAAAAATATATTTATGACAAAAGAAGTTTAGAAACAAAAAAAATTAAATTTAAAATGTATAAAATTGTCGCTATTTTTGAAAAGTATTTAGAGTTAAAAAAGTAGCGGAATACTTCATATGGAGGTTATTCCCAAACAAGAATATATGGATACTAGCAAAGTGCCCGCTACTTCGTATGCGTTAAATATACAAAACAAATAAACAATATATAATATAGAATGGTGGAAACATTTTGTGTACTAATACGTACCACTTTAGTCCGATTTTCGTCACGCCTGCACATCAAGAGCAGTCCACATTGTTTGAGATATTTTAATTGAGGTTCTCAGCGCAAATACGGCCTAACCCAACAACCGCCATCCTCATTTCCAGCTCTATCTGTTCCCCCAAAACCAATTATAGAACTATTTAGTACTTTACATGTAAATGCATAAATACGAACCTCCTCCTAAATTCCCTTCACACAATAACAAATTGTACCAAATCCTGTTTAAATCGGACGTTATAAGCAAATGATAACAGTAATCTGTATTCCAAATCTCACGAATCCAGATCTATCCGTTCAACCAATACAAAATTGTACCACACATGGAACCATTTCGTACCCCTAAGTGTACCTAATTCCACATTTTAGGATTCGAGCGCTATAATTTCATCCAAATCCTAATTGTACAAAATGTAGTTCTTTTCGTACTCATAAGTACGAATTTCCAAAACTACTTCCATATCTCAATCCTACACTCCAACAGTAATCTTAATTCCAAATTTCTTGATTCCAACTCTATCCGTTCGCTCAAATCCAAATTGTACCAAATTTAGTACTATTTAGTACTTTTCCTACCCACAACTAAAAATTTTCAAAATGTTATCAATCCTACAATTCAACAGGTATTTTAATTCCAAACTTGAGTATGGCAGCTACATCAGATCACCGAAATCCAAATTGTACCAAATTTAGTACCATTTAGTACTTTTTGCACCCATAAGTACAAATTTTCAAAACTACTTCAGTGCTATGTTCAAACAATAAGCTTAATTCCGAATTTCAGGATTCTAGATATATCCGATAACTCAAATCCAAATTTGGTACGATTTAGTACTATTCGTATCCATAGTACGAATTTCTAAACCTACATCTATCAACACTCCAACATCAACATCACATAAATTAAAATAAAATATGGTACCAGATTTGGTACCATTTAGTACTTTTCGTACACATAAGTACCAATTTTCAAAACTACCTCAGTGCTATGTTCAAACAATAAGCTTAATTCCGAATTTCAGAATTCCAGATACATCCGATAACTCAAATCCAAATTTGGTACCATTTAGTACTATTCGTATCCAAAGTACGAATTTCCAAACCTACCTCTATCAACACTCCAACAGCAATTTTAATTCCGAATTTCACGATTCCAAATGTATCCCAACATTGAAATCTAAATTGTACCAAATTTAGTACTATTTAGTACTTTTCCTACCCATAACTAAAAATTTATCAATCCTACACTCCAATAGTACTCCTTATTCCAAATCTCGGAATTTCAGCTATATCCGTTCACCCAAACCCAAATTGTACCAAATTTGGTACTATTTAGTACTATTCGTACCCAAGAGTACGAATATCCACAACTACCTCAAGCCTACACGCCAACAGTAATCTTAATTCCAAATTTCAGAATTACAGCTGCATCAGATCACCATAATCCAAATTGTACCAAGTTTAGTACCATTTAGTGCTTTTTGTTCCCATAGGTCCGAATTTCCTACCTACTACTACCTCTATCCAACACTCCAAAAGTAATCTTAATTTCGAATTTCAGGATTCCAAATGTATCTGATCACCCAAATCCAAATTGTACCAAATTTAGTACCATTTAGTACTTTTCGTTGCCATAAGTACGAATTTCCAAAAGTATACCAATCCCACACTCCAATAGTAATCTTAATTCCAAATTTCACTATTCCAGCTCTATCCGATCACTTAAATTCATACTGTACCAAATTTGGTACCATTTAGTACTTTTCGTACTCAAAAGTACGAATTTCCAAAATACCTCTATCCTACACTCCGACAGTAATCCTAATTCTAAATTTCAGGATTCCAGGTCCATCCGTTCCCCCAAATTCAAATTGTACCTTATTTGGTACTATTTAGTACCTTCCGTACCCATATGTACGAATTTCGAAAACTACCTCCATATCTCAAACCTACACTCCAACAGTAATAGTAATTCCAAATTTCAGAATTCCAACTTTATCGGTTCGCCCAAATTCACATTTTACCAAATTTAGTACTATTTAGTACTATTCGTACAAATGAGTACACATTTTCAAAACCACCTCCTAATATCAACTTATCTTCTAAACCTTGATTTTCATTCCAAATTTCAAGACTTTAGCTCTGTCCGTTCACGTTATACCAAATGGTACTAAATTTAGTAACTTTTATTACTTTTCGTACACTTATAGTTCGAATTTCCAAAAACCCTTTGGTACACCTTTCTAACTCTCCATCAGTGAACCTCATTCCAAATTTCAGAATTCTAGCTCTTCGCGTTTGCCTAATACTAAGGGTACCATATTTAGTACCTTTTAGTACTTTTCGTACTGTTCTAGTTCGAATTTCCAAAAACCGAGCCTTATCTGACCTATTCGGACCATGAGTGACCCTCACCCAAAATTTCAAGATTCTAGTTCCAGCCGTTTAGTCTGGGCGTTGATTATCAGTCAGTCAGTCAGTCAGTGAGTCATCATTACTGAACTCTTTTATAAGTATAGATTATGTTTGATAAAAATATTTTCAATCCCTTCAAAATGCACAATTCACAATTTGAGTCAGTTTAGTTGCAATATATACCTAAATCGGTTGACACCGTGGTGCAATGGTATGCACACCCGCCTTGCACACATAAGATCGTGGGTTCGATTCCCCGGCCAGGCAACATCAAAACACTTTTCAACGGTGGCAAAATACCCCTCAGTAATGTTGGCGACATTTCCTGAGTATTTCAGCCATGTAAAACTTCTCTGCAAAAGTGGTGTCTTAGACACGCCGTTCGGACTCGGCGAAAAACTGTAGGTCCCATATCATTGAGCTAATATGAATCGGGGTGCACTCATTGATATGGGAGAAGTCTCCCTTGTGCCTTATAGGATGTTTGTGGAACAATTATATACCTAAAATGTTCGAAAAACCCCAAATTTGACCGTACCTCTATATGGGGCTATACCAAAACATTGACCCATACTAACAAATTTTCGCACGATGAATTATTAGGCATTCAGAACTATAAATCCTAATTTACAGATAAATATACTAAAAAATGTGGTCAAGACCCTCGAAATACATAAAATCGGGAGATACCTTGTATGGGAGCTACACTAAAATATTGACCTAACTTAATATTTTTTGCCAAATATTAGCTTAACTAATAATTAATCATATTAGAAGATTTTAGATTAATCAAATAAGAAATGTAGGCAAACCCGTAAAAACACTTCATAGTTTTTACCGTATCCATTTATGAGGGCTTCCAATATACCTCTCCAATCCCTTAATTTTCACCAAAACTGTGTTCCGTTATATTGATTGAGGTGTGCACATTCCAAAAATAATAACATTAGATGACCCAAATGCATACCTGAATTAATCTCCGTTTTTTAGAATCTTGCACCAATGTGCGACGTTCTTATTGCTAAAAATTTGGCAATTTTGGAACACTCTTCGCTGCCGCACATTTCATGCCTAAAACATCCGTAAAAATTGCTTGACATGAGCAGAACAACATGTCAATTTCCTCAGCGACCTCTCTGATAGTGATTCGAGGGTTATCCAAAATCATTTTCTTCACTGTTTAAAGGTTTTTCTCGAGCTACCAAAACGAACATCGTCATTGACATTTTCTTCTCCTTAAACCGGTATGTATAGACGAAATCATTTTCAGGCAATTCAAAGTCGATTTAGAAATGTCCATCTGGCTGGCTGAAGTTCACAATAAATCTTAAACAGATGAAACTTCGAAATATTTTGCCCAAACTTAGTTCAAGTTCGAAGATAAGCCATTTTGGTCCACTCCATCGGGTTCCACCCCCATAAAAGTTCAAAATTGTTCGCTAAAATTGTGCGCACTGTAACTCTCGAAAGGAATAGCCAATTTGGTCCATAGTTTGCACATCGTAATATTTCTACAGACATAGATTAAGGTCGACTATGTATTATATCGGTCCACTAATTCGGTTTAGGGACTCTTGCCGGATAGGCATGCATTTATTGCAGTACGTTGTGCTTGCGGCACCGTTCATGCCTGTACATTTTTGGGGGCAAGTCCATACTTCCTGATGATTCAAAAGCTCTAAATAACGCTGTCGAAACCAACTCAAATGACTGACGGGCACGAAAGCTTGCGAACTGACTATCCAATTTGACCAAAACTTTGAACATTGTAAAATTTAATTTTGAGGTACAATAAGTTCCGAAAAGGTGTACCTCCTTCACAAAAGTTCTAAATTCTTACTTAAGTACAGTTTAAGGGCTGTTCGAATATCGTTTGCAAAATTGTTACCGAAAGCACTCTTTGTGGTCCTGTTTACAGCGATATAATGTTATTTATGGGCAAGTGCATCTTTCCTGACATAATGGTCCATAATCTTTAAAAAAAGTCCACGGTGACCAACAAAAGTCCCTGATAAGCACGATAACTATGAAAGGAATGATTGACATTGGTCCATATTCCTAGTGCCTCATATTACGATAGTCTAATTTTTATCATTAGCCTAAAGCTGTAAAAACCCTACGGCCACCAACTATGTTTCTTAAAATGAGTTCTCGATCTGTTTCAATCTTTGCACATTGTAATCGTTCTTCCCAACTTACGGCAAATTCGAAGACGGTCTATATCAGTCCACTTTTTGCGGTAACTCCCCCAAAAATGTTCAAATATTTAAATAAATTAAATATTTAAATTTTAGACTTTATTTCGAAAAGATCTCGCATTGCTTTTTTCAACAGTAATGTTTTTGGGAAAATAACCAATAATGACTTTGCTTCTTTTCATTATGTCACAGGTACATTAGAGTGACCACAAAAAACTAAATTTCCTTTTTTAGGCACGGGTAACATCAACGTATTCGGCATGAGTAGAATCCGCTCGATTACGAGCGTATTTTACTCCCACTTGAAGTGTTATGGAAAAAGTATAGTATGCAGTTAGCGAGTGAAACTTGCTCGAATTTCTTAGCTCTGATCATAACAGATAGTCACAGCATATTCCACTCATCTTGCCCAATTTCCTCACTCCTCCTTGCTATAAAATATCAGAGCAACGGTAACGTATTGCCCGCTTCATGCAAATAACCGAAAAAATCTTCTTCTCAAATTCTTACTCAACATTAAATTTAATTATCAGTAGTACGATTCTCTAACTCATTTTTTGAGTTACCGACAAATGTCGGTAAAATTAAAACGCAAAATCATACTTATATCATTACAGGTATACAGTAAATGTACACCTCTTGATAACAAAGTGTTACTAATTTGGAAACAGATCGATATTTGTATGTGTATATAAAAAGTATTAATAAGTATATTATATTACATTTTCTAATTTGTTTTCAAGCACTATCCAAATATGGTCTGATAGAAACATTTTGATTATTTACAATAATTATTTGTTTATTAAATTACTGTCACAAGACAATTTCTAGTGACCATGTCGTTTCGATCGTCATTTTTTCCAAGTTTCTAGATTATTTAATTTTAAACAAAAGATAAAAAAACACAATCACTTGTGTAAGATTCGCTTTCCGGTTCAAGTGTCTTAACCTACAAAGCATCAGGAATATTTTTCGAGAAATCGAAATATTTTGAGTGCAATATTTACAGTCGACGATGATAGAATAGACTATCGTAGCTTTAAGTTTGACACTAGTATTTTAGAAACATTTTTATAACATATACCCTGAAGATGCAATGTAACCTATTGCGAAATATTGGTAAAAAATAAATAAGTAAAAGGAACCCCAACAATAACCTCAAAAAATCTATTTATTTATTTTGTTTCGAAAAATAAATTTTTATACCCTCAGTGTTTAAGCTAACGAGAGTATATGGGGATTTCTGAGTGAAATCGGATACTTTACAATGAGGTTCTTGATTTCCTTTATTTTTGCTGGTGATGCTGCTTATCAGCAAAACATTTCAACATATTTTCAGATTTTTTTTTTTTTTTTTTTTTTTTGACTAACGGTTACAGAGAATTCTGTAAAAACTATATGCAAGGAAATACTCATAACTTCTTTAATATTGATCCAAATTGTTTTTTTATTGCACAGTGGTGTTGGATGCAATTTTCGTGATTTAATATTTAAAATCAATTTTTAACAATGATTGTACTCAAGGCCTATAGAAGGTCGGCCATTCAGAGTTCCGTTAACAACTTTTGACAACGATAATAGATTTTATATTATTGTGATTTGAGTTTCTTTGTATTTTAAATTACAATAATGTTTTTGACAACAAACATAACAATCAGGTGGGCTTAGTATCCAACTGTATAAACTGTGATTGTACTCTTCGTTGAAATTTTTTTATCTAAAGCTGCGATCAATTACAAAAATTTTAAGTCCTATTTGGTAGTGGGATTCGAATGATTACTATTTTTTCTAATTTTTTTTAATTTGTGTTATTTTACAAAAAAAAAAAAAAACAAGCTTGCATTTATCAACATTTGTTTTGTTATTTTATTTAGGAATTTATCTTAATCATTTAAAACATCTTCATTTTGCGATTTTAAGAATGGTTTAGCAATTAATGTAACAGCATTAGTAGGTATTACTGAATGACGCTTTTTTGTGTCCACGATAAGTTTAGCCAGTTTTAGCCTTCGTATTTAAAAAAAATTATCTTCTGGAGAAAATATCACTTTAATATTTGGTATATTATTCGGCTCGGATGTGCATTAATATAATTCCCAAGGTGTTGTTTTTTGATCATCAATTTAGTTACTTTATTGCCCGGTTGGAACTACCCGAATACAACTACCAAATAAGATTTAACAGTACAATTTTGTTACTATTTTTCTAAACATAAAAACAACAAAAAATAAAAATAGGTTTTTTCTATTTGGACCAAGATTAAAGAAGTTATGAGTATTTCTTTGCACATAGTTTTTACAGAATTTGACTTTTCAAGGTGCGATATCTCTGAAACCGTTAGTGAAAACAAGTAAAAAAGTATCAGTCGGCTTTGCCGACAGAGACATACTCTCAGCCTTTGTCAATTGAAATGTCTATCTATTGGCAATATCGAATCTACGATTTGCGGATTTTGTGGCCCTTTTTGGAATTTGCCGACAAAAAATATATTTGGTTTGAACCTAAAAGTGTTGCGGAGGTTGTACTTGAAGGAATGGATCGACTTAGTCCATTTTGGAAGTGGATCTTATTTTGGAAGTCATTCGTTATGATAGATATTGGCCCACCAGTCATTTCGGCTTTCGGGCTATCTTCTCAGGAAGTATGGACTTGTCCCGGAAAAAAACTGATACCGTCGTGCGCATAATTTTTGCGACAAATTTTGAACTTTTGTGGGGGGAAGTACCCGAGAGAGTGGTCCGATATGGCCAATCTTCTAACTTAAACTAAGTTTGGACCAAATATTACTAAAGCCAAATTTTTATTCAAATCGGTTGATCCGTTCGAGTGTTATCGTGTTGTTACAACGAAGATCAAAGCGACTCGATATCAGCCTTAAACTGTATTTTTTCGAAATTTTGAGAGAGAGGTACCCGACGGAGTTGACATATATAGACGATTTTTGAACTTGATCTATGGACCAAATCGGTTACTACCTTCGAGAGTTATCGTGTACTCCATTTTAGTGAAAAGTGTTGACTTTTTGTTGGGGAGGTACTTTAAAGAGTGGACTGATAGGGCCATTCTTGGAACTTGATTCAAGATTGGACAAAATATTACAACTTTAAAATTCTCGACCGAATCGGTTTATCCGTTCTAGAGTCATCTTGCGCTTCAACCACTACACGTGGTGCCATAGCGGATTTTAAGATTATTGACTTGCCCCTGAAAAAACTTATACCGTCGTAATGGGGGCTGTGAATTTTGTGTGGGAGGTACCCGCAGGAGTGGACCTATATAATCCCTATTCGATCTAGTTCTATGCCTGGTAGAAATATTACGATGTGCAAAGATTCCTTAGTTCCTTCGAGAGTTATCGTGCGCATAATTTTTGCGACAAATTTTGAACTTTTGTGGGGGGAAGTACCCGAGAGAGTGGACCGATATGGTCCATCTTCTAACTTAAACTAAGTTTGGACCAAATATTACTAAAGCCAAATTTTTATCCAAATCGGTTGATCCGATCGAGTGTTATCGTGCGCTCCATCCACTACACTTGATGCCATAGTTGTTTTTTACAACTTCGGGCTATTTTCTCAGAAAGTATAGACTTGCCCCCGATAAAACTTATACTGCCGTAATAGGGCAGCAAATACAAATTGTTACAACAAAATTCAAAGCGGTTCGAGAGCAGGTCCTAAACTGAACTGAACCGAAGGAGTGGACCGATAGAGTCCATATTGGAACCCTATCTATATCTGGCAGAAATTCCACGATGCGCAAAGTATAGACCAAATCGGCTACTCTCTTCAAGAGTTTTCGTGCGCACAAATTTTCCGAACATTTTCGAACTTTTGTTGGGGAGATACCTGAAGGAGTGGACCGATATGCCCCATCTTCGAACTTAAACTAAGTTTGGACAAAATATTGCGAAAGCCATTTTTTGAACCAACTCGGTTCATCCGTTCGAGAGTTATCGTGCGCACCAGCCAGACAGACGGACATGGCTAAATCAACTCCAAATTATCTGAAACACATTTCTTCCAAACATACTTGGATTCTAAAACCATTATTTCGATGAGGCACATTTTGCCCGTATGAAAGTGTATATATATTTTAAATCGCTGAATCCAAGTTTCACCCTTTCAGAATTCGCGAACTGTTAATATATTCTATATATATATATATATATATATATATATATATATATATATATATATATATTATATATTTAAACCATTATTTCGATGAGGCACATTTTGCCCGTATGAAAGTGTATATATATTTTAAATCGCTGAATCCAAGTTTCACCCTTTCAGAATTCGCGAACTGTTAATATATTCTATATATATATATATATATATATATATATATATATATATATATATATATATATATATATATATTTATATGCCCAAAGAAAGACTCAACGAATACTTCATGGGCAATATGATACTAGTGTATGATTTTTCGATTTATCCACTGCATCCACCTAAAATTTATGCTGACACTTGAAGCCGGAATTTCGGGGTTTTTGAAATTGTTTTAATAATCCGGACGCGCAACACTATAATATTCCATACTCATAATAGGATTATAGAACTCGTGATTTTACGTCGTTTAATGTATATCTCATGAGTGTGCTCCTTACAGTATCCTTGTAATTGGAGTATAAAGATCAAAATTTGATGCGTGAATTTTCTAAAAAACCTATTTTTTGCGCGTAAAATTTACAAGTGTCATTCAATTTCCTTTGAATCCCGCCTGAATTTAGTTTTTTTACGCGTCGAATCTAATGAGTCCTTCCGCGATCGAAACCAACCACTAAAACCGCGTATATAGATACCTTGAAAAAAATAGGAAAACCAACAAAAATATATTTTGACAAATCCCCGTACTAAACCGCGATATTTTTTACCAATTTTTACATAAATGAAATCTTTAATACGCGATTATAATATTTGCGAAAACACGTGTCATAAATAACAGAGATAAGCGAGTAATATGGGTCTTTTACGCAAACTAGAATGTGGAGGCACATCCGCGGTTCTTAAAGAATCTATTTGAAATAGGTGTATATTGAAGTATTTTTGATTGGCGCTAATGCAACCGGACGCGCATCAAAATCGTATGCACATTTCGCGACTTTTACTCACTTTAAGGTTTTTGGCATTGTGAGATGCAAGTGACGGCACACAATGGCCGCTGCGTGAAACATCGAATTATGCATAAATATTGAACGAGACTGATTCGCTGTATCCAAAAACGGATGCGCATCAACTGATTATAACTAATTCTAATTCGCATGGTAAACCATATTTCTTGATGAAGTTTTAGCAGAACACATTAATTATTGTATGGATTTTAGCGAAATAGTTTCGAAACAATCCAAAAAATATATTTGTAACAATATTTTCCATCAACAAGGTTTTCTCTTTTGTTGTTGCTATAGTATGCAATTTATGTACCCAATCTCTATAAATTTGGTTTCATATTTTTCCACGCATTGTCTAGATTGCGCAGATATTTTTAATATATTTTTTGAAGGTTTGTACGAACTCTGGGCCAGGATAATTTGGATTTACTTTAATAGTTGTTTACTATTTGTTGTTTTTCCGCGAAAATAAAAATAAATTTAGTAAATATTTAAACATCTACGAATAGATATGGAATACTGTTAACGATTTATGCATACATTTTCTCATAACAACAAATAAGATATTTTTAAATTTTTTTTCTTTATATGAGAATAAAAACCGCTATAACTTTTGCGTGCATCGGCCAATTTTGTGAACGCGAACAGATTTGAAACCATACTTTTTTCCTTAACCTCTATACCGAAACTTGTAGATGTGCTCGCAAAAAAATTTCCACATTTCATCGAAACAAATATAGCGTGTTTGGTGCAGCAAATACATCAAATCGGCCGAAAACATATATGGGAGCTATATCCAAATCTGAACCGATTTCGATGTAGTTTGGCACATTTATTTTAAGACCGAAATCAGTCACACATTCCAAATTTCAGCAAAATCGGACGTATGTAGCATGTTTGGTGCAGCAAATACGTCAAATCGGCCGGAAATATATATGGGAGCTATATACAAATCTGAACCGATTTCGATATAATTTGGTACATTTATTTCTAGACCGAATTTAGTCATACATTCCAAATTTCATTGAAATCGGACATATAGCGTGTTTGGTCCAGCAAATACGTGAAATCGGGCGAAAATATATATGGGAGCTATATCCAAATCTGAACCGTTTTTCACCAAAAGCAATAGCGTTCTTCTATATTACCCAATTTTCAGCTGAATCGGACTAAAAATGCGACCTGTACGTTGCGATAGGGTATAATAAAGGAAATCAAAAACCTCATTTTGAAAAAAGTGTCTGATTTCACTCAGAAATCGCCATATACACTTTTATATGGGCAAAATATGCCTCATCGAAATAATGGTTTTAGACCCCAAGTTATTTGGACGAAATCCGTTCAGACAATTTGGAGTCGATTTAGCAATGTCCGTCCGTATGCCTGACTTTATGTCTGGTTGGAGCACACGATAGCTCTCGAACGGATCAACCGATTAGGTCCAAAATTCGGCTGTCGTAAAATGTTGTCAAAACTTAGTTTAAAATCGAAAATGGGTCATATCGGTCCGCTCCATCGGGTACCTCGCCCACAAAAGTTCAAATTTTTTCGCAAATGTTATGCGCGCGAAAAATCTCTAAGGGACTGACCGATTTCATCCATACTTTGTATATCGTAATATGAACTATATATGTCAACACCTTCGGGTACCTCACACACAAAATTTCGGAAAAGTGCATTTTAGGACCTCCTCTCAAATCATTTTGATTGTTATTGCAACAGGTTGCACACAAGGCCCCTACAACGATGGTACACGTTTTTTGGTTGGCAAGTCCATATTTCTTGAGAAAATGGCCCGATATCTGTAAAAAACTCCTATAGCCAGCATGTGCAGTTGCTGGCGAGCACGACAACTCTCGAACAGAATACTGCGTTGGTCCACATTTTGCATATCGCAATATTTCTTCGAATATTAGATGAAATTATCCAGTCCTTCCGGTACCTCCGAACAAAAGTGTGAAAATATTCGCTAAAATGGTACGCGCGATATCTATAAACGGAGCAACCGATCCTCTTTACAGCGATATTATATTTTTCGTGGACAAATCCATGTTTCCTGATATAATGGTCCAAAAGTGGTAACTTTATGTTGACCAACGTAAATGTCTGGTGGGGGCGATATCTATCGACAGGAATGATTCCCTATGTAAGACCCACATTTCTTTCGGTACCTCTCCTGCAAAACTTTTGAGCTTTAATTCAAATCCATACCTTTGTCAGCATGCATAAGTTTTTTGGGAAAAAAGTGTTTCAATTCACACAGGCTGAGGGTATATCTCTGACGTCAAAGGCGACTGATACTTTTTTACTTATTGATTGACAATCGCGTAGAACTATCCTGATATTTACAGCGTTCACCTGCAATAACATCCTCCGTTGTGTATAACAAACGGAAACCAAAGAAAACTCGCCACACGCGTTGCATTTTCGCTGAATACAAAAACAATTCCACTTGTGTGTGTGTTTCCATCAAGTGGTCATTTACAAGCTGACACAACAAACTTCAAACATTCTAATCATATACAATTCAACCCATCACTGTTGATTGTTGAGGCCATCACTCATCGTGTAATTGAACGAACAGAATGAGCGGCTCGTAATAGTCTCAAGAGTGGTGGCGGTAATGAAATGAATGCCAATGGCAAACTGCACCAATAAAAAAAAGATAAGTTAAGGCTCAGTTGGTCAGGAAATAAATGGAACAAATCATGGTGCAGTCATATTTCTTGCAAGCAAGGGGTTGCATCCAAGTGGTAACACCCCTGTGGAAGTAGAAGAATGTTAATAAATCACACAATAAATCGACCCACTTTCCGATGTTACACATATCTATTGACACTACACTATGACACAATATCCCTGTAGATGTGTATGTACGTATGTATGTTTGGCAGCTGGTAGTTAAGTAAATAAAACACTTGAAACTGGCGTCAACTGTCATAATTGAATTGACCGTCAATGTTTGAATTGTTGTCAACAGTTGCAGTGATTGCAAACTAATAACCGGGCATTAGGAAACCACTTGACAATCAAATATGATGTTGCTGTTGGAGGAGGAGGTCTTAATCATAACCATGCATTTCATGGAAATTGATTACACACACAAAACCTTTAATATTTTTATGAAATTTTAATGCAATTTTAAGACCCTCTCACAGAAGAGATCACACACTGTCGAAGCACTTCAAAGGGATTCACATGAGGTTTATGGTGTTACTTACGCTGACTTAGTGTTAATTGCAGTTGTGACGACGAGCCATCAGTAGCATTGTTTGCAGTGGTATTAGCATTTGGATCCTCACTAATCTGTGGCAGTACTGGTGATGTCCAAGCTAATGCAGTACCCGCAGATACAGCACCCAAACATACTAAAGAGGGGGGAGAGGGAAAGAGAAATATTATTATTAGGATGTTAAGATTTTAAGAGTTTTCTAAACTAATTCAACTTACCAACCATGGCTGCAAAATATTGCATTTTCTTTGATGTCTTAACAACCCCATCTTGTAGGGGGTCATATAGCATGGGATTCCGTGAGCTGGGGTCATTGTCTTCTTGACTGACAGTCTAGACGAATAAAAAGGAATAAAAACATATTAAGATACAGGAAAATTATTTGAAACAAGTAAAAAAGAATCAGTCAACTTCGCTGACAGCTACATATATCCTCAGCCTACGAAAAAAAACAATACCGAGAGAAGTAGACCTAAGGGTACCATGAAAAAAATCCGACACCGGTGATGTGAACAAAATTTATTTTCCACAATGTAAAAGCAAGTTAAAAAAGTATCAGTCGCTTTGCCGACAGATATTCGAGGGGAATTCGATTTTTTTTCGTAATTCAATTTACAATTACACTGTGCAACATTTTTAAGGTGATCTTGTGTAAATAATTCGTGCTGAGGATTTTTTGAAAGTACAGACCCAAACGACAAAAAACCTAGTTGGGTTTTGCTGTGCCAGATCCAGCTCGGATTTTATGGCCCCATCTAAACATGGTTAAATATTGAGTTTTTAAAGAAATTCGGGGATATATCTCTGAAATCAATGCGAATCTTCTTCTGACCTCTGAAGCAAATTTGTAGATAAGGACAAGAATAAAATATTTGGAGAAATAATGAACTCGAAAAACTACATTTATTGGCTCAAATTTCAAAATATATGCAAAAATTCCACAATTTTTATACATTTCGTATCTCCGAAACCCTTATTTTTTTCTGAATATTTTCTTTTGGAAAATATTCCCTGGAATGTAATACACAACTCTTCAGACCATGCCATTGTTGTAAAATGCTTCTATGCCGTTGTTTTCAGTACATTTTTCAACGACGATTTAATAAAAATGTCAATAATGTGGTGAAATCCGAAATGCGAGAATAAACTGTTGGTGTGAACTGTGTTTAAAATACGTGTTGTAAAAGATATGATGCAAAATACCGCTGAAACAACAAGAAGTAAGCATTTTAGATTTTCAGAATGTTCTAAAGAATTGTTGAGAACTTTATTTGGAAAATTTTTGCAAAAGATTACTTGGTTCAACTCTCAATAGTTTAGCCGATACGACCAGAATTTCAGCAATTATTTAAAATTTTCTATATTTGATAGATTTTGATGCCCTAGAGGAGTTTTTCTTATGTGTTTTTTTTTTTTCAAAAGATAAGTTCTACTAGTTTAGGGCTACAATATTGCTAAGGACAGCAAGGCCAAAAACAGTTTTCTTAAGTAGTCTCCAGCATGGTTTATACACTTTTTCCATGCCCTCAAACCAGCTTTTGAAACACTTTTTCCACTTCGATTGAGACACCTCCTCTTTTACAGCATCTTCGAGCGATTGCTGTTATTTTTTTCAATTCATACGCGCAGTTCCATGATTCGTCACCTGGATTAATTTTATAAACGTCTTTCGTATTTTTTCGAAATTTCTTGCATCGATCGACACGCGATCCAACGAGAAAAAACCTCATTTTTGCCCCCAGATGTTCCTGCAATATTAAATGTTAGTTGGTGGAATAAATGCCCAAGGATGTCTCTATCTCATGTTGTATAACATGGAGATCTTGCATTATCCGCACGCACGACTTAATTTTTTCTGGTACAACCGCTATTTTTGGACCACTTATCGATAGATATCTTGCACACAGGTCATTGCAGTTAGTTCCCATATAACTTAACGATTTTGGACCACTCCGAATAGACCCTCAACTGCACATAAACAAAAATTATGAACTTTTTTTGGGGAGATACCCTAAGGTGAAGACCGAAGTTAAACTAAATTTGGGCAAAATATTAGGAGATCCAAAGATTGGACCAAATCGGTTGCTACGTTCAAGATAATCGTGTATATCATTTTAGTGAAATTTTTGGCACATTTGAGGGGAATGTACCGGAAGGAGTGTTGATATGCCCCACTTGGTGTCGACGGGATTTTTACAGCTTTCAAGCCATTTTCTCAGAAAATATGGACTTGTCCCTGAAAAAAATGGCAATGCGGGCAACGAATACTAGTTTTTGCAAAAAAATCGAAGCAATGCGAGAGCAGGCCTTAAACTGCACTTTTCTCAAATTTTGAGTGCTACCCGAAGGAATGTACTGGCACGGTGCTCTTGAAGCAACTTTAAATGGTAGGTGCTTACACCTGGGAAGTTTTTGCGGTTTCTGAAACTACAATGTTCATAGATGAGAAAAATAAAAAAACAAAAAAAAATCGCCGGAGCCCTTTTTACATTAATCGCGATTCAAGTTTTTTAGGGGTTTTTTGGTTTTCACGATTTTGTTTGGAAACCGCGGCATTGTTTTATAAGGAAGCGATACAGTCAATGCATTGTCCCAATTTGAACTTCTATATCTCAATAACGGTAAACCCTACGAAATTTTCACGAAGTTCAATCATGTAGAGAATGTGCATAGCTACAACATTTTCTTTAGTCCCATTTCAATAGGACTTGCGGTTTCCAAGCAAAATCCTGAAAACCTAAAAAACCCCTAAAAATGCCAACTTGAATCGGTATTTATTTAAAAAGCGCTGCGGCGATTTTTTTTTTTTTGATTTTTCTCATCTTTGAATATTGAAGTTTCAGAATCCGCAAAACTTCCCAGGTGTAAGCACCTTCCATTTAAAGTTGCTTCAAGAGCACCGTGCTGGTTGAGTACATTTACAACCTCGTATATGCCTGGTAGAAATTTTACGATGTGCAAAGTATGGACAAAGTCGGTTACTGCTTTCGTGAGTTATCATGAGCACAATTTTAGCGAAAAGTTTTGAACTTTTGTGGGGGAGGTATCCGAAGGAGTGGACCGATATTCCCCATCTTCAAAATTAAACTAAGCTTGGGCATGATATTACGGAGAAAAAATTTTGGACCTAATCGGTTAATCCGTTCGAGAGTTGGACCATTGGGCTTTTTTACACATTTCGGGCCATTTTCTTAGGAAGAATGGACTTGCACCTTAAAACAGTTTGTACCATCGTAATGGATGGGGGCAGCGAATACAAGTGGTTGCAAAATGGATCAAAGTGATTCGAGAGCAGCTGTTAAAATTCACTTATCCGAAATTTTGTGTGGGAGGTACTCGAAAGATTGGTCCTATATAGTCCCTATTTGAACTTGATCTATGTCTCGTAAAAATATTAAGATGTGCACATATGCATATTTGGCCGATTTTCACAAATGTTTGTAGGATTGGTTTTTTGGCCACAACAATGAAAGTGTGTAAAGTGTTTTCATCGATTGAACCATAATTGTGGCCTTTAGAGAATTCTCGTGAAAATTTATCTTTGGCCCTATACAAATAACTATGGAAGAAAAATATCGTTCGGGTGGGACGGGTTAACGTTAGCCGATCGCCATAAAATGTCATATATAAGGTTTTTCAAAAAAAAGGAATTAAGGGCGTAGCAGTTCCAAACAAAAAATCCTCAAGAAAAAAAGTTATACCTATGCAGGATTAAAGTAATAATTGTTCGGCAAAAATTACAGCGATAAAATTGTATGGCTCCAGAACCACAAACATTTAAACGAAATGTTTTTAAGTTTTGTGTTGAAGTATGCAGAAATCAACACATTTGGTGCAGACGCATCGTCCTGAAGAAGAGAGCAAAGTAATCAGGCGCTCAGAATTACCAAAAATTACCTTGAAACTTTTAACACTTCCCAAAGTTCTGTGAGCATAAAATGTTTAAATGGAAAATACTTCAAATTACTTAAATATTTCCCCTTCTCGACAATGTATCATCAAAGATTGTACGTCAGTTATATGCATGTATCATTCCCAATTACTAAACGTCAAGGAAGAACGCCTTCCGATTACCAAATATTTGAATGACATTTATTGGCGACATTTTGTTCCTCGTTTACTTTCGAAACAATTTTCGATTTAGACTTTGTACATTCCCCCCAAGAAAAACATTGCAATTGATTCTAAAGTTCAAGATTAGAAGAAAATGTAAACAAAAACAACAATAATAAGAATTACAAAATTAAATAGAATACAATTTAGAAAACATTTCAACAATGCACTCTAGCCAAAAAAGACAAAAAAATTTCAAAAAAAAATCTAATCAATTTACAATAAAAGAAATGCAAAAGAAAGACAACAACATAACTTAGGCTAAATTTAGCCACATTTTGGCATACCGCACGTGCTACGGTGGCTATGAGGTAAACGTCAATGACTAAACGGCGCCAAGGTGGGGGTTTCTTGTAATGGGTGCTTTTGTAAGAAGAGGAGGGGGTGGAAGGAAATATTTTTTTACATTTTTTTCAATTTCTGTTATATTCAATTTGAGTTTAAATGAATTAGTTAATTTATAATATTAAATAAAATATATATTTTTTATTAATTTTTAAATTTTTCGAAAATATGCATCTGCGAAGAATATTTGCCTTAAATCGTTCATATCTTTAGATTTTATTTTTATAATAATTTGGCTCTCGTCCATATACGCAATTTCACTATTAAAAACAACAACAACTCAAAATGATGGTGTTTTAATGACAGTTTTGAATATAAATTACACAATGCTACGGATTTGTATTTTATTTCACAATGGAACATATGTATGTATACAACCACACGAAAGTGCAGTTAAATATGGATTTTACTGCAGGTAGTCTTTGTGGTATCTATTAAAATTATACATACTTCCTTTATGATTGTACGAAAATTACAAAAATTATTGCTTTTGTGTGTTCTTGTAAAATACATATGAAGGGTTTTATTCATGTTGGCTGTGTCGAATGAATCTGTCAGTGAAATAATCAGGCGTAATTCTAGACAGGTATAATAGCCCCACTAAAGCCTAAAAATGGACAATGGCAACATCCAAGAACTATTTCTTAAAACAAAATTAAAAGTAAGGACCTTTCATAGTTTTTAGGTTTTACTTAAAAATGATTGTGAAAAAAATTATAAAGTTTTTGACCCTTCCATCGTTTTATTAGTCTATAATTTTCCAGCTAATACCCGCTAATTCATATGCGGAAAAGGATAATATACAAATAAACAATATTTAATATGAAAATTGTGTACACTGAAAATTTGATGAACATTGAAAAATGCCTATTTTAATAGATATTTTATCTCATTTAAATAACCTTAACTTTTGGGCGTTTGGGTATCTGTGGACCAGAATAAGAGAAACAAGCAAAAACCTGTTAAGTTCGGCCGGGCCGGAATTTTTACACCCTCCACCATAAAATATTCTGACGTAAAACGGAATAATTATTGTCTTTCCTGTCCACAATTTTAGGAGGAGATATTCCGTGACAACTTATACCTAAATAAGGTACAAAAATCATAAAAAAATATTCAATCGGACGAAAACCTTATATGGGGCTAAATCAAAGTATGGACCTATGTTTTTGGTGGAGAAGTTTTGTGACCACTGGGAAACTCAAATGTCCAATTGCAGATACTTGGTTCAAAAATTGTAGCTAAAATCCAAAAAACCGAATATCGGGAGATAACGTTATATGGGGGCTCTACCAACACATGTATCTATGTGGACAGTTTATCGAATTACAGATAGTTGGGTCAAAAATACCGACAGTGGGAGGCACCGCTATATATGGGGGCTATACCAAAACATGGACCTACGTTGACAATTTAAAAAGGGGGGTGGCTATACAAAAACATGGACATATGCTGACAGTTGTTGGTGGAGATGTTGTGTGACCACTGGGAACCTCAAATGTCGACTTACAAATAGTTCCGTTACAAATAGTACCGTTCCATGGGGGCTATACCAAAACATGGACCTATATTGACAGTTTTTGGTTAAGATATTTTGTGATTGCTAGGAACCTCAACTGTCAAATTACAGGTAGTTCGGTCAAACATTTTAGCTGAAATCCTCAAAATACCAAAAATCTGGAGGTACCGTTATATGGGGGCTATACCAAAACATGGACGTATGTTGACGGTTTTTAGTGGAGATATTTTGTGACCACTGGGAACCCCAAATGTGAAATAACAGCTAGTTCGGTCATAAAATGTAGCTAAAATCCACAAAATACCGAAAATCGGTAGACACCGTTTTATGGGGGCTATACCAAAACATGGACCTACGTTGACAATTTAAACAGGAGGGGTGGCTATACAAAAACATGGACCTATGCTGACAGTTTTAGGTGGATATATTTTGTGACCACTGGGAACCACAAACGGCAAATTACAGTCCTCAAAATACCGAAAATCGGGAGGTAACGTTATATGGGGAATATTCCAAAACGTAGACCTCTGTTCACAGCTTTTGAAGGTGATATTTTATTATCACTAGGAACCTCAACTGTCAAATTACAGGGTGTTCGGTGAAAATTTTTAGCTAAAATCCTCAAAATACCAAAAATCTGGAGGTACCGTTATATGGGGGCTATACCAAAACATGGACGTATGTTGACGGTTTTTGGTGGAGATATTTTGTGACCACTGGGAACCCCAAACGTGAAATTACAGGTAGTTCGGTCATAAAATGTAGCTAAAATCCACAAAATACCGAAAATCGTGAGGTACCGTTATATGGGGGCTATACCAAAACATGGACCTATGTGGACGGTTTTTAGTGGAGATATTTTGTGACCACTGGGAACCCAAAAAGTGAAATTACAGGTAGTTTGGTGAACATTTTTAGCTAAAATCCTCAAAATACCAAAAATTGAGATGTACCGTTATATGGGGCTACACCAAAACATGGACCTATGTTGACAGTTTTAAGTGGAGATGTTTTGTGATTACTAGGAACCTCAACTGTCAAATTACAGGTAGTTTGGTAAAAAAGATGTACCTAAAATCTTTTAAATACCGAAACCAGGAGGTACCGTTATATGGGGGCTATACCAAAACATGGACCTATGTTGACGGTGTTTAGTGGAGATATTTTGTGACCACTGGGAACCCCAGACGTAAAATTACAGGTAGTTTGGTCAACAAATTTAGATAAAATCGTCTTTATATTGATGCAAAATACCGAAAATCGGGAGGTAGGTACCGTTATATGGGGGCTATACCAAAAAGTGGTCCGATATAGCCCATCTTCGAACTTGACCTGCCTATGGAAAAAATACAATCGGGTGCAAAAATATAGCGCTCTAGCTTAATTATTGCGAACGCTAGAGTGATTACAACAGACGTACAGACGGACATAGCTAGATGGTCTTAGAATTTTATACTGATCAAGAATATATATACTTTATATGGTCGCAATTAATTAGTTCGATGTGTTACAAACAGAAAAACAAGCATACCCTCCATACTAGGTGGAGGGTATAAAAAGTACAAAAATCGAATATTTGCATAAGGTCTTAGCCATTGTCAACTTTAAGAACCGTTCATAGACATTTCGAATGTTCCAGAAAGTATTTGCTACATTATTGTGGTTGCTTTCTTGAATTTTGAACGGTTTAGTATCTATGGAGCGGAAACCAAGAAGAGAGGATAAAAATCGCATTTGTTTTGCTATTTTGAACCGTTGCCATTAAGAACCGTTTCTACAGAGTTCGTTTGTTGTAGAAAGTTGTTTATTGAGATCTAAGGAAAATTTTTTTAGTTAGTTGTTTGCTTCAATTTTGATCGGTTTGTTATCTGGATATTAAAATCCGAGAAAAAAATATAATGGAAATTTGACCTTGAAGATGAGGTTCATTGGACTTTATGTGTTCGCGATTATTATTCTTTAGGAAGAGGGCTACAACTTTGCTTTTTCGAGTAAACCCAAGTTCTTAGCGGTTTAGAAAATATGTTCCTGACAAAATGATCCCTTTTTGACATCAAGGTCACAGTTCTTTGGGGCCCATAACCGCAAAAGTTGAAGTGATAGGAAAAAACGCCGGGACACGTGTCTTTTTATTTTTGGTCTTCTTTCACGCTGTGGTGTCAGAATATGGCTTATAAACCATGACTCAACGAATGACACAAAGTGTTATTCAAAAAAAGTCACAGTTAATTTTTTTGAGATTTGTTTCTACGTTTTCAATGAACTAACAAAAACGTTGAGAATAAAAAACAATTTTGTTGAAAAGATATGTTTG
Organism: Musca autumnalis; assembly: GCF_047663935.1. Classification (NCBI taxonomy): domain Eukaryota; kingdom Metazoa; phylum Arthropoda; class Insecta; order Diptera; family Muscidae; genus Musca; species Musca autumnalis. The sequence continues at coordinate 256,723,563 of NW_027411644.1, forward strand.
ACATTTTTGATTTCAGTTCATTATTAAAAACCGCATTCGCGTTAACAAAAAACATATAGCACACTATTCAGTACAATTTTTTAAAATACAGGACCTTAACTCAAATTTAACAGTTTTAGCTATACTTGTTCAGGTAGAAACATTTCAAACACAGATTTTCATAAACATTTTGATCCAATCTCTACAGTGATCCTTATAACAAATTTCATTTGTCGGTTCACATAATACCAGTGCTTCAATATTTAGTATCATTTAATACTTCTAGTACACTTATTGTACGACCACCTCTAACGGTGAACCTGAAATAAATAATAAATCGGAATAGCATTTCTTTTCCTTAGCCCAGTACCAAATTTATTGCACTTTAGTACTTTTCGCCAATACCAAATTTAGTACCATTTTGTGTTTTTTATAGCCTTATAGTAGGTATTTCTAACACCACCTCAATATAGAGCTGGGAAACTATCGATATTCCGAATATTAAGTGGTACACACGATCAGTTTTGACTGTCAGTTTTGCTCAAATAATCGGTTGCTTCCAGTGCGGCCGTTCATTTTTGTCAGTCATCAGGCAACCAAACCACTATGTGGTGTAGGGTGTCTGTCCGTCTGTCCATCTAAACCGTGTAATCACGCTACAGGTCGCAATTTTGATCGGATCGTCACAGCTTTGGTTGGGGAAGCAAAGCCTGACTATGAAAGAATAATATCTCGCCTTTACATAGATGCAAAGTAGTTTGGCGTAGGTGGCCAAATAACGGAGATATAGCAAAAGTCGGTAATACATCCCATTTTTAAATTTTTTTCGAAATCGCGCTACAGGTCGCAATTTTGATCGGATCGTCACGAAATTTTGGGGATTTATGGAGGTCCAATAGAGGAAGAAGCCTATTAAGTTTAGTGATGGTCAGATAATATTTAGGAGTCGGAATAAGCAAAAAGCTTATGTGGAGAAAAGTCAACATTTTTGTCTTATGCTAATATCGCCGCTTCTGGCAGGAGTATTCCAAAAGGAAGGGCCGTCAATGGAAGAAGAAACAATCTTTATATTGATGCAAAATATGCTGGCGTAAGTGGGCAAACAACCGAGATATCGCAAAAGTCAATAATATATCCAATTTTTCCATTTTTTGTTATCACGCTACAGGTTGAAATTTTGATCGGATAGTCACGAAGTTTTGGGGGTTGATGATGCCCCACAGATGAAGAAGCCTGTAAATGTTGGTGATAGTCGCATAATATTTAGGTCGGAATGGAGAAAAACTCAGGTGGAGACAAATTGAAAGTTTTATTCTTTGTCAATATATCGGCTTCTAGTAGGGGTATTCCAACGGCAAAGCTTGTCAATAGTTGGTAATGCATCCAATTCTTCCATTTTGTACAATCACGCTACAGGTCGCAATTTTGATCAAATGGTCACGAAATGTTGGTTGCTTATGGGGGTCCCAGAGAGAAAGAGGCATATTGGTGGTAGTCGGAATATATTCCCTAAAAGAAATGTTTATCAGTGAAAAGCTTATGCACAGGGGTAGTGGTGTAGGTTATCGCATGGTCGGCCCCGTTCCGACTATAGCCTTTGCTCACTTGTTTCTATTCATTTTAATAGATGTTAGATTAAGTGTTTTTAATCCGATAATATCGATGATTTTTTGCTAGCTCTAGTAGGGTATCACATCCCAGCTAGAAATTATTTTCCGAAGGCTCTGATTTCAGATTTTTTCCGAGTTTTACTGACGTTTGATTAGAAAATTTACCGATTTCTCTAAATTTCCTTTAGAAATTTAACTGTTTTCTATAAGATTTCGTATAAAAACTGTGCACATTTTCCAGTGCTTGTTTTCGGAAAATTTTTATTCGTTCCATATTCTTGCGAGCAAAATGTTTTACTCTGTTTACACTCTGTAACTTGTGTTTTATTTAAATATTTATGTCTGAGGCGTAGCGGAGCAAGTTATTTTGTGATTAAAATTGAAGAAACAAAAATAGTAAGTTTGCATACACATTAGGTCTGTACGGTAACCCAAAAAACAAAATTGTTCAGTAAAAGAGGTAAAATTTGTCCCGTAAAAATTTGCAAGTGCGGCCAGATGACTTTTAATCAGCTGTTCGTGTAAACAAATAAAAAGGTTTACGTTTTTGACCAAGAAATTTTCACAACATAAAATATTTTAGATTTGGTCTGTTCCAGAACCTACAAGAAGCTACTATTTTTTACTACGTTAAAATTATATAGATATCAAAAGGAACAAACAAATTGTTCATACATTTTTGGAAACAGCTGACCTTTGGTCTATTACAGTACTGCAAGAATTTACTAATTTTTACTATTTTTTCGATAACATAAAGGAAAAATTTTATCGTAGTATAAAGCAGTAGCTTCTTGCAGTTTCTCTGGTGATGTAAATAAACCACATCATATTTAAATTACATTTCATAAATTGATTATTTTCTGATAAAATTATTGAAGGTTCTGAATTTCAAATGAAATATTCTGAATATCAAATGTAATTTCTGAAATATCTGAATTACAAATAAAATATCTGAATTTCAAATGGAATATCTGAATTACAAATAAAATATCTGAACTTCAAATGGAATATTGGATTACAAATAAAATATCTGAATTTTAAATAGAATTTCTGATTTACAATTAAAATATCTGAATTTCAAATGGTGGTAGTTCCCCTTAAGCTACTCACTTCGTAATTTGTCAACTTTGTGAATTCCTCAGTAATGATTTTTTTTAAATTGCAGGATTATTATCGGCCTTAAACTCCCACTTCCTTAAAATACTTGAAATTAGTGAGTCTAAATACCAATCCGAGAAAATGTGACTAAATATTTGTTTTCTTTGTTTCTCGATTTTTTTTATAAAATCGCGTAATTTAGTTTTAAAATATTGAAGAAGAATCTTTTAGCTAACCAGTCAACACTTGAAAAACATAATGTTTTCGTCAAAATAAACAAAGGAAATACGCAAACATGTTGATATTGTACCACAATATTCCGTTTATAACCACAACTGTTGATATGTAATTTTCGAAAATATTTCTAATATTGCAAAGAGAATCTTCGCAAATAAACAAAAATTTTTAATTATAAGCAACAAAAACGACGGTTCATAAATCTTAACAGAAAAGGGGGTGTGTTTGCCAACCACGTAGCGATGTAGGAGTGTTTTGGGGGCTGGGTAAGCATTGGACCACAATATAACGTCAATTTAACCATTAAAGCGTAACACAAGAAAAATTGAAAATAACAGAAAAAATATTGATAATGCCAAATTTACCTGCCACCAACGCGCCATGGCGCGCACCACTTTATCCGAATCCATTGTCAGTCCTTTAAGGACCCGAAGAACTTTAAATGTAGACGAAATTTAGGCGATTATATAACTTTAAGGTGAATTATAGGCAATCGAAACAAAAATTCACTAAAGCTTCGAGAAACCGCTTAGGCAAGTTATGTAAATTTTTTGGATTTTTTTAACGCACAAAAAACTATTTTAACAAAATTTTTCTTATGCAAAAATCACTTGGTATGTGTAATGATTTTTATTGAAAAATCTATTTAATTTTATTTCAAGTTCATTGTTTTGCACTTTGTATTCAACATAACATGCAATTCAATTTAATTTTTATTCCAACTTCTGCGAATGCAAATTTAACGTTAGTTTTTTTCTTTTCTAATTTCTATTTCAATTCGTGTGAATGCCTCGATATCTCAGAGAAGACTGAATCTTTTCGAACAGATTTTGTGTAAAAAATCTTTACAATGAATTTTCGAACTTTTCTTTTTCTCTGATCTTGTTCTTCCCAACTGCAGTGTCTTTCACGTATCTTCTTCTATTGCATATCTTTTATTTTCCCCCCAACCCAGCCAATGATGCTGTTGTTTTACAATTAATGATGCAAAACAGACAGACGGAACAAAAGAAATACCGACCAATAGCAAACAAAATAAATAGAAAACAAAAAACATAAATGAAATCTACGCGATTTTGTAGAGATTTTAATTCAATAGTATTTTAATTTAGTTGTTGGTGGGGTTTTTTGTTTGTATCCTAGTATGGATCTCCCCTTTTCAATAAAATTCAATGAAATGCATCATAAACAAATTCAATTTTAATTGTTCTTGACGTTAATTGTTAATTCATTTGTTTATTATGTTCCCGTTATTACTAGTGATTCATTTCCCATGGTCCTTGAGGGGAAAATTACCAATCATTAACGTTGGATAGTTAAAAGTGGAAAGTTTTCACTACAAAATTGATGTAAATATTTTTTTAAAGATAAAGGCATTTCCTTCTTAATACATATGGGGATTTGTGAGTGAAATCGGACAATTTTTCAAAATGAGGTTTATGATTTCCTTTATTTTTTTTGTGGTGATGCTGCTCATCAGCAAAACATTTCAGTATATGTTCAGATTTTTTTGACTAAGGGTTCCAGAGATATCGCGCCTTGAAAAACTCGAATCCTGTAAAAACTATATGCAAATAGAAAAAATCTTTTTTTTTGTATTTATGTTGTTTTATCAGCTATCTAATAAAAAATAGAAAAAAATGCACATTGGTCTTGTATCCAATTTTCACGATTTAATATTTAAAATCAATTTTTCTTAAATTTTTGTATTAAACTTCGATAAATTAAAAAACAAGTAAGAAAGTATCAGTCAGCTTAGCCGACAGAGATATACCCTCAGCCACGTACCGAAGAAAAAAAGTTAACACAATACTTCTGTAGGTTTTTTAGCTGTTGGAAAAAATGGAAAGGGTGCAACAAAATTCAGAATGATCCAAGACGAGTGCATTTTTTCCAAACTTTGGGTAGAGTGTACCTGTAGGAGTGATCCGATGTAGTACATATTTGGACCTAATACAAATCTGTAGGAAATAATTTTTTTCTTTATTAGTCTATGGATATTTTCCTTAAGACTATATAATTAAAAATGTTGTACTTAATTTTCTGAATTTAAATATATTACAATTTTACTTTTCAATTTACAAAGTTTGAGCTAAATCGATTTCTCTCTTAAAGGGTTATTTTACACATTAGCCAGTTTAGGTGATGCCAGTAGGATTTTCTCAGGAAGTATGGACTTGCCACGAAAAAAATTACAACGTCGTAACAGGGACCGCAAGTGCAACCTGCTGCATCACAAATTAATAAGATCAGAGAGGAGTTGTTAAACTATACTTTTTCCAAATTTTGTGTTGGAGGTACCCAAATGAGTGGACCGATATAGTCCATATTAGAACCCGATCTATGCCTGAAAGTAGTATTACCAATAGCAAAGTTTGGCTCAATTCGGTTACACCCTCCTAGAGTTATCATGCCCACAATCTTGGCGAAAAATTTTGAACCTTTGTGGGGGAGGTACCGAAAGGAGTTGACCGATATGGTCTATCTCGAATTTAAACTAAGTTTAGACAAAATATTGAAAGACCCAAATTTTGAACCAAATATGTTGATCCGTTCCAGAGTTATCGTGCGCTCCAACTACGACACATGGTATTATATGGGTTGTTTGCAGTTTTCGGGCTGATTTCAGAGGAAGTATGGACTTGCTCCTAAAAATATTATATCGTCGTAATGGGGGTAGCGAATACAAGTGGCTGCAACAAAAATCAAAGCGATTCGGGAGCAGGACTAAACTGCACTTAAGCAAAATTTTGTGTGAGAGGTACCCGAAAGAGTGGACCAATAGGGTCCATATTGGAACCTCATCTATGTCTGGTAGAAATATCACCATGTGCAAAGTATGGACTAATTCGGTTACTCCCTTCAAGAGTTATAGTGCGGACAATTTTTCTGAACATTTTTGAACTTTTGTGGGGGAGGTACCTGAAGGAGTGGACCGATATGGCCCATCTTCGAACTTAAATCAAATCTGGACAAAATATTTCGATACCCGAAATTTGAACCGAATCGATTGATCCGTTCGAGAGTTATCGTGCGCAGCCAGACAGACAGACGGACGGACATTGCTAGATCGACTCAAAATTGTCTGAAACGGATATCGTACAAACATAATTGGGGTCTAAAACCATTATTTTGATCGTATCAAAGTGTAAATACCCTCTTTAGCCTAAAGGCTTAGGGTATAAAAATTAAGTCCTATTAGGTAGTGGAATTCGAAGGATTACCATTTTATAACCTCAGCATTTATGCTAACGAGGGTATATAACCAAGTATGTTTGGACGAAATCCGTTTCAGACAATTTGGAGTCGATTTAGCCATGTCCGTCCGTCTGTCTGGCTGGCTGGAGCGCACGATAACTCTCGACCGGATGAACCGATTCGCTCCAAAATTTGGCTTTCGTAATATTTTGTCCAAACTTACCCCCTGTTTTTGTAACTTATTTTTGTTCGTTCGTCTATATTCGTAATAATTTAGGCATCCATAGCTCAGCCCCCAGAAGACATACACATCTAATTTTTCGTATACCCGTTCCATATATCGTTAAGAATTCCTCATTTAAAAATCAGCGCTCTACATTTGCGCTAAAACGAGTAAATCGATCTACAAAATTTGACAATTCGTGTGAGAAGAATAAAATTTTTTACAAAAACTGGGGGTTAGTTTAAGTTCGAAGATGGGTTATATCGGTCCACTCTTTCCGGTACCTCCCCCACAACTCTTGAAGGGAATTACCGATTTGGTCCATACTTTGCACATAGTGAAATTTCTACCAGACTTAGATGAGGTTCCAATATGCACTCAATCGGTCCACTCCTTCCAAAACTTCGGAGAAGTTCAGTTTAGGACCTGTTGTCGAATCGCTTTGGTTTTTGTTGTAGCAACTTGTATTCGTTGTCCCCATTATGTAGGTACAAGTTTCATTAGGAGCAAATAGCCTGAAAGTTTCAAAAAATCCCTATGAAACCGTATGTAGTGGTTGAGGCGCAAGATAACTCTTGAACGGATCTGCCGATTCGGTCCAAAATTAGGCCTTCGTAATATTTCGTCCAAACTTAGTATAAGTTCGAAGATAAGCCATATCGGTTAAGGTGTCCTAAAAACCGGTTTTTTCATACAAAACAGTTTTCGGTTAACCGAAATTTTTATATTTCACAAAAACCTGTTTTTGGTTTTCAAAAATTTTCAAAACCAGTTAAACGGTTTAAACCGGTTTTGTTAAATAGGTACAAAATTGATCACAATTTATAAGTATTTGAGTCAAAATGTACGACAATGGATAGATCTCATGATATCCTTGTTATTGGACATTCATCCTCAAAGTCGGGGCTGCAAAATTAAGACAGAAATTGTGCTCTTACAAATATAAAATATAAAATTCTGTACCAAACTAACTGAATTCACATTTTACTAAGTGAGGATTCTTCGCCTTACCTTGCCAAACTAAAATTGTCGTGAAATGCCTGACTCAAACATACATGCATTTTGTTAATGTTACGCTTCATAACCTGACATTCGACTGAAGACTGTGTTAATTATGCACAGACTTCGACTAATAAGGATGATCATAGTAAATATTCGACAGAATCGGAAAATTCGGCGGTCTGTTGTATAATGACTAATATCAGTTTTTTTTTTTTTTTTTTTATTATTATTATTTATTTATTCATTTTGTTCTTCATTACAATTCTTTAAATGGCCCCAGCGCCATTAGGCTTTATAGGGGCTATAAACTGACAACCAAATTATACAACTTTTTAACCATTTAATTTTTCAGTACATTTTATACAACTCTACGTTAGAAGTGTATCAATATTACTTATTAAGTATTCTTTTAATTTTTGTTTAAAAGTGGATATTTTTGTACTATTACGTAGTACAGCAGGTAATTTGTTAAATTCTCTTGGTCCAACAAAACCAATTCTTTGCTTTGTAAGCTCAAAACGGCATCTCGCGATTTGCAACTGCTCCGACTGACGCGTGTTTCTCGCAGTTCTACCAAAATTACTTGTGAAAATTAATGGGCCAGAATCGTTAGCATTAATAGATTTAAATACAAATCTCATAATATGCTGATAATATAGACCACGTATCGGCAAAACAGTTTTAACCTTCTCTTTATAAAGCCTTGATGTTGAGAATCTCTTTGGCAAGTTCAATGCAATTTTTAATGCCTTATTTTGTGCACGCTGTAATTCCTTTAAGTGGCTATTATTCTTACAGGCATAAATTCCAGGCAAGTAAGTCAAATGTGAATGTATCAGTGACTGGTAAATCATCAACTTACTTTCTTTACTCAAAAGGTATCTAAATTTATGGAGAATACCAATACCTGAGGAAATTTTTGATTTAATCATGTCGATATGAGAATTCCATAACATATTGTTACACATTGTAAGACCAAGGTACGTTACCGATGCGGATTCTTCGACTGGAATTCCATTTATTAGCACCGTCATAACTTCCTCTCCATGATGTGGTTTAAATCTCAAAAATTTAGTTTTAGATGTGTTTAAAACCAATTTATTAATTCTAGCATATTCCGCTAATAATGCTGAATCATATTCAATTTGTGTCTTTAACACCTTCTCATCTTTGAATTTATAAAACAAACTTACATCGTCAGCGTACATTACCAGTTTCCCATAAAATGGCATGTTTTTTAAATCATTAATAAAAATTTTGAATAACAATGGCCCCAACACACTTCCTTGCGGAACGCCGTGGTGTACAGGTAACCATAGACTCTCCTCATTGCCAACTTTCACATACTGAAAACGATTGCTCAGAAAGTTTTTAAAAAATAACAAGGTATTCTGCCTAAATCCAATGTATTCCAATTTCTTCAATAGGATATTGTGGTCGACGAGATCAAACGCTTTTGTGAAGTCGAAAAATACTCCAGCTACACCCTTATACCCAGAATCAATCCCTTTGCAAATATATTCCATTATATTGAAAACTGTTTCATCCGTTCCAGAAGCCTTCTTAAATCCAAACTGTTCTGAGAATATAATCTTTCTCTCTTCCAGATAGGGTGTTATTTGATCAGAAATTATTTTCTCAAATATTTTATCAAGGACAGATAAAACAGCAACAGGCCTGAATTCATTTACAGCTCTAGATCTAGGCTTCTTGGGTACTGGTATAACCTTATGAATCTTCAGAACATCGGGATATGTGCCATTTATTATCATTGTGTTGAAGATTTTAACCAGTGTATCGGCAACTATAGATTCTCGTACTAAAAGCATTCTTGGCTTTATATTATCCGAACCACTACTTTTTTTCTGATCCAGTTTGTTAAGTTCCATTAGCACTTTGTTCTTAGACACCTCTGCAAGACTAAATTGACCGCTCTCCATAATTAAGGTACCAAATAAATTAATATCATCATCCTGGTTTTGTTGGATGTTATTTCTCAGTTCAATAACTGAATCATGGATATAATTATTAAGTTTATTAGCTTTATCAACATCTAGGGAAACCTCATTGCCATCCACATCAATTAATTCTTCCAAAGGTTTCTTCGATCTTCCCATTTCATGGTTTAAAAACTGCCAGACCTTTCTCACATCACCGTTACAATTTTTAATACTGTTTTTGTAATACTCGTCTCTTAAATTCTTATTACATATTTTAATTACATTGCTTATCCTCTTTAGCCTCTTGCAGATATACTCGTCATTTCTATTTTTGCGCCTCAAAGCAAGCAACTTCTTTTTATAATTTATTAATGCAATCATCTCATCAGTTAACCATGGGGCAATATTTCTCCGTCTGTCAGCAGTCTCTTCCTTTGTCTCATTGCTGTGAGATATCGCTGATTGCAGCAATGCAACGAACTTTTCACATAGTTCAGAAGAATCGCATACTTCGCTTAATGAATCAATATGTTGATCCAAGAAATTTGTAAACTTTGGGTAATTTAACTTTTGTATATTTCCCACTGGATTGTCTTCCAACTGGTCCATGCTTACGAAGCAGCTTAATATGTTGTGATCCGAAAAACAATTCTCAATAGTGTGGACTACAATCTTGTCGACCAGATTACTAAAAATCCAATCTATGCACTTACTGGAACTGGGACGAGTAATATGGCTGTGGCAAGACTGCATATTATATTCACTAAAGAGTTCAACCATAAATTGTTGTTGCCTTGTTTTCACAAATAAATCAATATTAATGTCCCCGACAAATACCAGAAATCCTTTGTCTATATCTTGTAATATCGTCTCCACCTTCCTCACAAATATATCAAACTTGCATTTTTGAGAACGGTATACTGAAGTTAACACCAATGGTAAATTATTTATTCTGCAATCTCGCAACTCAATAGCAATAACATCGGATATCTCGAGTGGTAATTTCATCACGATTTTATAAACTATTGTACACTTCGAGTCATCAAAACTTAAATTTTTGAAAAGAAATGCGAATATCCTTGAGGGGACGTCATATTTACAGTGGTAAATATTCTCTAAAATGTATGGGAATGACTTATGCGTAAAATATACGACTAAAAGAGACAGTACGCTTCCAAAAATAAAGTTGTTGAAAGAAAAAAGCAAGCTTTGTTAGGCAATACACCTGATTATTTAAAGAATCCTTGCCAAAGCAGCATATGTGGGTGTATCCTTAATAAGGAGGGATATAATTTTACTGAATATTACTGAAAGTTCTTCGTTTTCAATATAGAGTGAATATGCATCGTTATTCTAATACAATCTTTCTGAATTCTCAAGATTTAAAAGGGGGTTCTATTCAATTGAGCCAAATTTTTTACTTCAATTTTTGATTTATTTTGTTTTCCTTGCATAATTCTTATACAAATTGGATTTGAATGCAAATGAATGACTAACTCCAAACACATAAAGAAAAATATAATAAAACTTAAAAACTTCATATCTTGTATAATTCGGAAAAAAATGGAGGTTAAAAACAATTTTGCGGGGGGGTTCTATTCACTCCCGGTGGTGTCACCTGGAGAACTGCCTTTAACACCCGTTAAAGGTAGTGAGCTAACATGTGCCGCGCGTTCACCCATAAGAACGTTTAAAACTTGGGTTTGGGCGTCGGGTTAGTAACCCTCCCCTAGAAACAAACAACCTACTATGAAAAAACGAAAGAAATGAAAAACAAACCCCCCTAAAGTTGACGAACCCCGCAAACGTGTAAGGACCATGATCTGCAAATCTTCACCTGAAATGCTCGCACACTTTATAGAGAAGGTGCAGTTTACGCATTGGCAGATGTACTTAAAAAGTTCAAGGCCGACATTACCGACATACAGGAAATACGATGGAACGGAAAAGGCGTCACAACAACACCTAAAGGTGACGCACTGTATTATAGCTGCCATGACACAAAGCATGAGTTTGGTTGCGGATTTGTAGTTGGTCGGAGGTTAAAACATCTGGTCTCCAACTTTACCCCAGTGAATGAAAGACTCGCTGCAATTCGATTAAAACCAAAATTCTTCAACATCAGCTTTATTTGCGCTCATGCTCCCACTGAAGACAAGAACGAACAGACCAAGGATATATTTTACGAGCGCTTAGAAGAAACTTATGACCGTTGCCCTGCCCATGACATTAAAATTATACTAGGCGATTTTAATGCCAAAATTGGAAAGGAGAATATCTTTGGCCCAACAGTCGGGAAATACATTCTCCACAGTGAAACATCTGACAATGGTATGAGACTGATAGACTTTGCAGCTGCAAGAAACATGGTAGTTAGCAGTACCAGATTTAAGCATCTCGATATTCATAAGGGCACCTGGCTGTCGCCAGATCAAAGAACAAGAAATCAAATTGATCACGTTGTAATAGATGGAAGACATGCATCAAGCGTGTTGGATGTACGATCGTTCCGAGGTGCAATCATAGACTCGGACCACTACCTTGTTGCAGCAAATGTACGTACCAGATTAAAAGTAGCAAACAAAGTGCGAACAGACACAACACGGAAGTTGGACATCGGTAAGCTGCAATCACAACAGATAGCCACAGCATATTCCACTCAACTGGCCCCACTGCTTAATCAAAGCACTCCTCGTCCCGATAACATATCAGGACAATGGCAAAACATTGCCCACTCCATGCAAACAGCCGCAAAATCAGTACTTAGATACAAGAGACCTCCACCAAGGAGTCCATGATATGATCAGGAGTGTCGTGCTGCTACCGAAGAGAAAAATGCGTCATATAGGGCTACTTTACAATCAGTAGCAACGCGTAGCGCACGAGAGAGGTATCGGGAGAAAAAGAGAAAGGAGAAACGTCTTTTCCGCAGGAGAGATGGAAAAGCGGGAGTGTGAACAAATCGAGATGTACAGGAGGCAGAATGAAGTCCGAAAATTCTACCAAAGAGTGAAACATCAAACTGATGGCTTTGGAACTGGCACATCCTCCTGTAGATACCAGCAAGGTAATCTGGTAACTGATACAGATAGTGTGCTAAGGATATGGAAAGAGCATGTTTCCAAACTGTTGGTATCCAATAGTAGCGAAGTCGACGAAGATACCACAGATCCAATCCCAGAGGATGGTATTGAATGTATACCACCCGGCCAAGATGAGGTAAAGACAGTAATAAACCGGCTGAAGAATAATAAGGCAGCAGGAGCTGATGGCCTACCAGCCGAGCTGTTTAAAACCGGAGGCGACACGCTGATAAGGTGTATGCATCAGCTAGTTAGCTTCATCTGGCAGGAAGAACGCGTACCCGACGATTGGAACCTAAGCATGCTGTGTCCATGAGAAAGGAGATAAGACTTTATCCTCCAACTATAGGGGCATAAGTCTTCTCCCTATCGCCTACAAGATAGTGTCAGGGATATTGTGCGAACGACTAAAGCCCAAGGTCAACGAAATAATTGGACCATATCAATGGGGCTTTAGACCTGGCAAGTCCACCATTGATCAGATATTTACCCTGTGGCAAATCCTGGAGAAGACCCAAGAGATGCAGATCGACACCTACCACCTTTTTGTCGATTATAAAGCAACCTTCGACAGCCCGCTACGTTCAAAGGTATTCCAAGTCATGTCTGAATTTGGTATCCCCGCAAAGCTCATTCGGCTTTGTACAATGACTCTAACTGACACAAGATCTTGAGTTAAAATAGGAAAGAACCTCTCCGAAGAGTTTTGTACCAAAATAGGTTTCAGGCAAGGTGACAGCCTTTCGTGTGATCTCTTCAACATCCTGCTAGAAAAGGTTATACGAGAGGCAAACGTCAAAAGAAGTGGCACAATCTACACTAATTGCCACATGTTATTTGCTTATGCTGATGATATAGACATCATGGGACGATCAGTTAAAGAAGTAGCCGATACCTTTATGAAGGTCGAAGGATAATCTGCTAAAGTGGTTCTGGCGGTAAACGGCGAGAAGACCAAGTTGATGGTGTCGACGCGCAAAGCGTCCATTGAGCTCGGACCGACTGTGGAATTTGCTTCCTATAATATTGAGGTAGTAAAAGACTTCGTCTACCTCGGCACCTCCGTAAACACAAAAAACGACATCAGTTGTGAAATAAAAAGAAGAGTTGTATTGGCCAACAGATGCTACTTTGGTTTAAGTAAGCAGTTTAAAAACAAAGCCACATCTCGTCAAACAAAAATAACGCTCTACAAAACACTGATACTACCCGTGCTGATGTATGGCTCCGAAGCCTGGGTACTTTCGCAAGCAGACATGGCAGTGCTTGGTGTGTTTGAGAGAAAAATTCTTCGAAAGATCTACGGACCAATCTGCGTTGACGGTGAATATCGACGTCGAATGAACCACGAGCTGTATCTGCTATAAAACGACATCAATATTGTTAAACGTATCGAGATGCAGCGATTGCGTTGGCTAGGCCATATCATAAGAATGAGCGATGATGAACCCGCTAAAAAGGCGTATAATTACGGACCGCTTGGCGGTGCACGCAGAATTGGCAGGCCAAGGAATAGATGGCGCAAACAAGTGGATGATGAGATGAAAAGGCGCGGTATTCCAGAGTGCGAAGCAACAATTAGAGAGGAATGGAGATGTCTTCTTAGTTCGGCCTATAGAACAAACGTTCTGTAATGGGCCAGCTATGTAAGTAAGTAAGTATAGGTCCACGCCTTCATATAGCCCCCATAGAACGGTACCTCCCGATTATCGGTATTTTGAAGGTTGTGGCCTTAATATTCCACCGAAATGGCTGAAATTTGGTTGTTAGTCTTCACTTGGGGTGTAAAACATTCCATATGAAATTTGTCGATATAGGTCACACGCCCTCATTTAGTCCCATAGGACGATATCTCCCAATTTTCGGTATTTTTGAAAGTTTTACCTACACTATACTATCAAAATGCCTGAAATTTGACATTTCGTCCTGTTTTGGGATGCAAAACTTTCTCCCAGAAATTTACCTGTATCGGTCCTCTCTTTAATGTACACCACATGGAACAGTGCATCCCAATTTTCGGTGTTTTGAAGGGTTTAGCCTCATTATAACACCGAAATGGCTAAAATTTGGTACATAGTCTTCGTTGTGGGTATAAAAATTTCCACCTGAGATTAGTCGGTATAGGCCAACGTCTTCATATAGCTCCCAAAGAAAGGCACCACCCGATTTTCGGTATTTTCAAGGTTTTAGCCTCATTATTCCACCGAAGTGGCTGAAATTTGGTATTTAGTCTTTTTCCGGGCTACAAAAATTTCCCTCAGAAATGTGTCGCTATACGTGCATGTTTGGGGGGGGTACCCCCATACAAAGGTATATCCTAATTTTCGGTATATTGAAGGTTTTAGCCTCATTATAACACGGAAATGGCTGCAAGATGGTACTTAGTCTTCGTTGTGGGTATAAAACTTTCCTCCTGAAATTTGTCGGTATAGGTCCATGTCTTCATATAGCCCCCATAGAACGGCACCTCCTGATTTTCTACATATAGCTCGTTCTCCACCAAAATAGCTGATATTTGGTATTAAGTTTTTTATAGAGGTATGAAACATTCCAGCCGAAATGTGCCGGTTAGGTCGACGTCCTCAAATACCCCCATAAGACCGTACCTTCCGATTTACGGTATTTTGAAAGTTGTGGCCCCAACATACCACCGATATGACTGAAATTTAGTATTTAAATTGCCATGCGTGTATAAAATATTGCAGAAGAGAATTACACTATGCAACACTGAAAATGCAAACAACTTCTAGCATGGATTTTTTGAAAGTACATATTTAGACTACAAAAACCCTAGTTGGGATTTGTCCTTTCAGATCCAGTTCGGATTTTATGGCCTCATCTAAACCGGGCTAAATCTTCACTTTTTTGCATTTAACAGGCCTTTAACTTAGAAACGAATAGGAATTTGGCCTTGCTGTTTTTAGCAATATTGTAGCACTAAACAAGTAGAATTTATCTCTTGAAGAAACCACATAAGAAAAACTCCATCTAGGGCATCAAAATCTATAAAATATAGAAAATTTTACATAATTGCTGAAATTCTGGTCAGTATCGGCTAAACTATTGGGAGTTGAACCAAGTAACCTTTTGCAAAAACCTTCCAAATAAAGTTCTCAACAATTCTTTAGAACATTCTGAAACTCTAAAATGCTTACTTCATGTTGTTTCAGCGGTATTTTGCATCATATCTTTTACAACACGTATTTCAAACACAGTTCACACCAACAGTTTATTCTCGAATTTCGGATTTCACCACATTATTGACATTTTTATTAAATCGTCGTTGAAAAATGTACTGAAAACAACGGCGTAGAGGCATTTTACAACAATGACATGTTCTGAAGAGTTGTGTATTACATTCCAGGGAATATTTTTCTAAACGAAAATATTCAGAAAAAATTAACGGTTTTGGAAATACGGTGCGAAGTTTATAAAAATTGTGGACTTTTTGCATATATTTTGAAATTTTAAGCAATAAATGTAGTTTTTCGAGTTCATTATTTCTCCAAATATTGTATTCTTGTCCTTATCTACAAATTTGCTTCAGAGGTCAGAAGAAGATTCGCATTGGTTTCAGAGATATAGCACCGAATTTCTTTAAAAAATCAATATTTAGCCATGTTTAGATGGGGCCATAAAATCCGAGCTGGATCTGACACAACAAAACCCAACTAGGGTTTCTTGTCGTTTGGGTCTGTGCTTTCAAAAAATCCTCAGTTCGAAGTGTTTGCACAAGATCACCTTAAAAATGTTGCACAGTGTTATCAGTATAAGCCCTTTTCTTCAAATAACCCCATAGATGCGTACTTTCGGTATTTTAAGGTTGTATCATCAATATGCCATCGAAATGGATAAAATTTAATATTTAATCTCCGTTGGTGGTATAAAACTTCCCACCTGAAAATTGCCCGTATTGTTCCATGTTTTTATATACCTCCCATAGAAAGATCCCTCCCAATTATCGGTATTTTGTAAGTTTTAGCCACAATATTCAATGGGAATAACTAGAATTTGGTATTTAGTCTTAGCTGGAGTTACGAAACTTTCCTCCAGAAATTTATCGGTACAGGTTAACGTTTTAAACAGCCTCCATAGAACGGCGCTCCCGATGTTGTTAACTATCCAAATCCAGAATAACCAGGTTTAGGTCTAGTCGGTTTTGGCCAGTTTTATGTATTTCGCTCAATTCGCTCAAATTGTAAATATTGGTCCATGTTTTGGAAAGAACAGAAATGTCGCCCCATATTAACTGTTTTGAAGGGAGTGTTATCAGTTGCGACATATGTATGTACTACTCCTGCAATAAAAGGAAGACTTTAGCACTTTCATAAACGAAATAAAACTAATTGTTCCCATTCACTTCAACACAGTTCGTGGTGGAGGGTATAAAAAGTTCGGCCGGGCTGAACTTAACGCTTTTCTTACTTGTTTAAATTTTATTTGCAAGATTTCAAATTTTGCCCGTTGCTACTTTTATAACTGTTTTCCTTCTTTACAGATCCTTTTTGTAGTTTTATCCTCCAGCCAAATAATAGATGGTTACAAGGGACCGAACTCATACATATTACATATGTTATAACTCATACATATTACATATCTTATAAATTAATATATTAATCCCAAATACCTGTAACCGGTTCAAGAACAATATAATGATTATTCGATTATTACCTACCCTACTTTAGTTTTCTTTATTATTTATTCGCTTGTTTATTTATAGTATCTGATGAAAGATTTCAATCTCTCAGACAGATATCTGTGCCAATGTGTCAAATATTTTTCGCATAACAAATTTTCAATTAATTTGGTATCACGTGCAACACACAAACATCCAAACACTCATTCATGTAATGAACAAACGTTTTAGCTTATTTGTAATGTATCAAAATAAGGATATGGGTCACTGCTATTCAGTTTAGATCAAGGGAATATAACAGAACGATTTAGATATGCACTAGATACATATATACGAAGAGGTAAAGTTGTATGCTAATATCAAAAATGTTAGTTAATCCTAATAATGAAATTTGTGAAATAGAAAGTATTTTTTCGATGATTTTACCCAAAGCGTGGGAATACATATTTTTCAAATTGGGCAATGATTTGCGGAACAATTCTTTTACCAGTTAACGGCAGAATCGCCACCAATATTCAATGTTCGCACAACATTTGTCCCACCGATAATGACATCCTTTATAGCTTTTATTCAAATATTTCATTCTTTTATTTTATATTTTGGTTTTCATACCACCCATAAATTTAATCATTTAATTTAGGATTTCTAGCTTTTAAAACACAAAACAATTTATGTATATGAGTTTGATATTTTCCATTGAAATTTAACTAAATAAACAATGAACATGTTAACAAATGTGCAGTGACTTGACTATTCTGTACCATGCAGTTTACTTTATTTGCATTTACAATTATTTATTTACAAAATATTTCAATTAAAGACAACTGAATTACGGCAAACAAACGTCAAGGCATATAAACAAAAAAGAAAGAAAATTCGAAAAGAAAACACACTGAAAAATTTACATACAAGAATTAAAGACAAGGAAGAAGGTCATAAAAAAACTTAAGAAGAATAAATATTTGCCGCTGCCAGAAAAAAAGAAAACTAAAACAAAAGAGTTGATCTTTGCAATTCTCCTCCTCCCTTTGGCATTGCTTCTATGCTTTCTTTAATTTAAATCTATAAATATGATTTTTTGCTGTTCACTCTCCTACCTCTTCTACCTTGTGTCAAATAGAAATATGTCTCGCAGTCACATGACCGTTACACACCCACTTTTTGTGTAGCTATCGTTGCAACGAAGGTAGTGGGGTTGCAGAATTTAAATGTGGGCAAAGCCACAACTCTGCACACAACAACGTAATCGTCGCCGAGGCACATGCCATGTTTATGGGTTTATATTTTATACATACAGCTATAGTGGTTGTTACTGTAGTTGTAAGTGTGTTGTGGATATTACACATTTCCTTAAAGATGACTATGTTATACACTGAGAAGAATTAGTTTTGTGTAAAATATATTTTAGCAGACAAAATTTAAAAGAACATTTCATACCAAAACTGCATTAAAATTGACACCAATGACGTATATGTAACAATATATACCATGTTGCGTATACGCCAACCTGTTGGGAAAAATTGCTTTAGTTGCTTTATTCCCATCAAAATCAAATTCATGTAGCTCATTATGGAGTAGGACATCCATTCCTGCTTCCACATAGAAGAACTCTATTCCACATATTCTAACAACATCAGAATAACTAAAATTTGTGCATCGATATATTTTTCCAAATGTAGACAAGGTAAAGGTGGCCTACATCGGCCCACTCTTTTGAGTACCTCCAAAATATATCAGTTTACAATTTTCGGGTAAATGCAAAATGACTTATACGAACAA
Source organism: Musca autumnalis (assembly GCF_047663935.1). Taxonomy (NCBI): domain Eukaryota; kingdom Metazoa; phylum Arthropoda; class Insecta; order Diptera; family Muscidae; genus Musca; species Musca autumnalis. The sequence continues at coordinate 256,742,348 of NW_027411644.1, forward strand.
TAACACCAGAATTATATTTCTATACCATCAGCATTTATGCCAACGAGGGTATATACATTTTCATATAAACAAAATGTGCCTCATCGAAATAATGGTTTTAGACCCCAAGTATGTTTGGAAGAAATCCGTTTCAGAAAATTTGGAGATGATTTAGACATGACCGTCTCAATAACTCCCGAACGGATCAACCGATTTCGTCCAAAATTTGGCTTTCGTAATATTTTGTCCAAACTTAGTTTAAGTTCGATTATGGGTTATATCAGTTTACTCCTTCCGGTACGTCCCCCACAAAAGTTTGGAAATTGTTCGGAAATTTTGTGCACACGATAACTCTTGAAAATTTGGTCCATATTTTGCACATCGTGAAATTTATACCAGGCTTAGATGAGTTTCCAATATGTACTCAATCAGTCTATTCCTTCGAGTTCCTCCTCCTTTTCCAAAATTTCGGAAAAGTTCAATTTAGGAACTGTTCTCGAATCGCTTTGATTTTTGTTGTAACAACGTGTATTTACTGCCCCTCATATGACGAAACAAGTTTCATCGGGGCAAGTCCATACTTTCTGAGAAAATAGTCTGATAGTTGAAAAAACGCCTATGATACCGTGGGTAGTGACTGGAGCGCAAGATAACTCTCAAATGGATCTGCCGATTCGGTCCAAAACTTGGCTTTCGTAATATTCTGTCCAAACTTAGTTTAAGTGCGAAGATGGGTTATATCGGTCCAATCCTTCCGGCACCTCCCCCACTTCTTCAGAAAACTGCCCGAAAGGTGTAAAAAACCCTATGACACCATATGTAGTGTCTCCAGCCAGCACGATAACTTTCGAACTGGTCAACCGATTTGGTCCAAAATTTTTCCTTTGTCATACAATTTAGTTGCAGTTCGAAGATGGGCAACACCGGTCCACAACTTCCGTTTACCCCCCCCCCCCCCCCCAATAATTATAAAATTTCACTAAAATTGCATCGTGCATACCCTTGAATGGGGCAACCAATTTGGTCCAAACTGTGGATCCCCTAATATTTTGTCCAAATTTAATTTAACTTCTAAAGTGGCCCATATCGGTCCTCCCCCACAAAGTTCACTTTAGGGTCTGTTCTAAGATTCTTTGGAAATGTATACCGATGCTGTTCGTTGTGGTCCTGTTGACATCAATACTATGTTTTCCGTGTACAATTCCATGCTTCCTTGCATACAGTGGGTCATCACTGAAATGACTAGTTGGCGCGAGTTTGAATTCACATAGGCTGAGGGCATATCACTGTCGGCAAAGCCGACTGATACTTTTATACTTGTATATTTATAATTATATTTTATACATTATATATATTATACTTTATATTTTTGTATTTTATATGTTATATTTTATCTTTTATATACAAAACCAAATCTTTCCCACTGCTATGCGTTCGTTGAGTCTCAACGAAAAACACATAACTAATATGTTGGTATTGCCTATTAACAGCAACAAACACATAACTTACTGATGAAGATATGTTGCGAAATCTGAAACTATAGTCTTCATTATCTTATCCCTTGGTAGACATCGCCAATTTTTTCCACTAATAAATTAAAGTTGTTTTAATAAAATATTAAAACAACGACTATGGGATTGAGCCTGACTATTTTGAAAAGCAAAATAGAAGCCACCCCAAATAGAAAACTCCAACACTCCCAGTTATATTTTATATTAAAGGCTTTTACATTGCAAAGTCCAGGATTTATCTTCGTCCTTTTTTCATCTCAAATGAACACTGACCTCCCCGTGATGTCACATGGGGAGCTGCCTTTAACACCCGTTAAAGGTAGTGAGCTAAAATGTGCCGCGCGTTCAACTATAAGAACGTTAAAAACCTGCGTTTGGGCATCGAGTTAGTAACCCTTCCCTAGAAAAAACAACCTTCTATAAAAAACGAAAGAAAAGAAAAACAAGCCTCTCTAAACTTGAGGCCGATAGAGCTGCAGCTGAACATGATATTTACCAGTAACAGATTTAAGCATCTGTGCCTCATCGAAATAATGGTTTTAGACCCCATGTATGTTTGGACGAAATGTGTTTCAGACAATTTGGAGTTGATTTAGCCATGTCCGTCCGTCCGTCTGTCTGGCTGGTGCGCACGATAACTCTCGAACCGAGCAACCGATTCGGTTCAAAATTTGGTTTTCGTAATATATTAACCAAACTTAGTTTAAGTTCGAAGATGGGTTATATCGGTCCGCTCCTTCCGGTACCTCCCCCACAAAAGTTCGAAAATGTTCGGAAAATTTGTGCGCACGATAACTCTTGAAGGGAGTAACCGATTTGGCCCACACTTTGTACATCGTGAAAGTTCTACCAGACTTAGATGAAGTTTAAATATGGACTCAATCGGTCCACTCCTTGGGGTACCTCCCACACAAAATTTCGGAAAAGTTCAGTTTAGGTCCTGCTCTCGAATCGCTTTGATTTTTGTTGTAGCAATTTGTATTCGCTGTCCCCCAAACGACGGTACAAGTTTCATAAGGGGCAAGTCCATACTTCCTGAGAAAATAGCCTGAAAGATGCAAAAACCCCTATGACACCGTGTGTAGTGGTTGGAGCGCAAGATAAATCTCGAACGGATCTGCCAATTCGGTCCAAAATTTGGCCTTCGTAATATTTTGTCCAAACATAGTATAAGTTCGATGATAACCATGTCGGTCCACTCCTTCAGGTACCTCCCTCACAAAAATTCAAAAATCGTTGGAAAAAATATGCGCACGATAACTCTTGAAGGGAGTGACTGATATAATCCATACTCTGCACATCCTAATATATCTACCAGATATAGATCAGGTTCGAATATGGACTATATTTGTGCACTCCTTTGGGTACCTCCCACACAAAATTTCGGGTAAGTTCACTTTAAGACCTGCTCTCGAATCACTTTGATTTTTGTTGAAGCGATTTGCATTCGCTACCTCCATTACGACGGTACAAGTTTTTTCAGGAGCAGGTCCATATTTTTTGGGAAAACATCCCAAAAGATGTAAAAAACCCTATGTCACCATATGTGGCTCTCGAACTGTTCTACCGATTTGGTGCAACATTTGGGCTTCGTCATATCCAAACTTAGTTTCATGTGGCAATACCGGTCCCCAACTTCTGGTACTTCTCCCCAATATTAAAAAAATGTCACTTGAATAGTGCAACCAATTTGGTCCAAACTTTGGATCTCCTAATTTTTTGTCAAAATTTAGTTTAACTTCTAAAATGGCCCATATCGGTCCTCCCTATGGGTACCTCCCCCACAAAAGTTCAACATTTGTGTTAATTCCTAATCCACATTTTTGTCGGCAAGTTCAAATGTTGAAAAGGGGCCACAAAATTCTGAAGAGACGTTAAATACATTCTATCTGTCCGTAGATGAAAGTTTCAATTCATATTGGCTGAGAGTATACCTCTGCCGCCAAAGCCGACTGACGCTTTTTTACTTGTTTTTTAATGAAAGCACTCCTGACATATCAGCACAATGGCAAAGTATTGCCCACTCCATGCAAAGAGCCACAAAATCCATACTTGGATACCAGAGACCTCCACCAAGGAGTCCGTGGTATGGTCAGGAGTGTCGTGCTGCTACCGAAGAGAAAAATGCGGCATATAAGGCTACTTTACAATCAGTAGCAACGCGTAGCGCACGAGAGAGGTATCGGGAGAAAAGGAGAAACGTCTTTTCCGCAGGAAAAAGAAAAAAATGGAAAGGCGGGAGTGTGAAAAAATCGAGATGTACAGGAGCCAGAATAAAGTTCGAAAGTTCTATCCAAGAGTGAAACATCAAACGGATGGCTTTGGTACAGGCACATTCTCCTGTAAGGACCAGCAAAGTAATTTGGTAACTGATATAGATAGTGTGCTCTGGATATGGAAAGAGCATTTTTCAAATCGGTTGGTATCCGTTTGTAGCGAAGACGGTGAAGATACGACAGATTCAATCCCAGAAGATGGTATTGAATGTATACCACCCAGCCAAGATGAGGTAAAGACAGTAATAAACCGGCTAAAGAATAATAAGGCAGCAGGAGCCGATGGCTTACCAGCCTAGCTGTTCAAAAACGCTGATAAGGTGTATTTATCAGCTAGTAAGCTAGTAAGAACGAGTACTCGACGATTGGAACCAGAGCATCCTGTGCCCTATTCACAAGAAAGGAAATAAGACTGTATGCTCTAACAATAGGGGCATAAGTCTTCTCCCTGTTGCCTATAAGATATTGTCAGGGATACTGTGCGAACGACTAAAGCCTATGGTCAACGAAATAATTGGGCCATTATAATGCGGCTTTAGACCTTGCAAATCCACCATTGACCAGACATTTACCCTGCGAAAAATCCTGGAGAAGACCCAAGAGATGCAGATCGACACCTACCACTTTATTGTCGATTATAAAGCAGCTTCGAAACTCATTCGGCTTTGTAAAATGACATTAACTGATACTCGGTCCTTAGTTAAATTATGGAAGAACCTCTCCGAAGAGTTTAGTACCAATAAAGGTTTCAGACAAGGAGACGGCCTCTCATGTGACTTATTCAGCATTCTGCTGGAAAAGGTTATACGAGATCCGAAGGTCAAAAGAAGTGGCACAATATATACAAACAGCCATATGTTACTTGCTTATGCCGATGACATTGACATCATGGGTCGATCGTTAAAGGAAGTAACTGATACCTTTGCAAAAGTCGAAAGGGTATCTGCTAAAGTGGGCCTGGCGGTAAACGGCGAGAAGACCAAGTTGATGGTGTCGATGCGTCCATAGAGATCGGACCAACTGTTGGTTCCTATAATTTTGAGGTAGTAAAGGACTTCGTCTACCTCGGCACCGCCGTAAACACATCATACAACATCAGTTGTGAAATAAAAAGAAGAATTATATTAGCAAACAGATGCTACTTTGGTTTAAGTAAGCGATTTAAGAACAAAGCCACATTTCGTCAAACTAAAATAACGCTCTACAAAATACTGATACTACCCGTGCTGATGTATGGCTGCGAAGCCTGGGTACTTGCGCAAGCAGACATGGCAGTGCTTGGTGTGTTTGAGAGAAAAATTCTTCGAAAGATCTATGGACAAATCTGCGTTGACGATAATTATCGACATCGTCTGAACCACGAACTGTATCTGCTATACAACGCCATTAGTATAGATAAACCTATCGACATGCAACAATGCGTTGGCTAGGCCATATCATAAGAATGAGCGATAATGGACCCGCTAAAAAGGCATATAAATACGTGTCACATGGCTGTGCACGCAGAATTGGCAGGCCTAAGCTTAGATGGAACAAACAATAGAATGAAGACATGAAAAGGCGAAGTATTCCAGAAAGCGAAGCAACAAATGGAGAAAATTGGGGATCTTTTCTTAGTTCGGCTTATGGAACAAATTTTCTGTAATAGGCCAGCTAAGTATGTAGTAATATTTTATATTTTATATGATATATTTTATGTTTTATATTTAAAAGTTTAATTTTTTATATATTTTATATTTCATATTTTATATTTTATAGTTTATATCTTATATTTTACATTTTATATTATATTTTTTTTTATTTTTTTATTTGTATTGAATACTACATACCCATCACAATTACAAACCAATGAAACATAATTAAAATATCCATTCCCACTCGCAACATTTTCTTAATTAATTAGAAATGCAAAATAATTGTACAAAATATTAAATTTAATCATCAAATCATCATCATTTTGTTCAATGTAATTAGAATTCAACAGTTTATCGTTATTCTAATGACGGCTATTATTGTGCTGTGTGCAAGCGTGGAGCTCATATCAAAAGTGTATGCAAAAGTTAAGAAAATATTTATCAGTAAAAGTTGTTGTTTTTGTCGCGTGCCATTCTTGACTGCACTATGTCGCGTTCGCAACAGGGCAACTAGTGGCAATGTATGGGAGCACTCCTTTAGTGTCGGTCAAGTAGTAGAACATCAATCAAGTTCATGTGGATAGCTTAATTACGCTTATTGAATTTCACTTTGCTTTTGGATTATTTAATTTTATTTGAATTGTCATTAGAATAACGACGTCATTGTGGTCAGTTTATGTAGTCAAGTTGAATATTTAAAAACGGGCGTTACAGATAACTCAAACTGTTATTTTTCTATTACAATATTAAAATTGAAACAATAAAAATTAATATTAAAATTAGTTAAGCAATCGTAAAACAGAACAACGGAATTCATCAAGGATGTATGCAAATTTATTCGAATTTCATATGCTCGGATGAAGAAAATTCTAAAATCATTTTGAAATCATCTGATTAATATTTATAAAACTGTCACATTCTCATTTTCCACACTATTTGCATTCTATTAAATCAGCTATGCAGACAACATGGCTCACAAGACAAGAATTTTGTTGTCTCATTAAATTGTTAAGGAAATTGTTCTCGTGTGTTTAAAGCTGTAACAAAATATGTACAATTTGTTGTACAAGGCACACCTCAAAAATTGTTGTAGATGCTTGACAATAGGCTGAATCATTGAATTAATAAAATATGAATATCAACAAATTTCACAATATCGAACCACATTGCGTATGATTAATGTTTGAATAATTGTGTATTATACGTCACAATGGAAATATGCAGTTTTTTCAAATGTCAACAATATGGTCTTATATGATGTATTCAACTCTTTGTATTAGTTTTTTTTTTAACCTCAGCCGAATATCTCCATAAGCTATATACAACTCCGTCGAGTATCTCTCCCGGGGCTGTTGGAGCATAGTTTTGAAATTTTTATTCGAAGGTAGTCCTTACAACGATATTATAATTCTCACAGACAAGTTCAACAGTCTTGGTGGCTCTTGACATATCGATGACCATTGATACTGTCAACCATGCCAAGCTGATCGCGAACACATAGGGAATACTTCCCTCTAGTCGTGTTTGAACGACATCCGTTTGTCATATTCAGAAATAAGAAATCTAAAACCCGTGGAGTGAAACAGGGAGTTCACTAAGGCGGAACTGTTAACCTCTACCTTTCTGAAATTCCACACCCATAGGCAGTGATGCCAGATTTGCCGATTTTTAATTACATTTCCATTGTGTATACGTCAAATAAATTGCCAAAAAGAAGTTTAACACGAAACTAAACCTATAATATAAACAGGCGATTAATTAACCTCTTAAAACTATATTTGTAGTATTTGTAGTAGTAGTCGTGCAGATCAAAAAACATAATTGTATACGATTTTTTTTCCAACAAAGGTATCAGACTTTTTTAACATATATTTTTTTCATGAGGAAAAGTACATTTTGAACTACCTTAATTTTTGTTGAAAAATATTGCATAGTTTTGTGGCAAATAGCCATCTACGAGACACTATTTTTAAAAAAGCGTCACATATTTCTATTGGCTTATTAAGTATCTAATAATCTTCTCTTTAGACGAGGGAATTTGAAAAATATTAATAAAAAATAGTGGACTTTTAAAATTCAAACTTTGTTCAAAAATTCAAAAATTATAAAAGCAAATCTTGAAGAGAATTTTCTCCAGTCTCATTTCGATAAGACTTGCCGTTATCAAGCAAAATCGTGAAAACCGAACAAAAAACCTAAAAATGTGACCCGAACTTCTATATCTCAAAAATGGTAAAACCTAGAATCATATCATAAAAGTCAATCCTCCAGAGTATTTTCGAAGCTAAAACATATTGCTGTTTCAGAATCCGCAAAAACTTCCCAGGTATAAGCGGTTTTCATTACAAGTTAGTTGTCCCAATTTGAACTTCTGTATCTCAACAAGTAAAAAAGTATATACCCTCAGCCTATGTTAATGAAAACTTTCATCTACGGACAGATCGACACAATTGTTGAACTTTTGTGGGGGAGGTAACATAAAGAGAAGACCGATACCGGCCATTTTAGAAGTTATACTAAATTTGGACAAAATCTTAGGAGGTCCAACGTTTGGATAAATTTGGTTGCCTCTTTCAAGGGATATCGTGCATACCATTTTAGTGACATTTTTTAAATATTAGAGGGAAGTACAGGAAGTTGTTGCCAATCTTCGAACTGAAACTAAGTTTGATCACCTTTCCCAAGAACAATGGACTTGCCCCTGAAAAAGCATTTACCGTCGTAATTGAGGGAGCGAATGCAAGTTGCTTCAACAGAAATCAAAGTGATTCGAGAGCAGGTCTTAAAGTGAATTTTTCCAAAATTTTGTGTGGAAGAATGAGTGGACAAATATAGTCCATATTCAAACCTGATATACATACATACATATGGCAGATATATTAGGATATGGACTTTATATGGTCCAAATCGGTCACACCCTTCAAGAGTTATCGTGCGCACAATTTGTCCGAACATTTTTGAAGTTTTGTGGGGGAGGTACCTGAAGGTGTGGACTGATATGGCTTACCTTCGAACTTATACTAAGTTTGGACAAAATATTACGAAGGCCAAATTTTGAACCGAGTCTGCAGATCCGTTCAAGAGTTACTTTCGCTCCAACCACTAAACACGGTGTCATAAGGTTTTTTTGTACTTTTCAGGCTATATGCTCAGGAAGTATGGACTTACCCCAGATGAAACTTGTACCATCTTATGGGGGGAGGTGAATGCAAGTTGTTAGAAAAAAATCAAAGCGATTCGAGAGCAGGTCCTAAACTTTTCCGAACTTTTGTGTGTGAGGTACCCGAAAAAGTGGACCGATTGATGAGCAAAGTATGGGCCAAATCGGTTACTCCCTTCAAGAGTTATCGTGCACACAAATTTTCTGAACATTTTCGAAATTTTGTGGGGAAGGTACCGGAAGGAGTGAACTGATATAACCCATCTTCGAACTTAAACTAATTTAGGACAAAATATTACGATAGCCAAATTTTGAACCGAATCGGTTGATCCGTTCGAGAGTTATCGTGCGCTCCAGCCAGCCAGCCAGACAGACAGACGGCCGGTCATTGCTAAATCGACTCCAAATTGTCTGAAACACATTTCGTCCAAACATACTTGGGGTCTAAAACCATTATTTAGTGCAAAATGTGGCACGTATGAAAGTGTATATACCCTCGATTGCACAAATGCTGAGGCTATAAAAATGGTACAACCAACGAAAATATCATAAAGGTCAATCTTGTAGAGAATTTTCACAGCTACAATTTATTTTTTAATCCCATGTCGAAGGACTTGCGGTTTCCAAGCAAAATCACTAAACCCTAAATAAAATCCCTAATAATGTTAACTTTGACCGCGATTTATTTAAAAAGCGCTCCGGCTTTTTTTTGATATTTCTCATTTATAAACATTTTAGTCTCAGAATCCGCAAAAATGTCCCAGGTATAAGCTCCTTTCATTTAAATTTGGTTCAGGCGCATTGTGGTAAGGATAGACCTTCAAGCAAGAACCTCTGGATCAACAAACCTATCACACAGGCCTGAATAGCATTCCATTAGTATGAACAGTTGCGCAGTGTAAATGCCGTACTCGGCCATCGCCATCCATCGCAGCAGAAGCAGATCGCCAGCTGTTAAAATTCGAACGATACAGCCGCTTCAATTTAATTGATGACACTATGTGTCCTGCATGTGTCTTGGGATCGCACGACACGCTATATAACCAGCTAACCCCACTTACAGGACTCCTGATTCTTTACGGACGTAGCCAGTCAAGGTTGCAGAATTATTGAATCTGGACACTGACGTCCCAAAAACAGATGACTGAAAAAGATATACGAACGAAATATTATCGTTGCTACAACAACAAGAATAAGGAAACTTGAACGATATGAAATTCTAGGAAGTGCACTCGTATCATCTATCGCACACACTTCTGACTCCAACAGCTTCAACATCGACTCTTTCTTATGAATAAATGCAACATTTAATAACAGAAGCTAGTGCTGATGGACTCCATACGTGTGTACATATGCTTTACATTGTTCTGATTTACAAGATTAATCTTTACGAAAAAATCATTAGAAGAAATGTTTAAAGAACAATACTTACAAAATAAAAAAAAAAAAAACAAGTGAGCCTGGACGGGCCGACACCACTACGCCTGTGCATCTACCCCGACATCTACTTGATACTGATTGAAAGTTTTGATAGTCTTCTTGATTAGCATTTTACATGTCTTTAATACACCAAATATAAGCAGAGGTATTTCGTGGGTGTCATGCTCAAGTGTTCCATAAGCCATTTTTGACATTTTGAGATAAAGGTAACTTAGAAAGTTTTGAAACATGCTCTTTTAAATTTTTTAGTCGGTTTTTCTCTATCTCTTATAGATTCTGAGATATTCAGATGCCAATATGTTCCATATCCGCCTTGCGACACCGAAAAAATTATCGTTTTGTTCCATATCCATAAAGCCTGGCGTATGGAACAAAAGAACTTTGAACTTTTTAGTTCCATATCCATGTCGTTTGGCTTATGGAACAAAAAGAGACAAAAACGAATTGGAATAAAAAATTGCCCAATTTTTCTAGTTGCGAATAATGTGGCGTATGGAACAAATTTTATTAAAGGACTTGGTTTAAAAACTGAAGAATAAAGGGTTGGGTACATAAGCTGCCTCGCCTGCTTACCTTGCTTGCTTCTGATAAAAGAATAAAAAAGAAAAGGGCAACCCAGTCCGAAATTTGCTCGGCCTTCTTTAGGGCGAAACCTATAGCTCTGCGTGTTGCGTGTGCGTTCAAAATTACAAAAACAAAATACATGTATTTCAAATTGAAAAAAAAAAAACAACAAATACATGTATTTTGTTGTTGTATTTTTGAACGCACACGCAACATGCAGAGCTATAGGTTTCGCCCTTATTCTTTTATTTTTAATTTGTCAGAAATGAAGTAGGAAAGCAAGGCAACCAGGCGAGGCAGCTTATGTACCCAGGCCTTAAAAGTTTTTAAATCTAAATATTTTTAAATATTGTACTGTTATATGAAACTAAATTTATTTTCGCTTAATTTCAACGCCTCCTTCTAGCACAAAACATATAAGATAAACTAAACAAAAAAATCGCCATTCTTCAAAGTGACTAGTGGCAACCCCTTAAATTAAAGTAAAGGAAACATTTGACAATAGTATCTAATGTATTTCTTTCTCATACCACTGTTTTATTTAACCCCCTGAATTTCCGGTTCTCAGTAGCACTTCACGTAAGGGAGGTGGAACACAATTGACAAAAAGTTGGTTTGGTGAAATGTGACATAACGTGGTCCATGTGAAGCAAACTGCCAAAAAAAACACGAAAAAAGAACCCATGGGACAAATCAGCAACTTTTTGCAATTGTAAAAATTGGTCATAACTTCTAGACTATAACAGATATCTGACTAAAATCTACTTCTGATATATTCTTTGAGTTTAGTTAATTAGAATTGTGCTCTTAAAGTATTGAATTTTTGCACCACTTTTAGACTGTATAGACTCAAACATTAACTTGAGTTTTTCTCGAATCAGGCAAATGGCGTATGGAACACTTAAGCATGACACCGACGATTTGTCATTAAAGTAAAGACTTCAAAATATTAAAATTGTGGTAGCTTGGCGCCTTTTGCAATAACTCTGACACATTTTGTATTAGTTTAAAGCTCAGATGGTTTAGTTTAATTACACTATGTAACACTGAAAATGCAAACAACTTCTAATGGGCATTTTCCGAAAGTACATACGGAGACTACAAAAACCCTAATTGGGTTTTGTGTTGTTAGATCGGTTTTGGATTTTATAGCCTCATCTAAACCGGGCTAAAAATACCCTTTTTCTATTGATCGGGGTTTAACTCAGAAAATAATAAGAATTTTACTTCGCAGTCTTCAGCAATATTATAGCCCTAAAGTAGAGGAACCTAGGTGTCAACCAGAAGAACAAGGAAAAACTGCATCTAGCGATCAAATATATCGAAATTTACATAATTTCTGGAATTAACGTCAATAGCAACTAAACTATTGGGAGTTGAACCAAGTATGCTTTTGCAAAAATTTTTCAAACAATGTGCTCAGCAATTCTTCAGAATATTCTGAAACTCTAAAATACTTATTTCATGTTGTTTAGGCTGTATTTCATATCATACCTTCTACAACACATATTTCAAACAATGTTCTCACAGGCTGTTTATTTTCATATTTGGAATTTCAATCCATTGTTTATATGTATATTTACCAAATTTCCTCTGAAAAATGTGCTAGAAATAGCTTGATAAGGCATTTAATTAGAATGGAATATTCTGAAGAGTTGCGAACTACATTCCAGCGGATATTTCTCTCAAAGTAAATTTAGCGAAAAATGTGACAGTTTTGGAGATATGGTGCGAAATATACGAAATAAAGGATTTTTTAGATATATTATCCATTTTGAGGCAACAAATGCAGTTTTTTGAGATGAATTTTGCTCCAAATATTTTCTTCATGCTCTTATCTACAAGTTTGTGTCAGAGGTTTAAACAAGATTCGTATTGGTTTCAGAGATATTGCTTCGATTTGCTCTAAAAAGTCAATATTTGGCCATAAAATCTAAACCCGATCTAATAACACAACACCCAAATAGGGGTTTTATCGATTGGTTCTGTACTTTCATAAAATCCGCAGCAGAAGTTGTTTGCACAAAATTACATTGAAAATGTTACACAGTGTTATCAAGAAATATCTGACATGGAAATAAAATGCCATAAATTGGGAATTGGGATATTCCAGCGTCTGTAGATGCAGTGATATTCGCATAGGATAAAACGATTAATGTGCTCCACATAAGTTTTTTGTCCATTCCGACCCCTGAATATTATCCGACCATCACCAAAATCAATAGGCCTCTTCCTCTATGGTACTCCAATTAAGCCTCACCCTCGTAACGATCCGAACAAAATTGCGACCTGTAGCGTGATTAAAAAAGTGGAAAAATGTGACGTATTTCCGACTATTGCGATATCTCCGTTTTTTGGCCACCTACGCCCACCAACTTTGCATCATTATAAATGGAATTTTCTACTTTCATAGTCACGCTTTGCTTTTAGGAGATACCTAATCAGAGCTGCGATATTCGTCATTATAATTAAACTCGAAAAATTGAAAAGTTGGGTTTCATTAGCGATTATTGCGATATATTCCCTGTTTGACCACCTACGAAAACATACTTTACATTCATAGAAAGGTGATATTTTCTACTTTCATTGTCAGATTTTTCTTTTGGTATACCCCTTATAGACGCAGAGATATTTGCTTTGAAATAAAATGTTGACTTTTTCTCTAAATAAGTTTTTTTGCCCGTTCCGACCTCTGAATATTATCCTACCATAACCAAAATCATAGTTCCTCTTCCCCTGCGGGACCCCCATTATCCAACAAAATTTCGTGATAATCCGATCAAATTTGCGACCTGTAGCGTGATTTCGAAAAACATAAAGTAGTGGTATGTACGAGTATTTCCAACTATTGCGATATCTCCATTATTTGGCTACCTACCCTTTTTGCATGGGATGGGATTTTCTACTTTCATAGTCAGGCTTTGCTTTTGAAAAGTCCCCAACCGAAGCTGTAATATTCGTCATTATAATTAAAATCGCAAAAATGAAAATTTAGGTTTTATTTGCGAATATGGTGATATCTTCGTTTTTTGACCACCCACGACAACCTACTTTACATGGTTTGAAAATTTGTACTTTCATTAGCAGGTTTTTCTCTTGGTATATTTCTTATAGAAGCTGAGATACTCGCTTTGGAAAAAAAACATTGACTTTTTTCCAAATAAGTTTTTTGGCCATTCCGACCCCTAAATATTATCAGATTATCAAAAATAGTATACTTCTTCCCCTCCGGAACCTCCATCAACATCCAAAATTTCGTGACGATCCGATCAAAATTGCAACCTGTAGCGTGATTACAAAGATTAGATAGACAGACGGACCGACGGACATAAATAGCCAGATCGACTCAGCTCGTCGAGACATTCATTTTGGTCTACGACCATTATTTCGATTTGTTACAAACTTTTTGGCCAAAACCCTTCCCACATAGTGGTGTAGGGTATAAAAACAACAACTCACCAAATTTGCTTCTTCAATCTCTTTAAGAGGAAACCAGTATTTTTCGAATTATGTACAGCATTCATAATTTAGACAAATCTCAACATTGGAAACGCTTTTTGAACCCTATTCCTAATATATATGAATTAATTTTTCTGTGTAGTGCAACTACATCCCGTTGTTGGATTTTACACCGCGGTGGCTTTTCATCATAACATTAAATTCCATTGGAACAAATTAACATTATAATCAGCAAAGTTATCATATATCTTTGGTATGCTTGTCCTTATCTTTGTTCGGGATGTGCGCACAGATAAATCTTATGTTGAAGCACTAAGCTTTTATGGGATTGTTTTATTCAGGGATGTGAATGTGGGGAAGAAATGCTAACCAGAAATCCACAGCCGGACTCGTATCTACTTCCATGACATTTGTAATACAGAACATCACACAGATAACAGATTTGTCAGGATATGAGATGTTCATATTTCGTAGTAAGATATCACAAAAGTTGAGTGTTTTATTAACCTAACCAAACGTCCAACCAAATTATAATTCATACACGTGAGTCTATTCATATTTAACTATGACAATTAAATTACCGGTACAAACTCACTTAGAATTTGTTTTTCACATCTTCAAACAATTGTAAATATTTTATAAAAATCTATCTAAAAATATCGATCTGTAGTGTCACAAGTTTTCCAATAAAAGTAAACAAAAAATTAAAGCAAAAAAATGTGAAATATTATTATTGTCATCAGTTCAGTCATCTGCCTGATTTGTTTTCTTTTTTTGCCTAATTAGGAAGAAAAGTCGACGCAAGCTGCCACCGGTCAGTACACCGCTGGTGATGTTGATGATAATAATATTTGCAAATAACAAAATGCAATATAACATACAAACAAACATATGTATGTACAAATAGTTATTGCAGTTTTTCTGTAAGCACTGAGGGTATGACAAGTTCTACGTCATAAAACTAAAAAATTGATATTTACAAAACCATAAATAGTTACAATAATTGTTATGGTTAATTTGATTTAAATCTTTAGTTTGGTATTAGAATTGAACGAATTTACTGAAGTAATAACTACACCATTTCCATTGGTAACACAGATTTCAAGTTATGTTTTATGTATGTACTAGCAAAGTGTCCGCTACTTCGTACGTGGAAAGGATTAAAAACCAATAAACAATATTTAATATTAAAATGGTGACCAATGAAAATGTTGTACTATTTTTTAATTGATATTTATTTTTTTGTAAGTATTATTCTTACCACCTTAGTTCTATATTCACAAAAAAAAAAAAAAAAACAAAAAAAAAAATAGCCGTATCTCACCCCTACACATCAACAGCGAGCCACATTTTTGAAAAATATTAATTAAGGGCTTGCTGCCCTCGGGAGGTAAAAGTATTCTTGTAAAAAATTGTCACCTAGGTCTACATTCCCAAATAAATGTACTAAAACGTTCAGAATAAAGAAAGAATTTTGTTGAACAGATAGAAACCTTCTTCGCGTTAACATAAAACCAATGCACTGTGGTTCCGCCCGTGGACAAAATTCGAAAAATTTATGGTGACAAATTTGATTGCGATTAAAAGAGATATTCTCTAAACACATTAAATTTTTAATATCCAATATTATTTTTGCCAATTTACAGCGGTAATGTCAAGTTAAGTCGACGAAGTTAAGATTTGTATGCGGTGCCTTAAAAACGAAAAATAAATACGCAAAGTATTCGTAGCTTATGAGTGAAATTTTAAAAAAATGGAGAGGTAAATGTACAATTTCCAAACTGACACTTATAGTTTATAGCATTGACTATGTTTTTTCGAAAATACATATTGAAAATTCGTTTTCTAACTTCCTTAAAAATAAATTCTTTGTAAATGACTTTTTGTGCTATTTTTAATATCATTACTATAAATTTATGTTGAGTTTTACTAATGTTGGCACCGTAAGGGCAAGCCCATATTTTTGTTAGAATACAGGGGAAAGTCTCTATTTTCCGATAAAACAAGATCCAGCTGCCCCAGCTGCCACCCTGTAAGTTATTCCCCTTATATGACGCCTGTAAAATCGCCAACATTCCGAAAATCGGGAGGTACGTTTATATGGGAGCTATACCTAAACGTGTACCATTTTTTGCACGGAGGTATGGTGTTCCCTCAGAACTCAAAATGCAAAATTACAGCCAAATCGGTTGCAACATTTGGCTAAAATCGTCAAAATACCGATTATCGGGAGGAGCGTTTATATGGGAGCTATACCTTAACGGGGACCTATATTGAACATTTTTTTGCACAAAGGTATGGTGTTCCCTCCGATGTTAAAATACAAAATTACAGCCAACTCGGTTAGAAAATTTGGCTAAAATCGTCAAAATACCGAATATCGGGAGGTGCGTTTATATGGGAGCTATACCTAAACGTGAACCTACATTCATTAAAATTGTTTTTCTCTCTTTTGGGCTCGTTATAAAACTATGTTTAAAATTTCGAGGCGGTAGCTCGATTATAACTATTTTTGGCACTCCTTTCCATACAAATGGGACCACTGTGCAATGGTACAATACCAGACCAAAACAAAGGACCCTATCTCAAATTTTACAGCTTTAGTCCTACATATTCGCCCGATACCTATGGTATTACATTTATAAACATCTCATACATTTTAAGTGGCAATTTTCATAACAATTCCGATCTAATCCTAACAGTTCATTCAATATCAGTGCTTCAATGTTTAGTACATCTAAAACACTTATGGTATCCCAGCAAAATAAATTGGAAGTAGTGCAATGTGGACTAGTTCTGTCACGGCATGTTTTGATGCAGTTCAACCGGAGTCGTGAAAAAGACACTCCAGTCCTCACATTTTAACCGCATTTGGATGCAATCCAAAGAATCACATCCACTTGTCACATTTTAACAACATCCGGATGCAGTTCAGCGGAGTCGTGAAAAGGCACTCCAATTCCCCACAATTTAACAGCATCCGGATGCAGTCCAAACGGAGTCGTGAAAAAGGCACTCCATTCGCTACATTTTATTAGCAGTTGTTAGAGATCCCTACATGTACATAAATCAGTTTGTACATCTCTACAGGCAGCGGAATAGATTTTCCAAAAAGAGATAAGCGTGTTAACATTTCCAAACATTTGTTAATGCAAAATAAAAAATATTTAATTTGTGAACATTTTCCGGTAACTCACGAGGAGAAAATTTCCGAATGGAGTGCTGTTGGAGTACATGTCGAAATCATAACTGGTGATGGGAAGACAATCCATTTAGCAGATGAAGCAAAAACAGTTCAGCTTGGATTAAATGGAGAGAAGAGGAAACACGCATGTTTGCGATTGAATTCAATGGAGAATTTTCATAATTTGTGTTAATGTAATAAAGTTCTTAATATTTTTGTTTTACACAAATAATGCATTTTATTTGTTCTGGCATATTTTGTAATGGCTTGCACAATTTCCGCAGAATGCCTGTATCAAAACACGTGCTTTGGACTGCCTCCTATTCTACCCCAAAGGGTTAGTTAAAATGCAATGCCAAAGGGTCAGTTAAAATGCGGTGCCAAAGTTTCAGTTAAAATGCGGTGCCAAAGGTTCAGTTAAAATGCAATGCCAAAGGGTCAGTTAAAATGCGGTGCAATGGAGTGCCTCTTTCCGTAGTCACGCTCTTGTAAAAATCATGAGTGAAAATGCATAATTTGATGCACTTCCAGATCACTTGTACATATCATTTAACTGCCTCTTTGGAGGCAAACTTTTTGCTGGGATGTTATTACTCTTTGGCACTGTACGTACATTAGTAGACTTATTTCGAGTTAACTTCTAACTTTATTCCAACAATCAAGGTAAATTTTTGTACCATTTAGTAGCCTTATTACAGGTACTTCATTTCAAATTTCAGAATTTGTACGCGTTAACTCTTTATGTTATCGATTATGCAATACCAAAATGGTACAAAATTTAGTACTTTTCGTATACCTGGATATAAGCTTCAACAAATTTAATTTAATATGCCAACAGTGATTCTCATTTCCAGCTCTACCTGTTCCTCCAAAACCAATTATAGTACTTTACATATACATAAATACATAAGTAGGAATTTCTGAAACCTACACCAAATATTTTAAAATTCCAGCTAACCCCTTTACACAAAAACAAATTGTACCAAATTCTGCACCACTTAGTACTTGTCATAGTATGTATTTCCAAAGTCATCTTCAAATCTTAACTCCACACACAAGCAGTGACTCCAAGAAAAAATGTTAGAATTCCAGCTTGTGAATAACACCCGATATCCAATTTAGAACGATTTAGTACTTTTCGTATATTTATAAAGCACGTATAAAGCACCTCCATATACACGCAGAAAAATATATTTTAGAAATATGTTTGGATCCAAACAAATATTTGTTTGGGACTGGTTGCAAACAAATATATGTTTGGATCCAAACACAATTTGTTTGTGTCCAAATAAATATATGTTTGCAACATTTTGTAACATATCTCAATTATATTTGTTTGGGTACCAACATATCTTTTATGTTAGAACATATTTTTTATGGGTGGAGAAAGGATTTTTGTCAAAGGGAATAATAACAGGGCTCTCGCGGCTGCGGAATGCTGTTTTATAATAAAGAGCTGTGTATATGGTGTAATAGAATGCGCTGAAGCGAATATGGGAGTGTAAAAAAGTATGTTTTTTGGTGGTGTGTGTGCGCCCAAACACGTGTGTTTCGTGCTTTGTTGTTGTTAACCAACGTAGCAAGCGAAGAGGAAAAGAAAAAATGGTGTGAATTATGTTGTTATTTTTCTTCAGTTTTCTAAATACAATCGTTGAGACGGTAAAGTGAGTGAATAAATCAGTGTTTTGTGTTTTATCAAAGAAATTTTGGTTTTTAGTAAATTAAATTCCCAATACATTTTATAATTGGGAATTTTATAATTGAATCAAAAAGATGCATGGACATATTTAATTGGACAAGGAAGAAATCGCATTTAATATTGGTAATTACCTCAATATATTTTTCATATACATACATATGTATATTTGAAATATGGGCGTACCTATTTATTACATTATATAATCATTTGATTCCAGATGCCGATTTCCCCCTGATGATTTAAACTTTGAGGAAAATATGTTTTATTTTACAACTAAGGAGAAGCGTTCAACGATGTTTCTATATATATTTTTTTAAGTGTGACTTTCTATAAATTATTTCATTCCGTATTTGGGCCAAACCTACTATAACTCTGCGTGTTGTATTTCAAATTGAAATACATTTATTTTGTTTTTGTATTTTTGAACGCACACGCAACACGCAGAGCTATAAGTTTGGCCCTTTCTTTTATTAAAGTCTGTTATGTATTTCTTTGGAATTTTGTATGTACCTATGTGTCTATTGTTGCTTTTGTGTGTGGTATTTCTAAGCATTTCAATAAACCACCACCATTTATAAATTGCTATGTTCCAGAACCTGCAAGAAGCTACTATTTTTTACTACGATAACATTTTTTCCTTTATGTTATCGGAAAAAATAGTAAAGATTAGTAGATTCTTGCAGTTCTGGAACAGACCAAATGTGTGTATATGTGAGAGATAGCCAGTGAGCGCTTACTGAGAGCAAGTGAGCATACATTTCAATGTGATACATTGAAATTTACGCTCCCTTGCTCTGAGTAAGCGCCCACTGGTACATGTGTTTTTTTTGTGGCTTTTGTATTAATATTACGGTTTGTATTAATATTACGTCTACACAAATATTTGTTTGCACTCAAATATAAATTTGTTTGCAGGACCCAAACATATGTTATGTTTGGGAATGGTTGCAAACAAATATATGTTTGCTGCAAAATATGTTTGGGACATATGTTGGAAAGGCCTTTTTTACTCCATGTATGTACCAACGCTCACCCTGGCTCTAATAACAAATACATACGTATATCTACAAACACATATCTCAACACTAAACTGACATTAATACCAAATAATAACAGTAGTATTAATTCCAAATCTCAGGACTCCAGCTCTATCCGTTCGTCCAATAACAAATTGTACCAAACTTAGTACCATTAAGTACTCTTCCTATTCATAAGTGCGATTTTCCAAAACTACCTCCATGTCTCACTCCTACATTCCATCAACATGTACTTTTCATAAGTACACATTTCCAAAACCACCTCAACTTTCCGTTCCCATAAGTACGAACTACTTCAATCCTACACTCCAACAGAAATCTTCGGGTGTGTTCGTAGACACTTCACCTCTCACTTCACGCCTCAATCATTTTTTTCACCTCATTTACTCATATTTTTTGTGAATATCTAAGATTCATTTGTGTATTTAAAATGAAGAGTACACCCTAGTAAATGGGATAAACAAAATGCTTGAGGCGTGAAGTGAGAGGTGAAGTGTGTCTCAGAACATTCCCGCTTAATTCCACATCTCAGGATTCCAGCTCTATCCGTTCACCCAAATACCCATTGTACCAAATTTAGTACAATTTAGTACTTTTCGTATTTCTAATTTCCAAAACTACCTTAGTCCTACATTACAACACAAATCTCAATTCCAAATTTCAGGATTCCAGCTCTATCCGTTCACCCAAATCCAAATTGTACTAAATTTAGTACTTTTCGTACACTCATACTTCGAATTTCTAAAAACCCTTTGGTACATCATTCTTACTCTTTATCAGTGACCCTCAGTCCAAATTTTAGGATTCCAGCTCTATCCGTTCACCCAAATCCCTATTGTACCAAATTTAGTGTCATTTAGTACTTTTCGTACACATAAGTGCGAATTTTCAAAACTACTCCCATATCTCAATCCTACGTTCCTACAGTGATCCTAATTCAAAATGTCAGGATTCCAACTCTATCCGTTCGCCCAAATCCAAATTCTACAAAATTTAGTACCATTCAGTACTTTTCGCACAAATGAGTACACATTTCCAGAACCATCTCCTTGTATCAACCCAAAAGTTACAGAATAGGCTCACTGCACAGTGGATCCACCCATTGGACAAAACTAAAAAAATGAATGTCAAAATTTTGGTACAACATCCCGCAACTCTGACAGCTATGACATGGACCTTTTTAAAAATATATTAGTTTTAGTTTCATTCGAACGCGATCTTTTAAAGAATAGCTTCAAAAGTCGGAACATTTGAATAATATATTTCGTTGTGGGTACAACCTATATTTTAAGTGCAAGTAAATATATTCAAAATATCGCGAAACTAATAGGTATAGCAAAATATTATAGTGGGGTTTGAAGGAGGAGGTAATAGCTTAGTTTTCATTAAAAAAATAGTGTTTTAGCATGTTGTGGAATTCTAGTTAGCTGCATATTTTAGATTATTTTGTAATGCCAATTCGATCATATACTTAAATTTGACCTAAGGTTTTAGTCATGATGCCCACCAGTGCCCACCTCGGGAATAATTTTTCAAAGTCGGTCATAAGTTTAAGATTATTCAGTATTAAAGTCAGTTGCCATCTAGTGCCAGACTATAAATGGTGGGTCGCTGACTAAAGCTGCCCTAGAATAGGGTCTCTATGGATATACTAGCGTGTAACTCTGTTATCTGACCACGTACATTAACATAATTGGCATCAGTGGCAAGATGAAGAAATCTTCTTTCTAAATTTGTTTTACTTTGGCGGTACGTGCCTTCCAGGAAGAACGCTATAAGATTTATATTAAAAATGTTACCAATTTTCTGACAAGAATGTTGATTTTTTTAAATCCGCTAAATTGGTTGGATTTTATGTTGTTTAGGAGATTGTTTTGTTTCCCCAAGCCTATTCTTTCATCATAAGATAATTGGGACCTTTGTTCATGTCATTTAGTATTAAAAGCATAAAACAATTCTTACCGTATACCCCCTCCAGAGGGGAAAGGGGGGAGAATGTCACGCTCGTTGTTTCTTAAAACACTCTTCGCAGCAGCACAAAGTTGTAACCGCCGCATTGGCTTGATTTTTACACTCTAAATATTTTTGGCCACTTTCTCCATACAAGTGGATCCACTGTGCACTGGTTACTTTCAAGTTAATGTTACCAAGGCACATTTATATAAGGTAGATGCATGAATTACAATAACTAACAAATTTACAAAACCAACAATGTTGTTATTGAACATTTAATGTCAACGAAAATATTGAATAAGGGTCGTTCCATGGCAGAACTACCAGGTAGTGGTATCACACCAGCTGATCGAATATGAAAAGTCATATCCCTTTATAAAAAAATTATTTTTGTTGTAATTTCTACAACAACATAAAGGAAGTTTTGACACAACATATTCAAAATTTTACGATGCCACTACCGGGGTAATTGTGTCATGGATCTTTCTTAAAATTTTCTCAGAAAAAACATAAATACATTTTGAAAATCCTCTAAAATAGAACAAATTTGAAACAGAATGTAAATATAAAGCATTCAGAACTGTCATAGGTAATTTTCATTACATGTTTATGATAAAAAGAAGTATTTTATGATAGCAAATTTCGTAGTTTCAAATTTTATGAGTAGACCCTATTACATTTTGAAAACCAAATTTACAAAAAACGTTAAAGTACATCAGATTTCCACTTCTACTTATATAAAGGTGCCTTAAAATGCACGATATCTCTTGAACGGGCAACCAATTTGGTCCAAACTTTGGATCTCCTAATATTTTGTCTAAATTTAGTTTATCTCGGCCCGTATCGATCCTCACCTTAGGGTACCTCCCCCACAAAAGTTCAACATTTGTGTCTAAGTGCAGTTTAGGGTCCGTTCGTTCCTTTAGAAATGTATACCGATGCTGTTTGTTGTGGTCCTGTTCACCGCGATATTATATTTTCGTGGACAAGTCCATACTTCCTGGCATACTGGTCCAAAAGTTATAGGATGACCCACTGAAATGACTGAAGTGTTCCAAAATAGAAAAATTCAGATTCAAATTCGGCAAAGCCGACTGATACTTTTTTACTTGTTAATATTAATTTTAATTAATTTCTCGTTGAAGTGGAGCCTAATGTCTGATGATTTTTGCAAGTTAAAAACGAAAGCCGAAGATTCGAACCCATACAACCACCACTATGTGACATGTTTCGCCTTTGGCAGAGGCTCATCAGACATATCGTCGAGCGGCTTCGCTATTATCTAACTTTTCCTCTTTCAAATGCAATTTGTTTTTACGACGATGGATATTTGTCCATTCATTGTGTGGCTTCCATGACAAACACTTAGCGTAGCCTTTGGAAGTTAAGTCATATAGCTCGATTAATTAAATTTATAAAAAAATCTCACAAATAATGGCCTTCGCCCAAAAAAGGCAAAAACTTAAAAATAACAAATATAAAGTCGGGACATTGAAAACGCAAAATTATGATTGAAAAATACTAATAAAAGTTGGCAACACTGTTGGCTATCGGTAGGACTTAGCGACAATCTTATTTTGGTTGCTAACTTATCGACAAATTTCGTTAATTAGCGAAATTATAACCATTTTAATTTTAACGATTTTTGTCGGTAACCAAAAAATTGCTTTAGAGAATCCCACTACAGGAGTTTGGTAGTAATTCAATCATTTTAGAGAAACAGGCCATTAACCATATTCAAAACCAAACGTGGTTGGTAAGATGCCTAGCTGAATACAAAATTTCAAATCATTATCACAAGGTTTAGATGGACAAAAGAGAAGTCGATTAGTCTAGGGTCATTATTTCAGTGTGTTTCAAACTATTGGTCCAAAAACGGAGTTTTTAAAAATCTGTTCTTAGTTCAGCTTATGGAATGAACGTTCTATATAGGATAAGCCATGTAAGTGTAAGTCTGTTCGACCTTTTTGTTTTTTATTACGTTTATCTCAAATATTTTCTTTTACTTTAGTTTTACTTCAATAATCACATAACTAGGGATTTGCCTTGTAATAGTCCACATTAATACCTTTTCAGGATCAGTAACAGCCACCATTTCGTAAATTTTCGTTCTGTCTATTCCGTCACTATTTTAAAATTAATAATATTCACACATTTAAATAGTTCATTCACTACTTGATCAAGTTTTAACGTGGTTTATTTATTTTTAATATTTTCAAGTAATATTTTTTTCAAATTTTCTAAATTCACTGCTTTCCAGACGATAGTCACAACTCAACTAAAACACTTCTTAAGGAAAATGCCTCCAAAAAGCCGGCTAAAATCAACAATCAACAGTTACTTCTGCATTGGGATAAGAAGGGAGATATATGAAACGCGGCTAATATGAAAATGTCCAACCAATACAGGCTAAGAGCAACGTAAAAACACGTAAAGACGCCACAGCTTATCCAACCCAACCCCATTCAATGTACGCACACAATTATACTTTAAAATGAGATTTAGTAGGAGAATAGCTAGCGTATGGTAAATGGCAATAGCAATAACTGACTGACAGACTTACTTAGTTAGCGGTTGTAATCAGTAGATATGTAACGATTATCAATGAGATACTGTAGATGACACATTTTAAACGGCAACAGGTCATTGAATCATTACTTTATAAAAAAAATATATTTTTTAAATATTAACTGGATCTCTTTCAGGCTTTATAAGCAGTACGAGTATCCTAAATCATCATATTACTCTAAGAAATACTCCAGCACTGACATCTCTGTACTTAGCAACATGTTTCTCTTTGTTCTTACCAACAATTTAAAAATATTTTGTTGTAATAAACAATTGGTCTGTTCCTTTACTTTTGAAAATGGTAAAACCGGCAAAAGTAGTAAAAGTTGTAAACTGCTCCCATATGAATTGTATGGTGTCTGAAGTAAAGGAACGGTTTTCGAGTAAAAAGTGGTAAAACTTGAAGATTCTTGCACGTAAAGGAACAGACCTAATGTGTGTTAATTCCATAATTTTACAATTGTGCCAACAATTAAACATTTTTAATCGATTTAGATTTTGAAATCTATGTAAAATGTGATAATTTAATCTTAATTGCCCGACATAGATTTCCAAAAGGCCTAGTTCTTTTGATAAGGAAATATTGGTTAATTGAATTATGGCCTATCGATTAATTTGACATTTGCTACTGAAAGCGTACATACAAACATAAACGCAAACTCTTAATTGCATGATACCCACAACACTAATTTTTTTGGGGCATTTAAATTGGAAGACAAAAAACAAATTTTCACGTGAACATTGTATGCTCAATTCTGAAAATTTTATAATAAATAAGAATCTATTTACCCTCAGCCATTGGTATAATAAAATGAAATATAATAAAATAAAATAAAATAATTAGTCTGTGCCCTGAGCCGATTAAACACCTAAACACCTCGATAACACCTTAACTCTTATCCACAATTTACTACAGGATTCAGCAACTTTTTATACCCTCAACATTTATGCTAACGAGGGTACAGTGTCGGCCAAAACTAAAGCAACCCCTCGAACATTTTTATACCCTCCACCATATGGAGGGTATAATTAAATTTGTCATTCCGTTCACGCCTTCAAAAACCCCCCATAGAACGGTACCTCCCGATATTCGGTATTTTAAAGGTTTTAGCTTCATTACCCCACCAAAATGGCAGAAATTTGGTATTTAGTTATCGTTGGGTGTAGAGAACTTTTTACCTGAAATTTGTTGGTATAGGTTCACGCCTTCATATAGCCCCCATAGAACAGTACCTCCCGATATTCGGTATTTTGAAGGTTTAAGCTTCTGTATCCCTCCAAAATGGTTGAAAATTGGTAATTCGTCTTCGTTGAGGATATAAAAAATCGTTCTACCTGAAATTTGTTGGTATTGGTCCACGCCTTCATATAACCCCCATAGAACGGTACCTCCCGATTTTCGTAATTCTGAAGGTTGTGACGTCAATATCCCATCGAAAGAAATTTGTTATTTAGTTTTCCATGGGGTTATAAAATATTCTAGCTATTCCGTGGGTTCCTTCATCCCCATAGAAGCGTACCTCTTGATTTTCGGTATTTTGAAGCCTTTACCGAAATATCGGAAATTTGGTATTTAGTCTTCATTGAGTCTAAAAATTTTCTGCCAGAAATATTAAGGTATAGATGGACGTTTTGATATAGCCCCCATGGAACGGTACCTGCCGAATTTCGGTATTTTGAATGTCAGCCACATAGTTTTACCGAACTTGCTGAAATTTGGTATTTAGTCTTCTTCGTAAACGAAAGGAAACTAATTGTTCCATTTTACTTCAATACAACTCGTGGTGGAGGGTATAGCAAGTTCGACCTGGCCGAACTTAACGCCGTTCTTACTTGTTTTAAATGATAATTATACCCTCAGCATTTATGCTAACGAGGGTATATACACTTTCATACGGGCAAAATGTGCCTCGAAATAATGGTTTTAGACCGCAAGTATGTTGGGACGAAATGTGTTTCAGACAATTTTGAGTTGATTTAACCAGGTCCGTCCATTTGTTTGTCTGGCTGGATTGAACGGATGAGGTTCTAATATGGACTCAATTGGTTCACTCCTTTAGGTACCTCCCACACAAAATTTGGGAAAAGTTCAGTTTAGGACCTGCTCTCGACTCGCTTTAATTTTTGTTGTAGCAACTTGTATTCACTGCCCCCCATACAACGGTACAAGTTTAATTAGGGGCAAGTCTATACTTCCTGAGAAAATAGTCTAAAAGGTGCAAAAAACCCCTATGACACCGTGTGTACTGGTTGGAGCGCAAGGTAACTCTCGAACGGATCTGACGATTTGGTACCAAATTTGGCTTTCGTAATATTTTGTTCAAACTTTGTTTATGTTCGAAGATAAGCCATATCGGTTCACTCCTCCAGGTACCTCCCCCACAAAAATTCAAAAGTGTTCGGAAAAATTGTGCGCACGATAACT
This sequence comes from Musca autumnalis, assembly GCF_047663935.1. Lineage (NCBI taxonomy): Eukaryota > Metazoa > Arthropoda > Insecta > Diptera > Muscidae > Musca > Musca autumnalis. The sequence goes on from NW_027411644.1 coordinate 256,769,237, forward strand.
CTTGACGGGAGTGACCGATTCCATACTTTACTTTACACTTCCTAATATATCTACCAAGTTGCTTCAACAACTTTCATTCGCTGCCTCAATTAGGACGGTAACAGTTTTTCAGAGGGTGGTCCATACCTCTTCAGAAAACAGCCCGAAAAGTATAAAAAACCTCTATAGCCCCATATGTAGTGGCTGGAGATGTTTTGTCCAAACTTACTTTCAGTTCAATGATGGCCAATACCGGTCCACAAATTCTGGGGCAACCAATTTGGCCCAAACTTTGGATCTCCTAATATTTTGTCAAAAGTGCAGCTTATGGTCTGTTCGAAGATCATTTGGAAATGTATACCGATGCTGTTCGTTGCGGTCCTGTTTACAGCGATATTGTTTTTCGGGGACAAGTCCATGCTTTCTAGCATACTGGTCCAAAAGTTATCGATGACCCACTGAAATGACTAATGGGAGCGATATCTAACTAAAAAATATGACTCCCAAAATCAGATCCATTTCCATAATGGAATATGTCGGTCCATTCTTCAAGTACCTCCTCCGCAACACTTTTGTACTTTAATCCTAATCCACATTTTTGTCGGTAAGTTCAAGTCCGTAAATCCGTTGATGAAAGTTTCAATTCACATAGGCTGAGTGTATATCTTTGTCGGCAAAGCCGACTGATACTTTTTTACTTGCTCCCTTTGTGTTCACTTTTGGTTATAATTCCCGCAGAGAATTGCTAATATAGGTCCAAGTTTTCGCTACGGAAAGATTTTCAGTATTTCGAAGATATTAGCCTAATAAAAATATCGTCAACAATATGGATTTTGGAAATATATACTTTTGAGGGAAGTCTCCCCTGTCCCTTCTGGGATGTTTGTGGAACAATTATTATACGTTTCGTGGGAGAACCTCCTTGCAGAAAGTGGTCAAAATAGATCCACGTTTGAATACAGGCATTGCATTCGCAAATATGACGAATGGAGATATACAATATTTATGTGGTGGAGGATATAAAAAGCTCAGTCCAAACATAACGGTTTTCTTCTTCTTTAAGGTACCTATCCAGATATCACACACTGACTTCCCATTAAAGAAGTTTTGTATTATTTTTGCCTATTAAGTATTCAGTTGAAAACATTTTTGACAACGAGGGCTGATTCCGATAGGAATCACCAATTGTTAATTAATTGAAATAAATAAATTAAATAATAATAAATAAATTGTTAATTAATTGAAATAAATACCTCCAAAAAGAACAGTAACACGAATCCGCAAGTGCAGATTAGACTCGTATCGAATATTTTCAATCAACAATTATCTACTGCCCCTTTTTTCAAAACATATTTGTATATCTAGCTATTAGGTTTGTCCTTGTACTTTCTCAGTAAATATTACTCAGTAACTTCTTTTTAGAGAGTAAGGCATTGTATACTCTTTCAAAGGAAAAAATTAAAAAAGTAAAAAGACATCATTCAGTACAAAAAATTAAATATTTTAAATACCACAACAATTTCCATGTGTATACATACATTTTGCAAAGACATAAATACAACTAAGACTAGACAAAATGCATGCAACAAAAAAATGTTTACGAAACTTTGTATAGAAACATTACCCTTAACAGGTTGCAGTTAATTCAAAATCGCAACCAAGGAGGAACATTTCATGTAATGGTATCAGAAACGAAATTTATGAATTCAAGGATCTATTCAAGAATAATTCTATGTCAATTGGATCGGTAAATTCGGTTAAATACGTAAAAATGTATAAAAGAAAAAAATGTTATATCACCATATCGTGATATAACATTATGTTAAATTCAAAAGCCATTCACTGAAGAATGATAGCAAACAAAATGTCTTATCTTGTTGTATTTATGTCTTTGCATTTTGTTCTTCCATCGTGAAAAATTGAAAGTAATGCGAAACAAACGTTCTAAATAGGCAAATATGATATTTGATTATTTTAAAAATTTTTCAACAAATTAAAATTTTTGACAACTCCTAAAGCTACAAAATGTTACTGAACAAAATTCCTTAAGTAAACATTATAAATTCTCAGTAACAAAAATTTCAAAACAATTCTCTCAATTCATTCTCATTTACTGAACATTTGTGTAAAAAAACAACTTGAATATTTTTCTGGGTGCCACCGTGTTGCAATGGTATGCACGCCTTGCACGCAGAAGGTCGGGGGTTCGATTCCCCAACCAGGCAACATCAAACATTTTTCAACGGTGGCATAATACCCCTCAGTAATGTTGGCGACATTTCCTGAGTATTTCAGCCTTCAAAAACTTCTCCACAAGTGGTGTCTCCACTAGTGGTGTTCTGACTCGGCGATAAACTGTAGGTCCCATATCATTGAGCTAAATATGAATCGGGGTGCACTCATTAATATGAGAGAAGTCTCCCTTGTCCCGTATGGGATGTTGTGGAACAATGTTGTGTTTGTTGAATATTTTTCTAGTCAACTTTTATAGCACAGTGTCATTTATCAACATTTTCCGAAAATGTTGCTATGTCTCAAGGCCAAAACTGCCTGAAGGATTGTTCCAATGCTGCTTTTGCGATGTACTAGAGTGTTCATAATTATTGTCCTGGCTACAATTTTTGTATTAGTGAAAATCTCAATGGTTTAGCTGTTATATGCCAAAATATCCAAACAACGTGGATAAAAAACTTCAAGTCAAAATCGGGAGGCTCGATTTTCACCGTAGTGTACTTGTTTGCTGAGTACAATCCCAGGAATAAGAAACGCGACGCATCCCTTAAGGTTTTCAAATCTTCCGGCCTAATGTACATACATACTTGTATGTATTTAACTGAATACATATTGTATACTAACCCCCTGTTTTTGTAACTAACTTTTGTTCGTTCGTCTATATTCGTAATAATTCAGGCATCCATAGCTCAGCCCCTAGATGACTTACGTACCTAATTTTTCGTAGACGCGTTCCATATATAGTTAAGAATTCCCCTTTTAAAAATCAGAGCTCTACATTGGCCCTAATGCGAGTAAATCGATCTACAAAATTTGACAATTCGTGTGAGAAGAATAAAAAATTTTACAAAAACAGGGGGTAAGAGAACAACAGCGTGAACGCTGGAAATTTTCCTAAGGTAAAATTCTTAAAATATTTAAATACCTTTATGAATATGAATAAAATAATTCTTAATTTTGTATTGTCTCATTCGAACTATTATTTTCCAGTTGTCCCTGATATGCATCATCACAATGGTAGGCGGTTATTAAGCCACTACATTTCTGCAAGCCCGAAACAAATGTTGGTGAAATTATTTTTTCCAGAAATTCAAGTATGTAATACGTAATGTGATCAGTGTGCAGCTGTAGGAGAAAAAGAAAAATCTGCAATATTCCCAGTGACTTTTATACAAAACTTTCTTTTACCTTAACATCATCGTAGGTAACACCAAACATTCTGTGACGTTGACTTATATCCGTCATTAAAACATTGGTATATATCGAATTATCCAGACCTTCCTCTATTAGACTGCCATAAGTTTGCAAAAGTTCTTGAGGATGTTGATGCAAACGATTCATGTTGAATTTACCCTCTCGATTGCGGAATCTCTCCAGCATTTGTTCGTGTTCTTGAAAGAATCTGTTTATATTTAAGGCGAGACCATAACATCATACAATGAAATTGTGTGTTTTGTGGACTTACTGCATAAAAATTTGTTTGGAATGATAGGCAAATCGTTGCTTAATAAGCCTCCAACCATTGCGTAAAGATGAAATTTCTGTTGGGCTAAAACCAATTTCATTGGGTATAGTTTGATTGTCTCGCGAAGGCAATGGTTTTGGATATACAATGTGAAATGACATGGAATTTTGTTTTTTCAACGAAAAATTTTAAATTTGATTTAAGTTTTTTTTAGTTTTAACCAAGGCCTTGGTTTTAACACAAAATATTAATTTTTGAGCGAATTCAACTAGCCATGGTTTCCGATGTACATAAACTTCTGATGCGGTTAACAACACGTGGAATATTCGTGTGGCATATGGAGTTACGTTTAGAAAGTATTATGTATTCTCGGTTCCATCTCACTGGTCGGGGTGCGATGGTATAAACACTGCCTTGCAGGTTTTGATTTGCAGGCCAAAAAACATCACATTCTTAATGATGGCATAAAATACTCCTCAGCGTAATATAGGCTACATTTCCTTAGTATTTCAACCATGTAAAACTTATCTAGATGTGGTATCTAAGCGAAAATGTGAAGGAGGTCTTCCCCCGTTCTTTTGGCGATGTTTGTGGTAACATATGTATGTATGTATGTATTAATTACAAAGCTAATTTGAACTGTCGATAGCTAACCATATCGCGTTCGAAGTGTGAAAAATGTGTAGGATGCTGCCGCTATTGAAGGCAGACAAGGACTCCAAGAAAGGGGAATCGTGCAAACCAACTTCAACTTTGTCGACCTTAGCAAAGACTCTCTAGGCTTTACTCCTCCCCAGCGTCGGAAATGGCTATCCTATTGCCGTTTATTAACATGGATTTCGTAAGCTAGCACGACAAGTGATCTGCAAGCCATCTCTCTGATTTGATTTTCGACACTTTTTCAAATGTGAGAATCCGAAGCACTTTTGGATCTCGCGTTCTTTACAACGCCCAGTTGGTATCACGCATGCAATGAGGGGACAATTGACTCTCTCCTATGACATCCCAATGTTAAATTCGCCAGTCTAAAGCAGATAGGAAGGTAACTAGTAAACAATCTGGGTCTACTGGGTTCTTTCCCATTTGTTATACAATTAGTGTAATAGATGATGTAATCTTGTAAAGCCATATGAGATTTGTGAGGACACCAAGCTGATACATTTTGTCCATTAATGACCACAAAACTTATTGATATATATTTTTTGATAAACATTTATTAGGTACAACTAAAAGATATAAGGAAAAAAAAGGCTCAAACAATAAAATTCTTTAATAATATCTCCAGAGATGATTTGTTGACAAAATCCACATACATTTCAAAGGGATTTAGACACAAAATCAATTACAAAATAAATCACTTAAACAAAAAAGAAAACTAGAGACGATATTCATTGATTTAATAATAGGTAGATTTTGGTAAAAATTTGATAACATTGAGAAAACAATAACTGCATTTGGGCATCACATAAGCGGTGTATAGAATACCGATTTTATTTTTTTTTTTTAATTTAATGCTGCAGTCTTTTCTATCACACATAAATACGTATAAGTTGAGAACAATTAATTCTAGTTTTACACATTGGACATTTGTGGGTGAGTCGTATGGACATCTTAATACATTCTTCACAGAAGACATGACCACATTTGGTTGATGTTGGACGACGTTTTAAACATGATTCCATGCAAACTGGACACATAAATGGTGTATGATTCTGTGATTCGGATTCATTGTTCTGATCTGGTGATTCTTGGATTGTTGGCCGTTGTTGTTCTTTTTCTTTGGAATTTTCATTAACAGCAATACGCCGCCTACGAATTGCCGGTGGCATGTTAATAGAAATATCAAAATCAATGGTAGGGAAGGTTTCTAAATTTCTTCGTGTCAATTCTTGTCGATTGATTGCTGATCGTCGTATTGGTGGCATATTGTTGTTGGGTGTACATAAATCGATAACTGGTGGTAAACTTGATGATACAACAACGACTTCCTCATCATCATCGTCGGCTAGAACTATTTCTTCGCTAGTATTAGTTGCTGTTGTTGTTGTGGGAGCAGTTGGAGGATTGGGAGTAGAAATTAATTGATTGTAGTTGTGCTCCTCAAGAATAGCCTCATTTAAATTAATCGCCTCATCAACTGTGGTAGAGGTAATGGTGGGTGGTGGTGATGTTGATCTGCGTGTTGAACAACGACGACGTCTTGGATTCAGTGCACTTCCTCCTTGGGATAAGTCATTATTGGTAGACGTGCTAGAATTAGTACCTAAAATGTAAAATAAATAATATCGATTACTAAAAAGTATCGTAATTTAGTTTTAAATCATCAAAATTAAGTGTAACAAGTAAGATCGGCGTTAAGTTCGATCGGGCCGAACTTTTTATACCCTTTACCACAACTGTGTTGAAGTAAATATGAACAATTAGTACCTACTAAGCTCTTTCTCTACGTTAAGTATAATTTCTTGGAGGAGAATAACTGACTACACAATACAAAATTACAGAAAATTAGGTCAAAATTTTGACAAAACCCCTCGAAATACAAGGTGGCGCAAAAGTAATCCTCCTATCAGAAAATGCTATAAATTTTGCGATTAGCCCCTAATGTCAGTTCTGTTTTGACATTTGTGTAGTAAACACATGCGAAATACACGTTAATAAACAATGTTACGCTACACTGCTCCAGAACGCGGAATATTGGTGACTATTTATTTGACCAATAATCGGTCGGTGACTTTGGCACAACGTGAATTTCGTCGCAGACGTTTAGCCGCTCGCCTCGAATAGACTGGCACAACACGAGATGCTGCCAGGCATGGCAGACCCCGGAGTATCGGTTCTGCAGAGAATATTGCTGCTGTAGCCGAGGATGTCATGGAAGCGCCGTCAACATAGACCAAACGACGTGCCACGCAAATGGGTATCAGTTTACGGTCTTAACAGCGAATTTTGGTACAAGATTTGAAGATGTTTCCGTACAATGTCCAGACGGTGCATCAGCTGTTAGATGCTGACCGTCAATTGCGTCTAACATGAGTGATGAGGCGCTCCAGACTTCTTTTTTTTTGGGCTTTTTGAAGTCGCGGGTTTATGCCTCAGACTCTTTCAGCTCTTAAAAACAATATCCGCCAAGGATGTGAGGACCTACCGCCGGAAGTGTTGGCCAAAGTGATGGAAAATGCCATAAAAAGGGCTCAAATGACAATAAACTGTGGCGGCGGCCATTTATCTGATATCATATTCTCGACTTGATGTAAAAAAATTAAAAGACCAAATAAAAATAATCCACATGAAGAATCAAAGTTTTTCATTTTTTTTAATTACAGCCAAAAAACATCGGAAGATTAACTTTTGCGCCACCTTGTACATAAAATTGGAGAAATATCGGTCCGTGGGGGTGGAAACTTTGGAAAGTTTTATACTCCTAACAATTTGTGTGGGATATTGAGGCCACAACCTACAAAATACCGAAAATCGGGAGGTACCGTTCTATGTGGGCTATGTGAAGACGTGGATCTATACCGACAAATTTCAGTTGAAAAGTTTTATACCCCCAACGAAGACTAAATTCTAAATTTCAGCCATTTCGGTGGGATGTTTAGGCCACAACCTTCAAAGTTCTATGGGGGGTATATAAAGACATGGACTTATACCGACAAATTTCAGGTGGAAAGTTTTATAACGCCAACGGAAACTATATACCAAAATTCTCCCGTTTCGGTGGGATAATGAGGCCACAACCTTCAAAATACCGCAAAATCGGGAGGTGCCGTTCTATGGGGGCTATATTAAGACGTGGACCTATACCGACAAATTTCAGGTGGAAAGTTGTATACCCCCATCTAAGACTAAAAACAAAATTTCAGTCATTTCAGTGGGATATTGAGTCTAAAACCTTCAAAATACCAAAAATCGGGAGTTACCTTTTAATGGGGGCTATATCAAACCGTGGACCGATATGGGCCATTTTCAATATCGAACATCCTAGGAGTACTAGAAACTTCTATACCAAATTATAAAGCTTTATCTTAAAAATTGGGAGGTGTATCTTGATTTCATCAGACGGACGGACAGACGGACATGACTACTTCGACTTATACTTTATAGGACTATATACTTTATAGGATCAACAACGAATATTTCGATGTGATACAAACGGAATGACAAGTGTTATTATACCCTCCATATTATGGTGGAGGCTATAAAAAAGTATCAATCGGTCATTTCTTTTCGATAGACAGTGCGCCATTCATTTCAGTTGGTCTTAGAGCTTTTGGACGGACCTCTATGTCAGGAAGCATGGACTTACGTAAACCAAAATGTTGAATTTATTTGTAAATGTTGCCTTTTTAGTATTAATTTTTTAATTTATTGATCGAGCTTTATGATCTATAATGCAAGTGAAAAAGGAAAGCCGACGATTCGAACCCACACACCCACCACTATGTGACATGCATGTTTCGCCTTCGGTAAAGGCTCCTCAGACATTTCGAATGTGGAGCGGCTTCGTTGTCCTCGAACATTTCCTCTTTCAAATGCATTTTTTGTTTTGTTTTTTTACAACAACAATGGGTTCGAATCGTCGGCTTTCCATTTTCACTTGCATTATAGATCATAAAGCTCGATCAATAAATTAAAAAAAAAAAAAAACAAGTGGGAAAAGCGTTAAGTTCGGTCGGGCCGATCTCTTTTATACCCTCCATCACAAATTTCAGCCATTTCGGTAGATTAATGTGGCCACAACTTTCAAAATACCGAAAATCGGAAGTTACCGTTCTATGGGGGATATATGATGGCGCGGACCTATACCTACAAATTTCTGGGTGAAAGTTCTATACCCCCAACGAAGACTAAATAGCAAATTTCAGCCATATCGGTGTGATAAAGAGGCCAAAACCTTAAAAATACCGAAAATCGTGAGATATCGCCCTATGGGGTCTATATCAAAACCTGGACCTATATAAACATTTTATGGTAGAAATGTTTCTTAGCCTCTGGAAACACAAAATGCAAAGTTACAACCGATTCTGTTGTCAAATGGGACTAATACATTCAAAATATATTAAAATGACGCGTACTTTATATGGGGGCTATACCAAAGCGTGGACCTATATAAACCAAGTTTGGTAGGAATGTTTTTTGGCCTCTGGAGACACAAAATACCAAATTACAACCAATTCGGTGGTAAAATGGGACAAATATCTTAAAAATTCCTTAAAACGACGACGCGTCACGCGTTATTTTGTATGGGAGCTATACGAAAGCGTGGACCTACATAGCCCACTTTCAATACCAAAAGTCCTACGTACAAATAATAGATTTTCCCAAAATTTCATCCACCTACGCTAGAGTGATTTCCACAGACGGAAAGACGGACGGACATGGCTATATCGATGTAGAATTGCACGCTGATCAAGAATATATATAGTTTGTGGGGTCTACAATTATTATTTCGAGTAGTTACAAACGTAGTGACAAACTTAATATACCCCCATCCTATGGTGGAGGGTATACAAATGTTGAATTTTTGTGAGGGAGATACCCTAAAGAGAAGACCGATATGGACCATTTTTGAAGTTAAATTAAACTTTGACAAAATATTACGAAGACCAAATTTTGGACCGACTCGGCTGATCCGTTCCAGAGTTACCCTATACTCCACCCATAGGATTTTTTATAGCTTTCGGGCCATTTTCTCAGGAAATATGGACTTGCCCCTAAAAATACTTGTACCGTCGTTATTGGTGCAGCGAATACAATTTGTTACAACAAAAATCAAAGGGATCCGAGAGCAGCTCTTAAACTGCACTTATCCGAAATTTTGTGTAGGTGGTACCCGCCTGAAAGAGTTGAAATATATAGTCCATATTCGAATTTGATAAATGTCTCGTTGAAATATTACGATGTGCAAAGTATGGACCAAATCGAGATTTATCGTGCGCACCAATTTAGCGAAAAGTTTTGAACTTTTGTGGGGGAGGTTCCCAAAGAAGGAACTCGTCTTCGAACTGAAACTCAGTTTGGACAATATATATATATATATATATATCCGTTCGATAGTTATTTGGCCCTTCAACAGACTACGACAGACTAACGGGCAGTGATAAATCCACTCGAAATTATCTTAAACCATTATTTCGATGAGACACATTTTGCCCGTATGAAAGTATATACACCCTCCACGGTGCGCCTTAACTAATTTTAAATGAAATGTGCTTACACCTGGGAAGTTTTTGCGGATTCTGAAACTATAATGTTCATAGATGAGAAAAATAAAAAAAAAAATCGCCGGAGAGATTTTCAAATAAATCGCGGTCAAAGTTCACATTTTTAGGGCTTTTTTAAGCTTTCACGATTTTGCTTGGAAAACGCAAGCCCTATCGAAATGGGATTAAAGAAAATTTTGTAGCAGTGAAAATTCTCTATAAGATTGTTATCTGTGATGTTTTCGTAGATATTACCATTTTTTGAGATATAGAATTAAAATTTTGACAATTTACCTCAAAAACTTCCCTGGTGTAAGCACTTTTCATTTAAATTTAGTTAAGGCGCACCGTGCCTCATTTGCACAAACATCCCAGAAGGGAAAAGGGAGACTTCTCTCATATCAATGATTCATATAAGCTCCATGATAAGGGACCTACTGCTGATCGCCGAGTCCGAACGTCGTGTCTTATGACACCACTTGTAGAAAGTTTTACATGGCTGAAATACTCAGGAAATGTCGCAACATTTCAGAGGGGTATTTTGACCGCCATACAGGATATAATCATTAAAGTTAAAATGCAGGTCCTTATTATACATACATACCAATGATAACAATTTGAAAAGTCCACCAAATTGTGTTGTATTCTACCTACAGAATTCCTTACATGCAAATGTGCTTACCTCTGCGTGTATTACGTTGACGAGTATCATTTTCTGGATTAATAAAAATATTTATCGAACGTAAATCCCGATCAACAGATTCACAGATTCGATTAACTGCAAAGAGAAAACACAATTAAGTTAATATTAATTTTCTCGTTGAATTTGAGCTGAATGATGGAAGATCTTTTTCAAGTGAAAAAGCCAAAGATTTGACGCCAGCAAATTATTCGACCGCTTTCGCTGTTATTTACGTAGCTCATCAGGCATATCGGAAGCTTATACTTATACCGAAGTTAAGGTAATACTGTAATTGCGAGTATTGTAATAATTAAGAAACACGTAGCTCATCAGGCATATCGGAAGCTTATACTTATACCGAAGTTAAGGTAATACTGTAATTGCGAGTATTGTAATAATTAAGAAACTAAGATTAACATCGAACTTTAATTTTTTAAATGCAATGTGCTTTTTTGCACGCTTTTTAGTGCAGCCTTCGGAAGTTATGAGTTTGGTTAACACGCCGTAATAACATTTTCATATGTTTTTCGAGGATGTGGGTTCAAATTCCAGCCTGGCTCAATAGCACTGAAGAATGCATCAATGTATGAGGTATGATTGGATGACACGGGACATGGACAGAATGGAGGGTATGCAAGCGGTACTTAATAAGATTTTATAATCTGCTTAAATTAGCAGCGATCAAAAGCACTTCTCAGGTTGTTGTTGTAGTAAATATATGTGACAAAATCTTGTGTTTGTTTCTGTTCATTCAGGCTCTTATTCAATATCATCAAGTCTAGAAATTTGGCTGTCACCACTAATCTTGTGGATATGTTGAATATGTTTGGCTGGGCAGTTGAAAAAATGTAGTGCGCACCTGCAGTACATACCGGACAGATGTTTTCCACGCTCTCTTACATCTTTGTCCAAAAGAAATTGAGACGGCTAGTTCGAAACTAGTCTAGACAAAAGTACTCTAGTCTATCGAGGTAGCTGAAGCTCTTCAGCCGCTATAGATAGGGTTGACATTTACAGGATAGCTAGTTATGATATCAGCGACTACATCTGGGCTAATCTAGGTGTTCTCTCTTGTAACGTTGGACCTCTCTCTCTACATACATCATAAAGTTACCTCCCGACTTGTCTTGCTGGGATGGGCATATCCATCATATGCTGAGTTAACTACGGAAACACCTGAGCAATTACTATAAGGAGAGCATGCCATTGTGTTGCCGTACTGGAATAAACCTTGTGTTTCCAATGACTTTTCAATTCGCAGAACACACTAGCGCCACTAAGGCTGTAAGTTCAATTAAATTGGAGTTCAGCCTGTCATAAATTATGGAACAACCTCAATGCCGTCTGGAGGGTGTGGAATACGTGAAAGGTAGATGGCAAACAGTTGCGAAGTTGCCATAATAGGGAGCTCTCTGTTCACTCTACCTGCCTTTGTCTTCATTTTCCTTATATTTCGGCCTTTTCGAGGACCTTACCAGTATCAAAGGCTTTTATTGCAGAGCCACCATAACTGTTCGGTGGCATGGACTGTACTGTTTTATTCCTTGACAAATCTGTGTGGATATGGAGTGTAATGCTGTTGTCGCGCTGTAAAATATCCGCAATCCATGCTGATGTTGGGCAAATAGGAAACTGATCCTCATTATGAGGAGGAGTAGTGCCTCTAGAATCTTTACTACTGGCTACAAGAGTGATATCGGTCTGTATGATTCGCCTCTACTGACATGCTTGCTTGGCTTCTGCACCGGAACCACACTGCCAATTTTCCACGCTTCTGGTACAATATGGGTGGCTAACGAAAGATTGAGGACACTTGTTAAATAAACCCTGCGTTCATCTACTTTAGTGTCGCCCACAATATTTCCATCAATACTAAAGCATGTGTGTATGTATGGGTGAAAAAGCAACAACCACATGATATTCATCGTTTGTTTATGTACACGTACACTACTGTACGTGAGAGAGAGGAGCAAATGCAAAAACTACTCAGTGGGCGACCTTACTATACAAAGAATCAAAGAAGTTGCTTAAGCATTTGAAGTGCTCCAGTTAAAGAAAAACCTAATTGACCTTTTGGTAGATACGAGATAAATACCAATAGTCGAATACCAAAGCACCTATAGCCAACCTATCCTTTCTCAAAGTCGTGAAAAAGGAAGCTTGGTTCCCATGCTGAAATCAACATAGATGGCAACAGAAAAGAATCGGAGTATCTGAGGTAAACTATTTGAGGCCAGTACTATCTGCAGGTACAAGTGAACGCAGTATAATGGTATTCACATTTGGCGAAACGAACTTGAGAACTTTTACTGGGAGCTCGCTCATGACCGTAGAGAGGCAAAGAGATTTCAGGTACATCATTATTATAACAATTTGTCGTTGTAGTGTCTTGTTAGGTATTACCTTGTGAGTTATCCTTATGATTAAGGCCATATCATGCCTTCAAGGGTTCCACTATGCCACTAATATGTCATGGTTAGCTTTCAAAATAAAAGGAAAAAATAAGGACTTCCACGATGCTAATAGCTAATTATGGTAAACACTACAAAATCGGTCGCGAGAGCTGCTAAACTGAACATTTTCCAAAATAAAATATAGTTATATTAAAGAATTTTAGTGGGATTGCTGCCATGCCAGGTGCCTATCGGTGATGCCTTTAAGTCGCATGCAATGTCGCTATCTTCACTAGAATAAATATACCAAACACGAACCTATATGCTCCAAGCAACAACTCCCCTATCCCCTATAAAATCATAATCCAATTTTCATCCCTTTCGTTTACAAATGGGCAGACGAGTTACATACATACATTTCTACACTCAATAACAGCAAAAAACAGAACAATGAAAATGAAACATGTGTTTCGGAGCGGATGAAAACTTCAATGTTACGTTACTTACTTCTTTCGATATCCTCATCAATATTGCGACGTGTTCGCCGTCTGTTGGTTCTTTGAGTATTACTTGTTGGTGGAGTCGTAGGAGTTGCTGGCGATGTTGAAGAATTTGTTGTGTCATTTGTGGTGGTACGTTCTGGCGAAAAACTACTCAAATTACTCATAACGCCGGCTATGAAACTGTTGATATTGTCCAGATATTCATCAACCGATTCCTAGACAAGATAAAAAGATAAATTAAGGAATTTGTTCAGTAATATTTGTGCTCTATTCCAGAAATTGATGAATTTTCCTGAACCTTCCAGGAGCAGACCATTAATTTCAACTAAATTATGCTTACATTAGCATTTCTGTACACATCTGTCACAGACATTGCTGCGTCTCTCAGGAATCTTCTGTCCTCGTGGAACTTCTTGTTGTTAGCTCGGAAGGAATTTTACAGTTATAACAAAGATGACAAACGAAATCAACGAAAAAAATTGCAATACTCCACAAACAAACAAAACGCGGTCGAATGCTCGATTTATCAATATTTAGGGATACGTAAGTCGACTTTCGATTAAATCGATTAGACGACTATTTTTGTTCAAAAGTAGAGTTGGCAAACTATCGATACTCCCAATATTATACCTTGTTCATACTGACGGTAATTCGCTCTCTATTCGTTGTTCGCGCCCAAATTATTTATTAATTACTCCATTTTCCATACAAAATTCTGAGAGCGAAGAACGATTTTTGTACATTGTTCAATTTAAATTACTCTCCGAACGACGGTAATATATGACCCATCTCTAACAAATGAGAGTACTTAAGGTCTGGGTACATAAGCTGCTTCGCCTGGTTGCCTTGCTTTCCTGCTTCATTTCTGACATAATAAAAATAAAAGAATAAAGAAGGCCGAGCAAATTTCTCTCGTTAATTTTGAAAATAGAAAATGAAAAATGTGTTGAAAACATCACAATTTTAATAAAAAATAGAAAACATGATTGAAAAGGATTTTTCATATGGTTATTATTTTCAACGCACAACGCGGACCGTATGTGCCGCGGCCTTTAGGTCTGTTCGATAACCCAAAAGTTTGTGCAAATTTGTACAAACTTTTGCAAAATACTGTTCGAAAACAAACTTGCTCAGTAAACGAGAAATGTGAAGTAGTTGTATGTGCTTTTTACTTGCAAATTTATCGAACAGGCCTATTGTCTTTATGTTATAGTACGTTTATAGTTACGAAATCGAGTGGATTTCAACAGTCAATTCCTTTGTGTATTCGTAAAATGAATTCTCATCTGAAATCCATTGAATTTCATTTGACGTTTAAACAATGTTTGCGATTCGATATGTAACTGTTGATAAACTTGTTGTCTTGTATTCGCTAAGGTATAGTAATAGTAAATTTACATTTACGAAATCCACTCGATTTCAACTGTCAATTCTATTGCTTAAACGTCAAACGAAATCCAACGGAGTTCGGATGAGTTTCCATTTGACGTATACGCAAAGGGATTGACAGTTAAAATCGAGTGGATTTCGTAAATGTAAACCAAGTATAAGGAACATACCAAATATGTCATATGAATGTGCCAATATTGCCACGCAATTTTTTTAGGTTGTGTCACATGAACAACAAGTATCAGCTGTTTTTTATCGATTGTAATTGTCATTCACTTTGAACTGATTCTTGTGGTATTTTCAGTTATGTTGTCAATTAAGTATAGTACACATTGACAAGCAAAACTGGCAGTCATCGAGGTCTATTTCGTGAATATCAAAGCCTAACTGAAAAATTTCTTTTGTAATCTCTAAATAATACCGTAAATATTGTATTTCAAACGTTTTTCGCTAAATAAAAGTTGTTATTTGCCGGAAAATTGTCCTAAAAGTACGTTGACTGTCAGTTTTGACTGTTAGTCTGTACTCCCCTTTATTCATTGTGTACTGCGAATAATTGTAGATTTAAATCAAAACAAAACAAGTGAATTAATAATGACAACTAAGCATGGTAAGTGAAAAAATATGCTCTGTTCCAGAACCTGCAAGAAGCTACTATTTTTTACTACGATAACATTTTTTCCTTTATGTTATCGGAAAAAATAGTAAAAATTAGTAGATTCTTGCAGTACTGGAACAGACCAATAATTAAACTAATTTGATGTAGTGCGATTCTCTAAAGGCCTGCGTACATAAGCTGCTCTGCCTGATTGCCTTGCTTTCCTGCTTCATTTTTGACATAATAGCTCTGTTCCTTTACGTGCAAGAATCTTCAAGTTTTACCACTTTTTACTCGAAAAGCGTTCCTTTACTTCATAGACCATACAATTCATATGGGAGCAGTTTACAACTTTTGCTACTTTTGCCGGTTTTACCACTTTTAAAAGTAAAGGAACAGACCAAATAAAAATAAAAGAATTAAGAAGGCCGAGGAAATTTCGAACTGGGTTGCCCTTTTCTTTTTTATTCTTTTATCAGAAGTAAGCAAGGTAAGCAGGCAAGGCAGCTTATGTACGCAGGCCTTAACAAATTTTTAGAGTTACCGGCAAAAATCGGTAAAATTAAAATGCCTTTAAGCGGTGTACACACGATCAGTTTTGACTGTCGATTTTTTGGAATTATCAATTACTGTCAAACAGTCCAGCAACCACAAAATATTGGTCTGTTCCTTTACTTTTAAAAATGGTAACAGTGGCAGAAAATGGTAAAAGTGGTAAACTGCTATCATATAAATTGTATACTATTGAAAGTAAGGGAACACTTTAAAGGTTAAAAATTGTAAGAAATGGTAACCTCAGGCACGTAAAGGAACGGAGCAATATTGTATACTATTAAAAGTAAGTCCCGGGCCACACTAGAGTAATTTCACTGAAATTTTAACATGAAATTATGCGTCTCTAGATCGAGTTCCATAGTAAAGTAAAATCATGAAATTGCCGTAATGGGGAATTCGGCCTAAGAACACCTAATTTCATGAAATTTTTTAATGAAATTTACTCTAATGTGGACCGGGACTAAGGGAACACTTTACAGGTTAAAAATGGTAAGAAATGGTAACCTCAGGCACGTAAAGGAACAGAGCATATTTTACTCTTATGTTACACGCTAAAACCGTTTATTTTTGTCAGTCATCAAGCAACCTTAACTCTTATGTTACACGCTAAAACTTTCATACGAAACTTTCTCATTATTTTGGCGTTCATAAATCGAGTTCCATACAAAAGTAATTTTATGAAATTACTGTAATGGGGAACTCGACCTAAGAACGCCAAAATAATGGGAAAGTTTCGCATGAAAGTTTTAGCGTGTAACATAAGAGTTAAGGTTGCTTGATGACTGACAAAAATGAACGGCCACACTGGCGTGCAACTGATTATGGAACGAGTCCAGTTTATGACCCGGTCGCGGATCATGTTGATATGTATACCACAGATATAAATTTTATCTTGCACAAAACCATACTTCCAGAGATATGGACCTTCAAAATTCCGTAAATACCTATAATTTTTCTATATTTTTACAGCCCATCAAAGCAAAGCCCACAGTTAAATTTCCTTTACAGATAATAGTTTATGACTTTCACCTATAGACAGGGTCCAACTGCGACTACGCGGTTAAATCTCCATTTAAGAAATAAAAGTGTTTTTACAAGCGCTAGTTGCAATGAAGACCTCCACAGCTTTACAACGAGCCTTGGTCGGCTCTAAGGGGTAGTTTACACTATATAAATGTCATATGACATGCAATTTTCCATCATTATATAGTCGCTAATATGTGCAATATTGGGGATTTTGCTTACGGCATTTATTTTGTGGGTCCACACCAGCAAAAATTTAATTAAATTACGTCTCCATATTGCCTTCGTGGGTAGATATGAAATGTTTTTATTTAGTGTCATATGACATTGATAGATAGTGTAAACTACCTCTAATACGAAAAAATTTTATCATATTTACGGAACTTTTAAGGCCTATATCTCGGGAAGTATGAACTTGTTCAAGGCAAAATTTATATCGTTGTAATCAGGACCCCAAGGGCTGTCTGTGGTATATTCATCAACGTAATACGGGATCGGACCCTAAACTAGACGGACGGACCAGGGGCTGGATTCTTGTTCTATGAAAATTTAAAATTTAAAAAATTTTCTTTATATTTTTTTTTATTTGACATTTATTTCCTTTATAATATTTTTCATTTCACATTTCCGTAGAAACATAATTAAGCCTCAGGTTCTACTGATAAGATTACGACGATGGACAAAATTTGAACTGTTGCAAGTAAAATATAAAAAACATTAAACTGCTCCAAAATTCTAAGGTCCACATTCGACACTACGTTCATGTCACCGCGCAAGTAATGAAATTTATGGTTTTTATGGTTAATCCAATCAATAAATCCCTTTGTTTATAGTTTTAAAAATTTTAATTGAAATTCAATACTTTTAGATCAGAACAAGGCATATTTATATAAGGTAGAAGTGACCATCAGCTGTGTTCTTACTTTTTTGTAAATTTATGGTCTGTTCCTTTACTTTAAAAAATGGTAACAGTGGCAAAAAATGGTAAAATTGGTGAACTGGTCTCATATAAATCGTATGCTTGTTAAAGTAAAGGAACGTTTTGCAGGTTAAAAATGGTAAGAAATGGTAACCTCAGGCAGGTAAAGGAACAAAGCTTAAGTTTTCAAAATGTAATAGGGTCTACTCATGAAATTTGCTACCATAAAATCATGGTAGAACAAGAAAAGGTAGCAGCAATACCCAGCTGACTGAACTGGGCTGTAGTGTTAGTGTCAAATTCCATACGACATTTTATATATTTATTTCTATGTTCGATGTATATAAGGGATATATATTTTTGAAGAACAAATTTATTCATCAGAAAAAAAAAACTATTTCCCATAAAGACTCCTTCGTATCATTGACATGTATATGTATTTGTTGTAGTATTTACTTTACCTGGTTTTTTCTACCATGCCATAAAATACTGCTTTTCATCCTAAACTTGTAATAAAAATTACCTACGGCAGTTCTGAATGCTTTATATTTACATTTTGATTCAAATTTGTTCTATTTTAGATAATTTTCAAAATGTATTTAGGTTTTTCCTGAAAAAATTTTTAGAACAACCCTATTATTCAATATTTTCTTTGACAATTGATTTTCAATAACAACAATGTTCTTTTTGTAAATTTGTTAGTTGTTGTAATTCATGCATATACCTTATATAAATTTGCATTGGTTCTAATAACATAAAGTGTGCACTCCTATCCGTTTTGAATGACAGTCAACGTAGTTTTAGCATAATTTTCCGGCAAATTTGCATCGGTTAGTTGTTTGTTAGTTGTTGTAATACATGTAAATTTGCCTCGGAACAGAACAACCTATTTATTTGAAGGGAAATTTAAAAGTGACAAAATACGGTCAATAATACAAAGTATATAATGCTATATGTCGGCAAAGACATAAATACAACAAGATAAGACATTTTGTTTGCTATCATTCTTCAGTGAATGGCTTTTGAATTTAACATAATGTTATATCACGATATGGTGATATAACATTTTTTTCTTTTATACATTTTTACGTATTTAACCGAATTTACCGATCCAATTGACATATAATTATTCTTGAATAGATCCTTGAATTCATAAATTTCGTTTCTGATACCATTACAAGAAATGTTCCTCCCTGGTTGCGATTTTGAATTAACTGCAACCTGTTAAGGGTAATGTTTCTATACAAGTTTTTTACATTTTGTCTAGTCTTAGTTGTATTTATGTCTTTGATGTCGGTCTGTGGTAAGCTATGCGGCGCCAGTTTGGTCCGACACATCCAGGCGCATCAAGGAGTATATCCACTATAAAGAGGTTCAACGATACAGGAGAGAACCTCTAGATCAGTGATGGCCACCAACAACAATTTTCCTATGCCTGCGGGCATACGACACACACGTACACTGTAAACACATTCGTTCGGTTAATGCATTGTTTACGTTTCAACTCACACTTTCTGCAATCTGCAAATTTGTGTTTTTGGACATCACTGCTCTAGATCAACAGAAATATCAAGCAGGTTTAAATAGCATTCACACCTACGCAGTTGCTAAGGCTATAAACAAATATAGAGTGAATAAAGTCCTCGGAGTACATACACCCCCCATCTATCGCAGCTGAGGAGCGTCAGCTGCCACGTCAAACCAGAGTATTTTTGGCTTAACTACGCTTGGGATATTGCAGGACAAAGAACGATTGCACCGTTGAAAACATCTGCCCAGCATGCGACATAGGCCCGCACAACACACTGCACCTGCCCTGCCAAACCTACTCATCTAACTCCAGTGGATCTGTGGTTACATCCAATCGATGCAGCCACTTTCCTAGAACTGGAGATAGACTCAGTGCCAGATCTAGCAGAAGAACGAACACACAAACATATTCCACTCAACTGGTCCAATTGATTAATTAAGGCACTCTTGGTCCTGATAACATATCAGCACGGTGACAAAGTGCTGTCCACTCCATGCAAGCAGCCGCAAAATCCATACTTGGATAACAGAGACTTCCATCAAGGAACCCATGGTATGAACAGGAGTGCCGTGCTGCTACCGAAGAGAAAAATGCGGCATACAGGGCTATCTACAATATAGTAGCGGAGATGACAAAGATACCAAATGGATTGAGTGTATATCGCTCGGCCAAGATGATATAAAGACAGCAATTAGCCGAGCTGTTCAAAATCGGAAGCGAAACGCTGATAAGTCTTATGCATCTGCTAGTTAGCACCATCAGTGCATCCTATTTCCCGTTCACAATAAAGGAGATAGGACTGTATTCTCTAACTATAGGGGCATAAGTATTCTCCCTAATGACAATAGTCAGGGATATTGTGCGAACAACTAAACGAAATAATTAGCCATAACAATGCGGCTTTAGACCTGGCAAATCCACCATTGATCAGATATTGTGCCCATTAGTCATTTCAGTTGGTCTGAAAGAATAGACTTGCCCACGAAAGACATAATATCGAGTGTATCAGGAAGTATGGACGTGCCCCTAATAAAACTTCAAAGACATAGAACAAATAAGACTAGACAAAATGCATGCAACAAAAAAATGTTTACGAAACTTTGTATAGTAACATTACCCTTAACAGGTTGCAGTTAATTCAAAATCGCAACCAAGGAGGAACATTTCATGTAATGGTATCAGAAACGAAATTTACGAATTCAAGGATCTATTCAAGAATAATTCTATGTCAATTGGATCGGTAAATTCGGTTAAATACGTAAAACTGTATAAAAGAAAAAAATGTTATTTCACCATATCGTGATATAACATTATGTTAAATTCAAAAGCCATTCACTGAAGAATGATAGCAAATAATGTCTTATCTTGTTGTATTTATGTCTTTGGTTCATATTGGAAACCCATATATGTTTGGAAGAAATTTCACGATGAGTAGAGTATGGACCAAATCGGTTACTACCTTTAAAGTACAGTACACATTGACAATTAAAAATGACAGTCATCGAGGTCTATTTCGTGAATATCAAAGCCTAACTGAAAAATTTCTTTTGTAATCTCTAAATAATACCATATATATTGTATTTCAAAAGTTTTTAGCTAAATAAAAGTTGTTATTTGCCGGAAAAATGTCCTAAAAGTACGCTGACTGTCAGTTTTGAATGATAATGTGTACTCCCCTTAAGAGTTATCGCTCGCACAATGTTTCCGAACAATATCAAATTTTTGGAGGGGGAGGTACCAGAAGGAGGACTTAAACTAAGTTTGAACAAAATATTACGATACCCAACACATGGACTAAATCGGTTCATCCGAACATTGCTAAATCGATTCCAAATTGTCAGAAACGGATTTCGTCCAAACATACTTGGAGTCTAAAACCATTATTTCGATGAGGCACATTTTGCCGTATGAAAGTGTATATACCCTCGTTAGCATAAATGCTGAGGGTATAAAAACAAATTCGAAAAGCAAAACAACTGATTTACTAACTCATACATACATTTGTCGGCTGCCTTCCAGCGTCCATCATTTTTTCACAGACAGTCGTAAAAATAATGCTAGGTTTACATTTACGAAATCCACTCGATTTAATTGGACGTTTATGCAATGGAATGAATAGTTGAAATCCAGTGGATTTCGTAAATGTAACTCTAGCATAAGCGAGATAATAATTGAAATGTGTTGAAAACAAAACAACATGAACAAACACAAAATATGTGAACGTAAAACAAAAAGCAATCGACGATTTTCATTCATAATTTTACAACTGTTTTTGCAGTTGTCTGGACGCTTACGTCACACAGGCATGTTTTGGTTTTTTGACAATCAATACATGAACTCCTGTCCTGTCATGTGTAAACGCAGGGGTAGTTCGGCTTATAGGACAAATGTTCTATAGTGGACCAACAAAGTAATATTGACGGCAATTGAATAAAAAGTTGACCGAAAACCAACGTATGATTTCCTCGTATTCCAGTTCCGTATAATATGTACGAGTATATACAAATTGTTCCGGGAAAGAACATCCACAATGAAATAATATAAACGTAATAACCTAACCAAATCTGATTACGACCTTGAACTTATAATTACAAGCATTCGGTTTAATTTAATGAAAAAATAACCACCAAAAAAGTCAGTAAGTTGTGGTAACGCTTAAACGAATTAATTTGAAGGTTACGTTAAAATGCTCATATCGACGAAATATGATACAATAATTAAGTTATCATTGTGTTTATTAACCAAAAAAACCAACGACACTAAATAAAAAAATTTAACACTTAAATTAAAAAATAAACGAAATTTTGGAATATCAGTACGGCAGTTAGCCACACAGCCATGGACAACATTGTTGCCAACAAGAAAGGTTAATGATTTATAGCACCACAACCAATAGTCCGTCGTCAACAGCAGCAGTAACGACGCATAAACAAATGACCATTTAAGCAATGAATATCAACAGCAGAATATACAAAATAAATTTAATTTCCAAAAAAAAAAAACTGAAAACGTTTTGCTTTTATTTCATTTTCAATTGCCAAAATCGGCAGGTGAATGACCAAAAATTTTGTTTGTTTTCTGCTGCTACCTGAGATTCTGCTGCTGTTGCTGCCGTTTTTTTTTCATTCGTGGACATTGACGATCATTATAAGTACTCGTACAATGAATGCTTCGTCAATGTTTTCTTAATACTCTTTTTTTTTGTAAACAAATTGTATTTACTTTTATGAGAAAATCATCCATCCTCCATGATGCCAAGTAAATATGTACAGCAAAAAATTAAGTGCTTTGTGAATGGAAACAGGCCAGTCAATGACCTATATTTTGATTGAAGCTCTTTTTTATCGTGATAATGAGATTAAACACAAACGATGGAGGCCAATGTACTTTAAAAACAAGTCATGGCTAAATTTTGGAAGAAATACATAGGCATGTATTGTTAAATAAAAAATTAAAGTAACTTAGATTTTAAAATTAAACATTAAATATATAATTAAATAATAAATATAAATTAAAACAGTTATTCTTAACTTTTTCCATTATGTAGGTTAAAACATATACCACGTTCACTTATAAGAACGTTAGCCAGCATGGGTTTGGGGGCATTGGGTTAGTAACCAACTCGCCTTTGCTCAACACTCACTACTATGAAAAAAAAAAACAATAATTTAAGGACATGATTTATGAATCTGGGCCTGAAAGTCCTGACTCTTTATAGGGAAGGTGCAGTTTACTCATGTTGTTGATGATGTACAGAGAACACTGGTCCACAAGACTTTTGTTTCATCCGATTTTTTTTTTGTGTTTCTAACTGAAATCGCGACTTATTTTCGAATCCGGTCGCAGTTTTTCTTCATCAGCTCTTGTTTTTGAGATATAGCTCAAAATCGTTTTTTACGATTTTTACCTAGAATTTCGTTGTACTCGGATACGAATAAATATTTTTTGTGTGTTTTTCGACACGAATATATCAAGGAAGATGTTGTACGCTCGATACAAAAAGTTTTTACAATAGCCATTGCTCACCGATTTCAGTTAAAAACAGAAAAAATCGAATGAAACATCAAACTTTTTTATTTTGTTGGCCCGTGTAATGATATAGTTATTGCTTGATGAAGAAGGAGATGAGGTTGTGATGATGATGAATTTTGTGGATACGGCTCGTTTGGTTAAAGATGTAGAAGAAGAGACTTTCAGAGTATTGTATTATAGGATCTTAAAAAGATCTTAAAAAGAAAAGGGCAACCCAGTTCGAAATTTCCTCGGCCTTCTTATAGGCCTGCGTACATAAGCTGCTCTGCCTGATTGCCTTGCTTTCCTGCTTCATTTTTGACATAATAAAAATAAAAGAATAAAGGCCTGCGTACATAAGCTGCCTTGCCTGCTTACCTTGCTTAAGGCCTGCGTACATAAGCTGCTTTGCCTGATTGCCTTGCTTTGCTGCTTCAATAAAAAATAAAAGAACAAAGAAGGCCGACCCAATTTCCAACTGATGGCAACCCAGTTCAAAATTTCGTCTTTATTCTATTATTTTTATTACGTCAGAAATGAAGCAGGAAAGCAAGGCAATCAGGCAGAGCGGCTTATGTACGCAGGCCTTTACTTCTGATAAAAGAATAAAAAAGAAAAGGGCAACCCAGTTCGAAATTTCCTCGGCCTTCTTTATTCTTTTATTTTTATTATGTCAAAAATGAAGCAGGAAAGCAAGGCAATCAGGCAGAGCAGCTTATGTACGCAGGCCTATAAGAAGGCCGAGGAAATTTCGAACTGGGTTGCCCTTTTCTTTTTTATTCTTTTATCAGAAGTAAGCAAGGTAAGCAGGCAAGGCAGCTTATGTACGTAGGCCTTAACACAGATCCTATGTTAGATAGAAAGGTGAGAGTATATGGCCCTTATTGTAGAAAATTAACATATTTTGAAACTAAGGTGAACACTGACCTCCCCATGGTGTCACCTGGGGTAGCTGCCTTAAACACCCGTTAAAGGTAGTGAGCTAAAATGTGTCCCGCGTTCATTCATCATCTTCTTCTTCAGTCTACACAGTGAAACATTTGACAATGATATGAGGCTGATAAATCTGCAAAAAACATGGTAGTTAGCAGTACCATATTTAAGCATCTCGATATTCATAAGGGTACCTGGCTGTCTCCAGATCAGAAAACAAGAAATCAAATTGATCACGTTGTGATAGATGGAAGACATTCATCGAGCGTGTTGGAAGTGCGTTCGTTCCGAGGAGCAAACATAGACTCGGACCACTACCCTGTTGCAGCTAAGGTACGCACCCGGTTGAACTTAGCAAACAAAGTACAGATATAACACGAATGTTAGACATCGGTTACTTTGCAATCACAACAGATAGCTACAGCATATTCCACTCAACTAGCTCAATTGCGTAATCAAAGCACTCCTCATTCCGATGACATATCAGCGCAATGGCAAAGTATTGCCCACTCAATGCAAGCAGCCGAAAAATCCATACTTGGATACTAGAGACCTCCACCAAGGAATCCATGCTATGATCAGGAGTGCCGTGCTGCCCCCGAAGAGAAAAATGCGGCACATAGGGCTACTTTACAATCGGTAGCAACGCGTAGCGCATGAGAGATATCGGGAGAAACGTCTTTTCCGCAGAAAAAAGAGAGAGATGGAAAAGCGGGAGTGTGAAAAAATCTAAATGTATAGGAACCAGAATGAAGTCCGAAAATTCTACCAACGAGTCAAGCATCAAACTGATGGCTTTGGTACAGGCATATCCTCCTGTAGAGACCAACAAGGTAATTTGGTAACTGATACAGATAGTGTGCTCAGGATATGGAAAGAACATTTTTCCAAACTGTTGGTATCCAATAACAGGGAAGACGCCGAAGATACCACAGACCCAATCCCAGAAGATGGTATCGAATGTATACCGCCCAGCCAAGATGAGGTAAAGACAGCAATAAATCGGCTGAAGAATAATAAGGCAGCAGGATCCGATGGCTTACCAGCCCAGCTATTCAAAACCGGAGGCGACACGCTGATAAGGTGGCAGGAAGAACGAGTACCCGACGATTGGAACCTGAGTATCCTGTGCCCCGTCCACAAGAAAGGAGATAAGACTGTATGCTCTAACTATAGGGGCATAAGTCTGCTCCCTATTGCCTACAAGATCGTGTCAGTGATATTGTGCGAACGACAAAAGCCTATGGCCAACGAGATAATTGGACCATACCAGTACGACTTTGGACCTGACAAGTCCACCATTGACCAGATATTTACCCTGCGACAAATCCTGGAGAAGACCCAAGAGATGCAGATCGACACCTACCACCTTTTTGTCGATTATAAAGCAGCCTTCGACAGCCCACTGCGTTCAAAGGTATTCCAAGCCATGTCTGAATTTGGTATCCCCGCAAAGCTCATCCGGCTTTGCAAAATGACTTTAACTGACACGAGATCCTCAGTTAAAATAGGAAAGAACCTCTCCGAAGAGTTTTGTACCAAATGAGGTTTCAGACAAGGAGACAGCCTTTCGTGTGATCTCTTCAACATCCTGCTGGAAAAGGTTATACGAGAGGCAAACGTCAAAAGAAGTTGCACAATCTACAGCAATAACCACATGTTACTTACTTATGCTGATGATATAGACACCATGGGACGATCAGTAAAAGAAGTAACTGATACCTTTATGAAGGTCGAAGGAGAATCTGCTAAAGTGGGTCTGGCGGTAAACGGTGAGAAGACCAAGTTGATGGTGTCGACGCGCAATGCGTCCATTGAGCTCGGGCCGACTGTGGAAGTTGGTTCCTATAATATTGAGTAAAAGACTTCGTCTACCTCGGCACCTCCGTAAATACAACAAACGACATCAGTTGTGAAATAAAAAGAAGAATTGTATTGGCCAACAGATGTTACTTTGGTTTAAGTAAGCAGTTTAAAAACAAAGCCACATCTCGTCAAACAAAAATAACGCTCTACAAAACACTGATACTACCCGTGCTGATGTATGGCTCCGAAGTCTGGGTACTTGCGCAAGCAGACATGGCAGTGCTTGGTGTGTTTGAGAGAAAAATTCTTCAAAACATCTACGGACCAATCTGCGTTGACGGTGAATATCGACGTCGTATGAACCACGAGCTGCATCTGATATACAACAACATCAGTATAGATAAACGTATCGAAATGCAACGACTGCGTTGGCTAGGCCATATCATAAGAATGAGCGATGATGAACCCGCTAAAAAGGCGTGTAGATACTGGCCGCTTGGCGGTGCACGCAGAATTGGCAGGCCTAAGCTTAGATGGAGCAAACAAGTGGTTAAAGAGATGAAAAGGCGCGGTATTTCAGATTGCGAAGCAATAAACAGAGAGAACTGGAGATCTTTCCTTAGATCGGCCTATGGAACAAATGTTCTGTAATGGGCCAGGTAAGTAAGTAAGAAACTAAGGTATGGGGTATTGTAACTCGCGAACAATTGTACTTTACCATATGTTTAGAACGCATTTCTGCATTTGGTAAAAATATATTCCAGTAAGTGTTAAATTTCCATATTTGATGGGTTTTATTGGATTTGGCGCACTTTTTGAGATTTATTATGATAGCTGAGGGTAATATCTATCCATTTAGTAAAAATGAAGTCATTCCAATACTATTGAGAGAGGAAATAGTGCACTGTTGTAGGTCGTTACAAAATACTGCACTGAGGGTCTATTTTTTTCCTATACTTTCCAGAGGTATTTTGACGTTTTCAAAGCGAAAATCAGACTGTTATACATTAGTTCATTTTTTGACAATACATATTGAGTTAAATATTATTCTTCACATACTTGTCTTAAGCCGATTCATTTGTTGCTGTTAATATGGCTTCATGCGTTTTTTATCTGTCTGAAGACACTCCATGACGGCTTCTTTTTCAATGAACTTTATCACATTCAATACTGTTAGACCATTCTTTGCCGCAAAAATCATAGAAATGCATAATAACTACAAAAAGTTACAAAAATGATTAGTTTTATAGTACTCTTTTCCTCTTGCAATACTTTTATTGAAAATTTCTAGGCTCGCCTGAAGGGGTGAGTACATAAGCTGCCTTGCCTGCTTACCTTGCTTGCTTCTGATAAAAGAATAAAAAAGAAAAGGGCAACCCAGTTCGAAATTTGCTCAGCCTTCTTTATTCTTTTATTTTTATTATGTCAGAAATTAAGCAGGAAAGCAAGGCAATCAGGCAAGGCAGCTTATGTACGCAGGCCTTGATTGCCTTGCTTTCCTGCTTCATTTCTAACCAAAAACAAAAGAATAAAGAAGGCCGAGCAAATTTCGGACTGGGTTGTCCTTTTCTTTTTTATTATTTTATTAAAGCAAGCAAAGCAAGCAGGAGTGGCAGCTTATGTACCTAGGCCTTAAAGGCGAGAACACAATGGATTTTTGTTGCTTATTTTGTCCGTCTCGCTTCAAAGAGCAAAAGTGAAATTGTACTGTTTTCAATAGGACAGACCACAACGAAGCGAGGCTTCAGGCCACAAAGTTGAAAATTGTTGAACTTTTGAATTCTTTGTCTGGCTTTATTTTTGACATTTCGTTTCGACATTTAATTTGATATAAACACGTGTTCAATCTAAAAAAATAGAATTTGACTGTAATTTTTATGTTTGGTACCAATTATTTACGAACAATTAATATTACTTACTTACTTAGCTGGCCCATTACAGAACATTTGTTCTATAGGTCGAACTAAGAAGAGATCTCCATTCCTCTCTATTTGTTGCTTTGCACTCTGGAATACCGTGCCTTTTCATCTCATCATCCACTTGTTTGCGCCATCTATTCCTTGGCCTGCCAATTCTGCGTGCACCGCCATGTGGCATGTATTCATACGCCTTTTTAGCAGGTTCATCATCGCTCATTCTTATGATATGGCCTAGCCAACGCAATCGCTGCATCTCGATACGTTTAACTATATTGATGTCGTTGTATAGCAGATACAGCTCGTGGTTCATGCGACGTCGATATTCACCGTCAACGCAGATTGGTCCGTAGATCTTTCGAAGAATTTTTCTCTCAAACACACCAAGCACTGCCATGTCTGCTTGCGCAAGTACCCAGGCTTCGGATCCATACATCAGCACGGGTAGTATCAGTGTTTTGTAGAGCGTTATTTTTGTTTGACGAGATGTGGCTTTGTTTTTAAACTGCTTACTTAAACCAAAGTAGCATCTGTTGGCCAATACAATTCTTCTTTTTATTTCACAACTGATGTCGTTTGTTGTGTTTACGGAGGTGCCGAGGTAGACGAAGTCTTTTACTACCTCGATATTATAGGAACCAACTTCTACAGTCGGTCCGAGCTCAATGGACGCATTGCGCGTCGACACCATCAACTTGGTCTTCTCACCGTTTACCGCCAGACCCACTTTAGCAGATTCTCCTTCGACCTTTATAAAGGTATCAGTTACTTCTTTTACTGATCGGCCCATGATGTCGATATCATCAGCATAAGCAAGTAACATGTGACTATTGGTGTAGATTGTGCCACTTCTTTTGACGTTTGCCTCTCGTATAACCTTTTCTAGCAGGATGTTGAAGAGGTCACACGAAAGGCTGTCTCCTTGTCTGAAACCTCTTTTGGTACCAAACTCTTCGGAGAGGTTCTTTCCTATTTTAACTGAGGACCTCGTGTCAGTTAAAGACATTTTACAAAGCCGGATGAGCTTTGCGGGAATACCAAATTCAGACATGGCTTGGAATACCTTTGAACGCAGCGGGCTGTCGAAGGCTGCTTTATAATCGACAAAAAGGTGGTAGGTGTCGATCTGCATCTCTTGGGTCTTCTCCAGGATTTGCCGCAGGGTAAATATCTGGTCAATGGTGGACTTGCCAGGTCTAAAGCCTCATTGGTATGGTCCAATTATCTCGTTGACCATAGGCTTTAGACGTTCGCACAATATCCCTGACACGATCTTGTAGGCAATAGGGAGTAGACTTATGCCCCTATAGTTAGAGCATACAGTCTTATCTCCCTTCTTGTGGACGTGGCACAGGATACTCAGGTTCCAATCGTCGGGTACTCGTTCTTCCTGCCAGATGGTGCTAACTAGCTGATGAATACACCTTATCAGCGTGTCGCCTCCGGTTTTGAACAGCTCGGCTGGTAAGCCATCGGCCCCTGCTGCCTTATTATTCTTCAGCCGATTTATTGCTGTCTTTACCTCATCTTGGCTGGGCGGTATACATTCAATACCATCTTCTGGGATTGGGACTGTGGTATCTTCGTCGTCTTCGCTGCTATTGGATACCAACAGATTTGAAAAATGTTCTTTCCATATCCTGAGTACACTATCTGTATCAGTTACCAAATTACCTTGCTGGTCTCTACAGGAGGATGTGCCTGTACCAAAGCCATCAGTTTGATGCTTGACTCTTTGGTAGAATTTTCGGACTTCATTCTGGCTCCTGTACATCTCGATTTTTTCACACTCCCGCTTTTCCATCTCTCTCTTTTTCCTGCGGAAAAGACGTTTCTCCTCTCTCCTTTTCTCCCTGTATCTCTCTCGTGCGCTACGCGTTGCTACGGATTGTAAAGTAGCCTTATATGCCGCATTTTTCTCTTCGGTGGCAGCACGACACTCCTCATCATACCATGGATTCCTTGGGGGAGGTCTCTGGTATCCAAGTATGGATTTTGCGGCTGTTTGCATGGAGTGGGCAATGCTTTGCCATTGCGCTGATATGTTATCGGGATGAGGAGTGCTTTGATTAAGCAATTGGGCTAGTTGAGTGGAATATGCTGTGGCTATCTGTTGTGATTGCAGCTTACCGATGTCTAACTTTCGTGTTGTGTCTGTTCGTACTTTGTTTGCTACGTTTAAGCGGGTGCGTACCTTTGCTGCAACAAGGTAGTGGTCCGAATCAGTGTTTGCGCCTCGGAACGATCGTACATCCAACACGCTCGATGAATGTCTTCCATCTATCACAACATGATCAATTTGGTTTCTTGTTTTCTGATCTGGAGACAGCCAGGTGCCCTTATGAATATCGAGATGATTAAATCTGGTACTGCTAACTACCATGTTTTTTGCAGCTGCAAAGTCTATCAGTCTCATACCATTGTCAGATGTTTCACTGTGGAGACTGAATTTCCCGACTGTTGGGCCAAAAATATTCTCCTTTCCAATTTTGGCATTAAAATCGCCTAGAATGATTTTAATGTCATGGGCAGGGCAACGGTCATATGTTTCTTCTAAGCGCTCGTAAAATATATCTTTGGTCTGTTCGTCCTTTTCTTCAGTGGGAGCATGAGCGCAAATAAAGCTTATGTTGAAGAATTTAGCTTTTATTCGAATTGAAGCAAGTCTTTCATTCACTGGGATGAAGCTGGATACCAGATGTTTTAGTCTCCGACTAACTACGAATCCACAACCAAACTCATGCTTTACGTCATGGCAGCTATAATACAGTGCGTCACCTTTAGGTGTTGTTGTGACGCCTTTCCCAATCCATCGTATTTCCTGTATGGCAGTAATATCGGTCTTGTACTTTTCAAGTACGTCTGCCAATGCGAAGACTGCACCTTCTATATAAAGAGTGCGAACATTCCAGGTGCAGATTCGCAGATCATGGTCCTTAAAACGTTTGCGGGGTTCGTCAACTTTAGAGGGGTTAATATTAAAAAAATTAATTTTATTTGATATATTGAAATAATTATGTTTACAGCGCCCATAAATTTTAAGGCTTCAATATGTGATACCAAGAAATATGCGGCCTAGAGAAGAAATAAGCTAAGCAGAAAATTAAGCTAAGATATTACTGTGTTCTCAACTTAAGTGCATTAAGACTAGGGATGAGTCATTATCATATCCAATATTTCTAAGTAAATATTTTACACATAAATTCAAGTGAAATATGTAAACAAATAATTAATGCAATTTAATATACATTTCTGTTTATTATAATTAAGTTTGGTTTTGAATGATTTTTGCTTTTTGTTTCACGCCAATTGAACTCTTTCCACATTTGTTTGATAAAGAAAGAAGAAGAGGAGTAAATTAAAAAAGCACGTACACAAAACGAGAGCAAAAAACCACAAATCACAACAGTTCATTGTCTTCAAATTAATTGCATTTGTTTAAAATTTCAAACGTATTTACGTAGTATTCTTCATATCGCCTTTCAAATAATATGACGTTGAACGACGAAATTTGAAACGTGTTCAAAGAATTTTATTTGGATATTTTACATGAATTGGGATTTGTTTGCAAAGTAATTAGTAATTTTACAAGGTCAATAACATTTACGAGTAATCCATGTACATTGGTTTGTTTTGTTTTGGGTCTTATTATCGTTCGGGATTCCATTAACAATTAGATACAAATTAAACATATTCTGCTGTGCAGCAATAAAAAACTGAAAACAATGCAATTTATATGAAAGAGGGTCAACTTTGATCATGTCGAACTTTTGACTGCGTGCCCTCCTTCACCACAAAATTACATCCACGTAAAAATCCTTTACAAAAATTAAGCATTCATACAAACATTGCATTGGTAAATAGCATAAAGCATATACACACGGTCCAACAAAACTGACAGTCATCGAGGTCTATTTCGTTAATATCAAAGTCTAGCTGAATAATTACTTTCCTAATCACTAAATTATACCTTAAATGTTGTATTTCAATCGTTTTTAGCTAACAAAAAGTTTTTATTTGCCAGAAAATTGCTGTAAAAGTACGTTGACTGTCAGTTTTGTTGGACCGTGTGTACTATGCTTAAAGCTGGGTACACATTGTCAGTTTTGAATGTCGATATTTCGCAATTATCGATAACTGTCAAACCGTCCAGCAACCACAAAACATTTTGTGGTTGCATGATGAATGATAAAAATGAACGGCCAAACTAGCAAGCAACAACAAAGCTGTCATTCAAAACTGACAATGTGTACCCAGCTTTACACATTATATGTATGTAGATTTGTCACTGCAAATCTATGGAAGTGGTTTTATGGAAGTGGTTCCATGAGATGTCATGGTTTCTCTGGATCGTTTGCTTTGGTTCAAATGAAATCTTGAAAGAACCGATCTTTTCATCAGCATTTGAACCCATCCAAAGGAAGTCGTGAACGAACCAATGTTTTCATCAGTATTTGAACTCCCCAGCAAAATTAAATGGAAGTGGTTCCGTGTGAATCATGATTTTACTGGTTCTTTTGCATGAGTTCAAATGAAATCGTGAAAGATCTAATCTTTTACATCGAATTGAAAAATGTGATCTATTTCATCGAATTATTATGAGTTTGACTGGAGTGGTGAAAAATCCGATCCTTTTCATTGAATTTTCATGAGCACGATTAAAGTCGTGCAAGATCCGATCTTTCTCATCGAATTTTTATAAGGGCAAATTAAGTGTGAATGAAATATCTTGCAGCCATGGGAAGAGATAACTATGATTTTGGCAAAGATATTGAAAATTACATAAAAAAAAGAAAAATGACATCTGGTGATAGAAATCATCTATGTATTGTATTCAACAAATTACATAATTGATCCGCAATTTTTATTTCTGATTGTTGGAAGTCCAGGTCCAATGCATTGGTGCAAAATGTCATAACAAAGAACTGGTGCAAAATGCAATGACAATGAATTCGTGAAAGCGTGTGTCGCTCCCTTGTAAATTTCATCGGTGATTCACCCGAATTTTCATTTGCACCCATGATTCAACTCAAAATTTGTCATCGAACATTTTGGGTATTTTCATTGATCCAATAGATACGAAGTTTGTGTTTTATGTACACACATGTACATATATCTTCTTTTATGTTTAAAGGTATATAACATGGTAGAAAAAAGAAGGTAAAGTAAATACTACAACAAATACAACTCCACAACAACCACATAGAAATTTGTTTTTGTTTGTAATCCCAGCAAACCAATCGTACCGACATCGTAATAAAATCGGAACAAAATTCGGACGATACGTCCGATATCTGATCCGAAATCGTAACGATTTCTTAACGAAAGTTGTATGAAGTGGTTGACATAATGTCGGAGCAACGTCGGATCGATTTCGGTCCGATTTCGTAACGAAATCTGAAGAAAATCTGAAAGAATCTGAAAGAAATCGGAACGAAATCTGAACGACTTTGCTTCCGAAATTGTTCGGACGTGTCGGACATCAGACATTTGGTTTGCTGGAATGTTAGTGTACCGGAAAATGTAAACAAAATAAGTAAAAAAGGGTCAGTCGGCTTTACCGACAGAGATATACCCTCAGCCTGTGTATATTGAGACAATTTTTTCCCAAAAAAACGTATGTATTTAGGGGGTTTTAAAAATTTTGGGCGTTTGAACCGACAAAAATGTTGATTAAGATTAAAGATCAAAAGTTTTGCGGAGGAGATACTTAAAGGAATGGACCGACACTGACCATTATCGAAGTAGATCTCCAACCACAGCATATGGTGCCATAGGGGGTTTTTACACCCTTCGGGCTGTTTGCTCAAGACGTATGGAATTGTCCCTGAAAAAAAACTTTTACCATCGTAATTGAGGCGGCAAATGCAAGTTGCTTCAGCAAAAAGTGATTCAATATCAGGTCTTAAAGTGAACTTATCCGAAATTTTGTGTGGGAGGTACCGGATGGAGTGGACACATATAGTCCATATTCGAACCTGATCTATATCTGGTAGATATATTAGGATGTGTAAAGTATGGACCATTCGGCCACTCCCTTCAAGAGTTACCGTACGAAAAATTTTTCCGAACGGCTTATCTTCGAACTTAAACTATGTTTGGAAAAAAAATTACTAAGGCCAAATGTTAGACCGAATCGGCAGAACCGTTCTAGAGTTATCTTGCGCTCCAAACACCTCACTCGGTGTCATAGGGGTTTTTTGCAACTTCCATGCTCTTTTCTCAGGAAGTATGGACTTGCCCCTAATAAAACTTGTACCGTCGTATGGGGGGCAGTGAACACAAGTTGCTAAAACAAAAATCAAAGCGATTCGAGAGCAGGTCCTAAACTGAACTTTTCCGAAATTTTGCGTGGGAGGTACCCGAAGGAGTGGACCGATTGAATCCGTATTGAAACCTTATCTAAGTCTGGTACACATTTCAGGATGTGCAAAGTATGGACCAAATCGGTTACTCCATTCAAGAGTTATCGTGCGCACAAATTTTCAAAATATTTTCGAACTTTTGCGTGGGAGGTACCGGAAGGAGTGGAACTTAAGTTTGGGCAAAATATTACGAAAGCCAAAATTTGAACCGAATCGGTTCAACCGTTCGAGAGTTATCGTGCGCTCCAGCCAGCCAGACCGACGGACATTACTCAATCGACTCCAAATTGTCTGAAACACATTTCGTCCAAACATACTTGGGGTCTAAAACCATTATTTCGATGAGGCACATTTTGCCCGTATGAAAGTGTATATACCCTCGTTAGCATAAATGCTGAGGGTATAATAAGGAAATGTCTATAAATTATTGGAGTTTAAAAAACTAAAGGCCTACGTACATAAACTGCCTCGCCTGGTTGCCTTGCTTGCTTCTGATAAAAGAATAAAAAAGAAAAGGGCAGCCCAGTTCGAAATTTGCTCGGCCTCCTTTATTCTTTAATTTTTATTATGTCAAAAATCAATCAGGAAAGCAAGGCAACCAGGCAAAGCAGCTTATGCACCCAGGCCTTAATCACTTTTCACATTTGATTGAATATTTTGAAAAAAAAAAAGAATGAATGAAAATTCGTTACATTTTCAACTTGAATGTTTCATGAAATGCATAATTTCTCACAGAAAGTAGAATTCTTGCAAATATGTTTGAGGTCGCTGGAAATTCATTGTAAAAGGAGAAGCTGTTTCAATCGTTTGTTTTTGAAATCGAAAAGCACATGTTTTTTAGGGCTTTATTTTGTTCAAACTTAACAATATACCACACATATTAACAAATGTTGTACCGCCTCTATATGCTTTGTTTTAGTGTGCGGCACGTCGTTCGGACTCAGAGGAGGTTAAATGTCATTGATATGAAGATGTCTTTATGGGATATAGTTTTTTTTTCTGATGAATATATTTTTTCTTCAAAACAGAACAACCATTAATAACCCATTACATATTTTCATTTCACTTCGGCTGTAGTTAAAAAAATGCCTGCTGAAGAATAAATTGCAACAACAACAACACAGAACAAATACCAGCGTTTGGCCGCATACACACCGCCAAAGCAAAAGCAGGGTTTTCACACTCTCGTCGTCGTTTCTGCGTCTTCTATTGCACCATACATACGGCTCTTTATTATAATACAAGTGAAAGCCTTGTTGTTACGCTCTTTGAGAAAAAATCCACTCTCCACCCATAAAAAATATGTACCCACTAAACAATTCTTTCCAAATGCTCTGATGTTAGATTTTTTTCGAAGTTTTCTGCACTGAGGTTGTCATTTTCGCAACGACCCGTTGTTATTTTTTTCAATAACGGCTGTTGGTGAATTTTACACGAACCTGCTCAAATTGACACCGAGACGTGGTCAACTTTCGGTACCAACAACGGCCGTGCTTAATTTGTCCACCGATGTGCTCAAAATGACAACGTTGCGTTTTTAATATTGGCAATTGCAGCCGATTACACACGAGTAAAAAATGACAACGGTGGTGCATGATTCATACACGGTCGTTGTCAATTTGACACCGGACGTGTATGAATTATGCACCACCACCTGCATAAATCATGCACCACCGTTGTTACTTTGTACACCGACGTGCATGAATCATACACGGTCGTTGTCATTTTAGCAACGACCATGTATGAATCATGCACCACCGTTGTCATTTTTTTTACTCGTGTGCAATCGGCTGCATATTTACCATTTTTTGTGTTATTGAAAGAGAAAGGACGCATTGTGCAGAAAATTTATTGAAAATGAATAATATTCAAGAAATTAATTCGCAAGAGCCTCAAAATATCATTGGTGAGTTGCTAGAAATCGATGGCAATATTGTTGTGGTTCGCGATACAACCCAGCAAAAATTCGGATCCAGTAGTCATTACGTAACCCATTACAAAGTAATGTGAACAAGCTTCTTTTCCCATTACAAGTAATCTGAAAAGTAATGGGATACTTCTTAAAAAAATTACAAGGCAAACCTACTTACTTTGCTCCTCACTATGTAATGAGGACGGTGGCACAGTGAGTGTGTGTCCGACTATAAATCCTAGGGTTGTGTGTTCAACGCTCACTGTCGGCACGCGAGTTTTTTTTAATTAAAAAATAACAATTCGTGGTGCACATGTTCACTGCACATTTAAGTTCTTAAGCAACCCTTAATGTTCGTGTGCGTGGCATAGTATGTAGTGTCTTTGGCTAGAAATCAGAAGGTTCGTGTGTTCAACTCGCACAGCGATCGAAATAAAATAAAGTAAAATAAAAGTAAGAAGTGTGATGAAATTAAAAAAAATCTCTACATTAACTGTTCTAAAAATAGAATTTTTTTCAACTTACTTTTCAACTTCTAGTGGCCACAGAATAACTAGTTATTCTAGTGGTCATAAAATAACTACAAACTGAGTGCGACATGCCCTTGTAAAAATAATGGGGAAGAAAGGGGGTTTGCGAGTAGTTACGGCTGCCAAAAATCCCTTACAAAACCCATGATTTTGGGAGGACTTTTTTTGCTGGGAAGCCATTGCAGCAGTCAAGATGCGGAATACAATGAGGACGATTATATGTTAATGGAGTTCTTAAAAGGAATAAATATGGAGTCGCTTTTTGAACACTTAAAATGTATGTAAATAAAAATGAAGTTTTCAGTTAATCAGTGTAATTAACAAAGAATATTCTTTTTTGTTCTTTTAGCATCACATGTAATATTTCGCAGTTTGCAGTACTTGAAAAAAGAAGATTTAAAGGAAGCAGTGCCATCTTGGGACTGCGTGTTGAATTCAGAGAAAAGCTCTTTGCTTGGAAAAAACGAGAGGTACGTATTATTTGTATTACAGTGTTGAACTCAGTATTAATATTGTCATAACAATAGCTCGGGATTGATGACGAAACTATGTCAGTTCCATCTAAAATAGGTGAATGGTGGAAACGCAACGAGACACCTGCAAGTACTCCTGGTACTCCCGACACTACAGGTTCGAACTGCTCAAAAGCCAAAGGAATTCTGTCAGAGGTAAAGTAAGAGTAATATTTGTGTAAGCATAGTTAATGTAGTTTTTTATTTAATATAGGATCTAAAGGAATTGTTAACACATACCTCGAAGGGGAAACTAGGGCTTGAATGTAGTAGTGCTAATAAGAAATTATGTGACGAGCAAAGAGATGATATAATTAATATAATTATTGAAGATATTTTAACCAACAATGTCACTCTTTACGCTCAAGACTATATGCGCATATTGGACGAAATTTGTTCCGTTTTTCCTCTTGAAAACGAAATGAGGGTAAGATTAACAATATAAATAACGTATCTGATTATGTAGTTTCTTAACTTATAAAACGTCTTTATTTTTAGGATTATTATTACATTTCAAGAAAAGGAAAGAACAACGCAAGCGGAAAACTTTATGCCAAGTATAGAAACAAGAAGTCCAAAAAATAAAGCTTTTGAATTCAGAGCCTAGCACAAGCAAAGCAGCAACTCACACGTCTCGTAATTTTTGCAAAAGAGATGTTCCCGAAGTTGATGAATCAGTTGAAAATTCATTGAAAGCTAAGGATACTAAGAGAATGTAATGATTGGGGATCGATCTGCGAAAATGGAAAAGATCTTTTAACATACGGCAAAGAGATATAAAAAAATTTAAGTAGCCATACATTTCGTCTAGAATGGCCGAAGTTGTCCGATGCAAGAGCTTCGTATGAAGTTGGTTCTCTGAAGGGGGATACAACTTTTTAAATACCAATTTTAGATTTTATTACTTACCCATTTCACTTATATGTATCTTATGAATAATGGAAAAGTTTATTTCAGAGTTAAGTTAATTTAATCTGTTTCTATACATTGAATATATGTAATTCGAATTGTTTCGTCAAATCAAATATGTATTTATATTGAATTTATGTAATTGGTTACGTTTAATAAAATACTTTTCAAAAAGTTTCATTTCTTCTACTAAGGGTATAAAATGGGAAAGGAACGGATATCAAAAAAATGACCACCATTGGTTTCAATCTGAAAACGGGGCGTTGACAATCTGACAACGGAGCGTTGACAATCTGACAACGGAGCGTTGACAATCTGACAACGAAGCGTTGACAATCTGACAACGGAGCGTTGACAATCTGACAACGAAGCGTTGACAATCTGACAACGGGGCGTGCTCGAAATGACCACGTATGTGCTCATTTCATGCACATTTGTTGTTGAAACCGTTGCTAAAATCTCGGTGTCAAAATGACAACGGCGTGCTCATTTTGACACCAAACGTGGTTGATACACTATCATACACGGATGTGGTCATTTCATACACGGATGTTGTCATTTTTTTCTGGGTGTGAAGTCGAATTGTCATTGTGTAGGAGAGAGAGGTGAGGCATATGGTAACCCTTTGCCTCTCAGCACCCTCTCTCACCTACAAACTGACAATTGCCGCAAGTAAACTCGCCTAATGTAAATTGGGACTATGTTGGAACCCAAACAAATAAAATTTAGATATGTTGCAAACATACATTTGTTTGGACTAAACA
This sequence comes from Musca autumnalis, assembly GCF_047663935.1. Lineage (NCBI taxonomy): Eukaryota > Metazoa > Arthropoda > Insecta > Diptera > Muscidae > Musca > Musca autumnalis. The sequence goes on from NW_027411644.1 coordinate 256,808,367, forward strand.
AACTATGTTCTAGGATGCATATATACATACATATATTTTCTCTAGAGATCCCTTAAAGCAAGTCGGTTTGCAGATCCCTACATAATTTCTTCCCAAACCAAAGGGTACACAAAATTTTGTTATTACACCCTCAGCATTTATGTTAACGAGCGTATATACACTTTCATACGGGCAAAATGTGCCTCATCGAAATAATGGTTTTAGACCCCAAGTATGTTTGGACGAAATTCGTTTCAGACAATTTGGAGTCGATTTAGCAATGTCCGTCCGCCTGTCTGTCTGGATTAACCGACTTGGTCTAAAATTTGGCTTTCGTAATATTTTGTCCAAACTTAAAAGTTAAATTTTTCGCAAAAATTAAGCGCACGATAACTCTCGAATCGAATATTGCGTTTGTCCACACTTTGCATATCGTAATAGTTCTTCGAATATTACCTCTCCCACAATATTTTGTCCAAACTTGGTTTATGTTCTAAAGTGTACCCTATCAGTCCACTCCTTGAAGTATCACCCGCACAAATTGTCAACATTTTTGTATAAGTGCGGTTAAGGGTCTGTTCGAGCATGCTTTGGAAATTTTTTAACGAAGTTACTCCTAGTGGCCATGTTTGCAGCGATATTATGTTTTTCGTGGGCAAGTCAATGTTTCCTGATATAATGGTCCAAAGGTCTAAATTATGTATATGGTGACTGGTGAGCGCGATATCTATCGAGAGGAATGACTCTTAAAATAAGACCCACTTTAAAAATGGACTATGTCGGTATATCCCTTTAGGTACCTCCCCGGCAAAACTTTTGAGCTTCAACGAAATCCACACTTTTGTCGGCAAGTTCATACGACCAATATTTTGTAGACCCCCTAAGTTGTTTGGGAAAGAAGTGTTTAAATTCACACAGGCTGGGGGTAGATCTCTGTCGACAAAGCCGACTGATACTTTCTTACTTGCTTTTCTTTAAATTTTAAAATAACATATAACGTGTCGCAATAATATAAAATAAATTCCATGGAAAACTAATGCCCAGGGCAAGCAGTGTAGAGTATCGCATGGTCCGCCCCATCCGACTTTAGCCTTCTCTTACTTGTTTTTATAAACATAGATTTTCGTCATAACGAACAAATTATATGAAGTTTTCTGCAAATTTGGTTTTTGCAACACATTTGTGCTTAACTTTATGTAGATTTGTCATTGTGCAGCTAATCAAACAGACAGGCTATAGTGAATCCTTTTGATGGACACTATGGTATTTCGAAGCAAGCATCAATATGACCTACATTTCCGAAACGCTGACATACTCTTTATACAAACGAAAGTAGGTCAGATGGGTTGATGTGCATTCTCTTTTGACAAACACAAGGCGCACACACACACACACACATACTCAGAAAACGTAAACATTGCAATGCATCCTACCCAAATAGGAGGCATTCGTAGTAATATCTCATACATGTAGGTGGTGTTATGTATGTATGTTGAGGAAGTATATAATATGACCTTACTCCAATTATTACCCCAGCCCCCTCTCTGCCACCATACCCATTTATCCATTCAATGACACACAAAAAATATATGCCAGACACCACGACAGACAATCAACAGCTATTCAAACATAAACTCATCAGCCACATTTTGTCGACTGCCACCAACAACAATTCATGTCATCGTCAAGAGGAAGATTGCATACTGATGAGGATTCATGTTTTTTTGGTGGCATAAATTGTTGTAGGACATCTTTAAACAATAGAAAGATTGTGATGATGAAACGGGAGAGGTGAGAATGTAATTGAAACCACCATAATTGAATTGAAGTCAATAAAGGAATTGTTTTCAATATATTATATAATAGACCAGAGTGACTTTTTCAAAGAATGAAACCAAACTATGAACCGAAGGATACCACGCCTTAAGTCCACATTTATAAGCTTGCAGTAGGAGATTTTTATGTAAATCACGAGTTGTGGCATACGGCCCTATTTAATGTAAAGATGTGCATAGCTAGGGTAAAGCAGATTGCTAAGTCGACGTTTTAATGGAGATTGTCATACTTCGTGAGACACGTTCTACTTGTATCGGACCATTTTCCTATAATCTTTATCACCACTTTCATCAACTATTAAAAAGGCAATTGGCGAAATTTAAGCTAGTTTAATCTCCGTCTATGAATAGGGGTTTTGGTCGGTACTCACAAATTAGTAATTAAAAAATAAATGGTTTTGCTTGAAAAATTTTAAAGGAAGAAGTAAAAATGGATCAGTCGGGTTTGCCGGGCTGAGATCTTTGCATGGACATATCGAATAGATGCTACAAAAATAAATAAATGAATAAATTCGAATAGATGCTACAAAAATAAATAAATGAATAAATTAATAAATAAATACATAAATAAGTAAATAAATAAATAAATAAATAAATAAATAAATAAATAAATAAATAAATAAATAAATAAATAAATAAATAAATAAATAAATAAATAAATAAATAAATAAATAAATAAATAAATAAATAAATAAATAAATAAATAAATAAATAAATAAATAAATAAATAAATAAATAAATAAATAAATAAATAAATAAATAAATAAATAAATAAATAAATAAATAAATAAATAAATAAATAAATAAATAAATAAATAAATAAATAAATAAATAAATAAATAAACCTAATTTAATGCAATTTTCAGAAAATGTTCAGGAATGTCCTGTGGTCCAAAATGCTATATATTTGTAGACGTTCTTTCTTGGTGCCCGAAGTCCCGACCACGGCCAGTTTTTAAGTATGTTTTATCTCGAAAATTAGCGAACCGATTTTCACGAAATTTTGTGGAATTAGCCGTGGTAAGAAAAACTACATATTTACAAATGTCCTTAAATGGTGAAGTTCAACGATCCATCACCCATGAAAAACTAAAAACATATACGTCTCAATAAGCGGGAGAATTTGACTTAAGGTCTGGGAACATAAGCTGCCTCATTTCTGACATAATAACAATAAAAGAATAAAGAAGGGCGAGCAAATTTCGAACTGGGTTGCCCTTTTCTTTTTTATTCTTTTATCAGAAGCAAGCAAGGTAAGCAGGCGAGGCAGCTTATGTACTCAGGCCTTTAGGGTCCAGAATTTTGTGGCCCTTTTTGGACATTTGAATTTGCCGACAAAAATGTGGATTAGGAATTAACTGCATTAAGACACAAATGTTGAACTTTTGTGGGGGAGTTACCCTTAGAGAGGACCGATATGGGCCATTTTAGAAGTTAAACTAAATTTTGGCAACATATTAGGAGATCCAAAGTTTGGACCAAATTGGTTGCCCCATTCAAGTAGTGAACTTTTTTACATATTGTGGAGAAGTACCGGAAATTGTGGACCGGTATTGCTCCATGAAACTAAGTTTGGATATAATATGACGAAGACATAGGGGATTTTTACACCTTTCGGACAGTTTTCGCAAGAAATATGGACTTGCCTCTGAAAAAACTTTTACCGTCGTAATGAGGCAGCGAATGCAAATAGCTTCAACAAAAATTAAAGTGATTCGAGATCAGGTCTTAAAGTGAACTTAACCGAAATTTTGTGTGAGAGGTACCCAAAGGAGTGGACCGATTGAGGAGTGGACCATATTGGAATCTCATCTAAGTCTGGTAGAAATTTTACGATGGGCAAAGTATGGATCAAATCGGTTACTTCCTTGAAGAGTTATCGTGCGCACAAATTTTCCGAACATTTTCGAACCTTTGTGGGGGAGGTACCGGAAGGTGTGGACCGATATAGCCATCTTCGAACTTAAACTAAGTTTGGGCAAAATATTACGAAAGCCAAATTTTGATCAATTCGAGAGTTATCGTGCGCTCCAGCCAGCCAGACAGACAGACGGACATTGCTCAATCGACTTCAAATTGTCTGAAACAAATTTTGTCCAAACATACTTGGGGTCTAAAACCATTATTTCGATGAGACACATTTTGCCCGTATGAAAGTGTATATAGCCTCGTTAGCATAAATGCTGAGGGTATAAAAAGAAAAGGGCACCCCAGTTCGAAGTTTGCTCGGCCTTCTTTATTCTTTTATTTTTATTATGTCAGGACTGAAGCAGGAAAGCAATGCAATCAGGCGAGACAGCCTATATAGCCAGGGCTTAAGAAATAGAATACCTATTTTTAAATTGTAAAGCATAAATTCCATAAAATGTTGTCGGGTTAGCAAAGCGGACCTGGTTCTACTAATAAATAAATTAATTTTATTCTTCAATTCTAATTTTTCCATATTTGTTGTTTAATGTGTCTTGTTTTTTGTTCATTTATTGTTGTGTGCATTTTAAAATTTCGGTTGAACAATTTATCCATTTTTAGTTGTTATTTTACAGTTGTTTATAATTTCTTTTAAAAACTAACCAGCCACATTTTTGATGACGACAAAACTACTGTATTTGCAATTTTTAACAACGTGTTTTATTTACAAATGTATGGATGTGTCACTGTATTATTTCTAAATATGTTTTTGTTTATTCGTACGTAAAAATATGACTAAAATTCATTGATGTCATTCTTTCACGATACAAAAATACACGTGTCGAAGTATATGGGCACGTTCTCTGATGATGCAAATTTCGTCATTATTTGGGTAAATTTAGCTATTCGAATTATTTGCATTACTGTCGTATTGTATTATACGTTATGTAATGTCAGAGCTCGATTCTTGCTCAATTCTTTGCGTGTTTAGGTATTGTACTTTATAGACATACATATATATATCTGTAGCGATTTTACCTCGGAACAGTTGATATTCCTGCTTCAACAATGCTTTTTGTACGTCAAAAATCACCCCAAGTAGCCGGAAAACCACGAACTTGGCATCCCTGCACATTTTAAACGAATTTCGGTATTATTCTAATAACATAAAGAGAGTACACACTATCCGTTTTGGATGACAGTCAACGTACTTTTAGCATAATTTTCTGACAAATAAAAACGTTGGTTTAGCTGAAAATGTTTGAAATATAATATGAAAATAATTATTTGCAGATTAGAAAAGCTAGACTTTGAAATTAACGAAATACACCTCGTTCATGTTGGTCAACGTGTACTAACTAAGCTTTAAGTTTAGTTTTTGTGATGGTATAAAAAGAAATATCCCTAACATTTCCTATATTTGTAAGTTTTTAAATTTGTATCGATGCTAGTAGTGCTTTTGATCCCAATAACGTTGATATATTTTTTTGTGGCCATACTTCCTGAGATAATGGCCCAAGAGCTCTTATAAATGCTTCGGTGATCAACTAAAATGACTGGTTGGTGTACACAATAATTTACGAAAGACAAACTCCTACGCGTTTTTTTTTCATAAAGAATTGAATTTCGGTCTAGAAAAAAGTATGCTAAATTATATAGAAATCGATTCAGATTTAGATATGGTACGCATATATATTTGAGGTCGATTTCACGTATTTGCTACACCAAACATATGGCTGAATTTGATCTAAAAAAGTGTGCCAAGTTATATACAAATCGATTCAGATATAGCTCCCATATATATTTGTGGCCGATTTCAAGTAATTCGATGAAATTTGCATTGTGTGACAGAATTTGGTCAAGAAATAAGTGTGCCAAGTTCTATCGAAATCGGTTAGAATATTTTACATATTCGCAGTGGTGTAGGGTATCATAAAGTCGGTCTCGCCCGACTTTCATCCTTTACTTACTGGTTTAAACTTCGATCAACTTCCAAAATGGAATATTCTAAACAATTCCTTCGAGTAACTACTGCACAAAATTTAGCATTTTCGTTCAAGAGAAGTTAAGATCTGCTCGAGGATCATTAGTTGGCTTGATTACAACAATAAAATTCTTGTCGTCGACAAGGTCATACTTCCTGACATAATTGTACGAAAACCCCAAAAAAGTCTATGGTGACCAACTAAAACGGCTGTTATCGCGTCAACGATAACTATCGAAAGGAGCGGCTCTCCCAAACAAAGCGGCTCAATACTTGCTGCTGGATATGTTTATACTAGATGTAAACGTTTAAAGAATAATATTTAGGTCCACCGATCCTTTATATATTGGTAAAGTGGTAGGCAGAGAATATTTAACTGTCGGTACGACTGATACCATTTTACTTGCTATTATTTTTATTAAGTTAGTTTAATGAAGCATACCAAAACAACGTTCTAGCCTGTTTACATATAACCGGATTTAATAAATCCACTGGGTTTCAAATGTCAATTCCATTGTGTATATGTCAATAAATCAAATAATGAAGGTCAACCCAGCATAAAGCTCTAATGGAATTTGTGTTTAGCATGCATCGCATGCTACATTGTTGTTACCTATTTAAAACGAGGTAGGTTTACCACTATTTCCTGCATCCCACCATCACAAAATAAAAATGCACCATAAACCTACCTCATTTATAGTTGTATTGCCACCATTACATTTTATGTTCCCTTTTACTATATTGGCCATAAAAGAAAGGAACAAAACAAAAACTCTCCAGGAAGAAAATAGCAAAGGTTGTTGACAATGAAATATTTCATTCAACATCGCTAATGGGTACTTTACACGATATGTTTTTTACATATGAGTTGTCACTTTGCATATGCATTTTGTATTGGAGAAATGACATCTCATATGTAAAAAACATATCGTGTAAAGTACCCATAAGACAACAATAAGTCTGTCTGGTTACTTTCCCAGCAAGAATTGTCCAGCAAGAACTTTCTCAGAGAGTAAGGGGTTTTTATTATCTTTTGCTAGAAAATTTTAAAAAGTTAACAGACACCTTCCCAGCAGGAACCAGCAAGCAATCAGCTGACTTGCCAAAACAGAACAATTTGTCCGCCAACAAAGGAAGCAAACACGTTGTATTTTATTAAAAATAAAAAAGAAAATGAAACAAAAAAGTATTTTTCCACTTCACAAATTTGTTCTCCATAAAACAATACAATTAGACTATGTTATTTCCACAATAAAATTGTTTTTAATGTTCACAAACATAAATCAACAAAAAACTAAAAACGGCTGATTGATTGTTTTCAGGAAGAAGAAGAGCTTGCAAGTGCTTGCTAGAAGAAATTTGTCCAGCAAGAATTTGCAAGCTCTCAGTGAAAGAACTGTCAAAATGTCTCTCTCGAATCGCTCTCTTTTGCTGGTTTTTTGTGTTAACAGACGACTTCCAGCAACAATTGGTACAAATTGTTACAAATTTTAGGGTAACCAGACACAGCTAATGTAAGAGGTCAATAAACTCCAGAATCGTTTTATGACTCCTTTTTAGACAATGACATTAAGTGATTATGATGGCTACAATTTTTAGTTTTTAAATTTCATTGAAGAAAATACTTTTTTTGCAGTATTAAGGCGAGGGTCGTTTTATGGGATATTTGAATTAATTCTCTTTCGAGTTGAGCTGTTATGACCTAAGAGGTGCATTGAAAAATTAGGAATCCCCCGAAGTCCCACACATTCAACCATTATGCTACATTTCACGGATGGTTAAGTCCGATCATCAAGCATATAGAATATTATTTTAGTGGGTGGACAAAGGCTAAGCTTGGAAACTAGCATTTACACCACAAATCATTCGAAAATTGTATATTCGAATTATTTAAGTAGTATTTTAATGTCAGTTATTTAATTCCAAACTTTTCCTATAGTCCGACTAGTCTGGCAATCCTTTTTTCAACGCTTATTTACAAATACTATGGCAGTTTTTTACTTTTATTTTTATTTGTCCGTCTGTATCAGAAGCTTTGATCACCCCCTGCAAACATTTTTTTTAATTTTCAATCGCTTAACGATAATTTGGGATTCGCGGGAAGATCAATTCAATCGCGGAAGAGCGCACCTAAAGATCTTCTGCGGTTTTCTTATGTTGTTCGTTGTTAGTTATACGTCACTTTGTTTTCTTTCTAGTTACACTCGGCAAAACCTGTCGAAAGTGTATATGAGAATTATATACAACCAAATCAAAAATGTCAGTGACATTCATCAGTTGCTCTTGCAAAGGAGTATTCTGTTATTCTCTAGGTCTGTGTTTAGACACACTAATTTCTCGGGAAAGTAAATTGAGTTTTTTGGGAGAGAGCGGAGAGGAAAGAGCTCCTCAATACTCTTTCCTACCCCCTATTGCCTAAAAACTGAATTTACTTTCCCGAGAAATTTGTATGTCTAAACACGGACTAGGGAAGTGAGTTTCTCAATCTCTCGCCTAAGACGTCATTCCGGAGACACGCCAAGGAAGATCGTTGGTGAATTACACACACAATTTCTATAGCATTATTATGATTACCTTTTATCGCGTATGCCGACACTTCTGAGTGACTTCCAAGGCGATTGTTTACATTTAGGGCAAACCTATAGCTCTGCGTGTTGCGTGTGCGTTCAAAAATACAAAAACAAAATACATGTATTTGTTTTTGTTTCCAATTTGAAATACATGTATTTCGTTTTTGTTTTATCGAACGCATACGCAACACGCAATTAATTAGGTAAAGCCTTTATTTAATAATTCAACACATTTGAACAAATATGGAGCATTTTTCTATCTGATGATTATATGAAACGGTGGTGCAGTGGTAAGCATACTCGCTTTGCAATCTGAAGGTCCGGTTTCGCTTCCGGCAAAAACAACATCACATTTCTAAAATGAGAATGTGAATGTGGGCGAAAATTCTAAAGAATTAATCATCTGAAAGAGCGTACTTAAAAAAAATAAAAATATTAAAATTAAAATATGAACAATAAATAGAAAAAAATAAAAAATATTTTTTTTTTAATTACAAGAACTACGCGGAAATGATCTCCAAGAAGTGTCGCTGGAGTGACCTCCATGACGACACGCGGGCGTGGTTCATTTCTTCACAACTGAGGTCACTTCAGGGTGTTTTAATCGCCTAGGCGGCACGTCTAAGTCACTTTCGCGACAGTTTTTGCTTGCAGGGCGGAAGCTTTGACAAGTTGATGGTGGCTTAGAAAACTATGATGCCGGCAACCGTATCAATTGGTTGTCGGAGACCCAGGTTCGAATCCTAGCCTGACTCATGCTGAAATCATTTTTTTTGTTTTATTTTGGCCTTATTAAGGCCTTGTTGGAAAATATTTGAAAATAATAATCTATGGTCATAATTTATGTATATGCAAAAACTCCTTTCAACCCTCGGTTGTCCATATAGAAAGTATCACTTGATCACTTTTCCACAACAACGTTTCACCATTGAGATCAATGTCGGTTGATAACTTGTTTTCATATGATGAAAACCCCAGTTTTTTCTTGCATTTTTATTTGTTATGAAAATAGGGGATTGAAATAACATCTGTTTTAAAAGGGGTTGAAAGGACGAAAATGTGTTTTTCATACGGTGAACATATTTTTATATGCCTGTCAATGTTTTCCTCTGTGACAAACATAAAATGCTAGATAAGGGTCGACTGCGGCCTCCATTAAAACCGGATGTGTACCATGTTAAGGTGAAAAAAGGTTACGTCGACCGTTTTTGGAAAACAATAATTATGAGTTTTAAAGGGAGTTTGTGTAAAAAACAATTTGAAAACTATGAATCTTTAATTAGATAAATCTCTACAGATTTGAAAAAATATAGACTTTTGGGTATTGACAATATTTAAACACATTACATATTTGAAATTTATAAAACAAGTACTGTTATATATTTCAATATAGGGTAAGTGCACAAATAGTCGGCACTTTAAGGGTTTGCCTAACTTCAATCCTTCGCCATTCCGAGCGAATTTGGCCAATTGCAATGAACTAAAACTTATTTGCTTCGAAATTTTGTTTACTTTCCGATGACATAAAGAAATGTTGAATTATTTCTTTTAAAACTTGTGAAATTTGTGAATTTGTTAGAATACTGATTTTTTGCTAGTAGTCGGCATCACATGTTCCAGTAGTCGGCACCTCGTATTTTATGTATGATAAATATGTATGATGACTATTAAAATAATATCATGGACCATGTATTGAGAGATTCCTTTTGATACTATTATGTATAGTAGTACAGTCGGACCTCGATTATCCGTGATGGTCGGGACCGGAGACATTACGGATAATCGATTTTCCCGGATAATGGAGACAATGCTTTTATGCAGTTTCTGAACATATTTTTAAGTAAAAATGGCATAATATTGTACAATAATATGAAAATTTATTATTTTTATTAAATTTGTTACGGTAATCCGCCAAATTTCAAAAGGATACATAATATCATCATCATCAGATTCATCTGAATTGACTTTGCCCCATGGTTTTTGTGATACCATAAATACGCAAATTGTGTAATACGGGAGAATTTCCAGTTTTCGTTTGTTTACCTTTTGTTTGCTTAATCAGATTACTTGGAAAGTGTGTTTTTACTCCCGGACAATGATGTTTATAACGAAAAATAGAAGAAATGGAAAAAAGTCCAACATTTCTTTTCTATCACGGATAATGGAGGTTCCCGGATAATCGATTCACGGATAATCGAGGTTCAACTGTAGTTCACACGAACATCCCAAAAGGACCAAGGGAAAACTTCCCTTCATATCAAATAGTGCATTTAACTATAATGCCATGGCAGTTTACATATATTTCTACCGTCACGTTCGAATTGCCGAAATATATTTCTTCACAAACCTTCAAATCAATGGGGGCTATTCTGAGCGAAAATTTCCCGTGTGTTATTTCACTTTCTTCCTTAAGTTGGAACGGCGAAAAGACAAAACTAACGGGGCATTTTTCGTTCAGAATAACACCCAATAATTTTCCCTTCCCACAATTACTGTGGGTATGTGACAGAGGAATGTCTGCAACATCCAGCTGCAGCAATCGATACGACTCCGAAAAGGGAAATGCACTACCCATTAAAATACATATGTATGTATGTATTTATGTAAAATACAATTATGCTCTTTGCTTGTGGCCCGCCATTCGCTGCTAAGTATTTGTCGCCAACCCCAGGGGTATATACGCACCCCCTACATGGTTCATTTAGGCAAAGTAACCAACCGACTAACCAACACTTGTTGGTTGATTACAACACAGCCTGCCTTCTATACCACCAGCAGAGTTTTTCGAAATGCTACATATGGACGACGCAATGGGTTCTCTCTCTCCCGCCTAAGCACATTTACACCAAACCCGTTCGTTAGTATTGATTTGGTTACGAAGTTTTTCGGCAAATCACACACACGCGACACGAACGCAAACTAAGAGAGCAAATGTTTTGATTTTTCACTTCAGTCTTGTACTGAATGTCATGCAAGCAGGTTGATGCCGCTTTATTTGTTTTTTTTTTTTAGGTACACTGAAAAGATTTTGCAGTTGTACAGCAAATATGTGGAGGGAAGAATTTGAAAATGATTTTTTGTTTTGTATTAATATTTTTAATGACGCAGAACGCCTCGTCTGCAATGCAACAATAAAAAATGTATATCCATCTTACCTTAGGCGTCATTATAATACGCATACAAAATATCATTTAATGACGGGAAATGTGCGAAAAAAATAATATGCCAGCTTAAAGACAATTTAACAAATAAAAATAATAGGTGTCTTAATATTATAAAAGACAAAGGCAATTATGATAATGCCACAATCAAGGCCTCATATAAGACTGCTTTGGAATTGGCCAAGAAATGTAGACCTTTTGAAGATGGGGGGTTTTTTAAAGAAGTTTTTATGACAGTATTACCATTTTTTGGAGATTCTGGTAGAAAAATGGATGACATTTTCAAAGAGGTGCCTTTATCTCGGTCCACAATAGTCCGCCGCAACGAGTCAATAGGGAAATTCATAGAACATGAAACAAAGGAGAGGATTAGAAATGCAGTATATGTATCTGTTTGCTTTGATGAAAGCACTGATATAAGGGACAAAAGTCAAATGCTAATTTATATTAGAACCGTAGACAATTTGCATTTGAAGAAATTTAAAAGTTGAAATCATTTTATGGAAATGTAACTGGAAAAGCCATTTTTGATGCATTCGAAACGAAACCCTGTTCTGTTCTGTCAGTGTAATTTTACCCACACATAAACAATTTAAGCGCTCGCTCTTCTTGGTCGGCTATGATTTACACCATTCTATCGTTGGCACTTTGTTCTACTTGAAGGAAAAGATAGAAAATGGTTTCAAGTGATGTTAATTTATTATAATTTAGTCTTGTAATTGTGTGATGTCTTCGCCTATTTCTTTAATTCTATTGACCGAATTACTGCAGGCAGTTTCCATTGGATATAGAAAATTTCCATAAAATCGTATAACAAGAATAAAAGTGTAGAGAACAAACAAATATGTCCTCAGGGTTGTAAAAATTGTATGAAGGAAAATTTCAGCTTAAGAAAAAATGGTCGCTGAAAGCATGGCGAAGACCTTGTAGTCTTCTAGAAGACCTTAGAAGACCTTGTGGTCACCTACACGAAGACCTTGTGGTCTTCTATAAGAAGACCTTTGGTCCTCTATAAGAAGACCTTTGGTCCTCTATACGAAGACCTTTGGTCCTCTATACGAAGACCTTGTGGTCTTCTATACGAAGACCTTGTGATCTTCTATAAAAAGACCTTGTGGTCTTCTATAATAAGACCATGTGATCTTCTATAAGAAGACCTTGTGATCGTCTATAATAAGACCATGTGGTCTTCTATAAAAAGACCTTGTGATCTTCTATAAGAAAACCTGTGTTCTTCTATAAGAAGACATGTGGTCTTCTATAAGACGACCTGTGGCCTCCTATAAGAAGACATGTGGTCTTCTACAAAAGGCATGCGTTCTTCTATAAAAAGACATGTGGTCTTCTATAAGAAGACCAATGGGCTTCTATAAGACGACATGTGGTCTCCTATAGGAAGACCTGTGGTCTTCTATAAGAAGACTTGTGGTCTTCTATAAGAAGATCCGTGGTATTCTACAAGAAGACTTGGGGTCTTCTATAAGAAGACCTGTGGTCTTCTATAAGAAAATCTGTGGTCTTCTATAAGAACACATGAAGTCTTCTATAAGAAGACATGAGGTCTTCTATAAGAAGACATGAGGTCTTCTATAAGAAGACATGAGGTCTTCTATAAGAAGACATGAGGTCTTCTATAAAAAGATCTGTGGTCTTCTATGAGAAAACCTGTGGTCTTCTATAACAAGAGATGTGGTCTTCTATAAGAAGAGATGTGGTCTTCTATAAGAAGACCTGTGGTCTTCTATAAGGAGACATGTGGTCTTCTATAAGAAGACATGTGGTCTTCTATAAGAAGACTTGTGGTCTTCTATAAGAAGACATGTGGTCTTCTATAATAAGACACGTGGTCTTCTATAATAAGACACGTGGTCTTCTATAAGAAGACTTGTGGTCTTCTATATGAATACTTGTGGTCTTCTATAAGAAGACTTGTGGTCTTCTATAAGAAGACTTGTGGTCTTCTATAAGAAGACTTGTGGTCTTCTATAAGAAGACTTGTGGTCTTCTATAAGAAGACTTGTGGTCTTCTATAAGAAGACATGAGGTCTTCTATAAGAAGTCATGAGGTCTTCTATATGAAGACATGTGGGCTTCTATAAGATGACCTATGGACTTCTATAAGAAGACCAGTGGGCTTCTATAAGACGACATGTGGTCTCCTATAGAAAGACCTGTGGTTTTCTTTCTTTTCTTTTGCCTCCAACTGATTTTATGTGAACCTTTTTGCCTCAACTGTAACGGTACCATGAGTCGAGTGGAAGAAAAAAAAAACTGGACTTCATCTTGAATTTATTATGGGTGGCAGGCAATGTCTCAGAGGAACGAACACACCCGTATCAAAGTAACTGGCGAGAGACGACATCCATTGACGCACGTACTACGACGTTTGTTTGTGCCACGCAGCATAGGGGACGACAACGTGCAACTGTAAGGAGAGTCACCATGTCTGAATTGGAAATTGTTATTTGTTGTTTTTTTTTCTTGCTCTTGTCGTCTGTGTTCTCTAATTTTGTCATTGTTTTGTTAATTTTATCTAATGCAACAACAACAAGAGTAGCACGTCGGACAAGTTTATTTTTATCATCTTCAAGCTGAAAACACCACAACACCACCATTCCGTTCAACCCATTACAACATGTTTGTGTTATCTGTGAGGACGTCTATATGGTGTTGGTCGGTCGGTGGATCTGTCGTTTTAACAACAATATGTTGTCAATTTGTTTATTTTTGTGGCATTTTCTTTTGGGGTGTACGTGTCTGACACACATGCACACACCATGCAACCAACCGCCGTCCATCCATCCATCCATATTTTAAAACAAATCTCTCTTTGCCGACGTTCGATACCCAACGCCAATGAATGCCGCTCACTGCTGCATTCAATCGGTTATCGGAAAATGTTTTTTGTTATTACTATTTTTTTAGTTTCATATTGCAACTGTTGTTTTTTTGTTGTTGTAGACAATTGTTGTTTTTTTTATCATCAACAACATCATGAACCAGTTTACCTTGCATTTCGTATTATTTTTTGTTTTCTTATTTTTCCTTCACGTTTTTCCACTCGTTTTTTGGGTTTTTTTTTTTGTCTAGATTTTTTAAGTGCGTTTTCTCAATTTCTGTTATTTTTATGGCTTGAAATGAAATCATAGTAAAGAAACAAGTTCCAGTTTGCAGCTTTTTATTTATTTTTCTTTTTTTCCTGTTTTGATTGCACGGTCGGTCGCTCTCTTTCTGGTTGAAGCGTATCTGAAAAAACATTCTGACACTACCTTTTTTAGATTTTTTGTTAGTGGTGATTTTCTAGATACATTTTATTTGTAATTTCCCCACTGGCGGCGGGGTAATTACAGCTTTTAAACGACAAAATCATTCACAAATATAGTGTTCCCCATTGTGCACAGTGCTTTGAAGAATTCAAAAACAAGTAACCCAGCAAAAACTTGAATCCGTTAGTCATTATGTAACCCATTACAAAGTAGTGTATACAAAAATAACTACTTATATTACTCACTACTAAGTAATGATACGGTGGCACAGAGCATGTGTGTCCGACTACTAGGGTTGTGTGTTCAACGCTCGCCGCCGGTCGTGTGTTCAAAAAAAAAAAAAACAAAGAACAGTTGGTGGTGCACATGTAAGTTATTAAACAAACCTTAATGTTCGTGTGTGTGTGTCTATTAGGAACGGAATATCCCTACCAAGAGGGTTACCATATGCTTCGTTGTATCAATGAACAGGTTTCATTGATTATTTTTCATTGATGCTATGAAATGTTACATTAATACACTGAAATGCTTCGTTCATGGTATGAAACTTTACGTTACCTAAAATTTAACGAATTTTGGTTTCGTTGTATAAACGTAACGGATTTCTTTGATGTAATGAAACTTTTGTAACGAGGTTTTGTCGTCGGCTGGGGTAAACGCGTCCAGGTTCTCCATAAGGACCTCCTAAACCTTACGAAATGAGAAGACTAGTATACTGCAGCTGGGGACTTCGTGGCGAGTTGGCGTACCCTCTGCTAGATGCTATGGTTCATTGGTTGTTAATCGGGAAACTGGTCAAGTAACAAGTCAAGTAAGTTGACAATGCTCGTAGGTAATCGAAATGACAGTTTGTAGATGTTCGGGACCACGATGTATTCGGAGCTCGGCTGTCGATGTTCGGGACCACGATGTATTCAGGGTTCGGCTGCAGATGTTCGGGGCCACGAGGTATTCGGAGTTCCGCTGTCGATGCTCGGGACCACGATGCATTCAGGGTTCGGCTGCAGATGTTCGGGATCACGATGTATTCGGCTGCAGACGTTCGGGTCCACGAGGTATTCGGAGTTCGGCTGTCGATGTTCGGGTATTAGTCTAGGCTACGATCTAGTGTCTACCATGCGCTACTATGTGCTAAGTACGAAACAGCTGACCCGAAGGCCCTGTGAAACGGCTGGCACGAATGCCCTGTGGAACAACTGGCCAGAAGGCCCAGTGGAACAGCCGGCACGAATGCCCTGTGGAACAGATGACCCGAAGGCCCTGTGGAACAGCTGGCACAAATGCCCTGTGGAACAGCTGGCACGAATGCCCTGTGGAACAGATGACCCGAAGGCCCTGTGGAACAGCTGGCACGAATGCCCTGTGGAACAGCTGGCACGAATGCACTGTGGAACAGCTGGCACGAAGGCCTTGTGGAACAGCTGACCCGAAGGCCCTGTCGAACAGCTGGCACGAATGCCCTGTGGAACAGCTGGCACGAATGCCCTGTGAAATGCATCAACCACCACAACTTAATGTGGTAGCTTCCAAAAATAATTTCCAACACTGTTACACCAGGTGTAAGTTGGCGGATTTGGTACAGTCTTTTGTTCCAACCCGTGTAGCAAACTCCCTGCAGTATAAAGCTCGCCATTCTCAAGCAATTCTGGAATACTTTAGTGGCCTGGAGTACAGAGTGAATGAGAATTATTCGCAGTGCGCGTCATAATGGTTACGGCAAAATTGCACTGGAAATGAATTCTCCGTTGCGTTATATGTTATAATCCAACAGGTAGATAGATGTAATGTAGTGGCTGCTGCCTATTGCATGGCTGTTCCGTATGTTTGCAGTGTATCCGCTGGTAGCCGGTATTGTGTTGTTGTACTATGCATGTACGTGATAGTATTGTCTCACTTTTTATTTCTTTAAATTAACGAAAAATATTTGAGTATTGAAATCATGCTAAACAGTATGTGCTAAAAAAAGATTAGTACGCCAACCTATTTTAAAAAATTGCGAAAAAATTTAAAAATTAATGAAATAGTGACATTAAGTAAATTAAACGGTTTCATTAAATAAATGAAACATTTTTGAAAAACCTAATACAAATTTGCGGAATGAAAATAAGGTCTGCTGCAATGGTGTCTTATCTATATTATCACCCTTATATTATCAATTTGTTTTGGTTTATTACGTGAGTAGGAAATGACTTCATACCATAAGTGAAATCTTACGTTAGATCAATGAAATGTGTCATTGATTTTGAACCAACGTAAGGCTTCATTGCATTAATGAAAGTATTTCATTGCATTAATGAAAGTATATCATTACATTAATGAAAATATTTCATTGCATTAATGAAGAAGTTACCCCACCTCCTCCGAAATTTCACAAAATTGTTTACCTAACCCACAGGTTATCTCTATACATTCTCGAAATTTTGAAGGATCTCGGTTAAGTAGTTTTAGATATATAACACATTTCAAAAAGTGGGCGTGGTCGGGTCTTTATGCCCCAAATGAGTACCTAGGGTCAGAGACATAACCACCATTGCCTCGCAAATTAATTTTCTAACCGATACGTTCGTCAGTTTTGGTAAAACAGCGTTTTTAAAAATAGGTAATAGGTGTGAACCTCCGGTCCATCCGAAATTCATAAAAATATATGATACACACTTTGCCTTTTATATATAAGATATCCCTATGTCTCTGTAATTATGGAATGGTTGAGAAAAAAATGGTTGAGAGATGTAAAGTTTATTTTGACACTCACTGTATATCAATATAAACATATATGTATGTATATGTCCTTTATTTACATCGGTATATCTTACATAAAAAATTGCATTAATTACATAAAAAGCAGGTGTAAAAAGTTCAAGTAGAACATTGGACATCGACAAGCTCTCTCCATCTCATTCTATCATTGGCCAGAAGTTCTGCCTGGCCCCAGGATATATGGGCTGATTCAAGCTCTCTTTTTGTACAACGGATCCATGTATTTCTTGTTCGTCCTCTCTTACGTTGTCCTTGCGTATTCCAGTCTAGAACCGTTGTGGCGATGTCACTGTGTGGTCGCCGAAAGATGTGGCCTAACCAAGTCCATTTCCTCCTTCGGATTTCTACCTCGACAGGGCTACAATTGTTTCGGAGTAGTTGTTCCGAATTTTATATTTTATTAGGCCAGAAGATTCTCAGAAGTTGGCGTAGGCACCGATTGATAAATACTTGGAGCTTTCTAGTGGTCGCTTGCGTAAAACTCCAAGTCGTACAACCATACAGTAGAATAGATTTGACACTGTAGTTAAATATCCTAATTTTAGTTGTGGTTGATATGGCACTACACCTCCAGACTTTATTGAGTGATCGGAACGCATTTCTAGCTTTGTTAATACGATCGCTTATATCTGCTTCTGATCCGCCGTCTTTGGTAATTTTTCTACCTAAGTAACAGAAGTGTTCTACGTCTTCGATGATATGTACCATGGTACAATAATACAGGTAGCATTATCAAGCCAGCTGATGGTAACATAATGTGTCAATTGCATTGAATTGATGTCAAATTTTGACATCTTATGTTACCAACAATTGCCGATGCGGCTACCTGTGTATTTGTACCATGATATGTACGTTTATTGAGAGTGGCGTTCAGTGTTGCCGTTTTGGACATTTCGGCCCAAATTTGGGCCGAATAAAAAATAATTTTTAATTTTGGGCCGATAGGCGGCCCAAATCCCTTTTGGGCCGTTTTCATGCTAATAATTTTAAACAATATTTTATAAAATATCAAATATTAGTCTTTGGGCTATTTTTACATGCTTACTTTTACTATTGGATGGATTTGAAAACGTAAAATAAAGCAATTTGGTGGCATTAAAAATATAATTTTCACATTAAAACTTAATGCCAAGAAGGTCCTCCTAGTAGTTTAATTGTCACTTTTAACTTTTAGTTACCCGGGTTTGAAATATATTTTTCGGGATACTTAAGTATTTGGTAAATATTCATGCATTGTGTTCATAAATAAATAAAGTTCATAATAAATTGGTGGCAACGGAATCATGCCAAGCTAGAGGTTTTTTTTCTATTTTTGTCATATATTTTACCTATAATTAGCAACCTTAAGAATGAATTTCAAGCAGATAGTTCAGGTTTATCCTATTTATATCCCAGAGTCAACTCAAATTGTCTTTTTTTATAAAAAAAAAATAAAAATAAATAAAAAAGAGCATCAATATATTGACTACAAAAATAAATCGTACCAGCTCGAAACTTCATAAATATTTGTAGGCACAAAAGCAAGCAATTACATTTATGCACTCCTACTTAACAGAAAATGAAAAGTTTGAAATAAAATTTGCTGTTTTGGAGTTTTATATTAAACTAGCAAAGTGCCCGCTACTTCGTATGCGTTAAATATACAAAACAAATAAATAATATATAATATAGAATGGTGAACATGGAAACATTTTGTGTACTAATACGTACCACTTTAGTTAGATTTTCGTCACGCCTACACATCAAGATAAATCCACATTTTTTGAGATATTTTAATTGAGGTTCTCAGCGCAAATATGGCCTAACCCAACAACCGCCATCCTCATTTCCAGCTCTATCTGTTCCCCCAAAACCAATTATAGAACTATTTAGTACTTTCATGTAAATACATAAATACGAACCTCCTCCTATTATTTCAAAATTCCCTTTACACAATAACAAATTGTACCAAATCCAAATCTCACGTTATAAGCAAATGATAACAGTAATCTTAATTCCAAATCTCACGAATCCAGATCTATCCGTTCATCCAATACAAAATTGTACCATACATGGAACCATTTCGTACCTCTTCTTCTTCTTTATTTGCTAATTCGTTTTCCGAATGTTAGCGACCAATATAATACAAATATTGTTTTTTTCTTATTAATTTAGTACCGTTTAGTACTTTTCGTACATATAAGTACGAATTTCCAAAACTTCCTCAATCCTACACCCCAACAGTAATCTTAATTCCAAACTTCAAGATTCCAGCTCTAGCCGTTCGCTCAAATCCAAATTGTACCAAATTTAGTACTTTTCGTACTCATAAGTACGAATTTCCAAAACTACTTCCATATCTCAATCCTACACTCCAACTGTAATCTTAATTCCAAATTTCTTGATTCCAGCTCTATCCGTTCGCTCAAATCCAAATTGTACCAAATTTAGTACTATTTAGTACTTTTCCTACCCATAACTAAAAATTTCCAAAACTTTATCAATCCTACAATTCAACAGGTATTAATTCCAAACCGTACCCATAAATACAAATTTTCAAAACTACCTCAGTGCTATGTTCAAACAATAAGCTTAATTCCGAATTTCAGGATTCCGATATATCCGATCACTCAAATCCAAATTTGGTACCATTTAGTACTATTCGTATCCAAAGTACGAATTTCTAAGCCTATCTCTATCAACACTCCAACATCAATTTTAATTCCGAATTTCACGATTCCAAATGTGTCCTATTATTGATATCCAAATTGTATCAAATTTAGTACTTTTCCTACCCATAACTGCAAATTTCCAAAACTTTATCAATCCTACACTCCAACAGTACTCCTTATTCCAAATCTCGGGATTCCAGCTCCCCAAATGCAAACTTTACCAAATTTGGTACCATTTAGTACTTTCGTACCCATGAGTACGAATTTCTACAAATACCTCAATCTTACACGCCAACAGTAATCTTAATTCCAAATTTCTGGTTTTCAGCTGCATCCGATCACCGTAATCCAAATTGTACCAAATTTGATACCATTTAGTACTTTTCGTATCCAAAGTACGAATTTCCAAACCTACCTCTTTCAACACTCCTACAGTAATCGTAATTCCGAATTTCAGGATTCCAAATGTATCCGATCACATAAATTAAAATTTGGTACCATTTAGTACTTTTCGTATCCATAACTAAAAATATCAAAAACTTCATCAATCCTACACACCAACAGTAATCCTTATTTCGAATCTCAGGATTCCAGCTATATCCGTTCACCCAAATCCAAATTGTACCAGATTTGGTACCATTTAGTACTTTTCGTACACATAAGTACAAATTTTCAAAACTACCTCAGTGCTATGTTCAAACAATAAGCTTAATTCCGAATTTCAGGATTCCAGATACATCCGATAACTCAAATCCAAATTTGGTACCATTTAGTACTTTTCGTATCCAAAGTACGAATTTCCAAACGTACCCATATGTACTAATTTCGAAAACTACCTTCATATCTCAAACCTACGCTCCAACAGTAAAAGTAATTCTAAATTTCAGAATTCCAACTTTATCGGTTCGCCCAAATTCAAATTGTACCAAATTTAGTACCATTTAGTACTATTCGTACAAATGAGTACACATTTTCAAAACCACCTCTTATTTCAACTCATCTTCTTAACCTTGATTTTCATTCCAAATTTCAAGATTTTAGCTCTATTCGTTCACGTAATACCAAATAGTACTAAATTTAGTAACTTTTAGTACTTTTCGTACACTTATAGTTCGAATTTCCAAAAACCCTTTGGTACACCTTTCTAACTCTCCATCAGTGACCTTCATTCCAAATTTCAAAGTTCTAGCTCTACCGGTTCGCCAAACACAAACGGTACCATATTTAGTACCTTTTAGTACTTTTAGTACCCTTCCAGTTCGAATTTCCAAAAACCCAGCCTTATCTGACCCCTTCGGACCAAGAGTGATCCACACCCAAAATTTCAGGATTCTAGCTTCAGCCGTTTCGTCTGGGCGTTGATGAATCAATAAGTCAATCAGTCAGTCAGTCAGTCAGTCAGTGAATCAGTCACTCTACTCTTTTATTAATATAGATAACTAGATCAAAATAATAAGAGAATAGACTACAAAAGTGACCCAAATACCCCCTTTATTACAACTCTTCTTTTGTTATAGTTTGGATTTTGCGTACAGATTTATAGCGTTTTTATAAAAGCGTTTTGCGGTGCCAACGATAGCTCGAAAACGGATGGGCCGATCATAGTATATTTTTGTAAGCGTTTTAGGAACCTAAAAAAAATATTCTTAAAAAAATTTGAGCTGTCAAAGTCAAAATTTCGACTTTACCGAAAAAAATTGACTGTTTTTGTCAAAAAATTGGGCAAAATAATTTTTTTAATCGGTCTCGCTTAAAGGCAACCTTTTTATGTATTTACAGCGTGTTTTTGTAAAAAGTTTTTGCCCATTCGTTCGTCGATTTCATGAACGATGACACAATTTGGTTTTCATAGCGGTTGACGTTTGTATTCGTGTGACAAACAAATGAAAGCTTTTTATTTTCGTATTTTTTTTGGTTTTCGTAACAAAATCAGACGAACGAATACGTCAAAAATAAACGAATGGAAAAGACCCATCGTTTTGAACGAAAATTAAATAATTTGATTAATAAATGGCACAAAACACACGAAAACTGGAAGGGAATGCAATTTTATTTATTTCCATAGAAGCACACGCGTATATGTACATCAGTTTCTTCATATTTGCTCTGTTCCAGAACCTGCAAGAAGCCACTATTTTTTACTACGATAACAGCTTTTCCTTTATGTTATCGGAAAAAATAGTACAAATTAGTAGATTCTTGCAGTTCTGGAACAGACCAATTATCACAATTATTTTTGGACAAATTTGATTACATTTTTTTCTTATTTTTTGTTTGTCATCTGTTTATCGGGGTTGCCATCAAGTAACACATTTTACGTGCAGATGCCTATGCAAAATAAGTATCATGGAAACCCTGAAATACAAAAGCTTTTATAAAATAGACGAAAGCTTTCAGATAAAAACGAATGGTTCGTAAAATTTTACAAGAACCAAATTTTGAACGTATACGTTTTAGTACGAACGGTTCGTGTGACAGGCAAGCATTTTTACAAAAACACGCTGTTAATAAGCTCACATGAATATTATAATAAAGTCATATGAAGATCGGTCAATTCGTTTTAGAGCTATCGTTGGCACCGACTTCAAAAACGCCGTTTCCAGAAACACGCACTTAAAGTTTATATGCTACATTCAAATCACAATAAATTGTTGCCTTCCAATAATTATATCTCAGACAATTTTTTGCGAAATACTACCTTTACGTAAAAATAGACAATATTTTTTTCGATTTTTTTAAAAGTAATAAAAGGTATCTATGAGAAATATATACATATTTTTGTTTTAATTTTTAATGTTGGGCCGTTTTAGGTCGTTTTGGGCCGTTTCTAGGAAAATTTTGGGCCGAAAAAAATTTTTCGAACGGCAACACTGGTGGCGTTTGACTTATTGTACCTAATCTCATAAGCTTTGTCTTTGTCATTTCGGGCATGGCAGAACTACTAGGTAGTGGTATCACACCAGCTGATCGAATATGAAAAGTCGAATCCCTTTATAAAAAAAATATTTTTTTTTGTAATTTCCCCAACAACATAAAGAAAGTTTTGACATAACATATTCAACATTTTACGATACCTGGGTAATTCCAATTTGGTTTTGATGTGGTCGAAGCTGTGGCCGAAAAAGCAAATGTCATCTGCATAATCGATATCGCCAAGGAAATTATTTACATTCCATGAATACCATACCATAGAAGTATAAGGAAAAGTATGGGGGATAAGAGACATCCTTGCTTTACACCCTTACTGGTTGCGAAGGGTAGGCTTTCTTTGCCGTTGAAACGGACGGAAGTTTTGGCGTCTCTATAGAGTTCCCTGATTAGGGATACATTTTTAGGAGGGAGGCCTTTATTTATAAGGGCGTTCCACATAGCATCTCGGTAAACGGTATCAAAAGCTCGCTCGAAATCCACGAATAAAAGATACAGAGGTGAGTTTAATTCAGCAGACTGTTCAATAATTATACGTAAGGAGTTGATGTGATCTGCACACGATCGACCAGGGCGAAAACCCGTTTGTTCCGTAAAATTGAATCGAGCACTGGAGATATGCGGTGTAGTATGAGTTATACCATTACCTTGCTAATTGCGTTTAATAGTGTTATTCCTCGCCAATTTTTACACTGGGTCAGATCAATAATGTAATTTATTTATTCCAATAAAACGTTGTTTTATTTAAAATGTCATCATTTTGGTTTTGCAATAATTTTCTTCAATTTTCTTCTTCTTCACTTCAACCGTACTAATCTTAGTTGCAAATACATATGTATCAGGGTACCAGCTGCATCCAAATCTTAATTGTACCAAATTTAGTTCTTTTCGTACAAATTGCCAAAACGACCTCCATATTTGAATCCTACAGTCCAATAGTAATCTCAGTTGCAATTTTTAGGATTCCAGCACATTCATAAGTGTGCTGTCTTTCTATCCACGACTGTAAGCTTCGTATTTTACAACCACGACTGCCAGATTTGAAGATTTTTCATAATATAATTTGGCAACCCTGATTACGACAGTGCAGACCCTGAGTTGAATTTTTTTCAAATGATTTCCCCAAGCAGCAAAATTCCCCTCCTGGTGAACAAAGCAAAAACATTACCCCTTCTTTCAGCAGACTTTTTGAATTTACTCAACTCAGTGGTGAGTTTTGAATACACCAACAAGAGAGCATGACTTGCTCTCTTTCTGTATGTTTTTTGCGTCGTTGATTGTGTTTTTTTTTTTTTTTTGTTTAATTGGTTCACCTCGCTATTCAACCTCATTTCCATTGAAACGCCAAGAATCACTTTTCCTCTTTGTGTTTGTTTGGATGTGTGTTTGTATCTGAGATACATTTGGTATCGGTATCTATGGATGTTTGTCTGTATTCTCGTTTATGCGATGTATATTTGTTGGTGTTTTCTACTTGTGATGATTTTGTTGTATTTGTTAAGTTGAATTTTTATTTTGAACACAACATGTTGTTTGATTGTAATGAAATTTTTCGTGAATTTTTGTAAATTTTAGGCACTTCCCTTCTCTTCAACGCTGATTCTTGTGTCTGAAATACATGGCAGAAATAAAAGCAAAATCAAATGTTTTTGCTTGAATTTTTATGTTTTGTTTTTGATTTATGACGCTTTCTCAACTTTTTATGAAAAAACTGCTTTGCCATTTCCACTTTTAAAAACAATAGGTATTTTGCTTCGAAAGAAACAAATAAAAAACAGGTGCAATTCAAGCATTTCAACAATTTCTATTTCCTTATTATTTTTGTGTGTGTTTTAAAGAAGATCTATTAAACAAATCCATTCGCTTCAAAAGCCGGAAATTTAAAGTCGAAATTTTTATTTTTAGAAAAATAAAAATAATTAAATAGTCACTACCTAGTTGTTGTTGTTTTTAAAAGTTCTCATATGTTTTGCTGCTGTTGCTATTGTTGTTTTTTGCACTTAACCTTGCGATTAAAGCTGTTTATTCCATTACCCTTTCAGTTTGTTTTTTTTTCGTTTTATCTATCTGAGGGTTTGCATATTTTCCTGTTTACTACTCTGCTACCGCTACTGCTTCTGATTCTTTTTTTCTGATGATGCTGAGCTGTTGTTGTTTTTTCTTTACTGTTTATTATCCATCCGTATGACTTTGTCTGCCACCGCCATCATCATCAACGTCTTCTTGTTTTTATTGTTGTTTTCGGTAGTGTACAATACAATTTTTAAAGTTCATTAACTCTATCTTTATTTCCCGTTCTTTTCTTCCTTTGTTCTTGCGCCTCGTTCTTTGTTTCGTTTCGCTTGCTTCTACCATATTTTACGTTCTATGCATTTTATTTTTCATAGAAATTTTCATCGATGCCGCTGCGCTGCTGTTCTTTGTGTTGGTGGTGTTTCCAATTCGATTGCCTTGGTTCTGCTGCTGCTATGTGTGCTCTTTTGTCAGTCCAAGGTTCTTTGCTCTTTTGTTGTTGTCGTCCTGGTCCTCGGATAACTGTCTGTCACATCTAGCCGTTTGTTATCTTCTTTGTTAGGTTCTAGCTTCTTCTTGTTCTGCTGTTCTTCGCGTATAAAAACAAAGGTAAATTTGTGTGTCTGCCAGGGATGGAAAATTAAAAATTCCAAAAAGTACTAAAATGGTACTTTTTTCAAGGAAAAGGTACTTTTATAAATTAAAAATTTTTACTCAGTAAAAAAACAACAACAATGGCTTATATGATGAAATCTGAAGAATTTTGCAAAATCGTATATATTTTCATACCTTCCTATAGGGTATAATTAACTTCGTTTGTAACACATCAAAATATTCGTCGGAGACTCTACCGGTTCATGACGGTTTTCGATATTTTGAACGTTTAACAAATATTATCATACCAACATTGTTGAAATTTGGTATTTAGTCTTCGTTGGGGTTACAAAACTCACTCCCAGAAATTTGACAGTGCAGGTTCACGTTCAGATATAGCCCCCACAAAACGGTACTATCCTATTTTAGGCCTTTAAAGTTATAGGCTCATTATCCCATCGAAGTAACTGAAATTAGGTATTTTGTATTCGATATGGATATAAAACATTCCTATAGACAATTGTGGTTTTAATATAGCCTAGTGTTGGCAAACTATCGATAGTCCGACTTTCGTATTGATCGCTGTCGTAAATCGATTATATGAACTCTAATCAAATTAGCGATAGTAGCCCATAGAAAAGGTATTGCAACTTCTCAGATTGGAATGTACTACGAAACCTATCGATATGAACTACTTTAAATGACTAGTCTACTTTAGTGACTGTAACTTGGTATTTCGGTTTGTCAATGGGTGGAAGAGCTCTACGAAGAAAATATAATATATATAACAATTTTTATCTTGGAAGTAAAGTGTGAATGTTGCATTTTTAGTTTCACATAAAATTGTTCAACCTGCAGGACTAGAGTATGTGAAATAGTACTGAATTGGCCGCGGGGGTACTTCGGTACTTTTTATGGTGAAATGGTACTGAAAAAAGTACTATTGTACTGAATTTTCCATCCCTGGTGTCTGCCCGAGTGACGCGGGATATCTATGAGAGTCCATACATACTTACACACATAATTTTGACTTCTTTGTGTGGTCCAAAGTGTTTTCTTTATAAAAATTTGGGGTTGCCAGATTGTTTCCTGGTAAAATTCACTGTGTTAGATGCTCTATAAAAAGAAGAAAAGCGATTTGTAAAGCAAATGATTGGGACCTAAAATACCCTTTAGATGTTTTCTATACATACATAAATGACCCTTTAGAGGACCTCTCATAGCAGATTATTAAGCCTACAATCCTATTTCCAGCAGGCTTATTTTCTAAAAGGGAATAACGGGCTTAACGAGACCACGGACCCCAGTCTTACAGGTGGTTACCAGCCCCTCGATTACATGGCACCAAAACCGTAAGTAAATTGGTTACGAGATCTAGCAGAGATCCCTTTTCTGGTATCGCAGGTGGCGTAGAGAATTGCGTAATCAGCCCTTCACACCATCTCAGATCTTTCACAGAAAATAGTTTGCCGTTCGTTAGCTCCAGAGCGGAATAGACCTCGCACCCACTAGTGGGAAAGCTACTATCATGTATTTGTAGCGATTATACTGCTCTCTCTCTCTCTATTCACTGATCGTGGCAAACTTATCTCATACTGGGCGACCAGTCCCGATTCATATGGAATTAAAACTGGTAGTAGTGTTAACTACGAAGTCTGACCCTAGAGTTTTTTTCTGGTAAAAGGTAGACCTCATGCCCCTACCAATAGGGAAGTGAAACCCATACAGTGGATCTTCAAATTGGTGCCTGTGAGTTAGACCTGGAAGCTTTGTGGAGAGCAACCAATCTCTAAGAGCTCACTAACTAATCGAAAAGGCGCGCTGGCCGACGCATGATATAGTGCACCATGGTTGGAGCTGTTAAGTTGAGAAACATGAAACTACGACACGTCCTGTCCACTTTCGCAAATACCCATCATGACGCAAATACTTCCCTACCAATAGGGAAGTGAAACCCATACAGTGGATCCTCAAATTGGTGCCTGTGAGTTAGACCTGGAAGCTTTGTGGAGAGCAACCAATCTCTAAGAGCTCACTAACTAATCGAAAAGGCGCGCTGGCCGACGCATGATATAGTGCACCATGGTTGGAGCTGTTAAGTTGAGAAACATGAAACTACGACACGTCCTGTCCACTTTCGCAAATACCCATCATGACATAGTAAAAATTGTATTTTTCGGAAGATTATTCTACAAATGAATCCAACAGCGTATGGCCCATAGTGGGCGGCAACAATACATACTTTTCGCCCTTATGGCCATTAGGATCGTTTGCATTACTGGACTACGATTTGGAATTGATGAACCCCCGGGGCTGACGGCTATGGTATTCTGGAAACGGAGTATGTCGGTGTGAATCCTTACAGAAATGGCTTTCAGGCTGATGGCACAGCTGCCTCCAAGTTTCAATGCTCGTCTCATTAACTTGACAGTGTAGGTTGGGATTCACATTCCCAATTAACACGGATCTGCCTCTGAACTCGAGACCTTATAGGGGTCTCCCGTCAACCTTAGCATGGACCAATGGGGTCCCTTGAAGGTCTTCCATATGTTGAAGAACCTTTAAAGGTATTCTACACCTAGAAGATCCATAATAGGTATTCTATACATAGAATACCCTTGAGACGTCTTCTACACATAGAAGACCCTTTAGAGGTCTTCTATACATAGAAGATCTTTAGAGGTATTCTATTCGTAGAAGACCCTTTAGAGGTATTCTATACCTATAATACCTTTAAGAATTTTTCTATACATAAAAGATCCTTTAGAGGTCTTCTATACATAGATGATCCTTGAGAGGTCTTCTATACATAGAAGACACTTGCGAGGTCTTCTACACATAGAGAGATATTTAAACGGTCAATGGAAAGTATCGAACTAAATGGCTCCCCAGAGGAAATTGCACAACAACTTATCTCGCAAATAACCCAATCGTGCAACGCGTCGATGAAAAAGAGAAAACGAGGTTCAAATAAATCCCCAGTGTATTGGTGGAATGATGAAATAGCCGAGCTATGCAAAGACTGCATTCGAGCCACAAGACTATTTGTAAGAACCCGCAATAGAGCTGAAAATGATTTACATCATCACATCCTCAAGGAAAATAAATAGAAACTCAAGGCCTAGATACATAAACTGCCCCGCCCGGTTGCCTTGCCGAGCAAATTTCGGACTGGGTTGCCCATTTCTTCTTAATTATTTTATCAGAAGCAAGCAAGGTATGCAGGCGAGGCAGCTTATGTACCAAAAGCTGCAATACGCCGTAGCAAACGGAACTGTTTTCCTCGCATTTGTGACGAGCTTGAAAACCAGCCATACGGTCTAGCTTATAAACTAGTGACAAAAAAGCTAAAAATTATCAAAAACCACGCACCTACAGAAGCTGCAACGTTGAAAGATATAGTAAGTCATCTTTTTCCACGCCAAAAGGTAACCATATCCACCTGTTACACTAACGGAGATACGGATAGCCGCTTCAAAATTCGAGGACAGAAAGGCTTCTGGTTTAGACTGCATTCCTAAAGGCCTGGGTACATAAGCTGCTTTGCCTGGTTGCCTTGCTTTTCTGCTTCATTTTTGACATAATAAAAATAAAAGAATAAAGGAGGCCGAGCAAATTTCAAACTGGGTTGCCCTTTTCTTTTTTATTCTTTTATCAGAAGCAAGCAAGGCAACCAGGCAAGGCAGCTTATGTACGTAGGCCTTAACGCTGCAGTTAAAGAAGTTGTTGAATGCTGTGGTGATCAACTGCTACATGGATATGGATATTTTTCATCAATATGGAAAAGGCAAAGCCTAGTGCTATAACCTAAAAAGGGCAAGCCACTTGATATACCATAATCATATCGGCCCTTAAGGCTTGGGTACATAAGCTGCCTTACCTGATTGCCTTGCTTTCCTGCTTCATTTCTGACATAATAAAAATAAAAGAATAAAGAAGGCCGAGCAAATTTCGAACTAGGTTGCCCTTCTCTTTTTTATTATTTTATCAGAAGCAAGCAAGGTAAGCAGACAAGGCAGCTTATGTATGATCGATATATTTGGAAAACTTTTGGAGAGCGTTATACGAAATAGGCTACAAGACCATGTTGAAGCTACGGAGGGCTTATCAGAAAGACAATTTGGGTTCAGGAACAAAAGATCAGCGGTGGAGACTTTATAAACGGTCGTTGATATTGCAAGAGCCGCAATAGATGGTAAAAGTTGGAAGAAGGGTACAAAGGAATATTGTGTGGTTGTAACGCTCGATGTCAAAAATGCGTTCAATACAGCAAACTGGGAAAACATTGTGAAGGCTCTCATTGGCCTCAACGTCCCTCCCTAAAAGACTACTTTCGAAAAAGGGCTTTAATATACGATAAAGACGAAGGAGTCAAAGTACACAAAGTCACAGGAGGAGTACCACAGGGATCAGTACTGGGACCGCTGTTGATGAACATTATGTATGATGGAGTTTTGAGAATAAACCTACCAGTACACGATGGGGCCAATAGCAGGTTTTCGAGGCAAAAAGTCAATTTTTGAAGTGAACAATTTGAAAAAAATAATAACGGATTTCGATTGCCAACACTCTGAATCACTAAAAATAAAAAATAAATCAATCTGGTAACATCACATTGCGACATACTGATCTGGCAATGGTGACATATTTTCTTATACATAATTTTCCGACATTCATTATAAATAAGTAGTGAAAGCATTTTAGGCGCCAAAAAGAACATTTCAACATATTTATATTTTTTAAACATGGAAAGCTCTTCAATGGCTATGTAAAATAAGATAGTGTTAACAAATAATAAAAATGTTATGTGTGGTAAATGTATTTTTGAGTTAAGATGTTATGTCTTTTTTGGAGTATTTTGCTTTGTTATCCATGTGTTCTCTGGAGTATAACTTTTGAGATCTAGGTAGATCTAGGATGTTATATATATGTGGTGAAAGGTATTAATGTGTACTATCATTTTGTGAAAAAATTAGCTGCGCCTAGCTGCGCCTTTTCATAAAAATCTGATTTCAGATGTCGTAATAAAATTAAAAAATATGGACATTTTTATGTTTTGGTTGGAGAATAATCGGAAACCCATTGATGTTATCAATTGGATTTCGGAAAAATTTAATAGACGTATATAATAATATATAATTTCTAAGGTATCGCAGACAAACTTGGCTTTTGTGGCGGAATCTTAGCCGATTTTTACTAAATTTGGAACCTTTTTTATTAACTTATAACAGACCACAGACAAAACCATGAAATTTGAACATATGTATATAGGGGAGCTATTTCTATATCTGAACCGATTTCAATATAACTTGACAAACTTATTTGTAGCCCGATTTCCGTAACATTTTCCAAATTTTATTGTAATTTGATGGAATTAGCATGATTGGTCAATCATTTGCCTGAAATCGGGCGAACATATATATGGGAGCTATATCCAACTCTGAACCGATTTCAATATGATTTGTCAAAAATGTTTCTAGACCAAAATCCGTCACACATTTCAAATTTCATCAAGATTGGACATACATAGCGGGATTGGTGCCCAAATACCTAAAATCGGGCGAGAATATATATATGGGAGCAATATCAAAATCTGAACCGATTTCAATATAACTTGGCAAACTTATTTACAGTCCTAATTCCGTGGTATTTTCCAAATCGCATAAAAATTGGGCAGAATTTGCGTGTTTGGTCCATCAATTACTTGAAATCGGGCGAACATATATACGGGAGCTATATGTATATATGAACCGATATGAACCAAATTTGGCATATTAGTTTCTAAGCTCATTATAAACATCTGTACAAAATTTGGAAGGTCTAGCTTGCCCCAGTGATTTGTTGCCTCGAAAACCTGTCATTGGCCCCATCGTGCTGTTATAGATAATCGTCGGTAAAATTAAAATGCTTATAATTTCAGTAATTACCGATGTTTTTCGGTAAGTTAACGATGAATAAAAAGTAGTCGCTAGCTTCTACCGACACAAACAGTGATGCCAACTTTCCTTCATGTTTTTAGTCATAATTTTGCGATTTAATTTTACCCATTTTTGTCGGTAACAGCAAAAATGAGTTACAGAATCCCACTACAGAAAGGTCAAATATTATCGTTTGCTGATGACATAGCTCTCGTGATAGTTGCAAAGACCATAGAAGGGGCGAAAACTGTATCAGAAGCCACCATTCAAGTAGTAAAGTCAAGCCATCCTCATAATAAGCCGCAAATATGTGGATTGCATTGAAATACAAATACATAGGTAACTGCATAATAAGAACAGCAGAAAGTCTAAAATACTTGGGAGTTATGATAGATAACCGTCTATCCTTCAAGCAACATCTCGACTATATAAAGATCAAGTCGAGTAAAACGTGTGCAGCGCTATGTCGAATAATGCCAAATACGAGGGGACCTAAATATCTAAGGAGAAAGATGTTAGCAGGAGTAGTAAAAAGTATAATATATGCAGCACCTATATGGGCAAAATCTTTGAGACACAAAACGTACCGGGAGAAGATAAGTTCGGTGTGTAGACTTCTGGCACTTCGTGTGTGTTGTGCGTACAGAACCGCATCCGATGATGCTGCATTTGTTATTGCAGCAATGACGCCGATCGATCTGTTGGCAAAACAGGCGGAACGAACTTTCGATTTACGTGGATCAACAGTCAAAAACGCAAAAACTAATTCCAAATGTTGAAACATGGCGATTTAAACTTCTACTTAACCCAATTCTTAAGTGGACACGGATGTTTCAGGTCATATCTATTTCGCTTTGGACTCGATAGCTCGCCCTTCTGTCGAACTGTACAGAAGATATAGAGGATCCTAAACATGTGTTATTTGTGTGTCCTAGATTTAATGAGGAAAAAATGAACTTGGAGTGGCAAATTGGATGTACAATAAGTGAAGAAAACATAATCCGGTTAATGGTGGAGTCACCGCAATATTGGAATTATGTATGCGAATGTATTAAATCCATAATTTTGAAATTAAAGCGGCAAAGTTGAAATTAGAAGAACAATGTAAATACTAGCTGGTCACTAGTACCATTCCCACCCTACGAAGAAATGCTTTCATACGGCGGTACCGTAGGGATTGTGGAACGATGAAATGGGGTTATTTTAGCGTGTTAAAGTCTCGCATTCCTGGCAAATCAGGTAGCCAGAGTCTATCGATGATTTTCCCCAACGAAAAAAAATACATAGAAGACTTTTGAGAGGTCTTCAATACATAGAAGACCCTTTAGAATTATTATACACATAAAATACCCTATAGAGATATTTTATACATAGAAGACACTTTAGAATTATTCTAAACATACAAGACACCTTACAATTATTCTACACATTCGTCGACACATACTAGTGGAAAGGGTTTGAATTGTTTTCGCAGACACTTTCGTCGGAGTTGTGTGAGGTTGCCAAGGAAAAACTTCTCATTGAACTTTTTTCTTGGCTTACCTTTATACTTCGAGCTGACGATTCAGGTTTGGGTATAACAGGTTTTTTGTTGAAGAAGTTATTGAAAAATAACTTCGGTGGAGAATATCCACAAACAAAAAACAAGGGAACTGAGGAGATCCAGTGGCGTGGATCGAAACTATAGTATTCCCTGCCGTACCCCTTGGCGAACAATGCCAAATCTTTTCCACTAATAAACTAGTTGTTTTAAAATATTAAAACAACAACAATGGGATTAAGCCAGACTATTTTGAAAAAACAAAATTGCAAACGCTATCCCAACAAAAACGCCACAATGTTTCTAATTATTCTACACATAGAAGACCCTATAGAGGTCTTCTCTGGGTAGAATATCCTTTAGAATTATTCTATACATAGAAGGTTCCATAGAGGTCTTCTATACATACGAGACCCCTGACAGGTCTTCTACAACCTTCAGATGTCTTCTGTACATAGAAGACCTTTTAGGCATAGTCTGCACCTAGAAGATCCTTTGGAGTTCTTCTATACAGGAAATACTCTTTCGATGTCTTTTGTACATAGATATTTTCTATATGTGGAAATCCTTTTGAGATCTTCTTTATATAGAAGACCCTTCTATATATGGAAAATAGTTTAGAGCTCTTCTTTACTTAGCAGAGTCTTAAGTGGTCTTCTATACGTAGAAGACCTTTTGGACTTCTTTCATATTTGGAAAAGCCTTAGTCTTAGTTGACCATTAATCGAAGTTGACTATTAGAAACAGAAACGATCGATTATAACCGTTTTTTTTTTTGTTAATAAAAAATCGAAAGTCGACTATTGGAACACTCTTAAAATATAGATTAACCGAAAATCGAGTTTTTAGTTTTAGACGAAGATCGAATAACAGATTATTGCATTTCACTACGTATCCCTAGGGCCTAGGCAGACCGTATAGAGGTCTTCTACACCTAGAAGATCCTTTAGTGGTCTTCTAAAAGACGCCTTGTAAATAGAATTTCTTTAGAGGTCTTCTGTACAGAGAATATCATCTACATAAAAGGGCTGCTTGAGAATTGTTTTGGAATATGCACTGAAGGTAGTTTTTAAGGTCCTGATTACAAGCGTATAAAGTTTTTCATGGGTAAGCCCATACTTCTTTAGCTAATGACCCGAAAACCCATTCCTTCAGCTGATCCTCCACACATTTCAACACTTTTGCAGTTTAATCCAGTTTTTAGACCATTATCGCATCGAGTTTTTGATCGCGGGTAGTTTTAACCGAAAACCCGACTAGTTCTTACTTCTTTGACATAATTGGTCTGTTCCTTTACTTCTGAAAATGGTAAAACCGGCAAAAGTAGTAAAAGTTGTAAACTGCTCCCATATGAATTGTATTGTGTCTGAAGTAAGTCTTATGCCAGACTATGAAAATTTTCATTGAAAACGATTTGCCATTTTCTTCCAAATTTTCATTGACGTCCACACACACATATGAAATCATATGAAAATTTTGACATTTTCATTGCTTTGCATTGGTTTGAGTGTTACGAATTTAAGCCCAAAGAATAATTTCAGATTACAGAACCTTGTGTACAGAGTTTCACCCCCTTCACACCTCTTGTCTATAAACTCATTTTCACGTACATGAAAATTTTCATAGTCTGACATAAGACTTAAGGAACGCTTTTCGAGTAAAAAGTGGTAAAACTTTAAGATTCTTGAACGTAATACCTTAGACAGACGGCAGCGTTAATTTGCATTAACTGCCTTAATTCAAATTAATTCGTGCATTATCCACATTCTTAATGCACAAAATGGAAGGAAATTTAAACTGAATTTAGCAATTTCAATATGGCAATGCTGTTGAAAATCAATTGTCTTTTGTCAAATTTCCATGTTTAAGAAAATAAAAAGGGAAAGCAAATCAGCAATTTTCGCGTTTCTTCAAAATAAGTAGTGGTCTTTCGCGAGTAGAATAGCAGCTAATCGTTTTTCACGCCTTCTAACAAATCTCTTTTTCAAATTTTTGTTTTCACAAAAAAATGTCATTACCCACCATACCAATTCTATCGAAAATTATATCTTCCTCAAATGTTTTTTAAAATTTTGCAATATTTTTATAACATTAAAAAGACTCAAAAATATCGCGAATAAATTAAATCTATGTTTGCTTCATCGTGGTGAAAATATCAAAGGTAGAAAGTGTATTTGTTTCGCATATTTTGGCGAACTTTTGTAAAGCTTTATGAAATGGTCTGCTGGGTACAAACAAACAACACAAACAGCTGTTTCATAAATGCAGAAACTATCGTCTGTCAGGGTGAAAATTTAATTCAAATTAGGAAATTTTTAATGCAAATTAACTCTGCCGTCTGTCTAGGGTATAAAGGAACAGAGCTAATGTTTGACGGACATTGTTCTTTCGCATCTGGCAACATTGTTTAGCAGTGTACGCGGAAATTATGATTGATATGTGGTTTTAGTGTTGTCGGTGGGCCTTGTTTGTCGGTAGCTTGGGGTGCTTTTAATTTATTACCACTTAAATGCTATGCCACCTTTATCACAGAAACAAAGAAAAAACATTTCTTCATTAGTTTTCTTCCATAGGGCAAAGATAAAATATGCGGTTAAGGTTGTTGGATATAGTCAAAGTGAAACAAAGAAAATTACTACTTTTTTGTGCGGAATCAATGCTGGAAACCCAATTATTATTTGAGGGTTTCTTGTTATTATAAACAATGGAAACAATTTTATATGACTGTGGATAAGAAGCAACACCAAAAAAATAATTCAAAATTCGAGAAATAACAAATAACCACAAATGGATTTAGGATTCAATGCCAAATAGTGTGGTGAAATCCACACATATTCATATGCAGCCACGGTCGAATTTTTCCCTTTTTCTTAAGAAATCGTTAAAAGAACTATGTATGTAATTTCGATTTCCGATATATGTACATACATATGTATGTATGTATTTATTTCAATTGATCTAAATTCCATTGGGGTCAAATGATTTGTAAATCATTTTTTTGTGTCTGCTTCGCATTCACTGCAAAGTGTCGCCCGTATAGTTTCAAAATTCATTATTCAAACGATTTCCACAGCCGTTCGTCCCTCGACAAAATACAATCTTCTTTCCAAATCTTTTCAATTGATTTGAATAAAACATTTCCATTTTGTCCATTCGATAGAAATTGGCCGAGTAATTGAAGGCAACTTGAAAACGTGATTAACATTAATAGGAAATTGAAAAGTTGCGATACGGTTGCTTATGATGTGATGCGGGTTTACATTTACACGCCTTTTCTTGACATAGAGATATTGATTTATGTGAAAAATCATTAAAATCGATAAGAAATATGCCCTTATACATACATATAAGGCATTTATTTAAACGAATATTCATAATCAATTCTTAGATTTTCCGATTCTAATTATAAATCAGTTGCTGGCGTAGGAGAGTTGCTAACAAATAGTTTTTGTTTTTTTAAATCCAATAACGAACAAAGGAAGACTTCTTTTTATATCAAAGAAGGCAGCCCACCCACTAATGATATGTGATCTCTTCCTTATCGGCGTACTTTAATTCTAAATTCTATTTTACTGGATAAATACAACATTAGTTTGCATCATAATAAAAAAACTACGGTAGGTCAAATGCAAATTGTTGTAGGCAAGAACTTCAAAAAGTCAAGGATATATTTCACAGATAGACAGCCGAAAGTGTTCTCTTAGCACGTTTCCGGAATCAATGTTTAGAAATTGCTTCTCTGCAGATGGTGAATTGTCACAGGTGGTCGAGCCACAATTTCTGCTCGTCTATTAGCCTATTGATTTCAGGAGTAAGTTTCATAATTCTTCTGTACAATCCCAAGGGGGTGAGTTCTTCGAGGCCGTATTAACCAGAACTTCAATACATCAGCGTTCAGGCCACGGCTGCCACCTCAGTGCACATATGTATGTTTACATATCGTTTTTCTGGGGCAGCATATCCCGGAATGTCTGCTCCAGATTCTTTTGGTCCATGCCGAGACGGAGGAGGACCAATTTGGATGTACTCGGTTGATTCCATGTGGTGGGTGCACATTCAATCTTCGGTTAGATGCAATAGATGTCGGGAGTGGGTGCATTGGGGGGTTGCTATGGACTCGTCCATGTGAGGGACTCTGACAGAGACTATATTGCTACATGCTGGGAGAACACAGAACACATCAGAAGACCCGCAACACTCAGTGCCGGCCAGTATACCCTCAGCATTTATGCTAAAGAGGGTATATACACTTTTATACGGGCAAAATGTGCCTCATCAAAATAATGGTTTTAGACCCCAAGTATGTTTGGACGAAATCCGTTTCAGACAATTTGGAGTCGAGTCGGACATTGCTAAGTCCATCCGCTTGTCTGGTTGGAACGCACGATAACTCTCGAACGGAGGAACCGATTTGGTCCACAATTTGACGTTAGTAATATTTTGTCCAAACTTAGTTTAAGTTTAAAGATGAGCCATATCGGTCCACCTCTTCAGATACCTCTTCCACAAAAGTTAGAAAATGTTTGGAAAAACTGTGCGCACGATTACTCTTGAAGGGAGTAACCGAGTTGGTCCATACTTTGGACATCGTGACATTTCTACCAGACATAAATGAGGTTCCAATATGGACTCTATCAGTCGACTCCTTCGGGTGCCTCCCACACAAAAATTCGGAAATATTATGTTTAGGACCTGCTCTCGAATCGTTTTGATTTTTGTTGTAACAACTTGTATTCGCTGCCCCCATTACGACGGTACAAGTTTTATCAGGAGCATGTCCATACTTCCCGAGAAAATAGTCCGAAAGAAATAGTCCATGTGTAGTGGCTGGAGCGCAAGATAACTTTCGGAACAAGTGGCTAAATCATCTGAAGAGTTTCCGCATTTAAGCCGGATTAAGTGAATTGTGGAAAACGGTTAAGTCACTCTTGAACCCTGGCAAAAAGGAAGACATGACCCCAGTCAGAGGTGCGCAAGTTATTTTAATAGACATTTTGTGGAACTGCCAGAAGTGACAGAGCGTAGTATTACGTCGCATTAGATCTCTTCCTGCCTAGGAGGAACCGGCACAATTTAAAATGGTAATGTTATGAGTGCCATCATCCAATGCGTTGGGCCCTGACTTAAGCTCATAGTAATGTTGAAGCAGCTGGTTGTACCGAGAGTTGAGTATCACACCGACGTAGCCAGGGGGGGGGGGGGGCCGGGGGGCCCGGGCCCCCCCCGAAATGATTTTAGTTCCCATAGGATATTAGCTTATATTACACATTTTTTAATTTTTGAGTAAAATTTTAAACTGTTTTAAATTGTTCAAGAAATATGTAAAGTAGTTGGAAGCATTACAGAGGATTATTTAACTGCATTGGTCCAACATATTTGAAAATATAAAAATAATGAACAAGTTAGGCGTTTTGAGCAATTTTATGCATAGTTCTTGTTAAGTTTAAAGGTGTTGTTTAAGCGTTTTATCGGAATTTTCGGCTGACTGTAAGTATTACTGAGGTCAGAACAATACGTTTATTTGTATTTATTGAACGTTTGTAACATATTAGGTCCAATACTTTGGCTTATAAACAACATCCAGAAAAAACATTTTTGCGATATTTTCTTTTTGAATTTTTTTATAAGAGCAATTCAACAATAAAATGTAAAGCCATTGCTTTATCTTTGTGGTTTTAAGTGTTTGTATATTTTCTCTAACACGTTTTTATAATGAACTATTTTGAAATTCATAACAATTACAAAATCTTTATTATGTTTGAAATTTGCAATAAAAGAACTATGTATATCAACCATTTTTTATGATATAATTTCTGTTCCACCGCAGTGTCGTAAATGTCTATTGGACAAAAGGATTTTTCTGTCGAATTTTTATGTTTTCTTCGACCTTTCGAATGTTTATAAAATCAAGGTTATTGAGCTTAAGGTCAATGTTTATATTTTACTAGCTGAACCCGATGCGCATCACTACCCCGAATAAGGTAAAATATATTGTGAGAAATTTATTTGTAGGCCAATTTTCGTCACTCATTGCTACTTTCATTAAAATCGGGTGTATATAAAGCGTGTTTGGTGTATCAAATACATGAAATCGAACGAAAATATATATGGGAGCTATATCCAAATCTGAACCGATTTCAATATAATTTAAAAAAATTAATTTCTAGACCCAATTCCGTCACACATTCCAAATTTCATTGAAATTGGACATACATAGCATGTTTAATGCATAAAATACATGAAATCGGCCGAAAATATATATAGGCGCTATATCCAAATCTGATCCGATTTGGCATATTTATTTCTAGTCCAAACTCCTGCACACATCCAAAATTTGGAGACATTATCTGTTATTATTATACATATTTGCATAAAAATCTAAATTTTTTGGAGGTACCTC
The DNA here is from genome assembly GCF_047663935.1 of Musca autumnalis. Classification (NCBI taxonomy): domain Eukaryota; kingdom Metazoa; phylum Arthropoda; class Insecta; order Diptera; family Muscidae; genus Musca; species Musca autumnalis. Next base: position 256,847,871 of record NW_027411644.1, read on the forward strand.
CGATTCTGATGCTATGTGTCCGGATCAACGCGGAATTTCAGAAATTTTTTTGTATCGTTGATCACACCTGTTGCGGAGGAGGTATGGAGAAATGGACCGGACCGACATAGTTCATTTTGGGAGTAGATCTTATTATAGGAGTCATTCCTTTTAAAAGATATAGCGCCCACCAGTCATTCAGTTCGCCACAGTATAATTTTCACCTTTTGACTTTTTTATGTCAGGAAATATGGACTTGCCTACAAAAAACATAATACCGCTCTAAACACAAGGAATACCTTCAGTAAAAATTTCTAAAGATCCTCAAATAGACCTTAAACTGCACTTAAAGAACTACATATTTTGAAGATTTGTGAGGGAGGTACCCGTAGTATGGCCCATTTTCGAGCAAAAACTAAGTTTGGAAAAAATATTACTAAATCCAAAGTTTAGACCAAATCTGTTGGTCCATTCCAGAAAACTCGCGCATACCACTTTAGCTAAAATTCTTGAAATTTGAGGGGAAAATACCAGAAGAAGCAGACCGAAAAGCACCATCTTCGAATTTTGTATGCATAAGGCTCGCTGAAATATTGCGATAAACAAAGTTTGGACCAACGCAGTATCCGGTTCGAAAGTTGTCGTGCGCACTAGCTACTACACACGGTTGCCTTAGGTATTCTTTATAGCTTTCGGGCCATTTTCTCTGGAAGTATGGACTGGTCTCTGAAAAACTTGTACGGCAGTAATAGGAGCCCCGAGAACACTTGTTGCAACAAAGCAAAGCGTTTCCAGAGAGTTTTTTTATTTATTAATTTATTTATTTCATATTTTTGTTTATAACTAAATTATTAGCATAAAGGAAGGAAGGAAGTTTAAGAGGTCTTAAACTGCACTTCGCTGAAAATTTTTGAAATTCTCTGCGGAAGTTTGCCGAAAGAGTAGATCGATATGGTCCATCTTTGAAGTTAATCAAAATATCACGAAGACCAAATTTTTGACCGAATCGGTTGATCTGTTTGAAAATTATCGTGCTCTCCAGGCGTCTACCCAGACGAACGGACATAGCTAAGTCGACTCCAAGTTTTCTGAAACAGATTTCTTCCCAACACACTTTCGCCCTAAAGCCATTATTTCGATGAGGCACATTTTGGCTAAAGACTAAAGGAGTATAAAAAATGTAGATTGGCAAAAATTGTGTTTACGGATTTTTGCTAAAAGAATATATGGTAACATGGGGCGCCTTCGCCACGTTTTTTTCAAAATGTTCTCATATCGACATCATTAAAGTTTTTCCAAATATTATTTTTGGTAAGAATATTAGCATGTCTTAACTATAAGTTTTGATATGTAAATGATTATAATTTTGTTTTTAAAATATTATTTTTGAGAATTTACAAAATGTCTAAAAAGTGGCGAAGCCTCCCCACCCATGGGGTAGCTTCGCCATCGACATAGGACATATAGCAACGGACTCTAAAACTGTCATTTACCATACTTCCTCCCCAAATATCAACATTATGCATAAAAAGAACATGTTTTCAATTTAATAATCAAACATAATTCTAAAATTTACAAAAAGAAACATATTCTAGCCGTTAATTGAAGTAGGTACCTTGAATTTAGGCATACAAATGAAATTTTTGCCAAATTAGATAGGTTTAGCACAATATTTGATTTCAACTTCACAGTATAGCGTGGTATATCAATAGCATAACAATTTAAGTTAAACCTGACATATTTCTCACATTAACCCACAACACCCCTATCATGGCGTAGCCGCCCCACCCCCTACATAGTTCATAATATGAATATATTGACATTTATAATTACTTTTATCATGCAAATTATTTGGATTTATATTCTTCAGTAGTTGTCTATTAACGGTATAAAATATAATTTTGATATCACAAAAGGTATACAAGATATCACAAAATATACCTACCATGAATATTTTTCTCAATACCCCAAAAACATGAAACTGCGTGCATCAGCAATCATATATTTGATAGAAATGCCAATTTTTGGGAGATGAAAGATCTTCGTTAAACTCACAATTTTCCCTTTAACGGCATTTCTGTAGCAGTTATAATTATCAAGAAAATCGGTGCTGGCGAAGGCGCCCCAGTGGCGAAGCCGCCCCATGTTACCATATATGGTAATATGGGGCACCTTCGCCACGTTTTTGTTCAAAATGTTCTCATACCGACACCGTTAAAGTTTTTTCAAATATTATTTTTGGTACAAATATTGACTATAAGTTTTGATATATAAATGGTTATAATTTTGTTTTTAAAATATTATTTTTGAAAATTTACAAAATGTCTAAAAAGTGGCGAAGCCTCCCCACCCATGGGGCAGCTTCGCCATCGATATTGAACATTCTCCAACGGACTCTAAAACTGTAATTTACCATACTTCTTCCTTAAATATCAACATTATGCAAAAAGGAACATGTTTTCTATAATATTTGATTTTAACTTCATATTATAGTGTGGTATATCTATGGTATAAAGAATTTAAGTTAAACATGACAAATTTCTAACATTAACCCACCACGCCCCTATCATGGCGTAGGCGCCCCACCCCTTACATATTTCATAATATTAATATATTGACATTTGCAATTGCTTTTTTCATGCGAATTATTGGGATTTATATTCTTCAGTAGTTGTCTTCTAACGGTATAAAATTTGTTTTTGATATCACAAAAGGTAAAGAAGATATCACAAAAATTACCTACCATAATTATTTTTCCCAACACCCTGAAAACACAAAACCGCGTGCGTCCGCTATCATACCTTTGACACAACTGCCAACTTTTGGGAGATGATAGATCTTCATTAAACTCACAATTTTGCTTTTAACGGATTTTTTCTAGCACTTGTATTTTGCGAGAAAATCGGCGCTGGCGTAGCCGCCCCAGTGGCGAAGGCGCCTCATGTTACCATACATGTATAGACCTTAGATTGGGCGACATAATTCAATTTTAAAAGAAGTTAAGACTGGATTCCGGATTTTCCCTTGTTCCTGATACATTTTTGAGAAGATCCAGAATTTCTATAAGTGAAGTCCGACGATTGTACGCCAAAAATTAGTCTATTGACAGATGCACGATTTGGCGACAGAATTTGTCATTTACACAACCGCGATTAGGTGCTAGAATTTCTTGATGGATAGACTAACTATTGCTCAGCATTAGTTCTCGGCCTTCAGAAATTCTTTGTGATAAGTAGACATCGGATTTTTGCATATTTTTGAAAATTATAATGTTAAGATATTTGAAAATTAAATGTTATGATATTTCTAGGGTTTTGCTTTGTATTCGCTTTCTTTTGGTCTTACCGAATTGATATCACTGAATTTCATAACATTCACTGAAGTTGTGAATTATTTGATAAATGGTACGCCCAAAAATATATGGGATTATTAATATATTCATTGTTTTGATCATATATTAACTGTGCCATATTGTCAAAAAAGTTATAAAAACAAGATAAAATTGGCCAAGAAGTCTAACGCCATTTGAATTAAAAAATAGTAATGAAAATTATTTCATCAATAGAATAACTCTAAAATAAGGTTTACGTCATTGCTAAATAACAAATTTTCGCTAACATGAACTTTCAAAATGTTGGTCAGGTGGGCCCCCCCCGAAATGGCTACGTCCCTGGAGTATCACACCAAAGTTCTGAAACTGTCGCTAGCAACCCACATAGTGCCTGAAGTCTGGAAAATGGGCAGTGTGGTCCCGTTACTGAAGTCAGGCAAGGATGCCACCAAAGGTGAATCGTACAGAGCGTTTTTGCTTTTGTCGCCCGTAGCAAAGACTCTTGAAGCTTTACTACTCCCAAACATCAGAAATATCTATCCAGTTGTCGTGGGTTTCGTAAGCATATCTATACATATTAGTCGAGGACTCAACCATGACAAGCCGTGCGATAGCCGCTTCACTTATCAAAATCGTTTGATACCGAAAAGCACTCCAAGCTGTTTATGGACATCGAGCAGAGTATCATCCGCCAAGTTTGCATTGTTGGATAATCAATATGTGTGGTCGCCAGGTCGTACGTAGAATTCAGTAACAAGAAGCCAAGCCCCGTAGAATGCAACAGGGAGTTCCCTAAATGTAGGGTGATATCTCCCGAACTGCTTAATATCTACCTTTCCTGTATTCCGGTCACCTACCCTAATGTCATTTGTGAAAGGCTGAACTTTTATTTGATCGACCTTACCACCTTTTTCCACGGTATGAATCGATTGTAATAAAATTCCTATTTCTAACTGGCCAAAGATTCTAGAGGTCACATTCGACAGTATTTTCACGTCGTCTGCGCGTGCCACAGCTGTCTGCGACAAGCTGAGATGTAGGAACAAAATCCTCTAGTTTCTAGCTGATCTGCGAATATAAGTGCAACGCCATGGAAAATTTTCAAAACTTTCAGAATACCGCTCTAAGAACTGCACCAGGGAGCCACCTCATGTCTTCAGTGGACCCATTTACAAGGGTAGACAAAGATTTTTCTAGTACGGCAAAACAGTGGCATTCTCTGGTGCAGTACTTGCTCAGGAGTTAGCGCGAGATTTATCCTAATCACCATATGGTGGATAGGTCTTCTTCACCCAGACATGTCAGGAGGTAGGTTAAGATAGCATTCACAGTCGCAGGTCCTCGGAGTACATTCTACGGGTTGCACTGGATTCGTCCATGTGAGGGACTATGTTGTTGCATGATGCGATAACACAGTTCCACTGAGTCATCGTCATCAGAAAACGAGACTCCCCCGTTCAGAGGTTATAAAGTCGGGTGGTATATTCACGTAGACGATTATAGGAAGGTGGTCTGAGCCAAGGGAAATGTCGTTTTGCCAGGATACGTTCTTCATCAGACCTGGTGCCACAATGGTGATATCTGGCGAGCTGTGGCACTCTCCTCTTATTTTCGTAGGACCTTCTTCAGTCTCCGTGTAAACCGTGGAGCTACCAATTTGCTCGGCCAAGGCTGTACCCCTCCGGTCATTACCTAGGACGGAATGCGTAATTTCATGCTATGGAATTGAAGTCCCCTAGCACCAATTAACAATCAATCTACAAAAATATTTTCATTTCAAATCCACAAACTACCTCAGAACTATATTAAATATGAACTAGTCATTCTTGTTGCAAATGTTTTGAGCAGCACTGTATGTAGATCTGTACTGGACAGACTGGCGTATTAGGAAAGCAAGTCCTCCTTCTCCTCCATTTCTTTTGCGATCTTTCCGCAAAACGTTATAACTATCGTAACGTTACATGGTACAGGTGAAGGTGAGCTTTGTTTCCTGGATTGTGGTGACTCATAAAATCCACAACTTCATTGAACTTATTGAGGAGGAGACCGTTGCAATTAAATTTCAGAAACGACCGGAGCGCTGAACAATAACTAGTGGTATAAGATGCTAAATATTTTGTAATGGGAGTGTTTGCTGGGATGTGTGTGTAACATACTCAAATATAAATTATCAGTTAAAACTTAGCGTGTGCCTTGGAAATCCTCGAATGCAAAAAGCCTCTGTAAATGTTGAAATACTGTATGTAGTTTATTGTAAGGCATACATATCGTTCCTACTTAATTGATATCGAAACGAAACGTTACGACTTTTCACGGTATTTCTTCATTTAATTGCAATAACATAAAGAACAATAAACCAATAAAAAATTGTCTTGGCTTTTTCAGCTTAAATTCATTCTCCTATTCAAATGTTGGCGATGTTCGTCGTTGTGTGTCCTACACCCAGCAAACCAATCGTACCGACATCGTAACGAAATCGGAACAAAATTCGGACGCTACGTCCGATGTCGGTGTCGAAATCGTAACGAATGAAGTGGTTGACATAATTTCGGAACGAAATCGTATCGATTTCGGTCAGAATTTGGAACGAAATCGAAAGAAAATCCTTGGGAAATTCGGAATGCTAATTTTTTCCTCCGAATTTTCGTACAGATAGATTTCTGAACGATTTCGTATGAAAATCTGAGGAACTTTCCGAATCTTTGTAAAGAGTTCTAAATGATTTTCGAATAATGAATAATGAATATCGAAGGAAAAAAATTTTCTCTGACGCCTTTTTTTATTGATCAATTTTGTTTTTTTTTTTTTTGAAGATTCTAATTTCAAACATTTCTAATGATTTCCACTGTTGTTATCATTTTTACAGTGTTTTTTGTATTTGTAGTAGAACAATGTAAACTTTGTGTACGAATATGTTGAGTCTATCAGCACTAGCTTGAATTATTATTATATGTTGCATTTATATTTAAAATATTTAAAAATTGTATATGCGAATCTTACAACCAACCATTTTGTTTTTCTTTATGTTGTGTTTTTGTTGATGGGCTTTTTGGTCAGTTTTGATTAAATGATAATAAAAACTAGGATTTTCATTTAATTTTCCATCCGACGTTTCGTTGGCTTTTTTGCAACTTTCTCAAGAGTGTGTTTTTTATTCGATAGAATTCTGGTAACAAAATTAGAAAAAATAACATTCATTTAACATCTTTTTTATAATTTCTGTAAATATTGCATTAGTTTTAACTTACATTATTCTAAATCGTCTTCTTTTTTATTTGCCGATCCGCATTCGGATTTTGGCGATCATACAATAACAAACTAAGTATTTTTAGCTGTATATATATATATATATATGTTTATGAATATGTTGTGGTAAATTATTCAGCAATGGTGATCTCTCTATTCCTCGCAGCGTTGATAAGGCTTCTTTCATCTGGTTGATTTGTCCACTCCAAAATGTTTTTAATCCAGGATATTTCTCTTCTTCCTCTTGGCCTTTTTCCCTCAATTTGACATTTAATTATGCTCTGGATGACAGAATACTTTTCGTTGCTCATTATGTGTCCCATATAGGATATCTTCCTCCTTTTTATGGCATCAAGAAGTTGTCGTGTAGTGTTCATTCTTCTCAGGACTTCTTCATTTGGTACTCGGTCGGTCCAAGGAATTTTCAGAGTTCTGCGATAAATCCACATTTCAAATGCGTTCAATTTTTGTTCGTCTATTGACTTTATTGTCCATGTCTCGGCAGCATATAGTAGAGTGGACCATATATAACATTTTATGCTGCGCATTTTTGTTGTAATGTTGACGTCATGACTTGTTAATATTTTACAATGGTTAAAAAAGGATTGCCTAGCTACTTCTATTCGGCATTTTATCTCTCTCGAGGCATCCCATTGGTCATTTATAAGGACTCCAAGACATTTAAAACTCCTAACCCGTTCTATTTCGTCATTTTTTATTTTCAATGATGTGTTGTTTTGGTAATTTTTTCTACTTATTACCATATATTTCGTTTTCTTAATGTTAATCTTAAGACCGTATAATTCGCTTTTTTGAGTAAGTGAGTTAACCAGTTTCTGTAGACCTTATAGGCTAGTGGCAATTAATGTTGTGTGGTCGGCGTATCGTACATATATTGTTTATTAATTACGAGTAATTCACCCTTACGCCAATTTGCTCGTTTTCAACTGCTTCTTGAAATATTTTGTTGGAGTATAAATTAAATAATAGAGGTGATAGGATACACCCTTGTCTAACGCCTTTGGATATTGGGATATTGTCAGTGAGTTCTCCATCAACTTGAATGCTTGCAGTTTGTTGCCAATAAAGGTTTTTTATGCATCTTATTTCCTTTTCTGTTATTCCAGTATCCATAATTTTTTCATGTCTGACCGTATCGAAAGCTTTTTCGTAGTCGACGAAACATAAGAATATATCTTTTTGAACATCTCTACATTTTTGAATAAGGACTTGAATACTTAGTAGTGCCTCCCGCGTTCCCATGCCTTCTTTGAACCCGAATTGTGTTCTCCCCATATTTGGCTCACACTCAGGGTAGATTCTTTTATGTAGTATTTTAATGAATATTTTTAGGGCATGACACATTAGACTAATTAGTCTATAATCACCGCATTTTCGTGCATGTGCTTTTTTTGGTATAGCTATAAATGTAGATTTTAACCAGTCGTCGGGGTATTGTCCTGTATCGTAAACTTGATTGAAGAGTTTCAACAGTAGTTGTATATTGTTTCCTTCTATTAATTTCAAAATCTCTGCGCGTATTTCATCAGGGCCGACGGTCTTCTTATCTTTCATTGACTGAACTGCCGATTTGACTTCATCTTCCGTGACCGGGTTTCCTGTTATGTCTGATTCAGTATTTGTGTTATTTTCTGGCCTTTCATCATCAGTGAATGTTGTTTTGATATATTTGTGCCAAACATTTTTTCTTTCTTAGTTCTCGAAGACAGCTTTACTGTTTTCGTCGACAAGTAAAGCAGGATGAGTTTTGCGGTATATACCGGAAGCTTCTTTTAATTTCTTGTGTAGGTTGAAATCGTCGTGTAGTCGGTGTAGCCTTTCGATTTCTTCACATTGTTTGTTAAGTTGAGCGTTCTTTGCAGCTCGTGTGGCGTTTCTAATCTCTTGGTTTATTTCCCAATAAATTTCATAGTTGGTATTTTTGTGTATTTTTCGCTTTTCGCGAAGTTCGAGGATTTCTGTTGTTATCCAAGGTTTTTCTTTTCTGGTGGTTTTTGTCCCTAATATAGTTGAGGTTGTTTTAAAGAAAGTTTTCATTTCATTCCACAACTGCTCAGTGCATTGTCTGTTGACGTTATTAATTTTGGCGTTTATAAATTCTTTTATCCTTTCTTTTGTGGATGGGTCCTCTAGTTTTTCTAGATTAAGTTTAGTTTTTGGAGTCTTTTTTCTTGGCATTCCAAGTCTAATTCGCATTTTGCATAATACAAGATTAGGGTCGGAAGGGACGTCCGCTCCGGGATATGTGGAGCATGTTACAACACAAGAACAGTAGCGCCGATTTATTAGTATATAGTCAATTTGATTTCTAACTGGGGTGATGGCAAAATAGAGTATTTAATATTTTCATGTTGTGTTCTTGGCAAAATTCTATGAGCCTGTCCCCTCTTTCATTTCTGGTACCTAGTCCAAATTTTCCCGTGATATCCGCTGTTTCTATATTTCCTACCTTACCTAAATCATATTATTTTTATTTATTTTGTATACTAAAAACGGCACTGCACGCACAAAAATTAATATAATAAATAAAATAAATAATTAAAGTCAAAACTAAGGCTAATATCACAGAACTATTGCTATTTAATTACAATGGAATACTAGAGCTTCGTGTTGTCTTTGTCCTCCTTTGTATTTATTGATTTGTTAATTCTTTGTTGAATCCGTAGGCTCTCCAATGTATAACGTCGGTTTTCTTTTTCTCTCTGTCTAATATTTTTAAATTAATCAGATCTGCCATGTGTCTTTTTTTCCTTTACATGTTGAGAGAGTGCAGTTTTTTTCCATTCCTTTTGTTATGTCTGATTGATGTTCATTTATCCTAACACATAGCTTTCGTTTTTGTTTGTCAACAAGAAACTAAAATGTTGCTTGTTAGATATATACCAAAGGTGGTTGTTGTGCGAAGATAAATTTGTTTCCGACATATCGATCCGAATTCGTACCGAAATCGTTAGAAAAACATTAGCATATTCGAAGAGAAATTTACTTCCGACATTCTCTCCGAAATCGGAACGATATCTGAACGAATTCCCCTACGAAAATCGTATAGAATTCAGAACGAAATCTGAACGATTTTGCTTCCGAAATTGTTCCGATGTGTCGGACATCCGACATTTGGTTGGCTGGGCAGATACATAGTATGTATGTATGTAATCGTAATGCTACAGTACGTTCTACGCCATTGTATTTCAATTCATCAAAACAACATCTTCAAGTGAATCCCCCCCCCACCATTCCCTGCCACAGTTTCACAATCTTTTGCAGTCTCTTGATATCTGGCGGTCGGTCTGACTGTCTGCTTTGCCCGTCTCTCTCTCTCTGGTTGGCATATTCTGTGTGTTTTTGTTTAGGTTGTTGCTATTTTTTGTCGTTCGTTTTGTTTGTCTCAACACCAACGGACTAAATATAAACATAACCCCACATTTCCGACAAACATCCATATCTAAATACAAACATACCTACTTGTACTACTAGCCACAGCCAGCGACTGATAACGACCTTGTGACTTTAAAAGTATAAACGTACATACAAAAGAACATATGTTGACAAATACGTACACTCAAACGTATATAGTAGAAGATATGTCGTGAGTGTAGGTACAAAAATATGTACATATATACAAATAAATATTATATACATATTTAGCTACTTTTTATGAAAATTGTATTTTTCTTTTTTTCTTTTTTAATACCAAAACACAAAAAGCCACACGCGAATTAAATAAACGCAAATAATTGTTGGCGTATGAAAACGATCAACGTTGTTGTTGTCGTCGCCAGCTTCACCAACAACGTCATCGATATTGTCATCCGTCTGTCGTCCATGATACCTAACTACAGTTTATTACGAGCTTTATTCACTTTTTTATTTGTTTATTTATTTGTATTTCGTTCAATTCATTAGTAACGATTTCTCATTTCGTTATTGGTTGTTGTTCTTGGGTTTGGTTTCTATCATGTTGTTGTCATTATCATCACATGGAGGTTTTGCTAAATAGCGAAACACACAAATAGATAAATTTGTAGATATAAGCTTCGTTCCAGTACTTTTTGAATGATAAAAGTGTCAAAAGAGCAAACTGTCGAAAATGAGTCCAACATGCGTATTTTTCCAAGTAGTAGTAAATGTGGTAAAAAAGAAAAGTGTCAAAATTGCTCTCTCATGAACATTTTTACCAGAAAAGTAAAGGAACGGAAAAATGGTAGATCTGGTACCAATGTCAAAAATAAACATAAAAAATCAATTTTCTACTTTTATTTCACAGTTTTTAATATTGTTTTGTCAGCGTTCGACTTTTTCTTCTGTTTTTCATTCATTTTTTCTTCATTGTGAAATAATTGTCAAACAAAAGTCGAAAAATCGCCTCCTCCTCCTTGCCTCCTTTGATAGCAGTTTGATTATAGAGTGTACGGATGTGGATGTTCAATGTTCTTATTTATGTTCTCTCTTCGATGAACTTTTTTCGTTTGTTCCTATTGCTAGGAAAGAAATTCGTTACTCGGGTGATCCTTGGATGCAGTCAAGTGGAGTCAGGTTTGCTACTTCGATAAGGGATTTGGCGTTCCTTTCTTTCCAAAGGGACCCATCTCGGCAAAACTGGCGGGTCTATTGCAAGTACAGGAACAAGGCAAAATCTGTTATACGCAAAGAGAGGAGAATTCATTATGCGAGGCTTTATGGAAGAATGGATTCCACTAGACTTTGGAAGGTTCTAAGAAGTCATGGCTGTGTTGGAAACAACAATGAGGGGATAAATATTGATGTAGATACTATCAATGAGTTCTTTGCAAATGCTTCTGATGTATCTTACGATGTATCTTTTAATGTGGATGATTTCCTAGATGCTGATTCGTCTTTTTCTTTTCGTTGTATTAATGAAGATGAGCTTTGTGAAGCAATAAATAAGGTTACATCTAAATCTGTTGGTATTGACGGCATACCTATATCCTTCATTAAACTAGTATTTCCATATGTCTCAGGCCTTATACTGAATCTTTTTAACTCTATTTTAACTACGTCAGTTTTCCCATCTGCGTGGTAGACAGCTCGAGTAGTGCCAATTCCGAAATCGCGGTCTGTTAGGGAATCTGATGACTTGAGGCCAATTTCTATTTTGCCTGCTGTATCAAAGATTATGGAGCATGTCATTAAGAATCAAATGCTTCAGATTTGTGAAAGTCGGATTAATAATTGTCAATTTGCTTTTCGCAAGGGACATAATACTACTCATTTATTGCTTCAACTAACTGAATCTGTTCGTGAAGCCATCAACGATTGCTGTGTTCCAGAACCTGCAAGAAGCTACTACTTTTTACTACGATAACATTTTTTCCTTTATGTTATCGGAAAAAAAATAGTAAAAATTAGTAGATTCTTGCAGTAATGGAGCAGACCAGATGATATGGTTAGTGTTCTTATATCCTTAGATTTGTCCAAAGCCTTCAATTCTATTAATTATACCTCACTTATATTAAAATTGAGAGATGAGTTTAACTTCTCTAAATCTGCTTGTAAACTAATTTTTTCCTACTTGTGTGATAGGAGCCAGTTGGTTGTTTTAAATGGTTGTCAATCTAGTTGCCTACCCTTGTTCTCTGGTGTTCCACAAGGATCTGTACTTCGTCCCCTTCTATTTATCCTATATGTGAATGACCTTCCTCGTTGCACGAATTCTGTTTTTTGCTCTACTTTTATATTTGCAGACGATATATTGTTGCTCTTTAATAGTAGACGTGATACTATCAACATTCTTGAAAGTAATATAAATTCAAATCTAAATTATTTTCTTCGTTGGGCGACAATGAATTCATTAAAAGTCAACCCTTCTAAGACCAAGGCGTTATTTTTTGGTAATAATAACCTTTTGCCTAATATTGACATCTTCTTGGATCGCACTAAAATCGACTTCGTACAGCAGCACAAGTTTTTTGGGTGTAATTATTGATTGTGATCTTTCATTTGAGAGTCATATTTATGCTTTGTCTGGGAGAGTTTGGGGTATGTTGCGTAGAGTTTATGGATCAAATTTATATCTCCCTTACAGAATTAAGTTAATGCTGGCGAATTCTCTATTGTTATCTCAAGTCTTGTATGGGTTTGAGGTATATTCTGGCACTATTGGCGGAAATATTTACAAAGTGAACCGTATTGTGAGTACTATTACACGTTTTTTATTTAATCTTCGACGAAGAAGTCATGTATCTGAACATGTCATTCGTTTTCTAGGGTGCTCATTTGATATGTTTGTAAATTATCGTTGTGTGTTTTGCTTTTTCACAATCTTATTAAAAATGGCATACCTTTTGCTCTTAGAAGGACATTTACTTTTTTAAACACTATTAGAAATCCTCAGATTTTTATTCCTTTGATTTGGAAAGATGTGTATTCTAAGTCTTTCTTAGTCAGAGTCGCTCGGTTTTGGAATTTTTTACCAATAGAACTACGTATTTTTTCTCACACCAATGACTCTTTTCGTTTGAAAATCCTTAGATACATGCAAAGGCTACGTGAACAACAATCCATATATATTTAAAGTCATGTATAATAAGTCACTCTTTGAATAATCAGCACATGTTTAGTTACTGCTCTTTGGACTTTTTTTATTGTTTTTTCTTTCTTCTTTAACTGTTTTTATGGCTGGGGAGCCGAAGAAATATATCTGGTAACAAATGGTAACCTCAGGTAAGTAAAGGAACACAGCTAGTGATTACTACATGTGTAGAACATTTTATCCCCGTATGGGTCCGTAAACTTATAGAAAACAAGTAAGCAAAGGTTATAGTCGGACGGGGCCGACCATGTGATACCCTACACCACTACCCATGGAAATTAGCTTTAAGCAAATCAAAATTCCTTTAAGGAACAAATAAACTTATTTTAAGATATAACTTTGTGGATTCTGTCATCTTATCACATCAAGCTTAAATAATAATATAATAATTGTTCCACAAACATTCCGTAAGGTACAAAGGAGACTTCTCTCATATCAATGAGTGCACCTCGATTCATATTTCCTGATATGGGGACCTACAGTTTATCGCCGAGTTGGAACGACGTGCCCTAAGCCACCACTTGTAGAGAAGTTTTACATGACTGAAATACTCAGACAATGTCGCCAACATTACTGAATGGTATTTTCACACCGTTGAAAATTTGAAGTTACCTGGCCGGGGAATCGATCAACGGTGGCAAAATGCCCCTTAGTAATGTTGACGACATTTCTTGAGTATTTCATCCATGAAAAACTTCTCTACAAATGGTGTCTTAGTGCAAGCCGTTCGGACTTGGCGGTAAATTTTTGTATGTATAAATCCCAAAATTATACGCCCGGAGGAGGTTAGTGGGTGCCTTCACATTCACCAAAATTAATATTAAAAAAAAACGTTTACCGTAGCGACACCGAGTATATTTTGAAAAAAGGTGGCGATGAAGACATGAAAAGTGGTATAGACAAAGTAATGGCAGATTTTTACAATGGGTAGGGAAACTAATTTTCTTAATAAAAAGTTAAACTTTTTAGTAACTTTCCTTTTGTTGAAAAGGTGCGATATGTATAAAAAATCCAGTTGGACAATTAATACGCTTGGGCTCCACGTAATTTGCAATAATTAACAAACTGGGAAGTTCTCTGTCATGATAGAGACAATTTATGGCATGGTAGGAAAATGAGGTTCTCTACAGAAAACCCATTTTATATTAGGCAGTAGCCCTGTTCTCTACCAAACTCATTATTGCAATTTGTATCAGTGGAAAGGTCAGTCGTTCTTTTTTCATATGTAGGCTACTATGGCGGTACATGCCCTCCAGAAATTAAATATGGACCAACTATAAAATGTTTATATTTTTCATACAAAAGTAATGGTCCATTTCACCCGCTAAATAATATCAGATCATCATACACAATTTTAGGAATCTTCTTCTACCTATACTCTTACCTCGTGCAAAATTTCGTGATTATTGAGCCACAATTGCGACCTCTAGCGTGTTTATGATAACACTACAAACAAATAACTGGGTATATTAGGCTGCAACTCTGTTATCTTATCATGTACACCAACACAATTGAAATCAATAGAAAGGTCAAGCGTTCCTCTTCCAAGTATAGCTTACTTTCCCGAATGTATCTTCCAGGAAAAAAGATATAAGCTGTATATTAAAAATTTTCACAATTTTCACACAAAAGTTGTGGTCCATTTAACCCTTTAAATATTATCTGATCGCCATCTCAAATTGCAAGCTTCTGCTTCGTCATAAACTCTTACCTTATTTAAAATTTCGAGGCGATCGGACTATTATTGCGACGTACAGAGCAGCTACAAAATCGGATCAAAATTATGTTTTTGGTCCATTTCACCCGCTAAATATTTCACGATCATCACCAATTAAAATAGCGATCTATTCTTATGTGAAACCGATCTCCATACCAAATTTCGTGACGATCGGTCCATAACTGCGGCCTGGAGTTTGATTACAATTTATAATGGACAGACGGACACACGGACGGACGGACGGAAGGACGGACGGACACACATCTCAAAATCGCTTTATCTCGCCGAGATATGAAGATTGGTATACCACATTGGGTGTCTCCGACGAATATTTCGCGGTGTTACATGAATTTTTACCAAAACAAACTTATAATACCCTTTCCACATTGTGGTGTAGGGTATAAATACTTACAGATAGCGTGACACTTAAAAATTTGGATATTTTTGAAGTATTGGGCTTTGTTGGTAGTGGGACTTGTCAATATGACACAAGTTGCCAAATTTGATGGTTATCTTATGCCCGTAATTTCTAGCCCTAGATAACCGGGTAGGTAGCTACCTATTAGTTATATTTACCTACGCGTTTGGTAATTTCTACGTGCTATTTACCGAGGCGTGTAAATTTTGAAAACATGTGGTAACATTGGAGATTTTCATTCATGATTTCGGAAAAACATTGCCACATATAAGTGTTTTGCAATTTTGAACATATTGGCAACGATCAACCTGGCAAAATACTTGGTGTAAGTAACACGGCCGTTTTCGACCCGGTAACGTTACCTATGGATTGAAATTATGAAATTTTGCTTACACGGGGGATATCTATGAACTCATAGATAACTACGCGTAGAAATTACGGGCATTAATCGAGTTATACAAATCATTGAAATCTTTTATGTTCAAGATCTCTTAATTTAGTAACTGGGACTACAGCTACTAAATTTAAAAATCTTAACCTGTAATTATAAAGTACTAGCCGACCCAGTCCGCATTGCAGGGGCTGGATTCTTGTTCTATGAAATTTTGAAATGAAAAATATTTCCTTTATAATTTGTTTCATTTGACAGTTTTCTCCTTTATAAAAGTTTTCATTTCACATTTTCATAGAAACAGAATTGAGCCCCTGGCCCTTAAAATAGTTTTATGTTACCTTTCCTTAAGTCAGTAAAGTGACTATAAATAAAAAATCTTCAGATATGTTGGTGTCGATATGCAATTTTAACATACCGCCAAAGAACTGATAACTTGCATAACATGCATTTATTTCTTCTGCTGGAATAGTATAACAGGAAGTGTTTGTCTGAAATCTAAACGTGAATTGCTTCTTAAATCCTTCAAGAATCTATCTAAAGCTTCAAGGGAATTTTTATGTGCCGTCGTACTCGTCCCAGATGATAACTTCCATTTTATATTGCATGTGTGTCCTTCATTCAAATGAATGTCCCGTGGCAACTTAAGGTCCGATTGTGTCGTCCTTCCACCTTCTTATAATGTATCTTATATACCTGATGAAGCTATAGCTATCAATATATTGTATTCTAATCTATAATCTTGATTTTCAATAAGACCTGGTATTTCCATTGATTTGTAACATATTTAAGAAAGTGGGAGAGGTCGGGTCTTAAAGGTAAAATATGTTGCCATGGTCGGGGAAACGGACACGTTCGTAAGTTTTACATATATACCGATACGTTCGTCAGTTTTGTTCAAATAGAGTTCTTAAAAAAGTAGGGCATGGGGGAGGTACCCCGCCCCCACCGAAATTCAACAAAATATATACCCTATTTCCACCACGGGTCCTCCCAGTAGATTATCTGATAATTTCAGGAAAATCGGTTAAGCAGTTTTTGATATATAAGCTATTTAAAAAAGTGGGCGTGGTCGGGTCTTTGGGCCCCAAACCAGTACCTAGGGTCGGAGACACAACAAATATTGTCTCGCCAATTAATTTTCTCACCGATACGTTCGTCAGTTTTGTTAAAAAAGAGTTCTTAAAAGTAGGAGGAGGTACCCCGCCCCCTCCGAAATTCAGCAAAATATATACCCTATTTTCACCACGGGTCCTCCCAGTAGATTATCTGAAATTTTCAAGAAAATCGGTTAAGCAGTTTTTGAGTCTATACCGGCGCCGCCCAAGAATTTCCATCAATGTTTTAGTATGTGTGTATGCATGAGTGAAGAAAACAACAACCACATGAC
Organism: Musca autumnalis; assembly: GCF_047663935.1. NCBI lineage: Eukaryota > Metazoa > Arthropoda > Insecta > Diptera > Muscidae > Musca > Musca autumnalis. The sequence goes on from NW_027411644.1 coordinate 256,864,914, forward strand.
AGGGATGCCAACTGTTCCGAGGTAAAAATCGCTACAGCCACATACGCACCATAGGTCTGTAGCGATTTTTACGTTAAAACAGTTGATATTCCTGCTTAAACAGTGGTTTTTGTACGTCAAAAATCACCACAAGTAGCGGGAAAACCACAAACTTGGCACCCCTGCCACATGATGTTTATTGTTTGTCTTCATTCACTAAAGCGGGGTACACACGATCAGTTTTGACTGTCGATTTTTCGGAATAATCGATAACGGTCCAACCGTCCAGCAACCACAAAATATTTTGTGGTTGCCTGATGACTGACAAAAGTGAACGGCCACACTGGCAAGCAACCGATTATTTGAGCAAAACTGATCGTGTGTACCCCGCTTTACACTGTAAGTGAGAGAGAGAAGCAATTGCAAAAACAACTCAGGGGGCGCCCTCACTATATTGACTTTGCAAAGAAGCGTGACTCTGGTCTATACGGAACATACTAACATACACGCATTGCCTTTTATATATAAGATTAAAAAATCGGACGCGATCGCGGTATTCTACTTCGAAATCATCAATTAATGATGGAGGTCACAATCACTATTGTATAGGTACCAATACGTCTAATAATCTCTGAGATTTCGCTTTTGGCTAAAACCCGTTGTGGGTGAGGTCCCCCGCCTCCCCCATTTTTCGGTATAAAAACTATCTTACGATCAATTCTAAGACCTAAAGAATCTACAGTCAAAGTTTTATCAAATTCGGTCCAGCCATTTCAGAGGATTTATATTTCGTACATCATGGCCATGATACAATAAGAAGGTAGCAGCAACTGCCGTTTTTGGTAACATAAGATGTCAAAATTTGACATAAATTCAATGCAATTGACACATTATGTTACCATCAGCTGGGCTGATAATGCTACCTTCTTATTGTATCATGATCATGGCAGACCTGAATAATTTTCTATATATATGTAGATATATATACCTGAACCGATCAGAACCAAAATTTCAGGACGTGATTCTAAATTGAACAGGATTTATGCTCATTATAAACATCGGGGCTAAATTTGAAAGGTACAGCAGCTTCCAGTGACTTATTGCTTCAAAAACCTGTCATTAGGCCCATAGTGCGGGGGAGAAAATAAAATGAAAGAAAATAGAAAAAAATCTGCAAGGAATAAAGAAACAAAACAGAATTTGCGAGTACAGGGGTTTGTATACCCCCTCTTATTACTCTCTACTCCCTCGCCCATAAACTAAATTTTCTTTCCCGTTAACTTTGAACGTCTAAACATCGACTAACGTCACGAAACTCATCCATAAACACTGTGCGACGGACCCTATGTCTTTTATTATCATTTGCTGAGTGCACGATTGAGAAAGGGCGGGGGTATCAATTTTGTATGTTGGGCGGTTAGTGGGGAGTACAACCAAGTAATACGATTTCTGTCTGCCTTTTTTCTTGTTTTTGCTTCAAGTGGAGGCTACGGCGACGTCGCGTTGCCATATGGGAGTACACATGAACAGCAAGTAATGTCTGGCAAAAACATAACGCTGCTGCGCGTTACTTGCAATATATTTTTGGAGTTTTATTTGATTTGTATGAGTGTTTTTTTCTCGTCTTCTTTTGTATCGCATATGCTTTTCGGTCTGCTTGTTTAATATGCGTGTATGGTGCTTGCTTTACTTAAAAATATGGCGTTTTTTGGTGGATTGAAGTGGATAAGTGTGTTTATTTTGAATGATGGGGCTTTTTTTGTTGTACAGAATGAGAGAGTGGAAGAGTAAATTTGTGTTTTGGGGGGCTCCATGTGTTGTATGGCTTGGTTTTCTGTACGAAAACAAAGGTAATTTTGAAGTTGAATTGAGAGAGCTTTTTTATCGTTGCTTTTGATTCTTTCATTGTTTCCAAATCTTGCTCTCATTGAGAAACCTTTTTGGGCTCCAACAACTCTCCCTCTGCGTTTGTCTCTTGTGGTGAATTATGTCCACATTCCCCAAACATCCCATAGCATGATGGTCACCAACATCACCACACCAAATGCCACCTTCTTTTTTATTCAGCATAAAACTCTGACAGCTACGCAAACAAAAACTAAAACCTGCTGGCTCTGCTTCTTTTTGTGTCTTTGTTGTTGTGTTGTGATACCAACAACTGCTTGAAAATATTGAAGGGGATTTTTTATTTCGCAACAGACATTATTTTTACGTCGCCGTCGTTGTTTCACTGCAGCATTGCAAAAGAAGAGGACTACGAATCTGAGAAATACAACAAAAATAAAGCAAATGTTAATGACAGTTCATTTAATTCGGCTGGCGCGTTATTTTGTTGGTTTATTTTCTTTTTCTGTTTCTTTTATTTTATCTTACTCTCAACTTTGTTAGTGTATTTGTCATACAAATCATATGGAGTACGTGTGTATTCATGTGGGTACCTATGAAATTCTGTAAAAAAAGAGCTAAAGGTCTTCTATAGACTGGAGATTTGCAGAATACTACTACAAAAGTCGTCTGAAAATGTGTCTCAGGGAGTCGGAGTATGAAAAAAATTACCTCTAAAGTCACTAGTCACAAGAATGGTCGCCAATAGAAGGGTTTGCAATAGGCCAATAATCCAACGTCAAGAAATGAAAGCAGATATTCCCCAAACGAGATGACGACCGTTGGCTTCAAAACAAGGATTATGTTTCCAACATGGAATGGAAGAGCACTCTCTGAAAAATTTAAAATTGAGAAAGTATGTAAAGTATTTGACAACTACAAACGAGACACACTCGGAGTGAGTTAAGTGAGATGGCTACGAAACGGCGCACTTCCATAGCAAAAAGTTTAAGTTCGTAACGGCGGCGGACTGCTTCCATCCTCCAAGGCAAACAAAGCTCTACTTGAATACGTAGCTATGTCTGATCGTATAATTAGTGCTGGAATACATTCTAAATTCTGCAAAATGTCCATATTCCAGTGCTACGCCCATATAGAACCCCATATTGATAGCGACCACAATTTATTTCGGCACCTTCCGCCTCCGTCCAGCAGACATTGGAAAAAGTAACAAGTACAACAATATAAAGCGACAGGACCCACAGACAAAAACACACTACACCAATGTCTTAGACAAAATACAGCTCGGATTGCCAAGATTACATCTGAAAAAGAAACTACATCAGACAAAAACCACACATTCCAAAAATATAATTAAGAAAGAATATCGCTCAACAGCAAATACGGTAAAACATCTAATACTCGTGGATAGTGAAAACTTCTACAATTCTATAGCTGACGAAACTAAAAAGGAGCAGCTAATACTGGAAATCTCAAAGGAGCATGTAATAATTGTTCCACAAACATGCCAGAAGGGGCAAGGGAGACTTCTCGCATATCAATGGGTGCACCCCGATTCATATTAGCTCAATGATATGGGACCTACAGTTTATCGCCGAGTCCAAACGGCGTGTCCTAAGACACCACTTGTAGAGGAGTTTTACATGGCTGAAATACTCAGCAAATATGTCATCAACATTACTGAGGGGTAGTTTGCCACCGTTGAAAATTTTATGTATGTACGTAACCCTCGACGACAAATATCAACATCGACGTCTACGATGAATGAGTTTCAAAAGCGCTAAAGAGCTTAAAAATGGTAAAGCGCCCGGCGGAAATTACATTCAGGCGGAGCTTATTAAATATGGTGCTGCCGCAAACTACATATGTATGTATGTAACTCCAATTGTGAGAAATGTATGGAGAACGGGCCAAATACCGAAATCTTTGAAAGATAGTGTAATTGTAAAGATTCCCAAAAAAGGTGACCTGACAAACTGTAAAAATTGGCTAGGTATAACTCTGAAATACGCCATTTTAAATAGACTTTCCTCAGTAGTTCATTTCGTAAAGGGCATGCGGGTCATATAGATCACATAAATACACTCTGTATCATTATTGAACAGTGGTTGGAATATAACTGCCAACTGTTTCTTCTATTTATATATTTTCAGCGCGAATTAGACACTGTATCAAGACCAGCACTGTGTACCGCTTTAGTCGCAAAAGGCATTAAAATTACAACTCATCAAGGAAATTTACCGCGACATTGAAACAGAGTATATGTACTAGTATCTCTGCCTGCAAATTCAACTGATACTTTTTCAATTGTTGTTTTAAGTTCTGCCATGCCGATTCAAAACCACTACATGTATCTGCTTATTAATGTAGAGTGACGACAAAGCGTTACGGACCCATGGACTCACTGAAGTGAATACGCCAAATAGAAGAATTCTGAATGTTTCTGTAGCCTTTATAATTGCTTCGAAGGTCCTGAGACATTTTGGACCATTGGATTGACGATTTCAACATCTCCTTGTTTGTTATTAGCCGTTTTCGTATCAGTCGATTAGGATTGGTCTATTTGTTATTTATATTGCTTGGAAATCCGATATATCATCTATTCCTTACTTATTTTCGCCGTATGTTTGGGTTCGTTATCCTGTCGAAAATTAATTTTTGTTGGTAAAATATCATGGTAGAATAATAAAAGGTAACCTCATTTAAAAAAATCGTAGATACATCTCTGGACCTATAGACATGCTCAATTACAGACTAATTGAATGTATCCAACCCTGCATGACATGAACAAAAAACAAAAACAACTTTTGTTTATTTACATTTATTTAATGTAAATTTTTTGAAAATGGTAAGTTAAATATAAATAGATTCTGTGCAGAAAATACTGAAATTCATAGCTATATCTTTTCTTAAAGTGATGAATATGGCGAATCTGGTCCTGCTACTGGTGAAAAGAATTATATGATAGGAAGGAAGTGCCTACTCAACATACAAAGACAAAGAAAATGAAAATTATGTATCCAAATCTGTTCAAAGGACAAGACCGCCTCAAGAACCAGACACAAAATTGTTCTTAAAATGTCTGATTACTAAATGTCACAAAATAAAGACATTCTCTACATATGTGTTGTGGGATAGTTCCTCCAATAGGGATTATGTATGTATTTATTTATTTAGACAAACGTACATCAAGTTGCAAGATCTGTATCGGACAACATCTTCGGTCACCTCCCACGAAGAAGTTCGTGTTTTTTTTTAATTTTTACCGATGGTTTACATCAATGTTTTTCGAGGGCTAGTCCAGCCTACCGACAGAATTCTCCAAAAGCTCTAAAAATCTTAAGCTGACTACTAAAACGAATGGTGGACACGAACTATCGAAAAGAATGACTGATATTGGCCCAACATAAAAAAATTCTCTCAATCTGGACCTTAAAAATAGAGCAATTCAATCCCGCACTATTTGTATTATAAATAAAACTTATTCCCAATTTATATTTAATTTAGTATTTGCTCTTTTTATTAATTTTATATTTTGAAACAAAAGTGCCAAATATGTATGTGTGTCATGATATACACAACACAAATATAGACAATGTTTGTCAACACTGTTTTGACAATGAAATGTTGTCAAAGCTTTAATTTAGAAAAAAATTTAAGCCTTTACCTAATTAACTGCGTGTTGCGTGTGCGTTTAAAAATACAAAAACAAAATACATGTATTTCAAATTGAAAACAACAACAAATACATGTATTTTGTTTTTTTGAACGCACACGCAACACGCAGTTAATTAGGTAAAGGCTTTAAACATATGATTTCATAAGGTTACCTTTTTTAATTGTACCATGGTAAAATATACAAAAACTGTCTAAAAATGGTCGTAATCACAATCAGACTTTGGGCATATTCATGTTAATATGTTAAGGTAGTCAATTTGTTTTTGGTTCTGTCTATGCACGCCAAGGTACCACAATATCACCAAGCACCCGCCGTGATTTGCAGTTGATATTCATATTTTTCCAGAAAGACATATCCATATCCTTGTAATTTTTGCAGTTTACAATGAAAATGTATGTTTTTTTCTTGGCACGACCATGGTCATTATCATATTTTTCGGAGGAATTCCATAAGCTCTCCAGAATTTGCACAGCACTTTGTTTTGCATTCCTCACTAGGACTCGTACATTCGACACATTCAATTTGGAGGGCTTTTACAGTTACCGAATTTGTTTTCACTTTTCTACAATTTTTTCACCTGCTAATAAGAGATCCAATTTCTCGAATGATTTGCCTTCTTTTATGGGCAATTTTCTGATGCCCTCCAAAGTCTTTTGACCTATTTTCCATTATTACTGCTTCCAACGTCTGTGGCATTGATTTCATGGTTCTGTTTGCTTCCTTCGATCCAAATAGTTCCGAGACCGAAATACTTCAACGAATCTATCTCTATTTTATCGTTTTTTTGTTTTTATTGTTTGGTGGATGAATTGCCATACAAATAATAAATAAACGTGGATGTGACAAAGTGACAGCATCTGAATAATGAACGAAACGAACGAGAAAGATCGAAGTAAGTGTGAATTAATAGAAGGAACTACATGAACCCAAGAGCTGAATATAGCTCCAATAGTTCCTTGGAACTAGTTCGCCCCGGAACTAAACAACTCTAATTTCAACATCTCCCAATTGGCTTGGGTTCATTGTCCTGCAGAAAAATCCATGAATGACCGACCGACCCAACCCCGATTTCTCAACGCATGGAGGTACATTAATTTTTTCTTCAATTGTTAATTTAGTCCATTTTTCTTAGTGCTATCAATGAACACCATGATGCCCACAATATCACCAAACTTACTACACCATGCTTTACAGTTGAAATTCAATATTTTTGGTCCTCTCAATTTTCAGAAGCTTGTTCAATTTGGCATTTTTTGTACTTTTCTATGAATTTATCGGAATGTTGTCTGGTGATAAGAGATCCAATTTCACGATGCGATTTTTCTGGGCAATTTCACATGTTCTGGAAGTCTTCTGGCCTATTTTCATTTTCTTGTATTTGAAGAAGAATCTTACTTGCTTTATGTAAACGAGAAAATGTTGTAAAACTTTTTTCATCTTCTCTCGATTGAAAAAATAATAGCAGTTTCGATATTTTTTGCATTACGAAGGTATTTGTTACTGACCGTAATCTTTCTTTTGACACCTTATGAAGTGAACAAATACAACCAAAATGGGATCCAATAAAACAGAACTGTTAGATCAGGACCATGTTTTTCAAATTTAGTTTCACCGTGTTTTTGAACAAAATACGAAAAAATACACCTTGAGATGTACCGCTCGCTATGGAGGATGGAGGACTGCCGACACTAGAGTCAGCCAGGTCATTAATCCCGCTATCCTCGCTAGTGAATATCTTTGCTGCAGAAACTCAATTGTCGTCTATACATTCAGATATGTATGTTTCATCAGAACCACGTTTTTCAAATTTAGTTTCACCGTGTTTTTGAACAAAATACGAACAAATACACCTTGAGATGTACCGCTCGCTATGGAGGACGGAAGACTGCCGACACTAGAGTCAGCCAGGTCATTAATCCCGATATCCTCTCTAGTGAATATCTTTGCTGCAGAAATTCAATTGTCGTCTATACATGGAGTACTTGTGATCTGTCTCTTCTAGCAATAAATTGCAACAAAAATTTAGATTTCAAACTCACAATTTGTTACTTGTATCTTTGTATAGGTACATAAAATGAAACGCATTTTGCCTTGTTATTGTGTCGTTGTACCTTTGGAATTTTAATTTTTTTCATTTCTTTTTGCGTTTGTTTAATTTATGGCTAATAATAAATAATGCTGATTACATTCTCCATTCATCAGCTACTACGAAGACGACGACAGCGACGACGATGAAGGCAACGATGTGTCGACGACGACAATGAGTGATTTGGAGCTTCTACAGCATGAAAATGCAAATTATTCTTTGACAATGGACAAAGAAAATACGGCACAACATTTTTTCTACAATCTGCTCCAAATGGATGTCCTTTGTGGAGAAATTTGTATTTATTTTCACTTAATTTTTTCTACTTTTTGTTTCATTTTCACTAAACAAACTGCCTTTATCTTGGAGACGGACAACAGTAGCTATTTTATGTTTGATATGCTCTTATTTTCTTTGTTTGTTCCTCTTTCATTGTCATTTGTTTGGTGAGTGATGGGAGCGTTGCATTGTTGTTGCTGCTCATGTTACTGCTGCTATCTGTCAAAATCTATTAAACTATGCTGTGTTTTTTGTTCAGTCTTCTTCTTTTTCATTTCCTGATAAGTTCTGTTGTTGATTTTCTTTATCACATTTTTCTTGTTATTGTTTTGTGTTAATTCATTGAGTCACATGCTGTCACAATGTTGTTTTTCTGACATTTGTTTGTCTTCTGCCTTCGCAGTTTTATTTCATCACCACCAGCACCAGCAGAAATGCTTCGTCGTAGTATGGTTTTGTATTAGCATTGTCATTAAAAAAACCTACTACGCATAATTTTTATTTTTCGTCTTAACTTTGAGTATGAGATACGAAATAACAATTCTCTTGGTTTTTAGTTCTCCTGTCGTTTTATTTCAACACATTGTTATTGTGTTGGGCCCCACTCAGTATAAATCTACCACTAATTGTAATCCTCTCTTTTTGAAGTATTCAGAAAAGAAAACAGTTGAGTTCCCCATTCTCTCGCGCTCTGAAAATGCCCATCATTTTTAGGGCTCCCCCTTTCTCAATTTTGTGTCAACTGAATATATTCTATTTCACTCACTACAGATGCATTGTGGCTAATGCATCAATTTTTTCTTTACATTTTTTGTTATTTATTTTGTAGCATTTTTGTTTGGTTTTCTTGCCTTTTGTCTCTGCTTCTATTTCAAAAAAGTTACTATGCGGTTGGATTGTTTTTGTCGTGTAAATTCTTTGATACTTTTCCATTTCAATAGAAGAGACGATGACAACAGCCAATGTTTCTTGAAACTATGATGTTGTTTTTGTAGTTGCTGGTTGATATCGTTTGTTGTTTTTTTGCTGCAGTGGTAGTAAATTATGTGCATAAAATATATTCTGATTGTACGGTACTTTGTTTTTCTTCCAAGACATTGCACAGTGGTGAGGAAGTAGTAAAGGCTTCAGGATCCCAGCTGCATGATTTTCTCAGGGAGCATATGGGCAAAAGTCGTGGTTGTCAGGCTATTGTGGCCGATTTGGGTGCCAACATGTTAAGGAACCTTAGACCATAATTTATTAGTTTTGATTCTTCGACCTGTTTTGGTTTTCAATTTTGGGAATAAGTTATTCAAGCTCGAGGTCGTAATGTTTGATATATTTAAATCATTTATTTATTTGTATATCAATATTTCGCAATTACTTGAATTGCATCTTCAGGATAAGTGATCTACAATAAATACACAATATTTGGTTATCACAGAGTTGTTTCAATTCTTAAGGCTATTCGTAAAAATAAACATACCTAGTTCGCAATAAACACGTCAAATATAAACTTAAAATATTTACTTAAAAACAAGCGTAGTTTAACTACCATCGTCATGCGTTGTAAATATTGCACTGAGTTTCGTTTTGTATTGCGATCTATTTTTATGTTTTGCTTTGCCTATCAATCCTCTGTAACTTAAAGCGCTGTTGTCGACGTCGGTTTTAAAGTTCATCCGTTTTGTTGTTGGCACATTGAGAATATGCAGCATCTCCATAGTATACCGTTTGCTGTGATGTGTTTCTCTCTCTAATACTCGCACACTTTCAAAGTCTGGTTGATGTGTAGAGTTGGCACAGTGGCTCACGAGTGCTGTTTTTGGTTTATCAGTTCGATGTCTTAATTTTATATCTGATTTATGACCGGAGATTCTTGTTTTTAACATGTTTTTTGTCGTTCCGACATATAACTTTTCACAACTTTCTTTTTCATTTCCTCCACATGGAATTTCGTATACGAAAGCGAAAGAAGTAATATCGTATACGAAATTCCATGTGGAGGAAATGAAAAAGAAAGTTGTGAAAAGTTATATGTCGGAACGACAAAAAACATGTTAAAAACAAGAATCTCCGGTCATAAATCAGATATAAAATTAAGACATCGAACTGATAAACCAAAAACAGCACTCGTGAGCCACTGTGCCAACTCTACACATCAACCAGACTTTGAAAGTGTGCGAGTATTAGAGAGAGAAACACATCACAGCAAACGGTATACTATGGAGATGCTGCATATTCTCAATGTGCCAACAACAAAACGGATGAACTTTAAAACCGACGTCGACAACAGCGCTTTAAGTTACAGAGGATTGATAGGCAAAGCAAAACATAAAAATAGATCGCAATACAAAACGAAACTCAGTGCAATATTTACAACGCATGACGATGGTAGTTAAACTACGCTTGTTTTTAAGTAAATATTTTAAGTTTATATTTGACGTGTTTATTGCGAACTAGGTATGTTTATTTTTACGAATAGCCTTAAGAATTGAAACAACTCTGTGATAACCAAATATTGTGTATTTATTGTAGATCACTTATCCTGAAGATGCAATTCAAGTAATTGCGAAATATTGATATACAAATAAATAAATGATTTAAATATATCAAACATTACGACCTCGAGCTTGAATAACTTATTCCCAAAATTGAAAACCTTAGACCATGTTTATATTATAGCCTTTTGTACTGTTAACCTTCTTAATGATGATTTATTTGAAGTGTACGCAAAAGAATTGACTTTTGAAACCCAGTAGGTTTGTTAAATCTGGTTATATATAAACGTACTATTATTCAATTGCCATTTACGTAGTTAGTGAGCCAAGTGATACAGTATTTTTTTGCTTACCTGCACATTCAAAAATTGCACGACTTGTACAGGAGGAATGCCCAAAATGCAGGAAACTTAAACTCGCTTACCTGCGTATTTTAAGCATAGTACACACTGACCAACAAAACTGGCAGTCATCGAGGTCTATTTCGTTAATATCAAAGTCTAGCTGAATAATTACTTTCCTAATATGTAAATAATACTTTACATATTGTATTTCATATATTTTTAGTTAAAGAAAAGCTTTTAGTTGCGAGAAAATTTTACTAAAAGTACGTTGACTGTCAGTTTTGACTGTCGGTGTGCACCCCGCCTTAAATATTACTTACGTGTATATGATGTGTAGCTATAAGTTGAAATTATAAAGTGGGAATCATTTCAAGTTCTTGTGTTGCCTCTGTTTTCCAAAATTCCTGTCAATAAAAAACAGAGTGATTGACCTTTTTTCTTATTTTGAGTTCATACAAATTTGTAGGTTTTTTTCTTGTGCAGTTATTTTCAATTAATACAACCTATTATTTAGAGTAAATTGGGTGGCGTAGAGGATGGAAGATACCAAGGAACGGCCCTGACCGGTTTTAACATGGCAAAGCCAGGATTTATCCCTCTTTCATCCCAAGTGGACACTGACCTCCCCGTGGTGTCACCTGGGGAACTGCCTTTAACACCCGTTAAAGGTAGTGAGCTAACATGTGCCGCGCGTTCACCCATAAGAACGTTAAAAACTTGGGTTTGGGCGTCGGGTTAATAACCCTCCCCTAGAAAAAAACAGAGTACTATGAAAAAACGAAAGAACAGAAAAACAAACCCCTCTAAAGTTGACGAACCCCGCAAACGTTTTAAGGACCATGATCTGCGAATCTGCACATGGAATGTTCGCACTCTTTATAGAGAAGGTGCAGTTTTCGCATTGGCAGACGTACTTGAAAAGTACAAGGCCGATATTACTGCCATACAGGAAATTCGATGGATTGGGAAAGGCGTTACAACAACACCTAAATGTGACGCACTGTATTATAGCTGCCATGACGTAAAGCATGAGTTTGGTTGCGGATTCGTAGTTAGTCGGAGACTAAAACATCTGGTATCCATCTTCACCCCAGTGAATGAAAGACTTGCTGCAATTCGAATAAAAGCTAAATTCTTCAACATCAGCTTTATTTGCGCTCATGCTCCCACTGAAGAAAAGGACGAACAGACCAAAGATATATTTTACGAGCGCTTAGAAGAAACATATGACCGTTGCCCTGTCCATGACATTAAAATCATTCTAGGCGATTTTAATGCCAAAATTGGAAAGGAGAATATCTTTGGCCCAACAGTCGGGAAATTCAGTCTCCACAGTGAAACATCTGACAATGGTATGAGACTGATAGACTTTGCAGCTGCAAAAAACATGGTAGTTAGCAGTACCAAATTTAATCATCTCGATATTCATAAGGGCACCTGCCTGTCTCCAGATCAAAGAACAAGTAATCAAATTGATCATGTTGTGATAGATGGAAGACATTCATCCAGCGTGTTGGATGTACGATCGTTCCGAGGCGCAAACATTGATTCGGACAACTACCTTGTTGCAGCAAAGGTACGTACCCGTCTAAACGTTGCAAATAAAGCACGAACAGACACAACGCGGAAGTTGGACATCGATAGCAGATAGCCACAGCATATTCCACTCAACTAGCCCAATTGCTTAACGCGAGCACTCCTTGTCCCGATAACATAACAACACAATGCAAAATATTGCCCACTCCAGAGACCTCCAGAAAGGAATTCATGGTGTGACCAGGAGTGTCGTGCTGCTATCGAAGAGAAAAATGCGGCATATAGAGCTACCTTAAAATCAGTAGCAACGCGTAGCGCACGAGAGAGATATCGGGAGAAAAGGAGAGAAGAGAATTGTCTTTTCCCCAAGAATAATAGAGAAATGGAAAAGCGAGAGGGTGAAAAAATTGAGATGTACAGGAGTCAGAATGAAGTCCGAAATTTCTACCAAAGAGTGAAACATCAAACAGATGGCTTTGGTACAGGCACATCCTCCTGTAGAGACCAGCAAGGTAATCTGGTAACAGATACAGATAGCGTGCTCAGGATATGGAAGGAACATTTCTCCAATCTGCTGATATCCATTAGTAGCGAAGACGATGATACCACAGATCCAATCCTAGAAGATGGTATAGAATGTATACCACCCGGCCAAGATGAGGTAAAAACAGCAATCAACCGGCTGAAGAATAATAAAGCAGCAGGAGCCGATGGCTTACTAGCCGAGCTGTTTAAAACCGGAGGCGACGCGCTGATAAGGAGTATGCATCAGCTAGTTAGCACCATCTGGCAGGAAGAACGCGTACCCGACGATTGGAACCTGAGCATCCTATGTCCCGTCCACAAGAAAGGAGATAAGACTGTATGCTCCAACTATAGGGGCATAAGTCTTCTCCCTATTGCCTATAAGATAGTGTCAGGGATATTGTGCGAACGACTAAACCCTATGGTCAACGAAATAATTGGACCATACCAATGTGGCTTTAGACCTGGCAAGTCCACCATTGACCAGATATTTACCCTGTGGCAAATCCTAGAAAAGACCCAAGAGATGCAGATCGACACATTTCACCTTTTTGTCGATTATAAAGCAGCATTCGACAGTCCCCTCCGATCAAAGGTATTCCATGCAATGTCTGAATTTGGTATCCCCGCAAAGCTCATCCGGCTTAGTAAGATGACTTTAACTGATACTAGGTCCTCAGTTAAAATTGGAAAGAACCTCTACGAAGAATTTTGTACCAAAAGAGGTTTCAGACAAGGAGACAGCCTTTCGTTTGACCTATTCAACATTTTGCTGGAAAAGGTAATACGAGATGCAAATGTCAAAAGAAATGGCACAATTTACACCAATAGCCACATGTTACTTGCCTATGCTGATGACATAGACATCATGGGACGATCAGTAAAGGAAGTAACTGATACCTTTAGGAAGGTCGAAGCAGAATCTGCGAAAGTGGGTCTGACGGTAAACGGCGAAAAGACCAAATTGATGGTGTCGACGCGCAAAGCGTCCATAGAGCTCGGACCAACTATGGAAGTTGGTACCTGTTGCCAATACAATTCGTCTATAGAATTGTATTATCCAACAGATGCTACTTTGGTTTAAGTAAGCAGTTTAAAAACAAAGCCACATCTCGTCAAACAAAAATAACGCTCTACAAAACACTGATACTACCCGTGCTGATGTATGGCTCCGAAGCCTGGGTACTTGCGCAAGCAGACATGGCAGTGCCTGGTGTGTTTGAGAGAAAAATTCTTCGAAAAATCTACGGACCAATCTGCGTTGTCGGTGAATATCGACGTCGCATGAACCACGAGCTGCATCTGCTATACAACGACATCAATATTGTTAAACGTATCGAGATGCAGCGATTGCGTTGGCTAGGCCATATCATAAGAATGAGCGATGATGAACCCGCTAAAGGCGTATAAATACGGACCGCTTGGCGCTGCACGCAGAATTGGCAGGCCAAGGAATATTTGGCGCAAACAAATGGATGATGAGATGAAAAGGCGCGGTATTCCAGAGTGCGAAGCAACAAATAGAGAGAAATGGAGATCTTTTCTTAGTCCGGTCTATGGAACAAATGTTCTGTAATGGTCCAGCTAAGTAAGTAAGTATACTAATATTGCAGAAAATGTTCGATAATGACCTGTTTTTTATTAAAATATTTAACAAAAGTTACAAAATCCTAATATTTTTGACGCATGGAAAACAGGGTTAACAAACATTTCTTTGTTATTCTCGGTTATAGGGTTGCCATGGATTCATTTTTTATAAATTTTTTTATTGCCACAGGACAAACATTTTTTTAAGTATTTGGTTTTTGGTTATTGGGTATGGACTTCTAAAAAACTGAGGTGTTATTATTGGTAAAATTGAAAACCGAATATTTTCGACACTCACTGTATATCTTTTAAAAGTTGACTATTAATTTTTTCCTCCCAACTCTCAAAGTCGTCCAAAACCAGCTTTATGATAAATTTTAGAAACCGTTTGATAAGAATTCCTGCCATTCTGAAACATGTAGTAAATTCAATACTTGTTTATACCCAGCCACTGTGCATAGTTTGTGTGCATTTGTTTGTAGCTATACTGCTGGATATGTACGGCACTTTGTCACTTCGATCCCTTTGTCGACGTACGAGTTGGGCTTGGATATTTTCTTTTTTTTATTCTCGTAATACGAATTTTGTTGTTGTTGGGCAGGATGACCAGATGACTGACTGGGGCGTCAAACGTTAAGAGATTTGTGTGTGTGTGCGAGTGTTCGTGCGGGGTATCACACTTGCAATATTGGGTATCGCCTACAGTTTCTTTATAAATTTCTTTGTCTGGGTTTTCCTTTGCCACCACTACCATCGTCATCCTCATCAGACTTAGTTGCAACCACATGGTGGTGCTGTTGATTTGCTGCATTACTCGTACTATTCCATGCATACCTACTACGTACATCACTATTCCATATTGCTGTTGTTGTCAGTCCATAGGTCGGTAGGCCGCCACCGCCTGCCTGCATGTTGTAAGACGACTGCATGGCTTTTGTTTTGTTTGTTTTCCCCACTTTTTCTTAAGTTTTATGGTATTCTTCGATTTAATTTCCACTCAATTTGTTGTATTACAATAAAATTGAGTATTTTCTTTATTTTGTTATTCAACGTCGTAGTCGTGGTCGTAGCTTACATTTTTTTGTTGTATTTTCCTGTTTTAATTGAGGTCATCTCTGATAATGACCCATTCCTCGGTAATGTTGGTTGTTGGATGAGATTGTCTCTCCTTTTGTTTTTCTTTTTTAATTCCAAACATGTTTTTGGCTCATTTAAATTTTGGAACACAATTGAATTGAATAATGTTTCCTTATTTTAGTTTACTTAAAAAAGAATCCGACAAAGAAAACATTAAAATTGTCTTCCAGTGTCAAATAAATGGGCCAATATTTTGTTACGTTGCCGCTGTGACCACTGAAATGAATATTGTCTTCCCAAATTGTTAAATACCTCGCTGGGTACAATGTGGTTTGTTATGGTTTTTTAATGTTTGTTCTAATTATGCGTCGAATTTTTATGGTTTTGGTTTCGTGAGAAGGAAATATTAGGACCGGTTAGAAATAAACAAAACGGCGGCAAATACCGATGGACACATAGAGTTTGGTCACACATAGTTACCCAAATTTACTTATTCCGGACCTCTTTTACCTTGCAGTGTAGAGGTTTTTGCAAAGATTTCTCAATTTCGTCAAGGCTTGAGCCACGGATTTGACCTTCTGGGCTCTATATTTCGTTAGGTTAGTATTTCGTTATCTGTAGCCATCCGTGTTTTTCTTCTTCTTCCTCTGCTTCTTGTACCTGCCGGTCTTGCCTCTCATTGATATTTCACAGGTTCCAGTTCGTCTTCGATTTTATTCCTGAGTCTATTAGTTAAAATACTGGAGTAGATTTTTCCAGCCACTGCTAGGAGGGATGGATATTTCTCTATGGTTCTGACACAGTAGATTCTCGCCGTTTTTGAATATCGGGTTAATTATGGCTACCTGCCAGGCATTGGGTATCGTGGCCGTAGTTTATGGTGTATTTATTACGGCCAGAAACATTTCTTTACCTATCTCAACCATAAATTTGAAAAGTTCCGGAACTATATAACCATGTCCTACTGCCTTTCCCATTTTCATTTTTTTGTAATATCTGGGTAATTTTTTGCATTGTTATTTGATTTGTTCCATCTTCATCCAATTGGGGAATTGTTGTTTGTTCTGTAATCGGCTCGCTGTCATCATTTAGCAGCTCATTGAAATATTCTCGCCAACGTGTCATTATCATCTGGTCGTCCTTCAAAAGCTCACCTTCTGCATTGCAAATAAATTTAATCTGACACACTTTAGGACTTCTGAGTTTTTTTCATGAAGTTTCCAAATTACTCCCATGATTCAGATTTAGGTTAGCGCACAACATCCTTTGCTTTTATTCTTTGTTCCTTATAGTGATTGTATTTTGCTGGCGTTCTTTCGTTGAGTTAAGCTTTCAATCTTATTTTCTTTTCTCTCACTTCAATTTTAATATTATCATTCCACTATTTCATTGCTTTAACGTTTCATCCCCTGCACTTCCTTTCTTCGCAAACTAGAATATGGTTTTGAAATTGATCCATAGTGTGTGAACATTCTCATTTATGTATGTATATTTGGTAATCTAGGTTCATTTGCCTTTTCTACTACTTTTCGGTGATATTCTTCTTGGACCGCTCTGGATTTTAATTTCGATATTTTAATTTTAGTTCGCAGATTTCTTTGTCGGGTTACCTTCAGAGGAGCTCTGGTCAGAACTACCAGGTAGTGGTCGCTACTTATTTCTGGCCCTCGTTTCACCCTGGAGTTTCGGCAACTAGGCAGTTGGTTCGTTCTTATTATTATTTAATCAAAAATCGATTTGTCATGCCTTGTGGACAACGAAGCCAACGTTGCTCTTTCCGTTTCAGGCACTCCGGAATAAAGAAGTATGAAACATTCTTTTATAATTTCCCAACCACATCCATTTTTCTTTGTTTCAGTTATGGCTAGGTATTTAGCATTTGTCTTCTTTATTTCGTCAAATAGTTCGTTTTCTTTTCATTTGTGCTTTTTATGTTCCATTTTCCGTATTCGACAGCCCTGTTTCGTCCCCAGTTCGCCATTTTTTGTCGATGGCTTTTTGGTTTTATCAGTTTTAATTTAGAGAAGTGAGCGATTGAAGCACTGTCTTCTATCCCGGTTGAGAGGGCTGCTCTTACTTGAGGTTCACAAGATTAACTTTACCCAGTGGGAAAATGGGGAATGTATTACCTTTGTAATCGAGAAAGGAATGCAAATGACCAAAAAATTGCACATTGATTACCCACTATATTCCCAAATCCAATGGTAATGGAATCAGTACACAGACAATTCGTAGATTACAGATTCATTTCTTCTGGACTCTAGATAAGAATGCATTATTTTCCTAGGACATGTTCCGTGTTAACAATAACGTATTGTGGAATCAATAAACCATAGTGTTTCTGCATTACCTTCTCGTTTACCATTGCTTCCATTTTCCCACTGGGTAGTTTTGCGCATCAAGTTTTTGATACGAGGTAATCGCTCCACATAGCCATCTCTACAGTTGGGTGTGTTGGTGTTGGTGCGGGGCCGTGTTTGATGTGGATGTCGTGCCAGTCACTCGTGAGGGTAGTGTGTTGTTCGTTTCCGCGGTCCTTGTTGGCATACTGTGCTGTCCGTGTTAATTTCTTGTTCCGAGGGCTAAATTGTCCGGGGAGAGCTTCGGCTCGAATATTGAGTTGCATTTCGTGCATGACCCAAAAAAGGCAGGAGTGTAGATGGGATCCGCTCCTAACCATGCAGGCGATCACGTTCAAATACGTCTTAGCGAATAGATGGCGTAATGTAGAAAATCTGTCCAGTTAAACCAACTCACCTAACTCACATTTGATTTAGAACAAATCCTATTCAGGTGGCGTAATTTTTTAACTTGGAGTTAGAAGCTGAACCAAACTTATAAAAATAGGGACGAATATGGGAGAAATAGCTGATACAACAACAAAAAGTGTGGATCACGTTATCTTGCGAAAATCATTAAATTTCTTCTAAACGTACATCTATGCACTTCCTAGATGGACTTTATCGGACAACCACTTATGAAACCTCACAAAAGTATCGCTAAGTGCTGTTCGAGAAATGTTTTGAAATTTTCGTAGAAGTCCATGCTTTCTGACATAGTGACACTCAAAGGTTCTAAAAATCCTAAATGGTTCTAAAAATCCTATCAGTTCCGTGATAGACTATGTCGGTCCATTCCTTCAAGTACCGTGAGACTAAACTCTTCGGAGCGATTCTTTCATATTTTAACTGAGGACGGATAAGTTAATTTTATCTTAAAGAGTGGAATGAGCTTTGCGGGGATACCAAAATCAGACATGGCTTGAAATACCTTTAAACGTATAGGGCTGCTTTATAATCGACAAAAATATGGTAGTTGTCGATCTGCATTTCTTGGTAAATATCTGATCAATGGAGGATTTGCACGGTCTAAAGCACCGATAGGGTCCAATTATTTCATGGAACAGCTCGGTTGGTAGGCCATCGGCTCCTGCTGCATTATTATTCTTCAGACTCAGTTTATTGCTGTCATGAGCACACTATTTGTATAAGTTACCAAATTACCTTGCTGGTCTCTACAGGATGACGTGCCTGCACCAAAGCCATTGGTTTGATATTTCACTCTTTAGTAGAACTTTCGGACTTCATTCTGGCTCATGTACATCTCGATTTTTTCACACTCCCGCTTTTCTATTTCTCTTTTTCCTGTGGAAAAGACGTTTTTTCCCGATACCACTCTTGTGTGCTACGAGTTCCTACTGATTGTAGAGTAGCCCTATATGCCGCATTTTTCTCTTCGGTGGCAGCACGACTCTTCTGGTCATACCATGGGTTTATTGGTGAAGGTCTCTAGTATCCAGGTATGTTCTGCGACACACTTCACCCCTCACTTCACGTCTCAAGCATTTTGTTCACTCTGTTTACTCCTATTTTTTGCGAATTTCTTGGGGCTAAGAATCATTAGGGTACTTAAAAAGAAGAGTACTCCTTAGTCCGTCCATAAAATGATGTGATGGAAATGCTTGAGGCGTGAAGTGAGAGGTGAAGTGTGTCCCAGAACATACCCGATAGACTTTGCGGCTGTTTGCATGGAGTGGACAATATTTTGCCATTTTGCTGATATGTTATCGGGATGAGGAGTGCTTTCATAAAGCAATTGGGCCAGTTGAGTGGAATATGCTGTGGTAGAGTTCTGTCGTTCCGGAACGAACTAGTTCAAAGGAACAACTCCACAAAAGGAACGACCTGTAATAGGTCCGACTATCCGGTTCAGCTAGTTCCTTTTGCTCCCTCGTTCGTTTTTCGCCCATTCTTTTTGCTCTTCTCTTTCAGTTAGTTCCATCAGTTCATTTAACATCAGTTGTCTCTCTCTCTCCCTGTCTTTTATTAGTGAATAAGAAATCTCATAGTGTCATTTCGTTTTTCATTTCTTACTAAACTGATCTTTGCCGAATTAACCCAGATATGCCCATTGCTTGATCGTGATAATTTAAAAATATTTTTATATTATTTTGGAAGAAAATGTGAAATAATAACAGTATGTTTATATGTTTTTTAAAATTTTTTTGAAAAAAGTGGTTTTTGAGGCCACTTTTGGACACAGGGTTTTATCTTATAACTGGGAGTTATGGGACACAAAACATTTGACATATAGTCCAAAGACACCTTTTCGGCATCTAGTTAACGTTTTTTCGTAGTAGGCTCCACATCGTGTATGTTTTCGTTATAAAATTACCCAATAATTAATCGGCCATAACGCAAATCATTGTAAAAACTAAGCGATAGGTGGCAACTTCGATGAACTAGACCTCAAAACTCAAAAATAATAGCTCAAAATAATAGAATCACATAATATCCCAAAAGCTACAGATGTGTACTGAGTATATCACCAAAATAAACGGTACTTTGATAAACATAACATATCAAATTACCAAGAATTTTGTGTGTCCTATATATAGGACGCTGGGCATATCTGGGTTAAAAAAGGCAATTGAAGTATTTTTAATTAGCAAAACTTTTGTAAATTTGTTTCAAATATTTGAAATCTGTAGTGGAATTCTGTAACTCATTTTTTGAGTTACCGACAAAAATCGGTAACATTAAAACGCAAAATTGTGAATGAAAGGTATCAATAAAAGTTGACTGCATTGTTGCTATCGGTAGAATTTAGCAACAGCTTTATTTTGGTTGTTAACTTACCGAAAATGTTCGTTAATTACCGAAATTATAAGCATTTTAATTTTACCGATATTTGTCGGTAACTCGAAAAATGAGTTGCAGAATTCCACTACTGATGAAGAAGCACGAACGATATGAACAGAGTGAACGAGTAAGAGTGTGGTTATACATATAAGGTTGGTACTAAAAGGAACTAACTGAACGATCTAGTTCCTTTTGCGGAACGGAACGGAAAAGATCGAACCGCAAAAGGAACGAGATTGCCCAACTCTATCTGTTGTGATTGCAGCTTACCGATGTCCAACTTCCGCGTTGTATCTATTTGTGTTTTATCTGTAACGCTTAGACGGGTACGTACCTTTGCAGCAACAAGGTAGTCGTCGAAATCTGTTCGTTCCTCGGAACAATCGTGCTTCCAACACGCTCGATGAATGTCTTCCATCCATCACAATGTGATCAATTTAGTTTCTTTTTCTTTGATCTGGAGATAGCCAGGTGCCCTTATGATTATCGAGATGCTTGTACTTTTCAAGTACATCTGCCAATGCGTAAACTGCAACTTCTCTATAAAGATTGCGAACATTCCAAATGCAGATTCGCAGATCATGGTCCTTAAAAACTTTGCGAGGTCATCAACTTTAGAGTTTTTTTCTTTTTGCAATAGTAGGCTATTTTTTCTGGGGGAGAGTTATTAAGCCGGCGCCCACGTATTAACGTTCTTATGTTTGCTCACTACCTTTAACAGCTGTTAAAGGCAACTCCAACGGGTGTTACCATGTTAAAGCCAGTCAGGACGATCGGTAGTGGTCCGAATGTTGTCAGTGGAATAATTAGGCCCAACGTACATATGTACATACATATGTATGTATATTAGGGTTATGACTTTTTGACATTTTTCATCAAAAATGATTTCCTGTAGTGAGAATGAATTAACTTTTGCCTATTAATGTCTAAAATAATATTCATTCCATTTTTTTATAAAAAAAGGATCCGCACAAACCACTTTAAAAAAAAAATACTATGAAATGAAAACAAAGTTCGATAATGACCTGTTTTTTGGCAAAATATTTAACAAAAGTTACAAAAACCGAATATTTTTGGCGCATAGAAAACAGTGTTAACAACGTTTTCTTTGCTATTCTCGCTTATAGGGTTGCCATGGATCCATGTTACATACATTTTTCAATTGCCACAGGACCAACATTTTTTTTAAGTATTTAGTTTTTTGGATATTGGGCATGGACTTCTAAAATACTGAGGTGTTATTATGGTGAAATTGAAAACCGAATATTTTTGACACTCACTGTACATACATTTTTATCAAACATAAATGCTCTGTTCCAGAACCTGCAAGAAGCTACTACTTTTTACTACGATATTTTTTAGTAGATTCTTGCAGTACTGGAACAGACCAAAAAATTGCAATGTACGTACATATCATAATTTTGTCTGGCTTACTGGTAATTTTGTATGGTATTTGTGGCAAGCCAAACCAACCAACCCAACCAGCAGCAGTAAATAATGAAACAATTCAAACTTTCACCATTATCAAAATGTTGAGTCCATCAAGTGTAGCATACCTTCCCATAAGAAAAAAATCATGGAAAAGACGCAACGCAAAAACAACAAAAAACACAAACAAAACCAAAAAACTTAATGCTGCTTGGTTTTGAGTCGAAGAAACGAAGCAGAGAAGAAAAACAAAACAAATTCAACACACAATGGCATTATGAAAACAAAAACCCCTCTCCATTCCACACAGATGATCAAAGGTTGGTTGGATTGTCAGTCACAGTTGGCTTTTGTTGTTGTTGTCGTCGAAATAAATTGAGTTTTTTCCCACTCCACTGTGATGTGGTTTGTTTTTTCCTTTTTGAAAATACAACAAAGATAAAACTCAATTAATTGTTTATGCTATATTTTTACCACACGCTCTCACTCACCACACAATATGTTACGGAAATCTTTTGTGTTGAATCTGTTTTTTCTTATTGCGTCTATTGGTGGTGTGTTGAATTTTATGGTTTCTTTGTGCTTGACGTGCTGTATTTTCACCACACACCTTCTCCTTCCCCATCTGTGTGTGCCATTGTGTGGTGGTGTTGGATTATTTCAACGCTATGCCAAGCAGCCAACAACATTTCATATGATTTCTGCCATTTAGTCGTAATCGAGTGCTTGGAGACTTCACATATTGGAGGATCAAATCCACGTCATAACTTGCATTGGCAAATATCCACAACAACAACTACTACTACTGTGTGTGAGAATAGAAGTGAAAAAAGTGAAATACCATACAAAAAAAATCAGATTTTTCCTCCATGGGTGTTTTTTCATGTGAATAGGAAACAAAGAAATAACAAAAAAATCATAGTGTGTGAAAACAAGAAATATAATACACAAGGAAATTGTATAGAGAAGAAATTTTTGGTGGAATAGAAACCAAAAAAAGAAGAAATAAATTACTGGTTAAATTACAAAAATCCACACATAAAAAAGTGACCAACAAAAATTTGTGTGTTTGGAGAAACCTTTGAAAAAATTAAAACGTAGAAAAAAACCTGAATTTGTCATCTGAAAAAAGAAGAATAAAAAAGAAAAAGTGGCAAAAAAATATTTTCCCTTGAAATAAAATTACAAAAAAGTAGAATAATTTAAAAAAGTATTTGCTTTAAAAAATTCAAGTTTTAGCTGAGACAAAGAAGAAAAAATAAAAACGTCAACTGTGTACTAAAAGCTGGTGATTCACTACTGACAAAGAAAGAAAACGGAGAATTGTCAAATAGAAAAAGAAATTCAATTTTGTTGAATGTAAAAGTGCAAGCCTAAAAAGAGGATAACTGCAGCAGCACATGTTTAAATTTTAATTAAAGGATAACAACTTGCAAATAATTGTGATATTTTTTTGTTTTTGGTTTTTTACAATAAACCAAATCAACAACAACATTCTTTATATGAGTGCAATTTTTAATGCTTTAAACTAAATTAAAAAACGAAGAGAAAATAAAACAAGGATACCAAGCAACCAACCACTATCTCAACTTGTATAATATTTTAAAGTGCGTTGACTAAAAAAAAGGATTAACTGTCTCTCATCACCTCTGCCCATCTGAAATAACTGTGATTTTTCTTGGATTATATCTTTGCTGCTAACGCCAATATTTAAAGGATTTAATTCTTTTTATTCTTGAACTGAAAAAAATGTAAGTCTTCTTCCTCCATTAAAACAAGAAATAAAAGTAAAAGAAAAAAGAAACCAGTGTTGGCAAACGTCTTTTTTAGCTGTGGTGAGATTAACTCAACTGACAATGCCATAGCCAAAGAGGCAGCCAGGCAAGCAATGTTGTCAAATTTCCATTTCACTACACACGATTTACACAGGCACCAATCACATTCACACACACCTACAGTGGCTGTGCTCTTTTGTATGATTTTCAGCATGTGTTTGTGCGTATATGTATATTGTGTGTGTGTTGTTTAGCATAGCACTTTGGGGTTTGGTAGCAGTGATGCCAATTTGGCGATTTTTTAACCCACATAAAGCCACTGGTCGTTTAAACGCCACAAAAAATGGTTGCAAAAATTGAGGTAAAACTCTGGTTTTTCCGAATATTTTTGTGGGATTTTTTGCATTTTGTTATAGTATTGTCTGTTATCTGTAATTTCACGCTGATAACGCTTCATTTGACAAACGCATTTCCACGCAATTGACCAAAAATCCAAGCTATTCAAAAAAATCGACTTTTTTGTAATTTTCGACTTTTGATGAAAAATTTAAATATGCGATAAATATTTAATTATAAATGTTAGAATCATATAAAGTCAGGGATTTGTTAGGAAAATAGTAAGAGTATATTCTCAATCAAAAACCAAGGGATTAGCATGAAAGGATACACCTATATTACCCTCCAAAGTTTTTGGAACTTTTAAAAGGCCCGATTGCAGGAAAACTATACGTTTTAGAGAAAAAAGTTATTTTTTAAAAAATGCTTAAAAAATCTCAAAAATATAATTTTCATAAAAAATTTTAAGTTTTCTCGCAAAAAAATTCTCGGCGCTAAGTGGGTTAATTTATTAGTAAAGGAAAGGCAATTATTGAAAATGTACTTTCTGTGTTAGTCCCGGGCCACACTAAGAGTAATTTCACTGAAATTTTGAAATGAAAGTAAAAGAAAACGTAAAATAAAACGGCCTGTTTGTTTCATACGAATATTGCAACAAAGCAAAATTGCAGAACACCTAAAACCGTGTACACTAGTTTCTTAAAATTGTGAGATTTTCCCAAAAAATCGAGGAACTATAATAGTAGGTATAGACTATGGTGGATTTTGCAAATCCATTCGATTTATGTTGTCATTTTCATGCAATATATGTCAAATAAAACGAGATAATGCTCTTAAACATGTTATTAGTGTATAGTCTAACACTGTTTATAGTACGTTTACATTTGCGAAATCAAGAGGAATTCAACTGTCAATTTCTTTGCGTTTACGTCAAATGAAAACACATCTGAAATCCATTGAATTTAATTTGACGTTTAAGCAGTGGAATTGACTGTTGAAATCGATTAGATTTCGCGAATATAAACATACTATTAGAGTACGTTTAGTACAACTTTCGTATATATCTTCATCCATGTACATTACTAATTTTGCAAACATTGTGCATATGACTTCACTTTTATAATTTTTAAAATATTCTCATCTCACACTTATAATTTTAGACTTTACTTTGAACAGATAGGTAGTGATATTAATTCAATTAGCAAACTACACTAATGTACACCTAAAATTGTTAAAAAAAATTAAATTGCAATGACATGGTTTGTTTTGGCGGGAAATTTACACGTTCCACGATATGAGCTGAGCTAAAAACTTGTAAAAACATTAAACACCATAAAATATTCTGATCTAAAATGGAATAGTTTCCTGTTATTTAGGATTTATTTGACGTGTACGCAAAGGAATTGACATTTGAAATCCAGTGGGTTTGTTAAAACAGGTTATAAATAAACGTACTATTATATGAAGGCTATACCCAAACGTGGAGCTATCTTCGAAAATTTTAGATGAGAAGTTTTTTGGTCATTTGGAAAACGCAAATGACAAATATCAGCTAATTCGGTTAGAAAATTTGGCTTTAAATCGGGAGGTACCGTTATATGGGGGATATATCAAAACGTGCACCTACATATCTTGACAATTGTTAGTGGAGAAGTTTTTTGGTCATTCAAAATCTCAAATGTCAAATTTTCAGCTAATTCGTTCAAAAAACTTTAGCTAATGTACTTTAAATCGGAAGGTACCGTTATATGTGACTTATATCAAAACGTGGGCCTATCTCCACCATTTTTGGAGCAGACGTTTTTTTACCTCTTGAAGCTCCAAGTGCCAAAAATGAATGTTTCGATGAGCTGAGGCGATCTGGCTTTGTGTGTCTGTCCGTCTATCCAACAAAACTTTATAATGCTGCTACAGGTTGCGATTTTGATCCAATTTTTCTTGAAAATGGGAGTTTTAATGTGGAAGAAACCACCTACTAATTTTGGTGATAATCGCAGAGGTTGATTTAGGGCATAAATGGAATACTCTACCAGCTGGCGGAAATATCTGAAATGTTTACCACAGGTAGATCTTTACGTCCTGATTACAAAAATGTAAAGTTTGTTGGGGGGAAGTCCATACTTCCCGAGATATGGGCCCCTGAAGTTCCGAAAATTCCCTTGTTAAAGTAAGAAAAAAATTTAAATTAAAAAAATTTTGTTTTCGTGCCCTAAATTGGCTCCTGTCCATAGGAGATAGTCGTAAATCCCCGGTCGAAGGCCGGCAATTTAGAAAAAACTTACATTTTAAAAAAAAATTTCAGATTTTTTCCGTCAGCTGGTAGAGTATTCAATTCGTTCCGTACACTCCAATTTTAAAAATTTTCGCAAAAATGCAGTTTAAGGACATGTCTCGGAACGTTTGGAATAATTTTGCAGTATTTTGTACTTGTACTACTTCGGGAATTTCCTCACAAAAGTTCAGCATTTTCGCATTAATGCAGTTTAAGGACTGTTTGAGGGTCCAATGGAAATTGTTACTCTGTGGTCCTGTTTACAGCGATATTATGCTTTTTCGTGAGCAGTCCATGCTTACTGATATTATGGTCCAAAACCTCGTATTCCTAATGTGACTGACTAGGCGTAATAATAATCGAAAGGAGTGACTCCCAAAATAAGATCAATTTTCAAAATGATCGATGTCGGTCCATTTTTTCAGTTTCAACACATTTACGCCGCTTTAACACCTATCAAATTTATTATTAAAAAGTCCACAATCGTTAGGTAAAAGCCAAAATCTTCGCTATTTTTATCGGCAAGTTCATACGTCCAAAAAGCCACAGAATTCATAACCCTAAACATGTGGAAATGTTTAGGGGCCGACTATAACCGTTGGTTACTGTTTACATTTTTATATATTTATATTGTGAATCTTAGCGCATGCAAAATATTGTCACAGTGATTCATTTTAGCAGGATTCTCCATTTCGATTAGTTTTGTATTTTAGTACATTTTATGCAAACCGAAGGAAGGAGACACGGAGTTTTTTGATGATTTTGGAAGATACAAAAACGGTATGCCGTATTTTTATTGAATTTAATAACAGAAATACGTCTTTGTACTACTTCTGCTATCTTTCTATAAATGGTGTCATCCAATGCATCTCATTGACATCGACAACAACTTCGATTTTTCTAGTACTAAAGATTGAGTTTTCTAAAAATGTTAACAATAAGGTTTAGGTATTTTGCAAAAATATTTGCAATGTGTAGTTTCCTGAAGATTATGGCCAATTGAAATATTGGAAGAAAATAAAATACAAAAACCATCAATCAATTTCTTTAGACCAAAATTTCAGGCATGCCACAGGAACGAATTCCGATAGAAGGTGGAATTGATTCCGTATTTAGTTTCTTCAGAAAACGGAAAAAATCGGAATGGAATCACTTTTTATTTTGCAGGCGGTATTATATTTTTATGAAAACGTTTTACTTTAAAATACACTAAAAACACTTAAATATAATAAAAATATTAACATCTATAAATAAAAAATATCTATGATCAAAAAAAAAAACAGAAATATTGATATATCTACAATATAATCTACTTAGGTCATACAGCTCCATTAATTAAATTAATTAAAAACCTCACAAATAATGACCTTCGTCCTAAAAAGGCAAAAAAATAAAAATATTCGGGTATGTGATGGAAAACGATTCGACTCGTTTTGCCAAAAATCGAAATCGTATATCTCTAATTTTGGTGAATATTTTAATGAAATTGAAAATGGATTTTAATATTATTCAAGTAAGGGGCTTTTGGGAAGCAAAACTATATATATCATCAACGGCACTCCGATTATATACCATTTCGATTCTGCAAATCGAGTCGATTCGGTTTTCATCACATACCCGATTGTTTTAATAACAAAAATGCATGCTTTTGGCATATCTTTCCTTTACCGACCCACCGCAGAAAATTATAAAAAAATTACAATAGATAGTGCTTTTCATGCCGAAGTTCCGAAAATGCCATTGTTTACTTGGGAAAAAATTTGCGATTTAAAAAAAGTTTGTTTGCGTAGCCGAAATTCGCTCCTGTGCATAGGAGAAAGTCTTAAATCCCCGGCCGAAGGCCGGCTACTCAGGAAAACTTGCGATTTAAAGGAAATTTTTGTAATTTTTTCTGCGAGGGGTCGGAATAAAAAATTTGTTCCAAAAATTGGCCAAATTTCCTTTACCGACCCTTCGCAGAAAAAAATACAAAAACTTCCTTTAAATCTCAAGTTTTCGCAAGCTAAGTGACGGGCCTTCGGCCGGGGATGTAAGACTTTCTCCTATGGACAGAAGCAAATTTACGCGAACAAATTTTTATTTTAAATCGTAAATCCATGTTAAGAGAATCTTCGGAACTTTGGAGGCCTATAACTCGGGAAGTATACATTTCCGCAACAAAAGTAATGCATCGTTAGAATCGCTATGAAGGTCGGTAAAGGAAATATAAGCCGAAGCATCGGGTCTGAATCATCTCTTAAATTTCTGCGGCATATTTTTCTCAATACTATGTTGATTACTATGCGCCTCAATTACAAAAACAATAGAAACTCCCGGCATGTCTTTAATGTTGTCATATTTAAACTGAAAATTAAGATTTGCAATATTCACAAAATCTATCGAAACCTGAAGAAGCTAAAACAAAGACGATGCATATTAAATTATGGAATTGAACCCATATTGTTTAAAAATACATTTTCAAACCTCTTTCTAATAGTGATACCGTGGTGTAATGGATATCGTGCTCAACTTGAATACCAAAGTCCTAAATTCAGGTCTGTGACAAGACAACATTACATCATCTTCGCTTACAAATTGTAGTAATTTTTACTACGATATCAATTTATCCTTTATGATATCAAAAACATTTTTAAAAATTGGTAGATTCTTGCAGTTCTGGAACAGACACACTAATTAATTTAATTAATCCCTATTTTTCCTTAATACTACTGTTCAATTCAGTTGAATATTTCACGATTCTTCAAAATACCATTACTGATGACAAAGATAATTTTATTCTCATTTATTTTTATTTATTTAAATTTATTCATTTCAAAGCCAAGCCAACTGGCCATATGTGGTTGGAATACTACAATCAATGAAAATTTTAAATAACTTATAATAATATGGATAAAAATATTAAATTGAATACAAACTACATTTTTAAACTCCAACAATTTAAATACAATTTAGAGTATGAATAACTAAAAATTTAAATGACAACTACTCTAACTGTAAATTTCATTATAAAATGTTACTAATTAATAAATTCATTTACATTGTGTAAAATTCATTTAAAATTGTGTAAAATTCGACTACTCACAATAGAAAAAAAGTAATTAAAGGATATTTTGGGAGAAAAATTTATTATATTTAGAGATGACTCCTATTAAAACTCATTTTTATTCATAAGTATAACAATTCAATTTCTAACGTTTTTTAAACATCAATTATTGGCAACACTTGTATGACTTGGTGTATTTGTAACTGAGTTTGGTGACGTTATATTTTACTGGGCTCTTCTCACTCTCCAACACCCTTTACAAAACAACAAAAAAAAAGCAGAAAACTTTGGGGAGAGTGTGTTTTGTTTTTCACTGTCTTCTTCTTCCACTGTGAACAAATACAAATACGACGACGAGTCAGCCAGTCGTGTTGTTTGTGTGTTAACACCGCCATAAACGTAGACGAAATGAAAAGTAATAGGAAAAAATCAGCCAGCAAAGTAACCTTCCATCCCCAGCAAATGGTGGACTGACATACGCCCGCCCCCCATTATACATATATAGACCAGCAGGAAAAAAAAAAAACAACAGCCATTATTGTTCACATAAGTAATGCCAACAAAGAAACCATATGGACGAAATCCACCACACAGCAAAGCAAATGGCAGGCAGACGGACAGCATTACACACCAGTCCAGTAATGAAGTTAAATAAAAAAACGAAATAACAATAAAAAAGAAAACAATTTCATATGGACGAATTAATGTTTATTTCATTTTCTTCTCCTCTTTTTACGTTTCCCCTTTACATGTTTTAATGCTTTTGTTTTCTATGGGACTTTTGTGTTGTATTTTACCTTGCCAAAATAAAAGCTTGGCTTTAACAATTAAAACAAAAATATGCAAACTATTTCTTGGAAATATCTGGAAAAAAATTAAAAAAAAAAATTGAATGATTAAGAAATGAAAGCTAAAACCATTAATTCTAGTTGTAATTTCTTTAGTAGTATTATTTCCATACTTACAATTATTGTTTCCTTCTTTATTTTTTTTAATTATCATTTGGGTGGGTTTTCTTTGTAATTCATTCTTCTTTCCATTTTAGTTTAGTTTTTCCCATTCTTGTCATGTTTTTTTCCTTCATTCTTGTGACTGTCATTTTGATAATGAAAAAATCCCATGATTTGGCTATATTTTGAGAGAGTCTGAGTACTGTCAGAAAATCTCCCCTCTGCGAGGTGGTGTTCTCTGCTTAAGCCACCACTGTTTTGTTTCCTCTCTAGTGTTCAAAAGTGCATGACTCAGGGTTGGAATTTTATAATTAACACCGGAAAAAATTGCACGAACCACCATTAAAATGAAGAAATAATGTTTGCCTTGCTTTGTTTGCTTTAAGAAGTTATTTATTGTTTTTTTTCCTTTTGAAAACGTATAATTTGAGTTTCTCCTATTGTGAAATTAAATTTAATATCAACTACACTGTGCTACAGTTAATTGTAAGGGGGTATTAGAAAGAGACATAATTATAGTACTTAAGTGCACTTTTGTGCGATAGATGTATGAAATATTGGATTATTTCAGCCCCATATCTCTAGAATAAAATTATACTGTAGTTATGATCACAAGGACTAAAATTTTAACACCACTTGGACTTTGGACTAGGGTGAATTACCCAAGGGAATGGACCAAATCCTCTTAGAACATGATCTAAGTTTCGAAGTCAATCCTTATCACCAGCCTGCTGATCACTATAGGATTTTGTTGAGTTTTGGCGTTGCCAAAATGTCAGAAAGCAGGGATTTGTCCATGAACAAATTATGTCGATGTAATCAGAATCACAAGGACTACCTTTGGTAAAAGTATCAAAACGATCGCCACTTAGCGGAAACATTGAACTTTTGTATAGGGAACTACTCGAATAAGTTAACCGATTTAGAAGATCTTCAAATTCAATTTAAGTTTGAGAGAAATATTACAATGTGAGAAGATTGGATTGACATTAGTCTACTAAGTAGACTCTACTTTCGTTGGTCATTTTAATTTTTTTGGAGCTATTACATCATAAAGAATGGACTTGCTTGCCAAAATACCTTATGTCGTTGTAAAAGGCACCACTTGGACTGTCTTCGTCAGTTAGGTGAACATGTTGAACTGTTGTGGAAGAGATGTGTGATCTTCGAGCTTGATTTAAAATTGAGTGAAATGCTTGTTTTATATTCGGCGTCGTTCGTGATTTCGCTCGGAATCAAGAAAATTTTTTTCATAATTTCGCATACAAAAATTAAATCATCTCATTTCGTGATTTCAGCGAAATCAATATCGAAATCACAGTACACATGATATACAACCCTGCTTTTGCCTAAAAAAGTAAAAAAAAATATTAAATTACTTTGGTACAATTCTATATTTTTTAATGGCAATGTTAGAAAAAAACGAATTGTCAAAAGTTGCTTCCCTATACAAATTTCTTAAAAAATACGGGAACGAAAAATGACGGAAATTGCAAAAACTCCAGCAGAAATGTCAAAATCAATGTATCAGCTATCGTGTTTAGAAGCCAATGAACATGCTACTAGTTTCCACAAGGCCAAAATTGTATGGCAGAAAACAGGAGAAGAGAAGTGCAAGTCTTGCTAGATTTCGGGGTACGGGAACGTATTTTTAGCACTAAACGGGAAAACTACCGCAAGTAGTAATATTTTGCAGGTACTGAACACAGCTTTTATCTATCAAAATTTATGATTATGATGTCTCAAGGATAAAATCATTTTTTATACCCTCAGCATTTATGCTAACGAGGGTATATACACTTTCATACGGGCAAAATGTGCCTCATCGAAATAATGGTTTTAGACCCCAAGTATGTTTGGACGAAATGTGTTTCAGACAATTTGGAGTCGATTTAGCAATGTCCGTCCGTCTGTCTGTCTGGCTGGTGCGCACGATAACTCTCGAACGGATTAACCGATTTGGTCCAAAATTTGGCTTTCGTAATATTTTGTCCAAACTTAGTTTAAGTTCGAAGATGGGTTATATCGGTCCACTCCTTCCGGTACCTTCCCCACAAAAGTTCAAAAATGTTAGAAAAATTTGTGCGCACGATAATTCTTGAAGGGAGTATCCGATTTGGTCCAAAGTTTGCACATCGTGAAATTTCTACCAAACTTAGATGAGGTTCCAATATGGTCTCAATAGGTCCACTCCTTCGGGTACCTCCCACACAAAATTTCGGAAAAGTTCAGTTTAGGGCAATCTCTCGAATCGCTTTGATTTTTGTTTCAACAACTTGTATTTACTACCCTCCATACGACGGTACAAGTTTCATCAGGGGCAAGTCCATACTTCCTGAGAAAATAGCATGAAAGTTGCAAACAACCCCTATGACACCGTGTGAGGTGGTTGGAGCGCAAGATAACTCTCGAACGGATCTGCCGATTCGGTCTAAAATATGGCCTTAGTAATATTTTGTCAAAACATAGTTTAAGTTTGAAGATAAGCCCTATCGGTCCACTCCTTCAGGTACCTCCCCCACAAAAGTTCAAAAATGTTCGGAAAAAATTTTCGTACGGTAACTCTTGAAGGGAGTGGCCGTATTGGTCTATACTTTACACATCCTAATATATCTACCAGATATAATTTAGGTTCAAATATGGACTATATTTGTCCACCCCTTCCGGTACCTCCCACACAAAATTCCGGATAAGTTCACTTTAAGACCTAATATCGAATCACTTTGATTTTTGTTGAAGCAACTTGCATTCGCTGCCTCAATTACGATGGTAAAAGTTTTTTTAGGGGCAAGTCCATACTTCTTGCGCAAACAACCCGAAGAGTGTAAAAGCCCCCTATGGCACCATATGTTGTGGCTGGAGATTCACTTCCATAACGGTCAATGTCGATCCATTGACCTCTCCGCAAAACTTTTGATCTTTAATCCTAATCAACATTTTTGTCGGTTCAAATGCCCAACATTTTTAAAACCCCCTAAATACATACGTATTTTGGGAAAAAAATGTTTCAATATACACAGACTGAGGGTATATCTCTGTCGGCAAAACCGACTGATACTTTTTTACTTGTTACTTGTTATTTATATTTTTCAAACTGTGTGTAGCATGGCAGAACTTCCTGGTAGTGGTATCACACCAGCTGATCGAATATGAAAAGTCAAATCCCTTTATAAAAAAATAGTTTTGTTCTAATTTCCCCAACAACATAAAGAAAGTTTTGACATAACATATTCAAAATTTTACAATGCCACTACCTGGGTAATTGTGCCATGGTGTGTAGACCTTCTGTTTTATTCTGTTCAGATTCAGATTTTTCCCTCGTCAGTAATTTAATTAACTTCCTCTGACAACCAACCATTTTTGTATAAAATCAGAACTTCCAACCCTGTAAATTGATTTCATTGCAGAAAACTCTCAAAAATCTTGACAACAACAACAACATTCGTAGGAGAGATTATTACCCAGAGTTTCACTCACAATATGCACAGGGTTGGAAACTATTATTCACTGAAGGTGAGGTGAATTTTTGTAAGTTGGCAGAATAACAGTGTTAAAGGCAAATATCACTCGTTTTTTTCTTGTAACTCTGCTGGAGATTAGAAGAAATTTGATGACATGTCTTTGTCCATTCAGTACTATATGGTGGTGGTTGTTAGATTGCACATTACCCCCGAGGGATTTTTTGTTTTTTCAAAAAAGCAAGTATTTCACTGCTTTTGAATGTGTTGCTGTTTTGCAATGGACTACAAAAAATGAAAAAAGGACATCTTTTTTTTTTTGCCGTCCCCTGGTGTTTTTAATCTGGGAAATACATATGTGTAATTGTCACATTATTAATTAAAGGACTTCATGCTGTTTTCGACTTTATGAATAATATGTAATAATGATTGTGGGAAAATGCAAATTAATCAGATTGCTTTAAAAAAATATATAATGTTGGTACGTACTTAAGTTAATGGCATATAGGAAAGTTTTTTGGTATCTAGGTATAGATTTTCTAAATAATTTATAATTATTATTTAGTGTAAAATTTTGTGTAGGTATGGTGAAGAATAACAAGGGTTTTTGGTCAATATACCCCAAGATATATGTTTTCTTGAAACTCATGTCTTAATTCTTAACCCTTTCAGTGTAAAAAATAATTTCTGTCCATGTAAAAACATTGCTAAATGTCGAATATAATTTTTTTTTATTTTTTAATTTTTTTTTTTTAATTTGTTATGAATTAAAATATTTTCCCCCTGAATTACCTATGTTATCACACAACATTTCAATTCATGAAAAATAAAAATCTATTTGTTCTCAGTAGTTTCAACATTTTAATTTGTTAGTTGGCAGTTTGTATTAAAAAATTCTTTAGTTTCCTTTTCGCGTGACATTCTCTTCTTCTTCGGCGTGTTTATCTATTATTTTGTATAATTTAAACATTTATTTTTATATAAGATAATGTAGAATTTGGACTAATGCCATTGACAAAAATGTTTTCAAAATGTATTTTCCTTTGCCTTTCATTCTTTATTTTTCCTCAATATGTTTATCTTGTGTAATATTTTGACAAGTTTCCCATAAGGTACAACAACATTAGTATTTTGGCATTTGTGCTGCACTTCTGCTGCTCTCCTTTCCCCACAAGGGTAGTTTAAAATACGTAGAACGTTGCCAATTTTAAACACGAGTTTTTTTATATACAAAACTATCAAGATTTGTTTTAAATATCTTTTTTGGCAAATGTCACTCTTTTTTGTCTTGTAATTTAAAAAAGAAACTGAGGAATTTTGTAAAAAAAAAACTAAATAAAAAAGCTGTAGTTCTAATGCATTGTTGTATACAAAGAAACGGATTTAGGAAAAAAGCAATTGTATTGAAAATTTTATAAAAATTGTGTGACCCTACGAAATTTTGTTAAAAAAACGACGAATTATTTTAATAAATAACATTTTCTTTATTTGAATTCTTTGCCTAAAGTTCGCGAAGTAACTCATATATGGAATATAATTTAATACTATAATATATGTACATATGTATATAGGTGCCTCAAAAACAGGAAATCTGTCCCAACAGCCGATTTATGTAGCCCTTCCATTTATTTATTTTGTGCCCATTTCATCAAATACCACAATTTTCGATCGATTTTTATTCTTGTTCAGTTGTTTGGAGCACCGAGTTAGCCAGAGGTTTATTTTTTGTCATATGCCCCACAAATACCCTACTAGTTTCGTGTCTAGGCCTAAACTATGGTGAATATTATAATCAGCTATGTATGTAAGGTTTGTGTCTATAATAACATGTCATGAATTACCTAAAAAAGTCGATACATTTTCGATACATTTCACTTGTAATGTGAGAATTCTAATTGAATTTCGAATTATTTCATTTGTAATTTGAATTTTTTTCATTTGAAATTCGAATTTTTCCATTTGTAATTTGAATTGAATTGTAATTTGTAAATCGAAGTTGTTCATTTGGAATTTCAAATGAAAAAAAAAAAAAACGAATTACAAATGGAAAAATTCGAATTACAAATAAAATAATTCGAATTAAAAACGATAAAAATCAAATTACAAATGAAATAGTACGAATTTCAAATGGAATTCTCAAATACGAATAAAATAATTCGAAATTCAAATAAAATTCTCAAATTACAAATGAAATGTTTCGAATTACAACTGAAATTATTCGAATTACATGTGAAAATGGTGTATTTCTTTATGAAAAATTATTAAATAATATTAAATTTTGGACCACCAGATGTCGGCTTATTTGTTAAGGGTTGAACAAGATGAGTCTATGGCATAGACTAATAAAAAGATAGACGAAGGAATGCTCTCACCGAGTATGTTCGAATTGAGTATGCTTACAGAGGTACTCAAAATAAAATGCCAAAAAAATACAAGTTAATAAATATTTTGTTTTTGCAAAAGGCTACATGGGGTTAGTTTTTGATGGGAACAACATCCTCAGACAAAAATATCCATGAAAATATTGTAATTTTCCGCAAAAATCGTCTTCGAACTTTTTTGAGTTTTCCTGTTTGAGTAGGTTTACGGCGCAAAATTGAGTATTCCTTCGTCTATCTTTTTATTAGTCTATGTCTATGGTATTATCTGCACAATATTCTCCCAATATGTATAATAGTAACAATTTAATTTTTATGTCTGTTTTCTCAAAAATACCCTACTATTTTCTTGGGTGTCTTGGGTTATAGATTTTATTTTGTCTGGAGCCCCATAAATACCCTACTGATTTTAGATAATTCAATTTCGGCCATATTTTCCCATCGAATTAGAGGTGCTTCGAACTTATAATATTGTTATTGGGTAAATATGTGTCGTATAATCAGTTATTTATTTGATGAGGTTTTAAAATTTAAATTCTATTTATATTTTTTCCTCTCTCGCCTCTCTCGTTGCTATGCTTTCCATTTTATATCCAATTTTCATTTCTCCATTTTATCTCACAATTATCTTTTCACATTTTATTGTTTTGTTTATTAAAAATATGTTTACAGGAAATCAATTTCATATTTCGCGTAAATTGACTACCTTGAATCGAGCGACCAAACAGATATTGTTTATTTGTTGTGCCAACACCATCTCTCATCAAAACAAACCACATTTGTTTGCTAATTTGTCTTTGTTGTTGTTGCTGTTTTTCTATTTCATCAAAACTAAAAGCATGTATGAAAACATTTCCGCGAAAATTTCATAATACAAAAAAAAATCAAAATTTTTGTAAAAACACACCAACGGTGATTCATAAATTATTGCTCTCCTCTTATCACCCCCTCTACCCATAATGCTAAAATAAAAATAGAAGCTAATCATATATTAAGAAAAAGAAACAGCAAAAAGAAGCGTGCAAAAAGTTTATCAACTCTTTGTATTTTTGAGATACGCAGAAGATTTGTTGGAAAAACAAACAAATTTCTAGAAATTTGAATGAACCATCATAAATAATCTATAATTTATGACAGATATGTTAATACAAATATTTTTATATATACTTTTTTCTTTGTGAGTCATAAAATTTAAATTACATATAAATATTTTGGACAAACAAAAAAAAAAAAAAAAAAAAAAAAACTACAAGAGTGAGTTCATCACTTATTTTATGTAAAGTTTTCTTCAACATTCAGATATCTGTTGATTTTTACATTGATTATCTCCTAAAATTCTTAATTTTTCAGAACCTTAATTTTTAATGTCTCGCCTATTCTCTCAAACAACAGTGATTTAAACATTTATTTTGTTAGACAAATGTTCACTATTGACCTCTGACATTTCTAAACTCTACATAAAAGTTGATTTGCTTAGAAAATATTAGTTTGCGAAATTTTTAATTAATTTTAATTTTTTTAAGGGGTATTGCTTGAAATAATTTATTCTTTGCCTGGTGCCTCACAAACACCCTACTGATTTAAATAATTCGAAACAAAAGCTTATTTATTTCGAATTATTTAAAACAGTAGGGTGTTTGTGAGGCACAAGGCAAAGTATAAATTATTTCAAGCGATACCTCTTTTGGCAGGTTGTATGTTGATTCTAATCGTAACAGCTAAGTCATGATATCCTAGAGTGGTTATTCTCGCAAATATACGTTATGGGATGTACAACAACAACATACTCTCTTTTCATTTTCAGCTGCCGTTGTGTATCAAAGATACGTATCTCTCAGAGAGGGTAATGCACAACATATTTGAACACCATTGTCCTAGATACAACCCTTACATACGGGGATATTTACCATTCTCTAGACACCAGATTTTGTCCGTCATCTTATCAGTCAACAATTGGCTAGGTTTTTCTTCCACATATTTCACCTTCCTTCCCTGTATTTCTTCGTAATACATGTATTGTTTGTATCATTCTTATGGCATCTGGTGGGAAATTCAAAATTTACCCGCACATTATACCTATAACAGGTACTATTTAATCGTATGATGCCCCGGAAATACCTTGCTAATTTTGTGTCTAGGCTAAGCGGTCGTGGTGAATATTGTACTCGACTATGTAAGGTTTGTGTCCATGATACCGATTTAATGCCTTACTTGTTTTGTGTCTAGGCTAAGCGTTGGTAAATATTGTGTACACAAACCTTACGTACGTGTCCATGATATCGAATTATCATCCATTTAACAGGAAATGCATGTGCCATGAAGATCTAGATAAATATCCAAGACACAACCCTTACTTACGGAGTGAGGATATTTATCATTTCCTAGATAATGGTAGCGTATTTTTAAGGCACCAGATAAAAATAATTAAACATAAAATGCAATTCCTATTAGTGTCGGAAGTTTATTCTATACCTGAATAATTTATGGAAATAGCTAGATCGATTTCAGACAATTTTTAGAAATATCTACTCAAATACCTTTCAACAGATGTTACAGATAAAATGCGTTTTTGTCTGCTGACTCATAAATACCCTACTAATTTTGTGTCTAGAGCGTATGAAATACTTAGTGCGTATGTAAGGTTTGTGTCTAGGATAGGGAGTGAGCATTTATTACCCTTGACGTGGAACTAGTAGGGTATTTATGGGTCAGCAGACCAAAAGACATTTTTATTGTAACACCTCTTTGAAAGTCTTTTAGTAGATAATTTCTGAACTTACCTCAAACTTCTAATTCAGGGTAGTTTCTATGGCTTACTATTTTCAAGACTCGTATTTTGGATCTGCCTAAAAAAATAACCTATGATATCGATTTATCATCCATTTAACAGGAAATGTATGTGCCATGAAGATCTAGATAAATATCCAAGACACAACCCTTACTTAGGGAGTGAGGATATTTACCATTTCCTAGATACGAAAATGGTAGGGTGTTTTTAAGGTACCAGACAAAAATAATTAAACATAAAATGCAATTCCTATTAGTATCGGAAGTTTATTCTAAACCTGAATAATTTATAGAAACTGCTAGATCGTTTTCAGACAATTTTTTAGAAATATCTACACAAATGCCTTTCAACAGATGTTACAGATAAAATGCTTTTTTTGTCAACTGACTCATAACTACACTACTAATTTCGTGTCTAGGGTATGGTGAAATACTTACTGAGTATGCAAGGTTTGTGTCTAGGATAACATTGCATAGGGAGTGGGTATTTATTTAACCGTACCCTAGACGTGAAACTAGTAGGGTATTTATTGGTCAGCAAACCAAAACCCATTTTTACTGTAACGCCTGTTTCAAAGTCTTTTAGTAGATAATTTCTGAACTTACATGAAACTGTATATCTTCAATAAGAACAATATTCTTTTGTGAAATGAATTTCAATTACCGGTGAATAAGCTTTGAATATTTTATATAAAAAGAATGACATTCATTATTTTTTTGTTTTTAAATTCTAGTGAATATTTTCCATTATTATTCGTATTTTTTAAAAATAATCACACAGGTTGTCTACTCTCTACTCATCTTTTCTCAACTAAAAAACAATTTTGTAACGTCATTGGATTTTATGGAAATTGTATAATTTATTAGGGACACGATGTAGCTTGCTGTTTCTCTGCTCTTTGGTGCTGCCATGTCATTTGAGAAAAATCTATTTTTAGTTACTCTGTGGGTATTAATCATTGTTTTGATTATTCTTCCTTTCTTTCACTCTTTAGGGGCATTTTAAAGTAAACAAAATGATAAATTTGTTTTCTAACTTGTATCATTTATAATTTTTTTGGTGTTTGGAGAAAAATGTTTTTTTAATTTTTGAAGAAATGATATCACATACTATTGCTTTTAGACATAATCCGCAATTCAGCCAAGCTGAGTTAATTTTTTTTCATGAAGAAATTAAGTTTTTGTTGGTCTAATTTGATATTTTTACAAAAAACTACAATTCAGCTGAGCTGAATTTTGATTTTCTTCAAGATATTGCAGTTGAATGGTTCCCATCTAATGTTTTCCTTAAGAAAACGTAACTCAGCTTAGCTGAATTAGTTTTGTTAAAGAAACGTAAATTTAAATAGTTTTTTTTTGTCTAAAATTCAAGTTTTTTGGAAACATTTGCAATTCAGCCTCACTGAATTACATTTTTCCTAAAGAAATAGCAGTTTTTAGATTAAAATGTGATATTTTCTTTGAGAAAATGCAATTTAGAGGAGCTAAATTAGAGTTTTCGGAAGAAATCTATCTGTCTTTATGTATCATATTTAACGTTTATTAACTCCCGACATGAAATTATCGTAAAGAAAACGTAATTCAGCTGGGATGATTTTGAGTTTTCTGAAAGAAATTGCAAATAGTGTATTTATATATTAATTTTCGGAAAAGAAAGTTCAATTCAGCTGAGGAAAAATATTTGAATTTACATTTCAAAGTTGTTGATCATATATATTCTTAGTGAAAGTGCAATTCAGCAAGGCGGAATTTAAGTTTTCTTAAATAATTCAAAATTTAAGGTTTCAGATCAAATGATTTTATGTAGAATAGCAAATTCAGCTAAGCTTAATTTGTGTATTCCTAAAAAAATCAATTTTATGGTTCATATCTAACGTTTCTTTTAAGAAAATTGCAATTCAGCTGAGCTGAATATATGTTTTTCATCAGAATTCTTGGAATTCTTGTGTTTATGGTTGTTTGTGGAAAGTCAGAAAGACTGAATTAAAGTTTTCTTATATAATTCGAAATTTAATGTTTCAGATCAAATGATTTTATATAGAATAGCCAATTCAGCTAAGCTTAATTTGAGTATTCCTAGAAAATTAAATTTATGTATCATATCTAACGTTTCTTTTAAGAAAATTGCAATTCAGCTGAGCTGAATTTATGATTTTCATAAGAATTCTTGGAATTCTTGTGTTTAGGGTTGTTTGTGTAACGTTTTCTTCTGAGATAATTGCAATTCAGCTCAGCTGAATATATGTTTTCCAAAAGAATTGTTGGCATTTTTGTGTTTATGATCGTTTGTGGAATGTTAACTATAAAATAGGTATTGAGGTTAATTTCGCATTATATTTTTTATTAGAGTGGTCTAAATCAAATTTAGAACATACGCTATATTTGTAAAAGATTAAAGTAAATAAGAAACAAATAAAATAATATCATCACCGCTCTAAAAGCGGCTTGTTCAGTTAGTTCTAGAAACTTTAACATTAACCCCATTTTCCCAATTGCGAATGAACTCAAAAAACCAAGTCATTGTGAATTATTATATAAAAAAATTGTGTGATGGCTGACTGTGTGAGCGATCGTTTATTAAACATAAGTATAGTTGGGTTTTCTAAATCTTCCGCCGCCGCCACCCACCCTACTATGTTGATCTTCTATTTTATTTGTTTATTTTGTTTTCCTTTTTGCTGAAAAACAAATTGCATAACACTTTGTTAGGTATGTTTTGAGTGACGGTGCAATCTGCTCCCCCTTGTCCCTCTCTCTCCTACCTCCCTTTATTAAAGCGTTTTTTCTTTGTATAAACAAAATTCTTTTTTGAATTATCAATGGCAGCAAAAAGGTACCCAACTGTACTAAAAGAAACAAGAAAAAAGACGAATACGACCACACATTATCAGTAGAGCATTGCAAACTTAATATTTTAGAGCGAAAGAGAGAGATGAATAAAATATGGTGGGGTTGCCATGTGGGGAAGGAGATTTTGTGAACAATTTGGGGAATTATAGGAATTTGATTAAGTGAAATTTTCTATGTATGCATTTGAAGGAATTTGAATTTTCTGAGTTAAATTTTGATATTTCATTTCGAAACCAATTTTTATTTCATTAAATGTATATTTACTTGTTAAAAAATACAATTCAGCTGAGCTCAATTTTTGTTTTTTTTTTTTTTTTAAGAAAAGTTACCCTTAAATTCTTTTTAATTGTTAAAAAAAATTAAATTTTTAATATTTTTGGAAACATGATTTTTTTGCCTTTTTGAATTATTTTACTTGTATAAAAATACAATTCAGCCCATCTGAATTTACAGTTTTCCGTTGAAAACATTATTTTACGGTGTTCGGTATGTTTTTTCATGTGAAACATCTAACTCAGCTGAGCTGAATTCTGTTTTTCATTTGGAAAACAAATCTGTAGGTCTTTGAATTTTTTTACTTGTACCAAAATACAATTCAGCTGAACTGAATTTACAGTTTTTCCTTTGAAAACATTATTTTACTGTGCTTAATATAAATTTCCATTAAAACATCTAATTCAGCTGAGCAGAATTCCGATTTTTTTTGTTTCATAAAATTAAACTTAATTTAATATAATTAATTTTGATGTGTGTAATTCCAATTCAGCTGCGCTGAATTCTAAGATTTCTTCAATAAATAAATGTAACGATACCAAAATGTATTTTCTTACCAAAAAAAATTAATTCAGCTTGGTTGAATTGCATTCTTACTTTCATTAAAAAGCATTTTATTTGTTTCATTACAATTTCTTGTGTGGAAGCTCAATACAGCTGAGCTGAATCCGTATTTTTGCATTAAAAAACAATGTTCAACTTGTTACAATATGTTTTCCTGTACGTAAATGTAATTCAGCTGAGCTGAATTTTGAGTTTTCATTTGGAATCAGCTTTTAATGCAACCTGAATTGTGTTTATGGTGTGTAGAGAAAATTTAGCTAAGCTGAGTTGCGTTTTTTTCTATCATTAAGCATATTTTCATTTGATTTATTACATTTCCTTATGGGGAAGCTCAATTCAGCTGAGCTGAACATCATGATTTTTCTGGTAAAAACAGTTTGTTGTTGATATATGGTATTTACTCATAAGCAAATGAAATTCAGATTAGATGAATTCCAATATTTGCATTTAAAACCATGCTTGTCTTGTTACAATAAGCTAATTTCTGCGTAGATGCAATTCACCGTAGCTGAATTTGTAGTTTTAATTTGGAATCATAATTTAAAATAATTTTAATTATGTTTCTGACGTGCAAATTAAATTCAGCTAAGCTGAATTGTGTTTTTACCATCATTATACTATGTTTACATTTACGAAATCCACTCGATTTCAACTGTCAATTCCATTGCTCAAACGACAAATGAAATCCAATCGATTTTAGATGAGTTTTCATTTGACGTATACGCAAAGGAATTGAGAGTTGAAATCGAGTGGATTTCGTAAATGTAAGCATAGTATTAGGCATATTTTAATTTGATTTAATGAATTTCCTTATGCAAAGGCTCAATTCAGCTGTGCTTAATATCAACATTTCTTTTCGAAACTCCATTTGTCCATGATGCACTGAATTCTAATGATTTGAATTTTGATATTCACATTAAATAATCATATATTACCTGTTGCAATAGGTTTTCTTCCACGAAAATACAATTCAGCTGAGCTGAATTTTAAGTTTTCATTTGGAATCATAATTTAAAGCAACTTGTATTGTGTTTATGGCTTGTAAATGAAATTCAGCAAAGCTGAATTGCGTTATTTCTGCCAATAATCATATTTTAATTTGTTGTATTGCATTTTATGGCGGGAAAGCTGAATTCAGCTTAGCTGAATTCTATGATTTCTTTGAGAAACACAATTTATCGATGAAATGTTGTTTTCTTAAAACAATATGAAATTCTAATGAGCTGAATTGTGGTATTTACATTAGACAATATTGAACATGTTATAATAGATTTCCTTGTAAGTAGATGTAATTCAGCTGAGCTGAATTTGGAGTTTTCATTTGGAATCATGATTTGAAGTAACCTGAATTCTGCCTATGACGTGCAAATGAAATTCAGCCAAGCTGAATTGGGATTTTCTTTTCGAAAAATAAACTAAACACAGTTTGAACTCACTTGAAATGCGTTTTTTAGTGTACAACAGCAATTCAGCTAAGCGGTATTGGTGTTTTTCTTTCAGAAAACTAAGTTGCATTTCTAATATGCTATGTTTTCTTGTATTTAAACTCCATTCAGCTGAGGCATATTCTAAATTTTCTTTTGTGTTAACAAATATTCATTCTTCAAGTGTATTTTCTTGTAGGCACATGCAATTCAGCACGGCTGAATTGAGTTTTTTTCTTGGAAGGAATTGAATTCAATGGTATAATCTAATTTTCTTGAATGTAGCCTTAATTCAGCTGGGAAAAATTGGGGTTTATTACCAACAGTATTATTCAGCAGAATTTAATTTCACTCTGCAACATGGAGAATAAGTTGTCAACTGAAACATGGTTCTTTTGTCTTCGTGTATGCTTATTTTTTTTGTTTTTTTGAAAAGAAAATTTGGAACAAACAAATTTTATATACATATGTTGTTTTCCCTCGCATATTGTACCGTTTTCATTTCAGATTAGAATGATTTGTTGGAGTTTAGTTTCTACCTCATAAATAAACAAAGAAAACTAGAACGTATCAAAAATATTTGACCTAATTTTTGTTTTCTATTCGATTTTTTTTTGTTTGCGTTTGCAATGACGTAGTTGTTGATAGGCTTGGCAGGCAACCTCTACCATCGACAAGAGGGGGAGATAAGATGGAGAATTATTTGTTTTGTC
This sequence comes from Musca autumnalis, assembly GCF_047663935.1. NCBI lineage: Eukaryota > Metazoa > Arthropoda > Insecta > Diptera > Muscidae > Musca > Musca autumnalis. The sequence continues at coordinate 256,909,726 of NW_027411644.1, forward strand.
TCGCATCAGTTTTTGATATAAATTTGTTGCTATTCTCCTATATGTACTCCAATTTTTAGTTTGGTATTTTTGTTGGAAATAAATAGTTACTTTTTCATATGTCTAGTCAAGTTATTTATAGTATCGAACGATTTTTTTTGTTTTTGTTCGTTATCGTCTGTGGTAATATGCAGCCAATATCGTTAAATCATGTAGTAAATTGTTTTCCGATATGATTGACATGGTGTATTTATGTTATTACGATATTAAAGTTCCCAACTAATTCTAATTTAATTGAAAAATGTTTTGAAAATATGATTTTTTTCACTTGATTAACCCAGATAAAGCCACTGATCGTTTAAACGCCACAAAAAATGGTTGCAAAAATTGACGTAAAACTCTGATTTTTTCGAATATTAAAAATCAAGGGATTGGCATATAAGGATACACCTATATTGCCCTCCAAAGTTTTTGGCACTTTTAAAAGAAGGCCTGATTGCAGGAAAACTATACGATTAAGAGAAAAAAGCTATTTATTAAAAAATGCTTAAAAAATCTCGGCGCTTAGTGGGTTAAGGATGGGTGGATTGTAGGGAATATAATTGATATTAAAAAGCGAGATATTTATATAAATATTTTTCAAGGATTCTTTCATAAGAAGTATAAATCAGCCTTCTATTATTTTTTATTTTATTAATTTTTTCCTTTTCTTCCAATCCCATTAATCCTACGGCCTGCCCACAAAAGTAATATATATCGATGACCCCTCCTTGGGCGCCAATCACCTAACTAAAATACAAGACAAAGAATCTCAATTTCATACAAAATAATATGTGCCACCAAATAATAACCAAGCAAACATTTTTTTGTTAAGTCTACCACAGCTTATAATATTTTTTGTATTTTTTTGTATGACATTTTAATTTTTTGCAATTGTTTTAATAACTATTTCCCCTTTTTTTCTTTCTTTACAGTACAAACATTCTATTGGATTTAACAAAGGCAGCGTTCTGCCGTTTTCTATATTGATTTACAACAACATCTGCATACTTATGTTTTTTTGCTATACACAACAACAAACAAAGTAAGTAAAATAATACTGCTTCACTTGTGTAATACAAATTCCGTTGATAAATCTACAGGCTTACAGATATTCCACTTTCATTTTTATTAAAATAAAATACAATATTCATTTCCCTTACAGATTTGTGTTAACCTCATCACTGTAGGTCCTTTTTTTAATTTCCCTTTCACCATTCAGATGCCTTTTCCTCTCTGTGGTATTATGACGCCCAATCACTTTCATTTCAGAACCTCCTATTCATTTTCCAGTTTTTTTTTTCATTCATTCTTTCAAATGAATGATTATATAAAGTATATTAAGGCGAATTATTGATTTTCCCCCATTCAATTGTTACGTTCCATCAGCATCCAACACTTTGGACTAATACCCAGAATTTACGCCTGTGATTTTCTTTTTTTTTTGTTTTTAACTGGCGTGTATAGGACTGATGATTGACATCTTGTGTTGTGTTATCGTCATGTCATCACCATCATCATTATCATCATCGCCATCGCCTACACTTTATCGCCAATACAACAGAACAGAGTTAACAACTAAAAACCAGCTGTTGATTGTAATTTATTCCATGTTGTCAAGGCTGCCTGCTGTTGGCTTTCTCCCGTTCGTTTGCCTTCTTTTGTGGAAATTCATGGAATTCATCCTTCATTATTTAGAAATTACTTTTGTTGATAAAGTTTGCCTTTAATCAAGGTTTTTTGTGTTTGCCAAGAACAAAATGATGAAGAAGTGGTGACATCCTACTTTTGTGCTTCTCTCTTTCATCGGGATGTTTTTTTATTCGATTGACATTATTTTTTCCTACTTAATTTCCTTTCATTGAAAAATGTTTCCAGAAAAATGGCAAATAAATTTGTTATTCGAATTGAAAAGGGAGTCATCATCGAGGATACAAATGGCTGTGCGTAATGAGGATATAATACAGATTTAGTTGCTATTTTCAGTAGGCGATTTCTCTTGATTAGGGAAAGATTCTAGGCAATAGAAAGTGTTATGCAACAATGAGCTATTATTTACATATTTTCCAATAATTATTTCATAAGGGAGAAAATCTGAATCAACATGTTAGTATACCCTCCACCATAATATGGAGTGTATATTAAGTTTGTCATTCCGTTTGTAACTCATCGAAATAATCATTTGATCAGCGTAAAATTCTAAGTCGATTTAGCCCTGTCAGTCAGTCCGTCTGTTCTAATGACACTATCTTCACATGAGTTGAGCTACACGGCTGAAATTTCGAATGTGTTTTTGGTCTGAACTTAGATCAAGTTCGAAGATGGGATATATCGGTCCACGATTTGGTATAGCCCCCCATATAACGGTACCGCCCTATTTCAAATATTTTGACCTATTTGGCCACATTTTCAGCCAGAATTAGCTATAATTTGACATTTAGGGTTTCCAGTGAGCAAGAAAATTCTCCACCAAAAGTATAGGTCCACGATTTCTTATAGCCCTCATGTAGTGGTACCGTCCGATTTCCGGTATTTTGACGTTTTTAGCTACATACTCTGTTTTTGGTCTGAACTTAGATCAAGTTCGAAAATGGGCTGTATCGGTCCACGATTTGGTATAGCCCCCCATATAACGGTACCGCCCGATTTCAAATATTTTGACCTATTTAGCCACATTTTCAGCCAGAATTAGCTATAATTTGACATTTAGGGTTTCCAGTGAGCAAGAAAATTCTCCACCAAAAGTATAGGTCCACGATTTCTTATAGCCCTCATGTAGTGGTACCGTCCGATTTCCGGTATTTTGACGTTTTTAGCTACATACTCTGGCCGAATTAGCTATAGTTTGAAGCTATATCTTTTTAACTTGCTTTCATTTCTTTTGAATTTTCCTAAAATCCATTAATACAATGACATGACCATAATAGTAATATATTATCATGGCCCTCCTCGGGCGCCAATCGCCTGACCAATAAAATATAAATCAACGCCCTGTTACCTTTTTGTATATTTGAATTTTTTTAAAACCATTTCATCCAATGGCCTGGCCATTATATTAATATATATTATCATGACCCTCCTCGGGCGCCAATTACCTGACCACAATTTGTTATTTTATCGCTTTATCGATTGAGGCAATTGTTATATATTTTAATCCAATATACCATAAAAAGAATGGAGTATTTATTTATGATTTAACTCGGATTCCATTTATGTTACTGATCTATAGAAGACCCTTTTAAGATATGCTTGTTGTTGGATACGTCCGCCGATAGAATACATTTATTATGGGTCTTCTGCCTATACAAGTTTTTATAAGGGGAATAGAAAACATTTAAAGGGGCCTATAGAGGTCAATTAAAAAACTTTAAAATGAGGCACCTGCTTATAGAAGACTATTTGTTATAAGAAAGTCTTTTATAAGGGGTCTTCTGCCCATAGAAGACTATCATAAAGAGTCTTTTGGCTATACGAAACCTTTATAGTGATTCTACTGTCTATAGAAAACTTTTATACGTGGCCTACTGCATAAAGAAGGTGTATTCTGCCTATAGAAGACCTTTATAAGGTCTTCTACCTTTTATAGGGTGTCTTCTACATATAGAAGATATTTATAAGGGGTCGTTTACATTTAGAAAACTTTTATTATTTGTCTACTGTATACAAAATACCATTATAGGTATTTTCTGCCTTCAGAAGACTTTTATTGAGGGGTATACTGCCTAATAAGAACTTTACAGAGGGTATTCTGCTTATAGAAGATCTTTATAAGGACTTCTACCTATACAGTAAATTTATAGTGGTCTACTCCATAATTGACTTCTTATGGGCACCTTTTGTCTATTTAAGACGTTTATGGGGGGTCTTCCGTCTATAGGAGATCTTAATACGGGTACTTCTTCCTATACAAGACCTATGTAAGGACGTCTTCTGCCTATAAAAACAATCAAAAATTATATAAAAATTGAATTATAAACAAACTTTAGAGCCAAATTCGTAGCTTCTCAGACTTTGAATATCACTGTGCAACATTTTTGAGCCAATCGCGTGCAAACAACTTCTGTCCAGAATTTTATGAAAGTAGAGGACCAATGGGCATAAACCATATTTGGGTTTTGTTTTCTTAGATCGGGTTCGGTTTTTATGGCCTCATCTAAGCATGGTTAAATATGGAATTTTTAAAACAAATCGTGGCTGTATCTCTGAAACAAATACGAATCTTGTTTTGACATCTGCAGCAAACTTGTAGACAAGAGCAAGAAGAAAATATTTGGAGGAATAGTGAACTCGAAAGACTGCATTTATTGCCTCAAATTTTATAATAAATCTAAAACTTCTATAATTTGTGTATATTTCGCAGCGTATCTCCCAAATTGTTAAATTCTTGTTAATGTTACCTTTTGGGAAAATATTTTCTGGAATGTAATACACAACTCTTCAGAACATTATATTGTTGTAAAATGCCTCTATCGCCTTGTTTATAGTAAATGTTTCAACAACAATTTGGTAAATATTTCATTGATTCATTGAAATCCCCAACATGAGAATTAACAGCCTGTGTGAACATTGTTTGAAATAAGTTTTGTAAAAGGTATGTTATGAAATACCCCTTAAACAACGCTAAATAACCATTTTGAAGTTTCAGAATGTTCTGAAGAATAGATGGTCACATTATTTGGACAATTTTTAGAATGGTTACTTGTTTCAACTCCCAACAGTTTAGTTGTACTGAATAGAATTTCAGAAATTATGTAAACTTTTTTATTTTTTAAGTAGTTTGATGCACTAGATGCAGCTTTTCCTAGTTCATCTGTTTGACACATAAGTTCTACTACTTTAGGTCTACAATATTGCTGAAGACTGCAAAGCAAAATTCTTATTAGTTTCGGATATAAAGGTCCGATCACTGGAAAAAAGGCTCATTTTAGGTCGGTTTAGATGAGGCCATAAAATCTAAACACGATCTAAGAACACAAAATCCAATTAAGGTTTTTGTAATCTCAATATGTACTTTCAGAAAATGCCCATTATAACTTGTTTGCATTTCCAGTGTTGCACAGTGTATACTGGCGTAACAAACCCCCCTCACAACTTAACCGTGACACGAGCCCTCACATGTTTCGTGTCACGCGGTTGTTTAATTCCACGTGAAGACAAGCACGAATGACAAGATCATACAAAGTGTTTACAAAAAACTTCGATTACAACCAGAACCAGAGGAGTAACGTTTCTCGTGCAATATTTCGTGTCACGCGGGTTACATTACTTTGCGTGGAGGTGAAATTGAAACCAGCCCGATACCAATGTATCTTTACAATCACCGCAATGGCAAAGTATTACCCCCTCCATGCCAAAAATATAAACATTTTAAATAAATAGCTAGAAATAGCACGAAGCACGAATGACACGATCTTAACACATGTTTTTGTGTTCTAAACTGACCTATATACAAATTTTCGGAATCGGAATCTCATCCCAATCAGCGCAATGGCAAAGTATTGTCCACTTTATTCAAAAAAAGATTTAATAATATATAAATAAAATTTAAAATTAATGACTGGATTGAGACACGCTCGAAGCTCGAACGACACGTTCTTACCACGATTTTTAGTTTTCAAAAACTCGCGTTCTTTCTATACAAGGCCTATGTAAAGGGGTGTTTATACCAGGGTTTCGGAGTCGGAGTCGGAGTCTACGAGTCGAGCAATTTTGCTGGAGTCGGAGTCGGAGTCTGAGTCGAAAAAAATAACTCGACTCCGGGCAAAATTTTTATAGAAGTATAACATAAAATTTGGAACAAGAACATTTTTTTAAAAAAACATTTTTTATTTTAAAAGAAATGTATAAGAAAACATATTTATATGCAGACGGTATATTATACTAAGTTAAGGGACGATTCACAGGATATTTACTATCCTCTGAAGTGTAGTCTATTCATCCCTATTTTGTTGATCCAATTGATTCTTTAAATTTAATTAGATTAAATTTTTTAAAAAAATAATGCTCTGTGACAATCGAATTAAGATTAGACCTGTAACCTCGTTCGTCAGAAGTCTTACTGCTCTTCTCGCAAAGGTCTATTGGTATTCTCATCCAGTTTTTTATGAGAAGTCATCCTTGTCTTCTATTAAAGACAGTGTGGTCTCTATGGGAAATCTTACTGAATACCCTGTGGCACAAAATGGAATTCAAGATCTAGGGGTGGAAAAAATTCCTTTTCGGAATGAAAGCCCCAATTGAGAACCACAAAGGATCCCATAGCTGAAATTTCTGAAAGCCCTAATTGAGAAATCCAAAAGATCCCATAGCTGAAATTTCTGACTTATGACATAATGATTTTTTTTCATTGACATTGTTTCATCATTTTTAGATGACATGTTTTCAGTAAGGAACCTTTCTTTCTATATACTCGATGAGGGCTTTAGATGTAGACATTCAAATAACCGAATCTGTCCGCCAGGAACAGATATATAGTTCATGTGTATCCGAGTTTTCTACACAATCACATACGAAATTCAATGAAATATGTTATCATAGTTTTCATGAGAAAAGATCGGGTAAAAGTGATAAAGAAGTGAAAACATGGCAATATCGATTTCTTGTCCTAGTGGACCGACCTTACATAAAATTTTCCTAGCAACATTTTTGTAGAATATTTTCATGCACGAAATCTCATCGTGTGCTAATTTTTCAGTTCCCGAAAACTTCCATCTGCCTACGTGCTGGGTAGAATACACACTATATCTCAAATATTTCCACACCAATGTTAAAATGTGTATAAATTTCAGAAAAAAGTAGAATGTATAAATATCATAGAATAGGTAGTAAAATTTTTAAGTCGATCGGAACAATATTGCCTTAGTGTGAGCGTTGGATTGGAACAATTTATTTTATTTTGTTTGCAGCATAAACTGTGTTTTTCTCGAAATCGGCCACAAAAATATATGACAATTGGTTTATTCGTTTTCGAGCTAAAGTTGGCACCCGCAATGCTTTAATAAAAGCAGGGTTTCGTAGACGGCCTCAAAACTTCTTAATATTTTTCTCTTTCAGATGAAGAAAACAAAACTGCCAAAAAGTTACGTAATTTTCTCGGAAAAAATCAAGAAAAATGGCTGTTATTGAGCTTTACAACTGGGGTCTCCTTTTGAGGCTAAGCACACTAAAATGTTGGCTTACATCCTGTTTGAAACTTGGTCATGAATTGCCTAAAATTGTTCTGCATGTAGTCCTTATGATCTGTATAGCTCCTTCATTTTCACTTATTTTGAAAGCTTAACGATTTCCCACGCGGAAGAATTCCGTCCAGAATATACTCGTGCAAAAAAGGAAAACCGACAAAAACGTTCTAACTTTGCTATTTTTAATGTAAGTTTCGGCAGAAACAATATTGATATCTTCGAATGTATGCGAACGAATGTCCTTTCTAATGAATATGTAAGGAAAAATAACACATTAGCCTATATAGGTCAAAATATAGGAAAAAGTTAACAATTTGTGCAAATTTTATTAATTTTTAGTGGTATAGGATTTTACTCTCGGAGTCGACCCGGAGTCGGAGTCGGAGCCGGAGTCGTGAAAAAATCTCGTCTGGAGTCGGAGTCGGAGTCGAGCCAAAAATACCTCGACTCCGAAACCCTGGTTTATATCAGCTATCAATGTCATATGACCCGAAATAAAAACATTCCATATCTGCCCACACAGACAATGTAGAGACTTAATTTCACTGCATTTTTGATGGTGCGGACTCAAAAAGTAAATATCGTAATGGAAATCCCCAATATTGCACACATTAGCTACTGTATAACGATGGATATAGGCCTTGTATAGAAAGAACGCGAGTTTTTGAACACGAAAAATCGTGGTAAGAACGTGTCTTACGAGCTTCGTGTCCCCTAAGGGATATTCTGTCTTCTGCCTATAAAAACCATATATTGGGGTCTTTGGAATATAGAAGGCATCTAAAGGAGGGGGTCTTCTGCATATATGACATATTTAGTTGGGACTTTTTTGTATTGAAGATCTTTACAGGGATCTACTGCCTATAAAAGGCCTTTATATAAGAGGGACTACTTCCTATAGAAGGCGTTTATTGGAAGTCTTCCGGTTGTAGAATACCTTTTGTATAAAGAACAAATTCATGAGGTGTTCTGTTTACAGAGCCTCATAATGACGTTTGGCTATAGAAGATCAATAGAAAACCTTTATAAGGGGTCTTCTTTATACTATGTGTACTCCAACCATCTATTCCAATTCGAAAACACTCTCCCAAGACCCTGCTCGGGTGCTAATTATTTGGCATCTCTAAGTCTCTGTTAGTATTTTGAGAATTTGTCAATAAATTACAAAGGTAATCAAATATTTCCAATTTTGGGCAGAGAACCTTAATATTTGGTACATCTTACTCATGACCACAATCGGGCGCCTTATATTTTACTATTTTTAGGTTATTATATTATTCGTTTCCTCTTAATATTAGTATCCCTTCAAATTGTCCTATACGACCAAAGGCTAAAATCTCTCAAACTTTAATTTTAAAAAATTTAAGGCAAAAGGAAATTCCTATTCGTTGCCCTAAAAGGTCTTTTCCAAAGAGAAGAAGATAGGGTTCTTATAGATTCTATGTTCCGCTTTTCTGTTTAAAGCAAAACATATTAAATATGGCTAATTAGTTAGTTCTTTAAATTTTCCTTCTAAAAATGCTTTTCTATATATACCTCACCTTATATATTATGTCTCTTCCTCCTTAAAACCCCCGCCTGAGAATTGAATATTCATTTGTCGGCATGTTTTGCTACTTAAATTTCATTAAGCTATTAAATCTTTACCAAATGGGAAATCCAATTTAAAGTGGTTAAAATGTACTTTGGTTTCCACCACCACCCCTTTTACAAAAAAATCTCCAAACATTACTGCGCATGACTGCTGTAATTGTGGGCTTTTGTGATTTCGAAGAAATCTTTTGCAGTCAGCATTATCTCTGTTCTCTAAACACAATGCCTTACGAATGAAAGGCCACAATGTGCGGAGGAAGAAAACCTGACTGCCTCCCCATGTTGGCATTTAATTTTCTCTTCTCCCACTACAATGAGACAGCAGGATTAATCCTTTACATTAAAGGTAATAGGGTGTAGGATGTTTTTACCCTTTAAAGCACAATTTTTTTTTTTTTTTCAATTTCAAATGAGAAAGTATTTTTAAAGAGTTTTTGTTTTCGATTTTTTCTTATTTTTATTTTCTTCTATTGAAAATGTTTTTTGTGGGATGTCCACCTACCATCATCGTCCTGTTTTACTTGTCGTTCATTGTAAAAGCAATTTTAATCTGTTTTCATTAAATCGAAAGATAATCTCTCTTTTTTCCCACGCATACACATCCATATCGAAGAATAATATGTTTAAAATTTTCTATATATAATCTTCAACGTATGTAATATTTTGTTTTTAAATCCCATATCGTTTTCACATACATATGTCAATGACATTTGGACATTTTTTTGTTCATATTATTAAAAATCGTCTTTAATTAATATTAATACTTCTATTATTGTCATATATCATGTCTTTGAAAGAGTATTCTACAAACAAAAAATTGAATTTAAATCCAAATTTTGAGCTAAGTTCGTAGTTTAGCTTTTCAAAAAATCCATCACAACTTGAGGAGCGACACGAGGCCTCTCACGTTTCGTGTCACGCGGGTGTTTAACTCCATGTGTAGACAAGTACAAATGACAAGATCGTAAAAAGTGTTTCAAAAAAACTTCGACCACAACCAGAACCAGGGGTGTAACGTTGCTTGTGCAATATTTCGTGTCACGCGGTTTACATTACTTTGCGTGGAGGTGAAATTGAAACAAACACGATATCAATGTATCCTTACAATCACCGCAATGGCAAAGTATTTCCCCCTCCATGCAAAAAATATTAAAATTTGAAATAAATAGCTAGAAATAGCGCGAAGACCGACTGACACGATCTCACCACATTTTTTTGTGTTCTAAACTGGCCTACATACAAATCAAAATCTACTTCTGTATGCTGAGTGTGTTTCGGATGCTGCTTTTCATGGATTTTGCTATAGGGTTCGGAATCGGAATTTCATCCCAATCAGCGCCATGGCAAAGTATTGTCCACTTTAGCCAAAAAAGATTTAATAATTATGAATAAAAAATTCAAAATGAATGACTGGATTGAGATACGCACGAAGCTCGAATGACACGTTTTTAGCACGATTTTTCGTGTTCAAAAACTCGCGTTCAAGTACATACTTATACGGCCCCCGCTAATCTCTAACAGCATACACCCAGCAAAAATTCGGATACGTTAGTCAGTATGTAACCCATTACAAATTAATGTAAACAAACATAACTAATTATATTACTCCTTACTAAGTTACGAGTACGGTGGCACAGAGCGTGTGTGTCCGACTACAAATCCTAGGGTTGTTTGTTCAACGCTATCTGACAAAATAAAAAAAAAAAACAGATGGTGGTGCACATGTAAGCGTTTAAACAACCCTTAATGTTCGTACGAGTGGCATAGTGTGTGGTGTGTTCGACTATAAATCAGAAATTCGCATGATCAAATCTAGCACAGAGCGAAATACAATAAAATAAAAATGGACAGAAAAAAATGTTAGCCATTTGATAAAAAAAATTCAAAGATTCATTCAAAAATTTAAAAGTAAAAAAATACAACTGATAAAATATTTCACATATTGACAAAAATATTTGTCAAAATATTCTACATTCTCAATATGTGAAATATTTTATCAGTTGTATTTTTACTTTGTGATTAAATAATTTTATCGAATTTAGTCAATATGATAATTTTTTTTATCGCCGGATTTTTTTTTTTCTGTGTATGAAGTTTGTTGAAATTAAAATCACCTCAACTGTTCTGAAAATAGAAGTTTTTTTAGCTTATTATTCAAAGTCTAGTGGCCATAGAATAACTATGAAAGAAAGAAGAGACCTTTATAAGGTCTTCAGGTTATATAAAGGATCTTCTGGCGATATAATACCTTTATAATGGCTTTTCTATTTACCGAATACCATTACAAGGTTCCTCTGCCTAAAGAAGATTTGCATAATAAGTATTCCGCCCTTAAAAGACCTTTGTCAGGGGTATTCTGCCGTAGGAATGCATATATAGGAAGACGTCTGTCTACATAAGACGATTATAAGTGGTCTCTTGCTTATAGAATAAATCTATAAAGCGTCTTCTGCTTGCAGAAGGCCTTTATATGGGATCTTTGTCTATAGAGGACTTTTATAAGATGTCTTCTGCCTGCAGATTTTCATAAGGGATATTCTGTTTATAGACTAATTGCTTTATAAGGGTATTCTGCCTATAATAATAATGGTTCCGCAAACATCCCAGTCGGAACAAGGGAGACTTTACGCATACCAATAAGTACACCCCAATTCATATTAGCTCAATGATATGGGACCTACAGTTTATCGCCGAGTTCGAACGGCGTTTCTTACGACACCACTTGTAGAGAAGATTTACATACCTGAAATACTCAGGAAATGTCGCCAACATTACTGAGGGGTATTTTGCCACCGTTGAAAATTTGATGTTGCCTGGCCGGGGAATCGAACCCGCGACCTTTAGCGTGCAAGGCGCGTGTGCATACCATTGCACCACGGTGGCACCCGTGCCTATAGAAGACCTTTATAAGGAAGAATTCTGTTCCATATAGGAAAAATTTGTAGGGGTTATTCTGTATATAGAAGAAATTTTCAGGGGGATATAGAAGAAATGTTTAAGGTGTATTTTGCCTACAGAATACCTTTATAAGCACTTCTATATACAGAAGAACTACATAACGGCCCTATAGGACAAGGGGTCTTCTGCCTAAAGAAGATTTCCGTAAAAAGTATTCCGCCCTTAAAAGACCTTTTGAAGGGGTATTCTGCCTAAAGAATACCATGTATATAAGAAGACGTCTGTCTACAGAAGACGATTATAAGGGGTCTCTTGCCTATAGAATAAATATATAAAGCGTCTTCTGCCTGTAGAAGGCTTTTATAAGGGGTCATATGCATATAAAAGACATTTATATGAGGGACGGGCTATTGCCTACAAAAGACCTTCATGAGACCTTCTTCCTCACATAGAAGACATTTCCAAGGGGTATTTCTGCTTATAGAAGACTTATGTAGTGAAGAAAACCTGTACAAACGGTATTTAGAAGGGTCCTTCTGCCTGTTGAATACTTTTATAAGGTGTTTTCTATCTGCAGAAGACTTTTTTAAGGGGTCTTCTGCATACAGAAAATATTTAGAAGGGGTCTTCTACCTTTTAAATACCTTTTTAATGGGTCTTCTGGCCATAGAAGCCCTTTAAAAGGGGTATTTTCCCTAGAGAAAAAAATTTGTAAGGGGTCTTCTGTCTGTCGAAGAAATTTTTAGAAGGTCTCCTCTTATAGCAGAAATGTATAAGGTGTATTCAACCTATATAATACCATTATAAAAATTCTATATATAGAAGACCTACTTAACGGTCCTACAGAAGACCCTTTATAAGGGGGTTTTATCTTTACAAGGTGTTATGGCTATAGAAGACATTTATATGATCTTGGGCCTATAGAAAACCTTTATAAGATATTTTGCCTATGAAAGTCCTTAATGAGGAGATCCTATGTCTATAGAATATCTTTATGTAGAATATCTTTATATTGCCCTTTTCTATAGAAAACCTTTATAAGGTCTTCTGGATATAGGAAACCTGTTCCAGGTCTTCTGGCTACCGATGATCTTTATAAGACCTTTATTAGGACTTCAGGTTATAGAAATTTTAGTTGAAAATTGAATGACTTACGCTCTGAAGGTCGTGTGTTCGATTCACCGGTCAGCTAACATCAAAACACTTTTCAACGGTGGCAAAATACCCATCAGTAATTTTGGCGACATTTCCTGAGTAGTTCAGCCATGTAAAACTTATCTACAAGTGGTGTCTTAAGACACGCCGTTCAGACTCGGCGATAAACAGTAGGTCCCATATCATTGAGCTAATATGAATCGGGGTGCACTCATTGATATGAGCGAAATCTCCCTTGTCCCGTCTGGGATGTTTGTAGAACAATTATTATTATGCGATTCGAAATATTTTATTTGAAATTCGAATAATTCCATCAGAGTCTTATGAATAATACTTCTTCTGCTGCTGCTTCCTCCATGGGCTGTGATCACAGTGATATTTTTGAGTAGGTTTGGCTGGGCAGTGGAAGAGGGTCGTCAATGGGTCGTACGAACCTGTAACGCATGCTGAATAGATGGTTTGCGTGCTGTCGTCACTGCCTGTCTACTAGAAGTTGGGGCAAGTGCACCATCAGAATTTGGTTGAGCCAAAACTATTCCGATTTGTCGGGCCAATTGACGTTCTTCTTGGGTACATGGGTGAATGTATTCAATCATATCGGATAAGCTTGTTGCTGCTTTTTATTGTACCTTTGCAAATCTCTCTCCCCTTCCTGACATACCTGGAGGTCCTTGTAAGAAATAAAGATCATATGAATAACTCAAATTTCTAATTAAGTAATTGGAATTACATATGAAATGATTGAATTAATTTTAGAAAAAATTGTTTTAAATGAATGTCTAAATCATGGCACAATTACCAAGGTAGTGGTATCCCAGCAGCTGTTCGAATGTGAAGTGTCAAATCCCTTTATAAAAAAAAATATTTTTGCTGTAAGTTCCCCAACAGAATAAAGAAAATGTTGAAATAATGTATTATAATTATTTCGATGCCACTAACTGGTCGATATGCCTTGGTCTAAATTGATTTTGAAATAACAATTAAAATTTCAAATAATTATTCAAATTATTATTGGAAAGAGATTAAGATTACTGTATATTTTTAAGATAAAAATCATGTCGTATTCATAACGTAATAATTCAAACTTCAAGTGAAATATCTCGAATTACCAATGATATGTTGCGAATTTTAAATGAAATATTTTGAATTACAAATGAAATTTTTCAAAATTATGTAAATACATAATTTACATTCAATACATTAAAGTGATTTTATTTCGTGTAGATGTTCCTGCTATGCCATGCATCCCAGCTGCTTTTTTATTAAAGTCAACAATAAAGCGTAACGAAAAGAGCAAATATCAACTTTTTCCCCCATTATTTATTTTCGTATAATATATGACTCTACAGACAGCACAACTACTCCATCCATAACTCCTTACTTTTCATTGTTCAATCCATTATTTATCTTTGGCACTAAGGGAAACTTGATACAAAAAACTCCTTATCCAATCCGCTCCCCCAAATGTCTCTGTGTATATACTTTCGAGTACATAACTATGTAAGCACCACCGAGCAAACATTTCAGCAACAGACATAGAAAGTTAGCAAACAAGTAAAACCCAACAACAAAAACAACAACTACTAAATAACAAGGACTCGAAAGGATGTTGAATGTGGTAGTAGTTGTGATGATGATGACGGTGTACAAGTGGTGTTTACTAACAAACTTCTCCATAGCCTCGAAGCTATCATCATTAAACAACAACTCTCCAACAAATATGGTACAATATGTTGCTTTTTTTGTGCTCATTGGGAAGTCTGACTCTTCTTCTGCTGTGACTACCAAACATTTGTTCAGGATATCAGAAAAACTGCAGAACAGCAGGGAGATAATGCCGCATAACTTTGTATATGCTCCAGTATAGTATTTTTGTTGTTGCTGTTTTTGTAAAAAAAATTGCGTTCCATGAAAAAGTAATGACAAATATGGCTGTCTGCCGCTGCTGCTTTAGTTACTGTGTCTCCTCGGCTTCCATTTTCATTTCATGTGTTGTGTTTTGCTGTTTGCCTTTACACAACCCACATTTATTTTTGTTTTTCTTCTTTGGCATGGTGATTATGGTGTAGACTCCTCTATTGCACTTTCCTCCATATGTTTACTTGTCTTCTTGTGGGGGAGGGAAAAGGAGAATCTTTCCCCCTTCTTTGTGTGTCATTTTGTTTACTTTGCTTGGATAACTCTCCAGTAGTAGCTGTTGTTGTGGGTGTACGTATGTATTTCTGTGCGTGCCCCTTCTGCTTAGGTTTGGCTTCTTTCTCTACTTTAGCTTGCTCTGTGCTGTCATTGCCATAAGTGATTTTCATTTCCTTTGTTTTGGTATATAATCTACAATAAGAACGTATATATTTATCTACATACATATATATGTATGTATGTACTTATGTATGTGAAGATATGTATTTACCCGCATGTATTGTCATCTGTACATTTGCAAATGACACTGTAAAAGATATCAACAATGCGGTCCTCCATACTCTACCTCGTTATCTATTGGTGAGCATTGCAAGACTTATGCACCACACAAGCCACCCTCTAAACAAAACGGAAAGAATCCTCCCACCTCCTCTATGTAACAAACAATCGACAAGGTCAATATCCTTAAAGTCGTCGTGATAATGGAAATTCATACATTATGTACGAAAGAATGAAATTCCATTTGTTTTGTCGTCTTTAACTTTTCATTTCTTTTTTTATTTTATCATCTCCTTCATCCTTCCACTTTGTTGTGTTGTGATGATTATTGTTATTTTTTGCTCTTATTCTAATTGAATTTATATAGATGTTTTTGCATATATGACTAACAGAAAATGAAATGCAGTTTGGGGAATAACTTTCTATGCAAATTTTGTCGGTAAATCATTAGGAATGTTGGCTTATCTTTAAAACCCACCCAAACCATGTTGTACCCACCATAACTTGTCATCCATGATGGTCATGAGGAATTTCTTTTCGTATAGCTTACTCAGGTGACAGCCACGTGTTACTTTATATAAAAATGTATAAATCTAACACGCCAAGAGGTACTCTCCAACATATGATTATTAGGATAACTTCCCACAAACACCCCAGAGCGGGTAAAATTAGACCTACTTTTATAGCCAAGTCCGAACGGCGCGTCTTAGAAGTTTTACATGACATGGATGAGGGGTATTTTTGTCACCTCTGGCCTGGGAAACAAACCTGGGCTTTCAGTACACAAGGTGGACGTGCATAACATTGCACCACGATGGGGCCCACACCTCAAAGACGTCGTATTCCTATGCTGACGAATTTGATGAATATTCCTCATATATGAATTGTTCACTTGAGTAATGAAGAGGGGAGGCATCCTGTTGCAGTTCTCAGGACAGAGTTCCGACAGCTCTGAATACTCTTTAAATTGCGGATCACACAGGTTATCCTTATCTGCAAAATAATAAAACAAATATAATTAAAAATATAAGCTATAAAAACAAAATAAAAATAATATGTAATAATTATAATTAAATATAATTATAAAAAGAATAATGATAAATAATAAAATAATAGAATAGAAATATAAAATAAAAATATATAAAAATAAAAATTATAATAAATAATAATAATATTAATAATGATAAAATAATAAAAATAATATTAGTAATAATTAAATTATAATATTACAATAAATAATAAAAATATTAGTAAACAGTAAAAAATAAAAATTGTAACAAAAAATAATACAAAAATAAATTAAAAAATAATATAAAAATAGTAATAAAAAAGAACAATAATAAAGCAATAAAAATGATAATATAATAATTATAACAATAAAAAAATAATAATAATGAAAAGAATAATGTTAAAATTACAAAAAAAAACAACAAATAAAATTATAATAATGCAAAAATAAAAATACTAAAGTAAAAAAAAAATATAATAATAAAAGAACTCATGATAAAAATAATATCATAAAACATAATAATAAAAAAATAAAAATTATAAAAAATATAAATTATAAAAAAAATAAAATAAAAATAACAATAATAAAATAAGAATAATAATAAAATAACGTTACTATTAATGTTATAATAAAAATAATCATAAAAATAAAAAAATAGAAATAGTAATAACAAATAATAAAACAAATATAAATATAAAAAATAGCAATAAAAAAGAAAAACAACAAGAAAAAATATTTATAAAATAATAATATGTAATAATTATAATAATAGAAATAAAATAATGAAAAGAATAATGTTAAAAATTAAAGATAATAATAAATCATTATAATAATGAAAAAATAATGAAGTAATGGAAAGTATAATGTTAAAATAATAAAATTTAATAATAATAAAAAATAAAAGTGATAATATATAAAATAAACTAAAAAAATAATATAAAAATAGCAAAAAAGAACAATAATAAAATATTAAAAATAATATTATGTAATAATTATAACAATAAAATAAAATAATAATGAATAGAATAATGTTAAAAATTAAAAATAATAATAAAAAAATTTAAAATGAAGTTAAGCCATTGGGGGAATACTCCAGCTTAAGCAATCAAATAAAAAATGATAATAATGCAAAAATAAAAATAATAATAAATAAAAAATATATAATAAAATAAAAAAAATAAATATAATAATAAAAGAATAATAAATAAATATAATAAATAAATATAATAATAAAAGAATAATAAATAAATATAATAATAAAAGAATAATAAATAAATATAATAATAAAAGAATAATAAATAAATATAATAATAAAAGAATAATAATAAATAATAATAATAATAAAAGAATAATAATAAATAATAATAATAATAATAATAATAAAAGAATAATAAATAAATATAATAATAAAAGAATAATAATAAATAATAATAATAATAAAAGAATAATAATAAATAATAATAATAATAAAAGAATAATAATAAATAATAATAATAATAATAATAATAATAATAATAATAATAATAATAATAATAATAATAATAATAATAATATAATAATAATAATAATAAAAGAATAATAATAATAATAATAAAAGAATAATAAATAAATATAATAATAAAAGAATAATAAATGAATATAATAATAAAAGAATAATAAATAAATATAATAATAAAAGAATAATAAATAAATATAATAATAAAAGAATAATAAATAAATATAATAATAAAAGAATAATAATAAATAATAATAATAAAAGAATAATAATAAATAATAATAATAATAATAATAATAATAATAATAATAATAATAATAATAATAATAATAATAATAATAATAATAATAACAATAATAATAATAATAATAATAATAATAATAATAATAATAATAATAATAATAATAATAATAATAATAATAATAATAATAATAATAATAATAATAATAATGATAATAATAATAATAATAATGATAATAATAATGATAATAATAATGATAATGATAATAATAATAATAAAATAAACATTATAAAAAAATAATAATAAAATAAAAATAATAACAATAGAATAACCTTACTATTAATGTTATAATAAAAAGTAAATAATCATATAAATAAAAAAAATATTAATAAAAAATAATACAAATACAAATATAAAAAAGAAAAATAACAAGAAAAAATATTTATAAAATAATAATATGTAATAATTGTAATATTAAAAAAAAAGTAATGAAAAAAAAATAATGTTAAAAATTAAAGATAATAATAAGTAATTATAATGAAAAAATTAAAATAATAAAATAAAAAAAAATTATTTTTATAATTCTAATAATAAAAAGAAAAATTATAAAATAATAAAATTTAATAACAAAAAATACAAAATAAAAATAATAATAAATTAAAAAATATTATGAATATAGCAATAAAAAAAGAACTATAATAAAATAATAAAAATAATAATATGTAATAATTATAACAATAAAAATAAAATGATAATGAAAAATAATGTTAAAAATTAAAAATAGTAATAAATAGTTATAATAATACAAAAATAAAAATAATTACAATAAAAGAAATAATGATACAAATAATATCATAAAACATAATAATAAAAAATAAAAATTATAAAAAATAAAATAAAAATAATAACAATAAATAACGTTACTATTAATGTTATAATAAAAATAAATAATCATAATAATAACAAATAAAAATAGTAATAAAAATAATAAGAAAAAATATTTATAAAATAATAATATGTAATGATTATAATAATAAAAATAAAATAATGACAAGAATATTGTTAAAATTAAAAATAATAAATAATTATAATGATGAAAAAATAAAAATGATAAAATAAGAAAATAATAAAATTTAATAATAATAAAAATAATAATAAAAAAATAAAATGAACAATGTTAAAAAATAATAAAATATCTTAAAAAATAATAATAAAAATATAAAAAATAAATATTATAATAAATTAAATAATAAAATAAAAATAATAGTAATAACATAATAAAAAATAAAAATAGTATTGAAAAATAATAAGAAAAATATTTATAAAATAAAAAAGTCATAATTATAATAATAAAACTAAAATAATAAAATGTAATAATTATAACAATAGAAATAAAATAATAATAAGGAATAATGATAAAAAACAAAAATAATTATAACAAATTTTAATAATTAAAAAATTATAACATAATTAAAAATATATATGTTAAAAATAATAAAAAATAAAAATAAATAATAATTATAATAAAAAATATATTTAAATATAATATTCTATAATAATCCTTGTTTTTTTAGAAGATGGTACCAGCAAACAAAAAAAAAATTTTCCTCAACAATTCCAAAAGCAAAATTGGCCCTGACCACATGCACAGACAGACAGTACATACCAGAGTAAAAATGCCAACCAACATCTTTATTTTGATGATATCGTAAAATTTACGATATACACATATGAAATTATTTCTTCTATACTTTCAAAGGAAAATGAAGAAGATATATGGGTAGAAAGTTTAAAATTAAAAACAAAAGAAGAAATTGAAAAATAAAGTGATTGGACTTGGTGGGGAGGCTGACTGCTGATGGACAAATAATGATGGTGAATGGAATAGACGGCGGCGGGAGTTAGGGAGCTTTACCAGCAAATAGTAAAGTGCAGCAAAAGCTATATTATTATTATGGCCACACAAACAAATAACTAGAAGTAGTGGTTGTATTGGTGGAAACACCACCATCATCATCATTATCGTCATGTGTTGTGTGTGCGCCAGCAATAAAGAAGCTATAAATGGTAAAATTCGAAATAAAAAAACCCAAGACCACTCCCTGAGTCAGACATAACATGAACTACTCTATGTGGCCATCATCATCATCACCATTATCCACACCACCACCATACGCTATGAAATCATCCATTTTAGCTAAGGAAACCCACAAAAATTTCATAAAATGAAGAAAAATAAATAAAACTTCAACTCACCCGTTCGTTGTTTGTAGTGTTCCACCATGAAAACAGTTCATTAATCAATTTCGCAAAAAGCCAAAAGAAACCGTAAAGTGTTTGAGGGGCGAAGAAGAAGGCACGCCAAGGCAAAATGGAACGGAACTAATATTTAACATTAAGAAAATACAGTATAATGTTGAAGAAAAATAGGAAATGACCAAGAAACACTACTTATGTTCTTCATGTGTTGTTTTGGGATATAAAGAAAATATAATTTGTTTCCATTGGCGGCAGGGCAGAGGAATTTAGACAACGCCTTTGTACAACTTCTTTACATTTTTGTTCTTTTTATTTTCAATTTTGTGTTTCTCTCTTGTGGAATATGTATTTTGGGTTATAAATCTTAATATCGCACATTTATTTCTGCTTCTTCAATTAAATAGAAATAATAAATAATTTCAAAAGAAAACGTCAAAAAACATTTTGAAATAAGTGGTTAAAAATTGTTGAAGAAAAATCCTCTTAAATTATATGAAATTAAACATCATAAATCATGTTGGTATTAAAACAACGGTCGGTCAGCTAGCTCATGCAGATATAATGGCATAAATATAAACTTAGAACAGTGGAAGATTTGGCGCAAAAAAGAAGAAACACGAATATTAATAAAAAAGTGGTAAAAATCAATAAATAAAATAATATTAAAATTAATAACAAAAATCTTAATTTTCTAATAATAATAATAATAATAATAATAGTTAATTAATAGAAATTAAAGTAGTAACAAAAAATAATAATAAAGAAATAAGAAAAATAAATAACAAATAATATTTATAATAATAACTAAAACAATAATGAATAAATATAGTAATAACAACAAAAATAATAAAATAAAATTAAATAATAAAAAAAGATGATAAATAATAATAAAATTTTACGCAAAAAGAAGAAAACAAATAATAATAAAAATGTAATAAATAAAATTATAAAAAATAATACATAAAAATAACAATAAAATCAATAATATAAAATAGTAATATATTTTTTATAATAATTAAATTAATTATTAAGGTAATGATAACAAATAATATCAAACAATAATTATAACAAATAATAAATAATAGCAATAATATAATAACAATATTAAAAAATAAAAATAGAAATAATAAAATAATAATAACAATAAAAATAATAGAATAATAATAACAATAGAAATAATATAGTACAAAAAATAATAACAAAAATAGTAATAAATAACAAAAATTGCACAAAAAAACGTAAAATAATAAATATAATTATAAAAAATAATCAATAAAATAATAATATAAAAACTAAATATAACAATAATATAAATATAATATAATAGCAATTAAAATAAAATAAAAGATAATAAAAAAGGTTATAAAATATATAAGATTTGGCGCAAAAAGAGGAGAAATGAGTAATGATGACAATAATAATTAAAATGATAATAATAAAGCATAATAATAGTTATTATTATTATTATTAACAATAAAAATAATACAAAATAATAATTAGCAATAGAAATAAAATAATATCAAATAAAAAATGATAACACATTGTAAAGAGATAATAACACATAATAATAAAAAATAAAATAATCATAAAAACAAAAATAATAATAATAATAATAATAATAATAATAATAATAATAATAATAATAATAATAATAATAAATAAAACGAGTAATAATAAATAAAACGAATAATAATGAATAATAAATAAAATAATAATAATAATAAAATTGGTTATGTTAAAAATAACAAAAAATAATATTTTATATTATATTTTATTATAACAATAAATTATAAAGTATTATTTATTATTGTTATAATAAAATATAATAGCAATAAAAGAAAAATAAAAAAAGTTATAATAGTAAATAATAACAAAGAAAATAAAAAAAAAATAATAAACAATAATAATAAAATGAAAAGTTGTAAAACACAATTATAATAAAAATAAAACAAAAAATTATAAAATAATAAATAATAATATCAATAATTAATAATAATAATTAAAAATAATATAAAATAAAAAAATCACAATGATAATACAAATAATAATAAAAAACTTAAAATACAAAATAAATAATAATAGTAAAAACTAATAAAAATAATATAAAATAAAATATACATAAAAATGATAATAAAACTAGTAATAAATAGTAATAATAAAATTATAATAATAAACATAATTGGAATAAAAATAATAAAAGTATTAACTTTTAACTACTATTTTGAAAAGCAAAATTTTATATTTATATTAATTTGTATTTATAGTATATCATATCCATATGTATTTTATTATTAATAATATTAATATTTATATTAATAAATAATATTAATAATAATGATATTAATTTACTTTCATACGGGCAAAATGTGCCTCATCGAAATAATGGTTTTAGACCCCAAGTATGTTTGGACGAAATGTGTTTCAGACAATTTGGAATTGATTTTGCCATGTCCGTCCGTCTGTCTGGATGGCTGGAGCGCACGATAACTCTCGAACGGATCAACCGATTCGGTCCAAAATTTGGCTTTCGTAATATTTCGTCCAAACTTAGTTTAAGTTCGAAGATGGGTTATATCGGTCCACTCCTTCCGGTACCTCCCCCACAAAAGTTCGAAAATGTTCGGAAAATTTGTGCGCACGATAACTCTTGAAGGAAGTAACCGATTTGGTCCATACTTTGCACATCGCGAAATTTCTACCAGACTTAAATGAGGTTCCAATATGGACTCAATCGGTCCACTCCTTCGGGTACCTCCCACACAAATTTCGGATAAGTTCAGTTTAGGACCTGTTCACGAATCGCTTTGATTTTTGTTGTAGCAACTTGTATTCACTGCCCCCATATAACGGTATAAGTTTCATCAGGGGCAAGTCCATACTTCCTAGCCTGAAAGGTACAAAAAAGCCTCATGACACCGTGTGTAATGGTTGGAGCGCAAGATAACTCTCGAACGGATCTTCCGATTAGGTTCAAAATTTGGTCTTCGTAATATTTTGTCCAAACATAGTTTAAGTTCGAAGATAAGCCATATCGGTCCACTCCATCAGGTACCACCTCCACAAAATTTAACAAATGTTCAGAAAAACTGTGCGCACAATAACTCTTGATGGGAGTAGCCGATTTGGTCCATACTTTACACATCCTAAAATATTTTCCAGATCTATATCAGGTTCGAATATGGACTATATTTGTCCACTCCTTCGGGTGTGTGGGAGATACCCGAACATTTTGGATAAATTCACTTTAGGACCTGCTCTCGAATCACTTTGATTTTTGTTGAAGCAATTTGCATTCGCTGCCTCAATTACGGCAGTAAAAGTTTTTTCAGGGGCAAGTCCATACTTCTTGAGAAAACAGCCCGGAATTTATAAAAATACCCCTATGGCACCATATGTAGTGGCTGGAAGGCTTGAACCCAATACTGCGTTCGAATATTAAATGAAATTCGAAGGTGATGCTTATAGGTCCACTCCTTCCGGTACCTCCCCCACAAAAGTTCGAAAATATTCGCTAAAGTGGTACGCGCGATTTCTCATAGACGTAGCAACCGATTTGGTCCAAACATTGGATCTCTAAATATTGTCGAAACTTAGTTTATGTTCAAATGTGGGCCATATATCTGTCCAATCCTTGTGGTACCACCCGCACAAATGTTCAACATTTTTGTGTGGTTCGAGGATCCTTTGGACATTATTACCGAAGGTTTTCCTAGTGGCCCTGTTTACAGCGATATTAATTTTTTCGTAGGCTAGTGTGATAAAAAAGCCCTATCTATCGATATACCCACAAGTTTTTGAGCTTTAATCCTATCCAGACTATAGTCGGTGCATACTCCCAAAGTTTTGAAAACCCCCCCTAAATACATATGTTTTTTTTTTGGGAAAAACGTATTTCAATTCACATAGGCTGAGGGTATATCTCTGTCGACAAAGCCGACTGATACTTTTTTACTTGTTAATAATTAATATTGCATTAAAATTTTTACTGTAAGAACTAATTATATACATATATGAATAATAATAACTGTTGATATTTATAATTAGCTCTTACAGTAAAAATTTGAATTCAGTTTAGCTGGGGCCGATTCGATCGAGTATTTGGTCGTGAATGAAAAAATCGAACTATGAAAACCTATTCGCGCCACAAAACGTACATTTACTAAGGTATATGCATTAGCAATCTGTTGCAATAATTTAAAAAAGTTAAAAAAAATAAATCATTTCGTACATTTTTCTAGCAAACTTCATTTCGAAATTATTACCCAACGAATTCAACAAATATTTAAATTTTATTCATAAATAATTTTTTTCTAGGTTTTGATTTAAAATAAACACATATTTACCATCTACCATCTTAATGTTCTTTGAGGAACACATGGGTTTTCTTCGTTCGATTTTTTCATTCACGAGTAAATACTCGATCGAGTCGAATGCCGTAATTAGGTCCCAGATTTAAATTGTTTTGAAAATATTTCAGCCCACTGTATGTACACTTCACCCCGGTTATTTACCTCTCTGCTTAACTGCCTTTCCCGTTTAATTACCTCATAATCTAAATCCCCAAAAGTTTTTCATATAAATGAGTTCAAACTGTCCCGGTTAATTACTTTTCTATAAGTACCCAATTCGGATATTTACCTGTCAAATATTTTCCCAAAAAGAACATTTATTAATACTTTTCTCGGTTTATTACCCGCAGTGGTATATTTCTGAGACAATCGATTTCGATGACTACGTGAATTGTGATGAAGATGTCCAGTGTTATGTTATGGTGTTATGATCACAGATGAATAAAGCATAGTACACGCGGTCCAACAAAACTGACAGTCAATGTACTTTTACGGTAATTTTCTGGCAAATAAAAACTTGAAATACAACATTTAAGGTATAATTTATTGATTAGGAAAGTAATTATTCAGCTAGACTTTGATATTAACGAAATATACCTCGATGACTGTCAGTTTTGTTGGACCGTGTGTACTATGCTTAAATTTCATCTCTTAGACTTGGTTTTATTTTTTGACTTATTGTTTTCTAATTTTGTCATTTTTTGTAAGGTTGAGATGAGATTGTTGTAACTACCCACATGAGGTAGATATGCGAGATTTTCGTAACTGCCATTCCCGCATAACTACCCCAATTTTTTGGAATTTTATGAAAGGTAGTTAACCGGGGTGCAGTGTATAAAATACATACATAAAGCATTAAAGAAACTTGAAATATTTCACAAATTGTTTTCATGCAATCTTTTGTGATGATGAAGATGATGACTAAAAACCAAAATACCAAAAATTACGCTGCGGTATAACATACATCAGCAGCAGCGTCCAATTATTATGTTGTAGAGGAAATACAAAACCACCTGGCTTATATAAAAGCAACAACATAATGAACTCTTTGTACAAAATAAATGAAGATGGCTCTTTTTTAGGAAGCTCCAACAAACAAAGAAAACCTCAAAGAGAGATATTATTTCTTCCAAGAAAACGATTACCTTAGTATTTTGTATGACAAGCTTTACAAAGTAAATCTTCATGTGTTGGCTTAGCAAAAATATCGAGAAGAAGAAAAGAAGTTCAAAAAGAAACTTCTTTGTACTTGTTTGGTAGAATTTTAACACTTTGTGTGGCGCTGCGGTGCTATGGCCTATGAAGGTCGTTCAAAGACCTTTGGCTGTTAATGCGAATGTTTCTTCCTATACCACAGCGAGGAGGCTACTAATCAACTACTTTAAGGCACAAAGAAACAAATTCATTGTTCTTCTTCTACTTTGTGTTTTATTTGAAGTCATAAATATAAACATTTTTTATATAGACTTGTTCAAACAACCATTTACTTTATCTTTTTTGCTGCTATTAGTCATTAGCACGTCAAAAAAGAAGGTTATTGCCTCTTGGTATTTATTTATATTTTTTCTCTAGAAGCAAACAATTTTTTTCTCTCTCTTTCTTCACCTTCTTTTAACTATTTATTCCTTTTTTTGCTTATATGAATAGGGAAAAAAGAATATTCCACTTTAACAGCATTTTTAAATTTTCTATATATTTTTTTGATTGATTTTTTATGGAAAAAAATTCTCTCTCCTTCTTCGCCGTCTTTTTCCCATTTATTCCTTTTTTCTCAAATGTCTTGGAAAAATAGACAAGACCATTTTTAAATTTTCTATATTTTTTTAATTGATCTGTTATGGATTTTACCGGCTTCCTAGAAAAAACTAGTATCCCAAAATATTAAAATTGAAATTTGAATCCTTTTTGTTGTTATAGAATTTTTCTATTTATTTTTATCATCTTTAAACGGATTTTTAATTTCTGTTCTTTTAATTTAATAGTTAATAATTCTTTCCCAGTAAATAAACTTATTGCATAAAACATGAAAATTTATTTGTTTAATATTCCATGTTTTAATAAAATTATTCTAATTAATTTGTTTTCTTCTGTTTCTTTTTAGGTAAGTTTCAAAACGAATTCCCGATATTTATTGGTATGTGTTATATTTTGAACTGACTTCAAGACATTAGCTTTGCAAAATAAGTTGGTGAACCACCACATATCTTTTCCAGTGAAACGAAAATTGTTGAGGATCTTCTAACTCTATTTGAAATTGATGTAAAAGTTCCCCTTAATACTATTTTTAACCCTCTTTAATACGTGACTTAATCATTCTCCCCTCGCCCAAACACTCTCTCTAATGCCCTCTAGAGTATTATATTACTGTAAATATATCGCAAGTCTCAATAAATTATAAATATCCTGTTGTTAGACAGGCGCCGCCAACATGATTTTTTTGGTAGTCATAGTTATAGCTTTATTGTTGTTGGTCTCCTCGAGATTGACGTAAAAATTCACGTTACATACGCTACGCCTAAACAACCAAAAAATTTAATATCATGAAATATAACATTTTCCCCCTGCGTGTGAGTGTTAAAGGTCGTCATGGTTGTTTTAATACTCGTGTTGTCCTCGAACTTTTCTAGCCAAAAAAAGAAACTACTACTTGACAACACTACCCAAAAGGCCAAAAAAAAAGTACAACTACTAAGAGAGCTGGCTGTCAGTGTCATTTTACGCCTAGAAGATAAACATGAGTTGTCTTTTTTAATATTTGGTTTATTTATAAAATTGCCATTGCGCCAACCTTGACATAGACCATGATGATGACGATTGGCTGGCGTTTTCATTGGACCTTTATCTTGTTTTCTGTTTACCCATACTTTTTGTTGTTTATACAAAATTATCCTTTGCCCACTTTTTATTTGATTTCTACTATTCTTTACTTACGATTAAAATCAGTTGACATTTTGTTGTATGTTTTTTTTTTGTTCTTGTTACTTTGTTGCTCGTTTCCATTTCAAGTACTTTTGCAGAACAGCACACAAGTTGCTTTATACAACCTTCCTAATTGGTTGTATTCCTTTTTGAAGTCAAATACCTTAAAAAAGAACGTCGTATTATCGATTTCTTGTTATTGACGAGGGATGATACAAAAATAATTGTAAAATTTGCCATAAGAGATTTTCGGGAAGGACATAGGGGAAACACTGGGTTTAGGAAGATTCAATTTCGCCTCTAACTTGACATGTTTGCTTAGTCTTTGATCTTTCTACGTTTTCTTTCGTTTATTCATAGTGGAGTCGCCTACAAATCTAACGCCTCCCGAAACGTTGACATTTTTATAAACTCAACTTTATGGCTAAAGAGGGTATATACACTTGGTCATGCCAGAAATGTGCCTCATTGAAATATGCATGTTAAGATCACATATGATTCAGACGTTTCAGGCAATTTGGTGACCTATCTGGCTGTTTAATCGACACATTTTGAACGGAGTAACCAATTTCATCCACACTACTCGTATATAGCAATATAATATTTCTTCGAAACCTAGAATTATTTCGGAGTTTACAAAATTCAAAAATTTTCCGTTTAGTGAATTTTAAGGACTGTTCGTTGGTCGTGATTACAACGATAAACTTTTGTTTATAGGCAAGTTCGTACTTTCTGAGATAATGGTCCGAAATCTCAAAAATTGCAAGAAGTACAAATGGTTATGGTACATTTCATTAATTGTTCAGGCCTAACCTTCCTGAGGGAGAATAGCCGTGCGTGCCAACAGAGGGATCTTTGTTTCCATAATAATTTGTATGGGGCGAAAGGTGTTTTTAATGACAATTCTTCAAAATCCACATTTTTGGTAAAATCGACGATTTTTTTTTTTTGGTGCCACCGTGGTGCAATGTTATGCACACCCGCCTTGCACACTAAAGGTCGTGGGTTCGATTCCCCGACCAGGCAACATCAAAAATTTCAACGGTGGCAAAATACCCCTTAGTAATGTAGGGTAATGTTGTTCTCTACAAGTGGTGTCTTAGGACACGCCGGTCGGGCTAGGCAATAAACAGTAGGTCCCTTATCATTGAGCTAATATGAATCGGGGTGCACCCATTGGTATGAGAGAAGTCTCCCTTGTCCCGTATGTGATGTTTGTGGAACAATTAATTTTTTTTTAAATTTTAAATTTGAAATTAATTAAATTTGATTTTGTTTTAAATTTTGAGAATTTTTTACCAGTTCATTGTTGTTGTCAAAAGACGATTTTTGGTATTTTGGGCCCTGTATAGCTATACCGAAATCTTATCCGATTTTCACAATTTTTGTAGGATTCGTTTTTTAGCGACAACAATGACCTGTATTGGACCATAAATGCGGATTTTAGAGAATTTTCGTAAAAATGCAACTTTGGCCCCATACAAATTAATTACTATGGAAACAAATGGCCTGTTTCTCTAAAACGATTCGAATTCAATTAGGTTTTCAATATTTGTTTGATTGAAGATAAAAAGAATTGAAATATTTTTCAAAAAACAGAAGTTTGGTAGTTGGAACGAATATAAAATTACATATAAAAATGGAAAAAATTTAGGGGGAAGTCGTTTCAAAAAAAAAAA
This sequence comes from Musca autumnalis, assembly GCF_047663935.1. Taxonomy (NCBI): domain Eukaryota; kingdom Metazoa; phylum Arthropoda; class Insecta; order Diptera; family Muscidae; genus Musca; species Musca autumnalis. The sequence continues at coordinate 256,938,937 of NW_027411644.1, forward strand.
AAAAAAACCTGGCGACCCCCAGGATCAGAGAGCTGACATTGGAAGTCAGTGAGCATAGAAAGAAAAAAATGGCTAAGGCATCCAAAATGGTGATGCAACATTGGAAGCGGTAGAAGTAAATCGGGGACAACGGTTAAGACCTTATCGAATCCTGGGAAAAAGGATGTCATGTCAAATACGTGGTTGTAAAAGATCCGAATTGTTGCGCTGATTATATTAGCCTACAATTAATTCAGCACCCCCAGGGACGTAGTTACAAATGCATCTCGACACCATTTCAGGGGGCCCATCGGACAAAATCTGATTTTGGGGAAATAGTCAAAATAGCTTCTTTTAATTAGTCTAATGAGATTCTACGAAACGCTACGAAACGATCGTCGTATTACAGTTGATGTGTAGGAAGGACTTCGCTAGATATCATTTTTTCAATAGAATCTCCTTAAGTCATTTTCTCTCTGGGACCTCCATAAGCAATCAAAATTTCGTGACCCTTCGATCAAAATTACGACCTGTACCGTGATTGCAAAAAATTAAAGAATTGGATGCATTACAGACTATTGTGGTACCTCCCTTGTTTCACCACCTTCGACAACCTGCTTTACACCAATGTAAATGTTATTTTCATCTCTCATTGACAGGCTTTGCCGTTGGAATATCCCTACTAGAAGCCGATATATTCACAAAGAATAAAACTTTGAATTTGTCTCCACATGAGTTTTCCCCATTCCGACCACTAAATATTATACGACTATCGCCAAAATCAATAGGCTTCTTCCTCTGTGAGGCCCCCATCTACCCCCAAAATTTCGTGACTATCCGCATCAACTCCCAAAAAATTCGTGACGATCCGATCAAAATTGCGACCTGTAGCGTGATTATATTGCCAGCTACGACAACCTACTTTACATCGTTGTAAAGGTGATATTTTCTACTTTCCTTGTCATGTTTTGCTTTTGATATATCTCTTAAAGAAACAGAGATATTGGCTTTGTAATAAAACGTTGACCTTTTCTCCAAATAAGTTTTTTCCCGTTCCGACCCCTGAATATTATCCGAAAATCAAAATCAATAGGCTTCTTCCCCTCGGGGACACTCATCAACACCCAAAACTTGGTGACGATCCGATCTAAATTGGACGGACCCACATATCCAGATTGACTCATTCATTTTGGTTGGTATATCACCAATATTTTTGAAAATTTAACATAGCTGAAGCCAAGGTTTACCCTTTTAGAATACGCGACTTGTGGTTCTATATTATACAAATTAAATGTTTTTGGATAAAATGAAATGTTTTTGGACATGGCAAAAAATATTGGCCTTAAAAGATAATTTGCATGGAAGCTGTGGCTATATTTATGTTAAAAAATGGATAAAAATGGGTTGAAGCCACCATGTCTTTTTTTGTTTTCTCTCGATTTGTGAGTAAACCACACTTCTCTCGATTTTCCTGTCAAAGTAAAAGTAGAAACAAACTAAATAAAGACCATCTCACTAATGTATTACTTTTCAAAATTTGAACTGCTTCTACCATTAAATGATGCTGACATTTTGAAGCCAGATTTACAGTGTTTTTTGAAATTTGCTTCTAATTTCATTCCGCAAACAGGGTTTTCAAAAAATTATATATAAGATTGTAGTACTTGCGATTCTGAGTTATTTGATACGACTAATGTGAATATAGTCTGCACAGCTTCATAGAAATCTACATCCAAATGCGGAAATTTTGTGCGAACATTTTTGTAAAAAACATATTTTTCGGGACTAATTTTTACAATTGTCATTTGATTTCCTCGTACTTGATTGCACATTTTAGTTTTTTACGTTCCGGATCTAATAAATCATTCCCCGTAAAAATCCATCTACTAAAACGCGAGTTACAAGAAAGTCCAAAGTAGAAAAATCACCTAAAATTGTTTTTGGAAATATCGCGTATTTTATCCCGTTTTCTGCGGTTCGTTTCCACTGCAATAAAACAACTAATACAGCATCTTCGTTTTACAGAGATTACAGAGATTTGAAAACTTCACTGATAAGGGAGCTACATTCATTTTATCCCAAAAATTAGTGTGTGATGCTACATCCACGGTTCTTAATTGATCGCCTTGAAATAGATATATATCGATGTAGATTTTCATGGTGGAAATTGAAATCGGATGCGGACAAAAATTTTATGCACTTTGCGCAAATTAGCGATATTTTATAGGTATTTTAATGCTAAGATGCAGCTGATGCTACATCTTAGCCATCAAATTAAATTTCGAAAACTATATTCAAATTAAAAGATACGGTATTGCTGTACATGAAAATCATATGCGGACGAACTGATTTTGATAATTACGCGATTTACACGTATTTTAAAATGCATATAAATAAAAATGGGTTATTTGACCTCTATTTCCATTTCAGAAGCTTTGACATACATATATCCCCATCAACCCAATTAGCTTCCCTAATGGGAAAGCTTTAATATGAATGTCAATAAAGCAAAATCCGTCTATTTTGTTGGGAGATTTAAGCAAAATGAAGGAAGTATTCCTATAAATTTTTACAATATTTTCCACTACATAATGCATGTGAAAAAATATTTTTTTAAACAAAAAATTATTTTTTGACCAAAATATGTGTTTATTTTGGCTGTAATATCCAAACTATAACACCAATCTGTATGATTGTAGTCTCATTTGATTTGCCGTGAAGTTTGGATCCAAAAGAATTTTTTATGTAATTTTATGACCACTAAATGGGCCTTAATTTTGAAAAAAGTTGACTTATATTCAATAATTTATCAATTTTATGTACATTCCGCGAATTCTGTGTAACATTTTGCAGGTATTATGCAATCTACTCGCTGAAGTCACTTCGAAAGAACTTTTTTGTAACAATTGTGCTCATTAAAATAATTAGCGTTTTTATAATATTTTCTTTCTTAAAAAGCGAAATAAAAGCGCCATAACTTTTGTCCGCAACAACCAAAAATTGGCTCGCGACCAGATTCGTACTGGGAATTTTTTTCTTAACCTACATATCAAAAATCGTTGATGTAGCGCGAAAAAAAATTATCCTTTTTTTCTGAAATGGAATATGAAATAATTGACAATATTCGTGATATACATGTATGGGTCTACGACCATTATTTCGATGTGTTACAAACTTTTTGACCAAAACCAACTTATAATACCCTCCCTGTAGGGTATAAAAATTGATTTTTCTTTATAAAATAAGCGATCTGTTTATAGGGAGTTTTAGATCCACCTCTACCGTTAATGGGTTTTGGTAAAATTATGGACTGAGTCATTTTTAATACAGTTGTCGGAATTGTGATTGCAATATTTTCCCTTCCCATACTTTTCACATGTATCCCCTATATTTTTAATTTATTAAAAATTAAACAAAAAAATAAAAGCATTTGGGGCGTAGTGCAGAGGCGAAGGACTGACTCAGGCTAGCAACGACCGACCATTCTTTTGATTTATTTGGCTTTTGCTTTACGCTATGTGAGTAATTTTTTTAAATGCTGCACATGTTTTCTTTTTGTTTCCTTTCTTTGTTTTGCCATGTTTTTTTATGAGTCTTTGTTTTGTTTCACAAAATGTCCTCAGATGCAAGAGTTCAAGGAGACTCATGAAAGAAGCGACAACGATGCAAAAAAAATCCTTAACTTCTCATCTCTACATTGCCATGCCTAAGCAAAATCTCCAGCGTCTACTTTGTCGTTTTTTTTGTGTTGGTCTGTTGTTGTTTATTTGCAACGCATTTTTGCCTTATTTTAATGGTCTTTGCCTTTGTCTTCGTCATTTTATTTTTTTGTTTGTTTTGGGATGCATTTAATACCAAAAATTTGTTTGTAGTCCTCTGAATCATGATCCTTTGTTTTGGACGTGTTTTTTATGTTTAATTTTGTTGTTGTTTTGGTGGTTCCTGCTGTCATACAAATGTTTACAATGTCCAATGATGCCTTTGGCGGCCTCTGTTGTTTGGAGTCATGTTCTTGTTTACTTCTTTATTTGGAGTGGAATGACTTTTTGTGTGTGTGACGGTGGTCTTTGGTCGTTGCGTCTGCAACAGCAGATGGATGTAAACCACAATATAAGGTATTTTTTCAGACATATTTCGGTTTCATTTAAAAATAACTCAATACACCTGAGGCCAAAATGTATGTCCACAAGCATACATGGAGATTTCACACATGTTTAACAGATTTTTTTTTTAATAGTTATATATTTTTTTCCAAGAAGTCAGATTTTCGTTTAAGAAAAATTTTATGAGCTGTTCGAGGATAGCTTTGCATTTTTTGCAGATGTCCTTGTGGTCCTGTTTGCAATGATATAATTTTTTCGTGGGCAGGTCTATATGTCCTGAAGGGAAATGATTGATGAGAACGTAACTAACAAATCTTAATATTTCTTATAATCACACAACAAGTTTCAAGAATGTCTATATCGGACAACTTCTTTCTCCCTCAAAAAAGTTTGCAATTTTCACCAAATGAAGATTTTGTGATCCTGTTTACAAAGATATAATGCTTTTCGTGGACACCACCTGACATAGTTGCTCGAAAGTAGACCAACTAAAATGACCGGTGGACGCATAGAGGACATTTTATCTGAAATATAAAAAAATTCCAAATTGATATCGATAAATTAAAAATTTATAAATATATTTCAAATTGAATACATTTTTTGTTATTAAAAATGAAATAATTTTTTTTTTAATTGTAATTTATTATCTTCATGATATAGCATCTTTTTGGCTACTTTACTACTATTAAAAATAATTCCATGTGAATGTCAAAATACGTAATGCCTTTACGTTTCGCCTCTATACTCTCAGGAACACATAATAGGCAATGCCATTAACAACAAGCACGTCAAAGTCAAAAACACATAAAAATATTGCGGAAATTGATATTGAAAAAGTGGTTTCCTACAAATCGTTAATGTAGTTTTACTTCTTGATTTTATGTGTTTATTAACATTTTATTAAATATTTATTTTTAGCATTTTCAAAAATACAAAAAATTGTTCAAATTGATTTCCTTCTTCTCTTCACTACCAAAAAAAAACTATTGCAAAATGTATATAATTTTGAATGAAATCACAAAAAAGCACTTGTGTTGAGATTACGACAGCAATGTTTGCCTGACGTTTAACATCATTCATTGTACTGCTCATTTCATATGGCTCAAGGTAATGACCTTCAATTGTGTTTTCTAAGCACCACCCCAAAAAAAGTAGCAATTGTATGTAATTTTTATGGTTTTTTTTGTTAATTTTCATCTGTTTCTGTAGTTTTGAACAAAAAAAATTCAAAACTCATTTTTCACAAATTTGAAATTTACGTAAATAGTTCAAATAAAGTAAAATTATGAAGCTCAGATAATGTAAATATTTATTTTAAATGTCTAAATTAATGCAAACAAATGTGCACAGTGTGTCAAGGAAATATTTTTACAAAGTGGGATATCTAGAGTGACATACATCTTTTTGTCATGTATTTAGATTCGAAGTTGGTATGCGATATAAATAAGCGATAGAAAATAAAAGAAAATGTCTGCTGACTGTCACGAATTTCTCAACATTTGAACTTGAATTTGTATAAATTGTTTCCTGACATACTGTATATTCTTATATTTACATTGTTTATTTGAAATGATTTATTAACCATATTTAATATCGTCTTTTTTCTTCTTCTCTTTTTAGGTAAGTTCACAATTTGGAAAACTATTTAATAAGAAAGAAAATGGTTAGTAATTGCCCTTGGATTTTTAAATAATATTTCGATAATGATTTTGTAACCTTGGATATACGTACTTACCTACCATGATGTGCCACTTATGCACTAAAATCCGGAAAATAAGGAATACCCACAGTTCAAATTTCAAAACTTCCTAGAAGTGCTCTTAAACTGCATTAAAAACCAAAACTGTTAAACTTTTGTGGTCTGACATAGTCCATCTTGGAAATACCTCGGCCTCTATGACTGTATCAAAACCCCAATAAAAGGAGATGTGGACATAAACCCAGCAACAACTCCTCTTACCAAATAAAAATAATTAGAATGGATGTTTTTTGTTAAACTACTTACAAATCAATCTACTAACGCATTATTTTAACATGAGCATGTCGTACCACACGGTGCTGTTGAAGTAACTTTAAACGGAAGGTGCTTACATCTGGGAAGTTTTTGCGGATTCTGAAACTACCAGGGGTGCCAAGTTGGTGGTTTTCCCGCTACTTGTGGTGATTTTTGATGTACAAAAACCACTGTTTTAGCAGGAATGTCAACTGTTTTAAGGTAAAAATCGTTACAGACCTATGGTGCGTATGTGGCTGTAGCGATTTTAACCTCGGAACAGTTGGCATCCCTGGAAACTACAATGTTCATAGATGAGAAAAGTCAAGAAACAAAAAATTCGCCGGAGCGCTTTTTAAATAAATCGCGATCCAAGTAGACATTTTTAGGGTTTTTTTTAGGTTTTCGCGATTTTGTTGGAAATCGCAAGTCTTATCGAAATGGTACTAAAGAAAATATTGTTGCTATGAAAGTTCTCTACAATAGTGATCTTTATGATCATTTCGTAGTTTTTACCGTTATTGAGATATAGAAGTTCAAATTAGGACAATGTCATTGACTGTATCGCCTCCTTATAAAACAATGCCATGACTGCAATTTCTCGGAAATGGTACAACCTAAGAAAATATTACGAAAGCCAATCTTGTAGAGAATTTACAAAGCTAAAAGATTCTATCAGAAAATTCGGAAAATTCAGTCTCCACAGTGAAACATCTGACAATGGTATGAGGCTGATAGACTTCGCAGCGGCAAAAAACATGGTAGTTAGCAGCACCAGATTTCAACATCTCGACGTCCATAACGGCACCTGGCTGTCTCCAGATCAGAAAACAAGAAATCAAATGGATCACGTTCTGATAGATGGAAGACATTTATCGAGCGTGTTGTGGATGTGCGTTCGTTCCGAGGAGCAAACATAGACTCGGACCACTACCTTGTTGCAGCAAAGGTACGCACCCGGTTAAACGTGGGAAACAAAGTACGAACAGATAAAAACACTAAAGTTAGGTATCGGTAAGCTGCAATCACAACAGATAGCCACAGCAAGCAATCCTCATCCCGATAACATATCAGCGCAATGACAAAGTATTGCCCACTCCATGCAAACAGCCGCAAAATCCATACTTGGATACCAGAGACCTCCATCAAGGAATCCATGGTATGATCAAGAGTGTCGTGCTGCTAACGAAGAGAAAAATGCAAAAATGCAACGCGTAGCGCACGAGAGAGAAATCGGGAGAAAAGGAGAGAGGAGAAACGTCTTTTCCGCAGGAAACAAAGGGATATGGAAAAGTGGGAGTGTGAAAAAATCGAGATGTACACGAACCAGAATGAAAATGGCTTTGGTACAGACACATCCTCCTGTAGAGACCAGCAAGGTAATTAAGTAACTGATACAGTTAGTGTAATCAGGATATGGAAAGAACATTTTTAAAAACTGTTGATATCCAATAACAGCGAAGACGACGAAGATACCACAGACCCAATCCCAGAAGATGGAATTGAATGTATACCACCCGGCCAAGATCAGGTAAAGACAGCAATAAATCGGCTGAAGAATAATAAGGCAGCAGGAGCCGATGGCTTAGAGCTGGCAAACTATCGATATCGGCCAAATTCGATTTTTTCGATATTTCCGTTTCAAAATATCGATAAAATCGATACTATCGTAGATTTCCTACTCCTATTTATTTAGAATCCAAAATTGCCGACAAATGTGTTTTGTTTACATTTCGCATGTCAGTGAAATACGAAGCGAATTAGAAAAGTTCGCGTCCTAAGCAACACGCAGTGTCGCCAGTCGTCATTTGTCAATTTTTTAGAAAGTGTGACAATTTTTAGTCTGAGCGTACTCAGGACAGTTTGACATACGACCATGTGTTGTGTTGTTTACAGTGACTTGAAAAATTGAATTTACTTGTGAACATTTTCGTCCGATCATTTTTCACAACTTGCACGATCCGAGAGGAGCTCTTAAATTTCACATGTTCCGAATTTTCTGTGGGAGCTACCCGAAGGAGTAAGCCGTGATAATCCATATTCGAAGTCGATCTATATCTGGAAGAAATAATACGATGTGCAAAGTTTGAAACAAATCGATTGATCTCTTCGATAGTTATCGTTCACACCATTTTACAGAAAAATGTTTAACTTTTGTGGGGTAGGTACTCGAAGAATTGGACCGATGTGGCTCATATTCGAACTTAAACTAAGTTTGAGCAAAATATTACGAAATGCAAAATTTGGTTCGAATCGCTCGATCCATTCGAGAGTTATCGTGATCACCAGCCAGACAGACGCACGGACGTCGCCTCGTCTGCCTAAAGGCTGAGGGTGTAAAAATTTCTGGCTATTGCTTCTATAGCTGGGTACACATTGTCAGTTTTGAATGACAGCTTTGTTGTTGCTTGCTAGTGTGGCCGTTCATTTTTGTCATTCATCATGCAAACACAAAATATTTTCTGGTTGCTGGACGGTTGGACAGTTATCGATAATTGCAAAAAATCGTCATTCAAAACTGACAATGTGTACTGTACTTATGGCTTTTTTTAGTGATGTCAAAATGGCCGATAGTATCGATATAAAAAACTATTCGTCGATATTGGCGTAAAAAATTAAGTATCGATAATATCGATATTTCCATCGATGGTTTGCCAGCTCTACGATGGCTTACCAGCCGAGCTGTTTAAAACCGGAGGCGACACGCTGATAAGGTGTATTCATCAGCTAGTTAGCACCATCTGGCAGGAAGAACGAGTACCCGACGATTGGAACCTGAGTATCCTGTGCCCTGTCCACAAGAAAGACAAGACTGTATGCTCTAACTATAGGGGCCTATGGTCAACAAGATAATTGGACCACACCAATGCGGCTTTAGACCAGGCAAGTCCACCATTGACCAGATATTTAACCTGCGGTAAATCCTGGAGAAGACCCAAGAGATGCAGATCGACACCTACCACCTTTTTGTCGATTATAAAGCAGCATTCGACAGCCCGCTGCGTTCAAAGGTATTCCAAACCATGTCTGAATTTGTTATCCACGCAAAGCTCATCCGGCTTTGCAAAATGACTTTAACTGACACGAGATCCTCAGTTAAAATAGGAAAGAACCTCTCCGAAGAGTTTTGTATCAAATGAGGTTTCAAACAAGGAGACATCCTTTCGTGTGATCTCTTCAACATCCTGCTGGAAAAGGTTATACGAGAGGCAAACGTCAAAAGAAGTGGCACAATCTACACCAATAGCCACATGTTACTTGCTTATGCTGATGATATAGACATCATGGGACGATCAGTAAAAGAAGTAACTGATACCTTTATGAAGGTCGAAGGAGAATCTGTTAAAGTGGGTCTGTGGCGGTAAACGGTGAGAAGACCAAGTTGATGGTGTCGACGCGCAATGCGTCCATTGAGCTCGGACGAACTGTGGAAGTTGGTTCCTATAATTTTGAGGTAGTAAAAGACTTGGTCTACCTCGGCAACTCCGTAAACACAACAAACGACATCATTTGTGAAATAAAAAGAAGAATTGTATTGGCCAACAGATGCTACTTTGGCCTAAGTAAGCAGTTTAAAAACAAAGCCACATCTCGTCAAACAAAAATAACGCTCTACAAAACACTGATACTACCCGTGCTGATGTATGGCTCCGAAGCCTGGGTACTTTCGCAAGCAGACATGGCAGTGCTTGGTGTGTTTGAGAGAAAAATTCTTCGAAAGATCTACGGACCAATCTGCGTTGACGGTGAATATCGACGTCGCATGAACCACGAGCTGTATCTGCTATACATCGACATCAATACAGTTAAACATGTCGAGATTCAGCGATTGCATTGGTTAGGCCATATCATAAGAATGAGCGAAGATGAACCCGCTAAAAAGGCGTATAAACACGGACCGCTTGGCGGTGCACGCAGAATTGGCAGGCCAAGGAATAGATGGCGCAAACAAGTTGATGATGAGATGAAAAGGCGCGGTATTCCAGAGTGCGAAACAACAAATAGAGAGAATTGGAGATCTTTTTCTTAGTTCGGCCTATGGAACAAATGTTCTGTAATGGGCCAGCTAAGTAAGTAAGTAAGCATGGCAGGTGGACGGACGTGAAATAATAACGATTTTATTAATTTTTAGGTGTGTACGAATATGAACTTTGCATACTGTAAATTCCTTGAGCTGAGAAATAGAATCAGACAGCACTCTCCGATAGGTGGAAGATCTCCTTTGTCACTTTGTTTAACCTTAAAATATTTACGGGTAAAAATATTTGGAAAAGTTTCAATAAAGTCCGAACTATTATTCATTCCAAACGCACATTCTTGAGCTGATGGTAGAATTAAACAGCACTCTCTGAGGTGGAGAAATTGTCTATTCGTTGAAAATATCTTTTTTAAGATTTCTAAAATAAATGTAACTACAAACATAGGATCTCCAATTATGATACTTTTCGATCGTGATTTCATATCTGGACACGTCATAGTTAAAACACACGTTACGTTGAGCAAAATTTCTGTGTCATAAAATGAGCAATAAATTACTGCAACATGTAACGTATCGTAACATCGTAACGAACTCACAAAGGTACACTCTACCGCGTAAAGGCTACACAATGACAGCTAACTTCAGTCTCTTATTTGTCGAGTACAATGTGCTAAGTATTGCGTATATAGAGAAGGAAATGGAGATACAGTTAGTCAACTTAATTATTGCAAAACCAACATTATTACAAAATTTTAAATAAAACATCATTTTATTGGTATAAATAAATAATGCAATTCTTACGCATGTTTACTAATATAATAAAATAAAAAGTAGCTAAATTTCACTAAACATTTTCTTAAAATTAACAAAAATGAGTAAAACTCATTATTTGCACTGTCAACTAAAGAATTGCAAAATTCACAACTTTTCAGTCTTTCACGGTATTTTTCGAAAAGTTGCTTCTAATATTTCGTATTCCCACATTTGGCATCAAAAACAGCTTGTAAACGTATCTGAATTTAATAAATAAGTTTCGGAATGTCGTATTCCAATGGTATTTTTTTAGCCATTCTTCTTTATTGCATTTTATTTAGTCCCCCAGGTAAGTGGGCGACCTATTCCCGACTTTTTCCTTCAGGTGTACCTATGCATTTTCGATGGGGTTAATATCTAGACACTAGAACGGGGTGTAAATGACTTTGGTACAGTTGTATAACAACCAAGTCTTACATAAATTAGATTTATGCTTAGGGTCGTTGTCTTGGTAGTACTTATATTGCAATTCGTTTAAATTTTCAGGGTCAGCTGGCCGAAATTTCTTGACGCTTTTGGTTAAATATTTTTTTAAAGCATCTAAATAAACCTCCTATGTCATTGTTTCTTCCAAAATCAGGATTTTACCAAGGTCACTGCTTGGTATACAACCCCATACTATAAGTGACAGTTTTCCGAACTTTACGGTATGTATTAAATTTTTGTTTTCCATGACTTTCAGGGGGTTTCCCAATACTTTTTGAAGTCCATTGTGATAGGACACATAATTGTAGTCTCATCAGAAAATATAACACCATCCCAATACTAAACATGGTGTGAAAAGTTGTCTATAACAAGTCGGAATAGTTTCTATATATTGTGATAGGAGGGCAATGGTTTTTACCTAGTCTCTCGTGATGAGTGTTTGTTATTATGTACCACTTTTCTGACTTTTCCATGTGACACACTTACTCCGAAATCATTTTTAATTAGAAACTGCTATTTTCTGGTGTTGCTTTGGGCAATTTCGTTAATTTCTTTAACACGTTCGCGGACGTGAATGCTATAGCATTCATTTGCAAAGTCAATTTTTTGTCATTTACTTCTATAAAATCGTACGTTTTTGCGATTAAAGTACATAGTACTATTAATTTTATCAATATCCATAATATAATAAATAAAAAATTGTAATAGGACTAATAATTATTTAATAAATACAAAAAAACTAACTTCAGAAAAAATTGGGTGTCCGCGAACGTGTTAATCATTCTACAGTCAATTCGTGAGGTTACTATTTTGGACCTGCCCTGTATCGCCCTCAGTTTGAACCTGGCTTCTTTCTCGGTGCGGTATATGATCTTGTATACACTTCTTAGCTTACGAGAGGTGATTTTAGGGATTTCTCTTTCGGATTTACCATTATTATAATTGGAACAGACCAAATGTAGCATATTTTCCGAAACCGTTAACCTGACTTTCTCTTTTTCTGAATATACCGTCTATGTTACACAAACAAAAATTAATTTATGATCATAATTTATGGATCTACATGTCCACATACCATAAAAACCTTAAAAATCCTTAAATGCAAAAAATCGCGGGGGAAACTCCACGATTTTATTGCACATTTATTCATTTTGCAATTATTTAGTTGACACCACAAAAACCAGGTACCTATCCTTTTTGCCCGTTGTTTTTGTTATTTCCAACCGATTTCTGGATTTCTTGGCTTGATGTTGTCATTAACAGATTAATCAACAGATATTTACAAAAAGCCCAACATTATTGATAGAATTTCTAGTAGTAATTCCTAATTAAACTTCTAAATTCTTAAACATTTATCGTTTGCAATAATATAGTTGACTAACTGTACCTATTTGCTTTGTAATTAAATTGTTTTTTTTTTATTATTATTTTGTGTTGTTAGAACTCTCAGACAGGCATATGTTACCGCAAAAAGCAAGACAAGCGTCATAAAATAATAACTCATGATTCCATCCATATAAACCTCATTTATTGTACATATTCACATTTTACATTGAAACCAAAATAGTACAAACTGCTGGTGATGATGACGATGACCATGTGGTTGCTGTTGTCTGTCCTGTCTGTCTAGTCATCAAAAAACTGCTGCTGTTGCCTAGGCGTGTGTTGTGAAATCCAGATGACGTCATTATTTTCAATTATATTTTTTGTTCTTTTGTTTTTATTTTTACAAAAAAAAGTAGTTTCACTGCAGTCATGTGTTACGTGTTCATCTATATCTGCTTTTGTTATTTTTCTTTCGTCATCAACATTTATTTTCGTTATTGAATTGTGAAACATACAACAAACTACAACTATGTGCATATTTCACCCACCCACCCATGCACCTTACCAACTGTCCCCTGCCCTTTTGACAATCAAAACCATACGATTTTTCTGAATTTACAAAAACAAAATTTGTTGAATCCCTTTATTGTTTACTTTTGTTTTTGGCCACAAGACTAATGCGGATGAAAAAATATAATAACCCGGCATGTGCTACCAGAAACTGTGTTGTATGTCGAAAAATTATTTCTACGTCCAATCGAGTCGCTTGATAATCATCTTCGGACATGTATACTACCGTGGTGACATTTTTTTTTGCTTTTTTGGAACCGATTTAATCCAGTCCTTCCGTCTCGTAAAGTAATATTTTTTTTCCAAACTTATATCAAGTTCGAAGATGGGTCATATCTATTAATATCATCGGGTACCTATCCCAAAAATTAACAATATTTTGATAAATTAGTGCGATAAGCCTCGAACGGATAAAGCAGTTGTGATCAAAACTTTGCACTTCTTTTTTAGTTACCGAGAATTATAATTTGGCACACAAAGACCTAACACCCCTTACCACAATGTGGAGTAGGGTAAAATTATGTTGTATTTATATAGTATATGTTATTATATTATATTTCAATATATTCTGCCATAATTTTACACATTTTATTATTTACAAATATGCCAAAAAATCATCAAAATATACACATATGGCCAAAATAATAAGTACATCATAGTTTATGTTTGATTGTGTGCTCCACAATCAGTTTTTTCTCAAAAAAGATGTGAACTGCTTTACATTTCGAAACTTCTATTCGTAATCAATGATGCAACAAGCATAAAAACGCAAAAAATGGTAATATTTTGTTTTTGTGCCACTTTTTTCTAAAAGTTCAAAAATAAGTACATTTTGGATTTTTTATTATTTACGAATAACCGAGTAAATTTTAATAAAGGTTGGTTAGTAATTTAGCTGTGCTAATAATATTAGACAAAAATAAAATCAAAATTAATTAGTGGATGTGACGAAATGAGCACTATTACACTGGAGAGGGGAGATTGACGTCAAAATTAAGAAATGAGGGAAAAAAATTTTCGATAATAGCCAAATCCCTGGAAAAGCCGGTGGGTTTTTTCTAAAACACATTGAAACCAAAATGAAACTGAAGAAACACGGCGTAGGTCTAAAAAGGCAACAATAAACAGTCGATAGACCCATTGTTGCTCTCGCTTTAGAGACCTATTAAACTCATCTTGGGTAATTACAGTTGGCATAGGTAATGTTATATTCACCCGGATAGCTCGGAGAATACTAGGGGCTACCAAATTACCAGAATAATTAACAAAAGGCGTTCAAATGTTTCGGAAACAAATTTTGTTGACGAGGTCTTCCTTAGCTAACAATGATATGGGTTGGTCGGGAAAAACTTACATGGACAAAATTGGCGAAATTTTCTCTAGAGCATTGAAATAAATATGAATAAAATAAATTTATTCGGTAACAATTACGGCAAGATGAATTTCAATCTCAAGGGAGAGGAATTTCATACAATAGTTACAAAAATCCAATTAAACACGGAGGTAGCCACCTAATGGTGTGAGACTGATTATTTTTTCCTGGTATGGTCTTTATCCAATATATCACATTACAGATGCTGGGAGCCATTTCCAATACAAAAACATATTGGTCAACACATTGTTGCTACTAACAGACGAAAATTTGTTTTTATATGGATTTTTCAACAGTACTACGGTCCAAAAAATGCATCCCTATATGTCAAGGATGGGTTCCAGGACAATATAATGAAGTAACTTGACTCGCCTATGCAGAAATCGGACATGAACGCAATAGTAAACCTTTGCAGACACTTAAAATAGCGCAATGGTACACAATCGTTCCAAAATAAACATCAAATTTGGAATTTTATTCAAAAAGTTTGGTATTAAATAACTTTTGAAAATTACAGCAAACTTCTAAGCAATATGCCAAAAAGAATACAAAAAGTAGGTCAAAATAAAGGTGGAAGCAACAAATATTAATAATATAAACATCCTAAATTACAATCTATCCTAAAACAATTGAATATACTAATATTAATTAATGGTTTCCAAAATGTACTCATCATTTTGTCCATCAATTTTTATGACTTTTTTCTTAATATCGTATTTAGAAGTTTGTTTGTCTTGAAGATCTACGCAAAATTTATTTTTTAAGTGTCATTTATGTTGCAAAACTTAAATTTAAGCTGAACATTGTCTTACAGTGAATACATTTTCTGAATTGAACGAAAAATATTCCGCTGTCTAAACATCATATCTTTTTGTGGGTGGGGAGATTCTGTGGGGGAAGTTGTATCAGACATTCTAAACGTTCTCTGTCCAAACCCTTGTCAGTTTGGTTTGCTCACCCATAGCCTTACTAGGATGTTTTGTTCGCATGACCCTGCTTGGGCGCCAACTAGGCTATCGGATGGCATTGACCAAATGGCACCGAAAGCTATCATTTCCTGTTTTTTGGTTTTATGGAAAGTTGCACGGACAATAACAAATATGTCACAAATTTCATATTCATGATTCCACTTGGGCGCCAATTTGTTACTTGTTTTTGTTGTTTCTCATATTTTCTTCGTTTTTCATCTACTAAAACATGTCAGCCACCATAGCTGTGTTCCTTTACTTACCTGAGGTTACCATTTTTACCATTTGTTACCATTTTTAACCTGCAAAGCGTTCCTTAACCCCGAAAAGTGGCAAAACTGGAAGCATTTTTTAAGAGAGTGAGAGTGGAGAGAGGTCGAAAATAGCTTTCTCTTCTACCACAGGCTACCAGCAAAATTTCTGCAGGTAACAAATGGCAGAACTGATTTTTCGACTTTTGTTTGACGATTATTTCACAATGAAAAAGAAAATGGACGAAAAACAGAAGAAAAAGTCGAACGCTGACAAAACTAAATTAAAAACTGAAATAAAAGACGAAAATTGATTTTTTATGTTTCTTTTTGACATTGCTGCCAGATCTACCATTTTTCCGTTCCTTTACTTTTTTGGTAAAAATGTTCATAAGAGAGCAATTTTGACACTTTTCTCTTTTACCACCCTTACCATAAAAAAAGTAAAGCAACAAAGCTCATATCAACAGTTTGGAATTTGGTTGGGAAGTTTTGGCATATAAATATGACATATACCTATATCATATTCATGACCCCACTTGGGCGCCAGTTGATTACTTGTTTTGTTGTTTCTCATATTTTCATCTTTTCTTCATCTACTAAAGTATGTCAACCACCATATCAACTGTTTTGGGGAATTTGGTGTTGATGTTTTTGCAGACTTTCTGACCGATTTCTGTCCAAACACTGACAGCTTCAATAGTATTTTATGTGGACTCAAAAGAAAAAAACGCTTTCTAGTACTTCAATATTATTGTATCATCTGTGTGAATGTCGAGTTTCAAATGTCAATCTCTGTCAATTCCAGTTGAAAATTTGATATTGTTGGCGATATTTCCTTGTGTATTTAATGTGATGACTGGCGGTGTTTCCAAATTCCGTATTCATCATTATTACTAAGCGAACAAAAATATTCATTTCTCTTCTCATCCTCATCATCATTATTTTGTTATTTTTAAAACGTGGCCATAAGTGGAAAGTTTTGCTATTATTATTATTATTGTCATGACCATTTAGCACAATTACAACATCAATGGAGCAGCTTCGATTATTCTCGATTTGTAGGTATTAGTCAGTAGTAAATGCTATAATAGGTTGTATAAATGTTTTAATCAAGCAAGGTTGTAAAATGCTGCACTTAAACACAAATGACTATGACAAATGACTATTACTTAAAATATATATTTTTATTTTAACTTTTTAGTCATGTAATTATATCGATGAAAATATTCATTTTATAAGCTTCAATAAACGTATTGGTGTATTTTTTATAAAGACCGAAGACAATTAAATGATTTTTAATTATTTTGCCAATAATTTGGAAAAAAATAATTTAGGTTGCCTTTCATTCTCCTTTTTTCGTCATGGCAAAACTTGAAATCTTCTTTTTTATTTTTCGCAAATTTGCTTAATAAATTTAATTTGTTTTCATCTTTGGCAAGTAGGTTATCTTTTGCACATGTTTTACTTTTCATTCTGTTGGCAGAGGGGGGAGGGTGGAGGGTGTGTTCCTCATATGTACACATCTACCATTATTTCTCTATTTGGAATGGCCCAGTTTGTCTTTTGTTTTGTTCATGTTAATTGTTTATGCACATTAACACCATAAAATTGTGTTAATATCCTTATGTACAGGCATTTATTTATTTGCACATTTTATTTTTATTGGCTGATGAAATTCTTATTGAAAACAACATGATATTTGCATTCTGTATACACCTCTCTGTCGATGGTAAAGAGATAACGCAGAATAACACACCTTGGATTTTGTTTCAACACATGAATAAAGTTTTAATAAATATTATTATGCAAAAATAAAAAAATAGGATTGGTTAGTTAGCACGACCTAAGATGTTACGATAAGATGTTTTGTTCGAATGACCCTGGTTGGGCGCCAAATATGCAATCGGTAATCATTGGCCAAATGACATTGAAAGTTAGCACTTGCAGTTATAATAATATAATAATACTCGTTTTGTTGTTTCCCCTATTTTCTTCTTTTTTCATATACACTATTCGCGTATCATAAGGATGATTACACAGGGTCGAATTACGAAGAGTCGAGTAGCCACTTGAGTGGCTATATATTTTCAAACATAACGTAACCTAACCTAATATATCTTATCAGACACTTCTGATCAATATCTGTTTAATCTTATATTACATTTATTCGTGTTCCTTACGTGTTCAGTACGATATAGTCTGAAATACATTACTGAAATTTTACCAAGAAATTGAAGATATCAAGAATGACACATGTTTCAATTCAAGACTCCACTTGGGCGCCAATAGGGCGCATGTTTGGCCTATTTTCTTCATTTTTGTAATAAACTTTTCACCTGTCCTAAGGATGATTATAATGTAACAAATGGTCTCCGAGTCTTGTGTGGCTACCCATTCTCAAACCTAACATAAACTCACCTAACATCTCTTATCCGACTCTTCTGAACAATGTATGTTTAATCTCAAAGTACATTTATCCATGTCTTCTGACCGACTTGGTCTGAAATCCATTATTGAAAATCTTCCAAAAAAGTTGATATTTGAAATGTGTTGTTTGTATGACCCTGCTTGGGCGCCAACAATCGCAAAAAATCTGTGATTGATGATTACAAAGGATAAAATGCTATCCTTGTCTTTAGTGGCTACATTTTCTCGAATAAAACATAACCTCACCTAATATATTTTTTTAGACACTTCTGATCAAAGTCAATCAAATTAATCATATACTACATTTATCCGCGTTTATCGCGACTTCTGTCCGATTTAGTCTGGAATCTATTATTGAAAATATACCAAGAAGTTGTTAGTTGAGATTTTACGTTTGTATGGTTCTGCTCGGGTGCCAACTATGCAATCGGTGGTCGTTGACAAAATGGCGTCGAAAATTTGCATTTGCAGTTAATTGGTTTTATTATACACTAAGTTCTAAGGCAAAACTCTGCTGGTATCGAATATGACACCTGTTTCATATTTTTGACCCCACTTGGGCGCCAATTAGAACATGCATTGCCTATTTTCTTCTTTTTTATATACCGGGTACGTCACGGCAACCGTGGTGCAATGGTATGCACACCCTTGCGTTAAATGCAGAAGGTCGTGGGTTCGATTCCCCGGCTAGTCAACATCAAATTTTCAACGGTGGCAAAATATCCCTTAGTAATGTTGGCGACATTCCCTGAGTATTTGTAAAACTTCTCTACATGTGGTGTCTTAGGACACGCCGTTCGGACTGGGCGATAAACTGTAGGTCCCATATCATTGAGCTAATATGAATCGGGGTGCACTCATTGATATGAGAGAAGTCTCCCTTGCCCAGCTTGGGATGTTTTTGGAACAATTGTATATATGTGTTCGTCACGGCTTCTGTCCGACTTGGTCTGAAATCCATAATTGAATATATACGAAAAAGTTGCTATTTTAAGATATTATGTTTGTATGACCCTGCTCGGGCGCCAACAATTGGAAAACATCTGTAATTGACAAAATGGCGTCGAAAATTGAAATTTCCAAATATGGATTTTAATTATAGTTGTACAGTAAAACTTTGCAGTAATCAAATATGGCCCATATTGTATATTCATGGCCCCACTTGGGCCCCACGGGCAACAGTAGACCACTTGAGGTCTTTTACATCCAAAAGACCTCTTGAGACCTGATATAGACAGCGAAAAGACCTCTTGACACAGAATATCTCTTAAGTATTCTATAGATAGAAGGACTCATAGGCCTTCTATAGACCGATAACCTCTTGAAGTTTTCTATAAACTAAAGCAAAACTTTTGAAGTCTTCGATAGACAGACACTTTTGGGATCTTCTTTAGGCAGCAGAAGACCTCTTGGGGTCTTCTATATATAACATGAGACCTATTGAAGTCTTTATAAACAGCAGGAGATCTCCTGATGTCTTCTATAGACAGCAAATACCACTTGAGTGCTTCTATACACAGCAGATTCCTCTTGAGATCTTATAAAGATAGCAGAACACCTCACCTCTTGAGGTCTTTTATGGACATCACATATTTTATATACACTGCAAAAGACCTGTCCAGGTCTTCTATAGACAGCAGAAAACTTCTTGAGTTCTTCTATGGACAACAGAAGATATCTTGAAGCTTTCTATCGACAGCAGAAGACCTGTCTAGGTCTTCTGTTGACAAGAGAAGACCTCTTAGGTTTTCTATAAACCTCTTGAGGTCTTCTGGAGACAACAGAAAGCCTCTTGAAGTCTTCTTTAGAAATAAGACCAATTGTATAGTGAAGACCTCAATTGGTCTTATCGCTTGAGGTCTTATATAGACAAAAGAATTCGTGAGGCCTTCCGTAAAAAGCAGAAGACTTCATGAGTTCTTCTACATACAGGAAACCTACTGTGGTCTTCTATAGACCGAAGACATCTTGAGGTCTTCTATTGACAAAAGGCCTGTGGAGGTCTTCTACAGATAGGATATGCTACCTCTTGTTGTCTTCTAAAGATCGAAGACCTCCTCAGGTTTTCTACAAACATAATACCGCTTAAGAGGTTCTATGGATGGGACACCTCTGTAGGCCTTCTCTAGATGGCAGATCACCTGAGGCCTTCCATATATGTACCGAAGACCTATTGAATGCTTCCATTTTGAGGTATTGGTTGCTTTTATTATTCTACAACACTAATCATTACCTTCACTGCTTAACACACCATACACCCCTCGTATTTGATTGATGGAAGAATTCCTTGAAGAATGATCAATTCAATTATCAAATATTTTGTTCTTGTTTGCCTACAAGACAAAGATTATCTTCCTCTTTCTCCAAATCCATTAGTGGTGAAATCGATTAGGTTGATGAGAGAGATGTGTTATGTGAAAAAAGTGCGAACATCCTTATAATTGTTATGTTGGCGAAAAAATATTTTACATTGTTATCGGAGATTGTGCAACAATGTTTCGGGATGATGTTTTTTTCTGGCCCCTTAACCTCAAGTTGTTTTTTCTTCCACGGGAACTACATACAAACATCACCAGCTTGTTGTAGTAGCTGTTAGTTGTTGTATTCTTAAACAAAATATATTTATAAGGGGTATTCAAGCTTAGGTTGAAATACAGACACAAAGAACCTCTTGAGAGAGAGAGAGAGCGAATGAGTGTGAGCTGCGTTTACCAAAACTAGTTTTACAACTCTGAGTTTTCAAAGCTAAGTAACACATCAACACAGAGTAAGCCATTCACAGCACCATGCATAGCTTGTGTGTCCCCAAACCTCTTTCTTTCCGATCCATCCTCCAGCCGTTGGAGATAATCGCTGAAGGCAAACTCGTCTCAAGGCACCACAAACAAATCGCAGATTCTAAAGTTGTGTGCCGTGGCGGACACTGCCGCCACCGCCGTTCACCACTGTTAGTACAACACTCGACGACGACCTCAATGAATATTGTAATGAGGCAAGAGATAAGCAACGAACATGTAAAAAACAACAATAACAACACCATTGGCATATAAAATATGATCCTCATTGATTTTATTTTATTGTTGTACACTAAACACCTGCATGGATACAACTGAATATATCAGTTTCGACATTTTTCAACATTGAGTGAGTATGGATATGTAGAATGTAGTTTCAGTTACAAGTTGATACTGATACTTTTTCAAACAGGTATGATATGAATTGGTATAGACAGAAAAAAAGGAACATATTTGTTTATATCTGGTTTGTAAAAACTGATATAAATGGATATTGGTGTGATACAATAAGTACTTATTGTATGTAGCCCAAACAAAATAGGAATTGAAATAGAAAAATTCCCACAGAGCTGAATTTTGGTGGAGATGTAGGAATTGTCATTACAAATTAGGTCCTAAAAATCTCTGTCGATCCCATGCGTGCAAAGAAACTTATTCATGGTCATAGATCATATTTTTGTTTTTTTATATATATCTCAAAAACTGTGAGCCTTACCAAAAAGTGACTAAAGCAAAAGACAACGAGCGTAAAATTCTCTATAAGATATCGCTTTCCTAAAAGTCACATAATAATGATATGCACATATAAAATACCTATAACTTATTTGACCCGAAAGTCAGGATACAAAATCTGGTTAGACCGGTACTTCTCGAAATAATAATTTAAGATCATATAAAGTGTATATATTTTTGATCAGCGTGCTTCTACATCGATATAGCCATGTCTATCATTCTGTGGAAATCACTTTAATGTCCGAAGTATGTAGGTGGATAATACTTTGGTAAATGTATTGTAGGTCCATTCAGCTTAACCAACCCCTATCTTACAAAGTGACGCGTCGTTTTAAGGGCTTTTGAAGGTATTATTCTACTAAGGTCAATCCCCGACCAGAACACCAACATTTTCGGCTGCCTGAGTATTTCAGCCATGAAAACTTATTTACTAGTTGTGTCGTAAGACACTCCGTTTGGACTCGGCGATAAAAGTAGGTCCCATATCATTTTGCCAATATGAATCGCTGTGCACTTATTGATATGTAAAAAGTATCCCTTCTCCCTTCCGGGATGTTGTAGGCACATATAATATGTTTAAACGAACCATAGGAAAGCAAATATGTTACTCTCTCTCTATCACCCTCTCTCTTTAATCACCACCACACCAATTTAAAAATGTAACAAGCTAACACTTCCCTGCGGGAAATAAATTGGTATAAAGGTATTTTAAATCTAGTTCTGAAATAAACACAAAAAACGCTTCAACAATTGGTTTATGCGCGTGAAAAAGTGTATAAATCAAGCTGGAGAAAGCTTTGGAATATAACAAAACTATTTGTGATAAATATTTGGAATATAATAAAACTATTTTTGATAAATATTCGCGTTTTCATTATTAGGTCGGACATTTTTCTAGTAGCCCTCGTACACTCCACTCACTGAAACCAGAAAATCATTGAAATTGGTGCGTTCAGTTGTAACAGTTCATGTCTTTAATATTTATTTATCCCCTAAATAATAAAAATGTCGAAAAATGAAATTTTCCTTAGAAGTTATTCACACAAGCCTGTTACACCTATACATATGTAGATAGTATCTGTTGGTATCTGTAGTATTTGAAAAATATCTGTTGTACAACAGATACTTGAGAACGAAAAAAACAAATAAAGTTCTCACTCGTTCATATACAACACAGAACTGTTTCTAACAGTTATGTTATTGTGAGTATACACAACCTAAACAATATCATAACTGTTACACCCATTCCCACATTTATATCATATTATATCTGTTATGTATATGATATATCTGTTTTGTTGATACAAACAGTTATACCATTGCACGTGTTTATTGTACACTCTCTTAACTTAGTGGAACTACTACCAAGAGACGTCGTGTGCAGTATAAGAACTTGAATAAAATCTTGGATGAATATTTACCATCACCGCCAACAACAACAATAACAACACCGCTCAAATATTGTAAATTATGTTTCTTAAGCTGATTTATTTCCCCTAAACTCCTCCTCGCCATGGAGGAGAGAGGTAAGTTCAGTGTGTGTGTGTGTGAATGCCTGTGGCTTTTATACCGCAACACGAATCCAATAAAAAAAATTCTTGGATAAAACTTGTTTTGTGCCATATTGCCTTGGCCAGCATTTTTTTGGTTTGTTTCTTTACTATCTCCTGCGTGCTGCTATTTTGTACATTCATATGTAGCCGCTGCAGCATTGGTTGCCTCCACTTGGACCATGTTATTATAAAAGACTTTATTTATAATCGCATAAAAATCCTCTTCATTATACACCCCACACCTTACAGTTACTCGATGATGATACATTTGCCACACACATATTTTCGTTTAACCGAATGTAGTTTTTGGGTTTTAGCCCAAATTGCATATTGAACATCGTTATGCGTTTCAATTTTATTAAGGTGATGTTTCAAAAATTTTAGGAAATTCCAGGGTGATAATCTAAAGCTTGGACTTATAACCAAAGGCATTCAAAGTAAAATGCAAAGAAAATGAGATACATAATTCATTTAATGTACTCTTTAAAACAAATATTCTTTTCTTTATTTACTCATCCGTTATCCGGATATAAGTGATCGTACAATTCATTTTGTTTTTTTTTAATATTTATCGCATTATATTTATGTTATAGTATAGTGGTTGTCA
Organism: Musca autumnalis; assembly: GCF_047663935.1. Classification (NCBI taxonomy): domain Eukaryota; kingdom Metazoa; phylum Arthropoda; class Insecta; order Diptera; family Muscidae; genus Musca; species Musca autumnalis. The sequence goes on from NW_027411644.1 coordinate 256,962,834, forward strand.
GCTCTCTGTGTCTTGCAGCATTCAGCAGATCAGTTTCGTCGGTATAACCTGTCCAGTCCATGATGTTTTTGAGCCAAGATGTTTCTTTTCTTCCTCTAGCACGCCTTCCTTCAATTTTTCCTTTTAAAATTGCTTGTAAAATGTTGTATTTATTGTTCCTTAATACGTGTCCAAGATATGCTATTTTGCGACTTTTTATTGTTGTTATTAACTGCCGGCTTACATTCATCCTTCTTAGTACTTCGTCATTAGAAATTTTCGCAGTCCATGGTATTTTCAGTACTCGCCGGTAAATCCACATTTCGAAGGCTTCCAATTTTCTTTCATCAGAGGATTTGAGCGTCCAAACTTCTGTTCCATATAGCAGCACCGACCAAATATAGCATTTTATAAAACGTACTTTCGTTGTTACGTTTATGTCATGGCTTTTCATAAGTTTGTTGTATTTACAAAAAGCATCTCGCGCCATCTCTATACGACTTTTAATCTCTTTCGAGGGATCCCATTGGTCGTTTATTAGTATCCCTAGATATTTAAAAGATCGCACTCTTTCAATTTCTGTACCTTGAACTTTTAAGGTCACATCTGCATGGGGATTTTTTCTGCTTATGACCATATATTTTTAAGGCCATATTTCTCACTTACACGTGCAAGTTTCTCCACAAGTTTCTGGAGACCGGATATACTTCCAGCCAGTAACGTGGCATCGTCCGCATACCTTATGTTATTAATTATTTTCCCATGAATTTTTATTCCGACGTTTTCTCCTTCTAGCGTTTCTTGGAATATTTTCTCTGAATATACATTAAACAATAAGGGAGATAGAAGACAGCCCTGTCTAACACCCCTTGAGATGCCAATTTCTTTTGTTGGTTCTCCACTTACTTCAATTCTTGCCGACTGATTCCAATAGAGACTTTTTATGCACATAAGTTCATTGTCTTGCATTCCTATATCATGTAATATTTCCATTAATTTATCGTGTTTGACGGTATCGAAAGCTTTTTCGTAGTCAATAAAACACATGAATACATCCTTCTGGGCATCCCTACATTTTTGTGTTATAATTTGGATGCAGTATAGTGCTTCTCTTGTACCCATTCCTTCTTTAAACCCAAATTGGGTATTTCCCATGTGTGCTTCACATATTTTGTATATTCTACTATGAATAATCTTTAGAAATATCTTCAAGGCATGACTCATTAAGCTAATGAGTCTGAAGTCACTGCATTGTTTTGCATTATTTTTCTTGGGTATTGCGATGAAGGTTGATTTTAGCCATTCTTGTGTTGTATATGTAATTAAAAAGGTTGACTAGTAGGTGTATATAAACAAATATTAGGAATTTCTTATAAGAATTTGTTACATACGTATTACATGCTCGGGTGCCAAGAGCTGCTGCTTGTAGACACTTACCGAAATGACTCGGGAAAAAGGGGAAGTGCCGTTTGTTAATTTGATCGAAAATTAACTTAAAAGCATTAGACATTTTCGGCGCCCATAGGAATGGAGGCGGTACAGTTGGCGCCCGAGCATATCGAACATAATTAAGAAATGTCCAATATTATAATGTTAATTTTAATGTCTACGATTATCTATCTAAATGACGTTCACTCAAAATATTTTGTTTAATATCCACGATTGTCAGATTGATGTGGCATCAACATTTTTTGTTTAATATCCACGATTGTCAGATTGATGTGGCATCAACATTTTTTTTTAAAAATCCACGATTGTCAGACTGAAGTGGCCTTAATTTTTTTTTTTTATTCCACGATTGTCAGACTGAAGTGGCCTTAATTTTTTTTTAAAAAATCCACGATTGTCAGACTGAAGAGGGTTCAAATTTTTTTTTTTTTTTTAAATCCACTATTGTCAGACTGAAGATGGCTCAATTTTTTTTTAAAAAATCCACGATTGTCAGAATGAAGAGGGCTAAAATTTTTTTTTTAAATCCACGATTGTCAGACTGAAGTGGCCTGAAAATATTTTGTTAAAAATCTCCGTTTGTTTTGAAGTGAGATTGAAGTGACCTGAAATATATTTTGTTAAAAAGCCACGATTGTCAGACTGAAGTGGCCTTAAAATATTTTGTTAAAAATCCACGATTGTCGGACAGAAGTGGCCTCAAAAACTTTTCTTAAAATCCATAATTATCAGCCTGGATTGGCCTCTAAATATTTTTTTAAAAACACGCGATGGTTGTACTGAAGTGGCCTCTAATTTTTTTTTTAAGAATCCGCGATGGTTGTACAGAAGTGGCCTCTAAATATTTTTTTTTTTTTATTTTGTCAGCCTTGAAAGGTCTCGAAATATACATATTTTTGAAAATCTACGATTCTTCATAAGAAATACATTACAACTATGATTTTAAAAATTCACGATTTTTGATCTGAAATATCCTCAAAATATTTTATTAAAAATTCACGAATGTTGGTCTGAAAGTAACCACAAAAGTTTGTCAAAAATCCATTATTGTTGGCCTAATAATACTTTCTAAATGTTTTGTCAAAAATGCACAAATGTCCATCTGAAAGTCCCATAAAAAATATTTTAAGAAATCAGCAAATGTCCCTCGAAAACATTTTTAGAAATCCAAGATAGTTGATCTAAAATATCCTCAACATATTTTGAAGAAGTGGCCTCAAAATATTTATATTTATTGAAAATAAACAATTTTTGCTCTGAGATCCCCTCAGCAATATTATTAGAAATTAAAAACTGCTGGTATATATGCTATAAAAAATATTCTTAAAAACCACAGTTATAAGTTGTAGGCTCTTTCAGACTCTCAAAAATATTCTTAAGAATCCACAATTGAAAGGCCCTCATAAATATTCTGGAACCCCTCCATTGAAAGGACCGAAAAGCCCTCGAGCATGTTCCTAAATATAGACCACAGAAAGGCAAAAAAAAAAAAATATATAAATAAATAAATAAATAAAAATCCACAATTGAAAAGCCTGAAAAGTCCTCAAGTATGACCAATGTATGTTCATAAAAGTCCACGATTGGAAAGGCATTAAAATATTCTTATAAACCCACTATTGAACGGCCTGAATAGCCTTCAAGTATTCCAAATAATCCTCTATTACTCTCTTTCTGACTACGAAAAGAATTGATGATATAAAGGCTCTCAAGAACTCGATTGAAAGGCCCGGAAAGTCCTCAAGTATAGGAATATAAAAGGCATTGAAAGGCCCCAAAAAACTTCATGGATGGGCTGTTCCTAAAAATACACGATTGGAAGGACACCAAAAATATTCCTATAACCCACGATTGAAAGTCCTGGATAGACCTCAAGTATTCCTTATAATACTCTATTACTCTCTTTCAGACTCTGAAAATATTTTTAAGAATCAAAGGTTCTCGAAAATTTTCTTAAACCCTTCGATTGAAAGGTATGAAAAGCCCAGAGTATTGAAGGGCCCTCACGTATGTTTCTAAAAATCCACCATTGAAAGGCCCTCAAAAAAAAACTTAAAAATTCGCAATTAATTAACGATTGGAAGGGCATTTAAAAAATATTCTTAAAAACCCACGATTGAAAGGCCTGAATAGCCCTCAAGTATTACTAATAATACTCTATTACTCACTTTCGGACTCTCAAAATATTTTAAAGAATCAAAGATTCTCGAAAATATTCTTAAACCCTTCGATTGAAAGGTCTGAAAAGACTTAATATATGTTCCTAACAATTCCAGGATGGAAGGCCATCAAAAAATATTCTTAAAGCCCCACAGCAGAAAGGCCTGAAAAGCCCTCAAGTATTGCTATAAATTCTACATTACTGGTATAATATATACCAGTAACAATAGCCATAACAATCCGCGATAATAAAAGGACTGAAAAGTCCCAAAAAATACTCTTAAAAATCCACAAGACTGAAAGGCTCTTAAAATATTCCAAACAAATATTCACAATTACTGGTTGTCTGATTCACCAAAATAGATTTGCCATTACAATTCCAGACTGTTTTATTTGCAGGATAGATAAGGAATTCTTCTTGAGCATTAGTAAAGCAATAGGAAATCACTGCAGCAATAGGAAATTCCATTTAAAATTTTGATTTTATTTATTTCTATTATTATTCATTTTAAATGTAGTGTAAACCCTGCTTGGGCGCCACTTCAAACCTAATATTAAATATAAATAGCTCTGTTCCTTTACGTACAAGAATCTTCAAAATTTACCACTTTTTACTCGAAAAGCGTTCCTTTACTTCAGACACGATACAATTAATATGGTGGCAGTTTACTACTTTTGTCGGTTTTACCATTTTCAAAAGTAAAGGAACATACCAAATATTATTGACACATCTTGGTCATTATATAAAACGTGGTTCTTTATTTTCCTTACATACGACACTATTGAGTTTTAAAGGAGCTCTTTATGTTTTTATTAATTTATCCCCAGCTTGGGCGCCAATTAAGACAAACATCAATTAGTATGAAAAATTCCCCTCAGTGCAAAGCCAAATTTTTTAACATTACCACATTATTAATATATTTTTTACACTTTTAATATATATTAATATTTGTTTAATTGTTTACTAATAAACATTTCCATTTTTCTTTTTAGGTAAGTTTCATATATATTGGATTACCTTTCTATATAGTGTGGTGAGTAGTCAACGTGTAGAAACTATTTCTAATGATAAGGCTTGTATATGTGACAGTTCGCAGGATTTGTAATTCAAAACAATTAAGCTGGGAAAAGGAAATATTGATCTTAACGAAGATGCAGATACATAAAACATTCAATTTGCTGAGGTGGCTAAAAAGAAGAAGAAGAAGATAAGCTTTCCACTAATATCAATGAACACCCAATGATATGTAACCCACTTTTACCTCTAAATAGAAATTTTTCATAGCCAAAATACTTAGAAAAGTGTGATGTTTGTCATGCTTGGGGCTCGAACCCTTCCATTTAGCATACAATGCATCACTTCGGTTCTGTTCGGTTCAGTTCTGGAGTACATAACCTAAATCTCCAATCTTTTTAAATTTCACCTTTTCCTTCATGATTATACTTTCCCCATTCTTGGAAATATCTCCTCCTTCAATTTTGGGAAAATACTTTACAGATGTTTGTATGAGTGTGTGTGTGTGTGTGAATATTTTATGATCCTTATTCCTTTTAAAAGAGATTAAAGCCTATTAAAGTTATTTCCGGTCACGTAAAACTATACCACCAACACAGCAATGGACGAACGAAGCAAACGAGAAGCATTTGCTGCAGTTTCACTCCACCGCTCCACAGCATGGTTGGTCATTTCATCTTCTGGCAGAGAGGAGTTCTCGGTCATATTACCAAAGAATGTGATGTTGGCCATTTATTGCACTTTTTTCTCCACATTTTTGTTGTTGTACGATTTTAGTTTGGCCATAAAACCCGCCGAGCGAAAAAAAGACATGAGCGTGAAGATGATACAGAGATTATTGCACATAGGCAGCTAGCCAACCCGTCAGCCAGAAGAATCAGTATCATGACAGAGTTCTAGGAATTTTTGTAGTTTTTTTTTTCTCGTTTTTTCATCAAAGAAACTAAAGAAGAAAAAAAAACAAGAACTTCATACTGTCACGTACAATGAATGAAGAAAAAAGGGGTGTTGCGGAGAATAGTGGTGGTGATAATGGAACCTCCCGCCTATCACAGACATTAAACTATTTGGTCATTTGTGTGTTGCTATTCTACCAGCCGCCAAAGGGCCAATATGTTTGGCCTTTACCCACCATACCTGGTAGTGTGTTTTTGTGCTCTTCTTCATTTTTTCCCTTGACTTGAAACAATAAAAACAAATGCGATTATTACTGTTGCTGTTGTTGGTCATTTTGTTTTGCCACAAATGATGCCACAACGTGTCTTCTTTTGTCCTAAAGGTTTAGGGTTATTTTTTTGCTGTTTTCTTTTCCTGTAAAGAAGGATTACATTGTAAAACTTGTGCAATATAAATTTATCTTATTTTTTTTTGTTCTGTCTTGTAACAAAACAGCAGGATGACATCAGGTTTTGTTTTGTCAGGATAATAGTTGTCCGCTTGCAAGATTGTAGAGGAAATTGTGGTTAAAACATAATGTTAATGTGTCTATAATAGCATTTAGGATGTTACATACGGTTAAAAATGCATTTATGAGATCTAACTGAAAAATTAACCGGACAGAGAGAGATAAGTGTTCCTAAAAAATGTCTAGAACTAATGACCACAGAAGCTTTTGTGACATTATCTCAAAAAGTCTCAACTTTCTGAAGAAGAAAAATAATAATAATAATAAGCACTGCATTTATATGAGAAGTTGTGAACTTTTCTGGTGAAAATAATATAAGATATGTGTTTTATTTAGGTTGGTGCATCTACACAGAAAAAAAAAAATTGTAGCCATTTGATAAAGAAATTCAAAGATTCAACCAAAAATTTATTGATTTTCCGGCAATAAAAAAAATTGTCATATTGACAAAATTCGATAAAATTTTTTGATCACAAAGTAAAAATACATTTTGATAAAATAAAATTGTAATATTGATTAAAATATTTATCGATTTTTTTATTTTGAACTGATAAAACATTTCACATATTGACAAAAATATTTATCAAAATATTCCACATTTTGCTTGATAAAAACAAAATATTTTCTTGATTAAAAAAATTGTTGAATGCATTTTTTCCAATCAATAAAAAATATTCATATTTACAATTATTTTTTTTTGTTTTTTTGTTAAATACAAACCCAAAAGCCACAAAAAAGATACATACACACATTTATAAATGGTCGTGGTTATTTATTTAATTGAAATGCCAAGTACAAAAGCAACACCAGACGCATAGGTACATAAAAATAACATATGAAAGAAAGAAAAACGGAATGGAATAATTAATAACAGAAGTACATAATTATTTAGTGCCACACATTAATTTTAATGTAAGAAAACAAATAAATCACTTTTAAATATAATATACAGGGAACATCATTGAACGTTGTGAAATAAAACACATTCTTCTGCCACATTGAAAATCATCAGCGGAAAATGGGTATCTGTAATGTGAGAAATAGTACATCCATATACATATATTTCAAATATACAAAATGTTTTGATGTTATTACCAATATCACATGCGGTTGCTTCTTTGTCCAATAAAATATTCTTATTATCCTTTTTCATATTCGTGAATTCAATTATAAAATGTATTGGGCATTTAATTTACTTGAAAGGCACCTTTACTTTAAGAAAACACACAACCATTGATTTATTTCTGCACTACCGATCCACACAGAACGACTACTTTAAAGAGACTGCCAAAAATACCAAACTGACGGTTAAAACATGTTATCTGCCTTTCTTAACCACAAACAGAACAAAACATGAGAACTCCCGTTTTTTTCTTTCCCTCTTCGTTTGTTAGGTTCATAAAAATCAGCAACAAAAAACAGTAACAAACTTACATATAAGCCTTCACCCGATCACAAATAAATAAACAAGCCAAATGCCACACAAACGCTCCATCCCTTCATGCCGCAAAAATTCCATGAAATATACATAGCAACGATACTCACATCTCAAGAAAAAAACACATCACATTGTTGTAGCGCTCTCTTTATGCCCTAATGTTGTTGTTTCTCTCGCTCTTGAGAGCGAGAACATGCGACAAACGTTGAAAACCATTTTAACTACAGAAATTTATTAATAACCATAAACAAATTTCAATAAATTATTTGTTTGAAATCGTTTATTGATCGCTTTCTAGTAACATTTTCATGTTTGATAAACATTTTCCCTATATATTCGTAATATTTTATCGCCATTCGACAAAAATATGGTGATAAAGCTTTTAATCAAAATTTTCAGGGTGGCTTTTTTTCTGTGTACAGGAAGTATGGACTAACTGAAAAGAAACCCGCAATTCGCCCTTAAAAAATATTCTAAAATAATTTTACGATTTTGCCTTTAAAAATATTATTTAAAAATAAAAAAGCTCAAAACCTATTCTTAGAATTATTAGGTCGAAGCGACACTTGACAATTTCTGGTCTGAAAAATTCACAATTTTGGTCTGAAATAAACTTATAAATACAAATTTTTTTCTGAAATAACCTTAAAATTGTTAAAAAAAATCCGAGATTTTTGGAAAATATTCTTAAAAATACACATTTCATCTGAAATAACCTCAAACAATTTAAAAAAAAAAATCGGCAATTTTTAGAGTCCACTATTTTAGTCTGACATAACCTAAAAAATCTCCATAAAAATACAAGAAGCTCAAAAAAGTTCTTAAAAGTCCACGATTTTTGGTCTGACATAACCTCAAAAATTCACCATAAAAAATCAACAAATGTTCTTAAAAGTCCACGATTTGTGGTGCGAAATAACCTAAAAATCTTCTTAAAAAATAACCTACAAATATTCTTAAAAAATCAAAGATTTTTGGGCCGAAAGTATTCTTAAAAAAATCCACGATTTTTGCTCCGAAAGAAGCTCAAAAATATTCTAAAAAAATCCACGACTTTTGGGGCTAAAAAGGCTCAAAAATATTCTTAAAAATCTTCGATTTTTGGTCCGAAAGAAGCTCAAAAATGTTCTTTAAAATCTACTATTTTTGGGGCTAAAAAACTCAAAAAATATTCTTAAAAATCGAAATAAGCTTAAATAAATATTCTTGCTCCGAAAAAAGTTCAAAAAATATTCTTAAAAAAATCTACGATTTTAGGTCCGAAATAAAATCCACAATTTGTGGATCCTTAATTTTTTTAAATCCTCGATTTATGGAACCTCAAAATTTATTTTTAAAAATCCACAATTTCTGGAACCTCAGAAATATTCTTAAAAAATCCACGGTTTACGGAACCTCAAAATATATTCTTAACAAGTAAAAAAGTGTCAGTCGGCTTTGCCGACAGATATATACCCTCAGCAAATGTGAAGTGAAACTTTCACCTACGGACAGATCGAATGTATTTAAGGTCTCTTCAGAATTTTGTGGCCCTTTTTGGACATTTGAACTTGCCGACAAAAATGTGGATTTAGAATTAACTGCACTAATGTTGAACTTTTATGGGGGAGGTACCCTTAGAGAGGACCGATGTGGGCCATTTTAGAAGTTAAACTAAATTTTGACAAAATATTAGGAGATCCAAATTTTGGACCAAATTGTTTGCCTCATTCAGGTGATATCGTCCTAGCATTTTAGTGACATTTTTTAAAGAAGAAGTACCGGAAGTTGTGGACCGGCATTGCCCATGAAACTAAGGTTGGATATAATTTGACGAAGACCAAATGTTGGACCAAATCGGTTGAACAATTCGAGAGTTATCGTGCTCTCCGAAAGCTACATATGGTGACATAGGGATTTTTTTACACCTTTCGGGCTGTTTTCCTAAGAAGTATGGACTTGCCCCTGAAAAAAAATTTCACCGTCGTACTGGAGGTAGTGAATGCAAATCGCTTCAACAAAAATTAAAGTGATTCGAGAGCAGGTCTTAAAGTGAACCTATCCAAAATTGTGTGTGAGAGGTACCAGAAGGAGTAGACAAATATAGTCCATATTCGAATCTGATCTATATCAGGTATATATATTATTATGTGCAAAGTATGGATTACATCGGTCACTACCTTCAAGAGTTATCTTGCGCACAACTTTTCCGAACATTTTTGAACTTTTGTGGGGGAGGTACCTGAAGGAGTGGACCGATATGGCTTATTTTCGAATTTAAATTATGTTTGGACAAAATATTACGAAGGCCAAATTTTGGACCGAATCGGGGGATCCGTTCGATAGTTATCTTGCTCTCCATCCACTACACATGGTGTTATAGGGGCTTTTTGCATCTTTGAGGATATTTTCTCAGGAAGTATGGACTTGCCCCTGATGAAATTTGTACCGTCGTATGGAGGGCAGTGAATACAAGTTGTTGCAACAAAAATCAAAGCGATTCGAGAGCAGGTCCTAATCTCAACTTATCGAAAATTTTGTGTGGAAGGTACGCGAAGGAGTGGATCGATTGAGCCCATATTGGAACCTCATCTAAGACTGGTAAAAATTTTACGATGTGCAAAGTATGGATCAAATCGGCTACTTCCTTCAAGAGTAATCGTGCGCACAAATTTTCCGAACATTTTCGAACTTTTGTGGGGGAGGTACCGGAAGGAGTGAACCGATATAATCCATCTTTGAACTTGAACTAAGTTTGGACAAAATATTACGAAAGACAAATTTTGGACCGAATCGGCAGATCCGTTCGAGAGTTATCTTGCGCTCCAACCACTACACACGGTGTCATAGGGTTTTTTGTAACTTTCAGGCTATTTTCTCAAGAAGTATGGACTTGCCCCTAATGAAACTTACAGCGTCGTATAGAGGACAGCGAATACAACTTGCGTAAACAAAAATCAAAGCGATTCGGGACCAGGTCCTAATCTGAACTTATCTGAAATTTTGTGTGGGATGTACCCGAAGGAGTGGACCGATTGAGACCGTACTGGAACCTCATCTAAGTTTGGTAGAAATTACACGATGTGCAAAGTATGGACCAAATCGGTTATTCTCTACAAGAGTTATCGTGCGCACAAGTTTTGCGACAATTTTTGAACATTTGTGGGGGAGGTACCTGAAGGAGTGGACCTATATGGCCCATCTTCGAACTTAAATCGAATCTGGACAAAATATTTCGATACCCAAAATTTGAACCGAATCGATTGATCCGTTCGAGAGTTATCGTGCGCACCAGCCAGCCAGACAGACAGACAGACGGACGGACATTGCTAGATCTACTCAAAATTGTCTGAAACGGATATCGTACAAACATACTTGGGGTCTAAAACCATTATTTCTATGAGGCACATTTTTGGTCGTATCAAAGTGTAAATACCCTCTTTAGCCTAAAGGCTGAGGGTATAAAAAATCTAGCTCAAAATATTCTTATAAAATCCACGATTTTTGGGGCTAGAAAAGCTCAAAAAATATTCTTAAAAATCGAAGGAAACTTAAATAAATATTCTTAAAAAATCCACGATTTTTGCTCCGAAAAAAGTTAAAAAAATATTCTTTAAAAATCTACGATGTTAGGTCCGAAAGAAGCTCAAAAACATATTCTTAAAAAATAGACGATTTTTGGTCCGAAAGAAGCTCAAAAAATATTCTTAAAAAATCGACGATTTTTGGTCCGAAAGAAGCTCAAAAAAATTCTTAAAAAATCCACGATTATTGCTCCGAAAGAAGCTCAACAAATATACTTAAAAAATCCACGATTTTTGGTCCGATAGAAGCTCAAAAAATATTCTTAAAAAATCCACGAGTTTTGCTCCGAAAAAAGCTCAAACAATGTTCTTAAAAAATCCACGATTTTTGCTCCGAAAGAAGCTCAAAAAATATTCTTTAAAAAGCCAAGATTTGTGTTGTGAAATAACCTAAAAAATCCTTAAAAAATCCGAGATATTTAGTCAGAGAGCAGCTAAAACAATATTCTTAAAAAATCCACGATTTTTGGTCCGAAAGAAGTTCAAACAAAGAAGCTTCCCGATTTGTGGACCCACCAAAAATGTTCTTAAAAATCCTCGATTTATGGTAAAAAATATTCTTAAAAAATCCACGATTTGTGGTAAAAAATATTCTTAAAAAATCCACGATTTGTGGTAAAAAATATTCTTAAAAAATCCACAATTTGTGGTAAAAAATATTCTTAAAAAAATTACGACTTGTGGTAAAAAATATTCTTAAAAAATCCACGATTTGTGGTAAAAAATATTTTTAAAAAATCCACGATTTGTGGAAAAAATATTTTTAAAAAATCCACGATTTGTGGTAAAAAATATTTTTAAAAAATCCACGATTTGTGGAAAAAATATTTTTAAAAAATTGACGATTTGTGGAAAAAATATTTTTAAAAAATCGACGACGTGTTATAAAAAATATTCTTAAAAAATCGACGACGTGTTATAAAAAATATTCTTAAAAAATCCACGACTTATGGTAAAAATTATTCTTAAAAAATCCACGACTTATGGTAAAAATTATTCTTAAAAAATCCACGACTTATGGTAAAAATTATTCTTAAAAAATCCACGACTTATGGTAAAAATTATTCTTAAAAAATCCACGACTTCGGGTAAAAAATATTCTTTAAAAATCTACGATTTGTGGTAAAAATTCTAAAAAAATCCACGACTTATGGTAAAAATTATTCTTAAAAAATCCACGACTTATGGTAAAAATTATTCTTAAAAAATCCACGACTTATGGTAAAAATTATTCTTAAAAAATCCACGACTTATGGTAAAAATTATTCTTAAAAAATCCACGACTTATGGTAAAAATTATTCTTAAAAAATCCACGACTTATGGTAAAAGGTATTCTTAAAAAATCCACGACTTATGGTAAAAATTATTCTTACAAAATCCACGATTTGTGGTAAAAAAATTTTCTTAAAAAATCCACGACTTGTGGTAAAAAATATTCTTAAAAATCTACGATTTGTGGTAAAAATTCTTAAAAAAATCCACGATTTGTGGTAAAAAATATTCTTGAAAATATTCTTAAAAATATTCGTATAACATTTACGAATTGTAAAAAATATTCTAAAAAATCTACGATTTGTGGTAAAAAAATGTTCTTAAAAAATACACGACTTGTGGCCCAAACATATTTTTAAACATCCACGATTTGTGGCCCAAAAATATTTTTAAAAAAATACATGATTTGTGGTCCAAAAACATTTTTAAAAAAATCGACAATATTTTTAAAAATATCTATGATTTATGTGGTAGAAAAATTAAAAGTATTTGTGGTCAAAAAAATAAAAATATTTGTGGTCGAAAAAATAAAAATATTCGTCGTAAAAAATAAAAAATATTTGTGGTAAAAATAGAAAATAATTGTGGCCGAAGAATATTTTAAAAAAAAATCCACGATTATAGGATCTTTAATTTTTTTAAATCCTTATTAATGGACCTCATAATGTATTTTTAAAAATCCACAATTTCTGGAACCTCAAAAATATTCTTAAAAAATCCACGGTTTACGGAACCTCAAAATATATTCTTAAAAAATCCACGTTTTGTGGATCCTCAAAAAGTATTCTTAAAGTTTCCACGATTTGTGTAGGGTCCAACAAATATTTTTTTTAAATATCCACGATTTGTGTAGGGTCCAAAACATATTTTTTTTAAAAATCCACGATTTGTGTAGGGTCCAAAAATATTTTTTTAAAAAATCCACGACTAGTGTAGGGTCCAAAAAATATTTTTTTTAAAAATCCACGGTTTGTGCAGGGTCCAAAAAATATATATATTTTTTTAAATCTACGATTTGTTGTCCAAAAAATATTCTTAAAAATCCACGATATGTGGTCCAAAAATATTTTAAAAATTCCACGTTGTGTGGAACCACAAAAAATATTTAAAAAATGTCCCACACAAGTAAAATTTTTTAAAAAAAATATTTTTAAAAATTCAGTATTTGTGGTCCAAAAATATTCTTAAAAAATTTAAAAACCCACACGAGTCCAATTTTTTTAATCAACGATTTGTGATCCAAAAATATTCTTATAAAACCCACACAAGTCCATAAAAATATTTTTTAAAAACCCACGACTTGTGATACAAAAATATTTTTAAAAATCCACGTTTTGCAATCTGAAATAAGCTCAAAAATATTCTTAAAAATCCACATTCTGAAAGAAGCTCTCTTGTTGAAAAATATTTAAAAAAACTGTGCACACGTGCGTCAAGGTGAGATTTAGTCGCTCTGAAAATTTAGCTATTGAAAATAATTTTTACTGACCTCAAGCCAAACTAAAACTTAGAGAAAAATTTTCAAAATTGTGTATTCCTCTAGCCGTATAATCCACATGAATGCTCTATTAAAACGTAGGCTTATATTAAAACTTTTCTGGAACGACGTTTTTAACCTTTGGGAATTTGCCAAATTTCAGGCTCTTTGGTTGAATAATAAAGCGGACTTCGTTTAGCCGGCTTAAAATGTTATGCTGATCTAGAAGTTTTACATATCGCTCATTTACTCAAAGAGTGACACATTTCAAAAAATCAAGTTTCGAGAAAAACTGGTTTTAAGTTGGCGATTGAAATTTGACATCCCAAATTTAAACGTTTACTACACAAAATATTAAATAGTCACTTTTACCATCTTTGGTAAAGAGCTAGCCAGATATCATTGCTAAATTTTTGTGCAAGTTCAATAATGATTAGACGTGTTTTAGTGATAAATAAACTCGAAAAAAAAGTTGTTGTTGATTTATGGCAAATTCTTAGAAAATATGCTGTAACTCGTTGAGTTTTTGAGATATCAACATGAAAATTTGACACAAGATAAAGTAAAAGTCGCAGAAAAAATAGAAATTGCTAACTCAAAAAACGCATTTATTGATTTATGCCACTCTTTGAGTAAATGAGCGATATATCCTCAAGTATCTCAAATATTTCGATGTGTTACAAAAAGGAATGACAATTTTCATATACCCACCACCATGTTATGGGTGGAGGATATGAAAACAATCCAAACTACAATGTTGTTGGAAAATGCTATACAAACATGTTTTCTAATTATTATGCATCATCTTTTTGTTTTGATTTGCACAATTCTTCTCACTATTTTTAGATGGGAAATTAGCATTTTATAACAATTTCCTAAATAACTTGGAAATTGTGTTTATGCTGTTGTTTCTGTTTTTAATAGACAAACAAATTATCATTTTAGCTTATTTATCGCCATAATAACCATAATTACATGCAGCATTACAATAATAATAACAATCAAATCGAATAATTTACTTAAAAACACAATTTTTTTTTCTCGCTTACTCAATTTCAAATGAACGTTTTAAAAATTATTAAAAATTGTCTGGACAAATGACATGGTTGTCTGTCTAATATTTATTGAGCAAAAAAAAAAAACAGAAAACAATTTGAAAGTTGAATGCAAAAGAAATAAATGCACTTCATCAACAAAAACAAGTTTTAAAGGAAAAATATTTTTTCTTTGTGCTACGAAACCGAATAAATAAATACCTTTCGGTTTTGCATTAATCCATGAGAATTTATGTTAAATGTATTTTATTTATTTTTTATAGATACCGTCATAAAAAAATACAACCCACACATATTTTTTGTGTTTTGTCTCTCTGTCACATTAGAGAATATAAAGCCAAGAAAAAAATAAAAAATTTTTTTTAAAGATTATCATAAAGAATTCTTGAAAAAAAAAACTTCTCCCTGCTCGAAATCTTTCGTAGAGTTGAGTTAAGCGCTATGAATCTAAAAAAGCGTAAAAATGAACGTTTCAAGGCTGTTAAGCCAGTTGGTGGCTGGCTGGCTGGCTCGCTAGCCACAAATCAGACCCAATGGCTGGCTGACTTGCATGGTTTGCCTAAATGTTTGTGTTGGAATTGCTTGTCTTTTCTCTTTTTTTTTGTGAGTTTCTTTATTGTGGCTTAAAAATGTTAAATTATAAAAACCAGTTTATTTAAACTCTCAAAAATATTAAAAACTTTTTTCTTCACATATTGGAATGCTGATAGTTATTTCTTTGTTGTATTTGCAAGTTATGTGGGTTGCCATATATAATGCGAGTATTAAGTGGGGTTTTCTCGGATCGTTGCTATGTCCAAAACACACGATAAGTGAATTTTCCAAAAGCTAAGCCAAAGACATGTCAGTTTTCACTTTTGTGCAAGTTGCCTAAAATTATTTTATCTTTTAAACACATCAAAAAAGATTAGTATATCGGTCCCCGATAAGTCATTACGCTTATAAAAATATTTAAATGCTTAAAATCGGACTGCAATACCAAAAAGGGAGGTATTTTTTTCACTCAATCCCCAAAGAGCAAACTTATAGCCAAATCAGTTGGAAAATGTTTCCAAAATTAGTAAAATTTTAATAATTTGAAGGTTTCGTTTCGTATATATGGGAGCTATATCAAAATGTGAACCTATACTAATACTTTTTTGCATGGAACGTATTGTAGTACTCTATTCATCCATAACTCAAAACAAAAAATTACAACTAAATCCTTCGAAAAATCGATAAATCCGTCAAAATAGCTGTAATCGGACGTTATCTTTAATGGTGGCCATACCAAAACGGTGGCTCTGATGATCATTTTTTCCAAAGAAGGTATTGTATTAACTCAGTACTCGAAATAGCTAGGCTCACAATTTTTTCCTCACAATCTTGCTGGAATCTCAGAATCTTAGTAAGTAACCCATGTTAAAATTCTCAACACTTGAATAGGAAATGTTTTTGTTTTTGATTTGTCATAGCAATTCAAACACGATGAATATATTTCACATATACTAGATAGAGAAGAGTGTCCTCTTTCAGTCCTTCCTTGTACCGTCCTCTATCCGTCTATTAAACACTTGATTAATTTTAATGAATTTTTTAGGGGTGAATTTTCATTTTCTTCCTACAACAAGTCGTCGATATAGGTCGACGTTTTGGTCATCTATTTTTCAAAATTGAAGCATACCTCGGTATGACAATAGGTGTGTCTTTTAACTTACTAAATATTGCTGAAACATTTTTTCAGCAACTTTTCCTTTATACAACTGTCAAAATCTGCAACATTAGTAATAATTATTACTAATTATCACGTAAAAAGACACAGCTAATATGTTCACACTTAAATACAGTTCGAATATGGAGCATATCGATCGAAACCTTCAGATTTCTGCCCCACGAAACATCGGTGATTGTTTTGATTTCTAGCAGCAGGTTGGCGGCAGTACATTTATTTTCGAGGTCACTTCCACATACTTCCTGAGATAATAGCCTTAAAGCTCCAAAAACATCTTTCACTATCAACTAAAATAACTGATGAAACTTTGCTCATCGTAAAATGGCTTACAAACGTGTGTCAAGTTCCAAGAAGGTCTATATCGGACATCATCTTCCGGTACCTCCCACACAAACGTTCAAAATTTTCGCTTAAGTGCAGATTAAGGGCCGTTCAATGATAGTTTTTAAATCATTACCGAAGGTTCTCCTTATAATTTTGTTTACAGCGATATAATGGTTTTCGCAAGCAAGTCCATACTTCTTGGCATATCAGTAACCGACTAAAATGGCTGGGGAAAGGAGTGACTAACATTGGTCCAACCTTTGCACCACACAATATACATACATGTGTCTCAAACTGAAATTAACTTCGAAGGAGGCCCTTTATCTGAAATTTTCCTCCGGTACCTTCCTCACAAAAGTCCAGTTTAAGGAGCTATTCACGGATTGTTTTGAAATTTTTATCTAAGGTAGTCCCTCATGATTCTAATTATAATGAGGTACCTCCTCCGCTAAAGTTTAAGGTCACTTAAGTTGTCACAGGTTGCCGTTGTGCTCATGACTGCAACATTATAATTTTGTTGCCAGTATTGGCTTCAATACTTCCAGGCGGTACGAGCTCGAAGGGAGGGCCTCTCTTCAAAATACCTCCCACATGAAACTTTTTGCACCATTTTTAAAAGTAATTCGAATTTTTTTAGTTTTATTCCTAACATTTAATTTGTGATTCAAGAATTCCATTTGTAATTCAAATCATTTCAATTGTAATTCGAAAATTCTATTTGTAATTCAAATTATTTCATTTGTAATTAGAATTTTTCCATTTGTAATTCAAATTATTTCATTTGTAATTCGAATTTGTCTACCTACACCCTTTTCAGATGTAATTCAAATTATTTTAATTGTAATTCGAAAATTCTATTTGTAATTTCTAACATTTCATTTGTAATTCGAATTATTCTAAATGAAATTTGAATTATTCCATTTGTAATTCGAATTATTCTAAATGAAATTTGAATTATTCCATTTGTAATTCGAATTATTCCATTTGAAATTTGAATTATTCCATTTTTAATTCGAATCATTATACCCTCAGCATTTATGCTAACGAGGGTATATACACTTTCATACGGGCAAAATGTGCCTCGTCGAAATAGTGGTTTTAGACCGCAAGTATGTTTGGATGAAATGTGTGTCAGATAATTTGGAGTTGATTGAGCCATGTCCGTCCGTCTGTCTGGCTGGTGCGCACGATAACACTCGAACGGATAAAATCGGTCCAAAAGTTGGTTTTCGTAATATTTTGCCCAAACTTAGTTTAAGTTCGAAGATGGCTTATATCGGTCCACTCCTTCCGGTACCTCCCCCACAAAAGTTCGGAAATGTTCGGAAAATTTGTGCTCACTATAACTTTTGAAGGGGGTAACCTATTTGGTCCATACTTTGCACATCGTGAAATTTCTACCAGACTTACAGGTATGTGATGAAAATCGATTTCGGTTTCAAAACGAGTCGAAAACGACTGTAGGTGTGATGCATGTACATTTTTCGATCTCGAATTGTTTTCGATATCGGTTTCATATTCCATTGTGTTCTATGGAAAATTGATCAAAAAAGGGTGTGATGCAATCCGATAATCGTTTATTTTTCTCGTTTTGAAAACGGTCATATTTTTGTGGTCGATTTATAAACGATGTCATGAATTTTGAGAGACTATTACGAGAAAAGGATTGAAATGTAAGCTCGGATAGAGAATAGACAAATTTAGATTTATTTTTCCTACTTTTAGCATATTTTGTTGAGAATTTTTTTGATATTTTGATAAAAAATCATAGAACAAAAAGTGTACGTTTAACATCTGTGTTTTCTCCAAATTGGTGAAGGCACCAGCTTAATATGTTGTTATGCACTGTTTGTAGTTCTCATCATGTAATAGCACAAGAATTCCCTCACTGAGCTTCCATATAAGCCCATTTAAATAAGAACACACATTTATCTTATTTTTCATTAAATTTGTTTCGGTTTTTGCCTTCGCCACAACAAAAAAAATATTTTATGCCGCTTTCATCTGAGGGTTTGGGGTCACTAGTCTGTTTTTTGTTTGGAGGAATTTAATGAAATTGAAACAACGTGAATTGAAATTCGATGCGGTTTCCATCACATCTAAATACGATTCACTAGTTTTGGGCAAATCGTTTTCATACCAAATCGATTCGGAATTCATCACATACCTGTTAAATAAGGTTTTAATATGGACTCAATCGGTCCACTCCTTCGGGTGCCTCCCACACAAAATTTCGGAAAACTTCAGTTTAGGACCTGCTCTCAAATCGCTTTGATTTTTGTTTTAGCTACTTGTATTCTCTGCCCTCCATACGACGGTACAAGTTTCATCAGGGGCAAGTCCACACTTTCTGAGAAAATAGGCTGAAAGTTGCAAAAACCCCTATGACACCGTGTGAGGTGGTTGGAGCGGAAGGTAACTCTCGAACGGATCTGCCGATTCGGTCCCAAATTTGGCCTTAGTAATATTTTGTCCAAACATAGTTTAAGTTTGAAGATAAGCCATATCGGTCCACTCCTTCAGGTACCTCCCCCACAAAAGTTCAAAAATGTTCGGAAAATTTTTTCGTACGGTAACTCTTGAAGGGAGTGGCCGAATTGGTCTATACTTTACACATCCTAATATATATACCAGATATAGAGCAGGTTTGAATATGGACTATATTTGCCCATTTCTTCGGGTACCACCTCCCACACAAAATTTCGTATAAGTTCACTTTAAGACCTGCTCTTGACTAACATTGATTTCTGTTGAAGCAACTTGCAATCGCTGTCTCAATTATAACGGTATTTTTTTTCAGTGGCAAGGCCATACTTCTTGGAAAAACAGCCCGAAATTTGTAAAAAAAAAACCCTATGGCACCATATGTAGTAGCTGGAGAGCACAATAACTCTCAAACTGATTAACCGATTTGGTTCAAAATTTGGCCTTCGTCATATTTTGTTCAAACTTAGTTTAACTTTTAAAATGGCCCATATCGGTCCTCTCCTTAGGATACGTCCCCCACAAAAGTTCACGTTTGTGTCCAAGTGCAGTTTAGGGTCTGTTCAGAGATCCTTTGCAAATTTATACAGATGATGTTTTTTGTGGTCCTGTTTACAGCCATATACATATGTATGTTTTCCGTGGACAAGTCCATGCTTGGTCCAACAGGTGTACGATAACCCACTGAAATGACTAGTGGGCGCGATATCTATCGAAAAGATATTACTCTCAAAATAAGATCCACTTCCGTTATGCACTATGTCAGCCCATTCCCTTCTGCGCAAAGCTTTTGAACTTTAAACCTAATCCACATTTTTGTCGGCAAGTTCAAATGTCCAAAAGAGGCACAAAATTCTGAAAAGACCCTAAATACATTCGGTGTGTCCGTAGATGAAAGTTCCAATTCACATATGCTGAGGGTATATCTCTGTCGGCAAAGCCGACTGATACTTTTTTACTTGTTCATAGCCATTTTTTGGAAAATAACTTAAAAAAAATTCCAGCCAACAAAGGGACATTAACTACGATCATGCCAAAATTACGTCAGGAGCATCATTCTTTCTGTCGGAATCAATGATAAAAGTACTAAAAACGATAGAGAACCAATTATCCCACCATTCTGGTTACTGAAAAGGCATAGATGCCAGCAATTCGGAAATTATTAATCGATTTTCAATGCTCAATTTAAAAAGGCCATTTTTTGTTTTGAAATATTTTTCTATGCCATCTTAAAGATTACTTTTCAGCCTACAAAATTATATTTTGAATTGTTAAACAATTTCAACTCGTTTCGAAGTTATTAACGATTACATTTGGTATTTCATGCTGCATCATTTTCAGTGACAGTTACTGTATGTTGTCAACATTTATTCTCATCTGCCGTTCTGCTAGCAATGAAATTTCCAGTTGTCGCAATTAAATTAGTCCAAAACTAGCTCTAAGCCGTAGACGATTTTTTGTCCCTCAAGTAATGCGAAAGGGGACCAATTGACACCTTTTTATCCCCAAGAGGCGTCAGTTGCGACTATTTACTCCTAAATAAAACCACCCATTTTTAAAGTTGGAACTAGTACAGTACTATCTACGGGTAATGCATAGATAGTCAATTGGTTACTTTCGGGGACATACCCTTGTAAAAGTTTAGACGATTTGACGAATAGCAACAACAAAAAACTTCTTGTTGTACAAGAAATGTCAACATTTGTTATGTTTTAGTATGAAGAATTGTTGTTGCATGTTGTTTACAACAACTTTTTTGACATTTCATGTTCAATCAGATGGCGTGAATCGGCTACCTTATTCAATATGCCTTCATTTTACAGTTGATTGCACTGTGAGGGGTCTAAAGTAACCTAGAGAATCGACAAAACCTAGAGAATCCAAAACCTAACTAGTTCATCTTGTTTAGCAAAGGAAATACTCTCTCAGAGACGCTAATTCCTTTTTACGTTTTTCATAGTAGGCTGGTTAAATCGTCATTGTATCCCTAAGGGCCAGCGAAGACTTGCTCCGTCGATCCGGGGACCATATGTAGGCAACATGGACATTTACAGAGACACTCTCCCAGATATTATTATTTTTGCTTCACGCGTGGATTTTTTGGCCGATGCTTTTTATACAATTCGCTAGAAATATGTCTAACGTGCACACTTCCCATTGGCCTGAAAATATTAAATTGCACAATGGCAACTCTGCAAATAAAAAAACCTCAATTTTAGCTTCATTGTTATTGCTATTTTTCTTCTTCTTCATAATAATGCAGTTTTATTATTTTTTTACGTTTTCTCTTCTATATACCTATGTGTACTGCTGCTGCCATGTATTAGTCTTTTATTATTGCGATTATTATTGTTATTATTTGTGTGTATTATTGTTGTTGCTGTTATTGTGTTTTAACATATTTTTTACTTCATAATGACGTGCCCAGTCAGTCAGTCAGCCGTTTCTTTATATTCAAACATGTATAGATCAACCCCCCTTCAACACCCGTCCATCCCCCAAAACCTAAATACTAGATTATTTATTCTGCCTTAAGTTAAAGAAAACATAATAATAAAGAAAAATATGAGGGAGAAAAAATAAAATAAATAACACATGACAAATACTCGTTGTGCTGTGGTGGTGATGGTGGCGGTGGTGTGACGGTACACCATTTGAATTTTATTTGCATTTTGTTATTCATGCGGGTGTTTTGTGAGGCATTCTTAGGTGTGGTGGCTATAAAAATTAATGAAATAATGAGAGACAAAAATCAAAGTACAAAAGAACAATATCTTGCTGATTGGTACCTATGCTCCTCCAATGGTGTGGTGAGTTTATACGAAAAAAATCGCTCCAAAAAGAGAAGCATTATTTGGTACATATTTTTACACTAATCAGGGATGGAAAATGAACTAATGAAAGTTTATGAACTAAAACCTAACTAGGTATTACTACATACTAAGATACCTAAATTTTTTTTATTAAAAATACACTTTTAAGTTTTTAAATTTGTTGAACCTATCTCAAATAATGGTATAAAAGTTACAATAAAGACTTATACCTATAAACGTAGGGGGTTACCATGAATTTAATTTCCCCGTGAGTTTCGTCTTTCCGCCGTTGCAACTTAAGGGAGAAAGTGAAAAAATTCACGGGGAATTGCCGTTCATGATAACCCCCGTAATGTAATAGTAGGGACGCATTCTAACTTATCCACAGGAGAAGTAAGTTTAAAAAGGTACAAAGTTCGAATTTTAGTCTAGTACTATTTTCTCAACTATGTTTTCACTGTTTTTTTCCTCGCCCTGTGTCTAATGACCTGCGCAGTTTGTACTTCACCTCCACACATTTCCTGTCTCTTTTCATATTAAAAGTAAAGAATTTCTAAATTAAATCACTGATGGGCAGAAATGCTCTGCCTCACACACAAAAGTGTAAAAAATATATGAGTCTCTCGCAATTTGCCCATCAGTGATTAAATAGAATTTAATTCTACCTACGAAGGTTGGTTGTATAACTTCTTGATTGGTGGTGGTGGCGTGTAGTTTTTCACCACTAACTTTTCCAAATATTGGAGGGGAAATCTACAGTGTTGTTGTACACATGCCAACTATATAAGTATTGTATCGTAGGTATTTTACGTTGTAATCAATATTATTACGATATTATTTACTTTATTAATTTTATTTATGCATGATAGTTTTTGTTGTTGTTGTTGTTTTAGGCAGTTTTTGTTGCTCGTCGTTCTCGTTGTTGTAATTTTTACATTATTCATACCCACTTGTGGAAATATTACACAATATGGTCGTAAATAATACAAAAATTAGCGAATTGCTGGTATGTGTGGAGTTGGTTTATTAGAGTACAGTACGGAGCAAAAAAATTGATAAACCAGTAAGGAAAGGATCAAGTCGGGCGGGCCGACTATATGATACCCTACACCACTATGAATATGTTAAATATAAATCGGAGCTATATCCAGATCTTAACCGATTTCGATATAATTTGGCACATTTATTTACAGACCGAATTCAGTCACACATTCCAAATATCATTGAAATCGGACCTACATAGCGTGTTTGGTGCAGCAAATACGCGAAATCGGCCGAAAATATATATGGGAGCTACATCCAAATCTGAACCGATTTCGATATAATTTGGCACATTTATTTCTAGACCGAATTCAGTCACACATTCCAAATTTCATCGAAATCGGACTACTATATGTATATCCCCAAAAGCGACTATATGTATATCCCCAAAAGCGACTATGGGTCTATTTCGTTTCCTTTTGTATGTTACATTCAAATGCACAAAGACATAATACTCCTTACCACAGTGTGGTGTAGTGTATAAAAATCTTCTTATGAGAACTTTCAGAATCACTTATGGATATGCCATCCCAGGTTCAAGACGGGTGAACTTACTATTGCACTATGGTGACACTCTCACATTATTCCAGGTAGTTAAACTCCTCAGATAAAGAACGTTCGCAATTATAACTTCCGAATAAGCTAAAACAGGGCAACTCTATTTTTTGAATTATCAGATTTATGGCAGCGGATCCATGGACTGACTTGCCTACAAAAAAATTACATTGTTGTAATCAGAATCACAAGGACTACCATCTGTGAACATTTCAAGAGAATCCTCAAACAGCCCTTAAACTGCACTTAAATGAAAAAATTGTTGAACTATTTGTCTGGGTGGTACCGGAAGGAGTTGTCCGTTACAGTTTAGCATCAAACTTGATTCAAGTTTTAGAGACATTTTACGACATGCAAGGGTTTGACCAATGTCAGTCACTCCTTTACTCACTCACGATAGCTACCGTGCCATTTTAGTTGGTAATCGTAGGAAAATTGTATCAAGTTCATGCTTGCCTACGAAAAAAATACATCGTTGTAGTCAGAATCACAAGGACTACCTTCGATGAACATTTCAAAACAATACTCGGACAGCCCTTGATGTGCACATAAGCTAACCGGAATCGGTTATACATTATAGCCCTGCTTCGAACTTGATATACATTTTTGGAGAAATATTACGATATGCAAAGATTTGGTCAAATCGTATACTCAGTTCGTAAATTATCGTGCTGATAAGTTATTTTAGTTGAAGGAGGTAGTGTTTTTAGGACAGGTTTTTAGGAAAAACTCTCTTCTTTCTTTAACGTCTATAACGTCTAACTTCAAGCGATCTAAAGCCCTTCCTTATTTATTTATACATTGCGATAGATTGTAAGCCATAAATATTCGCCTCATGTCCTCTGAAGAAAATCCCTTCTGAATTGATGTAAAAAGGCAACAATATAATAAGCACTCTCTTATAGCGGTCTCTCAAGACTCCCTTACGGTCTCAATAGAAACCCTCTTTTGGAAGTCCACAAAGATTCCATTCAAGTCATCCATATATCTATCTCTTCTGGTCCTACATTTTGTTTGTGATTCCCTCTGTGAATCAATAAACATCCCTTTTTTGTAAGCCATAAATTTTCCTCGCATGTCCTCAAAAGAAAATCCTTCTGGTTTTATATAAAAAACATTAATATAAGGTGATCTCTCCAGACTTCCTTCAGGTCCTCCATAGAAACCGTCTTCTAGAAGTCCATAAAGACTCCTTTCAAGTTATCCACATAAACTCACTTCTAGTCATACTTATATAAGGTTCACTTCTAGCGGACTAAATATTCCCTTCTGGTATTCTGTAAAAATTCTTTTCAGGTGCTCTCCAGAAAATATCGTCTATTCGTCTACTAACAAAAACTTCGTATTGCTCATCAACAAAACTGCCCTACAGCTCCTCTATATCAACTGTTTTCTGGTCCCATATAAATACTCACATCTGGTGGTCTATAGGCTCCTGTCTGGGGTATAAATTATACTTTTATGTTATAAAAAATAAATAATTTTTTTTATTAAATAAATATATTTTTTTCATTTCCAACACCTCTTCTTCCCTCACACCACCACTAATTACATATTTTCCTTTTTTTCAATTTTGTCTTTCAGGTTTGATTGATTGATCATCAGCAGCAACAGTATCATCTGTGTGAACAACAGCCACAACAACACCATTACCATTTTTGTGTTTTTGTTTTACTTGAGGAGTGACATTCATTCCTTGGAGCAACGAAGCAAGCATTACTTTATGGAAATTAGCTGATACAACAGTTAGGAGGAAATTGAGAAAGGCATAGAGATTTCGAAATTGAAAACAACAACAGAAGCAAAATAACAAAGGAAACAAAACACGCGGTCCAGCAGTACTAAAACAGAAAAACAAATAAATGCACACTAATTCGCTTTGGATTGATTGAAAAGAAGGAAACTAAAACAGAAACCCCATTTAAACGACGTTTAGTTCATACAACATTTTTTTATTGAATTGAACTAGAACAACACGACAAAATTCCTCAAAGTAAATACAATCCAAACCTAAAAAAAAGACAAACCGCTGGGAACACCACATTCATTCTCTCTACACATTTTGCAATATCTTTGAAAAAAAAACCAAGTTTTTGATCTCTTAAGCCAACCACCCCCTTCCTCACGTGTTTTTTTATTTAGAAGAATTATATAGAATTTTTATTACAAAGCAAATATAAGGAGCAAAAAGTTCAGCACACTCACTAACTCAACAACAACTAAATAACAAAATTAGCAACAACAACAAATTACCTTTTTAACCGCAATAAGAATTTCGCTGGGCGAAGAAATTACTGCAATTTAGAAACAAACAAAAAAAACATCAGCAACCACCACCACCACACCAAAACCAAAACAAAGCAATGGAACGTGAATCAAATCCGATGCAACCTATGTGCCGCTCTGGTTGCGGCTTCTATGGCAATCCAGCCACAGATGGTTTGTGTTCAGTTTGTTACAAGGTAAAGTAAAATCGAAATATTTGATTTGAACTTTTTGTATTTAATGTTTGTCTTTATTGTTATTGTAGGATTCCTTGAGAAAAAAGCAACAACCACCTGTTGGCAGCACACCCGTATCAGTTCCAAGCCCACAACCAAGTCCCACATTTAGTCCAGCCATTACAATACCTTCAGCCGCACAGCCAACAGTACAGAGTTTACAACAGCAACACAATGAAATTAAAGAGGTAAGTTTCGTTTTTTTTGTGGAATCGAAGAAGAATTTACATTACCCACTACATGTCCATGAAAATGAAAGGTATATTAGAAGACAAATAAAGCTTTGAAAGACCTTTACAATTTTGACATTGTAAAACTGTAAACTCCTCAAAAATTTTCCTAAAAATAAAATTGTAGTTCCCATAGTCTCTTAAAATGTTTTTCTAAATATTTTCAAAAATGTATAAGTTTATTTATGTATTGTCCTGAAAAATCTTCTGATAGTCTCTAAAAATATTCTTTAAAAACCTTTGAAATTCTCTCAAAAAATATTTATCAAAAACCTTTTTAAAAACAAAAAGTGTATTTAAGGATATTTTTTTAGTCAACCAAAAAGAGTCTTGAACAACACAAGTGTACCTTTGGTTGCCAATAAAGACTGCCTTTCTGATTGTTCGTAAAGAACTACCTTCAAGTCCTCTACAAAAATTTTCAGTGAGCGACTGTAAAGACTCCCTTCAGGTCCTTCACAAAAAAGTATCTATTTTGTTCCACATAAAAACTCACTTTATGTTGTCTAAAGACTCCTTTCTAGTAGCCTATTAAGATTCAAACAACACCAGTGTACTTCAGGTTACCTACAAAGATTGCCTTTCTGGTTGTTCATAAAGAACTACCTTCAAGTCCTCTACAAAAATTTTCACTGAACCTCTGTAAAGACTAACTTCAGGTCTTTTATTAAAAATTCTCTTTTTATTCCCATAAAGACTTACTCTTAGTGGGCTAAAGACTCCCTTCTAGTGGCCCATTAGGATCCCCTTTTGATTCCCTATAAATTCCCTACTGGTCATTTATAAAGACTAATTTCTAGTGGTCTATAAACACCTCTCCTGGTACTGCATAAAGTCTTCGTTCAGGTCCTCTATAGAAACTTCCTGCTGGTAGTCTATAATGACTCCTTTCAGGTCCTCTATAGAAACTCCCTTCAGGTCTTATACAAAGGTTCACTACCAGTGGCCTATAGACTCCCTTCTGGGGGTATACAAAAAATCTTTCTTGTAATGCTCTCTAAAAATTCAATTCTAATCCTCTATAAAGACTTACTTCTAGTGCTCTTTAGGCTCCCTTCTGGTAGGCTATAGGCTCCCTAATAGCGGTCTGTAAACGTTTCTAAAGACCTATATAGATGAACAATATGAACTCACTTCTGACAGTCTATAAAGACAACCTTCTGGTCGTCTTTAAATTATCTTTCGGGTTGTCTATAAGGACATTTTCTCGTCGTCTATAAAAAAACATTCTGATCGTCTATAAAGCTTCATTAGCCCTGTTATAAAGATCCTCTTTAGAAGCTCCCTTCTGGTAATACATAAAGACTCCTTTCAGTTTTTTTTTTTTTTTGGTAGTCTAAAACTACAACATCAATGTAAATATTTCTTCTGGTGCTCTGTTAAGACTCCCTTCGGTTCCTTTATGGAAACCGCATTCGGGTGGCCCATAAAAACTCCTTTCATGTTCTCTATAGAAACTACCTTCTGGCCCTATATAAAGGCTTACTTCAAATGGTCTAAAAACAACTCCATTCGGGTGGTCTTTAAAACTCCCTTCCGGTAATGTATAAAGATTCTCTTCAGCTGCTCTCTAAAAACTCCGTTCTATTTGTCTACAAATACCCCTCCTGCCGCTCTATACAAACACCCTATTGTCGGTCTACACACCTCCCTTTTGGACGTCTATAAAAACTCCCTGTTGGTAGCCCATAAATAACCTTATATAGAACTAGCATCGATTCCTCTATACAGACCCACTTCTGGCGTATAGCCTTCTATAAATACTCCTTTTGGCCATCTGTAAAGACTCCTTTCTGGCCCGCTATAACAATAACAACTCTTTCTGGTGGACTGTAATTATTTACTTCACATCCATCACTTCTGGTCTTACAAAAAAGCTCACTCTATGGTCTCCCTTCTGGTGGTTTATAAAACTTCTTCAGCTAGTCTGTAAAGACTTTCTTCTGGTTCATAAGACTCTCCTCTGGTTCACAATAAACACGCCATATAAACCCCATTCTGGCCATATATAAATATCCTTTTTGGTGATAGCCATTTTTTCAATGTATTTCGACTATGAAAATATGGGGGTCACATAAGCAGGGATAACTGATATGACATTCTGGTCCGAAGTTTAGTTTCATCTCGCGTTTCCTCAATAATTCTTCATGATGAGGTTTTCGAGTACGATTTTTTTGTGAAGGACATATACATAGGATGTCGATGGGTTGACTGCTTGAGAAATGATCATCTTCTTGTGGGCCTTTAGAGCGTCGAACACCCTTCACAGTTTTGTGCTTTTGTACTAGTCTTCTCAAATGACAATTTTATCTCAAGCAGTTAAAAACCTTAACTTTCGAGTACAGCCTGTAGACGTGCCGAAGGCAAACTGTTCCTCTTTTCCTTCAGTTTTTGAGCCAGGTTTAGAAACGGACTTCTCTGTCAATAGTTTATCTTTGCGGATTTCGCTCGGTTTTGGACTACTTTTATCTGTTGGGTTCCAGTTCGGTTTCAGGACAGAAACAGACTTCACGATTTTGGCAGTCATTAGAGGCATTGGCTGTTGTTGGATTCTCCTTAGATTCTTCATTAACAATTAAAGGTTTTTTTAACGACCTGTGCCAAGGCAACCTATTTAAGCCGGATCCACAATCACATGATCTCGACGACATATGCTATGTGTTAACAACAAAGTTTGACGTCGGTTCTGTGTTATTTAGGCTCTGTACCGTATCTTTTTCTTGTTTAAAAAAGCTCATCCGTACATTAGCATCCGATCCTTCAAAAGATTCGATTCATTCAAGGTGTTATTTCACAGAGAATTCCTTCAAACATTAGGAGATTCAGTAATTTTAGTTCCGAGCAAGGCATATTTTCCTTGGTTCCGATCGTGAGATACTGGCCCCACAACTCAAAGTAATTACCGGTCTGACACAATCCCACGGCAACGGGATTGACCCGAAACGATAATGTTTCGGCAAGCGGCTGCCAAGCCAGTATCAAACCTATGCTTTTGCGTAGGTTTCTATGTTGTCGTTCTGGTTATACTGCAATTTTCCTTTCAAGGTGTTTATTACCGGTCTGACTCAATCCCACGGCAACGGGATTGACCCGAAACGATAATGTTTCGGCCAGCGGCTGCCAAGCCAGTATCAAACCTATGCTTTTGCGTAGGTTTCTATGTTGTCGTTCTGGTTATACTGCAATTTTCCTTTCAAGGTGTTTATATAGATTGTTCCTAAGCTTTTTCTCTGAAATTGTTTGCCTAGCTTTTTAAGTCATTACTGACTTCTCATAAACATTTTTCGGATTTCAAAATTCAAAAAGGGAAACAACTTTTTGGGAAGCCAGTTTCGATCGAATCTATTCTCCCTTTTTCTCCTTTATTTATTCTTTTTGATTATGGCAAATAATTCTTCAGAGCAAATAAGTAATGCATCGCCAACATTAAATACCGCTTGCAACAGTAACGAAGAAGAAGAACAACAACAACCCCCTTCATCCTCAAAGAATTTAAAAGAGAAACTGCAAAAGGCTTTAAGATCCTCTGCAGAGAGTAAAAAATCTACTAAAAACCATTTGAACGTGAAATATTTCCTCAATCCACATCAAAAACTTGTGGATCCCTCGTTGGCAGCAAAGGCGGCAACAATTCTAACAACTCCTTTGAGGGGTCAAAGGCCAGTTGATAATATTTCTGTGGCTAAAGCCAGAAAGCAAACTAGAAGACCTTTTGGAAAAGAGAAAACAGAAGAAAATACTGACAATCAATTAGAAAATAATACAAGCGATATTGTCAGCGATTCACCCACCACATCTGTTCATCAAATTTCCAACAAATCGAAATCAATTTTCAAAAGAAATTATAACTTTTTTAAAAAACCATCTAAATGTCTAAATAATACGTCATCTTGTAATGAAATAGCAGCACCTACCAATGTCTCTGCTGCTTGTGTATTCCCAAAAGCACTTTCAAAGACAAACAAACCTCCTCCTATTGATTTGCAAGATAAAGCCATTAAACCCATAAACGTGCCTCCACATTTGTTACAAGTATTTACAACTAATTTAAATACCTACACCGACGAACAGCAGGTTAATGTTAATAACCTTGTTACACCGCCGACACCTGTTTTAGAAACCCAACCTCGTGTACATTTGCGTAGTGTTGTTGTTGCCAACATGGCTGGCAAAAAGAAATTGGACAACCAAACAAATGATGGCAAGAAAATTTTAAAGAAATTGAAAAATAATGATTCTGGGGAAGCCGATAGAAATCAAGACAAAACAGCTGATGATCCACAAAGGAACGAGGAGGAGGAGGTTATTAAAAATAAAAAAGAGGTATTAAATGGAGAAAATAATGCAAATACCCTGCCGCAACATGGGAATGAAGAAAGTGATAATGAAAACGAACAAGCAGCTTCATCGTCATCGAGGAAAAGGGTAATATGATCGATTAACAATTTTCGATTATTGATATGTTGTATTCACGGTTGTTTGTATATATGCTTGTACCTTGACTTCGACTAGGGCACCACCGTGATGCAATGTTATGCACACCCGCCTTACACACTGAGTGACCGAATTTAATCTCCGGACTAGACAACTAAAGTTCGTGGGTTCGATTCCCCGGCCTGGCAACATCAAAAATTTCAACGGTGGCAAAATACCCCTCAGTAATGTTGGCGACATCTCCTGAGTATTTCTGCCATGAATAACTTTTCTACAAGTGGTGTCTTAGGACACGCCGTTCGGACTCAGCAATAAACAGTAGGTCCCTTATCATTGAGCTAATATGAATCGGGGTGCACTCTCCCTTGTCCCGTATGGCATGTTTGTGGAACAATTATATTATATTACTAGACAACATCACATTTCAACGGTGACAAAAAATGCACCTCAGCATAATGAAGGCGACATTTCCTGATTGATTCAGCCATGTGAAAGTTCTTAACAAGTGTCTTATGACACGTCGTTCGAATTTGACAATATTTGATCTAATATGAAACGGGTTGTATTCATTAATATGAGAAAAGAGTCTTCCTTGTCCCTTATGGGATGTTTGTGGAAACATATGTATGTTATACCACGACTTCATGCTGCTAGGGCACAACAATATCTAATACTCTTCTACCCGTATTAGAGTTTTACCCATGTATGATACATCATTATTAGTTTCTATTCAACCTAAAGAAGTTGCTGCCATTGTCTGTCTCTTGTTGCCTTCCACGTGCCAAATAAAATATTATTTTAATTGATTAAAAAAATCAAAAATTTGCTTTTATTAGATTTCTTTTTCAGTCATTTCTTTTATAACTTGTTTGACAATTGTGCGTTTTTTTTTCATTCATATCGCAGCAGCTCTCCTTTCTTTGCCAATTTAAATTACATTAGCAAAAATATGTGCATTCTATCTTGGTTTCTTCCTCTTGGCACAGAAACTCATGTTGTTGTCGTCGTCCATTTGCTTTGTAAATAACTCGTGACTTGCTGATTTTTGTTCTTGTCCCTCAAAAATACAATCAAGTGTCTCTTCTTTTCGTTGTATGTACTTTGATGATGAACAGATTCCGTTGTTTTTTCTATTCTTTAGTTTGTGATATTTTAAAACACACATTAAAAGTTGAAATAGTATTTTGTTTATTTTATATAATGGACATTGATGGTCAAAGAGGGCAAGGAGAAGTTGTAGCGGTATGTAAATATTAGAATACATTTAGTTTGTTTAGTTACGCTTTCAAGCTGGTTTTCAAATAGGCTTGAATGAATTCGAAGAAATTGCATAGCGAACGACCCGCAAACGAGCTAGAACGACAACCTTTCATTTGTTTAGAAATTGAAATAACATTTGGAAATGCAATTTGAAAACCAACACATTCTATGTATTTATACGTTAACGACTAAAAACGATCGTGTTGACCATCAATCAAGATGATGAGGTTCGTTGATCATCAATCGAAATAGCAAGATGAGATGAAATTTAAATTTTCCTTACATATTTCCCATTTAAATATTAAATTGAAGTCACTATTGCTTTTTAAATTTTATATTTATTTTAAACTCCCTTTTCCTTTTTTGCAGAAAATAAATGAAGAAAATACAGCCAAAACTAGCAGCGAAACAGCCGCATCCGCCGGTCCATCAACTTCCACCGAACCAGCCGAAGAAGATAAAGACAAGGAAGATGACAAAGATTCTAAAAAGAAAAAGAACCGTTGCTCTGAATGTCGCAAGAAAGTGGGCTTGACAGGTACGTATTACCAAGTATTGTAGAGCTGCTTTTAAAGGATAAAAATCAACAACAAGACCATATGAAGAAGGAAATAAACTGACTTTTTCGAAATTAACAATTTTCGAAATTTCTTCAAAAGTGAATTGAAAAGAGGAGACTTTTTAAATATGTTTCTCTATATAAACGACTTTATATAGTTCTTCCAGATATGCGAGTCTTTAATAGCTTAAAGAAGGCTTTAGACATTCACAAGTGCTTCTATAGTTAGATCTAAATGACATTGTTGGTAGTGATTCTTTTACACCCTAAAATCAAAGAAGGCAAAAAAAATAATAATCAACAATTTTTAAATGTTGGTCCATTTAATTTTTATACCCTCAGCATTTATGCTAACGAGGGTATATACACTATCATACGGGCAAAATGTGCCTCATCGAAATAATGGTTTTAGACCCCAAGTATGTTTGGACGAAATGTGTTTCAGACAATTTGGAGTCGATTGAGCAATGTCCGTCCGTCTGGCTGGCTGGCTGGCTGGAGCGCACGTTAACTCTCGAACGGATCAATCGATTCGATCCAAAATTTGGCTTTCGTAATATTTTGTCCAAACTTAATTTAAGTTCGAAGATGGGTTATGTCGGTCCCCTCCTTCCGGTACCTCCCCCACAAAAGTTCGAAAATGTTCGGAAAATTTGTACGTACGATAACTCTTGCAGGGAGTAACAGATTTGGTCCATACTTTGCAAATCGTAAAATGTCTACCAGACTTAGATGAGTTTCCAATATGGACTCAATCGGTCCACTCCTTCGGGTGCCTACCACACAAAATTTGGGATAAGTTCAGTTTAGGACCTGCTCTCGAATCGCTTTGATTTTTCTTTTAGCAACTTGTATTCACTGCCCCCATACCACGGTACAAGTTTGATCAGGGGCAAGTCCACACTTCCTAAGAAAATAGCCCCAAAGTTGCAAAAAAACCCTATGACACTTGAGGTGGTTGGAGCGCAAGATAACTCTCGAACGGATCTGCCGATTCGGTTCAAAATTTGGCCTTAGTAATATTTTGTCCAAACATAGTTTAAGTTCGAAGATAAGCCATATCGGTCCACTCCTTCAGGTACCTCCCCCACAAAAGTTCAAAAATATTCGGAAAAATTGTTCGTACGGTAACTTTTGAAGGGAGTAGCCGAATTGGTCCATACTTTACACATCCTAATATATCTGCCAGATATAGATCAGGTTCAAATATGGACTATATTTGTCCACTCCATCCGGTACCTCCCACATAAATTTTCGGATAAGTTCACTTTAAGACCTACAATCGAATCTCTTTGATTTTTGTGAAAGCAACTTGCATTCGCTGCCTCAATTACGATGGTAACATTTTTTCATGGGCAAGTCCATACTTCTTGAGCCCGAAGGTTGTAAAAACCACCTATGGCACCATATGTAGTGGCTGGAGATCCACTTCCATAATGGTCAATGTCGATCCATTCCTTTAAGTATTTCCTCCGCAAATCTTTTGCTCTGTATTCCTAATCAACATTTTTGTCGTTTCATACGCCCAAAATTTTTAAAACCCTCTAAATAAATACGTTTTTTGGGAAAAATTTGTTTCAATATACACAGGCTGAGGGTATATCTCTGTCGGCCAAGCCGACTGATCCTTTGTTACTTGTTACTTGTTTTTTTTTTTTAATTTTGGTCCAGTTAATTTTTTTAATACATAGAAGACCCTTTAGATGTCTTCTATACATGGGTGACCCTTTAGAGATGTTCCAAACAAAGGAGACCCTTTAGAAGTCTTTTATACATAGAAAACTCTTTAGAGGTATTCTATGCAAAGAAGACCCTTTACAAGTATTTCATCATAGAAGACACTTTGGAAACCTAATATACATACGAAGCCCATTAGAGGTCTTCCAAATATAGTAGACCCTTTGGAGGTCTTCTGTACATAGAATATTCTCTAAATATCCTCTATACATAGAATAACCTTTATAGATCCTCTATACATAAAATACACTTTAGAAGTTTTCTATACATAGAAGTCTTCTATATACATATTTACGACCCTTTAGAGGTCTTCCAAACATAGATGACTCTTTAGAGGTCTTCTATACATAGAAGACCCTTTATAGGTCTTCTATAAATAAAATAACCTTTAGAGGTCTTCTGTAAATAAAATACCTTTAGAGGTGTTCTATACAAAGAAGACCCTTTAGAGGTCTTTTGAAATACATGGCCAAAATAATCTAAAAAAACTTTGGCGGATCCATCTAAAATAAAATGAGTGATGAGCACGAAATGATTTACGAACTAAGTATCGGATTTGGCTGAAACTGTGCATATAGTAATATTTCTTCCAAAACGTACATCAAGTTCCATGGAGGTTTATTTTGCACAACTCCTTCGTTTATCTTCCTCGTAAAAGTCCAACATTTTCTCTTAAGTGGAGTTCAAATGCTGTTCGAGGATCGTTTTTGAATTTCTTGGTGGTCCTGATTACCAAAGTTTCACATCTCTCGCGAACCATTGCATGCTTGCTTGGCATAGTGATCCAAAAGTGCCATAGTGGAATTTTATATCACACACTGTTGTTGATTTTCAAAATTTTCTCATGTTCTTTTTATATTACTTTATTTTTGATAACATTTATTCTAATATTTTGCTCCTTTCTTTCAAATAGGTTTCCTTTGCCGATGCGGTGGTCTTTACTGTGCTGTCCATCGATACAGCGATAAGCACAACTGCACATTTGACTATCGGGAACACGGAGCCCAAGAGATCAGACGCAATAATCCGGTAGTCGTTGGCGAGAAAATACAAAAAATTTGAACTTTTGTGCCATCATCTTTAAACAACTTTATAATAATATAATTCTTATACATACATCTATATATAAATATAAAAAACAAAAACACAAAAAACTTATAAATATTAAATATACATATAATATAAATATATTAAATAATACTAAAAAAACGGAAGAAAAAAAACAAAAACACTAAATTAAAAGGAACAGAAGAAACAACTAATTTAAAGATATAAAAAAGAAAACAAGAAAAAATTAAAAAAAAAACCGAAAAACTTATACATGAAAAAATACCCTCTAAAATAGCTCTCCACCAACCCAACCAACCATAGCCACTTCTTCTCTAACCCCACACAGACGACACATTTTCACAAAGAAAAATACAATTTTGAAGTTTCTTATTTTGTTTTTATAAAAAAGAAAGAAAAGAAACCCTCCGCTAAACAAGAAAATTTAGTTGTCTTCTATAATAAATTCATATTTTATTTCGATGGAATAATGTTTATTATCATTTGCAATCCAAACACAACACATAAACCTATATAATATTTACATACAAACACACCTACCTACCTTTATATAAATATATTTGCAATTAGTTTTTTTTTTGCTGTAGTAAAAATTTTTTTGCTTTAGTTTTCATTATTAATTCTTTTTTGTTTTTAATTATAAATTAATAAAAAAAATATTTCAAATATCGAAAAAGGGAAAAACAAACACATATATTTTTATTTTATTATTATAATAATTATTATTTTTTTTCTTGTATAGAACCAAGTAGTAGTATATTACAAAAAAACAAACACACACACACATTATAAGGGATAAAATTAATAATTAATTAATATATATGAAAATTTAATATTTAAGACGTTAATATTTTTTTCTTTTCGCTTTCTTTCTTATCGATACATACAAACATATATTAGTAGGATTCTATTCACTATAAACAATAACAAAAATTCTCTATATTTGTTCGTAGCGCTCTACACCATTTTCAAATGTTGTGCAAAATAGAAATTTAGGAATTTCAAATAAAATTCGTGAAAATTTTCAAATGAAATTTTTTTGGAAAAAAAAAAAGAAAATTAATTATTAGCAATTTTGGTAAAGAAAAATTGGAATTAATTTGAAAAAAATGGTGGAAGTAATGGAAAAAGTTTGAATTTTTCAAATCCCTAATAAAATTTAGAATTTAAAAAAAATTTCGATTAGTTTCTTTAAGAATTTAATTGGATTTCTAAAAGTGTTCGTTATATTCCCAAGAAAAAGTTAATAAATAATTTAAAAAACCAAAAGAAAATTTTTGTTTTAAATTCCCCATATTTAATCAATCAATTAATGACCACCCTAACAAAAATTTAATGTCAACAGTTTGCTTAAAAATTATAAATAAATTTTGAAAATTTAAACATTTAAAACTAGTGTTTTTGAAAATTTATTCAAGTTTACTTGACATTCACTAAATCTAATTAATAATTTTCAATACAAAAAAAGCCTCATTCTGAAAGACTACTTGAAACAAATTTCGTTCGAATCACTAGTCCCGGTACACACTGGAGTGATTTCATTGAAAAAATTGCATGAAATTGTGCGTCTCTAGATCGACTTCCATAGTGGAGTAAAATCATAAAATAGCTGTAGTGGGGAATTCGATTTAAGAACGCCTAATTTCATGAAATTTTTTAATGAAATTCAGGCTCGTGTGGACCGGGATCTACCAAACTCCTGTTATTGAAGAAATTTTTGTTTTAAAAAAACTGAAGTTTGATAGCGCTTCGAACGAAGTTTGTTTTGAATCGTTTTAGAGAAACTGGACATAAGTGTATATGCGCACTCGATAAATTTTACTGGTTGTTGTTGTATTTTTATTCAAATTTTGATATTTGCATAATTGAAAACTTGAAGCAACTTTCATATGCAATTCCCATAAAAACTTTTAAATGGGCATTCGAATGTGATTAAAAATATGAAATACATTTTGAAAGTCTACAAATATAATAGATTTTTAAAATTTAATTCAAGTTTACTTACAATTCACTAAAGCCCAAAGATGAAACATTAAAAAAATCACACATATTTTCATCACAGTTCAGTTTGTCTAAAATTTAATTCCAAATCCAAAACAAATTCTACATTTTTGTAAAATTAATTTTTTTTGGCATTGAAATCGGCTTAAAAATTAAATGTTAAAAATCTAATAATTTTATAATAGATTTTTGCAATTAAATTTAAGTTCAAAATCAGAGACGAGAAATTATTAAATATATTTTCGTAATTTCTCTAGAATTCTATATTTACCAAATTAAAATTTATCGGCATTAGAATTTGGTTAAAAATTAGATTAAGTTTTCAAAATCTAAAAAATTTTATATTAGATTTTTGAAATTTAATTTATGTTCAAAATAAAAGATGGAACGTTTTCAAAAATTTGTCAAGTATATTTTCGAAATTTTCTAAAATACAAATTCTATATTCACAAAATTAAAATTTCGAATTTTTGATATTAATGTAAATTTTTAATTTTGAAATATACTTGAAAATGTGGAATTTTTTAAATTATCAGAATGTGATTTTAAATGTTGAAATAATTTTTAAGTATGTTTTGAGATTGCATTGAAATTCCAAATCGATTTCGATTCGAGTCCATGAAAGGCTTTGGTTTCAGAAAGCGGCAGCTTTCGTGTAATTGCACATTATTCTTCTTAGGACACGCTTACAGAAAAAGAGGAAAGAGTCTTCCGTTGCATAACATTGTTCATGGAAATGTTTTTCTTCCCTGGACCTGCAGTTGTCCACGTTCCGTTTTAAAGAAACCTATGTGGATGGATGGGATTAAACGAATTGCTTTCAATTACGCATTGCAGGTTCTCCTACCTTTAAATTGTTTCCAATATAAGTCCCCCTAAAACCCATAATAATTTTCTCACTTAGAGCATGGAAGAAGTTCTGCGACTAGAAATCTTCACATAGATTCTTTTATCCTTTTGTTGTTAATTCCAATGCTTTGTACTCTACGTGGACCTGGTGCACCCGTAGGGATCATTAATGATCTCCACAACAACTCTTCAGCGAGTGTAGATAATGTAAAAAAGGTTTAAGGAATTTTCTCTCAGATTGACTAAGCCATCTTTACATTATCATGGAATTCCAAAGTTGTTCTATTACAAAGGTATTTTAAATTTCTCCTGCCCGCGGAAGGTCCTCTATTTGTAGAAAACCTAAGATGGCCTTTAGAGGATAATTTAAAGTGGCTATCAGTAGGAGTACCTTTAAAAACCTTCCATCCACAGGAGGAAGGCATCTTATATATAAAACTTATATCTATAGGTATCCTTTTGAATATTATATCCGATCCATAGGAAAACTTTTGAAGGTATCCAACCTATAAAATATCCTCTCCTTAGAAATTTGTTTATTGGAGGCCATTGGAATATTTATTAACCAGACCTTTTAAAGGTTTTCTGCCTATAGGAGGTCTTTTGATGTTTTTTTTTTCTTTTTTGTATAGAAAGCCCTTTCAAAGCATTCTTCTTCGTATAAAAGACCTTCTGAAGGTCTTGCATGTATAGAAGACCCTTTGAATGTCTTCTTCGTATAGAAGGCTTTCTGAGGTTCTTAATGCCTTCAGTGTATTAATGACCTTTGGAAAGTTTTTCTATAGTACGCCAATAAAGTTATTCACTCTATGGAATGCTTTTTGATGATCATATATAGTAGGCAAGACTTCTTACTGCCAAAGGTATTTAGGAAGATTTCTATCTAAAATTTGCTTTAGAGGCCTTCGATCTACAGAAAATCGCTGGAACGCCTTCTCTTTATATGAAGATCATTAGAAATCCATTAATCTGTAGGCAGACTATTAGGAAACTGTTTATTTATAGATGGCCAAAATAATTCCTCAATATATGGAAGGCCTTTTGCGAGCTTTCAATCTATGAAAGTGCTTTCTGGATCTTCTATCTACAGAAATACGGTTTGAAGGGTGCTTATAGACAGAAGACCTTTAGTTTTTTTATTTATGGCAGATGTTTAAAGGGATTCCTTTTCCTATTAATAGAAAGCTGCTTATCTGCAGAGAACTTTCAGACTCTCTATCTTTAGAAGGCCTTCTATTTATTAACAGAACGACTTTAGGAGATTTTCTGTCTTGAAACGCCTTCTTTCCTCATCCTGATCTTTAGAAGTCCTATGGCATACAACGTTGCTATAATTAACAACATAACAGTTCTTGTTGGATATTTCTATGACGATTGTTTTGGCAAAGTTGTGCTACTGTATAAGAAAATATGAGGATGGAAGGTTCCAACATCAATGATTTCGATTTTAGAATCAAGCTAAGCCACCTTAAGGCAGAGCATATCTTCATCGTACCAAGTTTTTACATTCAAGAGTATCTAACAATCCCTTGACTTATAAGATTTGATTTTCATAGATTATAGCTATTGTTTCTGGCTCTAAGCTGAGTAGTACAACGTGAGTTCTTCCAAATGATTTTAATACTGGGCTGGGGTCCTGTGCTCGTAAAGAATTATGCGATACAAATGAGAAGAATGAGACAAAGTCCATATGTATATTGAGGAAATCTACTAGCGGCCATTCTCAGTTTGTTAATGAGGGAACAAACTAAAAATTTCATTGAGAATTTTCTCGAATTTCATTGGGAATTTCGTTGGATAACATTTGAAAATGGTGTAGTTATACAAAAATACATATATTCAAATATATAATACAAGAAAACCAATCAAAAAGAAAATATGTAAGGAAAAAAGTGCTGCTGCAGTTTTTCTTTTCGATTTAAAACAAATATAAATTATATATAATTTTTTTTGGAAAATTACTTTTCTTATTTAGAAAATTTAGAAAAAGAAAACTAAACGGTAATTTTTGCTTTAAAACAAAACTCTACATAAAAGAAATAAAATAAAGAAATTTATATAGGATTTAATTTTTATTCTTTTCTTGAAAACAAAAACAACAAAAAAAAACCAACTCAAAACACACCGACGACACATACTACACTTACACGCGATTTATTTTTTAATATAGTTTTTAAATGTTTATATAATGAAAATAAAACAATTAGAAGAAGAAGAAGAAGATGAAGAAAAACAAGAAAATGGAAATGATGCAAACAAAGCTCTTTTTAATGTAATTAATTATCATTATTATTATTAATTAATATTAGATTATAAATTAAAAAAGAAGGAGAAGAAAAACAAAAAAAACCAATAAACAATTCTAAAAAAAACAAACAAAAGCTCTTGGGAAAAATTGCAAACATTTAAGAAAAATTACTAAAAAAAGAAAATTTTACACTTAGTTAAACAACAACAAAAACTTCTTTAACTACATACTACAAAACACAACAACAACAATGTGGGAAAAAAGGAACAACAAAACCAAAACTACTACTATTTACTAGACAACAACAAACATCATTATATACAAGCAAGCAAAACTTTATATAAATATAATAACAACAAACAAAGAAGAAAACATTGCAAAAAAACCAACAAAAGTATTTTGGGTTTTGTAATAAAATCAAGAACACAACACAAATGCTTAAAATTAAAATTAAAAAAATGAAAACAATACCCAAAATGCTTTCACTATAAATTTATGGTATTTATATATACAAATAAAAAAATGTGAAAAAAACAATTCTTTTCTTCAATGCTTATACAAAAAATGTTTAAAATCAATATTTAAATGGTAGAATGGAACCAGCGGAAAATATTAGCAAAGGAAATTTTAAGTCTACCAACCAACCAAGCCCCCCATCTAACGTAGAAGTAGAGATTATTTGTTTTGATTCTATATTAATTCCCGTTTATTTTTTTGAAAATTTTGTGTTAGTTTTGTTTATATATTTTTCCTCTCTCTCTCAGCAAGTCTAAAATAATGTGGTTTTAATTATATATACAATTAAACAATAATAAAAAACAAACAACAACAATATTGAAATTGAAACTTTAAAACAAATAAAATAATATATAAAAAACAAACAAAAATTTCCTTGTCTTTTAGTGCGATTCTATGCAATTTGCAATGGGTTGATGTCAATTCTCTATTTGTTGACAGCAGAATTTTCTGGAAGGAAGAATTTGTCGTGGTAGCTAATACAACTCTTGTTCGTCTTGAGAGTTGTACTTCTTTAGATGCATTATTCACTGCATATGTGTGAGTGGCATTGGCAGTCGTCAAAATTACTTTATGTATGGCAACTTTCAACTGAAATTGCGAATCTCAGTTGACGAAGCGGCTAATTTTTAAGCAACCACCTATTTTCAGTTAACATTTTCAAAGAAACAAGAAGTAAAATAGAAAGGAAAATAAACAATTTCTTAATAATTGTTGATTCTTTGCAGCATTAAATAATTTTGTGTATCAAAAATATGGTGAAAATAACGACAAAACAACAGTTTAAAATATTCATGTATGTGATGAAAACCGGATCGCCTCGATTTGCAGAATCGAAATGGTATATATTAGGGGTGTAGTTGATGTTATATGCAGTTTTGCTTCGCAAACTCCCCTTATTTGAATAATATTTTAAAATCTACCTTCAATTTCAATAAAATATTCGCAAGAATTCAAAATATACGATTTCGATTTATGGGAAAACGAGTCGAATCGATTTCCATACCTGATAAATTGAGTGCAAATCCTATGTGCACATGTGTTCCATCTATACAGCCTACTACACCTAGGAATTTCGTTTTGGAATAAAAATGATTTTTGTATTAATTCTCTTTCGCGTTGAGCTGTTATGACCTAAGAGTACATTGAAAAATTAGGAATCCACCGATGTCCGCCCCCAACATTCAACCATTATGCTAAGTTTCACGGGTGGTTAAGTCCGATCATCAGGCATATTAGAATGTTATTTTAGTGGGTGGACTAAGGCTAAGCTTGGCAACTAGCATTTATAGCACAAATCATTGACTTTTATTTTGTCTTTTTTCTCCTCCGTCAACTTCGAAACGATCCAATTTGGCACAATTTGTCCTCTATCAAGTTCGACAATGTAGATTGAGCCATGCAATTGTAATCATTGCGTCATGGGACTTTTGGAAACTTCCCTCCGCAAAAAGTCTCAAGGCAGTGCACACTTTTAAAAGTAATCCTTTAAGGCACCTAAACCTAATATAATTTACAGATTATACAGATCTTTCCAACATAAGCATAAACTTACACTGCAGATGGCAATTCCAATGGATTCGACTTGTCCCTCAAATGTCTACTAATATGTGTAACGTCTTGTACATTTTGTTCATCATCAAAAAATAATTCCGCTGAACTTATCATTTTAAAATAGTTTTTTTTTTGCGAATTGTATGTTTTGGACTGAATATAGAGTTCACAAGTTTAAAAAAAACACTGATCGATAACACGTTTATCGACCATCCAGTTGGGTTGACATCAATAATACAACATTTCATCTCAGTCGCGCTGGCAATTGATCACGCAACTCAAGTTTAGTGGCAATACATAATCAATCCCTTAATCAATTATATGTGTGGTCGCCAGTCGTACGTGGAATTCAGCAACAAGAAGTCGAATTCCCGTAGAGTGAAACAAGGAGTTCCCAAAATGGGGTGATATCTCCGAAACTATTAAACCTCTACCTATCCTGTATTGAAATCTTATCGTATGCGGATGATTGTACGATCCGAACTCCTATTGACTGATCTTTTTCCACGGAATACGCAAATATACTTCATTAAATCTACGGTCACTTTGTTCACCACATGGACGGCAGAGTTGAATGTCATGGTCGATGGTAGCAAAATTTCAACCACAAACTGCCCAAAATTCCAGGGGTCACATTCGACCGCATGTTGTCCACACATGTCACAGTAATCTGCGACAAGCTGAAATATAGGAACAAGGTCCTCAAGTCCCTAGCCGGCAGCACTTGGGTGCAGATAAAGAAACTTTGTTGATTTACACGTGGTCACGCAGGACTCGTAGAAGATCCCCTATCTACCGCGGCTGACAAGCGTCAGTTGCCACGAAGAACCGGAGTAGTTTTGACTCAACTACGCTCGGGAT
This sequence comes from Musca autumnalis, assembly GCF_047663935.1. Lineage (NCBI taxonomy): Eukaryota > Metazoa > Arthropoda > Insecta > Diptera > Muscidae > Musca > Musca autumnalis. The sequence goes on from NW_027411644.1 coordinate 257,006,394, forward strand.
GGTGAAGGCATGTAAATTCCTATAGGACAAGGATCGATGACACCAAGCATGCGGCACAGACCCGCACGGCACACTGCACCTTTTCAACTGCCCTGTCAGACCTACTCAACTAACTTCATCGGTGCAGTCACATTCCAAGAACTGGAGATAGAGCCAGATTAAGCAGAAAAACGAACATAACAGCATATCAAATACTGTTACAACAACAACTGTTGAAAGTGATAACTTGGGAAGTGAGTGTCCAGTTATCATCATCAATTCGAAGATCGCACAACACCTTCGGGTATCTCCCTCACAAATGTGCAGTTCAATTGAGGATAGTTTTGAAATTTTTGACAAACGTACCCCTTGTGCTCATATTTTAAGCGAAATAATGTTTTTTGTGTTACTATAATGGTCCAAAAGCGCTGAAAAACTTAGGTTAAGTTGAGAAGAGGGGCGATACAAATAAATCACTTAGGCCTATTGTTTTTAAACTCGTTTGCCCTAATTTGGTTGAGTTCTTGTATTGTGTCATTTTCCAGGAGTTCGCTTTTTAGGGTCGCGTATGCTGGGCAATGACAGAGATTGTGTTCCAACTTTTCGTCGTCTTCTCCGCATGCTCTATATTCTGCACAACCTATTTTGAGCAGGTGTGTTTGGTGTCCCGTAAGGATGCCTGGCAGTCTACTGATGCCATTTTTACTCATTTCTTAATGATGGGTCATTTGTTTTGTCCTCGTCTGGGTTTCCTCATAGGATTTTTGTGTATTGTTTTACCTTCACTTTATTATTCCAGAGTAATACATGGGCATTCTTTGCCCATGCCTTTCTTTAGCTGTAGACGAGCCGCTTTTAATGGAATGGTATTATCTAAGGTTACCGTAATTTGCTCCCTAATGTACTTTTTGAAGATTTAGCTATCTCGTTACCCCTAATCTCTGTATACCCTCGTAATCATACAATATTTACAACGATGATGGGAGTAGCCGTTAATTGAAACAAGTAAGAAAAGCGTTAAGTTCGGTCGGACCGAACTTTTTATACCCTCCACCACAAATTTCAGCCATTTCGGTGGATTAATGTGGCCACAACCTACAAAATACCAAAATTCGGAAGGTACCGTTCTATGGGGGCTATATGATGGCGTGGACCTATACCTACAAATTTCTGGGGGAAAGTTTTATACGCCTAAAGAAGACTAAATACCAAATTTCAGCCATATCGGTGTGATAATGAGGCTAAAACGTTCAAAATATCGAAAATCGTTAGATATTGTACTATGGGGGCTATATCAACACGTGGACCTATATAAACATTTTATGGTAGAAATGTTTCTTAGCCTCTGGAAACACAAAATACGAAGTTACAACCGATTTTTTAGTCAAATGGGTCTAATACATTCAAAATATATTAAAACAAGTAAGAGCAGGCTATAGTCGGACAGGGCCGACCATGTGATACCCTATACCACTATAGATTTGCAATATTTCCTCCATGGATAAATATAACCTGTACATTACAAATTTTACCAATTTTCACACAAAAGTTTTGGTCCATTTAACCCGCTAAATATTATCCGATATTCATGTTGCTTTTCACACGCCTTCTCCATCATAAACTTAACTTTTGTGTAAAATTTCGCGGCGATCGAACTATTATTGCGACCTACAGAGCGGCTACAAAATCGACCAAAAATTTTGTTTTTGGTCCATTTCATCCCTTTAATATTTCACGATCATCGCCAAAAACTAATCAGTTCTATTCTGGTACAACCCCGACCTTCATACTAAATTTCGTGACAATCGGTCCATAATTGCGGCCTGTAGCTTGATTACAATTTTTAATGGACGGACAGACGGACGGACGGACGGACACACATAGCTAAATCGCTTTATCTCGTCGAGATATGAAGTTTGGTATACCACATGAGGGGTCTACGACGAATATTTCGCGGCGTTACATGAATTTTTGGGAAAACAAACTTATTATACCCTTTTCCACATTGTGGTATAGGGTATAATGACGCGTAGTTTTTAAGGGGTCTTATGTGGGGACTATACCAAAACGTGGACCTATATAACCCAACTTTGGTAGGAATGTTTTCTGGCCTCTGAAGACACAAACTACCAAATTACAACCAATTCTGTGGTCAAATGGGTCTAATACATTCAAAATATATTAAAATGACGCGTACTTTATATGGGGCCTTATATGGGGGCTATACCAAAACGTGGACCTATATAACCCAACTTTGATAGGAATATTTTTTGGTCTCTGGAGACACAAAGTACCAAATTACAACCAATTCGGTGGTAAAATGCGCCAAATATCTTAAAAATTCCTTAAAACGAGGACGCGTCACGCGTCATTTTGTATGGGGGCTATACGAAAGCGTGGACCTACATTGCCCGCTTTCAATACCAAAAGTCCTACGTAAATATAACATATTTTCCCAAAATTTCATCAACCTACGCCAATCCGTTCAGACGCTAGAGTGATTTCCACAGACGGACAGACGGACAGACGGACGGACATGGCTATATCGATGTAGAATTGCACGCTGATCAAGAATATATATACTTTGTGGGGTCTACAATGATTATTTCGAGTAGTTACAAACGTAGTGACAAACTTATGAGTTGTCACTTTGCATATACATTTTGTATGGGAGAAGTGACAACTCATATGTAAAAAACATACCGTGTAAAGTACCCATTACACATTTTTCCAAAATGTACGGGAAAAATGGCTGAAACGTCAAAAAACTGGAACAAATGTCAAAGTCGGCGAATCAACAAATCAGAAGCCGGCAAACATGTTGCACATTTTTGCTCGCCCAAAATTTGTCGTGTAAAAAGCATAGACTAATGAAAACATAGACGACGGATTGCTCTCGCCGAGTATGTTCGAATTGAGTGTGCTGAAAAAGAAACTCAAAATAAAATGCCAAAAAACACAAGTTCATAAATATTTTGTTCTGGCAAAAGGTTACATGGGGTTAGTTTTTGATGGGAACAATATCCTCAGACAAAAATATCCAAGAAAATATTGTCATTTTCCCCAAAAAACGTCTTCGAACTTTTTTGAGTTTTCGGATTTGAGTAACTTGACAGCGGCAACATTGAGTATTTCTTCGTCTATAATTTTTTTGTCTATGTAAAAAGTTTCTAAAGAGAAAGGTATTTAGCGCCATTTTGGTTCAAAGCAGTGTTCAGCAACAACTACAATTGCAACCGCTCCATTTGTGTTGGGCACACATACGAGATTATCTAACCCTCTCTAGATAAACATCGTGTGCGTTAATTCATTGCTAAAACAAAGATGATCGGTGTTGAGAGTATCGTTGAAACTCACCACAATTTAGATTGTGTGTGTTCACACAGACACGGCTCGCGAGCCCAGTGGTGATTAACACTGGCAGTGTTCAGCAACAACTACAATTGCAACCGCTCCATTTGTGTTGGGCACACACACGAGATTATCTCTAGATCAGTGTTCACCAGCGAGCCCGTTCTGAGAGCAACTGAGCATACATTACCGTGTGTTTTGAATTGAAAGTTACGATAATTTGCTCTCAGTAGCAGCTCGCTGGTGAACACTGCTCTAGATAAACATCGTGTGCTTCAATTCATTGCTAAAACAAAGATGATCGGTGTTGAGAGTATCGTTGAAACTCACCACAATTTATATTGTGTGTGTTCACACAGACACGGCTTGCGAGCCCAGTGGTGATTAACACTGGTTCAAAGAGAAGTGAACATTTTGCAACTTTTTTGGTGTACGGGAACGCATTTTGGGAAAAATGTTCAAAATGTGTTAAATGTGTTAAAACTTTTTAGTTCTAGAACGAAGCTTAAGTGAAATGACAGAAATGTTTGTCAAATTCATTCAATATCAGTGTTTTGAACCTTAAGTTAATCATTTAATTCTAAAAAAGTAGGAATTTTAATGAGGAAACTGAAATTTATGTTATTAAATTTCCTGTCAGCAACGTAACTGGACTTGGGTTGCTATCCATAATCGACCCCTTAGGGTTCGAAGATTTTCTATATTTTTTCCGTACACTTCTGGGCTTAAATCTAGTTTAAGTCCATTGTAATTTTGTTGTTGCTTTGTTTTTATCAACATATAGGCGGTTATTCTGAACGCAAATTCCCCTTGAGTTTGCCCACTATCCACTTTAAGTTTAAATGGTGGAAAGACTAAATTCACGGGGATTTTCGTTCAAAATAAGGGTACCTTGTCTTTATTCAATTTTTATTTAAAATATAAATACTTTCTTTATTAATTTTAGTCATTTCTCCCTATTCTTCATAATTAGCATTGCAAATACAATTTTTATGGAATGTACGGTGTATATAAATAATATATAATATATTTGTAAGAATATTTAAATGTAATTAACAATAGTATCTATATATATATATATATATATACACTTATAACACATTTTTCTAGATACGCATAATTACTTCTTTTCCAAATATGATTTAATATTCCCCCAAAAAAATCTGTCTTCAGCTTCAAACTGTAGCACCACGCATTGTAATATGAAAAAGTCAAACAAAATTACATTACTTAGGGACCCACATTTAATTCAATATTAAGAAAATACTCTAATAATTATTGGAAATTGTAGATATAATATTATAATTTAACTTTGAATTGATGTTTAAATTTATATTGGCTAAGAGAGATAACTAAATTTGACTGTAGACAAACGAAATCTCTTATAAAAATATCGTATAAATTTCGCAAATGAGATTTACAAGAAATAATGGACGCGTTAATATGTATAGCATGTCATGAATAATATTAGACAACACAAAAAATATTAAAATAACGGGAGGATTATCTTGTGTTTTAACATTTCTGTTGAGAACTTGTACCCTATATCTTCTAACTGAAGGGTTAAACTTCCTTAAAAAGGTGTTGTAACCAGTTCGTATATGCTACAAAAATATCGGACATAAAAGCTCTGTTCCTTTACGTGCAAGGTTCTTCAAATTTTACCACTTTTTACTCGAAAAGCTTTCCTTTGCTTTAAAACGCATACAATTGATATGAGAGCAGTTAACAACTTTTACTACTTTTGTCACTTTTACCATTTTCAAAAGTACAGGGACAGACCAAAAATCTTATTCAGCCCGATCATAAATGTAAACAACCTGTGAGTTTTGTGTCTCTGCCGTTGCAGGTTAAATGAGAGAGTGAGAAAACTCACGGAGAGTTGATATTCATGATCGGGTTGATTCAGTCTCTGAATTAGGGGTGAGCACGCCTGTGTGCTAGCCATAGATGGGCTTTCTTGCACGCCAGCGTTGCTATGTTTTGTTTCTCTTTTTCGTTGTTTCAACATAAATAAACATTTACGAGTAATTTTGCAAATTTGTTTTTATTATAATAGTTTTTTGGACTTGTTAAGATACCGTCTGTGTTTAAAAAATATTAAAAAGGCAAAGAAATTTTAACAAAAACCCCGTTCTAATTTTCCCTTAAATTCTATTTAAGAGAAATTTTGCCCATCTATGGTGCTAGCCCACAGGCAAATTGTGAAAACGTACTCTTAGTTTTTTGTGAACCATAAACAATTAAAAGTTTATGCAATTTTTTATTTATATTTTTTAATAATTTGCATTGTAGACGATTTTAGACAACATAAATTTTTAAAAAATGTTGAAATAAGTAATGAAACATCAAGAACAATTAAATATTAATTCTCTCTTAAATTTGCCTCTCTCTCGATTTTGCTCAGCTCTGCTCTGAATATACAAGAACTCGATATTTAACCTAAACACCAGAATTATGTGGGCATAACTTAGTTGCTATAATTATAGCAAGCAATTGGAAGTGAGTTTCGCACTCCCTCGCCTAAGAGGTCACTCCGGAGACACCCCCAGGAAGATCGTTGGTGAATTACACAAACAATTTCTATAGCCTTATTGTGATTACGTTTTATCGCGTATGGCGAGACTTCGGAGTCACTTCTGAGTGACTTCCAAGGCGATTGTTTATATTTATTTACTGTTTAAACACATTTGAACAAATATAGAACATTTTCTATCTGATTGTTATATGAGGCGGTGGTGCAGTGGTAAGCATAGTCGCTTTGCACACTGAGGGACCGGGTTCGCTTCCCAAGTCAGGCAACAAAACATCAAATTTTTAAAATGACAAAATTAATGTGGCTGAAATTGCAAAGAAAAATAAAAAATGAATAAAATTAAAAAAATTAAAAAATAAATAAAAATAAATGGAATAAAAATATTTTTTTTTTTCAATTTTTAGAACTATCGCGGAAATGATCTTCTAGAAGTGGCGCTGGAGTGACTTCCAAGACGACACGCCGGCGTGGTTCATTTCTTCACAACGGAGGTCACTTCGGGGTGACTTCTGCGACTATCGCCGCGACTGTTTTCATCGCCCTGGGCGACACGCCTAAGTCACTTCCGCGATAGTTTTTGCTTGCAGGGAAGCCTTCTTTTTTGTGTTGAAAATATTACATAGTGACATGTTAAACACGTCTTAATGTATAGATAACAAAGTGCAATATAATTCAAAATAAATAAAAAAATCAATAAGCCTGATCATGAATCTTAATGGTAGAAGAAGCTCACGATCGGGCCGAATAACACTGTGCAACAAAATTCAATTTTTTTCAAAATGATGGGAAAATCCGAGTACCTGATGAAAGTAGAGCTAAAAATATGAGACACGTATATGGGGTTTTTAAAGTTTACGTCGGAAAGTAACCAAAATAGGCGGGGCAAGTTCCGCCCATTTTTAAATTTTTCGAAATATTCGAGTTTAGATCATAGCCGACCAAGAAGAGGGCACACAAAATGCTCAATATTTGCAACTTTTGATAGTGTGTTAGTAACGTTGTATACATGCATGCTGCAAAACAAAAACAAATCAAAACATTTGTGTGCTCTTTCGTTGCATTCGGGTCGTGTGTGTGTGAATTGCCGTAAAACTTCGTAACTTTAACAATATCAAAGCACGAGATTGGTTTAGATATCTTGGAATCTTTGCATTTCAGGTATATAGTGTCTTTGGTAAATTAACTAAGGTGGGTGTGGGAAATATTTTTGATAAAAATTTTAATCCTCATGCGGTTTAACAAAGGGGTCTTTTTGTCCTTTTTTCGAAAATATTTCAAAAACTCATTAAAAATGTGATCGTATCAAATCCGAATATTCTACAAAATTGTTTGTTATGGTCATTCTTGATACAGCTATTTATGTCAATTGCTAGGGTTAATTCCGTAAATGCCACCAAAGAAATTTTCATCAAAAAAATTGGGAAATATTTGCATGTTTTTTCAGCAAAATTGATACAGAATTTTCATGCTATAGAATGTAAATAGACATTTCATTTCTTTGATGACCTATGGTGAAATTTGACGAAGACTATTCTTGTCTCTGACATCACCTCTCTAAAATTAATGTTTTGTGGGACAATTTTGAATAAACTCAGATGAAGTCCGAATTTAACCCTAAAACGTGTTTTCATTTTTAGAGATTCCTGGCGATTAGACAAGACTTACAGATTTGGTGTATTCTGAGACCTATGGTAAAATTTTATTTTGTAGAATATTCGGATTTGATACGATCACATTTTTAATGAGTTTTTGAAAGATTTTCGAAAAAAGGACAAGAAGACCCCTTTGATGAACCGCATGAGGGTTAAAATTTTTAACCAAAATATTTCCCACATCCTACTGAGTAAAGTTGCCAAAGACACTATATACCTGAAATGCAAGGATTCCAAGATATCCAAACTCGAATATTTCGAAAAATTTAAAAATGGGCGGAACTTGTCCCGCCTATTTTGTTTACTTTCCGACGTAAACTTTAAAAACGCCGATACACGTGTCTCATATTTTTAGCTCTACTTTCATAATCTACTCGATTTTCCTTGTCATTTTTTTTGTCGCACAGTGTAATTTTTACTTTTAAATTCTAAACGATTTTCCAGTATGTAAAAGTCTCCAAACATTCTTCGAAGTATGATTTTATTCTTGTAGATATTCATTACTAAAGTAATACAGAAACAGTGCTTAGACCTAATAAACGACTGTAGTGACACAAAACACTAGAATGTTTACAATACGCTAAATTAATTAAAATGTATAACTTAATGTTTAAGTCAATAATAATACAAAAAAGAAAAAAAAAACATGTTTCAAGTGTGAAGTAAACCCATATACAAAATACCCTGAAAATCCTAAACACATACATATAAAATTTTAATTTAATAATGCATATATGCCTCCAGTACAGAAACTAATTGCAAAATTTCATTTAGCTAAATATCCGTTTTTATAGCCAAACTTATATAAAAAAGAATACGTTTATGGTAAGACTTAATATAAAAATTATTTAAAATATAATTTATATGAAAAAAGGAGTAATAACAATAATATTATTATTACTAGTAAATAAAAACAAAAACTAAATATATTAGTAACCATAATTATAAGTTTTATTCTATTTGTAAACTTAATTTAATTATAATGCAAACAAATTTAATAATAATAAATATTACAAAAGGATGATAAAGAAAATAAAATAAAAATCACACAAAAACTGAAAACCTAAATTTAATGCAAAAAATAATATAAACATTTAATTTAATTGATATGTAAAAAGGGATTCGTATTAATTTCAATGAGAACTAAATAGTATATACACACACAGATACACAATAAAACAATTATTAAGACCCTAGCATCCGATAACTGATCATGGCATAGAGATAGCATGTATGCAAGCTAAATCAATAAATGAAAGTGAAAATGAAATAACAAAATAAAGAAATTTATTCTAAAAACTATAACGATTTTTGTTTTATTAAAATATTCCACAATATTCCAAGCTATAGAATGTGGGGGATATTACAAAGCACTTGGTATGTTCCAAAACCTGCTATTTTAGCAGTTTTACGAGGACTACTACATAAGTTTTTGGTCTAGGCAACGCTACGTGTAGGAGAATACTTTAGAAAACAATAAAACTACATAATAAATGCTTCGAGGAGCTGATTCGATCTGTAGTGAAATTTTTTGTTGCCTAACGTTATTAGGCCAGAAACTTAAATAGCAGGCCTCGTGGGATATACTATGTCGAAATTATAATCGTAATCTTTATATGCACCAAAATAAATGCTTCGAGGAGCTGATTCGATCTGTAGTGAAATTTTGTAACACATTTTTTGAGTTACCGACAAAAAAAAAATAGTAAAAGAAAAGGCAAAATTATGAATGAAAAGTTCAAATAACAGTTGACAGCACTCTAGCTACCCTACCGGTAGTACTTTACGGCCACTTTTTGTTACCGAAATTATTATAAACATTTTACTTTTGCCTTATTATGGCGAATATAAGCATTTTAATTTTAATGATTTTTGTCGGTAACTCAAAAAATTAGTTAGCGAATCACATTACTGTGTGTGCGTCCCTCGGTCTGTACATCTAAATTTAAAGGCGCTCGCTCACCGTGTTCAAACCTTGTAATCACAATTTTGTACGATCGACACGAAATTTTTCTTGTCGAGAGGGGGTCCCACTTTGGTGACGGTTGGATGTTCGTGGTAAATAGTACGATAATAGCTAACGGTAATACTTTTCGTACCCTCCTAGTACAAATGTACTAACCACCCCCTCCCCCCATGGGTAAATCAAGACATAAGTAATTTATGTATTGTCTATTATTGCAAATGGCAATACCCTCCACATTGCTTGTACTCATCTAAAATTACATATGTTCTCTTTTACAACTGTACTTTGTTCTCACAGCCCTCAGTTCGTCCAGTTTATTCAAACGGTTCACGTGTGAATTTTTTCTTTAAAGTTTGGAGTAAAATAACAAAACACTTTTGCTCTGTTCCAGAACCTGCAAGAAGCTACTATTTTTTACTACGATAACATTTTTTCCCTTATGTTATCGGAAAAAATAGTAGAAAATAGTAGATTCTTGCAGTTCTGGAACAGATCATTTATCAAATAAAATGTTTTTCTTGAAATTGCTATAACAAATTTTTATAAGATTAAAGTTAACAAAGTAGTGTAAAAGTAATTGTAGTACCTTTGTTGAGTAATCCAAAAACGATATTGTTTTGTCGTGTTTCGGTATGTTTTTTTTTAAAGTGAATAGTGTTTAGAAAGCATAACCTCAAAGAGAATGTAAACAAAAAGTAAGATGAAAGGATGAGAGTTGTGAGCAAGTTCAATATGTTGGTAAACAAACTCGTATGAGGTGAATTACTTATGGATATGGGTAAATTTATAAAAAAAAAACAGGTGAGTCAAAATTATTGATTTTTACATACAGATCGATGCGGATAATAAAACTACAGTGAAACTTCTCTATATCGTAGGTATTGGGCGCGATAAACAAATCGGTGATTTGGATATAGCTCAAAATCTCACAAATTTGGAATTTGATATATAGATAAGTTTACCAAATTACATTGAAATCTGTTCGGATTTGTATATAGCTCCAATATATATTTTCGCCCTATTTCATATATGGGTGAATATTGCGAAAACACTAGTTTCTGTGTCCCGAGGCATTTAGGGTTAAAAGTATTGAAAAAATTAAATTTTTAGAAACGGAATAAGTAAAACAAAATTTAACGAGGTCCGAAAAACAAAATAAAATATTTTACATATTTATATCCAAAAATTGGTCGCAAAGTGCAAAACATTTTGTATTCAAAAAAACACTGATATTCATTAATTTATTAAAACTGATATTCATTAATTTATTATATACATAAACAAGTGAGAAAAGGCTATAGTCGGTACGAGCCGACTATGTGATACCCTACACCACTACCTCTGTGCATAATCTTTTCACTCGAAAACATTTCACCTATCTACCTATTATACCAAATGACTTAAGGCGAACTGAGCCAAAATAGTTAATATTTAATTTTATATTTGACTACTATCGACATCACCAACATCAATAGGCTTCTATATCTGTGAGAAAATTTCGTGATGATCCGATCAAAATTCCGACCTGTAGTGTGATTGCAGAAAAAGTGGAAAAAAGGCATTGCCGACTATTGCGATATCTCTATTATGTGACCACCTACGCCAACCTACTTTGCAAAATTTTAAAGATGCGATTTTCTACTTTCTTAGTCAGGCTTTTCTTTTAGAAGGTACCCAACTAAAGGTGTGATATCCGTCGTTATTATTAAAATAGCAAACATGAAAAGTTGGGTTCTATTAGCGACTATTGCGATATTTTGTTGTTTGACCACCTACGACAACCTACGTTACATCGTTGTAAAGGTGATATTTTCTACTTTCATTGCCAGCTTTTGCTTTTTGTATATCCCTTATAGACTCTGAGATATTTGCTTTGGAATAAAATGTTGACTTTTTCTCCAAATAAATTTGTTGCTCATTCCGACCCCTAAATATTATCCGACCATAACCAAAATCAATAGGCTTCTTCTACTGTGAGATCCTCACTAACACTCGAAATTTCGTGACGATCCGATCAAAATTGCGACCTGTAGGGTGATTTCCAAAAAAATTGAAAAATGGGATGTATTACCGACTTTTGCGATATCTCCCGACCTAGTATGTAAAGACGGGATCTTCTACTTTCATAGTCAGGCTTTGCTTTTGGAAAGTTTCCAACCAAAACTGTGATATTCGTCATTATAATTAAAATCGCAAAAATGAAAATTGGGGGTTTATTTGCTACTATTGTGATATCTTCATTGTTTGATCACCTACGAGCACCTACTTTACATCATTGGAAAGTTGATATTTTCTACTTTCATTGTCAGGTTTTGCTTTTGGTATACCCCATATAGAAGCTGAGATATTCGCTTTGGAAAAAACGTTGTCTTTTTATCCACCTAAGTTTTTTGCCCTTTCCGACCCCTAAATATTAGCCGACCATCACCAAAATCAATAGGCTTCTTCCCCTCCGGAATCCCCATCAACATCCAAAATTTCGTGACGATCCGATCAAAATTGCGACCTGTAGCGTGATTACAAAGTTTAGATGGACAGACGGACAAACGGACGGACGGACACATATAGTCAGTATGGGTCTACGACCATTATTTCGATGCGTTACAAACTTTTTGGCCAAAACAAACTTATAATACCCTCCCCACATAGTGGTGTAGGGTATAATGAAGTACGCCGAGTTATTCTAGAAGAATGAACCAAGTCAATTTTGATTTCATAAATATAATTTTATTTTTTAAATTATGTTTTTGAGACATTTTAGTCGTGTCCCAATTTTTTCGTCATTCCCGTGCGTCAATGTGTTTATTAAGAAAAAATGCTTTAACCCGGTTTTTTGTTTATAAGTAATCTGTCAAAGTAACGACAATTCCCGTTAGTTTTAAAGATAATCGACAGAAGTGAAAAATGTAGTCAGTTGTGTTAGAGTTGTTGAAGTGTTCAGTGTTTTTTGTGCATGTTCCACAAATTTCGTCATTCCGTGAGTATATTTTCCGTTGATGTTATAATTTCCAAATTAATGGTATGTGTATGTTAACTAGAGCTGGCAAACCATCGATATTCCCAACATTAGATATTTTCGATATAATGTTTTAATATATCGATTGCTATCGATATTATCGTTAAGTTGTCGTCACCATTAATTTGGAAATGAAAATGGCGGAAATGTCAATGATTTTCTTGAAATTTTTCACAAGTAGTTCACAGAAATGTGAGGGAGAATAAACAATTGCTTTTATTTTATAAAAAATAAAAAAAATACTTTTTACTTTACCGAAAAATGTGTACGTGTGACTACGGGCTTACTTTCTCACACACACATAACCGAAAAGTAGCGAAATTTCTATTTATTTCAATGAATTTCAGGTTAGGGGTTTTTATTCCGATAATATCGATAGGAAAAACTATCTATCGATATTGAATTTTTAAATAACAATCGATATTATCGATAGTGCCATCGATTTTTTGCCAGATCTAATGTTAACCTTTTTAGTCTGTATTTAAATTTTTTAAATTTTATAAAAAGAAATAAGATTTGGACATTTAAATCCAAGAATACTCACGTTTCCATCATTACCGTGTCGTCATTACCGTGCGTATAATTAATGTAAATTCAAGATTATTCAATCTATGATAATTATTAAATAAATTTATCATAGGATTTTTAAACAAACCATCAAATACAAGATGGAACCATAAAGAAAAAGTGGAAATGCAGAGGAAAAATAAATAGTCAATAAGGAAAAGATCATGTCGACTATTGATACCCTACACCACTGTGAATGTGTTAAATTGTATTTGGGAGCTATATCCAAATAGACCAATTTCAAAGTTAATGCTGTAGTTAATTAAAACAATGAAAGGACAAATGAATCTTACTAAACTTAATATTTAAATATAATCCCCTTGCGACTACCGTCATTCCCGTGCTTTGAAAAATTCCTTAAAATCCATAAATATACATCGATTTAATATTTAAAATCAATTTTTATAAATGATTGTACTCCTCGATTTTCTTCAATTTTTTTGTATTAAACCACGATTAATTACATAAATTACAAAAAAATAATCCTATTTGGTAGTGGGATTCGAATAATTATACAATTAAAATTTTTCCTTTATACCAATATGAATAATTTTTTATTTTACCAAAAAATAAAAAAAATATATTTTTTTTAATATTTTTGTTGTTTTATTAGGAATTTATCCTAAACATCATAGAAAAGGAATTATTTTTCGATTTTGAAAATGGATTATTGTACCAGCCGGACAATAACACTGTACAACACAAAAAATAATTACAAGATAATTTAGCCAGATTATGAAAGAGGACCGAAAAAAGAAGACATGTGTATCGGCGTTCTGAAAGTTTACGTCGAGATGTAACCTAAATAGGCGTGGCAGATTCCTTGGAATCTCTGCATTTTAGGTATTAAGTGTCTTTGGCAATATTACTGACAACAATGCGAGGTATCTTTTTATGAAAAAAATTAACCCTCATGTGAGTCACTAAAGGGGTCTTTTTGGTAATTTTTTTCAAAAACGTTTAAAAACTCCTTTAAAATGAGAACGTATCAGATCAAAATATTGTACAAAATTATTTGTCATAAAATTTTACTATAGGTCCCCGAATACACCAAAACTCTAAATCGTACCTAAACGCCAGGAATTTGCCAAAGGTAAAATCACGTTTTAGGGTTAATGTTGTACTTTATCTGAGTTTATTAAGTTTTGTCTCACAAAACTTCATTCTAGATAGAAGACGTCAAAGACAAAAATATTCTCCATCAAATTTCAATATAAATCGCCGAATAAATGAAATATGTATTTACAATATATATCAAGAAAATATATACATCAAGTTTGCCAACAAAACACCCAAATATTTTTTGAATAAATTAGTTTTGTTCTTTTTTTCGTGTTGATGCATGAAAGTAACATGAAATTTAGTTTTAGACGAAAGTTGTTAAAAGAAGAAATATTCTACATAAAATTTCACTATAAGTCCCAAAACAAACTATGTATCTAAGTAAAACACTTTGTTCAGAAAATGAAGTTACAAAATTAGATATTATAGGTAGAAATTATTTGTTAAACTTTTAGACTCTTAATTAAAATTTATTCCATACTGAGTTAAAATCTCCTAAAATACTTCACTTTTTGAGGATTGTGTCAAAAGAAGAAATAATCCAAATAAAATTTCATTATGAGTCTCTGAACAACTGAAATTTGTAGCTATATCATTTAATATCACCCGGAGCTTTTGCTTTTTATATATAATTTAGGACCATATTCTACCGTTTTTATTCACATTTTCGTTATCCGCGGTCACAAAATATATTTTATTGATGTACAGAGTAGTTATTCTGAAGAAATGACAATTGACTTATCGGTATTTTTTGACGAAAGAGTAGAGAAAACAATGGGAGTTTTTTTGCAGTAGGTGGAGTTGATTATTATGTATCGTTTTTTGATGAAAAGTGAAAATTTCAAAATTTTGAGTTACTACCCTTTTGTTGAACAGATCGGACTTTGGAAAATTACGTATTTTAGTACTATAAACTAAAATAAAGTCATCGGGATAAGTCGTAGGTTCCTGATATTGTATGTGAAAATTTGGGCATAGTCTACGGCTATTGTCCAGTGAATATATATCTGACATACGAGTCCTAACATCCATGATTTTGGCATGGTCCTAAATACTATAATGATGACAGCTACTCCTGCTCTGATAAAATTCACTGAAATATGACTGGACATCCGAGCGAAATAATCGACCAAATATTAAACTGATATTTTCTTCAGAAGATGGATATTTAAATACGAAAGAGGATTTAAATTTGAAATATGCAATGGCTAAACTTATCGCGGGTACAAAAAAGCATCCAGTAATACGCACTAATGCTGGTACAATGATTGCTAAACCATTATTAAAATCGCAAAACGAGGAAGTATTTAAGATGTTTAGGATAAATTCCTAATAAATTCCTAAATAAAACAAACCAAATGTAAGTAAATGTAGCGTTTTATTAATTTTTTTTGTTAAAAACACTTATTGACAAATGTTGTTGAAAAATTTTATTGTAAATATTAAATCGTGAAAATTGCACCCACGCCCACTGTGCAATTTTTTTATACCCTCCACCATAGGATGGGGGTATATTAAGTTTGTCACTACGTTTGTAACTACTCGAAATAATCATAGTAGACCCCACAAAGTATATATATTCTTGATCAGCGTGCAATTCTACATCGATATAGCCATGTCCGTCCGTCTGTCCGTCTGTGGAAATCACTCTAGCGTCCGAACGGATTGACGTAGGTTGATGAAACTTTGGGAAAATATATTATATGTACGTAGGACTTTTGGTATTGAAAGCGGGCTATGTAGGTCCACGCTTTCGTATAGCCCCCATACAAAATGACGCGTGACGCGTCGTCGTTTTAAGGAATTTTTAAGATATTTGTCCCATTTTACCACCGAATTGGTTGTAATTTGGTACTTTGTGTCTCCAGAGGCCAAAAAACATTCCTACCAAAGTTGGGTTATATAGGTCCAAGTTTTGGTATAGCCCCCATATAAGGCACCATATAAAGTACGCGTCATTTTAATATATTTTGAATGTATCAGACCCATTTGACCAAAGAATCGGTTGTAACTTTGTATTTGTGTTTCCAGAGGCTAAGAAACATTTCTACCAAAGTTGGGTTATATAGGTCCAAGTTTTGGTATAGCCCCCATATAAGGCACCATATAAAGTACGCGTCATTTTAATATATTTTGAATGTATCAGACCCATTTGACCAAAGAATCGGTTGTAACTTTGTATTTGTGTTTCCAGAGGCTAAGAAACATTTCTACCATACAATATTTATATAGGTCCACGTGTTGATATAGCCCCCATAATACGATATCTCCCGATTTTCGATATTTTGAAGGTTTTAGCCTCATTATCACACCGAGATGGCTGAAATTTGGTATTTAGTCTTCTTTAGGCTTATAAAACTCTCCCCCATAAATTTGTAGGTATAGGTCCACGCCATCATATAGCCCCCATAGAACGGTACCTTCCGAATTTCGGTTTTTTGAAGGTTGTGGTCACATTAATCCACCGAAATGGCTGAAATTTGTGGTGGAGGGTATAAAAAGTTCGGCCGAACTTAACGCTTTTCTTACTTGTTCTGTTTTTTTTGTATTTGGAACAATATTAAAGAAATTATGAACATTTCTCTGCATATAGTTTTTACAGAATTCGACTTTTTCAAGGCGCGATATTTATGGAACCTGTCGACTTGACAAAAAAATCATGAATCACGAAGATCATTTTTAATATAAATTTTCATTAATTTCTCGTTGGAATCGAACTTAATGACA
The DNA here is from genome assembly GCF_047663935.1 of Musca autumnalis. NCBI lineage: Eukaryota > Metazoa > Arthropoda > Insecta > Diptera > Muscidae > Musca > Musca autumnalis. Next base: position 257,023,250 of record NW_027411644.1, read on the forward strand.
GTTTATTTTTCCAAGTGAAAAGGAAAGCCGAAGGTTTGAACCCACACAACCACCACTATTTTGCTGATAAGCAGCATCGCCACAGCAATAAATAGAGGAAATCAAAAACCTCATTTTGAAAAAGTCCGATTTCACTCAGATATCCCCGTATATAGAGAAATTTCGTTGCAAAGATACTACTTTGTGTAAATAATGAGGGTTATCATGAACGGCAATTCCCCGTGAATTTTTTCACTTTCTCCCTTAAGTTGCAGTGGCGGAAAAACAAAACTCACGGGGAAATTTCATTCATGATAACCGCCATTAATCTTTATGCTCTACAAGACAATCCTTTATAGATACAGTATGCAAAACTCATATTCATCATCCCTGAAAAATTAATAAATTTAAAATCCAAATGTTTATATGCCAATTAAAAAAATGGTGGGAATTACCATGATGAAAAAAGATTTAAAGATAACAAAACAAATTTGTAAAATATTCTGTCATTTAGGAACAAATGGTATTAAGATATTTAAGGGTTTTTAAGTAAAATACTACTAATGTTTGTTTTTTGCTTCTTTGCAACGTAGACCATACGTCTGCGGTGTGTGCATTTTAAGGTCTGTTCCTTACGAAGGGTATTTATTTACTGATACGTTTTTACTTGTCGTATTATATAAAATGTGGAACTGTGGATTTTCTCTCTATATATACCACATGCTACTGTTAAATAAATGTTTGTTTTATTAGAACTCAGTAAACGTAGGGGTTATCAGTGACTGAAATAAATCTTATCGACCGACAGCACGTCTGCAGCACGTTTTATTTTTAATTGATCTCAAAGTACAGGGCAGTGCATTGGTCACAGATGCAATAAGTGTGTAGTCATTGTAAGACCATTATACCATAACATGAATATTTCGATGAAAAACATCAGGTAGCAATTGTAAAAGTATGGCTCTTTTTGGGTGCCGGATTTAAAACAAAAGAATTTAGACAAGGTTCGCCGTAATAAGACCGGAAAAATATCCGTTTTGCAATCAAGTTCGAAGATGGGCCAATCGGTCCACACATTCGGCATATGGGCAGTTTACAGTTCTGAATCTTTTTAAATTTGTAGTAGGTAGTCCTTGCTGCTCCTGTTACAACGGTATACTTTTTTCGGAGGCAAGTCTATACTTTAAGAGAAATTGATTAAAATGACTGATGAAGATCTGTGGCGAGATCTGAAACTATAGTATTCCCTGCCTTACCCCTTGGTAAACATCGCCAATTTTTTCCCACTAATAAATTAAAGTTGTTTTAATAAAATATTAAAACAACGACTATGGGATTAAGCCTGACTATTTTGAAAAACAAAATAGAAGTCGTCATCCCAAACAAAAAACGCCAACCCTCCTACAAAAAGTTTTATTTAAAATGGGATGTAGTTAAAACTGATTTAATTTCGGCCTAGGCAAAGAATACTAGTTTCGTCCAACGCCATTGGACTCATCAGTTCTCTTAGTTCTTTGTATTGAAACAAAGAACTCTTCCCCAATTTTATGACGACCAGAGATCAAGAATAAACGTAACCGATGAATTCGTTTAAATGCGAATTCATCAGAAACATTTAAAAAAATCTCGTAGGCGCATATGTAAATCAAATAACTACTTCCCACTGTTATGGACTTTGCATTGCAAAGAAACGCATAACAAATTTCGATGGTTTATTGTAAACAACAACAAACTATCGTCACCGTGCTGTGTGTCTATTTTTAGATTCACTGAGATGTGTATGATTTTATTGTTGTAAAATAATTCCAACTTAATCTCGGGTTTTGTTGTTTTTAAATTTTTAAAACAAGTTTTATTTAAAATGGGATGTAGTTAAAATTGATTTAATAGGTCCTTTAGATATGACTTCATTAGCCGGATTTAGCGCATTATCAGGTTTTATTGGCTAAATCAAGCCAAATTCTACCAGATTTCCCATACAAAAATAAATCCTCGTATTGAGTGGATTTGCTTTAAATCTGACATAAATCCTCGTATACAACTCTGTTTTTTTGCAACATGTTGCTATAAAATACAAAAAGTTGCAAGCATCCACAAGAAACATGGTAGATGCATTGGTGAATTGCTACACTAAAAATAATGTAAACAAGGCGACAAAATTAAATTTGCTGTCATATACAAAGTTGATTTTTATCAACCAAGACAAATATTTACAATGTCTAAACGATACAATAATTCATTATTTGCTCATTAGTTAGCATTAGTAGCATAATGTGTTTAACATTTTCAATATTAAACAATAAATTTGCCGTATGCTTTTTGAGACTAATTCAATTTACAACAACTTCTTTTGACGTTTCAAATTCGATCGGAAGGGCTGATGCATCTACCTTGGTAATTGTGCTATGAACAAAAATCAGGTGACTGCCATTTAAATCCTCCAAAGGTATATATAAATGCAATGAGATTTGCACTGTATTTGTTAAATCCAGTAGAGGATTTATGTCTAGTCTAAATGAGCTATAATTTAGAGAAAGGCAAAGAATACTATTTTCGTCCAACGACACTTGGACTCATCAGTTATCTTAGTTCTTTGTATTGAAGAAATTTGGGGAAGAGTTCTTTGTTTCAATACAAAGAACTAAGAGAACTGATAAGTCCAAGTGGTGTTTACCTTTCTCGAAATTAAATCAATGTAACTACATTCCACTTTAAATAAAACTTGTTGTTTTAAAAAATTTAAAAACAACAAAACCCGAGATTAAGCTGGAATTATTTTACAACAATAAAATTTATATTTGTACATAAATATATCACCAGGAAATTTATTTGTTTTGAAGCTTGGTTGTCAAATTTAATTTTACATATTATGCCTGTCTGTGTACTCGATAACAACGACATAAATACAACTAAGGGGTAGTTTACACTATATGTAAATGTCATATGACATGAAAATTTCCATCGTTATATATTCGCTAATATGTGTAATATTGGAGATTTTCCTTACGCCATTTACTCTGTGCGTCCACACCAACAAAAATGTAAAAAACTACGTCTCCACATTGCCTCCATGAGTAAATATGGAATGTTTTTATTTCGTGTCATATGACATTGATAGATAGTGTAAACTACCTCTAAGACTAGACAAAATGCATGCAACAAAAAAATGTTTACGAAACTTTGTATAGAAACATTACCCTTAACAGGTTGCAGTTAATTCAAAATCGCAACCAAGGAGGAACATTTCATGTAATGGTATCAGAAACGAAATTTATGAATTCAAGGATCTATTCAAGAATAATTCTATGTCAATTGGATCGGTAAATTCGGTTAAATACGTAAAAATGTATAAAAGAAAAAAATGTTATATCACCATATCGTAATATAACATTAGCTGTGTCTTTTTACGTGATAATTAGTAATAATTATTACTAATGTTGCAGATTTTGACAGTTGGATAAAGGAAAAGTTGCTGAAAAAATGTTTCAGCAACATTTAGTAAGTAAAAAGACACCCCTATTATGTTAAATTCAAAAGCCATTCACTGAAGAATGATAGCAAGAAAATGTCTTATCTTGTTGTATTTATGTCTTTGATAACAAAGACATAAATACAACAAGATAAGACATTTTCTTGCTATCATTCTTCAGTGAATAGCTTTTGAATTTAACATAATGTTATATTACGATATGGTGATATAACATTTTTTCTTTTATACATTTTTACGTATTTAACCGAATTTACCGATCCAATTGACATAGAATTATTCTTGAATAGATCCTTGACTTCATAAATTTCGTTTCTGATGCCATTACATGAAATGTTCCTTCTTGGTTGCGATTTTGAATTAACTGCAACCTGTTAAGGGTAATGTTTCTATACAAAGTTTCATAAACATTTTTTTTTGTTGCATGCATTTTGTCTAGTCTTAGTTGTATTTATGTCTTTGTCGATAACACTGTGACACAAAATGGAACTCAAAGTCTGGGGGGTGGAAAATTTCTTTTGGAGATGAAAGCCCTTGATGAGTATACTAAGAACCCAAAAGGAAATTTTCGCCATAGGTCAAGTTTCTGAGATATCGCGCGATGAAGTTTTTGATTTTTTCCCTATAATACTTGGGAAAATAGCTCCATATCTCTGTTTGGCGATGTTGTAGCATAGTTTTGAGGTGACATGTCTTCAGTCAAATCGATTGGCGAATCTTTTTGTAGAACATTTCATTCTTCTAACTCGATGCCTTTCATGTCCTTTTCGTCCTTTATTTCTTGAACCGTAGTGAAAGTACCACAAGATGAGATTTTTCAGCATCCAAATATTCTACAAAAATGTTGCGCAGAAGATTTTAGGTACGGTTCTCTTTGACAACTAATCGATTTTGTCCCGTTTTCGTTGTCATTTTTGACATTTATTCGGACTTGGTTCAGAATTAAACTATGTTTTGTTTTTCTGTATATTCGTTATTGGTTATGCATAGGTATGTAGACATTACCAATGGGTATTGCTTATGTAGACATCTGGGGTGCTTCTCAAATATTTACCACAAATAGCTCTTGTAATGATGAACACGTTAATAACAAATTTTCTTGGAGGATAGATCCGGTTATCTCAGTTTTTGAACCGAATATTCCGACATTAAAACCGATTTTTGAACCGGTTTTAAGTAACCGATTAAACTTATATGTATACCATTAAAAAGCTTATAGAGTTGTCAATCAAATTAAATTAATTCGCTTATGAAAACTTTGCTAGTTGCAGTTCTAGAACAAAAAAACCGTTTTCTTAAACCGTTTTTAAAGACAAATATCAGTACGCGCAAATATGGAGATCAAAGGCTGGGGGGCGAACAATTCTTCTTGGCGATGAAAGTCGATGAATATAATATTACGAACCCGGAAGGACAGGTATGCCGTAGGTCAAACTTCTGAGTTATAGCGAAATAAATTCTTTCTTGACAAACTGTACAGACCTACATTACAAAAAAACATAGCGAAATTTGATCACGCCATAACTCAGAAGTTTGACCTATGCCAAAACTGTCCTTCCTGGTTCATCATATTACCTTCATCGACATTCATCGCCAAAAAGAATTTTTCACCCCCCAGCCCTTTATCACCATATTTGCGCGTACTGATATTTTTCCTTAAAAACGGTTTAAGGAAACGGTTTTTTTGTTCTAGAACTGCAACTAGCAAAGTTTTCATAAGCGAATTAATTTAATTTGATTGACAACTCTATAAGCTTTTTAATGGTATACATATAAGTTTAATCGGTTACTTAAAACCGGTTCAAAAATCGGTTTTAATGTCGGAATATTCGGTTCAAAAACTGAAATAACCCGATCTATTCTCCAAGAAAATTTTTTATTAACGTGTTCATCATTACAAGAGCTATTTGTGGTAAATATTTGAGAAGCACCCCAGATGTCTACATAAGCAATACCCATTGGTAATGTCTACATACCTATGCATAACCAATAACGAATATACAGAAAAACAAAACATAGTTTAATTCTGAAACAAGTCCAAATAAATATAAAAAATGACAATGAAAACGGGACAAAATCGATTAGTTTTCAAAGAGAACCGTACCTAAAATCTTCTGAGCAACATTTTTGTAGAATATTTGGATGCTGAAAAATCTCATCTTGTGGTACTTTCACCACATTTCAAGAAATAAAGGACGAAAAGGACATGAAAGTCATCGAGTTAGAAGAATGAAATGTTCTACAAAAAGATTCACCAATCGATTTGACTGAAGACATGTCACCTCAAAACGATGCTACAACAACGCCAAACAGAGATATGGAGCTATTTTCCCAAGTATTATAGGGAAAAAATCAAAAACTTCATCGCGCGATATCTCAGAAACTTGACCTATGGCGAAAATTTCCTTTTGGGTTTTTAGTATATTCATCAAGGGCTTTCATATCCAAATGAAATTTTCCACCCCCCAAAAATGCTGTTGCACAGTGTAATTTGTAATAATTATTACAAATGTTTCTAAACCTGACAGTTGTATAAAGAAAAAGTTGTTGAAAAAATGTTTCAGCAACATTTAATAAGTAAAAAGACGCACCAATTGTTTTCGTTGATACTATTCTCCTAAAGTGGATATTTGTGGGAAAACATCCAATATATTCAGAAAAAATAGAAATTTACCCTTAATAAATGATGTTGTGTATATACCAAAATTGGAGTAAGATTTTTAATGATAGTTGTTATGTTTAACTTTATTTAATATTTAGTGCGGAACACTTATTTCTTTGACGTGAATTTAAAAAAATGACGGTTTATGGGAGATTTTGGCTTAAATCTGAAAATTAACAAAAACGAACTCAACATAAAAATTCTTGTGGGTATAAGTTAAAATCCGTTACGTATATGTATATAGGTTATTCTAAGACTTATAGTGAAAATTTACGTAGAATATTTTATTCTTTGGCGCCATATGTCTAGCATAAAGTTTCATGTTACTTTCACGCTTCAACTCAAAAAAAGTGCAAAATAATTGCAGCCAAAAAAAAAAAAATTCAAAAACAAATTTCTGTTTTTTTACTAAAATTAATTCCGATATTTAGCTAGTAAACATTATTCTGACTTCGGCGACTTATATTGAAATTTGATGAAAAATATTTTCGTCTTTGGTACTTTCTTTCTTAAATGATGTTTTCTTAGACAATCTAGAGCCAATTCGGAAAAAGTACTTCTTTAACCCTAAAATAAGTTTTTAAGTTTTCACATTTTCTTCCCTTAGTTCAGATTTTTCAGTTTTGGTGTCTTCTGAGACTTATAGTAAAATCTTATGGCGGACATTTTAGTGGAATATATGAACCCGCCGCGTCCCACCCGTAAAGAAGATATAAACACTTAAAAAAGGACCAAAAAGACCCCTTTAGCGAGACGTTATGGGGTTAACATATTCCACCTAAAATGAAAGGATTACGAGCAATCTTACTCCGAATATTTCCAAAACGGTTTACAAATCGAAATATTGGACCCCCTATTTAGGTTACCTCCCGAAATAAACTTTTAAAATCCCGATACACGTGTCTTCTATTTTTCGGTCCTCTTTCATAATCTGCCCGATTTTTCCTGTAATTATTTTTTATGTTGTACAGTGTAATTTATGAATTGCGATTGCGCGGAACCTAGCTTGTTTTTCCGAAGGTTTGTTCCTGCAGTGTAATTAATTCTATTAAGAAGAATTCTAGCCAGTATTTTGGATGGTATAGAAAGAAGAGAAATCGCTCTAGTTTTTGCACTGGAAAAGGCCTCTCTTCTTCGGCAGTTTAGTAGAATGCCTTGAACCAGTACTTTGGTAGCTTTTCTTCTCTTTAAATTTCAGGAAAAAGTGGGCAGAAAAGCCGTAATATTTTTGCAGGACAGCATTTTATAATTTCTGGTGGAATACGGTCGTGTCCGGGACGTTTTTTGTTTTTGACTTTTTTAATCGCACTCTCTATTTTAGTGAGGGTAGGTGGTTCTGTGCTGATTGAGTTGTGTAGTCGTAGAAATGGGTATATCGGGTATGGCGATGGGGTTTGAAGAATGTTGCGGGGTGTTTCTAATGTTTCCATAATGTGTGTGCTCCAGCGAATCCTTTGATTTTATGGGGAGGTCATGTGGTTTATGTTTGCCTCCTAGCCGTTTTGTTATCTCATAGACCGCTTTTGTGTCGTTCCTGGTTCGTTTTCTTGCATTGGACTATGTCGCGAGTTCATATAAGCGGTGGCCAAAAATAGAAGGAATTGACGTAGGTGGATGAAATTTGGTACAAATACTTATTGTTGGCTGACAATGTCGAAGGTAAAAATTGGGAAGGTCGGTCCACGTTTTGGTATAGCTCCCATATAATGGTACTTCCTTTTAATATTTTAGCTACATTTATCGACCAATTTGGCTGTATTTTAAAGTGCAGGGTTCCCAGTTGACAAAAAACATTCCCGATAAAAATTATGGACATAGGTCCACGGTTTGTTATAACCCCCATAGAACGATACCACCCGATTTTTGGTTTTTTGAAAGTTTTAGCCACTTTATCCAACCAAAGTAGCTGATATTTGTTGTTTAGTCTTCGGCAGGTCTGTGAAATATTCCTACAGAGAATTGTTGATTTTGATTTAGCCCCTCAACATTTATGCTATTATTTTGTCCAAACTTAGTTTAAGCAAAGACATAAATACAACTAAGACTAGACAAAATGCATGCAACAAAAAATGTTTACGAAACTTTGTATAGAAACATTAGCCTTAACAGGTTGCAGTTAATTCAAAATCGCAACCAAGAAGGAACATTTCATGTAATGGTATCAGAAACGAAATTTATGAATTCAAGGATCTATTCAAGAATAATTCTATGTCAATTGGATCGGTAAATTCGGTTAAATACGTAAAAATGTAGAAAAGAAAAAAATGTTATATCACCATATCGTGATATAACATTATGTTAAATTCAAAAGCCATTCACTGAAGAATGATAGCAAAAAAAATGTCTTATCTTGTTGTATTTATGTCTTTGAATTCAAAAGCCATTCACTGAAGAATGATAGCAAAAAAAATGTCTTATCTTGTTGTATTTATGTCTTTGAATTCAAAAGCCATTCACTGAAGAATGATAGCAAAAAAAATGTCTTATCTTGTTGTATTTATGTCTTTGAATTCAAAAGCCATTCACTGAAGAATGATAGCAAACAAAATGTCTTATCTTGTTGTATTTATGTCTTTGGTTTAAGTTCGAAGATGGGTCACATCCGTTCACTCCTTCGGGTACCTCCCCCACAAAAGTTCGAAAATGTTCGATAAACTTGTGAAATTTCTACCAGACTTAGATGAGGTTCAAATATGGACTCAATCGGTCCACTCCTTCGAGTACCTCCCACACAAAATTTTGGATAAGTTCAGTTTAGGACCTGCTCTCGAATCGCTTTGATTTTTGTTGCAATTACTTGTATTCACTGCCCCCCATACGACGGTACAGGTTTTATCAGGGGCAAGTCCATACTTCCTGAGAAAATAGCCTGAAAGATACAAAAAGCCCCTATGACACCGTGTGTAGTGGTTGGAGCGCGAGATAACTCTCGAAAAGTTCTGCCGATTCGGTCCAAAATTTGGCCTTCGTAATATTTTGTTCAAACATAGTTTAAATTCGAAGATAAGCCATATCGGTCCACTCCTTCAGGTACCTTCCCCACAAAACGTCAAAAATGTTCGGAAAATTTGTGCCCACGATAGCTCTTGATGGGAGTGACCGATTTGGTCATACTTTACACATCCTAACATATCTACCAAATATAGATCAGGTTCGAATATGGACTATATTTGCCCACTCCTTCGAGTAGCTCCCACACAAAATTTCGGATAAGTTCATTATAAGACCTGCTCTCGAATTACTTTGATTTTTGTTGAAGCAATTTGCATTCGCCGCCTCAATTACGACAGTAAAAGTTTTTTCATGGGCAAGTCCATACTTCTTAAGAAAACAGCCCGAAAGTTGTAAAAAACCCCTATGGCACCATATGTAGTGGCTGGAGAGTTCGAACCGAATACTGCGTTCATCCACACTTGGATATTGTAATATTTCTTCGAATATTAGATGAAATTCGAAGGTGGTGCTTATAGGTCCACTCCTTCCGGTACCTCCCCCACAAAAGCTCGAAAATATTCGCTAGAATGGTACGTGCGATTTCTCATAGACGTAGCAACCGATTTGGTCCAAACTTTGGATCTCTAAATATTGTTGAAATTAGTTTATGTTAAAAATTTGGACCTATCTGTCCAATCCTTGTGGTACCACCCACACAAATGTTCAACATTTTTGTGTGGTTAAGGGTCTGTTCGAGGAACCGTTGGACTTTTTTACCGAAGGGTTTCCTAGTAGCCCTGTTTACAGCGATATTATGTTTTTCGTAGGCTAATGCGATAAAAAAGCCCTATCTATTGATATACCCGCAAATTTTTTGAGCTTTAATCCTATCCATACTTTTGTCGGTTCACACGTCCAACATTTTGAAAACCTCCCTAAATACATATATATTTTTTTTTTTTTTGGAAAAAAAGTTTTTCAATCATGTTGGTTTTGTATTGTTGGACTGCAAAATAATACTTGTTGTGTATTTATTTCAGCTAAAGTCCATACTTTGTTGCTTCAAAATTTGAAGAAACAAAATGTTTAACAGTGGGTATTGAAATTGATTACTACGAGCGGAGGCAGAGAATACTATAGTTTCGGAAGCAGCCAAACTTCCTCATCAGTTCTCTTAACCGCTGACTCTGTATCAATAAACAGGTCAATAAGAGTGACCAGAAAATTAAACAGAACGAGAAACTTTCTGTATCCTCCTAAATCTGTTGACCGCACAATTCTGGTCACTCTTATTGACCTGTTTATTGATACAGAGTCAGCGGTTAAGAGAACTGATGAGGAAGTTTGGCTGCTTCCGAAACTATAGTATTCTCTGCCTCCGCACGTAGTAATCAATTTCAATACCCACTGTTAAACATTTTGTTTCTTCAAATTTTGAAGCAACAAAGTATGGACTTTAGCTGAAATAAATACACAACAAGTTTTTCAATCATTTTCACTGTTGTTATCATTTTTTAGCTATAGTAAAATCAAGGCATATTTATATAAGATACTAGCAAATGCCCGCTACTTCGTATGCGGAAAGGAAACGAAATATATATAAACAATATTTAATACGGGAATGGTGAATACTGGAGATTCTGTTGTACTAAGACCTATTTTTATTACCAATATTTTTTCGATTGTAGTCAGAATTTAAAAAAAAAAAATTGCCGTATCGCATCCCTACACAGCTACCATATTTTTTATTTCGAATTTCCAAAACTACGTATCATATTGCAAATTTCAGATTTGACTCCTGGTTTTACCCCTTCACTAACACAGCATTCTCTTCCAGTACGAATTTCCAAACACTAAACTTTATCTCACCCCTTCACAACAACAATCACGCACATTCACAATTCAAGGTTCTAGGTTTAGCGGTTTCGCCCAGAACCCGAATAGGTCCGTTAAATTTTCGGCCACGTTTTCGTATATCCCCATATAACGGTACCTCTCGACTTAGTGTATTTTTAAAGAAGATCAAATGTATATTGTCCAATTTTCTTCAAATTTGGACCTTGAAAACTCAGAGGATATAGAAGCTTAATTTAAAAAATCTCCACTTCAATCCACGTTTATTAGAAGAGATATTTTGAAGGTTTAGAGTATTTTGAAGATCTTCTGCACATTTTCCAACCGCAATTCGGAATTTGTGGCATGAAAGGTTAGAAAACTTCTTTACAAAAAATTTTACTTAATGTGCACCGGTATGTCAACCGTATATAACAGCAAATTTTTTGAAGGCATTTCAATTTAAACAAAAAAACAAAACATTGTTCCACAACATCCTATACGGGACAAGGGAGACTTCTCTCATATCAATGAGTGCACCCCGATTCATATTTATCTCAATGATATGGGACCTACTGTTTATCGCCGAGTCCGAACGGCGTGTCTTAAGACACCACTTATGGAGAAGTTTTTCAAGGCTGAAATACTCAGGAAATGTCGCCAACATTACTGAGGGGTATTTTGCCACCGTTGAAAAATGTTTGATGTTGCTAGGCCGGGGAATCGAACCCCCGACCTTCTGCGTGCAAGGCGGGCGTGCATACCATTGCACCACGGTGGCACCCATTTCATTAGGATTTTCAATTTAGGATTTTTTAATATCAGGGGGTAAATACCTTCTAGTTAACAAAAATGTCGCATTGAACCACGTTTTCAAATTTACATACCAAAGCGGTCAGACAAAAAACATTTTTTGAAAAGATACTTCACGTTTGACTACTTAATTTCAGTACATTATTTAGAAACTCCTTGGCGTTAACATCAAATCAATGGGACAATATTCAGTAAAATTTTTCAAACTCAGAACTTTGTCTCAAACTTTAGAGCGATCTTCGTAACAAATATTTTTCCATTTCGTATTTTTTGTACAAATAGCATATTTTTAAATTATATAATCCCAGCTTTGTTCCTACACCCAACACCAAATTTAGTACCTTAACTATTTAAAATGGTTTTTGTATCAACATGTTACCAAACTTTTCCTACACATAGGTAAACGTTTCAAAAATTACTTCCTTATATTCAACATATATCCTAACCCCAATTCAGTTTTCTAGTTTTACCAGTTCCCCTGAAACCCATTTGAGGACTATTTAGTAGTTTTTGTATAAATAAGTACGAATTTTCAAAACCTCCTCCCTACCTCCACTCTAAACACCAATTTCTAATCTAATACCGAATTTCAAAATTCCAGTTCTACCCTTTACAAAATCACAAATTGTACAAAATTCTATACCATATAGCAAATACCAAAAGTTACCAAATTTTGTACCATTTAGCACTTTTCGTACACGATTTTCCAAAATGTACTTTCATATCTCAGCTCTATCCGTTCACCTAAACACAAATTATAGCCAATGTAGTTCCATTTAGCACTTTTCCATAAGTACGAATTTCCAAAACTACCTCAATCCTACACTCCAACAATAATCTGTTCACGCAAATACAAATTATAGCGAATTTCGTACCATTTAGTACTACTTCGTACACATTAGTACGATTTTCCAAAGCTACCTCCATATCTCAATTCTATATTCCAACAGTAATCTTAATTCCAAATTTCAGGATTCCAGCTCTTCAAATCCAAATCATACTAAACTCACTACCATTTAGGACTTTTCGACCTTTGGTACATCTTACTTACTCTTCATCAGTGACCCCCATTCCAAATTTCAGGATTCCGGCCCTATTCATTAACCCATATCCAAATTGTACTATATTTAGTACCATTTAGTATTTTTCGTATAATTTTAATTCGAATTTCCAAAAACCTTTCTTTTTTACTCTCCATCAGTGACCTTCATTCCAAATTTCAAAATTCCAGCTCTATCCGTTCACCCAAATCCAAATTGTACTAAATTGACTACCATTTATTACTTTTCGTACACTAATAGTTCGAATTCCAAAAACCTTTCATTGTTACTCTCCATCAGTGACCCTCATTACAAATTTCAGGATTCCAGCTCAATCCGTTCACCCAAATCCAAATTGTACTAAATTTAGTACCATTTAGAACTTTTCGTGCACTTATAATTCGAATTTCCAAAAACCTTTCTTTATTACTCTCCACCAGGGACCCTAATTTCAAATTTCAGGATTCTAGCTCCATCCGTTCACCCAAATCCAAATTGTACTAAATTTAGTACCATTTAGTACTTTTCGTACCCTTATAGTTCGAATTTCCAAAAACCTTTCATTGTTACTCTTCATCAGTGACCCTCGTTCCAAATGTCTGTATTCCAGCTCAATCTGTTCACCCAAATCAAAATTGTACTAAATTTAGTACCATTTAGTACTTTTCGTACACTTGTAATTCGAATTTCCAAAAACGTTTCTTTTTTACTCTTCATCAGTGACCTTCATTCCAAATTTCAGGATTCCAGCTCTGTTCGTTCACCCAAACCCAAATTGTACTAAATTTAGTACCATTTATTACTTTTCGTATACTTATAGTTCGAATTCCAAAAACCTTTCATTTTTACTCTTCATCGGTGATCCAAATCCAAATTTCAGGATTCCAGCTCTATCCGTTCACCCAAATCCGAATTGTACTAAATTTAGTACCATTTAATACTTTGCGTGCACTTATGGTTCGAATTTCCAAAAACCTTTCTTTTTTACTCTCCATCAGTGACCTTCATTCCAAATTTCAAGATTCCAGCTCTATTCGTTCACCCAAACTCAAATTGTACTAAATTTAGTACCATTTAGTACTTTTCGTACCTTTATAGTTCGAATCTACAAAAACCTTTCATTGTTACTCTTCATCAGTGACCCTCATTCCAAATGTCTGTATTCCAGCTCAATCCGTTCACCCAAATCAAAATTGTACTAAATTTAGTACCATTTAGTACTTTTCGTACCCTTACAGTTCGAATTTCCAAAAACCTTTCATTCTTACTCTTCATCAGTGACCCTCATTCCAAATGCCTGTATTCCAGCTCTATCCGTTTACCCAAATCCAAATTGTACTAAATTTAGTACCATTTAGTACTATTCGTGCACTTATAGTTCGAATTTCCAAAAACCTTTCTTTGTTACTCTCCACAAGTTACCCTAATTTCAAATTTCAGGATTCCAGCTCTATCCGTTCACCCAAACCCAAATTGTACTAAATTGACTACCATTTATTACTTTTCGTACACTAATAGTTCGAATTCCAAAAACCTTTCATTTTTACTCTTCATCAGTGATCCTCATTCCAAATTTCAGGATTCCAGCTCAATCCGTTCACCCAAATCCAAATAGTACTAAATTTAGTACCATTTAGAACTTTTCGTGCACTTATAATTCGAATTTCCAAAAACCTTTCTTTATTACTCTCCACCAGGGACCCTAATTTCAAATTTCAGGATTCTAGCTCCATCCGTTCACCCAAATCCAAATTGTACTAAATTTAGTACCATTTAGTACTTTTCGTACCCTTATAGTTCGAATTTCCAAAAACCTTTCATTGTTACTCTTCATCAGTGACCCTCGTTCCAAATGTCTGTATTCCAGCTCAATCCGTTCACCCAAATCAAAATTGTACTAAATTTAGTACCATTTAGTACTTTTCGTACCCTTGTAATTCGAATTTCCAAAAACCTTTCTTTTTTACTCTTCATCAGTTACCTTCATTCCAAATTTCAGGATTCCAGCTCTGTTCGTTCACCCAAACCCAAATTGTACTAAATTTAGTACCATTTATTACTTTTCGTATACTTATAGTTCGAATTCCAAAAACCTTTCATTTTTACTCTTCATCGGTGATCCAAATCCAAATTTCAGGATTCCAGCTCTATCCGTTCACCCAAATCCGAATTGTACTAAATTTAGTACCATTTAATACTTTGCGTGCACTTATGGTTCGAATTTCCAAAAACCTTTCTTTTTTACTCTCCATCAGTGACTTTCATTCCAAATTTCAAGATTCCAGCTCTATTCGTTCACCCAAACTCAAATTGTACTAAATTTAGTACCATTTAGTACTTTTCGTACCTTTATAGTTCGAATATACAAAAACCTTTCATTGTTACTCTTCATCAGTGAACCTCATTTCAAATGTCTGTATTTCAGCTCAATCCGTTCACCCAAATCAAAATTGTACTAAATTTAGTACCATTTAGTACTTTTCGTACCCTTACAGTTCGAATTTCCAAAAACCTTTCATTCTTACTCTTCATCAGTGACCCTCATTCCAAATGCCTGTATTCCAGCTCTATCCGTTCACCCAAATCCAAATTGTACTAAATTTAGTACCATTTAGTACTATTCGTGTACTTATAGTTCGAATTTCCAAAAACCTTTCTTTGTTACTCTCCACAAGTTAACCTAATTTCAAATTTCAGGATTCCAGCTCTATCCGTTCACACAAATCCAAATTGTACTAAATTTAGTACCATTTAGTACTTTTCGTACCCTTGTAGTTCGAATTTCCAAAAACCCTTTGGTACATCTTTCTAGCTCTCCATCAGTTACCCTCATTCCAAATTTCAGAATTCTAGCTCTTACCGTTTGCCTAATACAAAGGGTACCATATTTAGTACCTTTTAGTACTTTTCGTACGCTTCTAGGTCGAATTTCCAAAAACCCAGCCTTATCTCACCCCTTCACACCAACAGCAACCTACACCCAAAATTTCAACTTTCTAGCTTCAGCGGTTTCGTCTGGGCGCTGATGAATCAGTCAGTCAATCAGTCAGTCAGTCAGTCAGTCACTCACCTCACTACTCTTTTATATATATAGATATGCATGAATTACAACAACTAACAAATTTACAAAAACAACATTGTTGTTATTGAAAATTTAATGTCAAAGAAAATATTGAATAATGAGGTCGTTCTAAAAATTTTCTCAGGAAAAACATAAATACATTTTGAAAATACTCTAAAATAGAACAAATTTGAATCAAAATGTAAATATAAAGCATTCAGAACTGTCGTAGGTAATTTTTATTGCACGTTTAGGATGAAAAGAAGTATTTTATGGTAACAAATTTCGAAGTTTCAAATTTCATGAGTAGACCCTATTATATTTTGGAAACTAAATTTACAAACAAAAGTATGAATACAGCTGATTGTCACTTCTACCTTTTATAAATATGCCTTGAGTAAAACAATGTAAACTTTGTGTACGAATATGTTGAGTCTATCAGCACTACCTTGAATTATTATAAGTTGTATTTGTTTTTAAAAATTGTATATGCGAATTTTATAACCAACCACTTTGTTTTTGACAAATAACTACTTCCGACTTCGAATTCCCCTACGAAAAATCTTATAGAAATCGGAACGATATCTGAACGACTTGCTTCCGAAATTGTTCAGATGTGTCGGACATCCGACATTTGGTTTGCTGGGCTCTTTTGTTTATTCTACAAGCCGATCTTCGTCAGTATTACAACGTTATAATACTTACACTTCCACCACTATTTCTAGCTCTGTTCCAGAACTAAAAAGTTTTTACAATTTTTACCACTTTTACACATTTTACGTTCCCGTACACAAAATTTATATGAAAATCGTTTACGACTTTTACAACTTTTACGACTTTTACCACTTTATAAAGTACGGGAACAGGCCATCTGTTATAGCTTTTTGTACAGTCATAGGCTAATGTTTGGTTTACATTTACGAAATCCATTCGATTTCAACTGTCAATTCCTTTACGTATACGTCAAATGAAAACTCATCTGAAATCCATTGGATTTCATTTGACGTTTAAGCAATGGAACTGACAGTTGAAATCGAGTGGATTTCGTAAATGTAAACCAAGCATAAGGCATTTATATATCGGCAAAACCGACTGATTCTATTTCACTTGTTCTTTCGCAGTTTGTGTTGCTTCTGACTCCTGTGTTGACCTGTATACCTCGTTTTTCCCTTGGCTAACATAACGACACTTCATATCGAACAATGGAAGGATGACCACTAGGGCGGGGCGATTTGTATAGAAGGAAAAAAGTGATTGTGGGCGCCTGGAGTTTCTGATTCTTGGGATTGTACTGAGCAAAAAAGTCCACTACGGTGAAAATCGAGCCCCGGATTTTGACTTGAAATTTTTTTCAAGGATATTTTGGCCAAACGATATCTCAGAAACTTGACCTATCCAGAAAATTTCCTTTAGCGTTCTTAGTACACTCACCAAGAGCTTTCATCTCCAAAAGGAAATTTCCACCCACTGACTTTGAGTCAAATTTTGAAGCACAGTGTAATTTATCAATATTTTCCGAAAAATGTGCACATTCTCGGGGCCATAACTGCCTGAAAGAGCGTTCCAATACTTTTGCTATTGTCTTGGCTACAATTTTTGTCTTTGTGTTGGATCGAAAATCTCAGTGGTTTGACTGTTACATATATGCCAAAATATCCAAAAAACTTTGAAAAAAACTTCAAGTCAAAATCCGGGGGCTCGATTTTCACCGTAGATATATGGTCTAGTGGACTTTTTTGCTCAGTACAATCCCAATAATCAGAAAAACCAGGCGCCCGTGGTGGTGTTCAAATCGCCCCACCCTAGTGACTACACAATTAATTTGATCCACTGGATTCTGTGTTATTATTTGTATGCAGAGAATTCAAATTTCCATTAAGATCATAATTGGGTGTTTTTAATGCCACACTTTAGTAAGGGATTTAATACTCAGTTTGGTTATATTGTGTGGCTATTGAATGACATTGGGACTAGTTTTTCAACTTATTGTAGTGTTGACACATTTCTACGTACTGAATATTCTTTGACGTTATTTTTAAACCATATCTCATTAATTTCAAGTATGTTTTCTAATTATTAATGCCTATTATCAGTTTTTGGCTTTGCGACTTATGGGCGTGTACCCACCCAATTATCAGATGTTAGAAACGTCTGTTTTTTTGTTTAAACATAACGAACAAAAGTCTAATCAAAACACTTTCTCCTAATCTAATCTCGATGGACATTAAATTGTTTTTTGAATAACAAAAATTTGGTCAGTTGTTGTTTGGGATGATGTTGTTCGGTATTTTTGATAATAATTATTTTTTATATGAATGTCGTTATTAAAATTCTATATAAGTACTTGTTTATAAGCTTTTATATTGGATATAAAGTTCACATTCTATGAGGTCTTATCGCTGAATGTTATGATACAACACGTGAGTGTTTAAATTTCAGTTGTTGTGCGAGAAAATAAGCTATGATTGCATCATTTAAGGTCAAATGCTAATAAAATAGCATTTAATTGCAAGCATATTCCGCAGAGGTGCATAAACAAAATTCCCCTTTGGAGAACAACTCATATTTATATAAACTATTATGATTATTAGTGGATAAATAGTATAAACAAAACATGATATAATTTTTGAAAAAACTTCACTTATCGCTAAACATTTAAAATACCTACCGAATAATTGAAACAATCGATTATCAAAGTGAAATATTTTTAGCAGATAGGTGTGAGTGAGGGTATATTATTTACCACTTGCAAATGCCGATATATTGTTGATTAAAATATAATATTCTAATAGCATAACATATTATATTTGTTTGTATACATAACACATACATCAATAATGTAAGTAATACTGAGTACCATCACTTATTCCGCTACTAACCTAACACACAGAACCAATTAATTGAACAAATATAACGCATAATCAATAAATAAATAGGCAAAAAAGTGAAAGAAAAGTTATAAAACGAAATAAAAGCTTTCATTGATTATATGATGATAATACGGTAATAGTAGAACTACTATTTCTTTGATGTACCCTACACAATAAATTTTCAATATTAAATATACGATACATACCTATCAATGTCAATGTGGTGTCTGCCGGGTGGTAACCTTCAAACACTATGTATCTTATACCCCGGTTACACTTAACCGGATTAACCCAGTGGGTTTGGATTTCAAATGTCAATTCCATAGCGCAAACGTCAAATAAAAGTGGGTTAACCCGGCAAAAAAACTCTAGTGTAACCGTACTATTAATAAATAGCATTTTTGTCACTAAATATTGGATGCTAAATCACTTCCTTCCGTGGTTAATCCTAAATGAAGCTGATGTTGTCGAATAACCCTATTCAGAAGATATTTCATTGATTTGACTGTGGGCGGGAGGATACAGTGATTTTTATTAATTCTATTCGTTATTTTCCAAAAATGGAATCATTCGAATTACAAATGGAATTCTCGAATAACAATTAAATTGTTTCGAATTTCAAATGGAATAAGCGAATTACAATTAAAATGTTACGAATTACAACTGGAATGTTTCGAATTACATCTGAAAATAGTGTATTTGTACATCGAATTATTCCATTTGTGATTCGAATTATTATACCCCCAGCCTTTAGGCTAAAGAGGGTATTTACACTTTGATACGACCAAAAATGTGCCTCATCGAAATAATGGTTTTAGACCCCAAGTATGTTTGTACGATATCCGTTTCAGACAATTTTGAGTAGATCTAGCAATGTCCGTCCGTCTGTCTGTCTGGCAGGCTGGTGCGCACGATAACTCTCGAACGGATCAATCGATTCGGTTCAAATTTTGGGTATCGAAATATTTTGTCCATATTCGATTTAAGTTCGAAGATGGGCCATATAGGTCCACTCCCTCAGATACCTCCCCCACAAATGTTCAAAAATGGTCGCAAAACTTGTGCGCACGATAACTCTTGTAGGGAATAACCGATTTGGTCCATACTTTGCACATCGTGTAATTTTTACCAAACACCTCCCCGTGGTGTCACCCGGGGAACTGCCTTTAACACCCGTTAAAGGTAGTGAGCTAACATGTGCCGCGCGTTCACCCATAAGAACGTTAAAAACTTGGGTTTGGGCGTCGGTTTGGTAACCCTCCCCTAGAAAAAACATCCTACTATGAAAAAACGAAAGAAAAGAAAAACAAACCCCTCTAAAGTTGACGAACCCCGCAAACGTTTTAAGGACCATGATCTGCGAATCTGCACCTGGAATGTTCGCACTCTTTATAGAGAAGGTGCAGTCTTCGCATTGGCAGACGTACCTAAAGGTGACGCACTGTATTATAGCTGCCATGACGTAAAGCATGAGTTTGGTTGCGGATTGGTAGTTAGTCGGAGACTAAAACTTCTGGTATCCAGCTTCACCCCAGTGAATGAAAGACTTGCTGCAATTCCAATAAAAGCTAAATTCTTCAACATCAGCTTTATTTGTGCTCATGCTCCCACTGAAGAAAAGGACGAACAGACCAAAGATATATTTTACGAGCGCTTAGAAGAAACATATGACCGTTGCCCTGCCCATGACATTAAAATCATTCTAGGAGATTTTAATGCCAAAATTGGAAAGGAGAATATCTTTGGCCCAACAGTCGGGAAATTCAGTCTCCACAGTGAAACATCTGACAATGGTATGAGGCTGATAGACTTTGCAGCTGCAAAAAACATGGTAGTTAGCAGTACCAGATTTAATCATCTCGATATTCATAAGGGCACCTGGCTGTCTCCAGATCAAAGAACAAGTAATCAAATTGATCATGTTGTAATAGATGGAAGACATTCATCCAGCGTGTTGAATGTACGATCGTTCCGAGGCGCAAACATTGATTCGGACCACTACCTTGTTGCAGCAAAGGTACGTACCCGTCTAAACGTTGCAAATAAAGCACGAACAGACTCAACGCGGAAGTTGGACATCGATAGGCTGCATACACAACAGATAGCCACAGCATATTCCACTCAACTAGCCCAATTGCTTAACGCGAGCACTCCTTGTCCCGATAACATAACAACACAATGGCAACATATTGCCCACTCCATGCAAACAGCCGCAAAATCCATACTTGGATTCCAGAGACCTCCACAAAGGAATTCATGGTATGACCAGGAGTGTCGTGCTGCTACCGAAGAGAAAAATGCGGCATATAGAGCTACTTTGCAATCAGTAGCAACGCGTAGCGCGCGAGATAGATATCGGGGATAAAAGGAGAGAAGAGAAACGTCTTTTCCGCAAGAAAAAGAGAGAAATGGAAAAGCGGGAGTGTGAAAAAATCGAGATGTACAGGAGCCAGAATGAAGTCCGAAAATTCTACCAAAGAGTGAAACATCAAACAGATGGCTTTGGTACAGGCACATCCTCCTGTAGAGACCAGTAAGGTAATCTGGTAACAGATACAGATAGAGTGCTCAGGATATGGAAGGAACATTTCTCCAATCTGCTGGTATCCAATAGTAGCGAAGACGATGATACCACAGATCCAATCCGAGAAGATGGTATAGAATGTATACCGCCCGGCCAAGATGACGTAAAAACAGCAATCAACCGGCTGAAGAATAATAAAGCAGCAGGAGCCGATGGCTTACCAGCCGAGCTGTTTAAAACTGGGGGCGACGCGCTGATAAGGTGTCTGCATCAGCTAGTTAGCACCATCTGGCAGGAAGAACGCGTACCCGACGGTTGGAACCTGAGCATCCTATGTCCCGTCCACAAGAAAGGATATAAGACTGTATGCTCAAACTATAGGGGCATAAGTCTTCTCCCTATTGCCTATAAGATAGTGTCAGGGATATTGTGCGAACGACTAAAGGGAATGGTCAACGAAATAATTGGACCATACCAATGCGGCTTTAGACCTGGCAAGTCCACCATTGACCAGATATTTACCCTGCGGCAAATCCTAGAGAAGACCCAAGAGATGCAGATCGACATATTTCTCCTTTTTGTCGATTATAAAGCAGCATTCGACAGTCCCCTCCGATCAAAGGTATTCGACGCAATGTCTGAATTTGGTATCCCCGCAAAGCTCATCCGGCTTTGTAAGATGACTTTATCTGATACTAGGTCCTCAGTTAAAATTGGAAAGAACCTCTCCGAACAGTTCAGTACCAAAAGAGGTTTCAGACAAGGAGACAGCCTTTCGTGTGACCTATTCAACATTTTGCTGGAAAAGGTAATACGAGATGCAAATGTCAAAAGAAATGGCACAATTTACACCAATAGCCACATGTTACTTGCCTATGCTGATGACATAGACATCATGGGACGATCAGTAAAGGAAGTAACTGATACCTTTAGGAAGGTCGAAGCAGAATCTGCGAAAGTGGGTCTGGCGGTAAACGGCGAAAAGACCAAATTGATGGTGTCGACGCGCAAAGCGTCCATAGAGCTCGGACCAACTGTGGAAGTTGGTACCTACAATTTTGAGGTAGTTAAAGACTTCGTCTACCTCGGCACTGCCATAAACACAACAAACAACATCAGTTGTGAAATAAGAAGAAGAATTGTATTGGCCAACAGATGCTACTATGGTCTAAGTAAGCAATTTAAAAACAAAGCCACATCTCGTCAAACAAAAATAACACTATACAAAACGCTGATACTACCCGTGCTAATGTATGGCTCCGAAGCATGGGTACTTGCGCAAGCAGATAAGGCAGTGGTTGGTGTGTTTGAGAGGAAAATTCTTCGAAAGATCTACGGGCCGATTTGCGTTGACGGTGAATATCGACGTCGTATGAACCACGAGCTCTATCAGCTATACAAAGACATGAATATAGTTAAACGTATCGAGATGCAACGATTGCGTTGGCTAGGCCATATCATGAGAATGAGCGATGATCGTATGAATACATGCCACATGGCGGTGCACGCAGAATCGGCAGGCCTAAGCTTCGATGGAGCAAACAAGTGGATGAAGAAATGGAAAGGCGCGGTATTCCAAAAAGTCAAGCGAAAAACAGAGAGGAATGGAGATCTTTTCCTAATTCGGTTATGGAACAAATGTTCTGTAATGGGCCAACTAAGTAAGTAAGTAAGATGAGGTTCCAATATGGACTCAATCGGTCCACTCCTTCGGGTACCTCCCACACAAAATTTCGGAAAAGTTCAGTTAAGGACCTGGTCTCGAATCGCTTTGATTTTTGTTTACGCAAGTAGTATTCGCTGAACTCTATACGACGCTGTAAGTTTCATTAGGGGCAAGTCCATACTTCCTGAGAAAATAGCCTGAAAATTACAAAAAACCCTATGACACCGTGTGTAGTGGTTGGAGCGCAAGATAACTCTCAACGGATCTGCCGATTCGGTCCAAAATTTGGCTTTCGTAATATTTTGTCCAAACTTAATTCAAGTTCAAAGATGGATTATATCGGTCCACTCCTTCCGGTACCTCCCCCACAAAAGTTCGAAAATGTTCGGAAAATTTGTGCGTACGATAACACTTGAAGGGAGTAACCGATTTGGTCCATACTTTGCACATTATGAAATTTCTACCAGACTTAGATGAGGTTCCAATATGGACTCAATCGGTAAACTCCTTCGAGTACCTCCCACACAAAATTTCGGAAAAGTTCAGTTTAGGACCTGCTCTCAAAACGCCTTGATTTTTGTTGTAACATCGTGTATTCACTGTCCCCTATACGAAGGTACAAGTTTCTTCAGGGGCAAGTCCATACTCCCTGAAAAAATAGCCTGAAAGTTGAAAAACAAACCCTATGACACCATGTTTGTGGGTGGAAGCGCAAGATAATTCTCGAACGGAAATGCCGATTCCGGCCAAAATTTGGCCTTCGTAATACGAGTATTGTTTCCAAACATACTTTAAGTTCGTAGATAAGCCATATCGGTCCACTCCTTCAGGTACCTACCCCACAAAAGTTCAAAAATATTCGGAAAAATTGTGCGCACGGTAACTCTTGATGGGAGTGACCGATTTGGTCCATACTATACACATTCTCATACTATCTACCAGATATAGATCAGGTTCGAATATGGACTATATTTGACCACTCCATCCCGTACCTCCCACACAAAATTTTGGACAAGTTCACTTTAAGACCTGCTATTGAATCACTTTGATTTTGTGGAAGCAACTTACATTCACTGCCTCAATTACGATGGTAAAAGTTGTTTCAGGGGCAAGTCCATACTTCTTGAGAAAGCAGCCCGAAGGGTGTCAAAACCCCCTATGGCACCCCCATGGTCTATGTTGGTCCATTCCTTTAAGTACCTTTTCCTCCAAATTTTTGAACTTTAATCCTAATCAACATTTCTGTCGGCTCATACGACCAAAATTTTGAAACCCCCTAAATACATAAATTTTTTTGTGAAAGAAGTGTTTCAATTTGCACAGACTGAGGGTATATCTCTGTCGGCAAAGATGACTGATACTTTTTTACTTGTTTTATTTTAAATTACACATGAAAACATTTGAATTTCAAATGGAACAATCCGAATTACAAATGGAATAATTCGAATTGCAAATGGAATAATTCCATTTTTTGTAGACTTTAAGGCGGCGTTCGACAATGTGTTCAGAAAATCTATGCTATATAAGCTATTGGTGTGTCAACAAAAGTGATACGTTTAATTGAGAATGTTTATAAACATACAAATTTCAAGGTATGGACTGGTGATAACCTCGCTGATCAGTTTTTGACATCTGCTGATGTAAAACAAGGCTGTTTGCTATCACCACTGCTATTCGCATTATATTTAGACGGTCTTCATGATTATATCGGAGGTGGAGTTGAGATTGATGGGCTAAATATACGAATACTGCTTTACGCCGACGATATAGTAATTTTTGCAAACGAACTGGATGTATTACAGAAAATGATATACAGATTGGAAGATTATTGTAATATGTGGAATATCACGGTTAATTTAGACAAATCTAAGATTATGATTTTCAGAATAGGCGGAATAATATCTCGGGACGAAAAATGGCAAAATAAAGAAGAAATAACTCATCCAAAACAGCATAAACTCGATATGGAAATCATTTATAAGCAAATCTAATGTATCAATCTCATCAAAATGGAAACTTTTTTTGGCCATTTGTAGATCAGTCCAACAATATGGCGCGCAACTATGGGGATACGCAAATTTTGATGATGTGGACAAATTGGAGATTTACAATTGGAAAAAGTTCTGACTATGAGGTTGTTGCACTAAAACAAAAAAGCAAATACGGAAGCTAAATGAAGATGAAATTAAGTTATGGCGGAGGGTCTAAATAACCCGGCGACCCTGGCTCCGAATATCCACTAAAGAAAATGTTAACAAGATGGTGGACGATGAAGTGAGCGCATCACAGCATCGCAAAGTCCATAATGAAAATCATGCAGTTGTCAGGGGCTCGACGACGGCAATTCAAGAAGGACCAGGCGCGAATATATGAACAGCAGAGTTCTCCCAAGGAGATCAAAAAAAATTCACATCAGTGGCAAAGTGGATAAAATTTCTCAAAGTATATTTGTTAAACCATCGAAGAAGAAAAGGAACTTCTCACATTCAAGTGTCCCAAGTAAACCATATCAAGATCCATGTGGGGGAGATTTTCCCAGTATCATTTGGCTGAGGGCAACAAATTGAGTTCGGACATAAAGAAGATAAGTCCCACCTAGAACTGGAAGATGACTTTGCAGACAGGAAATAAGCCGCCATCAACTTACGCCTATGCAGTTGATATTTTTCGACTTTTAAGGTCTGTTTATACACCCTGAGATAATGGCCCAACAGTTCAAAAAAAAACTTGCCAGCATCAAATAAAATGTCTGATGAATTCGATAAGTTACAAACTGAGTATTCAATTCGACAGATTCCAAAAATGTGTTTCAAAAACGTACATCATGTTCCAAAAATTGTATTGGATAACGCTTTGGGTACGTTCCTCACAGTAGTTCAAAACGTGCGGTTATGTGCAGGTTAAGGGGTGTTTGATTATTTTTTGAAATTTTTACAGAGGATAGTTCTTGTGGTACTGATTACAACGATATAAGTCCTGACATAAGGACATTATGTGGGGCATCGGAATATTTTAACTCTGGTTCAAAATTTTCGCCTAAAGGCCTCGACACATAAGAAGCATGGCATTCTTGCTTAAGTCATATGTGGTAAATGACTAGAGTTTGGGAATTCCCGACTTTTTTTCCTTCCCGGGAAATCGGAATACAAATTTCTCATTCCCGGGAACCCGAGAATTCCCGGGACTGTAAGAAATCGAGTTTGTGGGGCATAGACGTGACAGAGAGCAAACATAAAGGAAATAAATACTCCTTATATGTATAGTTGTATAATTAGTTATCTCTTTGGAACAATATGGAACAATATTACCGACGATACGCCAAAATCTTGAAAGTATCAATACATCATATATGGCAGCTGTTCAAGCCAACCAATTCTTCCTGACAAATTTGCGGAGATTATATAAATTGCTGTTTCCTCGCAAAGTCTTCCTTCATATCATAGATTGCTGTGCGACTCTATTTTCTAGGTCAATGATATGGGGAGTTCTTTTTATGGTTCGAATGGCGTGTCAATCATAGAATAAATCTTTTGATAAAGGATTTTTACAAGGTTGACCTTTTGTGTACAAAGCTTCACAATTGCACCACGTTGGCACCAAAGATATAGAGGTCTACTTATATGAACATACATACTATAGTTATTACTGACTTCCATACCTAATATACACGATTTGCCACTTACACATTATACAGTTTTTAATATTATATACAATAATTTTGGAGAAAACAACAATTCGAATCGATCACAGAGTTTATATATTAATATACTTCAGGAATGCCTTTAATAAAAATATAGACTAGAACAACAAGGAAATGGCTCCAAAAAGTTCAGAATTATGTGAGGTTATAAAGACTTCGAATTCCCAAAAAAAAAAAAAAAACAATAATTATTGTGAGGACCGAAATGTATGTACTTTACAGGAATTATCTCGATTTTTACTATGGACCCTAAATTTGTTACAAATGATCGGGAATTACGAATTATCGGGACATGAATAATCGCTATTCCACTATATTTTCAACATTAAATAACTATAAGACAAATAATATAAGACTTATATATGAAAAATACAAATATCCGTATTCCCGGGAGTTTCAAAAAAATTTCCCGGGAAATCCCGTCCGAAAAAAATCGAGAATTCCCGGGAAATCCCGGGTCGGGAATTCCCGACCAGAAACTCTATAAATGACTAAAGACCAAGTTCGACCTAATTTAAATGTGATTCTGAAATCTTTTTATTAGGTCGAACTTGGTATTTGGTCTTTTATCAGATATGACTTCAGCAAGAATGCCATGGTTCTTATGTGTCGAGGCCTTTAGGCGAAAGTTTTGAACCAGAGTTAAAACATTCCGATGTCCCACATAATGTCCTTATGTCAGGAAAATGGACTTATATCGTTGTAATCAGTACCATAAGAACTATCCTCTGTAAAAATTTCAAAAAATCACTCTAGCATCCACAAAAATTGAGATATGATGCTGAAATTTTGGAAATATAGGTTTTTGTTTGGGGGTATGTCAAGTTCGAAGATGGACTATATCAGTCCATGTTTTCGTATAGCCCTTATATAACGTTTCCACCCGATTTAAGATATTTTGACGTTTTTTGCTACATTTTTTGGTATTTAGTACCTATGGTGCTCACGATAACTCTCGATGGGAGTAACCGAATTGGTCATAACTAGACATCGGATTTTTGCATGTTTTTTATTTCTCATCTGATTGGACTCAAATTTTGGATCTAGGCGTTTTAATGGTCAACTTTTCGATATTTGGGGTCATATCAAAAACATGCAAAAAACATGCAAAAAATATGCAAAATATATGCAAAAAATATGCAAAAAATATGCCAAAAAATATGCAAAATATGCAAAAAATATGCAAAATATGCAAAATATGCAAAAAATATGCAAAATATGCAAAAAATATGCAAAAAATATGCAGAATATGCAAAAAATATGCAAAATATGCAAACAGTTTTTGGCCGAAAATCGTCATAAAAGTCGTAAAATTGTCAATTAATGTTGGAAAAATCGTCAAAAATGTTCAAAGTGTCCAAAATTAAGATAGTTGGCCGCTTAACGTCGATTTTTTAGCAGATTCTTGTGTTATCGCGACCTCTTACGACAGTGTGGTGTAGGGTATAAAAGAATGGTATTGTAATACAATTTTTTTATTATTAAACTATGCAAAAATATTAAATTTGATAAAATATCAAACGTTCTATGTAAAATTCTATATTTTCTTTGTTATATTTTGTAGCGTTGTGCTGGTTATTGTTCGAAGGGAACAAACCGAGGACGGATTTTTTAAGGCGGCAACCGCATAAAATTTTTAGTTTGGTCAGATTTTAAGACTGTCAAAGTTTGAGCACAATTGGAATATGTTAACATGTGCCACTGGGGCATCGACATTATGAAAATCTCAATTTTTTGGCTATTTAGCGATTTCGGAGACCCATTTCTCTGGAATGGTTAAAGCTTTTTGTCCATATTAAGCATTAAATTAAAGGTCATTCTGTTCTTAACATTTCTTGCTGAACAACAAAATATAAGTATATATAATAAATCTAATACTAAACAGGTATTACAGAATTCGTACCCGAAAAACGTGACTAAGTACGTCTTTGTGCGAAAGTGGAGACTATTAAAAAAACATTATCTTCATTTTTATCAATTTTTGGAATGAAAACAAATGTCTTTTATATTTTGTTCTAAATTAAATTTATTCGAGAGTCAGACATCATGTGGTTTTGGAGCTATCTGGGTACAGCTGACTACTTGAAGAACGCTCTGCTATGTAGTTCGCAACTTTCAAGTTGTTTACCATCCTTTGCGCCTCCTGGAAATTCGGAGTTAATGTTTAATCTCTTGAACAACAAGAATTATGCCAGACCTTTTTCTAGGATTTTCGGCAGTTGCTCTTTTGGAAGTTTGGATCGAATATTTCTGAAGAAATATGAATCTTTGCTTTGTTAAGATTTTTGTCGCTTTTTGGCTCTTTACGGCGTTTTGCACCGTTGGATCAAACAATGCCAGGTCAGCAAGTTCAGGACTAAGATACCACAGATTATTAATTATGTTGTTATTTCCTTTTTCTGAAATTTGTGTGTCAATGTTCTCATATTTCAATACATTTTCAATGAGGTCTAGGTCTTGTTTTGATGCTAAACGTATCGTAGAATCGGAAGAACCATCTGTCCCGAAAACAATCAAGCGTGGCTTCAAGAACAAACTATGCAATTGTCATTGGTGCTGGACCCCTGTAAGGTGTATAGGAACGTTACTAGTATCATTATGGCTACAGTAGAAGCTATCGGGGAGGATCCCTACAAATATAAGATCTCTAGAAGCTTTCTCTGTGAACAGCGGAGAATAAACCGTGAAAAATAAACCCAAAAGACGACAAAAATCTTAACAAAGCAAAGATAGAAATTTCTCCAGAAATAATCGATCCAAACTTACAAAAATCAACTGCCGAAAGGTTTACCAGGCATAATTACAAGTGGGACTTAATTGTTGTTCAAGAGATTAAACTTTATCTCTGAATTTCTTGAAAAAGATAATGCAACTTGACCACAGAACATCAATTACCAGGAGGGGTAAAGGATGGCAAATATCTTGAAAATTGTGAGCGACATAGCAAGGAGTCGAGTTCATCGCCAAATTTCAAGACGTAGCTATCTATGAGTTCACAGATATCTCCCGTGTAAGCAACATTTTATAATTGCAATGCATAAGTAACGTTACCGAGCCAAAAACGGCCGTGTTACTTACACCAAGGATTTTACCTGGTTAATCGTTGCCAATGTGTTAAAAGTTGTAAAACACTTCTATGTGGCAATGATTTTGCGAAATCATGAATAAAAATCACCAATACTACCACATGATTTTAAAATTTACACGCCTCGGTAAATGGCATGTAGAAATTACCAAACGCGTAGGTAAAGATAACTCATAGGTAGCTACGTACCCGTTCACCCAGGAGTTGAAATTACGGGCATAAGTAAATTAAAATATGTATGAACAAAATGTAAGCGTTTGTCACTGAAGCCATACAATGAATGTACAAATGTCCATCTTTGTTAAAACAAAATTGCATTTGAAAAATGAAATGTTTGATGGATAGCGATGCCATTCCACGGCCGATATGTCTGATGTGCTTCTACAAAAGGCGAAACAAGTCACATAATGGTGGTTGTGGGGGTTCGAATCTTCAGCTTTCCTTTTTCACTTGCAAACATCATCGGTCATTAAGCTCGACTCCAACGAGGAATGAATAGAAAAAATAGACCCTCGCCCTAATAGGCAACATTTTCAAATAAAGTAAAATATATTCGTTTTCATTCCCAAAAAATTGATACTATAGGAAGAAAAAATTGTTTTTTTTTTTTTTAAATAGACTCCAAAAAGGCGTTAGGGCAACCTTTTTCGGGACATTGGGTTTATTATCTGGAATTCAGTAACACTTACGTACTTTGTTGTTCAGCAAGAAATGTTAAGAACAGAATAGCTTATAGTTAAATGCGTAATACGGGCAAGTAGCTTTAACCGTTCCACATGTATGGGTCGTCGAAGTCGCCAAATAGCAAAAAAAAAATAGATTTTCATTACTTCGAGGCCCCAGTACCACGTTTTAACATATTCGAATTGTGCTCAAACTTTGGCTATCTTAAAATCTAAAGATACTAAAATGTTTAGGCGGCTCCCCGGCTAAAAAATCCGAGATCGCTTTGGTCCTTTGAGTTAAAACCAGCCCAATGCTACAAATTAAATTATGATGCTACAAAAAAGAAAATATTGAATTTTACATAAAACGTTTGATATTTTATAAAATTTTATATTTTTACATAGTTTAGTAATAAAAAAATGGTATTACGATACCATATTTTTATACACTACACCACACTGTGGTAAATGGTCTCAATAACATAATAATCTGCTGAAAAATTCGACGTTATACGGTCAACAGTCTTAGTTTAGAACACTGTTATGTATTTTTTGATGGTTTTTCCAACTTTAAATGACAATTTAACGACTTTTATGACGATTTTCGGCCAAAATCTGTTTGCATATTTTGCATATTTTTTGCATATTCTGCATATTTTTTGCATATTTTGCATATTTTTTGCATATTTTGCATATTTTTTGCATATTTTGCATATTTTTTGCATATTTTGCATATTTTTTGCATATTTTGCATATTTTTTGCATATTTTGTGCATATGCAAAATATGCAAATATGCAAAATAAATACGAAATATGACCCTGCCATTTAATTTAGATTTCTTTGAAACGAATTTTGGTCCAATCAGAATCTTCGTATCTTTAATATTAAAAAATATGCAAATATGCAAAATCCGATGTCTAGTCATAACATTGCATATGTAAATATTGCTTCAGGTATAGATCAGGTTTGAATATGGGATAAATCGGTATACTTTTTCGTGTGAAAAATTTACAGTTTAACAGCTCATATCGGATCGTTTCGAAATTTTTTATAAAAATTCTAATTGCGGGCCCTGTTACGACGGCTTAATTTTTTCGAAGACAAGTCTATACTTCCTAAGATATCGGCCCAAAAGCTCAAAAAACCTGCCGACACCAACTAAACTAAGGCAACCCTTAAAGGGGAAACCCGATTTCGTCGAAATGTTGTACATCTTTCGGGTACCTCCCACACAAAGTTTGGAAAGAGTGGAATTTAAGGACTCGTCTGGGATCGTTTTTAAATTTTTGCGCTGGCCCAGTTACGACGGTACATTTTTTTTGGGGCAAATCCATACTTCCTGAAAATAAACCCAAAAACTCAAAATACCCCTGTAGACCCAAGAGGTATTGTGTTTGCTTCGTTTCTTTAGGTCCGAGACAGCTGACTGATACTTTGCGCTGCACTAATTAATACGTATCAGAGATTTTTTTATAAATTTTCACCAGATTTCTAAACCATTTCATTTCACTATTCTCTAATAATATAAACTTACTGGCATGCCATGGAAATGCGATAATAACTTATCAATGATTATTTTCCATTAAACGGTGAGCCACTTAAATCCTCCTCCGTTATCTCATTCAACTAGTTCAACGAACAAACCACTGTCTGTAGGGTATACCCTATTGTCGCTGATAATTCGCCAAGAAGATTATCAGCAGCGTTTAGTGTGAAATGGTAATATGACGAATTATGATTTGCGTTTGAAATCTACAATAGCGGCAAAATATTTAACATTCAAAATATCTGACAACAGAAAAGTTTAGTTGTTTTCTTAAAATCGTCCGGTGAAGGTCGTATTGCTGCCTGGCGTGTTAAGTAGAGCACAATTTTGGTGAAAGAGAAAAAAATACAAAAAATTAATAATGGGTGGTGTAGAAGTTACAAATGAAAGACCAACAAATGGCACAAAATCAGCAACAAATGGATCATCGACAAATGGAGGCAAGGCTATTGTCAAGGAAAATCTAAATGGCACTATTGTTATACCCAGTCCAAATTTAAATTTACCACAACAATTTGAAGCAAATGGTGAAATTATTGATCCTCACTGTGATCCCAAAAATCCACAGAAGATTTCATTTCATGACATTACCTCGGCTGCATTTCTAATTAAGGATGGTATTGAAAGAACTCCATGTCCGGTAAGTATTGAAGGTGTTCAAGTGATTGAAAGAACAATTAAATAAATTTCGTTCGTTATAGCGCTCAACAACATCCGATTCTTATGGCATGGATTTATATTTGAAAAAGGACTTTTTACAATACACAGGAAGGTAAGAATTTTACAAACTTTGAAAATTGTTAAAAGTTAATTGTTGCAGAAATCTTGATTTTGTTGAAATTGAAAGTGTAGAATCGCATGCTGAAACATTTACTGATACACTACAAAATGAAAGGTTAAACTTTTGCAAATGCAGTTGTATTTTGCATCGCAATACAACTTGCTATAAGTTCGAATAATAGCATTTGGCTGGTCAAAGTGCGAACGAAGTATTGTTCGTTTATACATATGGGTGCCACCGTGGTGCAATGTTATGTACAATCGCCTTGCACGCTGAAGATCGTGGGTTCGATTCCCCGGCCAGGCAACATCAAATTTTCAACGGTGGCAAAATACCCCTCAGTAATGTTGGCGACATTTCCTGAGTATTTCAGCCATGTAAAACTTCTCTACAAGTGGTGTCAAAACATGCTGTACGTACTCGGCGATAAACAATAGATCTGGGATGTTTGTGGAAAAATTATATATTATTATATTACATATAGTAAATGTGATATGAAACCATTTAGGGACTGGGCTACGTTGATGGAGCCTCAGCTATCAGAAAGACAGACGAATGATACCACCAAATTCTAGAAACTTCTCATTATTTTTGATAGCCATAACTACTTACAAATTAACCTACTAAACCGTTATTCTAACAGGCACATATGAAATAAGTATGCAGTTATTCTATGACCACTAAAACTAGACAAATTCTGGAATTAAACATGCGAACTTACAAACATTAGGATTGTTAGGTTTGAAGTCACAACTCTCGGCTTTGTTGTCGGACACACACACTTTGTGCGACCAAACTCATTACTTAGTAATGAGAAAAATTAGTAGTTACATTTTAAAGAATAACCTAATATTTGTTATCCAGCGGTAATGGAGGACGTAAATTTGTATTACTTTTAATGGTGTTTTCGATAGATCGGTCCACTCTTTCGGGTACCTCACTCACAAAAGTTGAAAATATTTCGTTAAAATGATGGGCAAGATATCCAAAATTTGAGTATCGATATATTTGTTGCACACCAAGCACTGGTTCGAATATCGACTATATCGGTCCACTTCCTATGGTACTTTCTAAAAAGTTTTCAAAACTATTCGCAATGGTGCAGTTTAAAGACATGCCTTGGATCGTTTTGACATTTTTCGGATCAGTTAAACTTCTCGGCCCATATTACGACAGTATATTTTCTGTTCCAAAAAAACCTGTCCACAACAACGCAACAATTACTGGTGAGCACGATAACTTGCGAATTGAGTATTCGATTTGGTCGAAACCTTGCACATCGTAAAATTTCTTCCAAACATAAATTAAATACCAAGAAGGTCTATGTTAGACAACATTTTCGGGTAACTCACTCAAAAAAAAGTTAAACATTTTCAGCAAAGAGCATTTTATTACTACTTGTGGTCCTTTTAACAGTGATATTGTACTTTTTTGTGTACAATGAATGTCCAAAAGCTCTTTAAAAATCTACGGGGACCAACTAAAATGTATAACTGATATTGTTCCAACCGTTGTACATCGTAAAATTCATCTCAAACATAAATCAAGTTCGAAGATGGATTATATCGGGCAATTGTTTCAGGTACACCCTTCACAAAAGATAAAATTTTCTCTTACGTACAGTTTAAACGTCTCTGTACATAGGAGTCACGATATTCTTGCTTATAGAGTAAACCGCAAAAATTTTAAAGTCGATCGGAGTGAAATTAGCTGAGAAATTATTGTGATTTGTATGTAGCTAGAGTTTCTGCGATACGATAGCTCGAAAACGAATTGACCGATCTTCATATGTTTTTGTGAGCTTATTACTAGTAAGTACATACATAAAAAGCTTGTCTTTTTTGGGCAAATTTTGATTTTGAAAGTTCACTATTTTTCAAAGCACATATTTTAAATTTCTGTTTTGCTTAAAGAATGATACACATGGTACAATAATACAGGTAGCATTATCATGCCAGCTGATGGTAACATAATGTGTCAATTGCATTGAATTGATGTCAAATTTTGACATCTTATGTTGCCAACAATTACCGATGCGGCTACCTGTGTATTTGTACCATGATGATACAATAAGGAGGTAGCAGCAACTGCCGATTTTGGTAACATAAGATGTCAAAAATTGACATAAATTCAATGCAATTGACACATTATGTTACCATCAGCTGGGCTTCAGCTGGGCTGATAATGCTACCTTTCTCATTGTATCATGGCTTAAAGACATGATTATTGGGTCCTAAAAAAGCCCACAAAAATATATGAAGATCGGTCCTCTCCTTTCGATTTATCACTCTTTTTTATCTATAGTTGGCCCCGCAAAACGCATTTACAAAAAAGGGTTTTCGCAGGTAGCCATTTACAACAAAACTATGCAATATTTTTTAACAACAAAAATTGCACACCTAAAAGTGTTCTTTCAGATGAAAAAAGGATCTACTTAAAATATTGGAAAAAAGCATGAAAACTGATTTTTTTGGATAACCCTTAAGTCATTTCAGGCAAAATAATAATGAACAGACGAGATAAATTCAAACTAGGTTGCCCTTTAGCTCCTTACCAAAAGATTTAAATATACTAAGATGGGAAAAGTCAATTGTTAACATTTGTCAATAGATGGAGTTAAGCTCTGTTGTTACGATATCATAACAACATTCTGTTAAGTAGTTAACTATTTCAGGCGTTTTTAACCGCCAAGTTCATATTCAATGAACTGAAAACTTCTAAGGAATACAATCCCGAGTCCAACTTTTTGCTTTCCTACAATTTGTATAAGCCGAATTGCGCTTTAATGGGGTTTTTATCATTAACGTACCCCTATTGTTGGTAAAATGTTTATATACTTTGTTTCATAAACATTTGTGCATTATGCATCTTTTCCAGTCTTTACAGTTCTATGTCTTTGCTTACCAGAAATAACGTAAGCACGGAAAATTTATATAAGGTAAATGTATGAATTACAATAACTAACAAATTTACAAATCAACATTGTTGTTATTGAAAATTTAATGGCAAAGAAAATATTGAATAATGGGGTCGTTCTAAAAGTTCTCTCCAGTAGTGGAATTCTGTAACTAATTTTTTGAGTTACCGACAAATATCGGTAAACATAAGTCGCAAATTTATGAATGAAAAGTGTCAATAAAAGTTAGCAACACTACTGATATCGGTAGGATATTTCGGTTGTTAAATTACCGAAAATTTTCGTTAATTACCAAAATTGTAACCATTTTAAGGTTACCGATTTTTGTCGGTAACTGAAAAAATGAATTACAGAATTCCACTACAGAAAAACATAAACACATTTTGAAAATCCTCTAAAATAAAACAAATTTGAATCAAAAGCTTTGTTCCTTAACGTGCAAGAATCTTCGAGTTTTACCACTTTTTACTTGAAAAGCGTTTCTTTACTTCAGACACCATACAAATCATATGGGATCAGTTTACAACTTTTACTACTTTTGCGGGTTTTACCATTTTCAAAAGTAAATTAACAGACCAATAATGTGAATATAAAGCATACAGAACTGTCTTAGTTCATTGTAAAATTTTGTAGGTCTATTTACTCGCCTTAGCGCAAATGGAGAACGCTGATTTTTCAATGAGGAATTCTTAACTATATATAGAACGTAGCTACGAAGAATTAGGCTTATATGTCATATAGGTCCTGATCTATGGATGTCCAAATTATTACGAATATAGACGAACGAATAAAAAATAGTTACAAAAACAGGGGGTTATTACACGTTTATGATGAAAATAAGTATTTCATGGTAGCAAATTTCGAAGTTTCAAATTTCGTGAGTAGACCCATGGTGGAAGAAACAAGGTGATACAATAATACCAACTGAAGTCTTCATTTTCTGTCAAAACATAATTTTAATCAAACACAAGGCGAATTTAACAAGGTGATCCAATAGTTGACGTTAGGTTGTAGTCTTCATTTGCTGTCAATTTTTTTTGCGCGAAATATCCACAAAAGTTAGAAGAAAACGTTAAAATATTATTCGCGAAGCTTAAACAAAGATGTTGTACACAGATATTTTTTATAGAAGCGAAATATTTGTTATTTATTTTTGATTAAAAATATGTTTTGACAGCAAATGAAGACATAGGTTGCTATTATTGTATCACCTTCTTTCTTACACCATGATCAAACATAAATAACAAATATTTCGGTTCTATAATGAATATCTGTGTACAAATGACAGCAAATGAAGACTACGGCCTGAGTTCGCCAGGCGAAGAATATTTTACAGTTTTCTTTTACCTTTTGTGGATATTTCGCGCAAAAAAAATTTGACAGCAAATGAAAACTAGGGTCTGAATTCGCTTTTTGGATCACCTTGTTAAATTCGCCTTGAGTAGACCCTATTACATCATGGTAGAACAAGTATCAGGTAAAGTAAATACTACAACAAATACAACTCAACAACAAGCACATAGAAATTTGTTTTTGTGTGTAACGCTAGTGTCAAAAATATATGTAAACAAAATAAGGAAATGTCTATAAATTATTTGAATTTAAAAAACTAATACTTTTTCACATTTGATTGAATATTTTGGAAAACATGAATGAAAATTAGTTACATTTTCAATTTGGATGTTTCCACATCATTCCACTAAATGCATAATTTCTCGAAGAAAGTAGAATTCTTGCAAAAATTTTTGGGGTCGCTGGAAATTAATTGAAAAAAGAGAAGCTGGTTCAATCATTTCTTTTTGAAATCAAAGAAGCACATGTTTGTTAGGGCTTTATTTTTTTAAAGTAAACAAAACACCTCACATATAAACAAACGTTGTACCGCCTCTAAGCGGTGTTTTATTTTGCGGTTCGTTGTTCGGTCTTGGAGGAGGTTACATATCATTGATATGAAGGGAAATATTTTTTTTTTTTGGAAAATATTTTTTTTCGGAATGATACATTTTTTCCTCAAAAAATATATATCCCTAATGTACATCGAAATAGAAATAGATATAAATATATAAAATGTCGTATGGAATTTGACACTAACGTTACAACCCAGTTCAGTCAGCTGTGTATTGCTGTCACCTTTTATTGTTCTACCATGCTATTACATTTTGAAAACCAAATTTACAAAAAAAGTTAAATTACAGCTGATTGCCACTTCTACCTTATATAAATGTGGTAGAAGTTTCATGAAATTAGGCGTTAATAGACACAATATTCCCCACTACAGCAAATTCATGATTTTACTCTACTATGCAACTCGATCTAGAAACGCATTTAACGAATTTTTTCAATGAAATTTCTCTAGTGTGGACCGAGATTGTTCGAGAATTGTTTTGAAATTTTCAGCGAAGGTATTTTTCTGATTCTGGTTATATAATAACCCAAAAACTCTAAAAAGTCCCACGGCAACAAACTAAAATGGTTGGTTGGTTAGTTATTGGAATGACTCACAAAATGCATCCCAGTTCGGTCCATTCTGTCAGGTACCTCATCCATTTTTTCTCTTTAATCAACATTAAGGCAACTTTTAGGACCGTGATGAAATTTTAATAGCGGATAGTCACTGTAACCATGACTACAATGTTATAATGTTATAATGTTTTTGTTTTTTGTTTTTTTTTTTGCTTCGGAAGTCCAATACATCCTGAGATATGTACTCCGAAATGTCCCAATATTTGGGGTTTTTCCTTCACACACCTCTTGCACAAAGCTTTTAAGTGGCCTTTGTTACAACGCTATAATTTCAATTTAATTGAGTGCACCCCGACTCAATGATATGACACCTACTGTTTATCGCTGAGTCAGAACGGCATGTCCTAAGACACCACTCTTGTAGAGGAGTTTTACATGGTTAAGATACTCAGGAAATGTCGACAACATCGATGGTAATTTTTCATTAATAGGCAAAAGTTCATTCATTCGTGCAGCAGGACATAATTTTTCATTTCATTGTATCTTTTATTTATACCCGCCACAGGAAATCATTTTTTGAGAAAAATGATTAAAAAGTCATAACCCTGGTATGCACTCCATTGCACCACGGCGGCAACCAATCTCCGTACTTGTCTTCATAATGGCTCAAATCTTACAAAAATTAGATTTGGGTAATCGAGTTCCTAGTTCCTTGTACTAGTTCCAAAACGTATGAGTAACATCATGAAATCTAGGGTGTGGTATTAAGTATACGCAGTTTGTTCAAAGAAAAAATTTGGGCCATTGGAACTGCGAAGTGAACTAAATAGTTCCATATAGTTCCTTTGGAACAAGTCTACCAAAAATCCCACCCATGTGAAATTCTTACACTATATGAAGGATGATGTTTTTTGATTTTGGTATGGACTGTGATGATTGGGCCTGTCAGTGTAATAATTAAGTCCTTTTCTATAATACCTACACCACAAACGCCTACAAATTTATCACTTACGAGAATGCTATTTACTGTTTAAATTATGGATACTGTTTTTGTTATACACTCGGGACAACGAAGTGGAAGTTCTCATCTTCATTTTCAGTCAAATGATATTGCATAATATAATTGTGTAATTTAAAAAAATCTCCGTCATATTTAATGGGGAAATGTGTCTATGCTGCGTCTTGTTTGACGACTTACTCATTGTCCATAGGTCAATGTAGTAGTCAATGTTCGTCCTTATCAATCGAATGTCTGTATTAATTAATTATGACAATCACTTTTTGCACGGTCAATGGACTGGAAAAAGTTTTCCATTCAGCCACGCATCATGTTGTAATCACAAATCAGCAGACATTTCAAATTTCAGTTGCTTCGAATGATTGTGCTTGATTGATATTAACATAATTAACTGTGTGTGAATCGATGGAAACAATAGGAGATAAAGTTTAGTAAAAGGAACCACATTGAAACAGAAGGATAGGTAACTATTTCTTGCCGTTCTAAACGAGTTGGCAATGTTTTAAATTTATGTTTAAACCTCCTAGTTTCATGACCCGATGTATTTCACGAACGCCATGAACGGGCACTAGGCAAAAACAAATGAAGCTATCAACAGACAAAAGTCATTCTTTCTAAAATACTATAATCCGATACATAAAATTATAGAGTTTACGTGAGAAAGAACATTGTGACCCATGTAAGCCTACACTAATACATTGTATGCCTTCGGTATAGTTATTAAAAAGATTTCATGGTGAATTCAACCAATCAAGATAATTAAATCATGTTGTTAGTACACCAATGTTGTTATCGTTTATCAATTTCTTCAAGAAATTCATCTGAAACCGTAGGTGTTCGTCCATTGAGCGATTTTATTGCATCTCTAATTTAATTGCCTGTAATTGCAACCGTTCTTGCTTTCTTTTTATTGTGATATTCCCTGTATCATTGGAAATTAAATTACCTTTTTATATAACGCAATTCTTATATAGAACATTCAATATTAATAAAGTGATAAGAAATGTTAATTAAGGCAATTTACTACATCCCGTTTAAAATGCATTCGAGCGTATCTGTACATGTGTATATAATTATATTTCAATTGGACAAAGGTCTCCTTTTCTAAAATATAGCAGTGATATGATCAATTTTTGCTTATATTTCAATTTTTTTGTTAAATTTTAATTAATCAATAATGGCAAATTGTTTTCTTTCACGTCATACAAAACATTGCGGTTATTTAGGGAGAAAAACCCTCAGAGATAAAGACGGCACTTTTGATTCGGTCAGGTTCCAAAATATTTAAGATTGTTCTGGTATAATTTAAATGATAACAAAGTAAACTAATGATTTTTACACATTACTACAACCTAACAAAAAGTACAATTAAATAGGAAATAACTCCCACGGCGGTCGGTTCAATACACCAGATTGACTCGGAGGAATCTTCGACCAGGGTCGTCACCTCAAGGGGAGCGTCAAGGGGAGCGAAAATATATCCCGAGGTCTTTTACATCGTACCGAGTTTGCCAGGTCCTCATCTCAGCTCCAGGAGTCTCCAACATTATCGTCGTAATGCGATACACTCGCACAGTCTCCCCAAAAACAACAAACGGGGCATGTAACACCACATTTTGTTGTTCAGCGCCACGAAAATGTATCATTCCGGCAATTCAATTGGAACGGTCTCCCTAATAAAGTCAGCGAACTCGTAGACTTTATGAGTCGGAGGAACATCATGGCTGCGGCGATACAGGAAACAAAGCTTACCGACTCCTGTAGCTTGTAACGATGCGATGGTTACTACGAAAGCGAAAGGATCGTACAAGAAGCGGAGGAGGAGGACTTGCCTTCATTACACATTAGTCTATCCAGTACAAAGCTATCTGGCTTGAATGTGACCCATACATGGAATGCTGGGGCGTAAAAGTAAAGTGTGGGACTGCCAAAGTACAGTTACTTAATGTGTACATATCGCCGATCAGTTCGTTTTTGGAGGACAATAACCGCCTGGGGACATCAATGCATATCATGAGCTTTGGCATTCCGTCCGAGGAAATTGATAGTTCCACATTTTGCACGGTGAATGAAGACACTGCCAGAATGAATGGAGCTTCACTTCACTTATACCGAATTGTGGGCAACGGTTAAGTCACTCTCGAACCCTGCAAGGATGGAAGATAGGACCTCAATCACGTTTGGCGACGTTACGTTGACTAACCCGAAGAGGTGCGCAAGTTATTTCAATCAACAGTTTGTCGTGCACCCCTAGAGTGACAGGCTGAAGAGGATAGTATTACGTCGCATCAGATCTTTTCCTGCCGAGGATGAACCACCACACTTTACAATGGATGATGTTGCGAATGGCATCAGGAACGCTAAATCATCCAAAGCGTTGGGCCCTGATGGAATATCCATGGTAATGCTGAAGCAGCTGGATGAGCCGGGAGTGGAGTATCATTGTTCATTGTTTCCGAAGTCTGGAAAATGGGCAGGGTGGTCCCGCTACGGAAGCCAGGCAAGAATACCAGCAAAAGTGAATCGTACAGGCCGATTTCGCTTTTGTCGCCCGTAGCAAAGACCCTTTAGGCCTTAAGGCCTGCGCACATAACCTGCCTTGCCTACTTACCTTGCTTACTTCTGATAAAAGAATAAACAAAGACGTATAGCAATAAAGACCCGAACAAATGCATTTTCCAAAAACATATGCTAATAGTTCCACATTTTGGTTACAGATGGCTACATAACTCACTGGAATTGATAACAGCAATGCCAATCGTTTTTGATTCCCATTTCTCGCGGCAGAAAACATTAACGTCGTGTTTTGTGGCGGAAATTTATTTCTTCACTATTTCTTATTTTTTATTTAATAAAAAAACAAAAGTCAACGCCGTAAAATTTGAGTTTTAATGTTTTTCTTGTCAATATTCCAATGAGTAACAGTTTTCGTTTAACAGAATGTTGCTATGATATCGTAGCAACAGAGGTTAACTCCCTCTACAGTTAATTTTTAACAATTGACTTTTCCTATCTTATAATATTGACATCTTTGGAATAAAAAAGAAAAGGGCAACCCAGTTCGAAATTTCCTCGGCCTTCTTTAGTCCCAATTTACATTAGGCGAGTTTACTTGCGGCAATTGTCAGTTTGATGGAGAGAGAGGTGAGGCATATGGTAACCCTTTGCCTCTCAACACCCTCTCTCACCCACAAACTGACAATTGCCGCAAGTAAACTCGCCTAATGTAAATTGGGACTTATTCTTTTATTTTTATTATGTCAAAAATGAAGCAGGAAAACAAGGTAATAAAGGCCTGCGTACATAAGCTGCTCTGCCTGATTGCCTTGCTTTCCTGCTTCATTTTTGACATAATAAAAGAATAAAGAAGGTCGAGGAAATTTCGAAGTGGGTTGCCCTATCAGAAGTAAGCAACAAAGATGTCAATATTACAAGATAGGAAAAGTCAATTGTTAAAAATTAACTGTAGAGGGAGTTAACCTCTGTTGCTACGACATCATAGCAACATTCTGTTAAATGAAAACTGTTACTCATTGGAATATTGACAAGAAAAACATTAAAACTCAAATTTTAAGGCGTTGACTTTTGTTTTTTTATTAAATAAAAAATAAGAAATGGTGAAGAAATAAATTTCAGCCACAAAACACAACGTTAATGTTTTCTGCCGCGAGAAATGGGAATCAAAAACTATTGACATTGCTGTTATCATTTCCAATGAGTTGTGTAGCCATCTGAAACCAAAATGTGAAACTATTATCATATGTTTTTGGAAAATGCATTTGTTCGGGTCTTTATTACTTTACGTCTTTGGTAAGCAAGGTAAGCAGGCAAGGCAGCTTATGTACGCAGGCCTTAAGGCAGAGCAGCTTATGTACGCAGGCCTTTAGTCCCCAGTATCAGGAATAACTATCAATTTGCCGATCATCAGCATGGATTCCGTAAGCAGCACAGCACGACAACAGCGCTGCAAGCCACATATATTTGTCAAGAACTCAACCAGAGACTGCCGTGTGATGCAGTCAGGCACTCGACGCTGTTTGAGGACATTGAGCAGACAACCCTCCGGCCAAGCTTGAAACATTGGATAGTCAACTATATGTGTGGACGCCAGTCGTACCTGGACTTCAGAAACAAGAAGTCCAAACCCCGTAGAGTGAAACAGGGAGTTTCCCAAGGTGGGTTGATATCTCCGGAACTGTTTAACCTCTACCTCTCCTGTATTTCGCCACCTCCAGACGGCATCGAGATTGTAAAGTATGCGGTTGAATCCACGATCCTGGCGTCAGTTATCTTGCCTGATGACATCTGTGAGAGACTGAACTCCTATTTAACCGATCATACCACCTTTTTCCACGCGAGATTTCCGCCATAACATCTACAGCCACTCTGTTCACCACATGGACTGCGCAGTTTGGAAGAGAATTGGTCGACGGTAGTAGAATTCCGACCACAAATGGCCCCAACATTTTAGGGGTCACATTTGAAACTAGTTTCAAGTCGTGCGCGCACGCCACAGCTATCTGCGACAAACTGAAAAGCAGGAACAAGGTCCTCAAGTCCCTAGCCGGCAGCACTTGGTGTGCAGATAAAGAAACCTTGTTGACGGTCTGTGGTAAGCCATGTCGGTCTGTGGTAAGCCATGCGGCTCCAGTTTGGTCCCCGGGATTATGTAATACGAACTGGAAAAAGATTCAAACCTATCAGAATGCCGATCTGAGAACAGCAACAGGGTGCCTCCTAAAGTCTTCAGTGGACCATCTACATGAGGAGGCAAAGATTCTTCCAGTAAAGCAATACAATGTGATGCTTTCGTTGCAGTACTTGCTTGGGAGTTACCGTGAGAGCCATCCCAATCACTATCTGCTGGCTAGGCCCTAGCACATTTTGGTACGAGTATATCAAGAAGGATATTCATGCTCTAGGGAGGAAGGTCCAACACAGCAGAGAACCCCTAGATCAACAGGCATATCAAGTAGTATTCACACGGATGCAGTTGCTAAGACCATAAGC
The DNA here is from genome assembly GCF_047663935.1 of Musca autumnalis. Taxonomy (NCBI): domain Eukaryota; kingdom Metazoa; phylum Arthropoda; class Insecta; order Diptera; family Muscidae; genus Musca; species Musca autumnalis. The sequence goes on from NW_027411644.1 coordinate 257,067,305, forward strand.
AAATATAGTGTGAATAAAGTCCTCGGAGTACATCCCCCATCTATCGCAGCTGAGGAGCGTCAGCTGCCACGTCAAAAAAGAGTAGCTTTGACTCAACTACGTTCGGGATATTGCTGTCGCCTAAATTCTTATTGGGCGGAAATCGACTGCGACGTGCAAGACATCTTCCCAGTATGCAGAAAGGGCCCGCACGACACAAAACACCTTTTCTACTGCCCCGCCAAATCTACTCATCTAACTCCAGTGGATCTGTGGATACATCCCATCGAAGCAGCCACTTTCCTTGAACTGGAGATAGATCCAGAGCCAGATAATAAACACTGTTGCAACAACAAACAACGAGAATGATAGAAGACTGCCACAGCAGACATCACCATTGCGGGCACCCGGTCTGACAAATTACGTGTCCTGGCAACCCGTTATTTCCCTTAACTCAGACCATCTTCCAATCATTATCTCCGAAAACAGACCACCCAATTTCATAACCTCTGACCGTCGTGCTTTTCTGAACCGTAGAAAAGCTGATTGAAAAGGGAATTTACCAATCACCACTTCAGAAAGTTGCCCATTCCCTCAGATCTGGTCGAATACCCGAAATCAGAACAAATTTACCAGCAGAGGCGACGGAACTAACAAATGGGCGTGATGAGCTTCGTTATACGAACCCTGAAGAGAACTTATTCATCAAGACAACAAGCTAGTAGGCGAATATAAGCGGAAAAGTGGGTAGATCACCTGAAGCAATGCTACATTGGTAAATGATTATGTAAATTGGGACAACGGTTAAATCACTCTCGAATCCGAAAAAAGAAGGATGATAGAACGGCTGTTGTTTTCATCGGCGTGACAGAGGCAGATCCGAAGAGGTGCGCGTGTTATTTTATCCGGCAATTTATAGAGCACCCCGAGAGTGATAGGGCGAAGAGTAGTATGATACACCGTAAATAGACGTTCCATCCTAGCAGATATCACCACAATTTGCGACAATCCCACGGCAGCGGGTTCTTTCGTACCGGATTGACCCGAACCATACACGGAGAAAAATGTAGCAAACAGATATATATGTTTGGGTGCAAACAAATATATGTTTGGGTCAAAACATATATTTGTTTGTTCCCAAACATATATTTGTTTGCACTTAAACATATATTTGTTTGTTGCATTTTTTGTCTACGTGTAGTGATTCGGCCTGCGGCTGCCAACCCAGCATCAAACCTATGCCCTACATAGGTTTCTATGTCGCTACAACAACAATTTACGATGATCGATGTTGCAGATGTCATCGGAAATCATTAAAAGCTGTGGGCTCACACGGAATTTCAATAGTAATGCTTAAGCAACTGGATGAACCTGGAGTGTAGTATTTGGCAAGTGCCCTCATTCTATTGTTAGCCACCCATATTGTACTAGAAGCCTGGACCGTTGGAAGGGTGGTCCCGCTACTGAAGCCAGGTAAAGATGCAAGCAAAGGTTAATAGTACAGATCGATCTTCCTCATGTCACCAGTAGCAAATATTCCAGAGGAACTACTCTTTCCCATGATGAAAAGTAGTTTCCCAGTTGTCCAACATCAGCAAATTTCGGAAAATGCGATGTGAGGTCATCAGTTTTTTGTAGAATAAGAAGTCCAAGATCCGTATAGTGAAACAGGGAATTAATCATGGTGGGGTATTATCTCCGGAACTGTTTAACCTCTATCTTTGTGAAATTCCACACTCTCCAGACGGCGTAGTGATCGTAAGGTATGCGGATGATTGCATGATCAACGTTGCAGATTTTTTTAATCTGGATACAGAGGAACCTGAACCTAATAACTAAATAATATATACATACATATACACATTTCTGAACCAGTGTATTCAAATCTTACTGAAACAGTGTATCAAAACCTTTCCACTTTCCTAATTAAGTTTTTGATATTTTATTCGTTCCAATATTTAACATGTATTTTTAACACATTACAGCTTTAAGGAACGCGGTGCCCGTTATGCCCTATTATCATTGTCCGAGGAACAAAAGAAAATCGGTGTTATATCAGCTTCATTGGGAAATCATGCTCAGGTAAATTCCCTAACTTAGCAATGTTAAAACTTTTATACCACATTTCCTTCCTATTCGCAGGCTCTCAGTTATCATGGCTGGAAATTGAATATTCCCGTTACAGTAGTGATGCCCAAGGCTGCACCCATTATGAAAATACAAAAATGTCGTAACTACAAAGCTAATGTTATTGTCGAGGGTAAAGATATGGCCGAAGCTAAAGCTTTGGCAATGAAAATGGCTAAGGAACAGAAAATGTTATATATAAACGGTTACGATCATCCTCATATTATGGCTGGCCAGGGTACAATTGGTTTGGAAATATTGGAACAAGTGCCTAATCCAGATGCTGTAATTATACCTGTTGGTGGCGGTGGTCTTATTGCGGGCATTGCAACGGCCATTAAAGCTCTATCGCCAAAAACAAAAATTATTGTAAGTGGTACAGGGGGAGCGGATCCTTTATACTTACATTAATATTTTATTTACATATTTGTTGTTTCAGGGTGTTGAATCTGCCAAATGCCCGAGCTTTTCTAATGCCATGGAAAATAATGGTCCAATTCACACCCCTATAAAGAATACCTTGGCTGATGGTTTGGCTGTACCCAAAGTTGGTTATAATGCCTTTGTCACCGCCTTGCCATTGATCGACAAAATGGTTGTCGTGAAAGAGGAGTGGATTGCTTTGGCCATTTTACGTTTGGTCGAAGAGGAGAAATGTGTGGTTGAGGGAGCTGGTGGTGCTGGCTTGGCTGCTATTTTGGCTGGTCAATTACCGGAACTTAAGGGAAAGAAGTAAGTTATTAAGTAATGGACAATAAAAGTATCCGACGGGTATGACGAATTTTGAATGGGAGATGGCCGAAGGAGTGGACCGATAGAGCCCATATCCATCGATGTCTGGTACTTTTTTACGACGTGCAAAGTATGCACCAACTCGATTACTGCCTTCGTGAGTTATCGTGCGCACTATTTTAGCGAAAAGTTTTGACAGAGATATGTTGTTGTTGTAACAGTGTTTTTTATTATGTTTGTATGTTCGTTCCTCTGTTCAATCTGGCTCTGGGTCTATCTCCAGTTCCAGAAAAATGGCGGCTTCGATGGGATGTAGCCACAGATCCACTGGAGTTAGATGGGTAGGTTTGGCGGGGTAGTTGAAAAGGTGTTCTGTGTCGTGCGGGCCCATGCCGCATACTGGGCAAATGTCTTGCACGGCGCGATCGGTTTCCGCCCAATAAGAATTTAGATGTACTCCAAGTACTTTATTCACACTATAATTGCTTAAGGCCTTGGCATCTGCGTCCGTGTGAATGCTATTCAAACCTGCTTGATATGCTTGTTGATCTAGGGGTTCTCTCCTGTATCGTTGGACCTCTCCCTCTAGAGCATGGACATCCTTCCTGATCTGTCTGAATGTGTCGGGCCTACCCACAAGATGGTGATTGGAATGGCTCACACGGTAACATCCAAGCAGGTACTGCAATGAAAGCAGCTCATAGTGTTGCTTTACTGGAAGAATCTTTGCCTCGTCATGTAGATGGTCCACTGAAGATCTGAGGAGGCACCCTGTTGCTGTTCTCAGGGCGGCATTCTGGCAAGTTTGAATCTTTTTCCAATTCGTATCACATACCGACCGACCTATCGCGTTATATGTGGTCAACAAGGTTTCTTTATCTGCACCCCAAGTGCTGCCGGCTAGGGACTTGAGGACCTTGTTCCTACTTTTCAGCTTGTCGCAGATAGCTGTGGCGTGTGCGCACGACGTGAATGTAGTGTCGAATGTGACCTCTAAAATTTTAGGGCAGTTTGTGGTCGGAATTCTGCTACCGTCGACCACGACATTCAACTCACGTCCAAACTGCGCTGTCCATGTGGTGAACAGAGTAGCTGTAGATTTTGTGGCGGAAATCTTCATATTCCTCGAATGGAAAAAGGTGGTAAGATTGGTTTAATAGTTGTTCAGTCTCTCACAGATGTCATCAGGATAGGCACCCGACGCCAGGATCGTGCAATCATCCGCATACGTTTCGATCTCGATGCCGTCTGGAGGGGGCGGAATACAGGAGAGGTAGAGGTTAAACAGTTCCGGAGATATCACCCCACCTTGGGGAACTCCCTGTTTCACTCTACGGGGTTTGGACTTCTTATTCCTGAATTCCACGTACGCCTGGCGTCCACACATATAGTTGACTATGCAACGTTTCAAGCTTGGCCGGAGGGTTGTCTGCTCAATGTCCTCAAACAACGTGGAGTGCCTGACTGTTACAAAGGCTTTTGATAAGTCAAGCGCCACCATCACTGTTCTATCGCACAGTCGTCTCTGGTTGAGTCCTTGACAGATATATGTGGTAATGGTGTGCAGCGCTGTTCTCGTGCTGTGCTGCTTACGAAATCCATGCTGATGATCGGCAACTTGATAGCTATTTCTGATACTGGGGAGGAGTAAGGCCTCAAGTGTCTTTGCTACGGGCGACAAAAGCGAAATCGGCCTGTACGATTCACTTTTGCAGGCATCCTTGCCTCGCTTCCGTAGTGGAACCACCCTGCCCATTTTCCAGACTTCGGAAACAACGAGGGTGGCTGGCGACAAGTTGAGAACTTTAGTGAAATACTCCAATCCCGTCTCATCCAGCTGCTTCAGCATTACCATGGAGATTCCATCAGGGCCCAACGCTTTGGATGATTTAGCGACATCATCCATTGTAAATTGTGGTGGTTCATCCTCGACAGGAAGAGATCTGATGCGACGTAATACTCTTCTCTTCGCCCTCTCACGCTCGGGGTGCTCGACAAACTGTCGATTGAAATTACTTGCGCACCTCTTCGGGTCAGTCAACGTAACGTCGCCAAACGTGACTGAGGTCCTATCTTCCTTTCTTCCAGGGTTCGAGAGTGACTTAACCGTTGCCCACAATTCACCTATACCGGTGCCAATGTTGCAGCTCTTCAGATGATTTAACCATTTGTTTCGCTTATGCTCGCCGACCAGCCTGTTAGCTTCCAGTGTCAGCTCCCTGACTCTAGGGTCATTGGGGTTGGCACGGCGAAGCTCATCACGCTCATTTGCTAATCCCGTCGCCTCTGCTGGACAGTTTGGTCTTACTTCGGGTATTCGACCAGCAGGGATATGGCGAGCGGCTGCAGCAGTGATGATGTCTCGGAACGTCCTTTCCGCTACCCGAACATCAGAAGGATTGGGCAATTCTCTGAAGCGGTGATTGGTGAACTCTCTGAAATTCGGCCAATCAGCTTTCTGATTGCGATTGACGAAAGTGCGGCGTTCAGAGGTGATGAAGTCGGGTGGTCTACTAATGGAGACAAATATGGGGAGACGGTCTGATCCAAGGGAAATGACGGGTTGCCAGGTAACGTCATTTGTCAGACCAGGTGACACAATGGTTATGTCTGGCGAAGTGTGACACTCTCCTCTAATTCTGGTAGGGGCGTCCTCATTGACCGTGCAAAACCTAGAGCTATCAATCTGCTCAGCCAGCGCTGTAGCTCTCTGGTCGTTTCCGAGGGCCGAGTGCCACATCTCATGATGCGCATTAAAGTCCCCCAGGATCAGACGATTATGACCTTCCAAAAGCCGGTTAATGTCAGGCTTATAATCTGAGACACAGCAATTTCTCGGCGGGATGTATACGTTCAGCAAATCTATCTGGGCAGTTCCACACCTGACTGCTACCCCCATACATTCCATGTACGGGTCATTAGAGACAGGCTCAAGCGAGATAGGTCTGTATTGGACAGACTAGTGCAATAGCAAAGCTAATCCCCCACCTCCACTTCTGGTGCGATCTTTCCTTAGCACATTGTAACCATTACAATGCTCTAAGCTGTGGTTGTTGTTCAGCTTGGTTTCTTGCACCACCGCGACCTTGATGTTCTTCCGACTCATGAAATCTACTATTTTCTCGATCTTACCTCGGAGTCCATTGCAATTAAATTGCAAAAAGAATGCATTCTCTGGGATTGGGACAACAACGGCTGGTGTTAACGGCTGCGTGTTCGGTTGTTGTCGTGGGGACTGCGGGGGAGTTTCGTAGTCAGACGACGAGGGAGTTTCGTAATCCGACGACGACCCATTGGGGACTGTGTCACGCAGCATGCAGCAACATAGTCCCTGTCGTAGTCCCTCACGTGATCAAGTCCAGAGCAACCCCTTAGATGCACCCACTCCTGACATCTATTGCATCTCACCGAAGGTTGGATGTGGGTGAAGATGCGGATGTGACAAACTGAGCACAAATATATTGGTCCTGGGTTTTCCTCCGTCCCGGCACGGACCAAAAGAATTCGGAGCAGGCATTCCGGGATATGCCGCTCCCAACACTGAAAAACGAAACAAATACAAACATGTGTGCACTGAGGTGGCAGCCGCTGGCCAGAACAATGATTTTGTGTTGTTCCGAGTCAATCCGGTACGAAAGAACCCGCTGCCGTGGGATTGTTACAGAGATATACCCTCAGCCGGTGAGAATTGAAACTTTCATCTGTGGATAATATAGAATCGAATACCGGCTACGCAATCGATATCCTTTTCCTCAATAATTATGTATTAGGGGGTTTTCACAAATGTTGTGGCCTTTTTTGGACGTATAAACAAACTTGTCGACAAAAGAATATATTTGAATTAAAGCTCAAAAGTGTTGCTGACGAGGTACCCGAAAGAATGCATCGGCATAGTCCAATAGGAGGGTAATTTTTATAGATAGAGCGCCTCCAGTCACTTCTTTTGGTCACCGTATAATTTAGAGGTTTTGGACCACTATGTCAAGATGCATGGACTTGCCCACGAAAAACATAAAATCGCTGTAAACAGAGTCACAAGGAGAAGCAACGGTATAATTTTCAAAAGGACATTCAAACAGACCCTAAAATGCACTTAAAGAAAAATATTGAACTATTGTGGGGGAGGTACCTGAAGAAGAAGACCGATATGCACCATTTTCGAAGTTAAACTAAATTTTCACAAAATATTAGGAGATTCAAAGCTTGGACCAAATCGTTTGCTCCGTTCAAGATAATCGTGCGAACTATTCTAGTTAATTTTTTGCACTTTTTAGGGGAGGTAGCGGAAGAAGTCGACCGGTTCTTCGAACTTAAACTAAGTTTAGGCAAACTTAAGCTAAGAAGGTGAAATTTTGAACCGATCTGGCTGGTTTGTTCGAGAGTTATCATGCGCTTCAGCCACTACACGTGGTGCTGCAGGCCCTTCATAGCTTTCGGGCCATTTTCTCAGGAAATATGCACTTGCCCTGAAAAAAACTTGTACCTTTGTAATAAGGGCAGCGAATACAAGTTGTTGCAAAAAACAGGGCTTTTCGAGATCAGGCCTTGGACTGCATTTTCCCAAATTTTGTGTGGGCGGTGCCCGAAAGAGTGGACCGATAGAGCCCATGTCTATCTACGTCTGGTAGAAGTTTTACGATGTGCAAAGTATGCACCATCTCGGTTACTGCCTTCGTGAGTTATCGTGCGCACAATTTTAGCGAAAAGTTTTCAACTTTTGTAGGGAAGGTACCCGAAGGAGTGGACCGATATGACCCATCATCGAACTTAAACTAAGTTTCGAGAGTGAGTAGATTATGAAAGTAAAGCTAAAAATATGAGACACGTGAATCGGCGTATTTAAAGTTTACATCGGAAAGTAACCAAAGTAGGCGGGGCAAGTTCCGCCCATTTCTAGTTTTTTTTTCGAAATATTCGAGTTTAAATATTTTAGAATCCTTGCAATTTAGGTATATAATGTCTTTGGCAACATTACAGAGGAGGATGTGCGGCATATTTTTACTAAAAATTTTAACCATCATGTGGTTCATCAAAGGGGTCTTTTTGGTTCTTTTTTTGAAAATCTTTCAAAAACTCCTTTAAAATGTTATCACATCAAATCCAAATATTCTACAAAATTGTTCGTCATAAAATTTTACTATAGGTCTTAGAATACACCAAATCTGTAAATCTTATCTAATCGCCAGAAATCTCTAAAAATGAAAAACACGTTTTAGGGTTAAAGTGGGACTTCATCTGAGTTTATTCAAAATTGTCCCACAAAACATAATTTTAGAGAGATGACGTCAAAGACAAAAATATTCTTCGTCAAATTTCACTATGGGTTACCAAAGAAATGAAATGTCTATTAACATTATATATGATCAAAATTTCGGTATCAATTTTGCTGAAAAAAAAAAAACATGAAAATATTTCCCATTTTTTTGATGATTTTTTTCCTTCTTTTTTCGAGTGGATACATGAAAGTAATATGAAACTTGCCTCTAGGTGAAAAGTGTCAAAAGAAGAAAAATTATACAAAAAAATTTTACTATGAGTTTTAGAATAAACCATATATCTAAGTATACTATTTTCTTAAGAAAATTAGATTTATATTTTAGAATGAAATTATTATACCCTCAGCCTTTAGGCTAAAGAGGGTATTTACACTTTGATACGACCAAAAATGTGGCTCATCGAAATAATCGTTTTAGACCCCAAGTATGTTTGTACGATATCCGTTTCAGACAATTTTGAGTAGATTTAGCAATGTCCGTCCGTCTGCCTGTCTGTCTGTCTGTCTGTCCGTCTGTCTGTCTGGCTGGTGCGCACGATAACTCTCGAACGGATCAATCGATTCGGTTAAAATTTTGGTTATCAAAATATTTTGTCCAGATTCGATTTAAGTTCGAAGATGGGCCATATAGGTCCACTCCTTCAGGTACCTCCCCCACAAATGTTCAAAAATTGTCGCAAAACTTCTGCGCACGATAACTCTTGTAGGGTATAACCGATTTGGTCCATACTTTGCACATCGAGTAATTTCTACCAAACTTAGATGAGGTTCCAATATGGACTCAATCGGTCCACTACTTCGGGTACCTCCCACACAAAATTTCGGAAAAGTTCAGTATAGGACCTGGTCTCGAATCGCTTTGATTTTTGTTTACGCAAGTTGTATTCGCTGTCCTCTATACAACGCTGTAAGTTTCATTAGGGGCAAGTCCATACTTCCTGAGAAAATAGCCTGAAAGTTACAAAAAACCCTATGATACCGTGTGTAGTGGTTGAAGCGCAAGATAACTCTCGAACGGATCTGCCGATTCGGTCCAAAATTTGGCTTTCGTAATATTTTGTCCAAACTTAGTTCACGTTCAAATATGGATTATATCGGTCCACTCCTTCCGGTACCTTCCCCACAAAAGTTCGAAAATGTTCGGAAAATTTGTGCGTACCATAACTCTTGAAGGGAGTAACCGATTTGGTCCATACTTTGCACATTATGAAACATCTACCAGACTTAGATGAGGTTCTAATATGGACTCAATCGGTAAACTCCTTCGAGTACCTCTCGAATCGCATTGGTTTTTGTTGTAACATCTTGTATTCACTGTCCCCTATACGAAGGTACAAGTTTCCTCAGGGGCAAGTCCATATTTCCTGAAAAATTGCCTGAAAGTTGAAAAACAAACCCTATGACACCATGTTTATGGGTGGAAGCGCAAGATAATTCTCGAACGGAAATGCCGATTCCGGCCAAAATTGGCGTTAGTAATATTGTTTCCAAACATAGTTTCAGTTCGTATATAAGCCATATCGGTCCACTCCTTCAGGTACCTACCCCACAAATGTTCAAAAATATTCGGAAAAATTGTGCGCACGATAACTCTTGATGGGAGTGACCGACTTGGTTCATACTTTACACATTCTCATAATATCTACCAGATATAGATCAGATTCGAATATGGACTATATTTGTCCACTCCATCCCGTACCTCCCACACAAAATTTTGGATAAGTTCCCTTTAAGACCTGCTATTGAATCACTTTGATTTTTGTTGAAGCAACTTACATTCGCTGCCTCAATTACTATAATAAAAGTTGTTTCAGGGGCAAGTCCATACTTCTTGAGAAAACAGCCCGAAGGGTGTAAAAACCCCCTATGGCACCCCCATGGTCTATGTCGGTCCATTCCTTTAAGTACCTTTTCCGCAAAAATTTTGAACTTTAATCCTAATCAACATTTTTGTCGGTTCATACGACCAAAATTTTGAAACCCCCTAAATACATAATTTTTTTGTGAAAAAAGTGTTTCAATTTACACAGGCTGAGGGTATATCTCTGTCGGCAAAGTGGACTGATACTTTTTTACTTGTTTGTTATAATTTTAGACTGTTAATTTTACATAATTCCATACTGGATCAAAATCTTACAAAATCCTTCACTTTTTGGGGATATGGTAAAAAGAAGAAATGTTCCAACTGAAATTTCCCTATGAGTCTCTGAATAAAAGAAATCTGTAACCATAATATATAACATTCTTAGCAGCCCTTGTTTTCCATATAGTGTTTGGGGTCATATTTTACAAATTTTACCCAGATTGTCGTTGTGATTGGACACTATAAATATCTTATTGATAGCCGCATGAGGGTTAAAGTTTTTAACAAAAATATTTTCTACGCCCTCCTCTGTAAAGTTTCCAAAGACACTATATACCTAAATTTCCGAATATTTCGAAAAAAAACTAGAAATGGGCGGAACTTGCCCCGCCTACTTTGGTTACATTCCAATGTAAACTTTAACAACGCCGAAATACGTGTCTCATACTGTTAGCTCTCCTTTCATAATCTACTGAGTTTTTCCCATAATTTTGAAAATAAAAATTGAATTTTGTTGCACAGAGTAATTAATAATAATTAAACAATATCTTTAAAGGTCTATCAGATCTCTAGAAGAATAAAAATAAGAATACTAAATATTATATTATCGTTACATTTTCAGAGTTGTAGTCCTTCTTTGTGGCGGTAACATTGATACCACCGTTTTTGGTCGCTGTTTGGAACGTGGTTTGGCAGCTGAAGGCCGTCTAGTCAAATTCAATGTTGAAGTATCAGATCGTCCCGGTGGTATTCATGAACTGTGTGAAATTCTATCAGAACTTGGTGTTTCCATAAAGGATATAATGCATGAACGTGCCTGGCTAAAGGATATCTACACAGTGGAAGTGAAAGTTGTGTGCGAAACCAGAGATTGGGCCCACAGTACAGAATTGAAAAATGCACTGAAAAAACATTACACAAAGGTGCAATTCTCCGAAGAACCATTAGCCATTCATGAACAAATGTTACTCCAAGGCAAGAAGTAAAACACAAATGCCGTACGTCCATTATGATTCAATTATTGTTATTATTTTTATTTTATTAAAATGTATTTAATCAATAAATTATTTTATATTTATTTAAGTAATTATACAATTTAAGTCGCGGTGTTTTTATTATTATTTATGTTCTTTTTTTATTAACATATTCATATCAATTGAAGCAATTACAAATATCATATAAAACTACCTTACTCTTCCTCCTCCTCCTCTTCTTCTTCCTCCTCTTCTTCTTCATCTTCCGTGTCGTCATCATCATCACTTCCTCCATCACCAGACTCATGCGTTTCATTTTCATAATCACTCAAATGCTCTCCCATATCGGCAAGTTGCAACTCCTTCTTCAACATACTCAAACGATAAGCTTCCTCCATTTCCACACTAGGATCTGTGGCTTCCACAAAATCAATTGGTAAATGAGGATATTCCTCTGCCGGTTCTGGTATATGTTGCCACGGCATATTACGTGCCACATATTTGTGGCCCCAACCCAAATATATTGAATCACAAAGATCTTCGAATACAAAGCTGAAGGCACCAGGCCACAGATTTGATCTCATTACCAGCATACGTTCATTTTTATTCGTGTAATTACTGGTGAAACGTCCAACCCATGGTACCGGTAATTCATCGTTAGTATCACGAGAACAAGAACTTAGTACTGCTGGTCCATATTCACGCAAATCAGGCTCTTCGAGATCTTCTTCTTCCTCTCCACCTTCTTCGGAATCGTTCTCCTCACTTTCTTCTTCGTCGTCCTCTTCGTTGTGACCCTCTTCTATACCCATTTCTTCAAGACGTCTCAATTTTTCTAGGCGTTTCAGTTCTCGTTGTCGTTCACGTTTGGCTTTCTCCTCATCGAACCAAACCACACGTCCCTGCTTAAGGATATTGGGTCGAATGTGAAGCCATTGCGATGGTTGGTTTAAGATGTTAATTGGTTGTGGCACATATTTTTCGTTCCTCACCAATACTATGTCGTTATCTAAATGAGAAAAATGTAACATTCAGGCTACATTTCTGATAGTTCTTCTTAAATAAGAAAGAATTTAAATAAAAAAAATAATAAAAAAAAATAAATACGAAGACTTATTAGTCGGACGAGACCTACTGAAAGAGTACTTCGATAGACCCATTTTCAAAGACTTATTAGTCGGACGAGACTTATTAGTCGGAAGACTTATTAGTCGGACGAGACCTACTGAAAGGGTACTTCGATAGACCCATTTTCAAAGAAAGGGTGCTTCGATAGACCCTTTCTGAAAGATAGGGTGCTTCGACAGACCATTTCAGAAAGAAAGGGTACTTCGATAGACCCTTCCTGTTTCGATAGACCCATTTTCAAAGAAAGGGTGCTTAGGTAGAACCTTTCTGAAAGAAAGGGTGCTTCGATAGACTCTTTCGGAAAGAAAGGGTGCTTCGATATACTCTTTCGGAAAGAAAAGATGCTTTGATAGAACTTTTTCGGAAAGAAAAGATGCTTCGATAGAACTTTTTCGGAAAGAAAGGGTGCTTCGATAGACCCTTCCTGGAAGAAAGGTTGCTTCGATAGACCCATTTTCAAAGAAAGGGTGCTTAGATAGACCCATTTTAAAAGATAGGGTGCTTCGACAGACCATTTCAGAAAGAAAGGGTACTTCGATAGACCCATTTTCAAAGAAAGGGTGCTTCGATATACCCTTTCTGAAAGATAGGGTGCTTCGACAGACTATTTCGGAATGAAAGGGTACTTCGATAGACCCTTCCTGTTTCGATAGACCCATTTTCAAAGAAAGGGTGCTTAGATAGACCCTTTATAAAAGAAAGGGTGCTTCGATAGACCCTTTCTGAAAGAAAGGGTGCTTCGATAGACTCTTTCGGAAAGAAAGGGTGCTTCGATAGACTCTTTCGGAAAGAAAAGATGCTTTGATAGAACTTTTTCGGAAAGAAAAGATGCTTCGATAGAACTTTTTCGGAAAGAAAGGGTGCTTCGATAGACCCTTCCTGGAAGAAAGGTTGCTTCGATAGACCCATTTTCAAAGAAAGGGTGCTTAGATAGACCCATTTTAAAAGATAGGGTGCTTCGACAGACCATTTCAGAAAGAAAGGGTACTTCGATAGACCCTTTCTGAAAGAAAAGGTGTTTCGATAGACCCTTTGTGAAAGAAAGGGTGCTTTGATAGACCCTTTCTGAAAAAAGGTTGTTCAATAGACCCTTTCTAAAAGAAAGGGTGCTTCGATATACCCTTTCTGAAAAAAGGTTGTTCGATAGACCCTTTCTAAAAGAAAGGGTGCTTCGATATACCCTTTATGAAAGAAAGGATGCTTCGATAGACCCTTTCGGGAAGAAAGGGTGCTTCAATAGACCCTTTCTGAAAAAAGGGTGCTTCGTTCGACTTTTTTCTGAAAGAAAGGGTGCTTCGATAGACCCTTTCTAGAAGAAAAGCTGCTCCTATGAACTTTTTCTGAATAGAAGGGTGTTTCGATAGACCCTTTCTGAGCGAAAGAGTGTTTCGATAGACGCTTTCTGAAAGAAAGGGTGCTTCGATAAACCCTTTCTGAAATAAAAGGTGCTTCGGTAGACCCTTTCTGAAAGAACTGGTGCTTCGATAAACCCTTTCTGAAATAAAGGGTGCTTAGGTAGACCCTTTCTGAAAGAAATGGTGCTTCGATAGACACTTTCGGATAGAAAAGGTGCTTCGATAGACTCTTTCAGAAAGAAAGGGTGCTTCGATAGACCCTTCCTGGAAGCAAAGTTGCTTCGATAGAGCCATTTTCAAAGAAAGGGTGCTTAGATAGACCCTTTATAAAAGAAAGGGTGCTTCGATAGACCCTTTCGGAAAGAAAGGGTGCTTCGATAGACCCTTTCGGAAAGAAAGGGTTCTTCGATAGACTCTTTCGGAAAGAAAAGATGCTTTGATAGAACTTTTTCGGAAAGAAAAGATGCTCCGATAGAACTTTTTCGGAAAGAAAGGGTGCTTCGATAGACCCTTCCTGGAAGAAAGGTTGCTTCGATAGACCCATTTTCAAAGAAAGGGTGCTTAGATAGACCCATTTTAAAAGATAGGGTGCTTCGACAGACCATTTCAGAAAGAAAGGGTACTTCGATAGACCCTTTCTGAAAGAAAAGGTGTTTCGATAGACCCTTTGTGAAAGAAAGGGTGCTTTGATAGACCCTTTCTGAAAAAAGGTTGTTCAATAGACCCTTTCTAAAAGAAAGGGTGCTTCGATATACCCTTTCTGAAAAAAGGTTGTTCGATAGACCCTTTCTAAAAGAAAGGGTGCTTCGATATACCCTTTATGAAAGAAAGGATGCTTCGATAGACCCTTTCGGTAAGAAAGGGTGCTTCAATAGACCCTTTATGAAAGAAAGGATGCTTCGATAGACCCTTTCGGGAAGAAAGGGTGCTTCAATAGACCCTTTCTGAAAAAAGGGTGCTTCGTTCGACTTTTTTCTGAAAGAAAGGGTGCTTCGATAGACCCTTTCTAGAAGAAAAGCTGCTCCTATGAACTTTTTCTGAATAGAAGGGTGTTTCGATAGACCCTTTCTGAGCGAAAGAGTGTTGCGATAGACGCTTTCTGAAAGAAAGGGTGCTTCGATAAACCCTTTCTGAAATAAAAGGTGCTTCGGTAGACCCTTTCTGAAAGAACTGGTGCTTCGATAAACCCTTTCTGAAATAAAGGGTGCTTAGGTAGACCCTTTCTGAAAGAAATGGTGCTTCGATAGACTATTTCAGAAAGAAAGGGTGCTTCGATAGACCCTTCCTGGAAGCAAAGTTGCTTCGATAGAGCCATTTTCAAAGAAAGGGTGCTTAGATAGACCCTTTATAAAAGAAAGGGTGCTTCGATAGACCCTTTCGGAAAGAAAGGGTGCTTCGATAGACCCTTTCGGAAAGAAAGGGTTCTTCGATAGACCCTTTCTGAAAGATAGGTTGCTTCGACAGACCATTTCAGAAAGAAAGGGTACTTCGATAGACCCTTTCTGAACGAAAGGATTCTTCGATAGACCCTTCCACAAAGAAAGGGCGCTTCGATAGACCCTTTCGGAAAGGGTACTTCGATAGACCCTTTCGGAAAGATAGGGTGCTTCGACAGACCATTTCAGATAGAAAGCGTACTTCGATAGACCCTTTCTGAAAGAACGGGTGCTCCCATAAACCCTTTCTGAATAAAAGGGTGCTTCGATAGACCCTTTCAGAAAGAAAGGGTGCTTCGATAGACCCTTTCGGAAAGAAAGGGTACTTCGATAGACCCTTTCTGAAAGATAGGGTGCTTCTACAGAACATTTCAGAAAGAAAGGGTACTTCGATAGACCCTTTCTGAAAGAAAAGTTGCTTCGATAGACCCTTTGTGAAAGAAAGGGTGCTTTGATAGACCCTTTCGATATACCCTTTCGATATACCCTTTCTGAAAAAAGGTTGTTCGATAGACCCTTTCTAAAAGAAAGGGTGGTTCGATATACCCTTTCTGAAAAAACGTTGTTCGATAGACCCTTTTAAAAGAAAGGGTGCTTCGATATACCCTTTCTTAAAGAAAGGATGCTTCGATAGATCCTTTCTGAAAGAAAGTATGCTTCGATAGACCCTTTCGGGAAGAAAGGGTGCTTCAATAGACCCTTTCGGGAAGAAAGGGTGCTTCAATAGACCCTTTCTGAAAAGGGGGTGCTTCGTTGGAGTTTTTTCTGAAAGAAAGGGTGCTTTGATAGACCCTTTCTGGAAAAAGGGTGCTTCGATAGACCCTTTCTGGAAAAAGGGTGCTTCGATAGACCCTTTCTGGAAAAAGGGTGCTTCGATAGACCATTTCTGGAAAAAGGGTGCTTCGATAGACCCTTTCTGGAAAAAGGGTGCTTCGATAGACCCTTTCTGGAAGAAAGGCTGCTCCTATGAACTTTTTCTGAATAGAAGGGTGTTTCGATAGACCCTTTCTGAGCGAAAGAGTGTTTCGATAGACGCTTTCTGAAAGAAAGGGTGCTTCGATAGACGCTTTCTGAAATTAAGGGTGATTCGATAGACCCTTCCTGGAAGAAAGGTTGCTTCGATAGACCCATCTCCAAAGAGAGGGTGCTTCGATAGACCCTTTCTGAAAGAAATGGGTGCTTCCATAGACCCTTTCTGAAAGAAAGGATGCTTCAATATACCCTTTCAGAAATAAAGGGTGCTTCTATAGACCATTTCGGAAAGAAAGGGTGCTTCGATATACCTATTTTAAACGAAAGGGTGCTTCGACAGACCATTTCGGAAAGAAAGGGTACTTCGATAGACCCTTTTTGAAGGAAAGGGTGCTCCGATAGACCCTTTCGGAAGGAAAGGGTGCTCCGATAGACCCTTTCGGAAGGAAAGGGTGCTTCGATAGACCCTTTCGGAAAGAAAGTGTGCTTCGATAGACCCTTTCGGAAAGAAAGGGGCTTCGATAGATCCTTCTTGGAAGAAAGGTTGCTTGAATAGACCCTTTCTGAAAGAAATGGTGCTTCGATAGACCCTTTTTGAAAGAAATGGTGCTTCGACAGACTATTTCGGAAAGAAATGGTACTTCGATAGACTCTTTCTGAATGAAAGGTTGCTTCGATAGACCCTTTCTGGAAGAAAGGGTGCTCCTATAAACCCTTTCTGGTAGAAAGGGTGCTTCGACAGACCCTTTCTGGAAGAAAGGGTGCTCCTATAAACCCTTTCTGGGAGAAAGGCTGCTCCTGTATACCCTTTCTGGAAGAAAGGGTGTTCCTATAAACCCTTTCTGGGAGAAAGGCTGCTCCTGTAAACCCTTTCTGGAAGAAAGGGTGCTCCTATAAACCCTTTCTGGAAGAAAGGGTGCTCCTATACACCCTTTCTGTAAGAAAGGGTGCTCCTAAAAACCCTTTCTGGAAGAAAGGTGCTCCTTTGAACCATTTCTGGAAGAAAGGTTGCTCCTATGAACCATTTCTTGAAGAAAGGGTGCTCCTATGTACCCTTTCTGGAAGAAAGGGTGCTCCTATAAACCCTTTCTGGAAGAAAGGGTGCTCCTATAAACCCTTTCTGGAAGAAAGGGTGCTCCTATAAACCCTTTCTGGAAGAAAGGGTGCTCCTATAAACCCTTTCTGAATAAAATTGTGTTTCGATAAACCATTTCTGAAAGAAAGGGTGCTTTGGTAGACCCTTTCTGAAAAAAGATTGCTCGATAGACCCTTTCTGAAAAAAGATTGTTCGATAGACCCTTTCTGAAAAAAGGTTGTTCGATAGACCCTTTTTGAATGAAAGGATGCTTCGACAGACCCATTTTTCAAAAAAACCTTTCCCATAAAAAAGTGTGCTTTAATAGACCCATTTTTCAAAGAAAGGGTTTTTCGATAGACCCTTCCTGAAAGAAAAGGTGCTTCGATAAACCCTTTCTGAAAAAGGGTGCTTCGATAAACCTTTTCTGAAAGAAAGGGTGATTCAATAGACTTCGATAGACCCTTTCTGAAAGAAATGGTCATTCGTTAGGACCTTTGTGAAAGAAATGGTGCTTCGATAGACTTTGTTTACAAAAATACATGGACAGACAGAGGGACATGCGAGAATCGACTCCAAAAGTGATTCTATGTGCCTATTTCGTCTACTTCTCAGGGTATAAAAATAGAATTCTCCAAATTGCATTACCAATTTACTTACCCGGTTCTTCCTCTCCCTCATCTTCACCTTCTCCAAAGACGGTACTTTCGTTTTCATCATCCTCCTCTTCGACCATTTCATCATTGACAAGACCATCAAAAATGCGTTTTTCACTTTTGCTCATTTTACGATAATAATCTTTGGGAGCTATGTAAGTTCCCGCAGTTATGCGTGAAATCATTGCCCTGAGATAATGTTTCTCTTTGCCGGGGAAACAAGGATACGATACAATATCAGCTTCCAAATCTCCTGTTAAAAACTTCTTAATTTGTCGTGAAATTGCAATTTGTTTTGGGGTACAAATGGGCAACTCTATCCACTCATCAGATAGAGAGTTCACAACAAAATAAGAAAAACGATTCACTCCATGACCAATGGGTTCGGGTGGTATATCAAAAAGTTCTTCACTTTTCACGATGGGTACGGGCATTACAGGCGGTTGCATTTTATCCAACTCATCGGCCGGATAATTTTCCCAACCCACAGCACCTGGCATCAATTCAGGACCTATGTGTGAAGGTAATTTCGCCACCTCCGGCATTCTCCATTGATTTTCCATCAGCTCTTTGTGCATTTGTAAAAATCTCGAATCAATCTCCTCGTTGGTGAGCAAAGCTTCTACCACATAATACGAGGCGTTTAGGCCATTTATCATACCCCAAAAACGACATTGGCGAATGGAGGGATGTGTTTGTATACGATCCATTGAACAGGCCAATTGGAATATATCTTCTGAGGAAATACTAAAACCACATTGATTCCAATAGAATTGCAAATGTTGTACCCGTTCATTAAAGATGCGGAATTTATACGACAAATCGGGCTTTAAACTAAGCTTTAAGTCTTCTTCTTTGTGGTGGTCTTCTTCTAAATCTTCTTCGGATATGCCTGGTTTTGTATCAATAGGACGGGGTAGTCGCATGGACATTAATTGTTTCTTGGCCAATTTATATAAGCGATGCTCTTCATACACTCCATCGGGTGGAAAACGTTCTGGCAAATGCAGTTTTTGTTCACGAACATTGCGGCTGAATTCTTCGAAAAAATCAATGACATTTGGTGGACGTTCATCAATGACACGTTTTATAATATCCGATAAATGATCGAAGCTGAAATGTTAATCAAATAGTAATCACATATGGGGTATCCTAAATGTTCCCTTAACTCACAGATTATCACCACTAATGCTGCTGTACTGCTGCATTATGGACTTGGCCAACGACAACTCATATTCAATATTTGGCACTGCCGGTCGTGTCAATTTTTGCTTACGACAATCCTGATTAAATAGTACACTACTTATTATGGAAGACGAAGAGCTTGTTAGAATAACGGAAGGACATTGATGTTCAGATCCATGTTTGGAAATTTTTTCCTCAGCTTCAGCACAGGACGGTTGGGCTCTAGCAAATGGAAAATCACCACCAATTTTAACGCTGCTTGTAGTATCGGTTGGAATGAAATCACTGCAGGAGAAATCCGTTTCCAAATTCATGATTTAAATCACTTGTGGTATAAATATATGGAGAAGGGGAAAGTTCGTATATTTCGAAGGTAAATAAATTTGAAAATAGATTTGACAAGAATTGATGTTTTTAGAAAATAATTACAAAGTTTTAATAAAAGTCGTTCCTGAATTATACTGTGCTAAGTCCCAATTTACATTGGGCGAGTTTACTTGCGGCAATTGCCATTTTGTTGGAGAGAGAGGTGAGGCATATGGTAACCCTTTGCCGCTCAGCACCCTCTCTCACCTACAAACTGACAATTGCCGCAAGTAAACTCGCCTAATGTAAATTGGGACTTTATTTAGTCCAATTGGGACAATGTAAATTGGGACAAAGTTTTGCAAAAATGGTACGAACGACACCTCTCGAAGGGGGTAACCGCGAATTGGTTATAACTTTGCATATAGTAATATAAGGTCTGTACGATAACTCAAAACCAATACACTCATAACCTCACTGCCGATACGATTTCCTTGTCAGTAACCCAGCTAACAATTTTTTCCGAGGGCTCTGATTTCAGATTTTTTTCGAGGTTTTCTGACTTTTTTTTAGATATTTGACAATTTCTCTAATATTTTTCTAGAAATTGTACCGATTTTCTAAAACTTTTTTTTAAGAATCTCTGCACTTTTTCTGAAGAACCTTAAAAATCTCGTTTCGAATTCGTTCCGATTTCCAATCGATTTTCTAAGGGATTTTTTGTTCGATTGTTGCCGAAAAACAAAGTGTTTTTTTATAAAATTCGCATGTACAATTTTTGAATTGTTTTAATATAAATGTAATTGTTCCACAAACATCCCAGGCGGGACAGGGGAGACTTCTCTCATATCAAAGAGTGCACCCCGATTCATATTAGCTCAATGATATGGGACCTACTGTTTATCGCCGAGTCCGAATGGCGTGTCTAAGACACCACTTGTAGAGAAGTTGTACAAGGCTGAAATACTCAGAAAATGTCGCCAACATTACTGAGGGGTATTTTGCCACCGTTGAAAAATGTTTGATGTTGACTGGCCGGGGAATCGAACCCACGACCTTTAGCGTGCAAGGCGGGTGTGCATACGATTGCACCACGGTGCAACATATAATAATGCAAGCTAGTGTTGATATCTTCAACATACTCGTGCACATTCTTCTACTATTAATCACAAAATGATAACAACATCATCATTCAAATCATTAGGACGTTTGAAATTATAATCTATATATCGTCACCATAAATGCCGGAAGACGTAACCGACATGAAAATCGAAATTGGTTTTTTCGTGGAATCTGATACATAAAGCTAAAATACATGCTCTGGCAAAATTTCAAGCTTCTACGTTCAAAAACAACGATGCTATTCAAGAAATGGCATTTCGGAAAATGGGATAATATTGCCGATTTTGTTGTAATGGAGGATCTCAAAACTAAGCTCTTCAGCGATTTTGGTTTCACTACTAATTCCACTTCGTATATGATCGATAATATCCCATATACTCGCCTTCATAAGATTAATATTCCATAAAACAATTTTTAATTTTATAACGTTTTTTGCTTCTCCTGTAAAGTTTTATTTTTGTGGGTTACGTCTTCCGGCATTTATGGTGACGATATATAAAATAGAAAAATGTTTGTATGTTTGTTTGTTTGTTTGAAATTTATAGACTCAAAAACCGCTGAACCGATCTTGCTGAAATTTTCAGGGTATATTACTACATCGCCTGAAAGTAACATAGGCTATAAAAAGTTTCGAAATTCCGCTCTGATCCGGAGATATAGCATCAGAATCGGAGGTACCTCCAGAAAATTTAAACTTTGTATGCAAATATCTATAGAATGGTAACAGATAATGTCTCCAAATTTTGGATTTGGTCTAGAAATAAATTTGCCAAATTATGTTAAAATCGGTTCAGATTTGGATATAGCTCCCAAATATATTTTCGGCCGATTTCATGTATTTTATGCATTAAACACGATATGTATGTCCAATTTCAATGAAATTTGGAATGCGTGACGAAATTGAGCGTAAAAATAAATTTGCAAATTTATATTGAAATCGGTTCAAATTTGGATATAGCTCCCAAATATATTATCGTCCGATTTCAAGTATTTGATGGACCAAACACGTGTGACGAAAATTGGCCTACAAATAAATATATCAAAATATATTTTACCTTATTCGGGGTAGCGAAGCGCATCGGGTTCAGCTAGTCATCCATAAATAGCGCATTAAAAGAAATTTGTTACTGAGTGGGTATTTGTTCTGTGTTGTCAATATTAAAGGCGTCAGCGCCAAAGAATTTCTTACGATTTTTTTCAGAAAATCCTAACTTTTCTTCGAATTTTCCCAGAATTTTTTTCCGAATTCGGAGCGATTTTCTTCAAAAAAATCTAAATTTTCCACCGAATATTCCAGAATTTTTTTCCGAATTCGGATCGAATTCTTTGCGAAACTTTAATATTGTGTTAGAATTTTCTTAGAAAATTCTTTCCGAATTCGGTGGACACGACCATACAACTTTTGTACCGAATTCGCAAAGAATTCGGAAAAAAATGTTAGCTGGGAATCTATGTAAGTGCTTTGAAAGTAATAGTACGTTTAGACTTATAAATGTATGTTATGTACGTCAAATAAATCGTAGTTCTAAATCCACTGGATTTTATCGAATCGTTTTGAATTTTTTTCACCACATTGTCCTTTGCGGCCTAATAGCCTAAAAGCTCCTAAACCATGACAGCACCAATTAAATGAAAAATCCCTAAGATAACTCTCACAGGGAGTTTCTGTTTGGTCCAAGCTTTGCACATCCACACAAAATTAGAGATCATATTGTCTTTTTTCCAAAAAGTTCTTCATGCGAGCCCTGTTCGACGGTGCAATTTTTTTCGGGGGCAAGATAATGGTTCAAAATCTCCAAAAAGCCTGCCTGTAGCAGCTAAATTTAACCCTCGAAGGGAGAAACAGCCTGGAACTATGTCCGAATATCGACTACATCGAACTACTTTTTCGGGTACCTCCCAGAGTTCAGTCGCAGACAAAACATCTTGCCAAAAATTTAAATCCCATATCCCATACGGATCCTAAGTTTTCTTTCTTAATTAAGGGGTGAGTACATAAGCTGCCTTGCCTGCTTAACTTGCTTGCTTCTGATAAAAGAATAAAAAAGAAAAGGGCAACCCAGTTCGAAATTTGCTCGGCTTTCTTTATTCTTTTATTTTTATTATGTCAGAAATGAAACAGGAAAGCAAGGCAATCAGGCAAGGCAGCTTATGTACGCAGGCCTTTAGGCGTTTACACCAGACAATTTGTCTTCAAATACAACTCCGGTTTACTAACACATACATACATTTGTCGGCTGTCTCCCAGCTGTCCATATTTTTTTCGGTGACAAGTTTTTGACATTTTTGTAAAAATAACTGAGATAATAATTGACATGTGTTGAAAACAAAAGAACATGAACAAAGACAAAATATGTGAACGGAAAACAAAAAGAAATCGACGATTTTCATTCATAATTTTACAACTGTTTTTGCAGTTGTCTGGACGCTTACGTCACACAGGCAAGTTTTGGGTTTTTGACAACCAATACATGAAGTCAACTGTGTTGTCTTGTGTAAACGCAGGGTTAGGTAAGAGGTCGAGGGTATGTCTCTGTCGGCACAGCTGATTGATACTTTCTTACTAGTTTTTACAGCTTTAGGGTAATTATACCAGGTATATAAAGGATATTAGGTCGGTTCTTAAATTGCTCTCTTCGAACCTATTTGGAATATTGTGTGGGAGGTGCCCGAAGGAGTGGATCAATTTAGTCAATATTCTATGACTGGAAGAAATAGTCCAATGCGTAAAATTTGGATCGGTTACTCTCTTTGAATTTTATGGGTGAAACATTTAACCGAAAAAGTTTGAATTTTTGTAAGGGAGTTACCCGAAGGAGTGCACCAATTAGTCCATATTCTAACCTGGTCTATCTATGTCTGGAAGAACAGGTGAAAAAGTATCAGTCGGCTTTGCAGACAGAAATATACCCTCAGCCTGTGCGAGTTCAAACCGTCATCCATAGACTATATAGAATCGAATACCGGCTACGCAACCAAAATCCTTTTCCCCAATAATTATGTATTAGTGGGGTTTCAGTTATTGTACCTGTAGGAATCGATCGACATACTCCATTTTGAAAGTGGATCTTACTTTAGGAATCATTCCAGTTGGTCACCGTATCACTTAGAGGTTTTGGACCACTGTCAGGAAGCATGGTCTTGCCCACGAAAAACATAATATCGTTGTAAACAGGACCACAAGGAGTAGCATTGGTATAATTTTCCAAAGGATATACGAACAGAAGAACTGTACTTAAATAGAAAATTTTAACTTTTGTGAGGGGGTACCCTAAATATCCAATTGTCCAATTGAAGATTAACTTCGAAAATGGTCCACATAGCCATTTTCGAAGTTAATCTTCAATTGGACAAAATATTACGAAGGTAATATTTTGGACCGAAGCAGCTGATTTAATTCGAGAGTTTGTGAGCAACTCTTAAACTGCACTTTTTCGAAATTTGTATGGACCAAATCGGTTACTCCCTTCAAGAGTTATTATGCGCACAATGTTTCCGAACTTTTGTGGGGCAGGTACCCGAAGGAGTCAACCCATATGACCCATCTTCGAACTTTAACTAAGTTTATTTAAAATATTACGAAGGCAAAAGTTTGGACCCAATCGGATTATCCGTTCGAAAGTATCGTGCGCTACATATTAAGGCATAGGAGGTTTTAACAACTTTTGGACCATTTTCTCAGGAAGTATGGACTTGCCCCTGAAAAAACTTGTACCCTATGTGCTAAGTATAGACCAAATCGGTTACTCAATTCAAGAGTTATCATGCGCACAATTTTTCCGAACATTTTCGAACTTATGTGGGAAGGTACCCGAAGGAGTGGACCGATATGACCCATTTTCGAACTTAAACTTAAGCCGAATTTCGGACCGAATGGGTTGATCCATTCAAAAGTTATCGTGCGCCCCAGCCAGCCAGACAGACAAACAGACGGACATGGCTAAATCAACTCCAAATTGTCTGAAACGGATTTCGTCCAAGCATACTTGGGATCTAAAACCATTATTTCGGTAAGGCACATTTTGCCCGTATTAAAGTGTATATACCCTCGATAGCATAAATACTGAGGGTTTAAATATTCCGATGCGCAAAGTTGTTGGGTCATGAAATAATGGTTTTAGACCCCAGGTATGTTTGGACGAAATGTGTTTTAGACAATTTGGAGTTGCTTTACCCATGTCCGTCCGTCTGTCTGTCTGGCTGAAGCGCACAATAACTCTCGAACGGATCAACCGATTCGGTCCAAAATTTGACTTTCGTAATATTTTGTCCAAACTTGGCTTAAGTTCGAAAATGAGCTATATCGGTTCACTCCTTCCGGTACCTCCCCCACAAAAGTTCGGAAATGTTCGGAAATTTTGTGCGCACAATAACTCTAGAAGGAAGTAACCGATTTGGTCCATACTTTGCACATCGTGAAGTTTCTACCAGCCTTAGGTGAGGTTCCAATATGGACTCAATCGGTCCACTGCTTCGCGTACCTAACACACAAATTTTCGGAAAAGTTCAGTTTAGGACCTGCTCTCGAAACGCTTTGTTTTTTGTTGTAACAACTTGTATTCACTGCCCCCCATATGACGGTACAAGTCTCATCAGGGGCAAGTCCATACTTCCTGAGAAAATAGCCTGAAAGATGCAAAAAGCCCCTATGACGCCGTGTGTAGTGGTTGGAGCGCAAGATAACTCTCGAACGCATCTGTCGATTCGGTCCAAAAGTTGGCCTTCATAATATTTTGTTTAAACTTAGTTTAAGTTCGGTCCCCTCCTTCCGGTATCTCCCCCACAGAAGTTCAAAAATGTTCGGAAAACTTGTGCCCTCCATAACTCTTTATGGGAGTAACCGAGTTGGTCCATACTTTACACATCCTAATATATCTACCAGATATAGATCAGGTTCGAATATGGACTATATACAAAATTGATTGGATAAATTCACTTTAAGACCTGCTCTTGAATGACTTTGATTTCTGTTGAAGCAACTTGAATTCGCTGCCTCAATTTCGACAATAAAAGTTTTTTCAGGGGAGAGTCCATACTTCTTGAGAAAACAGCCCAAAAGTTGTAAAAAAAACCCTAAGGCACTATATGTAGTGGCTGGAGAGCTCGAACCGAATATTGCGTTCGTATACCCTTTAGATATTGTAATATTTCTTCGAATATTAGATGAAATTCGAAGGTGGTGTCTATAGGTCCACTCCTTCCGGTACCTCCCCCACAAAAGTTCGAAAATATTCGCTAAAATGGTACGCGCGTAGCAACCGATTTGGTCCAAACTTTGGATCTCTAAATATTGTCGGAACTAAGTTTATGTTTAAGTACCCACACAAATGTTCAACATTTTTGTTTTCGAGGATCCTTTGGACATTTTTACCGAACGTTTTCCTGGTGGACCTGTTAACAGCGATTTTATGTTTTTCGTAGGCTGGTGTGATAAAAAAAGCCCTATCTATCGATATGCCCGCAAATTTTTGAGCTTTAATCCTATCCATACTTTTGTCGGTTCATACGCCCAAAATTTTGAAACCCCCTCTAAATACATAAGTTTTTTATTTTGGAAAAAAGTATTTCAATCCACACAGGCTGAGGGTATATCTCTGTCGGCAAAGCTGACTGATACTTTTTTACTTTTTTATTTAAGATTATATAAAATCTTATATAAGTTATAGTTAAAGGCAGAATTACCGACGATCGTCGATAAGTAGAAATTTAATTTTCTTATAATTTCGATGATTAAATTAACTTGTTGCAAAGTTAGCGACCAAAATTAAGTTGCCGTTAAGACAATGCGACACCGTATGTGTGGTTAACATTCATTTAAAGTTTCGTACACAATTTTCGTTTTAATTTTATCTACTCTCGTCGGTAACGGCAAAAATAGTTATTTAGAATGTGCTCAACACCTGACCTTTTCTTTCGCTTTTGTAACGATCGGACTCTTTAAGAAGCCTAGACATATCTTCCAAGCTTGACCAGAAGAATTTTTATCTAACCCTCCTGCTAAAGGAATCCATATAGGATGTTGGCAGGGCTCTTGACATCCGCAAGGATGTATACGTAAGACCCGTACCTATAGATAATTGTGTTAAAAACTTTTTCTGTCATATTTCGTTACAATTAGACTTGTTAAATGACTCAGTAGTGGGAATCTGTAACGCATTTTTGCTGTTATCGATAATTGTCGGTAAAATTAAAATGCTTATAATTTCGATAATTAACGAAATTTTTCGGTAAGTTAACGATGAATAAAAAGTAGTCGCTAGCCTCTACCGACACAAACAGTAATGCCAACTATTCTTTATGTTTTTGGTCATAATTTTGCGATTTAATTTTACCGATTTTTGTCGGTAACAGCAAAAATGAGTGACAGAATCCCACTACAGATCAATATTAAATACTTAAAAATCTATGGTCGCCGATGTTCACAAACGCATTCAACTCCAGTAAGGAATGCACATTGCATTCCATGATCGTTACTTAAATAAGATCTCTCTTCACTGTGTTTCTGTGGGTTTTTGATAAATTAAAATCATATGATCTAATAACAACAAAAAAAATTGAATCAATAACATATCGTTTGTTTAAGTTTTAATAAATTTATCGAACAAAGAGAGTTGAAATGTTGATGCAAAAGCATTTGTCAGCTGAATACCACCATACATTCACCTGCAGTGGAGACAAGACATGCCGTTGCTACTTAGTGCAATTATCATATGATATACAAAAATAAATACAAATATGGGATTAAATTATAACAAAGAAAAAAAAAATAATAATGGTGGCACACTCTCCTACTCTGCTTGCACTAGATAAGATATCTACATCCATTTTATTGCAAAGAGAAAAAAAATAATAATAAAATTATTTATATCAACTTGTTTGGTAAACAAAAAAAATATTAAAATATTATTATTGTCGTAGTCATTTGACGAGTTAGTTTATGTAAATAAACAATTGCTTTAAAAATAGTCAAATGGTCAACATATATTATAAACAATTTTATGCTAAATTTAGATATACCTATTTTAACAATAAATGGCCAACTGTTTCCAATGTCAATACCGGGTTTCCAATGTCAATACGAGTACCATTCAAATAAACCCTCATAAAGAAGGTTAACCCGGCTATAATATAAACGGGCTAAAAGACTTACATAGTAAGTGTATTTCGATTTGTATTAAAGAATATATTTTTGCAAATTTCATTACGTTCTACAAATTCAAAGACACATACAAGTATATGTGTAACACTACACCTGTGTTGTTTTTTGAGTTATAAACAAAGTTTATCAAAACGGAGACAATGTAAATTTTCCAGATTTATATTTAATCAGTGTGGAGAGATGAATTTTGCCATCTATATCAAAACTTTCTCTTTTTTGCTTATAAATTTTGGAGACACTGATATTTGCATAATTATATACATATGTACATATTATATTAGATTAGGTCGAAATTTAAAGAAATCAAACCAAATTTGCAGACATGAACATATGTTTTTCAATAATACATATATCCTATAAGACAACTTAACTTCAAATATTAAAAATTCTCCTTTGGGGAAGCATATTTGAATTCAACCAGACTCGTGAAGTAGATACGAGTATATGTAACAGTCAAATAGCAGTCGTTGAAATAAATATCAGCGAATCAGGAGAAAATGTTTGCCTGGGATCCCTGGCATAACCCATAAAAACGATAACAATGTTGAGTTGAAGCGTTGAGTTAGTAAGTAACCCTTAGAAAAACTCCTTCCTTAAATAACATAATAATAATAATTGCTCCACAAACATCCCATACGGGACAGGGGAGACTTCTCTCATATCAATGAATGCACCCCTATTCATATTAGCTCAATGATATGCGACCTACTGTCTATCGCCGAGTCCGAACGGCGTGCCTTTCGACAATACTTTAAATGGCTGAAATACTCAGGTAATGTCGCCAACATTACTGAGCGGTATTTTGCCACCGTTGAAAATTTGATGTTGCCTGACCGGGGAATCGAACCCACTATCAACGTGTAATTATGTCTTATATAAAATATATTAATTTTGTATCACGAGTTTGCTTCAAAATACGTGGAATCCGTAGGTATGGTAATGTGGGGCTACATTAATTCATTGACATATACCAAAATTTTTAGTAGCAAACATTTGATTAGAGAGAAGTCGAAATATTAAATTACGTTAAACCAATTTTGGAAGAAATGTTTGAAAATATTGAGAGTTATCTTACACACTATATGTTTTAATATGTGCAGGCAGGGGGTTTTTTTTTTAAGCTTTTGGGTCATTATATCAGGAAATATGGAGTTACTCCGGAAAAAATTGTACCCTTTTAATGGGGAACGTGAAAACAACCTTCTGCAAAAAATTTGAAATAGATCCGAGACGAGTCCTCAAACAGCACGTTTCCCAAAATTTTGTGTGGAAAGTACCCTAAGGACGGAATCGATATAGTCCATAAATATTTCTATTTGAAGGTTTTATCTTCATTATAACACGGAAACCGCTGCAAAGGGTATAAAACTTTTCACCTGAAATTTGTCGGTATAGGTCCATGTCTTCATATAGCCTCAATAGAACGGAACCTCCCGATTTTCTACATATAGCTCGTTCTCCACCAAAATAGATGATATTTGGTATTTTTTGATAGAGGTATGAAACATTCCAGCCGAAATGTGCCGGTATAGGTCGACGTCCTCAAATACCCCCATAGTTGTGGCCTCAATATACCACCGATATGACTGAAATTTAGTATTTAAATTGCCATGGGTGTATAAAATATTGCAGAAGAAATAACCCCATAGAAGCGTACTTTCCGATTTTCGGTATTTTAAGGTTGTCTCATCAATATCCCATCGAAACGGATAAAATATAATATTTAATCTCCGTTGGTGGTATAGAACTTCCCACCTGAAAATGTCCGTTATTGTTCCATGTTTCTATATAGCCCCCATAGAATGATCCCTCCCAATTTTCGGTATTTTGAAAGTTTTAGCCACAATATTCAATGGGAATAACTGGTATTTAGTCTTCGCTGGAGTTACGAAATTTTCCTCCAGAAATTTATCGGTACAGGTTAACGTTTTATACAGCCTCCATAGAACGGCGCTTCCGATGTTGTTAACTATCCAAATCCAGAATATCCAGGTTCAGGTCTAGTCGGTTTTGCCCAATTTTATGTATTTCGCTCAATTCGGAAAATTGTAAATATTGGCCTATGTTTTTGAAACAACAAAAATGTCGCCCCATATTAGCTGCTTTGAAGGGAGTATTATCAGTTCAGATATATGTACTACTCCTGCAATAAAAGGAAGATTTTAGTACTTTCATAAACGAAATAAAACTAATTGTTCCTATTCACTTCAATACAGTTCGTGGTGGAGGGTATAAAAAGTTCGGCCCGGCCGAACTTAACGCTTTTCTTACTTGTTTTCACCTACTTTCGGCAACAAATTTGTCGAAATAAATTTCCAATTGGTTTTCAAGATTTAGTCCATGGCTTGGAATACCTTGAACGCAGAGAACGTTAATCGACAAAAATGTGGTAGGTTAACTTGGTCTGGTCAATGGTTAACTTGCCAGGTCTAAAACCGCATTGGTATAGCCCAGTTATTTTGTTTACCATAGGCTTTAGTCGATCGCACAATATTTTTGACATTATCTTGTAGGCAATAGGGATGAGACTTATGCCCCTATAATAAGAGCAGTCTTATCTCTTTTCTTGTGGACGGGGCAAAGGATGCTCAGGTTCCAATCGTCGGGTACTCGTTCTTCCTGCCAGGTGCTAACTAGCTGATGAATACATAGAGATGGTATTTACCGGGTAAGTCCTCAATGAGTATAAAATATCTTTGCAAAAATTTGTCAACGTAGGTCCACGCTTTCTTATAGGCCCCATATAAGGGTACCCCGATTTCGAGTATTTACCCAAACCTTGGGTAAAAATCTATAACTGCCGAACCACTTGACGTAGGCTGACAAAATTTGGCTCAAAACTTTCTTATATAAATAGTATTAAAGGTATTGAAAATAGAGTCCTGGTTCCATGTTTTGGTATAGCCCCCATATAATCGTACCTCCCGATTTAAGGTATTTTTCATCTATTCGCCACATTTTACAACCAAATCGGCTGTAATTTGGCGCAGTGAGTCCTCAATGAGTATAATATATTCTTGCAAAAATTTGTCAACTTAGGTCCACGCTTTCTTGTAGCCCCCATTTAAGGGTACCCCCGAATTCGGGTATTTACCCAAAAGTGGGAAAAAAACTCTTTAACTGTCGAACCACTTGACTTAGGCCAACAAAATTCGGCTAAAATTTTTCTTATATCAATAGTATAAAAGGTATTGAAAATGGAGTCCCTGGGTCCATGTTTTGATATAGCCCCCATATAGCCGTACCTCCCGATTTAAGGTATTTTTTACCTATTATCCACATTTTACACTCATACCGACTGTAATTTGATACAGTGAGTTCCCAATATGTATAAAATATCCTTGCAAAAAATTGTCGACGTAGGTCCACGTTTTCTTGTAGCCCCAATATGGGTTTCTGAAATCGGGAGGTAAGGTTATATGGGAGCTATACCAAAACATGGATCCAGGAACTCCATTTGCAATGCCTTTAATACTATTGATATAATAAATATTTGGGCCAAATTTCGTCAGCCAACGTCAAGTGGTTCGTCAGATAAAGAGTTTTTACCCACTATTTGGGTAAATACTCGAAATCGGGGTACCCTTATATGGGGGCTGTAAGAAAGCGTGAACCTACGTTGACATATTTTTGCAAGGACATATTATACTCATTGAGGACTCACTGCGCCAAATTGCAGCCAATTTGGTTCAAAATGTGGCTAATAGATGAAAAATACCTTAAATCGAGAGGTACGGCTATACGGGGGCTATATCAAAACATGGACCCAGAGACCCCATTTTCAATACCAGATGTTCTTGATATAAATAAGATTTGAGCCAAATTTCGTCAGCCTACGTCAAGTGGTTCGGCAGTTATAGAGTTTTTACCCAAGGTTTAGGTAAATACTCGAAATCGGGGTACCCTTATATGGGGGCTATAAGAAAGCGTGGACCTACGTAGATATAAGTAAGATCTCAGCCAAATTTCGTCAGCCTAGGTCAAGTGGTTCGGCAGCTATAGAGTTTTCCCACGGTTTGGGTGAATACTCTAAATCGGGGTACCCTTATATGGGGGCTATTAGAAAATGTGGACCTATGTTGACAAATTTTTGCAAGGATATTTTCTACATATTGAGAACTCACTGTGCCAAATTTCAGCCAATATGATTGTAAAATGTGGCTAGTAGGTGAAAAATACCTTAAATCGGGAGGTCCGGTTTATGGGGGCTATATGAAAACATGGACCCAGAGACCCCATTTACACGCAGAGAAAAAATATTGTTGGAACAATCATATTCTAAGAGCAAAATAGTGTATTTTAAAATTCTTAAAATATGTATTGTTGGCGCAACAATATATTTTGTGTCATCATGTTTGCTAATAAAAAATATATGGTTGAAACAACAATATATATTTTCAGATTTTTAAAATACACTAGTTTGCTCTTAGAATATGATTGTTCCAACAATATCTCTTCTCTGTGTGTAGGGACTCCATTTTCAATACCTTTAATATTATTGATATAAACAAGTTTTGAGCCAAATTTCGTCAGCCTACATCAAGTGATTCGACAGTTAAAGAATTCTACAGACGGTTTACTGCAGTCTTTGCCTCGTCTTGGGTTGTATACATTCAATGCCATCTTCTGAAATTGGATCTATGGTATCTTCGTCGTCTTCACTACTATTGGATACCAACAG
Source organism: Musca autumnalis (assembly GCF_047663935.1). NCBI lineage: Eukaryota > Metazoa > Arthropoda > Insecta > Diptera > Muscidae > Musca > Musca autumnalis. Next base: position 257,099,550 of record NW_027411644.1, read on the forward strand.
TTTGCACAAGTACTCTTTCCATATCCTTAGCTCACTATCTGTATCAGTTACCAAATTGCGTTGCTACAGGATGATGTGCCTGTACCAAAGCCATCAGTTTGATGTTTCACTCTTTGGTAGAATTTTCGGACTTCATTCTGGCTCCTGTACAACTCGATTTTTTTACACTCCCGCTCTTCCATTTCTCCCTTTTTCTGCGGAAAAGACGTTTCTCCTCTCTCCTTTTCCCCCGATGCCTCTCTCGTGCCTTACTCGTTGCTACTGGCTGTAAAGTAGCCCAATATGCCGGATTTTTTCTTCGGCAGCAGCATGACACTCCAGGTCATACCATGGATTCCGTTGATGGAGGTCTCTGGTATTTTGCGGCTGTTTGCATGGTGTGCGCAATATTTTGCCATTATGCTGATGTGTTATCGGGACGAGAAGTGCTTCTATTAATAAATTGTGCCAGTTGGGTGTAATATACTGTGGCTATCTATCCAACTTCCGTGCTGTGTCTGTTCGTACTCTATTTGCTACGTTTAATCGGGTACGTACCTTTGCTGCAACAAGGTGATGGTCCGAGTCGATGAATGTCTTCCATCTATCACAACGTGATGATTTCGATTTCTCGTTCTACTGAATACTGCCAGGAGTCCATATGAATATCGAGATGCTTAAATCTGGTACTGCTAATTACCATTTTTTTTGCCGCGCGACAGTCACATTTTTCACTATGGAGACCGAATTTCCCGACTGTTGGGACAAAGATATTTTCATTTCCAATTTTGAAATTTAAAATCACCTAGAATAATGTAAACGTCATGGGCAGGACAACGGCCATATGTTTTTTCTGAGCGCTCGTAGAATCTATGTACATATCTTTGGTATGTTCGTCCACGTCTTCGGTTGGAGCATGAGCGCGGATAAAACTAGCAAGTCTTTGATTCACTGGGGTGAAGCTGGAGACCAAAAGTTTTAACCTCCGACCAACTATAAATCCGCAACCAAACTCATGCCTTGTATCATGCAGCTATAATGCAGTGCGTCACCTTTAGGTGTTGATGTGACGTCTTCCCCAATTTCATGAATGGCAGTAAGGTCGGCCTTGTACTTTTCAAGTACAAACTGCGTAAACTGCACCCCAACAAAATTTGACGGAAGGGGTTCTTTGCGATGACGTGATTTCATGTCATCTTTTGCATTGGTTCAAAGGAAGTCGTGAAAAATCCGATCTTTTCATTAGGATTTGAACCAATGCAAAGGAAGTCGTGAAAGATCCGATCTTTTCATCAGCATTTGTACCCATTCCATCGATCCAATAGAGATGATGTTTGTGTTTTTATTTACACACCTGTTTATTTTCATTTTGGTATGTTCCAGTACTGCAAAAATCTACTAATTTTTACTATTTTTTCCGATAACATAAAGGAAAAATTGTTATCGTAGTAAAAATAAGTAGATTCTTGCAGTTTCTGGAACAGACCAAAGTTGTTAGAACTGTCGTCGTGATGTTGTCTTACATTTCCTGCATATCAAACAACTAAAACTTCTAAACAATTGGTATTATATGAAGTCCCAACCATCGAGCTAAAAATAGAATCGGACTGCACACATTGCTATTTTAAAAGTTCCCTTGTCTGTTCTAAATCTGACATAGAATGAAATCAATCAAATCTCGCTTCTTGGAATTTGAAAAAAAAGTCCGAAACGAAAAGGAACAAGAATCTGAAAATAAAGAAGAAACTACTTTTGGAAAGAAACAATTAAAAATAAATTAATTAAGCAAAAATGGTATTTTCCATAAAAAGTCTCTCCTCCCCGTTCGTTACATTTTGTTCTTAGAGATCCCTAAAGCAAGCCGGGTTGTAGATCCCTACATATTTCCGTCACGAAACAAAATAGTATAAATCACCAAAATGTTGTTATAAAATAACAAAATTATAAAATAAAAGTAATTTACGAAATAAAAATACTTAAAGGAGTGCATTTGGAGTCCATGTTGAAATCTGAACTGGTGATGGGAAGATAATTGAAAAAACCTTTTGTAAGATGAAAGAATATCAGTTGCGGAGAACGGAGGAAGTAATCTTTTGCGTTGCAGCGGTGGTGATTACATTGCAATTTTGGATGTAAACTTTTGAAAAACTAAACTGATAAATTAATTGTAGGTATTTCATGAATTCGTTTGAATTAATAAAGAGTTTTGTTTTTCATGAAAACCATATTTCAATACAGCATTTCCATTTTCCAAACAAGACATGAAAATTTCATGCCAAGGGGTTGGTGAAAATGACGTGTCAAAGCATTGGTGAAAATGACATGTCAAATCATTGGTGGAAATGACATGCCAAAGCATTGGTGGAAATGACATGCTTAGGATCCAGAAAAGAACGTCATCTTTTGGGGTCCACGCTCATATAAAATTCATCGATGAAGATGGTAAAAAGATGACATGCTAGATCACTTGCACCCATGATTGAATGTCATCTTTGGCATCGAACATTTTGCTGGGACCTTCTCTATAAAGAGTGCGAATATTCCATGTGCAGATTCGCAGATCGTGGTCCTTAAAACGTTTGCGGGGGTCGTCAACCTTATGGGGGTTTGTTTTTCTTTTCGTTCGTTTTTATACCCTTAGCATTTATGCTAACGAGGGTATACACATTCTCATATGGGCAAAATGTGCCTCATCGAAACAATGGTTTTAGACCCCAAGTATGTTTGGACGAAATGTGTTTCAGACAATTTGGAGTTGATTTAGCAATGTCCGTCCGTCTGTCTGGCTGGATCGCACGATAACTCTCGAACGGATCAACCGATTCGGGCCAAAATTTGGATTTCGTAATATTTTGTCCAAACTTAGTTTAAGTTCGAAGATGGGTTAAATCGACAAACTGCTTCCGGTACCTCCCCCACAAAAGTTCGGAAATGTTCGGAAAATTTGTGCGCACGATAACTCTTGAAGGAAGCAACCGATGTGGTCCATATTTTGCACATATTTCTACCAGACTTAGATGAGTTTCCAATATGGACTCAATCGGTCCACTCCTTCGGGTACATCCTACACAAAAATTTCGGAAAAGTTCAGTTTAGGAGCTGTTCACGAATCGCTTTGATTTTTGTTGTAGCAACTTGTATTCACTGCCACCATATAACGGTATAAGTTTCATCAGGGGCAAGTCCATACTTCCTGAGAAAATAGCCTGAAAGGTACAAAAAACCCTATGACACCGTGTGTAGTGGTTGGAGAGTAAGATAACTCTCGAACGGATCTGCCGATTCGGTCCTTAATTTGGTCTTCATAATATTTTGTCCAAACTTAGTTTAAGTTCAAATATAAGCCATATCGGTCCACTCCTTCATGTACCTTCCCCACAAAAGTTGAAAAATGTTCGGAAAAATTGTGAGCACGATAACTCTTGATGGGAGTGACCGATTTGGTCCATACATTACACATCCTAAATTATCTACCAGATATAGATCAGGTTCGAATATGGACTATATTTGTCTACTCCTTCTGGTAACTCTCACACACAATTTCGGAAGGTTTACCTAGTGACCCTGCAACCAAACTCATGCCTTGTATCATGGCGGCTATAGTACAGTGCGTCACCTTTAGGTGTTGATGTGACGCCTTCCCCAACTTCCTGTATGGCAGTAAGGGCGGCTTTGTACTTTTCAAGTACATATGCCAATGCGTAAACTGCACTTTCTCTATAAAGAGTGCGAACATTCCAGGTGCAGATTCGCAGATCGTCGTCAACTTTAGGGGGGTTTGTTTTCCTTTTCGTTCGTTTTTCACAGTACGCTGCTTTTTGCTAGGGGAGGGTTACTAAACCGACGACCAAAACCAAGTTTTAACGTTCTTAGCTCACACATGTTAGCTCACTACCTTTAACGGGTATTAAAGGCAGCTCGCCAGGTGACACCACGGGGAGGTCAGTGTCCACTTGAGATGAGAGAGGGGCCAAGATAAGCCCTGGGCTTTGCCATGTTAAAGCCGGTCAGGGCCGTTGCTGGGTATCTTTCATCGCCTACGTCATTATTTATAGCTGAGAAAATAACAGGTACGGCAATAGTTATTGACCTCGCCAAAAATTCATTTTTTTTCATTAAGCTTTTTATTTTGCCTTGAATTATTTATTTTTTTACAATTAAGGATCTTTTCATCGTAATGGTAGCTGCGCAAATCCTCTAACAAACCACTACTTTTTAATTATTTCGTATGATTTCATTCTGAAAAATGAATTTTTATTAAGTCAATTGCCGACCCATTCTTGTATACAAATGAATCCATATCAATCAGCTACTGAGAGCAAATTATCGTAACTTTCAATTCAAAACACACGGTAATGTATGCTCAGTTGCTCTCAGTACGGGCTCGCTGGTGAACACTGCTCTATTCTCATCTGTCGTGGTTTAGCAAAGGGAAGACTCTCTCAGAGAGACTAATGCACAAAATATTTTGAGCATCACCGATAATATCGGATTATGGATTCCATATTTATGCTTGTTATCAACGTTCGTTTTATTGTTGTTTCTTGTTAATGGGGGGTTAACAACTGCACCGCTTAAAATTGAATGGAGAGTGAAAGTTTGTTAGTCTTCCCTTCCCATTTTCTGCTCCAACACTGTTGGACCAACAGAGACCGGCCGGTTTTCTTATCAATTTTCTCTTTTTTCCCTAGCAAACTCTCATCAATCAAATAAACAATTTGTTTTTGCCTTTCTAAACTCTGGGTGTGTTTTGCAAATTGCAACGTCTTCAGTTATTCGGAAGCATTACTAGAGTGCAGTTGGAAGTTTCTCATTTTGAAGAGGAGATCTTTTGTGTTTATTAAAAAAAACATTTTTTTAGCTTTTTTAATTTGTGCATTATATTTTATACTTAATCAGTTGTTTATTTTGTATTGAATATATTTATCTGCCATAATGCCAATTGTGCAAACAGGTAAGTGGACAACTGTGAGATATGTTTATGACATCTAATCTATGTGGAGTGGAGTGCGTTTATGGCTTCTGATCATAAAGTAATTACGGATTTTGTTGTTGTGGGGGGAGGTTATTTGAATTTACCTCAAAGAATGTGGGTCATTTTGAAAATAGTGTTGTTGACATGTATACTATGAATTTATTTTATGGCCATAACTCGTGATCTTTTGCAACAAACAGGGATATTAAAATTAGTAATCTTATATTAAAGGTATCTTCTTAATTTGGTAGTACGTGACAAAATATGAACGGTGAATTTAAATTTAAACTTTAATCTGTACGCCCAAAAAGCCAAGGATAACACCAATCTATATTGTGAAGATCACACATTTATTGACAGATCCAAAAAGGACCTAGTGCTATTCTAACCGGCATTTTTTAGAGCACCCCGAGAGTGGCAGAGGTATAAAGAGTGCGCTATTCATATAAGAGCCCTCCACAATTTACGATGTGGGATGTTTGAGATGTCATCCGAAACGCGAAATCATCCAAAGCTTTCTGCATACACGGATTTTCTATGGTAATGAATAAGCAACTGGGTGAACCCGGAGATACTTTAGTATTTGACAAATCTCCTTAATTTATCGTTAGCCTGAAGCCTAGAAATTTTGAACTTTTGCAAATAAAATATTTAAAAAATTACTATTACTACGTTGCGGTTAGTAATAATTTTTAAAATGCCACGGTATTCCACATCTAGACAAAGATCTGGAATAACCCTGGTAGTAAGTAGTTTAAGGGTTATTAAAAAAAACTGTAACATGACAAGTGTCACATACATACACTCCGGTTCATCTGAATAGAACCAGCCAATATTTGTCTACAAATACCGTTATATCAGACGAAAGGTGAGGAATTGTAAATTATAATTTTGTGGACATGTAGAGTATATAGTAGCCGATATTTTCAATACCTAACATGTTTCACATATGCGTCATAAAGGTACTTTTTACTCGCTTTATGAAAAAATGTCAAAATATTAGCATTTTTAATGGTTCACCAGGATAGAACCACCCTAAGAATTTACACAAATCCTTTGTTAGATGTGGTAAACTTTAACAAAAAACTATTTATAATTATAAATAAATGCCGTGAGTGTTAATTGCTATCAAATATAGTGCAAAAATGTGTATTAGGGTCTTGAAATTTGATGAAAATCGATGCTTAGAGCTCCAAAAAATATTTTTATGAAGAAATCGGTAGAAACAATTTATAAAGACAACATTTTATACTGAATTATGTTCAAAATTTTCTATACTACAATAAAATTAGAAAAAAGTTACATTTGATAGGGTTATGAGTCCGAAAGAGAGGAAATATGGTAAAGATAATTCAAAATTCTACCTTTCCAATCCAAGAATTGATATTTTATCTCAGGAAAGTGAATGCAAATCGATGGGTTCCACCCAGTTTCGTTGGCTGTGGCCATCTACAGGTCCAAAAAGTAAAGAAAATTCCACCGCCGAACGCTCCATGTCACCATCAAGGGCTTTGATTTAGAAGATATCGCATGATATGGAAAGCACAGAAACATAGGTGTTTAATTATTCCTTATGTTGTGGTGGGTTCTTGTGGCTTTTTGTTTGTCTTTGTTGTCAGCCAATGCAGCAAACCATGTATTTTGTTCATCAATGATTGCAATATTATACGCGACATTTATATCCAAGTTATGTGAAAAGTGTATATGAGAAGTATATACACTCAAATCAAAAATTTCTGGGCTGGTTTTCTGGGTTGACAATACTTTTTGTAAACAAAATTAGATTATGATAGTTCCTACAATCGGTATTGTTAACGATTTTTACAATATTGCGGAAATTCGAAAGTTGTTTTTGTTTTCTATTTTTGGAACAAAAGATGGTATTTTTGGATTTGGATTACAATGTTTGAACAAAACAAATAAATTTTTGGAACCAAAACAGATATTTTTGTTCCAACAAAAGCGAAAAATATTTTTTCTCTGCGTGTACGATACGAGTTTAGTAAATATGTTTTCCGGAACTTTCGATGCCTATATCTCGGGAAGTATTCATTTCCAGGACAAAAATTATACATCGTTGGAATGGGCTATGTGTGGGGAAAATGTCGATTTTTTCCGCCAGGTGCCTCTAAAGGAAATTTGTTCCCGACTCGCTACTGCTGGCAGTTTGCGATCTACCAAGGTGGGATGTTGGTAAATTTTGGAAAGATCTACCCTTATGGCTTTCCGTTCTACACAGAGACATGGATCTAAAACGGCGTTTGCATTAGAGCTTTTTGTCGGGTTAACCTGCTATGGAATTTACATTTGAAACCCAGTTGGTTTATTAAATCCGTCTGTCTGTCATCTACAGGAACGTCGGTTCTCTGTTTATAGAGACACATAGTAGTTTGTACGCGATCTTAGCAGTAACTATAGTAACTAGTTTTTACGTCGTCGTACCCGATCGTCATTAGCCGAGCTCGCAAAAGCATCAATCAACACGTTCCCCATCTTCGTGAAATTAACCAGCTTCGTCGCTCCCGAACTCTATCATATCCTTGTTCACGATTATCATCTGTCGAGTTCCCTAACTCTGTTCATTATACCCTACACCACTATATGGGGAGGGTAGTATGAGTTGGTTTTGGCCTAAAAGTTTGTAACACATCGAAATAATGGCCGTAGATCTATACTTATTCATGTCTCGACGAGCTGAATCGATCTGGATATGTGTGTCCGTCCTTCCGTCTAAACCTTGTAATCACGCTGCAGGTCGTAACTTTGATCGGATCATCAGCAAATTTTGTGAGTTTATGGGGGTCCCAGAGGGGAAGGAAGAAGCCTATTGATTTTGATGATGGTCGAATAATATTTGGAGAAAAAGTCAGCGTATTATTCCAAAGCGAATATCTCTGCTTCTATAAGGTGCCGAACAAAACCTGGCAATGAAAGTAGAAAATATCACCTTTACAACGATGTAAAGAAGGTTGGCGTAGGTGGTCAAATAACGGAGATATCGCAATAGTCGCTAATCCAAACCAGTTTTTCATTTGTGGTATTTTAATTCTAATGACGAATATCACAGTCAAAGCCTGAGTATGAAATTAGAAAATATCACCTTTACAAAGTAGGTTGGCGTAGGTTGTCAAACAACGATAATAATATCGATAATATATCCCATTTTCCATTTTTTTTGTAATCACGCTACAGGTCGCAAATTTGATCTGATCTTCACGAAATTTTGGGGGCTGATGGGGTCCTGGAGGAGAAGAAGCCTATTGATTTTGGTGATGGTAGGGTCATATTAAAGGGTCGGAATGGTCGAAAAAATTCTGAAGAGAAAAAGTCAAGGTTTTATTCTTATGCAAAAATCTCCGCTTCTGTTATGAGTATCCATTCCAAAGCAAAGCCCGATAATGAAAGAAGAAAACTCCACCTTTACAAGAATGTAAACTAGGTTGAAGTAGGTGCACAATCAACGAAGATATCACAATATTCGCTTATCCAACCCAATTTTTCATCTGTGGGATTAATTGTAATGACGAATATCATAGAATGATTATAGTCCGGTCAAAATAGACATTGAAATAGCAAAAATTCCCACAGAGCTGAATTTTGGTGGAGAGCTAGGGTTTGTCATTAGAAGCAACGTCCTAAAAGTCCCCATCGATCCCATGTGTGCAAAAAAAATTATTCGGGGTCAAAGGTCAAATTTTAAGGGTTTTTTAGGGTTTCAGATTTATTTTTTGAAAACGGTTGATCTAATCAAAAAATGACTAAAGTAAACATTGTAGACAGGAAAATTATCTACAAGTTTGGCTTTTATAATTTTTTTCCTAGGAGGAACCATTCTTGAGATATAGCTGTTCTAAAAAACACATGATTTTTATGCACTTATAAGGGAAATATGCACATATTCAGAAGAACCGGCTAAAATAAACGAAGTAATCGGGTCTGTCCCCCAAAAAAATATATTTTTTCTTGAAGAGCGAAATTATAGCTATCTTCTAAAAAAATCCAACAAAATCGGAGCGTGTTTAGTAGAGTTATTCAATGTTAGAGTCATTTTATGCAAAAATAGCCCATTTAACCTACATGTATAATCGAAAGCCAACGGGAACGACCACAACGAAAACTCTCCGATTTTTTTTTCAAGTTTTGTCGGAAGGTAGGGTTTGTTGCGTTGATTACGGAAATGTATAATTTTCAACGGTTGCGGATCCTGTTCGCCGGGTATTCGACCCGAAAGGCAAAATTTAAAAACCGGGTTAGACCCGGTTCTACTGAACCGATTACTGCAAAGTGGATATCGTTTGAAAGCTTACGGAAGTATCTAACACATAGTGTCGTTACTTTAACCGGTTCGCCTCATAATGTACTTACGCGGCTAATTCTTTATTTGACCTTTAGATCGCGATATCTCGAAAATGGTAAGTCTTTTTTAAGAGTCATAAAGATCGCTCTTGTAGACAATTATTGAATCTACAACTTTTACTTTAGCCGGCTTTTGCTAAGTTTTACCGTTTTTGAGAAAAATTAAAAAAACTGAATAATGCCTCCAAAAATAACCTTTGACCCCGAATAACTTGTTTTGCACACATGGGATCGATGGGGACTTTTAGGACGTTGCTTCTAATGGCTAACCCTAGCTCTCCACCAAAATTCAGCTTTGTGGGAATTTTTGCTATTTCCCCTTATACGCATGTCTATTTTGACCGGACTATTAATGAAATTGACTAAGGATCCCAAAGCAAAATATGTGCGATTTTGATGAAATTTGGAATGTTTGACACAATATGGTCCAGAAATAAGTGTGCCAAATTATTTCGAAATCGGTTCAGATTTGGATATAGCTCCCATATATATTTTCGGCCGATTTCACGTATTTTCTGTATCAAACACGCTAAATATTTCCGATTTCGATGATATTTGGAATGGGTGACTGAATTCAGTCTAGAAATAAATGTGCCAAATTATATCGAAATCTGAACCGATTTCAATATAGCTCCTGTATATATTTTCGGCCGATTTCGCGTATTTGGTGCACCAAACACGTTATATAAATCCGATTTCAATGATATTTGGAATGTGTGACAGAATTCAGTCTGGAAATAAATGTGCCAAATTATATCGAAATCGGTTAAGATTTGGATATAGCTCCGATATATATTTTACATATTCACAGTGGTGTAGGGTATCATATAGTCGGCCCCGCCCGACTTTGATCCTTTCCTTACTGGTTTTTATTTAAAAAAGATTTTGGAGCAAGTGTGTCACATGGAAAAGTCCTGAAAGTGCAAGCCTTCCTCACGAGTGACTAGGTAGAAACCATTGCCCTCCCAGCACAGTATATAGAAACTATTCAGATTTGCTACATACAACTTTTCACCCCATCTTTAGTATTGGGATGACGTTATATTTTTTGATGAGACTAAAATTATGTTGTACTATCACGATGTACCTCAGAAAGTATTGCGAAAACCCCTTAAAGCCATGGAAAACAAAAATGAAATACATACCGTAAGGTTCGGAAAACTGTCAGTTATGGTATGGGGTTGTATACCAAGCAGTGACGTTGGTAACATCCAGATTCTGGGGGAAACAATGACAGAGGAGGTTTATTTAGATGTTTTAAAAAATGATTTAACCAACAGCGTCAAGAAATTTGGGCCTGTTGACCTTGAAAACAAATTGCAATATAAGTACTACCAAGACAACGACCCTAACCATAAAATAATTAATGTAGGACTTGGTTGTTATACAACCAAAGTCTAGATATTAACCCCATCGACAATTCATAGGTACACCCGAAGAAAAAAATCGGGAATAGGTCGCCCACTAACCTGAGGGACTAAATAAATTCATTAAAGAAGAATAGCAAAAAATACCAATGGAATATGATTTTCCAAAACTTATTTATCAATTTCAGATACGTATACAAGCTGTTTTTGATGTCCAAGGTGGGCATACGAAATATTAGAACCAACTTTTCGAAAAATACCGTACAAATCTGAAAAGTTGTCAATTTTACAATTCTTCGTTGCACAGTGGTGGCACTTACAAGGGAAGGTGTGACAAAAATACTTCTAAATGCTATATCGAACTGAAATTGTTATCATTGGGTCATAGTGGCCTAAAAACACTCTTCGTAAAATATTGGGGTCCTCGGTCCAAAATTTCGCGTGGTTCCCATGAAACGAATCATGTTGAATTTAAGTATTTTACTGTTACCAAGACATTGTTCAACCAAAATTGCTGTAATCCGGTACCAGGCGATATTATTGCATTGTAAGCATCACCACGAAAAAAATTTCAGTATTGGTCCATGATTTGGTTTACTCCCCTATGATTTATATATCGATTTATTTGGGCAGATGTCAACCAAATATTCTTAGCGACTATGTTCTTATAATGATCTCAGACTTCTGAACACCATCTTATGAAATGTCTTATCGGTCCACTTTTGACCACTGCCTCCATATAGGGTTACCATCCTTTTCTTAGTACTTTATAAGATTTAACCACATTTGTCTGCAGAATTACTTGTAATAATGTATTTTTGGTTCTCAATGCGGGAAAAAATCTCCAGTTTTAAGCGTGGTCCAACATTAGGGTGTCCCAAAAATAAAATAACTTATTTGTTAAAGTGAATACCCCCAAATCATGACCATAGAAATCGCTAATAGTACAAAAAACATTATATTGAAACCAAATTTAAGAAAGGATAATAAATTTACTTAAAAATATTCCAAAAAATATAAATTCAGCAACTAAAAAGGGTGTTAAACTTTTGGTCATAACTGCCAAAACCGCAAATTTCCGCAAAAAGTCTATACAGTTTTGAAATCTACAGGCGCTAGGCTTCACTTTGGTACTAGTGGCCATTTGTGCGAATTTGTGCAAAGTAACTTAAACTTTAAGGAAATCCATACATCTATATTAATTTTTTTTCATTTTGACCGATATTATAACCAAAATATATGGCAACCCTTGCAATTGAGAGGAATTTTCATAACTAGAAAAATGAAGCTAAGGCAATTTACTAAATGATTCAAATTAAGTTAATGCACTAAAAATAGTCCTTTGTTTCATAAATTCGCTTAAAATATAACCATTTTTTCTCATTTTTAAATACAATTTTTTCTTCAAAATTAGTCATGCTTGTGCGGCTTTTTCTCCTTAAGAACCGCGAAAAATGGAAAAAATAAGTTGAGTTTCGAAAAATTTGGAATGTTTTAAAGCGATTTACATCTTTAAATTTTTAAAATGACGACATGAATTTTTTGATTTTTGTCGTTGGGCGCATCCACTGTGCTATGTTGACGGTTTTTGGTGGAGATCTTTTGTGACCACTGGGAACCCCAAACGTTAAATTACGGGTAATTCGCTAAGAAAATGTAGTTAAAATCCACAAAATACCGAAAATCGGGAGGTACCGTTATATGGGGGCTATATCGAAACGTGGACCTATACCGACGAATTTCTGGGAGAAAGTTTTAAACCCCCAACGGAGACTAAGTACCAAATTTAAGCCATTTCGGTGTGATAATGAGGCTACAACCTTCAAAATACCGAAAAGCGGGTGGAAGCGTTCTATGGGGGCTATATGAAGGCGTGGACCTATACCGACAAATTTCATATGGAACGTTTAATACCCCAAATGAAGGCCAAATACCAAATTTCAGCCATTTCTGTGGAATATTGAAGCCACAACCTCCAAAATACCTGAAATAGGGAGGTACGTTCTATGGGGACTATACTAAGGCGTAGATTTATACCGACACATTTCATATGGAACGTTTAAAACCCAAAATACAGACCATATACCAAATTTCAGCATTTCGGTGGATTATTGAGGCCACAGCCTTCAAAACACCGGAAATAGCGAGGTACCGTTCTATGGGGGCTATATTAAGGCGTGAACCTGTACCGACAAGTTTCTGGGGAAAGTTGTGTACTCCCAACGCACAGTGGATGCGCCCAACGACAAAAATCAAAAAATTCATGTCGTCATTTTAAAAATTTAAAGATGTAAATCGCTTTAAAACATTCCAAATTTTTCGAAACTCAACTTATTTTTTCCATTTTTCGCGGTTCTTAAGGAGAAAAAGCCGCACAAGCATGACTAATTTTGAAGAAAAAATTGTATTTAAAAATGAGAAAAAATGGTTATATTTTAAGCGAATTTATGAAACAAAGGACTATTTTTAGTGCATTAACTTAATTTGAATCATTTAGTAAATTGCCTTAGCTTCATTTTTCTAGTTATGAAAATTCCTCTCAATTGCAAGGGTTGCCATATATTTTGGTTATAATATCGGTCAAAATGAAAAAAAATTAATATAGATGTATGGATTTCCTTAAAGTTTAAGTTACTTTGCACAAATTCGCACAAATGGCCACTAGTACCAAAGTGAAGCCTAGCGCCTGTAGATTTCAAAACTGTATAGACTTTTTGCGGAAATTTGCGGTTTTGGCAGTTATGACCAAAAGTTTAACACCCTTTTTAGTTGCTGAATTTATATTTTTTGGAATATTTTTAAGTAAATTTATTATCCTTTCTTAAATTTGGTTTCAATATAATGTTTTTTGTACTATTAGCGATTTCTATGGTCATGATTTGGGGGTATTCACTTTAACAAATAAGTTATTTTATTTTTGGGACACCCTAATGTTGGACCACGCTTAAAACTGGAGATTTTTTCCCGCATTGAGAACCAAAAATACATTATTACAAGTAATTCTGCAGACAAATGTGGTTAAATCTTATAAAGTACTAAGAAAAGGATGGTAACCCTATATGGAGGCAGTGGTCAAAAGTGGACCGATAAGACATTTCATAAGATGGTGTTCAGAAGTCTGAGATCATTATAAGAACATAGTCGCTAAGAATATTTGGTTGACATCTGCCCAAATAAATCGATATATAAATCATAGGGGAGTAAACCAAATCATGGACCAATACTGAAATTTTTTTCGTGGTGATGCTTACAATGCAATAATATCGCCTGGTACCGGATTACAGCAATTTTGGTTGAACAATGTCTTGGTAACAGTAAAATACTTAAATTCAACATGATTCGTTTCATGGGAACCACGCGAAATTTTGGACCGAGGACCCCAATATTTTACGAAGAGTGTTTTTAGGCCACTATGACCCAATGATAACAATTTCAGTTCGATATAGCATTTAGAAGTATTTTTGTCACACCTTCCCTTGTAAGTGCCACCACTGTGCATAGGTCCATGTTTTGGTATAGCCCCCATATAACGGTAATTTTTGACCGAACTACCTGTAATTTGACAGTTCAGGTTCCTAGTAATCACAAAATATCTCCACCAAAAACTGTCAACATAAGTCTATGTTTTGGTAGAGCCCTTATGTAACGGTACCTCCCGATTTTCGGTATTTTGTGGATTTAAACTACATTTTTTGAGCGAACTATCTGTAATTTCACGTTTTGGGTTCCCAGTGGTCACAAAGAATATCCACTAAAAACCGTCAACATAGGTCCATGTTTTGGTATAGCCCCCATATAGCGGTAACTCCTGATTTTCGGTATTTTGAAGATTTTAAATTTTAGGGTTCCCAGTGGTCACATGTTTAGGTATAGCTCCCTATCTAACGGTACCTCCCGATTTTCACTTTGATATAGCCCCATATAAGGTTCGCTACCGATTGAATACATTTTGTATGCCTTTTTAACTTATTTAGGTAGCAGTGGTCACAAAATATCTCCGCCTAAAATTGTGGACAGGAAAGAAAATAATTATTCCGTTTTAGTTCAGAATATTTTATGATGGAAGGTATAAAAAGTTCGGCCGGGCCGAACTTAACGCTTTTTTCCCTTTTTATTTTATTTTATTAATAAACATGTGTAAGAATTATACTGTTAACAAAAATATTAATAATGATATTTATTTATGCAAAATAAAATTATGTTTCATATAAAATTTTTTAATAATTTTGCTTTTGCAATAATTAAGTTGACTAACTCTATCTCCGCTTCTGATAACAAAGCCTGTCAATGGAAGAAGAATAGTTTACCTTTACAGTGACTTAAAGTGTGTTGTTGTACTATTTTTACTTGAATTGTAATGAGATGATATTCCAGATTTGGTTGGGCGCATTTCAACAAAAGTGACCAACAAAAATGAAGACATTCTGAGCTTTAAATTGATGTGAATTGCGTTACCGAAAGTGGCCAAATACTTGAGATATAGAAAAAGACGCTCAGATATCCCAATTTTTGGAATTTTATTTCCAATGCGGATATCTTTGCTTCCAAGGAGAGAGCTTGATAGTGAAACTAGACCATCTGAGCTTTAGTAGTCGACAGGGGTAGTGGTGTAGGGTATCACATAGTCGGTCCCGTCCCGACCATAGCCTTTGCTCACTTGTCATTAAATCGTAGAACCCGAATGCCAAACAGCTTCGCCTTCGCGACAGGCGCTAAAATTGATTGTCAATCAGGCTCATCGTTCTCGATCAGTGAGGAACCTGATCATTAACGCAGTTCGTCATTTAATAAACATGGTCAATACTGAAACATCAATCAACATTGCCATTCAAGATCATCCATTGCGTCTAGTCACCATTATCATCGGCCTTGCTACAAGCATCCCCCAGCCAATAATCCTATCGCATTTCATAGTTCTAATGCCAGTATTTAGATCAACAAACATCTGATTAAACCCTAGAAGGTGTAAAACTAGTATTTTATTTCGTAAGTTTTAGTGGGTACTTATTGAGACCCTGGACACGATTGGACTTACATCAGCCAACGAGAAAACCATCTTACAAAACATCTGGTGTAAATTAATTAACGATGTTTGTCGTTTCTGCTTGAGTATTTTTCGACAATACGTTTCTTAAACAGTTAGATATCAACAAATATGTTAATAATGTGCTATTGATTTAGATTAGCATATTAACACAGTGCCAAAAAAGGTACTATATGACAGGTTAATAAATCAAATTTGTTATCAGTTTAAGATAAAACAGTTATTTCGAGATATGAATAAGAACAATAGAAGACTAATTAACAAACATATACATATATGTATGGATGTGTGTTTATTTTATTTTCATTATAATTATAATCCTATGTTTTTCCTTTCTTCTATTCCACAGTTTTGGGACCCATTGATCCAAATCTTTTGGGTCGCACACTTACCCATGAGCATGTTGCCTTGGATTTTGAGGGATTCCATTGTGATCCACCAGAGGATTTCAAGCCGTTTTTTGAGGGAAAACTATGTATGGAAAATTTGGGCTTTGTACGTCAATATCCATATTCAAGTCGCGATAATACACGATTCTACGATGAAGAGACACGTACTGCGGTACTGAAGGATATAGAATTTTATAAGAAATTTGGTGGTGGTACCATTGTCGAAAATAGTTCTCATGGCTTGAAGAGAAATATGGAATTTATGGTAGAGGCCAGTAAAAAGACTGGCGTTCACATTGTTGCTGGCACCGGTCACTATGTGCACGATTTGCAGGAGAAAGATCACGTCAATATGACGGTGGAACAAATGACCGATTTGTATTCCAAAGAAATTATCACCGGTGTTGAAGTGGAGGGTGAGGGAATGGTTAAGTGCGGTTTCATCGGCGAAGTTGGCAGTGTTTATCCTATTCATGGTGAGTAAAAAAGAAAAAATCAAATAATTAATGTAAAAATAATATTTTTTAGGTTTGCTTTATTAGGGCGAAAGTTATTATTTGTGAAATTTTAATTAAATTAATTTGTGAATTGAATTATATGACGTAAAGAGTTTTTATGAGATTTCGTTAGATATCATTTTTCAATTAATTAAATAACGTAAAATATTATTTTTGAATCATTTTTAATAAGGAATTAAAAATTCCCTATATAAAAAATTGAAACAAATTTATAAATAATAATTTTATTTGCTAATTATCCAATTAATTAATTTATCCAATTTCCATTCAATTAAATGTATAAAACGTTCTCTTAACTTTGTTTTCTAGATTTTGAAAAACGTGCCATTAAGGCCACCGGTGAAATTCAAGAAGTCTTGGGCTGTGGTGTTTCCTTCCATCCAGGACGTGATGCTGAAGCTCCCTTTGAAATTGTACGCATGTATTTGGAAGCTGGCGGTAAGGCTTCCAAATGTGTTATGTCCCATTTGGATCGTACCATATTTGACATCGATCAGCTGTTGGAATTTGCCAAAATGGGCACATACATTCAATACGATCTCTTTGGCACTGAATGTTCATTGTATCAACTTAATTTAACTGTGGATATGCCATCGGATGCTCAACGTATTAATAATTTGATGCGTTTAATTGATGAAGGTTATGTTGATAGGATCCTGATGTCTCATGATTTGCACACTAAACATCGTTTGGTAAGTAGAGGAGAGGCAAGGGTGTTTTGTTTTATGTGAAATGTTAAAATTTTTATTGATTTCTTTTAGACTTCCTTTGGCGGCCATGGCTATCATCATGTCCATATGAATATTTTGCCTCGCATGTTTGCCAAGGGTCTGTCTGTTGAGCAAGTCGAACAAATGACTGTTACCAACCCTGCCAAATGGTTAGAATTTAATATTTAATTTGCAGTGCTGCCGGTAAAGGATCGAACATAGTCGGTACGTTGAGCGTCGAGTAATAGGAACCATGAAAATTTCAAGAAAAAAAATTGGCATCATCACATCATGCACGTTGTTGTTGTTTTAACGCATTAAAGTGACTCTCAAGGTACCGATTATGGATGACACCTAAATGTTGTATCAAAAACAATTTTATTATGAAATGTTGTATATATCCTATGTATGTTTGTTCATATTATTTGTAATTAAATATGTATGTATTTAATAATTAATTCTCATGTCTCGTAAAATATTAATAAAAATAAGAATATATGTTATTTTATTTTTAAGTTTTGTTTTCTTAGGACGAAGGCCATTATTTGCAAGATGTTTAATTAATGTTATTATTCGAGGTCATATACCTTAGGAGATTCTATTGAAACAAGTAAAAAAGTATCAATCGGCTTTGTCGACAGAGATATACCCTCAGCCTGTGTGGATTGAAATACTTTTTCAAAAAAAAAAAAAACTTATGTATTTAGGGGTTTTTTTCAAAGTTTTGGGCGAACCGACAAAAGTATGAATAGGATTAAAGCTCAAAAATTCGAGGGCATATCGATAGATAAAGCTTTTTTATCACCCTAGCCTACGAAAAACGTAATATCGCTGTAAACAGGGCCACTAGGAAAGCCTTCTGTAAAAATGTCCAAGAGATCCTCGAACAGACCCTTAACCACACAAAAATGTTGAACATATGTGTGGGTGGTACCACAAAGATTGAACAGATAGGGCACAAATTTGAACATAAACTAAGTTTCGACAATATTTATAGATCCAAAGTTTGAACCAAATCGAATACTTTCCCACTTTAGTGGGGGAGGTACCGGAAGAAGTGGACCTATAAGCACCACCTTCGAATTTCATTTAATATTCGAAGAAATATTACAATATCCAAAGTACGGACGAACGCAGTATTCGGTTCGAGCTCTCCAGCCACTACATATGGTGCCATAGGGGTTTTTACAACTCTCGGGCTGTTTTCTCAAAAAGTATGGACTTGTCCCTGAAAAAACTTTTACTGTCGTAATTAAGGCAGCGAGAGCAGATCTTAAAGTGAATTTATCCAACATTTTGTGTTGGAGGTACCTGAAGGAGTGGACAAATATAGTCCATATTCGAACCTGATCTATATCTGGTAGATATATTAGGATGTGTAAAGTATGGACCAAATCGGTCACTCCTATCAAGAATTATCGTGCGCTCAATTTTTCTGAACACATCTGAACTTTTATGGGGGAGGTACCTGAAGGAGTGAACCGATATGGCTTAGCTTCGAACTTAAACTAAGTTTGGACAAAATATTATCAAGGCCAAATTTTGGATCGAATCGGCAGATCCGTTCGAGAGTTATCTTGCGCTCCAACCACCTCACACGGTGTCATAGGGGTTTTTTGAACCTTTCAGGTTATTTTCTCAGGAAGTATGGTTTTGCACCTGATAAAACTTGTACCGCGTATGGGGGGCCGTGAATACAAGTTGTTACAACAAAAATCAAAAAGTTTCGAGAGCAGGTCCTAAACTGAATTTATCCGAAATTTTGTGTGGGAGGTACCCGAAGGCGTGAAATATTGCGAAAGCCATATTTTGGACCGAATCGGTTGATCCGTTCGAGAGTTATCGTGCGTTCCAGCCAGACGGACAGACAGACGGACGGTCATTGCTCAATCGACTCCAAATTGTCTGAAACACATTTCGTCCAAACATACTTGGGGTCTAAAACCATTATTTCGATGAGGCACATTTTGCCCGTATGAAAGTGTATATACCCCCGTTAGCATAAATGCTGAGGGTATAAAAATGATATCTATCGAAGACCTACACATGGGGACTATACCAAAACAAGAACCTATTCTGACGATTTTTAGGGAAGAAGTTTCGTGGCAACTGAGAACCTCAAATGTTCAATTACAGCTAGTTCGGTTAAAAATTTGTAACTAAAATCCTCAAAATACCAAAAATTGGGAGTACCGTTACAAAGGGGGCTATACCAAAAGATGGACCAATGTGGACGATTTTTGGTGGAGAATTTTTGTGACCACTGAGAACCTCAAATGTCAAATTAAAGATAGTTCGGTTAAAAATTGTAGCTAAAATTCTCAAAATACGGAAAATCGGGAGGTACCGTTATATGGGGCTATACCAAAACATGGATCTACGCCCAAAATGTTTGCAATATAAGTGTTTTGGTCACTAGGAACCCTAAATGTCAAATTATAGTTTATTCGATTAGAAAATGTGACTAAAAACGTCAAAAGAACTGAAATCGGACGGAAGCGTTATATGAGGGCTATACTAAAATCATCGTACTTGACCTGCCTGCAAACAGAGGACGCATCTTCCCAAAATTTCAGCGTCCAATCTTCATTTTTGTGGATGCTAGAGTGTTTACCACAGACGGATGAAAGGGCGGACAGGCATATATCGACTCAGAATTTCCCCCTGATCAAGAATATATACTTTATAGGGTCGCAAATGATTATTTCAATGCGTTACAAATGGAAAAACAAACTTAATATACCCTTCATACTATGGTTTTTGGGATTATTTGATTAGACACTTCAGTACCTAATAGCTATACTAGTTTCACCAAAATAAAGTGAATGCACCTTTTTCTGAACTCTCCAACAACAATTCTTCACTAACATTTTCAAATCACTTGCAATTGTCAAGTCTTCCGATGACATTTTGTTTCCCAATGAAACCCTACGATTTTTCCAGTATTAACAGTTCCTATGTTTTTAATAAATACACTTACAAAAACTACAACATTTAAACTAAGTAACAGTCAAAGTTCCGTGGAAAAAAAATTATTTATTCCGGAGATATAGCCATTTGAAATGTATCATGTGTCAAAATATCCCTGCTAATCAATGCTGTTCGCCTATTTCCTGATGTTGGCAAAATTAAGTAAATTTATTTACATTTTCTCTTGCAAAAAAAAAAAAACGGCATGCAATTGAATGAAGAATGTTAAAAAATAAAGCATACTTTTAGACGTTACACTAAACCTGTCCTCATTGAATGACAACAAAATTCTTCATTGTTTAATTTTCATGTAACAAGCGCCCAGCATCGAGTAGCAGCTACATTTTGACACAAGCTAAAGTTCAAATGGCAATAACTCCGCTTCTAAAAGGGCAATTATTACGAATCTTTTTCCATTATTTAGAGGAAAGAATGTACTTTTGTTATGCCTTTAATGGCAAGGCAAACAATTTTCTAGATTGTTGGAAATTTGTTAAATAGGAAAAAAATCTTAATTGCTATAAAAAAGGTTAAAAATGTGTCCTTTTTTAGCGCCCTTTTTTATTTTTATACCCTCCACCATAGGATGGGGGTATATTAAGTTTGTCACTACGTTTGTAACTACTCGAAATAATCATTGTAGACCCCACAAAGTATATATATTCTTGATCAGCGTGCAATTCTACATCGATATAGCCATGTCCGTCTGTCTGTCTGTCCGTCTGTCCGTCTGTGGAAATCACTCTAGCGTCCGAACGGATTGACGTAGGTTGATGAAATTTTGGGAAAATATGTTATATTTACGTAGGACTTTTGGTATTGAAAGCGGGCTATGTAGGTCCACGCTTTCATATAGCCCCCATACAAAATGACGCGTGACGCGTCGTCGTTTTAAGGAATTTTTAAGATATTTGGCCCATTTTACCACCGAATTGGTTGTAATTTGGTACTTTGTGTCTCCAGAGGCCAACAAATATTCCTACCAAAGTTGGGTTATATAGGTCCACGTTTTGGTATAGCCCCCATATAAGGCCCCATATAAAGTACGTCATTTTAATATATTTTGAATGTATTAGACCCATTTTACCACCGAATTGGTTGTAATTTGGTACTTTGTGTCTCCAGAGGCCAACAAATATTCCTACCAAAGTTGGGTTATATAGGTCCACGTTTTGGTATAGTCCCCACATAAGACCCCTTATAAAGTACGCGTCATTTTAATATATTTTGAATGTATTAGACCCATTTGACCAAAGAATCGGTTGTAATTTTGTATTTTGTATTTCCAGAGGCTAAGAAACATTTCTACCATAAAATGTTTATATAGGTCCACGTGTTGATATAGCCCCCATAATACAATATCTCCCGATTTTCGATATTTTGAACGTTTTAGCCTCATTATCACACCGATATGGCTGAAATTTGGTATTTAGTCTTCTTTAGGCGTATAAAACTTTCCCCCAGAAATTTGTAGGTATAGGTCCACGCCATCATATAGCCCCCATAGAACGGTACTTTCCGAATTTCGGTATTTTGAAGGATGTGGCCACATTAATCCACCGAAATGGCTGAAATTTGTGGTGGAGGGTATAAAAAGTTCGGCCCGACCGAACTTAACGCTTTTCTTACTTGTTATTCTTCTAGCATTTAGGAACATAGAAATTGATTCCTTTTCTGTTTAATAGTAAAGATCTGGCCAGTCTGATGGGAATAGTGAAACGTTATGGTATGTACAGTTTGACTACATTTGAAGGTAAAACATGACTGAATCTTTAGAAATTTAAAGGAATTTGTAATTATGCACGGGAATCCAGTACCCAGCAAAATTTAAAGGAAGGGGTTCCATGCGATGGCGAGATTTCATGGCATCTTTTGCATTGGTTCAAACGAAATCGTGAAAGATGCGATCTTTCATCAGCATTCGAACCCATGCAAAGGAAGTAGTGAAAGATATGATCTTTTCATTAACATTTGAACCCATTCTATTGATCCAATAGAGATGATTTTTGTGTTTTTATACCCTCCACCATAATATATGGAGGGTATAATTAAATTTGTCATACCGTTTGTAACACATCGAAATATTCATCGAAGACCCTATATTCTTGATTATGATAAAATTCTAAGTCGATATAACCAGGCCCGTCTCTCCGTCCGTCTGTTCAAATCAAGATACAGTTCGCAATTTTTATGATAGAGCTTTGTAATTTGGTATAGAAGCTTATATTACTCATAGGATGTTTGGTATTGAAAATGGGCTATATCGGTCCACGTTTTGATATAGCCCCCATATAACGGTACCACCCGATTTTGGGTATTTTTATGGTTTTAGTTTCATTATCACACCGAAGTGGCTGAAATTTGGTACTTAGTCTTCTTTGGGGTATACAACTTTCCTTCATATAGCCCCCATAGAACGGTACCTCCCGATTTTCGGTATTTTGAAGGTTATGGCCCCAATATTCCTCCGAAATGGGTGAAATTTGGTATTTTGTCTTCAGTGGGGGTATAAAACTTTCCCCCCGAATTTTGTCGGTATAGGTTCCCGCCTTCATATAGCCCCCATAGAATGGTACCTCCCGATTTTAGGTATTTTCAATGTTGTGGCCTCAATGTTCCACCGAAATGCCTGAAATTTGGTATTTAGTCTTCATTTGGAGTAGAATTTTGTTGGTATAGGTCCACGCCTTCATATAGCCCCATAGAACGGTACCTCTCGATTTTCGGCATTTTGAAGGTTGTGGCCTCAATATTCCTCCGTAACGGCTACAATTTGGTATTTAGTTTTCGTTGGGGGTATTCAACTTTCCCCCAGAATTTTGTTGGTATAGGTCCAACAAAGGGTACCTCTCGATTTTCGGTATTTTGAAGGTTGTGGACTCAACATTCCCCCGAAATGTCTGAAAATTTTTATTTAGTCTTCGTTGGTGGTATAAAACTTTCACCCAGAAATGTGTCGGTACAGGTCCACGCCTTAATATAGCCCCATAGAACGATAACTCCCGATTTTCGGTATTTTGAAGTTTGTGGGCTCTGTACTTCGATGCCTTTAAGTATGTTATATCGGAGCATAGCTGGTACAGTAAGTATTGTCTCATCTACATTCGCGAGTATTACTGTTGTAGTTCCGAAAAAATAAGTTTTTCAGAAGCTGATTTTGGTTGGACTGTCGTACCACTTTAGAAACACAATTTTGTCTTGGAGATTATCATAATTGAGGTAAAAATAAACTCCACTGCCGTATACCTTATTTAAAATTACAGTTTTCAACTTGGTCTGAGACTATTGAACGTTGTTCGTGTTGATACAGGTTTATATATATAATGACGACACACTTGAGCGTTTTTGAAAAAAAAAATTGCATCAAATCTATTTTCGATAAAGGGTCCACATCATTGAAATACAAATAGAATAAAGCTATGTTTTTACCTGCTGTTCGTAATATATGTACATACATATGTATGTATTTTTACAGCATTCGTATGACCCTCTAACTGTCATCGGTTTTTTGTCGTTCCAGGATATGCTTGATTATACTTTGCAATCGGAAGGGAACTAATACATGTACAGGTAGCACACATTGTCTGGTCTTCATCTTGTATATGGAAAAAATAAGATGAGGTTCCAATCAATGGGTATATGTCAATGTAGCCAAATAGTGGAAATCAGCTATAAAATATTTTTCATCAGCATATCTCAACCGACCCTGAATTGTTCTCCAAGTAACTGACAAGATGCAAACTTATTATTCTTCAGCAGAAAAATTATTGGCCTGAGGGGGTATATTTTCCATGAAATCATTTAGAATTGCTCATACTCAATACGCTTTTTTTATCAGTCATCAGATTCTCTTCGTCATCATTATCATAACCATTAATCAGGTGTTTTGCTTTCTTGGAAATAGTTTGGACTCTATTCTGACTATTGTAAATCTCAAATTTTGTACGCCTTGTCTCCTTACAAAACTAATAATTATAGCATGGATATTTTGGAAAATGAGTTTTGATAGTCATATGAGGATTTTGTAACAGAGTGAGCCATTTTATTCGCATTGGTATTACCCGATTATTTTGTAAATCATGGTGTTAGTTTTTACACTATACGCTCCAAAAAGCGTTGTTTGGTGAACATGAAAACAGCACATTTTTTCCGATTACTCGACATAGTATGCTCATGAATACTGATTAAACACAGCACAATGCATCTCCTGATCCTGCTGTCCAAACCTCACTATGGATATGTGTTAAATTCTTAATAATATTTCATAACAAAATTATACTAATATGACGTTTCTAGTTATAGTGTATCGACATCTATTACCACATTTCCTTAATCGTTATTGCAAACGGATATGATGCCACCGAAACCCTCAATCTGGTGTCTTATTCTCTGATTACATTTTCGGGGTTTAATCAACTCCTTAAAACTCGAGTTGCCAGCGCTCAGGATTTCTTGTTCTGTCTCCGTTTTTTTCTTAAAATACATTTTCAAAATGATATTATTAAACAGGTTTCAATTTATTTATCGTTTTTTTTTTTTGTTGTACAGACAAATTTCTACGTTTATCCGCTCATTATTGTTCCCTTCTGCCCTTGGCTAATTTTAGATTTTTCACCAAAATGAAGCCATTTCCCATTTCCTCAATTCTTAAACTACAACTTTTATATAAGAATTTAAAAAATTGTTACAATTTTCAAGCCATTCCACTGCATTTTAGTTTTTAATAAAAACTCATAGTTTCTCTAATAAATATCGTTTTAATGTAGACACAGAATGTACATACACAAACTACAATATTTCCTCTAACTAACAAAGAAAATTTTACGAAGATAGCTCCATTTATGCCGGAGATATAACCATTTTAATTTTACCATGTGCCCAAATTACTCTGCTGTTCAGTTCTGTTTGCCTATTAACTCATTTGTCAAATCATTGAACTTGCAAAATGTCAAATTCCACAAGCAAGAGCCAAGCCAATATTGCCAGATTTTTGTTTATAACGTAAATTGCAGTAGTGAAATACTATAAAATAAAGCATACCTTTAGGCGCTTATTTTAGTTAACCTCTCATTGGAAGAAAAATTAAACGCATCATTTATTTGATATTTTAATGTTGATTCTTATTTATTGAAAATAAAATTGTATGTATATAATCATATTTATATATTTTGCTTATTGTTTTTTATGTTTTATTGCATATTAAATATATATTTTTGATTTTTTATTGTAAGTTTTCCTTTAAATTTTTCAAATTAAACATTTACATTGAAAAGCAAATAATTATGGGTTTTTTATACAATAAAAATAAAATAAACAAGAAGCATTATCGTTAGAGAGACTAAAACAATTGATAATTATAACACTATTTAATAAAACTAAACAAATGTGTATATAAACAAAATGAGAAATTCGTGTTGAATTAAAAAGCGCGACATGTGTAGTATGTCCGTTCTCAATAGCTTGCTGTTTGATTATAAGAAAATTTTACAATTATAATAATATACATTAATTTAAAACAAATATATTTGTTTTGAAAAATAAAAAAAGAATAATTAATAAAGAAATATACACATTGATAATTGATTTTAACTGCTATGGAACTTTTCCTGGTCAGTAAGAAATTGTTAATATTTTATTCGGGCTGTTTACCTCAAATCGGAAGAAAATTCTTGACTGTTTTTTTTATGTATAGAATGCCTTAAAATGAATGGATAAATTAAAAGCAAAACGATATTTTTTGACATAAGGCCTTTGAGGCACACCATATCTTCGATATTGTATACCTCAGGGGGCCTATTCAGTAACTTTTTAACAACTTTACTCATTGTTTATTTTACAACAATTTCATTTGTTTGTTTTGTAGTTGTTACAAAAACAAAAGAAATTTTATCGATTAAAAAGTTGTTAAAAGTTACAGAATTCCTATACAGTATATTACAATTTAATATGTAATAATAAAATATTTTTAAATTGCACCAATGGAAATGAATTACAGAGTTGGGAACACATGTTTTGGGAATAGTATGTGCTGGGTAAACCTCATTACATTTAGTTTTATTATTTTATTTTTATATACTTCTATCTATCCATTCATTTTAAGACATAGTTTTAATCGGCATAATATTTTTGTAAATTTAATTTTCATTTTATTTTACGTTTTGGCACATTATACAGAAGAAAGTAATTCTTTGAAGACCTCATATAAGTAAATGTAAATATAAAAAAGCACACACACTTATTAATATTGATAGATAATTTTTATAAAAATTGTTATCCACAATTATTTTTTTTGCCTTTTCAATTCAATGCTGGGTATATATGGTAAAATGCTTTATAAAAAATATGTTTGATTATTTTGTTTTCTTTACTTCCCCTAAAATTTTATGTTTTCTCAACAGAAAAGAAACATTCATTCGTTGCCATCATCAATTGCATTGGGAAACATTGCTTTCAGCCTCCTTCATTTGGGCGGTATAGAATTCTTTCGTGTTTAATTTTATTATTTAAGAGTATTCCTTATATTATTCCTTATAAATACTTTTATACTTAACATCAAATAAACTAAATAATAAAAAAAAAAACAATATAATAAAATATGTTTAAAAATGGTAATAACAGATATGCAATAACACATGTATAAGAGTAATATATATATACGACACAAAAAATAATAATTATTATAATTTTAAATTACAAATATGTACTTAAATTAGAACATAATGAGATTTCATTACAAATATGTTGCATGTATTTATGTATGTATGTTTGAGGATTTAAATGGAAAAGTTGATTTATATGCACGTATGTAAATGTTATATGATTATTATGTTTTTAGAATATATGTATGTAAATGTAAAGTAATGAGTATGGTGTTTTGTTTTCAGTTTTGATGTTGTTGATCTTCTTGTTATCTTTAATAGAGTTTAATGACTATTGTCTAAACGTAAAATCAGTGCATCGACGACATTATAAATTTCATCGAAATGTGGACGAGATTCTGGTTCAGCAGCCCAACATTGTAACATTAAACGATACATTTCCGCTGGAGCATTATCAGGAGCTGGCATACGATATCCTGAAAAGAAAATAGAGACATTAATTTTTGAGTTTAAATATTTTTTGTGACATAGGAAGATGTTTGTTATATAAACGAAAATATTTGTTGTGACATAGGATGTTGTTTGTTATATAAACGAAAATTGAAATATTTTATAAAAAGATGGCGCTACTTATCAATTATTAATAAGGAAAACATTCTTCATCTTCGTGGAATCGTTATATACAAATAAAACATTCAAATCCAACCATTTAATATATACTCTTTATAAATGTAAAACAATTTATATTTTGCTTTTGAGCCATTTAACTTTGTTATATATTTACATTTCGACCACTTACCAGCATCTATTTTTTCTCTAGCCTTGGTATTTGTCATACCGGAATATGGTGTATCACCTTTGGAGAAAATCTCCCACATTAATATACCATATGACCAGACATCACACAGTGATGTATATTTGCCGAAATTTAATGCTTCTGGTGCTGTCCATTTGACGGGAATTTGTTTCATGCCATCCGATACTGCAATTCAATAGAAACTGTCAATTGTTGATGCTCATTGCATAAATTTTAATGTATTCTTACCAATATACTCTTCTTCTTCTCGCGACATTCCAAAATCGGAAATCTTTACCGAACATTCTAAATCGACTAAACAATTACGGGCTGCTAAATCACGATGTATACAATTTTTAGACTCCAAATAACGCATGCCTGTAAAGAAGATATATAAAATAATTATAATGGGGGATTTTGATATTTCTAGAAAATACATATAAAAGGGAACATTTAAATACAAGCGATCTAAAAGAGGTCTTTACACACAAGCTTTATAAACGAACTAAGTGAAGTCTTTAAAGACGACTTTAAAGGAGTTTTTACAGACAATCTGAAGGGAGAGTCTAAAGTGAAGGGAGTCTTTATAGACAAGTTAAAGGGAGTATTTATAGACGAGCTGCAAGGAGTCTTTATAGATGAGCTGAAGGGACTCTTTATAGACGAGCTGAAAGGAGCCTTTATAAACGAACTAGGAGTCCTTATATAGAAGCTGATGGGAGTCTTTATAAACGAGCATGAAGGGAGTCTTTATATATTAGCAGAAGGGTGTCTTTGTAAACGATCTGAAGATAGTCTATACAGACGAAGTGAAGGGAGTCTTTATGGACGAGCTGCAAGGAGTCGTTATAGACGAGCTGCAAGGAGTCTTTATAGACGAGCTGAAAGGAGTCTTTATAAACGAGCTAAATGAAGTCTTTAACGACGACTTAAAAGAAGTTTTTACAGACAACCTGAATGAGGCCTTACAGCAGAAGAGATAAGTCGTGAAAGTGACCTAAAAAATGATTTATAATCGAACCAAAGTAAGTCATTATAGTAAAGCTTCTTAAAGGCAGGGTAAAGCACGACAATATAGACAAACTGAGCGAGCCACGGGATGTCTTTATAGACAAGCTAAAGGAAGTCGTAGAAGACCACTGAAAGGAAGAGTTTTTGAAGGCAAGGGAGTGAAGGGAGTCTTCATAGACGAGCTGCAAGGTGTCCTTATAGCAGAGCTGTATGGAGTTTTTATGGATGAGGTGAAGGGAGTTTTATAGATGAACTGAATGGAGTCATTATAGCTTAGCTAAAGGGAGTCTTTATATACGAGCTGATAGGAGCCTTTATAGAGCTGAAAGTAGCCTTTATAGACAGACAATAAAATCTGGAGAGCAGCACAAATATCCCAGAACACCAAATTAAAAATTTTCAACTCATGTGTAAAGTCAACACTTCTTTATGGTAGTGAAACATGGCTCATATCAAATGTAGCCCAAAAACTTCAAACATTCATCAACAAATGTCTCCGAATAATCTGTGGCATATTTTGGTCAAACACTATCTCAAACATAGATCTACATATCAAGACGAGAGAAGAATTTATTATAAAGCAAATCGCTAGACGGAAGTGGAGATGGATTGGGCACACTTTAAGAAAACCGGTGATCAGCATTCCTCGTGCGGCTCTAGAATGGAACCCTCAAGGATCTCGACGTCCAGGACGTCCAAAAAACACATGGCGCAGAACAATCCAAAATGAATTACTACGAATAAATAAATCAATCAATGATATAAAAACCATATGTATCGATAAAATAAGATATAATTTTCTTGTAGAAGCCCTATGCTCCCAAGTGGAACAATAAAGGAATAAAAAAAAATAGACAAGCTGCAAGGAGTCTGTATAGACGAGGTGAGGGAGTCTTTATGTTGAGGGGACTCTTTACGGACGAGCTGAAATGAGCCTTTATAGACGAACTGGGAGTCCTTATATACAAGCTGATGGGAGTCTTTATAGACGAAGTGAAGGGAGTCTCTTAGACGAGCTGCAAGGAGTCTTTATAGACGATCTGCAAGTAGTCTTTATAGACGAGTTGCAAGTAGTCTTAATAGACGAGTTGCAAGGTGTCTTTATAGACGAGCTGAAGAGAGTCTTTATAGACGAGCTGAAGAGAGTCTTTATAGACGAGCTGAAGGGAGAGTCTAAAGTGAAGGGAGTCTTTATAGACAAATTAAAGGGAGTATTTATAGACGAGCTGCAAAGAGTCTTTATAGCCGAGCTGCAAGGAGTCTTTAAAGCAGCGCTTAATTGAGTTTTTGTGGATGAGGTGAAGGGAGTTTTATAGATGAGATGAATGGAGTCTTTATAGCTGAGCTAAAGGGAGTCTTTATATACGAGTTGATAGGAATCTTTATAAACGAGCTACAAGGAGTCTGTATAGACGAGCTGAAGGGAGTCTTTATATATGAAGGGACTCATTACGGACGAGGTAAAGGGAGCCTTTATAGACAAGCTGGGAGTCCTTATATACAAGCTGAAGGGATACTTTATAGACGAGCTGAAGGGTGTCTTTGTAAACGAGATGAAGGGAGTCTTTACAGACGAAGTGAAGGGAGTCTCTATAGACGAGCTGGAACGAGTCTTTATAGACGAGTTGCAAGGAGTCTTTATAGACGAGCTGAATGTAGTCTTTGTAGACCAGCAGAAGGGAGTTTTTATAGACGAGCTGAAGAGAGTCTTTATAGACTAGCTGAAGGGACTCTTTATAGACGAGCTGAAAGGTGTCGTTATAGACGAGCTGAAAGGTGTCGTTATAGACGAGCTGAAGGGAGTCTTTAAAGAGGAACTGAAGGGTGTCTTTATAGAAGAGCTGAAGAAAAGTTTTATAGACCTGTTGCAAGAAATCTTTATAGACCTGTCTTTATATACCTTTTGCAACGAGCCTTTAAAGGCGTGTTGAAGGGAGTTTTTATAGACCTTTTGCAAGGAGTATTTATAGACGAGCTGCAAGGAGCCGTTATAGACAACCTGAAGGGAGTCTTTACAGATGAGCTGAAGGGTGCCTTTATAGACGAGCTGAAGGGTGTCGTTATAGACGAGCTGAAGGGAGTCTTTATAGCTAAAGGGAGCTGAAGGGAGTCTTTATAGACGAGCTGAAGGGAGTCTCTATTGACGAGCTGAAGGCAGTCTCTATTGACGAGCTGAAGGAAGTCTTTATAGACAAGCTGAAGGGAGTCTTTGTATACGAGCTGCAAGGTGCCTTTATAGACGAACTGAAGGGAGTCTTTATAGACGAGCTGAATGAAATCTTTATAGACGATCTGATACATAGACAATCTGATACAGTCGGTTAAACGAGCTGAGGGGTTTGGGTGAGAAGAGCCAAAGGGAGTTTAAATACGATCCAATAAAGTCTCTATGGATGACATGGAGAAAGACTTTGACGACGATTTAAAGAAAGTTTTAAAGACAACCTGAACGAGCCTCTATAGCAGAATATATGATTTAAGGTGACCTAAAATGTCCCCATATAAGACGATCTCAAATGAGTATTTAAAAATAAAGAGACGAGTATTTTAAGGCGACCTTAAGGTACCCTTTATACACAATCTAAAGGGAGTCTTTACAGAATAACTAAAGGCAGAATCTATTGATGGGGTCTTAAACGACAAGCTAAAGAAGAGTTCTTCATAGATAAGCTCAAGACAATATGTGTAGACGTGTGAAATACTGTATATTTCCAACCAATTAAAACCTTTAGTTTCTTCACTTCATTTCGAAAAGTAATTTTATATATTTTAAACTTACCTGCCGCTGCATCACGACACATTCCCATTTGTTGCCGTGTTGTTAGTGTATTCGAATTCTTACGCAAATAATTCAGCAAAGAGCCACCTGCAAGAGAAAAAAAGGAACATAGATTAGAAATTTAAACAAACTCCCAAAAAAGTAATATAACTACAAACCTGGTACAAGTTCCATAACAATCATTATTGGTTGTTTCTGTACACAAATACCAATCAACTTGACAATATTAGGATGGTCATACTGCTTAAGGATACGACCTTCTTGCAGGAATTTACGTTTCTGTTCATCGGGTAAGGTCATGCGACATGTTTTGACGGCCACATCTTTTTTGGTTGATTTCAATTTGGCCTTGTAGACATCACCAAAGTTTCCCTGAAGAAATAGAGCGAAACAACAATATTTAATTGAATAATTTTAATATTTACTTAAGGTTACAACTTACCCGCCCAATTTTTTCACACAAAACCACATCATCATTACTCAACTCCCATATCTCTCGGCGTATGGGCGTTCGTAGAATAGCACCTGATTTAACTGTAACTGGCAATTCGGATTGATATTGATGCAGTATCAACTCTTGTATACTGGGGAACGGCGGTCCCTCGAAACGGAAATGACCATCCACTGTTGTTTGAACTATAAAATGTTTGTGTCCATTCCAACAGACGCTTAGCACAATTTGACTTTCTTCATTGCGTATTGTTTCACGTACAAGAAAATCACCTTCATTATTGAGCAGACGTACCACCTCTTCACGCGGCAAAACACCATGGAACCATTCTTCTTCATAGAGCGGGCGATTTGTAGATAGGGAGACCTAAAGAGAAACATAAAAGCATTGTTTTTAGTAAAGATATGTAATTTTTGTTTAGATGTATATTAGTTAAGTTTTTATAAAAAACAACAAAAGGAGAAGCGAAAGTAACGTTTTAAGAAAGCAGCAATGATAGTAAAAGCAACGAAAGTTCAATTAAATTAGCACGTTTTGTTAGGAAAAAGATAAAATTAAAATAATTTATATCTAAAAGTAAAAAAAAAAAAACAACATGCAATTACATTTTTAATATTAAAGAGAAAATGTTACACATTTTGTCTACAAATACAGTTTGTGAATAATGCGCACCTTTGTGGTTCCAATGATACATTTGGACATAATCCAAAAATTGAATAGATTTTGGAAATTTACGTCATTTAATATTACATTTTGAACAACTAAATATAGAAACAATATAATATTGGATTTTTCAAGTAGATACATACATTCAGTTTATTTGCTATTTCCAGTAAGAAATATCCTTAACCTGGATAAATCTAATGTAAAACATTTTATGTATCTTTACAGTCAGTCAAATTTATTTATTTCATTTATTTATTTCAGTCGTTGTTTAACTTTGCTACTAGACAGACGTGTTACTGCTTAAAACGGCAATATTTCGTTAACAACAATTTCATAAAAAATTGCAACGGTTTATTTATTTTTTTGTTCTTTAATTTAAAAAAAAAGAGACAGTGCACTGTCTTGCAGTGTTCCAATTTTTTGCATGCGTGCATTAATTGCATTGCTTGCAAAACCTGAATTAACTACAACGCAAAAAATAACAATAATTAAAAAAATAGCCGCAATGAGTGTTACAACAAAAAGTAATGCAACTGATTGCATTGATCATCAAGAAGAAAAGTGGCAGGAAGTGTCGACTAAAAGAAAAATAACTATGTCCCCACCTTTAGGTAATTCGCCAAAAAGGAAGCAAGTGGTTGATGACAACCAGCCGTCCACATCCAACAGATTTAGTGTGTTATCAACTATGGAAAATGAAGCAGATCAAGCTGAACCGAATCAACCAGAACCAAATCAAGCTGTACCAAAACCGCCACCAATTTTTATTCCGGACGTCAAGAATGTTACTAAAATGTTGGATAGTATAAATAAAATGATTCCAGTTGAAGATTTTAATTTTAAATCTCTTCTGAAAGGTGAAGTTCGTCTAATGATAAAAAATGTTGATTCGTACAGAAAAGTAATTAAGCACTTTGATAGTAACAATATATGCTATCATACTTATCAACTGAAAACGGAAAGAGCTTACAGGGTAGTAATTAAAAATTTACATTACACCACCGATGTATCGGATATAAAAGCCTTTTTAATGAGTAAAGGTCACGATGTAAGGAGCGTACGTAACATAATTAGCAGAAAAACCAAGGAGCCTTTACCCATGTTCTTCGTTGATTTGGACCCCAAAAGTAACAATAAAGAGATTTATAATATTACTGGCATATTCAATAACATTGTTACTATTGAACCCCCAAGAAAATTTGACGACTTAGTGCAATGCTTTAGATGTCAAGAATTTGGACACACAAAATCATACTGCCGTAAACCTTTTAGGTGCGTTAAATGTGGTTTAGGTCATCCCACATTAGAATGTAATAAACCAGAAAATACCGCACCTAAATGTTTGCACTGCTTGAACACCCATACAGCTAGTTACAAAGGATGCCCGATTTACCAAAAACTGGTTCAAAAGAAGTCTGCTCCCGTGTATTCTAAACGTAACGAAACTGCTTATGAAGATAACACCATGCCCAACCAGACTTCAGATAACTTTGTGTCATATGCCCAAGCCGTAAAAGGTCAAAGCACGGGAGAAATAAATTTGTTAAGCAAGATAGAATCTTTGCTAACGAAACAAATAGAAATGACAAATTCTTTAATGAATATGATGACATTGCTAATGTCAAAATTATGCAAGTAGATTTGATCATTGCTGAGTGGAATGCCAATGGCATTTCAAATCATAGAAATGAAATAGAATTATTCCTTCATAAAAATTTTATAGATATTCTACTTATTTCTGAAACTCATTTTACAAGCAAATCATACTTCAGAATTAAAGATTATGACATTATAACAGCGAATCATCCAGATAACCGAGCCCATGGAGGTGCAGCTATAATTATTAAATCTAAAATTATATACGAAGAAGCGGAGCCAATCTTAGAATCTTTTATGCAGGCAGCTGGTGTTAATATAATATGCGAAAATTCAAAAGTATCTATTTACTCCGTTTATCTTCCTCCTCGATTTAATTTAAAATGTATACAATATGAAAATTTCTTCAAAAATCTTGGAAACAAATTCATCGTCGGTGGCGATTTCAATGCCAAACATACTTGGTGGGGATCTCGGCTATCAAACCCCAAAGGAAGAGAACTGTATAAATGCATCGCTTTAAACCATTACGAAGTTTTGTCAACTGGTAGTCCTACATATTGGCCTGCAGACCCAAATAAAATTCCCGATCTAATAGATTTTTTCATCTACTCAGGAATATGCCAGTCAATGCTAAGTATAAACGCATGTTATGATTTAGACTCAGATCACAGTCCAATTATTCTTAACTTTAGTACAAGAAATGTTCATAAACATAAACATAAAACATTAATTACATCAAAAACCAACATACCTATGGTACAACATCACATTGAACAACACCTAAATTTAAATATTCCGATTAAATCCGGAAAGGAATTGGAAAATGCTATAGAACATTTAACACAAGTCATACACAATGCTACAAATCTATACACTCCCGATAAAATTGATCTAAATTCCACAAACTTTTATGTTACGGCTGAAATACGATCAATGATAAGAGAAAAGAGACGATTGCGCAGAATTTGGCAAAATTCGAGACACCCAATGGACAAAACAAATTTAAACAGAGCTTCAAATCGGCTTAAAACCCTTCTAAGTGACTACAAAAACCAATCAATTGGAAGCTTCTTAAGTAATTTAAGCCCAGATGAAAGTAACGAGCACAGTTTATGGAGAGCAACAAAATATCTTAAGAGACCTCAAAAGAGAAATGTGCCTATAAAACATTCAAATGGAAATTGGTGTAGATCAAACAAGGACAAAGCTGAGGCGTTTAAAGACCACTTGGTGAATTCCTTTACACCTTTTGATTTATGTAGTCCCCAACAAAATAAATTAATTTCCGATTTTTTGGATGTTCCATGCCAAATGAGTCGCCCTATTAAACATTTTACGTTTAGTGAAGTTTGTAAGGAAATTAAAAATCTAAAGAAAAAAACACCAGGGTCAGACTTAGTTGATCACAAAGTCATAAGATTGCTTCCAAAGAAGGGTTTGGTGTTCCTAACGACAATTTATAATTCTATTATGAGGCTGTCCCATTTTCCAGTGCAATGGAAATGTGCTAAAATAATTATGATACCAAAACCTGGCAAACCTGAAAACCTGTTATCATCGTATAGGCCTATAAGTTTATTGTCCATATTTTCTAAACTGTTCGAAAAATTGTTTCGAAAGCGACTTCTTCCGATTTTAAATAATATAAATATTATGCCAGATCATCAGTTTGGATTCAGAGAAAATCACGGAACACCTGAGCAGTGTCATAGACTGGTGAAGGTTATAAGAGATTGTTTGGAATGTAAGCAGTTCTGTTCTGCAGCCTTTCTGGATATCAAACAGGCGTTTGATAGGGTTTGGCATCAAGGCTTGTTATATAAACTAAAAATGTTATTACCTGCTCCTTTTTATTTACTTTTAAATTCATATCTGAATGGAAGAACATTTTATGTACACATCAATGATAAAGAATCTAATTTTGGCGTCATTAAAGCTGGTGTACCACAAGGTAGTGTTTTAGGTCCTGTTTTATATACGCTTTATACAGCAGATATGCCCGTAAGAAATGAGACTATGATTGCTACTTATGCAGATGATACTGCCGTTCTTGCTATTAAAGATGATCCTTCTTCAGCTACTGACTTACTCCAAACACATCTGAATGATATCGAGAAATGGTTTAATAACTGGAATATTGGAGTCAATACTGAAAAATCTGTGCATGTTACATTTTCCTTAAGGAAAGGAAACTGTCCTTCTCCAAAATTGAATGGACTTACAATTCCTTCTGCGGATTGTGTTAAATATCTCGGTCTGCACCTTGATAGAAAACTTAACTGGAAAAATCATATAACATATAAGAGACAGCAACTAGATCTGAAGACTAAAAGAATGTTCTGGCTTCTTGGTCCAAAATCAAAACTGAGCCTGAATAACAAATTACTACTGTATAAGACCATTCTAAAGCCTATTTGGACATATGGAGTACAACTATGGGGAACAGCCAGCAATTCTAATATTGAGATACTTCAACGATATCAATCAAAGACGCTTAGATTGATTACGGGTGCTCCTTGGTTTCTTAATAATAACGCGATTCATAGAGATTTAAACATAAATAAAATTACAGATGAAATTAAAAAAATTAGTAATACGTATCTTAACAGATT
This sequence comes from Musca autumnalis, assembly GCF_047663935.1. Taxonomy (NCBI): domain Eukaryota; kingdom Metazoa; phylum Arthropoda; class Insecta; order Diptera; family Muscidae; genus Musca; species Musca autumnalis. The sequence goes on from NW_027411644.1 coordinate 257,136,371, forward strand.
AAGTAACCATTCGAATGTGTTAGCAATTAATCTATTAGATGACACAGATGAAATTAGAAGACTAAAACGAAGACATGTTTTAGACCTCCCATTTATTTAATGAGTTTCATAAAATATGTAATCTAAATTAAAATTGTAATATGTATTTATTGTTAAATCCACTGGGGTTTAACAATTCTGTTATATTGTAGTAATTATTAAATTTGCTGAATGTTTCTTGTAAATAGATTGCAAATAAAAAGAATAAATAAAAAAAAAAAAAAAAATTTATTTATTTATTTAACAATGATGCCCAGCCTTAAGACCTAAGGGCATAGCATTCTATGTACATATGTATGTATATTCGGTTCGAGTGGATTATAGACGATCATAAGTGAGTGTATTTGGGGAGAGGAGAAGGAAGTTTCATAGATAAATTAAATCTTTATAGAAGGAAAACATTGTTATTGACGTCGAGGACGAAGTCTTTATCGGTAACCAGATAGAAGTACTTTTAGACGATAGAGGGTAGATTTTATGGATATTTATTCGAAAGTTTATCGTCGAACAACAGGAAGTCCTTATAAACGAGTTAAAGAGGATTTTATATACGAGCATTTTACCGTTACCGACAAAAATCGGTAGAAATACAATTCCTTTAACTTCGGAAATTAACGATATTTGTAAGTTAGGTAAGTTAGCCAGCCAGCAAAATAAAGTTGTCGCTAAGTCCTGACGATAGCAGCATTCCTAATTTTGCTTCTTAATTTCCCGATTTATAGACGAGCTGAAGGGAGTCGTTATAGACGAGCTGAAGGGAGTCTTCATAGACGAGATGAAGGGAGTCTTTATAGACGAGCTGAAGGGAGTCTTTATAGACGAGCTGAAGGGAGTCTTTATAGACGAGCTGAAGGGAGTCTTTATAGACGAGCTGAAGGGAGTCTTTATAGACGAGCCGCAGGGAGTCGTTATAGACGAGCTGAAGGGAGTCTTTATAGAGAAGATGAAGTGAGTCTTTATAGACGAGGTGAAGGGAGTCTTAATAGAGAAGTTGAAGGGAGTCTTTATAGAGGAGCCGAAGTGAGTCTTTATAGACGAGCTGATGTGCGTCTTTATAGACGCGCTGACTGGAGTCTTTATAGACGAGCTGACAGGAGTCTTTGTAGACGAGTTGAAGGGAGTCTTTATTGAAGCTAAATGGAGTATTTGTGGACAAGCTGAAGAGATTCTTTATAGACGAGCTGAAGGGAGTCTTTATAGACGAGCTGAAGGGAGTCTTTATAGACGAGCTGAAGGGAGTCTTTATAGACGAGCACAATTGAGTCTTTGTAAACGAGTTGAAGGGAGTATTTATAGACGAGCTGACGGGAGTTTTTATAGACGAGCTGAAGGAAGTCTTTGTAGACTAGCTGAAGGTAGTCTTTATAGACGAGCTAAATGGAGTCTTTATGGACAAGCTGAAGGGATTCATTATAAACGAGCTGAAGGGAGTCTTTATAGACGAGCTGAAGGGAGTCTTTATAGACGATCTGAAGGGAGTCTTTATAGACGAACTGGAGGTAGTCTTTATAGACGAGCTGAAGGGAGTCTTTATATACGAGCTGAAGGGAGTCTTTATAGACGAGCTGAAGGGAGTGTTTGTAGACGAGCTGAAGGGAGTCTTTATAGACGAGCTGAAGGGAGTCTGTATAGAAGAGCTGAAGGGAGTTTTTATAGACGAGCTGAAGGGAGTCTTTATAGACGAGCTGAAGGGAGTCTTTATACATAGACGAGCTGAAGGGAGTCTTCATAGACGAGCTGAAGGGAGTCTTTATAGACGAACTGAAGGGAGTCTTTATAGACGAGCTGAAGGGAGTCTTTATAGACGAACTGAAGGGAATCATTATAGACGAGCTGAAGGGAGTCTTTATAGACGAGCTGAAGGGAGTCTTTGTAGACGAGCTGAAGGGAGTCTTTATAGGCGAGCTGAAGGGAGTCTTTGTAGACGAGCTGAAGGGAGTCTTTATAGACGAGCTGAAGGGAGTATTTATAGAGAAGCTGAAGTGAGTCTTTGTAGAGGAGCTGAAGTGAGTCTTTATAGACGAGCTGATGTGAGGCTTTATAAACGAGCTGAAGGGAGTCTTTATAGACGAGCTGAAGGGAGTCTGTATAGACGAGCTGAAGTGAGTCTTTATAGATGAGCTGAAGTGAGTCTTTATAGAGGAGCTGAAGTGAGTCTTTATAGACGGGCTGAAGACAGTCTTTATAGACGAGCTGAAGACAGTCTTTATAGACGAGCTGAAGACAGTCTTTATAGACGAGCTGAAGGGAGTCTTTGTAGACGAGCTGAAGGGAGTCTTTATAGACGAGCTGAAGGGAGTCTTTATAGACGTGATGAAGGGAGTCTTTATAGACGTGATGAAGGGAGTTTTTATAGACGAGCTGAAGGGAGTCTTTATAGACGAGCTGAAGGGAGTCTTTATAGACGAGCTGAAAGGAGTTTTTACAGACGAGATGAAGGGATTCTTATAGAGTCTTTATATAAAATATAAAGGGAATCTTTGTGGACAGGCAGAATAGAGGTTTTATAGAGGGGCGGAAGAGAGACGGACGAGCTGAAGGAAGGCTTTATAGACTTCTAATGGGAGTCTTTATAGACGTATTGAAAGAAGTCCTTATATCGTTGATGGAAGAGCTTTCTAAAAGAACCAAAGAAAATTTATAGGCGATTCAAAGGTAATCTTTATTGATGAGTTAAAGAGAGAGTACCGACAACCACAAATGAATTTTCGTGAGAAGAACAGAAGGAAGATTTTATACACGACCAAATCGGAGTCTTTGCTGTAAAATAATGAAAACCAAATTCCACGACTTATATGGGAGGTTAAGTTAGTCTGTATAGACGGAAAAGAGTAGAGTTTTAGGGAGTAACGCGGAGTCCTTAAAGACCTGAAGAGAATAGAAGCTACCATATGGCAGATGTTCCAAAATATATAACTTAGAGACGACCGATCTGTTGCAAAGCATACTACAAAACGAATGTATCGGAATTAGTTGAGATAGGGGAAAAAAGGAATAAACAAGTAAAAAAGTATCAGTCGGCTTCGCCGACAGAGATATACCCTCAGCCTATGTATATTGAAACAATTTTTTCCGAAAAACGTATGCATTTAGGGGGTTTTAAAAATTTTGATTAGGATTAAAGATCAAAAGTTTTGCGGAGGAACTTCTAAAAGGAATAGATCGACATTGACCATTATGGAAGTAGATCTCCAGCCACTACATATGGTACCATATGGTTTGCTCAAGAATGGACTTGCCCCTAAAAAACTTTTGCCGTCGTAATTGAGGCAGCGAATGTAAGTTGCTTCAACAAAAATCAAAGTGATTCGATGTCAGGTCTTAAAGTGAACTTATCCGAAATTTTGTGTGGGAGGTACCGGATGGAGTAGACAAATATAGTCTATATTTCAACCTGATCTATATCTGGTAGATATATTAGGATGTGTAATGTATGGACCAATTCGGCCACTCCCTTCAAGAGTTACCGTACGAACAATTTATCCGAACATTTTTGAACTTTTGTGGGGGAGGTACCTGAAGCAGTAGACCGATATGGCTTATCTTCGAACTTAAACTATATTTGGACAAAATATTACTAAGGCAAAATTTAAGACCGAATCGGCAGATCCGTTCGAGAGTTATCTTGCACTCCAACCACCTCACACGGTGTCAAAGGGGTTTTTTGCAACTTTCAGGCTATTTTCTGAGGAAGTGTGGACTTGCCCCTGATGAAACTTGTACCGTCGTATGGGGGGCAGTGAATACAAGTTGCTAAAACAAAAATCAAAGCGATGACCCTAAACTGAACTTTTCCGAAATTTTGTGTGGGAGGTACCCGAAGGAGTGGACCGATTGAGTCCATGTTGAAACCTTATCTAAGTCTGGTACGCATTTCAGGATAGACAATGTTTGGACCAAATCGGTTACTCCCTTCAAGAGTTATCGTTCGCACAAATTTTCCGAACATTTTCGAACTTTTGTGGGGGAGGTACCGGAAGGAGTGGACCGATATAGCCCATCTTCGAACTTAAAGTAAGTTTTGGCAAAATATTACGAATGCCAAAATTTGAACCGAATCGGTTCATCCGTTCGAGAGTTATCGTGCGCTCCAGCCAGCCAGACAGACAGACTTTTGCGGTTAAATGAAACATGGAAAAATGCAAACATATTGACAGAGATGCACTCGCTCTATGCGAAAAGCACATGCGCCTCAACTGATTTTAACTATTTCGCGCGTTATACGGTTTTTAACTTTTATGTTTTTTCTTTGATTGTAATATCAATATCACTCTTTATTTCCTAATTCTATTGCTTATCACACTATGCAAATATACTTTCACGATGATAAACTATTTTCCTTGAAGAAGTTTTAGCAAAATAATTCAGGTTTTGTTAGGAAATTTAGCGAAATAGTAGAATAACTCCAAAAAAATTTTCTCAAATTTTTCGTATTAAACCAAAAAATATATTCTTGAAATAATGTTCCAACAATAAACTTTTGTCTTTTGTTGTAGCTGCAATATGCAATTTAAAATCCTAATCAATAAAATTTTGGTCTCAAATTTTTCTGGACATTGTCAAGATTCTGTACGTATTTTTAGTTTATTTTTTAGAGATTTTTATGGACTCTGAGTAAGAATAAATAAAATTTACTCCAAGATTCCTTCATTATTTTTTGATTTTCCGCGAAAATGAAAATAAATTTAGCTAATATTTAGGCGTCTACGGATAGATATTAAATGTTGTTACCGATTTATATATACATTTTGGTATTGCAACACAAAGGGAATTTTTAAATATTTTTTCTTTATAAGGGAATAAAACCCCCCATAACTTTTGGGCGCAGCATCCAATTTTGTGAACGCGAACATATTTGAAACCACGATTTTTTTCTTAACCCATGTAACAAAAATCGTGAATGTGCTTGTCAAAATTTTTTTAATTTTTTTCTCGATGGAATTGTAAAGGAAATTTGAATTTTACCATATACCCTCGTTAGCATAAATGTTGAGGGTATAAAAATACGTGTGTGAACAAAGTAAGATGTAGGGTAGCCCCCTGACTTGCAACGCATAAGGAAAAAAGTATCAGTCGGCTTTGCCGACAGTGATACACCCTGAGCCGGTGGCATAATGAAAAAAGCAAACCCAGTTTTTGTTGTTTTTTAAAAAAAAAACATTACAGTTGTAATGGGTAGTACTGCGAGAGCTATCCCAATAAAGTTAAAAATTTTTCCGCAAACACATCTGTTATAACAATTTCCTAAATTTTCTATAAATATAATTAATTGCATTAACCGTTACGAATTGTATGTCATTGAGAACTATTTGATTTTTTGAGGATTGTTTCTGTTTCTAATAAGATTTGGCTTTCTTCAAGAATGACACCAATTACTATTTTTAAGAATTGATTTCTGATCTTTTTCCCTTGAGCTTTTTTCTTGCCAAAAAGTTATGCCCGACCGAGTTGGTTCAGATAGTTAACGTCACTATTATTAATATTCCAGTATTCTATCAAAACCCAACTAAATGTTTACATCAACATTTCAGGTATACTAATTTTGTATATTATTTTTTCTATAATACATATTTAGATGAGCGATTGCATCAACAAATAAAGCAACACAGTGTGGGTTGGTTAATTTCCAATGATTTCTAGTATTTACCATATTGACTGATAAATGGAAATATTTTAGAATTTTTTTTAATACATCGCATCTTTAAAAATAGAAATCACATTTGCTTCTTCACTTACATTAAACATTGATTTGGGACGTTTTTTGCGTGCCGGTGGTTTTGGTGGACCATTTAAATGGTGGCAGTTATGAAAGAATATTAAAGAGAAATTTCCTGCCGAATCACTGCAGTTGCTACTTTGACCGGATGTGCTACTCATTGTAATTTCAGACACTTTTCAACATTATTTAAAATAAAGATTTTGTTTTAGTTTATAATTTATTAAATGCAAATTTTTTTTGTTTCGAAATGCTTTATAATTTTATTAATTTTGCATAAATTAACTTTGTTTTTATTTTTTCACTAATACGTCACTAAAAAATCTTTACGCATTTTCTTCAATGAAAATTGAAAAAAAGAAAATATTTTGGCCCGGTTCAGCGAAACAAAATTATTACCGCACAACAACTGCCATTGAAAGAAAACTGTTCCGAATAACAAAAAGAAAAGCCTTTGAGAAAACAAAATTTCGTTTTTGTTGAAATTCGAAAAAATAGCACACACGGCCACACGCTTTAAAAACCTACGACAATAAAATAAATTTTTATTTCAAAATCTCATCTAATCGCCAGAATAACAAAAGAGAATATATAACACAAATCTCTTAAGACATCCCCACAGTCTCTTGGTAAATCAATTTAGAGGGGGCCCAGACAATTTCCTGTTGAACTTGTAACATTTATCTGCCAAACGAAAAGTTCATGATTAGTGAATGACATTTAGTTGGCTGTGGGGTGGAATACTTCATTAAAATGTTAAGTTATTGAAAAGTGCTCTACAAAAGAGCTTTGTTTTGTTGCTAGATTGGACTCAGCAAATTACTTTGACTGCTTCCCATCAATTTTTCTTGGCATAGTGACAAAATTGTTGTTTTCTTTTCACCTACCCAAAATGAGTGTGCTGTCATCTGTAGTACTGCGTCACTCTTTTTTTGTTGAACTAGAAGAGTCCAAAATGCATATATTTTTACTATTTCGAAAATTGTTTATAGATAATTCGAATAAAACACATTTTGCTCATAATCCCTGTATTAGTCAACATATAAAGAGATACGTGTATAAAACTTTTAATATTCTCTAGAAAATTTCTTTGGGAATGCCTGCATGATGAAAAGGGTAACCCAAATTGATGCTATGAAAAAATAATATGAAAAGCTATAGGCTGTTAATAGGTTTAGATTAACACCTCAAAGGTAAATTCATGAGCTATGTTTACGATCCTGAAAGAAAAAAAAATTAAATAAAAAAACATGAAGTAATTTCATCTGATATTTACTCGGAAGCCTTACAATCGTGTATACCGAATTCGAATATATGGTGGTACTAACAAGGAATTGATGTTAATACGTCAGATGAAGATACTCAACTAAATCAAACCCTAGACGACCGGTTTGATGTTACGGATTGATCCGAGAAGATATCAGCACCTTGGCCAAGGGTTATAATTAAATTTGTCATTCCGTTTGTAACACATTGAAATATTCATTGAAGATCCTATAAAGTATATATATTGTTGATCAGTCGATATAACCAAATCCGTCTGTCAGTCTGTTGAAATCAAGATACAGGTCGCAATTTTTAAGATAGAGCTTTGCAATTTGGTGTAGAAGATTCTATTACTCCTAGGATGTTTGGAATTGCAAATGGGATATATGGGTCCACGTTTTGATATAGCTCCCATAGAACGGTACCACCCGATTTTCGGTATTGTAAAGGTATAGGCCAAAGCCTTCATATAGCCCCCATAGAATTGTACCTCCCGATTTGCGGTATTTGGCCTCAATATTCCACCGAAATGACTGAAATTTGGTACTTAGTCTTCTTTAATGGTATACAACTTTCCCCAGAAATGTGCCGGTACCGGTCCACGCCCCCATAGAACGATACCTCCCAATTTTCGGTATTTTGAAGGTTATGGCCACAATAATCCATTGAAATTAGTCTTCGTTGGGGGTATTCAACTTTGCCATCTAAATATGTCGATATAGGTCCACGCCGTCATATAACCCCCATAGAACGGTACATCACAGTTTTCGGTATTTTGAAAGTTAGCCACATTATTTACCGAAATTCCTGGAATTTGATATTTAATCTTCTTCAATACAACTCGTGGTGAAGGGTATAACAAGAACGGCCGGGCCGAACTTAACGCCTTTCTTACTTGTTTTATTTTGGGAGCGCTATATCCTGGAATGCCTGATTCGAGTTCTTTTGGACCTTTCCGGGAGAGAAAATAATAAAAATAATAATAAACCATGGTTTTGATCCGTTTGTCACCATCTTTTCCCCCACAGATCGGTGTCGGTTAGATGCAACGGATGCCATGAATAGATACATTTCAAGAATTTTTAAAGTCTGGCCTTCCTTAGGGAGTACAGCGATAGGGATAGTATTGCTTCGTGCTGCACCAACTTGATCCCCAGCGAATCTTCCTCGCCGCCTTCAGATAATGTAAGATTCCTGCAGTTCAACTGCGATGGTCTTCGTGAAAAGATCAATAAGATTGTGAATTTAATGAGAAAGAGAAGGATAATGGTCACGTACCACCAGGGATGCCATGTTCGTGGTTTTTCTGCTACTTGTGGTGATTTTTGACGTACAAAAACAACTGTTTAAACATGCATTCTAACAGTTTCGAGGTAAAAATCGCTAAAGAATTAATATCTGTAGCGATTTTTACCTCGGAACAGTTGGCATCCCTGCGTATGACGATCATGACACTAAACAACAACAACTATGCACAAAAATAACTAGGTACTATAGGGACGACTAAGAAATAAACACTTAAGTTCTTGTAGATTCGTCCATCTCTTGTCACTGCGATTCAAAAAGTTGAGCAACACCAGCAGACTGAGTTGAATAGATGGGTGGATTCAACGTACTGGACTTGAATCGTACATAAAGTGGAGGTGGTGGACTTGCATTCCCACTGTACTAGTCAGTACATACCTATAACGCTTGAGATGAACTCTAGTGGCACATACTTGGAATGTATGAGGTTAGCGGTCAACTATTGAGCCCGTGAGATAGAATGAACGTTTATATACCTCCGATTAATAGCTGTGTCATGCGTTATTCGCCATGCGTCATTCGACATCAGGCCATTGTTGGAAGGCGTTAACCGGCTGGCTTTAGGAGATTTTAATGAACATCATGAGCTACGGCATTCAGTCGCGAGAAATGACCGGAGAGAGATAGCGATGGGTGGGCAGATAGGTGGATCAAAATTTTGCACCATGAACGAGGTCACTCCTCCAAGATTGGAGGAGACTGTCATATCCACGTGTGACTTGGTCTGACGAATGACGTGACTTCAGTCAGACCAGTGTTCCTGCTGGTCGAATATTCGAAATAATACCTAATTTCCCAGCAGAGACGACGCGATTTGCGAAGATGAGCTTGGCAGTACAAACTCAAGTAACCCGAGAGTTAGAGGTTAGCTGGTGAACACAAACGGGAAAGGTGGATAGAGCATCACACGTGCTGCAATATTGGAACATGTAAGAAGGGGCATCCTGATAGCGACTTTGCGATTTCTTCCAGCTGAGGAGGATGGGCAATGTTACAGATGCATCAACTACGCCATTTTCACATGTAATTCGAATAATTTCAGTCTAAATTCGAAATATTTCACTTGTAATGTAAGAATTTTAATTGAATTTCGAATTATTTAATTTGTAATTTGAGAATTCCAACTGAAATTTGAATTTGTTCATTTGTAATTCGAATTATTTAATTTGAAATTCGATTTTTTTCATTTGTAATTTGAATATTTTCAGTTGAAATTACAAATGAAAAAAATTTAATTACAAATTAAAAAAATCAAATTACAAATGGAAATATTCGAATTAATTACAAATGATAATCAAATAATCAAATTACAAGTGAAATAATTATAAATTCAATTGAAATTCTCAAATTACAAGTGAAATGTTTCGAATTTCAAATGAAATAATCAAAATACAACTGAAATCATTCGAATTACATGGTGTAGTATTCAATGCATAATTTTCACCAGTCATTTTTCGGATCATGATGTGTTCACGATCCCTACTTAATGGGTAGGTAGCCCCCGAAAAACGTTCGAAAAAAATGTAGCGAAGTTCCTCGAGATGTTACTCCTCCGCAGTATCTGCAGTAGCGAATCTCAGCACGGATTTCGGCCTAGTATCACAACCGAGGTTTCAAACAGATGTTATTCGAGGCGCAAAATCATACAAAACACTTGCACCTGACGGAATTTCAATGGTGATGCTAAACGAGGAATGGAGTATCTAATCGTTCCAGAAGCTTGGAACAATTGTTACAATTCGAATGTTAAGCCCATTTGGTTGTAGGACTTCGAACTAATGTAATAAAAAATAAATAAGAATGTATTAGTCAGCTGTGCCGACAGAGATATACCCTCAGCCTCGGACTTAAAGAAAAGATGTAAACATAATTCTTCTGACGTCTATATGAGGTTGTTTGCCTATCTTTGAACTTAACCTAAGTTCAGATAAAATATTACGATACCAGAAATTTTAACCAAATCGGTTGATCCGTACGAGACTTATCGTGCGCACCAGCCAGCTAGAAGGACGGACATGACTAAATCACCTTCAAACTGTCTGAGAATGACTTCGTCCAAACTTACTTGGGGTCTAAAACCATTATTTCGATAGGGCACAATTTTGGTCGTATCAAAGTGCATATACCCTCTTTAGCCTAAAGGCTGAGGGTATAAAAAACGTATCCAATTCAAAACAAAACACTTTAAAATATATTGTGCACGAACCAACCACTAGGCAAGCGCTAGGCTTGGCCCCAGGGAAGAGGACGAGATGTATGCGCATCAGATAAATTGTGGAGAAGTTTGCAGAACTTAAAACATCAAACAATACATTTTGTTATAAGAGGAGGTCGAGGACCTATATTCTATTGGGAGCCAAGAGTTGGAAAACAGAAGAAGCCGACCGACACACCGCGCAAATCACGCATCTACAGAGCAAAAATAAATATGTATATTATGTCGGTCGATATTTTGGAAACCTTGAATTTTAGGTACATAGTGTCTTTGGCAACTTTACAGAGGAGGATGTGGGGCATATTTTTTTTAAAAATGTTAACCCACATGCGGTTCGTCAAAGGGGTCTTTTTGGTCTTTTTTTGAAAATCTTTCAAAAATTTCTTTAAAATGCGATCATATCAAATCCAAATATTCTACAAAATTGTTCGCCATAAAATTTCACTATAGGTTTCAGAATACACAAGATCTGTAAATCTTATCTAATCGCCAGGAATCTTTAAAAATGAAAAAAACGTTTTAGGGTTAAAGTCGGACTTCATCTGAGTTTATTCAAAATTGTCCCACAAAAAAAATTTTTAGGGAGATGACGTCAAAGATAAAAATATTCTTCGTCAAATTTCACTATGGGTCACCAAAGAAATGAAATGTCTATTTACATTATATATGGTGAAAATATCAGTATCAATTTTGCTGAAAAAAACATGAAAATATGTCCCAATTTTTTTGATGAAATTTTGTCCCTCTTTTTCGAGTTGATACATGAAAGTAATATAAAACTTGGTTCTAGGTGAAAAGTGTCAAAATTTCACTATGAGTTTCAGAATAAACCATATATCTAGGTTTACTATTTCCTTAAGAAAATTAGATTACAAATTTATATATTTTAGAATGAAATTATTTGTTTTAATTTTGGACTGTTAATTTTACATAATTCCATACTGGATCAAAATCTAACAAAATCCTTCACTTTTTGGGGATATGGTAAAAAGAAGAAATGTTCCAAACCAAATTTCACTATGAGTCTCTGAATAAAAGAAATCTGTAACTATAACATATAACATTCATAGCAGCCATTGTTTTTGAACCATTGTTTTTTGGGCCATATTTTACAAATTTTATCCCGATTGTCGTTGTGATTGGACACTATAAATATTTTATTGATGGGTTTTCGTTATGAATTCATACGAAAACTGTTGTGCGCTCCATTTAAACAGCTTTTGAAAATTTGTGGTGAATATATATTTGAAAAATATAGAAAACCCAGATCGGAATTTGTAAAATTGCGTATTTTTAGTACTTTTAATTTAAAGTACGATAGATAAACCATTGGTTTTTTATATATTGTGGGAAAATACAAGGGAGGTCTACGGCTATGGTGCAGTGAAAATATAACTGTCATATGGGATCTCACATACACGATTTGGCGAGGTCCAAAATAATACAGTGATGGAAGTAACTCCTGCTTTGGTGACATATATGGAATCAACCCTAGAAATTTACATGAATTAACCCTAGAAATGTACATAAATAGCTGTATCATGAATGACCATAACAAATCCAATTAGGATATAGCCATTTATGTACATTTCTAGGGTTAATTCCGTATATGTCACCAAAGCAGGAGTTACTTCCATCACTGTATTATTTTGGACGTCGCCAAATCGTGTATTTGAAATAGTGAAATTTGACTAAGAATATTTTTGTCTTTGACGTCATATCCCTAAAATTATGTTTTGTGGGACAATTTTGAATAAACTCAGATGAAGTCCGACTTTAACCCTAAAACGTGTTTTTCATTTTTAAAGATTCCTGGCGATTAGATAAGATTTACAGATTTGGTGTATTCTGAGACCTATAGTAAAATTTTATGGCGAACAGTTTTGTAGAGTATTTGGATTTGATATGATCACATTTTAAAGGAGATATTGAAAGATTTTCGAAAAAAGGACAAAAAGACCACTTTGATGAACAGCATGAGGGTTGAAATTTGTAACAAAAATATTCCCCACATCCTCCTCTGTAAAGTTGCCAAAGACACTATGTACCCAAAATGCAAGGATTCCAAGATATCTTAATTCGAATATTTTGAAAAATGTTGAAATGGACGGAACTTGTCCCTCCTACTTTGTTTACTTTCCGATGTAAACTTTAAAAATGCCGATACATGTGTCTCATATTTTTAGGTCTACTTTCATAATCTAAACAGTTTTTCCCATCATTTTGAAAAATAAAATTGAATTTTGTTGCACAGTGCAAAAATTAGTAGATTCTTCCAGTTCTGGAACAGACCAATAAATTTAATTTATTTATAAAAAATAATTTAAAAAAAATTAAGATTCATTGTTTTATACAAATAATTTGTCGCTTCATCATCATGAGAAAGAATATATTTATTGAGGCTAAGCGACAAATTATTTTCTAGTTTTAAGTGCACTTATAAATAAAACACTGAAACTTAATTTTTTGAAATTATTTTTTATTTTCAACTTTTAGAAACATTTTTTTTGGCCACTGAGAACAAAATTATAGTCAATTTAGGCCGAAAATTTAGATAAAAACTTTAAAATGCCTGAAATCGTGTAGTACCGTTATATAAAGGCTATACCAAAACCTGGACTTATGTCCATAATTTTTGTTAGAGAAGTTTCTGTACCATTGGGAACTTCAAATGCCTAGTGACAGCCAATTCTGGCTAAAAATTAAGATAAAATCCTTAAACACTTGAAATCGGGTGGTACCACAATATGAGGGCTATACCAAAACCTGGACCTATGTCAACAATTTTTGGTGGAGAAGTTTCTGTACCATTGGGGACTCCAAATGCCAATTACAGCCAATTCGGCCTAAAAATGAAGATAAAATCCTAAAAACTCTTGAAATCGGCCCGTACCGCTATATGGGGGCTATACCAAAACCTGGACCTATGTCCACAATTTTTGTTAGGGAAGTTTCAGTACCATTGGGAACCCCAAATGCCAAATTACAGCCTATTAGGGTTAAAAATGAAGATAACATCCTTAAAACACTTGAAATCAGGTGGAACTGCTATATGGGGGCTATACCAAATCCTATTTTTAGTGAGGAAGTTTCGGTCTAAAAATGAAGATAAAATCCTCATAATACTTGAAATCGGGTGGTACCGCATAAGGGGGCTAAACCAAAACCTGGACATATGTTCACAATTTTTGGTGGGTAAATGTCTGTATCATTGGAAATCCCAAATGCCAAATGACAGCTAATTCGGGCAAAAATGAAGATAAAATCCTCAAAATACCTGAAATTGGGTGGTACCACTATTTGGGGGCTATAGGAAAAAATGGGCCCATATTGGATTTGGTTTCATATTCATGTATTGTCATCCAAATCTGAAAAGTGTGCAAAGTTTCAGTTCGATTGGTGAACTGCAACTGCGTTAAAAATGAGTTACTAGATTTGAACTAAATCGGGTGGTACCGCTATATGGGGCTATAGGAAAAAATGGACCCATATTGGATTTGGTTTCATATTCATGTATTGTCATCCAAATCTGAAAAGTGTGCAAAGTTTTAGTTCGAAGGATCAACAGCAACTATGCCAAAAATGAGTTACCAGATTTGAAATGCAAGTTAAATAAAACACTGTATAATGGACCAATATTGGTTTTGATTCCATATTCATTTATTGTCATCTAAATATGAAAAGTGTGCAAAGTTTCAGTTCGATTGGTCAACTGCAACTGTGTTAAAAATGAGTTACCAGATTTGAACTAAACGGACACCAAAGCAAGTTAAATAAAACACTGTAATATGTAATAATTGGTATGTTCCTTTACTTTTGAAAATGGTAAAACCGGTAAAAGTAGTAAAAGTTGTAAACTGCTCCCATATGAATTGTATTGTGTCTGAAGTAAAGGAACGCTTTTCGAGTAAAAAGTAGTAAAAGTTGAAGATTCTTGCACGTAAAGGAACTGAGCTAATATGTGCCCGATTGTAGGTTTAATCTGTTGTAAGAATACATGAACCGGCGATCAGTAGACAGACGGGTGACCGTTGGTTAAATATTAAATATTTTTTTCATATTTCTTCGTTTGAAAAATGTGTTCATTCAATTGAAGTAATTATTATATAATCTCTATTTAAAAATGTAGAATATAAATTCACAATTTAAAGTGTCACAGCAAGATTAATGTTAAAGAACATACATGCAAAATAAAAATAACTCAAAAAAGACATGCTTTATAAACTGGCTACATGATAAATAATCCAACTTTGCAACAACATAACGAAAAGCTGCAATGGATAAAAGCTACAAAACAATCGACTTATAAATATTTTAAACAACTTTAACAACAACTAAATACAATATAAAAAAACTTAAAATTAAATAGCTTAAAACTAAAATGATCTTTTGCTTTACAATCATGTCAGGTACTGAAGTGCTTGAATAAAACAATCAATCTACTACAAAAGAAATTATAATAAAATTAATATAACATAGTGAGACTGGTGCAGTTTGGGTTGATCAACCCCATATACGAGTATAATATTTATTTTAAAAAGCTCTCCACTCTAAAGATGCAAAGATGAGACAACAATCAATCGTTTTTTGTTTTTTCTTTCACATTCTTCATTGGGTTTTGTTTCAAAATGAATGCTACTCACTGTTGTTGCCAAACTGGGAACACAATAGCAATGGTCCTTCATGGAGAGTACATCATCGCTTGATTCTCCGCCATCCTCATCATCGTCATGTGAGTGATCGACACTAAATGGCCGATGTCGATGATGTTTGCCCACATGTGGTGATCCCACTGGACATGTGCAAAATTCTTCACTATTTTCTTCTGAAGTTTCGGAGTTTAAATTAAATTCTTTGGCAAAATCAAAAACACTTTTACTGGGATGTATACGTCTGCGTTTGGTGCATACCTTACACAGTTTACCTTTGCGCAATTGGAAATTTATGAATTTGGAACGGAATGTTTGGCGTATGGCTTTGGATTTCTTTTGTATTTTTGGCACTTTAAATTTGAGTTTTGAGGTAGAATCCTTGGACGGATTGGATGCATTGGCAGTGTTGGTTGTTTGTGGGGTTTTTGAATGACTTGAAGAATCGATTAAGGGATCTGTGTGTGTTGATGGCGAACTAAGGGTTGAGGAGCTATGTTGGCCATTACCAGAATCCTGATGGGTTTCTGGATAATTTGTTGTGGAGGGTGGTGTAACTGTTACCCCCGCTGCTGTCCTTGAGTGTACGGATGAAGATGTTGTCGAAGATGATGTTCCCTCTGAGCTTTTATTATCATTTACCGTTGTTGTTTTCATTGAATTGAAACACCCGGTATCTTCCTTTTCAGGACTATCCTTACTATCCACAGATTTATGCATTTTAGTTAAGGGACTCTTTGAGAACTCCTTAATATTACATAGAATGGCATTAATGGATTTCTGTGAGAAAGACAAGGATCTCTTTTTGTTCTTATCATTTTGCATGGTAATGGGTATTTCACGATCTGAACTTGAAGTTGAAATACGCTTTATATCATGGGCATTGCCACTAATGGGCCTAGTTATGACATCTATAATTTCTGCTGATTCTATGGCATCCAAATCGGTGACCTGTTGTGGGGAAATGGTACGCTTAAGACGATTGTCTAGTGTACGATTTAATTCATCTATGCGATCCAAATGGGCATCTATGGAATTTTGCATAACTTCCGGAATTGGTTTATTATCATTACATTCAGGGGGATTGGAGCTTAGGGCTATTTCCTGGTTGCAAACGATAATTTCCTTTGGTTCTTCCACTATTGTTCCCTCCTCCCCTAAATCTTTATTTTCTCCGTTTTCTTTATTTTTCTCCGTTGTTATTTCATCCTTAATACTGGCCGGTATCGTGTTGATTTCAATTACCACCTGCTGTTGTTCGCCCAGGGTAGACACCAGTATTTCCTCCTCACATTTCTTATCCAATACCACCTTTTCTGGGCTTCTCTTTTGTTCCTCCCTCTTCTCCTCTGCTTCTGGCTCCTTCTTTTCTTCCTTCAAATCTAAATCCGCATAAATATGATTATTGTTATTATACGACCATTTCTTTTCATCATATTCATCTTCCTCGTGTTCCCTCAGCTGTTCATTGCGCATCAATATCGAACCATGACTCATGCTGCGTCTTAGCTTGGAAGGCATAAATCTTAGTGGCGGTGTCAGCTCCTTAACAAAATCACTTAAATCATGCATAAAACCTTGATTGTTATTAGCTTCAAAACTGGCAGCCATGCGCATGGGTGGGTTAGTAATAGGCTCATATTTTGCTGGGCTATTTGGACTAATTACCGATAGTGAACCCAAACTCTGAGAGCGTGGTTTCAGTTTACTGCTTAAACGTTTGGCTCGAGCCGCTGCTGTTGGTGTGGTGGGCTGTGGTGTTGATTTACGTTTGAAATGTCGTCCTCGCAGTAGAGTCAAAACACCACCACGCCGCCTTAGTTCATTGAATATACTTACACTTGTTGTATTGGCATGGGAGTTCTAAATTGTAGGAGTGTGTAGTGTTGTAGTTTTAGTTTTTTGTTGTGGTTAGTGTATCAAAAAGGAGTTGGAGAAGGAAGAAGGAAAATTCAAAATCGTGTTAACTTTATATATGTAGTTGGATTCATTCACCATTTCTATGTAAAGGATTTCCTATGACTTTTTTTTTCTAAAAATGTGATCGAAAATTAAGTTGTTCTTATCCAAAGTGTTCTAAGATTCGAATTAATATTTCGAGTCCGTTTATAACTGAAAACAGAAAACATTCTGAAAGAAGTTGTGCGATAGAACAGTGTTGGTGCCGGTCAACTTATAAAACGCATCTTGAACTGACAAGGACTCCATATTGTTTGAGGACTTCATGCAGCCTACCCTCCGGCATAGTTTGAAACTTTGGATTATCAATTATGTATATGTGTGTGGACGCCAGTTGTACGTGGAATACAGGAACAAGGAAGTCCAGTAGAGTGGTATAGGGAGTTCCCAAGGTGGGATAATATCCGCGGAACTGTTTAACCTAAACTCCATAGTTTTTAGACAGCATTGAGTTCGTATGCGGATATTGCACGAGTTTGGCGTCGTGTATCTTCCCTAATGTCATTTGTGAAAGGCTGAATTCCTATTTAATCGATATAACCACCTTTTCCCCATGCGAGGAATATGCAAATATCCGCCAACTTTACGGTCACCACATGGACGCTAGAGATGGGTACAGAACTAAATATCCTGGTTGATAGTAACCGAATTTAGAGTTGTGCCAAAGGAACTATATGGAACTATTTCGTTCACTTCGCAGTTCCAATGGCCCACATATTTTTCTATGAACAAACTGCGTATACTTAATATCACACGTTACATTTTATGATGTTACTCATACGTTTTGGAACTAGTACAAGGAACTAGTTCCTACAACTCTAATAGAATTCCGATCACTAACTACCCACAAGATTCGACAGTATCTGGGTATTTTCACGTCTTCCTCGCATGCCACAGTTATCTGCCACAAGCTGAGAGGTAGGAACAAGGTCTAGAAGGCCCTAGCTGCAGCAGATAAAGAACCCTTGTTGCAATGCAGATAAAGAAACCTTGATGATCACATGTAATTCGTTAAGGTCGATCTGTGGTAAGCTATACAATATGAAATAACGCCGCCATGGGAACTGTAACAGTGTGCCTCCTTATGCCATCAGGGGACCATGAGAAGACGAAGATTATTCCTGTACGCTAATAAAATGGCATGTTCTCGCTGCTTTTCTTGGTAGGGTGTTACCGTGACAGTCATCCTATTCACCATAGTGTGGATTCATTCAAGGTTCAAGATTATGCTGGAAAACGAACACGCAAACATATCATATGCCCTTACAGCAACAACAGCAGTTAGATGACTCGAAATTTTAGTCTTCGGCTTCTTTCACCACAAACTAAATAAAGAAAATATTATAAAGAAAACCGTAAAGATCTGAGAGGACGCACCTGTATGCAAGGTATCGAAGTCAATATGACCGGCAATCTCAGGACGTAGAAATGCGTCTCTTCTCTCACTTCGCAAATCAAAGATCAGAATTATTGTATCGGACATTATTGGTCATTGAACCATTAGATCTATGACAAGTAAGTGGGAGGACAACAAACATTCAGTACTGCCAGGCTATGTGAAAATGTAAAAGAGACCGAAATAATCAAGCACCTCCTCTGCCGGTTTCCTAGACTGACAATCAAAAGGCACATAGCGTTTGGTATCCAATGAGATTGCATTTCTCTCTTCCTAGAATTAATAATTTCAATTAACCGCCCTTTTCTACCCTACCTCACTGTTTTATACTCTCTCCTCCTTCTTCTGACCACTTTCTTTTCCATTCTATCCTTTTGTCCATTTTCAGAATGAGCAGAATGGACCGCTGGTCTCCGAGTGAAGTGGTTGCCTCAAGCAACGGCAGCTGCGTACCATACAACCTAACATTTGTACCATAAAGATCCGGTGTTTGTCCTTTCCTCTCTGTTTTATCCTCTTTTCCTGTCCTCCTATCCCTTTGTCTATATTCAAGATGAGCATAATGGACCGCTGGGAACTTCATAATCTGGATTCCGTACCCCTTAACGAGACTTCACTTGCATCGGTATAATTTTCGAAATAATTTTCGAACAGATTCTAAATTGAAGTTAAACAAAAATGGTGATCATTCCCACGGCAGCGGGTTCTTTCGTACCGGATTGACCCGGAACTACACAACATCATTGTTCCGGCCAGCGGCTGCCACCCCAGTGTACATATGTTTGTATTTGTTTCGTTTTTCTGTGTTGGGGCAGCTTATCCCGGAATGCCTGCTCCGAATTCTTTTGGTCCGTGCTGGAACTGAGGAAAACCCAGGACCAATATATTTGTGCTCGGTTTGTCACATCCGCATCTTCACCACATCCAGGTGCATCTAAGGGGTTGCTCTGGACTTGTCCACGTGAGGGACTACGACAGGGACTATGTTGCTGCATGCTGTGTAAATACAGTCCCCAGTGAGTCGTCATCCCCCGCAGTCCCCTCGACAACAATCGCACATGCAGCCTTTAACACCAGCCTTTGTTGTCCCAATCCCGGAAAATGCATCATTTTTGCAATTTAATTGCAACGGACTTCGAGGTAAGATCGAGGAAATAGTAGATTTCATGAGTCGGAGGAATATCAAGGTCGATGCGGTGCAAGAAATCAAGCTCAACAACTGTAGCTTCCAACGTGGCGATGGTTACAACGTGCTAAGGAAGGATCGCACCAGAAATGGAGGTGGGGGATTAGCTTTTCTATTGCACCAGTCGGTCCAATACAGACCTATCTCGCTTGAGCCTGTCTCTAATGACCCGTACACCGAGATAGAGTTGCTGCACGTATACATCCCGCCGAGAAATATATGTATCTCAGATTATAAGCCTGACATTAGCCCGCTTTTGGAAGGTCATAATCGCCTGGTCCTGGGGGACTTTAGTGCGCATTATGAGATGTGGCATTCGGCCCCCGGAAACGACCAGAGAGGTTTAGCGCTGGCTGAGCAGATTGATAGCTCTTCGTTTTGCTCGGTCAATGAGGACGCCCCTACCAGAATTAGAGGAACATGTCACAGTTCGCCGGACATAACCATCTTCTCACCTGGTCTGACAAATGACGTCACCTGGCAACCCGTCATTTCCCTTAGATCAGACCATCTCCCCATAATTGTCTCCATCAGCAGACCACCCGATTTCATAACCTCTGAACGCCGCACATTCGTCAATCATGGGAAAGCTGATTGGCCGAGTTTCAGAGAGTTCACCAATACCGCTTCAGAGAATTGCCCAATTCTTCTGATGTTCGGGTAGCAGAAAGGACGTTCCGAGACATCATCAATGCTGCAGCCGCTCGCCATATACCGGCTGGTCGAATACCCGAAGTAAGACCAAATTTCCCAGCAGAGGCGACGGGATTAGCAAATGAGCGTGATGAGCTTCGTCGAACCAAACCCAATGACCCCAGAGTCAGGGAGCTGACACTGGAAGTTAACAGGCTGGTCGGCGAGCATAAGCGGAACATTTGGTTAAATCATCTGAAGAGTTGCAACATTGGAGCTGGTATAGGTGAATTGTGGGCAACGGTTAAGGCACTCTCGAACCCTGGAAGAAGGAAAGATAGGACCTCAGTCACATTTGGCGACGTTACGTTGACTGAACCGAGGAGGTGCGCAAGTTATTTCAATCGACAGTTTGTCGAGCACCCCGAGATTGACAGGGCGAAGAGAAGATTATTACGTCGCATCAGATCTCTTCCTGCCGAGGAGGAACCACCACAGTTTACAATGGATCATGTTGACAATGCCATCAGGAACGCTAAGTCATCCAAAGCGTTGGGCCCTGATGGAATCCCCATGGTACTGCTAAAGCAGCTGGATGAGCCGGGAGTGGAGTATCTCACAAAAGTTCTCAACTTGTCGCTATCCACCCTCATTGTTCCCGAAGTCTGGAAAATGGGCAGGGTGGTTCCACAACGGAAGCCCGGCAAGGATGCCAGCAAAAGTGAATCGTACATGCCGATTTCGCTTTTGTCACCCGTAGCAAAGACCCTTGAGGCCTTAGTCCGAAAAAGCTATCAAGTTGCCGATCATCAGGATGGATTCCGTAAGCAGCACAGCACGACAACTGCGCTGCACGCCATTACCACACATATTTGTCAAGGACTCAACCAGAGACGACCGTGCGATAGAACAATGATGGTGGCGCTTGACTTATTAAAATCCTTTGTAACAGTCAGGCACTCCACGTTGTTTGAGGACATCGAGCAGACAACCCTCCGGCCAAGCTTGAAACGTTGGATATTCAATTATATATGTGGACGCCAGTCGTACGTGGAATTCAGGAACAAGAAGTCCAAACCTCGTAGAGTGAAACAGGAAGTTCCCCAAGGTGGGGTGATATCTCCGGAACTGTTTAACCTCTATCTCTCCTGTATTCCGCCCCCTCCAGACGGCATCGAGATCGTAACGTATGCGGATGATTGCACGATCCCGTCGGGTACCTATCCTGATGACATCTGTGAGAGACTGAACAACTATTTAACCGATCTTACCACCTTTATTCATTCGAGGAATATGGAGATTTCCGCCACAAGATCAACAGCCACTCTGTTTACCACATGGACAGCGCAGTTTGGAAGAGAATTGAATGTCGTGGTTGACGACAACAAACTGCCCCAAAATCTTAGGGGTCACATTCGACACTACTTTCACGTCGAGCGCGCACGCTAAAGCTATTTGCGACAAACTGAAAAGTAGGAACAAGGTCCTCAAGTCCCTAGCCGGCAGCATTGAGGTGGAGATAAAGAAACCTTGTTGACCACATATTACGCGATAGGTCGGACTGTGGTAAGCTATGCGGCGCCAGTCTGGTCCCCGAGATTATGTGATACGAATTCGAAAAAGATTCAAACTTGCCAGAATGCCGCCCTGAGAACAGCAACAGGGTGCCTCCTCAAATCTTCAGTGGACCATATACATGAGGAGGCAAAGATTCTTCCAGTAAAGCAACACAATGAGATGCTTTCGTTGCAGTACCTGCTTGGATGTTACCGTGTGAGCCATCCCAATCACCATATTGTGGGTAGGCCCGACACATACAGGCAGATCAGGAAGGATATGCATGCTCTATAGGGAGAGGTCCAACGATACAGGAGAGAACCCCTAGATCAACAAGTATATCAAGCAGGTTTGAATGGCATTCACACGGACGCAGTTGCCAAGGCATTAAGCAATTATAGTGTGAATAAAGTACTCGGAGTACATCCCCCATCTATCGCAGCTGAGAAGCGTCAGCTGCCACGAGAAACTAGAGTAGTTTTGGCTCAACTACGCTCGGGATATTGCAGTCGCCTAAATTCTTATTGGCGGAAATCGACCGGGCCGTGCAAGACATCTGCCCAGTATGCGGTATGGGCCCGCATGTCACAAAACTCCTTTTCAACTGGCCAGCCAAACCTACTCATCTAAGTCCAGTGGATCTGTGGTTACATCCCATCGAAGCAGCCACTTTCTTGGAACTGGAAATAGACCCAGAGCCAGATTGAACAGAAGAACGAACATACAAACATAATAACAAACACTGTTACAATAACAACAGCATTATATTAAAGAACCAATTGAAAAACAAAATATAAAAAAAAAACAATACATTATGTTTTACCCCCGTTTCCTTTCCAGCTACACTCTTTTACAAATAATTCTCTTACTGTATCTCATCATAAAGATTCAACTTAATTTTCGATCAACATTCGCATTAAAGGGTAACTCCTACAAAACAATCTCTTTCATACTTAATGCATATACCATAACCTCTAGAATTCATATTTGATATTTAAATCACATACTAAGATATAATTATCTGATCTGATTAGATTACTCCATAACCTCAAAATATATGAGTGTGTAATGCATTAAATTCCTAATAAAAACACCCTTCACCATCAAAAATCAAATAAAAAAATAACTTACCTGATGATTATCATTATTATAGCCACCATGTTCAAAACAGGGGAAATTTGGCAAATCATCACCGGGTGGTAGTTCTTCACAACCGACCTCATTAAGGGCACATTTTATCATATCCAATAGCTTTTGTTTTTGTTTCTCCTGACAACGTAGGGCGTTTAAGTCCTTTGATTGGCGACTGCAAGTAAGAAAGGCAAGGGTTAGTAAATTGAAACATTTAGCTGGGAATATAATATGGAATACTTTTGATTTTCCTTTAACGACTGGATGCCATTGCTGTTAATGCTACCATTTGAGGTTATGGAACCATTGGCTATGGGTGATCCACCATTGACATGTTCAATCATTTTCATTTGTTTCTCCTGGCAGTCTCGCACGAATAACTCCAATTCCAGTTGTTTGGTACGCAGCCAATCGACAGTTAAATTATCAACGGCCAATGTACTGGACTGTAGCTTTCCGGGGATATCTTTGATGAGAGATTCATCGAATTGAAATACAACAGGGGTGGTGGGTGATGTTCTGCAGAAAAGAAACAAAGAAAAGCAATATTTTTTGAAATGTATTTTTTAATGAATGGGAATTATAAGCAATATTTTCCAAAATAGGTTATGGATTTATTTTACAATATAGATACACTGGAGGCAGTGAAAAGCAAAAGTGTAAATCATTGGAATTTTTACAACACATCTTTCTCCTTTATGACATTTATCGACTTTTATAAAAGGAGCGATGTGTCGACCCCTTGTATAATTGTCGTTTAAGGCAGATTTTAATGGCCTGTTTCTTTAAGACGAATTACGGTCAAACTCCTGTTATTGTGCATATCTTTTTTGATTGAATATAAAAAATAAATTTAATATTTTTTCTAAAACAACAAAATTTGGTAGTAATTTGAAAGAATTTGGTTTCGAATCATCGTAGAGAAACAAGCCGTAAGTTTAAAAACGCAAACGCATGTTTTTCTATAATCGATTTTGACGTAGGGGATGGAAGATACCAAGGAACGGTCCTAACCGGCTTTAACATGGCAAAGCCCAGGATTTATCTTGGTCCCTCTTTCATCTCAAGTGGACACTGACCTCTCCGTGGTGTCACCTGCGGAACTGCCTTTAACACCCGTTAAAGGTAGTGAGCTAACATGTGCCGCCCGACACAAAGCATGAGTTTGGTTGCGGATTTGTAGTTGGTCGGAGGTTAAAACATCCGGTCTCCAGCTTCACCCCAGTGAATGAAAGACTCGCCGCAATTCGATTAAAAGCAAAATTCTTCAACATCAGCTTTATTTGCGCTCATGCTCCCACTGAAGACAAGGACGAACAGACCAGAGATATATTTTACGAGCGCTTAGAAGAAACTTATGACCGTTGCCCTGCCCATGACATTAAAATTATACTAGGCGATTTTAATGCCAAAATTGAAAAGGAGAATATCTTTGGCCCAACAGTCGGAAAATTCAGTCTCCACAGTGAAACATCTGACAATGGTATGAGGCTGATAGACTTTGCAGCTGCAAGAAACATGGTAGTTAGCAGTACCAGATTTAAGCATCTCGATATTCATAAGGGCACCTGGCTGTCGCCAGATCAAAGAACAAGAAATCAAATTGATCACGTTGTGATAGATGGAAAACATGCATCAATCGTGTTGGATGTACGATCGTTCCGAGGTGCAAACACAGAGACACGGACCCCTACTTTGTTGCAGCAAAGGTACGTACCAAATTAAATGTAGCAAACAAAGTGCGAACAGACACAACACGGAAGTTGGACATCGGTAAGCTGCAATCACAACAGATAGCCACAGCATATTCCACTCAACTGGCCCAACTGCTTAATCAAAGCTCTCCTCGTCCCGATAACATATCAGGACAATGGCAAAACATTGCCCACTCCATGCAAACAGCCGCAAAATCAGTACTTGGATACCAGAGACCTCAACCAAGGAGTGTCGTGCTGCTACCGAAGAGAAAAATGCGGCACATAGGGCTACTTTACAATCAGTAGGAACGCGTAGCGCACGAGAGAGGTATCGGGAGAAAAGGAGAGAGGAGAAACGTCTTTTCCACAGTAAAAAGAGAGAGATGGAAAAGCGGGAGTGTGAACAAATCGATATGTACAGGAGACAGAATGAAGTCCGAAAATTCTACCAAAGAGTGAAACATCAAACTGATGGCTTTGGAACTGGCACATCCTCCTGTAGAGACCAGCAAGGTAATCTGGTAACTGATACAGATAGTGTGCTAAGGATATGGAAAGAGCATTTTTCCAAACTGTTGGTACCCAATAGTAGCGAAGTAGACGAAGATACCACAAATCCAATGCCAGAAGATGGTATTGAATGTATACCACCCGGCCAAGATGAGTTAAAGACAGCAATAAACAGAAGAATAATAAGGCAGCAGGTGCTGATGGCCTACCAGCTGAGCCGTTTAAAACCGGAGGCGACACGCTAATAAGGTGTATGCATCAGCTAGTTAGCTCCATCTGGCAGTAAGAACGCGTACCCGACGATTGGAACCTTAGCATCCTTTATCCCGTCCATAAGAAAGGAGATAAGACTTTATGCTCCAACTATAGGGGCATAAGTCTTCTCCCTATCGCCTACAAGATAGTGTCAGGGATATTGTGCGAACGACTAAAGCCTATGGTCAACGAAATAATTGGACCATACCAACGCGGCTTTAGACCTGGTCCACCATTGACCAGATATTTACCCTGCGGCAAATCCTGGAAAAGACCCAAGAGATGCAGATCGACACCTACCACCTTTTTGTCGATTATAAAGCAGCCTTCGACAGCCCGCTACGTTCAAAGGTATTCCAAACCATGTCTGAATTTCGTATCCCCGCAAAGCTCATTCGGCTATGTAAAATGACTCTAACTGACACAAGATCTTCAGTTAAAATAGGAAAGAACCTCTCCGAAGTTTTGTACCAAAAGAGGTTTCAGGCAAGGAGACAGCCTTTCGTGTGATCTTTTCAACATCCTGCTAGAAAAGGTTATACGAGAAGCAAACGTCAAAAGAAGTGGCGTAATCGACACCAATAGCCACATGTTACTTGCTTATGCTGATGACATACACATCATTGGACGAACAGTAAAAGAAGTAACCGATACCTTTATGAAGGTCGAAGGAGAATCTGCTAAAGTGGGTCTGGCGGCAAACGGCGAGAAGACCAAGTTGATGGTGTCGACGCGCAATGCGTCCATTGAGATCGGACCAACTGTTGGTTCCTATAATTTTGAGGTAGTAAAAGACTTCGTATACCTCGGCACAGTCGTAAACACAACAAACGACATCAGTTGTGAATAAAAAGAATAATTGTATTGGCCCACAGATGCTACTTTGGCTTAAGTAAGCACTTCAAAAATAAAGCCACAACTCGTCAAACAAAAATAACGCTTTAGAAAACACTGATACTACCCGTGCTGTAGTGGGATTCTGTAACTCGTTTTTGCTGTTACCGACAAAAATCGGTAAAATTAAATCGCAAAATTTTGACTAAAAACATAAAGAAAAGTTGTCATCACTGTTTGTGTCGGTAGAGGCTAGCGACTACTTTTTATTCATCGTTAACTTACCGAAAAATTTCGTTAATTATCGAAATTATAAGCATTTTAATTTTACCGACAATTATCGATAACAGCAAAAATGAATTACAGAATTCCACTACTGATGTATGGTTCCGAAACCTGGGTACTTGCACAAGCAGATAAGGCAGTGCTTGGCGTGTTTGAGAGAAAAATTCTTCGAAAGATCTACGGACCGATCAACAAACGACATCAGTTGTGAAATAAAAAGAAGAATTGTATTGGCCCACAGATGCTACTTTGGCTTAAGTAAACCCTTCAAAAATAAAGCCACAACTCGTCAAACAAAAATAACGCTTTACAACGCGCGGTATTCCAAAAAGCGAAGCACGAAACATAGAATTGGAGATCTTTTCTTAGTTCGGTCTATGAAACAAATGTTCTGTAATGGGCCAGCTAAGTAAGTAAGTAGATTTTGAAATTAAATTATTTGGATTTTTGCTCAAATTTTGGTTTAACCAGGGGCTGGATTCTTGTTCTATGAAAATTGGAAATGAAAAATATTTCCTTTATATTTTTTTCATTTGACAGGTTTCTCCTTTATAAATGTTTTCATTTCATAGTTTCATAGAAATAATCCCCTGGTGAATCAATATTCTATTGAACTTTATGGATATGACCATCGACTTAATTTTTTTTGACCCGACACCTTCCGCCAACTTTCTATACTTATACTTCATTCACTTACCTATGCTTTTCGGTAAATTCCCGATATTCTTCACTTGGATTTATACTGTTTATCACATTATCGATACGTTTTTGAATTTCTTTAAATTTTTCCGATGTTAGATCACTGTGTTGGCTGGCCTCCTGTAAGATATTCTTCCATAGCAGAATGAAACTTTCTTGCACCGATTGCTGATGTTCCAATAGACCGGGTAGTAGTATGGTGCGAAAATCTTTTTCAACCTCTACCGCCTCCGTGATTGAGAGAACATATTCATTGTGTGTTAAATGTAATTTACGGCAGGCTTTTTGATATTTATCACGGACATCATCAACTTTACGACCACTGCGACCAGCTGGAAAAAGATGGGAAAATATTTTGGTAAGAAAATAATATGCGTTGAAAGCTGTCGAATTACGTACCTTTTATGTAATGTTCTTCAAATCGATCCCTCAGTGTCCTATAGCCATCCAAATGTTTTGTATATTCGTTTTTCTTTCGTACCACCTCTTCTGTGAGCTGGAAATAAAAGTGAAATAGGAAACTGTGAGTAAAAAGGTTTAAAAAATTGTGTAACTTTTATGAGGCTAATGATGAAGAGAAAAGTGAATGAGTAGAAATTTAGAACAAGTTCGAACTTGGGCTATATCGGTCAAACTTTGAAAAGTTCAAAAATGTTAGGTTAAACGTAGTGAAAATTCTGTTCGAGGATCGTCTTTTACAGATGATCCGGTCACTGATAAATGTTTCGTTTTTGCAGCTGCCAGATCAACTCCTGCTGGTATAATACCAAATACTTGAAATTTATTACGGCATACTCTATACTACCTGCACTTCAACATAAGCCAACATTTTTTTCGGTTTTTTGACACTAATAAGAAGAGGTAACCCCTTATACTACCCAGCAGAGGCTGCATAATATGGTGTACCAATCCAGGTGATCCAGATATCAGGAAACTGACGCTCGAGACCACTAGGTTGGTAAACGAGCACAAAATAAACATATGGCAAAAACACCTGAAGAGTTGTAATTTATGCACGGATACTTGATAGGTTCCCAAGCATGGTATGAGGCACGACCGGGTTTCTGTCATATTTGGCGACGATATAGTAATAGACACGCGGAAGTGCGCTTGTCGATTCACAGGCAGTTTGTGGAGCAACAGGAAAATGATAGAGCGAATAGAAGAGTTTCGTGTCGCATTAGAACTCTTCAAGCCGAAGATCCACCACCAGTCTGCATCGCTGAAGTTGCAAAAGTTATTCATTCCATGCCGAATTTCTACTGAACAAGTAAAAAAGTGACAGTCGGCTTTGCCGACAGAGGTATACCCTCAGCCAATGTGAATTGAAACTTTTATCTACGGACTGATAGAATGTATTTAACGTCTCTTCAGAATTTTGTGGCCCTTTTTCAACATTTGAACTTGCCGACAAAAATGTGGATTAGGAATTAACACAAATGTTGAACTTTTGTGGGGGAGGTACCCTTAGGGAGGACCGATATGGGACATTTTAGAAGTTAAACAAAATTTTGACAAAATATTAGGAGATCCAAAGTTTGGAATAAATTGGTTGCACCATTCAAGTGATATCGTCCTAACATTTTAGTGACATTTTTTAAATATTGGGGAAAAGTACGGGAAGTTGGGGACCGGTATTGCCCCATGAAACTATGTTTGGATAAAATATGACGAAGACCAAATGTTGCACCAAATCGGTAGAACAGTTCGAGAGCCACATGTGGTGACATAGGGCTTTTTACACCTTTCGGGATGTTTTCCCAAGAAATATGGACCTGCTCCTGAAAAAACTTTTACCGTCGTAATTGAGGTAGCGAATGCAAATCACTTCAACAACAAGTAAAAAACTATCAGTCGGCTTGGCCGACAGAGATATACCCTCAGCCTGCGTATATTGAAACATTTTTTTCCCAAAAAACGTATGTAAGTATTTGGAGAGTTTTAAAAAATTTGGGCGTATGAACCGGTAAAATGTTGATTAGGATTAAAGAGCAAAAGTTTTGCGGAGGAAATACTTAAAGGAATAGATCGACATTGACCATTATGGAAGTGGAAGCCACTACATATGGTGCCATAGGGGGTTTTTACACCCTGTTTGCTCAAGAAGTGTGGATGTGCCCCTGAAAAAACTTTTACCATCGTAATTGAGGCAGCGAATGCAAGTTGCTTCAACAAAAATTAAAGTGATTCGATAGCAGGTCTTAAAGTAAACTTATTCGAAATTTTGTTTTTTGTAGGTACTGGATGAAGTGAACAAATATAGTCCATATTTGAACCTGATCTATATCTGGTAGATATATTAGGATGTGTATAGTATGGACCAATTCGGCCACTCCCTTCAAAAGTTGCCGTACGAACAATTTTTTCCGAAAATTTTTGAAATTTTGTGGGGGAGGTACCTGAAGGAGTGGACCGACATGGTTTATCTTCGAACTTAAACTATGTTTGGACAAAACATTACGAAGGCCAAATTTTGAACCGAATCGGCAGATCCGTTCGAGAGTTATCTTGCGCTCCAACCACCTCACACGGTGTCATAGGGGTTTTTTGCACCTTTCAGACTATTTTCTCAGGAAGTATGGACTTGCCCCTTATAAAACTTATACCGTCGTATGGGGAGCAGCGAATACAAGTTGCTACAACAAAAATCAAAGCGATTCGAGAGCAGGCCCTAAACTGAACTTTTCCGAAATTTTGTGTGGGAGGCACCCGAAGGAGTGGACCGATTGAGTCCATATTTAAATTTCATCTAAGTCTGGTAGAACTTTCACGATGTACAAAGTGTGGGCCAAATCGGTTACGTCCTTCAAGAGTTATCGTGCGCACAAATTTTCCGAACATTTCCGAACTTTTGTGGGGGAGGTAACGGAAGGAGTGGATCGATATAACCCATCTTCGAACTTAAACTAAGTTTGGGCAAAATATTACGAAAACCAAATTTTGAACCGAATCGGTTGCTCCGTTCGAGAGTTATCGTGCGCACCAGCCAGCCAGACAGACGGACAGACAGACGGACGGACATGGCTAAATCAACTCCAAATTGTCTAAAACACATTTCGTCCAAACATACTTGGGGTCTAAAACCATTATTTCGATGGGGCACATTTTGCCCGTATAAAAGTGTATATACCCTCGTTAGCATAAATGCTGAGGTTATAAAAATGAGAGTAAAGGAGAATCTTAAAGGCTGATCTTTCTTCTCTCGCCAGTAGCAAATACACTCGAGGCCTTACCCACTCCCAGCTTTAGAGGATGTTACCAAATTGCCGATCACCGATACGGTCAGCCAGACCATCGTGCATGAGGATGGCTGACTTCCGTATCGTCAGTTGCTTTACAAATGACTGAAAATCAGCGAAGTATTATGTTTCTTAACGACGTTGTACTTAACAAATGCGAAACTACGTGTTTCAAAACGTCAAAAATACGCATTTTAACGCAGGTAAAAATCGAATAAGTATCATTTTTATTTCTGATACATTTAGTTGCATTTTCGAGGAACAATGTATGAGTGTGCAACTGTGAAAGCAACCGACGATACGGAAATCAGCCGATATTAACATCACCAAACTACGTCTTCGGTCACCAGTCATATGTGGACTTCAGAAACACGAAGTCAAGGCCCCGAAGAGTAAACAGGGAGTTCTGCGAGCCAGATGATATCAACTACTCTGGACTTTCGAAACCTCCATAGTGTCCCGTAACGACCCCTACAGCGATTCTGACTGGGGTACGGCGCATTCTATACTACGAGTATCTTGTCTGCTGGCACTCACTACCCTGCAAATTAATGTCTAGCAAATTAGGCAAATTTAAATGAGCAGCTTCAATGCAAACTGTTTCCGAATGCGATACTGAACTTGCGACAACTTGGTTTCAATACGTAATGTCATGCAGTGCGTAGTGCTCTTCAAGGTTGAAGAAACGGCGCGACAGCTACTGTGAACATGGATGTAGTATCCTATAAACTATTACACGATTTGAAGACATATAGGTCGATTTCCGAGTAGAAACGACCTGGACCGAAGTAACGCTCCTCTAATCGGTCAGCCTTTTTAATTCGGACGGTTCCAAGAAGAAACTCTGAAAAACTAGGTATAGAACACTTATACATGTTGGAAAACGAGTGTATTCCCAGCTGATGTCTTCGCGATCAGGAATACACAGGTTTGATCAAAAAGTTTGGATGCTGAGATCTTTTAATCTGTGACTATCTCTGTTGACAGCCAGATGCATCAAATCTGAAGATGTCTTTCGAATTGTTCGATTATACCCCAGCAAAATTTTATGGAAGTGGTTCCATGAGATGCCATGATTTCACTGGATCTTTTGCATTGGTTCAAATGAAGTCGTAAAAGATCCGATCTTTTCATCAGCATTTGAACCCATTCGAAGGAAGTCGTGAAAGATCCGATCGTTTCATCAGCATTTGAACCAATTCAAAGGAAGTCGTGATAGATCCGATCTTTTCCTTAGCATTTGAACCCATTCCATCGATCCAATAGAGATGAATTTTGTGTTTTTATTTTTACACATGTATACATTCTTTTATTTATCTAAATATGTACGTTTAAAGCAATGTAAGATTTATTATGCTAGGAAGTCCCAATCATTGAGCTAAAAGTAGAGTCGGACTGCACTCTTTGGTATTAGTCGTGTTCCTTTACGTGCCTGAGGTTACCAGTTTTTACCCGCAAAGTGTTTCCTTACTTTTAAAAGCATACAATTTATATGAGAGCAGTTCACCACTTTTACCACTTTTGCAACAATTACCATTTTTAAAAGTAAAGGAACAGACCAATTATAAAAGTTTCCTTGCCTGTTCTAGAGAACCCCGCTCAACAAGTCGATTTGTAGATCCCTACAAAACAACAAACATTTCCAAAACGTTGTAAAATAAAATTCACGAAATAGTAATCTGCAGTTGGAGTCAATGTCGAAATCTGCACTGATGGGAAGTAAAATCCTTTTGTAAGATGAATCAAAACCTGTTGCGGAGGAAGTAAACTCTGTTGCGTGCAGCGGCGGTGTTTAGACTGCAACAGCTGGGAAGTCAAGTTTCTCACTTAAATTTACAACCTGTCGCTTGCCAAACACATTGTTTCCGAAGTCTGGAAAATAGGCCAGCTACTGAAGCCCGAAAAGGATGCCAGCAAAGGTGAATCTTACAAACCGATTTCGCTTTTGTCGCCCGTAGTAAGGACCCTTGTGCCTTTATTTCTTCCAGCATCAGAAATAACTTTCCAGTTGCCGATCAATAGCATAGGATCCGTAAGCAGCACAACAACTGCGCTGAAGGCCATCTCCATATTAGCGAGGACTCACTCACAGCAAGCCGTGCGATGGAACAGTGATAGTGACACTTGATTTAGTAAAGCCCTTTGATATTGTCAAGCACCCTCGTTGTTTGATGTCATCGAGCAGACTACGCAGCGATGATGATAAATAAGTTATAGTTATTTCATTAATTCCTTTGAGTTAATAAAATAAAAAAAATGAAAATCATTTTTCAATACAGCATTTTCCATTTTCCGAACAAGACGTGAAAATTACATGCCAAAGGGTTGGTGAAAATGACATGCCAAAGATTAGTGAAAATGCTATTCTTGGGAATTGGTTAAGATGGCATGCCAAAGGATTGGTATAGATGGCATGCCAAAGAATTGTTGAAGATGCCATTCCATCGAGTTAGTAAAGATGACATGCTTAGGATCTGAAAATGAATTGCATCTTTTGAGGGTCACGCTCTTGTAAAAAGAATGAGTGAAGATGCTGAAAAAATGACATTCCATTTCACTTGCACCCATTCTTGAATAGCA
The DNA here is from genome assembly GCF_047663935.1 of Musca autumnalis. Classification (NCBI taxonomy): domain Eukaryota; kingdom Metazoa; phylum Arthropoda; class Insecta; order Diptera; family Muscidae; genus Musca; species Musca autumnalis. The sequence goes on from NW_027411644.1 coordinate 257,169,522, forward strand.
TCTTTGGCATCGAACATTTTGCTGGGTACATGCGAGTAGAAAATATGCGCGAGTGGGAGTACTCGAAGAGTAGAACCAAAGGTCCGATTTGCTGATTTTACTCGAGAATGAAAAGTACCTGAGAGTGGGAGTACTCGAAGAGATTACGAGTTTTACAAGAAGTATTTTGTTTTATTTGCTCGCGAGTACTCCTGTTTTAAAAATAAGTGTGGGGCGGAAAATGTTCGAAATAGAGCAAGAGTCTATTCTATTACTCTCGAGTAGAATTTAAAAGTGTATTTGGGAGCTCTGCATATAAGTTAAATTGAGTTAGATGAATAAAACACGTCTGTGGGGTGTGATGGTAGCCTAGTAGGGTACTTTCATTTGCGTTGGGCGCCAGTTAGGATCGTCTGTGTGGTGTGATGGTAGCCTGAACTTTTTTAACCGACTCTACTTAAAAACGAGTTTTCGTTATAGGACAATATTCCCCACATGGTTTTGGCGTGGTATTTCTAATATATATACTAGAGTGGTTTTAAAAAAATCTATGTCATAGTTTTATAGCCGGGGGTCGCCGCCAGTGTTGTTTTGTTAGATTTTAAGGTTGTCAACGTTTGAGCACAATCGGAATATGTTAACACGTGCCATTGAGGCCTCAAAGTTTCCACGGGCCATATATATATAGTTAATATTAAAATCCGAGCCGATTTTCACAATTTTGTAGGATAAGGATTAGATATATGATTTCATCGATGGCTTATAGTAAAATTTAGCGGAAGATATTTTTGTCTTTGACGTCATCCATCTAGAATGATGTTTTGTGGGACAACTTGGCATAAACTTACATAAAGTACAACATTAACCCTAAAACTAGGTCTTGATTTTTACAGATTCTTGGCGTTAAGGTAAGATTTAAAGTGTTAATATATTCTAGGACCTAGAGTAACATTTTATGACGAATATTGTAGAATATTCGGTTAGGAATCGATCACATTTTAAAGGCGATTTACATTTTTTTGGAAAAAGGGACCAAAAACGTCCCTTTATTACTCGCTTGAGACTTAAATTTTTTTAACCAAAAAATGTCTCGCATTTTTGGTATTAATATTGCCAAAGGCACTATATGTCTAAATCGTAAAAATTCCAAGCAATCCTAACTCGATTATTTCCAAAAATGTAAAAATAGGGGGAACTTCCCCTACGCATTGAGGGTACTTCCGACACATACAAATCGCCCCGGCCTAACCCTCAGCCTTAAGGCTAGAAAGGGTATATACACTTTCATACGGGCAAAATGTGCCTCATCGAAATAATGGTTTTAGACCCCAAGTTTGTTTGGACGAAATGTTTTTCAGACAATTTGAGTCGATTGAGCAATGTCCGTCCGTCTGTCTGTCTGGCTGGCTGGAGCGCACGATAACTGTCGAACGGATCAAACGATTCGGTTCAAATTTTGACTTTCGTAATATTTTGCCCAAACTTAGTTTAAGTTCGAAAATGAGCTATATCGGTCCACTCCTTCCGGTAGCTCCCACACACAAGTTCGAAAATTTTGGGAAAATTTGTGCGCACGATAACTCTTGCAGGGAGTAACCGATTTGGTCCATACTATGCCTATCGTAAAATGTGTACCAAACTTAGACAATGTTCCAATATAGACTCAATCGGCCCACTCCTTCGGGTACCACCCACACAAAATTTTGGAAAAGTTCAGTTTAGGGCCATCTCTCGAATCGCTCTGGTTTTTGTTTTAGCAACTTGTATTCACTGCCCTCCATACGACGGTACAAGTTTTATTAGGGGCAAGTCCATACTTCCTGAGAAAATAGCCTGAAAGTTGCAAAAAACCCCTATGACACCGTGTGAGGTGGTTGGAGTACCAGATAACTCTAGAACGGATCTGCCAATACGGTCCAAAATTTGGCCTTAGTAATATTTTGTCCAAACATAGTTTAAGTTTGAAGATAAGCCATATCGGTTCACTCCTTCAGGTACCTCCCCCACAAAATTTCAAAAATGTTCGGAAAATTTGTTCATACGGTAACTCTTGAAGGTAGTGGCCGAATTGGTCCATACTTTACACATCCTAATATATCTACTAGATATAGATCAGGTTCAAATATGGAATATATTTGTCCACTTCATCCGGTACCTCCCAAAAATTTCGGATAAGTTCACTTTAGACCTGCTATCGAATCACTTTGATTTTTGTTGAAGCAACTTGCATTCGCTGCCTCAATTACGATGGTAAACGTTTTTTCAGGGGTAAGTCCATACTTCTTGAGCAAACATCCCGATGGGTGTAAAAACCCCCATATGTAGTGGCTGGAGATCCTCTTCCATAATGGTCAATGTAGATCCATTCCTTTCAGGATCTCCTCCTCAAAACTGTTGATCAAATTCCCAAAATTTTTAAAAACCTCTAAATACATACGTTTTTTGGGAAAAAATTTTTTCAATATACAGGCTGAGGGTATATCTCTGTCGGCAAGGCCGACTGATACTTTTTTACTTGTTTATCATAATTTTAGAAAATATTCTAAAAAAAAGTTCGCTTAAATATCATTTTGATCCATCCCCCCAATTCTGCATTAATTTTGAATTCCTTAACAATAAAAATTAGGTTACTTGATGGCTGTCGAAGAAAACTGCTCAAAAACATGTTGACCAGGTCAATATTTTTAACCCACTGCCACAATTACGTTTCATTTCATTGCAATTTTGTTGTTGTTGTTGGTGATTTGTGTTATCGTGTTATTGGCGTAACAATTGAAATTGAAGAAACAAGCCCCCCTTCAGGCGCGTGTTGGAACTTTTGTTTTTTGGCGCAAGTATCAGCACAACGAGATATAGTCTGGATTGAATTTCAAAAAATAAACGTATGCATGACGTAAAACAACGACATTCAAAAACAATTAAGCTTAGGGGGGAATAAATATGTGTTTGTATTTCATAAGGCCAAAATTCGAGTGTTGTATTGTTGTGGGCTAAGTGTAACTTGAAATGCAAAATACTCGAATTTCTCATCACTTCCACGAGTTGTTGAATTTGAACTGATTTGTTGTTGTTGTTGCTGTTGTCGTCGTGTTGGTTGGTTTTTATTTCTGTGGATTTGATTTTCAATGAAATGTTTAATGGTTTTTAAACAGCTATAACACATTACTCCAACAACACCAAACGTACATATTTACAAGGCACCATCACACCTATTAAATATGTAGAAGCAATTAAACACATCTACAGTGGCTCCAAGGTAAGAAATCTTAAGTTCTTCTTTAAAAAATGATGTTATACCCTCCAAACTTAATTAAAGTTTGAAAATGGGTCCCCTCCTTCAATTAAGTGCACTTTAAGGGCTCATCGAGAAATGTTTCGAAACTTTTACCGAAGGTAGTCCTTGTGGTCCCAATTAATATGATATATGTAGGTATGTTTTTTCGAGGATAATGGTTCAAAAGCTCTTACGGTTTCTGCGACTACCAACTCAACCAACTGATGAGCACGATAAGTTTCGAATAACGTAACCGAGTCGGTCCGAATTTTACACATTGTAGAATTTCTCTCAAACTTGCATAAATTGTTATTCCTACTGGTAGGTTCACACCAGTTCAAAATCGCTTATCTGCAGATACTCCTTTTGGTCCTGATTATAAGCAAATATATATTTTTGTGGGCAAGCCCGTACTTGTCCCACTTGTATGAAAAGGCGTGCCAAAAATAGTTCTAATCGAACTACCGAAATTTTAAACATAGGTTTATAACGAGGCGAAGATATAGAAACAAATGTTAGTGGATGTAGGTTCACATTTAAGTAAATATAAAGGTACCGCCCGATTTTTGGTATTTTGACGAATTTAGACAAATTTTCCAAACGATTTGGTTGAAATTTTGCATATTGAGTTCAGAGAGAATAAAATAAATCCTCGCAAAAAAATGTTCCATATAGGTCCACGTTTAGGTATAGCTCCCCCACTGCATGCGTCCCTGAAATCGGTCAATTATATGATGGTCATTGTAGCCAATGCTAATAGAGTTGGGTAATTGAACGACCTAGTTCACTGTCCTAGTTCAAAAACGTATGAGTAACATCATACAAACTAACGTGAGATATTAAGTATACACATTTTGTTCAAACAAACGACCGGTGTCCAATGAACTAGATTGTGAACTAGGTCGTTCAATTGCCCAACTCTAAATGCTATATCTTATTAACATTGTATTTACTACAAGTTAATATAATAAATAAATATTATAAAATAATATATCGGTCAACTATTTCGGAGTAGGACCCCCCTGTAAAATGCAACAAATGTTTGCTTAAGTCAAGTTTGTGGATAGATTTGACATTATCACCGATGCTATTACTTGTGCTTCTTATTACATATTTTAGAGGACATTATCATACCAGCTGAGATAATGGCAAGAATGCTGCCTAACTTTACGCATCGTAATATTTTCCATAAAGGGTGCCACCGTGGGGCAATGAAAAGCAGTCCGCTTTGCACTCAGAAAAACTGCCGTTCGATTCCGAAACCGGGCAAAAACATACTTTCCAACGGTAGAAAAATACCCCTCAGTGTAATGGCGATATTTCCTGAGTATTCTAGATAAAGTAGGTCCCATATAATTGAGCTAATATGAATTGGAGTGCACTTATTGATATGAGAGAAGTCTCCCGTGTCCCTTCGGGGATGTGTATAGGAAAATATTTATTTATTAAAACCAAGTGGCTTAACTTGATTAAGTGGCTAGATAGGATTAGTTGACTAGACCTTCTTAAGTAATGCAACATTTGTACATTATTGAGTAAATCGTGAAAAACGGCTAAAGTACTCAGGAACAGTCATGGTGGCTCAAATGGCCTTAAATGCCTTTGATACCTCCACCTATGCCAAGCTGTTCGAGAACATTGAAAAGACTTCCCTCACGCCGTGTTTGAAATTTGGTTAATCAACTATATGTGCGGACGCTAGTCGTTTTCGGAATACAGAAATAAGAAGTGGAAGACCCGTAGAGTTAACCAGGGAGTTTTCTAAGGCGGGGTTATATCTATTGTACCTCTATTTTTCTGAAATTCCACACTCTCTGGATGGCATTTGCCACCAGATCAGAAGTAGGAACAAGGTCCTCAAGTCGATGGCCGGCAGTACATGGGTTGCTGAAAAATAATAAATGTTAGCTTTCCTGCCACACTCTTGTTTACGGACTTCTCCCACCCATGCACGTCAAGAAAGATCTTCGTGATCTTCTGAGAGAGGTCAAAAAGTACAATGGGGGACCACTGCATCTACGAGCCTGTCAGGCAGAGTTGGATAGCATTTACTTGATGCGGTAGCACAGACAATTAAACAATATAGTATGAATGCAGTGCTCGGATGCCACCCCCTTCCATCGGAACAAAAGAACGCCAGCTGCCACTGTTTCGGGTACTTCCCACAAAAAGTTTGGAAACAGTTGACACCATGTTGTGTATGCGGACATAGTTACTACGGTACAATTTTTTTGTGGCATGACCATATATCCTGAGAAATTCGCCCAAAAACTCAAAAAAACCCTATAGACCACTATAGATTTATTTTCTTCAGGTCAATGACTGTGGGGTATATCTCTGACGACAAAGCTGACTGATACTTTTTACTTGTTAAATATTTACAGCGAATAAATCCTGCGATTCTAATTACAACAGGATATTTTTGGGGAGGCCGATTATAACTTCCCCGAAATTTGCCAAAAATTCTCTGGATCCACCCAGAGCTCCAAAAAACAGCCTCAAGTAGTGTTCATGTAATAAATTAAAGATTGATGATTTTATTGGTGTAGACTCGACTCTCTGTTTTGGTTGTATATTAGGCCCAATGTTTTTTTATGCCTTCACCACAAATTCGTAAAAATATGCGCTTAAATCCAATCCATTCGTATGTAACGCGGATCTTAGATCCTTCTGAAAATTTTTGTTGCTTTTGGTTGTATTTTTCCGATAACGAAATGCTGTTTATTTTTTTATTAGGGATATGTTCATAGAATATGTAGGTCCACTACTCCTTTTGTATACCCTCTACCATAATATGGAGGGTATAACAATCTGGTGTCGATTGTTCATGAAAACACAAGTGAGGATTGATGTTGACTGCCGGAGGAGCACTTTGTCTCACTGTGATCTTATCTGATAGTTACATAACGTGTTAGAATGGAGATCACTACTTGTGATCTTATCTGATGGTTATGTAACGCGTTAGATTGTAGATTACAAACTGAGCGATTTTATTGAATTTTGTTCTAGCTTAAGTACTCATCGTGAGAAGAAATAGTAGGGCGTAAATAAATTAGTAATAGTTTACAGTTGCATAAAATGGTTGTTTTACAAAAGTAGTAGAATAAATTATTTACATAGTTGCATTCTGTCAGTTAACTTTAAAATACAATGAATCAATCACAATGGGAAATTGGAATATTTACAAACTCACAATGACAAACGTACAAAACTATGAAAATTGTTACTATTGAAATGTAGAGGGCATAAAAGTGTAATTATTGAAATATGGATTGCTTCAAGGGTATAATTAAATTTGTCATGCCGTTTGTAACACATCGAAATATTCGTCGGAGACCCTATAAAGTATATATTCTTGATCAGCATACAATTCTTTGTCGATAATCATGTACGTCTGCCGAAATCCAGCTATTTTTAAAATAGAGCTTTGTAATTTGGTATTGAAGTTTCTATTACTCCCAGGATGTTTGATATTGAAAATGAGCTATATCGGTTCACGTTTTGATATAGCCCCCATCGAACGGTACCTTCCTAATTTCGGTATTTTGAAGGTTGTGGGCTCAATATCACACCGAAATGGTTGACATTTGGTATTTAGTATCCCTTGGGGGTATAAAATATTCCACTTGAAATTTGTCGGTATAGGTCCACGCCTTCATATAACCCCCATAGAACGGTAACTCCCTATTTGCGGTAATGTGAAGGTTGTGTCCTCAGTATCCCACCGAAATGGCTGAAATTTGATATTTAGTTCTCGTTTGGGGTATAAAATATTCCACCTGAAATTTTTTCGGTATAGGTACACGCCTTCATATAGACCCCCTGAACGGTACCTCCCGATTTTCGGTATTTTGAAGGTTGTGTCCTCAGTATCCCACCGAAATGGCTGAAATTTGATATTTAGTCCTCGTTTGGGGTATAAAATATTCCACCTGAAATTTGTCGATATAGGACCACGCCTTCATATAGCCCCCATAGGACGGTATCTCCAGATTTGCGGTATTTTGAAGGTTGTGGGCTCAATATCACACCAAATAGGCTGAATTTTGCTTTTTAGTCTTCATTTGGGTTATAAAACTTTCCAACTGAAAATTGTGGGTATTAGTCCACTCCTTCATATAGCCCCCATAGAACGGTACCTCCCTATTTTCGGTATTTTGAAGGTTGTGTCCTCAGTATCCCACAGAAATGGCTGAAATTTGGTATTTAGTCCTCGTTTGGGGTATAAAATATTCCATCAGAAAATTGTAGGTATTAGTCCACGTCTTCATATAGCCCCCATAGAACGGCACCTCCCTATTTTCGGTATTTGGAAGGTTGTGTCCTCAGTAGCCCACTGAAATTAGTGAAATTTGGTATTTAGTCTTCGTTGGAAGTATAAAATGTTCCACCAGAAAATTGTGGGTATTAGTCCACGCCTTTATATAGACCCCCTGAACGGTGGTTCCCGATTTTCGGTATTTTGAAGGTTTAAGCCTCACTAACACAATGAAATAGCTGAAATTTGATATTAAGACATTGTTGGAGGTATACAACTTTCCACCTGAAATTTGTCCATATAGGTCCACGACTTCACTATAGCCCCCATAGAAGGTTACTTCCCTTTTTTTAAGGCTGTGGCCTCAATATCCCACCGAAAAGACTAAAATTTGGTATTTAGTCTTCCTTGGGGATATAAAATATTCCACCTGACATTTTTTCGGTATAGGTTAACGCCTTCACTATAGCCCCCATAGAACAGTACCTCTCGTTTTTCGGTATTTTGAAGGTTGTGGTCCCACCGAAGTGACTGAAATTTGGTATTTAGTCTTCGTTGGGGCTATGAAAGTTTCCACCTGAAATTTGTCGGTATAAGCCCTCATCTTCATATAACTCCCATAGAACGTTACCTCTTGATTTTCGGTATGTGTTTTAAAGATTGTGGTCTCAATACCACACCGAAACGGCTAAAATTTTGCTATTTAGTCTTGGTTTGGGTATACATGTTTCCAAATGAAAATTGTCGGTATTGCTCCACGTAGAACTAAATGGCCCTCCAAATTTTCGGTATTTTGAATATTTTGACTTCAATATCCCACCGAAATGGTTTAAATTTGATATTTAGTCCTCGTTGGGGGGCGTAAAACTTTCCACCAAAAATTTGTAGGTATATGCCCACGTCTTCATATAGGCCCCATAGAACGGTACCCTACGATGTTCGAAGTATTAGTCCCATTTTTTAAACGGAATAATTGAAAGGTACAAGACATTTATACAGGTACAAAACATCCCTTGCAAAAAATCAGACAGTATAGGTTCACTAGAGTGGTTTTAAAAAAATCAATGTTAGATTTTTGTATGCGGCACTCTCCTAAAGTGTTTAGTTTTGTTAAAAAATGAGATTGCCAAAGTTTGAGCTCAATCGGAATATGTTAACACGTGTCACTGGGGCGTCAAACATTTCATGGGCCCCTTATATAGCTAAAATTAAAATCTGACCCGATTTTGAAAATTTTTTGTAGGATTACTTGTTTATTTACAAATTTGTATAGGACCAAAGGCGAATTTTCACAAAATCACTCTACAGACCACATTTATTGCCCAATCGATGGAAACAGTTTACCAGTTCTTTGTAGTGGCTAAACAAGTAATCCTACAAAAAATTTTCAAAATCGGGTCAGATTTTAATTTTAGCTATATAAAGGGCCCATGAAATCTTTGAGGCCCCAGTGGCACGTGTTAACATATTCCGATTGAGCCCATATTTGGCAATCTTAATTTTTAACAAAACTAAACATTTTAGGAGGGTGCCGCATAAAAAATCCGACATCGATTTTTTCCCTTTGAGTTAAAACCAGTCTAAGGTTTGAGTTAAAACCAGTTAAGGTTCAATACAGCTCGTGGTGGAGGGTATAAAAACTTCGGTCCGGCCGAACTTAATGCCGTTCTTACTTGTTAATTGTGCAGTTGCCTTAAGTCATACATTTTCGGCCAAAGGATCTGGCCGAAAGGATCTGTGAAAATAATGGGTTCGTAGGTTGAATTGTAAGTAGCCACGGGCGAACCAAAAAATAATATATAAACTCGTTAATTGGTAATGGAAGTTTTCAGTTGTGGACCATTTCAAATCTTTTTGTTATTTTCAACACCACTGAGCCACTGTATGGTAATTATTATTCATGGCATGCATTTTACCTCCTCTTTTGCATACGAGGCTAATGGGAGGAATGTTATGGGATTCGATTGGAATTGACTTCTTTTCTGCTTTTCAAGTGAGTTCAAGAAGTGGTGTGTGTGTTTCCAACTGATTGTTTATCCACACATTATGCTCTCACTCTCTTTCCACATACTACTATATTTCTTCTTCATCGTCGTCGTTTCTTTAAGTGATTACGTCTTTAAGGTAAATATTATTGAACGTGCAGTTTCCATTTTCTTTGAAATATTTTCACGTATTCTTCGACAAAAAGCAGCAGCAGCTTGTTTTTACTCTACGAGTATGTGGTAATGTTGGTGGCAGTGATTGTTTACCGCTTCACGGGTTGAGGCATTATATAAATATTCAGAAAATATTATGCCAATACTCTTTTGGTGCTAATCGAAGAGAAGCATATTTTGTTATTCTTGGCAGGTATGTATGTCGCCGCTAAGAATTATGACGTCGTTTTTTTTTTTGTCACCACAAATGAATGAATAATAATAAAAATGCAACAAATTAACATACATCCATTGAAAATATAATTTAATAATCAATAATAAAAATAATAATCATTTAATAACGGGTTCGATAAAATACAAAAAAAGAAATAACACGTTTTTATGTTAATAATCGGATTCTTTTAAATAATACATACATAAATAATACAAATGTATGCAATGTAAAGAATGTAAGTACATATGTATTTCACGAGAATTGCTTGACAGGTGTATTTGTTTTGCCACTCTTAAGAGCAGTATATGCGGAAGATATGTTTAGACCAGCGACGACCACAGAAATACAACCAAAGCGAAGACATGTATGAACGTATGAGTGAAAAAAGCAACAACCACATTATGTTTTTGTTTGTTTTCATTCATTTACACTGTACGTGAGAGAGAGAAGCAAATGCAAAAACAACTCAGTGGGCGCCCTCACTATACGATCTAAGCAAAGAAGCTCGTCCCTGGTTTAGACTGGCTATCATATTTTCTTAAACGCAGGAACAAGGCTATATAAAAAGCTTTAATAATTTTATAATTTAGAAAATTTTTTGTTACTAGAGTAGTAACTCACTATGTGATACATGGTGTGTTTCATTTACGATATAGGTACGCATTTAATTTTTAGTAATTCAAAGTATTTATATATTATATATTAAGTTTTTATATCATTAATTTAGAAATAGCATATAATATGGACGCCATGTCCTTTTTGTCAAAATGAATAAATAATTAATATGTACAAGTTATCAACACTTTGGTAATAAGGCAAATTAAAGCAAATACATTTTAAAATTCTACAATGTTGAACATATTTTCACTATATTTTTGACATGTTAAAAGATTTGTACATATTCCTTTTATTACAAACAAATTTTCAGCTGTTGTCATAACTCAGTCACATTTTGGCAACACAACTGTCCATAAACAGATTTGATGTTTCAGAATTAATAAATTTGTAATGACTGTATACAACGAATGTATGTATAACAACAAAATAGTGTTTGAAGAATTATATTGAGTTTATAGTAGGCGGAGGTTATTGTTCGAAAATCAGACGAGGGAGAGGGAACCAAATGTACTTTTATGAAAATGCATGTCGGTTTATTTGACAGGTTTTGTTAATGAAACTGGGTCAAGTTAATTGAAATAGCTTTTTGCTAAACACAAAACTCGATGATCAATCAACTTATATTTTTTTTTAGAAATGTTTTTCAAGAATTTTTGGTGTTATACAGTGCGCGAAATAATTACAACGTCAGAGTGTAATGATAATGTTTCGATTGATTTTGGGAAAATACCAAGGAACGATCCTGGTAGTTTTTATTATTTTAGCCGTTGTAATAAATAACATATCTAATTGGCCAATTCCGATTTACTTTTCCGATTCATTACTTTGTCTTTATACCCTACAAAACTATATACCCTACCAAAAGTATTGACATTTTTGGAGAGAAATTACCAGCAGGAATGGTCCGTCATCAGAATTCGAGACTCCCACCAATAGCAATCTCAGACGCAGCGAATAACTCCACTCGTTGTTGTTCTAATCCATGAAAGTGCACAATTTTTGGAATTGGAATGGAATGGACTCCGAGGTGAGATCAATGAAATTATGGACTTTGTAAGTCGGAAGAAAATGCAGGCAACCAAGCTCAACAAAAACTGCAGACAAAAATTGTGCGCTAAGCAACAGGGGAAAAGAACAGCCCTAAGGATAGTTCCTAATCTAAACCAGTGATGGCCACCAACAACAACTTGCCTATGCCCGCGGGCATACGACACACACGTACACTGTAAACACATTCGATCGGTTAATGCATTGTTTACGTTTCCACTAACACTAGCGCAAGTTATAATCTGCAAATGTGTGTTTTTGGTCATCGCTGATCTAAACAGAGGCCCCGGTCCTATTCACAGCAGAGGACATCAGCGTTGCTATCAAGAGAGCTAGACCATCTAAAGCCCTGGGGCCTGATGCCATTTCCATGCTCATATTGAAAAATATTGGCAAAGCTGCAAAAAGCTTCTTAGCAGCAATCCTGACTCTATCGGTCAATAGATCAGCGATTCCAAATATCTGGGAAATGGCGAGGATATATCCGCTACCAGAATCTGACGAGCCTGCTAGCAAAGAAGATTCATATCGTCTGATCTCCCTCTTGTTGCCGCTAGCCAAGATTTTGGAGTCTCTACTGCTACCCATCATATCCTCTTGCAGCACAAAACCAGCAAGGATTGAAAAAGGCTCACAACCCCGCAACATTCCTCACAGATGTCGTCAACAACATTGCAACATTGCATTGGACTTAAATCAAACAAGGACGATAGTCGTAGCTCTAGACTTGCCAAATTCATTTGACACAGTCGACCATGCAGTGTTGTTTCTCGATATTTGAACTCCACATGGTCTAATATGATGTATATATGTATACTATATTAAAGGCGGGCAGGCATGTGTGGAATTCATAGGGCGAAGTCCAAATGTCGGTAAGTTGAACAGGACGTTCTACATGGAAGTGTATCATCTCTGCTTTTATAACTTTTACTTCTCAAAATGTCCTTTCCCTCTAAACGGCGTAAAACTGGTGACTTACACAGATGACTGCACCATTATGGCCACTGGCTGGAGAATAAAATCATTGCCTACCATGCGTATCAAGTCAGAATTATTTCCGACGTGGAAGATATCAGCGCGCAGTGCAGACACATTTTCTCCTGTCCAGAGCGACCTACAGATATACGCAAAATTGTTCTGTGGCATCAACCTGTAGAAGTGCAGCTCGGCACCCAAATACACAATTTCAGACCAGTAACCCTCACCCCATCCATCACATTGATTCTCATGACACAATCTCTGATTAATTTATTTCTCCTCATTTCATCTTTTGGAACCCAGAGAAATCACGAACGTATCATCCGAACTCTTACAACAGTTTTCCTCTTGTACCAATCTTTCAATACAGACCTATCTAGCTGATCCTGGGGGTAGCAGTCATGTGTGGAACTGCCAAAGCGGAGTTGCTTAACGTGTACACACCGCCGATTAATAGTTGTACTTCAGGTTATAGGCCCAACATTTGCCCGTTCTTGGACGGTCATAACCACCTCGTCTTAGTTGAATTTAATGTTCATAATGAGTTGTGGGTGCCACCGTGGTGCAGTGGTATGCACACCCGCCTTGCGGTTCGATTACCAGGCAAGGCAACATCAAAATTTTCAACGGTGGCAAAATACGCCTCAGTAATGTTGGCGACATTTCCTGAGTATTTCAGCCATGTAAAACTTCTACCTGCTGATCGAATACCCAAAGTGGGACAAAAGTTTGAAACTTTGGATAATAAGTTATACATATGTGAGGATGCCAGTCATAAGTGCAATTCAGGAACAAGAAGTCGAAGTCCCCGTGGAGAGATACAAACATGATCTCTAAGGTGGGCTGATATCTTCGGACTGTTTAACCAATATCTTTCCTGTACTCCACCCCTTCCAGACCGAATCTTTACGTATGCGAATGATTGTACGATCTTGGCATCAAGGTAATCGATGTAATGTAATCCTGATGTAATTTATAAAAGGCTGTACTCATATTTGTTAAATCTTACCCCCACAATGTCTACATCCACTCTGTTCACCACATTGACTGCGGAGATGAGCACGGAGTTGGATGTCCTGGTCGATGGTAGCAGAATTCCGATCATTAACTACCACAAAATTCTAGGAGAACATTCGACAGCATTTTCAAGTCGTGCGCACTTACCAAAGCTATCTGCCACAAGCTGAGATGTAGGAACAACGTCTTCTAGTCCCTATCCGACAGCAGACAAAGTAACCATGTTGAGCACAAGTAACGCGATAGGTCGCTCTCTAGTGAGCTATGCAACGCCAGTGTGGTCCATGAACATAAGTGCAACGCAATTTTGAGTTGCCATTTTTGAATAACCCATTTTTGAGTTGCCAACAACCCATTTTTGAGTTGCCAACAAAATTCTGTTAAATTAAAATGCGTATAATTTTGGAAATTCACGAAGTTTTTGGGTAAGATAGGAACCAAAATGGAGTAGTCGTTAAGTCCTACCGATATCAAGAGTGCTGCAACTCTAATTAAAAGTTATCTTCATAATTTTACCGATTTTTGTCGGTAAATCAAAAATGGGTTGCTAAATCCTACTACAGAAGTCGAAGATTCTTCCAGTACGGTAACACAATGTCATGTTCTCGTTACAGTACTTACTCAGTTGTTACTATATGGTGGATACGACTTCCCCACCCAGACATGCCAGGTGGGATCTTCATGACCTAAAGAGAGATAGGTCCGACGATGTAAGTGAGAACCCCTAGATCAGCAGGCCTACTAAACAGGTTTGGATAGCATTGACACAGAAGCAGTCGCTGATGCCATAAACAGCTATCGTGTGAATGTGGGCCTCGGAGTATATCCCCCATCTATTGCAGCTGAAGAACGTCAGCTGCCCCGATATACCACAGAAGTTCTGGACCATGTCCATGAGGAGTGGAAGATTCTTTCAGTACCGCAACAGAATGGTATGTTCTCGTTACAGTACTCATTCGGATGTTACCGTCATACATCCCCCACAGTTGAAGAATATCAGGTGCCACGATAAACCAGAATAGTTTTGACTCAATTTCGTTCATGATGGAGAATGCGATTCTCGGAGTACATCCCTCAACGTAATGTTGGGTAACATTTCCTAAGCATTTTTATACTCTACACCACACTGTGGTAAGGGGTATTATGTGTTAGTGCATTTATATGTAACATGTATAAGGAAAAGAGATAGACCCATAGTTCCTTCTAGGGATATGCATACAATCACTTTCTGAGTCGATTTATACATGTCCGTTCGTCCCTTCGCAACTTACAGGTGGCATTTATTGTCAGATTTAGCTGAAAATTGGGGAAGATCATTTTTTTAGCCGTCGGAAGAACGCTATTGCTTTTGGTGAAAATCGGTTCGGATTTGGATATAGCTCCACATACATTTTCAGCCGATTTGAGGTATTTGATGCATCAAACACGCTACATCTGTCCAATGTTGATGAAATTTAGAATATATGACGGAATTAGGTCTATAGATAAATGTGTCAAATTATATCGAAATCGGTTTAGATTTGGATATAGCTCCCATATATATTTTCGGCCGATTTGAGGTATTTGATGCACCATAGGGCATTTGGTGCAATCTGTCCAAATTTGATGCAATTTGGAAAGTGTGACGGAATGAGGTCTATAGATAAATGTGCCCAATTATATCGAAATGGGTGTAGGGTATCATATAGTCGGTTCAATCATGTAAAACTCCTCTACAAGAGACGGCTGGCGCATGTTCAGACCCGACGACAAAAATATCGGGCTGCCAAATTGATATGAAAGACGAAATGAAATAGTTTTTTTGTTATTTTCAACATCATAATTTCATGTAAGCTTTAAATTTATCAATATGATAAAAATATTCAATCTGCTACGAGTTCGCACACTACCGACCTAAATTGAATTTTGAAAAATTCTATCAAAAGTTTTTTATGCTAACTGTACACCAGATAGTCTACCAGCCAGACCATCTTTCACATCTTCCAGGGCAAATGCATTTGTATGGCTTGATGGCAAAAATATTTAGCTTGAAAAAAATACCGTAATATGCAACATACGAAGTCTCGTTTAGCTGGAACAGCAACAACAATGAAATATTATTTAACAGTTTTTGATCTTTCGCCACTTTTTTCAATTGACAGTAACATATGTTGCTGTAGCATGATGATGAATTAACCGACAGACGGGCCGGCACAGTCAATCCCAAGACTTGCTTTTTAGAGAAATGCAAATGAGTCGATGAGAGAGAAAATTATCGAGAATCATTCGAAAACGATATCGTTTTCGATTGCAATACTGGCCTGCAGGATACTCAACAGTTCATACGGGTTCAGAAGTTATACTTTTATAAACGTGTAAGCATTTAATTTGTTCATACTTCTTAAAAAATAATAAATTAATAAATAAATAACAAAGAATAATTTTCCTCAAGGAACTGTAAGCGGTATTTCAAAATACTAGTTTGTAACAATTTTGAAAATTAAAGAGAACAACAAAGTAACACCCCATGAAAATTAAAGAATACCAATTATTTTTGCGAACTCTAAAAAAGTAGAAAGAATATTCATTTCTTTTGATTTTCTTAGGGGTAGTTTACACTATATGTAAATGTCATATGACATGAAATTTTCCATCGTTATATATTCGCTAATATGTGGAATATTGGAGATTTTGCTTACGCCATTTATTCTGTGCATCCACCCCAACAAAAATATAATAAAATTACGTCTCCACATTGTCTCCGTGGGTAGATATCGAATGTTTTTATTTCGTGTCATATGACATTGATAGATAGTGTAAACTGCCTCTTAAGACACAGCTCAGGTGTGTGCTGTTAAAGTAAAACTACAATGATTTTTATAGCTGTTGTTGGTGATGTTGTTGTTTTTAGTTATTGTTCTGTGTAATGTTTTCAAAGTTCATTACAAATCTAAATGGCAGTGGCCAACAGCTGCAAATGTGTTGGGATGCTGCCTGCCGTTGTTGCAAGCCGACGACAACAAGAAGTAAGACATGGCCATAATAGACGAAAAAACAAAAACAACTGCAACTGACTGGTTGGTCGATAGCTTGGCCAGAGGAATTACAGCTAATGCAAGCTACAACAACCGTTGCCGTAAATTTCAATCAATTTTCTTGTCTTTGGCGGTATTTTGTTATTTTTTTCTTTGTCTTCCCTAACCGCCTGTTTACAGGCTTAAGCTTCTAACTTCTGGTTGCAACGATTTGTGTTTTTTTGTGTGGTTCGTTGGTTGGTCGGTTGTTTCGTTGTAGATGGACACTAGATGGACGTATGGATATCACGTGCTATGCTGCTAGTAGTTTATTTCTATTTTGGTTATTCTGCTTTTGCTGCCTTATGGAAGTTAATAAACGCCAGCCAGCTTGGCTTAGACCAAGTCTTATCTAGTGCCCGCCGCTTCAGAGATCTGTTGTTATATTTCCCCCCAAAGACTAATTGTTAAATACGAGAGTCTTTAAGCCATCATCCATCCGTCCAAGTAGATGGACATGACTTTAAATAATGTGTGTATCTGTATGTGTACGAGTTTTTTTTTGTCTATGCAGTTTGTTACTTTGTATGGCTAATTTGAATTCCGTATGCCGTCTTTTGGCTTCTTTTTTTGTTGTTAACTAGAAAAATTACTATTTTCGGGATAATTGCTATCATAAAATAAAATTAAAGAATTATTTATTGAGGTATATTTAATGGGCATTTTTGTTGTTCTTGTTGTTGTTAACAGAATTAAATGTTGTGATAATGTTAGCACAAAGTTTGGCAACAATGTAGTATACCAAAGAAAATAGACTTCTAATAAACTATAAATATTCAAGAAAAGCTAGGAATCTCTCGGAATATTCCAAAGATTAATGGCTGGAATATCTATATGTTGAATGTAATAAGTTGTTTTGCAGAATAATGAATAATGAGGTAGGTCATGTACCTAAGAAAGGTACCAACGGGCTTTGACATGGCAATGCTCAGGATTTAACCTCCCCATGGTGTGTCACCTGGAGAAATGCCTTTAACACAAGTAAAAGCTGCAATAGGAATGTCCGGACTCTCTATTAATAAAATGCAGTTTTCGCACTTGCAGATGTACTTGCAAAGATCGATATTACTGTCATTCAGGAAAAATCGTGGTTTGGAAATGGCGTCACAACAATGCTAAAAGTGACACTCTTCTTTATTGTGTCATCACATAAAGCACGAGTTTGTAGTTAGCCGGTGGTTAAAACATCTGGTCTCCCGTTCAAATTTCTTCAACATCAATCTTATCTGCGTCAATGTCCCGACCGAAGACAAAATTTATATTTAATTAATTCTCTTTCGAGTTGAGCTTATTAGACCTATTATATACATTGAAAAATTATGAGTCTACCGAAGTCCCACGCATTCAACCATTACGCTACGTTTCACGGGTGGTTAAGCCGATCTTCAGGCGTATTGAATGTTGTTTTTGTGGCAGACGAAAGCAAAGCTTGGGAACTAGTATATATATCGCACTTCATTAGATAAATGCATATGCGAAATTATGTCAGTTAATTGAAACTCCAAACTTTTCCTATAGTCCTGCTTGGTAATCCCATTTTTCAATGTTCACAAATACTATGGTAAGTTTTATTCCTATGTCATTAGTAATTGTTCTCCTATATCAGAAGATTTTTGATCATCAATTATTGTCTACTAGAGTTTTGACAAGTTTATGGTGGCTCAGAACGCTAAGACGCCGGCAACCTTGACACTCAGTTGTCGGAGACCCAGGTTCGAATCCCAGCCTGGCTCATGCTGAAATTATTTTTTATTTTTGCCTTATTAAGGCGAAGGTCATTTATAGTGATATTTAATTAATTCTCTTTCAAATTTATATTTTACAAGTAGTTCTAAAAACATATTTACTGATGGGAAATTAAACATCTGTCAATGAAATGAGGCTGATTGACTTATAATATAATTGTTCCACAAACATCCCAGATGGGACAAGGGAGACTTCTCTCATATCAATGAGTGCACGCCGATTCATATTAGCTCAATGATATGGGACCTACTTTTTATTGCCGAGTCCGAACGGCGTGTCTTACGACACCACTTGTAGAGAAGTTTTTCAAGGCTTAAATACTCAGGAAATGTCGCCAGCATTACTGAGGGGGAGTTTTGCCACCGTTGAAAATTTGATGTTGCTTGGCCTGGGA
Source organism: Musca autumnalis (assembly GCF_047663935.1). Lineage (NCBI taxonomy): Eukaryota > Metazoa > Arthropoda > Insecta > Diptera > Muscidae > Musca > Musca autumnalis. The sequence continues at coordinate 257,188,259 of NW_027411644.1, forward strand.
TTCGAACCGCAGACCTTCTGAGTGCAAGGCGGACGTGCTAACCATTGCACCACGGTGGCCCCCAATTGATTGACTTCGTAGCGATAAAAAAACATGGTAGTTAGCAACACCTATAGTGGGATTCTCTAACGCATTTTTTGTTTATCGACAATTATCGTTAAAATTAAAATGCTTATAATTTCGGTAATTAACGATATTATTCGGTAAGTTAGCGACCAATAAAAAGTAGTCGCAAAGTTCTACCGACAGCAACAGTGATGTGAACTTTTATTTGAACTATCCATTCCTAATTTTACGTTTTAATTTGACCGATTTTTGTAACCAAAAAATGCCCTAGAGAATCCCACTACTGATTTAAGCATCTCGACACTCATTCGAGGACACGTGGCAGTCTCCAGATCAAACAACATGAAACCAATTTGATCACGCATTGATAGATTGAAGATATTAACCCTTCTTTGCATATAGATGGAAATTTCCATCATATTAGTGAATGCCCAAAAAATATATTTAAAAAAAACAATTAAAAATTTTTGTCTGGATAACATTTTAATGTGCATTACATAAAAACAAAACAAAGCTGTCAAAAATAAACACATGTAAGTAACGGTAAATCAAGCTGAAAGTTCTAATTTTGCAGTTTGTTGTAATTGCGATAAACGCACAACTTCGTATTTTTTATTTTGTATTATAATTGATAAATTGTTGTCAAAAAAATTAAAATGATTGGAAAAAAGTTGTGTAGTTTGTGTTTCACTATGCAATTACTTATCCCCTGAGCTATGGGAAAATAATTTTTTACTGTTGTATATTATTTATTACTACTTTAGAATTCCTTACATGATAAGCAAATTGAAGCTTATTTAAAGCAATTGGAAGATGGTTGGCTATCAGAAGATGGCTTTGATGATGAGGATTCTGATGATGAGATGCACGACGGTGATGAACTAGAAAGATACCTAGAGGGAGAAAATTATGAAGATGATCAAGTCGAGGAAACTGTAATTCAATGATAATGGTCTTCATAAGCCGTCCTTCGGGCATTCAGGCTTCACAACATTACAGGCTTCACAAAATCCGCCCTGTGATACAGCACCTCAACATTTCCTAAAGCAATATTTGCCCATAAAACCCCACAAATCTGGCTTCAAGTTATATGTTCTATGCAATTTGATGGGATATGCACACAAAATTTAAGTTTACTCTGGACAAAAAAAATGTAGAAAAAATTCCAGGTGAGCCAGATCTTGGTGCTACATGAAATGTGGTGGTTCGTTTACTTCGGGAAGAACCAAGAGAGATAAATCACAATATATACTTCGATAATTTTTATACCTCACTGTCTTTGGTATATTTTTTAGCAAAAGAAGGAATCCACACAGTGGGAACTATCCAACAAAACAGAATTCCAAATAGTAAATTACCAGATAGAAAAACTTTTATGAAAAAATCTGTTCCCAGAGGAAGCTTCGAAGAAAGAGTATCAAATTTTAATGGTAAAGTGGTAACTCTAATATCCACTTATGCTGGGGCTTTACCTGTCACTGAGGTCTCCGCAGAGTGAAACTTCTGAGTGCAAGGTGGACGTGTACTACACCACGGTGCCTTTCTCTAGGTTTTAGACCTCGAAAATCCCCCTTGACCAGATATTTACCTTACTGTAAATCCTGGAAAAGACCCATGAGATGCAGATCGACGCCGATCATTTTATTGTCGATTATAAAGCAGGATCCGAAAGTCTTTTCGTTCAAAAGTATTCCAAGCCATATTATCAAATTAAATAAATAAAATAAATAACTGATACCCCGGTTCTTCGTTAAAAGAGGAAAGAACCTCGTCGAACTGTTTTGTACCAGACAAGAAGTTAACCTTTCGTGTGATATTTTCAACATCCTAACGCTTCCTGACAAATGGGTCCGAAATTTCGCAATATTTAGGGAACACTCTTTCATAGACCCCTCGCATTACTAAATATTTTAGTAGTCTTTGGGATCTTTTCCACAACGCTATAATTATACCCTCAGTCTTTACACTAACGAGGATATATTGGCAATATTTTTGTAAATTTAACATAGCTGTAGTCAAGGTTTACTTTTTTATAACTGGCGAATTGTGGTTGAATATTATACAAATTAAACGCTTTTGGACAAAATGAAATGTTTTTGGACTTGGCAAAAATATTGCCGTGAAAAGATTATTTGCGTAGAAGCTGTGGCTATATTCATGTTAAACAAGTAAATAAGTATTATGTAGTGGGCTTTGCCGACAGAGATATACCCTCGGCCTGTGTGAATTGAAACACTTTTTCCAAAAAACGTATGTATTTGAGCGTATGATATGGATTAAAGCCCAAAAGCTTTGCGGTAGAGGTACCTAAAGGAATGGACCGACATAGTCCATTTTGGAAGTGGGTCTTATTTTGTGAGTCATTCCTCTCGACATCGCACTATGTCGCAAGTTCATATTACTTGTGGCCAAAAATAGAAGGAGTTGTTGTAGGTGCATCAATTTTGGTACACGTACCTATTATTGAATTACAATCTCCTGGACAAAAAACTGGGATGGTCGGTCCAGGTTTTGATATAGCCCCCATAGAACCGTACCTCCCTATTTTCAGTATTTTGAAAGTTTTAGTCATAGTGACCAACCGAAATTACTGAAATTTGGTGGTTAGTCTTCAGCAGAGGTATGAAACATTTCAACTGAGAATTTTGTGTAGGTCCACGTTTTGATATAGCCCCCATAGAACGGTACCTCCCGATTATCGGTATTTTGAAGATTTTATCCTCATTACACCGAAATTGCTGAAATTTGGTATTTAGTCTTCATTGGGGGCATAAAATTTTCACTTTGAAATTTGTCTGCATAGGTCCACGCCTTCATATAGCCCCCATAGGACGGTACCTGATTTTCAGTATTTTGGAGGTTTTAGCCTGATTATCACACCGAAATGGCTGAAAATTGGTATTCAGTCTTCGTTGGGGGCTTATAATTTTCCACCAGAAATCTGTCAGTATAGGTCCTCGTCTTCCTATAGTCTTCCTATATATAGAACCGCACCTCCCCATTTTCGGTATTTTTAATGTTGTGGCCTCTATGCCCACCCAAAATGACTGAAATTTGGCTTTCAGTCTTCATATTTTTTGTGAGCTTATTGAATACATCAAACTCTTGTCTTTAAATATGAGAATTTTCCTTAAAAAACATTTTTTGACCGATTAATGCTCAAAAAGGGTCCATTTTATGTAAAAAATCGAATTTTGAATTTCGCTATTCCCAAATTTTTCAAAAATTTATATTTTTTAAAAGTCTCTCGTTTTAAAAATATATGATTATCGGTTCATTCGTTTTCGCGCTATAGCTAACACCGCAAAGCGCTTTGTTAAAACAGGGGCTAACCCCTGAGTGAGGTGGTCGCTGAAAAATGAAATAACATGTTCGTCTGCAAACCTTGGCAGCTTTTCAAACGTCTGAATCTTTCTTTTCACAACTCAAATAATCAAATAATATCGATATACACTTTTATACAATTTTTTCCCACTCCACTAATTTTCAAATATGGTTCACAAAATCGATGTACTAAGTACTACAGTCTTGGGTACCTGTAAACACAATATGATCACTATTTACTTCCAAACAAAAGTAAATCTACGTTTATTACATCCAAAGCAACTGTAAAAATTTATTTTAGAACGATAAATGGCTTTAAATTTGAAAATATTGGAGCATAATAAAAGTTATTAATTTTAGTAAAATAAGGACAAAAATGCATATTTACAACAATTATCGGGTTTGGACCTTCACATGGACAAAACTACTTGACAAATCAATTCCATAATTCAAATTACTTCAAATTGAAATGTTTACTATCGATTCATCAATAAATTTGTATTCCGAAGTACTTAGTTCTGACCATTTTTGGCCACGATCGTGACACTGTGCGTCATCCGCGAATGCCACAGATATCGGCGACAAACTGAGATGTAGGTATGTAGAAGCACTTGGGGTGCAGACAAAGAAACCTTTTTGGCCGCATATAAAGCCATAGGTCGGTCTGTGGTAAGCTGTGGGACCTCAGTATGCTCCACCAATATACATAAGTGCAACGCGATGGAAAAATATGCAAACCTATCGATGTCTCCTCATGTCTCCAGCAGACCATCTACATGAGGAGGCTATGCTAAGTTCATTAGTTCAAGTAATTCTTAACGAAAAGTTTTTCAATTCAATTGATCAACATAGATCAAGCCATCAGGTTGCATATTTATACCCTCCACCATAGTATGGAGGGTATATTTATTTTGTTTTTCCGTTCGATACGCATTGACATAATAATGTACGCCCCTATAACGTACTATATATATTCTTGATCCGGTTAAAATTCTCTATCAACCACAAAAATTATAATAGGACGCCTGTCAAGTTCGAAGATGGGCTATATCGGTTCACGTTTTGGTACAGCACCGCAACGGTTTTTTACAGTTTTAGTCACAGGTTCAGACCGAATTAGCTATAATTTGACATTTAGTGTTCCTAGTGAGCAAAATACTTACATTCGAAAAGTATGGATATAGGTCCATGTTTTGGTATAGCCCCCATATAATGATACCTCTCGGTATTTTGAGGACTTTAAGATACCGTGGTGCAATGGTATGCACACCCGCCTTGCACGCTAAAGGTCGTGGGTTCGATTCTCAGGCCAGGCAACATCAACAAATTTTCAACGGAGGCAAAATACCCCTCAGTGATGTTGGCGACATTTCCTGAGTATTTCATCCATGTAAAACTTCTCTACAAGTGGTGTCTTAGGACACGCCGTTAGGACTCGGCAATAAACAGTAGGTCCCTTACCATTGATCTAATATGAATCGGGGTGCACTCATTGATATGAGAGAAGTCTCCCTTGTCCCATCTGGGATGTTTGTGGAACAATTATTAGATACTATTTTCATCCGAACTACCTGTAATTTGAATTCGTCAACATAAGTCCATGTTTTGTTATAGCCCCCATATAACAATTCCTCCCGATTTTCGGTATTTTAGTTGCAATTTTGGGTGCCACCGTGGTGCAATGGTATGCATACCCGCCTTGCACGCAGAACTACATCAAAAATGTCAACGGTGGCAAAATACCCCTCAGTAATTTTGGCGACATTTCCTGAGTATTTAAGCCATGTAAAACTTCTCTATAAAGTGATGTCGTAAGACACGCCGTTCGGACTCGGCGATAAACAGTAGGTCCCATATCATTGAGCTAAAATGAATCGGGGTGCACTCATTGATATGAGAGAAGTCTCCCCTGTCCCGTCTGCGATGTTTGTGGAACAATTATTATAGTTTTTTGTTAATTTTCTCGTTTAGAGTTAAGCTTGATGATCTGAAATTATTTGCAAGTGAAAAAGGAAAGCCAAGGACTCGAACCCACATAGTCACCAAATTACGTTACCTGGTTTCATTGGTGGTAAAGCAAATCTTCGGACGTATCGACTATGTAATGGCTTCTCTGTCCTAGAACTTATCGTTTTTCAAATGCAAATGTGTTTTTGTACATTAACGCGGATACTTGGCCACAGAAATGTATTTTCTTCATGACAAACGCTTTTTGCGCTGACTTTGAAGTTATGAGTTTTGGCTTTGAACGCTAACACGCCATGACAACATTTTTTGATATGTTTTTCAAGGACGTGGGTTAAAATCCCAGCCGGGCTCAGCCTGTTTTTTATTTTTTTTTTGAAATTTTGCCTTTTTTAATCGAACTAGCTGTAATTTGACATTTGATGTTCTCAGTGGTAACGGAACTTCTTTACTAAAAATCGTCAACATAGGTCCAGGATTTGTACAGCCCTCATATAGCGTTATCTCGCGATTTTCAGTATTTTGAGGACTTTAGCTACAATTTTTAACCGAACTAGCTGTAATTTGACATTTGAAGTTCACAATGGTCACGAAATTTCTCAACCAAAAATCGGCAGCATAGGTCCATGTTTTGGTGTAGCCCTCATATGACGGTACTACCAGATTTTCGTTATTTTAAGGATTTTAGCTACAATTTTTAACCGAACTACCGGTAATTTGATATTCGATTTTCTCAGTGGTCACGAAACTTCTTTACTAAAAATCGTCAACATAGCTCAATGTTTTGGTATAGCCCCCATTTATCGATACCTATCAATTTTCGGTATTTTGAGGATTTTAGGTACAATTATTAACCGAACTAGCTGAAAATTTACATTTGAGGTTCTCTGTGGTCACACAACTACTGCACAAAAAATCGTAACCATAGGTCCATGTTTTGGTATACCCCCCATTTGACGGTACCTCTCGTTTTTCGGTATTCTGATGATTTTAGCCACAATTTTTAACCGAACCACCAAAAATGGGCAACATAGGTCCATGTTTTTGTGTAGCCACCATATGACAATACCTCCTGATTTTCGGTATTTTGGATATTAGTTACAATTTAACCGAGGATTTTAGCCACAATTTAACCGAACTAGCTGTAATTTGAGGTTCCCTGTGGTCACGAAATTTCTCCACAAAAAAGCGTCAACATAGGTCTATGTTTTGGTATAGACTCCATATAACGGTACCTCTCGATTTTCGGTATTTTCAGCTGCATTGACGGAACTACCCGTAATTTGACATTTGATGTCAAGATAGGTCCACACTTTAATAATGCCAAAATATAAAGTTACAACCTGGTTGAACACAGTATTTAGATTAGATTTGGGGCATTGAGGTATCCATGGTCGAAAAATGTTTCCATCTAAAATTATGGACAGAAAAGGAAACTAATTATTCCACTTTAGTTAACAATATTTTATGGTGGAGGGTATAAAAAGTTCGACGTGGCCGAACTTATTGATTTTTTATTTGTTACTTATTTAATTTTTCTTAATTTTCATTTTTTAATCTTTTAAAGAGAAAAACGCCCCATTAAAATTCCAACAATTGTTTATTCAAATTGAATTATTTTTTTAATTAATTAACAAATAAAAATTATGCCAAAATAATTTAACCACAATTAATCTTTAATTATTTCTGCAAACCAGTGTGTCATTAGTATAATTTTGTTGAAAAATTATTTTATACAAATTAGATGGTACTGCAAGATATATCATGGCTGTGTCTCTCTACAGAAAAAAATCAGACAACAGACCGTACGATTTCAAAAATAAATCATTAATACAGACCAAGTTAAAAATAGTTTTACACAATAGCGCCGGTCCGCGTCGTATCGTTCCACTTGGCACATAATAACTTAGACAAAATATTGCCTCGGCAGTTAGTAGTCGTATTGCTGCTGATGATGATGGCGATGATGAAGATAATGGTGGTGGTGGTCGAAACTTAAAAATAAGAATTCATTTGGCAAAGTATTTTATTTTTAGGTCAAAATCGAAGCAGCATGCAAACGAAGGCAATACATTTTGTAAAAGACAAATGCAAAGTGCGTAATGTGTAAACAATTTACATACATATGTTGTTATTGTATAATAGAGATGTCGATGCAGATGCTGAGAAAAAAAAGTAAAGAACGCCACTATTGCAGAAGTCTAATATCAAAAGGGTAGATCTTATGTATATGTACACTTTTTTTTTGAAAAATTATGATGAAGCTTATCCTTCCTTCTGAGAATCAACGAAAAAATCGTTGTCAGTTCATTAAAATTAGTTTCTTATGTATTATGAAGCCATGGACATGTTTTTTGTGGGAACTTTGTGTTCTTGACTTAAAGTTTCTTGTCAAGTCTTACTTTTTATGAGTGTTTGTTGTTTTTTTTTATTTAATCATTGATGTGATGATGTTGCATGAGGAGAATGTATTGGTACCCTCAAAAAATTGGGGTGTTCATTCGTACTTCATTGGCGGCGTTTACATTCTATGCTGCACATTTCAGTTTTGTTGTTATTTTTTTAGGAACATTAAAACTTTAATTTATATGACGTTTCAAGAGTTAATGAAACATGTGCCAAGACAACATTTTGGGGCAGGCAGGCAGACAGACAAATAACCAGTCAATCACATATTCAAGCCAGCCGGATTAGTAGGCTGCTGCTGCTGTTAAGAGTGTATCGCGTATTTAAGTCATTCGTGAGTAAATTTTGAATGTTTCTTTCAAATTTAATATATCAGAGAGTGATACGAACACAATAAGTATTACACCAAACAAGCTCAGGTCAGGTTTTTTTTTTTAATTTGTCTAAAAATTATTTATGATTTAATAAAAAACTGTGGAAAAGGGTTCCAATTTTGTTGAGGGAGAAGGAGGTGTAGCACTACACGAATGAAACTTCAAACTTCAAATACCACTTAATTCCCAATGAATCAATCACTTTCAAAACAAAAAAAAAAACTTTCAATGTCATGTCTTGCAGTCAAAAGATCAACAACGACAGCAATGATTGCATTTTAATTTGAGGGGAGGGCCAGAATAATTTCAAGAAATATTAATGTTGCCTCTGTAGGTCTCAAATCATTGAATAATTTATAATATGATATGATAGACTTACTTTGAACATTTATTCACAAAGATGTTGGCGAACTTACCTGAAAAAAAGAAAAAAATTAAATTAAAAAATGTAACATGTAAAAAATAAGAAGTAAAAAAGCCTTAAATTCAGCCGGGCCGAACTTTTTATACCTTCCACCATGAAATATTCCGACTTAAAATTAAATAATTACTTTTCTTTCTGTTACGCAATCTTCTACCATTTTGTCAACTCTTTCGTCTTCAGAGTTACTAGTCTCTACTGAAATTTTTTTGATTTACTACCCGTTTTGATTTACTACCCCTTGTTGCCGTTTCAATATCATTTGGCTAACTAATTTCTAGTTTGGGTGTTTAGTGCACCAAATATATGAAACGGGCGAACATACAGTATCGGCCAAGACTTAAGCGCCCCCTCAGTACATTTTTTAAATAATTATTTTTCTTCATACAGTCGAAATCGATTACAACGTCGGTCAAGGGACCGACGGAATTTGTCCCTATAACCGATATGCCGTTATAAGCGATAGGGTTATAAAGGGCCCCAGAGATTTCGGACTTTTGGATATCGTCATTATAACCGATATGACGTTATAAACGACGACGCTATAAGCGATTTCGACTGTACTTATTTATCACTTTATTATAGAAATTAAGAAATTCTGAATTTAATAAAAAAGTTAAAATTCAAAAACATATTAAGTCGCAAATATAAGTGGACAAAACTAAAGCACCCCAATTTAAGAAAAAAAATAAGTAAAATACCGTTATGTCCGGCCGGGACGAACTTTTTATACTCGTACCCTTCACCATCAAATATTCTTAATTAAAATGGAATAATTAGTTTCCTTTGCTGTCCATAAATTAAATGTCAAATTTCGGGTAGTTTTATCAAAAAATGTTGCCAAAACCCTGAAAATGTCGAAATCAGGAGGTACTGTTATATGGGGGCTATACCAAAACATGTTGACGGTTTCGGTAGAGAAGTTTCGTTACCACTATGTAGAAGATTTTTGATGGAGAATTTCGTGACCACTGAGAACCTAAAATGTCAAATTACAGCTAGTTCGGTTTAAAATTGTAGCTCAAACCCTCAACATACCGAAAATCGGGAAGTACCGTTATATGGGGGCTATACATAAACATGTACATATGTTGATAGTTTTTGGTGGAGTAGTGTAGTGGCCCGTAAGAACCTTATATGTCAAATTACAGCTAGTTTAATTAAATATTCTAGATAAAATCCTCAAAATACCGAAAATCGAGAGGTACTGTTATATGGGAGCTACACATAAACATGGACCTATGTTGACACTTTTAAATGGAGTAGTGTTGTGACCCTTACCACCCTTAAATGTCAAATTACGGCTAGTTCGGTTATATACGGTAGCTAAAACCCTCAAAATACCGAAAATCGGGAGGTACCGTTATATGGGGATATACCTAAACATGGGCCTATGTTGATAGTTTTTGCTGGAGTAGTGTTGTGACCCGAGATAACCTTAAATGCCAAATTACAGTTCAGTTAAATATTGTAGTTAAAGCCATCAAAATACCGAAAATCGGGAGGTACCGTTATACGGGGGCTATACCTAAACATAGGCCTTTTGGTAGAATAGAGGTGGTACTTAAGAACCTTAAATGTCAAATTATAGCTAGTTCGGTTGAATATTGTAGCTAAAGCCCTCAAAATACTGAAAATCGGGAGGTACAGTTATATGGGGACTATATCTAAACATGGACCTACATATGTTGACAGTTTTTGGTGGAGTAGTGTTGTGGCACCTGTGAACCTTAAATGCCAAATTACAGCTACTTCGGTTAAATATTCTGTTAAATATTGTTAAAATACCGAAAATCGAAAAACGGGTCCCAATCGAAAGCTAGAATCAGGGGATTGGGTAGGCCAATGGGGAACTCATGTCGATTTGTTTTGGAATTACTCCTTAACCACTTCACGGTGCTCTGGAATCAAATTTAAATGGAAGGTGCTTACACCTGGGAAATTTTTTGCGGATTCTGAAACTACAATGTTCATAGATGAGAAAAATCAAAAAACAAAAAAAAAAATCGCCGGAGCGCTTTTCAAATAAATCGCGATTCAAGTTGACATTTTTAGGGGTTGTATAGGTTTTTGCGATTTTGCTTGGACACCGCAAGACCTATCAAAACGGGAATAAAGAAAATATTGTAGCTATCAAAATTCTTTACAAGATTGACCTTAATCATATTTTCGTAGGTTTTACAACTTTTGAGATATAGAAGTTAAAATTGGGACAATTCAAATTTAATTCCATTCTATATCGCCTCCTTATAAAACAATGTCATGACTGCAATTTCCCAACTTTAACTTATATATCTAATAAAATGGTACAACCTAGGAAAAATGACATAAGCCAGTCTTGTAGAGAATTTTAACAGCTATAAGATTTTCTCAGGTCCCATGCCGATAAGACTTGCCGTATTCAAGCAAAATCGCGAAGCCCTGACAAAAAACCTAAAAATGAAAACTGAGCTTCTTTATCTCAAAAATGGTACAGCCTGAGAACAAATCATAAACGTCAATCCTGTAGAGAATTTTCACAGCTACAACATTTTCTTTAGCTCCATTTCGATTAGACTTGCGGTTTCCAAGCAAAATCGTGAAAACCTAAACAACCCCTAAAAATGTCAACTTGAATCGCGATTTATTTAAAAAGCGCTCCGGCGATTTTTTTTGTTTTTTGATTTATCTCATTTATGAACATTGCTGTTTCAGAATTCGTAAAAAACTTCCCCTGTGTAAGCGGTTTTCATTAAAAGTTAGTTAAGGCGCACCCTTCATGACATTGTTTTATAAGGGGGCGATACAGTCAGTGCATTGCCCAATTTGAACTTCAATATCTCAAAAATGGTAAAACCTACGAAATTATCGTAAAGGTCAATCATGTAAAGAATTTTCATAGGTACAACATTTTCTTCAGTCTCATTTTGATAGGACTTGCGGTTTCTAAGCAAAATCGTGAAAACCTAAACAACCCCTAAAAATGTCAACTTGAATCGCGATTTATTTAAAAAGCGCTCCGGCGATTTTTTTTGTTTTTTGATTTATCTCATCTATGAACATTGCAGTTTCAGAATCCGCAAGAACTTCCCAGGTGTAAGCACCTTCCATTTAAATTTGATTCAAGAGCACCGTGCTTTCGATACATCTTTTGGCTCGTTATCTTCCTGGAATGTCCATCTAAGTGGCAACACTGCTTCAGCATTAGGCAAAACCACCACTTTCAGTACGTTACGATATTTGAAACTATCCATAATTCCATTAATTTTATGAATTGGCCCAATCCCTTGCCCCGAGAAAAAATCCCAGATTATTATGTTCCGTATTGGGACATTTTCTCCCAGACTCTTTTCCAAGATTAGCTGAATTGTTCGCAGCTGTCTACTTAATTTTTAGCTACAAATTGCTGGGATTTCCACTATCTGGAGCATGTGGACGCGTTCGGTAGCCCTTAACTATGTTCGTTTGACTAGTTTTCCTCAACTAAAAACATAATTAATTTAATTTAGATTACAATTTAAAAATTATATAATTTTTTATGCGATGGCGGCACTTTTCATGCGTTAATTGAAAACGACGACAAAAAAAATTGATAAGAAAAAAGCAAACATAAATTAAATAAAAGCTGTTACTTCACCAAAAGTTAAGCTCAAATATGCAACGAAGTCACAAAAGTGAATTGAGATGTTTGTACTTTTTATAGGCCAGCTGAATTTACCAGGGAACCAGTTTGCAATGATTACGCTCAAACTCCCTAGTATAATCATAATTTTTACACAGTCAATTCATGTACATATGTAGAGCTCTGTCTGTCAGTCTTTTTGCATTGAAGTTGACTATCAAACCGAATGTTGGGCTCAGCGAATTTCTGCTGCTGCTGACTGGACTGGATCATCAACGTCATCAGCTTTTGTTGATTTTAACAGCAACAAACGAACACCGCCATAAAGCAAGTTCATTAAACTTTCTCCCAACAGCAGCACCCAAATGAAGTAACAGCTCAAGGCACATGGACGGGCGATGGTGGATGGATACAAGGCATACATTGTGCCGATTTCCATGGAAAGAATTATCAATGTTGTGTTGGTGTTATATCAATCATTTAAGAGGAGATTTTTTGTTCTCTCTTTCCCCAGTCCCTTCCTGATTCATATTGTGATGGTCAGTTCAGTTTAAATGATGATTAAAAAGAATTGACGTACTCTTACATGATGAATGTCATGTGATGTATACGCAACATTGTAAGTCACTTTATGTTCCAGATAATAACGTATGGTCACAAACGCACACACGCATCACACAGCATAAATTGCTGATTTTTAAGAAGATTAAAAGGGGAAAATGTTGGAAACAATTGAATAATTATTGTGTTATAAATAACTGGGCAATTTTTCAAAGAAGTGTAGGAATTTAGTTAAAATAATTTAAAAACTGTAAGTCGGTGTAATTTTCCAAGTCTTGGTTGTGTTAAATTGATTTGTTTTGAGTAAGGCAATGTTGCGAATAAGGTAATGTTTTGAATTTCGCCACAAATTCTCATCAGTTCTCTTACGTTTATTCTAAAGAAGAAAAAAATCTTCTATATTTCTATATCGGCACGAACTCAAGAAGAAGCATAATTGCTGAATTCACTTGTACGAGAATTCCCCAAATAATATTAAAAATGTTGTCGCGGTATATGCAAAGTCACTATCTGCCTCTCTCTGTCGATATAAGATTTTGGGATTTTGTTTTGTTTAAGTAGATTCGGTACTTTTTATCGGGGCCACTAGGAACCCTATGTACCAAATTTCAGCCAATTTAGTAGAAAAATGTGTCTTAAATCCTCAAAATACCGAAAATCGGGTAGTACCACTATTAGGGGGTTATATCGATAGTCGATATTATTCATATTCATCCAATGATCCTGCAGCATCTTCTGGTTAAATACAAAATCGCTTAGATTTAAATAAATTAGAGAGGCCGGCTTATTCAATCGACGACCATCAAAAAAAAAAACCTTTCATATCGACAAAAAATGAATAGCCAGATTTGAATTCGCCGAAACCCACCTGAACTGGAGTGTCCAAAAATGGAGGACTGTGCTGTTTTCTGATGAATCTAAGTTTAATTTAAAGGATGCAGATAGCATAAGGCGTGGATCAAATGGGCAACTGTTAAATCCTAAACTTTGGAAAGGCACTGTAAAACATGGACGCGTCCACATGCTCCAGATAGTGGAAATCCCAGCAATTTGTACCTAAGAATTAAATAGACAGCTGCGAACAATTCAGCTAATCTTGGAGAAGAGTCTCGGAGAAAATGTCCCAATACCTACAATTGCTGGTTGACGGTGCAATTCTTAGCCGCTCCTTGAACATTAACTTTCACTCATGAGAAAGTTTGAAGTTGTAGATTAAGGCGTTAGTAACCCACCCTTTGCCAAAAAACACACTATATACTATGAAAAAAGCCGAAAGAACTCACATAAAGTTGCCTTTCACAAGCGTTATAACGATCACGATTTGTGAATATGCACCTAGAATGTCGGACTATTTACAGAGAGGATGTAATTCACGCATTGATGGAGGTTTTTGAAAAGTACAAAAGTACCATATGAATTATAGCTTTTTTGCACCAATGAACATTTTATGAGTTTTATGAAAAAGCGAGGATAAGTTTTTTAATTTTAAAACAAATTTAAAATTTTTAAATATTTTTTCAAAAGTTACAGATTTTTGACCAGGAAAAATAATGAAGCGTACAAGTTATGAACATTGCAACAAATTTAGAGAATGGGACGAAAGAGGGAAGGAAACAACACGTTTGCAGTGTATAATTTATATTGTTTAAATTGCAAAATTATGCCAATATTGGGTTTATCATTAAAAAGGTTCAATGCGGGAGCGTGTGTGAGCGTGCCTCTTTTCAAAATCGAAAGTGCTCGAGTTCCGATGTTTGGTTTAAGACACGCTGTTCGTCCGTACGGTTGCGAAATGACGGTTTTGAATCGTTGTTAACGTATGAACACTTAGATCTAGAATTTTTATATTTTTAAGAAAGCAAACTGGACTACAGAATCCCCAAAATAAGGATCATAACAAGAGTACTGAGTCTAAGTAGCACAAAAGAAGTTTAAAATAAGAAATATTTGGTAACATGGCAAGTACAAAAGTATTAGCTTCTACTGGCGTCTGAAAAGATATTGATTTTTAATCGAGGATTTTCTGCTATTTATAAATCAACTCTCTTTGTTCTCCGCATAATTTCCCATGGGTTCCCAATTAACATTCCAACATTCACCGGAGAACGTATATTCATGAGTTTTTATTAAGGGAATTTTCAGAATTTTGTGAAATTTTTTTTTAGAAAGTCAGAACTTGCCGCAAAATATAGAACTTCTTGGAATATTGGGACCAATATTATTAATCTTTATGGAAAACATTACAATAACTTGTTTTTAATATAAATAAATAAACATACATAATTTTACAAAGGCCGTTTGGGTTTTCAATTTCGTTAAATATATGTATATTCGCCACAAATATTGCAAAAGCTGTTTAAATCGAGCGGAAAAAACAATCAATAACATATTTGTAGTTTCCAAGAATAAGGAAAATCTGAATAAAACTCGTAAAGTATGACCTTAAGCTACATATACATATATATCAAAACAAGGGCTAATAAAAATGCTATATATAAAGGTTAGGGATTTCTTTTATTCAGAGACTCATAGTTAAATTTGATTTAAAACATTTCTTCTTCAAAAAGTAGAGCATTTTCGGAACTTTAAACTCAGTTGGGATACATTCAACATTAGCAGTAAAAACGTGAACAAATGATTTCTATCTTTAATATATACATTTCGGATGACGAAAGATACCAAAGAACGGTCCTGACCGGCATTAACATGGCAAAGCCCAGGATTTATCTTGGTCCCTCTATCATATCAAGTGGACACTGACCTCCCCGTGGTGTCACCTGGGGAGCTGCCTTTAAGACCCGTTAAATGTACTGAGCTAACATGTGTCAGATTTAAGCATCTCGATATTCATAAGGGCACCTGTCTCCAGATCAAAGGACAAGAAATCAAACTGATCATGTTGTGATAGATGGAAAGACATTCATCGAGCGTGTTGGATGTACGATTGTTCCGAGCAGCAAACATAGATTCGGACTACTACCTTATTGCAGCAAAGGTACGTACCCATATAAACGTTGCAAGTAAAGCACGAACAGATACAACGCCGAAGTTGGACAACTAGCCCAATTGCTACATGAAAGCACTCCTCGTCCCGATGACATATCAGCACACTGGCAAAATATTGCCAACTCCATGCAAACAGCCGCAAAATCCATACTTGGATACTAGAGACCTCCATCAAGGAATCCATGGTATGGTCAGCAGAGTCGTGCTGCTACCGAGGAAAAAAATACGGCATATAGGGCTATTTTACAATCAGTAGCAACGCGTAACGCACGAAATAGGTATCCGGAGAAAAGGAGAGAGAAGAAATTTCTTTTCCGCAGGAAAAACAGAGAAATGGAAAAGTGGGAGTGTGAAAAAATCGAGATGTAAAGGAGCCAGAATGAAGTCTGAAAGTTCTACCAAAGAGTGAAACATGAAACTGATGGTTTTGATACAGGCACATCCTCCTGTAGAGACCAGCAAAGTAATTTGGTAACTGATATAGGTAGTGTGCTCAGGATATGGAAAGAACATTTTTCCAAACTGTTAGCATCCAATAGTAGCGAAGACCGCGAATATACCACAGATCCAATCCCAGATGATGGTGCTGAAAGTACACCGCCCAGCCAAGATAAGGTAAAGAGAGCAATAAACCGGCTCACGAATAATAAGGCAGCAGGAGCCGATGGCTTAACCACGGAGCTGTTGTGTTGTACAGTGTCATTTTTATTTATGCTAACGAGGGATATACACTGAGAAAACAGCAAGAAAAGTGTAAAAAATCCCTATGGCACCATACATATGTAGTGGCTGGAGCGCATGGCAACTCTCGAAGCTTTGAGCTTTTATCCTAGTACATATTTTTGTCGGGAAGTTCATACGCCCAAAATTTTGAGACCCCCCTAAATACATTCTTTTTTTCGAGAAAAAAGTATTTTAATTCACACAGGCTGAGGGTATATTTCTGTCGGCAAAGCCGACTGATACTTTTTTACTTATTAAATACTAATTATCTTTAATAAATATTTTAATTAACTATTAAAATATTAAAGACAACAGCTTAAATTCGAATAAAAAATTTTTAAAAACAATTATTGTGACGTTGATGGTTTTTTGTGGATTTGTGGTTTTGAATCATCAATATGATGCTGGTGGTGCCATCACTAATCATCAATCGATGGCATCATTAATAAACTAATAGATTAAAACACATACACACATATACCCACACTTAAAAAATGGGTTGAGTTAAAAATAACTCTTGCATATTAACATTTAATTGAATAAAATGAAAAAGATTAACGTATCAATTCGTGCGGTAATGAAGTCAATTAATGGTCATAATTTTTGGATTTATAAAGCAATTTGAAATTAAAACATTTAAAAACATTAAAATTAAATTTTAATATTATGATTCATGAATTCATTAAAAAGGCAACAGAACTGCTTAATAAATTGTTTTACAGGTCTCCGTATTGAAGAAGAAAATTAAATTAAATAATTTTAATTCTTTTATGTAATGTTATATTGGGATGGTGAGAAATTTAGTGGCTATTTTTTTAACGTTTGCGTTCTCTTTATAAGTGGAGTGCTTTATAAGAAACTGAAGTGGCGACATTTCAATTAAAATGGGTCACAAAGTTAATGACTTCAGCGTTTTTAGTTCTTTGTCACATTCAATTTTTTTATATTTTGAATTAAATTCTTAGGTGGTTATAACTAAAAGTTACACAACGGAGAGGTATGTATGACATAAGATAAGAGAAAGATATATTCTACACTTTGCCATGTTAAAACAACCAGGACTGTTCCTTGATATACATCTTCCTCTATCTAAGATAAAATCACTCACTTTCAACTTCTACTACTTGCAAATTATTTTAATTTAAAAAAAAACATTAGTTTTTAAATAAATGCAGAGAATGATATGAAGAAATACCAAAGTGAACCATTTCAAACTGTAACTCCCCAACCAATGCAGAAGGGTGTCATAATGGATCATTAAACTTACATAATTCGATTAATTTTTTTTTTTTGGATAATTACAAAAAATGTAGCAACTATGATGATTCATGCTCTGTTAATGCATTACCCCCGTGGCTATAACTCAATGTTCAACACTTGCAAATCGTCTTAATTTTTCTCACGCTTTTCGAAATGTACACAGAAATTTAGTTTTTGTTGTTTGTTGCTCATTTGAGTTTTGCATCTTTGCGTCGTGGCAGCGCATTCAACAGCAAACGATGAAAATGAAGCGCCAAAAGGCATTTATCCATCCATTCAGCATTTATGTCTTCTTCATCTTCAGATTGTGTATGCTCCATTAACACAGGCACCGAAGCAGGAGTCATCACCATAACATCTCTGGCAGAAGACGAGGCAGAAGACGAGGCAGGAGTATGGCAGTTTAAACTGAGTGAATGTTTCATAAACTCTGGCCTCCAACAAATTGCCAATGTGTTGTTGTTGCATCACAAAATCGAAGAACAGAGAAAACGCGATGCTGGCTTTTTTCAATCTGTTGGAAAAATGGCTTTCATCGTTGCCTCAGGAGAAATAAAGATAAGAAAATGGAAAACGGTACAAATGAATGGAGAACAGAATGATGTACAATATAAAGCGGGGAAGTGAAAGATAATAAATGAAGGGATTGTAAAAGCGGCAACAAGTTGTTGGTGTTATTGTTAGGAAGTGTGGAAGGGGAAATATTGTGGGGTTTGGTGAATATGTCGTAACAGTTATTAAGACAGATAGGATATAATGGAGACCTTATAAACTGTTTTCCAATATTTAATGGCGTATTAAAACAAATGACGTGACGATTATAAATTAAATTAGTTTAAGGATTTTGATTGGCCATGTTTGCATTCGATATAATTCTTCTCAAAGTCAATTCATAAGACCTGTAGTGTGATTCTCTAACTCATTTTTTGAGTTACCGACAAAAATCGGTTGATTAAAACGCAAAATGATTAATGAAATGTTCAAATAAAAATTGACAACACTGTTGCTATCGAAAGAACTTTACGACTATTTTTATTACCGAATAATATCGTTAATTACCGAAATTATAAGCATTTTAATTTGATCAATTTTTGTCGATAACTCAAAAAATGAGTCAGAGAATCGCACTACTGGTTATGTGAAATACCTTCTATGAGAAGAACTTGTGATCTTCTACATGTTAGAAGAGCTTGTGGTCTTCTATGGGAATACCTTGCCGTTGTTTATGAGAAGAAAGACCTTATGGTATTCTGTGAAAGACGTTGCGCTCTTTTGAGAAGATCTTATAGTCTTCTACAAAAATACCCTATGGTCTTTTAGGAGAAGACGTCGTCTTCTCAGCGAAAACTTGATCGCTTCCTATGAGAACACCTTTGGGTCTTCTATGGGAACACCTTTGGGTCTTCCATCAGAACACTTTACGGTCTTCTATGAGAAGTCTTTATGGTCTTTTATGATAACACATTATGGTGTTCTATGAGAAGGGCTTATTGCCTCACGGTGCTCTTGAACCAACTTTAAATGAAAGGAGCTTACACCTGGAAAGTTTTTGCGGATTCTGAAACTACAATATTCATAGATGAGAAAAATAAAAAAAAAAAACAATCGCCGGAGCGTTTTTTAAATAAATCGCGGCCAAAGTTCACATTTTTAGGGTTTTTTAGGTTTTCACGATTTTGCTTGGAAACCGCAAGTCCTATCAAAATGGAATTAAAGAAAATGTTGCAGCTGTGAAAATTCTCTACAAGACCGTCATTTATGATGTTTTCGTAGGTTTTACCATTTTTGAGATATAGAAGTTCAAGTTGGGCCAATGCACTTACTGTAACGCCTTCATATAAAACAATGTCATGTACGGTGCGACTTAACTAAATTAAATAAAAACCGCTTACACCTGGAAAGTTTTTGCGGATTCTGAAACCACAATGTTCATAGATAAGAAAAATCAAAAAAATCGCCGTAGCGCTTTTTAAGTAAATCACGGTCAAAGTTCACATTTTTAGGTTTATTTTAGGTTTTCGCGATTTTGCTTGGAAATCTTAAGACCTATCGAAACGGGGCTAAAGAAAATTTCGTAGTTGTGAAAATTCTCTAGATGATTGACCGTGATGATTTTTTCTTAGGTTTTACCATTTTTGAGATATATAAGTTCAGATGACATTTTAGTTTTTTTTTTGTTAGATTTTCGCGATTTGCTTGACAACGGTAAGTCTTATCGAAATGAGAAAATCGTGTAGCTGTGAAATTTTTCTACAAGATTGGCTTTCGTAATTTTTTCCTAGGTTTTACCATTTTTGAGATATGAAAGTTTAATTTGAGAAATTGCAGTCATGACATTGTTTTATAAGGAGACGATACAGTCAGTGAATTGTCCCAATTTGAACTTCTATATCTCAAAAATGATAAAACCTACGAAAATATTATAAACGACAATCTAGTAGAGAATTTTCATAGCTACAACATTTGCTATAGTTCCATTTTGATAGGCCTTGCGGTTTCCCAGCAAAATCGTGAAAACTAAAAAATCCTAAAAATGTGAACTTTGACCGCGATTTATTTAAAAAGTGCTCCGGCGATTTTTTTGTTTTTAGACTTTTCTCATCTATGAACATTTTACTTTCAAAATCCGCAAAATTGTTCCAGGTGTAAGCTTCTTTCATTTAATGTTGGTTCAACAGCACCGTGGTCTTCTATGAGAAGACTTTATCGTCTTCTTCGACGTGGATAATCACGGCAAGAGGGCATCGATCAAATTAAATCTTTGTATGTTGATAAAGGTCCATACTATAGCTCTATGAAAAATTGGTTAATTGAATTCAATTGTGGCCGACACTCGCCAAAAAACGAAGGTCGTGAGGGTCGCCTAAAATCGGACGTTGTGCCAGAAAAAAAAAAAATAAAGACGCGCGTGAACGTATAATGCAAAATCGCCATTTTATATACCGCGAGATAGAGGCACCCGTGGGCATTTCTTTCACCAACTAACATTTGATATTGCATGAACATCTGGACGAAAAACGACAAAATGTGGAATTGATGGGTTATGCGCCGTACGGTCCTGACTGGGGATCCAATGACTTCATTTGATTCGAGCCAGAAGATGCTGTAAAAGCGTTCAAAAACCACCTAGCAAATCGACATCGGAACAAAATTCGGACGACACGTCCGATATCTGATCCGAAATCGTAACGATGTCTTAACGAAAGTTGTATGAAGTGGTTGACATAATTTCGGAATGAAATGTCGGAGGGTCATCGGATCGATTGCGGTCCGATTTCGTAACGAAATCTGAAGAAAATCCTTGGGAAATTCGGAAAAGAATTTTTTTCAGACATTCGCTCCGAAATCGGAACGCAATCGGTACAAAATCTGAACTATGTCCTCTCCGAAAAATCGTTTAGAAATCGGAACGACTTTGTTTCCGAAATTGTTCAGACGTGTCGGACATCAGACATTCGGTTTGCTGGTCATGTTTTGGAGGTGTCTCAATCGAGCCACAGTAAACAACCCAACAGATGGTCGTATGTCAACTGTCCTGAGTACGCTTAGGCTAAAAACTTTCAAAAAAAAAAAAAAAAAAACATGTAAAAAAGCGTTAAGTTCGGCCGGCCGAACGAAATGTAATAATTATTTTTCTTTCCTGCACACAATTCTATGTGCAAACAAATTTCGACCACGGGAACCCCACATGCTTATATGTATTAACTAATCTAATCTAATAAATGCCACAAGTTAAAAGTTTTATGACTGCAGAGAACTTCAAATGTTAAATTTCAGGTCCACCCAAAATTGGGAGGTACCGTTATGTGGGGGCTATACCAAAACATGGACCTATGTCCACGATTTTTGCTGGAGAACTGAGAACCTGAAATGGAGATACCGTTATACGGGGCTATATCAAAACATGTTGACCATTTTTGGGTGCTGAACATGAAATAATAAATTGCAGGTGGATCGGTCGAAAAGTGTAGCTAAAAATCCGCAATATACCGAAAATCGGGAGGTACCGTTATATGGGGACTATACCGAGACATTGACCTTTGTTGATAATTGTTGGTGGATATGTTTTGTGACACTGTGAACCCTTAAATGTTAAATTGAAGGTAGTTCGGTCTAAAAATGTATCTCTAAACCCTCAAAATACCGAAAATCGGGAAGTACCGTTATGTGGGGGCTATATCGAGACATATACCTATGTTGACAATTTTTGGTGCAGGTGTTTTGCGACCTTTTGGAACCTCAAACGTCACATTACAGGTAGTTCGGTCCAAAAGTGTAGCTAAAATCCTCAAAGTACGGAAAATCGGTAGGAACCGTTATATGGGGGCTATGCCAACCTATGTGCATATGTGTTGGAATATAAGTTTCTTAGTCGCTAGGAATGTCAAATTATAGCTAATTCCGGGTGATAATGTGACTAAAAACGTAAAAATACCAGAAATCGGGCGGTACCGTTATATAGGGGCTATATCAAAACGTGGACCGATACGGGCTATATCATCGAACTTGAACTGCCTGCAAACAAAAGACGCATCTTCCCAAAATTTCAGCGTCCTATCACCATTTTTGTGTTTTTGGACTATGGTGGCCAGAGAGTTTTCTAGTGTCCTTCGTATAAAAATACCTTATGGTATTCTCTAAGAAAATCTTATGGTCTTTTGTGAGTAGAATACCTTTTATACCTCCTACTAGAAAATCGTATGGTCTTTTATGAGGGTACCTTGTGGTCTTTTATGAGGGGAAAAAGGTTTGTAGTTTTCTATTTATAGATAAAAGAGGTCTTATATTAGGAGACATTATAGCCTTCTATAAGATCTTGTGGACTTTTTTGAGAAGACCTTATGGTCTTCTATAGTCTTCATCTATGAGAAGAAAACCTTTTGGTTGTTTATGGGAAGACCTTGTGATTGTCTATGATAAGTAATAAGGACCTTCTATGGGAAGACCTTATTGTCTTCTATTATGAGTCATTGCGGTTTTCTATGAGAAAACCATGAGATCTCCTCGTAGAAGACCATAAGGTCCTCTCATAGAAGATAACAAGGTCTGCTCCTCGTAAAAGGCCATAAGGTTTTCTAATAGAATATAAGAACACAAGATCGTAATGTTATGAAGAGAAGACCTTGTTGTCTTCTATGAGAAGACCTTATGGTCTTTTAGGAGAACAGCATATGGTCTTCTATGATAAAGTCTCATGCTATACAATGTGAAATGACCTTCTACGAGAGCACGAAATGATTTTCTATTAGAAAATCTTCTTCTATTCTGTGATGGGAAACAAAGTCTCATGCTCTACAATGTGAAAATGAAATGACCTTCTACGAGAGGACGAAAAGATTTTCTATTTTAATATCTTCTTCTATTCTTTGATGAGAATTTATGGACTTTTTTCACTTCTGTAAGAAGGTAATATGGTAGAAAGATTGTTTGGTTTTCTATGAAAATACTTCATTATAAATACGGGAAAACTGCAGGTTGGTGACAGTAAAGAAGCAAAGTGTGAACTAAAAAGTCTAATAAAGCTGTGTGCTTATTGGAGACAAGCTGTGTGCTAAGTAAAGTGAAGGCGTGTACGAATAAATGAAGAACATTTAATAAACATTTAGTTTCATTTGGTACAAAACCTATCGGTAACAAAACAACGTCTACACCGAGTTAAGTCAAACTTAATTCCGTAACAGTATCAAGATTCATTAAACACGAGATATACAGATGATAAATTCTGCGGCGCTATTGGCTTCAATTATAACGAAATTCGCATGATAACATTTTTCTTAAATGAAGTTTGAAATATCATTAATACTCGTATTGTTTCCAGGAAAACTAATCACTTAAAGATAGAATGAATTTGATCACCGGCGATTTAAAGTATTTCTTTACTCTCAGCCATTTTGAGAGAAGAGTTTATGGTCCTCAAGTATAAGACACAATTGTCTCCTATGAGATTCATCATAATATTACATCTTTTATGTATTCATTATTTCTCATTTCTTTCATTATTAACAGCATCTCTGTATGTGCCGATCAAAATGAAAAAAAAAAAACAACAACAATCTTAAAAGAGAACAAATCCGGTTACCTTTTTTCAGTTTCCAAGAACTGATGCCGTACATTTAGTATTTTAGTATGTGGCTCGGGACAACAGTGGTAAAAGTTGTATGCTTTGTGCTGCTATGTTGTTGGTGGTTAACAGAAAAAATAACAACATGAAACTGAAATCATACATTCAAGAAGCCTATAAAATCATCGAAGAAGCAAACAAAATGATACCAAGAAAGAAGCCTTGGTAAACATAAACAGCAAACAGAAACAGCAATGATATACCTGTCTGCTGGCGATGTGGTTTTGTCGGCGAAGGTGGCAATGGCTTCATAAAACATTTCGGTGTATGGATTTATGTTTTAGAATAGCTGCTAGGCTAAAGATTTTTGAATGATGTACAGACATAAATACATACATTGAAGAGAACAGATTTTGTGATTCTGGCTTTGTTTAATTTTCTTCATCTTACATTGATGACTTTTTGGCTGTAAGTCATAAAAAAACAAATGAGACAAAAGAAGTTGTTTTTCGTCTAGAGAAGAAGTAAATAAAATTGCCAATCACCGTAGTTCGGAACTGATTATTTATTTTTGTTGTTTGCATAGAAAGAAGAAACGAACATAATGACAATTCCATTGCACTACAAACACCGACATTACTACGACGCAGTCTAGTTTTGAAAGTACATAATTCTAATTAATTGTCCGACAATATTTTCATGGAAAAGGAAATCATTTATAGACAGAAACATCTAGCTAACTAAAAAGATAATAATAATAAAAAGAAAACAATTGCATTACTAAGGTAGAAAACAAAAGACTTAACAAACAAACCTTAAATAAATTGGAAACATGTGACCAACGATTTTAAAATAGTTCAAGGATAATGTGGATTCCACAATGGTATAATGAACAGCATACCCATATTGGAATGCTATTCAAATTGAAAAGTAGAATTAAAATATCAAACTTTTTGTATGGGCCCGAACACTTATGAATGTAATGTAAGACGTTTCAAAATTTAAATGTTTCGAATTACTCCCATACTCCTGTTATTCTTGAAAGATTTGGTTTAATAAAAAAAAATAATGAAATATATTCCAAAACAGAAGTTTTCTAACGAGAAATTATTAAAAATAGAAGTTTGGTAATATTTCGAACGAAATACTGTTTCAAATCGTCTTAGAGTTCTTAAATGCGCATAATGTTGATATTCTTACGAATACCGCTGGTCGATTTAAGTATTAAGTATTTACATTATTTGAATCAATTTTACAATAACAACTAATGTATAGAATTTCATTCAGTATTTTGCTATTACTTTTGTTATATTCTCTGTAATATTCGTTTTGATCATTCACTTTTTGCTTAATTATTTTTCTACATTGTGACGCCATTCATTGTTACCCCTTCTATTGTCTCGTATTCATTACCTCTGTCCCATTAGTTGTTTACATTCATCCGTCTTTCTGTATATGTGATGTGCATCTGGGAATAGATGTGGTTGAATTTCTTTTGAACATTGTAGAACATCTAGAAAAGTCTATGCTTCAATGAGCGAGTATCAATACTGGAGAACAGCAGGTGGGTGACAGTAAAGAAGCAAAGTGTGAACTAAGAAGTGAAATAAAGACAATCTGTGTGCTAAGTAAACTGAAGGCGTGTACGAATAAGTGCAGTAAAGTTAATAAAGCATTTTAGCATCGAAGTCTAAAGAACTTCGTTTTATTTGTTATAAATGGTATCGGGAATAAAACCAAGTCTACACCGAGTTAAGTCAAACCTAATTCCCCAACAATATAAAGATTCATTTACCACGATATATATATATATATATATATATATATATATATATATATATATATATATATATATATACTAGCAAAGTGCCCGCTACTTCGTATGCGTTAAATATACAAAACAAATAAACAATATATAATATAGAATGGTGGAAACATTTGGTGTACTAATACGTACCACTTTAGTTCGATTTTCGCCACGCCTACACATCAAGAGCAATCCACATTTTTTGAGATATTTTAATTGAGGTTCTCAGCGCAAATAAGGCCTAACCCAACAACCGCCATCCTCATTTCCAGCTCTATCTGTTCCCCTAAAACCAATTATAGAACTATTAAGTACTTTACATGTAAATACATTAATACGAACCTCCTCCGATTATTTCAAAATTCCCTTTACATAATAACAAATTGTACAAAATCCTGTGCCATTGACAACTTTTCATATATTTATGGCACATATTTCTTAAATCGGACGTTATAAGCAAATGATAACAGTAATCTTAATTCCAAATCTCACGAATCCAGATCTATCCGTTCATCCAATACAAAATTGTACCATACATGGAACCATTTCGTACCCCTAAGTGTACCTAATTCCACATTTTAGGATTCGAGCGCTATAATTTCACCCAAATCCTAATTGTACAAAATGTAGTACTTTTTGTAAGCATAAGTACGCAATTCCAAAACTAAGTACGCATTTCCAAAACTAACCCCAACAGTAATATTAACTCCAAAATTCAAGATTCCAGCTCTAACCGTTCGCTCAAATCCAAGTTGTGCCAAATATACTACCGTTTAGTACTTTTCGTACATATAAGTACGAATTTCAAAAACTTCCTCAATCCTACATCCCAACAGTAATCTTAATTCCAAACTTCAAGATTCCAGCTCTAGCCGTTCGCTCAAATCCAAATTGAACCAAATTTAGTACTTTTCGTACTTATAAGTACGAATTTCCAAAACTTCTTTCATATCTCAATCCTACACTCCAACAGTAATATTAATTCCAAATTTCTTGATTCCAGCTCTACCCGTTCGCTCAAATCCAAGTTGTACCAAATTAAGTACCGTTTAGTAGTTTTCGTACATATAAGTACGAATTTCCAAAACTTCCTCAATCCTACACCCCAACAGTAATCTTAATTCGAAACTTCAAGATTCCAGCTCTAGCCGTTCGCTTAAATGCAAATTGTACCAAATTTAGTACCTTTCGTACTCATAAGTACGAATTTCAAAAACTACTTCCATATCTCCTACAGTAATCTTAATTCCAAATTTTTTGATTCCAACTCTATCCATTCGCTCAAATCCAAATTTAGTACAATTTAGTAATTTTCCTACCCATAACTAAAAATTTCCAAAATTTTATCAATCCTACAATTCAACAGGTATTTTAATTCCAAACTTGAGGATGGCAGCTACATCAGATCACCGAAATCCAAATTGTACCAAATTTAGTACCATTAAGTACTTTTCGTACCCATAAGTACAAATTTTCAAAACTACCACAGTGCTATGTTCAAACAATAAGCATAATTCCGAATTACAGGATTCCAGATATATCCGATAACTCAAATCCAAATTTGGTACCATTTAGTACTATTCGTATCCATAGTACCTCTATCAACACTCCAACATCAATTTTAATTCCGAATTTCACGATTCCAAATGTATCCTATCACTGAAATCCAAATTGTACCAAATTTAGTACTATTTAGTAGTTTTCCTACCCATAACTACAAATTTCCAAAACTTTATCAATCCTACACTCTAACAGTACTCCTTATTCCAAATCTCGGGTTTCCAGCTATATCCGTTCACCAAAATGCAAAATGTACCAAATTTGGTACCATTTAGTACTTTCGTACCCATGAGTACTAATTTCTACAACTACCTCAATCCTACACGCCAACTGTAATCTTAATTCCAAATTTCGGGATTACAGCTGCATCCGATCACAGTAGTCCAAATTGTACCAAATTTGATACCATTTAGTACTATTCGTATCCATAGTACGAATTTCTAAACCTACCTCAATCAACACTCCAACATCAATTTTAATTCCGAATTTCACGATTCCAAATGTATTCCATCATTGAAATCTAAATTGTACCAAATTTAGTACTTTTCCTACCCATAACTAAAAATTTCCAAAACTTTATCAATCCTACACTCCAATAGTACTCCTTATTCCAAATCTCGGAATTTCAGCTATATCCGTTCACCCAAATCCAAATTGTACCAAATTTGGTACCATTTAGTACTTTTCGTTGCCATAAGTACGAATTTCCAAAAGTATCCCAATCTCACACTCCAATAGTAATCTTAATTCCAAATTTCACTATTCCAGCTCTATCCGATCACTTAAATTCATATTGTACCAAATTTGGTACCATTTAGTACTTTTCGTACTCAAAAGTACGAATTTCCAAAATACCTCTATCCTACACCCCGACTGTTATCCTAATTCTAAATTTCAGGATTCCAGCTGCATCAGTTCCCCCAAATCCAAATTGTACCTTATTTGGTACTATTTAGTACCTTTCGTACCCATATGTACGAATTTCGAAAACTACCTCCATATCTCAAACCTATGCTCCAACAGTAATAGTAATTCCAAATTTCAGAATTCCAACTTTATCGGTTCGCCCAAATTCAAATTGTACCAAATTTAGTACCATTTAGTACTATTCGTACACATGAGTACACGTTTTCAAAACCACCTCATTTATCAACTCATCTTCTAAACCTTGATTTTCATTCCAAATTTCAAGATTTTAGCTCTATCCGTTCACGTAATACCAAATAGTACTAAATTTAGTAACTTTTAGTACTTTTCGTACACTTATAGTTCGAATTTCCAAAAACCATTTGGTACACCTTTCTAACTCTCCATCAGTGAACCTCATTCCAAATTTCAGAGTTCTAGCTCTTCGCGTTTGCCTAATACAAAGGGTACCATATTTAGTACCTTTTAGTACTTTTAGTACAGTTCTAGTTCGAATTTCCAAAAATCCAGCCTTATCTGACACCTTCGGACCAAGAGAGACCCTCACCCAAAATTTCAAGATTCTAGCTTTAGCCGTTTAGTCTGGGCGTTGATTATCAGTCAGTCAGTCAGTCAGTGAGTCAGTGAATCAGTGAGTCAGTGAGTCATCATTACTGAACTCTTTTATAAGTATAGATTACACCCCAAGTACGTTTGGACGAAATCCGTTTTAGACATTTTAACGCCAATATGACCATTCCGAACAAATCAACTTACTTGTTTTTATGAGAAGTCATGTTGATCTTCTATTAAACACCTTCTAGTGTTCTATGAGAAGCCTTAGTGGTCTTCTATGAAGCTACCTCTTGGCTTGCTATGACCTTGAACTTGTTATCATCTGTGAGAAGATTTATTGTCTTCTGTTATCTTCTATGTGGCGACCTTCAGGTCTTCTATGAGAAGAAATTTGTGGTCTTTAATGAGGAGACGTTGTGGACTTTAATGAGAAAATATTTATGGTGTTCTATGAGCAGACTTTACGGTCTTCTATGATCAGACTGCACCTTATTTCCTGACAAGACATTGTGGTCTTCTTTGAAAAGACATTCCGGTCTGCAAGATAGAATTTGTGGGGTTCTATAAGAAGACCTTGTGGTATGCTATTATTCATGCCTATGAAGACACATTGTAGTGTTTTATGGCAAGATCTGATGGTCTTTTGTGAGAAGACCCTGTGGTCTTCTATGAGAAGACCATGTAGTCTTCTATGAGAAGACCATGTAGTCTTCTATGAGAAGACCATGTAGTCTTCTATGAGAAGACCATGTAGTCTTCTATGAGAAGACCATGTAGTCTTCTACGAGAAGACCATGTAGTCTTCTATGAGAAGACCATGTAGTCTTCTATGAGAAGACCATGTAGTCTTCTATGAGAAGATCATGTAGTCTTCTATGAGAAGACCATGTAGTCTTCTATGAGAAGACCATGTGGTCTTCTATGAGAAGACCATGTGGTCTTCTATGAGAAGACCATGTGGTCTTCTATGAGAAGACCATGTGGTCTTCTATGAGAAGACCTTGTGGTCTTCTATGAGAAGATCATGTGGTCTTCTATGAGAAGATCATGTGGTCTTCTATGAGAAGACCATGTGGTCTTCTATGAGAAGACCAAGTGGTTTTCTATCAAAAGGCCTTGCGGTTTTCTTTATGAAAGAATTCTTGGGCTTCTATAACATGACTTTGTGGTCTTCTATGAGAATACCTTATGGCATCCTATAGGAAGACCTGAGATCCTCTATGAGAGGACTTTACGGTTTTCTCTTAGAAGATCTTTTGGTCATCTATGGGAAGACCTTTGGTCTTCTAAAGATATGTTTTGGTGTTCTCTTAAAAGATCTTGTGATCTTCTATGAGAAGGACTTGCGGTCTTATGAGGAGACTTTGTGGCGTTCTTTGAAGAGTTCTAGTCATATTATATGAGAAGATTTCGTGTTCTTCTATGAGACGACCTTACTATTTTGCATGAGAATACCTTATGGTTTTGCATGAGATTACCTTATGGTCTTCTATGAAAAGATCATGTGAACTTCTATGAAAAGTCTTCGTGGTCTTCTATGAGGATACTTCATGGCCTTCTATGAAACGTCTCTGTGATCGTCTATGAGAGTACCTTTAATACGTTATGGTCTTCTATGGGAAGACTTTTGGTCTTCTTTAAATCGACCTGGTGGTCCACTAGGACTTGAACTTGTTGTCTTCTATGAGACGACTTTGTGGTCTTTTATGAGACGACTTTGTGTCTTCTATGAAATGACTTTGTGATTTTCTATGAGAAGACTTTTTGGTATTCTATGAGAAGACTTTTCGGTCTTCTTCGAGAAGACTTTCAGATCTTTTATGAGATTACTTTGCGCACTTCTACGAGAAAATATCTTTTATAACAAGACTTGATGATCAGAAAATATTATGGTCTTCTATGTTTAGACGTTACAGCCTTCTGGGAGAAGAACTTGTGGTCTTCTATGAGGACATCTTGTAATTTTCTAAGAGGAGAGAAAAATCTCGTGGACTTCTTTTGTTTATGGTCTTCTAAGAGAAGACTTTGTGGTGTTGTATAAGAAGACAATATGGACTTCTGGGTTACCGAACGGATTAACCGATTTGATCAAATCTTTGTAGCTCGTGCTGTTCTGTCCTTACTTAGATACAGCTTGCAGATGGACGATATCAATTCTTTCCTTCGGGTACCTCCCCCACAGATGTTCAAGAATTTTCTCTAAAAACGCAAAGAAATTAAGCGATTTGGTCAAAACTTGGTACATCCTAATATGTCTTCAAACATATGGACTGTATCGGTCCACTCCTTCGGGTATTTTTATGGGAAAATGGAGTTATTGAACATGTCTCGGATTGTGTTAACATTTTTATACCCTCCACCATAATATGGAGGGTATAATAAAATATGTCATTCCGTTTGTAACACATCGAAATATTCATCGGATACCCTATAAAGTATATATTCCTGATCACGGTAAAATTCTAGGTCGATATAACCATGTCCGTCTGTCCGTCCGTCTGTTAAAATCAAGATACAACTCGCAATTTTTAAGATAGAATTTTGTAATTTGGTATATTAGTTTGTATTATTTTTAGGATGTTTGGTATTGCAAATGGGCTATATCGGTCCACGTTTTGATATAGCCCCCATTGAACGGTACCACCCGATTTTCGGTATTTTTATGGTTTTAGCCTGATTATCACACCGAACTGGCTGAAATTTGGTACTTAGTCTTCTCTGAGGGTACAAAACTTTCCCCCAGAAACTTGTCGGTGTAGACCCGCACTTTAGTATAGCCCCCATAGAACGGTACCTCCCTATACCCGGCATTTTGAAGGTTGTGGCCTCAATATTCCACCGAAATAGCTGAAATTTGGTATTTGGTCCTCATATGGGGTATTAAACTTTCTATATGAAATTTGTCGGTATAGGTCCACACCTTCGTATAGTCCCCATAGAACGGTACCCCCGATTTTCGATATTTAAAAGGTTTTAGCCTCATTATCACACCAAAATAGCTGAAAGTTGGTACTTAGTCTTAGTTAGGGGTATACAACTTTCTCCCAGAACTTTGTATAGGCCCACGCCTTCTTATAGCCCCCATAGAACGGTACCCCCCGATTTTCGGTATTTTGAAGGTTGTGGCCACAGCAAGACACCGAAATGGCTGAAATTTGGTATTTAGTTTTTGTTGGAGGTAAAAGCTTTTATGACTGAAATTCATTGGCATAGGTCCACGTTTCGATATAGCTCCCATAGAACGGTACCTCCCGATTTTCGTAATTCTGAAGGTTATGATGTCAATATCCCACCCAATGATTGAAATTTTTATTTAGTATTCCATGTGGTTATAAAATTGTTCTTCGAGTCTAAAAACTTTCCGCCAGAAATTTGTAGGTATAGATCGACGTTTTGATATAGCCACCATGGAACCTCCCGAATTTCGGTATTTTGAAAGATAGCCTTCTTCATAAACGAAAATAAACTAATTGTTCCATTTTACTTCAATGGTAAATGGATAGCAAGTTGGCCTGGCATAACTTAACGCCGTTCTTACTTGTTTGAGGTATTTTTTGCGGGGGAAGTCAATATTTCCTGAAATAATGGCCTCAAAGCTGTATAAGCCCCTATCAAAAAATGGACGATAACATACAAATTGAGTATCCGATCTGTCCAAAATTATGCACATTGTAATATCTCTCGCAATTCTAAATCAAGTTCCAAGGAGGACTATACCGCAGAACACTTTAAGAGATCCCAATAATAAAAGTACAAAACTTTCTCAATAGTGCAGTTCAAGGACTGTTCGAGATCGTTTAGAGATTTTTATCAACGGTAGTTCTTGTAGTTGTGATCGATTTTTTATTCGTGGGAAGTCCGGGCATGTTGGCACGATGCCTTTAGAAAGGTACATTCCTGCATAAACCTTTTTAGGAGCACAGTGTTCAATAAAGCTCAGTGCAATAATTGTACTCACTGTTTATAATACCCCACAAACGCCTAAAAATGTACGCTGAAAACTTATTTTGTCATCTACGAAATGCAATTTCTTTTTAAAATTATACGGGCG
The DNA here is from genome assembly GCF_047663935.1 of Musca autumnalis. Classification (NCBI taxonomy): domain Eukaryota; kingdom Metazoa; phylum Arthropoda; class Insecta; order Diptera; family Muscidae; genus Musca; species Musca autumnalis. The sequence goes on from NW_027411644.1 coordinate 257,220,927, forward strand.
TTGGCTGAGGGTATTTAGCTGCCGGCAAGGCTGACTAATTCTGTGTTACTGGTTATTTTTACATTGTGCAAAAAAAAAAAATTGTCGTAGATTATTATTGCTGTGTTACTAACTTACAATTATTAATAATTATTTACGGCAAATACCACATCTGTTTGTTGTCTATATTTGTGTCAGCTAGAAACAAAAGACTTAAGACACAAACATGTTTTAGATAAAACTCTTTTTATTCGCTGTCACCCCACCCCTTTTTTGAAACAAAAGAACAATATGAAAAATTGAAAGTTTATTCTATTTCACCATTGTGTAGACCAAACATCTAGACTTACTGGATGTCTGCAAAAAATACTTTCTTATATTTGTGCTATTGTTTGCCATCTTGTATTGTGATTATGCCAATCATTGTCACTGGAATGTACGATGACAAATGATTAAAAAATTAAGCTGTTTCTATTTGATGTTTACACCCCCTTCTAGATTGTGAGTGACAATGTTTTGTGTTTTGTTCGTTTTTGAGAAGTTTTGCTTTCTTTCGATGATCGAATCTTATAAACTAAATTGCTTTTGGCCAACAACAGAATAGAGATTTTGTTGGAGAAAGTGAAAACTTTTACTGCCACAATTAGTTCGTAATTATGATTTAAAAATAAACATTCCTATAATTGTTTAGATATCAAAAATGATTTTCTGAAGTAGTTTGTGTTTGATTGGATGGACTTACCAAAGTTTAAATCATTTTTCAACTTTAATAACAAATTGTTAACTTACCTAAAAATAGAGAGAGAGAAAGTAAAATAAAATATTAGTATAAATTTGTAATGTAAATAAACATTTGGTTTTTCTTATAAAAATTTAATTTAATTTTATTGAGACTAATAATAACAAATTATTGTGTAGTGCATAATTTTATAACTGGTAACTATTTTATGAGTAACAATGTGGTGGCGATTTAAAGACCACTTAATATTAGGACATAATGATAACTCAGGAACTCAGAAAAATTCTATTGGACATAGGATCCATTAATATGAACTAACAAGATACGATAAATACACGACAGCCAAGGCTACAATCAGGAACGATGCTAACTGCTGAGTGGGGCTATATAGCCCCGTCAATTTAGTCGATTTTCCAGTCAAAAGAAATATTAGTTTCAAAATTTTTTTTTTTTGTAATTTAAAATATGTAATATAATTAAAAAAATACAACTAAAAAATACTAATACATTTATGTATTTACATTCTTTTATTGTTTGTGTTTTTTTATTTTTTTATTGTATTATGTTGACCAACTAAAACTAAGCAAAAAAAACCTGTACATTTTCACCTTTCAACGACGACAATTACAAACAGGTCTCTTCAGCGAGAATGCCATACTTTTACTTATTTTCACCGCAATCCGTTTGGAGATGTTGTTGTTTTTGTTATTATTTTTATTTTTCGTATTTTATGACGACAATCACGTTGCAACTCATTCTTTGAACGAGTCAATGTTGCAATTTACTGGTCGCTACTAAATATCCGCTTGCAATGATGAAAGTGGAGCAAAACTGTTTTAACAACAACAGGATTTGAATGAATAACATTTGGCCAATGACGTCAATGAACAACAATGGCGGTTTATAAGAAAGGTATGATGATAAAATCACAAACAATAACCTCAATAAAATGTAATCTTAATTTTGAGGTTAATTTATATCCTTCACCAGGATCAGTTTAGCTAACAGGGCGTCATTATTATGCTTACGTGTTAATTTGACTTCATTTAAGTTTTTATACCAACAGCATTTACGGTATACACACTTTCATACGGATAAATTGTGCCTTATCGAAATAATGGTTTTATACCCCAAGTATATTTGGACGAAATCCGTTTCAGACAATATGGAGTCGATTTGGCAATGTTCGTCCGTCTGTATGGCTGGCTGGTTGGAGCGTATGATAACTCTCGGACGCATTAATCGATTTGGTTCAAAATTTGGCTTTCGTAATATTCTGTCCATTATCTCAGGAAGTATATACTTGCCACCTAAAAAATTGCAGCGTAATAACAGGGCCCGCTTTAAATTCCTCTTAAACTTTTCCCAACTTTTGTGTGGTAGATATCAGAAAGACGGGACCGATATAGTCCACATTCCAACCTGATAAATGACTAGATAAAATAATACGATGTGCAAAGTTTGGACCAATCAGAAACTCCAAGCGAGAGTTATCTTGCGGATTTGGGTGCTTCTATAGACCCATACTTTCAGAAAGGGTGCTTCTGTAGACCCATACTTTCAGAAAGGGTGCTTCTGTAGACCCATACTTTCAGAAAGGGTGCTTCTATAGACCCATACTTTCAGAAAGGGTCCTTCTATAGACCCATACTTTCAGAAAGGGTGCTTCTATAGACCCATACTTTCAAAAAGGGTGCTTCTATAGACCCACATTTTCAGAAAGGGTGCTTCTATAGACCCATACTTTCAGAAAGGGCGTTTCTATAGATCCACATTTTCAGAAAGGGTGATTCTATAGAACCATACATTCAGAAAGGGTGTTTCTATAGATCCATACTTTCAGAAAGGGTGCCTCTATAGACTCATACATTCAGAAAGGGTGCTTTGTATAGACCCGTACTTTCAGAAAGGGTGCTTCTATAGACCCATACTTTCAGAAAGGGTGCTTCTATAGACCTATACTTTCAGAAAGGGTGCTTCTATAGACCCATACTTTCAGAAAGGGTGCTTCTATAGACCCATACTTTCAGAAAGGGTCCTTCTATAGACCCATACTTTCAGAAAGGGTGCTTCTATAGACCCATACTTTCAAAAAGGGTGCTTCTATAGACTCATACTTTCAGAAAGGGTGCTTCTATAGACCCATACTTTCAGAAAGGGTGCTTTCAGAAAGGGTGCTTCTATAGACCCATACTTTCAGAAAGGGTGCTTCTATAGACCCATACTTTCAGAAAGGGTGCTTCTATAGACCCATACTTTCAGAAAGGGTGCTTCTATAGAGCCATACTTTCAGAAAGGGTGCTTCTATAGACCCATACTTTCAGAAAGGGTGCTTCTATAGAGCCATTCTTTCAGAAAGGGTACTTCTATAGACCCATACTTTCAGAAAGGGTGCTTCTATAGACCCATACTTTCAGAAAGGGTGCTTCTATAGACCCATACTTTCAGAAAGGGTGCTTCTATAGACCCATACTTTCAGAAAGGGTGATTCTATAGACCCATACTTTCAGAAAGGGTGCTTCTATAGACCCATACTTTCAGAAAGGGTGCTTCTATAGACCCATACTTTCAGAAAGGGTGCTTCTATAGACCCATACTTTCAGAAAGGGTGCTTCTATAGACCCATACTTTCAGAAAGGGTGCTTCTATAGACCCATACTTTCAGAAAGGGTGCTTCTATAGACCCATACTTTCAGAAAGGGTGCTTCTATAGACCCATACTTTCAGAAAGGGTGCTTCTATAGACCCATACTTTCAGAAAGGGTGCTTCTATAGACCCATACTTTCAGAAAGGGTGCTTCTATAGACCCATACTTTCAGAAAGGGTGCTTCTATAGACCCATACTTTCAGAAAGGGTGCTTCTATAGACCCATACTTTCAGAAAGGGTGCTTCTATAGACCCATACTTTCAGAAAGGGTGCTTCTATAGACCCATACTTTCAGAAAGGGTGCTTCTATAGACCCATACTTTCAGAAAGGGTGCTTCTATAGACCCATACTTTCAGAAAGGGTGCTTCTATAGACCCATACTTACAGAAAGGGTGCTTCTATAGACCCATACTTTCAGAAAGGGTGCTTCTATAGACCCATACTTTCAGAAAGGGTGTTTCTATAGACCCATACTTTCAGAAAGGGTGCTTCTATAGACCCATACTTTCAGAAAGGGTGCTTCTATAGACCCATACTTTCAGAAAGGGTGCTTCTATAGACCCATACTTTCAGAAAGGGTGCTTCTATAGACCCATACTTTCAGAAAGGGTGCTTCTATAGACCCATACTTTCAGAAAGGGTGCTTCTATAGACCCATACTTTCAGAAAGGGTGCTTCTATAGACCCATACTTTCAGAAAGGGTGCTTCTATAGACCCATACTTTCAGAAAGGGTGCTTCTATAGACCCATACTTTCAGAAAGGGTGCTTCAGTAGACCCATACTTTCAGATATGGTGCTTCAGTAGACCCATACTTTCAGATATGGTGCTTCTATAGACCCATACTTTCAGAAAGGGTGCTTCTATAGACCCATACTTTCAGATATGGTGCTTCAGTAGACCCATACTTTCAGATATGGTGCTTCAGTAGACCCATACTTTCAGATATGGTGCTTCTATAGACCCATACTTTCAGAAAGGGTGCTTCTATTGGCCGCTACGTTCAGAAAGGGTGCTTCTATAGACCCATACTTTCAGAAAGGGTGCTTCTATTGGCCGCTACGTTCAGAAAGGGTGCTTCTATTGGCCGCTACGTTCAGAAAGGGTGCTTCTATAGACCCATACTTCATATTCGAATCCGATCTATGCCTGAAAGTAATATTACCATATGCAAAGTTATGACCAATTTGGTTATTCCCTTCAAGACTTATCGTCACACCATTTTAGCCAACATTTTTGAACTTTTGTGGGGGAGTTACCTAAAGGAGTGGACCTACATTACGAATGCCAAATTTTGCACTCGATCGGTTGCTTGGGGCGGACATTACTCAATCGACTCCAAATTGAAACAGATTTCGTCCAAATATACTTGGACCAGTACAATGGTATGCACACCCGCCTTGCTCGCAGAAGGTCGTGGGTTCGATTCCCCGGCAAGGCAAAATCTAAATTTTCAACTGTGGCAAAATACTCCTTAGTAATGTTGGCGACATTTCCTGAGTATTTCAGCCATGTAAAACTTCTCTATAAAGTGGTGTCGTAAGGCACGCCGTTCGGACTCGGCTATATCATTGAGCTAATATGAATCGGGGTGCACTCATTGATATGAGAGAAGCTCAAAGCTTCCCTTGTCCCGTCTGGGATGTTTGAGGAACAATTATTATTATTATTATTATTGTACTTGGGGTCTGAACCCATTATTTCGATGAGGCACATATCGTCGTATCAAGTGTATATAGCCTATTTACCTTAAAAGCTGAGGGTATAAAAAAGATCGAACAAAAAACAAAATTTTCAAAACGGTTGTTGATAATTTTTGAAATGTTCCCGAAGTTTTGGAACGACTTAGTTTGGACTAATATCAACGTAATTAACAATTTTTAATACATATAATTTAATTCTTTATTCTTTTTTATTCTCAATAATAAACCCCATCCTTTAATTGATTTTCAGATCGTTGAACTTATATCACTACTTTCGGAAACGTTTTATAGCGTTTTTTGTCAACATTTAGAATATGTTGTCCCATTGATAAATATCAGTTTTATTTTATGCCGGACACTTTAGGTATTTTAAGAATATAAACAAAATTTACACCACAAAAAATAACATTGGCAAATTAAAAAATCGTGTGAATTAATAAAACAAACATGTTTTGGAATTTTTTTCTTTTCAACAAAGCTTCCGTATTTTGTAATCTGTGTGTGTGGATCGCCACACAAAGTAACAAAATTTTAATTTTATGCTAATTTTTGCGTGAATACAAATTCAATACTTGTGTTGGTGAAATTTAATTTGGGTTAAGTGCTTTATTATGATTTTGAAGAAAATAAAAAACGGCCAAAAATAGAACTTCGTGACCCAATTTATTGGGGTATTTTATTTCCATAAAAAGATTTTCTCAGATATATGACAAATATTTTTAACGGTAAAGAAATTAAAATATTTCATTTAAAAATTTTAAAAAAAATTTTATATTTACATATATTTAATTTTTTTTTCAATGAATATTACAAAATCGTGGAGCTAACACATCATTTAAATTTACAAAATTCTAAAGAAATTCAAATATAATTTTTAATTCTGTGAAGATTTAACATTTAGGAAAATAATGTCGTCATTCACCATGACTCCTAAGATAATCAACATTTTCAGTTAAATAATGTTATAAAATTTTATTGATGGAATTTGGTCATTGACTTGTTGTTTGCAAACGATCCACTGTCTTTAGGCGGCTGTTAACAACAAATTACGAGAAAAATAAATGAAATGTATGTAAACCACAACTAAATATCTTCAATCGGTCATTGATATATGTAACACAGTGGAGGAAAAAAATAATAATATGGAAAACAAGCAAAAAAAAAAGAAACATATGTCGGAAACTGATGCTCACAACTAAAAGGCATCAGTTTTTGACTGCAAGAAAAAAATAAAATAAAAATTATAATAAAACAAGTAAGAAAAGCGTTAAGTTCGGTCGGGCCGAACTTTTTATACCCTCCACCACAAATTTCAGCCGTTTCGGTGGATTAATGTGGCCACTACCTTCAAAATACCGAAATTCAGAAGGTACCGTTCTATGGGGGCTATACGATGGCGTGGACCTATACCTACAAATTTCTGGGGTAAAGTTTTATACGCCTAAAGAAGACTAAATTCCAAATTTCAGCCATATCGGTTTGATAATGAGGCTAAAACGTTCAAAATATCGAAAATCGGGAGATTTGTATTATGGGGGCTATATCAACACGTGGACCTATATAAACATTTTATGGTAGAAATGTTTCTTAGCCTCTGGAAACACAAAATACAAAGTTGCAACCGATTCTTTGGTCAAATGGGTCTAATACATTCAAAATATATTAAAATGACGCGTACTTTATAAGGGGTCTTATGTGGGGACTATACCAAAACGTGGACCTATATAACCCAACTTTGGTAAGAATGTTTTCTGGCCTCTGAAGACACAAAATACCAAATTACAACCAATTCTGTGGTCAAATGGGTCTAATACATTCAAAATATGTTAAAATGACGCGTACTTTATATGGGGCCTTATATGGAGGCTATACCAAAACGTGGACCTATATAACCCAACTTTGGTAGAAATATGTTTTGGCCTCTGGAGACACAAAGTACCAAATTACAACCAATTCGGTGGTAAAATGGGCCAAATATCTTAAAAATTCCTTAAAACGACGCGTACTTTATATGGGGCCTTATATGGGGGCTATATCAAAACGTGGACCTATATAACCCAACTTTAGTAGGAATATTGTTTGGCCTCTGGAGACACAAAGTACCAAATTACAACCAATTCGGTGGTAAAATGGGCCAAATATCTTAAAAATTCCTTAAAACGACGACGCGTCACGCGTCATTTTGTATGGGGGCTATACGAAAGCGTGGACCTACATAGCCCGCTTTCAATACCAAAAGTCCTACGTAAATATAACATACTAGCAAATGCCCGCTACTTCGTATGCGGAAAGGGAACAAAATATATACAAACAATATTTAATACGGTAATGGTGAATACTGGAGATTCAGGTGTACTAAAACCTATTTTTATTACCAATATTTTTTTCGACTGTAGTCAGAATTTACAATAAAAAAAAAATGCCGTATCGCGTCCCTACACAACTACTATATCTTTTATTTCGAATTTCCAAAACTACATATCATATTGCAAATTTGACTCCTGGTTTTAACCCTTCATTAACACAGCATTCCCTTCCAGCACGTATTTCCAAACACTAAACTTTATCTCACCCCTTCACAACAACAATCACGCACATTCACAATGCAAGCTTCTAGCTTTAGCGGTTTCTCCCAGAACCCGAATAGGCCCGTTAAATGTTCGGCGTTGAAAATGGCCATAAACATCCACGTTTTCATATATCCCCATATAACGTACCTCTCGACTAAGTGTTTTTTAAAAGAAGAGCGATCTTCACAACAAATTTTTTTCCATTTCTTATTTTTTGTACAAATAGCATATTTCCAAATTATATAATCCCAGTTTTGTCCCTACACCCAACACCAAATTTAGTACCTTAACTATTTAAAATGGTTTTGGTACCAACATGTTACCCAACTTATCGTACACATAAGTAAACGTTTTAAAAATTACTTCCGTATATTCAACATATATCCTAACCCCAATTCACTTTTCCAGTTTTACCAGTTCCCCTGAAACCCATTTGGGGTCCTCCTCCCTACCTCCCTACCTCCACTCTAAACACCAATTGCTAATCTAATAACGAATTTCAAAATTCCAGTTCTACCCTTTACAAAATCACAAATTGTACAAAATTCTATACCATATAGCAAATACCAAAAGGTACAAAATTTTGTACCATTTAGCACTTTTCGTACACGATTTCCAATGTAGTTCCATTTAGCACTTTTCCATAAGTACGAATTTCCAAAACTACCTCAATCCTACACTCCAACAATAATCTGTTCACGCAAATACAAATTATAGCGAATTTCGTACCATTTAGTACTACTTCGTGCACATTAGTACGAGTTTCCAAAGCTACCTCCATATCTCAATTCTATATTCCAACAGTAATCTTAATTCCAAATTTCAGGATTCCAGCTCTTCAAATCCAAATCATACTAAACTCAGTACCATTTAGGTCTTTTCGACATTTGGTACATCTTTCTTAGACTTCAACAGTGACGCCCATTCCAAATTTCAGGATTCCGGCCCTATTCGTTAGCCCATATCCAAATTGTACTATATATATTTAGTACCATTTAGTATTTTTCGTATACTTTTAATTCGAATTTCCAAAAAACTTTCTTTTTTACTCTCCATCAGTGAACTTCATTCCAAATTTCAGGATTCCAGCTCTATTCGTTCACCCAAATCCAAATTGTACTAAATTTAGTACCATTTAGTACTTTTCGTGCACTTATAGTTCAAATTTTTAACAACCTTTCTTTGTTACTCTCCATCAGTGACCGTAATTACAAATTTCAGGATTCCAGCTCCATCCGTTCACCCAAATCCAAATTGTACTAAATTTAGTACCATTTAGTACTTTTCGTATTTACAAAAACCTTTCATTGTTACTCTTCATCAGTGACCCTCATTCCAAATGTCTGTATTGCAGCTCAATCCGTTCACCCAAATCCAAATTGTACTAAATTTAGTACCACTTAGAACTTTCCGTGCCCTTGTAATTCGAATTTCCAAAAACCTTTCTTTTTTGCTCTCCATCAGTGATCTTCATTCCAAATTTTAGGATTCCAGCTCTATTCGTTCACCCAAACCCAAATTGTACTAAATTTAGTACCATTTATTACTTTTCGTATATTATAGTTCGAATTTCAAAAACCTTTCATTTTTACTCTTCATCAGTGATCCTCATTCCGAATTTCAGGATTCCAGCTCGATCCGTTCACCCAAATCCGAATTGTACTAAATTTAGTACCATTTAGTACTTTTCGTGCACTTATGGTTCGAATTTCTAAAAAAATTTCTTTGCTACTCACCATCAGTGACCCTCATTCCAAATTTCAGGATTCCAGCTCAATCCGTCCACCCAAATCCAAATTGTACTAAATTTAGTACCATTTAGTACTTTTCGTACCCTTGTAATTCGAATTTCCAAAAACCTTTCATTTTTACTCTTCATCAGAGATCCTCATTCCAAATTTCAGGATTCCAGCTATATCCGTTCACCCAAATCCGAATTGTACTAAATTTAGTACCATTTAGTACTTTTCGTGCACTTATGGTTCGAATTTCCAAAAACCTTTCTTTGTTACTCTCCACCAGTGACCCTAATTTCAAATTTCAGGATTCTAGCTCCATCCGTTCACCCAAATCCGAGTTGTACTAAATTTAGTACATTTAGTACTTTTCGTACCCGTATAGTTCGAATTTACAAAAACCTTTCATTGTTACTCTTTATCAGAGGCCCTCGTTTCAAATGTCATTATTCCAGCTCAATCCGTTCACCCAAATCAAAATTGTACTAAATTTAGTACCATTTAGTACTTTTCGTACCCTTGTAGTTCGAATTTCCAAAAACCCTTTGGTACATCTTTCTAGCTCTCCATCAGTTACCCTCATTCCAAATTCCAGAATTCTAGCCCTTACCGTTTGCCTAATACAAAGGGTACCATATTTAGTACCTTTTAGTACTTTTCGTACACTTCTAGGTCGAATTTCCAAAAACCCAGCCTTATCTCACCCCTACACACCAACAGCAACCTACACCCAAAATTTCAACTTTCTAGCTTCAGCGGTTTCGTCTGGGCGCTGATGAATCAGTCAGTCAATCAGTCAGTCAGTCAGTCACTCACCTCACTACTCTTTTATATATATAGATTTTCCCAAAATTTCATCAACCTACGTCAATCCGTTCGGACGCTAGAGTGATTTCCACAGACGGACAGACGGACGGACATGGCTATATCGATGTAGAATTGCACGCTGATCAAGAATATATATAGTTTGTGGGGTCTACAATGATTATTTCGAGTAGTTACAAACGTAGTGACAAACTTAATATACCCACATCCTATGGTGGAGGGTATAAAAACAAAATTGCAAACGCTATCCAAAAAAAAAAAAAATGTTTCTAATTGAAGACACTGGCACGACGTGTGTTGTTTTTGCTGTAAAGCAGACCAACCAAATTTTGGTGTGTGCATTCGTCGAAATTCGACGACACTAGTGGAAAAGGTTTGAAGTGTTTTCGCAGACACTTTCGTCGGAGTTGTGTGAGGTTGCCAAGGAAAAACTTCTCATTGAACTTTTTTCTTTGCTTACCTTTATACTTCGAGCTGACGATTGATGTTTGGGTATAACAAGTTTTTTGTTGAAGAAGTTATTGAAAAATAACTTCGGTGGAGAATATCCACAAACAAGAAACAAGGGAACTGATGAGATCCTGTGGCGTGGATCGAAACTATAGTATTCCCTGCCTTACCCCTTGGCGAACAATGCCAACAAATCTTTTCCACTATTAAACTAGTTGTTTTAAAATATTAAAACAACAACAATGGGATTAAGCCAGACTATTAAAAAAAAAAAAAAACAATATTTTATTGAATTTCAGAGGGGGCGGGGTACCTCCCCTAAGCAATTTAGAAAAAACGCTATATGTGTAAAAATTACGCATGTATCGGTTTAAAAATGTACGGATTAATCTACAATCTAGGTACTTCTTTGGTGCCTAAAAACCCGACCACGCCTGTTTTTTTAAATGTTATATCTCCAATACCACTGAACCGAATTCCATCAAATTTGCAGTGAAAGCTCAATGTTATGTATACACTAGCGGTCATCTGAATAGGTTTGAATTTTTTTCTTTTTATATGTTAAGGTATCTTCTGATGTGTTCGTATTGCAGATCCATACTATTTACTTTTTGAGAGGCCTATACTATGCCAACATTCCCAAGAAAAAACTTGACGGTGTTGCCATATTTTCAGAAAATATCCCAATTATAATAAAAAATGTACAAAAAAGTGACCAATTTTTGCGATCATCAGAATAGGTTTGAATCAAATAAAATTGAAAAATTGTACTATCCAAGCAAATATTGCGCAGTTTTTTGGTTTAGTTTAGTAAAATGGAACATTCTGATAAATCCTACAACAAATTTGACCCGCTTTATTTGGAACGTGGGTTCAATTCTCAACATTGAAAAGTTACCAAGAAATTTCAGATAAAATCAAGTAATATTCAAACCAAAACGTTTTATAAATTTGCTTTAAATGACTTTCTGATTTCGTTAGATCTATTCTTAGCTTCGAAATTTGTCTGAAAGCAAATACCAAGTGTAGCCATATTAATAGGATCGATAAAATAGAAAGGTCATTGAAAATAGTTGGTATTTTAGTTCAAGTTTCATTTTTTAACTATCCTTGCAGTACAAATTTATGTGTTATCATGCTCACAAATCCACCATAGTTGCCCACATGTATCATAAATGTTCGAAAATTGGTATGGAAGAATGTTTCTTCGACGACAATAAAGTAGAAAATTGTAATTCAGATTTAAGTCAAAGGGGCATGATATCGCCGACTTTTATAGTGCTGTATAACCTCAGTAGTCCATTCTTTTGTACTTATTCGTGTTTGTTTTATGACTTGTGAACAGAAAAAAAACTTTTTGACCTGACTATATAGGTATTACAGCAATATAACAGTCGGTGATATCATGCCCCTTTGACTTAAATTTTAATTACAATTTTGTACTTTATTGTCGTCGATGAAACATTCTTCCAGACCAATTTTCGAACATTTATGATACATGTGGTCAATTATGGTGGATTTGTGAGCATGATAATACTTAAATTTGTACTGCAAGGATAGTTAAAAAATGAAACTTGTACTAAAATACCAACTATTTTCAATGACCTTTCTATTTTATCGATCCTAATAATATGACTACACTTGGCAATTGCTTTCAGACAATTTTCGAAGCTCAGAAGAGATCTAACGAAATCAAAAAGTCATTTAAAGCAAGTTTATAAAATGTTTTGGTTTGAATATTTCTTGATTTTATCTGAAAGTTCTTGGTAACTTTTCAATGTTGAGAATTGAACCCACGTTCCAAATAAAGCGGGTCAAATTTGTTGTAGGATTTATCAGAATGTTCCATTTTACTAAACTAAACCAAAAAACTGCGCAATATTTGCTTGGATAGTACAATTTTTCAATTTTATTTGATTCAAACCTATTCTGATGATCGCAAAAATTGGTCACTTTTTTGTACATTTTTTATTATAATTGGGATATTTTCTGAAAATATAGCAACACCGTCAAGTTTTTTCTTGGGAATGTTGGCATAGTATAGGCCTCTCAAAAAGTAAATAGTATGGATCTGCAATACGAACACATCAGAAGATACCTTAACATATAAAAAGAAAAAAATTCAAACCTATTCAGATGACCGCTAGTGTATTTTATGAATTTCGGAGGAGGGGGTAACTTCCCCACACCTTTCTTTTATACGCTTTATGTATAAGCCAAATTTATGATTATATCGGTTTCAGTATAACGTTTGCAATGCGGTTGTGTGTACCCTTGATACATATTTGGAGCCAAAATACTAGACCGCGCCCACTGTTTTAAATATGTTATATCATGAAAACTGATGACAACGCCCACTCATTTCAATACATTATTATATATCATGTAAGATCACAAGGTTTACTCATAGAATACCGCAATATTTTCTCATAGAAGACAATTGTACCATTTTAACTAAGGCGGCATACAAAATACGTTGCCAAAAATTTTAAAAATATCCCAGACGAGTCCTTAAATTGCGTACTCGAAAGAGTGGTCCGATGTAGTGGATATTCGGACATAGTTCGAAGATGAAAGAAAGTACGACGCAAAAGATTGGACCAATCGGTTTCTGCCTTCGAGGGTTATCTTACGTAGTACCCAATTTAGTTGGTACCGGCTTTTTTGAGATTTTGGGCCATCTTTTCAGGAAGTATGGACTTGCCCCAGAAAAAATTGCGACGAACTTCTTGGAAACAAATTAAAAACGTTCCGGAATGAGCTGTTAACCTGCACTTTTCACAAATTTGTTTGGACTGTGCCGATATATTCCATATTCCATCCTGATACATGACTAGAGGAAATAATTCGATGTGTAAAGTTTGTACCAATCAGAAACTCCCTGCGATAGTTATCTTGCGGAGTTGACATTTTAGTTGGTGCCGTCAAGGTTTCCTTGAGGTTTTAGACCATTATCTCAGGAAGTATGGATTTGCCCCCGAAACAAATTGTGCCGTCTTAAAGGGGGTCGCAAGGACAATCTAGTAAAGAACCCAAAACGATCCGAGAGGAGCTCTTAAACATCAGTTTTTCCAAAAAGGAGTGGACCGATATAGTCCATATTCGAACCCAATCTGAAGGTAATATTACCGTATGCAAAGTTTTGACCAATTCGGCTACTTCCAGCAAGAGTTATCGTGCTCACCATTTTTTGGGGGAGGTGCCGGAAGGAGTGGACCGATATGGTCCATCTATGAACTTAAACTAAGTTTGGACAAAACATTACGAATGCCAAAATTTGATCAGTTCAATCGGTTGCTTCGTTCGATAGTTATCGTGCCAGCCTCAGCCAGCCAGACAAACATTCGGACGGACATTGCTCAATCGACTCCAAATAGTCTGAAACAGATTTCGTCCAAACATAATTGGGATTTAAAGTCATTATTTCGATGAGGCACATCTTTGGTTGTATCAAAGTGTATATACCCTATTTAGCCTAAAGGCTGAGCGTATGAAAATCAAACCGATGTTAGGCGCGTTCTTAAACTGCACTTCCGCGAAATATTTTGTAATTTTGTGTGGGAGGTGGACCGATGTTAGTCCAGTCAAAATAGACATGCACATAAGGGGGAAATAACAAAAATTCCCACAAAGCTGAATTTTGGTGGAAAGCTAGATTTTGCGATTAGAAGTAACGTCCTAAAAGTCCCCATGGAACCCACATGTGCAAACGAAGTTATTCAGGGTCAAAGGTCATGTTTTGGAGGCCATATTCAGTTTTTTTGATTTTTCATAAAAACGGTAAGAACTATCAGAAATCGATTAAAGTGAAAGTTGTAGACTAAAAAATTGTCTACAGGAATGATCTTTATGATCTTTCAATGGGAGTCACCATTCATGACATATCGTGATATAAGTGTAAAATTACACATATGAAGAAGTAAGCTGTGTAAGAACATCAGAGGCGGACCGGTTAAAATAACAACGCCATGTGTTAGGTATTTCCATAAGTTTTGAAACGATATCCACTTTGCAGTAATCGGTACAGTAGAACCGGGTCTAAATCTGGGTTTTAAATCTGGCTTTTCGGGTCAAATAACCGGCGAACCGAATCCGGTGCCCATGAAAATTATACATTTCCGTAATCAGCGTAGCAAACCCTTCCAAAAACTAAAAAAATTGGAGATTTTTCGTTTGGGTCGTTCCCGTTGGGCTTTCGATTACTCATGTGGGTTAAATGGGTTATTTTTGCATAAAATGACTCTAACATGGAATAACTCTACCAAACACTCCGATTTTGTTGGATTGGGTATAATTTCGCTCTTCAAGAAAACATATAATTTTTGGGGTGACAGACCCGGTTACTCCGGTTATTTTAACCGTTTCATTTGAATATGTTCGTATTTCCCTTATAAGATCATATAATTGATGCGTTTTTTTAGAACCGCTAAATCTCAAGAATGGTTCCTTCTAGGAAAAAATTATAAAGACCAAACTTGCAGAGAATTTTTCTGTCAACAATATTTGCTCTACTCACTTTTTGATTAGAACCACCGTTTTCAAGAACAAATTCGAAAACTAAAAAACTTTTGGACATTGCTTCTAATGGCAAACCCTAGCTCTCCACCAAAATTCTGCTTTGTGGGAATTTTTGCTATTTGTCAATCTAATTTGCCAATGTTCTCCATATTCGAATTAGATCTATAGTTTGGACCGAATTTGCTGCTCCCTACGATAGTTACTATTCACACAATTTTACCGAAAATTTATGAAATATTGTTGGGAGGTACCCGAAGGAGTAGGTAGATAGAAGTTGATCTACAGAAATTTAAACAAATCTATTGATCCGTTCAAGAGTGATGGACAGGCTGAAATCGACTATAAATCGTCCGAAACGGATTTTGTCCAAACATACTTGGGATTCATTATTTCTATTATCACATTTTTGATCGTTTCAAGGGGTACATACCATCGTTAGCCTAAAGGCCTAGGGTATAATACATTTGAAGGGTTTAAGAAAAGAAAATTTGATCTTTGAGAAAAAAATCTGTAACATTGGCCATAACAAGACTTAATGTGGATAATAAAGAGGCTGGGGAGCAAATGTTCCAAAACTTTATTTTTTTTTGGAAATGGACACTGTGATAATATTGGACATGGACAATCAAATAACGACAAACTTGTAGACACAACAAACAACCTGGTTGGTTCCGAGCCAAAGTGGATTTTGCAAAAACCACAACAACGCTCCATATAAATGGCAGTATGTTCGTTCGTAAGACAAATCGTTAATTTCCTAGCCTTGATTTTGGTAACAGAAAAAATTTAATATGGCTTTGTTTATATTTCAACTACAGCAATTGGCCATTGTCATGGTGTCTTGTCATTTTAGCGATGTTATCAAATTAACAACATTCGTTATTGAATAAAAGTTTATTGGTAGTACAAACAACAAAATACAACAGCAACCAAAGAATTTAATTAAAAAGAATAACATTAAAAAATAAATATATATGTAAATAACCACAACAAAACAAAAACTTTTTATCATTGACTAGTGGTAAATACATGTGTTTATTTGTCTGCCTATTGCTTTCATCCCCATTTGGTCCATTTTTTGCTTTGTTTTGTTTTGATGCATGTCTGAGTAGATGACCTAAAGCACCGACAATCAAATGAAAAGCAAATAAAAATAAATTCAACCACAATAATTGAAATTGCAATATAGCGCCAAGCATCAAATGACCATTTCCATCAAGGAGAATGTGGGTAAGTACTGTTTGTTGGGTGACCCGTGTATGGTTTATTGATTTCGAAATTGAAATACAATGTAATGCCCAATGTGTCACTGAATGCATTGTGGCACTTGTATTGGTTTACCGATACATGGATTATATTGCAATAACACATATTCGATAGGTTGTAAGCAAAAATCTACAAGAGTTAGTTTAGTTTGTTTGGCAGGGCAGTTGAGAAGGTGCAGCGTGCCGTGATGGCGTGTGCCGCATGCTGGGCAGATGTTTTGCGCAGTGTTATCAATTTTTGTTCTATAAGGATTTTTATGGCTGCACCATTCTGAACGTAGTTGAACCAGAATTACTCTGGTTTGTCGTTTTTCAGCTTCGATAACACTGTGCAACATTTTTAAGGTGATCTTGTGCAAACATGATTAAATATTGAGTTTTTAAACAAATTCGGGGCTATATCTCTGAAACCAATGCGAATCTTCTTCTGACCTCTGAAGCAAAATTTGAAGATAAGGACATGAATAAAATATTTGGAGAAATAATGAACTCGAAAAACTACATTTATTGCCTCAAATTTCAAAATATATGCAAATATTCCACAATTTTTATACATTTCGCACAACAAATATTCCCTGGAATGTAATACACAACTCTTCAGAACATGTCATTGTTGTAAAATGCCTCTATGCCGTAGTTTTCAGTACATTTTTCAACGACGATTTAATAAAAATGCCAATAATGTAGTGAAATACGAAATGCGAGAATAAACTGTTGGTGATGATGCAAAATACCGCTGAAACAACATGAAGTAAGCATTTTAGAGTTTCAGAATGTTCTAATGAATTGTTGAGAACTTTATTTGGAAGATTTTTGCAAAAGGTTACTTGGTTCAACTCCTAATAGTTTAGCCGATACTGACCAGAATTTCAGCAATTATGTAAAATTTTCTATATTTTATAGATTTTGATGCCCTAGATGGAGTTTTTATGTGGTTCTCTCAAGAGGGAAGTTCTACTAGTGCAATATTGCCAAAGACAGTAAGTCCAAATTCCTATTCGTTTCTGAGATAAAGGCCTGATAAATGCAAAAATGTGTAGATCTAGCCCGGTTTAGATGAGGCCATAAAATCCGAACTGGATCTGACAGGACAAAATCCTACTAGGGTTTCTGTAGTCTAAATATGTACTTTCAAAAAATGCTTACTAGAAGTTGTTTGCATTTTCAGTTTTACATAGTGTAATTGGGGTATATACCCCGCAGACCACATTCACACGATAGTTGTTTGCATCTGCTACTAAATCGGTGTGAATGCTATTCCAACCTGTTTGATAGGCTTGCTGATCTAGGGGTTCTCCCTTGTAACGTTGAACGTCTCTCTCTAGACCATGAAGTTCCCTCCTAATATGTCTGGACGGTATTCCGACAGGTTTAAATGTTGTTCCATCGTGTATCTTTACTGAGGCCGACCTATGACGTTATATGTGGTTAAAAAGGTTTCTGTGTCTGCACCCTAAGTGTTGTAGGCTATGGATTTGAGGACTTTGTACATGCAGCTTTTGTCACAGATAGCTGTGGTATGCACGGATGACATCGAATGTTAGTTAGCGTCCATGTGGTGGACAGAGGGGGCGGGTGGGCATAGTGGCGGATATTTGCATATTCCTATTGCTGAAAAAGGTGGAAAGACATTAGAAAATGTACCCGACACCAAGATGGTACAATCATCCGCATACATTACGATCTCAGTGCCGTCTGAAGGTGGTGGAATACAGAAAAGGTAGAAGTTAAAAATATACGGATATATCCCCTAACTTAGCGACTGGCGTCAATCAATTGAATCAAATGTTACAAACTTGGCCAGATTTCTGTTCGATTTCCTCAAACTGCGTTCAGTGCTGTTGAATATCAAATGCTTTGGATTAGTCGAGCGCCACCAACAATGTCATATAACACGGCTTGTTATGGTTGAGTTATTGTGGTGCTTACGGAAACTACGCTGATGTTCGGCAACCGCTAAATCGGTCTGTACGATTCACTTTTGTTGGCATCCTTGCCTGGCTTCTTTCAGGCTTCGGTAACACAATGTGGTTGGCTAGCGACATCAGCCACTGCCACAGGGCAATCTCTCCCGGATTGCTCGACTAAAATAACTTTCGCTCATCTTCGGTTCAGTCAGTCAAACGTCACCAAAGTGGACTCAGCGCCCAACTTCATTCTTCCCAGGGTTAGAGGTTAATTAACCCTTGCCCATATACATATTACTTATTCTGGCGTCAATGTTGCAACTCTTCATGTGGCCACCAGGTCTTCTTATGGAAGACCAACAGGTATTCTTATAGAAGACCACCAGGTCTTCTTATAGAAGACCATGTTCTTCTTACAGAAAACAACCATGGCTTCTCATAGAAGACCACCAGGTATTCTTATATAAGACCACCAGGTCTTCTTATAGAGGACCACCAGGTCTTCTTATAGAGGACCACCAGGTCTTCTTATAAAAGACCACCAGTTCTTCTTATAGAAAACAACCATAGCTTCTGATAGAAGACCACCAAGACTTCTTATAGAAGACCGCCATGTCTTATTATAGAAGACACCTTGTCTTCTTATAGAATACCACCAGGTCTTCTTATAGAAAACAACCATGGCTTCTCATAGGAGACCACCAGGACTTCTTATAGAAGACCGCCAGGTGTTCCTATATTAGACCACCATGTCTTATTCTTATAGAATACCACCAGGTCTTCTTATAGAAAACAACAATGTCTTCCCATAGAATACCAAAAGGTCTTCCCATAGAATACCACAAGGTCTTCTTATAGAAGACCACCAGGTCTTCTTATAGAAGACCACCAGGTCTTCTTATAGATGACCACCAGGTCTTCTTATAGAAGACCACCAGGTCTTCTTATAGAAGACCACCAGGT
Organism: Musca autumnalis; assembly: GCF_047663935.1. Lineage (NCBI taxonomy): Eukaryota > Metazoa > Arthropoda > Insecta > Diptera > Muscidae > Musca > Musca autumnalis. The sequence continues at coordinate 257,240,232 of NW_027411644.1, forward strand.
CTTCTTCTAGAAGACCACCTGGTCTTCTTATAGAAGACCACCAGGCCTTATTTTAGAAGACCACCAGGTCTTCTTATAGAAAACCACCAAGTATTCTTATATAAGGCTACCAGGTCTTGTTATAGAAGACCACCAGGTCTTCTTATAGATGACCACCAGGTTTTCTTATAGAAGACCACCAGGTCCTTCTTATAGAAGACCACCAGTTTTTTCTTAAAGAAGACCGCCAGGACTTCTTATAGAAGACCACCTTGTCTTCTTATAGAAAACAACCATGGCTTCTCATAGGAGACCACCAGGACTTCTTATAGAAGACCGCCAGGTGTTCCTATATTAGACCACCATGTCTTATTATAGAAGTCCACCATGCCTTCTTATAGAATACCACCAGGTCTTCTTATAGAAGACCACCAGGTCTTCTTATAGATGACCACCAGGTCTTCTTATAGAAGACCACCAGGCCTTCTTATAGAAGACCACCAGGTCTTCTTATAGAAGACCACCAGGTCTTCTTATAGAAGACCACCAGGTCTTCTTATAGAAGACCACCAGGTCTTCTTATAGAAGACCACCATGTCTTCTTATAGAAGACAACCAGGTCTTCTTATAGAAGACAACCAGGTCTTGTTATAGAAGACCACCAGGTCTTCTTATAGAAGACCACCAGCCCCCCTATTCCGTAACTTTTTAACAACTTTACTCATTGTTTATTTTACAACAATTTCATTTGTTTGTTTTGTAGTTGTTACAAAAACAAAAGAAATTTTAACAACTTTTGAATCGATAAAAGTTACAGAATTCCTATACTGGTCTTCTTATAGAAGACCACAAGGGTCTTCTTATAGAAGACCACAAGGGTCTTCTTATAGAAGACCACCAGTTTTTTCTTAAAGAAGACCGCCAGGACTTCTTATACAAGACCACCAGGTCTTCTTATAGAAGACCACAAGGGTCTTCTTATAGAAGACCACAAGGGTCTTCTTATAGAAGACCACAAGGTCTTCTTATAGAATACCACCAGGTCTTCTTATAGAAATCACCAGGTCTTCTTATAGTAGACAACCAGGTCTTTATATAGAAGACCACCAGGTCTTTTTTATAGAAGGCAACCAGGTATTTTTTATAGAAGACCACCAGATCTGCTTATAGAAGACCACCAGGTCCTCTTATAGGAGACCACCAGGTCTACTTATAGACGAGAAGACCACCAGGTCTTCTTATAGAAGACCACCAGGTCTTCTTATAGAAGACCACAAGGTCTTCTTATAGAAGACCACCAGATCTGCTTATAGAAGACCACCAGGTCCTCTTATAGGAGACCACCAGGTCTACTTATAGACGAGAAGACCACCAGGTCTTCTTATAGATGACCACCAGGTCTTCTTATAGAAGACCACCAGGTCTTCTTATAGAAGGTGGCCAGGTCTTCTTATAGAAGGTGGCCAGGTCTTCTTATAGAATACCACCAGATCTTCTTATAGAGAACCACCAGGTCCTCTTATAGGAGACCACCAGGTCTACTAATAGACGAGAAGACCACCAGGTCCCCAGCAGTTGTATGGCGAGCAGGCGCAAATGTGTTTATGTCCTGGAAATGTTATTCTGCTACCCGAATATCCAAAGGGTTGGGGTGTATTCTGATAAGGTGGTAGGTGAACTTTTTGAAACTAGGCCAAATTGCTTTTCCCATGATTGATGAAAGTTTGACATTCAGAGGTGCTAAAGTTGAAAGCCTGCCGATGTGGACAATTATACGGAGATGGTGTGACCCAAAAGAAATCGAACGGTTGCCAGATGACGTCATTTGTCAGACCAGGTGACACGATGGTTATGTTACGTTTGGCGATTTGTGTCACTCTCCGCTTATTCTGGTTGGGTCTTCCGTTGACCGTTAACAACGTAGATCTATGAATTTGGTCAGCCAGCGTTATACATCTCTGGTCGTTACGGAGGACCGAATACCATAACTCCTGATGAGCATTAAAGTCACCGGTTATGACCATCCAGAAGCGGGCTAATGTTTCGCCTATAAGCTGAAGCACCGCTTTAATCGTTCCCATAATTGAAGAAAGTGTGACGTTCATAGGTGTTGATTTTTGGTGATCTGCTAATACGGAATATCAAACGGAGATGGTCTCAACCAAGAGAAACGACGGGTTGACATGTGACGTCATTTATCATACCAGTAGTGGGATTCTGTAACTCTTTTTTGCTGTTACCGACAAAAATCGGTAAAATTAAATCGCAAAATTATGACTAAAAACATAAAGAAAAGTTGTCATCACTGTTTGTGTCGGTAGAGGCTAGCGACTACTTTTTATTCATCGTTATCTTACCGAAAAATTTCGTTAATTATCGAAATTATAAGCATTTTAATTTTACCGACAATTATCGATAACAGCAAAAATGAGTTACAGAATCCCACTACAGATGACCGATAGTTACGTTTGGCGATTTGTGTCACTTATTCTGTTTATTCTGGTAGGGGCGTCCGTTGACCGTTAACAACGTAGATATATGAATCTGCTCAGCCAGCACTATACCCATCTGGTCATTACGTAAGACCGAATGCCATAACACATGATGAGCATTAAAGTCACTTAAGACAAGTCGGTTAATGCCTTTCCAAAGCGGACTAAGGTTTCGCCTATGATCTGAAGTGCCGCTATTAATCGTCGGAATGTATACGTTAAGCTGCTATACCTCGGCAATTCCTATTCTTACTGTTAACCCCATACACATACATTCCAGAGCCAAGCTCAAGCGATATATGTTTGTATAAAACAGACAAGTTCGAAGATGATTTATATCGGACAACTCCTTCTGGTACGCTAGAGGGGAACCGTTTCAAATTCCAACATTTTCGTTTTAGTGCAATTTAAGGGATGTTAATCGAAGGTAGTCCTTGTGATTGTGATTACAACAATACAATTTTTATCCTGAACATAATGACCCCAAAAGCTCTATTAACTTCTGTGGATACCAACTAAATGACCGGCTGGCGAGAAAACTATCGAAAGGAGTGACTTCCAAAATTAGATCCAGTTCCAAGATAGACTATGTCCATAAGTCCCTCAACAATGGACCGAATGTTTCAAAAACCCCGCCCAAGTGGTATTCTCGCAATATAAGAATGGAATATGTGCGGTGTTGACTAGGACTGTCAGTGGAACAATAAGGCCCACAGTTTACGATACCTACCCCACAAACGCCTAAAAATATACGGTGAAAACTTCCGAAACTCCTTTTGATACATACGGAAATGCTACTACTGTTTGTACAGTCATAGGATGAGGGTTAGGCCGTGGCGATTTGTATGGAAGGAAAAACAACTCATTGGGCCCATCGCGTTTTTGATTCCTGGGATTGTACTGAGCAAAAAAGTCCACTAGACCATATGTCTGCTGTGAAAATCGAGCTTCCCGATTTCGACTTGAAGTTGTTTATCCACAAGGCCAAAACTGCCTGAAGGAGCGTTCCAATACTTTTGCGATGTACTAGAGAGTTCTTAATTATTGCCTTGGCTACAATTTTTGGCTTAGCGTTGAATCGAAAATACCAATGATCTGGCTGTTATATGCCAAAATATCCAAATATCGATTTTCGCCATAGACATATGGTCTAGTGGACTTTTTTGCTCAGTTTAATCCCAGGATTCAGAAACGCGAAGGGCCCAATAAGATGTTCAAATCGTTCCACCCTACTGAGGGTATTTACCTGTCGACAAAGCCGACTTATTCCTTATTTGCTTAAGTTTTTTTAGGGTGGAGGATAAGGCACCGAATTTAATGGTGTTAGTCTACACAAAGCAGATAATATATGTATGTGTGTATTATCCACTCAAATTGGATAATCATTTAAAAACTCACTTATCTTGATTTAATTTTAATTTGGTTTCCAAAATTCAAATACAATACGTATTTCCTATGCCCTACCCGGTAAGTGTGCGATTGTTTGCACGTGTATTCAGCACATGTGGTGATGTATGTATGTACGTATGTAAAGGGTTGTTTATTTTGAATTCTGTATACAATGTTTCTAGAACTGCATGTGCAGGGGAGACCTTTCTACATTCAAGGAAGCTCTTTTGTTTTACTTTTCATGAAGAAGGCAGAGAAAAAGAGAACGATAAAGTGGCATTAGTGAGGAAGGTTTAACAACAAGGTAAAGTCACGTTTTAGACATTGATAATCAAATAACTAGACCCTCCGCCCTCAACGAAGAAGCAAGGAATGAAAGTAAATTGAAAAGTGAGGAAATTGGTTATGTGATTGAGTTAAGAATGTTAGGTGAGGTCGTAGTACAAAACAAGAATAGTAATGGTCTATTTCTTAGAGCCAACGAAGAGGTTGGTATACATTCAATCACAAAGAATGAATGTAAGGATACGTTCCAATTCATATTTACTACATACGTGTATACCACCCTAATATTTATACCACCACTACACATGGCCTGGTATAACATACTTAAGTTTTCTTTAAAAACCGGAGCATTGAAGAAAGTGGTTTTGAAGTCATTGTTCTTTTTGTACACTTTAATGTCTCAAGAAGCTCTCCTAAGAACAGGTTGAACAATGACAAAGTAAAGGCTTATCACACTTCCTTTGCATCATCCACCTACCGCACAATACCACTATTGTTTCCTCATACAGACTATGCATAACCCTGATTCAATTTCTTTCTTCTTATCAAGAAATTTCTACAGAGAATTGTTCTTGCAAGTTCCTCAATAAATAAAAAAATAATGAAAGCAAAAGGGTCAAATGAGACAAAGAAAGCAAAAGTGTCACCTGCACTATGACTTTGTACCTCTCACCAACGTAAGTTCGAAGACGTCAAGAACAAACCATCGATGGTGGTGGATCAATAATTGTGTGCATATGACATTGTCTTAGAAATTGAGGAAGGTCTTTGGGTTTTTGTTTTGTCGCTACCTCGTTACCCCGTTGTGTGAGGTGCAAATGCGGTTGTTTCCAGCAGTTGTTTATTATTTTAATTCTGGTTTTCATTGTGGTCATCGGTCGGTCGTAGCTTTTTGCATATGGTCATACTTAAATACATTTTATTTGCCATGTTCACATCCAGCTTAATGGGCTTGTTGTCATGTTGTGCGGTAAACACAAATAATGGCAACAAGAAGCATATACCCCAATGATGATGATTCTGACCTATGTATGTTTGTTGTGCTTTTCTTGGGTTTAGTTTTTTTTTTTTCTTTTTTAATACCAAAGCTCATATGTAAGGCTTCTAAACGTTATGAAGACTAATCGGACTAATTAACGGGTTTTCATTTCCAAGACAGCTTCTATCAGCGTGATAAGCTAATTTATTTACATTTTCGCCAAGGCAAAGGTACCTCTTTCACCAATTACACAAAATTCCTGTGAAAATGGATTGTTCAGAACATTCAAAAAATGAAAATGCACTTAGACTAGGACTCTAATGTGACAAACAGTATAGGCGAGTAAAGAAGACACAGTGATTTTGTAAGCGTCGCTAATTTTCAGAACTCCCCAATGGCAGTTTATAAACGGGTTTAAGGAATTTTTATACAGATTCAATCAAAATCCAATCGAATAAATATAAAACTAGATGGATTAAAAAATAAAATCATACCGTTGAAATATGTATCACAAAGGCTATCGGTGTTTAAAACATGACATTAAATTGTACAAAATTAACTAATTAACAAAACTGTATAATATAACTTCGATCCGAACAATCCTCAATAAGAATTTCACAACAATACCTCAACTGCGCCAAAACTGTACTCAGCATCATGTTTTTGAACTGTTCTATGGGAGTGGTGTATTGTACCTTATATAAATATAAAATATCTTCCGTAAAAATTTCACAATGACACAAAAAAAAAAAAAAACAAACACGAAAATGCCCTTTATAAAATCAATGTTTAAAAAATTAATTTTTTTACGATCTACACTTTAAAAAAATAAAAAAAAAATTAAAAATTCACATTAAAAAAAGTCTCCACGCTTTTTTTTAAAAAATAAAAAAAATCCACGTTAAAAAAATAAAAATTGTTAAAAATCCACGCAAAAAAGTTTACCAATAGCTTTAACAACTCCACGTTTTTTGAAAAAAATTAATAAAATCTTTAAAATTCCACGATTTTTGAAAATTTTTTAAAACAACCTTTAAAAAAATCACCCTTTTTGGAAAAATATTAAAAATCTACGATTTCTTATACAACTTTAAAAAGGCTTTTAAAATCAACCTTTTTTGAAAAACTTAAAATCCACGCTTTTATAAAATTAAAAGTCTTTAAAAAAATCCACGTTTTTATAAAATTTTAAAAAAATCTTTATGAATTCCACGTTTTTATAAAATTTTTAAAAAGTCTTTAAAAAATACTCGTTTTTATAAAATTTTTAAAAAATTCTTTAAAAAACCAAATATTTATAACATTTTTAAAAAGTCTTAAAAAATCCACGCTTTTTGAATAATATTTTAAAAATCAGCCCTTTCTTAAAAAATATTTAAAAAAGTGAATAAAAAAGTCACTATTTTTGAAAAAAATTAAAAAAGATAATCAAAATAATTCACGCTCTTTGAAAAAAAAAATTAAAAAAGATAATAAAAAATTCAATATTTTTGAAAAAAAAAATAAATAAGATTATCAAAAAATTCACGATTTTTGAAAAAATATATTGAAAAAATCCAAGCTTTAAAAAAATATTGAAAAAATTCAACCTTTAAAAAAATATTGAAAAGATCCGTGCTTTTTATTGAAATATCCACGCTTTACTAAAATATTTAAAAATCCGCTCTTTAAAAAATATTTAAAAAATCCACTCTTTACAAAGAATATTTAAAAATCCACGCTTCACAAAAAAGTCCACTCTTTAAAAAAATATTTAAAAAATCCACTCTTTAAAAAGAATATTTAAAAATCCACGCTTCACAAAAAAGTCCACTCTTTAAAAAACTCCACGTTTTAAAAAATATTTAAAAAATCCACGCTTAAAAAAATATTTAAGAAATCAAGGCTTTTAAAAAATATTTAGTGGCTTAAAAAAATATCCAGGCTTTAAAAAGTAGATTTAAAAATGAATTCCACGTTTTTATAAAATTTTTAAAAAGTCTTTAAAAAATACTCGTTTTTATAAAATTTTTAAAAAATTCTTTAAAAAACCAAATATTTATAACATTTTTAAAAAGTCTTAAAAAATCCACGCTTTTTGAATAATATTTTAAAAATCAGCCCTTTCTTAAAAAATATTTAAAAAAGTGAATAAAAAAGTCACTATTTTTGAAAAAAAATTAAAAAAGATAATCAAAATAATTCACGCTCTTTGAAAAAAAAAAATTAAAAAAGATAATAAAAAATTCAATATTTTTGAAAAAAAAAAAAATAAATAAGATTATCAAAAAATTCACGATTTTTGAAAAAATATATTGAAAAAATCCAAGCTTTAAAAAAATATTGAAAAAATTCAACCTTTAAAAAAATATTGAAAAGATCCGTGCTTTTTATTGAAATATCCACGCTTTAGTAAAATATTTAAAAATCCGCTCTTTAAAAAATATTTAAAAAATCCACTCTTTACAAAGAATATTTAAAAATCCACGCTTCACAAAAAAGTCCACTCTTTAAAAAAATATTTAAAAAATCCACTCTTTAAAAAGAATATTTAAAAATCCACGCTTCACAAAAAAGTCCACTCTTTAAAAAACTCCACGTTTTAAAAAATATTTAAAAAATCCACGCTTAAAAAAATATTTAAAAAATCAAGGCTTTTAAAAAATATTTAGTGGCTTAAAAAAATATCCAGGCTTTAAAAAGTAGATTTAAAAATCCACGCTTTAAAAAAATAGATTTAAAAATCCCAAGCTTTAAAAAATAGATTTAAAAATCCACATTTTAAAAAATAGATTTAAAAATCCACGCTTTAAAAAATAGATTTAAAAATACACGCTTTAAAAATATTTGAAAAATCCACGCTTTACAAAAAATTTTAAAAAATTCAGGCTTTAAAAATAATTATAAAAAAATCCACGCTTTACAAGAAATATTTAAAACAATCAACGCTTTACAAAAGTATTTTAAAAAATATACGTTTTACAAACAATTTTTAAAAAATCCACGCTTTACTAAAAATATTTAAAAATGTACAAAAAAATATCTAAAAAATTCACGCTTTACAAAAAATATCTTAAAAATCCATGGTTTGGAAAAAAAATTCTTTTAAATAATCCAGGCTTTACAAAGTGTTTAAAAAATTCACGATTAAAAAAAAATATTTAAAAAATCAACGATTTCCGAAAAAAAATATAAAACTACGCTTTACGAAAAATATTTAAAAAATCCAGGCTTTAAAAAATTTATTTAAAATCCACTCTTTACAAAGAATATTTAAAAAGATACGCTTCAAAAAAAAATGTTCACTCTTTAAAAAATCTTTAAGAAATCCAGGCTTTAAAAAATTTATTTAAAATCCACTCTTTACAAAGAATATTTAAAAAGATACGCTTCAAAAAAAAAATGTTCACTCTTTAAAAAATCTTTAAGAAATCCACGCTTTAAAAAAATATTTAAAAATCCACGCTTTACAAAAAATATTTAAAAAGATACGCTTCAAAAAAAAAAATGTTCACTCTTTAAAAAATCTTTAAAAAATCCACGCTTTAAAAAAATATTTAAAAATCCACGCTTTACAAAAAATATTTAAAAATCCACGCTTTACAAAAAATATTTAAAAAATCCACGCTTCAAAAATAAATGTTCACTCTTTAAAAAATCCACGCTTTAAAAAAATATTTAAAAATCCACGCTTTACAAAAAATATTTAAAAATCCACGCTTTACAAAAAATATTTAAAAAATCCACGCTTCAAAAAAAATGTTCACTCTTTAAAAAATCCACGCTTTAAAAAAATATTTAAAAATCCACGCTTTACAAAAAATATTTAAAAAATCCACGCTTTACAAAAAATATTTAAAAATCCACGCTTTACAAAAAATATTTAAAAAATCCACGCTTTACAAAAAATATTTAAAAAATCTACGCTTTTCAAACAAAAAAATAAAAAATTCACACTTTACAAAAAATATTTAAAAAATCCACGCTTTACAAAAAAAAAAATAAAAAATCCACACTTGAAAAAATATTTAAAAAATCTACGCTTTTCAAAAAAAAAAAAAAAAAAATAACAAAATCCACGCTTGAAAAAATATTTAAAAAATCCACGCTTTACAAAAAAAAAAATAAAAAATCCACACTTGAAAAAATATTTAAAAAATCTACGCTTTTCAAAAAAAAAAAAATAACAAAATCCACGCTTGAAAAAATATTTAAAAAATCCACGCTTTACAAAAAATATTTAAAAAATCCACGCTTTACAAAAAATATTTAAAAAATCCACGCTTTACAAAAAATATTTAAAAAATCCACGTTTTACAAAAATATTTAAAAAATCCACGCTTTACAAAAAATATTTAAAAAATCCACGCTTTACAAAAAATATTTAAAAAATCCACGCTTTACAAAACATATTTAAAAAATCCACGCTTTACAAAAAATATTTAAAAAATCCACGCTTTTGAAAAATCTACATTTTACAATAAACATTTAAAAAATCCACGCTTTTAAAAAATATTTAAAAAATCTACGCTTTGAAAAAATATTTAAAAAATCTACGCTTTGAAAAAATATTTAAAAAATCCATGCTTTAAAAAAATATTGAAAAAATCCACGATTGAAAAATTATTTAAAAAATCCATGCTTTAAAAAAATCTATTAAAAAAAGCAAGCGTTTTTAAAGAAATATTTGAAATTTTCACTGTTAGTTAAAAAAATGATAGTTGATCATTACATCAGTATAGGAATTCTGTAACTTTTATCGATTCGAAAGTTGTTAAAATTTCTTTTGTTTTTGTAACAGCTACAAAACAAACAAATGAAATTGTTGTAAAATAAACAATGATTAAAGTTGTTAGAAAGTTACAGAATAGGCACCCAACTGTAGAAATCTCCCATTATTTTGTCTACTATTTCGTCAAAAATACTCTTATGTCGCTCTTCATGCCTTCAGAGTCACTACTTGTGCATGAACAGTGTGTTGTCTCTAGTGAGCAATACAACGTTTTGAGTTACACCCTTTTTTTGAACAGGTGCAACATATTTAAAAAAATTACGCTTTTATAAAAATATAAAAAAAAACTGAATCCTAAAAATATTCAAGCATTTAAAAAAATAATTGTTTAAAAAATTCTCACTTTAAAAAAACTTTAAATTGAGGGAAAAATAAAAAGGCACACTTTAAAATTAATTTATGCAAAAATAAATCTTTAAAGAAGTCCACATCGTTAAGAAACCTATAAAAAATCCACGCCTTTTAAAAATACGCGCCTTTGGAAAAAATCTTAAAAGAATCCGCGCTTAAAAAAAACTTGTAAAAATCCACGCTTTTGGAAAAACTGTCTTATCAAAAATTACGCTTTTTGAAAATGAAACGAAAAAATCCACGCTTTTAACAAAAAATCCTCACTTTAAAAAACTTTAATTTGAGGGAAACAATTAAAACATCACTCTTTTTGAAAAAAAAAAATGTAAAAAATTCACATTTTATGCAATAATATTTAAAATCAAATCAACGTTTTACAAAAATACAATGCAAGTTTTTCATAAGAGAAAAATTAAAAAAAAAAAAACGTTAAAAAAGTGTACGCCTTTGGAAAAAATCTTTAAAAAAGTGTACGCCTTTGGAAACAAATCTTTAAAAAAGTCGACGCCTTTGGAAAAAAATCTTTAAAAAAGTCGACGCCTTTGGAAAAAGATATTTAAAAAGTCTACTCCCTTGGAAATAATCTTAAAAAAAGTCCACGCTTTTGGAAAAAAAAATCTTTAAAAAAGTCCACGCCTTGGGAAAAAAACTTTTTGAAAATAATAAACCACAAATGGTGCTTGAAAAAAATTCAAGTCTAAAGCATGTTGGTGGTTGAAAAGAGCTGCGGATGTGTATACATTGTGTCACTACGAGGGCAGTTCGGAAACTTCTTAGCCTAGCACAAAAAGCGCGGTATAAACAGAAAAACGTTAAGTGTTTTGGAAACTTCCATCTCTGTTATGAACACATGTTAAATTTTGTTTCGATCTGGCAACTGAAACAGATGCCTCGATTTGCGTTAACAAAAAAATAATAGATTTTGTTTCGATTTGCGTTATATAAAAAATAATATATTTGAATTTGAATATCGTGAAGAGGACATTCATGGGTTCTTAACGTCACACGATAAAACAATTAGAAAAGATTTTTATTTTACATTGCCTCGGAACATGCATTAGAGGAACAATCGATAGCGTCTAACTACCGCAGAAATATATTTTTTAAAATTCAATCAAATATCAGAAGCTAATAAACTTATAACCAAAGCAATTGAACTGTTTGTGGACAACGATTCAGAACATAGTAGCAGTAATCTAAAATAGGCTATGGAAGATGCGATTGCTATAAAGAAATATTTTTACAAAAAAAAAAAATTATTCGACCAAAAATAAAACAGCTTTATTTAAAGAAATAAAATGTTATACATAAATCATTCTCATAATGTGACGATTGTTTAATGAATAAATAATTTTATAGGGATGATTTTTTTATATTTTAGTTATGTTTTTCATAAAAATTAATTATTATAAATTAATCTTTATATATAAAACTCAATTGTAGTTTGTTGGTAATTGAATCAGTTGAAAACGGCTGGAGCGATTTGAATAATTTTTTGTGGAAATGTTAGTCATAGTCCAGTTTAGGTTTTTATGCAAAGAAAAATTGGCCACGCCCACTTTTTCGCCTACTTTTATAAATATGTTATATCTACGAAACTACTCAACAGATTTTCCTGAAATTTTCCGGGAACGTAGAGTGATGGCCACCTGTTGAAATAGGCTACACATTTGGTTGAATTTCGGATCGGGCGGGGTACCTCCCCTATGCCCATTTTTGGAAAAATGCAATATTTGCAACAATTACAAATGTATCGCTTTGAAAATTAATTTCCGAGTCAATGGCGATTGTGTCTCCGACCTTACGTGCTTATTTGGGGCATTAAGACTGGACAACGCCCACTTTTTTAAATATGTTATATCTACAAAACTACTGAATCAATTTTCCTGAAACTTTCAGCGAATGTACAGGGTTGGTCCCCGATAAAAATAGGCTACATATTTTTTGACTTTCGGATCGGGCGGGTACTTCCCCTATGCCCTATTTTTGTAAAAATGCAATATTTCTACAAAAAACTGCTGAACCGATTTTCCTGAAATTGCCAGGGAATGTACAAGGATGGCCCCGCTTAAATTAGGCAACAAATTCAGTTGAATTTCGGAAGGGGCGGGGTACTTCCCCTATACCCTACTTTTTTTAAAATGTTATATTTACAATAATTACGAATGTATCTATTTCGGAAGACCTTACCCACTTTTTTAGGATCCAATGACTTGACCACACCCACTTTTTAAAATATGTTACATCTACATAACTACTGAACCGATTTTCCTGAAAATGTCAGGGAATGTACGGGCATATTTTCTTGAATTTTGAAGGGGGCATATTTGAAAAAAACGCCTTACCTTTATTAATAAAAATCAAAAGCTGTCATAACCCAACTAAGGCTTTTGGAAAGAAAAGTTTACCACGCTCCCCGAAAACAGGTTACATATTTTATTGAATTCCAGAGGGAGCGGGGTACCTCCCCTATGTGATATTTTTAAAAAACGTTATATTTGCAAAAATTATGCATTTGTCGGATTAAAAATTACGGATTAATCTACAATCTAGGTACTTCTGTTTTTTTAATATGTCATAACTCCAATACTACTGAAGGGATTTCCAGAAAATTTGCGATAAAAGCTCAATGTTTGCCGTTGTTATGTATATATTATGAATTTCGGAAGAGGTGGGGTAACTTCCCCATGCCTTTCTGTTAAACGCTATATAGAAGCCAAATGTATGATTATATCGGTTTCAGCATACATTTTGGTAGGCAATGAAGTTGTGTGCACCCTAGGTACATATTTGGAGCCAAGATACCGGACCAGGTCTACTTTTTTTAATATGTTATATCTTGAAAACTGATGACCACGTCCACTCTTTTCAAAACATTATTTTTCCAAAACTACTGAACCTAATATTCAGAAAATGTTCAGGAATGTCCCGTGGTCCAAAATGCTATATATTTGTAGACGAATTTCGGGGACTATTATTTCATAATCGCTATATTTGCTAACCTTATGAGTGCATCGGGTTGCAAATTAGTTTTCGAGACAAACTATATATTTACAAATTATGGTGAGGTTCAACGGTCCAACAGCCATGTAAAGCTAAAACATATAAGTCTCAATAAGCGGGAGAATTCGATTTAACCACTTCTTAACCTTTAAAATTAGATCGCTTTAGGATAAAGACAGGGACATGGACGATAATAAATCCTAAAAAGCATAAATTGGCGAAAAAATCCGACAAAGTCCGTAAGAGAAAAGAAAGGTTACAGACAAAAAATCCTTCTGGGTTTGACAATAGACCGAAGAAGTGAGGTAGAAAATACCTATTTTTTAATTTTCAAGCATAAAGTCGATAAAAAGTTGTCATTAAAACTCATTACGACGGGCCAGCAACGCGGACCGGGGTCTGCTAGTATTTACATAAAATAGGTTTATCGGGACAAGAAATTTATAATGATATGGTGAATGTGTTAGGTGAAAGTGCTCCTTCATATGCAACAGTAAAAAATTGGGTTGCTTAATTTAAACGTGGTCGTACAAGCATTGAAGATGAACAACGTAGTGGACGTCCAAAAACAGCAACAACAACAGAAATTGTAGCCAAAGTGCATGCTACGGTATTAAATTATCGACGAATAAAAGTGCGTGAAATTGCTAATATCATGGGCATCTCAAATGATCGAGTCCATTTAAGTTTGCATGAAGAACTACAGATGAAAAAGCTTTCTGCAAGATGGGTGCCGCATTTGTTAACAGTCTCTCAAAAAACGCATAAGAATGAACATTTCTCAAGCTTGTTTGGATCGTTTTAAGCGAAATAAAATGGATTTTAAGCGTCGTTTCATAACTGTTGATGAGACATGGATCCACCACTATACTCCAGAGACAAAAGAACAATCCAAACAATGGACTGAAGCTGGAGGAAGTGCCCCAAAGAAGGCAAAAACAATTCAATCGGCTGGTAAGGTTATGGCAACGCTTTTTTGGGACTTCAAAGGTATTTTATTGATTGACTATCAGCAAAAGGGTAAAACAAAAAATGCAGTGTACTATTGCAACCTTTTGGATCAATTAAATGTACAAATTCGATAAAAACGTCCTGGCTTACAACACAAAAAAATAATTTTTCATCAAGACAACGCACCAGCGCACAAGAGTGTTTTAACAATGGCTAAAATCAACGAATTAAAGTACGAGTTGCTTGACCACCCACCTTATTCTCCTGATTTAGCTCCCAGTGACTTTTACTTGTTCCCAAATCTAAAAAAATTCCTTGCTGGCACGCGTTTTACCTCAAATGAAGATGCAATTACAGTTCGTCGGTGTCATGCTTAAGTGTTCCATACGCCATTTGCCTGATTCGAGAAAAACTCAAGTTAATGTTTAAGGCCATACAGGATAAAAATGGTGCAATAATCCAATACTTTAAGAGCTCAGTTCTACTTAACTAAACTCATAGAATATATCAGTAGTTTATTTTAGTCAGATATCTGTGATAGTCAAGAAGTTATGGCAATTTTTTATAATTGCAAAAATGGCTGAATTGTTCCATGGAATCTTTTTTTCATGTTTTTGGCAGTTTGTGTCACATGGAACACGTTTTGTCACATTTCAACCAAAACACTTTTTATCAATCGTGTTCCACCTCCCTTATATGAAGTGCTACTGTGGAGTTTAAAAATCAGGACTTTAAATGAAACATTTATTCTTCTCATATAAATACAATAAGGACCATTATTATAGGTTTCCTTAACATTTATTTAAGGAAATTCCTCCACTTATCACTATTTTTTTGTGATAAAAATTTCGATCTGACAAAACAGATTGATATTTTGCATTTCTAAGGTAACATAAAACGTTTAAACGCGGTTTTCTTATAATACCATTTTTGTAGTCGGTTAGCTTCAAGTCGAATGGACGTTTTTGCGTATATTTTTGTGGACTTACATCAAAATTTTGTCTTTAAACTAGGGATTTTTTGTTTAAACGATTGCTAAATTTTCGTTGTCATATAACAATACAATATTCAAAAATATTTGGACTTAGAAACTATTATTCTTCAGTTTTTAAACCAAGTCCTTTAAAACAATTTGTTCCATACGCCACACTTTTCCGTAACTTGGCAAAAATGGGCAATTTTTTGTTCCAAACGCCATCATTTTTGGTGCGGAACAATTCGTTTTTGTCTCTTTTTGTTCCATACGCCAAACGACGTGGATATGGAACTAAAAAGTTTAATGTTGTTTTGTTCCATACGCCAGGCTTTATGCATATGGAACAAAACGACAAGATTTTCTGGGTCACAAAGCGGATATGGAACATACTGGCATCTGAATATCTCAGAAACTATAAGAGATATAGAAAATCCGACCAAAAAATCTGAAAGAGCATGGTTCAAAACCTTGTAAGGTACCTTTATCTCAAAATGTCAAAAATGGCGTATGGAACACTTAAGCATGACACCGACGAGTTGTAAACCACTATTTTGAAGACCTTGAGGAAAACTATTTTAATCAAGGGATAGAATTGCTAGAAAAGCGTTGGACTAAGTGTATTGAAGTTTCAGGAGATTATATTGAAAAATAAAAATATTTTTGAAAAACTAACTATTCTCTTTCATTGATCACATCACAAACGGGACAAGGAAGGATTTTCCACCTCGTAATGTTTTGTCCAAACTTACATTAAGTTGGAAGATGGGCCACATTGGTCCACTGCTTCCATATCGCTAAAATAGTCCACACGCCATTGTGTACCACCACACAACATTTCAGAATTTTTGGCAAACGTGCAGATTAAGACCAGCTTTCGGGTCGTCTTAAATTTTCTACAGTCCAACAAAAATGGTTTGGTCCACTTACATTAAATTCGAAGATGGTGTATATCTGTCCTTTCGGTACTTCCCCCACAAATTTTGAAAACAATTTGTGCCGACAGCCTTGTTGACATAGGTATAGCCTCATATACCGATACTTGTTATTATGATGTAAAGTGGCATTTCTACGTCGAAAACTTGTTGGTATTTTCTTGCCGAACTTACGAGCTTCTTTGACCATGAGGCTAAACATTTCCCTACCTTATGGTTAACGATTGTGTTTGATTGAATTACACACACATTTAAACAAACACCTCTATTATGAGATTGTAAATGCAATTAAGCGGATAATCTTCACACTATTTTAAGATTATCTCAGGTAAGTAAAATAAATTTTATATTTTAAAACCTTCACACAATGCTGCTTCCCCATTCGATATAGAGGAGCGTAATCTAGGTTATTTACCTTCATTTCTGAACAAAAGTCTTTCAATAATGACATAACATTTTCTAACATAAGCAGCTTAAAATTTAATTAGTTCCAGGTGTGTTTAATTAATCATTGAACTTAAGATGTTCTGAATGACCTTCAGAAGTTCATCGAAATTAAGATATATTTCCAACAACATTTGCTCAAAACTAACCCGAATTAAGGCATGGGAGCTTTAATAAAATTAAAATAAAAACCATATAATTTTTTATTTACTTTTTGTACAAATAACAACGAATATTATTTTTATTTTCAAAATAATATTCAAGATCAATGAACTGCGCAGTTGTTTGTTTATTTTGGCTCTTTTTAACAAAATTTCAAATATTTTTTTTTTTTTTTGTAAAAAAATGTTTTGTCATCATCATCACCATTACCATCATGCGCACAGCTGCTCTTAATAACCACCAACCTGCTTTACCATTTTAATCATCTAAGCTTTTAATAGCTTAAGCGAGTGTGACAAATTTCTAACAATTTTTGTTGTTCATAAGCAATGTTTTTGAGATGATGTTGACGATGATGTTAATAGATGTTAGACGACATTTTTTTCGTATTTCATATTTGAAACTAAACAGGGCGATCTTTGTCAACATCAAATGCAAATTTCTTTTTTTCGGATGATTCATAAAACCATTGACAAGGTTTATGAGAATGTAATTAATAATAAGAACTGAAAATATTTCAGCCTGGCTGAATAAGGATTTCTATAGGAAATCTTTAATTCAGCCTGGCTGAATAAGGATTTCTATAGGAAATCTTTAATTCAGCCTGGCTGAATAAGGATTTCTATAGGAAATCTTTAATTCAGCCTGGCTGAATAAGGATTTCTATAGGAAATCTTTAATTCAGCCTGGCTGAATAAGGATTTCTATAGGAAATCTTTAATTCAGCCTGGCTGAATAAGGATTTCTATAGGAAATCTTTAATTCAGCCTGGCTGAATAAGGATTTCTATAGGAAATCTTTAATTCAGCCTGGCTGAATAAGGATTTCTATAGGAAATCTTTAATTCAGCCTGGCTGAATAAGGATTTCTATAGGAAATCTTTAATTCAGCCTGGCTGAATATGGATTTCCATAGGAAATCTTTACTTCAGCCTTGCTGAATAAGGATTTCTATAGGAAATCTTTAATTCAGCCTGGCTGAATAAGGATTTCTATAGGAAATCTTTAATTCAGCCTGGCTGAATATGGATTTCCATAGGAAATCTTTACTTCAGCCTTGCTGAATAAGGATTTCTATAGGAAATCTTTAATTCAGCCTGGCTGAATAAGGATTTCTATAGGAAATCTTTAATTCAGCCTGGCTGAATAAGGATTTCTATAGGAAATCTTTAATTCAGCCTGGCTGAATAAGGATTTCTATAGGAAATCTTTAATTCAGCCTGGCTGAATAAGGATTTCTATAGGAAATCTTTAATTCAGCCTGGCTGAATAAGGATTTCTATAGGAAATCTTTAATTCAGCCTGGCTGAATAAGGATTTCTATAGGAAATCTTTAATTCAGCCTGGCTGAATAAGGATTTCTATAGGAAATCTTTAATTCAGCCTGGCTGAATAAGGATTTCTATAGGAAATCTTTAATTCAGCCTGGCTGAATAAGGATTTCTATAGGAAATCTTTAATTCAGCCTGGCTGAATAAGGATTTCTATAGGAAATCTTTAATTCAGCCTGGCTGAATAAGGATTTCTATAGGAAATCTTTAATTCAGCCTGGCTGAATAAGGATTTCTATAGGAAATCTTTAATTCAGCCTGGCTGAATAAGGATTTCTATAGGAAATCTTTAATTCAGCCTGGCTGAATAAGGATTTCTATAGGAAATCTTTAATTCAGCCTGGCTGAATAAGGATTTCTATAGGAAATCTTTAATTCAGCCTGGCTGAATAAGGATTTCTATAGGAAATCTTTAATTCAGCCTGGCTGAATAAGGATTTCTATAGGAAATCTTTAATTCAGCCTGGCTGAATAAGGATTTCTATAGGAAATCTTTAATTCAGCCTGGCTGAATAAGGATTTCTATAGGAAATCTTTAATTCAGCCTGGCTGAATAAGGATTTCTATAGGAAATCTTTAATTCAGCCTGGCTGAATAAGGATTTCTATAGGAAATCTTTAATTCAGCCTGGCTGAATAAGGATTTCTATAGGAAATCTTTAATTCAGCCTGGCTGAATAAGGATTTCTATAGGAAATCTTTAATTCAGCCTGGCTGAATAAGGATTTCTATTGGAAATCTTTAATTCAGCCTGGCTGAATAAGGATTTCTATAGGAAATCTTTAATTCAGCCTGGCTGAATAAGGATTTCTATAGGAAATCTTTAATTCAGCCTGGCTGAATAAGGATTTCTATAGGAAATCTTTAATTCAGCCTGGCTGAATATGGATTTCTATAGGAAATCTTTTATTCAGCCATGTTAGAAAAATGTTTCTGCATTAATGAAATATAACTTTAAAATATTTTCAGTTCTTATTATTAATTACATTCTCATAAACCATTGACAAACATTTATGAATCATCCGAAAAAAAGAAATTTGCATTTGATGTTGACAAAGATCGCCCTGTTTAGTTTCAAATATGAAATACGAAAAAAATGTCGTCTAACATCTATTAACATCATCGTCAACATCATCTCAAAAACATTGCTTATGAACAACAAAAATTGTTAGAAATTTGTCACACTCGCTTAAGCTATTAAAAGCTTAGATGATTAAAATGGTAAAGCAGGTTGGTGGTTATTAAGAGCAGCTGTGCGCATGATGGTAATGGTGATGATGATGACAAAACATTTTTTTACAAAAAAAAAAAAATATTTGAAATTTTGTTAAAAAGAGCCAAAATAAACAAACAACTGCGCAGTTCATTGATCTTGAATATTATTTTGAAAATAAAAATAATATTCGTTGTTATTTGTACAAAAAGTAAATAAAAAATTATATGGTTTTTATTTTAATTTTATTAAAGCTCCCATGCCTTAATTCGGGTTAGTTTTGAGCAAATGTTGTTGGAAATATATCTTAATTTCGATGAACTTCTGAAGGTCATTCAGAACATCTTAAGTTCAATGATTAATTAAACACACCTGGAACTAATTAAATTTTAAGCTGCTTATGTTAGAAAATGTTATGTCATTATTGAAAGACTTTTGTTCAGAAATGAAGGTAAATAACCTAGATTACGCTCCTCTATATCGAATGGGGAAGCAGCATTGTGTGAAGGTTTTAAAATATAAAATTTATTTTACTTACCTGAGATAATCTTAAAATAGTGTGAAGATTATCCGCTTAATTGCATTTACAATCTCATAATAGAGGTGTTTGTTTAAATGTGTGTGTAATTCAATCAAACACAATCGTTAACCATAAGGTAGGGAAATGTTTAGCCTCATGGTCAAAGAAGCTCGTAAGTTCGGCAAGAAAATACCAACAAGTTTTCGACGTAGAAATGCCACTTTACATCATAATAACAAGTATCGGTATATGAGGCTATACCTATGTCAACAAGGCTGTCGGCACAAATTGTTTTCAAAATTTGTGGGGGAAGTACCGAAAGGACAGATATACACCATCTTCGAATTTAATGTAAGTGGACCAAACCATTTTTGTTGGACTGTAGAAAATTTAAGACGACCCGAAAGCTGGTCTTAATCTGCACGTTTGCCAAAAATTCTGAAATGTTGTGTGGTGGTACACAATGGCGTGTGGACTATTTTAGCGATATGGAAGCAGTGGACCAATGTGGCCCATCTTCCAACTTAATGTAAGTTTGGACAAAACATTACGAGGTGGAAAATCCTTCCTTGTCCCGTTTGTGATGTGATCAATGAAAGAGAATAGTTAGTTTTTCAAAAATATTTTTATTTTTCAATATAATCTCCTGAAACTTCAATACACTTAGTCCAACGCTTTTCTAGCAATTCTATCCCTTGATTAAAATAGTTTTCCTCAAGGTCTTCAAAATAGTGGTTTACAACTCGTCGGTGTCATGCTTAAGTGTTCCATACGCCATTTTTGACATTTTGAGATAAAGGTACCTTACAAGGTTTTGAACCATGCTCTTTCAGATTTTTTGGTCGGATTTTCTATATCTCTTATAGTTTCTGAGATATTCAGATGCCAGTATGTTCCATATCCGCTTTGTGACCCAGAAAATCTTGTCGTTTTGTTCCATATGCATAAAGCCTGGCGTATGGAACAAAACAATTGAATTAAAGATGTCCTATAGAAATCCTTATTCAGCCAGGCTGAATTAAAGATTTCCTATAGAAATCCTTATTCAGCAAGGCTGAAGTAAAGATTTCCTATGGAAATCCATATTCAGCCAGGCTGAATTAAAGATTTCCTATAGAAATCCTTATTCAGCCAGGCTGAATTAAAGATTTCCTATAGAAATCCTTGTTCAGCCAGGCTGAATTAAAGATTTCCTATAGAAATCCTTATTCAGCCAGGCTGAATTAAAGATTTCCTATAGAAATCCTTATTCAGCCAGGCTGAATTAAAGATTTCCTATAGAAATCCTTATTCAGCCAGGCTGAATTAAAGATTTCCTATAGAAATCCTTATTCAGCCAGGCTGAATTAAAGATTTCCTATAGAAATCCTTATTCAGCCAGGCTGAATTAAAGATTTCCTATAGAAATCCTTATTCAGCCAGGCTGAATTAAAGATTTCCTATAGAAATCCTTATTCAGCCAGGCTGAATTAAAGATTTCCTATAGAAATCCTTATTCAGCCAGGCTGAATTAAAGATTTCCTATAGAAATCCTTATTCAGCCAGGCTGAATTAAAGATTTCCTATAGAAATCCTTATTCAGCCAGGCTGAATTAAAGATTTCCTATAGAAATCCTTATTCAGCCAGGCTGAATTAAAGATTTCCTATAGAAATCCTTATTCAGCCAGGCTGAATTAAAGATTTCCTATAGAAATCCTTATTCAGCCAGGCTGAATTAAAGATTTCCTATAGAAATCCTTATTCAGCCAGGCTTAAATTAAGATTTCCTATAGAAATCCTTATTCAGCCAGGCTAAATTAAAGATTTCCTATAGAAATCCTTATTCAGCCAGGCTGAATTAAAGATTTCCTATAGAAATCCTTATTCAGCCAGGCTGAATTAAAGATTTCCTATAAATTTCCTATAGAAATCCTTATTCAGCCAGGCTGAATTAAAGATTTCCTATAGAAATCCTTATTCAGCCAGGCTGAATTAAAGATTTCCTATAGAAATCCTTATTCAGCCAGGCTGAATTAAAGATTTCCTATAGAAATCCTTATTCAGCCAGGCTGAATTAAAGATTTCCTATAGAAATCCTTATTCAGCCAGGCTGAATTAAAGATTTCCTATAGAAATCCTTATTCAGCCAGGCTGAATTAAAGATTTCCTATAGAAATCCTTATTCAGCCAGGCTGAATTAAAGATTTCCTATAGAAATCCTTATTCAGCCAGGCTGAATTAAAGATTTCCTATAGAAATCCTTATTCAGCCAGGCTGAATTAAAGATTTCCTATAGAAATCCTTATTCAGCCAGGCTGAATTAAAGATTTCCTATAGAAATCCTTATTCAGCCAGGCTGAATTAAAGATTTCCTATAGAAATCCTTATTCAGCCAGGCTGAATTAAAGATTTCCTATAGAAATCCTTATTCAGCCAGGCTGAATTAAAGATTTCCTATAGAAATCCTTATTCAGCCAGGCTGAATTAAAGATTTCCTATAGAAATCCTTATTCAGCCAGGCTGAATTAAAGATTTCCTATAGAAATCCTTATTCAGCCAGGCTGAATTAAAGATTTCCTATAGAAATCCTTATTCAGCCAGGCTGAATTAAAGATTTCCTATAGAAATCCTTATTCAGCCAGGCTGAATTAAAGATTTCCTATAGAAATCCTTATTCAGCCAGGCTGAATTAAAGATTTCCTATAGAAATCCTTATTCAGCCAGGCTGAATTAAAGATTTCCTATAGAAATCCTTATCCAGCTAGGCTGAATTAAAGATTTCCTATAGAAATCTTTATTCAGCCAGGCTGAATTAAAGATTTCCTATAGAAATCTTTATTCAGCCAGGCTGAATTAAAGATTTCCTATAGAAATCTTTATTCAGCCAGGCTGAATTAAAGATTTCCTATAGAAATCTTTATTCAGCCAGGCTGAATTAAAGATTTCCTATAGAAATCTTTATTCAGCCAAGCTGAATTAAAGATTTCCTATAGAAATCTTTATTCAGCCAGGCTGAATTAAAGATTTCCTATAGAAATCTTTATTCAGCTAGGCTGAATTAAAGATTTCCTATAGAAATCTTTATTCAGCCAGGCTGAATTAAAGATTTCCTATAGAAATCCGAATTCAACTAGGCTGAATTAAAGATTTCCTATTGAAATCCGAATTCAACTAGGCTGAAATAAATATTTCCTGTAGAAATCGTAAGAAAACATAGTGAATGTTGATGTCTTTAATTCACACAAAATGTCTTATCTGTTATATTCTCAACTAATCCCCATTTTCTTATAATTTTATTATCAGTATTTCTACAACGTAATAATAAAATGTTGTTACGCTTCATTTAAAAGTAAATGACTTAATTAGTAAAACAAGTTTGTAATTATTGTAGCCTCGACATGACTAAAATCTGTAAACCCCTCGGTGTCCTAACAAACTTAACTACAACAACAGCAGTCATTGTGGTGATAATTTATGACCCCTTAGCCTAATTAAGACATTCCCACAAATATCTGGAAATTGTAAACCACAATACTTTTGACCATATTACGCTCGATGTGAAGCAAAAACTGACTTTAAGCAAAACAAACAAAATGTTTTGGTTGTAATCATAGCCAAGAACATTAACAACAACAATAACAATGAGAGGAGCACTTGGCTAACGCCAACACCAATTGCCAATTCTAACAACAACAACAACAGCATTGACCATAACAATAAAGCCACATAAAAAATCGACCCAATTCCATTCATAAAATCCGAATGGAGCTCTTTAAGAAGAAGAGTGGGATGAAGGGTAAGTGGAAAAGGAGGGGTTATGGTATAAAGAACACTTGAAGAGTTCTGGGTGAGGTTTAACAACGATGATGCGAATAAAAAACACAAAACATGCCAATAACAAATTTTCTGCAAACAATCGAAAAAAATACAACCGAAAATATTGGCAAATATAACAACAACATCGCTTAGTGCAAAAATACGCAAGTAAACAAAAATCGAAACGGAATAGATATTGAAATGTTATTTCAACAAAGCAATTTCATTGTTTAGCCGCCCAAAATGCATGTAGTCAGCTAGCTAGCCAATGGTCTAGATTGCGTATTGCGACTAAATATGTTATGAGTGCGGGATACAATACCAATACAAATATTATCGTCTAAACATCGACATCATCATCAATTGATGAACATACTCCACTCCAAGGGGTTGTATATTGTTGGATAACAAACAGAAACACTTTTGCCGACTATGGGTGTTAGTGAAAATATTTTAGCTCGATAAACAAAAAATAGCAAAATAACACTCATACCCAGTTGGGTGGTCATCATGGTACTCTCTGTTCTCTGAAACGATTTTGCACTACTTCAATCATCGCTGTGGGAGGGCTGTGTGAATTGTATCCAATTTTGTTTCTACTGTGAAAATATTTGCAAGTAGACGACAGTTTCTCCGGCAGAGTGTTTCATTAATACTGTCATCATCTGTACAGATTCTACCCAATTCCGTTTTGGGGGGTTTCGCCGCAGACAAAGAGCTTTTTGCAAAATTAAATTTTGTTTCGCAATTTTCAAATGTTAAATTGCTGTTTTAGTTGGACGACAATTTACTGGCGCCTTGCTATTGCTTTTTTCAGTCATTGAATAGATTTCCTGGATTTATTAGGACGGAGAAGGTGAAAATTGAGGAAATTAATTTAACATTAAGAAAAACACGTGAACTCTGCAAAAATTTGGTAGTCTCCTAAGCCGAATAACCCATTCCAAGGCCGAAAAATAAGAAATTATTTTTGTACACACGGTGCACATTAACTAATTTTAAATGGAAGGTGCTTACACCTTGGAAGTTTTTGCAGATTCTGAAACTACAATGCTCATAGATGAGAAATATCAAGAAACAAAAAAATCGCCGGAGGGATTTTCAAATAAATCGTGATTTAAGTTCACATTTTTAGGGGTTCTTTAGGTTTTCACGATTTTGCTTGAAAATCGAGAGACCTATGTAAATGGGCCTAAAGAAAATGTTGTAGCTGTGAAAATTCTCCACAAGATTGACCTTTATAATATGTTCGTAGGTTTTACCGTTTTTGAGATATAGAAGTTCAAATTGAGACAACGCACTGACTGTATCGCCTCCTTATAAAACAAAGTCATTACTGCAATATCCCAAATTAAACTTATATATCTTGAAAATTGTACAACCTAGGAAAAACACAATCACCCAATGTTGTAGAGAATTTTCACAGCTTCAACATTTTCTTTAGTCCCATTTTGATATGACTTGCGGTTTCCAAACAAAATCTTGAAAACTTAAGAAAAAACCTAAAAATTTGAACTGAACCTCTATATCTCAAAAATGGTAAAACCTACGAAAAACCTAAAGGGCAGTCTTGTAGAGAATTTTCACAGCTACAACATTTTCTTTAGACTCATTTCGATACGACTTGCGGTTTCTAAGCAAAATTGTGAAAACCAAAAAAAAAAAAAAAAAAAAAACACTAAAATTGTGAATTTTGATCGCGATTTATTTAAAAATCCCTCCGTCGATTATTTCTGTTTTTTTATTTTTCTTATCTATGAACATTGCTGTTTCAGAATCCGCGAAATCTTCCCATGTGTAAGCGGCTTTTATCAAAAGTTAGTTAAGGCGCACTGAGCATGATATTGTTTTATAAAGAGGCGATACAGTCAGTGCGTTGTCTCAATTTGAACTTCTATATCTCAAAAACGACAAAACCTGCAAACATATCATAAAGGTCAATCTTGTGGAGAATTTTCACAGCTACAACATTTTCTTTAGAGCCATTTACATAGGTCTCGCGATTTCCAAGCAAAATCGTGAAAACCTAAAGAACCCCTAAAAATGTGAACTTAAATCGCGATTTATTTGAAAATCCCTCCGGCGATTTTTTTTGTTTCTTGATATTTCTCATCTATGAGCATTGTAGTTTTAGAATCTGCAAAAACCTCCCAGGTGTAAGCACCTTCCAGTTAAATTTGGATAAGGCACACCGTGTACAGTGTTTTATTTAACTTGCTTTGATGTCTGTCTGTTAAGTCCAAATCTAGTAACTCATTTTCCACACAGTTGCAGTTGACTATTCGAATTAAAACTTTGCACACTTTTCAGATTTGAATGATAATACCAATATGTACTTCCCCATCTAAAATTATGGACATCGGTCCAGGTTTTGGTGTAGCCCCCATATAGCGGTACCACCCGATCTCAGGTATTATTAAGTTTTTATCTACATTTTCCGCCTAATTTGGCTGTAATTTGGTTATGGGGTTCCTTTGAAGGTGAAAGGGGGCAAGTTGAGAGTTGTTGTTCGGAAGTGCGGTGCAGGTAGTTTGGAAATTCGGATTAAGTTGTGTGGAAGTTGTTTGGAGGAGGTCGCTTGGAGGTTCGGTAGAGGTAGTTCGGAATAGTAAAATCTATTTATTAAAAAATTAAAAATAAAAAATATTTAAAAAATTAAGTTACAGCGTTGTATTTAAAAAACTAAAAACTAGAAAATATTTTTTCTATTAGCCTTAATAGGTATATTCTTCTTCATGATGGGATCCCTCAAATAAAACGCTGGCCAATACATTTGCAACAAAATTGAACGTTTTAGGAAATTTTATTTAAAACAGACAGAGATATTACCTCAGCCTGTGTATATTGAAACAATTTTTTCCCAAATAAAATGTATTTACGGGGTTTTAAAAATTTTGGGCGTTTAAACCGACAAAAATATTGATTAGGATTAAAGATCAAAAGTTTTGCGGAGGAGATACAAAAAGGAATGGATCGACATTGACCATTATGGAAGTGGATCTCCAGCCACTACATATGGTGCCTCAAGAAGTATGGACTTGCCCCAAAAAAAAAAAACTTTTACCATCATAATTGTGGCAGCGAATGCAAGTTGCTTCAACAAAAATCTAAGTTATTCGATATCAGGTCTTAAAGTGAACTTATCCGAAGGTACCGGATGGAGTGGACAAATATAGTCCATATTTAAACCTGATCTATATCTGGTAGATATATTAGGATGTGTAAAGTATGGACGAATTCGGCTACTTCCTTCAAGAGTTAACGTATGAAAAATTTTTCCGAACATTTTTGAACTTTTGTAGGGGAGGTACCTGAAGGAGTGAACCGATATGGCTTATCTTCAAACTTAAACTATGTTTGGACAAAATATTACTAAAGCCAAATTTTGGACCCAATCGGCAGATCCGTTCGAGAGTTATCTTGCGCTCCAACCAACTCACACGGTGTCATAGGGGTTTTGTGCAACTTTCAGGCTATTTTCTCAGGAAGTATGGACTTGCGCCTGATGAAACTTGTACCGTCGTATGAATACAAGTTGCTAACACAAAAATGAAAGCGATTCGAGAGGAGGTCCTAAACTGAACTAATCCGAAATTTTGTGTGGGAGGTACCCGAAGGAGTGGACCGATTGAGTCTATATTGGAACCTCATCTAAGTCTTTTAGACATTTCACGATTTGCAAAGTACGGACCAAATCGGTTACTTCCTTCAAGAGTTATTGTACGTACACATTTTCCGAACATTTTCGAACTTTTGTGGGGGAGGTACCGGAAGGAGTGGACCGATATAACCCATCTTCGAACTTAAACTAAGTGTGGAGAAAGCCAAATTTTGGACGGACGGACATTGCTTAATCGACTCCAAATTGTTTGAAACACATTTCGTCCAAACATACTTGGGGTCTAAAACCATTATTTCGATGAGACACATTTTGCCCATATGAAAGTATATATACCCTCGTTAGCATAAATGCTGAGGGTATACAAATTATATAAACATTTTAAATAAAAATCAATTTTTTAGGTTTTCGCGATTTTGCTTGGAAACCGATACTTGGAAAATTCTCTGGAGGATTTACAGTAATGATTTGTTCCCAGTTCTTACCATTTCCGAGAAATAAAATTCAGGTCACATTTGTTGGTTTTTATACCCTCAGCATTTATGCTAACGAGGGTATATGGTAAAAACCAAATTTCCTTTAGAACTCCATTTGAAAAAAAATAAAAAAATGTTTGCGAGCACATCTACGATTTTTGGTATAGAGGTTGAGGAAAAAATTCTGGTTTCAAACCTGTTCGCGTTCACAAAATTGGCCGATGCGCGCAAAATTTATCGCGGTTTTTATTCTCTTATAAAGAAAAATATTTTAGAATTGTTTATTTGTCAGTAACAGCATTTGATATC
This sequence comes from Musca autumnalis, assembly GCF_047663935.1. Classification (NCBI taxonomy): domain Eukaryota; kingdom Metazoa; phylum Arthropoda; class Insecta; order Diptera; family Muscidae; genus Musca; species Musca autumnalis. The sequence continues at coordinate 257,268,208 of NW_027411644.1, forward strand.
CATCCGTAGATCCACCATAATTTCTAAAATTTGTTTTTATTTTCGCGGAAAATCAAAAAAGTTAAAACAAACTGGGAGTAAATCTAATTTATACTACCTCAGAGTCCGTATAAACCTCAACAAGAGAGAAAAAAACTTATTGTTAAAATATTATTCCAAATATATTTTTTGGTTCGATTAGAAAAATTAGAAAAAATATTTGGGAGATATCGCTAAAATCACATACAATAATTAATGTATACTGCTAAAACTTAATCAGGAAACATGGTTTACCATCGCGAGAGCTTAGCTGCTTACTGTGATAACTTATAAGGATTTAGAGTAATATTGAAATAACAATCATTCAAAAAATATGAAAATTAAAAAGTTTCAAATGTCAGCATCAATTTTAGGTGGATGCAGTGGATATATCGAAAAATCATACACTAGTATCATGTTGCCCGTGGAGTATTCTGTATTCCTTCTCAAGGCATAGGTTTATAAAGTGTAAGGTTAAGCCAGAAATCGGAAGGGAACATAAAAAACTTGGTGGCTTCCACCCATTTTTCTACATTGATGAAAACACAGCTTCCACGAAAATTAATTTTAAGGGTCGACCTTATGGGATCCCTCCTAAAACACTTAATTTTAAAGAATTTCAGTCATACTATATAGAATATGTTAACAGTTCGCGAATTCTGAATGGGTGAAACTAGGATTCATCGATTGTAAAACATTTTTGGTTTTTACCATATACACTTTCATACGGGCAAAATGTGCCTCATCGAAATAATGGTTTTAGAAATCAAGTATGTTTGGACGAAATCCCTTACAGACAATTTGGAGTCGATTTACCAATGTCCGTCCGTCTGTCTGGCTTGCTGGTCCACACGATAACTCTCGAAGGGATTTGGTCTAAAATTTGGCATTCGTAATATTTTGTCCAAACTCGTTTAAGTTTGAAGATGGGTTATATCGGTCCACTCCTTCCGATACCTCCCCCACAAAAGTTCGAAAATGTTCGGAAAATTTGTGGGCACGATAATTCTTGAAGGGAGTAACCGATTTAGACCATACTTATACACATGGTGAAACTTCTACCAGACTTAGATGAGGTTTTAATATGGACTCAAGCGGTACACTTCTTCGGGTACCTCCAACACATATTTTCGGATAGTTCAGTTTAGGACCTGCTCTCGAATCGCTTCGATTGTTGTTGTAACAACTTGTATTCACTGCCCCCCCATACGATGTTAGAAGTTTCATCAGGAGTAAGTCTATACTTCCTGAGAAAATAGCCTGAAAGGTGCAAAACAAAACCTATGACACCTGTGTAGTGGTTGGAGCGCACGATAACTCTCGAACGGATCTGCCGATTTGGTCCAAAATGTGGCCTTCGTAATATTTTGTGCAAAGATAGTTTAAGTTCGAAGATAAGCCATATCGGTCCACTCCTTTAGGTACCTGCCCCACAAAATCTCAAAAATGTTCGGAAAAATTGATGGGAGTGACCGATTTGTTCCACACTTTACACATCCGTATATATCTACCAGATATAGATTAGGTTTGAATATGGACTATATTTGTCCACCCATTCAGGTACCTCCCACATAAAATTTCGGATAAATCCACTTTAAGACCTGCTCTTGAATAACTTTGATTTTTGTTGAAGAAACTTGCATTCGCTGCCTCAATTTTCAGGGGCAAGTCCAAACTTCTTGGTAAAACAGCCCGAAAGGTGTAAAAAACCCCCTATGGCACTATATGTATGTAGTTGCCGAAGAGCACTATAACTCTCGAATTGATCAACCAGTACAAAAGATATACGAAGACCCACTGAAATGAAAAGTGGGCGCGATAAGATTCATAAGATTGACTTCCATAATGGACTATGTTCGGCAAGTCCCAATGTCACGCAAGCTGAGGGTATATCTCTGTACCTATGTGTCTGCTGTGCTTTTGCTTTTTTTCTATGCCTTTCAATAAAACACCATCATTTATAAATGTGTGTATATGTTAGAGATATCTAGTGAGCGCTTGCTGAGAGCAAGTGAGCATACATTTCAATATGTTTCACATTGACATTTACGCTCCTTGCTCTCAGAAAACGCCTACTGGTGCATGTGTTTTTTTTTTGTGGCTTTTGGGTTTGTATTTGTTTGCACCCAAACATATAATTTGTTTGCATCCAAACATATAATATGTTTGCACCCAAACATATAATTTGTTTGTATGCAAACATATAATTTGTTTGCACCCAAACATATAATTTGTTTGCATCCAAACGTATAATATGTTTGCACCCAAACATATAATTTGTTTGCAGGACCCAAACATATGTTATGTTTGGGACTGCTTGAAAACAAATATATGTTTGCTGCAAAATATGTTTGGGACATATGTTAGAGAGGCCTTTTTTCTGTGTGTATGTTTATATGAAAGCTATACCTAAACGCGGGCCTATATTAATCATGTTTTGCAAGGATGTATGGTGTTTCCTCCGAAGTCAAAATCCAAAATTACAGCCAGCTCGGTTAGAAAATCTGGCTAAAATCGTCAAAATTCCGAATATCGGGAGGTACGTTTATATGGCAGCTATGTTTAAACTTGCACTTATATTAAACATTTTTTGCAAGGAAGTATGATTAAAATTGTATTTGACTAGAATCGTCAAAATACGAGTGCAAAAAATCGGGCGGTACCTTTATATGTGGGCTATACCCAAATGTGGGGTTACATCCACTAACATTTTTTTCTATATTTTGCGCTCCTTTTAAAACTATGTAGGCAATAGCTGGATTAAAACTATTTTTTGGGACACATTGCACTGGTTCAGTAGACAATTGTTTCACTCTGAAGTGTTTGAATTGTTCCACTCTGTAGCTCTGAGTGACCATCTCAAATGATTTAAGAACCACCGGAAAAGAGATGAGTCTCCAATCAACTTACCCCGAAATTTGCATTACTTCTGAAGTTTCTGACCCTTGGACCCACATCCATGCTTGTCCCGCATGACCCGCCACACCGCCGATGAAGTACATATGACTAATATCAGAAGTACATATCGTCTGCTCCATCGGAAAAGGTCGTAAGTCCCTCACAATAAATTTTTCAGGAGGAAGAAAAAACATTCAAGCGCTTTCTGTATTAAAAATTTTATTATGGTGGTAAAGGCAGTATTTTTCGTTTATTTATTCCGCTTCAATACCTGTACTTTGTTTGATAAAATTCCGTCGCATTTGGGAGATAATTGGATGTCTTTGGACTTACGACCTTTTCCTTGTACAGTTTTGTATTTTTGTAGGGACTTACGACCTTTTCCTACAATTTACGTACGTTTTTAAATAAAATATTTATACTTTACAAAACAATGTGGAAAGGGTATTATAAGTTTGTTTTGTCCAATATTCGTGTAACATCGCGAAGTATTCGTCGTAGACCCCCTCCCCTTGCCATTTCTTCATATCTTGACGAGATAAAGCGATCTAGCTATGTGTGTCCGTCTATCCATTAACAATTGTAATAAAACTCCAGGCCTCAATTTTGGACCGATCGTCACGAAATTTTGTGGAGAGGTCGGGTTCCGACCAGATGTTGGTTATTATCGAAAGGTGTGAAATGGAACAAACCCACAATTTTTACCCGACTTTGTAGCTGTCCTGTAGATCGCAGTAATATTCCGATCGGAGCGAAATTTTAAGAATGATTTGAGTTTAAGACAAAGAATAAGCTTGCAATTTAACATGGTGATGAGATAATTATTAGCGGGTTCAATGGACCAAAACTTTTGTGTGAAATCTTATATATAAAATACAATGTGTGTATGTTCCGCATAGCCTCAAAAACGCCTGAACCGGTTTTTCTTGAAAATTTCAGAGAATATACAAGGAACAACCAAGGTGAATATAAGCTTTATAGTTTTTGAATTCCGGAGGGGGCGGGGGCATGCCCTATTTTTTAAAAATCGCTTTTTTGCAAAAGTTGTGAAGTATCGGTCAGAAAATTAATTTGCGAGGCAACGGTTGTTGAATCTCCGACCCTAAGAACTTATTCCATGTAATTTTCAGACTATGCACAGGGATGTCCCTTGGTGGAAGTAGACTATGTATTTTGTTGAATTTCGGAGGAGCGGGTTACACCTGTACCCTATTTTTTAAATGCGCTATATATATAACTTACGAACGATTCCGTTTCCCCAATCCTGGATACATATTTTAGCAATAAGACCCGACCAGAGTAAAATTCTAAGTCGGTATAACCATGACCGTCTGTCCGTCTTTTGAAATTAAGATACAGCTCGCAATTTTTAAGATAGATCTTCGTGATTTGGTATAGAAGTTTCTATTACTTCTAGGATGTTTGGTATTGACGCCTTCATATATAGGTGTGGCCTCAATATCCTCCGAAATGGCTGAAATTTGGTATTTATTCTTCGTTTCGGGTATAAAACTTTCTCCCATAAATTTGTCTATATAGGTCCACGCCTTCATATAGCCCCATAGAACGGTGCCTCCCAAATTTCGGTATTTTGACGGTTAGCCACATTGTTTTACCGAAATTTCTGAAATTTGGTATTTAGTCTACTGCATAAACGAAAGGAAACTAATGGAAGTAAAATTCAATACAACTCATGGTGGAGGGTATAACAAGTTCGGCCTGGCCGAATTTAACGACGTTCTTACTTGTTATTGATATTCACTTGAATATCCGAACTAATTTGCGATGCAAAAAAATTTAATTGACATAAGAAAAGGTAAAAAAAAAACTGTTTCAAGGGCCAGCAACGTGGACCGGTTCGGCTAATATTTAATATAAAACATGACACGTTGTACTTACGACCTTGTACTTTTGCCTTCAACCTTCTCCTTCAATTAAATTTCATGATTAATTCCGTTAATGTACGTGGTTTCTTAGCTACATTGTAGTTTCAAATAGTGTCATTTTTTGTCTTCCCAAGTATTTCTGCCCCAACTCACTGCATCTTTTGTTTTTGTCTGCAAACCATGTAGAATCTTCAGCATGTAACAGCTTCCTGCGTTTAGGAAGTTTATCATCAGAGCTTTCAGAATCACCGTGAAAACCATAGGGAAATAGACTAATACAAACTAATCTCGTTATGTGCATAAATGTCATTCAAAGGTGTAGGCTAGTTCTTTACATTGTACCCTAACCATGAATGACGTTAAACATTATATCTGAACTACATTAGCTGTAGTATTCTTTTAAAGTATACATTTTCCTGTGGACTTACGACCTTTTCTTAATCAAATTTGTACGTTTTGTGGACTTACGACCTTTTCCGACAAGGGTAAAACATATAGAAAAACGCGACATACTACCATTTTCTTTGTATCATACGACGTGTTTTGACTTGTACAATTATCCTGTAACAAAAACGCGATTTCAAAAAAAAGTGGACTTACGACCTTTTCCGACGGAGCAGACGATATGACTAATATCAGTTTAAAAATGTTACTCATTTTTTAAACTTTCAAAAACTAAAACAAATGATTTGACTCATAAAACTAAATTATATTTTACAAAACACTGAAGATTTTTCATGCGATTTGGTTCAGTTGCCATTAAATTTTAAGGCGTTTTATGTATTTTCATATTTTTTTATAATTTTTGTTGTATATCGCATCAATTTTTTTTTTTATTTTTGAAGCAATTAAGTATAAATAATTGCAAAACTATGTATTTTCAATTTTACGTTCAAAAATATTTTAAATATTTTTTTTTAAACGTGCATTTTTGTTGCAAATGTATTGGCACACCACTGTAACCCCTGCCGCAACAAGGTCAATCTTACCCTGATATGTATTCTCTGCAATGACAACGTGAGTATTTAACTTTCTTGTGTGTTTTATGATTCTTGTGTTAAATGCTTACAGTGACTTCGAAAAATTCCCAAAATATGATACATGAATATGCGGTTGTACAAAAGTCATCACCCTAATGTACAGCCCCTCATAGTGTTCTTTTCCATTAAGTGTTCCGAAGAGAAGCATGAGCCTATAAATTTTGACCTCTGCAAATGAAATGTCCTTTTACGTGAATATTTTTTATCCGTCATTGTACAACAAAGTCCTTTCCTTTTAATCTAGACGAAATGAGAACATTTTTTTGTCATAACTGTTCACATTGTCGGAGAACAAGAAAATAGCATTGTAATTCATTTCAATATGAAATCATCATTTTAATTTACACAAATTACAAATTAAATTTTACGATGTACGATATGTTCAACTCAGGCAAGCAACCGCTAAACAATTTGTTTTAAAAAGTTGTTAAACAAAATGTGAACAATTTGACAAAACAAATGAGCATTGTGGACGGTCTGGTCTGCCAACCAGCCAGGCATTCTGAGCCATTCACTGAACTGAATTGGTGAACTACCGAAAAGAGCAAACCCGACATAAGAGAATAATTGAACAAAACATTTATCATTTAATTGTTGTAATGCAGCAGCAGCATTGTACGAACACCATGCATTGTAGTTAACAACAATTAAACATTTTGGTCCATTAATAAAATATGTTTGCCACAAATGAACAAAACATGCAATCCTCCTCCTGCTGTCCCTCCAGCAAGAAGAAGAATCGATGGGTTGTTTGGTTGGTTGGCTGTGTGGTGGCCACTGCCACATTTGTTAATAAAAGAAGTCTGAACTTAATTCCAGTCAGTAATTACATTCAAATAGTAATTTATTGGCAACATGTTGTGGTTGTTGTTGCTGCTGCTCCTGTTATACTGGTTGTTGCTGTCATTTCGTTTAGTGTTGTTGTTGTTGGCTGGCATTGTTATTTTATTAACAAGTTCATACAGTGGCCCAAAGCAGAAAAATGTATCTTGTAGCGCAAATATTTAAAATATAAATTATTCAAAAATTGATTTAATACCACTGTAAAAGATGCATGTAATGGTTTCTGTGTGTTGCGAAAATGCTCCCAAAACGGAAATTTGTTAATGTAAGCCATAAATTTTCGTTTGGCAAAAACAAAATACCCATGAAGAAGAACGAGTAAACGAATAAGAAACTGTAGTGAACATAAATAAACAAACAAATAGAGAGAAACAACGACAGAATGCCAGGAAAGAATGGAAAAATAACACTAACAACAACTGGCAAATAAATAAACAACAACAATAAGTTTATCTGGCAAATGTTTGTGTTAACAATTCCATTGGTTTGCCTACCACAACCTCCCACCATTCAAAATAAGTTGGGAAATCGCTGTAATATCTACCGACCGACCACCCACCCACAATCATGGCTCATTAATAGTTAAAAAACATCTATAAATTTTATAATTTCCCTAAAATTTACATTTTGTTTGGTCTTATCTCTATGGGCAGCCTCAATGCAGCAACATCTCCTGTGTTGTCGCCAGCTGCCAATAAAAACAGCAACAGCATGTTGTGGTGGTTAAAAGAAAAACAGTTTTTCATTTGCAAAGAGAAAACATCAGATTCTTTTATCTTCCTTAATATTATTCATTATTGTCGGCATCATCAGCCTTATGAGGCGTAAAATATTTGAAGCAATAACAACAACCAGATACAACATACATAAATGTTTTGGCCTGGGGGAGAAGCGGAAGGGAACACACTCGGTAATAATTAATGCAAAATAGAAATTTTATAAAAATTTAATTTTGAAAATACAGAAATAAAAAAAAAAACAAATTGATAAACGTAGGATATTTTGTTTAGAACATCTTTAGCGAACATTTTCTGGCCCAAAGCCAAATTGGCGTAAATTAATATTCTGTTATGAGAAATGAGCAAATAACAACAAAGAAGATAGAAAGCAAAACAAAAATGCTTCTTACAAAATGCATTAATAGATTAAAAATGTGGAAAGAGAAGAAATAATCGCTGTTAGGTACCACATGACTTTGAGAATCTGGAAAATCGGAATAAGAGGGTGTTCCTCTAAAGAGGAAAAAATGTCATGGAGGATGTCAGTAAAAAGTGGAGATTCTGATGCACGAACTAAGTAAATTACAAGTGGTCTAATAAGGGACCTGTAGGTCCCTATTAGCCGTTGTAATAACTTCTTATGGAAGACCAAATGGTATTTTGATAGCCATGATAGAGGTCTTCATATGTATATAAGACAAAATGGGTTTCTTATAGAAGACAAAGTGGCCTTTTTATAGAAGACTAAAACGTCTTCTTATAGACGACCAAGTGGACTTCTTTAAGACGACTAAGTGGTCTTCTTAGAGAAGACCAAATGGTCTTCTTATAGACGACTAAGTGGTCTTCTTAAAGAAGACAAAGTTGCGTTTTTATAAAAGACCAAGCGCTCTTCGTACAAAGGACCACCGGTTCTTCTTATAGAGTACCAAGTGGCCGACCTATAGAAGAGCAAGTGATCTTCTTATAGAAGAACAAATGGAATTCTTATAGAAGAGCAAGTGGTCTTCTTATAGAAGAACAACTACCCTTTGCATAGAGGACCAAATGATCTTCTTGTTGAAGACTTGGTGTTCTTTTTATATAAGACCAAGTGTTCTTCTTATAGAAGACTAAGTGATCTTCTTGTAGAACAGCAAGTGGTCTTCTTATAGAAGAGCAAGTAGTCGTCTTATAGAAGAGAAAGTGGTATTCTTATAGAAGAGCAAGTCGTCTTCTTATAGAATAGCAAGTGGTCTTCTTATATAAGACTGAGTGTTCTTCTTATAGAAGACCAAGTCGTCTTCTTATAGAAGACCAAGTCGTCTTCTTATGGAAGAGCAAGTGTTCCTCTTATAGAAAGTGATCTTCATGAAGAGGACCAATTGTTCTTCTTATAGAAGACCAAGTGTTATTCCTATAGAAAACTAAGTGCTCTTCTTATAGAAGACTTAGGGCTCTTCTTATAGAAGACCCAGTCGTCTTCTTATAGAAGACAAAGAGTTCATCTTATAGAAGGCAAAGTGGACGAAGTAGTCTTCCCATAGAAGGCCAAGGGTTCTTCTTATAGGAGACCAAGTAGTCTTCCCATAGAAGACCAAGTGTTCTTCTTATAGAAGACAAAGTGTTCCTCTAATAGAAGACCACGGGTTCTTCTTATAGAAGGCCAAATGTTCTTCTTACAGAACACCAAGTAGTCTACCCAAAAAAGACAAAGTGTTTTTCTCATAGAAGACCAGGTGCTCTTCTTATAGGAGACCAAGTAGTCTTCCCTTAGAAGACCAAGTTTTTCTCTAAGAGAAGACCAAGGGTTCTTCTTATAGAAGGCCAAATGGTCTTCTTATAGAAGACCAAGTGTTCTTCTTACAGAATACCAAGTAGTCTACCCAAAGAATACAAACTGTTCATCTTATAGAAGACCAAGTAGTCTTCCCATAGAAGGCCAAGAGTTCTTCTTATAGAAGACCAAGTAGTCTTCCCATAAAAGACCAAGTGTTCTTCTTATAGAAGACCAAGTGCTCTTCTTATAGAAGACCAAGTGCTCTTCTTATAGAAGACCAAGTGCTCTTCTATGGGAAGACTATTTGGTTTTCTATAAGACCAAGTGTTCATCTTATAGAAGACCAAGTGCTCTTCTTATAGAAGACCAAATAGTCTTCCCATATAAGGCCAAGTGTTCTTCTTATAGGAGCCAAGTGCTCTTCTATGGGAAGACTATTTTGTTTTCTATAGAACCAAGTGTTCATCTTATAGAAGACCAAGTGTTCCTCTAATAGAAGATCAAGGGTTCTTCTTATAGAAGCCAAATGGTCTTCCTATAGAAGACCAAGTGTTCTTCTTATAGAAGACCAAGTAGTCTTCCTATAGAAGACCAAGTATTCATCTTATAGAAGACCAAGTGTTCCTCTAATAGAAGACCAAGGGTTCTTCTTATAGAAGGCCAAATGGTCTTCTTATAGAAGACCAAGTGTTCTTCTTATAGAAGACCAAGTAGTCTTCCTATAGAAGACCAAGTGTTCATCTTATAGAAGACCAAGTGTTCCTCTAATAGAAGACCAAGGGTTCTTCTTATAGAAGGCCAAATGGTCTTCTTATAGAAGACCAAGTGTTCTTCTTATAGAAGACCAAGTAGTCTTCCTATAGAAGACTAAGTGTTCATCTTATAGAAGACCAAGTGTTCCTCTAATAGAAGACCAAGTTTTCTTCTTATAGAATACCAAGTAGTCTACCCAAAGAAGACAAAGTGTTCTTCTTATAGAAGACCAAATAGTCTTCCCATAGAAGGCCAAGGGTTCTTCTTATAGAAGACCAAGTAGTCTTCCTATAGAAGACCAAGTGTTCATCTTCGTGTAGAAGACCAAGGGTCCTCTTATAGAATACTAAGTGTTCTTCGTGTAGAAGACCAAGACTCTTCTTATAGAAGATGAACGCTCTTCGTATAGAGAACCAAGTGCTCTGTTTATTGAAAAGCATGTGTTCTTCTTAAAGAAGACAAAGTGTTCCTCTTATAGTAGACCAAGTGCTCTTCTTATAGAAGACCAAATGGTCTTCCTACAAAAACCAAGTGTTCTTCTTATAGAATACCAAGTGCTCTTCTTATAGAAAAGCAAGTAGTCTTCTTATAGAAAAGCAAGTAGTCTTCCTTGGATGACCAAGTAGTCGTCCCATAGAAGACCTAGTGTTCTTCTTATAGAATACCAAGGGTTCTTCTTATAGAATACTAAGTGTTCTTCGTGTAGAAGACCAAGGGTCCTCTTATAGAAGACCAAGTGTTCTTCTTATGGAAGACCAAGTTTTCTTCTTATAGAATACCAAATAATCTACCCAAAGAAGACAAAGTGTTCTTCTTATAGAAGACCAAGTGCTCTTTTTATGGATGACCACGTAGTCCTCCCATAGGAGACAAAGTGTTCTTATAGAACCCCAAATTCTCTTATTATAGTAGACCAATTAGTCCTCCCACAGAAAACAAGGTGCTCTTCTTATAGAAGACAAAGTGTTCTTATAGAACCTCAAATTCTCTTCTTATAGAAGGCCAAATAGTCTTCCCATAGAAGACCAAGTAGTCTTCTCATAGTAGACAAAGTGTTCTTCTTATAGAAGACCAAATTCTCTTCTTATAGATGACCAAGTAGTCTTCCCATAGAAGACCACGTAGTCGACCCATAGAAGACAAAGCGTTCTTCTTATAGAAGACCAAATAGTCTTCTCATAGCAGACCAAGTGTTCTTCTTATAGAAGACCAAATGCTCTTCTTATAGAAGACCAAGTAGTCTTCCCATAGAAGAACAAGTGTTCTTCTTATAGAAGACCAAGTAGTCTTCCCATAAAAGAACAAGTGTTCATCTTATAAAAGACAAAGGGTTCTTCTTATAGAATACTAAGTGTTCTTCGTGTAGAAGATCAAGGCTCTTCTTGTAGAAGACCAACTGCTCTTCCTATTGAGAACTAAGTCCACTTTTTATTGAAGACCAAGTGTTCCTCTTAAAGAAGACTAAGTTTTCCTCTTATAGGAGACCAAGTAGTCTTCGTATAGAAAAGCAAGTAGTCTTCCCATAGAAGACCAAGTGTTCTTCTTATAGAATATCAAGTGTTCTTCCTATAGAAAAGCAAGTGGATGTCTTGTAGAAGTGCAAGTGGTCTTCTTACAGAGGACAAACTGTTCTTCTTATAATATACCAAGTGTTCTTCCTATAGAATATTAATAACTCTTCTTATAGAAGACAAAGTGGTCTTCTTATGGAATTCTTATGAAATACAAATTGGTTTTCATGTAAAGGACCAAGTGGGCGTTTTTTATGCGTTTCTTTTTAGAGAAGACCATGTGTTCTTCTTATAGAAGACCACTAGATTCACTATGTGATTCCAATGGTGACGGCCTCCGTGACACGTGGCATTGAAACATGTGTCAATGACATCATTCTTGTCAGCAACTATCTCCCCACAGCTTCTTGGACAACACCGTCATCATCAATTTCTCATCAATTCATTAGAATTGCAATAGTTTTTCATAGCTCCCCATACCAAAGAAAGCAACTCATAAAAATATCTCGCAAATGAATTTTTCATAGACCTCACCACCACCCACAAATTATTTTAATACAATCACTTTGGTCATTCAAAATGTATGCAAAGAAAGAAAAAACAATCATTTCAATTTCTTAATTGGAAACAATATTTAGCTTGACATGTGCTAATAACAAACAATTCCACTTAACAAGCCAAGCAGACAGATAAAGGAGGAAGACAAAGCAGGAGAAGACAATAATAAAATGTCCATTTAAGTGGTGGTTGCTTTTTCAAAACTACAAATCAAAATTATCCTTCCCCCAGCAACCATACATTTGCCAAATGGTTAAATGATATATCATCAGACAGTTTGAAGCAGTGCAAGGGGAGCCGGTTGTAGAAATTTATGGTGTAACAAAACTTTAGCATTGATAATTTTGTTGAAAGGAAGAGCATGCCAGACACGCTCCTTTAATGGTATGTACAGGATGATCTAATACAATGTACAGTGTTGATACATTGCATCACTCATCATTTGTGGGTTTCTGCTGGAGTTCAGTTTCAGTTCACTGGGTGGTGTTTTAATAGTTTCTTTTTCACAAACATAAATTTACGACATGAAATGTAATGCATGAAACGTTTAACATGCGGTATATTCCATAAAATATTTGGCATATAATGCCCAGCAGCATACCAACACTAGCGCCATCCGCCCCCTTTTTGAATATTACATAGTTGAAAAATACTTTGTTGAAAATATGATGGCCATAAAAATTGTTATGGCCACCGCAATTTGGAAGAATGCACGATAAGGATGTTTGTGGTGGTTATCATGTTGCACAATACACAGTGGTACTTACAATACGTTTACATCAAGCCTTTGCGATTTAAAAAAGTAATTATTTAAAAAATGTTAATATCCTTATTTTGACATTAATGGGGAAGATGACATCTTAAGACCAACGTCTAAGGTCACTATTTTATGAGCATATCAACACTTGATATACGGATAAATTTTGGTATATTATAAAAGTTAAATATTTGGATTGATTAGTCTAAAGACTTCAAGTAATCCCTAAGGATCTCTCTCTATTCCTCAACCATGAAGTACGAGCTTGTCCACAAAACGTCTGCTCACTGTCCATGTGTCTCCCAAAAAACAATCATAACATTCTAGATTAAAAAAGTGCAATTTTTCCCAAGAGTCCTGTCCTCTTTTTCCTCAAAAAAAAATCATTCATGTAGCCATTTGAGTTGAGTGGAGTTGAGAAAAACAAACTTGGAGGACATTAAACACTGCCATGAGAGCAATTTATGGGTAATGTTTCCCTCCTCCTTACTGCACATAGTGTCAATGAATGTTTGTCACGTGGGGTGGGTGTAAAAATTTGGTTTGAGGTTTCAGCGGGGTTTAATACCCAACAGCATGCTTAACAAGGACTTTTCGACATGGTCATACAATGTCTGAGGTTACAGACATCCTGATCGTTGTTTTTTTGGATTACCAAGCATAACGAAAATATGATTTGGTTTTTTGGTTATTGTGGACAGAAAGCAACATGCACGTCATTGTTGTTGTGGTATCCTTACGCGGAAAAGGAAACTACACATGTTGTTCACTTTTCCGGACTAGACATTGTGCCTGCTGAGAGCCATCGAATGCAAAACCAAGCAACAACTGACGACGACTGTCTGTCGAAGTTATGGATATGTAAAGATGGCTTGGAATATTTGGTTTGCATTTATGGTTAGTTATCCTTGCCACATGAAGATGTGATATGTGAGGGTTTTTTTATTTTGTCTTATAAAGTTTAAGAAATAAATATTGTTTTAAATTAAAGCATAAATGGTCTTTTATAGGAATGGTCTTTTATAGGAAGGCCACGTGGCCTTGCATAGGAGAACCACTTGGTCTTTTGTGGGAACACCACTTGGTCTTTTGTGGGAAGACCATTTGATCTTCTGTTGGAAGACCACTTGCTCTTCTATAGAAATACCCTTTGTCCATCTTGGTTTCTATAGGAAGACACAATTAGTCTTATATGGGAAGACCACTTGGTCGTTCTATAGGAATTCCACTTGATCTTTCATAGAAGGAGAACTTGGGACATTTGACTATACGAAGACCACTTGGTCTTCTATACGAAGACTACTTGGTCTTCCATACGAAGACAACTTTGTCTTTTATACGAAGACCACTTTGTCTTCTATACGAAGACCACTTGGTCTTCTATACGAAGACTATTCTATAAGAGGGCCACTGGTCTTCTATAAGAACACCTCTGGCCTTCAATAAGAAGAACACTTGGTAATCTTCCTTAAGAAGACCTCTGGTCTTCCATAAGTATACCTTTGGTCTTTTATAAGAAGACATCTGCTATAGGAAGAATGCTTGGTAATCTTCTATAAGAGGACTATGTGGTCCATTTTTTATAAGAAGACCTCTGGCCTTCTATAAGAAGACCTTTGGTCTTCTATAAGAAGACCTCTGGTCTTCTATAAAAATACCTCTGGTCTTCTATAAGAACACCTCTGGTCTTCTATAAGAAGACCGCTGGACTTCTAAGAGAAAACCTCTGGTATTTTATAAGAGGGCCTCTGGTCTTGTATATGAAGACCTCTGGTCTTCTAAAAGAAGACCTCTGGACTTCTAAAAGAAGACCTCTGGACTTCTAAAAGAAAACCTCTGGTCTTTTATAAGAGGGCCTCTGGTCTTCTATATGAAGACCTCTGGCCTTATAAAAGAAAACCTCTGGTCTTCTATTAGAGGACGTCTGGTGTTGTATAAGAAGACCTTTGGCTTTTATAAGAAGACCTCTGGTCCTCTATAAGAAGACCTCTGACCTTCTAAAGGAAGGCCTCTGGTCTTCTATAAGAAGACCTCTGGTCTTCTATAAGAAGACCTCTGGTCTTCTATAAGAATACCTCTAGTCTTCTACAAGAAGACCTTTGGTATTCTGCAAGAAGACATCTGGTATTCTGCAAGACGACCTCTGGTCTTCTATAAGAAGACCTTTGGTCTTCTATAAGAAGACCTTTGGTTTCTACAAGAAGACATCTGGCCTTCTATAAGAAGACATCTGGCCTTCTATAAGAAGACATCTGGCCTTCTATAAGAAGTCCTCTGGTCTTCTATAAGAAGACCTCTGGTCTTCTGTATGAAGGCCTCTGGTCTTCTGTATGAAGACCTCTGGTATTCTGCAGGAAGACATCTGGTATTCTGCAAGACGACCTCTGGTATTCTATAAAAAGACCTCATCTCTTCTATAAGAAGACTACCTGGAACTCTTCTATAAGAGGGCCTCTGGTATTCTTAAGAATAATACTTGGCTAAGAAGACTACTTGGTCCCTTTATATAAGAAGACCTCTGGTCTTCTATAAGACGACTACTTGATCCTCTTCTATAAGAAGAGCTCTGGTATTTTAAAAAAGACCTCTGGTATTCTATAAGAAGATCTCATGGTCTTCTATAAGAAGACTACTCGGTCCTCTTCTATAAGAAGACCTTTGGTTTTCTATAAGAAAACCTCTCGTCTTCTAGCAGAAGACTTACAGTCTTCTACAAGAAGACCTCTTGTCTTCTATAAAAAAGCCTCTTGGTTTACTATAAGAAGACTACTTGGTCCGCTTATACAATAAGACCTCTGGTCTTTAATAAGGAGACTGATTTGTCTTCTAAGAAGTCCTCTTGGTCCTATAAGAAGATCTCTGGTCTCCTATAAGAAGATCTTTTGGTCTTCCATAAGAAGACCTTTCCGTTCTTTAAGAAGACTTCTTGGTCTTCTATAAGAAAAGCACTTTGGCATCTATAAGAAGGACATTTCGTATTTATAAGAAGACCACTTGATCATCTTTAAGAAGGAAAATTGTTTTTCAAGAAGACCTCTTCTATGGAGAGAGCACATTTTAGTGTTCCTTACAAATTGTCAGTTCTATCCCCTTATTTATATTTAGTCCTCTTCCATTTCTCTGATTGACTTCCAATCGTCATTTATGGTTTTTTATTAGTAACCCCTCGAGGATATTCTAACCCCTAATGATAACCTGCAAAATTTAATTTTTGTTTGTTTATTTCGCAAAATAATCATTTCCGTTTGATGCAAAGCAAACTTACACACACACATGTTTCTCTGGTGGGTATTTTCCGGCATTTCATTTTAAAAATTGCTTAGATTTGCGTGCCAGACTTGATGATATGCGTGTTGTCAGGCACTTGCGGCCGGCTAGCCATGATTTCGCCTTTCTAACCTTTTGTACTTAACGTCTAGCCGGCCTATTTCGCCCCGTTTGAATTTGGGCATTTTCATTTCTGGCTACTGTCATGTGTTACAATCTCACGCTCCAATTATCCTCATTCCTAACATAGAACAGGACCCCTGACTTGCACTTGTGGTGCAGTCTAAGTAAAATTGTAAAACCGTCAGCAAATACAACACAGCTTGGCTGGCCAGTGTGGCTGTGAAAAGTGGTTGAAGAGCCGGTGATGATGATTGCCCAGACATGCATATTTCAATATAGTAGCTGCTGCCTTGCCATCATCATTGCTTTGCTTTGATGGCCAGCCATCCCTGCCACTTGGAGAAGGACATTTTATGCATGGCTCCACATTCACGTTTTCATGTCATGTGATTTTGAATGACATTTTGCAGATTAGAAGGATTTTCTAACGGATAAATGAATGGAAGGGTTTTTTTTGCTGTGCTCTGTGGTTTGTTGGTCGAGTGTGGCTTAGCAGGATTTCACACAATGTGATTGTGGTTCAGTGGAATCATGTTTTCAAAACTTAACATAAAAGTAATATTTGGTTTTTATGGGTGTTGCTGTTACACTTTTTTGGGGGATTTAATGAATATTGCATTAAGGAAGAGGTATGCAAATATTTTGTTTTAGACATCAATGTATTTTTGTTTTGAAAATTGGATAGTTCCAATTAATGTTCTATTCACGGTGTAATAGAATGCCATTAGCAAGTATATTCTTTATGGATTAATGTGAGTTTTAAATTTGAATGAAAGGAAAATTTTTCTTTTCAAATGAAATATAACATTTGTGTTGTCCTGAAAGCAAAGCTATAATATAAAGACACTGATCAGGGTCTAAAAGAATTCTGAAATATTCTGCTTATATGCATTTTATTCAAAATATAATCAGTGAAAATGTACGCACATCGATGATTTTCCTTAATAACATATATTACTAATATTTATAGACTCACCCCATTGAAGATGTATTTGTATATAAAGTTTGCAACACTTACCTGAAATAGAGATAAAAATATAATATATTTCATGGATCAATTAATTATTTGAAGAATAATACACATATAAACATAAAAATAATAATCATAAAATAATATAGTAATAAAAAATTCAGTTCGATTTATCATCAAGAAGTATTTTTGTCGCATCTCCCATCTCAGTGGCACCACAGTGCTATGAAACGCCTTGGAAAATATTGTTTAAAAATCCACGCTCATAGCCTTGGCAAATATTCGAGAATATTGTTTAAAAATCCACGTTCATAGCCTTGGCAAATATTCGGAAAATATTGTTTAAAAATCCACGCTCATAGCCTTGGCAAATATTCGAGAATATTGTTTAAAAGTCCACGTTCATAGCCTTGGCAAATATTCGGAAAATATTGTTTAAAAATCCACGCTCATAGCCTTGGCAAATATTCGGAAAATATTGTTTAAAAATCCACGCTCATAGCCTTGGCAAATATTCGGAAAATATTGTTTAACAAGTGAGCAAAGGCTATAGTCGGGACGGGGCCGACCATGTGATACCCTACACCACTACCCCTGTGCATAAGCTTTTCACTGGTAAACATTTCTTCTAGGGAATATAAACCGAATACCACCAAAAATAATATGCCTCTTTGTCTCTGGGACCCCCATAAGCAACCAAAATTTCGTGACCATCCGATCAAAATTACGACCTGTAGCTTGATCGCAAAAAAATGGAAGAATTGGATGCATTACCGACTATTGTGGTATCTCCCTTGTTTGACCACCTTCGCCAACCTGCTTTACACCAATGTAAAGGTAATATTTTCTTCTTCCATTGACAGGCTTTGCCGTTGGAATCAGGGACGTACGCAGGATATCATTTCGGGGGGGGGGGGGCCCAACTTGACCAAAAATCATGAAATTAAAACATGTTGTGTAGCGCTACGTAAAGCCATTTAAATGGGTTATGGCCACTTATAGGAATCCATTTTCATGCATTTGTTTAAGAAATCTATTAAACCTTGAGTTACCTTCTATTTTTTTTTACTGTTTTTACTAAAGCAGTTCACGGTACCCACTGTAGTTTGAAAAGGAATAAACCGATCAGCATATATTTTTGTGGAATCATTACGAACCTAATAATCTTGTCCATTATCGAAACGGAATTAAAAAAAAAACAATTTTTAAAAATTTTGAAAAGTTAAGATCGAAATTTCGATTTTAACAAAAATAAAAAAAATGTAAAAATTTGATATTTTTGTTGGACTCCGTCAGCAGTTTTTTAAAGACTCTATCGGTTAATCACATGCTTTATGTGTATAATAGTCCTACAAAAACATATAAAGACCGGAGCATCCGTTTTCGAGCTACAGTGGGCACCGCTTTCAAAAGTGCCTCTTCGAGGAAAAGACGTTTTTAGTTTGTTTGCTAGATACAAAACACAATAAATGTTTCCCTTCGAAATCTCATATCTTGGTAAATTTTTATCCGATAGACTGGAGATTTTGACCCATATTCTATTCTACATGTACTTTAAATTGAGCCAAAAAAATAGATTTTTCGAATTTTATATGAAATATTGGTACATAGCATATAAATTCAATAGAAATAATTCATAATATTTAGAATACAATTTGAAATATTTACAGAGTAGGATATTTAGAATTGAAAATATAATATAATCACATAGGTCCACGTTATGGTTTATCGCAGAATTTTACAAACACAAAGAATTGCCGTTATCTCTGCTATAGCAAGATTTTCACTATTTCGATGATCTTAGCTTAATTTTTAAGAATATCGTCTGTCGTTGATATGTTTCCAAATGAAAACATTAAGAAAAATTTAACAGTTTTGGAGATATGGTGCGAAATGTATACAAATTTTGGAATTTTTAGATATATTATAACATTTGAGGTAATAAATATACTTCCAGTTCATTATTTCTCCAAATATTTTAGTCTGGCCCAAGGCATATTTATACAAGGTAGAAGTGACAACCTGCTGTATTCTTACTTTTTTTGTAAATTTAGTTTTCAAAATGTAATAGGGTCTACTCATGAAATTTGAAACTTCGAAATTTGCTACCATAAAATTATTCTTTTCACCGTAAACGTGTAATAACAATGAATTACGACAGTTCTGTATGCTTTATATTTACATTTTGATTCAAATGTGTTCTATTTTAAAGGTTTTTCAAAATGTATTTATGTCTTTCCTGAAAAAAATTTTGGAACGACACTATTATTCAATATTTATTTTTAACAATTAATTTTCAATAACAAAAATGTTGTTTTTGTAATTTTTTTAGTTGTTGTAATTCTTGCATATACCTTATATAAATTTGCCTTGGTCTGGCCCTTATCTACAAATTTGCTTCAGAGGTCAGAAGAAGATTTTCATTGGTTTCAGAGATATAGCCCCGAGTTGGTTTAAAAAGTCAATATTTAACAATGTTTGGATTATCCGAGCTGGATCTGACTCAACAAAACGCAACTAGGGCTTCTGTATTTTGGGTCTGTACTTTCACAAAATCCCCACTTCAAATTGTTTGCACAAGATTACCTTAAAAATGTTGCACAATGTTATTTACCGGAGGAGATAGAGTCTGATTCCAGGATTATTTTTACTTTTAATCAGGGTTTCGGAGTCGGAGTCTACGAGTCGGAGTCGAGCAATTTTGCTGGAGTCGGAGTCTGAGTCGAAAAAAATAACTCGATAACTCCGGGCAATTTTTTCTACAATATAAAAATATAACATTAAATTCGGGACACCATTCTTTTTTTAAATCATTATTTATTTTAAAAAAGAGCTAAAAAAATATAAGCAAACGGTATGCTATACAAATTCAGAGAACGATTCAGAGGATATTTACTGTTATTTAAAGTCTAGTGTTTCATCTATATTTTGATTACAAATTGCATGTCCAGAATATTTTGGTCCAGTTGATTCTTTATTTTTGTTGTTGGCAAAAGTTATATTCTATGACAATCGAATAATAATTGGACATTTAACGTCTTTTATATAAGTCTTCTGTCAGAAGATCTACTGGTCTTCTCACAAAAGTATCACATTGATCTTCTGATCTTGTCTTTTGTTAGATGTCATCCTTGTCTTTTATTAAAGGACCTGTTGGACTCCTATGAAGGACATTGTGGTCGCTATGGGAAATCTTACTGATCACCCTATGACAAAAATGGAATCAATGTCTGGGGGTAGAAAATTCATGTTGGGAATTAAAGCCCCTATTGAATAAGAATTCCAAAGGACCCATAGCAGAAGTTTCTGAGTTATGACGTAAAGATTGTTTTATATCTTTGTTTGGCGATATTGTTTCATAATTTTGAGATGAAATGTTTTCATATAAATGGAATGAAGAATCCTTTAGTAGATTATTTTGTTCTTTTAGCTCAGTTCCTTCCAAGTCCTTTTTGTTATTGAATTGAAAAATAAACACAAGAGCAGATTTTGTACATGAAAAAATCTACAGAAATTTTCTTCCGAAAATGTTGGTAAGGACATCAAAATCGATCGATTTTAAGGGGTTATCACCACTTACAAATTTTACAAAATCGAACATTTTTTTATTTGTTTATTTTAAAGAACAGGTAGAATAGGCTATGTTGCAAAAATTTCGAGTCGATCGGAAAAAATTAGCTGTGTAGTCCTTATGATTTGTATTGTCCCTTTATTTTCACATAGTCTTGTGCCAGACTATGAACATTTTCATGAAAATGTTTTGAGCTTATGGGTAAGTAGGGAGAAAGCTATCTTCTTCACCTCCTCTCTCTCTCCTAAAAGTTAAAAAATGTTCATGTTATATTTTCGATGTCTGGCGCAAGAGTTATTGTCTCACGAAGAAAAGTTCCTCCCAGAATATTCTCGTACTTGTACTTTGATGCTATTTTAAAATGGAAAATTCAGTAGAAACAATATAAATATGATTTTTACTTCATATTTATGTTCTGTAGTTAAGTATAATATTCGAACGGATGTCTTTTCTAAAGAATATGTTAGGAAAAACCAATAGATTAGCCTATATGGGCCCAAATATACGAAAAAGTTAAAATTTTTTGCATATTTTATTAATGTTAAGCGGTATAGGAATTTACACTCGGAGTCGACCCGGAGTCGGAGTCGGAGCCGGAGTCGTGAAAAAAAATTGGTCTGGAGTCGGAGTCGACCCAAAAATACCTCGACTCCGAAACCCTGCTTTTAATATAATGTTACAAAAGAAGCGTTATAATTTTTGTTTTTCTTTAGAAGTTTTTTTTTAGAAGTTTTTGGACTCGATGACAAATACTTTGATGGACTTAGTTCTATATAGTTTTGACAAATAACAATCGAACCTTATTGAACCCCACATAATTATTCGCTAATAATAAGATAATTAATTTTGGAAACGGATCTTATTTTGAGAGACACTCCTCTCGATAGTTACCGCGCCCATAAGCTATTTTAGTTGGTCACCGTAGTATTTACATTTTTGTCAGGAAGCATGAACTTGTCCACGAAAAATAGGATATCGCTGTAAACAAGACTACAAAATGTCCAAAGGATCCTCGAACAGTCTTTAAACTGCAATTATGTTAGACTTGTATGAGGGACCTGAAGATGTTGTCCAAAAAAATTCTCTTGAAACTTGATGTACTTTTGGAAGTTAATTTTCGATTGGAACTAGGTAGTCCATACTAGGTTCGATTTTAGACTGAATCGGTTAGTCCCTTCGACCAATTTAGTCAACATTTTTTAACTTTTATGGCAGAGGTACCGATATAACTTAAATTTAATTTGGACAAAACATTACGAGATCCATATCTTGGACCAAATCGGTTGATCCGTTCGAGAGTTATCATGTGTTCCAACCTGCCAGACAAACAGAGATACAGACGGACTGACGGTGGTATGTACTTTCATCTTGTCTGAAACGAATATCGTCCAAACATATGTGGAGTCTAAACTCATTATTTTGATGAGACCTATTTGTTTCGTATCCTAGTGTATATAATCTCGTAACCTTAAAGTCTGAGGCTACAATTATACTTCGGTGATGATAAAGAAAAAAATGAAGTGACGCACAAAAATTCATTTGTCTTCATTATTATCTCATACTGTTTAGCAGCTCATTTGTCTAAAATAGGATAACAAAATTTTGGCGATGCTAGCAAAACAAATTTCTAAATGGCTTTCGTGATGTAGTCCACGAAGGACCGACTCTTCATACATTTTATCCAATAGACATTTTTTCATACACTTCCATTCCCACAATACTCAACTCGTTATTTTTGTTGTTACAGAATGAGTTTTAAGCTTCGAGAGCTATATATAGTTCGAATATGACATAAAGTTGGAGTATATTCATTATGGAATTCGCATTTGATAGTGGAATGATATGACATGAAGAAGTAATTCAGATTTCATTGGAAGTTTCTCTCAAAAACAGCATACAAACAAAAAATTTTCAAATATTTTCTTACAAAACTTGTTAATGATGAACATTTTCTGTTCAGAAACTTAAGCAAAGCATAAGTTTTAACTTGAAATCGTCAAACATACAAACATTTTCATGAGAAAACAAGTGAGCAAAGGCTATAGTCGCCAATGTAAAGGTAATATTTTCTTTTGCCGTTGGAATACCCCTACTAAAAGCCAATATATTCACAAAGGGTAAAACTTTGAATTTGTCTCCAAATGAGTTTTTGCCCATTCCTACCCCTAAATATTATCCGACCATCATTAAAGTCAGTAGGCTTCTTCCTCTGTGGGACTCCCATTAACCCCTAAAATTTCGTGACGATCCGATCAAAATTACAACCTGTGGCGTGATTACAAAATAATCGGAAAATGGGATGCATTATCGACTATTGCCATATCTCTGCTATTTGACCACCTACGACAACCTAATTTACATCGCTGGAAAGGTGATATTTTCTACTTTCCTTGCCAGGTTTTGCTTTTGATATACCTCTTAAAGAAACAGAGATATTGGCTTTAAAATAAAATGTTGACTTTTCTCTAAATAAGTGTTTGCCCATTCCGACCCCTAAATACTATCCGACCATCGCCAAAATCAATAGCCTTCTTCATCTGTGAGACCCGCATTAACCCTCAGATTTTCGTGACGATCCGATCAAGATTGCGACCTGTAGCGCGATTTCCAAAAAAATAGAAAAATGGGATGTATTACCGACTATTGCGATATCTCCGTTATTTGGTTACCTACGCCGACCTAGTTTGCATCATTGTAAAGACGGGATCTTCTACTTTGATTGTCAGGCTTTGCTTTTGGAAAATTTTCAACCAAAGCTGTGATATTCGTCAATATAATTAAAATCGCAAAAATTAAAATTGGGGTTTTATTTGCAGCTATTGTGATATCTTCGTTGTTTGATCACCTACGAGAACCTACTTTACATCAGTAGAAAGGTGATATTTTCTACTTTTATTGTCAAGTTTTGCTTTTGGTATACCCCGTATAGAAGCTGAGATATTCGCTTTGGAAAAAAACGTTGTCTTTTTATCCACATAAGTTTTTTGCCCATTCCGACCCCTAAATATTATCTGACCATCACCAAAATCAATAGGCTTCTTCCCCTCCGGGACCCCCATCAACATCCAAAATTTCGTGAAGATCCGATCAAAATTGCGGCCTGTAGCGTGATTACAAGGTTTAGATGGACAGACGGACAGACGGACAGACGGACGGACGGACGGACTGACGGACGGACACACATAGCCAGATCGACTCAGCTCGTCGAGACATTCATTTTGGTATATATAAGTATGGGTCGACGACCATTATTTCGATGCGTTACAAACTTTTTGGCCAAAACCAACTTATAATACCCTCCCCACATAGTGGTGTAGGGTATAAAAATATAATAAGTAGTTACAGTAGCTTAACAAATTTTGTTCCGCCAAACCATTTCGGGGGGGGGGGGGGGCCGGGCTCCCCGTGCCCCCCCTGCGTACGGTTGGAATACCCCTACTAGAAGCCAATATATCCACAAAGAATAAAACTTTTAATTTGTCTCCAAATGAGTTTTTCCCCATTCCGACCCCTAAATATTATCCGGCTATCACCAAAATCAATAGGCTTCTTCCTATGTGGGACCCGCATCAACTCCCAAAAAATTCGTGACGATCCGATTAAAATTGCGACCTGTAGCGTGATTACAAAAAAATCGGAAATTGGATGCATTATCGGCTATTGCCGTATGTTTGCTATTTGACCACCTACGACAACCTGCTTTACACCGTTGTAAAGGTGATATTTTCTACTTTCCTTGTCAGATTTTGCTTTTGATATACCTCTTAAAGAAACAGAGATATTGGCTTTGAAATAAAATGTTGACTTTTCTCCAAATAAGTGTTTGCCCATTCCGACCCCTAAATATTATCCGACCATCACCAAAATCAATATGCTTCTTCATCTGCGAGACCCCCATTAACCCTGAAATTTTCGTGACGATCCAATCAATATTGCGACCTGTAGCGTGATTTCCAAAAAAATAGAAAATGGGATATATTACCGACTATTGCGATATCTCCGTTATTTGGTTACCTACGCCAACCTAGTTTGCATCATTGTAAAGACGGGATCTTCTACTTTCATAGTCAGGCTTTGCTTTTGGAAAATTTTCAACCAAAGCTGTGATATTTGTCAATATAATTAAAATCGCAAAAATGAAAATTGAGGTTTTATTTGCTTCTATTGCGATATCTTCGTTGTTTGATCACCTACGAGCACCTACTTTACATCATTCGAAAGGTGATATTTTCTGCTTTCATTGGTTGTTTCATCAGGTTGTGCTTTTGGTATACCCCATATAGAAGCTGAGATATTGGCTTTGGAAAAAAACGTTGTCTTTTTATCCACCTAAGTTTTTTGCCCTTTCCGACCCCTAAATATTATCCGACCATCACCAAAATCAATAGGCTTCTTCCCCTCCGGGACCCCCATCAACATCCAAAATATCGTGACGATCCGATCAAAATTGCGGCCTGTAGCGTGATTACAAGGTTTAGATGGACTGACGGACAGACGGACGGACGGACGGACACACATAGCCAGATCGACTCAGCTCGTCGAGACATTCATTTTGATATATATAAGTATGTGTATACGACCATTATTTCGATGCGTTACAAACTTTTTGGCCAAAACCAACTTATAATACCCTTCCCACATAGTGGTGTAGGGTATAAAAATCCACGCTCATAGCCTTGGCAAATATTCGGAAAATATTGTTTAAAAATCCACGCTCATAGCCTTGGCACAAATTCGGAAAATATTGTTTTAAAATCCACGCTCATAGCCTTGGCAAATATTCGGAAAATATTGTTTTAAAATCCACGCTCATAGCCTTGGCAAATATTCGGAAAATATTGTTTAAAAATCTACGAT
Source organism: Musca autumnalis (assembly GCF_047663935.1). Taxonomy (NCBI): domain Eukaryota; kingdom Metazoa; phylum Arthropoda; class Insecta; order Diptera; family Muscidae; genus Musca; species Musca autumnalis. The sequence goes on from NW_027411644.1 coordinate 257,293,738, forward strand.
CATAGCCTTGGCAAATATTCGGAAAATATTGTTTAAAAATCCACGCCCATAGCCTTGGCAAATATTCGAGAATATTGTTTAAAAATCCACGCGTAAAGCAATGGCAAACATTCGCGTTTTCGTATAAGACGTCTAGTAGTCTTCCGGAAGACCCAATGTAAGAACTCTTATTACTATTAGAATGCCAACTAGTTTTCTGTAAGGAACATATTGTTCCTTTGAGATAAGGTCAGTTGCCCTTAAAAGGGGTCTAGAGAGGAGTTTCCCTAGTTTTTCATAGGTTCTCTAATAGATAATCCACTAAATATTTATATGAAGATCCATTGGACTTCTGTATGAATATAAACTGACGTTAGTTAGCCTTCTTTAGAAGATAATAAACGACATTTTTTCTTTTCACATTTTTATTGAACAAGAATCTAGGCCGTGGCCTTTCGGAGGACCACTAAATATATTTTTTGTTCTTTTGTAAAAAGGTCTTTTGGTATTCTTTCTTCCAAAAGACCTTCATATTTTTCTTTAACTCTAATGCCTCTTCTCTAAGGGGTAGTTTACACTATATGTAAATGTCATATGTCATGAAATTTTCCATCGTTAAATATTCAATAATATGTGGAATATTGGAGATTTTCCTTACGCCATTTATTCTGTGCGTCCACCCCAACAAAAATATAATAAAATTACGTCTCCACATTGCCTCCGTGGGTAGATATGGAATGTTTTTATTTCGTGTCATATGACATTGATAGATAGTGTAAACTACCTCTAAGTTAAGATTTTCTTTGTAGCAACAATCGAGAGATGGGACATATCGATGAGTGATCGCTGATTCATATTTATATCGCTGTGGCATTGAATGCTGAAATGCAGTTTGAGACTCAGCTTTAATTCTAATTTGTGTAGTCTATGTTTTACTGTACTATGTATAATCGAACTGCTAAATAATAACTGACGTTGACTGGTCTATCAACAAAAATTAACGTCCCAAACATGAATCTGCTTTGACTCATTCATAGTCATGGGTTTTTTCCGAAGAAAAGAAAACGAACAAAACAAATTCATGTCTTCGACATATTGACAATTTCCTAATACACTTTATGCAGTATAGACAAGTTATTTTGTTGCAGACCATATATCAACTGCTACAACTTCTCCTCACCTCTTTGGGAAAATCCCCCATTGAAATACATAATGTCTGGAAGAGCATGACTAAATGTTATTCCTCAAATTGTGGAGTTGGTTTTGAAACAAAAAATAATAATAATAATGAAGAAAACTCTCTCCCCCATATTTAGCCTATGTATACCATGAAGTACATGCATACGTATATAGGAATGGTTGATGACTGTGGTGGTCTTACCCTCTAATAAGTCTACAGATATCGCAAAATTACAAAACAAAAACCCGTAATTGTCGTAAAATGTGTTTATAGTGGACTTTTTTGTTGTTTCTGTTGTTCAATCCTCCCTTTTTTGGTCTAGGCTGACTTTCCGCTCAAACGAAAAAAATAAACAAGTTTAAAGTTTACAGTGAAGACCCTTAAAAATATATGTAAGTATAAAAATCCCAGCTGTGAGAGCTTCATTCCCAAGGCTCTTTAATATACATACGTTTGTTAGAGGTTCTACTTTATTACTGCTTGTGTGTTGGTTGCAGTTTAAGGAATCGTTCTTGCCAAAAATTTAAGTTCTTCCTTCATCTCTAAATTTAAAAGTTTTTCTTTTTTGTTAGATGGATAATTTTTCTTATCATTTTTCTCATCCGTTCACATCATGTTTTGCCGAACTTGGTATGAAAATTGTTGCACATACCAGTCAGTAGTCACTTGCTACAGCTGTTTCTTTTATTGGCATTTTTAGTAACCCACCGACCATGTTCTGTTAGTTTCTTTTATTTTTTTGCCCGGTTTTGTGGTAGAAGCTGTTGTGGCGTCTGAACATGTCTGTCTTTCTGTCTCTCTATGTGTGTTTCTTGTCGTCTTATTTGCCAAAAAGTTTTATGTGACAATTGTCTTTTGTGTCATTTGCGTAGTTTCTTGGCGTCAAAGAATTTGCCATGTTTTGTTATGTTTCCCTTTACACCAACACAGTAGCATCAGTAGCAGCCAGCCAGAGTAGCTCATTTTTTTTTGCAAGTCAGTATCAAGTTTTTATCAAGATCTTGGATTTTCTTTTCAGTTGTTTTTGTTTGTTATGTGTTTTTTGGAAATATATGCATATCCTGTTTAATCCTACTCAAATGTGTTGTCTTTGATTTGAAATTTGAATTTTAGGAAAAGATTTTAGTTGTTATTTTTCAAGATAAGTTTTTTCTGTTTCCTTGATAATCTTTTGGCATAAAAGTTTCAGTTTTTAGTTAAAGTTATTAAGTAACTCCATAAAGTTTGAGGATTTATATATTTAAGCGTCATGTAAAGTGTAGTGAGGAGAATTAAACTAAAGGGTGCTTGACTACCAAAACCTATCTTATCTTTAAAGTATTCAAAATATTTTATTGACGATTTGAGATCAATTAGAATACACTCTGCCTGTTGGCAGAAATTCCACTATAGCTGAGGTTGGCAGAAATTCCACTATAGCTGAGGTACATCGATAAGTGGGTGACTCGGGTCTGTCTTCAGAAGAACAATTCAGATAAATGTTGCTAGACAAACTGTAAGGGGAAATTTACATTGGTGATATTTCACTAAACTACGCTATACACTCTGGCGAGGTGTAGATCCTAAATGCTACTTAATCCTCAAAGTGATCGCTTTAAATCATAGCTAAACAAATTCCAAGTAAATATTAAAACCTATGGAAAAGTGAAAACTGCAGACGAAATAAGTTTGTGTGTCTTTATTCTCAAAGTGGGTTTCTAAACGTTCCAAAATAAATTCTTGTGACGACCCTGACTCTTGCTGAACCTACATAATTTTGGTTGGTGTCGGCAATGTGTTATAGAACTTTGGACCATTAACTCAGGACTTGTCAACGAGAAGAAGTGATATCATTACAATAAGGACAACAAAGACTACTATCTTCCATTAAAATTTCAAGACAATTCTCACAAAGCTCCTAAACTGCACCTAAACATAATTTTCAGTTTGGAAGAAGTATAATAATTGTTTCGCAAACATCCCAGAAGGGTCAAGAGAGCATTTTCTCATATCAATGAGTGCACCCTGATTTTTATTAGCTCAATGATATGGGACCTACAGTTTATCGCCGAACGACGTGCCCTAAGACAACAGTTATACAGAAGTTTTTAATGGCTGAAATACTCAGAAAATGTCGCCATCATTACTGAGGTATATTTTGCCACCGTTGAAAATTTGATGTTGTCTGGCCGGGGAATCGAACTTACGACCTTTAGCGTGCAAAGCGGGTCGCATACCATTGCATCACTGTGGAAGACGTATTACAATGTACAAAGTTTGGAAAAAAACCTACGCCAGGTGTACGGCGGTGCGGGGTTAGGCCACAATTTTCGTGATACCTGGGCGGTTCAACGAATAGCAAGCTTCACCGCCAAGTCCTTGCTGTGGTAAGGATGCCACGGTAGACCTCCTGTCCTGCCAACCCCTAAACCAATGGATAGCAAAACTTTGACAATCAGGAACATGGACAACGATTTTTTATCATAGTCACAGGTATCTCGTCGCTACTCAAAATAGGTATGGGCGGGGACGACAGCCCGGGATTTGGCACGATTAACGACAGCCTGAGCAGACACAGTAGGGAGCTCCTTACAAAAATTGCGGAAACATTTTCCCCAGACAGCAGGGTGGAAAGCAAACAAGTTGACAGTATGGGCGACTTAACATTGATCTTTGAGGAGGAAACAATGGACGCAACTATCGTTCATTCCCCTAGTCGAGTTACGTTGCCACATACGATCGAAAAGGTTGCAGTTCCAAGGGGAGAAATTTACGCGTCAGACGAAACCGACAAGCCACTGCTTCTTAGGCAGGCTGCGTTGGAAGAGATTGTCGGTGAGTGTAACGCAGCAATCGATAAAATTGATGAGTCACAAAAACCCACGACATCCAAAGGTGCCTTGAGCATAGAAGCAATGAACAAAAGGGTTTATCGGAATGCATTATCATATTGAAAACGATATGTCAAAAAAGATCCCAAAAAATCTCCGATGGAGAGTTTAAGCTAATCCAGAAGAACTTAGAGTTTGTGTTGACTCGAGAGAAAATATCCTCACTTAGCGATGATCCCCTTCCCCCTGTCGAATCTCCTATGGAAGTAGCGAAAGAGGGCCCCCCGAAGAATGCTAAAAGGTTCAAAACTAGACCTAAAAATCCAATAGTGGCTGCTTCCCTTAAGCCTTCTGCTGACCCTCCCCCCATGTCAAAGCCCTTAAACAAGGAGATGTAAGTGGGTCAGTTGTTGAACAGGGGAAGGAAGCAACCAGAAAAATCTGTGCAGAGGCGGACAGACGAGGTCGTGATGGATCTGTTTTAAAGGTTTATTCAAAGGCTGCTGACCCTTGTTGTGAAGAGGATGAAGTCTTCAGAGGATTTTCGCAGCACCCTTAAACTGTGCTTCATTAATAAATATTGTTTGGAAGGTCCCCGATGGACAGGTCCGATATGGTTTATCTCCGAACATGATCTGAAATTGGAAGGAATATTACGATGTACAAATTTTATGCCCAAATTGATAACTCCCTATGAGAGTTGTCGTGTTGGCTAACCTACCAGACAAACATACGGACAACCGGACGGACGGACATTGCTATATAGACTACAAATTGTCTGAAAAGCCCGTCGTCTCAAACCATTACTTGAATCAGGGTCATTTTTGATGTCGACAAAGTGTATATTCCCTCCGTAGCCTAAGCCTAAGGCCTAAATATTACTAACTCTCAGAAACTCCCATTACCAACTAATGAGTTTATATAGTACTTTTTAGTAGCAACTAGATACAAATCACTGTTCTAACCATTGTTTTAACAATGACAGTATTTATTCTATGGGCTCTAAAAGGCCGGAACGGTTTTTAAATAAATTGCGGTCAAAGTTCACATTTTTAGGATTTTTTTAGGTTTTCACGATATTGCTTAGAAACCGCAAGTCCTATCGGAATGGGCCTAAAGAAAATGTTGTAGCTGTGCAAATTCTCTAGAGGATTGACCGTTATGATATGTTCCTAGGTTTTACCATTTTTGAGATATAGAAATTCAGGTCACATTTTTAGGGTTATTTGTTAGCTTTTCCAGATTTGGTTGAAAACGGTAAGTCTTATCGAAATGCGACTAGGGAAAATCGTATAGCTGTGAAAATCCTCTATAAGATTGTACCATTTTTAAGATATATAAATTTAAGTTGGGAAACTGCAGTCATGACATTGTTTTATAAGGACACGATGGAGTTAGTGAATTGTCCCAATTTGAACTTCTATATCTCAAAAATGGTAAAACCTACGAAGATATCATAAAGGACAATCTTGTAGAGCATTTTCACTGCTACAATGTTCCATTTTGTTCGTGAAAACCTAAAAACACAAAAAATTTGAGATTTATTTAAAAAGCGCACCGCAATTTTTTTTATTTTTTCATCTATGAACAGCCCCTTGCATTTAAAGTTGATTCAAGAGCACCCTGTGAAAATATGTTAAATTCCACCACAATTTCTGACTTGTATTTCTACGGCAGCAGGGATTGAACTTGGAAACTTCTAATTTGCTGCTAAATACACTACACATTATGTCTTGCAACATTTCAAGAAAATTTCCATTATTTACAGCCCACTTGTAATGCCGAAGGTAGCTTGTTTACATTACTTTGAAATGAGTTATTCAGCTAATGTGGCTTCAAAATTTTGGCTGAAAAGACCCAGTTTATTTTTATTTAATATTTCTTTGTTTCGGAAGGACATATCAAGCAAAATCTTGACATAACTCAAACAAAAGATAAAAAATGCCTATGAAAATAATTTACCCCGACCATGACCATGTGTCCGATATGACCCATAATACTATTACATTAAATGCTGTCAATGTCCCAGTGGAGCTATAAACAAAAGTTGTCTTTAACAAAAAACCACACACAGCAGTGGCTATCCTTCAAGCAATATTGGTTGCGTGTATTCGCAGCAACCAACAAAACAAATTATATATCAGAGGCAACAACAACAACATTCACACAAATGCGACAATTGCTGCAGCAAAGTGGAACAAAACATACTATCCTTCTTCTAAAATGATAAAGATCAACAATGACAAAATAGAAAAAAGACTCAAGCTCGACAATAAAGAAAAAACACAGCAATTTTCAGCAAACAACAAAAGTTGATAGAAGCAAACAAAAAATGTATCTTGAGAAGGAAGGAAGTTAAGAAGCGATAGGATCTACGATAGGGAGAAAAAAGAAACAAAATGTTACAATAAGATAAGTTTTATGACGCTACAATGGCAGTAAGGATCTTAGGAAAGGGGGAAGGCTTTTTTTAACCATAAAAACTTCTATGGAGATTTCATACTGTTAAATGGCTGTCCATGTAAAACCTTAATAAAAAGTTGCCAATTGTTGTTTCAAATGTCATCTACTTAATTTTTAAGGCATACCCTTATCTACTCTAACTTCCATCATTCCAAAGTGGAATTTCGTTTTATTAATATTTACTTTTTTGTAGTATCTCTCGTGGATACTCATTTTTCTCTAATTTCAACAGTATTTTGTCGCAATGTCAACAAACTGTCACTTTAAAGTTTGAAGCAGTTTTCATTCTCTACATTACGTCCCACTCAATTTTTCTTAGGACTTTCCTAAGGAACTCAACAAAAGGTCTAAGCAACATTAAGAGGAAACCATGAAGTGAAAACCATAATCCTCCTTTGGATAAAGTGGGAGCTGTTATGTTTTCGCCTTTATTTGTTGTACAATTATTGTTCGCGTTTTGTTGCCGTCGTTGTTGTTGTTATTGACAATAATTTGTTGCCTTTGCCGCGAGTGAAACGTTTCAAGTCTGTTGCTATTTTAACATTACTATTCAAGTCGATAATAGTAGTGGTCGGTAGGACACCGTTGTCGCATAATCGCCTTTGCTGCAGTTAGAAAAAAAAGTTCTTTGACTACCAAACCGTGTGGGAGTAGTTGTCGTTGTTTTTTTGTTTGCTTAAAGTCTAGAATGAATACCCTGTGTTTTCTTTCCTTTATGTGTGTATCTTCGCTTCTTAAACTTCTTTATTCTTTGACAAATTTACATAAATTGTCAATGAAAACGTCTGTATGTCTCCCGGTATAACTTGAGTTGCGAATATTGTCACGTATTGTTAAAAAAAGGGATATTCCACTTCTAGCTCCTTCGTTTTCTTTTATGGCAATTTGTTGTTTGTTCTAAAGGATATATGATATTTTTTTTTTTCTTCGTTCTAAAACTCCAACACAAATAAAAAGTTAGAATTTATTGATAAAGTTTTCCTACCTCAGTACGAAGAATTAATTTGAATATTTTCTACCACAATACACGTTTAATGACTCTCTAATGAGAATCGGGAGAAAGACAAGTTTGAAGACAATATAAATTATTCGGAGGTTAATTGGAGAAGTCAGCAATAAATTTGTTAAATCTGACACCATAGAAAACTTTGGTTTATTTTCCAAAGTTTTATGTTCCAGAATTTTAATCTATTTGTAATCTTTTTGTAATTGTTCAACGTGTTAAAGAGAAATGCGTATTACATTCGGTTCGTGGTCTTGTGTCGCTTTAACCTATAAAATTGCATGAAAATAAATACCATATTCATTAGTAAAGCACAAGGCCTTTTTTAATTTATCCGTAACGTTAGGGAAGTAAAATTAAAATCTGGTTCAACCGTAGTACAATTCATAGCATGCCCGATCTGCACACTGAATGCCTAAATTTTAGACCCTGACAAGACATCACGTTTCTTTTACGGTACACAGTGATTCAGAATCGTCTATTACTAAAGGTATTACTTAGTAATGAGTAAAATAAGTAGTTTTAAGAAATAACCCATTTTTTTCTCAGTGTGTTGGTAATGCAGAAGGTTTATTGTTTACATTAATTTGTAATGGGTTATTCGGCTCCCAAATTTTTGCTGCAAAGCCTATTCCAGCCCAATTTGCAGAAATTCCATTTCTCTGCATATTTACCCGCCCTGGCCGAATTTTTTACACTTGACATCACAAAGCAAAATGAAATAATTAGATTCATTTGTTTATGAAAGTACTAAACTCCTCCACCATGACGTCCATACCAAAACATTGCCCAGTACTAACAATATTCCGAAAAACAAAAAAACTTTTGTATCCCGGAATGTTTTTTATGTCCCTTGCGAATACTAAGTACCAAATTTCAGTCGCTTTGGTGTGATAATGCGGCTAAAACCTTGAAAATATGGAAAATCGGGAGGTACCGTTCTATGTGGGTATGTCAAAACGTTGACCTATACCGACAAATGTATAGGGGCAAGTTTTGTACCCCCAACGAAGACTAAGTTCAAAATTTTCGACATTTGGGTGTGATAAAGAAGAAAATATGAATCGGAAGAAATGGCAAGAGTAAATACGCCTTTTCAACAACTAAAAGAAAGAAATGAAAAAGCGGAAGTCCGACATAGAGGAGCCACAGGAGTAAAACATCAATTTGATGGCTTTGGTACAGGTGAACAAGGTAGAGACGAACTGGGTAATTTGGATTTTTTAATGATTTATATGCAAATGTAAGCTAAAACAAAGATTATAGGCTATAGCGAACATCGGTTATAAGAAACTACGTTTATAACGAACAAAGTTTTGTGTTCCCACAGATTTTTTCTTAATGTTTGTATACACACGGCAGACGTAGGGGATGAAAGATACCAAGGAACGGTCCTGACCGGTTTTAACATGGCAAAGCCCAGGATTTATCTTGGTCCCTCTTTCAACTCAAGTGGACACTGACCTCCCCGTGGTGTCACCTGGGGAACTGCCTTTAACACCCGTTAAAGGTAGTGAACGTTAAAAACTTGAGTTTGGGCGTCGGGTTAGTAACCCTCCCCTAGAAAAAACCGCCTGCCATGAAAAAACGAAAGAAAAGAAAAACAAATCCCTCTAAAGTAATCTGCACCTGGAATGTTCGCACTCTTTATAGAGAAGGTGCCGTTTATGCATTGGCTGATGTACATGAAAAGTACAAGGCCGACATTACTGCCATACAGGAAATACGATGGAACGCGAAAGGCGTCACAACAACACCTAAAGGTGACGCACTGTATTATAGCTGCCATGACAGAAAGCATGAGTTTGATTGCGGATTTGTAGTTGGTCGGAGGTTAAAACATCTGGTCTCCAGCTTCACCCCTGTGAATGAAAGACTCGCTGCAATTCGAATAAAAGCTAAATTCTTCAACATCAGCTTTATTTGCGCTCATGCTCCCACTGAAGACAAGGACGAACAGACCAAAGATATATTTTATGAGCGCTTAGAAGAAACTTATGACCCATGACATTAAAATTATACTAGGCGATTTTAATGCCAAAATTGGAAAGGAGAATATCTTTGGCCCAACAGTCGGGAAATTCAGTCTCCACAGTGAAACATCTGACAATGGTATGAGGCTGCTAGACTTTGCAGCTGCAAGAAACATGGTAGTTAGCAGTACCAGATTTAATCATCTCGATATTCATAAGGGCACCTGGCTATCTCCAGATCAGAAAACAAGAAACCAAATTGATCATGTTGTGATAGATGGAAGACATTCATCGAGCGTGTTGGATGTACGATCGTTCCGAGGTGCAAACATCGACTCGGACCACTACCTTGTTGCAGCAAAGGTAAGTACCAGATTAAACGTAGCAAACAAAGTGCGAACAGACACAACACGGAAGTTGGACATCGGTAAGCTGCAATCACAACAGATAACCACAGCATATTCCACTCAACTGCCCAACTACTTAATCAAAGCACTCCTCGTCCCGATAACATATCAGGACAATGGCAAAACATTGCCCACTCCATGCAAACAGCCACAAAATCAGTACTTGGATACCAGAGACCTCCACCAAGGAATCCATGGTATGACCAGGAGTGTCGTGCTGCTACCGAAGAGAAAAATGCGGCATATAGGTCTACTTTACAATCAGTAGCAACGCGTAGCGCACGAGAAAGGTATCGGGAGAAAAGGAGAGTGGAGAAACGTCTTTTCCGCAGGAAAAGGAGAGAGATGGAAAAGCGGGAGTGTGAACAAATCGAGATGTACAGGAGACAGAATGAAGTCCGAAAATTTTACCAAAGAGAGAAACATCAAACTGATGGCTTTGGAACTGGCACATCCTCCTGTAGAGACAGTGTACTCAGGATATGGAAAGAGCATTTTTCCAAACTGTTGGTATCCAATAGTAGCAAAGTCGACGAAGATACCACAGATCCAATCCCAGAAGATGGTATTGAATGTATACCACCCTGAGGTAAAGACAGCAATAAACCGGCTGAAGAATAATAAGGCAGCAGAAGCTGATGGCCCACCAGCCGAGCTGTTTAAACCCGGAGGCGACACGCTGATAAGGTGCATGCATCACCTCCATCTGGCTGGAAGAACGCGTACCCGACGATTGGAACCTGAGTATCCTGTGTCCCGTCCATAAGAAAGGAGATAAGACTTTATGCTCCAACTATAGGGGCATAAGTCTTCTCCCTATCGGCTACAAGATAGTGTCAGGGATATTGTGCGAACGACTAAAGCCTATGGTCAATGAAATAATTGGGCCATACCAATGCGGCTTTAGACCTGGCAAATCCACCATTGACCAGATATTTACCCTGCGGCAAATCCTGGAGAAGACCCAAGAGATGCAGATCGACACTTACCACCTTTTTGTTGATTACAAAGCAGCGTTCGACAGCCCCCCACGTTCAAAAGTATTCCAAGCCATGTCTGAATTTGGTATCCCTGCAAAGCTCATGCGGCTTTGTAGAATGACATTAACTGATACTCGATCGTCAGTTAAAATGGGAAAGAACCTCCCCGAAGAGTTTGGTACCAAAAGTGGTTTTAGGCAAGGTGGTTCAACATACTGCTGGCAAAGGTTATACGAGATGCAAGGTGAAAAGAAGTGGCACAATATATACAAACAGCCATATGTTACTTGCATATGCCGATGACCATGACATCATAGGTCGATCGGTAAAGGAATTAACTGATACCTTTAAAAAGGCGAAAGCGAGAAGACAAAGTTAATGGTGTCGTCGCGCAATGCGTCGATAGAGATCGGACTAACTGTTGACGTTGGTTTCAATAATTTTGAGGTGGTAAGGGACTTCGTCTACCTCGCCACCGCCGTAAGCACAACCAACAACATCAGTTGTGAAATACGAAGAAGAGTAGTGTTGGCCAACAGATGCAACTTCGGGCTGAGTAAGCAGTTTAGGAATAAAGCCACATCTCGTCAAAAAAAAAACAACGCTTTACAAAACACTGATACTACCCGTGCTGATGTATGTTTCAAAAGCCTGGGTACTTGTGCAAGCAGACAAGACAGAACTTTTCTTAGTTCGGCTTATTGAACAAATGTTCTGTGAAGTGCCCGCTAAGTAAGTAAGTTTGTATACACACTCAACTTCTTAAAATGACAACGACCACCGACTGTGCGAGTAAAATTTCTTAAAATCTTGGGGAGTTACCGAAAGAAGTGTACCGAATATTGAATTTGTGTAAGTTTGCAAGAACATTTACGATGTGCACAGATTGGTCCAAATCCGGGACTCTATTAAGGAGCCATTTTAGTTGGCGGGCCGTAGGGTCTTATCTCCGTCATTATTGACTTACACCCGATAGGAATTATACTGTCGGAATACGTGCCACGAATACTACCTGCTGTAAAAAAACACATCCTAGAAATGTCCCTGAACTCCACAGTTGTAACAAATTTTGAAATTTTGTGTGGTAGGTACCCCGAGGGGTGGATTTTTGTAGTTTATATTTGAACACGATTTAAGTGTGAAAGAAATATTACAATACACAAAAAACCGATGACAATCACGACGTTCGGTAATTATCGTGCCCATCAGATACTTCTTGGTCACCGTGAATATTTTTAGAGCTTTTGGAACATTATGTCAGTTAGCATGGACTTGTCCACGAATACCATTATATTGCCGTAAACAGGACCACAAGAAGTATTTTCGGAAAAATTGTGAGGGTGTGTCCCAATACGGTTTCCAATATTGGCCTTCTTGGAACTTGATATTCGTTTGGAAGAAATTTTACGATATGCTAAGTTTCGGCTAAATCAGATACTCAATTCGTAAATTCATCAGGCATTTGAGTTCGAGCCGATTTAGAAGATATGAGCCCGACAAAGTGTTCCATTTTGACATTAAGGCCTCAGGTTTTTGGGGGCCCATAACCGCGAAATTCGAAGTAATATCGAAAAAACTCCGGGACGCGTGTTTTCTTATTTTTTGTGTTCTATCATGCTGCGGTGTCAGAATATGGTTAATTTTCCATGACTCAAAAAATTACACAAAACATAGAATTCATTGATTCATTGCAATTGTCATACCAACCAATCTTTAACGACAACAAGAACAAAAAACAATGAACTTTCTTCCAGAATATTAACTTCGTTTGCAGTGTAAAGGCAACAGCACACTTTTCGCATATTAAACAATTTTCATTGTTTGCAATCGCAATGGAAATATAAACGCCAATATGGAACTGAAACAATTCCCCCATACACAAACAGAAGGCGGTGTAATTCACAATCGGTTGGAATATTGAACATGCATTGGAGGAGGTGTGTGAGTGTAATATATTTTTATTGATTGAATCTTCTTCGCTTTTGTAATTCAATCTAGAAAACTAACCAAGACGATTGGAATTTTTTGTGTTATTAAAAACTATTCATTGCGGTTTTGTGATTGTTTCATCTTTTTTTATAAACATTCAAACAATTTGAACTGCTGTTTATTTTAGATTACTAATAAGAAAACGTGGTGAAAAAACGAAAAGGGGTGACATTCATAGGAATTTTAGTAAAATAGGTTGATAAAAAATAAGGTAAACTATTTTTTACAAAAGATCGAAAAAAAGATATCAACCAAGATCAAGGTTAAATTTATTATACACTTTTTGAACACTTCCAAAAATCATATTTGGTCGGTCACCTACAAATGAATTTATGTTCGTTGGTGATCTTAGGCATATTGTTTAATATTAACGTGCCTATTTTATTTTCATATCTGCATTGTCCTCTACAATAGACAATCGTACATATTTGCTATCAATTGTGCTCTATAATAGAAATATATAAAAAGAAAAATGCCTTCGAGAAATCAATCGATAATCAGAGACACATTGAATTGAATCTCAACACAATTGAAGCCATAAAAAGGTTTTGTTGTTTGTTTGTTAAATACAACAACGGCAGCATAGATGAATAAAACTACTTTCAGGGAATGATAATAGGGAGGAAAAAAAGAAACGTATTTAATATGTCACCAGACATACAATGGGATTCTTCTTCAATGAAGCGGAAGAGAATTTCAAGGAATGAAAGAATAGAAGCCTACCAAAAAACACACAAATATGTAGACAAGGAAATACTGGAAATTCATTCATAAACACAAAAAGAGCAACTTGCAAATGGCAAGTTCAATTCGAAATGTTAAATAATGGGAAAAATGGAAAAAGAAAAATCAAATATTTTGTCAGATTGTAACGTGGCGTAATCAAATGTCATACATTAGCTTTTATTTTAAGTTTTACAGAATATAACACTACGCAGCATTGAAAATGCGAACAACTTCTAGTTGAATTTTGTCCTGTCAGATGCAGTTCGGATTTTATGACATTATCTAAACCGAGCTAAAACTAAATCTTTGGCAATATTGAAGCCCTAATATAGTAGAAGTTATCCGTTGAACAGAACACATGAGAAAAACTCCATCTAGGGCATCAAAATCGATAAAATATAGAAAATTTTACATAATTTCTGGAATTCTCGTCAGTATCAGCTAAGCTGTTGGGAGTTGAAACTTTGCAAAAATCTTCCAAATAATGTTCCTAGCAATACTGAAAATGAAAATGCTTTTTTTTGTTGTTTCAGCTGTGTTTATACCCTCAGCCTTTAGGCTAGAAACGGGTATATACACTTTGATTCGACCAAAAATGTTCCTCATCGAAATAACGGTTTTAGATCCCAAATATGTTTGGACGAAATTCGTTTCAGAAAATTTGGAGTCGATTTAGCCATGTCCGTCCGTCTGTCTGGCTGGTACGCACGATAACTCTCGAACGGATCTATGGATTCGAACCAAATTTTTGTATCGTAATCAGGGTTTCGGAGTCGGAGTCTGAGTCTACGAGTCGGAGTCGAGCAATTTTGCTGGAGTCGGAGTCGGAATCTGAGTCGGAAAAAATAACTCGACTCCGACTCCGGGCAAAATTTTTTCCACTTTATAGAAACATAAGATTAAATTTGGAACAAGAACATTTTTTTTAAATCATTATTTATTTTAAAAGAAAATTATAAGAAAACATATATGCAAACGGTATTTTATACTAATTTAAAGGACAATTCACAGGATATATACTATCCTCTGAAGTGTAGTCTATTCATCCCTATTTTGTTGTTCCAAATCATTCTTTACATTTTTGCAAACAAAAGTAAAGTTCTATGACAATAAAATTAAGATTGGACCTTTAACCTCTTTCCTCAGAAGTCTTACTGGTCTTCTCGCAAAGGTCTATTGATATTCTAATCCTGTTTTTTATGAGAAATCATCCTTGTCCTCTAATAAAGACATTGTGGTCTTTATGTATTTCGGTAAATTTCGCATAATCTATTAACTGTATATGAAATTCAGATTAAATTCGTTGTTTGTCAACGACAGATTCATCCCGCCATAACTTAGAAGTCTGACAAACGGCGAATCTTTCTTCTAGGATTCTTTATGTACTCAATGAGGGCATTAGATGTAGACATTCAAATAACCGGATCTGTCCGCCAGGAACAGACATAGTTCATGTGTATCCGAGTTTTCTACACAATCAATAGCATATATGATATTCAATGAAATACATAACCATAGAGTTTTCATGAGAAAGGATCGGGTAAAAGTGATAAAGGACAATGGACATGACAATATCGATTTCTTGTCTTAGTGGACCGACCCTACATAAAATTTTCCTAGCAACATTTTTGTAGAATATTTTCATGCTAATTTTTTCGTGTGCTAAGTTTTCAGTTCCAGAAAACATCTGTCTGCCTACATGATGGGTTGTTTACACAACATATCTCAAATATTTCAATAAAATTATCCATTCCACACCAAATTTCAAAATGTGAGCGCTGAATTTTAGTATAAATATCATAGCATAGAATATGTGGTAAAAATTTTAAGTCGATCGGAACAATATTGCCATAGTATAAGCGTTGGATGGGAACAATTTATTTTATTTTGTATGCACCAAATAAACTGTGTTTTTCTCGAAATCGGCCACCAAAATATACGACAATTGGCTTATCAGTTTTCGAGGTAGAGTTGGTTGGCACCGCAAAATGCTTTAATAAAAACAGGGTTTCGTAGACGGTCTCAAAACTTCGTAACATTTTTCGCTTTCAGGTGAAGAAAAAAATCACGCAAAAAGTTACGTAGTTTTCTCGAAAAAAAAAATCATGAAAAATGGCTTTTCTTGAGCTTTACAACTGGAGGTCTCCTTTTAAGGCTAAGCGCACTAAAATGTTGGGTTACATCCAGTTTGAATTGCTTATAATTTTTATTGCATGTAGTCCTTATGATTTGTATTGCCCCTTCATTTTCACATATTTTGAAAGCTTAAAGATTTTCTCACGCAGAAGAATTCCGTCCAGAATATACTCGAGCAAAAAAGGAAAACCGACAAAAACTTTCGAGTCGTCGGTTTTTCTTTTTCAGATGCATTATTGATCATTAAGCTCGATTTCCAACGAGAAATTAATTAAAAATTAATACTAAAAATGATCTTCGCCTAAAAAGGCAAAATTTAAAAAAAACTTTCTAAATTTGCTATTTTCAATGTAAGATTCGACAGAAACAATATTGATATGTTCGAATGTATTCGAACGAATGCTCTTTCTAATGAATATGTAAGGAAAAACTAACACATTAGCCTATATAGGCCAAAATATAGGAAAAAGTTAAAAATGTGTGCACATTTTATTTATTTTTAGTGGTATAGGAATTCACTCTCGGAGTCGACCCGGAGTCGGTGTCGGAACCGGAGTCATGAAAAAAATTGGTCTGGAGTCGGAGTCGGAGTCGAGCCAAAAATACCTCGACTCCGAAACCCTGATCGTAGTATGTTGTCCAAACTTAGTTTAAGTTCGAAGATGGGCCATATCATATCACTCCTTCTGGAACCTCCCCCACAAAAGTTCAACAATGTTCCGAAAATTTGTACGCACATATCTACCAGATATAGATCAGGTTGGAATATGGACTATATTTGTCCAATCCTTCGGGTACCTCCCACACAAAATTCCGGTTAAGTTCACTTTAAGACTTGGGCCCTATTCCACGAGACAACTTATCAACTTTTCATTTTGCACTTAGCAATATTTTTGATAATTCGCAAATTTTTGCGTTCCACAGAACTCTTATTTTTGATAAGTGATAAGTTGCTAATGATAACTTGTGTTTGCTAAGTATTCAAAAAATGTTGCTCTCTTTTTGATTTCTGTTCCACAAACGTTCCCTTCCGCTAGTGAAATTTTGCTCTGTCGTTCCACAGAAAACATTACATTTTGGTTTTGCTGCCCAAATATTGATAAGTTTGCCGAATATTTGCGGGGTAAACGTTCTTTTTGCCAATTTTAAAACAAGTACAGTTTTTAGAACGTTTTGTAAACGGAGATTTTGTTCGGAAATACGGAAAACACGGTAATGACAAGAAATTATAGGGATCGAATTATTTTTTTCCGAACTTTCACCCTTCAAACCAAAATTAGCTTGGATTTTTTAAAGGACAATAGGCGTAGCTATTTTAAAGACTTTTAGGGACTTCGTTGATCTTTTAAAGATTTTTAGGGGCAACTAAAAAGACAATAGTCGTCAACTTCTTAAAGATTTTTAGGAAGATCCAAAAAAGACAATAGGTGTGGACTTTTTGTTTTTAAAGATTTTTAGGAGCAACTAAAAAGAACAATAAGCGTGGATTTTTTAAAGATTCTAAGTAGCAACCAAAAAGAACAGTAGTCGTAGATTTGCTTAAAGATTTTTAGGAGCAACCAAAGGGGAAATAAACGTTGAATTTTATAGTAACCAAAAATGACAATAGGCGTGGATTTTTTTTTTATAAATTTTTAGGAGTTACCAAAAAGGACAATAGGCGTGGATTTTGTAAATATTTTTAGGGTCAACCAAAAAAGACAATAGGTGTGTTTTTTTTAAAAGATTTTTAGGATTTACCAAAAAGGACAATAGGCTTGTTTTTTTAAAGATTTTTAGGATTTACCAAAAAGGACAATAGGCTTGTTTTTTTAAAGATTTTTAGGATTTACCAAAAAGGACAATAGGCGTGGATATTTTTTAAAGATTTTAAGGGGCAGCCAAAGAAGACAATAGGCGTGGAATTTTAAAGATTTTTAGAGGTAACCAAAGAAGACAATAGGCTTGGATTTTTTAAAGATTTTTAGGGGCAACCAAAGAAGACAATAGGCTTGGATTTTTTAAAGATTTTTAGAGGCAACCAAAAAAGACAATAGGCTTGGATTTTTTAAAGATTTTTAGGGGCAACCAAAGAATACAATAGACGTAGATTTTTTAAAGGTTTTTAGAGGCAACCAAAGAAGACAATAGGCTTGGATTTTTTAAAGATTTTTAGGGGCAACCAAAGAAGACAATAGACGTGGATTTTTTAAAGATTTTTAGAGGCAACCAAAGAAGACAATAGGCTTGGATTTTTTAAAGATTTTTAGGGGCAACCAAAGAAGACGTGGTTTTTTAACTGATTTTTAGGAAATGATAAGGCTCGAATTACTTTTTTCCGAACTTTCAACCTCAAACCAACCACCCACTTCGAATTCTAACACTCCGAACTTCCACCCTGACAACAACCCCATTCCGAACTTTCAACCACCTCATTCCGAAATTCCACGCTTGCGATCCACCCCATTCCGAACTTCCAACGTAAGAACCACTCCATTCCGAATATTCACCCTCTGAACTTCCGAATTCCGAACCATCATGCAAATCGATGTTTCTCGATTTTACACTTAGCCTAAACTATTTGAGAGTTTATTTAATTTTATTTTATTTCACTTTATTTTATTTTGTGTTATTTTATTTTATTTCACTTTATTTTGTTTTTTTTTTTACTTTTTTCAATTTAATTTAATTTTAATTTATTTCAATTTATTTTATTTTATTTCATTTAATTTTTCTTTTATTTCACTTCATTTTATTTTATTTGTTTCACTTTATTTTATTTCATTTTGTTTTACTTTATTTTATTTTATTTCACTTCATTTTATTTTATTTTTTCACTTTATTTTATTTCATTATATCTGTTTTACTTTATTTTGTTTTACTTTATTTTATTTTATTTTATTTCACTTCATTTTATTTTTTTATTTATAATTTATCATTGCTAAAAAGAAAATAATTCAAAGATGATAAAATGTTCTGTGGAACAAATAGCAATCACACTTTGCAAGATGGCGGAAAAATTAAGCAAGAGAGCGCAACAACTTTGCCAAAGAGAACGGTTAAAAAAAAATTTGCTAAGTGCAAAGAGAAATTGAAAAGTTATTTCGTGGAACAAACAAAATTATCATTTTTCAATATAAATACTTTTCGATAAGTGCAAAATGAAAAGCGATAAGTTGTTTCGTGGAATGGGGTCCTGCTCTCCAATTCCTTTGATTTTTTTTGAAGCAAGTTGTATTCGCTGCATCAATTACGACGGTAAAAGTTTTTTTCAGGGGCAAATCCATACTTCTTGAGAAAACAGCCCGAAAGGTGTAAAAAACCCCATGGAATCATATGTAGTGACTGGAGAGCACGACAACTCTCGAATGTATACCGATGCTGTTCGTTGTGGTCCTGTTTAAAGCGATATTATGTTTTCCGTGGACAAGTCCATGTTTCCTGGCGTACTGGTTCAAAAGTTAGACGATGACGCACTGAAATGACTAGTGGGCGCCATATCTATCGAAGAGATATGACTCCCAAAATAAAATAATAATGGACCAAGTCGGTAAATTCATTTAATTACCTCCTCCGCTACACATTTGAACTTTAATCATAATCCATATTTTTGTCGGGAACCTCACATGTTCAAAAAAGGCCACAGGCAGTTTAAAAAAGACCCTAAGTACATTCGGTCTGTCCATAGATGAAAGTTTAAATTCACATAGGCTGAGGGTATATCTCTGTCGGCAAAGTCGACTGATACTTTTT
The DNA here is from genome assembly GCF_047663935.1 of Musca autumnalis. Classification (NCBI taxonomy): domain Eukaryota; kingdom Metazoa; phylum Arthropoda; class Insecta; order Diptera; family Muscidae; genus Musca; species Musca autumnalis. The sequence continues at coordinate 257,313,116 of NW_027411644.1, forward strand.
ACTTGTTAACATCAATTTTAATTAATTTCTCATTGGAGTCGAGCTTAATGACCGATAATGAATCCACAGCCGATATGTTTGATTTGGGAATTGATTGATTTTAAATATTAAATTGCGAAAATTACACTCAAGCCCACTGTGCTTTCTTTCAATTGTTTATTAGATAGCTGATAAAAACATTTTTTTATCTACTTCGACCAATATTAAAGAAGTCTGATTTGTATATAGTTTTTACAGAATTAGTCTTTTTCAAGGAACGGTCAGTAAAAAACAAAAAATCTGAAAATATACTATAATGTTTTGCTGAGGAGCAACATAAACATAAAGCAAAAAATAAAGGAAATCAAAAAACACTTTTTGCAAAGTATCCGATTTAACTTGGAATTCCCAATATATAAATAAGCGTTTGACTGGGTAGACGCAGAGTAGCAAACTTATTCTTTTTTTCCTTGTCCTTAACAATTTGAATCTAAAAGTAAATGGTCCATGTAAACATCCTTAAATCAGTCCACCATTTAAGGATATCAACAATGTTCAGGTCATCAATCAACTTCAGTAACAGTTGAGTAACAATTTCTTAGGATTCCCGAATTCGCTATTATTTCGAGTGCTATACAAAGTAACCAACAAACCTCCAAAATAAATTTTAAGAATTGTCATGTTTCTTGAAATGTTTACCATTTCTTTTCTTCGCTTTTTTTCGAAACAACTTTTTTCCAACTACAGTTTATCATCATTTGTTACGCATTTCAAGAAAATCAAAAGAAGTTTGGTTGAAGTAAACCAAGTACGGCTGTTAAAAGGATACACTTAACTTGGGTCCAACTTTACAAACGCCTCCAAACTTTTTGTGTAGATTCCACCAGCAACATAAGCTGATGGTTTGGAAAAAGTTTAGTTTTCTACTGTTTTTATTCTTAATACATTTAAGCAACAACACTAACGCGAAGTATCAACAGCTGCCTTACTCTTTGAACTAATGGTGTTGCATTCAACTCGTCTTTGATTACAACAACATTAAAAAAGAACAAAATAATTGTTGTTTTTGTTTTCAGTTTTACTTGAGATTAGTGGCGCCAAAGTTTTCACTTTGAAATTTAACCATTCATTCATTCGTTTCATTTATCCGTCTAAATGTCTGTCTGTCTGCAACGTTGTACAAAACAAAGTCAACTTAGAATTGCAGCTAAAAGCAAAACAAAAGCAACTGTTGTTTTCCAGGAGGATAAGCAATGAGGCCTTAAACTAAGAAAGGGAGCCAGGCAGCCAGCCATTTGTGTGTTGCTTCAACTCCTCAAGTGTTATGGACTCAATGTTCTGTTGTCTGCTGGCAAACAGCTTTCATTGTTTTTGCCCCGTTTTTGCTTCAAACGCTTAAATTCATTTATGATGACTTGTTTTTTTCCTTGTCTAGTTTTTAGTTAGCCTTTTTTCTCTCTTTGTTTGGTTTTTTTGGACTAGCAATACCCTTTTTTCCTGTGTTTGTTGTCTAATATCTCTAGAAATTGTTCCATTATTATAAGTCTTTGTGTCTGTTGAGCAGTTCTTTTACCCTTCGTTAAATGTTAAATCTATGGGATTTCAACAAAAAGCCAATGCACTTGAGTTCACTGATATTGGCCTTTATTGGATATGGGTTTTTATTTTGCTAGCTAAGAATCGATGACTTTTTTCGACTCATGTATCGTTATTTAGAAGAGGCAACCCCTTCAGAAGGGAATTATATTTGTTTAAAAAGATAAAACTATCAAATGTATTGGTAAGTAATGTTGAATTTATTTTTGAAAATTTCAATTGGTTTGAAGAACTAAAAAATATGGGTGCTGCAAAAATATAGGAAATGTATATTAATGTTGATTAAAACTAATATTAATTAAAAAATCGCCAAGCTCGCCAATAATCTGCAATCACCAGAAATCTATACTTATAAAAGAGTTCAGTAATGATGACTCACTGATTCACTGACTCACTGACTGACTGACTGATAACACTGCTCGATTTTTAGGTTATGGCCGAATCATGGGGTCTATGAACTTTATATTATACATTTGAATACTGGATTATATAGTAGACACCCTAAGCATATCCGGAGTACCATATGAAGATCCTATGACTTCCCCCGATGACGTAATCACAGCTTAAAGTACTCAAAATATGCAATTTTTACAAGGTCCGTCGTATATTTTCTATATTTTTTGATATATACTCACCGTAACTATTTCAAAAACGATTTGTATCGAGCGTACAACATCTTCTTAATATATTAATGTCGAAAAACCCACAAAAAATATTTGTTTGTATCCGAAAATAACGAAAGTCTGGGTTAAACTCGTAAAAACCGATTTTGAGCTATATCTCAAAAACAAGAGCTGATGGAGAAAAACCGTGACCGGATTTGAAAATAACTCGCCGATTTCATCTAGAAACAACTGCAACTTCGGTTGAAACAAAAGTACTGTTGACCAGTGTAATCAACGCCCAGACTAAACGGCTAAAGCTAGAATCTTGAAATTTTGGGTGAGGGTCACTCTTGGGCCGAAGGTGTCAGATAAGGCTGGATTTTTGGAAATTCGAACTAGAACTGTACTAAAAGTACTAAAAGGTACTAAATATGGTACCCTTTGTATTAGGCAAACGCGAAGAGCTAGAATTCTGAAATTAGGAATAAGGGTCACTGATGGAGAGTTAGAAAGGTGTACCAAAGGGTTTTTGAAAATTCGAACTATAATTGTTCGAAAAGTACTAAAAGTTACGAAATTTAGTACTATTTGTTATTACGTGAACGGATAGAGCTAAAATCTTGAAATTTGGAATGAAAATCAAGGTTTAGAAGATGAGTTGATATAAGGAGGTGGTTTTGAAAATGTGTACTCATGTGTACGAATAGTACTAAATGGTACTACATTTGGTACAATTTGAATTTAGGCGAACCGACAAAGTTGGAATTCTGAAATTTGGAATTACTATTACTGTTGGAGTGTAGGTTGAGATTGGAGGTAGTTTTCGAAATTCGTACATATGGGTAAGAAAGGTACTAAATAGTACCAAATAAGGTACAATTTGGGTTTGGGGGAACGGATGGAGCTGGAATTCTGAAATTTAGAATTAGGATTGCTGTCGGAATGTAAGATAGAGGTATTTTGGAAATTCGTACTATTGGGTACGAAAAGTACTAAATGGTACCAAATTTGGTACAATCTGAATTTAAGTGATCGGATAGACCTGGAATAGTGAAATTTGGAATTAAGATTACAATTGGAGTGTGGAATTGGGATACTTTTAAAAATTCATACTTATGGCTACGAAAAGTACTAAATGGTACCAAATTTGGTACAATTTGGATTTGGGTGATCGGATACATTTGTAATCCTGAAATTCGAAATTAAGATTACTGTTGGAGTGTTGAATAGATGTAGGTTTGGATCTTAGGGTCTATGGAACAAAAAGTACTAAATGGTACTAAATTTGGTACAATTTGGATTACGGTGATCTGATCCAGCTGTAATCCTGAAATTCGAAATTAAGATTACTGTTGGAGTGTTGGATAGAGGTAGGTTTGGAACTTCGGACCTATGGGAACAAAAGTACTAAATGGTACTAAATTTAGTACAATTAGGATTATGGTGATCGGATGCAGCTGTAATCCTGAAATTTGGAATTAAGATTACTGTTGGCGTGTAGGATTGAGGTAGTTGTGGAAATTCGTACTCAAGGGTACGAATAGTACTAAATAGTACCAAATTTGGTACATTTAGGATTTGGGTGAACGGATATAGCTGGAACCCCGAGATTTGGAATAAGGAGTACTGTTGGAGTGTAGGATTGATAAAGTTTAGGAAATTTTTAGTTATCGGAGGAAAAGTACTAAATGGTACTAAATTTGGTACAATTTTTATTTCAGTGATGGGATACATTTGGAATCGTGAGATTCGGAATTACGATTACTTTTGGAGTGTTGATAGAGGTAGGGTTGGAAATTCGTACTCTGGATACGAATAGTACTAAATGGTACCAAATTTGGATTTGAGTTATCGGATGTATCTGGAATCCTGAAATTCGGAATTAAGCTTAGTGTTTGAACATAGCACTGAGGTAGTTTAGATAATTTGTACTTACGGATACGAAAAGTACTTCTTCTTCTTCTTTATTTGCCATTCCGTATTCGGGTTTTAGCGATCATACAATTACATAATGATAATTTGGTATATTTAACAAATCAGTTTATTAATTTATATATAGGTTTCTGTTTTTAGCGGCATTCAGAAGAGTTCTTTCATTATGGTGTCCAGTCCAATCTTGAATGTTTTTGAGCCATGATGTTTCCCGTCGCCCTCTTGGTCTTCTCCCATCGATTTTTGTTTGGATAATAATTTGCAGAAGCTTATATTTTTCATGCCTCATAATGTGACCAAGATATGCGGTTTTTTGTGTTTTTATATTTTTTATTAATTGGCGTTCGACTTGCATGCGTTCTAACACTTCGTCGTTTGTAATGCGCTCGGTCCATGGGATCTTTAAAATTCGACGATATATCCATATTTCAAACGAGTTCAGTCTTTTTTCATCTACAGCTTTCAAAGTCCATGTTTCCGCAGAGTACAATAAAACGGACCATATGTAACATTTTACAAATCGTATTTTTGTAGTAAGACTTATGTCGTGGCTAAGTAAAACTTTGTTATGTTTGAAAAAATTGTTTCTTGCCATTTCTATTCGGCATTTAATTTCTCTTGATATGTCCCATTTATCGTTGATTTGAATACCGAGGTATTTGTAGGTTGTCACTCGCTCTATTTCATCGTTATTTATCTTTAGTGGCGTATTATTGTCGGCATGATTCCTGCTTACTACCATATATTTTGTTTTCTTAACGTTGATTTTTAATCCGTATATTCCGCTATTTTGTGTTACTGCGTCTATTAATTTTTGTAGTCCAGCTATGCTGCTTGCTACTAATACGGTGTCATCAGCATAGCGTATGTTATTTATTAAGGTGTTGTTTAGTTGGATACCAATATTCTTTCCACGTACAGATTCTTCGAATATTTTCTCGGAATATATGTTAAATAAAAGAGGGGACAATATGCAGCCTTGTCTTACACCTCTTGAAATTGGAACATCGTCAGTTAATTCATTATCTACTTGAATGTTTGCTATCTGTTTCCAGTATAGGTTTTTAATGCAGTTTATGTCACTGTCTTCCAATCCGATTGAAAGTAGGATCTCTATCAATTTATCATGATTTACCGTATCGAACGCTTTTTCGTAGTCTACGAAACATAAGAATACATCTTTTTGTACCTCTCGACAATTTTGTATTAATACTTGTACAGCTAGTAACGCTTCTCGTGTCCCCATGCCTTCCTTGAATCCAAATTGTGTTTGTCCCATGTGTGCTTCGCAGATCGAATAGATTCGTCTATGTATTATTTTTAAAAATATTTTAAGAGCGTGGCTCATTAGACTTATTAGTCTATAGTCGCTGCAGGTCTTCGCATTATTTTTCTTGGGTATTGTAATAAATGTTGATTTGAGCCAATCTTGGGGATATTGTCCTGTTTTATATATATTGTTGAATAATTTTAAAAGAAGCTTGGTGTTATTTCCGTCTATTAACTTAAGTACCTCGGCAGGTATTTCGTCTGGACCCATTGCCTTTTTATCCTTCATTGACATAATAGCTAGTTGTAATTCATTCTCAGTAATGGGTGTCCCTGTAAAATTAATTTCATCCCCAGAGTTGGATAAGGATGTTCGTTGGTGATCGATAAATAATTGCTTAATATATTCTTCCCATAGTTTTTTCTTTTCTGCAGTTTCATAAATTGCTACTTTATTATCATTGTAGATAAATGTTGACGATCTCTTTGGATAAATACCAGATGTCTCTTTTAATTTTTTGTGGAGATTGAAGTCGTCATGAAGTATTTTAAGTCGTTCAATTTCCTGACATTGCTTATTTATTTGCTCATTTTTTGCAGCACGTGTTGCGATTTTAATTTCTTGGTTTATCTCCCAATATCTTTCATAGTTTACATTTCTGTGTTTACTTCTTTCTTTCCGAAGTGCTCGAATTTCATCCGTTATCCATGGATCTTCTTTTTTGCGCATGTTGGTTCCGATTATATTTTTTGTGACATCTTTTATGGATTTTTTCACTTGGTTCCATAGGTTCTCGACATTACATATTGTTGCATTTATTTCAGTGAGGTCGGCATTTAATTGTTCCTTTATCGTTTGTTTCGTTAATGGGTCATTCAGTTTTTCAATATTGATTCTTGGTTCCGGCTTTTTCTTGCGAGTGGTAGCAAGTTTAATTCTTAAATTGCACATTAAAAGGTTATGGTCTGAGGGGACATCAGCACCAGGATAGGTAGAACATTTTGACACACACGTACAGTACCTCTTATTTATCAAAATGTAGTCTATTTGGTTTCTTACTATGTTGCCATTATTATCCTGAGGTGATTTCCACGTATAAAGTCGCCTAGGGTGAAGACAAAATAATGTAATGGTGATTTTGTATTTATATTCTTGGCAAAACTGAATCAATTTCTCTCCTCTTTCATTCCGTTTTCCCAGTCCGAATTTGCCTGTAACTTCAGCTGTTACTTCTTGCCCGACTTTGGCATTAAAATCCCCTTGGATTATTGTGATGTCGTGCGGTTTTGTCATTTTCAACAATTTTTCCAAGTCGTTGTAGAACTGTTCTATTTCGTCGTTATTGCTATCAGAGGTGGGTGCATAAACTTGTATTATGTTTATATTAATTGGTTTTCCAGATATTTTCACCATCATGACCCTATCTGATATTGGAACCCATCCAGCGATGCTGGCAGCTATTTTGTTCTTGATCAGAATTGCGACACCTCTTCTATGAATTCCTTCCGGGTTTCCGGAGTGATAAACTTTTATATCATGAGATACAAATTCTCCATATTCCGTCCACCAAGTTTCACTAATGCCCAACACATCTATCTGTAACCTTTTCATCTCGTTTATGGTATTGTCCAATTTCCCAAGTTCGTAAAGACTTCTGACATTCCACGTTCCTATGTTTAGTTTGGTTTTACCTCCGGGGATTCTTAGCACCCTCGAATTGCCGGAGACTGAGGGCCGTTTGTTATTTCCTGTATTCATTGTAATTGTATGGTTTTCAAGGGATTATACTTCAGTGGTTTCCCGTTGCCTTCTGAAGGGTTTATAGTTTTCCTTCTTTTTTGTTCAGCCGTTCCTCTGGAATACAGACGCTGTTTGTAGCCGCCCAATATGGGTCAGACGCTACCGATGAAAATGGAATGTGCTTGGCTTGCTCCAAACCGATATTCACATTTCGCTGTGTGTGTGCCGCTTTCGCAGTTTCTGCTACGCCACCCACTCTCCAAAGGCGACCATATTAGTCGACTCGACATCTGCCCGCCAGTGATACTAAGGGACCAGCTGCCGTCCCTTAGGCTAGATTTTGGTCACCCCCGGGTATTTTATTTCCCCGGTGTCCTGTATGTTGTTGAAACACACCGAACGTCCCCAATTCGCCAATGGGAGGGTCCCGATGGAGGATCTAGCAAGCCCCACACGAAAAGTACTAAATGGTACCAAATCTGGTACAATTTGGATTTGGGTGAACGGATATTGCAGGAACCCCGAGATTTGGAATAAGGAGTACTGTTGGAGTGTAGGATTGATAAAGTTTTTGAAATTTTTAGTTATGGGTACGAAAGTACTAAATGGTACCAAATTTGGTACAATTTGTGTGATCGGATACATTTGGAATCCTGAAATTCGGAATTAAGATTACTGTTGGAGTGTTGATAGAGGTAGGTTTAGAAATTCGTACTTTGGATACGAAAAGTACTAAATGGTACCAAATTTGGTACAGTTTGGATTTCAGTGATAGAATACATTTGGAATCGTGAAATTCGGAATTAAAATTGATGTTGGAGTGTAGATAGATGTAGGTTTAGAAATTCGTACTTTGGATACTAATAGTACTGAATGGTACCAAATTTGGATTTGAGTGATCGGATATATCTGGAATCCTGAAATTCGGAATTAAGCTTATTGTTTGAACATAGTACTGAGGTAGTTTTGAAAATTTGTAATTATGGGAACAAAAATTCTAAATGGTACTTAATTTGGTACAATTTGTATTTGTATGAAATGAAATGCTGGAATCCTGAAATGTGGAATTTAGGTTACTGTTAAAGTGAAGGATTGAGGTAGTTTTCGAAAACCTTACTTATGGGTACGAAGAGTACGAAATGGTACAATTTGGAATTGGATGAACGGATACACCTGGAATCTTGAGATTTGGAATTACGATTACTGTTTTTATTTTGTATTCAAGTCAGTGTAGGATTGATATATGTTGTCGAAAACGTGTCATGAGTATACGATAAGTACTTAATGGTACTCAATTTGTTGGGTGTAGAGATTGTGCTGGAATCGGTATGTTTTGGAGTTAGGGTGAGTATTGCAGACAGCGAAATATTGTAAAAAATAGTCTACGCTTGTGATTCATGGTGCATTTTTTATATTTTTATGTTAAATAAATTTTACAATACAACAGAAATGCTAAAATAAATCGACAACATCTGTGGTCAAAATGGTATTTATTTACAGTCATCATCGTCATCATCAACATCAATCCACAATAAAATACAATCTGTAGTTGGCCTATAAAGAACATCAAAAACACTTCAAATCAGTTCAAATGTTCTGTCTGTCTGTCGCACCGAGTTCATTAAATTTCGATTTAATTTATTATTCATATAAAACGTTACAAGAACAACAACAACCGCAACATACAATAAATAAACATTTCATCAAATGAAAAGAAAATATTTGGGCGATATTGACCCGAATAAAGCAACAACTGTGGGCAAAATTTATAGAAAAACCATTAAGTTTTTTGGGTAGGAAAACATTGTACAGACCACAAATAAAATTCAATTTTTGTTTTGCTAAATAGTGTCATGATTTCATTTTTATTATTAATTAATAGTCATGTGGGATATTAACAATAACAAAAGACGAAAACAAACAAAAAATATAACATCATCGAAATGATGAAATGAAACTATGAAAGATAGAATTTTCCTCTATCATAACATGTTGTTAACCCTTAAGTGTTGAGAACAGTACTAAATATTCTGAGAAGTATTCCCAAAAAATATTATTTCTATATAGAACAAGTAAAAAAGTATCAGTCGGCTTTGCAGACAGAGATATCTCCTCAGTTTATGTGAATTGAAACTTTCATTTACCGACAGATCGAATGTATTTTGGGTCTTTTCAGAATTTTTGTCCCTTTTTGGACATTTGAACGAAGTTCAAGTTTGAAGTTCAACAAGTAGGAAAAGCGTTAAGTTCGGTCGGGCCGAACTTTTTATACCCTCCACCACAAATTTCAGCCATTTCGGTGGATTAATGTGGCCACAACCTTCAAAATACCGAAAATCGGAAGGTACCGTTCTATGGGGGCTATATGATGGCGTGGACCTATACCTACAAATTTCTGGGGAAAAGTTTTATACCCCAAACGAAGACTAAATACCAAATTTCAGCCATCTCGGTGTTATAATGAGGCCAAAACCTTCAAAATACCGAAAATCGGCAGATATCGTCCTATGGGGGCTATATCAAAACGTGGACCTATATAAATATTTTATGGTAGAAATGTTTCTTAGCCTCTGGAAACACAAAATACAAGGTTACAGCCGATTCTGTTGTCAAATGGGACTAATACATTCAAAATATATTAAAATGACGCGTACTTTATATGGGGTGTTATATGGGGGTAATACCAAAACGTGGGCCTATATAAACCAACTATGGTAGGAATGTTTTTTGGCCTCTGGAGACACAAAATACCAAATTTCAACCAATTCGGCGGTAAAATGGGACAAATATCTTAAAAATTCCTTAAAACCTTCTGTTGTTGTATTTTTAGGCTATAGGCTTTTTAAGTAAAAGACTTGATGTTTAATTTTTCCAAGCTTTATTTGTTTCCAATATTTCGATTGGATTCTCCAATCATTTAAAGGAAGAGTAATGGCTGTTTACAGTCCAAAGTACTATCTTTAAAGATAGAAATTAACAGAAGGCAAACTATTGGAAAAATACCAAACAATTCCTTAAAACGACGACGCGTCACGCGTCATTTTGTATGGGGCCTATACGAAAGCGTGGAGCTACATAGCCCACTTTCAATACCAAAAGTCCTACGTACATATAATAGTTTTTCCCAAAATGTCATCCACCTACGTCAATCCGTTCGGACGCTAGAGTGATTTCCACAGACGGACAGACGGACGGACATGGCTATATCGATGTAGAATTGCACGCTGATCAAGAATATATATACTTTGTGGGGTCTACAATGATTATTTCGAGTAGTTACAAACGGAGTGACAAACTTAATATACCCCCATCCTATGGTGGAGGGTATAACAATTTTGCGGAGGAGGTACTTATAAGAATGGATGGACATAGTCCATTATGGAAATGGATCTTATATTGGGAGTCATATCTTTTCGATAGATATCACGCCCACTAGTAATTTCAGTAGGTCATCGTATAACTATTGGACCAGAAAACATAATATTGCTGTAAACAGGACCACAACGAACAGCATCGGTGTACATTTCCAAATGATCTTCGAACAGACCCTAAACTGCGCTTAGACACAAATGTTGAACTTTTGTGGGAGAGATACCCTAAGTAGAGGACCATTTTGGGCCATTTTAGAAGTTAAACAAAATTTGGACAACATTTTAGGAGATCCAAAGTTTGGACCAAACTGGGTGCCGCAGTCGCGCACACAATTTTAGTGACATTTTTAAATAGTGAGGGGAAGTACAGGAAGTTGTGAACCAGTATTGCCCACCTTCGAACTAAAACTAAGTTTGGACAAAATATGACGAAGGCCAAATTTTGAACCAAATCGGTTGATCAGTTCAAGAGTTGTCGTGCTCTCTAGCCATTACATATGGTGTCATATGGGTTTTTTTTACACCTTTCAAGCTGTTTTCTCAAGAGGCATGGACTAGACCCTGAAAAAAACTTTTACCCTCGTATTTGAAGCAGCGACTGCATGTTGCTTCAACAAAAATCAAAGTGATTCGGTAGATATATGAGGATGTGTAAGGTATGGTACAAATCGGTCACTCCCTTCAAGAGTTATAGTGCACACAATTTTTCCGAAATGTTTTTTAAATTTTATGGGGGAGGTACCTGAAGGAGTGGGCCGATATGGCTTATCTTCGAACTAAGTATGGACAAAATATTACAAACCCCAATTTTTGGACCGAATCGGCAGATCCGTTCGAGAGTTATCTTGCACTCCGACCACTACACACGGTGTCATAGGGCTTTTGCATCTTTCAGGCTATTTTCTCAGAAAGTATGGACTTGCCCCTGATGAAAATTTTACCGTCGTATGGAGGGCAGTGAATACATGTTGTTGCAACAAAAATCAAAGCGGATCGAGAATAGATTCTAAACTGAACTATTCCGAAATTTTCCGAATGACTGCACCGATTGAATCCATATTGGAACCTCATCTAAGTCTGCTAGAAATTTCACGATCTGCAAAGTTTGGATCAAATCGTTTCCTCCTATCAAGAGTTATGGTTCGCACGAATTTTCGAACTTTTGTGGGGGAGGTACCTGAAGGAGTGGGCCGATATGGCTTATCTTCGAACTAAGTTCGGACAAAATATTACGAAAGCCAAATTTTGGACCGAATCGGTTGATCAGTTCGAGAGTTATGGTGCGCTCCAGTCAGCCAGATGGACGGACGGACATTGGTAAATCGACTCCAAATTGTCTGAAACACATTTCTTCCAAACATACTTGGGGTCTAAAACGATTATTTCGATGAGGCACATTTTGCATGTTTGAAAGTGTATCTATACCCTCGTTAGCATAAATGCTGAGGGTATAAAGGGTGGTCGTGATCATTAGTTTTCAATATATAACGTATTTCAAAAGTGGGCGTGGTCCGACAATTTGGCTCTAAAGGTGTACCTAGGGTACACACAACCCAATTGCTTCCCAAAATGTACGCTGGCTTATGCATATAGCGTTTAAAAGAAAGGCGTGGAGAAGGTACCCCACCTCCCCCGAAATGCATACATTCATATACATAACAACGGCAAACATTGAGCTTTTGCTGCAAATTTGATGGAAATCGGTTCAGTAGTATTGGAGATATAACATTTAAAAAAAACAGGCGTGGTCGGGTCTTTAAGCCCCAATGAAGTACTACATTGTAGATTAATCCGTAAATTTTTAAACCGATACATGCGTAATTTGTGCAAATAAAGCGTTTTTTAAAAATATTGCATATGGGAGGTACCACGCCCCCTCTGGAATTCAATAAAGTATGTAGCTTGTTTTCGGGGGCCATCCCTATACATTCCCTGACAAATTTAGGAAAATCGATTCAGTAGTTTTTCAGAAAAATGTTGGCATTTGATATTCATAAAGATATGGCGTTTTTGTTTTTTAATATGGCAAAGGGAAGTACCCTGCCCCCTTCGAAATTCAAGAAAATATGCATCCTATTTCCACTGGAGGCCATCCCTGTACATTCCCTGAAAATTTTAGGAAAATCGGTTCAGTAGTTTCATATTTTAAAAAGTGGGCTTGGTCAAGTCTTTGGGACCTAAAAAAGTAGGTAAGGTCGGAGACACAACCACATTTGTCTCGCAAATTAATAACCAAACCGATACATTCGTAATAATTTTAAATTTGGCATTTTTAAAAAATAAGGTATAGGGGAAGTTCCCCGCCCCCTCCGAAACTTAGTGTGTAGCTTACTTTCACCGGGGGGCGTCCCTGTACATTCCATGACAATATCAGGAAAATCACTTCAGTAGTTTTTTTAGAAAAGATTAAAATTGAAAATGAAAAAAGTGTGCTTGGTCAAATTTTCGTCGCATAGAAACATAAGTAGGGTTATGACGAACATTTCAAAATCAGTCCAGCCATTACCAACGAACGACATTTGATTTTTATTTATGTAGATATAGCATTTTTTGGGTGACGTAGGGGATGGAAGATGCCAAGGAACGGTCCTGACCGGTTTTAACATGGCAAAGCCCAGGATTTATCTTGGTCCCTCTTTCATCTCAAGTGGACACTGACCTCCCCGTGGTGTCACCTGGGGAACTGCCTTTAACACCCGTTAAAGGTAGTGAGCTAACATGTGCCGCGCGTTCACCCATAAGAACGCTAAAAACTTGGGTTTGGGCGTCGGGTTAGTAACCCTCCCCTAGAAAAAACAGCATACTATGAAAAAACGAAAGAAAAGAAAAACAAACCCCTCTAAAGTTGACGAACCCCGCAAACGTTTTAAGGACCATGATCTGCGAATCTGCACCTGGAATGTTCGCACTCTTTATAGAGAAGGTGCAGTCTTCACATTGGCAGACGTACTTGAAAAGTACAAGACCGATATTACTGCCATACAGGAAATACGATGGATTGGGAAAGGCGTCACAACAACACCTAAAGGTGATGCACTGTATTATAGCTGCCATGACGTAAAGCATGAGTTTGGTTGTGGATTCGTAGTTAGTCGGAGACTAAAACATCTGGTATCCAGCTTCACCCCAGTGAATGAAAGACTTGCTGCAATTCGAATAAAAGCTAAATTCTTCAACATCAGTTTTTTTTGCGCTCATGCTTCCACTGAAGAAAAGGACGAACAGACCAAAGATATATTTTACGAGCGCTTAGAAGAAACATATGACCGTTGCCCTGCCCATGACATTAAAATCATTCTAGGCGATTTTAATGCCAAAATTGGAAAGGAGAATATCTTTGGCCCAACAGTCGGGAAATTCAGTCTCCACAGTGAAACATCTGACAATGGTATGAGGCTGATAGACTTTGCAGCTGCAAAAAACATGGTAGTTAGCAGTACCAGATTTAGTCATCTAGGGCACCTGGCTGTCTCCAGATCAGAAAACAAGAAACCAAATTGATCATGTTGTGATAGATGGAAGACATTCATCGAGCGTGTTGGATGTACGATCGTTCCGAGGCGCAAACATTGATTCGGACCACTACCTTGTTGCAGCAAAGGTACGCACCCGATTAAACGTAGCAAACAAAGTACGAACAGACACAACACGAAAGTTAGACATCGGTAAGCTGCAATCACAACAGATAGCCACAGCATATTCCACTCAACTAGCCCAATTGCTTAATCAAAGCACTCCTCATCCCGATAACATATCAGCGCAATGGCAAAGCATTGCCCACTCCATGCAAACAGCCTGTTGGTATCCAATAGCAGCGAAGACGACGAAGATACCACAGTCCCAATCCCAGAAGATGGTATTGAATGTATACCGCCCACCCAAGATGAGGTAAAGACAGCAATAAATCGGCTGAAGAATAATAAGGCAGCAGGGGCCGATGGCTTACCAGCCGAGCTGTTCAAAACCGGAGGCGACACGCTGATAAGGTGTATTCATCAGCTAGTTAGCACCATCTGGCAGGAAGAACGAGTACCCGAGGATTGGAACCTGAGTATCCTGTGCCCCGTCCACAAGAAGGGAGATAAGACTGTATGCTCTAACTATAGGGGCATAAGTCATGTCTGAATTTGGTATTCCCGCAAAGCTCATCCGGCTTTGTAAAATGACTTTAACTGACACGAGGTCCTCAGTTAAAATAGAAAGAACCTCTCCGAAGAGTTTGGTACCAAAAGAGCTTTCAGACAAGGAGACAGCCTTTCGTGTGACCTCTTCAACATCCTGCTAGAAAAGGTTATACGAGAGGCAAACGTCAAAAGAAGTGGCACAATCTACACCAATAGTCACATGTTACTTGCTTATGCTGATGATATAGACATCATAGGCCGATCAGTAAAAGAAGTAACTGATACCTTTATGAAGGTCGAAGGAGAATCTGCTAAAGTGGGTCTGGCGGTAAACGGTGAGAAGACCAAGTTGATGGTGTCGACGAGCAATGCGTCCATTGAGCTCGGACCGACTGTGGAAGTTGGTTCCTATAATATTGAGGTAGTAAAAGACTTCGTCTACCTCGGCACCTTCGTAAACACAACAAACGACATCAGTTGTGAAATAAAAAGAAGAATTGTATTGGCCAACAGATGCTACTTTGGATTAAGTAAGCAGTTTAAAAACAAAGCCACATCTCGTCAAACAAAAATAACGCTCTACAAAACTCTGATACTACCCGTGCTGATGTATGGCTCCGAAGCCTGGGTACTTGCGCAAGCAGACATGGCAGTGCTTGGTGTGTTTGAGAGAAAAATTCTTCGAAAGATCTACGGACCAATCTGCGTTGACGGTGAATATCGACGTCGCATGAACCACGAGCTGTATCTGCTATACGACGACATCAATATTGTTAAACGTATCGAGATGCAGCGATTGCGTTGGCTAGGCCATATCATAAGAATGAGCGATGATGACCCCCGAAAAAAGGCGTATGAATACATGCCACATGGCGGTGCACGCAGAATTGGCAGGCCAAAGAATAGATGGCGCAAACAAGTGGATGATGAGATGAAAAGGCGCGGTATTCCAGAGTGCAAAGCAACAAATAGAGAGGAATGGAGATCTATTCTTAGTTCGGCCTATAGAACAAATGTTCTGTAATGGACCAGCTAAGTAAGTAAGATATAGCATTTTTAAAGAAATAGGGTATAGGGGAAGTTCCCCGCCCCTTCCGAAATTCAAGAAAATATGTAGCCTATTTTCATGAGGCCCATCGCTGTACATTCCCTGACAATTTCAGAAAATCTGTTCAGTAGTTTTTGTAGAAAAGATAAAAATTAAAAGTTGAAAAAGTGGGCGTGGTAAAATTTCAAAATCGGTCCAGCCGTTCTCAACTGATGCCATTACCAACGAACGACGTTTGATTATTATGTGTTATTTTGTTATTTAATATTTATTATTTGTTGTTTATTATGTATTATTTATAATTTATTATTTATTATTTATTTTTTATTATTTATTTTTCATTATTTAATATTTTTTTATAATTATTATTATTTATTTATTTAATTATTATTATTTATTGTATACTATTTGTCATTTATTATTATTTATAATTTATTATGTTGTTTTTTAATATTTCTTAATTATTATTTATTATGTATTATTTATTTTATATTTCTTATATTTTTTATTATTTATTTTTCATTACTTTTTTGTTTTCATTACTATTTTTTTGTTATTTATTATCTGTTATTATTATTGTAATTATTATTATAATTATAATTATTATTATTATTATTATTATTATTATTACTATTATTATTATTATTATTATTATTATTATTATTATTATTATTATTATTATTATTATTATTATTATTATTATTATTATTATTATTATTTTTATTATTTTTATTATTTATGGTTTATAATTTATTATTTGTCTGATATTATGTATTGTTTATTATTTATTATTCTTTAATATTTATTTTTATTTATTTATTTATTTATTTATTTATCTTATATTAATATAAGATTTATTGGGAGAATAGCTTTAGCAGCTTAGGCCATCAGCTATATTTATTTTCGTTTTTCATTATTATTATTAATTAATTTTTATATAAATATCTATGAATAAAATATATTACTTTTCTTTCAATATTTACAAGTTGCCCCTTGCAATTTTGGGGTTAAAAGAAAATCTCGTCATATTTTCCCCCCTTCCATTTTAGTTGCAAACACATGTTGTTAACAAGCCAGCAATCTTCTACTCGTCTCTCATTCATCTCTAAACAGCAATAATATAAACAGATTCACATATCACCGAAACGACATATGGTCAAATGGATAATTTATATATGACCCAATATCCCCTCTCTCCCCAAAAACAGCAACATAAATGTTGTGTTATTGAAAATTTCATTCTGATATTTTAGCAATGATTTCAGATTTTGAGGTTTTTATTTAATATTTTCATTTTCTCTGTTGTGCTTTGCTGACTTTGAAAAATAAAAAGAAGACATGTTTGTAGTCACAAACAGAAGATAAACAGAAAAATGTTTAGAAATTTGTACACAGAACCCAGAAACATAAACGCCATAATGCATAACCATGAAATATTTTCTTTCTGCTTGAACTGACATAAAATTTGGCGCATTTTTGTTTAGTTCTCTCGATTGAATATGAGACAATGTTTATTTTAAGTGAATTTTTGCAATAATAAACAATTTTTGTGCTTGGCGCTGTGGATTATAAACTAAGAAGGGAATTTTTATGTCATGCGTCATAGTTTGAAAACATGAATAAATGTGGGAGAGAATGAATGATAGTGTTGTTATAGAAAATATTGAAAATTTTCTTTTGTAATATTAAATTTATTAGAATGAACTTATTATTAAAGGCTATCCAATGGCAGTGTCAAGAAGTCTGCGGTCTACTTGCTTATTCATATGAATCTCAAAAAATTACATTGGCTGTGGTTTGAATTTAATCTATGCATGTATGTAGCTAATGGTCCATACATACATACATGCATCCACTTTGTAGTTATATTATATCAAATAAGATCTTAACAAGTAATACCCCACAGCTGAAACACATGTCACAACCAATATACTTAGCAACAGTAATTAACATTAATCCAAAAGTCAATCCCACCCTCTCGCTGTTGGGGGATGAATAACAAGGATACTCATTGATGACAGGATAAAGAAAGGAAAAAATAAATGATTTTACTACGCGAACAATTAACGAAATTTCAACAGTTTTCACATTGTATTTAAAGCTGTCTTTGTCCATCCTTCACGATTACAAGGGATAACCAAACGGTTAATGACTTCGATTAAGGACAAAGGCGATTAAGGTAAGTTTGGCATTTTATGGTGGGCACACAAACAATGACCTGTTAAGTGGTTGGCTGTTTTTGTTCTTCTACTCAATCAATGGCATCAATCCACCCCACCATTTTTTGGCAAAAACTGCAACAATGTCATTGTCCTTGCCACATACGAATACACATATTTTTCGACTAACAATCTTTAACAATTAATCGCTTACAATTTATTATGGTGCGGGACATGTGGTTTTTGCTTGGAATTTTTTGTTTATTTTGCTTTATTGGTGGGGATTTGAGGGGTTGATTGTTAGCAACAGCAGCAAAGTAAAGACAGCAATTACAATATGGACAAAAAGGTTTTTCAAGCGAAAAACCATGGCACATGTGGAGGAACAGCAGTTCAAAAACCATTTAATAACTCCACCCAAAAAGACTTATGGTCGAAATTACAAGAAATACATTTTAATGCTGTTTTTGTCTGTCTTGCTGACTGTCTGTCCTGTAATAAATAACGTTGAATCATAAACGACATTAAGCGCAAACATCAGACATATGTTGTTGGCAAACGTAGAACAACCGCACGAAAATGCTTCATAAAATTGTGAAAAATATTGCATTTTCAGCGAACAACCACAAGTTGAATGAATGAGTGAGCGAGTGAACGATTGAGCGACTTTGAACAGATACAAGTTTGTTTTTTTTTTTTGTAAGTTGTTTTGTTGTAAAATGTTGCAGTTTCTTTAACCTGTGAAGGATGGCAATACCATTAAAATGTTCTTTGGATGAGTGGTAAACCTTATCCTAATTTAGGTAAGGTGGATAGTACATCCACATAATGCCAAGGAAATTAAAACATATTCTTAACAAGTTAAAAATGGCGTTATGTTCGGCCGGACCGAACTTTTTATACTGTCCGCCATAAATTAAATTGAAACGAGATTTCAGCCATTTCGGTTGGATAGTGTGGCTAAAACTTTAGAAATACCGAAAGTCCCTCGAAAGCGTTCTATAGTTGATATAACAAAACATGGACTCATACCGACAATCCTGTGCAGAAATATTTTATAGTTCCATCGGAAACTAAATAACAAGTTTCAGGTATTTCGCTTGGAAATTGTGGCTAAAACCTTAAAATTCCCTATGAGTCCAGTCAAAATACATATTAATATAGCAAAAATTCCCACTAAGCTGAATTTTGAATGTCCTAAAAGTCCCCACCAATCTCATGTGGGCAAAAACAGTTACTCGGGGTCAAAGGCCAAAATTTAGGGCATTTTTTATGATTTCACTTTCATACGGGCAAAATGTGCCTCATCGAAATAATGGTTTTAGACCCCAAGTATGTTTGGACGAAATCGCGCTGGTGCGCACGATAACTCTCGAACGGATGAACCGATATAGCCCATAATTTGGCATTCGTAATATTTTGTCCAAATTTAGTGGGTCCAAAGAAGTCTCAATACCAATCTTCAACCATTTTTGCATACCAAAATGGTGAAATAAATCAATAAAACAGCAAATAAATCTATTTTATTATACTTCTATACATATACCTTAAGCGCCAGTGTTCGAAAATTCGAACACCACTTTCCCGGAAAACGAAAAATCGGAAAATTTTTCGAGTTGATTTTTGACATCAGTGGAATAATAAAAAAAGTGTTTTCTTTTTAAAAAATAAATAAAAAATTTGTCTCGGTACGATATGAGTTAAGTTCGAAGATGGGTTATATCGGTCCACGTCTTCCGGTACCACCCCCACGAAACTTCGGAAATGTTCGGAAAATTTGTGCGCACGATAACTTTTGAAGGGAGTAACCGATTTGGTCCACACTTTGCATATCGTGAAATTTCTACTAGAATTAGACGAGGTTCCTCCTACACAAAATTTCGGAAGAGTTAAGTTTAGAACCTGCTTTAGAATCGTTTTGATTTTTGTTGGAGCAACTCCCATTCACTGTCTCCTATACGACGGCACATGTTTCATCAGGGGCAAGTCCATACTTCCTGAGAAAATAGCCTGAAGGGCTATGGTTTGAGCGCAAGATAACTCTCGAGCGGATCTGCCGATTCGGTCCAAAATTTGGTCTTCGTAATATTTTATCCAAACTTAGTTTAAGATCGATGATAAGCCATATCAGTCCACTCCTTCAGGTACCTCCCACACATGAGTTCATAAATTTTCGGAAAAATTGTGCGCATGATATTCCTTGATGGTACTTTGGCCGATACTTTACACATCATAATATATCTACCAAATATATATCAGGTTCGAATATGGACTATATGTGTTCACTCCTTCGGGTACCTGTCACACAAAGTTTCGGATAAGTTCACTTTAAGACCTGCTCTGGAATCACTTTGATTTTTGTTGACGCAACTTTCATTCGCTGCCTCATAAAGAGAGCAAACCAACAAAATCGGAGCGTGTTCAGTAGAGTTATTCCATGTTAGAGTAATTTTATGCAAAAATATCCCATGTGTAATCGAGAGCCCAACGGGAACGACATCAACGAAAACTCTCCTTTTTTTGTGTTTGTTTTTTGAATTTTTGTCATGGGCGGTGGATCCGGCAAAATCCACAGCAACCCTCTACACGTCATGGACAAAGGAGCTAAGGAGGAAGACTTTCAATCCACCTTCATAATGGCTTACCATCCCCTACCGGATGTATCCAAATGTCGAGTGTGGACCATCTGTTTCATGTGGGAAGGATTATGTCGGCCAGAGCAGCAATATAAGGTGTTGCCCACTCGACAGTTCTTACTGGCATCTCATCAGCCATCACTAGACAGCGGAATTTTATGCAACCCCTATTTCTGGCCCGATTCATGTAAAATTTTGGGACAAAATTCTCTTCAGACAAGTCAATAAAATAGAGAAATGTATAATCACAACCACAACCTTCAAAATACCGGAAATCGGGAGGTACCGTTCTATGTGGGCTATATGAAGACGTGGACCTATAGTGACAAATTTAATTTGGATTGTTATATACCACAAGGAAGACTTAATACCAAATGTCAGTAATTTCGGAGGGATATTGAGGCCACAACCATCAAAATACCGGAAATCGGGAGGTGCCGTTGTGTGGGGGCTATAAGAAGACGTAGACCTATACCGACAAATTTCATATGGATTGTTTTATACCCTCAACGAAGACTTAGTACCAAATGTCAGCCATTTCGGAGCGATATTGAGGCCACAGCCATAAAAATACCGGAAATCGGGAGGTACCGTCGTATGGGGGCTATATGAAGACGTGAGCATATACCGACAAGTTTCAGGTCGAAAGTTTCATACCATCAAGGATGACTAAATACCAAATTTCGTTCATTTCGGTGGGATATTAAGGCCACCACCTGCAAAAGCCCGAAAATCGGGAGGTACGTTACTATGAGGGTTATATGAAGAGGTGGACCTGTACCCACAAACTTTAGGTGTAAAGTTGGGGGTATACAACCTTACACCGAAGACTTAATACCAAATTTCAGACATTTCGGCGGGATAGCCATCCCATACCATATTATGGGACAGGATCCTTTCCCTAGGCACATCGGGAAGAGCATCCGGTGTTACGGTCCCTTCACCCTAGATTTCATTCCAACGGACATCTACCAAGTGTTACTGGTTGCCTCGCAAAAGACAAGCCATGTTCGTGTAGTCCAGCAAGCCGTAACTAGTAGGCCACTAGTACCATCCTGGCACAATTGAGATCTGTAGTCGAATTCTGTAACTAATCGATAAAAATCGATAAAATTAAAACGCAAAATTATAAACGACCGGCATCTTGGACGTTGTCGTCGAAGGCATTGCAGCGAGCTGTGAACTTGTATGAAGTCAACCGTGTCCTGTCTTGCTTGTCGCTTTCTCGCTTGAGCCTGGCTCTAATGACCCGTACATGGAATTTATGGGCATAGCAGACAGGTTTGGAACTACCGAGCTAAAGTAGCTTAATGTGAACATCCCAATAATCTTAATACATAGTTTTACTCCAGATTATAGACCAATTATTGAATTAAATCTGCACGGTGCTCTTGAATCAAATTTAAATGGAAGGTGCTTACACCTGGGAAGTTTTTGCGGATTCTGAAACTACAATGTTCATAGATGAGGAAAATAAAAAAACAAAAAAAATCGCCGGAGCGCTTTTTAAATAAATCGCGATTCAAGTTGACATTTTTAGGGGTTGTTTAGGTTTTCACGATTTTGCTTAGAAACCGCAACACCTATCAAAATGAGACTGAAGAAAATATTGCAGCTATCAAAATTCTCTACAAGATTTCCGTAGATTTTACTATTTTTGAGATATTGAAGTTCAAATTGGGACAATGCACTGACTGTATCGCCCCCTTATAAAAAAATGTCATGAAGGGTGCGCCTTAACTAACTTTTAATGAAAACCGCTTACACAGGGGAAGTTTTTGTGAATTCTGAAACAGAAATGTTCACAGATGAGAAAAATCCAAAAACAAGAAAAAAATCGCTGTAGGGATTTTTAAATAAATCGCGGTCAAAAATCAAATTTTTAGGTGTTTTTTAGGTTTTCACGATTTTGCTTGGAAACCGCAAGTCCAATCGAAATGGAGCTAGAGAAAATATTGTAGCTGTGAAAATTCTCTACAGGATTGGCGTTTATGATTTGTTCTCAGGCTGTACCATTTTTGAGATAAAGAAGCTCAGTTTACATTTTTAGGTTTTTTTGTTAGGGTTTCGCGATTTTGCTTGAATTCGGCAAGTCTTATCGGCATGGGACCTGAGAAAATCTTATAGCTGTGAAAATTCGTTACAGACTGGCTTATGTAATTTTTCCAATGTTGTAACATTTTTTTAGATATATAAGTTTAAGTTGGAAAATTGCAGTCATGACATTGTTTTATAAGGGGGCAATACAGAATTGAATTGAATTTGAAATGTCCCAATTTCAAAATCTATATCTCAACAGTTGTAAAATCTACCAATATACCATAAAGGTCAATCTTAAAGAGAATTTTGATAGCTACAATATTTTCTTTAGTCTCATTTTGATAGGACTTGCGGTTTCTAAGCAAAATCGTGAAAACCTAAACAACCCCTAAAAATGTCAACTTGAATCGCGATTTATTTAAAAAGCGCTCCGGCGATTTTTTTTTGTTTTTTGATTTTTCTCATCTATGAACATTGTAGTTTCAGAATCCGCAAAAACTTCCCAGGTGTAAGCACCTTCCATTTAAATTTGATTCAAGAGCACCGTGTCTGGTCTACTCTCGTTTTCTTGCCAAGTCAGAGGTCTGAATTACTGATCATTACTGATCACTATGTGAAGGTACATAAATACTGAGTACTACAGGTTCCCTATTACTTCTCTTTCATAGACTCTGTGGCCATGTTAAGATACTACACAAACCTCAGATGGCTATGACACAGGTCATTTTAGATCTTGTTATGTTTAACTAATTCTCCATCTATCCTTATTTGCAATCATCCTTGCTTCCACTTCCATCTGCTTCCACTTAACACTTCCCGTTCTCCTTTCCTCTACTTTCTATTCAGGATGAAAGCGATAGGCCGCTGGTCAACGAGTGAAGTGACAGTCTACAATACAGGGATCAGCGCATCCTATAACCTAACCTTACTGCACATCATGAATTGTGGCATTCGCAACCAGTGTTTGAATTTGCTGCTAGTTTTTCACAGCACAGCACAAGGTCTATGCTGGCGCTGTGAAAGTGACGCAGCATAGCACATAGTCCCAGCATCAAAAATAAAAACGATTGCTATTGCTATGCTGTGCTGTTTTCAAAAACAAAATCGAAAACTGTTGCTGTGCTATGCTGCGAACATAAACGTAGCATAGCACAAGGTCTATGCTGTGCTTCTGAAATCTTCACAGCACATAGCATAGCATAGTCATCAAAATCAAAAACGAATGCTATTGCTATGCTGTGCTGTTTTCAAAAACAAAAACGAAAACTGTTGCTGTGCTATGCTACGAACATAAAAGTAGCATAGCACATAGCATAGTCATGAAATCGAAAAACGATTGCTGAGCTCTGCTGTGCGGTAAACATTTCTACATAGCATAGCATAATTAATGTTAACCCAGCAAACTCACTAACCCCCATTATTATAAATAAGCTTTCTTTGGTTATAGTTTGGATTTTTCGATCGGTTTTTTAGCGTTCCGGTTAAAATAATATTAAAATGTGAAAATTATATTTTTAATGTCTTCAAATTCGTTTATTTTGCGTTTTCAAATACATCCAATAGTAAAAGAAAACTTATAATAATGGCCCTATGAGTTGTTCAGTGCTGTTTATTGCTGCGAATTTTCACTTTACAGATCACGTGTTAGCATACTCCGATTGAGCTCAAACTCTGTCAATCTTAATTTTTAACAAAACTAAACGTTTTAGGAGGGTGCCGCATAAAAATTGGACATCGATTTTTAAAACCACTCTAGTACATATGTATATTAAAACAGGTACAAGTGGCAATAACATGCATTTAGAAACTCGAAGTTCGCTTCCATAAGCCATAGACGCCAATAGCGAGAATTTTATTAAATTTCATGAAATTAGGCGTTCTTAGATCGAATTCTCCACTACATCAATTTCACGATTTTACTCTACTGTGGAACTTGATCTAGAAACGCAAAATGTTATTAAGTTGTTTAATGAAATTCATGCTAGTGTGGTTACCGACTAAATAAATTAGTTTCAAGAAACTATTGTTACTATATTTATAGCCCCAGCCTTTAGGCTAAAGAGGGTATTTACACTTTGATACGACCAAAATGTGCCTCATCGAAATAATGGTTTTAGACCCCAAGTATGTTTGTATGATATCCGTTTCAGACAATTTTGAGTAGATCTAGCAATGTCCGTCCGTCTGTCTGTCGGTCTGTCTGGCTGGCTGGCTGGTGCGCACGATAAGTCTCGAACGGATCAATCGATTCGTTTTAAATTTTGGGTATCGAAATATTTTGTCCAGATTTGATTTAAGTTCGAAGATGGGCCATATAGGTCCACTCCTTAAGGTACCTCCCCCACAAATGTTCAAAAATTGTCGCAAAATTTGTGCGCAAGATAACTCTCGAAGGGAGTAACCGAATTGAACCAAATTTTGCATATGGTAATACTACCTCTAGGCATACATCAGGTTCGAATATGGATTATATCGGGCCATTCCTTCAGGTACCTCCTACACAAAATTTGAAATAAGTTTAGTGACACCTCACGAATCGTTATGAAATTTTGTTGTTGTATGGTTATAGTTGACCTTTGGACTGAAATTTTCTCTAAGTTTTGGTTTGGCTTGAGGTCAGCAAATTAAAAACATTTTATTTTGTTTTTAATATTATTTTTATTTTCCGATATTTCGGTCATCTCCGACAACCATCATCAGGGATTTAATATTTGTTTTATTTTGTAATCACTAAAAAATTACTTCCTCATCTTTTCACAAATACTTTCCATACTTGGAATAAGTTTTTTTGTTTTTTGGGAAAAAAAGGTATGTCTATCCATACAGGATGAGGGTACATCTATGTCGGCAAGGCCGACTAATACTTTTTTACTTGTTTTATAATATTATGTGTCAAATTTGTTATACTTTAGCGGTCTATCGAAATGTTTTTATATTTGTCCTAAGAATAGTTTTAGAACGGTCAATTATTCAATATTTTCTTTGAAATTTTGTTATCTATAACAACAATTATTTAGTTGCAGAACATACAGGAATGTTTGGGCTTTTTACAGTAGACCAATAATAATAATTAGCAAATAGTCATGGGGTTTCTTTCCTTATTTCTCAAATTTTTCATTCAGTTAAAGAGATTCGTAACAATTTGACATAAGAGATTTTTTGGTACTTTAAAAAATTATATATTACTGTTTTGTCAATTAACAGACATAGTAGTGTGTTAAAAATATCGAAATGTGCATTTAGTCATGGTTTCACAGGTCAATAGCAAATTCTGTTACATTTAAAATACATACATACTTCTTTGCAATCAAAAATTTTCTGGGTTATGTTTGATGCTATGCTGTTGACTTTGTTCATAGCACAGTACAGCAATAGTTTTCGTTTTTGTTTTCTTGACTGCGGCTGTTTACTATGCTGTTAAAATGTCTGCAGCACAGCATAGCAACAGCATTCTTTTTTGATTTTGATGACTATGCTATGCTATGTGCTGTGAAGATTTCAGAAGCACAGCATAGACCATGTGCTGTGCTACTTTTATGTTCGCAGCATAGCACAGCAACAGTTTTCGATTTTGTTTTTGAAAACAGCACAGCATAGCAATAGCATATTTTTAGTGATTTCAGTGCTGTGCTGGTAGCAAATTCAAACACTGTTCGCAACGTCCCTAGCAGAATTAGCATTCGTGGAACCTGATCTCAGAAATGATTTACCAGGTGAAACTCATCGTTTCTTTTGGTTCAGAAAATCCTCCAATAATCGTCTTCGTCTAATTGGCCTAGTTTGAGAGAGAACTTTCAGAGTACTATCCAACCCTTCATATATTCGGTTAGCAGACAAGACTTTCTAGTACATCATCACAGCTGCAGCAGCCGCTCTCTATGTAAGTACCAGCTGATCGAATACCCAAAGTAATACCAAACCTTCGTCGAGCCTAATCTATTGACCCCAGATTTAACGAGATAAGAGGCTGGTCGGTGCAACATTGGTGCCCGAATAAGTGAATTGTTGGCAATTATTAAGCTTCTCTCGAAACCTGTGAAAAAGGAATATAGGACTCCAATAACATTTGGCTACATTACGTTGCATTAGATCTCTTCCTGCCGACGGGGAACTACATAAAATTTACAATGAATAATATTGCAGATGTCATAAAGAAACGTAGATCATCAAAAGCCTTGAGCCCTGACGGAATATCTATAGCAATGCTGAAATAGCTGGGTGAGTCGGGGTTTGAGTATCTCAACAAAGTTCTGAATCTATCGCCAGCCCCCCACATCTTGCCCGAAGTCTGGAAAATGTGCAGTATGGTATCGCTACTGAAGATAGGTAAGAATTGCAGCATTTGTCCATCGTACAGACCGTTTTCGCTTTTGTCGCCCGTAGCAAAGACTCTTGGGGCTTTTACTCCTCCCCAGCATTAGAAATAGCTGATCAGTTACCGATCATCAGCATGGTTACCTTAACAGCAACAACAGCACGTCATCCGCTGCACACAAGCCGAGTGATAAGACAGGGGTGACGCTCGACGTAAGCTTTGATACTGTGAAGTATTCACACTGTTTGAGGATATTGATCCTACCTCTCGCTAATTTCGGAGAAAGAGATAATTTATTGACAAAATATAACGCAACAGTTCACTTTGTGGTAAGCTATGCGGCGCCAACATAAGTTCGCTGTATACCATCAGCATAATGTTGACGACATTTCCTGGATATTTTAGCCATGTAAAACTTCTCAACATGCGATGTCGCCGTTTTGACTGGCGAAAAATGTAGGCCCCATATCATTGAGCTAACACGAATCGGTGTGCACTGATTGATATGAGAGAAGTTTTTTTGTCCCTTCGCGGATGTTTATGGGATCATATGTTTGAAATTGAGTAGCATTCATTCTGAGAACTGCAACAGAGTACCTCCTCTAGTCATCGGTGTACTATCTGCATGATTAGACGAAGCCTCTTCCAGTACTGCAAAATATTGACATGTTGTAGTTATTGTACTTGCTCGGGAGTTGCCTTGAGAGCTATCGTAATAACCATATAGGTGGATCGGAGCCCCTAACCTACACCTTTTCAGATGTAATTCGAAATATTTTAATTTCAATTCGTAACATTTCATTTGTAATTCGAATTATTCCATTTATAATTCGAATTATTTCATTTGAAATTCGAATTGTTTTATTTGAAATTACAAATGAAATCATTCGAATTACAAATGGAATAATTCGAATTACAAATGAATAATTCGAATTTCAAATGGAATAATTCGAATTACAAATGGAATAATTTGAATTAGAAATGGAATAATTCAAATTTCAAATGGAATAATTTGAATTAGAAATGGAATAATTCAAATTTCAAATGGAATAATTCGAATTACAAACTGAATAATTCGAATAACAAATGGAATGGAATTTCTTCCATTCCATTCAGATGTAATTCGAAACATTCCAGTTGTAATTCGTAACATTTTAATTGCAATTCGATTATTCCATTTGTAATTAATTCGAAACAATTTAATTTTTATTCGAGAATTCCATTTGTAATTCGAATTATTCCATTTGTAATTCGAAATATTCCATTTGAAATTTAATTTTTTTTCTTATTGTAATTCGAATTATTCCATTTGTAATTCGAATTACAAATGGAATTGTCGAATTAAATATGAAATGTTACGAATTACAAATAGAATTCTCGAATTACAATTAAAAAAAATCGAATTACATGTGAAAAAGGAGTAGACATGATAGGAGGAAGATAAAGGGAGAGAGAAGTCTGACGTTACAAGAGAGATCGCGAAGACTATCAGGCCATAAGCAACTATTGTGTGAAACAGTCCTCGGAGTATATCCCCCATCTACCTTATCTGAAGAATGTTAGCTTCCGCGACAAACCACAGAAGTTTTGGCTCAATTACGTTTCGGATGGTGTAGCCACTGTTATTTCTATAGAAGGATTGAAGGCACCGTGCAAAATATCTGCTAAGTGAAACCTACTCAACTAAATCCAGTTGCGGTTACAACATTTTGATGTAAACCTGAAGATAGAGCCATGTTGCCTCTTAACGGGTTAATTATTTTAAAACATAAATCTATGAACATATTCATGTTCCTTACAACTTTCTGTTCTTGTTGTAATTTCCCCACCACCTCCTCCTGCTCCTATTCCGTTCCAGCTTTTCAACATGTGTATCATAAATCATAAACTTATAAAATTCAGTGATATGAAATTATTTACACAAAAAACACTCACACAAAAGCACACTTACAGCATAGACAGCATTTTCAATACACTGATGCAGCAAGAAGCAGTTCTTTGGAATTGTAGAAGGAAACCTGTTCCGCACAGACTTTACATCAATATTTCATGGTCAATGCATCGAAGTATGGTGTTTAACATGCTACTCTACAAGTCTGAGGCTATGGCCGAGAGGGAGAAAAAGGTGGTCAATACTGGCCGATAGAAGCATTCACCATGTACCACCATGTCATGCAAGGCAGCCAGCAACAACAAACAAGAAACCATCTTGTAGTGAGTCCAATATTAACCTATCTTTACATTAATGACAGTACTTTGCGTTTATTAGAGTAATTTCTAACAAAACAGAAACACAAAGAAAAGTGGCAGCATGGACGAGAGGAGCTTTATAGGAAAAAGCTGTTGGTTCGGGTGTCTATCAATAGGTGCGGATAGATGTGTGTATGTAGGAGACAGTGGGAGAGAGTGGAAGTGTTCTTCTTGCACACATGTTGCAGTCTTGGATATTTATGACCATGACCAGGTTGCTGTTTCGTGTCGTATGTACTTTTGCTCCTGGCCCAAGAATCTCTCTCTAATGGACAAATAATTCATTTTTGTTTGCTATTGGTTGGCTAACATGAAAGTACAATTTTGCCAAGAGGCTACTATAGGTGCTTCTTGGAAACACTAAATCATCCACCACCACCCACCCCCCAAAAGAGGAAAATATATTTTCTCAACTTGTTATTGTTTGTTTTTGGCGTTGAAGATACTCATTAATAACTGATTTTTATGGGTCTAGTCAGCAACTTGTTGGGATAATAAATTTCCTTAAAAAGCTTTTAGGGAAATGCAATTTTGAAAACTTTCTAATTTTGTGAGGAGTAATTGAAAACAGAGGATATCTCTGTACGTTAGAAATAATGTTATTTAAGGAAGGATATGTATATCGAAAAATGTTACCGAGATTCCAACATCTATAAATATTTATTTAGTTATATTTTGAAACAGTTCTTTAATTTCGTTGTGTCTAAATTATTAATAATACTTTCTTAATATATTACTATAAGTACATTTGCACTGAAAGCCTCTCATGACTACTGACAAGTCGCAGGTCACATGACCGACCAACCACCTCGCCTTACAAAGAAGGCCATGACACATCAAGCCATTTATGATGTTATTTTTAACACTTTTGCGGTTTCTTGTGGTGCAAAATTGTTTCAAGAAAAGTGGAAAAAAAAGAAAATTGGAATGTACCGTCAAGACAGACATTATTATATTTGTTTCAAAGAAATATATTTATAAAATACTTTCTAGATTAATAAATTGTACTTACATGATTTAATCTGGCAGCAATTTTCGTATGCTCCTCCTGGTATGTTTTCTTTGCCTTACGCTTATCCTGCGACAAGTGGGCCAATTTATCACACACCACTTCGAGTTGTTCGGCATTGAATTTAAATTGTTTAGCTTGTTGATCCAATTCATCCATATAGGAACGCCAGGATTTTGTAATGAGACTGCCTGCAAAGGGGCGAAAAAGAAAAAAGAAGGATTTAGATAAAAAAATAATTAAACGTGATGTGTAAAATTTGTAATAACTGGTAGTGAAAGATTTTAAATTTGTTACAAACTATTTTACTTAAGGGTAACACAATTATGCCAAACATTAACAAGGACATAAGAGAAATAATTGGACGAAACCATTCTCTAGAAAGTCTTCGAAAATTTCGTTGCACGGTGCGCCTGAACCAACATCAAATGAAAGGAGCTTAAGGGAAGTGTACATAAGCTGTCTTGCATGCTTACCTTGCTTGCTTCTGATAAAAGAACAAAAAAGAAAAGGGCAACCCAGTTCGAAACTTGCTCGGCCTTCTTTATTCTTTTATTTGTATTATGTCAGAAATGAAGCAGGAAAGCAAGGCAATCAGGCAGGCAGGTCTTTACACCTGGGAAGTTGTGGTCAAATTTCACATTTGTAGTTTTTCAGGGGTAAGTCCATACTTCTTGAGAAAACAGCTCGAATGTTGTAAAAAGCCCCTATGCCACCATGTGTAGTGGCTGGAGGGCTCGAACCGAATACTGCGCTCGTCCACACTTTGGATATTGTAATATTTCTTCGAATAGGTCCACTCCTTCCGGTACCTTCCGCACAAAAGTTCAAAAATATTCGGTAAAATAGTACGCGCGATTTCTCATAGCCGTAGCAACCGATTTGGTCCAAACTTTGGATCTCTAAATATTGTCGAAACTTAGTTTATGTTCAAATTTGGGCCCTATCCGTCCAATCCTTGTGGTACCACCCATACAAATGTTCAATATTTTTGTATGGTCTGTTCGAGGATCCTTTTGACATTTTTACCGAAGGGTTTCCTAGTGGCCCTGTTTACAGCGATATTATGTTTTTCGTAGGCTAGTGTGATAAAAAGCCCTATCTATCGATGTTCCCGCAATTTTTTGAGCTTTAATCCTATCCAAACTTTTGTCGGTTCATACGCCCAAAATTTTGAAAACCCCCCTAAATACATACGTTTTTTTTTGGGATAAAAGCAATTCAATCCGCACAGGCTGAGGGTATATCTCTGTCAAAGCCGACTGATACTTTTTTAATTGTTCACAAATAATTTTACTTAAGGTTAACGCATTGTGTCAATCGTTGGCAATGACGTAAGAGGAATAATTGGACGAAACCATTCTCTAGAAAGTCTTCGAAAATTCCGGTACACGGTGCGCCTGAACCAAATTTAAATGAAAGGAGCTTATACCTGGGAAGTTTTTGCGGATTCTGAAACTACAATGTTCATAGATGAGAAAAATAAAAAAAATCGCTGGAAGGCTTTTTAATGAAGTTGCGTTCAATTTTCACATTTTTAGGGGTTTTAGGTTTTTACGATTTTGCTTGGAAACCGCAAGTCCTTTGGAAATGGGACTAAAGAAAATGTTGTAGCAGTGAAAATGCTCTACAAGATTGACTTTTATGATATTTTCGTAGGTTTTACTGTTTTGAGATATAGAAGTTCAAATTGGTACAATGCACTGAGTGTATCGCCTCCTCATACGAGAGTTGCACGAAAACTATCTGCAATAGACAATGCACTGCGTGTTGCCAGGCGCAATTTGATTTTTTTTTTTTTTTTTTTTTTTGAAAAGTTTGACAGTTTCTTGTCTAAACGTACTCCGGAAAGTTTGTCATACAAAAAATAACTTTGCAAAAAAAAAACTGGAATTTATTGTGAACATTTCCGTCCGATAATTTTTCACAACTTTCGACGTGGATAATCACGGCAAGAGTGCATCTATCTAATTGAATCTTTGTATGGCAATAAGGGTCATTACATAGCACTATGAAAACCTCGTTTAATGAATTCAATAGTGGTCGACACTCGCCAAAAAAACGAATATCGTAAGGGTCGCCCAAAAGCGGCCGTTGTGCCAGAAAAAATAAAGCCGTCCGCGAACGGATTGCCATGTTATATACCATGAGATAGAGGCATCCTAGGGCATTTCATACACCAACTAACACTTAATATTGCATAAATACCTGGCCGCAAAAATGGATTTTTTCTCGCTAGATCCAGTCGCTCAAAAAAGGCTCTTGTGGATTGGTGCAAAGAAATTGTGAATAGAAGCAATCACGGTTCTTCAAACGACATTAATAAGATCGTCACAGACGACGAATCTTGGATCTATGCTTAGGGGCCCGAAACAAAACAGGAATCGACCGTATGCGTATTCAAAAGCGAGGCAAATCCAACGAAATTTGTTCATCTAAGAAGCACTTCGAAGCAAATGGTCGCCAGTTTCTTCGACAAAACTGACTGTGTGGCGACTATACGGTAGGACGGTTAATTCTGAGTGTTACACTAGAATTTGTTTGCCTGAAGTCTCCTGAGAAATTCGAAAAACGGTAAAAATGTGGAATTGATGAGTCATACGCCGTACTGCACTGACTGGTTGTTAAATGACTTCATTTCACTCCAGCATATCAAGAAAAAAGGCGTGGTCGCCAAAAAATGCTTTTGAAGCGTTCAAAAACCATGTTTTGGAGCTGCCTCAATCGGAGTGGAAAAAGTGATTCAACCATTGGTTTGAGCGCATTAAAAAGCGTATAAATCATCCTGGAGACTACTTATGAAAACGATAAAACAATATTTGATGGTAACTTCGACTCTCGACTTGGTCCATACTTGGCACATCGTGAAATTTCTACCAGACTTAGATGAGGTTTCAATATGGACTCAATCGGTCCACTCCTTTGGGTACCTCCTAAACAAAATTTCAGAAAAGTTCAGCCCCCCATATAACGGTATAAGTTTCATCAGGGGCAAGTCCATACTTCCTAAGAAAATAGTCTGAAAGGTACAAAAAAGCCATATGACACCGTGTGTAGTGGTTGGAGCGCAAGATAACTCACGAACGGATCTGCCGATTCTGTCCACAATTTGGTCGTCGTAATATTTTGTGCAAACTTAGTTTAAGTTCGAAAATAAACAATAGCGGTTCACCCTTTCAGATCCCTCCGCCACAAAAGTTCAAAAATGTTCGGAAAAATTGTGCGCACGATAACTCTTGATGGGAGTGACCTAAAATATCTATCAGATATAGATCAGGTTCGAATATGGACTATATTTGTCCACTCCTTCGGGTACCTCCCACACAAAATTTTGGATAAATTCACTTTAAGACCTGCTCTCGAATCACTTCGATTTTTGTTGTAGCAACTTGCCTCAATTACGGCATTAAACGTTTTTTTTTCAGTCCATACTTCTTGAGAAAACAGCTCGAATGTTGTAAAAAACCCCTATGGCACCATGTATAGTGGCTGGAGGGCTCGAACCGAATACTGCGTTCTTCCACACTTTGGATATTGTAATATTTCTTCGAATATTAGATTAAATTCGAAGGGGGTGCTTATAGGTCCACTCCTTCCGGTACCTCCCCCACAAAAGTTCGAAAATATTCGCTAAAATGGTACGGGCGATTTCTCAAAGACGTAGCAACTGGTCCAAACTTTGGATCTCTAAATATTGTCGAAACTTAGTTTATGTTCAAATGTGGGCCATATCTGTCCAAACCTTGTGGTACCACCCACACAAATGTTCAACATTTTTGTGTGGTTCGAGGATCCTTTGGACATTTTTACCGAAATTTTTCCTAGTGGCCCTGTTTACAGCGATATTATGTTTTTCGTAGGCTAGTGTGAGCTTTAATAAATTTTTGAGCTTTAATACTATCCATACTTGCGTATGCACCCCAACATTTTGAAAACCCCCCTACCTAATTACATTTTTTGGGAAAAAAAATATTTCAATCCACACAGGCTGAGGGTATATTACTTGTTTTATTTGAAAATTTGCCTGTTAGGGCGAATATCATTTTTATACCCTCCGCATTTATGCTAACGAGGGTATAAACACTTTCATACGGGCAAAATGTGCCTCATCGAAATAATGGTTTTAGACCCCAAGTATGTTTGGACGAAATCCGTTTTAGACAATTTGGAGTTGATTTAGCCATGTCCGTCTGTCTGTCTGGCTGGAGCGCACGATAACTCTCGAACGAATCAACCGATGCGTCCAAAATTTGGCTTTCGTAATATTTTGTCCAATTTTAGTACCTGCTATCGTATCGCTTTGATTTTATTTGTAACAACTTATATTCACTGCCCTCCATACGACGGTACAAGTTTCACCAGGGGCAAGCCAATAATAATATAATATAATTGTTCCACAAACATCCCAGAAGGAAGAAGGGAGACTTCTCTCATATCATTGAGTGCATCCCAATTCATATTAGCTCAATGATATGGGACCTACTGCTTATCGCCGAGTCCGAACGGCGTGTCTAAGACACCACTTGTAGAGACGTTTTACATGGCTGAAATACTAAGGAAATGTCGCCAACATTAATTAAGGATATTTTGCCACCGCACATTGGGCCCAATGACAGGTTTTTGAGGCAACAAGTCACTGGAAGCAGCTAGAGCTACCAAATTTCGTTCCAATGTTTTTAATGAGCATAAAAGTACTTCTGCAAAATTTGGTAAGAATCGGTTCAGATATAGATATAGTTTTCATGTATATGTTTCATCCGATTTAATCCGATTTTATTTTTAAGCCCCACAAAGGTCACAATTTGCATCCGATCGCCTTAAAATTTGATATGGTAAATCCTGTTCAGGTTAGAATCAGGTCCTGAAAATTTGGCTCTGATCGGTTCAGATATATATCTACATATATATAGAAACCTTTTCAGGTATACCATGATGTTCGAAATATAAATCTTCTGAAATGGCTGGACCGAATTTGATAAAATTTTGTTTGTAGATTCATAAGGATCGTAAGGTACTTTTTATACCGAAAAATGGAGGGGGTGGGGGACCTCCCCCACAACAAGTTTTAGCCAAACGCGAAATCTCAGAGATTATTAGACGCATTGCTATACAAAACAATAGTAATTGTGACCTCTATCATTAATTTATGTTTTGGAAGTAGAAAACCGCGATCGCGTCCGTTATTTGAAAACTTTATAATTACAGGTTAAGATCTTGAAATTTAGTAGGTGTTTGTAGTACCAGTTATTAAATTTAAAGATCTAGAATATTGAAGATTTCAATGCTTGGTGTAACTCGGATAAGATTACTATAAAATTTCGCGACTTGTGTCATATTGAGCATCGTCCAGTCCCAACCCAGTCTAATAAATTAAAATATCCACATTTTTAAGTGTCACGCTATCTGTAAGTAATTTTCTATAAGTATTCGGATCCATACGGACATGAAATTTTTTTACACATATAGTACTCACTATTACCTTCTATCAGATATATATAGTTTCGACAATACGTCGCAATACCGCGAGTTTTATTCCAAAAACTATTTAAACTACAATACGAACTACCCAAAAAATACACCACAAGTCTACTTCAAATATTCCTTACCAAATCTAACTTCTTTTATTTCTTAATCAGAATATTAATTTATATACCTTTACACGTTTTATCCATTAAAAAAACTGTTTATTAAATCAGCGGTTTTTAATTGCCGAGCGAAACAAATTTGTTCTTCGTTGGATAAATTTTTATAAAATTTTACAAAGTAACATGCAATATCTTTGACAGCTCGGTATGTGACCACGAAGCGTTGCCAGGTTGAAATGATTTTGTTTCTAAGTGGCTCAAAGTGTTAAGAATCTAATCCCGTTACTAATTTATACAAATATATGACTTCAAAACTAGACTTTTTGCCTCAGAAACCTGCCATTGGGCCCAATGTGCACCGTTGAAAAATGTTTGATGTTGCCTGGCCGGGGAATCGTACCCACGACCTTCAGCGGGTGTGCATAGCATTGCACCACTTCCTGAAATAATAAAAATTTGGCCTTCGTAATATTTTCTCCAAACTTGGTTTAAGTTCGAAGATAAGCCATATCGGTCCACTCCTTCAGGTATCTGCCCCACAAAATTTCAAAAAAATTCGGAAAATTGTGCGCACGATAGATCTTGAAGGGCCTAATCAATTTAGTCCATACTTTACACATCCTAATATATTTACCCGATATAGATCAAGTTCGAATATAGATTATATTTGTTCACTCCTTCGGGTACCTCCCACACAACATTTTGGAAAAGTTCACTTTAAGACGTGCTCTCTAATCACTTTGATTTTTTTTTTTGAAGCAACTTACATCCTCTGCCTCAATTACAACGGTAAAAGTGTTTTCAAACGCAAGTCCATACTTCTATAGAAAAGGTGTAAAAACCCCCTATGACACCATATGTAGTGGCTGGAAAGCACGATATTTCTGGAACTAGTTAACCGTTTTAGTCCAAAATTTCGCCTTAGTCATATTTTGTCCAGGTGCACAACTTCCGGTACTTCCCCCAGTATATAAAAATGTCACTAAAATGGTATGCACGATATCTCTTGAACGGGACAACCAATTTGGTCCAAACTTTGGATCTACTAATATTTTGTCCAAATTTAGTTTAACTTATAAAATGACACATATCGGTCCTCTCCTTAGGGTACCTCCCCCACAAAAGTTCAACATTTGTGTCTAAGTGCAGTTCGAAGATCCTTTGGATATATATACCGATGCTGTTCGTTGTGATCCTATTTACATTGATATTATGTTTTCCGTGGACAAGTCTATGCTTTCTGGCATACTGGTCCAAAAGTTATACGTTGATCCACTGATATGACTTGTGAGCCCGATATCTATCGAAAAGATATGACTCCCAAAATAAGATCCACTTCCACAATATGTCGGTCCATTCCTTCAAGTAATTCACTAATTCACATTTTTGTCGGCAAGTTCATATGACCGAAAAGGGCCACAAAATTCTGTAAAGACCCTAAAAACATTCGATCTGTCCGTAGTTGAAAGTTTCAATTCACATAGGCTGAGGGTATATCTCTGTCGGCAAAGCCAACTGATACTTCTTTACTTGTTTATTTGAAATTTTGCCTGTTAGGGCAAAGATCATTTTTATATCCTACACCAAATTAGAATCACTTTCTGAGTAGATTTATTCATCTCCGGCTGTCAATGTATTTTTGTTCACAACGTATAGTTATTGCTTTTGGTGAAAATCGGTTCAGATTGGGATATAGCTCCCATATATATATTCACCCGATTTGTGGTATTTGGTGCGACAATGACGCTATGTGTCCAGAATTTGCAATATAAAAAATTATATTGAAATCGGTTCAGATTTGGACATAGCTCCCATATATATTTGCTCCCGATTTTGTGCACCAAACTCGCAAAGTCTGTCGAATTTTAATTAAAATACGGAAATGTCACCGATATTGAGCTAGAAATAAGTTTGCCAAATTATATTAAAATCTGTTCAGATATTTATTTTCGCCCGATTTCATATATTTGACGCACTGAACTTAAAAGTGGACAGACATTTTGATGAAATTTGGAAAATATGACGCAATCTTATCTTGAAATCTTGGAGGTGTAGGGTATCATATAGTCGGCCCCTCCCGACTTTGATCCTTTCCTTACTGGTTAATATCAATTTTATTAATTTTCTCTTTGGATGAATCTTGTTTTCTACTACTTGGAAAACTGCGCAAAATATTTCCTTTTGAATATTTATTTACTTCTTTAATTGTTTTAACTTTATTGTTGTTTTTTATTTGTTTGGTGTTACTTCATTAACTAAAAAATATTCAAGTTTTCAACAAAACAGAAAAAAAAATCTCCTTGATATATAAAATTCACACAATTCATTTGGCAAATGTCATATGAATTCAATAGAAATTCATTGTCAAATATGGCATTCAACATGAAATCCAAATCCAATTGTATTTTTTTATAATTCGTTTTTGGGAAAGGTTAATAAAGTAGCTGTGTAGAGAAGAAGAAAAGAAACACATTGGTGTGGCATGAAATCTTCAAATATTCAATAGCGGTATTTTAAAGCAGTTCCTAATCAATTTTCATACTCCGAGAAGAAAAAAACTGAATTTGCTATTATGACACGTCATTTGTCGTGACAAGATTGATGGGCGGGTGTTGGCCACAAAAAGTCAAGCAGGAATTGCATTTTAATAATTTATTATGGCCACACAGATTTAGTTGTTTTTTGAATAACTTGATTTTGTTAAACAATGGCACCATTTAAAACATTGTCTCTTGCTATTGTTTTATTCACACTATTACGTTAAATAGTGAAATTCCTCCCCTTTTTATGATATTTTCATGTTTATTTCTTTATTATTTTTGATTTGTTTTCTTCTCAATTAGCAATGCCATAATTGTCTTTGGACCAGAAATCATGGATCATGGCTAAGAAGTGACTTTTTTTATGGTTATGGAAGTTGAATCAAGTTTTCGTGTGACTCAACGAAGAGATGCATTTAAACACAATTATCGATTAGATGGTAATGATCATTGTAGATCATTATCATTGTAATGTTATGACGACTAATGGAAAATATAATTTTTTTTTGTTTGAAGTGGCTTTTTGTGTGTAGCTATACGATCCGATCTATTGTTTGTCAGTGGGAAAAACGTGTGAAATTTACATATTTAAATAGTTTCTTTTGTTGGATGCAGAAAGAAGTTAATGGAATCCAATGAATTTCAATGTTGCAAACCGGCAATATAATTATGTAAAATGAAAAATGGTCTATTGTTGTTTGAAGTGATCCTAATTAATATATAAAAATATTTGAAATTAGTATAATTCAGATGGAAGTTATTAACAAAAAAGTTATTTAAAATATTTTGTTAAGTAATTGCTTGAATATGAAATACGCGGAATTCCAAGCAATAATAAATTGGCACAAGGTCAGATTTATACGATGTAAGTGAAAATGTCACATTATGCACTTCATAATTGGGACAAAATAAAATAAGTTCAAACATCGTTGTTTTACCTCTGTCTAGCTTATTTGTATCAATAATTTCTAGTCCGCAATTTTATTTACATACAAAAAGTTGTTGAATAATATTTTAATTCGCTTTTTTCACACATTATAACCGTTCACACAGCTAACCGTTCCGCCAAATGATTTGTATTTTTTTTTTTTTTCATTTACTGTGTTACCCAAAATTAAACAGAGTGTAACATAATCATCTGAACAACGTCGGCATCATGCCACACTTACACCGGTAGTTACGTACGTTCACACAACTAGCGGTAAACTTATGATTAGATAATCGTTTTGATCACGTACATACATACTATAGCACCATTATCCGGCTTCTTGGTGTTTTGATTTTTAAATTTAATTAAATTGTTGTATTTAAAATCTAGAATAAGTTTTATGCAGAATTGTGAACGAATAATTATAAGAAAAAAATTGTCACGAATTAATTAATAGCTTTCTTAATCATAGTAAAAACAATTAAATAAAAAATAATTAAAAAAATAATTTACAGTGGTGTATATATAAATGCCCTAAACACTAGAAAATAACAACTAAAAAAGTGGCTTATCTTCGAACTTAAACTAAGTTTGGACAAAATATTATCAAGGATCGAATCGGCAGATCCGTTCGAGAGTTACCTTGCGCTCCAACCACTACACACGGTGTCATAGGGGTTTTTGAACCTTTCAGTCTATTTTCTCAGGAAGTATGGTTTTGCCATTGATGAAACTTGCATCGCCGTATGGGGGGCCGTGAACCACAGAAATACAATACAGTGGATTATCCGGGAATCGATTATCCGTAAATCTCTGCTATCCGTGAAAGGAAAATACAGATTTTTTTGTTCATCTTACACCGATTGACCGTGAGAATCTTTATAATCCGACATTATAATTCATTCGACCAAATTTTAATTGACAAAAACAATGCACATATGAATTATTTTAGAACATTTTCAATATTTTAAACTTCACATTAAATTCATAATTGCTCTTATTTGTAAATATGTATTTGCAAGATCGCATACATTTTGAATAAAAATATATGAGAAACAGTGTAACTCCATTGTCCGGGAAAATCGATTATCCGTAATGGCTTCGGTCCCGACCATTACGGATAATCGAGGTCCCACTGTATAACTGCGAACTCTAGCGTGATTATGGTTATGGGAGTAATTTCTTTTCAATAGATAGCGCTCCCTCCAATTATTTCAGCTGGTTGCCGAGCATCGGAATAAATTGCCAAATGATATTCGAACAGACCGTAAACTGCACTTAAATATATATATTGAACTTTGGTGAGAGAGGTACCCTAAGGAGAAGACCGATATGGACCAAATTGGTTGCACCGTTCAACAGATATAGAGCGTACAACTTTAGCAAAAACTTTGGAACTTTTGGGGGGGAGGTACCCGGAGGAGGGAATCGCCATGGCTCATCTTGGAACTTATACAGGGTGTTTTTTTAAGCTAGATAGAACTTTAAATTGTAAAAAGTAACACAAAAAATTAAATTTTGATGAAACTTTGTTTTTATTTGTTTCAGTATACTCTGACAAATCATCATGAATAGACTCACGCTTGAACAACGCTACGAAATTATCCAAATTTACTTTGAAAATCAGTCGTCGATTCGCGCAACTTATAGACGACTTCGTCATTTGTATGGTGTACATAATCGTCCATCTGAACAAGCCATTCGTCGAACTGTGGATAGATTTCGAACCACATACTCTCTTCCGCACGTCGAAGGAATGTGCGTACTGAAGACAATATCGCCGCTGTAAACGAAAGTGTGGCAGAAAATCCAAATTTATCGATTCGTCGTCGGTCGCAGGAATTGGGGCTCTGTCCGTCCACTACGTGGAAAATTTTACGCAAAGATCTCGGCCTACACCCGTATAAGATCGAGCTGGTGCAGGAATTGAAGCCACGAGACCATTATATGCGTCGTTCTTTCGCCGATTGGGCTCTAGAGCAGTTGGCAAATGACCCGTTGTTTTATCGCAAAATTGTGTTCAGCGATGAGGCGCATTTTTGGCTTAACGGGTTTGTTAATAAGCAAAATTGCCGCATATGGAGTGAGACCAATCCACAAGAGACCCTAC
Organism: Musca autumnalis; assembly: GCF_047663935.1. Taxonomy (NCBI): domain Eukaryota; kingdom Metazoa; phylum Arthropoda; class Insecta; order Diptera; family Muscidae; genus Musca; species Musca autumnalis. The sequence continues at coordinate 257,354,353 of NW_027411644.1, forward strand.
AGACTCCATTACATCCAGAAAAATGCACCGTATAGTGCGGTTTTCACGCTGGTGGCATCATCGGACCTTATTTCTTCAAAAATGAGGCCGGAGCTCGCGTTACGGTCAATGGAGATCGTTACCGCACCATGATCAATGATTTTTTGTTTGAAAATATGGATGACATTGATCCGGAGGAGATGTGGTTTCAACAGGATGGCACTACGTGCCATACGGCGAACGCAACCATCGACTTATTGAAATCAAAATTTGGCGATAAGTTGATTTCGAGAAGTGGACCTGTCAATTGGCCTCCAAGGTCGTGCGATTTGACACCTCTCGATTATTTCCTGTGGGGTTACGTGAAGTCACTGGTTTATGCTGATAAACCAGCAACAATTGATGCCTTGGAGACCAGCATTGTTCGTGTTATTCGTGACATACGGCCAGCAGTGCTCGAAAAAGTGGCCAAAAATTGGACGTTCAGAATGCACTTCGTCAAGAACAGCCGCGGTACCCATATGCCCGAAATCATTTTCAAATGTTAATGTCACGTATTGATCTTTCGAATAAAAAAAATTTTGAATACAATTTAATTTTTTGTGTTATTTTTTACAATTTCAAGTTCTATCGGACTTAAAAAAACACCCTTTACTAAATTTGGTCAAAATATTGCGAAGTCCAAATCGGTTGATGCGTTCAAAAGTTATAGTGCACTCCAACTACTACACATGCTGCCATAGAGGTTTTACTCAGGTAAAACTTACTGTCGTAATGGGGATAGGGAATACAAGTGGCTACAACAAAAATCAAAGCGATTTAAGAGCAGCCCTTAAACTGCACTTTTTGTGGAAGTTAACTGAAGGAGTGGACCGATAAAGCCCAAATTCTAACTTAAACTAAGTTTGGACAAAATATTACTAAAGCCAATTTTTTTGGACCGAATAGGCTGATCCGTTCGAAAGTTATCGTGCGCTACACATAGTAACCCATATATGACAGCTTTCGGGCTACTTTCTCAGGAAGTAATGGGGCAGCCAAGACAAGTGGCTGAAACAAAAACCAAACCGATTCGAGAGCAGGTCTTAAACTAAACCTTTTCGAAATTTTGTATGGGAAATAGCTAAAGGAGTGGGACGATATAGTCTATATTGCAACCTCATATATGTCTGATAGACATTTCTGCAGAGGTTCTTGCAAAACATGAACCAAATCGGTTACTCCCTTCAAGAGTTATCGTGCGCACAATGTGGGGAAGGTACCCGAAGGAGTGGACCAATATGGCTCATCATCGAATTTATACTTAGCTTGGACAAAATATTACGAAGAACAAATTTTGAACCAAATCGCCTCATCCATTCGAGAAATATCGAGCGCTCCAGCTTGTGAGACTGACGGACATTGCTAAATCGACTCCAATTTATCTTAAACGGATTTCGTCCAAACATACTTAGCTGTATTAATCATTTCCACATATACTACATTCATATTGTCACACATCATCCCCGAAGCGATTGAACCGCACACCACTACCCACAGTGGCTCACATGGACAATCCTAATTCTTATTTCCTCACGATTCCAGAATTGGCCTTACATTAAATATCGCATTTTTTGAAAGAGATATCTGAAGTAATTGGCCGACATAGTCCATGTTGGAAGTAGCTACTTTTGATAGTTATCATGCCTACCATCCACAAACAGCCCTTTAAATTAAATTAAGCGACAATTTTGAACTTATGCATGGGAGGTACCCAGGCTTGAGAGAAATATAACAATTCGCAAAGGTTGGACTATTTACTGTCTGCATAAGTTTGATACATTCCATCTACTCGGCAAGTTCCCTCTGGGGAGACGTAGAGCGTAGAGTTGTACAATCTAGTTCATTTGAAAGATCTAGTTCAATAGCTCAGCTCTTTAAACTGAACTAGGTCAGTAATCTAGTTCATAGTTCACTGTCCAGTTCAATCATTGGGATCAAAATCGTTCACCGGCTCTTAATCGGTCGTTTGATGAAAACGCATACATACACCAAATACAAACAAAAGACTAATATAATTTAACTACTCCATAACAAAAATATTACATTTGCATAGTTTTATTGCACTCTTAAAGAAAGATTAATTAATTTTAGAAAAAACATCCTTCATTTAGTTGGCTGGCAAAAAATCGTATGTTGTGTGTGTGTTTCTTTTTTCTCTTTTTTTCTATTCAAAAAGGCAGATTGAATCTGGATTCGACATATTGTAAAATGTTATGTCTCGTATGTTTTTGTAAAAATTTTCATTTTCGGACAGCTATTCCATGTACCTTGATCCAAAACATAAACAAACTGATCACATTACAAAGGCATCCCTTAACATAGACGACGCCGTTACTTTATGTATTTGTGAACGACATGTTGAACTAGATTGTGAATTGTTCGTTGATCGTACGGTCACCGACTGATTATAGTTCAGTGAACTATAATGAACTATACCGACTGATCTAGTTCATACACTATTTTCAATGAATCGTTCAATTGAACTAGTTCGTTCATGAATTATACAACTCTAGTAGAGCGAAGATGTCAAAAGAGCGAAGATTGTTGAGCTTCCCTCTTTCGAATATGTAAATGTAGTACTATAAATCGCCTAAGATCCTCTACGATCGCTGCAATATTCTGCGATTGCAAGAACCTCTGCAACCACCTGTCGATTAACAGTCAGACACCCAACTTGTCGATCAACCTTTAACAAAACATTTTATACTAATCGGCCTCTGTCGCCACCACCTAAAAAATCTTCTTATATATAAAAACCGATTTTCTTGAAAATTTCAGAGAATGTACAGGAAACACTTGTGGTGAAAATAGGCTGTATATTTTGTGAATTTCAGATGGGGCGAGGAACCTCCCCTATGCCCTACTTTTTAAAAACGCAATTTTAGCACGCCCACTTTTTTTGCGAAGCAATGGTTGTTGTGTCTCCGATCCTAGGCCCTCATTTGGGACCTAAAGACCCGACCACGCCCACTTTTATAAATATGTTATATATCCACAAGTACTTAACCTATTTTCTTGAAAATTTCAGAGAATGTATGGGGATGAACAGTGGTGAAAATAGGTTAACTATTTAGTTGAATTTCGGAGGTACCTTAGGCCCTAATTTTTAAAAACGCTATTTTTGCAAAACTTACGAAATTATCGGTTAGAAAATTAATTTACGAGGCAACGGTGGTTGAATCTCGGAACCTAAGTACCTATTTGGGCCTACAGACCCGATCACGCACACTTTTTTTATACCCTCAGCTTTTATGCTAACGAGGGTATACACATGTAATCGAAATAACGGTTTTAGACCCCAAGTATGTTTGGGCGAAATCAGTTTCAGACAATTTGGAGTCGATTTAGCAATGTCCGTCAGTATGTCTGTCTGGCTGGTGCGCACGATAACTCTCGAACGGATCATCCGAATCCAACCAAATTTTGGGAATCGTAATATTTTGCCAACCAAATTTTGGGTATCGTAATATTTTGCCTGAAATTTGTACCAGACTTAGATGAGGTTCCAATATGGACTCAATCGGTGCACTACTTCGGGTACCTCCCACACAAAATTTCGGAAAAGTTCAGTTTAGGACCAGGTCTCGAATCGCTTTAATTTTTGTTGTAACAACTTGTATTCACTGTCCTCCATACGACGGTACAAGTTTCATCAGGAGCAAGTAAATACTTCGTGACAAAATAGCCTGAAAGTTGCAAAAAAAAACCCTATGACGCCGCACAATGTCGCGAGTTCATATTAACTGTGGCCAAAAATAGAAGGAGTTGTCGTAGGTGCATCAATTTTGGTACACGTACATATTATTGACTTACAATCTTCAGGACAAAAAATTGGGTTGGTCGGTCCACGTTTTGATATAGCCCCCATAGAACCGTACCTCCTGATTTTCGGTATTTTTAATGTTTTAGACACAATGACCAACCGAAAGTATTCAAATTTTGTGGTTAGTCTTCGGCAGAGGTATCAAACACTCCAACAGAGGCTTCCCGGCTTAGGTCCACGTTTTGATATAGCCCCCATACAACGGTACCTCCCGATTATCGGTATTTTGTAGATTTTAGCCTCATTATTATACCGAAATTGCTGAAATTTGCTACTTAGTCTTCGTAGGGGGCATTATACCTTCACCTTGAAATTTGTCTGCATAGGTCCACGCCTTCATATAGCCCCCATAGGACGGTACCTCCCGATTTTCGGTATTTTGGAGGTTTTAGCCTGATTATCAAACCGAAATGGTTGAAAATTGGTATTAAGTCTCCGTTGGGGGAAATTATAACCTTCCACCAGAAATATGTCGGTATAGGTCCTCGTCTTCCTATAGCCCCCATAGAACCGTGCCTCCTCATTTTCGGTATTTTGAGTGTTGTGACCTCAATATCCACCCGATATGACTGAAATTTGGTGTTCAGTCTTCATATTGTTTGTGAGCATATTGAATATATCAAACTCTTGTCCTTATATATGAGAAATTTCGTTTAACAAATTTTTTTGTAAAAAATCGATTGATTTTCGCTGTTCACAATTTTTTTAAAAATTGATATTTTTAAAATTCTCTCGTTTTAAAGCAAGATTATTATGTACTTTATAAGACCACAAAAATATATGATGATCGGTTCATTCGTTTTCGCGCTATAGCCAACACCACAAAACGATTTGTTAAAAAAGGAGGTATCCTCTCAGTGAGGTGGTCGCTGAAAAAGAGAAATGACTTATTCGTCTGCAAACCTCTGCAGCTGAGCCCTTTATATATTTGAAGTACTCACTTTTACAAAGCAAAAATATCGATATACACTTTTATACAATTTTTTTGCTTCAGAAAATTAATAAACTTAGTAATATATGTTTGGGTAAATGTAAACACCATATGATTAATATTTACATGCAAACAAAAGAGTAGCCAAGTTTATTACATCCCAAGAGAACTTAGGAACAATTTTTGCAGCGACCGTTACTTTTAAATTTTAAATATTAACGCATAATATAATTTATTAATTTTAGAAAAAAAAACACTAAAATACGTGTTAACTAAAATTTTCGGATTTAAATCCTCATATAGCAAAAACTACTTCACGTATCAGTACTAAATTTAATTAATATGTTTTCTATCACTCCCCATCAATAAATTTGTTCAACGAAGTATTTAGTTTTTACCATTTAGTTTTTACCACGGTCGTGACACTGTGCGCCGTGCGTAGTTCTTGGAGCGCAAGATAACTCTCGAACGAATCTGCCGATTCCGTCCAACATTCGGCCTTCGTAATAGTTTGTGCAAACTTATTTTAAGTTCGAAGATAAACCATATCGGTCCACTCCTTCAGATAACTCCCCTCACAAAAGTTCAAAAATGTTCGGAAAAATTGTGCGCACGATAACTCTAGAAGGGAGTGACCGATTTGGTCCATACTTTACACAACCTAATATATCTACCAGGTATAGATCATGTTCGAATATGGACCGATTTGGTCCGAAATTTGGCCTTCGTCATATTTTATCTAAACTTAGTTTCAGTGCGAAGATGGGCAATACCGGTCCACAACTTCCAGTACTTTCCCCCAAAATTTAAAAAATGTCACTAAAATGGTATGCACGATACACTTTCTCGGGGTAATCAATTTGGTCCAAACTTTGGATCATCTAATATTTTGTCCAAATTTAGTTTAACTTCTAAAATAGCCCATATTGGTCCTGTCCTTAAGTTACCTTCCCGGCAAAAGTTCAAGATTTTTGTTTAAGTGCAGTTTAGGGATATGTATACCGATGCTGTTCGTTGTGGTCCTGTTTACAGCGTACCTCCTCCGCAACACTTTTGAACTTTAATCCTAATCCAAGTAAGTTCAAATGTGTAAAAAGGGCCACAAATTTCGGGAAATACATTCGATCTGTCCGTAGATGAAAGATTCAATTCACATAGGCATATCTCTGTCGGCAAAGCCGACTGGTACTTTTTTACTTGTTAAATATGTTATATCTTTGAAACTTCTGAACCATTTTTAGTAAACATTTCAGTCAATGTACCGGGGTGACCCCTGGTGAAAATAAGCTATTTATTTTGTTGAATTTCGGAGGGGGCAGGGAACCAACTCTAGGCCTATTTTGTAGAAACGCTAAAGTATCGGTTTGAAAATGAATTAGCAATGGTGGTTGTGTCTCCCAACCTAGGTATTTATTTTGGACCTAAAGCTCTGACCAAGCCTTTTTTAAATATCTTATATCTTTAAAACTTCTGTATCGATTTTCATGGAATTTTCAGATGATATATTTTGACGAATTTCGGCGAAGCGGGGTTTGAAAATTAGTACCAAAAAAAACAAAAATTCGTAGTTTTCTTGGAAAAAATTGATTTTATTGGCCTTTACAAGTGTGGTTCACACATTAATACTTTAGCATCGATAAAAAATATTAACAAAATATATACATATTTCATGCTTAAAAAAATATACCAACCTCAACTTAAAAATTTGCTAACAATAACAAATAATTGTTATTAAATAAATTGTTATCGTTAATGGCAATTTTAATAACCCATGTAATAATAGACAGACGTCTTGGCTCAGTGCACCATTTAACATTTAATTATTATTCATAATGAATGATTCTTGTTAATGATTTTCGTGGCAGACAGTTTACAACAATACTGCCGTCATCTGTCATTTTACACACATTTACTTGGGTATGTTTTTTTAAATAACTAATAATCGACATTTAACAACTCTGGTTCATATAAAAAATTGTAGACAAGAGTGTGTTCCGACGAAAGGGAGCCGCAAAGTATTTAGACCAAACATCAATTAAATGGGAGATGATTGGGCTCGGAACACTTATTTTGGTCTCTTTATGACTAACACAATTTACAAATGAATATTTTTTCTCTTTCCCATTTAACCCTGACCTTTGTCAATTAATGAATTATGTTCCAAATTATGAAAAATATGAGAAATACCATAGGCAAAACTCAACAGAAGCGGCTGCACACGCTTAGTTTAGTTAACAAACACATTTTTAAAAGAATTATTGGAAGTTAATTTGTTAAAAGAAGTAAACAATGGTTGATTGTTTTCAGTTTCTATTGTTTTGTCATACTGAAGGTCAAATATTTGGAATTTTTGTTTAAGAAATTTGAAATCTGACAACAACTTGTTCCGTTGTCAATCTCAAAAAATTTTGAAAATATAAGAAGACTCATATTTTTATGAAAAAAATAAGAAGAATTAAAAATTTTAGTGGGGATGACTTTTTCTTTGTATACGTAAATATAATCGGGGTGAATTTTTTTATATAGGATAGGTTCCTCGGGATGAATTTTTCCTTAAATAGGAAAAGTTCATTGGGATGAATTTTTCCATATATAGGAAAGGTTCATCGGGATGAATTTTTTCTTATATAGGAAAAGTTCATTGGGATGATTTTTTCCTTTTACAGGAAAAGTTCATCGGGATGAATTTTTATACAGGATGAAGGAAAGGTTCATTGGGATGAATTTTTCCTGATATAGGAAAAGTTCATCGGGATGAATTTTGTCCTTATATAGTTAAAGTTCATCGGGATGAATTTTTCCTTATATAGGAAAAGTTCATCGGGATGAATTTTTCCTTATATAGGAAAAGTTCATCGGGATGAATTTTTCCTTATAAAGGAAAAATTTCATCGGGATGAATTTTTCCTTATAAAGGAAAAATTTCATCGGGATGAATTTTTCCTTATATAGGAAAAGTTCATCGGGATGAATTTTTCCTTATATAGGAAAAGTTCATTGGAATGAATTTTTCCTTATATAGGTAAAGTTCATCTGGATGAATTTTTCCTTATATAGGAAAATGATGAATTTTTCCTTACATAGGAAAAGTTCATCGGGATGAATTTTTCCTTATATACGAAAAGTGTGTCGGGATGAATTTTTCCTTATATAGGAAAAGTTCATCGGGATGAATTTTTCCTTATATAGGAAAAGTTCATAGGGATGAATTTTTCCTTATATAGAAAAAGTTCATTGGGATGAATTTTTCCTTATATAGGAAAAGTTCATTGGAATGAATTTTTCCTTATATAGGAAAAGTTCATCGGGATGAATTTTTCCTTACATAGGAAAAGTTCATCGGGATGAATTTTTCCTTACATAGGAAAAGTTCATCGGGATGAATTTTTCCTTACATAGGAAAAGTTCATCGGGATGAATTTTTCCTTACATAGGAAAAGTTCATCGGGATGAATTTTTCCTTACATAGGAAAAGTTCATCGGGATGAATTTTTCCTTACATAGGAAAAGTTCATCGGGATGAATTTTTCCTTATATAGGAAAAGTTCATTGGAATGAATTTTTCCTTATATAGGAAAAGTTCATTGGAATGAATTTTTCCTTATATAGGTAAAGTTCATCTGGATGAATTTTTCCTTATATAGGAAAATGATGAATTTTTCCTTACATAGGAAAAGTTCATCGGGATGAATTTTTCCTTACATAGGAAAAGTTCATCGGGATGAATTTTTCCTTATATAGGAAAAGTTCATCGGGATGAATTTTTCCTTATATAGGAAAAGTTCATCGGGATGATTTTTTCCTTATATAGGAAAAGTTCATCGGGATGAATTTTTCCTTACATAGGAAAAGTTCATCGGTATGAATTTTTCCTTACATAGGAAAAGTTCATCGGGATGAATTTTTCCTTATATAGGAAAAGTTCATCGGGATGAATTTTTCCTTATATAGGAAAAGTTCATCGGGATGAATTTTTCCTTACATAGGAAAAGTTCATCGGGATGAATTTTTCCTTACATAGGAAAAGTTCATCGGGATGAATTTTTCCTTACATAGGAAAAGTTCATCGGGATGAATTTTTCCTTACATAGGAAAAGTTCATCGGGATGAGTTTTTCCTTACATAGGAAAAGTTCATCGGGATGAATTTTTCCTTACATAGGAAAAGTTCATCGGGATGAATTTTTCCTTATATAGGAAAAGTTCATCGGGATGAATTTTTCCTTATATAGGAAAAGTTCATCGGAATGATTTTTTCCTTATATAGGTAAAGTTCATCGGGATGAATTTTTCCTTATATAAGTTCATCGTGATGAATTTTATGGGTATGAATTTTTCCTTATATAGGAAAAGTTCATTGGAATGAATTTTTCCTTATATAGGTAAAGTTCATCTGGATGAATTTTTCCTTATATAGGAAAATGATGAATTTTTCCTTACATAGGAATAGTTCATCGGGATGAATTTTTCCTTACATAGGAAAAGTTCATCGGGATGAATTTTTCCTTATATAGGAAAAGTTCATCGGTATGAATTTTTCCTTACATAGGAAAAGTTCATCGGTATGAATTTTTCCTTACATAGGAAAAGTTCATTGGGATGAATTTTTCCTTATATAGGAAAAGTTCATAGGGATGAATTTTTCCTTATATAGGAAAAGTTCATCGGGATGAATTTTTCCTTATATAGGAAAAGTTCATCGGGATAAATTTTTCGTTATATAGGAAAAGTTCATTGGGATGAATTATTCCTTATATAAGTTCATCGTGATGAATTTTATGGGTATGAATTTTTCCTTATATAGGAAAAGTTCATCGGGATGAATTTTTTCCTTATATAGAAAACATTCATTGGGATGAATTTTCCCTTATATAGGAAAAGTTCATTGGGATGAATTTTTCCTTATATAGGAAAAGTTCATATGGATGAATTTTTCCTTATATAGGAAAAGTTCATCGGGATAAATTTTTCGTTATATAGGAAAAGTTCATTGTGATGAATTATTCCTTATATAAGTTCATCGTGATGAATTTTATGGGTATGAATTTTTTCCTTATATAGAAAACATTCATTGGGATGAATTTTTCCTTATATAGGAAAAGTTCATTGGGATGAATTTTTCCTTATATAGGAAAAGTTCATTGGGATGAATTTTTCCTTATATAGAAAAAGTTCATTGGGATGAATTTTTCCTTATATAGGAAAAGTTCATCGGGATGAATTTTTCCCTATATAGGAAAAGTTCATCGGGATAAATTTTTCGTTATATAGGAAAAGTTCATCGGGATGAATTTTTCCCTATATAGGCAAAGTTTCATTGGGATGATTTTTTTTTATATAGGAAAAGTTCATTGGGATAAATTATTCCTTATATGTATAGGAAAAGTACATCAAGATGTATTTTCCATATATAGGGAAAGTTCATCAGGATGGCTTGCTTTATCTCACATTCCCTTAAATACCACTCATTCAAAATGAATTAAAATGTCATTGGTTTGTTACTTTTTTACTGGAAATTCCAGTAAAAAGTCATTAATGTTAACGATTAAACAAAAAATAAAAAAAGTCAAATTCATTACCCACTCCAATGAAAATTTCGAGCTGTAATTGCACAATTTATGTGTGTCTCTGTCGGTGTATAAAATGTTCAAAATGATTTTACAGAAAGATATTTGACATTTTTGCGGGAAAACCCGCCCCTGCTCAATAACATTTAAGACTTGAAAACCAAAACTGATAACAAAAAAAAAAATAAACAATTTTGTGCAACATGCAAACGCCAACCATGAAACATAAACCCCCGACAAACGGATCATGTATCATTTACTAGAAGAAACAACAACAGAAAAAAAACAAACAACAAAACCATGATTTACTGCCATATAACAAATACCACAAAACGTACAGCTACAGTGGTCGAGAAGTGTCATACAACAAAAGTTGTTGGGTGGAGAGAGAGGAGGTAAGTGGGGTGTATATTTGTATTTGCTCGCATATAGCAGTGAAATGTGTAAAAGCCCCAGAACAGTGGAATTTCGAAAAATTAAAACTCATGTGACATAAACAAGGGTCAGTCGTTTTTACCGAAATATTTACTCTCGGCCCATGGCCGATGAAATGAAATTGTCAACCTTTATACACTTGGATACGGATCGATCAAAAATGATTCCAAAGGTACACCAAGTCCCAAAAAGGTCTATATCGGACAAAAAAGTCTGTTACCTCCCTCACCAAAGTTCAAAATGTTCACTTGAGGGATGTTCGAGGATCGTATTGAAAAGTTTACCGAATATACTCCTTGTAGTTCATTTTACAGACCAATGCTAACGCTAAGCTTAACAAGTGTGTGCGTTTGATATCCTCACCGAGATCCTTTACAATCCCACTGTGCCGCATACGTGTGGCATCTATGCACAAAAAACATAAACGCACGCACTCGCTAGCCCTGAATGTTTTGTAAAGTGTTATTTTTTTCAATATAAATTCAGTTTGTCACATGAAAAGTGAACAGGCAGTGTTTTTTGTTGTTTTTCTTATCACCAATAATGAAATAAATTATTTAACTGGACATTTCATTCATGGACAGCCACGAATGGTTAGAGTAAAATATCTGCAAAAAAACGAAAAAAAAAAACATTGCATACACTGCCAATAAATGTCGCCATAACGATACGCCGTCCGTTAATGAATGTAAAAATCCCAACAATACAAAACACAGACATTGCAGACATTGTAAAGTCTGTGACGTTGACCATTCATTATTTGTCGGGGATCATGGATTAACACTTTCACTTTTGTTTGTAGCACCACTTAGTGTTGGTGGGGCTATTCGCTGGTGCGTGTTGCGGTGGCGTTGCCAAAGATCAACTGAGAGCCTTTATTTGTCGCCATTGGAGTGAATAGAGTTTTTGCAGGGCATAACACAACATTTTTAAATATTCCCCATCTCAGTGCGAAATGCGTTAAATAAATTAATTATGACTGACAAACCATTACCACATATAACAGTTATACAGCAGACATAAAATAAAACATTAAAAAAAGGTTGCAGCACTTTTCGCACGGCCTTAAATAATGGACATGTCATGTTATTAGAGAGGTTATAAAGTCATAATAGCTTTAGAGTCATATACATCAATTTGCATCTATTGGGGAAAATAAAAATTTATTGGAAATACCTTTTTTATTTGTTGGAAATGTAGCTTGTAAAAAACAAAATGGTTTAGTATACAAATGAAGACCAGGAGGTATCATATCTTCTTATATAAACAGAAAAAATATTCATCCACGTTACGAAAAAATTTTAAAAAGTGTGGCCAGTATTCAGATTCATGAATAATATGAAATTTAATATTTTATATATGTTTAATATTATTTAAATTTTACATTTCTTATATATTTTATATTTAATAGTTTTTATATTTAATATTTTAAATTGTTTTTATTTTATATTTAATATTTTTATACCCTCAGCCTTTCGGCTAGAAAGGGTACATGGTAACATGGGGCGCCTTCGCCACGTTTTTGTTCAAAATGTTCTCATACCGACACCGTTAACGTTTTTTCAAATATTATTTTTGGTACAAATATTAGCATATCTTGACTATAAGTTTTGATATATAAGAGGTTATAATTTTTGTTTTTAAAATATTATTTTTGAAAATTTACAAAATGTCTAAAAAGTGGCGAAGCCTCCCCAACCATGGGGCAGCTTCGCCATCGATATTGAACATTCTCCAACGGACTCTAAAACTGTAATTTACCATACTTCTTCCTTAAATATCAACATTATGCAAAAGAGGAACATGTTTTCTATTGAATAATCTAAAATACTTTTAATATTCACAAAAAGTAACCGATTCTAGCGGTTAATTGAAGTGGGTACCTTGAATTTAGGTACAAAAATCATAATATAACTAAAACAAGATACGTTCATAGAATTTTTTCAATTTTTTTTTCAAAGTGGTTTGTGCGGAACATTTTTATACCCCCAGCATTTATGCTAACGAGGATATATACACTTTCATACGGGCAAAATGTGCCTCATCGAAATAATGGTTTTAGACCCCAAGTATGTTTGGACGAAATGTGTTTCAGACAATTTGGAGTTGATTTAGCAATGTCCGTCCGTTTGTCTGTCTGTCTGGCTGGTGCGCACGAAAGCTCTCGAACGGATGAACCGATTTGGTCCAAAATTTGGCTTTCGCATTATTTTGTCCAAACTTAGTTTAAGTTCGAAAATGGGTTATATCGGTCCACTTCTTCCGGTACCTACCCCACAAAAGTTCGAAGATGTTCGGACAATTTATGCGCACGATAACTCTGGAAGCGAATAACCGATTTGGTTCATACTTTGCACATCGTGAAATTTCTACCAGACTTAGATGAGGTTCCAATATGGACTCAATCGGTCCACTCCTTCGGGTACATCCCACACAATATTTCGGATAAGTTCAGATTAGGACCTGCTCTCGAATCGCTTCGAGTTTTATTGCAACAACTTGCATTCACTGTCCTCCATACGACGGTACAAATTTCATCAGGGGCAAGTCCATACTTCCTGAGAAAATAGCCTGAAATATGCAAAAAGCCCCCATGACACCGTGTGTAGTGGTTAGAGTGCAAGGTAACTCTTGAATGGATTTGCCGATTCGGTCCAAAATTTGGCCTTCGTAATACTTTGTCCAAACATAGTTTAAATTCGAAGATAAGCCATATCGGTCCTCTCCTTCAGCTACCTCCCCCACAAAAGTTCAAAAATGTTCGGAAAATTTGTGGACACAATAACTCTTGAAGGGAGTAACCGATTTGGTCCATACTTTGCACATCGTGAAATTTCTACCAGACTTAGATGAGGTTCCAATATGGAATCAATCGGCCCACTCCTTCGGGTACCTCCAACACAAAATTTCGGATAAGTTCAGTTTAGGACATCATCTCGAATCGCTTTGTAGCAACTTGTGTTCACTTCCCCCCATACGACGGTACAAGTTTCATCAGGGGCAAGTCCATACTTCCTGAGAAAATGGCCGGAAAGGTGCAAAAAGCCCCTATGACACCTTGTGTAGTGGTTGGAGCGTAAGATAACTCTCGAGCAGATCTGTCGATTCGGTCCAAAATTTGGCCTTCGTAATATTTTATCAAAATACAGTTTAAATTCGAAGATGGGCTATATCGGTCTACTCCTTCAGGTACCTCCCCCACAAAACTTCAAAAATGTTCGGAAAAATTTTGCGCACCATGACTCTTGAAGGGAGTGACCGATGTAATCCATACTTTGCACATCCTAATATATCTACCAGATATAGATCAGGTTCGAATATGGACTACATTTGTCTACCCCTTCTGGTACGTCTCACTCAAAATTTCGGATAAGTTCACTTTAAGACCTGCTCTCGAATCTCGAAGTTGAAGCGATTTGCATTCGCTACCTCCATTACGACGGTAAAAGTTTTTTCAGGATCAAGTCCATATTTCTTGGGAAAACAGCCCGAAAGGTGTAAAAAACCCCTATGTCACACATATGTGGCGGTCGGAGAGCACGATAACTCTCGAACTGTTTAACCGATTTGGTCCAACATTTTCGGTCCGATTTGGTCCAACATTTCCGGTTCAAAACTTTCGGTACTTCTCCTCAATATTTAAAAAATGCCACTAAAATGCTAGGACGTTATCACTTGAATGGGGCAACCAATTTGGTCCAAACTTTGGATCGCCTAATATTTTATCAAAATTTAGTTTAACTTCTAAAATGGCCCATATCGGTCCTCCCTAAGGGTACCTGCCCTACAAAAGTTCAACATTTGTGTCTTAGTTCAGTTAATTCCTAATCCACCTTTTTGTCGGCAAGTTCAAATGTCCAAAAAGGGCCACAAAATTTTGAAGAGACTTTTAATACATTAGATCTGTCCGCAGGTGAAAGTTTCACTTCACATTGGCTGAGGGTATACACTGCCGCTCACTTGAATAGAACCCCCCTGCAAAATTTTATTCAACCTCCATTTTTTCCCAATTATACAAGATATGAAGTTTTTAACTTTTATTATATTTTGCTTCATGTGTTTGGAGTAAACTTAGTCATTCATTTGCATTCAAATCCAATTTATATAAGAATTATACATGAAAGACAAAATAAAGTCAAAAATGGGAGTAAAAAATTTGGCTCATTTGAATAGAACCCCCTTTAAAACTTGGGAATGCAGAAAGATTGTGTTAGAATAGCGATGCATATTCACTCTATATTAGAAACGAAGTACTTTCAGTACTATTCAGTAAAAGGATATCCCTCCTGATTAAGGATACATCCGCATATCTTGCCTTGGCTAGGATTCTTTAAATAATCAAGTGTAATACCTAACAAAGCTTGCTTATTTCTGTCAGCAGGTTTATTTTTGGAAGCGTACTGTCTCCTAGAGTCGTATATTTTACGCATAAGTCATTCCCAAACAGTTTAGAGCATATTTACCACTGTAAAATATGTGGTCCCTCCAGGATATACGCATTTCTATTCAAATCTTTAAGTTTTGATGACTCGAAGTGTACAAAAGTTTATAAAATCATAATGAAATTGTCACTCGGGATATCCGAAAATGTTTCTCAATACTGGAAATGCCTGGAGAAGCCACCATATTCTACAGTGGTAAATATTCTCTAAACTGTATGGGAGTGACTTATGCGTAAAATATTCGACTCTTGGAGTCAGTACGCTTCCAAAAATAAACTTGTTGACAGAAAAAAGCAAGCTTTGTTAGGCATTACACTTGATTATTTAAAGAATCATTGCCAAAGCAGGATATACGGGTGTATCCTTAATCAGGAGGGATATACTTTTACTGAATAGTACTGAAAGTACTTCGTTTTGAATATAGAGTGAATATGCATCGATATTCTAACACAATCTTTCTACATTCCCAAGCTTTAAAGGGGGGTTCTATTCAAATGAGCCAATTTTTTTACTCCAATTTTTGACTTTATTTTGTTTTTCTTGTATAATTCTTATATAAATTGGATTTGAATGCAAATGAATGACTAAGTTTACTCCAAGCACATGAAGCGAAATATAATAAAAGTTAAAAACTTCATATCTTGTATAATTCGGACAAAAATGGAGGTTGAATAAAATGTTGCAGGAGGGTTCTATTCAAGTGAGCGGCAGTGTATATCTGTCGGCAAAGCCGACTAACACTTTTTTACTTGTTTATATTTTAATATTTTTGTATTTAATATGTTTTATATTTAACATATTTATGTTTAAGATTAATATTATAATATTTTTTATATTTTATATTTTTGCTATATTTTATATTTTTAATATTAAATATTTTTATAATTTTTTTTATACTCAATATTTTTTATATTTAAAATTTTTATATAATACTTTTATACTTTTTTTATTTAATAATTTAATTTAATATTTTTATACAGTAGAATCTCGATAATTCGTAATACATGGGACCGGTAACTTTATACGAATTATCGAGGTTTTCGATTTAGCGGGTTTAAAATGTGTAGGAAATGGATTCAAGGGACCGACAGCTTATACCAATTATCAAAATTTTCGACTTATCGAGGTACGAATTATCACGGTTCTACTGTTTTTATTTTTATAATTTATATTTTTTATATTTTATATTTTTTGTATTTAATTTTTTTTATACTTAATATTTGGAATATTTAATATTTTCATACTTAATATATTTTATATTAAACATTTTTTATATTTAATAGCTTTTATATTTAATATTTTTTATTTTTAATAATTAATATTTTTAAATTTATTTTTTATATAATACATTTTTATATTTAGAATTTTATACTTTATATTTTATGTTTTATAGAAAGTTATAGGACATTTTATTTATATGCATTATTTTAAAAATAATATCGAAGAAATCCGAATATAAATAACAAGTTCTTTACTCTATATTTGCATTTATTTTATATTTAATCTTTTTTTGTTTATTTAATATTTTTGTATTTTTTTATCTTTAACATTTTTTATATTTAAACATTTTAATATTTATTTATAGTGTTTTATATTTTTATAACAAATATTCTTATGTTTAATATTTTTTATATTTAAATATCTTTATTTATTTTTATTTAATATTTAATATGTTTTATATATTTTACCTTTTATGTTTTAACATTTTATTTTTACAGTGTTTTATTTAACTCGCTTGCCGTTTAATTTCGCCACCATTTATAATTTAAATACAAGCGTTTTGTTTTATTTTTATTTGAGAGATTCCATCATAAGAAAGTATATACATATTGAGGCTAAGCGACAAATTATTTTCTAGTTTTAAGTGCATTTATAAATAAAACACTGAAACTTAATTTTTTAAAATTATTTTTTATTTGTTCAAAATAATACCGAAGAAAACTAAATAATAAATCCTCTACTCTATATTTGCATGTACTCCGTACTTACCTTGCATGTCATCGGCTCGATCGATTTTCAAACCCTGTTGCGCCACAGCAGCTAATCCAACGGCATATTCTTTGTCATATTTGGCCTTAAGTTGGATGGTACGTTTCATGATCTCCATAAGACGTAGTTCGACATCTTGACGGGCGACTAGGGCCTCGTGTGCTGCGCGACCCTGAAGGGCCGTTGAAAAGCCCATCTTTGCGAGAGGTTAACAATGAACAGGGAGTAAAGTTTTGAAAATAGTTGAACAATTAACGCGAAACACTTCCGAAAAAAATATTTTCAACCAAATCGTTATTAGTTAAAACATTACAAAAATACGAAAATTTCACGACCGAAACGAAAAACACTCACGAATTTATTTTTGCGTTAAATTAGCGACACTTTTGTTGGCTAGCACGTGTGGCCAATTTTAAAGAACATTTGTTGCCGTTTTTCGTTTATTCTTTCGCTTTTTAATTGCCAATATTAAAGATCGCCACTAAGAATAGAGAGAAAAAATATTTTTATTTTTCCAATTTTGATTTCAGTTTTTTTGGCAAAAAATTTTTTTCTTTAAATTTTTGTCACATTTGGCCTGGGGAGAAGAGGCTGCTTTGTGATGGGGCCATCTTTATTCACTCACTTTGGCAATTTGTAGGCCACGCGTTTTGCTGTAACGAAAGCAACAAGAAAAGAGAATTAAAATTAACAATATTTTCTTTCCAAAAAAAAAAAAAAAAAAAAAAAAACAAAATAAGAAAAAAAAACATTTTTGTTAAAAGAATAGAAGAATACGTTTCTTGTTTTGGGATGACAAGAATGAGGGGTGAGGCCTGGATTTTTTTTTTGTTTTGTTTTCAGTTTCAATTCAATTTTGTTGGAGAGTGCCAAAATATACAAATTTTTGTATATTGTATTTTATTTATTTTGTTTTTGTCAAACGTAGCGTCATGGCATGGTGGCCCCCAGTTTCAAAGAAAAGAAAACTTTCACATTTTGCTGTGTGTGATGTCTCACTAAACGACGGACGGTACGGTCTGTTTGTTGGACACTGGGTGTGTGTGTGAATGTGTGAATTTTTCGATACAATTTCATCATCGCCAATGGTGGTAATGATCATTATTTATTGCCAAAGTGTTGTTGGCCATATTGACAAGTTGTTGCTGACTAGGTGGCTGTCAGAATGGCTGACTCCCTGGCTAATGTGCTAAATAGTGTTGCTGGTTGCGAAAGATTTCGTTTGTTTCGTGTTTTTTTCTTGATTTGCTGGTAATTCTCTGGTGTGGCGTTTTGTTTGTGTCACCACTTTTTACTTTCCGGCCTCCATGAAGTGGCATTTTTGATATTCTTTTTTATTTTTATACCCGCATTCGAGGTGGTGGTTGTGACCTATTTTGCAGTAGCCACTGCAGTAAAGTAACCCAAATATCGTTCCGGTGGATTTATTTGTTTTTTGTTTGTGTTTTTTTTTTATTATATTAAGTGTTCTTAAATTTTGTTTAAATTGTGATTGTATTCATAATTTGCTAAATGCAGATTGTTTACGGATAACGAAAGTATGGATAATATATACATTTCCGCACGGTGAGAAAAATCAGTAAATATTGTTCACAAGGACTGGATAACAATAAAGGGATAATGTATAAATATTATCCACAATGCGTGGATAATGTATAAATATTATCCACAATGAACGGATAATGTATAAACATTATCTACGATGAGCGGATAATGTATAAACGTTATCCACCAGGAAAGGATAATGTATAAACATTATCCACCAGGTGTGGTTAATGTATAAGTATTATCCAGGCGTGCATAATGTATAAATATTATCCACTATGAGCGGATAATGTATGCAAATTATCCACAATGCATGGATAACGTATAAATATTATCCACAATGCGTGGATAATATAGAAATATTATCCACAATGCGTGGATAATGTAGAAATATTATCCAGAAGGCGTGGATAATGTATAAATATTATCCACAAGGCGTGGATAATGTATAAATATCATCCACAGTGAGCGGATAATGTATAAATATTATCCACGATGAGCGGATAATGTGGAAGGCGTGGATAATGTATAAATATTATCCACAATGAGCGGAAAATGCATAAATATTATCCACAATGCGTGGATAATGTAGATGTATAAATATTATCCACAAGGCGTGGATAATGTATAAATATTTTCCACAATGAGCGGATAATTTATTAATATTATCCACAATGAGCGGATAATGTATAAATATTATCCACAATGCTTGAATAATGTATGAACATTATCTACCAGGCGGGGATTATGTATAAATATTATCCATCCAGCGTGGATAATGTATAAATATTACCCACAAGGGATGTAGAATATATAAATATTATCCACAAGGTGTGGATAATGTATATCTATTATCCGCAAGGCGTGGATAATGTATAAATATTATCCATCAAGCGTGGATAATGTATAAATATTACCCACAAGGCATGTATAATATATAAATATTACCCAAAAGGTGTGGATAATGTATATCTATTATCCGCAAGGCGTGGATAATGTATAAATATTATCCACAATGAGCGGATATTGTATAAATATTATCCAAAATATTGCCCACAATGAGCGGATAATGTATAAATATTATCCACAATGAGCGTATAATGTATAAATATTATCCACAATGAGCGGATAATGTATACATATTATCAACAATGAGCGGATATTGTATAAATGTTATCCACCACACGTGGATAATGTATGAACATTATCTACTAGACGTGGATTATGTATAAATATTATCCATCAGGCGTGGATAATGTATAAATATTACCCAAAAGGTGTGGATAATGTATATCTATTATTCGCAAGGCGTGGATAATGTATAAATATTATCCACAAGGCATGGATAATATATAAATATTATCCACAAGGCGTGGATAATGTATATCTATTACCCACAATGAGCGGACAACGTATAAATATTATCCACGATGGGCGGATAATGTAGATATATAAATATTATCTACCAGGCGTGGATAATGTATAAACATTATCCACCAGGCGTGGATAATGTATAAACATTATCCACCAGGCGTGGATAATGTATAAATGTATAAACGCGGAACTGGGTCAGCTAGTGTATATATATATTATGCGCAAGGCGTGGATAATGTATAAATATTATCCACAAGGCATGGATAATATATAAATATTATCCACCAGACGTGGATAATATATAAATATTATCCACCAGACGTGGATAATATATAAATATTATCCACCAGACGTCGATAATGTATAAATATTATCCACAATGCGTGGATAATGTATAAATGTTATCAACAAGGCGTGGATAATGTATAAATATTATCCACCAGGCGTGGATAATGTATAAATATTATACACCAGGCATGGATAATATATAAATACTAGCTGACCCCGTCCGCGTTGCTGGCCCATTTTTGAGATCCCGGTATAAACATTTACAACTACAACATTTTTCTACAACTACAACTTTTTTCTACAACGGATTTCTACTACCAACACACCAACTAATGATGTAGACCAGAGGTCCGCAAAATGCATACAAAAGGCACACTCTATTGCCTTTTCCCAAAAGCGAATAGTGCAGTGCCTTGCACATAAAAAATATGAATGTGCAAAAAGCAGATTCACCCCAAGAAATGTTTCACTGCTTTAGTGCATGCTTGCATGCTTTTACATTTGTATTCACACGATTCGCAAATGCAGTATGCACAATACCGCATACCACCACACAGTATCGTACCATCTACTGTTTGAATAAATGAACACATTTGCCAAATTTCGCTTTTTCTTTGAGTTTCTTTAATAATAGGATAAACACCATTACTAGTAATTGTTTTTATTTTATGTTTATTAACATGTAAATTTGACCAGAAATATCTACTGCTTTTTGTAATGCAACGTGCTTTTTCGAAGGCAGCGTGCAAGAAAAAGGCAACGAGCTCTTTTAGTGTGTTGTGTGTGTGCAATTGGCACACACTCATGAAAGTAAAGGCAAAGCAAGCAATAGCACTAAACAGAAATGGCAATAGCAAGCAATGAAAAAGGCACGAAATTGCGAATATGCATTAAAAGCGAGTGGCATTTTGCGGACCTCTGATGTAGACCACAATTATCAATGTCTTGTTTACCAATAATAATATCTGAAATTTCACGTTTTGGTCAAAACAGCTGTGGGGGAGGTCACCCGAGACCACTACTTCCCGTTATACTATGAGAATTTGCATTGAAAGCTGTTAATTAGATATTTTGAAGAACTTTGGCTGATTTGATTGTTTTGGAATTTTGGTCAAGTACCATTTCAAATTATCGGAATTTTACTGTGAAAATTGTGAAGTTGACCGCAATGTCTAACTTATTGAAACCAGTGTTTATAGCGCTTTTAAAGACACTCGTACTAACATTAAGGATATTATCTGCAATTATACATTTTTGAAAAAAAATGTGGACCGCGATATTTCACTTCCGCGATGACCATTCAGGGTTAGGGCAATAATTACCATAGCATTGCAAACAATATCTTCGATTTCACGTTTTGTTAAAAAAAATTGTGTGGGAGGTACCATGGTCACTCCTCTGACCACTATAAAAAATAGTTAAAAACCTATTCTCAGACCTACAAACTCCACATACAAAATTTCATCAAATTCGGTCCAGCCGTTTCGGAGGAGTACAAAGCCGAACACCGTGACAGGAGAATTTTATATATATATAGATTATCCACCAGGCGTGGATAATGTATAAATATTATCCACCAGGCGTGGATAATGTATAAATATTATCCACCAGGCTTGGATAATGTATAAATATTATCCACCAGGCGTGGATAATGTATAAATATTATCCACCAGGCGTGGATAATGTATAAATATTATCCACCAGGCGTGAATAATGTATAAATATTATCCACCAGGCGTGGATAATGTATAAATATTATCCACCAGGCGTGGATAATGTATAAATATTATCTACCAGGCGTGGATAATGTATAAATATTATCCACCAGGCGTGGATAATGTATAAATATTATCCACCAGGCGTGGATAATGTATAAATATTATCCACCAAGCGTGGATAATGTATAAATATTATCCACCAGTCGTGGATAATGTGTAAATATTATACACCAGACGTGGATAATATATAAATATTATCCACCAGGCGTGGATAATGTATAAATATTATCCACCAGGCGTGGATAATGTATAAATATTATCCACCAGGCTTGGATAATGTATAAATATTATCCACCAGGCGTGGATAATGTATAAATATTATCCACCAGTCGTGGATAATGTGTAAATATTATACACCAGACGTGGATAATATATAAATATTATCCACCAGGCGTGGATAATGTATAAATATTATCTACCAGGCGTGGATAATGTATAAATATTATCCACCAGGCGTGGATAATGTATAAATATTATCCACCAGGCGTGGATAATGTATAAATATTATCCACCAGGCGTGGATAATGTATAAATATTATCCACCAAGCGTGGATAATGTATAAATATTATCCACCAGTCGTGGATAATGTGTAAATATTATACACCAGACGTGGATAATATATAAATATTATCCACCAGGCGTGGATAATGTATAAATATTATCCACCAGGCGTGGATAATGTATAAATATTATCCACCAGGCTTGGATAATGTATAAATATTATCCACCAGGCGTGGATAATGTATAAATATTATCCACCAGGCGTGGATAATGTATAAATATTATCCACCAGGCGTGAATAATGTATAAATATTATCCACCAGGCGTGGATAATGTATAAATATTATCCACCAGGCGTGGATAATGTATAAATATTATCTACCAGGCGTGGATAATGTATAAATATTATCCACAGGGCGTGAATAATGTATAAATATTATCCACCAGGCGTGGATAATGTATAAATATTATCCACCAGGCGTGGATAATGTATAAATATTATGCACCAGGCGTGGATAATGTATAAATATTATCCACCAGGCGTGGATAATGTATAAATATTATCCACCAGGCGTGGATAATGTATAAATATTATCCACCAAGCGTGGATAATGTATAAATATTATCCACCAGTCGTGGATAATGTATAAATATTATGCACCAGGCGTGGATAATGTATAAATATTATCCACCAGACGTGGATAATGTATAAATATTATCCACCAGACGTGGATAATGTATAAATATTATCCACCAAGCGTGGATAATGTATAAATATTATCCACCAGGCGGGGATAATGTATAAATATTATCCACCAGGCGTGGATAATGTATAAATATTATCCACGAGGCGTGGATAATATAAATAATATCCACCAGTCGTGGATAATGTATAAATATTATCCACCAGGCGTGGATAATGTATAAATACTATCCACAATGATAGGATAACGTATAAATATTATCCACAATGATCGGATAATGTATAAATATTACCCACAATGAGCGGATAATGTATAAATATTATCCACAATGATCGGATAACGTATAATTATTATCCACAATGCGTGGATAATGTATAATTATTATCCACAATGAGCGGATAATGTATAAATATTATCCACGATGGGCGGATAATGTATGAACATTATCCACCAGGCGTAGATAATGTATAAATACTATCCACAATGATAGGATAACGTATAAATATTATCCACAATGATCGGATAATGTATAAATATTACCCACAATGAGCGGATAATGTATAAATATTATCCACAATGATCGGATAACGTATAATTATTATCCACAATGCGTGGATAATGTATAATTATTATCCACAATGAGCGGATAATGTATAAATATTATCCACGATGGGCGGATAATGTATAAAAATTATCCACCAGGTGTGGATAATGTATAAATATTATCCACCAGGCGTGGATAATGTATAAATATTATCCACCAGGCGTGGATAATGTATAAATATTATCCGACAGGCGTGGATCGTGTACAAAAATTATCCACCAGGCGTGGATACTGTATAAATATTATCTACAAGGCGTGGATTGTGTATAAAATCTAAAAAAATGTCACAATATATTTGAGACAATTCCAGTATACCATCGCAAATAATACAATTCAAACATACATTTATGTTATTGTTGTTTGTCTGGCGTTCTAATTTGTTTGTCAACCATAGAATATTTATATATGATACATACATAAATTATACACATATGTATGTATTAATTTTCATTTTTAACTTGAGGAAATTCTTCTTACTAATGTAAGATACAAAGCAACAACTTGCAGCAAGTGGTCGGACACATTTCACTTTTATTCGAAAGCCAAACAAAAATTTATAAATAAAAATTAAAGAAGACCCACAACAACTAGTGACCATTATAATAGCCAATGATTGAGATCATTATGAAATTCCTGAGGTTTAAAAAATATACATCTTGCTGTATTTTTAGCAGCTGCCACAATCAACATATTAAGACACGTATTAAAAGTACATTTGTGTTTTTAGAAGACAACCCATTTATTAACATTTTGTAATTGTTTTAATATTCTTTTTCAATTCCAAGCACATCTTCAATTATATAAGTAAATAGATAAATCGAAATTAATTACCATAAAGACACATTGTATTTGTTATATTCTTCTATTTTATCTTAAAGTTCAAAGTTTTCAACATTCTTTGTGAAAAATGAACTCGCTCTCTTGCAAACAAAGCATTCAGAGGTGGTATTTGGTATTTAATCTGCTATGAATTGTTGTTACCGGCAAGTGACTACCGACCTGTTTGAGAACAAAGAATTTTTAATGCACAAAGAAACTTAAATGGAGTTTTGTTATATAATAATTAAAATCACTGCTAGCTACATTTGGACCAAAGAATCAATAATGGTTGCTGATCCAATTTATAATACTAGAGACGTATGCAGTAAGAGATCAAGAGTCGTAGGAACTAAAAATAAAATAACAGACATATCCATCTGTATTACGATCCTGTAACTAGTTAAAGACAGAATTACCGACAATTATCGATAACTGGAAATTTTTATCTGCGTAAGTTACCGAATTAAACTAAAGCTAACACCTATCGATACCGCAAGAGTATTCAACTTTTATTTCAACTTTTCATTCATAACTTTGTGTTCTAATTTGACCGATTTTCATCGGTAACGACAAAAAAGGTTACAGAATCCCACAAATCAAAGTAACCAAATTGATTATCTTACAAAACCTATTATATTAATTATTTTATTTTCAAACTTGCCTATTTTGGCTCTTTTCATTTCCTGGGCGAATTCTTAACCAGGACCCCAAAAATGCTAATTTTATTATACCCTACAACACTATGTGGGGAGGGTATTATAAGTTGATTTTGCCTCAAAAGTTTATAACACATCGAAATAATGGTCCAAAATGGTAAATCCGCATGATAATTCTCGCAGGGAATTTCTGATTGGTGCAGGCTTTGCACATCGTATTACGAGCCCTAACCACTATTAATTCGTACATCACGTATTTTTTCACTATTTAACATGAAACTTAATTAACGTCAAATATATGTCTAAAGAGAATAGATTTTCATAAATTTTTGTAGGATTAATTTTTCAGCCACAATAATGAACTGGTAAACTTTTTTCCATCGATTGGAAAATAATTGTGGCCTGTAGAGCGATTTTCGGAAAATTAGTTTTTGGTCCCCATACAAAGTTCTATGAAAAATAAAAAGCGGCCAGAGAGCACGGGTTATCGTTAACCGATCGTCATAAATTTTTGTAGAGATCATTTTTTAGCCCCAATAATGAACTGCTAAAGTTTTTTCATCGATTGGACAATAATTGCGGCCTTTAGAGAATTTTCGTGAAAATGCACCTTTGACCCCATACAAATTACTATGGAAACAAAGATCGCTCGGTAGATACGGGTTAACGTTAACCAATTTCCGTAAAATTTCATATATAAGGTTTTTGGATCAAATCGAAACAAATTTAGGAGGTAGGAGCTCCAAAATAAAAATATTTTGTTTTTTATGGGTCGCCCTAATATACATACTTTAATAACACATTGTTGAAATATGCTCTGTGTACGAATTAATAGTGGTTAGAGCTCGTATTTCATCCAGTCATGTATCAGGTTGGAATATGGATTGTATCGGTCCACTCCTTCGAGTACCTCCCACACAAAATTCGGATAAAGTGAAGTTTAAAAGCTCCTCACGGATCGTTTTGACATTTTTTTTCCTCTCGCATCGTTTTGACTCTTTTTCAGTAGATTGTTGGAGCGGCCTCATTTACAATGGTAAAAAAGCTTCAAAACCCTGTCGGATATGGTGCAAGATAACTATAAAACTTTTTCAAAAATTTCTTTCAAACTTATTTTAACATAATTTAATATTTTGAGTCATTTATGAGGAAGTTTGGTTGCCAAAAATGTTTGGTATATGTCAATGATTTGATATAAGCCCACGTTGCGTGATATAAAATCAATATATTTTATATACGGCATAATTATTGTGTTTGGTTTGGTTTTGTTGTTTTTATCTTGGTCAGTGGCTGAGGGTATTTCTCCGTCAGCACAGCTGACTGATACGTACTTACTTGTTTTCCTTTATTTATTCCTCGAGGGAACATAGGGCATCAACAATACATTTACACAATGATTTATTATGCACAAGTATTTTTATAAAATCCCATGATTTATTGATTTGTGTCAATTCCTTGAGTACTGTTCTTCTCCAGGACATTTTTGGGCGACCCGGCCTTCTACTGCCCTGCGGGTTCCAATCTAGGGCCATGCATTGAAAATTCGCAACTTCGTGGCTCTTGTTATCTGTGTGTTTTCCATGTTTTTCTTAGCCGTTCAAATGCGCTTCTTGTCTTATTAAGTCTGCTTGAGTCATCTTCATCGATGCCGCTAGCTATGGTCGCAATGCTTCCTAAATAGAAGAATGATTCAACGTAAGGAATCTGTTGATTGTCAATTTTGATCGCATCGTCGTAACGGTTGTTGAGTCGCATTACATATGTTTTTTAATGTTGATTTCTAGTCCAACTTATCTTGCTAGCCGCACTAGATCATTTATTTTGTCCTGTATGTCGCCGTCCTTGTGTGACAGAAGGCAGATATCATCTGCATATGCTAGGTCCTCGAGCTGCTTATTCAGCCCCCATGTTATACCTCGCCTCTTCCGGCACACCTTTAACATTATATCATCTAACACTATTGCAAAGAGAAGTGGTGATAATGGACAGCCTTGACGTACACCAACGTTTGTTTTGAATGGGGTACTTAGTGTCCCATTATGAAGTACTTGCATGTCGACGTTGGAGTATATAGCCTTTATTATTGCGATTAATTTATTCGGTACGCCCCGTTTTTCTAGCGATCTCCATATTGCTGCTCTTTTAATAGTATCGAAGGCCATTTTAAAGTCGACAACGAGCAAGTATAAGTTCGATAATTACTCTTAGAGTGTTTGATTGGTCCAGGCAGCTGCGGTGTGGACGAAAGCCAGCCTGTTCATCTCTAAGCTTGTCTTCGATGTTAGCTAGTCTCGCCAGGATTATTGTTGCCAGTACTTTATATACGCTGTTTAGTAGTGTGATTCCTCTCCAGTTTTCGCAAGCACGAAGGTAGTTTTTTCGGGATATTGAAAATTATTCTTTTTGTCCATGAAAATTAATTTGCGAGGCAATGGAGGTTGCATTTATTGTCCGAATCAGCTGATAATTTGGGAATATCATTTTAAGCTATAGAAAAACAATATTGCTTTTGGTGAAAATCAGTTCAGATTTGAATATAGCTCTCATATATATTTTCGGCCGATTTCCAGTATTTGCTGCACCAAACTTGCTTTAAAGTTCGATTTCGATGAAATTTGGAATGTGTGACTGAATTCGGTCTAGACATAAATATACCAAGGATATAGCTCTTATATATATTGTGAATCGATTTGAGGTATTTGATGCACCAAACATCCTATATCTGTCCAAATTTGATGGAATGTGTGACGGAATTTGGTCAAGAAATAACTGTGCCATATTATATCGAAATCGCTTCAGATTTAGATAAAGGTCCAAATTATATATTTTACATATTCAAAGGGGTGTAGGGTACCATATAGTCGGCCCCGCCCGACACAGGCACTTTCGCGAATTCTTAACAAATTTCCACATATTCTCTTGTCCGGTAGGTACAACAAATATAAAAATTAAATTCGCGAGCTTATAAAGAAAAACAAAAAATTGCAATATTGTCAAAGGTCATTAAATGCTCTGAAATATCGCGATTTGATGACAAATTTGTCCAGAATGGTTTGAAATTGATTTCAAATTAGATTATAACTATTAATAAGTTATTGCGAAAAGTGTTATCGTCACCTGAAATGCCCAAAGACGTAACCCTCAAAGGATTACGTTGGGGGTTACGTCTTTGGGCATTTCTGGTGACGATATGTCATTATAAAAAATAAAATTAAATAATGCAGTAGTGAACTTCAATGCTGTTGGTGCGGAAACTTTTTTCGCAATTGAGAAAAAATGACACCGTGTTTCATAACAGGTCTTCATGCTCTACACGTAGGGTTTTGGGTAGGGAAATCCCGCACCGGGAATTCCCGGGAATTCTCGGTTTTTTGGTTACGGGATTTTCTTAAGAATGAAAATCATATTTAAGGAAAATCGGGAAATATCTTTTTACATTTATCACAACTAATATTGAATGAATGAGTAAACTATGCCCGTCAGTTTTATACCATAGAATAAAAATTCGATTAGATTTTACAGAATCAGTAAATTAGAAAAGATTTGGAAATAACTTTAATCTACAAAACTGTTTTCAGGGAAAAAGTTATAAAATCCGCACCAAAAACATGGATTATAACGACGGAGTTTTATTCTGCTCCATTTAAGTGCGAAAGAATATTTTCTATTTTAAAGTTCCATTTTTATACCCTCAGCCATTGGGCTAAAGAGGGTCCGGCTGACTTAGTTTAAGTTCGATGATGGACCATATTGGTGGTCCACTACTTCCGATACCTTCCCCACAAAATGTCAACAGTTATTGCTAAAATGGTGCGCACGACAACTCTCGAAGGGAATAACCGAATCGGTCATAACTTTGCATATGGTAATATTAGTTCCAGGCATAGAACGGGTTCCACACAAAATTCGCAAAAAGTGAAGTTTAAGAACTCGTCTCGGATCGATTTGAATTGTTTTCAGCAGTTTGTCTTTACGGTCCCCTTTACGACGGTACACATTTTGTCCGGCGGCAAGTCCATACTTCCTGAGATAATGCCTTAAAAGCTCCAAGAAACCTTGACGGCAACAATTAAAATGGAAAATTGGCAAGATAACTCCCGCAGGAAGTTTCTGATTGGCCCAAACTTTGCACATCATATTATTTCATCATATGGATTATATCGGTCCAGCCCTTCGGGTACCTCCAACACAAAATTTAGGAAAAGTGCAGCTCAACAGCTCACCTCGACTTTTTTTAAAATTCTTTCCAAAAAGTTCTTCTTGAAGGCTCTGTTATGACGGCGCAACTTGTTTTGGAAGGGCAAGTCCACTCCTCCTGAGGTAAAGGCTCAAAATCTCAAAAAAAAAGCCTGCTGGTACCAACTACATTGGGTAGTACGTAAGATAACCGTCGAAGGGAGAAATCTCCCACATTCTCTCTTTTAAATGTTTGGCAACATGTTTTGTGTGCGGCCCTAGTTAAAACGGTAAATTTTTTCGGGGGCAAATCCATACTACCTAAGAAATTGGAATTTCTGATCAATAACTTCATTGTTTGAGCCAAATCACTTTCCATCGCGATTTGAATATTGGGAATGGTCAGTGTGGGCAACATGGTGCATTTTTCCATATTTTTTTCGTTTTTAATCGATAGAGCGAAAACGTGTCATCCATTTTTGAGCCCGCAACTCTTGGAAAATATTGTATTTTATATAAGTTACTATGGGATGATAAAAATCACGGAAATATCGGTCCACTAACGTATTTTAAAAATACCTGATTCCCCGGAATGGCGATTTTATGATTCCCGTTTACCGGGAATGATAAAAACCGAGAATACCCAAAACCCTATCTACACGGCTATGCGGTGGTATTTTTGATATTTGCAAAAATTGCAAAAAGTTATAACCCTAATGTACA
The DNA here is from genome assembly GCF_047663935.1 of Musca autumnalis. Taxonomy (NCBI): domain Eukaryota; kingdom Metazoa; phylum Arthropoda; class Insecta; order Diptera; family Muscidae; genus Musca; species Musca autumnalis. Next base: position 257,384,729 of record NW_027411644.1, read on the forward strand.
GGGCCGCTGGTGAAAATAAAAATCAAAACGACGGGCCAGCAACAAGGACCTTGGTAGTAATATAAATAAATATTTCTACCATACATATATAGATCAGGTTCGAATATGGACTCTTCGCCTATCTACACACAAAAATTCACTTTAAGAATGGACTATATACAGTCCCTGTCATAATTATTTTGACAAGTTTGAAAAAATGATGAGTTTGGTTTTTTACTGGATTAGTCTTCTACAAAAATATTCTGGCTAATTCTTTAATATAATACTTAAAATTAGTAATAAAGTTTAACAATTCAAATGTACTCTTGTACTTTTGTTATGGAAATAAAATTTCACTGCATGGCATAAGTATTTTGACAAAATTGTTCTATTGGTTTCTAGACCTTAACCATTAAAAATGTCTTATTTATACTTTTGATTATTAACAGTTAAAATAAATTATATATTTCATATACATCTGTTCCATTATGGACCCATTTACAGATAAATTTTTCAAGGATATAAGGATGTTCAAGAGATTTATCATTAAACAACATGTTCGATGGTTTTCTCTTATTATATCTGAATGATTTGCGGATTTCGACTTTTTATGAAGGAAAGAATTTTAATTTTGAACCCAAAATACGCAGTGTTCTGCAAATGAATACATAACACTTCCATCAGTTTTGTGAAAGATCGTTCAAGGTGCCAAAATATTTATTACAGTCCACATCGTTAATGAAAAAAATCAAATATCACAGTATTTTGAATGGTGGATCAGAAGGACATTTATTTTACAAAGATTCCCAATTTTTGGTGGGTGGGTGGTGCTCTGCCACAGTGAATGTGTGGCGTTAATGATTTTTTATTGAAAATCTAATTGTCATTTTTTGTAGCTATGCCCTATCAACTGAGTGGAATAACGAAATATGACTTCAAATTAATTTTTTTCTAATGTCTAGATCATTGGTGGTCGCGCCTTTACGCTGTCGTAAATGTAAGATTCTCTTAAGTGTTGTTAATCCAGCAACACCTCGAAGTTTGTTGTAATCTTTGAATTAATGCATCTTAGAAAATTTTAAGAATTACAAAAAAAAAAAATTAAATATCTAATAAAACTCAAGAAACCCTAAAATATAGATTTATCTTAAATAAAGGGTGTTTTTTAAGCCCTATAGAACTTGAAATTGTAAAAAATAACACAAAAATTAAATTGTAATCAATTTTTTTTATTCGAAAGATCTATACGTGACATTAACATTTGAAAATGATTTCGGGCATATGGGCACCGCGGCTGTTCTTGACGAAGTGCATTCTGGACGTCCAATTTTTGGCCACTTTTTCGAGCACTGCTGGCCGTATGTCACGAATAACACGAATAATGCTGGCCTCCAAGTCATCAATTGTTGCTGGTTTATCAGAATAAAACTGTGACTTCACGTAGCCCCACAGGAAATTATCGAGAGGTGTCACATCGCACGACCTTGGAGGCCAATTGACAGCTCCACTTCTCGAAATCAACTTATCGCCAAATTTTGATTTCAATAAGTCGATGGTTGCGTTCGCCGTATGGCACTCGCCATTCTGTTGAAACCACATCTCCTCCGGATCAATGTCATCCATATTTTCAAACAAAAAATCATTGATCATGGTGCGGTAACGATCTCCATTGACCGTAACGCCAGCTCCGGCCTCATTTTTGAAGAAATAAGGTCCGATGATGCCACCAGCGTGAAAACCGCACCATACGGTGCATTTTTCTGGATGTAATGTAGTCTGTAGGGTCGCTTGTGGATTGGTCTCACTCCATATGCGGCAATTTTGCTATCCACAGTTCGACGAATGGCTTGTTCAGATGGACGATTATGTACGCCATACAAATGACGAAGTCGTCTATAAGTTGCACGAATCGGCGACTGATTTTCAAAGTAAATTTGGATAATTTCGTAGCGTTGTTCAAGCGTGAGTCTATTCATGATGATTTGTCAGAGTATACTGAAACAAATAAAAAAAAAGTTTCATCAAAATTTAATTTTTTGTGTTACTTTTTACAATTTAAAGTTCTATCTAGCTTAAAAAAACACCCTATACAATTGTGAGCACCCCTGGTCTAGATGTTCTAGCCTTAATGGAGAGCTTGTTTTGACATCGAAATCGCTCCGAATATGGAGATTTTTGTGCATAACTAAAGTTAGATTTCTAATTTCACATTTTCTGACTACATCGTCCATATTTGCGGCGTTTTCATGAAGAACAAGACTCATTGTTCTCTTGTTCCTATGTTTTTATTGTGTACATTTGAGAACAAAATATTCCGTACTTTTTATTTGGGTAAGGTATATATTTATATTCTTTTATATATATTTTTTTTTTTTCGAAAAATAATGGAAAAGTGTTAAAATTGTCGAAATTAGATTTCAAGTAATTCATTAACAGAGCTCTGTTAACCCATTATCAAAGCTCTGTTAACTACATGTGTCTTCGCTAAATATTGTCTTTGCTAACATTTTCCAATATAACTTTCCAATATATCGTCACACCAATTGTGCCCTAAAAGTACTAGTCCACTAAAGTTGAAATTTCACTAAAATTTAGTACCTGAGGAAAAATAAAATAGCTCACTTCGAGTAAACGCTAGGGTAATTTATTCGGTTCTTAAAGACAACAATCCTACCTACCTAAAAAAAAAACAATGAATACATTATCTGTTATAGTTTCCGAGAAATAGCTATTTCTTTCTCCAGAAATGACGTATTTTCCAAAATTTCGAAAAAATTATCGTCTTTTGAAGCACACCTTCCAATATTTTGACCTTATTTTTTGGTTTTCTTAATTTCAATATGTTTACTAACGAATCCCATATAGAAATTAACAATCGGTGACGACAAAAAAATTGGGGTTTTGGCCACAAAAATCGATTCCTGAACCACTGTGAGCTGTTGTTTTCTTGTCATTTTCTATCATAGGATGAGCATAAATTTTTGTCAGTAAAGCCAGCCAGCTGGCTTGTTGTTTTCTTCTCAATTCCATGATAAAAATTGATAATCCATCAAATTTATACAATATAATTCAAACATTGTCACAGAAGCTTAACTAAACAAATTAAAAACTCGTAATAAAATGCAAATTTAAGCCAAAAAACTGTCAGACATTTCAAAAATACCAAAAAAAATTCAAATAAATCGATGACAACAACAACAAAACAGCATGAGCAAATAATTTTAACAGATTAAATATTTGCAGACCAAAATCCGCCTCCCAAAATAAAAGAGTTGTATGCAAATAAAATATTTAATATTTGCATAATAATCTGACAAGAGCTACAAAAACAACAAAAACTAGTTGTTGGTATGTTAGGCCGACTCCACATGAACTTTAAACCTGTATCTGGGAGATACTAAAACAAATCGCATAGGTAAAGTGAAAAAATATTGGGCAGAGTTCAATTTGAGAGAGTCTGAGAGAAGATTTTCAAGTGTATTTATGTGAAGTTTGTGTTTGTTTTTTTTTTCACTTGTAATTGATTACATGTAGTTGTTGTTGTAGTTTTCCTTCCATTAGTTTTGTTTGTTAAAGACCAAGCCAAGAAAGAAACTAGTTTTTCCGCACTCTCCGAAGATTGATGACACAAACACACCCAACAGAAACAACACCGCCAACAACAACAACTCGTGCAAACAAGTCAACATTGCATTTGAAAGGCAAACAAGAACGACAACAACAACAAAATAAACATAACAAATCCAATCCACTTCAAACACGAAACAACAAACACGAATTCTAAATCAAGAATAATTTCTTTTCGGTTTTCTTTTTTTTGCCTGGTGAAAATATACATCCAATCCACTCTCAATGATTTTACATAGTAATGTTGACTGGTTGAGAAGACAATAACAACAACAATCATAAATAAAAAATATAGTTTGAGTTAAACACGCAAAGTGGAAAAATAACCTGTCAGAGGGAGGCGGATACGCATCTTAGCCTCAGTCTCAAAACGTTTTGTATAATTGTTGGATGGATCATTGAAGCAACTGGGATCAAGAGGGTGTTTCTCTCTATAGGAGAATTTATCAAGAAAGAGTTGATTGAAATGAGAGAGCGTACTGTTTTGTTTTGGATTTTTTTGGCAGGAGGAAATATTGGAGCCAAGTTTTATGGTTGCTTTGTTTTATTTTATTTTGCCTTAAATCTCTGATCTCTGTGTACATAGCATAAAACAGGTTTATGCTTTGTTTGAAACACTCAACACCGTATCAATCCATGAAAAGAACAGCAAAAAATAAATAACAACAACAGTCATCATCATGACAAGAATCGAAAAACAAAAACAATGAACTTTCTTGTTTTGTCCAATAAAAGAGAAAAACAGGATAGAAATGAGATGTGGAGTTGATGATGATCGATTACTGAATAGCCCTACCTAGCAGGGATTGCAAGATAAGCAAGTCAAAATTGTGATTTGTCAGTTAGCAACAGCATAGATATTGGCCCAAAATCTCTAAAAACCCTGCCGGCACCAACTAAAATGACTAATGGGAACGATAACTCACGAATTGAGCATCCGATTTGGCTGATGTGATTTTACATTTTATATCTTATATTTTATATTTTATATTTTATATTTTATATTTTATATTTTATATTTTATATTTTATATTTTATATTTTATATTTTATATTTTATATTTTATATTTTATATTTTATATTTTATATTTTATATTTTATATTTTATATTTTATATTTTATATTTTATATTTTATATTTTATATTTTATATTTTATATTTTATATTTTATATTTTATATTTTATATTTTATATTTTATATTTTATATTTTATATTTTATATTTTATATTTTATATTTTATATTTTATATTTTATATTTTATATTTTATATTTTATATTTTATATTTTATATTTTATATTTTATATTTTATATTTTATATTTTATATTTTATATTTTATATTTTATATTTTATATTTTATATTTTATATTTTATATTTTATATTTTATATTTTATATTTTATATTTTATATTTTATATTTTATATTTTATATTTTATATTTTATATTTTATATTTTATATTTTATATTTTATATTTTATATTTTATATTTTATATTTTATATTTTATATTTTATATTTTATATTTTATATTTTATATTTTATATTTTATATTTTATATTTTATATTTTATATTTTATATTTTATATTTTATATTTTATATTTTATATTTTATATTTTATATTTTATATTTTATATTTTATATTTTATATTTTATATTTTATATTTTATATTTTATATTTTATATTTTATATTTTATATTTTATATTTTATATTTTATATTTTATATTTTATATTTTATATTTTATATTTTATATTTTATATTTTATATTTTATATTTTATATTTTATATTTTATATTTTATATTTTATATTTTATATTTTATATTTTATATTTCATATTTTATATTTTATATTTCATATTTCATATTTTATATTTTATATTTTATATTTTATATTTTATATTTTATATTTTATATTTTATATTTTATATTTTATATTTTATATTTTATATTTTATATTTTATATTTTATATTTTATATTTTATATTTTATATTTTATATTTTATATTTTATATTTTATATTTTATATTTTATATTTTATATTTTATATTTTATATTTTATATTTTATATTTTATATTTTATATTTTATATTTTATATTTTATATTTTATATTTTATATTTTATATTTTATATTTTATATTTTATATTTTATATTTTATATTTTATATTTTATATTTTATATTTTATATTTTATATTTTATATTTTATATTTTATATTTTATATTTTATATTTTATATTTTATATTTTATATTTTATATTTTATATTTTATATTTTATATTTTATATTTTATATTTTATATTTTATATTTTATATTTTATATTTTATATTTTATATTTTATATTTTATATTTTATATTTTATATTTTATATTTTATATTTTATATTTTATATTTTATATTTTATATTTTATATTTTATATTTTATATTTTATATTTTATATTTTATATTTTATATTTTATATTTTATATTTTATATTTTATATTTTATATTTTATATTTTATATTTTATATTTTATATTTTATATTTTATATTTTATATTTTATATTTTATATTTTATATTTTATATTTTATATTTTATATTTTATATTTTATATTTTATATTTTATATTTTATATTTTATATTTTATATTTTATATTTTATATTTTATATTTTATATTTTATATTTTATATTTTATATTTTATATTTTATATTTTATATTTTATATTTTATATTTTATATTTTATATTTTATATTTTATATTTTATATTTTATATTTTATATTTTATATTTTATATTTTATATTTTATATTTTATATTTTATATTTTATATTTTATATTTTATATTTTATATTTTATATTTTATATTTTATATTTTATATTTTATATTTTATATTTTATATTTTATATTTTATATTTTATATTTTATATTTTATATTTTATATTTTATATTTTATATTTTATATTTTATATTTTATATTTTATATTTTATATTTTATATTTTATATTTTATATTTTATATTTTATATTTTATATTTTATATTTTATATTTTATATTTTATATTTTATATTTTATATTTTATATTTTATATTTTATATTTTATATTTTATATTTTATATTTTATATTTTATATTTTATATTTTATATTTTATATTTTATATTTTATATTTTATATTTTATATTTTATATTTTATATTTTATATTTTATATTTTATATTTTATATTTTATATTTTATATTTTATATTTTATATTTTATATTTTATATTTTATATTTTATATTTTATATTTTATATTTTATATTTTATATTTTATATTTTATATTTTATATTTTATATTTTATATTTTATATTTTATATTTTATATTTTATATTTTATATTTTATATTTTATATTTTATATTTTATATTTTATATTTTATATTTTATATTTTATATTTTATATTTTATATTTTATATTTTATATTTTATATTTTATATTTTATATTTTATATTTTATATTTTATATTTTATATTTTATATTTTATATTTTATATTTTATATTTTATATTTTATATTTTATATTTTATATTTTATATTTTATATTTTATATTTTATATTTTATATTTTATATTTTATATTTTATATTTTATATTTTATATTTTATATTTTATATTTTATATTTTATATTTTATATTTTATATTTTATATTTTATATTTTATATTTTATATTTTATATTTTATATTTTATATTTTATATTTTATATTTTATATTTTATATTTTATATTTTATATTTTATATTTTATATTTTATATTTTATATTTTATATTTTATATTTTATATTTTATATTTTATATTTTATATTTTATATTTTATATTTTATATTTTATATTTTATATTTTATATTTTATATTTTATATTTTATATTTTATATTTTATATTTTATATTTTATATTTTATATTTTATATTTTATATTTTATATTTTATATTTTATATTTTATATTTTATATTTTATATTTTATATTTTATATTTTATATTTTATATTTTATATTTTATATTTTATATTTTATATTTTATATTTTATATTTTATATTTTATATTTTATATTTTATATTTTATATTTTATATTTTATATTTTATATTTTATATTTTATATTTTATATTTTATATTTTACTAGCGGACCCGGCGAACTTCGTCTCGCTATTAAGGAATAAAATTTCATACAAAAACTCAATTTTCGATTTTTCCAATTTTCCGACTTTTCCAGAGAGATTTTCCAAAATTTTCTTCCGTAAAGACCTTCTCCTCGAAAATACGAATAACTGACAAAAAATTTTACAGAAATCGGCCTAGCCGTTCTCATTTTATGAATTACTATACATTTTTTACACCATTTTTATATATATAGAAGATATTTTATATTTTATATTTTATATTTTATATTTTATATTTTATATTTTATATTTTATATTTTATATTTTATATTTTATATTTTATATTTTATATTTTATATTTTATATTTTATATTTTATATTTTATATTTTATATTTTATATTTTATATTTTATATTTTATATTTTATATTTTATATTTTATATTTTATATTTTATATTTTATATTTTATATTTTATATTTTATATTTTATATTTTATATTTTATATTTTATATTTTATATTTTATATTTTATATTTTATATTTTATATTTTATATTTTATATTTTATATTTTATATTTTATATTTTATATTTTATATTTTATATTTTATATTTTATATTTTATATTTTATATTTTATATTTTATATTTTATATTTTATATTTTATATTTTATATTTTATATTTTATATTTTATATTTTATATTTTATATTTTATATTTTATATTTTATATTTTATATTTTATATTTTATATTTTATATTTTATATTTTATATTTTATATTTTATATTTTATATTTTATATTTTATATTTTATATTTTATATTTTATATTTTATATTTTATATTTTATATTTTATATTTTATATTTTATATTTTATATTTTATATTTTATATTTTATATTTTATATTTTATATTTTATATTTTATATTTTATATTTTATATTTTATATTTTATATTTTATATTTTATATTTTATATTTTATATTTTATATTTTATATTTTATATTTTATATTTTATATTTTATATTTTATATTTTATATTTTATATTTTATATTTTATATTTTATATTTTATAATATTTTATATTTTATATTTTATATTTTATATTTTATATTTTATATTTTATATTTTATATTTTATATTTTATATTTTATATTTTATATTTTATATTTTATATTTTATATTTTATATTTTATATTTTATATTTTATATTTTATATTTTATATTTTATATTTTATATTTTATATTTTATATTTTATATTTTATATTTTATATTTTATATTTTATATTTTATATTTTATATTTTATATTTTATATTTTATATTTTATATTTTATATTTTATATTTTATATTTTATATTTTATATTTTATATTTTATATTTTATATTTTATATTTTATATTTTATATTTTATATTTTATATTTTATATTTTATATTTTATATTTTATATTTTATATTTTATATTTTATATTTTATATTTTATATTTTATATTTTATATTTTATATTTTATATTTTATATTTTATATTTTATATTTTATATTTTATATTTTATATTTTATATTTTATATTTTATATTTTATATTTTATATTTTATATTTTATATTTTATATTTTATATTTTATATTTTATATTTTATATTTTATATTTTATATTTTATATTTTATATTTTATATTTTATATTTTATATTTTATATTTTATATTTTATATTTTATATTTTATATTTTATATTTTATATTTTATATTTTATATTTTATATTTTATATTTTATATTTTATATTTTATATTTTATATTTTATATTTTATATTTTATATTTTATATTTTATATTTTATATTTTATATTTTATATTTTATATTTTATATTTTATATTTTATATTTTATATTTTATATTTTATATTTTATATTTTATATTTTATATTTTATATTTTATATTTTATATTTTATATTTTATATTTTATATTTTATATTTTATATTTTATATTTTATATTTTATATTTTATATTTTATATTTTATATTTTATATTTTATATTTTATATTTTATATTTTATATTTTATATTTTATATTTTATATTTTATATTTTATATTTTATATTTTATATTTTATATTTTATATTTTATATTTTATATTTTATATTTTATATTTTATATTTTATATTTTATATTTTATATTTTATATTTTATATTTTATATTTTATATTTTATATTTTATATTTTATATTTTATATTTTATATTTTATATTTTATATTTTATATTTTATATTTTATATTTTATATTTTATATTTTATATTTTATATTTTATATTTTATATTTTATATTTTATATTTTATATTTTATATTTTATATTTTATATTTTATATTTTATATTTTATATTTTATATTTTATATTTTATATTTATATTTTATATTTTATATTTTATATTTTAAATTTTTTTTATTTTATATTTTATATTTTATATTTTATATTTTATATTTTATATTTTATATTTTATATTTTATATTTTATATTTTATATTTTATATTTTATATTTTATATTTTATATTTTATATTTTATATTTTATATTTTATATTTTATTTTTTTTATTTTATATTTTATATTTTATATTTTATATTTTATATTTTATATTTTATATTTTATATTTTATATTTTATATTTTATATTTTATATTTTATATTTTATATTTTATATTTTATATTTTATATTTTATATTTTATATTTTATATTTTATATTTTATATTTTATATTTTATATTTTATATTTTATATTTTATATTTTATATTTTATATTTTATATTTTATATTTTATATTTTATATTTTATATTTTATATTTTATATTTTATATTTTATATTTTATATTTTATATTTTATATTTTATATTTTATATTTTATATTTTATATTTTATATTTTATATTTTATATTTTATATTTTATATTTTATATTTTATATTTTATATTTTATATTTTATATTTTATATTTTATATTTTATATTTTATATTTTATATTTTATATTTTATATTTTATATTTTATATTTTATATTTTATATTTTATATTTTATATTTTATATTTTATATTTTATATTTTATATTTTATATTTTATATTTTATATTTAATATTTAATATTTAATATTTAATATTTAATATTTAATATTTAATATTTAATATTTAATATTTAATATTTTATATTTTATATTTTATATTTTATATTTTATATTTTATATTTTATATTTTATATTTTATATTTTATATTTTATATTTTATATTTTATATTTTATATTTTATATTTTATATTTTATATTTTATATTTTATATTTTATATTTTATATTTTATATTTTATATTTTATATTTTATATTTTATATTTTATATTTTATATTTTATATTTTATATTTTATATTTTATATTTTATATTTTATATTTTATATTTTATATTTTATATTTTATATTTTATATTTTATATTTTATATTTTATATTTTATATTTTATATTTTATATTTTATATTTTATATTTTATATTTTATATTTTATATTTTATATTTTATATTTTATATTTTATATTTTATATTTTATATTTTATATTTTATATTTTATATTTTATATTTTATATTTTATATTTTATATTTTATATTTTATATTTTATATTTTATATTTTATATTTTATATTTTATATTTTATATTTTATATTTTATATTTTATATTTTATATTTTATATTTTATATTTTATATTTTATATTTTATATTTTATATTTTATATTTTATATTTTATATTTTATATTTTATATTTTATATTTTATATTTTATATTTTATATTTTATATTTTATATTTTATATTTTATATTTTATATTTTATATTTTATATTTTATATTTTATATTTTATATTTTATATTTTATATTTTATATTTTATATTTTATATTTTATATTTTATATTTTATATTTTATATTTTATATTTTATATTTTATATTTTATATTTTATATTTTATATTTTATATTTTATATTTTATATTTTATATTTTATATTTTATATTTTATATTTTATATTTTATATTTTATATTTTATATTTTATATTTTATATTTTATATTTTATATTTTATATTTTATATTTTATATTTTATATTTTATATTTTATATTTTATATTTTATATTTTATATTTTATATTTTATATTTTATATTTTATATTTTATATTTTATATTTTATATTTTATATTTTATATTTTATATTTTATATTTTATATTTTATATTTTATATTTTATATTTTATATTTTATATTTTATATTTTATATTTTATATTTTATATTTTATATTTTATATTTTATATTTTATATTTTATATTTTATATTTTATATTTTATATTTTATATTTTATATTTTATATTTTATATTTTATATTTTATATTTTATATTTTATATTTTATATTTTATATTTTATATTTTATATTTTATATTTTATATTTTATATTTTATATTTTATATTTTATATTTTATATTTTATATTTTATATTTTATATTTTATATTTTATATTTTATATTTTATATTTTATATTTTATATTTTATATTTTATATTTTATATTTTATATTTTATATTTTATATTTTATATTTTATATTTTATATTTTATATTTTATATTTTATATTTTATATTTTATATTTTATATTTTATATTTTATATTTTATATTTTATATTTTATATTTTATATTTTATATTTTATATTTTATATTTTATATTTTATATTTTATATTTTATATTTTATATTTTATATTTTATATTTTATATTTTATATTTTATATTTTATATTTTATATTTTATATTTTATATTTTATATTTTATATTTTATATTTTATATTTTATATTTTATATTTTATATTTTATATTTTATATTTTATATTTTATATTTTATATTTTATATTTTATATTTTATATTTTATATTTTATATTTTATATTTTATATTTTATATTTTATATTTTATATTTTATATTTTATATTTTATATTTTATATTTTATATTTTATATTTTATATTTTATATTTTATATTTTATATTTTATATTTTATATTTTATATTTTATATTTTATATTTTATATTTTATATTTTATATTTTATATTTTATATTTTATATTTTATATTTTATATTTTATATTTTATATTTTATATTTTATATTTTATATTTTATATTTTATATTTTATATTTTATATTTTATATTTTATATTTTATATTTTATATTTTATATTTTATATTTTATATTTTATATTTTATATTTTATATTTTATATTTTATATTTTATATTTTATATTTTATATTTTATATTTTATATTTTATATTTTATATTTTATATTTTATATTTTATATTTTATATTTTATATTTTATATTTTATATTTTATATTTTATATTTTATATTTTATATTTTATATTTTATATTTTATATTTTATATTTTATATTTTATATTTTATATTTTATATTTTATATTTTATATTTTATATTTTATATTTTATATTTTATATTTTATATTTTATATTTTATATTTTATATTTTATATTTTATATTTTATATTTTATATTTTATATTTTATATTTTATATTTTATATTTTATATTTTATATTTTATATTTTATATTTTATATTTTATATTTTATATTTTATATTTTATATTTTATATTTTATATTTTATATTTTATATTTTATATTTTATATTTTATATTTTATATTTTATATTTTATATTTTATATTTTATATTTTATATTTTATATTTTATATTTTATATTTTATATTTTATATTTTATATTTTATATTTTATATTTTATATTTTATATTTTATATTTTATATTTTATATTTATATATTATTTTTTATATTTTATGTTTTGTATTTTTATTTTGTAGGGTAGGCAGGCGCACGTACAATGCAAATAAAGAAGAAACAAACAAAAAAAAACAACAACCGCCAAAACACAAACAACAACATTAACTTTGCAAAACCAAAAGCCACTTCTGGCTCTGGGTCTCTGGTATCGAAGAAGAAATAAATCTTGTTCCATAATCAGATAAAAACATTAAGCACAGAAAACGAGCGAGCGCAGAGTACAACAAAACGAGTTTTGGGTTTGATTTTATGTTGTAGTTGTTGTAAAAATGAAAGCAACAACAAACAGAGGAAACCCAACAAGAAATATTGACTGAAATAGGGGGTATGTATGGATGTGTGATGTTCTGACACACACTACTCGCAAGCTCAAATATTATACAAACATTGGGGATAAACGTGTGTATGTGTGAAAAAGCCAACCAACCGACCGACATTAACCATTGTCGATATCTCTCGATAAATATCACTGCCGTCAGAAAGTATCTTAAAGATGCACATTTTATTTATATTCCAGCAGCCACCACGCAGCAAAAGGAAATTGCAAAAAAAAAACAAACTAGAATTGAAAAACATATGGAGAAAATGCAAACGTATAAATGAAGGAAGATGCAGTGGGGTTAGATACTACATGCATACACATATCACTTTAGTAGCGGGAAACATATCTCTGAAACCACATTTATATGCCCTTTAAATGGAAAAAATTTTAGTAATTTTTGATCAAAAATTCAATTTGTTTTGTGCGTGACCTCTTTTAATACTTAAATAGAATAAAGGTTATTTTAGACATTTACAGGCAAAAGTTTATTCATTCTCGCTACAGGAAATCATTTTTGAGAAAAATGGTAAAAAAATCATAACCCTAATGTATATACTAATATTACCACCATACTATGGTGATGGCTATACAAAGTAAGAAAACGCAATGACAATATATTTTAAAAACAAGTACAAAAAGTATCAGTCACCTTTGACGACAGAAATATAACTTCAGCCTATGATATAATGCAAAGAACAGCTTTAGGGTAATTACCTCAGTCAGCATAGACTTACCAGCTGTAAAAATTGCATAGGATCGTTATGCATAGGTCCCCATACTACACATTTGCGAACAATTTTGAAATTTTGTGTCGAAGGTACCCCGGAACAATGAACCGATATAATGCATAATCGAACATAATTTAGATGTGACTGAAATATTACGGTGCCCAAATGTTGGACCAATGTCAATCACACTCCTTTCGAGCTTTTGGGCCATTATGTCAGGAGTCACGGACTTGTCGGTAAAAATTTGCAAACGATCCTCAAACAGCCCTTAAACTGCACTTAAGCGCAAATTTTGACATTTTGAGGGAGGTACCAGAAAACGTTTTCCAATATACTTCTTCCGTACATAAAGTTGCGTACGTTAAGCAAAATTTTTACAATGTGAAAAGTTTCGGTGAAATCTGATACTTAAGGCCGGTTTCTTTAAGACGATTAGAATTCAAATTCGTTCCAATTACAAACAAACTTCTGTTAGGGCGAAACCTATAGCTCTGCGTGTTGCGTGTGCGTTCAAAAATACAAAAACAAAATACATGTATTTCAAATTGAAAACAACAACAAATACATGTATTTTGTTTTTGTATTTTTGAACGCACACGCAACACGCAGAGCTATAGGTTTCGCCCTTATTGTATATTTTTTGTTTGATTCAAGACACAAATGAATTAAATACACTGTGCAACACTGGAAATACAAACAACTTCTAATGGGCATTTTCTGAAAGTGCATATTGAGACTACAAAAACCTTAATTGGGTTTTGTGTTCTTAGATCGGGTTTAGATTTTATGGCCTCATCTAAACCGACCTAAAATGAGCCTTTTTTCCAGTGATCGGACCTTTATCTCCGAAACTTATAATAATTTTACTTTGCAGTCTTCAGCAATATTGTAGCCCTAAAGTAGTAGAACTTATGTGTCAAACATATGTACTAAGAAAAGCTGCATCTAGCGCATCAAACTCGTTAAAATATAGAAAAGTTTACATAATTTCTGAAATTCTGGTCAGTAACAATTAAACTGTTGACAGTTTAAACAAGCAACCATTCTAAAAATTGTCCAAATAATGTGACCATCAATTCTTCAGAACATTCTGAAACTCTAAAATTGTTATTTCACGTTGTTTAAGGGGTATTTCATAACATACCTTTTACAAAACTTATTTCAAACAATGTTCACACAGGCTGTTTACTCTCATGTTGGGGGTTTCAATGCATTATTGAAATATTTACCAAATTGTTGTTGAAAAATTTGCTATAAACAAGGCGATAGAGGCATTTTACAACAATATAATGTTCTGAATAGTTGTGTATTACATTCAAGAGAATACTTTCCCAAAAGGTAATATTAAGATGAATTTAAAATTTTGGGAGATACGCTGCGAAATATACACAAATTATAGAATTTTTAGATATATTATAAAATTTGAGGCAATAAATGCAATTTTTCGAGTTCACTATTCCTCTAAATATTTTCTTCTTGCTCTTATCTACAAGTTTGCTGCAGATGTCAAAACAGGATTCGTATTGGTTTCAGAGATACAGCCCCGATTTGTTTTAAAAATTCGATCTTTAACCATGTTTAGATGAGGCCATAAAAACCGAACCCGATCTAAGAAAACAAAACCCAAATATGGTTTTTGCCTATTGGTCCTCTACTTTCAGAAAATTCTGGAGAGAAGTTGTTTGCACGCGATTGGCTCAAAAATGTTGCACAGTGATATTAAAAAAAACATAAGTTTCATAGTAGTTCAAACGAATTTGAAGTTTTCCTGCTCATCAGTCATTTGAGTTTTAGGGAATTTATAGTAGCGTCGTGAAAAGGGCCGCAAACATTTACGTTGCCTATCCGACGAGAGTACCTAAATTGCACTTTTGCCAAAAAAATGTTGAATATTTGTGTGAGAGGTATAATAACTAGTTGAAAGATGTAATCCATATTCGAAGCTGATCAATGTTATGTCTGGAGGAAATATTACATCGTGCAAAGTTTGAACCCACTCTGTTACTCCTTCCTTTCGAAAGTTATCGTGGGCACCATTTTTGCGAAAAATATTGATCTTTTGGTCCATCTTCGAACTTGATCTAAGTTTGACTGATCCGATCGAGAGCTATTGAGCGTTCCAGCCAGCCAACAGACAGATGGACGGATATGGCTAAATTGACTGAGGGTGTATTTGGGGATCTGTTCACAGTACAGTTAGGCCCACTACTCCTGTTATTGTTAGTTTGCAGTCACTTACTTACTTACTTACTTAGCTGGCCTTTTACAGAACATTTGTTCCATAAGCCGAACTAAGAAAAAATCTCCAATCCTCTCTGTTTGCTGCTGTATTTTCCCAATCTGGGATATGTAGCTTTGTGATATCTCGTTTCACTTGTTCGCTCCAACGAAGCTTTGGCCTTCCAGATCTGCGAGAACCTCCATGCGGCCCGTATTTATACGCCTTTTTAGCGGGTTCATCATCACTCATTCTTATAACATGGCCTAGCCATCGCAATCGTTGTATCTCGATTCGTTCAACTATATTGATGTCATTGTATAGTTGATACAGCTCGATGTTCATACGACGCCGATATTCGCCGTCAACACAGATTGGCCCGTAGATCTTTCGAAGAATTTTTCTCTCAAACACACAAAGCACTGCCTTATCTGCTTGAGCAAGTACCCATGCTTCGGAACCATACATTAGCACGGGTAGTATCAGTGTTTTGTACAGTGTTATTTTTGTTTGACGAGAGGTGGCTTTATTCCTAAACTGCTTACTCAGCCCAAAGTAGCATCTGTTAGCCAACACTATTCTTCTTCGTATTTCACAACTGATGTTATTTGTTGTGTTTATGGCGGTGCCGAGGTAGACGAAGTCCTTTACTACCTCAAAATTATAGGTACCAACATTCACAGATGGTGCGGTGTTTATGGACATATTACGCGTCGATACCATCAACTTGGTTTTTACGCCGTTTACTGCCAGACCAACTTTAGCAGATTCTCTTTCGACTTTTGCAAAGGTGTCAGTTACTTCCTTTACCGATCGACCCATGATGTCAATGTCGTCGGCATAAGCCAGTAACATGTGGCTGTTCGTGTATATCGTTCCATTTCTTTTGACCTTCGCGTCTCGTATGACCTTTTCCAGCAGGATGTTGAATAGATCACACGACAGGCCGTCTCCTTGTCTGAAACCTCTTTTGGTAGTAAACTCTTCGGAGAGGTTCTTTCCAATTTTAACTGAGGATCTCGTCTCAGTTAGTGTCATTCTACAAAGTCGAATGAGCTTTGCAGGAATACCAAAATCAGACATGGCTTGGAACACCTTTGAACGTATAGGGCTGTCGAATGCTGCTTTATAATCGACGAAAAGATGGAAGGTGTCGATCTGCATTTCTTGGGTCTTTTCCAGGATTTGTCTCAAGGTAAATATCTGGTCAATGGTGGATTTGCCAGGTCTAAAGCCGCACTGATAGGGTCCAATAATTTCATTGACCATAGGCTTTAGTCTCTCACACAATATGCCAGATACTATCTTATATGCAATAGGGAGCAGACTTATGCCCCTGTAATTGGAGCACACAGTCTTATCACCCTTCTTGTGGACTGGACATAGGATGCTCACGTTCCAATCGTCGGGTACGCGTTCTTCCTGCCAGATGGTGCTAACTAGCTGATGCATACACCTTATCAGCGTGTCGCCTCCGGTTTTGAACAGCTCGGCTGGTAGGCCATCTGCTCCTGCCGCCTTATTATTCTTCAGCCGGTTTATTGCTGTCCTTACCTCATCTTGGCTGGGCGGTATACATTCAATACCATCATCTGGGATTGGATCTGTGGTATCTTCGCCGTCTTCACTGCTATCGGATACCAACAGTTTGGAAAAATGTTCTTTCCATATCCTGAGCACACTATCTGTATCAGTTACCAAATTACCTTGTTGATCTCTACAGGAGGATATTCCTGTACCAAAGCCATCAGTTTGATGCTTCACCCTTTGGTAGAATTTTCGGACTTCGTTCTGTCTCCTGTACATCTCCATTTGTTCACACTCCCTCTTTTCCATTTCTCTCTTTTTCCTGCGGAAAAGACGTTTCTCCTCTCTCCTTTTCTCCCGATACCTCTCTCGTGCGCTACGCGTTGCTACTGATTGTAAAGTAGCCCTATATGCCGCATTTTTTTCTTCGGTAGCAGCACGGCACTCCTGGTCATACCACGGATTCTTTGGTGGAGGTCTCTGGTATCCAAGTACTGATTTTGCGGCTGTTTGCATGGAGTGGGCAATATTTTGCCATTGTGCTGATATGTTATCGGGACGAGAAGCGCTATCATTAAGCAATTGGGTCAGTTGAGTGGAATATGCTGTGGCTATCTGTTGTGTTTGCAGCTTGGCGATGTCCAACTTTCGTGTTGTGTCTGTCCGTGCTTTATTTGCAACGTTTAGACGGGTACGTACCTTTGCTGCAACGAGGTAATGGTCCGAATCTATGTTTGCTCCTCGGAACGATCGTACATCCAACACGCTCGATGAATGTCTTCCATCTATCACAACGTGATCAATTTGATTTATTGTTCTTTGGTCTGGAGACAGCCAAGTGCCCTTATGAATATCGAGATGCTTAAATCTGGTACTGCTAACTACCATGTTTTTCGCCGCTGCGAAGTCTATCAGCCTCATTCCATTGTCTGATGTTTCACTATGTAGACTGAATTTCCCAACTGTTTGTCCAAAGATATTCTCCTTTCCAATTTTGGCATTAAAATCGCCTAGAACAATTTTAATGTCATGGGCAGGACAACGGTCATATGTTTCTTCTAAGCTCTCGTAGAATATATCTTTGGTCTGTTCGTCCTTGTCTTCGGTTGGGGCATGAGCGCAGATAAAGCTGATGTTGAAGAATTTTGCTTTAAATCGAATTGTAGCAAGTCTTTCATTTACTGGGGTGAAGCTGGAGACCAGATGTTTTAACCTCCGACCAACTACAAAACCGCAGCCAAACTCATGCTTTGTGTCATGGCAGCTATAATACAGTGCGTCACCTTTAGGTGTTGTTGTGACATCTTTCCCAGTCCATCGTATTTCCTGTATGGCAGTAATATCGGCTTTGTACTTTCCAAGTACGTCTGCCAATGCGAAGACTGCACCTTCTCTATAAAGAGTGCGAACATTCCAGGTGCAGATTCGCAGATCATGGTCCTTAAAACGTTTGCAGTCATAGGCAGAGGTATTTAGGTGTCAACAAAGCCGACTGACTGAGTGAATACTTTTGTCCCCTCAATAATATGGATTCCATTTTATATTTTCTTTTTATACCCTCAGCCTTTAGGCTAAAGAGGGAATATACACTTTGACACGACCAGAAATGTGCCTCCTCGAAATAATGGTTTTAGACCCCAAGTATGTTTGGACGAAATTTGTTTGAGACAATTTAGCAATGTCGGTCCCACAGTCCGTCTGTCAGTCTGGCTGGTGCGAACAATAACTCTCGAACGGATCAACCGATTCGAATATTTTGCCCAAACTTAGTTTAAGTTCGAAGATGGGTCATATTAGTCCAACCCTTCGAGTAGCTCCCCCACAAAAGTTCAAAATTTTTCTGTTAAATGGCGTGATCGATAACTCTCGAAGAGAGCAATTGATTTGGTCCAAACTTTTCACATTGTAAATTCCTTCCAGATATAGATCCGGTTCGAATATGGACTTTATCGGTCCAATCCTTCGAGTAACACCCACACAAAATTCGAATAAAGTGAAGTTTTGATTGTTTTTTTCAGCAAGTTGTCCTTGCTGCCTCATTTACGGCGGTACAATTTCGGGGGCAAGTCCACACTCCCTGAGATAAAAACCTAAAAGCTCCAAGAAACTCTGATTGCACCAACTGGCAAATCTACAAAATAATTCTCGCAGGGAGTTTATGATTGGACCAAACTTTGCACATCGTATTATTTCATCCAGTCATGTAACAGATTGCATTATCAGGGCAATCACGGAAAATAATTTTAGAAAGTGCAATTTTTTTAAAATCAATTTTGTGAAACGTTGGAAGCTACTAGAATCATTTATGGAATATTCAAAAAATATTCCCTTTTTGGACATAAATATGGAAATAAAAAATTGTGAGAGAGAACGAATTCCGAACGGAATTTTTATTCATGGTTGCCCTGTATGTAGTATATTGGTCTCGTCCTTCGGGTACCTTCCACACAAAATGTGGTAAAAGTGCAGTTTGATGACTCGTCTCGGTACAATTTTTTCCAGAGCATGTCCATAGATAATGGCCCAAAAAACCTGCCGGCGCATACTATAATGGCTAGTGTCAAACTTTGTCAAAAATTTCTTCCAAATTTAGTTCAACGTAATTTAATATTTCGCGTTCTCTATAAATCAGAAGGTTGATTATTGAAAATAGTTGCACTATAGGTCAATGATTTGGTATAGCCCCAGATTACGGTACCTACAGATTCCACCTATTTTGACTCGTGCTACAAAATCAACATATTTTATATACGGCGCACAGTGGTTCAGGAATCGATTTTCCTAGCCAAAACCCCAAGTTTTTGTCGTCACCGATTGTTAATTTCTATATAGGATTCGATAGAAAATTAAGGAAACCAAAAAATTAGGTCAGAATATTGGAAGGTGTGGGCTTGGCGTGTTCCTAAAAACGTAATTTCTGTAGTAAAAAATACCAATATCTCGGAAATTATAACAGATATTGTGTTCGTTGTTTTTCTTGTTAGGTAGGTAGGATTATTGACTTTAAGAACCGTTTAAATAAATTACCGTATCGTTTACACGATATGAGTTATTTTATTTTTCCACAGGTACTAAATTTTAGTGAAATTCAAATTTTAGTGGACTAGAACTTTTAGGAAACATCTTTGTACACGCCTCGTTCCGTCCGTTCAACACTTTTTTATTTTTTTTTTAATTACATTGTGTATTTTTTTACCCTCAGCATTTATGCTAACGAGGGTATATAAACTTTCATACGGGCAAAATGTGCCTCAATGAAATAATGGTTTTAGATCCCAAGTATGTTTGGACGAAATGTGTTTCAGACAATTTGGAGTTGATTTAGCCATGTCCGTCCGTCCGACTGTCTGTCTGGCTGGAGCGCACGATAACTCTCGAACGGATTAACCGATTCGGTCCATAATTTGGCTTTTGTAATATTTTGTGCAAGATGGGTTATATCGGTCCACACCTTCCCGTACCTCCCCGACAAAAGTTCGGAAATGTCCGGAAAAATTGTGCGCACGATAACTATTGAAGGAAGTAACCGATTTTGTCCATACTTTGCACATCGTGAAATGTGTACCAGACTTAGACAAGGCTCCAATATGGACTCAATCGGTCCATTCCGGTACCTCCCACACAAAATTTCGGAAAAGTTCAGTTTACTACCTGCTCTCGAATCGGTTTGATTTTTGTTGCAACAACTTGTATTCACTGCCCCCCATATGACGGTACAAGTTTCATCAGGGGCAAGTCCATACTTCCTGAGAAAAAAGCCTTAAAGGTACTAAAACCCCCTATGACACCATGGGCAGTGGTTGGAGCGGAACGAACGGATCGAACGGATCTGCCGATTCGGTATAAAAATTTGGCCTTCGTAATATTTTGTTCAAGCTTAGTTTAAATTCGAAGATAAGCCATATCGGTCCACTCCTTCAGGTAACTCCCCCACAAAAGTTCAAAAATGTTGGGAAAAATTTTGCGCACGATACTCCTGATGGGAGTGACCGATTTGGTCCATACTTTACACATCCTAATATATCTACCAGATATAGATCAGGTTCGAATACGGACTATATTTGCCCACTCCTTCGGGTACCTCCCACACAAAATTTTGGAAAAATTCACTTAAAGACCTGCTCTCGAATCACTTTGATTTTTGTTGAAGCAACTTGCAATCGCTGCCTCAATTACAACAGTAAAAGTTTTTTCAGGGGTAAGTCCATACTTCTTGAGAAAACAGACCGAAAGTTGTAAAAACCCCTATAGCACCATATGTGGTGGCTGGAGCGCTCGAACCGAATACTGCGTTCGTCCACACTTGGATTTGGATAAATTCACTTTAAGGCCTGCTCTCGAATCACTTTGATTTTTGTTGAAGCAACTTGCATTCGCTGCCTCAATTACGACAGTAACAGTTTTTTCACGGGCAAGCCCATACTTCTTGAGAAAACAGCCCGAAAGTTGTAAAAACTCCTATGGCGCCATATGTAGTGGCTGGAGCGCTCGAACCGAATACTGCGTTCGTCCACAATTGGATATTGTAATATTTCTTCGAATATTAGATGAAATTCGAAGATGGTCCTTATAGGTCCACTCCTTGCGGTACCTCCCCCGCAAAAGTTCGAAAATATTCGCTAAAATGGTACTCGCGATTTCTCATCGACGTAGCAACCGATTTGGTCCAAACTTTGGATCTCTAAATATTGTCGAAACTTAGTTCAAAATTTTTGTGTGGTTAAGGGTCTGTTCGAGGATGCTTTGGACATTTTTATCGAAGGTTTTCCTAGTGGCCCTGTTTTCAGCGATATTATGTTTTCGTAGTCTAGTGTGATAAAAAGCGCTATCTATCGATATCCCCGCAAATTTTTGAGCTTTAATCCTATCCATACTTTTGTCGGTTCATATGTACGTCCAAAATTTTGAAAACCCCCCCATAATAACTTTTTTTTTATACCCTCCACCATAGTATGGAGGGTATATTAAGTTTGTTTTTCCGTTTGTAACGCATTGAAATACTCATTTGCGACCCTATAAAGTATATATATTCTTGATCAGGGTAAAATTCTAAGTCGATCTGAGCACGTCCGTCCGTCTGTGGTAATCACTCTAGCATCCACAAAAATGGAGATAGGACGCTGAAATTTTGGGAAAATGCGTCTTTTG
The DNA here is from genome assembly GCF_047663935.1 of Musca autumnalis. Lineage (NCBI taxonomy): Eukaryota > Metazoa > Arthropoda > Insecta > Diptera > Muscidae > Musca > Musca autumnalis. The sequence goes on from NW_027411644.1 coordinate 257,408,247, forward strand.
TTTGCAGGCAGGTCAAGTTCGATGATGGGCTATATCGGTCCACGTTTTGGTATAGCCCCCATATAACGGTACCCCCCGATTTACGGTATTTTGACGTTTTTAGCTACATTTTCAGACCAATTTGGCTATAATTTGACATTTAGGGTTCTTAAGTATCAATAAACTTATATAACAAAAGTTGTGGACATAGGTCCACGTTTTGGTATAGCCCCCATATAACGGTACCCCCCGATTTGCGGTATTTTGACGTTTTTAGCTGCATTTTTAGACCGATTTAGCTATAATTTGACATTTAGGGTTCTTAAGTATCAATAAACTTATATAACAAAAGTTGTGGACATAGGTCCACGTTTTGGTATAGCCCCCATATAACGGTACCCCCCGATTTACGGTATTTTGACGTTTTTAGCTACATTTTCAGACCGATGTAGCTATAATTTGACATTTAGGATTCTTAAGTGTTAATAAACTTATATACTAGAAGTTATGGACATAGGTCCACGTTTTGGTTTAGCCCCCATATTACGGTACCCCCCGATTTGCGGTATTTTGACGTTTTTAGCTACATTTTCAGACCGATGTAGCTATAATTTGACATTTAGGGTTCTTAAAAGTCAATAAACTTTTATAACAAAACGGTACCCGCCCCATTTACGGTATTTTGACATTTTTAGCTACATTTTCAGACCGATTTAGTTATAATTTGACATTTAGGGTTCTTAAGTATCAATAAACTTATATAACAAAAGTTGTGGACATAGGTCCACGTTTTGGTATAGCCCCCACATAACGGTACCCCCCGATTTACGGTATTTTGACGTTTTTAGCTACATTTTCAGACCGATGAAGCTATAATTTGACATTTGAAGTTCTTAAATGTCAATGAACTTATGTGACAAAACTTGTGGACATAGGTCCACGTTTTGTTATAGCCCCCATATAACTGTACCCCCCGATTTACGGTATTTTGACGTTTTTAGCAACATTTTCAGACCGATATAGCTATAATTTGACATTTAGGGTTCTTAAGTGTAACTAAACTTATATAACAAAAGTTGTGGACCTAGGTCCACGTTTTGGTATAGCCCCCATATAACGGTACCCCCGATTTACGTCATTTTGACGTTTTTATCTACATTTTCAGACCGATTTAGCTATCAATTGACATTTAGAGTTCTTAAATGTCAATAAACTTATATAACTAGTGGACATAGGTCCATGTTTTGGAATAGCCCCCATATAACGTTACCGCCCGATTTCAGGTATTTTGAGAATTTTACCAACAAGTTTCAACCGAATTATCTGTACTTTGAACATTCGACATTTGAAATTCTTAGTGGTCACCACACCTCTCCACCAAAAATTGTCAAGAAAGTCCCCATATTACGGTACCTCCCGATTTTCAGTAATTTGATGATTTTAGCTACAATATTAAACCGAACAAGCAGTCATTTGACATTTGAAGTTCTTAGTGGTCACAACACCTCTCCATCAAAAATTGTCAACATAGGTCCATGTTCGGATATAGCTCCCATGTAACGGTACCTCCCAATTTTCAGTAATTGGCAATTTTAGCTAAAATTTTTAACCGAACTAACTGTAATTTGACATTTGAAGGTTGTAGTGGTCACCACACATCTGCATCAACAATTTTCAACATAGCCCCAATATAACGATACTTCCTAATTTTCGGTACTTTGAGGATTTTACTTAAAATGTTTAACCGAACGTAGGTCCATGTTTTGGTATAGCCCCAAAACAAACCTCCCAATTTTCCGTACCTTAGCCTTATTTTTTGGACGAACTTTCTGTAATTTGAAATTTAAAAGCCAACAAAAACTGTTCATTTAAGTTCATATTATCGTATAGCCCACATACCCCCGAACTAGCTGTTAATGACATTTGAAGTTCCCCAAGTTTGACCCGATTTTCGGTATTTTGAGGATTCTAGCTACAATTTTTAACCGAATTAGGAGTTATTTGACATTAAAGGCTCCCATCAAAACAGTCAACATAGGTCCTATATAACGGTACCTCCCAATTTCTAGCCCACCAAAAATTGTCAACATACATAGTTAGATATAGGCACCATAAAAAAGGGCCTACCGAATGAAACATTTTATGTACATTATCTGACATTTTAACGTACCCACTTAAAGTTGGGGACAGGAATGAAAACTAATTATTCCATTTTAGTTCAGAATATTTTATGGTGGAGGGTATGAAAAGTTCGGCCCGGCCGAACTTAATGCTTTTTTACTTGTTTTTTTTTTGAAAAAGTATTTCAGTCCGCACAGGCTGAGGGTAAACCTACATTTTGTTTTTTCAAAAAAAAAAAATATTTTTTGTATTTTTATGGTTTGTTTACTAGTGCTTGACCTTTTGTAAATTGTTAAAACATATCAAAAACTCAAAAACTAAATTTTTTAACTTTGACCTTGAATTCCTCTCCAAGTACTAGACCGAATTTGAATGTTTTTAAAGCTGATTATGTTATCTGTCGCACAAACAATAATATGAAAATATCTCTATCCGTTCAAACGTTACAGAGTTTTGACCAGGAAAAACGATTATGAACCACTGTGCGGTGTAATCATTTTGTTTGCTCCTTTTTTGGGCAGAGGGCATATCTCCGACAACACAGCTGGCTGATACCTTCTTACTTGTTTCGCTTATATTTTCGATTTTTATAATAGGAATATCAGCTTTTTTCCGAAGAATGTATGATGCCATCAGCTTTTGATTACAACAAATATTTACCACATGAAAGGTTTTTCAAATTGTTAAGAACTCATACATACATTAACTTTTATTTCATTTTTATTACCCAAATTATTTAAGCAATTATCAAAAAAATTAATTTCACACATTATAATTAAAATAAATCTTATAATTTTTATTTCGTATAATTTGATATTTTTAAAAGATTTATCACTAATCCCCTACATACTAATTTTAATTCATGTATTTACTTTGGAAATAATTAAATATTTTCAATTTATTGCTGTATCAGTTAAAAAGAGACATTGGCAAGAAATGGCAGGACAACCTGATTTTTACACAAACATGCACTATGCACCAATACACAGACATATCAAAGATGGGGATCTTTGGATACCAACTTCAATGATCTGAGGCAACACACAGGTTTTAAAATAGCAACAACAACAATGGCAAACCCTGTCACTTGGTTTTTTGTTTTTGTTATCCATTTGTGGGGTTTGTGGTTTTATTTCTTTAGAATTCTGTTCTTTCTTTTGTTTTCAATGCAAAAAGAACAATATTTGTTTTAAATACTCCACATTATTATTAATTACTAATAAATATAAACATAATTCAATTAATTTTATCATTTGCACAAAAACAGCACGTAAAATATTTAATCAATTTGTTTATCAGTAGGCAGGCATTTCAAGTAATTTGCAATGAAACTCCGTTATCTTCTTCACTGGGCACACAGACTGTCGTCGTTGTTGATTTTGATTATCTTTGTTGAAAGGTTTGTTTTTATCTTTGTTTTCTTTCTAAACATTATTTGCACTGTTTACATTAATTACAATAAATTAAAAACACATACACACACAGACTATAATAGCCTTTTAATATTTTTCCATCTTGTTAAAATTTTGTCATCTTAAAAATTTTAATTTTCTTCATTAAATATTTAATCACACACACAAAATACATACGTTTTTTTTTGTTTTGTTTTTAATTAAACCACATAAATTTCCCAGCAATTATCCACGCACGAAATGCCTTTCAATTGAGCGTGATACAAATCTGATCGATTTTTGTATCGCTTATTGAATGATATTTTGCAAAAATTTATTTATCAAAACTCATCGGATATCTTTTCCATCACTCACTTGTTTTTGTTATTATTCACTCTCAACGCTCTATGACTATTTGTTGTTGTTGTATCTCACAGATACAAAAATCTACGCGCACTCCGTATTTTTTATATTTTATTTCCGACCGAACGAACTAAACTAAATTCAAACGCAACAAACCAAACAACTACAGCCTGTGGTAGACAAGAATTGAAGACACGAACATGTCGTAGCCGCAACTCAAACGTGTGTGTGTCAAACATTGTGGGTATTCAAACACATCAGATTGGTTTTGTTCGATGGAAGACTATTAATACTGAAGTTGGGTCGGCATTCTCGCTACGTTAAAGTTTCTTAAAGTTTTACCAGTTTTGCCATTTTTATACCCTCAGCATTTATGCTAACGAAGGTATATACACTTTCATACGGGCAAAATGTGCCTCATCGAAATAATGGTTTTAGACCCCAAGTATGTTTGGACGAAATCCGTTACAGACATGTCCGATTTAGCCATGTCCGTCCGTCCGTCTGGCTGGAGCGCACGATAACTCTCGAACGGATCAACCGATTCGGTCCAAAATTTGGCTTTCGTAATATTTTGTCCAAACTTAGTTCAAGTTCGAAAATGGATTATATCGGTCCACTCCTTCCGGTACCTCCCCCACAAAAGTTCGAAAATGTTCTGAAAATTTGTGCGCGCGATAACTCTTGAAGGAAGTAACCGATTTGACCATACTTTGCACATCATGAAATTTCTACCAGGCTTAGATGAGGTTCCAATATGAACTCAATCGGTAAACACTTTCGGGTACCTCCCACACAAAATTTCGGAAAAGTTCAGTTTAGGACCTGCTCTCGAATCGCCTTGATTTTTGTTGTAACAACTTGTATTCACTGTCCCCCATACGAAGGTACAAGTTTCATCAGGGTCAAGTCCATACTTCCTGAGAAAATAGACTGAAAGTTGAAAAAACCCCTATGAGACCATGTGTAGTGGTTGGAGCGCAAGATAATTCGCTAACGGATCTGCGATTCGGTCCGAAATGTGGCCTTCGTAAAATTTTGTGCAAACTTAAACTAAGTTCGAAGATAAGCCATATCGGTCCACTCCTTCAGGTACCTCCCCCACAAAAGTTCAAAAATGTTCGGAAAAATTGTGCGCACGATAACTCGTTATGGGAGTGACCGATTTGGTCCATATATATCTACCAGATATATATCTACCAGATATAATTCGCTAACGGATATGCCGATTCCGTCCAAAATTTGGCCTTCGTAATATTGTGTCTAAACTTAGTTTAAGTTCGAAGATAAGCCATATCGGTAAACTCCTTCAGGTACCTCCCCCACAAAGTTCAAAAATGTTCGGAAAAATTGTGCGCACGATAACTCTTGAAGGGAATGGCCGATTTGATCCATACTTTACACATCCTAATATATGTACCAGATATAGACAAGGTTCGAATATGGACTATATTTGTCCACTCCATCCGGTACCTCTCACACAAAATTCATATAAGTTCACTTGAAGACCTGCTATCGAATAACTTTAATTTTTGTTGATTCAACTTGTATTCGCTGCCTCAATTACGATGATAAAAGTTTTTTCAGGGGCAAGTCCATACTTCTTGAGAAAACAGCCCGAAGTGTGTAAAAAAAACCCTATGGCACCCCCATGGTCTATGTCGGTCCCTTCCTTTAAGTACCTCCTCCGCAAACCTTTTGAATTTTAATCCTAATCAACATTTTTGTCGGTTCTTAAGCCCACAAATTTTGAAACACCCTAAATACATAAGTTTTTTGTTTTTTTTTTTTTTTTTTTTTTGGGAAAAAGTGTTTCAATTTACACAGACTGAGGATATATCTCTGTCGGCAAAGCCGATTGATACTTTTTTACTTGTTAATTTGGAAAGCCTTCGAATTTTATATAATATTCGAAGAAATATTACAATACTCAAAGTGGGGACGAACCCAGTATTCGGTTCTCGATCTCCACGACTCGCCTAGAATAATTTTAATGTCATGGGCAGGGCAACGGTCATAAGTTTCTTCTAAGCGCTCGTAAAATATATCTTTGGTCTGTTCGTCTTTGTCTTCAGTGGGAGCATGAGCGCAAATAAAGCTGATGTTGAAGAATTTAGCTTTTATTCGAATTGCAGCAAGTCTTTCATTCACTGGGGTGAAGCTGGATACCAGATGTTTTAGTCTCCGACTAACTACAAATCCGCAACCAAATTCATGCTTTACGTCATGGCAGCTATAATACAGTACGTCACCTTTAGGTGTTGTTGTGACGCCTTTCCCAATCCATCGTATTTCCTGTATGGCAGTAATATCGGCCTTGTACTTTTCAAGTACGTCTGCCAATGCGAAGACTGCACCTTCTCTATAGAGAGTGCGAACATTCCAGTAGTGCAATTATCTAACTCTTTTTTTGAGTTACCGACAAAAATCTTTAACATTAAAACGCAAAATTATGTATGAAAAGTTCAAATAAGAGTTGACAACACTGTTGCTATCGGTAGAACTTTACGACTACTTTTTATTGGTCGCTAACTTACCGAATAATATCGTTAATTACCGAAATTATAAGCATTTTAATTTTACCGACATTTGTCGGTAACTCAAAAAATGAGTTAGAGAATCGCACTACAGGTGCAAGTTATTATATTAACTTGTAGTAAATACAATGTTAATAAGACATTGCATTGGCTACAATGGCCATGGTCAATATATTTTTTAAAAATGGAAAATACGGGTAATAGTATGTAAATTAAGATTATTATTAAAAATGTAAATGTAATATTAGATGTGGTCAATAATTTGTTGTGTCGGTAAGTGATGTTTTTTGATGTAGTCTGTGGTATCGTCCACGTGTTCTTTGGAGTAGAACTTTCGGTATCGGGGTGTATTCTCATAAAAATATTTTTGATAAGAAATTTTGCGTATACTTGCGAATAAAAAAATTATCAATTTCCAGATTTCGTAAAACTTAAACATTTGGATATTTTTAATTTTTGGTTGGAAAATCAGTGAAAACCTAAACACGTTATAGATTGGATTTTTGCGAAATTTAATCGAGGTGTCAAAGACAACTTCGTGACGAGAGTTTATAACATTTGTGCACGCCTTAACCAACAATGGATAATAAATTGGAGGTTAAAAAATCGTGTATTACAATTTGAAAGCTTATGGTTATGGTTTACGCTAGAACAAGGTAATGAAACAAAGAATGTGGATTATAGTGAAGGAAGAAAACTTGCTTCGGAACTCTCCTATGAACACGGCAACAATATCAAGCTATTGATTCATGCCGCCTCTGTTTCGGCCAATTTGTTCAAAGAAAAATATTAAAACTATGTTCTCAAGGAAGTTCGGTATCAACCAACTAAAATGAGAAAACAATTAACTTCAACAGAGAAAATCTATGAACGATATATCCAAATCTGAACCGATTTCAATATGATGTCTCAATAATGTTTTCTAGACCAAATTCCGTAAGACACTTTAAATTTCATCACAATTGGACATATATAGCGTGATTGCTGCACGAAATACCTAAAATCGAGTGAAAATATATATGGGAGCTATATCCAAATCTGAACCGATTTCGATATTATTTGGCATACTTTTTTCTAGACCTAATTTCGTCACACATTTTAAATTTCATCGAAATGGGACAGAATTTGCGTGTTTGTTGCACCAAATATCTAAAATCGGATGAAAATATATATGGGAGCTATATCCAAATCTGAACCGATTTCAATATAATTTGGCAAACATATTTCTAGACCACATCCTGTCACACGTTTCAAATTTCTTCGAAATTGGGCAGAAATTGCGTGTTTGTTGCACCAAATACCTCAAATCGGACGAAAATATATATGGGAGCTACATTACAATCTGAACCGATTTCAAAATAACTTGGCAAACTTATTTCCAGTCCGAATTCCGCCACATACTCCAAATATCATCATAATTGGACAGAATTTTCGTGTTTGGTCCATCAATTACTCGAAATCGGGCGAACATATATATGAGAGCTATGTCTATATATGAACCAATATCAACCAAATTTGGCAGATTAATTTCTAGGCCGATTATAAATATGTGCACGAAATTCTGAAGGTCTAGCTTGCCCCTGTGATTTTTTGCCTCAAAAACCTGTCATCGGCCCCATCGTGCATTGTACCCCAACCATGGCTGACTTTAAACGTTATATCTGAACTACATTAGCTGTAGTATTCTTGTAAAGTATACATTTTCCTGTGGACTTACGAGCTTTTCGTTCTCAAATTTGTACGTTTTGTGAACTTACGACCTTTTGCGACAAGGACAAAACATATAGAAAAACGCGACATACTACCATTTTCTTTGTATCATACGACGTGTTTTGACTTGTACTATCATTCTGTAACAAAAAGGGTTAAAATACCTATACATAAGATAATATTAGATACGATAGTATTTGGGATTTCAAAAATGTTTCATTTATTTAATGAAAGTTTTTCATTATTTTTGGAGCAAACCAAAAACATTGAATATATACATATTTTTTTCGCCATTTTTTTTTTTTTGCCCATTCTATTTAGCTTGAATTCAAAACTTACATATTTTTATTAACTTTACATAAGTTAAAAGTGTCATTACATCAATGAAATCCGTTTCGTTTATACAATGAAACCAAAAAATATTAAATTTTAAATAAGGTAAAGTTTCATAGCATGAAAGAAACATTTCGTTATATTAAGGGAACGTTTCATAGCATCAATGAAAAATAATCATTGAAACACGTTCATTGATACAACGAAGCATTTTTCTTTCAGTGCACTTGAGATGAAAGAGGCACAAAGATAAATCCTAGGCTTTGCCATGTTAGAACAAGCAGAACAAGCTTCATTTTTCAAAAGACAAAAAAGTGAATTTTTAAAATTTTGATGTAAAATAAAAAACTACAAACCGAAGTTGGGAACATTTTTAAGGTAACTCACGAGACGAAAAATGGAGTGCTGTTGGAGTACATGTCGAAATGTCGCCTGGTGATGCGAAGACAATATGAGACGCTCATATGTTCAAAAAAATCAAAGTGAGTATAAAAATCTTGACGGAACTTTTTTACAAAAAGGGTTTTAATACGCGATATTTTCGAAAAATTTTTTTGCAAATTTTCGAGCGCAGATTGCTGTGATAATATAAAGATTACACGCTCGACTTATATATTAACAAGTAAAAAGTATCAGTCGGCTTTGCCGACAGAGATATGCCCTCAGCCTGTGTGGATTGAAATACTGTTTCCCATCGGTTGCCACGTCTATGAGAAATCGCGCATAGCATTTTAGCGAATATTTTCGAACTTCTGTGGGAGAGATACGGGAAGGAGTGGACCTATATGAAACACCTTCGAACTTCATCTAATATTCGAAGAAATAATATAATATCCAAAGTGTGGTCGAACGCAGTATTCGGTTCGTGCTCTCCAGCCACTACATATGGTGCCATAGGGGTTCTTTACAACTTTCGGGCTGGTTTTTCAAGAACAATGGACTTGCCCCTGAAAAAACTTTTACTGTCGTAATTGAGGCAGCGAATGCAAGTGGCTTCAACAAAAATCAAAGTGATTCGAGAGCAGGTCTTAAACTGAATTTATCCAAAATTTTGTGTGGGAGGTACCCGAAGGAGTGGACAAATATAGTCCATATTCGAACCTGATCTATATTTGGTATATATATTAGGATGTGTTAAGTATGGACCAAATCGGTCACTCCCATCATGACTTATCGTGCGCACAATTTTTCCGAACATTTTTAAGCTTTTGTGGGAGAGGTACCTGAAGGAGTGGACCAATATTGCTTATCTTCGAACTTAAACTAAGTTTCCACAAAATATTACGAAGGCCACGTTTTGGACCGAATCGGCAGATCCGTTCGAAATTTATCTTGCGCTCCAACCACTACACACGGTGTTATAGGGGTTTTTGTAGTTTTCAGGCTATTTTCTCAGGAAGTATGGACTTGCCCCTGATTCAACTTATAGCATCGTATGGGGGGCAGTGAATACAAGTTGCTACAACAAAAATCAAAGCAATTCGAGTGCAGTTCCTAAACTGAACTTTTCCGAAATTTTATGTGTTAGGTACCCGAAGGAGTGGACCGATTGAGTCCATATTCGAACCTCATCTAAGTCTGGTAGAAATTTCACGATGTGCAAGGTATGGACCCAATCGGTTACTTCCTTTAAGTGTTATCGTGCGCACAAAATTTCCGAACATTCCGAACTTTTGTGGGGAAGGTACCAGAAGGAGTGGACTGATATAACCTATCTTCGAACTTAAACTAAGTTTGGACAAAATATTACGAAAGCCAAGTTTTGGACCAAATTGGTTCATCCGTTCGAGAGTTATCGTGCGCACCAGCCAGACAGACGGACGGACATGGCTAAATCAACTCCAAATTGTCTGAAAGACATTTCGTCCAAACATACTTGGGGTTTAAAACCATTATTTCGACCATTATTTGCCCGTATGAAAGTGTATATACCCTCGTTAGCATAAATACTGAGGGTATAAACAATTTCTGGTACTAGAAAGCCATCCACATTTAAAAAAACTTTGTTCGTCGTAATATTTCGTGCCGGAACAGTCTTTATGCGTTAATACATTACCAGTTGGGGTAGGATACATTGCTGGAAAATAATGAATGTATGTTGTTCAAACCTTACAAACCTTACACTCGTTCTTCAGTTTCTTGCTACTCCAAATTTTGTTTGAAGAGAATCAAGTTTTGGTCGCACATCAAACACAACACAACATGTTGAAGTGGGATGTTGATGTGTTTATTATTTCCCCGTTGGAATATGTTGCACAACAACTTGTTGCATGCTGTAAAAGTTTCAGTGTTATCCATAAACAGGTAAGGATGCAAAAAATCTACAATTCCTTATTTTCCTTAAAACTGTATTTAAAGCCGGGTCAGGCAATGTGCGCTTGCTGAGAGCAAGTGAGCATACATTTCAATGCATTTTACATTGAAGTTTTCGCTCACTTGCTCTCAGCAAGCGCACATTGCCTGACCTGGATTTAAAGATGTTAAAATGTTGGTAGGATTTGCGCTTAATATTGTTGGGCATAATATTATTTTAATGTTTAGAATGTCTAAATTTATATTAATTAATTTCCTTTGTGGTGATTGTAATTTTTTTGTTAACAAAGGGTGCTGAGCCCACATTGTCTCTTCTTAAAATTGACAAATGCAGCAATGAAAATTGACTAAATTAAATCTGTACAAACACCAGGGAACATTTTGGATATTATTATAAACAAGTAAAAAAGTATGAGTCGGTTTTGCCGGCAGAGATATACTCTCAGCCTGTGTGGATTGAAACATATTTTCCCAAAAACAACTTATCTATTTAGGGGATTTTCAGAATTTTGGGCGTATGAACTTGCCGACAATGATATGTATTAGGACAAAATCTCAAAAGCTTTGTGGAAGAGGTACCTTAAGGAATGGACCGACATAGTCCATTGGAAGTGTGTCTTATTTTGGGAGTCATTGCTCTCGATAGGACCATTATATCAGAAAACATGGACTTGCCCACGCAAACGTAATATCGCTGTAATCAGGGCCACTAGGACCCAGCAAAAATACTGATTACAAAACCCCCTACTAACCCATTATTTTTACAAGGGCTGTCGCTCGAAATAAGATGTTATTTTTTGGCTACTTAAATAAGTACTTTAGAAGGTAGTTTCTTAAAGTCGAGACTACTTATTTAACTAATTTTTTAAGTGGCCAAAAACTACTAAAAACTACTTATTTCACGCGACAGGCCCTTGTCAAACTAATGGGTTAGTAGGGGGTTTTGTAATTGGTATTTTTGCTGGGGACTACCTTCGGTGAAAAATTACAAAGGATGTTGATCATTTGTGTGGGTGATACCCTAAGGAGTGGACTGATAGTGCCCACATTTGAACATAAACTAAGTTTGGACCAAATATTTTAAGATCCAAAGCTTGGACCAAATTGGTTGCTCCGTTTACCATTTTAGCGGATATTTTCCAACTTTTGTGGGGGTGGTACCGGAAGGAGTGGACCTATAAGCACCATCTTCGAATTTCATCTAATATTCGAAGAAATATTACGATAAGCAAAGAGTGGACCAATGCAACATTTGGTTCGGGAGTTGTTGTGCGCGCCAGCTACTACACAAGCTGGAAGTAGGGGTTTTTACAGATTTTGGATAATTTTTTCAAGAAGTATGGACTTGCCACTTGTACTTGTGCCATCGTAATAGGGGCCTTAAATGCAACCCGTTGCAATAAAAATCAAACCGATTCGAGAGGAGGTCCTAACTTGCATTTTTCCGAAATTTTGTGTGGGAGGTACCCGAACAAGTTGACATATATAGTCCATATTCTAACCTAATCTACGTCTCGTAGAAATAGTACGATGTCCAAAGTGTGGACCAAATCGGTTACTCTCTTTGAGAGTTATCATTATTTTTTTTTTTTTGTGGGGGAGGTTCCCTAAGGAGTGGACCGATAGGCTCATCATAGAACTTGATTTATCATTGGGCAAAATATTACGATCGAATCGATTTATCCGTTTGACAGTTACCACGCGCTCCACCCACAACACATGGTGCCATAGTGGGATTTTACAGCTTTCAGGCCATTTTCTTAGGACCTGCCCCTGAAAAAACTTGCATCATCGTAATGGATACAGCGAATACAAGTTGCTACAACAAAAATCAAAAGGATTCGAGAGGAGGTCTTAAACTGAACTTTTCCGAAATTTTGTGTGGAAGTGAACCGAATATGGGTTATATCCGAAATTTATCTATGTCTGGTAGAAATATTACGATGTGTAAAGTATGGACCAAACCGATTAGTCGAGAGAGTTATCAAGCGCATAATTTTTGCGAAACAAAATTAACTTTTGTGTGGGAGGTACCCGAGACAAAATATCACGAAAGCCAAATTTGGACCAAATCGTTTCATCCGTTCGAGAGTTATCAGACAGACGGGCAGACATGGCGAAACCGACTTCAAATAGTCGGAAACGGTTTTTGTTCAAACATACTTGATGTCTAAAACCATTATTTCAATGAGGCACGGAATATAAAAATATTCCGAATTCTTCCTTATTTTAAATAGTAGGTATTCTAGGGTGACGTAGGGGATGAAAGATAACATGCAACGGTCCTTCCGGGGCAAAGCCCAGGACTTATCTTGGTCCCTCTTTCATCTCAAGTGGACGCTGACCTCCCCGTGCTGTCACCAGGAGAGCTGCTTTTAACACACGTCGATAAAGGAAGAAAGTTAAAAACTTGGGTTGAGCGTTGGGCTAGTAATCTATTCCTTCTAATAGGCAACATACTATGACGTCGTATGAACGAGATATATCGGATATACAACGACATCAATATAGTTAAACGTATCGAGATATGATTGCTTTGGCTAGGCCATGTCATAAGAATGAGCGATGACGAACCCGCTAAAAAGGCGTAAAAATACGGGCCGCATGGGTACACGCAAAACCGGAAGTCCAAGCTTCGATGGAGTAAACAAGTTTACAGCCTATAAAAATCGATTCCATCCATTTTGATGCATTATTAAAATATAAGTCAAAATTTATAACAGTTGTTCCTTTAAGAAGATACTGTCCCTCCGAATAAATTCTCAAAATTTTTATGTCTGACTCTATATTTAATAAATTATTTCCTGTCCCATGAGATTCATTGTCATGAATTATTATTTCGTCTAGAATGAAATCAATTACACCATGTAATTGAAGAAAACAACAAATTCTACAACTTAAGAAAAATTCTCTTTTGTTATCGTTTTATTTATCTACCGGGGAATAACTTTAAATTTACTTTGAATGTACTTACGTGCATACATACATTAGTACTCGCTGAACGTTGTCAACGTCACATTTCACAAACAGTGATAAGATAAAAAAAAATAAAAATTGCATTGCATTGCTAAAACTGCTCCCGCTGACAAAAACTTCTACGCCACAAACACAAAATGCATACGAATTTCTTGGAATAAAATATTTAACTTGGTGTTGACGTCTTTTTAGAAACCAACACAGCAGCTCTGCTGCACTTCTGGAAAAATACAAAATTGCAATAAAATGTAAATTTAATTGCTGTTACAAATTATTATAATTGTCTTAAGATAGGAAGAAATTAAGGAGATATTTTACATATTCACATACATATAAAATAAACAGGAGGTTTCCATTTAAATTATTTGGCTCCTTGTACATATTAGACTTTATAAAAAAGTTAAAAAAAAACAGTTGGCTGTGCCCATACTTACTTACTTAGCTGGCCCATTACAGAACATTTTTTTTCATAAGCCGAACTAAGAAAAGATCTCCAATTCCATCTGTTTGTTGCTTCGCTTTTTGAAATACCGCGTCTTTCCATCTCGTTTTCCACTTGTTCGCTCCATCGAAGCCCTGGCCTGCCAATTCTGCGTGTGCAGCCATGTGGCCCGCATTTAAAGGTTTTTTTAGCGGGTTCATCATCGCTCATTCTAATGATATGGCCTAGCCAACGCTACGTTTATCTACTCTGATGTCGTTGTATTACAGATACAGCTCGTGGTTCATACGACGTCGATATTCACCGTCAACGCAGATTGGTCCGTAGATCTTTCGAAGAATTTTTCTCTCAAACACGCCAAGCATTGCCTTATCTGCTTGCGCAAGTACCCAGGCTTCGGAGCCATATATCAGCACGGGTAGTATCAGTGTTCTGTAGAGCGTTACTTTTGTTTGACGAGATGTGGATTTGTTTTTAAACTGCTTACTTAAACCAAAGTAGCATCAGTTGGTCAGTACAATTCTTCTTTTTATTTCACAACTGATGATATTTCACAACGTTTGTTGTGTTTACGTCGGTGTCGAGGTAGACGAAGTCTTTTACTACCTAAAATTATAGGAACCAACTTCCACTGTTGGTCCTAGCTCTATGGACTCATTGCGCGTCGACACCATCAACTTGGTCTTCTCACCGTTTACCGCCAGACCAACTTTAGCAGATTCTCCTTCGACCTTCATAAAGGTATCAGTTACTTCTTTTACTGATCGGCCCATGATGTCTATATCATCAGCATAAGCAAGTAACATGTGACTATTGGTGTAGAATGTTCCACTTCTTTTGACGTTTGCCTCTCGTATAACCTTTTCTAGCAGGATGTTGAACAGGTCACACGAAAGGCTGTCTCCTTGTCTGAAACATCTTTTGGTACTGAATTGTTCGGAGAGGTTCTTTCCTATTTTAACTGAGGACCTAGTATCAGGTAAAGTCATCTTACAAAGCCGAATGAGCTTTGCGGGGATACCAAATTCAGACATGGCTTGGAATACCTTTGAACGCAGCGGGCTGTCGAAGGCTGCTTTATAATCGACAAAAAGGTGGTAGGTGTCGATCTGCAACTCTTGGGTTTTCTCCAGGATAAAGCCGCATTGATATGGTCCAATTATCTCGTTGACCATGGGCTTTAGTCGTTCGCAGAATATCCCTGATACTATCTTGTAGGCGATAGGGAGAAGACTTATGTCCCTATAGTTGGAGCATAAAGTCTTATCTCCTTTCTAATGGACGGGACACAGGATGCTCAGGTTCCAGTCGTCGGGTACGCGTTCTTACTGCCAGATGGAGCTAACTAGTTAATGCATACACCTTATTACCGTGTCGCCTCCGGTTTTAAACAGCATGGCTTGTAGGCCATCAGCTCCTGCTGCCTTGTTATTCTTCAGCCGGTTTATTGCTTTCTTTACCTCATCTTGGCCGGGTGGTATACATTCAATACCATCTTCTGGGATTGGATCTGTGGTATCTTCGTCGACTTCGCTACTATTGGATACCAACAGTTTGGAAAAATGCTCTCCATATCCTTAGCACACTATCTGTATCAGTTACCTGATTTCCTTGCTGGTCTCTACAGGAGGATGTGTCAGTTCCAAAGCCATCAGTTTGATGTTTCACTCTGTGGTAGAACTTTCGGACTTCATTTTGGCTCCTGTAAATCTCGATTTTTTCACACTCCCGCTTTTCCATCACTCTATTTTTCCTGCGGAAAAGACGTTTCTCCTCTCACTCCTTTTCACCCTATACCTCTCTCGTGCGCTACGCGTTGCTACTAATTGTAAAGTAGCCACATATGCCGCATTTTTCTCTTCGGTAGCAGCACGACACTTCTGGTCATACCATGGATTCCTTGGTGGAGGTCTCTGGTATCCAAGTACTGATTTTGCGGTTATTTGCATGGAGTGGGTGATTAAGCAGTTGGGCCAGTTGAGTGGAATATGCTGTGGCTATCTGTTGTGATTGCAGATTACCGATGTCCAACTTCCGTGTTGTGTCTGTTCGCACTTTGTTTGCTACGTTTAATCTGGTACGTACCTTTGCTGCAACAAGGTAGTGGTCCGAGTCTATGTTTGCACCTCGGAACGATCGTACATCCAACACGCTTGATGCATGTCTTCCCTCTATCACAACATTATCACTTTGATTTCTTGTTATTTAATCTGGCAACAACCAGGTGCCCTTATGAATATCGAGATGCTTAAATCAGGTAGTGCTAACTATCATGTTTCTTGCAGATGCAAAGTCTATCAGCCTCATACCATTGTAAGATGTTTCACTGTGGAGACTGAATTTCCCGACTGCTGGGCCAAAGATATTCTCCTTTCCAATTTTGGCATTAAAATCGCCTAAACAGCATGGCTTGTAGGCCATCAGCTCCTGCTGCCTTGTTATTCTTCAGCCGGTTTATTGCTTTCTTTACCTCATCTTGGCCGGGTGGTATACATTCAATACCATCTTCTGGGATTGGATCTGTGGTATCTTCGTCGACTTCGCTACTATTGGATACCAACAGTTTGGAAAAATGCTCTCCATATCCTTAGCACACTATCTGTATCAGTTACCTGATTTCCTTGCTGGTCTCTACAGGAGGATGTGTCAGTTCCAAAGCCATCAGTTTGATGTTTCACTCTGTGGTAGAACTTTCGGACTTCATTCTGGCTCCTGTAAATCTCGATTTTTTCACACTCCCGCTTTTCCATCACTCTATTTTTCCTGCGGAAAAGACGTTTCTCCTCTCACTCCTTTTCACCCTATACCTCTCTCGTGCGCTACGCGTTGCTACTAATTGTAAAGTAGCCACATATGCCGCATTTTTCTCTTCGGTAGCAGCACGACACTTCTGGTCATACCATGGATTCCTTGGTGGAGGTCTCTGGTATCCAAGTACTGATTTTGCGGTTATTTGCATGGAGTGGGTGATTAAGCAGTTGGGCCAGTTGAGTGGAATATGCTGTGGCTATCTGTTGTGATTGCAG
Organism: Musca autumnalis; assembly: GCF_047663935.1. Classification (NCBI taxonomy): domain Eukaryota; kingdom Metazoa; phylum Arthropoda; class Insecta; order Diptera; family Muscidae; genus Musca; species Musca autumnalis. Next base: position 257,425,438 of record NW_027411644.1, read on the forward strand.
ATTACCGATGTCCAACTTCCGTGTTGTGTCTGTTCGCACTTTGTTTGCTACGTTTAATCTGGTACGTACCTTTGCTGCAACAAGGTAGTGGTCCGAGTCTATGTTTGCACCTCGGAACGATCGTACATCCAACACGCTTGATGCATGTCTTCCCTCTATCACAACATTATCACTTTGATTTCTTGTTATTTAATCTGGCAACAACCAGGTGCCCTTATGAATATCGAGATGCTTAAATCAGGTAGTGCTAACTACCATGTTTCTTGCAGCTGCAAAGTCTATCAGCCTTATACCATTGTCAGATGTTTCACTGTGGAGACTGAATTTCCCGACTGTTAGGCCAAAGATATTCTCCTTTCCAATTTTGGCATTAAAATCGCCTAGAATGATTTTAATATCATGGGCTGGGCAACGGTCATAAGTTTCTTCTAAGCGCTCGTAAAATATATCTTTGGTCTGTGGGAGCATGAGCGCAAATAAAGCTGATGTTGAAAAATTTTGCTTTTAATCGAATCGCAGCGAGTCTTTCATTCACTGGGGTGAAGCTGGAGACCAGATGGTTTAACATCCGACCACTACAAATCCGCAACCAAACTCATGCTTATGTCATGGCAGCTATAATACAGTGTGCCGCTTTTTGGTGTTGTTGTGACGCCTTTCCAAATCCATCGTATTTCCTGTATGGCAGTTCTGTCGGCCTTGTACTTTTCAACTGCATCCGAAAATGCGTAAACTGCAACATTCCAGGTGCAGATTCACAGATCATGACCCTTAAAACGTTTGCGGGTGTTGTCAACTATAGACGCGCTTGTTTTTCTTTTCCATTGCTTTTTTCATAGCAGGATGTTTTTTTTTCTAAGGGAGGGTTACTAACCCGATGCCCAAACCCAAGTTTTTATCGTTCTTATGGGTGAACGTGAGGCACACTGCCTTTTAAGGAGTGTTAAAGGCAGATCCCCAGGTGGTATCACTGGGAGGTCAGTATCCTCTTGATATGAAAAAGGCACCAAAATGAGTCCAAAATAGTCGTTTTTTATACCCTAAACCATAATATGGAGGGTATAATTAAATTTGTCATTCCGTTTATAACACATCGAAATATTCGTAGGAGACAATATAAAGTTTTTCTAAGTTTTCAAGATAGAGCTTTGTTATTTGACATAGAAGTTTCTAGTATTCCTAGGATGTTTGGTATTGAAAATGGTAAAACTTTCCATCTGAAATCTGTTGGTATATGTCCACGCCTTTCACGATACCTCCCGATTTTCGGTATTTTGAAGGTTGTGGCCTCAATATCCCACCGAAATGGCTAACATTTGGTGTATAGTCTTCGTTGAGGATACTAAACTTTCCACCTGAAATATGTCGGTAAAGGTCCACTCCTTCATATAGCCCCCAGAGAACGGTACCTTCCGATTTTCGGTATTTTAAAGGTTGTGGACTCAATATCGCACCGAAATAGCGGAAATTTGGTATTTAATCTTCGTTGGGGGTATAAAACTTTTCACCTAAAATTTGTCGGTATAGGTCCACATCTTCATATAGAACGGTACCTCCCGATTTTCTGTATTTTGAAGGTTGCGTCATCAATATCCCACCGAAATGGCTGAATCTTTGTATTTAGTGTTAATTGGGGGTATAAATCTTTCTACCTGAAATTTGTGGGTATAGGTCCACGTCTTCATATAGCCGCATAAAACGGTACGTCCAGATTTTTGGTATTTTGAAGGTTGTGGCCTTCATATCACACCTATAGGGGAGGTACCCCGCCCTCCGAATCCTTTCTGAAATTTTCAGGAAAATCGTTTCAGTAGATTTGGATATATAACATATTTAAAAAGTGGGCCTGCCAAAATACCGTTTTTAAAAAATAGTGCATCTGGGAGGTACCCCGCCCCCTCCAAATTCAACAAAATATAGCCTATTTTCATCACGGGTGCTTCCTGTACATTCTCTGAAATTTTCAGGAAATCGGTTCAGCCGTTTTTTAGATTAACACCATGAACCGGTAATGCCCAATCTTATGTATTTCAAGGGGGTTAAGCCAAATTTTCGAACCGATATTGCTGTAACCTCCACACAGGACATTATCAGTATAAAGTAATTATCATCAGTTAAGATATTATTAGTTAGCAATTACTAATTATTCATATTTACTTCAATACAGTGGTGGTGAGGAGTATAAAAAGTTCGGCCCGGCCGAACATAACGCCGTTCTTACTTGTTTTTTACTCTCAAATCTTGTACAAAAACATCATTATCCCTGCATATTTTATTTCTATTTTTCACACGGCGCCTGGTTGATTTAAAACAGGTTCTCTTTTTTTAATGCCTTCCTAGGTAATATTCTCTTCTGACTACGTCGTTTTCATTTTTGAATGTACAATTGAGTGAGAAAGATTTGTTCCCTTATCTCCAAATAAAAGGAAGTCAGTCTTGCGGATGGCGTCTAAAGAAGGCTATGAAATATGTGAATGTGACTTTGATTCTAAATCTTATTGTCGCATTTTAAGAACTCTTTTGTCGTTGATGACGATGTTATTTAACAGAGTTTGTTGTCCTCCATTTGTCTGCCAATTGGCTTTAGTAAACCTTTTTTGTTACATTTGCCATTAACCAAAGAAAAAAACCCCGATATGAATTGATGTTGACCTTTGAAAGAATAAATGGAAAGGCAAGTGCGAACGAATGTCAATGGCCATTTTTATAGGAGACATAATGGAAAATTTATAAAAGGAAGTAAAGACATTTCTGTGCGACTCAATGGTGGCCAACAATTGATTTATAACAACGTAATTAAGATCGATTATGTGATTAAGTGATGAAACGAATTTTTCCATTTGATATTAATATGGGCAAACATTTTAATAAAACATGCTCGGGAGAATATCCAGACATGCATACATACATGTGTATTTCAACAGAAATAACTTAAATTGAAAATTGATTTTAATCGTAAAATAAATCGAAATGTCAATTTATCTACCCGTAAACATCATTCACTTTGATTTGAACACCATGACAACGGCACAACTTTTATCCTCATGAGGTTTTTAACGTTTTTTCTTCTTATTTTCCTTCATAAAATCGTTATCGAGAGATTTGTGTTTTTTCTTCATCATTTCGACAACAATGATTTTCAGAAAACCAAAAGAAAATAAAATGTTTTGTTCATTTCTAAATTCAAGGAAATTATCACTTTTCACTTTCATTGCCATTGATTTCCGACTTTTTAATGTGATAAAGGTTGGTGCAACCAACCACACGCACATACACAAATACATTGGCTCGCAAACGGCATTTGTCATCCATCCAGGATGACTGGACAAACCATCAGACAAACCTCTACACACAATATCTATCATTCATTGTCAATGCTAAAGACTCTCTCTGCGTGTTTTTGAAGGATGATGACGATGATGCAGGATGGCTGGCTGACTGGCGGGTTGGATGTGTGACTGGTGTTAATGAAATTGTTGACGATTGTAAATAAACAACAAAAATAACAACAACTACACAATAAAAATGACAATAGCAATAATGGAACACATGAACCGAAAACAACAAATCCTACAACAAATTTTCCCTTAACATCATCAATTCCATTGACTTTGGAACGGAGACGACACTGACATGAACATTTTTGTGTAAACACACAACATTACAGATTTATTACCGGTGTCACTGACATCAGTCATCCTTCGAATAGAAAGAAATTTGTTTGCTGTGGAAGTTAGGTAGGCAATATGAACATGATGCCGCATCTGTAATAAGGCTGAGGGTGTATGTTGCTGTGTGTACAAGTGTAACATGAGGCAGCTGTACAACATGCAACAAATGCATTGTCTAAATGAAAACTATATACAAATATGGAAAATATAGGTACCAAATTTAATTTACTTGCCCGAAATCGTCGATATAGAACATTCAAACCTACCGGTTGTTTCTAAATAAAGTCGGAAAAAAATAATTTGAAAAACTTGTAATTTTTGTGGAAAAAAAATTTCTAGAAATCCTCTGAATTATCAAAAAGGACTTATTTCTCTTTAATTTGGCTTTTTTCCAATATGGAAGAACTTGTCAAGGACCCGCATTCGGGGGCACGGCCCCCAATTGAATCGATAATTGCAAAAAATCCCATCAATTGTGTACATCCGACTAATATTGAAGATCAGAATTCTCCTGCTCTTCTTTCCCAATGTGGCACATTAACATCTGGCAAATCAGTGGAAAAACTTATTGCTAAAAAAGATGCAATTATCTCTAAATCACTGCAAAAGGAAAATTCAGGAGATTTTCAGTTGATGAAAGAAGGAAATTATTTTCCAACGAATCTGTCTAGTAAATCGAATTTTGGAAGTACGGATACAATAACTTCCATTTTGTCTTCTGAAGCTATGGATCATGATAATTTGAAAATCAATGGTGATGAAACGTTTACAACTGTCAAACACAAGAAATTTAAACGGGATGATGCTGGCAAAATCGTTACTTCTAGAAAACGAAAGGTTAACATGGAGGGGAATTCCGTGAGTCAAACTTCTTCTAATAGATTTTCTATATTAGGCAATATGGATATTGAATCTGATAATAACATAGCTAAAAACACACTTCCTGTAACTTCCAATACGAGTGATGCTCAAAAAACCTCTCCCTCAATTGTAAAGGGATCCGCCACGAAATCGTTTTGTCCGCCTATTTTCATGCGAAATATTAATATTAATTCCTTAATTGCTAACTTAAAAGCCAAGAACGTTGCCTTCAGGATTAAGAATAAATCAGGAGGTAGAAGTAAACTATATTTAACTGATACCAATGCGCACACTGAAATGATGCAATTGCTTAAGGAAAAGGGCTTTGATTCATATTCTTACACTCCTAAAGAGTTAAAACGCCAAACTGTTATTTGTAGGGGTTTATATTATAAAACGAACCCTATAGATATTAAACAAGATATCGACGAAATTTCTCCTAACACTGCAGAGTCAGTTACGAAATTTTCTACCGATTATTCAAGGAAAAAAGGGTTTGACACGGGCCTTTTCTTGATCACCTTAAACGCAGGAGCATTGCTTACTAATATCACAAGCAATAAGGAAATTTTGGGTCAAACGGTTACTTTTGAGAAACCTAAAGTAAATTCGAAAATTCCCCAATGTTGGAGGTGCCAACAATGGGGTCATTTTTCTAAAAATTGTAACAGGCCTTTTGCTTGCCTTAAGTGTGATCAATCACACGCCCCTGGTGAATGCTCATTTAAATCTGATGGCGGTCTTCAACCATTCTGTGTTAATTGTAAAGAACGAGGGCATCCTTCTAATTACAGAGGTTGTAAAGCCTATGAAAATTTCTGTGCTATGCGTAATAAACATATAAATGAGCAAAAGTCGCGTATCCTGGCAGCAACTAATATTGTAGATAAGGCTTGTCAAAATGCTGTAGGTCAATCATATGCAAGTTTTTTTAAAAAATCTGACTCTAACCAGTCTCAGTCCAAAAATCTCAATTCGTCACTAATTTCGGATTTTATGAGTATTGCTAAACAGTTCCTTGAGCCTGAGGAACCTACTTTGGAGCAACAGATAATGACATTTATGAAGAAGTATAAGACAATGTCTGAAGAGGAAGCTAAAGCTGAATGCATAAGAATCTTGAAGACTATTGAGTCTCAATATGGCTCGTAGAAATTTACATATTGTTACATTTAATGTCAGATCTTTAATAGATCGTTCTAGAAGAGTTGAATTAAATTCTATTATGACTAACTACAAAGTAGATATAGCTTTTTTGCAAGAATTACACTTGCGTAATAACACTTTTTCACTCTTAGATAATTACTCAGTAATTTACGATAAAAGCCCTTTAGGAGTTGCGATCGCATTTAAAAAATCCCTTTCTTTTAGAAGAATTTGTATCCCGGGACATAACTTCTTAAGCGTTTTTGCAGTTGTGGATGTCAAATACAATGGAGCCAATAAGAAATTTATTGTAGGTTCTCTTTACTTCCCCAGCAATTATAATCGTTTAGAAATTGTAAATGGTTTGAATGCAATTTTACGATATGCCGAGAGTTTTGATGGTCTAATCTTAGGAGGAGACCTAAATGCGAAAAATATTTCCTGGGGTGATGCTGATAACAATTACAATGGTTGCATTCTGTTGAATTGGTTGCAGAACGAATCCCTTTCTGTTTCAAGGATTTGTGATTTGCATCCTTCTTTTCCCTCTGGTTCTTCGCACTTAGATCATTTCGTAATAAGTAATAACATTATTGACAGTTTGAGTATAAACTATAAAACGTCAACATTGCCTACTTTTTCGGATCATCTCCCATTGAGTATTAATATTGTCTTACCAGACTTTGATTTTATATATAAAAATCCAAGAACGTTTACTTCTTTTATGAACACCAACTGGGTAGTTTTCAAAAATGATGTTAGTAGCGCAATTTCAGCGATCATGCCTCCGAAAAATCGAAATTTGTCTAACCAGGAGATTGATTATTATATAGAAAAATTTGAGACATCAGTAAATTTAGTTTCTTCCCGCCACTCCGAACAAATTGAAATTTCCAATAAAAAATTTGTTCCATCTGAGAAAGTTAAAAAACTCTTAAAAACTAAATATAGGTGGCAAAAGGACTTGAAAAATATTTATTCTCGTACCCTTAATCGCAGGCATCCTGATTATCTACTTACTTCAAAACAAATTGAACTTATTTCGGTAATAATAAAAGAGCAAATAAATATAGAGCAAGCCAAAGCGTTTAATAACCGCCTTGCTAAAATTAAACCTGGTCCCTCGACATACAAAGACATTTACAATATTATTGGTCGTTCTAATCGCGCTTCTATTAAAACAGTAGCCGTCAATGGGTTAGAAATCGAAGGTACTGATCGTCAGCTAGTTGCTTTAAAAGACCATTTTCAAGCCGTTTTTAATTCTCCATCTCGCGTCAGAAATGCTGATGTTGTTGACGATACTATTAATCAAGTCATGTCAAATATTCCACTTTCAATTGCAACATTTAACGATGAGTGTGACGTGGCAAACGACCTTGTTAGTTCCTTGTTTACTTCCAAAAGTGAAGTTATGGGCATAGTAAATTCTATGAACAATAAAAAATCTGCAGGTATAGACAACATTTCGAATTTTGTAATTAAAAAATTTCCAGAAGAGGCGTATGAATTTTTAGCTATTATTTATAATAATTGTTTTAATAACTCCTATTTTCCAAATTCATGGAAAATTGCTAAAATACTACCGATTCAGAAACAACGTGGTAACAATGACGTAACTGCATTGAGACCCATTTCTCTGCTTCCAAATTTAGGAAAATTATTTGAAAAAATTATTAAAATAAAATTGGACTTAAGTGTTACCAGTAGTTTTATTCCAGAATGTCAATTTGGGTTTAAAAAAGGAAATTCAACACTACATCCTCTTCTTAAATTTACAAGCGATGTTGTTCAACATTTGAGGGAACGTAAGTGTACAATTGCGGTTTCACTTGATGTTGAAAAAGCATTTGATAGGGCCGATCATAAGGGCATATTGTATAAAATGATAAGAATAGGTTTTCCAAATTCTTTGAACAAGCTTGTCCAAAGTTTTTTTAAAAATAGGAAATTCTGTGTTTTGCATAACAATGAATTGTCATCTATGGGGGATATAACCTGTGGAGTCCCACAAGGTTCAATACTTTCCCCTTATTTGTTTAACATTTTTTTATCCGATTTTCCTCACGAATTTGGTGATTCGAAGGGAATATTATATGCCGATGATTCGTTACTTTACGCGCACCATGAATCGCCCGTCGAAGCTCTCCGTCAGGTATCTTCTCACCTTGAGCAAGTGAATAATTTTTATTTGGATTGGGGAATTAAAATCAATGTGGCGAAAAGTAAAGCGTTATGCTTACGAAACGCATCCGGAAAATGCAAACGGTTCGTGGTTCCACAAAGCAAAAATTTGAAATTATTTCTTCATGGGAACGAAATTCCATTTGAAAACTCATTTAAATACCTTGGAGTTAACTTCGATAAATTGTTAAAATTTAATAAGCACGCTAGGGAAAACCTTAGAAAAGCTAACAGAATGAAGGGATCGTTTGCTACATTATTTCATAACAAATTCTTATCGGCTGAAACAAAATTACTCCTATACAAGGTTAGTATAAGACCAGTCCTTCTTTTTGCTTTTCCGATTTGGTTCACCATTTCACCAACCGTTATGAAAGAAATGGAAGTTTTTGAAAGAAATATTATTCGGAAATGCATAAGGAAGAACTACAAATCGGAAAACAGGAGATTTTCAAATAAATATATTTATGAAAAGTCATCAGTCGTGCGCATTGCAGATTACGCCCAAAATTGTACTCTTAAATTTGTACAGAGTCTCCAAAATTTTGAAGGAAACGTTATGCAAAATATTTTAAGTGCAGAACAAAATTTAAGTTGGACAAATACAAATTATTTGTCTCCCATTGGTATTTTGGTGGATCGAAACAACATTCCTGGCAGTTCCTTTTATGCATCCACTATTCCTGGTACACACAGAGGTTAGTTTTTTTCTGTTATTTTTAGTTTGTAAGATAGTTTGTAAGGTAAAAATTTAAATGTAGTTTTTAAGGATTTTATCTGTAGACCAAGAGCTCTACAAAATATGGTGGATGCCGGGAGCAAGCATAATTTAGCATTTGTTATGATAATTAATAACTAAAATATTACTTTTACCACAATTTCAATTTGTTAATTCACCCAAATTACTAAAATTAAAATAATACATTATAGTTTTAAGTCCTCTTGTAAATGTTTTAAATTGTATGCATTGCATTGTATGTTTTTTTATGAGTCTCAATAAACTTTAACTTTAACTAACTTTAACTTTTGCCCGAAATATGCGGCAGAGAAGATATACTATTGTTGGTGCCGTAGGCTGAGGTATAGCCTTCAGACTAAAGAGGGTATATACACTTTGATACCACCAAGTATGTATGTTTGGACGGCATCTGTTTCAGTCAACTTTGAGTCGATTGAGCAATGTTCGTCCGTTTGTCTGACTGGCTGGTGCGCACGATAACTCTGGAACGAAGCAATCGGGTCTAAAATTTGGCATTCGTTATGTTTTGTCCAAACTTAGTTAAAGTTCGATGGGCCATATCGGTCCATTCCATCCGGTACTTCCCCCAAAAGTTAAAAAAATTTCGCTAAAATGATGCGCACAATAACAAATTTCAGGTGGAAAGTTGTATACCCCCCAAAGAAGACTTAGTACCAAATTTCAGCCATTTCGGAGGGATATTGAGGCACAACTTTCAAAATACCCGAAATCAGGAGGTACCGTTCTATGGGGGCTATATGAAGACGTGGACCTATACCGAGAAATTTCAGGTGGAATGTTGTATACACCCAACGAAGACTAAATGCCGAATTTAAGCAATTTCGGTGGGGCCACAAACTTCAAATTCTCAAAAATCGGGAGGTACCGTTTTATGGGGGCTATATGAAGTCGTGGACCTAAACCGACAAATTTCAGCTGGAAAGCTCTATACACCCAACGAAGACTAAATATCAACTTTCAGTCATTTCGGTGGAATATTGAGGCCAGCACCTTCAAAATACCGGAAATCGGAAGGTACCGTTCTATGGGGGCTATATGGAGACGTGGACCTATACCGGAAAATTTCAGGTGGAAGGTTTTATACCCCCAAGGAAGACTTAGTACCAAATTTCGGCCATTTCGGAGGGGTATTGAGGTCACAACCTTCAAAATACCAGAGATCCGGAAGTACCGTTATATGGGGGCTATATGAAGACGTGGACCTATATAATATATAACGAAGACTAAATGTCAACTTTCAGTCATTTCGCTGGTGGGACCACAAACTTTAAAATACCGAAAATTGGGAGGTACCGTTCTATGGGGGCTATATGAAGACGTGGACTTATACCGACAAATTTCAGGTGGAAAATTTTATACCCCCAAGGAAGACTTAGTACCAAATTTCATCTATTTCGGAGGGATATTGAGGCCAGAACCTTCAAAATGCCAGAAATCCGGAGGTACCGTTCTGTGGGGGCTATATGAAGACGTGGACCTATACCGAGAAATTTCAGATGGAAAGTTTTATAACCCCAACGAAGACTTAATGCCAAATTTTAGCCATTTCGGAGGGATATTGAGGCACAACTTTCAAAATACCCGAAATCAGGAGGTACCGTTCTATGGGGGCTATATGAAGACGTGGACCTATACCGAGAAATTTCAGGTGGAATGTTGTATACACCCAACGAAGACTAAATGCCGAATTTAAGCAATTTCGGTGGGGCCACAAACTTCAAATTCTCAAAAATCGGGAGGTACCGTTTTATGGGGGCTATATGAAGTCGTGGACCTAAACCGACAAATTTCAGCTGGAAAGCTCTATACACCCAACGAAGACTAAATATCAACTTTCAGTCATTTCGGTGGAATATTGAGGCCAGCACCTTCAAAATACCGGAAATCGGAAGGTACCGTTCTATGGGGGCTATATGGAGACGTGGACCTATACCGGAAAATTTCAGGTGGAAGGTTTTATACCCCCAAGGAAGACTTAGTACCAAATTTCGGCCATTTCGGAGGGGTATTGAGGTCACAACCTTCAAAATACCAGAGATCCGGAAGTACCGTTATATGGGGGCTATATGAAGACGTGGACCTATATAATATATAACGAAGACTAAATGTCAACTTTCAGTCATTTCGCTGGTGGGACCACAAACTTTAAAATACCGAAAATTGGGAGGTACCGTTCTATGGGGGCTATATGAAGACGTGGACTTATACCGACAAATTTCAGGTGGAAAATTTTATACCCCCAAGGAAGACTTAGTACCAAATTTCATCTATTTCGGAGGGATATTGAGGCCAGAACCTTCAAAATGCCAGAAATCCGGAGGTACCGTTCTGTGGGGGCTATATGAAGACGTGGACCTATACCGAGAAATTTCAGATGGAAAGTTTTATAACCCCAACGAAGACTTAATGCCAAATTTTAGTCATTTCGGTGGTATATTGAGGCCACAACCTTCAAAATACCAAAAATCGGGAGGTACCGTTCTATGGGGGCTATATGAAGACGTGGACCTATACCGACAAATTTCAGGTGGAAATTTTTATAGTCCCAACGAAGACAAAATATTAAATTTCAATCACTTCGGTGGGATATTGAGGCCACAACCTTCAAAATACCGAAAATGGGGAGTTATCGTTCTATGGGGACTATATAAAGACGTGGACCTATACCAACAATTTTCAGGTGGAGAGTTTTGTACCCACAACTAAGACTAAATATCAACTTCCAGTCATTTCGGAGGGATATTGAGGCCACAAATTTCAAAATACCGAAAATCGGGAAGTACCGTTTTATGGGGACTATATGAAGACGTGGACCTATACCGACAATTTTCAGGTGGAAAGTTTTATACCCCCAACAAAGACTTAATACAAAATGTCAGCCAATTCAATGTAATGTTGAGGCCACGAATATCGGAAATCGGGAGGTTCCGTTCTATGGGGGCTATATCAAGACGTGGACCTATGCCGACAAATTTCAGGTGTAAAGTTTCATACCCCCAACGAAAACTTAGTACCAAATTTCAACCATTTCGGTGGGATATTCGGGCCACAAATCTTTGCAAAAAATCTTTGTAAAAACCAAAAATGTTTTACAATCGATGAATCCGAGTTTCACCCTTACATAATTCGCGAGCCAACAAGTTTTTTTATGTTCCCTTCCGATTTATTGCTTAACTTTACATTTCATAGACCTATACCCAAAGAAAGCCTAAAAGAATACTCCATGGGCAACAAGATATTTCGATATATCCACTGCATCCACACAAAATTTATGCTGACATTTTGAAGCCGGAATTTCGGGGTTTTTTGATTTTTTTAATAATCCGGACGCGCAACAATATAATATTCAAAACGCATAATAGGATTATAGAACTCGTGATTTTACATCGTTTAATGTATATATCATGATTGTGCTCCATACAGTATCCTAGTAATTGGAGTCCAAAAGCCAAAATTTTATGCGTGAAGTTTCTTAAAAAACCTATTTTTTGCGTGTAAAATTTACAAGTGTCATTCAATTTCATGCGTACCCCGCGTGAATTCAGTTTTTTACGCGACGGATCTAATGAGCCCTTCCGCGATCTAATACATCCACTAAAACCGCGGATATATACCTTGGAAATAGGAAAATCAGCAAAAATATATTTTGACAAATCCGCGTACTAAACCGCGATTTTCTTTAAACATTTTGTGTCATAAATTACAGAGTCACGCGAGTAATATGGGTCTTTTACGCGAAATAGAATGTGGAGGCACATCCGCTGTTCTTGAAGAATCTATTTGAAATAGGTGTATATTGACGTATTTTTGGTGGGCGCTAATGATACCGGATGCGCATCATAATTGTGTGCACCTTGCGCCACTTTTACCCACTTTAAGGTTTTGGGCATTGTGAGATGCAACTGACGACACGCAATGGCCGCTGAGTGAAACATAGATATTGCATAGATATTGAAAGAGATTGATTCGCTGTATCCAAAATCGGATGCGCATCAACCGACTTTAACTAATTCGCGAATAACAGGCCTTTCATTTTTTTATTTTCCTTATAAGTTATCACAGTAAGCTGTTAAGCTTTCGCGATGGTAAACCATGTTTCTTGATGAAGTTTTATACGGACTCTTAGGTAGTATAATTTAGATTTGCTCCCATTTTTTTTTAATTTTTTGGATTTTCCGCGAAAATAAAAACAAATTTTAGAAATTATGTTGCATCTATGGTTGGATTTCAAATGCTGTTACTGATATATGCATACATTTTCTTAATACAACAAATAAGAAATTTTAAAATATTTTTTTCTTTATAAGAGGATAAAAACCGCTATAACTTTTGCGCGCATCGGCCAATTTCGTGAACGCGAGCAGATTTGAAACCAGAATTTTTCCTTAACCTCTATACCAAAAATCGTAGATGTGCTCGCAATTTTTTTTATTTTTTTTTTCAAATTGAATTTCAAAGGAAATCTGGTTTTTTAACAAATATAGTTTTCGAGAAATATCTCCTTTCTTTCTCCAGTAATTTGCAAAATTTTCCAAAATTGCGAAAAAATTGCGGCTTTGACCAGGAAAATCGATTTCTGAACCATCTTGCCTCGTAGCAGAGGTTACAAAAATTCGCTCGTTTAAGGACACGAGTCGATGTATTTAATAAGCTTAACAAACTATATGAAGTTCGGTTCGTTCGTGGTCGCCGATATCAAACACTGCCTTTAGCACTATTATTGTTTTTGCAAATGTACATATTAGGGCTGTGACTTTTCGATATTTTTCTCAAAAATGATTTCCTGTAGCACGGTTGAATGACGCTTCGCCTATTAATCACTAAAATAAAGTTTGTTCCATTTAAATTTAAAAAAGATCAGGCACAAATCGATTTAAAAAATATATTTTTTTTTTTTTTTGAAAAAATTTATGAAATGAGAAAAAATCTCAAGAATTATTTCCCAGCAAAATTTGAAGGAAGCGGTTCTGTGCGATGACCTGATTTCATGTCATCTTTTGCATTGGTTCAAACGAAGTGGTGAAAGATCCGATCTTTTCATTAGCATTTGAACCCATGCAAAGGAAGCCGTGAAAGATCCGATCTTTTCATCAGCATTTGCACCCATTCCATCGATCCAATAAAGATGATGTTTATGTTTTTTTATTTACACACCTTTATACTTTTTTTATTTATCTAAATATGTTTAAAGCTACATAAGGTTTATTATATACAATAGGCTTGTTGTTGTCGGCGATTCAAAATCACGAAAGAAAAGGAACAGCAATTTGAAAAGAAATATGTTACGACTTTTGGAAAGAAAATCTTATAACTTAAAAATAAATTAATAACGCATAAATTATATTTTCCTGAAAAAGTCTCTCCTCTCCTTTCGTTACATTTGATTCTCTACAGATCCCTAAAAAGCAAGTCGATTTTTAGATCCCTACGTAGCGATATCATTAGGCCTGTTCGATAACTTTGCAATTTAAGTGCAGATACTTGCAACTACTTCTGATTTCTCTTTTACTGAACAAGTTTGCAATCGAACAACATTTTGTAAAACTTTGTACAAATTTGTACAAACTTTTGAGTTATCGTACAGACCTATTTTTTCCCCGAAATAAAAGAGTATAAATTTCCAAAGTTTTGTTATAAAATTGAAAGTAATTCACGAACAAGAAATTCGTAAAGGAGTGCAGTTGGAGTCCACGTCGAAATCTGAACTGGTGTTGGGAAGATAATAGAAAAAACATGTTGTAAGATGAAATAAAATCAAAATGCGGAGAGCGGAGGAACTAAACTCTGTTGCGGTACAGCGACGTTGATAAATTGCAATTTCTTATATAAATTTTTTGCTGATAAATTAGTTGTAATTATTTCATGTATTCGTTTGAACTAATAAAAAGTTTTATTGTCATGAAAATCATATTTGAATACAGCATTTTCAATTTTCCAAACAAGATTAAGGATTATTACATGTTTCGAATGGGTGACGTAGGGGATGAAAGATACCAAGGTGCGGTCCTGACCGGCTTTAAGATGGCAAGCCCAGGATTTATCTTGGTCCCTCTTTCATCTCAAGTGGACACTGACCTCCCCGTGGTGTCACCTGCGGAACTGCCTCTAACACCCGTTAAAAGTAGTGAGCTAACATGTGTCGCGCGTTCACCCATAAGAACGTAAAAACTTGGGTTTGTGCGTCGGGTTAGTAACCCTCCCCTAGAAAAAAACAGCTTACTATGAAAAAACGAAAGAAGAGAAACACAAACTCATCTAAAGTTGACGAATCCCGCAAACGTTTTAAGGACCATGATCTGCGAATCTGCACCTGGAATGTTCGCACTCTTTATAGCGAAGGTGCAGTTTACGCATTGGCAGATGTACTTGAAAAGTACAAGGCCGACATTACTGCCATACAGGAAATACGATGAATTGGGAAAGGCGTCACAACAACACCTAAAGGTGACGCACTGTATTATAGCTGCCATGACACAAAGCATGAGTTTGGTTGCGGATTTGTAGTTGGTCGGAGGCTAAAACATCTGGTACTCAGTGAATGAAAGACTCGTTGAAATTCGATTAAAGGCAAAATTCTTCAACATCAGCATTATTTGCGCTCATGCTCCCACTGAAGACAAGGACGAACAGACCAAAGATATTTTTTACAAGCGCTTAGAAGAAACTTATGACCGTTGCCCTGCCCATGACATTAAAATTATACTAGGCGATTTTAATGCCAAAATTGGAAAGGAGAATATCTTTGGCCTAACAGTCGGGAAATTCAGTCTCCACAGTGAAACATCTGACAATGGTATAAGGCTGATAGACTTTGCAGCTGCAAGAAACATGGTAGTTAGCAGTACCAGATTTAAGCATCTCGATATTCATAAGGGCACCTGACTGTCGCCAGATCAAAGAACAAGAAATCAAATTGATCACGTTTTGATAGATGGAAGACATGCATCAAGTGTGTTGGATGTACGATCGTTCCGAGGTGCAAACATAGACTCGGACCACTACCTTGTTGCAGCAAAGGTACGTACCAGATAAAACCTAGCAAAGAAAGTGCGAACAGACACAACACGGAAGTTGGACATCGATAAGCTGCAATCACAACAGATAGCCACAGCATATTCCACTCAACTGGCCCAACTGCTTAATCAAAGCACTCCTCGTCCCGATAACATATCAGGACAATGGAAAACATTGCCCAATCCATGTAAACAGCCGCAAAATCCATACTTGGATACCAGAGACCTCCGCCAAGTAATTCATGGTATGACCGAAGAGAAAAATGCGGCATATAGGGCTACTTTACAATCAGTAGCAACGCGTAGCGCGCGAGTGAGGTATCGGGAGGAAAGGAGAGAGGAGAAACGTCTTTTCCGCAGTAAAAAAGAGAGAGATAGAAAAGCGGGAGTGTGAATAAATCGAGATGTACAGGAGACAGAATGAAGTACGAAAATTCTACCAAAGAGTGAAACGTCAAACTGATGGCTTTAGAACTGTCACATCCTCCTGTAGAGACCAGCAACGTAATCTGGTAACTGATACAGATAGTGTGCTAAGGTTATGGAAAGAGCATTTTTCCAAACTGTTGGTATCCAATAGTAGCGAAGTCGACGAATATACCACAGATCCAATCCCAGAAGATGGTATTGAATGTATTCCACCCGGCCAAGATGGGGTAAAGACAGCAATAAGAAGAACAATAAAGCAGCAGGTGCTGATGGCCTACCAGCCGAGCTGTTTAAAACCGGAGGCGACTCGCTGATAAGGTGTATGCATCAGCTAGTTAGCTCCATCTGACAGGAAGAACGCGTACCCGACGATTGGAACCTGAGCGTCCTGCGTCCCGTCCATAAGAAAGGAGATAAGACTTTATGCTCCAACTATAGGAGCATAAGTCTTCTTCCTATCGCCTACAAGATAGTGTGAGGGATATTGTGCGAAGGACTAAAGCCCATGGTCAACGAAATAATTGGACCATACCAATGCGGCTTTAGACCTGGCAAGTTCACCAGTGATCAGATATTTACCCTGCGGCAAATCCTGGAGAAGACCCAAGAGATGCAGATCGACACCTACCACCTTTTTGTCGATTATAAAGCAGCCTTCGACGGCCCGCTACGTTCAAAGGTATTCCAAGCCATGTCTGAATTTGGTATCCCCGCAAAGCTCATTCGGCTTTGTAAAATGAATCTAACTGACGCAAGATCTTCATTTAAAATAGGAAAGAACCTCTCCGAAGAGTTTTGTACCAAAAGAGGTTTCAGGCAAGGAGACAGCCTTTCGTGTGATCTTTTCAACATCCTGCTAGAAAAGGTTATACGAGAGGCAAACGTCAAAAGAAGTAGCACAATCTACACCAATAGCCACATGTTACTTGCTTATGCTGATGATATAGACATCATGGGACGATCAGTAAAAGAAGTAACCGATACCTTTATGAAGGTCGAAGGAGAATCTGCTAAAATGGGTCTGGCGGTAAACGGCGAAAAGACCAAATTGATGGTGTCGACGCGCAAAGCGTCCATAGAGCTCGGACCAACTGTGGAAGTTGGTACATATAATTTTGAGGTAGTTAAAGACTTCGTCTACCGCGGCAGTGCCATAAACACAACTAACAACATCAGTTGTGAAATAAAAAGAAAAATTGTATTGTCTAATAGATGCTACTTTGGCTTAAGTAAGCAGTTTAAAAACAAAGCCGCAACTCGTCAAACAAAAATAACGCTTTACAAAACACTGATACTACCCGTGCTGATGTATGGTTCCGAAGCCTGGGTACTTGCGCAAGCAGATAAGGCAGTGCTTGGCGTGTTTGAGAGAAAAATGCTTCGAAAAATCTACGGGCCGATCTGCGTTGACGGTGAATATCGGCGTGTTATGAACCACGAGCTGTATCTGCTATACAACGACATCAATATAGTTAAACGTTTCGAGATGCAGCGATTGCCTTGGCTAGGCCATATAATAAGAATGAGCGATGATGAACCCGCTAAAAAGGCGTATAAATTCGAGCCACATGGCGGTGCACGCAGAATTGGCAGGTCAAAGAATAGATGGCGCAAACAAGTGGATGAAGAGATGACAAGGCGCGGTATTCTAAAAAACGAAGCACTAAACAGAGAGAATTAGAGATCTTTTCTTAGTTCGGTCTATAGAACAAATGTTCTGTAATGGGCCAGCTAAGTAAGTAAGTAACATCATTTTGTGCGTGAGGTTTTTTCACCGAATCACCTTATAATTAAGATTTTATTTGTAAAAAAATCATAACCCTAGTACATACATATACATTCTTGCATTTTATTGTCCGTTTACACTCTTAAGCGAATTAAAAAAAGGGTCAAACTCATAAATTTTTCATTAACAAATAGTAAAACGTGTCTTCGCCCTCTTCACTTGAAAGCGTGTCTTCGCCTCTTAGCTTTAATACACAAATTAAGTTATCAAACGTTAAGAATTGTTTTGATATTTAGGTAAAGTGTTAACCGGGCTAATAATTATACATAATTAGTTAATAAGTTAATTGTGTGTTTACTATAACAGCAACAACAACAACGGTGTTTTAATTGACAGCACTTTTATGCAATTTTAATGAGGAAATGTGTAAACAAAAGGACAACACCGCAAGTGGGAAGTCTTTTAATTTTTCGACAACCACTGAAGGTGAAGGAGTTCATCGAAACCAGGAAACCTAAAAGAAAAAAAGTGAAGAAATCAAAAAACAAATTTTCAGTTAAATAAGTTGTCGTTGCTTTCTTTATATAAAAATTATTAATAGAAAAAAATGGCTGAAGTGGAACGTTACTTTGAAGATTTTGTCAGTCTACCATGTGGACTGCTAAAATCTTTGGGCTATGATTTTCTTGGCACATCCTCCCGTCGTTGGCTTATACAAGGCTTAATGCGCTTATATTTTCTGCTAACATTAATCGCCTGTTTATATTGCACCTATTTTGTGGCTGAAGAAACTATGGCGGAAATTGTAAAAGGAGTTCCCAGTTTACCACTGCTGTTGCGTCTGGTCAATGATTTTAATTACAATGCCATTGGAATACTCAAAAGTTATTACTTCTTTCGTAATTTAAAAGCTAAAAAATCGCTATTTCGCAGATTTCGTGAAATTTTCCCCACTTCTATAGAGGATCGTTTTGAATATCGTGTAAATGAGTGTTACTGGCCGAAATGGATAACCACAATATTGTATTTGTATTTTTGTGCCACAGCTTTAATACTTTTTTCACCGTTGGCTGAAACATTTATTGAGTATTTTGTGGATTTGATAAAGGTGGGCTATGCCAAGGCCAATTGGGGTTATCATAAACTGTATGAAGAACAATCGTATGTAATTGATCATCACAACCCGTTGGGGTACACGCTCATATATTCCATGGAAGTGATGAACAGTCATTATGCCATTGTCTTTAATATTTGCCCCGATATTTGGTTGGTCGCCTATGCCATACAGCTGTGCATGCATTTTGATTATATCACAAGGAATTTGGAAAGCTATCAGCCCATGGAAACGAAAACGCAGAAGGATTTGAAAGTTGTATCGGAATTGGTGCGAAAACATCAGATCTTATTGGAGTAAGTACAACTATTCTGCATTTTCATGATGATTTACTCAACTATGTATATGCTGGCAATTGTAAGTTGGATAGGAATGTATGAAAAGATTAATATTGGCAGGGGAAAAAAATGTTTTGAAAGATTCCAGCGTAAATTTGTATCCGTTAGATACAGATCCAATCAACACAGGCTACACAAAAAAAACATAAACCACCTTAATAATACCACTTGAACGAAGACTTTGGAACGTCCGGGAAATTGTCGAGAGAAGTATGGAGGGGACTGTAATTATATTATTGTATTTATACCCTCAGCATTTATGCCAATGAGGGTATATACACTTTCATACGGGCAAAATGTGCCTCATCGAAATAATGGTTTTAGACCCCAAGTATGTTTGGACGAAATGTGTTTCAGACAATTTGGAGTCGATTGAGCAATGTTCGTCCGTCTGTCTGTCTGGCTGGAGCGCACGAAAACTCTCGAACGGATGCACCGATTTGGTTCAAATTTTGGCTTTCGTAATATTTGGCCCAAACTTAGTTTAAGTTCGAAGATAGGCTATATCGGTCCACTCATTCCGGTACCTCCCCCACAAAAGTTCGAAAATGTTCGGAAAATTTGTGCGCACGATAACTCTTGAAGGGAGTAACCGATTTGGTTCATACTTTGCACATCCTGAAATGTGTACCAGACTTAGATAAGGTTTCAATATGGACTCAATCGGTCCACTTCTTCGGGTACCTCCCACACAAAATTTCGGAAAAATTCAGTTTAGGACCTGCTCTCGAATCGCTTTGATTTTTGTTGTAGCAACTTGTATTCGCTGTCCCCCATACGACGGTGCAAGTTATTTAAGGGGCAAGACCATACTTCCTGAGAAAATAGCCTGAAAGGTGAAAAAAACCCCTATGACACCGGATCTGCCAATTCGGTCCAAAATTTGGCCTTCGTAATATTTTGTCCAAACATAGTTTAAGTTCGAAGATAAACCATGTCGGTCCACTCCTTCAGGTACCTCCCTCACAAAAATTCAAAAATCTTCGGAAAAAATATGCGCACGATAACTCTTGAAGGGAGTGGCAGATCTAATCCATACTTTGCACACCCTAATATATCTACCAGATATAGATCAGGTTCGAATATGGACTATATTTGTGCACTCCTTTGGGTACCTCCCACACAAAATTTCGGATAAG
The DNA here is from genome assembly GCF_047663935.1 of Musca autumnalis. Classification (NCBI taxonomy): domain Eukaryota; kingdom Metazoa; phylum Arthropoda; class Insecta; order Diptera; family Muscidae; genus Musca; species Musca autumnalis. Next base: position 257,445,819 of record NW_027411644.1, read on the forward strand.
TTCACTTTAAGACCTGCTCGCGAATCACATTGATTTTTGTTGAAGCGATTTGCATTCGCTACTTCCATTACGACGGTAAACGTTTTTTCAGGAGCAGGTCCATATTTCTTGGGAAAACATCCCGAAAGGTGTAAAAAGCCCTATGTCACCATATGGGGCTCTCGAACTGTTCTACCGATTTGGTGTAACATTTGGTATTCGTAATTTTTTATCTAAACTTAGTTTCATGGGGCAATACCGGTCCCCAACTTCCGGTACTTCTCCCCAATATTTAAAAAATGTTAGGACGATATCACTTGAATGGTGCAACCAATTTGGTCCAAATTTTGGATCTCCTAATATTTTGTCAAAATTTAGTTTAACTTCTAAAATGGCCCATATCGGTCCTCCCTAAGGGTACCTCCCCCACAAAAGTTCAACATTTGTGTTAATTCCTAATCCACATTTTTGTCGGCAAGTTCAAATGTTGAAAAAGGGCCACAAAATTCTGAATAGACGCTAAATACATTCTATCTGTCCGTAGATGAAAGTTTCAATTCACATTGGCTGAGGGTATACCTCTGTCGGCAAAGCCGACTGACACTTTTTCACTTGTTTTATCTTGTAGACACTTACCTGAGGTCTTCTATCTCAGTACCGTCGCACTGTGGTTTAGAAGTCGGTTTTCCTGGCCAAAACACCAAATGTTTGTCATGACCAATTGTTAATTTCTACATGGGATTTGATAGTAAACATGTTGAAACTAAGGAAACCAAAAAATTAGTTCAAAATATTGAAAGATGTGGGTGTGGTGTGCACCTAAAAACGACAATTTTTCACAATTTTGGAAAATACGTAATTTTTGCAAATCTCTGGAGAAAGAAATTGCTATTTCTCGAAAACTATAACATATATTGTGTTGATTGTTTTTTTATTAAGAAACTTTTCAATCAACTACCGTATCGTTTACATACGCAGAGGAAAAAATATGATTGATCCAACAATAATCGAAGAGCAAAATATGTATTGTAAAGGTAATGTTAGATTCCGCATATTTTATTGTGAATCCAACAATAGTTATTGTCAATTACAACAATTGTTTTTGTCATATCCAACAATAATCTTATTACAATCTTATTCTCTTCTCTCGGTATTTGATGTCGTGGTAAAAAAAAAACAATTTTGGTGCGTTTTGTTTGTATCTTATCTTTGTTTTTTTTATTTTATCTATGTTCTTTTTTGTGTATGTACACCATGAGATTCATGTTTTGATAGTTGAATTAACAACACGACAATCCGAGAAGTGTTTTTTGGTTGTAATCTGTGTTTTCTTTTCTATATTTGTTATGGGCTTTATGGTATTTCTTTTTGGTGGTATAGGTGCTTGGAGCATGAGCGTTTTTGTTGCCTTTTTAGTTAAACTTGGCAAAACCTGACCATGTGTTGTGTTTGTCAATACGCATAATATTATACATGACATTTATACCAAAGTTATATGGAAAGTGTATATGAGAATTATATACGATCAAATCAAAAATTTCAGCGACAGGTTTTCTGGACTGACAATAGTTTTTGTAAAAATTCTAGATTATGATATTTGCTACCATCGGCATTGTTAATGATTTTTACAATATTAAGGAATTTCGCAATTTGTTTTTATTTTTTATGTTTGCAGCAAAATATGGTATTTTTGGATTTGCAATTCAATGCTTGAACAAAACAAATGAATTGTTGAAACAAAAATAGATATGTTCCAACAAAAGCGAAAAATATTTTTTCTTTGCGTGCATGAAGTGAGCTATTTTATTTTTCCTCTTTCAGCCCTTCTGTCCGTTTAATACTTTCTTAAATTTACTGAAATTACATGGGCACAAATGTATGCTTCTCCTTACCGTTTTCCTATATGAATTATTGTTTTGTTTTTTTTAAACAAATGGACATTTTTTTATTTATGAGTTTTTATATGAGTTTAAAAACCCAGGATTATCTTTTTTTAATTTTTGCATTTTTTTTTTTTTGTTTTGAAAAAAATGTTTATAAATATTTTTTTTAATTTGAACATTGGTGGCGTCGTTTTTTAATTGGGATAGCTAATATAACTTTGTTTTTAGCTTCTGGCTTAAAGCCAGACTATTTTAAACAAACAAAGTTTTTTAATTATTTTTTAATTTTTTGTATTTTCATGTTTTTCTATTTGTGCTTGACCATGGTAGAACAATAAAAGGTAACAGCAATAACCAGCTGACTGAACTGGGCTGTAATGTTAGTGTCAAATTCCATACGACATTTTATATATTTATTTCTATGTTCGATGTATATTAGAGATATATATTTTTGAAGAAAAAATATATTCATTAGAAAGAAACTATTTCCCATAAAGACATCTTCAGCTTATAGAGGCGGTACAACATTTGTTATTATGTATTTTGGTGCAAAATTTTTGGTCAAAAGTTACAGAGTTTTGACCACGAAAAAACGATTCTGAAGCACTAAGTCCACGGGGGCAAAAGACCTGTTCAACATTATTCAATAAAGTCTGCCATGACATCTGGCATTCTTCTGCTGCGATGGATGGGTTGTGGTCTCTGAGTAAGGCATTAATATTAAACCTTTGAATTGCATCAGTGTGAAAGCTATCACAGTCTGCCTGATGTGCTCGCTGATTCATAAATAGCTGTCGCTTGCGCGGATGACATAAACGTGCTAACGAACCTTACAAACAATATCTTGTGGTAGTTATTGGTCGAAATCAGGAAACAGCAGAGATGGTCTCTATGATGATTTTTTAGGTTTTCCACGGTCAGAAAGTTGTAAACGTCGAAAACTTCATATACCCGTAGAAAACGTATAAAAAGCAGTAAACGTCATAACCCTCAAAAAAATTATGTTACCATTTTTCAATTAATACTAATTCTAAAAGCTTATCTTTGTTATTGAAGAGCGTACGTACCTTTTTGGAAATTTAAACACATTTTTATTAATATTTTATTTTTTAAAACAACTGAAATGATTGAACAAAAAATGGATTAAGCACTTAGCACGTCATTTTCAGTACATTCTGAACATTACGTGTGATTCAAAGAATTTGCTGGCGAAATAATAAACAAACATACATATAATGCCTACATAATATAAAAAATCAAAACGATCTGATAGAAGCTCTTAAACTTCACTTTATCCGAATTTTGTGTGGGAGGTACCCGAAGGAGTGGACCAATAATATTCGAACCCTATCTATATCTGGAAGGAGTAATACGCTGTGCAAAGTTTGCACCACATCGATTGCTCCCTCCTTGAGTTATCGTTCACATCATTTTGCGGATAAATTTTGAACTTTTGTGGGGGAGACACCAAGTCGGCCCCAAATTGTCTGAAACGAATTTCGTCCAAACATACGTGAGGTCTAAAACGGTTATTTCTATGAGGCACATTTTTGGTCGTATCAAAGTGTATATACTAGGCCAGGGCGAATTGTGTGAAAGGAAAAAAACCTTAATGGGCCCTTCGCGTTTCTGATTCCCGGGATTGAACTGAGCAAAAAAGCCCACTGGTCCATATGTCTACGATGAAAATCGAGTCTCCCGATTTTGACATGAAGTTTTTTATTGACGTTTTTTGGATTTTTTGGCATATAACAGCCAAACCATTGAGGTTTGCGATCCAACATAAAAAACAAAATTTCGAATAAGGTATTATTTGTTCAAATCGGTTAATAAATGGCTAAGTTATAGTGGTTGATTCATACCAATACAATTACACGATAGAATTTTGTAGCAGAACGCTTGAATATTTTTCTGGTCAACTTTTGTAGCACAGTGTCATTTATCGATATTTTCCGAAAAATTTGCACTTTCTCAAGGCAAAAACTGCCTGAAGGAGCATTCCAATACTTTTGCGCTGTACTAGAGAGTTCTTAATTATTGTGTTGGCTACAATTTTGCTATTCGTGTTGGATCGCAAATCTCAATGGTTTGGCTGTTATATACCAAAATATCCGAAAAACGTCAATAAAAAACATCAAGTCAAAATCGGGAGGCTCGATTTTCATCGTAGACATATGATCCAGTGTACTTTATTGCCCAGTTCAATCCTAGGAATCAGAAACGCGAAGGGCTCATTAAGGTTTTTTTCCTTCCACACAATTCGGCAACAACGCAACTTCGGACAGTTCGATCGACCGAAAATATCGCAGCTGTACGTGATGATGTCGCTCAAACTCCATCCACCTCAATTCGACACCGAGCTCAGCAAATTGGTGTCTTCGAATCCACATGCAGCAAATTTTGACGAAAGATTTGCATCTTCATGCAAAGTTCAATTGACACAGGAACTGAAGCCAGCTGACCATGGACAGCGAAGGGAGTTCGTTAAATGGGTGTTGGAGAGGCAACATGAAAATGCTGATTTTGCCGATAAAATTCAGTGACGAGTCCCATTTCCATCTTGATGGCTTCGTCAGTAGGAAAATCCTCGAGTGATTCACGAAAAGCAAATGCATTCTCAACATGTCACTGTGTGGTGTGGTTTTTGGGCTGAAGGAATCATTGGACCTTTTTTATGAAAATGAGGCAGGTCAATGGTTTTCGGTACCGTGAAATGAAAACCAGTTTTTTCTTGCCTAGAATTGAAGAAATGAATGTGGAGGGCATGTGGTTTCAAGAAGATGGCGCTACATGTCTACGGCCAAAAAAAACAATTCAATTGCTGCATCAGTCATTTCCCGGTCGTGTTATTTCGCGTGTTGGCGACCAGAATTGGCCGCTTAGATAGTGCGTTTTAACACCTTTAGATTTTTTTCTTTGGGGTTTTTTGAAGTCGATGGTTTACGCGAATAAGCCGAAGACTACTCAAGCCTTAAAAGAGGAATGAAATACCGCAGCATTTACGCAAAATGGTCATTGAAAATTTCAATAAAAGATCGCGTGTGCCAGTAAAGCCGCAACGGCCATCTTGTTCCATACATAACCTCATTCTGTCTACTTTACGTTATAATAAAGTTTCACAATTTTTTTAAATATCTGTGTTTTTTTTTTAATTTAAAAATTGCGTTAGAGCTTATATGTTTCATTCGATTTTATCCCATTTTATATTTAAGCCGCACAAAGGTCACAATTTGCGTCAGAAGGCTTTAAAATTTGATATGGTAAATCCTGTTCAATTTAGAATCATGTCCGGAAAATTTGGTTCTGATCGGTTCTGACATACATATATCTACATATATATATATATATATATATATATATATATATATATATATATATATATATATATATGTATATATATATACAAGTAAGAACGGCGTTAAGTTCGGCCGGGCCGAACTTGTTATACCCTCCACCACAAGTTGTATTGAAGTAAAATGGAATAATTAGTTTCCTTTCGTGTATGAAGAAGACTTAATACTAAATTTCAGGAATTTCGGTAAAACAATGTGAGGCACCATTCTATGGGGGCTATTTCAAAACGTCGATCTATACGGACAAATTTCTTACGGAAAGTTTTTAGGCTCAAAGAAGACTAAATACCAAATTTCCTATATTTCGGTAAGAGAATGTGGCTAAAACTTAAAAAATACCGAAAATCAAGAAGTACGCTTCTATGGGGATATAGGAAGACGTGGACCTATACTAATAATACTCTTCTGGAATATTTTATTACTCTTGGAAGACAAAATAACGAATTTCAGCTATTTCGATTGGATATTGACGACGCAGTCTTCAGTATTACGAAAATCGGGAGGTACCGTTCTATGGGGGCTATATCGAAACGTGGACCTATACCGACGAATTTTAGTCAGAAATGGTGCAATATGAAAGAGTGGACCTGTACAGACATATTTCTGGCGAACAGTTTTATATCACATTGAAGACAAAATGTCAAATTTCAGCCATTTTGGTGGAATATTGAAGACACAACCTTTAAAACACGAAAAATCGGGAGGTACCTTTCCATGGGGGCTATATAAAGGCGTGAACCTATACCGACAAATTGAAAGGGGGAGTTTGAGTACCCTAGAGCTGGCAAACTATCGATATCGGCCCCATTCGATTTTTTCGATATTTTCGTTTCAAAATATCGATAAAATCGATACTATCGTACATTTCCTACTGCTATTTATTTGGAATCTAAAATTGCCGACTGACATTTCGCATGTCAGTGAAATACGAGGCGAATTAGAAAAGTTTGCGGCCTAAGCAACACGCAGTGTCGCCTGTCGTCATTTGACAATTTTTTGGAAATTGTGACAATTTTTAGTCTGAGCGTACTCAGGACAGTTTGACATACGACCATGTGTTGTGTTGTTTACAGTGAATTGAAAAAATCACTTTGCAAAAAAACAAGTAAAAAAGTATCAGTCGGCTTTGCCGACAGAGATATACCCTCAGCCTGTGTACATTGAAAATTTTTTTTTTCCAAAATACGTATGTATTTAGGGGGTTTTAAAAATGTTGGGCGTTTGAACAGACAAAAATGTTGATTAGGATTAAAGATCAAATGTTTTGCGGAGGAGATACTAAAAGGAATGGACCTACATTGACCATTATGAAAGTGGATCTCCAGCCACTACATATGGTGCCATAGGGGGTTTTTACACCCTTCGGCTGGTTTCTCAAGAAGTAAGGACTTGCCCTTGAAAAAACGTTTACCATCGTAATTGAGGCAGCGAATGCAAGTTGCTTCAACAAAAATCAAAGTGATTCGAGAGCAGGTCTTAAAATGAACTTATCCGAAATTTTGTGTGGGAGTTACCGGATGGAGTGGACAAATATAGTCCATATTTAAACCTGATCTATATCTAGTAGATATATTAAGATGTGTAAAGTATAGACCAATTCGGCCACTCCCTTCAAGAGTTACCGTATGAACAATTTTTCCGAAAATTTTTGAACTTTTGTGGGGGAGGTACCTGAAGGAGTGGACCGATATGGCTTATCTTCAAACTTAAACTATGTTTGGACAAAATATTACTAAGGCCATATTTTGGACCGAATCGGCAGACCCGTTCGCGAGTTCTCTTGCGCTCCAACCACTTCACACGGTGTCATAGGGGTTTTGTAACTTTCATGCTATTTTCTCAGGAAGTATGGACTTGCCCCTGATAAAACTTAAACCGTCGTATGGAGGGCAGTGAATACAAGTTGCTAAAACAAAAATCAAAGCGATTCGAGAGATGGCCCTAAACTGAACTTTCCCGAAATTTTGTGTGGGAGGTACCCGAAGGAGTGGACCTATTGAGACCATATTAAAACCTCATATTCCTCTGGTAGAAAGTTTACGCTATACAAAGTATGGACCAAATCGGTCACTCCCTTCAACAGTTATCGTGCGCACAAACTTTCCGAACATTTTCGAACTTTTGTGGGGGAGGTACCGGAAGGAGTGAATCGATGTAGCTCATCTTCGAACTTAAACTAAGTTTGGGGAAAATATTACGAAAGCCAAAATTTGAACCGAATCGGTTCATCCGTTCGAGAGTTATCGTGCGCTCCAGCCAGCAGGACAGACAGACAGACGGACGGACGGACATGGCTAGATCGACTCCAAATTGTCTGAAACACATTTCGTCCAAACATACTTGGGGTCTAAAACCATTATTTCGATGAGGCACATTTTCATCGTATCAAAGTGTATATACCCTCCTTAGCCTAAAGGCTGAGGGTATAAAAATGGAATTTATTTGTGAAAAATTTCGTCCGTTAATTTTTCACAACTTTAGACGTGGATAATCGCGGCAAGAGTGTATCGATCAAATTAAATCTTTGTATGTCAATAAAGAACCATCCTATACACTATGAAAAACTGGTTTAATGAATTCAATCGTGGCCGACATTCGCAAAAATAAAAAGAGAAGAAATTTCGAAAAACTACGATCGCAGTGATTTAAAAGACGTTTATAAGAAAATGCAGAAAATAATTTCAACACGATCCGAGAGGAGCTCTTAAACTTCACATGTTCCGAATTTTCTGTGGGAGCTACCCGAAGGAGTAAGCCGTGATAATCCATATTCGAAGTCGATGTATATCTGGAAGGAAAATACGATGTGCAAAGTTTGAAACAAATCTATTGATCTCTTCGATAGTTATCGTTCACACCATTTTACTCGAAGAATTGGACCGGTCGTGGCTCATATTCGAACTTAAACTAAGTTTGGGCAAAATATTACGAAATGCAAAATTTGAGAGTTATCGTGATCACCAGACAGACAGACGGACGGACGTCGCCTCGTCAGCCTAAAGTCCGTGTTTAGACACACGGGAAAGTAAATTCAGTTTTTAGGCAATAGGGGGTAGGAAAGAGTATTGAGGAGCTCTTTCCTCTCCGCTCTCTCCCAAAAACTCAATTTACTTTCCTGAGAAATTTGTGTGTCTAAACACAGACAAAGGCTGAGGGTGTAAAAACTTTTGGCTATTGCTTCTATGGCTTTTCTTTAGTGATGTCAAAATGTCCGATAGTATCGATATAAAAAACTATTCGTCGATATTGGCGTAAAAAATTAAGTATCGATAATATCGATATTTCCATCGATGGTTTGCCAGCTCTAGAGTACCCCCAACGAAGTCTAAATACCAAATTTCAGCCATTTCGGTGGAATATTGAGGCCACAACGTTCAAAATACCGAAAATCGGGAGGTACCGTCCTATGGGGGCTATATGAAGACATGGACCGACTCCGACAAAATTCTGGGAGAAAGTTGTGTACCCCTAAAGAAGACTACGTACCAAATTTCAGCCATTTTGGTAGGATATGATGATAAAACCTTCAAAATACCGAAAATCGGGAGGTACCGTTCTATGGGGGCTATATGAAGGTGTGGACCGATACCGACAAAATTCTAGGGGAAAGTTTTATACCCCTAAGGAAGACTACGTACCAAATTTCAGCCATTTCGGTGTGATAATGAAGCGAAAACCTTCAAAATACCGAAAAACGGGAGGTACCGTTCAATGGGGGCTATATGAAGGTATGGACCGACACCGACAAAATTCTGGGAGAAAGTTTTGTACCCCTAAAGAAGACTACGTACCACATTTCAGCCATTTCGGTGTGATAATGAAGCTAAAATCTTAAAAATACCGAAAATCGGGAGGTACCGTTCTATGGGGGCTATATCAAAACGTGGACCGATATATCCCATTTTCAATACCAACCATCCTGCAAGTAATAGCAACTTCTGTACCAAATTTTGACTCTCTATCTTTAAAATTGCGAGCTGTATCTTGATTTCAACAGACAGACGGACGGACGGACGGACATGGTCAAATCGACATAGAATTTTATGCTGATCAATATTATATATATATTATAGGGTCTCCGACGAATATTTCGATGTGTTACAAACGGAATGACAAATTTAATTATCCATACCCTCCATATGGTGGAGGGTATAAAAATTCTTCAGGTATGCCATGATGATCGAAATATAAATTCTCTGAAATGGCTGGTTGTTTGTAGATTCATTAGGTCTGAGAATAGATCGTAAGGTAGTTTTTATACCGAAAAATGGCGGGGCGGGGGACCTCCCCTACAACATGTTTTAGCCAAAATGTTTTCAAAGATTTTCCTTTTGGTACTGGCGTTTCCTTTTTCTAGAAGTGTCTATATACTCAATGTTTGTGTTTTGTTATCATTTGATGAGCTTTCTAAAACTTTTTAAGTTTATAGAATCCAAAATGTCCAATGATACCGCCCGTTATTACTTCAATAGATCAATATCCATCATTCTGATATGGACCCAATAACTACGATCATATGTTTTTCGAGAACCAGACTTCTGACTTTTGCTAATAAATGAAGCCACTGCACTCTAAACTTTGAGTTTTATTAAATTGACAACTGAAATGTGTTGAAATGTCCATTACTTTTGAAGTTTTTGACCTTGGACCCATGTTCATGCTTCTCCCGTACGACTCGCCACTCCCCCGAAGAAGTACGTATGACTGATATCAGTTTCAAAATTTTAGTAACTTTTAATCTTCACAAAACAAAAATAAATGATTTGAATCATATAAAAAATGATATTTTACAAAATATTGACGATTTTTGCATGGGATTTTGTTCAGTTGCATATGTTTGGACCATTAAATTTTAAGGCCAGTTATGTATTTTCACATTTTTTTAAAATTTGTTGTTGTATAACAAGTCAAAACTTTTTATTTTCTTATATTTAAATCAATGAACTATAAATAATTGCAAAAACATAATTAATTTTACTTAAAAAAATAATTTAAATAAAATTTCCTAAAACGTGCAATTTTGTTGCAAATGTATTGGCCACCGCTGTAGATACATTGGTATTCTAACTTTCTTAAGGAAATAGTATACCTAGATATATGGTTTATTCTGAAATTCATAGTGTAATTTTGTGTAGAATTTTTCATCTTTTGACACTTTCCACCTAGAACCAAGTTTCATATTACTTTCATGTAATCAATTGGAAAAAAGAAGGAAAAAATTTAATCAAAAAAATTGGGAAATATTTTTATGTTTTTCAGCAAAATTGATACTGAAATTTTCATGATATATATGGTAAATAGACATTTCATTTCTTTGGTGACCCATAGTGAAATTTGACTACGAATATTTTTGTCTTTGACATCAGATTTACAGATTTCGTGTATTTTGAGATCTATAGTAAAATTTTATGACGAACAATTTGTAGAATATTTGGAGTTGATATGATCACATTTTAAAGGAGTTTTGAAAGATTTTCAAAAAAAGGACAAAAAAAGACCCCTTTGATGAACGGCATGAGGGTTAAATTTTTTAACAGGAATATTGCCCACATCCTCTTCTGTAAAGTTGGCGAAGACACTATATACCTAAAATGCAAGTATTCCATAATATCTTAACTCGAATATTTCGAAAAAAATAGAATTGGGCGGAACTTGCCCCGCCTACTTTGGTTACTTTCCGATGTAAACTTTAAAAACGCCGATATACGTGTCTCATATTTTTTGCTCTACTTTCATAATCTACTCAGTTTTCCTTGTCATTTTTGTTGTTGTCGCACAATGTTATGTATACATTTTTTGCAATGTAAGGGATAATCAGTTGTCATTACTTTGTAATGCACTGATAAACAAGAGAATATATAACTTATTATAATATTACGGATGTATATATACACATGACTCTTTATAACTTCTTCTATTTTCAGACTTGCAGACGACCTAAGAGAAATCTTTAGTTTACTTGTTCTGGTTATGTTATTCTCCACAGTGGCTACGTTGTTCTGTGCAGCAGTGTATGTTCTAACGCAGGGCGTGAACAAAAATGTTCTCGGTTATTTGGCATTTTTGCCCACCAGCTTGGGTCAATATTTTATGGTATGCTATTACGGGCAACTAATTATCAATAAGGTAAGTTTTGTATTTCAAATACATACTGAGGAAAACAAACGTTTGTTATTTCTCCTCCTTAGAGTTTGGAAATTGGAGAGGCGGCCTACAGTCAAACATGGTACAATGGTTGTCAAAGTTATAAAAAATCAATATTGGCAATAATGGGACGAGCTCAGCGTCAGTGTGAAATCAATGCTGGTGGTTTTCAAACTACTAATTTGAAAGGTTTCGAATCGGTAACTCCATTGTATGACTCTCATATTTGAATATATACTAGAGTGATTGTTTCTTTTTAGGTTATGCGGATGACTTTTCAGTTGTTTACTTTATGGCGTACGTTGATGGAACCAAATTAATTATTTATATTTCTTTAAAACTAAGAAAATTAATTTCAGTAACATTTTTCAGAATGTAGCATTGAATAACCTAGAAATATGCACCTTATTTTGCACATTAAAATTTGAATTTCACAAGTTTTCCTTAATATAGTGTTAAACAAATGAAAGGAAATACTTTTTCGTTATGGAATCTCTCAAATAAAACGCTTGCCATTTAAATTTGTCACAATTTTTAATTTAAAGGCAAGCGTTTTATTTCAAAGATCTTATCATGAAGATTCCATAAATGAAATATTCATTTTTGGCCACTGAGAGCCCCATTACAGCCAGACCGAAAATTATTTTACGTAAAATTGTCTAATAAACTTGCAGAGGCGCTACAGAACATAACTGTGAGCAAAGCGTACTTTGATAAGTTTTGTCTGAAGTAATTGCTTGTGCGTATTATTTGTGATCAAAGATTTCTTAATTACTTACTTAGCTGGCCCATTACAGAACATTTGTTCCATAGACCGAACTAAGAAAAAATCTCCAATTCTCTTTGTTTTTCGCTGCGCTTTTGGAATACGGGGTCTTTCCATCTCTTTGTCAACTTGTTCGCTCCATAGAAGCCTTGGCCTGCCAGTTCTGTGTGCACCGCCATGTGGCATGTATTCATACGCCATTTTCGCGGGTTCATCATCGTTCATTCTTATGATATCGCCTAGGCAACGCAATACGATACGTTTAATTATATTCATGTCTTTGTATAGCTTATATAGCTCGTGGTTCATACGACGTCGATATTCACCGTCAACGCAAATCGGCCCGTAGATCTTTCGAAGAATTTTCCTCTCAAACACAACAAGTACTGTCTTATATTCTTGTGCAAGTACCCATGCTTCGGAGCCATACATTAGCACGGGCAGTATCAGCGTTTTGTATAGTGTTATTTTTGATTGACGAGATGTGGCTTTGTTTTTAAATTGCTTATTTAAACCATAGTAGCATCTGTTGGCCAATACAATTCTTCTTCTTTTTTCACAAATGATGTTGTTTGTTGTGTTTATGGCAGTGCCGAGGTAGACGAAGTCTTTAACTACCTCAAAATTATAGATACCAACTTCCACAGTTGGTCCGAGCTCTATGGACGCTTTGCGCGTCGACACCATCAATTTGGTCTTTTCGCCGTTTACCGCCAGGCCCACTTTCGCAGATTCTCCTTCGACCTTCCCAAAGGTATCAGTTACTTCCTTTACTGATCGTCCTATGATGTCTATGTCATCAGCATAAGCAAGTAACATGTGACTATTGGTGTAGATTGTGCCATTTCTTTTGACATTTGCATCACGTATTACCTTTTCCAGCGAAATGTTGAATAGGTCACATGAAAGGCTGTCTCCTTGTCTGAAACCTCTTTTGGTACTGTTCGGACAGGTTCTTTCCAATTTTAACTGAGGACCTAGTATCATTTAAAGTCATCTTACAAAGCCGGATGAGCTTTGCGGCGATACCAAATTCAGACATTGCATGGAATACCTTTGATCGGAGGGGACTGTCGAAAGATGCTTTATAATCGACAAAAATGTGATATGTGTCAATCCTCATCTCTTGGGACTTCTCAAGGATTTGGGTAAATATCTGGTCAATGGTGGACTTGCAAGGTCTAAAGCCACATTGGTATGGTCCAATTATTTCGTTGACCATTGGCTTTAGTCGTTCGCACAATATCCCTTACACTATCTTATAGGCAATAGGGAGAAGACTTATGCCCCTATAGTTGGAGCATACGGTCTTATCTCCTTTCTTGTGGACGGAACACAGGATGCTCAGGTTCCAATCGTCGGGTACGCGTTCTTCCTGCCAGATGGTGCTAACTAGCTGATGCATACACCTTATCAGCGCGTCGCCTCCGGTTTTAAACAGCTCGGCTGGTAGCCATCTGCTTCTGCTGCTTTATTATTCTACAGCCGGTTGATTGGTGTTTTTACCCCATCTTGGCCGGGTGGTATACATTCCATACCATCTTCTGTGATTGGATCTGTGGTATCATCGTATTCGCTACTATTGGATACCAGTAGATTGGAAAAATGTTCCTTCCATATCCTGAGCACCCTATCTGTATCTGTTACCAAATTACCTTGCTGGTCTCTACAGGGGGATGTGCCTGTACCAAATCCATCTGTTTGATGTTTCACTCTTTGGTAGAATTTTCGGACTTCACACCTCCGCTTTTCCATTTCTCTCTTTTTCTTCTCCCGATATCTCTCTCATGCGCTACTGATTGTAAGGCAATGATGCACAAGAAGAGAATGCTATTTTGGTTTTTGTATGGGAAAGAGAGTGCATGGTTGTTGTAAGGTAGCTCTATGCGCCGCATTTTTCTCTTCGGTAGCAGCACGACACTCCTGTCATACCATGAATTCCTTTGTGGAGGTCTCTGGAATCCAAGTATGGATTTTGCGGCTGTTTGCATGGAGTGGCCAATATTTTGCCATTGTGTTGTTATGTTATCGGGGCAGGGAGTGCTCTCATTAAGCAATTGGGCTAGTTGAGTGGAATATGCTGTGGCTATATGTTGTGTTTGCAGCCTATCGATGTCCAACTTCCGCGTTGTGTCTGTTCGTGCTTTATTTGCAACGTTTAGGGGGGTACGTACCTTTGCTGCAACAAGGTAGTGGTCCGAGTCTATGTTTGCGCCTCGGAACGATCGTACATCCAACACGCTCGATGAATGTCTTCCATCTATCACAACATGATTAATTTGATTACTTGTTCTTTGATCTGGAGACAGCCAGTTGCCCTTATGAATATCGAGATGATTAAATCTGGTACTGCTAACTACCATGTTTTTTACACCTGCAAAGTCTATCAGCCTCATACCATTGTCAGATGTTTCACTGTGGAGACTGAATTTCCCGACTGTTGGGCCAAAGATATTCTCCTTTCCAATTTTAGCATTAAAATCGCCTAGAATGATTTTAATGTCATGGGCAGGGCAACTGTCATAAGTTTCTTCTAAGCGCTCGTAAAATATATCTTTAATCTGTTCGTCCTTTTATTCAGTGGGAGCATGAGCGCAAATAAAGCTGATGTTGAAGAATTTAGCTTTTATTCGAATTGCAGCAAGTCTTTCATTCACTGGGGTGAAGCTGAATACGTCATGGCAGCTATAATACAGTGCGTCACCTTTAGGTGTTGTTGTGACGCCTTTCCCAATCCATCGTATTTCCTGTAGGGCAGTAATATCGGCCTTGTACTTTTCAAGTACGTCTGCCAATGCGAAGACTGCACCTTCTCTATAAAGAGTGCGAACATTCCAGGTGCAGATTCGCAGATCATGGTCCTTAAAACGTTTGCGGGGTTCGTCAACTTTAGAGGGGTTCGTTTTTCTTTTCTTTCGTTTTTCATAGTAGGCTGTTTTTTTTTCTAGGGGAGGGTTACTAACCCGACGCCCAAACCCACGTTTTTAACGTTCTTATGGGTGAACGCGCGGCACATGTTACCTCACTACCTTTAACGGGTGTTAAAGGCAGTTCCCCAGGTGACACCACGGGGAGGTCAGTATCCACTTGAGATGAAAAAGGGGCCAAGAAAAATCTTGGGCTTTGCCATGTTAAAACCGGTCAGGACCGTTCCTTGGTATCTTCCATCTCCTACGTCACCCTATCAAAGATTTCAGGTTTGTGAAATTTGGAAAAGTGTGAAGATGCCACGGTGAGAAAAAATGTTATATTATTTGTTGGTTTTCTATGTTTTCTAATGTTAACAGTTGCAAAAATCAATACGTAGCAAAAGTATATGCAAATATTATTTATATGTGATTTTAGTTGACATATTTCCTAGCGTACTACAAGTAGTACGTTCGGCACTTGTGTGTAAAAAATAAAAATATTATTTTTACGGATTTTTATTATTAAATGAGATAATAAAGGCCTTAGAAGAATTTTTTTAACAGTTTTTGTACGATTTTTTTGGCATCGTAATTGTACCCGCCGAAGGTGTGAATACGAGGGCGTCCATTGAGCTCGCATCAACTGTGGAAGTTGGTTCTAATAATTTTGAGGTAATAAAATAATTCGTCTACCTCGGCACCTCCGTAAACACAACAAACGACATCAGCTGTGAAATAAAAAGAAGAATTGTATTGGCCAACAGATAATACTTTGGTTTAAGTAAGCAGTTTAAAAAAAGCCACATCTCGTCAAACAAAAATAACGCTCTACAAAACACTGATACTACCCGTGCTGATGTATGGCTTCGAAGCCTGGGTACTTGTCCAAGCAGACATGGCAGTGCTTGGTGTGTTTGAGAGAAAAATTCTTCGAAAGATCTACGGACCAATCTGCGTTGACAGTGAATATTAGAGTTGTATAGTTCATGAACGAACTAGTTCAATTGAACGATTCATTGAATAGAGCGTATGAACTAGATCAGTCGATATAGTTCATTATAGTTCAATAGTTCACTGAACTATAACCAGTCGGCGACCGTACGATCAACGAACGAACGATTCACAATCTAGTTCAACATGTCGTTCACATATGCATAAAGTTACGCCGTCGTCAATGTTAAGTGATGCCTTCGTAATGTGATGAGTTTGTTTACGTTTTGGATCAAGGTACAATGAATAGCTGTTCGAAAGTGAAGATTTCTTCTTCATATTCCCATATTGTATGTGCCTTGTTCCGGATAGAAAAAAGAAACACACACGCACAAAGCTTTTTCGCATTGACAGTTTCTACACGCACACACTACATAAGATTTTTGCTATTGTTTGTTTCTATTTGGTGTATGTATGCGTTTGATTGAACGATTATGTTCCGAATGAATGAACTGGATAGTGAACTATGAACTAGATTACTGAACTAGTTCAGTTAAAAGAGCTGAACTATTGAACTAGATCTTTCAAATGAACTAGATTGTACAACTCTAGTGAATATCGACGTCGCATGAACCACGAGCTGTATCTGCTACACAACGACATCAATATTGTTAAACGTATCGAGATTCAGCGATTGCGTTGGCTAGGCCATATCATAAGAATGAGCGAAGATGAACCCGCTAAAAAGGCGTATAAATACGGACCGCTTGGCGGTGCACGCAGAATTGGCAGGCAAAGGAATAGATGCAAACAAGTGGATGAAGAGATGAAAAGGCGCGTTATTCCAGAGTGCGAAGCAACAAATGTTGAGAGAAATCTTAGTTCGGCCTATGGAACAAATGTTCTGTAATGGGCCAGCTAAGTATGTAAGTAAGTAAGTAAGATAAGTTTCTGGCCTTGACAATATCGTCCAAAAACGACCGTTGTGCCAGAAAACATTGATGCCGTGCAAGAACTGATAATGCAAAATCGTCATGTGAGATAGAGGCAGACTTAGTAATTTTTTTGCACCAGCTTACGTTCGATATTACATGAACACCTGTCCGTAAAAAAAGGTTTATTGTCGTTAAAACCTCTACAATTTGACAATTGCATCAAAAAAGACTCCTGCCGATTGGTGCAAAGAAATGTTGAAGAAATACGATAGCGGTGCTTCAAAATACGTTTATACGGTCGTCACAGGTGACGAATCATGGATATATGTATGTGTTTGAGCTCGAAACAAAACAGCAATCGACCATGGGGTCTTCGAAGACGAGCCAAATCCAACTAAAATTGTTCATTGAAGAAGCACTTCGAAACAAATGGTCGCCTGATTCTGCTGCTAAACTGATCATATGGCGACTATATGGCTTGAAAAACGTATGAAGATAAATTCTGAGTGGTACACCAAAATTTGTTCGATGTCTAATGTCTTTGGAAACGAACAAGAAATCGATTCAAACCAAAGCATTTTTTACCGGAATTAATGTGTCATCCGCCGTACAGCCCTGCATTGAAACCCGATGTCTTCATTTCATTCCCGCACATCAAGGTGTGGTCAATGATTTTCGTCGTCAGAAGATGCTGTTTTACAGACGTCTCATCCGGAGTGGAAAAAGTGCTTAAACAATTGGTTAGAGTGCTGCCAAAATTGTATAAATCATGATGGAAAATACAGGGTGTTTTTTTAAGGCCGATAGAACTTGAAATTGTAAAAAATAACACAAAAAATTAAATTGTAATCAAAAATTTTTTTTATTCGAAAGATCAATACGTGACATTAATATTTGAAAATAATTTCGGGCATATGGGCACCGCGGCTGTTCTTGACGAAGTGCATTCTGGACGTCCAATTTTTGGCCACTTTTTCGAGCACTGCTGGCCGTATGTCACGAATAACACGAACAATGCTGGCCTCCAAGGCATCAATTGTTGCTGGTTTATCAGCATAAACCAGTGACTTCACGTAGCCCCACAGGAAATAATCGAGAGGTGTCAAATCGCACGACCTTGGAGGCCAATTGACAGGTCCACTTCTCGAAATCAACTTATCGCCAAATTTTGATTTCAATAAGTCGATGGTTGCGTTCGCCGTATGGCACGTAGCGCCATCCTGTTGAAACCACATCTCCTCCGGATCAATGTCATCCATATTTTCAAACAAAAAATCATTGATCATGGTGCGGTAACGAAAGTAAAAAAAATCGAACTATAAAATTGCGAAATATTTTCCATTGTATCGATTACAGACACTTCGCAGACAAAGATTTTGTTTTTTTTAAATTTTGTTGTTGTAAATATTCACTCAGTAATTCACTATCAAATGCAAGAGTTTTTGTTGCATCTGATTTTAAAAAATTAACTTCATATTTGTTTAAATGTAAATGTAAGCTCCGGCCTCATTTTTGAAGAAATAAGGTCCGATGATGCCACCAGCGTGAAAACCGCACCATACGGTGCATTTTTCTGGATGTAATGGAGTCTGTAGGGTCTCTTGTGGATTGGTCTCACTCCATGTGGTACGAAATCTATCCACAGTTCGACGAATGGCTTGTTCAGATGGACGATTATGTACGCCATACAAATGACGAAGTCGTCTATAAGTTGCGCGAATCGACGACTGATTTTCAAAGTAAATTTGGATAATTTCGTAGCGTTGTTCAAGCGTGAGTCTATTCATGATGATTTGTCAGAGTATACTGAAACAAATAAAAAAAAAGTTTCATCAAAATTTAATTTTTTGTGTTACTTTTTACAATTTAAATTTCTATCTAGCTTAAAAAAACACCCTATACTTTAGAAAAAAGAAGCAAACTATTTTTGATGATAAATATTCGCGTTTTCATTATTAGGCCAGGAACTTTTAGAGAAACCCTCCTAATTACATTATAGATGAAGATCCTGGCGTTAAAAACGTATCTCCTCCATTATTAAATGTTGAAGCTGATTTTTTCGAAATCGTTATCCCACTGTTTCAGATAGCGATGACGATATTGCACTTGCGTTATTGTAACAGATCTTCCTTTGCTCTTCTCACTGACGCACACTGGTCGAAACCACTGATCTAGCGGCGCGAAAGTAAAAAAAATCGAACTATAAAATTGCGAAATATTTTCCATTGTATCGATTACAGACACTTCGCAGACAAAGATTTTGTTTTTTTTTAAATTTTGTTGTTGTAAATATTCACTCAGTAATTCACTATCAAATGCAAGAGTTTTTGTTGCATCTGATTTTAAAAAATTAACTTCATATTTGTTTAAATGTAAAATGCATTCGTAATGAAACTGGACAAGATTTATATTCAATTAATAGCAGAGGGTGAGATTTAAATTATAAAAATTAGTTTGGGGTCTGGAAGTACTTAGTTATATAGCAATAAATTTTCAAAAAATTAAATTTTTTTGTGTTTTTGTACGCGCTTGTTCCATAGAGTGCATCGTTTACAAGCCGAACTTAGATTCGATTATTTTTTGGGGAAAGAAATTGGACTCTCTGGATACGGAATAACCACATTTGGGCTGCAAATATTTGCAAATCTTTTGATGACTGCACTTTTAAAAAAAGGGATTTTGCATGAAATTCATACAAATTTAGCTGTGCATTTGTATGGGAGCTAAATCAAAATATGGACCTATCTTGAGAAATGTTTGCAAGGAGGGGTTCTACCCCCGGAGACACTATAATACCATATTATAGCTAAATATGTTATTAAATATGGGATAACAAGTACAAATTCAACGAATCGGGGGTACCATAAAAGGGTCTACATCCAAACATAAATCCGTGTTGAAAGTGTTTTGTAAGAAGATTTTATACGCAGAGAGAACACGGAATGCAAAATTACAGCCAAGTTGGTTTAAAAATGTGGTCATGATATTCAAAATACCTTAAATTGGGAAGTACGGTTACATGGGGGCTATATCAAAACGTGCACCTATGTCCATAATTTTTGGTGAAATTATTTTTTGATTACTAGGACCCTAAGTACCAAATTACAGGTAATTTGCTACGAAATTGTGGCTTAAATCCTCAAAATACCGAAAATCTTAAGGTACCGTTATATGGGGGCTATACCAAAACATTAGCCGATATTGTTCATATTTGGCCCATTATTACCCACAGGTACAAGCTGAGTTTGTGCCAAATTTCAGTGACATATCTCAATACGTTTGCAAGTTATTAATTTTGCGCCGCTAGATCAGTGTTTTCGACCACCGTGTGACGGCTTGATACGTCAGTGAAAAGAGCGAAGCAAAATCTGGAAGACACCGATGCTATTATTTCGGCATGTAATCAGGCAATTTTACCTAAAACCCTGGAATTGTTTTAAAAAAATGACTATGCCCCAAATATAATAAAACTACATTTCGTCTGCTCCGTCGGAAAAGGTCGTAAGTCCACTTTTTTGGAAATCGCGTTTTTGTTACAGGATGATAGTACAAGTCAAAACACGTCGTATGATACAAAGAAAATGGTAGTATGTCGCGTTTTTCTATATGTTTTGCCCTTGTCGGAAAAGGTCGTAAGTCCACAAAACGTACAAATTTGAGTACGAAAAGGTCGTAAGTCCACAGGAAAATGTATACTTAAAAAGAATACTACAGCTAATGTAGTTCAGATATAATGTTTAACGTCATCCATGGTTGGGGTACAATGTAAAGAACTAGCCTACACCTTTGGATGATTATCGTATAATATTTGGCGGAGCCTGTGGACCAAATGTTGAACAAAAATGTGATAATTTCTATATTGCAACGAAAATTTACATTTAAAATCTATTTTCCCCTATAAGCGAACTGATTATGAAAGATGGATTTCTGGCCTTTTCTTTGATACAAATTGGGGTGCGGTAAATGTTCAAATACCACATATATTGAAAAATTTGTTAAAAAAAATCAAAAATGTTACTGTTTTTACTGTCGTATATCTTAGTTAACTTTATCAACTGGTAATTTGTGGTTTCTCTAGGGACATTTATTCACATAACGAGATTAGTTTGTTTTCTTAATTTCATTAAAGTAATACCTTCTAACGGACGGGTAAGTGCAATGTTTATATTATTAAATGATTATAAAATAATAATTGATTGAAATGATATTAAACTAAGAAGGCATCATAATTTTTGCTAACAAAGAGCAGTATGAATTTGGAACGGAATTAGACGATGGTGTTATGGGTCTAGTTCCCTATGGTTTTCAAAGTGAATCTGAAAGCTCTGATGATAAACTTCCTAAACGCAGGAAGACGTTACATGCTGAAGATTCTACATGGTTTGCAGACAAATACAAAAGATGCCGTGAGTTGGGGCAGAAATACTTAGGAAGACAAAGAAGGACACTATTTTGGGCTACAATGTAGCTAAGTACGTGGTACATTAACGGAATTAATCATGAAATTTAATTGAAGGAGAAGGTCGTAAGGCAAAAATACAAAGTCGTAAGTACAACGTGTCATATTTTATATTAAATATTAGCCGAACCGGTCCACGTTGCTGGCCCTTGAAACAGTTTATATTACCTTTTCTTATGACAATTAATTTTTTTTTGCATCGCAAATTAGTTGGGATATTCAAGTGAATATCAATAACAATTAAGAACGTCGTTAAATTCGGCCAGGCCGAACTTGTTATACCCTCCACAGGAATTGTATTGAATTTTACTTCAATTAGTTTTCTTTCGTTTATGAAGTAGACTAAATACCAAATTTCAGCAATTTCGGTAAAACAATGTGGCTAACCTTCAAAATACCGAAATTTGGGAGGCACCGTTCTATGGGGCTATATGAAGGCGTGGACCTAAATAGACAAATTTAGGGGAGAAAGTTTTATACCCGAAACGAAGAATAAATACCAAATTTCAGCCATTTCGGAGGAATATTGATGCCACACCTTCAAAATACCGGAAATCGGGAGGTAGCGTTCTATGGAGGCTATATGAAGGCGTCAATACCAAACATCCTACAAGTAATAGAAACTTCAATACCAAATCACGAAGATCTATCTTAAAAATTGCGAGCTGTATCTTAATTTCAAAAGACGGACAGACGGTCATGGATATACCGACTTAGAGTTTTACTCTAGTCGGGTCTTATTGCTAAAATATGTACCCAGGATTGGGGAAACGGAATCGTTCGTAAGTTTTATATATATAGCGCATTTAAAAAATAGGGCACAGGTGTAACCCGCTCCACCGAAATTCAACAAAATGTATAGCCTACTTCCACCAAGGGACATCCCTGTGCATAATCTGAAAAATACATGGAATAAGTTCTTAGGGTAGGAGATTCAACAACCGTTGCTCAGCAAATTAATTTTCTGACCGATACTTCATAATCGATCGCTGTGATCTACAGGACAGCTACAAAGTCGGGTAAAAATTGTGGGTTTGGTCCATTTCACACCTTTCGATCATAACCAACATCTAATGGGGTCACTTCTGGTCGGAACCAGACCTCTCCACAAAATTTCGTGACGATCGGTTCAAAATTGAGGCCTGGAGTTTTATTACAATTGTTAATGGATAGACGGACACACATAGTTAGATCGCTTTATCTCGTCAAAATATGAAAAAATGGCAAGGGAAGGAGGTCTATGGCGAATACTTCGCGATGTTGCACGATTATTGGACAAAACAAACTTATAATACCCTTTCCACATTGTTTTGTAAAGTATAAATATTTTATTTAAAAATGTCTGTAAATTGTAGGAAAAGGTCGTAAGTCCCTACAAAAATACAAACCTGTACAAGGAAAAGGTCGTAAGTCCAAAGACATCCAATTATCTCCCAAACGCGACGGAATTTTATCCAACAAAGTGCAGGTATTGAAGCGGAATAAATAAACGAAAAATACTGCCTTTACCACCATAATAAAATCTTTAATACAGACAGCGCTGGAATGTTTTTTCTTTCTCCTGAAAAATTTATTGAGAGGGACTTACGACCTTTTCCGACGGAGCAGACGATTTGTCTTTTGCATATGTACAGTGTTGGTTACAGAATTAGCACACCCCTTTGGGGCAAAATGATTTCAGTCAGCTAAGAGTTTTGATAGGGCAAATTTAAATATTTTCGTAAATAAAATCCTTTTCTGTAATGTATTTAACAGATTTAATGATATAAGTGAAATGTATTATCAGTGGTTTTTTTTTTTTTTTGAAAATAAAAGTTTTGTGAAGACGACCAAATTGTCAAGGGGACATATAATTAGCACACCCTTAGATTTTTTAATTTAATTCAATTAATATACAAACATTAATTTATATTGAAGTTAATTCATATTCAAAACGTATTGAACAAATCATGTTTTGAAAGAAAAAATAAGTTATTATCCCGGAATCTCAAAATACATATACCCCAATAGCGGACCATTTTTCGTAATGTACACTTAAAAGTCAGAAAGTCGCCAAAACTTTAAAAACAAATGTACAATTGGCAGAAAAATGTGATTATATCTTATAAAGTACCGAAAAATGGATGGTAACCCAATGGAGGCTTTGGTCAAAAGAGGGCCGATATCACATTTCTTTATAAGGTGGCTTTCGAAACTCTGAGTTCATTATTAAAACGCATTAGGTTTGAATATTTGGTTCACATCTGCCGAAATAAATCGAGATATAAATCGTATGGGAGTAAACCATATCATTGACCATTACTGAAAATTAGTTCAATAAGAGGTACTGGTACCGGATTACAGCAAATTCGATTGAACAATGTGCTGGTAACAGTAAAATACTTCAATTCAGATTGATTCGTTATATGGGAACCACGCGAAAACTTGGACCTAGGACTACCATAGTTTTGTTAGTGTGTGTTTTTAGACCCCTAGGACTCATTGATAAAAATTTAAGTTCCATATATTATCTAGAAGTATTTTTGTCACACCTTCCCATGTATGTGCCACCACTGTGCATCGTGCAGTGCTGGTTTTAAGGGTGTTGATTTCTGCAGTAAGGTATCCAATGTTGTTGTTGTAACAGTGTTTTTATTATGTTTATATGTTCGTTCCTCTGTTCAATCTGGCTCTGGGTCTATCTCCAGTTCCAGAAAAATGGCTGCTTCGATGGGATGTAGCCACAGATCCACTGGAGTTAGATGGGTAGGTTTGGCGGGGCAGTTAAAAAGGTGTTGTGTGCCGTGCGGGCCCATGCCGCATACTGGGCATATGTCTTGCACGGCGCGGTCGATTTTCGCCCAATACGAATTTAGGCGACTGCAATATCCCGAGCGTTGTTGAGCCAAAACTACTCTGGTTTGTCGTGGCAGCTGACGCTCCTCAGCTGCGATAGATGGAGGATGTAATCCGAGTACTTTATTCACACTATAATTGCTTAAGGCCTTGGCAACAGCGTCCGTGTGAATGCTATTCAATCCTGCTTGATATGCTTGTTGATCTAGTGGTTCTTTCCTGTATCGTTGGACCTCTCCCTCTAGAGCATGGATATCCTTCCTGATCTCCCTGAATGGACCGGGCCTACCCACAAGATGGTGATTGGGATGGCTCACACGATAACATCCAAGCAGGTACTGCAATGAAAGCATCTCATTGTGTTGCTTTAGAAGAAGAATTTTTGCCTCCTCATGTAGATGGTCCACTGAAGATTTGAGGAGGCACCCTGTCGCTGTTCTCAGGGCGGTATTCTGGCAAGTTTGAATCTTTTTCCAGTTCGTGTCAAACAATTTCGGGGACCAGACTGGAGCCGCATAGCTTACCACAGACCGACCTAGCGCTTTATACGTGGCCAACAAGGTTTCTTTATATGCACCCCAAGTGCTGCCGGCCAGGGACTTGAGGACCTTGTTCCTACTTTTCAACTTGTCGCAGATAGCTGTGGCGTGTGCGCACGACGTGAATGTAGTGTCGAATGTGACCCCTAAAATTTTAGGGCAGTTTGTGGTCGGAATTCTGCTACCGTCGACCACGACATTCAACTCACGTCCAAACTACGCTGTCCATGTGGTGAACATAGTAGCTGTAGATTTTGTGTCGGAAATCTGCATATTCCTCGAATGGAAAAAGGTGGTAAGATCGGTTAAATAGTTGTTCAGTCTCTCACAGATCTCATCAGGATAGGTACCCGACGCCAGGATCGTGCAATCATCCGCATACGTCACGATCTCAATGTCGTCTGGATGGGGTGGAATACAGGAGAGGTAGAGGTTAAACAGTTCCGGAGATATCACTCCACCTTGCGTGGAGTGCCTGACTGTATCAAAGGCTTTTGATAAGTCAAGCGCCACCATCACTGTTCTATCGCACGGCCGTCTCTGGTTGAGTCCTTTACAGATATATGTGGTAATAGCGTGCAGCGCTGTTGTCGTGCTGTGCTGCTTACGGAATCCATGCTGATGATCGGCAACTTGATAGCTATTTCTGATACTGGGGAGGAGCAAGGCCTCAAGTGTCTTTGCTACGGGCGACAAAAGCGAAGTCGGTCTGTACGATTCACTTTTGCTGGCATCCTTGCCTGGCTTCCATAGTGGGACCACCCTGCCCATTTTCCAGACTTCGGGAACAACGAGGGTGGCTAGCGACAAGTTGAAGACTTTGGTGAGATACTCGACTCACGGCTCATCCAGCTGCTTCAACATTACCATGGAGATTCCATCAGGGCCCATCGCTTTGGATGATTTAGCGTTCCTGATGGCATTGGCAACATCATCCATTGTAAATTGTGGTGGTTCATCCTCGGCAGGAAGAGATCTGATACGACGTAATACTCTTCTCTTCGCTCTGTCATTCTCGGGATGCTCGACAAACAGTCGATTGAAATTACCTGCGCACCTCTTCGGGTCAGTCAACGTAACGTCGCCAAACGTGACTGAGGTCATATCTTCCCTTCTTCCAGGGTTCGAGAGTGACTTAACCGTTGCCCACAATTCACCTATACCGGCTCCAATGTTGCAGCTCTTCAGATGATTTAACCATTTGTTCCGCTTATGCTCGCTGACCAGCCTGTTAACTTCCAGTGTCAGCTCCCTGACTGTGGGGTCATTGGGGTTGATACGACGAAGCTCATCACGCTCATTTGCTAATCCCGTCGCCTCTGCTGGGAAATTTGGTCTTACTTCGGGTATTTGACCAGCAAGGATATGGCGAGTGGCTGCAGATCAGACCAGGTGACACGATGGTTATGTCAGGCGAACTGTGACACTCTCCTCTAATTCTGGTAGGGGCGTCCTCATTGACCGTGCAAAACGTAGAGCTATCAATCTGCTCAGCCAGCGCTGTACCTCTCTGGTCGTTTTCGAGGGCCGAATGCCACATCTCATGATGCGCATTAAAATACCCCAGGACCAGACGATTATGACCTTGCAAGAGCGGGCTAATGTCAGGCCTATAATCAGGGATACAGCTATTTCTCGGCGGGATGTATACATTCAGCAACTCTATCTCGGCAGCTCCACACCTGACTGCTACCCCCATAAATTCTATGTACGGGTCATTAGAGACAGGCTCAAGCGAGATAGGTCTGTATTGGACAGACTGGTGCAATAGGAAAGCCAATCTCCCACCTCCACTTCTGGTGCGATCTTTTCTCAGAACATTGTAACCATCACAATGCTCTAAGCTGTGGTTGTTGTTCAGCTTGGTTTCCTGCACCGCCGCCAGGGACGTACGCAGGGGGGGGCAAGGGGGCCCGGCCCCCCCCCCCCGAAATGGTTTGGTCGAACAAAAATTTTCAAGCTACTGTAACTAGTTATTGTATTTTTTTCTCGTAAAAATGTTTGTACATTTGAAGATTTCAAACCTCAAGCTCGACAAACTTGTTATTATTTCAAAATTAAATGGAAAAGGTCGAATAAAATAAAAAATCTAACGATTTCAAATTAAAACATATATTTTCTTAAGTTTCTGAACAGAAAATGTACATCATTAACAAGTTTTGTAAGAAAATATTTTAAAAATTTTTGTTTGTAAGCTGTTTTTGAGAGAAACTTCCAATAAAATCTGAATTACTTCTTCATGTCATATCATACCACTATCAAAAGCTAATTCCTTAATGAATATACCCCATGTCTATTATTTATTCGAACTGTATAGAGCTCTCGAGGCTTAAAACTCATCCGGTTATAACAAAAATAACGAGTTCAGTATTATGGGAATGGAAATACAGACAGGGACAAAAGTTTACATACACCCCCTAAATCTCGGGTTTTAGGGTAAGTAAAGATTTTTATGAAATTCCAAATAAACAGTTTTATTTCTTCTCGCTAAAAAACAATATTTAATACAAAAGTATATTCCATAATACAACTAACGGTAAATTTTACAAAAACCAAAAAATGATGGGGACAAAAGTTTACATACACCCCAATGAAATATGTGTATTACCGTCAAATTTATGGAATTAACAGCAAAATTTCTACATTTTATTGTTTTGCCTAATGTCTCTGGCTGTCTGAGATATATTTTAGAGAAAAGAAAATAATTTTTGGTGGTTAAATGTCGTTATTTGAGGTCAAACTTCTTGTATAACTCTTTGAAGCTGACCCTTGCTTAATTCTTTGCGTTTTTAGGTATTGTACTTTATAAAAATCACAAAATTAGTGTCAGATGGTAAATATTGAGACCCTAGAAAGTTGTGAAGTTGTTTTTGTGCTTAATATATATTCCAGGACATCGATAAATGTACGTATTTCCTTAGAGTTCTCAAGAAGTGAATAGATTCCGCGGAATTCTTGGCGCAAAATTCATACAGAAAGCCTTGAATTGCCTTCTAATAAGGTCTGATACAATCCTTGGACATCAATTGACTCAGAAATGAACAATTATACGAAACTTTTCGCCCCTATAGTGACGGTAATGATCATAATACGAAAACGACGTTGTTTACGGTACAAATCTCATGTTTTCTTAGTACAGCTTATATTTTGATGCTTTGGAAGCTTCGGGAGCATGTTTGTAACATAATATTTTACATTTCTGATTCAACTGATGCCCAAGGATTGTATCAGACCATATTACAAGAGAATTCAAAGCCTTCTATATGTAATTTGCGCCAAGAATTCCGCAGAATCTATGCACTTCTTGAGAACTCTGAGGAAAAACGTACATTTCTCGATGTCCAGGAATATATATTGAGCACAAAAACAACTTCTAAGCTTTCTATGGTCTCAATATTTACCATCTGACACTAATTTTGTGCTTTTTATAAAGTACAATACCTAAAAACGGAAAGAATTAAGAAAGGGTCAGCTTTAAAGAGTTATACAAGAAGTTTGGCCTCAAATAACGACATTTAACCCCCAAAAATTAGATTCTTTTCTCTAAAATATATCTCAGACAGCCAGAGACATTAGGCAAAACAATAAAATGTAGAAATTTTGCTGTTAATTTCATAAATTTGACGGTAATACACATATTTCCTTGGGGTGTATGTAAACTTTTGTCCCCATAATTTTTTGGTTTTTGTAAAATTTACCGTTAGTTGTATTATGGAATATACTTTTGTTGTATTAAATATTGTTTTTTAGCGAGAAGAAATAAAACTGTATATTTGGAATTTCATAAAAATCTTTACTTACCCTAAAACCCGAGATTGTAAACTTTGTCCCTCTCTGTATATAAAAAAAATCTATTGAATAAAATGTATGAAGAGTCGGTCCTTCGTGGACTACATATTGAAAGCCAATTAGAAATTTGTTTTACTGCCATCGCCAAAATTTTATTATTCTGTTTTAGACAAATTTGCTGCTAAAAAGTATGACAAAATATTGAAGACAAATGAATTTTTGTGCGTCACTTGATTTTTACTTATCATTACCGAAGTATAATTGTAACCTCAGACTTTAGATTACGAGATTATATACACTAGGATTGTATAGATTTCATCAAAATAATGATTTAAGACTTCACATATGTTTGGACGATATTCGTTTCAACCAAGATGGAAGTACTTACCACCGTCCGTCCGTCTGTATCTCTGTTTGTCTGGCAGGTTGGAACTCATGATAACTCTCGGTCCAAGTTATGGATCTCGTAATGTTTTGTCCAAATTAAATTTAAGTTATATCGGTACCTCCGCCATAAAATTTCAAAAACGTTCACTAAAATGGTCGAAGGGACTAACCGATTCGGTCTAAAATCGAACCTAATATGGTTAGCAAGATTACTTCCAAAAGTACATCAAGGTCCAAGAGAATATGTTTGGACAACATCTTCAGGTCTCTTATACAAGTCCAACATAACTGCAGTTTAAAGACTGTTCGATGATTCTTTGGACATTTTGTAGTCTTGTTTACAGCGATATCCTACTTTTCGTGGACAAGTTTATGCTTCCTGACAAAGCTCTAAACACTACGGTGGCCAACTAAAAAGCTTATGGGCGCGGTAGCTATCGAGAGGAGTGTCTCTCAAATAATTATTAGTGAATAATTATGTGGGGTTCAATATTTGTTATTTGTCACAACTATATAGAAGTAAGTCCATCAAAGTGTTTGTCATCGAGTCCAAAAACTTCTAACCGTACAATTAAGAAAACAAATTATAACGCTTCTTTTGTAACATAATATTAAAAGTAAAAATAATCCTGGTATCAGAATCTATCTCTTTCGGTAAATAACACTGTGGTAATCTTGTGCAAATAATTTGAAGTGAGGATTTTTTTAAGTACAGACCCAAAGTACAAAAGCACTAGTTGAGTCAGATACAGCTTGGATTTTATGGCCCCATCTAAACATTATTAAATATCGAGTTTTTAAACAACTCGGGGCTGTATCTCTGAAACCAATGCAAATCTTCTTCTGACCTTTGCAGCAAATTTGTAGATAAGGGTCAAAATAAAATATTTGGAGAAATGAAAAAAAAAAAAAAATTTTATAATATATCTAAAAATTCCATAACTTGTATACATTTAGCACCATATCTCCAAAACTGTTACATTTTTCTTTATGTTTTCATTTGGAAACATATCAACGACAACTTCAGCCGATATTCTTAAAAATTAGGCTAAGATAATCGAAATAGTGAAAATCTGGCTATAGCAAAGACAACGGCAATTCTTTGTTGTTGTAAAATTCTGAGATAAACCATAACGTGGACCTGTATGATTAAAAACTTCAATTACTTCAATAAATTTTACATGGCGACATTACCGAACGTGGCCCGATATTGTCTATTTTCAATTCTAAATATCCTACTCTGTAAATATTTAAAATTGTATCCTTTCTTGCGGCAATTTTTATCGTTCTCTTTTAAACTTGCCTCTTGCGTTTATACAGGCAATTCTGTTTCTGCAAGTTTTGTTTTCAAAACAATGAAAATAATGTCAAAAACGAAAAATATAAACGGAATTGCCTGAAAATTGCCGGTACGAGCAATTTTTTTTCCCCTTCCATACCCCTTACGTGTCTCTCCTACAAACTGAGACGACTTGTCGCAAGTAAACTCGCCTAATGTAAATTGGGACTAAATATTATGAATTCTTTCTATTGAATTTATATACTTTGTACCATTATTTCATATAAAATATAGAATAGAATATGTGCCAAAATTTCCAGTCCATCGGACAAAAATTTACCTAGATATGAGCTTTCGAAGGGAAACATTTATTGTGTTTTGTATGTAGCATAGAAACTAAATACGTCTTTTCCGCGAAGTGTGCACTTTATATGTTTTTGTGGGACTATTGTACACATAAATCATGTGCTTAACCGAGAGAGTCTTAAAAAACTGCTGACGGAGTCAGAAAAAATATCAATTTTGTACGGTGTTTTGTTTTTGTTAAAATCGAAATTTTGATTTTAACTGTTCAAAATTTTTAAAAATTGATTTTTTTAATTCCTTTTCGATAATGGACAAGATTAGTAGGTTCGTAATAATCCCACAAAAATATATGCTGATCGGTTTATTCTTTTTCAAACTACAGTGGGTACCGCAAACTGCTTTAGTAAAAACAGTGCTTTATAAGCGGGCATTTGAATGTAAGATTTTTCAAAAAAAAATAACTTAAGGTTTAATAGATTTTTTATAAAAAATGTATGAAAATGGATTTTCTCATGCTTAAAAGTGGCCATAACCCCTTAAAATAGCTTTACGTAACGCTACACAACATTTGAATATTTCATGATTTTTGGTCAAGTTGTGCCCCCCCCCGAAATGAAATCCTGCGTACGTCCCTGACCGCCGCGACCTTGATGTTCTTCCGACTCATGAAATCTACTATCTCCTCGATCTTACCTCGGAGTCCATTGCAATTCAATTGCAAAAGGCTGCGTTTTCGGGGATTGGGACAACAACGGCTGGTGTTAAAGGCTGCGTGTGCGGTTGTTGCCGAGGGGAGTGCGGGGGAGTTTCATAATCAGACGACGAGGGAGTCTCGTAATCCGACGACTCACTGGGGACTGTGTTCACGCAGCATGCAGCAACATAGTCCCTGTCGTAGTCCCTCACGTGGACGAGTCCAAAGCAACCCCTTAGATGCACCCACTCCTGACATCTATTGCATCTCACCGAAGGTTGGATGTGGGTGAAGATGCGGATGTGACAAACTGAGCACAGATATATTGGTCCTGGGTTTTCCTCCGTCCCGGCTCGGACCAATAGAATTCGGAGCAGGCATTCCGGGATATGCTGCTCCCAATACAGAAAAACGAAACAAATACAAACATGTACACACTGAGGTGGCAGCCGCTGGCCGGAACATTGGTTTTGTGTTGTTCAGGGTCAATCCGGTACGAAAGAACCCGCTGCCGAGGGATTGTAAGGGATCCAATCATCGGGTTATGTTAAATCAGTTGATCGCGTTGGTCAGCTAGTCGCGCAGCAGCTGCGGAATTCGTCCAGCGGGGATATATCGCTTGGCCGACTTGAAAGTAGTTTGTAGTTGTGGCTGGCTACTAAAAAGTACTGCATTAACTTTTTATGGTAATGATATTTTTCTGGGTTGTGACAGTGTTTTCAATACCACCACTTGTTGAATACCAAATTTCTCCACTTAAACAACTTAGGAACCCAGCCAGCATTTTTTGAAAATTTTAATCAAATTCGAGTCTTTTTTGATCCGACTGCACGATTAAAAAGCTGGAATATGAGCTCATTTTCTGATCATAAATGACTCCTTTGTCGGGAGGAAAACGTAACCTCAGGCGACTCTTCTAAAAAATCACAAATCAGTCTTCCTCTGCATCAGTTTCGAGTCATTTTTGCCATTTTCATGAGTCTTTAGGGATTCATTTATGAGTATTTTTATTAGACGAAATAAATTAAAAAAATTTCTTTTTATTCTTTTTTGTTCCTTTCCTTTGTTTTATTGTCTATTCTGCTTTGTTATCTCTTTTAATAATTATCCTTTATGTTGCGCGGTGGTTAGTATACTGCCTCTTCATTTCACTTGGCAAAACCTGAACATGTGTTGTGTTTGTCTATACACTTAATATTATACGTTACATTTATATCAAAGTTTTATAAAAAGTGTATATGAGAATTATTTACAACCAAACAAAAATAAAACAAAACAATCAGTTTTTAGTCACCTATCTGTTCAAAATATGATACATAATTATAATCACTTTTCAAACACCTGCATGACCCTTTTTTGATTAAGCATTTTTCAATCTTCATGAAGATCAAAATGTGACTATAAATAACGAAAAAATAGTCACATTTTAAACGCCTCAATGATTTATTTGTGATTGCTACATATTTGTTGTTGTATTTAAAATTGAACTCTTTTTAATCATTACAGGGAGTCACTTTCGAGTCCCTTTCTGATCATATAAGCGACTTAATCAATTTTTGATCACCAAAGGGACTCTAAAAAGAGTCCGCCATGTGATTTTTGAAGAAACAATCTTCCAAATGCTAGCTGGGAATGGAGAAAATTTCCCCTTACTCAGTTTTAATACTCAGACACCATCAGACGTTATGATTATATGTGTTAGTTAATAACTTAATTGTCAATTTACTAATCTCTTCATAACACTGTAATTAATTTTAAATGCCTCTAATGTAAAGTTAAAGAAGAAGAATGTAAATATAAATAAGAATAAATAACCACGAAATAACTTACTTAACAGAATTTGTAAGAAAGCTGTGAAATTAATTCAACATTTTTAGTGGTAATAATAATTTTTCATATATTTATTTATTTGTTTCTTGTAGCTCATTTTGACACACCATAATGACTGAAATCGAGCGTTATTTTGAAGATTTTATTCATCTACCACGTGTTCTGCTAAAAACATTGGGTTACGATTTTCCAGGCATCGCACGTCCATTGCCAACAAAGTGTCTAATGAGATTATATTTCATGTTGGCATTAATTAGCTGTTTGTATTGCACCTATTTTGTGGCCAAAATAGCATTGTCAGAAGTCGCGAATGGAGTGCAGGATTTACCATTACTATTAAGTCTCATTGATGACATATTGCACAATGGCACTGCAATTCTTAAAAGTTATTATTTCTTGTGCAAGATCAAATCACAGGAAGACCTTTATCAAAGATTACGTGAAATATACCCCGCATCTTTGGATGATCGTATGGCATATTGTGTAAATGACTACTATTGGCCTAAATGGATTAGGAAAACAATTTATATTCAATTCTGTGCCATTACATTGATTGTTCTTTTACCACTGGCCGAAACACTAATAGAATACATAATGGCTCTCTTGAAAGTAGGCTATGCAGATGCTGAATTTGCCTATCATATATTGTATGAAGATCACAACTATTTTATGAACCATCAGAGTCCCTTGGGATATGTGCTCGTGTATTTAATGCTGACAATGGGTACTCATTATGCCATTATTTTTAATATCTGTCCTGACATTTGGTTAGTTGCGTATGCCATGCAGCTGTGTATGCATTTCGATTATATTTCAAATAAACTGAAAAATTATGAACCCGAAGAAACAAAGACTGAACGGGATTTAGAAGTCATTGCGGAATTGGTGAGGAAACATCAAATTTTATTGGAGTAAGTATATATATTGAATATTTAATTGTAAAAATATTTAAGGAAGCCCGTTGTTGTTGTTGTAACAGTGTTTTATTATTATGTTTTTATGTTCGTTCTCCTGTTCAATCTGGCTCTGGGTCTATCTACAGTTCCAGGAAGATGGCTACTTCGATGGGATGTAACCACAGATCCACTGGAGTCAGATGAGTTGGCTTGGTGGGGCAGTTGAATAGGTGCTTAGTATCGGGCGGGCCCATGCCGCATACTGGGCAGATGTCTTGCACGGTGCGATCGATTCCCGATGACTCCGATGACTGCATTCACACAATAATTGCTTATGGTCTTAGCAACTGTGTCCGTGTGAATGCTGTTCAAACCTGCATGATATGCCTGTTGATCTAGAGGTTCTCTCCTATATTGTTGGACCGTCGCCTCTAGAGCATGAATATCCATCTTGATATGCCTGTGTGTATCGGTGGCCAGCAGATGGTGATTGGGATGGATCTCAACGATAGCATCTCATTATGTTGTCGTACTGGAAGAATCTTTGGCTCCCATGTAGATGGCCCACTTTAGATTTGGGGAGGCAGCCTGTTGCTGTTCTCAGGGCGGCGTTCTGACAAATTTGAATCTTATCCCACTTCGTGTCACATGAATTCGGGGACCAAACTGGCGCCGCATAGCTTACCACAGACCGACCTATCGCTTTATACGTGGTCAACAAGGTTTCTTTATCTGCACCCCAAGTGCTGCCAGCTAGGGACTTGAGGACCTTGTTCCTACATTTCAGTTTATCACAGATAGCTGTGGCATGCGCGGACGACGTGAAAGTGGTGTCGAATGTGACCCTTAGAATTTTAAGGCAGTTTGTGGTCGGAATTCTGCTACCATCGACCCTGATATTCAACTCTCTTCTATACTGCGCCGTCCATCTGGTGAACAGAGTGGCCGTCGATTTAGTGGCGGATATCTGCATATTCCTCGCGTGGAAAAGGGTGGTAATATCGTTTTAATAGGAGTTCAGTCTTTCACAGATGTCATCAGGGTAGGTACCTGACGCCAGGATCGTACAATCATCCGCATACGTTACGAATTCAATGCCGTCTGGAGGGGGCGGAATACAGGAAAGATAGAGGTTAAACAGTTCCGGAGATATCACCCCTCCTTGGGGAACTCCCTGTTTCCCTCTACGGGGCTTGGATTTCTTGTTCCTGAATTCCACATACGACTGGCGACCACACATATAGTTGATTATCCAACGTTTCAAACTTGGCCGGAGGGTTGTCTGCTCGACGTCCTCGAACAGCGTGGAGTGCTTGACGGTATCAAAGGCTTTTGATAAGTCAAGCGCTCCCATCACTGTTCTATCACACGACCGCTCCTGTTTGAGTCCTCGACAAATATGTGTGAAGATGGTGTGCAGCGCTGTTGTCGTGCTGTGCTGCTTACGGAATCCATGCTAATGATCGGCAACTTGATAGCTATTTCTAATGCTGGGGAGGACTAAGACCTCAAGGGTCTTCGCTACAGGTGACAAAAGCGAAATCGGCCTGTACGATTCACCTTTGCTGACATCCTTGTCTGGCTTCAGTAGCGGGACCACCCTCCCCATTTTCCAGACTTCGGGAACAATAAGGGTGGCTAGCGACAGGTTGAGAACTTTAGTAAGATACTCCACTCCCGGCTCATCCACCTGTTTCAACATTACCATGGAAATTCCGTCAGGGCCCAACGCTTTGGATGATTTAGCGTTCCTGATGGCATTCGCAACATCATCCACTGTAAACTGTGGTGGTTCATCCTCGGCAGGAAGAGATCTAATGCGACGTAACACTCTTCTCTTCGCCCTGTTACTATCGACAAACAGTCGATTGAAGTAACTTGCGCACATCTACGAGTCAGTCCACGTAACGTTGCCAAACGTGACTGAGGTCATCCTGTCGTCCCTCCCTCCGGGGTTCAAGCGTGACTAAACCGTTGTCCACAATTTACTTATACCGGCTCCAATGCTGCAACTCTTCAGATGATTTAACCACTTGTTCCGATTATGTTCGCCGACCAGCCTGTTAAATTCCAGTGTCAGCTCCCTGACGCTGGGGTCGTCGGGGTTGGTTCGACGAAGCTCATCACGCTCATTTGCTAATCCCGTCGCCTATGCTGGGAAATTTGGTCTTACTTGGGGTATTCGACCAGCAGGTATATGGCGAGCGGCTGCAGCATTGATGATGTCTCGGAACGTCCTTTCCGCTACCCGAACATCAGAAGGATTGGGCAATTCTCTGAAGCGGTGATTGGTGAACTCTCTGAAACTCGGCCAATCAGCTTTCCCATGATTGACGAATGTGCGGCGTTCAGAAGTGATGAAATCGGGTGGTCTGCTGATGGAGACAGACCAGGTGACACGATGGTTATGTCTGGCGAACTGTGACACGCTCCTCTAATTCTGGTAGGGGCGTCCTCATTGACCGAGCAAAACGTAGAGCTTTCAATCTGCTCAGTCAGCGCTATACCTCTCTGGTCGTTTCCGAGGGCCGAATGCCACATCTCATGATGCGCATTAAAGTCCCCCAGGACCAGACGATTATGACCTTCCAAAAGCGGGCTAATGTCAAGCTTAAAATCTGAGATACAGCTATTTCTCTGCGGGATGTATACGTTCAGCAACTCTATCTCGGCAGTTCCACACCTGACTGTTACCCCCATACATTGCATGTACGGGTCATTAGAGGTAGGCTCAAGCGAGATAGGCGCAAAAGGAAAGCAATCCCTCCACATCTGGTGCGATCCTTCCTTATTGCGACTTTTATTGTCCTCTTGGTAACTTGTAAAAATTCAAGATTATTCTCATCATCTCATTTAAACTTGAAATGTATTAATATTATTCGAAAATTTTGATGCCTACTAATCTAGTATTATTTCTATTTTCAGACTAGCAAACGACTTAAGAGAAATCTTCAGCTTTCTTGTTTTGTTTATGCTCTTCTCAACGGTGGCTACACTTTTTGGTCCGCTAATTTTTATCCTCACCCAAGGTGTAAATTTAGATATTAATGGTTACTTGGCATTTTTACCAACCAATTTGGGTCAGTATTTTATGGTCCGCTATTATGGTCAGCAAATTATTAATAAGGTATATAATTTATATTAAATGTATCAAGTATCCAAAAACACGATCTGATTCTATTTTTAGAGTTTGAAAATTGGTGAAGCAGCCTACGGTCAAACCTTTACAATGCACAGTGGATCCACCCATTGCACGATGGGGCCAATAGCAAGTTTTCGAGGCAAAAAGTCAATTTTTGAAGTTAACAATTTGAAAAAAATAATAACGGATTTCGATGGCCAACACTCTGAATCACTAAAAATAAAAAAATAAATCAATCTGGTAACATCACATAGCGACATACTGATCTGGCAATGGTGACCTATTTTCTTATGCATCATTTTCCGACATTCATTATAAATAAGTAGTGAAAGCATTTTAGGCGCCAAAAAGAACATTTCAACATTTATATATTTTTTAAACATGGAAAGCTCTTCAATGGGTATGTAAAATAAGATAGTGTTAACAAATAATAAAACTATTATGTGTGGTAAATGTATTTTTGAATTAAGATGTTATGTCTTTTTTGGAGTATTTTACTTTGTTATCCATGTGTTCTCTGGAGTATAACTTTTGAGATCTAAGTGGATCTAGGATATTATATATATGTGGTGAAAGGTATTAATGTGTACTATCATTTTGTGAAAAAATTAGCTGCGCCTATCTGCGCCTTTTCATAAAAATCTGATTTCAGATGTCGTAATACTTTAAAATATGGGCATTTTTATGTTTTGGTTGGCGAATAATCGGAAACCCATTAATGTTACCAATTGGATTTCGGAAAAAATTAATAAACGTATATAATAATAATAATATATAATTTCAAAGATATCGCAAACTGTGGCTTTTGTGGCGGAATCTTAGCCGATTTTTACTAAATTTTGAACCTTTTTTTATTAACTTATAACAAACTACAGACAAAACCATGAAATTTGAACATATATATAGAGGGGAGCTATTTCTATATCTGAACCGATTTCAATATAACTTGACAAACTTATTTGTAGTCCGAATTCCGTAACATTTTCCAAATTTTATTGTAATTTGATGGAATTTGCATGGTTGGTCAATCATTTTCCTGAAATCGGGCGAACATATATATATATATATATATATATATATATATATATATATATATATATGGGAGCTATATCCAATTCTGAACCGATTTCAATACGATTTGCCAAAAATGTTTCTAGACCAAAATCCGTCACACATTTCAAATTTCATCAAGATTGGACATACATAGCGGGATTGGTGCACCAAATACCTAAAATCGGGCGAAAATATATATGGGAGCAATATCAAAATCTGAACCGATTTCAATATAACTTGGCAAACTTATTTGTAGTCCTAATTCCGTGGTATTTTCCAAATCGCATAAAAATTGGGCAGAATTTGCGTGTTTGGTCCATCAATTGCTTGAAATCGGGCAAACATATATACGGCAGCTATATGTATATATGAACCGATATGAACCAAATTTGGCATATTAGTTTCTAAGCCCATTATAAACATCTGTACAAAATTTGGAAGGTCTAGCTTGCCCCAATGATTTGTTGCCTCGAAAACCTGTCATTGGCCCCATCGTGCATTGGCCAAAAATAAAAAAATTAATGTCAAAATGTTGGTACACCATCTGGCAACTCTGACACCTATGACATGGACCTTTTTAAAAATATATTAGTTTTTGTTTCATTCGAACTCGATCTTCTTAAGAATAGCTTCAAAAGTCGGAACATTTGACTAATATTTTTTGTTGTAAGTACAACCTATATTTTAAGTGCAAGTAAATATATTCAAAATATCGCGAAACGAATACGTATAGCAAAATATTATAGTGGATTTTGAAGGAGGAGATAATAGCTTAATTTTCATTGAAAAATAGTGTTTTGGCGTGTTGTGGAATTCTAGTTAGCTGCATATTTTCTTAGAATATTTTGTAATACATAAATTTGACCTAAGGTTTTAGTCATGATGCCCACCAGTGCCCACCTCGGGAATAATTTTCCAAAGTAGGCCATGGGTTTAAGATTATTCAGTATTAAAATCAGCTGCCATCTAGTGCCAGACTATAAATGGTGGGTCGCTGACTAAAGCTGCCCTAGAATAAGGTTTCTATTGATATATTAGCGTATAACTCTGTTATCTGAACACGTCCATTAACATAATTGGCATCATTGGCAAGATGAAGAAATCTTCTTCCAAATTTGTCTTACGTTCGCGGTACGTGCCTTCAAGGAAGAACGCTATAAGATCTTAATAAAAATTTTACCAATTTTCAGACAAAAAATTTGACTTTTTTAATCCGCTAAATTGGTTGGATATTATGTTGTTTTGGAGATTGTTTTGTTTCCCCAAGCCTATTTTTGCATCATAAGATAATCGGGACCTTTGTTCGTGTCATTTTGTATTAACAGCATAAAACAATTCTTATCGTATACCCCCTCCAGAGGGGAAAGGGGGAGAATGTTACGCTCGTGGTTTCTTCAAACACTCTTCGCAGCAGCACAAAGCTGTAACGGGCGCATTGACTTGATTTTTACACTCTAAATATTTTTGGCCACTTTATCCATACAAGTGGATCCACTGTGCAATGGTTGTAAAAATTATAAGAATTCAATAATGACAATAATGGGACGTGCTCAACGTCAATGTAAAATCAATGCTGGTGGCTTTCAAACTACAAACTTAAAGTCATTTGAGAACAAATTGGTCCAGAACGCTTTGATAATGATTTTAAATTAGATTACAAAAAAATAAAAATTTTAATGAAAAGCAAACATGTTGTTATAACAGATAAAATTAAAAAATGCATTACTGAACTTCAAGGCATTTGGTGCGGAAACTTATTTCGCGATAGAGAAAAAATTACACCTTATTTCATAATAGTTTTTCATGCTCTACACGGCTATGTGGTGGTATTTTCGATATCTGCAAAAAAGTGCAAAAAGTTATATCCCTATTGTACAGTCATTGTCTGAGGGTACCGAAGGATTTTATTTTTATTTCTTTTTTTAAATAAATTGACATAGGACAATTTTTGGTTTTAACATTCCTTATAAAATGTTCAGTCTTGCTGACTTACTTCAACCATGTTTGACCTTCATTCTAACATCTGTGAACATGGGATTATTCTGCGGTTAAGACGATAATAATATATTATCGGTTGTATAAAATACCTTAGCATGTCAGTGTTGTTATATCGATTTTATTAAGAATTCACTTTAATTTTTTCCGTATCTCCTGTAATTATCGAACTAACTCTAATATAATTTTTAGTTAAGAACATTTTACAACTATATTTTTTTAAAAACACCGAAGACACTGTAGTGTATAAAACATTAATCTAAAGTTGTAAGTGAATTGCAAAATTTTTTTTCGGCTTAAGTTACAATTAATCGGGTATACGTAAATCAAAAAAAAGACTCCTACTAAAATAGCTGGTGAGCTCGACAACTATCAAAACTTAGATCAAGTTCCATGATGAACTATATTAATTAATTCCTATAAGTACTTCCTCCACAAAAGCTCAACAGTTTTGCGTTCAAGATAACTTCTTGGATCATGTTGAAATTTGAAAAAATTTATTGTTATATTTCTTCTCGAGTATGGGCCTGGAAATGTACCAATATGTCTCTATTACAATGCACTATAGGTAATTTGGACAGGTTTTTAGGCAAAAAGTAAATTTTTGCACTTTTAATAAAGCGAGTTTTCTCATTTGATTCGAAGAAAGAACATGTCAAATTCTATGGATGTGCATGTTCTTTTCTTTCTATTAAAATCAAAATTTCGAAGACAAAATAAAAAATGTTAAAAAAGAATGTTGTAAGAGTTTGATAATAATCAAATACATAGAGCGATATTCTGTGGAATGTTGGCGGTGTGTATTTTCTATTTTAAGAAATAATTATACCTTCAACCTTTAGGCTAGAAAGGGTATATACACTTTGATACGTATGTATGTTTGGACGAAATTCGTTTCCGACAATTTGGAGTTGATTCAGCCATGTCCGTCCGTATGTCTGTCTGTCTGGCTGGTGCGCACGATAACTCTCGAATGGATCAACTGATTCGAACCAAATTTTAGGTAAAGTAACATTTTGTGCAAACTTAGTTAAAGTTCGAAGATGGGCCATATCGGTCCACTCCTTCGGGTACCTTCCCCACAAAATTTCAAAATTTGTTTGTAAAATGGTGTGAACGATAACTCTCGAAGGGAGCAATCGATTTGGTCCAAACTTTGCACATAGTATTATTCCTTCTAGATATAGATCGGATTCGAATATAGAGTATATTGGTCCACTCCTTTGGGTACCTCCCACACAAAATTCGGTTAAAGTTAAAGACCATAGTAGCATCTGTTGGCCAATACAATTCTTCTTATTTCACAACTGATGTTGTTTGTTGTGTTTATGGCAGTTCCGAGGTAGACGAAGTCTTTAACTACCTCAAAATTGTAGGTACCAACTTCCACAGTTGGTCCGAGCTCTATGGACACTTTGCGCGTCGACACCATCAATTTGGTCTTCTCGCCGTTTACCGCCAGACCCACTTTCGCAGATTCTCCTTCGACCTTCATAAAGGTATCAGTTACTTCTTTAACTGATCGTCCCACGATGTCTATATCATCAGCATAAGCAAGTAACATGTGGCTATTGGTGTAAATTGTGCCATTTCTTTTGACATTTGCATCCCGCATTACCTTTTCCA
The DNA here is from genome assembly GCF_047663935.1 of Musca autumnalis. Taxonomy (NCBI): domain Eukaryota; kingdom Metazoa; phylum Arthropoda; class Insecta; order Diptera; family Muscidae; genus Musca; species Musca autumnalis. Next base: position 257,487,548 of record NW_027411644.1, read on the forward strand.
GCTAAATGTTGAATAGGTCACACGAAAGGCTGTCTCCTTGTCTGAAACCTCTTTTGGTACAAAATTCTTCGGAGAGGTTCTTTCCAATTTTAACTGAGGACCTAGTATCAGTTAAAGTCATCTTACAAAGCCGGATGAGCTTTGCGGGGATACCAAATTCAGACATTGCATGGAATACCTTTGATCGGAGGGGACTGTCGAATGCTGCTTTATAATCGACAAAAAGGTGAAATGTGTCGATCTGCATCTCTTGGGTCTTCTCTAGGATTTGCCGCAGGGTAAATATCTGGTCAATGGTGGACTTGCCAGGTCTAAAGCCACATTGGTATGGTCCAATTATTTCGTTGACCATTGGCTTTAGTCGTTCGCACAATCCCAATCCCTGACACTACCTTATAGGCAATAGGGAGAAGACTTATGCTTCTATAGTTGGAGCATACGGTCTTATCTCCTTTCTTGTGGACGGGACATAGAATGCTCAAGTTCCAATCGTTGGGTACGCGTTCTTCCTGCCAGATGGTGCTAACTAGCTGATGCATACACCTTATCAGGGCGTCGCCTCCGGTTTTAAACAGCTCGGCTGGTAAGCCATCGGCTCCTGCTGCTCTATTATTCTTCAGCCGGTTGATTGCTGTTTTTACCTCATCTTGGCCGGGTGGTATACATTCTATACCATCTTCTGGGATTGGATCTGTGGTATCATCGCCTTCGCTACTATTGGATACCAGCAGATTGGAGAAATGTTCCTTCCATATCCTGAGCACGCTATCTGTATCTGTTACCAGATTACCTTACTGGTCTCTACAGGAGGATGTGCGAGTTCCAAAGCCATCAGTTTGATGTTTCCCTCTTTGGTAGAATTTTCGGACTTCATTCTGGCTCCTGTACATCTCGATTTTTTCACACTCCCGCTTTTCCATTTCTCTCTTTTTCTTGCGGAAAAGACGTTTCTCTTCTCTCCTTTTCTCCCGATATCTCTCTCGTGCGCGACGCGTTGATTGTAAAGTAGCTCTATATGCCGCATTTTTCTCTTCGGTAGCAGCACGACACTCCTGGTCATACCATGAATTCCTTTGTGGAGGTCTCTGGAATCCAAGTATGGATTTTGCGACTGTTTGCATGTAGTGGGCAATATTTTGCCATTGTGTTGTTATGTTATCGGGACAAGGAGTGCTCGCGTTAAGCAGTTGGGCTAGTTGAGTGGAATATGCTGTGGCTATCTGTTGTGTTTGCAGCCTATCGATGTCCAACTTCTGCGTTGTGTCTGTTCGTGCTTTATTTGCAACGTTTAGACGGGTACGTACCTTTGCTGCAACAAGGTAGTGGTCCGAATCAATGTTTGCGCCTCGGAACGATCGTACATCCAACACGCTGGATGAATGTCTTCCATCTATTACAACATGATCAATTAAATTACTTGTTCTTTGATCTGGAGACAGCCAGCTGCCATTATGAATATCGAGATGATTAAATCTGGTACTGCTAACTACCATGTTTTTTGCAGCTGCAAAGTCTATCAGCCTTATACCATTGTCAGAAGTTTCACTGTGGAGACTGAATTTCCCGACTGTTGGGCCAAAGATATTCTCCTTTCCAACTTTGGCATTAAAATCGCCTAGAATGATTTTAATGTCATGGGCAGGGCAACGGTCATATGTTTTTTCTAAGCGCTCGTAAAATATATCTTTGGTCTGTTCGTCCTTCTCTTCAGTGGGAGCATGAGCACAAATAAAGCTGATGTTGAAGAATTTTGCTTTTAATCGAATTGCAGCGAGTCTTGCATTCACTGGGGTGAAGCTGGATACCAGATGTTTTAGTCGCCTACTAACTACGAATCCGCAACCAAACTCATGCTTTACGTCTTAGCAGCTATAATACAGTGCGTCACCTTTAGGTGTTGCTGTGACGCCTTTCCCAATCCATCGTATTTCCTGTATGGCAGTAATATCGGCCTTGTACTTTTCAAGTACGTGTGCCAATGCGAAGACTGCACCTTCTCTATAAAGAGTGCGAGCATTCCAGGTGCAGATTCGCAGTTCATGGTTCTTCGGGTACCTCCCACACAAAATTCGGATAAAGTGAAGTTTAAGAGCTGCTCTCGCATCGGTTTGATTCCTTTTGCAGTAGGTTGTTCTAGCGGGCGGTACAATTTTTTTCCGGAGTAAGTCAATACTTCCTGAGAATGGCCCAAAAGCTCCAAAATCCTTCCTGCACATACTAAAGTCTATCGTACAAGATAACTCCCAAACATTTTCAAAAATTTCTTCCAAACTTAGTCTAACGTAAGTTCATTTTTCGAATCCTTTATGAAGAAGTTTTGTTATTAAAAATGTTTAGTATATGTCGTAGATTTGGTATAGGCCCACATTACGGTACCTTCATGATTCAAAATCAATTTATTTTATACACGGCATAATTATTGTGTTTGGTTTGGTTTTTTTATATATCTCCGTCAGCACAGCTGACTGATACTTCCTTACTTGTTTCTTTTCAGTTCTTGTTGCTTCGCCAAACATGTCTGAAAGACATCGTTTTGAAAAGGTAGTTCAACTACCCTATGTGTTGCTAAAATCTATTGGTTATGATTTCTTTGAAAGACCTTGTTCGCCATGGAAAAAATCTCTGCTGATTTTATACTTTATTAGCTCTCTGATATGCTGTGCTGCTTTCACTTACTTTGCAATGGGTTTGGCCTGGGCAAAAATTGTCAGTGGAGCCCATGATATACCAATACTTTTGAGACTAATCGATGACGTTGTTTACAACATAGTCTCAATACTGAAAAGTTTCTATTTTATGCGCAATATAAAATCATTGAAACAGATATACCATAAATTTCGTGAAATGTTTCCCACAACGATGGAAGATCGCCTGGCATATCGGCTAAATGATTATGGTTGGCCTAAATGGGTATCAATTATTCTGTATTCTCAATTCATTTCACTTTCTACAATATTTATTATACCCATCGTTGAAAGCTTTGTCAGATATGCTATAGCTTTGTCGAAGGTCGGATATGCAAGTGCTGAATTTAGTTACTTAAGACTGTATGAGGAGAAAACGTATGGAATTGACCACTACAATCCATTGGGCTATGCAGTTGTTCAAACGTTGGACTTTATGAACTGTCATTATTGTCTGATTTGGATGATATGCCCCGATCTGTGGTTAGTGGCATTTGCTATACAACTTTGCATGCATTTTGATTATATTTCACGGACATTGGAAAGTTATGAACCCTCTGAGAAGAGATCACAGGAGGACTCGAAAGTCTTGGCTGAATTAATTAAAAAACACCAAGTGGTGTTGGAGTAAGTAAAATTAAACATCATATTTCATTTACATTGTAAAAAAAACAAACTCCATCCATTTGTTTGGTTTTTAGTCTAGCCGACGCTGTGCAGGAAAACTTTAGTGCAATTATTTTGGTAATGGTATTCTCAACTGCATCCGTACTTTTCGGTATAACTGAATTAGTTCTAACCCAAGGTGTAAATGCACATGTGCTAGGTTATTTGGCATTTGTACCCACCGGTGTTGCTCAATACTTTATGGTCTGTTACTATGGCCAATTGATTATTAACAAGGTAATATGAATTATGTCAATTTTTTCACTAATGAAATGTAAAGAGTATTAATAATATTTCAAATTTAGAGTTTGTATATAAGTGAAGCGGCTTACAATCAAATCTGGTATAATGGTAGCCAGAGCTATAAGAAATCTATACTAACAATAATACGACGAGCTCAACGACATTGTGAAATTAATGCTGGTGGGTTCCAAACAACTAATTTGCCGGCCTTCGAAGCGGTCAGTATATTTTTGGCGACAATTTTTTGATATGTTTTGTTTTATTTGGTTTCCATTTTTTTTTTCTTTGGTTTTTAGGTTATGCGTATGACTTACCAATTGTTTGCCATATGGAGTACCATGATGGAAGAAAAATAATTCTCTAAAAAAAAAAAACCAACAAAAAACTGATGATTAAATTTTAATCTTTTTTTAAATGTTCATATTATTAGTATTATGATATCAAAGTTAAATATTTTAATATGCAATTCCTAGAAGTATACATGACACATTTGATTTTCTCATATTTCTATCCTAAAAGTATGCACCACACTTTAATAAATATACATTTTCTTTTAATATTCAATAAATAACACTTTGTTGAATTTCTATGCCATTGAAATATGTAGCTATAACCCTTAAACAGGGTACCCACCATCATTCAAAACTGACAGCCAACGTAATTTTAGGACAATTTTCTGGCAAATAAAAACTTATGTTTAGCTAAAAACGTTTGAAATACAATATATAAAATACTAGCAAAGTGCCCGCTACTTCGTATGCGGAAAAACAAATAAACAATATTTAATATGGAAATGGCGAACACTGAAAATTTTGTTGCACTAATACCAATTTTATCAATATTAAATTTTATTTTAGTTCTGTTCGTACCACTTTAGTTCGATTTTACAAAAAATCAGTCGTATCTCACCTAGAGTTGTGTAGTTCCGGAACGAACTAGTTCCAAGGAACTATTCCGGACAAGGAACTATTGGAACTTTAGTTCATATAGTTCTTTCGTTCTTCTCGTTCCTTTATCGTTGCCTCTGTCGATCATTCATCTTTGCTGTTTTTTCACTGCAATTTATTTATTTTTTTGTCATTCATCCAGCAAACCATGAAAGCATTTCGGTCTCGGAACTATTTGGAACAAAGGAAACAAAAAGGGCGACGAAAGAGGAAGATTCGTTGAACTATTTCGGTCTCGCAACTATTTGGAACGAAAAGAACGATGATAGAGAGAGATTCGTTTAACTATATTGGTCTCGGAACTATTTGGAACTATATTAAAGAACTAGTTCCTTTTGGGAAAAGGAACTAGAAGGATCGATCCGCTCCGGGAACTAGATTGCCCAACTCTAATCTCATCCTTACATATCAACAGCGAGACAAATGTTTTGAGGCATTTTAATTAGGAGTTTTCTGTCCTCAGAAGGTAAAACATTCTTGTAAACAAATAAATCCAAGACCAATTAGTATTAGTACCATTTAGTATTTTTTTCAGCCTTATAGCAGGTATTTCCATTACCATTTTCAGCCATCAGCGACCCGCATTCCAAATTTCAGTATTTGTAAGCATTTCAAAAACAAGTTATACCAAATTTAGTACATTTCGTACACCTGGTTAAAACCTTAAAAAAATTACCTTAGTAGTGTTGGCGTTTTTTATTTGGGATGACGACTTCTATTTTGCTTTTCAAAAAAGTCAGACTTAATCCCATAGTCGTTGTTTTAATATTTTATTAAAACAACTTTACTTTATTAGTGGGAAAAATTGGTGATGTTTAACAAGGGGTAAGGCAGGGAAGACTATAGTTTCAGATCTCGCCACAGATCTTCATCAGTTCCCTTGTTTATTGTTTTTCAACAAGAAACTTTTTATACCCATGTGTCAATTGCTCGCTCAAATAGATAAGTGTCCAAAAAAACGCTCTGACCGAGAATTTCTTTGGCACTACCTAAACTCGAGCAACTTCACTTGAAACTTAGGTAGTGCCAAAGAAATTCTCGATCAGAGCGTTTCTTTGGACACTTACTTATTTGAGCGAGCAATTGACACTTGGGTATAAAAAGCTTCTTGTTGAAAAACAAGAAACAAGGGAACTGATGATAAAAATCATTAGATATGTTTGAAATTACAATCTTCCGATAAAAAACATAACAAAGAAAAAATAATCAATAAAAAAGAAACATTTTTTCCTTCGATATTCATACGACATTATTCCAAAATCGTTCAGAAATCTTTACGAAGATTCGGAAGGTACCTCAGATACCTCATACGACATTATTCCGAAATCGTTCAGAAATCGCATTCGCATTCCGAATTTCCCAAGGATCTTCTTTCATTTTCGTTCCGAATTCTGACCGAAATTGATCCGATTTCGCTTTGACGTTAAATATCGTTATGATTTCGAATCCGACATCGGACGTAGCGTCCGCATTTTGTCCCGATTTCGTTACATTATCGGTACGATTGGTTTGCTGGGATGTGTTACTCTGATATTTCACACATTTTTGTTACATAAATGTTCATAACAGAATAATCATTTTTAAATCTTGAAATAGGGGCAATAAAGGATCAAATAACAAAAACAAATATATTTTAAAACTAACAAATGTGCCTAAAATAGATTGAATGCGATACAGGCATCTGAGTTACAAATGTTTTGAACAGTACTGTATCTAAATCTTTATTAAGGGTTATTTAAGGTGTCACAATAGTTTGATATATGCAATTGGAAAAAAAGTCCAATGAATAAAATAAATTATAACTATCCCCAAAGTTGGTGCTATTCATAATTAAATTTACTTTTTTTTAAAAGGAGTGTAGGCTCAGGTAGATCTAAATTCAACTTGTCGAAATAAAGAGAAATTAAGAGTGTACGAGTATATGAAATTTGTAAAAGTGATTTACCTAGGAATACTTCTAGTCGGAAAGGATTTAGGATGAGTGTTACCTATTGCAACATACAAAAATACCATAGCAGCTCTATAACAGCCTTGAATGTGTAGGGAACGCCTTCATATCTTTCCTTCATATCTTTATTTATGCATTATAATATTAAAACAATTAAAAAAGTATCAGTCGGCTTTGCCGACAGAGATATACCCTCAGCCTATGTGAATTGGAACATTCATCTACGGACAGATCGAATGTATTTAGGGTCTTTTCACAATTTTGTGGCACTTTTTGGACATTTGAACTTGCCGACAAAAATGTGGATTAGGATTAAAGTTCAAAAGTTTTGCGGAGGAGGGACTGGACCGACATATTGCATTATGAAAGTGGATCTTATTTTGAGAGTCATATCTTTTCGATAGATATCGCGCCCACTAGTAATTTCAGTGGTTATCGTACACCTGTTGGGCCAGTATGCCAGGAAGCAAAGACTTGTTCGCGGAAAACATAATATGGCTTTAAACAGGACCACAAAGAACATCATCGGACCAAGGATCTACGAACAGACAATAAACTGCACTTGGACACAAATGTTGAACTTTTGTGGAGGACGTATCCTACAGAGAGGACCAATATGGGCCACTTTAGAAGTTAAACTAAGTTTGAACAAAATATGACGAAGGCCAAATTTTGGACCAAATAGGTTTACCAGTTCGAGAGTTACTGAGCTCTCCAGCTACTACATATGGTGTCATAGGGGTTTTTTACAACTTTCGGACTGTTTTCCAAGAAGTATGGACTTGCCACTGAAAAAACTTTTATTTTTGTAATTGAGACAGCGATTGCAAGTTGCTTCAACAAACATCAAAGTGATTCGAGAGCAAGTCCTAAAGTGAACTTTTTTGTGTGGGAGATACCCGAAGTAGTGAACAAATATAGTCGATATTCGAACCTGTTCTATACCTGGTAAATATATTAGGATGTGTAAAGTATGGACTAAATCGGTCACTCCGTTCAAGAGTTATCGTGCGCACATTTTTTCCAAACAGGTTTGAACTTTTGTGGGGGAGGTATCCGAAGGTAACATAAACAAAGTTTGGACAAATGTTGGACCGAATCGATCGGTTCGAGAGTTACCTTGCGCTAAAACCACTACACACGGTGTCATAGGGGTTTTATGAAACATTCAGGCTATTTTGTAACTCATTTTTGCTATTACCGACAAAAATCGGTAAAATTAAATCGCAAAATTATGACTAAAAGCATAAAAAGTTGGCATCACTGTTTGTGTCGGTAGAGGCTAGCGACTACTTTTTATTCATCGTTAACTTACCGACAAATTTCGTTAATTATCGAAATTATAAGCATTTTAATTTTACCGACAATTACACTGTGCCACAAATTGGAACTCAAGGTCTGTGCGGTGGAAAATTCCTTCTGGAGATGAAAGCCCTTAGTGGGTATATTAAGAACCCAAAAGGAAATTTTCCCCATAGGTCAAGATTCTGAGATATCGCGCGATGAATTTTTTGAATTTTCGCCTATGATGCTTGAGAAAATAACTTTATATCTCTGTTTGCCGTTATTGTAGCTTCGTTTTGAGATTACATGTCTTCAGTCAAATCGAATGGCGAATCTTTTTGTAGAACATTTCATTCTTCTAACTCAATACCTTTCATGTCCTTTTCGTCCTTTCTTTCTTGAACCGTAGTATAAGTACCACAAGATGAGATTTTACAGCATCCAAATATTCCACGAAAATATTTCTCAGAGAATTTTAGGTACGGTTCTCATTGACAACTAAACGATATTGTCACGTTTTCATTGTCCTTTTTGACATTTACCCGGTTTTTGTTCAGAAAAAACCTATGTTTTGTTTTTCTGTATATTCGTTATTTGTTATGTAATGGTAGGTAGACATACCCATTGGTTACCGCTTATATTGACATTTGGGATGTATCTGAAATATTTACCATAATATGTATATAGCTCCCGATATGCTAAACACGTTAATGACAAATTTTCTTGGAGAATAGATCCGGTTATCTAATATTTTGAACCGGATATAGCGATATAAAACCCGGATTTTGTACCGATTTTAAGTAACCGATTAAGGTTATATGTATACCATTAGAAAGCTAAGGACAGTTATGCCGTAGGTCAAACTTCTGAGTTATGGCGTGATGCATACATTCTTGATGAACATTAAGAGTACGACAATAAACCCGAAACATAAATTCCATTTCGCCATAACTCAGAAGTTTGACCTACGGCATAACTGTCCTTCCGGGTTCATAATATTAACTTCATCCACTTTCATCGGCAAAAAGAATATTTAACCCACCAAGCTTTGATCTTCATATTTACGCGCAGTGATATTTTTCATTAAAAACGGTTCAAGAATACGGGTTTTTTGTTTTAGCACCGAACTCAGGTAAGATGCTGTCAAAAAATTTATTTTCCCTAATCGGCAATTTTATTAGCTTTCTAATGGTATACATATAACCTTAATCGGTTACTTAAAATCGGTACAAAATCCGGGTTTTATATCGCTATATCCGGTTCAAAATATTAGATAACCGGATCTATTCTCCAAGAAAATTTGTCATTAACGTGTTTAGCATATCGGGAGCTAAATATGGTAAATATTTCAGATACATCCCAAATGTCAATATAAGCGGTAACCAATGGGTATGTCTACCTACCAATACATAACAAATAACGAATATACAGAAAAACAAAACATAGGTTTTTTCTGAACAAAAACCGGGTAAATGTCAAAAAGGACAATGAAAACGTGACAATATCGTTTAGTTGTCAATGAGAACCGTACCTAAAATTCTCTAAGAAATATTTTTGTGGAATAAGGAATTGTGGAAAGGAATTGAGTTAGAAGAATGAAATGTTCTACAAAAAGATTCGCCATTCGATTTGACTGAAGACATGTAATCTCAAAACGAAGCTACAATAACGGCAAACAGAGATATAAAGCTATTTTCTCAAGCATCATAGGCGAAAATTCAAAAAATTCATCGCGCGATATCTCAGAATCTTGACCTATGGGGAAAATTTTCTTTTGGGTTCTTAATATACCCACTAAGGGCTTTCATCTCCAGAAGGAATTTTCCACCGCACAGAAACCTTGTTGCACAGTGTTATCGATAACAGCAAAAATGAGTTACAGAATCCCACCACAGCACAGTGGTCCCAGTTGTATGGAAAAGAGTGCCAAAAATAGTTCTAATCGAGCTACCACCTCCAAACGTAGGTTTATAGCAAGCCAAAAAGATAGGGAACCATTTTTAGTGGATGTAGGTCCATATTTGGGTATAGATCCCATAGAAAGGTACCGCCCGATTTGTGGTATTTTGACAATTTTGGCCAAATTAACCAACCGATTTGGATGTTATTTTGCATTTTGAGTTCTGAGTGAATAAACTACCTACTTGCAAAAAATATTCAATATAGGTCCACGTTTAGGTATAGCCGCCATATAAGTGTACCCTCAGATTTTCGGTATTTTGAAAATTTTAGTGAAATTTTCCAACTGATTTGACTGTAATTTGGCATTTTGAGTTTTGAGTGAACCAAATACCTCCATGCAAAAAATGGTCAATATCGGCCTACGTTTAGGCATAGCCCTCATATAAACATACCTCCAGATTTTCGAAATTTTGACGATTTTACCCACATTTTCCAACCGATTTGGCTGTAATTTTGCATTTTTAATTCTGAGTGAGCAAAATATCTCCTTGCCAAAAATGTTCAGTATAGGTCCAAGTTTAGGTATAGCTCCCATATAAAAGTACCTCCCGATTTTCGGAATTTTGACGATTTTACGGGCGTGGTGTAAGAGGAATAACTTAGCGGGTGGCAGATGGGGGCAGCTGGACTTTTTTTAATCGTAAACTAGAGACTATCCCCTCCATTCTAAAAAAAAATCGAGACTCACAAGTGCTCACAACATTAGTAAAACTCAACATAAATTAGTAGTAATTATATTAACAATATCAGAAAAAGAAAAAGATTAAGAATTTATTTTTAGTGAAGTTAGAAAACGAATTATGAATTTGTTTTTTTCATAAAAACATTGCCAATGTCATCACCTATAAGTTTCATTTTGAAAATTGCACATTAACATCTCCATTTTTCTATAATTTTACTCATAACCTACGAATGCTTTGCGGATGTATTTTTCGTTTTTAAGGCCTCACATACAAATCACTACTTCTTCGACTTAACTTGGCGTATAACCGCTGTAAATTTACAAAAATTAAGCTGGGTGTTAAAAATTTGATATGTTTAGAGAATATTTATTTCAATCGCAATAAAATTTGTCGCTATCAATTTTTCGATTTTTGTCCACGGGCGTAACCACTGTGTACAGGTCCTAAATTGAACTTTTCAGAAATTTTGGGTGGGAGGTACCCGAAGGCGTGGACCAATTGAGTCCATATTGAAACCTTATCTAAGTCTGGTAGATATTTCACGATTTGCAAAGTATGGAGCAAATCGTTTACTCCCTTCAAGAGTTATCGTACGCACAAATTTTCCGAACATTTTCGAACTTTTGCGGGGGAGGTACCGGAAGGAGTGGACCGATCATCGAACTTAAACTAAGTTTGGACAAAATATTACGATAGCCAAATTTTGGACCAAATCGACCCATCCGTTCGAGAGTTATCGTGCGCACCAGCCAGACAGACAGACGGACATTGCCAAATCGACTCCAAATTGTGTGAAACACATTTCGTCCAAACATACTTGGGGTCTAGAACCATTATTTCGATGAGGCACATTTTGCCCGTATGAAAGTGTATATACCCTCGTTAGCATAAATGCTGAGGGTATAAAAAATGAAGCAAATATAATTATAGAATTCCATTATATTTTATCTTAGTCGGGGTAGCGAAGTGCACCGGGTTCAGCTAGTAGATTATAAAAGTTTACACCGAAAAATCAAAAAAGAAAAAAGAGCCAGCAACGCGGACCGGGTCAGCTAGTATAAAATATAAAATTAAAATTTAATATAAAAATTATAAAATATTACATTATTACAAGGCGCTATAACGGTATCCCTTCCCTCTCCTATAATTGTTCTTTTTACAGTCATTGTCTGCGATTTTGAATTTATTAAGCTCCTTCGACAGAAACTCTATGTTCAAAAAATTGTGCACAAAGGACAATTTTTGGTTTTAACATTCCTTATAAAATTTTCAGTCTTGCTGACTTACTTCAACAATGTTTTACCTTCACTCTAACATCTGTGAACATGGGATTATTCTGCGGTTAAGACTATAATTATATATTATCGGTTGTATAAAACACCTTAGCATGTCAGTGTTGTTATATCGATTTTATTAAGAATTCACTTTAATTTTTTCCGTATCTCCTGTAATTATCGAACTAACTCTAATATAATTTTTAGTTAAGAACATTTTACAACTATATTTTATTTAAAAACACCGAAGACACTGAAGTGTGTAGAACGTTAAGCTAATATTTGTAAGTGAATTGCATTTTTTTTTGTTTTGGTTTAATTTTCAAGTAATCGGGTATACGGGTATACCAAAAAAAGACTCCTACTAAAATAGCTGGTGAGCTCGACAACTATCAAAACTTAGATCAAGTTCCATGATAAACCATATTTTTTAATTCCTATAAGCACTTCCTCCAGAAAACCTCTATTACAACGCACTATAGGTAATTTGGACAGGTGTTTAGGCAAAAATTCAAATTTTGCACTTTTAATAACGCGAGTTTTCTAATTTGATTCGAAGAAAGAACATGTCAAACTCTCTGGATGTGCAATTTTTTCAACAATATCCAAAACTCGTGGTATAATTCCAAATTAAAATCAAAATTTCAAAGACAAACTTAAACGTTTTAAAAAGATTAAAATTCAGAGCAGAATTTAAACGTAATTTGTAGGAGTTTGATAATAATCAAATGCAAAGATGAGATATTCTGTGGAATGGTGGCGGTGTGTACTTTCTATTTTAAGAAATAATTTTCTTCAAAACGCTTGTTATAACGGAAAAACCGTCATATAGGATACAACCTAAGAATATTTTTTTATACCCTCCACCATAGGAGGGGGGTATATTAAGTTTGTCACTACGTTTGTAACTACTCGAAATAATCATTGAAGACCCCACAAAGTATATATATTCTTGATCAGCGTGCAATTCTACATCGATATAGTCATGTCCGTCCGTCTGTCTGTCTGTCTGTCTGTGGAAATCACTCTAGCGTCCGAACGGATTGACGTAGGTTGATGAAATTTTGGGAAAATATGTTATATTTACGTAGGACTTTTGGTATTGAAAGCGGGCTATGTAGGTCCACGCTTTCGTATAGCCCCCATACAAAATGACGCGTGACGCGTCGTCGCTTTAAGGAATTTTTAAGATATTTGGCCCATTTTACCACCGAATTGTATGTAATTTGGTACTTTGTGTCTTCAGAGGCCAAAAAATATTCCTACCAAAGTTGGGTTATATAGGTCCACGTTTTGGTATAGCCCCCATATAAGGCCCCTTATAAAGTACGCGTCATTTTAATATATTTTGAATGTATTAGACCCATTTGACCAAAGAATCGGTTGTAACTTTGTATTTTGTGTTTCCAGAGGCTTAGAAACATTTCTTCTTTAGGCGTATAAAACTTTCCCCCAGAAATTTGTAGGTGTAGGTCCAAGCCATCATATAGCCCCCATAGAACGGTACCCTCCGAGTTTCGGTATTTTGAAGGTTGTGGCCACATTAATCCACCGAAATGGCTGAAATTTGTGGTGGAGGGTATAAAAAGTTCGGCCCGACGGAACTTAAGCTTTTCTTACTTGTTTAAATTTATTTAAATTAAATTTTTTTAATTTAGAGTTTTATATTATAGACTTTTTCAAAATTGTCCAACTTTGTCTGAAATTCGGACACAGGGAATATCTTCAGCAAAAGGTTCTGAATCAACAACATAATATAGTTGAGATTTTTTTTCGTTTTTGGAGTGCCCTCCTTTTTGAAGTTGCCCTCCTTGCAGAAAAAAATATATTTATTTTTAATTTTTTGTTTGGTGAAGGAAATATTAAACGCAACAAAAGCATTAGTTAGCAACTAAAAAGACATTTTCTTTAAAGAAATATTCACCATGTGTTCTAAAACAATACAGACGTGTCGTGGTTAATATTTTTGTTAATTATAGCCGAAATACGTTCTAACTAGGGATAATGATTGCGTGATTTAGTTGGTCCTTTTAAAAAAAATAATATTTATACAGATATCTTCGCGAATTAATATTTTAAACATATCAATATTTATAAAAATCTTTTGGCGGATCAGTATTTTAGTTCATTGAAACCGTTTTTCTTTTGTTTTAACTGCATTCATTGCGTTGGCACGAATAAAATAGGTAAAATGAGAATAGAATAGAAGCAAGAAAATTTGTTCGTTATAAACATGTTCATCTGTAAAATTCCTATTAAAGCTTACTTTTAAATATCATATATTAAAATATTATAAACAGTGCTTAAATTCGTCGCTACCGTTTTTAAACACGGACCTGTAAATCCTAACAAATTGTAAAAAATTCTACTCGCGGGGTGAACATTTTTGTTCGTTATAATTGGTAGTTTTAAGAAGTTGAAAGTGTGTACAAATATCAAGAAAAATTCTGTGGGAACACAAAACTTTGTTCGTTATAAACATAGTTTCTTATAACCGATGTTCGCTATATCCGAATTTTACTGTGTAATTCTTTGTTTTAGCTTACTTTAGCATATAATGTATTAAAATTGATACAAAGCCCATAAGTCCACCGCTATTAATTGTTGGCTCAAAAACAGGCCAAATTACCTATAGTGCAAAGCTAACCAGTAAGGATGGGATCATAGTCGGGCGGCGCCGACTATATGAAACCCTACACCACTGTGAATATGTAAAATATATATAGGAGATATATATCAATTTGAACTGATTTCTATATAATATGGTACACTTATTACTAGATAAAAATCCGTCACACATTCCAAATTTCATCAAAATTGGACAGATATAGAGTGTTTGTTGCAGCAAATACGTGAAATGGAATAAAATCTGAACCAATTTGGATATAATTTGGCACACTTATTTCTAGACCGAATTCAGTCACACAACCCAAATTTCATGAAAATCGGACGTATATAGCGTGTTTGGTGCAGCAAGTGCGTCAAATCGGCCGAAAATATATATGGGAGCTATATACAAATCTGAACCGATTTCTATATAAATTGGCACACTTATTTTTAGATCGAGATCAGTCACACAATCCAAATTTTACCAAAATCGGACGTAAATAGCGTGGTGCAGCAAATACATCAAATCGAACGAAAATATATACATACATATGGGAGCTATATCCAAATCTGAACCGATTTCGATGTAATTTGGCACATTTATTTTTAGACCGAATTCAGTCACACATTCCATATTTCATCGAAATCAAACATATATAGCGTGTTTGGTGCAGCAATTGCGTCAAATCGGCCGAAAATATATATGGGAGCTATATACAAATCTGAACCGATTTGGATGTAATGTGGCACCTTTTTTTAAGACCGAGTTCAGTCACATATTCCATATTTCATTGAAATCAAACATATATGGGGTGTTTTGTGCCGCAAATACATCAAATCGGCCGAAAATATATTTGGGAGCTATATCCAAATCTGAACCGATTTCGACATAATTTGGCACACTTATTTCTAGACCGAGTTCAGTCACACATTCTAAATTTCATCAAAATCGGACGTACATATATAGCGTGTTTGGTGCCGCAAATACGTCAAATCGGCCGAAAATATATATGGGAGCTATATCCAAATCTGAACCGATTTCGATGTAATTTGGCACATTTATTTTAAGACCGAATTCAGTCACACATTCCATATTTCATCGAAATCGGACGTATATAGAGTGTTTGGTGCAGCACATACGTCAAATCGGCCGAAAATATATGTTGAAGCTATATCCAAATCTGAACCGATTTCGATATAATTTGGCATACTCATTCCTAGATCGAATTTAGTCACACATTCCAAATTTCATCAAAGTCGGACCTATATAGCTTGTTTGGTGCTGCAAATACCTCAAATCGGCTGAAAATATATATGTGAGCTTTATCCAAATCAGAACCGATTTTCACCAAAAGCAATTCTTCCTTTGGCTAAAAAAAATGATATTCGCCAATTTTCAGCTGAATCGGGCAAAAAATTTGGCCTGTACGTTGCGAACAAAAATGCATGGACAGACGGACGGACGGACGGACATCCATAAATCGACTCAGAAAGTGATTATATGTATATCCCCAACAGGAACTATGGGTCTATTTCGTTTCCTTTTGTATGTTACATACAAATACACAAAGACATAATACCCCTTACCACAGTGCACAGTGGTGGCATTTACATGGAAAGGTGTGACAAAAATACTTCTAAATAATATATCGAACTGAAATTGATATCAATGGGTCATGGTTGCCTAAAAACACTCTAAGTAAAATATTGGGGTCCTAGGTCCAAAACTTCGCGTGGTTGCCATGTAATTAACTATTCTGAATTCAAATATTTTACTGTTACCAACACATTTTTCAACCGAATTTGCTGTTATCCGGTACCAAGATTTTTTAATGCATAGTACACCTCCCTGCGAAAAATTGTCAGTATTGGTCCATTTTTCGGTGTACTCCATATATTATTTTTATATCGATTTATTTAGTCAGATGTCAACCAAATATTCTAAGCGAATATTTTCTTATAATGAACTCATACTTCAGAACACCATCTATAAAGAAAGGTCATATCGGTCCACTTTTGACCGCAGCCTCCATATAGGGTTACCATACTTTTCTTGGTACTTTTAAATCTTATTAACCACATTTGTCTGCAGAATTACTTGTAATAATGTATTTTTGGTTCTCTGTGCGGGGAAAATCTCCACTTGTTAGCGTGATCCAACATTAGGGTGTCCCAAAAATAAAATAAGTTATTTGTTAAATCTTTTTTCTTTCGCGAGTTTTCATTACAGCTCTAAGTTACAATGACCATAGAAATCGCTAATAGCGCAAACTAAATGTGCTATGAAACTAAATGTAAGAAAGGATAATAAAATTACTTACAAATATTACAAAAACTATAAATTCAGCAATTAAAAAGGGGGGTTAAACTTTTGGTCATAACTGCCAAAACCGCAAATTTCGCAAAAAGTCTATACAGTTTTTAAATCTACAGGCGCTAGGCTTCAATTTGGTACCAGTGGCCACTCTTGCGAATTTTTGGAAAGTACTCGTAACTTAAACTTTATGGAAATCCATACATCTATATTAAATATTTTCATTTTGACCGATATTATAACCAAAATATATGGCAACCCTTGCAATTTAGAGGAATTGTTATAACTAGAAAAAATGAAGATAAGGCAATTTACTAAATGATTCAACTTAAGTTAAGGCGATAATAATAGTCCTTTGCTTCTTAAATTCGCTTAGAATATAACCATTTTTTTTCTCATTTTTAAATACAATTTTTTCTTTAAAATTAGTCATGTTTGTGAGGCCTTTTCTCTCTGAGAAGCGCGAAAAATGGAAGAAGTAAGTTGAGTTTCGAAAAATTTGGAATGTTTTGAAGTGATTTGCATTTTAAAATTTTTAAAACGATGTCATGAATTTTTTGATTTTTGTCGTTGGGCGCATCCACTGTGCAGTGTGGTGTAGGGTATAAAAATATATTTTTTATTTTCCTCCCTATCAAAGTGGTGTTTTGTAATATTTTTAAAATTATGGATTTGATTCGTGGCGACTGTGTTGATTGGAACCGTTAGAGGAATAATTAGAAGGTTACCTCAACACAAACGCCAACTCTTTACCCTTCTCCCCTTTTTTTGTACAGTCATGATCACAGGGTATTTAGCTATTGGTGAAGCCGAATGATTTCTTTTTCTGTTCACATTTTCGAAGATTTCGGAATTCCCCACTATAAGTGTTACTTGTTTTTCTTTTCAGTTCTTGTTTCTTCGCCAAACATGTCTGAAAGACATCGTTTTGAAAAGGTAGTTCAACTACCCTATGCGTTGCTAAAATCTGTTGGTTATGATTTCTTTGAAAGACCTTGTTCACCTTGGAAAAAATCTCTACTGATTTTATACTTCATTAGCTCTCTAATATGCTGTGCTGCTTTCACTTACTTTGCAATGGGTTTGGCCTGGGCAGAAATTGTAAGTGGAGCCCATGACATACCAATACTTTTGAGACTGGTCGATGACGTTGTTTACAACATGGTCTCAATACTGAAATGTTTCTATTTTATGCGCAATATAAAATCATTGAAACAGATATACCATAAATTTCGTGAAATGTTTCCCACAACGATGGAAGATCGCCTGGCATATCGGGTAAATGATTATGGTTGGCCTAAATGGATATCAATTATTCTGTATTCTCAAATCATGTCACTTTCTACTATATATTTTATTCCCATCGTTGAAAGCTTTGTCAGATATGCTATAGCTTTGTCGGAGGTCGGATATGCAAATGCTGAATTTAGTTACTTAAGACTGTATGAGGAGAAAACGTATGGAATTGACCACTACAATCCATTGGGCTATGCAGTTGTTCAAACGTTGGACTTTATGAACTGTCATTATTGTCTGATTTGGATGATATGCCCCGATCTGTGGTTAGTGGCATTTGCTATACAACTTTGCATGCATTTTGATTATATTTCACGGACATTGGAAAATTATGAACCCTCTGAGAAGAGATCACAGGAGGACTCGAAATTCTTGGCTGAATTAATTAAAAAGCACCAAGTGGTGTTGGAGTAAGTAAAATTAAACATCATATTTCATTTACATTGTAAAAAAAACAAACTCCATCCATTTGTTTTGTTTTTAGTCTAGCCGACGCTGTGCAGGAAAACTTTAGTGCAATTATTTTGGTAATGGTATTCTCAACTGCATCCGTACTTTTCGGTATAACTGAATTAGTTCTAACCCAAGGTTTAAATGCTCATGTGATTGGTTATTTGGCATTTGTACCAACCGGTGTTGGTCAATACTTTATGATCTGCTATTATGGCCAATTGATTATTAACAAGGTAATATGAATTATGTCAATTTTCTCATTAAGCGAAATCAAAAGAGTAGTAATAATATTTCAAATTTAGAGTTTGTATATAAGTGAAGCGGCTTACAATCAAATCTGGTATAATGGTAGCCAGAGCTATAAGAAATCAATACTAACAATAATACGGCGAGCTCAACGACATTGTGAAATTAATGCTGGTGGGTTCCAAACAACTAATTTGCCGGCCTTCGAAGCGGTCAGTATATTTGTGGCGACAATTTTTGATATGATTTGTTTGATTTGGTTTTTGTTTTTAGGTTATGCGTATGACTTACCAATTGTTTGCTATATGGAGTACCATGATGGAAGAAAAATAATTCTCTAAAAAAAAAACAACAAGAAAAACGAATAATTAAATTTTAAACTATTTTTAATGTTCATATTATTAGTATTATCATATCAAAGTTAAATATTTTAATATGCAATTCCTAGAAGTATACATGACACATTTGATTTTCTCATAATTTTTATCCTAAAAGTATGCACCACACATTAATAAATATACATTTTCTTTTAATGTTCAATAAATAACACTATGTTGAATTTCTGTCATTAAAATACCTATAACCCATAAGCGGAGTACAGTATAATTTAAAACTGACAGCCAACGTAATTTTAGGAAATTTTTCTGGCAAATAAAAACGTATGTTTAGCTAAAAACGTTTGAAATACAATATATAAAATACTAGCAAAGTGCCCGCTACGTCGTATGCGGAAAGGATATAAAAACACAAATAAACAATATTTAATATGGAAATGGCGAACACTGAACATTTTGTTGCACTAATACCAACTTTAATCAATACTAAATTTTATTTTAGTTCTGTTCGTATCACTTTAGTTCGATTTTTCAAAAAAATCAGCCGTATCTCACCTAGAGTTGTGTAGCTCCGGAACGAGCTAGTTCCAAGGAACTATTCCGGACAAGGAACTATTGGAACATTAGTTCATATAGTTCCTTTCGTTCTTCTCGTTTCTTTAACGTTGCCTACGTCGATAATTCGTCTTTGCTGTTTTTATACCCTCAGCCTTTAGGCTAAGGAGGGTATATACACTTTGATACGATGAAAATGTGCCTCATCGAAATAATGGTTTTAGACCCCAAGTATGTTTGGACGAAATGTGTTTCAGACAATTTGGAGTCGATCTAGCCATGTCCGTCCGTCTGTCTGTCCGTCTGTCTGTCTGTCCTGCTGGCTGGAGCGCACGATAACTCTCGAACGGATGAACCGATTCGGTTATAATTTTGTCTTTCGTAATATTCTGCCCAAACTTAGTTTAAGTTCGAAGATGAACTACATCGGTCCACTCCTTCCGATACCTCCCCCACAAAAGTTCGAAAATGTTCGGAAAGTTTGTGCGCACGATAACTCTTGAAGGGAGTGACCGATTTGGTCCATACTTTGTATAGCGTAAACTTTCTACCAGAGTAATATGAGGTTCCAATATGGTCTCAATAGGTCCACTCCTTCGGGTACCTCCCACACAAAATTTCGGAAAAGTTTAGTTTAGGGCCATCTCTCGAATCGCTCTGATTTTTGTTTTAGCAACTTGTATTCACTGCCCTTCATACGACGAAACAAGTTTCATCAGGGGCAAGTCCATACTTCCTGAGAAAATAGTATGAAAGTTGCAAAAACCCCCTATGACACCGTGTGAGGTGGTTGGAGCGCAAGATAACTCTCGAACGGATCTGCCGATTCGGTCCAAAATATGGCCTTAGTAATATTTTGTCCAAACATAGTTTAAGTTTGAAGATAAGCCATATCGGTCCACTCCTTTAGGTACCTTCCCCACAAAAGTTCAAAAATGTTCGGAAAAATTGTTCGTACGGTAACTCTTGAAGGGTCTATGGTCTATACTTTACACATCCTAATATATCTACCAGATATAGATCAGGTTCAAATATGGACTATATTTGTCCACTCCATCCGGTACCTCCCAAACAAAAGTTTCGGATAAGTTCACTTTAAGACCTGATATCGAATCACTTTGACTTTTTTGAAGCAACTTGCATTCGCTGCCTCATTTACGATGGTAAAAGTTTTTTAGGGGCAAGTCCATACTTCTTGAGCAAACAGCCCGATGAGTGTAAAAACCCCCTATGACACCATATGTTGTGGCTGGAGATCCACATCCATAACGGTCAATGTCGATCCATTCCTTTTAGTATCTCCTCCGCAAAACTTTTGATCTTTCATCCTAATCAACATTTTTGTCTGTTCAAACCACCAAAAATTTTTAGAACCCCCTAAATACATACGTATTTTGGGAAAAAAATTGTTTCAATATACACAGGCTGAGGGTATATATCTGTCGGCAAAGCCGACTGATACTTTTTTACTTGTTTTGCTGCAATTTATTAATTTTTTTTGTCATTCATCCAGCAAACCATGAAAACATTTCGGTCTCGGAACTATTTGGAACAAAGGAAACAAAAAGAGCGACGAAAGAGGAAGATTCGTTCAACTATTTCGGTCTCGGAACTATTTGGAACGAAAAGAACTATGAAAGAGAAAGATTCGTTGAACTATAAGGATCGTTCCGCTTCGGGAACTAGATTGCCCAACTCTAATCTCAACATATCAACAGCGAGCCAAATTTTTGACACATTTTAATTAAGGGCTTTCTGTCCTCAGAAGGTAAAACATTCTTGTAAACAAATAAACCCAAGACCAATTTTAGTACAGCCTTATTGTAGGTATTTCCATTACCATTTTCAGGCATCAGCGACCCGCATTCCAAATTTCAGTATTTGTAAGCATTTCAAAAAAAAAAGTTATATTATCGTGCATGCAATAACAAAATGGTACCAAATATTTCTGTCATTAAAATACCCTTAAGCGGAGTACTTACTTGCTTACTTAGCTGGCCCATTACAGAACATTTGTTCCATAGGCCGAACTAAGAAAAAATCTCCATTCCTCTCTATTTATTGCTTCGCACTCTGGAATTCCTTTTCATCTCATCATCCACTTGTTTGCGCCATCTATTCTTTGGCCTGCCAATTCTGCCTGCACCGCCAAGCGGTCCGTATTTATACGCCTTTTTAGCGGGTTCATCATCGCTCATTCTTATGATATGGCCTAGCCAACGCAATCGCTGCATATCGATACGTTTAACAATATTGATGTCGTTGTATAGCAGATACAGCGCGTGGTTCATGCGACGTCGATATTCCCCGTCAACGCAGATTGGTCCATAGATCTTTCGAAGAATTGTTCTCTCAAACACACCAAGCACAGCCATGTCAGCTTGCGCAAGTACCCAGGCTTCGGAGCCATACATCAGCACGGGTAGTATTAGTGTTTTGTAAAGCGTTATTTTTGTTTGACGAGTTGTGGCTTTGTTTTTAAACTGCTTACTTAAACCAAAGTAGCATCTGTTAGCCAATACAATTCTTCTTTTTATTTCACAACTGATGTCGTTTGTGGTGTTTACGGAGGTGCCGAGGTAGACGAAGCCTTATACTACCTGCAAATTATAGGAACCAACTTCAACAGTTGGTCCGATCTCAATGGACGCATTGCGCGTCGACACCATCAGCTTCGTCTTCTCGCTGTTTAACGCCAGACCCACTTTAGCAGATTCTCCTTCGACCTTCATAAAGGTATCGGTTACTTCTTTAACTGATCGTCCCATGATGTCTATATCATCAGCATAAGCAAGCAACATGTGGCTATTGGTGTAGATTGTGCCACTTCTTTTGACGTTTTCCTCTCGTATAAGATCTTGTGTGAGTTAGAGTCATTTTACAAATCCGAATGAGCTTTGCGGGGATATCAAATGCAGACATTGCTTGGAATACCTTTGAACGTAGCGGGCTGTCTAAGGCTGCTTTATAATCGACAAAAAGGTGGTATGGGTCGATCTGCATCTCTTGGGTCTTCTCCAGGATTTTCCGCAGGGTAAATATCTGGTCAATGGTGGACTTGCCAGGTCTAAATCCGCATTGGTATGGTCCAATTATCTCGTTGACCATAGGCTTTAGTCGTTCGCACAATATCCCTGACACGATCTTGTAGGCAATAGGGAGTAGACTTATGCCCCTATAATTAGAGCATACAGTCTTATCTCCCTTCTTGTGGACGGGGCACAGGATACTCAGGTTCCAATCGTCGGGTACTCGTTCTTCCTGCCAGATGGTGCTAACTAGATATTCATCAGCTTGTCGCCTCCGGTTTTGAACAGCTCGGCTGGTAAGCCATCGGTCCATGCTGCCTTATTATTCTTCAGCCGATTTATTGCTGTCCTTACCTCTTCTTGGCTTGGCGGTATACATTCAATACCATCTTCTGGGATTGGGACTGTGATATCTTTGACGTCTTCGCTGCTATTGGATACCAACAGTTTTGAAAAATGTTCTTTCCATATCCTGAGTAGACTATCTGTATCAGTTACAAAATTACCTTGCTGGTCTCTACAGGAGGATGTGCTTGTACTCTCTCCTTTTCTCCCTGTATCTCTCTCGTGAGCTACCCGTTGCTACGGATTGTAAAGTAGCCCTTTATGCCGCATTTTTCTCTTCGGTGGCAGCACGACACTCCTGATCATACCATGGATTCCTTGGTGGAGGTCTCTGGTATCCAAGTATGGATTTTGCGGCTGTTTGCATGGAGTCGGCAATTCTTTGCCATTGCGCTGATATGTTATCGGGATGAGGAGTGCTTTGATTAAGCAATTGGGCTAGTTGTGTGGAATATGCTGTGGCTATCTGTTGTGATTGCAGCTTACCGATGTCTAACTTTCGTGTTGTGTCTGTTCGTACTTTGTTTGCTACGTTTAGGCGGGTGCGTACCTTTGCTGCAACATGGTAGTGGTCCGAATCAATGATCGCGCCTCGCAACGATCGTGCATCCAACACGCTCGATGAATGTCTTCCATCTATCACAACATGATCAATTTTATTTCTTGTTTTCTGATCTGGAGACAGCCAGGTGCCCTTATGAATATCGAGATGATT
The DNA here is from genome assembly GCF_047663935.1 of Musca autumnalis. Lineage (NCBI taxonomy): Eukaryota > Metazoa > Arthropoda > Insecta > Diptera > Muscidae > Musca > Musca autumnalis. Next base: position 257,511,134 of record NW_027411644.1, read on the forward strand.
AAATCTGGTACTGCTAACTACCATGTTTTTTGCAGCTGCAAAGTCTATCAGCCTCATACCATTGTCAGATCTTTCACTGTGGAGACTGAATTTCCCGACTGTTGGGCCAAAGATATTCTCCTTTCCAATTTTGGCATTAAAATCGCCTAGAATGATTTTAATGTCATGGGCAGGGCGACGGTCATATGTTTCTTCTAAGCGCTCGTAAAATATATCTTTGGTCTGTTCGTCCTTTTCTTCAGTGGGAGCATGAGCGCAAATAAAGCTGATGTTGAAGAATTTAGCTTTTATTCGAATTGCAGCAAGTCTTTCATTCACTGGGGTGAAGCTTGATACCAGATGTTTTAGCCTCCGACTAACTACGAATCCGCAACCAAACTCATGCTTTACGTCATGGCAGCTTTAATACAGTGCGTCACCTTTAGGTGTTGTTGTGACGCTTTTCCCAATCCATCGTCTTTCCTGTATGGCAGTAATATCGGCCTTGTACTTTTCAAGTACGTCTGCCAATGCGAAGACTGCACCTTCTCTATAAAGAGTGCGAACATTCCAGGTGCAGATTCGCAGATCATGACCCTTATAACGTTTGCGGGGTTCGTCAACTTTAGACGGGTTTGTTTTTCTTTTCTTTCGTTTTTTTCATAGTAGGCTGGTTTTTGTAGGAGAGGGTTACTAACCCGACGCCCAAACCCAAGTTTTTAACGTTCTTATGGGTGAACGCGCGGCACATGTTAGCTCACTACCTTTAACGGGTGTTAAAGGCAGTTCCCCAGGTGACACCACGGGGAGGTCAGTGTCCACTTGGGATGAAAGAGGGACCAAGATAAATCCTCGGCTTTGCCATGTTAAACCCGGGCAGGACCGTTGCTTGGTATCTTCCATCCCCTACGTCACCCAGCGGAGTACAGTACAATTCAAAACTAACAGCCAACGTAATTTTAGGAAATTTTTCTGGCAAATAAAAACGTTTTTAAATGGTTTTATTTAGCTCAACCCGTTTGTTTTATTATACCCTACACCACTATGTGGGGAGGGTATTATAAGTTGGTTTTGCCCAAAAAGTTTGTAACGCATCGAAATAATGGTCGTAGACCCATACTTATATATACCAAAATGAATGTCTCGACGAGCTGAGTCGATCTGGCTATGTGTGTCCGTCCGTCTGTCCATCTAAACCTTGTAATCACGCTGCAGGTCGCAATTTTGATCGGATCGTCACGAAATTTTGGGTGTTGATGAGGGTCCTGGATGGGAAGAAGCCTATTGATTTTGGTGGTGGTGGGATAATATTCAGGGGTCGGAATGGGCAAAAGACAACGTTTTTTTCCAAAGCGAATATTTCAGCTTCTATATGGGATATACCAAAAGCAAGACCTGACAATAAAGGTAGAAAATATCACCTTTCTAATGATGTAAAGTAAGTTCTTGTAGGTGATCAAACAACGAAGATATTACAAAAGTCGCAAATAAAACCCAAATTTTCATTATTGCGATTTTAATTATAATGACGGATATCACAGCTTTGGTTGGGGTCTTTCCAAAAGCAAAGTCTGACTATAAAAAATAGAAGATCCCAACTTTACAATAATGCAACCAAGTTGGCGTAGGTGACCAAATAACGGAGATATCGCCATAGTCGGTAATACATCCCATTTTTCCATTTTTTGGAAATCACGCTACAGGTCGCAATTTTGATCGGATCGTCACGAAATTTTGTGTGTTGATGGGGGTCCCGGAGGGGAAGAAGCCTATTGGTTTTGGTGATGGTCGGATAATAATTAGGGGTCGGAATGAGCAAACAAGTTATTTGGAGAAAAAGTCTACATTTTATTCCAAAGCAAATATCTCAGCGTCTATAAGGGGTATATAAAAAGCTAAACTTGGCAATGAAAGTAGAAAGTAGATGTAACGTAGGTTGTCGTAGGTGGTCAAATAATAGAGATATCGCAATATCGGTAATACATCCATTTTGTCCACCTTTTCTGCAATCACACTACAGGTCGGAATTTTGATCGGATCATCACGAAATTTTCTCACAGATATAGAAGCCTATTGATGTTGGTGATGCCGAGAGTAGTCAAATATAAAACTAAATATTAATTATTTTAGTTCAGTTCGCCTTAAGTCATTTGGTATAAAAGCCAGATAGGTGAAAACTTTCGTATATCCGTAAAAGAAATGTTTTCGAATGAAAAGATTATGCACAGGGGTAGTGGTGTAGGGTATCACATAGTCGGCCCCGTACCGACTATAGCCTTTTCTCACTTGTTTATTATTTATTCTTGGGTCAAATTTAGTAATTCAAATTTCACCCTCTTCCTGTGGATTTTGGATTTTGGTGACAATACAATTATGTTTATTCTTTATACCCTCAGCCTTTAGGCTAAGGAGGGTATATACACTTTGATACGATGAAAATGTGCCTCATCGAAATAATGGTTTTAGACCCCAAGTATGTTTGGACGAAATGTGTTTCAGACAATTTGGAGTCGATCTAGCCATGTCCGTCCGTCTGTCTGTCCGTCTGTCTGTCTGTCCTGCTGGCTGGAGCGCACGATAACTCTCTAACGGATGAACCGATTCGGTTCAAATTTTGGCTTTCGTAATATTTTGCCCAAACTTAGTTCAAGTTCGAAGATGAGCTACATCGGTCCACTCCTTCCGATACCTCCCCCACAAAAGTTCGAAAATGTTCGGAAAGTTTGTGCGCACGATAACTCTTGAAGGGAGTGACCGATTTGGTCCATACTATGTATAGCGTAAACTTTCTACCAGAGTAATATGAGGTTCCAATATGGTCTCAATAGGTCCCCTCCTTCGGGTACCACCCACACAAAATTTCGGAAAAGTTCAGTTTAGGGCCATCTCTCGAATCGCTTTGATTTTTGTTTTAACAACTTGTATTCACTGCCCTACATACGACGGTACAAGCTTCATCAGGGGCAAGTCCATACTTCCTGAGAAAATAGCATGAAAGTTGCAGAAAAACCCCTATGACACAGTGTGAGGTGGTTGGAGCGCAAGATAACTCTCGAACGGATCTGCCGATTCGGTCCAAAATATGGCCTTAGTAATAGTTTGTCCAAACATAGTTTAAGTTTGAAGATAAGCCATATCGGTCCACTCCTTCGGGTACCTTCCCCACAAAAGTTCAAAAATGTTCGGAAAAATTGTTCCTACGGTAACTCTTGAAGGGAGTGGCCGAATTGGTCTATACTTTACACATCCTAATATATCTACCAGATATAGATCAGGTTCAAATATGGACTATATTTGTCCACTCCACCCGGTACCTCCCACACAAAATTTTCCGATAAGTTCACTTTAAGACCTGATATCGAATCACTTTGATTTTTGTTGAAGCAACTTGCATTCGCTGCCTCAATTACGATATTAAACGTTTTTTTAGGGGGAAGTCCATACTTCTTGATCAAACAGCCCGAAGAGTGTGAAAACCCCCTATGACACCATATGTTGTGGCTGGAGATCCACTTCCATAACGGTCAATGTCGATCCATTCCTTTTAGTATCTCCTCCGCAAAACTTTTGATCTTTAATCCTAATCAACATTTTTGTCGGTTCAAACGCCCAAATTTTTTAAAACCCCCTCAATACACACCTATTTTTGGAAAAAATTGTTTCAATATACACATGCTGAGGGTATACCTCTGTCGGCAAAGCCGACTGATACTTTTTTATTATCATTATAAATTCAAGATGGCCGCCGCTACAAAATGGCGGACAACGTAGGTTTTATCAATCCCATCAATATGGGTATCAAATGAAAGGGCTCAACAAGCAGAATACAATATACTATAAAAAATTTAAATCCAAGGCCGCTACAAAATGGCGGATAACGTAGGTTTTATCAATCCCATCAATATGGGTATCAAATTAAAGTGCTCAACCAGTAGAATACAATGTACTATACAAAATTAAAATCCAAGCTGGCGGCCTCTACAAAATGGCGGATAACTTAGGTTTTATCAATCGCATCAACATGGGTATCAATTGAAAGGTCTCAACAAGTAGAATACAATTTACTATGCAAAATTGAAATCTAAGATGGCCGCCGCTACCAAATGGCTGATAACAATTTTTTATCAATCCCACCAATATAGGTATCAAATAAAAGGGCTTGACAAGAAGAATACAGTGCACTATACAACCTCAATATTTAAGATGGGCGCAGCCACTAAATGGCGTATAATTAAGATTTAAATTTAGAAATTGAATCTGTAATTTAGGTATCTGATTAATCCAGCCTGAATCCACCACCCAAGTCAAGATTTTTTATCGTATTGAGGACTGTGTGGAGTTAGGGTGGCTAAAAATGATACGTCGTTAGCGGTACACCACCCAAGTTAAGGTGAAAGGTTAAAACGCGCCGAGAACTGTATGGCATTAGGGTGGATAAAAATGATATGTCGTTAGCGTTTTCCCCTCAAGACTCAGGCGCATCTTGTTGTACATAGCCTTGCCCCTTTATTGGACCTCTGGGGGGTCGACCGTTTAAATGTCCATTACTCGTGGGAACAAAATGGTAAAATATATAAAAAATACAAACACAAATAAAACAGAAACTGCAACACAACGTAAACGAAGGCTTCAAAAAGCGAAAGAAAAGTATAAAACAAAACTAGCTAAAGAAAGTGAAGTTAATAGAAATAGTCGATTACAGAAACGACGGGAACAATTAGCGTCAAAAACACCTGAGCAATATGAGGCCAGGTTAAAACAGCAACGTCAGCGATATACACAAATGACGGCGTCAGAAACGCCTGAAGAATATGAAGCCAGGTTAACAAAGCAACGTGAGCGATACACACAGATGATAGCGTCAGAAACGCCTGAAGAATATGAAGCCAGGTTAACAAAACAACGGGAGCGATACACACAGATGTGTGTTGGTTTTGATACTATCATGGGCTTCTACAATACATAAAATGCAGGGCAGCACTGTTCATCACGCAGTCGTATACTTAGGTGCGGAACTGTTTGAAGAAGGTCAAGCCTACGTGGCTCTTAGTAGAGTAAGATCTTTGCAGGGACTACGTATAGAGGAGTTGGACTGCAATAAACTAAAGCACTAAATGAATTAAACAGAATGCGAAATAAAAACTAAAAACTAGAAAATAAAAATAGTTAAAAAAACTTTTTTAAGTTAAACGGTTTTATGTTAAACATACATTGCAAACCAAAAAATAATAAAATAGATACAGTCGTGGGAATTATAAACATAAACATATAAAATAAAACCGTGGGGCACGTCAATTGTCTACAAATTATTGACTTAATGTGCGATAGAAGAATCGTTTAATTCGTCGTTAGGCAGTTGGCCCGCAGACGGTGAGGAAATTACTTACTATTTTCTTGCTCATGGAAATTCCAATAGTTATACACTCCATGTAAATAAAAGAGATGTTTCAACTAGTTTATCGTTGGACATTAACACTGCTGGCTGGCGAGGAATCGTTTCACTGCTCGTAGTTTGTCTTTAATCGACAAAGTACTACTCGCTCACCACTATGAAACCCTAAAACTCGCTTATAATCGAGCTTGCTAGCTTGTTTCCACATTCTAGCCCTACTTATCACACGTCCATCGTTGTCGGTTGAACAACTGCCTAATTATAGTGTAACGTTACAAAACAAACATTTTAATCAACGATTGTAGACAACTGACGTGCCCCACGGTTTTATTTTAGTCTAGTCTATGCATATGTTTATAATTCCCACGACTGTATCTATTTAATTATTTTTTGGTTTTTAGTACATTTATCTTAAACATTGCAATGTATGTTTAACATAAAACCGTTTAACTTAAAAAGTTTTTTTACCTATTTTTTTTTAGCTAAAAACGTTTGAAATACAATATATAAAATACTAGCAAAGTTCAAAAAATTACCTTAGGAGGGTTGTCATTTTTTATTTGGGATGACGACTTCTACATATTTTGATTTTCAAAAAAGTCAGGCTTAATCCCATAGTCGCTGTTTTAATATTTTATTAAAACAACTTTAATTTATTAGTGGGAAAAAATTGGTGACGTTTACCAAGGGGTAAGGCAGGGAAGACTATAGTTTCAGATCTCGCCACAGATTTTCATCAGTTCCCTTGTTTCGATTGCTTGCTTAAATAGACAAGTGTCCAAAAAAAACGCTCTGACCGAGAATTTCTTTGGCACTACCTAAACTCGAGCAACTTCACTTGTAACTTAGGTAGTGCCAAAGAAATTCTCGAACAGAACCATTTGAGGGAGCAATTGACACTTGGTTATAAAAAGTTTCTTGTTGAAAAACAAGAAACAGAGGAACTGATGAAGATCTGTGTCGAGATCTGAAACTATAGTCTTCCCTGCCTTACCCCTTGGTAAACATCGCCAATTTTTTCCCACAAATAAATTAAAGTTGTTTTAATAAAATATTAAAACAACGACTATGGGATTAAGCCTGACTATTTTGAAAAACTAAATAAAAGTTGTCATTCCAAATATAAAAAAACGCCAACCCTCATAAGTTTCATATTTATGTAAAATATTTTAGCCCGTGAGGTCTGACACATTATAGGCATTCGCCTGATGCAGACAATTAAATTGCTTTAAGGATTTATATCAGAATAATTATCGTATATAGCAATTCCACACTGCTATTATTTTGCAAGGTACTGTATGTCGATCTATTCCTTCAGGTACCTCCTCCGCATCACTTGCAAGCTTTAGTGCATACGCCCGAAAGGGCCACAATATCTGAAACGCCCCAATACATAATTATTGAGGAAAAAATTTAGATAGTGTTCCGACGTTTCGTAGTCCTCTCTGCATGCCCTGCATTCACTGCTTTCTGCACAACCTATTTTGTGCAGGTGCGCTTGTAGACCAAGGTGTCCTGTAAGAATACCCGTCAGTCTACTAATGTCTGTTTTACTTAGTAAAAGCAGTCGATTTGTTTTGTCCTCGTCTGGGTTCCCCCATAGGATTTTTGTGTTTTTATACCCTCAGTCTTTAGGCTAAGGAGGGTATATGGTAAATTTCAAATTTCTTTTGCAATTCCATTGGAAGAAATGTTAAAAAAATTTTCGCGAGCACATCCGCAATTTTTGGAACATAGATTAAGAAAAAAAGTCGTGGTTGCGCTCCAAAGTTATGGGGGGTTTTATTCCCTTATAAAGAACAAATATTTAAAAATATCATTTTTGCTGTAATAAGAAAATGTATATATAAAGCGTTAACAGTATTTAATATCTATCCGTAGATATCTAAATATTTACTAAATGTATTTCTATTTTCGCGTAAAATCAAGAAATACTGAAAAAATCTTGGAGTAAATTCAATTTATTCTAATTTAGAGTCCAAATAAAACTCGAAAAAAATTAATTAAAAATACGTACAGATTCTAGACAACGCGTAGAAAAATAGGATTTATAACTGCCATATTACAGCAACAACAAAATACGAAAACTTATTGTTGGAATATTATTTCAAAAATATATTTTTTTGTTTAATACGAAAAATAGAAAAATACTTTTAGGAGTTATTCTACTATTTCGATAAATTTCGATGCAAGGACTGACGGACTTCGCTGAAACTTCTTCAGGGAAAATGCGCTGACAAACCCGAAAGTGTATTTGATTACATTGATAAACAATAGGATTATGAAATAGAAAGTAATATTGAAATTACAACCAAAGAAAAAACATAAAGGTTAAAAAACGTATAATTCGCGAATTCGTTAAAATCAGTTAAGGCGCATGCGCTTTTCAGATACAGCGAGTGCATCTCTATCAATATGTAGCGATTTTACCACTTTTCATTCAGCGGCCAAAGTGTGCCGTCAGCTGCATCTTACTGTTCAAAAAACCTTTATGTGTGTACAAATTGCTCGATGTACATAAGATTAGAAGGCGCATCCGATTTCAGTGACCGCCTATAAAAAATACGTCATTATACAAAATTTTAAACAAATTCCTCAAGAACCGCGGATGTGCTACCAAATTCTATTTTATGCGAAATACGAATATTACTCCAGAATCTCGGTAATTTATGCCACACGGTTTTGGAAAATAATATAATCGCTTATAAAGGATTCCATTTATGTAAAAATAACCAAAGAAAATCGCGGTTCAATGCGCGGAATCATCAAAATATAATTTGGCAGAATTTCCTACTTTCAAGGTATCTATATCCGCCGTTTTAGTGGATGGATTTGAAAGCGGAAGGGTTCATTAGATCCGGCGCGTAAAAAAACTAAAATCACGCGGGGTTCAAGGGTACCTGAGTCACAATTGTAAATTTTGAAGTAAAAAAATAAGTGTTTAAAGAAAATTTACGCACCAAAATTTCGACTTTGGACTCCTATTAGTAGGGAGCTGTATGAAGCACACTCATGAGATATACATCAAACGACGTGGAATCACGAGTTCTACAATGCAATAAATAGTTTGTGTAATTATCTGGTTGGGCCCTCCAATTATAAGAAAATTTCAAAAAACCCAGATTTCAAAACTTCAAAATGTCAGCATCGATGTTAGGGGGATGCAGTGTATATATCAAAAAGTCATACATTAGAACCATGTTGCCCAAAGGGTATTCTTCAATTCTTTCTTTGAGCTCATGTCTGAATTTTCCGTGGTTTGACCAGAAATCAAGAAAGAACAAAAAAAAGGTGTAAACTTCAACACATTTTACCCATTTTTTAATATTACCACCAACACAGCTTCCACATAAATTATTTGTTATGATTCATTTTATGCGAACCCGGCTAAAACACTTCAATTAACATAAATATATTCATATTGTATAAAATGTATTGACAGTTCGCGACTTATTAAATGGTGAACCTCAACTTCAACGATTGTTAAACATTTTTGAACATTACCATATACCCTCGTTAGCATAAATGCTGAGGGTATAATAATTAAAGTGATACGAATGTTTGTCTTGAACGAAGCAACCAATTTGGTCCAAACTTTGGATCTCCTAATATATGGTGATCCAACTAGAGGTTCCTAACTTTATTCAAGAAAATAACACAGAAAACTCTAATTGAATTGGAAATGTTTATTATCATTTGAAAGAACATGCTTTGGCATTTATTTTTATGTTTATGTCCATCACATGTTGGCGCGTCTACGTCTTAGACCGCATGTCCGTAGATTCCAATTTTCGCTAAATCGTTCGAACATTTCGACTGGTAACTTACGAATGGCACGCGAGATTTTTGCCTCAGGACCTGAATTGAAGCGGGGTTGTCCGCACAGACTTTACTTACTTACTTACTTACTTAGCCCATTACAGAACATTTGTTCCATAGACCGAACTGAGAAAAGATCTCCAATTCTATCTATTTGTTGCTTCGCACTCTGGAATACCGCGCCTTGTCATCTCATCATCCACTTGTTTGCGCCATCTATTCTTTGGCCTGCCAATTCTGCGTGCACCGCCATGTGGCTCGAATTTATACGCCTTTTTAGCGGGTTCATCATCGCTCATTCTTATTATATGGCCTAGCCAACGCAATCGCTGCATCTCGATACGTTTAACTATATTGATGTCATTGTATAGCAGATACAGCTCGTGGTTCATACGACTTCGATATTCACCGTCAACGCAGATCGGTCCGTAGATCTTTCGAAGATTTTTTCTCTCAAACACGCCAAGCACTGCCTTATCTGCTTGCGCAAGTACCCAGGCTTCGGAACCATACATTAGCACGGGTAGTATCAGTGTTTTGTAAAGCGTTATTTTTGTTTGACGAGTTGTGGCTTTGTTTTTAAAGTGCTTACTTAAGCCATAGTAGCATCTGTTGGCCAATACAATTCTTCTTTTTATTTCACAACTGATGTCGTTTGTTGTGTTTACGGCGGTGCCGAGGTATACAAAGTCTTTTACTACCTCAAAATTATAGGAACCAACTTCAACAGTTGGTCCGATCTCAACGGACGCATTGCGCGTCGACACCATCAGCTTGGTCTTCTCGCCGTTTACCGCCAAACCCACTTTAGCAGATTCTTCTTCGACCTTCATAAAGGTATCGGTTACTTCTTTTACTGATCGTCCCATGATGTCTATATCATCAGCATAAGCAAGTAACATGTGGCTATTGCTGTAGATTGTGCCACTTTTTTTGACGTTTGCCTCTCGTATAACCTTTTCTAGCAGGATGTTGAAAAGGTCACACGAAAGGCTGTCTCCTTGCCTGAAACCTCTTTTGGTACAAAACTCCTCGGAGAGGTTCTTTCCTATTTCAACTGAAGATCTTGTGTCAGTTAGAGTCATTTTACAAAGCCGAATGAGCTTTGCGGGGATACCAAATTCAGACATTGCTTGGAATACCTTTGAACGTAGCGGGCTGTCGAAGGCTGCTTTATAATCGACAAAAAGGTGGTAGGTGTCGATCTGCATCTCTTGGGTCTTCTCCAGGATTTGGCGCAGGGTAATTATCTGGTCAATGGTGGACTCGCCAGGTCTAAAGCCGCATTGGTATGGTCCAATTATTTCGTTGACCATTGGCTTTAGTCGTTCGCACAATATCCCTGACACTATCTTGTATGCGATAGGGAGAAGACTTATGCCCCTGTGGTTGGAGCATAAAGTCTTATCTCCTTTCTTATGGACGGGACACAGAATGCTCAGGTTCCAATCGTCGGGTACGCGCTCTTCCTGCCAGATGGAGCTAACTAGCTGATGCATACACCTTATCAGCGTGTTGCCTCCGGTTTTAAACAGCTCGGCTGGTAGGCCATCAGCTACTGCTGCCTTATTATTCTTCAGCCGGTTTATTGCTGTCTTTACCTCATCTTGGCCGGGTGGTATACATTCAATACCGTCTTCTTGGATTGAATCTGTGGTATCTTCGTCGACTCCGCTACTATTGGATACCAACAGTTTGGAAAAATGCTCTTTCCATATCCTTAGCACACTATCTGTATCAGTTACCAGATTACCTTGCTGGTCTCTACAGGAGGATGTGCCAGTTCCAAAGCCATCAGTTTGATGTTTCACTCTTTGGTAGAATTTTCGGACTTCATTCTGTCTCCTGTACATCTCGATTTGTTCACACTCCCGCTTTTCCATCTCTCTCTTTTTCCTGCGGAAAAGACGTTTCTCCTCTCTATTTTTTCTCCCGGTACCTCTCACGTGCGCTACGCGTTGCTACTGATTGTAAAGTAGCCCTATATGCCGCATTTTTCTCCTCGGTAGCAGCACGACACTCCCGGTCATACCATGGATTCCTTGGTGAAGGTCTCTGGTATCCAAGTACTGATTTTGCGGCTGTTTGCATGGAGTGGGCAATGTTTTGCCATTGTCCTGATATGTTATCGGGACGAGGAGTGCTTTGATTAAGCAGTTGGGCCAGTTGAGTGGAATATGCTGTGGCTATCTGTTGTGATTGCAGCTTACCGATGTCAAACTTCCGTGTTGTGTCTGTTCGCACTTTGTTTGCTACGTTTAATCTGGTACGTACCTTTGCCGCAACAAGGTAGTGGTCCGAGTCTATGTTTGCACCTCGGAACGATCGTACATCCAACACACTTGATGCATGTCTTCCATCTATCAAAACGTGATCAATTTGATTTCTTGTTCTTTGATCTGGCGACAGCCAGGTGCCCTTATGAATATCGAGATGCTTAAATCTGGTACTGCTAACTACCATGTTTTTTGCAGCTGCAAAGTCTATCAGCCCCATACCATTGTCAGATGTTTCACTGTGGAGACTGAATTTCCCGACTGTTGGGCCAAAGATATTCTCCTCTCCAATTTTGGCATTAAAATCGCCTAGTATAATTTTAATGTCATGGGCAGGGCAACGGTCATAAGTTTCTTCTAAGCGCTCCTAAAAAATATCTTTGGCCTGTTCGTCCTTGTCTTCAGTGGGAGCATGAGCGCAAATAAAGCTGATGTTGAAGAATTTTGCCTTTAATCGAATTGCAGCGAGTCTTTCATTCACTGGGGTGAAGCTGGAGACCAGATGTTTTAACCTCCGACCAACTACAAATCCGCAACCAAACTCATGCTTTGTATCATGGCAGCTATAATACAGTGCGTCACCTCTAGGTGTTGTTGTGACGCCTTTCCCAATCCATCGTATTTCCTGTATGGCAGTAATTCGGCCTTGTACTTTTCAAGTACATCTGCCAATGCGTAAACTGCACCTTCTCTATAAAGAGTGCGAACATTCTAGGTGCAGATTCGCAAATCATGGTCCCTGAAACGTTTGCGGGGTCCGTCAACTTTAGAGGGGTTTGTTTTTCTTTTCATTAGTTTTTTCATAGTAGGTTGTTTTTTCTAGGGGAGAGTTACTCATGGTCGCCATTGAAGGTTACGTTCTCACCGACATAATTTTTGAAGAAATGTGGACTAATGGTTCTACCAGCGGACAAACCACACGAAACCGTTTTTTTTTTTTTTTGATGAAGTGACATTTCTTGAATCTCTTCAGGTTGCTCTTAACTTAAATGCGGTTACTTTCCTTACTTACATAACCATTAAGCCAGAAATGGGTCTCATCGCTGAACAAATTTGGCTCGAAACACATTCCTCTAAGAAAGTGAATTTTCGTAATAAAGTTGAACGATGTCCAAACATTGTTCAGTCGTAAGTCTTTCCATGATAAAATGCCAAACAATACTAAACAAAAAGCAGTAAGGAAAGGATCATAGTCGAGCGGGGCCGTCTATACGATACCCTACACCACTGTTAATATGTAAAATATATGTATATAGGAGATATACATCAATTTGAACTGATTTCTTTATAATATGGTACAATTAATACTAGACAAAAATCCATACCAAATTTCATCAAAATCGGACGTATATAGCGTGTTTGGTGCAGCAATTACGTCAAATCGACCGAAAATATATATGGAAGCTATATACAAATCTGAACCGATTTCGATGTAATTTGGCACATTTATTTATAGACCTAACACAGTCACACATTTCATAGAAATCAAACATATATAGCGTGTTTGGTGCAACAAATACCCGGAATCGGGCGAAAATATATATGGGATCTATATCCAAATCTGAACCGATTTCGATATAATTTGGCACACTTATTTCTAGACCGAGTTCAGTCACACAATCAAAATTTCATCAAAATCGGACGTGTATGCGGTGTTTGGTGCAGCAATTATGTCAAATCGGCCGAAAGTATATATGGGAGCTATATCCAAATCTGAACCGATTTCGATGTAATTTGGCACATTTATTTATAGACCGAATTCAGTCACACATTCCACATTACATAGAAATCAAACTTATATAGCGTGTTTGGTACAACAAATACCCGGAATCGGGCGAAAATATATATGGGATCTATATCCAAATCTGAACCGATTTCGATATAATTTGGCACACTTATTTCTAGACCGAGTTCAGTCACACAATCCAAATTTCATCAAAATCGGACGTATATAGCGTGTGTGGTGCAGCAATTATGTCAAATCGGCCGAAAGTATATATGGGAGCTATATCAAAATCTGAACCGATTTCGATGTAATTTGGCAAATTGTTTTAGACCTAATTCAGTCACACATTCCACATTTCATCAGAATCAAACACATATAGCGTGTTTGGTGCAACAAATACCTGGAATCGGACGAAAATATATATGGGATCTATGTCCAAATCTGAACCGATTTCGATGTAATTTGGCACATTTATTTATAGACCTAACACAGTCACACATTTCATAGAAATCAAACATATATCGCGTGTTTGGTGCAACAAATACCCGGAATCGGGCGAAAATATATATGGGATTTATATCCAAATCTGAACCGATTTCGATATAATTTGGCACATTTAATATATATGGGATCTATGTCCAAATCTGAACCGATTTCGATATAATTTGGCACACTTATTTCTAGACCGAGTTCAGTCACGCAATCCAAATTTCATCAAAATCGGACGTGTATGGGGTGTTTGGTGCAGCAATTATGTCAAATCGACCGAAAGTATATATGGGAGCTATATCCAAATCTGAACCGATTTCGATGTAATTTGGCACATTTATTTTTAGACCGAATTCAGTCACACATTCCACATTTCATCAAAATCAAACACATATAGCGTGTTTGGTGCAACAAATACCTGGAATCGGGCGAAAATATATATGGTAGCTATATCCAAATCTGAACGGATTTCGATATAATTTAGCACACTTATTTCTAGACCGGGTTCAGTCACACAATCCAAATTTCATAAAAATCGGACGTATATAGCGTGTTTGGTGCAGCAAATACGTCAAATCGGTCGAAAATATATGTGAGAGCTATATCCAAATCTGAAACGATTTTCACAAAAAGCAATAGCGTTCTTCCTATGGCTAAAAAAATTATATTCCCCAATTTTCAGCTGAATCGGACAAATAATGCGACATGTACGTTGCGAACAAAAATACATGGACAGACGGACGGACATGCATAAATCGACTCAGAAAGTGATATGTATATCCCCAAAAGGAACTATGGGTCTATTTCGTTGCCTTTTGCATGTTACATATAACTGCACAAAGATATAATACCCCTTACCGCAGTGTGGTGTAGGGTATAATAACATGACACGACTCACACGTGATCAGTCAAAAAAGGCTATTGAAAAAAGTATCTCCAGTTGGATCAACTTTATTTTGTCCAAATCGGTCTTCTCCCTACGGTACCTCCGCCACAAATTCAACATTTTCGTTTAAGTGCAGTTTACGATCTTTTGCGGATGCTACTCCTTGTGGTCCTGTCTACAGCGATATTATGTTTTCCGTGGCCAAGTCCATGCTTCCTGACATAGTGGCCCGAAACCAACCAAAATAAGATTCACTTACAACAAATTTTGAAAATCGGATCGGATTTTGTTATATCTATATAGGGGCCAAAATACCCAAAATCGGCCAAATTTACAAATTACAAAGATAGCTAGGTTGACACGGGTTAACGTGAACCGATCGCCATAAAATTTTATGTATGTACTAGCAAATGCCCGCTACTTCGTATGCGGAAAGGGAACAAAATATATAGAAACAATATTTAATACGGAAATGGTGAATACTGGAGATTCTGTTGTACTAAGACCAATTTTTATTACCAATATTTTTTTCGATTGTAGTCAGAATTTACAAAAAAATCTGAAGTATCGCATCCCTACACAACTACCATATTTTTTATTTCGAATGTCCAAAACTACGTATCAAGGTTTAACCCTTCACTAACACAGCATTCCCTTCCAGTACGAATTTCCAAACACTAAACTTTATCTCACGCCTTCACAACAACAATCACGCACATTTACAATGCAAGGTTCTAACTTTAGCGGTTTCGCCCAGAACCCGAATAGGTCCGTTAAATTTTCGGCATTCAAAATGGCCATAAAAATCCACGTTTTCGTATATCCCCATATAACGGTACCTCTCGACTTAGTGTATTTTAAAAGATTACTTCCTTATATTCAACATATATCCTAACCCCAATTCACTTTTCCAGCTTTATCTGTTCTCCTGAAACCCATTATAGTACTATTTAGTACTTTTTGTATAAATAAGTACGAATCTAGTACCGAATTTCAAAATTCCAGTTCTACCCTTTACAAAGTCACAAATTGTACAAAATTCTCTACCATATAGCAAATATCAAAAGGTACCAAATTTTGTACCATTTAGCACTTTTCGTACACGATTTTCCAAAATGTACTTTCATATCTCAGCTCTATCCGTTCACCTAACCCCAATTTATAGCCATTGTAGTTCCATTTAGCACTTTTCCATAAGTACGAATTTCCAAAACTACCTCAATCATCACTCCAACAGTAATCTGTTCACGCAAATACAGCGAATTCCGTACCAGTTAGTACTGCTTCGTTCACATTAGTACCATTTTCCAAATCTTCCTCCATATCTCAATTCTATATTCTAACAGTAATTTTAATTCCAAATTTCAGGATTCCAGCTCTTCAAACCAAATCCAAATCATACTAAACTCACTACCATTTAGGACTTTTCGACCTTTGGTACATCTTTCTTACTCTTAATCAGTAACCCCCATTCCAAATTTCAGGATTCCGGCCCTATTCGTTAACCCATATCTAAATTGTACTATATTTAGTACTATTTAGTACTTTTCGTATAAGTTTAGTTCGAATTCCTACCTCATTCCAAATTTCAGGATTCAAGCTCAATCCGTTCACCCAAATCCAAATTGTACTAAATTTAGTACCATTTAGAACTTTTCGTGCTCTTATAGTTCGAATTTACAAAAACCTTTCTTTGTTACTCTCCACCACTGACCCTAATTTCAAATTTCAGGATTCCACTCTATTCGTTCATCCAAATCCAAATTGTACAAAATTTAGTACCATTAAGTACTTTTCGTACCCTTATAGTTCGAGTTTACAAAAACCTTCATTGTTACTCTTCATCAGTGACACTCATTCCAAATGTCTGTTTTCTAGTTCAATCCGTTCAACCAAATCAAAATTGTACTAAATTTAGTACCATTTAGTACTTTTCGTATCCTTATAGTTCGAATTTCCAAAAACCTTTCATTGTTACTCTTCATCAGTGACCCTCATTCCAAATGTTTGTATTCCCGCTCTATCCGTTCACCCAAACCCAAATTGTACTAAATTTAGTACCATTTAGTACTTATCGTGCACTTATAGTTCGAATTTCAAAAAACCTTTCTTTGTTACTCTCCATCAGTGACCCTCATTACAAATTTCAGGATTCCAGATCTATCCATTCACCCAAATCCAAATTGTACTAAATTTAGTACCATTTAGTACTTTTACCCTTATAGTTCGAATTTACAAAAACCTTTCATTGTTACTCTTCATCGGTAACCCCCATTCCAAATGTCTGTATTCCAGCTCAATCCGTTCACCCAAATCAAAATTGTACTAAATTTAGTACCATTTAGTACTTTTCGTACCCTTATAACTGGAATTTCCAAAAACCTTTCATTGTCACTCTTTATCAGTGACCCTCATTCGAAATGTCTGTATTCCAGCTCTATCCATTCACCCAAATCCAAATTGTACTAAATTTAGTACCATTTAGTACTATTCGTGCACTTATAGTTCGAATTTCCAAAAAGTTTTCTTCGTTACTCTCCACAATTGACCGTAATTTCAAATTTCAGGATTCCAGCTCCATCCGTTCACACAAATCCAAATTGTACTAAATGTAGTACCATTTAGTAATTTTCGTACACATAAGTACGAATTTCCAAAATCTCCCTCATGTCTCAACATACACTTCAACAGTAATCTTAATTCCAAATTTCAGGATTCCAGTTCTATCCGTTCACCCAAATATAATTTGTACTAAATTTAGTATCATTTAGTACTTTTCGTACACATTAGTACGATTTTACAAAAACATTTAATTACATCAACACCACTTCCCAACCTTGATTTCCATACCAAATTCCATGATTCTAGCTATATCCGTTCAAAATATACAATTGGTACTAAATGTTGTAAATTTTAGTACTTTTCGTACACTTATAGGTCGATTTTCCAAAAACCCTTGGTACATCTTTCTAGATCTCCATCAGTTACCCTCATTCCAAATTTCAGAATTCTAGCTCTTACCGTTTCCCTAATACAAAGGGTACCATATTTAGTACCTTTTAGTACTTTTCGTACACTTCTGGGTCGAATTTCCAAAAACCCAACCTTATCTCACCCCTACACACCAACAGCAACCTACACCCAAAATTTCAACTTTCTAGCTTCAGCGGTTTCGTCTGGGCGGTGATGAATCAGTCAGTCAGTCAGTGAATACCTCACCTCACTGCTCTTTTATATATATAGATATCCTGCTTTATCTGTTCACCCAAGTCCAAATTGTACCAGATTTAGTACCGTCCAGTACTTTTTGTACCCATAACCAAAAATTTTCAAAACTACCTCAATCCTACAACTCAACAGTACTCTTAATTCCAAATCTTAGGATTCCAGCTGTATCCGTTACGCCAAAACCAAGTTGTACCAAGGTTAGTACCATTTAGTACTTTTCGTACCCAAAAGTACGAATTTCTTAAACTTTCACAATGCTACAGTCCAACAATAATCTTAGTTCCAAATTTCACTATTCCAACTCTATCCGATCACTCATATCCAAATTGTACCAGGTTTGATACCATTTAGTACTTTTCGTACCCATAACCATAAATTTTCAAAACTACCTCAATCATTCACTCCAATAGTAATCTTAATTCCAAATCTCAAGATTCCACCTTTATCCGATCACTCTATTCCAAATTGTACCAAATTTGGTACCATTTAGTACTTTTCGTACCCAAAAGTACGAAGTTCCAAAATACCTTTATACTACACTCCTACAGTAATCCTAATTCTAAATTGCAGGATTCCAGCTCCATCTGTTCAAAATGTACCTTAGTTGGTACTATTTAGTACTTTTCGTACTCATATGTACGAATTTCGAAAACTACTTCCATATCTCACACCTACACTCCAACAGTAATAGAAATTCCAAATTTCAGAATTCTAACCGTATCGGTTCGCCAAATTCAAAGTGTTCCAAATTTAGTACCATTTAGTACTATTCGTACACATGAATGCACATTCCCAAAACCATATATCAACACATCTTCCAGACCTTGATTTACATTCCAAATTTGAAGATTTTACCTCTATTCTTTCCCATAATACGAAATAGTACTAAATTTAGTACGTTTTAGTACTTTTCGTAGACTTGTAGTCCGAATTTCCAAAAACCCTTTGGTACACATTTTTATCTTTCCATCAGTGACCCTCATTCCAAATTTCAGAGTTCTAGCTCTACCGGTTCGCCCAAATGCAAATTGTACCAAATTTAGTACCATTTAGTACTTTTCGCACACAAGAGTACACATTTCCAAAACCACCGCCTTGTATCAACACATCTTCTAAACCTTGATTTTTATTCCAAATTTCAAGATTATAGCTCTATCCGTTCACATAATACCAAATGGTACTAAATTTGGTAACTTTTAGTACTTTTCGTACACTTATAGTCCGAATTTCCAAAAACCCTTTGGTATACCTTTCTATCTTTTCATCAGCGACCCTCATTCCAAATTTCAGAATTCTAGCTCTTCGCGTTTGGCTAATACTAATGGTACCATATTTAGTACCTTTTGGTACTTTTCGTACCGTTCTAGTACGAATTTCCAAAAACCAAGCCTTATCTGTCACCTTCGGACCAAGAGTGACCCTCACCCAAAATTTCATGATTCTAGCTTCAGCCGTTTCGTCTGGGCGTTGATGAATCAATCAGTCAGTCAGTGAATCAGTCACTCTACTCTTTTATTAATATAGATAAGGTTTTTGGATCAAAATGGAAAAAGGAGTTTGCTTGCGTTGCCGGTAGGGTTTTGGGTTTTCCCGGTTTTTATCAATCCCGGGAAACGGGAATCATAAAATTGCCATTCCCGGGAATCCGGGATTTCCCGGGAATTTTTAAAATACGAGAGTGGATAAATGTTTCCATAATTTTTTTTACTTTGCCCACACTGACCATTTCCATTATTCAAAGCTAAGGAAATCGCTCGATGGAAAGTGATTTGGCTCAAACAATGAAGTTATTGATCCGAAATTCCAATTTTATGGACCTCGAAAATCTTATGTTTTATTCTTATGCTTAAGGTTGCTTAAAACAAGTAAGTAAATATCAGTCAGGAGTGTCAACAGAGATGTACCCTCAGCCTCGGACCTAAAGAAACATGTTGCCAAACATTTAAAAGAGAGAGTGTGGGAGACTTATCCCTTCGACGTTTATATTACGTACTACCCAATGTAGTTGGTACCCGCAGGCTTTTTTTGAGATGTTGGGCCTTTACCTCAGGGGGAGTGGGCTTGCCCTCCCAAAGCAAGTTGCGCCATCGTAGCAGGGCTTTCAAGTAGAACTTTTTGGAACGAATTTAAAAAAAATCGAGATGAGCTGTTAAGCTGCACTTTTCCTAAATTTTGTGTTGGAGGTACCCGAAGGGCTGGACCGATACAGTTCATATTCCAACCTGATACATGAATAGATGAAATAATGCCAAGTGCAAAGTTTGGACCAATCAGAAACATCCTGCGGGAGTTATCTCGCCAATTTTCCATTTTAGTTGTTGCCGTCAAGGTTTCTTGGAGCTATTAAGGCATTATCTCAGGAAGTATGGACTTGCTCTCGACAAAATTTGTACCGTCGTAAAGGGGGCCGTAAAGACAAACTGCTGAAGAAATTTCAAATCGATCCGAGAGGAGCTCTTAAACTCACCTTTTCCGAATTTTGTGTGGAACCCGTTCTATGCCTGGAACTAATGTTGCCATATGCGAAATTATGACCGATTCGGTTATTCGCTTTGAGTGTTGTCGTGAGCACCATTTTAGCGATAATTGTTGAACTTTTTTGGGGAAGGTACCGGAAGTAGTGGACAACCGATATGGTCCATCTTCGAACTTAAACTAAGTTTGAAAAAAACTCGAATGCCAAATTTTTGACTTGATCGGTGGCTTCGTTCGAGACTTATCGTGCGCACCAGCCTGTCAGCCGGACCTTCTTTAGCCCAATGGCTGAGGGTATAAAAATGGGAAAAGAAAATATTCTTTCGCACTTAAATGGAACAGAATAAAAATCCGTCGTTATAGTCCATGTATTTGGTGCGGATTTTGTAACTTGTTTCCCTGAAAACACTTTTGTAGATTAAAGTTATTTCCAAATCATTTCTAATTTATTGATTCTGTAAAACCTAATCGAATTCTGATTCTATAGTATAGAAGTGACGGGCATAGCTTATTCATTCATTCATTCAATATTAGTTGTGATAAATATAAAAAGATATTTCCCGATTTCCCGGGAAATATGATTTTGTTTCCCGGGTAAATCCCGTAACCAAAAAAACGAGAATTCCCGGGAATTCCCGGTGCGGGATTTCCCTACCCAAAACCCTAGTTGCCGGTTATCCATCCGATATTGTCCATCGATGCAAATTTCAATTCACACAGATTGAGGGTATGTCTCTGTCGGCAAAGCCGATTGATACATTTTTACTTGCTTATTTATACATTCAATCTTGTCTTAAAAAAGTCGCCCAAATATTTGTTCTAAGTGTTCGTTTTCTTAGTATGAAAACAATTCCTTGACAAACCGTGTGTATGTATCTTAAAAGAACCCCTCTCTTTGATTTTCAGCCTCGCTAATGACGTCCAGTCCATATTTTCTGAACTTCAGTTGGTTATACTATTTGTAACAGCGGCAAATCTTTTTTGTACATTTGAATTGGTTTTAACTCAAGGTTTAAATGCACATGTCCTCGGTTATTTGATTTTTGTACCCAGTTGTGTTGGTCAATATTTTATGATCTGCTATTATGGTCAGTTAATTATCAATAAGGTAAGGTGTCTTTGACCTTGATTCACGTTCAAGCGAAAATTAACTTACAAAATTTCTTTTTAATATTTTTTGCTACAGAGTTTATCTGTTGGTGAAGCGGCCTATTGTCAAACGTGGTACAATGGCTGCCAGAGCTATAAAAAGTCAATTTTAATCATATTAAGACGAGCTCAGCGGCAATGTGAAATTAATGCTGGTGGTTTTCAAACAATAAATTTGGTGGCATTTGAATCGGTAAGTTGTGTGAGAGCAATGTGAGATTTTTTTGCATTAATTGCTTTTCTTTGTGACATTTTAAGGTTATGCGCATGACTTATCAATTGTTTGCCATATGGAGTACAATGATGGGAAAGAAATAATTATTGGGATCAAAATTGTTTTCTTGGATTTATGAAGAATTTAAAATTGTACTTCTTTTTTAATACTTCTTTTTTTAATATTATCAAAATTACAGTATCATTATTATATAGCACATATTTTTTTAATAAAATGGTCCACAGGAGAAATGTTGCAAACTGACACTACTGTGCAGAATAACATTAATAGCACCTCCACAAATTTTTAATTTATCTTTTCCACTCTTTTGTTTGAAAACGAGTAAAAAAGTATCAGCCGACAGAGATATACCTTCAGCTGATGACATATTGAAGAGAAACAAACACAGTATGGGATGTTTCTCCAAAACATTACTACTGCGAGAACTATCCAAAACCTGTTCTTAAGCCTAAAAGTTGGAAATGCCGGAAGAAGAGGATCGATATAGTCCATCTTCGAATTAGAAGTATGTTTGGACTTACCGTGGTTCAGAATGGTTTTTTTTTCTGGTCAAAATTCTGTAACTTTTGAACCGATAGAGATATTTTCATAATTCTTTTTTTCTTAGACAGATAACACAATCAGCTTTCAGATGAATTATCATACGGTCGGGTATTTGCAGAGAAATTCAAGGTCAATGTTAGACTTTTGAGTTTTTTACTATTTTTCATCAAAATATACGTGTTTTTGTGGATTTTATATCATCCTATATATTAAAGATTTTCAAACACCAATAAATAAACAATAAAATTACCAAACAATTAAAAAAAATCGAAAAAAAAATTTCAAAAATTAAAAAAAAAAAACAAGTAAGCAAAGGCTATAGTCGGACGGGGCCGACCATGTGATACCCTACACCACAACTTCTAGGAATTAGCTATGTGCAACCATTTTGCAAGCTGAATGTCCGGGTATGATTCCCAGGCCTGGCCACATCAAATTTTCAACGGTGGCATAATACCCCTTAGTAATGCTGGCATAATACCCCTTAGTAATGACGTATGGATCTAGAAAAATTTAATAAAACCCAAACAATCCCAAACCCCAATGATGACAACAATTCAATCATGGACTATGATTCCCACATAACCGGAACTGATGATACACGGTCGGAGAGGACTAGTAATCCGGAAGGGTACGGACAAGACGGAAAGGTTTCACCGATGCAAAATTTGGTCGATGATAGCCTCACCGAACAAAGTAGACAATTACTCGCCCTTTTGGAACGGACGCTGACCCTGAATCGAAGTCAGAGTGATATGGACGAAGACAGTTTATCGGACGACGACCTCGACAGAACGGTCGTTCCAGCGACTGTAGTCGCTGATAAACTGGCCTCGGCTCAAATGGAGACTTCAACACCTGTTGATCCTGGATCATCGTCGGACCAAGAGAGCCGTTCGTCGGACGTGGCCGATAGACCTACTCTGCAGAAGCAGAAAGCTACTGAGGAAGGACCCTCGACCAGTTACGTGGCCGAAGCGGCTTCCACTGACTCAGAGAAAAATGTACGTCGACTAGCTAAGGCTAGGAGGGCGTACCGTACTAGGAGGGCACTACCTAAGGAAGTGCGTCGGTAGAGATCCCTCGTCCATCTCGTTGAGGGAGCTTAAATTGATAAAGATTAATCTGAAGGTGGTGAATAAGTTCGAAAAGAACCACCCTCACCTACCCAAAAGAAGAAGTCAATAAGCTCTCTCTTATCAAGTTGAATGAGGAAGAGAAAACAACGCCACCATCGACTCCCACAACCCACAAAAGGAACGATGGTGGATTGGCTCGGCGCTCTAAGGATTTTGAAGCCAGTTCCCTCGACAAAGCGCTGCTCCTCACAATCTGAGCAGCACTCAAAGTCGTCGGTAATGGATGATAAGGAGGTAAATCCCAATTCAGGAAAGCAGGGGGCTAGGAAATCTGGCTCGGCACTGGTCACCGCACCTGGTAGTGTGGCTCCTACCAACATCAACCCAACTCCATCGAACAAATCGGTGAAGCGAGTTAGATCAACGGAGGATCCGTATCCCAGGGTTAAGAGACCCAATCCGAACCAGGATTCCAAACCATCTACCTCCTCTGCCCGCCCTGAGAGCAAGAAAGCCACAACCAACTATAATACTCGGAAGAAATCGAGTAGACCGATGGTGCCGGATGAACTCCGGGTAGCAGTCATTGACAGATCTGATCCAGATGGCAAGATCAGTGACAGTCGGCGGCTGCTAATAGAAGATCGTCTGAGGGACACTGTGTTCGCAGGCGAAGGGGAACCACCGAAGCACACCCAGTTCCGCAGTGCAGCTGCCTACAGGGGCATCAAGGTCATCTGCTGTGAAAACAAGGAATCCTTGGATTTCCTTGTCAACACAATTGGTGGCCTTGGTCAACTCTGGGAGGGCTGCCAATTGTCGACTGTCAGTATGAAGGAGATTCCCACCAGACGAGTATTGTCAGCATGGGTACCACCGCCTGCGGTGGACCCTGCACGAATACTGACGATGCTTGGCAGGCAAAACCCCAATCTCCAGACTAGCTCCTGGAAGCTGGTCAGCCACAGTCCGGAAAATGGGGGTCTTGTCATTAGGGTGTCAATAGACACCCAAGGACAGGAATATATCCGGACTCGGGAGGGGAAGCTGCACTTTGGACGAGGATGGATCAGGTTCCGCCTAGCCCAAGAACAGTAAAAGAACGTAAGCAGCAGCCGCTTCGCATAATGCAGATCAACCTGCATCACTGCAAAGCGGCTGCTGCTGAACTTCTACTTTATCTCACGAAGTCCGAGGTTGACATCGCCTTGGTACAGGAACCCTATTTATTTAAGAATAGGGTTTCTGGGCTAAGCGATGGCAACTATACCACCTTCGCCACGTCCAATGGAGACAAGATAAGAACATGTATAGTTGCCAAAAAGAAATTGAAATTAATGTACCTCTCTAATTTTAGCGGGGGAGATGTCACGACAGTCAAACTGGAAGACCGCTCACACAGAGCCACCATCTTCGCCTCCATATACATGCCGTATGAAAGCCCTGATCCTCCCGGCCAACACGTAGAGAAGCTCGTCAAAGAAATGGGGAGCACTTGCTTCGTCATCTTAGGATGTGATGCCAATGCTCACCACTTCCACTGGGGCAGCAGCCATACGAATGCCAGAGGTGAGTCCATATTCGATTTTATTTTAAAGTATAATCTCAGAATATGTAATAGGGGAAAGGAGTATACCTTTCAAAATAGAACCAGAGAGGAGTTTATTGATATAACCTTAATTAACAAAGACGAATCCCTCATTATTGACTGGAGGGTATCTGAAGAGTGCTCCTTTTCGGATCACCGGAAGATACTCTTTCTAGTCTCTATTGACGGAATTCGACAACCACCACATAGAAATCCACGAAAAACCGACTGGAACAAATTCAATGTGCTAGTAAGCTCCGAGCTGGGAGTATTACACTACCCCACAACAGCCAAGGAGCTTTATAGTGCAGTGAATCACGTAACAAAGGTTCTCGTGGATAGCTATGAACCGCCTGCCCACTAACCCACCCAGGCAGAAGAAGTCAACCGGTCTGGAGGTCAAAAGAACTAGCAAACCTCAGAAGGACTAGCAGAAGGCTCTGTGTTTATCACTCACTCCGGCTCTATGGAAGGAAGTCACGGTGACATACATCCCCACGGCGGGGAAGTCAAGCCATACACTTCCCAAAGACTACAGACCGATCAGCCTGTCTTTCTTTCTTTTGAAAACTTTAGAGAGACTGCTGGACCTTGGAATAAGGGCCAGGCTTGGAAGTAGTGCTATAAGTTCTGCCCAACGTGCCTACACCAAGGGTAAATCGGGGGAAACTGCAGTGAATGAGGTCGTGGGCTTCATCGAGAGGAATATGGAGGGATCAAACTATACGTTAGCAGCCTTTCTCGATATAGAAGGTGCCTTCAATAATGTAAAGCTTGAATCTATCCATAACACACCCTCTAACCTTGGTATTTCCTTTACATTGATCAATTGGATTGACGGAATGCTTAGCAGCAGGATAATCAATTCAAATATCGGTGAGACTTCCATTCAGAAGTCAGTCACCAGGGGCGTTCTATTGCCACTGCTGTGGCTTTTGGTGATTAACGAAATACTTAAGAAATATGATGAACTACGAATAAAAACGATTGCCTATGCCGACGACGTGGTCATAATGATCAGCGGTAAGTTCCCACAAACATTATCGGAACTCATGCACGGAGCTCTAGTCAAATTATCAAGATGGGCGCACAACAATGGACTTGGGGTGAATCCGTCTAAGACTGAGCTGGTCCTGTTTACCATTCACACTACCAATGATAGATGGGGTTGTCCTGGAGATGTCTCTAGAAGCCAAGTACCTCGGCATCATCCTGGACCATCAATTAACATGGAAAAGGAATGTCGAAGAACGCGCCAAGAGAGGTCTAATAGCACTCTATTCTTGCAAGAACTCCATAGGGACTGAAACCACAGGTCATCCACTGGATTTTTACGACCATAGTACGCCCAATCCTTACCTATGGTTCTGTGGTATGGTGGAATGCTTTGAACAAGACGACGCTTCTTCATAAGTTAAATACTGTTCAAAGAGCGGCATCACTGTTAATTACCGGTGCTATGAAAAGCACTCCACAGGCAGTACTCACCCGTTGAATCTTGTAGTACAAGAGTTGGCAGTCTGGAAGACCTAAAATCAATCGTTACCTTATGCTGGGTGCCGGGTCACTGCAATATCGAAGGCAATGAGATAGCAGATGAGCTGTCACGTAGCGGATCGGAGTCAACCGAAATTGAAATCGACAACTCTATCAAGCCAACCTTGTGTCACTTCATGCGGAAGCTAGAACAAGTTTACCGAGACAAGGCTGGTCAGATTTGGAACAATGAACCCGGTTGCAAGGTATCAAAGGCAATCTGGCCCAACCTATCTCAGCGAAGAACTATATCCCTTCTCTCCATGAAGAAATCCGATCTAAAATTAATGGTTGGAACAATCACAGGACACTGCAGGATAAGATCTCTGACCTGCAGATGGGATAGAGACGACACTACCGACTACTGCAGATTATGCGAAGATGAAGAAGAGACGGAGACGATTGAGCACTTATTTTGTCGTTGTCCAGTGCTCATGACCAGGAGACTTCGAACGGTGGGTTAACACATCTCTGACAACGTTCTGCCAAGTCGAGCCGACGAAACTGCTTCTTTTGGCCAAAGATTTAAAATGGCTTCAGAGAGAACCAACCAATGCGCCTTAGCGTGGCAAACTCTCCTCTCCTACCTTGTAAAAAAACAATGAACACAATATCTGTCATAGTTTCCGAGAAACAGCTACTTCTTTCTCCAGAAATTTGCAAAAATTGCGTATTTCCCATAAATGGGGAACATTTTCGTCTTTAGGTGCACCCCACGCCTACACTTTTCAATATTTTGAGCTAATTTTTTGGTTTGCTTAGTCCCAATTCACATTAGGCGAGTTTACTTGCGGCAAGTCTCAGTTTGTAGGAGAGACACGTAAGGTGTATGTATGTAAGTGGAAAAAAAAATTGCTCGTACCGACAATTTTCAGGCAATTCCTTTAATATTTTTCGTTTTTGACATTATTTCCAATGTTTTGAAAACAAAACTTGCCGAAACAGAGAACGAGAAAACTTGCCACAAGTAAACTCGCCTAATGTAAATCGGGACTTAGTTTCAATATGTTTACTATCGAATCCCATATAGAAATTAAATATCTTTGACAAAACAAAATGTTGATTTTTGGCCAGGAAAATCCATTTCTGAACCACGGTGTGCCTGACCAAAACTCCAATTTTTTGTCGTCACTGTCTATTGTTAATTCCTACATGGGATTCGAGTAACAGGTAATAAAGTATCAGCCGGCTTGACCGACAGAGATATTCCCTCAGCCTCGGACCTAAAGAAAAGAAGTAACACACAATATTTCTGAAGTCTATAAGGTTTTCAGGGTGACGTAGGGGATGGAAGATACCAAGCAACGGTCCTGACCGGTTTTAACATGGCAAAGCCCAGGATTTATCTTGGTCCCTCTTTCATCCCAAGTGGATACAGACCTCCCCGTGGTGTCACCTGGGGAACACCCGTTAAAGGCAGTGAGCTAACATGTGCCGCGCGTTCACCCATAAGAACGTTAAAAACTTGGGTTTGGGTGTCGGGTTAGTAACCCTCCTCTAAAAAAACAGTCTACTATGAAAAAACGAAAGAAAAGAAAAACAAACCCCTCTAAAGTTGACGAACCCCGCAAACGTTTTAAGGACCACGATCTGCGAATCTGCACCTGGAATGTTCGCACTCTTTATAGAGAAGGTGCAGTCTTCGCATTGGCAGACGTACTTGGAAAGTACAAGACCGATATTACTGCCATACATGAAATACGATGTTTTGGGAAAGGCGTCACAACAACACCTAAAGGAGTGCATCACCTTTATGTGTTGTTGTGACGTATTGTATTATAGCTGCCATGACATAAAGCATGAGTTTGGTTGTGGATTCGTAGTTAGTCGGAGACTAAAACATCTGGTATCCAGCTTCACCCCAGTGATTGAAAGACTTGCTGCAATTCGAATAAAAGTTAAATTCTTCAACATCAGCTTTATTTGCGCTCATGCTCCCACTGAAGAAAAGGACGAACAGACCAAAGATATATTTTACGAGCGCTTAGAACAAACTTATGACCGTTGCCCTGCCCATGACATTAAAATTATTCTAGGCGATTTTAATGCCAAAATTGGAAAGGAGAATATCTTTGGCCCAACAGTCGGGAAATTCAGTCTCCACAGTGAAACATCTGACAATGGTATGAGGCTGATAGACTTTGCAGCTGCAAAAAACATGGTAGTTAGCAGTACCAGATTTAATCATCTCGATATTCATAAGGGCACCTGGCTGTCTCCAGATCAGAAAACAAGAAACCAAATTGATCATGTTGTGATAGATGAAAGACATTCATCGAGCGTGTTGGATGTACGATCGTTCCGAGGCGCAAACATTGATTCGGACCACTACCTTGTTGCGGCAAAGGTACGCACCCGCTTAAACGTAGCAAACAAAGTACGAACAGACACAACACGAAAGTTAGACATCGATAAGCTGCAATCACAACAGATAGCCACAGCATATTCCACTCAACTAGCCCAATTGCTTAATCAAAGCGCTCCTCATCCCGATAACATATCAGCGCAATGGCAAAGCATTGCCCACTCCATGCAAACAGCCGCAAAATCCATACTTGGATACCAGAGACCTCCACCAAGGAATCCATGGTATGATCAGGAGTGTCGTGCTGCCACCGAAGAGAAAAATGCGGCATATAGGGCTACTATACAATCCGTAGCAACGCGTAGCGCACGAGAGAGATACTGGGAGAAAAGAAGAGAGGAGAAACGTCTTTTCCGCAGGAAAAAGAGAGAGAGATGGAAAAGCGGGAGTGTGAAAAAATCGAGATGTACAGGAGCCAGAATGAAGTCCGAAAATTCTACCAAAGACTCAAGCATCAAACTGATGGCTTTGGTACAGGCACATCCTCCTGTAGAGACCAGCAAGGTAATTTGGTAACTGATACAGATAGTGTACTCAGGATATGGAAAGAACATTTTTCAAATCTGTTGGTATCCAATAGCAGCGAAGACGACGAAGATACCACAGTCCCAATCCCAGAAGATGGTATTGAATGTATACCGCCCAGCCAAGATGAGGTAAAGACAGCAATAAATCGGCTGAAGAATAATAAGGCAGCAGGGGCCGATGGCTTACCAGCCGAGCTGTTCAAAACCGGAGGCGACACGCTGATAAGGTGTATTCATCAGCTAGTTAGCACCATCTGGCAGGAAGAACGAATACCCGACGATTGGAACCTGAGTATCCTGTGCCCCGTCCACAAGAAGGGAGATAAGTCTACTCCCTATTGCCTACAAGATCGTGTCAGGGATATTGTGCGAACGACTAAGGCCCATGGTCAACGAAATAATTGGACCATACCAATGCGGCTTTAGACCTGGCAAGTCCACCATTGACCAGATATTTACCCTGCGGCAAACCCTGGAGAAGACCCAAGAGATGCAGATCGACACCTACCACCTTTTTGTCGATTATAAAGCAGCCTTCGACAGCCCGCTGCGTTCAAAGGTATTCCAAGCCATGTCTGAATTTGGTATCCCCGCAAAGCTCATCCGGCTTTGTAAAATGACTTTAACTGACACGAGGTCCTCAGTTAAAATAGGAAAGAACCTCTCCGAAGAGTTTGGTACCAAAAGAGGTTTCAGACAAGGAGACAGCCTTCGTGTGACCTCTTCAACATCCTGCTAGAAAAGGTTATACGAGAGGCAAACGTCAAAAGAAGTGGCACAATCTACACCAATAGCCACATGTTATTTGCTTATGCTGATGATATAGACATCATGGGCCGATCAGTAAAAGAAGTAACTGATACCTTTATAAAGGTCGAAGGAGAATCTGCTAAAGTGGGTCTGGCGGTAAACGGTGAGAAGACCAAGTTGATGGTGTCGACGCGCGATGCGTCCATTGAGCTCGGACCGACTGTGGAAGTTGGTTCCTATAATATTGAGGTAGTAAAAGACTTCGTCTACCTCGGCACCTCCGTAAACACAACAAACGACATCAGTTGTGAATAAAAAGAAGAATTGTATTGGCCAACAGATGCTACTTTGGTTTAAGTAAGCAGTTTAAAAATAAAGCCACATCTCGTCAAACAAAAATAAAGCTCTACAAAACACTGATACTACCCGTGTTGATGTATGGCTCCGAAGCCTGGGTACTTGCGCAAGCAGACATGGCAGTGCTTGGTGTGTTTGAGACAAAAATTCTTCGAAAGATCTACGGACCAATCTGCGTTGACGGTGAATATCGACGTCGCATGAACCACGAGCTGTATCTGCTATACAACGACATCAATATTGTTAAACGTATCGAGATGCAGCGATTGCGTTGGCTAGGCCATATCATAAGAATGAGCGATGATGAACCAGCTAAAAAGGCGTATAAATACGGACCGCTTGGCGGTGCACGCAGAATTGGCAGGCCAAGGAATAGATGGCGCAAACAAGTGGATGATGCGATGAAAAGGCGCGGTATTCCAGAGTGCGAAGCAACAAATAGAGAGGAATGTATATCTCTTCTTAGTTCGGCCTATAGAACTAACGTTCTGTAATGGACCAGCTAAGTAAGTAAGTAAGTACTATAAGGTTTACAAATCGCCCCGACCTAGTATAAACAGCAAAAACATATTTTTGTTAACAAAGGACATGAAAGATCTGGGTAAGAATCGTAAAAAGGACCTAAACCATATATCAAAACGAGAGCTGATGGAGAAAAACTGCCTCTGAATTTGAAAATAACTCATCAATTTCTGCAATTTCAAAAAATACGGATGAAACAGTCGCCTTCTTCATTTTGTTGACCAGTGTAATGCTTATACAAGTCACTCGATTATAGGTTGGTTGCACCATATTTGTTTATATTTCAAAGTGATAACAATTTTTGAATATTTTATGTGTAAATTGATAATTATATTTAATTGCGTGCAGTCAGGTAATTTATTTCTTTAACAATTAAAGGGGGTGAAAAATTTAGTGTCTGTGTTTTCTTTTGTCAAAGATTTTTTTTTTTCAGTTTTTCGCCAACGGCTAAAGAAGAAAGGGAACGAAATCATCACATTTCTACACTTCTTTGCAGAGTTTTCTACACCACAATGGCCGAAAAGGAACATTATTTTGAAGATTTTGTCTATTTACCGTGCTTTTTGTTGAAAACATTGGGCTATGATTTTATCACCATGCCCAGAGTCCAATGGAGGGGAAAACTCAAGAACATATACCTAGTTCTGAGTGTGATATCCTTTTTGTCCTACACCTACTTTGTTTACGATTTACTTGTGGACGAAATATTAAACAAGACCCACAATTTGCCGCTTATCTTACAATTGCTTGCCGAGGTCATCTGCATTACTGCCGCAATACTCAAGTCTTATATTTTCTTTCGAAATATTGCAATTACGCGGAAGTTATATAAGAGATTTTGGGACATTTTTCCCACATCCATTGAAGATCGGTTTGAATATCGTGTAAATGATTACTATTGGCCCAAATGGATACGACTGGCAATTCATATACAATTTGTTGCTGTAGCATTAGTGATCTTTTTACCGCTCATTGAATCGCTTGTTGAGTATATTTGGGCTTTAACAAAATTTGGATATTCAAATGCCGTATTTCCATACTACCGAATTTTTGAGCAGAAAACCTATGGCATTGATCACCATCATCCATTGGGCTATGTGATCGTCTATATCATGGACATTATGATTACTCACGTTACTGCGGTTTTTTCTGTATACCCGGAGATATGGTTAATTTGTTTTGCCCTCCAAATCTGTATGCATTTCGATGTAATGTCAAGAAGGTTGAACAGTTATGAGCCTACGGTAGAGACAACACAACAGGATTTAAAATTTATAGCAGAATGGAGCAAACAACATCAAATTGTATTGGGGTAAGTGGAAAATGTTCACTAGGGATAGGTAATTCGACTTTCGATTAATCGATAAATCGACTTTTTGTAGTCAAAAATCGAAGTCGATTTTTGTCTGAAGGGAAAATCGCATAATCGCTATTATCTTGTGATCGATTTTCAAGTTTGCCCATAGCATGGCACAATTACGTAAAAAAAACTAGGAATTCACCATGAAAAATCAAAACAAAAACCATATGATTTGGTTAGTCGGCGTTTTAATCGGTCAAATAAATTTGTCGCGAAGTTCATACGCCAAGGCGAATTGTTTTGTTTTTCGTCTTGTTAGAAATTTTAACATTTTACATTACAAAAAAAGTTGCTTTTTTGTAGAAATTCACCGATGCATCTACCTTCCTAATTGTACCGTGGCCCATAGTTTGTTGACTGGGTGGTACAGTTTTGGCAGTTTTACAGTTTCAAAAGAAAACTCGAAAATCGACGAATAATCGATTTTCTGCGATTATGAAAAAGTCGAGTTTCGCCAGACCGAAAAAACCGCATTTTTAATTTTAGACCAAAATCGAAAAGTCGAAAAATCGATTATTGCTTTCCATTACCTATCCCTAATATTCACAATTTGATTCGGAGCTGAGCAAAATCGAGAGAGAGGCAAATGTAGGGGAGAATTAATATTTAATTTTTCTTGATGTTTCATTACTTATTTCAACATTTTTTAAACATAAATGTGGTTAAAATCGTCCACAATGCAAATTATTAAAAACAAGTAAGAAAGTATCAGTCAGCTGAGCCGACAGAGATATACCCTCAGCCACGTACCCGAAGAAAAAAGTTAACACAATACTTCTGTAGGTTTTTTAGCTGTTGGGAAAATTTTCCAGGATGGAAAGGGCCGCAAAAAACTACATGTTGCAACAAAATTCAGAATGATCCAAGACGAGTGCATTTTTTCCAAACTTTGGGTAGGGTGTACCCGTAGGAGTGATCCGATGTAGTACATATTCGGACCTAATACAAATCTGTAGGAAATCATTTTTTTTTCTTTATTAGTCTATGGATATTTTCCTTACAGACTATATAATTAAAAATGTTGTACTTAATTTTCTGAATTTAAATATATTACAATTTTACTTTTCAATTTACAAAGTTTGAGCTAAATCTATTTCTCTCTTAAAGGGTTATTTTACACATTAGCCAGTTTAGGTGGTGCCGCTAGGATTTTCTGGACCTTTTTGGGTCATTATCTCAGGAAGTTGGACTTGTCCACGAAAAAAAAAATTACAACGTCGTAACAGGGGCCGCAAGTGCAACCTGCTGCATCACAAATTCGACACCTCCAAATAATAGTATGCTAAGTCTAAAAAGTGAGTTTTGCATGAGAAGCTCTCAAAGTTTGGAAAGTTTTTTGAACTTCAGTACTATCCTAAGTCAATATTTGTTTATAACTTCTGTTCGGATTGACCGATCATTACCAAAATTAGACAGAATTTAAGTTAAAGGACGTTCGACACCTCCAAATAATAGTTTGCTAATTCTGAAAAGCGAGTTTTGCAGGACAAGCTCTAAAAGTTTGGAAATTTCTTTGACCTTCAGTACTATGCTAAGTAAATATTTATTTATAACTTCTGTTCGGATTGTCCGATCATTACCAAAATTTGACAGAATTTAAGTTAAAGGACGTTAAATATAAAAATGTAAAGAACTTGAAAACATGCTAAGTCGACTTAGCATACTATTGTTTGGAGGCGTCGAATTAATAAGATCAGAAAGGAGTTGTTAAACTATACTTTTGCCAAATTTTGTGTGGTACCCAAATGAGTGGACCGATATTGTCCATATTAGAACCCGATCTATGCCTGAAAGTAATATTACCAATAGCAAAGTTTGGCTCAATTTGGCACACATTCTTGGCGAAAATTTTTGAACCTTTGTGGGGGAGGTACCGGAAGGAGTGGACCGATATGGTCTATCTTCGAATTTAAACTAAGTTTGGACAAAATATTGAAATACCTAAAATTTGAACCAGTTGATCCGTTCGAGAGTTATCGTGCGCTCCAACTACGACAGGCAGGCCTTAAACTGCACCTAAGCAAAATTTTGTGTGGGAAACACCCGAAAGAGTGGACCAATAAGGTCCATATTGGAACCTCATCTATGTCTGGTAGAAATGTCACGATGTGCAAAGTATGGACTAATTCGGTTACTCGCTTCAATAGTTATCGTGCGGACAATTTTCCCGAACGTTTTTGAACTTTTGTGGGGGAGGTACCTGAAGGAGTCGACCGATATGGCCCATCTTCGAACTTAAATTAAATCTGGACAAAATATTTCGATACCCAAAATTTGAACCGAATCGATTGATCCGTTCGAGAGTTATCGTGCGCACCAGCCAGACAGACAGACGGACGGACAAGGGCGCAGCCAGGAATAAATCTAGGGGGGCAACTTCTTTTTTTTTTTGTGATGTGTGATTTTTACATACAAAAAATACCTAATGAAAAACAAGTAAAAACGTCCACCATGAAGTATTCTGAACTATTATGGAATAGATAGCTTTCTTTCCGTTACGAAAGTACCATTGCCCACAATTTTAGTAGAATTTGTTTGAACACTTCGTAAACAAATTACCTACCACCTAACCCTATCTGGCCAGTTAAAATTTTGTACAATACTTGAAATTGGACGGTATTGTTGTTTAGGGGCTATACCAAAACGTGACCTATGTCCATAACTATTGGCGGAGAAGTATTTTGATCACTATGAACCCTTAATGGTAACTTGCACCCACCCAATTTATAGAGAAAATGTAAATAAAAAAATTTTGAATGCGACGTACCCGAAGAACGGGATTGATATGGACTATATCCGACTTGATACATGATTGGATGAAATAATACGATGTGCAAGTTTTGGACAAAATCGATTGCTCCCATCGAGAGTTATCGTTCACACCATTTTACAGAATATATTCCGAAAGAAGCGAAATATACACCTAATGTGGTTCGAGCATAGTAATTTCTCAAAAGATAGATATAACATAGATAGATAATGTTAATATATGTATGTCTCTGTTTACCTATTTAACCCATTTCGTACTTGGTGTTCGATTTATTGAACAGTAATCAAATTTTAAACAAGTTTTAGTATGTATGAAAACTCCCCCACCTCCTAGATGGTAGGCGTACATTTTTGAAACCTATATTTTTAAATACTTTTTAAATTAATTTAAAAAATTAAAAAAAATGAAATTTAACAAGTAAAAAAGTATCAGTCGGCTTTGCCGACAGAGATATACCCTCAGCTTGTGTATATTGGAACAATTTTTCCCAAAATACGTCTGTATTTAGGGGGTTTTAAAAATGTTGGGCGTTTGAACCGACAAAAACGTTGATTAGGATTAAAGATCAAAAGTTTTGCGGAGGAGATACTAAAAGGAATGGATCGACATTGACCGTTATGGAAGTGGATCTCCAGGCACAACATATGATGCAATAGGGGGTTTTTACACTCTTCAGGCTGTTTGCTCAACAAGTATGGACTTGCCCCTAAAAAAACTTTTACCATCGTAATTGAGGCAGAGAAAGCAAGTTTATTCAACAAAAATCAAAGTGATTCGATATTAGGTCTTAAAGTGAACTTATCCGAAATTTTGTGTGGGAGGTACCGGATGGAGTGGACAAATATAGTCCATATTTGAACCTGATCTATATCTGGTAAATATATTAGGATGTGTAAAGTGTAGACCAATTCGGCCACTCCCTTCAAGAGTTACCGTACGAACAATTTTTCCGAACATTTTTGAACTTGTGTGGGGGAGGTACCTGCAGGAGTGGACCGATCTGGCTTATCTTCAAACTTAAATTATGTTTGGACAAAATATTACTAAGGCCGTATTTTGGACCGAATCAGCAGATCCGATCGAGAGTTATCTTGCGCTCCAACCACCTCACACGGTGTCATAGGGGTTTTTTTGCAACTTTCATGCTATTTTCTCAGGAAGTATGGACTTGCCCCTGATGAAACTTGTACCGTCGTATGGAGGGCAGTGAATACAAGTTGCTAAAACAAAAATCAAAGCGATGCCCTAAACTGAACTTTTCTGAAATTTTGTGTGGGAGGTACTCGAAGGAGTGGACCGATTGAGTCCATTTTGGAAACTCATCTAAGTTTAGTAGAAATTTCACGATGTGCAAAGTATGGATCAAATCGGTCACTGCCTTCAAGAGTTATCGTGCGCACAAATTTTCCGAACATTTTCGAACTTTTGTGGGGGAGTTACCGGAAGGAGTGGACCGATGTAGCTCATCTTCGAACTTAAACTAAGTTTGGGCAAAATATTACGAAAGCCAAAATTTGAACCGAATCGGTTCATCCGTTCGAGAGTTATCGTGCGCTCCAGCCAGCAGGACAGACAGAGAGACATACAGACAGACGGACGGACATGGCTAGATCGACTCCAAATTGTCTGAAACACATTTCGTCCAAACATACTTGGGGTCTAAAACCATTATTTCGATGAGGCACATTTTCATCGTATCAAAGTGTATATCAGGAATATTGTCAATTATTTCATATTCCATTTCAGGAAAAAAGGATAAATTTTTTTCGCGCTACATCAACGATTTTTGATATGAGGTTAAGAAAAAAATTCCGAGTACGAATCTGGTCGCGAGCCAATTTTTGGTTGTTGCGGACAAAAGTTATGGCGCTTTTATTTCGCTTTTTAAGAAAGAAAATATTATAAAAACGCTAATTATTTTAATGAGCACAATTGTTACAAAAAAGTTCTCTCGAAGTTACTTCAGCGAGTAGATTGCATAATACCTGCAAAATATTACACAGAATTCGCGGAATGTACAAAAAATTGATAAAGTATTGAATATAAGTCTACTTTTTTCAAAATTAAGGCCCATTTAGTGGTCATAAAATTACAAAAAAAATTGTTGTGGATCCAAACTTCACGGCAAATCAAATGAGACTACAATCATACAGATTGGTGTTATAGTTTGGATGTTACAGCCAAAATAAGCACATATTTCGGTCAAAAAAATAATTTTTTGTTTAAAAAAATATTTTTCACATGCATTATGTAGTAGAAAATATTGTAAAAATTTATAGGAATACTTCCTTCATTTTGCTTAAATCTCCCAACAAAATAGACGGATTTTGCTTTATTGACATTCATATTAAAGCTTTCCCATTGGGGAAGCTAATTGGGTTGATGGGGATATATGTCAAAGCTTCTGAAATGGAAATAGGGGTCAAATAACCCATTTTTATTTATATGCATTTTTAAATACGTATAAATCGCGTAATTATCAAAATCAGTTTGTCCGCATGTGATTTTCATGTACAGTAATACCGTATCTTTTAATTTGAATATAGTTTTCGAAATTTAATTTGGTGGCTAAGATGTAGCATCGGCTGCATCTTAGTGCCTAAAAACCTATATAACGTCGCTAACTTGCGCGGAGTGCGTATGCTTTTTGTCCGCATCCGATTTCAGTGTCCACCATAAAAATCTACATCGATATATATCTATTTCAAGGCGATCAATCAAGAACCGTGGATGTAGCATCACACACTATTTTTTCGGATAAAATGAATGTAGCTCCCTTATCAGTGAAGTTTTCAAATCTCTGTTTCCGCTAAAACGAAGATGATGTACTAGTTTTTTCATTGCAGTGGAAACGAGCCGTAGAAAACGTGACAAACTACGCGATATTTCCAAAAACAATTTTAGGTGATTTTTCTACTTTGGATTTTCTTGTAACTCGCGTTTTAGTGGATGGATTTTCACGGAGAATGATTTATTAGATCCGGAACGTAAAAAACTAAAATGTGCAATCAAGTACGAGGAAATCGAATGACAATTGTAAAAATTAGGCCCGAATAATATGATTTTTAGAAAAATATTCACACAAAATTTCCGAATTTCGATACATATTTCTGTGAAGCTGTGGAGGCTACATTCACGATATACGTATCAAAAAGCTCAGAATCGCAAGTACTATAATCCTATTAAAGCCTTTTTGAAAAATCTGTTTGCTGAACGCGACTAGAAGAAAATGTCAAAAAACACTGTAAATTTGGCTTCAAAATGTCAGCGTCATTTATTGGTAGACGCTGATGAAATTTTGAAAAGTTATACATTAGTGAGATTATCCTTATTTAGTTGGCTTCTACTTTTACTTTGACAGGAAAATCGTGAGAAGTGTGGTTTACCCACAAATCGAGAGAAAACAAAAAAAAGACACGTTGGCTTCAACCCATTTTTACCCATTTTCTAACATAAATATAGCCACAGCTTCCACGCAAATTAACTTTTGAGGCCAATATTTTTTGCCACGTCCAAAAACATTTCATTTTATTCATAAACATTTAATTTGTATAATATACAATCACAAGTCGCGTGTTCTAAAAGGGTAAACCTTGGCTTCAGCTATGTTAAATTTTCAAAAATATTGGTGATATACCCTCCTTAGCCTAAAGGCTGAGGGTATAAAAAGTAATCATGGTGAATTATTGCCAATATATTTAACCGTTTCACAAAATATAAAGATTTAGATGCTCAAGCACGACTTTACATATGTGCAAAGTTAACTGATCGAAATTTCGGACACTGGTACTTATCATAAATGTCAGTGGCTATATCACAACGTGGAAATGTACTGAAAAAATAGGGGGACAAGTTTTTATAGCCCCATAGAAGACTAAATTCTAAATGTCAGCCATTTCTGTAGGAGAGTACGGCAAAAATCCGGAAAACTCCTAAAATCGCTATAGGCTATATAAAACATGGACCAGTGCTGACAATTTTCTAAAGGGAAGTTTAGTAGCCCCAAAGAAGACTAAATACGTGTAAAACTACAACCATTTTTATAGGATAATGCAGCTAAATCCCTAAAAACCCCCGAAAATCGGGCGGTACCGTTCTATGGTGGGTAATAAAAAACGTGGACCAGTGCTGATACATTTCCGGGGAAAAGTTTTGTAGGCCCAAAGAAGACTCAATACCATCATTTTTTCTTTCAAAAATCAATAATTCATAAATTAATAAAACAGCATATAAATATTTTTTTACTTCTACACATATAGTGTTCCCGCAAATTTCGAACACCAATTTCCATTTTACTATGGTAAAATTGATCATACACAAAAAATGAGATAGGACACTGAAGTTTTGGAAAGACGGAATTAGCTATTATTTGGCATTTAGGGTGATCAAGTCTGCACCAAAACTGGCTGAAATTTGGCTTTCTAAATTCAAGGTGGTCAAAACATTTATCCACCGAAAAGACAATATCACCTCAAAACTGCGAAAAGAGGTCCACGTTTTGGTATGGCATTTTTATGCCCTCAGCTTTAGGCTAACGAGGTTATATACACTTTCATACAATCAAAATGTGTCTTATCGACTATTTTAGATCCCAATTGAGGCGCTCAGCGCCAAAACGGCCTAACCACATACCCAAAAAAATTAAACAGAATGTAAAGATTTAACTGAAACCTTTGAAACAAATTCTAAAAAATGCCACATTGTATTATTTTAGAAGGTGGTATTACCTAGTGTTAATCAATGCAATATGGAATTGTTTTAATAGTTATTTCAAAAGGTTCTGGTAAGATCTTTATAGTCTGTTTGATTTTTGTGGATATGTGGTTTATACCGTTTTGGCGCTGAGCGAATCAATTATGTTTGGAAATCTGTTTCAGACAATTTGGAGTCGTTTTAGCTATCTCCTTCCGACTGGCTGACTGGACGCACAATAACTCTCGAACGGATCAACCGATTTGGTCCAAAATTTGGCCATCGTAATATTTTATTCAAACTTAGTTTAAGTTCGAAGATGAGCCATATCGGTCCACTTCTTCAGGTACCTCCCCCATAAACATTCGAAATTTTTCGCTAAAATGGCTCGCGCTGCCTCTGGTCCATACTTCGAACATCATAATATTTCTACGAGACATAGATCGTCCAAACCTACTTTAAAGTAGTTCATATATCGTCGGTGTCATGCTTAAGTGTTCCATACGCCATTTTTGACTTTTTGAGATACAGGTTGTTTCTAGGGTTTTTCGATATGCTCTTTCTGAATTTCTAGTCGGCTTTCTCCTATCTGCTCTAGTTTCCGAGATATCCATGCATCAACGCAAAGGCTTAAATTTTGTTCAGTTATGAAATTAATATTTTAAAAACTTACTAGTTTAAAAACACATTTCAAAAATCAGAACGTGAATTTTCGTTTTAGAAGTATTTAATTTATTAAGGCAAAGATAGAAAAAAATTTTGTCACTTTGTTCCATGGGATTTACAATATTTCGCATTTTTTTAAAAAAATCTCTATAACTTTTATATTCCAATTTATATTCCTCTATATTTTTGCAAATATGTTCTATATACTATTATTAATATTTTAAGTCAAAAATATAAATATTTTCTTCAGTCAGCTCCACGCAGTTGTGACGCAAAACATTAAAATGCGATTATCTCAAAACGGGCAAATGGCGTATGGAACACTTAAGCATGACACCGACGATATGTATTCTTAAATAAAACCGTTTTCCATGATTAAACAAAAATATGTATTGAACACATTTTGACATCACAAATAATTAAAAGATGGACCGATATGGCCCTCTTCGAAGTTAAACTATAATAATTTGGACCGATTTTAATGTCGACAGACTGACTGACATGACTATATCGACTCCGAATTTTATTCTGATCAAAACCTCCATACTATGGTGGTGGGTATAAAAATGCATATCTCATCTATTTTTCAACCGAATTCATTGGTTTTTGTAATTTTCGAAAGCTTACTTGCAAATAATAAATTAAATATTATAAAATAAGAAATAAATTATACTGTTTGG
The DNA here is from genome assembly GCF_047663935.1 of Musca autumnalis. NCBI lineage: Eukaryota > Metazoa > Arthropoda > Insecta > Diptera > Muscidae > Musca > Musca autumnalis. Next base: position 257,552,223 of record NW_027411644.1, read on the forward strand.
TATCTTCTAAGTAGCCTAGAGCTCGAGGAAAAACATTTTCCTGTTTTTATGCGTTTTTTACACTTCAATCACCATAACTAATACCATAACTACATAACCATAAGCTATATTTTGTTAAAAGTGGTTAACAAATGGTTAGGTTAACCACTTTAAAAAATATATAGCTTATTTGAAAGATATTACTCACGCATTTGCCGTTAAAAAATAAAAAAAAGTGCATCAGATCATCTGCATCACAATTTGAATGTGAGCACACAGCCGTGCTCACCCCTGATGTAATTCCATGTATGTATCTAGCCAGAGAAAACAAGATTATCAACAGAGGTAGTGATGTCCATGTATATCCTTTGGTTACCTATTTTAACTTGTTCATTTTTTGCTTTTAATTTTTAATTTTTTTTTCAGACTAGCGGACGATGTTAAGAAAATCTTTAGTCTACAGACCCTGGTTATGCTCTTCTCAACTATGGGTATTATTTTCGCTGTTGCTGAATTTGTTCTAACCCAAGATATGGAGAGAAAAAACTTTCTTGGTTATTTAGCATATTTACCCACAATTATGGTCCAATACTATATGGTATGCTATTATGGTCAACAAATTATCAATAAGGTATGACAAAAAAATATGGACGCAAATAAAAAAATCTAAGGTTACACTTTTTCCAGAGTTTAGAAGTTGCTGAAGCGGCATATCATCAAACATGGTACAATGGCTGTCAAAGTTATAAAATATTGATACTGACCATTTTGAGGCGTTCGCAACGCCAATGTGAAATCAATGCCGCAGGTGTTGTAACAACAAACCTACGGTCCTTTGAATGGGTAAGCTTCCTATATATCAATAAATTAATCAACAAATAAATTATTAAATGTTTTTTCATTAATTTAGGTTATGCGTATGACTTATCAATTATTTGCCATATGGAGTACCATGATGGACTCAACTAACTAATGACATATCCAATGGACACCATTAACCCAGATATGCCCAACGTCCTATATATAGGACACACAAAAGTCTTGCTAATTTGATATGTTATGTTTATCAAAGTACCGTTTATCTTGGTGATATACTAAGTACACATCTGTAGCTCTTGGGATATTATGTGATTCCATTATTTTGAGCTACTATTTTTGAGTTTTGAGGTCTAGTTCATCGAAGCTGCCACCTATCGCTTAGTTTTTACAATGATTTGCGTTATGACCGATTAATTATTGGGAAGTTTTATAACGAAAACATACACGATGTGGAGCCTACTACGAAAAAACGTTAACTAGATGCCGAAAAGGTGTCTTTGGACTATATGTCAAATGTTTTGTGTCCCATAACTCCCAGTTATATGATAAAACCCTGTGTCCAAAAGTGGTCTCAAAAACCACTTTTTTCAAACAATTTTTAAAAAACATATAAACATACTGTTATTATTTCACATTTGCTTCTAAAATAATATAAAAATACTTTTAAAATGATCACGATCAAGCAATGGGCATATCTGGGTTAACTGCAGATTCAAGTTAAAGCAATTTTATGGAGAAATTTATTTGATATTTATTACACAATAGTTTTTATACCCTCCACAATAGTATGGGGGTATATTAAGTTTGTTTTTCCGTTTGTAACGCATTGAAGAGATAGAGCATTAAAAGTACACCTATAAAAAAGTCGTGATATCTCCGAAACTAGAATAGATAGAGCATTAAAAGTACACCTATTAAAAAGCTGTGATATCTCCGAAACTAGAAGCGATGGAACATAAAAAGTCCACGTATAGAAAAGTCTTGATATCTCCGAAACTAGAAGAGATAGAGCATTAAAAGTACAATTATAGAAAAGTCGTGATATCTCGGAAACTAGAAGAGATAGAGCATTAAAAGTACAATTATAAAAAAGTCGTGATATCACCGAAACTAGAAGAGATAGAGCATTAAATGTACACTTATAGAAAAGTCGTGATATCTCCGAAACTAGAAGAGATAGAGCATTAAAAGTACACCTATAAAAAGTCGTGATATCTCCGAAACTAGAAGAGATAGAGCATTAAAAGCACACTTATAGAAAAGTCGTGATATCTCCGAAGCTAGAAGAGATAGAGCATTAAAAGCACACTTATAGAAAAGTCGTGATATCTCCGAAACTAGAAGAGATAGAGCTTTAAAAGTACACTCATAGAAAAGTCGTGATATCTCCGAAACTAGAAGAGATAGAGCATTAAAAGTACAATTAGAGATAAGTCGTGATATCTCCGAAACTAGGAGAGATATAGCATTAAATGTACACATATAGAAAAGTCGTGATATCTCAGAAACTAGAAGAGATAGAGCATTAAAAGTATACCTATAAAAAGTCGTGATATCTCCTAAACTAGGAGAGATAGAGCACTAAATGTACACTTATAGAAAAGTCGTGATATCTCCGAAACTAGAAGAGATAGAGCATTAAAAGTACAATTAGAGATAAGTCGTGATATCTCCGAAACTAGAAGAGATAGAGCATTAAAAGTACAATCAGAGAAAAGTCGTGATATCTCTGAAACTAGAAGAGATAGAGCATTAAAAGTATACCTATAAAAAAGTCGCGATATCTCCGAAACTAGAAGAGATAGAGCACTAAAAGTACAATTAGAGATAAGTCGTGATATCTCCGAAACTAGAAGAGATAGAGCATTAAAAGTACACTCATAGAAAAGTCGTGATATCTCCGAAACTAGAAGAGATAGAGCATTAAAAGTATACTTATAGAAAAGTCGTAGTATCTCCGAAACTAGAAGAGATAGAGCATTAAAATTACACTTATAGAAAAGTCATGATATCTCCGAAACCAGAAGAGATAGAGCATTAAAAGTACACTCATAGAAAAGTCGTGATTTCTCCGAAACTAAAAGAGATAGAGCATTAAAAGTACACTCATAGAAAAGTCGTGATATCTCCGAAACTAGAAGAGATAGAGCTTTAAAAGTACACTTATAGAAAAGTCGTGATATCTCCGAAACTAGAAGAGATAGAGCATTAAAAGTACAATTAGAGATAAGTCGTGATATCTCCGAAACTAGGAGAGATAGAGCATTAAAAGAACACTTATAGAAAAGTCGTGATATCTCCGAAACTAGAAGAGATAGAGCATTAAAAGTACACTTATAGAAAAGTCGTGATATCTCCGAAACTAGAAGAGATAGAGCTTTAAAAGTACACTTATAGAAAAGTCGTGATATCTCCGAAACTAGAAGAGATAGAGCATTAAAGTACAATTAGAGATAAGTCGTGATATCTCCGAAACTAGGAGAGATATAGCATTAAATGTACACATATAGAAAAGTCGTGATATCTCAGAAACTAGAAGAGATAGAGCATTAAAAGTATACCTATAAAAAGTCGTGATATCTCCTAAACTAGGAGAGATAGAGCACTAAATGTACACTTATAGAAAAGTCGTGATATCTCCGAAACTAGAAGAGATAGAGCATTAAAAGTACAATCAGAGAAAAGTCGTGATATCTCTGAAACTAGAAGAGATAGAGCATTAAAAGTATACCTATAAAAAAGTCGTGATATCTCCGAAACTAGAAGAGATAGAGCACTAAAAGTACAATTAGAGATAAGTCGTGATATCTCCGAAACTAGAAGAGATAGAGCATTAAAAGTACACTCATAGAAAAGTCGTGATATCTCCGAAACTAGAAGAGATAGAGCATTAAAAGTACACCTATAAAAAAGTCGTGATATCTCTGAAACTAGAAGAGATAGAACATTAAAAGTATACTTATAGAAAATTCGTGATATCTCCTAAACTAGAAGAGATAGAGTATTAAAAGTACACCTATAAAAAGTTGTGATATCTCCGAAACTAGAAGAGATAGAGCATTAAAAGTACACCTATAAGAAAGTAGCGATAACTCCGAAACTAGAAGAAATAGAGCATTAAAAGTACAGCTATAAAAAAGTAGTACACTTATAGAAAAGTCGTGATATCTCCGAAACTAGAAGAGATAGAGCATTAAAAGTACACTTATAGAAAAGTCGTGATATCTGGGAAACTAGACGAGATAGAGCATTAAAATTGCACTTGTAGAAAAGTCGTGATATCTCCGAAACTTGAAGAGATAGAGCATTAAAAGTACACCTATAAAAAGTTGTGATATCTCCGAAACTAGAAGATATAGAGCATTAAAAGTACACCTATAACAAGTCGTGATATCTCCGAAACTAGAAGAGATAGAGCATTAAAAGTACACTTATAGAAAAGTCGTGATATCTCCGAAACTAGAAGCGATAGAGCATTAAAAGAATACCTATAACAAAGTCGTGATATCTCCGAAACTAGAAGTGATAGAGCTTTAAAAGTACACCTATAAAAAAGTCGTAATATCTCCGAAACTAGAAGAGATAGAGCATTAAAAGTACACTTATAGAAAAGTCGTGATATCTCTGAAACTAGAAGAGATAGAGCAATAAATGTACACTTATAGAAAAGTCGTGATATCTCTGAAACTAAAAGAGATAGAGCATTAAAAGTACAATTAGAGATAAGTCGTGATATCTCCGAAACTAAAAGAGATAGAGCATTACAAGTACACTTATAGAAAAGTCGTGATATCTCCGAAACTAGAAGCGATAGAGCATTAAAAGAATACCTATAACAAAGTCGTGATATCTCCGAAACTAGAAGAGATAGAGCATTAAAAGTACACTTATAGAAAAGTCGTGATATCTCCGATACCAGAAGAGATAGAGCATTAAAAGTACACCTATAAAAAAGTCGTAATATCTCCGAAACTAGAAGAGATAGAGCATTAAATGTACACTTATAGAAAAGTCGTGATATCTCTGAAACTAGAAGAGATAGAGCATTAAAAGTACACCTATAAAAAAGTCGTGATATCTCCGAAACTAGAAGAGATAGAGCATTAAAAGTACACTTATAGAAAAGTCGTGATATCTCCGAAACTAGAAGAGATAGAGAGATGCACTAAAAGCTCTATATATGTCCGATTTCAATAAAATTTGAAATGTTTACCGGGATTTGGCCTACAAATAAGTGTGCTAAATTATATAGAAATCGGTTGAAATTTGGATATAGCTCCCATATATATTCTCGGCCGATTTTAGGTATTTGATGCACGAAACACGCTATATATGTCCAATTTTGATGAAATTTGGACCATTTGACGGACTTTGGTCTACATACAAATAAATGTGAAAAATTATTTCGAAATCTGTTCAGATTTGGATATAGCTCCCATATATTTGGGTGACGTAGGTGATGGAAGATAAAAAGGAACGGTCCTGACCGGTTTTAACATGGCAAAGCCCAGGATTAATCTTGGTCCCTCTTTCATCTCAAGTGGACACTGACCTCCCCGTGGTTTCACCTGGGGAACTGCCTTTAACACCCGTTAAAGGTAGTGAGCTAATATGTGCCGCGCGTTCACCCATAAGAACGTTAAAAACTTGGGTTTGGCCGTCGGGTTAGTAACCCTCCACTAGAAAAAACAGCCTACTATGAAAAAACGAAAGAAAAGACCCCTCTAAAGTTGACGGACCCCGCAAACGTTTTAAGCACCATGATATGCAAACCTGCACCTGGAATGTTCGCACTCTTTATAGAGAAGGTACAGTCTTCGCATTGGCAGACGTACTTGAAAAGTACAAGGCCGATATTACTGCCAAACAGGAATTACGATGGATGGGGAAAGGCGTAACAACAACACCTAAAGGTGACGCACTGTATTAAAGCTGCCATGACGTAAAGCATGAGTTTGGTTGCGGATTTATAGTTAGTCGCAGACTAAAACATCTGGTATCCAGCTTCAACCCAGTGAATGAATAAAAGCTAAATTCTTCAACATCAGCTTTATTTGCGCTCATGCTCCCACTGAAGAAAAGGTCGAACCAAAGATATATTATACGAGCGCTTAGAAGAAACATATGACAGTTGCCCTACCCATGACATTAAAATCATTCTAGGCGATTTTAATGCCAAAATTGGAAAGGAGAATATCTTTGGCCCAACAGTCGGGAAATTCAGTCTCCACAGTGAAACTTCTGACAATGGTATGAGGCTGATAGACTTTGCAGCTGCAAAAAACATGGTAGTTAGCAGTACCAGATTTAATCATCTCGATATTCATAAGGGCACCTGGCTGTCTCCAGATCAAAGAACAAGAAATCAAATTGATCACGGTGTGATAGATGGAAGACATACATCAAGCGTGTTGGATGTACGATCGTTCCGAGGTGCAAACATAGACTCGGACCACTACCTTGTTGCAGCAAAGGTACGTACCAGATTAAACGTAGCAAACAAAGTGCGAACAGACACAACACGGAAGTTGGACATCGGTAAGCTGCAATCACAACAGATAGCCACAGCATATTCCACTCAACTGGCCCAACTGCTTAATCAAAGCACTCCTCGTCCAGATAACATATCAGGACAATGGCAAAACATTGCCCACTCCATGCAAACAGCCGCAAAATCAGTACTTGGATACCAGAGACCTCCACCAAGGAATCCATGGTATGACCAGGAGTGTCGTGCTGCTACCGAAGAGAAAAATGCGGCATATAGGGCTACTTTACAATCAGTAGCAACGCGTAGCGCACGAGAGAGAAACGTCTTTTCCGCAGGAAAAAGAGAGAGATGGAAAAGCGAGAGTGTGGACCAATCGAGATGTACAGGAGACAGAATGAAGTCCGAAAATTCTACCAAAAAGTTAAACATCAAACTGATGGCTTTGGAACTGGCACATCCTCCTGTAGAGACCAGCAAGGTAATCTGGTAACTGATACAGATAGTGTGCTAAGGATATGGAAAGAGCATTTTTCCAAACTGTTGGTACCCAATAGTAGCGAATAGACGAAGATAGCACAGATCCAATCTCAGAAGATGGTATTGAATGTATACCACCCGGTCAAGATGAGGTAAAGACAGCAATAAACCGGCTGAAGAATAATAAGGCAGAATGAGCTGATGGCCTACCAGCCGAGCTGTTTAAAACCGGAGGCGACACGCTGATAAGGTGTATGCATCAGCTAGTTAACACCATCTGGCAGGAAGAACGCGTACCCGACGACTGGAACCTGAGCATCCTGTGTCCCGTCCACAAGAAAGGAGATAAGACCGTATGCTCCATCTATAGGGGCATAAGTCTTATCCCTATTGCCTATAAGATAGTGTCAGGGATATTGTGCGAACGACTAAAGCCAATGGTCAACGAAATAATTGGACCATACCAATGTGGCTTTAGACCTGGCAAGTTCACCATTGACCAGATATTTACCCTGCGGCAAATCCTTGAGAAGACCCAAGAGATGCAGATCGACACATATCACCTTTTTGTCGATTATAAAGCAGCTTTCGACAGTCCCCTCCGATCAAAGGTATTCCATGCAATGTCTGAATTTGGTACCCCCGCAAAGCTCATCCGGCTTTGTAAAATGACTTTAACTGACACTAGGTTATCAGTTAAAATTGGAAAGTACCTCTCCGAACAGTTCAGTACCAAAAGATGTTTCAGACAAGGAGACAGCCTTTCGTGTGACCTGTTCAACATTTTGCTGGAAAAGGTAATACGAGATGAAAATGTCAAAAGAAATTGCACAATTTACACCAATATAGCCACATGTTACTTGCTTATGCTGATGACATAGACATCATGGGACGATCAGTAAAGGAAGTAACTGATACCTTTAGGATGGTCGAAGGAGAATCTGCGAAAGTGGGTCTGGCGGTAAACGGCAAAAAGACCAAATTGATAGTGTCGACGCGCAAAGCGTCCATAGAGCTCGGACCAACTGTGGAAGTTGGTACCTATAATTTTGAGGTAGTTAAAGACTTTGTCTACCTCGGCACTGCCATAAACACAACAAACAACATCAGTTGTGAAATAAGAAGAAGAATTGTATTGGCCAACAGATGCTACTATGGTTTAAATAAGCAATTTAAAAACAAAGCCACATCTCGTCAAAGAAAAATAACACTATACAAAATGCTGATACTGCCCGTGCTAATGTATGGCTCCGAAGCCTGGGTACTTGCGCAAGCAGACATGGCAGTGCTTGGTGTGTTTAAGAGAAAAATTCTTCGAAAGATCTACGGACCGATCTGCGTTGACGGTGAATATCGACGTCGTATGAACCGCGAGCTGTATCTGCTATACAACGACATCAATATAGTTAAACGTATCGAGACGCAGCGTTTGCGTTGGCTAGGCCATATAATAAGAATAAGCAATGATGAACCCGCTAAAAAGGCGTATAAATTCGAGCCACATGATGTTAAAACCTTCAAAATACCGAAAATCGGGAGGTACCGTCCTATGGGGGCTATATGAAGGCGTGGACCTATATCGACAAATTTCTAAGTGAAAGTTTTATACCCCCAACGAAGACTAAATACTAAAAATAAATATGAGGATAAATTAATAATGAGGATAAAAGCTTCAAAATACCAAAAATCGGGAGGTACTGTTCTATGGGGTCTATATTAAAACGTGGTCCTAAATCCACAATTCTCTGTTGGAATGTTTCATACCTCTGCCGAAGACTAACCACCAAATTTCAGTCATTTATGTTGGTCATTGTGACTAAAACTTTCAAAATACCAAAAATCGGGAGATACGGTTCTATAGGGGCTATATCAAAACGTGGACCGACCATCTCAGTTTTTATGCCCTACACCACCTTGTGGCAAAAGGAAACGAGATAGACCCATAGTTCCTTTTAGGGATATACATTAGGGATATACATAGAATCTGAGTCGATTTACGCATGTCCGTCTGCCTGCCCGTCTGTCCATGTATTTTTGTAAACAAAGTACAGGTCGCATTTATTGTCCTTCGCATGAAAATTGGGGAAGATAGTTTTTTTTGGCCAAAGGACGAACGCTATTTATTTTGGTAAAAATCGGTTCAGATTTGGATATAGCCCACATATATATCTTCGCCCGATTTAAGGCATTTGGTGCACGAAACACGCTATATATGTCCGATTTCAATTAAACTTGGAATGTGCGACGGAATTTAGTCTAGAAATAAGTGTGCCAAATTATATAGAAATCGGTTCAGATTTGGATATAGCCCCCATATATATTTTCGCCCGATTTAAGGCATTTGGTGCATGAAACACGCTATATATGCCCGATTTTAATGAAATTTGGAATGTGCGACGGAATTTATATACACATTATATAGAAATCGGTTCAAATTTGGATATAGCTCCCATAAATATTTTCGACCGATTTGAGGTATTTGATGCACGAAACACGCTATATATGTCCAATTTTGATGAAATTTGGACTATCTGACGGAATTGGGTCTAAAAATAAATGTGAGAAATTATATTGAAATCTGTTCTGATTTGGATTTAGCTCCCATATATATTTTACATATTCACAATGGTGTAGGGTATTATATAGTCGGCCCCGCCCGTCTTTGATCCTTTCCTTACTGGTTTGTCCTGGAGATTGTAAGTCAATAATAAGTGCGTGTACCAAAATTGATACACCTACGATAACTACTTCTATTTTTGGCCACAGTTAATATAACTCGCAAAATAGTGCGGCAGGGACTATGTTGCTACATGCTGCTTGAATGCTGTTCCACTCCCTGAAAATGCATCCTTTTTGCAATTTAATTGCAATGGACTTCGAAGTGAGATCAAGGAAATAGTGATGCAAGAAGCCAAGCTCAATAACAACTGCAAAAATATTCCATAAAAAACATTTATTGAGTTTAATACATCAAGTTATGTTACAGCGTAAAAATTAAAATGATTGGTCAATTTTTATCGAACACCATATGACGGAAAACAGCAAAGATTCGGTAACTTTCTGTCATAATCTAAAAATAAAAAATGGTAATAGTTTTTATTTCGGTCTTATTCCAAATAATATTAAGGTTATTTATTTTTTATTTAAAATAATTTATACCCTGGGCGGGAATCTACACCGCCTGAACAATTTGATCAAGACATCTTACCATTTGAAAAACCCCCAAACAGATTGGGCAAAATCCATTGGCACTTAACTTCATGGACTTTTGTGAACGTATCATAATGAGTAAAATGGATTTTTTATATGATGTCGAACCATTATACCAGGGATGGTTGTAGGCAGCAATGGCTATACCTCCACTCTGTAAAAAGACGTTTCTAAATTTTCATAAAAAATCCTTTGATAAATTCCTTTTTACTTACATTCGCCATCAGTTCTTGGCCATAATAACACAGCAAATAATATTGGCCAATGGCACAGGGTAGAAAGGCAATATATTGCAATAGTTCTCGACCCACACCTTGAGTTAAGGTGTAAATACCAACACAACAGATATTGGCAGTTGTATATATTAAAATAAGTAACAATGAAAGACCAAAGGCCCTGTTCACATGATCGCCGATACTGGAATTTTAAGTATTATTTGAAAAGATTTTCTTTTTTGTTTGTTATTGAAATCTCAAACTTACTTTAGCAAGATTTTGTGTTTTCTTGCAAATTCCGTTATAAAATTTCCATCACTTATCTGATGTTCCAAATCTGGTTTATAGTGACGTAAAACATTTACCAAATACCGCAAATGCATACACAGCTGCATGGTATAGCACAGCAACCAAATATCTCCACACACGTTACAGATAATCACAAACTGGGCATGCATAACTTCTATGGTGTAGGTCAGAAGGTATGCAAATGGTCGATGATGATCGAAACTGTAGGGAATATCATAAAGTTTATGATAACCAAATTTAGCACCGTTCCAACCGGAGCTTGCCAGGGCAATGATATAAATAATACAACACTCCATTAAGGGGGAAAAGACAATAAACGCCACAGCTCCAAAATAAAAATAAATCACTGTAAGCATCCATTTTGGCCAGAAAAATACATTCACCTGATATGCAATACGTTCCTTGGCAGTTTTGGGAAAGATTTCATTCAGTCTGCAATTTATCATCTGAATATTGTAAATGTTCCTTTGAAATGCAAAATATTTCAAAGTTGCAAAGAGCCCATAATTAAAGCCAGAAAGCAGCCGCAAAAACAAGGCCAAATTTGGTATTCCAGCAATGGTCATAAGGAAGACCTCCTTCGAAATGAAATAGAAACAATAGATGTGGCCACAAAATGCCATAACGGAATATACACGCATCAATACGATTTGCCATTTGTCACGATTCTTTGCTGTAAAATCTCTTCCATAGATCCGCATCAAACTATTTGGTAAATGACAAAAATCTTCAAAACTTTTCTGAGAATTTCGTTTGGGTGTCTCCACACGAGGTATTGACATTTTGTTGCGGTTAATGTTGTCTGAGATCTGAAGTGTAGTTCACTCCTTTAAATGTAATATGCCATAATAATCTCTTGGATGTGGTTTACTAGACGTGCTGTAATTGTTGGTTATAATCGCCTTATTATTAAACACTGCAATCCATTTTCACTTAATTCGTTTCATAAATAAGTTATAGGGAAGGAAAATAATAAGGTGCTATTTTTAATTTACCACATTTACACACTTAATCCGCTAAGGGCGTCACAGTGGTTAGCGCTGTAAATAAATACAACATGTGTTAATAAATATTTTAAAACCAAAAGTTTGCAATATTTAGCTTTGTGGTTAATTGGTGCGTATGCATGTTGACATACAGCATACGACACCAGTTTCCGCATTAATATTTATAGATACAGTTGATTGCGGCTCAACACATTTCATTCTGGGGAATTTTAAGATCATCAAATGTATTTATTTTGGTTCTTCTTCTTGTTTTTAATAGCAACTTTTTATGATTTTGATGATTATGATTTTACACTTTGCAATTAAAAACCAGTAAGGAAAAGATTAAAGGCGGGTGCATAGTGGTGTGGGAAAAGTGACAAAAAATATTTCTAATCGTCGGATCGGTCTGATTTTCTTAGTAAATGCTTAAAATAAGTAAAAAATATTTTAGCCAAAAAATCATCGATATATGGGTCTAGTTTTTCCTGTAGCCCCCATATAGCGGTACCACCCGATTTCAGATGTTTTGAAGGTTTTATTTAAATGTTCGGCACGAATTGGGTGTAATTTGGTATTTGGAGTTTCCAGTTGTCAGAAACATAATGCACGAACAATTGTGGACATAGGTTTAGGTTTTGGTATAGGCCCCATATAACGGTGCCTCTGATTTCAGTATTTTGAAGATTTTATCTACATTTTCGCCCCGAATTGGCTGCAATTTGGTATTTGGAGTTCTCATTGGCCAGGAAAGTTTCCCAGAAAGTGCGGACATAGGTCCAGGATTTAGCATAGCCCCCATATAACGGTATCGTAAAATTTCAGGTTTCTTGAAGTCTTTTTTTACATTTTCAGGCTAAATTGGCTGAAATTTGTTTATGGGGTACTCAGTGGTCTCCGCCTGATATTGTGGACAGTAAAGGAAACTAACTCATGGTGGGGGATATAAAATTGTTCGGTCCGGCCGAACTAAACATTTTATACTTGTTTTTCATTATACCCTCAGCATTTATGCTAACGAGGGTATATACACTTTCATACGGGCAAAATGTGCCTCATCGAAGTAATGGTTTTAGACCCCAAGTATGTTTGGACGAAATGTGTTTCAGACATTTTGAAGTCGATTGAGCAATGTCCGTCCGTCTGTCTGTCTGGCTGGCTGGAGCGCATGATAACTCTCGAACGGATGAACCGATTCGGTTCAAATTTTGGATTTCGTAACATATTGCCCAATCTTAGTTTAAGTTCGAAGATGGGCTATATATGTCCACTCCTTCCGGTACCTCCCCTACAAAAGTTCGAAAATGTTTGGAAAAATTGTGCGCACGATAACTCTTGAAGGGAGTAACCGATTTGGTCCAAACTTTGCCCATCGTGAAATGTGTACCAGACTTAGATAAGGTTTCAATATGGACTCAATCGGTCCACTCCTTCCGGTACCTCCCACACAAAATTTCGGAAAAGTTCAGTTTAGGACCAGCTCTCGAATCGATTTGATTTTTGTTTCAGCAACATGTATTCACAGCCCCCCATACGACGGTACAAGTTTCATCAGGGGCAAGTCCATACTTCCTGAGAAAATAGCCTGAAAGGTGCAAAAAAACCGCTATGACACCGTGTGTATTGGTTAGAGCGTAAGATAACTCTCGAACGGATCTGCCGTTTCGGTCCAAAATGTGGCCTTCGTAATATTTTGTGCAAAACTTAGTTTAAGTTCGAAGATAAGCCATACCGGTCCACTCCTCCAGATACCTCCCCCAAAAGTTCAAAAATGTTCGGAAAAATTGTTCGTGTGGTAACTCTTGAAGGTAGTGGCTGAATCGGTCCATACTTTACACATCCTAATACATCTACCAGATATAGATCAGGTTCAAATATGGACTATATTTGTCCAAGTTCACTTTAAGACCTGATATCGAATCACTTTGAAGCAACTTGCATTCGCTGCCTCAATTACGATGGTAAAAGTTTTTTCAGGGGCAAGTCCATACTTCTTGAGAAGGGTGTAAAACCCCCTATGGTACCATCTGTAGTGGCCGGAGATCCACTTTCATTATGGCCAATGTCGATCCATTCCTTTTAGCATCTCCTCCGCAAACCTATTGATCTTTAATTCTAATCAACATTTTTGTCGGTTCAAACGCCCAAAATTTTTACAATACATACGTTGTTTTGGGAAAAAAATTGTTTCAATATACACAGGCTGAGGGTATATCTCTGTCGGCAAAGCCGACTGATACTTATTTACTTGTTTTGTATAGAGAATCATATATCAAAACCAGTAAAAAAGGATCATAGTCGGGCGGGGCCGACTATATGATAACCTACACCACTTTGAATATGTAAAATATAAATAGAAGATATATATCAATTTGAACTGATTTCTATATAATATGGAATACTTATTACTAGACAAAATTCCGTCACACATTCCAAGTTGCATCAAAATTAAACAGATATAGGGTGTTTGGTGCAGCAAATACGTGAAATCGGCTGAAAATATATATGGGAGCTATATCCAAATCTGAACCGATTTCGATATAATATGGCACACTTATTTCTAGACCGAGTTCAGTCACACAATCCAAATTTCATCAAAATCGGACGAATATAGCGTGTTTGGTGCATCAAATACGTCAAATTGGCTGAAAATATATATGGAAGCTATATCCAAATCTGAACCGATTTCGATATAATTTGGCACACTTATTTCTAGACCGAGTTCCATTCCAAATTTCATCAAAATCGGACGTATATAGCGTGTTTGGTGCATAAAATACGTGAAATAGGGCGAAAATATATATGGGAGCTATATCCAAATCTGAACCGATTTCGATATAATCTGGCACACTTATTTCTAGACCGAGTTCAGGCACACATTCCAAATTTCATCAAAATCGGACGTATATAGCGTGTTTGGTGCATCAAATACGTCAAATCGGGCGAAAATATATATGGGAGCTATATCCAAATCTGAACCGATTTCGATATAATTTGGCACAATTATTTCTAGACCGAGTTCGGTCACTCATTCCAAATTGCATCAAAATTGGACAGATATAGGGTGTTTGGTGCAGCAAATACGTGAAATCGGGCGAAAATATATATGTGAGCTATATCCAAATCTGAACCGATTTCGATATAATTTGGCACACTTATTTCTAGACCGAGTTCAGTCACACATTCCAAATTTCATCAAAATCGGACGTATATAGCGTGTTTGGTGCATGAAATACGTCAAATCGGCTGAAAATATATATGGGAGCTATATCCAAATCTGAACCGATTTCGATGTAATTTGGCACATATATTTTTAGATTGAATTCAGTCACACATTCCAAATTTCATCAAAATCGGACGTATATAGCGTGTTTGGTGCATCAAATACGTCAAATCGGCTGAAAATATATATGGGAGTTATATCCAAATCTGAACCGATTTTCACCAAAGGCAATAGCGTTCTTCCTATGGCTAAAACAATTATATTCCCCAATTTTCAGCGTTGCGAACAAAAATACATGGACAGACGTACGGACGGACATGCATAAATCGACTCAGAAAGTGATTATATGTATATCGCCAAAAGGAGCTATGGAACTATTTCGTTTCCTTTTGTATGTTACATACAAAGGCATAAAGACATAATACCCCTTACCACAGTGTGGTGTAGGGTATAAATCAGAGATGGCCAGCAACAACAACATCTTCGTATGGCTTCGTTAGGTTAGCGTTTTGTTTACAGTTTGCAAATCAGTCGATCAGTTTGTTACCCACTAAACAATTTTTGCCCAGATCGTACCGAATTCGCACGAAATCTCTGCACAAGTTTCCATTTCTGATTCCGTATTCGCACGCAAAACATGTACTTTTTTGTTTGAAGCGGGTCGCAAAATTCGGAACGTTTTCTCGAGGGAAATTGGAAATGAACATTCGAGTTTCCACACGAATTCGTTTAGAATTCGCAGAAATTTTGTGAAAAATTCTGAAGAAAATTTTGATTTTCGTAACATTTTCGGACTAAACTCTGAAGAAATATTCGAAAGCCTGCAGATAATAGAATTCTTTTCGAAGATTTGTTTCGAGATTCTAAAAACTTTCGGAACAAATCCTAAAAGAAATCCAGATGTTTTATCCGAAAATCGGAAACTATTCTGATGCTTGATTAGATATTCTAAATATTCAACTTCAATTTTGAGGAATTGGAAAAAAATCCACAAAAAAGTAAGCTTTTCACTCGTGAACATTTCTTTTAAGCCAGAATTAGACGTTACATAGCCATAACGCCATAACCATAGAAAACCAAAACCCAATTGGTTTCTTATGGTTATGGCTATGGCATTATGTTACGTCACTACTGAACGAATACATTGATTCCCATAGGTTTGGTTCAATCAGCTGATTGATATGGCCTTATGGCGTTATGGTTATGTCACGTCTAATTCTTCCTTTAGGGAGATACTATAGTTTTCACCTATCTGGCTTTTATACCGCATGACTTAAGGCGAACTGAACCAAAATAATAATTAATTAATTTTATATTTGACTACTGTCGACATCTACTTGGTATTAATTGAAAGCTTTGCAGGCCTTCTTGATTAGCATTTTACATGTCTTTAATACACCAAATAGAAGCAGAGGTATTTGTCATCAAAGTAAAAACTTCAAAATATTAAAATTGATATTTTACCATAAATCCCACGTGTTGTAGTTATTTCAAGCTCAGATGGTTTAGTTTCATAATCAAGGGGGATGTGCGCAAACACATTTTGTTTCATAATAAAATTGATATTGTCCTCTTCCATTGACGGGCTTTCCTTTTGGAATACGGCTACTAAAAGCGGAGATATCCGCATAAGAATAACACTTTGAATTTTCGCCCACAAAAGTTTTTTTTCCATTCCGATCCCTGAATATTATCCGACCATCACCAAAATCAACAGGCTTCTTCCCCATTAGACCGCCATTAACACTCTAAAGTTCTTGACGATCCGATCAAAATTGCACTAGTGAGAAGCATTTTCGGATGTCCGGGGCGGAAATTTCATCACGATTTTATAAACTTTTGTACACTTCGAGTCGTCACAATGTAAATTTTTCAGAAGAAAGGCTGATATCCTGAAGGTGCAGCCACATTCTACAGTAGTAAATATTCTCTAAAATGTATGAGAATGTATTATGCGTAAAATCTACGACTCTGGTAGACCATACGCTTCCAAAAATTAATTTGTTGAAGGAATTAAACAAGCCTTGTTATGCATTACACTTATATATTATAAGAAGAACCCTTGCCAAAGCAGTATTAATGGGTGTATCCTTAAACATAAGGAGAGGATGAATCTCAGTGGGAGGTTGTCCTTGTTACGGCAGGAGTTGTATAAGTCTTGCATATCTTTGATCGCGCGCTCACAACACTGGTTGCTTCGGGCAATGTTGATTGGAGATTCATCTTTTTTTAATGAGTATTCAAGCATTTGAGAGCTTTTGCGTAGTCATTCAGAGCTGCAGATAGTTCTTCGAAATCTTCAGAGCGGAATAATTGACTACTGAACCAATGATCAGCCCATGAATAAGAAATGAATAAACAGATTTTACGCAACCTGCAGTCATCAGTATAAAATCAAGTAGAGCTAGAATGGCACGAGATTTCCAGCGTGCATTGCAAATGTTTGGGATCTGCTTAAAATCTACAAAAGGAATCTCACTCGTCTTAGTGAATTTCGGATTTCAAAGTTGTACCATTAGAAGAAGAACTCGACCCAATACATAGTGCTGGCAACTGATGAACTTGGGTGCGGTGTAACCTATCGCTTCAAACATTTGCTCCAGTCGAACTACAACGCCTGCCTTTTTGCCGGTATTCGCGCTTGTTGTATCGGCAACAATCATCACAATTGATCCCCAGAGGTTGAACTCCTCTAACACATTCTGGAGACCTTCTGCGATTGTTTTAGCTTTCCCATTTTTCAATTTGAGCGCAGTCAATCTAATTTCTTTAAATTCGTTCTTGAGGACCACTTACTGATAATCATAGCTCTCAAGGTGTTTGCCGTCAAAATGCTTGCTCCACTTCTCCAGATAAAGTGTCTTTACCAAGTGGTTCTTCAACCAAGCAGCTTCCTTGTAGATAGCCCTGTGAATTCCTGACTTATATGGGGTTGGGATTGCAATGCCTTCAGCGGAAAGCTGCTGGCACATCGTAGCTGCTTTATTGGACGAAATCTTTGAACTTGTAACAAGGCGTCTTGCAATGCCTGTTTGGTTATGCTTCCTTTTGATCGTTGATGCTGCGTTTTCTTCCTTCCAGGGACTATCTGTACTACTGTCGTAAAAATCCGAGCCACTGTCGCAACAATCAGGTATCGCTGAACTGGGCGCACTCGCTTCTATTGTCTTCTTTCGCTTGGACGGGTGAATGGTATTGACACCAGCAGGTTTGCCGCTTGAATAACCAACGCGGCCTTTGCTCTCAATTTGCAGTTTGTAGAGTTCCTCGTCTTCTTAGCACACCCACTCGCCCTTTACATTAGTGATGTCAAACTGTTTCCTCATTGGACCAAAGTTTCGTTTTCTTCTGCAGCCCTCGTAATCTTTCAGAAGTGTTCTTAGTTTTGCCTGAATGGCTTGTTCCGATATATGCGGGAAGATCAATATTTTACTCCATAGAAACTTAAGCTCTTCAGCAATTAGAGCGATCCTCACTGTCCGTCCTTTTGCTGTAGACTGAAGAAATTTGAGCCGACCAATGACATGTATCTTCATGGGCATGCGACTCCGTTCACTATGCCACTATGCCTCTTCTTAAAGGCGCTTGAAAATGGACTAGGTTCTTTGTCCAGTTTTTTTTTTTTTTTTGTTCTTCTGAACAAAAACAGGGGTAAATGTAAAACATGACTCTGAAAACGCGACAAAATCAATTAGTTGTCAATGAGAGCCGTACCTAAAAATTTCTGAGCACCTACAAATTTTGCAGAACACTTCGAAGCTGAAAAACTTCATCTCTTGGTACTTTTATAGTGGCTCTTAAAATAAAGGACGAAAAAGACATTGCAAGAAACGAGTTAGAAGGTCGAAGTGCTCAACGAAAATAATCCTCATTCGATTTGACTGAAGACATGTCATCTCAAAAATAAGGTAAAGCAACAGTGAACAA
Organism: Musca autumnalis; assembly: GCF_047663935.1. NCBI lineage: Eukaryota > Metazoa > Arthropoda > Insecta > Diptera > Muscidae > Musca > Musca autumnalis. The sequence continues at coordinate 257,570,859 of NW_027411644.1, forward strand.
AGATATAACGCTTATTCCTGATGGCTTACAGGGTCTCTAGCAAAAACTTCATCACGCCATAACGCGGAAGTTCGACACACGGCGGATCTGTCCTTCGGGGTTCTTAATATACTCACCAAGGCCTTTATTCCCCAAGAGCAATTTTCCGTGCCCCAAAATTTGTGTTTACAGTGTAATTGAAACGTCTCGAAATATCAGTAGGAGTCGCGCAGTTATATCATATTTCTTCACAGTAAGATGAAATATTACACAGACAACCTTAACGGATACAATCGAATGCTTCGGATGCTGATAATATGGAACACTTTCAAAAAAATTATGAAAAACGTCAAAATTTCTTATAAAAACCGTAACGTTTTGTCAATAAAATAATTTTCCGCGAACAAGTCTGCCGTTTAAAGATTTGAAAATATGCTCCACATTCAGAGGAAGGTAATATAATCCGATTTTTTTCTTTTTTAAAGGATTAAAGCTCAAAAATTTGCGGGGATATCGATAGATAGGGCTTTTTTGTCAAACTAGCCTACGAAAAATAATCGGAAAAAATGTCCAAAGGATCGTCGAACAGACACTTAACCACAAAAACATGTTGAACATTTGTGTGGGTGGCACAAGGATTGGAGAGATAGGGCCCGAATTTGAACATAAACTAAGTTTTGACAATAATTAAAGATCCAAAGTTTGAACCAAATCGATTGCTACGTCTATGAGAAATCGCGCGTAACATTTTAGCGAATATTTTCGAATTTTTGTGGGGGAGGTACCGGAAGGAGTGGGCCTAAAAGCACCACCTACGAATTTCGTCTTATATTCGAAGAAATATTACAATATCGAAAGTGTGGACGAACGCAGTATTCGGTTCGAACTCTCCAGACACTATATATGGTGCCATAGGATTTTTTTTGCAACTTTCGGGCTGTTTTCTCAAGAAGTATGGACTGAAAAAACTTTTACCATCATTATTGAGGCAGGTGCCATAGGATTTTTTTTTTGCAACTTTCGGGCTTTTTTTCTCAAGAAGTATGGACTGAAAAAACTTTTACCATCATTATTGAGGCAGCGAATGCAAGTTGCTTCATCAAAAATCAAAGTGATTCGAGAGCAGGTCTTAAAGTGAATTTATCCAAACCTTATCTATATCTAGTAGATATATTAGGATGTGTAAAGTATGGACGAAATCGGTCACTTCTACCAAGAGTTATCGTGTGCACAATTTTTCCGAACACGTTTGAAGTTTTGTGGGGGAGATACCTGAAGGAGTGGACCGATTGAGTCCATAATGGAACCTCATCTAAGTCTGGCAGAAATTTCACGATGTGCAAAGTATGGACCAAATCGGTTACTTCCTTCCGACATTTCCGAACTTTTTTGGGGGAGGTACCGGAAGGAGTGGACCGATATAACCCATCTTCGAACTTAAACTAAGTTTGGACGAAAGCCAAATCTTGGACCGAATCGGCTGATCCGTTCGAGAGTTATCGTGCGCTCCAGCCAGCCAGACAGACAGACGGACGGACATGGCTAAATCAACTCAAAATTGTCTGAAACACATTTCGTCTAAATATACTTGGGGTCTAAACACATTATTTGGATGAGGCACATTTTGTCCGTATGAAAGTGTATATACCCTCGTTTACATAAATGCTGAGCGTATTAAAACTACTATATTCGTAAAGTCCGATATGAAGAGCTTGAGCTGTCCCGTTTATATTAGAAAATTACTCAGTTAAGAAAAGTCGCGGACATCGAAATAAGAAAACATATAAAATTCAAAACCTAAAGAGTGAGTTCAATTTAAAAAATGTGCTAAGATTTCTTCAGTGTATTAAAATAGCGGATGTTTTCATATCAGATTATCTTCCCCTGAATGTGGAGCATATTTTCAAGCATTTAAATGACAGACTTGTTCGCGGAAAAGTCAAGGTTTTTATAAGGAATGTTGACGTTTTTTATTATTATTTTTTTTTTTTTGAAAATGTTTCATCTTATCAGCATCCGAAGCATTCGATTGTATGCGTCGATGTAGTCTGTGGCATATTCTACCAACTGCGCGACTCCTACTAATATTCCGAGATGTTTCAATTATCTGTCAATTTAAGCCCTTTTACGTTGCTATTTCGTTGTCCGCGAAATTATTTATAGGTTTTCTTTGGTAAAAAATGATTAGAAAGTGCTGCTTTATCGACTGAAAGAATTCGGCGTTAATATCTCAACAATTCGCGAAAATAAAATGATTGTTCTATCCTGATGACCGAAAATAAATGCCTACTTTTCATAGTACAATCAGAAAAATGATTAGAAAACGATTTGGCGAAAAACTAGAAATACAATTTTGTCTGTGTTTGATAAGGATAATCATAGACTTTAAATCCCTACAAGACTAAAAACGTAGATTCATTCGTTTTGGGATAAATAAGCTAAAATTAACAACAATTTAGGTGTTCGTAGCTGGTATAAATATCGGATTTGAATTCAAATGAATGACTAAGTTTACTCCAAACACATAAAACAAAATATAAAAAACTTCAACACTTCATATCTTGCATAAATTAAGAAAAATGGAAGTTGAAAAAGATTTAGTAGGGGGTTCTATTCATGTGAGCGGCAGTGTAAGATCGGACACACAAGCTTCCATGACAAGAAGCATGAGTTTGGAAGCGGATTTGTAGTTGGTCGGAGGTTAAAACATCTTGAACACCAGTGAATGAAAGACTTGCTACAATTACGATAAAAGCTAAATTTTTTAACATCAGCTTTATTTGCGCTCATGCTCCCACTGAAGACAAGGACAAACAGTCCAAAGATATATTTTGCGAGTGCTTAGAGGAAACAAATAACTGTTGTCCTGCACATGACATTTAAAATTCTAGATGATTTTAGCCAAAATTGGAAAGGAGAATATCATTGGCCCAACAGTCGGGAAATTCAGTTTCCACTGTCAAACATCTGACAATAAAATGATACTGATAGACTTCGCAGCGGCGAAAACATGGTAGTTACCAGATTAAAGCATCTCGACATTCATAAGGGCACATGGCTGTCTCCAGACCAATAGACAAGAAATCAAATTAATCACGTTGTGATAGATGGAAGACATTCATCGAGGGTGTTGGGTGTAGACTCGGACCACCACCTTGTTGCAGCAAAGAAGTACGAACAGACACAACACGGAAGTTGGACATGGGTAAGTTGCAATCACAACAGATAGCCACTGTATATTCCACTCAACAGGCCCAATTGCCTAATCAAAGCACTCCTTGTCCCGATAACATCTCAGCACAATGGCAAAATATTGCCCACTCCATGCAAACAGCCGCAAAATCCATACTTGGATACAAGAGACCTCCATCAAGGAAACCATGGTATGATAAGGAGTGTCGTGCTGCTGCCGAAGAGAAAGATGCGACATACAGGACTTTGTTATACAAACATACAAACTATGATGTTAATAATAAAATGTCAACGAACTAATTTGTTGTAATAACAACAAAATTTAACTATGTACATACCAATATGAATTAATCTGTATTAATGAATAAAATGACTCAACTCTTTATATATCTTTGGAAAATCCTTGTAAAGAGCACAACAGTTATTGTAAACAAACAGACAGAACAAACCAGTCAATTAAAAAAAAACTAAACGCAATTTAAAATAAATTTAAACGTTGGAGACTATTATTGAACAACAGTTCATTGAAACTATAAGAAGAAAAGCACCACAAGGCACTCGCTTCCCATGGAGTATGAAGGGAGGCTAATAAAGAAAAATTGAAAAAAATTAATTTCTTAAAGAATACGTTTGTCATTTAATTTAGTGAGGATAGGATTGCACACTAAGAAAAATATATGGGTGTGAAGATAAAAACGATTTTAACTAGCGGAGACAAAAACCACAATGGTGGTGGTATAACAATATAACAGTTGTATAACAGATTCGTATAACAGTTGTAAAAACGATTTTGAAAAACGATTTTCATGGATATTTGTATGTTTTAGAAGATTACTCAGAATAAAAAAAAATAAGCACATGCATAGCAGTAAGTATTTTATTGTGGATATTTTGAGAAAATTGGAAATTTTTGGAGAAGATTAAACAAAATGGACCGATGATTAAATGCCTTCATGTATGGGATGGACCTATTGAGGGGCCCTCTAGGAAAAATTTATGAACCCTGCGGATATATGGAGGGCACCGTTAAATAGGGTATTGAGAGCACTTTAAGACTATATTTATTTCAATACATGATGATTGTAGAAATTTTGAAATATTGACCGTTTATGAAAACACTCTATATTTGGGGGTGGACCTATTGAGGGGCCCTCTAGGAAAAATTTATGAACCCTGCGGATATATGGAGGGCACCGTTAAATAGGGTATTGAGAGCACTATAAGACTATATTTATTTCAATACATGATGATTGTAGAAATTTTGAAATATTGACCGTTTATGAAAACACTCTATATTTGGGGGTTCACCTATTGAGGGGCCCTCTAGGAAAAATTTATGAACCCTGCGGATATATGGAGGGCACCGTTAAATAGGGTATTGAGAGCACTATAAGACTATATTTATTTCAATACATGATGATTGTAGAAATTTTGAAATATTGACCGTTTATGAAAACACTCTATATTTGTGGGTGGACCTATTGAGGGGCTCTCTAGGAAAAATATAGAGTGTTTTCATAAACGGTCAATATTTCAAAATTTCTACAATCTTCATGTATTGAAATAAATATAGTGTTAAAGTGCTCTCAATACCCTATTTAACGGTGCCCTCCATATATCCGCAGGGTTCATAAATTTTTCCTAGAGGGCCCCTCAATAGGTCCACCCACAAATATAGAGTGTTTTCATAAACGGTCAATATTTCAAAATTTCTACAATCATCATGTATTGAAATAAATATAGTCTTATAGTGCTCTCAATACCCTATTTAACGGTGCCCTCCATATATCCGCAGGGTTCATACATTTTTCCTAGAGGGCCCCTCAATAGGTGAACCCCCAAATATAGAGTGTTTTCATAAACGGTCAATATTTCAAAATTTCTACAGTCATCATGTATTGAAATAAATATAGTCTTATAGTGCTCTCAATACCCTATTTAACGGTGCCCTCCATATATCCGCAGGGTTCATACATTTTTCCTAGAGGGCCCCTCAATAGGTGAACCCCCAAATATAGAGTGTTTTCATAAACGGTCAATATTTCAAAATTTCTACAATCATCATGTATTGAAATAAATATAGTCTTATAGTGCTCTCAATACCCTATTTAACGGTGCCCTCCATATATCCGCAAGGTTCATAAATTTTTCCTAGAGGGCCCCTCAATAGGTGAACCCCCAAATATAGAGTGTTTTCATAAACGGTCAATATTTCAAAATTTCTACAATCATCATGTATTGAAATAAATATAGTCTTAAAGTGCTCTCAATACCCTATTTAACGGTGCCCTCCATATATCCGCAGGGTTCATAAATTTTTCCTAGAGGGCCCCTCAATAGGTCCACCCACAAATATAGAGTGTTTTCATAAACGGTCAATATTTCAAAATTTCTACAATCATCATGTATTGAAATAAATATAGTCTTATAGTGCTCTCAATACCCTATTTAACGGTGCCCTCCATATATCCGCAGGGTTCATACATTTTTCCTAGAGGGCCCCTCAATAGGTGAACCCCCAAATATAGAGTGTTTTCATAAACGGTCAATATTTCAAAATTTCTACAGTCATCATGTATTGAAATAAATATAGTCTTATAGTGCTCTCAATACCCTATTTAACGGTGCCCTCCATATATCCGCAGGGTTCATACATTTTTCCTAGAGGGCCCCTCAATAGGTGAACCCCCAAATATAGAGTGTTTTCATAAACGGTCAATATTTCAAAATTTCTACAATCATCATGTATTGAAATAAATATAGTCTTATAGTGCTCTCAATACCCTATTTAACGGTGCCCTCCATATATCCGCAAGGTTCATAAATTTTTCCTAGAGGGCCCCTCAATAGGTGAACCCCCAAATATAGAGTGTTTTCATAAACGGTCAATATTTCAAAATTTCTACAATCATCATGTATTGAAATAAATATAGTCTTATAGTGCTCTCAATACCCTATTTAACGGTGCCCTCCATATATCCGCAGGGTTCATAAATTTTTCCTAGAGGGCCCCTCAATAGGTCCACCCACAAATATAGAGTGTTTTCATAAACGGTCAATATTTCAAAATTTCTACAATCATCATGTATTGAAATAAATATAGTCTTATAGTGCTCTCAATACCCTATTTAACGGTGCCCTCCATATATCCGCAGGGTTCATAAATTTTTCCTAGAGAGCCCCTCAATAGGTCCACCCACAAATATAGAGTGTTTTCATAAACGGTCAATATTTTAAAATTTCTACAATCATCATGTATTGAAATAAATATAGTCTTAAAGTGCTCTCAATACCCTATTTAACGGTGCCCTCCATATATCCGCAGGGTTCATAAATTTTTCCTAGAGGGCCCCTCAATAGGTCCACCCACAAATATACAGTGTTTTCATAAACGGTCAATATTTTAAAATTTCTACAATCATCATGTATTGAAATAAATATAGTCTTAAAGTGCTCTCAATACCCTATTTAACGGTGCCCTCCATATATCCGCAGGGTTCATAAATTTTTCCTAGAGGGCCCCTCAATAGGTCCACCTCCAAATATAGAGTGTTTTCATAAACGGTCAATATTTCAAAATTTCTACAATCATCATGTATTGAAATAAATATAGTCTGAAAGTGCTTTCAATACCCTATTTAACGGTGCCCTCCATATATCCGCAGGGTTCATAAATTTTTCCTAGAGGGCCCCTCAATAGGTCCATCCCATACATGAAGGCATTTAATCATTTAATCTTCTCGTGTAATAATATTTTTTTTTTCAAAAATTTCCAATTTTCTCAAAATATCCACAATAAAATACTTAGTGCTATGCATGTGCTTATTTTTTTGTATTCTGAGTAATCTTCTAAAACATACGTATATCCATGAAAATCGTTTTTCAAAATCGTTTTTCAACTGTTATACTGTTATACCACCACCAATGTGGTTTTTGTCTCCGCTAGTTAAAATCGATTTTATCTTCACGCCCATGAAAAATATTACCAGAATATTTTCAAAAGACAATATGGACAAAGCACGATTTTTAGGAATATTTTTTAAAGGAATGTCAGGGTATAAATCGGTTAAAGGATTTCAAGGCTGAAGAATTTTTAAAGAATATTTTTTCAAGGACCATCAAAACTTCAAACGTGGATTTTTTAAAGAATATTTTTCAAGGGCCTTCAAAATTTCAAACGTGGATTTTTTAAAGAATATTTTTCAAGGACCTTTATAACTTCAAACGTGGATTTTTTAGAGAATATTTTTCAAGGACCATCTAAATATTAAAAGTGGATTTTTTAGAGAATATTTTTTCAAGGACCATCACTACTTCAAACGTGGATTTTTAGAGAATATTTTTTCAAGGAGCATCTCTACTTCAAACGTGTTTTTTTTAGAGAATATTTTTCAAGGACCATCAAAACTTCAAACGTGGATTTTTTAAAGAATATTTCTTCAAGGACCATCAAAACTTCAAACGTGGATTTTTTAAAGAATACTTCTACAAGGACCATCATAACTTCAAACGTGGATTTTTTAAAGAACAATTTTCAAGGACCATCAAAACTTCAAACGTGGATTTTTTAAAGAATATTTTTGAAGGACCATCAAAACTTCAAACGTGGATTTTTTAAAGAATATTTTTCAAGGACCATCAAAACTTCAAACTTGGATTTTTTTAAAGAATATTTTTCAAGGACCATCAACACTTCAAACGTGGATTTTTTAAAGAACAATTTTCAAGGACCATCAAAACTTCAAACGTGGATTTTTTAAAGAATATTTCTTCAAGGACCATCAAAACTTCAAACGTGGATTTTTTAAAGAATATTTTTCAAGGACCATCAAAACTTCAAACGTGGATTTTTTAAAGAATATTTCTTCAAGGACCATCAAAACTTCAAACGTGAATTTTTTAGAGAATATTTTTTCAAGGGCCATCAAAACTTCAAACGTGGATTTTTTAAAGAACATTTTTTTCAAGGACCATCAACACTTCAAACGTGGATTTTTTAAAGAACATTTTTTTCAAGGACCATCAACACTTCAAACGTGGATTTTTTAAAGAACATTTTTTTCAAGGACCATCAACACTTCAAACGTGGATTTTTTAAAGAACATTTTTTTCAAGGACCATCAACACTTCAAACGTGGATTTTTTAAAGAACATTTTTTTCAAGGACCATCAACACTTCAAACGTGGATTTTTTAAAGAACATTTTTTTCAAGGACCATCAACACTTCAAACGTGGATTTTTTAAAGAACATTTTTTTCAAGGACCATCAACACTTCAAACGTGGATTTTTTAAAGAACATTTTTTTCAAGGACCATCAACACTTCAAACGTGGATTTTTTAAAGAATATTTTTTTCCAAGACTACCAAAGCTTCATATGAATAACTTTTTCCCCCATCATCCACTCTAAATCATACCACATCATAATGGACAAAAGTAATGTATAAGTGGTTGAGCACCCCATAACCACTAATGAATGAACAAGACCAAAGTGGGAAGACCACAACCGCAGAAGCATTTCATAAAATTATTTCATATGATTTGCATACCGAATAAATCTAAAGCAATGACACAAACAACATAAAGCTAGCAAGCCAACAACAGCAAGTAGGGAGCATAGCAACATCTTGAAGGAACGAGACTAACGAGAAAAATGAGGAATTAAATAAATGAATGATATCGAAGGAATAACATACAAGATTGAGGTCTCTCTACAGTAGCTCCACCCCAGTGATGGCTTTTGTGGGGCATAAGAACATAAAGACAATTATAGAGGCCTAACCCCCCACTACTGGCTGACTGAATAATTGGATGGAAGAACTAAAGAAAGAAAAAGGAACCAACCACTCAATAAAACTTCATATGAACTTGTCATGAGCACACACATTCGTCAGCAAGAATTTCCAACAATGGAGCAGTGTCAAGCATATTAAAGTTCCTAGGGTGCCACCACACAATGATAAAATTTGTTGTAATTGTTGAATCCATTGTTGTTTTAGTTGGTGTCAATGTTGATTTTATGCACAACCATCAGTTGGTTGGGTCTATGTGGGTGGTTTAGGGGTGCAGTAATTTTTAAATACATCTTCGAGGGCATCGTGGTCGTCGGCGTCATCATCGTAATCAGCAACATTGCAGAAAGTTATGAGTTTCAATACTACTGGTAATAAAGATGACGACTGTCTGATGTCTGCTGTGGAAAAATATCAGTGAAAAGACATAAGAGTTAAGTATGTATGTACATTAAGTAAAAATTTTAGGTTGTACCGAAAATGTTTTTGTGAAGAGTCATTTGAGCTACAAACTTGGATATTTTAAAGAATATTTTTGAGGGATATTTTTAAGAATATTTTTGAAGGATCATCACAGCTACAAACGTGGATTTTTTAAAGAATATTTTTGAAGGATCATCACAGCTACAAACGTGGTTTTTTTTAAGAATATTTTTGAAGGAACATCACAGCTACAAACGTGGATTGTTTAAAGGATCATCACAGCTACAACGTGGATTTTTTAAAGAATATTTTTGAAGGATCATCACAGCTACAAACGTGGATTTTTTTAAGAATATTTTTGAAGGAACATCACAGCTACAAACGTGGATTGTTTAAAGGATCATCACAGCTACAACGTGGGTTTTTTAAAGGATCATCACAGCTACAACGTGGATTTTTTAATGGATCATCACAGCTACAAACGTTGATTTTTTAAAGAATATTTTTGAAGGAACATCACAGCTACAAACGTGGATTTTTTAAATAATACTTCTGAAGGAACATCACAGCTAAAAACGTGGATTTTTTAAAGAATATTTTTGAAGGAACATCACAGCCACAAACGTGGATTTTTTAAAGAATATTTTTGAAGGAACATCACAACTACAAATATTGGACTTTTTAAAGAATATTTTTGAAGGAACATCACAGATACAAACGTGGATTTTTTAAAGAATATTTTTGAAAAAACATCACAGCTACAAACGTGGATTTTTTTAAAGAATATTTTTGAATGATCATCACAGCTACAAACGTGGATTTTTAAAGAGTATTTTTGAAGGATCATCACAGCTACAAAGGTGGATTTTTTAAAGAATATTTTTGAATGATCATCACAGCTACAAACATGGATTTTTTTAAAGAATGTTTTTGAAGGATCTTCACAGCTACAAACGTGGATTTTTTAAAGAATATTTTTGTAGGATAATCACAGCTACAAACGTGGTTTTTTTAAAGAATATTTGTCAAGGATCATCACAGCTACAAACGTGGATTTTTTAAAGAATATTTTTGAAGGATCATCACAGCTACAAACGTGGATTTTTTAAAGAATATTTTTGAAGGATCATCACAGCTACAAACGTGGATTTTTTAAAGAATATTTTTGAAAGATCAACACAGCTACAAACTTGGATTTTTTTAAAGAATATGTTTGAAGGATCGTCACAGCTACAAACGTGGATTTTTAAAGAGTATTTTTGAAGGATCATCACAGCTACAAAGGTGGATTTTTTAAAGAATATTTTTGAATGATCATCACAGCTACAAACATGGATTTTTTTAAAGAATATGTTTGAAGGATCGTCACAGCTACAAACGTGGATTTTTAAAGAGTATTTTTGAAGGATCATCACAGCTACAAAGGTGGATTTTTTAAAGAATATTTTTGAATGATCATCACAGCTACAAACATGGATTTTTTTAAAGAATGTTTTTCAAGGATCATCACAGCTACAAACGTGGATTTTTTAAAGAATATTTTTGAAGGATCATCACAGCTACAAACGTGGATTTTTTAAAGAATATTTTTGAAAGATCAACACAGCTACAAACTTGGATTTTTTTAAAGAATATGTTTGAAGGATCGCCACAGCTACAAACCTGGCATTTTTAAAGAATATTTTTGGGATTTTAAAGAATATTTTTGAAGGATCATCACAGCTACAAACGTGGATTTTCTAAAGGATATTTTTTAAGGATCAAAGAATATTTTCGAAGGATCATTACATCTACAAACTTGAATTTTTAAAGAATATGTCTGAAGGACCATCACAGCTACAAACGTGGATTTTTTAAGAAATATTTTTGAAGGATCATCACAGCAACAAACGTGAATTTTTTAAAGAATATTTTTGAAGGAACATCACAGCTACAAACGTGGATTGTTTAAAGGATCATCACAGCTACAACGTGGATTTTTTAAAGAATATTTTTGGAGGATCATCACAGCAACAAACGTGGATTTTTTATAGAATATTTTTGAAGGAACATCACAGCTACAAACGTGGATTTTTTAAAGGATCATCACAGCTACAAACGTGGATTTTTTAAAGGATCATCACAGCTACAAACGTGGATTTTTTAAAGGATCATCACAGCTACAACGTGGATTTTTTAAAGAATATTTTTGAAGGAACATCACAGCTACAAACGTGGATTTTTTAAAGGATCATCACAGCTACAAACGTGGATTTTTTAAAGGATCATCACAGCTACAAACGTGGATTTTTTAAAGGATCATCACAGCTACAACGTGGATTTTTTAAAGGATCATCACAGCTACAACGTGGATTTTTTAAAGGATCATCACAGCTACAACGTGGATTTTTTAAAGGATCATCACAGCTACAACGTGGATTTTTTAAAGGATCATCACAGCTACAACGTGGATTTTTTAAAGGATCATCACAGCTACAACGTGGATTTTTTAAAGGATCATCACAGCTACAACGTGGATTTTTTAAAGGATACAGCTACAACGTGGATTTTTTAAAGGATACAGCTACAACGTGGATTTTTTAAAGGATACAGCTACAACGTGGATTTTTTAAAGGATACAGCTACAACGTGGATTTTTTAAAGGATACAGCTACAACGTGGATTTTTTAAAGGATACAGCTACAACGTGGATTTTTTAAAGGATCATCACAGCTACAACGTGGATTTTTTAAAGGATCATCACAGCTACAACGTGGATTTTTTAAAGGATACAGCTACAACGTGGATTTTTTAAAGGATACAGCTACAACGTGGATTTTTTAAAGGATCATCACAGCTACAACGTGGATTTTTTAAAGGATCATCACAGCTACAACGTGGATTTTTTAAAGGATCATCACAGCTACAACGTGGATTTTTTAAAGGATCATCACAGCTACAACGTGGATTTTTTAAAGGATCATCACAGCTACAACGTGGATTTTTTAAAGGATCATCACAGCTACAACGTGGATTTTTTAAAGGATCATCACAGCTACAACGTGGATTTTTTAAAGGATCATCACAGCTACAACGTGGATTTTTTAAAGGATCATCACAGCTACAACGTGGATTTTTTAAAGGATCATCACAGCTACAACGTGGATTTTTTAAAGGATCATCACAGCTACAACGTGGATTTTTTAAAGGATCATCACAGCTACAACGTGGATTTTTTAAAGGATCATCACAGCTACAACGTGGATTTTTTAAAGAATATTTTTGTAGGAACATCACAGCTACAAACGTGGATTTTTTTTTAAAGGATCATCACAGCTACAACGTGGATTTTTAAAGAATATTTTTGAAGGAACATCACAGTTACAAACGTGTTTTTTTTAAGGATCATCACAGCTACAACGTGGATTTTTTAATGAATATTTTTGAAGGAACATCACAGCTACAAACGTAGATTTTTTAAAGGATACAGCTACAACGTGGATTTTTTAAAGGATACAGCTACAACGTGGATTTTTTAAAGGATACAGCTATAACGTGGATTTTTTAAAGGATCATCACAGCTATAACGTGGATTTTTTAAAGGATCATCACAGCTATAACGTGGATTTTTTAAAGGATCATCACAGCTATAACGTGGATTTTTTATTTAATTTATTTATTTTTTAAAGGATCATCACAGCTATAACGTGGATTTTTTAAAGGATCATCACAGCTATAACGTGGATTTTTTAAAGGATCATCACAGCTATAACGTGGATTTTTTAAAGGATCATCACAGCTATAACGTGGATTTTTTAAAGGATCATCACAGCTATAACGTGGATTTTTTAAAGGATCATCACAGCTATAACGTGGATTTTTTAAAGGATCATCACAGCTATAACGTGGATTTTTTAAAGGATCATCACAGCTATAACGTGGATTTTTAAAGAATATTTTTGAAGGAACATCACAGCTACAAACGTAGATTTTTTAAAGGATCATCACAGCTACAACGTGGATTTTTAAAGAATATTTTTGAAGGAACATCACAGCTACAAACGTGGATTTTTAAAGAATATTTTTGAAGGAACATCACAGCTACAAACGTGGATTTTTAAAGAATATTTTTGAGGGAACATCACAGCTACAAACGTGGATTTTTTAAAGGATCGTCACAGCTACAACGTGGATTTTTTAAAGAATATTTTTGAAGGAACATCGCAGCTAAAAACGTGGATTTTTTAAAGGATCATCACAGCTACAACTTGGATTTTTTCAAGAATATTTTTGAAGGAACATCACAGCTAAAAACGTGGATTTTTTAAAGGATCATCACAGCTACAACGTGGATTTTTTCAAGAATATTTTTGAAGGAACATCACAGCTAAAAACGTGGATTTTTTAAAGGATCATCACAGCTACAACGTGGATTTTTTCAAGAATATTTTTGAAGGATCATCACAGTTACAGACGGTTTTGTCATCTTATCTTTTGTGAGAAATCATCCTTGTCTTCTTTAAATGTCTTGTTGGACTCCGTCGAAAGACATTGTGGTCTCTTCGGACATCCTACTGAGTACACTGTGACACCAAATGGAAGTCAAGGTCTAGGGGTGAAAAATTCACTTTGGGAATGAGAGCCAATATTGAGTATATTAACCCAGATAAAGCCACTGGTCGTTTAAACGGCACAAAAATGGTTTCAAAAATTGACGTAATTGACTCTGATTTTTTCGAATATTTCTGTGGAATTTTTTGCATTTTGTTAAATTATTGTCTGTTAACTATCATTTCATGCTTACAAAGCTTCATTTGACCTATACATTTCCACGCAATTGGCCTAAAACCAAAGCTATTCAAAAATCGACTTTTTTGAAATTTTCTACTTTTTATGAAAAATTTAAATATTCGATAAAAAATTAATCATAAATGTTAGAATCATATAAAGTCAGGGATTTGTTAGTAATATAGTAAGAGTGTTTTCTCAACCAAAAACCAAGGGATTGGCATATAAGGATACACCTATATTGTCCTCCAAAATTTTTGGCACTTTTAAAAGAAAGCCCGATTGCGGGAAAACTATACGTTTTTGAGGAAAAAGTTATTTTATAAAAAATGCGTAAAAAGTCCCAAGAATACAATTTTCGGCGCTAAGTGGATTAAATAACCCAAAGGATCCCATAGCTGATATTTCTGAGTTGTGACGTAACGATTTTTTTGAAAAAAATGCTTTATAGCTTTGTTTGACGATATTGTTTCAACATTTTGAGATGACGTGTTTTCAGTTAAATATAATGAGGAATCTTTTTGTAGAAAATGTTGACCTTATAGCTTCCATGTCCATGTCCGTTTTCTTCTTGAACTGAAAATGAAAAACAAGACGGGGGTTTCTACATAAAAAAATACTACAAAAATGTTCCTCCGAGAATTTTCTGTAGGTTCTAAAAAATCGATATTGGCACGTTTTAATTGTCCTTTATAAGTTTTACCCGATCCTTTCTCAAAAAATCCGTATGTTAGTATATTTCGGTACATTTCGTATAAGTTATTACCTATGTATGAAATACGAATGGTTATTATGATTATGATTTTTTTACAACCTGATATTCCTGAAGAGCTTTTACATAAGATTAGATAAAATCTTTTTTATAAGATGATAAAAATCTAGTAAGGACATCAAAATCTAGAAACTCGTCGATCGAGTTTATTTTTCAATTTTTTTGCACGCTTTTTGATCAAAAACATAGTTTTTTAACCCAAAAAATTAAATGTCGACTTTTTCTGTCCACCATTTCAGTAAAATCTAAAACTTGTTACAAAATGGATCTATATGGAACTAGATTTGTATGTCCTTGATAAGCACACAAAATATATGACAAACGGTTCATTAGTATTAGTTTTGGCACCACAAAACGCTTTTGTCAAAAAACTTCTCATATATGTTTCAACAAAAAATTCAGAATGCATATTAAGTTATACTCTTTCAAATGAAGAAAAAACCTACCAAAAAAGTATCGTAGTTTCGTAAGTTTTACGAAAAATGGCGTTTCAACTTTTAGGTTCTAGAAGCACTGCAAAATTTAGGCTTACATCCATTTTAAAACCTGGCCATGAATTGCTTATCATTTTCACATATTTTGAAGGCATAAAGATTTTCGTTCCTACAGAATATACTCGGGAAAAAGGTAAAACTGACAAAAACTTTATAAGTCGTATTTTGTTGCTATATAATATAAATATAAATTTTACTTTATATTTATTATGTTCTGTAGTTGAGTATTAATGAACATTCTAAAGAAAACAGATTTGCTTATTTTATTAATTTTTAGTGGTATAGGAATTTACCCTCGGAGTCGGAGTCGGAGCCGGAGTCGTGAAAAAAACTGGCCTGGAGTCGGAGTCGAGGTATTTTTGGTTGCTGTACAGATGCAAAAATTTTCCGAACTTGGCTGGCTAAGTCCATAAAGAATCGGGAGACAGATGAGTGGGTTTAGCTGGGCAGTTAAACAGTCCACATTAGGCCGGGGCGATTTGAAAACCTTAATGGGCCCTTCGCGTTTCTGATGCCTGGGATTGAACGGCGCAAAAAAGTCCACTAGACCATAGGTCTACGGTGAAAATCGAGCCTCCTGATTTTGACTTTAAATTTTTTATCCACGTTTTTTGGACATTTTGGCATATGACGGCCAAACCATTGAGATTTTCGATCCAACACAAAGACAAAAATTTTAGCCAAGACAGTAATTAAGAACTCTCTAACATATCGCAAAAGCATTGGAACACTCCTTCAGGCAGTTTTGGCCTTGAGAAGGTGCACACTTTTCGGAAAATATCGATAAATGGCACTGTGCTACAAAAGATGGCTAGAAAACTGAATTTCTCACAATTTTCAAAATAAATATTGAAATTCAGTTATATATCAAAACTATAATAAATATGAAAACCATAACAAAGTTTCTCCTGCCAAAAACACTTCTCAGATCAAAATCCAAAGAAGAAACAAATAAAAACAAGAATCTCATGGTGTACATACACAAAAAAAGAACAAAGATAAGAGGAACTCATACAAACAAAACTCACCAAATTTTTTTCACCACGGCATCGAATATCGGGAAAAGAGAATACAATTGTCGAAGAAAAGAGAATAATATTGTGCAGCAGACAAAAACTATTGTTGGGTATGACAAAAACAATTGTTGTAATTAACAAAAACGATTGTTGAAGTTACAATACTACATACGCTCTTCGAATATTGTTGGATCAATCATATTTTTTTCTCTGCGTGTACAAAAGAGCGTGTCAAAAGAGCTCGGGGCAAGCATTTCAGGATATACTTCCGTTTCCACGAAAAAATACAGCAACGCAATCACGTCATCGTTGAGGCAACAGCCCGTGGTAGAAGATTCGTCCGAGTCAACCCGGTGCATAGGACCGACCGCCTTGGTATTGAGGCTGTGTTGTCGGATGTTTCACTGCAGAAGCTAAGTTTTTCGACAATTGATTATAAGATATTCCCGTTTTCAATTTTGCAAACTTTAATATTATGGTCTGTTAGGTTATTTGTCATATGTTCTTTCTAAAAATACTTTTTCCTTCGAAAATAAAATAAAATTCCAAGGCGTAATGGACTTTCATTTAGACATCAAAATGACCATTAAATAAAAATTATGTATGAATTAACTTTCACTTACATATGGAAAAAAGTAAAACTACATTGGAAAGACCATTGTTCTTGAAACATTCACCAAGCTATAATCAATAATAAGTGCAGAATATTTTCTAACGACCAATAACAAAATGGAGAAAAGACTAATTAAATGTAATCATAAAGTGAAAATTGTCATAGAACTGGGTGGAGCGCATTCATTGATGGATGGTGGATGCACTAAACGGGGGAAAAGTTTATGTGGTGCCATAAAGTTGACTTTATCGTCGTTGTCGCTGTCTAGCCTTCTTCACAAATTTCTTCATCATTGAACCATAATGGAATTTTTATAAGATCTATCTTGCTATGGAAGAAAATGTATAAGTTTATGACTTGTCACTTGTGTCAATTTGAAGACAGATACATGTGCCTCAATAATGGAGATTGGTAAAAAAGCAGCGAATATACTTTATGAGTACCATGCAACATACAGAGAATATTTTTTCATTGAATGAATGAAGAATGTCTGACTTACTTACTGATTGTATATGGTCGGCATAAACCAATTGTATGGGTATGGGAGAGTAGTGTTTTTGTTCTTTATTAAATACACCAAAAGTAAAAAAAAAGATGAAACGAATAAAAGTTTGGTTGCCTCTTGAATGAACTTTTTCATCAATTTCTTTATAATTTATTCAACGAATATAAATGCTTTCAATTAAACGATGTCTTTCTGAAGAAGAGCGATAATAAAATCATCAAAGAGTTGGGAAATCGCAATGATTTCCAAGTAGAGTTAAATGTATGTAATTATTTTTTAATGGCGTATCAGAACGAATTATTGCGACAATACGTTTGAAGAAATTAAAAAATTAAACAAAAGAAGGCCAAATTCATAATCATTTTAAATAAAATGCTATTTCAAAATTTCTGAAAGAGCAAGAAATTTTTGTTTTTTATTTTTCGATAAAAAAAAACAAATATTTCACTATGGTATAAAGGAAAAATTTGATTGACAAATTAAAAAAATAAGAAAAAAATAGTAATTATTCGAATTCCACTTTCAAGTGATTCAAAAAAAAAAAAACAATAAAATCGAAGAGTACAAACTAAATTGTACTGAAATTGATTTCAAATATTAAATCGCAAAAACTTTATCCATACCCCCCGAATGCCACGGTCCTCGGAAACCGAGGGGTCCTCGGAAACAGAGGACGCTCCTATCAGAATTAGCGGAGAGTGTCACAGTTCGCCAGACATAACCATTGTGTCACCTGGTCTGACAAATGACGTCACCTGGCAACCCGTCGTTTCTCTTGGATCAGACCTTCTACCAATAATTATGTATACCCATTAGCAGACCGCCCGATTTCATCACCTCTAAACGCCGCACTTTCACCAATCATGCGAAAGCTAATTGCCCTAGTTTCAGAGAGTTCTCTAATCACTGCTTCAGAGATCTGCCCAACCTTTCTTATGTTCGGGTAGCAGAAAGGGCGTTCCGGAACATCATCACTGCTGCAGCCGCTCGCCATACCCGAGTGAGACCAAACTTCAGCAGAGGCGAGGGGATAAGCAAATGAGCGTGATGAGCTTCACCGTGCCAACCCCAGTGACCCCAGAGTCAGTGGATGTTAACAGTCTGATCGGTGAGCATAACCGAACCCTGGAAAGTAACTCTCGAACCCTGGAAAGACGGAAGATAGGACGTCAGTCACGTTTGGTGGCGTTACGCTAAATAATTCGAAGAAGTGCGCAAGTTATTTCAATTGACAGTTTGTCGAGCACCTCTGGTGTGAAAGGGCTAAGAGAAGAATACTACGTCGCATCAGAACTCTTCCTGTCGAGTATGAACCACCACAATTTACAATGGATGATGTTGGGAATGTCATTACGAACGCTAAATCATCCAAAGCGTTGTGCCCTGATGGAATCCCCATGGTAATGCTGAAACAGTTGGATGCGGTGTATCTATCTATCGTTCCCAAAGTCTTGAAAATTTGCAAGAAGGTCCAACTAAGCAAGAATGCCAGCAAAGGTGAATCATACATACCTATTTCGCTTTTGTCGCCCGTAGCAATAACCATTGAGGTTTTAGTCCTCCCCAGCTTCAGAAATTGCTATCCAGTTGCCGATCATCAGTATTATAGTTATAGTTAATTATATGTGTGGACGGCAGTCGTACGCGGAATTCAGGAACAAGAAGTTCAAGCCCCGTAGAGTGAGACAGGGAGTTGCCCAAGGTGGGGTGATATCTCCGGAACTGTTTAACGTGAGGAATATGCAAATATCCGACACTAAATCTACGGCCACTTTTCACGACAAGGACGGCAGAGGTAAGAACAGAGTTGAATAGCCATGGTCGACCACAAACTACCCCAAAATTCTAGGGGTCACATTCTACAGCATTTTCATGTCGTCCGCGCATGCCACAGTTATCTGCTGAGATGTAGGAAAAAGGTCATCAAGTCCCTAGACGGAAGCACTTGGCGTGCAGATAAAGAAATCTTGTTAACCACGTATAACGCGATACGTCGGTTTGTGGTAAGCTATGCGACGCCAATATAGTCCGCGAATAGAAGTGCAACACGTAAAAAAATATTCAAACCAGCCCGAATGCCGCTCTGAAAACTACAACGGGTGCCTTCTCATGTCTTCAGGGGACCATCTACATGAAGAGGCAAACATTATTCCATTACAGCAACAGAATTTCATGCTTACGTTGCAGTACTTGCTCGTGTGTTACAGTGAGAGCCATCCTAATCACCATATGGTGGATAGGACCCCACCCAGGCATGTCAGGAGCAGTGTGGCCATTTTAGCATTTTTTCAGCTAAATTTTGCATTATTTTTTATACCCTCAGACTTTAGGCTAAAGAGGGTATATGAAGAAAAGACAAAATTTTTTAGTTTTCCATAAGAAAAAAAATTAAAAATTTTTTTTAAGCTACATGAAAGATTTTTGGTACATAGAATGGGAAAAAATCCCATTCTTAAATCTGTTCGAGATACTAATTTTGGTTGTTGCGCGCAAAAGTTATGGCGGTTTCAATTCTGATAAAAAGAAAAAAATCTTTAAAAGGCTCTAATCATTATATTGAGAAACTCTCTTAATTAGGGGCTCCCTACGTAATATATGATTACTGAGGCCCCATAACATTAGTGAATATGTTTAAAGTTTTCGCGGAAATTGAGAAAGGGTTAAAAAAATTGGTACTTTGCTACGTGTTTTAATAAAATTCAACCTGTTTATGCATCTGAAAAATATATAAAAAATATGTACTTAATCTATACATCGCGAAGATTCAAATGAAACCAAAACTATACAAATCCGTTTAGTGGTTTTCATATTATAGCAAAAACAAAAAAATATATTGAGGAAATTTATAAAATTTTTGTAAGAGAAAATATTTATTAAAATTTATTTTGTGAGTTAGTTGAAGAAAATGTAGGAAAAATAGGTTAGAGTTATTTTTCTATTTTAGTTAATTTTCACGCAAAGAATCACATTTTTTATTCTAATCACTTCTCGAATACACGCTAACATCTAGCGGAAGATATGGGTATCGTTCAAATAAATGTTGGGTTCCTTTAAATGAGGTATACTCTTGAAATAAAACTGTATCGGGTAATGTTCATTTTGAAATGCGTGTAAATCGCGAAATCCTCAAAATCACTTGATGCGCATGCGGTTTACCAACACAGCGAATTCTTCTCTTTTCATTTGTACACATTTGCCAGGATTTACTTAGGCCGCTAAGATGTAGCTTCGTCTGCAGTTTAGTGTGCAACAAACTGTATAACGCTTATAATTTGCACAAAGTGCATACACTTTTTATGCGCATCCGATTTCAGTATCAACCGCGATAAAATACATCGATCTAAACATATTTCAATAAAATCCATCAAGAACCGTGGATGTAGCATCACACAGTATTTTTTGGATAAATCGGATACAGCTCCCATGCCACTAAATTTTTCAAACCGATGTTTTCGCACAAACGCGAGTGATGATTCACTTTCTTCATTGAAATGGAAACGATCCACATAAAACGCGAATTAGTCAGCGATATTTTGAAAAACATTTTTCGCAAATTTTTCAATTTTTGCAGTAGCCATTTCTGCCGTTCTAGTAGATGGATTTTTACGATCTGTGATTCATATGATCCGGATCGTCGAAAAACTAAAATATCGCGGGGTACCAGCACACTCAAAACGATATTGTAAATACTGTACCCAAAAAAATAGGTTTTTTAGAAAAAATATCGCACTAAATTTTGGCCTTTGGCAGTAGATTACTCTGCTGCTGTGTGGGCTACATACTCAATATACATATCAGATTATGCGAAATCGCGAGTTCTTTAATCATATAATTGGTTTTTTGAAATATCCGAATGCGCGTCCCAGTTACATAAAATATACAAAAAACACCTGAAATCCGGCTTCAAAATGTCAGCATCCATAAAAGGTGGATACAGTGGAAATTTTGGAAAGTGTTACATTAGAAGTGTAATCTTCATTTTGTATTCTCCTACTTTTACTTTGGACAGATGTTCGTCATTTGAATGGATTAATCAGAAATCAAATAGCAATGTAAAAAACCTGTTTAGCTTCAACGTGTTTTTACCTATGTTTTTTCCTTTACGCGGTCGTAACTACCACGTAAATTAAATTTGTTTGCTAAATTTTTGAGCTTTGTACAAAAACATCTAAATTAATCCAGCAATAGTCATAGTTACTGATAAACTACAATAGTTCGCGTATTATAATAGTGCAAACCTTGGCTTCATGGAAACTAAAAAATTTTGACTTTTCCTCATATACACTTTGATACGATGAAAATGTGCCTCCTCGAAATAATGGTTTTAGACCCCAAGTATGTTTGGACGAAACGTTTTTCAGACAATTTGGAGTCGATCTAGCCATGTCCGTCCGTCTGTCTGTCGGTCTGTCTATCTGTCTGTCCTGCTGGCTGGAGCGCACGATAACTCTCGAACGGATGAACCGATTCGGTTCAAATTTTGGCTTTCGTAATATTTTGCCCAAACTTAGTTTAAGTTCGAAGATGAGCTATATCGGTCCACTCCTTCCGGTACCTCCCCCACAAAAGTTCGAAAATGTTCAAAAAGTTTGTGTGCACGATATCTCTTGAAGGGAGTGACCGATTTGGTCCATACTTTGTATAGCGTAAACTTTCTACCAGAGTAATATGAGGTTTAAATATGGACTCAATCGGTCCACCCTTCGGGTACCTCTCACACAAAATTTCGGAAAAGTTCAGTTTAGGACCTGCTCTCGAATAGCTTTGATTTTTGTTGTAGCAACTTGTATTAACTGCCCCCCATACGAAGGTACAAGTTTCATCAGGGGCAAGTCCACACGGATCTACTGAGTCGGTCCAAAACAAAGTTCGAAGATAAGCCTTATCGGTCCAAACCTTCAGGTACCTCCCCCAAAAAAGTTTTTGTTGACGCATCTTGCATTCTCTGTCTCAATTACGACAGTAAACGTTTTTTCAGGGGCAAGTCCATACCTCTTGAGAAAACAGCCCGAACGTTTTAAAAAAAACCCCTATGGCACCATATGTAGTGGCTGTAGAGCTCGAACTGAATACTGCGTTCGTCCACACTTTGGATATCGTAATATTTCTTCGAATATTAGATGAAATTCGATGGTAGTGCTTATAGGTCCACTGCTTCCGGTACCTCTCCCATAAATATTTGAAAATATTTGCTAAAATGATAAGCGCAATATCTCACAAACGTGGCAACCGATTTGGTCCAAATTTTCGATCTCGAAATTTTTTGTCCAAGGTTAGTTTATGTTCAAATTTGGGCCCTATCGGTCTAATACTTGGGGTACCACTCATACAAATGTTCAACACATTTTTGTAGTTGAGGGTTGTTCGAGGATCCTTCGGACATTTTTACTGAAGGTTTCCCTAGTGGCCCGATATTATGCTTTTCGTAGGCTAGTATGGTACAAAAGCCCTATCTATCGATATCCCCCCGCAAATATTGGAGCTTTAATCCAATCCACATTTCTGTCTTTCTTTTTTTTTGGAAAAAAAGTATTTCAATCCACACAGGCCGACCGATAGTTTTTTTCCTTGTTTTTTTTTTTTTTTTTTTTTTTTTGTATTTAGCCGCGAAATTTCCATTTAGCATATTTTTAGCATTTTTCAATTATTAATTTAGCATTATTCGATCCATAAAACCTCAAATATGTCAATACTTTTTTTTATAAACAAATCTGATAATTTTTAATTGACAACACATTTATACATACATAAAAGCATGAAGTGATTAAAAATTAAATATGGGATCACAGATCATTATGTTTGAACAGCTCGAAAAACAACGCATCTACGAAGAATTAAGTCTCTATGTCATCTAAGGCCTGAGCTATCGATGCCTAAATTATTACGCATATACATATGTACCTAGATAAACGAACAAAATTTAGTTACAAAAACAGGGGGTTAAAGGAATGAAAATTGAAAACATTTAGTTTGGACGGGCCGAACTTTTTGTAGCCTCCGTCATGAAATATTCTGAACTAATACGGAATAATTAGTTTTTCTTTTTGTTCCAAAAGTACCAAAGTTTTTTAGGGGGAAATGTTTTTGACCAAGGTATACCTCAAATACCTAAAAATTTAGTTAGTTAAAAACTTATAACTACCTGAAATCGGGCGGTATCGTTGTATGGGCGCATGTACACTACTTGGGCCTATATACACAATTTTTGATTGAAAGTTTTTAACAATTGGAAACTATAAATACCTAATGACATCCAATTTTACCCGAACTAAAAGAAAAACTGAATTAGGTGGTGCCGTTGTATGGCGCCATAGCCAAATCCATCCAAATACCTTAAATCAGCTGGTACCGTTTTTTTTAACTATTCCAAAACGATGACCTATGTCCTATGTCCCTGTGTCCATAATTTTTGGAGGTAAAGCTTTTGGAATCTTATATGCCAAATCATTGCTAATTCGGTCTGAACATATATCCAAAAAGTAGCAATCGGACGGTATTGTTATGTGGAGGCTATACCAAAACATGGACCGATATAGTCCACCTTTGAACAAAAGACGCATCTTTCCAAAATGTCAGTGCCCCCTCTCAATTTTTGTGGATGCTATAGTGATTTTCACAGACGGACGGACATGCATAGATCGACTAAGAATTTTATCCTGATCAAGAATATATATACTTTACTAGCGGACCCGGCGAACTTCGTCTCGCTATTAAGGAATAAAATTTCATACAAAAACTCAATTTTCGATTTTTCCAATTTTCCGACTTTTCCAGAGGGATTTTCCAAAAGACCTTCTCCTCGAAAATGCGAATAACTGACAAAAAAATTTACAGAAATCGGCCTAGCCGTTCTCATTTTATGAATTACTATACATTTTTTACACCATTTTTATATATATAGATAGGGTTGCGAATGATTATTTCAATGCGTTACAAACGAAAAAACAAACATAATATACCCTCCATACTATGCATGGTACAACATGATACTATAGTATATGTATTTTCTTAAAAATCATCGTTTTTAAATTTAGCATTATTTTTTGGCATTTTAATATTTATTTTAGCATTTTTTAGCATAATTTTAAAGCTGATTTAGCTGCAAATCTTTTTTAGATCTGGTCACACTGGTCAGGAGGGATCTTCATGTTCTAGAAAGAGAGGTTCAACGTTATAAGAGGGAAACCCTGGATCAACAGACCTATCAAGCAGGTTTAGATAGCATTCGCACGGATGCTTTAAACAACTATCGTGGTAGTGAAGCCGTCCGTCTAAATTCTAGAGCAGACATGACCAAAAAGAGAACGGAGAAAATGTGAATGTATTCAAAATATTGGCAACTTATAACAGTGTGTTAGTAAGTTTGTAATCACGCAAGCTGTAAAACAATAACAAATCAAAACATTTGTTCTCTTTTGCACGCTCTTTCTGTGCATTCGGGTCGTGTGCGTGTAAATTGCCGAAAATCATCGGCACCGCCGTGCCAAATGTGACCATGCTTGTTCTAGAGTTGCGTCGTTCGTGAACGAACCGGCTCAAAGAAACGATTCCGTGAAAAGAACGAACGGATCCGTATCCAGCTCATTCTTTTTTATCGTTCATATAGATCCCCGATGGACGAGTCATCGCTGCTTACAAAATTAGCAGCATTGGTTTTGCAGCCAAACTCTAAACAAACGCTGCGTTAGCGCAAGCAACACAAATTTCCACACAAAACAAACAATGATTCAGAGAGCTACTCTCGCTCAGTAACTCACCTCATTCAGTAGCACATCTCGGTCATATTTTTCTTTTGCATCATTCGTTCATCTGGTTCTTTCATATCAAAACCACCACCACTACGTTCAGAAACAAAACCACCCCCATTAGCACACAATGTGTCATTCGTGAACGAACATTTTCAAAAGAACGATTCGGTGAAAAGAACGACAGAGTCATATGTAGCAGAGAACGAACGACTTCAAAAGAAAATAATACAGTCAAATGTATTGTTGAACGAAAAAGAGCCAACGAACGAACTAAACGACCCGGATCTTTTTGGGTCGCGTTTTAAGTTGGCGATTGAAATTTGACTTCCCAACTTAAAAAGGTTATTACACAAAAACTAAAATAACTACTTGAACCATATTTTGCAAACAGCTAGCCAGACATAATTGCTAAATTTCTCTGCAAGATCAATCATGGTATGAACTCATAAACGCAAAAAACGTGTATGTTGAATTATACGAAACTCGTAGTAACTCGTCGAGTTTTTGAGATATCAGAATGAAAATTTTACACAAGATAAAGTAGGAGTCGTAGATAAAATAGAAATTGCTACCTCAGAAAATGCATTTTTTGTGTTATGCCACGTGTGACTGATTTTGGACTAGAAATAAGTTCGCCAAATTATTTGGAAAACGTTTCAGATTTGCATACAGCTCACATATATGTTTCATATATTTGACGCACAAACACAAAATATGACAGATATTTTAATGACCTTTGCAACATATGCCGAAACTGAAATCATGGTGGTGTAGGGAAACATTTAGTCGGACCCGCCTGACTTTTATCATTTTCTTACTGGTTTTTACCATGTGAGCGACAATCAGGTATGTGATGAAAACCGAATCGACTCGATTTGCAGAATCGAAATGGTATATAATTGGAGTGCCTTTGATGATATACATAGATAGTGTTGCTTCGCAAACGCCCCTTATATGAATAATATTTTTTAAATCCATTTTCCATTTCATTAAAATATTCACCAAAATTATTAGAGATATGGTAAAAACCAAAAATGTTTTACAAACGATGAATCCGAGTTTCACCCAATCAGAATTCGCGAACTGTTAGCATATTCTATATAGTATGACTGAAATTCTTTGAAATGAAGTGTTTTAGGAGGGATCCCATAATGTCGACCATTGATATTAATTTTCGTGGAAGCTGTGTTGCCATCAATGGAGAAAAAAATTTAAAAATGGGTTGAAGCCAACAAGTTTTTTTATGTTCCCTTCCGATTTCTGTCTTAACCTTAAGACCTGCGTACATAAGCTGCTCTGCCTGATTGCCTTGCTTTCCTGCTTCATTTTTGACATAATAAAAATAAAAGAATAAAGAAGGCCGAGGAAATTTCGAACTGGGTTGCCCTTTTCTTTTTTATTCTTTTATCAGAAGTAAGTAAGGTAAGCAGGCAAGGCAGCTTATGTATGAATGCCTAAAGAAAGAATCACAGAATACTCCATGGGTAACATGATACTAGTGTATCATCCACCTAAAATTGATGCTGACATTTTGAAGCCGAAATTTCGGGGGTTTTTGAATTTTTTAAATAATCCGGACGCGATATGATGCGTGAATTTTCTTAAAACCCCTATTTTTACGTGTAAAATTTACAAGTGTCATTCAATTTCCTTTGAACCCCGCGAGAATTTTGTTTATTTTACGTGACGGATCCAATGAGCCCTTCCGCGATCGAAATTATCTACTATCTATTATTATCTATCGATCATCGAATCCATCCACTAAATATATTTTGGCAAATCCGCGTACTAAGCCGCGATTTTCTTTAAAAAATTTTACGTAAATGTAATCCTTAATACGGGATTATAATATTTGCGAAAACGCGTGTCATAAATTACAGAGATACGCGAGTAATATCGGTATCTTACGCAAAGTAGAATGTGGAGGTACATCCGCGGTTCTTGAAGAATCTATTGACGTATTTTTGATGGGTGCTACTGAAACCGGATGCGCATCAAAATCGTATGCACATTGCGCGATCTTTACCCACTTTAAGGTTTTTTGCATTGTGTGATGCAACTGACGGCACACTTTGGCCGCTGAGTAAATCATCGAAATATTCATAAATATTGAAAGAGATTGACTCGCTGTATCCAAAAACGGATGCGCATCAACTGATTTTAACTAATTCGCGAATAATAGGCTTTTTAATTTTCACATTTTTTGAATGATTGTAAGTTCAATATTACACTTAATTTCCTATCCTTATAAGTTATCATAGTAAGCAACCAAGCTTTCACGATGATAAACCATATTTCTTGATGAAGTTTTAGCAGTACACACTAATTACACTGTGCAACATTTTTAAGGGGATCTTGTGCAAACAATTCGAACTGAGGATTTTTTGAAAGTACAGACCCAAAGATAAGAAACCCTAGTTGGGTTTTGTTGTGTCAGATCCAGCTCGGATTTTATGGCCCCATCTAAACATGGTTAAATATTGAGTTTTTAAAGAAATTCGGGACTATATCTCTGAAACCAATGTGAATCTTCTTCTGACCTCTGAAACAAATTTGTAGATAAGGACAAGAATAAAATATTTAAAGAAATAATGAACTCGAAAAACTACATTTATTACCTCAAATTTCAAAATATATGCAAAAATTCTACAATTTTTATACATTTCGAACCGTTTCTCCGAAACCGTTAATTTTTTCTGAATATTTTCTTTTTGAAAAATATTCCCTGGAATGTAATACACAACTCTTCAGAACATGTCATTGTTGTAAAATGCCTCTATACCGTTGTTTTCAGTACATTTTTCAACGACGATTTAATAAAAATGTCAATAATGTAGTGAAATCCGAAATGCGAGAATAAACTGTTGGTGTGAACTGTGTTTGAAAAACTGTAAAAAAAACCCTACGGCCCGCATATGTAGTGGCTGGTGCGCATAACTTCCGAACCGAATACTGCATCGGTCCACACTTTGTATATCGTAATATTTCTTCGAATATTAGATGAAATTCGTGCCTATAGGTCCACTACTTACTGTACCTCCCCCACAAAAGTTCGAAAAGATCCGCTAAAATGGTAAGCACAATATCTCATAAACGGACCAACCAATTTGGTCCAAACTTTGGATGTCGAAATATTTTGTCCAAACATAGATTATGTTCAAAAGTGGGCCCTATCGGTCCATTCCTTAGCACCAACACAAATGATCAACATTTTTGTTTAAATGCGGTTATGGGTTTCTGCGAGAATCCTTTGGAAATTTTTATCGAATGTACTCATAGTAGCCCTGTTTACTCCTAGTAGCCATGTTAATTATATTTTTAGTGAGCAAGTCTATGTTTCGCAAAATAAGACACACTTCCCAAATGAACAAGATCGGTCCATTCCTTTAGGCACCTCCCCCGCAAAACGTTTGTGATTTTAACCTAATCCATATATTTTTCGACAAATTCATACGCCCAAAATTCGGAAGACCCCTAATATGTGTTTCAATTCGCACAGGCTAAGGGTATGCCTCTGTCGGCAAAGCCGGATTGATACTTTTTTTTACTTATTTTTTTATTTTTAATTTTTTTAGTAAATAGATTTTTTACCATTGAGACCTCGATAACCAAATTACAACCAACTTAAGCCGAAAATTTAGATAAAAGCTTTAAAATGCCTGAAATCTGTTGGCTATACCAAACCTGTACTTGTGTCCTCCGCTGAACCTCCGACTAATCTCCTCCGAAATTCCGAACAACCTCCTCAAAAACTCCGAACAACGTGCTCCGTACTGCCCTTTCAACCTTCAACGGAACCCCGTAACAAAATTACATCCAATTTAGCCCGAAAATGTAGATAAAAACTTAAATCTGGTGGTACTGTTACATGGAGGCTATACCAAAACCTGCACCTACGTCCACAATTTCTGTTGAGAAAGTTCGTGGACCATTGGGAACTCGAAATTCTAAGTTACAACCAATTCGGACAAAAAATGTAGATAAAAAATCAAAATACCTGAAATCGGGGGGTACCGCTATATGGGGGCAATAGGAAAAAATTGACCCATATTGGTTCTTATTGTATTGTCATCCAAATCTGAAAAGTGTGTAAACTTTTAGTTCGATTGGTCAACTGCAACTGTTTGAACGAAACAGACAACAAAACATGTTAAATAAAACGCTGTGAAATACGTTAGAGTTAAGGTAAAGATATGTTTGGGATTTTCCAAAATGTGTAAACTAAAACTAATTTTTTTATACAAGTGTGTATTTAAACTTCATATCAAACAAGAGTAAACATAAAAAACTGCAAACCTAATATTTTTTGCTTAAAAAAACTATCAAATAAATAAATTTGTGAGTTTTGTCAATACAAATTTCTATAAGCATTATTTGTTTTTATCAATTCGACAATAGCTTAGCTGAGTGCATTATTTTTCACATCTGTGTTTTCATTCAACTCTAAATAATAAATTCACTATTCTATTATAGCTATTCCATTTGCTATAAAAATTATTTGAAATTACCCAACAGTCGTCAGTTGTTCAACACTTGTGTTCTCAGTCGACAACAAAATGAAATTCAACAAAATTTTACTTACTGCCGCTGCTATGATTTTGGCCATTAGCTTGGCTGAAGCCAGGCCTAAACCAATTCCCCAGCTGTGGGTTGACCTTGAGAAGATCCCTTTTGGGGTATGTTTAAAAACAATTGTGTATAAGCTATAAACAAAATACTACGCTTTTTCAATTATTTTACAGGGTAAATGAAGAGTTTGAATGAATTATACAACAAGGACACCTGGACCCCTTTCACACAAATAAAATGATAAAATAAAAATGAAAATTTTTCAAAAACAAAAAAATATATGCATATTTTTATGATTTTTTTTTAAGAATACCTTCAAATCATTTGTTATAAGACTATGTTTATATTACAGCCTTTTTGCAGGGTTAACCTTCTGAGGATTTATTTGACGTATACACAAAGGAATTGACATTTGAAACCCAGTGGGTTTGTTAAATCCGGTTATATATAAACGTACTATAAGACTTGCAAAATTTGAGGATTTAGTAAAATAGTGTTTTTGTAGTAGTCGGCACGGCACAATTATCCAATTGTCTGCACATCGGACTTCAAACAGATATTTTCAAGAGAATCCCTTTTCGATTTAGGCGAGAATGGTTTGTAACTAGTGCCGAAAGAAGAAGTAATATCAAAGAAAAACTGCAAAAAACTAATAGAATGCCAACCAAGAGATCACACAAGCTATTTGTTGTCTGAAAATGCAACTATTCTGTGACCAGTTTCAGCTGACTTCCCAAGACTAAGAGGCCGTAGAAACACTTTGTGCTTTCATCGAGTCTACTTAGCACCAAAATAAGACCTACTAGACCTCATTGGAAATCTTTTGAAATGCGAAAGCATTGACAATCAAAGAAAAAGGAACACAAACACACACATAATTCATTCACCTTAAAAAAGGTGGAGCTGTCAACTAGCCCTGCAAATTGATAACTCCACGTTTTGCAAGGTGAATGAATTATGGAGAGAATTTACCAATCACCGTTTCAGAGTGCTTCCCATTCATTCCCTCAGATGCTCGGGTAGCTGAGAGTAGAGTTGTGTAGTTCCGGAACGAACTAGTTCCAAGGAACTATTCTGGACAAGGAACTATATCCGGCTCTTGTATTTATATAGTCCTTTAGTTCATATAGTTCCAGCCGTGCATACAATTCCTTTCATTTGTATAATTCATTTTCTACATTTAATTTCACACTCACTTCGATCTTCCACGTTTGGTTCCTTTTTTATATCAATTCATCTACCAAAAGATGAAAAAAAATGATTCGTTAAACTACTTCACTCTCGGAACTATTTGGAACGAAGGAAATAAAAAGAACGACGAAAGAGAAAGATTCATTGAACTTTATCGGTCTTGGAACTATTTGGAACGAAGGAAATAGAAAGACCGATAAAAGAGAAAGATTTATTGAACTTGATCCCTCTCGGAACTATGGAACTATATTAAGGAACTAGTTCCTTTTGGGAGAAGGAACTAGAAAGATCGATCCGCTACAGGAACTAGATTGCCCAAATCTAGCTGAGAGAACTTTCGGGGACATCATCACTAGACAGTGGAATTCGGACTATTTTTGGTCCGATTCATATCAAATTTTGGGACTGGCCATATTTTTGGCTTCTGATTAAATTGCAATCGAAACATATGACATATGCAAAATTATGCAACCAATATGTCAAAAATAGGTACAAAAATGTTTGTGTGTACAATTTTTCTGTTTAAAATTCTGTAACCACAGCCACAACCTCCTAAATACCGAAAATCGGGAGGTATCGTTCCATTTCGGCGTCATATTGAGGCCACAACTTTCAAAATATCGGAAATCGGGAGCTACCCTTCTATGGGGTCTATATGAAGACGTGGACCTATTTCAGTCATTTCGGTGGGATAGTGAGGCCACTACCTTAAAAATACCGAAAATCGGGAGGTACCGTTCTATGGGGGCTATATGAAGACGTGGACCTATACCGACACATTTCAGGTAGAAAGTTGTATACCCCCAACGAAGATAAAATGCCAAATTTCAGTACTTTCGGTGGGATATTGAGCCCACAACCTTCAAACTACCGAAAATCGGGAGGTACCGTTCTATGGGGGCTATATGAAGACGTGGACCTATACCGACAAAATTCAGGTGGAAGGTTGTATAACCCCAACGAAGACAAAATGCCAAATATCAGTCATTTCGGTGGGATATTGAGGCCACAACCTTCAAAACACCGAAAATCGGGAGGTACCGTTCTATGGGGGCTATATGAAGACATAGACCTATACCGACAAATTTCAGGTGGAAAGTTGTATACCGCCAACGAAGACAAAATGCTAAATTTCAGTAATTTCGGTGGGATATAGAGCCCACAACCTTCAAAATACCAGAAATCCGGAGGTACCGTTCTATGGGGGCTATATGAAGACGTGGACCTAACCGACAAATTTCAGGTGGATAGTTGTATACCCTCAACGAAGACAAAATGCCTAATTTCAGTCATTTCGGTGGGATAGTGAGGCCACTACCTTCAAAATACCGAAAATCGGGAGGTACCGTTCTATGGGGGATTTATGAAGACGTGGACCTATACCGACAAATTTCAGGTGGAAAGTTGTATACTCCCAACGAAGACAAAATGCCAAATATCAGTCATTTCGGTGAGATATTGAGGCCACAACCTTCAAAACACCGAAAATTGGGAGGTACCGTTCTATGGGGGCTATATACCGACAAATTTTAGGTGGAAAGTTGTATACTCGCAACGAAAACTTTATACAAAATGTTAGCTTAAAACCAAATTTCAAACTTAAAACCAAATTTCAGCCATTTCGGTGGGATATTTAGACCACAAATCCTTGAATATATTTTTGTATATGCTCATTTTATGCAAATATGTAAATATATGTCTAAATATGCACGATATGCAAAATATGCAGAAATAAAACGAGTTTCAGTCTAATCAGATTTTCTCTACGACCATCCTAACCATATATGCATTTGCATAGGATTCCGCTTTCTAATCATCACTGCAGCAGCCGCACGCTACATACCTGCTTGTCGAATAACCGTAATAAGACCAAATTTCCCAAGCAGAGGCGACGGGACTAGCAAATGAGCGTGATGAGTTTTGTCGTACGAACGATGAAGACCCAAGAGATAGAGAGCTTACTGTTGAGGTCAAAAGGCTAGTAGGCGAACATAAGCGAAAAAGTGGATAGACCACCTAAAGCAATGCAACATTGTTTCAGGTTTAAGTAAATTGTGGGCAACGGTTAAATCAAAACCCGTAGAGTAAAGCATGGAGTTCCCCAAGGAGGTTGTATATCTCCGGAACTGTTTAAACTCTAACTTTGTGGCATTCCGCACCCTCCAGACGGCATTGAGATCGTAATGTATACGGATTGTTGTACGATCTTGGCGTCGGGTCCTATCGTCGATGACAAATATGATAAGTTAAATGTCTACATGGGTGACCTAGTGCAGTTCTTCAATGTGGGGAATATGATAATAGTCATCGCTAAATCCACTGCCACACTGTTCAACACTTGGACGGCTGAAATGAGGCTCCCACTGAACTAGATTAGCAAACGAGCGTGATGAGCTTCGTTGAACCAACCCCGACGACCCCAGAGTCAGGGAGCTGACACTGGAAGTTAACAGGCTGGTCGGCGAACATAAGCCGGACAAGTGGTTAAATCACCCGAAGAGGTGTGCAAGTTCCTTCAATCGACAATTTGTCGAGCACCCCGAGAGTGACAGGGCGAAGACAAGAGTGTTACGTCGCATTAGATCTCTTCCTTCCGAGGATGAACCACCACAGTTTACAATGGATGATGTTGCGAATGCCATCAGGAACGCTAAATCATCCGAAGCGTTGGGCCCTGACGGATTTTCCATGGTAATGTTGAAACAGCTGGATGAGCCGGGAGTGAAGTATCTCACTAAACTTCTCAACCTGTCGCTAGCCACCCTTATTGTTCCCGAAGTCTGGAAAATGGGCAGGGTGGTCCCGCTACTAAAGGCAGGCAAGGATGTCAGCAAAGGTGAATCGTACTGGCCGATTATGCTTTTGTCACCTGTACCGACGACCCTTGAGGCCTTAAATGCCTACGTACATAAGCTGCCTCGCCTGCATGGTAGAATAAGAAAAGCAGCAATACACAGCTGACTGAACTGGGTTGTAACGTTAGTGTCAAATTTCATATGACATTTTATACATTTATTTCTATTTCGATGTACATTAGGGACATATATTTTTTGAGAAAAAAATATATCATTCGGAAAAAACCATTTCCCAGAAAGACTTCTTCATATCAATGATATGTAACCTCCTCCAAGTTCGAACGATAAGCCGCGCAGTAAACCCCCGCTTGTAGAGGCGATATAACGTTTGTTAATATGTGAGGTATTTTGTTAAAATTTGAAAAAATAAAGCCCTAATAAACATGTGCTTCTTTGATTTCTAAAACAAAACATTGAAACAGCTTCTCCCTTTTCTATGAATTTACAGCCACCCCAAACTTTTCTGCAAGAATTCTACTTTCTGCGAGAATTTATGCATTTAGTGGAATGATGTGGAAACATAAAAATTGAAAATGTAACGAATTTTCATTCATGTTTTCCAAAATATTCAACCAAATGTGAAAAATTATTAGTTTTTTAAATTCCAATTTTTTATAGACATTTACTTGTTTTGTTTATAAATACAACAGGCAGTAACGTTACAAACAAAAACAAATTCCTTTGTGGTTGTTGTTCGAGTTGTATTTGTTGTAGTATTAACTTTACCTTATATTTGTTCTACCATGCCTCGCCTGGTTGCCTTGCTTGCTTCTGATAAAAGAATAAAAAAGAAAAGGGCAACCCAGTTCGAAATTTGGACAACCCAGTTCGAAATTTGCTCGGCCTTCTTTATTCTTTTATTTTTATTATGTCAAAAATGAAGCAGGAAAGCAAGGCAACCAGCCTTTAAAGGCCTGCGTACATAAGCTGCTCTGCCTGATTGCCTTGCTTTTCTGCTTCATTCCTGACATAATAAAAATAAAAGAATAAAGAAGGCCGAGCAAATTTCGAACTGGGTTGTCCTTTTCTTTTTTATTCTTTTATCAGAAGCAAGCAAGGTAAACAGGCAAGGCAGCTTATGTACTCACGCCTTTAGTCCTCCACAGCATTAGAAATAACTATCATGTTGCCGATCACCAGCAAGGATTCCGTAAGCAACACAGAACGACAACAGCGCTGCACGCCATCTCCACACATATTTGTCGAAACCTTGTTGACCAAGTATAAAGCGATAGGTCGGTCTGTGGTAAGATATGCGTCGCCAGTTTGGTCCCCGAATTTTTGTGACACGCAGTGGGATAAGATTCAAATTTGTCAGAACGCCGCCCTGAGAACAGCAACAGGATGCCTCTTCAAATCTACAGTGGACCATCTATATGAGGAGGCAAAGATTGTTCCAGTACGCCAACATAATGAGATGCTATCGTTGCAGTACTTGCTCGGGTGTTACCGTGAGAGCCACCCCAATCACCATCTGCTGGCCACCGATACATTCAGACATATCAGGAAGGATATTCATGCTCTAGAGACGGAGGTCCAGCAATATAGGAGAGAACCTCTAGATCAACAGGCATATCAGGCAGGTTTGAACAGCATTCACACGGACACAATTGCCAAGGTCATAAGCAATTATTGTGTGAATGCAGTCATCGAGTACATCCCCCATCTGTCGCAGCTGAAGAGCGTCAGCTGCCACGACAAACCAGAGTAGTTTTGGCTCAATTACGCTCGGGATATTGCAGTCGCCTAAATTCCTATAGGGCGGGAATTGATCGCACCGTGCAAGACATCTGCCCAGTATGCGGAATGGGCCCGCACGATACTAAGCACCTATTCAACTGCCCCGCCAAACCTACTCATCTAACTCCAGTGGATCTGTGGTTACATCCCATCGAAGTAGCCACTTTCCTGGAACTGGAGATAGACCCAGAGCCAGATTGAACAGGAGAACGAACATACAAACATAATAATAAAACACTGTTACAACAACAGAATTTTTGAGTCTGGATACAGAGGAACCGGAACCTGATAATTGAAATAATACAAAAACGAAGATACATATGTATATCCGTTGCTACAACAACAGCAATCCAACGGCAGCGGGTTCTTTCGTGCCGGATTGACAGCGGCTGTCCACCCATCATCAAACCTATGCTTCTACGTAGGTTTATATGCTGCTACAACAACAACAGAAAATGGAATTAACAAAATGATAAATCATCGGCAGTATCTTAGTCCTGAACTTGTTGACCTGATATTGTTTGACCCGACGAAATCCAAATCAAGCGGGGGAAACTTAATAATTTCTAGATTGAAAATTTTCAACATATGTATGTTTCTTATGACCGTAAGTCTAATGTTATTGAATATGGTCTATATAGGTTCGCATTTTGGTGAAGATCCCATATAACGGTACCGCCTGATTTTTAGTGTTTTGAATAGTTTGGCTACATTTTCTGACTGAATTAGCAGTATTTTAAACTTTGGAATTCAAAAAAAAACTTGTCCACAACAAATAAAAAAGTATCAGTCAGCTTTGACGAAGGAGACCAGCTACACAGCCATACTTATTTTCCTCAAAGATTATGTATTTTAGGGGTTTTTAAGATTTGTACGTCCCTTTTTTGAACATTTGAACTTGCCGACAAACATGTGGCATTAGAATAAAAGTTCAAAAGTGTTGCGGAGGAAGTACTTGAAGTAACGGATCGGCATAGTCCATTTTGAAAGACGATCTTATTTTGGGAATTATTTCTTTTCTATAGATATCGCGCCCACCAGCCATTTCAGTTGGTCACCGTATAACTTAGATCTCTTTATTATATCAGGAAGCATGGACATGGACATCATAATATCGCTGTAAACAGGACCACAAGGAGTATTGTCGGTATAAAATTCCAAAGCATCTTCGAACAGACCTTAAACTGCATTTAAAAAAAATAGTTAAACTTTTGTGGGGGATGTATCCCAATGATATGATATGGACCGTTTTAGATGTTAAACTCAATTTGGACAAAATATTCGGAGATCTAAAACATGGACCAAATTGGTTGCTCCGTACAAAATACATATATTACACGTAGCATATTAGTGACATTTCTTAATTTTTGAGGGGATGTAACGGAAGTTGTTGTCCGATATTTCCCATCCTTGAACTTAAACCAAGTTTGGAAACATATTACGAAGGCCAAATTTTGGACAAAATCGGTTGATCCATTCGAGAGTTATCGTGCGCTCCACCCACTACACAATGTACCATATAGGTTTTTATAGCTTTTGGGCTATATTCTCAGGAAGTATGAACTTCTCGTTAAAAAAAAAAAAACTTGTACCGTTATAATGGGGGCAGCACATATAAATTGTACAACAAAAAATCAAAGCGATCCGAGAGCAGGGGCTGGATTCTTGTTCTATGAAAATTTCAAATGAAAAATATTTCCTTTATAATTTTTTTATTTGACAGTTTTCTCCTTTATAAACGTTTTCATTTCACATTTTCATAGAAACAGAATTGAGCCCCAGGTCTTAAAGTGAACTCTTCAGAAATTTTGAGTAGGAGGAACACGATGGAGTGGACCGACAGAGTCTACGTCTGGCAGAAATTACACGATATGCAAAGTATGGACCAAATCTTTAAATCACTTCAAGAGTTATCGTGCGCACAATTTTTCCGAAAATGTCTGAACATTTGTGAGGAAGGTACCTGAAGGAGTAAACCGATATGGCTCATATTCGTTCGTATGGGTCACCAAAAAACCAAAAATATAGAGATTTTCAGAACTTCGAGGCCAATCCCTGCGGATGATTTTAGACAAAAATTTAAATTTTCACTTTATCGTGCTTTTAGGACATGAAATGGAATTCGTATGACCGAAATATAAGAACATATCAACAGCCCGATTCCTTTACATTTAGAAAAATACTAATAATATAAATATGTTCAATTTGTGTGTTTGTTATTCTACGAGGGTCACTAAAAACCTTCTGGCCTAGGCAACACACAGTTTGACAGTTTTTAGACTAAGCGTACTCAGGACAATTTCACATACGAACATGTGTTGTGTTGTTTGCTGGTTTTCTTGATTAGAATTTTACGTATCTTTAATACACCAAAGTAGAAGCAGAGGTATTTGTCATAAAGTTAAAAACTTCAAAATATTAAAATTGTGATAGATTAGCCCCTTTCGCATTAACTCTGATATTTTACCATAAATGGTTTAGCTTCATTACCAAGCTCTCTCTCTCTCTCTTTGGAATATGTTCAACAGAAGCAGAAATGTCTGACATGGAAATAGAATTCCATAAATTGGAAATTGGAATATCCCAACGTCTTTGTCAACATCACAAGCATTTCACCAATTTTGGTAACGCAATTGGTAACATTTTAAAGCTCAGAATGTTTTGAAACGCATCCATATTTGCGGCCTGTAGCGTGATTACAAAAAATGAAAACGGGATGCATTACCGACTGTTGCGATATCTCCTTTTTTTGACCACCTAAGCCAAATTATTTTGCAACAATGTAAAGGATATTTTATCTTCTTCTATAGACGTGCTTACTTTTGGAATACGCCTACTAGAAGCGGAGATATGCGCATATTAATAAAACGTTGAATGTTCAAGACATACATATTTTTTTTTGCCAATTCCCACCCCTGAATATTATCCGACCATCACCAAAGTCAATAAGCTTCTTCCTCTATGAGACCCCTATTATCCTCGTGACGATTCGATAAAATTGCGAACTGCAGCGTTATTAAAAAAGGAAAACAAGTAAAAAGGGTAAAAAAGGACCGACAGGGATATACCCTCAGCCTGTGTGAATAGAGTTGGTTAATCTAGTTCCTAGTTCCTTGTACTAGTTCCAAAACGTATGAGTAACATCATGAAATATAAGGTGTGATAGTAAGTATACGCAGTTTGTTCAAAGAAAAAATGTGGGCCATTGGAACTGCGAAGTGAACGAGATAGTTCCATATAGTTCCTTTGGCATAACTCTATGTGTGAATTGAAACACTTTTTTTCCGAAAAGTATATATTTAAAGGGTTTTGAAAATTTTGGGCGATGAACCGACAAAAATATGGATTTGGATAGCTCAAAAAGTTTTGCGGGGAAGGTATCGAAAGGAATGAACCGACATATTCCATTTTGAAAGTGGGTCTTATTCCGGGTATCATTCCACTCGATAGATATCGCGACCACCTGTCGTTTAAGTTGTTCACCATATAATTCACAGGTTTTGGACCATTATATCAGGAAGCATGTACTTGTCTACGAAAAACATGATATCGCTGTAAACAGGACCACTAGGTAAAATTTTTCAAGGGATCCTCGCACAGACCCTTAACCGGGTTGCTCTGTTTATGAGATATCGCGCGTACTATTTTAGCTAATATTTTCGAATTTTTGTGGGGGAGGTACCGGAAGGAGTGGATCTACAAGCACCACCTTCGAATTTCATCTAATATTCGAAGAACTATTACGATATGCAAAGTGTGGATAAACTCAGTATTTAGTTCGAGAGTTGTGCTCTCCAGACACTACATAGTGTCATAGAGGATTTTTACAATTTTCGGGCTGTTTGCTCAAGAAGTATGGACTTGCCCCTGAAAGAACTTTTACCGTCGTAATTGAGGCAACGAATGGAAAGTTGCTTCAACAAAAACCAAAGTGATTCCAGAGCAGTTCTTAAAGTGAACTTATCCAAAATTTGGTGTCGGAGGTACCCGAAGGAGTGGACAAATATAATCCATATTCGAACCTGATCTATATTTGGTAGACATATTAGGATGTGCAAAGTATGGACCAAATCGGTCACTCCCTTCAAGTGTTATCGTGCGCACAGTTTTCTCGAACATTTTTGAACTTTTGTGTGGGAGGTACCTGAAGGAGTGGACCGATATGGCTTTTCTTCGAACTCAAACTAAGTTTGAACAATTTTGGAGCGAATCTGCAGATCCGTCCGGGAATTATCTTGCGCTTCAACCACTACACATGGTGTCATAGGGGTTTTTTTTATTTATTTTTATTTATTTATTTGCTTTGCAATTGAAGCCAATTTTGAGGCCAATTTATATAATTACAAAGAATCCACCTAGATATCATAGCTACTCTAAAAACAATTTCATATATATAATTCATCTTAAACCTAGAAATTGGAGATCTAATTATTTTGGTTACAATTATATTCTTTAATTTTTTTTTTTTTTTAAATTCTTCATTACGTCATAGCTACTCCAATTTTAAAGCAACAGATTGATAATAAGTATATCGTATAAGTTATTAGTTAAATTATGAAATGATCATTAAGAGATGTATGATGTGGTATGCAAATGATAATAAGTTTTCGCGCAGTGATAAAAACTGGTTAAAGCTAGAAAAAATTCTTCATTACATCATAGCTACTCCAATGTTAAAGCAACTTGTAAATTGAATACAAATTAATAATACAATATAAAAAATTTAATGTTTATAATAATCAACAGATATATGATGTGGTATGTATGTAAATGACAATCAATTTTCGTGCAGGGAAAAAAGTTGTTAAAGCTAGAAATTGGAGATCTAATTACTTTAATTACGGTTTGCTCTTCCGTTTTTTTTTTTTTTTTTTTTTTAGAAAGTTCTTCATTACATCGTAGCTACTCCAATTATTTCATAGCTACTCGGTTTTTTTGCACCTTTAAGGCTATTTTCTCATAAAGGATGGACTTTCCCCTGATGAAGCTTGTACCGTCGTATGGGAGGGAGTGAATATCAGTTGTTACAACAAAAATCAAAGCGATTCGAGAACAGCTCCTAAACTGAACTTTTCCGAAATTTTGTGTGGGAGGTACCCGAAGCAGTGGACCGATTGAGTCCATATTGAAACCTCATCTAAGTGTGGTTGAAATTTAACGATCTGCAAAGTATCGGTTACTCTTTTCAAGAGTTATCGTGCGCACAAATTTTCCGAACATTTTCGAACTTTTGTAGGGGAGGTACCGGAAGGAATGGACCGATATAACCCATCTTGGAACTTAAACTAAGTTTGGACAAAATATTATGAAAGCCAAATTTTGGACCTAATCGGTTGATCCGTTCGAGAGTTATCTTGCGCTCCAGCCAGCCAGACAGACAGACTGACGAACAATGCTAAATCAACTCCAAATTGTATGAAACACTTTTCGTCCAAACATACTTAGGATCTAAAACCATTGTTTCGATGAGACACATTTTGCCCGTATGAATATATACCCTCGTACGCATAAATGCTGAGGGTCTAAACAAATTAGATTTTCTGCCAGCTACGAGAGTATTCAATTTGTTCCCTAACTTATAATACCTTCCGCCCATAGAGTGCACAAATGAAATAATTCCAAATTCATTTGAAATTCACAAATTACAAGTGAAATGTTTCGAATTACAACATAATTTATTCGAATTACATGTGAAAATTGTGTAGTCTTATGGGTACTTTACACGATATGTTATTTTACATATGGGTTGTCACTTTGCGTATTCCTTTTGTATATAAAAAGTGACAACCCATATGTAAAAAACATATCGTGTAAAGTACCCATTAGTCTTATATTTCTGATCTAATACATCAGCCATTGTGGTTACATGTAATCTCCTACAACTTAACATATAGTTAGTAGTGCAATGACCAGCGGGCAAATTTGACACCAAACAATTTCCATAATTTCATTAACTTCATTATGTAAACAATTTACTTTCTTTATTCGCTTTCGCTCATAACTAAATGACTAATAACTAACAACATGATGCATAAAGCCGATGAACATTACTGACATACAGCTACTGGCTTAATCCTTGGGATCGTGGGGCAATTTGAAGCCAACCATATCAGCAGTTTCCCTTACTGATCTTTCGCCCCGCCCATGAAATTCCTTGTAGAGTTCATTGTATTTACGAATACTGGACAAATAGGTTTGATAGGTTTGTGCCAAAGACAATGCCTCATCTCTTGCCTTGCATAGCTGTTGATCTGTAGTTTGGAATTTCTTGTATTGGGCTAAAATGTAACGGGATGCCAAGGAATTCTTGATACAGCCATTGGGAGAAGCAGCACGCAACTCTGCCAACAGACCACGTAAAGTTTTAACAGCAGCCATTCTAAACAAGGGGAATTGTAAATATTTTAGTTTAAAAATTCAATAAATTAATTTCTGATAAAACTTACATGGAGGTGAAGTGATTATTAAACACAAACAGAGAACCACACTACAACAGTCAGTTTTTTCTTCGTTGATTGAATAAACAAACAGCTGGAGCCGAAACAGCTGATTGTCAAACATTTTGTGAAAAGTGTCAAAGCTTTCAAACCAACGAATAGAAATTAGAGTTGTACAATCTAGTTCATTTGAAAGATCTAGTTCAATAGTTCAGCTCTTTTAACTGAACTAGTTCAGTAATCTAGTTCATATTTCACTATCCAGTTCATTCATTCGGACCATAATCGTTCAATCAAGCGCATACATACACCAAATAGAAACAAACAATAGCAAAAATCTTATGTTGTGTGTGTGTAGAAACTGTCAATGCGAAAAAGCTTTGTGCGTGTGTGCTTCTTTTCTTTTTCTATCCAGAACAAGGCACATTCAATATGGGAATATGTGGAATTTGCTGTGTTTTTGAAGAAATCTTCACTTTCGAACAGCTATTCATTGTACCTTGATCCAAAACGTAAACAAACTCATCACATTACGAAGGCATCACTTAACACTGACGACGGCGTAACTTTATGCATATGTGAACGACATGTTGAACTAGATTGTGAATCGTTCGTTCGTTGATCGTACGGTCGCCGACTGATTATAATTCAGTGAACTATTGAAGTATAATGAACTATATCGACTGATCTAGTTCATACGCTCTATTCAATGAATCGTTCAATTGAACTAGTTCGTTCATGAACTATACAACTCTAATAGAAATTAATTACTCGTTGTAATTTTACAATTCGTTGCTCTTGTTATAGATATTTAACTGTTAATTTGAATATAAATTTAGAGTACGTTTATACTCGCGCTTGTTATCTTGGTAAATTATTTATGTAATTTTTGTTTGAAATGGGAAAATTATTCCATTTAAAGTAAATTAAATCGAGCCCATGAGCCCAAATGGAGCAATTGAGCCCAATCAAATGTTGGGTTCGCGAACTGCATTTTTTGGGAAGATACGGTGTGCATTGGGGAAACAATAGGACTGTCTGGTTACTTTCCCAGCAAGAACTTTCTCAGAGCGTAAGGAGCTTTTATTCTCTTTTGCAAGAAAATTGTAAGTCTTATGCCAGACTATGAAAATTTTCATAGAAAACTCTTTGTCATTTTCTTCTGAAATTTCATTGACATCCACACACGTATATGAAATCATATTAAAATTTTGATATTTTCACAGTTTCACCCTCTTCACACCTCTTGCCTATAAACTCATTTTCACATTAATGAATATTTTCATAGTCTGGCATTATGCTAAGTTTACATTTACGAAATCCACTCGATTTCAACTGTCAATTCCATAGCTCAAACGTCAAATGAAATTTCATCTGGATTTCATTTGACGTTTAACCTATGGAACTTCTATATCTCAAAAACGATAAAGCCTACAAAAATATCATAAAAGTCAGTCTTTTAAAGAATTTTCACTGCTACAACATTTTCTTTAGTGTCATTTCCATAGGACATGCGATTTCAAGCAAAATCGTGAAAACCTAAAAAACCTGTAAAAGTGTGAATTTTGACCGCGATTTATTAAAAAAAAACCCTCCGGCGCACAGAGGGGAAACATAGGCCTAAAGTTGCTCAAAACTCAAAATATAAAATCGTTTTTTATGAAAAAAATGTTGATAAACGGCAACCAGACTCTTTTCTACATTTGCTATAACCATCCTCGACTTTGTAAGATTAACCAATCCAATGCAGCAGTCGATTGAATTCAGCCATACTGAAAACAAAAAGTAAATTTTCGAATACTAAGAAATTAGGTGAACATTAAAATGACATTATTTTCGCGAAAATTTATATTTTTCACGATTTATTGTTTTTGTACAGTCTCCGAACAAGATTAGCATTTAAAATTTTCAGATTGATTTTACATCTTTGCTCTTTAATAATGGTGATACATATCCTCTTTATGAATTTTTTTTATGACAATTTTTAAGATTACTACAATTTCAATAGTGAAAAAGTCTATTTCCCCGTCGTTTCCCGACCATAGTTTCTTCTAATGTTTTATGCGTTTGAGTCTTAAATATCAGATTCAATCATAAACAATTGCGCATATTTGCGCCATTCCGAAAAAATCCAATTTTTCTCAACTAAAATATGAAATATTTTTATATGGAATTGCAAGGTTTACTCACACTAAATTTTGTTCCGCCTTATAACCGGGACTCTTATTTATCAGACTAAACCAACACCTATCAAATATGTTTGCAATATTCAGAAACATTCACGGCTTTTCTCAGGTGAAATGAGAAAAATTTAATTTAAGTAAGTTTCAAAAAATAAAATTTGGAATGAAATATATGTATATGGGACTATATATACCGATTTGTTTGAAAATTGGCTCAATGTTGTTTTAGGCCAGTTCAGGTTGCATGTGTCAAAATTCAGTGATTTTGGTGCATTTTTATCTCATATCAGATGCGAATATATATGGAAGCTGCATCCAAATCTGGACCGATTTTCATTATTTTCTATAGGATTAATCCTTCTACAGAAGATAGGCTTTGTGCAAAATTTTATAGCAATCCGACTATAAATGAGCTTACTAGGGCTTTTGATCAACTTTTAACACAAATTTCCCCTCTGTGCGGCGATTTGTTTAGTTTTTTGTTGTTTTCTATCTATGAGCATTGTAGTTTCAGAATCTGCAAAAACTTCCAAGGTATAATCTTCTTTCATTTAAAATGTATTAAGG
The DNA here is from genome assembly GCF_047663935.1 of Musca autumnalis. Lineage (NCBI taxonomy): Eukaryota > Metazoa > Arthropoda > Insecta > Diptera > Muscidae > Musca > Musca autumnalis. The sequence goes on from NW_027411644.1 coordinate 257,615,702, forward strand.
CGCACCGTGTTCTTCCTACTTCTGAGGGTTTGAGAGTGACTTAACCCTTGCCCACAATTCACTTAGATTTAGTTACTTGTTCCGCTTATATTACTTCCAGTGTCATCTCCCTGACTCTGAGGCCCCTGTAGATGGCTCGACGAAGTTCATCAAGTACATTTGCTAATCCCGCCCCCTCTTCTGGGTTATTTGGTCTAACTTCGGGTACTCGACCAGGAGGTACATATATGGCGAGAGGCTACAGAATGTCCCGGAACTTCCTCTCCGATACCCGAACAACATCTAAAGAGTTGGGCAAATCTCTGAAGCGGTGATTAGTGAAACCTCTGTGATGAAAGTGAAGCTTTCAGATTTGATGAAATGAATAATGGGAAGATTGGTTATATGTGGCCAACAAGGTTTCTTTATATTCACCGCAAAAGCTACCGACTAGGAACTGTAAGACATTGTTCCTGCATCTCAGCTTGTCGCAAATAGCCGTGGACGACGTGAAGTTCCTGTCGAATGTGACCCCTAAAATGATTAATCAAGATTATCGGAATTCCATGTGGTGGACCACCGATTTAGTGCGGATAAATGTTGGCAGATTAATCAAATAGTACTTCAAACATTCACAAGTGACAGTACGAGCAGAGTCCACACAATTATTGTTTACACAGCATTTTAAACTTGATCAGAGGGTAGACTGCTCGATGTCCGCAAACAGCGGTAAGTTCTTGACAGTATCAAATCCTTTATATAATTTCAGCGCCACCAACACTTTTAGCACAGCTTGTTCTGGTTAAGTCCTCTACTAATATGTGTGGAGATGATGTGAACCACTGTGCAGTGCTGTGCTACTAACGGAACCAATGCTGATAATCAGCAACTGGATACATTGTTATTTCTGACGTTGGGCTGTACGTGGTAAAGCCCTTAAATGTCATTGCAATAGGCGACAAAGGCGAAACCGGTCTGTAGGATTCACATTTGCTGGCATCCTTCAGCAGTAGTGGGATTACCCGGAAAATTTCCAAACTTCTGGCAAGATGTGGGTGGCTAACGACAGGTTGACTACTTTGCTAATATAGAGCTGTTTCGGCATCACCACGAAGATTCCGTCAAGGCCCAACGCTTTGGATCATTTAGAGTTTCTAATGGCATGTGTAACATCATCCATTGTAAACTGTTGCAGTATCTAATGTGATGTAGTACCCATCACTTCGCCCTATCAGTCCTTAACTTGCGTAAACGTGACAGGTTCTATCATCTCCAGTCAAGGTAGTGTTGCTCGACATTTATATCCCCTGATAAACAAATGAAGACAACTTTATAAGATTAAAATTAGTTCATTGTTTGCACATCGTTGGCATAAATCTCTGATGGAGGCCATGGACCCCAGAGTTAGGTAACTGAGAACAAAAGTCAACTGTTCAGCTAATGCGAAAAAGTGATAGATTATATGATGTGTTCCAACGTTAAAATGAGTAAATTGACACTCCAGAAGTCTGGACTTTGCACTTTAGGGTTATGACTTTTTTACAACCTTGTATCCCTGTATGATATTTTGATGAGTTTTTACCTAAGATTACATAAAACCTTAATTATAAACTGATTCGATAAATAAAAGCTACCGTACAAAAAGCTTTTAAAGTTTATATTTTTCAGAACTTTTGACAATTTTGAGAAGTCACTGTGGCAAACCACATAACCAAAATGGCATAACCGTTTGTTTCTCACTAATTTTATCATCGTATTATAACATATATATCATTTTATATTATATAACATTATTCCACATATCATAAAAATAAAAAGTTGTTTGTGTTGTTTTATAATAAAATGGAATGAATGTTATTCTAGGCATTAACAGGCTAAAGTTCACTCATTCTCACTACAGGAAATCATTTTTGAGAAAAAATGTCAAAAAGTCATAACCCTATTGCACATATTATTTTAAACACAAATTTTAGACCAGCAACCACCCTTCGTTCAGAAGTCAGTGAAGAAGGTTCTGCTGTTGCTTGTTGCAATGATTTTTAGTTTTAGCAATGCATTAACGGACACGCTGTCTGTGGACAGAGCGAGAGAGAGACGTATGCGTGAGGCCGCAAACAATATGTTTGTATTAGTGCCGATACCTGTTTTAGACCAACCCGTTAGGGACATGGCGAAGATTATTGTTAAGTATGAGGTTTCTATATTATCCTTCTATCTCATAGAATGCAGAATGTGTGTGCGTGTATTGTTTTAATTGTAAAGTTATTTAAAATTATTTTCACTTTGTTTTATTGATATTATTTTATCTTATAAAACTAAATAGTACATACTAAAATTATATAAAAAATTAGTTTGTAAATGCGCACAATAGCCTAAGATGATAGAACAACTTCGTCCATTTTTACATCATTATCATCTTTATCTATACTCAGCTCCAGTACAACATCTTCATCTACGGACATGGGTTCTTTAATACTCTTGGCATCATCTTCATCTTTGATTTCGATTTTCTCCACAATATCACGTTCCATAAAACCACGACGACGTCCTGTTTTTCCCGATTGAGAACCTGATTCCATTTCATCATCACTTAAACCATCCAGCAATGTTAAATTAATAACATTTGTTTTATTCGATCCAGAGCCAACAATTTCTTCATCATCACTTTTACTTGTCTCTTCCTCACTAGAACTATCTTCGGCCAGTTGAGCTTCCAGCTCTCGTACTGCATACATCAAAACTGAAAAGTCTTTTTGCCTCTTCTCAAATTTCCGCTCCAACTTCATTTTCTTTTCATTTAATTCAGCCAATTCTTTTTGCAGCAGTTCAATGTGTTTTTGGGTTTCTTTGCGATCCGGTTGTTGTTTAATCACCTTGGCCAATTGATCATATTCCATTTTATTTTTACGTATTTGTTTGGCCGTCACTAATTCTTTTTTACTTTCCTCGATTTCTTGTTTGGCAGCTTCGATATTTTTCTCAATGGTTTGAGAGAGTTGTTGATAGTTTTCCAGCTCTTTGTCAATCATTTGACTGGTACGTTCAGTTTTGGCTGCAGCAAACTGACACTGGGCCAATTGAGCCATTAAGCGGTCATAGATTATTTGGCTAAAGAATTATTTGGGAAAGGGAGGTGTAAAAATTGGTGTTATTACAGAAAGAGTTTGGACTTAGCCGTATTGTATGATGGTTAGAGGAATGAAATTAATGAATTAAAAAGAAACATGAAAATGGTTTTATCCTATTTGGCCTAGAAGCTATGGTATGGTATTTGGAACCCTTCACCACTATGTAACGTTGTTTTGAAATATTTTTAATATGTATTATCTGGAGAAAGGGGGAGAAGAATAAATATCAAGAAAAACAAAAACAAATTAAGAGTCTTTGGAAACAGACTAGGTTAGGTTTAGGATGCTGTGATGGCAGCCACTCCACTCGGAGACCTTGAGGTCCATTGTGAACAAAACAGACCAAAGTACAGAAGTAACTAAAAACAGACATGTGTGAAAATATTGTGTGACCATATGTTAGGTCATTGAAATAATTTGATCATCCGCCATAGACCAGATTTTGAATGTACACGAAATCAAAAATAACTTTCCAATTGCACCAGTCTGCTCAATACATACCTATGTCGCATGAGCCATGGAATGTATGGGGTAGCAGTCAGGTGTGGAACTGCCAAATTGAATTTGCCTAACGTATAAATCCCGCCGATAAATAGCTATTGGAAGGTCATAACCGTCTTTTCTTGGGAGACTTTAATGCTCATTATGAGTTGAGGGTTTCGATCCTCGACAAGGATCTGAGGGGTATAGTGTTATCTGTCTCCATCAGCAGACCCCCCCTCTGAGCGCCGCACTTTCATCAATCATGGGAAAACTAATTGGCCTAGTTTCACCGCTTCAAATATCGGCCCTATCCTTCAGATGTTCGGGTAGCAGAAAAGAAGTTCCGAGACACCATCACTGCTGCAGAGACGTTTTGATGAATGCCCGAAAGGAGATCAAATTTCCAAGCAGAGGCGATGGATTTAGCAAACGATAGTTATGAGCTTCGTCGAGCCAACTCCAGAGACGCCAGAGTCAAGGAGCTGACACTGGAAGTTAACAAATGGTTAAATCATCTGAAGAGTTGCAACATTGAAGCCGGAATAACTTAATTGTATACAACGGTTAAGTCACTCTCGAAACCTGTAAAGAAGGAGGATAGGACTCCAGTCACCCTAAGCCCCTTATGGAATGCCCATGGTTCAGCAAGAGCCGGGAGTCGAGTATATCACAAAAGTTCTCAACCTGTCGCTAGCCACCCACATCGTTCCCTAAGTCTGAAAAATGGGCAGGGTGGTCCCGCTACTGAAGCCATGCAAGGATGCCAGAAAAGATGAATCATACAGACCGATTTCGGGTTTGTCGCCCGTAGTAAATACCGTTGATGCTTAAGACCTCCCCAGCGTCAGAAATAGCTATCCATTTACCGATCATTAGCATGGGTTACGTAAGTAGTACAGCACGACAACAGCGGTGTACGCCATCTCAATGCGTATTAGTCGAGGACTCATCCAGAGCAAGCCGTGTGACAGAACGGTGGTCGCGGCGCTTGTCTTATCAAAAGCCGTTGAGGCTGTCAAACACTCCACTCTGTTTAGGACATGGAGCAGTCCAATAAAAGTGCCAGAGGAAGTCCATGCCCGCATAGTGAAACCTTGAATTCCCCAAGGTAAGGTGATGGGTACGATCTTGGCTTCAAGTACCATCCCTTATGTCATTTGTAAAAGGATGAGCTCCTATTTGACTGATCTTACCATATTGTTCCACACAAGGAATATGCAAATATACGCCATTAAATCTACGGCCACTGTGTTCACCAGATGGACGACAGAGGTGAGAACGGAAAACTATCCCAAAATTCCAGGGGTCACATTCGACATCATGTTCACGTCGTCCGCACATGCCAAAGCTATATGCGACAAGCAGAGATATTAGAACAAGGTCCTCAAGTCCCTAGCCGCAGCACTTGGAGATAATGAAACCTTTTTGACCACGTTTAACGCGATAGGTCGGTCTGTGGTACGCTATGCGGTGCCAGTTTGGTCCATAAATATAACTGCAACGCGATGAATAAATATTAAACCTGTCAGTATGCAGCCCTGATAACTGCAACAGGGTGTCTCATCATGTCTCCTATGAACCATCTACATGAGGAGACAAGGATTCTTCCAGTACAACAACACATTGACATGCTTTGGCCGACTTCGAAAACGTCGACAGTTGATTTGTATGCGTTAATGAAACTAGGGGTTCGTAGATCGAGTTCCCCACAACTGCAATTTCATAAAAGTACTCTAGTATGGAACTCGATCTAAGAACGCCTAGTTTCATGCAGGAATACAAATCAACTGACGCTCAGGAGTTACCGTGAGAGCAATGCTATCAGCATATGTTGGAGGGATTTTCATAATCTAGAAAGGGATGTCCAACGTTACAAGATAGAACTCCTAGATCAACAAGCCTATCAAGAAGGTTTAAATAGCATTCATACGAATGCAGTCGCAGATGCCATAAACAAATATCGTGTGAATGTGGTCCTCGGAGAGCATCCCGACAAACCAGAGTAGTTTTGGCTCAACTAAACTCGGGATGGTGAAGCCCTCTGAATTCCTATAGAGCAAGAATCGATGAAACCGTGCAAAACATCTGCCCAGCATGCGACACAGGCCCGCATGACGCACTGCACTTTTCAATGTGAATTGAAACTTTCTTCTACGGACAGATTGAGTACCGGCTAAAAAACAAAATTCCTTTTCCCAAAACGGAAAAAAGGAAAACCTCATAATTTCAGAATTTTGTGGCCTTTTATGGGCACTTCAACTTGCCGACAAAAATCTGGATTAGGATCAAGCTAAAAAGTGTTGCGGAGGAGGTAATTTTTGGGAGTCATTTCTTTTCGATAGATAATGCGCCCTCCAGTCATTTCAATGGGTTAGCGTATAAAGGTTTTGACCACTTTGTCAGGAACCATGGACTTGCCCACGAAAAACATAATATATCGCTGTAAACAGGACCACAAGAAATAGAATCGGTATACATTTTCAAAGAATCTTCTCGCAGACCCTAAACTGTACTTGATCAAAAATGTTGAACTTTTGTGGAGGAGGAATCGTAAGGAGAAGACCAATATCGACCGTTTAAGAAGTACATCTAAATTTGGACAAAATATGAGGAAATCCAAATTTCGGACCAAATTGTTGCAACGTTCAAGAATTATCGTACGTACCATCCTAGTAAAAAATTTTAATAATTGGGGGGAGGTATCAGAAGTTGGGGACCGATATTGCCTATCTTCGAAATTAAACTAAGTTTGGACAAAGTATGACGAAGACCAAATGATGGACCAAATCGGTTTGTCAGAGTTATTGTACTCTCTAGCCACTACATATAGTGCCATAGGAGATTTTTACAACTTTCGGCTGTTTTCTCAAGAAGTATGGACTTGGCCGTGAAGAAACTTTTACCGTCGTAATTGAGGCAGCGAATGCAAGGTGTTACAACACTGTTGGCTGCTTCATTCGGAGACCTTTGACCCACTGTGTTCATCATGGATAAATTTAAAAATGATTATGCCAGAAAACGCAGTTACATTCCACGCTATTGCATGGATCCCAAACCCCAAACTTCCCCAACAGATAAAGTAATACATGGGGTGTTTGGGAGAATAAATCTTCCACAAATGGATGAGCAAGTGATGTCCCATATATACCGTTTTTATAAAGCAAGCAAATGATTTGGAAAAAATGATAAAAATAAATCAAAAATGCAGACTCACTTATTTTCCGGTGAATCATTCTTGGAATACATCCATTTCAGGAATTGTTTGAGCAGCATATTCAGACGCCTATCATCACCAGTACCATCTCCATCAATAAGGAGACGCTTTTTGATAATTTCCTCTGCAAATAATAAAATATTTAATAATTTGGCACAAAAAATGGTATCAACAACAAACCATCAGTCATTTTTCACTTTAGTTTTTTGTTATTTTTTTTTCTGAACTCTCGAGCGCCTTTACACAAGGCAAAGTTTTTTGTTATAAAAACAAAATTTAAGTATTTGTGGTTTTAGTAGAGAAAAACACTTTTTACACGAAAACTGGGATAATAAGAACGCGAACCGACCGGGGCATAAACAAATACTACAAGAAAATCATATGTTCACTAAAAGAGCAACCTACGCTAAATGCGTGAGAGGTAGTTATTTACGTTCGTAAAGTTGACGTAACGAAGAACAAATGACCGCAATCATGGCGCCATGTAGAAAAAATGTGACATTTTTCCCTTTAGTTGAATTGGCAGAAGCATAAGATGAATGTAGTGGCTGGACTCAGAAAGTTTTGAAATTCTGTACACAGGTAGGTCTTGGAATGCTGATTACGCCAATATTTATATCATGCATGGGAAATCCGTATTTACCGAGATATAGGTTTCGAAAGTTCCGAAAAAACCATATGATTTTTGACAAAAAAAGTAATTGTTTAGTATCTGTCCATAGGAGAAAGTCTTAAATCCCGGCCAAAGGCCGGCTATTTTCGACAAAAAATTAATTATTGAAAACTTTTTGTGGAAAAAGTTTCAAATCCAGCCACTACATTCAACTTGCTCCGAAGCCATGGTAGAACAAATATAATGCCGGGCATACACTATGGGCATGCACGACAGCATTTGTAATAGTATTAGTAAATTTTGAAGTTTTTGTCAATGTATTTGGGAGTAGTTTTGGCAGGATTGAAATCAAAATAGTTTTGATTTTGTAAATGAACCCCTTTCAATCCGATGAATTTTGCTTATTTTCCAAGTAACCAACAAATAATTTTTGAAAACAACAAATATTATTTGTGAGGAAATGAAAAATTTGGAAAACTTCAACCCAAAATCGAGTTCTGGAGGAAAATTCATCATTTTTGCAATATAGATTGAAGGAATGCCACACACTATTCAATCACACACTTACGCAAGGGTTCATCGGTTGCTGTCCTGCATGCCCATAGTGTATGCCCGGCATAAGGTAAAGTTAATACTACAACAAATACAACTCGAACAACAACCACAAAGGAATTTGTTTTTGTTTGTAACGTTACTGCCAGTTGTATTTGTAAATAAAACATGGAAATGTCTATAAATTATTGGAATTTAAAAAACTAATAATTTTTCACATTTGGTTGAATATTTTGGAAAACATGAATGAAAATTCGTTACATTTTCAATTTTTATGGTTCCACATCATTCCACTAAATGCATAAATTCTCGCAGAAAGTAGAATTCTTGCAGAAAAGTTTGGGGTCGCTCGCAAAATAACTCACATATTAACAAACGTTGTATCGCCTCTACAAGCGGGTATTTACTGCGCGGCTTATCGTTCGAACTTGGAGGAGGTTACATATCATTGATATGAAGAAGTCTTTCTGGGAAATGGTTTTTTCCAAATGATATATTTTTTTTCTTAAAAAATATATGTTCCTAATGTACATCGAAATAGAAATAAATGTATAAAATGTCATATGAAATTTGACACTAACACTACAACCCAGTTCAGTCAGCTGGGTATTGCTGCTACCTTTTCTTGTTCTACCATGCTCCGAAGCCGCAAATTGAAAAGTCTAAAATTCGAATTTTGCTTCCGGCTATACATTCCCAATCAGAACAATAAGTCTGTCTGGTTACTTTCCCAGCAAGAATTGTCCAGCAAGAACTTTCTCAGAGAGTAAGGGGTTTTTATTCTCTTTTGCTAGAAAATTTTAAAAAGTAAACAGACACCTTCCCAGCAAAAACGAGCAAGCAATCAGCTGACTTGCCAAAACAGAAAAATTTGTCCGCCAACAAAGGAGGCAAACACGTTGTATTTTATTAATAATAAAAAAGAAAATGAAACAAAAAAGTATTTTTCCCCTTTACACATTTGTTCTCCATAAAACAATACAATTAGACTGTGCATGATACAATGATACAAGGTAACCTCACGTTCAGAGCTCACAGAGTTGTATTCGCTCTGTCGTCGCTTCATTGCCAACAAGAGTTTGACAAACTTTGAATGTATATGTTAAAACATACATACATATGCCAGGTTTATTTACATTTCAAATTCCAAACTAATTTAATTTAAATTTTTTAAGTTTTCAGACAATTTGGTGATTTTGCCCTGCCTGTCCGCCCGTCTAAAGGATAATTTTCGAACGGATCAGATGATGTGGTCCAAATATTGGCCTGGACATTTTCTCAAAATATTAATCTATTTCGAGAATGGGGCGGTCCTTTCTTCCGGTACATCCTCCATAAAAGTTCAAAGATTTGGGGCGTAAGATGACTTATGAAGGGATCAACTGATTTAGCCTAAAAATTATGTGATGAATAATTTTTTTCCAGACATACATACATATATCAAGCATGGACTATATCGATTCAGTCCTTCGAGTGCCTGGTTTGAAATTCTTTATGGTTAACAGTGATATGATGTGTTTCGTGATCAACTCTATGCCTTCAGATATATTTGTTCAAAAACCTCCTACAGCGACCAATATAAATGGCTGGTCCAACCTTTACACATCGGAATATTTCTGCCAAACATGGGCAAGTCATTGCTTCCTGACACAATGACCCACATCTCAAATAATCATACGGTGACTCTAAAATGGATGTTTGGCACGATAAATATGGAAATGACTCCCTAAATAAAAAAATATATAATAACGTGTATAATGACTACATTATATATTTTTTCCTTGGGAAGTTTTTATTTATGTAAAGACGAAACATACATACATAGATGTCGTTTTCCTAAGAAATCTATGCTGTAAACAGATACGGCTACTTAAATATTATAAAAGATAATACATTTTGTAGAATAAAAATAGTACAATACACCGATTTTATAAGATTTCTAGGTTCACGTGTTCTGTAGCGTTTTAGCGCGGTTGGCAGCTTTAGTGGTAGCAACACAAAAGTGGTTCTTAGCCAATTCTACTTTGTTCTTTTTAGCGACAGCCTTGGCTGTGACATGCTTTTCAGCATAAGGATTCAACCTTGAGAGACGAACACGACCGAAGACCTCCTTGCGTGTGTCACGAAGCGATACAAATTGGTGTTAGTCATCTTCGGATGAGGAAGGTTGTATTCTTCTTCTAGGTGGAACCATATTTGCAAGAAAATCTTCATCTTTGTGGTATTCGATGTGAGGTTCACGGCGGTCGCGTATGGTACCATGACCAACACGGAATTGTTGGGATTTGTATGTCTTTTGCATGTCAGTCCAGATCTTCAAGCGCCTGAGGAAAACAAACAGCTTGTTTGGTATTTCCAACCTTTTTACAAAGGAAATGCATACACGCCACCAAGTAAATAGGTAGATCGTAGCGGCGTTGCGTATATTGACCTTCCTGTTCTAACTGCGAAAAGTCGTAGTAGAGGCGACCATCACGGCACGTGTTACCAAAAGCACCTGACCAAACCGATGAATACCGCCACCACAGACACGATGAAAACCATCAGCAGCACGACGAGCAGGGCAAGATTCAGCAGAGGTTTGGTGACATGTAACAAGCAGCACACATTCAATATCAAAATATAAACCCATTCATCTTCGCTCCAAACATTTACTTACCGGCATTTCGCTGGCAGTCATATGGGATATCGTTGCCGAGATCAGGGCGAATAGAAATCTTGCACACTGCCTGCAAGCAAATGCTCTTTTTTTTATTTGTATTTTCCTAATTTGTCTATAGCACGAATAAGAATGCAATAACATTCAATTTAGATCTCTTTTAACGTTAAGAGGACCGAGAAACCTAAAAATTACGAACTTATTTTATTCTCCAACCGCAGAAACGTTCTCTATGGACCAATAGAATACCGAAAAAGTGAACTTTTCACACATTTTCGCGAAATATTAAAAAATTTATTCCAATAAAAATAAAAATAAAACGTAAACAAACAATATGTTGTTTTGTTGTAATTGACATACAATACAACAACAAATTTCATATTGTTTCGAATGCATGGTTGTATTTGGCAGCTCAGGGACGGTTTTTTTCAAATGAGATTACCTTCTTATTCTGCCATGTAGACTGTGTTATTTCCACAATAAAATTGTTTTTAATGTTCACAAACATAAATCAACAAAAAAACTAAAAACGGCTGATTGATTGTTTTCAGGAAGAAGAAGAGCTTGCAAGTGCTTGCTAGAAGAAATTTGTCCAGCAAGAATTTGCAAGCTCTCAAGGCCTGCGTACATAAGCTGCTCTGCCTGATTGCCTTGCTTTCCTGCTTCATTTTTGACATAATAAAAATAAAAGAATAAAGAAGGCAGAGGAAATTTCGAACTGGGTTGCCCTTTTCTTTTTTATTCTTTTATCAGAAGTAAGCAAGGTAAGCAGGCAAGGCAGCTTATGTACGCAGGCCTTCAGTGAAAGAACTGTCAAAATGTCTCTCTCGAATCGCTCTCTTTTGCTGGTTTTTTGTGTTAACAGACGACTTCCAGCAACAATTGGTACAAATTGTTACAAATTTTAGGGTAACCAGACACAGCTAAAGGCCTGCGTACATAAGCTGCTTTGCCTGATTGCCTTGCTTACCTGCTTCATTTCTGACGTAATAAAAATAATAGAATAAAGACGAAATTTCGAACTGGGTTGCCATCAGTTGGAAATTGGGTCGGCCTTCTTTGTTCTTTTATTTTTTTATTGAAGCAGCAAAGCAAGGCAATCAGGCAAAGCAGCTTATGTACGCAGGCCTTTATACCTACCACTGCGTTGCTATTCACAAGGCATGGTGGAATAAGATATAATTACTGTGAATTGCTTGTTTCCATTTTGTATGTGATTTTATTCACAATAATGATTTTTGACAACTGGTATGAAGATCAGCTGTTTTTGTCGCTGTACCTTATTATTGCCATGTCGCAAGATGAAAGAGATTAGCCGATTACATCCAATCTGTTGTAACAACCTCCGACTTTATAAGTATGTATCAATCATGGTGGAATAAGAAGGTGTTACATCAAATCATACCCAACCTCAAATTTGATCACAATAAGGCATTGCTGTAAATTACTTGTTTACATTTTGTATGAGATTTTATTCACAATAATGCATTTTGACAACTAGTCTGAAAATCAGCTGTTTTTGGCGCTGTACCTTATTATTGTGCGTGGTATCAGTGCAAATCATGATGAAATCATAAAGGTGGCGTAAAACGGCCAGCTGATTGGTTTCAATCTGTCAATTTGTTTGTTATTGTGAATAAATTGTATGAAAACGTAAACAAACATTTTGACATATTGAAGAATTTTCGGCCAAAATAGAGTTGTTGTTGTGCTACTTACGTGACCTGGTAAATAGATCTTGGTGCAAATCGATTGTGCCATGATATGTATACCATGGTATAAGTAAAGAGGTAGATTTAAATGAAAAAAATCTATAGAACCCTTGTTTTTCCTGAATTCCTAAAACTTCAAAATAAAAGCAACAAGTGGGGTTGTTTACAATGTATTTTTTGAGCATTTTATAAAAAACGCGAAAAATGAATGAAGAGTTAAGTTTTCTCCACATAATCGAGTTGTGAATATGATAAACTGATTGTTTCAATGCAAATCTCACCAATTTCTTCCATACAAATGGTCTAAAAACAATTTTAAAAATCATTGAATTCTATTGTTTTTAAAATTGTTTGGCATATTATTCAAACACCACACACACATACACAGTTTGTTTATATTGTTTTGAAGTTTTAGGCATACTCGAATAAAAAAATTTAAATTGACATAAAGCTTTGGCTAACCTTTCTTATTAAACCATGATGTATACATTTAGTCTGTTCCTTTACTTCAAAAAATAGTAGAAGTGGCAAAAATAGTAACAACACGCAATAATTTAGGTTTTGCCTTCAAGGGAAGGCTTTCCGAGTAAAAAGTGGCAAAACTTGAAGATTCTTGCACGTAAGGAACGTGCCTATTTACTATTCGTTAGTACTGCCCAAGATCTATTTAACAGGTCACGTAAAGAGCACAAATACAACTCTGATTTGACCGAAAATTCTTCAAGCTGTCAAAATGTTTGTTTCATACACTTAATTCACAATAACAAAAAATTTGACACCACCTTATTATTTCATCATGGTACTGCCCATGATGAAATTATAAGGTGGCGTAAAACGGCCAGCTGATTGGTTTCAATCTGTCAAATATTTTGTTATTGTGAATAAATTGTATGAAAACGTAAACAAACATTTTGACATATTGAAGAAATTTCGGCCAAAATAGAGTTGTTGTAGTGCTACTTGCGTGACCTGTTAAATAGATCTTGATACTGCCCATGGTGGAATAAGAAGGTGTTACATCAAATCATACCAAACGTCAAATTTGATCACAATAATGCAGTGCTGTGAATTGCTTGTTTACATTTTGTATGAGATTTTATTCACAAAAATGCTTTTTGACAACTAGTCTGAAAATCAGCTTTTTTGGCGCTGTACCTTCTTATTGTGCCATGGTACTGCCAATGTAGTTTTTTGTTGTATGTCTTTTACAGCAATGTGGCAACTCTAGCCGAACATGTGTTTCGATTTGTTTATATTTACATTTTGAAGAGGATAGGTTCATGACAGGCATCCTGGCGAGGATCGATTGTACCTTCATAGAAGAAGATGGAAATCACATTATTTTTACGTTTCCCAAGTACCTTCCCATAAGAAACTCATTTGAATTGCTACGTAGTAGTAATTTGGTGAAAGAATTCATTAACACTTTTGGTCTGGAGAAATTATCAGTGACAACTTCTTCGCTGTGTGCCTTTAGAAATTTAACTAAAGCAAAGTCGTAACAAAGTAAACAAAATCAAGAAACTGCTGAATTTTATTTCGTAAAAGAAATAATATTTAAGCGGATCCATTGGAAACGTTAGACAAGGTCTACATATAAGTGAATCACAATTAAATCTGGTGCTATAAGCTTTGTTCTTCGTTTGCAGGCGTTTACAAATATCTATTGATAAGGCAAGGAAATATGGAGCACGAGAACTCCGGACCACGTGTCCACTCTATATTTCGTAATCAACCCAGTTACACCTATTTCAATAAGTCTATTGCTGATCCCAAAGATAATGTCTATTTACTGTTGCATGAAATCGAAAGTCATTTTATGGAACCTGAGCAACTAGCCGATAAACGGGCTTTTGAAAATGTGACAATTGTTGATCCTCGCAATAAGAAAGTGGTGACAAACTTCCTATATGATTACACCAAAAATATTAACACCAAGGCATTTTACTCGCCACGACCATCATCTTTGAATTATTCTCAACACCATATTGGAATGAAGGTTGTTAAGGCGCGCCAAGATGGCACTGCGCTGGAGGAAGCTGATTTTTTAGTATGGCATAAAATGGAAAATAAACGCTTAAAGGAGACACAAGAGTTCCAGAAATTTGTTTATGAATACAATCAGTCGAATAGGGAGATTATATATAAACCTGCAAGATTGCTAATGGATTTGTACAAGCAATGGTATGTACGGAAGGCAGAGAGACTGCTAAAGAAGTATGACGATGAGCCATATAACACACATTTGGGTTTACCCCATTTGAGGGTATGCAAGGAGTCCATCAAGGAACAGTGGGCTGATATTGTGGAAGTAGTTATAGATACTCCAAAAGGTAACTCCAATAAAACCAATTTGGACTTGATACAAGTGAAAAGAAATTTAGAAAATTTTTTCCAAAACTTCAGTGATTCGGAAACCAGTAAGGAGCAATTAGAAGATTCCGCCAAAAGTGAATTTGTTAATAATATTGAAAAGACTGAGGAAACGCCTTTGTATTTCATACCCCTCGATTCTTTGTTATTTCTGCTAACAGCAGGTGATTATTTGGATTTACCTACAGAAATGTTGCTGGACATTATAGCTAAAGAAGGGGAGGATTCAGAGCAAAAATGTATAATTATGGATTTGCCTTTACCTCCTCGGCAAATGGGTTGGCATACTTGGAAACAGGTTGTTGAACAGGCATCCATGGCCTATCTCTCTAGAACAGAAAATTACCGCGAAGAGACTAATGTTCAACAAGATAATGAGGTGACAACTTCTTGCAATGATGGCATACCTTATGTGCTCAAAACTGTAGAGGAGTATATGGAATCATGTAGATATCAAGCTGAAGAATCTTGTAAATTTTCTCAAACCTATTGTAAATGGCAGTTACAGGCCAAAGATAAGGATTTGATACACCACATCCATACAATAGTTCCAATAAATTTTGCCGAACAATCCATTAAGTTGGAATACAAACCCACATTTGGTTGTGAAATTCACACCAAATATGAACTACTACGGGAATGGTTTAAACTTAAATTGCTAAACTACAAATCCAGTACCTGTCATCGTTTGGATATAAACAGTTTTCAAACATTGCTAGCAGAATCTCAAACGTTGGAGAAACTGGAATTTCAATTATCCACCATATATCACATACAAATGCCTCAGCTGCTTAGCAATCTCTATGAGTTTCTTAGCCTGTTGAAACAAATGCCTTGTGGTCATTATATGCTTCGCTATAATCCCAAATTTCGTGATAAATTTATGCTTTGCAAGCCATCACAGGAAATTACACAAAATACCATAAATCTCCACCAATTGCTTAAAACCGAACCCAGCGAACTGTTGTTTATGGCACAACAAAATTACCTACCCATAGCTGATAATCTTTGTAGCCTAATGCATGTTCAGCATAGACTTATACCTGGAATCTTTAGACCCATGTCAACAAGGCATAAAAATGACCAAGGTAAGGAAATGAAAAGAAATCCGATCAAAAAATCCAATGAACCGATTAATGATCGAAAGATGATATTACAAAAATTGGATGCGAAGAAAAAAGACAAACTGAATGCATTGCATAGAGCTCATAAGAAGAAAAACCAAAGGGCAAATAGAGCTAGAAGGCGTGCATTAAAATTAAACAACAATTCTGAAGAGAAGAATTTACAAAAGGAAATTGAGTTAGATCAACAAGTTGTAGGTAATTAAAATTTAAGTAGATTTTCAAGTTAATAATGTTTTTGATTTAGTTTCTCGTGGGATTGAACTTAACTTTGTATATAGAATTTATGATCTTTATCTCACAGTATGGAAAATTTGAACAAATAATGCATACACCATGGAAAATACCAATTTTTAGTTTTGTTAAAAACAAATGTATTTCAAGGTACATTGTAAAAAATGAGTTAATAAAAAATAAAAACTTGTATTTTATACTTTATAAATAATATGTCATTTTCCTTTTTATACCTTAAGCTATACTTAATTTAGCAAACGCTTCAGCCGAAATCATTTCAGCATCATCACCAGAATATTTGGGTTCTTCTTTTTTGGTCCAAAATTCACGATCCTCTATGTTATTAAGTCTGCTAGGCGGAAATATGTGCACTGATAAATCATTAAAAATATTTTGTACTTCATAATCATCCTCCAATGGCAGTTCCTCACCATGAGGCATTATATCGAGTATATAAGCAGCATCTAAACGCAGCAGACGTTCTGGTTTTGAACAGGATAAACTTTCAAAGCTATTATTAATTAAAATTATATTCGACAATAAATCGGGTTGCCAATTTTTCCACAGCAGATTGTTGGTTAAACAATTGGGGCAGTGGGGCAAGTAAAACAGTGTACGGACATCGGCTTCATATTTGCCTTCACAATTTTCTGTCATCACTAGACAGTTTAGTTTTGCGAGAATTTCTTTTTCACTGTGGCGAAACACTGGATCAAAATATATAGCTTCTTCTATTTTAAGATAGCTTTGGGTACACAAAATAAAGGCCAATTGATGTAGGGCTTGAAAATTTCGGGTAAATGGTCCAATACCCAGACACACCAAACGTTTGGGTGTAACTGCCGTGTTATTTTCCTCTAATTTTGTGCTGATCTTTGTAAGAGATTCCTTAAGTGTAACCATGGCCTGGGTAAAATAATCACTGTCTTCCATACGTTCTCGTAGGGTGTCGAGTTTCCTGATTTTGGGAAAATAGTTTAATAAAAAAAAACTTTATATCTGTTGACAAAAGCTACTCACGTCATGAACTTGTCCACATCAATCTCGGGGAAATCCTTGTCATATCCTTTGTCCGATATTGTGCGAATCCTTTTGTTTATACTTTTGTGGGCAATCCATTTTTTACGAGTAACAGTACGAAACTCTTCACTCATTGTTTTGCTGGTGGTGGTATTGCACTTCCCGCCAAAATAGTTGGTAATATTTCATTAATTATTTGTGTTATTTTTTAATTGTAAAATCTTCTATTCTTGACTTGATTTCTTACTTATTTCTTATTCCTCTTATTTCTAAACATTGGTTCACTTTGGTGAATAAGGAGTTCTTCGAACGACACGAATAAAAAGGGAAAACAGATTGGCCGATAAAAATGAATAGTCAAAACAAAATTCATGGGAAAAATGAATAATCAGCTGATCACCATGTGTGTTTATGTTTACATTACAGCAGCAACAGATGGGATGAGGTATACGAAAGCTGAATGCTGTGAAAACGAATTGATTTAGTTAGTGGAGGTAGGAACGTATGGATGATGGATATACCCAGCAAAGTAAATTGGAAGTAGTGCAATGTAGACTAGTTCTTTCACGGCATGTTTTTATGCAGTTCAAACGGAGTCGTGAAAAAGGCACTCCATTTCTCACATTTTAACCACATTTGGATGCAATCCAAAGAATCACATCCATTTGTCAAATTTTAACAACATCCGGAGGCAGTTCAACGGAGTCGTGAAAAAGGCACTCCAATTCCTCACAATTTAACAGCATCCGGATGCAGCGCAACGGAGTCGTGAAAAAGGCACTCCGTTCACTACATTTTATTAGCAGTTGTTAGAGATCCCTACATGTACATAAATCAGTTTGTACATCTCTACAGGCAGCGGAATACATTTCCAAAAAGAGATAATCGTGTTAACATTTCCAAACATTTGTTAATACAAACTAAATAATATTTAATTTGTGAACGTTTTTCCGGTAACTGACGAGAAGAAAATTTCCCAATGGAGTGCTGTTGGAGTAAATGCCGAAATCTTAACTGGTGATGGGAAGACAATATCAAACCCATTTAGCAGATGAAGCAAAAGCACTTAAGCTTGAATTAAATGAAGAGCGGAGGAAACACACATGTTTGCGATTGAATTCAATAGAGAATTTTCATAATTTGTGTTGATTTAATAAAGTTATTAATATTGTTACGGAATTAGATTTAACTAATCTCCGTGTAGACGTTGTTTTATTCCCCGATACGATTTGTACCAAATAAAACAGGGTTCGTTTTAGATTACGTTTCTACAATGCTTTATTTACTTTATTAACGCTTAAAACACAACTACTCCGTCATTGCCAGTTCCCCTGCATTTATATCCCAAAGTCTCCCTGTTCGAGAAATATCTAGAGCATATGGCAACACCTCGAATCTGTACAACGAACACACAGACGCACATTCGCACTAAGCGAACAACCATACTCACATACATACATGGGGGATGATCAATGACGTAATTACAACAACAAATGAATGTAAGAAAAGAAGTGACAAACTAAACAATAATTACATGACTATGGCAAACAAAATAAAAGCACATTAATGAAAGGTAAAGAACATCTAGAATAATGAAGATAATTCTACATGATAATTGTTGTTGCTTAAATAGAGTAACTGCGTAATAAAAACTTTACGTTACAATTCAAATTTTTAAATTAACGGAAATTAAACTAAACTAACTTAAACCTATCAGTTACATTCGTAACATTGCCTCCCGCTTAAGCCTGTTCGTCCCGAATAGGCACAGTTCCCTCTCGGTGCTATGGGCATTGGTAACACTGCCTCCCGCTTAAGCCTGTTCCTCTTGACTAGACGCAATTCTCGTTCCGTAGTGGTGGCAACCGATTTAGATGTACCCTCTACTGCGTCAGCTCTGGACTTCTGCTCTTCTGGACGACGTTGCTTTCTCTCCAGGAATCTTGACGTTATACCTTCTTTCTTTGTGGTCACCTTCCTAAGTGCCACATGGTCTTCCTCGGACTTGTCCTTCCTTGTCGTACGGCCGTTTTTCGATGGACCTTTCCTAGACGTACACCTTCGCTTTTTCCTCCTCGTTGCGAGATTTTTCCACTTTCCTACGGGCCATTTGTCGGCGGCTTCCACCTTCAGCGTACGAACATCTACAGCGATTTCGTCAGATTCTGCGCTAGGACGACCCATGCTTTTCTTCTCTTTGTAGCCCACATTAATCGGTATTTCCACATTGGACCAAGTCATCACACGGTGCTTTATGTCCAGGTTTATATCGAAGGCAATCATGAAGTCTACACCAAGTATAACTTCGTCCATAATATCGGCCACTACAAAATCGAAATTTACAGATTTTCTACCCATGCTCAGCCTTTGGTAGGCCTTTCCATGCACCGTTGTAGTCTCGCCTGTGGCCGTCCGCAATTTGACTCCATTTAACGGCAATACCTTCCCTTTTACCAAATCCGGTCTAATAATGGACTTTGTTGCACCGGTGTCCAATGTCAAGGTACGTAATGCACCATTGATAAAGCCTTTAGCTGTTAAGTTGTGATTCTCCTGCTGGACTATGGCTATAGAGATTGTGGGACCATCGTTTTCGTCATCTGCCAGCGGCGCTTCGTGATTGACGGAATTTACTTTTTTTGATTCACCTGATGTCTCATTTTTCGGATTCTTAGCCACAAGTTGGTCTTCGCTTTTCAAAGGCGGTGAGGCGGATCTGGTCCTTGGTCGTTGCAATCTGCATTCTCGTGCAATGTGTCCAGCTTTCCGACAGTTGTAGCAAGTCCTTCTCGTTTTGCCAGCCCTTCGTTTCACTTTATCTATTACCTGCATTAGTGCATCTTTCATTAGTTCGACAACGGTCTGAGGATTGTTGTCCTCAACTTCCAGCTTCCGCACATTGCAAGCCTGAGGTTTCACCATTGTCTCTTGCTTATGTCCGCCACCGTACTTTAGTTCGAGAGCTGCAATTATATCTCCATAGTTGTTTCTAGAAGCGGCGGGAATATTCTGTAATACGTCAGCAGCACCGCCCTTCAATGCCATAAGTAGTCGTACCGCCTTGTCGTTGTCGTTCCACGAATTCCTCGAAGACACCGCCTCGAATTGTAATTTGAAGACATCAAACGGTGTAGATCCGTCGAATTCAGGAGGCTTGATTTTCAGAGTGTTATCAATAACTCCTCCTTTGATTTCCAGTTCAGACATTTTCTTTTCCAGATTCACAATCTTCTCGTCGTGGGCCAGAAATTGCCTATCCAATTTCTTTAAATGGTTTTCCATAACCTCGAATCGCTTTCCAATAACTTGCGTAATATTATCGAGTCTTTCGCTGATTTTTGCCTCTAATTCTTCCAATTTTTCGTCGAATTCCTCCGTCAGACATTTGAAGCTTTCATTTATTGCAATAGATTCCTCTTCCATTCTCTTATTAAATTCCTTCGCCAACGTTACTGCAATAACTTTTGCAACCTCCGTATAACTCGGAACCGCGTCTGAAGTTTCATCTCTAATATCAAACTCATATTCGTCGATGTTCATTCCACGGCGCTCGAACTCTTCCAACAAGCGTTTTTGTAGTTCGGCCTTGTTGCCAGTAGAACACAACTCCAACTTGCTTAGCTCCTTCTTCAAATCTTCCTTTCGTAGATCCTTGAACCTCATCTTCATTGTAGGATTATCGTAATCCCACTTCTGACACCAATTGTTACGGAATTAGATTTAACTAATCTCCGTGTAGACGTTGTTTTATTCCCCGATACGATTTGTACCAAATAAAACAGGGTTCGTTTTAGATTACGTTTCTACAATGCTTTATTTACTTTATTACACTTATTCAGAACCGACTTTAATTACTAAGCACACAGCAAGTCTCTAGTTAGCACGCAGCTATTCTTTAACCGATCTGTTCAGTTCAACGCTTAAAACACAACTACTCCGTCATTGCCAGTTCCCCTGCATTTATATCCCAAAGTCTCCCTGTTCGAGAAATATCTAGAGCATATGGCAACACCTCGAATCTGTACAACGAACACACAGACGCACATTCGCACTAAGCGAACAACCATACTCACATACATACATGGGGGATGATCAATGACGTAATTACAACAACAAATGAATGTAAGAAAAGAAGTGACAAACTAAACAATAATTACATGACTATGGCAAACAAAATAAAAGCACATTAATGAAAGGTAAAGAACATCTAGAATAATGAAGATAATTCTACATGATAATTGTTGTTGCTTAAATAGAGTAACTGCGTAATAAAAACTTTACGTTACAATTCAAATTTTTAAATTAACGGAAATTAAACTAAACTAACTTAAACCTATCAGTTACATTCGTAACAATATTTTTGTTTTACACATATAATAAATGCATTTTATTTTGTTATTCAAAACACGTGCTCTGGACTGCCTCATATTCTACCCCAAAGGGTCAGTTAAAATGCAATGCCAAAGGGTCAGTTAAAATGCAGTGCCAAAGGTTCAGTTAAAATGCAATGCCAAAGGGTCAGTTAAAATGCGGTGCAATGGAGTGCCTCTTTCCGGGGTCACTCCCTTGTAAAAATCATGAGTGAAAATGCATAATTTGATGCACTTCCAAATCACTTGTACATATGATTTAACTGCCTCTTTGGAGGCAAACTTTTCGCTGGGTACACACATCTCACACCATTTAGAAAAAGTTTGAAATTGGTCTTTTACTTTACTCTTTAAAACGTAAAATCTGTGAACTGCTTTAATATACATACAAATTTTACGCCTTTGAAGTAAGAGAACATTTTTCGAGAAAAAGTGGTAAAATTACAAAAGGAAGCTATTTTAAACTTTTGGAATGTTTTAAAAGAAATTATATATCCCCAATTCTTACCCTTATTATAATAGTAAAATTATGTAATTTTTAATTATTTTAACACACGGATATGTGCTTATATTTACAATCCTGTACTGTAACTTATAAGACTTTTGTCTTGTTGTGCAGGAGAAACACAAAATAAATAAATAAATTATAAAAAACCCGGGTTATTTTTTGCTGTAACATACGAACCGGGTCACCAATGATACCACGCGATTGCTTGGCACTTGAACTCCTCACATTTTCGCGGTTTTGGTTTCATTACATACTCCAATTCGTACATAATTGATAAGACCCCAAATACGCGTCCTCATAAGATTGATATTCTATAAACCAGCTTTTCATTTTAAAACCTTTTTGCTTCTCCTGTAAACTTATGGCTTTATTAGTCACGTCTTTGGGCATTTATGGTGACGATATATTAAGGCCTGGGTACATAAGCTGTCTCGCTTACCTTGCTTGCTACTGATAAAAGAATAAAAAAGAGAAGGGCAATTCAGTTCGAAATTTGCTCGTCCTTTTTTCTTTTATTTTTATTATGTCATATATGAAGCACGAAAGCAAGGCAAGGCAGCTTATGTACCCAGGCCTTTAGTTTTCAACAACCTCAATATTTCCTCCTACGTCGTTTAAAACGATTAAAAACTGTTCCTATTAACAAGGTCCTCAAAACTCTAGGTTAGACCTCCGGCTTCTTCTTTAAAGGTGCCATTTGTTGGAGACAAAAGGCGGCGACTTTTAACATTCACAATTTTTCATTCACCCAAAATTTTATTACCATCACTTCTCAATCTCTTCTTTTCAAGCCCTACTCCATCGAGTCTCTAGTATACTAGGCATTTTGTGCGAGTTTCGCGCGGGTGGCAAAAAGTCAGCGTATCTGTAGTTTTGTTGTTACCCTGCCTTTACACATGCCAGTGACAGTTCGAAAAAATCAATACATACACAATATTTTACTACCACAATTACATTTTTTGAATTGTCGACTCCACTGGCACTAGATTTTTCATGCCAGTAAAATTTTGAACTGGCTGCCAGTGATATGTCGAAAATGAAAAAAGAGTTGCCGAGACTATTTCTTAATCCATATACATTTTTGTTTCTTTTAAGAATGCAAAGATTTAATGCATATTTTCAAAAAGATTAGGAAACACAAATAATACGTCTTGGTAGCTGCAATATATTAGTGGTTAGTAAAGACATAATTTTGATGTTTTTCATGCAAATATAGGTTGATAAATAATTTCCCCTCTGGGATTATACAATATTGAAAAGGCGGCAATACCAGAGTCATTATGTTTATGATTGAAAACAATCTTTTTAAAACGAAATAAAATAAAAAGTAATAAAATATGTTGTGAATTGTGCTTTAAATCTGAAATATAACCCCCCGTTTACACATGCAAGTAACTTGCAGACAGTTGTGTATACATATTATAGTCGAAACTACAATTTTTTCGAACTGACACTTGCATGTGTAAACGTTCGGAAAAAATTTGAAGTTACTTTCAAAGCACTTACATTAATTACTAGACATCGGATTTTGCATATTTGCATATTTTTTAATAATAAAGATACGAAGATTCTGATTGGACCAAAATTCGTTTCAAAGAAATCTAAATTCAATGGGAGGGTCATATTTTGTATTTATTTTGCATATTTGCATATTTTGCATATGCACAAAATATGCAAAAAATATGCAAAAAATATGCAAAATATGCAAAAATATGCAAAATATGCAAAAAATATGCAAAATATGCAAAAAATATGCAGAATATGCAAAAAATATGCAAAATATGCAAACAGTTTTTGGCCGAAAATCGTCATAAAAGTCGTAAAATTGACAATTAAAGTTGGAAAAAATCATCAAAACAACTTCAAAGTGTCCTAAATTAGGATAGTTGGCAGTTTAACGACGATTTTTTAGCAGATTATTGTGCTATTGAGACCCCTTACCACAGTGTGGATATAAAAATATGGTTTTATGTCTATTGTAATACCATTTTTTTATTAAAAAAATAAATAAATTGTCAAATATTTTATGTAAAATTCTTTTCTTTGTCTTAATTTGTTGCATTAGTCTGGTTTTAACTCAAAGGGAAACATCGATGTTCAATTTTTTATGCGGCACTCCCCTAAAGTTGTTAGTTTGGTTAGATTTTAAGATTGTTAAAGTTTAAACACCATTGGAATATGTTAAGACATGCCATTGGGGCCTCGTAATTATAAAAATCTTCATTTTTTGGCTATTTGACGACTTCAACGACCCATATCTATAAAACGGTTAAAGCTATTTGCTCGTGTTATGCATTAAATTAAATGCCATACTTTTCTTGATATTTCTTGCCGAACAACAAAATACCTAAGTAGTACTGAATTCAAGATAATAAAGTCAATGTCCTGAAAACGCCTTAGGGTGAAAATGGAGTCTAATGTGAAAAAGCCCTTTTTACAGTGTATTATTTAACTTGTCTGTTTAGATCAAATCTAGTAACTTATTTTCCACACAGTTGTAGTTGACCAATCGAACTAAAACATTTTCAGACTTGGACGACAATACATAAATATGAAACCAAAACCAATATGGGTCCATTTTTTTCTTAGAGCCCCCATATAGCGGTACCATCCGATTTAAAGTATTTTAAGGATTCTGTTTAAATTTTTAGGCCGAATTTTTCTATAACTTGGCATTTGGGGTTCCCAATGGTACAGAAACTTCCTCACTAAAAATGTTGGAGTTAGGTCGAGGTTTTGGTATAGCCTCTATATAACGGTACAACACGATTTCAGGTATTTTAAAGTTTGTTCGGCCTAAATTGGCTATAATTTTGCTACGAGGTTTCCAGTGATCAAAAAAAATAAATAAATGCTGAAAAGTTAAAAATAAAAAATAGTTAAAAAATAAGTTACAGTGTTTTATTTACAAATGCACTTAAAACTAGAAAATAATTTTTAATGATTAAATCTCTCAAATAAAACGCTTGCATTTGAATTAAAAATGGGGGTAATATTAAACGACCACCAGCGTTTTATTTGAGAGAATCAATCATTAAAAATTTGTCCCAATTTACATTAGGCGAGTTTACTTGCGGCAATTGTCAGTTTGTTGGTGAGAGAGGGTGTTGAGAGGCAAAGGGTTACCATATGCCTCACCTCTCTCTCCGTCAAACTGACAATTGCCGCAAGTAAACTCGCCTAATGTAAATTGGGACTTATGTTCTCGTTTTAAGTGCTTTTATAAATAAAACATTGTAACTTAATTTTTTAAATTATTTTTTATTTCTTCCCATATTATCAATTTTTGGGAAGAAAACAAATGTCTTTTACATTTTGTTCATATTTAAATTTATTTAAGGGAGTGACATAATGTGATTTTGGAGACATCTGGGTAAAGATGACTACTTGGTGATGAACTCGACTCCTTGCTCTGCTATGTCGTTCACAACTTTCAAATTGTTTAACATCCTTTACCCTTCCTGGTAATTGATGTTCTGCGGTCAAGTTACAGGATCTTTTTCAAGAAATTCGGAGTTAATGCTTAATCTCTTGAACAAGAAATAATTACGACTGGTAGACTTTTTCTGGAAATTTCGGCAGTTGTTCTTTTGTTACACCCCGGTTACACTTAGCCAGATTAACCCAGTGGGTTTGGATTTCAAATGTCAATTCCATAGCGCAAACGTCAAATAAATCCTATCGAAGTGGGTTAACCCGGCAAAAAAACTCTAGTGTAGCCGTACTATTAGTTTGGTTTTTTCCATCTTCTTTTGCTTGCTTTGTTAAGATTTTTCTCGCATTTGGCTCTTTACGGTGGTTTGAACTATCAGATCAGGCCAACAAGTTCAGGACTAAGACCCCACAGATGATTTATCATTTTGTTATTTCCTTTATCTGATATTTGTTTCGTATTTCAATAAATCTTCAATGCGGTTTAGGTCTTTTTTTGGACCTAAAAACATTTCTGAATTTCGTTTTCACTATTTGTTGTATTAAACGCAATCTATTGTCTCTAATCCTTTTCAACTTATT
Source organism: Musca autumnalis (assembly GCF_047663935.1). Lineage (NCBI taxonomy): Eukaryota > Metazoa > Arthropoda > Insecta > Diptera > Muscidae > Musca > Musca autumnalis. The sequence goes on from NW_027411644.1 coordinate 257,641,685, forward strand.
GATTATGTTTACCCAATCCATCCAATATTATATCTACATAACCATTATCTTGTTCATTATACGTTTTGTAAAATCAATAACCCACACTTTCATTTATAACACTCAGTTGTTGTCGTTTGATACAAAATAAATAAACAAAATAAGAAACGTTCTGGGCGCGTTAAACCAGGCTTGAAAGATGAAAACGCAAAGTGCTTCTACGACCTCTTGTTCTTGGGAAGTCAGCTGGGAAGTAGTTTTAAAACATTCTCGCCTACATCGAACTAGTCAATCGCAGACTATTCTTATAGAAATCGCGTGAATATGTTTGGTTGATGTCCGTATGTGCTGCAAAACTTGCAGTCAAAAATCCTTCTCAACAATACTTCTTATAAATCTGTACGCAGCACAGTGGATCCACTTGTATGGAGAAAGTGGCCAAAAATATTTAGAGTATAAAAATCAAGCCAATGCACCGGTTACAGCTTTGTGCTGCTGCGAAGAGTGTTTTAAGAAACCACGAGCGTAACATTCTCCCCCCTTTCCCCTCTGGAGGGGGTATACGGTAAGAATTGTTTTATGTTGTTAATACAAAATGACATGAACAACGGTCCCGATTATCTTATGATGCAAAAATAGGCTTGGAGAAACAAAACCATCTCCAAAACAACATAAAATCCAATCAATTTAGCGGATTAAAAAAATCAAAATTTTCGTCTGAAAATTGGTAACATTTTTAATATAGATCTTATAGCGTTCTTCCTGGAAGGCACGTACCGCCAATGTAAGACAAATTTGGAAGAAGATTTCTTCATCTTGCCACTGATACCAATTATGTTAATGTACGTGGTCAGATAACAGAGTTATACGCTAATATATCCAGAGAAACCCTATTCTAGGGCAGCTTTAGTCAGCGACCCACCATTTATAGTCTGGCACTAGATGGCAGCTGATTTTAATACTGAATAATCTTAAACCCATGACCTACCTTGGAAAATTATTCGCGAGGTGGGCATCATGTCTAAACCCTTAGGTCAAAGTTAAGAATAGGATCGAATTGGCATTGCAAAATACACTATGAAAATATGCAGCTAACTATAATTCCACAACACGCTAAAGCACTATTTTTTATGAAAATTAAGCTATTACCTCCTCCTTCAAAATCCACTATAATATTTTGCTATACGTATTAGTTTCGCGATATTTTGAATATATTTACTTGCATTTAAAATATAGGTTGTACTCACAATAAAAAATATTAGTCAAATGTTCCGACTTTTGAAGCTATTCTTAAAAAGATCGCGTTCGAATGAAACAAAAACTAATATATTTTTTAAAAGGTCCATGTCATAGCTGTCAGAGTTGCCAGATGTTGTACCAAAATTTTGACATTATTTTTTTATTTTTGGCCAATGGGTGGATCCACTGTGCGCAGGTACAGAAGCTCTGGACTTAACATCTGCTTAAGCTTGTAAGACCCCATTATTCTAGGCATTCGTACACTGCTAAGTCTGATTTCTCCCCTGAGCTACTGTCAGTTTCAGGAACGCCCAGGAGTTGTTCTTTACCTCCATACCAGATGATACCAGAACAGCAACCCGTTCATTCTGCACTGTTTTAGGAATACCTGGTAATAGTTTTTCATGCCAGTGCACGCAAATAGCCTTGTTTTGGGGTATCTTCATTGAAGTTGTTGCTAGTATTTTTCACTATATATTCTCCAGAATAAACGGATAAAGCTTCTACAGATCATATATTTGTTGGGGTCCTCTCGGAGAGCTTCTACTGTAGATAAAATGATTCGACAAACGTTCCCATAGGATGGTTATGAGTTTTTGTTGAAGCTAAGCTTGATTATTTTCGGGACAGATGGTTCTTCAGATTCTACGAAGCGTTTAGCATCAAAAGAAGACCTAGACCTCTTTGAAAATCTATTGAAATACGAAAACATAGACAGAAAAAGGAAATAAAAAAATGAAAAATCACCTGTTGGCTTGACATTGGTTTATCCGACAGTGCAAAACACCGTAAAGAGTCAAATGGCGACAAAAATTTGAACAAAGCGAAGATGGAAACTTCTCCGGAAATATTCGACCAAAACTTACAAAAGAACAACTGTTCGAAATTCATATAATAGGCCGTTTATATATAACAAGGTTAACCCAGTGGGTCTGGGTTTCAAATGTCATTTCCATTGTATATACTTCAAACAAATCCTCATAAAGAAGGTTAACCCTGCAAAAAACTATAATATAAACGCCGTATAAAAGTCACATTAACTCCGATTCGAGCTCGCCACAGATTACAACCAATTAAATACAAAGGACGAACAACTAAAACAATGCGTTTTCCAAGTAGTCGGCTATACCCAGATAGGCTCCATTTTCGCACACTGGCTTTCTATCTCGAATTCAGTAATACTTACGCATTTTGTTTTTGAATATAAAATAAACAGAATGGCCTTTAATTCAATGCATAATACGGGCAAATAGCTTTAACCGTTCCACAGATATGGGTCGCCGAGAGAGACGAAATTTTCATAACTTCGAGGTACCAGTAGCACGTGTTAACTTATTCCAATGGTGCTCAATTGGCAATTTTAATCTTATATATATCTAAAATCTAATCTAAGAAAACAGTTTAGGCGGTACCCCAGCCTAAAAAAATCCGACATCGATTTCATCCCTTTGAGTTAAAACCAGCATAAAGCTACAAATTAAGACAAAGCAAATATTGAATTTACATAAAATGATTGATATTTTATCAAATTTTATATTTTTGTGTAGTTTAACAATAAAAAAATGGGGCCACCGTGGTGCAATGGTTAGCACGTCCGCCTTGCACTCAGAAGGTCTGCGGTTCGAATCCCAGGCCAAGCAACATCAAATTTTCAACGGTGGCAAAATTCCCCCTCAGTAATGCTGGCGACATTTCCTGAGTATTTAAGCCATGAAAAACTTCTCTACAAGTGGTGTCGTAAGGCACGCCGTTCGGACTCGGCAATAAAAAGTAGGTCCCATATCATTGAGCCAATATGAATCGGCGTGCACTCATTGATATGAGAGAAGTCTCCCTTGTCCCATCTGGGATGTTTGTGGAACAATTATATATTATATATATATAACAATAAAAAATAGTATTACAATACCATATATCCTACACCACACCTTCGTAGGGGGTATCAATAACATAATAATTTGCTAAAAATCGACGTTAAATGGCTAACAGTCTTAATTTAGGACACTTTAAAGTTTTCTAATGATATTTTCCAACTTTAATTGTAAATTTTACGACTTTTATGACGATTTTCGCCCAAAAACTGTTTGCATATTTTGCATATTTTTTGCATATTCTGCATATTTTTTGCATATTTTGCATATTTTTTGCATATTTTTTGGCATATTTTGCATATTTTTTGGCATATTTTTTGGCATATTTTTTGCATATTTTTTGCATATATTTTGCATAGTTTTTGCATAGTTTTTGCATATTTTTTGCATATTTTTGATATGACCCCAAATATCGAAAAATTGACCCTCAAAACGCCTAGATCCAAAATTTGAGTCCAATCGGATAAGAAATAAAAAACATGCAAAAATCCGATGTCTATTGATTACTGACAAGGAAAATTTGTCGGCAGTGAGGTTGTTAGTTGGTGTGGCAGTGAATATGTGTGAGTGTATTGGTATTTTTCGAACTGTCACTTGCATGTGTAAACGGGGGGTAAGGCAATTTTGTGCGTTATGCGGGGCATACACTATGGGCATGCACGACAGCATTTGTAATAGTATTAGTAAATTTTGAAGTTTTTGTCAATGTATTTGGGAGTAGTTTTGGCAGGATTGAAATCAAAATAGTTTTGATTTTGTAAATGAACCCCTTTCAATCCGATGAATTTTGTTTATTTTCCAAGTAACCAACAAATAATTTTTGAAAACAACAAATATTATTTGTGAGGAAATTAAAAAAATTGGAAAACTTCAACCCAAAATCGAGTTTGGAGGAAAATTCATCATTTTTGGAATATGGATTGAAGGAATGCCACACACTATTCAATCACACACGTACACAAGGGTTCATTTGGCAGTGCAGTTTGGCAGTATAGTGTATGCCCCGCATTATATGCGGCTTAAAATAATTTTGAAATTGAACTTGCACTGGCATGTGTAAACACACAAGAAAATTGCATGCCAGTAGAACACTTTTTCGGCGTTTTCGAGTATAATACATGTACTCAATTGGCACCAATTTACTGGCATATGTAACTGCAGCGTTATCTGTATTTTCTTAAATTATCCTACAATAATTTTTATAAATTAAGAATTTTAACATTTCAACGATTAATATTTTCCAACTCCGGCACAAGTTTCATGCACAATGACAAAATGTAAAATATGGCCGACATTTCTGTCTGTACAAAATTCAAACATTTTTCAATTTCTTTAGATATAAAATAAGCCTATTTTTGAATTTTCTTTAAAATTTTTATTTTCGTTTATTTAGAGAGGAAATGCGGCTTTTAAACTATGGAGACTAGTAGAAACAACAAGGGAGAAGCATTTGAGCAACAAACGTCAGCGGATAACCCATCGTTTGCAGTTCCAGGACGGGAATTGTTCCAGCCCCCTATTTTTGTAAGCATATTGATCGAATTGTCAAATTTTATCAATCAATTTTCTCCACAGTTAAGAGCATATGGAGATTTGATATTTGGAGGATGAGCCATGGCTATAAAAGGAACGAGTTTCCCCTCGGGTCATCGCGAGACTGAATTGCCCTTCGCAAATATCCAAAATACATATGTATGTCTGTTACTTCGGGATTTGGATGTCTCCTTGAATTCCATCATCACCATGAATAAGGATATACGCTAAAGAATGAGAATATTATTTCTTTGCTCTGATGGAATATTATCATTTATTTGTTCCAAAAAGAATGATGAAATAAGCCCTGAAAATTTAGAAGAAAAAAAAAATAATAACAATGACATTATCAACAAATCTATATAAAGAAACATCAACGAGGTTTCAGATTTTCCCCGAATCAATAAAAGTGCTACATACCGAAATATGAGCAGTATTAAACGCGTTATCAGATGATGACATAGATACATACATATATACATATGTTTTGGGTTTCTTGGAGATCTAATCCAAAAGGAACACACACACATATGCACATATTTCGTTGGAGATTTGAAAAACACAATTTTCCTCGCGATGACCAGATGGTAAACTCGTTTCTTTTACGACCATTGCTCATTGACCACAAATCAAAGCTTGACACGTTCTCAATTCCCAATAAATTGATTTATAAAATTTGACAATTCGTTCAAAATGAACAATTTGCTTACAAAAATAGGGAGCTGGAACAATTCCCGTTCTGGAACTGCCAACGTTGGGTTTTCCGCTGATGTTTGTTGCTCAAATGCTTCTCCCTTGTTGTTTCTACGAGTCTCCATAGTTTTAAAGCGGCATTTCTTCTCTAAATGAACGAAAATAAAAATTTTAAAGAAAATTTAGAAAATAGGTCTATTTAATATCTAAAGAAATTGAAAAATGTTTGAATTTTTTACAGACAGAAAGGTAGGACATATTTTACATTTTGTCATTGTGCATGCCATTTGTAAATATTGTGCCGGAGTTGGAAAATATTAATCGTTAAAACTTAAACTTTTTAATTTGTAAAAATCATTGTAGGATAATTTAAGAAAATGCAAATAACAACAAAACTACAGATATGCTGACTTTTTGCCACCCCGCGAAACTCATTGTGCATGCCATTTGAAAATTTTATGCCGGAGTTGGAAAATAGTAATCGTTGAAATGTTAAACTTTTAATTTGTAAAAATCATTGTAGGATAATTTAAAAAATACAAATAACAACAAAACTACGCTTTTAGCCACCCACGCGAAACTTGTACAAAATGTCCAGTATACTAAAGACTCCTACTATACTAGAGATGGAGAAGTGATGATAATAAAATCATGGGTGAATGAAAAATTGTTGGCGTTTGCTAAGCAGCGAGAGAACTTTAAAAAATCGCAGCCTTTTGTCTCCAACAAATGGCACCTTCAAAGAAGAAGCTGGAGGTCTAACGTAGAGTTTCGAGGACCTTGTTAGTAGGAAAAAGTTTTGTTCGTTATACGACGTATGAAGAAGACAGAGATTGTTAAAAATATGGTGAAATCATCAACTGAAGATATGACAGTGGACTAAAAAGTTTCGTCACCTAAAAGACGTAACCCTCAAAGGGTTACGTTGAGGGTTACGTCTCTGGTAATTTCAGGTGACGATATGTACATATATGTTGAACAAAATGGGAGAGAGTATGCCCCCTTGCTACACCCAATTTATCTCGTCAAATTGAAGTTTTTAGCTCGAAATACGAGGAATCCATGGCGAACCTCAAAACAATTGCCAAGCAATCGCGTTGTTGTGGTGATATTTATTGTATCGGAAATCTGCATTGAATGATCAAACATTAAAAGGTTGCACAATTTGCATGAGAGTGGGAAGTTCTCAAATTTGGAAAGTTGACAGCTAGACTCTACAAACAGTTCATTTTTAGGGTAAAACCTATAACTCTGCGTGTTGCGTGTGGGTTCAATGCATTTGCAAAGCATTTGCCCCCACCTAAAATGAAAAACAATCACTCCTGGCTACGCCCATGAAAAGGAAAAGCATTTTCGTAAGATACAAAAGAGATTTCTCCTTGAAAACCACCAAAACCAAAGACCACAATGTCTCCCCATGGAAGGCCAGGAGGTCTCCTTATTGACATTTTTCTGATAAAAGAACACACAGGTCACAGTTCCTTTAGAAGACCACAGAACCTTCTCATAGAAGACCACAGAATCTTCTCATAGAACACCACACAGGTCAAAGGGCCGTCATATAGAATTCTCATAGAAGAACAGACGGTATTGTATCCTCCCATAGAAGACCAGAAGGTCTTCTCATAAAAGTTCATAAGTTCTTCTTATAGAAGAGCACACAGATTACGAAGTCTTCTTATAGAAAACCACAAGGTCTTTTCATTGAAGACCACAAAGATCATCTTAAAGATGACAACATAGGGCATCTTAAAGATGATAACAAAGGTCTTCTTATAGAAGACCACAAGGTCTTCTCATAATAGATCACAAAGGTCAAAAATTCTTATAGAAGATCACAATGTTTTCTCATAGAAAACCGTAAGGTGTTCTCATAGAAGACCACAAAGGTTAGAAGGTCTTCCCATAGAAGACCACAAAGTCTTTATATAAAAGAACACAAAGTCTTATTACAGAGGACCACAAAATCTTCTGTTTAAAGACTAGAAGGTCTTCTCATAGACGACCGCAAGATTTTCTGATTGAAGACCAGACATGTCATAAGTTCTTCTTATAGAAGACAGGTCTCATAGAAGACCAGAATGTGTTCTCAAAAGAGACAACAAAGGTCATCTTATAGATGACCACAAAGGTCTTCTCATAGAATACCAGAAGATAAAAAACAACACAGGTTACAAGGTCTTCTTATAGAAGACCACAATAGTCTTCTTATAGAAGACCACAATGGTCTTCTTATAGAAGACTACAATGGTCTTCTTATTGAAGACTACAAGGTCTTCTCATAGAATACCATAAGAACTTCTCATAGAAGACTACAAAATCTTCTGATAGAAGACCACAAATGTCACAAGGTTTTCTTATAGAAGACCAGAATGTGTTCTCATGGAAGACCAGAGAGGCATTCTTATAGACGACAACATGGTCTTCTCATAGAAGAACACAAAGGGGTCTTCTAATAGATGATCACAACATCTTCTTATAGAAGATCCAAAGATGTTCTTATAGAAGAACACAGAATCTTCTCATAGACGACCAAAATGTGTTCTCATAGAAGAACACAAGATCTTCTGAGGGTCAAAATTCTTTTTATAACCTCAAAATGTGCCTCACCGAAATAATGGTTTTAGACCCCAATATGTTTGGACGAAATTCGTTTCATACAATTTGGAGTTGATTTACGTCCGCATCGGAAACTTTGTGCGCACGATAACTCTTGGAGGAACTAACTGATTTAATCCATACTTTGCACATCGTGAAATTTCTAACAGACTTAGATGAGGTTCCAATATGGACTCAATTGGTCCACTCCTTCGGGTACCTCCAACACAAAATTTCGGATAAGTTCAGATTAGGACCTGCTCTCGAATAGCTTTGATTTTTGTTTCAACAACTTGTATTCACTGCCTCCCATACGATGGTACAGCAAAAATGAGTTACATAATCCCACTACTGCTCTCGAAAGCTTTAATTTTTATTGCAACAACGTGTATTCACTGCCTCCCATACGATGGTACAAGTTTTATCAGGGGCAAGTCCATACTTCCTGGGAAAATAGCCTGAAAGGTGCAAAAAGCCCCTATGATACCGTGTGTAGTGGTTGGAACGCAAGATAACTCTCGAACGATTCGGTTCGATTTGGATTTCGTAATATTTTTTCCGAACATAGTTTAAATTCGAAGATAAGCCATATCAGTCCACTCCTTCAGGTAACCCCCCCACAAAGGTTCAAAAATATTCAGAAAAATTGTGCGCACGATAACTCTTGAAGGGAGTGACAGATGTAATCCATACTTTGCAAATCCTAATATATCTACCAGATATAGATCAGGTTCGAATATGGACTATATTCTGGTACTTCTCACACAAAATTTCGCATAAGTTCACTTTAAGACCTGCTCTCGAATCTCTTTGATTTTTGTTGAAGCGATTTGCATTCGCTACCCACGGTGTGCCTTAACCAAATTTAAATGGAAGGTGCTTACACCTGGGAAGTGTTTGCAGATTCTCAAACTACAATGCTCATAGATGAGAAATATCAAGAAACAAAAAAATCGCCGGAGGGATTTTCAAATAAATCGCGATTAAAGTTCACATTTTTAGGGGTACTTTAGGTTTTCTCGATTTTGCTTGGAAACCGCGAGTCCTATGTAAATGGGCCTAAGGAAAATATTGTAGCTGTAAAAATTTTCCACAAGATTGGCCTTTATTATATTTTTGTAGATTTTACCGTTTTTGAGATATAGAAGTTCAAATTGGGACAATTCAAATTGGGACAAGTCTCCTTATGAAACAATGTTATGACTGCAATTTCACAACTTAAACGTATATATATCAAAAATGGTACAACGTAAGAAAAAAATAAATCAGTCAATCCTGTAGAGAATTTTCACAGCTACAAAATTTTCTTTAGTCCCATTTTATCATGACTTGCGGTTTTCAAGCTAAATCTTGAAGACTTAAGATAAAAACCTAAAAATTTGAGCTGAACCTCTATATCTCAAAAATGGAAAAAAACCTACGAAAAAAACCTAAAGGTCAGTCTTGTAGAGAATTTTCATAGCTACAGCATTTTTTTAGTCCCATTTCGATAGGACTTGCGGTTTCCAAGCAAAATCGTGAAAACATAAAGAACACCTACAAATGTGAATTTTGAACGCGATTTTTTTAAAAATCCCTACAGCAATTTTTTCTAGTTTTAGGATTTTTCTCATCTATGAACATTGCTGTTTCAGAATTCACAAAAACGTCCCCTGTGTAAGCGTTTTTCATTAAAAGTTAGTTAAGGCGCACCCTTCATGATATTGTTTTATAAAGGGGCGATACAGTCAGTGCATTGTCTCAATTTGAACTTCTATATCTCAAAAACGGTAAAACCTACGAAAATATCAGGAAGGTCAATCTTATGGAGAATTTTCACAGCTACAACATTTTCTTTAGGCGCATTTACATAGGACTCGCGGTTTCCAAGCAAAATCGTGAAAACCTAAAGAACCCCTAAAAATGTGAACTTAAATCGCGATTTATTTGAAAACCCCTCCGGCGATTTTTTTGTTTCTTGATATTTCTCATCTATGAGCATTGTAGTTTCAGAATCTGCAAAAACTTCCCAGGTGTAAGCACCTTCCATTTAAAATTAGTTAAGGCGCCCCGTGTACCTCCATTACGACGGTAAAAGTTTTTTCAGTGGCAAGTCCATAGGTGTAAACAACCCTTAAGTCACCATATGTGGCGGTCGGAGAGCACGATAACTCTCGAACTGTTCGACCGATTTGGTCCAACATTTAGTCTTCGTCATATTATATCCAAACAGTATCCAACGGTACTTCTCCCCAATAGTTAAAAAATGACACTAAAATGCTAGGGCGATACCACTTGAATGGGGCAACCATTTTGGTCCAAACTTTGGATCTCCTAATATTTTGTCAAACTTTATTTAACTTCTAGAATGGCCCTTATCGGTCCTCCCTAAGGGTAACTTCCACACAAAAGTTCAACATTTGTATCTTAGTGCAGTTAATTTATAATCCACATATTTGTCGACAAGTTCAAATGTCCAAAAACGGCCACAAAATTCTGAAGGACCTTATATGCATTCGATCTGTCCGTAGGTGAAATTTTCACTTCACACTGGCTGAGGGTATATATCACACTTTTTTACTTGTTACATAAGACAACAATCTATACTTATAAAAGAGTTCAGTAATGATGACTCACTGACTGACTGATAATCAACGCCCAGACTAAACGGCTAAAGCTAGAATCTTGAAATTTTGGGTGAGGGTCACTCTTGGTCCGAAGGTGTCAGATAAGGCTGGATTTTTTGAAATTCGAACTAGAACTGTACTAAAAGTACTAAAAGGTACTAAATATGGTACCCTTTGTATTAGGCAAACGCGAAGAGCTAGAATTCTGAAATTTGGAATGAGGTTCACTGATGGAGAGTTAGAAAGGTGTACCAAAGGGTTTTTGGAAATTCGAACTATAAGTGTACGAAAAGTACTAAAAGTTACTAAATTTAGTACTATTTGGTATTACTTGAACGGATAGAGCTAAAATCTTGAAATTTGGAATGAAAATCTAGGTTTAGAAGATGAGTTGATATAAGGAGGTGGTTTTGAAAATGTGTACTCATGTGTACGAATAGTACTAAATGGTACTAAATTTGGTACAATTTGAATTTGGGCGAACCGAAAAAGTTGGAATTCTGAAATTTGGAATTACTATTACTGTTGGAGCGTAGGTTTGAGATATGGAGGTAGTTTTCGAAATTCGTACATATGGGTACGAAAGGTACTAAATAGTACCAAATAAGGTACAATTTGGATTTGGGGGAACGGATGGAGCTGGAATCCTGAAATTTAGAATTAGGATTACAGTCGGGGTGTAGGATAGAGGTATTTTGGAAATTCGTACTTTTGGGTACGAAAAGTACTAATTGGTACCAAATTTGGTACAATATGAATTTAAGTGATCGGATAGAGCTGGAATAGTGAAATTTGGAATTAAGATTACTATTGGAGTGTGGGATTGGGATACTTTTGGAAATTCGTACTTATGACAACGAAAAGTACTAAATGGTACCAAATTTGGTACAATTTTGGAATCCTGAAATTCGAAATTAAGATTACTTTTGGAGTGCTGTATAGAGGTAGGTTTGGAAATTCGGATCTATGGGAACAAAAAGTACTAAATGGTACTAAATTTGGTACAATTTGGATTACGGTAATCTGATGCAGCTGTAATTCTGAAATTTGGAATTAAGATTACTGTTGGCATGTAGGATTGAGGTAGTTGTGGATATTCGTATTCTTGGGTACGAATAGTGCTAAATAGTACCAAATTTGGTACAATTTGGATTTGGGTGAACGGATATAGCTGAAATTCCGAGATTTAGAATAAAGAGTACTATTGGAGTGTAGGATTGATAAAGTTTTGGAAATTTTTACTTATGGTTAGGAAAAGTACTAAATAGTACTACATTTGGTACAATTTAGATTTCAATGATGGGATACATTTGGAATCGTGAAATTCGGAATTAAAATTGCTGTTGGAGTGTTGATAGAGGTAGGTTTGGAAATTCGTACTTTGGATACGAATAGTACTAAATAGCTGGAATCCCGAGATTCGGAATAAAGATTACTGTTGGTAAGTAGGATTGATGAAGTTTTTGAAATTTTTAGTTATGGGTACGATAAGTACTAAATGGTACCAAATTTTAATTTATGTGATCGGATACATTTGGAATCCTGAAATTCGGAATTACGATTACTGTTGGAGTGTTGAAAGAGGAAGGTTTGGATACAATTCGTACTAAATGGTATCGAGTTTGGTACAATTTGGATTACGGTGATCGGATGCAACTGTAATCCTGAAATTTGGAATTAAGATTACTGTTGGCGTGTAGGATTGAGGTAGTTGTAGAAATTCGTACTCATGGGTACGAAAGTACTAAATGATACCAAATTTGGTACAATTTGGATTTGGGTGAACGGATATAGCTGAAATTCCGAGATTTGGAATAAGGAATACTATAGGAGTGTAGGATTGATAAAGTTTTGGAAATTTTTATTTATGGGTAGGAAAAGTACTAAATTTGGTACAATTTGGATTTCAGTGATAGGATACATTTAGAATCGTGAAATTCGGAATTAAAATTGATGTTGGAGTGTTGATAGAGGTAGGTTTAGAAATTCGTACTATGGATACGAATAGTACTAAATGGTACCAAATTTGGATTTGAGTTATCGGATATTTATATATATGGAATCCTGAAATTCGGAATTAAGCTTATTGTTTGAACATAGCACTGAGGTAGTTTTGAAAATTTCTACTTATGGGTACGAAAAGTACGGATAGAGTTGGAATCAAGAAATTTGGAATTAAGATTACTGTTGAAGTGTAGGATGGAGATATGGAAGTAGTTTTTGAAATTCGTACTTATGTGTACAAAAACTACTAAATTTGGTACAATTTGGTATATGTACGAAAAGTACTAAACGGTACTAAATTTGGTACAACTTGGATTTGAGCGAACGGGTAGAGCTGGAATCAAGAAATTTAGAATTAATATTACTGTTGGAGTGTAGGATTGAGATATGGAAGTAGTTTTGGAAATTCGTACTTATGAGTACGAAAAGTACTAAATTTGGTTCAATTTGGATTTGAGCGAACGGCTAGAGCTGGAATCTTGAATTTTGGAGGAAATGCGTACTTAGATTTGGAAATTCGTACTTATGCTTACAAAAAGTACTACATTTTGTACAATTAGGATTTGGGTGAAATTATAGCGCTCGAATCCTAAAATGTGGAATTAGGTACACTTAGGGGTACGAAATGGTTCCATGTGTGGTACAATTTTGTTTTGGATGAACGGATAGGTCTGGATTCGTGAGATTTGGAATTAAGATTACTGTTATCATTTGCTTATAACGTCCGATTTATGAAATATGTGCCATAAATATACGAAAAGTTGTAAATGGCACAGGATTTGGTACATTTTTTTGATTGTGTAAAGGGAATTTTGAAATAATAGGAAGAGGTTCGTACTTATGTATTTACATGTAAAGTACAAAATAGTTCTATAATTGGTTTTGGGGGAACAGATAGAGCTGGAAATGAGGATGGCGGTTGTTGGGTTAGGCCGTATTTGCGCTGAGAACCTCAATTAAAATATCTCAAAAAATGTGGATTGCTCTTGATATGTAGGCGTGACGAAAATCGAACTAAAGTGGTACGTATTTGTACACAAAATGTTTCCACCATTCTATATTATATATTGTTTATTTGTTTTGTATATTTAACGCATACGAAGTAGCGGGCACTTTGCTAGTATCTTCATATAGAAGACAACGAAATTTTCTTAAACAAGATCACAATACCGCAATGTCTTCTTATAGAAAACCACCTTTTAAAAGACAACAACATACCAAAAGGTATTTTTATAGAAAAACAGTTCGTAATATTGGCGAGTTTTTAAATCGCTTCATCCTATTTATCAAATACATGCATACATAATTAATTCTCCATTTTAAACTTACATACGCGTAGTTTTACATTACCAACTGTACTTTTTGGGTTTTCAGAAATGTCCAAATTTCAACAAAAATGTTAAACCTTTTACGAGTTTCACGGGAAATACATCACATTTGTGTGCGCTAATTACGACAGGCGATTAGCGATTTTAACAGGAAATTTTATTTTTCTTTCAAGTTGATCCTTGTTTTAAAACATCTCTTTTACTTAGCCATGTGTTTGGTATGAACACAAGTACCTGCTTGTCATGTTGCTTACAATAAAGATATAGCCTACCTGAAATCATACCTGGTAACATAAAGGAAATGAACGCAGAAGACATTAGAAGATGCAAATTTCTGAACTATAAAAGTCCTTGTTAGCGAAAGTGAAGTTATCATTCACTCATTGCTAGTTGAAAGTAACACACATTACATTAAACCATTTTCCCTATTACCAAAAAATTCAATTTCAACATGGATTCACAACAGCCACGCAATGATAACAACGAGAACTTCTATTACGTTGCCAAAGATAGGTAAGTTATAAAAAAGTAACGATTTTAAAAGCAAATATTTTTGTTATGTGTTTCTTTTCATTGCAGATCCTTCAATTCAAGCGGTTACCTATCAGAGGATAACACCAGCATAATGGTATCCTGGGACGAGGACAGTTTTTACATAAGTGAACAGATCGATGACACCATACCCATACTCGATGAGTCCACAGTCTCAGTAAATTCGGTTTGATCAAGGGATGCTGAAGTCGGGCAGGGAAATTGAAATGTAGTTTCTTGGACATAAACTGACATCACATGATCAATCCGAATGTAGTTCCTTAAGTCATTTGTAATTATATAATAGGTATACGTGTATCGGTATCTTCTGAAAATAAGATGTAAAATAACAAAAAAAAGTAAAAAAAAGAACATTAATATATTTAAATAAAAATAGCAGTTTTATAAAAAAAATATTTTTCTTCTAAAATATTTATGAATATATTAATTTGTAACAAAACAAGTTGGGATAACATGGTATTTGGGTCATAGTATTTTTATTTTGTACTGGATTTAAATCCATACACCAGAGGTCAGTGATATTTTACTACCTTCTCCGGAAATCAATACCTACGTACCGTGAATTATTATTATTTTTTTAAGAATCATCAGTTGTACTTGCATTTAGACACACAAAGCTCCTAGAAATAGTTTTCAAATAATTAAATTACTAATTGTTTATATTCCATTCCGAATGATATTGTGCTGGGTTTCTTTTTTTGATTACGAAAAAATGAACTAACAGTGCAGAACCGCAAGTGTGAACAACAATTAGACGTATTTTTGAAAACTCTGTAATGCTTGTTTTACATTTACAAAATCCACTCGAGTTCAACTGTCAATTCCATTGCTTAAACGTCAAATTAAATCCAATGGATTTCAGATGAGAATTCATTTAACGTATACACAAAGGAATTTCTAGTTCAAATCCATTCGATTTCGTAAATGTAAATGTACTATAAATTCACGTAAAAATTACAAATAGTAAATTAAGAAACATGTTAAAGTAAAACAAGTAAGAAAGTATAAGTCAGCTGAGCTGACGGATATATCCCCTCAAGATCTGACCACAAAAGCAAACATAATAATTAAGCCATATATAAAATATATTGATTATACCCTCAGCACTTATGCTAACGAGGGTATATACACTTTCGTTGCGTTAGCTGGCCCATTACAGAACATTTGTCCATAAGCCGAACTAAGAAAAGATCTCCAACTCTCTCTGTTTAGTGCTTCGCTTTCTGGGATACCGCGCCTTGTCATCTCTTCATCCATCTCTGCGCCATCTATTCTTTGGCCTGCCAATTCTGCGTGCACAGCCATGCGGCCCGAATTTATACGCCTTTTTAGCGGGTTCATCATCGCTCATTCTTATAATATGGCCTATCCAACGCAATCGTTGCATCTCGATACGTTTATCTATACTGATGTCGTTGTATAGCAGATACAGCTCGTGGTTCATACGACGTCGATATTCACCGTCAACTCAGATTGGTCCATAGGTCTTTCGAAGAATTTTTCTCTCAAACGCACCAAGCACTGCCTTGTCTGCTTGCGCAAGTACCCAGGCTTCTGAACTATACATCAGCACGGGTAGATTCAGTGTTTTGTAAAGCGTTATTTTTGTTTGATGAGATATGGCTTTATTCCTAAACTGCTTACTCAGCCCGAAGTAGCATCTGTTGGCCAACACTATTCTTCTTCGTATTTCACAACTGATGTTGTTGGTTGTGTTTACGGCGGTGCCGAGGTAGACGAAGTCCCTTACTACCTCAAAATTATAGGAACCAACTTCAACAGTTAGTCCGATCTTTATGGACGCATTGCGCTACGACACCATTAACTTTGTCTTCTCGCCGTTTACCGCCAGACCCACTTTAGCAGATTCCCTTTCGACTTTTTCAAAGGTATCAGTTATTTCCTTTACCGATCGACCAATGATGTCAATGTCTTCGGCATAAGCATCTAAAATATGGCTGTTTGTATATATTGTGCCACTTCTTTTCACCTTCGCATCTCGTATAACCTTTTCCAGCAGAATGTTGAAAAGATCACACGAGAGGCCATCACCTTGTCTGAAACCTCTTTTGGTACCAAACTCTTCGAAGAGGTTCTTTCCTATTTTAACTGATGATCGAGTATCAGTTAATGTCATTCTACAAAGCCGGATGAGCTTTGCAGGGATACCAAATTCAGACATGACTTGGAATACCTTTGAACGTAGGGGGCTGTCGAAGCCTGCTTTGTAATCAACAAAAAGGTAGTAAGTGTCGATCTGCATCTCTTGGGTCTACTCCTGAATTTGCCGCAGGGTAAATATCTGGTCAATGGTGAATTTGCCACGTCTAAAGCCGCATTGGTATGGCTCAATTATTTCATTGACCATAGGCTTTAGTCATTCGCACATTATCACATTAACAGCTCGGCTGGTAAGCCGTCGGCTCCTGCTGCCTTATTATTCTTCAGCCGACTTATTGCTGTCTTTACCTCATCTTGGCTGGGCGGTATACATTCAATACTATCTTCTGGGATTGGATCTGTGGTATGTTCGCCGTCTTCGCTACTATCGGATACCAACAGTTTGGAGAAATGTTCTTTCCATATCCTAAGCACACTATCTGTATCAGTTACCAAATTACCTTGCTGGTCTCTACAGGAGGATGTGCCTGTACCAAAGCCATCAGTTTGATGTTTCACTCTTTGGTAGAACTTTCAGACTTCATTCTGGCTCCTGTACATCTCGATTTTTTCACACTCCCGTCTTTCCATCTTTTTCCTGCGGAAAAGACGTTACTCCTCTCTCCTTTTCTCCCGATACCTCTCTCGTGCGATACGCGTTGCTACTGATTGTAGAGTAGCCCCATATGCCGCAGCACGACACTCCTGGTCATACCATGGATTCCTTGGTGGAGGTCTCTGGTATCCAAGTATGGATTTTGCGGCTGTTTGCATGGAGTGCGCAATATTTTGCCATTGTGCTGATATGTTATCGGGACGAGGAGTGCTTTCATTAAGCAATTGGGCTAATTGAGTGGAATATACTGTGGCTATCTGTTGTGTTTGCAGCTTACCGATGTCCAACTTCCGCGTTGTATCTGTTCGTGCTTTATTTGCAACGCTTAGACGGTTACGTACCTTTGCTGCAACAAGGTAGTGTCCGAATCTATGTTTACTCCTCGGAACGATCGTACATCCAACACGCTCCATGAATGTCTTCTATCTATCACAACATGATCAATTTTATTACTTGTTCTTTGATCTGGAGACAGCCAGGTGCCCTTATGAATGTCGAGATGATTAAATCTGGTACTGCTAACTACCATGTTTTTTGCCGCTGCAAAGTCTATCAGCCTCATACCATTGTCAGATGTTTCGCTGTGGAGACTGAATTTCCCGACTGTTGGGTCAAAGATATTCTCCTTTCCAATTTTGGCATTAAAATCGCCTAGAATAATTTTAATGTCATGGGCAGGGCAACGGTCATAAGTTTCTTCTAAGCCCTCGTAAAATATATCTTTGGTCTGTTCGCCCTAGCCTTCAGTGGGAACATGAGCGCAAATAAAGCTGATGTTGAAGAATTTTGCTTTTAATCGAATTGCAGCGAGTCTTTCATTCACTGGGGTGAAGCTGGAGTCCAGGTGTTTTAACCTCCGACCAACTACAAATCCGCAATCGAACTCATGCTTTGTGTCATGACAGCTATAATACAGTGCGTTGTGACGTTGTGGATTTGTTGTGACGTCTTTCCCGTTCCATCGTATTTCCTGTATGGCAGTAATGTCGGCCTTGTACTTTTCAAGTACATCTGTCAATGCGTAAACTTCACTTTCTCTATAAAGAGTGCGAACATTCCAGGTGCAGATTCGCAGATCATCGTCCTTAAAACGTTTGCGGGGTTCGGCATCTTTAGAGGGTTTTGTTTTTCTTTTCTTTCGTTTTTTCATAGTAGGCTGCTATTTCTAGGGGAGGGTTACTAACACATATTAGCTCACTACCTTTAACGGGTGTTAAAGGCAGCTCCCCAGGTGACACCACGGGGAGGTCAGTGTCCACTTGAGATGAAAGAGGGACCAAAATAAATCCTGGGCTTTGCCATGTTAAATCCGGCCAGGACCTTTCCTTGGTATCTTCCATCCCCTACGTCACCCTACACTTTCATACGGGCAAAATGTGCCTCATCGAAATAATGGTTTTACACCCCAAGTATGTTTGGACGAAATCAGTTTCAGACAATTTGGAGTCGATTTAGCCATGTCCGTCTGTCTGTCTATCTAGCTGGCTGGAGCGCACGATAACTCTCGAACGGATCAACCGATTCAGTCCAAAGTGTGGCTTTCGTAATATTTTGTCCGAACTTAGTTTAAGTTCGAAGATGGGTTATATATGTCCACTCCTTCCTGTACCACCCCCACAAAATTTCGGAAATGTTTGGAAAATTTGTTCGCACGATAACTATTGAAGGAGTGAGCGATTTGGTCCATACTTTGCACATCGTGAAAATTCTACCAGACTTAGATGAGGTTCCAATATGGACTCAATCGGTCAACTCCTTCGGGTACCTCCCACACAAAATTTCGCAAAAGTTCTGCTTAGTATCCGCTGTAACAACTTGTATTCATTGCCCTTCAAGCGACGGTACAAATTTCGTTAGGGGTAAGTCCATACTTCCTGAGAAAAAAGCCTGAAAGTTGAAAAAACTCCTATGACACCGTGTGAAGTGGTTGAAGCGCATGATAACTCTCGAACCGATTTGCCGATTCGTTCCAAAATTTGGCCTTCGTAATATGATGTCCAAACATAGTTAAATTTCGAAGATAAGCCATATCGGTCCACTCCTTCAGGTAAACCAAACTCCTTCAGGTGTCCAAATTTAGTTATCCACAATTTTTAATCGAATTTGATATTTGAGGTTCCCAGAGATCGCAAAACTTTTATACCAAAAATTATTAACATAGCTCCATGTTTTGGTTTTCGGTATTTTGAGGATTTTAGCTACAATTTTTAACCGGACTGGCTATAATTTGACATTTGAAGTTCCTAGGGGTCGCAAAACTTCTACACCAAAACTGTTTTCAATGTCCATGTGTTCGTAAAGCCCCCGGTACCTCACGATTTGATGAGTTCCAAGAAGTTTAGTTACATTTATTCGCCGATTGTCTTTAATTTGGCATTTAAGTTTCCCAGTGATCACAAAACTTCTGCACGAAAAAGGCTAAACATTGTGGACCTACACTTTGACATAGGGCCCACATAAAGGTGTCGCCCTTTTCTGACCTTATGTCGACATGGTGGTCATAAGATATATCCACCTAAAATTGTGGACAGGAAAAAATTAATATGTCGGCTTAATTGCTTTGGGTTACTAACTCGACGTCCAACCCAAGTTGTCATCGTTTTTATGGGTGAACGCGCGGCAAATGTTAGCTCACCATCGTAACGTGCGTTAAATGCAGTTCGTACCCCAAGTGACATACATATGTATATTTAAGATGAAAGTGAGACCAAGATAAGTCCTGGGCTTTCTCATGTTAATACCGGCCAAGACCGTTGCTTGATTTCTTCCATCCTCTAAGGAATTTATTATCAAATCAAATCAATAAAATATGGCATTTACTATTTAATAGATTCCAAACACTGTTCCCACATCAATGACCATAAAAAAGTGGGCATTCGTGCAACAACAACGAATGCGGTTGATAGATGCATCCAAAAGACAAATAAAAACAAACAACAAAAATAACGTAAAATTGTTCATTGTTGGAATCGTTGAAACAATGGATCGACTGCAGGGGGAATGGGAGCCTGCAACCAATATGAGAGTGGGAGAAGCCGTTCAAGTAACGGATAAAATTTGAAGTCTCTGTTAAGAAAATCAAAATATAAAAGAGAATCTTACACATTTTGTGGAGAGGGGAGAAAATGTACTCTGTATTGTTTTTTTCTGATGGGGAGCTCTCGGCCTCTCTTTTCGTACAGTCTTATATGGAAAAGTCAAGTGGAGCATGTGTTTTATTTGTTGTTGTTCATGTTTAGGTGTTACTGTTTGCGGTGAGAAAACACGTTTTTGGTGTGTTTCTTACAAGAGAGTGGGGTTCTCTGCATTTTTGGATATTCAAATGGGGAGCATGGATAAAGTGTTCGTTCTTCTTATTGTCGATTTGTGGATGTGTGAGTTTGTGCAAAATTGCAGGCCTTCTGATGCGGTTTATTCGGAAAGAAAGATCAGTTAGTTGTGAGCGTCAAGTTAAGGAGTTTAAACGTCTACGTTGCGCATAAATTGTATTCAATGAAATTTCGAATGATCGTTAAAAACAACGTTGTTTTTTCTTTTTTTGAATTAATTCATGTTTTATTAATCGATCAGTGAATTTCGTTAAACGAGTAAACGGTAAACGGCGTGTCCTATAAATGAATGCATTTTTTTAAGTGATTAACACATAAAACATATGAATTGAATATCTTCTTTTGCGAAAAGTAAATACAAATCCTAACAACAACAAAAAAGATAACCGCTTTCTAAAAGTCATTTGATTCCAAGCACAGAATATATCAACAACAACTTGTTAATAAATATTAAACAAATTATTTAAGTCAATACAAATAATGAAATGAATCATTTTGAGTGAAAAAGTGTTTCGAAGTAAAATCTAAAAATAAATAAAGAAAAGCAAAAACAAATAGAAAACTTCAAACTAACAGTTGCGAATTACCGAACAAAAAAAAGAACAAGCAAACAACGACTTTAGCACGACTTGAGTAAACCTGTATCAATCATCCAATATCATTAAGGTGGCATTTATTTTCGAACGAAGTGTTAATTCTTTTCAAGAACAACAATAACAAGAAAAAACGAAATCTTTGTTGTTGCCAAATTTTTAAAACCGTTATTCACACAAATCGTTATTTTGATTTAGCTTGGCTTACCACATCCAACCATCCATTGAGAGTGTCCCCAAAAAAAGTAAGACACCCAACAAAACAACAACAAAACAAATCATTGTGTCGCTTCTTCTTATTCTAAAAAAACAATCAATCGTGCTGAAATTTGCATAAATTGTGTGTGTTTTGTTTGTGGTTTGACAGCAGCACCTCTCTCGGCTGTTCTCATTTCACCTCTCATCACAGTTAACTGGCCGCGTATTTTCAAGTGAGTGTGTATTTGTGTGTGTGTGCCGCGTATTTCATTGTAAGTTTAGTTTTTGTGTGCGGTATAAGCTCCCCCACCACCCCCTTTGTAAGAATTTTGTGAATTGTGGATTATTCTTCGTTCGTTTAACGAAAAAAAAACGTTTTTTTTGCTGGATATTGGGATTGGATTTCGTTACGGATATTTTTACTGCTGCCATCATCAGCTACAACAAGAAGAAGAATACAATAGCACTTCGCTTTTTCTCTACTCTTGGAGTAATTTAAACGAAAAGGTAAGCACAAAATATGAATGGTTAACTTTTTTTATTTCCCCAAAAAAGATATTTTTTGCACGGAACCGAAATGTTTAGTTAAATAAGGTGTAAAGTAAACCCCAATTTACATTAGGCAAGTTTACTTGCGGCAAGTCTTAGTTTTTGGAGAGACACGTAAGGAAAATGGAAGTGGAAAAAATTGCTCGTACCGCCAATTTTCAGACAATTCTTTTTTATATTTTTCGTTTTTGGCATTATTTCCAATGTTTTGAAAACAAAACTTGCCGAAACCGAAATTTTGGAGAAGCAGCCTATTGGTTTTGGTAATGGTCGGAGCATATTCAGAGGTGGGACTGGAGAAAAAAGTAAAGATTTTATTTGTTTGAAAATGTTGCCTATTAGGGCGAAGATAATTTTTATTAATTTCTCGTTGGAATCGAGCTTAATGACCGTTTAAAAGAAGTAAAGTCCGATGACAGTCGATATGTCTGCAGAGTCTCTACCAAAGGCGAAACATGAAACATGTTGGTTGTGTGCAAAAATAAACGGTCATTAATATCGATTCCAACGAGAAATGAGTGAAAAGTAAAGATTTTATTTTTATTCTAAAATCTCCTCTTCTATTAAGAGTATTCCAAAAACAAAGCCTGGTAGAAAACATCACCTTTAAAATGATTGAAAAAGAGTAGGTTGGCGTAGGTGCTCAAACAACCGAGATATGACAATAGTCGGTAATACATTCAATTTTTCATTTTTTTCATTTGAATTGTAATGACGAATATCCCAGAATGTCAGTTAACGTGATATTGAACAATAACAAATCATTCAAAATAGGAGCAATTTACTCTCCTCCAAGGCATACGATAAAGGAAAACGAATACATAGAAATGCTAACAGCCCTAGGGGACTTCTTTGTATTAGGAGGAGACTTCAATGCAAAGTATAAACTATGGGGATCCAGACTTACTAATCCGAAGGGATATGAGTTGTATAAGGTCATCAAAAGGAATGCAAGCATGGTAATATCAGGAAATGAGCCTACGTATTGGCCAACAAATATCGAAATATCACCAGATTTATTTGATTTTTATCGTTAAAAACATTCCAGAATCACACACAAACATCGAAAACTAGGTTGGGTTGCCCTCAGACCACTCTCCTGTTATACTGACAGTTAGTTGTAATATAATTGAGAAACCTACACAAGATAGATTAACATCACATATCACAAACTGGCATTTCTTCAGATGGTTACTAGATCAAAAACTTAACTTAAATGTCTCCTTGAAATATACACATGAAATAGATCGTGAACTGGAACAATTTATCATGGCTATACAGCAAGCATGATGGGAAAGCACTCCAGTACATAAATATCAACATTGTCATACCAAATATTATCCAAAGGTTGTTAGAGATTTGGTATCTACCAAACGCAAAGCCAGGAAGACTTGGCAAAAAAGTAGAACTCCAGAAAACATGAGGCGTCTAAACCAATTAACAGCTGAGCTCAAACTTTTAATAAATGATGTGGAAAACAAGAATATGGATCGTAACCTTGGAAACTTATCTACTTCGAAAGAAAGTAATTACAGCCTCTGGAAGGCAACAAAAAACATGAACCAGGTAAAACCAAAAATACCTCCAATAAAAAACGATAAGGGTCAGTGGGTAAGATCTGACCACGATAAAGCAGAGTTATTCGCAAATCATTAAGAAAACATATTCAGCCTCCTTCCCATTCAGCCAGTAACAATCAGCGAATTGAAGACACTTATAAAGAATGATTTATAAAAAAAAAAAAAAAAAAAAATCACCACGTTATGACCTAATTACAGCAAAAATTAATCAAAAAGTTAACAGAAAAGGCAATGCGGAAACTGATGTACATTATCAATGCATGCTTTAGACTTAGATATGTCCCGCTTCAATGGAAAGTAGCTGAAGTACTGATGATTGAAAAATCAGGTAAAAAGCCAAATGGCCAATATCCTTACTGCCAATATTATCAACATTTTTGAGAAACTAGTAGTTAGTAGATTGAAAAAACTAATCGAAAATAGAAAGTTAATTCCTGTACATCAAATTCGGATTTCGGGAAAAGCACTCTACTATAGAACAAGTACATAGAATCGTCCATTTTGCTGAAAACGCTATCGCAAATAAAGAAGTTTGCTCCGCCGTTTTCTTGGATGTGAGCAAAGCTTTTGACAAAGTATGGCACGAAGGCCTACTTTTCAAGCTACATAAGTACCTGCCAATTGAAATATTTGAATTGCTAAAATCATACTTGAAGGACCGATATTTTAGAGCTAAAATTGAAGACGAATACTCTTCTCTGAAACCTATAAAAGCGGGGGTACCCCAGGGAAGCGTACTTGGGCCACTCCTATACATTTTACATACAAATGATATGCCATTGCCATTTTTGCGGATGATACCGCTATACTAGCTAGTGGAAAAACTGAAACCATCGCCAAAACTAAACTCAAAACAGCACTCTTAGAAGTAGTTAATTGGACTTAAAAATGGCGAATGCTCTTAAAGCAAGTCAATGCATATGCTCTAAACTAACAAAAATAATCTTCAACCACAGCACATTTATATAAATGGTTTAAAAATCCCATTTGCCAATACAGCAAAATACCTCGGAATGATGTTTGATACGAAACTTAAATGGAAAAAACACGTTAACAAAAATGTCAACGAAATTAAATTAAAAGTAAAGGAACTAAACATTATTTTTACTGCAAAATCAAATGTAAATGTAACCAACAAATTACTCATATACAATCATGTCATAAAACCAATTTGGACATATGGCTGTCCACTGTGGGGTTGCGCAAATCGTCAAGATATCAACAAAATCCAGAAACTTTAAAACAGAATACTTCTTGGTATAGTAAAAGCACCTTGGTATATACGAAACTCAGATCTGCTTAGAGATCTACGTATAAAATTAGTCGAAGACGAAATAAAACAAAAAGCCCAGGCGTATACTAATAAAATACGTCACCACAGCAACGCAGATATTAAATTCATCTATTGTGAACACATTAAAAGAAACGGCAGGAGACATAGACGGATATCTCCAATGGACTTGGCCACATAAGACTAGAAAGCCGCATATTTAGAGTGTAATTAAAGAATTAATTACTTTTTTTTTGGTTGAGATATTTCGGCTTAAAGTCAATTGAAAATAATAGTTGTTTGTTTTATTATCTTCTTCATTTTTATTTTCCAATATTTCGACTGTGTTCTACAGTCATCTTCAGGGAATATTTGATGAGAAAAGCAACAGCTTTGTTACACAGTCTGCGCTAAAACCTAAACACGTTATAGACTGGATTTCTGCGAAATTTAATCGAGGTGTCAAAGACAACTTCGTGACGGAGTTTAAAAAAGAAGTTTATAACATTTGTGCACGCCTTAACCAAAAATGGATAAAACATTTGAGTTCAAAATATCGTGTATTACAATTTGAAGGCTTATGGTTAGCTAGCGACACAGTATTTACGCCAGAACAAGGTAATGATACAAAGAAGAGAGGGCGCCCTAATGTGGATTATAGTGAATAAAGAAAACTTGCTTCGGAAGTCTCCTATGAACACGGCAACAATACCAAGCTCTTGATTCATGCAGCCTCTGTTTCGGCCAATTTGTCAAAATAAAAATATTTAAACTATGTTCTCAAGGAAGTTCGATATCAACCAACTAAAATGAGAAAACATTTAACTTCGACAGAGAAAAATTTATGAGCGATATATCCAAATCTGAACCGATTTCAATATGATGTCTCAATAATGTTTTCTAGACCAAATTCCGTCAGACACTTTAAATTTCATTACAATTGGACATACATATATAGCGTGATTGCAGCACGAAAAACCTAAAATCGGGTGAAAATATATATGGTAGCTATATCCAAATCTGAACCGATTTAGATATAATTTGGCATACTTTTTTCTAGACCTAATTCCGTCACACATTTTAAATTTCATCGAAATTGGACAGAATTTTCGTGTTTGTGAGGAGCTATATTGTATATATGGGAGCTATATCCAAATCTAAACCGATTTCAATAAAATTTGGCAAACATATTTCTAGACCGAATCCTGCCTGTCACACGTTTCAAATTTCATCGAGATTGGACAGAAGTTGCGTGTTTGTTGCACAAAATACATCAAATCGGTCGAAAATATATATGGGAGTTATATCCAAATCTAAACCGATTTCAAAATAACTTAGCAAACTTATTTCCAGTCCGAATTCCGCCACATATTCCAAATATCATCATAATTGGACAGAATTTTCGTGTTTGGTCCTTTAATTACTCGAAATCGGGCGAACATATACATATATGAGAGCTATATCTATATATGAACCGATATCAACCAAATTTGGCAGATTACTTTCTAGGGCGATTAAAAACATCTGCACGAAAATTTGAAGGTCTAGCTTGCCCCTGTAATTTTTTTGCCTCATAAACCTGTCACCGGCCCCATCGTGCATTGGTGTAAATGACATGCTTTGGATCCAAAAATTAATAGCATCTTTTGGGGTCCACGCTCATATAACATTCATCGATGAAGATGCTAAAAAGATGACATGCTAGATCACTTGCACCAATGATTGAATGGCATCTTTGGCATCGAACATTTTGCTGGGTTATCATAAGATTTTTAAACAAACCATCAAATACAACATGGAACAATAAAGAAAAAAGTAGAAATGCAGAAGAAAAATAAAAAGTCAATAAGGAAAGGATCATGTCGAACGGTCCTGACTATATGATACCCTACACCACTGTGAATATGTTAAATTGTATTTGGGAGCTATATCCAAATAGACCGATTTCAAAGTCAAGGCTATAGTTATATAAGGACAAATGAATCTTACAAAATTTAATATTTAAATATCATTTCCGTGGGAGTATGTCATTCCCGTGGGCTCAAAAAATCCTTAAATATAAATAAATATTTCCGTGGGACTATGTCATTCCCGTGGGTTGAAAAAATCCTTAAATACACATGGCCCGTTGCTGATTTATGCATAATATTGTCTTATAAAATAGTATCAGCCGAAAAATATTTATTTAAAGCCATTATCGCACTTTGCCGTTTTCGACCCCCGAAACCAGTCATTTCACAATATTCACCCATTTATTTATGAAGGCTATAATTAACTGCATTGAAAAACTCAAATGCAATCGGTGCTGGAACTATTTTAACGGTAAAGAAAAATTGAAAATTGAAATTAAATACGAATGAACCAATATTAATAGCCCTTAGAGAGTTCATCAGAATTAATATTAAATGTAGTTTTGACTTTCTACAATGAACGCAAAGCCATCTGATTGAGTTTTGTTCCGGTAAGCTAATTATCAGCTATTTATCGTTGGCACAAAATCAAGTGACAAAAACTTTCAAAATCATGCATTGCCATGGAAAATAATGCAAATGGAATAAGTTTAAATTCATGCATTATTTATAAATTTAAAGCAATGCGGACTTCTTTAACACAAAATGTTCATATTTGAAATGATTGAAAACATTAAATTTTCAGAACTTTAATTTTACACATTCATTTAAAGCAGAGTAAGTAAGTGTCTCTCGTGAGCTTAAATTTACTTTTTACTTTAATCTAAACGGTACTCGAAAATATTTAACCACCCTGTTATATATTTCCTTTCTCTTGTAAAAAGAACAAATTATTATAATAAAGCGCTGCCAATAAATCCCTAATCACAACAAACCAAAGAAGTTAATCGTGACATACCGCCATTCACGTTTAAACGAATTGCCAATAGCTTTTCATGATCTCATTTTTCAGAGCATTCAGATCCGACTACACATAAGAATTTTTGTTTTCTTTGATCTACAAAAGTTCATTTACACTTTGGAATATTGTGAAATGTTTCTTTTTGTCAGTTTCTTTTTTTCGTGAATAATTAACGTTTGTTACGGCAATGTTTGTGAGTTTTTTTTGTTAGGACCATAAAATCCCGTAACAATGAAACTAGATATTAGAACAAAAATGATTATTGTTATTGATATATTGACATTGGAATTTTTGACTTTGAGATTACGGGGTTTACAAAAGAAGATTATTGTCTGCGGTGAAAGATTATTTAATACATTTCTGTGCTAATTATAAGACTTTATATTGTTAGTTTTTTTTGTTAATAATATCCTCAGCCTTTAAGCATACTTACATATCCAGCAAAAATTCGGATCCGTTAGTCATTATGTAACCCATTACAAAGTAATGTAAACAAAAATAAATACATATTTTATTCATTATCAAGTTATGAGCACGGTGGCATAGAGCGTGCCACAATCCTAGGATTGTGTGTTCAAAGCTCACCGACGGCACGCGAGTTTTTTGTTGAAAAAAAAAAAAAAAATAAAGAACAAATGGTGGCATTTACACAACCCTTAATGTTAGTACGCGTGGCCGATTGTGTAGTGTGTTCGACTACAAATCAAAAAATCGTATGATCAAAGCGAGCAGAGAACGAAATAAAATAAAAATATGAAATGTGTTGAAATTGAAAACAAATTCCTCCCCAACAATTTGTAAAAATATAATTTTTTTAGCTTATTTTTTAACTTCTAATGGCTACAGAATAACTGGTTATTCTAGTGGTCATAGAATAACTAGTAATTCAGTGCGATATGCCGTTGTTAAAATAATGGTTTAGTAGGGGGTTTTGTAAGTAGTTAAGACAACCAGAAAGTAATTATAAAAACTCATTGTTTAGTAAGGATTTTTTTGCAGCAGAATGTAGAGTTGGGCAATCTCGTTCAATTGAACGATCCGGATCACTATCTCGTTCAATGGACACCGGTAATTTCTTTGACAAAACTGCGTATACTTAATTTCACACGTTGATTTTTATGATGTTACTCATTCGTCTTTGAACGAGGACAGTGATCCGGATCGTTCAATTGAACGAGATTGCCCAACTCTAGCAGAATGTTGAGAAGATCACACGAAGCATTGTCTCCTGGCTTGAAGATTCTTTTGACGCTAAAATATCGGAGAGGTTAAGGGGTTATGACCACTTACAAATTTTACAAAATAGAAAATATTTTTATTGGCTCGTTTTAAAGTACAGGTAGAATAGAATATGTTGCAAAAAATCGAGTCGAAAATTCATTGTGATTTGTATGTAACATCGAAGTTTGAAATGCGGTTTTCTCAAAATGACATTTTGGAACGCGGTGCCCACTGTAGCTCGAAAACCGGTGATTTTCATATGATTTTCATGATTTCCATATGTTTTTGGGATTATTATATATGGGGAATTCCGAGTGAAATCGGACAGTTCGGAGAAAAGTAATTTTTGATTTCAATTGTTTTTGGTTCAATTTATGCTCCTAGCCAACAGAACATTTTAGTATATTTTAAAATTATTTTTTGACCAAAGGTACAGAGATATCGCCTATTGAAATTATCGCATTTTTAAAGAACTATGTTCAAATAAATGCGTATAACTTCTTTAATATTGGTCCAAATGGGACCATCTTTTTTTTGATTTGTTTGTTTTTTTATCAGCTATCGAAGGAAATATTTAAAAGAAAAATGCACAGTGGGCTTCAATGCAATTTTCGGGATTTAATATTTAAAATCAATTTTTAAACATGATTGCACCCTTCGATTTTTTCAAAAAAAATGTATGTTAAACTACGTTCAATTACAAAAATGTTAAGCCATACGTGGTAATGGGATTCGGACGATTACTATTTTTTCTGAATTTTTTAAAATTTGTCAATACAATTTTTCCTTAATACCTTTATCCAAAATTTGTATTTCCTGTATTTTTGAAGCTAAGAGTACATATTTATCATTATATATTATATATTTATCATAAAAAATAGAAAAAAAATCCACAGTGGACTTTAATGGAATTTTCCCTGATGCATTTTCAAAATCGAAAAATGACGCAGTTTTTAAGATGTTTGAGATAAATTCATAAATATAAAATCAAAACAAATATTTATAAATGAAATTTTTAATTTTTTTTAACAAAATAATAAATTTTGGACAAAGGTATAAAGGAAAAATTGTATTGGCAAATTTTAAAAAATTCAGAAAAATAGTAATCGTCCCTGTCCCATTACCACATAGGGCTTACAATTTTTGTAATTGATCGTAGTTTAACATAAATTTTTTTTGAAAAAATCGAAGGGTGCAATCATGTGTGCATAAATCCCGAAAATTGCATTGAAGCCCACTGTGCATTTTTCTTTTAAATATTTCTTTCGATAGCTGATAAAAAAACAAACAAATCAAAAAAAAAAAAGATGGTCGGTCCCATTTGGACCAATATTAAAGAAGTTATGAGTATTTCTTTGCATGTAGTTTTTACAGAATTTGACTTTTTCCAGGCGCGATATCTCTGGAACCGTTAGTCAAAAAAAAATTTGAAAATATACTAAAATATTTTGTTAATCAGCAGCATCGCCACAGCAAAAAATAAAGGAAATCAAAAACCTCATCTTGAAAAAGTGTCCGATTTCTGAGTGAAATCCCCATATATAAAAAGCTTGTACTTAAGCGAGAGATTTTTTTTTAATTTTTTGATGGATTTATGGCGAAAAAAACTATCAAATTTTTTAGTTGAAATCGAAGTTTTGACTCTGACAGTTCACAATTTTGTTATTAATTGAAATTTCTAAATCCGTTTCGCTTAAGTACAAAATTATTAGGTTCTTAATCATGGTAGAACAAATAATGTAAAGTAAATACTACAACAAATACAACTCAACAACAACCACATAGAAATTTGTATTTGTTTGTAACGTTAGTGTCACCGGTATTTGTAAACGAAACAAGAAAATATCTATAAATTATTGGAATTTAAAAATACTAATATTTTTCACATTTGATTGAATATTTTGAATAACATGAATGAAAATTCCAATAAAAGCATAATTGCCACCGTGGTGCAATGGTATGCACGCCCGCCTTGCACGCTGAAGGTCAGTGGTTCGATTCCCCTGCCAGGCAACATCAAACATTTTTCAACGGTGGCAAAAAATACCCCTCAGTAATGTTGGCGACATTTCCTGAGTATTTCAGCCTTGAAAAACTTCTCTACAAGTGGTGTCTTAAGACACGCCGTTCGGACTCGGCGATAAACAGTAGGTCCCATATCATTGAGCTAATATGAATCGGGGTGAACTCATTGATATGAGAGAAGTCTCCCTTGTCCCGTATGGGATGTTGTGGAACAATGTTTTTTTTTGTATTCAGAAAGTAGTAGTAGCATTGACAAAGGAGAAGTTGCTTCAATATTTTTGTTTTGAAATCAAAAACACATGTTTATTAGGGCTTTATTTTTTTCAAAATTAACAAAATAGCTCACATATTAACAAATGTTGTACCGCCTCTGTAAGCGGTGTTATAGTGTGCTCGGACTTGGAGGAGGTTACATGTCATCGACATGAATAAGTCTTTATGGGAAATAGTTTTTCCCTAATATACATACAACGAAAATAGAAATAAATATACAAAATGTCGTACGAAATTTGACAATAACATTACAGCCCAGTTCAGTCAGCTCGGTATTGCTGCTACCTTATATTGTTCTACCATGGTTCTTAATGATCCCACAAAATCATCTGTTGATCGGTTTATTCGTTTTCGAGCTACAGTGGGCACCGCAGTGTTTCGTAGGCGGCCAGTTGTCAGAACACTGTGCAATATTTTTCAAAAAAAAAAAAAAAAATCCGAAAGTAGCTCAAGTTGTGATCTATCAGATGAAAACGAAATCTTGTAAAAAATTCATGAAAACTTTAATTTTTCGTGCTCAATAAGTGTCCAAAACCCCTTAAGTAATGGTCTGGTGTCAGTGAATTTCTTCTTAGAAAGCCTCGGCTTGGGATACCTTTGAACGTATAGGGCTGTCGAAGGCTGCTTTGCAATCAACAAAAATATGGTAATTGTCGATTTGCATCTCTTGGGTCTAGGACCGCATTTACTGCAAAGTTTATATCAGGTCAATGGTGGATTTGCCAGATCTAAAGCCGCTTTGATATTGCTCAATTATTTCGTTGGCCATAGGCTTTAGTCGTGGACATATCTTATAGGCAATAAGGATCAAACTTATGTCCCTACAATTTGAGCATACATTATTATCACATTTCTTGTGGATCGGACATAAAATGCAGACGTTCCAACCATCGGAAAAGGTTTCCTTTTGCGAGATGGTGCTTATTAGCTGATGCGTATAACATATCACCGTGTCTGGCTAATCATTAGCTCCTGCGGCCCTATTATACTTCAGCCCGTTTATTGATGTTTTTACTTTATTATTAATTAATTAATTTATTTATGTATTATACCCTCAGCATTTATGCTAACGAGGGTATATAAACTTTCATACGGGCAAAATGCGCCTCATCGAAATAATGGTTTTAGACCCCAAGTATGTTTGGACGAAATGTGTTTCAGACAATTTAGAGTCGATTTAGCAATGTCCGTCTGTCTGTCTGGCTGGCTGGTGCGCACGATAACTCTCGAACGGCTGAGCCGATTGGGTCCAAAATTTGGCTTTCGTAATATTTTGTCCAAACTTAGTTTAAGTTCGAAGATGGGTTATATCGTTTCACTCCTTCCGGTACCTCCCCCACAAAAGTTCGAAAATGTTCGGAAATTTCGTGCGCGCGATAACTCTTGAAGGAAGTAACCGACATGGTCCATACTTTGCACATCGTGAATTTTCTGCCAGACTTAGATGAGGTTCCAATAAGGACTCAATCGGTCCACTCCTTCGGGTACCTCCCACACAAAATTTCGGAAAAGTTCAGTTTAGGACCAGCTGCCGAAACCCCAAAAACCCCATAGCACCATATGTAGTCGCTGGATAGCACTATAACTCTCGAACTAATCAACTGATTTGGTCATATTGGCTTTCGTCATATTTTGTCCAAACTTAGTCTCAGTTCGAAGATGGGCAACAACTTACGGTACTTCCCCCTCAATATTTAAAACATTTCACTAAAAATACAAAATTGAATGCACGATGTCTCTTGAACGTGGCAACCAATTTGTTCAAAACTTTGGATCTCCTAATATGTTGTCCAAATTTAGTTTAACTTCCAAAATGACGGATATCGATTTTCTGAAATGACAAGTGGGCGCGATATCTATCAAAAATAAGATCAACTTTCGTAATGGACTATGTCGGTCCATTCCTTTAAGTACCTCCTCCGCAACACTTTTGAATTTTAATCCTAATCCACATTTTTATCGGCAAGTTCAAATGTCCAAAAAGGGGCCACAAAATACTGAAAAGACCCTAAATACCTTCGATCTATCCGTAGATTTTTATTTATTTATTTATTTATCTAATTATTTATTTATTTATTTATTTATTTATTTATTTATTTATTTATTTATTTATTTATTTATTTATTTATTTATTTATTTATTTATTTATTTATTTATTTATTTATTTATTTATTTATTTATTTATTTATTTATTTATTTATTTATTTATTTATTTTTTTTTTTTATTAATTATGTTTACCAGTGATAAGCTGATGCACATGGGTAGTGGTGTAGGGTATCACATAGTCGGCCCCGTCCCGACTATAGCCTTTGCTCACTTGTTTTCTACAGGAGTGCACACCACTCCTTTTATTGTGTGTGTTTTTTTTCTACAGCGTAGGCGAGGATATTTAGCTATTTAAACCCCTAGTGCATACCTTCTGAGATCAGGTTTTGATCTTGGTAATAATGGAAACCACAACGAATATTCCAACGAAAAATTTCGAATAATCATTCATGTCTTTTCCAAGTCGTTTGAATCTTTTTTTTATATTTAAAATTGTTTTAATTTGTTTTTAAGGAAACTCCACATATTGGCCCACATTTAAACAATTACTTTCAGTGAAGAAATTGGGCTAATTTCATAAACACTAACCCTGACAAGGAAGGCAAAATAAGTTCAAATTAACATGGAGAATTAGTCAGAAAAAATCATTGCCGTAACACAAAAGGCCTTGTTAAAAATCATAAAGCGTAAAATTATCTTGCAAAAATTGGGTGAAGAGTTTCGTAAGCTGATGTCTACAAAATTACGGAAAATTTCGTTCAACTAAGAGAGGCATAAAAATGAAAGGGCAAATATTAAAAATATTTCAAACTATATATTTAATCTGTGTTTAGTAAATCTTTAAAAGTAAAACGAAAATTGTTATTTACTTACGAGTACCTAAAATACAAAAATATTTAGTTGAAGTATTTGAAATGACTGTGCAGTTTTGAAAGGTTTTCCCCTACCATGAACTTGTATTTTTGTGGTTATTATTTTGGTGATGGAAGATAGGCTTGTCGTGCTGCAGGTCTCATCAAATCATGAGTTTTTGTACATGTCATGATGGTCCATAGCAAACATTTTGTCAAATCATGTTTTGATTTTGTAAATTAAAAAAATCAAAAAATTCTTTATAAAAAAGGTTCACTTTCAATGTGGGTTAAGATACCCCCTTTCAATGGAAATGTTATAACAACTAACCTTGAAATGTTGTTTAGAAATGTGTGAGCCCAAGAAGTTGGTGGTCTGTAGCATAAAAGGCAAAGATTTTTTTTCGAATATCAACAATTTTAGCTGTCAATTAAAGTCGTATCAAGAAAAAAAGTGTGGCATAACAAAATCAATTCATTTGAGTCAATGGTTATTAATTTCCGCTTTTTTTACAATAAAGCCAATTGTTTGTTTTGTTATAAGTAAACACATGTTGTTGTTGCTGCTTGTTTCAGCTTTAATTATTTCTATGCCTTACATTTATAGATGACTAAATCCCATAGCAAGCTGAGGTTAGTTATCTTTATTGACTGTGGCCATATCTTGTCAATTAAAAGTCGTCGTTGTTTCGTTTCTCTCTCTTCCTTCCCCCCTGTGTGGTTAATTTTTTATTATAATTTGATTTCTTACCAGTTAGAGAACTTTTGATATTTAAAAAAAATCTATCTGTCTAATGCCTGTCGGCGGGGTCCATTCATCACAACAATTCATTGCCAGCCATGTGTTGAAGTCAATGAGAAAAAACAGACATTGTTGTGGTAGTTCATCGCCGCCTATTAAGCTGTGGGAGTATTGGCTACCATAAAAAGTAAGCCCCGACAGACAGCATATGATTAAGACGACGCCATCTCGACATTTCCAAGAAAATCACTGAAGCGGCTTAATTTTGTTTGAAATTTATCTCATTTGCAACATTTACAACATTTTAATTGATTCGGATTTTGTCGGTGTGGAATTTTGCGTGGATTTTTCTTTTTCTTTGGCGCTATTTTTAATTAACTTAATTAACAATTCATGACATTTGATTGCGAAAGGTGGTTAAACTTCTAGATATTTCTGAGAGGGAAAGAATGTTGGTTGGATAGAATAACAGTGGAAGAACGACGAAGGAACGGACAAAAAAGCAAGTTACCAGGACATCAACAACAGCACTAACATGGCGTTTACACACAGACAATAGCAAAGTTACAAACCATTTTCACGAATACATTTGCACTTTCCTCAATACCCCCCCATACAATAGCTGTCGAAAACGGTATCGTTTTTTAATGTTTCTCGAGAGTTTTGCGGATGTTTTCGTTCGCGACCAACACACGAGAATGAAATAAAAACGATTCATTCGTCGCTCAGTTTGTGGCAGGAAAACCTCCGATTTCGAATATCGGTAATAATATTATTAGCGAATGAATTTATGACAGTTTTTACGATAGTGGTGAAAAACATTTTTGGAGGAGTTTCTTGATGTTTCTGTTTTGTAGTTGAAAACCTGCTTAGCATCGTGCGGGTCCATGCCGCATACTGGGCAGATGTCTTGAACGGTGCGATCGATTCCCTTCCAATAGGGATTTAGGCGACTGCAATATCCCGAGCGTAATTGAGCCAGAACTACTCTGGTTTGTCATGGCAGCTGACGCTCTTCAGCTGCCATAGATGGGGGATGTGCTCCGATGACTGCTTTCACACAATAATTTATTATGGCCTTAGCAACGGTGTCTGTGTGAATACTGTTCAAACCTGCCTGATATGCCTGTTGATCTAGAGGTTCTCTCATATATTGTTGGACCTCAGTCTCTAGAGCATGAATATCCTTCTTGATATGCCTGGGTGTATCGGTGGCCAGCAGATGGTGATTAGGATGGCTCTCACGGTACTGCAACGATAGCATCTCATTGTGTTGTCGTACTGGAAGAATCTTTGCCTCCTCATGTAGATGGTCCCCTGTATATTTGAGGAGGCACCCAGTTGCTGTTCTCAGGGCGGCGTTCTGACAAATTTGAATCTTATCCTACTGCGTGTCACATAAATTCGGGGACCAAACAGGCGCCGCATAGCTTACCACAGACCGACCTATCGCTTTATACGTGGTCAACAAGGTTTCTTTATCTGCACCCCACGCGCTGCCGGCTAGAGACTTGAGGACCTTGTTCCTACATTTCAGTTTATCGCAGATAGCTGTGGCATGCGAGGACGACGTGAAAGTGGTGTCGAATGTGACCCCTAAAAGTTTGGGGCAGTTTGTGGTCGGAATTCTGCTACCATCGACCCTGGTATTTAACTCTCTTCTATACTGCGCTGTCTATGTGGTGTACAGAGTGGCCGTCGATTTAGTGGCGGATATCTGCATATTCCTCGCGTGGAAAAAGGTGGTATGATCGGTTAAATAGGAGTTCAGTCTCTCACAGATGTCATCAGGGTAGGTACTTGACGCCAATCATCCGCATAAGTTACGATCATAATGCCGTCTGGAGGGGGCGGAATACAGGAAAGGTAGAGGTTAAACAGTTCCGGAGATATCACCCCTCCTTGGGGAACTCCCTGTTTCACCCAACGGGGCTTGGATTTCTTGTCCCTGAATTCCACATACGACTGGCCACCACACATATAGTTGATTATCCAACGTTTCAGACTTGGCCGGAGGGTTGTCTGCTCGATGTCCTCGAACAGCGTGGAGTGCTTGACAGTATCAAAGACTTTTGATAAGTCAAGCGCCACCATCACTGTTCTATCACACGACCGATCCTGGTTAAGTCCTCGACAAATATGTGTGGAGATGGCGTACAGCGCTGTGGCGTCGGCTACTTGATAGCTATTTCTACAGGTGACAAAAGCGAAATCGGCCTGGACGATTCACCTTTGCTAACACCCTTGCCTGGCTTCAGTAGCGGGACCACCCTGCCCATTTTCCAGACTTCGGGAACAATAAGGGTGGCTAGCGACAGGTTGAGAACTTTAGTGAGATACTCCACTCCCGGCTCATCCAGCTGTTTCAACATTACCATGGAAATTCCGTCAGGGTCCAACGCTTTGGATGATTTAGCGTTCCTGATGGCATTCGCAACATCATCCATTGTAAACTGTGGTGTTTCATCCTCGGCAGGAAGATATCTAATGCGACGTAACACTCTTCTCTTCGCCCTGTAACTCTCGGGGTGCCCGACAAGCTGTCGATTGAAGTACCTTGCACACCTCTTCGGGTCAGTCAACGTAACATCGCCAAACGTGACTGAGGTCCTGTCATTCCTCCTTCCGGGTTTCGAGAGTGACTTAACCGTTGCCCACAATTCACCTATACCGGCTCCATTGTTGCAACTCTTCAGATGATTTAACCACTTGTTCCGCTTATATTCGCCGACCAGCCTGTTAACTTCCAGTGTCAACACCCTGACTCTGGGGTCGTCGGGGTTGGTTTGACGAAGCTCATCACGCTCATTTGCTAATTCCATCGCCTCTGCTGGGAAATTTGGTCTTACTTCGGGTATTCGACCAGCAGGCGAGCGACTGCAGCATTGATGATGTCTCGGAACGTCCTTTCCGCTACCCGAATATCAGAAGGATTGGCAAGTGGTGATTGGTGAACTCTCTGAAACCCGGCCAATCAGCTTTCCCATGATTGACGAATGTGCGGCGTTCAGAGGTGATGAAATCGGGTGGTCTGCTGATGGAGACAATTATGGGGAGATTATCTGATCCAAAGGAAATGACGCCTTGCCAAGTAACGTCATTTGTCAGACCAGATGACACGATGGTTATGTCTGGCGAACTGTGATACGCTCCACTAATTTTGGTAGGGGCGTACTCATTGACCAAGCAAAACGTAGAGCTATCAATGTGCTCAGCTAGCGCTATACCCCTCTGGTCGTTTCCGAGAGCCGAATGCCACATCTCATGATGCGCATTAAAGTCCCCCAGGACCAGACGATTATGACCTTCCAAAAGCGGGCTAATGTCAGGCTTATAATCTAAGATACAGATATTTTTTCGGCGGGATGTATACGTTCAGTAACTCTATCTCGGCAGTTCCTGACTGGTACCCCCATAGATTCCATGTACGGGCCGTTAGAGGCAGGCTCAGGTGAGATAGGTCTGTATTGAACAGACTGGAGCAAAAGGAAAGCTAATCCCCCACCTCCACATCTGGTGTGATCCTTCCTTATTACGTTGTAACCATCACAACGTACTGACCTGTGGTCGTTCAGAGGGGGAAGTTGAATACCCCCAATGAAGAGTAAATACCAAATTTCAGCCATTTCGGTGGAATATTGAGGCCACAACCTTCAAAATACCTAAATCGGGAGGTACCGTTCTATGGGGGCTATATGAAGCAGTGGACCTATACCGAAAAATTTCACATGGAGAGTTTTATACCCCAAATGAAGACTATATACCAAATTTCCAAATTAAGACTAAATACCAAATTTCAGCTATTTCGGAGGAATATTGAGGCCACAACAGTAAAAATACCGCAAATCGGGAGGTACCGTTCTATGGGGGCTAAATGAAGGCGTGGGCCTATACCGACAAAATTCATATCGAAAGTTGTATACCCCAAATGAAGACTAAATATAAAATTTCAGCCATTTCGGATGAATATTGAGGCCACAATCTTCAAAATACCGAAAATCGGGAGGTACCGTTCTATGGGGGCTATATGAAGGCGTGGGCATATACCGGCAAATTTCATATGGAAAGTTTTATACCCCAAATCAAGACTAAATATCAAAATTTCAGCCATTTCGGAGGAATATTGAGGCCACATCCGTAAAAATACCGCAAATCGGGAGGTACCGTTCTATGGGGGCTATATGAAGGCGTGGGCCTATAGCGAAAAAAATCATATGGAAGGTTTTGTACCCCAAATTAAGACTAAATACCAAATTTCAGCCACTTCGGAGGATTATTGAGGCCACAACCGTCGAAATATGAAGCGAAAACCTTCAAAATACCAAAAATCGGGTGGTACCGTTCTATGGGGCAATATCAAAACGTGGACCTATTTCCAATACCAAAGTTCCTAGGAGTAATAGAAACTTCTATACCAAATTACAAAGCCCTATCTTAAAAATTGCGAGCTGTATCTTGATTTCAACAGACGGACGGACGGACAGACAGACATGGGTATAGGGTCTCCGATGAATATCTCGATGTGTTACAAACGTAATGACAAATTTAATTATACCCTTCATATTATGGTGGAGGGTATAGTGGGACGTTACATACAAATTCACAAAGACATAATACCCCTTAGCACAGTGTGGTGTAGGGTATACTCGTATTTTCTATTTTTAGAATAGTTGAGGTGGCATTTGTTTTTAATTTCAACACACTTATTTTTTATTTTATTTTGCTCTCTGCTGGATTTGATTATGCGAACTTCTGCTTAGTAGCGGAACACACTACCCATTCGGCCATGCGTACTAACATTAAGGATTGGTTAAACGCTTACATGTACACCACCATGTGTTCTTTATTTTGTCAACAAAAAGCTCGCGCGCCAACGGTAAGCGTTGAACACAGCAACCTAAGTAGTGAAATAAGTAGTTTTGCCTTGTTACATTACTTTGTAATGGGTTACATAACGACTAACAGATCCGAATTTTTGCAGGATAACTTCCTTACAAATACCCAAATTTTCTCTTAAGTGCTGATAGAAGTTTTTTTTTTCGAAGGTAGTCCCTGCGATTCTGTTTACAGCGATAACAAATTTTTCCTCCTGACGTAATGACCCAAAAGCTCTAGAAATCAATCCTAGGCGGATCCGCAAAAAAGGGTGGTTGGCAAGATGGTTACGAAAGGAATGACTGCCACAAATTTACAAATTTACTCAAAAAGCTTCCATAACTTCTTTAGTCACCTTTAAAAATTATATTTCTTTATAAA
This sequence comes from Musca autumnalis, assembly GCF_047663935.1. NCBI lineage: Eukaryota > Metazoa > Arthropoda > Insecta > Diptera > Muscidae > Musca > Musca autumnalis. Next base: position 257,681,669 of record NW_027411644.1, read on the forward strand.
ATTTGGAACCTCCTTATAGGACATTTAGGCCCAATCACCCAAAGCAAAAACGAAAAGTCAACTTTTGCCTTCGATTTCGTATTTCTAAACAACACTTTAAGCCTTTTACAATCTGTCAATAATTTCAAATCTCATTAAAGCTTCCAAACTAATGATTTTCCAAGTACCTTAAAATTTCCCAAAAGCAACCCATTACAAATTCCCATAGTCTGCTTTTTGTGGCTTTGGTTGTTGTTACATAAAATGTTATTACAACTTATTTTAACACACAGATGAAACCGATAACAGTTACCAGGAGTAATTTTAGCTATGCCACCACTACCCACCCTTACTCACCCACCGACAACAACCGTCAACATTGTAAGCTTAGTTGTGGCTTGAAATGTAAGTAACGGCTTTATTTAATGGTGATGGCGTTAAGATGGCATTAAAAATTAACACCACTCGAGAGTGAAATCCTCTAAAAGAGGTTTTTAAGCAAAATTGTTACAACTAGACAGACAGAACTATGACGGCGAGGCCAGCTACCATCCGCTGCCATTTGTGTCTGTCTCCAAATCATTAATGTTTTATACATTTTGTTTTTCTTTACTCTATCCCTCACCCTTTCTCTTCCATCATGGCTTATGGGTCTTCTCTGTCTGAAAGTGTTGCTATTTCGGTGTATCTTTGTTATGTCTTCCTATTGCCCGTTTTGTTGTTTCCAAAAGCCATCAACATGCACAATTCACATTAACACGTTTGCCATGGATCTTTTTGGGCACAATGGGGTTGGAATTTTCCGGACAATGGTGTTAATGATGTCCTTTTGGTAGTTTGGTTTCTCAATAAATGTTGTTAATACAAATGTTTGGTGTGGGGAATGACCCCAAAGCTGTAGAATTGGGATGGGTTAATCGACTTTTGAGTAATCGATTAATCGACTTTTTGCAGTCAAAAGTCTTGAAATCGTAGTCGACTTTTGTCTGGAGGACATTATCTTGTGATCGATTTTCGAGTTTTTCCTCAGATTGTTGACTTGGCGATTTTACAGTTTCAAGAGAAAATCCGAAAATTGAAGAATATTCGATTATAATCGATTTTCTGTGGTTATGAAAAAGTCGAAAGTCGAGTTTGAAGACAACTGAAATAATCGCCAGACCGAAAAATCGATTTTCTTTGTTTTAGAGCAAAATCGAAAAGTCGAAAAATCGATTATTGCTTCCCATTACTGAAATGGATGGTGAGGACGATGGAAACAGGCGCTTTGGTTTAAGTTTTGTACATCGCACATAACTTCTTGAGAATTTAGAGCAAATTCTAAGATGGCCTATAAGTGTCCACTCCTTCGTCATACATTTTCGATTAAATGCAGTTTAGTTCTCAAAAAAAAAAAAACAGTTCCGTTCTCCTCTGTACGACAGACATTTATGCTAGGGTTCCATCGGGTTTACACAAGTTTATTACATATGTTTCGGGTATATGATCTATTGAACCTCCTATTGTTCAATTAACTTTTGTAGTACAGGCACAGTGAGATGTAACCGATGTAAGGATTTAGTGCGCTTCCTAGGCTGCCCTGGTCTTAGCAGCCTCCAGGATTAATGCGATGAGAATTACGTTGCTGTGGAAAAGTATCTTTCAGCGTGTCTCCAACTTCCTGGTCGGTTTCATCATTGTACTGGTGTCCGTTTTCTCGGTTAAGACTGGCGTCAATGTCTACGACGGTTCTTAATTAAGGTATCGATCACTTTTCCGTATGTTCTGGCCCACGACGGCTTCTGAACGACATTTCGATAATTTTTCCTTATGTTCTGGCGGCTCTTGAACGATTTATCGGTCACTATTCCTTGTGTTCTGTTCCACGACGGCTCTTGAACGAGATTTCGATCACTTTTCCTTAAGTTCTGGCCCACGACGGCTCTTAAACGAGATTTATAGCTCCACATTTGCTCGCTCAACGATGAAGCTGCTATGAGGATAAGAGTAGATTGTCACATCTTGCCTGGAATCAGGCACCATTGTGCAAAACTAGGTCTGATAAATGGCTATCCTGACAACCCGTCATACTCTTGACTTCATAATCTCCAACGGCGGTACTTTTCGGAACAATAGATAAGCTGATTAGCAAAGGTTCATAGAATTTACTAATCACCGTTTCAGAGAGCTGTCCATTCCCTCTGATCTTCGGGTAGCTGAGAGAATTTTCTGGAACATTATCACATCTTCAGACGCTCGCTACATAGATAGGTATCTGGTCGAAATCCCGAAATTATACCAAATTTCCAATTAGAAGGAACGAGATTAGCAAATAGACATGATGGACTTCGTCATACGTACCCTGAAGACCCAAGAGTTAGAGAACTTACTCTTAAACTCAACAACCTGAAGTAATGCAACATTGGTACATAATGGGATAAATTGTGGTCAACAGTTAAATCACTCTAGAATCTGAAAATGAAGGATGGTAGGACGGCTGTTACTTTCAAGGGCGTGACAGTGAAAGATCCGAAGAGGTGCGCATGTTATTTTAGCCGGCAGTTTATAGAGGACCCTATGAGGATGAGAGTAGATTGTCACATCTCGCCTGGAATCAGGCACCATTGTGCAGCACTCGGTCTGATAAATGGCTATCCTGACAACCCGTCATACTCTTGACTTCATAATCTCCAACGGCGGTACTTTTCGGAACAATAGATAAGCTGATTAGCAAAGGTTCATAGAATTTACTAATCACCGATTCAGAGAGCTGTCCAGTCCCTCAGATCTTCGGGTAGCTGAGAGAATTTTCTGGAACATTATCACATCTTCAGACGCTCGCTACATAGATACCTACTGGTCGTAATACCGAAATTATACCAAATTTCCAATTAGAAGTAACGAGACTAGCAAATAGACGCAATGAACTTCGTCATACGTACCCTGAACACCCAAGAGTTAGAGAACTTACTCTTAAATTGAACCACCTGAAGTAATGCAACATTGGTACAGAATTGGATAAATTGTGGTCACCGGTTAAATCACTGTAGAATCTGGAAAAGAAGGATGGTAGGACGGCTGTTACTTTCAATGGCGTGACAATGAAATATCCGAAGAGGTGCGAATGTTATATTAGCCGCCAGTTTATAGAGGACCCTGAGAGTTATAGGGCGAACAGGAAGGAGTGTGCTACAAAGAAGAGTGTGCTTTCTCCGCCAATTTACGATGAGCGATGTTATCCGAAACGCAAAATCAGCCAAAGTTTTGAGCCAACGCGGAATCTCAATGATAATGCTTAGGCAACTGGATGAACGCAGAGTTGGACATTTGACAAGTGCCCTCAATTTTCGTTAACCCCCCTAGTTGTGCTAGTAGCCTGCAAAGTCGGCAGGATGGTTCCGTTACTGAGCCAGTCAGGGATTTCAGCGAAGGTGAATGGTACAGGCTGACTTCCCGCCTTTCGACAGTAGCAAAGGTTCCAGAGGCACTACTCCTTCCCATGATAAGAAGCTTTTTCCCAGTTACCCAGCATTACACGCCATATGCACAAGTACAGAACAGGGGCTCAATTCTGTTTCTATGAAAATGTGAAATGAAAACTTTTATAAAAGAGAAAACTGTCAAATGAAAAAAATTATAAAGGAAATATTTTTCATTTCAAATTTTCATAGAACAAGAATCCAGCCCCAGAAGGACATGGAGAAGACTTCCCTCAAGCCGTGTTTGAAATGTTGGATTATCAACTAAATGTGTAGACGTCGTCGTTTGTGGAATTTAGAAATAATTCATTTCCCAAGGCGGGGTGATATCTCCGGAACGTTTTAACCTCTACCTATCTGAAATTCTACACTCTACAGACGGCATAGAGATCGTAATGTATGCGGATGATTTGTAACGACAAGTTTCCTCCGGTTGCTGGGATGGACCTCACGGGTGTAGGGTTCGTCACAGAAAATTTATATTGAAGCAAAAACCCGGATAATGGCTTATCTGAAGCAAAAACCCGAAGACTGCGATAAGCGGCAAACGAAACACGCTTATCCGAGTCTCAAACACGAAGATTGTGATAAGCGGCAAACAAAACACGCTTATCCGAAGTAAAAACCCGAAGACTGCGATAAGCGGCAAACGAAACACGCTTATCCGAAGAAAAACCCGAAGACTGTGATAAGCGGCAAACGAAACACGCTTATCCCAAGCAAAAACCCGAAGACTGTGATAAGCGGCAAACGAAACACGCTTATCCGAAGTAAAAACCCGAAGACTGCGATAATCGGCAAACGAGAGATGTGTTGAACCTCGAGGGGTTAGGCGCCACGCCTGTGGCCTCTTCCATCGAGCTGTCTCCGTCCAGGTCGATTCGGTCTGTTGGCCAGTTTCTTCGTCTTCGACTGTGAAATTCGGGGCGGCGTGTTAGGGAATGGGTACTTCGTCCCCTGAGTCGTCGTCGAAAACTATAAGGCTGGGAAGAGGTGAAACCACAGGAGTCGGCGTTGGTGGGTTTGAGGCCATCCACCTTGGGCGCGGAGGGGGTGGTCGATTCGTTGTCCGATATTTCGATGACCACGGGCACAGGTGGTGCTCGAATTGGCTGCACGGTAGCCACTGGTTTCGGCTTTGGCTTCAGGACCAGTCTCTCAAGCCGTACGTAGCATGTAGGCATTACCAAACGTTTTGCTGCGGTGCCCTTGCCGGAATTTCTGCGGTGGCTGACGGAACGATGTTTCCGGGAGGAACCAGATCGCCTAGACTTCGTTTCCTCATTGTCCTGCCATTGTTGCTTGAAGTAAGCTTTTGTTTTGAGGGGCAGAAACGAGAGGGGTATTATTATCATGATCATTATATTTGCTATCAGGGGGTCGCTCGTTCCGGGTTGGCGATTTGCCGGAGACGTGTAAGGTTTCAGCTCACTGAGGTGTGCGGACCTCAGGTCGCCTTTGACGACGCCGCGCACGTTAACTATTACCGGAGACGTGAAGTTTATAACTTCATACGGACCGTCAAACTTCGGAGCTAACTTCGCCGCGAAACTTTCGACTGCCTTTGACAGTGAATGCTGACGAAGGTACAGGAGGTACAGCTCTTCACAAACTTTGCGATGTCGTGCATCATCCCTGGCCAATAGTATCGTTCGCAAATGCGTTTACCGGTCTTTCTGATTCCCATGTGGCCGGTGGCCGGCTGGCTTTGGTTTTCTTGCAGGACCCGCGCCCTTAAGTGGTTCGGCACACACAACTTCCATGGCACGGCCTCATTGTCCAGATTCCCTACACGATCGCTAATCACTCCTTCTCTGTGGCGAGTAGTTCCGCTCGACCCCGCGGCTGGCGTAGGCGATGACACGTTCCTCTTCCTCGAATTCTTGCGTAAGCACAGCGCCGAGTCCACAATCACTGGCGTCCGTCTGCAGCATGAACGTCCGACCAAAGTCAGGACAGGCCAATACGGGCGCTTGGGTTAATTTGGCCTTAAGTATCTCAAAGACCGTCTGCTGATCCTCTGTCTAGCGCCAATGTTTCCCTTTCTTTAGCATCGAAGTCAGCGGGCTGGTCAATGTTGCGAAGTCTGGAACAAATCGGCGATACCAGGACACCACGCCGAGGAAGCGACGTAACTCCTTTACGTTTCCTGGTGGTTTCGTCTCCAGAATATCTGCTATCTTCTCCGGATCCGTCTGGATACCCTCGCCACACACTACGTGTCCTAGGTACTTAGTTTCCTTCTGAAAGAACTGACAGTTTTCTGGGTTGATCGGTAAGTTTGCGGCCCGTAGCCTTTGGAATACTTACGTTGTATTTTATTGAACAGATCAATATACTGCAACATCTTAATCTACTTATCCTACTGCGCTGAAATACAATCACGGCTGGTTCGTCTTGGATGTGCGCTGCTTCGGTGCTGTGGCGGTGGGGATGATTTCGGTTCTGCGGCTTATGTCGGTGTCGTTGTCGGCGATATACCAGGCCCACGACGGTACTGGTGTCAGTTCCCTCGGTTAAGACTGGCGTCAATACCGACGACGGCTCTTGAGCAAGATAATACACTCTGTTCTTATGTTCTGCCCCTTGACAGCTCTTGAACAAGGTATCAATAACTTTTCCTTATGTTCTGGCTCACGACGGCTCTTGAACGTCGTATCGGTCACTTTTCTTTATGTTCTGGCCCACGACGGCACTTGAACGAGGTATTGGTCACTTTTCCTTATGTTCTGGCCCACTACGGCTCTTGAACGAGGTATCGGTCACTTTTCCTTATGTTCTGGTCCACGACGGCTCTTGAACGAGATTTCGATCATTTTCCTATATGTTCTGGCCTTATGTTATGTTCGAATGCACAATTATGAATTTTTTTCAAAAGGTTTGTTGCTCTGATTACGGAAATTTATAATTTTCATGGGCGGCGGATTCGGTTCGCCGGATATTTGACCCGAAAGGCCAGATTTAAAACCGGGTTAGATCGTTTCAAAGCTCATGGAAATACCTAACACACGGCGTTGTTATCTTAACCGGTCCGCCTAATGATGTTCTTATGCGGCTTACATCTTCTTATGCGGCTTACATCTTACATCTTCGATTTCTGATAGGTCTTACCGTTTTTGATAAAAGTAAAAAAACTGAATAAGGCCTCCAAAAAAGGACTTTGGTCATGAATAACTTCATTTAGGACGTTACTTCTAATTAGGCTGGGCAATGACAGAGATAGTGTTCCAACGTTTCATCGTCCGCATGCTCTGTATTCGCTGCATTCTCCACAACTAATTTTGTGCAGGTGCGCTTGTAGCCATAGGTGTCCCGTAAGGATGACTGTCAGTCTACTGATGTCTTTTTTACTTATTAAAAGTAGTTCCTCTGTTTTATCCTCGTCTGGGTTTCCCCATAGGATTTTTGAGTTTTTTTTCCTTTTTGTTCAGTGTTCCAGAGGGATACGAGGGCGGTTCGGAAACTTCTTAGCCTATCAATGAAAGAGAATAGTTAGTTTTTCAAAAATATTTTTATTTTTCAATATAATCTCCTGAAACTTCAATACACTTTGTCCAACGCTTTTCTAGCAATTCTATCCCTTGATTAAAATAGTTTTCCTCAAGGTCTTCAAAATAGTGGTTTAAAACTGTAATTGCATCTTCATTTGAGGTAAAACGCTTGCCAGCAAAGAATTTTTTTAGATTTGGGAACAAGTAAAAGTCACTGGGATCTAAATCAGGAGAATAAGGTGGGTGGTCAAGCAACTCGTATTTTAATTCGTTGATTTTAGCCATTGTTAAAACACTCTTGTGCGCTGGTGCGTTGTCTTGATGAAAAATTATTTTTTTGTGTTGTAAGCCAGGACGTTTTTCTCGAATTTGTACATTTAATTGATCCGAAAGGTTGCAATAGTACTCTGAATTTATTGTTTTACCCTTTTGCAGATAGTCAATCAATAAAATACCTTTGAAGTCCCAAAAAACCGTTGCCATAACCTTACCAGCCGATTGAATTGTTGTGCCTTCTTTGGGGCACTTCCTCTAGCTTCAGTCCATTGTTTGGATTGTTCTTTTGTCTCTGGAGTATAGTGGTGGATCCATGTCTCATCAACAGTTATGAAACGACGCTTAAAATCCATTTTATTTCGCTTAAAACGATCCAAACAAGCTTGAGAAATGTTCATTCTTATGCAGAAAGCTTTTTCATCTGTAGTTCTTCTTGCAAAATTAAATGGACTCGATCATTTGAGATGCCCATGATATTAGCAATTCCACGCACTTTTATTCGTCGATCATTTAATACCATATCATGCACTTTGGCTACAATTTCTGTTGTTGTTGCTGTTTTTGGACGTCCACCACGTGGTTCATCTTCAATGCTTGTACGACCACGTTTAAATTCAACAACCCAATTTTTTACTGTTGCATATGAAGGAGCACTTTCACCTAACACATTCACCATATCATTATGAATTTCTTGTTCCGATAAACCTTGTAACCTTGATGTAAATATTTGATGACAGCACGCATTTCTAATTTTTCCATTGTAAAAAAATTGCGGATGCGTCTTTTTTGAACACCTGTTTCTATATGAAGGAGTTGCCAGATCGAAACAAAATTTAACATGTGTTCATAACAGAGATGGAAGTTTCCAAAACACTTCACTTTTTTCTGTTTATACCGCGCTTTTTGTGTTAGGCTAAGAAGTTTCCGAACTGCCCTCGTATGTGGACATTTTTGCCCATGCCTTTAACTCCAAATGCGCCGCTTCAAAGGACTTATCGTTATCTAGACTTATCGTAGTTTGCTCCCAGATGTTCTTTGCCAAGGAGTTAGCTATCTCGTTACCCCTAATCCCTGCATGTCCTGGTATCCATATAATGTTAAACGAACCATGACGGGAGTAGTCGTTGATTGACTTTTTACACTGCAAGACAGTTTCTGATGTCACCGTCTTGCTTGTTATAGCTTTAATTGCTGATTTACTGTCCGTTAGGAAGTTTACAGTGAGTGGCTTAGAGTTAGCCTTATACCAGTTCAGACACTCTGTAATTGCTCGGATTTCGGCCTGGAGGATTGTATTATGATCCGGTAGCGGAAGGGAGATTCTCGTTTCGTGGTCTACGATATAGAGACCTAGAAATAGAATAGATAGAAATTAAATATCTGTGACAAAACAAAATTTTGATTTTTGGCTGTGGAAAATCGTGCGGCCTGGTTAAACGGAAACACGTCTAAGGATTGGGACAGCGTTTAGTGCCAACGTTATTGAAAGTTAATAATCCATTAACTATAGTAATGGACTTTACCAAGTCGTTTTGATCGCGTATTGTAAAGAAATCGCATTGGTGATGTCACAGATTTTGTGGAAATAACCCGCGTGTCTACCCCAACTCAATTCTAGTGTTAATTGCCTGGTAGTTGGTTTTTCGCATGACAAAACATTTGACACTTGAAATTTACCAAGGTGATGACAGCAAACACACTATGATGTCTGCTTGCTTGTGGGAGGGAAAACAATTAAAATTGCCCAAAGGTTACAATATAAAAAAACACAAACACAAGATTAACATCTAACGTCATTATCACGACACTAAAAACCAAAATGGTATTTGTTTATTTGGCCAATGAAGATATTACAACTTTTACCGACGAAAATTCGTCTCTTTAATTTTTAGGTTAAATATTTAAAGAAATTCAATAAATTCCATTATTGTTGAATGGAAACTCAAACAACCAACTCCACCGCTCCTTAATTTATTGCCTACTTGAGAAAGAAAGCGAAATTGAAAATTTTCAATAACCAGCATCAGGCAGCACTCAGTGATTGATAAAGCTGTCATATTTTGTTGGAAACAAAATCTGTCGAATATGGATGGATGGATGACTGGATTCACGCACTTGGTTTTTGATGGCATCATTACTGCTAATCATTGTTACACAGATTGATATGAATGAATGATGTGTTGTGGTAGTATAACCTCACTGTTATGGTTGGTGGTGTCTTAACTAAATTTGTTCCACTATGCACGCGGTTCGCCGGTTGGTCGTCCAACCAACTATCTTTGTTCATACAATCATCAAGTGCTGTAATTTCATTATGTTTTTTTACATTTCATTTTTAAGTTTGTTTTTGTCATTCGTTGCTGGCTTGCTCTTTCTTCTTCCTTTTACTCTCCCCACCACTTATTTAAACAAAATCAAAACTTTCTCTTGGCCTAAGTCTGTTTTTGGAGCTGTAAGTGTTTTTTTTCTGTTTGTTTGTAACTTGATTTAAACAACGTCCGTCCGTCCGACCACCCGCCAGCCAAATGGCCTGCTCATCCGCACTACCTCCTCCTTCACTGTCTGGTTTTAGTTTCAATTTATTATATATTTTTTTCATTTTTAATATTTTTACACATAACGTGTTTATTTCCACGCCGCCGACACCACCGCCACAACTCGACGAAAATGTCAGTAACTCATCTCTGACAACACCAACAACGAAAAAAAACTTGGGCTAAATATATTTTTTACATTATTGGGATTTCAAATCATTTGTCAAGTTGTTTATTTGTCGTTGTTGGGGTTTTTTGTTTTAGTTGTTTTTATTTACTTTTCTTTTGTTACTTTTCAATTTTTTTTATTTTTTTTTGCTACAAAGACAGTTACAATGGGTTTCAGATTTCATTTACTTGCACTTGTACTTGGAATTAAACTTTTCCACATAGCCTCCTTTTCATTCAGTAGCCAGCAAATAGGAATGAAGGTTGCTCTTTTTGTTGTTGTTGTTCTCATATAAATTTTGTTGTGTTTGTAATGTGTTACACCTTTTTTTTGCAATATTAAAAAGTTCTTGGAAACTCCATTACGAAGTTTAAAGTTCAATGGAATTACGTTGAACGTGTGGGAAATACCCTAAATGAAAATTAGTCACATTTTTCTGGTGACTTCCAGGGCCTTGGTGTTAGAATTACATATTCTAAAAGTATTTCCCAGTATCTCTGTAGGAACGAGTAGCACAACACTTAGAAAAGTTTGTTTTTGTTTTTAAACCCTCCACCATAATAGGGAGGGTACGAGAGCTTCACGATAACTATCTGGCCTAACAATGAAAACGCGAATATTTACCATCAAAAATAGTTTTATTGTTTTCTTAAGTATCTCATGCGCTCAAACCAATTGTTGATTCACTTTTTCCACTACGATTGAGACACCTCCAAAACATGATTTTGAACGCTTCAACAGCATCTTCTGGCGACGAAAATCTTTGATCACGTCTTTTTTTCTTGATATGCTGGAATCAGGGCTGTGCGGCGGATGACCCAACTGGCGCTGGTTTGAATCGATATGTGAAAGCTCGCATTGTCTTGATGCAGAATCATTTGTCTTCTCTTGTTCGTTTTTAGAATTTCTCAGGAGACTTCAGACAAACAACTTGTAGAATACCACTCAGAATTAACCGTTCAACACTTCTCAAGCCGTATAGTCGGCACAAGGTCAGTTTTGCAGAAAAAGGCGACCATTTGCTTCGAAGTACTTCTTACATGAACAACTTTCGTTGGATTTGCTCGCTTTCGAATACCCAAATGGTCGATTCCTGTTTTGTTTCGGGCTCCTATGCATATATGCATATATCCAAGATTCGTCTGTGACGATCTTATAAACGTAGTTTGAAGCACCTCGATCGTTTTTATTCACAATTCATTGACAGATTTTCCCGAATCTAACGGGAAAATCCATGTTTGCGGTCATGTGTTCATGCAATATAAAATCTTAGTTGGTGGAAGAAATCCCCAAGGATGCCTCTATCTTACGGTATATAATATGGCGATCTTGCATTATACGTTCCGCACGGCTTATTTTTTTCTGGCACAACGGGCGTTTTCGGACGACCATCACGACCTTCGTTTTTTGGCGGGTTCGCCCACGATTCAATTTTTTAAACCAGTTTCTCATAATGCTGTAGGATGGTCCTTTATCGATATACAAAGATGTAATTTGACCAATGCACTCTTGCCATGATTATCCACGTCGAAAGTTGTGAAAAAAGATCGGCCGAAAATCTTTACAAGTAAATTCCATTTTTTTGCAAAGTGATTTTTTTCAAGTCACTGTAAACAACACAGGGTAGCATGACAAACTGTCCTGAGTACGTGTAGTCTAAAAACGGTCAAACTTTCCAAAACAAATTTCAAATGGCGCCTGGCAAAACGCGATGTTGTTTAGGCCAGATATTTATCGTGTAGCCCTCGTACGGGCAGAGAAGAGATATTGTAGGAACAATTATATTCTAAGAACAAAATAGTGTATTTTAAAAATGTGAAAATATATATTGTTGTTTCAACCATATATTTTGTATTAGGAAACAAGGTTAGGTTAGGTTGAAAAGAGGGGCGAATATAAGAATCGCCACATGCCCGTATGGGGAATACACTTAAGCCAGTATAGGCCTGTTGTGCGCTCTAATTTCGGAAGCCTAAGGGGAATAAATTTTTTATTGCTTAATTTATTAAAAGAAAATAAATTTATCAGTTAAGAAATTCTGTGCCATTGACATAATCACTTAAGTTTTTGAACTCGCTTGCCCTAATTTGGTGGAGTTCTGGCATAGTGTTATTTCCTAGAAATTGGTTTCTTAGCGTCGCGAAGGCTGGGCAATGACAGAGATAGTGTTCCAACGTTTCGTCGTTCTCTCCGCATGCTCTGCATTCGCTGCTTTCTGCACAACCGATTTTGTGCAGTTGTGCTTGTAGCCCTAGGTGTCCTGTAAGGAAGCCTGTCAGTCTACTAATGTCTTTTTTACTCATTTGAAGGAGTTCCTTTGTTTTATCCTCGTCTGGGTTTCCCCAGAGGATTTTTGTATTTTTCCCTTTCTCTTCAGTATTCCAGAGGGATGTATGGGCGTTTTCTGCCCATGCTTTAACTCTAGACGCGCCTCTTTTAAAGGCTTAGCATTATCTAGGCTTATCGTAGCTTGCTCTCTGGCTTGCCTTGCCAAGGAGTTGGCTATCTCGTTACCCCTAAACCCTTTATGTCCTGGTACCCATATAATGTTAACAGAACCATGGTGGGAGTAATCGTTGATTGATTTTTTACACTGCAGGACAGATTTTGATTTCACCGTCTTGCTTGTTATTGCTTTAATTGCTGCTTTACTGTCCGTTAGGATGTTTACAGTGATTGGCCTTGTGTTAGCTTTAAACCAGTTCAGACACTCTGTGATCGCTCGGATTTCGGCCTGTAGGATCGTATTATGATCCGGCAGTCGAAGGGAGATCCTAGTTTCTGGTCTTCGATATATAGACCCAGACCCGTTCTCCCCCCTAGAACGGCCCCATCTGTAAAACAACAGCTTCCAGTTGGCATCCGTTCCAGGGTTCCATCGATCCACATGTCCCTGTCTGGTATTAAAATTTCACACAAGGCGGATTCAATTGTTTCAGGTATACGGTCTGATACAATATGATCTATTGACTCACCCGTTGTAACTTGTAATATGCTTTGGTGGTATGTTTGGTGGTCTCTTACGATCCACTCGCTCATCGACTTAAGTCTTATAGTTGCGATGGCTGCCTCATACCTTACCTGAATTTCTATTGGGTGGACAAATAAAATTGTCTCTAAAGCCCTAGTTGGTGTAGTCCTCATTGCCCCGCTAATACTTAAGCAGCACGTTCTTTGGACTTTTTGCAGTACTTTTACGTTGCATTTCTTGTCCGTAGCTGTCCACCATACCACAGAAGCGTAAGTTAGAATCGGTCTAATTACGCTTCTGTATAACCAGTGTGTCATCCTAGGACTGAAACCCCATTTTGAGCCTATAGCTCTTCTGCAGGTTGACCAACATCTGTGGGCTTTATTAGCCCTTTCCTGAATATGGTCTCTCCATTTAAGTTTCCTGTCTAGAATTACTCCCAGGTACTTAATTGTTGGAGAAATGTTTATCATCTTATCTAGGAAAACGGGTTCTTCGTAAGCTCCTATTTTCGTTTTCCTAGTGAATAGACATAATTCTGTTTTTTCCGGGTTGACATTTAGACCTCTCGGTCTAGCCCAGTTGTATGCTATTTTTAGAGCCGTTTCGGCCCTTCTACAGAGTATATTTGGATTCTTTCCACTAAGAAGTATTATAACGTCGTCTGCATAGCAGATGGGTTCAAATCCTTCGTCGGTTAAGATCCTTAGTAGACTATTTATGGTGGTAACCCATAGGAGAGGTGATAGTATTCCTCCCTGTGGCGTCCCCTGACCATTGTATTTATTTTGTTGTATTCTTTTAGTTTTGTTTGGTAGTTGTCCCAGAATACAGCTGCTTTTTTACGTTTTGCCCTATTGTAAAGTCTTCGGACCTCTTTGCCTTTGTTACGAATTTCCCCTGTCATCCAGGGTTTTTCGTAGGCAGATTTCCTCTCTCGAAGTGGACAACTTTCTTCGAAAGACCTTACTAGAGCCTCTGTTAGTTTATTGACATTTCTATCTATATCTTAACAAAATGCCATAAAAAAATTGTTGCCCCAACAATATATATTTTCAGATTTTTAAAATACACTATTTAGTTTTTAGAATATGATTGTTCCTACAATATCTCTTCTCTGCGGGTATAATTAAACTTGTCATTCCGTTTGTAACACATCGAAATATTCGTCGGAGACCCCATAAAGTATGTATTTTATTGATCAGCAGAAAATTCGAAGTCGAAATCACCATGTCCGTCTATTCGTCCGTCCGCCCGCCTGTCTGTTGAAATCAAGATACAGGTCGCAAGTTTTAAGATAGAGTTTTATAATATATCGAAGTTTCTATTACTGCTAGGATGTTTGGTATTGAAAATCGGCTATATCGCGGTCCACGTTTTGATATAGCCCCGGTAGCTCCCGATTTTCGGTACTTTCATGGTTTTAGCCGCAATATCCCACCGAAATGGCTGAAATTTAACATTTAGTGTTTTTTGGGGGTATAAAACTTTTCACCTGTCTTCATATCGACAACTCCAAATAATAGTATGCTAAGTCTAAAAAGTGAGTTTTGCAGGAGAAGCTATCAAAGTTTGGAAATTTTTTTGAACTTCAGTACTATGCTAAGTCAATATTTGTTTATAACTTCTGTTCGGATTGACCGATCATTACCAAAATTAGACAGAATTTAAGTTAAAGGACGTTCGACACCTCCAAATAATAGTTTGCTAATTCTGAAAAGCGAGTTTTGCAGGACAAGCTCTAAAAGTTTGGAAATTTCTTTGACCTTCAGTACTATGCTAAGAAAATATTTGTTTATAACTTCTGTTCGGATTGTCCGATCATTACCAAAATTTGACAGAATTTAAGTTAAAGGACGTTAAATATAAAAATGTAAAGAACTTGAAAACATGCTATGTCGACTTAGCATACTATTGTTTGGAGGCGTCGATATAGCCCCAATAGAACGGTACCTCCCTATTTTCGGTATTTTGAAGGTTGTGGCCTCAATATTCCACCGAAATGGCTAAAATTGGTACTTAGTCTTGAGTGGGGGTGCATAAATTTCCACCTGAATTTTGTCGGTATAGGCCCACGCCTTCATATAGCCCCAATAGAACCTCTCGATTTTCGGTATTTTCAAGGTTTCAATTTTCAATTTTTCACCAAAATGGCTGAAATTTGGTATTTAGTGTTCGTTGGGGGGGTTCTAAACTTTCCACATAAAACTTATCGGTATAGGTACACATCTTCATACAGTCTCATAAAACGGTACCTCTCTATTTTCGATATTTTGAGGCTGTGGCCTCAATATCCCATAGAAATGGCTGAAATCTGGTATTTAGCATTCATTGGGGGTATAAAACTTTCCACCTATAATTTGTCGGTATAGGTCCACGTTTTTATATAGCTCCCATAGAACGGTACCAGTCCCGTTTTTCGATATTTTTAAATTTGTGGCCTCAATATATTTAGTCTTCGTTGGGGGTACTAAACTTTCTACTTGGTACTTGTCGATATAGGTCCACGTCTTCATAGATCCCCCAAAGGACGTACCTCCCAATTTTCGGTATTTTCAAGGTTTTAGCCTCAATATCCCACCGATATTGCTGAAATTTGGTATTTAGTATTCGTTGAGGTTATAAAACTTTTCACATGAAATTTATCGGTACAGGTTCACTCCTTCATATAGCCCCCATAGAAAGGTACCTCTAATATACCACCGAAATGTCTGAAATTTGATATTTTGTCTTTGTTGGGGAATTAAACCTTTCCACCTGAAAAATTTCGGCATATAGTCCCCATAGAACGGTACCTCCCGATTTTCGATATTTTGAGGTTGTGATCTCAATATCCCATCGAAATGGGTGACATTTGGTATTTAGTCTTCGTTGGCGGTATACACCTACAACCTGAAAATTTTCGGTATAGTTCCAGATCTTCATATAGCCCCCATAGCACGGTACAACCCGATTTCCTGTATTTTGAAATTTTGTGTTTAGTCTTCGTTGGTGGTATACATCATCCCACCAGAAATTTTTTGAATCCTCCACACAGAAAATGTTCAGTGTAAGGTAATTACCATCACTTAAAATATTATTCTCCTCCAAGGATTTAGACTTAACGTAGATGATGAGCTTAGCGGTTACTAATTGTTCATTTTTACTTCAATACGGTTCGTGGTGGAGGGTATAACAAGTTCGGCCCGGCCAAACTTACGCCGTTGATACTTGTTTAAGTTTAATTTTTGTACGGCGTCCATAAAGAATCCTGAGACAGGTGAGCGGGTTTAGCTGTACAGTTAAACAAATGCAGAGTGTCGCGGTCCCAATCCACATTCAGACCCAATACGAATTGGGGCGGCTGCATGGTCCCGATCTTTGTTGGTCTAAAACCACTCGTATTTGACTTAGTAGCTGGCGTACTTCTGCTGTGGTGGATGGCGGGTGGTCTGAGAATATAACATTCAAACTGTATCTTTATGCTGCCTACCGGACTGCAGCAGTGGAAATGCTACCCCAGCATGCCTGACAGGTTCTTTTATCTAGAGATTACCATTTGTGCCTCTCTCCCTACGCCATGAATCTCTCCCGGCGCGCCTGGGCGCGGAACGCCTGTCAACAAGGTTGTGGAAGGAATGCACACGGCGATAACACCTTAGCGGGTACTGCATCGGCAACGTCTTGATGTGCTGATGCACCGGTGACATCTTTGTCTCATGAAAGTGGTACACTGGTGCCATTAACAAACACCCTATTGCAGTCCTATTCTGGCAGAATTGAATATTCTTCCACTGTGTAGCGCTATCATTTACATACCACACCGGATTATTACTTTGCGAGATGTAACAAAGGTCTCTTTGTCAGATCCCAAAATGTGACCGACTTAAAGACCTACTTACTTTTTCAGATCGTGTCGCAAATAGCGGACGACTTAAACATGATATCGGACGGTCGAAATCACCACACAATCGACCAATATTTTTAGCGGTGGTGAACAGTGGGGCGGATATTTTCTTATTACTCAAATGGAAGAACTGCATTAAGTCAGCTATGTAAGTATTTAACCTATTACATACATGTCATCAACGATAGGATCCGATAGACAGACCGTACATTCATCTGCATACATTACAACCTCTATGCCGTCTGGAGGGTGTGGAATTATAGAAAGGTAGAGGTTTCACTCTACGGGTCTTAGACTTCTTATTTCTCAATTCCTAGGAGCTTCAAAGGAGAGAAATCGGCCTGTACTATTCGCCTTTGCTGGTATCCTTGCCTGACTGACTAGTGGGGCCAACATGCCAAATTTGCAGAATTCTGTCTAATACTCAGTGTTTATGTAGTACCAAAGTATTGTAACATCGCTCATTGTAGATTGTGGTGGTACCTCCTCGGCTGAGATGGCTCTTAAACGTCTTCGCTTTATCATTCCCGGGATGCTCTATAAATTGCCGTTTAAAAACACACACACTCCACTTTGAATCTGATACTGACACGCCGTTTAAAGTAAGAGCCGTTCTGCCATCTTTATTTCTAGGACTCGAGAGTGACCAATGTTACATTGCATCAGCAATTTTTTTCACTTATGTTCGTTTGTTAGTCTCGTCGTATCTGCTGGGTAATTTGGGTCTAGTTTCGGGTATTCGCACAGCAGAAATGTGGCGAGCGGTTGCAGCTGTGATGATGTCCCGGATACTTCTCTCTGCTGCTCTGAGAGAATGAGCAGCTCTTTAAAGCGGTTATTGATAAATTCTCTGAACCCTTGACACTCAACCTTTCCATGAGGTGAAATGACGTGCACGTCGTTTATGAGACCAGGTGCCACAATGGTGATGTCTGGCTAGCTGTGGCAATTTTCTCTTATCCTCGTAGGAGCATCTTGGTTCACCATGTAAAAAGTGGAGCAATAGATTTGCTCAACCAGAGATGTATAACCCATGGTGCAACACATAACACATTCAGCAGATATGCCTAGGCAGTCCAACATTTTGGAGTCAAGCTCCAGCGAAATAGATCTGTACTGAACAGAATGGTGCATAGAGAAGGAAAGTCCTTATCCTCCTCTTCCGCGTAATGTGGTAACCATCGCAACGTAGCAGTTGACAGTTGATGTTTAGATTTGTTTCCCGGATCGCTGCGATCATGATGTTTCTCTAACTCATAAAGTCTACAATTTCGCTGACCTTTGTATTGTCTTGCATTTCCGGGGCGCTAAAGAACAAAAATGTCGTTTGTTCTTGTTGGGGAGACTGCGGTGGTTTTTCATATTTCGACGACAACAATGAATCCGACGACGAAGTTGAAGATACACTGAGAGATGTTCTGGCGCAGCAAGCAACAACATAACTCCTCGGAAGTGCGACCATTACATAACAACGCTATTGACATGTGGTGGATACAGATCTGGACAAATGAGCAAATCCAGGGCAGAGGGTTCTTCTCGATCGCGGTACGGTTGTCATTGGATTGATGCTCATCAGTACTTTTAGTTGGTGCCGTCAGGGTTTTTATGAATGGATGTACCGTCATAATATGGGTCGCGAAGACAATCCGAGCCGTGTCCTTAAACATCACTTTTCCGAAAATGTTTCAAATTTAGAAAGGTTAACAAACATGTTTCCGGTTCATTTTTATACCCTCCACAATAGTAGGGAGGGTATATTAAGTTTGTTTTTCCGTTTGTAAAGCACTGATATAAAAATTAGCGACCCTATAAAGTATATATTCTTGATCAGGATAAAATTCTGATTCGATATAGCGCCATGTCCGTCTGTTGTAATCACAAAGCGTGCACAAAAATTTTTGAACCTGAGTATCTCTTGTCCAAGAAGGGGTTAAATCGGCCCACGTTTTGGTATGGCCATCATATAACGGTACCCTCCGATTTTCGGTATTTTGAGGGTTTCAGCTACATATATTGACCGAACTACCTATAATTTAACATTTAAGGTTCCCAGTAGTCGCACCCTGGTGTACGCACACCTGCCTTGCACGCAGAAGGTCGTGGGTTCGATTCCCCGGCTAGGCAACATCAAACTCTCAACGGTGGCAAAATACCCCTCATTGGCGGCATAACCTGAGCATTTCAGCCATATAAAACTTCTATACAAGTGGTGTCTTAGGACACGCCCTTCGGACTCGGCAATAAACAGTAGGTCCCTGATCATTGAGCTAATATGAATCGGGGTGCACTCATTGATATGAGAGAAGTCTCCCTTGTCCCGTATAGGATGTTTGTGGAACAATTATACATATATAGTATTCACAAAACTACTCAACCAAAAATTGTGAACATTGATCCATGTTTTGGTATAGCCCCATATAACGGTATTCCCGATTTTCGGTATTTTAAGGATTCCATATACCTTTTTTGACCGAAACATATCCACCAAAAATACTGGACCTATGTTGAAAATGTTTGGTGGTTATGTTTTGGTATAACCCCATATACCGGTATTTTGAGGATTTTGGCTACACTTTTTTTCACAAAGCTACTCATCCAAAAATTATTAATATAGGTCCATGTATTGAAATAGCCCCATTTATAACGGTACCTCCAGATTTTCGGTTTTTTGAGAACTAAGTCTACCTTTTTTGACCGAAATACCTGTTATTTGAGGTTCCCAGAGGTCACAAAATTAATCCACCAAAAGTGGTCAACATAGGTCCGCATTTTCTGACCTACTTTAGACATTTGTGGTATCCGTAGTCACAAATAATAATTATTCCATTTTAGTTCAGGACAGGTATAAAAAGTTCGGCCTGGCCGAACTTCACGTTTTTTTACTTGTTACACAAAGGAAGGTTGGTGTTATCTTAAGATTTAGGATGGGCTAAGATAATGCCTAGACTTTCCTATGCAAAAACAAATCAACAAAGCGTGAATCTGTTAATAATCTTTTTTTAAGAACATTTTTCTAGGCCTCTAACAAAGTGTGGATTTTCTAAGAATTTTTTTCTGGGCCTCTAACAAAGCTTAGATTCTATAAGAACATTTTTTCTGAGCCTCTAAAAAAGGGTAGATTGCCTAAGAATATTTTTTGTAGGTCTCTAACAAAGTGTGGATTTTTTAATAATTTGTTTTCTATGCCTTTAACCAAGCGTGGATTTTTTAGGAACATTTTTCTAGACCTCTAACAAAACGTGAATTTTTAAGCATATTTTTCTAGGTGTCTAGCGTGGATTTTTAAGAATATTTTATTCTAGGTCTCTAATAAAACGTGGATTTTTTCCTTAAAGTGAAAAAAATATAAAACTAACCAATCTAAACTACTTTCCTTTTGGAAAACTAAATCATTTCGATTTCATGTTAACAAGAACAAGAAAATGCTTCTACAATTGCGGAATACCGTTCATACTTGTACATAGAAACATACATACAGACGTATCAAAATACAATAAATTTCTATTAAAACTCAATTATTGAAAACAAACGTGATAAAAAGTGAAGATGTCTATCTAACGCTAAGCTACAACGAATGCAATGCACATGACCAATTTCACTGCCTGGTTAGATTTGAAAATGAAAACAAATCAAACCCCAAAAGAAAACAAAAACAGATATGAGATGAAAACTTGATTGATTGTTTCAATAACGAATTGATTTCTTTTTTTTTTGTACTAATGAAGCTCATGTAGGCATTTGTGGATAAAGAAAAAATTGGAGCAATGCAGTTTTGGACTTTCAAATCACAATGCAATCCACCCATCATCAATGGTGTTAGTGGATATATAGAGATATACAAGACGTATTGTTTAATTTTGATTGCAATTTAACAAAACAATGCGTTTTTTCATACATTTTAAAGAGAAATGGCAAAGATTATAATTAGCAGTTTTTATGTTCACTTTGCTTCCTTATATGTACGGTTAGTGAATAGAAAATATTTTACAACTCCATTTAACAAAGGCAACAAAAACAGTTGTCGTCGTTTAAATGTGTTATAATGTGTTTTTAATGAACCTAATGAGAATTATAACGCTGTGCGATATGTCAATTAAGCATTGACATTGACATTTAAAAAGGGGAAAGTAGCATAGAATAGTTGGATTTTAATGAATACTTCCCCCCATTAGCAGTAACTAATTATTGTTCTTTCTCTTGTGACCCTCTCTTGAAGGCATTTAACAGAAAATTTAGAACATTTCATTGAGGACACTTTCCAATAATCCATGACTTTGGGATGGTGGCAATAAAATTAAATGATAAATAATGAAGGAAGTGATGATTTTGTTTTGTTTAAATTTGTTTTATTGAAGAGTGTGCGAGAGTGTGTTGCATTTTTACTGATAATTACATAATGTCTTATCAAATTTTAATATGAATTAACAATGACACCTGTCGTTGAATATCGTCTTATTATTTTGAAATTATATAAACAACATTTAATTAGCAACGTTTATTGCGGTGTTGAGAAAGCTATAAAAATGCAAACAAGTTTCGTTAGCAAATCCATCAATTGCCTCATTAGCAGATTTTGATGATCATAAAAGGGAAATGAATTATTAAAGCATTAATTGGGAATTGTTAAGTCTAAGTTTGTTTTTGGAGAAATATCTATCAAAAAATATGAAAAACGTTTTAGATGTGTATACACGCAAGGAAAAAATATGATTGATCCAACAATATTAGAAGAGCAAAATATGTAATGTAAAGATATTGTTAGATTTCGCATGTAGTATTGTGAAGCCAACAATCGTTTTTGTTAATTACAACAATTGTTTTTGTCATATCCAACAATAGTTGTTGTCATATCCAACAATAGCTTTTGTCTGCTGGACAATATTATTCTCTTTTCTTCGACAATTTTATTCTCTTCTTTCGGTATTCAATGCCGTGGTGAAAAAACAATTTTGGTGAGTTGTGTTCCCCTTATATTTGTTTTTTATTTTATCTTTGTTCTATTTTGTGTATGTACACCATGCGATTCTTGCTTTTATTGTTTCTTCTTTCTCATTCTTCTTTGTGTTTTGATAATTGAGTTACACCACAATCGGAGAAGTGTTTTGGTCGTAATTTGCGTTTTCTTTTCATATTTGTTGTGGTTTTATGGTATTCCTTATGTTGGGGTAGGTGCTTGGAGGATGAGCACAATGGGGTAGTTATGTTTCTTCATTCAATTTGTTGCCTTTTTAGTTCAACCTGGCAAAACCTGGCCATGTGTAGTGTTTGTCAATGCTCATAATGTTATACGTGACATTTATACTAAAGTTATGTGGGAAGTGTATACGATAATTATATACGACCAATCAACAATTACAGTAACTGGTTTTCTGGGCTGACTAAATTATGATAGTTCCTACCATAGGTATTGTCAATGATTTTTACAATATTGAGGAATTTCGCAAGTTGTTTTTTTTGTATGTTTGGAGCAATCGATGGTATTTTTGAATTTTCAATTGCAATGCTTGAACAAAACAAATGAATTGGTGGAACAAAAATAGATATTGTTGTTCCAACAAAAGCGAAAAATGTTTTTTCTCTGCATGTACAAAGTACACGCAGAGAAAAAAATATGTTTGATCCAACAATATTCCAAGAGCAAAATATGTATTGTTAACATACTGTTGGATTCCTTATGTAGTATTGTGAATCCAACAATCGTTTTTGTTAAATCCAAAAATAGTTTGTGTCAACTGAACAATATTTCTCTCTTTTCTTCGAAAATGTTTTTCTCTTTTCTCGCTATTCGATGCCGTGTTGAAAAAGCAATTTTGGTGAGTTGTGGTGTTTGTATGACATGCTGCCTTTATCTTTGTTTTTGTGTGTATGTATTATGCCAACAATGAGACTCTAGTTTTTATTTGTTTCTGTTTTGATTCATTCTTCTTTATTTCATTCTCCTTTCCTTTTCATGTTTGTTATGGTGTTTAATTATTCCTTATGTTGTGGTGGCTGCTTGTGGCTTTATGTTTGTCTTTGTTGTCCGCTAAAGTAGCAAACAATGTATTGCGTTCATCAATGCTCGTAATATTAAACGCGATATTTATATCAAAGTTGTGTGGAAAGTGTATATGAGAAGTATATACACTCAAATTAAAAAACTTAGTATCTGGTTTTCAGGGCTGACAATATGTTTTGTAAAAAATTTAGATTATGATTGTTCCTACAATCGGTATTGTTAACGATTTTTACAATATTGGTGAAATTCGAAAGTTGTTTTTGTTTTCTATGTTCGGAACAAAAGATGGTATTTTTGGATTTGGTTTACAATGTTTGTACAAAACAAACACATTTTTGGAACCAAAATAAATATTTTTGTTCCAACAAAACCGAAAAATATTTTTTCTCTGCGTGTACTATGGAAATAAACATCGGTCAGGGGTCGGGTAATCGTTAACCCATCGTACAGTTTTGTAGAAATCGTTTTTTAGCTACAACGATGATCTGGTAAAGTTTTTTTTATCGATTGGGCCATAAAATAATAAATAAATACGGCCTTTAGAGCATTTTCGTGAAAATGCACCTTTGGCCCCATACAAATTACACGGTGCTCTTTTAGCAACTTTAAATAGTTTCTGTATGTCGAAAGAAGAATGTGTGCGAATGAAAAACGCCCATCCCGCGACGGCCGGTTCTATGCACCGGATTGACTCGGAGGAATCTTTGACCAGGGGCCGTCACCTCAACAATTATGTGTTTGTGTTCGTGTATTTTTTCACCATGGGAGCCGCAATTTATCCCGGAATGCCTGCTCCGAGCTCTTCTGGTCGGTGCCGGGATAAAAATGAACCCCGGGCCAGTATGGATCTGTTCCGTTTGCCAGATCTGCATCCACCACATTTCAACAATGGTGAGATGTAATGGATGTATGGAATGAGTGCATTTTCGTGGGTGCTCTGGCCTTAGTAGCACCCGGGGTTTCAGCGACAGGTATGTTGCTGCGTGCTGCGTCAGCACATCATCCAGTGCGTCTTCTACGTCGTCGTCTGACTCTTCGTCGTCAACGGAATACGAGACGCCCCCGGAGTCTCCCCAACAACAACAAATGCAGCACCTAACACCACATGTTGTTGTTCAACGGCCCGGAAATGCATCATTCCTGCAATTCAATTGCAACGGTCTCCGCAATAAGGTCAGTGAAATTGTGGACTTTATGAGTCGGAAAAACATCATGGTCGCCGCGATCCAGGAAACAAAGCTCACCGCCGCCTGTAGCTTACGTTGTGATGGTTACAACGTTTTGCGGAAGGATCGCACAAGAAGCGGAGGAGGAGGACTTGCCTTCCTAATACACCAGTCTGTCCAGTACAGACCTATCTCGCTTGAGCTTGGCTCTAGTACCCATACATGGAATGTGTGGGGGTAGCAGTAAAGTGTGGTACTGCCGAGGTAGAGCTGCTTAATGTGTACATACCGCCGATGAATAGCTGTGCCCGGCGTTATATGCCCAATATTAGTTTGCTTTTAGAGGGCTAGGGGACTTCAATGCTGGTGCTAGGGGACTTCAATGTTCATCATGAGCTTTGGCACTTCGTCCTAGGTAATGACCAGAGTGGTACAGCGCTGGCAGAGCAAATCGATAGCTCCACGTTTTGCGCGGTGAATGAAGACGCTCCTACGAGGATTAGAGGAAACTGCCACAGCTCGCCAGATATCACCATTGTGGCACCAGGTCTGATAAATGACGTATCCTGGCAATCCGTCATTTCCCTTAGTTCGGACCACCTCCCTATCATCGTCTCCTAAACAGACCACCCGACTCCATAACCTCTGAACGCCGTACTTTCCTGAATCATGGGAAAGCTGATTGGCAAGGTTTCAGAGAATTTACCAATCACCGCTTCAGACAATTGCCCACCCCCTTAGATCCTCGGGTAGCTGAGAACTTTCCGAGACATCATCACTAAAGCAGCCGCTCGCTACATACCTGCTGGTTGAATACCCGAAATAAGACCAAATTTCCCAGCAGAGGCGACGGGACTAGCAAATGAACGTGATGAGCTTCGTCGTACGAACCCCGAAGACCCAAGAGTTAGAGAACTTATTCTTGAAGTCGACCGGCTAGTGGGCGAACATAAGCGGAAAAAGTGTCTAGACCATCTGAAGCAATGCAACATTGATGCAGGAATAAGTAAATTGTGGGCAACGGTTAAATCACTCTCGAGTCCGGGAAAGAAGGATGACAGAACGGCTGTTACTTTTAACGGCGTGACAGTAACTGACCCAAAGAGGTGCGCGTGTTATTTTAACCGGCCGTTCATAGAGCACCCCGAGAGTGATAGGGCGAAGAGAAGTGTGCTACGCCGTATAAGAAGAGCTCTTCCAGCCGAGGAGGTACCACCACAATTTACGATGAGCGATGTTGCAGATGCCATCCGAAACGCTAAATCATCCAAAGCGTTGGGCGCGCACCGAATTATCGATGGTAATGATTAAGCAGCTGGATGAACCTGGAGTTGAGTATTTAACAAGTGTTCTCAACCTATCGTTAGCCACCCATATTGTACCAGAAGCGTGGAAAGTTGGCAGGGTGGTCCCGCTACTGAAGCCTGGCAAGGATGCCAGCAGAGGTGAATCGTATGAATCGATTTCACTCCTGTCGCCAGTAGCAAAGATCCTAGAGGCGCTACTCCTCCCCACGATGAGAAGGTGTTTTCCAATTGCCCACCATCAACATGGATTTCGGAAAAGGCATAGTACTACAACAGCATTAGACGCCATATCCACACATATCAGTAGAGGACTGAACCAGAAAAGGCCGTGCGACCGAACAGTCATGGTGGCTCTTGACCTATCGAAGGCCTTCGATACCGTCAACCATGCCAAGCTGTTCGAGGACATAGAGAAAACTAATCTCCAGCCATGTTTGAAACGTTGGGTAATCAACTATATGTGTGGACGCCAGTCGTTTGTAGAATTCAGAAACAAGAAGTCCAAAACCCGTAGAGTGAATCAGGAAGTTCCCCAAGGAGGGGTGATATCGCCGGAACTGTTTAACCTCTACCTTTCTGAAATTCCACACCCTCCAGACGGCATAGAGATCGTGATGTATGCGGATGATTGTACGATCTTGGCGTCGGGTCCTATCGTCGATGACATATGTGATAGGTTAAATGTCTACATAGCTGACCTAGTGCAGTTGTTCCATCTGAGGAATACGAAAATATCCGCCGCTAAATCCACAGCCACGCTGTTCACCACATGGACGGCTGAGATGAGGCTCCCACTGAACATATTGGTCAATGGTGCACTGATTCCGACCACTAACTACCCTAAGATATAACAGGTTCAAGTCGTCCGCGCATATTTGCAATAAGATCAGATGTAGGAACAAGGTTCTCAAGCCGCTGGCCGGCAGCACTTGGGGTGCTGATAAAGAAACCTTGTTGACCACCTACAATGCAATAGGCCGGTCTGTGGTAAGCTATGCGGCGCCAGCGTTGACCGCAAAGGTTAGCGCATCGCAGTGGAAGAAGATTCAAACCTGAGCCCTGAGGACTGCAACAGGGTGCCTCCTCATGACACCAGTGGACCATCTTCATGAGGAGGCGAAGGTTTTACCGGTGCGTCAGCATAATAAGATGTTGTCGATGCAGTACCTGCGTGTGTTACCGCAGTGAGCATCCCTGTCACGATTTAATGGACAAGCTCCCCCCACCCAGTCACGTCAGGAGAGACATTCATGATCTAGAGAGAGAGGTCCAAAGGTATAAAAGAGAACCGCTAGATCAACGAGCCTATCAGGCAGGCTTGAATCGCATTCACAACAACATGGTTGCGCAAGCAGTACGAAGATACAGTGTGAATGCCGTACTTGGAAACCATCCCCCATCCATCGCAGCAGAAGAACGCCAGCTGCCAAGGCAAACACGAGTGGTTTTAGCTAAGATAAGATCCGGACGATGCAGCCGCCTCAATTCGTATTGGGCCAGAAATGACGCCACTATACCCAACATATGCCCGGCATGTGGATTGGGGCCACACGATACTCTGCATTTATTCAACTGCCCAGCTAACCCAACTCACCTGTCTCCTCGTTCTTTATGGACGCAACCAGTCCAGGTTGCAGAATTCTTGAGTCTGGATACCGAGGAACTTGATAACTGAAATAATACACGAACGAACATATATGTGTTGCTACAACAACAACAACAAAACCGTTAAAATACATTAAACAGGGTGATCCCATTTTATGGGGTCTAAACTAAAATTTTGAGCTATGTTAATAATTTTTGGTACAAATTTGTACAAACTTTTACAAAATGGTGTTCGATAACAAACTTGTTCAGTAAACGAGAAATGAGAAATAGTTGCAAGTGCATGCAAACACTTAAAAGTAATTTTTACTTGCAAAGTTATCGAACAGACCTAATAACACAGTATACAAATCTCAATATTAACAGCATCGCGTCTAACGGTAAATGCAAATTTAGATTAAACAATCTTTGCTTTTGTTGTTTTGGAGTGATTACATCCATATTACATAGAAAACAACAAAAAAATAAAATAAAACGCATTTTACGCTTGCATTTAAAACGGGTGTTTTTGGAGTTTACGTCATTTATTTGAAAGATGTTGTATGTAATTGACAACTTAAATAATGCATGTTTTATAAAACATGTTAAGTGTAAAATGCGCTTAAGAATGTCAAAAAATTGATTTGTTCGCATCTGAGATCAGTGTATCGATGACGACAAAAACTTGTGGTTTTGCCCAGAAAAATCGATTTCTGAACTGCTGAGAGCCGGTTTAGGTTGCTGGGGAAATTGGTACATCTTTATTGGCGGATAAACATTATCTGATAAGCATACACAATTTTCCTAATACTTGTTAATGAGTATATTTTGATTTATTTATTTTTTTCTATTTTTAGGTAAATATCCGATCTGCCGCCCTATTCTGTAACTTTTTAACAACTTTACTCATTGTTTATTTTACAACAATTTCATTGGTCTCGATATGAAAGGTAATGTTTTCTTAAAAGATATTAGCATTATATAAATGATGTCTTTATATGTTATTTCAATGTAAACCCCCTGTTCTGTTTGTAATGCTCTTCAAGCCATGTTGTGTTATTTTGTGTGTTTTTCACTGGAAATCCCTTGTTGATATTTTCCTCCTCATCATCAACATCCTTATCGAAGTTATTATTGGTATTACAAACTATCAAACAAAGTGCACCAGAGCACCATGTATTGCAGCACAGTGACCCTTAAAATATCAAATGTAATGGTTTGGCGTGAAAAAACTATTAAATTGGCAAGACCCACCTAGCATGATGGCTGAGGCCAAAATTTTGATGTTTTGAATGGGGTCGATGAGTATGTGATAGATGGATTGATTGTCTAAAAGTGTTCCAAAAGTGTAGAGAAATTACTAAAATATGCAAAATATTGCACCATTCTGATAAGACGCCATCTATACTTCAAATTTAATTGCTTGATTGATAAAGATAAATTGATAAGCATATTGGTAGGCGGAATATTTAAATTGTTTTTCCTACCATGTGTTTTTAGTACAGTAAATTGGCAACATATCTGCACAAAAAGACTGGAATTTGCAAATTCTGTATTTTAGTAAAACTAAATACATAAATATGGATGGGGTCTTTATGGAGGACTTAATATACTAGTGTTTAGAGAAGTTTCTGACACAACTAAACAATCTTCAACTAGTTGTTAAAAATATGCATCTTGTAGCAGGCCTTTGTGGAAGGTGGGGACCTTTACCAATAAAACACCGAAGACTTGCTGTTTTACATGAACTTTATTTACTTTACTCTTTTTGTTCGAAATGGACGATACTACTTGTTGGTGACTCAGTAGACGATTGCAAAATGATTTTATTGAGTTATATTCTGCTTACTTACTACTTTTGAGAAGCGAGATATCAATGAGCACGGTGTGCCTTAACCAAATTTAAATGGAAGGTGCTTACACCTGGGAAGTTTTTGCAGATTCTGGAACTACAATGCTCAAGAAACGAAACAAAAAATCGCCGGAGGGGTTTTCAAATAAATCGCGATTTAAGTTCACAGTTTTAGGGGTTCTTTAGGTATTCCCAATTTTGCTTTAAAACCGCGAGTCCTATGTAAATGAGCCTAAAAAAATGTTGTAGCTGTGAAAATTCTCCACAAGATTGATCTTTATGATATTTTCATAGGTTTTACCGTTTTTGAGATATAGAAGTTCAAATTGAGACAATGCACCGACTGTATCGCCTCCTTATAAAACAATATAATGCTCAGTGCGCCTTAACTAACTTTTGATGAAAACCGCTTACACATGGGAAGATGTTCATAGATAAGAAAAATAAAAAAAAAACAGAAAAAATTGCCGGAGGGATTTTTAAATAAATCGCGATCAAAATTCACAATTTTAGGGTTTTTTAAGCTTTTCACGATTTTGCTTGGAAACCGCAAGTCTAAATGAGTCTAAAGAAAATATTGTAGCTGTGAAAATTCTCTACAAGACTGGCCTTTAGGTTTTTATACCCTCAGCCTTTAGGCTAGAAAGGGTATATACACTTTCATACGGACAAAATGTGCCTCATCGAAATAATGGTTTTAGACCCCAAGTATGTTTGTACGAAATGTGTTTCAGACAATTTGGAGTTGATTTAGCAATGTCCGTCCGTCTGTCTGTCTGGCCGGCTGGTGCGCACAGTAACTCTCGAACGGATTAACCGATTCGGTTCAAATTTTGGCTTTCGTAATATTTTGTCCAAACTTAGTTTAAGTTCGAAGATGAGATATATCGGTCCACTCCTTCCGGTACCTCCCCCACAAAAGTTCTAAAATGTTCGGAAAATTTGTGGGCACGATAACTCTTGAAGAGAGTAACCGATTTGGTCCATGCTTTGCACATCCTGAAATTTCTACCAGAATTAGATGAGGTTCCAATATGGACTCAATCGGCTCACTCCTTCGTGTACCTCCCACACAAAATTTCGGATAAGTTCAGTTTAGGACCTGCTCTCGAATCGCTTTGATTTTTGTTGCCTAGACTTGTATTCACTTCTCCCATACGACGGTACAAGTTTCATCAGGGGCAAGTCCAGACTTCTTGAGAAAATGTCCGGAAAGGTGCAAAAAGCCCATATGACACCTTGTGTAGTGGTTGGGGCGCAAGATAACTCTCGAACGGATCTGTCGATTCGGTCCAAAATGTGGCCTTCTTATTATTTTATCAAAACATAGTTTAAATTCTAAGATGGGCTATATCGGTCCACTCCTTCAGGTACCTCCCCCACAAAACTTCAAAAATGTTCGGAAAAATTTTGCGCACGATAACCCTTGAAGGGAGTGACCGATGTAATCCATATTTTGCACATCCTAATATATCTACCAGATATAGATCAGGTTCGAATATGGACTATATTTGTCTACTCTTTCTGGTACCTCTCACACAAAATTTCGGATAAGTTCACTTTAAGACCTGCTCTCGAATCACTTTGACTTTTGTGGAAGCGATTTGCATTCGCTACCTCCATTACGACGGTAAAATTTTTTTCAGGGGCAAGTCCATATTTCTTGGGAAAACAGCTCGAAAGGTGTAAAAAACCCCTATGTCACCATATGTGGCGGTCGGAGAGCACGATAACTCTCGAACTGTTCAACCGATTTGGTCCAACATTTGGTCTTCGTCATATTATATCCAAACTTAGTTTCATGGGCAATACCGGTCCACAACTTTCGGTACTTCTCCAAAATATCACTAAAATGCTAGGACGATATCACTTGAATGGGGCAACCAATTTGGTCCAAACTTTGGATCTCCAAATATTTTATCAAAATTTAGTTTAACTTATTAAATGGCCCATATCGGTCCTCGCTAAGGGTACCTGCCCTAAAAAAGTTCAACATTTGTGTCTTAGTGCAGTTAATTCCTATTCCATTTTTTGTCGGCAAGTTCAAATGTCCAAAAAGGGCCACAAAATTCTGGAGAGAGCTTGAATATATTCGATCTGTCAGTAGGTGAAAGTTTCACTTCACATTGGCTGAGGGTTTATATCTGTCTGTAAAGCCGACTGACACTTTTTTACTTGTTTTCGTAGGTTTTACCATTTTTGAGATATAGAGGTTCAGTTCAATTTTTTAGGTTTTTATCTTAAGTCTTCAAGATTTTGCTTGAAAACCGCAAGTCGTATCAAAATGGTTGAAGCTCTGAAAATTCTCTACAAGATTGGATGATTTATTTTCAAGATATATAAGTTTAATTTGGGAAATTGCAGTAATGACATTGTTTTATAAGGAGGCGATACAGTCAGTGCATTGTCTCAATTTGAACTTCTATTTCTCAAAAACGGTAAAAACTACGAAAATATCATAAAGGTCAATCTTGTGGAGAATTTTCACAGCTACAACATTTTCATTCGGTTCATTTACATAGGACTCGCGGTTTCCAAGTAAAATTGTGAAAACCTAAAGAACTCCTAAAAATGTGAACTTAAATCGCGATTTATTTGAAAAGCCCTCCGGCGTTTTTTTTTTTGTTTCTTGATATTTCTCATCTATGAGCATTGTAGAATCTGCAAAAACTTCCCAGGTGTAAGCACCTTCCATTTAAAATTAGTTAAAGCGCACCGTGTGAGTGCACCCCGATTCATATTGGCTCAATGATATGGGACCTACTTTTTATTGCCAAATCCGAACGACGTGTCTTAAAACTCGACTTGTAGAGAAGTTTTTCATGGCTTAAATACTCAGAAAATGTCGCCAATATTACTGAGGGGTATTTTGCCACCGTTGAAAATTTTTTGTTGCCTGGCCTGGGAATCGAACCGGAGACCTTTAGCGTGCAAGGCGGGTGTGCTCACCACTGCACCACGGTGACGATAATTCATATAAAATAAATAATGGTTTGCTTCAATCTTATTTATTATTTTTTATTGTAGATTTTATTTCCATTCATAACTTTTTGATTCACTGTACCGAGATTGCAGTTTTTTCTTCAAGTCTGTTTTGTTAACTTTGAAACCAACTTGTAACAACAAAGTTGTTTTCATTTTTAATGCAACTCACTGGTAGGTAGAGCTGTTGTTTTTATTGTTGTTCAGAGTATCTGTAAAGTCTTGGGTGTCTCTCTGTTTGTCTTCTTTTTTTATATCACCATAAAATATATAAAAACAATTTTGTAGTGACAACTTTTTATCCGATATAAGAGGAGAGAAAGAGAGAGAGAGAGAGTGCAAGATGAAAAACATTTGTAAGTTGTAAAGTAATGTAAAAAAATGCGTAAATTTAGACTGTCATCGCTTAGGAAACAAGTTTTCTGAATAAAAAACTTTGTTTTTTTAAGGATTTTTTTTTTAAATTTATAACAGAAACTATTTCGCGTTGCTTCAACTCAGACTTTGTGCTTTGGGTGCGTGTGGTCAGTCCGCCGGACTGTCCATCAATAATGGAGAATTGAAAGATTGCAAGTTACAAAAAACTATATTTCAAAGATTTTATGGGAGCTGGTGTTGTTACTAATGATGATGATGGCGATATTGCTGATGCTGGTGTTAAATGAAGATTTCACTTTATGTTTATCGAACAGTTTGAGAAAGAAAAACCAAGAAAGTAATAATAAGTAGAATTTGACATTGGAATTTACCCACCAAGAGGGAGGTTCAAGCAATTTTACAATGAAGAGGTGTTGTTTTTTAGAGATTAGGGTAGGTCTTGCCTCATTGCCTTTTCATTCATTTTCTTCGAAGCCACTAATGAACAGAGCTCTTCGGGATGTAATCGAGCCACTTCGTATATCAGAGGCACTCTATTGGAGCTCTCTTGCATTCTCTTGGGGGGATAGTCTTTCTCTTATCCACGTTCTGATAGTTGATGAGTCCCATGCTAACAACCAATTAGGTAATTCAACAAAAACGACAGTGGAGTCACGACCACTTCAAGCATACAATATTTAATTCCTGTCGCTAAATAATTTATGTCCCTTAAACACCTTAGTGAAAACTTCCCAACATAATATTCGGTCCATCAATATGGGAAATGTTTACTTCAGTGTATTTTTTTTAATCCGACTTGCAAATAATTCTCATTGATATTGTAAAACCAGATGGATAAGCATTTCGTCAAGAATCAGAGTTAGCACAACTAATGTTATATGTGGCTTGACCGCAGTCTTAGTAGTTTGTTAATTAACATCAGTACTAATCCCCGCTCGTAGACAACTAGCCGCACAAAGTCAGGTCCTCCCTCGTAGCCTGCAATCCCCTCATAGCCAGCTCGCCCCGCTCGTAGACAGCCACCCGCACACTGTCAGATCCTTGCTCGTAGCCAGCAATGCCCACATAGCCAGTCCACGGATCATATACAGTTTCCTGCTCGTGTCCAGCTCACTCATAGTATCCAGCATGCCGCTTGTATCCAACTAACTGCCGTATCCAGCTTCCCGCTCGCAGCCAACACATTGTTCAATCCCCGCTCACTGTCAGCTCCTAGTTCTTTAGAAGGTCGGAAACTCAATGAATTCCTCCGCTTGTTGGAGAATTAGTTGAGCTTCGGGTCTTGGAAAGATTTGAAATTACTGACAGTATCTGCCGAGTTAGGAGAAGAAACTCGTCATTAATAAATGGTTTGATTGCATGGATGTAAATATCCATACGGATTGGTATGCTTTGTTGATATATTGAGTATGTTCTTTGTGGTTCGTCATGGTTACTTACGTATGCTAGGAAACAGGCCCGAGTAACAGGGCTCAGGGTGTACTACAACGATGGTGTGTCTCCGAGGGTAGAGGTATTAATGTACGTGCATGCCAGCTCACTGGTTGTACGGATCTTGTTGAGAACGTTCTTTGCATGGTCAGAGGCTCCATCAATTCCCCCGCTTATTAAAGAATTGGGTGAGCCTCCGCACTTGGAAAGCTTTAAAGTTGCGGAGATGATCTGTCGGGTTAGTAGTGAAAAATTGTCAGGTATCGACGGTATTATTGGGTGCCACCGTGGTGCAATGGTATGCACACCCGCCTTGCACGCAGAAGGTCGTGGGTTCGATTCCCCGGCTAGGCAGCGTCAAAATTTTCAACGGTGGCAAAATACCCCTCAGTAATGTTAGCGACATATCCTGAGTATTTCAGCCATGTAAAACTTCTCTATAAAGTGGTGTCGTAAGACACGCCGTTCGGACTCGGCGATAAACAGTAGGTCCCATATCATTGAGCTGGGATGTTTGTGGAACAATTATTATATCGACGGTATTATTAGAAGGATAATATATTGAGTCCGTTCTTAGCGTGATAAAAAATAGAGTCGAGTTGAATTGGTGGTAAAGCTCACGGAGTTCTACAGCGAGGTTGTGCCACCGCATCAGTTCGGTTTTACCAAGGATTGTCTGAACAGGTCAAATGCCAAATATGTCTTTGGCATATTAGGGAACTATAAAGTCGGATTTGACTTCCTTTTTGAAAAAGCGTGCTCAAGAAGTTGTCAGAGATCAGGTGTCATGGGTTTGTTCTCTTGTTTAGTTATTTTAGTTATATATAGAAGACCCCTACGTAGGTCTTCTATTCTATTGAAGACCCCTACGGAGGTCTTCTATTCTATAGAAGACCCCTACGGAGGTCTTCTATTCTATAGAAGACCCCTACGGAGGTCTTCTATCCTATAGAAGACCCCTACGGAGGTCTTCCATTCTATAGAAGACCCATACGGAGGTCTTCCATTCTATAGAAGACCCCTACGGAGGTCTTCTATTCTATAGAAGACCCCAACGGAGGTCTTCTATTCTATAGAAGACCCCAACGGAGGTCCTCTATTCTATAGAAGACCCCTACCCCTATTCTATAGAAGACCCCTATTCTATAGAAGACCCCTACGGAGGTCTTCTATTCTATAGAAGACCCCTACGGAGGTCTTCTATTCTATAGAAGACCCCTACGGAGGTCTTCTATTCTATAGAAGACCCCTACGGAGGTCTTCTATTCTATAGAAGACCCCTACGGAGGTCTTCTATTCTATAGAACACCCCTACGGAGGTCTTCCATTCTATAGAAGACCCCTACGGAGGTCTTCTATTCTATAGAAGACCCCAACGGAGGTCTTCTATTCTATAGAAGACCCCAACGGAGGTCTTCTATTCTATAGAAGACCCCTATGGAGGTCTTCTATTCTATAGAAGGCCCCTACGGAAGTCTTCTATTCTGTAGAGGACCCCTACGGAGTGCTTCTATTCTATAGAAGACCCCTACGGGCAGGTAGGTAGGCTCCTCTCCTAACCACGGAAACAATCACTTTCAAATGCGAGTGAGCGAATTGGTACTCACACTTCAGTGTGGGTTCATTTGCATACGCATTGTATTCACCAGGTGTTGAGAGCACAGCGAGATGGTTTTCATATCAAAAGTCCAACTTCATGTCCTCAACTCTGGTTATAGTTTACATCAGTCCGTCATAACATTGGTTTGTATCCATCATCCATTGTGACACCCACCTACATGAGATATCTGAACTTAGTGGGGTTTGTATTTCTTATTTTCCTCGGAGCAGATCACGTTTTTTATAACGAAACTTGAAATTACCACTCATCAAGCAATACAAGTAATTTGTTTATCAAACTTTCAGATGATCCAGTTGCAATCTGATCAATATTATTGATGGCCAAGTCTAAGTTGTCCATTCATGAAGCACTTGCACTTGAAATCATGTTTACTTCCTTTTTACATGTTTCCAATGAAAACTTGTAAAGTTTTTCCTTAACAACAAAAACACAAACTACCACCACCAGTATCTCGTGGTAAAAACAACATAAAATTCGTGAAAATACTTTCACAAACCCACAGACGAATGAATGGACGAGCGAACGAACAAACAAACAAATAAAAACCAGAAGTTGAAATTGAAAATCTGAGAAAATATTTGTGAATGCCACATTGTTTTTGGCTTACTGGGCATAGACCATTCATTAAGTGCTTGTGTTTATACAACCGGTAAAAATAACTCTTGGCGAAACACCTGAAGTAGCGTTTTTGAAGTTCACAAACAAAAACAAATAATTTTCTTAGGTTTTTTTTTCTCACAACAAGGAAATACAAAAACA
The DNA here is from genome assembly GCF_047663935.1 of Musca autumnalis. Lineage (NCBI taxonomy): Eukaryota > Metazoa > Arthropoda > Insecta > Diptera > Muscidae > Musca > Musca autumnalis. The sequence goes on from NW_027411644.1 coordinate 257,717,511, forward strand.
ACAAAAAAATTGTTCATTAACATCACTTGATAGCTTGAGATATTTATTTCGTGGTTTTTCCTGTACTCCTCTGGTCCGTCCACCTCTTTTTACTTTGCTAAAATTCCAAAGCATTTGAGAAATTTTTCATTACCCTTCGTGTCACGCATAGTTTTGTGTGAACTTTTTAATTGGTTTTGACTTGTTCGAGTTAAATTGTGGCAAATCAGTGTTAAGGCTTTTTGATTTAAACAATTAACTTTGGTCTAAATTAAATTAAAAGAGAGGGAAGTAATTATAAAATCCTCATGCCACAACAAGAGATAATCACTAGCCAGACAGTCGATGCGGGAAGGAAGTTGCATTGTTGCAAGTGTAGGTTCCTACAATGAAGAAGTGAAATTTAAAAGTTCACATATTATTTTTTTAAAATTGTTTATCTATTAAAAATTCACATGAAGTTATGCAATAATTGATTATAGGCATTTCTATAGGATAGAAGACCTCCGTAGGGGTCTTCTATAGAATCGAAGACCTCCGTAGGGGTCTTTTATAGAGTAGAAGACCTCCGTAGGGGTCTTCTATAGAATAGAAGACCTCCGTAGGTCCGTAGGGGTCTTCAATATTTTTTATTTTAAATTAATTTTTTTATTTTTTTATTTTATATTTTATATTTTATATTTTATATTTTATATTTTATATTTTATATTTTATATTTTATATTTTATATTTTATATTTTATATTTTATATTTTATATTTTATATTTTATATTTTATATTTTATATTTTATATTTTATATTTTATATTTTATATTTTATATTTTATATTTTATATTTTATATTTTATATTTTATATTTTATATTTTATATTTTATATTTTATATTTTATATTTTATATTTTATATTTTATATTTTATATTTTATATTTTATATTTTATATATTATATTTTATATTTTATATTTTATATTTTATATTTTATATTTTATATTTTATATTTTATATTTTATATTTTATATTTTATATTTTATATTTTATATTTTATATTTTATATTTTATATTTTATATTTTATATTTTATATTTTATATTTTATATTTTATATTTTATATTTTATATTTTATATTTTATATTTTATATTTTATATTTTATATTTTATATTTTATATTTTATATTTTATATTTTATATTTTATATTTTATATTTTATATTTTATATTTTATATTTTATATTTTATATTTTATATTTTATATTTTATATTTTATATTTTATATTTTATATTTTATATTTTATATTTTATATTTTATATTTTATATTTTATATTTTATATTTTATATTTTATATTTTATATTTTATATTTTATATTTTATATTTTATATTTTATATTTTATATTTTATATTTATATTTTATATTTTATATTTTATATTTTATATTTTATATTTTATATTTTATATTTTATATTTTATATTTTATATTTTATATTTTATATTTTATATTTTATATTTTATATTTTATATTTTATATTTTATATTTTATATTTTATATTTTATATTTTATATTTTATATTTTATATTTTATATTTTATATTTTATATTTTATATTTTATATTTTATATTTTATATTTTATATTTTATATTTTATATTTTATATTTTATATTTTATATTTTATATTTTATATTTTATATTTTATATTTTATATTTTATATTTTATATTTTATATTTTATATTTTATATTTTATATTTTATATTTTATATTTTATATTTTATATTTTATATTTTATATTTTATATTTTATATTTTATATTTTATATTTTATATTTTATATTTTATATTTTATATTTATATTTTATATTTTATATTTTATATTTTATATTTTATATTTTATTTTATATTTTATATTTTATATTTTATATTTTATATTTTATATTTTATATTTTATATTTTATATTTTATATTTTATATTTTATATTTTATATTTTATATTTTATATTTTATATTTTATATTTTATATTTTATATTTTATATTTTATATTTTATATTTTATATTTTATATTTTATATTTTATATTTTATATTTTATATTTTATATTTTATATTTTATATTTTATATTTTATATTTTATATTTTATATTTTATATTTTATATTTATATTTTATATTTTATATTTTATATTTTATATTTTATATTTTATATTTTATATTTTATATTTTATATTTTATATTTTATATTTTATATTTTATATTTTATATTTTATATTTTATATTTTATATTTTATATTTTATATTTTTATATTTTATATTTTATATTTTATATTTTATATTTTATATTTTATATTTTATATTTTATATTTTATATTTTATATTTTATATTTTATATTTTATATTTTATATTTTATATTTTATATTTTATATTTTATATTTTATATTTTATATTTTATATTTTATATTTTATATTTTATATTTTATATTTTATATTTTATATTTTATATTTTATATTTTATATTTTATATTTTATATTTTATATTTTATATTTTATTTTATATTTTATATTTTATATTTTATATTTTATATTTTATATTTTATATTTTATATTTTATATTTTATATTTTATATTTTATATTTTATATTTTATATTTTATATTTTATATTTTATATTTATATTTTATATTTTATATTTTATATTTTATATTTTATATTTTATATTTTATATTTTATATTTTATATTTTATATTTTATATTTTATATTTTATATTTTATATTTTATATTTTATATTTTATATTTTATATTTTATATTTTATATTTTATATTTTATATTTTATATTTTATATTTTATATTTTATATTTTATATTTTATATTTTATATTTTATATTTTATATTTTATATTTTATATTTTATATTTTATATTTTATATTTTATATTTTATATTTTATATTTTATATTTTATATTTTATATTTTATATTTTATATTTTATATTTTATATTTTATATTTTATATTTTATATTTTATATTTTATATTTTATATTTTATATTTTATATTTTATATTTTATATTTTATATTTTTATATTTTATATTTTATATTTTATATTTTATATTTTATATTTTATATTTTATATTTTATATTTTATATTTTATATTTTATATTTTATATTTTATATTTTATATTTTATATTTTATATTTTATATTTTATATTTTATATTTTATATTTTATATTTTATATTTTATATTTTATATTTTATATTTTATATTTTATATTTTATATTTTATATTTTATATTTTATATTTTATATTTTATATTTTATATTTTATATTTTATATTTTATATTTTATATTTTATATTTTATATTTTATATTTTATATTTTATATTTTATATTTTATATTTTTTATTTTATATTTTATATTTTATATTTTATATTTTATATTTTATATTTTATATTTTATATTTTATATTTTATATTTTATATTTTATATTTTATATTTTATATTTTATATTTTATATTTTATATTTTATATTTTATATTTTATATTTTATATTTTATATTTTATATTTTATATTTTATATTTTATATTTATATTTTATATTTTATATTTTATATTTTATATTTTATATTTTATATTTTATATTTTATATTTTATATTTTATATTTTATATTTTATATTTTATATTTTATATTTTATATTTTATATTTTATATTTTATATTTTATATTTTATATTTTATATTTTATATTTTATATTTTATATTTTATATTTTATATTTTATATTTTATATTTTATATTTTATATTTTATATTTTATATTTTATATTTTATATTTTATATTTTATATTTTATATTTTATATTTTATATTTTATATTTTATATTTTATATTTTATATTTTATATTTTATATTTTATATTTTATATTTTATATTTTATATTTTATATTTTATATTTTATATTTTATATTTTATATTTTATATTTTATATTTTATATTTTATATTTTATATTTTATATTTTATATTTTATATTTTATATTTTATATTTTATATTTTATATTTTATATTTTATATTTTATATTTTATATTTTATATTTTATATTTTATATTTTATATTTTATATTTTATATTTTATATTTTATATTTTATACAAGGAAATACAAAAACAACAAAAAAATTGTTCATTAACATCACTTGATAGCTTGAGATATTTATTTCGTGGTTTTTCCTGTACTCCTCTGGTCCGTCCACCTCTTTTTACTTTGCTAAAATTCCAAAGCATTTGAGAAATTTTTCATTACCCTTCGTGTCACGCATAGTTTTGTGTGAGCTTTTTAATTGGTTTTGACTTGTTCGAGTTAAATTCTGGCAAATCAGTGTTAAGGCTTTTTGATTTAAACAATTAACTTTGGTCTAAATTAAATTAAAAGAGAGGGAAGTAATTATAAAATCCTCATGCCACAACAAGAGATAATCACTAGCCAGACAGTCGATGCGGGAAGGAAGTTGCATTGTTGCAAGTGTAGGTTCCTACAATGAAGAAGTGAAATTTAAAAGTTCACATATTATTTTTTTAAAATTGTTTATCTATTAAAAATTCACATGAAGTTATGCAATAATTGATTATAGGCATTTCTATAGGATAGAAGACCTCCGTAGGGGTCTTCTATAGAATCGAAGACCTCCGTAGGGGTCTTTTATAGAGTAGAAGACCTCCGTAGGGGTCTTCTATAGAATAGAAGACCTCCGTAGGTCCGTAGGGGTCTTCAATATTTTTTATTTTAAATTAATTTTTTTATTTTAAAGTTTTTTGCCTTTTTAGGGGCGAAGGCCATTATTTGTGAGATTTAATTAATTTAATTAATCGAGCTTTTTTATGACCTAAGGAGATTACATTGAAAAATTGATATCTAGCGAAGTCCTACACACACACACATCAACCACTATGCGACGATCGTTTCGTTAGCTGGTTAGGCTAACATCATCAGGCATATTAATGTGTTGTTGTTGCTAGACAATTTTCGCCATTTGGAGCTCCTATTTATACATCCAAGATTGCAAATTTTGCATTTGTGAAGTTCAAATTGCAGCTTTTTATTTCCAAAGACGACTCATTTGTCCCCCTTCTATTCCAGAAATCAATTTTTTCAATGTTACATTCATATTACAGTCGATAGCTTTTTTCCATCGTAGACTGTATATATGTCTTTCAAATCGAAAGATTTTTTAAGTGGATTGTGGTTTAGAACGCTAAGACGTCAGCAACATTGTCTGTTAGTTGGCGACGACCCAGGTTCGAATCCCAGCCGGGCTCAGCTGAATGTTTTATTTTAAAGTTTTTTGCCTTTTTAGGGGCGAAGGCCATTATTTGTGAGATTTAATTAATTTAATTAATCGAGCTTTTTTATGACCTAAGGAGATTACATTGAAAAATTGATATCTAGCGAAGTCCTACACACACACACATCAACCACTATGCGACGATCGTTTCGTTAGCTGGTTAGGCTAACATCATCAGGCATATTAATGTGTTGTTGTTGCTAGACAATTTTCGCCATTTGGAGCTCCTATTTATACATCCAAGATTGCAAATTTTGCATTTGTGAAGTTCAAATTGCAGCTTTTTATTTCCAAAGACGACTCATTTGTCCCCCTTCTATTCCAGAAATCAATTTTTTCAATGTTACATTCATATTACAGTCGATAGCTTTTTTCCATCGTAGACTGTATATATGTCTTTCAAATCGAAAGATTTTTTAAGTGGATTGTGGTTTAGAACGCTAAGACGTCAGCAACATTGTCTGTTAGTTGGCGACGACCCAGGTTCGAATCCCAGCCGGGCTCAGCTGAATGTTTTATTTTAAAGTTTTTTGCCTTTTTAGGGGCGAAGGCCATTATTTGTGAGATTTAATTAATTTAATTAATCGAGCTTTTTTATGACCTAAGGAGATTACATTGAAAAATTGATATCTAGCGAAGTCCTACACACACACACATCAACCACTATGCGACGATCGTTTCGTTAGCTGGTTAGGCTAACATCATCAGGCATATTAATGTGTTGTTGTTGCTAGACAATTTTCGCCATTTGGAGCTCCTATTTATACATCCAAGATTGCAAATTTTGCATTTGTGAAGTTCAAATTGCAGCTTTTTATTTCCAAAGACGACTCATTTGTCCCCCTTCTATTCCAGAAATCAATTTTTTCAATGTTACATTCATATTACAGTCGATAGCTTTTTTCCATCGTAGACTGTATATATGTCTTTCAAATCGAAAGATTTTTTAAGTGGATTGTGGTTTAGAACGCTAAGACGTCAGCAACATTGTCTGTTAGTTGGCGACGACCCAGGTTCGAATCCCAGCCGGGCTCAGCTGAATGTTTTATTTTAAAGTTTTTTGCCTTTTTAGGGGCGAAGGCCATTATTTGTGAGATTTAATTAATTTAATTAATCGAGCTTTTTTATGACCTAAGGAGATTACATTGAAAAATTGATATCTAGCGAAGTCCTACACACACACACATCAACCACTATGCGACGATCGTTTCGTTAGCTGGTTAGGCTAACATCATCAGGCATATTAATGTGTTGTTGTTGCTAGACAATTTTCGCCATTTGGAGCTCCTATTTATACATCCAAGATTGCAAATTTTGCATTTGTGAAGTTCAAATTGCAGCTTTTTATTTCCAAAGACGACTCATTTGTCCCCCTTCTATTCCAGAAATCAATTTTTTCAATGTTACATTCATATTACAGTCGATAGCTTTTTTCCATCGTAGACTGTATATATGTCTTTCAAATCGAAAGATTTTTTAAGTGGATTGTGGTTTAGAACGCTAAGACGTCAGCAACATTGTCTGTTAGTTGGCGACGACCCAGGTTCGAATCCCAGCCGGGCTCAGCTGAATGTTTTATTTTAAAGTTTTTTGCCTTTTTAGGGGCGAAGGCCATTATTTGTGAGATTTAATTAATTTAATTAATCGAGCTTTTTTATGACCTAAGGAGATTACATTGAAAAATTGATATCTAGCGAAGTCCTACACACACACACATCAACCACTATGCGACGATCGTTTCGTTAGCTGGTTAGGCTAACATCATCAGGCATATTAATGTGTTGTTGTTGCTAGACAATTTTCGCCATTTGGAGCTCCTATTTATACATCCAAGATTGCAAATTTTGCATTTGTGAAGTTCAAATTGCAGCTTTTTATTTCCAAAGACGACTCATTTGTCCCCCTTCTATTCCAGAAATCAATTTTTTCAATGTTACATTCATATTACAGTCGATAGCTTTTTTCCATCGTAGACTGTATATATGTCTTTCAAATCGAAAGATTTTTTAAGTGGATTGTGGTTTAGAACGCTAAGACGTCAGCAACATTGTCTGTTAGTTGGCGACGACCCAGGTTCGAATCCCAGCCGGGCTCAGCTGAATGTTTTATTTTAAAGTTTTTTGCCTTTTTAGGGGCGAAGGCCATTATTTGTGAGATTTAATTAATTTAATTAATCGAGCTTTTTTATGACCTAAGGAGATTACATTGAAAAATTGATATCTAGCGAAGTCCTACACACACACACATCAACCACTATGCGACGATCGTTTCGTTAGCTGGTTAGGCTAACATCATCAGGCATATTAATGTGTTGTTGTTGCTAGACAATTTTCGCCATTTGGAGCTCCTATTTATACATCCAAGATTGCAAATTTTGCATTTGTGAAGTTCAAATTGCAGCTTTTTATTTCCAAAGACGACTCATTTGTCCCCCTTCTATTCCAGAAATCAATTTTTTCAATGTTACATTCATATTACAGTCGATAGCTTTTTTCCATCGTAGACTGTATATATGTCTTTCAAATCGAAAGATTTTTTAAGTGGATTGTGGTTTAGAACGCTAAGACGTCAGCAACATTGTCTGTTAGTTGGCGACGACCCAGGTTCGAATCCCAGCCGGGCTCAGCTGAATGTTTTATTTTAAAGTTTTTTGCCTTTTTAGGGGCGAAGGCCATTATTTGTGAGATTTAATTAATTTAATTAATCGAGCTTTTTTATGACCTAAGGAGATTACATTGAAAAATTGATATCTAGCGAAGTCCTACACACACACACATCAACCACTATGCGACGATCGTTTCGTTAGCTGGTTAGGCTAACATCATCTAAACCACAATCCACTTAAAAAATCTTTCGATTTGAAAGACATATATACAGTCTACGATGGAAAAAAGCTATCGACTGTAATATGAATGTAACATTGAAAAAATTGATTTCTGGAATAGAAGGGGGACAAATGAGTCGTCTTTGGAAATAAAAAGCTGCAATTTGAACTTCACAAATGCAAAATTTGCAATCTTGGATGTATAAATAGGAGCTCCAAATGGCGAAAATTGTCTAGCAACAACAACACATTAATATGCCTGATGATGTTAGCCTAACCAGCTAACGAAACGATCGTCGCATAGTGGTTGATGTGTGTGTGTGTAGGACTTCGCTAGATATCAATTTTTCAATGTAATCTCCTTAGGTCATAAAAAAGCTCGATTAATTAAATTAATTAAATCTCACAAATAATGGCCTTCGCCCCTAAAAAGGCAAAAAACTTTAAAATAAAACATTCAGCTGAGCCCGGCTGGGATTCGAACCTGGGTCGTCGCCAACTAACAGACAATGTTGCTGACGTCTTAGCGTTCTAAACCACAATCCACTTAAAAAATCTTTCGATTTGAAAGACATATATACAGTCTACGATGGAAAAAAGCTATCGACTGTAATATGAATGTAACATTGAAAAAATTGATTTCTGGAATAGAAGGGGGACAAATGAGTCGTCTTTGGAAATAAAAAGCTGCAATTTGAACTTCACAAATGCAAAATTTGCAATCTTGGATGTATAAATAGGAGCTCCAAATGGCGAAAATTGTCTAGCAACAACAACACATTAATATGCCTGATGATGTTAGCCTAACCAGCTAACGAAACGATCGTCGCATAGTGGTTGATGTGTGTGTGTGTAGGACTTCGCTAGATATCAATTTTTCAATGTAATCTCCTTAGGTCATAAAAAAGCTCGATTAATTAAATTAATTAAATCTCACAAATAATGGCCTTCGCCCCTAAAAAGGCAAAAAACTTTAAAATAAAACATTCAGCTGAGCCCGGCTGGGATTCGAACCTGGGTCGTCGCCAACTAACAGACAATGTTGCTGACGTCTTAGCGTTCTAAACCACAATCCACTTAAAAAATCTTTCGATTTGAAAGACATATATACAGTCTACGATGGAAAAAAGCTATCGACTGTAATATGAATGTAACATTGAAAAAATTGATTTCTGGAATAGAAGGGGGACAAATGAGTCGTCTTTGGAAATAAAAAGCTGCAATTTGAACTTCACAAATGCAAAATTTGCAATCTTGGATGTATAAATAGGAGCTCCAAATGGCGAAAATTGTCTAGCAACAACAACACATTAATATGCCTGATGATGTTAGCCTAACCAGCTAACGAAACGATCGTCGCATAGTGGTTGATGTGTGTGTGTGTAGGACTTCGCTAGATATCAATTTTTCAATGTAATCTCCTTAGGTCATAAAAAAGCTCGATTAATTAAATTAATTAAATCTCACAAATAATGGCCTTCGCCCCTAAAAAGGCAAAAAACTTTAAAATAAAACATTCAGCTGAGCCCGGCTGGGATTCGAACCTGGGTCGTCGCCAACTAACAGACAATGTTGCTGACGTCTTAGCGTTCTAAACCACAATCCACTTAAAAAATCTTTCGATTTGAAAGACATATATACAGTCTACGATGGAAAAAAGCTATCGACTGTAATATGAATGTAACATTGAAAAAATTGATTTCTGGAATAGAAGGGGGACAAATGAGTCGTCTTTGGAAATAAAAAGCTGCAATTTGAACTTCACAAATGCAAAATTTGCAATCTTGGATGTATAAATAGGAGCTCCAAATGGCGAAAATTGTCTAGCAACAACAACACATTAATATGCCTGATGATGTTAGCCTAACCAGCTAACGAAACGATCGTCGCATAGTGGTTGATGTGTGTGTGTGTAGGACTTCGCTAGATATCAATTTTTCAATGTAATCTCCTTAGGTCATAAAAAAGCTCGATTAATTAAATTAATTAATTTTTTTATTTTTTTATTTTATATTTTATATTTTATATTTTATATTTTATATTTTATATTTTATATTTTATATTTTATATTTTATATTTTATATTTTATATTTTATATTTTATATTTTATATTTTATATTTTATATTTTATATTTTATATTTTATATTTTATATTTTATATTTTATATTTTATATTTTATATTTTATATTTTATATTTTATATTTTATATTTTATATTTTATATTTTATATTTTATATTTTATATTTTATATTTTATATTTTATATTTTATATTTTATATTTTATATTTTATATTTTATATTTTATATTTTATATTTTATATTTTATATTTTATATTTTATATTTTATATTTTATATTTTATATTTTATATTTTATATTTTATATTTTATATTTTATATTTTATATTTTATATTTTATATTTTATATTTTATATTTTATATTTTATATTTTATATTTTATATTTTATATTTTATATTTTATATTTTATATTTTATATTTTATATTTTATATTTTATATTTTATATTTTATATTTTATATTTTATATTTTATATTTTATATTTTATATTTTATATTTTATATTTTATATTTTATATTTTATATTTTATATTTTATATTTTATATTTTATATTTTATATTTTATATTTTATATTTTATATTTTATATTTTATATTTTATATTTTATATTTTATATTTTATATTTTATATTTTATATTTTATATTTTATATTTTATATTTTATATTTTATATTTTATATTTTATATTTTATATTTTATATTTTATCTATACTTATAAAAGAGTTCAGTAATGATGACTCACTGACTCACTGATTCACTGACTCACTGACTGACTGACTGATAATCAACGCCCAGACTAAACGGCTAAAGCTAGGATCTTGAAATTTTGGGTGAGGGACAATCTTGGTCCGAAGGTGTCAGATAAGGCTGGGTTTTTGGAAATTCGAACTAGAACTGTACTAGAAGTACTAAAAGGTACTAAATATGGTACCCTTTGTATTAGGCAAACGCGAATAGCTAGAATTCTGAAATTTGGAATGAGGTTCACTGATGGAGAGTTAGAAAGGTGTACCAAATGGTTTTTGGAAATTCGAACTATAAGTGTACGAAAAGTACTAAAAGTTACTAAATTTAGTACTATTTGGTATTACGTGAACGGATAGAGCTAAAATCTTGAAATTTGGAATGAAAATCAAGGTTTAGAAGATGAGTTGATATAAGGAGGTGGTTTTGAAAATGTGTACTCATGTGTACGAATAGTACTAAATGGTACTAAATTTGGTACAATTTGAATTTGGGCGAACCGATAAGGTTGGAATTTTGAAATTTGGAATTACTATTACTGTTGGAGCGTAGGTTTGAGATAGGGAGGTAGTTTTCGAAATTCGTACATATGAGTACGAAAAGTACTAAATAGTACCAAATAAGGTACAATTTGGATTTGGGGGAACGGATGGAGCTGGAATCCTGAAATTTAGAATTAGGATTACAGTCGGGGTGTAGGATAGAAGTACTTTGGAAATTCGTATTTTTGGGTACGAAAAGTACTAAATGGTACCAAATTTGGTACAATATGAATTTAAGTGATCGGATAGAGCTGGAATAGTGAAATTTGGAATTAAGATTACTATTGGAGTGTGGGATTGGGATACTTTTGGAAATTCGTACTTATGGCAACGAAAAGTACTAAATGGTACCAAATTTGGTACGATTTGGATTTGGGTGATCAGATACATTTGGAATCCTGAAATTCGAAATTAAGATTACTTTTGGAGTGCTGGATAGAGGTAGGTTTGGAAATTCGGACCTATGGGAACAAAATGTACTAAATGGTACTAAATTTGGTACAATTTAGATTACGGTAATCTGATGCAGCTGAAATTCTGAAATTTGGAATTAAGATTACTGTTGGCGTGTAGGATTGAGGTAGTAGTGGATATTCGTACTCTTGGGTACGAATAGTACTAAATAGTACCAAATTTGGTACAATTTGGATTTGGGTGAACGAATATAGCTGAAATTCTGAGATTTGGAATAAGGAGTACTATTGGAGTGTAGGATTGATAATGTTTTGGAAATTTTTAGTTATGGGTTGGAAAAGTACTAAATAGTACTAAATTTGGTACAATTTAGATTTCAATGATGGGATGCATTTGGAATCGTGAAATTCGGAATAAAAATTGCTGTTGGAGTGTCGATAGAGGTAGGTTTGGAAATTCGTACTTTGAATACGAATAGTACTAAATGGTACCAAATTTGGATTTGAGTTATCGGATGTATCTGGAATTCTGAAATTCGTAATTAAGCTTATTGTTTGAACATAGCACTGAGGTAGTTTTGAAAATTTGTAGTTATGTGTACGAAAAGTACTAAATGGTACCAAATCTGGTACAATTTGGATTTGGGTGAACGGATATAACTGGAATCCCGAGATTCGGAATAAGGATTACTGTTGGTAAGTAGGATTGATGAAGTTTTTGAAATTTTTAGTTATGGGTACGATAAGTTCTAAATGGTACCAAATTTTAATTTATGTGATACATTTGGAATCCTAAAATTCGGAATTACGATTACTGTTGGAGTGTTGAAAGAGGAAGGTTTCGAAATTCGTACTTTGGATACGAAAAGTACTAAATGGTATCAAATTTGGTACAATTTGGATTACGGTGATCGGATGCAGCTGTAATCCTGAAATTTGGAATTAAGATTACTATTGGCATGTAGGATTGAGGTAGTTGTAGAAATTCGTATTCATGGGTACGAAAGTACTAAATTGTACCAAATTTGGTACAGTTTGCATTTGGGTGAACGGATATAGCAGGAAACCCGAGATTTGGAGTGTAATTGATAAAGTTTTTGGAAATTTGAAGTTATGGGTAGGAAAAGTACTAAATTTGGTACAATTTGGATTTCAGTGATAGGATACATTTGGAATCTTGAAATTCGGAATTAAAATTGATGTTGGAGTGTTGATAGAGGTAGGTTTAGAAATTCGTACTATGGATACGAATAGTACTAAATTGTACCAAATTTGGATTTGAGTTATCGGATATATCTGGAATCCTGAAATTCGGATTTAAGCTTATTGTTTGAACATAGCACTGAGGAAGTTTTGAAAAATTTGTACTTATGGGTACGAAAAGTACTAAATGGTACTAAATTTGATACAATTTGGATTTCGGTGATCTGATGTAGCTACCATCCTCATGTTTGGCATTAAAATACCTGTTGAACTGAGGATTGATAAAAATTTCGAAATTATTAGTTATGGGTAGGAAAAGTACTAAATTTGGTACAATTTGGATTTGAGCGAACGGATAGAGTTGGAATCAAGAAATTTGGAATTAAGATTACTGTTGGAGTGTAGGATTGAGATATGGAAGTAGTTTTGGAAATTCGTACTTATGAGTACGAAAAGTACTAAATTTGGTTCAATTTGGATTTGAGCGAACGGCTAGAGCTGGAATCTTGAAGTTTGGAATTAAGATTACTGTTGGGGTGTAGGATTGAGGAAGTTTTGGAAATTCGTACTTATATGTACGAAAAGTACTAAACGGTACTATATTTGGTACAACTTGGATTTGAGCGAACGGTTAGAGCTGGAATCTTGAATTTTGGGTTTAATATTACTGTTGGGGTTAGTTTTGGAAATGCGTACTTATGCTTACAAAAAGTACTACATTTTGTACAATTAGGATTTGGGTGAAATTATAGCGCTCGAATCCTAAAATGTGGAATTAGGTACACTTAGGGGTACGAAATGGCTCCATGTATGGTACAATTTTGTATTGGATGAACGGATAGATCTGGATTCGTGAGATTTGGAATTAAGTTTACTGTTGTCATTTGCTTATAACGTCCGATTTAAGAAATATGTGCCGTAAATATACGAAAAGTTGTAAATGGCACAGGATTTGGTACAATTTGTTATTGTGTAAAGGGAATTTTAAAATAATATGAGGAGGTTCGTATTTATGTATTTACATGTAAAGTACTAAATAGTTCTATAATTGGTTTTGGGGGGAACAGATAGAGCTGGAAATAAGGATGGCGGTTGTTGGGTTAGGCCGTATTTGCGCTGAGAACCTTAATTAAAATATCTCAAAAAATGTTGATTGCTCTTGATGTGTAGCGAAATCGAACTAAAGTGGTACGTATTAGTACACAAAATGTTTCCACCATTCTATATTATATATTGTTTATTTGTGTTGTATATTTAACGCATACGAAGTAGCGGGCACTTTGCTAGTATTTTATATTTTATATTTTATATTTTATATTTTATATTTTATATTTTATATTTTATATTTTATATTTTATATTTTATATTTTATATTTTATATTTTATATTTTATATTTTATATTTTATATTTTATATTTTATATTTTATATTTTATATTTTATATTTTATATTTTATATTTTATATTTTATATTTTATATTTTATATTTTATATTTTATATTTTATATTTTATATTTTATATTTTATATTTTATATTTTATATTTTATATTTTATATTTTATATTTTATATTTTATATTTTATATTTTATATTTTATATTTTATATTTTATATTTTATATTTTATATTTTATATTTTATATTTTATATTTTATATTTTATATTTTATATTTTATATTTTATATTTTATATTTTATATTTTATATTTTATATTTTATATTTTATATTTTATATTTTATATTTTATATTTTATATTTTATATTTTATATTTTATATTTTATATTTTATATTTTATATTTTATATTTTATATTTTATATTTTATATTTTATATTTTATATTTTATATTTTATATTTTATATTTTATATTTTATATTTTATATTTTATATTTTATATTTTATATTTTATATTTTATATTTTATATTTTATATTTTATATTTTATATTTTATATTTTATATTTTATATTTTATATTTTATATTTTATATTTTATATTTTATATTTTATATTTTATATTTTATATTTTATATTTTATATTTTATATTTTATATTTTATATTTTATATTTTATATTTTATATTTTATATTTTATATTTTATATTTTATATTTTATATTTTATATTTTATATTTTATATTTTATATTTTATATTTTATATTTTATATTTTATATTTTATATTTTATATTTTATATTTTATATTTTATATTTTATATTTTATATTTTATATTTTATATTTTATATTTTATATTTTATATTTTATATTTTATATTTTATATTTTATATTTTATATTTTATATTTTATATTTTATATTTTATATTTTATATTTTATATTTTATATTTTATATTTTATATTTTATATTTTATATTTTATATTTTATATTTTATATTTTATATTTTATATTTTATATTTTATATTTTATATTTTATATTTTATATTTTATATTTTATATTTTATATTTTATATTTTATATTTTATATTTTATATTTTATATTTTATATTTTATATTTTATATTTTATATTTTATATTTTATATTTTATATTTTATATTTTATATTTTATATTTTATATTTTATATTTTATATTTTATATTTTATATTTTATATTTTATATTTTATATTTTATATTTTATATTTTATATTTTATATTTTATATTTTATATTTTATATTTTATATTTTATATTTTATATTTTATATTTTATATTTTATATTTTATATTTTATATTTTATATTTTATATTTTATATTTTATATTTTATATTTTATATTTTATATTTTATATTTTATATTTTATATTTTATATTTTATATTTTATATTTTATATTTTATATTTTATATTTTATATTTTATATTTTATATTTTATATTTTATATTTTATATTTTATATTTTATATTTTATATTTTATATTTTATATTTTATATTTTATATTTTATATTTTATATTTTATATTTTATATTTTATATTTTATATTTTATATTTTATATTTTATATTTTATATTTTATATTTTATATTTTATATTTTATATTTTATATTTTATATTTTATATTTTATATTTTATATTTTATATTTTATATTTTATATTTTATATTTTATATTTTATATTTTATATTTTATATTTTATATTTTATATTTTATATTTTATATTTTATATTTTATATTTTATATTTTATATTTTATATTTTATATTTTATATTTTATATTTTATATTTTATATTTTATATTTTATATTTTATATTTTATATTTTATATTTTATATTTTATATTTTATATTTTATATTTTATATTTTATATTTTATATTTTATATTTTATATTTTATATTTTATATTTTATATTTTATATTTTATATTTTATATTTTATATTTTATATTTTATATTTTATATTTTATATTTTATATTTTATATTTTATATTTTATATTTTATATTTTATATTTTATATTTTATATTTTATATTTTATATTTTATATTTTATATTTTATATTTTATATTTTATATTTTATATTTTATATTTTATATTTTATATTTTATATTTTATATTTTATATTTTATATTTTATATTTTATATTTTATATTTTATATTTTATATTTTATATTTTATATTTTATATTTTATATTTTATATTTTATATTTTATATTTTATATTTTATATTTTATATTTTATATTTTATATTTTATATTTTATATTTTATATTTTATATTTTATATTTTATATTTTATATTTTATATTTTATATTTTATATTTTATATTTTATATTTTATATTTTATATTTTATATTTTATATTTTATATTTTATATTTTATATTTTATATTTTATATTTTATATTTTATATTTTATATTTTATATTTTATATTTTATATTTTATATTTTATATTTTATATTTTATATTTTATATTTTATATTTTATATTTTATATTTTATATTTTATATTTTATATTTTATATTTTATATTTTATATTTTATATTTTATATTTTATATTTTATATTTTATATTTTATATTTTATATTTTATATTTTATATTTTATATTTTATATTTTATATTTTATATTTTATATTTTATATTTTATATTTTATATTTTATATTTTATATTTTATATTTTATATTTTATATTTTATATTTTATATTTTATATTTTATATTTTATATTTTATATTTTATATTTTATATTTTATATTTTATATTTTATATTTTATATTTTATATTTTATATTTTATATTTTATATTTTATATTTTATATTTTATATTTTATATTTTATATTTTATATTTTATATTTTATATTTTATATTTTATATTTTATATTTTATATTTTATATTTTATATTTTATATTTTATATTTTATATTTTATATTTTATATTTTATATTTTATATTTTATATTTTATATTTTATATTTTATATTTTATATTTTATATTTTATATTTTATATTTTATATTTTATATTTTATATTTTATATTTTATATTTTATATTTTATATTTTATATTTTATATTTTATATTTTATATTTTATATTTTATATTTTATATTTTATATTTTATATTTTATATTTTATATTTTATATTTTATATTTTATATTTTATATTTTATATTTTATATTTTATATTTTATATTTTATATTTTATATTTTATATTTTATATTTTATATTTTATATTTTATATTTTATATTTTATATTTTATATTTTATATTTTATATTTTATATTTTATATTTTATATTTTATATTTTATATTTTATATTTTATATTTTATATTTTATATTTTATATTTTATATTTTATATTTTATATTTTATATTTTATATTTTATATTTTATATTTTATATTTTATATTTTATATTTTATATTTTATATTTTATATTTTATATTTTATATTTTATATTTTATATTTTATATTTTATATTTTATATTTTATATTTTATATTTTATATTTTATATTTTATATTTTATATTTTATATTTTATATTTTATATTTTATATTTTATATTTTATATTTTATATTTTATATTTTATATTTTATATTTTATATTTTATATTTTATATTTTATATTTTATATTTTATATTTTATATTTTATATTTTATATTTTATATTTTATATTTTATATTTTATATTTTATATTTTATATTTTATATTTTATATTTTATATTTTATATTTTATATTTTATATTTTATATTTTATATTTTATATTTTATATTTTATATTTTATATTTTATATTTTATATTTTATATTTTATATTTTATATTTTATATTTTATATTTTATATTTTATATTTTATATTTTATATTTTATATTTTATATTTTATATTTTATATTTTATATTTTATATTTTATATTTTATATTTTATATTTTATATTTTATATTTTATATTTTATATTTTATATTTTATATTTTATATTTTATATTTTATATTTTATATTTTATATTTTATATTTTATATTTTATATTTTATATTTTATATTTTATATTTTATATTTTATATTTTATATTTTATATTTTATATTTTATATTTTATATTTTATATTTTATATTTTATATTTTATATTTTATATTTTATATTTTATATTTTATATTTTATATTTTATATTTTATATTTTATATTTTATATTTTATATTTTATATTTTATATTTTATATTTTATATTTTATATTTTATATTTTATATTTTATATTTTATATTTTATATTTTATATTTTATATTTTATATTTTATATTTTATATTTTATATTTTATATTTTATATTTTATATTTTATATTTTATATTTTATATTTTATATTTTATATTTTATATTTTATATTTTATATTTTATATTTTATATTTTATATTTTATATTTTATATTTTATATTTTATATTTTATATTTTATATTTTATATTTTATATTTTATATTTTATATTTTATATTTTATATTTTATATTTTATATTTTATATTTTATATTTTATATTTTATATTTTATATTTTATATTTTATATTTTATATTTTATATTTTATATTTTATATTTTATATTTTATATTTTATATTTTATATTTTATATTTTATATTTTATATTTTATATTTTATATTTTATATTTTATATTTTATATTTTATATTTTATATTTTATATTTTATATTTTATATTTTATATTTTATATTTTATATTTTATATTTTATATTTTATATTTTATATTTTATATTTTATATTTTATATTTTATATTTTATATTTTATATTTTATATTTTATATTTTATATTTTATATTTTATATTTTATATTTTATATTTTATATTTTATATTTTATATTTTATATTTTATATTTTATATTTTATATTTTATATTTTATATTTTATATTTTATATTTTATATTTTATATTTTATATTTTATATTTTATATTTTATATTTTATATTTTATATTTTATATTTTATATTTTATATTTTATATTTTATATTTTATATTTTATATTTTATATTTTATATTTTATATTTTATATTTTATATTTTATATTTTATATTTTATATTTTATATTTTATATTTTATATTTTATATTTTATATTTTATATTTTATATTTTATATTTTATATTTTATATTTTATATTTTATATTTTATATTTTATATTTTATATTTTATATTTTATATTTTATATTTTATATTTTATATTTTATATTTTATATTTTATATTTTATATTTTATATTTTATATTTTATATTTTATATTTTATATTTTATATTTTATATTTTATATTTTATATTTTATATTTTATATTTTATATTTTATATTTTATATTTTATATTTTATATTTTATATTTTATATTTTATATTTTATATTTTATATTTTATATTTTATATTTTATATTTTATATTTTATATTTTATATTTTATATTTTATATTTTATATTTTATATTTTATATTTTATATTTTATATTTTATATTTTATATTTTATATTTTATATTTTATATTTTATATTTTATATTTTATATTTTATATTTTATATTTTATATTTTATATTTTATATTTTATATTTTATATTTTATATTTTATATTTTATATTTTATATTTTATATTTTATATTTTATATTTTATATTTTATATTTTATATTTTATATTTTATATTTTATATTTTATATTTTATATTTTATATTTTATATTTTATATTTTATATTTTATATTTTATATTTTATATTTTATATTTTATATTTTATATTTTATATTTTATATTTTATATTTTATATTTTATATTTTATATTTTATATTTTATATTTTATATTTTATATTTTATATTTTATATTTTATATTTTATATTTTATATTTTATATTTTATATTTTATATTTTATATTTTATATTTTATATTTTATATTTTATATTTTATATTTTATATTTTATATTTTATATTTTATATTTTATATTTTATATTTTATATTTTATATTTTATATTTTATATTTTATATTTTATATTTTATATTTTATATTTTATATTTTATATTTTATATTTTATATTTTATATTTTATATTTTATATTTTATATTTTATATTTTATATTTTATATTTTATATTTTATATTTTATATTTTATATTTTATATTTTATATTTTATATTTTATATTTTATATTTTATATTTTATATTTTATATTTTATATTTTATATTTTATATTTTATATTTTATATTTTATATTTTATATTTTATATTTTATATTTTATATTTTATATTTTATATTTTATATTTTATATTTTATATTTTATATTTTATATTTTATATTTTATATTTTATATTTTATATTTTATATTTTATATTTTATATTTTATATTTTATATTTTATATTTTATATTTTATATTTTATATTTTATATTTTATATTTTATATTTTATATTTTATATTTTATATTTTATATTTTATATTTTATATTTTATATTTTATATTTTATATTTTATATTTTATATTTTATATTTTATATTTTATATTTTATATTTTATATTTTATATTTTATATTTTATATTTTATATTTTATATTTTATATTTTATATTTTATATTTTATATTTTATATTTTATATTTTATATTTTATATTTTATATTTTATATTTTATATTTTATATTTTATATTTTATATTTTATATTTTATATTTTATATTTTATATTTTATATTTTATATTTTATATTTTATATTTTATATTTTATATTTTATATTTTATATTTTATATTTTATATTTTATATTTTATATTTTATATTTTATATTTTATATTTTATATTTTATATTTTATATTTTATATTTTATATTTTATATTTTATATTTTATATTTTATATTTTATATTTTATATTTTATATTTTATATTTTATATTTTATATTTTATATTTTATATTTTATATTTTATATTTTATATTTTATATTTTATATTTTATATTTTATATTTTATATTTTATATTTTATATTTTATATTTTATATTTTATATTTTATATTTTATATTTTATATTTTATATTTTATATTTTATATTTTATATTTTATATTTTATATTTTATATTTTATATTTTATATTTTATATTTTATATTTTATATTTTATATTTTATATTTTATATTTTATATTTTATATTTTATATTTTATATTTTATATTTTATATTTTATATTTTATATTTTATATTTTATATTTTATATTTTATATTTTATATTTTATATTTTATATTTTATATTTTATATTTTATATTTTATATTTTATATTTTATATTTTATATTTTATATTTTATATTTTATATTTTATATTTTATATTTTATATTTTATATTTTATATTTTATATTTTATATTTTATATTTTATATTTTATATTTTATATTTTATATTTTATATTTTATATTTTATATTTTATATTTTATATTTTATATTTTATATTTTATATTTTATATTTTATATTTTATATTTTATATTTTATATTTTATATTTTATATTTTATATTTTATATTTTATATTTTATATTTTATATTTTATATTTTATATTTTATATTTTATATTTTATATTTTATATTTTATATTTTATATTTTATATTTTATATTTTATATTTTATATTTTATATTTTATATTTTATATTTTATATTTTATATTTTATATTTTATATTTTATATTTTATATTTTATATTTTATATTTTATATTTTATATTTTATATTTTATATTTTATATTTTATATTTTATATTTTATATTTTATATTTTATATTTTATATTTTATATTTTATATTTTATATTTTATATTTTATATTTTATATTTTATATTTTATATTTTATATTTTATATTTTATATTTTATATTTTATATTTTATATTTTATATTTTATATTTTATATTTTATATTTTATATTTTATATTTTATATTTTATATTTTATATTTTATATTTTATATTTTATATTTTATATTTTATATTTTATATTTTATATTTTATATTTTATATTTTATATTTTATATTTTATATTTTATATTTTATATTTTATATTTTATATTTTATATTTTATATTTTATATTTTATATTTTATATTTTATATTTTATATTTTATATTTTATATTTTATATTTTATATTTTATATTTTATATTTTATATTTTATATTTTATATTTTATATTTTATATTTTATATTTTATATTTTATATTTTATATTTTATATTTTATATTTTATATTTTATATTTTATATTTTATATTTTATATTTTATATTTTATATTTTATATTTTATATTTTATATTTTATATTTTATATTTTATATTTTATATTTTATATTTTATATTTTATATTTTATATTTTATATTTTATATTTTATATTTTATATTTTATATTTTATATTTTATATTTTATATTTTATATTTTATATTTTATATTTTATATTTTATATTTTATATTTTATATTTTATATTTTATATTTTATATTTTATATTTTATATTTTATATTTTATATTTTATATTTTATATTTTATATTTTATATTTTATATTTTATATTTTATATTTTATATTTTATATTTTATATTTTATATTTTATATTTTATATTTTATATTTTATATTTTATATTTTATATTTTATATTTTATATTTTATATTTTATATTTTATATTTTATATTTTATATTTTATATTTTATATTTTATATTTTATATTTTATATTTTATATTTTATATTTTATATTTTATATTTTATATTTTATATTTTATATTTTATATTTTATATTTTATATTTTATATTTTATATTTTATATTTTATATTTTATATTTTATATTTTATATTTTATATTTTATATTTTATATTTTATATTTTATATTTTATATTTTATATTTTATATTTTATATTTTATATTTTATATTTTATATTTTATATTTTATATTTTATATTTTATATTTTATATTTTATATTTTATATTTTATATTTTATATTTTATATTTTATATTTTATATTTTATATTTTATATTTTATATTTTATATTTTATATTTTATATTTTATATTTTATATTTTATATTTTATATTTTATATTTTATATTTTATATTTTATATTTTATATTTTATATTTTATATTTTATATTTTATATTTTATATTTTATATTTTATATTTTATATTTTATATTTTATATTTTATATTTTATATTTTATATTTTATATTTTATATTTTATATTTTATATTTTATATTTTATATTTTATATTTTATATTTTATATTTTATATTTTATATTTTATATTTTATATTTTATATTTTATATTTTATATTTTATATTTTATATTTTATATTTTATATTTTATATTTTATATTTTATATTTTATATTTTATATTTTATATTTTATATTTTATATTTTATATTTTATATTTTATATTTTATATTTTATATTTTATATTTTATATTTTATATTTTATATTTTATATTTTATATTTTATATTTTATATTTTATATTTTATATTTTATATTTTATATTTTATATTTTATATTTTATATTTTATATTTTATATTTTATATTTTATATTTTATATTTTATATTTTATATTTTATATTTTATATTTTATATTTTATATTTTATATTTTATATTTTATATTTTATATTTTATATTTTATATTTTATATTTTATATTTTATATTTTATATTTTATATTTTATATTTTATATTTTATATTTTATATTTTATATTTTATATTTTATATTTTATATTTTATATTTTATATTTTATATTTTATATTTTATATTTTATATTTTATATTTTATATTTTATATTTTATATTTTATATTTTATATTTTATATTTTATATTTTATATTTTATATTTTATATTTTATATTTTATATTTTATATTTTATATTTTATATTTTATATTTTATATTTTATATTTTATATTTTATATTTTATATTTTATATTTTATATTTTATATTTTATATTTTATATTTTATATTTTATATTTTATATTTTATATTTTACATTTTACATTTTATATATTATATTTTATATTTTACATTTTACATTTTATATATTATATTTTATATTTTGAATTTTATATTTAAATATTATACATTTAAATAAAATATATTGTTTATATTTTATAGTTAATATTTTATTTTTTATGTTTTTTGGCAATCGAACCTGAACTGTCGGTGTTCAAGGCGAGTGTGCTTACCATTGCACAACAGCCGTCAATTTCTTGCTCAGTCAGTTCAGGCCCTAGAGTATTTACTTGCGATACTATTCCCCAAATCAACTGAGAATCCGTGACTGTGTATTCAGATCATTTTCATTACACAAAAAAAAAATCGACTGCAATAGTCGTACCCTCCGGCCTACCACTGAGATTTTTGTCTTTATTGAATTGTAAATCGTGGAATTTTGCTGTCCATTTAAAAATTTCACTTTCAATATTTTAATAAATATTTCTTTTCTTCACATTAGGGCTTATTAGTCGCCAAAATTAAATTTAAAACATTTCACTTTAATTAGCAGCCACTGATGGTCATCGGTGCAGTTTGAAAGAAAGCCAGATATTCCATTATGCATTCCACTGCCGAAGCAGCTGCGAAGAGCCAGCAATGATGAGGCTGGCTATGTTGTAAGAGTGAATTTCTTTAAACTTGTTGTTGTTGGTTGGCGGGCTTCGTTGTCATTTGGTGGCCTATGACGATGGATCCGTCTGTCGTCCAACCACCATCGCCACCCATTTGCAACGCATATTTGAGTTTGTTGGAAAATGTTTCAAATATTTGACTTCTTGTGTGTGCCCGCAACGGACGAACTGCGTTTATGTGGAATTTCTACAACTTGAGGAGAGTGTCTCACTTGATCGTTTGACTCGTTCGTTGTCTTTGGGTCTGTCTCTCTTGACAGTTTGTCTGGCCACTTTTACAACTTCAAAGCTAAGGCATTGTGCCACCGTTTGTTGGTCTCTCCACCAATTTGAGGGGTTTCAGTTTCTCCACAGCCCCTCCATTTAGTCAGTATCATTTGCAGTGTTGACCGTGTGAGTTGTTTTTTGATTTCGTTTCGTGCGTTCGGTATAATTTTTTCTTTCGATATT
Source organism: Musca autumnalis (assembly GCF_047663935.1). Lineage (NCBI taxonomy): Eukaryota > Metazoa > Arthropoda > Insecta > Diptera > Muscidae > Musca > Musca autumnalis. Next base: position 257,743,089 of record NW_027411644.1, read on the forward strand.
TCGTTTTTATTTGTGTGCCGCCGCCGCGCCAACGCTTGTCCGTTTCATTGGATTTGGTTCGCTATGTTTCGGTGTTTTTGTTTTTATTTATGTTTGACGGCGAAAGTTGTTCCAACAGTTTGATCTTCGCTGCTCGTCTCGTCTTCTTTCTTCTGAAGTGAAATGCGTTGGTTTTTCAACTCGAAAAATTTTAATGGAATTGTGAAGCCAAAGAAGTAGAAGAAGAAACAAGAAAATTAAATAAAATAATAAAAGTCTGTTTGTTCAAATAAATTATTTTTGTTTTTTGTGTTTGTAAAAATAATAAAAAAATAAATATTAAAAAAAATTAATAAATTTATGTTGAAGTGAAGAAAATTTCAATAAAATAGTTGAAACGACATCGGAAAGAAAAGCTGGAGAAAGTCGCCGTTTGTTTTGGAATATTTGTGGATGTTTAAAGATAAAAATTTGAGGATTAATTTAAAGGTAATAGCTGAAGTATTCAGTTGAGAACCGGAAAGAGTGTTTAAGATTGATCTTTAGATTTTAAGAAAGTTCATGATTTACAAAAAAAAAAAAAAAAACAAATTTATGGAAACTATAAAAAATGAATGTTTTTAAAATAAGATCACGAATCATGGATCTATGGGTATGAGCCCGAAACAAAACAGCAATTGACCGTGTGGGTCTTCGAAGATGAGCCAAATCAAACTAAGGGTGTTCTTGGAAGAAGCATTTCGAAGCAAATGATCGCGCTTCTTCCGCAAAACTGGACATGTGACGACTATTTCGCTTGAGCAACGTAGGGCGATCAATTCTGAGTGGTACACCATCATTTTTTGCCCAAATTCTTTCGTAAAACGAACAAGGGAGAACGAAACTCGGCTCAAACCAGAGACTTTTTGACCGGCCAAAACGTAGAATTGATTTGTTATCTGACATATTTTTATACCCACAGCCTTTAGGCTCTATAAACCTTGATACGACCATAATTGTACCTCATCGAAATAATGGTTTTAGACCACAAGTATGTTTTATATGAAATTCGTTTCAGACAATTTGGAGTCGATTTAGTCATCCATGTCCGTTCGTCCGTCTGTCTGGCTGGTGCGTACGATAACTCACGAACGGATTAATCGATTCGAACAAGATTTTGCACTTTGTAATATTTTGTCCAAATTTAGTTTATGTTTGAAAATGGTCTATATCGGTCCACTCCTTCGAATACCTTTCAAACAAAATTTCGGAAATGTGCAGTTAAAGACCTCCTCTCGGGTAGCTTTGATGTTTTTTCAGCAGTTATTCTTGCGGCCCCTTTACGACGATACAATCTTTTTCGGGCGCAAGTCCATACTCCCTCAGAAGATAATGGTCAAAAAGCTCAAAGAAACCCTGACGACACCAACTAAAATGGCAAATCCGCAAAAAAACTGCCGCATGGAGTTTCTGATTGGTCCAAACTTTGTACATCGTATTATTTCATCCAGCGATGTATAAGGTCGGAGTATGGACTATATGGACCTCCCACAAAAAAAATTGAGAAAAATGCAGTTGACGAATCGTCCCGGATCTATTTGAAAAATTTTGTTGTTTGTTTTCACTGTCCCTATTACAACGATACAATTTTTTCCAGAGTAAGTCCATACTTCCTGAGATGAAAGGGTGCTTCTGTAGACCCTTTCTGAATGAAATGGTGCTTCCATAGACCTTTTATGAATAAAAGGGCGCTTCCATAGACCCTTTCTGAATGAAAGGATGCTTCCATAGACCCTTTTTGAATGAAAGGGTGCATCCATAGACATTTTCTGAAAAAAGGGTGCTTCCATAGACCCTTTCTGAATGAAAGGGTGTTTCTGTAGACCCTTTCTGAATGAAAGGGTGTTTCTATAGACCCTTTCTGAAAGAAGGGGTGCTTACATAGACCATTTCTGAAGGAAAAGGTGCTTCCATAGACCCTTTATGAATGAAAGGGTTCTTTTGTAGACCCTTTCTGAATGAAAGGGTGCTTCCATAGACCATTTCTGAATGAGAGGGTGCTTCCATAGACCCTTTCAGAATGAGATGGTGTTTCCATAGACCCTTTCTGAAAGAAGGGGTGCTTACATAGACCCTTTCAGAATGAGATGGTGTTTCCATAGACCCTTTCTGAAAGAAGGGGTGCTTACATAGACCCTTTCTGAAGGAAAAGGTGCTTCTGTAGACCCTTTCTGAATGAAAGGGTGCTTCCATAGACTCTTTTTGAATGAGAGGGTTTTCCATAGACCCTTTCTAAATGGTAGGGTGCTTCCATAGACCCTTTCTGAATGAGAGGGTGCTTCCATAGACCCTTTGTGAATGAAAGGGTGCTACCATAGACCCTTTCTGAATGAGAGGGTGCTTCCATAGACCCTTTGTGAATGAAAGGATGCTACCATAGACCATTTCTGAATGAGAGCGTGCTTCCATAGACCCTTTGTGAATGAAAGGGTGCTACCATAGACCCTTTCTGAATGAAAGGGTGCTATCATAGACCCTTTCTGAATGAAAGCGTGCTTCCATAGACCCTTTCTGAATGAAAGGGTACTATCATAGACCCTTTCTGAATGAAAGGGTGCTTCCATAGATCCTTTTTGAATGAAAGGGTGCTTCCAAAGACCCTTTGTGAATGAAAGGGTGCTTCCATAGACCCTTTCTGAATGAAAGCGTGCTTCCATAGACCCTTTGTGAATGAAAGGGTGCTACCATAGACCCTTTCTGAATGAAACCGTGCTTCCATAGACCCTTTCTGAAAGAAAGGGTGCTACCATAGACCCATTCTGAATGAAAGGGTGCTTCCATAGACCCTTTGTGAATGAAAGGGTGCTACCATAACCCCTTTCTGAATAAAAGGGTGCTTCCATAGACCCTTTGTGAATGAAAGGGTGCTACCATAGACCCTTTCTGAATGAGAGCGTGCTTCCATAGACCCTTTCTGAATGAGAGGGTGCTTTCGTGGACCCTTTCTGAATGAGAGGGTGTTTCCATAGACCCTTTCTGAATGAAAGGGTGTTTCTATAGACCCTTTCTAAATGAAAGGGTGGTTCTATAGACCCTTTCTGAATGAAAGGGTGTTTCTATAAACCCTTTCTGAATGAAAAAGTGTTTCTATAGACCCTTTCTGAACGAAAGGTTGATTCAATAGAGCCTTTCTGAGAGAAAGAGTGCTTCCATAGGCACTTTCTGAAAGAAAGGGTGCTTCCGTTAACCTTTTCTGAATGAAAGGGTGCTACCATAGACCCTTTCTGAATGAAAGCGTGCTTCCATAGACCCTTTCTGAATGAAAGGGTGCTACCATAGACCCTTTCTGAATGAAAGCGTGCTTCCATAGACCCTTTCTGAATGAGAGGGTGCTTCCATAGACCCTTTGTGAATGAAAGGGTGCTACCATAACCCCTTTGTGAATGAAAGGGTGCTTCCATAGACCCTTTGTGAATGAAAGGGTGCTACCATAGACCCTTTCTGAATGAGAGCGTGGTTCCATAGACCCTTTCTGAAAGAAGGGGTGCTAACATAGACCCTTTCTGAAGGAAAGGGTGCTTCCATAGGCCCTTTATGAATGAAAGGGTGCTTCTGTAGACCCTTTCTGAATGAAAGGGTGCTTCCATAGACACTTTCTGAATGAGAGGGTGCTTTCGTAGACCCTTTCTGAATGAGAGGGTGTTTCCATAGACCCTTTCTGAATGAAAGGGTGTTTCTATAGACCCTTTCTGAATGAAAGGGTGGTTCTATAGACCCTTTCTGAATGAAAAAGTTTCTATAGACCCTTTCTGAACGAAAGGTTTATTCAATAGACCCTTTCTGAATGAAAGCGTGCTTCCATAGGCACTTTCTGAAAGAAACGGTGCTTCCGTTAACCTTTTCTGAATGGAAGGGTGCTTACATAGACCCTTTCTGAAGGAAAGTGTGCTTCCATAGACCCTTTATGAATGAAAGGGTACTTCTGTAGACCCTTTCTGAATGAAAGGGTGCTTCCATAGAACCTTTCTGAATGAGAGGGTGTTTCCATAGACCCTTTCTGAATGAATGGGTGCTTTCATAGACCCTTTCTGAATGAAAGGGTGCTTCCATAGACCCTTTCTGAATGAGAGGGTGTTTCCATAGACCCTTTCTGAATGAAATGGTGCTTTCATAGACCCTTTCTAAATGAAAGGGTGCTTTCATAGACCCTTTCTAAATGGTAGGGTGCTTCCATAGACCCTTTGTGAATGAAAGGGTGCTTCCATAGACCCTGACTCTGTTGATTTTTAATGATATTATTAGACTATAAAGGAAGTCTCGCAATAAATGTATTACAACTATAGTGTGAATGCAGTTCTCGGAGAACATCACCCATCTATCGCAGCTGAGGAGCGTCCGTTGCCACGACAAACCAGAGTAGTTTTGGTTTAACTACGCTCGGGATGTTGCAGCCATCTGCATTCCTATATATCTTTCCAGGTCTGCATAACACACTGCACCTTTTCAACTCAACCTATCAAAATACTGAACTAATTTCAGTAGATTTGTGGTTACATACCATCGAAGCAGCAAAATTGCTACAACTGGAGATAGACCCAGAGTCAGAAAAGCAAACATACAACAAATCAAATATTGTTACAACAACAAATGTGGGGTATAAAACCTTAATTGGATGAGGCATATCAAACGTCAATGAATTCCAATGTCTTCAAAATTAACAGCCAACAACAAATTGCAATTCCATGTGCCGTTCAATCTTCCATTTCATTCATTCATTTAGTTAATAGCTCTTAATCACCAATTACAATGAACAATGAAACGTGATTTTAGTATATTTTATTCTTCTTAGAGATTTTCTTACGAATGAGTAAACTTTTGTGAGCTGCCTCTCTGCCCAACCCTGCATCACCGTCCCTCACAAAATACCGGGGCACTTAGCATCAATCACTAAATAAAGTAAAACAAATACATTTCACTTTTTCATGATGTGCTGATGTGTTACACACTGTAAGGGGAGCAAGGGAGGGATGAGGAGGATGCCATTAGTCTGTCTGCCTTCAAAGTTACATCTGTTCGATGTAAATTAAGAAATATTTATTAAGGAAAAGTTGGATTTTTTTATTTAAAACATGTGATGGGGAATTGGGAACATTTTCAGATTAAAAAAAAAATAGGAAAGATTTATCCAAGATTAATTTTTTAAGTGATAAAATATGATGTTGGAGTGAATAAAAAATTACCTACAATTAGATGACTCGGTTGTGTAGTCTGTATTCGATCTGTCCAAAAATTATAGTCTCAGTTTACACAGGCTGAGGGTATACATAGCTCTGTCGGCAAAGCCGTCTGATACTTTTGAACTAGTTTAATTTTCTATTGACATCTGAAAAGTACTTTAATTGTCTTGTCGATTCATAACTACATATCGAACGTGTTTATTTCATAATTAAGGAGCATACATTTTTAAAGGAATTTTCCCTCAATTATTAAAAAAGAAACAGATTCTAAAAATACATATTTTCCCATGACCCTTCTCAATGTTCGTTGTGCCCTTAAATAGCTTCACATCTAAAAAGGAAAAACTTTCATTTATAACCTTTTTCTGGATTGAACTGAAAATGACACTTTTCCTAAATGGTTTCGTTTTCTCATCATAACATATCAATAAACAATGTATCATTTACAGTTTCCCTCTCGTCTCCTCCTACACCATCACTTAAAAAACCATTATATGCATAGCATAATTCCCTTCTTCCCTCTCCCCCTCTTGCTAACCATTGATACATTCATTCTTATAGAAGAATGTGAAACACACACCCAAATTTAGATCAGAGGGTACTTGAGATTGGTATAGGGCATAACGAAATGTCTTACGGATAAAATCAATTAAGCGTGGAAATTTTGTAAATGGAAACATTGTTTTTGTTTCTCTTAGTGTTCTATTTTCTTTATTTTTCTTTTGAGAAAATTGAATGTGTCAATGACACGCGCGTAAACCACAAATACAACAACCACCAGCTCGTTGTTATTCACAACAAAACTATTTTTTCTGTAAATTCCACTAATAGGGATGTTTCAGATATGTATTTTGTTTACTTTTTTGTTGGGGATTTTAGGTTGCACCGAAGAGTATTGTTTTATTTTATGCAGCAATTAAAATTTTCGTAAATAAATGCTCATTCTCATGTTTCATAGTGTATTTGAAAATTTTTAAACTTTGTGAAAAATATAGTTTTGGACACCATTTTTATTTATTTTCTCTTTGGATTTCATTTAGTGGAACATAACAAAATTATATCAAAAATAATATCATGAAGACCGAAATACATATGTCGAACCGGATTTCGTCCAAACATATTAGGGGCCTTAAGCAAGTAGTTGATCGTAACCAAGTATACTAGTATATAGTCTAGTCTCGATAGCCTAAAGGCTGAAGGTATAAAACGGCTTCGAAACACTGCAGATATACAAATATGCAATAAATTGATTCACTTCTTCGAGTACCTCCAACGCAACATTTCGGAATATTTCGTTAAAGCGTTTTACCGAAAATAATAGGTAAATTTTAACGTAAAATTTCTCCGTTAGTTATGAAAATTTTACTGCAAGTAGTCCTAGCGGGCCCTACTACGAAGATATATACTTTTTCAGGAATAAGTCCTTATACATCCTGAGAAAATTAACATAAATGTGTGGAAAAATACATCCACCAATCAAAAGGATAATTATAGAAGGAAAGATTTGGTAGAAACTTTGCACATCACAATAGTTTTCAAACAAAGATGGGCTATATTGATCCACTCCCTCCATAAACGTTTATACAGTTTGGCTTAAGTACAGTTTGAAAACTTTTTGCAGATAAATTAGCTTCAATTTGATATTTTGGGTTCATAACGAAACACCACCAATAATTGCTGGCCAAGTTTAAACTTTAAACTCATAATCGTCTCATAGAAATCAGTAGATTTAAAAGACCAGTAAATCTTATAATAGAAGATCAGTGAATCTTCTCATAGGTAGAACTAATCTTCTCATAGAAGATCAGTAGATCTTCTCAGAGGATTAGTAAAAACGATCAGTTAATATTCTCATAGAAGATCCGTAGGAATGATCTTCAGTAGATCTTCTCATAGAAGATCAGAAGATCCTCTCATAGAAGATCAGTAAATCTTCTCAGAGGAATAGTAAAAACGATCAGATAATATTCTCATAGAAGATCCGTAGGAATGATCTTCCCACGATCTGCTCATGGATAATAAGTTGATCTTCTCACAGAACATCAGTTGATCTTCTCATAGAAGATCAGTAGATCCTCCCATAAAAATTGAGAAGAAGTGATGTTTCCATGATTTTCCAATAGAAGATCAGTAGATCTTCTCATAGAAGATCAGTAGATCTTCTCATAGAAGATCAGTAGATCTTCTCATAGAAGATCAGTAGCTCTTCCAAATAAAAAGATGCCTCTATAGATCATTTCCAATGGAAAGGGTGCTTCGATCAACCCTTTCCAAAGGGTGCTTCGATCAACCCTTTCCAAAGGGTGCTTCGATCAACCCTTTCCAAAGGGTGCTTCGATCAACCCTTTCCAAAGGGAAAGTGTGTTTCTATCGGCCTTTCCAAAGGAAAGGGTGCTTCTATGAACTCTTTCCAAAGGAAAGGGTGCTTCTATGAACTCTTTCCAAAGGAAAGGGTGCTTCTATCCACTCTTTCCAAAGGAAAGGGTGCTTCTATCCACTCTATCCAAAGGAAAGGGTGCTTCTATCAACTCTTTCCAAAGGAAAGGGTGCTTCTATCAACTCTTTTTAAAGGAAAGGGTGATTCTATCAGCTCTTTCCAAAGGAAAGGGTGCTTCTATCAACTCTTTCCCAAGGAAAGGGTGCTTCTATCAACTCTTTCCAAAGGAAAGGGTGCTTCTATCAGCTCTTTCCAAAGGAAATATGCTTCTATCAACTCTTTCTAAAGGAAAGCGTGCTTCTATCAGCTCTTTCCCAAGGAAAGGGTGCTTCTATCAACTCTTTCCCAAGGAAAGGGTGCTTCTATCAACTCTTTCCAAAGGAAAGGGTGCTTCTATCAACTCTTTCCAAAGGAAAGGGTGCTTCTATCAGCTCTTTCCGAAGGAAAGGGTGCTTCTATCAACTCTTTCCAAAGGAAAGGGTGCTTCTCTAGACCCTTTCCAAAGGGAAGGGTGCTTCTATAGACCCTTTCCAAAGGAAAGGGTGCTTCTATAGACCCTTTCCAAAGGAAAGGGTGCTTCTATAGACCCTTTCCAAAGGAAAGGGTGCTTCTATAGACCATTTCCAAAGGAAAGGGTGCTTCTATAGACCCTTTCCAAAGGAAAGGGTGCTTCTGTAGACCCTTTCCAAAGGAAAGGGTGCTTCTATAGACCCTTTACAAAGGAAAGGGTGCTTCTATAGACCCTTTCCAAAGGAAATGGTGCTTCTATAGACCCTTTCCAAAGGAAAGGGTGCTTCTATAGACCCTTTCCAAAGGAAAGGGTGCTTCTATAGACCCTTTCCCTAGGAAAGGGTGCTTCTATAGACCCTTTTCAAAGGAAAGGGTGCTTCTATAGACCCTTTCCCTAAGAAAGGGTGCTTCTATAGACCCTTTCCAAAGGAAATGGTGCTTCTATAGACCATTTCCAAAGGAAAGGGTGCTTCTATAGACCATTTTCAAAGGAAAGGGTGCTTCTATAGACCCTTTCCAAAGGAAAGGGTGCTTCTATAGACCCTTTCCAAAGGAAAAGGTGCTTCTATAGACCCTTTCCAAAGGAAAGGGTGCTTCTATAGACCCTTTCCAAAGGAAAGGGTGCTTCTATATACCCTTTCCAAAGGAAAGGGTGCTTCTATATACCCTTTCCAAAGGAAAGGGTGCTTCTATATACCCTTTCCAAAGGAAAGGGTGCTTCTATATACCCTTTCCAAAGGAAAGGGTGCTTCTATATACCCTTTCCAAAGGAAAGGGTGCTTCTATATACCCTTTCCAAAGGAAAGGGTGCTTCTATATACCCTTTCCAAAGGAAAGGGTGCTTCTATAGACCCTTTCCAAAAGGAAAAGGTGCTTCTATAGACCCTTTCCAAAAGGAAAAGGTGCTTCTATAGACCCTTTCCAAAAGAAGGGGTGCTTCTATAGACCATTTCCAAAGGAATGGGTGCTTCTATAGACCCTTTCCAAAGGAATGGGTGCTTCTATAGACCCTTTCCAAAGGAATGGGTGCTTCTATCCGCCATTTCCAAAGGAAAGGGTGCTTCTTTCAACCCTTTCCAAAGGAAAGGATGCTTATATCAACCCTTTCCAAGGGAAAGGGAGCTTCTATCAACCCTTTCCAAAGGAAAGTGTGCTTCAATCAACCCTTTTTAAAGAAAGAGTGCTTCTATCAACTCTTTCCAAAGGAAAGGGTGCTTTTATCAGCTCTTTCCAAAGGAAAGGTGCTTCTATCAGCTCTTTCCGAAGGAAAAGGTGCTTCTATATACCCTTCCCAAAGGAAAGGGTGTTCCTATAGACCTTTCCAAAAGAAAGGGTGCTCCCATAGACCTTTCCAAAAGAAAGGGTGCTCCCATAGACTTTTCCAAAAGAAAGGGTGCTCCCATAGACCTTTCCAAAAGAAAGGGTGCTCCCATAGACCTTTCCAAAAGAAAGGGTGCTCCCATAGACCTTTCCAAAAGAAAAGGGTGCTCCTATAGACCTTTCCAAACGAAAACGTGCTCCCATAGACCTTTCCAAAAGAAAGGGTGCTCCCATAGACCTTTCCAAAAGAAAGGGTGCCCCTATAGACCTTTCTAAAAGAAAAGGTGCTCCCATAGACCTTTCCAAAAGAAAGGGTGCTCCCATAGACCTTTCTAAAAGAAAAGGTGCTCCCATAGACCTTTCCAAAAGAAAGGGTGCTCCCATAGACCTTTCCAAAAGAAAGGGTGTTGCTATAGACCTTTCCAAAGAAAGGGTGTTTCTATCAACCCTCATAGAAGATCAGTAAATCTTCTCAATCAAGATAACTAGATCTTCTTCTCGTAGAATACCAGTAGATCTTCTTACAGAAGAGATCTTATAGAAGATCAGTACATATTCCTACAATCAGTATATTTGCTCATAGAAGATCAGTTGGTCATCTTATATGAGATCAGTAGATATTCTCATAGGAGATGAGTAGATATGACCAGGCGATGGTCTTCTCATTAGATTTTCTCAAGGAAGATCAGAAGATCTTTTCTTCTCATAGAAGATGACAGATGCTGATTCCATTGAAAATCAATAGATTTTCTCATAGTCACCATTACAATAATAAACTCATAGATCAGTAGATCTTCTCATAAAAAAATAGTAGATCTCCTTATGGAATGTCACCCGATAGAAGATATGTTGATCTCGTCATGGAAGGTCGGTGGATTTTTTTTTTATAGAAAATCATTAGACCTTCTCTTCTTATTCCACTGACTCCAGACATCACGTTATCTAACCAATAATGTAAACAATTCCACAATAGTAATTTTTCCTGGAGTTAATTTGGTATGCAAATTCACTCAAATATTCGTTTTTCATTCCGTTGAAAGGTGCATTTCCTAATTATTATTTTAATGAACAATTTTTCACCGATAGTAAAGAGAGTGAGAGTGAATACCTGAAATGCTTTCTTTTTTATTTAATTTACGAACAATATATTTCCTACAAATTATGACCACAAAAAAACTTTGTAGCGATTGTGCAATAGTCAATTAAAAAATTTCTTTTCTTTTTTTCTACATTTTCTATTTTCAGGTATGTACTTTTTCTTATTGGCGTTTTATGCAAATTACCAACCAATATGGACGCTCGGTTAGTCTGTCGCCCCTCACAAATCGGATTATCAATAAATACAAACAAATATTTTTTTTCTTTACATGATGTAAGTCCACCAACCGGTCTTTACTTTCTTTGTTGTTTATTTTCGATGGAGAGTCGTTAAATTGTTTACTTTGATTCGTTTTGGGTGTTTGGTTGTTATTGTTCAAATTTGGTATATTAACAACATTATTTAATTTTCTTAGCAATTGTTATTTTTTGTTGTTTATGTTTGTCTTCTTTCTTCTTCGGACCATGGCTAATGTAAAACGTTTTGGCACCCACTTCCACATTTGAACATGTGATCTGATTGGTAACGGTTGGTGGTGGATGATTGGAGCATGATGATGATATCAGGTGGCTGCCTGCCTGACCACTACATTGAATTGTTAAGTGAACTTTGCTCACGTTTCTTTACACAAAAAAATGTTATTTCACCTGTTTATAGATTCAAATCATAGCCATCAGGTTCAAATAATGTCTTTCACACAGGGAGGAGAGTTAAGTAAACAGGCGATGAGTTGAGAAAACGCTTTATGATAACATCAATAATTTTATTGACTTTAGTATAAATGTTTGGGGAATATTTTAAAATATTTTAATATTCTATTAAATCGATATTTATTTCTTTGATGAATAATTCAACACCGATACTGGTATTAATCATAGTTTGAGGAAAATATATGTCGTCATTCCAAATAAGAAACACGAAACAATATTTTTAGTTGGTTAATAATGTAAAGTATTATCTAGAATATATCAGGTACGGAAAGCTTTTTATTTTCTATAGAAGATTATTTCTTAGTCAAAAAAACTTTTTTTCAGTACCTGCCAATGCTCCTTCGATGCAGTTTTCCGAAATTGTTAAATAACTTCTAAACGCTACAGTAAATCCACCAACAATGGTGACAATTTTCCATTCAATTACATCAAAACAAGTGCATTTATTGTAACCATTATTAAATACATTTGCAGCGAAACAAAAAAAAAAAAAAAACAAAAACTAAATTTAACACCTTGTAAAATTTCTAAATACGAGCAGCTCCATAAAACAACAAGTGTTTCATATTGAGCAGCAGCACAAAGCTGGTGACTACACAAAACTTTGTTGTTGTAACAAATAACAAAACAGAAAAGCGTTTTTCTATTCAATTCCCAACAATAGATGGTCGTTATTTGGCGAATCAGCCAAATGGTTTTTGTAACTCAAAAAATGTTCATTATTTATGGTGAGTGAATGAGGCTTCATAGAGGTGCGTTGCAGAGTTGAAAGGAGGTGCATGGGAGGTAGGTTGGTTGTTTGTTTGGTAGTAGTAAATCGACCGAGTTCATTGTTTTAAATCATTTGCCACTTGCCGCCGCCGCCGCCGCCATGGATCCCTTACCTAACCACCAGCCATCAACAACATTGCCACCAATATTGCTACTGCATTGTTTCGAGGTTTCAGCTTTTTTTCTTTTTTTGGTTTGCACGAATTTTTCGCAAATTTTTCTATTGTGCAACTCACAAAACAATTGAATATTAGATGTGTTTTATTGTTAAAATTGCAGGTTTTTTTCGACTTAGCAGTGGTTGGTTGTGGAGCCGCTGTGGTTTTGTAGATGTTTGTTTTAGTTTTGTGTTTTACCACAAATGGCGTCTATGAAAATAGCCAATTTATCAGTTTTTCCTTTCATTACTCGTTTTACATTATTGCACGTAATTCATTTCACTTAAAAGGTTTTCGTTGTTTGTCTTAGAGGGGGTTTATAGCCAGCAAACCAATCGTACTGACATCGTAACGAAGTCGGAACAAAATTCGGACGATACGTCCGATATCTGATCCGAAATCGTAACGATATCTTAACGAAAGTTGTATGAAGTGGTTGACATAATTTCGGAACGAAATGTCTTAGCGACATCGAATCGATTTCGGTCTGATTTCGTAACGAAATTTGAAGAAAATCTTTGGGAAATTCGGATAGGAAATTTCTTTCCGACATTCGTTCCGAAATCGGAACGAAATCGGTACAAAATCTGAACTATTTCTTATCCGAAAAATCGTTTAGAAATCGGAACGAAATCTGAACGACTTTGCTTCCGAAATTGTTCAGACGTGTCGGACATCAGACATTTGGTTTGCTGGGTACATATCGATCTTCTCATAGAAGATTAGTAAATTTTGTGATATTCTTGTACGAGAGCAGTGCATCTTCTAATAGAACATCGGTGGATCTTCTCTTAAAGATGTTTGATATCTGCCCATGAAATATTAGTTGTTCCGTTCACAGAAGGCAACCAGATTTTCTCATAAGAGATAATCTCATATAAGATAATTGATTCTTTTTATAGAATGACAGTAGATATTCTCATAGAATATCAGTGGAATTAGTCTTGGAAAATCAGTAGATATTGTCAAAGAAGATCCGCAAATATTCTGTAGAAGATCTGAAGGTCATCTCATGGAAGATAATGATACGTTATCATAAAAGATCAGAAGAACTTTTTAGAAAGAATCAGACAATCTTCTATAACAAGATCCTTTTATTTTCTCTGATTTTCAATTAAAAGATCTATACATGTTCCATGAAGAAATCTGCTGAAAATCTATGAGAAGATCTACTCATCTTCTATATCAAGTTGCTCCCATCTTCTATAATAAAATTTTTTATTTATTTATTTATTTCAAATATTTATTATAATAAAAAATTACAATAAAATTATATAAAAAATAGCACTAGCATCTAAGGCTATCGGCTAAATAAAATTCCATTATCTTCTATGAGAAGCATCTGATCTTCTATAAAAATATCCAAAGCTCCTATGGTATTCTTGAGAAGATCATCTGACCTGTTGATATTCCATGAAGAAATCTGCTGATAATCTATGAGAATATCTACTGATCTCTATGACAAGATCGCCCGATCTTGTATATGAATATCCCATTATCTTCTATGGTATGATCCTCTGATCTTCTATAAAAAGATCCACTGACATCCTACAAGAAGATCCTCCGATCTTCTATGAAGAAGTTCTGTGGTCTTCGTTACGAAGGTCCACTGATCTACCTCAAGAAGATCCTCTGATCTTCTGTAAAGTGATTCTCTGCTCTTCTATCAGAACACCACTTGATCTTCTATGAAAAGACCCTTGATCTTCTATGAGAATCTAATGATCTCTAATTTTCTATCAGAAGATCCTCTAATAAAAATAGATCCTCTATGAAAAGTTCATCTGATCTTCTATAAGAAGATCCCGTTATCTTATATGAGAAGTTCCTCTGATCTTCCATAAGAAGGTCCTGCAAAAAAATATCCTCTGATATTCTATATGGAAATTTCTGATCCTTCATGAGAAGCAGATCTGGATTTCTGCTGATCATCTATGTGAAGATGATCTTCCATAAGAAGTTCCTTTGATGTTCCATGAAATTTTCTAAAAGAAAATCTATGATCTTCTATGCGAATATTCCTGGATTTTCTATGAGAAACATCATCTGATCTTTTATGAAAAGATCGTCTGATCATACATGAGAAGATCCCTTGATATTCAGTGAGAAGATGCTTTGATTTTATTTTAGAAGCTTCTCTCTGATATCCTATGAGAAGATCCTCTGATCTTGTATGAAAAAACCCTCTGATCTTTAATGAAAAAACGCTGATTTTCTGTGAGAATATAGTTTGATATTCTATGAGCTGCTCGTCTGATCTGATCTTTTACAAGAAGATCCTCTGATCTTCTACGAGAAGATCCTGTGATCTTCTATTAGAAGATCATTCTACTATTATGAGATCTTTTGATCTTCCATGAATGAATCTGCTGATATATAATTTTCTATGAGAAGATTCTCTGATCTTCAATGAAAAGATACTCCGATCTTTTATTAGAAAATCGTCTGATCTTCTATGATAAGACCATCTGATCTGCCATGAGAAGATCTACGGATCTACCTAGCTTCTATGAGAAAATACTTTGATCATAAGTGAGAAGATCCTCTGATCTTCCATGAAAGTATCCTGTAATCTTCTATAAGAAGATCCTCTGATCTTCAGTGAAAAGATCATCTGATATTCAGTGAGAAAATCGCCTGATGCTTTAACAAGTATCTTCTAATAGAAGATCCTCTGATGTTTTATTACAAGATTTTCTCTTACCTTTTATCTTCTATGGGAAGATCCTCGGATCTTCTATGAGAAGATCCTCTGATCTTCAATGAGAAGATCTTCTATCTTCTTCTAATAGAAGATCCTCTGATATTTTATTACAAGATTTTCTCTTATCTTCTATGAGAAGATCATCTGATCTTCAATGAGAAGATCTTCTATGAGAAGATCCTCTGATCTTCAGTGAGAAGATCGCTTGATACTTTAACAATAAAATCCTCTGATCTTCTAATAGAAGATCATCTAATATTTTATTACAAGATTTTCTCTTATCTTTTATGAGAAGATCCCCTGATCTTCTATGACAAGATGCACTGATCTTCTATGACAGGATCCATTGATCTTCTATGAGAAGATCCTCTGAGCTTCTATGAGAAGATCCTCTGAACTTCTATGAGAAGATCATCTAATCTTCTATGAGAAGATACACTGATCTTCAATGAGAAGATCCTCTGATCCTCTATGCGAAGATCATCTGATCTTTTTTGAGAAGATCGCCCGATACTTTAAAAAAAAGATCCTCTGATTTTCTAATAGAAGCTCCTCTGATATTTTATTACAAGATTTTCTCTTATCTTTGAGAAGATCCTCTGATCTTCTATGAGAAGATCCTCTGATTTTCTATGAGAAGAACCTCTGACCTTCTATGAGAAGATCCTCTGATCCTCTATGAGAAGATCATCTGATCTTTTTTGAGAAGATCGCCCGATACTTTAAAAAAAAGATCCTCTGATCTTCTACTAAAAGATCCTCTGATCTTCTACTAAAAGATCCTCTGATCTTTTATTACAAATTTTTTCTTATCTTTTATAAGAAGATCATCTGATATTCTATGAAAACATCGTCAGATCTTCTATGATAAGACTCAGATCATCCTATCTTTTACAAGAAGATCCTCTGATATTCTGTGAGAAAATACTCTTGTATTCTATGAAAAGGTCTTCTGATCTTCTATAAAAAATTTACTTAATCTTCTATGTGAAGCTCCATTGATATTCTTTGGTAAGATTCTGTGATCTTCGATTAGAAGATCCTCTGATCTTCTATTAGACATTCTTCAGATCTTCTAAGAGAATATCTTTAATTTTCAATTGGAAGACCTATTATTATCTTTTAAAAATTCCTCTTTACTTCTATGAGAAGTTTCTCTGATCTTCTATAAGACGATCGTCTGATCTTCTATGTGGAGATACTCTGATGTTCTAGGAGAAGATTTCTAATTTTCTATAGTATAACTTTTACCATCTTTAAAAATTCATCTGATCTTTTATGAGAAGATCCTCTGATCTTCTATGAGAAGATCTTCTATGAGAAGATCATCTGATCTTCTTTGATAAGATCGCTTGATATTTTAACAAGAAGATCCTCTGATCTTCTAATAGAAGATCCTCTGATATGTTATTACAAGATTTTCTCTTATCTTCTATGAGAAGATCATCTGATCTTCAATGAGAAGATCTTCTATGAGAAGATCCTCTGATCTTCAGTGAGAAGATCGCTTGATACTTTAACAATAAAATCCTCTCATCTTCTAATAGAAGATCATCTAATATTTTATTACAAGATTTTCTCTTATCTTTAATGAGAAGATCCCCAGATCTTCTATGACAAGATGCACTGATCTTCTATGACAAGATCCACTGATCTTCTATGAGAAGATCCTCTATGAGAAGATCATCTGATCTTCTTTGAGAAGATCGCCCGATACTTTAACAAAAAGATCCTCTGATCTTCTACTAAAAGATCCTCTAATCTTTTATTACAAGATTTTTTCTTATCTGTTATGAGAAGATCCTCTGATCTTCTATGGAAAGATTCTCAGATCTTCTATGATAAGATCCTCAGATCATCTGATCTTTTACAAGAATATCCTCTGATATTCTATGAGAAAATACTATTATATTCTATGATCGTCTGATCTATAAGAAATTCATTTAATCTTCTATGTGAAGCTCCATTGATCTTCTTTGGTAAGATTCTGTGATCTTCGATTAGAAGATCGTCTGATTTATATTTGAAGCTCTTCAGATCTTCTAAGAGAATATCTTTAAGTTTCAATTGGAAGACCTATTATTATCTTTTAAAAATTCCTCTTTACTTCTATGAGAAGTTTCTATGATCTTCTATAGAAGATATATATAAGACGATCGTCTGATCTTCTATGTGAAGATACTCTGATGTTCTAGGAGAAGATTTTTAATTTTCTATTGTATAACTTTTACCATCTTTAAAACCTCATCTGATCTTTTATTAGGAGGTTTTGTGATCTTGGGAAAATCCTTTATTACACTGTGATACAAAAGTGGACAAAATTTTTTTGCAGGATTTCTGATGCACAAATTCGGTTTTGTGGGAGTCCACAGAAGACGAAAATACCTTTAGTTTCTTTGGGTCACTTCGGTTTTTCATTTTATAACGGTAAATGTAGTGAAAAATGGGCTTTCTTGGATTTTCAACTTTAAACGGACATAACTTCTTTTTTCCACAACCGATTTGCACACACTGTTTTTCATTATAAAGGGGAGAGTAGAGCCTTTCGAACAAGCCATAGATTTTTAAAATCGGTTAACAAATGGCTAAGTAATAGTGGTTTAAGTGTGACAAAAACGCATTAAAAAACAATAAAATGTTTTTCCTTGTGCTCTAGGCTGCGTAAACGACACCTAACAGTACTATTATTTACTGTTAGCAAGTAGGAAATTTAGTTGGCTTTCCAAAATGGGAAACACCAACGAAATCGGTTGAAAAATGAATGCGTTATGGCATTTTTTGTGTTTCAACTTTTTGGTTTTTTTTATATTTTCCTTTATAAAAGATGGGTATCTTAGCATGTATGATTCTAATTGTGATTATCCTGCTTAACAATTACGCACAAGGTATCAATGTTTTATAAAGGAAAATATGAAAAAAACCAAAAAGTTGAAACACAACAAATGCCATAACGCATTCATTTTTCAACGGATTTTCTTGGTTTTTCCCATTTTGGAAAGCCAACTAAATTTCATATTTGCTAACTGTAAATAATTGTACTGTTAGGTGTCATTTACGCAGCCTAGAGCACAAGGAAACACATTTTACTGTTTTTTAATGCGTTTTTGTCACACTTAAACCACTATTACTTAGCCATTTGTTAACCGATTTTAAAAATCTATGGCTTGTTCGAAAGGCTCTACTCTCCCCTTTATAACGAAAAACAGTGTGTGCAAATCGATTGTGGAAAAAAGAAGTTATGTCCGTTTAAAGTTGAAAATCCAAGAAAGCCCATTTTTCACTACATTTACCGTTATAAAATGAAAAACCAAAGTGACACAAAGAAACCAAAGGTATTTTCGTCTTCTGTGGACTCCCACAAAACCGAATTTATGCACTAGAACCCCTGCAAATTTTCACTGTAGCACAGTGTTATTATTATTTTTTTTTTTTTTGAGAATATTCGCTGATTTCGCATCTTATTGGGAGGTATATCTGTATTCCATGAAGAAATCTTCCGATATCCCATGAGAAGGTCTATTGAACTTCTATGAGAACATCCTCTCATTTTCTGTATGATGATTATCTGGTCTTCTGATAAAAGATCCTCTGGTGTTCTACAAAAGGATTCTCTGATCTGATGGGAGATCCGAAGATCTTCTGATAGAAGATCAGTAGATCTTCGCTTCATTTTATGTAGATCTTCACACAAAAAATAAGCAGATCTGGTTATAGTAGTCCAGACAATTTTTATGGAAGATTAGAGGATCTTTTTTTCTCTTCTTTGTTATAAAACAACAATAGAATTCTTCATGGAAAATCGGTAGATTTACTTGTACTTCTCAACGTCAGTCCGGAATTTTTTTCAGATCAAAGGAAACGTTTTCGAAGAAAATCAGTAGATCTCCAAAAGTCATCTAATCTTCTGAAAGAAGCTCAGTCGACCTTTTCATTTGAATGTTGATTTTCCCTTATTGATCTTCTAATAGAAGATCGTAAGTTTTCTCACAGAAAATTAGAAAATCTTCTCGTAGAATAATTGTAGATTTTCTCACATAACACCTTTCCCAATGGAAATCAGTAGATTTTCCTAAAGAAGAATGTCTAAATCTTGTAATAGAAGATCGGTAAATCTTAAAAAATGTCTAGATATTCACTTCTGGAAGACTAGCAGCCAATCTTCTAAAATAAGGTTAGTCGATCTTCTTGATCTTCTACTAGAAGAACGCACGTTTTCTCATAAAAGATATGTAGGAATTTTCGCCAAGAAGTTCTGAGGATTATCACAAAGATCTTCTTATGGTCGAACTTTTCAACCTACCTCCCACTAATAGACAAACAATTGTTAGATTATAATATGTGATTAAATAATCTTAGCAACCTTAATTCAGTCTTAATAGCCATCTATCCCATCTAATTTTGAATGAGATTAAAATTCGAACTCTCAGGAAAAATCGAAAATAAACCCTCTTCAAATTCTCAATCGTTTACGCATACAAAACTAACTGTGAATCACCCAATTGATGGACTTTTTTGCGTCTAACCTGTCTGGTGTATTTCTGAGTAATAATGCCATAAATATTATTTCAAGTAGCTTCAAGTGAGCCCTAATGAATTTCAACAGAAATGCACAACAACAATAAAATTCAATACGTTATAAATGGAATTTTTAAAACATTCCTGCAGTGAAATGTATCTGGCAAATTCTTTTCAATTTTTTCTACATACAATTTTGCCAACAATATTCGAAATATTTCCAATATACATATGCTCGGATAACCATCCACTGTATTGGTTCATTGCCATGTAAGAATTTGATTTTTTCCAATTATCCGTTTAGCCTATGTAAACACATGCGTATATACCTCTGTGCATATGAGTGTGTGCACAATAATACCAACTATAATTTAATTAAAATTTTGCGGTTTATTAATTATTCATACCCGCGTCTTTTGTTCTGTTTGATTTCATTTTAAGGCCACATCCGTTTGTTCTGTTCGTCTGTCGACATTACATCCCAACGTTTTGCATATTTCAAATGCAGCAACAGCAACAAACAGCATTTCTAACGTTGTTCAATTGGAAACTGTAAACAATCATTTGCTATTGTTATTATTTCTTTCTCGTTGCCACCGCTTCATCCGCTTTGCCATCATCTTTCATTTTTTGCATATCATTGTTTTATTGGCATACTTGTGGATGTGAATGAATCAAAGGCAAATACTTTTGCATACATCCCTAACTGCAACTGCTTCGTCTTGGTCTTCTTTTTCATCTGCATCTTGGCAATCTGCATATCAACGCATATGCCTTGTGTTCAATTTTCTAAGATGCTTGGCAAGATGAATGAACTCTATCCATCCAACCAATCAAGCAACCAACCAACCATCCATTTCATTCCATGGAAGCCCTGGCCATGCCACGCCATCATGATTGCCATCCAACCGCATTCAGCATTCATTCATAGCTGCATTGTGTGGAGTACCATTTTGAGCTCTGACGATTCAGATCATCTCCATATTAAGTCACACGCAAATGCATTATTTTTTATTGTATTTATTTTTGTAGAAACTGTGGTTTTTTGGCATGGAATGCGGGCCACATATATACATAAACTGCACACTAAGCTGAAAATACTCCTTTTGTAAACCAAGAAGGTTAAGAAGAAAAATAGCCTGCTGTGAAATAACTGAATATCAAAGAGATCAAGTCATACTTTCTTCATACAAGACTAGAGTAGATTCTGACCATAGGATAACAGTACACTTTTTTGTTAAATTACTAGAAATCGTCATACAAAATCTGTGGAAATATATATGTATTCATACAAAACCAGTAGATCTACTCCTAAGAAAATTGAGTGTCTCACTGAGGGTTATTTCCCTTTAGAAATGCTTCTTCAGAATGTTAGAATTGTAAATAAATTTGCATCACACGCTATGGAAAATCAGAAGATCTTCCGAAAGAATACCGTAGGGCAGCATTCCGCAGCCCTTTACTCGCGAGCAAGCAAAGAGAGCTTCTCTCTCCACTCACTAATTGAAAAACCATGCACCGACAACAGTGTTTGCTCAAATTGTTGTTGTGCGCCGATTGCTGCCGATCAATTGAATTGGCTTCATACAACGCACAGCCAGTGTTTACAATACCCATATATTTTTGTATATTCTTATTGTAAACCAAGAGGTATTCTCACATCAAAAGGTGTGATATTCAGATAAAATGTTCATGATCTTCTTATGGACAATCTAGACCACTGATGATAGAAGAACCCTGATCTTCTCCAAGTCATGAACTTATCTAAGAAGATCCCTGATCTTCTCTAAGAAGATTCCTGATATTCACTAAGGAGATCCCTTATCTTCTCTGAGAAGATCCGGAATCTACTCTAAGAATATTTCCTGGAAGATGGATGATCCCTGATCTCCTCTAGAAGAACAATGATCCTCTCATTAAAGATCAATGATCTTCTCATAGAATATACATAATCTTCTCATATACGATCCATGATCTTTTCGTACAGAAGGTGATACAGAAGGTCATGAATCTTCTCAAAGAAGATTCCTGATCTTCACATAGAAGTTCATGAGAACATCCATTGCTTCTCTGAAAAGATGTATGACTTTTTGAAAGAAGCTGGTTTTCTCATTGAAACTCCATGATCTTCTCATAGAAAATCGATGATATTCTCACAGAAGATCTATGATGTTTTCATATAACATATCCCCATTAGTTTTCTTCTTAAAGAAGATTCATGATCTCCTCTTAGAATATTTTCACTAAAGATCCATGAATTTTCAAAGAAGGTCCATGATTTTACGATAGAAGATCCCTGAAATTCTCATTGAAGATTCCTGATCTTCTTATAGAAGATCTTTGATCTTCTCATAGATGATTCACGATCTTCTTATTAAAGATTCTTAATCTTGGTATAGAACATCCCTGATCTTCTCATAGAAGATCCCTGATCTCCTCATAGAGGTTTCCTGATCTTCTTATAGAAGATCGCCGATCTTAAAATAAAAGATCTCAATCTTCTCTTACAATATTCCTGATAGCAGATCCCTTTCTCACAGAAGCTCTCTTATCTCCTCATTGAATATCCCTGAGCTCCACATAGAGGAACCCTGACATTTTCATAGAAGATCCCTGATCTTGTCACAATAGATCTTCTCACAGAAGATCCCTTATCTTCTCATAGAAGATCTCTGATCTTCTCATAGAAGATCCCTGATCTTCTCATAGAAGAACCCCGTAGAATATCTCTGATCTTTTCATAGAAGATCTCTGATCTTTTCATAGAAGATCTCTGATCTTTTCTTATAGAAGATCCCTGATTTTCTCATAGAAGATCCCTGATCTTCTCACAGAAGATCCCTTATCTTCTCATAGAAGAACCCCATAGAAGATCCCTGATCTTCTCATAGAAGATCCCTGATCTTCACATAGAAGTTCATGAGAACATCCATTGCTTCTCAGAAAAGATGTACGACTTTTTGACAGAAGCTGGTTTTCTCATTTAAACTCCATGATCTTCTCACAGAAGATCTATGATGTTCTCATATAACATATCCCCATTAGTTTTCTTCTCAAAGAAGATTCATGATCTTCTCTTAGAATATCAATGATATTTTCACTAAAGATCCATGAATTTTCATAGAAGATCCATGATATTATGATAGAAGATCCCTGACATTCTCATAGAAGATTCCTGATCTTCTTATAGAAGATCCCCTATGTTCTCATAGAGGATTCACGATCTTCTCATTAAAGATTCTTGATCTTGGTATAGAACATCCCTGATCTTATCATAGAAGTTTCCTGATCTTCTAATAGAAGATCCCCGATCTTCTCATAGAATATCCCTGATCCCTTCTCATAGAAGATCCCTGATCTTCTCATAGAAGATCCCTGATCTTCTCATAGAAGATCCCTGATCTTCTCACAGAAGATCCCTGATCTTCTCATAGAAGATCCCTGATCTTCTCATAGAAGATTCCTGATCATCTCTTAGAAGATCCCTGATTTCCTCATAGAGGTTTCCTGATCTTCTTATAGAAGATCGCCAATCTTAAAATAGAAGATCACCTATCTTAAAATAAAAGATCCCAATCTGCTCTTACAATATTCCTGATAGCGGATCCCTTTCTCACAGAAGCTTTCTTATCTCCTCATTGAAGATCCCTGACCTCCTTATAGAGGAACCCTGACATTTTCATAGAAGATCCCTGATCTTGTCACAATAGATCCATGAACTTCTCATAGAAGATCCCTGATCTTCTCATAGAAGATCTCCGATATTCTCATAGAAGATCTCTGACCAAGATCTTTTATAGATGGTCCTTGATCTTATGATCACCATCTTCTCATAGAAGCTCCTAGATCTTCTCATAGAAGGTTCCTAATTTTTTTCATAAAGGATCCATGACTCTCTCATAGAAGATTCATGATCTTTTCATAAAACATTCCTGATCTTCTCATGGATACATAGATCTAAGATCTTTTTGTGATCACGATCTTTTCATAGAACATCATTGACCTTCTCATAGAATTTTCATTATCTTCATTTCATAGGATGTTCTATGAGAATAGAAGACCACTAATCTTCTCGTAGAAGACCACTAATCTTCTCGTAGAAGATCCCTGATCTTCTTATAAAAGATCAATGATCTTCTTATAAAAGATCAATGATCTTCTCATTGAAGATTCATGATCTTCTAATGAAAGATCCATTATCTTCTCATAGTATATTCCTAATGTTCTCATAGATGATCCATGCTCTTCTCGTAGAAGAACCCTGATCTTATTGTAAAAGATCCATTGTCTTCTCTTAAAATATCGATGCTCTTCTGATAGAAGATCCCTGAACTTCTCGTAGGTGATCCATCCTCTTCTCATAGAAGATCCCTGAACTTCTCATAAAGGTCGATGCTCTTCCCATAGAAGATCCCTGATCTTCTCATAGAAGATCCCTGATCTTCTCATAGAAGATTCCTGATCTTCTCATAGAAGATTCCTGATCTTCTCATAGAAGATTCCTGATCTTCTCATAGAAGATTCCTGATCATCTCGTGGTAGATTTATAATCTTCTCAAAGAAGTTATCTGATTTTTTCTTCTCAAAGAAGTGATCTGATTTTTAATAGAATTTGCCTGATCTTCTCATAGAAGATCAATGATCTTCTCCTAAAAGATCCATTATCTTCTCATAAAAGACCGATGCTCTTCTCATAAAAGATCCCTGAACTTCTCGTAGGTGATCCATCCTCTTCTCATAGAAGATCCCTGAACTTCTCATAAAGGTCGATGCTCTTCCCATAGAAGATCCCTGATCTTCTCATAGAAGATCCCTGATCTTCTCATAGAAGATTCCTGATCTTCTCATAGAAGATCCCTGATATTCTCATGGTAGATCCCTGATCTTCTCAATCTTCACATAGAAAGTCCATAATTTTTTCATAGAAGATATGTGATCTTTTCATGGAAGATCCATGATCAAGAAGTTTCCATGGAAAACCTGAATGTCTGTTCTTCTCCAAAAATGTATATTCCCAATAAATATTACAAATAACCACTGTTCAATATTCTAATGGCAGCACTGCTGCCAGAGATGTAACATGTGGTTGTGACCATTTTACTGTGACTGCAGTGACATTCTGGATGTCTTTCGACCAGGAAAATGCATCAACATGTGTCTGTCTGTCGCATTGGCTCCATCTTCTACATTTAACATATGCGTTTTTAAAGAAAACAAAGTGTCCGCATTTCATCATTAAATTTGTTGTTACTGTTTATTTGGAAATAAAAGCAAAACTAAAAGAAGAAGAAAATCGGCGGCAAATGATCCATGCCCCAATGTGTTTATTAGTTTGTGGCGACTCTGTATACATATGTATATGGACAAACATATATAACAATGAGCTTGCATATGTTTTGTGGTAGCATATCCCTTTTTCGATTGACACAATTTTTACTCCTCTCCCTCCCGTATTCACTGTTCTTTGCAACTAAATTGTCATTATGTAAAGCGATATGCAAAAAAAAAACAACAGATGACAATCACAATGATGATGACAGAGAAATGATCATGAGCCTCTTCTGTCTTGAGGTTTGGTTATTAATGATCACCGCCGACGACGTCAACGACATGGTTGCCATCGTTGATGGCGAATATGATAATCAGGTTGTTGTTAATGTTGTAGGAGAAGCGTTGTTTTTTGTGATGATGGTGACAAAACAAGATTCTGATTGCTGTTGAATATGTCACCAGTTCATCATTGTGCTTCCATTCAGTCTCCCCTTCCGTAGAGTCGTATTGGATTTGAGGGGGATTCTCTGTCTTTTGTTGCGGCTCTGCTGTGTGTGAATATTTATGACATCCAATTATTTAAACTGCTGTTTTCCGGCTCCTCGGATAACTATCTTTGGAGACGATACTTTATTTGTGTGCCCATTTGGTTCATTATAACGGACTGACATTTTCTGTTTGTGTTGCCGTTGTTGATCATTGGAAATTATTCCATACCAATGCCTAAACATGACGTTTTAATGACGAGGATCATCAATCTGTCATTTTTATGGAATTGAATTGTTTTGTTATTCAGATTTGAAATAATTATTGTGGTTACGAGGTAAAATGATATTTTTATATAAAAATCAAGAATTAGAATATCAGAAAGATGAGAAAAATTACCATTTCTAAAAAATTCTTGGACATCGAATAGTCTATAGAAAACCCAATATATTTTATTATAGAAGTTCAAAAATAAGTCCACATTCTTGTATTGGAAATAAATCAACAATAAAAGCGAATAATTTTTACATGAATGACAGTTTTTTTTATTTTCACTGAAAACATTTGCACGGCATTTCTATCTCTATCATGAATTTCTTGTGACTAAAGAATCTTCCCTTTCCCTGTTCCAACTTGAACAGAATTAAACGCATGAAAATAAACAATTTATTCTTGCAGGATAATGGAATACAAATTTATTTTCCCATGCAGTTAAACCCAAAGACTGGAAAGCAATATAAACAGAAAACGTTAAGAAAAACAAAATTTTACCATAATAAAGCATTCATTCAAATCAAATGGATTGAATGAAGAAAAATCCAATCTTGAATTGAGCATAAATGCTTTTGTATGCAAACGAAAAGAAACAGAAATAAACAAATTTTAAACAGCGCATAAAAATCAAACGAAATGAGATGGGGAAAGGTGAAGGAGGTTGCCATCATGATGATGTATCCAACGGCAAGAAAAATCATATTTTGTCTTCTACACCACGTCTTTATGACAGATTTATGATGATGCCATAAATATTTCGATTTAAATTACATTTAAATTTATTATGCCCCCCCCCACTTGAATTATAAGTTGGATTTATGGTTATATGGCGGAAAATAATGGGGAAAGGGTGTAATAAAGTGATTGCGACCCAATACCTGTAGTTCACCAAAGTAATGGATAAGTCTTCTGAACGAAAACAAATATATCTTTGCAGTGAAGAGTAGACAATTTTCTCTCAAGAACAGTTACACTTCTCAAAGAAGAGCAGTAGATTCACTTTAAGATGAACCGTGGGTTTCCTAATGAAATACAAGTAGGTAGGGTTTGCCTTCACACATATGAATGGTATTTCATTTGATATATGACAGAATTCGGCACCTCTTTTCTCGCGAGTAAGCAAAGAGAGCTTCTCTCTCCACTCACTAATTGAATAACCATACACTGACAACAGTGTTTGCTCAAATTGTTGTTGTTGTGTGCCGAATGCTGATATATGAACACTAAAGCAGCGTCAGGCGAGAGAGCGCCCACGTGCGCTCATTGAACGTTACTCTCTCCACACACACAATTCAACCAATTGAAAAAGCATGCACTCACACAATGACACACCGTAAAGTATGCAATAGAAAAGTATGGTGCCTGACCCTGTACTAAAGGTAAGGTCGTATTCGGCAAATATTTGCTCCAGCTACCGGCAGTGTGTACTTACTGAGAGCAAGTGAGCGTAAATAACGCATTGAAATTTATGCTCACTTTCTCTCAGTTAGCACAGACAACCGGTCGCTGGAGCAAATATTTGCCTAATGTCAACTAACCTTACCTTAAGTCTTAAGATGGAAGACCAGTGTGTCTTTTCGGAAAATCTCACAAAAGACCAAAAGTTTTCTCCGATTAGATTTGTAATGGAAGTCGAGTAGTAGGTATACTCACAAAAAAGAAGTGGACTCTCTCGAGCTTTTTCATCGAAAACCGAAAGGACTTTATACACCCAAAATGAAATACCGTAAAATACCCTTCCAGAAGACGAGTAGTTGCTGTCGTAAAAAGTCAGTACGTGTTCCCATAAAGCACCAGTTGGCATTTTCTTCTTCCGTAGGACCTTTTATAGGTCCCATATATGACCAACAATTGTTTCAGAGAAGAGCTGCAGTTCTTATCATAGAAGAGCAGAAAGTCTTTTCACGAGAGACCAGAATGTCCTCCTGTAGAAGACTATACGCATTTCTTGAAACAGGTCAGGATTCTTCCCATTGAAAAACAGAAGATCCCATAGAAGAGCTGAAGGTTTTCTCATAGAAGAGCAGACACTTTTCATACATAAGACCAGAAGGTCTTCTTATAGAAGACCAAAAGGTCGCCGTTTAGAAGACCGTATTGTTTACCTGAATATCTTATAGAAGTCCAGAAATTTTCTTAAAGAAGACCAGAGGGTCTTCGTATTAAGGACCCGAAGGTCTTCTTCTTATAGAAAAGGTCTTCGTATCGAGGATCAGAAGTTTTCTTATAGACCAGACCAGAAGGCCTTCGTATAGATGACCACAATGTCCACGTTTAGAAAACACAGAAATATGTGTTATAGATTACCAGAAGGTATTCGTATTGAAGACCTGAGGATCATCTTATAGAAGACCAGAATTTCTTCGGTCTTCTTATAGAAGCCCACAAGTTCTTCGGTCTTCTTATAGAAGCCCACAAGTTCTTCGTATTGAGGACCTGGAGGTCTTCATATATCAGATCCGAAGATCTTTGTATAGAGGGTCAGAAGTTCTTCGTATGGAGGTCCAGAAGGATTTCGTTTAGAGGACCAGAAGTTATCTTATAGACCAAAGGACTTCGTATAGAAGACCAAAATGTTCTCGTTTAGAAGGCCAGAAATTATTTTTATAGATGACCAAAAGGTCTTCGTATTGAGGACCTGAAGGTCTTCTTATAGAAGACCAGAAGTTCTTGATATAGACGATCCGAAGATCTTCCTTTAGAGGACGAGAAGGGGTTTGTATAGGGGATCAGAAGTTCTTCGTATCGGAGACCAGAAGGACTTCTTTTAGAAGACCAGAAAGCCCTCGTTTAGAAGACCGGAAGTTTTCTAATAGAATACCACACGACATTCTTACAATAGACTAGAAGGTCCGCGTATAGAATACCAAAAAGTCTCCACACGGTCTTCGTTTAGAGGACCACAGTTTCTTTAGAAGACCACAAGGACTTCCTTTACAAAACAATAAGATCTTTTTTAGAAGACCACGTTGCCTTCTTTTAGAAGAACACAAGATCCTCCTTTTAAGATAAAAAAGTTCTTATAGAAGACAAGGATGTTTAGAAGAGTAGAAGGTCTTCTCATAGAGTAGAGTAGAAGGTCTTTCTTATAGAAGACCCGAAGATCTTTGTATTGAGAACCAGAAGATCTTTGCATAGGGAACCAGAATATTTTCTTGTATAAGATCAGAAGGTATTCTTATAGACGACCATAAGGTATTCGTTTAAAAGACCACAAGGTGCTCGTTTAGAGGACCACAAGGCCTTTTAATAGAAGAGAAGAAGGTCTTCTCAAGGAATACCAGAGTTCTTCCCATAGAAGAAGATCTTCTTCCCACAGAAGACCAGAAGGTCTTCTTTTCATGGAAGACCATAAGGCATTATTCTCACAAAATAGAAGAATGTCTTCCCATAAAAGAGCAGGAGGTCTTCGGATAGAAGATCTTCTCATAGAAGGCCAGAAGTTATTGTTCTCATAGAAGACAGGAAGGTCTTGTGGCCATAGAAGGCAAGAGGGTCTTCTTCTCATAGAACACAAGAAGGTCTTCTTGTCATTGCAGACAAAAAGGTCTTCTTTTTATAAAAGGTATTTCTTCTTATAGAAGACCAGAAGGTCTTCGTCTCATAAAAGCCAGATTGTCCTCTTCTCAGAGAAGATCAGAACTTCTTCTGCTCACAGAAGACCAAAAAGTCTCCCTATCATAGAAGACCAAATAGTCTTCTTCTCATAGAAGACCAGAAGCAATTCTTCTCTAAGCATACCGGAAGGTATTCTTTTTATAAAAGACCAGAAGGCCATCTGGTAGAAGGTCTTCCTATAGACCAGAAGGTCTTCTCAAAGTAGATATTGGCTTCTTCTCACCAGATTAGTCTTCACCAGACGGCATTCTTCTTATCGAATATCAGAAGTGTTTCTTCTCCTAGAAGACCAAATGTCTTCTTCTCATAGAAGACCAGAATGTATTCTCATAGAAGAAGATGTTCTTCTCATTGAAGAAGTAAAGGTTTTTCTCATAGAAGAAATAATGTTCTTCTCACAAAAGATCAGAAAGTCTTCACATAAAAGACCAAAATGATAGGTATTCTCATAGAAGGACGGGTGGTCTTTCCACGATACGATATTAACTTTCACAGCAACATTTTGGTAGCCATAATTAATCGTACCGACGTCGTAACGAAATTCGGACGATATGTCGGATCGGAAATAGTACCGATATCTTAACGAAAGTTGTATGAAGTGGTTGACATAATTTCGGGATGAAATGTCGGAGCGGAATCGGAGCGATTACGAAACAAAATCTTAAGGCGATTTTTATACCCTCAGCATTTATGCTAACGAGGGTATATACACTTTCATACGGGCAAAATGTGCCTCATCGAAATAATGGTTTTAGACGAAATCCGTTTCAGACAATTTGGAGTTGATTTATGGACATGGCATCCGTCTGTTTGTCTGGCTGGCTGGAGCACACGATAACTCTCGAATGGATCAAACTTAGTTTAAGTTCGAAGATGGGCTATATCGGTTCACTCCTTCCGGTACTTCCCACACAAAAGTTCGAAAATGTTCGGAAAATTTGTGCGCACCATGACTCTTGAAGGGAGAATCCAAACTTTGCACATCGTTAAATTTCTAGCAGACTTAGATGAGGTTCCAATATGGACTAAATCGGTACACTCCTTCGGGTACCTCCCACACAAAATTTCGAAAAAGTTCAGTTTAGGACCTGCTCTCGAATCGCTTTGGTTTTTGTTGTAACAATTTGTACATACTGTCCCCTATACGACGGTATACAAGTTTAATGAGGGGCAAGTCCATACTTCCTGAGAAAATTGACTGAAAGTTGCAAAATGTCGGATAAGTTTATTTTAAGGCCTGCTCTGGAATCACTTTGATTTTTGTTGAAGTAACTTGTATTCGCTGTTTCAATTACGACGGTAACCGTTTTTTAGGGGCAAGTCCATACTTCTTCAGAAAATAGCCGGAAAGGTGTAAAAAACCCCATTGCACCATATGTAGTGGTTAGAATGCACGATAACTCTCGAACTGATCAACCGATTTGGTCCAAAATTTGACCTTTGTCATATTTTGTCCACGTTTAGCTTCAGTTCGAAAATGGACAATACCGATCCACACCTTCCGGTACTTTCCACCAATATTTAAAAAAGTCACTAAAATTGTATGCACGATATCTCTTGATCGGGGCAACCAATTTGGTCCAAACTTTGGATCTCCTAATATTTTGTCAAAATTTAGTTAAACTTCTAAAATGGCCCAGTTCGGTCCTGTCCTTAGGGTACTTCCCCCACAAAAGTTCAACATTTGTGTCTAAATGCAGTTTATGGTCTGTTTGAAGGTCCTTTGCAAACGTATACCGATGCAGTTCGTTGTGGTCCTTTTTAAAGCGATATTATGTTTTCTGTGGACAAATCTATGCTTTCTGGCATACTGGTCCAAAGGTTATACGATGACCCACTGAAATGACTAGTTGGCGCGATCTCTATCGAAAAGATATGACTCCCAAAATAAGATCCACATCCATAATGGACCAAGTCGTTCCATTCCTTTAGGTACATCCTCCGCAACACTTTTGATCTTTAATCCTAATCCACATTATTGTCGGCAAATTCCCAAAAATTGACAACAAATTCTGAAAATAACCTGTAGATGACAGTTAAAATTCACATAGGCTGAGGGGTGTGTATACATATGTTCCTAAACATCCCCGAAGGTACAAGGGAAACTTCTTTACGACACCACTTTTAGAGAAGTCTTTCATGCTAAAAATACTCAGAAAATGTAAGCCAACATTACGCTGAGTGGATTTGCCACAACCGAACATTTTGATGTTCTGGTCAGGAATTGAACCGCTGATCTTCTGAGTGCAAGACGGACGTCCTAACTACTATGAGACGGTGGATAACTCTTCACTTAAGGCATGATTAATATTTTCCTTGTGATTCTTAATCTGTTATCCATAACCGATGATGTTATCCATAACCGATGAGAAATTGTTGCTCTACAAAGATTGCCAAGCTTCAGCCAACCTACCCACATTCCCTACTTATTTCTCACCAACTTCTCTAATGATCGAAATATCTAAATGGTATTATCTCGACAATCATTTGTGTCATTTAATCACTGCAACAATCATTTCTATTAACAGAATAAATGATCTCAGCTAATTAATTTTGCCATTTTTATTTCTAAAGCAATGCCATTTTCGAATGACGACGACCGACGGTCAACCCCGCAGTTGTCCGCCCTATAAGGAAATCAAAAGCAACATTTAACAAATTGTAAATCTTTTACAATAAAGTTTGATGATTTAAATTGACTTCAGTCACTCACTCCGTTTGTCATGGCATTCATTCGTCGTGTCATAACTGTTTGCAAAGACACCCATTTTGATATCAGAAAAACCATTGTGGATTATATTTATTTTACGGATAGACTAGGATAAAAATAATGCAATATAACATTATATGTTGTGTGAAATAAATAATAATGGATATTTGCCAATTGATTTTTTTTGTCATTACATGAAGTTGTATCAATTATCTTCAATATTTTTTATAAAAATATAGAAATTATTTTACAGTATTCGAGTTCATTATATCTACGTAGAACTGTATTCATTTCAGCCACAAAATAGCCACATTAATTTGGAATTTATTTTGTAATAATCACCAAGAGATACAGACCACCACTCCGAATAATTGTTAAAGGCGTCGAAATGAAGAAAGATTGTTTCTGTTCAAATTGGCTTATAAACCTGCGAACGGCATGTGTTGGTTGTAAATTGTCTTTGGTTTTTTTTGCAATTCTTTAGCTGCTAATAATGCCAATTGCCTCCACCAATATTTTCATCTGTGAACACAATATTCCCCGTTATAATTTCATATTTGATATGTAATTATTTATAAATAAATATGACTTAATGACACAACAACAATAATTGTTAAATTATTGTCTGCGGAAATATAAATCGACAATGGACATCGATTTGAGTTAGTTTCTGCAATAATTGTTGTAACAATAAATCAAATCGAAAACAATGCAAAAGTGAATGAATGGTGTCAGCTTGTGATAAATGAGAGAAGTAATTGGGTTTCATGTGGGGGTTTCAAAACATAATATCAGATTGATTTTGAACACAGATATGTTTTGTTTTTTACTACAAGCTTCTGAATTAATAAATTAATCAGTAATAATAACAAGTAAAAAAAGTATCAGTCGGCTTTGCCGACAGACAGTCTATGTGAATTTAAACATTCATCTACAGACAGGTCGAATGTATTTAGGGTCTTTTCAGAATTTTGTGGCCCTTTTTGGACATTTGAGCCGGCCTACAAAAATGTGGATAAGGATTAAAGTTCAAATGTGTTGCGGAGGAGGTACTTAAAGGAATTGACCGACTTGGTCTTTTCGATAGATATTACGGAAACATTATATCACTTTAAACAGGACCACAACGTACAGCATCGGTATTCATTTTTATAGGATCTTTGAACAGACCCTAAACTGCACTTATACACTAATGTTGAACTTTTGTGGGGGAGGTACCCTAAGGAGACGACCGATATGGGCTATTTTAGAAGTCAAACTAAATTTGGACAAAATATTAGTAGACCCAAAATTTGTACCAAATTGGTTGCCCCGTTCAAGAGATATCACGCATATCGCATTTTAGTGAGATTTTTTTAAATATTGGGCGGGAAGTACCGGAAGTTGTGGACTGGTATTGCCCATCTTCGAACTGAAACTAGTTTTGGACAAAAAATTACGAAGGCCAAATTTTGACCATCTTCGAACTGAAACTAAGTTTGGACAAAATATGATGAAGGCCGGATTCTGAAACTACAATGTTCATAGATGAGAAAAATCAAAAAACAAAAAAAATCGCCGGAGAGCTTTTTAAATAAATCGATTCATCGATTCAAGTTGACATTTTTAGGGGTTTTTTAGGTTTTCCTATCGAAATGGGACTAAGGAAAATGTTGTAGCTATGAAAATTCCCTACAAGATTGGCCTCTATGATAATTTCGTACATTTTACCATTATTGAGATATAGAATTTCAAATTGGGACAATGCATTGACTGCATCGCTACTCTAACTAACTTTAAATGAAAACCGCTTACACCTGGGAAGTCTTTGCGGATTTTGAAACAGCAATGTTCGGAGGTGAGAAAAGTCCATAAACATAAAAACTGAGGTTATAAAAACGGTAGAAAGTTGTCCACATCTAACATGGGCCGCGCGTTCACCCATAAGAACGTTAAAAACTTGGGTTTGGGCGTCGGGATAGTAACCTTCCCCTAGAAAAAACATCCTACTATGAAAAAATGATCTGCGAATCTGCACCTGGAATGTTCGCACTCTTTATAGAGAAGGTGCAGTCTTCGCATTGGCAGACGTACTTGAAAAGTACAAGGCCGATATTACTGCCATACAGGAAATACGATGGATTCGGAAAGGCGTCACAACAACACCTAAAGGTGACGCACTGTATTATAGCTGCCATGACGTAAAGCATGAGTTTGGTTGCGGATTCGTAGTTAGTCGGAGACTAAAACATCTGGTATCCAGCATTACCCCAGTGAATGAAAGACTTGCTGCAATTCGAATAAAAGCTAAATTCTTCAACATCAGCTTTATTTGCGCTCATGCTCCCACTGAAGAAAAGGACGAACAGACCAAAGATATATTTTACGAGCGCTTAGAAGAAACATATGACCGTTGCCCTGCCCATGACATTAAAATCATTCTAGGCGATTTTAATGCCAAAATTGGAAAGGAGAATATCTTTGGCCCAACAGTCGGGAAATTCACTCTCCACAGCGAAACATCTGACAATGGTATGAGGCTGATAGACTTTGCAGCTGCAAAAAACATGGTAGTTAGCAGTACCAGATTTAATCATCTCGATATTCATAAGGGCACCTGGCTGTCTCCAGATCAAAGAACAAGTAATCAAATTGATCATATTGTAATAGATGGAAGACATTCATCCAGCGTGTTGGATGTACGATCGTTCCGAGGCGCAAACATTGATTCGGACCACTAACTTGGTGCAGCAAAGGTACGTACCCGTCTAAACGTTGCAAATAAAGCACGAACAGACATAACGCGGAAGTTGGACATCGATAGGCTGCAAACACAACAGATAGCCACAGCATATTCCACTCAACTAGCCCAATTGCTTAACGCGAGCACTCCTTGTCCCGACAACATAACAACACAATGGCAACATATTGCCCACTCAATGCAAACAGCCGCAAAATCCATACTTGGATTCCAGAGACCTCCACAAAGGAATTCATGGTATGACCAGGAGTGTCGTGCTGCTACCGAAGAGAAAAATGCGGCATATAGAGCTACTTTACAATCAGTAGCAACGCGAGGCGCACGAGAGAGGTATCGGGAGAAAATGAGAGAGGAGAAACGTCTTTTCCGCAGGAAAAAGAGAGAAATGGTAAAGCGGGAGTGTGAACAAATTGAGATGTCTAGGAGACAGAATGAAGTCCGAAAATTCTACCAAAGAGTGAAACATCAAACTGATTGCTTTGGAACTGGCACATCTTCCTGTAGAGACCAGCAAGGTAATCTGGTAACAGATACAGATAACGTGCTCAGGATATGGAAGGAACATTTCTCCAATCTGCTGGTATTCAATAGTAGAGAAGACGATGATAACACAGATCCAATCTCAGAAGATGGTATAGAATGTATACCGCCCGGCCAAGATGAGGTAAAACAGCAATCAACCGGCGGAAGAATAATAAAGCAGCAGGAGCAGATGGCTTACCAGCAGAGCTGTTTAAAACTGGAAGCGACCCGCTTCCATCTGGCAGGAAGAACGCGTATCCGACCTGAACATCCTATGTCCCGTCCACAAGAAAGGAGATAAGACTGTATGCGCCAACTATAGGTGCATAAGTCTTCTCCCTATTGCCTATAAGATAGTGTCAGGGATATTGTGCGAACGACTCAAGCCAATGGTAAACGAAATAATTGGACCATACCAATGCGGCTTTAGACCGGGCAAGTCCACGATTGACCAGATATTTACCCTGCGACAAATCCTAGAGAAGACCCAAGAGATGCAGATCGACATATTTCACCTTTTTGTCGATTATAAAGCAGCATTCGACAGTCCCCTCCGATCAAAGGTATTCCACGCAATGTCTGAATTTGGTATCCGGGCAAAGCTCATCCGGCTTTGTAAGATGACTTTAACTGATACTAGGTCCTCAGTTAAAATTGGAAAGAACCTCTCCGAAGAATTTTGTACCAAAAGAGGTTTCAGACAAGGACACAGCCTTTCGTGTGACCTATTCAACATTTTGCTGGAAAAGGTAATACGAGATGCAAATGTCAAAAGAAATGGCACAATTTACACCAATAGCCACATGTTACTTGCCTATGCTGATGACATAGACATCATGGGACGATCAGTAAAGGAAGTAACTGATACCTTTAGGAAGGTCGAAGCAGAATCTGCGAAAGTGGGTCTGGCGGTAAAAGGCGAAAAGACCAACTTGATGGTGTCGACGCGCAAAGCGTCCATAGAGCTGGGACCAACTGTGGAAGTTGGTACCTACAATTTTGAGGTAGTTAAAGACTTCGTCTACCTCGGCACTGCCATAAACACAACAAACAACATCAGTTGTGAAATAAGAAGAAGAATTCTATTGGCCAACAGATGCTACTATGGTCTAAGTAAGCAATTTAAAAACAAAGCCACATCTCGTCAAACAAAAATAACACTATACAAAACGCTGATACTACCCGTGCTAATGTATGGCTCAGAAGCATGGGTACTTGCGCAAGCAGATAAGGCAGTGCTTGGTGTGTTTGAGAGGAAAATTCTTCGAAAGATCTACGGGCCGATTTGCGTTGACGTTGAATATCGACGTCGTATGAACCACGAGCTATATAAGCTATACAAAGACATGCATATAGTTAAACGTATCGAGATGCAACGATTGCGTTGGCTAGGCCATATCATGAGAATGAGCGATGATGAACCCGCTAAAAAGGCGTATGAATACATGCCACATGGCGGTGCACGCAGAATCGGCAGGCCTAAGCTTCGATGGAGCATACAAGTGGATGAAGAAATGAAAAGGCGCTGTATTCCAAAAAGTCAAGCGAAAAACAGAGAGGAATGGAGATCTTTTCTTAGTTCGGTCTATGGAACAAATGTTCTGTAATGGGCCAACTAAGTAAGTAAGTATATTTTACGTAAACTTAAATCAAGTTTTAAGATTTGCCATATCGGTCCACTCCTTTGGTTACCTCCCCCACAACAGTTTTCGCTAAAATGGTACGCACGATAATTCTGGAAGGCAGTAACCTATTTGGTCCATATTGTACACATCGTGATATTTCCACGGTACATAGATCAGGCTATAATATGGACTATATATGTCAACTCCTTCGGGTACCTTCCACACAGAATTTCGGAAAAGTGCAGTTTAGGAATTGGTCAATAAAAAAGTGGTCAATAAAAAAGGCGTGAGAGAATAAAATTTTCCTTCAATATTTATAGGACATTATTCCGAAACCATTCAAAAATCTTTGGTACATACCTCCGATTGTCATACGAAATTATTCCGAAATCGTTCAAAAATCTGTACGAAAACTCGGAAGAAAAATTTTGCTTTCCGAATTTCCCAAGGATTTTCTTTCGATTTCGTTTCGAAATCGATCCGATTTCGTTCCGACATTTCGTTCCGAAATTATGTCAACCACTTCATACGACTTTTAGAGTTGTATAATCTAGTTCATTTGAAAGATCTAGTTCAATAGCTCAGTTCTTTTAAGTGAACTAGTTCAGTATTTGTGTGTGTGTAGAAATTGTCACTGCGAAAAAAGCTTTGAGTATGTATGTTTCTTTTTATTTTTGTTTCCTTTCTTCTATACAAAATAAGGCACATTGAATTGGTAATGGATTCGATATATTGGGATATGTTATGTAGAAAATACGTTTATTACATTGATCCAAAACATAAACAAAACTCATTACATTACGAAGGCATCACTTAGCACAGAAGACGGCGTCACTTTATTCATTTGTGAATGCTGAACTAGATTGTGAATCGTTCTTTCGTTGATCGTTCTTCGTGGACCTTTCGGTCGGCGATCAGTGAACTGTTGAACTATAATGAACTATATCGACTGACCTAGTTCATACGCTCTTTTCAATGAATCGTTCAAATGAACTAGTCTGTTCATGAACTATACAACTCTAACGACTTTAGTTGAGATATCGTTACGATTTCGGATCGGGCATCGGATGTAGCGTCCGAATTTCGTACTGATTTTGTTGCGATGTCAGCACGATTGGTTTGCTGGGATGTTACTATGAATGACGAATGGTGTCGTGGAAACGGGTTAATTCAAGTACGTCGTTCGCCTGTCAAACGCTAGTGGGTCTTCTATCTGCCTATAGATGGCCTTCTATCGACATATAAGTCTTTAACCTATAGAAGGTCTGCTATTTAGAGAATATCTGTATGAGGTTTATTTATAGGATTAACTGTCAATTATGATACTACTTTGAGAGCTGAGTTTGTTATTTGGAAAATTTTTAGTAAAATTCCCGTGTTTACAATATTAGAAGATTTGTAACAACAACATACAACTATAGTCAAATCATTGGCCTTCATTCCTTGGCATAATCCACTGAACTAATTAAATTCGATTAAAATAGGAATTTGGTTGCAACTAAAAAGAAAACATTTATCACTTTATCAACATCAGCAACAAATTGTAATTTTGATTTGTTTGGCAATACTTCCCGTTTTGGCATAAAAGGAGAAATATGTGTACATATGTCTTGCAATTGTAACAACAAAAATGCTAACCTCCTCCTCTATGGATGTGACACAATATGTGGCATGTTAACAAGATCTTAAACGTTAATATTATTTATAAAAAAATATTGGTGTTAAGTGTGTAGTAATGTGTAATTTTGGATAATAACCACCTCCCAAAAAGGCAATGATTTTTTAACAAAACATTTCGTGTGCTGTAATCCAGGCTTTACTCTTAAAATACAACTTAAGCAACAAAGAAACAAAAACACAAATTTTATAACGTTGAAATTCAATGAACTTTTATGCTGTCTGTCTTTTTGTCTGTCCATTCATTTATCCATCTGTTAGCTGTCTTGGGCTGATGTTGCTGTCTTATCTGCTTAAGATAGCCAAAGGTTTATTGGCCACAATGCGTGGTTGGTATTTTGCATGTTGGCCATGATGGTAATAATGTTTTCTTCTTTCTTTATTTATTTTTTTTTGGAATTTGCAACAGTAACACCCACGCTAATCTTCAACTGCTGTTTATCTTCTTCTTCTTTTGGTGAAGGTGGCTATTATATTTGTAAAGCCATAATACAATTTTATGGAAACAACATCAGCTTAAACTAAAAATAACCTTGACGTTGTAAATTTGATTACCAAAAGATGGGATAAGAAGTTGTTAAATATTATTATTGTTGATTTGTAAAATATACTAGAGAGGATACTGGAGACACTTCAGCTGCATAACAATGGTTTAGAGTATTTATCTTCATGGAAAAAATGACAAAAATGGAAGTGTCACAGAACATAAAGATTACTTGTAATGATAGAAATTTTAAGGGATTAAATTAAATTAATTAAATTAAATCGCTTGCATTTTTACGTAGACTTCCAAAGGGTCAACTGGGGAGCTTGTTTACAAAATTCAACATTTTTTTAAATTCATCTCCATCCATCCATAAAACCTTCTTCTATACACAGAAAGGACCTTAAAGGGTCTGTTGTCCATAGAAGACCTACGGAAGGTAATTTATACGAACACATTATTAAAAATCATTTTTCATTATGAACTTTTTATAAAGTTTGAATTCTTTATTAATGCCTTATTTGTTTTTATTTTTCATTTCAGGTATATTTAAAATTAAATAATGATTTCATTGCCAATGACAAAAGTAAGTTGAAGATGTTATAAATAAAAGTATTATTCGTTTTATTATACACTCAGGCTAAATAGGGTGGATACTAACAAGCCACAACATTGGTTTCCAAATAAAACACAGGTTTATGAAATGTCCCGAGTGGTCTGTTTTTCTATTACTTACTTAGTTACTTAGCTGGCCCATTACAGAACATTTGTTCCATAGGCCGAACTAAGAAAAGATCTCCAATTCTCTCTATTTATTGCTTCGCACTCTGGAATACCGCGCCTTTTAATCTCTTCATCCACATGTTTGCGCCATCTATTCCTTGGCCTGCCAATTGTGCGTGCACCGCCAAGCGGTTCGTATTTATACGCCTTTTTAGCCGGTTCATCTTCGCCCATTCTTATGATATGGCCTAGCCAACGCAATCGCTGCATCTCAATACATTTAACTATATTGATGTCGTTGTATAGCAGATACAGCTCGTGGTTCATGCGACGTCGATATTCACCGTCAACGCAGATTGGTCCGTAGATCTTTCGAAGAATTTTTCTCTCAAACACACCAAGCACTGCCTTGTCTGCTTGCGCAAGTACCCAGGCTTCGGAGCCATACATCAGCACGGGTAGTATCAGTATTTTGTAGAGCGTTATTTTTGTTTGACGAGATGCGGCTTTGTTTTCAAACTGCTTACTTAAACCAAAGTAGCATCTGTTGGCCAATACAATTCTTCTTTTTATTTCACAACTGATGTCGTTTGTTGTGTTTACGGAGGTGCCGAGGTAGACGAAGTCTAGGAACCAACTTCCGCAGTTGGTCCGAGCTCAATGAAAGCATTGCGCGTCGACACCATCAACTTGGTGTTCTTACCGTTTACCGCCAGACCCACTTTAGCAGATTCTGCTTCGAACTTCATAAAGGTATCGGTTACTTCTTTTACTGATCGTCTATATCATCAGCATAAGCAAGTAACATGTGGCTATTGCTGTAGATTGTGCCACTTCTTTTGACGTTTGCCTCTCGTATAACCTTTTCCAGCAGGATGTTGAAGAGATCACACGAAAGGCTGTCTCCTTGTCTGAAACCTCTTTTGGTACAAAACTCTTCAGAGAGGTTCTTTACTATTTTAACTGAGGATATCGTGTCAGTTAAAGTCATTTTACAAAGCCGGATGAGCTTTGCGGGGATATCAAATTCAGACATGGCTTGGAATACCTTTGAACGTAGCGGGCTGTCAAAGGCTGCTTTATATTCGACAACAAGGTGGTAGGTGTCGATCTGCATCTCTTGGGTCTTCTCCAGGATTTGTCGCAGGGTAAATATCTGGCCAATCGTGGACTTGCCAGGTCTAAAGCCGCATTGGTATGGTGCAGTTATCTCGTTGATCATAGACTTAAGTCGTTCGCACAATATCCCTGACACGATCTTGTATAGGGAGTAGACTTATGGCCCTATAGTTAGAGCATACAGTCTTATCTCCTTTCTTGTGGACGGGGCA
This sequence comes from Musca autumnalis, assembly GCF_047663935.1. Taxonomy (NCBI): domain Eukaryota; kingdom Metazoa; phylum Arthropoda; class Insecta; order Diptera; family Muscidae; genus Musca; species Musca autumnalis. The sequence continues at coordinate 257,783,968 of NW_027411644.1, forward strand.
CAGGATACTCAGGTTCCAAGCGTCGGGTACTCGTTCTTCCTGCCAGATGGTGCTAACTAGCTGATGCATACACCTTATCAGCGTGTCGCCTCCGGTTTTAAACAGCTCGGCTGGTAGGACATCAGCTCCTACTGCCTTATTATTCTTCCGCCGGTTTATTGCTGTCTTTACCTCATCTTGGCTGGGCGGTATACATTCAATACCATCTTCTGGGATTGGATCTGTGGTATCTTCTTCGACTTCGCTAACATTGGATACAAACAGTTTGAAAAATGTTCTTTCCATATCCTGAGCACACTATCTATATCAGTTACCAAATTACCTTGCTGGTCTCTACAGGAGGATGCGCCTGCACAAAAGCCATCAGTTTGATGTTTCACTCTTTGGTAAAACTTTCGGACTTCATTCTGGTTCCTGTAAGTCTCGATTTGTTCACACTCCCGCTTTTCCATCTCTCTCTTTTTCCCTGCGGAAAAGACGTTTCTCCTCTCTCCTTTTCTCCCGATACCTCTCTCGTGCGCTACGCGTTGCTACTGATTGTAAAGTAGCCCTATATGCCGCATTTTTCTCTTCGGTAGCATCACGACACTCCTGGTCATACCATGGATTCTTTGGTGGAGGTCTCTGGTATCCAAGTATGGATTTTGCGGCTGTTTGCATGGAGTGGGCAATACTTTGCCATTGCGCTGGTATGTTATCGGGATGAGGAGTGCTTTGATTAAGAAATTGGGCTAGTTGAGTGGAATATGCTGTGGCTATCTGTTGTGTTTGCAGCCTATCGATGTCCAACTTCCGCATTTTGTCTGTTCGTACTTTGTTTGCTACGTTTAACCGGGTGCGTACCTTTGCTGCAACAAGGTAGTTATCCGAGTCGATGTTTGCTCCTCGGAACGATCGTACATCCAAAACACTCGATGAATGTCTATTATCAACCACAACGTCATCAATCTGGATTTTTGTTTTCTGATCTGGTGACAGCCAGGTGCCTTTATGAATGTCGAGATGCTTAAATCTGGTGCTGCTAACTACCATGTTTTTTGCCGCTGCAAAGTCTATCAGCCTCATACCATTGTCAGATGTTTCACTGTGGAGACTGAATTTTCCGACTGTTGGGCCAAAGATATTCTCCTTTCCAATTTTGGCATTAAACTCGCCTAGAATAATTTTAATGTCTTGGGCAGGGCAACGGTTTCTTCTAAACGCTTGTAAAATATATATTTGGTCTGTTCGTCCTTGTCTTCAGTGGGAGCATGAGCACAAAAAAAGCTGATGTTAAAGAATTTTGCTTTTAATAGAGCTGTCGCGAGTCTTTCATTCACTGAGGCGAAGCTGCAGACCAGATATTTTAGCCTCCGACCAACTACAAATCCGCAACCAAACTCATGCTTTATGTAATGGCAGCTATAATAGAGTGCTTTTCCCATGACGCTTTTTCCATTCCATTGTATTTCCTCTATGGCAGCAAGGTCGGCCTTGTACTTTTCAAAGACATCTTTCGATGCGTAAACTGCACCTTATCCATAAAGTGTGCGAACGTTCCAGGTGCGGATTCGATCGTAGTCCTTAAAACGTTTGCGGGGGTCGTCAACTTTAGAGGGTTTGTTTTTCTCCTTTTTCTTTGTTTTTTCATATTAGGCTGTTTAGACGGGGCGAGTTATTAGCTCAACTCCCAACCCAAGTTTTTAACGTTCTCATGTGTGAACGCTCGGCACATGTTAGCTCACCACCTTTAACGGGTGTTAAAGGCAGCTCCCCAGGTGACTCCACTGGGAGGTCAGTGTCAGGATAGGTCGTGGGCTTTGACACGTTTATGCCGGCCATGGCCGTTGCTTGGTATCGTTATTCACCTACGTCACCCACTCTTTTTATTATTATTTAATATTTTTAATATTTATTTAATGCAATTACAATATTATGTGTGAAATTAGTGTAGCCAGTCATCATCATCATTATTACAGAACGTGCTGCATCATGTTTTGTCCATGCATAAATTTACCATGCCTTCCAAATTATCTTATCTGTGTATTTTTTTTTAAATTTTCTGAGATGAGCATTTATTCAATTTCAATTTTTGTTTAAATTGCTGAGTAGTTTCCTTTCTTCAATTACCTTTCCGGGCATTTGTTTTCGCTAAAGCGAAAACAGAAAAAGCCGGTCAAGAGCATGCCATTGACGATTGTAAAACAAATGGTCACTCGTGGACGGACGGGTGACAGGCGAAGCTATTTTGGCTTTTGATTTTCCAGATGAAAGAATGGCCAAATAAGTAAAATAGCCATCACCTGAATCACAGCACATCGCAAAGACAATGGCGCTGAAAAAAACCCCGAAGAAGATTATCAGAATGGTGATCATATTTAAAGCCCCCACATAATATCTAACATTTTATGCAGATTTCAAATAGAAAAAAACACAGATGAGTAGTTTTTTTCTTTCCTTTTATGGTAACTCATGGTAATTTGCCATTTAAAGGCCATCTTTTTTTCTCTAAGTTACTTCATTTGTTATGTCTTTTCGCTTTAGCATTTTGTAATCTTTACATAAATTGCGGTAATTTTTGCCATAGGAATTCTATTGCACGTACCAATGGCAACAACAATAATGATGATAAGTAGTATAATAATGTAATAGGCTTAATGGTGTACCTTTGCAGGGTTGATATGACCCTCTGGAAGGAATTTTCTATGGGCCCCTTTCCTGCATAAGAAGTTTCATGTCTGTGACATTTAGAATTTTTTTTTGAGAATGGAAACATTTGTTTCCGTAATACTCAGAATGCCTTCTGATAGAAAACTTAATCATAGAAGCTCAGAGGATCTTGTAAGAGAAGACCCAATGTAGTCCTATGGGAAATGAGCGTAATTTTCTCAAAGAAGATCAGCGATATCTCATGTTAAATAAGTGATTGGGGTTTTGAAGATCAGACTTTTTTTATAGAAGATCAACTATCATTATTATTTTCATTGAAGTTCGCAAAGGTTTTCATATTTCAGAATAGTGGTTATCTATTGGAAGATCAGTGATCATCATGCAAATTACCCTGGGGATCTTCTCACAGAAGGTCGGGGATCTTCTCATAGATGCAAGATAAAAGACCTGATAAATGAGACCGATGATCTTCTTATAGAAAATCAATGATCTTCTCATAGAAGATGCGGGATCTTCTAACAGAAGATTCGGGATCTTCTAATAGAAGATCGAGGATCTTCTGATAGAAGATCGGGGGTCTTCTGATAGAAGATCGGGAATCATCTTACAGAAGATAAGATATTTTCTTATAGAGGAGAAAATCGATGATCTTCTCATAGAAGATTGGGGATCTTCTCATAGAAGATCGGTGGTCTTCTCATAGTAGATCGGGGATCTTTTTATATAATATACGGGATCTTCTAACAGAAGATTCGGGATCTTCTAATAGAAGAGTGGGGATCTTCTGATAGAAGATCGGGGATCTTCTTATAGAGGATAGGGGATTATCTTATAGAGGATCGGGGATCATCTTGTAGAGGAGAGGGATCTTCTTATATATGATTATGATCTTCTCAGAGAAAATCGATAATCTTCTGATAGAAGATTGGGGATATTCTCATAGAAGATCGATGCTCTTTTCATAGAAGATCGAGGATCTTTTCATAGAAGATCGGGGATCTTTTCATAGAAGATAGGGAATCTTCTAGCAGAAGATTGGATATCTTCTGGTAGAAGATCGGATATATTCTGATAAAAGATCGAGAATCTTCTTATAGAAGATAAGGGATCTTCTGGTAGAAGATCGAGGATCTTTTCATAGAAGATTGGGGATCTTCTCACAGAAGATTGACGATGATCTTCTGATAGAAGATAGGGGATTTTTTCATAGAAGATCGATTAGTTTTTCATAGAAGATCGTGGATCTTTTCATTGAAGATGCGGGATCTGCTAACAGAGGATTCGGGATCTTCCAATAGAAGATCGGGGATCTTCTGATAGAAGATCGGTTATCTTCTGATAGAAGATCGGTTATCTTCTGATAGAAGATCGGTTATCTTCTGATAGAAAATCGGGGATCATCTTATATAAGATAAGATATCTTTTTATAGAGGATCGGGGATCTTTTCTTAGAAGATGCGGGATCTTCTAACGGAAGATTCGGGATCTTCTCATAGAAGATCGGTGATCTTCTCATAGTAGATCGGGGATCTTTTTATATAATATACGGGAACTTCTAACAGAAGATCGGGGATCTTCTGATAAAAGATCGGATATCTTCTGATAGAAGATCGTATATCTTCTAATAGAAGATCGGATATCTTTTGATAGAAGATCGGGGATCATCTGATAGAAGATCGGATATCCTCTGATAGAAGATCGGATATCTTCTGATAGAAGATCGGATATCGTCTGATAGAAAATCGGATATCTTCTGATAGAAGATCGGATATCTTCTGATAGAAGATCGAGAATCTTCTGATAGAAGATCGAGAATCTTCTGATAGAAGATAAGGGATCTTCTGGTAGAAGATCGATGATCTTTTCATAGAAGATTGGGGATCTTTCCACAGAAAATCGATGATTTTCTAATAAAAATCGAAGAGAAAATCGATGATCTTCTGATAGAAGATTGGGGATCTTCTCATAGAAGATCGATGATTTTTTCATAGAAGATCGGGGATCTTTTCATTGAAGATGCGGGATCTTGCAATAGAAGATCGGGGATCTTCTGATAGAAGATCGGATATCTTCTGATAGAAGATTCTGGATCTTCTGATAGAAAATCGGGTATCTTCTGATAGAAGATCGGATATCTTCTGATAAAAGATCTGGGATCATCTGATAAAAGATCGGGATTCATCTCATAGAAGATCGTATATCTTCTAATAGAAGATCGGGGATTTTCTGATAGAAGATCGGGGATCTTATGATACGAGATCGGATATCTTCTGATAGAAAATCAAGAATCTTCTGATAGAACTTCAAGAATCTTCTGATAAAAGATAAGGGATCTTCTGGTAGAAGAACGAGGATCTTCTGGTAGAAGAACGAGGATCTTTTCATAGAAGATCGGGGATTTTCCCACAGAAAATCGATGATTTTCTAATAAAACATCGAAGAGAAAATCGATGATCTTCTGATAGAGGATCGGTGTTCTTCATATACAGGATCGGTGATTTATGGATCTTCTCGATCTTCTATGGATGATCTCATAGAAGATCAAGGATCTTTTTAAAGAAGATTGGGGATATTTTCATAAAAGATCCTGGTTCTTCTTATAGGAAATCGGGGATCTTCTCATAGGAGATTGGGGTTCTTCCCATAGAAAATCGATGATCGGTGATTTCATCATCATAGATCGGCGATCTTCTGAAAAAAGGGATCTTCTCACTGTAGATCAGGTATCTACTCATAGAAGATCAGATCTTCTGACAGATGATATATTATTTTCTCATAGAAGATCGGAGAACTTCGCATAGAAAATCAATGATCAATAATCTTCTCATAGAAAATCTGTTATCTTCTGATAGAAGATCGGCGATTTTCTCATAGAAGATCAATGATCTTCTCATAGAAAATCAATGATCGGTGATCTCCTCATCATAGATCGGAGATCTTCTGATAAAAGATGTAGATGATCTTCTTCCATCATGATAGATGATCTTCTCTTAGAAGATCAGGGATCTTCTCACTGTAGATCGCGGATATACTCATAGAAGATCAGATCTTCTGACAGATGATTGAGGATTTTCTCATAGAAGTGTTTTATCAAAGAAAATCGATGATCTTTTGATAGAAGACCTATTGTTTTCTCACAGAAGATCGTTGATCTAATGATTATCTTCTCATAGAAGATCAAGGATCTTCTCATAGAAAATCGAGGATCTTCCCATAGAAGATCCGGGAACTTCTAATAGAAAATGGGGAATCTTCTCCTAGAAGATGGGGGAATTCCTCTTTGAAAATCAGAGATATTCTCATAGAAGATCAGGGATCTTTTCACAGAAGATCGCGAATCATTGGCATTTTTTTCATAGAAGATCGATCGACCATCTTCTGATATTCTTATTGAAAATCTGGTATCTTCTCGTATAAGATCAGGGATCTTCTGATAGGAGAGGTTTGTGATCTTTTCATAGAAATCGATGATTATCTCATAGAAGATCGATGATCTGATGATTATCTCTTCATAGAAGCTGGATGATCTTCTCTTAGGAAATCAGCGAGCTTCTCATAGAAGATAGCTGATCGGTGAATATCGATGATCTTCTTACACAAAATTGGGGATCGAAGATCTTCTAATAATATTTTTTTCAACTAATATTCTCATACAAGATCGATGATCTTCTCATAAAATCGAAGATCGGCCAGCTTATCATAGAAGCTCGACGATCTTTTTGTAGAAGATCGAGAATCTTTATATAGAAGGTGAAGGATTTTCTTATAGATGATCGAGGACCTTCTTATAGAAGATCGTGGACCTTTTTATAGAAGATCGTGGACCATTTTATAGAAGATCGAGAATCTTGTAATATAAGTTCGAGGATCTTTTGATAAATGAGGTCGATAATCTTCTCATGGAAGATCAATGATACTCTTGTAGAATATCGGGGATCTTGCTGATGATCTTCTCACATAAAATCGATGATCTTTTAATTGATGATTGGGGAACTTCTCAGAGGAGTTCATAGAAGATTCGCAAACAAGATTGGCGATTCTAGAAGTTGTCGCATCATCTATACAATATTGATGATCGATCTCTTAGAAAATGATTGATTTTCCCATAGAAGTTCGGGAATGTTCTCATAGCAGAAGATCGTATAACTTCTTAAGGAATCTCTGAGATGTTCGTATGGAAGATCGGTTATCGGGGAACTGCCCATAGAAGATTGGGGCTTTATCATAGAAGGTCGGTGATCTTCTCACCAAAAAATGAGAATCTTCTTATAGAAGAAGTCCTTCTCATGGAAGACCAAGGTGTTATTTACGAAGAACTAGAATCTTCTTATAGAAGATTTTTGATCCTTTAATTGATGATCAATGATTTTATTGAATTTCGAATATCTTTTCATAAGTGCTCCAATATCATCACATAGAAGAGTCAATCGTCGTGTATGAGTTTGATAATTTCCGATCTTCTTGAAGATGAATCGATGATTTTCATTTAGAAGATATTTGAGCTCATCTTATAAAGGTCAATGATCTACGTATAGAAGGTCGTTGAGGTCTTCTCATCGGTCTTAGAGACCTGCTATGAGAATATCATCGATGAGGCGACCCCTCCAATCATCTATGAAAAATTGATCTGAGATTTTTTTTGAAATAATCAAATATCATCCAAGTGTTCTAATTAAATGTCATTAAGAGATAAGTACTTACTTACTTAGTTCGCCCATTACAGAACATTTGTATCATAGACCGAACTAAGAAAAGATCTCCATTCCTCTCTGTTTTTCGCTTGACTTTTTGGAATACCGCGCCTTTCCATTTCTTCATCCACTTGTTTGCTCCATCGCAGCTTAGGCCTGCCGATTCTGCGTGCACCGCCATGTGGCATGTATTCATACGCCTTTTTAGCGGGTTTATCATCGCTCATTCTCATGATATGGCCTAGATAAGTGGTTTTCTCAATAAAGTTTAGCGTCCCATAGAGAATTAGTGATCTTCTAAGGTTTTCTAAAAAAATTTCTATATCCCAACTAGACAGTTAGTTCTTCCGACTAAAATTATATTGATAGAAATTGTTATTTGTTTAGAAACAAAACTAGCTTAGCCACTGTGGTGTGACAAGGCCCCTCTTCAAAACAAAAACTTACTGAAGATGTACCCAATGCAATTGTTTCAAACAACACACACACATACACACAAATGTTATGGCCCTCTAAATGACTGTGTCCAATAATTTAAACACGTTTTCCATCATGACATGCTTGTAGGTTCCTCAAATATGCAATGAAGAAAATGAATCCAACAAAACAAAGAAACAAATATCAGAGAGACCTTTAGGGGCCAAGCAACGGTTTAATGCAATTGTGTTGTTTTTCTTTAAATGCGTTTGGTTGTTATATTCGGATGCAACACCAACAATGATGGTTTGGTTGATCCAATGGCTATTGTTTGGTGGTAAGTGGCTGCTGGCCGGCATAGTTGGTCTATTGTTGTTGAAGAAGTTGCTGATGATAATCGCCAAAGTTTCTTCTACTTCAACGTCTTGTGTTTCAAATGCAAATGCATTTCCATCAAAAGTTTTTTTATCTTGTCGGTCTGTATCTTCATCATCATCATTATGTGCAGCTTCTTTTGTTTGTTGATTTGCTTTGTTTTCTTCTTCTTTTTTTAATTTATGTAAATAAATATGGTCCAATAGTTTGATGTCAAGGAAACAACCTACCACCACACCACACTGCTGGAGTTTATTACATGGGTGTTGGGTGTGTGAGAAGTGTGTCTGTCTGTCCATTGCTCTTCTGCTCATCTGTTGTAGACAGACACCTTTGTGTGGTTTTGTGGCCATTATTTTTTATTTTTTCCTTCTTTTTTTTGGAAAATAAGTTTATTTTTGTTGAATGTTGCAATCGTAAATGTTGTTAACTTAAAAGGGCTATAAAAATGTCCATTGGATTTTCTTTTGGTTCTTTTAAAAAGGGAGACCGAAAAATTTAATGTGGAAGTGCGAGCGAGTATGCGTGTGCTTTCCTTTTATAGCATGTTCTAATTTAAAGTCATTTAAAGGTAAATTTTTCTTTGTAATGTTGTCACCCTTTTTTATGTTCGCGTTTTCAGTGGGAAACGTTTTGCCCACTCACTTTAGATTGAGATATGATTTTTTTAATGTTATTTTACAAATTATAGTTAAGAGTTGTGGATAAAGAAAATTTATGCGTTTTTTTATTTTTTTATAAGCTTAAAACATTTGGTTTTTTTATTTATAGGCCAAATCAATTTAAAAAATACCAGCTGTTTTTTTTATTAACTTTTCCGGATTAGATTGATATTCAACAAATAGATTTGAGATTTGAATTGACAATACCTTGGACATTGTTCAACATTCCTTTACAAACTTTTATAGCATCCCTCCAAGGAACGAGGTTGACCGGTATTTAAAAATCCACGTTTTGTGGTCTGCTTTACCTTGGAAAAATTGTCTTTAAAAATCCACGTTTTGTGGTCTGCTTTACCTTGGAAAAATTGTCTTTAAAAATCCACGTTTTGTGGTCTGCTTTACCTTGGAAAAATTGTCTTTAAAAATCCACGTTTTGTGGTCTGCTTTACCTTGGAAAAATTGTCTTTAAAAATCCACGTTTTGTGGTCTGCTTTACCTTGGAAAAATTGTCTTTAAAAATCCACGTTTTGTGGTCTGCTTTACCTTGGAAAAATTGTCTTTAAAAATCCACGTTTTGTGGTCTGCTTTACCTTGGAAAAATTGTCTTTAAAAATCCACGTTTTGTGGTCTGCTTTACCTTGGAAAAATTGTCTTTAAAAATCCACGTTTTGTGGTCTGCTTTACCTTGGAAAAATTGTCTTTAAAAATCCACGTTTTGTGGTCTGCTTTACCTTGGAAAAATTGTCTTTAAAAATCCACGTTTTGTGGTCTGCATTTCCTTGGAAAATTTGTTTTTAAAAATCCACGTTTTGTGGTCTGCATTTCCTTGGAAAATTTGTTTTTAAAAATCCACGTTTTGTGGTCTGCATTTCCTTGGAAAATTTGTTTTTAAAAATCCACGTTTTGTGGTCTGCATTTCCTTGGAAAATTTGTTTTTAAAAATCCACGTTTTGTGGTCTGCATTTCCTTGGAAAATTCGTTTTTAAAAATCCACGTTTTGTGGTCTGCATTTCCTTGGAAAATTTGTTTTTAAAAATCCACGTTTTGTGGTCTGCATTTCCTTGGAAAATTTGTTTTTAAAAATCCACGTTTTGTGGTCGGCATTTCCTTGGAAAATTTGTTTTTAAAAATCCACGTTTTGTGGTCTGCATTTCCTTGGAAAATTTGTTTTTAAAAATCCACGTTTTGTGGTCTGCATTTCCTTGGAAAAATTGTCTTTAAAAATCCACGTTTTGTGGTCTGCTTTACCTTGGAAAAATTGTATTTAAAAATCTAAGTTTTGTGGTCTGCTTTATCTTGGAAAAATTGTCTTTAAAAATCCACGTTTTGTGGTCTGCCTTACCTTGGAAAAATTGTCTTTAAAAATCCACGTTTTGTGATTTGCTTTTCCTTGGAAAAATTGTCTTTAAAAATCCAAGTTTTGTGATTTGCTTTTCCTTGGAAAAATTGTCTTTAAAAATCCACGTTTTGTGATTTGCTTTTCCTTGGCAAAATTGTCTTTAAAAATCCACGTTTTGTGGTCTGCTTTACCTTGGAAAAATTGTCTTTAAAAATCCACGTTTTGTGGTCTGCTTTACCTTGGAAAAATTGTCTTTAAAAATCCACGTTTTGTGGTCTGCTTTACCTTGGAAAAATTGTCTTTAAAAATCCACGTTTTGTGGTCTGCTTTACCTTGGAAAAATTGTCTTTAAAAATCCACGTTTTGTGGTCTGCTTTACCTTGGAAAAATTGTCTTTAAAAATCCACGTTTTGTGGTCTGCTTTACCTTGGAAAAATTGTCTTTAAAAATCCACGTTTTGTGGTCTGCTTTACCTTGGAAAAATTGTCTTTAAAAATCCACGTTTTGTGGTCTGCTTTACCTTGGAAAAATTGTCTTTAAAAATCCACGTTTTGTGATTTGCTTTTCCTTGGAAAAATTGTCTTTAAAAATCCACGTTTTGTGATTTGCTTTTCCTTGGAAAAATTGTCTTTAAAAATCCACGTTTTGTGATTTGCTTTTCCTTGGCAAAATTGTCTTTAAAAATCCACGTTTTGTGGTCTGCTTTACCTTGGAAAAATTGTCTTTAAAACTCCACGTTTTGTGGTCTGCTTTACCTTGGAAAAATTGTCTTTAAAAACCCACGTTTTGTGGTCTGCTTTTCCTTGGAAAATTTGTCTTTAAAAACCCACGTTTTGTAGTCTGCTTTTCCTTGAAAAAATTTGTCTTTAAAAATCCACGTTTTGTGGTCTGCTTTTCCTTGGAAAAATTGTCTTTAAAAATCCACGTTTTGTGATTTGCTTTTCCTTGGAAAAATTGTCTTTAAAAATCCACGTTTTGTAATTTGCTTTTCCTTGTGGTCTGCTTTACCTTGGAAAAATTGTCTTTAAAAATCCACGTTTTGTGGTCTGCTTTACCTTGGAAAAATTGTCTTTAAAAATCCACGTTTTGTGGTCTGCTTTACCTTGGAAAAATTGTCTTTAAAAATCCACGTTTTGTGGTCTGCTTTACCTTGGAAAAATTGTCTTTAAAAATCCACGTTTTGTGGTCTGCATTTCCTTGGAAAATTTGTTTTTAAAAATCCACGTTTTGTGGTCTGCATTTCCTTGGAAAATTTGTTTTTAAAAATCCACGTTTTGTGGTCTGCATTTCCTTGGAAAATTTGTTTTTAAAAATCCACGTTTTGTGGTCTGCATTTCCTTGGAAAATTTGTTTTTAAAAATCCACGTTTTGTGGTCTGCATTTCCTTGGAAAATTCGTTTTTAAAAATCCACGTTTTGTGGTCTGCATTTCCTTGGAAAATTTGTTTTTAAAAATCCACGTTTTGTGGTCTGCATTTCCTTGGAAAATTTGTTTTTAAAAATCCACGTTTTGTGGTCGGCATTTCCTTGGAAAATTTGTTTTTAAAAATCCACGTTTTGTGGTCTGCATTTCCTTGGAAAATTTGTTTTTAAAAATCCACGTTTTGTGGTCTGCATTTCCTTGGAAAAATTGTCTTTAAAAATCCACGTTTTGTGGTCTGCTTTACCTTGGAAAAATTGTATTTAAAAATCTAAGTTTTGTGGTCTGCTTTATCTTGGAAAAATTGTCTTTAAAAATCCACGTTTTGTGGTCTGCCTTACCTTGGAAAAATTGTCTTTAAAAATCCACGTTTTGTGATTTGCTTTTCCTTGGAAAAATTGTCTTTAAAAATCCAAGTTTTGTGATTTGCTTTTCCTTGGAAAAATTGTCTTTAAAAATCCACGTTTTGTCATTTGCTTTTCCTTGGAAAAATTGTCTTTAAAAATCCACGTTTTGTGATTTGCTTTTCCTTGGCAAAATTGTCTTTAAAAATCCACGTTTTGTGGTCTGCTTTACCTTGGAAAAATTGTCTTTAAAAATCCACGTTTTGTGGTCTGCTTTACCTTGGAAAAATTGTCTTTAAAAATCCACGTTTTGTGGTCTGCTTTACCTTGGAAAAATTGTCTTTAAAAATCCACGTTTTGTGGTCTGCTTTACCTTGGAAAAATTGTCTTTAAAAATCCACGTTTTGTGATTTGCTTTTCCTTGGAAAAATTGTCTTTAAAAATCCACGTTTTGTGATTTGCTTTTCCTTGGAAAAATTGTCTTTAAAAATCCACGTTTTGTGATTTGCTTTTCCTTGGCAAAATTGTCTTTAAAAATCCACGTTTTGTGGTCTGCTTTACCTTGGAAAAATTGTCTTTAAAACTCCACGTTTTGTGGTCTGCTTTACCTTGGAAAAATTGTCTTTAAAAACCCACGTTTTGTGGTCTGCTTTTCCTTGGAAAATTTGTCTTTAAAAACCCACGTTTTGTAGTCTGCTTTTCCTTGAAAAAATTTGTCTTTAAAAATCCACGTTTTGTGGTCTGCTTTTCCTTGGAAAAATTGTCTTTAAAAATCCACGTTTTGTGATTTGCTTTTCCTTGGAAAAATTGTCTTTAAAAATCCACGTTTTGTAATTTGCTTTTCCTTGGAAAAATTGTCTTCAAAAATCCACGTTTTGTGATTTGCTTTTCCTTGGAAAAATTGTCTTTAAAAATCCACGTTTTGTGATTTGCGTTTCCTTGGAAAAATTGTCTTTAAAAATCCACGTTTTGTGATTTGCTTTTCCTTGGAAAAATTGTCTTTAAAAATCCACGTTTTGTGATTTGCTTTTCCTTGGAAAAATTGTCTTTAAAAATCCACGTTTTGTGATTTGCTTTTCCTTGGAAAAATTGTCTTTAAAAATCCACGTTTTGTGATTTGCTTTTCCTTGGAAAATTGTCTTTAAAAATCCACGTTTTGTGATTTGCTTTTCCTTGGAAAAATTGTCTTTAAAAATCCACGTTTTGTGGTCTGCTTTTCCTTGGAAAAATTGTCTTTAAAAATCCACGTTTTTTGGTCTGCATTTCCTTGGAACATTTTATTTAACTCGTCACAACCCAATATATCTACAACCTGCGAATATATCGTACGGTTATTAATTATACCATTAAACAAATAATTTATTATTTAAATTTAAAATACTTTTATTTTTCCGCTTCCTTGTGAAAATATTTGAGAATCACATCAAATTTTCGCACTTTTCAATTCCGCCTTGAAGAAGAAAAAAAAACATGATTCCAAGTTAGCAAATGGGAAATACCAAAGAAAGGTTTAACTCCTGTTGTTAATTTGTAGCTAACAATTCCCAATGTTTGAAGCAAACTCTACTAAACGCCTTGTTGTCTAAAGGTTTTATTCCATATCTCCATGACTATCACCAAAGGATGACTTCGGAAAGTGAAATAAATATTCATGTGTAACATTGTTTAATTGCAGTAATCGCATTAACATTTTATAGTTGTTGCTGCAGTTATAATTTAATTGTATATATTTTGTTGACGTTTAAGCGATCACCATCAAAGCTTATCTTAAGTGAGGTGCATGGCCCAAGGCCATGACAAGTTGTGTGAATCGCTAAGGTTATAAGGAAAAAATTAAAAAGAAGAATAATAACAAATCATGGGAGAACGACTTTTTTAAGACACGCACGATTCTCCATCTTAACAACCGGATTTGTGAATGGTATTTTACTTGGAGTTAAATTTTTATGAGAGTGTGGCAAGTGTTTCCACTTCAGCGTTTGTGTTTGATAAACCGACATTTATTGTCAGGGAAAATGTGTTCTACAAATGTCTAGAAGATGTTCAGAGAATTAAGGGAAACTGCCTGGGACTGAAGTCTTTAGTAACCAATTGAAATGCATTGGAACCTTTGTCCAAACCAAAGGAACTTGTGCATCAATAGAAAACACATTTTAAATTCTGTGAGCAATCGTAGTTCGCCTGCACTTGGTGCCTGCTGGCACAAAATATATTCATTTCTTCTGAGGTAAAAAAATCTCATGACTGGAAAAGGAATTCCAAAAATTTCAGAAGAGGCTTCATCCCATGCTGGAACCAACGATGAGTTTCGCGCCACTCCGAGCCCAGAAATTACTGATAATCTAATACAAAGCTTAGACAACGTGGTCCAGTTATAAAGTTTGGCGCCTTTTTCGAAAGCTCAGAGCGGCAAATTCCGCACCCCTTTCTTCTCTTCAAAATCCTCGCGTGACTCAAATTCAATCGCTTTTCATATTCATAATCTACCTAAAGCCGGTTAGGACAAACAAATCCTAACCACTCCATTCTCCATACCTGAAATTGAACAAGCATTGTCAAAAATGAAACCAGGCACGTAGAAAAGCGTAGAAAAGTTGCTAGACAGATTCTACCTTTCCGACCCTTTCAAGATATCAAATTTCCGTCATAGCCTTAACTCTGTTCAGCTTGTACATTCATAAAATTCTGTGAACTTGAAAACATAAGTTTATCTATGCAAACTGTGTGGTCATCGCAGGACAATAAGCTGGGCATTCGGCATTCTCGGAAAGGTAGTGGAATCTACCATATCTTCATGCTGTCACAAATTGTTATGAATTAAGTGAAAAACCTACTAAAAATTTTTCAAACAGATCCGAGAGGAGCTCCTAAACTCATTTTTTTCCGAATTTTGTTTGGGAGATACCCGAGGGAGTAGATCGTAATATTCCATATTCCAACCTGATACATGACTGGATGAATTAATACGAAATGCAGAGTTTGGACTAATCATTTGCCATTTTGGTTGGTACCGTCAGGGTTTCTTGCAGCTTTTAGGCCTATATCTCAGGAAGTATAGACTAGCCCCGAAAAAATTTGTGAAAAAATGTCAAAACGATACGAAAGGAGCTTTTAAACGTCTCGTATTCGAACGCGATCTATATTTGGAAGGAATAATACGATGTGCAATGTTTAGACCAAATCGATTGTTCCCTTCACCCATACATAAACACAAACTAAAACATTGATGGAAATTCTTGGGCGACCCTGCCCTAGACAGAAGTCCACTTAACGTTTCATTCTATAGGCAATTTATATAATTGTTCCAAAAACATCCCAGACGGGACAAGGGAGACTTCTCTCCATAGGTTAAGTAACTAAAAAGCCCTTTTACAACCCTTCTTAAGCCATGACATGGTCATGCCATTAAATGTCTAATTTTCCCGTTCACATTGGTGATGACAACTTGTCAAGTGGGCTAAGTGTGTGCCCCACACCACTACCACTCATTCGTCTTGCAAGCCATTACGAATTACGAAGAAGAACATATTATATAAACATTATTTACGCTTATTTAAGACGAGAAGTTAAAACCAAGAAAAAACTAAACAAGTTAAACGACAAGAACAGTTTTGTTTCGGCTTAAATAACGTAATTTCACATTTAAAGCGAAAAGTAAAACGAAGACGAAGAAATGTCGGTAATGACAAAAAGCCTTTAAGCTCATTACATTTAGTTGTTCCATAACTATTTCTTGGAAACAGATTTTATACACGCGTCTGTGATTAAGCAAAGCAGCTGGATATGGGATTTGGATATGTTGTCACCACAATTCTGCTTCATTCTTGTGTTCACTTCACTAACGTTCTTTCTTCATACTGGTTCTTTGACAATTCTCAGTCAATGACACACTTTACTCATCATCATGCAACAAAAAAATATGTTGTGTATATGATGCAAGCTGGAAAAAAAAACAAATAAGGCGCCTTGTTCCAAACTTGTTTAGCAATAATACATATGTTTCTTCTAACGATTTTTCCCATTTGAAAAATAAAAAAAATCAAATGTTTCTTTCAAGCCTAACAAATTGTCAGCATTAAAAACAGTTAACAAGCCATGGGTACCCTGGCATAACATTTTATGCAAACCCCGTTAACTTCCATTCTGGCAGAACAGAAAAAGAAAAATTAGGCGTTTAAAAAATAACATTTTCTTGACAAATTCCTTAAACTTTGGCTTTTTATGCCGTCACCGCTCAATATCATTCACAACAACAACAACAACAAACCATGATGCCAGTTTTACGCTTCAATTAATCAAACAAAAAAAAAACCAACCAAAAACCAAGTCAATGAAGTTATTGTGTGCACCCTGCTGCATTTGATTGAGAGCTACTACGGTTGAAGGCAAGACTTTAGTCTGTTTTTCTATGCGTGTATGTGGAAGGAAGTATAGAAAGCAGCAACAACAACAATATATGGTGCCTAGAATTCCTATTCAATTGAATTTGAATTGCTATGAAACTTGCCAATTCTATGCTTCATTGAAGCAGAAAAGTTTTGTATTTTTTTCTTTTTGATTCCATCCCACCTTCCTCTCTTTTTTTTTCTTTAGTTTAAGACTGTTTATTTGGTTTTCCTTAAGTCAGAGGGTTAATATCGGTTAACAATTGATTACCCGGAATTTTCATTGTTTGCTGCACTGCAATTGCGTTTTGGTTTCTTATTTTAAGGTGGAGTTTTGATAACCAATTTTGTTGTTGCATTTTTTATTAAATGAGGAAGTGGTCCGATACGATAGACATTCGTTTGTCCGCGTTTTCTTTTATAGACCAAAGAACTCGTAGGTAGAGAACTTCTATAATTTGAAGACACCCTGAATGATCTTCTTTCAATAGAAGACTTCAGAAGGGTCCACTGATAGCGTCATAAAGATGTATGGCACCGATTGAAGACCGCCTAAAAAGGTCATTCGTATATTGTAGAACTCCTAAAGAGGTCTTTCATAGATAGAAGAGCTCCTAAAGGTGTCTTCTACAAATATAAGACTTCTTAAATGGGGTTTCCATAGATAGAAGAACCCATAAAGGGGTCTTTCATAAATTGAAGATCTGAATATCTCCTAAAAGGGTCTTCTATAGACAGAAGAATTCTTAAAGGTGTCTTCCATAGATTGAAGACCTCCCGAAATTGTCTACTGAAATAGAAGACATCTTTAGATGGTATTTCATAGATTATAGAACTCGTAAGAGTCTTTCATAGATAGAAGACCTTCTCAATGTGTCTTCCATTGATTAAAGACTTCCTAAAGGAGCTTTGTTTCTTTAATTTTTTAATGGTAAAAGTGGTAAAAGCCAAAACTGTCAAAATTGATCTCCCATGAACAGTTTTACCAGAAAATAAATAAACGAAAAAATGGTATATCTGGTAGAAATGTCAAAAAGAAACATCCAAATTCAATTTTCTTCTTTTATTTCACAGTTTTAATTTTGTTTTGTCAGCGTTCGCCTTTTAGTAGAAATGTCAAAAAGAAACATCCAAATTCAATTTTCTTCTTTTATTTCACAGTTTTTAATTTTGTTTTGTCAGCGTTCGCCTTTTTCTTCTCTTTTTGTTCATTTTTTCTTCACTGTCAAATAATCGTCAAACAAATATCGAAAAATCAGTTCTACCATGTTTTACATGAAGAAATTTGTCTGGTAGCCTGTGCTAGAAGAGAAAGGCATTGTGGCTCTCTCTCCGCTCTCACTCTCTTAAAAATTGCTTCCTGTTTTACCACTTTTTGTGGTTAAGGAACCCTTTGCAGGTTAAAAATGGTAACAAGTGGTAATAATGTTAACCTAAGGTAAGTAAAGAAACACAACTAGGTTCTAAAGAGGTCTATCATAGACTAAAGACCTCCTATCGGGGTCTTCTATAGATTGAAGAACTCCTAATGGGGTATTTTAAAGATTGAAGACCTGCTAAAGGATTTTTCATCGATTGAAGACTCCTAAAGGACCTTCCATAAATAGAAATCCTCCTAGAAGGAAATTCCATAGATTAAAGCCCTCTTAGAGGTATATTTCTTAGATCGAAGGCTTCCTAGAGCTGTATTTTATAAATTGAAGTCTCCATAAAGGAGTTGCCATAGATTGAAGACCTCCTACAGGAGTTCTCCATACATAGACGACCTTTTATAGGAATATTTTATTGATTGAAACCTCCTAAAAAGGTCCTTCCATACATAGAAATCCTCCTAGAGGGATAGTCCATAAATTTAAGCCCTCTTAAAGGTTTTCTTCTTTGATCGAAGGCATCCTAGAGTGGTGTTTTATAGATTGAAGTCCACATAAAGTAGTTTTTCTTAGATAGAAGGCCTCCCAATGAGGTTTTCTTTTGATTGAAGACCTTCCAGTCTTCCATTAACTGGATAACTCCTAAAGGCATCCCCCATTGATTGAAGACATCCTAAAGGCGTCTCCTATTCATTAAAGGCATCCTGAGGATTTCTATAATAGACAGAAAACCTTCTAAGGGGATTCCTCCTAAAGATTGAAAACCACCTAAAGGGGATCTTCCATATATTAGAGACCTCCTAAAGACACAATTAGGAAGTCTATCATAGACTGGAGACATCCTAAAGGTGTCAACCATACACTGAAAACCTCCATTAATTAAAAACCTCGTCAAGAGGTCTTCCATGATTAAAAACATCCTAAGTGGGTCTCCCATTGATTGGAGACCTCCTAAAACCGTCTTCCGTCGATTAAATGCGTCCTAACGAGGTCTATCGTAGACTGAAGACCTCCTAGAGGGCCTTCCATAGATTGAAAAACTCCAAATGGGTTATTATATAATTAAAAGTCCTCCTAAAAGAGTCTTCTATAAATAAAAGACCTAGCTGCAGGGTCTTACATAGATTAAGAAATAGTCCTCCATAGATGAAAGACCTCCTAAACAGGTCTTCCATATATTGAAGAACTCCTGAAGTAGAGCTGGCAAACCATCGATATTCCCAACATTAGATATTTTCGATATAATATTTTAAAATATCGATTGATATCGATAGTATCGTTAAGTTGTCATCGCCATTAATTTGGAGATGAAAATGGCGGAAATGTCAATGATTTTCTTGAAATTACTTCACAGAAATTCACAGAAATGTAAAGGAGAATAAACAACTGCTTTTATTTTATAAAAAATGTAAAAAATACATTTTATTTTACCGAAAAATCTGTACGTGTGAGTACGGACTTACTTTCTTACACAAACATGACCGAAAAGCAGCGAAATTTATATTTATTTCAATGGATTTCAGGTTAAGCTGAGTACACATTGCCAGTTTTGAATGACAGCTTTGTTGGTGCTTGCTAGTGTGGCCGTTGATTTTTGTCATTCATCATGCAACCACAAAATGTTTTGTGGTTGCTGGACGGTTGGACAGTTATCGATAACTGCGAAATATCGTCATTCAAAACTGACAATGTGTACTGCTCTTTAGGGGTAGTTTACACTATATGTAAATGTCATATGACGCGAAATAAAAACATTCCATATCTACCCACGGAGTTTTTTTACATTTTTGCTGGTGTGGGCCCACAGAGTCAATGGCGTAAGGAAAATCTCCAATATTGCACATATTAGCGAATATATAACGATGGAAAATTTCATGTCATATGGCATTTACATATAGTGTAAACTACCCCTTAGGGGTTTTTATTCCGATAATATCGATAGGCAAAACTATCTACCGATATTAAATTTTTAAATAATAATCGATATTATCGATAGTGCCATCGATTTTTTGCCAGCTCTATCCTGAAGGGGTCTTCTATAAAAAAAGACACTCTGTAAATAGACCAACTCCTTAAGGGAGTTTCCTTATAAAAAGGAACTCCTAAGTTACTATAGTTCACACTGTTCATAGACTAAAGACCTCCTAAAGGGGGCTTCCAATGATAGAAAACCTCCACAAGAGGTATTCTATGATTAAAAACCTCCTATGCTCCTAATGCTTAGGACGTCGATTAAATGTGTCCTAAAGAGGTCTATCGTAGACTGAAGACCTCCTAGAAGCGTCTTCCATAGATTGAAAAACTCCTAGTGGGATCTTCCATAATTAAAAGTCCTCCTAAAAGAGTCTTCTGTAAACAAAAGACATAGCAACAGGGTATTACATACATAGTTTGAGAAGATTGAAGACCTCCTAAAACAGTCTTCCGTCGATTATTGCGTCCTAAAGAGGTCTATCGAAGAATGAAGACCTCCTAGAAGCGTCTTCAATAGATTGAAAAACTCCTAATGGGATCTTCCATAATTAAAAGTGCTCCTAAAAGAGTCTTCTGTAAACAAAAGACATAACAACAGGGTCTTACATACCCTCTAAATGGGTCTTCCATGTATTGAAGAAATCCTGTAATGGTCTTCTATAAAAAGAAGACCTTCTAAAAGGGCATTCTATAAATAGAACAACTCCTTAAAGGAGTTTCCGTATATAAAGGAACTCCTAAAGAAAAACCCCCAAAAGGTATTCTCTATAGACTAAACAGCTTCTAAAGGGGCAATCAGTAGATTAAAGAACTTCTAAAGTGGTCCTCAATAGACTGGAGACCTCCTTAAAGAAGTCTTCTGAAAATAGAAGACCTTGATATTCTAAAAACAGAAAACCTCCTAAACAGGCCTTCCATTGACTGAAAACCTTCTAAAGTGATATATCATAGACAGAAGACTTCCTAGAGGGATCTTCCATAGTTTGAGAAATTGATAAGGGGGTCTTCTTCTATAACATTGTTCACTATAGTTCACTATAGTTCACATTGTTCTCTATAGTTCACATTATTCACTATAGTTCACATTGTTCAGTATAGTTCACATTGTTCACTATAGTTCACATTGTGCAGTATAGTTCACATTGTTCACTATAGTTCACATTGTTCAGTATAGTTCACATTGTTCACTATAGTTCACATTGTGAACTATAGTGAACAATGTGAACTATACACATTGTTCACTATAGTTCACATTGTTCACTATAGTTCACATTGTTCACTATAGTTCACATTGTTCACTATAGTTCACATTGTTCACTATAGTTCACATTGTTCACTATAGTTCACATTGTTCACTATAGTTCACATTGTTCACTATAGTTCACATTGTTCACTATAGTTCACATTGTTCACTATAGTTCACATTGTTCACTATAGTTCACATTGTTCACTATAGTTCACATTGTTCACTATAGTTCACATTGTTCACTATAGTTCACATTGTTCACTATAGTTCACATTATTCACTACAGTTCACATTGTTCACTATAGTTCGCATTGTTCACTATAGTTCACTATAGTTCACATTGTCCACTTTAGTTCACATTGTTCACTTTAGTTAACATTGTTCACTATAGTTCACATTGTTCACTTTAGTTCACATTGTTCACTATAGTTCACATTGTTCACTATAGTTCACATTGTTCACTATAGTTCACATTGTTCACTATAGTTCACATTATTCACTATAGTTCACATTGTTCACTATAGTTCACATTATTCACTATAGTTCACATTGTTCACTATAGTTCACATTGTTCACTATAGTTCATATTGTTCACTATAGTTCACATTGTTCACTTTAGTTCACATTGTTCACTATAGTTCACATTGTTCACTATAGTTCACATTGTTCACTATAGTTCACATTGTTCACTATAGTTCACATTGTTCACTATAGTTCACATTGTTCACTTTAGTTCACATTGTTCACTATAGTTCACTTTAGTTCACTATAGTTCACATTGTTCACTATAGTTCACATTGTTCACTATAGTTCACATTGTTCACTATAGTTCACATTGTTCACTTTAGTTCACATTGTTCACTATAGTTCACTTTAGTTCACATTGTTCACTATAGTTCACATTGTTCACTATAGTTCACATTGTTCACTATAGTTCACATTGTTCACTATAGTTCACATTGTTCACTATAGTTCACATTGCTCACTATAGTTCACATTGCTCACTATAGTTCACATTGTTCACTATAGTTCACATTGTTCACTATAGTTCACATTGTTCACTATAGTTCACATTGTTCACTACAGTTCACATTGTTCACTATAGTTCACATTGTTCAGTATAGTTCACATTGTTCAGAATAGTTCACATTGTTCACTATAGTTCACATTGTTCACTATAGTTCACATTGTTCACTATAGTTCACATTGTTCACTATAGTTCACATTGTTCACTATAGTTCACATTGTTCACTATAGTTCACATTGTTCACTATAGTTCACTATAGTTCACATTGTTCACTATAGTTCACATTATTCACTACAGTTCACATTGTTCACTATAGTTCGCATTGTTCACTATAGTTCACTATAGTTCACTATAGTTCACATTGTTCACTTTAGTTCACATTGTTCACTATAGTTCACATTGTTCACTATAGTTCACTATAGTTCACATTGTTCAGTATAGTTCACATTGTTCAGAATAGTTCACATTGTTCACTATTGTTCACATTGTTAACTATAGTTCACATTGTTAACTATAGTTCACATTGTTCACTATTGTTCACATTGTTAACTATAGTTCACATTGTTCACTATAGTTCACATTGTTCACTGTAGTTCACATCGTTCATTATTGTTCACTATAGTTCACATTGTTCACTATAGTTCACATTGTTCACATTGTTAACTATAGTTCACATTGTTAACTATAGTTCACATTGTTCACTATTGTTCACATTGTTAACTATAGTTCACATTGTTCACTATAGTTCACATTGTTCACTGTAGTTCACATCGTTCATTATTGTTCACTATAGTTCACATTGTTCACTATAGTTCACATTGTTCACTATAGTTCACATTGTTCACTATAGTTCACATTGTTCACTATAGTTCATATTGTTCACTATAGTTCACATTGTTCACTATAGTTCACATTGTTCACTATAGTTCACATTGTTCCCTATAGTTCACATTGTTCACTATAGTTCACAATGTTCACTATAGTTCACAATGTTCACTATAGTTCACACTGTTCACTATTGTTCATATTGTTCACTATTGTTCACTACTGTTCACATTGTTCACTATAGTTTACATTGTTCACTATAGTTCTCATTCACTACAGTTCACATTGTTGACTATAGTTCACATTGTTCACTACAGTTCTCATTGTTCACTACAGTTCACATCGTTCACTATAGTTTGCATTGTTCACTATAGTTCACATTGTTCATGCTCTACCATAGGATGCAGAGCTCACTATAGTTCCCGTGGTTTATTATAATTTACCTGACTTAATATTGATAACTATAGTTCAATTGGCTCAATAATTTCCAGCATCCACTGTAGTTCACTATAATGTAAAGAAGTTGAAATATCGTAAGACAGGTGAATTAAAGCCAAAAAATGAACAAAAGTGAACCATTGAGCTAATTGCATTAATTGAAAAATATTTCAAATTTTCCAATTTTTTTTTTTATTTTTATAAAAATAATACAGAAGAAGCATACAGAAAAATTCGTTCACTGACCTCTGAACCAAAGTAAAAGAATGAACACTTAATGATTAAATTTTGAAATTTGACACACATTATTCTCCGTTATATTTATTTGTTATAAACACGTCGGATCAATTTATTAAGTCATAGCGAAGAAGAACATATTTTTCTAATTGGTTATTGTGGTGGTTTTCAATGAAGAGGAAGCAATAGTTTTAATTAAACAATACACAAATTCACAGCACATTAAGAATCTAAAGCATGTCGAAATTACGAAAAAAATACCACCAACGAAGAAACAAAAGTAGGAGATCATCATCGAACAACGACCACATGTTGCGTTCATCGATGGAAATAATTCTGGGGGTATTGTTTTTGGTAATTTTCGGTAGTGGTGCTTCTTTAATGAGTTACCTAAATTGGTAGTTTTACAAATAACTGCGGTTGGAATCAATGGACATACACATGGAATTTGTTTTATTATTGATGTATGTACGGCGTTGTAATTACAGTGTTATTACGGCAGTTATTGGTGCTAGGGCGTAACCATGGGGGAGGCTGTACTGTTGCTGCTGCTTATGTTATGCAAATTTAACAGCATGACTATTTATGGAAAGAATTAAAAAAAAGTTACTTCATAATAGTGCTTTTCGGATGTTATTGCCATGAAAGTTAAGAGCGGAGGTACATAAAATAACTTGGATCAAAAATGTTAATTTATTGAATGCCCAGCATATTATGAAGGTTAATGACTTTTTGAAATTTATGTAAGCATTAATTTCGTTTTGAAGCCATGTATTTTAGTTGCAAAAAATAAAACAGTATATTGTGGAGGCAAGTCTATGATCTCTTACACATTGTATGGAACTGGCCTTCCTATTAACTTTCCTAATGAACTTGTCATTCGATTTTCGCCTACTTCAACTGCAAGAGAAACAAAAATTCCATAAATTGTTTTTAAGTCAAATATTAAAAAAAAAATATCAGGCCAATCAGGACCAAAGCAAATGTTTTTCTGCCACCTGGCTGGCCGTTCGGCTGTCAGCTACAACTAAATGGTCAAGGTGAAAGTTGTGACACATGTTCAATTTAGATACTGACAATAACAACAACACCTCCATTACTAACAACCAACTAACTGACACCGACCATAACTAAGTGATTTTAGCCAAAAAGAAGCAAAGAAAAACATCCACTTAATCAAAGTGTCAGCCAGGCAAGCAAAGCATTTACCACCGCTTTAACTGGACACAGCATCGTTTAAAGTTAAATTCGCTCCAAATCAAGTTAACGATTTTTTACCCAAGATAAACGAACGAATTTTTTCTATTGAAATTGTAGTTTGTCTTTTTTGTGGTGCGCCGCTTGCAAAATTCACCAGAAGAAGAAGAAAACCAAATCATTTCAAAATAATTTGAAACAGTTTGTTATTAGATTGTGTTAACGACTACATATTTAAATTTAAATGGATGATTTATGATTTAGAAAAAAAACCGTAAAATATTTTTCCATTTCCAAGAGTTAAACAAAGAAAGAACAAACTTCCCATATACGGAATATATAAATATCAATTGCTTACATACATGTTTAAGGTTACGAGAAATATGGGATCCCGTTCGATACAATTCTCTGCTAATCAAACTGCGGTTAACACACGAAATAGTTCCAATTTGAAGGCGAAAAGATGTCGATTGGAAATTACCAAACAAAGGATTGAACATGTAGGTTGCTTGGAATTTAATAATATTCCTAACTTTTTAAAGAATTTGTTGAGAATATCTACGTTTAAAAAAGATTTAAAATCATTTTTATTGCATAATACAGAAATGCTTCTGATGTAATTAAAAAAAATAAATAAACAAA
The DNA here is from genome assembly GCF_047663935.1 of Musca autumnalis. Taxonomy (NCBI): domain Eukaryota; kingdom Metazoa; phylum Arthropoda; class Insecta; order Diptera; family Muscidae; genus Musca; species Musca autumnalis. The sequence continues at coordinate 257,809,205 of NW_027411644.1, forward strand.
AAATTATACATGTATTGAAACACGTTCAAATCATATATGTTAATTTCTAAACGATTAGTCCCAATAAAGCCTAGAAGGCGCTGGGACAATATATAACATATGTACAATAATATTTATGAATAAAATGAAAAACTTGAAAAAAAAAAAACTTTTCTTTTAATGATGCGGCTACAAAGAGCTACTGGCAAAATTAACTTTTAAGAGAGAAATAACATATATATTTATGGAAATTTTTTTAAAGGACTATGTTTAGCAGAATGCCCATTGGGTAAGTTGAGATGGAAATTAAGATGAAAATGTGTATTTGGGGGAGATAGAAATTTAAATTTCATCAAACCGTAATAAATTTGAATATATTAGAACCTTTGTAACATTTTGTCCTGATAAATTCTGTGAGACAGGTAAACGATAGTGTGTAAGATGCATTTTAGTTAGCTTGGTGTAATATTTTGATACCGGGGAAGTATTTGAGCGAACCAGGTGAATTAAAACTAGTTGACTATGCTTCACATTGGTCACTATAGTTCATATTTTCACTATATTTCACGTTGTTCGCTATAATTCACGTTGTATAGTTCACAGTGTTCACTATAGTTCACAATGTCCATTATAGTTCACAATGTTCACTATAGTTCATAATGTTCACTATAGTTCACAATGTTCATTATAGTTCACAATGTTCACTATAGTTCACAATGTTCACAATGTCCACTATAGTCCACAATGTTCACTATAGTTCACAATGTTCACTATAGTTCACAATGTTCACTATAGTTCACAATGTTTACTATAGTTCACAATGTTCAATATAGCTCACAATGTTCACTATAGTTCACAATGTTCACTAAAGTTCATAATGTTCACTATAGTTCACAATGTTCACTAAAGTTCACAATGTTCACTATAGCTCACAATGTTCACTATAGTTCACAGTGTTCACTATAGTTCACAATGTTCACTATAGTTCACAGTGTTGACTATAGTTCACAATGTTCACAAACAATGTTCACTATAGTTCACAATGGTTCACAATGTTCACTATAGTTCACAATATTCACCATAGTTCATAATGATCACTATAGTTAACAATGTTGACTATAGTTGACAATAGTTGTGTTCCTTTACTTACCAGAGGTTACCATTTTTAACCTGGAACCGCAAGCAATTTTTAAGAGAGAGATAGAAGAGGGAGAGCGAAAATGCCTTTCTATTCTACCAAAGGCTACCAGACAAATTTCTTCGGGTAAAAAAGGGTAGAACTGATTTGTCGACATTTGTTCGACGATTCTTTGACAATGAAGAAAAAAATTAACAAAACCAGAAGAAAAAAACAAAACACTAAAATTAAAAACTGTGAAATAAAAGAAGAAAAGTGAATTTTTAAGTTTCTTTGCTACCAGATCTACCATTTTTGGTTCCTTTACTTTTCTGGTAAAACTGTTCATGAGAGAGCGTTTTTGACAGTTTTCTCTTTTACCACTTTTGCCATTAAAAAGTAAAGGAACAAAGCTAATGTTCACTATAGTTCACAAAGTTCACGATTCGACTCGTTTTTTCATAAATCGAAAATCGTGTTCCCATAAATCAAAGTATATTTCGAATTTTAGTGAATATTTTATTGAAAATGGAGCGTTTGCGAAGCAAAACTATATATTCATGAAAGGCAACCCGAATATATACCATTTCGAGTCGATTCGGTTTTCATCACATACCTTTATAGTTCACATTGTTCAGATTAGTTCATATTGTTCACACTATAGTTCACAAAACGTTGATTAACTAAAGGAATTGTGTGATATCGCCATTGTAAAAGGTTAATGGATGGATGAGTAAAGGGGGGAAGAACCTCTGCCAGTGGCAAATTGAGATAAAAGGCCGCACTGGCTACTCCAGCTATTGGCACCAGCCAATACCATCCACGCGAATAAGAATCTATTGTAGTTTGAGTTTTTTTGTCTTTGGAAGAAGTGCACCTTTGCTAAAGATCTGTTAACGTTTTCTATAGATTACGTCCTCTTAAATATATTCTAAATACAGTTGACTTCTGAATGCCTTCATATATGGAGTATCCTCTAAATGTCTTTGAATACAGACTGTTTGAAGGCCTTGAAGTCTTGGATGCATTTTTATACCCTCAGCCTTTAGGCTAAAGAAGGTATGTATATTGTAAATTTCAAATTTCCTTTACAATTACATAGAAAAAAAAAATTAAAAACTTTTTTGGCGAGCACATCCGCGATTTTCGGTACATGGGTTACGAAAAAAATCGTGGCTTCAAATCTGTTCGCGTTCACAAAATTGGATGCTGCACTCAAAAGTTATATGCGGTTTTACTCTCTTGTAAAGAAAAAATATTAAAAAATTCCTATTGTGTTGTAATAAGAACATGTATATATGAATCGTTAGCAGCATTTGATATCTATCCGTATATGCTAAAATAGTTTCTACATTTATTTTTATTGAAGAAATCTTGGAATAATTTTATTTATTCTAAATCAGAGTCTATAAAATCTCTAAAAAAATAATTTAAAAATACGTACAGAATCTAGACAACGCGTAGAAATATGTGAGACCAATATTATAAAGATCGCGTTTATAACTTGAATATTACAGCAACAACAAAGAACGGAAGCTTATTGTTGGAAATTATTTCAAAAATATATTTTTGGTTAAATACGAAAAATTTGAAAAATAAATGTTGGGAGTTCGCTAACTTTCGATCCAAATCCTGAAGTATTTTGCTTAAACTTCTACGAGAAAAGTAATTAGTCATCGTGAAAGTATATCTGCTTTCTGTGATAAGCAATAGAAATAAGAAGTAGAGAGTAATATTGAAATTACAATCAAAGAAAAAACATAGAAGTTGAAAACCGTATAATTCGCGATTTGGTTTAAATCGGTTGAGGTGCATGTGCTTTTCGGTTACAGGGAGTCCATGTCTATCAATATGCATGGATTTTCCCATGTTTCATTCAGCGGCCAAAGTGTGCCATCAGTTGCATCTTACTATTCAAAAAACCTTCAAGTGGGCAAAAATTACGCGATGTGCATATGATTATAAGGTGCATCCGATTTCAATGGCCCCCTACTAAAAATACGTCAATACAAATTATTTTAGACAGATTCGTCAAGAACTGCGGATGTGCCACCGCATTCTATTTTGGGATAAATAGGGATATTACTCCTGAATTTTTGTAATTTGTGACACACCTTTTTGGCAAATATTATAATCGCGTATAAAGGATTACATTTATGCAAAAATAATCAAAGAAAATCGCGGTTCAATTCGCGGAATTGTCAAAATATATTTTTGCAGATTTTCCTACTTTCAAGGTATCTATATCCGGCGTTTTAGTGGATGGATTCGACCGCGGAAGAGCTCATTAGATCCGGCACGTAAAAAAACTAAAATCACGCGGGGTTCAGGGGTACCTGTACGACAGTTGTAAATTTTAAAGCCAAAAAATAGGTTTTTTTCAGAAAATTTACGCACCAAATTTTCGCCTTTGGACTCCTATTACTAGAAAGCTGTACGGAGCACACTCATGAGATATACATCGAACGACGTCGAATCGCGAGTTCTACAATCCTATATACTAGTTTCGATTATTATCTAGTTGCACCCTCTAATTATAAGAAAAATTCGAAAAACACTGAAATCAAAACTTCAAAATGTCAGCATCGATTTTAGGGGGATGCAGTGTATATATCGAAAAGTCATACACTAGAACCATGTTGCCCCAGGGGTATTGCATAGTTCTTTCTTTGAGCACAGGTTCGAATTTTGCGTGGTTTGGCCAGAAAACAAAAAAGAACACAAAAAACTTGTTTACTTCAACACATTTTTGCCATTTTTTTATATTACCACCAACGCAGCTTCCACGAAAATGATTTGTTATGGTCCATATTATGAGATCGTGGCTAAAACACTTCAATTAATATAAATATATTCATATTTTATACAATATATTAACAGTTCGCGACTTATTAAATGGTCAACCTCAACTTCAACGATTGAAAAACTTTTTTGAATATTACCATATATATTCTTGATCAGGGTAAAATCCTGTGTCGATCAATGTATGTCCGTCCGTCTCTTGTAATCACTCTAGCAGCCACAAAAATGGAGATGGGACGTTGAAATTTTGGGAAGAAGCGTCTTTTGTTTGCAGGCAGGTCAAGTCCGATGATGGGCCCACGTTTTGGTAGAGCAATAATTTGATATTTAGGGTTCCTAGTGACCAGAAAACGTATGTACCAAAAATTATGGACTTAGGCCGATGTTTTGGTATAGCCCCCATATAACGGTACCTCCCGATTTTCGGTATTTGGAAGATTTTAGCTAAAATTTTCAACCGAACTAGCTGTAATTTGGCATTTAAGGTTCTCAGTGGACACAAAACTTCCTCACTTAAAATCGTAAACATGGGTCTATGTTTTGGTATAGCCTCCATATAACGGTACTTCCCGATTTTCGGTATTTTGAGGATTTTATCCACAGTTCTTAACCGAACTAGCTTTTATTTGACATTTTAAGTTCTCAGTGGTCACAAAACTTCTCCACCAGGAATTGTCAACATAGGTCCATTTTTGGTATAGCTCTACATTGTTTGACGGACCTACCCGTAATTTGACATTTGAAGTTCCCTGCAGTTACAAAACGTTTCCACCAAAAATTATCAAGATAGGTCTACACTTTGATATAACTCCCATATGAAGGTGAACACATTTTTAGATTAAATAATTTATGAACTTGGGGTATCCGTGGTCGAAAAGATGTTGTACCTAAAATTGCAAGCAGGAAAGGAAACTAATTATTGCATTTTATGGTGGAGGGTATAAAAAGTTCGTCCCGGCCGAATTTAACGACTTTTTACTTGTTGGTGTATGTCAATGATTTGGCATTGTCCCGCTCCACATTACGGTACCTACAGATTCCACGTGATCAATATATTTTATATACGGCAATTGTTATACTTGCTTCGGTTTTTTGATCAGAGCTGATGCATATTTATTTTTATAATTGTAATTCTCTGTTAGTTATTTTTAATGATTGAGGTTAATCAAATTGCAACCCTGACAAAAATAATGCCTTTGTTCCCGTTTATTTACCTCGCACTAATGCCTCAATTCCTTTGTCAGTTATTATTTGATATTTGTTTTTGTTATGGATGTGCTGTGACGACACGTTTTTTTTAAATTAGCTGAATGTGTCATTTAATTTCAGCAACAAAAAAAAAACGTCTGCTGCATTCATTCTAAATAGCAACAAAAAACAAATGCCATTTACATGAACTTTACACAATGACAAAAATTAAAGGTTAAAATTTCAAACCTTTCTTACAAACAAACAAAACCAGAATTGAGAATACGACACCATTTACATTTCCTTGAGCAATTCTAGCAAGAAATTCAATATGTTTTGAGGTTTTCGCTTGTTTTTTCTTTGTTTTGGAAATGAATAACAAGGAAGTTTCACTTGAAGTGGGGGCTGATTAAAAGAATAGGGGGAACAGGCCAAATACTGGTTAAAATAATTTTAAATAAGTCAAAAGTGTGCCACAGCTCAAGGGGGAGCAAAATGCAGTTAAAGAATAAGCACTACTAACCATGGCTTTTAAAATAACTGCAGCTCCTCTTAGTTTCGAAAACTTTTTTTGTCTCTTTAGTTTGCATACCAGCCACAAACTTTGGTATTTTGTCTGTGTGAATTGATGTCGGTAAAAATCACATTCATGGGAATAGAATGTTGGCAAGTTTTCTGCCAGTTGCCACTACCACCACCACCACCGATCAAACCATGTAAACCAAGTGAACCAAACAGACAACCACACCACATAATCAAGTGTCTTTCTTCCAAGCTGTAGTTTGTTTTTTTTTTCCTTGGCTTTAAATCGGTCGTTAGTTTATGGTTTTATTTCTTCGCCAATAAGTTTTGTTTTTCTGCAAAAAAATAACAGTTTACAGTTCTAATCATAGCTTTGACTTCCTTAAGTTTGTTGTGCGTCTTTACAGTTTTTAACCCAACAAACTCTGTGCATACTTCACTGTACTTGCCAGCCAGGACCAACTGGTTTTCTATGCTGTCACCCGTTTGCTTGACTGCTTTGGAAAATCTATTACTCAAGAATATTGCCGTTCTTTTGACCAACTTTTCTATTGAATGGCCAGATTGTGTGCCGGTTGGCCATACATTCGTTCGTTGCCGCTTGGTTACTCCATCTAACAAACCAGCTAGAGCTACCTTCTATTGTGGCGTTTTTCCATTTGATATCTCGCCATGATGCTGCGCCGTTTAATTTGTATGTCTTTCCTTGGAAAAATGTTGTCTATTGGCATTTTTTCTTCATTTAAGCGAAATTAGGTTAAACTATCGAATAAATATTACCTGCCTGCATGCCTGCCTGACGCCGCTCAATGCATAATTTTTTATGTTTTGACTAATTTAGGTCATGGCTTACTATTTTTCGTCCGTTTACCCATTTGGCTATGCGTTTTTCATTCGAAAACATTAAGGAACAGGCTTAACTTGATGTTCGCCAGAATGAATGGCACAGCAAGGAATTTCATGTGTACCGTTATTTGAATTCAACAGGTAAACAAAAAATAAGTAACTGGGTTTAAGTGTGGCATAGTTTGGCAAAACCGTAAGAAAATTATATGGGGGGAATTCATTACCAATACAGGCAATTTGACCTTGTTGTTGCATTTTTAATTAGGTCAAATTGAAAATCAGGTTTTTAGCATTCTTTGAATTGCAGTTAAATGTCGTATATTTTATAGAAGAGTTAGAAGAGATAGATTTATTTCCCAAGAACATTTCACAAGGAATAAGGGGTGGCTTATATTTGTATCAATGAGTGTATCCTGATTCAGTTTTATCTAAATGATGTGGGATCTTGTTCTTATCACCGAGATCAAAAGGCGTGTCGAAGATTGTTGGACTTTATTTGCAGAATAAGTTGTAATACTCAGGTCATGTATGCCAATAATATTAAATTCCTTCCTAATGGAAATAAGATCGGACAAAATATTTTGTATGAACAGAACTATTGTCTATAGGATAAAGGAACGAAATTTGACTTGTCAAGCATTTGGGTTTTTACTACTTTTTTAATGCTTTCTATTTTGATTTTAAAATAAAAAATAATTAAAAAATTAGTTTCAGTGTTTTATTTATAAATGCGCATAAAAATAGAAAATAATTTGTCACTTAGTCTCAATAAGTATATCCTTCCTCATAATGGAATCTCTCAAATAAAGCGCTTGGCGTTTAATTTTGCCACCATGTTTAATTTAAATTCAAGTGTTTTATTTGAGAGATTCCATCATGAGGAAGGATATACTTATTGAGGCTTTGTTTAATTTATAATATACACATTAAATTATGTATTTACGCATCATTTTTAAATATTCTAATTTATTCTTTTCAGGTTTGTACATGTTGATTTAAACTATTTAAAAAAGTAAGTCAACCTAGAATAATTGATTAATACCCTAGACAGACGGCAGAGTTAATTTGCATTAAAAATTCCTTAATTTGAATTAACTTTTTACCCTGACATTTTTACCTGCATTTATAAAACAGCTGTTTGTGTTGTTTGTTTGTACCCAGCAGACCATTTCATAAAGTTTTACAAAAGTTCTCCAAAATATGCGAAACAAATATACTTTCAACCGTTGACATTTTCACCACGATAATGCAAAATGCTTGTGAAAATAAAAATTTTAAAAATAGATTTGATAGAAGGCGCGAAAAACGATTAGCTTCTTTCTAGTCTATTCGAGAAAGACCAATACTTATTTGAAAGAAACGCGAAATTTTCTGATTTGTTTTCGTTTTTTATTTTCTTAAACATGGAAATTTGACAAAAGACAATTGATTTTCAATGCAAATTGTGTCTCAGAGCATGAATATGCTCTCTCTCCTACATGAATATGGGCTCTCTTTTACAGCATTGCCATATTGAAATACCTAAATTCAGTTTAAATTTCCTTTGATTTTGTGCATTAAGAATGTGGATAATGCACGAATTAATTTGAATTAAGGCAGTTAATGCAAATTAACGCTGCCGTCTGTCTAGGGTATAACACATTTTTGAAATGTAAAAACGTTAAAAAAAATTTATGGTCACTGTGACGTATACTTCGTGACAAGAAGTATTCGCACAGAGCTACATTCAATATAACTTTTAGTTACGACGAGAACTAGAGGAGTTTGCGCATGCGTTGTGTTGGTTACTGCGTCTTGAACGAGACATCTCTAAAACATAGTTTTTGAAGGCTTCAACAGCATCTTATGCAGACGAAAACCGTTGACCACGTAATTGGATGCTTAGTAAAAGCTGTATGGCGGATGACCCACCAATTCCACGTTTTGTCCGGTCAAAAATGCGCTGGTTTGAATCGATGTGTGGGAGCTCCCATTATCATGGTGTACAATGATTCGCCATCTCTTGTTCGTTTTTATACCCTCCACCATAATATGGAGGATATAATTAAATTTGTCATTCCGTTTGTAACAAATCGAAATATTCATCGGAGACCCTACAAAGTATATATAGTCTTGATCAGGGTAAAATTCTTAGTCGATATAACCATGTCCGGCTGTCCGTCCGTCTATTGAAATCAAGATACAGCTCATAATTTTTAAGATAGAGCTTTGTAATTTGGTATAGAAGTTTCTATTACTCCTAGGGTGTTGCAAATGGGCTATATCGGTCCACGTTTTGATATATCCCCCACCCGATTTTCGGTATTTTGAAGGTTTTAGCTTCATTAACACACAGAAATGGCTTGGTACTTAGTCTTCGTTGGCGGTATACAACTTTCCCCCAGAGTTTTGTCGGTATAGATCCACGCCTACATATAGCCCCCATATAATGGTATCTACCGATTTTCGGTATTTTGAAAGTTGTGGCCTCAATATTCCACCGGAATGGCTGAAATTTGGTGTTTAGTGTTCATTTGGAATATGAAAGTTTACCACAGAATTTTGTTGGTATAGGTCCACGCCTTCATTTAGCACCCATAGAACGGTACCTCCCGATTTTCGGTATTTTGAAGGTTTTGGCCTCAATATTCTTCCGAAATGGCTAAAATTTGGTATTTAATTTTCGTTGGGGGTATTCAATTTACCCCTCTAATTTTGTCGGTATAGGTCCACGCTTTCATATAGGCCCCCATTGAACGGTACCTCCCGATTTTCGGTATTTTGAAGGTTGTTGCCTCAATATTCCACCGAATTCGCTGAAATTTGGTGTTTAAGTCTTCATTTGGGGTATAAAACTTTCCATATGAAATTTGTCGGTATAGGTCCACACCAATTTGTCCAATTTTTTTGGTATCGGTCCACGCCTTCGTGTAGCCCCCATAGAACGATACCTCCCTATTTTCGGTATTTTGAAGTTTGTGGCCTTAATATTCCTCCGAAATGACTGAAATTTAGTATTTAGTCTTCGCTGGGGGTATAAAATATTCCCCCAGAATTTTGTCGGTATAGATCCACGCCTTCATATAGCCCCCATATAACGGTATCTCCCAATTTTCGGTATTTTGAAAGTTGTGGCCTCAATATCCCACCGAAATGACTGTTTTTTTATTTAGTCTTCCAAGGAGATATAGAGTATGCCTGAAAAGAATTATTAGTATATATCCACGTCTTCCTTTATCCCCTATAGAAGCATACCTCTTAATTTTTGGTATCTTTTAGGTTTTAGCCACATTATTTTACCGAAATATCGAAAATTGGGTAATTAGTGTTCTTTGAGTCTAAAAACTTTCTGAAATTTGGTAATTAGTCTCCTTCATAAACGAAAGGAAACTAATTGTTCCATTTTACTTCAATATAACTCGTGGTGGAGGGTATAACAAGTTCGGCCCGGCCGAACTTAACGCCGTTCTTACTTGTTCAAATATCTCAGGAGACTTCAGACAAGCAAAGTCTAGAGTAGTACTCAGAATTAACCGTCCTACTTTGCTCAAGCCCTATAGTCGCCACTGGCCAGGTTTTGCCGAAGAAACAGGCGATCATTTGCTTCGAAGTGATTCTTCCATGAACCAACTTTCGTTGGATTTGGCCCGCCGCACAATGGTTCAGGAATCGATTTTCCTGGCCAAAAATAAAAATTTTGTTTTGTCAAAGATATTTAATTTCTATATGGGGTTCGATAGTAAACATATTGAAACTAAGGAAACCCAAAAATTAGGTCAAAATAATGGAAGGTGTGAGCGTGGTGTGCCACTAAAGAGGAACATTTTCCCCATTTTTGGGAAATACGTAATTTTTGCAAATTTCAGGAGAAAGACGTAGCTATTTCTCGGAAACTATAACAGATATTGTGTTCATTGTTTTTTTGTATGGTAGGTAGGATTGTGTTCTTTAAAAGTCGTTTTAATAAATTACCGTAGCGTTTATACAACATGAGCTATTTTTCCTCAGGTACTAAATTTTATGAAATTCCAAATTTAGTGGACTATTACTTTTGTGGAACAACATGGAACAAAGTTCCGTTTCCACAGAAAGATCCCTGAGAGTCTCCTCTTTTAGCCCATATATACTTTTGTACCCGTCTCGTTCCGTCCGTTTAACACTTTTTTCAATTTATTGAAATTACATGGGTAAAAATGTGTGTTTTTCTATACTGTTTCCATATGAATTACAGCTTTTTGACACAAATTCACATTTTTTTGACTATATGAGTTTTTATACGAGTTATATAAGTTTTATGAAAATCCAAAGAGTAATTTTTTAAATTTTTGAAAAAATTTAAATTTTTTTGTAATTTTTTTTTTTTACAAATTTTTGAAGAAAATTTTATTCGACATTTTTTTTCGAATTTATTTTTGTTTTTTGGTAATTTTATTGTTTATTTGTTGATGTTTGACCATCTTTAATACATAGGAAGATATAAAAACCACAAAAACACTCATATCTTGATGAAAAATAGTAAAAAAACTCACAAGTTTAACTTTGACCTTGATTTTCTCTGCAACTACTAAACCGAATGTGACCGCTTATAATTCGTCTGAAAGCTGATTGTGTTATCTGCCTAACAAAAAAGAATTACGAAAATATCTCTATCCGTTCAAAAGTTACAGAATTTTGACCACGAAAAAACGATTCTGAACCACTGTGCGCCGTCGAAGACCCAAACGGTCGATTCCTGTTTTGTTTCGGGCTTCTAAGCATATATCCAAGATTCGTCATCTGTGACGATCCTATAGATGCCGTTTGAAGCACCGCGATTGTTTTTATTCACAATTTCTTTGCACTAATCTACGAGAGCCTTTTTTTGAGCAATTGACCAATTTTGCTGGATCTAGCGAGAAAAATCCATTTTTGCGACCAGGTGTTCATGCAATATCGAATGTTAGTTGGTGGAATAAAAGCCCAAAGATGTCTCTCTCTCACGGTATTTAACGTAGCGATCTTGGATTATCCGTTCACGCACGGTTTAATTTTTTTCTGACACATCGGCCATTTTTGGACGGCCCTTACGACCTTCGTTTTTTAGCGAATGTCCGCCGCGATTGAATTCATTGAACCAGTTTTTCATAGTCCTATAGGATGGTTCTTTATCGACATACAAAGATTTAGTTTGATGGATGCACTCTTGCCATGATTATCCACGTCGGAATTTGTGAAAAATTATGGGACGAAAATGTTCACAAGTAAATTCCATTTTTTCGCAAAGTAATTTTTTCAAGTCACTGTAAACAACCCATCACATGGTCATATGTCAAACTGACCTGAGTACGTCTAGGCTAAAAAGTGTGAAACTTTCAAAAAAAAGTCAAGTGACACCTTGCGACACTGCGAGTTGCCTAGGCTAGAAGGTTTTTTAGTGCCCCTCGTACTAAGTTTGCGCAAAATATTACGAATCGGTTAATGCGTTCGAGAGTTATTGAGCGCATCAGCCAGCCAGTAAGACAGACGTACGGACATGGCTAAGGCGACTCCAAATTGTCTGAAACAAACTTCTTCCAAACATACTTGGGGTCTAAGACCGGTATTTCGGTGAGGAACATTTTTGGTCGTATCAAGTGTATATACCCTCGTTAGCATAAATGCTGAGGGTTTAATTATATTTGAGTGATTGTGGATTAAAAATATGTTTAATTTTTGCTGGAAATTTACTTTACTTGGCCAATGGCCATGCAGTTTGTGTGTGTTAGCGTATACATGTTGACAATATGTATACGCCCAGATATACTAAATAATATTCTTTTGAGAAATAATTGTCACCAGAGGAACATTAATAATCCCGATTCTCAAAAATATTAAAAATATCTACTTTAATTTTTTTTCAATTTGTACAGAATTTAAAAACAAGATTTCTTTAAAAAACGCAGAAACCATTGCCATTGACACCAACATTCACCACTTACACGTGGAGCGGATTAAAACTCTTGCTCTCAATCTACCATTAACTGAAATCGTAAAATACCCATAGGAATGGATAAGCGAGCGAACGATGGCGAGCGGATGATGGCGGTTGATGTGGTGGTATTGCTAAGTCGCATTGAGTGAAGATTATGTGGCCTCTTGGTGAATGCATGACAACGCATTAACGCCAATGCTTCGGGGTTTTTCTGTTTTTATTTTTATGTTTTTGGTGGCAAGTGTCATTTCATTCATTCATCCCAACAAGCAGCCATCCAGCGAGTCATTCAGCCAGAAATGAAAACAAACACCTACAACACCATTACCACCACCACCACAACGATAAACACGTAGTTGTGGCACTTTGAACTGCAGTTTACTCTTCATGAATTTGCAGTGAGTGGCATGGTGTGGTTTGGTTAACTCCAGCTTCGCAGATGATGCTATGACGACGACGACGAATGGAAGTGGAATTGATGAAGTATGTTAAATGAATATTACTTTTCTGTTGTTGTTGGTCGGTCATATAGGATGCTAGCTGGTGCTCTGTTGTTTTGGTTTGTTTATTTATTTTTTCGGTATTGATGACGAGAGTGTTCATTAAATCGTTGCAAGTCAAACTCTTCTTTTGTGCAGTGCAAGTACAGCTGAGTGGAATTGATTGCATTCATTATTTATGTATAATTTACAGATTTATTTGTTGTAGTAGTTGCTGTTGTTGTTTTCCAATATCAACACAATGGCATGGCTTGTCACTACTCAACGGACTTCAGTGTTTGTTAAACAAACAACTGTGAGATTCAGGGATGGAGAGATTCAATTGAAGAACTAAAGAAAACTTTTATATACAGTAGACTTTAGAGGTCCTCTGAAGTTATTGAGAGGTCATATAAAGACTGAAGACGTTTAGAGATCTTTTTTAGACAAAAGGCCTCACGTGATCTTTAATAGAGAGAAGGCCTGAAACGTAGATCTGAAGACATCCTCTATGGATGGAAGACATCTTGAGCTCATATATGGACATATACTTCTACAGGCCCTCTAGAGATCTACGTATAGAAAACTTCAAGAGCTATTACATAGATGGAAAACCTGGACAGTCCTTCCACCGACAGATGATTTCAAAAGTTCTTCTCATGAGCTTTTTACATCTTCTCAATATTTTATCGAGATATATATTTTATGAATAAATTATCCTTTTTAAAATTTATAGTTCCATCCCTGCACAGTGGATTGTTGTTGTCGACTTTATGATTTTAATATTCAATGATTTTCTTCCTTATTTTCATTCGCCTTTCCCCTGTTGGCTACTGAACATATAGGAGTCTGTAAACGTCTTGCTGTTTTTGTTTTGCAAATTTCTTCCGTTTATCGGTGGCATGCAGCAATGGCAGCCAAATAACTACTATATATTTATTAAAAAATATTTTTCACATTGCAGGCACATTCAAGTCATAGATTTAATATGTTAGTAATGCAAATGTAAATATTAAAACAAGCGAACAACGGAAAGACTGGCTGGAGTGTTTAACATTTAACGGTGGCTATGGTGGCGTCAATTCTGACATTTACCGACCCCTTGGCGAGGGTAATTTTTACTTCGAGAGGAGAATATCATCTCACATAGCTTTGTAAACTTTTGCTACCTGGTCGTCACCAAGTCATGTCTCCCTGTCTCTGTCTGCCTGCCAGCAACATGGCCATTAAGGTGATACTTAATGCTCTGTCGAGGAATACATTTGGTGTTTTTTTCTTGGCAACCGTTTTGGTATTTCAAGACAATCTCAGGCAAAAAAAAACGAAACTAAACACCATAACAGCAGAAACTTGTTTATCCAGTAATGACCTTCAGCTATGCGTTTTTGCAAACTTTTTTATATATTTTTAATTTTTTTTCTGAAATAAATATTTTCTACGGATTTCTTTTTGTCGTTTTTACTGTTGTTGTTTCGATTTAAGAGGAGGCAACAATTTATTGCAAACATCTACCAGAATATTTTTGAAGCCAAATTAGCTTTGCTTGCTTTTAAAAACTTCGTGTCAATGATCAATGTTCTTAATGGAAATAACAAACAATTTAAATTTTTCAGTAATTAAAATTGGCAGCCAAGCGAATTAAAACACTTCAAAATATTCTTTAAAAAATCCTCAAAAATATTCTTTAAAAAATCCACGTTTGGTGGCCTAAAATTGCCTTAAAAATATTCTTTAAAAAATCCACGTTTGGTGGCCTTAAATTGCCTTAAAAATATTCTTTAAAAAATCCATGTTTGGTGGGCTAAAATTGCCTTAAAAATATTCTTTAAAAAATCCATGTTTGGTGGCCTAAAATTGCCTCAAAAATATTCTTTAAAAAAATCCACGTTTGGTGGACTAAAATTGCCTCAAAATTATTCTTTAAAAATCCACGTTTGGTGGGCTAAATTTGACTCAAAAATATTCTTTAAAAAATCCACGTTTGGTGGGCTAAAATTGCCTCAAAATTATTCTTTAAAAAATCCACGTTTGGTGGGCTAAAATTGCCCCAAAATTATTCTTTAAAAAATCCACGTTTGGTGGGCTAAAATTGCTTAAAAAAATCTTTAAAAAATCCACGCTTGGTGGGCTAAAATTGCTTAAAAAAATCTTTAAAAAAAAATCCACGTTTGGTGGGCTCAAATTGCCTCAAAAATATTCTTTAAAAAAAATCCACGTTTGGTGGGCTAAAATTGCCTCAAAAATATTCTTTTGTGGTCTAAAATTGCCTCAATAAATATTCTTTAAAAAAATCCACGTTTGGTTGGCTAAAATTGCCTGAAAAATATTCTTAAAAAATCCACGTTTGGTCGGCTAAAATTGCCCGAAAAATATTCTTAAAAAAATCCACGTTTGGTGGGCTAAAATTGCCTCAATAATATTCTTTAAAAAAATCCACGTTTGGGTGGATAAAATTGCGTCAAAAATATTCTTTAAAATCCACGTTTAGTGGTCTAAAATTGCCTCAATAAATATTCTTTAAAAAATCCACGTTTGGAGGGCTAAATTGCCTCAAAAATATTCTTAAAAAAATCCACGTTTGGATGGATAAAATTGCCTCAAAAGTATTCTTTAAAAAATCCACGTTTGGTGGCCTTAAATTGCCTTAAAAATATTCTTTAAAAATCCACCTTTTGTGGTCTAACATTTCCTCAAAAAATATTCTTAAAAAATCCGCGTTTTGTGGTCTAAAATTGCCTCAAAAATTATTCTTTAAAAATCAACGTTTTGTGGTCTAAATTATTCCTTCAAAATATTCGTAATTTTAACAAACAATAAATAGGTATTGAGTTTTAAATATTTTTAGAAATCTTCTTCAGCAAATTCTTGGCAGTTAATCAAAAATCCAATGAAAAAACATATTTAAATTTAAATCTTTAAATGTTTTTACGTGCCTGGAATTTGGAAAGACAATTTATTTGCCAAGCTTGTCATTGGCAATTATTTAATTTCAAATTTTGATTTCATTACTTCGGTGTTTCGTTGTTTCTTTTCAGCGGACAAGTTTATGCAAACAAAATTGCAAAACTGTAGCCGATGTTTGGTGTCGTTTACTTAAACTTTGGTCCTCTCGCTTGGCAAGTTATAGCTAGTAGCCATTAAATAAACCCTGGCTTAAAAAACAAAAACAAACTTGCATTGACAACGGATTGTGTTTTTGGAAATTTATTGCAAATTTAATTTTTGCTTAATGCTTTTTTCTCAACTACGTTTTGGCATTGCCAAACATGTTTTCGCTTGGCGGTGAGACGACGATGTCATTGTTTTTCTTTCCCACCAAACATAAAATTGCATTAAATTGCTGTCAATAATAAAAAAAACGACGACTATGAATTTTAGGGTTGACTGAACTTTAAACGTTTTAAATGTCCAAATAAACGAAACGTTTCTTTTTTACTTTTTGCAATTTTCAAAGTATTTACTGTCATTTGATTAGTTTGAAAATATTGTAATAAAAATACATGACTAGTGATGGCTGGATTGAAAAAGGGGGCCGGGACCTATGAGTTGACAACAACGGTCTATGATTGAAGGTAAATTTTATTTTTTTTTTGTTTCCCAAACTTGATGGGAAAAACGTGAATTTTGTTTATCAATAAAAAGTTTAAGTTATTAATGACAAGTTTTGACAATTTATGGATTTCCAAAACAGGACAACATAAAGTGCAGTAATCGAAAATGAAAATTACATACATACATACATACATAATATTACTAGGATTACCAATGAACGAGGATTTTTTATGGAATATTTTTCAAGGCTGACGTCCCTTAAAACTAATCCATAAAAAACCAAAAAAATGTGGATTTGTAAAGAATGTTTTTGAGCGACTTTTCAATTACTAAAGAAGTTTTTTTTTTTTAAATAATATTTGTTGCTTTTAGACCTCGCACTTTTTTTAGAGAGTATTTCGAGAAACTTTCAGACCGCAAAAATGAATTATTTAAAGATATTTTTGGGAAACTTTTATTAGACCACAAAGAGTGGATTTTCAAGAGAATATTTTTGAAGGGAATTCTAGACCACAAAACGTGAATTTTTAAGGAATATTTTTTAAGGGAATTTTAGACCACGTGGAATTTTTTAACAATATTTTTGAATGGAATTTCAGACACAAAACGTGGATTTTTTAAGAATATTTTTGGAAGGGAATTTTGAACCACAAAACGTGGATATTTTAAAGAATATTTTTGAAGGGAATTTTAGACCACAAAACGTGATTTTTTTAAAGAATATTTTTGAAGTGAATTTTAGACCACAAAACGTGGTTACTATAAAGAATATTTTCGAAGGAAATTTTAGACCACAATACGTGGATTTTTAAAGAATATTTTTGAAGTGAATTTTAGACCACAAAACTAGGATTTTTTTAAAGAAAATTTTTGAAGTTAAAAACAAAACGTGGATGTTTTAAAGAAAATTTTTGAAGTTAAAAAACAGATCGTTGATTTTTTAAAGAATATTTTTGAAGGCAAAAACAGATAGTGGATTTTTTAAAGAATATTTTTGAAGGCAAAAAACAGATCGTGGATTTTTTAAAGAATATTTTTGAAGGCAAAAAACAGATCGTGGATTTTTAAAGAATATTTTTGAAGGCAAAAAACAGATCGTGGATTTTTTAAAGAATATTTTTGAAGGCAAAAAACAGATCGTGGATTTTTTAAAGAATATTTTTGAAGGCAAAATACAAAACGAGGATTTTTGAAGAATATTTTTGAAGATAAAAAACAAAACGTGGATTTTTTAAAGAATATATTTGAAGACAAAAAACAAAACGTGGATTTTTTAAAGAATATTTTTGAAGACAAAAAACAAAACGTGGATTTTTTAAAGAATATTTTTAAGGCAAAACACAAATCGTGGATTTTTGAACTGAATTTTAGACCACAAAACGTGGATTTTTAAAGAAAATATTTAAAGGGAAGTTTGGACCACGAAAAGTTGTTTTTTAAGAATATTGTTGAATGTGGATTTGTTAAGAATATTGTTGAACGTGAATTTTTTAAAAATATTTTTGAACGTGTATTTTTTAAGAAAATTTTTAACTCGGATTTCTTTAAGAATTTTTTGAACGTGGATTTTTTAAAGAATATTTTTGAACGTGGATTTTTTAAGAAAAGTTTTCAACGTGGAATTTTTACGAAAAGTTTCCAACGTGGATTTTTTAAGAATATTTTTGAACGTGGATTTTTTAAGAAAAGTTTTCAACGTGGATTTTTTACGAAAAGTTTTCAACGTGGATTTTTTAAGAATATTTTTGAACGTGGATTTTTTAAGAATATTTTCGAACGTGGATTTTTAAAGAATATTTTAGAACGTGGAGAATATTTTTGATAGAATATTTTTTAACTTGGATTTTTAAAGAATATTTTCAAGCGTGGATTTTTTTAAGAATATTTTTAAAGTTGGACTTGTAAAGAATATTTTTTATTAAATATATGTTTTAAGAATATTTTTGAACGTGGACTTTTTAAAGTATAATTTTGAACGTAGATTTTTTTAGAATATTTTTGAACATACATTTTTTAAGACTATTTTTGAACTTGGATTTTGTTAAGAATATTATTGAACGAAGATTTTTTAAGAATATTTTTAATTTATAAAGAAAATTTTTAAGAGCGTGGATTTTTTAAGAACAGTTTTGAACGTGGATTTTTTAAGAATATTTTTGACCGTGGATTTTTTAAGAACAATTTTGAACGTTGATTTTTTAAGAATATTTTTGAACGTGGGTTGTTCTAAGAATATTTGTGAACGTGCATTTTTTTAGAATATTTTTGAAAATGTATTTTTAAGACTATTTTTGAACTTGGATTTTGTTAAGAATATTTTTGAACGAATTTTTTTTAAGAATATTTCTGAAGTGAATTTTATACCACAAAACATGTTTCTTAAAGAAAATTTTTGAACATGCATTTTTTAAGACTATTTTTGAACTTGGATTTTGTTAAGAATAGTTTTGAACGAAAAATTTTTAAGAATATTTTTAATGTGGATTTTTTAAGATTCTTTTTAAACGTTGATTTATTTAAGAATGTTTTTAAACGAGCAATTTTAAAGAATATTTTTGAAAGTGCATTTTTTAAAGAATATTTTTAATCTTTGTGTTTATTTCAGCTTTAGTCCATATTTTGTTGTATTCAAGTATTTAAATAACAACAAAATGTTTTACAGTGGATATGAAATTGATTAGTTGCGGGCGGAGGGTCGGGAATACTATAGTTTCAGTTGTCACCAAACAACTTCATCAGTTCCCTTTTTCTCTTTTCCCCTTTTTTTTAACGTAGATTTTTTAAGAATATTTTTAAACGTGGATTTTTTTTTGCAAATTTTTGAGCGTGGGCTTTTTAAGAACATTTTTGAGCTTGAATTTTTTATGAATATTTCTGAACGTAGATTTGTTTATATATGTAATAACCCTTAGAAGACAAAAGTTTTTTGGAAGGTCTTCTAGCTATGGAAGGCGGCTTAATTCAGTGTTATGTCATCCAACTATAGATCTTTTTCTATATAAGTCATTTAGAAAGTCTTCTATCTGTAGAATAACAACCTTAAAATTATTACCCACATCCTACGACCTAAAAACTATTATTTCAATCAATTTCCTTTTCTAAGTGTACAATCAATATCTGAGTTTGAATTCCAAGAATTCAAATAACTCTAAAACAGATCACTTGCAATTAGAATGTTTTGCTTGTATGCATGTATGTTGTTTGTTTTCGAATAAAAAACCGCATATTAAATTCTAATTTCTAACAGATACCTAAAGAATTCTTTGACTACACCTAGGCTAGCCACCATCATGTAGCGCAGTTATCAGCAGCTGCACACTGCTGGACTTTAATACTCTACATATGTATGTACAAAGTATGCTGTGAGAAGGCTTGTGAACTATAAACTTGAATTTTACAATATCTGCCATGAGCTGTGGCCTCATTGTGTTTCTTCTTACACTTAGTCCAAGTCGTGATTGAAATCTTGTATCGCATATAAATAAATAAAGGCGTGTCAACCAGTTGCAAAGCTAATACGAGTCAAGTGGTTTTTGTAAACAGTTTCAATTCTTAATAAATCACCTGTACAAGGTCTTGCTTCCAAAGAATAATTATATGCATTTAGGAGAAGAAAAAAACAAAGAAGTCAAAATGGAATACGACTTTATTAGTGAATAATTTGTTTTAAGAAAAAAGTATCGAGTAGAGTTGGCAAGCTATGGATAGTACGACTATTGTTTTGATATAGCAGCAAAGTTTGGTACTAAATTTAAGCAGTTATATTAAAACCAATTTAAAAAATTATAAAAATTTATATCTTGTGACATACTTTTACTACTGAATGTAAGTTAACAAATTTCCCAGCCATCGAAGTGATTCAACGAATATGCTCCTAAAATATGATCAAGAATCAGATACATACTCCGGTAATGGAATTACGTTTATCCAGTAGAAAAATCTTAGTACGAAAATTTCCACTTCTCAATATTCCATACATCAACAAGTGTCAGTGTTGCTTAGTAATTACATTTGTATCACCACTTAATCTCAGAACTGCATAATAAATTGTTCCATATGCAAACTTCTCACTCCACTCAATAAGTAAATTGCTCTATCATAGTTTTTCTTCAATCTAATTTTATTGTTATTAGAATTAAAAAAAAATCAACGTTTTTTACATGCTCCGATTGCATTGCAGTTGTGTGATTATTATTATGATTTATGTTGTTCATTTGTTGTGGTAGGGCAGGGTGGGCCGTGGTGATATATGCATGTTTTCCATTTCAGGGCAACAATTTAGGCACTATTACAAGTCACTTAGGCAATCAAAGTCGTTTTACCATATCTCTTAAAAAGAGATTGCCAAGCATTTTGTTCTAGTTTGCCTTGATCCAGTGAAAACATTGTTTGCAGGTTTTGTTTTGCAGATATTCTTAGTTTAGTTAATAATACGGTTCAATGTCATATGATTTTATTCGCTGTGATTAAAAGTTTCACCTAAAATAACGTTGATAATAAAATTTATTTTAAACCATAAACACCTCAGAGTTTAAAATTTTGTGAAAGCAGGTGTCCGACATAGTCCTTATCTTTTCGCTAGTCCATATCCTTTCGCTATTTATCGAAAATAGTCTCAAAAAATATTCTTTAAAAAATCCACGTTTTGTGGTCTAAAATTGCCTCAAAAATATTATTTAAAAAATCCACGTTTTGTGGTCTAAAATAGTCTCAAAAAATATTATTTAAAAAATCCACGTTTTGTGGTCTGAAATTGTCTCAAAAATATTCTTTAAAAAATCCACGTTTTGTGGTCTAAAAAATGAGAAATCAAATCTCTATTCGTTCGGTTCGGTTCTTGTTGTGGTAATAGTGGCGGCATATTTGTGGTCGGTTGGATATTCTTTCTTTTTCTAAGCTGTTATAATTTGATTGTTTTACGGAATGTTTGCCTTAGGTCGTAGTTAGCCTTAGCTTAGCCAGCTATGCCACAAATCCGTCGATCATTTCAAAGAGATATTTTTTCACATGTCGAAAAAAATATTCTTTAAAAAATCCACGTTTTGTGGTCTAAAATTGCCTCAAAAAATATTCTTTAAAAAATCCACGTTTTGTGGTCTAAAATTGCCTCAAAAAATATTCTTTAAAAAATCCACGTTTTGTGGTCTAAAATTGCCTCAAAAAATATTCTTTAAAAAATCCACGTTTTGTGGTCTAAAATTGCCTCAAAAAATATTCTTTAAAAAATCCACGTTTTGTGGTCTAAAATTGCCTCAAAAAATATTCTTTAAAAAATCCACGTTTTGTGGTCTAAAATTGCCTCAAAAAATATTCGTTAAAAAATCCACGTTTTGTGGTCTAAAATTGCCTCAAAAAATATTCGTTAAAAAATCCACGTTTTGTGGTCTAAAATTGCCTCAAAAAATATTCTTTAAAAAATCCACGTTTTGTGGTCTAAAATTGCCTCAAAAAATATTCTTTAAAAAATCCACGTTTTGTGGTCTAAAATTGCCTCAAAAAATATTCTTTAAAAAATCCACGTTTTGTGGTCTAAAATTGCCTCAAAAAATATTCTTTAAAAAATCCACGTTTTGTGGTCTAAAATTGCCTCAAAAAATATTCTTTAAAAAATCCACGTTTTGTGGTCTAAAATTGCCTCAAAAAATATTCTTTAAAAAATCCACGTTTTGTGGTCTAAAATTGCCTCAAAAAATATTCTTTAAAAAATCCACGTTTTGTGGTCTAAAATTGCCTCAAAAAATATTCTTTAAAAAATCCACGTTTTGTGGTCTAAAATTGCCTCAAAAAATATTCTTTAAAAAATCCACGTTTTGTGGTCTAAAATTGCCTCAAAAAATATTCTTTAAAAAATCCACGTTTTGTGGTCTAAAATTGCCTCAAAAAATATTCTTTAAAGAATCCACGTTTTGTGGTCTAAAATTGCCTCAAAAAATATTCTTTAAAAAATCCACGTTTTGTGGTCTAAAATTGCCTCAAAAAATATTCTTTAAAAAATCCACGTTTTGTGGTCTAAAATTGCCTCAAAAAATATTCTTTAAAAAATCCACGTTTTGTGGTCTAAAATTGCCTCAAAAAATATTCTTTAAAAAATCCACGTTTTGTGGTCTAAAATTGCCTCAAAAAATATTCTTTAAAAAATCCACGTTTTGTGGTCTAAAATTGCCTCAAAAAATATTCTTTAAAAAATCCACGTTTTGTGGTCTAAAATTGCCTCAAAAAATATTCTTTAAAAAATCCACGTTTTGTGGTCTAAAATTGCCTCAAAAAATATTCTTTAAAAAATCCACGTTTTGTGGTCTAAAATTGCCTCAAAAAATATTCTTTAAAAAATCCACGTTTTGTGGTCTAAAATTGCCTCAAAAAATATTCTTTAAAAAATCCACGTTTTGTGGTCTAAAATTGCCTCAAAAAATATTCTTTAAAAAATCCACGTTTTGTGGTCTAAAATTGCCTCAAAAAATATTCTTTAAAAAATCCACGTTTTGTGGTCTAAAATTGCCTCAAAAAATATTCTTTAAAAAATCCACGTTTTGTGGTCTAAAATTGCCTCAAAAAATATTCTTTAAAAAATCCACGTTTTGTGGTCTAAAATTGCCTCAAAAAATATTCTTTAAAAAATCCACGTTTTGTGGTCTAAAATTGCCTCAAAAAATATTCTTTAAAAAATCCACGTTTTGTGGTCTAAAATTGCCTCAAAAAATATTCTTTAAAAAATCCACGTTTTGTGGTCTAAAATTGCCTCAAAAAATATTCTTTAAAAAATCCACGTTTTGTGGTCTAAAATTGCTTCAAAAATATTCTTTAAAAAAATCCACGTTTTGTGGTCTAAAATTGCTTCAAAAATATTCTTTAAAAAAATCCACGTTTTGTGGTCTAAAATTGCTTCAAAAAGTATTCTTTAAAAAATCCACGTTTTGTGGTCTAAAATTGCCTCAAAAAATATTCTATAAAAAATCCACGTTTTGCGGCTCAAAATTGCCTCAAAAATATTCTTTAAAAAAATCTACGTTTTGTGGTCTAAAATTGCCTCAAAAAATATTCTATAAAAAAATCCACGTTTTGTGGTCTAAAATTGCCTCAAAAAATATTCTTTTAAAAAATCCACTTTTTGTGGTCTAAAATTGCCTCAAAAAATATTCTTTTAAAAAATCCACGTTTTGTGGTCTGAAATTCCCTTCTAAAATATTCTTTAAAAAATCCACGTTTTGTGGTCTAAAATTGCCTCAAAATATATTCTTTAAAAAATCCACGTTTGTGGTCTAAAATTGCCTCAAAAAATATTCTTTAAAAAATCCACGTTTTGTGGTCTAAAATTTCCTCAAAAAATATTCTTCAAAAAATCAAGTTTTGTGGTCTAAAATTGCCTCAAAATATTTTCTTTAAAAAATCCACGTTTTGTGGTCTAAAATTGCCTCAAAAATATTCTTTAAAAAATCAAAGTTTTGTGGTCTAAAATTGCCCCAAAAAAATATTCTTTAAAAAATCCAAGTTTTGCGGTCTTAAATTGCCATAAACATATTTTATAAAAAATCCACGTTTTGTGGTCTAGAATTGCCTCAAAAAATATTCTTTAAAAAATTCAAAAATATTCTTTAAAAAATCCACGTTTTGTCTAAAGTTATCTCCAAAAATATTCTTTAAAAAATTCAAAAATATTTTTTAAAAAATCCACGTTTTGTGGTCTAAAATTGCCTCAAAAATATTTTTTTAAAAAATCCACGTTTTGTGGCATAAAATTGCCTCAAAAATATTTTTTTAAAAAATCCACGTTTTGTGGCATAAAATTGCCTCAAAAATATTTTTTTAAAAAATCCACGTTTTGTGGTCTAAAATTGCCTCAAAAATATTCTTTAAAAAATCCACGTTTTGTGGTCTAAAATGGCTTCAAAAATATTCTTTAAAAAATCCACGTTTTGTGGTCTAAAACTGCCTCAAAAATATTCTTTAAAAAATCCACGTTTTGTGGTCTAAAATTGCCTCAAAAATATTCTTTAAAAAATCCACGTTTTGTGGTCTAAAACTGCCTCAAAAATATTCTTTAAAAAATCCACGTTTTGTGGTCTAAAATTGCCTCAAAAATATTCTTTAAAAAATCCACGTTTTCTGGTCTAAAATTGCCTCAAAAAATAATGTTAATAAAAATTCACATGTTCTGGTCTAATATTGCCTCAAACAAAACAAAAAATCCACGTTTTGTGGTCTAAAACTGCCTCAAAAATATTCTTTAAAAAATCCAAGTTTTGTGGTCTAAAATTACCTCAAAAAATATTCTTTAACAAATAAAAAAAAATATTCTTTAAAAAATCTACGTTTTGTGGTCTAAAATTGCCTAAAAAATCTTCTTTAAAAATCTACATTTTGCGGACTAATAGTCCCCAAAAGATATCCTTTAAAAAATCTACATTTTGTGCGCGGCACGCGAGTTTCTTGTTAACAATATAAAAAACAGTTGGTGGTGCATGTGTAAGCGTTTAAACAACCCTTCATGTTCGTACGCGTGACAAAATAAAATAAAAATATGAAGAGAGTTTGAAATTGAAAACAAATTCCACCTAAACTATTCTAAAATATAACATATATTTTCTAGCTTATTTTTCAACTTCTAGAATAACTAGTTATTCAGTGCGAAATGCCCTTGCTAAAATAATGGGTTAGTAGGGTGTTTTGTAAGTAGTTGCGATTACCAAAAAGTACTATAAAAACCCTTTATTTGGTAATGATTTATTTTTTGCTGGGTCCTCTGTTCACAAATAAATTTCTGTTCAGTGTATTCCCCTTTCTAACGATTAGCCTCTAGCTCACACACACTCTTAAACATCTAAGACATTTGATTACTTGGTACTCAATGATCTTTAACTGGTTCTTTGCGATTTGGTTTGCGAAATGGTTTCGCTTCTGACATTCACTGCCGCTATTAGACGGGGGCATGGCAAATTGTTGTTGCTCCCAGCAAAACTTTAATTAAACAACAATTTCTTATATTCATTTTTTGTTAATACCCGTTTTTTTATTGTTCAAAACATTGTTCTACACTTTTACATAAAATAACCTCTACAACAACAACAGCAACAATGTTGACCATAAAACAACAGTTATTATGAATTCTAAATGAGAAATCAAATCTCTATTCGTTCGGTTCGGTTCTTGTTGTGGTGGTAATGATGGCGGCATATTTGTGGTTGGGTTTTCTTTCTTTTTCTAAGCTGTTATAATTTTATTGTTTTACGAAATGTTAGCCTTAGGTCGTAGTTAGCCTTAGCTTAGGCTGCTCAGCTATGCCACAATTCTGTCGATCATTTCAAAAGAGATATTTTTTCACATGTCGATATGGAATTCTGTTTTTAAGTTGGAATCTAGACATTCTGTTGTAGTAATGTTTTTTTCTAGAATAACATTCTCAGCTGTATTGAAAATGATACTACACATGTACCACTGTCAGCTGTAAGCGTTATCGGATTATTTTATTGATATATTGGCAATGTCTTTCACTTTATAAGTTAAGAATGTTTTATGTGATTTGATTGGGAATAAGAATTATGGCCAATACTTTGATTGCAAAGTTTCAAGAAATGGTTTGGTGGACATGGTTTCTTATTCTTATAGAATTGTTTGCAATGTAATAAAATACAAATTTGAAAAGAAGAAAATAAAGTTTTCGTTTATTTATTGGATGGATACAATTTCACATGTCCATATATGTATATACAATTCTGTATTCTATGTATGGAGCTAGTTAATAGAAATAAAATACTCAATTTACATAAAAAATCACTTCTTAACTTTTTTTTCTTAAATTACTATCATAAATTTCCATTTAATCACAACTCTCTTACATTGTTTTCCTTCCATTTCTTTAATTACAGATTACTGGATAATTGTATGTCTTCACTTTCGTCATAACAACAACAATAACAATAGCAACAACGGCACTAGGGTAAGTAATAATCAAGTTTTCCGTCCGTCTGTCCATATGACTGCCTAGTAACAGAAGTAGCATTCATTTCACTTAACATTCAGCCAGATCTGTTATCTTAATCACAGAAAGTTATAAAATATTTAAACTCAGATGCCATAAACCCCACTTACCCTTCTTTAGAGAACTGGGGGAAATCTATGTGGTGCGGTAGACCGTTACGCATGCGTTAAAGAACTATGTTTTTTTTCATTGTCTTTGGTAAGAAGAGGAAATTAATCTTAAATGGCTTAATGAAGAAAAGAATGTGGTTTTATTGAATTGAAGAAAAATACAAAAAAAGAATAGAGAAGAAAACACAAATTGAAATGAACGAATAAAATAAGTCCATCATTCGTTGCAACATTGTTGTCAGCTTGTAGGGTTTCGGGTTAACATAGCATTTTATAAGATTTCATTATTTATTTTGAAATGAAAAATTCATCAAAATAAATGGATTCCGTGTTAAACACAATGATATGGGACCTCCGAGTCCAAACAAAGCGCAGTGATTAAAAATCGTTATTACTACCTACAATTCTGTTACCTTTGAAGGTAGGCACATTAGGGCGGCAAAAAAAAAAAAAAACTGTAACTACCATCCCCTACAGTTTTTTCCATTTGATGCAATAACCTTACATATTAAATATTATGCCGACCGGTTAAGGTTAACGTTAATCATGCCATCCGAAAATTCACGAACATTCTTTAATGGCCGCAAATATGCTGCAATCAATGAAAAACATTACCAGTTCATTGCTGTGGCTAAAAAAGCGAATCCCACAAAAATTTTTGAAAATCGGAGCGGATTTTGATACGGCTATATAGGGCCCAAAATACCAAAAATCTGCCAAATATGCATATTGAATCTGTTTAGCAACAACAAAAAGCTGGATTAATCCGGTTCGATTGGGCCAAATGTTTAGGTGAGGGAGGGGAAATCCATAGGTATTTACAACGATAGCTCAGGATACCGTTTGTTGAGCAGTGGAGTGAGAAAAGAACCAAAGAAATAAAAACGCAAGCAGTATCAGTTTAAATCAGCATTCGGCACACAACAACAACAATTTGAGCAAACACTGTTGTCAGTGCATGGTTTTTCAATTAGTGAGTGGAGAAAGAAGCTCTCTTTGCTTGCTCGCGAGTAAAGAGGTGCCGCATTCTGGTTTAAATATAATAAATGATTGCCGTTTATTAACCGTATTTCTTTTCAAACAACAACAAAGATTACATTCTGCAATCTGGGGTGGCGACAGAGGCCTGTTAATATCAACTAGGATTGCCAATTGTAATCTGTGGGGCGACAGGGGCCAGTTAGTATTAACGCGAGACGGTTGGTTAATACGCGACAAGTGGTTGATCGACAAGTGAACGCAGAGGTTCTTGCAATCACAGAGGATTGCAGTGATCGTAGAGTATCTTAGTCGATTTATACAACTACAATTACATATTCCAATGAGAGAAAACTCAACAAACACCGCTCGTTGGCATCTGCGCTCTACGGTGTCTGCAGAGGGAACGTGCAGAGGAGATTCCTGATGACGTCAATCAGCATCCGTGATCGACTGAGCTAGGGAATCTATACAGAATCTTTATAAAAATCCGATTTTCAACAAATATTGTATGATTCGTTTTTCCTTTGGGTCGCCCTAATGTACTTGTATATCAGCCTTATGACCGCAGAGAGGAGGGCATCGATCAAATTAAAACTTTGTATGTCGATAAAGGACCATCCTATAGCACCATGAAAAACATGTTTAATGAATTCAATCTTGGCCGACACATGCCAAAAAAGCGAAAATGGTGAAGGTTTTCCCAAACCGTCCGTTGTGCCAGTAAAAAATTAAGCTGTTCCTAAACGGATAATGCAAGCTCGCCATGTTATATACGGTGAGATAGAGGCATCTTTGGGCATTTTTTTTCACCAACGAAGATATGGTATTGCATTAATACCTGGATATTGTGAATAAATACGTTCGCGGTACTTCAAACGACGTATATATGATCGTCACAGACGACTAATCTTGGATCTATGCGTATGAGCTCGAAACAAAACAGCAATCGATCGTGTGGGTCTTCGAAGGCGAACCAAATCCAACGAAAATTGTTCATGGAAGAAAATCTTCGCAGCAAATTGTCGCCTGTTTCTTCTGCAAAACTGTAGGCTGGGCAACACAGAGCGGTTAATTCTGATTGGTACACTTAAATTTGTTTGCCTAAAGTCTCCGGAGAAATTCGAAAAGCGAACATAACAAGACGAATCATTGTGCACCATGAAAATGCGAGCTCTCAAACATCGTTTCAAACCAGTGCACTGTTGTCGAACTTGTATGGGAAGAGCGGCCAAAAATACTTCCTGTGCAGATATCAATACGAAATTTTCAGTAAAGGCTAGTTTAGCAATACAAATAAAAAGGAGCAAGAAATTCATCATAGGTCCAATTTTAGGTATAACCCCCTGATTTCTGGCATTTTGGGGGTCTTGACTACATCTTTCAATGAAATTGGCTGAAATTTGGCTATCGGTATTCCCTAGTGTTAGAAAACCGTCTTGCAATAATTTTTTCATTTGGGTCCACGTTTTGATAGGATCCTCATATAATGGTACCGCCCGATTTTCGGAATTTTGAAGGTTTTATATAAATTATTAATTCGAAATGGCCGAAATGCCACTAAATATTTCTTGGAGGTAGGGTACCCCCAGAAAATTGTCGATTAATGTAGGTCGACACTTTGATGTTGTCCCCATAAATCAGTACCGTCCAATATTCGGTATTTTTAGAGTTCTAGCCGTAATAATCAATCAAAATGGCTGAATTTTCCCAATTTTACATTGAGGACTACATTTTGACGTAATGTTTGTCTTGAACATTAAGTTAAGAAAAAAGGCGTGGTCAACGATTCTCGTCGCTAAGACATGCTGTTGAAGCGTTCAAAAACGATGTTTTGGAGGTGTCTTCATCAAGTCACTGTCCTGAGAATGTTTAAGCTAAAAACTATCAAACTTTACAAACAAATATCAAATGGCGTCCGGCAACAGTACGTTTTGCCTAGGCCGCAAATTTTTCTAGTCGTCCTCGTAGCTTTAAATATCACACCGTGGTTCTCAATAATGAATTTATAGATATTACGTTGGCTACGCTCAAATTGAAAGATAGAAAATCTCAAACAATTTGCAGAAAGACTCCAAAACGTGTTAGATGTGTTCAAACTGTGGGGATCAATTGTGATGATTGCTGCAGATACGACTAATACGACGAATCAGATTTCAACAACCGAAAATTTTTGAAAAGAAAAGGTCACCCACTCCCCTGCTCAACACTTTCGCTTTCTTCGCGTTGTCAGGGAAGTGAGCCCCTTGAGTATACTAAATCTCAAATATGGAGTACTTGTTTGTGCAGGATTTGATGGGTTATTATGTATGTTCAATTGAAATCAGTCTTCGCTAAAAATAAAACTGAAATTAAGGCGGCTGAATATAGCTACTGTATATGTTTTCAACTGATTTGTGCTATTTGGTGCACCAAACACGAAAGCTCTCTCCAATTTCAATGAATTTGGACTAGAAATAAGTTTGTCAAATTATTTTGAAATCGGTTCAGATTTGGATATATTTCCTATATATATTTTCACCCGATTTCATGTATTTGACGCACCAAACACAAATTTTCATGAAATTTGGATAATGTGACGCAATTTGGTTTAGATAAAATTTCTCCAAATTATATTGAAATCGTGGTGGTGTAGGGTATAGTCGTCCCCACCCGACTTTGATCCTTTCCTTACTGATTCAAATTAGAGATCAGTTCATACGATATTTAGGCCCACCACTCCTGTTATTGTTTATATCCTCAGCATTTATGCTAACGAGGGTATATATGTACACTTTCATACGAGTAAAACGTGTCTTACGAAGTAATGGTGTTTGAGACCCCAAGTATGTTTGGACGAAATCCGTTTCAGGCAATTTGAAGTCGATATTTTGTCAAAATTTTGCCATCGTAATATTTTATCCGAACTTCCATTCCTTTAGGTACCTCCCCCACAGTGGGTCATCAGTACAACTTTTGGACAAGTATGCCAGGAAGCATGGACTTGTCCACGGAAAACATAATATCGCTGTAAACAGGACCACAACGAACACCATCGGACCCTAAACTGTTCGTAGACATAAATCTTGAACTTTTGTCGGGGAGGTACTCTAAGAAGAGGACCGATATGGGCCATTTTAAGCTAAACTAAATTTGGACAAAATATTAGGAGAACCAAAGTTTGGATCAAATTGGTTGCCCCGTTCGGTTGATCAGTTCGAGAGTTATCGTGCTCTCCAGCCGCTTCATATGGTGCCATGGGGGTTTTAACACCTTTCGAGCTGTTTTCTCAAGAATGCAAGTTGCTTCAAAAAAAATCAAAGTGATTCGAGAGCAGGTCTCAAAGTGAACTTATCCGAAATATTATGTGGGAGGTACCCGAAGGAGTGGACAAATATAGGTCATATTCGAACCTGATCTATATCTGGTAGATATATTACGATGTGTAATGTATGGACCAAATCGGTCACTCCCTTCAAGAGTTATTGTGAGCACAATGTTTCCTAACATTCTTGAATTTTTGTGGGGGAGGTACTTGAAGTAGTGTACCGATAGCTCTTATATTCGAACTTAAATTAAGTTTGGACAACATATTACGAAGGCCGAATCGGCAGATCCGTTCGAGAGTTATCTTGCGCTCCAACCACTACACACGGTGTCATAGGGTTTTTTTTCAACTTTCAGGCTATTTTTTCAGGAAGTATGGACTTGCACCTGATGAAATTTGTACCGCCGTATGGGGGGCAGTGAATACAAGTTGTTACAACAAAAATCAAAGCGATTCGAGAGCAGGTCCTATATTTAACTTTTCCAAAATTTTGTGTGGGAGGTACCCAAAGGAGGAGGACCGAAGAGAAAAATTCGGCATATATGGCTACTTTACAATCAGTAGAGAGAGATGTATCGGGAGAAAAGGAGAGAGGAGAAACGTCCCAGTGGGAAAATTGGGAACATATTACATTGAAAATATATTTATTAACGCATTATAAGCAATACGTTCCAAAACATATCCGTAAGAATCGAGAAAAGAATATAATTGGACAAAAAGTTAAATTATTAAATATATTATAGAAGATACGTTATATAATATACCGTAAAGAATCGAACGAGTAATTCCACTTGACAAAAAATTCATATTAATTACCTCTTACATTCCCACTGGATACGACAAGGGAATGCAATGTTTCTTTTTGTATTTTTTTTTTTATTTTTTTGTAATCCCGTTATCTGCCGACGCCTTTAAGTCGCAGCATAAATTTGCCAGTTTTGTTTGTGTCGTGTAACAATAAAGACGTAATTTTGTAAAAAAAAATGTAATGAACTATTTTAATTTCTGTTTTTAATGAATGAATATTCTTTTTTGTATTCTATGAATACTTTTTTAACTACATAAAATCCTTTGGTCTGTTCCTTTACTTTTGAAAATGGTAAAACCGACAAAAGTAGCAAAAGTTGTGAACTGCTCTCATAAAGGAACGCTTTTCGAGTAAAAAGTGGTAAAACTTGAAGATTCTTGCACGTAAAGGAACAGAGCTCTTATATTTCTAAATATAAATAAAAAATTAATTAAAATTAAGGCATACGGGGGAATAAATTATTTATAAAAAGAGAATACATACATAATACGATGCATTCCAGTATATGAATTCCATTATATATTACTAAAGAACTATAAAAGAATATACCCATTGATTACACGATGCTTTCTATGGATTCTATAAAGGAATATATTATTTTCCTAGGACATGCACCGTGTTACGAATAATGTATTCGGTAATCAATAAATCATAGTGGCTCTGTATTACCCGTTCGATTCCCATCGATTACATTTTCCCACTGGGGTCTTTTCCGCAGGAAAAAGAGAGAAATGGAAAAGCGGGAGTGTGAACAAATCGAGATGCCCAGGAGACAGAATGAAGTCCGAAAATTCTACCAAAGAGTGAAACATCAAACTGATGGCCTTGGAACTGGCGCATCCTCCTGTAGAGACCAGCAAGGTAATCTGGTAACTGATACAGATAGTGTGCTAAGGATATGGAAAGAGCATTGTTCCAAACTGTTAGTATCCAATAGTAGCGAAGTCGACGAAGATACCACAGATCCAATCCCAGAAGATGGTATTGAATGTATACCAGCAGGCCAAGATGAGACAGCAATAAATCGAATGAAGAATAATAAGGCAGCAGGAGCTGATGGCCTACCAGCCGAGCTGTTTAAAACCGGAGGTGACACGCTGATAAGGTGTATGCATCAGCATGTTAGCTCCATCTGGCAGGAAGAACGCCTACCCGACGATTGGCACCTGAGCATCCTGTATCGCGTCCATAAGAAAGGAGATAAGACTTTATGCTCCAATTATAGGGGCATAAGTCTGGTCAACGAAATAATTGGACAATATCAATGCGGCTTTAGACCTGGCAAGTCCACCATTGACCAGATATTTACCCTGCGGCAAGTCTGAATTTGGTATCCCCGCAAAGCTCATTCGGCTTTGTAAAATGATTCTAACTGACACAAGATCGTCAGTTAAAATAGGAAAGAACCTCTCCGAAGAGTTTTGTACCAAAAGAGGTTTCAGGCAAGGAGACAGCCTTTCGTGTGATCTTTTCAACATCCTGCTAGAAAAGGTTATACGAGAGGCAAACGTCAAAAGAAGTGGCGCAATCTACACCAATAGCCACATGTTACTTGCTTATGCTGATGATATAGACATCATGGGACGATCAGTAAAAGAAGTAACCGATACCTTTATGAAGGTCGAAGAAGAATCTGCTAAAGTGGGTCTGGCGGTAAACGGCGAGAAGACCAAGTTGATGGTGTCGACGCGCAATGCGTCCATTGAGCTCGGACCGACTATGGAAGTTGGTTCCTATAATTTTAAGGTAGTAGGTGCCACCGTGGTGCAATGGTATGCACTCCCACCGTGCACACTAAAGGTCGTGGGTTCGATTCCCCGGCCAGTCAACATCAAACACTTTTCAACGGTGGCAAAATACCCCTCAGTAATGTTGGCGACATTTTCTGAGTATTTCAGCCTTGTACAACTTCTCTACAAGTGGTGTCTTAGGACACGCCGTTCGGACTCGGCGATAAACAGTAGGTCCCATATCATTGAGCTGAATATGAATCGGGGTGCACTCTTTGATATGAGAGAAGTCTCCCCTTTCCCGCCTGGGATGTTTGTGGAACAATTATATATTATAAAAGACTTTGTATACTTCGGTATCGCCGTAAACACAACAAAGGACATCAGTTGTGAAATAAAAAGAAGAATTGTATTGGCCAACAGATGTTACTTTGGCTTAAGTAAGCACTTCAAAAACAAATAACGCTTTACAAAACACTGATACTACCCGTGCTGATGTATGGTTCCGAAGCCTGGGTACTTGCGCAAGGTAATAAGGCTGTGCTTGGCGTGTTTGAGAGAAAAATTCTTAGAAAGATATACGGACCGATCTGCGTTGACGGTGAATATCGACGTCTTATGAACCACGAGCTGTATCTGCTATACAACGACATCAATATATCGCTCATTTACTCAAAGAGTGACATAACTCAAAAAATGCTTTTTTTTTCTATTTTTTCTACGACTTCAACTTTATCTTGTGTCAAATTTTCATGCTGATATCTCTAAAACTCGACGAGTTACAGCTCATTTACTACGAGTTTCACATAATTCAACACAAAAGTTTTTTTTTATGTAATTAAACGTATCGAGATGCAGCGATTGCGTTGGCTAGGCCATATAATAG
This sequence comes from Musca autumnalis, assembly GCF_047663935.1. NCBI lineage: Eukaryota > Metazoa > Arthropoda > Insecta > Diptera > Muscidae > Musca > Musca autumnalis. Next base: position 257,843,414 of record NW_027411644.1, read on the forward strand.
GAATGAGCGATGATGAACCCGCTAAAAAGGCGTATAAATTCGAGCCACATGGCGCACGCAGAATTGGCAGGCCAAAGAATAGATGGCGCAAACAAGTGGATGAAGAGATACAAGGCGCGGTATTCGAAAAAGCGAAGCACTAAATAGAGAGAATTGGAGATCTTTTCTTAGTTCGGTCTATGGAACAAATGTTCTGTAATGGGCCAGCTAAGTATGTAAGTAAAGTAAGTAAGTACCCAAAGGAGTGGACCGATTTAGTCCATATTGAAACCTGATTAAAGTCTGGTAGACATTTCACGATGTGCAAAGTATTGACCAAATCGGTTACTCCCTTCAAGAGGATTGTGGTGCGCATAAATTTTCCGAACATTTTCGAACTTTTGTGGAAAATGTACCGGAAGAGGTGCATCGATATAACCCATCTTCGAACTTTAACTAAGTTTGGACAAAATATTACGAAAGCCAAATTTTGGACCGAATCGGTTGATCCGTTCGAGAGTTATCCAGACAGACAGAAGGACGGACATGGCTAAATCAACTCCAAATTGTCTGAAACGGATTTTGTCCAAACATACTTGCGATCTAAAACCATTATTTCGATGAGGCACATTTTGCAATTATGAAAGTGTATACGAGTATACCCTCGTTAACATAAATTTTGAGGGTATAACAATTGTGCTTTTGATACACTTGTTTACTGTTATAGCAGCAAAGTGTTACAGTGGGTTGGTATAGAAGAAACTGAAGCAATCCCGCATACAAACATTTGTTTCATCTAAATAGGCATTTTATAACTTATTTAGATTCACATATAGATTCCGTAAACTTCACTTTAATTTCTATTTGAAATTGCAGACTTCTTCATTTTGTGAACCACTGTGTCAATGCAGATCCTATTGTACTACTATGTATCTATTTCGACTGATTCGTGTTTGTAGTTTTATTTTTGGTGAAATGTGAATGAACATTGCCACAAAATAGGAGATTGGGGTGTGCCGTTGCTCTTATTTAATTTCCCCATGCAGCAGCAGAAACAAGGCAGCCGAATTCGCAATGCTAGACCACAATCTGGCTATTGATTAAATTTTCAGTTGTTTCAAATGCAAGCAAGAAAACTATGCTGCAATCTTTTGGCTGGGCTATAGTTGTTGATATTAATGCGGTTGGCTGAGTGGTGTAGAGTGGTTTACGTTATGCAGTTTTACAATAATGGAATTGGGAATTGTTGCCAATCTTAGTTTGTAGTACTCAAAAGTTAACTGTAATGACTTTTGAGATTTCGAATAACAACTCTTTCTGTTGGGTACGGTAATGAAATGAAATTTCCTTGGCATTAATAATAATAGTAATAATCATGGTTAAAGATAGTTGACAAATAGGCACAGAAAGAGAGAGAGATTGAATGAATATAGAAAAGTTTACAAGATTAAGGAAATTAAATAAATATCATGGAATATGAACAAATAAAATCAATATTTTGTTCAAACGAAGGTTATAATTTTCTTGTCCATTGTTGTTGCAGCTGAATCTTTTATATGTATGTTTGTAAGAGGTTTTAATGGAAAGTGAAAAAGAAACAAATATATTGTACCAACATTTGTATCAAAGAAAATGAAAATCCCTTCATCTGCCACTTTGAAAACTTTGAAGTTTTCTTTGTTGTGCTCTGAATTTGAAGTTGATTTGTTGTGACTTAAATACAAACACAAAAGAGCGGCATCTGTTTTTCTGATTTTTGTTTTCAAATGTTTATTGTATTCTACATTTGTCATGCTAATGTCAGCCAAGAAGTTTTACACAAAACAGAAAAGTAAAGCAACAACAAAAAGCAACATTGTTATTTTTAGTTTGAACAAAATTTCATTTGACCGTTCAACAAACTTTTGGACAAAGTATGTGAATAAATGGGTGAATGAATGTGAATGGGTACAGAAATTGACAAAAAGTACAAAATTAGGTTTTCTTAGTAAATCTGAAAGTAAAACTTGAATCGAAACACTATAGTAAAAAATTAAAAAAGATGTATGTTGACATTTGGACAAAAAAAAAAAAAAAAACAACCATTTCATTTCTTTGCTTTTTCGAAAATCAGTTCATTGGGTAAAAAGTGCAAAATACCCGCAGCCCACGAACTTCCCCGAAAAGACATAAAAAGAATCACTTGACTTAGTAGATATGAAAAAATTCTCAGCCTATGACGTATAGAGTTCAAGTGAGTGTGAGTAAGAAAGTATCAGTCAGCTATGCTGACGGAGAAATACCCTCAGCCACTGACCAAACTGACCACGAGTTTGCTCTTACATATGTATGTACCGTAATCTGGGGCTATCGACATATACCAAACATTTTTAGTAACCACTACTTCGTAAAGGACTCGAAATATTAAATTACGTTAAAATAAGTTTGAAGGAAATGTTTGTTTTGTTTATTGTTGAAGATTCAATCTCATTTTCGATTGTTTGAGTGGAGTATTCCCCCATTGGCTCAACTTCATTTATTACCCTCTATTACAGAGAGTAATGTTTTTCAAAACGAACTGACAGTGTTGCAAAATTTTACTCATCGCTACCAATATCATCGAAAAGTGAGTGTGATTCTTATTCATTTGGGAATACTAGACACTTAAAGAGTTCGGTTTTTCACTAAAAAGGCATCATTTCAAAAACTGAGAAGCCAATTGATAATTCCCTTCGCCGGGATGAAATCATGATATTGGTAGCGATCAGTAAAATTTTGCAACACTGTCAGTTCGTTTTGAGAAACATTACTCTCTGTAATAGAGGGTAATAAATGAAGTTGAGCCAATGGGGGAATACTCCACTCAAACGTTTGAAAGAAATTTTTGAAAAAGTTTTAGAGTTATCTTGCACAGTAGTCATTTTAGTATTTGCCGGCTGGGTTTTGGGAGCCTTTGCGCCATTATCTTAGGAAGTATTGACTTACTCCGCAAAAAAATTGTACGGTTGTAAAATGAGGCCGCTAGAACAACCTTCCGTCAAAACGATACGAGAGGAGCTCTTAAACTTCACTTTATCCGAATTTTGTGTGGGAGGTACCCGGAGGGGTGGACCGATATAGTCCATATTCCATATTCGATGTACAAAGTCTGGACCAATCAGAAACTCCCTGCGAGAATTATTTTGTGGATTTGCATTTTGGTTAGTGCCGTCAGGGTTCTTGGAGCCTTTAGGCCAATATCTCAGGAAGTATGGACTTGCGCAAGAAAAAAATTGCACCGTCGTAAAGGGAGCCGCAAGGAAAACTTACTGAAAAAATTTCAAAACTCTCCTAGAGGAGCTCTTAAACTTCACTTTATCCGAATTTTGTGTGGGAGGTACCCTAAAGGAGTGGACCAATACAATCCATATTCCAACCTGATGCATGACTGGATGAAATAATACGATGTACAAAGTTTGCTCCGCGAGAATTATCTTGCGGATTTGCCATTTTGGTTGGTGTCTTCAGAGTTTAATGTAGCTTTTAGGTCAATATCTCAGGAAGTATGGGTTCTTGGAGCCTTTAGGCCAATATCTCAGGAAGTATGGACTTGCGCAAGAAAAAAATTGCACCGTCGTAAAGGGAGCCGCAAGGAAAACTTACTGAAAAAATTTCAAAACTCTCCTAGAGGAGCTCTTAAACTTCACTTTATCCGAATTTTGTGTGGGAGGTACCCTAAAGGAGTGGACCAATACAATCCATATTCCAACCTGATGCATGACTGGATGAAATAATACGATGTACAAAGTTTGCTCCGCGAGAATTATCTTGCGGATTTGCCATTTTGGTTGGTGTCTTCAGAGTTTAATGTAGCTTTTAGGTCAATATCTCAGGAAGTATGGACGCAGGACAAAATTGTACCGTCGTAAAGAGAGCCGCAAGTACAATCTAATGAAAAAAATTCAAAACGATCCAAGAGGTGATCTTAAACTTCACTTTATCCGAATTTTGTGTGGGAGGTACCTGAAGTAGTGGACCGATATAGTCCATATTCGAACCCGATCTATATCTGGAAGAAATAATACGATGTGCTAAGTTTGGACCAAATCGATTGCTACCTTCAAGAGTTATAGTTCACCACCATTTTACTGAAAATTTTTGAACTTTTGTGGGGTAGGACCGATATGACTCATCTTCGAACTTAAACTAAGTTTGGACAATATATAAAAATTCAAAACTTTTCGCTAACATGGTGCTCGCCATAGCTCTCGAAGGCAATAACCGATTTGGTCCATACTTCATCATCGTAATATTTCTACCAGGAATAGATCAGACCCGACCGAATGGGGACTATATCGGTCCACTCTTTCGGGTTCCTCCACAACAAAACTTCAAAAATGTTCGGAACAATTGTGCGCACGATAACTCTTGAAGGGAGTAACCGATTTGGTCCATACTTTGCACATCGTGAAACTTCTACCAGACTTATATGAGGTTTTAATATGGACTTAATCGATCCACTCCTTTAGGTACCTCCCACACTAAATTTCGGAAGGTTCAGCTTAAGACCGGCTCTCGAGTCGCATTGGATTTTTGTTTACAACAACTTGAATTCGCTGCCCCCATTACGACGGTACAAATTTTTATACCCTCAGCCTTTATGCTAACGATACGGCTATATACACTTTCATACGGGCAAAATATGCCTCATCGAAATAATGGTTTTATACCCCAAGTATGTTTGGGCGAAATCCGTTTCAGACAATTTGGAGTTGATTTAGCCATGTCCGTCCGTCTGTCTGTCTGGCCGGCTGCAGCGCACGGTAACTCTTGAACGGATCAAGCGATTCACTCCAAATTTTGGCCTTCGTAATATTTTCTCCAAACTTAGTTTAAGTTCGAAGATGGGTTATATCGGTCTACTCCTTCTGGTACCTCCCCCACAAAGGTTCGAAAATGTTCGGAAAATTTGTGCACACGATAACTGTTGAAGGGAGTAACCGATTTGGCCATACTTTGCACATCGTGAAACTTCTACCAGACTTAGATGAGGTTTTAAAATGAATATGAAACTTCTACAAGACTTAGATGAGGTTTTAATATGGACTCAATCGGTCCACTCCTTTGGGTACCTCCCACACAAAATTTCGGATAAGTTCAGTCTAGAACCTGCCCGCGAATCTCTTTGATTTTTGTTGTAACAACTTGTATTCACTGCCCCCCATACGAAGGTACACGTTTCATCAGGGGCAAGTCCATACTTCCTGAAAAATAGCATAAAATGTGAAAAAACCTCGATGACACCGTGTGCAGTGGTTGGAGCTCAAGATAACTTTCGAACGGATCTATCGATTCGGTCCAAAATTTGGCATTCGTAATACTTGGTCCAAACTTAGTTAAAGTTTGAAGATAAGCCCTATCGGTCCACTCCTTCAGGTACCACCCCCACAAAAGTCCAAAAATGTTCGGAAAAATTGTGCGCACGATAACTCTTGAAGGGATTGACCAATTTGGTCCATACTTTACACGTCCGAATATGTTTACCAGATATATGTATATCAGGTTCGAATATGGACTATATTTATCCGCTCCTTCGGGTACCTCCCACACAAAATTTCGGATAAGTTCATTTTAAGGCCTGATATCGAATCACTTTGATTTTTGTTGAAGCAAATTGCATTCGCTGTGTAAATTGCTACGGTAAAAGATTTTTCAGGGACAAGTCCATACTTCTTGAGAAAACAACCCGAAAGTGGCTGGAGAGCACGATAACTCTCGAAGTGATCAACCGATTTGGTCCAAAATTTGGCCTTTGTCATATTTTGTCCAAACTTACTTTCAGTTCGAAGATGGGCAATTCCGGTCCACAACTTCCGGACCTCCCCCACAAATTAAAAAAATGTCAAAAGAAATGTCACTACCTCTTGAACGGGGCAAACAATTTGGTCCAAATTTTGGATCTCCTAAAATTTTACCCAAATTTAATTTCACCTCTAAAATGGCCCATATCGGTCCCCTCCTTAGGGTAGCTCTCCCACAAAAATTCAACATTTGTGTCTAAGTGCAGTTTAGCGTCTGTTCGAAGATCCTTTGAAAATGTATACCGATGCTGTTCGTCGTGGTCCAGTTTACAGCGATATTATGTTTTCCGTGGACAAGTCCATGCTTCCTGGCATACTGGTCCAAAAGTTATACGATGATCCTCCGAAATGACTAGTGGGCGCGATATCTATCGAAAAGATATGACTCTCAAACTAAGATCCACTTCCATAATAGACTATGTCGGTCCATTCCTTTAAGTACCTCCTCCGCAACACATTTGAACTTTAATCTTAATCCACATTTTTTTCGGCAAGTTCAAATGTCCAAAAAGGGCTACAAAATTCTGAATTAATGAATACATTCTATCTGTCCGTGGATGAAAGTTTAAATTCATATATTCATATATATATAATTCGTATATCTCTGTCGGAAAAGCCGGTCAAGCCCATACTTGCTGAGAATCAAAGTTCAAAATATTACTTTAAGTTCGAAAATGAGACATATAGGTTTTTACCGAAGGTACTGCTTATAGTTCTGTTCACAGCGATATAATATTTTCCGTAGGCAACTCCATGCTTCCTTATATAATGGTCTAAAATGCCAAAATTTGTCGGAAAAGTGCAGTATGAGGACATGTTTCTAATCGTTTTGATTTTTTTGGGGACAAGACCATACTTGCTGAGTATTTCAAACGTACAACAACATTTTTGAATAACTCTCTCACAAAATTTCAATATTTTCCTTGAGTGCAGTTTAAGGTATGTTCGAGGATCCTATGGAAATGTTTACCGAAAATACTATTTGTGGTTCTGTTTACCGCGATATTTTGTTCATGCATCCTGATATCATGGTCCAAAATCTCTAAATTATACGGTGACCAACTGAAATGGTTGGTGAGCACGATATCAATGAAAAGAAATCACACCCAAAATAAGACCCACTTCCAAAATGGGCTATGTTGGACCATTCCTTTAGGTAGCTCCTCCGCAACACAGATCCATATTTTTGGCGACATGTTCATACATCCAAATTTCTGAAAGATCCCCTAAATATATGTATTTTTTTTACGGAAAAAAGTGTTTAAAATTCTCACACGCTGAGGGTATAACTCTCCTGTTCTTATAGAACTCGAAATCCCGATATACAGTTAATTTGAATGGAAAATATGGCTAACATCTTCGAATTACCTGAAAATCGGTGGTACCATTTCATGGGGGTTTTACCAAAGCAGGGATCTAGGTCTACAATTTGTTTCAGACTTCACCAAGATTTCCGTACGGAGTTCGCACAGAAATCGAAAAGGTTTTCGGTATGCATTCGATACTCTATCCGATTTTCGAAATGATTTCTATGCGAATTCGGAGAGTTCGTATGCTTGCATTTTTTCTGCCTGGTGATACTTTTCAAATTTTGAAAACATTTCTAACGATAACATAAATTTCATAATCTACCTCACATACACAATAAATATGTAACATATGTATGTATTAAATTTTCCATGCAACAAACTGCACAGATTCCGCCATACTTCATAATAAGTTTTAATTAGAAAAAAATTACTTATTTGCATCATCTTCATGGTGATGAGGAAGAAGATGCAACTTTTTTCCCCCAACGAAATCTTATTTAATATGATTGAAAATGATAAGCAGCAATGCGTAAAGCAGAAAAAAGTATTAATGACTGTCGTACGCATACGACAAAACTAAGTAAGTGTGTTATGTCTTACATACGTTGTCTCTCACTGAAGCTTGTAACAATTCCATGCTTCTTTTTCTTCTTGTTCACCATACTACTCGTATTAATGTTAAATGAATGGAGTGAAAAAGTTTCTATATTTAATAAGAAGAAATAAAGTTAATTAAAAAACGTGGAGAAATGAGAAAGATGAAGAGCGTACAGGAAAAAAATTGAATTATGAAATAAAACTTTTCAATTCCGCATACCAACAACATCAGCAAGACTCTGACTCTTTTTCATTTGAAGAATGTAGACAGACAGACATTTGTGAATTGAATAGATTGCTGCTGAAAACAAAACTGTTATGGTGATAGATTGATGTAATAGTATTTTGAAAATGAATGAATTTCATTGAATATGGTGCGTTATTTGTTATAGTTTTAGTTGAAGAAGTTATCCGTAAGAGGCAAAGAATGGTGAATGCTCTCGGACACGTCTATAAGTGTTCATCAGCAATTTTAGTTTATACAGGCGAAGTTTTTTATCCCCCGAAGTACGAGGGTTGCTCGATAACTTTCAGGCCCAAAAATTAAAAACCGAATATTTATTATCAAAAATGGGTTTTCCTTTTCTTTTCAAATCAATTGTTGAAGCACTTTTTCTACTTCCACTTTTTCACGGTATATAACATGAATTCATTAAACCAATTTTTTAAAGTACTATAGACGTATAAATACGGGCCGCATGGAGGTTCTCGCAGATCTGGAAGGTGAAAGCTTCGTTGGATCGAACAAGTCAAACGAGATATCAGAAAGCTACATATCCCAGATTGGGAAAATACGGCAGCAAACAGAGAGGATTGGAGATTTTTTCTTAGTTCGGCTTATGGAACAAATGTTCTGTAAAAGGCCAGCTAAGTAAGTAATAGGCTGGTGCTTCATCGCCATACAAAGATTTTATTTTATTAATGCACTCTTGCGACGTCGAGTTTCATATTTTTGCAAATTTATTTTTTCAAGTCACTGTAAACAACACAACACATGATCGTATGTCAAACTGTCCTGAGTCCGTTTATTCTAAAAAAAATGTCAAACTTTCGACTGGAAATGTCAAATGACTCCTGACAACACACAGTGTTGCCTGGGCCAGAATGTTATAGAGCAACCCTCGCATGTATTGGCTTCAATGAGGCTCCAAGTATAACCTGAGTGGACCGATATAGCCAATATTCACTAATAATATATCTTACCCATGTCTAGAAGAAATATTACTATGTAAAAAGTATGGACCAAATCCGTTACTCCCATCCAGATTCCTTGTGTACATCATTTTACCGAAAAAATTTGAACTTTTGTGGGGAAGGTACCCGAAGGATATTTGGACCTAATCTGCTGATTCATTCGAGAGTTATCATGCGCAACCTAGCAAACAGACTAACACTTGTACTAGCCCTGTCCATAGACTCCAAATTGTCTGACCAAGACCACTATTACGAGTACGCGCTATCGTGACTAGCAAAAAAAAAACACGAGTAGGCCCGCCCAAAAATGTTTAGGCATGAGTGACACGAAACACGAATTCCAGAATCCTAATGAACACCATTTTATCGCAAAATTTAGAACTTTTGTGGGGGGAGGTAACCGAATGACATTTTGACTGAATCGGTTGATTCATTCCATAGTTATTATGCGCACCTACCAAACAGACAAACACTTGTAATATCCCCCTATCCGTCGAATAGATGAGGTTCAATATCATTATTTCGATAACGCGAGATCGCTATACGCATGTTTCGTGCCTGTTTCGATTTTACAAAAAAGCTCGTATATTTGCCCGTCAAAAAATGTTTATGCAAGAGTGACTTGAAACACGGTTTTATGAAAATCCGATGTCTAATTACACTGTGCAACAAAATTGAGATGAAGGTCTGGGGCACGGAAAATTCCTCTTGGGGAAGAAAGGCCTTGGTGAGTATATTAAGAACCCCGAAGGACTGAACCGCCGTGAGTCGAACTTCCGCGTTATAGCGTTATGAAGTTTTTGCCAGACACCCTGTAAGCCGTCTGGAATTAGCGTTATATCTTTGTTCACTGTTGCTTTAGCTTATTTTTGAGATGACATGTCTTCAGTCGAATCGAATGAGAAACGGGCAAAATCCGTTTCTGACAATTTGTAGTTGATTCAGCAATGTCAGTCCGTCCGTCTGGCTGGCTGGCTGGAGCGCGCGATAACTCTCGAACAGATCAACCGATTCGGACCAAAATTTGGATTTCGTAATATTTTGTCCAAACTAAGTTTAAGTTCGAAGATGGGTTATATCGGTCCACTCCTTCCGGCACCTCCCCAACAAATTTCGTAAATGTTCGGAAAATTTGTGAGCAATAGATCGATTTGGTCCATATTTGCACATCGTTAAATTTTTACCGGACTTAGTTTCCAATAGGGACTCAATCGGTCCACTCCTTCGGGTACCTCACACACAAAATTTCGGAAAAGTTCAGTTTAGGACCTGCTATCGAATCGCTTTGATTTTTGTTGTAACCACTTGTATTCACTGCCTCCCATACGACGGTACAAGTTTCATCAGCGGCAAGTTCATACTTCCTGAGAAAATAGCCCGAAAGGTGCAAAACCCCCTATGACACCGTGTGTAGAGGTTGGAGCGCAAGATAACTCTCGAACGGATCTGCCGATTCGCCTCAAAATTTGGCCTTCGTAATATTTTGTTCAAACTCAGTTTAAGTTCCAAGATAAGCCATATCGCCCCGGTTCTTCAGGTACCTCCCCCACAAAAGTTCCAAAAATTGTCGGAAAATTGTGCGCACGATAGCCCTTGAAGGAAGTAGCCGAGTAGTATGGAGTAGGGAGTAGTATGGACCAATACTTTGCACATCATTAAATTTTGACCAGACTTAGATTAGGTATGGACTCAATCAGTCCACTCCTTCGTATACCTCCCACACAAAATTTCGGATAAGTTCTCTTTAAAACCTGCTCTCGAATGTTCAACATTTTTGTCTAAGTGCAGTTTAGGATCTGTTCGAAGATCCTTTAGAAATGTGTACCGATGCTGTTCGTTGTGGTCCTGTTTACAGCGATATTATATTTTCGGTGGACAAGTCATTGCTTCCTGGCCCAAAAGCTATACGATCACCCACTGAAATGACTAGTGGGCGCAATATCAATCGAAAAGATATGACTCTCAAAATAATATCCATTTCCATAATGAATCCTGATCCACATTTTTATCGGCAAGTTCAAATGTCCAATAAACGCCACAACATTCTGAAAAGACCCTAAATACATTTTATCTGTCCGTAGATGAAGGTTTCAATTTACATACTCTGAGGGTGTAACTTTGTCGGCAAAGCCGACTGATACTTTCTTACTTGTTGTTAAGTTCGTTCACTGAATGGATCGTTCTCTGTCCCATTTCATTTCATAGTCCCTAATGTATGTAGTCCCAACCAAGAATCCCCAAGGATCACAAAATGGAGGTCCACCAAGAAACTCTCGGCTACGAATAATAACTCTTGAACAGGATAATAGAATTGTAAAAGCCCATTTTTGTTAAGTTCGTTCACGGAATGGATCGGTCTCTGTGCCTCATGCATTTCTTAGTTCCCATGCATATTATTTTAGCTTTAAAAAACTATCCCTAAAAGGCATTGAATCTATGGAGAATCCATTATCGGAAGAGCGAAGAGAATCCCGGAATCAAATGAACTAAAGAAGGGGAAATATAATACATTATAGTGCAGAGATGTCAGTCATTTGCTGAGTTAAGTGTTTTTGATACTCCGTAGATGAGTTTAATATTCCTACAGGATGAGAGTATATTTTTGAGGGGACTAAACCCCTCAGTAAAATTATGTCTACAGCCTTTTGCGTGTTTCGGTTCCTACAGTTCATTTCGAAGTATATTTCCTTTGCACTACTTTATTGCGGAACTACACTAACCGTTTCGAAATTTCGCAATATTCAATATATATTATTTAAGCACTATTGCCCTGTCAATAGCTAAAAAACTATCCTCGAATCCATGGAACATCCAGTATCTAAATGGCAAAGATAATGTCGGAATCAAATGAACTAAAGGAGGAAAATATAATATAATATGGTGCAGAGATATCAGTCAGTGTGTGTTATACTATGTGTTTTGTACTATGTAGATGAGTTCTATATTCCAACAGAATAAGATCACATTTTAGTCAGTAAAATGAAGCCCACAAACTTCTGCCTTTTTCGACTCCTACAGCTCCTTTCGAAGAATATTTCCTTTAAAATAGTTTATTGCGGAACTACACAAACCGTTTGTTTTGAAATAGCTAAAAACGATTCTTAAAAGGGATTAAATTAAAGGAAGATTCATTATCCGAAGATCTAAGAGAAACCGATGAACTGGAATCAGATGAACTAAGGGAGAAAAATATAAACGACCGTTTCCTTCGAAATTTCCCAATATTCAATATATATTATTAAAGCTCTATTGCCCTTTCAATAGCTAACAAACAATCCTCGAATCTATGGAACATCCAGTATCCAAAAGGCAAAGATAATGTCGGAATCAGATGAACTAAAGGAAAATATAATTCATTATGGCGCAGAGATGTCAGTCACTTGCAGAGTTAAGTGTGTTTTATACTCGGCAGAAGAGTTCAATACTCCAACAGAATAAGAGCACATTTTGGTCAGTAAATTGATGTCCACAACCTTCTGGGTATTTCGGTTCCTACAATGTTAAAATAGTTTATTGCGGAACTACACAAACCGCTTGTTTTGAAATAGTTAAAAACGATTCTTTAAAGGTATTAAATTAAAGGAAGATTCATTATCCGAAGAACTAAGAGAATCCGATGAACTGGAATCAGATGAACTAAAGGAGAAAAACATAATTAATTATGGTGCAGAGATGTCAGCCACTTGCAGATTAAAGTGTGTTTGATAGTCCGTAGATGAGTTCGATACTTCGACAGAATAAAATCACATTTGTGGTGGGGACTAAACCCCTCAGTAAAATTATGTCTGCACTCTTAGAGCTCTTCGGTCCCTATAGTTCCTTTTGAAGAATAATTCATTTGAACTAGTTCATTGCGGAAGTACACAAGCCTCTTGTTTCCCAATGAAGTAATATTACCTTATTACCTAAAAACACTTTTCTTCTCCTCAAATAAAATAATTCCTATTATTTTATTCATCAAATGCAAATTTACTTAAACCTGTCGCATGTCAAATGTCTTGTCATGGCTTTAACATTATTAGCATACCCACCAGCAGCTATTCCTATTTCCTTGTGAGCAAAAGATTACGCCCAGGTTACATGAGCTTTTCTTTCACTCAAAACAAAGAAAGAGGACTTGGCTACCAGTTATTTTACTTTTCAACAAGAAAAGTAATCTCCGGCGGCAAATTGTGTGGCACAGTAGTAGCTGTAGTTCCTCAACATTAGCCTCAGAGTTGGCATGCGACATAAGTTGCCACCGAGATCTGGCAATACAACTAAGGTTTTTTTCCCCACCTGCCTTTGCAACAACTGAAAGTGTTTTCGAAACAATGAACGAAGTTTTTCTTAATGTTATTTTCAAATATTTACTGTCTCACAACAATTAAGCGGCGAGACAAAAAATTAAAAAAAAAAAAAACTAGTAAAAACTTATAATTAGAAAAACAATAACAAAAAACCTGAAAGAAAACTAACCCACAACCATATTTCAGAGATTTGTATTATTATTTTATTTTTTTCATGGCATTGTTGATGATGTCTCAGTAGCGGGGTAACCTTAAATCTAAAGTTTTGAGTACACATTTGTCAGATTGTTTTTCATGGTTGCAGTTAATTTGTGGGAAGAAGAATGAAGCAACAGCCATCATCAAATGTCACACATTTCCAACCAACACCAGCCAACCAACCACCTAATCCAAATCTGACAAATGTGAAATTAACAATTTTGGTAATGCTCATTTGTTTTGTGGTTATTGTTTGTTTTCTAATTTCTGGCTGGAGGAATCTTGTGTGTGGGTTAATAAGATTTGAAATTAAAAAAAAAACGTTATTTTATAATTTGCATCGGAGTTGGCCATTTAAAGGCAAATATAAGGTGTTGATATCATCCAATATTTGTTTATGGTTTTGCTAAAATATTGTTGTCGTCTTCAAAAATGTTTTATTGGACTTTGTTGTGAGGACATTTTTTCTTTCTTTGCTATACAAGGTCTCTAAGGTGTTGTTATGGTCAGGTTGACTTTGTAAATTATTGCCAACAAATTAGCTTAGTTATTTGTTCAAGGTTTTGATTCAATGATTTCAAGTATCATTAAAATGTAATTGAAGAGATTCATTGCAGATAATTTAATTTTATCAGTGTTGTTTTTCGAGTACTGTTTCGTTTATTTTTTTTTTTTTTTGTAATTTCTAAAGTACACTAACAATTAAAAATACATTACTTTATCGTTATTGTTACAAATTATGAATTATAATTAGTTGCAGAAGGCGTAACTTAAATTACCACATATGTGTAATGGGAATGTTGAAATAGGAATGTTGCAAAATATATTATGAATTATGTAATATCAGCCTTAACTCAATAACCGTTTACTGTTTGCAATCTATAGAATACTTTATCTTACAGGAAAAAAAAATTAGAAAATACATTTTTTCAGTTAGCTGTAACGACGGAGATACGAGGGGAACTAGAAAAGTTTGGGGCCCAATGTGGTACAGGAATAGATTTTCGGGGCCAAAACCCCAATTTTTCATCGTCGCCGATTGTTAATTTCTATGTGGGATTCGAAAAAAAATATTGAAACTAAGGAAACCAAAAAATTTGGTAAAAATATTCTAAGGTGTGGGCGTGACGTGGCGACGACGTAAAGACATTTTTTTTCGCAATTTTGGAAAATACGTCACTTTTGCAAATTTCTGGAGGAAGAAATAGCTATTTCTCGGAAACTATAACAGATATTGTGTTTATTTTTTGCTGTTTTTTGTTAGGTAGGTAGGATTGATGTTTTTAAGAACCGTTTCAATAAATTAAATTATTTTTTCCTCAGGTACTAAATTTTTAGTGAAATTCCAAATTCAGTGGACTATAATTTTAAGGACGTAGGATACCAAGGAACGGTCCTGACCCGCTTTAACATGGCAAAGCACAGGATTTATCTTGGTCTCTCTTTCATCTCAAGTGGGCACTGACCTCCCCGTGGTGTCACCTGGGGAACTGCCTTTAACACCCGTTAAAGGTAGTGTGCTAACGTGTGCCGCCCGTTCACCCATAAGACGTTAAAAACTTGGGTTTGGGCGTCGGGTTAGTAACCCTCCCCTAAAAAAAACAGCCTACTATGAAAAAACGAAAGAAAAGAATAAAACACTGTAGAAACAAATCCCTCAAAAGTTGACGACCCCCGCAAACTTTTTAAGGACCATGATCTGCGAATCTGCACCTGGAATGTTTGCACTCTTTATAGAGAAGGTGCAGTTTACGCATTGGCAGATGTAATTGAAAAGTACAAGGCCGACATTACTGCCATACAGGAAATACGATGGAACGGGAAAGGCGTCACAACAACACCTAAAGGTGACGCACTGTATAATAGCTGCCATGACACAAAGCATGAGTTTGGTTGCGGATTTGTATTTGGTCGGAGGTTAAAACATCTGGTCACCGGCTTCACCCCAATGAATGAAAGACTCGCTGCAATTCGATTAAAAGCAAAATTGTTCAATTTCAGCATTATTTGCGCTCATGCTCCCACTGAAGATAAGGACGAACAGACCAAAGATATATTTTACGAGCGCTTAGAAGAAACTTATGACAGTTACCCTGCCCATGACATTAAAATTGTACTAGGCGATTTTAATGCCAAAATTGGAAAGGAGAATATCTTTGGCCCAACAGTCGGGAAATTCAGTCTACACAGTGAAACATCTGACACTGGTATGATGCTGATAGAGTTTGCAGCTGCAAGAAACATGGTAGTTAGCAGTACCAGATTTAAGCATCTCGATATTCATGAGGGCACCTGGCTGTCACCAGATCAAAGAATAAGCAATCAAATTGATCACGTTGTGAGAGATGGAAGACATGCATCTAGCGTGTTGGATGTACGATCGTTGCGAGGTGCAAACATAGACTCGAACCACTACCTTGTTGCAGCATAGGTACGTACCAGATTAAACGTAGAAAACAAAGTGCGAACATACCCAACACGGAAGTTGGACATCGGTAAGCTGCAATCACAACAGATAGTCACAGCATATTCCACTCAACTAGCCCAATTGCTTAATCGAAGCACTCCTCATCCCGATAACATATCAGCGCAATGGCAAATCATTGCCCACTCCATGCAAACAGCCGCAAAATCCATACTTGGATACCAGAGACCTCCACCAAGGAATGCATGGTATGATCAGGAGTGTCGTGCTGCCACCGAAGAGAAAAATGCGGCATATAGGGCTACTTTACAATCCGTAGCAACGCGTAGCGCACGAGAGTGGTATCGGGAGAAAGGGAGAGAGGAGAAACGTCTCTTCCGCAGGAAAAAGAGAGAAATGGAAAAGCGGGAGTGTGAACAAATCGAGATGTACATGAGCCAGAATGAAGTGCGAATATTCTACCAAAGAGTGAAACATCAAACTGATGGCTTTGGAACTGGCACATCCTCCTGTAGAGACCAGCAAGGTAATCTGGGAACTGATACAGATAGTGTGCTAAGGATATGGAAAGAGCATTTTTCCAAACTGTTGGTGTCCAATAGTAGCGAAGTCGACGAAGATACCACAGATCCAATCCCAGAAGATGGTATTGAATGTATACCACCCGGCCAAGATGAGGTAAAGACAGCAATAAACCGGCTGAAGAATAATAAGGCAGCAGGAGCTGATGGCCTACCAGCCGAGCTGTTTAAAACCGGAAGCGACACGCGGATAAGGTGTATGCACCAGCTAGTTAGCTCCATCCGGCAGGAAGAACGCGTACCCGACGATTGGAACCTGAGCATCCTGAGTCCCGTCCAAAAGAAAGGAGATAAGACTTTATGTTCCAACTATAGGGGCATGAGTCTTCTCCCTATCGCCTGCAAGATAGTGTCAGGGATATTGTGTGAACGACTAAAGCCTATGGTCAACGAGATAATTGGACCATACCAATGCGGCCTTGGACCATACCAATTAGACCTGGCAAGTCCACCTTTGACCAGATATTTACCCTGCGGCCAATCCTAAAGAAGACCCAAGAGATGCAGATCGACACCTACCACCTTTTTGTCGATTATAAAGCAGCCTTCGACAGCCCGCTACGTTCAAAGGTATTCCAAGCAATGTCTGAATTTGGTATCCCCTCAAAGCTCATTCGGCTTTGTAAAATGACTCTAACTGACACAAGATCTTCAGTTAAAATAGGAAAGAACCTCTCCGAAGTGTTTTGTACCAAAAGAGGTTTCAGGCAAGGAGACAGCCTTTCGTGTGATCTTTTCAACATCCTGCTAGAAAAGGTTATACGAGAGGCAAACGTCAAAAGAAGTGGCACAATCTATACTAATAGCCACATGTTACTTACTTATGCTGATGATATAGACATCATGGGACGATCAGTAAAAGAAGTAACCGACACCTTTATGAAGGTCGAAGGAGAATCTGCTAAAGTGGGTCAGGCGGTAAACGGCGAGAAGACCAAGCTGATGGTGTCGACGCGCAATGCGTCCATTGAGATCGGACCACCTGTTGAAGTTGGTTGCTATAATTTTGAGGTAGTAAAAGTCTTCGTATACCTCGGCACCGTCGTAAACACAACAACCGACATCAGTTGTGAAATATTTTACTGAATTTTATTAAGATTAGGGTCCGCGTTGCTGGTCCGTAATTGGTGATCCCGTATTTAGGCTCCAAATCAGTACCTACGGTCGGAGACACAACGCCAAAAGTAATGCTGAAATTTTTAATTAATTGCATATACATAAAACAGGACGCGCGAAAGGTACCCCGCTTCCTCCGAAATGCATACTAATACACATTTCCTTGGTAAACCTTGAGTTTATTAAAGCCAGTTTTCACTGTGCTAGGTAGGTGGTGGTGCTTCATCTCCATAAAAAGATTAGGATTCATCGATGCACTCTTGTCGTGATAATCCACCTCGACAGCTGTGCAAAATGATCGAGCGTTGGCATGGCCAATTGAGTTTATTAAACCTGGTTTTCACGGCTGTAGGTAGGTGGTGGTGCTTCATCGATCAAAAACGGACGTTGTGCCAGAGAACATTGATGATGCGCGTGAACTGATAACACAAGATCGTCATGTGACATACCGTGTGGTAGAGTCAACCTTGGCAATTTCTTCCACCAGCATACACTCGACATTGCATGATCACCTGGCCGTGAAAAAGGTATTTTCTCGTTGGATCCCACACAATTGGCAAAGAAATTTTGAAAAAAAAACACGATCGCGGTACTTCGAAATACGCTTATAAAATCGTCATAGGTGACGAATCATGGAACTATGCGTATGATCCCGAAAAAAAACCGCAATCGACCGTGTTGGTCTTCGAAGACGAGCCAAATCATCCCAGCAAAATGTTCGATGCCAAAGATGACATTCAATCATGGGTGCAAGTGATCTAGCATGTCATCTTTTTAGCACCTTCATTGATGAATTTTATATGAGCGTGGACCCCAAAAGATGACGTTCTTTTCTGGATCCTAAGCATGTCATTTTAACCAATTCGTTGACATATCATTTCCACCAATGCTTTGGCATGTCATTTCCACCAATGATTTGACATGTCATTTTCACCAATGCTTTGACACGTCATTTTCACCCATGCTTTGACATGTCATTTTAACCAATGCTTTGGCATGTCATTTTCACCAACCCCTTGGCATGAAATTTTCATGTCTTGTTTGGAAAATGGAAATGCTGTATTGAAATATGGTTTTCATGAAAAACAAAACTCTTTATTAATTCAAACGAATTCATGAAATAGCTACAATTAATTTATCAGTTTAGTTTTTCAAAAGTTTACATCCAAAATTGCAATGTTATCACCACCGCTGCAACGCAAAATATTACTTCCTCCGTTCTCCGCAACTGATATTCTTTCATCTTACAAAAGGTTTTTTCAATTAGTATTTTTATTTTTATTTCGTAAATTACTTTTATTTTATAATTTTGTTATTTTATAACAACATTTTGATAATTTATACTCTTTTGTTTAGTGACGGAAATATGTAGGGATCTACAACCCGGCTTGCTTTAGGGATCTATAAGAACAAAATGTAACGAACGGGGAGGAGAGACTTTTTATGGAAAATACCATTTATGCTTAATTAATTTATTTTTAATTGTTTCTTTCCAAAAGTAGTTTCTTCTTTATTTTCAGACTCTTGTTCCTTTTCGTTTCGGACTTTTTTTCAAATTCCAAGAAGCGAGATTTGATTGATTTCATTCTATGTCAGATTTAGAACAGACAAGGGAACTTTTAAAATAGCAATGTGTGCAGTCCGATTCTATTTTTATCTCGATGGTTGGGACTTCATATAATACCAATTGTTTATAAATTTTAGTTGTTTGATATGCAGGAAATGTAAGACAACATCACGACGACAGTTCTAACAACTTTGGTCTGTTCCAGAAACTGCAAGAATCTACTTATTTTTACTACGATAACAATTTTTCCTTTATGTTATCGGAAAAAATAGTAAACATTAGTAGATTTTTGCAGTACTGGAACATACCAAAATGAAAATAAACAGGTGTGTAAATAAAAACACAAACATCATCTCTATTGGATCGATGGAATGGGTACAAATGCTGATGAAAAGATCGGATCTTTCACGACTTCCTTGGCATTGGTTCAAATCCTAATGAAAAGATCGGATCTTTCACGACTTCCTTTGAACCAATGCAAAAGATGACATGAAATCACGTCATCGCAAAGAACCCCTTCCGTCAAATTTTGCTGGGATCCAACAAAAGTTGTTCATGAAATGAAATGGTCGCCTGTTTTGTCGGGAAAACTGGTCATGTGGCGACTGTTTCGCTTGAGCAACTTAGGACAGTCAATTCAGATTACAATTCAAAAACGAACAAGAATAAACGAATCATTGTGCACCATGGCAATGCAAACTCTCATATATCGACTAAAACCGGCGGCTTTTGGAATGCTCAAAACGTGGAATTTAACGCTTCCCAATGGCTTCATTATTATCCCCATCAAGAAAAAAAATATTGGTATGATGAAACTCGATCGAGAATGAAAATCGTTGTTATCGATAATTTCGAGAAATACCGGAAATCTACCATATTTTATCAATAGCACTCATAAAGGTAGACATCAAAAATAAATATTTATCTTAAAACGAAAATTAAAAAAAAAATTATGAATGAAAAGTATTGAATATCTGTTGAATTGTTTGAATAATACATTGAACAATAGTTTCGGAATGAGGTCGTGCTACGAAAATGAACGAAATTATTTATTTTTGCAAAATTTTTTTGACATTGTTATAAATGATTGCTGACGCATCTACCTTAATAAATGCGTGTTAGTTTGACACGCTATTGTTGGTGGCGCACTTAAAACGCAATTGTATGTAGGTGGCGCAATTGTGTAAGGAATGAGCAATTGGTCTAATTTTATTATTATTCATGAAAACGACTGCAAATAATTTTTTAACAAATTGTTTTGCTGCTATCATGCTAAAAACTGTTTCAGATTTGTTTAATAATTAAAATTTTGTTATATAAAACGACAGCAAACATCCTTTTATTTCTTTACGATAGCTAATTTCCTGCGAGCAAAGTCTCGCAAATATTTGTTCGATTATTCGATAATTTTACTCGATATCGAATGCCATCATACGAAATTTGAGTACTCGCATCGAAACAACTCGATACCGAATGCCGTAATTAGGCCCCTGATTCGTAGCTGAACACAGTACACACTGTGCCACGTGTACGAACATTAAGAGTTGTTTAAACGCTTACATGTGCACTACCAACTGTCCTCTGTTTTGTTACCAAAAAATCGGGTGTCGGTGGTGAGCGTTGAACACACAACCCCTGAGTTTATACTCGGACACACACGCTCTGTGCCACCGTACTCAATACTTAGTTAGGAGTAAAATAATTAGTTTTGCCTTGTAAAATTTGTACATTACTTTGTAATGTGTTACATAATGACTAACGGATCCAAATTTTGCCTAGGATTTTGCATACAAAAAACAATTAAGTTTTCCCTTCCAATGCTCAAGGTCATTAAAGAGTATTAGAAATCAATAAAATTCTGAAACTTTGACATACTAAATTCGTTGTTTCAAAATTTTCTCCCCTTAATTCAGTCATTGCCGGCAAATATGTACTTTTTTGTGTTACAAATAAATATTTTAATTCGTTTGAACTAAATTTAATTTTATATTTCTCTTTTCTTATCTTTTCAGGTATGTCATCAACACAAAATCTCATTTGGCTAGTTGGCTATAGTTTTGAACTGAAGTGAATTAATTTAGAATGTTATCAAATCTATAGAATAATATCACATCTACAAAAATATATAGTCTTAAATATTTATATTTCAACTTTATATGAAGTGATATAAAATTCGTTCCATTACAAATTTTGTGCAACTCTTTCAATATCATCCTTGTATTTCTTAGGATTCTTGGAAAGTACATGAATACTTGAATTCGTATCCTTCATTTTTCTAACTACCAATTCTCTTCAATCAAATATCCACTTAAAATTCAAAAGTTTTTCATGTTACTTTTCTCAAAAATCTAATCCAATTTTCTTTGCAATTGTGTTCACAACGTTTTCTTTCAAAATAAATTTACAAAGCATTAGCAAGCAACTGCTGCTGCTACTTTCATTTAAAATCTGTTGAAAAACGTGGCTCTCTAAGCAGCACGTTCGTTCATGTGTCTATTGTTTGTTTGCTTATTCATTTCGTTGAAGGAAGGCGAAATTCGTGAGAAATTAAAGTGCCATGTTTTTTTAAGGGGGGAAAGAAAAATTGCAGCCATCACACAAACACATCAAACATTTGGTGCAACAATTTAAATCTTTAAAATGAATTGGCGAATTAAAAAAAAAAATCAAATGATTTTTATAATAGATGAACAAAAAATGGTTGCAAATTTTTATATTAGGAGACAATAAAGGATGTAAAGAAACCTAAGGGGTATTATATTTATAGAAGACAAAAATGAGGGTTTTAAATGTTGAAAAAACATCTTTTGCAAAAGAACCATCTGGCTACAGAAGTCCTGTAAAGGGCATTTTGTCTATAAAATACCTGTTAAGGATCTTTTGTCTACGGAAGATTTTCTGTGTACAGAAAACGTGTTAAGAATTTTCTTCAATAGAAAAACTGTCTTCAGAGAGAGTTTTTTGTCTGCAGAAGGCTATTAAGGGTTCACTGTCTATAAAAGACCTGTTAAGGGTCTTCTATTTCTGGAAAACCCTTCCGTCTACCGATGACCTGCGAAGATTCTCTGTATGTGGTAGACATGTTAATGGCATTCTGTCTATAGATGATCTTTTTAAATTCTTCTGTCTGTCAAATTCCTTTTAAGGGTCACGTGTCTATACACGACATGTAAAGAACTTAGATAAAGCTTTTATTCTCTCCAGAAAATCTATAAAGTGTAATTTGTCTATAGACGATCTGAAAAGGGTCTTCTGTCTACAGAGGACCTCTAAAGAAAACCTATAAAAGGCTTCTGCCTATAGAAGACCTGTAAATGGTATTGATCTTCTGCAGACAGAAGACCTTTAAAGAGTCCCAGTAAAGTGTCTTCTCTCTATTAAGGATCTGTAAATGGTATTTAGTCTGTAGAAGACCTATAAAAGGTCTTCTACCGATAGAAGTCCTGTAACGAATGTCTGTTAAGGGTATTCTGCTTACAGAAGACCTGTTAAGGGTCTTCTATCTATAGAAGTCCTGTAACGAATCTTCTATCCAAAGAAATCTTGCTTCTTTGTACAGAAGACGTTTGCAACAAACATACATATATATGTTTACAACAGTCTCTAACATAATATATGTTTGGCTTCGTAAACAAATATATGTTTGGGTGCAAACAACTATTTGTTTGAATGAAATATAAATACAAACCCAAAAGCCATAAAATACGGACATACATTTCGTCACCATAGATGCCCGAAAACGTAAGCCACAAATCCAAAACTGAAAACTGAAATGAAAACCTGTTTATTCTATAAACAATCTTATAAGGGCAAATATTTGGAGTATTAATCATCCTGTACGAATGGGAATAAGTGGTGAAACCAAAACAGCTGAAGCGCTTGGTTTTGGGATCCTCCATTACAACAAAATCTGCAATGTTATCCCATTTTCCGAAATGCAATTTCTTAAAAAGGATCGTTATTTTGAACGTAGAAGCTTGAAATTTTGCCAGAGGATGTATTTAGCTTTATGTATCGGATTCCGTCAAAAAACGAGTTTCGATTTTCATGTGGTTTACGTCTTCGGGCATAAATGGTGGTGGTTGTTTCTTTTATTGAAATGTATAGAAATACCAAAGACAAAAGCAACAATAGACGCATAGTTACATACTGAATTCCAAATACAGGAAATACATAACAGACTTTAATGAAAGAAAACGGAATAGAATAATTTATAAAAAAGTAAATAATAATGTACAAGCAGAGAAAAAATATTGTTCGCTTTTGTTTGAACAACAATATCTATTTTTGTTCCAACAATTCATTTGTTTTGTTCGAGCATTGCAAATCCAAAAATACCTTCGTTTGCTCCTAACATACAAAACAAAAAGAACTTGCGAAATTCCTCAATATTATAAAAATTATTGACAATACCTATGGTAGGAACTGTCAGAAAACCTGTTACAGAAAATTTTGATTTGATCGTATATAATTCTCTTTTTTCTTTGAACAAACTGCGTATACTTAATATCACACGTTACATTTCATGATATTACTCATACGTACAAGGAACAAGGAACCAGTGTTCGAAAATAAACACTATGGTATCGTACCGTACCGTTCTGTACCGTACCAAGGTGGATAGGTACACTACGATAGTGTACCGCTCCGGAACACAAACACTAAAAAATATTTTAGTGATACTGTACCGGAACACAACGATAGTCGTAGTGTACCGCATGCCGGAGCACTAAAAATCGTAGTGCTCCGACTGCGGAGGACTAAAAATCGTAGTGTTCCGACTGCGGAGCACTAAAAATGTTAGTGTTCCGACTGCCGGAGCACTAAAAATCGTAGTGTTCCGACTGCGGAGCACTAAAAATTTTAGTGTTCCAACTGCGGAGCACTGAAAATGTTAGTGTTCCGACTGCCGGATCACTAAAAATCATAATACACCACGTGTTGGAACACTGATTATGTTTTCTTAGGAAAATTAAATATTTGGTTAAATTTGATCAAATAAATATTAAGATAAACTGTTACATCCATGTATGTTTAAATTAGTTAAACACATTGCGAAATTTGGTCAAAATTATGAAAAAACAATATTTAGTTTTTGTGGAATGAAGCACAAAAATCGTCGTGCCGGAGCACTAAAAATCGTTTTGTACCACGTTTTGAAACTATAAGGTAATGAACCATACATGAATTTATTATGATTTCTGAGATAATTAAATATTTTATATATATTTTTTAATAAATAAAAATTAAAAGAAAATGTGAAAAACATCTGATTTGGTGTTTGAACAATGGAGCACTAAAAATCGTAGTGTTCGTCTGCGGAACACTAAAAATCGTAGAGTACCACGAGCCGAAACGCTAAAAAAAAATGTTAAGATAATCGTCTGTTTATTATGTGAGGAAAATTAAATATTTTATGTTTTTAGGATAAATAAATATGTATTTAATTATTATTTAATAAATTATTTATTCAATTATTATTTAATAAGTAACAATTAGAAGAAATGTATAAAACATCTGATTTGATTTTTAGACAATGGAGCACTAAAAATCGTAGTGTTCCTACTGCCGGAACACTAAAAATTGTAGTGTTCCGACTCTGCCGGGAACGTGTGGGAACACTAAAAATAACAAAGGAATTATATTTTCTTAGGAAACTGAAATATTTGGTTAAATTTGATTAATAAAAATTAAGATAAAATGTTACATCCATGTATGTTTGGTTTGGTTTTTGGACAATGGAACACTAAAAATCGTAGTGTTCGACTGCGGAGCACTAAAAATCGTAGTGTTCCGACTGCCGGATCACTAAAAATCGTAGTGTGCCGACTGCCGGATCACTAAATATTTTAGTGTTCCGACTGCCGGATCTCTAAAAATCGAAACAATGGAACAATAAAAATCGTAGTGTTCCGACTGCCGGATCACTAACAAAAATCGTAGTGTTCGGCTGCGGGGTACTAAAAATCGTAGTGTTCCGTAGTGTTTCGATTTTTGTATTTGAGTTTTTATGTCTTAATTTGTACTTATCTCAAAAATTATTAATATTTAATTTTACTCGAAAATCATTATAAACTCGTGTGTGGTACATTATCATTACGTTATTTTTTTAGTGTTCCTACATGTGGTACACAACGATTTTTAGTGCTCCGACTGCGGAACACTACGATTTTTAGTGCTCCGACTGTGGAGCACTACGATTTTTAGTGTTCCGACTGAGGAGCACTACGATTTTTAGTGTTCCGACTGCGGAGCACTACGATTTTTAGTGTTCCGACTGCGGAGCACTACGATTTTTAGTGTTCCGACTGCGGTACCCAACGTTTTTAGTGTACCAAAATGTGGTACACTACGTTTATCGTTGTGCTCCGGAACAGTATCACTAAAATATTTTTTAGTGTTTGTGTTCCGGAACACTAACGCTAAAAATATTTTAGTGATACTGTACTCGGAGCGGTACACTATGTTAGTGTACTGTTTTTCTTTTCGAACTCTGCAAGGAACTAGATTACCCAACTCTACTAAAAAGACAACAAATTGAATGAAGAAACATAACTACTTCATTGCGCTCATCCTCCAAGCATCTACCCCCACAATAGAAATACCATAGAACCACAACAAATATGAAAAAACACAAATTACGACCAAAAATACTTCTCAGATTGTGGTGTAACTCAACTACCAAAACACAAAGAGCAATGAGAAAGAAAAAACAAATAAACACAAGAATCTCATGGTGTACATACACAAAAAAAGAACAAAGATAAAATAAAAAATAAAGATAAGGGAAACGCATACAAACAAAACTCACAAAAATTGTTTTATTATCACGGGGCATCGAAGATAATAAAATTGGCGAAGAAAAGAGAATAATATTGTCTAGCAGACAAAAACTATTGTTGGATATGACAAAAACAATTGTTGTAATTAACAAAAACGATTGTTGGACTCACAATACTACATGCGGAATCTAATGATATTTTTTCAATACATATTTTGCTCTTCGAATATTGTTGGATCAATCATATTTTTCTCTGCGTGTAGTGTCTTTTAGAAAGAAAAACAAATAAAAGCTATTAATATTTATAAAATATAGGAACATTGTTGAACGCCTATCGTTAGTTGTGAAAATTGAAATCATCAACGGGAAATCGGTATCTGGAATCAAATGATTGTATAATGTAACAATAAATATATGCTTTATATTTATGGCTTGTTTTACAACCACGTATCCATGTATCTTATTTTGATGAGTTTTTACCTAAGATTAGATAAAATCGTAATTATAAGGTGTTTCGATTAAAAAAGCTCACGCACAAAAAGCTTTTAACGTTTTTATATATGAGTTGTTGTTTTTTTTACCCATGCATACATACATGCTTTAGTATTGATGGAAATATTATGTGCGACGCTGCTCTAAAGCCACACGACATAACCAAAATGACACAAGCTTTTGTTTCTCGCCAATTTGATCACCATATCATTGATTCAATTATAAAATTTCCAACTATAAATGTATTGGGCATTTAATTTACTAATAGCACCATTCCTTTAAGAAAACTCAAAACACTGAATTATTTTCTCACTTTACCGTCTGCACCAGGGGTGCCAAGTTGGTGGTTTTCCCGCTACTTGTGGTGATTTTTGACGTACAAAAACCACTGTTTAAGCAGGAATGTCAACTGTTTTGAGGTAAAAATCGCTACAGACCTATAGTGCGTATGTGGCTGTAGCGATTTTTACCTCGGAACAGTTGGCATCCCTGGTCTGCACTCAACCATTGTCTTGAAAAAACTGGAGAATAAAAGCTCTCTGCCTTTCTCACAAAGTTAATGTTTATTGAGACTCATAAATAGACAGCGGAATCCTATGCAAATGCACATATGGTTAGGATGGTCGTAGAGAAAATCCGAATAGACAGAAACTCGTTGTATCACAAAATGAAATGAATTAGGCCCAGAAATGTTTGCATATTTTGCATATCGTGCATATTTTGACATATTTTTAGATATTTGCATAAAATGAGCATATGCAAAGCCATATTCAAAACTATTTACAAGGATTTGTGGTCTAAAAATCCCACCCACATTTTGTATAAAGTCTTCGTTGGGAGTATAAAACTTTCCACCTGAAATTTGTCAGTATAAGCCCACGTCTTCATATAGCCCCCATAGAACGGCACCTTCAGATTTTCGGTATTTTGGAAGTTGTAGCCTCAATATCTCACCGAAATGACTGAAGTTTGGTATTTAGTCTTCGTTGGAGGTAAAAAACTTTCCACCTGAAATTTCTCGATATGGGTCCACGTCTTCGTTTTGAAGGTTGTGGCCTCAATATCGCTCCGAAATGGCTGAAATTTGGTATTATGTCTTCCTTGGGTGTATTAAACTTTCCACCTGAAATTTGTCGGTATAGGTCCACGTCTTCATATAGCCCCCATAGTACGGTACCTCTGGATTTCCGGTATTTTGAAAGTTGTGGCCTCAATATCCCACCAAAATAGTTGAAATTTGGTGTTTAGTCTTCCTTGGGGGTAAACAACTTTCTACCTAAAATTTGTCGGATTAGGTTTAATTTTGTATATGCAAAAATTTATGAATTTTGCATATGTCATATGGTTCGATTGCAATTTAATCAGAAGCCAAAAATATGCCCAGTCCCAAAATTTGACAAGAATTGGACCAAACATAGGGGTTGCATTAAATTCCGCTCTCGACTCATAAAAAACCTACAATGCAACAACATTATATTTTATTTTAATTTTTAATTATCATCCACCATATTTTGTAGAGCTTTTGTCTAGAGAAGTGTTCCTTAAAAACTATTTTTAATAGCCCTATCAAAAGAGACATGCTTATAAGGGGCAAATAGCAAAAATTCCCACAAAGTTGTTATTAGAAGTAATGTCCTAAAAGTCCCAATCGATCCCATGTGTGCAAAAATGTTATTCGGGGTCAAAGGTAATTTTTGGAGGATTTATTCAGTTTTTTTGATTTATCTCAAAAACGGTAAGACAGCAAAAACCGGTTAAAGTAAAAAAAGACTTACCATTTTTGAGATATCGCGATCTAAAGGTCAAATTAAACATTCCCTTCAAAATCATGGAGACGCTGTACAAATTTAAGAGTATTATTTTGGGCGTAATCTGCAATGCGCAAGGCTGATGGCTTTTCATAAATATATTTATTTGAAAATAGTTCTTCCCAATGTATTTCCGAGTAATATTTCTTTCAAAAACTTCCATTTCCTTTATAATGGTTGGTAAAAAATTAAAAAAAAAATCCTGCTTGTGGAAGAATAAATCGCAACAACAACAAAGAACGAAACACAATTGTTTAGTCGCATACCGCGCACACACCACCAAAGTAAAAACAAAACATTTTCCCCCTCCCGTCGTCGCTTCTGCATCTCCTACTGCACCATATACACAGCCCTTTATTATAAAATAACCGAGAACCATTTTGTTACGCTCTTTCACTAAAATCCTCCCTCAACCAGTAAAAAATATGTTCGAACATAAAAAAATATGTTACAAATTGTTGCAAACATATATTTGTTTGGATCCAAACATATTTCTAACATATATTTTTCTGCGTGTGAATACTAATATTAATATTTTCCCACCTAAGAATACAAATTGAATTCATTAAAATTCATTTCAAGGACTTGTCCTTCATCATTAGCCCTCAGCACAATGTTGACAATGTTAATGTCAATTTAAGTGTCAGTTATTATTATATTATTGTTGGTGTTGCTACTGCTGCTGCTGCTTGATTGACACTTCAGTTAATGCCACTTTGAATATGAAAAACGTTGACAAAATGATTAAAAATTTTAATAGGTTTTTGACAATAGACAAAACGCCTCAACAACAACAACAGATGTGTGTGAGGGACTTCCTCCTCGATTAGCAACTTTATGGGATTTTTAAAGAGGAGTTTGCTGATGATGACGATTATGGTGACAATAGCAAAGGGGGAAAAATATTCACTTTATTTAACATGTGTTGTGTAAATGCGCGAAAGTGTCAACACTTGACGCCCAGCATATGCGGCACAGAAGGAGGAGGGGATCAGCAGGAAGAAACCCCAACAAATGCACATTGAAATCGTGGTAGTCATTGTCACATCTTTGAATGCATAATAATGACAACAACATTTTCCATCCATCGCCATGACAATGACTTTGATGATGTCCAAATATAGTCATGTCAACAATGGTAGGGAAATGAATGAGTGTTTGGAACATTGGTGGAGCGGAGGAGGAGGACAGTTGTTACAACAACAGCTAGACAATGGCTATGTGGCTGTTGACATTGTCACCAGAGTCCAAAATGACAGTTCACCAAAAAAGAGCCCCAACAGAAATAGAGAAACGCAAAACTTTTTTCATTTGCCAAATGACAATAATGAAAATGAACGTGAACGAATGACTGTCGTCGACGAGCCGATAGCCAAGCTTATCAAGAAGCAGCCCATGCAATGCAGCACAGCCATCTCTCTAATGAATGACGACGGCTGGCTGCATGAATGAATGACAAATTAAATAATAATAAAAGGGACAACAAATGAAAAAATTAAAACGAAAAAAAAAAACATAAAGTCATCTAAAGAAAGGTTTTTTTTCATTGAAGACTTTTAATGTTTACTTTTCCCCCCTCCACTTTTCAAAGTCTGAAAACTTTGGCTTTCAAGACAATGAACTTTGTCTGCGAAGACATTCGACAATCTGCCAATTATTTAGCGTTTTTTTCTGCTGCATGTCAAACACCACGCAATTTTATTGTCTATTTTTTATTGGTATAGGATTTTTCTTCACTTCGGAGCATTGTCTAGAGCAAAGAGTTCAGCAAAATGTGCAGAAAGGGTAACAAGTAATAATTATTTCATTACTAAGCAACTACAAGAACAACAACATGAGAAAACCCTTTAATTACAATTAACTTCAATTTTTTCCACCAGCTACTGTTTAATTATTTTTAATAGCTTCTCCCTTCCAAGGCAGCAGAATTGTTGTTATGCGTTTAAAATACAAGGGAATTGTATGTTTAGGTCATTTAACAATTTTCTAAATTGTTTGCATCCTCAATGGGAAGGATGCAGACAGAGTGGTTTTTGTTTTAAAACGGTTGTCGGTAACTCTTTTTAAACGCAAACATTTCATGAGAATTCTGATGAGAAAAAATATTGTACACATCGCTCATTAACTTGAAGAATTTACTAACCATAATTTTCGTAGAGCTCATTAGATATTAGTGCTAAATTTCTATGTGCGATCCAGCATTGTCTGAAGTGCCTTAGTGCCATTGAAAAACTCGAAAGACTTGCACATCACGCACACGAGTTCTCTATCTTGCTATCCTCAGGACATCAGCTCAGACCCTTGGCAAGAAGCAGCAAACTTATTGACAGTTCATGCATATGGTTGTCCGAGATTGGATCGTGTGTTCATAACCTACAGTAGTCAGGTGCCACAAAAACTCCAAAGATTTGTACTTGACACAAATGAGTTCTATCTTTTGATATTCTCAAGACATCATCTCAGACCCTTGGCAACAAACAGCAAACTTATTGACACGGTTTTGCATATAGTTGTCCGAGATTAGATCGTGTGTTCATAAGCTACAGTAGTCAGCAATCTACTTACTTACTTAGCTGGCCCATTACAGAACATTTGTTCTATAGGCCGAACTAAGAAGAGATCTCCGTTCCTCTCTATTTGTTGCTTTGCACTCTGGAATACCGCGCCTTTTCATCTCATCATCCACTTGCTTGCGCCATCTATTCCTTGGCCTGCCAATTCTGCGTGCACCGCCATGTGGCATGTATTCATACGCCTTTTTAGCGGGTTCATCATCGTAGTCAGCAATCAAAATTCGTTAAGTTCGGCCGGGCCAAACTTTTTATACCCTCCACCATAAAATATTCTTAACTAAAATGGAATAATAAGTTTCATTTCCTGTCCACGATTTTAGGTGCACAAAATTTTCGCCCACTGATACCACCCCAAATGCCTAAATTACTTACTTACTTATCTGGCCCATTACAGAACATTTGTTCCATAGCCCGAACTAAGAAAAGATCTCCACCATTCTCTGTTAAGTGCTTCGCTTTTTGGAATACCGCGCCTTGTCATATCTTCATCCAATTGTTTGCACCATCTATTCTTTGGTCTGCCAATGCTGCGTGCACCACCATTCTGCCGAATTTATACGCCTTTTTAGCGGGTTCATCATCGCTCATTCTTATGATACGGCCTAGCCAACGCTCGCAATCGCTGCATCTCGATACGTTTAACTATATTGATGTCGTTATATAGCAGACACAGCGTTGATTCATACGATGTCGATATTCACCGTCAACGCAGATTGGTCCATAGATCTTTCGCAGAATTTTTCTCTCAAACACACCAAGCACTGCCATGTCTGCTAGCGCAAGTACCCAGGCTTCGGAGCCATACATCAGCACGGGTACTATCAGTGTTTTGTAGAGCGTTATTTTTGTTTGATGAGTTGTGGCTTTGTTTTTAAAGTGCTTACTTAAGCCAAAGTAGCATCTGTTGGCCAATACAATTCTTCTTTTTATTTCACAACTGATGTCGTTTGTTGTGTTTACGGAGGTGCCGAGGTAGACGAAGTCTTTTCTAACCTCGAAATTATAGGAACCAACTTCAACAGTTGGTCCGATCTCAATGGATGCATTGGGCGTCGACACCATCGCCGTTTACCGCCAGACCCACTTTAGCAGATTCTTCTTCGACCTTCATAAAGGTATCGGTTACTTCTTTTACTGATCGTCCCATGATGTCTATATCATCAGCATAACCTTTTCTAGCAGGATGTATAACCTTTTCTAGCAGGATGTTGAAAAGATCACACGAAAGGCTGTCTCCTTGCCTGAAACCTCTTTTGGTACAAAACTCTTCGGAGCGGTTCTTTCCTATTTTAACTGAAAATCTTGTGTCAGTTAGAGTCATTTTACAAAGCCGAATGAGCTTTGCGCGGTTACCAAATTCAGACATTGCTTGGAATACCTTTGAACGTAGCGGGCGGTCGAAGGCTGCTTTATAAACGACAAAAAGATGGTATAGGTGTCGATCTGCATCTCTTGGGTCTTCTCCAGGATTTGCCGCAGGGTAAATATCTGGTCGATGGTGGACTTGCCAGGTCTAAAGCTGCATTGATATGGTCCAATTATTTTGTTGACCATGGGTTTCAGGCGTTCGCACAATATCCCTGGCACTATATTGTAGGCAATAGGGAGAAGACTTATGTCCCTATAGTTGGAGCATAAAGTTTTAACTCCTTTCTTATGGACGGGACACAGGATGCTCAGGTTCCAATCGTCGGGTACGCGTTCTTCCTGCCAGATGGAGCTAACTAGCTGATGCATACACCTTATTAGCGTGTCGCCTCTGGTTTTAAACAGCTCGGCTAATAGGCCATCAGCTCCTGCTGCCTTATTTTTCTTCAGCCGGTTCATTGCTGCCTTTACCTTATCTTGGCTGGATGGTATACATTCAATACCATCTTCTGGGATTGGATCTGTGGCATCTTCGTCGACTTCGCTACTATTGGATACCTACAGTTTGTTCTTTCCATATCCTGAGCACACTATTACCAAATTACCTTGCTGGTCTCTACAGGAGGATGTGCTAGTTCCAAAGCCATCAGTTTGATGTTTCACTCTTTGGTAGAATTTTCGGACTTCATTCTGTCTCCTGTACATCTCGATTTGTTCACACTCCCGCTTTTCCATCTCCCTCTTTTTCCTGCGGAAAAGACGTTTCTCCTCTCTCCTTTTCTTCAGATACCTCTCTCGTGCGCTACGCGTTGCTACTGATTGTAAAGTAGCCCTATATGCCGCATTTTTCTCTCCGGTAGCAGCACGACACTCCTGGTCATACCATGGATCCCTTGGTGGAGGTCTCTGGTATCCAAGTACTGATTTTGCGGTTATTTGCATGGAGTGGGCAATGTTTTGCCATTGTCCTGATATGTTATCGGGACGAGGAGTGCTTTGATTAAGCAGTTGTGTGGAATATGCTGTGGCTATCTGTTGTGATTGCAGCTTACCGATGTCCAACTTTCGTGCTGTGTCTGTTCGCACTTTCTTTGCTACGTTTAATCTGGCTGCAACAAGGTAGTGGTCCGAGTCTATGTTTGCACCTCGGAACGATCGTACATCCAACGCGCTTGATGCATGTCTTCCATCTCTCACAACGTGATCATTTTTTTTGTTCTCAATTTTTCTTGTTCTTTGATCTGGCGACAGCCAGGTGCCCTTATGAATATCGAGATGCTTAAATCTGGTACTGCTAACTACCATGTTTCTTGCAGCTGCAAAGTCTATCAGCCTCATACCATTGTCAGATGTTTCACTGTGGAGACTGAATTTCCCGACTGTTGGGCAAAAGATATTCTCCTTTCCAATTTTGGCATTAAAATCGCCTAGTATAATTTTAATGTCCTGGGCAGGGCAACGGTCATAAGTTTCTTCGAAACGCTCGTAAAATATATCTTTGGTCTGTTCGTCCTAGTCTTCAGTGGGATCATGAGCGCAAATAAAACTGATGTTGAAGAATTTTGCTTTTAATCGAATTGCAGCGAGTCTTTCATTCACTGGGGTGAAGCTGAAGACCCGATGTTTTAACCTCCGACCAACTAAAAATCCGCAACCAAACTCATGCTTTGTGTCATGGCAGCTATAATACAGGACGTCACCTTTAGGTGCTGTTGTGTCGCCTTTCCCGTTCCATCGTATTTCCTGTACGGCAGTAATGTTGGCCTAGTACTTTTCAAGTACATCTGCCAATGCGTAAACTGCACCTTCTCTATAAAGAGTGCGAACATTCCAGGTGCAGATTCGCAGATCATGGTCCTTAAAACGTTTGCGGGGTTCGTCAATTTTAGAGGGGTTTGTTTTTCTTTTCTTTCGTTTTTTCATAGTAGGCTGTTTTTTTTTTCTAGGGGAGGGTTACCAACCCGACGACCAAACCCAAGTTTTTAACGTTCTTATGGGTGAACGTGCGGCACATGTTAGCTCACTACCTTTATCGACGTGTGTTAAAGGCAGTTCCCCAGGTGACACCACGGGGATGTCAGTGTCCACTTGAGATGAAAGAGGGACCAAGATAAATCCTGGGCTTTGCCAGTTAAAGCCGGTCAGGGTCGTTCCTAGGTATCTTCCATCCCCTACGTCACATTGGCCCATGTTTTAAAATAGGCCACATATAGCGGTACCTCCCGCTTTTTGGTTTGTTTTGACCGAAATACCTACCCAGCAAAAATTAAAAAAAACCTTTACAAAGTAATGTAAACAAAAATAACTACTTATATTAGTCCTTGCTAAGTTATGAGTACGGAGTCAGACATAGCGTGTGTGTCCGATTTCAAATCCTGAGGTTGTGTGTTCAACGTCTCCTCTCCGGTACGCGAGTTTTTTTGGTTTCAAAATAAACAACATTTGACGGTGCACATATAAGTGTTTAAACAACCCTTAATGTTCGTACGCGTGGCTAGTGTGTTCGGCAACAAATCAGAAGTTCGCATGATTAAATCCAGCAGAGAGCGAAATAAAATAAAAATATAAAGTGTACGAGTATTGAAATTGAAAACAAATTCCACCTCAACTGTTTATATTATATTGTTTAGCTTATTTTTCAACTTGTAGTGGCCACACAATAACTAGTTATTCGAGTGGTCATAGAATAACTAGATATGTCCTTGTTAAAAAATTGGGTTATTAGGGGGTTTTGTAAGTAGTTACGACTACCAAAACGTGCTATAAAAATTCATTATTTAGTATGGATCTTTTTGCTAGATATAATTTGACATTTGAGATTCCCAGTGGTCGTAAAACTTCTACAACAAAAATTGTCAACACTGGTCCATGTTTTGGTATAGCATATAACGATACCTTCCGATTTTAGTTTTTTAAAAAATTTAGCTACATTTGTTGACCCAACTATCTGCAATTTGACATTTGAGGTTGCAAATAACATACATATGTCGAGATTTTAATATAATACATAATATACATAAGTGTATCGCCCGATTGAAGATAAATTTTTTACCTAGGCATTTGGAGTATTCTTGATCGACAAACTTCACCTAAAATTGTGGTTAGGAAAGGTAACTTATTATTTCATTTCAGTTCAGAATATTTTATGGTTGAGGGTATAAAAAGCTCGGCGCGGACGAACTTAACGATCTTTTACTTGTTTTTGATTGATTATAGCATCTCTAAGGCGTTTCTTCAGTCCAAAACCTCCGCAGACTTCATAGTGTAATACTCGTAACTGAGTGATTTAACAGACGCTTGCCTATCCACGTAGACCATCACCGGTCCAACAACGGGCATGTCCCTTTTCATGTTACATAGCAGTTTCGCGGCTTTTTTAGTTGCAAAGATTTCGGCTTGGAAGGCACTATATCGCTGTAAAGGCCTGTTCCTGTTCCCGTTTCCATCTTGGAGCCATCTCTATGTCGAATAGAGTTGGGGAGTTGTAGGCCCAGGTCTGCCGGTGGGCTTTGTGTAGATTAAATTGGTCGAAGTACAGTTGTGATGATACATAATCACTGATTACCTCCGATCACAGTGGTAGTACCGATTGTCGTAGAACTTCAATGTGACAATATTCGTAGCTGCGGCATGAATTTATTTCCTCCAACCGGAGAGCACGTTTGACTGCCAGTTCCTCCACTACAAGATTCTGTGGATGAAGATCAAGTGGTACATTGAGGGCCGCTATTGATGCCGCCCTTTCGACGTTGTTTAACTTATGAAAGAGTGCAGTGTCCTAAAATATTGGGATAGTTCGCAGCCAATACCTCAGTAAAATTGCCTTTTCATAGCAAACTAAAAAAACGATCGGAGATTGGACCTTATACTGGATTGAAGCACAAAAGTGTTGAATATTTGCGGGGGAACATTCTTTTCGATAGTTATCGGGCTACTGGATCTATGGAAGAGAAGTGATGTAAGAAGAGAGCTGCAATCTCATGGATATCAAACAGCCTCTGTCGTTTGATTTTCAGTTAATTTAACTTAGATAACTTTTCTTTGTAGAACGCTTGCATGTCGAAGCCGTAAACAACGACATATTTTAAGCTCCCTGATCCCCAAAGCACCTCTGGATACTTGATCATGGAATATCTAGTGGCTGGACACTCAGTTCAACAATCAATGTTGCCTGAGGTGTGCTTTTATTGCTCCAGTAATTAGAACTTAAGTAAGTCGTAGCACAGTAGCTAACCTGGATAGATTCGAAGTATTACTTTGGGCATGCCACCAAACGAGACAACCTTAGGTTAAGATAGGGCAGACCATTATGCTATAGAGACATGTAGTCTTAGACCCCATGATTTACCTATGAGCTGTTGCAGGAATAAACTACAATTATGCCTCTCTTGTAATATATTTTGCTCACACTTAGTTTAAGTGCGAAGATGGGTCATATCTGTCCACTCCCTCGGGAACCTCCCCCACAAAAGTTCAACATTTTTTTTTTTTGCAAAAATTATGCGCACTATAAATCTCGAAGGACTAATCCATACTTTGCACATCGTAACATTTCTATCAGGCATAGATCAAACTCGAATATGGACTATATTGGTGGACTCCTTCGGGTACCTCTCACGCAAAATTCCGGTAAAGTGCGGTTGAAGACCTCCTCTCGAATCGTTAATTTTTAATGTAAGTTCTTGTATTCTCTGTCACCAAATCCATACTTCTTGAGAAAATATCCCGAAAGCTTTAAAAACTCGCTATGGTACCATGCATATTGGATGGAGCGCACGAACGGACAAACCGACTCGGTCCAAAATTTGGCAGACATAATATTTTGCCCAACCTTAGTCAAGTTCTAAGATGGGCCATATGGGTCCACTTCCTTTGGTACCTCCCCACAAAAGTTCAAAACTTTTTGCTAAAATGGTGCCCCTGGAAGGAGTTGATCAACTTCCAGCTATATAAAAGCATTTTTTCTGCTTCCGGATGGGCTTCAACACCTCTGCCACATCCGAATCAGGAGGTGGTACCAATATTGTGGCTGCAACTCTACGTGGGATTTCCCGAACGCAGTATCCGATTTGGTCCATGTGCGAAGTACATCGTGATATTTCTACGAGACATAGATCAGATTGGAATATGGACAGTACATGTCAACTACTTCGGGTACCTACCACACACAATTTCGGAAAATGGTATAACGAGTGGTTTTCTCTAGGGCTGAGGTAAGCTCAGCCGCTGCCAGGGTTGACCTAAGGACCCACAAACTTTAAGTAAAAACACGAGTGTTTACAATTTCAATATTTATTATAAAACTCTTGGTGTTGGATATACGAACAATATGTGTGAGGAATATGGATGTGTGTGTTGATAACCAGTGCCAATCACGTTGTTGTAATAGGTTCGGTGGTAGCCGGATTGTTGCAGTCGACTCGATGGCAATCGTGTATGTTTGCGTCGGCTCTGATGTATTCCGATGCTGTTGGCTATTCGGGTGACTGTCAACTCGGCAGTCGTCGGGTGTATGGCTCGGCTTTGTTGTGTTCGGATTGTTGTCGGATCGTTGACAATCGTCGTTAGTGTGGGTCGGCTCTGTAGTATTCGGGTTGCTGTCGGCTCATTGGCAATCGTCGGGTATGTGGCTCGGCTCTGTGGCATTAGGGTTGTTGTCGGCAGTCGTCGGATGTGTGACTCGGCTCGAGTTGCTGTGGGGGGAAGAGGTCGGCTAATATGTAGGAGCTGGCTATGAGCGTTAAGCTTGCTAAGAGCTTGGATCTTGGTAGAGCTTGGAGCTTACTAAGAGCTTGGAGCTTGTTAAAAGCTTTGAGCTCGCTAGAGCTTGCTAAGAGGCTTTAAAGCTTGCTAAGAGTCTTTGAGCTTGCTAAGAGGCTTGAAGCTTGCTAAGAACTTGGAGCTTACGAAGAGCATTAAGATTGCTAGGAGCGTGTTCGAATCGTAGCTAACGAGAAACGAGACTGCGGACGAGCCACATGTCTTTCGTACCTTGATGATCGACGGATTCGGTGAATAAACCCAGAATACATATTCGGGCAGTTATACGGAAAGAGAATTATTGTGTGGCAGTGATTGTAGTTAATTACACCGAAGTTAAATTTATCCGCTATGCTAACTGTGCAGTTGTAGTTGATGGAAATGAATGCGTGTAAGAGTATATGAAACGGTCACGTTACAATTGCTGTTTAGAACCAACTCTCGAATTGTTTGAATTGTTCTTGCAACAGGTTGTACTCAAGGCCACTATTACGATGCAAGTCCATACTTCTTGAGAAAATGAATCGAAAGCTGTAAAAAGCTCTTACGGCTAGCATGTGTAGTGCTGCTGCGCATGACAACAACCGAACCCAAAACTGCGTTGGTCCACACTTTGCATGTCGTAATATTTCTTCGAATATTGGATGAAATTGGAAGATGGTGCTTATAGGTCCACTGCCTCCGATACCTCCCACACAAAAGTTCGAAAATATTCTCTAAAATGGTACGCGCGATATCTCATAAACGGAGCAACGGATTTTGCCCAAACTTTGGACCTCGAAATATTTTCCATCGGTCCACTCCTTAGGGTACCACTCACACAAATTTTTGACTCCCAAAATAAGATTCACTTCGAAAACTTTTGAGTTTTAATCCAAATCCATATTTTTTGTCAGCAAGTCCATATGCCCAAAATTCTGGAAAGCCTATTTAGTTTTTTTTGTTTTTGGAAAAAAGTGTTTCAATTCAAGCAAGCGAAGGTATATCTGACTGATACTTTTTTACTTGTTTTTCAACACAGATTACTAGAGAGCGATGCCACATAAAACCAAAGAGTGGAGAGTAAATTTCTTGTACAGCTCGAACTCTTCGAGTACTTCCACTATCGAGTATTTTGCACTCTATGAGGGAACATATCAAATATATTCCTCAGCGTAATGTTGGCGACATTTCCTAAGTATATCTATCAGTCATGTAAAGATCCTTTTTGTCAACTGTGCCTTATTTTTGTGTTTTTTTATACAATTATTTTTGCAAAAGTTTTTTTTACCTTGATTATATAACCACTAAAACTGGATTTTGTTACATTAACACTACTATCTCCTGGTTAAATAATTATTTTAAATTTCGAAAAAAAAAAACAAACAATTACCGCTGCTGTGCAACCCGTTGACAAAGACTTTCATTTGAAATACTTTGGGGTTTTTTTTAAGGCAGCGAAAGAAAAGTGAAATGAAGTCACGTGCCTGCAAACAGCAGATATCGTTTCTCGTATTCAAAGTGAAAGACACTGAAAATTAGATTAAAATTTAAATAAAAACAAAATGAAATGAAATTGCAGTGCACAGATTGCATAAAATTTCAATGGAAAAACGTTTCCATGGAAATTTTAAATCCAAGCAACATCAACGGAATAAAATGAAATGCAAATAAGGTAAGAATAACTTTGTATAATGATATTTAAAAACAAAGCTATTTTCAGAGCATTTGCATTTGTTTTGAAAAATAAAACTTTTCTTAAATATTTTCTCCCCCCATAATTTAATTTAAGAAGTACACTTAAATGAATCATAAAATGCATCATAAATTACCCCAATTCAATCCAAATGAGCTCACAACACACATAATTTGCTAATAACGAACGACGAATGACACATTGAGTCAAGTCAGTCGTCGACACAAGTCGTGTCGTAATGCTGTTTGTTGAAGGACTCCAGTTTCCCCATACTTGTCATTTCCTAATTAAGCTAAATGTTGTTGATACTGTTCTCAGTGTGTATGTTTTACATTCTCGACATTCATATATGTATGTATACATGTGTACATAAGTATGTATTTATGTACTCACTAAGGAATCTAGAACATAGCTCTTGGTGTACACAACATAAACATCAATATTTACGCAATGAAACCGAAACTGCAAAAACACACTGCGTTGTGTGTTGACGCTTTAAGCAGCATCGAAGGAAGGCTGCTCTGGTTGACTAGCAAGCTGGCACAGCGCACTAGAACTGGCAAATGCAAAGCTGCCCTCCTCCGTTGGGAAACACACACACAACACACTCCACTCGACACATGAGGGCGCCACTCGACACAGGAGTGTTGGTTTCACTTACAAAAATTATGAAATTCTATATGACTCGGATGTTGTGCTGTTTTAGGCTGTTTCAATGTTTTTTTTTTTTCTTATTTTTTTTGCATATAATTATAGTTGAAGCAAAAAAGTTGGCAAATACCGCATAGCAAAAAAAAAAAAAAAAAAAAAAAAAACCCCGAACTTCAAAACATATGTTGTTAAAATAAACGCAGTGCCAAGTCTATTGGAGGCAAAATATATTAAAGGGGTTTACTTATTTAAATGATAGGAAAGATTGGTTTTGATTTTTCCAAATGATGTTTAGACGATGAGACGGCCTAAGCATAAGGAAACACTGAGGAGCTTTAGCGATAAATTTAATCACTTGGAGCTTTCAATTTCAATCCCAGCAAAGACCCATGCTCGCTGGAAGTTACCTCACGGCGCCGCTTGGAACATATTTGAAGGTGGGTCGCCGAAAGCAGTCTTGTTGTATAATCGTCATCACTAGCGTATACCGACATATTGGAAAAGTGCTATTTCCAACAAAGTTATTTGTATCATCTTGCTCGTGTTTACCTACAGAGGCATGCCATGTTCCCAATCCATCACGCAATGTCCGTCCGTCTGTCTGTCTGGCTGGAGCGCACGATAACAAAGTTTGGCTTCCGTAATGTTTTGTCCAAACTTAGTTTAAGTTTGAAGATGGATTATATCGGTCCACTCCTTCCGGTATCTCCCCAACAAAAGTTCGAAAATATTCGGAAAATTTGTGCGCACGATAACTCTTGAAGGGAGTAACTGATTTGGTCCATACTTTGCACATCGTGAAATTTCTACCAGACTTAGATGAGGTTCCAATATGGACTCAATCACTCCTCCGGGTACCTCCCATACAAAATTTGGGAAAAGTTCAGTTTAGGATCTGCTCTCGAATCGCTTTGATTTTTGTTGTAACAACTTGTATTCACTGTTCCCTATACGACGGTACAAGTTTCATCAGGGGCAAATCCATACTTCCTGAGAAAATAGCCTGAAAGGTGCAAAAAATAAAGCCTATGTGTATTGGTTGGAGCGCAAGATAACTCCCGAACGCATCTTTCGATTAGGTCCAAAATATGTCCTGCGTAATATTTTCTCCAAACTTACTTTAAATTTGAAAATATGCCATATTGGTCTACTCCTTCAGGTACCTCCCAAACAAAAGCTCAAAAATGTTCGGAAAAATTCTGCGCACGATAAATCTTGATGGGAGTGACCGTTTTGGTCCATACTTTTTGCAGATATGGATCAGGTTTGAATATGGACTACATTTGTCCAATCTTTTGGGGTACCTCCGACACAAAATTTCGGATAAGTTCACTTTAAGACCTGCTCTCGAATCGCATTGATTTTTGTTGAAACAACTTGCATTCCTTGCCTCAATTACGGCAGTAATTGATTCTTCAGGGGGCAAGTCTACGGCAGCGGATTTTCGTACCGGATTGACTCGGAACCACACAACATCTGCGTTCCGCCAGCGGCTGCCACCTCATAGTACATGTGTTTGTATTTGTTTCATTTTTCTTTGTTGGGAGCAGCAAATCCCAGTAAGCCTGTTCCGAACTCTTTTGGCCCGTGCCTGGACGGAGGAAAACCCAGGACCAATTTATTTGTGCTCAGTTTGTCACATCCGCATCTTCACCCATATCCAACCTTCGGTGAGATGCAATAGATGTCAGGAGTGGGTGCATATAAGGGTTGATCTGGATTTGTCCACGTGAGGGACTATGCATGCTGCATGTCGCGTGAATACAGTCCCCAGTGAGTTGTCGTCAGATTACGAAACTCCCCCGCAGTCCCCTCGACAGAAACAGCACACACAGCATTTAACAACAGCCGTTGTTGTCCCAATCCCAAAAATGCATCCTTTTTGTAATGGACTCCAAGGTAAGATCGAGGAAATAGTAGATTTCATGAGTCGGAAGAACATCAAAGTCGCGGCGGTACAAGAAACCAAGCACAACAACAACTATAGCTTAGAACGTTGTGATGGTTACAACGTGTTAAGGAAGGATCGCACCAAATGTGGACGTGGGGGATTAGCTTTCCTATTGCACCAGACTGTCCAATACAGACCTATCTCGCTTGAGCCTGTCTCTAATGACCCGTACATGGAATGTATGGGGGTAGCAGTCAGGTGTGGAACTGCCAAGATAGAGTTGCTGAAATTATACATCCCGCCGAGAAAAATCTGTATCTCAGATTATGGGCCTGACATTAGCCACTTTTTGGAAGGTCATAATCGTCTGGTCCTGGAGGACTTTAATGCGCATCATGAGATGTGGCATTCGGCCCTCGGAAACGACCAGAGAGGTACAGCGCTAGCTGAGCACATTGAAAGCTCTACGTTTTGCACGGTCAATGAGGACGCCCCTACCAGAGTTAGATGAGAATGTCACAGTTCGCCAGACATAACCATCGTGTCACCTGGTCGACAAATGACGATACCTGGCAACCCGTCATTTCCCTTGGATCAGACCATCTCCCCATAATTGTCTCCATTAGAAGACCACCAGATTTCATCACCTCTGAACGCCGTCAATCAAGGAAAGCTGATTGGCCGAGTTTCAGAGAGTTCATCAATCACCGCTTCAGAGATCTGCCCAATCCTTCTGATGTTGGGGTAGCGGAAAGGACGTTCCAAGACATCATTACTGCTACAGCCGCTCGCCATATCCCTGCTGGTCAAATACCCGAAGTAAGACCAAACTTCCCAGCAGAGGCGACGAGATTAGCAAATGAGCGTGATGAGCTTCGTCGAGCCAACCCCAATAACCCCAGAGTCAGGGAGCTAACACTGGAAGTTAACAGGCTGGTCGACGAACATAAGCGGAACAAGTGGTTAAATCATCTGAACAGTTGCAACCCTGGAAGAAGGGAAGATAGGACCTCAGTCACGTTTGGCGACGTTACGTTGACTGACCTGAAGAGGTGCGCAAGTTATTTTAATCGATAGTTTGTCCTGATGGAATCTCTATGGTAATGCTGAAGCAGCTGGATGAGCCGGGAGTGGAGTATCTCATTAAAGTTCTCAACTTGTCGCTAGCCACCCTCATTGGGTAGGGTGATCCCGCTACGGAAGCCAGCAATGATGCCAGCAAAAGTGAATCGTACAGGCCGATTTCGTTTTTGTCGCCCGTAGCAAAGACCCTTGAGGCCTTTGGAATAGCTATCATGTTGCCGATTTTCACCATGGATGCCGTAAGCAGCAAAGCACGACAACAGCGCTGCATGCCATCTCGACATATATGTGTCAAGGACTCAACTAGAGACCGCAGTGTGACAGAACAGTGATCTTGGC
This sequence comes from Musca autumnalis, assembly GCF_047663935.1. Taxonomy (NCBI): domain Eukaryota; kingdom Metazoa; phylum Arthropoda; class Insecta; order Diptera; family Muscidae; genus Musca; species Musca autumnalis. Next base: position 257,886,910 of record NW_027411644.1, read on the forward strand.
GCTTGACTTATCAAAAGCCTTTGATACAGTCAGACACTCTACGCTGTTTGAGGACATTGAGCAGACTTGAAGCTTGAAGCTTGAAGCTTGAAACGTTGGATAGTCAACTATATGTGAGGACGCCAGTCGTACGTAGAATTCAGGAACAAGAAGTCCAAACCACGTAGAGTGAAACAGGGAGTTCCCCAAGTTGGGGTGATATCTCCGCAATTGTTTAACCTCTACCTCTCCTGTATTCCGCCCCCTCCAGACGGCATCGAGATCGTAACGTATACGGATGATTGCACGATCCAAGCGTCAGGTATCTTCTCTGATGACATCTGTGAGAGACTGAACTCCTATTTAACCGATCTTACCACCTTTTTCCACGCGAGGAATATGCTGATTTCCGCCACAAAATCTACAGACACTCGGTTCACCACATGGACAGCGCAGTTTGGAAGAGAATTGAATGTCGTGGTCGACGGTAGCAGAATTCCGACCACAAACTGCCCCAGAATTTTAGAGGCCACATTCGACACTAATTTCCAGGCTTGCGCGCACGCCACTGCTACCTGCGACAAACTGAAAAGTAGGAACAAGGTCCTCAAGTCTCTAGCCGGCAGCACATGGGGTGCAGATAAAGAAACCTTGTTGACCACATATAACGCGATAGGTCGGCCTGTGGTAAGCTATGCGGCTCCAGTTTGGTCCCCGGGATTATGTAACACGAATTGGAAAAAGATTCAAACCTGGCAGAATGCCGCCCTGAGAACAACAAGTCTTCAGTGGACCATCCATTTACATACATAAGGAGTCAAAGATTCTTCCAGTAAAGCAACACAATGTTATGCTTTCGTTTCAGTACTTGCTTGGGTGTTACCGTGAGAGTCCTCTCAATCACCATCTGCTGTCTACCACCAGAGTAGTTCTACGCTCGGGATATTGTAGTCAGTTTCCTGGAACTGGATATAGATCCAGAGCCAGATTGAACAGAAGAACGAACATACAAACATAATAATAAACACTGTTACAACAACAACAAAGGAGTGAAAAACCCTATGATCTACCGATTTGGTCCAAGATTTGGCCTTCGTGATATTTTGTCCAAACTTAGTTTCAGTTCGAAGATGAGCGCTACCGGACCACAACTTCTGGTACTTCCCCCCAATATTTAAAAATGTCACTAAAATGGCATGCACGATATGTCTTGAACTTTGGATCTCCTAATATGTTGTCCAAATTTAGTGTAACTTCTAAAATGGTCTACATCGGCCCTCTCCTTCACAGATGGAATATCCTTTGTATACCGATGCTGTTCGTTGTGGTTCTTTTTACAGCGATATTATGTTTTCCGTGGATAAGTCCATGCTTCCTGGCATACTGGCCGAAAAGTTATACGATGACCCACTGAAATGACTAATGGGCGCGATATCTATCGAAAAGATATGACTCCCAAAATAAGATTCCATAATGGAGCAGGTCGGTCCATTCGTTTTAGTACCTCCTTCGCAACACTTTTGAACTTTAATCCTAACCCACAGATTTGTCGGCAGACTCCAATGTCCGAAAAGGGGCACCAAATTCTGAAAAGACCCTAAATACATTCGATATGTCCGTAGATGAAAGTTTCAATTTACTTAGTCTGAGAATATATCTCCGTCAGCACAGCTGACTGATACTTTCTTACTTCTTTTATTTTAAAACAATTTAACTACGATTAACTGATATTCTTTATAAATAAAATGACCTTTTATGTTCATTCGCTTTATTCACTAATATTCACAATTTCTATCATTCGCAATAACTTCAGCTCATACCACAATTTTTATATACCTAAACTTAACTTGAAGTGTTTATTCCGATTTGTTGTTTTTGTTTCTGATTTATTTTTGTGGGTTTTTAAATTTGTTGAAACTTATTGTGGTTATATAGAGGGCGATATCCGTTTATTTGCAATAAACACCTTCAACAAATTTGAAGAATAACAAAAAAAAAAAAACATTGCATAGCTTGCAGCACAGTACCAACGACCACATAATTAATTACACAACAGCAATTATTCATTTATCACATAAAATCTAATAATTGTTTTCAGACAACTGAAAAAAAAAAAAATAGACACAACATCATTTATGGAATAACTCAATTATGTAGTTTGTTAATGTAATTGACAATTTTCCATAATAATAATTTGATAATTGCAATTATTCAATATTTAACTACAAGCATATGTAGGTAAATATTTTTTAAAGAAAAATATCTAAACAAACTTTTAAACTATTCATAACATAATTTAAAAATAATAAATCCTTCGAGACTGACACATAATTTCTTTGTTTTATGGATTCGGTAAAAAAAATCTCTGCATCCCATCAATGTCAATAATTTTGAAGAGAAAAAAAGTTCAAATCCTCTCCTCTTTAATTAAAAATATTCTTTGTTTAATATTTCAAGTGTAAAAAAGACAAAAAAAACGTCAGTTTCCAAGAGATACACATAACCCCCATATGAAAGAAACCAAACATTGAAGATGCTTTGAAAATTACATAGAAAAGGCCAATCAATGTAAAAAAAACAGAAAAACTTTGTGAGATGACCTTTAACAATGAAAAATAATAATACAAACATACAAAGCAACAACTGTTTGACTGCCAGGCTAATGGAGAAAGACATTCAGACGGACAAAACAGACAATATCTAGCTAAGGTACACACTTTACAGCTTATTAAGAAGGAAAACAACAACAAAAAATAGAGAAGAATCGGATAAAGCTTATGACCCAACACACATTTCGACTAAAGGTCTTATATTGCAAGAATACCGCATGGGCGGGGATTTTGAAACATTCGGCCCATTATCGATAGAAGTATGGAGAAAAAATTATAGCGTTCGAACAAAGACCATAAAGAAAATATAAAGCTTTACTGGAAGAGGTGTATAAAGGATTGGCTCTAAATATTAGGACATTTTGGGGACCATATCAAGGGTTGTATTGGTTTGCCGTAGCAAAAAGCATATTATGTTGTAGTCAAATATTAAAATTTCAACACGATATGAGGCCTTAAACTGTATTGAACCGCAAACGTGTTGAACTTTTGCGGATGAGGTACCCGAGGGAATGGACCGACGTAATCTATCTTGGAACATGATCTATGTTTGAGCGTCATTCCTGTCGATAGTTATCGTGTCAACCAGCCATTTTAGTTGGGTACAGTAGGAGTTTTTACAGGTTTCGGGTCATTATGTCAAGATTTTATGGACATAATTTTATGATGTGCAAAGTTTCGGCCAAATGTGATACTATCATAAGTTATCATGCTCATCATTCATTTTAGTTAGGTGCGTAAATGGTTTTAAAACTTTTTAAGTAATTATTTCAGGAAGTATGAACTTTAACCCCAACACAATTAAGCCTTCGTAATATGGATGGATAAACCTATCCAACATATTTTAAAACATCCGAGACAGGCCCTTAAACTCACCTTAGAAAAAAATTTGTGTGGCATGTACCCGAAGGTGTCCATATTCAAACTTTATCTACATACATACATACAACATACATACGTGTGAAAAAATATTACGATGTGCAAAGTTCCTATCTAATCGGCTACTCCCTCCACCCCCCAAGGGGTGGATCAATATGATCAAAACATAAGAGCTGGCAAACTATTCATGGTCGAACTATAGTTTTGTTTGAGGATTTGAAGTCCGACAAACATAGCTTTTCCCCAGTGACCTGATTCTTTAAAAAAGAAAACTTAAACAATTCACATTTCTGAGTTTGATGTTTTTTGAAAATCCACGTTTTTTATACCCTCAGCATTTATGCTAACGAGGGTATATACACTTTCATACGGGAAAGATGTGCCTCATCGAAATAAGGGTTTTAGACCCCTAGTATGTTTGGATGAAATCCGTTTCAAACAATTTGGAGTTGATTTAGCCATGTCCGTCCGTCTGTCTGTCTGGCTGGAGCGCACGATAACTCTCGAACGGACCAACCTATTCGGTCCAAAATTTGTCCAATATTTTGTCCAAACTTAGTTTAAGTTCGAAGATGGGTTGCATCGGTCCACAGCTTCCTCCTCCGCAACACTTTTGAACTTTAATCCACATTTTTGTCGACAAGTTCAAATGTCCAAAAAGGGTCACACAATTCTGAAAAGATCCTAAATACATTCGATGTGCCGGATATGAACGTTTCAATTCACATGCATAAGCTGAGGGTATATCTCCGTCGGTACTGATACTTCTTTACTTGTTGAAAATAAATATCAAAACTATTTAGAAATCCACGCTTTTTGAAAATAATATTTAAAAAAATCCACGTTTTCTGAAAAAAAAAAAATATTTAAAAAATCTACGTCTTTTGAAAATAATTTCTTTAAAAAAATTCACGTTTTTGAAAATAATTTCTAAAAAATCGACGTTTTTTGAAAATAATATTTAAAGAAAATCTACGTACTTTGGAAATATTATTTAAAAAAATTCACTTTTTTGAAAAAAAAAAATATTTAAAAAATCCTAGTTTTTTATAATATTTAAAAATCCAATTTTTTGAAAATAAAATTTAAAACAAAATCCACGTTTTTTGAAAAATTATTTAAAAAAAAATCAACATAATATTTAAAAAATTCAAATTTTTGGAAATAATATTAAAAAAATCCACTTTTTTGGGAAATTAATATTTAAAAAATATTTAAATAATATTTTAAAAATCTACGTTATTGGAAAAGAATATTTAAAAAAAAAACTATATTTTTGGAAACAATATTTAAAAAATCTCTGTTTTTTGAAAATAGTATTTAAAAAATAGTACTTTTTCAAAATAGTACCTAAAAATCTACGTTGTTTGAAAATAATATTTAAAAAATCCACGTTTTTTTAAAATAATATTTAGAAAATTCACGTTTTTGAAAATAATGTTTAAAAAATCCACATATCTTGAAAATAATATTTAAAAAAATGTACATAATATTTTAAAAATTCACATTTTTTGAAAATATTATTTAAAAATCCACGTTTTTCGAAAATAATATTTAAAAAAATCCACGTTTTTTGACAATAATATTTAAAAAAAATCCACGGTTTTTGAAAATAATATTAAAAAAAACACGTTTTTGGGAAAATAATATTTAAAAAATCTACGTTATTTGAAAAGAATATTTAAAAAAACCGCATTTCTGGAAAAAATATTTAAAAAATCTCAGTATTTAAAAAAATAGTAGTTTTACAAAATAGTACCTAAAAAATCTACGTTGTTTGAAAATAATATTTAAAAAATTCACGTTTTTTGAAAATAATATTTAAAAAATCCACGTTTTTTTTGAAAACATTTTTAAAAATCTACGTTTTTTTAAATAACATTAAAAATCCACAATTTAAAAAAATTTATAAAAAATGCAATTTTTCAATTAATAAATCTCCGTTATAAAACAACACACTTAAAAAATCCACGTTTTTTGAAAATAATATTTAAAACATCCACTACTTTGACAAAATTTCTAAAAAATTCACGTTTTTTGAAAAAAAAAAAAAACAAAAATATATTAGGAAAATCCACACATTTTGAAAAGAAAATTTTTTAATATCCCCGCCTTTGAAAATATTTGCAAATGTCTATGAAAAAAATCCACCTCTTTAAAAAATCCACCTTTCACTTTTTTGAACCAAGATATTTAAAAAATCTTTTTTTTGAAAAAAAAAGTTTAAAAAATCCATGTTTTAAAAAATAAATTTTTAAAAGGTCCACGTTATTTTAAATCTTTAAAAAATTCCAGATTTTAAAAAATCTTTAAAAAATTAGCTTTTGAAAAAATCCACGTTTTGAAAACAAAAATAAAAATACGCATTTCTCTTCCTGGTGATTATTATTCATTATAGTATTCTTTAAAAATTAAAAAAAAATATTCCTTAAATAGAAACACATTTCTTCGTCTGATAAATAATGTTTAAAAAATTCATTTTCCTGTGGTGATGGACCATAAAAAAATATTGTTCAGAAAATCCATTTTTCCTGGTGATTGGCCATAGAAAAACATTGTTTAAAAATCCACGTTTCTTGTGGTGAAAACATTGTTTAAAAATCCGCGTTTCTTGTGGTTAAAAAAATATTGTTTAAAAATCCACGTTTCTTGTGGTGAAAACATTGTTTAAAAATCCACGTTTCTTGTGGTGAAAACATTGTTTAAAAATCCACGTATCTTGTGGTGAAAACATTGTTTAAAAATCCACGTATCTTGTGGTGAAAATATTTTTTTAAAATCCACGTTTCTTGTGGTAATGGGCCATAGAAAAATATTGTTTAAAAATTCACGTTTCTTGTTGTGATGGGCCATCAAAAAATATTGTTTAAAAATTCACGTTTTTAGTGGTGATGAGCCATCAAGACAATATTGTTTAAAAATTCACGTTTCTTGTCGTGATGGGCCATAGAAAAATATTGTTTAAAAATCCACGTTTCTAGTAGTGATGGGCCATAGAAAAATATTGCTTAAAATCCACGTTTCTAGCGGTGATGGGCCATAGAAAAATATTCTTTAAAAATCCACGTTTCTTGTGGTGATGGGCCATAGAAAAATATTGTTTAAAAATCCACGTTTCTTGTGGTGATGGGCCATAGAAAAATATTGTTTAAAAATCCACGTTTCTTGTGGTTATGGGCCATGGAAAAATATTGTTTAAAAATTCACGTTTCTAGTGGTGATTGGTTATCAAAAAAATATTTTTTAAATGTTCACGTTTCTAGTGGTGATGGGCCATCAAAAAATATGTTTAAAAATCAACGTTTCTTATGGTAGAAAAATATTGTTTAAAAATCCATGTTTCTTGTGGTAATGAGCCATAGAAAAATATTGTTTAAAAATCCACGTTTCTTGTAGTGAGGGGCCATCAACAAATATTGTTTAAAAATCCATGTTTCTTGTGGTGATGGACCATAGACAAATATTGTTTAAAAATCCACGTTTCTAGTGGTGATGGGCCATTAATAAAATATTGCTTAAAAATCCACTTTTCTTGTGGTGATGGGCCATAAAAAATATTGTTTAAAAATCCACGTTTCTTGTGGTAATGGGTCATAGAAAAATATTTTTTAAAAATTCACGTTTCTTGTAGTAATGGCCCATAGAAAAATATTGTTTAAAAAATCCACGTTTCTTGTGGTAATGGGTCATAGAAAAATATTTTTTAAAAATCCAAGTTTCTAGTGGTGATGGGCCATAGAGAAATATTGTTTAAAAATCCACGTTTCTTGTGGTGATGGGCCATAGAAAAATATTTTTTAAGAATCCATTTTTCTTGTGGTGATGGGCCATCAAACAAATATTGTTTAAAAATCCACGTTTCTTGCGGTGATGGGCCATAGGAAAATATTGTTTAAAAATCCACTTTTCTTGTGGTGATGGGCCATAGAAAATAGTGTTTAAAAATGCCACGTATTTTGTGTGTGATGTTTAATGAAAAAATATTGTTTAAAAATGGACGTTTCTTCTGCTGATGTTTAATGAAAAGATATTGTTTAAAAATCCACGTCTATTGTGGTGATGATGATGAATATTAGATGCTAAATCTTTAGTTGTTCATTGGGTACAATCCTGCTTGTTTCAATATACAGTCAACCAAAAAAGTCTACATACACCCTTCAAATCTCGGGTATTAAGGGTAAGGAAGCATTTTTATGAAAATCCAAGTACATAGTTCTATCTCATATCCCTAATAAACAATATTACATACAACAGAAATATATTCCATAATACGAATAACGGTAAATTCTATAAAAATTAAAAAAATAATAGGGAAAAAGTGTACATACACCCAATGAAATATTAAGATTACCGTAAAATTTATGGAATAAGCAATACAAATTTTACATTTTATTGCTTTATCGAATGTCTCTAGTTGTCTATGATATATTTTAGACAAAATAGGAACATATTTGTGGATTATTTGCCGTTATTTAATGTCAGACCCCCAGAGAATATAGTGGGACTAACAATTTTGGGATCCAAGAGCGCTATGAAGTTTTTCTTGTGGATAATATATGCTCCTGAGCTTCGCTAAATATACGAATTCCTGAGGTTTCTCATAAATTTTATAGTTTTCACAGCATTCCAAGGGTCAAATTACAAGCAAGAACCTTGGAATTACCTTGTAATACATTTTTGGACCTCAACTCAATCAGAAATGTACAACTTTATTATACAAACCCGCTCCTAAAGTTTCCAAAGTATCAAAATAAAAGCACCACCAAAAAATGCATGTAATTTGTATGAAATTTACACTGTTAACTAGTATGCTCTCGTATTATGATCGTTAGGGTCACTTGAAGCGCTATAAATGTGGGATACTTTTACATTGCTTATTCAATGGATGCTCGAGGATTGTACCAGACCTTATTACAAGGTAATTCGAAGGCTTCTGCATGTAATTTGCCCCTTGGAATGTTGTGAAAACTATAACATTTATGAGAAACCTCAGGAATTCGCATATTTAGCGAAGCTCAGGAGCATATATTATCCACAAGAAAAACTTCATAGCGCTCTTGGATCCCAAAATTTTTAGTCCCACTATATTCTCTGAGGTTTCGTAAACTACTAGACTGAAAAACTCAAAGAAATCAGCAAGGGTCCGCCTTAACGAGCTATACGCGAAGTCTGACATTAAATAACGGCAAATAATCCACAAATATGTTCCTATTTTGTCTAAAATATATCATAGACAACTAGAGACATTCGATAAAGCAATAAAATGTAAAATTTGTATTGCTTATTCCATAAATTTTACGGTAATCTTAATATTATTGGGTGTATGTACACTTTTTCCCTATTATTTTTTTAATTTTTATAGAATTTACCGTTATTCGTATTATGGAATATATTTTTGTTGTATGTAATATTGTTTTTTAGGGATATGAAATAGAACTATGTACTTGGATTTGCATAAAAATGCTTCCTTACCCTTAAAACTCCAGATTTATAGGGTGTATGTAGACTTTTTTGGTTGACTGTATATGCACATAGACTACTTAGACTTTGTATAGCATGTCTATAGTTAGCATGAAACATGAAAAACTAACATAGAACATATAACGACATACATATACACACACTCGAGCCGATTTGTGATTATCGTAAAAGCTTACCCACAAAATTACTTAGAGGCTCAGAGGCCCAGAACGACAAAAAAAAACAAATCTAAAACGCATACAAGACTATGTGTGCAGTCGCCATATACACACACGTTCTACAAATCTAACCTTACCTTAATTGGTAACTTGTATTACCAGACATTACTTAATTTGAGAGCAACAAAAACAAAACAAAAGAACTAGAAAACCTGAGCTTCAAAACAATCCCCAAAAAGTAACACAACCACATGTGTACGAAAAACAACACTCAAAAAACCAAAAGAGAAGAAGAACATACTGGCATTTTCAGATTCTATGCCGTTTTTTTTTTTGCACAACAATGAACATGGATGGTTCTGTTATATAGCAGCAGAGCAAAAGGTTAATGGGTGGGTTAAAAGTTAGTGGAACAAATGAAAGAAGAGTTGGAAGAGTTTATTGGGGAATTAAATGTTAGTCTATGCTAGAAAGTGAGACAGTAAAAGTGAACATTTCCAATTTATTTGATCTGAAAGTAAAGAAACGTTTTCTTTTTTGCAACCAATTCCAAAGTTCTGAAGCGAAATTTGCTTATTGCGTTTCTCTAGGACTGGGTCTGGTTGAGTCATGATTACTCAGAATACTGTTGCTAGTAGGATATTTTTACATTGGAATCTTGAAACATGTATATACCCTACTTCTTTCTGGTTGTTAAATTTTGTACGACCCTGTAAAAATAAGTATAGCTTGACAACTAACGATTGTTAACTGAGATATTGATGCAAAAAAGGAAACAAAAAACGTTTCAAGTGTTTCACTTTGTTTGGTCTGAGTCGTGTTCTCATTTTCTATTACAATGCAGATGTGGTTGTGTTCATTGACATTTGTTGGCATGTTTTTCTATGAAGTTTTGTGGTCTAAAGTAAAACAACTAAACTAGAAGTTGTAAAAACAATAACAATTTCCAAAAAATAGCATTTAAAGCTTCATACAAACAAAACAAGCCAAACAAAAACAGAGATCTCATAGAATAATGACATAAAACCTGACAATGGATTTAACAAATTTTTCAACATTTTTAACTTGTTAACACCAGCTCTAACTAATAGGTATAGGCAGGCAACGGAACAAGAGACAAAATGACAAAGACAATTATTGTTTCATGTCGTTCAATTTGCTTTAGAAAATATCTATGCTAGGTTAAAAGAAAAAAAATCTCATAACATTTAAGCTTTTAAATTAACAATCCATTATTTCTATGTGTCATGAAGGAAGTATTATACTTGGCGAGCTTATTTAATTTAAATTTTATTTTTATATTCATGTGAAATATTTTTTGTGATAATTTGTCCAACAAATGCTATTAAAACCGGTTCACAAAATTTATTTCAACGTCATTCCGCTACTGAGTCACTCGAAAAATTTGCATAAACCGCTAAAACGTTATTGATTTTGAATGTTGTTTTCTCTATAAAAATGCTTACTTCTTGATAAGTAGCACTTATGCCAATGCATGTATGTATATGTTTTTGAATGCATACACATATATGTGTTATTTTGTGTTTGCTTTATACGAATATCTTTTTTTTTTACTGTAAAAACTTAGCAACTTATGTGGCAATCGATCAATAAATTTTGTCTTACAAAAGGAGGTTAATAAAAAGCTCAAGCTATGCGAAAATTGAGTCATAAACAATATTCAAAATTTATTGCTCTTTTGTATGTTTTTCACATTTCATTTTCAATTTTCTTGGCTACTTGTTTTCAAATTAATGGGATAAGATAATATAATTTTTTGATGGAGGCTAAATTTTTTCATTGACCATCTCCACACGATGTGTTTCATGGAACATTTGAGGAATAAACGTGGATTTATGAAGAATATTTTTGAGGGATTTTTAGACCACAAAACATGGATTTTTTAAAGAATATTTTTGAGAATTTTTTTTAGACCACAAAACGTGGATTTTTTAAAGAATATTTTTAAGGGAATTTTAGACCACAAAACGTGTATTTTTTAAAGAATATTTTTAAGGGAATTTTAGACCACAAAACGTGGATTTTTTAAAGAATATTTTTAAGGGAATTTTAGACCACAAAACGTGGATTTTTTAAAGAATATTTTTAAGGGAATTTTAGACCACAAAACGTGGATTTTTTAAAGAATATTTTTAAGGGAATTTTAGACCACAAAACGTGGATTTTTTAAAGAATATTTTTAAGGGAATTTTAGACCACAAAACGTGGATTTTTTAAAGAATATTTTTAAGGGAATTTTAGACCACAAAACGTGGATTTTTTAAAGAATATTTTTAAGGGAATTTTAGACCACAAAACGTGGATTTTTTAAAGAATATTTTTAAGGGAATTTTAGACCACAAAACGTGGATTTTTTTAAAGAATATTTTTAAGGGAATTTTAGACCACAAAACGTGGATTTTTTAAAGAATATTTTTAAGGGAATTTTAGACCACAAAACGTGGATTTTTTAAAGAATATTTTTAAGGGAATTTTAGACCACAAAACGTGGATTTTTTAAAGAATATTTTTAAGGGAATTTTAGACCACAAAACGTGGATTTTTTAAAGAATATTTTTAAGGGAATTTTAGACCACAAAACGTGGATTTTTTTAAAGAATATTTTTAAGGGAATTTTAGACCACAAAACGTGGATTTTTTAAAGAATATTTTTAAGGGAATTTTAGACCACAAAACGTGGATTTTTTAAAGAATATTTTTAAGGGAATTTTAGACCACAAAACGTGGATTTTTTAAAGAATATTTTTAAGGGAATTTTAGACCACAAAACGTGGATTTTTTAAAGAATATTTTTAAGGGAATTTTAGACCACAAAACGTGGATTTTTAAAGAATATTTTTAAGGGAATTTTAGACCACAAAACGTGGATTTTTTAAAGAATATTTTTAAGGGAATTTTAGACCACAAAACGTGGATTTTTTAAAGAATATTTTTAAGGGAATTTTAGACCACAAAACGTGGATTTTTTAAAGAATATTTTTAAGGGAATTTTAGACCACAAAACGTGGATTTTTTTAAAGAATATTTTTAAGGGAATTTTAGACCACAAAACGTGGATTTTTAAAGAATATTTTTAAGGGAATTTTAGACCACAAAACGTGGATTTTTAAAGAATATTTTTAAGGGAATTTTAGACCACAAAACGTGGATTTTTTAAAGAATATTTTTAAGGGAATTTTAGACCACAAAACGTGGATTTTTTAAAGAATATTTTTAAGGGAATTTTAGACCACAAAACGTGGATTTTTTAAAGAATATTTTTAAGGGAATTTTAGACCACAAAACGTGGATTTTTTTAAAGAATATTTTTAAGGGAATTTTAGACCACAAAACGTGGATTTTTTAAAGAATATTTTTAAGGGAATTTTAGACCACAAAACGTGGATTTTTTAAAGAATATTTTTAAGGGAATTTTAGACCACAAAACGTGGATTTTTTAAAGAATATTTTTAAGGGAATTTTAGACCACAAAACGTGGATTTTTTAAAGAATATTTTTAAGGGAATTTTAGACCACAAAACGTGGATTTTTAAAGAATATTTTTAAGGGAATTTTAGACCACAAAACGTGGATTTTTTAAAGAATATTTTTAAGGGAATTTTAGACCACAAAACGTGGATTTTTTAAAGAATATTTTTAAGGGAATTTTAGACCACAAAACGTGGATTTTTTAAAGAATATTTTTAAGGGAATTTTAGACCACAAAACGTGGATTTTTAAAGAATATTTTTAAGGGAATTTTAGACCACAAAACGTGGATTTTTTAAAGAATATTTTTAAGGGAATTTTAGACCACAAAACGTGGATTTTTTAAAGAATATTTTTAAGGGAATTTTAGACCACAAAACGTGGATTTTTTAAAGAATATTTTTGAGGGAGGGACCACAAAAGAATATTTTTGAGGGATTTTTAGACCACAAAACGTGGATTTTAAGGAATATTTTTTAAGGGATTTTATACCACAAAGCGTTAATTTTTTAAAAAATATTTTTAAGGGATTTTTATACCACAAAACGTGGATTTTTTTAAAGAATATTTTTTGAGGGATTTTTAGACCACAAAACGTGGATTTTTTAAAGAATATTTTTGAGAGATTTTTAGACCACAAAACGTGGATTTTTAAAGAATATTTTTGAGGGATTTTTGGACCACAAAACTTGGATTTTTTAATGAATATTTTTCAGGGATTTTTAGACCACAAAACTTGGATTTTTTAAAGAATATTTTTCAGGGATTTTTAGACCACAAAACGTGGATTTTTTAAGGATATTCTTGAGGAATTTTTAGAATACAAAACGTGGATTTTTTTTAAGGATATTCCTAAGAGATTTTTAGAACAAAAAAGTGGATTTTTAGAGGATATTCTTGAGGGATTTTTAGACCACAAACGTGGATTTTTTTAAAGAATATTTTCGAGGGATTTTAAGACCACAAAACGTGGATTTTTTATAGAATATTTTTAAGGGATTTTGAGACCACAACACGTGGATTTTTTAAAGAACGTGGATTTTTTTAGGCGACAAATTGTGGATTTTAATGTATATTTTTTGAAAGGTTTTTGGGCGACAAAACGTGGATTTTTAAAGAATATTTGTTATGATCCATTTGAGGAATAAATGTGGATTTTTAAAGAATATTTTTTATGGTCCATTTGAGGAATAAATGTGGATTTTTAAAGAATATTTTTTCAGGATCCATTTGAGGAAAAACTTGGAATTTTAAAGAATATTTGTTCATGGTCCATTTGAGGAATAAACGTGGATTTTTAAAGTATATTTTTCATGGTCTATTTGAGGGATAAACGTGGATTTCTGAAGAATAAACGTGGATTTTTAAAGTATATTCTTTCATGGTCTATTTGAGGGATAAACGTGGATAGTATATGTTTTTATGTTCCCTTTAAGGAATAAACGTGGATTTTTAAAGCATATTCTTTCTGGTCCATTTGGTGAATAAACGTGGATTTTTAAAGCATATTCTTTCTGGTCCATTTGATGAATAAACGTGGATTTTTAAAGTATATTTTTATTGGTCTATTCGAGGAATAAACGTGGATGTTTTAGAGAATATTTTTTCATGGTCCTTTTGAGGAATAAATTGGGATTTTTAAAGAATATTTTTCATTTGAGGAATAAAAGCCGATTTTTTAAGAATAGTTTTTCATGATCCATTTAAAGAATAAAAGTGGTTTTTTAAAGAATGGTCCACTTGAGGAAAACATTTTATTTTTTCATGGGAATTTGAAGAAGAACTCATGACAGACATCCAACCCAGTGTTTTAAAAATGTAAATCTAAACGTTTAGTCATTTTAAGTATTTGAAGCCTCCACCCAAAGCATATACACACATATATATGTATGTATGCACTTATATCTTACAACACTTCTTGCAAAATAATTCGCGTTTTGTACCCCTTGATTTTAAAACAAAAATCTTGGCGATTTAAATGAAACATTTTGAACAAAGCGTATGAAAAAGTGGTACTTTTCAATTGAGGCGGCAAAATATCAAAGGCCAGCAAAAACAACATGACTGGATGCCATAATACTGGCTGACTGAATAAAACTGACAAAGTGAAGATTCCTTAATGCACTACTTTTGTTTCAAAGAGGCAGCAGTCAGAGAAATAATCGAGTGTATAAATGTTACAAACGATCCGGCAAAAATGACTATGTACGCGTACTCGACATAAAACCCTCCAAAGAAGCAATTATAAAACATTTTGTGCTAGAAATGATTCTTGCAAGAAGTTCATGTGACTGTCTGTCCGTCTTTTTTTATAAATGCCAAACTGAGAAATAACATTGCAACAAAGGGAAATTGAAATATTTTTAACAACAACAAAAACAAAGGGAATGCTACATACATTTTTTGCAATTCAACCAATTATTTTAATGGGTTTTCTTTATTTTTTTTCTTTCTTCTATTATTTGCAGATTTACAAAAGGAAATAAATAAAATAAGGAAACAATTTTAAGGTGAGTCATAAATTAAATATTTAACATTTCATGACAAAAATTCAAAAGAAGAAACTTTACAAATTTCATTCACAAAAAAAAAAAATCAGAAGATTTTAAATTTATTACCTCACAAAACCCATCACTAATTTTTCATATGGTTTTAAATTACCTTAAAACTAGAATAGATTATAATCAGATTATCAATGACATTAAACATATGCTAAACTAAAATGGTATCATTCCATTTATCTCTCTCTTCACATAATCATCACTCATTCAATCATTTATCTTTTCTAATTTCCATATGTGAAAGAAACAACAACAGCTAGGGCATATCCACAATCCTCACATAATTTATGATAATCTTCTTCAATTTTTAAACTGGGCCGCATGATATTTTCATGTTCTACAAGGCATGCCGAGAAAGAGAGAGAAGTCTAGACTAGAACCATTCGTGCAGACCCAACAGACATGGAAATTAAATCAATGTGAAATAATTTAAATGAAGAGCTGTTTTTTTGTTTTTGTAAACATTCAGAGTTAGACAGACCTTCACTTTTGTTCTAGGCAAAACAGACATTAGAGTTTAAGGTGAAATGTGGAAAAATAACGGGGAAAGGCAGAAATAGTTTCTTTCTTTATTTGTTGTCTTTCTTTCTAATGAGGAAAATATGCATAAATTTAAATACAATTAACAAACAAATAATAAATTTCTTTAAATGAATTGAACTGAAATAGTCAGAAAGAGGTGAGCACAGTGTTTTAATATATATATAATAATTAAAATTTTAAACGTAGATTTTTTAAATAATATATTTTCTTGCACCATCTGAGCAATAAACGAGGATTTTTTAAACAATATTTTTCATTGACCATCTGATCAATAAACGTGGATTTTTTTAAACAATATTTTTAATCGACCACCTGAGCAAAAACCGAGGATTTTTTAAACAATATTTTTTCATCGACCATCTGAGCAAAAACGAGGATTTTTTAAACAATATTTTTTAATGGACCCTCTTCGCAATAAACGTGGAGATTTTAAACAAAATCATTTCATGGACCGTCTGAACAATAAACGTGGATGTTTTAAAAAATATTTTTTGATGGACCCTCTGATAAATAAACGTGGATTTTTTAAACATTATTTTTTCATGGGCCCTCTGAGCAATAAACGTGGATTAAAAAAAATATTTTTTCATGGACCATCTGAGAAATAAACGTGGATTTTTTAAAAAAATATTTTCATAACCGTCTGAGAAATAAACGTGGATTTTTTAAACAATATTTTTATGCGCCACCTGAGCAATAAACGTGGAGTTTTAAACAATATTTTTTCATGGGCCACCTGAGCAATAAACGTGGATTTTTTAAACAATATTTTTTCATGGACCACCTGAGTAATAAATGTGGATTTTTAAACAATATTTTTTCATGGACCCTCTGAACAATAAACGTGGATTTTTTAAACAATATTTTTTCATGGACCACCTGAGTAATAAACGTGGATTTTTAAACAATATTTTTTCATGGACCCTCTGAACAATAAACGTGGATTTTTTAAACAATATTTTTTCATGGACCACCTGAGTAATAAACGTGGATTTTTTAAACAATATTTTTCATGGACCATCTGAACAATAAACTTGGATTTTTAAGACATATTTGTATGGACCACCTGAGCAATAAACGTGCATTTTTTAAACAATATTTTTTCATGGACCCTCTTGGCAATAAACGTGGAGATTTTAACTAATATTTTTTCATGGACCACCTGAGTAATAAACGTGGATTTTTAAAACAATATGTTTTCATAGACCACCTGAGTAATAAACGTGGATTTTTTAAATAATATTTTTTTATGGACCATCTGAACAATAAACGTGGATTTTTTAAACAATATTTTTTCATGGACCACCTGAATAATAAACGTGGATTTTTTCAAATAATAGTTTTTTATGGACTGTCTGAACAATAAACGTGGATTTTTAAACAATACTTTTTTCATGGACCATCTGAACAATAAACGGGGATTTTTTAAACAATATTTTTTCATGAACCATCTGAGCAATAAACGTGGATTTTTTAAACAATATTTTTTCATGGACCACCTGAATAATAAACGTGGATTTTTTCAAATAATAGTTTTTTTATGGACTGTCTGAACAATAAACGTGGATTTTTAAACAATACTTTTTTCATGGACCATCTGAACAATAAACGGGGATTTTTTAAACAATATTTTTTCATGAACCGTCTGAACAATAAACGTGGATTTTTAAACAATATTGTTTATTGGACCCTCTGAACAATAAACGTGGATTTTTTAAACAATATTTTTTCATGGACCACCTGAGTAATAAACGTGGATTTTTTAAACAATATTTTTCATGGACCATCTGAACAATAAACTTGGATTTTTAAGACATATTTGTATGGACCACCTGAGCAATAAACGTGCATTTTTAAACAATATTTTTTCATGGACCCTTTTGGCAATAAACGTGGAGATTTTAACTAATATTTTTTCATGGACCACCTGAGTAATAAACGTGGATTTTTAAAACAATATGTTTTCATAGACCACCTGAGTAATAAACGTGGATTTTTTAAACAATATTTTTTCATAGACCACCTGAGTAATAAACGTGGATTTTTTTTAATAATATTTTTTTATGGACCATCTGAACAATAAACGTGGATTTTTTAAACAATATTTTTTCATGGACCACCTGAATAATAAACGTGGATTTTTTCAAATAATAGTTTTTTATGGACTGTCTGAACAATAAACGTGGATTTTTAAACAATACTTTTTTCATGGACCATCTGAACAATAAACGGGGATTTTTTAAACAATATTTTTTCATGAACCATCTGAGCAATAAACGTGGATTTTTTAAACAATATTTTTTCATGGACCACCTGAATAATAAACGTGGATTTTTTCAAATAATAGTTTTTTATGGAATGTCTGAACAATAAACGTGGATTTTTAAACAATACTTTTTTCATGGACCATCTGAACAATAAACGGGGATTTTTAAACAATATTTTTTCATGAACCGTCTGAACAATAAACGTGGATTTTTAAACAATATTGTTTATTGGACCATCTGAACAATAAACGTGGATTTTTTTTAACAATATTTTTTCATGGACTGTCTGAACAATAAACGTGGATTTTTTAAACAATATTTTTTCATGGACCCTCTGAGCAATAAAGTGGATTTTTTAAACAATATTTTTTATGGACCATCTGAGCAATAAAGTGGGTTTTTTAAACAATATTTTTTATGGATCATCTGAACCATAAATATGGACTTTTTAAACAATATTTTTTCATCGACCATCTGAACCATACTTTTTAAACAATATTTTTTCATCGACCATCTGAGCACAAAATGAGGTTTTTAAACAATATTTTTTCATGGACCACCTGAGTAATAAACGTGGATTTTTTAAACAATATTTTTTCATGGACCACCTGAGTAATAAACGTGGATTTTTTAAACAATATTTTTTTATGGACCATCTGAACAATAAACGTGAATTTTTTAAACCAAATCTTTTCATGGACCGTCTGAGCAATAAACGTGAATTTTTTAAACAATATTTTTTGATGGACCCTCTGATAAATAAACGTGGATTTTTTCAACAAACGTGGATTTAAAAAAAATATTTGTTCGTGGACCATCTGAGAAATAAATGTGGATTTTTTAAAAAAATATTTTCATGGACCGTCTGAGAAATAAACGTAGACTTTTTAAACCATATTTTTCATGGACCATCTGAGCAATTAACGTGGATTTTTAAACGATATTTTTTCATGGACCAGCATAGCAAAAAAGTGGATTTTTAAACAATATTTTCATGGATCGTCTGAACAATAAACGTTGATTTTTTAAACAATATTTTTCATGGACCATCTGAAAAATAAACGTGGACTTTTTAAACCATATTTTTTTCATGGACCATCTGAGCAATAAACAATATTTTTTCATGGACCACATCAGCAATAAACTTGGATTTTTAAACAATATTTGTTTT
The DNA here is from genome assembly GCF_047663935.1 of Musca autumnalis. Taxonomy (NCBI): domain Eukaryota; kingdom Metazoa; phylum Arthropoda; class Insecta; order Diptera; family Muscidae; genus Musca; species Musca autumnalis. Next base: position 257,906,047 of record NW_027411644.1, read on the forward strand.
TCATGGACCACCTGAGAAATAAACGTGGATTTTTTTAAACAATATTCTTTCATGGACCACCTGAGCAATAAACGTGGATTTTTAAACAATATTTTTTCATGGACCACCTGAGCAATAAACGTTGACTTTTGTAAACAATATTTTTTTATGGATCGTCTGGGCAATAAACGTGGATTTTTTAAACAATATTTTTTCATGGACCCTCTGAAAAATAAACGTGGATTTTTATACCCTCAGCCTTTAGGCTAGAAAAGGTATACACTAGGCCGGGGCGATTTGAAAACCTTAATGGCCCTTCGCGTTTCTGATTCCTAAGATTGAACTGAGCAAAAAAGTCCACTAGACCATAGCTCTACGGTGAAAATCGAGCCTCCCGATTTTGACTTTAAATTTTTTATCCACGTTTTTTTGACATTTTGGCATATAACGGCCAAACCATTGAGATTTTCGATCCAACACACAGACAAAAATTGTAGCCAAGGCAGTAATTAAGAGCTCTTTTAATGCATCGCAAAAGCATTAGAACGCTCCTTCAGGCAGTTTTGGTCTTGAGAAGGTGCAAACTTTTCGGAAAATGTCGATAAGTGGCACTGTACTACAAAAGTTGACCAGAAAAATATTCAAGAGTTCTGATGCAAAATTCTATCGTGTTGGGATCCATGGACAACGAAAATACCAACGTTTGGGTCATTTCGTTTTATTTTTTTATAATGATAAAAGTAGTGAAAATCTATGTTTCTTACATTTTCAAATTTAAACGGTCATATCTTCTTTTTTCACAATGGATTTCTATTGATCCTTCTTCCTTTTATAGGGGTGAATAATATCTTTCGAACAAGTTATTATTTTTTTTAAATCAGTTAACAAATGGCTAAGTTATAGTGGTTTAAGTCTGAAAACCCCACAAAAAGCTATAACGGTATTTCTCACAATTTAAAAAAAAAAAAAATTGAAAATTATGAGAAATTCAGTTATAGTTTTTTTGTGGGGTTTTTCAGACTTAAACCACTATGACTTAGGATAAGGATATATATAATAAATATTATAAATATAGAAAAAAACATTTGCCCGGAGTCGGATCCTAGTTATTTTTTCGACTCAGACTCCAGCAAAATTGCTCGACCGAAAGCATATTTACAACGGTACAATTTTTTCCTGAGTAGGTCAGTTCTTCCTGAGATAATGGCCCAAAAGCTCCAAACCCCTGCCGGCACATACTAAAATAGCTATTGTGGAAGATAACTCTAAAACTATTTCAAACATTTTTCCAAACTTATTTTAACTTAATTTAATATTTCGAGTCCTTTATGAAGAAGTTTTACCACAAGGAATGGACCGATTGAGCCCATATTGGAACTTTATTTAAGTCTGATAGAAAAATTGCACGATGTGCAAAGTATGGACCAAATCGTGCGCACAAATTTGCCGAACATTATCGAACTTTTGTGTGGGAGGTACAGGAAGGAGTGGACCGATATAACCCATCTTCGAACTTAAACTAAGTTTAAACAAAATATTGCGAAAACCAAATTTTGGAACGAATCGGTTGATCCGTTCGAGATTTATCGTGAGCTCCAGCCAGACAGACAAACAGACGGACATGGCTAAACACGGTGCTCTTGAATCAAATTTAAATGGAAGGTGCTTGCACCTGGGAAGTTTTTGCGGATTCTGAAACTACAATGTTCATAGATGAGAAAAATCAAAAATCCAAAAAAAAAATCGCCGGAGCGCTTTTTAAATAAATCGCGATTCAAGTTGACATTTTTAGGGGTTGTTTAGGTTTTTGCGATTTTGCTTGGAAACCGCAAGTCCTATCAAAATTGGAACAAAGAAAATGTTTTAGCTATCAAAATTCTCTACAAGATTGACCTTAATGATATTTTCGTAGGTTTTTCAACTTTTGAGATATAGAAGTTGAAATTGGGACAATTCAAATTCAATTCAATTCTGTATCGTCTCCTTATAAAACAATGTCATGACTGCAATTCCCCAACTTAAACTTATATTTCTAACAAAATGGTACAACCTAGGAAAAATTACATAAGCCAGTCTTGTAGAGAAGAAATGGTAAAACCTACGAAAATACCGTAAAGATCAATCTTGTAGAGAATTTTCATAGCTACAACATTTTTTCAGTCTCATTTTGATAGGACTTGCGGTTTCTAAGCAAAATCGTGAAAATCTAAACAACCCCTAAAAATGTCAACTTGAATCGCAATTTATTTAAAAAGCGCCCCGGCGATTTTTTTTTTGTTTTTTGATTTTTCTCATCTATGACTTCCCAGGTGTAAGCACCTTAAATTTAAATTTGATTCAAGAGCACCGTGTAAATCAACTACAAATTGTCTGAAACAGATTTCATCCAAACATAGCTGCCCGTATTAAAGTGTATTTACCTACCTTAGCATAAATGCTGAGGGTATAAAAACTGATGTATAGATGGTATTCGTTCTTTGTCCGCCTGGTATTCTTCACAGCGAAATTCCTCCTAGTCTTTTTGTTATTTAAAATAGTGTGCTTTGTGCCGGATGTACACCAAACGTTAAACCACAAATAATTTCACCAAACTGATGACATACTTCCCCATATCTTCTTCTTCAGTTCACACTTCATACAGCGAGCATAAAAATCAATTTTCATTGAGTTGTAAATCATTAAGGCAAATAAACGCAACCATACCACAACAACCTGGCATATTAATGCTCGTAATAGTAATTTCTTCGGATTTAATTACAATGCTGAGAGTTTCAAAAAAGCAGATACTTAAAAAAAAAACATAAAATGTATTTATATTCCAGATATACTTTATTTATTTACTAATAGTCAAGAAGATGAAGAGAAATAAATTGTAAAATTTATTGTAACAGCTATCCCAATACAAAACGCCATCGATGTAAAATTATCTATAGCTTGTGTTTTAGTAGATTTAACAATATCAATTAGAGATATAACTAAATAATTGTTGCAGTTGTTGTTTTTTCTTATAGTTTGGCTTATTTATCAGAGTTAAACAAATTGCCATATTCGTTATTTTGCTTGAAAATTCTTTCTTTCTTTTGGCTTAAATATTCATTTGTAATTACACAAATATACAAATCCAAACAAAATGTCACGTTATTGGTTGATAACTTGTGGGACTTTTTTTTATAAAGCAGATACAAAAACCAGAAGAAAATATTTAAAATAGTTTTTGTTTTAAATCAACATTGTGTATGAACGTGTATGAATAGTTTTACTCATTTAAGAAATACATACGAAGAATATGAACCGTCTTATACTCAGAGAAAAATATGTTTTTAAACCATATCTACTTTTGTTGCAACTTTTATTTTATTTATTTATTTATTAATTAATTTATTTATTTATTTATTTATTTATTTATTTATTTATTTATTTATTTATTTATTTATTTATTTATTTATTTATTTATTTATTTATTTATTTATTTATTTATTTATTTATTTATTTATTTATTTATTTATTTATTTATTTATTTATTTATTTATTTATTTATTTATTTATTTATTTATTTATTTATTTATTTATTTATTTTTCATTTGTTTATTTATTTATTTATTTATTTATTTATTTATTTATTTATTTATTTATTTATTTATTTATTTATTTATTTATTTATTTATTTATTTATTTATTTATTTATTTATTTACTTATTTATTTACTTATTTATTTATTTGTTTATTTATTGTTTATTTATTTATTTATTTATTTATGTATTTATTTATGTATTTATGTATTTATTTATTTATTTATTAATTTATTTATTCATTCATTCATTCATTAATTTATTTTTTAATTTTGCATATTTTAAAATTAATTTTAATTAATTGATCGTTAATTTAGCGTTGAGCTTAATAACCTAAGACACAAACATTATGTGACCGGTTTCGCTATTGGTAGCACCTCATCAGACAAATCGGCTGTCGAGTGGCTTCTCTGTCCCTATGCACAGTGTCCGATTTTCCAAAAAACCTGGCCAAAAATCGAAAAAAAAATGATCAATTTACCCTAAAAAGGGTCAGATATTGTTTATAGGATTCCAGTGCGTGTAGTTATGACAAAAAAATATATACATTTCTTGTTTAACCCTTTCGGCCCCGCTCCAGAACCGAATGTCTAAAAAATTTTTGTTTGTGATAGCAAAGCTTGTTAGCTCCAAATTAAGGATTTTGGAAGATTTGAAACTTCGGAAGTTATTATAAGCAACTTCGGGCCGTTGAGGTAGTATTTCATGGCATTAATAAATTAAAACAAGTTTATAAGAACATACAAATTGCTTGTTATTTATTCTTTAAGAATCATTTTTGATATAATATTATATATTATATCAATAATACCTTAGTATGATAGGCAAGAAAACAGTTTTTACTTGTATTTGAACATAGATGAACACCACACTTTGACACAGGTGTTCCTGTCTTGCTAAAACGACGTCGACCTTTTTCTCCCATACCACCCAATGACGAATTTGGCAGGTCGTAAGTAACTTTACGGTATGTGAAACGTATTTAAGATGTCCAGTGTCGCCAATGAATTGTAATTTTTTTCAAGATCAATTTTCACAATAAATTATGAAAATAGTTGTGAGTAACATCGAGTTGGGCCGTGTAATTTATCATTTCATAAAAAAGGAAGGGTTTTTTACCAATTTCCATCGAAAAATCCTGCACATATTTGCACTTTTCGTTTTTATGTGATATTTTATCTCGCAGGTATATACATATTTTCTTTCATTCAGAATGTCAGAATATAGTATATGGTCACTTTCTGGCGTTTGGGCATAATTTAGAGTTTTGATATATTTTAAGACCTATAGTAAAATTTTATGGCGAACAAATTTCTAGACAAATTTGGTCTGATCCGACCACATTTGATAGGAGATTTTAAAGATTTGTGGAAAAAGGGACCAAAAGGACCCATTTTATGACTCGCACGAGGGTTAATTTTTCCTTGCATTCTTGTCAGTAAAGTTGCCAAAGACATTATACACCTAAAGTGCAAGGATTCCAAGTGATCTTAACTCAAATATTTCCAAAACTGTAGAAATTGTGGAAGCTTGCACCCCTATTTTAGTTTCTTGGTTTTATGGCAAAATTGATACCGATATTTCCTTGCTATGTAATGCAAATAGAGATTTCATTTCTTTGATGACTTATAGTGAAATTTAGCTGAGAACATTTTTGTCTTTGACGCCATTCTTCTAAAATGATGCTTTGTATGACAATTTTGCGAAAACTTTGATGAAGTACGACATTAACCCTAAAATGTTTTTCTAATTTGCATATTTCTGGAGTTAAGGTAAGATATAGAGTTTTGGTGTATTCTAGGACCTATAGTAAAAATTGATGGCGAAAACATTTGTAGAATATTTTGATCCGATAAGATCACATTTTATAGGAGGAGGGACCAAAAAAACCCCTTAAATGACCGCCTGAGGGTTAAATAATATCAAAAACGTAATCAGCGGCCCGAAAAACATAAGAACCAATGGTTAGGTCAAAATCCATTCATTTTTAGAGTTTTGGACAGGTTTTTCGGAAAATCGGACACTGTGCTATGGAACAATATGTATGTAGTCGCTGGAGAGCACGAAAACTCTCGAACTGATCAACCGACTTGTTGCAAAATTTGACCTTCGTCATATTTTGTCCAAAATTAGTTTCAGTTCGAAGATGGACAATAGCGGGCCACAACTTCCGATACTTCCTTACAATATTTAGAAATGTCACTAAAATGGTATGCACGATATGTCTTTAACAGGGCAACTAATTTGGTTCAAACTGTGGATCTCCTAAATTTTGTCCAAATTTAGTTAAACTTCTAAAATGGTCCATATCGGTCCTCTCCTTAGGTTTCTCTCCCCCACAAAAGTTCAGCATTTGTCATTCCATTCCTTTAAGTACCTGTTCCGCAACACATATAAACTTTAAAACTAATCCACATTTTTGTCGGCAAGTTCAATTGTCCAAAAAGGACGACAACATTCTGAAAATACCCTGAATACACTCATAGGCTGAGGTTATATCTCTGTCGGCAAAGCTGACTCATGCTTTTTTACTTGTTTGTCATTCAAACGCAGTCTTCGGAAGTTATGAGTTTGGCTCTCAACGCTAACACGCGTGATGACATTTTTTTATATGTTTTTCAAGGACGTCGGTTTAAAAGCCAGATTTTCATTTATTTAAAAATGTTGCCTATTAGGGCGAAAATTGTTTTACTATTACCTTTAATTAAATTCTCGTTGGATTCGAGCTTAATGCCCTAAGATTTCTTGCATGTGAAAAAGAAAAGCCGAAGATTCGATCCCACACAACCACCATTATATGTCCGGTTTGGCTGTTGGTAGCAGCTCATCAGACATATCGGGTGTGGAGTGACTTTTAATTTCAAAAATGGAAGTTTTTTCGGTCTTTTTTACAGTGAAGAAACAACAACAAACATAAAAAAACAAAGTTCGATGACAGAGAAGCCACTCCACAGTCGATATGTCTGATGATAAAATTACCATTCAGATCATCAGTTCGAAATCTGTATCAGTTATTCCCTTCATCTTTAAAGTGCGATTCTCTAACTCATTTTCTGAGTCACCGACAATTGTCGGTAAAATTAAAATGCTTATGATTTGTTGTTTTCATTAAATCAAGCTCGAGGTCATTTGTTCATCGGTAATTACCGATGTTTTTCGGTAAGATAGCGACGAATGAAAAGTAGTCGTAAAGTTCTACCTGTAGAAAGAGTGTTGTCAACTTTTATTTGAACTTTTCTTTCATAATTTTGCGTTTTAATTTTACCGATTTTTGTCGGTAACTCAAAAAATGTGTTAGAGAAACGCACTACTGGTGTTTAAATTCTGGCAATATTTTTAGACTTCATTCCGATTCCTGAATATTTCAAGATCATTTCATTGTTCTTCTGAAAATATCACTCGATACTTTTCCTTAGCGCTTCATGTTGTTACTTCTATTCAGTAGTCTCGCGACACTCCATGGTACCCAAGTAAAAACTCGGGGTAGTTTTTTTCAATATTTACACATGGTCTTTACAATATGTTTACTGATTACTGACGTTTTTATATTGGTTGCATATAATTCTCATACATATTTTCAACAACTACACGCAGAGAAATATATTTTTCGCTTTTGTTGGAACAACAATATCTATTTTTGTTCCAACAATTCATTTGTTTTGTTCAAGCATTGCAATTGCAAATTCAAAAATACCATATTTTGCTCCAAACATAGAAAACAAAAACAACTTGCGAAATTCCTCAATATTGTAAAAGTCATTAACCATACCGATGGTAGGAAATATCATAATCTAGAATTTTTACAAAAACTACTGTCAGCCCAGAAAACCAGTTACTGATTTTTTTTATTTGATCGTATATAATTATGATTATTGACAAACACAAAACATGGCCAGGTTTGACTAAAAAGACAACAAATTACTCCATTGAGCTCATCCTCCAAGCACCTACCTCAACACAAGGAATACCATAAAACTATAACAAATATAAAAAAAAACAAATTTACGACCAAAAACATAAAGAAGAATGAGAAAGAAGAAACAAATAAAACAAGAATCTCATGGTGTACATAACAAAAAAAAAAATAACAATAAAATGAAAAACAAAGATAAGAGGAACTCATGCAAACAAAACTCACCAAAATTGTTTTTTCACCACGGCATCGAATACCGAGAGAAGAGAATAAAAGTGTTGAAGAAAAGATAATAATATTCTCCAAAAGCAATTGTTGTAATTAACAAAAACGATTGCTGGAGTCCAAATACTACTTACGGAATCTAACAATATCTTTACAATACATACATATTTTGCTCTTCGAATATTTTTGGATCAACCATATTTTTTCTCTGCGTGTAGTGCTGATGAAGACAAAGAAAGAATTTTGCTTAATAATATTTTTCATTTCACAGTTTTTTCCTTTATACATTTTTTCACATTTTCGTAGATCAAGAATTGAACTCCAGGTTCCAAAATTCTTCAGGTTGTGTTGGTCAAACTTAACCGCTGACAAAGTAAAGCAAAAACATTTTCTTCACGGAGAGAAGAAATACTGTACAAACAAGAATAATCCGAAAGCAATATAGGACATTGTAAATATGTAAATATATGTATTGTTGAAGCAACCATGTATTTTGTATTCTTATGGTGTTTTTTTTATATATTTATACACTTTTACAATACAATATTTTGCTTTCAATATTACTAGAATTCTAAACAATCCCTATTTCTCTTCTCACTATTGTAAAATAATTATTTCAAATTTATTCCATTTGATTTATTATTTACAAATCAAACAAAATGCTAATTGTTGATATTTTCCTTGGTTTCCCATTTCCTTCAAACATCACCACACTCTAACAAGCCTAAATTTCCTGTCATATAAAAATCAATAATAATAAAAATCAAAATTCAATTTCCTTTATTACCATTTTTGGCAAATATTTATTAAACAGAAAATTTTTGGCATATTTAAAATTTCCTTGTTTACTCTGTCAACAAACAGAAGAAACACACAAAATAATGTTACATCATTTTCAATTTGCCATTTATGGTGGTTGTCGATGATAATGGTTTGGTTATTTAATAACCATCAACCCCGCCGATTGTCCCCAAAATCTCTCCATATTCAATTCTGTTACTAAAATATTGATTGTGCATGTCAAAATCATGACAATTCACTTCCAATTGCAATTGTTATGACTCTACTCTATTATAGTCACTGCACTGTTTTTGTGTGCCTGATTGTTTGACAATCAGGTTGACTGACTGACTGACGAACGAACTGTCTGTCTAAATGGCGGGTGTGTTAGTCATAGTATGAAAATTCTCCATGGACCTTAGGCATTTTCTGTTGAAATATCAAACAGCAGCAGTTCCATACTTTTGTGTCACAGGCAGAAGAAAATCTGGCAGGAAACATACGCACACTTATACATGTATATTATCATCAAATCAGTGTGATTACAACTACTACCACCCACTCTGATACACAAATAATAATTTGAATGAATGACATTTGTAGGGACAAAACGACAGTGTCGTTATAAAAGTTGGGGATATATTTTTAAAATTTAGAAGGAAGAAACTTGTGTAAAAACGAATTATTTTATAGTTTACATTCTACATTTTATATGTGTTTTATACTTTATATTCCCTGCCTAGGCAACATCAAATTTTGAACGGTGGCAAAATACACCTCAGTAATATTTTATATTTCATATTTTATATTTTATATTTTATATTTTATATTTTATATTTTATATTTTATATTTTATATTTTATATTTTATATTTTATATTTTATATTTTATATTTTATATTTTATATTTTATATTTTATATTTTATATTTTATATTTTATATTTTATATTTTATATTTTATATTTTATATTTTATATTTTATATTTTATATTTTATATTTTATATTTTATATTTTATATTTTATATTTTATATTTTATATTTTATATTTTATATTTTATATTTTATATTTTATATTTTATATTTTATATTTTATATTTTATATTTTATATTTTATATTTTATATTTTATATTTTATATTTTATATTTTATATTTTATATTTTATATTTTATATTTTATATTTTATATTTTATATTTTATATTTTATATTTTATATTTTATATTTTATATTTTATATTTTATATTTTATATTTTATATTTTATATTTTATATTTTATATTTTATATTTTATATTTTATATTTTATATTTTATATTTTATATTTTATATTTTATATTTTATATTTTATATTTTATATTTTATATTTTATATTTTATATTTTATATTTTATATTTTATATTTTATATTTTATATTTTATATTTTATATTTTATATTTTATATTTTATATTTTATATTTTATATTTTATATTTTATATTTTATATTTTATATTTTATATTTTATATTTTATATTTTATATTTTATATTTTATATTTTATATTTTATATTTTATATTTTATATTTTATATTTTATATTTTATATTTTATATTTTATATTTTATATTTTATATTTTATATTTTATATTTTATATTTTATATTTTATATTTTATATTTTATATTTTATATTTTATATTTTATATTTTATATTTTATATTTTATATTTTATATTTTATATTTTATATTTTATATTTTATATTTTATATTTTATATTTTATATTTTATATTTTATATTTTATATTTTATATTTTATATTTTATATTTTATATTTTATATTTTATATTTTATATTTTATATTTTATATTTTATATTTTATATTTTATATTTTATATTTTATATTTTATATTTTATATTTTATATTTTATATTTTATATTTTATATTTTATATTTTATATTTTATATTTTATATTTTATATTTTATATTTTATATTTTATATTTTATATTTTATATTTTATATTTTATATTTTATATTTTATATTTTATATTTTATATTTTATATTTTATATTTTATATTTTATATTTTATATTTTATATTTTATATTTTATATTTTATATTTTATATTTTATATTTTATATTTTATATTTTATATTTTATATTTTATATTTTATATTTTATATTTTATATTTTATATTTTATATTTTATATTTTATATTTTACTAGCAAATGCCCGCTACTTCGTATGCGGAAAGGAAACGAAATATATATAAACAATCTTTAATACGGGAATGGTGAATACTGGAGATTCTGTTGTACTAAGACCTATTTTTATTACCAATATTTTTTCGATTGGAGTCAGAATTTAAAAAAAAAATCTGCCGTATCGCATCCCTACACAGCTACCATATTTTTTATTTCGAATTTCCAAAACTACGTATCATATTGCAAATTTCAGATTTGACTCCTGGTTTTACCCCTTCACTAACACAGCATTCCCTTCCAGTACGAATTTTCAAACACTAAACTTTATCTCACCTCTTCACAACAACAATTACGCACATTCTCAATTCAATGTTCTAGCTTTAGCGGTTTCGGCATTCAAAATGGCCATAAAAATCCACGTTTTCGTATATCCCCATATAACGGTACCTCTCGACTTAGTGTATTTTAAAAGAAGAACAAATGTATATTGTCCAATTTTCTTTAAATTTGGACCTCGAATACTCAGAGGATATAAAAGTTTAATTTAAAAAATCTCCACTTCAATCCACGTTTATTAGAAGAGATATTTTGAAGATTTAGAGTATTTTGAAGATCTTCTGCACATTTTCCAACCGAAATTCGGAATTTGTGGCATGAAAGGTTAGAAAACTTCTTTACAAAAAATTGTACTTAATGTGCACGGGTATGTCAACCGTATATAACGAAAAAATTTTAGAAGGCATTTCAATTTAGGATTTTTTAATATCAGGGGGTAAATACCTTCCAGTTAACAAAATTGTCGCATTGGACCACGTTTTCAAATTTACATACCAAAGCGGTCAAAACAAAATTTTTTTTTTTTTTAAAGATACTTCACGTTTGACTTCTTAATTTCAGTACATTACTTAGAAACTCCTTGGCGTTAACATCAAATCAACGGAACAATATTCAGTACAATTTTTCAAACTCAGAACTTTGTCTCACACTTTCGTGCGATCTTCATAACAAATATTTTTCAATTTCGTATTTTTTGTACAAATATCGTATTTCGCAATTATATAATCCCAGCTTTGTTCCTACACCCAACACCAAATTTAGTACCTTAACTGTTTACAGAATACCAAAATGCTTTGGTACCTACATGTTACCCAACTTTTCGTACACATAGGTAAACGTTTCAAAAATACTTCCTTACTTCCACTTTTCCAGCTTTATCTGTTCCCCTGAAACCCATTATAGTACTATTTAGTACTTTTTGTATAAATAAGTACGAGTTTTCAAAACCTCCTCCCTACCTCCACTGTAAACACCAATTGCTAATCTAATACCGAATTTCAAAATTCCAGTTCTACCCTTTACAAAATCACAAATTGTACAAAATTCTATACCATATAGCAAATACCAAAAGGTACCAAATTTTGTACCATTTAGCACTTTTCGTACACGATTTTCTAAAATGTACTTTCATATCTCAGCTCCATCCGTTCACCTAAAACCAAATTATATCAAATGTAATTCTATTTAGCACTTTCCCATAAGTACGATTTTCCAAAACTACCTCAATCCTACATTCCAACAATAATCTGTTTACGCAAATACAAATTATAGCGAATTTGCACATTAGTACGATTTTCCAAAGCTACCTCCATATCTCAATTCTATATTCCAACAGTAATCTTAATTCCAAATTTCAGGATTCCAGCTCTTCAAATCCAAATCATACTAAACTCACTACCATTTAGGACTTTTCGACCTTTGGTACATCTTTCTTACTCTTCATCACTGACCCCCATTCCAAATTTCAGGATTCCGGCCCTATTCGTTAACCATTATCCAAATTGTACTATATTTAGTACCATTTAGTATTTTTCGTATACTTTTAATTCGAATTTCCAAAAACCTTTCTTTTTTACTCTCCATCAGTGACCTTCATTTCAAATTTCAGGATTCCAGCTCTATTCGTTCACCCAAACCCAAATTATACTAAATTTACTACCATTTATTACTTTTCGTACACTTATAGTTCGAATTCCAAAAACCTTTCATTTTTACTCTTCATCAGTGATCCTCATTCCAAATTTCAGGACTCAGCTCTATCCGTTCACCCAAATCCAAATTGTACTAAATTTAGTACCATTTAGTACTTTTCGTGCACTTATAGTTCAAATTTCTAAAAACCTTTCTTTGTTACTCTCCATCAGTGAACCTCATTACAAATTTCAGGATTCCAGCTCAATCCGTTCACCCAAATCCAAATTGTACTAAATTTAGTACCATTTAGAACTTTTCGTGCACTTATAGTTCGAATTTCCAAAAACCTTTCTTTGTTACTCTCCACCAGTGACCCTCATTCCAAATGTCTGTATTCCAGCTCAATCCGTTCACCCAAATCAAAATTGTACTAAATTTAGTACCATTTAGTACTTTTCGTACCCTTATAGTTCGAATTTACAATATCCTTTCTTTGTTACTCTTCATCAGTGACCCTCATTCCAAATGTCTGTATTCCAGCTCAATCCGTTCACCCAAATCCAAATTGTACTAAATTTAGTACCATTTAGTACTTTTCGTACCCTTATAGTTCGAATTTACAAAATCCTTTCTTTGTTACTCTTCATCAGTGACCCTCATTCCAAATGTCTGTATTCCAGCTCAATCCGTTCACCCAAATCAAAATTGTACTAAATTTAGTACCATTTAGTACTTTTCGTACCCTTACAGTTCGAATTTCCAAAAACCTTTCTTTGTTACTCTTCATCAGTGACCCTCATTCCAAATGCCTGTCTCTATCCGTTCACCCAAATCCAAATTGTACTAAATTTAGTACCATTTAGTACTTTTCGTACCCTTACAGTTCGAATTTCCAAAAACCTTTCTTTGTTACTCTTCATCAGTGACCCTCATTCCAAATGCCTGTATTCCAGCTCTATCCGTTCACCCAACTCCAAATTGTACTAAATTTAGTACCATTTAGTACTATTCGTGCACTTATGTATAGTTCGAATTTCCAAAAACCTTTCTTTGTTACTCTCCACAAGTTTCCCTAATTTCAAATTTCAGGATTCCAGCTCTATCCGTTCACACAAATCCAAATTGTACTAAATTTAGTACCATTTAGTACTTTTCGTACCCTTATAGTTCGAATTTACAAAATCCTTTCTTTGTTGCTCTTCATCAGTGACCCTCATTCCAAATGTCTGTATTCCAGCTCAATCCGTTCACCCAAATCAAAATTGTACTAAATTTAGTACCATTTAGTACTTTTCGTACCCTTACAGTTCGAATTTCCAAAAACCTTTCTTTGTTACTCTTCATCAGTGATCCTCATTCCAAATGCCTGTATTCCAGCTCTATCCGTTCACCCAAATCCAAATTGTACTAAATTTAGTACCATTTAGTACTATTCGTGCACTTATGTATAGTTCGAATTTCCAAAAACCTTTCTTTGTTACTCTCCACAAGTTACCCTAATTTCAAATGTCAGGATTCCAGCTCTATCCGTTCACACAAATCCAAATTGTACTAAATTTAGTTCCATTTGGTACTTTTCGTGCAATTACAGTTCGAATATTCAAAAACTTTTCTTCTTTACTCTTCATCAGTGATACTCATTCCAAATTTCAGGATTCCGGCTCTATATGTTCACCGAAATCCAAATCGTACTAAATTTAGTACCATTTAGTACCTTTCGTACCCTTATAGTTCGAATTTCCAAAAACCTTTCATCGTTACTCTTCATCAGTGACACTCATTCCAAATTTCAGGATTCCTGCTCTATCCGTTCACCCAAACCCAAATTGTACTACATTTAGTACCATTTACTACTTTTCGTGCACTTATAGTTCGAATTTCCAAAAACCTTTCTTTGTTACCCTCCATCAGTGACCCTCATTCTAAATTTCAGGATTCCAGCTCTATCCGTTCACCCAAATCCAAATTGTACTAAATTTAGTACCATTTAGTACTTTTCGTACCCTTGTAGTTCGAATTTCCAAAAACCCTTTGGCACATCTTTCTAGCTCTCCATCAGTTACCCTCATTCCAAATTTCAGAATTCTAGCTCTTAGCGTTTGCCTAATACAAAGGGTACCATATTTAGTACCTTTTAGTACTTTTCGTACACTTCTAGGTCGAATTTCCAAAAACCCAGCCTTATCTCACCCCTACACACCAACAGCAACCTACACCCAAAATTTCAACTTTCTAGCTTCAGCGGTTTCGTCTGGGCGCTGATGAATCAGTCAGTCAATCAGTCAGTCAGTCAGTCAGTCACTCACCTCACTACTCTTTTATATATATAGATATTTTATATTTTATATTTTATATTTTATATTTTATATTTTATATTTTATATTTTATATTTTATATTTTATATTTTATATTTTATATTTTATATTTTATATTTTATATTTTATATTTTATATTTTATATTTTATATTTTATATTTTATATTTTATATTTTATATTTTATATTTTATATTTTATATTTTATATTTTATATTTTATATTTTATATTTTATATTTTATATTTTATATTTTATATTTTATATTTTATATTTTATATTTTATATTTTATATTTTATATTTTATATTTTATATTTTATATTTTATATTTTATATTTTATATTTTATATTTTATATTTTATATTTTATATTTTACATTTTATATTTTATATTTTATATTTTATATTTTATATTTTATATTTTATATTTTATATTTTATATTTTATATTTTATATTTTATATTTTGTATTTTATATTTTATATTTTATATTTTATATTTTATATTTTATATTTTATATTTTATATTTTATATTTTATATTTTATATTTTATATTTTATATTTTATATTTTATATTTTATATTTTATATTTTATATTTTATATTTTATATTTTATATTTTATATTTTATATTTTATATTTTATATTTTATATTTTATATTTTATATTTTATATTTTATATTTTATATTTTATATTTTATATTTTATATTTTATATTTTATATTTTATATTTTATATTTTATATTTTATATTTTATATTTTATATTTTATATTTTATATTTTATATTTTATATTTTATATTTTATATTTTATATTTTATATTTTATATTTTATATTTTATATTTTATATTTTATATTTTATATTTTATATTTTATATTTTATATTTTATATTTTATATTTTATATTTTATATTTTATATTTTATATTTTATATTTTATATTTTATATTTTATATTTTATATTTTATATTTTATATTTTATATTTTATATTTTATATTTTATATTTTATATTTTATATTTTATATTTTATATTTTATATTTTATATTTTATATTTTATATTTTATATTTTATATTTTATATTTTATATTTTATATTTTATATTTTATATTTTATATTTTATATTTTATATTTTATATTTTATATTTTATATTTTATATTTTATATTTTATATTTTATATTTTATATTTTATATTTTATATTTTATATTTTATATTTTATATTTTATATTTTATATTTTATATTTTATATTTTATATTTTATATTTTATATTTTATATTTTATATTTTATATCATATATTTTGTGTTTCATATTTTATATATTATATTCTGTATTTTATTTACATATTTTATATTTTATTGTGTTAATTTTTTGTTTTTTTTATTTTACTTTTATTTATATATATTTTTATACATATAGGGAATTGAGACTTATGGGAGTTCTTCACATCCCAAAACCCCCTTTCACCGAAAAATGAGACTTTATTTTCAATTGCCACTGTCCATATATTCATGGCAGTTCTCCTTCTTCTTTTTTCCTTAGAAAAACATATTTTACGAATACATAATTTGATAGAAAGATGAAATTGTTAGTGAATGAATAGACAGACTGACAGACAGACATTTGGTGATGACTGGCTAGTATGAATGGTGGCATGATGGCACGTTAGGTTTGGCATTTTTCAATGTTACCTTGTAAATTGCATATGGATTTTATAATGCACACTGGAGCTGCGCCTGCCAGTGCTTCCAACAATAATGAAGAGATAATGATGATGACTATGATTGTGTGGCTGTGACGTTAACAACGAAGGGTTGTCGCTGATGAAGGCGACAATGAGTAACATTTTGGATGCATCACCAGCGGGCAATATTAAAGGTCAAATGGCATTTTCTCCAAAGCCAAGTAGAGAGATGAAAGGCATGAAAATCACATGTTTACAAAAGTTGTTGGTGTTCGTGTTGTTGCTGCTGCTGTAGAAACAGAATAAAGCAAACTATTCTTTTGATAGCTTATCAGGCGATTTAAAGAGCGAATGTATGAATTTGCAATGAAAATAATTTAAGGCAAAAATATGTAAAGCAATGTAGAAAAAATGCTAAATTACGGCAAGGAAAAATATACTTTACCAATATTACATGTGTTCTTTTACTATCTGATGGATTTGAAAACGCAAAATAAGCCAATTTGGAGGCAATAAAAATATAATTTCTACGTTGTATGCTAATTCCAAGAAGCTTCTCCTTGAAATTTAATCATCACATTTAACTTTAAGTTAATCGGAACGCTATAAATCTGTTCGGTAAATCCAAACTATAACAAAAGAATACATGTAATAATGGGGGTCAAACAAATAGGTTTTTCTGGAATTTGCGTATTTTAAAGAAAAAATTCCATAACTATGTCACTTGATTAGAATGCAAACATGTTTGGTGTTATTTACAGAGAGTCCCATTTCTTCATGGCATTCAATCAATCTGGAAACATGTTTTCCAACATTTTTGTCTTATTAATTCCATCATGAGGATCATCACCATAAAAATAGCCATAACATAATTTTCTGTCATAAAGACAAGAGCATTAAATGTCTAAACTAATGTTCACCATTTACTGTCGTGCTACAACAGAAATTGTGTCATCTTAAATGAGTGTTCGTTGAGAAACTATTGGACAAGTCGTTATACGTGTGCAATAACCAATGAGTAAGACAACATAGTGGCACCTCAATTTCTAATATATGGATATTTTTAGTCACTTATATTTTGCTAAATTCCAAAAGCAATTGTTGTTCGTATTAGGTTGTGATTACACATAACTTCTTCAAAAATTGATTCAATCTGGTGATACCTTATTATGAGGGCTATATCAAAGTGTAGTAGGGTGACGTAGGGGATGGAAGATACCAAGGAACGGTCCTGACCGGCTTTAACATGGCAAAGCTCCGGATTTATCTTGGTCCCTCTTTGATCTCAAATGGACACTGACCTCCCCGTGGTGTCACCTGGGGAACTGCCTTTAACACCCGTTAAAGGTAGAGAGCTAACAAGTGCCGCGTGTTCACCCATTAGAACGTTAAAAATTTGGGTTTGGGCGTCGGGTTAGTAAACCTTCCCTAGATAAAACAGCCTACTATGAAAAAACGAAAGAAAAGAAAAACAAACCCCTCTAAAGTTGACGAACCCCGCAAACGTTTAAAGGACCATGATCTGCGAATCTGCACCTGGAATGTTCGCACTCTTTATAGAGAAGGTGCAGTTTACGCATTGGCAGATCAACTAGAAAAGTACAAGGCCGATATTACTGCCATACAGGAACTACGATGGATTGGGAAAGGTGTCACAACAACACCTAAAGGTGACGCACTGTATTATAGCTGCCATGACGTAAAGCATGAGTTTGGTTGCGGATTTGTAGTTAGTCGGAGACTAAAACATCTGGGTATCCAGCTTCACTCCAGTGAATGAAAGACTTGCTGCAATTCGAATAAAAGCTAAATTCTTCAACATCAGCTTTATTTGCGCTCATGCTCCCACTGAAGAAAAGGACGAACAGACCAAAGATATATTTTACGAGGGCTTAGAAGAAACATATGGCCGTTGCCCTGCCCATGACATTAAAATTATTCTAGGCCATTTTAATGCCAAAATTGGAAAGGAGAATATCTTTGGCCCAACAGTCGGGAAATTCAGTCTCCACAGTGAAACATCTAACAATGGTATGAGGCTGATAGACTTTGCAGCTGCAAAAAACAGCGTAGTTAGCAGTACCAGATTTAAGCATCTCGATATTCGTAAGGGCACCTGGCAGTCGCCAGATCAAAGAACAAGAAATCATATTGACCACGTTGTGATAGATGGAAGATATGCATCAAGCGTGCTGGATGTACGATCGTTCCGATTAGCAAACATAGATTCGGACCACTACCTTGTTGCAGCAAAGGTACGTACCAGATTAAACGTAGCAAACAAAGTGCGAACAGACACAACACGGAAGCTGGACATCGGTAAGCTACAATCACAACAGATAGCCACAGTATATTCCACTCAACTGGCCCAACTGCTTAATCAAAGCACTCCTCGTCCCGATAACATATCAGGACAATGGCAAAACATTGATCACTCCATGCAAACAGCCGCAAAATCAGTACTTGGATACCAGAGACCTCCACCAAGGAATCCATGGTATGACCAGGAGTGTCGTGCTGCTACCGAAGAGAAAAATGTGGCATATAGAGCTACTTTACAATCAGTAGGAACGCGTAGCGCACGAGAGATATCGGGAGAAAAGGAGAGAGAAGAAACGTCTTTTCCGCAGGAAAAAGAGAGAAATGGAAAAGAGGGAGTTTGAACAAATCGAGATGTCCAGGAGACAGAATGAAGTCCGAAAATTCTACCAAAGAGTGAAACATCAAACTGATGGCTTTGGTACTGGCACATCCTCCTGTAGAGACCAGTTTGGTAATCTGGTAACTGATACAGATAGTGTGCTAAGGATATGGAAAGAGCATTTTTCCAAACTGTTGGTATCCAATAGTAGCGAAGTCGACGAAGATACCACAGATCCAATCCCAGAAGATGGTATTGAATGTATACCACCAGGCCAAGATGAGGTAAAGCCAGCTGAAGAATAATAAGGCAGCAGGAGCTGATGGCCTACCAGTCGAGCTGTTTAAAACCGGAGGTGACACGCTGATAAGGTGTATGCATCAGCTAGTTAGCTCCATCTGGCAGAAAGAACGCGTACCCGACGATTGGAACCTGAACACCCTGTGTCCCGTCTGTAAGAAAGGCGAAGTCTTCTCCCTATCGCCTACAAGATAGTGTCAGGGATATTGTGCGAATGACTAAAGCCCATGGTCACCGAAATAATTAGACCATACCAATGCGGCTTTAGACCTGGCAAGTCCACCATTGACCATTTACCCTGCGGCAAATCCTGGAGAAGACCCAAGAGATGCAGATCGACAGCCCAAGAACGTTCAAAGGTATTGTAAGCAGTGTTGCCGAATTTGACGATTTATCGTCATTTTGACGATTTTTTGGCCTAAAATTGAATAATGACGATTTGACGATAACTATATTTTGACCAGAATTTCACGAAAGTCTTTAAGAAAAGCAATATTCCATATTCGATTTCATGAGCAATTTAATGCTTTTAAAAAATTTCGAGACGGATTGGCTTTATTTAGGCACATATCTGGAATAGAGGTATTTTCATAGTTTTTGCCTAATCTTGGATTTACATCAGCTGAAAATTTTCATGTAGGGTTGTTAATGGATGAAAATCTTCTATGAAAATTTTTCGAGATAAAATACTTCCTACCCATGTCCTCTCTAATGTACGTGTACCGACAAACATGGACGGTAACATTGTCAAGCAAGCGATGTTTGAGCTAATCTGACATTCAAAACTGGCAATGTGTACCCACCTTTACCTTGCTGCATTATTGCGAACTAGATAACCACGGGAAAAACCAAAAAACGCTTGTCCTTAAGCGAGACAGTTTTTTTAAAAAAAATTTTCCCCCAATTTTTTGACAAAAACAGTCAATTTTTTTCGTTAAAATCGAAATTTTGACTTTGACAGTTATTTTTTTAAGTTTCTTTAAAATTCTGTTTGAATTTGGTATCCCTACAAAGCTCATCCGGCTTTGTAGAATGACATTAACTGATACTCGATAGTAAGTTAAAATAGGAAAGAACCTCTCCGTAGAGTTTTGTACCATAAGAGGTTTCAGACAATGAGAAAGCCTTTCGTGTGATCTTTGCAACATCCTGCTAGAAAAGGTTATACGAGAGGCAAACGTCAAAAGATGTGGCACAATCTGCACCAGTAGCCACATGTTACTTGCTTATGCTGATGATATAGACATCATGGGACGATATGTAAAAGAAGTAACCGATACCTTTATGATGGTCGAAGGAGAATCTGCGAAAGTGGGTCTGGCGGTAAACGGCGAGAAGACCAAGTTGATGGTGTCGACGTGCGTCCATTGAGATCGGACAAACTGTTGAAGTTGGTTCCTATAATTTTGAGGTAGTAAACGACTTCGTATACCTCGGCACCGCCGTAAACACAACAAACGACATCAGTTGTAAAATAAAGAGAAGAATTGTATTGGCCAACAGATGCTACTTTGGCTTAAGTAAGCACTTCAAAAACAAAGCCACAACTCGTCAAACAAAAGTAACGCTTTACAAAACACTGATTCTACCCGTGCTGATGTATGGTTCCGAAGCCTGGGTACTTGCGAAAGCAGATAAGGCAGTGCTTGACGTGTTTGAGAGGAAAATTCTTCGAAAGATCTACGGGCCGTTTTGCATTGACGGTGAATATCGACGTCGTATGAACCAGGAGCTATATCAGCTATACAAAGACATGAATATAGTTAAACGTATCGAGATGCAACGTTTGCGTTGGCTTGGCCATATCATAAGAATGAGCGATGATGAACCCGCTAAAAAGGCGTATAAATACGATCCACATGGCGGTGCACGCAGAATTGGCAGGCCAATAAATAGATGGCGCAAACAAGTGGATGAAGAGATGACAAGGCGCGGTATTCCAGAAAGCGATGCACTAAACAGAGAGAATTGCAGATATTTTCTTATACCCATGAACAGTTGGACCCACAGTTCGAAAACTATAAAACCTGGGAACAAGCGCCTACGGGGGAATGAAATGTGCCTCCATCAATCAATGAAATCAATTTCCGATATCGAAAATGTTGGGACTTCTTGAAATTATACCCATGAACAGTTGGACCCACAGTTCGAAAACTATAAAACGTGGGAACAAGCGACAACGGGGGAATGAAATGTGCCTCCAGTAGCTAAGTATATTCAGTCCATATCTGAAATCAATTTCCAATATCGAAAATTTTGGGACTTCTTGAAATTATATCCATGGAACAAATGTTCTGTAATGGGCCAGCTAAGTAAGTAATATCTGAATTAAACTATCATTCTCACATTCATTTTTTGGCTTTAACATTTACCCCGGAAGAAATAAAACAGACGCGTGGGAACATTTGGGGGACTTAATAGCCTTATTCATGTAGCAATTACTCACAAAAAAAAACTCGTAAAATCTACTCGAAATTAGAACACTTTTTTTTAGCAATTCCACATATCACAAAAATTATTAAATTTCTGTCTCAAGCCATTTTCATTCAAATTTCCATCACGATTTCCTACAAAAAATAACATAACAATTATGTAACAATTGAAACTTCCATTGTAAGCCGTAACAATTTATGCAGAAAAAAAAACCTAAACAAAATTACCACAATGTGAGCCAACAACAATTTTGTGGTGTTGATACCCGTGAGTACCACGTGTTTCCTATTACCATACAATTGTCTGACAAGTTTTAGCAAACAACGAAAAAAGGAAACTTTAAAA